>NW_025814897.1:55735000-60535000 GCF_022079265.1 Lynx rufus
TGCTAGGTAGGCTCGTTCAGCAGCTCTGAGCCAAGACCCCAGCCCTACTTTTTTTTTTTTTTGTAAGATCTGTCAGTGTCTTGGGGCAAGGGGTCCCTCAGGCTGAAAGGTTGGAGGATGCTAATGTCAGGGTCCAAGGAGATATTCTGGGTTCCCAAGGGAAACACGAGCCCTTGTCTGGATCTCACATCAAAGAAAGAGCTTTAGAGCCATCCATGCAAAGGACCAGGCCTCTGACAGGAAAGGGAGAGGGGAGGTCCAAACATGGAAACCAGAGGAAGGCCCTCTTAGTGTCTTCAGTGCTCTAGACCTGTCCTCCTTCAGACACTCCCCCCTTGGTACCTGTGGTTCATTCCCCTCCCCTGGCTGGTTCTTTCCTCTTCCTCAGGCTATGCCTTCTCAGTAGCCTCTGAAGGCTCCTCTGTCTCCATGGCTCCCTCACCATGGCTGTGGCCAGGGCCTGTCCCCACTCCCAGTCCTCCCCCATGCCACATGCTCTCTGTCCTCCCTGCTCTGACCACTCCCTGATCTCCCTCTCCAGCCGAGGTGGCAACCTCCCCCCAGCTCCATACCGACCATCCACCAGCCTCAGGGCAGCTCCACTGGGATGTCCCTGCACCCCTCATTACTCTGCCTTTTCAGAGAGGGGTTGCCTCTTCCTGCCTCTTTTTTTGCTTAAGACTTTTCACCTACGAACACTCTGGAATACTATTCGGCACCACATATTAAAGCTGAACACGTGTGTACTCTCTATCCAGAAACTCCTCTTTTTGAAATAGTCCCCCAAGTGTGTAGATATGAGCACCAAAAGATATGCACAGCAACGTCCACAGCACTAGGCCAGAGAGCCCAGACGCGGGACTGCCCACAAGCCCATCAGCAGCGGAATGAACACACACAGTAGAGAGCTCCCTCCAGCTCCTGCTACTGCTCCCATATCAGTGGCCCTCACAGACATACTGCTGAATGAAAAAACACACCACAGAGTTTATACTGTATGATTCTACTTTCATAACATTCGAAATAGGTGAGATGAAACTATGGTGTCGGAAGACAGGACAGTGGCTAACCTGGGGGTGGGGAACGTGAAGACCGGAAGAGGCCTGAGGGGGGACCTCTGGGTACTGGGGATGTTCCATATTCTGATCAGGATGCTGCTTACATGGGTGTCCTTGTAAAAATTCATCATGTGTACTTATGTGAACTTTCCTGTGTGTCAATAAAAATTAAAAATAAATAAAATTGCAAGTGGGATAAAACCCACAAGCTCCTTTCTAGCCCGGGAAAGGCAAAGCCCTTCATGACCTGGCCCCTGCCTTCGTGCCTCCCCCACATCACCTTTGCACCCTGTCCTCCGGCCCTAACAGCACTGGGGGCTTTGCCATTCCCCAGAAGCAAGATGCTCTCCCTGGCCTCTGGGCTTTTGCCCAGCTGTTCTGTCTGCCTGAATGCCTTTGACAGTCTATTCCATGTGGCTACATCCAGAGGTCCTTCAGGGCCTTCCCGTCCTCATCGGGCAGTTAGTTACCCATTCTGGCTGGCTCCAAAGTGGTTGGGTCAAACCTCTGTTCCAGGATTTATCTTCTGCAGGATATAGTTGGTGCCCACCTGTCCTCCCCTGTGGCCGTGGGCTTCATCTTGTATCAATGTAAAGTGTCTTTGTCCTGTGGTCCCAGTACTAGCTCAGAGGCCGGGACAGGGGTTAAGTGTGAATAACTTACCAAAATTAAGCCATATGTGGTCACACACTTAATAGATCATTTTGTTGAAAAGAACAGAATGACATAAAGGGAGTACAGATTCTGGTTATACAGATATCAATTAATATAATATTTTAGTGTTTAGAATCAGGATGTTCCTGGAAAATCTGGGCTGTCTGGTTATTGTCTTGTCACAAGGGGATCCAATGACAATCTAATTCATACTAAAGCATTAAGAGCAGAACATGATTGCATTTAAAGAAAGCCCCCTGAAAAGGCATTTTACACCATGGAATGAAGTATACATATGGTGACATTTCAGGCACAGTGGTTGATGGGTGCTACTCTGAATGTCTCTAGGCACCTTAGTCGTCACCCTAGAGTTCAGATGAGCAGCGGGCTCAGGACTGTCCTGTAAGGAACTAAGTTATATTGTCTTTTTTTGGGGGGGGGGAGAGTGCAAGTGGGAGAGGAGGGGCAGAGAGAGGAGGACAGAGGATCTGATGCAGAATCTGTGCTGACAGCAGACAGCCCTGATATGGGGTTTGAACTCATGAACCATGAGATCATGACTTGAGCCAAAATCAGACGCTCAACTGACTGAGCCACCCAGGTGACCCCTAAATGTGGCCTTTTTGAGAAAGTTGCTGCAGGGGAAGCCCTTGGGTGTCCTACGAGAATGAGGGGTCCTCACGGGGAGGGGACAGTGGATCAGCATTTTCGAGAAGGCAGATACTGGAAACAGCCTGGATCCCTGGCTCTGGGGTTGCCTGGGAATGAGAAGGGAGAACAGGGACTCTGAAAAGCTGCCACATCATGGGTTCAGGCTGTCAGGGTGTGAGGGGCTACGAGGGAGTGAGGCAGATGCTCGAACATGCATCTTCTGCCCAGCTCTGGGGAGAACAGCCATCCCTGGGTGGGGCCAACAGTGTGGTCAGGGAGGGGAAGTGTATGTAATTAGAGTGTAATTAGAGTGTTTTGTGGGCTTGAAAGTAAAAACTGCCAGATCCCAGAGGAGAAAAAGGGATTGAAGTCTTATCCACAGGAGGATGGAGGGTGAGCCCCGCCCCACCAGGACTGCCCATGGCCGTGGGCCAAATAGGAAGACCTTCCAGGCAAGGAGCCCAGGTGCTGAGCACCCTTATCTGAGCTTGGAGTGGAGAAGGTGGGGTGGCCCCTTGGAGGAACATGTGGCCTGGCAAAGGGCCCTGCTTCAACTGTCGGATCCGTGTGGGTCCAGGTGATGCCGGGGGGCAGACAGGAGTGATGGTGGCACAGGTGATCTCTCACTGGCTGGGAAATTGGGACTAAATCCCTTGTGGTTCACTAAGTCCCTTGTGTAGGAGGCCATTCAGGAGACCTGAGCAAATTTTAACTTTAATTTAGAAAAAATGAAATAGAAAGTAAGACAATAGCTCTAACGGCTAAGTTTGCTACATTCGATGTCATAACAGTTAGGAACTTCTTTGTAAAAGGAGACAGCGCAATGTCAAAACTCAAATGACAAATCAAGAGAAATATTTGCCACATACATAAGAAGAGATCAATACCTGGAAAATAGAACTTACATAAATCAACAAGAAAAGATAGGCAACCTGCTAGAAAACTGGGCAAAGTGTTTGAACAGGAAAGTCACAAGAGAAAATGGATCTATGCTTGCAAAGATGCCTGCCTTGCGGCTCCTCAGGGAAGTGGAAGTTTAAAGGGAACGTTGCGTGGGAAATTAGTTTGACAAAGAAGACATTTTGAAAAACTTCCAAAATTTGACAAATGGTGAAAAGTATCGATGATATCCAATGTTGTTGAGTAGTTGGCAATGTAAGTGGGTGTAGCCTTTTGGGGACCAACTGACAGACTCAATTCAGAATTTAGAATACTCCTACCGTGGTGTATTTGACCCGTGATTCACCACCTCTTGGTATCTGCCTCAGAGAAGCATTTACATACGTGCACGAAGAGAAAGGTTCAAAGATGTGTATTACAGGATCATTCATACTAATGAAAATTGGAGGTAAATGTATAAGAAAAGAGGATGATGCATTCACTGTAGCAGGATCATGCAGCCTTACATTGTGGTCTAGGAGAGGGAGTCCTGAGCATCTGCGTTCCTGGGCTATCCTGCATTCCAAGTAACCTTGGAGGTTGAACTGAGAACAAGTGAGCGAATAGGCCCAGGACGGTAAAGGACCTGGGCAGCGGAGGTTGAGGGGAGACTACTGGGCAGAGAGTCAGCTGGGGAACAAACAAGAGACTGTGGGTTTGTAAGCACCATCAGTCAAGGTGTAGCCAAAACAGCCAGGGCCACCACGGGGTCTGGCCTGGAGACCTCCTACGAGGACTCAATCATCACCCTGGAGAGGCAGATGGCAGGGACTGCACCTGCTCTTTAGGGCAACCCTGTATCTGCCCGGTCACTCACATTAGGGCCCCCTCCACACCAGACACACACACACACACACACACACACACACACACACACACACACCTGGGGAGGCAGGTGGAGGTGGAAGCCATCTGAGGGAGGGAACAGTTGTAAATAAGACAGACTGAAAATTACATAAAGAAATCATTGAAATCAGATCAGACCCAGCTTTAAACCATATTAGATGACATTATGTAATATTTTCCTGCTACCCAAGGCAGGAGTGGTTTGGGAGGAGCGTCGGATTAATAACAACCAAAATAACTGAGTTTCCTTGTGCACTGGGATGCACCGGGAGCTGAATGTTGTGGCCCTGACGCAATGCACTCTGTTCATTCTGTCTCCTCCGCCGGGCTCACCCCCCCCCCCCCGCCTTCCTGGTTGGCTCCTCACCACCTCTCAATTTAGCCCTGTTATTCCTCCTCGGGGATGTACCCTCAAGCCCCCATACTGGCTTCCACACCCCTTCATCACAGCATTTAGCATACTGTGTCATCATGCTTGCCTCCCCCTTCTGACTGTGAACTCTGGGGAGGGGAGGACCATCTACTCCTCACCAATGTCCTCTTAGTACCGAGCACAGCACTTAGCACGGGGCAGTTGCTCAGCCAGTGCTCGTGGAGTAACTGGGTGAATAAACGAATGAATGAATGTCAGGGGCTGCATTTATAGAAAACCTGAAACCCGTGTGACCTTGGGCCAGACGTTTTCCCTCCTTGGGCCTCTGTTTTCATTCCGCAAAGACGCGGTGGTGAGAGAGGCAGGCTTCTCTCTGACAACCCCGCCCACCCAGTCCTTCTGCTATGGAGCCCAAGACCGCCGGGCGCTCTGTCCCCTCTGCCCTTGGAGCGACATCGGGCCAGGGAAGCCAGTCTGTGTAACATCCCCGCCCTGTGCCAGTTCAGGCCTTTGCAAGATTCTGCTGCCTTCTCTTTTCAGACGTGGCTCATGTCTGGCTTCCTCCCCACACCCTCCTCTTTGAGGGACCCTGACTGCTTCCAGATGGGTGCGGTCCCTGCCTCTTGCCTGGAGTCCAGCAGGCTGTGGCCGAACCCAGCTGAGGCCTCACCCTGTCCGGGAGGTTGGGGGGGGGCGGGTAGTCCCGCCGCTCTTCTCTCAGACTCTCCCTCTCCTTCTGTCTGTCTGTCTGTCTCCTGGCCTCTGTGCTCTGGCTTTGTCTTTTTCCTCTCTCTGCTTTTTTTCTCTCGATTTCTTCTTTGCATCTGTGTTGCCTTCTCCATTCCTTTCTCCTTGCCTTGGTTTTTCTGGATTCTTCTCTCCAGATCCCTTTCCCACCCTAGTGGCCCCCGTAGGTCCCCCAGCCCAGCGGAGGGGTGGTTTTAGTTTCTCCCAAAGCCCCTTCCTGGCTCTTGACTCAGGCCAGCCTGGGCCTGGCAAGCCTGAATGCCCACCCCACCCCTCTGCCAGGCAGGTGCTGCAGGACAGCGAAGGGCACCAGCACAGCCAGGGAGAGCCTGCTGGACGCACCACATCCTAGCACTGCCTCCCTGGGGGGGAGGAGGGAGTGGCTGTGACCCCCGGCCCCCAGGTGGTCTGGAGACACACTGTCCCCACCCTGTGCAGAGCAGCCTGGCCCGGATAGCTCCCGTGTCCTGGCCAGGGAGCGGTCCCCCAAACAATGGCTGCACTCATGGGCCCCCTAAGAGGGCTGCTTCCCTCTGCCCCCCTCCTCCCCCACAGCCTGCTGGCAGCTGGGCTATTAGATATCGGGGCTGCTTCCGTTGAGAGGAATAAGACCCCCAGGACCCAGCCGGAGTGGCGTAAGGCAACCCAAGAGCATATGTGAAACTGGAATCTGAAACCCGAGGTGGGGATTAAACACAAGAGGTCTGTTGGGTCCCAGGCTCTGTCCCCTACCAGCAGGATAGTCATAGGACAGCCACTTCTTAGCCTTTGTTTTCCTTCCTGTAAAATGAGACAGCAGATTCCCTCCCGGTGCACTGTTGCAAGGATTCAGTGTTAAGGTATGGAGAAACCACCCAACGCTGAAGGCTCCCAATAAATGACGCCTGAGATGGAGTCCGAATGCCTGACAGAGGAATGAGCGCAGAGTCAGGGGATCTGCGTTCAGATCCCATGTGTCTCCTCTCAGGCCTGCACGGGGCTGGGCAGGGGAGGATGCTCAGAAAACGGCAACGTATAAACAAAGGAAGGCAGGAGAGGATGGGCGCCCGAATCTCAGTCACTGACCAGGGGTGGCCTCGTGTGAACCACAGGTCCTCAGTAAAACGGAGAGGTTGTCTTGACCTTGCAAGGTTGTTATAAGAATGAAACTCAGTAAGGAATGTACAAGTACATAGTTAGCGTTCAATTGAACGTTCAATTGAAGATTAATTAATCTTAATCCTGAAAAGTCATAATAATCATGGCATAAGACTTACAAGAAAGAATTTAGTGTATAAGGATGAATCTTTACTCTTCTATATGGGACCACTTGCCCTATTTAAGCCCACACTGCTAAGGAGTATGGGTAAAGGGTCTGGCTTGCTTTTTAGTGTCCTTCGAGCTCACAGCAGACTGCGTGAAGGTGCCTGGGAGTTGTGTTACTAGACTGTTGACCAAGTGGCCAGGATGACTGCTGAGGAGCTAGAGCTCTAAACCCAAGGAAGCTGCAGCCTGGAACAGACCCAAGTAGGCCAGGGTCAGGGGGCCGGTCCTGCCAGTGAACGTGGCGGCCAGGGGTGAGGCCGTTTCTCTGACTGTAAGCTTCACCCCATCTTGGTAGTGACCTGGGCACATCCTATCCCCAGGCTGCCACAGCTGGCGGGGGCCACATATCTGCCCTTACCTGATTCTGGCTGCCCTTGAACGCATCCCCGCGTAACCACCCCTGTGCCTTGGCTCTCCTTGTCCCTGCCACCCAGGATGCGCGGTCCAGCCTCTGCTACTTCGTCTTCTCCGCTGCCAGCCCTACCGCAATCATGCCGAGATCTCCCTGAGTGAGAACCATTCACTCTCTGACTTGACCTTGGGCACTTTACCTGACTCCGAGAGCTCCAGTTTACTTGCTTGTAAGATGGGACTGTTCACGCCTACCTGTGGGTCTCCTGAGCATTTAGTGACAACACACATATGAGAGTGGGAAATCCTTGCGGACAGGATTTTCCCATCCCCGGTGCCTGACCCAGGACCTGACCCAATACAGCACAAGCAGAGGGAAGTGCCCCTGACCCTGACAGCCTCCGACTCGGACAGAGTACTAACTCTGAGCCAGGCAAGGTGGGGAGCGTCCTCTGAGCATCATTCAACCACCTCACAAATACTTGGTGAACTCCTACTATATGTCAGGTCCCGTCAGTGGCACTCAGGTAACGTGGGTGGGGCCCTCGGGGCACAAATCCTGTCCTCAGGGAACTTGCCTTTTAGAAGAGGGAGCAGATGCCAAAAGGCAAACATGAGTGTTAGAAAGTGACAAGTGCTGTGAATAAAAATAGAGCAGTGCAGGGGGGTGAGGGGGGTAAAGGGACTGGGTTACAATCTTAAATGGGGCGGTTGGTATATGGCTCCTTAGAAGAGGAACTTTGAACTGAAGCTTGCAGGAGGTAGGGACTTGGCCGTATAGTTATATCGGTGGGGGGTAGGGGTGGGGAGCGGTTCTTGGCCAAGGAACAGCCAGGGCAAAGGCCCCAAGGTGGAGTTGATATGGTTTGTTGGGGTGGAGAAGGGGGACGGGAGAACATTAGGGAATGAGGCCAGGGTGGTTACTGGGCTAGTTCACCAGGCCTAACAGGCCACCGGAAGGACTTTGATTTTTTCCCTGAACGAATTAAGGCGCCGTGGGAGGTTGTGAGCATGGGAATGACATGAGTTGATTTATTTAATACTTATTTATTTTTATGGAGATATAATCAGCACATAACATTGTATTCGTGTTAGGTATTCAACCTAATAATTTGATAGATGCCAAATGATTATCGCAATAAATTTAATGAGCATCAACACCACACATAGTTACTAAAAAATTGTTTTTCCTTGTGATGAGACCTTTTAAGATCTATTCTCTTAGTGACTTTCAAATATACAACACAGTATTTTTAACCATAGTTAGTCACCATGCTGCGCGTTACATCCCCAGAATTCGTTGATCTTATAACTAGAAGCTCGTGCCTTTGGACCACCTTTACCCCTGACTTATGTTTCAAAAGGATCACTCTGCACGGCTGTTCTGCAGGTTCACATCTCAGCTCTGCCTCTTCGTAGCTGCGACACTGGGCAAGACATTTTGCCACTCAGCTTCATTTTTCTCCTCTCTGTAAAAAAGCAGATTACGAATATGTGTCTAACAGATCCTTGGCAGAAATTCCTGTCTGCTTTCAGGCCTAAGAATAGCAGTCCTTCTGAGCAGTTGGTCCGTTTCAATCTCCTGAACTGTGGCTGTGTTTCTCACGCTTACTGGCTGCTGAGAAGCAGAAGACAAAGCACGTGCCCTTTCGGAGCAAATGCGTTGATCTTTAGGTCATTACAGATTTATTTTTGTGCTTGTTGCTTTCTTACTTACTGTACAGTTGTTTTTGGACGTTATGCCTCTTAAATAATTTCTTTGTGATAACAATTTTTTCCTCAATTACAAAAATAATGCATGCTCATGTTAGATATTTTGGGAAACGGACATGTAGAATACCACGGGGAAAATATGTGTGACTCAAAGATAACCACTTCTCGTCTTTTGTTGGGTAGAATTTCCATTTGTTTATATATACAGACATATACACCCCAATTGTACATATATAACATGTATATTACATATATAACATATATATGTATTACACATGCATGTGTATATGCGTATTACATATATAAACATGCACACATAACACATACATGCAATATATAACATGCATATTACACATACATAACATACATGTGTAATACATATAACATTGAGCTACTACATGTTGATTTTCCTTCTCCCACAGTTCCTTCAACCCCCTGCCCTTCTCCTCACATGGGCTCCTGGGGATGGCACCTTCATGCCACGGTGGGCTACAGATAATAAAGGAAGCCAACATTTGGCTGTTGAGGTTTGAGGATAAGCAACACATTTGGAAGAACTGAAGAAGAGTCCAGCAACCCAGATTCCAGACCAGACAGAAATGCTCTAGTGGAGCCGAGGGACACGGGTTGGAGGGAAGGTGAGGAAATGTGGGTGCTGAAAAGAGGCCCTGTCTGTCCCCCACCGGCAGTGGGGGCACGGGGACCAGCCCCAGCGTGGCAGAAGGGTGCTGTAGAACACCATGAGCAGATGATCGACCTGAGCCCTCCCTCTCAGCACATCCGAGGAGGCCAGGACACTTGACTTTCTGCCAGCCCGCTGAGGTGCTGGGCTGCAGAGCAGAGATGACTGGGAAGTCCAAGCGGGTGAGCCAAGTAAGCCCCACAGAATGCCCCTCTGCCCTGGAGAGGCCAGGGGAGAGAGAGGGAGATCCTGGGTCCCGGGGGAGGGGGCACCCCCCGGTGCTCTCCTTGGCCCACACCCAAGTGGGACCATCACAGTGCCCTGATGTGGGGCTGTACCATTTTCTGGGGCTGCTTGCTGTAACAGATTACCACACACTCGCTGGCTTGAAACAATAGAAATTTATTCGCTCACAGTTCTGGAGGCCAGAAGTCCAAAATCAGATTCACGGGACTGAAATCAAAGTGCTGGCAGGACCACTCTCCCTCGGGAGGCTCTAGGGGAGAATCTTCTTGACTCTTCCAGCCTCTGGTAGCTGTTGGCATTCGTTAGCTTGTGGCTACACATCTGTCCTGTCTTCATGTCTGTCTAATCTCCCTCTGCCTCTCACTTACAAGGATACACGTGATTGCTGTTAAAATCCATCTGGATAATCCAAGATAAGCTCCTTCTTTTAAGATCCTTATCTTAAACTGAAGAAAAAATAAACAAGTGGGACTACTTCAAGCTAAAAACCTTCCACACAGCAAAAGAAACCATCAACAACATGAGAAGGCGGCCTACTGAATGGGAGAAAATATTTGAAAATCATATATACGATAAGGGGTTAATATCCAAAATAGGTTACGCATACACCAACAAAACATTTAACTCCTACAACTCAGTAACAAAATGAAATAAAACAAAAAAACAATCTGATGAAACAATGTGCAGAGGGTCTGGACCCACATCTTTCCAAAGAAAATATGCAGGTGGGGCCAACAGACATTGAAAAGATATTCTAGGGGTGCCTGGGTGGCTCAGTTGGTTAAGAGTCCAACCCTTGATGTCAGCTCAGGTCTTGATCTCCGGGTCGTGAGCTCAAGCCCTGCACTGGGCTCTGTGCTGGGCATGACGCCTACTTAAAATGAAGAAATAAATAAAAGACGTTCTACATCACCGATCGTCAAGGACACGAAAATCAAAACCACAATGAAATGTTGCCTCACACCTGTTACAATGGCTATTACCAAAACGACAAAAAATAACAAGTGTTGGTGAGGATGTGGGGAAAGGGGAGGCTTTGTATCCTGTTGGTAGGAATGCAAACTGGTGCAGCCGCTACGGAAAACTGTATGGAGGCTCCTCAAAAAATTAAAAATAGAACCACCCATGAGCCAGCAATTCCACTTCCGAGTAGTTATCAGATGAAGACGAAAACACTGACTCAGAAAGCTGTCTCCAACCCCATGTTCATTGCAGCAGTATTTACAGTAACCAAGATATGGAAGCAACCTGAGTGCGTTGACGGTTGGATGGATAAAGAAGATGTGGCGGATATACAAAAAAGGGCATATAATTTGGCCATAAAAAAGAAGGAAATCTTGCTATTTGTGACAACATGGATAGACTCTGAGGGCATTATGCTAAGTAAAGTAAGTCAGACAAAGAAAGACAAGTACTGCGTGATCTCATTTATATGTGGGATCTAAAAAAACAACCTCCCAAATTGAACTAGTACAGACAACAGACTGATGGCTGCCAGTGGTGGGGTGGAGGTGGGGGTAGGAGGTGGGTGAAATAGGTGAAGGTGATCAAAAGGTACAAGATTCCAGTTATAAAATAAGTAAGTCCTGGAAAAGTAACGTACAGCATAGTGACTATAGTAAATAACCCTGTATTACAAGTTGCAATACGACACTATTTGAAAGTTGCTAGGAGAGTAGATCTTAATTGTCCTCATCATAAGAAAAAAAATTTTGCAGCTATGTATAGGGAAGGATGTTAACTAGACTTATTATGATCATTGTACAATATATACAAACAACATTATGTGGTACATCTGAAACTAATATAATGTTAAGTGCCAATCCGAGCTCAATAAAAAACTTGCCTTATAAATAAGAAAATCATTAAACAAAATTTAATTTTTTAATTTATTTTTATTTTTAAAATGTGTACTTTTATTGGTCCCCCCCCTTTTAAAATTTAAATTTCAGTTAGTTAATATACAGTGCAATATTGGTTTCAGGAGTAGAACTCAGTGATTCATCACTTACATACAACACCCAGTGCTCATCACAAGTGTCCTCCTTAATCCCCATCACCATCTAGCCCATCTCCCTCCCACCTTCCTCCATCAACCCATAGTTTGTTATCTATCATTCAGAGTCTCTTGTGGTTTGTTCTCTCTCTTCTCTTCCCTCGTCTTCCCATATGTTCATCTGTTTTGTTTCTTCAATTCCACATATGAGTGAAATCGTGTTGTATTTGTCTTTCTCTGATCAACTTATTTCGCTTAGCATAATATGTTCAATGAAATGTTGCCTCACACCTGTTAGAATGGCTATTACCAAAACGTTCTAGCTCCATCCACATCATTACAAATGGCAAGATTTCATTCTTTTTGATGGCTGAGTAATATATATATATATATACACCATATATTCTTTATCCCTTCATCATGATGATGGGATGCCCAATGATGGGCATTTGGGCTCTCTCCATAGTTTTGCTATCGTTGATAATGTTGCTATAAACATTGAAGCGCATGTACCCTTTCAAATCTGTGTTTTTGTATCCTTTGGGTAAATACCTAATACTGAAATTGCTGGATCATAGGGTAGCTCTATTTTTGGTTTCTTGAAGAATCTCCACACTGCTCTCCAGAGTGGCTGTACCAGTGTGCATTCCCACCAAAAGTGCAAGAGGGTTCTTTTTTCTCCACACCCTTGCCAACACCTGTTGTTTCTTGTGTTGTTAATTTTATCCATTTTAATAGGGGTGAGGTGGTATCTCATCTTGGTTTTGATTTGTATTTCCCTGATGATGAGTGATGTTGAGAACCTTTTCGTTTGTCTGTTAGCCATATTTTTTTAAGTTTATTTATTTATTTTGAGAGAGCAGAGACGGTGGGGAAAGGGGCAGATGGAGACCAAGAGAATCCCAAGCAGGCTCCATGCGGCCAGCACAGAGCTTGATGGGGGGCTCCAACTCACAACCCATGAGATCACGACCTGAGTCGAAACTAAGTGTCCAACGCTCAGCTGACTGAGCCACCCAGTTGCCCCATGTCTGTTAGCCATCTTGATGTCTTCTTTGGAAAAGTGCCTATTCATATCTTTTGCCCATTTCTTTACTGGGTTATTTGTTTTTTGGATGTTGAGTTTGATAAGTTCTTTACAGATTTTGGATACTAACCCTTTATCAGATATGTCACTTGCAAATATCTTCTCCCATTCTGTAGGCTGCCTTTTGGTTTTGTTGATTGTTTCCCTCGCTGTGCAGAAGCTTTTTATTTCGATAAAGTCCCAATAGCTCACGTTTGCTTTTGTTGCCCTTGGCTTTGGCGACATGTCTAGTAGGAAGTTGCTGCGGCCGAGGTCAGAGAGGTTGCTGCCTGTGTTCTCTTCTAGGATTTTGATGGTGTCCTGTCTCACATTTAGGTCTTTCATCCATTTTGCATTTATTTTTGTTACTACAATTTTAAAAATAAGTAAAATTAAAACTATAAACCAATAGAAAATAATAATTCAAAATAGGCAAATCATTAAAAATTGTGAATAAGTAATGATTTAAATACACCCATAATTTTATTTCCTAGGTGAAAATAGAATAAAGATATCAGTCTTGGGTCCCTCATTTGTCTCTATCCATGTGCGCATACATGTGCATTATCCTTACATGTCTGCCTCTCGTACAGGAACCAAAGCAGAGCTGAATGAGGTGGACTCAAGTCCCTGCTGTTCTTTCGGTTTGTCTCTGCCTGAGTTAAGGCACCCAACTGAATGTATGAACTATGCCCAGGTAAGGCACCCAACTGAATGTATGAACTACGTCCGGAATAAAGGACTGAGAACGTTTTATTCGCCTCTGATGGGTTGCAGGTGCATATATAGAGTTTTGAGAGAAAAGAGACTGACTCGACAAAGGTGAGGAAGATTCCTTCTGGTCACTGGAAACTAAGCTCAGCGATGGTCGGGGTCCAGGAGCCCCAGCACTTAGCGGAACATGAGGTAGATAGGTTCTTAGTAAATGCTGAAGTTATGAATCAATTCAGTTTGCTTACTGATAGCACATTATCAGGCCCCATTATGTTTTATTCTTTTTTCTTTTCCGTTGTGTTTTATTCTGATGTGAAAAAGAGAAGGGGGAAAGTCAAGAGCCTCTAGGGGTGATTTGGGTAGGGGAAATCATTTCTTTGGACTTCAGTTTCCTCTTTGAAATCATGGGATGGGAGTTTTTAAACTTTAAAAAAAGATATTTATCTTAATCACATATTTTCCCATATAAGGCAATGTTCCTCTTTTGCAAACATAAATTAATATTCACAGGTTCTGGGATTAGGAAGTGACTATCTCTTGGAGGGTGGGGGGAGTTTTTCTCCGCCTACCACAGGGGCCCAGAAACCTGCCTCGACTGAAGGGTCTGGTGGATGGGAACAGGCTTTGACCCGGCAGCGCCCCGTGAGGGCTGACAACCGGGACTCAGCCAGGCTGATGGGGTGTCTCAGGGGACGCCACTGTGGGTAGATGGCACTTGAGGACCTACCTGTAGGAACAGGGAAAAGGAGGTGGAGTTGGTTGTGTACGTGGGAACCCAGAAGGGACTGAGGGTAAGTTTCCAGCTCACAGAATGGGGGTTTGTAAAACATTGGAAATTTGGTTAGAAAAAAAGCATTTACTGCTTTTTTGTGTACATCTGAGTCATTTGCATTTAGAACCCATTACATGTACTCATGTATATACATACCTCCGCAATTGGGGCTCATCTGTTTTCTTGTAGGCTAATTTTTCTTAACTTTATAAAACGCCCTAAACCGTTCTCCATGTCATTAAATATTCTTCTACATCATCATTTTCACAACTGCCTTTAACACTCCATTGACTGATACACAATCCTATATATACACCATCTCATACTTTTATAAAATCTTATAAAGCCACTTTAAATCCCTTTTTTCTTTTCGACATTATGGGAAATCAATATACTCATGAATATCTTACAAGATTTTTATGAGGATTAACTCTACTGTATGTAAAATTTGAAATTGTGATCCATTCAAAGCTGGTCATAGTTTTTTGTTTTGTTTTGTTTTGTTTTTGCCAAATTTACTTTACCGTTTCTTATGGCAGTAAAGGTGTCACTCGAATTAGAAACCTGAGTGTCACTCATGCCTCCCACTTTCTGACCGTGCCCGCATATCCAGCCAGCTGCCGGATCTTATCTGTTCTGCCTTTGAAA
The DNA here is from genome assembly GCF_022079265.1 of Lynx rufus. NCBI lineage: Eukaryota > Metazoa > Chordata > Mammalia > Carnivora > Felidae > Lynx > Lynx rufus. Next base: position 55,749,762 of record NW_025814897.1, read on the forward strand.
CTCCTCTGGGATCTGCGGGCTCTCTGGCTCCTCACCACCCTCCTCGGGGTCAGGCCCTATCACCTGTCCCTGCACTGTTACATCAATCTCCTTGGCAGTCTTTGCTTGGGTTCCCCCCAAAGCAGCCTCTGAGACAAGGACTTGGGTGCACATAGTTTATTTTGGGGGTGACCCTAGAAGTAAATCAAGCAGCACAGAAAGCGAGGAGAACAAACACAGAGAGTAGAGGGAAGAAGGTGCTTGGGGCCAGAAGCTATCAGCATGGCTGGAACTGTTTCCTGAGGCTGCCTGCGAACTCCAGGTGGTTTAAGGTGACCCAGGGCAGGACATCCTAGCATCTGTGACTCTGGTCTCCACTCTGCATCCACGGTGGGGGGTCTTTCAGAGACGTGGTGCTCCAGGCTGAACTGTATGAAAATGAGGAAGCAGGTGGAGGGGCGATAGGGCAGATTGGCAACCAGAGTGGGGCTCCCTGAGGGACCGCCCTTTGTGCAAGTTCAGGCCAAGCTGAGCTAGGCTGGGCTGTTCTAGACAGGTGGAGGCCATGGTGTGCGAGCAAGCCTCAAGACACCCGATTTTATTTGGTTCAGGTCAAATTGGAAAGGTCGAGTCTTCAGCATCAGGTGAGAGGAAGAGGTGACCCAGGAGGAGGCCCAGGGAAGCCACCAGGGCGTCCGCATTGGCCACGGACGGTCCACATGCAGATAATGGAGAGCTTACCCTGTGCCTTTTGACTACGGCATGAAAGGTATAAAAATGTATTTAAATCAGCACTAATGACACTATATATTATTTAATTATTTAATTATTAATTATTTAATTATTTAATCAGCACTAATGACTATATATAATGACAGCAATAATGACTATATATATATGTGTATATATATATATACATATATATATACACATATATATACATGTGTATATATATATACACACATATATATACATGTGTGTATATATATATATATATACATATACACACACACACATATATATATATATATATATCTGTAGATCTTACCAGAAAAAAAGTATGCCATTCTTGGAATATTGCCACTATTGGAAAATAAATGAATAAATGAGAGACTCATGTGTGTCATGAGATCAGCTGAGAAAGCAGCTGTCTGGAAGCCGGTGACTTTCCCCAACAGCCCCGTGACTGGCCTCGCTGATGGGAATCTCAAAGAAGCCTGGGACTCGGTTCCCCGTCTGGCTATTGTGTGGCCTTCAGCCAGAGTGGCCATCAGCCAAAGCAGACCCTTCTGGGTCCTCTTAAAGGAACAGGTTTCTTTATGTGCTAATTAAATAATTAGTTTAGCAGCCAATTTCCTGGGCCGGGTCCTGGGACACAGAGGGGGTTCAGATAGGATTTCTGCTCTCAGAGGGCTCCCAGTTAGGAGTGGCTAAGATGGGAGACAGAGCTGAGTACTGTGATGGGGGAAGCATGGAGACCCCCAGGTGGCTTGCTGGGTCAAGGGGAACTTACGGCAGGGATGATATACGAGAGGGCCTTGACGAATGAGTAGAAGTTTACTGGGTAGGAATGATGTGGGGGGCAGGGCAAGAGAGTATTCCTTCAACTCCATTTATGGAGCTCCTGCTCCATATTATCAGACCCCCTGCTAGGTATTAAATGGATGAAAATGATGAACACAAGAACCCCGGTGTTAAGGAAGCCGAGACTCAGAGAGGCAAAGTGACATCCTGCGAGTTACACAGCATATGAGGGGCAAAGCAAGGACTCGGAATTCTCCAAGTCCCAACCTTTTCCCACCCTTACTGGGCACGACTCTGGTGGACAGCAACAGGCAGCTGGTGGGGACATAGGTCCCCATTCTAAGTGTACCCCAGCATGCTCACTCCAGGTCACTCCTCTCTCCCCAACACCTCACACAAATGGATGTTGGATATGCCTTTGATTTCCATGCCTTTCTCCACCTCTCAGGTTGGAGACTGCGAAAATATTTGTCCCAAGTAAGGCCGAGGCAGGTCCCCAGGCCAGATGGTCCTGTGGGAGGGTCTTGCAGAGATAGCTGGAGAGGCCAAACCCAAGCAAACATTAGCATTAACAGCTGTGATGAAGTCAGGGTCTGAGCCAGAAAACAGCTCTGTGTCACCTACAAAGTGTAAGGGGAAGGGAGAGAAGGCCAGAAGCGGGAGATAGAGGTTAATGTGTATGGCAATTTTTTGTTTAATGTTTAGTTATTTTTGAGAGCACACAAGCAGGGGAGGGGCAGAGAGAGGGGGACAGAGGATCTGAAGTGGGCTCTTCGCTGATAGCAGCAAGCCCGGTGTGGGGCTTGAACTCATGAACCTCGAGATCATGGCCTGAGCCGGAGTTGGATGCTCAACCGACTGAGCCACCCAGGTGCCCCACGAGTCTGGCATTTTCACGACCTAACCCCAGAAGTCACATGGCATCACTCTGGCGGTACCTTTTTAGTCAAGGCAGTTATGAGCACCCGTCTGGTCCAAAGGGAGAGGGTCTAAACTCTACTTTTTTTTTTTTTAATGTTTATTTATTTACAGAAAGAGAGAATGAGCAGGGGAGGGGCAGACAGAGGGGGAGAGAGAGAATGAAAGAATCCCAAGCAGGCTTTGCAATGTCAGTGCAGAGTGCGACGCAGGGCTCAATCTCAAGATCGGTGAGATCATGACCTGAGCTGAAACCTAGAGTCGGCTGCTTAACCGACTGAGGTGTAGGCACGCCTAAACTCTACTTCCTGAGGGGGAGTGGCGAGATTCCCCAAGAGCAGGTGAGATGGGAGATACTGTAGCTGCAATCTTTGGAAAATAAAACGTGCCACACCCACTTTTGCAGTTCGTGTTGTGACCTCAGGGTATCTTTCGGGGAACAGAAGTTCTGAGGTCGAGAGTGGTCCAACTTACTGCCCCTTTCCCTTTCGGTTGGCGTTTTGCATTTTTAAGTATCTTATTCCATAAAGGAAGTTCGTAAGGGAACGTTCCTACGCGTTCTCCAAAAATTAACAACAGAAAAGTTGGCTCTTGCATTTGAACTCTTAACCCATCTGGAATCGATTTTTGTGTTTGGTGTGAGGTGCAGGTCGCATTTCGTGTTTTGCTGAAGGATAACCAGAAGCGTCAACGCCAATCGGTCAATAGTCCTTTGTTCATCTGCAATGCTGCTGTCAGCTGTCATATCTCCACACGCGCACGGGCCCATTTCTAGGGTCTTTGCTGTGTCCCATTGCTTTAGTTGTTTATTGCTTGTGCCAACACCCACACTTTCTTAATTTCTGGAGTTTTATAAGCCTCAACAGCTGGTCAGGCAGGCCGCTCACCTTATTTTTCTTTTTCGGGAGTATCTTGGCCTTTTTGCTTGTCAATTAAAAAAAAAGAAAGTTAAGGGCACCTGGGTGGCTCAGTTGGTTGAGCGTCCGACATCGACTCAGGTCATGATCTCACGGTTCATGAGTTTGAGCCCCGCGTCGGGCTCTGTGCTGACAGCTCAGAGCCTAGAGCCCGTTTCAGATTCTGTGTCTCCCTCTCTCTGCCCCTTCCCTGCTCATGCTCTGTCTTCTCTCTGTCTCAAAAATGAATAAACGTTAAAAAAAATTTTTTTAAGAAGTTAAAATCAATTTGCAAAATTCTCCAAAAGTTGTTGGAATTTTTATTGGGATGATATGGAATCTACAAATTGATCTGGAGAACATCGACATGGATAATTGATCATTTTTTTTTCATGCATCTTAAATATGTCCCCATTTTTGGAAGGTCTTCTTCAATGTTTTTCAAGAAAGCTTAAAATCTTTCTCCATAAAAAAAAACTTTCATATGTACAATGCCAAACCTTCAAGGAACTAAGAACTTGGATTCATAAAACATCTCCATAGCAAAATCAAAGTCAGTGTGGTAAGGGAAAGTTGGAGGCCTACAGGACCTGTGAACGCGTTTGTGAAAACCCCAAAGAAAACACAAGCAAAGTCTAGGGCATCACACTCCAGGAGCCTTTCCCGAGAACCGGGGGGCCGGCCCCTTGCTCCCGCGCAGGAGCCTGTGTGGCTGGGGCGCCGCCTTGGGTCATGAGGTCCAGCCTGGTTGACCTCTGAATGCCTACCCCTGAATGCCTACTCCAGACTTGTCTGAAAAAGAGGTATAGACCCCTCTTGTGCTGTCTTTTTAAGTTGATTTCAAGGTACAGTTTAATTTTTGTTGCTATTATAAGGGCATCTTTTTAAAAATTACATTTTTGAACTTTATGCTGCCAGTATAAAAAAATGCAGCTTTTTATGTATTTATCATATACTCACTCATCTTGCTAAACTCTACTATTTAAATTATTTGTTTGAGGGCTGTTTGTGGATTCTTTGTAGACAATAGTATCTGCAAACAATGAGAGTTTTGTTTGGCTTTTTCGTTTCCTAGCTTTATACTTCCCATTTCTTCTTGTTTTATTGTGCTGGCTAAGGACGCCAGAACAGAGTTTCACAGAAGCTATGCAGCAGGAACACTTATCTTGTTCCTGATTTTAAAGAGGATTTTTAAAAAACAACTCACTATTGAATCTATTTGCTGGTGGAGGTTTTATAGGTATTCTTTGTGAGGTTTAGGAAGCTTCTCTCTCTTCCGAGTCTAGGAGATTTTTGTTTGTTTCATCATGAATGAACATTGAATTGTGTTGAATCCTTTCTTTCCCCATCTATGAGATGAAAATGCGGCTTTTCTCCTTTAAACTGTTAGTGCTGAATATTAGGTAAGATAAAATTTGGCCAAGATAATACTAGCTTAAACATAAGAGGGGTCTATGCCTTTCTTGCAGACAAGTCTGGAGTAGGCATTCAGGGGTAGGCATTCAGAGGTCAACCAGGCTGGACCTCATGACCCAAGGCGGTGCCCCAGCCACACAGGCTCCTGCGCGGGAGCAAGGGGCCGGCCCCCCGGTTCTCGGGAAAGGCTCCTGGAGTGTGATGCCCTAGACTTTGCTTGTGTTTTCTTTGGGGTTTTCACAAACGCGTTCACAGGTCCTGTAGGCCTCCAACTTTCCCTTACCACACTGACTTTGATTTTGCTATGGAGATGTTTTATGAATCCAGGTTCTTAGTTCCTTGAAGGTTTGGTGTTGTACATGTGAAAAATTCTTCATCTTGAGAGTCTTAATGAAAAATTTTAAAACGATTTCACATTTATAGCAAAGTTGCAACTAGAGTACACATAATTTATTTTTTCCCGAATGAGTATTTTAGTGTTTCCTACAAACAAGGGCATCTTCCTACGTAACCACAATAGGACCATCAAAATCAGGAAATGAACATGTGTACATTACCATAATCTAGCCCTCAGGCCCCATTCAACTTTCTCCAATTGTCCCAATAACGGCCTTTGTGGCCGAACGATCCAGTTCAAAATCTCCTGTTATGTTGTGTTTCTTAGTCTCCTTCACACTGAAACAGTTTCTCAGTCCTTCCTTGACTTTCAGGATCTTGGTATTTTGAAGATTATAGGCCAGTTATTCTTGCCTTGCCCTCGTAGAATGCCCTTCAGTTTTGGTTGGTCTGATGTTCTCTCATGATTAGATTCAGGTTTTGAATCTTTAGCAGGAATATCACAGAAGTGACGCTGTGTTCTCAGTGCATCCTATCAGGCTGCACGTGATTTCAATTTGTCTCATTACTGGTGCTGTTTGATCACCTTCATTGTGTTTGCCAAGCTTCTGCACAGGCAGATTACCGCAGAAAATTATTCCTTTTCCATTTGTAATGAAAACGTATTTTTGTGGGTATTTTGAAATGATATAAATATCCTGTTCCCCATCAAATTCTCCCTCCCTCCTCCTCTCCTTCCTTCCTCCCTGACAATTTGGACGCACGGTTTCTTATTTTATTCAGTGAATTATAACGTTACTATCATTATTTATTTTCATGTACAAAGTGTTCCAGATTAGACAGTGACTTCTGTGTCTCTTTGATATATCCCCATCCTTAAGTACTTCCTCACTTTCCGGAACAGAAGGCTCATCTTGTTCTTTTCCTGCCCCAGGAATAAGCCATTTCTAAAAGGAGCCCTGGATCTTTTTAGAAGCCAAGATCTAGATACTAGGGGTGCTCATCGCTATTGGGGTTTAATTCTCCCAGGTCTTCTCAGTGGAGAGAGCTCAAAGCATATCCATCTGGGGGTGCCTGGATGGCTCAGTCAGTTAAGCATCTGACTTGATTTTTGCTCGGGTCATGATCTTACTAACCATGAGACTAAGCCCCGCATCAGACTCGGAGTTAACAGCGGAGCCTGTTAGCTTGGGATTCCCTCCTGTCTCTCTGCCCCTCCCCCACTTGCATCCACACATGCACTCTCTCTCTCTCAAAATAAACATTTTTTAAAAAGCCTATCTATCTGGAAAACTGTGAGTTCACTCCACTCCCTCCAGTTCCACTCCAACACCACACAGCTAATTCTATATTTTTCTTTCCATATTTATGACCCTCTCCTCCAACAGTGAGAAACATGGCTTCCACGATACTGAGTATGTTTATTTATTTGAGATATAGAACCGATCTCTATAGCCACTGCGCCTTCCTTTGTGTGGACACCCTTCTCACCCTTTCTGTGTTCTGCTACCCCATCCAGGGCTAGTCCCTCATACGGGTCCAGGGGCCTGGCAATGGGAAGTAAAGGTTAACATTTGTTGAATTGATTCACGCAATGCTCAGTCTTTCTTTAGTAACCCTCACCAAGAAATTCAAGGTTTATTCTACCAAAATCTCCTTTAATTTTGAATTGTCAATGAAAAAGAGACCATTTGTTTTCATACCTGGGAAGATAATTTTTTCTTTTTGCTTTTTCTTTTATTCCAGTATAGTTAATGTGCAGTGTTATATTAGTTTCAGGTATACAATTTAGTGATTCAACAGTGCTATATATTACTCGGTGCTCATCACAATAAGTGTATTCTTTTAAAAACATTTCTTTTTAATGTTTATTTTTGAGAGAGAGAGAGAGAGAGAGAGCGAGCATGAGTGGGGGAGGGGCAAAGCGAGAAAGGGAGAGAGACACAGAATCCGAAGCAGCCTCCAGGCTCTGAACCGTCAGCACAGAACCTGATGCGGGCGCAAATGCACAAACCGTGAGGTCATGACCTGAACCGAAGTCAGACGCTCCACCGGCTGAGCCACCCAGGCGCCCCGCGATAAGTGTATTCTTGATCAACCGGGAGGAGAGTTTTATTAATTTTTTTTTCAACGTTTTTATTTATTTTTGGGACTGAGAGAGAGCATGAACGGGGGAGGGGCAGAGAGACAGGGAGACACAGAATCGGAAACAGGCTCCAGGCTCCGAGCCATCAGCCCAGAGCCTGACGCGGGGCTCGAACTCACGGACCGCGAAATCGTGACCTGGCTGAAGTCGGACGCTTAACCGACTGCGCCACCCAGGCGCCCCTTTTTTCTTTCTTTCTTTTTTTTTTTATTAATTTTTTTTTCAACGTTTTTATTTGAGAATTTTAAAAATAATATCAAACAGGGAAAACACACAGTTAAAACTCCCCTTAGAAATCTCATACCCTCAGAAACATTTTGCTGGACTCCTGATTTGAGACCCTTTTCCTCAGCTGCATGCTATTCTTCCACATCTTTGTGAGCAGCGTGCACTACGGCGGGTTACCCGTTCTTGATAACTACGAATTGTGGCGAAGCACACTCACCGTTACAATTCTTTTTTTTTTTTTTTAGAGGGAGAGCATGTGAACAGGGTAGAGGGGCAGAGGGAGAGAGAGAGAGAATCATAAGCAGGCTCCACATTCAGCACAGAGCCCGATGTGGGGCTCAATCCCACAACCCTGGGATTATGACCGGAGCTGACATCAAGAGTCAGATGCTCAACTGTCTGAGCCACCCAGGCACCCCCCACTCTCCCAGTTCTGATGCTCCTACTCCATATGGTCCCCGATCTAGATACGTGGTGACCTCTGGTATCTCTTGTTCACAATTAGACCATGTCCTACTTTGCTGTCAGCTGATATTTCTTACACCTGCTAGTGTCCTCCCTTCTGATTTCAGGTCCTTCCCTTCATGTCCTCCCTTCTGATTTACTCTTTGTTAATCTGAAGAGGTCTGAGGAACCAAATCACTGAACCCAGCAAGAATGCGAAAATAGATATCATTGCATTCAGACTTATTCAGCCCAAACCACGGCCCCGGTTTCTCTGGCTGGAACTGGGACCTAGGACCTGGGACCTGAGTCAGGCGGGAGGCCCTTGGCTCTGTGGGCCACTGTTAGACCCCCAAATGAGGAAGAGGCCAGGAGTCCAATGCTCTGAGTGCCCGGGTCTCCCTGCCACAGAGGCCTGGTCTGCGGCCAGACCCCAGGCCTACCACCCCCTCTCTTCTTGCCCTCCTCCCCTTTGGGGTTTCTGTTAGCCTGTCATCTTTTCTGCAGGTTTCTTTCTCTTTTCACCATCTTTGTCCCCTGTATATTAAGCTTGATTCTGCCACTGGCTTGCTGGGCCTCGATTTCCTCCTCAGGAAAATAGAGGGAGGGTCGAATGTAGATTTTAAGGCCCTCCTGGCTTTGCCTTCTCCTACCTCCCATCTCTGCCGTCTCTCTTTCCCTGTCTACCTAGCATATACTCTTTCCCTTCTGCCTCTGATTCTCTTAGAATTTCTCTCCTTTCTCTTTCTGTGACTTTAGTCTTTGCTGTGACTCTGAATATCTACCTCCTATCTTAATTTTTCTTCCTTGAATCTATTTCTTTTTTTTTAATGTTTTAAAATTTTATTTATTTTTGAGAGAGACAGAGACAGCATGAGTGGGGAGGGGCAGAGAGAGGGAGGGAGAGGGAGAGAATTCCAAGCAGGCTCCACACTGTCAGCACAGAGCCCAACGTGGGACTCGAATCCGTGAAACTGTGAGATCACAACCTGAGCTGAAACCGAGTCAGATGCTCAACTGACTCAGCCACCCAGGCACCCCTCTTGAACCCATTTCTTTCTCCTTCTTCCTTTCTCTGTTTCTAGTGCTTCCAACTCTACAGTTAGAAGTATAGACTCTGTCCCTCTCTGCCCTGCTCTCTGGCTTTCTACCTCTTCCTTGTCTGTGACAACTTTGTTCTGAATTCTGTTTCTCTTTCTGATCACTGATCCCCAGTTCCCTGCCCCGCTTTGTTTTCTCAGCCTATTTCTGAACCAGTGTTTCTGGGTTCCCCCCCCCTTCCTTGTCCCTGCCCAGAGTCCCCTTTCCCATCCATGCCCTGGCCTGGGGCTGGGAGCTAGGTGCCACTGCCACGCGGTCCCTACCAGAGCCAGGCTCCTCCCTGTAATGGAAACAGCAGCTGTGAGGCTGGCCCCAGCGGGCATGTTGGGCCCTGTTGGCTGCCTTTGTCTCAAAGAAGGCTCATAAAGTCTCACACAGCACTCAGAGAGGACGTCCAATCCTGTCACAGCCCAGACCCAGATAGTGGGCATCGACTGCACCAGCAATCCCAAACTATATGCATGCACGCACACGCACACACACACACACACACACACATACACACACAAGCACGGCTGGGGCATGAGCACTGGCAGTCATTTCTCATCAGGAACTGCTGCTGGCACTCAGGTTCTTGTAAACAGTGTTTCCTCTCTTTGAAGTCTACTCTGGCCTTAATTGCAAGTTTCCAGTCCTTGGAATGTTCTCCTTGTAGACATGGATCAAGACTCAGTAGGGAGAGAGAATTCTGACTTACCCGAGGGTTAGGATCTGGCTTGATTACCATCAAACCCGCAGGGATTTCACCTTGCAGTCCGGACCTATGCTTTCCAGAATCCAGACCTCACAGACATTTACTGAGCATCTCCCTACCCGTGCCAGGGGCACCTGTCACCCCACACAAGCCTCGCGGCAGTCTTGAGAGGCAGGTGCAAATGTCCTCCGTTTCACAGGTGAGGAGGCTTAGGCTCCCAAGGTCACAGGCCCATCAGGAAGAGTTTTCAACCCCGTACAAGTCTAGCCTGCTCACTCTGTCCTCCACCCACTGTGACAACCCGAGGATGCGAATGTGGCAGTGGGAAGAGAAGCCAAGAGACCCTTTGAAGCAGACCTGGATGGATGGTTCTAGTCCTGGAGAAGACACAACAGAAATAAAGTGAGATCTGCTATCCAGAAGCTGCCATAGTATTATTGGATTTCTGACCCCAAAGGTTGAGATCTCCTTTTTAGGGGGGAAGGAGTGTGACCGTCAGGGTTGGGGACAGGCCACATCACATGTAGTGTGTCCTTAAAGGAAGCAAAAAGTGCCCAAGAGGTGGGTGGGCTCAGATGTCAAGGTGGGAAGCAGCAGGCTGCCTGCTTGGAGGCAGCTGCTGGTGGTCTTCTAGCACAGGGAAGAGTGGCCTCCTTCCCGACTCGCTGCCCAGGACCCCTTGATATGTAGCCACAGGGGGCTCCTTAGGCCTCCGTGGCCTAGTGTCTGCTTTGTGCATTCAGTTCTGTTCCCAGCTCATGGTTAATTCTACAGACACCGTGCCAGACCTGCCCTGTCTAGGGTCCTGAGCCCATGGACAATAATTTGATAGCAATTCGGGCTGCAAAATCTCAGCCTCACGCCCTCCAGGGCACTGGCAGGGGCCCATGTGACAAGCGTGGCTCACTTTCTCATCACATTGTGGGTTTTGCTCTTCTCGGTTCTCCCGGCTACTCCTCACCATTCGCTGCTGGCTCTTTGTCCACAGGCGGGTCTCCACCAAGCTGCCCTCTGTTGCTTCGGCGCCGCTCAATCAGTTTGCTGGAGATCGGGGTGAAACGGTGGCCCGCGGGCTCGATGTCCGGCACGCGCGTGAGGAGGGAGGGGCCGAGGTTGCCCAGGCCACAGGGTCCACTCCAAAGCGTTGTTCCCACCTCCTCAGGGGCTTCCGCCCTCCACTAGGCTGCAATCCTCCGCCTTCCCCACGAGCTTAGAACAGGGGCCCTGGCTTAGTGGTCCCGTCTCCTAGTATCAAAGATGGGGCTGGCGCCGAGTGGGACATCAGAAAGTGTTGATGTCACAGGCGAATGAAGACGCGAGTCTCAACAAGCTGGATCCGCGAATAGGATGTGCCCAGAGGAGCTTTATCAGAAACGAATGCAAAGATCCCGCTCGAGCCCGGGACGGGGAGTTCTGCCACCCGTCATGGTGGCAGAGGCTGGCAGACCCTCCAGGTGGCGGAGGCTGGCGGCTCACCCTGACGAGCAGCACTGGGGGCTCCTGAAACCCGAGTCGGTCTTGGGCCGGGTGTGGTCCCACCCAGCTCTACCCTGGCCCGCAGCACCTTGGCGGCTTCTAGATGCTGCCTTACGAGAAGAAGAAGGGCAAAACAAAGCATCCCTGCTCTGCCTTGGGGTCCTGTCCCCAAAAGGGAGGCCTGTCCTGCGCAAGCCGCTTTCAGAAATAGCAGCACCGCAAGTGTGGACCACCTTCTTGCTCAAGACCAAGGCCACGGCCCAGGCTAGGGCACCGGCTTACCACTGGGAGCCCCCTTGCTGTTGTGGTCTGGCTGGACACTTCCTCAGCCTGGCCAGGCCGCTGGCTCCAGGGAAACATGGCATTGGTTTGCTGTTTATGTCTTTGAAGCCGTATGGAACCGGGCTTGGCTTTCTGCAGGGGACGGCCTGTTGACACAAGCCCAGTCTGAGGCAGGGTGAGCCAGGCCTGGTCCCTGCGATAAATCCCTGGCAGGGAGCAGGAGTGACCACAATACATAAAATAAATGCCAGAGGAAAAACTCCTGAAGTACCCGCCGAGATGGCAAATGCACACCCAGCTGCCAGAAGACGGGCAAGTCAAGTTCCACATGAAAGTCTCAATTTCCCAGGGCACCTGGGTGGCTCAGTCAGTTGAGCCTCTGACTTTGGCGCAGGTCATTATCTTGTGTCTCGTGGGTTCGAGACCCACGTCCGGCTGGGCTTGCCGCCGTCCGCATGGAGCCCACTTCAGATCCCTTGTCCTCCTCTCTCTGCTCTTCCCCCACTTGCACTCTCCCCCCAAAAACATTTAAAACAAAATCTCAATTTCCCACATTAATGAGGTGCACCTGGAGCTCCTAGCCTGGCTGTGAAGGGGGGGGATCAGGTATCTACTCATCATGACAGGGTGGGCTTCCTTACCTCAGTGTCTCCAAGAATCTCCCTAGCCTCAGAGCAGCTTCCCGCCCCCAAGTCTTCCACACTCACCTAGAACTGTCTCTATTCCCCAGAACGGCTTTCATCCTAATACAACTCTCTATTTTCATAGAAATCTCCTTAGGATCCTTAGAGACCACCTCGTACTTGCTGGGTGGCCTCAGGGAGGGCAGACAAATCTCTCTGAGGTTTGCGCACCCCCTAGAGTGCATCTCATTTAATCCTCAGGGCCAGCCTAGAAGGTACACGTATTTTGGGTATCATGTTACAAAAGGGAACCGCTCCGGGGTGTGAGGTACCCCCCAAGGTCCCCCTTACGGGAGGTGGACTCCTGGGTCTGACTCTAGCCTGTGCTCTTTGCTCCTCGCCCTGCACCCCTATGGACTCTGATGTCTTTCCCTCCGTCGCCACCCTGCCAGGGCTGCGGACAATATGCGGGCCAGGCCCCCTGTGGGCTACAGTGCCCTCCTGCAGGGCCAAGAAAGGCTCCTCTGCCAATTGTTGGAGCCTTGGTGCCCTCTGCTGGATAAAGACTGAAATACCAGCCTGAGTCCACACCGGTACATGGTCTTTCGAAAGAACCCTTATTTCTTCATCCATCCATCTGCGTCCATCCTTCCATTCACCCGCCCACCCCAGTTTTTCTGACGTCCTGCAGCATCACCCTCACTCCCAGGGGCCCCCCTGAAGCACCCCCAGCTCGGGCTTTACACCTGGCTTTGCGTGGGCCTCAGTGACGGAAGAGCAGGAGACGAGGAAGCCCCACACCGTGTGCCTCTTTCTTGCTTGTCACATCCACTGTATACTTCGTCCTCACGACAACCCTAAGGATTCCGAGGATACAATACAATACAACCTACAACAATACGACACACACATATTATCTAGCTGATAAGTGCCAGGCAGGGTCTTGGGGACCCAGGAATGAACAAGACAGGGGAGGTCTGTCCTATCTCACAGGAGTGTAATGGCTAAATAGATTATCACACGCCAAGCACCTAGAGCAGTTCTAAACATAACGTGCACTGGGTGTTGGCTATTGTCATTATCCTGACTGTTGGCTATTTATTGGTACTTTCCGTTTGGTGATGCTTCCTGACTCTCCAGGGCTGATGAAGACGATGGGGGGCAGGATTGTTCTGTGGGCAGAGTGGAGAACAGGGACGCAGGTGTTGAGGCCGGAGGGAGGCTGGACAGAAGCCTTAACAGCCAAGCAGCCCCACATCAGGGCAGCTGGCCCAGGGACAGTGAGTGGTTCACCAGTGGACGTGTGCAAGCAGGGGTAGAGATACTACAGGGCGTTCCTTCCCTGTGTGAGAGGCACAGAGACCATTTCCAGCTTCTTCCTCAGCTGAAGGCTTCCATTTCTCCAGGGGGAACAGATGGAGTGGATCCTAACGCTCCTGTAGAGAGCACCCCTTCCCAAGATGAAGAAGCATCAGGCCACCTCCTGGTATCAACCCTGATGCCAGGCGACAAGCCCTCTGCTTGTGACTCAGTCTCCACCAGACCCTGGGAGACCAGTGGAGACCTTGCCAGCCTTCCCGGGAACTGCCTCCTGGTCCTAGACATGCCGCCACCCTTATAACTTGCTTCAGGCAAGCTGCCTGGCCGATGCTGCGTGCCACAGACACAAACCCTCCCTGCCGGCCTCTGCCCGAATTGCAGATTCACGAGCAACATAAGTGGCTGTTGTCATGCTAAGACTTTAAGTGTGAGGGTGTTTCCCAGCAGTAGATAATTAGAGCGTCACACGGCACTGTGCTGGTCTCCCCAAGAATTCAGAGATCAAATGCTTATAGCATGTATGGATGCGTCTTGCATAAGCCAGGTCACTTTGTACAAGTTACATACCTTTCCCGAATCCTGTAAAATGGGCACAACGATAGTAACATCTTGAAAGTGCAAACGTACTTTCAATGGTAAGGTCTTGAAAATGTATTCCGTGTGCCTCCCCCACCCCCATACTAGCCCCTTGTCTTCAGGGCAAAATTTAAACTACTGAACCTTGTATTTGAGACCCTTTTTCATTCTGTCCCTCCAGCCTCATCCCCTGCCGTGTCCCCAGCCACAGGAAGTCTGCTGCTCTCACGCTCGCACGTCTCCAGACACTTGTTTATGCTGGTCCCACTGCTTCCAATGCCTTCCTCTCCTACCCGCCTGGAGGACTGCTATGGACACCCAAGACCTGGCCGGTGACACCTCCTCCTGGAGCCCTCCTTGCCTCTGCCCAGGCAATTGGTCCCCTCTTCTAAGCTCCGTGTGCACCTTGCACTTTCTTCTGTCAGGGCTGTTATTGCCACGGGACTTTCTCTCTGGAAGCGGACAGCAGACCACGGCCCCATCAGGCATGGAGGCCATTTCTGATCGCAGGGCTGGGCACTAAGGACAAACTAGTTAAAGACAGAGTTGGTCAGATGAGCCCTGGTGACGGCAGGGCCGGAAGGCTGTGGATCTGGCAGACAGCCGGGTAGAATGTGTGGGGCCCTCACTGTGTGGGCCACAGTGAGCAGTGTTTCCTGAGGTCTCTGGATGCCCAGTGCGCGAGGTCCCAAGCCAGAAAGATGGACAGACTCCAGAAATAGCGTCTTCCAGATGGAGATTTGGGCCCAGGCCAGCTCATGAGCGGTGTGTGTTGACCCTCACCTCCTTTCTAGGCACGCAGCCAACATCTGGATGTACCTGCCGCACTCTGGTCTCTGCACATCTGCTTGTGTCGCTCCTTTCTCCCGAGGTGCCCCCTGTGATCTGCTCCTGGGCAAACCTCTCCTTCTTCAAGGCCTGGAAGGACTAAAGCTGTCTGCTCCTGACTCCCTTTGGGGAAAAGTGGCTGCACCGGTGTCTTTCATCTGCCCACCCAGGTCAAGTCTTTACCCCCATCCACCTCTTTGGGCTGCAGGGGGCTGGCCTGTATGCACAACGTCAGCAGGGTCTCTTACCCTCTAGATTCCTCCCTGTAGGATGCTGCAGTCTGGCTGTGCCCTTTCACCTTTCGAGGCAGCTAGCTGTCTTCTGGGCTCCAGAAAACTCTCTCCTCCCTCTTCTTTGGGCCTGGGGAGGCAACAGTTCTACCATTAGCCTCGAGTTACTGCAACACTCTTTATGGCACCCCTGTCATCAGCTTTACAGTAGGGATAATCTCCTTGCTGAGGCAAATGGGATGAGTTCACGGCCTCTGGTAGTGTCACTGTGGCTCAGATGAACATTAGTGGTAGCACGGGTTGCAGTGCAGGTTGGAAGACCAGTCGGCACGTCAAGTGTCCTTGGCACTTGGCCCAGTGGCAACAATACTAGTCATAAAGACGGGGGAGACACCCGGTTTCTTCCTACAGCCCAAGAGAAAATACATGGGAAATAAATGAAAACTTACAATCACATAATTGAGAAGATGCATGAGCCACGGGAGGCTTCCATGAGAGCTTGAAGGAACGAGCCTCTTAGGTCCTGTGACTACCAGAGAGATAGAGCAGGACCAAACCCAAGTTCTGGTGGTAAAGGCTGTAGAGTGACAGCATCCCCAGCCCAGGTGTCTTACATTGCACGTGGGGCACTAACAAGGAAGGAATGGCCACTGGGGAGACATGGTTGGGGCTGAGAATTTTTGACCTGCAAATTTCCCCAAACCTCCTTTGCCAGCCCCTCCCTCCATGTCAGAATGCACCCACTTCTCTGCATGAAAGCCTTTCGGAGGTCGAACCAGGAGGAGTCCTTCTGGAAGCTGATCCTTACGCTCCTGAGAACACACCCTCATTGTTCTTCATGGCCCATAACTGGGGCTTAATCCCAGCATGGCATGGAGGAGAAATACAAAGCCTGTACCACAAGAAGATTGTCTATACAGTGAAATTCTTAGAAGACTTTGTCAAGGAGTGCCTGGGTGGCTCAGTCGGTTAAGCGTCCAACTTTGCTCAGGTCATGATCTCATGGTTCGTCAGTTTGAGCTCCACATTGGGCTCTGCACTGACAGCTCAGAGCCTAGAGCCTGCTTCAGATTCTCTGTCTCTCTCTCTCTGCCCCTCCCCTGCTGTCTCTGTCTCTCTCTCTCTCTCAAAAATAGATAAACATATAAAAAGAAGACTTTGTCAATCTATATTGGCAGGAACCTGTGGGAGTGGATTACAAGGACATTAGACCCAGGGGAAGAATTATAAGGCCTGACGGGACCAAATTCACTGACAAATGCCCTAGTCTGGGATTTGGGGGTTCATTTTTTCATTTGATCACCTAGGAGTGGTTTTAATTGTCTCTAGTTGCCTAACTGAAATTTGAACACGATGATGATCTCACTGGATGAGGTGGAAATGCCAGAACTTCCTTAGAATTCTGTGTAGGAAAGAGTCTAAAGTCTCAGGAAAGTAAACATGTTGAAACAGATCTATTATACACAAGCTGCTCACACCCCTAGGAGAAGCTGGAGCACGCTCCCTTCACTAAAGAAAGTATGAGGAACTCACTCATGGCAGCAGGTGGTGGTGGCAGAGTGAACTCATATTCTTTTCTGTGAACAACTTCTATCCATTTAAGAAGCAGTTAATGACTTGCTCCTGGCCCTGGTAGAGATGGAAACAGACACATTACAGACACTCAGTGACTGTGCTACCAGAATTGACAAGTGAACTGGGTGTTATCTGACGCACTGAACCATAATATTGACATGCACAGAACCATTCCTTAATAAAATGGAGGTGGCAGATATGACCAAGCAGGTGGCTGAGGCTCCCATGGTACCTGCTCCTGTTTCTGCCACTTCTCCCTCAACCCACACCCATGACCTTATTGGGAATTCCTTATTACCAGTTAGTGGAGGAGGAAATATCCATCCATCATTCAAGGATGGATATCATGATACTCTGGCATTGGCCAGGAGTGGATGGAAGCTACATTACAATCCCCAACCAAAGCTGGCTTTGAAATACAAGTGGTGAAGGGAAATCTCCCCAGTGGGCAGAACTTCAGAGGATCCCTCCAGTTGTCCATTTTGTGCAGAAGGAGAGATGGCCTGAGGTCTTAGTTCACTTTGACTCATGGGTAGTTGATAATGGGTCATCTGGATGGCCAAGGTCTTAGGCCATCCTAAGGATAGGAAAATTGGTGTCAATGAGGTATGTGGATGCATCTCTCTGAATAGGCACGGGGTGTGAATGCCCCACCAGAGGGGTATCTATGACAGAGGAAGTCTTCAATACTTAGGTGAACAAGATGAGCTGTGGCTCTCAGTCAGCTGCTTTCCAGCCACCCCAAATGCTTGTTCAATGGGCCCACATCCAGAATGGCCACAAGAACCAGAATGGAGGCTGCGTGTGGGTTCCATAACATGGACTTCCATGGTTCATCTGACTATTGCCACAGCTCAGTGCCCAGCCTGCCAACAGCAGAGGCCACACCAAATGCACAGACTGGCACCATTTCCTTGGGGGGAGGGATCAGCCAGCTACCTGTTATATCAGATCTCTCCCCTCACAGAGGAGGCAACCCTTTTTTCTACTCGCAGAGATAGGAATAGAACTATGCGTAGATTTGCTTTCCTTGCCCAGTGCTTTTGCCAGAACTGTTATTCCTGGGTTTGCAGGAGTGCCCTATATTACCATAGGTGTTCTACAACAATGATCTGACTAGGGGCACATCTGACTGCAGAGGAGCTGCAGCAGGTGGCTCACTGGTTTGGCTTCATCTCCCATCATCCAGAAGCATTTGGCTTGATGGACCTGTGGACTGGTCTGTTGAAGGTTCAGTTATAGAATGAGCTAGGAGACACTAGCTTGTACTCACAGGATGCAATATATGCTTTATACTAATGGCCAAGTGCGTGGTCTTCCTGTAGACAGAATGAGCAGGTTGGGAACCAAAAAATGAAGAGGAGTGGCCTCTCGCTGGGAGAGTGTTTGCTGCCACCTGTGCCCGATCTTGAACTTGGCAGCTTGGAGCTCCCTGTGTCTAGGAGAGGAACAGCTCCACCAGAGAACGCAGTAATTCATCTTAGGAATTGGAAGTTGAAACTGCCCCTTGACCATTTCGAGATCTTCATGACCCTGAATCAATAGGCAGAGAAGGAAGTCACACTATATAAGCCAAAGCGATGGGTCCCCATTGCTATGAGGAAATGTCATTGTTGCCTCACAATGGAGAAGGGAGGACTGTGACTGGCACCCAGGACATTAAAGGAGGAGCCTGTCAGTCCTCCCTTGCCCAGAAGTCCCGGTCAATAATCAACGGAGCAACCCAGTAAAGAGCAGACCACTGAGGACTCAAGATTTTTTAGGAATGAGGGTTTGGATCCCTATACCAGGTGGAGAAGCCCCACGTGAGGTGCTGCAAGAGGATGAGGGGGACATAGTATAATGACAAATGGAGGCAGCTCTGATTAGCACTGTATTTTTGTGTTTTATTTTATTATTTTTTTAGAGAGAAGGAGAGAGAGCATGCGTGCTCCTACATGTGAGTGGGAGAGGGGCAGAGAGAAAGAGAAAGAGAGAATCTCAAGCAGCCTGTGCACCCAGCACGAACCTGACGTGGGGCTCAATTTCACAACACTGAGATCATGACCTGAGCTGAAATCAAGAGTCAGACGCTAAACAGATTGAGCCACCCAGGTGCCCCTGATTAAGCACTTTAGATGACCAATCAGCTATGGAGATGGGGACTGTAGCAGCCACGCGTTATGTAAATTGCTTCTTTTGTACCCACTTTCTTATATAAAGAACACTAGTAGTGACTAATGTTTTTTTTAAATGTTTATTTATTTATTTTTAAGAGAGGAGAGAGAGAGCGAGCGAGCATGAGCAGGGGAGGGGCAGAGAGAGAGGGGAAGACAGAGAATCCCAAGCGGGCCCTGCACAATCATCACAGAGCCTAATGTGGGGCTCAAACTCATGCACCATGAGATCATGACCTGAGCTGAAGTCAAGTGTTGGATGCTCAAAAACTGAGCCCCCCAGGAGCCCCATGACTAATGTGTTAGTCTCAAGTGGTTGCAAGGTGAATTGACAGTACCTTGTTAATATGGTAGCCAATGAGACTTTGCACGTCTATCTTAGGGACAAGACTTCACTGGATGAAAGACAGGAATGAATGCTGAGAGGCAAAGGGGTGGACTGTGCCACATACCTTCTCCTTGCCTGCCAGGTGATCTCTTCCCCTCGCCTACTCTGACCTGGAGGCTGGCTTGCGCGGGAAACACCATCAAACCTCTATGCCTGCCAGCTTCTGCTTGGGTTTGACCAAGGAGAGACCTGGAGGATCAAGAAGAGTGAGATCAAGATATTTGTTTCCATTGCTGCTTCCATGCAGGATTGTCTTGGGTTGGCTGTATCCCTCAACCAAAAGTCATTGCCCCCATCAAGGCAGCCTTCTCTCATAACTTTACCCTTCCCAGGTCTGGTAACTGTGCCCTCCCTTCCCTTTGGGGCCAAGAACGGTAGCAGCTCTGCTGCTGCTAACCCCAGTTTATAGCACAAGCTCTACATCCTTCTGTTAATAATTCTTTGGTAAATAAATCCTCCCGGGATTATCCTAATTTGCATGTGCCTCTGCTTCTAGCTGAGATCCTGACTGCCATAATCTTCTTTCTTTAAACATCCCCCTTTCCTGTTTCAAGGGCACTGAACACTTTCTGTTTTGAATCATGTGATCTGTATCTGCATCTAGTCAGTGCTCGGTAATGGTGATGATAGTGATTATTATTAGTAATGTTCATCATTTACCGAATGCTTTAACACTCACTCATAGCTTCCTAGTGAGGTAGATATTATAATAGTATCACTGTTTATTGATAAGGAAATTGAAGCTCAGAGAAGCTAAGTGACTTGCTTAGGGTCACTCAGAGAGTATTATGGTTGAGGATTTTAACTGAAGTCTGTGGAGCTCAGAGTTCCCTCCTGGTTACTGTTGCCAGGATGGGTTTATCCACTCTGAGATAGGAACTGTTTGTTCCTTCCATCCAAATACTGTCCCCAGTGATTGTTTATGTCCCCACGTGTCTAAAAGTAAACCTTCGTTCTCTTGGAGCAAATCATCTTGTTGTCTTTGTTACATAGCAGATACCCCGTGTTGGAAAATCCTAGCAAGTCTGTATCTACCATCAGTCCTTTAGTATGAGAATGACCTTCATGTGACCTTCCTAAGAGATTTTAGACTACAGAACAAGGTCCTGCCCGGAGTATGGCAGGGAGTAAGAGGGAGATGATAGAAATTAGGGATGGAGTGTGGAGGGAAGGAAAGAAGATGGTTCTGGCTCTCCCCTTAGCAAAGTCATAAAGCAGATGATTACAATTTTCATAGGGAAGCTTGGGTTCTGGTTCTAGCCCTGACCCAGCTTGCTGTGGAATGAACTCTCCAAGGCTGTCAGTTTCTTTCACTATTATATGCCTAAGGTATAGTTCTAAGGTAGCCTTCACAGCTCCTACCTCCCAGTATTTGTGCCCTTGTATAACGTCTCCCTGTGAATGTGACTGGACCCGTGACTTCCTTTGAACCAATAGAATATAGTAAAGAATATGGTATGGTGTTACTCTGCTGATTAGGTTGTATTAGATTATGTTATGTTTTCTAAGACTCTTGCTAGCAGACTCGTTACTGGCTTTGAAGCGGCAAGCTCTCATGAATCCGACAGCCAACGATCTGAATGATTTTGGAAGCAGATCCTTCCCTAGTTGAGCCTCCAGATGAAAACTCAGCCTTGACCAATGTCCTGATTGTGGCCTGTGAGACCCTAACCTGGAGTCCTGCTAAGCTGCACCCACACCTATGACCCTCAGAAACTGAGATAATACACATGTGTTGTTTTAAGTCACTAAGTTTGTGGTAATTTATCATACAACATAGAAAACTAACACAATGCATGATTTTTCAAAACACTGGTTATATTTTTAAAAATTATTATACTGAATGCTAAAAATGATTTGGTGAAAGTTGTATACCTACATTGTTAATTGGTATGAACATTATTTTCTCTTATTATGAAAGTTCTTAAACACAAGCAAAAGTAGGAAGAAAAGTTGCAATGAACCCAAATACAACCATAGCCTAGATTCAAAAATTAAGATCTTTTCATATTTCATTCATCACTCACCTTTTGTATAATAATTTCAAAATAGATCCCAGACATCATGTCATTTCCCTCTACATAATTCAAGTATGCAGAGTTGGAAACAAATGACAAATTTCTTTACATAACCACCTTGCCATTATTTCACCTAAAAATCTTAAGAATAACCATGTATCAGCTAATGCTCAGGCAATATGCAAATGTCTCCAATTATCTAAAGAATATCTTGGCATTAATACATTACAATATGAAGCAATATGTAACGTACCTTAAAGGTGTTGTTATTCTTTGATCTAGTATGGCTATTACTGAGAGTTTATCATAAAGAAAAAATTTTAAAGATGATAAAAGCGTGATATCTATTAAAGAATTATTCATAATGGTGGGAAATTGCAAGCAACTCAGATATATAGTATATAGATCAGGATACACTCTGGAAAACAGAGTCCTCATCAGTACTTTCAGTAGTGGGAAGTTGGAGTGGGAGAGTGATTACAAAGGTGTTGGGATATGAAGCAGTTCAGAGATTGGCAACAGCAGGAAGTCTCTTCCACCCCTGGTCGGGGAGGGACAAAAAGAAGAAGGAGGTGGTAGTACTTAAGCCCAGACATTGGAGCCACATCAGGAGGGGTGTTTGACGACGCTAGGACCAGAGAGGAGACACAGCTATCACTGGGACACCTTCCACATGTGGGCGGTGGAGGGGGGGGTTGTCTCCTGGCTTCTATTTTTCTCCTTGCCTCCAGTCTCCTGTCAGGGTCTCCTATTGGCTAAATCCATCCAGAAAACAGTGGCAAGCGATGCTGGGAATGAAGTTTTCAGGATCAGCCCTCCTTGGGACAGAGGCCCCTCCCTAGTCTCCCAATTAGGAGCCCAGTCAGGTTTGGGAAGGTCAGGGAATGGAGCTGAGAGAGCAAACAGGCATAAGTCTGGCACAAAAACAAAGGCCCTAAAATCTGTCCAGGACAAGATTAAGGCTAAAAATATCCCCAAAAAAGGGGCACCTGGGTGGCTCAATCGGTTAAACGTCTGACTCAGCTCAGGTCATGATCTGGCAGTTCATGAGCTTGAGCCCTGCGTCGGGCTCTGTCCTGACAGTTCAGAGCCTGGAGCCTGTTTCAGATTCTGTGTCCCCCTCTCTCTCTCTGCCCCTCCCTTGCCCATGCTCTGCCTCTCTCTCTCAAAAATAAATAAACATAAAACAAAACAAAACAAAATAAAAATATCCAAAAAAAGAGAATTACTAACTTGTGACACATCCACCCGGTGTGTTCCTTGACCATTGAAATTATAAACATGAAGATTGTGCAGCAGTATAGAAAATACTTATACTGAATTATAATACATTATTACCCCCCTTTACCTTTCTTTTTTTATATCACCTATCACTTTCTAAAGTAAAAAATAAACCTAATTATTTATTATGTTTCTTTTTTTTTTTTTAATTTTTTTTTCAACGTTTATTTATTTTTAGGACAGAGAGAGACAGAGCATGAACGGGCGAGGGGCAGAGAGAGAGGGAGACACAGAATCGGAAACAGGCTCCAGGCTCTGAGCCATCAGCCCAGAGCCCGACGCGGGGCTCGAACTCCCGGACCGCGAGATCGTGACCTGGCTGAAGTCGGACGCTTAACCGACTGCGCCACCCAGGCGCCCTATTATGTTTCTTTTTGGTTGAATCTCTACCCATGCTAGAAAGTTCGCTCTTGAAGGGGAAAGCAATTTTGCTTTTTTGGTTTGTTGATGTGTCTTAAGTGGACAGTGCCTTTATTCATGTTAGCATGAATAAAGTGATGTGAAGAAAGCAAAATACAACACGCACTTTGCAAGGTTGTTGCAAGGGTTAAATTAGTTGAGATATATAGTTACTAGCACATAGTAAATACTTACTGTACTTAGTAATGGTTAATTTCACCCAGGTTGGAGAAAGCAGACGGAGAAGGAAGAGCTGAATATCCAGGGGACTGTGGTATCTATCTCCACAAAAGGCTTCATCCCAAAAAGGAAGATAGACAAACCACCATTAGAATCCCAAAGAATCAATGTGGCGCGATGAGCAGAAATAGTTGGCCCTGCCACTTACTAGCTCTGTGCCCTTGGTCAGATTACCCAACCTCTCTGGGTAGTGTACTTTCCTTATCGATAAAATTGGAATAACAATAATACTGGATTTTCAGTAATGTTGGTTTCTTTAGTGTTTGCCCATCCTTCCTTCCTCCAGGGAGAACAAGCCTGGCCTGGAGCTGTCCGGAGTGCTGAAGACATCCTCCCTCCCTCAGCTCCTTTCTCCTTCCTTCTCTCCTTCCTTTCCTTGCTTGGCTCCCCAGAGCCCTACCATCTGAACAGATCGAATTTTCCAAGTGAACAGATCGAATTTTCCAAGTGGCTTCTTCACGCCCCTGTTGGGGACAGGAAGGGAATGAGCCATATATGAAGCACTCCCTGGACAGGAGTCCCAGGAAGCTGACAGGCAGCAGGAGTGTTAACTGTAGGGGCTGTGGTGGGAATGAGGAATCTCCAGGCTAGAGTCTTCTTGGAGGGCTTGGCATCTGAGGACACTGGTGCAGCAACCTTAGGACCTGCAAAGAGGCAGTGAGTCAGCCCCAATGAGACAGCATGGCAGGTGGGTCATCGGGGAGCTTGTCCTGAATGAAGGCAAGAAATCGGGTTGGGAGGTCAGCAGGATGACCTTTGGCTACAGGAGCTGAAGAGGTCCCAGCTCTAACAGAAATCCTCCACTCTCCTTCCTTGGGTTCCTATTACCATTTTTATTTTGCTCGTTTGTCTGTTAACATAACCACAGGCATCTTCATCTTTTTGGGTTAGGATACTATGAGTTGACTAATTCCATGAGCCTGGCTCTATGAGCCAAGCACCCTGTGCCTAATCATCGGCATCCATCTCCTAGAGCCTAAAAATACAAACGGTTTCCCCCAGGATGGGGTTGAATTAACCCACAGTGCCGGCACTGTTCACACGCTCCTGGGGGAAGGGCTGGGAGAGGGGACGTGGCCAGCTTCAGAGACAAACACCACCCATTTCCTGATTTTTACTGACAGAACATCAGAGCTGATGGATCTTTGGAGACCTGCACAGCTAAACTAAGCCTTCCCTGTACAGATGGGAAAAGAAGAGCAGAGAAAGGGGTGTGGACCCTGTTCCACAAGTCAGCAGGAGAGCTGGAGCTAAAAGCAGCTCTGCCTGAGTCTTCCTTAAGTCCCTGTATGCCATCAGGGACACTGAGTGTGGCCAGCAGGACTGCAGGGGCTGGGGACCCTGCTGCTGCTTTGTGGGACTGAAGGAAGTCCATATGCCTTTCTGTACCTCAGTTTCCCCATCTGTACACAGGGGAGTTGGTTTAGATGTTCCATCTTCAAGGATCCTTCAGCTGTGGTGGTCTAGGTGTTTGATAAAAGGGTGATTTTTGTCTTTGGCTGGGAGGTAGGAAGCCAAGCTCCAGTCCCAACTCAGCCTTAACTTTTGGTGAGAACTCAGACACGTTGCTGTTCCCCCCCGGAGTCAGTGTGCTTCTCTGAAAAAGAGGGTAAAAGTTCTCTTCTTGGGGCCTCTGGGAAGACAAGGCAAAGCAGTGGATCACAGGTGATTTGGAAAGCACAAATGAGGGGGAGAGGTGCACGTACGCTTATGTTTCCAACCAGAAATGATCAGCTCTCTGTGAGCCCAGAACAAGCCCAGCTGTTCAGAGGGGTTCATCCTGAGCCCCGAGGAAGCAAAGAGACCACTTGGCGCATCATGGCAGAAGCGGAGGGAGGGCACAGAGCGCTCCTCAGAGGCTGGCAGGAGAGGGCCCTCCCCGAGTCGCCGAGCCCTGAGCTGGGAGAACTGTAGCATCACAGGCCTGAAGGGCTCAGCTTGGCCCGCCCTGCAAAAACTGGCTACTGTTACAGATAGGGAGACTGAGGCCTCAAGGGCAGCGGGGGCTGAAACTCAGGCCTCCACCTCCCTGTCTAGCGCTTTCTACACCACAGTACACCTGCCGCTCTTCCAAGATCCCAAGATGGTGATGATGGTGACTGCGATGGCGCTGGGGATGATAACTATTCCACATAGTAAGTACTGTACCTACTTACTTCCGCTTGGCCAGTACCGCTTACTACTTCCTTACCTGCTTGCCACAGTGATATCCTCACCGTAGAGACTTTATGCATTTAGCCCTTGCCACAACTCTGCCAGATAGCTATCATCATCTCCATTTTACAGACAAGAAAACAGAGGCTCAGAGAAGTTAAACGTCTCACCCAGAGTCAGGGACAAATGAGGGATAAAAATCAGGGTTTATTCTTCTGTGTAATTCCAAGGACCTTATTATTCCTCTGAACTGAACATAATTTCTAATGTGCTTCCCTGCACAGACCACGGCTGTTGGCATTGAGAGGGCACCCCCTTACTCTCCTGACATAGACTTCCTTTTTTTTTTTTTAATTTTTTTTTAACATTTATTTATTTTTGAGACAGAGAGAGACAGAGCATGAACAGGGGAGGGGCAGAGAGAGAGGGAGACACAGAATCTGAAACAGGCTCCAGGCTCTGAGCTGTCAGCACAGAGCCTGACGCGGGGCTCGAACTCACGGACCGTGAGATCATGACCTGAGCCGAAGTCGGACGCTTAACCGACCAAGCCACCCAGGTGCCCCCATAGACTTCCTTTTTGAAAAAAATTTTTAAGTGTTTTCTTCATTTTTGAGAGAGAGAGAGAGAGAGAGAGAGTGAGAGAGAGAGAGAGAGAGATAAAGTGAGAGCAGGGGAGGGCAGAGAAAGAGAGACAAAGAATCCAAAGCAGGTCCCTGGCTCCAGGCTTTGAGCAGTCAGCACAGATCTGGACGTAGGGCTCAAACTCACGAACAGTGAGATCATGACCTGAGCCGAAGTCAGACACTTAACTGACTGAGCCACCCAGGCAAGAACTCTCCTGACAAGCACTTCCAAGTGTAGGCTGCTTCCAGCCTGCCTCCTCTGGGAAGCCCTCCATGAGCTCACAGTACCTCCCTATTGGTTCTGCCTACTGCCTGCACTTGTGGTCAACTCTTCTCTTGGCTGGAACCTACCTTCTTACCAGCCTGGCATTTTCTTTTTTTTCTTTCTTTCTTTTTTAATTTTTTTTTTTGAGAGAGAGAGAGAGAGAGAGAGAGAGAAACAGAGGATCCAAAGTGGGCTCCACACTAATAGGGTGATAGCAGAGAGCCCGATGCCGGGCTTGAACCCACAAACCATGAGATCATAACATGAGCCTAAGTTGGATGCTCAACCGACTGAGCCACCCAGGCACCGCCCAGCCTGGCATTTTCTTAAGGGTAAGATGAGATCTTATGCCTTCCTGTGGCCCCCAGAGTGCAAGGCTGCCGGCTGCATGAAGGAGGTGGGAGGACTTAGCTGGGTGCCCCGGATGGGGAACGGACCATGTCAAGGCTGTGGGCAGAGACTGAGCTGGGGTGGCAGGACTGCAGGGTGGACGTCAAAGTCCTGGGACAGAAGGGCGGAGTGGGGGGTCCTCTAGTCCAAATGTCCTGGTCAAGGAGGTTCTGTGTGGGGTGGAGGATGAGTTGGAGAGACTTGTCCTCATCCTGTCTCTCTGCCAACCCCATTCGCAGTCTCCCTTAGTTTCCTCATCTGAACAGTGGAGAGAGAACAGGCCTGAGGGGATCCGAGATGGGACTGTGCCTG
The DNA here is from genome assembly GCF_022079265.1 of Lynx rufus. Lineage (NCBI taxonomy): Eukaryota > Metazoa > Chordata > Mammalia > Carnivora > Felidae > Lynx > Lynx rufus. Next base: position 55,776,583 of record NW_025814897.1, read on the forward strand.
CGCTCACCATACCAGGCCTTGCTTGCGCCATAGGGCCCTGGAGTCCAGTGGAGTCAAGTGCCAGGGGATGGGGCTGGGCTTGAGGATAAGGGTCAGGGGAGGCTCACAACGGCCCTGAGCACCGGTCCACCTAGGACGATGAGTGCAGGAAACAACAGTAATAGTAGGTTGAAAGAAGCAGGATTTATTGAACACCTAAGGAAGGACCAGGGACTGCGCTGAGTGCTGCATGTTATGGCACACAACCATCATGGCCACTCCATAAGTAGGCTTTGTTTTCCGCATCCTCACAGAAGAGGGAAATGGGGCTCAGAAGCCTCAGAGACTGGGCTAGGCCCACGAGGATGGAAAGCAGCGAGCCAGGTCTCGCCAGCTCGGACTCTGGAGCCCACGCCGAATGACTGGGCTTCTTCTGCCCAGGCTGTGAGTCAGTCTTGGGGAGGATGTTAGACCCCAAAGCTGGGAGTCTTCGGACATGATGGGTCCCAATCCCTCATTTTATCAATGAGGAGGCTGAGGTTCTGGGGGAAGGTACTGTGTGCCTCAAAGTCATACAGAAAGTAGTGGCAGAAAATGCTAGAAAGCAAACTTTGTTTTTGTCCCCTTTTCCCAGGACTATGGGAGGGATTGTCCCCTGAAGGTTGGTATCGGATGCTGCCACATGGGAAGACGTGCCTGTCCTGCCAGGGCCCGTGGGGGTCCACTCTCAGTCATCCAAGGACAGCCTTTTTCCCACCTCTTCTGTCTGTGGTGCTTTGGGGTGCCATCGGGGCTGGCTTCCTCCCCGATCCGGCCCTTGGGTCAGGGACCTTCACCTTGGGGGTGCTGGGTCCTTGGGACTGTGACCCCATCTTTGCCAGGGCCCTCCCCAGTGTAGCAGCCCAGCTGGCTGTGGACCGAGCCAACCAGGACTCCTCACTGGTGCTGGGCTCGAGGCTGGCTTCCGTGGTCCTTGCCACGGGCTGTGACACCCCTCATGCTCTGGCCACGTTCCTGGCCCACAAGAATACCGTGGCTGCCTTTGTGGGCCCTGTCAATCCTGGTTACTGTCAAGCGGCAGCCCTGCTGGCCCAAGGCTGGGGCAAGACCCTCTTCTCCTGGGCTTGCGGAGCTCCAGAAGGAGGAGGTGAGCCGGTGGCCACCTTGCCTTCGGCTGCCCACGTGCTGCTGTCCATCATGAGACACTTCGGCTGGGCTCGCGTGGCCATTGTGTCCTCCCACCAGGACATCTGGGTGGCCACAGCCCGGCAGGTAGCCGTGACCCTGAGGACGCATGGGCTGCCTGTGGGGCTGGTGACCTCTCTAGGACCTGGGGAGCAGGGGGCCACGGAGGTCCTGGAGCAGCTCTGCCGCGTGGATGGCCTGAAAAGTAAGTGTCCACGGGTGCCTTCCTCGTGTGGGCAGCATGGGCTTCGTATGGCTGCTGGTGGGGAGTTTCCTCAGCATCAGACAGTGGGCTGAGCTCTGGACAACGGCCCTGCATTTCATCTCACAGCAGCCCCCCCGAGCCAGTCCCATTGAGGTCTGTGCTTCACAGCTCAGTGAAGGTAGGTAACTTGCCCAAGTCACACAGCTGGCAGGCAGGGCAGTCGGGTTTTGAGCTCTGATTCAAGTGATGGTTGCGGAGTGGGAGTCAAAGGGCTTTCTTGCCTCATGTCTGGTGTATTGAAGGAAACGAGAGCGTAGGGGTACTTGAGCCCAGGAAGGGAGTTAGAGTCAGAATCACTTTTTTTTTTTCCCAATTAATCGCTTCTTGCATTTATGGAGCCCTACTGTGCTGAGTGCTGGGACACACAGGTGAACCGGACAGATCAGGTGGTGGGTCTCCAGGGGCTGACTAGGTACTGGAGAGACAGCTATATAAGTAATAAGAGACAGGTGGTTACGACAGAGAGCTCAAGGCCATCAGAGGGAACAGAGGCCTGGAGAATGAGAGGAAGTACAAGGCTGGGGCCCTGGGGATCAGAGGAGGCTTCTTGGAGGAGGTGACATTTGCCTGTCTTGAAGGAAGTAGTTAGCTAAGGTGAGGCATGGTGGGTAGACTGTAGAGGAGAGGTAGCACCTGGAAAACAGAAGGGATTTTTTTTTTTTTAAGAGAGCACAAGCTTGGGAGAAGAGCAGAGAGAGAGAGAGAGAGAGAGAGAGAGAGAATCTTAAGCAGGCTCCACACTCAGCATGGGCTCGATCCCACAACCCTGGGATCATGACCTGAGCTGAAATCAAGAGTTGGACACTCAACCCACAGAGCCGCTCAGGCGTCCCCGGAGGGACCTTAAAGTTAATCTAGACTGGGATGATTTCAAACTATGGGTTGTGATCAACAAACCAGTTTAGTGAATCAAGACTAACATTACAAAAGAAGGAAGGAAAGAAAGAAAAGAAAGAAAGAAAGAAAGAAAGAAAGAAAGAAAGAAAGAAAACAGGAGAGAAAGAGAAGAATGAAACAGAATAGATAAAATAGAATGGAATAAAAGTGGAGAATGCGAGAATGCATTGCAGGTAGCAGGGAAAAGTGTTGTTCTGTGAAACTCGCAACCACCATGTTTCTCATTCGAGGGAACCGAAGCCAGTGCCCCCCTGGGGGAGGGCGGGGTGGGCGGACCCCCAAGCTGATGTGGCTGCTGGTTAGTGAGTCAGCCCCAAGTAGGGAGTGAGACCCGGCCCAGGTTAGCCTGCTGCCCATTAGGACCAGTAGCCCACTTCCCTGAGCCCCAGTTCTCCAGCAGGTGAAATGGGGATAGTTGAAACCCACCTCACAGGGTCACAAGGAGCAGATATTTGTGGCTGAGTGCTTTGTAAACACTTCCTTCAGCCAAGAGTCACTGGGCACTGCTCTGTGCCTGACCCTGGCTGGGCTCTGGGGAGGGGGTGGGGAGGAAGCACCCAGGTCCCGGCAGTGAGGAGCTCCGGTCTGGTAGGAGCTGCTTTGCTTAGGGGTGGGGAGGGCTTCAGGGAGGAGGTGATACCAGGGCAGGGCCTGAACATGAGAAGTTGATTGCAGGCGGCGATGAGGAGGAAGGGGTTCCAGGCAGAGGAACCAGCTAGGGCAGAGGAATGGAGGTAACATGTTAATGGGATTAGAAGGATCGGCTCAGTTCTACATGACTGGAGCATGGTGGCAGTGGGTGGGGGACACGTCATCAGACTCCTCCAACCCTTTTGCTGGATACTGAGTTCCAACCACATTGGTGGCTTTCAGGAGCCAGGGGGGCAGAGCGGTTCAGGGCATATTCTCTGGAGTCAGATTGCCAGAGTCTCACTCCTGACCCCACCTCCTGCCAGCTGTGTGCCCTCAGGCAACTCACTAAACCTCTCTGTGCTAGAGTTTCCTCATCGGTGACATGAGGCTAATGACCCCCCCTCCATCACAGGGTTGTGAGGACGAGGACTACTGCAGATAAGGGGCGTAGAACAGTGCCCAGCACACAGCGAGCACGGCTTGCCATCAGTGTGGGTTTTTCCCAGTCCACGGCTTCCTCCCAGGCTGTGGGGATCGGCTTTCCCTTGTGCAGGGAAAGCAGGGAAAATGCAGAATGGCACCCCCCACTTACAAAACAAATGGGTCTTTTGGTTAGCGTCCAGAATAACCCCCGGGTGGAAGAGATGGGAAAAAGGAAGCTCGGGTCCTATTTACCCCCAGTTGTAGTGAGTGAGTCTCCGAGCCACCCCCCACCCCAATTATACTGGGGCAGGGAGCAGCTGGCTTATGGCCCGTGGCCCATACGGCATGGCCCTCCAGGCTCAGCAGGGATCAGGGCTCCAGGCTCTGTCTTCCACATGACCGGGGTCCTCGGGCCCCAGCAAGGGGACTCTCAGCTTTCCCTAGTGGCTCTGTTTTCCCGCATTTCCTAGAGAAAGGGATTGCAGTAGGGAACCTAGACCACAGCCAGAGTAAGTGGTAGCCCTTTGTTGACTGAGGCGGTCCCCCTGGTCAGGGACCCAAGTGGAGAAGAGAGGAAGGACCCTTATCTTGGGCAAGGGCTCTCTTCCGTCCTGGGTGCCTGGGGATGGAATTGGCTGCTTATCGCCAGGGGCCTACTTCTTTCGCTAAGGCAAAGAGGAATCTATTCATGGTAGGGGCGTGGACCTGAGAGTTGCGAGCAGCTCTCCAGGGCCACAGACTCTGGGCTTCAGGGGAGGCCTGCAAAGGTAAGCACGCCTCTTGTACCCCCAGTGGTGGTGCTCTGCATGCATTCGGCGCTCCTGGGGGGCCTGGAGCAGACGGCCCTGCTGAGCCGAGCGTGGGCCCAGGGCCTGGCAGATGGGAGGCTGGTCTTCCTGCCCTACGATACCCTGCTCTTTGCCTTGCCCTACCGCAACCGCTCCTACGCGGCCCTTGGCGACCGCGGGCCCCTGCAGGAAGTCTATGACGCAGTGCTCACCGTCAGCCTGGAGTCCGGCCCTGTGGACGAGGCCTTGGAAGCTGCCAGGGCCATTGGAGAGGTGGCTTCCCACCTGGAGCCAGAGCAGGTAGGTCGATACAGGCCCGCGCAGGGCCCGGAGCCCTGGGTCGTGGGCAGGTGTGCGTGCATTCTAGGCCTTCCCGGCCCCGGGCCCGCTACCCACCTGGCCGACCAGTCCCGCCTCCTGGTGGGCACGTGACCTGTCCCTTATTTGACAGTGTCTCTGCCTCTCCCTCGGTACACTGTCTCCATCTCTCTCTCTCTCTCTCTCTCTCTCTCGTGTGTTACTCTTGGCCTGCTTTGTCAATTCACCTTCTCCTGTGACTTTTTGCCTCCTATTTTTCTATCTCCAGCTTAGTGCCTGTGATTCTCATCTCTGGCCCAGCTCTTCTTCCTCGGGCAGACTCTCTCCCTCCCCTTCCTCTGCGTCTGTCTAACAAAGTGTGCAGATCAGTAGGAGAGATGCCGGGGCGTGGGGGAATGGGAAGGTTTTCTGGAGTCACTGCTGTGAATCTGAGGAGTGTTAGTGGTGGGGGTGTGGCTGCCAGCTCAGTTTGGGTGGAGAGGACTCGGCTGCTCGGGTCCCTGTTGGGACGTCTGTTTCTTGGTGACAAGAAGACAACAGTGTCTGCATGCGATGACAGGAATGCAGATGCGGATGAAGGGCCTTGCAACCGGTCATTCGTCTGACAAATGTGACTTGAGTCCCTCTCACGTGCCATGGGGCCAGGCGTCAGGGACACAGTGATGGGTAAGACAGACCTGGCCTTCAGGGAGCTTCCATTATGTTAGGGCAAGACAGGTAACACCCAAGCAACCATATGGCCAAATCCAAATCGTGGCGATGTCGCCAAGAAAACTAAACAGGATAAAGTGACAGAGAGCAGCTGGGATACAGTAGTGGGTGACAGGAGCTAAGATAGGCAGGGAAGCCCACTGCAGGGAGATGGCACGTGAGCTGCATCCGGAACAGGAAGGAGGCAGCCAGGTGCAGGTCTGGGTGAAGAGTGACCAGGTAGAGGAAAGGTCAGGGGCAAGGGGCGAGAGGCAGAGTGAACTTCGGAGGCTAGAGGAATAGGCAGAGGGTGTGGAGAGGCTGGACTGTCATGACAGGTGGGGACAGGGGTCCAAGATAAGCTTGGGGCCAGACCATGTGAGGCATTTTATGCCAGGACAAAAGGAGTCTCAGCTCATGATCCTAAGTGAAATGGGAAACTATCAGCAGGTTTTAAGTAAGAAATAATTTGATTCATCTTCTTACAAAACATCGTTTGGGCTACCTGAAGGGCCTGAAGAGACCCGGGTGAAGCAAGGAGACCTTTAGGGGGCTCCTCTGCAGGCCAGGTGAGCAGTGAGGGGCTCAGATCCAGATGGCAGGAGTAGAGGGGTGAGGGGTCAATTGAGTTGGGAATAGATTCTGAAACAAAACCAAAAAGATTCAACGACGAACTGGAAGACAGAAAGAGAGGCGTCAGGAATCAAACCTAGATTCGAGAAGCCGGGCAGGTGGTAGCTCCATTTCCTAAGGTTCAGGAGGAGTGGGGTTAGTGTAGGAGAACCAGACGGAACCTTGAAGAACCAGGAGTTCTGTTTTGGACACGTCAGGCAGGTTTGACATGCCTGTGAGACGTCGGAGGTGGCGGTGGCCACGGAGACTGTGATTCCACTGAGTGGGGACTGAGGTCATGGTGGGACCAGAGAGAGGGCTGTGTTGGGGGCGGGGTGGGGGTGATAATCCATACAACTGCTGCTGGCAGGGCTCAGAGATGTCTGGGAGCCTGTGCCACGGGGTTATGGGGTTGAGGGACCTTCTCTTCCACAGGTGTCCCCGCTCTTTGGGACCATCTATGATGCTGTTGTCCTGCTGGCCCATGCCCTGAACCGCTCTGAGAGCCATGGGGCAGGACTCTCGGGGGCCCACTTGGGAGACCATACAGGGGCTCTGAATGTGGCTGGCTTTAGCCAGAGGATCCGGACGGATGAGAAGGGCAGGAGATTGGCTCAGTACGTCATCTTGGACACAGATGGTCAGGGAAGCCAGCTGGTCCCCACCCACATTCTGGACACAGGCACGTGGCAAGTGCAGCCCCTGGACAGGGCCATACACTTTCCAGGAGGGGCCCCTCCAGCACGTGACTCCAGCTGCTGGTTTGACCCCAATATGCTATGCATGAGAGGTAATTCATCATCCCTCCATCCATTCATCTCTCCATCCATCCAATCACCCAATGTGTTTTCCTCTTCCTGGAGAGCTCCCCACCTTGCCTGGTTAAATCTTACCTGTCTTACCAATCAGGGCTGCCCCTCCACCCCGGCCACCATGATCCCCACAGCCCCCGAGTGAATTGCTTCATGTTCATAAGGGTGTGTGTCCCGTGCTGGGAAGAATCAGTGCCATCTGTTCCCCAGACTAGAAGGTAGCTCATGAGAAGAAGCCTTCACCCAATTGTTTCTCTGCCCCTTTTCCCACAAATATTGCTGGAGGACCTCCCACGTGTCAGGCACTACGCTCAGCCCCAGGGATATAGGAGTGAATGAAATGATGTCCCTGCCCTCATTGAGCTGATGTACTCGAAGACCAACCCCAGGGCCTGCTTTCCAGGGGCTTCTGCCTGGTGACAGAGACAGGGACAGCTGAAAACAATACAAGACAGTGTGATCAGAGCCATGAAGGGGGCAGCCAGGGGCTGATGGAGCTCAGAGGAGATCCTTCTCCGTCAGCCCTGGCTCACAGATTTTACCATCTAACAGGTTTTTAATTAATTCATTCAACAAATCAATCAGCAAACATTTATTGAGCATCCACTCTGTCCCATGCTCAGTGCTGAGAACTGGGGATACAATGGCAGATAAGACTCGTGGTCACTGCCGGCACGTGGCATGGAGCTCCCTGGGTAAAGGGGGACGGGGTAAGGGCAGGTGCTCTGAGAGGGGGCTCTGAGAGGGGACACTAGGGGGTTGTGGGAGCCTGAGCAGCGGCCTCAGGATGTATCTTTTCTCGGGGATCTAAAAGTGACAGTTCACACTCTGGCCTGTGTTGTCATGATTATCACCGATACAACTGATCACCACCGTGGATTGAGAGACCAGACAGCGGGGGCTTTGGGGCAAATGTACTTAGGGCTGCAGTTCAGTGCTGCCCCTGACTAGGTGTGTGACCTTGGGCAAGTTGCATACCCTCTCTGGGTCTCCATTTCTCATGTAGAAATAGGAACAAAGACCTGACACCTTCAACTGCTTGTCCTTGCGTGAGGTGGGGGTGGGGCAGACCTCAGGAGCAGGGCTTGTACTTCCAAGGAGATGGGAAGGGGCTACGCGGTCACGTGCTCTCAGTGAGAAGCACTCCTCAAGTGGCACCTAGGAGCGCTGGGACCGGCTGGAGTTGTCCTGTCCAGGGCTGGCTTCTCTCCTCTGTGGGCCTCAGGGTCTTGTCAGCAAGAGAATGTGCCGTGTTCTTTGTTTCCTCTGATTGTTTTTGTCTTGGAATGTCAGCCTTAGAGAGCCATTCATTCACATCTCCTTTCAGCCTAAGCTTTATTCCTTGACTCCCTTTGGCAGCAAGATCCGTCGAAAGGGTGTGGGTGCTAACTGGATTAAATGTCCCTTCCACTCTTCTCTGGAGTCCTCCTCGCTGACTCTCTCCACTACTCTCTTAACACGAGCAGTCCTATCAAGGCCCCCAGTAGCCTCCATGTGCTGAGGCCCAGAGCCAGCTGCTAGTCTTGGCCTTGCTCAGCCAAGGGAGCCGAACTCCCGTCCTCCCTGCCACTCCATCCCTCTCCAGGGCCCCCTCACTCATCACCTTCTCAGTCATCTTTTCTGTTCTATAGAGTTCTAACCTATTAACACCGCTCCTGTGGGCTTGGTGCTTTGAGCCGTTTTCTCTCAGCACTTACTCCCACAGTGTCTTATCCATTCTCGTGGCCCCCAGATGGACATTGTTGTCTCCGAAACTCCATATCTGCCCAACCTCCTACTTGACATGTCCAATAAGATGCTACTGACACCTAGATATCTAGTCGGCATCTGAAACTTGATGTCTGAAGCTCAACTCCTGATCTGTCCCCCAGTCTGCCTCCCATGATGTTCTCCGTTGCAGGTCATGGAACCCCCAACCTCCCACAGGCACAGGAACGCTCTGTCTCCTCACACCCCCCATCCAGTTGGTCAGCACACCCTGGGGGCGCCATCTTTAGAATTTGCCCGGAAGCAGAGCTGTTCACCAGTCACTGCCTCCATCCTGGGCCAGGCCCTCGTCATCTCTCACTGGGTCACTGCCTTGCCTCCCCCTCGTCCTCATGCAACCTGGCCGGTTGGAGGATCCTTTGGAAACATAATCACTCCCCCACCAGGACCTGTAGAGGCTTGGCCTCACCCGGAGCCAAGCCAGAGTCCTGGCCTCTGACTTCACAGCACCCTGTCCCGCTCAGCATCTTGGTCTGTCTTCCTCCTGCTCTGCTCTGTCCTTCCCTGGATCGCAGGCCGCTCCTGCTTCAGAACCTTGGCACTCGTTGCCCCCTAGGCCTGGGGCACACTGTGCTTTCTGTCGCACCCTGTGCGTTTGCTCCCTTGTCTCCTCCAGATTAAGACTCAAAGCTTACCCTCTCAGAGCCTGGGCGAGAGGCAGGATGATGCGGTGGTTAGGAGCCCAGATGCCAGAGCGAAAGTGCCAGGGTTTGAACCCAGGCTCTGCCACTCACAGACAGTTACTTCTCTCTGTTTCCTCCTCTACAAAATTGTGACCATGACCATACCTACTTCCAGGGGTCATTGTGCAGAATAAGGTGAATTGAAATACAATAACATCGTCAGAATAGGTGCTTAATGCAATACAATGTGCAATAGTATAATAGGGATTGCAAGGTATTTGCTGCTATTATTATGACGGACTCAGACTGGAGGGCTTCAGCAGGGGGCAGACAGCAGAGCTCATCCTCCAGCGGAAGGAAGAAGGGAGAGGAGGCATGGAAGGCAGAAGGGATGGCCCCATTTCTGTGGCAGCAGAGGTCAATGTCCTCTCTCCAGATTGGGGCTGGGCATTCAGCATCCTTGCCAGCCTAAGCTGATGCTAGGGTTGCCCAAGCAAAGTAGGGGTGCCCTCCCAACCTTGCCAGTGAACTTTAATAGCCTCTTTACATCCAACTCCTGACATGAGGCCTGGAGATTTGGATTTGGTGTCAGGAAGGCTCTCTTAATGGTCAGAGTGAAGGACAATGAAACTGGCTGTCCAAACAGATAGCGAGGGGCCCATCAGAGGGGATACGCAAGAAGCAGGACAATAATCGACAGGGATACAAAATTTTTATTCAGCACCTGCCGTGTCCAGGCTCTGTGTTAGGTGCCAGGGACAGTGAGATGAATAAGACACAGGCCCTGCTATCCAGCCACTCTGTCTATTGGGAAGGGACTTGATATGCCATCAGACAAAAGACCATAGTCTGACCAGGACGGTAATGAGATCTGAGCAGGGACCATGGGGATCCGGGGACAGGGAGCCCAAGAACCCAGGCTGAAACACTGGGACTCAATACCTGTGTGTGATGACCAGTCCACAGATAGGACTTTCCTATGTGAGTGTCATTCTGAGCCTCATCCCTGGGGTCGGTCTGGATTGGGGTTTGTGTTTCCATTTCCCAGAGGAAGGCCCAGGAGGGGGTGCAGGAGCTGGGTGAAGGGGGCTGCCCTCCTTGTGTGGTTGTTACTGTTAGGACTCACGTCCATCCTGCTCCGCCCGCAGATGCACAGCTCCCGGGGAGCTTCCTCGCTTTTGTCCTGGCATGTGTCCTGTTGCTGGCTGGCGGGACCCTCACTTGCCTCATCAGGTGAGACTCTGTCTGCACCCGAGCCTCCTTCTGCCCCTCTGTGCCCCCCACCCACAGGGCCTCTCTTGTGTGTGCACAGTCCTGGCAATCTGCAGGAGGCTTTCCCATCCCAGGACCTCAGGACAGTCCAGCACTCCTGTCCACCTTAGAGCCTTAGTCAGGGCCCTGCTGAGGCTGGGGGGCCTTGAGAAAAGGTCCACTTGAAAGTTGGGGAAGAAGCCTGGGACCTTACGTAAGACTGTCCATCCCTGAGCTTCAGGCTATGAACATGCACAATGATGGCTTGACCAGGACAACTCCCAGGGCCCTTCAGTTTTGAAAGCATTCTTCCTAGGTCTGAAATCCTCTGTGTTCCCTGAGCCTGCCCCCGGCCCTCACCTCAGGAAGCCTCCGGGCAGTTTGGGAACTCCCAGGCTAGGGACCAGTAGGCTTATCAGGCCTGAGCTGGGCCAAGGGCCTGGGTAGGGGGCAGTGCTCAGCAGTGACCCCTCGGTGCTGGGACTGCTGGGGAGAAGGGAGAGAAAGAGGGAGAGGGCTCTGGGTGAGCGCAGGCCCAATAGGCCAGATCGAGGTGGGAGTGATACGTGTGCCCTCCCTCTGCCCTGCACTTTCTCTTGCCTCCAGATTGGGCATCCAACAGCTACAGCTGGTGCGGGGCCCCCACCGGATCCTGCTGACAGCCCAGGAGCTCACCTTCATCCATCGGCCGCCAAGCAGACGGGTAGGGGGACAGGCACTGGGCTGGGTGGGCAAGCCGCTGACTGAGGCCTGGTCCAGGCTCTTGACCGCACCTGCCCCCTCCAGAGGCTGCACGTGGACAACGTGAGTGAATCAAGAAGTGTGGCAGATGGCGGGAGCCTGAGGTCGGTGGCCCAGGGGTCAGCAAGGAGCCTGCAGGCCCCCCAGGAGCCCACCAATGTGGCCCTGTACCAGGTGAGGGGCTCTGCCACCACAGGTTTGGGCCTGAGAAGCTGCAGTGAGTTTGGGAGAAGCTGAGGGAGCCCACAGCCTCTTGGGCTTCTGTATGCCCTACTCCTGTTACAGAATGGGAAACCGAGGCTTGAAGAGGGCCAGTGACTTTCCTCGGTCCCACAGCAAATCAGTGGCATAGTAGGAGTGGAGAAGGACTCTCAATTCCCAGCTCAGCATGGTTTGTGATCTGACCTTGGGACAGCAAGTTGCTGGCTACTTGGGCCTGGGCTCTCCCAGCGTGGGTCCACCCAGGGTTTCTCTCAGCACGGGGGCCAGTCTAGGTCACCCTTCTGCCTGTTTCGGCAAGGGACAGTGAGATCCCAGGTCCCTGAGGCCCAGAGGTGAGGGAAGCACACAGCCCCAGACCGTCAGCCGATAGGGAGGCCACAAAGTCAGAGATTAGACCGGCAGGATTCTAAAGTTGTTGAGGACACTGTGGCTTTTCAGGTGCTGTGTTCTCCAACTCGACAATTCACTGATGTTCCGATTCTCAAATTCTGTGACTCACAGCTGATGAGCCAGGCTAATTGTACAGGAAGCGACATGAGGCTTATGATCCTTCTTTTCCACTTCCTCCCCAGGGGAATCCCATCTTTTCTTCTTTTATGCTGAAAGGAGGCTTTAATGCTGTACAAAGCATGTTCTGTCTGCTTCTCTAAGTTTGCTGACAGGCTGTGGGTGAGGCTGACAAGGCAAAAATCCATCCGTGACAGGGGAGAGAGGGCTAAGATTGCAGCTAGCTCTGGGCCAGGCCGGGGCGAGGACCGAGCCCCAGCCCGAGGCTTCCTTCTCTCCCGCCGTCCCCTCTCCTACAGTCTCTGGGTCACAGAGCCCCCGTCACTTCACAGGCTTTGGGGTGTTGTGGGTGCCTGAGGCTTGCAGAGTAAAGTTGACCTTGACACTGGGAGCATGTTGACATGCTTTATATGCAACAAGTGTTAGCTCTTGCAGGGCGAGTGGGGGTATCATCTTCCCTTTACAGAACTGGAACAAGAGGCTGAGAGAACCAAAGTCACTTGTTCAAGCTCACAGACGGAGCTAGACAGTGGCAGGGTTAGGACTGAACTCGGGTCTGTCAGCCAAAGCCCCTGGCTTTGCCCCACCAAAGTGAAAGTCTAACTTCGGTTTCTGCCAGCCAGGCCCTGCCTGGCTTGCAGCACACAGAAAAGATACATTTATGGGGCCGGGGCTGAGAGGCACAGAGGGATTAACCCAAGGTCGCACAGCAGGAGACCAGCATCGGCGAACTTTCTCGTTCTTCCTCCAACAGGGGGAGTGGGTGTGGCTGAAGAGGTTTGAAGCAGGCACAGCCCCTGAGCTTCGGCCCAGCTGCCTCAGCCTTCTGAGAAAGGTAGGGCCAAGGAGGGGAGGGGACGCTGGCAGGGGACCCCTACTGGTATGGAGTGGTCCCCGCTCAACGTGGAAGCTTCTAGCCTCAGAAAGGAGTCCTTTCTATCATCACAATTGCTGCCCCATGGCCAACACCTCAGCCACAGTTACACACTCATCTTCACTCACGAGCATTCCTCAAGTCACGTCACCACCTCAACGTGACCATCACCACGACCCCCAGGGGCACAGTCCCTTCCATCAGTATCAGCAACACCCTCTAAGGACCTCATCCTGTACCCACCATCCCTCCACCCATCCACCCATTTAGTCACTGTGTTTTGAGCACCACCTATGAGCCAGGCCATGTTCTGGGTTTGGGGGTACAGCTGTGGAGAAGAGGGACAGGGTTCCTTCCCTCAAGGAGCTTCCGGTCACTTGTCATCACTAACCACATAAGCCCCTTCACCCCCGAGGTTGTCAGTATCCTGAGAAGCACTGTGGCTGGAGCACGGAGCACAGGATTGGAATCAGGAAGGTCCCAGGTAGAATTCTGCCTCCATGAAACGCTTAGCTTTCCTGTAAAATGGAGCTAATGAAATCTACCCTCTGGGGAATTAGGAAGATTGGGGAGAACATATGAAATAACCTAGAATTGTCTCTGGCCAGAAGTGTGCCTTTGATAAATGCTAGCATCACTGCTTGGGTTCAAGCTCTCTGACCTGCTGGGCAGCCATGACAGAGGCTATTTTCTTGTTGAGCCTGGTCCCTTCTGCTCTTCTTCCTCTCCTTATCAGTCTCTGAGTCTTAGGGGAGAAACGTCACAGTTTTCAGGTCCATGGTTCCACTTAGGTTGGGAAACAGGCCTAGATCCCTACACTGTGGAGTTCGCCACAGCTTATTCATTTATTCTCCCATGACACTTCCATTCACTTGTTCACCCACTCATCCATCCATTCATCCATCCATCATCCATCCATCCACCCAACATTTCTGGTGCCTCTCTGTGCTCTTCCCTGTACTGGGTGCTAAATACTGGAGACCCAGATGTGGATTGTACCTGGTTCAGCCTTCGATGTGCCCCTGGGGGCTGCTAAGATGCCTATTGCCCCAACAGATGCGGGAGATGCGGCATGAGAACGTTGCTGCCTGCCTGGGCTTCTTTGTGGCCCCTGGGGTCAGTGCTCTAGTGCTGGAGCACTGTTCCCGGGGCAGCCTGGAGGACCTGCTGCGGAATGAAGCTCTGCGGCTGGACTGGACTTTCAAGGCCTCTCTGCTGCTGGATTTGATCCGTGTGAGAACCCTCCCTGGGCCTAGAGCTATGGGGGCCATGGGGAGGGCAGGGAGAAAAGAGACGCTCAGATTTCCAAGACCTGGTCTCCTACTTTGTCTAAGAAAAATCTGAACAGTATGGGAGAAGGTGAGAGGAGGCAGGAAGTGTTTCTGGGGTCTGTGAGATGCTGAGAGGACTAGGGGCCCCTTTGATTCATCACATAATGGGCTACCATTACGTCCTTTCCAGGGCATGCGGTATCTGCACCATCGACATTTCCCTCACGGACGCCTCAAGTCCCGAAACTGTGTGGTGGATGGGCGCTTTGTCCTCAAGGTCACTGACCATGGTTATGCAGAGCTCCTGGACGTTCAGCGGGCTCCCCGCCCCCGGCCAGCCCCAGAAGGTCAGCTCAGGGATGGGCAGGCGCTGCCAGTGGGTTTTGAGGCCTCTATTTAAATTGGATGCTTGTGAGGCAGGGGGACAGGGGAGATGTCCAATCTTTTAGCACTTCCTGTGGTATGACCTTGAGCTGCCTCAGGCCCCCTACCTATGAATGGGGGAGAACAGAAGCACCTATGTCCTCCTGGGGGCTGTAGGTAGAGGGCGATGACACCACCTATGTGAAGTGCCTGCCCATCTTGGCCCAGTTTGGTGGACAGTGGGTGAGGACAGTGTGGCCTTGCCTTGTGACTGCAGAGCTGTTGTGGACGGCTCCAGAGCTGTTGCGGGGGCCCGGGGCGCCGGGACGGGGCACCCTCAAAGCAGACATCTTCAGCATCGGCATCATCCTGCAGGAGGTGCTGACTCGAGGCCCACCCTACTGCTCCTCAGGGCTCTCCGCAGAAGGTACAGTGCCCTTGTCCTCCTTCCTTGGCCGTTCGCTGGCTGGAGTCCCCGTGTAGTTGGGGAGCTCTGTGGCCACCAGGAAATCCTGGCGGAAATAACCTTACAGACACACTTGCCTGGTTTGACCACGAGAATTAAGTTTCTTTGGCTCAAGCCAGGCGGCCTTCAGCAGCTCCACCAAAATGGCAGCTGACCAGCTCCAGGGCTAAAGATGTTGATTTCTGGGTGAAAACCTCAACCCCCTCTGCCCCTTCTAAGGTCACTGCCATGTCTGTGGATGCTCACGCCCTAACCACCCCGCCTTGATCTGCATAGACTTTGTGTCCATATAGACCCCAGTTTTCCCCAGCGGTATCGCTTAACTTACTACATGACCTTACACAAATCGCTTACCCTCTCTGAGCCTTAGTTTTCTCATCTTTAGAATGGGGATGAAATAAAAATGGGCCAGACATCTGGCCCTCGTCTGATGTGGCCAGGCTGCTCAGTATTTAGGGGCTTGCTTCTCTGCCCAGACAGGATTCCTTCAAGAACATCTCTGTCCTTATACTTGAGGTGTGCGGGATGGTCACTCACACCTTCCCCATCATCACTCAGTCTTAGATGTTTTCTTTTCTGACCCCAGTGCGGAGGACCAACTTCAGAAACCTTTCCTCCCTTTCTGTGTTTCTCATCAGGGTTTCCCAGACCCTGGGCTGTTCTTCTAGCTGCCCCCCTCCTGTCTGTGTCCAGTCCCAGGGACCTGTCCTCACAGACACCCCGGCCTCTCAGCCCACAGTCCAGGGCAGTGATGGAGCTGAACCCACTGCTCCGTCCCACCCCCAAAGGAAAATCATTAACTCATGGGAGGCCTGGCTTGCTTCCTTTCTCCACTAAAGCACTGCTCAGTGAGTAACGAGCATTCCAAGCTCCAAATTTATGAGGTGAAGAAGTGGGAAGGAGGGGGATCTTTGTCAGGCCATTTGTTCAACATCCTCAGTGGCCCGACCCCCCACATCTGCCCGCTGGGTGAGGGAAGACCAGCCAGATGGGGTCCACAAGTGTATGGCCCTCAGGCCTGGGCTCCATCAGGCTTTAGGTGCAGGGATCAGGCCTGGAACCTGATGGCCGCCATTGGATCAGGCTGTCAGTCCAGGGCCTGCTCCGTCCCCGGGCACGCTGTCCCTGGTCTCGGGGAGTAAAACACTAAGAGCCCAGGTACTGGGGGACGCCAACCTAAGCCCAGCCCCAGGCCAATTCACTTCATAACTTTGAGGAAATCCCTTTCAGGCTCTGAGCCTCAGTTTCCTTGTCTGTAAAATGGGGACTATGTTGCCTGCCTCCTAGAGTGGTTGTGAGGAGTCAGTGAACTTCTTTAGACCAAGTGCCTGACACATGGTGGGCACCCAATAAATATTTGCCTGGGCGGTTTTAGGGAGGTGCTAATGGGGGAGCCCACATTCTCTCCTGAATTCCCAACTTGGACGCAAACGCTCCTTGATCTTAGAAGTAACATCTTTTCAAGATCCTGTGTGTATGCGTGTGTGTGTGTGTGTGTGTGTGCGCGCGCAGTGGGGGTGGGGGGTGGAATTGCAGCTTCCAGAGCTCTCTCTGTCATATGCTTTATTCCACTGGACAACCCTGGGAGGTGGTAGGTGCACTCGTTAGAGATAGCTGAGTGAGGCCCGGAGAGGGGAAGGGGCTTCTCGGTGGGGAAGCAATGGGTCTGGGACTTGGACAAGCTCAGTGTCCTTGCCCTAAAATCTCCTGGAGTCATCCATGGAGCATACTCCCATAGAGCTGGGTGTGTGTGTGGCCTCCTCCCTCAACCGCTGACATGGCCGGTCCGTCACCGTGATGCGTTGGGTGTGGACAGCGGGCCGGGCAGGGGGAGGGAACGTGAGACCGCGGCTGGCCTGGCCTGGGACAGCCGTTTTCAGCACATTCACATACGAGGACTCCGTTTTAATGTCAAAAACGTTTGGAGCCTCACATGCTATGTGATTTTTAATATCCGCTGACTGAGAAAATCCCCAAAGACAGAATCGGCTCTGAAGTCAGCAGCGCTTTGAAATGGATTTGTATTTTATTCATCACAACCCCATCTGAATACTTTTGAAAAAGAGTCATACGTGTGTGTGTGTGTGTGTGTGTGATGTGTTATTGATTCCATCTGCACACCCTCCTTTGTAAGCACACACAGCTTTCCAGGCCCTTTACTCAGAGGCCCTCAGGGTCTGATGCCTGCAGGCTGGAAGCCTCTGGGCAGAGAAAATCATGTAGGCCTGGAGGAGATCGGGCTCAGTTCTACAGTTTGCTTTTTACCAACCCTGCAGCTGTGGGTGAACTCCTTCACTCCCAGGAGCCTCAGTTTCCCTATATATAAAATTAGACAGGGACTCATGCACTACCCCCCAACAAGGGGGCCAACAAAGAATGTGGAGGGAACTGAAATCCAGAAGGAAACTTCTCCTCGGTGGCACCAAGGGCCCCCGCCTCCTCGGTCAAGAGAGGAGGATCCCAGCCCTCCTGAGGGAGTAACCTGTAGCCCTAGGAGGTCTGTACTATTTATAACTGTACTTGTTATATGGGAGGAAACTGAGGCTCAGAGAGGTGATATGACTTAGAATGTAAGAGGGTGATATAGAAGTCCCCTCCTGATCCGCTGAAAATCTGAGCTTGGTACTCAGCCCCACTTCCTCCCAATGCCCTTGTGAGTCTCTCAGCTCCCCCAGTGCCCCCAACAGCTTCCTGAGGGGGAGCTTTTCCCGGCCAGTTGTCCGATGAGGAGGCTGAGGCACAGAGTGATGGCAAATAGCAAGAGCCAGAACTAGAACGCCGATCTATCGGACCTCGACTTAGTCGGATGGTCTTTATCACAGGGAGTGGGGACAGGAAGATCATGGCAGGGGCTGTCTTGGGAAAATAATGATAATGATGATGATAATGAAAGCATACAATCTTGTTTCACACATGGGGAGTTGGCACCGGAAAGTCTCCAGGTGGCAGGACTGGAGGCAAGAGCCACAGCGTCAAGGTTTCAAGCACATCGGTGGGGCATCGCTGGCAAGAGGCAGCGACTGGGTTTGTGGGTTGGCGGGGGGGGGGGGTGCTAGCTAGGGGCCAGGTGCCTAACATCTATCATCTCTTCCCTCTGCACTCCTCTCAAGAAGGCAGTTTATTAAGTTCGTTTCACAGGTGGGAAGACTGAGGCTCAGAAAGGTCACTGTCTTGTCCACCATCTCCCAGAGAGGTGGAGAGGCAGATCCAGAAGTCAAAACCCACTTTTCAGCTCCTAGCGTGAGACCCCTTCCCAAGCCACACCCTGGGCAATCCTGGGTCCACTGGCCAGCATGCCCAGAAGAGGTGAGAAATACCCTCAGGACCTGATCCCTACACCCCCATGGGCCTACCCTGCCCTCCTTCTCAGGACCCCAGGCCAACCCCTTGCCACGAGTCCTCCTGGGCCCGTCCGACCTATCGTCCACATGTTTATTGCAGAAATCATCAGGAAGGTGGCGTCGCCCCCTCCCCTGTGCCGGCCCCTGGTGTCCCCTGACCATGGGCCGCCCGAGTGTATCCAGCTGATGGAGCAGTGCTGGGAGGAGGCTCCAGAGGACAGACCCAGTCTAGACCAGATCTACACCCAGGTCAGTGCACCCCAGGCCAGTGCTCCCAAGAACTAGCAGATCGGTTCACTTCACTTTGCCCAGTGACAGCCAGATACTACCTACGACGCCTAGAAACCTTATGTAACAAAGGGGCAACAGGCCAGCACCATCACTCCTGCGGGGGAGAAGGGGGGATGGCCGAGGTCCACCCTCTGAGGAAAACTTTCTCAGATCCCTGGGTTCCGGGGATGTGTGTTGAGTGCCTTCCTAAGTGCCGAGGCCCATGCTATGTTGTGCTTACTTCATTTAATCCTTAGGCTAGCCCTCCAAAAAAGCACTGTTATTATCTTGGCTTTACGGGAGAGAAACTGAGGCACAGATTGGTGAGGGACTCGCCCAAGGTAACTGAGGGAGTGAAAGGTGGGGCTGGAATCCAAACTCAGGTTTGTCTGTCTGCAGAGCTGGTGCTGGAAATCTCGGCCTCCTGGCCCCAGAGCAAAGAGGTCGTTTGTGGCTGTGGAGACAATGCTGATTCCCCTTGTCCGTGAGTGGAATTAGTGAGGAGCTCGGGTGCACCCCCACCCCCAGGCCTGCCTTGGGATCTATAACAGGAGGGGTGAGGCAAGTCTGTACGAGTTTGCAGGGCGATGGTGGAGAGTGTGGGCCTGACTGAACTGGCTAATGGCTCCCACAAGACTAACCCATCAAGCCTGAGGTGACATCTTTGTGCCTCCCTTTCTGCCCTCTACTCCCCAGCTGCAGCAAACGTTGCCAAGGAGAGGCTCAGCGAGCAAGAGGGGCGTCCAGACAGGTGATGAGGGAGCGGGAGTGAGGAAGACACACAAAAGGAGCACACAGGTGTCCCCTGAGAATCCTTCCCACATCCCCTGACTTCCCACCTCCTTTCCTCACCTCAGCTCAGGTATCAGGCGTGGCGTCGCCATTGCACAGATGAGAAATCTGGATCTCAGAGTAAATGAGCTCTCAGTGGCCACCGTGGGGGTGGGTTGCAGAGCTAGGACCAGCAATTCTTAAAACACGAGCCTGGAATCTATCCAGGGATCAGAGATTGCCGTGGCCAGCGATGGGTGACTGTGGAGAAAGATCCTGCCCAAGGCTCTGGGGTGGAGAAGGCAGAGATGGGCATGTGATGCATTCGGCGCAAAGGCAGGGACTGGACCACGCCGTGGGGAGGCTAAAGGCCAGAATGCCTTCGTTCACATGTACATTGCAGTTTACCTCCTTGACCTTGGGCACGTTGATTGCTCTGCTGAGCTTCAACCTCCTTAAAAGTTGCCTGGTAAGACTAACTGTGGTCTGACTCCCCACACTTGAGTGACCATCGGGTGAGATAACTAAGTTAAGAAAAAAGGTGGTTCTCTGAGAAAGAGAGAGTGAGTGAGGCATTAGAGAAAGAACATGGACCTGGAAATCAAAAGGCTTGGGTTTGCGTTCATTTAACATTATTCTGGGAGTATCGGCTAATGCAATTAGACAGGAAAATGAATACTGGAAAGGAAGAAGAAATTAATTGCTATTTGCAGATCCTATGATTGCGTTCCTGGGCAACCGGGGGAAACAATGGAAAGCGCATTCCAGTTTTTAAACTAATTCAGTGGGTTGGCCAATGATAAAATTAATACGTGAAAGATCTCAGTTTGAAACTCAGTTCCACCATTGTGAAGTCCTTGGCAAGGTATCTCACCTCTCAGATCCTTTGTTTTCTCATTTGTATAACGAGGGCCTTCCTTGCAGAGGTGAACTTCTGGTCAGTATCAGGTCCTTGGTGCCTCAGGGTCAGCAGCTGCCATGCCCACCCCGACTGCCCTTTAAGCTTGCGCCTCTGTTTTAATGGGCGGTATAAAATAGGTGCACGTGAGGGGCTGCAGCCACTCCCCACCTTACAGATGTTGGGTTGAGCTAAGTGGTATTCACGGAGGTTGGATATGTGCACCTACACACGCACACCTGCCCACACACTAAGCTTCTGGGTTTAGACAGGGTTGGACTCCTTCACTTTGACCGTCATTAATTTGCTTCTCCCACTGACTGCACTTTGGGAAGGTACAAACCAGACTGGGGAAGGTTCTAGTAAATCTCCTTAGGGAACGCACTGCCGTATTTCCTGTAAGTTTCTCATTGAAGATGTGATTTATGACCACATATGAATGTCCTCATATGAAGGCCTAAGACAGGCATTTCTCTCTGCTCAGCAGCCAGCGGTAGTTTGTTTCTTTGGAGCAACCAGTTTAATGCTCCGCTGTCTCATGGACTCTGCGGATCATATAATCTATATTTCCCTCTTTGCTTTGTTGCTAGGAAGCTTATATTCAAAATTGTGACCAAATTCTAACATACATTTTGCTAGACCAAAATAGCAGGCATTTTCCCTCCTTTGGTCCCAGTGGTCTTACGTATTTATTATCTTATTTTGTAAAACATTTTTTTGAACAAGGAGAGAAATAGAGGTAGAAATGATTATATACATAACTAATCTACATGTATCTTTTCTATCTACCTGTCTATTCACCCACCCATTCATCCTTCTATCCATCATATCCACCCATCTGTCTGTCTGTCTATCTTCCATCCATCCATCCATCCATCCATCCATCCATCTATTGTCTATCATCTATGTATCCATCTATCCATTCATCCATCCATCTATCCATCCATCCGTCTGTCCATCTGTCCATCCATCCATCCACCTTTGAGAAGAACAACAAATGTCCACTCCACAGTGTTGTTGTAAGAACCAGAGCAGTAGGGTTAGTGTTTGTTAATGGTAATGCTATGCTGGCCATGGGCTGGCTCTTTTGCAAAGTCCTCTCCCTGCCGGCCCGCCTCATATAGAACTAACTCACTTTTCCTTCCAGCTGTCTGTGCTTCCCCTGTGCTTCCCTCCAGCTGCCGTCCCTTGTCTATTACATATCTGCTCCTCACCAATGGAGCTCCTCCAGGCAGGGACTATGTCTGCTTCATTCTCGTGGCCCAGATTGCCAACCCAAGAGCAAGTGTGCTGACCTTCATGGATGAATTGGGACTTTTGTTCCATTTTCAGTTCAAAAGCCTCAATCAAGGCAAGAAGACCAGTGTTGCTGACTCTATGCTGTGGATGCTGGAGAAGTATTCCCAGAACCTGGAGGACCTGATCCAGGAGCGGACTGAGGAACTGGAGCTGGAGAGGCAGAAGACAGAGAGGCTACTCTCTCAGATGCTCCCTCCGTGAGTGGCCCCTTAGGACTTGATTATGTCTCTAGCCTCAGTGGCTCTGAGCATGGGACCTGGGACATAGTAGGTGCTTAGTAAGCCTGGATTCCATGAATTCATTTAACTTAGTCATTGTTTATTTATCTAACATATTTTCACAGAACCCCTATCTGTGTTAGGCACTATGTTGGGCTTTTGAGTATTAACTCTGCTACCTCACTTCCTCGGGGGCAAGGAGAGGGCACAGTGTCCCCCATCTGACTTCAGAGGAAGTGATGTCCAGAGAGGGACAGGTATGTGCTGGAGGGCAGCCAGGATACAAGCAGGCCTGATCCAGATTCCCCAGTGCTTAACCCAAGAATCCCCCCCCCCACCGAAATCCCTCCCTCCAAACTATGGGAAGGGGGTCCTCCTACCTTGTGACTCTGGTCCTTCCCATTCTTCAGGTCTGTGGCTGGAGCTCTGAAAATGGGGGCAACTGTGGAGCCAGAGTACTTTGACCAGGTTACCATATACTTCAGTGACATTGTGGGTTTCACCATCATCTCAGCCCTGAGCGAGCCCATTGAGGTGGTAGGCTTGCTCAACGACCTCTACACACTGTTTGATGCTGTTCTGGGCAGCCATGATGTGTATAAGGTGAGAACACCAGAAGGCTGGCATTCCAGCTCTCCTTCCTGCACTGCTGTGTTTGTGTCATACATTCACTTCTAGTCATTTACCTGTGTGGCTTTATCAGTTAGCTATTGCCGTGTAACAAATAACACCAAAACTCAGTAATGTAAAATGATAAACATTTATTATTGCTCACAAACCTATAGGGAAGTTGGAAAGTTCTCTGGACTCAGCTGGACCACTCATGCATCTGTGGTCAGTTGCAAGGGAGCTAGGAAGTTCTGCCGATCTTGGCTGGGCTGTCTCATGTGTCTGGAACCTTGACTGGGACAGCTCTGGCCCACATGGTCTGTTAACCCCAAGTAGGTTGGCTGGTATCATTCACATGGTATGGCAGGGTTCTGGGAAAGAAGACAGAAGCCTCTTGAGATCTAAGCTGGGATTGGGCACACGGCTATTTCTGATATATTCTATTGGTCAAAGCAAGTCAAAAAGCCAACCCATGGGTGCCTGGCTGGCTCAGTCGGAAGAGCATGCAACTCTTGTTCTTGGGCTCTTGAGTTTGAGCCCCACGTTGGGTATTAAAGTTTACTTAGAAAGGGGCCAACCCAGATTCAAGAGGTGGGGAAATTAACTCCACCCGTGCTGGGCAAGGGCCAACAGATGAGTCATCTCCTGTGCCTGTCCTCAGGGAGAGCTCACTGCTACAGATAAAAGATGAAGACAGCCCACAGTAAAAGCGATGGTCAGGGCAGGCAAAGGAGGCTGAGAGGGCCCCCAATCCAGCTAGGGTTAGACGTGTGGAGTAAAAAGCAAGAAAGTCTTCCTGGAGGAGGTGCTATCTTCCTAGCGCTGTCCAGTCTGGGTGTGGTTCCTCCAGGCAAGCCATGGGGGAGTAATGTGCCAAAGCCTGAGCCTTGAGGGGATGGGCCTGGTGAGTATGAAGAGTGCTGAACGGGTTGTAATGGCTGGACGTGAAGTGGGCTGGTGGTGGAGTGGGTGGCGGCTGAGGGACACTGGAGAGGGGAGCAGGGGCAGAGCTGTCAAGACCTTCCACGATCTAGTCCCTGTGCATCTCTCGACCTTGGGTTTCAGTCCCAGCTTGGCCACCAGCTTCTGTGTAGCTTTGGGCAAATGGTTTCCCTCTCTGGACTTCTGTTTCCTTATGTATAAAACATGAGGAATGGTGACCTCAACCTTGGGGGTTGGCAGATGATGGGTAGTTCCTAACCCCCTTGAAAAAGTGCTGTGTAAGCAAATTGTACCTCTGTACCTGCTGTGGGGACCCCACCCCAGTCCTGCCCCTCGTTCTGGTCCAGTTGCTAGAGGTCTTGGGTCACTTCCGACACAGTGGAGGAGGTGGGGGGGGGCGGAGCTCCCCAGAAACTGCCACACTCAGACTCCACTGGCCTTAACCTCCTTTTGTGACCCACCAGTCCCCTTCCAGCCATAGCCCTCCAGGGAGGCAGGGACAGGGGAAGGCCAGGCCCTGTGGCAGAAGCCAGAGTGGACAGGATGCCTGGACAGAGGCACCTCTTTGAGGTGCCAGACAGTCTGCTGATAGCATTATGTACAGTATCCCAACAACGATAATTGCCAGTACTTATTGAGTGCTTACTGTATACTGGGCAGTAG
This sequence comes from Lynx rufus, assembly GCF_022079265.1. Lineage (NCBI taxonomy): Eukaryota > Metazoa > Chordata > Mammalia > Carnivora > Felidae > Lynx > Lynx rufus. The sequence goes on from NW_025814897.1 coordinate 55,800,281, forward strand.
TCTAAGTGCTTTATATGTACTAATTCACCTAATCATCATTGCAGTCTGTAAGGTAGGTAATGGTACCCCTACTGTATATATGAGGAAACAGGTGATTAATGGGCTCATCTAATTACATATTTCCAGTGGCATGTGAAGCTGAGATTTGAACTTGGGCATTCTGATCCCAAGACCTCCCTTCTCTGGGGCTCACCATCCCTAAGAGATGAACATCCTCAGGATAAACCAAAGGTTCATAGTGGCCCACAAGACCCTCCAGGAGCTGGCCCCACCTACCTCTTTACCTGTATCTCTGGCCGCGGCATCTCTGCAGACCCCGTATTCCTCACACATGCTTTGCTGACAGGGCTACTAGGCCTTTGCACATGCGGTTGCCTCCTCTTGGGACACTGGTCTCCCTCCACGTCACCTGGCCCCCTCCTAACTCATCCTTCTGGCCTCAAGTTAGCCTCCTTCCCCTCCCAGACATGGTTAGGAGCTCCTGTGTGGTGCTGTCATAACTCCCCCTGGAAAGCACAGCCACACCGTATGGTTCTAACCTAACCCCCTCTGTCCCCAGTGCCTGGCAAATCCAACACATGGTAGGTTTTCCGGAAATACATATTGACTGAGTGAAGAGCTCGCTGAGGCCCAGAGGGGAAAGTGACTTGCCCAAGGTCACCCAGCCCGTAGGTGGCAGAGCCAGGACTAGAACCCGCAATGTCTCCCGCCACGGACTGGGTCTGTCCACTCTACCACCCTGCCGCACACTGAGCCTCAGAGACCTGAGCCACCGACATGCCAAGGACACAGCTTCCCTCCTGCTCCCCATTCTGGAGCCTGTACTCCTGCCTCAGCTCCTGGTTCTGAGATGTTGTCTCTCATGCTGGCTGAGTTTCCCTCTTGCTTCCAGAGCCGCCCTGGCCCTGTGGGCCCCAGGAAAAGATTCCTCATCTCATCTTGCTGAACCCCGCAGCTTTGATGTGCCCTGAGTTACCTCTGGCCTTGCCTCTTCCTCTCCTGTTAATCTTTTCTCACACATGTGCCCCTCCCCGCTCTGAATCATACTTTCTGATCTGCTCTGAACTCTGGCCAAGAGGTCTGCATCTTTCCGGCAGGATGAAATGGAATAAAACAAGGCCCGCACACCCCTCCAGATGTGGGGAAACAGGCGGCCTGTTCCTGACGATGTGTGAGCGCGTCTCTCATCACTCACGCCATCCGCCTCGGTTTCCCCTTCGTCCCCAGCAGGATCTGGTTACGGCTCTTTAATCCAGGCTGGGTTGGGAGGCAGCCAGGCAATCATTTCCTGGTTCTGCAGGGGTTTGTGATTCCCTCCCAGCACGCACTGAATGAGCACTTTATGCACATAGCTCCAGCAGAGCCCGTGTGGGCTACAGGGGTGGAGGGGACTTACCCTAGCCCCTCAGCCCCAGCGGGAGAGACCGGCCTTAGCCATACTGCCAAGCGACCCTGGGCAAATCACTTTACCTCTCCGAGTTCCAAGCACCCATTTGTAAAAAGAGGTGAAATTGCCTATTATGGCTTAGGATCGTTTTACAGAGCGAGCAGCGTGAGAGGAAGGGCTACGGATCATTCGTCCACCAACGCCATGACGACCACCACCACGAGCAGGTGCCGAGGCCTCTCCCTGAAAGCACAGATGGGGCAGAGGTCTGGGGTGGGCCCCAGCGTTAGTGAGGCATCTACAGAGGACTCGCCCAGCCAAGGGACTATCACAGGGTATTTCGTTCAACCCTCGCAATGGCCCTCAGAGGAACGGACCATTATCCCTTCAGATGCAACACAGGTTCAGAGGGGTAAGTGACTAGCCCAAGGTCACACGGCAAGTCAGTGGTGGAGTTGGAGTTCACATCTGTGTTTTGCCAGTATGGAAACCTTTGCCCTCGCTTCTCTGGCTGTGTTCTCCCAACCACAGAAGGGCCACGCCTGCGTATACCCTTGCGCGCTGCTGAGTGCCGACTATGATAGGAGTCTCTGAGTGATCATCTTCATGGGTCTGAGCTCCTAGAGAGTGGGGCCTGTGCCTGATCGTCTTGCTGTCACTGGAGTTGTAGGGGTGATTATTAATGACACTACAGGCAGGTGGAGGGCAGTCTAACAGCTTAGAGACACCACCATGTGCTTCTCCTCCCCAGTCCGGACCTGGGGTCGCCCGACTGAGGCAACGCTGGGTCTCCAAAGCAGATGTACCGTCCCTGAATTTCAGCTGTACGCTCGGCCGCTGACTCAAAGTCAGGCCAGCGAGCTGTAGTTCTCCGGGGCTGCCTCTGGGAGGCCAAACTGACCTACGCACAGGTGCTGACCACGTGCAGGGCAGTCGCTGAGGAAAACCCCACACAGCAGGCACTGTCCCCAAAAGAGAGAGAGAAGGGGCGCAAGCCATGCGTATCAAGAGGCAGCACAGCCTACGGGCTCTGGGGCTGGACTGATCAAGGTCACATCTGCACTGTGTGACATGGGCAAGTGGCTCAATCCCCCAGCCCGATGTCCACCTGCAGAATGGCAACGGTAATGGTGCCTACCTCACAGAATTCTTGTGAAGGTCTAACGAATTGATGTTTGTAAAGGACTTGGAACGACATCTGGCATGTGATAACTGCTATACCAGTATGTAAGCGCTTCGTCCTTTCAATCTTGCCAATCAGATAATGGGTTCTTCCTCCTGTGGGAAGAGGTGGGTGGGCAGAGGGAAAGCCAGGGCTCGCTCATATTTTTCCCTCCTGGCGCATGGGGTGGGAGGTCTTTCTCCTTTGTGAAAATGTACACAGTGGGGCGTAGCCATGTGCCCGACCCGTGCCACGTTCACCGCCAGCCCCCAAGTGCAGGGTGGACAGCCGCAGGTGATGGAGAGGCAGACGGGGCTCACGGCCCAGAGGAGGGAAACATCTGGTGACCAGGAAGATTTTAGGGACTCCACGAAGTGTGAGCTGGGGTGATGGAGGGCTTGGATCTCGACAAACAGGGACTGAGAGAGAGCATTTCGGGCAGGGGGACCAGGCCATTGAGCAAGCCCTGAGTGTCTCTGCGGACAGCAGAAAGGTTCCCATTGGTGGAAGCATGGGGAACGAGGAGTGACCGTTAGCATTTCGTCAGGAAATTCTGCAGATCACAGGAGTCCCTGACTGCCAGGCCACAGGGAGCAAATTTAAGTATCTAAACAGAATGTGGCATGATTAGGGCAGATCACTTCCTGGCGGTGGGGTAGAGGTCGCCTGGGAGGGTGAGGGGGAGGTTTGGGGAACATGGGTAGTAAGGCACAGTCTACAGCAAATGTTGTGTAAGAGATTTATTGAGTTGCAGTGCCCCCTATGGTCAGGGGAAGTATTGATTATGATTATGATTATGATTACAATTATGATTATGATTATTTGCACACCAGGTGCCAAGGGAGAGCAGATGTTGAGAGCTTGCCAGGACCTGCTCTCCAGGTCCGGGAGGTGCCAGCATTTGCTGGCTTTGGGAGAGGCAGTGCAGGAGCTGGGCTCTTCATCCTGGAGAGGGGAAGACTTGGAGTGTAGAGTCACCATCTTCACCTTGGCTGGCCTGGCCTGTGGCAGGGAGGAGGGCCACGGTGCACATCTGTATCCCCAGTAGCTGGAACAGGGCCTTCGGAAGAAAGAAGGTGCCTGGGAACGCTTTGTGGCTAGAGTTCAGGAGCTAGAACTGAGAGCAGCGGGTGGAAGGCAGGTTTCTATTCCACTCAACTTTTGAAAGTCAGAGTTGCCTAGAGGGAAAAGCAGCCACCTCTAGAAGGGGGGGCTTTCGCATCAAGAGGTGTAAGCAGGCCAGGCCAGCCACTGAAGAGGCAGGCGGGTGGCCTTCAAAGCCCTTCTGAGACTGTGGGATTCTTTCATCCCCACAACCATCAGCCAAGGAAAGGATGCTGATGATGGCGATGGTGATGGAAGTCTCCATCCACTGAGCATCTATGATGAGCCTAGTTCTTTGTAAAAATTTTTTTGGGTAACATACAGTGTAATATCAGTTCCGGGTGTAGAAGTTAGTGATTCGGCACTTCCATACATCACCCGGTGCTCATCACAAGTGCCCTCCTTCACCCCCATCACCTGTTTCACCCATCCCCCTGCCCACCTCCCCTCTGGTACCCAGAGCCTAGTTCTTCCAACACTTTATCTTTCATATGCATTCCACCTAAGAGGAAACAGGCTCGCACAAGTGAAGTGGTCTGCCCAAGGTAAATGGCAGAGCCAGGGATTGAACCCGCATCTGTAGGATTCCAACACCTACATTTTTTTCCTAGTACACCTTGGAAGGCATACTAGGTATACTTATTTTCCAACCCCCTGGGGTGTATATGCATCCAATATACATGTATTCCTCTCCAGATGAAGTCCTGATCTGCTGCTGTGGCCTTGTGCAGACGGGGCGCCAGGTCCGATGCCAACGGGCTCATGGCCCGGGGCCAGAGAAGCCCAGATAGCCACAGTCAACTGCAGTTCAGACCAAGGCAATGTGAAGCGTGCAGATCTAAGTGCTGCTAGAGCACCTGGGACGGGAGGCCTGGTAGAGACGACGCTGTGGGCCAGAGACTTGAGGGGTGGGTCAGGGCTCCCCAGAAGGGCCTTGTGTGAGCTGGGACGGTCCAAGGAGGGCGTGTTCTTGCACTGGAGCGTGAAGGCTGTGACTTCTAGGTGGAGACCATCGGGGATGCCTACATGGTGGCCTCAGGGCTGCCCCGGCGCAACGGGAGCCGGCATGCGGCCGAGATCGCCAACATGGCCCTGGACATCCTCAGCTCTGTGAGAGGCTTCCGGATGAGGCACGCGCCCGATGTACCCATTTACATCCGGGCTGGTCTGCACTCAGGTACAAACCGGGGACTGTGGGGGCGACGGGCCACGTCAACCTCCCAATCATTCCAGGGGCATTGGCTGGGGCAACCCCAATGGTGTGCTTCTAGAATTCTGAGATCCTAAAACTCTAGGATAGAAAATTTTACATTCCTTTTGTTCTTCTATTATTTGAAGGTTCTAAGATGTTATAAGTTAAAGAATCTGTGACGCTGGGTTTCATACACACACACACACACACACACACACACACACACACATTTTGTCTCAGCATCTGTCAAAGCTATTTTGAGTTCATATTGAGGAGCTGATAGTCTGATAGGAGAGGCAGGACAGAGACCTTCTGTGGTTCTGCAAACAACTAAATGTTTGCTGGGATGGGTCTAGGAGAGACCTTGGGGCATCCTTCTCAGGTCCCCACCCCTTCCTACCTCCATGGTTTCACCTGCAGGATAAAGTCCAAATTCCTGTCCCCGCACCCCCCTCCCCACCCCGCCCCATCCTCCCAGGCCCTTGTTATGCCCTCCGACATCATCTCTCACCACGTCCTACTTGCCGTCCTATCCAGACTCAGCTGCTTGCCGCTTCCCTCAGACCTGTGGGCTCTCTGCCTTTGTGCCTTGGCACCTGCCATGCCCTGCCCACTCATTCTCTCATCCTTCAAGACATAGCTCATGCACTGCCTCCTCCAGGAAGTCCTCTGGGCTGGGTCAGACTCCCTTCTGGGGCCAGCACAGCTCTGGTGCCTCCATTTGACAACATCGATCACAGTTTACACGTCTCCCCCACCAGGCTGGGAGTTCCCCAAGAGCAAACGCTGGCTCTGATTTATCTGTGTGCCCACCCCCACCCCTGGCACAGAGACTGGCACCAATATCCTCTCTTCTCTGGGTATCACTGGAGACTCCATATAGCTTCATCTTCACCCCCCAGCTGGAGCCCAGGATGTGTTGACAGCAGAGGGGGTGGGCAAGGGCAAACTGTCATGGGAACTTCCCTTGGGTCCAGGACCTCCTGGCGCTCACCGGACACATTTGAGTTTCAGGGCCCTGTGTGGCAGGGGTCGTTGGTCTCACCATGCCTCGGTACTGCCTCTTTGGTGATACTGTGAACACCGCATCCCGGATGGAGTCCACAGGACTGCGTGAGTGTTATATTTCTATCTTGCCTGGGTAAGGACTCTCAGTGACCCCTGCAGCCTGGCTGTTTGAAAGAGTGCTTAGTAACCAAATCACCACCTGGTGGCAGTGTACCTTAGTTGTCAATGAAACAACTGTAAGGAGATCACGTAGGTCGCTGGTTCTTGTAACTTTCCATGGGGCTTTTGGGATGATCTCGTGAGAGAATTAGCCGAGAGGAAACAATGACTTGGGAGGCAGGAAACCTGGGTCCTAGCCCCTTCTGCCACCGGCTTGTCCTTGAAAATACTCTTCTCTAGGCCTGGGTTTCCACACCTTTACAATGAGGAGACCCCTCTTGATTTTTCAATGTCATTTTAGGCCCTTGCTGGCATCAGAGGCCACACTGATGGCTTGGTTAGAGCAGCTGTCAAATCTGAAGTCCTGGGACAAGTGCTTCTTGTAGCTGCATGAGTTGTCTGCTCCCTAACGTCGTTTCGACACGTCCTGCGTAACTAGATGCAGTGGACCTACCGGGGAGTCCTGCTCTTGAAAGAAAATAACTGCTTGTCCCTCTGACTCCGTCTTCATTGACTTCCCTATCACTAAAAATTACATTCCTAGACATTCTGACTTCATCGCGAGTCCCTCTTAACACTCAATCTATGGAATCCGCTTTTCCTTGAGGCCCCTAGTGAGGCCTCTGGTCTACCAGAGGGACAGGAAGGTTAGGTGAAGGGTGGCGTATGAATCAGAACTGGGTGTATTACTGGCTGGAACTGGGGGTTAAGGGTCTTGATACTACGAAACACTAGGTATGCTGCCACCTGGTGGTGACTAGATTACTACCTCTCTGGCTAGCATACAGGATTCATGTCAACAGAAGCACGGTCCAGACGCTGCTCAGCCTGGATGAAGGCTACACAGTTGACATCAGAGGCCAGACTGAGCTAAAGGTGAGGGGACTCTCTTTCCTGGCATTGATGGAAAATCCAGTGTTTTGGGGCAGCGGGACAGATTCTCACTCATCTGATAGAGAAGGAAATGCCTGCCTGGAGTCAAGGATAGAGCCGATCGCCTTTACGTGTCTTAATCACTCCCCAAATTCTAAAAAAATATATTTCTTCCCGGGAGCCACTCCCTCTTTGACTCCTCATGAGAAGAAAGGCCGGGATGGAGAAGTCGCTTCTCCAGAGCTGTCTGGATCTGCGCCCTTTCCTCCGGCCTCACTCCCTGCCCGTGGCGTGCTCAGTCCCCTTTCCTCTCTCCTCCAGGGGAAGGGCAAAGAGGAGACCTACTGGCTGGTGGGGAAGGCAGGCTTCCCCAGGCCCCTCCCCACACCGCTGAACATCAAACCTGGGTGAGTAAGAGGAATTGCCCGCAGAGCTCAGCGTCTTTTGTTTGAAATTTGATATTTGTTATTTTTCTGATCATAAGAGTACTATTACCTGCCCGATGCGGAAAACTTGGAAAATACAGAATTCTTTCACGATGAAATAGTTACCTCTTTCCAGTCCCGAGAGACCGCTGCTGCTAGCCTGTTGCTGATGCGTTTGTTGTGGATGAGGTCATGGTGCCTGGATAATTTCTCATTCTGGTCTGTGCTGTCCGTAGGGTTCAGAGCCCTTTATAAACACACATTCGCAGTGACGGCATCGGGATCGCAACATGCGGGCGTGCGATGGTTAGGTCGGCCTTTCCCTCGGTGCTGGGCGCGTGACCGTCTCCCCATTTGGAGCCTTGGTAAAGACTTACTGGGCGTTTGATGTCAATTCGGACTGTTTCTGCAGATGAGGAATCTATAGATGAAAGGACACTCACACTTTAGGGGCCAAGTGAGTAAGATCCTCAGAGAGCTTGTGCCTGCCTGGCAGTTTGGCCCTTCCCTTTGTCCCCTGTCCTCCACGACCCTGCGTCCTTCCCAGAGGGCAATGGGGGTGGGGTGGCGAGGAAAGCAATAGGGCTCCACTGCAATGTGCTCTTCTCCCTTCCATTCAAGCAGTAGAAGGGTCCACAGGGGGGCGAGGGCAGGGCGCACGGGTGTTACCGGTGGCTGAAAATGACGGTTTCCTAGAACTGGAAAGGTCCTGGGGACCACAGGTGTGGAAGCTGAGCCCCACTAAGCAGCACCAGCATGTTGGAGCTTCCCGCCCAGGGTTTTCCATCACCAGAACTTCCAACTGGCTCCTCTCACCTCCTCCGGGATGGCCCTCCACCCAAGGCTGCCCCCCTTCCATCTCTCAAAGACAAGAAATGCGCGGGACACACACAGAGCGGGGTCCAGCATTGTAGGACAGGGGAGGGGGTGGGTAGGCACACACTGGGGTACTGGCCAGCATACAGGACACACAGGTGCACCCTTTTTCCAAGGACACCCCAGCTCCTGGGTGCAGAACCAGCTTATGCTCACATAAACGTCTCCATGCAGCCCAGTTTCTGTGCAGACAGTGTGCTGGGGCAGCAGTGTGGGGACAGGAACAGGGTATGGCCTGGGGCCTTCCCGTGTGCCATAGCTCCCTGGCTCACCCATCCCCAGGAGGACAGCCGTGGCCCTTTGTGGCCTTTTCTCGTCCATGAGGGTCCCCTGCTCCAGCCCACCTCTCTTGCCCCTCAAAGAGCAAGCCTCCTCTGCCTCACAGCCTTCCAGGTGCCCCCCACTCCCGCCCCCGTGGGGAGCGGTACTTCTCAGAAGGCCCGTCTGCTGACGCTGACTTCACTTCCTCACCCACCACTCCCTGCCCAGCCCCCGCAGTCTGACTTCCACTCCCACGCGCCCAGAAGACTCTGTGGTCACCAGTGACCTCCATCCATGTCACTAGATCCGTGGGCAGTTTTAGTTCTCAACTTGACGGCTCGACAGCATTTCCCCTTTGCCAGAAATATTTCCCTCTTCCCGGAAATATGCCCCAGGCCTCCCTGGCTCCCCAGCTGGGCTCCTTCCTCTCCAACTGACCCTTCGCAGGCTCCCCGCCAGCTGGCCAGCCCCGGACTCTGAAATGCAGGGGTTCCCTTCCCATCCAGATGCTGATGACATCCATCATGGGCCTTGGCCCCGCCTCCCCTCCGAGCTCTGGGTTGTACAACTCTTGCTGTCCCTCAGCAAGATCCTTCTGGAGCTTCACCTGGCAGCCTGGCCCTCCTCCAGGGCTCTCTCGTGGTGGGTGGCCTCGCCATCCTCAGTCAGAAAGGTGGAGGACGCTTCCCAGCAACCCTGCCTCCATCACAGCTCCACCGGGGGGCTTGGCTTTGGCACCTCTCTCCTGGCCCGGGCAGGGGCCGCCCCCCATCCGCTGTGCCCCTCCGCCCCCCACCTGGCAGCCAGAGGGAGCTCTTAAGACGAACACCAACATGATCAATAGGAAAGCCCCCTGTTTACTGAACAGACCCTCTAGGTCTTTCTACTGCTCTGAGGCTCAGGCCGGAACTCTTTCATGCTACCCTGGAGGCCCACTCCTTTGGGCCTGCCCCTGCCCCTGGCCTTGGCTCCCTGGCCACCTTCCACGGCACACCACCTGCTCCTCAGGGCCTCCTTGCCATTGCCGCAAAACACACTGAGCTGCTCTCTAACCTCAGGGCCTTTGCTCTTGCTATCCCCTGTAACGAAATGCCCTGGCGTGGTCCCTTCCCATCCTGCAGGCCTCAGCTCTGATGCCACTCCTTCACGAGGCGGCTCTGATCACACATGCTGAAGAAAGCCCTGCTGTCACCTCCTACCCATCTCCCGGCACTGCCTCCCCATAGCACTTGCTGCTTCCTGACTCTTGTTTTTTCGATTCATTTATGGAACGTTCCCCTGCTCACACAAGCCCCAAGAGATCTGGCCGTCTGATGCACCCACGGGTCTCCCAGTGCCGGGACCCCTGGAAGGTGAGCTCTCAAGCTCCCGCCGGCTTCCATCTGACCCCTGGCCCACCCCATCCTGGGAGTGGAATGGCAGGTCTGGCGAACATTTGTCATCCTGAGCTCGCTCAGCTGATGACTTTCCCACTCCCTGATGGAAACTTTAGAAAGCGCCAGAAACGTTTTCATCTTCTTGGCTCAGGGAGGGAAGAGAGCTGAGATTAGTCCCCGTGAACTCCACCTGACTTGGGAGCCTCCGAGGCCTTCGGGCAGGCAGGGGAGAATCGCCACCCACCTAGGCCCCCCGAATCAGACCCAGCATGCGGACACATGGGGCCCACGCACATAAGTGGGCACACACCTGTCGTGGGCCTCCGGTACATGCACACGTGGAAATGCCACCACGTGCCCCTCTGCGTGGCTGGAGATGAGATCACAGACAGACCAACAGATATACAGACACGGGATTCTCTCCTTCTCTCTGTCTCTCTAAAAATAAATACATAAATAACTTTAAAAAAGGGGGAAAAGGCAGTTTCCAAATTCTTACTTCAGCAATATACTGTAACTTGATTTTTTTTTTTAAAGCCAAGTTTTCTAAAGATGCTTTTATCCTTACTCTCCGTATTTGCCGTATCTACAGAAGCCATTTACCTTCGTGTATTTGGGGGTGTTTGGGATACCTTTTACCTTGGTGTATTTGGGAGCCAGTGAAGAGGAGGGGAAGGGGACAAAGCCCCCTTCCATGTGTTGGTATGGCCACAGCAGCAGTGCCCACGGAAGTGCCTCCTGTCACGTGTCACAGAGACGCTCCACAGAATGGTCGCTTCTCTTCCCTCTACGTCTGCCAACCAGGCTCAAAAGTGTCCCCTGCCAGGTTGATGTGAGGCCCTGGCTGTCACTGAGAGCCTTGTTCTCTTCTCCGTGCAAAGGTCATAACCCTAACCTACCGTTCTCCAGGCACGTATGGGAAGCAAATGAGAAAACGAAAGAGTGTGCATGGTGGGGGCCCAGCGTCCCTAACCCAGTTTGCCTCGTACCTCAAGATCCACAGAGCCCCTCGGCCCATGGCATTCTGGCTTCCCAAGCTCACATCTGGAGCAGGGGACAGACCTGGGGCTGGCTCCCCGTCTCCTGGGAGGCTGGACACGGAGCCCCCACATGCAAATGAGTCTCTACAACTCTTCACCTCCCTGAGCCTGGTCCGGGGTACGCCCGTGGCGGGGCTGCTGCCGGGATCAGGGGACGGCGCAGAAGCAGAAGCGGCTCCCCGTAAGCAGCTGGGGGCTCTCAACGCCCACCACTGTTGTTCTGGACGGCAGTTTTATTCTTCTTGTTTCTTCTGTCCCCCTAGGGATCCCTGGCAGGACCTCATAAACCAAGAAATCAAGGTGGCCTTTGCCAAAGCGCGCCAGGGTATGGCCAGGCCCAGGAGCTCGGGTCAGGCCTTCGCCGGGCCCTGAGGAGGAAAACAGTGGGGCAGAGGCCTGTCCCAGCCCAGAAACTCTTGTGCCTACGTACCCCCAAACCCTCCTTCTACTCCAATCCCCGCAGAGAATGCTCTTGCCCAGCAACCTGAAAGCCAACAGAGTGCTCGTTAAGAAGTGCCCTAGAGCGATATTAACTGATGCATTCCAGTATGAATCCTACGGGCAAACTTGCCTCTTGACACAAAAACAATAAAAATAGAATTATTCCCTCCCTTTCACGCCGTGCTTTGTTCTTGACAAATCGTTGGGACTCTGAGATCTTGTTATCATAGGGCTTATTATTCCTCACATGGAGAACACTGTTCCCACTGTATAGCCCAAGTGCCTGGGCCCAGCGGGAGGAGGTCATGTGTCCCAAGTGGCACAGCTGCCACAGGGAAAGACGGGGACCAGGAGCTGGAGCCAGGCAGAGGAGGGCCCCAGACTCAGCCGGGCGGTCTGTCGTCTCCGAGGACGGAGACTTTTGTCATTCCTAAAATGGGTGTCGAAGAGGCCCGCGTAAGACTTGTTCCCAAGACAGGGCTCGACCACAGCAAACACTGTAAGTATGCCGCCCCCTTCCCTTCCTCTCCTGCCCTAGCCTGCCTAACCCTTTGGGTATCTGAGAGCACTGCGTTGGGAGTCTAGGTCTTGGGCTCCCAGAATCTCAGGGGAAAGAAGGGGAGCGGAGTGATAATTCCTTAGTTCTTAGGAAAATGAGACTTCTGTCTTACAGGAAAAAAAGCAAACAAACCCAAACCAACTCATTAAAGCGGCTTCTAACATCAAAGAGTTGCTCACCAAACCCCTGAGGCTGATTTCAGAGCAGGCGGACTGGCGCAGGTGGAATTCATTTCCCTGACTGAGGGGAGAGGGCCAGGGGCCAGGGAGCAGGTTCAGCCCTAAACAAACTTGTCCTTCTTCAAAAGACCCCTCGGGAGGCAGAGCTGGCACTACACGGAACTGGGGGTCATTGGAAAAATACTCTGGTGGGGCTGTGCTCACAGAGGCTGCCTGTGTGTGTGTGTGTGTGTGTGCTCGCACACGCGCGCGCACTCACGTGCACACACAGGAGCAAGAGAGGAGATGTGAGAGGCCCATGGATGAGGTGCGAATGGGGCCATTAGCTGCTGTGTGGAAAGTGCTAGACTCAGCTTTGGGAGATGCCCCTCCTGAACTCCCGACCTACATGGCTTTGAGCCTAACCTTTTTACACCTCAGCTTCCTGAAATGCAGAACCCGGCCAGTCACCCTGAGCTCCTGGGGACAGTGCAAACGAGGAGCCAAACGAGGCTGCAGCGGGGTGTAGGAAGGAGGACCTGCACGCACCAGCTGTGGGACAAGCCCAGGGCTTTGTGCACGACCGCGTCTGCACCTGCACGCAGCCGTGTTGGTGGCGGGACAGAAGCTCGGCCCTGGGTCCCCTGCTGAACTCTGTGGCTCACGTTCAGCCTATGAATTTTCTCCCATCTTTAGGTGACCGCGAGGTCCCTCCGGGTCTGAGGCTTTGCGAACACAGTTTCCATGAGCACACGTGTGGGTCCGTGGAGGCCCGGTGTGCAGGGCAGACCCAGGAGACCAGAATTCAAACCAAGATTCTGGTTTCCTACCATGACCCGGGCAGGGGGTCTCTCTGTACCCTTAGCTGCTCACTGCACAGCGGAGACCAGGCCCCTGCCGTGCCTGCCTTATAGAGATGCTGTTGGGTCAGGGGGGACAACAGCTGTGAAAGCGTGCACATGTGTGTGAACAGCCCCGCATGGCTTCATGTGCATTATGTGGATGTTGGAGTTAAAAGGGCTCTGGGCAGGCGACTGACCCCATTCCTGTGTGTGCGTCTGCATCCGTATGTGTGTGCTTGTCTATGGATGTCCCTGTGCATGTTGTCAGTGCGCATGTATACGCACGTATGGGTCTGTGTGTGTGCATCTGTGTCTACGTGGGCCTTGGTGTGTCTGCACGTACCCTGCTTTAGCTGTGTATGTTATGTGTCCGAGTGTGTGTGGCTGGTCACCAAAGTCTGGGAGCAGCGGCAGATCTCCACATATTTGTGTCTGTGCACACGACGTGCGCCCGCATTTGGGGGGTGTGTCCAAGTGCATGCCTTGTACATGTGTGGGGTATATGTCAGACTGTGCCTGGATCCGGCCCTGGGTCTCCTTGCTCTTGGGCCCCCCAGAATGGTGATGAGGGGAGAGTAGCCCTTGTCCCGCTGCCCACCCTTGAGCTGCCCATGCTGAGAAGGGCTGAGGCAGCTCTGGTCCCCGAGGCCCCTGCTCAGACCCTGCGAGGCAGGACTGGGGCCCTGGGAGGGAACACTGTCTCCAAAGCTGACACACTGCAGATGAATAGCGGCCCCCCACACTGTGGTCCTCACCTCTCCCCACCCTTCCCTCAGCAGCTGGGGACAAGGTCACCGAGTCAGAAGGCCAGTGCCCGCTTGGCTCCTACATCGTGCCTGTGCCCGGGCCTGGGCCAGTTTCTTCGGTGCTGGGAGATGTTAGCGCTGATTTATTCCACACTCACTGCTTCCTGCTGTGGGCCAGGCCCTGTGCCTGGAGCTTCCATGTACGTTGTCTCAGCCACAACACTCACCAAGACAGGAGTTATGTGCCCACTTGCTAGATGAGGAAACAGAGGCTCAGAGGGGTGAAGCGACTTGTCCACGCCAGCCTCTATGTGTCTTCTGATCTGAGGCGATTACACAGTGCTACAAAAGCCCAGGGAAATAGCGATCGTCCCTGAAAAGCTCCCAGAGGGGGCTCCAGAGGGCATGGCTTTTCTGTGAGTGGGGGGTGAGGACAAAACCTTCCTGATGAGGCTCAGGCGGCTTTCAGGAGCTCACCCTCGTCTTATGACGAGCCAGCGCCGGCTGGTCCCCATGAAGTCCTCCACCTTCGCCATCAGCCTGGGGCCATGTTCCTGTCCCTTGGTCGGTTTCCAGCAACGGAACGCTCCTGGTTCCTCTAGGGAGAGGAGTTCTCGTGGTGGCAGGCACCACCACGGGGCTCCAGAAGGTCTTTGCAGGCTCCGGTGGTCTGGAACTGCTGGGTGCAGTGTTCTTCGGGCAGGCACGATTTAGGACAGAGTCCTTGGAAAAGCCAAATGCTTTAGCCTGGTGTTCGTCTACTCGTGCTGGCTTCACCTCCCCTGCCCCTCCCACTCAACTCTCTGGTCATGACAGACTGCTTACCCTTCCCCAAACCCAGAGCGATGCCACATCCTGCTCTTGCTGTTTCCTCCACCTACATGACCCTATCCTTTTTTCAACATCTGGCAGACTCCCAAACATCCATCAAAGCCCACCTAAAAGCCACCTCCTCCTGAAACCCTTTCCCAAGGCACCCTCGATAGGCAACGATTAGTTGCCATGCCCGACCCTCACTTGACGGCAGGAACCGTATCAAGTTCATTCCTTTAGCCCAAAGCCCAGATGGAGGTGTGCAGCGGGATGGTGAACCGATGAACTAACAAACTAAAGAACTAGTTAGCCCACAGGCTGTCAGCGAGCAATCTCCCCTCCTGCAATGCTAGCTCCTGAGCTCTCCTGTCCGCAGCCCCCCCCCCCCCCCCCCCAGCTCTCCTTCTCGGATGTTCTCTGCACAGGGCTCGTGTAGTCTACTGCTGAGTTAGGATCCTGCGTGCCATGTGTGGGCAGTGTGTCAGTCCGTGGCTCTCCTGTCTGCCCTGTCTCTCCTCACCACCACCCCTCCTACTGCTACAGATGCTCTTACCTCCACCCCTACACTAGCCTGAATGATCTTCCCTAGTCCCTCTGCTTCCTACTCCTTCTGGCCAGCTCCTCCTCACCCTCCACACCTCTGTTCCCTTGCTGCCTCCTCCAGGAAGCCTTCCTGGAAACCATCCCTTCACCCCTGCATACTGCAGGAGGGGCACCTCCTCTGCCCCTCGGCCCCCCTAGCCACCTTGTCCAGCTCTGTCCCTGCAGACTGGGGGCAGGACTGGGTCTAAACCCTCTTTCTGTGACCCCAGAAGGAGAACAAATATAACAGGGCAGGGGAGGTAGAGGAGGCCACTGTGGTGGCAGGTGAACCCCACTTTAAGGAAATCTACCTGCACAAAGATGGAGGTTTGATTTACTCAAAAGCTGTTAGAGCTGAGCCTACACTCTTACAGGGGGAGGAGAAGTAACGTAGAGCAGGAGGAAGGAGCCACATATTCCTGAGCATGTTGTGTGTGTGTTGTCTCAGACAGCCGTCCTTGTAGCCCTAGGCGGGGGCGGGCGGTGGGAGGGGAGGCGTCATCACCCCCACTGCTGCTGAGCTCCCCTGAGGCTGTGGGACGCCAAAGCCTGGCGTTCTTTCCCAAGTGCCAGCCGTGCCACCTCTTGTCCCAGCTCCGTCCCTGGACTTGCACTAGCCATCCCTGCTGGGAGGTTCCGTCTCCCCATCAGGACGTGGACAGGGTGGACTGAATCTTCAAGGCCCCTTTCCAGTTTCCGTGAGTACCTGAGACTCTTCAGAAGTCCACTAGGGGGCAGGCAAGCTGTTCCAGAGAGAACCGGGAGCCCTCTGGCAACCCCAAGATTCCGGGGCCTTCCCCAGCCAGCAGGCTCCAGGGGCTGCTGCCGGAAGGGAGGATGGGGCCACACAGAGCCATAGGTGGGGGTCCACCCCACAGAGGAATCTTGCTGGGGGATTCCCTCTGATGAGTGAAGGACAGCAGAGGACAGCAGATCCGGGTCCCGTCCCCATCCGAGAGGCCTGGCCCAAGTTGGCCTCTGTCAGAGTTCTGTCCAGTCTCAGCCATTGAAACTCCTATTAAATAACACCTGGGTGATGCTCGCCTGGCCTTCCAGACCCTCTCCTGAGCGGCAGGTGTAGTGGTCCCCACGCACGGACAGGAGAATGAGGCACTTGCTGGCCTTCTCCTCCGTTGCTGACTTACACCTCCTCCTGGGCTCCAGGCCCAGCATCTGGCTGCATGCTGGGCATCTCCCCAGTGAGCCACAGACCATCGTGACTGTGCTCTGCCCAGTCACCTGGTCAGAACCAGGAATGATCACCCTCTCTTCCCTGTCCTTCCCGTGACCCTCTCCCCAAGCCTGTCCCACCCACCACACTGGGCTCTGCCTTTACCCAAGCCCCATCGTCGGCATAGTCAGTGATGGCATCAACCTCCGGGCCACTCTCCTGCCTCCATTCCCCATTGGCCCGTGACATCCTCAGCCTACCTGCAGCACAGGGCTCGCCATGCCACCTTCCTACATAGCGTGCTCCCCACTGCTGAAGGTCAGGGCTCTTCGCCAGGGGGCTCCTGCCAGTGGACCCTCCCCACCGTCTCCTCTGATGCCCAGCACCTTCCCACCCCCGTGCCCAGCCCCACCTTGTCCTCTCAAAGTGCTCGGACCCTCCAGTTTCAAACTAGAGGATGTTTATTGTGAGGCATTCCTATTAGTGCTTTTAATAACCCAAGACCTGGACTCAGTGGCCTGGAGACTGTGCGACCGTTGTGCCCAAGTCCCAAATCCTTGCTTGAGGAAGATCACAATATCCACTTGGCCCACTTCCGGGATTGTCACTGAGTGCATGGCCTGGGGAAAGCTAGGCTGGGGGGGGGGGCAGTCTTTGTTCTCCCTGCGTGTCCACCTTGAGCCTGCACTTAGCACTTTGATATAGCCCTAAAACCAGTGCAACTTCCCCGTGCATCATAAGAAATGGGGAGTTTGCTGGAGAATTCCTGGGAGTCAAGAAGCAAGCAACGTCACTGCACATCATACAGCAGGGTTTCGTGAACCCCCCACACCAGCCCCTTGGTTCTCCTGCCAGTCTGCTCTCTGACAGACATTTCTGCCTCGCTTCCAGAACTCACTGTCGTCCTGAGCCAACCAGCACCCGGCCTCTGCTTCCTGCTTCATTGGTAGCTACCCAAAGAGCAATTTATAAGATTGATCAAAGGCCCAGGAGCCTTTTAAAGGCTTAATCAGGCTGAATCAGGCTTTCCCGGGCACTGGGCAGTATGTACATACATACTGGGCAGTATGTACATGTACTGGGCTGTGGGCAGCCCATAGGAGGGTCTTTATTCCACTGAAAAGAAGGAACTGATATGGGTAGGATACCTGCCCTTTAACCCTCACTATGATCATGCAAGGTAGATGTTACTCTCCCCATATCTTTCGATGAAGCTACTGAGACTCCTAGACCTTGACTCCAAAGCCCCCCACCACGTGTGCCATCCTGCCTGCCTTGTCCCCCCAGAGCTACGTACTACACAGAAAGAGCTGACGTGGATACGGTGACGGCCTCAGTCCCCAGCTGCAGGGTGGGAGCAGCCAAAGGAAATGGGGTGAGTTCTGGGGCGAGGTCCAGAGGAACAGGCAGGTGAGGCTGGGCCCCGGGTGAGGCCAAGGCCAACAGCCATGTGTCCGGACGGCGGATGGAGGAGCTGAATGGGCAGACATCAGAGTGTGCTATAGACAGGGGTCAAGGTCTGTGTCTGCAGTGTAAGTGGGGCAGTGGGAGAACGAAATAGCAAGGATGCCCCTGAACTGTGGCCATCCAGAAGCCTTCGAAGAACCTTCCAGACACTGGGAAGGATGTCTTCAAGGCAGGCAGCCCAAGGGAGGGTGGTCGTCTGGCAACTCTAAATGGAGAGAGGGACAGAGACAGAGGGAAGAGATGGGGGTGGGGAAGAGTGGGAGAGAGCGGGGGCAGGGAGAGCGGGAGTATGGCAGAGATAACTGAGCACAGTTGGGAGAGAGCAGGAAAGGAGCTGGTGGAGGATGTGTGTCGGTGCATGATATGGAATCTGGTCCCTGTGAGCAGTGAAAGAGACAGGAAAATGGGAAATGTGACTTGTGGTTGGACCCCCCAAGGCCATCAAAGGGTTTTAAGCAGGGAGTGACCTGGTCAAATCTGTGTTTTGGAGAGACTCCATCTGGCCGCCACGTGGAAGATGAATGGCTGGATGGATGAACAGGAAAGGGGGACCCTGGGGCAGGAAGGTCTCCTGGAGGGAGGGCAAGGAGAGAAACAAGCCAGGGAGACCCTGGAGCTTCCACATTTAAAGATCAGGTAGAGAAGGAGGAAGACGAGGAGGGGCCAGAGAAGGATCCAGGAGGAGATACTGGAGAGGCGGCAGGAGAGCCAGGAGAGGGCGTCACAAGGTGCTAAGGGAAGAGGGCGATTCAGGAAGGAGGGAGTGGGCAGCCAAGTGACCACGTGACCGAGGGAGCTGGGGACGGAAGAGTTTCTGTCTGTAGCAGTTCTAGATGTGGAAGCTGGGGATGAGCTGGTTGGAACGATGAGGCCGGAGACAAGTGGAGGGAGAAGGGAGGCATGTGGCGGAGGTGGGAAATGGACACAGCACGGGTAGGCAGCAGCCCTGGCAGGTCCGGCTAGGAGACAAGAGGACGGGGCAGTAGCTGGAGGGGACATGGGTTGGCCTGGAAGGAGTCTGTTAAATAGGAGAGTGTTCACGCTGACGGCAGAGCCTGCAGGGAGAGGGGCTGCGTTGTTCTCCTGAAAGATGGCCTCTGCCAGCAGGAAGCACAGCCCGGCCCCCGGGAGGCCAGGCGGGCCCTGATGCAGGCCGAGGTAAGGTTGGCTTCAGGGGTCTGGATCAGGCCTCAAACCCAGGTGTGCTGCCCCCAGCACACAGAAGAGAGGGAAGGCAAGCAGGCAGAAGTCACAGCCCAGAAGAAGCCAGAGAACAGCAGTCTGGAAGGCTGAATACCCATTCCCCAGCTTCCAGACCTAGAGAGAGGGGCTGGCTTTGGGGTCAGGGCCAGCATCCACTCCTTACGAGATGGGATCCAGCCCTCTGCATCCTGCAGCCCCAGCCCAGCCTCGAAGCTCCTGGCGTCCTGAGCTTACAGTACCCCATCGGCATGAATCACAGGCTCCCTGGGAGGCCACAGGAGTCTGTCAAACCGTCCTTTCCCTTCTTCCCTTTGACACCCCAGCAAATCAGCCACTCGACTCCTGTATGATCTGCTTTGGAGAACATCGGAGTTAAAAGCAATGTGAGATCACAGCCCATTGCCTACAAGCATGTGCCCATGTGTCTGGGTATGTGCCCTGGGCGCGGGAGCCCGGCTATTTTAAGTCTTTGCTGTGTATAGGGGATACAAAGTGTGTTTGTGGACAATGTGTGTGTTGTGTCTGTGACTGGCACTTGCATGGGATATATATCACGTGCACATCACGTATGCTTCACGTGTATGCTTGTGATGGATGCTGCGTGCGTAGTGTTAACAGGAGAGTTGAATGTGTGTGTCTGTGAGTTGTGATTATGCAACTTGCAAGGGCGTCTCTGTGGAACGTTTGCAATGTTTGTAGCCAGTGTGTACTTGGGCGACACGTTTGTGTAAGGTTGATGCTTGTGTTCATGAGTCGTGGCCCTGTGTGTCCTGTACGGTCTTTGAGGGGATATATGAAGGGAGTGTGTGTGTGTGTGTGTGTGTGTGTGTGTTAAAGGGGCCTGGGGTGTGCTTTTGCAGGTGCACTGTGTCTGTGGGGGGAGAGCGTGTGTGTGTGAAGGGATGTCATGGGGGGAAGTGAGACAGCCCGACATCACATGTCCTGATTCTGTGACGTGAGCTAATACTGTCCCCCTCGAGCCTCAGATTTCCCCCAAAGACCAGTACTTAAAGTGTTCTAGGAAGGCCCTCTGGTCATGAGGAAGACAGCGGGAGTAGGACAAGGAGGGGTCACAGTGGCCTGTGCCAAAAATGGTTACAATAGGAGCTGGGTGTGCCCAGGCCTCTGCCCCCGAGCCCTTCCCTGGAGGGCCCACCTGTCCCTCTGCAGAATGGGAAGGCTGTTCACTCTCATTGTCCCTGGGGCAGCCACAGCTACCTTTTAGACAGGTCCCCTCCCCACGTTTTCTAAGCACAGCCAGGGGAAGCTTCACAGACCTCTCCATTCCTTCCCCAAATGGGAAGATAGAGGTGCTATCCAAAAAAAAAAAAAAAAAAAGCAAACAATAACCAGCCAGAAATTACAAGCAGTACCACTGAATGGATGAATGCCACAGGCAGGCAGGCAGGCACTGACACAAAGGAGTTCTTCAAACAGCCCTAGCCTTCCATCACTGCTCTACTTTACAGAGACAGAATGGGTTCAGAGAGGTGAGGCCACCGGCCCAAAGTCACACAGCAATGGGTAGTACAGTGAGGATGGGAACCCAGGTGGGTCCCTCTCTGAAATCTAGGCTGCTTCTCTCCCTCAGCTTTGCCCTCCTCAGGCCACTCCTCATCCCACCCAAGAGGGGAGAAAATACAATGCCACGCACAAGGGGCATCATGTAAATTTAAAGTTTTAGATCGTTTACTCTTTTGGCTAATTAACGTTCCATCAAGTGACAATATGGGCGCTGGAACCCTGCTGTCTGGACTGATGTGTACTGGCTGTGCAAGTTTGAGTTAATCACTTAAACCTCTCTGAGTTTCCTCGTATGTCATCTGTATAAAGTGGAGATAATAATAGCAATAATAATAATAATAAAATATTTATCTCATTGGGTGTTATAGCAGTGAATGGGTCACAACATGAAAGCTGCATTAGAAACCACCTGGGGGGCACCTGGGGGGCTCAGTCAGTTGAGAGTCTGACTCTTAATTTTGGCTCAGGTCATGATCCCAGGGTCAGGTTCTGCGCTGAGTGTGGAACCTGCTTAAGATTTTCTCTCTTTCTCTCTCTCTCTCTCTCCTTCTGCCCTTCCCCCACCCCATGCTCTCTCTCTCTCTCTCTCTCTCTCGCCCTCTGCCCCTCCCCACCCTAAATTAAAAAAAGGAAAAAGAGGGGCGCCTGGGTGGCTCAGTTAAGTTGGTTAAACGGCCAACTTCGGCTCAGGTCATGATCTCGCGGTCCGTGAGTTCGAACCCCATGTCGGGCTCTGTGCTGACCGCTCAGAGCCTGGAGCCTGTTGCAGATTCTGTGTCTCCCTCTCTCTCTGACCCTCCCCCGTTCATGCTCTGTCTCTGTCTCAAAAATAAATAAATGTTAAAAAAAAAATTTTTTTTTTTTTTAAGAAAAAAAAGAAAGAAAGCAAGCTCCTGGGCCAGCCCGTCCCCTTCCCAACTCTAAGTACACAGAGGCCTCACACTGGTCTCGGAATTTTACTCATGGTAAGAAAGACTCATACTCCTGTTAACCAGAGCTTCCCATTTCACGCCCTCATTTGGGCAGCTCGTGAGGAGGGGCTGTGGTCACCTCCATCTCACGGAGGATGAAGGCTGCCCCTCACCCTCACAGGCATGGCGCTTCTCCAAGGGGGGCCTGTGGCCGGGCAGCACCGGCGCCATTGGGGGTTTGTATGAGATGCAGCTTCTGGGCCCCACCTCGGACCTCCCGAACCAGAGTCTCCGGGGTAGGGCCTGGCAGTCTGTTTTAACGAGCCCTCAGGGATTCTGATAGTCTCCACAGTTTGAGAGGAGCTGGGCGAGGCCTCTGTGGTGTGAACCCAGGAGTACCTCACGTGGGGCAGGTCAAAAAAAGTAGGGGGGGAGGGGAGCCACCCCCTCAGCACGCTCTCGGGGCCTAGAATCTGCTGTCTTTCTTGGAGCGGAAGTAGGGGAGGCAAGCAGGATTCTCTGAAACTTCAGGGGGTGGCCTTTGTCTGTGGGGATCACCTGGGTACTCGTGAGCCGGTTTCCAGAAGCTCTGCCAGACCTTGGGGCTTTGACCCACCCACCCTCACCGCCCTCACCCAGGAGGAAGACAGGAGCCAAGAGCCCGCCGGGAGCTCAGCACCGCGGGGAACCTCAAGTTGGGGAGCCCCTGGACGCAGGGTACACCCACCACGGGTTGCCCTGCCTGGGCCACGGCCCTTCCCCTCACGGGCGCCGCGCCTTGCCTGAGGAGTCTGGCCCTCCGCCCTGGGTCCACTGAGCCTACAGCGCCGGGACCCTCCCAGTCACTGTCAGCCCCTCCCAGTCGCTGTCTCCTATCACTATGCGCTCCACCTGCCAACAAACAGGTCCCTTCCTGTTCAGGTCAACCACAGAGTCACAGCCTTTCACATGAGGAAGACAATATCAGTAATCATACCGATCCGACCCCTGCTCCACTCAGCTTTTCACAGTGTCATCTCAACGCCGCCTTGAAGCCGGCGGAATGAGTCCCCAGCACACAGATGAGAAACTGAGACTACCAGGGGGAAAAGACTTGGCCCAGGTTGTCCAGCTCTCCTCGACGGGCTGTCCCCAAGGCAGCCTGGACTCTACTTTACTCCCGTGCTTGGGAGTAAAGTAAAGCCCCTCCCCTGGCTCGTCTAAAGCCCGTACTGATAACCCTGGATCCTCAGGGACAGTGACATTGGGTTGAACCTTCAAATGGTTAAAATGGGGGAAAAAGTTGTGTGGCTGGAAGGGACAAACCCTCAGTTCCCAGCAGCCCGGGTACTGCAGAGAGCTGTGGTTTCATGGTCCGTGGCACAGCACAGTCAAGCTGTGGAGCCGCTTCTGATCCTGCCTGCCTGCCTGGCCCCGTCTCGAATTTTCTCATCTACCATCCCCCTCTCCCTTGGGGCCTCCCGGAGCCTCCAAACTCCCCACAGCCAGTTCTTGAGGACCAGACTCTGGGTGGCGGCCGAGGAGAACACAGGGCCTCACCCTCCCCTGCCTTGGTCACTCCCAGTGCCCGTGTCCCTACAGAGAGCAGAGAATTAGCCAGGTGAGTCTCTGGCCATGCATGAGGGCCTTGGAGTCTGAGGGCTCAGATGGAAATGGTTGCTGTGCCCCGTCCCGTCATCCTCCTGAACTTCGGTCTCTCTTTTGCAAAAGGGGGGCAACAATATTCCCCGCTTCATCAGATGGCCGTGAGGAGGAGATAATTTGAATACAGTGCCTGGCACTGGGCCTGGCCTTGCAAGCCTTCATTATTTCCATTTAACACATCAGAGCAAGGGACATACCACTTGTCCTTTATGTGTTTATTTCCCAAGCACCCAACACTGGCTTTTACTCACAAACTCCTTACAGCTGATACCCAGCAACATTTGCTTTCCTTTCCTACTGTCCCTCCAAGAGGTGGCCCTAGCTGGTATGGTCTGGGCCCAGTTTCCCTAGGGAGCAAAAGAGGGTGGGCCGTAAAAGAGCTGGGGAACCCAGGGTTCTGCCCCAGAAGGCAGGGCCCCAGTAGGGACTGATAAGGGACTTCCTGACTCCCAGGGGCCCACGGGGTGCAAGGCAACGGGCAGGGGCAAACCATATCTTTGCACTGAGACCTGGCCTGGGAGGACAGAGACCTGGGTTCAATTCCTGACTCCAAAGCTGTGTGACTTGGGCCAGTTGCTTAACCCCTCTGAACCTGTTTTCCTAGTCAGTAATTGAAAATAAAGACACCTAAATGAAAGCCTTCTCTGTGGCTTTATCCTGATTTGGCACATGAGATGAAAAACTGGTCCACAGTGGATATTTAGCAAAGAACAGTGGAAACCAAATTGAGGGCCCAAGGTGCCATGGTCCTTTCCACTCCAGTTTTACAGTTAGATGAGGACAGCCAGGCCCAGAGGTTTAGCGACTTGCCCAAGGTCACACAGGATGTGCACCTCATTGCCTTCCTGGGCCACTCGCTCCTTCTTGAGACCCTGAGTGTCATCTTGGCCTGAGGTGGAGCCCTCCCAGGGACACTTGAGCCTGACTGGGTGCCTGAAAGGGTTTTCTCATCTCAGAATGGTGGTCCTGAGGACACAGGAAAACATGCGTCTCCTATCTTCACTGATAGACGCATGAGGCAATGGAGGCATTTTCACAAAAATACCAACACCGTCAAGACTGAGCTGCCCACTGATGGACTGACCAGGACAACTCCCTATTCCCGGAGGTGTGCGGGCTGGAACTAGCCAACACTGGATGGAGAGCCGGCCTTGGTGGCCTTTTAAAGACAGCTACCCTCCACATGGCTGCTAGGCAACTCTGACCCTGCTCAGTTCCAACCTCTCCCCCTCCTTCAGATCAAGCTCAGACTCCTGGACTTGGCCTTCGAGGCCTCTGGACTCATTCATCCTCTGTCCTCATCTGCCTCGCATCTGGTGATGCGAGAGTGGAGCTTGGACATTTTTATTCATCAGCTTTCTGGGGCCCGCCAGGGAAGGGAGGTCATATTTATTGAGAAAGTACCATGGGCCGCAGGCCTCTGACCAGGTACTTTACATACATTGTTGCATTTGACTCTTTACAGCAAGCCAGGAGGTCAGGTGATATTATCAGTCTCACTTGCAGATCCACAGACCGAGGTCAGAAAGATCAAGCAACCTGCCGAAAGTCACACAGCACCATGACTGCTGCAGAAGTGAAGAGATGAAGGGAGGGGCACTGAGCACGTAGGGTTCTTGGCTTTAGCCCCTGGTCCCAAGAGGCACCTGCAGCAGGTGGTCACACTTGGTTGCCCATCTGTCTCCGACTCTCGGGGAGCCCCATCCGGGCACTGGGTGAGGTGGAACCCCATGAACTAACTAACCACAACCACAGCCTTTGGGGGTGTGTGGGAGGCAGGCCGCTGTCCCCAGCCCATCATAGCTCCAGCCCCGCCCTAACCCAACCCGGGCCAAAGCTCTGTGCCAGCCCAGTGGTTTCTGCTTGGCAGCAGCCCAGGGAAAGACGAGCTGGCGCTCAGCCGGCCTGGGCCTGGGTGTGGCAGGAGCAGGTCACGTGGGGGAACCCGGGAAATGCCTGAATCCTGCCTGGCCATGCTCTGCCCATGCTGCAAGGATGCTGCGAAGCAGTTTCTGGACATTCGGCCCCTTGGACAAGGATCTGGAAAAGGAAGCCCTCAGGGTACAGCAAAGGTATCACCAATAAAGCCAGCAAGGAGTTACCCTAACACCCACTGGGGCCAGGCCCCAGGCAGGGTTCGCTAAGCTTCGTTCTGGCACTAACCCCAAGAAGTGGCTACTATCTGCCTCACTTTACGGACAGGGAAACTGAGGTTCTGTTTGACCAGAAGAGCATTAGAATCAAGAGAGAGGGTTGGGATGACCAGCTGGGACCTCCAAGAGCATAGATGGGAGGCCTCCAGCGGCTGACAGGGAAGGGGGAGGCTTCGACACCCTTCCCTGCTCCTGCACCCTTTCCTACCCATGCCTTCACTCCAGCTCAGGCCCCTCCTTAGGGAAGATTTCCCTGATCTCCTCCCAGATTAGGTTAGGCCCTGGGCCACCTGCTATCACAGTTTGTCCTCTCTCTGGACCATCCCCATCTGCCCACACCTGTCCCCACAGTAAGCCAGATGGGAAGAAGTAAAGATGGCAGCCATCTAGGGCTTCAGGGAACCCAGTTTCTAAGCCCAGCTTTGCCCTGATTTAACACAAGGCTTTGGGTGGTCGCTTACCATCTGTAAAATGGAGCAGCCCATGTCACTTTCAGGGCTGGGAAGAGAAACATTCTATCCTTGGGACTGAGGCCCAGGAGACAGCCATGACCCTTCTCCCCCATCTTTGGGTCCACACCCTGCAGGACAGAGTACCCATGATTAGGTAGGGCCGAGGCATCTAGGAGAGGGGTTGGCTTTGGGGAAGGTGTGCCTCAACCTGTAATGTAAAAGACGACGATTCCACCATGCTCCTTGTGCGCACAGCACTTTAAACCAACCTGAGCAAGATTGTGCCTGGAAAAGGGGACCCAGAACCACCTGGACTTAGCTTTATGGACAGATTGCGTTCCAATCCCTGCTCTGTTAGGCTATGTGACTTTGGATGTGCCATTTAACCTCCACGAGACTCAGTTTCCCCAAATATAAATGGGGACCTTACCAGTCCCCGACAACTGCTTTCTATTTATATATTCGCTGTCCCATCCCTAGCCTCGCTTTCTCCATCTGAAAACTGGAGGCTCGGATGGTACCATTTCACAGGACGGCTTAAGGGTCCGGGAGATGATGGAGGAAGGCGAGTCTGGATACGAGAGCACAATCAGAGAGGGGAAGTGACCTGCCTGGATTCGTCAGAGGGGATGGCCGCGGTGTGGGGAACCCCCTCTGCGGCCGCCCCAGGGCCAGTGAAGGGTCATTTCCTTCCGCGTTCAGCCCCGCCGTCACCTCTCCTGTTTGTCCCCCCTAAGTGCGGCGGCGCCGGCAGCGGGGAAATCGGGGCCAGGCCGGATTTCCTCTGTGGACCTGCGGCTCCTAGAGGGCCCCCTCCCGCCCCTCCGGACCCCGCGGGGCCACGAGCTGCACGTGCGGCGGTCCGGGGCGGCCTCGCCCGCCCAGCGCTTCCTTAGCGACCCTCCTTCCCCCCCGCCACCCCCCCTCCCCGCCGGCCCTTTCATCCCGCCCCCTGCCACCCCGCCCCTTCCCAGCCCGGGTTCCAGCGGAAAGATGCTTCACCCTCTCGCGCGTTCCGGAGAAACCGAGTCACGCGGGGGCGCGCCGGCCGGGCGCTAGGACCCCGCAGCTTGGCCGAGGGGGGGCGTGGTGGGGCGGGTCGGCAGGAGAGGTATTTAAATTGGAGCCCGAGCCGCCCCCTCGCGGGTCGGGTTCCCGTGGGGCAGTGGAGCAGCCGTGGGCCTCCGCGGGCCGTGACCCCGGGGTCTGGCGCGGGGTGGGGCCGTGGGGGGCAGATTTGCGCAAAATGTGCCGGGGCTGCGCGGGAGAGGAGCGGCGGCCGCGCTGAGCCAGGTAGGAGCCGCCCCGCGGGCGAGGCTGCCGACCCCTCGGGGAGCCCGCGGTCCCGCGCCCCTGGCGAGCGCGGGGTGCGGCGAGTCCGTCGGGACGCCTCCCGCGCCCCCCAGTAGTCCTCTCCCGCCGCCGCCCACTTCGCGCGTGGAGCCAAGCTTGACCCTCCCTCGGCCCCACGGCTCCTGTCTCAGCTGATCTTTCCCGCGAAGGGAGAGCCCGGCGTTCCTATTTGACAGATGGGAAAACAGGGGCGGAAAGGCCGGCACTTACTTGCCCGGGAACTCACAGCTAGGCTAGGGCAGATCGGGATTTGAATCCAAGTCTCCCACCACCCTCTGACTCAGGCCGCCCCGGGGCTTCCCATCCCACCGCACCAAAGAGCTTCCTTGCCCATCTCTGGGTGGGGATTGGTAGGGGCGGGGGGTGGGGGGGGCACCTCTCCCAGGGGGCTCTGAAGCCGGCCTTCTTCATGAGTGGTAAGATGTGAGGGACCCCCACCCCCACCCTGGGCTGCCTGAAATTCCACCATCACAGCTACATTCCTTTGGGTTAAGGTCTAATTCCCCCGTGGGATGCACATGTCTCCAGAATGGGGCTTGCCCTTAGTGATTCACTGCTTGCTATGAACGTCCACAGCAGCTCTCCCAGGACCCCACTCTGCTGGAGACTGGGGCTGAGAGGAGGGAGAGGAGCACCCCAGAGCCCAGTCCTGTGAGCCTGTTTGTTTGTGTGTGGTAGGGGTGGGGGTGGGGGTCGTCGGAAGGGGTTAGGGAGGGAGCACTTGGCCTGGTGTAGTGGAAACATTTGCTCTGAAGGCAGACAGACCAGATTCTGAATCAGTCTCTGCTATTTACTGTGTGACTTTGGGTAAGTCACCTCTTTGAGCCTCGTTTTCCTCCTGGGCAAAGTGAGGACGAGCAGGCAGCTCAACACCTGGAGAAAACACAGCATTTGGGTCATGGAGACCTGGGCTAACCCCCAAAATGCTAATAAGCTGAGTAACTGTGGGCTAAGTCGCTTCACCTTTCTGAGCCTCAGTTTTCTCATCTGTAAAGTGGAAATTATGGTAACCGCCTTATTGGGTTGTGATTTCAAAGAGATAATATACGTCAAATGCTCAGAAGAGTGTCTAACGTCCTGAAATAGTAGAGATGGGCTTATTATAATAGCAGACATTGCCCCCGCTATTTCTCTCTCTCTCTCTTTCTCTCTCTGTCTGTCTGTCTCTATCACACACACACACACACACACAGACACACACACACACACACACACACACACACACACACACGGTTATCCTCTGGCATTTCTCCTCCCAGTCAGAGTTCTAAAATGTCTCCTGCCTTCTCTTGCCTAGGCTACTGGTCTGCAGGCCAGAGGCCTCCCTCCTCAACATGCCTCACCTGGGCCGTTCAGCCTTGTGGGTCTTTGCCCCAGCTGGGAAAGATGTGTCCAGGATATTTTGACAGCCATTCCCAGCTTGATCATCACTGTGCTTGGGGGAAGCCAGTGGCAGAACAGGAACCAGGCTGCTTGCTGGACTGATGGGACGCTTAGGCACTGAAAGGTTAAGGGACTTGCCCAGGGAGCAGGGTCGGTAAGCAGTAGAGTCTGGAAGTAAGCCTGGGTCTGAGTGACTGCAGTGCTCCCTCGAGGGTGAATAGCCCTCCAATGCCACACATCGAGTCCTGGGCACTGCGGAAGGATGCACAGATGCCCGCCTCAGGGGTAGGGTGAAATTTGGCAGGCAGAGGAGGGGTGGTGAGGGCCCCTTTGGACAACAATGCCTTCAGATTCAGGACCCAGAGGTCCTGACCTTGTCCTGACCTCGGAGGCCCCTGCAGTAGAGCCTCTACCCCTCGCTTTGCCATTCGTTCAATAGATCTTTGGTGAGCACCACTTAAGAGACCCCTGTTCTCACAGAATCAGAAATAAAGGAACAGAAAATGATCAATGCAAGGAAACAATAAAATGTGTGAGAATCTGGGGACTAGGATTCCAGGTGGAGCAAGGGCAGCAAGGGCAAAGGCCCTGAGGCAGGAATGCACTTGCTATGTTTGAGGAATGGTGGAATTTGGTAAGGGCAGGGCGAATGGGAGATGCGGGCAGAGAAGAGCTTGTGTAAAGCCTGGATGTTATTGGAAGTTCTCAAGCTGTGAGATTCATGATCTCATATATGATTTGGAGACCTCACTCTGGCTGTGCGTGGAGGGCAGCCTGAAAGGGGTCAGGGTGGAAGTATGGTGTTGCTTCAAGGCCCAGGGTTGTGGTGGTGCCTCACTGTGGGGCAGTGATGGAGGAGGGAGGCAGCAGACCGCCCCAGGGTCTGTTTTTCAGGCAGAACAGACAGCACCTGCTGATGGGGGGGAAGGTACGGCAGGGAGATGAAGGGAGAGTCTAGGAGAACGCTGCTCTCGCCAGCGTCACCTTGTGTCAATTCTCAGTGCCTCCCTGGCCTGCCTGCTAGTGTGAAATGGATCCCAGGGGAGAGTGAGTCCTCTGTGCCCTGGGGCACTGACCATGGGAAAGGGGTTGGAGGCACAAGCCACGGAGAGCTCAGTGCTGTGCTCACTGGAAGCTCAGGGTCTGTGGGAACCTGGAGGAGGGGCTATACATTGCCCAGACTTGGGGAATCAGAGAAGGCTTCCTGGAGGAAGTGGTATCGAAGCTGAGATCCAAAGGATAAGGAGACATTCAGCACAAGAGAGGGGAGGAAGTGAAGATTTGGGGCAGTGAAAAGGCACTCAGAGAACTGAAGGCAATAGGAGGCTTCCAGAACCCAGAGTGGGAAAGGGGACAGTGCTAGATGAAGCTGGAGGGAAGAACTAACCGTGCAGGCACACTCCCCAAGAGCCTTGAAGGCCCCCCTGAGAGGTTTCCACTCAATTCTGACTATACTAGCTTTCAAAGGGGGGGGGGTGATGTTCTGCTTTTTAGACAGCAGAACCAAATTTCCTGTGAAAGCAGGTGAGAGGAGAGCAGCTGTGGGGGGGCGGGGGGCATGGCCCTGAGGGGAACCCAGGCAATGGCGTTTAAAAGATGCCCCTGAATGTTTGGGCAAGAAGGGGCCTCAGAACTAGCCATCTTAATCTAAACTTTATCACAAGGACATTGGTGGATTCCAACAAAGACCCAGCCCTCAAAGGTCCCATAGATGCCTCCTCTTCTAAAGCACCCTTCAGAGTGGCGATTCAGTGCTCGTTTATTAAGCACCCGTGGGTGACCTTCTAGTGTAGACGTTTAGGGCACAGATTGCCTGTGCCAGCCACTGGTTAGCTGTGTGACCTTGGGCATGTTACTTAACCTCTCCGAGCCTCAGTTTCCCCACCTGCAAAATGGGAATGGTAATCATAGAACCAAGTGTGTGAACTGCTGAGGATTAAGTGAGTTAATACACGTAAAGTATCGAGAAGAGTGCCTGGTTTATGATAAAGGGCTCTGTAAGGGCACTTTCATAGAATGCATCTCATTTGATCGTTAACAAAACTTGGCAAAGTTGGCATTAACCTCAAAAGAGGAAACTGAGGGGCGTCTGGGTGGCTCAGTCAGTTGAGTGTCCGACTTCAGCTCAGGTCATGATCTCACGGCTCATGAGTCCGAGGTCTCTGTTGGGCTTACTCTGGTCAGCACAGAGCCTGCTTTGGATCTCCTGCCCCCTCTCTCTCTGCCCCTCCCCGGTTTGTGCATGTGCATGCATTCTCTCTCTCTCTCTCTCTCTCTCTCTCTCTCTCTCTCAAAAAAAAAAAAAAAAACAAACACAAACACAAACATTAAAAAAAAAAGAGGAAACTGAGGCTCAGAGAGGTGAAGTGACTTGTGCAAGGTCACACAAGAGGCAAGTGGAGGGGAAAGAGAAAGCAGTCAGTTACGGGTGACTGAGTCCAGTGCTCTTGGAGGGCTTTACGTGCCCTTCCTTGTTAACACTCTGTATGCATTATGACCACTTCTGTGCATTTATATGTGGCCTCAGTTCCCAGCACAGAGCCAGACTTGAGGAGGCATTCAGTTTAGGTGTGAATGAATGAATGAATGAATGAATGAATGAAATCAGTGGCTTGATCTGTGTACTTCTAGCACTTGGCCCAGCTCCTCAGCAAGTGAGCTGCTAGCGGCAATGGGATGCAACCCTGCTCAGGGCCTCTGTGGCCCCCTTCAATGCCACCTCAGCTCTACACGGAGAGGACACCAGCAGGCCTAAGAGTCGCCCTGCACTGGCAGTAGGCAGTAGCTTCAGTGAAAGTAAAGGGCCTGGAGACCGCTCCTGGGGAAGTCCACAGCGACAGTGCTGGGGGCAGGGCAGAGGCCTCCTGGCGGGGTTTCCTGTCAGGGCTCCAGGCCCAGCCTTCAAACAATGGCAGCGACTCCAGAATCAGAAAATCAAAAGAAAAAGGGCAAAATAAAAGTCCGGGGGTGGGGGGAATTGAGGAATTCCGTTTGGGGTCTAAGGAACTAGGATGGGGGACCTGCTTATGACCTGGGTGGAAATGCAGTCAGAGGCCTAGCTCCCCACCTCACCTCACCCCAGCCCTGAGCTTGGCCCAGGGCAGCCCTTAGAGTCCCTCTGTCTCCTGCTCACCTCCTCCAGGCAGTCTTCTAGCAAGTAGGGTCTTTTGAAACCCAAATCTGACCAAGTCACTCACTCCTTAAAAACTCTTGCTGCCTGGGGCAATGGCCTGGCACTAGGGGTCCTTTGTGGTAGCCTTTGGACCCAGTTCTCACCCACCTGCACTGTGATCTGGGGTTCCCTGAAGGCAGGCACAGACAGGATGGGGGCAGTGGAAAGGAGCCAGTGATCTTACAGTGTTCCCCTTTCCTTCCCACCCTACACAGAGCCATGAGCCACCAGATCCTGCTGCTCCTGGCCGTGCTGACCCTGGGCCTGGCCACCTCCCAACACCGAGACAAGGTGCCCTGTAAGATGGTAAGAAGCCCCACCTAGGCAGGGTAGGGCCCCTAGGGTGTCCTGCCGTCCCAGCCCCACAAGCCAGAAGTCAGAGGAGTTAGAAGAGGAAAGGGAATGCATTTATTTTTTAAATTTTTTAATAAAGTTTATTCATTTATTATTTCAGAGAGAGAGAGAGAGGGAGAGAACAAGTGGGAGAGGGACAGAGAGAGAAGGAGACACAGAATCCGAAGCAGGCTCCAGGCTCTGAGCTGTCAGCACAGAGCCCCAGGCAGGGCTTGAACTCAGGGAGATCTCAGGGAGATCGTGACCTGAGCCAAAGTCGGATGCTTAGCCGACTAAGCCAGCCAGGTGCCCCAGGGAATGCATTTAATGCATTTAAATCTTATATTTAATAAGTACCTACTAGAATGTTTAAATACCTTCTGCACTATTAATCCTGTTGGGTAAGTACCATTATTCCCATTGTATAGAATTGGAAACAGCTGTTTAGAGAGGTTAGGTTACTTGTCTAAGGTCATTCAACTAGGAGCAGGGGGCTGATACCGGACTTTCTTCCCCAAGCTGCCTCTGCAGGGCAGTGGACCCATCTGGGTGATGCAGAGTATGTGTATGTGTGGGGAATTGGGGGTGGGCCAGCTGGGTCCCTCATGCAGAAAATCTCTTTCCTAACTGGGGTCCTTGACTTGGGCCTGTCTGCTGCTTCCCTGATGGGATGCCTCTCACTCAGTACTGCCAAGGCCAAATGCTACCTCCTCCAGAAAGTCTCCCCTGACCACTCCCAGGCTGCTCTGGTTCTGTTTGCTTCCTCTTTCTGGACCCTCCTACTGAGCACGTGGGGTAGTGGGTGAGTGGGTCCAAGCCTGGTTCCCCTGCCAGACCAAGAATTTCTTGAGGGCGGAGGTAAGGTTTGATTCACTCTGGGTCCTTTTTCTTGCCCCGAGCCAGGCAGACTAGCCCTGAAGTCACTGGGACCCCGCAGGATACAGGGAAAAGGGACCACGTAGGTCCACTTATAAGTCACCGAGGTGAAGGCCAGAGTCAGGCTGGAGAAGGCACAGGCCCTCCAGCAGCCCCACCTGGACCTGGGGCCGGAAGCTCATGATACAGGTGGGGCAGCTGCCTCGGGGGCTGGAAGGGCCGGCAGCCCTTCCCTGGGTTGGCGGGGTCCTAGTGAAGGGGCTGGACCACCCAACAGGCAGAGGGAAGCTGAGTGAGCTTTGCATTCTGGGTAAAAGTGCATTCAGAAAGCACTTTCTGAACTACCATAGAAGATCAATATAGGAGTGACGATGACTTTCAAAATAGTGAAAAGAAGTTGCCACATACTAAAGGGCTCGCGAGGTACCTGCACCATGCTGAGGGCTTTCTCTCATTTTATCCTACAAAGAACTCTTTTCAGCTGAGGACACCGAGGCTGAGAGAAGAGATGTGACCCACCAGGGTCATACAGACAGGAAGCAACAGAGCTAGGACTTGAACCCAGGTCTCCCGAGCTGGTGCTGTCCCCTGCAGGGTGCCTATTTCTACCTCATTTCCCTTCTATGCGCAAGTGGCAAAATGGAGTTGGGTGGAAAGTCCTCTTCCCTCCTAAAAAAAAAAAAAAAGCAGGGCAGTGGCATGCTGGCATCCCAGAGACAGCGGGTAGCAGATTGTCAAGCACAGCTCTGAACTTGGCCATGTCAGCCATGCTGGAGGCTCAGAGCCAAAGGCGCAGCGGACACCCTTAGAAACAGAGTTCTGAGAGCCGCCCTGGCCTTCATGCTGCCTCCTGGACTGGCAGCCCAGAGCCGCCCTGCCAGCCTTCGTGGGCACCAGGGTGGAAAGCAAGTCTTAGGCCCTGGGCTTGGCCAGCTTTGTGTCCTGGCTCAGCTCTCAGGGGCTGTGTCTTGGGAGCCTTTGAGTATCCAGAGGCGAGATGGGGTGTGGGATAACATGGGTCCCAGTACAGTGCCCCCCATACAGCAGATGCTCGGCAAATGGTACCATTTACTGGGCTGCAGTAGTCAATGTGGGTGCTGGGCCAGCTGAGGGCCCAGTGATCAGAACTCAGCCGGCACCGACAGGAAAAGGAACTCACACTGCTACCCTGGAGGCTCTGACCATCAGAGCTGGGGGAAGCTCACCCCCCTGCCCTGAGCCTCAGTTTCCTTAGGGGGTACAGCAGGGTAAATAAATGAGGCAAGGGGTCTGCGCACTCCGCCATGGGGCCTGCCACAGAGCTGGCGCTCTGTGACAGCCGCGGTCATTGTGTTCCTTTTGCTGTTTCTTCCTTAAGTCAGGATGGTCCAGGGAGCTGAGGATGGAGGTGAGGCCGTGCCTAGTGGCCCGAGCTGGCAGAGAGGGTGTGAGGGAGGAAGGGGCAAGAGACGGGAAGGGCTGGCAAGGTGACAGGGCTGGGTTTCTGGTTCGTGGGGGCGCCCAACCGCGGGTGTATCTGTGGGTCTCTGAGGCCTCCAGGAAGCTGCTTTGCTGGAGGTGGTAGGAGTGGTCACTGGGCTGCCTGGAACGGGGAAGAGTCACACAGATGCCTGATGAGGACCCCCCCACCACCACCACCACACTCACCTTGGGGTTCTGGGGAGGAAGCTGAGAGCTGGGCCAGGCAGGGGGCTCCCAGGCTGCTGTTCCTGCTGTGGGGGCTCAGCCACTAACTCACTGTGACCTTGCATAGGTCACTGCCATCTTCAGGTTCCGTCTCCCCATCTGAGAAGTGGGTGGGCCAGAGTCTTTTTACTCTAATGGGCTTTGAGTCCAGTTTGAATACATCGACTCTCTTTTTTCTTTCCTTGCAGAAAGGTGATTGATTCAATCCCTCAGACCTTTACTAAGCCAGAGATGTCCGTGACTCATTCATTAAAAAAAACTGATTGAGCCCCTTTTGTGGGCCAGGTCCAAGGCATCCCCATCAATCACACCAGTCCCTGTTAGCTCTGAGCTCCCTGCGCAGCAGGTCCCACACAGACAGTCACAATCTGGGGCCAAAGCTCTGAGAGAGGGAGCACCGGGGGCTCTCTGGGCCGGGGAGAGCCCAGAGGAGACCCAACCTGCCCAGCTCAGTACGTTGGGCTCACTCTGCAGATCTGGGTGGGGGTGGGCCTAACCAGTGCAGGGAACAGCAAGGAGAAGGCCCAGAGGTAGGTGTGGGAGGGTATGAAGGGCACTGCTCAGATGTTGTCACTGCATGTGGGCTGGGCAGGAGTGGGTTGGGGGGAGAGGGGACAGGTTGGCAAGGGCTACAAACAGTTTTGAACCCCACTGAGGGTCCTGGACTTTGCCCTGGAGGGGATTAGGCAGAGGGTGGCACAGAGTTTGTTTGTTTGTTTGTTTGTTTGTTTGTTTGTTTAGCAGTTGCCAGGCATTTGACTGGTGGAGGGGTCAGAAGGGGTCAATGGATACAGAGAACCCCGGGGCGGGAATAGGCCTGAACTGGGTGGTTGTGGAAGTCAGACCGTTTCCTGGGAAAGGCTGCATTCCTGGGGTCCTTGAAGGGATGAGAAGGGGAGACTGTATATGCACAGAAAGCATTCAGGCTCCAGAAGGCACATGCACTAGAAGGACGAAAGTTGGGCCTTTGATCGTGAGGAGACCCGGGCTCCAATCCCAGCTCTGCTCCTCATCGGCTGAGCGATCCTGGAGCCTCTCTACCCTCTCTGAGCTTGGGTTTCTGTAAATAGGGGTGATCATATCTGACGGGCTTGCTGCTGCGAGGCTCCAGTGAGACGAGGGGCCCGAATGTGCTAAATAAAATGTAAAATGCTGAGTTGGTGCCGAGGAAGGCTGTTAACTTTCTAGATAAGAAACCAGAGCGATGATGTGATTTGGTAAGGCTCACACAGCAAAATCATATTCTTGTCACCAAAGAATGTGGGTTGGGACCCCGGCCATCTTTCCCCCTGCTTCCTACCCCTATTCCCATCTCCAGAGGCCAGTCTGGATCGGGCCTTGGGAAGCAAGGCCACGGATGGAGGTGGGGCAGGTAGCAGCAGCAGAAAGGAGGTCTCCTCTGGGGATAGGCAGCGAGGAAGGCGGACACTAGGACCCGGAGCTCTGCCCCCTGGAATGAGGTCTGAGGGTAGGAGGCCAAAATGAGAACTAGTGAGAGGAGTACAAATTGCATTTTGGAAACATTTCTCCCCACATGGTTTCTAGTCTAATAGCAGCCGGGTAAATTTAACTCTCTGGGCCCAAAGAAGGAACCCAAGATATGAACCAGGAGTCCCGGCTGTCAGCTTGGCCCTGTTGTCCACTGGCTTGGGATCACTCTAGGTGAAATATGGTTCAGTTTCCTGTAAAATGGGATAATAATCAATGTAGGGTGTTTTGTTAGTTCATTTGTCCTCCTATCTGTCTGTCATTTCTGTGTGCATCCATCAAACTTCCTTAAGTCCCTCCCTGATGCCCAGCACAGGACTGAGTGCCAGAAATGGGAGCAGGGGGCAAGATGGAGATCATCCAGACATGGGAGGATTAGGCTGGGGTGGAGGAATGTGGAGCCCTCGCTAGGTCTGGCTGGGGTGGGGGTGGGTAGGAGAGGGGGTTGAGTCATCCTTTCCAGATGCTGTGTCCGGTTCCACCCCCCACTGCACCCACTAATGCCCACTGCTCTCCCTGCCCTCCCCGACCCACCCCAGGTAGACAAGGAGGTCTTGTGCCAGGGTCTTGGCCTGTTCCAGGTCCCCTCAATGCTCCCGCTGGACATCGAGGCCCTCGACCTATCTGGAAACCAGCTGCAGAGAATCCTGGCCTCGCCCCTGGGCTTCTACACAGAGCTTCGGCACCTGGACCTGAGCACCAATGAGATCAGCTTCCTCCAGACAGGTGTCTTCCAGGCCCTGCCCCACCTGGAGCACCTCAACCTGGCCCATAACCGGCTGGCAGTGGGCACCGTGCTGAGCGCCCCTGGCCTGGGCCCCCTGCCGCATGTGACATCTCTGGACCTGTCTGGGAACAGTCTGTACAGTGGCCTGGTGGAGCGGCTGCTGGGGGAGGCACCTGCCCTGCGCACCCTCTCGCTGGCAGAGAACAGCCTGACCCGCCTGGCCCGCCATACCTTCTGGGGCACACCCGTGCTTGAGCGGCTGGACCTCCACAGCAACGTGCTCATGGACATTGAGGACGGCGCTTTCGAGGCCCTGCCGCACCTGGCCCACCTCAATCTCTCCAGGAATTCTCTCACCTGCATCTCTGACTTCAGCCTCCAGCAGCTGAGGGTGCTTGACCTGAGCTGCAACAGTATTGAGGCCTTCCAGACGGCCCCAGAGCCCCAGGCTGAGTATCAGCTCGCCTGGCTTGACCTGCGGGAGAACAGACTGCTCCACTTCCCTGACCTGGCCGCGCTCCCGAGACTCATCTACCTGAACGTGTCCAACAACCTCATCCGGCTCCCCGCAGAGCCACCCCAGGGCGGTGAGGGCATCCATGCACCTTCCGAGGGTTGGTCAGCCTTGCCCTTCTCGAACCCCAGCCGGAACTCCAGCACCCACCCCCTCTCCCAGCTCTTGAATCTGGATTTGAGCTACAATGAGATTGAGCTGGTCCCTGAGGGCTTTCTTGAGCCCCTGACCTCCCTGCGCTTCCTAAATCTCAGCCGAAACTGCTTGCGAGCCTTTGAGGTGCGGCGTGCGGGCTTCCTGCCTTGCCTCGTGCACCTGGACGTCAGCCACAATGCGCTGGAGGCGCTGGAGCTGGGCCCCAGGGCCCTGGGGTCTCTGCGGACACTGCTCCTACAGGACAATGCCCTGCAGGACCTGCCCCCCTACACTTTTGCCAGCCTGGCCAGCCTGCAGAAGCTTAACCTGCAGGGGAACCAGATCAGGCCTTGCGGGGGGCCAGGTGAGCCTGGCCCCTCGGGCTGTGTGGCCTTCTCTGACATCTCTTCCCTCCGCATCCTGAACCTGGCGGACAATGAGATGGAGGTGCTCCGGCCGGGTGCCTTCCTCCACACGCCGCTTACTGAGCTGGACCTCTCTGCGAACCCAGGGCTGGATGTGGCCACGGGGGCCTTGGCGGGCCTGGAGGCCTCCTTGGAGGTCCTGGCCCTGCAGGGCAACGGGCTGGCCATCCTGCAAGTAGACCTGCCCTGCTTCAGCTGCCTGAAGCGACTCAATCTTGCCGAGAACCGCCTGAGCCGCCTGCCTGCCTGGACGCAGGCTGTGTCACTGGAGGTACTGGACCTGAGGAACAACAGCTTCAGCCTCTTGCCGGGCAGTGCCATGGGCGGCCTCGAGACCAGCCTCCGGCGCCTCTACCTGCAGGGGAATCCACTGAGCTGCTGCGGCAACGGCTGGCTGGCAGCCCAGCTGCACCAGGGCCGTGTGGACGTGGATGCCACCCAGGACCTGACCTGCCGCTTCGGCTCCCGGGAGGAGGTATCCCTGAGCCACGTGCGTCCTGAGGACTGTGAGAAGGGGGGGCTCAAGAATGTCAACCTCATCATCATCCTGACCTTCGCCCTGGTCTCTGCCGTCCTCCTCACCACACTGGCCACCTGTTGCTGTGTCCGCCGGCAGAAGTTCAACCAGCAGTACAAAGCCTAGAGAGGCCGGAGACTGTAGAACGGCCCGGCCGGGAGCCCCGCCGGGTCAGCTGGGGAGCCAGAGGCACGGACAAGGGCGGGGACTAACCCAAGGTCACACAGGGTCTGAGAACTCTGCTCTCTAAATCCCAGCCCAGGGCTCCTTTCCCTGTATCCCGCTGTACTGGCAGGTGACCCACTTCCCAGGCCACACATGTGGTCCAGCTGTGGAAGCCGGAAGTCAAGCAGTTTCAGGAGCGACAGAAAATAAGGTCGACCTATCCAGTCAACGAATCTTCGCCCGGCATCTGTTTTGCACCACATCCTGCTCTGGGGACTGGGGACGCCCGGTGACTGAGACACATCCCTGCCCTCAGGCATCTCCCGGCCCTGGTGGGGAGGTGGTCGCCAAGCCAGGCAGTGACCACACGGAGTGTGGAGATCCAGGGCCCCAAAGCTCTCCAGCCCCAGCTGGCTGAGTCCTGGGGCTCCATGGCGAGCCCTGCCTCAGCAGGGCCAGAGCAAAGGAGGGGCGAGACCCAGAAGACTTGTCTGAGCCGGTTCCAAGCAGACTGTTTGTCACATCTTCTGATAATGACTTTCAGCCTCTCTGGAACACGAAGAGCTTGTGACCGGAAGAGAAGTGGAGCCACATGGATCCGGCTACTAGGCGGGCTGCAGCGGCTCCTGGTTAAGAGGCGGTTGCCCTGGGTTCCGGCCGGGTGGTAGACCATCCCATTTCCCACTCCAAACAGGCTCTTTCCCCACCTGGCACCCTCGTGGTGCCCACACTAGCCCAAACACCGCTCCAGCCCCCCAGCTCCTCTGCAGGCATATGCAGGCATGCCGTTCAGTCCCAGCCCTACGCCGGCTGGTGAGCCAGGAGTTAGAAGCTTAGGTATCTGGTTCTGTTTTGCACCAGGCTCGGCAGCGGTGACACGTCTGCCTCTTTACGACAACCCTCTGAGGTTGGTCTTTTATCCCACTTCACCAAAACTCCAAAACTCTCCCTTCAGGGTCCTCCAGCTAAGAAACGACATAGCTGAGATTCAGACTCAAATCCTCCTGTCTCCAGGGCCTGACCTTTGCCACTGTGGGGGCTGTAGGCCGTTAGGTGGACAGGAAATGGACCCACATGGAGGGAACAGGCCCTGGGGGCATCCTGTGCCACATATACCCACCCACTCCTCTCCCGCCTCTCTCCTAGGCAGGTAGACACAGGCCCTCCCCTCCTCCTCTGCCTCAGTTTCCCTTACTCCCTCCATTGCAGACTGGTGTGTATTCACCTTTTTCTGTTTTGCTCTTGTGTTCCCTCTTCCTCCACTGAGCGAAGTCCTGAGTTTGAGACTATTGAGTCCAACCTCCCCGTTGCACAGATAGGGAAACTGAGGCTGGGGAAGAGAATGGAATTTGCTGAGAGCTTCACAAGTCGGTGGCAAAGCCTGTGAGAAAAAGTGGATTCAGACCTCCCTGGGGGTGTGAGGGGGGTTTAGGGCTTGGCCCTGAGTGATTCCCTTCTCTCTCAGCTGTCATATCACAAGATAATGCTGGCTCCAAACTCTTTCGGGTCCCCATCAGGCAGGGACTTTTTCCTCTTAGACAAATGAGTAGAAATACTCATCTGGGTGTAACTCCCTATTCTTCACACCCATGGAATCACGGGCTTTCCAGGGAGCCCTGGGGTCAGCCCAAGACCCTGTGTTACTGTCCCCACCATCTTACCCATGCTTGGCCCGTGGTCTGGCTCACGATGGTGCTTGAGTGAGACAATGAAAACACCCCTCTCTCGGCCCCATTTTATAGGCAAGAAAAATGAGGCCCAGAGAGGGTCAAGGACTCAGGGAGTCAGTGGCAGAGCCGGGGCTAGAAGCTGGTATCCTGGCCCCAGCCTGGGGCCCTGGTGGTATGTGGGACAGCCGGGTGGACCCAGCCCTGGTTGGGATCACAACCACAAGTGGTCACTGCACATAAACACTCTTCCTCAGGCCTGGAGGGCGCGGCGTGGGCCCCTTCGTGCCTGATCTTCGAAAACACTACGCAATGCTGCTCTCACCTCCCAGGAGCCGGGCCACAGCCCTGGCCTCGGGACCAGCTCTTTGTATAACCCACATGAATGTATTAAAAAATAATTTGGGAGAAACAGCGTGGCCTGCCAGCCTCCTCCTCACTGCGGGTGATTGGCCTCATGGCATCCGCTTGAGCCCTGCCCCCTCTGCTTCCACTGCGGGCTTTGGATCCTCATGGCTAACCCATGGAGAGATGGGCTGAGGGCTGTTGAGGGGAGACTGAGGCTCTGGGTCCTCACCGCCCGGGACCTTGGGGCCTCAGCCCTCATTCCCCTGCCACACCTCTGACCCTTGCACTCAACGAGCCCTGACCCGGCCTGACGCTTCCTCCTTCGGCAGCTCCTGTTCTTACCCTCTCTCTGTGCTCACGGCCCTGCTGTCTCTCCCGCCCACCCTCCGGGGCCTTTCACGGGCCCTTCATTTTCCTCCCTGTGCAGCCTCTCCTCTGTCTTCGCACATTCCTCTCACACCTTGGCTGTGTTCAAGTCTGGCTTATCTGAAAGATAGTAAAAGACCCTTAAACTGCTTTCCCTTTCCTTCTCCTACCTCATAGGTAACTGCTTGGTGAAGTAGTCCCCCTCTCCCCTCCCTTCTCACCCACCCCAGGTGCCGTTGCCCCTCTGCCCCCGCACTGCCTTGAACTGAGGTCATCTAGGGTATCCTTCGCCAGACTCCGTGCACTTTCCAGGCTGTACCTCCTCGACCCCTCAGCTGCAGGGGTCCCTCACCCCAGAGTCCCCGTCCCTCATGCCCGGCACTCAGCACACTCGCCTTGGTATCTAGGCCCCCCCGCACATGGTGTCTGCCTTCCTTTGAGACCGCTCCTTTTCAGACTCTGCTATGTGCTCATCTCCATCCAGCTTTCTGAGTGGTGATTGCCAGGACCCTGTTCCAGGCCCTCTTCCCTCAGGAATGCCATCACCCTCATGATTGTAGCCACTCCGTTGCTCTGATGCCCACATCTCTAGCTCCAGCCCCAGTCAGCCCTGAGCATCCGGTCCTGATACCCAGAGGCCTCCCCAGCTGGAGAGCTAATGTTCTCCTGGGGGCCAGAGAATTGAATCGATGGTCAGTTGAATAGATGGCTGCAGTTCAAGACCGAGCTTAAAAGAAGACCATGGGAAGGGGGGCAAGGAGGAGAGCATTCCTGGTCCCTGGAAGGGAGCTGGAGGGTGTGGGCTGTGAGGTCTGGGGGAGGGGACAAGAGCCACCTCACCTGGGGTGGAGGTGGGGGACAGGTGAGGGGCTCTGAGGTGGAGTCCGGAGGGCAGGCAGTTACCCCACCCTCCACTTTCCAGACCCCTGTGCCTGTCCTCATGTGGACCCATCAGCCCTTCTCAGCTGCCTGACACCCAGACACTATCCCCTTTAGAAGTGCCTTCTCTTCCCTTCTTCCTCTCCCACAAATTCCCGCTTAGTGACGCTCCACTTCCTCTGTCCTCCAAGCACCCTGGAGATTTCTCCACGGTAGCTCCTCTGGGCTGTGACCTCTCACCTCAGAGCTCCTACTCCAAAGGAAAAAAAAAATTTTTTTTAAGTTTATTTATCTATTTTGAGAGAATGAGACACAGAGTATGTGAGCAGGGGAGGGGCAGAGAGAGAGGAGAAAGAGAATCCCAAGCAGTGTGGAGCCCAATGTGGGGCTCGAACTCCCAAACCGCAAGATCATGACTTTAGCCGAAACCAAGAGTAGGACGCTTTAACCCACTGAGCCACCCAGGCGCCCCTCCAAAAGAACATTTTATGTTTATTTTTATTTATTTTTTATTTTTGAGAGAGAGAGACACACACGCACAAAGAGAGTGGGGGAGGGACACAGACGGAGGGAGACACAGAATCTGAAGCAGGATCCAGGCTCTGAGCTGTCAGCACAGAGCCCAATGCAGGCTCCAACCCACGGACTGCAAGATCATGACCTGAGCCGAAGTCGAATGCTTCACTGAGCCACCCAGGTGCCCTAAAGGAAAATCTTAAATGCCTATTTCATAGATGGGGCTCGTGGCGTCAGAAGGCATGTGACTCAGTGCCCTGGCACAGACCACGTGCTCAGTGAAGGCGTAAAGGAAGGCAACAGCATAGGCTGAGCTCGGCCCAGGGCTCTGCAAACCTCCAATCCAGCTGGAACCCACCAGGTCCCTGACCCCTTTTCCTGGCAAACAGGGGAGTTTGCTTACCTGGCCAAGACCCCCAGCAAGGCAGAAATTCCTGTTTTCGGCCAAACAGGGACACAGCTGCCAACTAGGTCATCAGAGCATCCGGCAAGTTCCAGGGAGAGGGGAGGCCCCCGTCCGCCCACGTCACAGCCTGCGTGCCAGGTCGCCCAGCCCATTCAATTCAGTAAGCTCTTGTGGCATTCCCCGGAGGCACAGGGCCCCGCAGGAGCCAGGCTCGCAGGCCAGGCCGGGCAGGAGGGGAGGAAGGCAGCACCCACGGCCCCGCAAGCTGCCTCACCTTCTCAGTCCCCTGTGCTGTCACCCCTGCCCAGGGCCCAGGAGCCACAGTCTGCTCTCTGTGCCCCTGTTCTTCAGGGAGCTCACAAGGGCCCTGCACTCCGTCTCTCTCTGGCCATCTCCAACCCGGTGCTAAGAGCTGATAATTATTGAGCACTTCTGAGTCAGCCCTGCACTGAGCACTTAATGTACATTGTTATGTGCAATTCTTACCATCTTTGAAGAGACTTCTATTATTATCAGCCTCATTTTAAAGAAACTGAGGCTCAAGTTCCGGCAGCCGTAAACTTCCAGAGCCGAGATGGAACGCAGGTATGTGCTGCTCCAGAGCCAGCCGTCTTAACCATGGGGCTGTCCACCTGCCAACACCAGGCTCTCTCCTGCCTTCTCCACCTAAAGTGTCTCACCTACGCTGAGCCACCTGCCAAACTCTTGTTTCAACCCCTGCCTGCACCACCTCTTCCGGGGAGTTTGCCCTGATTTCCCTCCACAGCCCCGGGCTGCTGCGGGCCACAGGGGGCTGGGGGGAGGGGCGGAATCTCTGCCTGATCTGCCACCAGACTAAGAGCTCCTGGGGGGAGATTCTACCCAGAATCCTTTCTGTGTCCCCAGGGCCCGAGAGCTAGCACAGAAGGAGAGCTCAGAAAGCTCTTCCTGAATGCCTGGCCCCCACCCTTCAGGACTTAAAAACTTGGGATTAAGACCAGTCCTCAGAAAGAGAAGGGGGTGACAGATGCAGGGGACACAGAAGACGCAGAGGAAGAGGCAAAGGAAGAATATTCTCTCAACACCCCCTACTTCCCTCCACTTTCTTCTTGTCTCTGGGCCCCCGTCTTATCTCCTCCTTCTCTTCCTCCTCCCCGCACTCTTCTCCCTTCCCTCCCTTGGTCATCTCTCCCGCAACCCCTCTCTCCCTAGAAGCAGTTGGGGCTGTGGTGGCTGAGAGTGGGGAGGGGCAGAGGGGAGGGAGGCCCGAGCTGTTTATAGGAACGGGAGCAGCTCCATCCATCAGCTCTGTTTGGAGCGGGAAACCAAGCATAATAAATACCTTGGCTCCTCCCCAGCTGTGCTTTTCCTGAACTTGGCCATTCGAACTTCAAATCTCTCTGGCCTGCTGGTTCTCAGGACCCAGCTCCCACCCCACCCCACCCCACCCTCCTCCCACCTCCCACCAAGCTGCCCTGGAAAGAGCCCTGCCTCTGGGGCCAGAAACGCAGGGCTAAGTCTAGGCTCTGCTCTGGGAGTAAGGGCAAGTCAAGGCACTTGTCTGTGCCTCCATTTCCCCATCCCTAAAATGGGGTCACAATCACTGCCTGAACGCACGGTGCGGTTCACGGGTTAGGCCTGAGTAGCTTGAGCACCCGCTCTGTGCTGGGCCCCGAAGGGTTCCTGGGAACAGTCGGACAGGGCCACGGTCTATTGGGTGGAGGGAGGGGCCACACCACAGCACAGGCAGGAAGTGGTCAGCGCCATGAGGGAGGTCCAGATTTTGTACTCGGGAAGATTGTTTGCAGCAGGGAGTGGCCCTTCCAGCTGGAGGAGTGAGGGGAGACTTCGAGGACATCTGGGCTGGCCAGGCCGGGAAGGGTAGGATTTCAACATGTGGAGCCCAGGGAGAGGTTCCTCCAGGCAGAGCAAACGGGAGCCGGCAAAAGCCGGGTCTGGGTGGGGCAGAGAGGAGTCTGCCTATGCCAGCCTCCCCCCCCACACTCCCAACCGTGTCTCCGCTGATCCTTCGGCACCTTCCGCCCCAACCTTGCAGCCTTCCAGAATCTTCCTTCCCTCCCTG
The DNA here is from genome assembly GCF_022079265.1 of Lynx rufus. Lineage (NCBI taxonomy): Eukaryota > Metazoa > Chordata > Mammalia > Carnivora > Felidae > Lynx > Lynx rufus. The sequence goes on from NW_025814897.1 coordinate 55,844,828, forward strand.
GAGAGCTTCCGACTCGTCCAGCTCTCCCAAGTTGTGGACGTGTTCCTGGAATTCTGCAGTCATGTCCCCACGCCGCCCCCACCCCCCCCCAACCACCCTAGAAAGTGGAAGACCCAGATCAGGGGAAAAGTCATTGGCCCCAATAGCACATGTTTCTGGAATGAATAAGGGCATAAACGAATAAGGGAATGAATAAAAGAGTGAGTCAATGAGAAAGAGAACAAGTGAGTAAGTTACTAAATTCAACTGACGTTTCTTAAGCCCCGACTACATTCCGTACTAGGTGCTATACATATACCACCCCTCCCCTTGGGGTGCTCGCTGTTTATTGGGAGAAGTGGGCGTTCACACACAGGCCGGCACACACAAATAACGACAAAATGGCCAACTGTGAAGAGTCCCGTGAGAGGACAACCACAGGGAGATGTCATTGAGACGGGCAGACAGAGATGTCCTCTCGGAGGACAACCACCTGTAAGCTGAGCCTAAAGGAAGACTCACATCGAGAGAGTGAATTAATAACACTCCTTCTGGCCTCTTCCCCTCACTCGCGTGAATTTGCCAAAATGCCCAGGAAAGTAAGAGCTGCACTCTAGACCCCGAGGCCAATTTTCACGCACTGAAAGGAGCCCCTGACACTGGGACCCTCTCTGCCTTCTCTCCCTCTCAGTGCCTTGACTGTCCTAGTCTAGAATCATGGAGAAAAATAGAGAAGGCCACATATAGATGTGGGAGGGATCACCAAGGGAGGGGTCCCAGGAGCCAAGCATTGGGAGCGTAGGGGGGGCTAGATGCAGGCTAAGAGTCCAATTCTAAAGGCCCTCGCTGTTTAATTTTGATGCGGGGGTAGGACAGGTACAATGGGTTTGGCTCCCTCCTCCATTCTGGTACCACCCATATTAGCCTGCACCGACCCTCCTTTTTCGTCCTAGGTAACTTATTAACATTCTCATCTCTTAGCCTTCTGCGTATTGTCTCCATAATTATCACTGACAGATACATGTAAATTACATGCAAATACACATATGCATGTACATTGTTATATAAAAATAGGATCACAGTAAATACATTTTCCTACATCTTGTTTTTACTCAACAATACTGCAAGGAAATCCCCGCCTAAACCAACTGATATAGCTCTGATTCATTTTTGACAATACCTAATATTCCGTAGTGTGAATATTCATAATTTATTCAGCTGTTTACCAATGGAGGGACATTCACTCTTTTATATTTTCTTGCAACTATAAACCTGCTGCAAAAACATCCTTGTTCAGATGCTCATGGTCTCTGGGAGTTGTAGTTCTGTGAGATAAGTTCTTACAAGTGAAATTCCAGATCAAACAGATAGATATGAAACATAAGTTATGTCAATTTTAATAAAGCTTCATTTAAAAGACGGTAATGTTTCACCTTTCTGTCAACAATTTATGAGAGTATCTTTTTCTGCACCTCCCTGCCAGCAACGCAGGTGGTACCTACAGGTATAGAATGGTCTCTTATTGCTACTTTGTATATTTTTTTAATGCTTATTTATTTATTTTTAGAGAGAGAGAGCACAAGCTGGGGAGGAGCAGAGGGAGAGGGAAACACAGAATCCGAAGCAGGCTCCAGGCTCCAGGCTGTCAGCACAGAGCCGGATGCAGGGCTCGAACCCACAAACTGAGATCGTGGCCTGAGAGGAAGTCAGACTCACATCAGAAGCTCAACTGACAGGGCCCCCCAGGCACCCCCCTCTCACTGTTACTTTAAATCACATTTCCCTAGGCTGGATCTGAGCAGCTTTTCATGTTTGTTTGCCATTTGGATGGTCTCTTCCATGAATCACTCATTTTTGTCCTTTGCCCATTTTTCTGGGTTATCTTTTCCTTGTCAATTTGTAAAACCTCATCGTGCACTGTAGTTATTTGTCTAGCGCTTTTTAAACAAATGTTTTCCAAATCTTTCATTTGTCTGTCGACTCTGCTTCTGTATCTTTGCTCCACAGCGCTTTGGGGCCTCATTTTTCCCTTACAGCTCTTGATTCGACTGTTTCACTCGGATTGCTCATAAAGTCTCTTGATTTTTTTCTTCTTTTATTTTTTCCATTTAAATCTCTAAATAATCGGAAGTGTCTTTTTGATTATGAAGTTGGATAATGGGGCAAATTTTAATTTGCTTCTAGATGGACAGTGATTGTGCCTGCATCATTTACTAAATAATTGAAAGGTCACCCTGTCAAATATCAAATTCTGACATATGTTTGGTATCTACTTGTGGATTTCCTCCTCTGTGTATTTCACTGATCTGTGTCTCTATCCCTGTACCAATACTCTAGTGATTGGTTTTAGAGTTCACTCTGACATGTATAAGGTAAGTCCTGCACTGCTATTATCTTCATGAATTTTTGGCTATTTTTAAGCATTTATTCTTCCAAGTAAACATTTCATGCTGTTTGGAATTGATCTGGGGAGTTTTGACATCTCTGTGATTATCAAAGCTTCCCGTCCAAGAGCATGATGTGTCTTTCCATTTGTTCAGAACTCGTTTTCAACCCTCCTACAAGATTGTATCGCTTTCTTTATGTGAGCCCTGTGTCTTTCCTGTGAAATCTATTCCTCTTTTGTCATTATTGTAAATGGAGTATTTTCTCTATTTGCATTTTGATGTGTTTATTGTCCAAACAGAGAGCGGGTGCTTGGTTTTGTATATTTATCTTGCACCCAATAACCTTATCAATTTGTCTTCATTCAAATAAGGTTTTTTGTTTGTTTCTTTTGTTTTTGCATGTGTTTTTGCTCTCTGTTTGTCTGCTAAAGCCTCTTGGGTTTTCTAGGTATACGATCACTTAATGACCTCATCGTTCCCACAACTCCCTTGCTACCCTCCCTACAGCAGCATCTGCCTCCAGCCAGGCCCCTCCTCATCTGGCCTGCAGCCAGGTTGCAGGGACCCCCTCCCCCCTCAACTGCCCACCACAGAGCTTCTTCTCCCATGTCCTCTTTTCCCAAGACCAGGGCTCTCATCCTGTCTCCCTGATTTGCAGGAGCAGAGTGGAGGGGTGGGTGAGGGGAACTCAAGCTCTGCTGCTTTGTTCCACCCGAACTGGAATTCATTCCGTCCTCCTCCTAGAGCAAAGGTTGAAAGCTGGTGGCCTATGGGCCAGATTTAGCCCTCAGGCATGCTTGATTTGGCCCACACAGTGGTTTATTAAAGTCCGGTTTAATTGCCAACGTTTAAAAGTTGGAAGAGTTGTTTTATGTGAAAACATGGAAGAATCTGGCTTTCTGATTTTTCATAAAGTCCTGGAAAATCTGAGAACCTGGTCCCCAGCCCACAGGACAATGAGTGGCAGGAGCTGCGAAATGGTATCTCCCACCTAGACTCTGCACTTCTCAAAAGCTTGGTGTCATCCTGTGTCCTCTGTCCCCCAGCACCTGACACAAAGCCCGGCTCCAGGCAGGGGTCATGAAAGTTCAATTTCTTTCTTTCTGTATCGTGCACAACTTTCAGAAACACATGAGGTAGGAGTCTCTTACAGTGAGGGCTCTGACATTTATTGTGCCATGGACCCCTTGGCAATCTGTTGAGGCCTACGGACCCCTTCTCAGAACAAGTTTTTTTAATTTTTAAGACAAAAAATACACATGATTATAAAAGGAGCAAATTGCACTGAATGCAGTTATCAAAATATTAAGGTAATAATTGTGATTGAGTCCTATATGTTTTTATTAACATAGTAAATGATGAGATCTAGTGGGAGGTCTAATAACTACTGTACTTTCAAAGCACAGATGAGCACGAGCAATATTTTGAGAGCTCTGCAACAACAATTGTAATAAGGCGTGAAAACATCTGTGATTTTGGTTGATGAAGGGACTGCTAACGTAACAGGTACTGCTAATATTACAGGGGTTTGTCAAAGGCCTACACCCATGACGGAAAGAGCTGTTACGCTTCAGTTCAAAGGTAATGTTGAAAATAAAGATGTATTTGTTTTTCTCATCCAAGTTCACAGACATCAAGAATTCTACCCGTGGGTCCCGTGGATCTCAGGTCAAGGACTCTGTTTCAGGGAGAAGATGTTAATGGCAGTTACAACGGAGCCACAATAACAGAGAAACATAATCCCATAGAAACCAGCCCAGTCTTGGGTGTTCTTGTTTAGGGCGGGGTTGGGGTGTAAATTAGATCACTTTTTCTGGAGGCCTCTTAGGCAATATGTTCCAAGAATCTTAAAAATGTGCATCTGTTTTAACCTAGCAATTCTGTTTCTAGGAGTTTATCCTAAGGAAATAAAGATGTAGCCAAAGGAAAGTGGAGTGTGAGGATGTTTATCAGAGCCAAGGGCCCATCCAGCTTTTGTGGGGCCTGAATTTATACCAGTTAGAGGGACCCTGCAACTAAAGCTTCATCGGCTTCACATCAATTGATGCAACCGTAGCGTTAGTAATAATAATCTAAAATTAGAAATAACCTAAAACAACCAACAACTGGAGTTTGACATAGGAAGTTATGGTATATCCATACAGGGAAATACTGATCAGTCATTTAAAATGGTATGAATGTATGGGGTGCCTAGGTGGCTCAGTCGGTTAAGCATCTGACTTGGGCTCAGGTCACGATATCGTGGTTTGTGGGTTCGAGCTCCACGTCGGGCTCTGTGCTGACAGCTCAGAGCCTGGAGCCTGCTTAGGATTCTGTCTTCTCTCTCTGCCCCTCCCCCACTCCTGCTCTGTCTCTCTCAAAAATAAACATCTAAAAAACAAATAAAATGATCTGAATGTAGAGGTGTGTTTACTGACATGGAAAGATGCTCAAAACATAGTATGAAGTGAAAAATAAACAGGTTATAAAATATGTGTAAGATCCCACTTGGCTAAAATAACATTATTAGTTACATGTAACAGGACGCTAAATGGGACCTCTCCGTCTCAGAACTGCTGCTGTCCCCCAGAGCCTTGAAAGCAGCACCAGACACAGACCAGCAGGACTAGAGCAGAGACGGTGATGTCCTCACCCCCGTCACCTGCCTCCAGCCTCACAGCAGGCGCTGGCCCGGGAGAGGAGGGTGGTTGCTGAAGCTTTTGTGGGGAGAGTTGACCAAGTGTCTGGCATGACCCCACACGGCTCAAGCCCAGCGACGGTGGCTTCCCCGGAGCTCAGAGGACACGGAAGCTGAGCCCACCTCTCGCGTGGATAAGTCTGAAGTTAAGAGGGTGATGGCCCAAGGTGGGAGGGGGCTGCTGCGGGAGCAGCCTGTGTTTCCAGAGCCTGCCAACAAAAGAAAGGAATATTTGCTGTGGGACCTACTGGACACGGTGTACCAAAGCTGAGCATGAGTCATCTGGAAAGATCTCTACCCAAGATGTCTGCCTTGTCTCTCCAGAAGGATTCCCCAGCAGGAGTGGAGAGAACAGGCTCAGGTGGTCAGCAGGTGTATGTCACCTAAGCCCAGGGACCAGTGGGAAGAGACCACAAAAGGGGCTCTGCACAACCCACAAGTGTTTGCCTCATGAAAGCAAGGGCCAGAGGGGCACCTGGGTGGCTCTGTCGGTTGAGCGTCCGACTTCAGCTCAGGTCATGATCTCATGGTCCATGGGTTCAGGCCCCGCGTCGGGCTCTGTGCTGACAGCTCGGAGCCTGGAGCCTGCTTTGGATTCTGTGTCTCCATCTCTCTGTGACCCTCCCCCATTCATGCTCTGCCTCTCTTTGTCTCAAAAATAAATAAACATTAAAAACATTAAAAAAAAAAAAAAAAGAAAGAAAGGGCCAGAATTTGGGCATCTGCCACCCAGAGGGGCCTGAGGCCAGTTTACAACACCCCCATTCTGAGCAGACCTGGCACTTTACTGCCCACCCCCCTCCTCTCCACACTGAGCCTTGATTCGAAGACGCGGAACAGAGAGGCAGACAACCCTTCCTTTCCTTATCGCAGGTTTCTGAACTCGGGCTGAGAGCGGTAGGGTAGGAGCGAAGCTTTGAGAAACTCAAGTTTGTTTCTTCATGTGTTTGCTTGTGTAACTGGGGTATAATTCACGTACGGTAAAATTCACCCTCGGCGTGGAGTTCCAGAAGTTTCGACGAATACGCACAGCCGTGTCACCACCACCACTGTCAAGACATAAAACATCGCCATCACCACGGAAAGTTCCCTTATGGCCCTCTATAGTCAGCCCCCTTCTTCATCTCCAGGCCCTAGGAATCACTGGTCTGTTTTCTGCTACGGTTTTTGCCTTTCCCAGAATGTCATATTGATGAAATCACACAGTAGATACCCTTCGGGGTCTGGGCTCTTTCACTTTGTACAATGCATTTGAAGTTCATCCATGTTGTTGAAAGTACCAAGGCTCCCTCCTATGACTGGACGGTTCTCCATGAAACAGATGCGCCACAGTGTGTGTGACTATTCACCTGCCGAAGAACTTTCGAGTTGTTTCCAGTTTGGGGCTGGAATTATAAACAAAGCTGCTATAAACATCCACATACGGGTTTGGGTTGGAACGTAAGTTTTCGTTTCTCTTGGGCAAAACCTTGGGAGTCAGACTGTTGGGTCCTAAGGCAGGTGTTTGTTTAGCTCCCAAAGCCAGTGCCAAGTTGTCTTCCAAAGCGATCGTTCAATGTTTAGTTCTTGTCAGCAACGTGTAAGACTTCTAGTTTTTCTTCATCCTCAGCAACACTTGGCATTGTTGTGCGTTAATCTATTTAATCCGAGTGTAGTGGGAGACTGAAGTTTCTTTTGTGTGTGTGTGTTTTCAAACAGACTTTTTTTTAAGAGCAGTCTTTCATCAGATAGGTTTTTTGCAGATATTTTCTCCCAGACACTAAAGTTTCAGTTGAACTGGACTGGAATTGGTGGTGGGGTCTTTTGTTTTTCTTTTTTAACTTGTAGTTTTGAAACAATTTCGAACTTGCAGAAGAATTGCAAGAATAGTACAAAGAATGCTCAGAGAGCCTTCACCCAGATTCCCCAGCTGGTAGCAATGTCAACATTCTGCTTTGTCACGTTCTCTCTCTCTATATATGCATTTTCCCCAAACCATCCGAGAGTAAGCTGCATATACACCACTACTCCAAATATTTCAACATGTTATTTCCTAAGAAAAAAGACACTCTCTTACATAGCTACAGTACAGTTATCAACTCAGGAAATGTAACATTGCTATGATCCTATCATCTAATCTTCCAGCCAGATCTAAATTTCACTAATTGCCGCCCATTATGTCCTCTTGACAGTTTCCCCTCTGATCCAGGATTTAATCCAGGATCCTGCACTCTATTCAGTTACCACCTCTCTTTCATCTCATTGATCTGGAACAGCTCCTCTTTCATTGTCATTTGTGACACTGACACTTTTGATGAGTCTGAGCCAATTATTTTGTAGACTGGTTTTCAATTCGGTCTTGTCTGACATTTCCTGTCGGGTCTTGAATAGCACAGAAGCGATGGTTTCTTTCTCAGGTTACCGCATCGTGAGACCCCCTCATACTCCATCCACCCAGTGTGGCTTTTCACATGCATTAGGGGGAGAAAAGACTGGAAAGAGGATATTTGCCAAAACAGAAGAGCGGGAAGAGGAATTCAGGTGATTTTGACATTCTTTGACTTACATGTATATTGGACTCACACCCAGAAAACCCTGAATCCAGCCACACCCCACCTCCAAACCCCTTTGGAGCTCCAGGGAAAAGAAGGTCACAGTCAAGAGGTAAAGATAATTACACAATGTAATCTTTGTCTTTTGAATTTCTAATACCCCAGGTCCTTCCACTTAAGGGATTATCCAGGGTCATTTTTACTGAATGCAGTTTTCACCTTATCCAATGCCATTGTATTGTCAGATTTTTTATACAGTTAACTTACTTTTCGCAGGAGCGATAAGAAAAAATTGCCATTAAAAAAAAGGTGAAAATGACTTGCTTCCATGAATTGACATTTTGAATTGTGGACCAGAAGAAACCTCAGCAGCCTGGGGCGGGGGTGGCTCATTCCTTTGCTCCCTTACCAAGACTGACAGCTGTCAGAGAGGGACCGGGGGTGGGGTGATTTATATGTCACCGCCGACATCATGGAAATTCTCAGTATGGCATCTTCAGAAGAAGGAGGAGCTTGGAGGCAAGTACCTCAAAGGGGAAGTATTTCCAAATCAGTCATCAGGCCCACATTTCATCCTCCTTACGTCTCTCAAGTCTCTCATGTTCTCTCCGTCTGAGGGTTCAGGCCTTTGGCATCACTGGGCCACTGGATTGGGGCCCCCTGACCTCCCTGGTCTCCTGTCTTCAGTTCTGCAGCTGAATACTCTTCCCAGAGCCCTGATGTTGCTCTGTGTGACCCCATCACCTATTCAAACCCTGATACCTTAACCCCCACTTTCTGGTCCCACCCTGCCCCTGCCCCCACCCCCTGCCAGCATCCCACCTTTCCCACCCCCACCCCCCACAAAAACGGGCTGCTCGCTCCTCCCACACCGCCCTCTCCTGCGGCTCTCCCCGCTAGAATGCCTCCCCCTGACGGCTCTGCCTGTCCAAAGGGACTGCGCTTCAAGGGCAAGCATCGAAGCTACCTCTTTCAAGAAGTTTCCAGAAGAACTTTGCTGAGTGGCTCCTGTGGGCCAGCGTCTTTGCTGGGCCGTGAGAACACAGCAGTGAGAATGACACGGGCCCTGCCTCCGGGGAGTTCACAGTCTACCAGGGACTTGAGAAAGGGAAACACACAAACACAGACACAGAGATTAGAAGAGAAGGATTGGAAAATGGTGTTTGTAGCAGAGAAGGAAGTTGCCCTTTTAGGTGGCATATGAGTCTGTCACGGCTGCCAGTCCCATGAACTACATGGCTTAAAACAACAGAAGCATATGGTCTCCCAGTTCTGGAGGCTGCAAGTCCGAGGTCAAGGGCTGGGCGGGGCCGTGCTGCCTCGGAAGGCGCTCGGGGAAGGATGTGTGCCAAGCATCTCTCCTGGCTCTGGCTGTTCCCTGCTTCGTGTGGCACAATTCCAGTCGCAGGGCGTCCTCCCCGTGTGCACGTCTCTGTGCCCAAATTCCCAGGGCGTCAGTCATATTGGGTCGGGGGCCCACCCTGCTCCAGAGGGATCTCCTCTTAACTAATTAACATCTGCAGAGACCCTATTTCCAAAGAAGATCGCACGCTGAAGTAGAGGGGTTAGGACCTCAGCATATGAATTTCAGAGGCATGACATTCAACCCAAAAGAGGTGAAGGTGGAGTTGCCCAAGTGAGAAAGGCAGCCAGGCCAGAAGAAGGTTTGGGAGAAGGACGGAGATAGCTCCAGGGGGTTAAAACAATGTGATTGCTGTGTGGCCTGCCCTGTCAACTTTTCCTCAAAAGCTACTTCTGCTCTGTACAGGCTTGGGGATTGTACACGTACTGGCCCCAAAGCCAGGACAGGGCCAAGCCAGTGCTGCCTACCGGAGGCCAGGACTTGTGGGGAACGGAGGTTAAACCCATGGCATGGAGAACACAGGCCGCTCCTGACAGAGGGAGTGGAGTGAGGAAGGGTCTAGGGCAGCAGCTTCCCGAGGGAAGAAAGAAATGGACATAGCCAGTTGTATTTGGCATCAGACTCTGCCATATGCATTCATTTCTGGGGGTACGTTTGATTCTCATAAACACCTTGTATGGTAGAAATATTATTGTCCCTAACTTAGGGCTGAGGACACAGTGGCTCCAGCGTGATGTTGTCTGCTGGGCGTCTCACGGCAGATACCAGCCGAAGGGGGGTTCGAACCCAGGAAGCCCGACAAAAAAGCCCATGCTCCTTCCAGAGCTCCTCAGGTGCACTCTGACCACGGTCCCCTCTTCGGCAATTCAAGGCACCTCGTGTGCGGCTGAACTCCAACAAGCCAGGTATAGGGACTGATTTTTTTTTAATGTTTGTTTATTTATTTTGAGAGAGAGAGAGAGAGAGTGCGTGCATGAGTGGGGAAGGGGCAGAGAGAGAGAGGGAGAGAGAGCATCCCAAGCAGGCTCTGTGCTGACAGCACAGAGCCCAAGGCAGGGCTTGAACTCACGAACCATGAGATCATGACCTGAGCTGAAACCAAGAGCTGGACGCTTAACCGACTGAGCCATCCAGATGCCCCAGATACGTGGACTGATGAAGGTACATTTCTGCACAGCCACCCCAGAAGCCGCTGTCACATCCCTCGGCTCACCTTTGATTTCAGCTGAAGCTCTCCTCCCATGGCCAGCATCTTGCCCCAAGCTTGGGTTGAGTTTCCACACAGTTACAGGCTCCTCAGCACCATAAGGGCTTGCTCGGGCAGGTGAGCACGGCCAAGAGGTGTGAAGGGCCTCACCCGAACGGGGGGAGGGGGGATTGGTCAGCAGAGAGATTTCCAGCTTCCCATCCTGCAGTTGGCAGGTTCTGGGAGGCGTTCTGCAGGGGTCCGGGTGGAACGCAGCCCCGTCCCCCACCGTGGAGAAGGACATAACACGCCCTAGCACGGCCTTTCTTCCTTCCCGTTTCCCTCTTCCCGCTTCCCTCCTCCTGCTTCCTGGGATCACCCCCCTCCCCCCCTCAAACAGACTACTCACACCGAGACCTTGCATCGTACTCTGCTTGCGGAGGAACCCAGATTAAGACCCAGTGCTGGCGCTGCCGGGAATGAGGAGGAACCCGTTCCAAGGGGTCACGCTGAGGCGGACTCAGAGCCACACAGCAGGAAGCCGGGAAAGGCCAGTGGATCACGGACCAGCAAATAGGGTTTCACTTCAGAGGTACAGTTGGAGCGGAAGGCCTGCCGTGCACGCAGGTTAAAGGGTCTGGCTCCATGTAAGCCCGGAGGAGACATGCTCAGGCTTGTATTTCTGAAAGAGCACGCTGGTGCTGCCCGGAGAACAGCTTGGAGGGGACAAGACCGGGGTCAGGGAGACAAGCGAGGAGGCCATGGTCGTATCGAGTGTAGATGACGAAACCCAGGCGAGGGAGGTGGCGCTGGCCTGGAGAGACGATGTCAGAGTCAAGAGTGGTTTGCAAAGTCGAACTGGCGCACTTGGTGAGAACTTGGAGGGGACACGGAACAGGAGTCTGGGAGGAGGGGGACATGCTAGGTATAGGCTCTCGTGGGCTACAAAGCCCTCCTTCTCCCTAGGAGGGAAGTTGGGCTTGACGTAGACTTGGCGGTGTCTACTTAGGGACTTGGGTGGCATCTGTCACTCCTGGGCCTGTTCCCGCTACTGAACCAAGAGGGGTTGCCTTGCCTGACTCCTAACAGTCTCCCAGCCCCCCTGCCTCCGGTACCTTCCTCCCCACCAACTTGAGGATGGAGGCAGACAAGCCTGGGTCCAGACCTCTCCTCTCCCAAGACCCCCTCCCATCCCCGCCAGCAGGATACTCTGCTTCTTCTTGGCCAGGGGCCGGGGAGATCCAGCCTGTCCCAGGAGATGGGGCACCCAGAGGGACCCCGCCCCAGGGCTTGGAAGCCTCCCTCTCCTTGTTTCCACAGCGGCCCCGGCCCAGAAACAATTGAGGAGACCCAGGGGGAAGCCGACTTTGCCAAGTCACTGCCCTGTCTCAGGCGGGTGCGGATGGGTGGTGGGGGGCATCCCCATGGAGGCCCAGAACAAGGCAGGGGGTTGGGAGAAGCGCCCAGCGCAGGCCTGGCTGGGATCCCAGCAGGAAGTGGGGGCACTCAAAGCGAGGCGCTGGAGAGCGATGAATGAACAGACGGGCAGGGTGACAGGAACCAACCCGGGGTAAGGGGCACCCAGGCTACCAACAGCGGGAAGCGGTTACCCTCCACCGCCTCCAGGGTCAACAGGTGTTCCAGAGCCGATAGCGTGCTCGAGCTGGAGGACGACGAGCTGCCAGGGCTGTGGCCAAGCAGGGAGGAGCAGGGAGACGCAAATCCTGGACCTCCCTTTCCTCGCTCCCATCCGTGTGCTGCCGCAGCCTCCCACCGGCAGGACCTAACAGAAAGGTAGAGCAGCCACAAAAGTCAGCCCCCTAGGACACAGAGCAGGATGGGGGGCGGACTGGGGCAGACGGAGAACGGCCCGCACAGTGCGGAGCCTGGGTGAAAGCGCCAGCCGCACTGTTTTCCAGATGCTCAGGGAGATTTTCCACCTCTTGATTTTCCACATCAGGGGAGCTGGTATAACCATAAGTAGCCGGCTGCCTTCACCTACAAGCCCTCCACGTCTCCCTCTGTTCTCAGGTTCCCCCCCCATCTTTTATTCAGCAGCAAGCATCCCCCCCCCTCTGTACACAGGGCCACCCCCACAGCATCTCCAGTCCCGTGAATCCTCACACTAGATTGGAAGCTCTCTGAAGCATCTGGGTGTGCAAGGCTTGGGGTCTAAAGACCTGGGTCAAGGTCCTAGCTCCATCCCTTACCTTCGTGCATCCCTTCACATATCTGCAGCGTGCTTTTCCCACCCCTTAAAAAAAAGGCATTACAAACACTTTGTTCTTTTGATCCGCACCCCTTAGTACCCCTTTCCCGTGTGCCCTGAGATACTATTTCAGGAAGGATCTGCATTCACTCATTCACACAAGCACGTAAATGTCCGACAACCAATTCTGAGGTCTTGCAAGGGACAGGGAGGACAAGCAGTTGAGTGAGTCAGTGAGTTTGTAGGGTGTTTCTTATTCAGGTTTGCATCGCTGGTGCCTAGTACAATGACCTACTCCTCACGGGCAGAGGGTAAATATTTGTACAATTGTCCAACTCTCATCTTAGGTATCTGTATCCTAGGTACCCAGACGGAGCTTGGCAAACAGAAGGTGCTCGTGTGTGTGTGATCTGTACATGAAAGGATTACCGAGTTCAGTGAGGCCCAAAGGCTGCATTTGAGTGTGGCGTTCCTGGCTGGGGGAGGCCAGCAGCAGATCCCCGCGGGCCAGGATCTCCTCTCTCTGCATGCGAGAAGTCAAGGCCTTGGCAACAGCTGCAGCCAGCTGGCATCATGTCCCGGCAAAAGTCATTGTTTGGCCCAAACAGGAAGCCGCCCAAGGGGAAATGTGGCCTCGCCTCAGTGAACCCCTGAAGAATGGCCCCCGAGAAACTTGGGGACGTGCTGGCGGGCAGGCACCAATGTTACAGCCGCAGCACCCCACATCGGACTGCTTAGTGGACCTCACCCGATCCTTGGGGCCTGGTGCAAGGAGGGCAGGACTGGGATCCGGGGGGACGGGGATGGGGGGGCGGGTTCTAGTCCTGTGTGACATTGAGCGGATTACTGCTCCTCTCTGGACGTATCTCCTCATCTATCAGATGACAGATTCAAACTAGGCATTTGTGGTCGAATGATCCACACCTGACTGTCTCATGGGTCTCTCTGGCTGCCTGTCTTTTGGTATTTTCCAGTGCAGATGAGGCCCAGGGAATGACCCTTTCCCAGCGAGAAGGGACACCTGATGGTCCCACAGCGCTTCATTAGTTAAGCATCATCTCCTCATTTCATTCCATCGCCCAACAGTTAGGCCAAGAGGTATAGGTGAGGTTCAAGCACCCATTGCACAGAGGAGGACACGGAAGCTCAAAGCCAGGGTTCGAACCCACGTCCCCGGCCTTGGATCCTGAAGCGCTTGGGAAGCCTCATGCCATGAGTGGGAGTGTGCACGCTCAGACTAAGGAGGGAGGTAGCCCCCCAGCGCTGCAAGGTGAGCTCTGAGTCAGGGGTCGCTGGTGGGCAGGCACTGTGGCGGCCTAGAGGAGGCAGCAGGCGCGGTGCTTGAAGGGACAGGGTCAGGAGGTTGAGCCAAGGCCTGGCAGCTTGAGGCCTGCTTGGTTTGTTTGCCGTGCATTTCTTTTTCTCAGTCCAGGCTCTGCCACTTACCCAGGGTGACCCAAGCGAGCCTTTCCCTTTCTCTGTGCCTCCGTGACCTCAGTGGTCATTGGGACGCGATGCCTGTCCTACTGCGCTCCGAGCTGGGTAGGGATCGGGTGAGCTGATGAGGAGGGGAAGCTCGTTACCATGGGGATGTGTTAGGTGCCCATCCAGCACCTGTTTTCCTTTTCCGTCCTCCTAGGAGCCCAATATTGCTCATTTCCACCCCCCACCTGGATATAACTCAAGATCCCAATTCATCTAAGCCGGTCAGCACGCGGCAGTCCCCGCGAGAGACTGTTATTGATTGGAAACATGACCTAGCTGTCCAATCCAAGCCAAAGAAAGGGACTTACAGCCCAGGGTTGGGAGGGAAGCCTCTTGCACTCTCCTGCCAGACACGTACACGGAAGCATGCAGCCCCTGTTGGCACTGGCAGCCGTCTCTCAACCCAGAGGGGAGTGACAGCCATCATGGGGACACAGGGGCGCCACCTAAGGACAAGAGAGAAGTAGAAAAGCCTGTGTCTTCGTGCCCCCAGGAGCTGCCGCTGGCGCTGGAGCCACTCTGGACTTGCAGTGGAGGGAGCTGATTGTGTCCTTGCCTTGTTGAGATGTTGGAGGCAGGGTCTCTCTTACTTGCAGCCGAAGGCATCTTCAGGGCTCCTCATCCGCGGACAGTCTCTAATGCACAGAGGAGAAACTAGCAGCCCTCCCCACGCTGGCTCACTCTAGTATTTAAGCCCAGAGGACAGTTGTGAAATCTCTGGGCTCCCGGCCAGGGCTGACGACTGGTTCACGGCTTTTTGGAAGCTCTGCATTCTTTCCTCTCTGGTCCTCGAGCCAGAGACAATTCCTCCCTCCCCGCAGCTGGCCTCTGGCCTTGGCCCAGGCCAGCCCACTGACATTAATGCTGCAAGATTGATGGGGTGGGGAGACAGAGAGCCTGGACCCCAAGACCCCAGGCCCGGCTCCCTCTCCCACCCCCGCCCCCACGACTCAGCCTCTGTTTTTTTCCCTCCTGTCACCTCCAGGGACCTCGGCCACTCTGCAGCCTTCAGATCATAGAGTTTTCAGAAACAAGAGCCCTCAGAGACGACCCAGTGCAACTTCTTGCTGTACAAAAGTAGAAACTGAGGCCCAGGCACAAGCAAGAAATTTTACCTGGGTCCCAAGGAACTGGGACTGGAACCCTGGTACCTTGACTGCTAGTCCAAAAGTCTTTCCCATAGGCCACAGAAAGGCCACACGTTGATGGAGCTTTATCCGTTTTGAGTGACAACTGTATACACGGTGTCTCTTGTCTTGATCTTCCTTTTCCGTCCCTGTGGCCACCACTCCTGTTCAGGCTTCACACTCTCTTGCCTGAGTATTGGTCTCATTCCAACGGTCTGTCCAGTTCCCACCTGCAAACCTGCTGCCCCCTCCCCCAGAAGCCAGAGGGATTGTCCTTGACACAGACCTGACTCTGTCATCCCCCTGCTTCACTGCCTTTAGGACAAGATCCAGGGTCCATAACCTGGCTTATAAGCCTCTCAGTACTGGCCACTGCCCAACCTCATCTGTGAGATAAGACCTATGTTCCTTACTACTGAACTCAACTGATGCCCCCTCCAGGCAGCTTTCCCAGATCCCTCCATCTCTGAATAGTGCTGCGCTGGAGCCCTTCTCGCGGTGGGAGGGTCTGACTCCAGCTGCGTGCCTCCCTGGATGGTGACTGCTTCCAAAACAGAGACCACGTCCACTTGGCCTCACCGCCCACCTGCAGCCTCCACCAGGTTCAGCCCATTTGCTGATCTGACTTGGGTGGGAGTATGTCCCTACTCCAGATCACAGGCACTGAGAACCAAGCCAGGCCCAGGGCTCTGGGAAACTACAGAGGCAAAGCTTAACAAACAGTCCTCTTCGAGCGCAGCCAAGAAAAGCCCTGGACTTGGAACTCAGTGCTGGGATTCTAGGAGCTCCACTTCCAGGAATTAATCCTAAGGGGAAACATCTAGAATGTGAACAAAGATGAACATGGCAGAATTTATTTGCAATAGCAAGTCTGGAAACAATCTAGAAGACTAGCAGTAACGGAAAGGTTAAGTGCATTCATGTCTGTTCAGACAGTGAAATATTGTGCAACCATTAAAATGATCTTTGCAAGTTGTTCTTAACATGGAAAAGCACTAAGTGAAAAAGAACAGAATACAAAACCATATGTGTAGTATGATGATAACTGAAAAAAAAATGCATACAGACTGGGAAGAAATAGACTAAAATGTTAAAAATGGTTGACTTGGGGCAGAAAGATTAAATTTTTCCTAGGTTTTTACTTCCTTGTACTTTCCGAAACCTCTATAAACTTCTCTTCATTTTATTGTCTGAAAACAAACTTGCTATAAACTTTTACTCATTTTATGACTAGAAAAAATTAATTAGCGGAGGAGGGGAGGAAGAGATAAATTTTAGCCCCAATTCTGGTGATAATTGGACACAAGAGCTTCAGCAAATCAACCACCCTCTTCATGACTTGATTTCCTCATTGGTTTGTTCATTTGTTCTCTCCTTCCTTCCAGAAATCTCTCTCGAGAACCTCACCTGCACCAGCTGGGCACCGGAGACCCACAAGTGAACCAGAATCTAAACATATCAAAAATACATTTAACCTTGTTCATAATCAGAAAAATACCAATTAAAACTAAGCCGAGGTACCAAATCCTATCTCTCAAATTGGCAAAAACTCAAAAATTGGACGTCTTTCGCTGGCAAGACTGTGGAGAAACAGGCTCTCTCTTAGATCACCTGATGGGAATACGAAATAGTGCAAGCAGGGTGCTTGGGTGGCTTACTCGGTTAAGCGTCTGACTTTGGCTCAAGTCATGATCTCACAGTTCGTGGGTTCGAGACCCACGTCAGGCTCTGTGCTGACAGCTCAGAGCCTGGAACCTGCTTCGGATTCTGTGTCTCCGCCTCTCTCTCTGCCCCTCCCCTGCTTCTGCTCGCTTTCTCAGAAAATGAATAAATGTTTAAAAAAAAATTCAAAAAACCGCAAGCCCTACATGAAGAGGAATTTGGTAACTTCTAGCAAAAATATATGTGTGTTTACCCTTTGACTCAGCAAATCCACTTCTAAGAATCTATCCTCAAAGATACACTGGAGAGGTGCCTGGGCGGCTCAGTCGGTTAAGCATCTGACTTCAGCTCAGGTCATGATCTCATGGTTCGTGGGTTCGAGCCCTGCATCAGGCCCTGTGCTAACAGCTCAGGGCCTGGAGGCTGCTTTGGATTCTGTGTCTCCTTCTCTCTCTGCCCCTCCTCTGCTCATGCTCTGTCTCTCTCCTTGTCAAAAATAAATAAACATTAAAAAAAAACTAAAAAAAAAAGATACGCTGAAAAAATTAAACAAGATATACACGTATATCTATTCATGAAAGCACCATCATAAAAGTAAAACTCTAGGAACCACTCAAATGCCCATCACTAGGGGTGAGCTGACCACACAATGGGTGGTTCTGCATCTAGAAAAGGGCAGGGGAGGATCACTCAGATGATGACGTAACCTCTGGGGTGTGATGCTAAGTGAAAAAGCAAAGTGGAATAAAATGCATACAGTACATTGTCACTTATCAAAGAAAGGGAAGGGAGTACGCAAACATTCATGTTTTCTTTAATTAAAACAAGCAGCTAAAACAGAAAACATAAAATGTCAAAATTGTCTTTTATTGGATAACAGAGGAAAGGTGGTAAAAGGGAATTAGGGCAGAAGCTAGACCTCTATGAATGGGCCTCATCTTCTAGCTTAACTTTAGAACCAGGTGAATGATTTCCATAAAAATAGGACAAAACTGGGGTGCCTGGGTGGCTCAGTCAGCTAAGCATCCAACCCTTGATTTCAGCTCAGGTCATGATGTCATGGTGGTTGTGGGATCGAGCTTAAGATTCTCTCTCTCTGGGGTGCCTGGGTGGCACGGGTCATCATCTCAAAGTTTGTGAATTGGAGCCCTGCATTGGGCTCTCTGCTGTCAGGATGGAGCCCGCCTTGGATCCCCTGTCCCGTCCCGCACCCTCTCTGCCCCTCTCTCTCATGCTCTCTCTCTCTCTCAAAAATAAATCAACATTAAAGGAGAGGTTCTCAACTAAAAAAACTCTCTCTCTCTCTGTCTCTTGCTCTCCCTCTCCCCACCACTCCCACATACATACACATGTTCTCTCTCTCAAAACAAAAGGCAAAATTAAATCAAAACAAGTCAAAAGCAGTCTCCCCAAATCAAAAGCAAAATGAAATAAATGAATCTGCATATTGAGTTGATGGCTTCACCATGCAGAATTGAATTCTTTCGAGTGATTTGGAAACCCCGTGCCCTGACTGCATCAGTAGCATATATATTCTAAGGGCAAAAGAACTTCAGACAAATCATCAAGTGTGTTCAGGCATCATATAGTTAGTCATACTACTGGTATTTTTTGTTATGAGGTGTTTATCGTACGTAGAGAAAGTAAGAGGAAACAAATAAGTAATCTTGTGAATATTGTCAGAAGCGAAACTTTTCGGCATTAGAAACAAGGACATACGACTATGAAGCCAAAAACCTAAACTAAAAGATCTATAGCCTTAGGTTTTCGTTCAAGTATCAGTATGAACTTTTGATGTATATTTTCTTAAGAAAAAGATATTTCCGGGTGCCTGGGTGCCTCAGTGGGACGAGCATCCGACTCTTGATTTCCGCCTAGGTCGTGATCTCGCGGTTTGTGAGATCAAGCCCCGCACGGGACTGTGTGCTGACAGCTGGGAGCCTGCTTGGGATTCTCTCCCCCTCTCTTGACCCCTGTCCCGAGTGCTCTCCTTCTCTCTCTCTCTTAGAATAAATAAACAAACTTGAAAGAAAGAAAGAAAGAAAGAAAGAAAGAAAGAAAGAAAGAAAGAAAGAAAAAAGTATTTCCTAGCTCTGTACGCTGAAGAGACCTAGATTAGTCGGTTAAGCATCCAGCTCTTGGTCTGGACGGCCATCCAAACAGCCCTGAACACTCCTAGCATCCAGAGTCATGGTCTGTAAATACCATTTCCCACTAAAAGAACCACAGCCTCTTGGAGAACTCGCTGATTCCCTGTCTGGGCAGAAAATGCAGAAGGCAAACCTGAACATTTGTCATACTAGAAAGTCAGGGATTTAATAAACACTCCTCAGGTCAGAAGGGCTCAGACACCCATTAAAGAGGTCCCCACTGGCCAGATGTGGGACACTTTGAGTGATGACAAGGATAATGACGAAATGGATTGAAATAGCAACTGTATTAGAAACTATGAGACAACCATGGTACAAAAAAAAAAAACCAAAAACTAAACTAAAAACAAACAAACAAACAAAATCCTTGTTGGACATATTTGGAGAAGATGTTAGAGAACCAACTCGTTATTCTGAAAATTGATAAACATGGTGCAAGCATCCAATATTTATCCCACTTTTCCTAAATAAATTGTACCTCAGAGAACCCAGAGCCAATGAGGAAAGTTTCTTTCTATGGAAGTATTCTAGCTAGTAAATGAGAAGGATCGATAAAATTACAGTATCATTGTTTTGCAAATCTCTAACCAAATAGTGGGTCTAGGCAATGATCACCAAAGTCTTCTGAAAGGACAGACAGACAGACAACCAAACACTACGTGCCTTTGGGGGAAAGTGCACGCTCCTCCTATGAAGTAGGATCCAAATCTAATCAAATCCAAATCTAATCAAATCTAATCAAGCCTTTAGATCTAATTGCCAATTTGCAGGAAAGGGAAGGGATTGAAGACTATGTTAACACCACGGGGGATGCGGTGGGGAAAGTCCAGGACGGGGAAAGCTACAGGGGACAAACAACCCGGTTTATTCAATAAATGAACGTGGGAAAAAAATAAGAGAGGGGGGAGAAACCTATAAATTCAAAGAAGTTTAAGGGACCCAGCAACCAAGTGAAATGTACAGACCTTGTTTGGATCCTGAATTTCGAACAAACCAGCTTTAAAAGGCCATTTACAAGACAGTTGGGGAAGTGTAAACACTACTGAATATTGGATGAAAATAAAAAATTGTTGTAGAAACTTAAGTATGATAACGGTGTTCTGTTCACGCCTTTATCTTTCAGAAACGCACACTGCAATATTTATGGATAAAGTGGTTTGATGTTTTGGAATTGCTCTAAATAATCCAATAGGGGAGGAGTTGGGGGCTATCAGAGAAACCAGAGTGACCTTGAGGTGCTAAGGGTGAAAGCTGAGTGAAGAAGAGGCATTTTGTGTGTGTATTTTTGTGCATGCTTAGAGGTTTCCACAGTGAGATGTCCTTGCTGGGGAAGTGGAGAGGGAGACTTGGATCCGTTCCCTCCAAGGTGGAGATGGGGGCAGAGCCAGAGAGCTGACTCCCTAGCGGTGAACTTCGGCAGGAATGTGCCTGTAAAAGGAAGAGTTCTCAGTAGAGGGAATAGTGTGAGCGAGTGCAGGAAGGTTCCACCATCTGGGCGGGGGCAAGTAATCTCAGCACTGAAGGAGCAAAGGGGCAAATCAGGGGAAGACGGAGGTGGGGGAAGCTCACGGAGATCGTCCACCCCGGAGAGGTTTGCACCCCGCCTTATGCGTGCATCCTTCTTGCCCTAGAGGGGGTCATGAGCTCTCATTGGGCCTCACTGAAAATCCAGTTGTGTGATGTCAATGGCATTTCCTTTCAGAAAAAGGAAATGAGGTTAGCGAGCGAGCGTGTTACCAGGAAAGGAAAGTTAGTTGCGCCCCACCCTTTGCAGCCCCACGCTCCTCCCCCACTGCCCCCCACAGCACACTAGGCCATTCTGCCTGGAGCTGGGGACAGGACCCAGAAATGTCACGGTTCACACAGTCTGGGTGAGTGCAGACTTACGGTTTTGACTTCTGAGCAGGGCTAGGCCACCCCAAACAGAGTCAGCACCCTCTGCATCCCGTGGGCCCGGACGCAGGCCACACTGGGAGATGGAGGTCCCAGGGAGCCCCAGCGTCTCATTAACTGTCGGCGAGGCCCTAAAGACGAGCTCTTTGTATGTGAAGCAGCTGAGAATCAGGGAGGAGAAGGGACCTGGCCAGGATCACAGGGAAGCCAGGTGAGAACCCAGGTACAGGTCACATGCATCTGGGGGCCGGGGGTCCCGTGAGGCCTGCCATGCCACAGGGCTTCCAGAACGCCCTGCTCCAGTTACAACTAGTAAGTGCCTTTATTAACCCAAACCGCTCCCTGACCCTCAGCTTTTGAACATCTGAATATTCCTTGAGATGCTGTTCCAAAGACAAAATGAAAACAAGTTTCAATGCATCGAATAAAAGTGCTGTGTACTTCTGAACAGAAAGAAAAAAGTAACGCTAAATTGATAAGGTGATGTGTTCAGCAAACCGGTCTTTAGAAAGATCGATCACTTGGCAAATTGGCCATCAAGTGAATACACGTTAAAGGACTTGACCTAGAGCCCTCCCCACCCCTCCTCCCGACTGTGAGCCCTGCGAGGAGGGTCCAGACCCAGCTCTTCCCTCAGCCCCACATGCCTGGCCCAGGGCCTGGCACATTGGAGTCAGGCGTTGGTGAGTTCATTGCTGAGAAAACTAAAAACACGGAATTCTGGTGTTGGGCCCGAACGCCCGTGAGGTTTGAGGGGATGGGAGGCGGGTTAGCAGTGGTGGCCTTGGTCACCTCCCGACACAGTGAGGTAACAGGGTGGAAAAAACCCTCACCTCTGCTCTTATTGCAAAAGTCAACTTGGGTCATACTTTCCACTGTGCCCCCTGCAGGGAGGGCGTCTGGCTCACCCTCCCACACACCCAGGGGCTGGGGGTTTTCAGGTGAAGTGGAACTAGGTGTTTGCATCTTTGCAGGATCGCTCAGCGACAATGGAGCCCGAAAAGGCAGGGTGCACGCTTGGCGTGCAGGGTGGAGCTTAAACGTGTGCATGCAAGTGTGTGTGCACGTGTGTTTGCACACGCATGTGTGGACTGCGGGGATGTGTAGCTACGGATGCTTGTGTATCTGTGTTGAGTGTTGCTGTGTATGCCTATGTAGACATGAAGCATAAATGTGCACTTACATTTGTATGGGAATGGGTGTGTTTGCATGAGCGTCCATTGATATATACGCTTTCGTGGTGCAAGTATATTGAATATATGTATCTGTTTATCCGTGGAAGCGTATGCTGATTGGGTGTGTGTAAATATATATATATATATATATATATATACGTATATATATGTATGTATGTTTGTGCACATTTGTGCTTTCTTGCATAAATACATGCTGTGCCTGATGGTAATCCATATGCGTGTATGAGACATGCGTGTATGTTCGTGTAAGGCGTGTGTGTACTTTGGAGGTGCACCTTAATGTAGGAATACGGATAGGTGTGGCGTGTGTGCGTGGGTGCCCGGGGGAATAAGTGTTTTGCGTCTTTGTGCACACGTGTGTGTGTAGATCTACAAGCGTGTGTGTACAGGTGGATTCGTGCGTCATGTGTGCCTTGCACATGTGTGATATGCACAGTGTGCATGAGTGCATATAACTGCAGGTATGAGCACATACAAACATTCCCTTGTTGTCCTTTGCTTTGCTTTCCTTTCCTCTTGGGGGATCACGGGGCTTCTGAGTGGCTCTTTCAGGAGCATGGTTTCCTGGACCTGAGAAGTACCAATGTCAGAGGTCCCATGTGAGTGAGGAAGCAGACGGCCTGAGGCTTGGCCTCTGAGAAGTGGGCGGAGGCTCCCGGGGCTACTGTTGCGGACCAGGCTGGTGAGGGCGTTGGGACACGTGGGGCCTCAGCGCCCACTGTGTGCCCTGGGGAGTGTTCCTGCCACCCTGGGACTTCAGTCCACCCCTCAGTAGTTTTCTACGCCCCTTCTTCCTTCCTTCCTTCCTTCCTTCCTTCCTTCCTTCCTTCCTCCCTTCTCTCTCTCTTTCTCTCTTTCATAGAACCAACATAACATCTCACAAGGACCCCCTGTCCAGAAAACAGATGGGTAAGTGGAGACACATGGCTGAAGGCCAGGGTCAGGGAGGTGGGGAGAGCCTCATAGAACACAGTTCTAGTCGAAGCCTAGGTTGTCCCTGGGCCCGCTCTGTTTGCATTCCAGTTTACAATGTTGAAATCATACCCATGTCCATAATTCGGCTAGTCCTGCAACAAACTCGTTGCAGTGTGTTTGGGGAGGCTGGGAGCAGAGTGGTGAAAAGGACCGGCCTGGTCGCGCTCCTGCTGCCTCTTCTATCTGAGCTGCTCCTGCCCCGCAGCGTCCCTCTCAGCCGGGGTCGGGTGAGATCCCCTGAGCTCCCAAGGTGAGCTGCTCTATCTGCATCAGGCCCATGGTAAGCAGCCCCAAAAGGTGGGCTTTTGTGCTTGTGATCGTATCCATTTTCCAGATGAGGAAACACAGCCCTCCTACTTTGTTTGAATCGACCTGGAGATGCCAGAAAGGACAGAGGCCCATTCCGACCTCAGGTGCCCACCCTCCGTCATCAGATGTGTTTTCTTGTTCTTCCGGCCTTGGCCAGACCGTGGTAAACCCCACATGTGGTTCTGTGGTTGCCTGCACAGAGCCACCGGGCGCCAGGGGCTCCCCCTTGGTGAGCTGCAGAATGCCCATTCCCCAGGCAGCCGCCACCCACTCTGGCCCACAGATGCGCGGGTCTTGTGTAAGGAGGGCTCCGGGTTCATTTATGACATGCCACAGGCTGTGCCAAGCTGGTGGGAGAGATTACTTTATTTCACTGGTTTGTTTTGAAATTCAGTGACATAGAGGTTATGACCCCATTGGACAGATATGGAAATTGAGGCTCAGAGATGTGAAGTAACCTGCCCAGGGTCAAAGGGCTTCCGTGAGAACCCAAGTTGTTCTGATCCCAAAGCCCATGTTATTAGTCCCTCACCCTCTCACCCCTTCCTTACCTTGAGCCTGGGGACAGCTTGTGCAAGGGTAAGAACAGGACATTTGGAGTCACACTGACCTGACCTGGGTTCTATTCCAGCCTTGCCGATGACTCCTTGTAGCCTGGGTAGTCACCTCACCTCTTTCAACCTCTCTTCCCTTACCTGGTGAATGGGCGCCTCATTGACCATCAAGTAGGATCATAGTGTGGTGTGGACCGCTATGCCCAGGTAGGGCCTAGCATACAGTGAGTAAATGGCGGCTCATGGTCTCCACCCCCCCCACCCCCCCGCCACCACCACCACTTAGGACCATGCTTCCAAAGTTGAGAAGTATCAGCTGAGCCTCTGGAGTTGTCTTCTCAGGTCAGGAAATTGGGCCTAGTCATGAGAGGTCAGAGGAGGAGGTCCCTGTGGCAGAGCATACCTTCCAAAACATGTGGCCTCAGGAAGATTTCCAGTTCTACATACTGGAGCCTTGTCATTCTCCACCAAGAGATGTGGGTTATTGCCCCTCTTCTGACTGGGCAGAACTTTGTGACTGCCTCAATGAACAGAATAGAGCAAAAGTGATACTACAATAACTTCCCAGGCTAAATCTTAAAATGTGATAAGGCTTCTATCTGTCTGTCTCTCTTTCTGGAATCCAGCAGCCATATTGTGAGGAAGCCCAAGCCACCCGGAGAGGCCACTGTAGGTGCTCTGGGCCAACAGCCTCCATTAAGGTCTCCACCTTAGGCCAGCTTCAGTGCTCAACATGTGCACAAACGACTCTCCAAATGATTCCTGCTCCTGACTGCAACCATCTCAGGTAATGTCAAGTGGGGCAGAGATGAACTATCCCCTCCATGCCCTGCCCAAATGCAGATCTGAGAACAAAATGAATGTCTTGTTTCAAGCACTTAGGTTTTAGATACACAGCACTGAGTAACAAGAACAGCCTTCCCACTTCCCGGGCAACCTGTGAGCCACCCCAGCCTGGTTTAAGTAAGCTCCTCCCCACACCCCACTCCCACCCCCGAGATGTCTCAGTGGAACCTGGAGTCAGTCCTCTGCCCACCACTGAGCCCAGCTCTGTCACTTGCAACTATGTGCCCCTGGGCAGGTCACCAGCCTCTGTGATGGGAATTATAACAGTACCTCCCAGGAGCCCGGGGATTAACGAAAGTGCCTGGCACAGAGGGAGTGTTCCTTAGAAGGGTGCAGGTCTGTGAGGCTGGGGAGAAAGGACAAGACCCAAGACATGGCTCCAGTCTCTGACTTGGTCAAGGGAGAAGGGGAGGAGTGTGCTTCAGGGAGGCTGAAAAGGGGTCAGTTCTGATTGGACATCAAGTGTGAGAAGCCCGGCTTCCTGCAGGGATGGGTCCCCAGGAGACGCTGCCCTCAGGTTTCTCCCAGATTGACCCAGAGGCAGGAAGAAGAGAAGTGAGGCTAGGCAGGCTTGCCAGAATCTGGTCAAGGGTGATTGACAGGGGCGGGGGGGGGGGCGGGGGGGAGGCAGCGGAGGGCACAGGGGGCAGAATCCGGGTCAAGGAGGACAGACCGGGAAACCCCACCAGAACCAGGTGGACTCAGTTACATCTGCGCAAACATGGTTTTGGAGGCTTCTCAGAAACCGAAGGCACCCTCCGTCCCCCAACCGGGGCCAGCCAGCTCTATCTAGGGAGATAAAGTCATTGCGGAGGCTCCCAGACCAGAGACATCCTTATCAGCCGCTGTCGTCTGGGGTACTGGGGAATGTAAACATGCCTGCCACACAGCCCTGTGATGAGCCAGCCCCGGGGATGACACAAAGCAGAAGCGTGGGGGGGGGGGCAGCCCTTGTCCCCCTCCCCCATTCCCTGCCTGCAACTCTGCCTGCAGGGGAGAAGGGAATCCCAGCCTGGGGGTCCTTTAATGCCCTGTGCCCTGCTGAGCTATTGGCTCCAATCAACTCATTGAAATCACACAGCCCTTAAAGCAACCTTGTGAACATATCCATTTCCAAGAGGAGGAAGCTGGGGCACAGGGAGGTGACAGCGTTTTCACAACTTGCCAGGGCTGGGATTCAAGCCCCAGAGGCCTCGCTCTGTAGAGTGTGGTGGAAGCTGTGATCAGGGGGTCCAAGCACAAATAGTCCCGGCTGGCTGAGATGGAGTGAGATGGAAAGGGGTCAGCCCAGTGTGCGTGCATCGCAAGGCTCAGGCCCCTTCCCCACCACCTGCTCCCAGGCCCCCACTGGCCCCATCGGGCTGGAACCTGTGGCTTGGGGCTCCCAGGTTGAAGAGTCCCCTTTATGATGTGCTCCCAGGACCCAGAGGTGCCAACATCAGGCAGCAGGAGCAGGGAAAGGGCATGGGCATGGGGTTTGGGGTCAGACAGATGGCTCTGCTCCAATCTGGTAGAATGACACTCAGGGGGGCTGCTCATCCCTGTGCCTCATTTTCCCCATCTGCAAAACAAGGTGCCGCCTAAATGCTCTTCCAGGGCCCCGGGCTCATTCTAGACTGTGTGAACCCAAGTAACAGTGACTGCACCAGCAGAAATGCAAGCAAGAGGCCATCTGCCCATCTTCCTGGGGGAGGAGGCATTAAGCAGGAACCTGAAATAAATCCTTTCCTCTCCCCTCCCTCCTGCCTGCCTCCCTTGCTTTCCCTTCCCCACCCCAGCCCAATAAGATCTGGTCCCTGGGCTGAGAGGCTCCCAGGCTGGGCAGAGGGCTATAAGCTTTGTGTCACAGGGGCTCAGATCAAGGTCTGTACAGGATACAGTGGGATAGGGTCCTAGAGTGAGGGAGGGATCAAGACTCTTTGTGGGAAAATCTTTGGGGACATGATCCTTGAAGAATGGGTGGGTGTTTGCCAGGCAGACTAGTGGAGAAGAAAGCCTTGGGTAGGGCGAGCTGGGGGCCAAGGTCTGGAGGCGGGAGCCCAGGTGGGAGTCTGTCTCCAACGAGGATAGACGGCTGGAGTACAGGGGCTCACCACGTCAGCAGGAACCAGCGGAACATGAGGAAGGGCCTGGAACACCAGGCTAGGGAGCCTGGGCTTTCCCCTGAGGGTGCTGGGGAGTCATGGGATGGTTTTGAGGAGAGGAGGAGCATGATCAGAACAGTGTGTCCCAAATGTGTCTCTGGCTCCCGGGAGGAGGTTGGACCAGAGCGGGCAGATGAAGGGGAGTCAGGGGAAGGTGGCCCCAGGTGTGTGGCTGGCTTGGGCACCGTGTGGGTGATGGTGTCCATCACCAACGGAGACTAGAGAGTGGGGAGTGGTGCCAGGGCCCAGAGACAGGTTCTGTTTGGGACACACAAAGCGCTGTTATATGGTGGCCAGATCCTGGGCTCAGGGCCTGACCCTAGGAATGCAAGCCCCGCATCAGGCACCGAACTGGGAGGAGGGGTCGGGGAGAGCGTGGGAAAGGCCATAGTAGGGGAGTGTAAGGTGGGGTGACTAGGACTAGAAATGGGACACTGGGAAGAGGCCCCAGGTGTCTTCCTCTCCAGGGTCTGGGGAGGAGGCCTCAGGGGTCAGGACAACAGAAACGTTGGGAGCAGCCTGGGTCACTCGGCCCATCTTTCCATCCACGGGGGGACCTATCCCTCTAATCACGGATCAGCTTTATGGGCTCCCGTTCTGTGCACGCAGTGTGACGTTTAGATTAGAAGGCCTCCAAGCCCCTTCCCCTTCTGACTTTTTCCAGCTTGTCTTCCTCTGCCCCTGACTGACTGGGAGGCATTATGCAAGGCTTCCCCGACGCCGGGCCCCAGCTGCCTCTAATCCAGAGCCTGTATTAGACAGGCATGATCTCTAAGGTTGCACACAGGGCCTCAGTGTTTGTTCAAAGAGCAAGCCAGCAGATTCCAGCTGCCGAAGCCCCAGACTCTGCTCATCCCCGGGAGTCCACGCTCAGCTCTGCCTCGCAGGACAGTTGGCCTCCCCCCTGCCCTCAATTAGTCAGCTCCTAGGACATGGACACAGCCTGTCCGCTCCCAGCTCTCCCACTCCCTGACCCCCCCCCCCCACAACCCCGATGCCCTGGAGCTGGGGAGGAACAGCGTGCAGGCTGGAGACTTTCTCTCCAATCTCAGGACGAGAGCCAGCTCCTCAGAAAAACCCATGGTCCCCAGAGCGGGGGTGCGGCAGCCTTGCCGACTGTCTGCGGACCCTGGAATTCAGAAAGAAGGCAGCTGGCGGCAGATAGACAACGACCTTTGTCTGCGTTTTTAAACTTTTTTTTTTTTTTTTTTGCAAAGCACTGGACGCCATCACATGGACCCCCCTGGCCACAGCCCTCTCAGGAGGGTAGACCGGGAAGAGCTGTTACTATACAGATGCAGAAACTGGGGCTCTGAGAGAGAGGAAGGAAGAGGAAAGAAGAGGGAAAAGTAGCCCAAAGCCCCACAGCAGTCGCAGAGCTGGGACATAAACCTTGGCTCTGCCACAAAGCCCATCATCCACAGAGACTTCTGACTCGGATGATTCCCACACTTCCTCCAGAATGCACATCCTATCCTAGGGTCCCCCAGGCAGACGGAAGATGTCAGGAGGAGGGAAGTGCAGGATAGCCTGAGCCTGATGAACTACATGCCATAATGCCATCACCTGCACCATTGTGGGAGCTGCATTCCTCTGTCTCTACGTGGACCTGAGGTCGTGCCATAGTCCCCAAGACCCCGGGCAACCCAGCCCAGCTGGCCCTCCGGCCTTTTCTCCTCCCTCTTCCCCCTCTGCCCTATGAGCTCCTGTCACTTGGTCTTCCTTGCTTTCTTCAACATACCAGGCTTCCAGCCACAGGGCCTTTGCACATGCAGTCCCCTTACTTTAGAAGACGTGCCCCAAGGCCCAGCCCCTTCCATGTCCACAGTTAATGCCTCTTCATCCTTCCTTCTTTTTAAAATAACAGCTTTATTGACATATAATTCATATGTCATATAGTTGACCTATTTAAAACATGTGATTCAATGGTTTTTAGTATGTCCACAGATCTGGGTAATCATCACCACGATCAGTTCTAGGACATTTGCATCACCGTCTAAAACCCTGTACTCATTTACCAGTCACTGCCCCCCCAACTCCCCCACACGCACCATTTGGCAACCCCTAATCTACTTTCTGTGTCTACAGATTTGCCTATTCTGGACGTTTCCTATAAATGGAGTCTTACATTTTGGTGACTGGCTTCTTTCACTTGGCATGAGGTTTTCAAGATTCGTCTGTGTCGTAGTAGATGATGCACCTCGTCCTCTTTTTATGGCTAAATGATATTCCCTCACTTGGATGATACCACATGTTATTTATACATTCACAAATTGAGGGACATTTGGGTTGTTTCCACATTTTAGCCATTATGAGTAATGCTGTTATGAACATCCATGTGCAAATTTTCGTGCGGACATATGTTTTTATTTCTCTTGCGTGTATTCCTAGGAGTAGAATTCCTAGATCATATGGCAACTCTAGGTTTAATCGTTTGAGGAACAGCCGGATTGTCTTGCACAGAGGCTGCTTCGTTTTCCAGTACAACTAGCAGGGTATTAGGGTTCCAATTTCTCCACATACTCATCAATGCTTTTTATTACGTCTTTTTGTAAATATATATACAGCCATTGTAGTGCCTGTGAAGCAATATCTCACTGCGGCTTGGAGTGCGTTTCTCTGATGACTAATGACATCAGAGCATATTTTCATGTGCTGGTTGGCCCTGTGTGTACCTGTTTTGGAGAAATGTCTATCCAGATCCTTTGCCTATGTTCACATTTGTCTTATTGCTGAATTATGAGAATTTCATATATATTTCAGATATATGATTTGCAAAAAGATTTCCCCATTCTTGATAGTGTTCTCTGAAGCATAAAAGTATTTAATCTTGATCCCGTCCAATGTTTCTAATTTCCTTTCTGTTGCTTATGCTTTTGACGTGATATCCAAGAAATTGTTGCCTAATCTAAGGTCACAGAGATTTACAACTATTTTCTTCTAAGAGGTTTAGTCTTCACATTGAGGTTGCCGATCCATTTTAAGGTAATTTTTGTGTATGGTGTGAGATAGGGGATCAACTTCATTCCTCCGCACGTGGATATCCAGCTGCCCCGGCACCGTTCGTTGAAAAGGCCATCCTCCCTCTTAGGGAATGGTCTTGGCATCACTGTGAAAAATCAATTGTCTGTTGGGGCGCCTGGGTGGCTCAGTCGGTTAAGACTCCAACTCTTGGTTTCGGCTCAGGTCGTGATCTCACGGTTTGTGGCTTCGAGCCCTGCGTTGGGCTCTGTGCTGACAGTGTGGAGCCTGCTTGGAATTCTCTCTCTTTCTCTCTCTGTTCCTCCCTTGCTTGTGCTCTCTCTCTCTCAAAATAAACTTAAAAAAAACCCCAATGGTCTCTCAATGTCATCCTTCCATCTTAACTCAAGCATCACTTCCTCAGGGAAGCTTCTGTTGACAATGCTCCCCACCCAACCTCAGCTTAGCCGGGTTCCCCTGTCTATAGGGGAAACACATAGGTTTTTTATATAGGTTATTTATATACCCGTGTAACGTAGTAGTCCTGAGCACAAACTCTGGAGACAGATAGGTAGGGTTTAAATCCCAGCTCTGTCACGTCCTAGCTGCCTGGTGTATCGTTTTATCTGTCATACCTCAATTTCCTCATCTGTGAATGGGGGATTTACTAACCTCAGAAGGCTGTCATGAGAGTTGATATGTGTAGATTGCATGACAGGCTACATAAGGTTACATGTATGAGCTCTTTATTTATTTATTTATTTATTTATTTTTTAAAGTGTTATTTATGTTTGAAAGACAGAGCGTGAGTCGGGGAGGGGCAGAGAGAGAAGGAGACACAGAATCCGAAGCAGGCTCCAGGCTCCGAGCGGTCAGCACAGAGCCCGACGCGGGGCTCGAACTCACGGACCGCGAGATCATGACCTGAGCGGAAGCCGGACGCCCAACCGACTGAGCCACCCACGTGCCCCCCATGTATGAGCTCTTATTGATCACTGTCATCTCCTCAGACCTTAAACACCTCGACGGCAGGAGCCCTGTCTGTTGTGGCTTCCACGGAATCCTCATGGTCGGCACCAAGCCTGGCCCAGAGAGGGCATTCTGGCCGTGTGACTTCTCTGGAACTCAGCTCGTTCCTTCCCTTCCTCTGTTGGCATGCAGCACTTTCTCTTCGCTTGAAATAAGAGGAAGCTCATATATAACACACATAAAGGGAACTGCACACCCGAGGTCCCCCAGAGCCTATAGGACACGGTGTGAAAATCACCGTCCAGGATGTGCTCCTACGTGCCTCCCCGGCTCGGCTCGGAACAGCCGTGATTCAGAGGCAGCTGATGTCTGAGGCTCTTAATTCAGCCCAAATGCTGGAGGTCTGTGTCTTGCGGCCTGGGGGAAGCGGAGGGCTACATTCCAAAGGGGAAAGCTCTTTCTTCCTTCTACCCACAGGAGAGGAGTCATGTGCCCTGAGGTTGTCCTAGCACCGATAAGCACATCCTTGCTCTCATGCAGCTCCCTGACCCAGACCTGGAATGGCCTGGCCTCCGGGGCCGCCTTCTCTTGTCTGCCCTTCCACGCTGATCTCAGACTCGGCTCTCTTCCAGGGAAGGCTCGCTGTGCTCCTGCCCAAGTCACCTACACACCCTCATTTTACCAGGGAGACAATCCCCGGGAGGCCCAGAGTCATGGCACAGCAAATAGGCGGCAAAGATCCGAACCGCAGGCTCCTGACTCTCCCTTCGATAACTGCCTCCAGTGTATCAGTGGGGCGCCACCATCCATGTGACCACAGGGGAGGGACCAGTCTGGGAGCTGCTGGGGGCTAGGCCAGCTCTGTGGCCTTTGGGAGGAGGGAGAGCCCCAAGAAAGGCCCCTCCAAGGCAGATCCCCTAGCAAGAGGCCTAATGCTTCTCCCAGACAGAGGTCCTGAGCCACAGTGGGAGGGAAGGTCCCCACTTGCTAGGCTGGGAACGTGAGTTATGGAGCTGGGAAGATCCGTGGGGTCACCTCCAACCTCTCTGACCTTCGGTCTCCCCCCACCCCACAGCATAAGGGTACTGGGGCCCACATAGCTGGGTTGCTGTAAGCTTGAAATGAGCAAGGACCTCACCCTCCGAGCCCTGTGTGAACACAGGCTGTCACACACTGTCCCTAGCGCTGGGCAAGCTGTCAGCTGAGCCCCACAGGACTTGCCTAGTCCCTGTGTGGAGCAGGTCCAGGCTCATGAAGAGGGGACAACGGACTTCCATATTTCTCTCAGGTCTTTGAGTTCACTGAGGATATTTTGTTTTAGGAACTATTATTTCTACCAGAAAAAAAAAAAGAGTTTTATAATGCTAACAGTGTGTGGAGGAACAAACTTAGAAGAGTCACTGGTTAGTTGGAGAGTCATTTGGATTAAGTTTTAATCTTTTACAACTCCGATTTCCTTCGGACATTATCTTCAATTGTCTGGTAAGACCAGGAGAGCCCAGAAATGGGAATGCGCAGGGGGCGGGGTGGGGGGGGGTGTAGAAAAGCACAGGGACTTCTGTGTCTGCATGCTTCGAGTCCTAGGGTGGCAGACTCTCCAGGGCAGGTTATTCAACCTTTCTGAGCCTCAGTTTCCTCATCTGTAAAACAGAAGATGGGACGCTGCGTCTGAAGGGCACTGCTCCCACCGCACTCGCCGAGTTGGAGCTCCTATTTGAAGTTTTTAAAGGGATGCGTACAGGGATGCCTGGGTGGCTCAGTGGGTTAAGCATCCGACTCTTGACATCGGCTCAGGTCATGATCTCACAGCGGTCGTGAGACGGAGCCCTGCGTCGGACTCTGAGCTGACCGCGCGGAGCCTACTTGGGATTCTCTCTCTCCCTCTGTGTCTGCCTCTCTCCTGCTCATGCTCTCTCTCTCTCTCTCTTTCAATTTAAATAAATCAACTTGAAAAAATGTGCTAAAGTGCCACCTACAAGGTGCTGAGGAGAAGCTCCCCTCCAGTTGGGGGAGGCTGGGCACGCTTCCTGGTGGCAGTGGCTGGGCTCAGCAGCCCCGAGAAGGCAAGCAGAGGAAACAGCCCGAGCAACTAGGAACCAAAGCGGAAAGAAACAAGTGGGACTACATCCAACTAAAAAGCTTCTGCACAGCAAAGGAAACTATCAACAAAATGAAAGGAAAACCCTGAGCCTGGCGGCGGGCTCCGTCAGTGGAGCGTGCAACCCTTGATCTCAGGGTTATGAGTTCAAGCCCCACATTGGGTGTGGAGATTACTTAAAAATAAAATCTTAAAAAAACAAAAAGAAAGAAAGAAAGGGAAACCTATTGAATGGGAGAAAATATTTGCAAATCATATATCTGATAAAGGGCTAATATCCAAAATATATAAAGAACTCATACTACTCAGTAGTAAAAAACCCAAACAATTCGGTTTAAAAAAAAATGGGCCGATCTGAAGAGATATTTTCCAGAGAAGGCGCACAGATGGCCAACAAGCACGTGAAAAGATGTTCTGCATCACTAATCATCAGGGAAATGCAAATCAAAGCCACAATGAGATGCCACCTCACACCTGTCAGAATAGCTGTCATCAAAAAGACAAAAAATAGGGGCGCCTGGGTGGCTCAGTCGGTTAAAGCGGCCGACTTCAGCTCAGGTCATGATCCCGCGGTCCGTGAGTTCGAGCCCCGCATCGGGCTCTGTGCTGACAGCTCAGAGCCTGGAACCTGTTCCAGATTCTGTGTCTCCCTCTCTCTGACCCTCCCCCGTTCATGCTCTGTCTCTCTCTGTCTCAAAAATAAACAAACATTAAAAAAAAAATTAAAAAAAAAAAAGACAAAAAATAACAAGTGCTGGTGAGGAGGTGGAGAAAAGGGAGCCCTGGTGCCCTGTGGGTGGGAATGTCAACTGGTGCAGCCACTGTGGAAGACAGGACGGAGAGCCCTCAAAAAATTAAAAATAAAAGTTAAAAATAGAACTGCCATATGATCCAGCAATTCTGCCTCTGAGTATTTACCCAATGAAAACAAAAGCACTAACTTGAAAAAATACATGTATCCTGCGGTTCACTGCAGCATTATTTTCAATTGCTAAGATATGGAAACAACCAAAGTGTCTATCAATGGATGAATGGATAAAAAAAGTTTGGTATATATACATATATATATATATGTATATGTATATATATATATACACACACACACACATATATTCATTATGTATACATATATACATATACATATATACATATATACACATATATACATATATATACATATATATACATATATACATATATATACATATATACATATATATACATATATATTCATTATAATATATATTCATTATATATGTATATATATAATGAAATACTATTAAGCGATAAAAAAGAATGAAATCTTACCATTGAGGACAACATGGATGGATCTAGAGGGTATTATGCTAAGTGAAATAAGCCCGAGAGAGAAAGACAAATACTGTATAATCTCTCTTATATGTGGAATCTTTAAAAAAAAATGATAATTAGAAAAATCCAAGGTCATAGATACAGAAAACAGATCGGTGGTTGCCAGAGGCAGAGGGTGAGAGGGGGTAAAAAAAATGGGCGAACCTTTCTGTAGAAAGAGCGTGGCAGCAGGAAACCACAGGGCCCGCTGAGATGGAAGCCTTGGGGCGGGGAGATTCACGGAGGGGAGTCCAGGAAGAAGGTAGGGGTGAGGATGCGGCTGGGGGTTGTTGGGGAGCTCAGGTGACCTGCTCTGAGTCATCGGCAGGATTCTAACTGGGGCCTGTCTGCCTTCCCAGTGCTCGGGGGCCGCTTGTGGGAAGGGCTCCTGGATCTATTCTCGGAGCTCCCAGGGGATGGGGAGGGCCTCGTGATTCAGGTCTGCGCTGCTGTTGACACGCTTCCTGACATCATGTTGAGGGGCATGTTCCTGGAGGGCGTGGCTTCCCACCGCCCACCCCCGCAGCTCCTCAGCCCACAGGGGGATCAAGGGAAGTGGGGTTTGACCCGTGCCCAAATTATTCATCAAACAGCCTAAAAAGGCCAACAAGAGACGCCCACGTTAATAATAAAAATAATTCCTTAAATGTGATCAGAAGCATGGGAGCTAACTCTGCCGTGGCATGCCTTCCTGTGAGGTCACTCTCACTACCCTCCTTCCACAGATGAGGAAACTGAGACTCAGGGAGGGAAGTGGCTCCACTGGGGCCAGTCATTCGGAGACTGTGCCCCTAGGGGCAACTGTGTGTGTGCTGTGGGGGGAGGTTTGGACACAGCAGGGAAGGGGCCACTGCCTGGGGACATTAATCCAGTCTTGGGAGGGGTGACTGGGCCCCAGGTCGCTCATTGCCTTCATCACAGGCCCTGTAGCAGGAATGGCGGACTGGAACAGCATTCTCAGTAATGTGGAAGTGAGGAGACCCAGGTGGCCCTGACAAAGCTCAGTGTGACGTGGGGGCTTGCTGGGGCGGGATGAGGGAGATGGGCTCTGAGGGGGTGATGGGGGCAGGTCTCCTGGGCAACCTGCTGGCAGGCTATGGGGAGACTGAGGCCCGGGAAAAGGGGAACTGTCTATTCCAGGCAGGACTAGAATACAGCGGCCCAGATCTGAAGCCGTCCTCATACAGAGTCCTGAAATGCAGGCACCCGGCTTCATCACTGGTGTAAGGGCAGCAACGTCCCAAGGGGACGGCTTCAGGGGCTGAGGCCTATTTGGAAGGACATGTCCTAGCTGTACTGGTGCCACCTCTGATATCACATCTCACATGGTACACAGGGACCCTCCTCCCCACCCGAGGCGAGGCCTGATTTGCCTGCTGGCTGAGCACAGTTTGTTAATTGAATGATTTCGGAACCCCGATCCCTGCTGGACCCACCTCTCTCTCCTTTGGCCAGCTGCTCTTCTCCTGGTCTGGTAACAAGGCCCGACAATGGTCTGTCATTGGGCCATTCCCAGGAGTGTCCAGATTTGGCCTGCCGGCCTGCCAGGGTCAGAGGGGACCTTCCTGTGTGGCTCTGACTAACAAGCCCTTGGCTCTGTGAAGCATCACAACACAGCCTGTTGCCAGGGCGACCTCCAGACCCAGTGGCCTGGGACACGGGGCTTTGGCCACCCCCCCCACTGGCTGCTGGCATGAAGACTTACATTGTGAGCCCTCTTTGGCTCAGACGGGCTGTGCAGGAGAATAAGGCTGGAGGACGCGGTGTCTGGGCCTTCGGGGCCAGCTAGCCTGGACGGACCTTGTCACAGGGACCAGGTCCTGGGCAACAGCATGGTTACCTCCCAAGCTCTCCCCGCCCCATCCCATCTATTACCAAAGTGTGCACTCCTGCCTTGTCCAGAACTTCTGGCATTCTCCCCTCCCTACTCCTCCCTGCCCTCAGCCCCAGGCCCAGGTCAGGCTCCCTCCTGAGTCAGTCAGGACCAAAGCTCGGTCTTCCCTCGAGACTCCAGGCCTCCAGACTCCAACGTGGCCTCGAATGGATCCCGTCCCTCCCTCTGGAAACACTCCCTAGCGTCCTGGTCATTCTCAGCCACGGCTGAATCTCGGCCTCCCACTAGGAAAAGCAAAGTTCGTGCAATCTAACCAACATATGCATATATTTATTTATAAATTATATGCATAGCCCAGATACAAATATAGAGGATGAATTATAAAACCCATTACCAAAAAATAGAAACTAAAAAAACAAGATTAAATAATACTGTTTTATGCTTTGTTTTCATTTTATTTAATGGTTTAAAAGAAAGCTTCTTAGGGCACCTGGGTGGCTCAGTCCGTTGAGCTTCTGACTCTTGATATGGGCTCGGGTCCTGATTTCCCGGTCGTGAGATCAAGCCCCGCGTCGGGTTCTGTGCTGAGCATGGATCCTGCTTGGGATTCTCTGTCTCCCTCTTTCTCTGCCCCTTCCCTGCTCACATGCTCTCTCTCGCTCAAAAGTAAATAAAACATTTTTTTTAAAAAAGCTTCTTGCTCTAATTATATTATTACCAAAAATTCTGGTTCCATGTGTCTTATTTTTATGTATTTAAGATTTTTTTTTTAAATTGTTTTAATGTTTATTTATTTTTGAGACAGAGACAGACAGAGCATGAACGGGGGAGGGTCAGAGAGAGAGGGAGACACAGAATCGAAGCAGGCTCCAGGCTCTGAGCTGTCAGCACAGAGCCCGATGCGGGGCTCGAACCCACAGACCGCGAGATCGTGACCTGAGCTGAAGTCGGACGCTCAACCGACTGAGCCACCCAGGCGCCCCAAGATTTTTTTTTTTAATAATCTTAATTCTTTTTTTTTTTTTTAATTTTTTTTTCAAAGTTTTTTATTTATTTTTGGGACAGAGAGAGACAGAGCATGAACGGGGGAGGGGCAGAGAGAGAGGGAGACACAGAATCGGAAACAGGCTCCAGGCTCTGAGCCATCAGCCCAGAGCCTGATGCGGGGCTCGAACTCACTGACCGCGAGATCGTGACCTGGCTGAAGTCGGACGCTTAACCGACTGCGCCACCCAGGCGCCCCAATAATCTTAATTCTTAAAAACATTTTTGATTTTACACTCAAATGTGGAGCTTGAACTCACGACCCCAGGATCAAGAGTCACACGCTCCACCGACTAAGATAGCTGGGTGCCCCAAATGTATTTCATCTTTAAATAAAATCTTTGTTAGGGATTCCTGGGTGGCTCAGTTGGGTCAAGTGTGTCTGACTCTTGATTTCGGCTGAGGTCATGATCTCACGGTTTGTGGGTTTGAGCCCTGCATCGGGCTCTGCGATGACACCGTGGAGCCTGCTTGGGATTCTCTCTCTCTCTCTCTCTCTCTCTCTCTGCCCTTCCCCTGTTCCATCTCTGTGTTTCACACACGAAATAAATAAATAGACATGAAAAAAAAATTTTTTAATCTTGGTTTAATGTTGTGATCCATTCATTTAAGAATCTGTTACTAAACTCACATTTGTCCACTTGGTTCAATGCCTGTTATGTTATGGCTGAAGAAAACACCTCCCAAGAACGGGAGCTCCACAGGGAAGAAGTGTGTGGTTGGCTGCACTGGCTAAATTGTAAGTGCGGTTTTCAATTTGGTGCGGAAGTTTTTTTGCTGAAATTTGGTTTAACGATGTCATTTAATGCAAACCAGCCAGAAGGTGTTATTTTTTTTTTCAGTATTTTTGACAAGTGAATTCAGAATTTAGAAAATTTTAAAACAAGTTGAAAAGTTTTATTCCCCCGTTTTTAAATGCATACATACGATAGACGGGTGATACTCTGAGAACCACTCCGTCAACAACATCATTCCAGAATACCTGTCAGCAAAGTGCTGCCTCTCCAGCACATTACTCTCCAAAAGGGGTCACCTCACTCGGTCTTAAAACCACATCTTTACCTGTGGTACTATGTATTTTTTTTTAGTATCTGCTGGATAACATACCTTGCTGTCACAGAAAGACCCAGCACATTTGGATCGTTTGTCTTTTCTTAACAGGCAAAAGTAAAACTCATCTTTAAGGTGGGATGAAGTATTTTGCTATGCAACAACCAGGAAATGTCTGTATGGTACAAAAGATTTTTGTGACCCCTGCCTTTGTCAATAGTAAGCTTTGTAAAAGATTCTATAATGTAAAGACTTTGCCTTTATAATATTAAGTGCCTGGATGACTCCTGTGGCAGGTTGACGAGAACCATCACTGGAGATGGGGGTGCCGTTGTCAGCCAAGCCCACACAGTGGATTCCATGCTCCTTTTTCACAGCAGACCTGGGATACAGAGCACGTGACCTATCACACCACAGGCAACACGAGGGCACAGATGTCAGGCTATTTATTATTAGTAGAACTTAAACTTTTTTTTCCTTTTTACAAAAAGGTAAAAATACGTTTACAGAAAAGCTCTAGAATGTTCTTTCTACATGAATGGAGCACCTTGTGCACCCCATTTTGGACCTCCATGGCTGTACAATAGGGCCCTTGGCCATGTTCACAGCACCTCAGGAGCTGTTTCAGTCTTCCTCACATCTTGATTCAATATTCCTGAGTACCCAGCACATTTTTGTGTCTTTCTCATACAAGGCGTTTTATCTCATATGCCCATCCCCAAGGGACTGGCTTAAAAGTCTATCCATTCTTCAAGAGCCACCCCCAGGCTACCCATCCATAGAGTCTGATTTCCAGGCCAGAGTTGTTTATTCAACTATTCAACAAAGGCTTATTAAACACCTACTATGTGCCAGATACTGATCTGTAGGCTGCTGGGTATGTAACAGTGAACCGAACAGACAAAAATCCCTCGCTCTGGGAGCTCACATCCTAGTAGGGTAGGTACTGATGTTCTAAGGCCAGTCCTTATTCCACTTACTCACAGCCGGTTGGCCATTTACAAGTTGGTCTCCCCCAGGAAAGCATTTGTTCCTAACAGTAGGGACCTCTGAGCCCGAGATCAAGCCCAGGTCCTAGCCCAGATCAGAGGGCTGATAGATACGGCTGGAATTAATGACTAATGCAAGGGTAACCCATGCCATGACCCCAGCTGTAGATGGGGATGGGAGGCCAAATCCAGACCAAGGCTTCCAGATGCCTGAGCCCGCCACCGGGTCTGGCTCTTGGAGCTCCATCTCACAAACACTGTTCCCAAGAGCCTCATGCCTGCTCCTGTGAGAAGGAACTGGACAGCCCCCTGTGGCCGGCAGGAACCACTTCCACCTCCGAGTGTCCCTATATTTAGCTGTGTGCTGTGACCTTGCAGCCCTCTCCTGCCCATGGCCGGAGGGAATTGCCCAGGCAGCTTTGATGGCCTGTTTTCCCAGGCCCCGCTCCTGTTTCCCAGACCCTCGGCATCCCTGCAGGAGGTGGGGCCCCCGAGCCCGGGCCCCCCTCCACTGGCAGGTTCCGTATCCCAAAATAGCATCCGCACTTGGCAAGGAGAGATGGCCACCTGTAGGGACAGAGCTGCCCGGGGTGGGGGCGGGGGACGCCTGGAAAGAAACCTCCCAGCTAGCACACTCCTGTGTTCCCTGATCCTTCCCAAGCATGAAGTCCTTGGCCCTTAATGCTTCCGCTGTGCACGAGGCTGACTCCTCACTGCCAGAATAAGGCCTTGCACCTCACTTTCCACCACCTCCCCACCGTACCAACCCCACACTAGCCACACTGTTCTACGAAGGGCCCCAAAGAAATACCCATCTGCCAAACTTAACCCAGCCCCTTACCCGCGCCCCAGGAGTGTCTTTGTTCTCTGTTGAAACCTGGCCAGTCTGTAAAGAATCAGTTCCAATCCTATCTGACCCACCGAGGCTCTCCTACACCACGGGCTCAAGGGAATCAGCTATGCTTCAGTGCCCTCAGTCCCTGGTCCCCCAGGCCTGCGTCCCCTAGAACTTCTGCTTGGTTCAAAATGCCCAGACTGATGGGTGGAGGATGGTTGGAGGCTCTGGGTGGGTGGGGGGGGGGTTGTCCCCCTCCCTGTCTGGCCCTCAGTTTCCCCGCCCGTGGAACAGAGAAGCTGTATTACATGACTTCCATGGGCCCGCCCAGCGGTCTAAACCTGCGATTCATCACCATCTGGGGAAATAAGGTCATTTTGGCAGACAGAACTCACTCAGACCTTCTGGCTCCTGGAGGTGTGGTCCCCTCCTCCTTTCCCCACCTCACCCCACAAAGCCAGTTGGCCCTGAGGCAGGTGCGGGCTCCTGGGGGGGGGGTGTTTCTCTGGCTGCTGCCAGTAGGATGGGGCGCTGTGGTGAGGCTGGCTTCCAAACCAGTGAGGCAGCCTCCCATGCAAGGCCTCCCCCTCACCAGCCATCTGGTTCAGGTTTCTCTGCTCTGTCTCAGCTAGGGCACTCAGCCGACAAGTCTTGTCAACTGGAATGAGATCTCAACCGCGGTATTTCCACGCTGTTTACTGCGACAGGGCACAGGCCCAGGGGTTCGGCACACATCACCGGGATCTCGGCAGGATGATGAGAAATCCCAGCAGAGGTGCTCTGGAACTTGGAGAGCGAGCCAGCTCTCGCCGCATTCCAGGGAGGCAACGAAGCTTCCAGAGGATGGCCAAGTGTCTCCAGGTTGACGAAACCCACTGGATTCTCAGGTGTGCCCTTTCTCCTTTCAGGAGGGGTTGGAGGGAGCTTCCGGGAACTTTACCATCTAAACCAGACATGTTCCATTAGGGCAAGGATGGTAATTATTCCATGGCAATTTATTCAATAACTGTCCACCCTACAAGAGGCACCGTTCTAGGCACTGGGATACGGGGATGAGTGAAATTGTCACAGGCCTTGCCCTCCTGGATCTGACATTCTAGGAAGGGAGGCGGAGAAATAAATATATAATATCCCAGGGAGACATAAGTGCCTGAAGGAAAATAAAGTGAGGCAAGAAGACTACAGGCAGGCCGGGAAGAGGGCCTATTTTAAACAGGCCAGACTGGAAAGCTGACAGTTTCCCTCTAGAGGTTGACATTTGGGTCAAGACCTGGAAGAAGTGAGAGAAGGAGCTGTGGGGATATCT
This sequence comes from Lynx rufus, assembly GCF_022079265.1. Classification (NCBI taxonomy): domain Eukaryota; kingdom Metazoa; phylum Chordata; class Mammalia; order Carnivora; family Felidae; genus Lynx; species Lynx rufus. Next base: position 55,885,937 of record NW_025814897.1, read on the forward strand.
ACAGGAGGCACGTTCCAGGCAAAACAGCCAGTGCAAAGGTCCTGAGGCGGGAGTGTGCCACAAGCGGGGCAGGACCTGAAAGTGAGGCGGTAGCAGAGTGGGCGAGGGAGAAAGGGAAGAAAAGAAGTACGCGGTGGGGGTGGGGGTGCCTGGGTGTCTAAGTCGGTTAAGCGTCTGACTCTTGATTTTGGCTCCAGTCCTGATCTCACAGTTTCGTGAGATCGAGCCCCACGGGCCCCACGGGCTCTCTCTTTCCCTCTCTCTCTGCCCCTCCCTCACTTGCACTCACACTCTCTCTCTCTCTCTCTCAAAATAAACAAATTAAATTAAAAACAATTTGGAAACATTTTAGAAGTACAGGGAGAACGGAGGCTGCGACGCAGACTAAGCTGAACGGCATCTTTTAGTTTTTGTTGAGTATATAAATTTTATATTACAGGAAGATATAAATTTTACATTACAATCCAGTAAAAACATGCATCCGGTAAAATAACACCAAAGAAAACATTTCACAAATCATACCTCTACTATATGTATGCACTTGTATATATTTTATTTTATATTATATATTTTATATTATATATCATCTTAGCTAGGCTTAAAAATAATGCTGGTTACAATCCTTCAATTGATCAAAGGGTCATGGCTCACGGTTTGAAAAACACCGGCATAGAGGCTTGTAGACCATTGTAAAGAGTGAGCTGGAAGCCAGTGGACAGGTTTGTGCAGAAGAGGGCTGTGGTCTGTTTTGCTTTTTGTTCCATTTTTTAAATTAACATGTAATTTACATGCACTAAACTATCTCCTTTGTAGTGTAGAGCTCCGTGAGTTTTGACAAATGTGTGCGGTCATATAAACCTCACGTTTTGCTTTTGAAAGGGGTCACACAAGCTGCTGAGTCGAGACAAGCCGGGGGAGTCAAGCCTGAGGTCAAGCCTCAGTGGGACCGGGGAGAGCATTTGAAATAGCCCAGAGTGGGGTGGTGGCTCGGGTGCCTTCGGGGTGTATTTCTGAAGGCTGAGCAGAGGGATCTGCTGACATGTGGGATGTGAGGTGTGAGAGGGACTCAGGAATGACCGTGAGGCTCCTGGCCTGCCTGGGCAACGGGAAGGTGGAGGGACAGAGCGGAAGAAGGGTCAGGAGAGAAAATCATAAGTTGTGGTTTAGAGTCAAGTGTGAAGGTCAATGAGACACTGGTTTGGAATGGCTGAGGAGCCAGGGCGAAGGGCGAAGGGCCAGTCTGCAGATCAGGGTGTTGGTATCTTTGCTCTCTGACGACCCTGAGAGCCGCTGCAGCCTGAGATGGCCAAGGGTGTGGGGTGTGTGGAAAGAACCCCGGGTCCTGGCTACACGAAAGGGGTGAACAGTGACGGTCAGGAGTCCCCAGCACGGAGGGAGAGTAAACATGAACAAAGGGCCTCCATATCTAAGTGTCAGCGACTGCTAAGGTGAGCAAGATGAGGGCAGATGGATGGCTGTAGCTCTCTTGGACTTTATTCCATAGACACTGGGGGGCGTAGCAAGTTTCTGAGCGGCCGTGGTTTGGGCTGAGCTGTGCCTTAGGAAGATTAATAATAATTACTAATTATTATTATTTTGTACTGTTTATTTATCATTTGATTGAATTGTCATTCTGACCCAGCCCTGCGCTAATACTTTATGCATATTAACTCATAAACCCTCCCATCAGCCTTTGCGGCTGATGTGGCTACTATTACTTCTGACTTACAGGAAAAGACACTGGGAGGCTCAGGAAGAGGTGAATGAAGCTGGGCCTGGAACCCAAGCAGTCTGGCTCCAGAGAAAGACTCGGCAAAGGGGAAACAACTTATTCCTGGGAACAGAGCCTGGATTCAAACTCAGGGTTTTTGGTCTATTGCCCAGGTGCCGGTGACCTTGAGAAGGTCACTGAAGGGGTCTGGACCCCGACTTCAGGCCTGTGCAGGTAGGAGTAGGACCGGATTTCCAGTGGCCCTGCTCCTCTGCCTGTGGCTGCTTATGGTGCCCATGCGCTGGGCATCTGGCATTACCCTCCCCCCCCCCCCCCCCCGCCCCGGGCCCGGTGGGCAGAGCAGAGCCCAAGAGGCTCTTGGGTGGGATTTGGAAGCCCTGGCACTTGGGTCTTTGCTCTTTGGCTGGCTTGGCCTTCCCTGGGACCTCTGCTCCCCTGCCCAAAGTGGTGAGTTTCTTGAGGAGTCTGTCGCCATCTGGTCCCCATGTGCTGCCTATGGGTCTGTCTGGGGCACTGGAGGATTCCATTGCAGTCCAGAGTAATTGTTACCAGAGGTGGGAGAGACTGGACGAGGAGGGGGAAGGGGTGAGGCACTGTCCAGAGCAGCCAGCAGGGCCTTTGGTGACTAGAAGGAGGGAGCGTGAGACAGAGGCAGAGGGAAAATCAGAGACAGAAGGGGACAGAGAGAGGGACACAGAGACAGAGCAGGGCAAGACTGAGGCTCAAGTAACCTCGGGAGGCAGACTCAGACGGAGTGACACGGACATAGCGAGACAGGGAGAAAAGGGCATGGAGAGATGGACCCTCGGAGAGGAGGGAGAGGCAGAACAGAGAGGAGACAAGAGAGGAGGTGAAGGAACAGGGCTGAGAACACCAGACGGGGAGCGGCGAGACCAAAACGTGGCAGGTTGCAGAGCAGCCAGCCCGGAGCCCAGAGGTGCTGTCATCGCAGCCTCGGACCCCCGGCAGCCACGGTCCTGCCCGCTGGCCTCCCAGAGCCCTGCCCGCCCTGCGCTCCCCACCTAACGATGCCTCACCTTCAGCCTCCCTCCTGGGCTGGGGGCCTGGGAACCCCTGCGTCTCCTCCTCACCCCCCGGGAGCCGGCTCCCAGTTGCCTTCCCATTTGGCTCTAGAAACCATTTCACCAAGGGCAAGGGCAATGTTTAGAGGTGGGAAGAACACTGGACGGTGCACCTTGGTCCTGTCCCTGCCTCCGTTCTCTACAACCTCACTCATCGCCCCCCTCTCTTCCCTGTGCCTCAATTTCTTCATCTGCAGAAGGGGCTGGCCTTGGCCTCTGGCTCTAGCTGTTGGGCCAGCAGCACAAATGGACTGCACGGACGGTGGACTGCTCGGGGCAGGCCTCCGTCACGCACTCGGTCACTGGTCCTCTGGTCCCCCTCCCCCCTCCCTCCATCTTTTCCTTCCTTCTCCCCTTTCTCTCTTCCTCCTTTCCTCCCCTCCCTCCTTTTTCTCTCTCCCTTTCCCCATCTTTTTTTGCCTTCCTCTCTGCCTCCCTCCCTTCCTTTCTCTCTCTCTTCCCCACTCACTGAGTGCCCCTCTATGCCAGCCCTAGGCTGGGCACTGATGCCTCAGAAGATCCTACAGGGTCCCTGGGTCTGGTGACCTCAGCTGAGGACTGAGGCACAAGGCCTGGGACTAGTAAAGCAGATCAAACTCCAGGCATAAATGTCCCCACCCTCAGGCCAGCTGGCCCCAGCTTATGCCACTCAGCCCAACCCCCATGCCTACACAGCCCTGCTTTGGGCAGTTCGGTTCAGGAAACCAACCCCAGATGCACAGAAGCTAACCCTGGTGTAATCAAACACTTTCCATGTTAGAGTGAAGAGTGACCAGAGGGGGGCTTGCCCAAGGTAACACGGCCAGTCATAGCCTGACTCATTTTCTACTTCACCTTGGTCCATCCCGGGGTGGGGTGGGGGGGCTGGAATGTACGAATCCCACACGCGGGGTGAGGGCAGCCTCGAGCCGGACCTTTCCTAGGCCAGGGAAAGTCTACTGATGGCCACTCAGAATGAGGTCACTGATGGGATCCATGTGTTAGGTCCTGTCCCCCTCCACAGACCTCCAGGCCCTGCCCCAGGAGGCCCAGGAGATAACAGGGTGGGGGAAGGGTATGTGCTGTGTCAGTCCAGGCACCATGCCCAGAGATGATGTACTCTGAGGCCAACGCTGAGAAAAAGGAGAGAAAGTGGCCCCACGCTGCCACCTTACATCTATTTGGGGGGTGGGGGGCGGGCACAGAAAGGGAGGAGTCCTGCAAAGATCAAGCTTCAGGCTAGAGTGGTGTCAGCTTGATGAACCTGGGTATCTATCTGCAGTCTCCACGGCCTCAGGAGAGCCCAGGCTGTGGTTCCAAAGTGAGTCCTTCGGACTCGCCTAGCCAACCCTCAACGCCCTCCTACTGGTACCGCTTCCTTGATGGGGCCCTGAGGACGCACCAGCCGTGGGGGCCATTGTGTGCCTGTGCCTTTTTTTACTAACCATCCCTCCCCAAATATTTCATCATGTTGCAACAGAGTCTTCATTTTGGGCTGCAGGATACTCTGTCTTACCCATGCGCCGTAATTTACTAGGCCAATCCCCTCTTGCCGAATATTTAGGTTATTTTCGTTTATTTATTTATTTTAATGTTATTCAATTTTGAGAGAGAGAGACAGAGAGGCAGAGCATGAGCAGGTTAGGGGCAGAGACGCAGGGAGACACCGAATCCAAAGTAGGCTCCAGGCTCTGAGCTGTCAGCATAGAGCCCGATGTGGGGCTTGAACTCACGAACCAGAAGATCATGGCCTGAGCCGATGTCGGAGACTTAACCAACTGAGCCACTAAAGTGCCCCTAGGTTATTTTTAAATACCCACCATTATGTTTTAACTGTCACAAATATCTCATTGTATAGTTTGAAAGTTTTTCTCAAGAGGAATGCGCAGGTGTGGGGCTCCTGCCAACCCCGTGGACACCACGCCTGTTCGAGTCTAACTTGGCCTGTTTCACGATTCTCGCTCTACTCCCAAGGGTTTCCTCCAGCACCAAAGGGTCTTCTTGTTCAGCCTGCGCAGGGAAGTGCCAGAAATTCCACACCCCCAGGGGCAATCCTCAATCATGAAGGTGGAAACAGGACAAACAACCCAGCCTTCAGCTCCCTAGTCTGAAAATCCTCATGTGTATTCTGTACCCCAGCTCGCACAGGGTGCTCACGTGCCCTCAGTGGCGACCTGCTGATCAAACACACTTTCTGGGGCTCTCTCCTTCCCCATCTTGCTTCTCCTTTCCTTACTGTGTTTCCTGGGGTCACCTCCTGAATGCACGGCCTGCATCCCAGTTCTTGGCCTCAGGGCCTGCTTTGAGGAGCCCAGTTTATGAGCAGGGAATGCTTGAGGCTCTTGGGTGGCTCAGTGGGTTAAGCATCCGGCTCTTGATTTCTGCCCGGGTCGTGATCTCACAGTGATCGTAAGGTTGAGCCCCCTATCAGGCTCTGCACTGACAGCGTGGAGCCTGCTTGGGATTCTCTCTTTCCCTCTCTCTGCCCTTCCCTGGCTCTCTCTCTCTCTCAAAATAAATGAACATTCAAAAAAAAAAAAAAAAGAGTGGGGGATGCTTTCTTTCAAAGGCTCAACGTCACCCGTGGGAAAGGGGCCATATCAGCTCAAGTTTCTTCTCATTCTATCTTGAGTTCACTCCCGGGTACCCCAAACCCGCCCTGCGCAGACCAAGCTCAGACTTCGCAGGGCAGTGGAGCGGAGAGGGCACAGGCTTCGGAGACAGGCAGCCCCCACCACCAGCATTGGCGCCACCCTCGGGCATATCGCTTCGCCTCAAGGAGCCTCGATTTCCTGATCTGAAAATGAGCCAACTGGGTTATGCGTCAGGCCACGTATAGCCCAAAGTCTAAAGGGAACTATATAGTCCCACCCCCGCCTTCCCACCCCTGGCCCCGCCCCCTTGGAACCTTCCGCCCGTGGCTGGACAGGGGAGGCTGTGGCCAAAAGCCACATCCCTAATTCTTTCCTGTCACTCTCACAATTACAGCTTACTGTGAATCAGGCTCTGTGCTGGAGGTCATGCATCAGTGGGGTCATTGAGTCCCCTGACAACACCACAAGGCCGGTGCAATGACTGTGCCCATATCAAAAAGAAGAGAGCTGAGGTATGGAGGAGAGGGGCCTTGGCCTGAGCCACATAGCCGGTGCCTGGCCCTCTCTGGCTTCTGGAGCCACGGCCTCCAGCATCACACATCTCACCCTCGTTACCCTCTTTTTTTTTGTTAATTTTGATTTTTTTTTTTAATTTTTATTTGTTTATTTTTGACAGAGAGAGAGAGCATGTGCCAAGTGGGAGAGGGGCAGAGCAAGAGGGGACATAGCATCTGAAGCAGGCCCTGTGCTGACAGCAGAGAGCCTGAGGCGGGGCTCGAACTCACGATCAGTGAGATCATGACCTGAGCCCAATTCAGACGCTTTACTGACTGAGCCACCCAGGCGTCCACTCACAACCTTCTTGAGAGGAGAGGGATTCCTTGGAGCCGACTCAGGGCCTGGAACAAGAAAGCCACATCCTTGGGGTCTGTTGGGGGGAGAAAGTGACACCAGGAAATTCCCACACAGCTCTGAGGTTCTGACCAGCGGGACAGCTGGGGTTTGAAACAGGGGGCTGTGGGCTCTGTTGGCCACACTTATCCTGGGGACACAGTTTTCTCGCTTGGGTCTAAGCCTCCTGGGAGGCCATGTGACACACGGGGAATCAGGGAGAAGTGAGTGAGGCCACCCAGAGTGGGCTCCAGAACCCACGGGCCGTCTGGGAAGCAGACATTCTTCAGGGGCTGAGGTTGAGTGGAATTCAGTGGGAATTCCAAAGGCTGCTTCTCCTGGGAGCCACTAGGAAGATGCCCTGCAAATGGCCTTTCAAGTTCTAGAACAGCATTACCTAATAAAATGTAATGCAAGCCATATATTTAATTAAATTTCTCTAGTAGCCACGTTATGAAAGTAAAAAGAAACAGGTGAGCTTAATTTTAACAATATATTCTCTCATCCCTAATATGTCAAAAATATTAATCATTTCATCATGAGCCACACTGCTCTTTCACTCCCACCACCCCCAGGACCTGTGCTGCTCTGGCCGGGGGCTTCTCAGAGGCAAGAGAATAGGAAGGCTTGGTCCAATGTCACAGTTTGAGGAACATGTCTGGGTCTCCCTTTCTTCCCCCATCAAGCCTCCAGCACCCGTGGAAAGTTCATGAAAACTCTAGGATCCCAGAGGTCAGTCTCTCCCATCGCATCTTACTGTTCAGATGGGGTGCCCTGCGCAGTGTGGGCCCCAGAGGCAGGAGGTGTCTGGGCCAGAGCCTTTCGGCAGAAGACAGCAGAAGGAAAGAGGCCAGTAGAGAAACCAAGGTTGGGGGGAGCACGTTGTGAGGACTGGTAAGCCCGGATCACTCTGGCCCTTCTGGCTTGTGCACATTGACACACAAAGCGTCCCACCCCATCCTCCCCCACTCCAGCCCATCAGCATACCCAACAACATACCCGCTGTTTAGAGCTATGCCATTCACGTCCATTGGCTCAGCCAGGATAACCTGAGAGTCTAGCCCTGCGGGGATGTGTGCCCATTATAGAGATGGGAAGACTGAGGCCCAGAAAAGGTAGGAACCTGGTTGCTGTCATTAGGTCATGGAAGGCCCCCTAGAAGCCCCTGGAAGCAGCATTTGGTGGGCATAGAAGAGGAGGCAGATTTATGGATCTCAGGGCCCAACTATGGCCTCTGAAGTTGGAGCCACCCATGGTGGCAGACAGGGTCTGCAAGGGTGATTAGAATGTGCTGGGTCCACCATTACAAGAAACAGCCCTCCCTCCGAAGTTGGACTCCTCTGTCCAAGCTGAGAGGGGGCTGGGCCAGCCACCTCAGCACCTGTAAAGGGAACACCTCCAGTTCCCGAGTCAGATGGGGTGAAGGGCAAGAGTGGGAGCAGGTCTAGTTGGCTTTCAGGTTTCTGGTTTGAGCAGCTGAATATGGGTGGTGGGATGTGCGCCCTGCGGTGAGGCATGTGGAGGTGAGGGCTGAGTTCAGCTTGCACGGGGTGAGCCCCAGGGGAGACGCCCCAGGGGACCATGAACGGAGGAGGATCTGAGAGGCGTGTGTCCGGAGGGGATGCAGCCCGGAGTGTCACCTCTGGGTTAGCCTTCCCAACCATCCTGTTCCAAACCCCATCCCCTCCATACCTCCTGTGCCCCTTCCCTGCCCCAGGTCTCCCTACGGCGCTTAGACCACCTAACATACTATTGACCCGTAGTTCACTTACCTTACATTTTTGTCTGTTCCCCATTGTGGGGGGGGGGGGGTAGGCGGAGCCTGTGTCTATTGTTTGTTCTCCTGCCGGGCCCCTGTGCTCACAACATTGTCTGCCTCAAAGACCGTATGGATGGATGAACACCCAGAGAGCCGAGGGCACAGGATTGGGGGTGGGGAGGTGGGGGACAGAGGTGGATATCCGCATTTAAAAACGGCAGAGAAAATAAGCACCCAAAGGTCCACTGTGCCCAGGTAACCTTGGGAAAGTCACTTCATAATCTTGGTTTCGCTCATTTGTAAAACGATCATTCGCTTGCTAGGGTTGCCGTAACAAAGCAGCACAAACTGAGTGGCTTCAACGAAGAAATGTATTGTCTCCCAGCTGTGAGGTCTGGAAGTCCAAGATCAGGGCGTCAGCAAGGTTACTTCCTCCTGAGGGCTGTGGGGGAGAATCAGGGCCCGGCTTCTCCCCCGGCTCATGGTGGTTGGCTGGCATCTTCGATGTTCCCTGGCCCATAGATGCATTGCCCCGTACAGATCCGTTTCCAAAGTTCCCCTTTATATAGAGATGCCAGTCGTGCTGGGGTCAGGCCCACCCCAAGGACCCGTTTTACCTTGATTTACCTCTGCAAAGACCCTATCTCCAAATAAGGTTGCGTTCTGAGGGGCTGGGAGTTAGGACTTCACATGAATCTGGGGGGACAAAACTCAACCCGTAACAGGAGATCACAGAAAACCTGTTGCAGGGGAGGCTTGAAGATCAGTGCAGATTCCTGTCTAAGCTGGGCCCCCTGCCATGACCATTAGGACCAACCAAGAGGGGCCTGGCTGCAGGTGGAATCTCACAAAGTGCCATTGCCCAGATGCGCCCCCCCGCCCAATGACCCCAGAGATTCTGGTTTCGTTGGTCTGGCGAGGAGCCCCGGCCTGGGCGCTTGTTGTAAGCTCCCAGGTGATTCTGACGTGCAGGCAGGGATGAGAGCCCACGTACTAAGTCTGTGGATGCGTGAACTCAGCTGCCTCTTCGGCAAACCCATGCTTGGTTGGCACAGCTGCCCGGAGCCCTCCCCGAGTCCGAGAGGCTCAGGGCAGGGCCGGGTGGGGGCAGATGAGAGCACAAAGAGGCTTTGTGCTCAGCCCCACACCCCAGGGTGGAGCCTGTGTCCCTGGGCTGTACCTGAGCAGGAGGATGTCGCCATCCACCGCTCTGGAGCAAGTGGGGATGGGAAGCTACTGCTTTCCTGAGGAACACAGCCAGGAAGTTCCTGCCTGATGGCCTGTGACAGGGAAGGGGTGGAGCCTTCCAGCCCCAGTTTTGTTTGGTTTTTAATTTTTTTTTTAACGTTTATTCATTTTTGAGAGACAGAGAGAGACAGAGCGGGAGATGGGGGTGGGGGTGGGGGGGCAGTGCAGAGAGAGGGAGACACAGAATCCGAAGCAAGCTCCAGGCCGTGAGCTGTCAGCCCAGAGCCCCATGCGGGGCTCGAACCCGCTGAGCTCGAGATCATGACCTGGGCTGAAGTTGGACGCCCAACCAACTGAGCCAGCCAAGTGCCCCCTTCCAGCCCCAGTTTTTTTAACGTTTATTTATTTTTGAGACAGAGAGACAGAGCATGAACGGGGGAGGGCCAGAGAGAGGGAGACACAGAATCTGAAACAGGCTCCAGGCTCTGAGCGGTGAGCACAGAGCCCGACGCGGGGCTCAAACTCACAGACTGCGAGATCATGACCTGAGCCGAAGTCGGCCGCTTAACCGACTGAGCCACCCAGGCGCCCCCCAGACCCAGTTTTAAGGTGAGACCTGGAGGGCAGGAGCGAAGAGGATGGTGGCAAAGGAACGACGGGAGGACAAGTACCCACAAAGGGAGAGGGAAAGGTTCTGCGAGGCAGCAGAGTGAGGTGTAGTGGCCTCTGATGTCACACGTATGAGCATTCAAGTCCCGAGCCTAGCACCTGCCAGCGGTGTGATCTTCAGCAAGTGGACGAGTTTTCTAGGCCTCAGCGTCCACATCTGTCAAATGGGAACCCTAGAAATAGTACCCACATTATATGCATGCGTGGGGTGGCGGTGGTGGTATTATGAGAAGAAACGTCAGAGCTGGCCACAACAGTCCTTCACCTCAGTTTTGATCCTGTCTTCCATCCGTGAGTTGAGTCAGTCCCTCGGCCCAGCATCCCACCCCCACCCCCACCGGGGTCACGGGGCCGGGGTCACACTTCCAGCCCTCAGAGGGCAGGCCACTTGAAGTTTCCCATCTGTCTTCTCCCCGACAAGACCAAGGATCTGGAGGGAGGGGACTGGGTCTTGCTCTTCTGCGTACCTAGACCCAAGGTTTGTGCTCAACCAACAGTAGATCCCTTCTAAGAACCGCAGCTTGGTGCAGATAAGCATCTCTACGGGTTCTCAAGAAGTACCACACGGAACTGAGCAGCACGTTTACGCGATGTACGCAGTGTGGCCCCTGAAAAACGCTTTGTTCCGACAGGTGCCGGGGAAGGCTTTGGCCGAGGGATGGACGCGCACACGTGCAGCATTTTCCTGCAGGGTCCACCCCACCCGTGGGGAGTTCGCACGAGCACGAATGTTTTCTGCGCGCCTTTCTTCTTCACGAGCAACCCCTCGGCTGCTCTTCACACAGGCCCGATGCGTGGCTGCGTTCTGCACGCCTGCTTTGCAGATGAGGAGGCAGAGCTGGCAGGAGCGCTTGCGGAGGCACGTCCGCGCCACGAGCCCCGCCTCGCCTCACCCCTGCTCGGGGCAGAGGGCACCGGGAACAGCACCTCCTCCCTGCAGGCCGGGAGCTGTCTGTGCCTGGCTCTGACCTCCCACCAGACCGAGAGCCCCCCGGAGGGCAGGCACCGGGGCCCTTCCAGCCAATCCGGCATAGGGCCCCGAGCAGACAAGGGTTCATCGAGTATGTGAGTGAACGAATGAGTGAATGAATGAGTGAATGAATGAGAGAAAGCCAGGACTCCTGTCCTTGAGGGTCCTGTGTCCTGTTGGGCAAGCCTGAAGAAGGTTCTGCACCCCAAGAGAGTGTCCCCTTTATGCACTCTCTGTACAAGGAGGAAGCTGGAGGCCCAGGGAAGGCAGCCTTGGCCTTGACCAAAGCCACACGGTTAGAGCAGGTCTCCCAGCTCCCCACCGACTGGAGTCTTCTCCTCAGGGCCTCATTTGCCACGGTTGTGCCATAATTACCGTTATTATTACATGCAGCCTTGCCCTTTAGGGAGTGTCCTTGAGGGGCTGACTTGTGCCAACACAGGAAAATACCAGCCGCTCGTGGGTCCACCCCAGTTGGCCCTGGAAACAGGGCCCTCATCCATCTCCTTTAGCCCCACCACAGGCCCCACGACAAGCCACCGCACCCTCCCGGGCGTGGACGAGCACATTGAGGCTCGGGGGCCCCGCGCTTCCTCGCCTGAGGGTACATGGGCCAGAAAAATGGCCAAGAGTTTGGGAGACGGGAAAGTTCTGGAGCTGGATGGTGGTGATGGTTGCGTAACACTGAACTGTACACTCGAAAAGGATTAAAACGGTAAATTTTGTATTAGGCCTTTGACCACAGTTTGAAAAAAAGATGGCCAAGGGTGGCCTTCACACCTGGGACCGTGAGTCACCACACTTGATAGTCTGTCCCTTCTTCTGCACCGTGGGGAGGTTTCACCCACTCAGGGCCACCCTCCTTTATAAAGAGCAAACATATTCCTGGCTCCTGCTCCCTGCCGGCCCCTGGCTGGGTGCTGGAACGCGAGGACGAGGCAGCGTAGGCCTGGCCCTCCGGGAGCTCAGCACAGAGGCCACTGCAGGACACGGAGCGGCCCAGCCACGGCCAGGATGGGGGCCGTCACGCACCTGCAGGCCTCCAGGATGGCCTGAAAACAGTCAATGCGCTGATCGAGGATGAAGAAGTCCAACACGGCAGCACAACCACGGCAGGGACGAGCTCAAGACCCCAAGGCATGCTGTGAGAAAGGACGGTGGGGGGGCCCCCATCAGTGCAAGATAAGGGGCATGAGCATGAGCGCGGGGCTCCTGCGAATCTGAATTTGAGCCCAGTTTTGCACTCACCTGGGACAGGAGGTCCCTTCCTCTCGGAGCTCCAGTTTCCTCGGGGTGAGACATGCTTCACCGTAGGCTTGTGAGGCTTCTCTTCAAGCACATGAATTGCCCAAGTCAAAACTGAATCTCCCCTCATCCCCCCGCCCCCACCTCTACCCCTAATTCTCTTGGACTCCCGCCCTTCCACCCCGGTCCTGTCTTAGCTTCGAGGCCTCCCTGAGAAGAAGAGGACCGGGGGGGGGATCTGAGCAGCTCTGGCCCTGGCCCCATGCCTCAGGGCTCCCTGCCTCCCCCAGTCCCCACCTTGAGCCCCTCATATGGGCCAGGGGGCCTTCCCTGGTACGGATTTATGTCACCCTCTAGTGAGGTAGGGATTACTAATATCCATTCTACAGAAAAGGAAACTGGACTCAGAGAGCTACCTCCTCGGTGTGCCAGGGCTGGCTGACTTCCAAATAGGGACCTTCCCACTTCACCGTCTGTCTGGGTCATCTGTGGTAGATCCTGGCCCCTGAGGCCCGCCCTCCCTCCTTCCACGCACACTTCATTCTGGGAGCCGGACTCAGGCCTGCAGCTCAGCCTGCTGTCTGGGCTGTTGTCTGCACAGGCTTCCCATGGCCCTCCTGTCCCATCATGGCGGGCCTGTACCCACACATGTCTCCAGATGCCCCAGCTCAGCGGGACACCGTTGGCGACTGGGTGCTTCTGGGTCCTCTGCTCCCTGCTCTGGTAGTAAGCCTCAGGAGGGGAGGCACTTTAACTGTCTTTGCACATGTAAAGACTTGAGTAAATAAAGAATAAGTGACCCAGGGATATATCTTTGGCACCTAGAGCCAACACTGTCGGTGCAGGACCATGCCACCCCCAGAGCCAGGGTCCTGCTGGCTCTGGAACAGTAGTCCCTGTTCCAAAGGAGTGCCCAGGACAATGTTTGCACCTGCACGCCACACGTGGGGAAGAAAGTAGAGGCTTGGAGGAGGTTTAGAAAGTGGCAGGAGGCAGAGGGTTCTGGAAACCATAACCAGGAAAGATGATTGGGGAAGGGGCGGCAGGGTGTTATCCTGGAGAAGCTCCAGAAGGGCCTGCTCATTCATGCATACATTCATTTGTTTGTTCAACACACTTTCCTGAGCAGTCTTCCCATGTCCCACTCTGCTGGACACGGGGGCACAGAGATGAATCCAACCTGTCCCTGGAGGACTCACAGTGAGTGGGGGCAGCTGGGCCAGACAAGAGCCCTTCCCACACTGCTGTGAACAGATTCTGGAGCAGCACCGGGAATCCCAGACCGAGATGTCTGGTGACGGGCTACAGAGCTTGGGCAGGGGGCACGGTGATGCCCTTAATTCTGATCAGCAGCTGAGTGGATGGGGGTAGCCCTGGAGATGGGGAACATGAGGAACACCCGGAGGAACACAGGTGATGCAAGAGAAGACTTGCGTGGGACAGGTAGGGTCTGAGGTGCTGGTCAGACACTCAAGGAGACTTCTCAAAGAAGCAGAGAGACGAATCAGATGATCCACAGAGGACTCCAGGCCGGAGACAGAGCCTTGGGGACCGCCAGGGTAGAGATGGCTCTGATGCCACCCGAGGAGCTGAGCGGATGGAGCACGTGTGGGGAGAAGACTTGAGGAAGCCCCTCCCCCAAGGGAGCCCAGGCCACTTCCTCCCTCAGCTTGGAGCCGGGTGGTGGATAAGGGCAGGCCTCAGGCCTTGAGGCAGTGGGGCCTTCCTGCTCAACAGAGCAGCCTGTGAAGGAAATAACTTTATTAGCTCGTGGATGAAAAACAGGAAATGTATGCTGTAACTCGGGCACCGGCCGAGTTTCACTCACATCTTGTTTCTAGGAAACAGTCATGTGGCCTCAGACTGGGTTGGGGTTTTCTCAGCCAAGTCTTTCTGGAAACGCCATGCTTTTCTCAGGAAAACCATGTCCTGTAGGCTCCCCAGACTAAGGGGTAAAGAGAGAAAAGGCCCCACTTCCCTTCCCAGCCCCCTACCCCCAGAGACCCTGGGTTGACGATGACTGCTTTCTTGAGCACCTACTATGTGCTATATGGTCAAAACAAATTGAATACATCAGTAATCACAACAACAAGATGAAGATTGTCAAAATAAGTTTAAAAAAAATTAGCTCTAAGAACGCAGAAAAGTTGAAAGTCAAAGGATGTTGAACAAATATTACCAAAAGAAATCTGATGTAGCCATATTAATATCAGATAAAACAGACTTGACAGAAACATTACTAGTGATAGAGTGGGTCATTCAAAATGATTAAAGATTCAACTATCCAGGAAGACATAAAACTGTTGAATCTACAGACACATAATAATCTAGCTTCAAATATATATATATATATATATATATATATCACTTTCAAGTAATGTATATGTGTGTGTATATATATGTGTGTGTGTGTATGTGTGTGTGTGTGTGTGTATGACAAATAAGGGGAGATCAGGATTTGATAGATCATTTTTAAAAAGAAATCAGGGGCAACTGGGTGGCTCAGTCGGTTAATCGCCCAACTCTTGATTTCAGCTCACGTCATGATCTCACAGTTCATAGGTTTGAATCCCGAGTTGGGCTCTGTGCTGACACTGCAGAGCCTGCTTGGGATTCTCTCCCTCTACTCTCTGCCCCTCCCCTGCTTGAGCTTGTGCTTGTGTACTCTCTCTCTCTCAAAATAAATAAGTAGACATTTAAAAAAAAGAAATTACTAGTAAGACTAAGCAACTTAATACATGCATACAGTACCCTGCATCCAATGACTAAAGAATAAATCTGATTTAATTATTTTTTTAAAGTTTACTTATTTTGAGAGAGAGAGAGAGAAAGAGAGAGAGAGTCTCAAAGGGAGAGGGGCAGAGAAAGAAGGAGAGAGAGAGACTATCCCAAGCAGGCTCTGTGCTGTCAGCCCTACTTGGGGCTCAATGTCACAAACTGTGAGATCACAACCTGAGCCAAAATCAAGAGTTGGAAGCTTAACCGACTGAACCACCCAGATGCCCCTGGAGAATGAATCTGAGTTTAAGGCAAAGACAGACCACCTGTGCATCCTGATAATACAGTCAGCTGGCTATAAAGCAAACATCAACAAATTCCAAAGAATCAGTTTCATACAATCCATGTTCTCTGACCACAGGGTTCAACAGTAGAAAAATCTCTACATTGCTTTTTCTTAACTGATTAAAGGACAAGAATTAGAATTCTTTCAATAATTATATAGATCATCCATTCAATATCCACTCAAGGTAAAAAATAATAATAAACCTCTTGGCAAATCAGTAATATAAACGTTCTAAACCTGATATCTACCAAAATCAAAGAGCCCACAGAAAACATCTTACTAAATCCTGAAACTTAACAGCATTCCCTTTAAAAATAGGATGCCTGCTATTGTTTCTATTCTATGCTGAACTAGAAGCTTCAGAAAACACAATAAGATAAAAAAGAAATAAAATCATAAAGACCGAAAAGGAAGAAACAGAACTAGGCTGTGATTTGTGTTATGAATTGGTAGCAGTTTCTACACAGGAAAGCAAAATAATCTATAATCAAATTGTTAAGACTTAATAAGTAAAATCAATATACAAAAGTCAGTTACCATTTTTTCCATTTTTTTTTCAGTTAGCAACGCACTTCAAAAAATGCAATTTGTACTAGCAATAAAAATATACAATATCTTGGAATAAATCTAACAAAAGATGTGCAAGATTGTTAATAAAACTTTATTGACAGACATTAGAGGGAGCCTAACCCGAGATGTACCCCACATTCACGAACAAGAAGACGCACTATCCTGAAGCTGTCAATTCTCCCCATACTGACCTATAGAGGCAATGCAATCCCAAACAAAATTCCCAAAATACCAATGGAAGGAGATTTGGTTTGGGTTTGTCTCCTATTTCCTCATGATTAGGATCATCTGGAAGAGAAAAAGTCCAAGACAGGCTACCACTGAGCAAAGATGGCATCAACACCGAGAATGACAAGTAGATTGAAATTCATAAAAATTAGTAAGTTCATCATAATACTTAAAAAAAAACAACCCTTATAGACCACCTTTGGAAGACTCTAGAAAACGAATTCACAGTTATGAACACTGGAGTATGAAGAAAAAGATTCAAACATTTATCCTGACTTGCTATTTAAACTGTATCTCAAGGAAATGGCCCAGCGTAATTGATGAAAAGGAAGTTATTGATTTTGTAATTTTTTTTAAATTTTTTTTTCAACATTTATTTATTTTTGGGACAGAGAGAGACAGAGCATGAACGGGGGAGGGGCAGAGAGAGAGGGAGACACAGAATCGGAAACAGGCTCCAGGCTCTGAGCCATCAGCCCAGAGCCCGACGCGGGGCTCGAACTCACCGACCGCAAGATCGTGACCTGGCTGAAGTCGGACGCTTAACCGACTGCGCCACCCAGGCGCCCCTGATTTTGTAATTTAAAAGAATCTAGCTAATAAACATTAGAAGTAGAATATCAACATTTTGCATTTATATATTATATTATATTATAATATATTATATTATATATATATATATATATATATATATACACACACAGAGGCACATATGTAAAAAGACAACCAGGAAATGTTGATACATCGAATGTTTGATTACGTTCAAAAATCATTGACTTTTCCAGTGTGAAAGTCTTTATCTCTTGGAGAGACTTGCTGAAGTGTTAACAGGGGAAACTGTATGATATCTGGTATCCGCTTCGAAATCATTTGGGGGTGCGAGTCTAGATGGAGCAAGGTTAGCAATGAATTGATCATTGTGGAAGCTGGCTGAGGAGGTTCATCCTACCACTCATTCTACTTTTGTGTGTGTGTGGAATTTCCTTAAATTCTTTTCCACTTCCAAAGAAAATGCAATAAAAAGCTAAAGTAATAAACACGTGGCTAATGTGAGTGGTGAATACACAGTGCCTATCATGGTCTTTGCTCTATTTTACTGTATCTATTTCATTATTTCCTTAAAACCAGTGTTGGTGACTGTGCGACCCACAGGCAGTGTGATGCAGGGTTGGTGGGAGTATAGATGACTAGCATCTTCTCGGAGAGCAATGTGTTTATTGAAGAGGAATGATTTTGAAAAACGACCTGTTGGAAATACCAACATTCTTCAGTAAGGAGTCCCTCTGTTCTCTAAAATTGGAGACTCTGTCGGTATTTTTTTTACGTGGTCGGTTCTATGTTTCTGACGTGAAAATATATTTGACATATTTCTTAGTGAAAAAGCCAAATGGCAGAACAGCATGTGAGGAATAATTTTATCATAATGTATGCATAATACATTGTGTTTGTATATTGGTATCTATACTGAAAACATTTTATAAAAATATATACTAAACTATCAACCTCTTCCTCTGTCCTACAAATTTCTTTTAAGTTTGTTTATTTTGAGAGAGAGGGAGGAAGAGAATGAGTGGGGGAGGGTGAGAGACAGAGAGAGACAGAATCCCATGCTGCCAGGCTGGAGCCCGACGCGGGGTTCGAACGCACCAACCGAGTAAAGATGAGTAACTCTGACCACATGAAAATGAAGACCTTGTTACAGCACAAAGAATATGAAAATACAAGTCCCAAACTGGGGAACATAGTCCCCAAATACGTAACGACTTTATTACCCGGTAGGCCAATCTATCTATTTTTCGGGAATTTATGAATTCCCAAAACTCACTAAGAAAGACGCACCTATGTCTCCACCGTATGGCAACTGGCTCCCTCATCTCTGTGCCCCCTGATGCAGCTCTCACTCCCCAGAAGCAGACATCTCTTCCGAGGACTCACTCTGACTGGGAGAAAGTTCTTCCCCTCGTGGAGCGGAGAATCAAATTCTGCTCTGTCCCCAGTCCCAATCTGCCTGCTTCCTGAGGAGACCCGGGGTGGGCGGGGAGGCAACCCCAGCTGTAGAAGTTTCCCTGGCTGCCATAACAGAGGACTACATCTGAATGGCTTGAAACAACAGAGATGTATTCTCTCCCAGTTCTGGAAGCTAGAAGTACAAAATCTAGGTGTTGGCAGTCATGTTCTCTCTGAAGCCTCCAGGGGAGGATCCTTCCTTGCCTCTTCCAGCCTCTGGTGCCCCAGCCGTTCCTTGGTTAATGGCAGCATGGCCCTAGTGTCTGCCTTTCTCTTCACTCGGCTGCCTTCCCTCATCTCATGAGGACATCAGTCATGTTGGATTAGGGCCCACCCTAATGGCTTCATCTTAACTTGATTACACCTGCCCAAGACCTTATTTCCAAATAAGGTCACATTCACAGGTATGGGGTAAGGACTTCAACATGTCTTTTGGGAGGGGACACAACTCAACCCACAACGCCAGCCTCACTGTTGCCCCCTTGATCGGGTCTTGGTGTCCCTGAGCCCAGGGCGACCACAGGGCAAAGGAAAGGAGAACTCTATGCACAAGTGAGTCCGGAGCTCATTCAGTCCACCCACCAGCCTTCATGAGGGCCCTACGACAGTCAACGTGATGCACCACACAGCGTTCGAGCCCAGGTAATGTAAAATCCAGTCCTAGGTCTATCATTCACTGGCTGCGAAACCTTGAACAGGTCATGCCCGTTCTGAGCCTCAGTTTCTTCATTCGTAAAATGGGAAGTGATAATACAAACCTCAAAGGCTTAGCGTGAGGGTCAAAAGGGATGCTATTTGGTGGAAGTGCCTGGTTATACCACAGGATTGGCTGTCCCTAAATGTTAGTGGCCTCTCCCCCACTTTCCAGTTGCGCGTCAGGGAGAGAGGAAGCCCAGCCCCGCCACCCTGCACTTGTAAGACCTTCGAGGACAGAGTTGTGTCATATATTTCTTAGATCCCTTGTGCGTCACCAAGTCTGAGATGAGTGACCCCTGGGAAAGGGCAGCCTGACATCAGGAGAAAGCCAGTCACCACTGGGAAAGCCGTGGGAGTCTCCGCACTCATGCCATGAAGCAAAGCCTTGACCTTCAAGCAAGGAACTAAAAGGACAGACACACACTGGACTTCTCAGTAGGCGGCCGGGCACGTTCTTGTTCCCTTTCCCCCTCTTTGGAGCCCGGCCCCATTGAGATTTGGGAATGTTTATTTAATTAATTAATTTATTTATTTTTTGGTGGGAAAACAGAGTAGGGTAAAATATTTCCTTGCGTCTGGAGAGCTATTTTGAGCCTGGCCAGCCGGGTGATGCTCCTGGTGATGGACGCCGGCTGACCCGGGCTGGGCCCCAGGCTTCCGGCCTCTCTCCCTCCCAGGCCCGCCAGAGTCCTGGCAGCCACACAGCCTATGGGAGCCTGGATTCCAACCTCAGCCTAGTGACTCATCCCTCGGTGGTCCCGGGGAAACCTTTGGTGCTCCCGGACCTGGTCCCCGAAAGGGGAGACGGAGGCCGGTGCTGCCCCCTCCTGGGGGGCTTGACAGGGAAACTCAGATCATGTCTGTGAATGTGCTGTTGAGATGTGGAAGCGAACCACAGGATTGCCACACAGCCGATCCCATTCAAGATCCCGGGAAGGGAAGGGATCTCGCCGGGGGCTCTTCGGAACCCCACCAGCCTCCACACATCAGGCCGTGCCCCCTCCTGTCCATCTCCACTCGGTGGCCACGCTGTACGTCTGGAGAGCCAATGTGATTTGGCCCCAAACTTGCCTGATCCTCTACCAGCATCCCTCTGCTCCTGGACGGGAGTCCAACTCCATCTGAGGGTTGACGCCCCCTCTGAGCCAGACGCCCTCTTCCGCCCGCTCCAGCTCCTCCTCCTTCGTGCTCTGAAGCCAGACTGGCCTCTGTCCGCTCTTCAAACTGCTGACAAGTCACCCAGGAGTTTCACAGGCTTCGTCTTATTTCATCCTCACAATGACCTTCAAGGCAAACGTACCTTCCAGGGCCAAGGGGTGGGCGGAAGTGGTGTTTGTGAATGTGCCTGCCACACAATAGGACCTTAATAAATGTTGGTTTTCTTCCTTCCTTATGGACACACACCCTCTTTTCTTTACAAAACCCCCCACGGCATCCACATAAATCTCACCCCAGCAGCTGCTGCTGGCGGGCGGGTGGGTATGGGATGGGGGCAGGAAAGTCCAGTGGCAGGAGCCAGGCCTCTGGGATGGGAAGCTCCTAGAAGCCCTGCTCTCTGATGCTCCCCAGCCTTCAGGAGCTACAGAATGAGCTCCTCACGTCCCCAGTGCAGATGGGGCTCTGTTTCCTCAAAAGGCTGGAGGAGGGTCTTCCTGAGGCAATCCCAGCAGGAGGAAGAAGGAACTTGAGACTTGTTTTTTTTTTTTTCAATTTTTAAAAAATGTTTATTTATTCTTGAGACAGAGAGAGACAGAGCATGAACAGGGGAGGGTCAGAGAGAGAGAGAGAGAGAGAGAGACAGAATACGAAGCAGGCTCCAGGCTCTGAGCTGTCAGCACAGAGCCCGATGTGGGGCTCGAACTCACAGACCCGCAAGATCATGACCTGAGCCGAAGTAGGACGCTCAACCGACTGAGCCACCCAGGCACCCCATTGAGACTTCTTGATCCTGAAGGTGAAGCAGGAACAAATGGAGGGGAGGGTCCCAGGAAAGGGAGGAAGCACTCCCAAGGAGAAGTTTTGGGAACCCCCGAACAGCCCGGGACTTGGGGGTGCTGGGATGAGTGTAAGGTGCATTTTGGAGCCCCAGAAGCTTACAGAAGGCCAGACTTGGAAGCTCTTAGGGCTCCTCCACCCTCTTGCTCTTAAAATGTGGTCAGGGGCCAGCAGCAGCTTATGGAAGCTTGTTAGAAATGCAGACTCTCAGGGCCTGCCCCGGAACTGCTGAATCGGAATCTATTAACAAGGTCCCAGTGATTCACAAGCACATGCAAGTCTGAGGAGCATTGTTCATGGTGTTCTTCTTTCACAGTAAAGACGAGGCTCTGACAGGAGGAACCCTCTGCTCAGTTTCCCAGAGCAAGTAGGTGACAACGCTAAGCCTGGAGCCCATCTGGCGTCCTAGGACTAATTCCACCTCATCCCGGTCCCCCATGCAGGAAGCCGACTTCCCTCCCCGGGCACGTGCGAAAGAGAAAAGACTGACACTGGAACAGAAGAGTCCTGGTTAAGGAAGGGGGGTGGTGGTGCCTGAAGTCCGGTTCTGGCTTTGTTACCAACTCAAAGTATGATCTGTGCCCTTGGGGCCTCAGTCTCTCTGTGGTTCTCCGAGATGGGCCCCAGTAGGCAATACAGTCAGGTAGTGCATTTGTTGTCTCACAGCAGGCCAAGAAGTTTCATCCCTGTTCTACACATGGGGAAACTGAGGCTTACTAGGCAGTGGCTAACCTGAGGCTGCCAGCCCTGGCTGCCTTCTACTATTCTACACAGCCCAGGCGACTCTGAAATGTGCCCCTGCGACCGTGCCTTCCCCTGTAATGGTTCTTTCAGCTCCTGTCAGTTACCAGGGGCCCTGGCTCGGCTGACAGCCAGCGTGTCTGTTGCTGCTGCTCGGATGCCCACATTCCTGGGCTGTGACGGGGAGCACACCCAGAGCCCAGGCGAGGGGCACCCGGAGGGGTTCCACTTGGCTGCAAGCCCTGGGGCCTGGCTGTCTGGGGAGTGTCAGGAAGCAAAGAAAGTTCTCTCCTTCTCTAGGAGCTGGATAGGGTGCAGGCTGGGCCCGGCCCAGCACTGCCAACTGCAGAGCAGTGAGTAGGAGCAGGGCAGCTACGAGCTGGGGTCCGTGGCTGATCGGGGAGCACTGTCTGAGCAGCAAGACTGAAAGACCTCAGGCTAGAAGGGCCAGACCCGGCTGGACTTTTGCCCAAGCTTTAACATCTTTTCGCTGTGTGACTGGCAGCGAGGCACCCACCATCTCTGACCCTGTGAAGTCTCTACACAGCCTGGTACCTACATGCTAAGCCTGCAGTGTAACCCTTACGAGGCCAGAGACACCCATGGCTCGGCCTCAGGGTGGCATTGCACTTAAAAAGCACTCGTAAACAGATAAAGCCGTTAGAAATCTTAATAACTATATTATTAAGTAATAATAAAGAATCTAAAATAATTCATTTTTTCTTGATTCTCTTAAAGAGAAAATGACTCTACATACAGTTCATGAAATGCTCTCAGAATCCACTCTTCTGCTGCTTGTTTTTTTGCTTTAAAAAAAAAAAATGTTTATTTCTTTTGAGAGCCAGCACCAGCGGGGGAGGGGCAGGGGGGTAGGAGAGAGGATCTGATCTGAAGCCGGCTCTGTGCTGACAGCAGACAGCCCAATGAGGTGCTCAAACTCATGCGGGGGCCCAAACTCATGTGGGGGGAGCTTGAACTCACAAACTCATACAGGGGGAGGGGGCTCAAACTCATGCGGGGCGGGGGGTGGGGGTGCTCAAACTCAAAATCCATGAGGTCATGACCTGAGCTGAAGTTGGACAGACAGCTGCTTAACTGACTGAGCCACCCAGGCGCCCCTCTCCTCTTTGCTTCCATCCTCTGCCTGGTTTGTCTCCTCTCCCCCCAAATGCTCGGAAAACTTCACCTCCAAACTATCCAGCTCTCCCCACCTTTCCTCCTCCCTCCCTTTGCCCCCAGTACTTTATTATGTAGATCAGCTTGGCCTCTTACCCAGCAATAGGACAAAATAAGCGGGAGAACTGCAGGACCCCTCTGCAGGGTTCCCTTTGGCAGGATGGGGGTGAGGGTCCTGCAGGGGGCCTGAGACCCAGCCCAATTCCTGCTGTTATTTAAACCTGTGGCAAGACAAACATGAACAACACATGAATATTCAGGGACTGCTCCTAAGCCCTGCCCACTGACAAGCCCCTCCCTTTTCCCCTCCAGTTCCTTCCCATCCTTACCCTCTAAGCAGGGTCTCCCAAAGCCAGTAGAGTCTCTTTGGGAATGGAAACGGAGCTGGAGGGTAGTCTTGAAGGGCCAGGTCAGAGGGCAACAGGGAGGGGGAAAGACTCGGCAAAAGAAATGAAACCTGTTTACTTTCCTAAGAATAAATACAGGGGGAGGTTTCACTACTGTCCAAGATGTAGGAAAGTAGAAATAGTGTTGCTCCTGCCTTTTCTCTCTCTCTCTCAATCTCAATCTCTCTCTCTCTCTCTCTCTCTCACACACACATACACACACACACACACACACAGACACACACACAAACACACTCACACACACACACACACCAGATAAACCACAAAGCACAACTTTTCTTGAATCCATCTTGAGATCTGAGGTCAGAGGACAACCTCCCTTGGAGGGACAGGCTTTCCCAAGGAAAGATGAAACCGGAGACTGGCTCACCTGTGACAGAGCTAGACGTTGTATGGCCACCATACAGGCAGAGAAGCAGAAAACAGCTACAAGTTTCATAACTTGAGTTAACTAACTGAGTGTTAGCTAGCATGACAGTATAGAGCCCCAGACTCAAGGAGGGTTTTGACATATTTCGAGGCTCTTTCCCATGGACCTCTACCAGGTACTTATAAGAAATGTTGTAGAGAGCCACCTCTGGGGGTGCAGATGTGCAGGAGGAGTACTAGAGGAAAGTACTGTCCCCCTGCCAAGACCCCTCTCTCATATGGAACAGAGCCCTTAAGCTACTTGGGCAGGGGCAGCAAGTCTTGCTCCAAAGGGCATGAGCAAAATCCCATTGCTAATGAGAGAAGAATACAAGAAAAATACCCTGCACTAGTAGAATGCAGAAAACTGTCCCACATCCAGAATCTTGAACTGATATCACGAGTCTATTGCTGCTGGAAGAAGGCAGGAAATCCTATCCAGGGCAAGACTCACCAGAGATTCAAGGCAGAGGGACAAGGCTTCCATGGGGGGGAGGGACACAGATGCCAAGAAAGCCCCACCCCTGAGACCCATGCACACAGAGCCAGTCTGAGACTGAGGCAGGAGCACAGCAAGGAAAACACCTCCCGGGGCCCACAACAAGTCTCTTTTAAGACTGAGTAACAAACAAATCAGTTTACTACTGGGGAAGGAGAAAAATGTGGAGAGTGAGTCCTTCTGTGGTGAAGAAGTGCAGGGACGGTTGAAGTCTGAGGAGGGCATCACTGAGAAAAATCTTCTAATCCTAAACATGAGGCAATTCTAGGGGAATTTGAAATCTGCGATGCACTGAAGATACAAGGTAACAACAACAGCAGCAACAAACACAAACACTGCTCAACTCCCTACCAGATCGACTCAATCCCACTCACTAATGGTCTGACAGAACTGGAGGCATGCCTATTCCCAGGTGTAAAGACTTTTATCTTAGTCTCTACTTTATCTTATCTATTCTACAATGTCTGGCATTTTGATAAAAAATACCAGATACATCAAAAGAGCAAGAAACAAACGACCCATTGTCCAGAGACAAAGCAATCAATAAAACCAGATTCAGAGATAATCCAGATGGTGGCACTATCTGAGGAGGACTGTAAAATAAATAGAAATAATATGTTACAGAATCTAGTGGGAAAAGTGGACACTACACAAGAACAGATGGAGAAGTTTCAGCAAAGAGATGGAAACTATACGATTGAATCTAAAGAAAATTCTAGAAATAAAAATCACAGTACTTGAGATGAAGAACTCCTTCAATGGCTCATCAGTCGGCTAAAAGTGACCGAGGAATGGATCAGTGAAGATAGGCCAATAGAAATTACCCAGACTTGGGGCGCCTGGGTGGCGCAGTCGGTTAAGCGTCCGACTTCAGCCAGGTCACGATCTCGCGGTCCGTGAGTTCGAGCCCCGCGTCGGGCTCTGGGCTGATGGCTCAGAGCCTGGAGCCTGTTTCCGATTCTGTGTCTCCCTCTCTCTCTGCCCCTCCTCCGTTCATGCTCTGTCTCTCTCTGTCCCAAAAATAAATAAAAAACGTTGAAAAAAAAATTAAAAAAAAAAAAAAGAAATTACCCAGACTAAAACACAGAGGAAAGAAGAATGACAAGGAGCAAACAAAAACAGAAAATCAAGAGCTCGGAGACGGTATCAAACAGTCTAAAGTAAGTGTAACTGAACTCCAGAAAGTAGAGTGAAAATGAGATGTCCTTGTTCAAGAGGAGGATAAAGACATGAACTACCTTGGATTTGGGTAAATTCATGATGATCTTTTAACTTCTAAAGAAACCACTAGGAAGATAAAAACAGAATGTATATGTTTCAGACTTGTAGAGGGAAAAATGGAATTGCACTAAATAATCCAAATGAAGGGGAGAAAGGGGAGAAAAGGAAATAGAATGAAGGGAATAAATAGCACAAATAAATGATAGATATAAATCTACCATATCTGCTTTAAATATAAATAGAGCAAATACTGTAGCTCAATTACAGAGGTTTTCTGTTTATCAAAAGGCATTATAAAGAGTGAAAAGCAAGCCATAAAGTAAGGAAAACATGTGCATTACACTCCACCAGAAAAGAACAAATGCCCGGAATATATAAAGTTCAAAGAAATATTAAGAAAGAGACAAGAATCAAATAGAAAAATGGGTGGAAAACTTGAATAGGCACTTCATAAAGAGAAAAATCAAACAGCCAATAAGTACGTGAGAATAAATTCAACCTTAATAATCAGAAAAATCAAAATCAAAAATGTGATTATACTCAAAGTCATTTGTCATTAGGGAAATACAAATTAAAATGGCAGTGAGATTCTATTACACACTCATTGGAATGGCTAAAGTCCAAAAACCTGACAATACCAAATGCTGATGGGGATGTGAAACAACATGAACTCTCATTCGTTGCTGGTGGGAATACAAAATGGTATAGCTACTTTGGAAGACAATCTGATTTTTTTTTTAATTTTTTAAAAGTTTATTTATTTTGAGAGAGAGTGAGACAGAGCACAAGTGGGGGAGGGGCAGAGAGAGAGGGAGACACAGAATCCGAAGCAGGTTCCAGGCTCTGAGCTGTCAGCACAGAGCCCGACGTGGGGCTCGAACTCACCAACTGTGAGATCATGACCTGACACTTAACCGGCTGAGCCACCCAGGTGCCCCATGATAGTTTCTTAAACATAGACTTACCACACAACTCAGCAATCGCACTCCTGGGGTATTTACTCAAGTAAATTGAAAACTTAACACAAAATCCTGTACATGAATGTTTATAGCAACTTTATCCATAATTTCCATATATATATATATATTTATTTATTTACAGTTATTCTTTAAACTGTACATATGTTTTATATACTCTTCTGCATATGTGTTTCTAAATTTAAAAATTATTAAAGAAGAGTATAGAGACATCTATTCCTACAGCACTAGCCTCTCTCTGTCCAGGCTCTTTAGCCTGCTAACCTCCGGAAAGCAGTCAACCCCATCCCCCTGCAGCCACACCACTACTAGAGGCAAAGTTGGTGTCACTTAGGCATAACCTTGACCCACTCTTGCAACCCTTCATGCCTTGCTCTCTGGTGCCACTATTTCTGCCATCAGTGCATACTCCTGGCAATTCTTCCTGGTCTGGATAGCACTTATTCAGTCAACAACTATGTGCCAGGCATTGTTCTGTGATCAGTAGATACAGCAGGGAGGAAGACAAGGAAGTTTTTCCTCAGGGAGTTACATTACATTCTAGCACAGGAAACACGTGTCAATAGATAAAAGGTGGTTTCAGGCACTAAATTCAATGACATAGGTAACATAGGGTAATGTGGAATAGGAAGTAGGCTTTTGCCGGGATAGTCTGGGAAGAGCTCTCTGAGAAGATGATATTTGAGATGAAACAAAACTGATGGATGAACAGGAAGCAGTTTCGTTTCATAAGTTGGTAGAACAGCCTTCTAGGTAAAAGTAACAGCAAGTACAAAGGTCCTGAGGTAGGAATCAGCTTGCCACGTCCAGGAACAGAGAGAAAGCCACTGTGGCTGGAACATGGTGAATGAGGAGAAGGGAGGAAGATGAGGTTGGAGAGGTGTTCAAAGGTCAATCACACCAGGGATGGGGTTGGGGTGTTATACCAAGTGCAATGAAAAGCCAGCAGGTGTTCACTTGATACTTAACCCAAGAGGTATTTACAAAATTTAGAACTACTTTTTAGTGGCAGCTGAATTGAGGTATAATTCAAAACCACAAAATTCACCTGTTTAAAGTATAAAATTAAATTATTTTCACAATTTAATATATATTCACAGTTAGGCAATCACCTCCACAATCAATTTTATTATATCACATGAGAGAGAGAGAAAGAGAGAGAGAGAGAGAGAGAGAGAGAGAGAGAAAGGAGGGAGAAAGGAGGAGGGAAAGGGAGAGAAATACCCCTATACCTGTTAGTGGTCACTCCTTCCCACCTCTACCCCCAAGGCCCAGGCAACCACTAGTCTACTTTCTGTATGAATTTGTGTATTCTGGACATTTTATATCAGTGAAATTATACATCTTTTGTGACTGGTTCCTTCATTTAGCATAATATTTTCTTTTTGTTTGGGGTTGGGGTTTTTTGGCTTTCTTAGTGTGAAAGGTTTTGTTTTGTTTTGTTTTCCCTTCACGCATTCTTCTGTTTGTTCTATTAATAAGAAAGGGATGTTGAAGCTTCTAGGCATTATTGTAAATGTTTCTATTTCTCCTTGCAATTCTACCAGTTTTCTCTAATATAGTTGGAAATTCTGTTATTACATGCATATGTTTTTTATAATTATGTCCTTTTGATGAATTGACCCCTTTCTCATTAGGAACCAATGTTCTTTATCTCTGATAAGATTCTTTGCTTTGAGATCTACTTTATCTGGTATTAAGATAGTCAATCCAACTTTTTTGCATTCTGTCTCTCGGGATCTATTTTTCAATCTGTTTGCTTTTAACCTATCTTAGACTTTACTTTTAAAGTGTGTTTCTTGGCGACAACATATAGCTGGGTCTTGGTTTTATATTTAATCTAGTGATCTATGCCTTTTAATTGGGGGTATATCATTTACATTTAATGTGGTTAGCTTTAAGTCTATCATCTTACTACTTGATCTCTCTCTTCTTTGTTCCCATGTACACCCACCCAGTTTCCCTTAATGACAACATCCTACATAAACACAGTGTATTGTCAAAACCCTCACCTTCATTTTTAAAACTTACTTTCAGTGGGTACAGAATTGTAGGTTGATAGTTATTTTCAGCACTTTAAAGGTGTTGTTCCTCTCTCTACTTGCTTGAGTTGTTTCCTGGGGGGGAAAAATAGGTTTTTTTCCCTTTGTATTGTAATGCGTCTTTTCCCCTCTGGTGCTTTTAAGGTTTTTCTTTTTATCACTGATTTTGAGCAAATGATTGAGGTGTCTTGGTATACTCTTTCATGGTTCTTGTACTTGGAATTCCTCGAACTTCTTGCATATGTGGGTTCATAGTTTTTACCAAATTCGGGAAAATGCTGCCTTTTTCAGGTATTTTTTTTTCTTTCCCTCCCTTTTATTTCCCCAGGATACCAAATTATTCATATGTTAGACCATTTGAAGTTGTCTCATGGTTAACTGATGCTCTGTTCATTTTTAAAGTGTTTCTTCTTACTCTGTTTTATTTTAGATTATTTCTATTATTGCCATTAAGTATACTGTATTTCTTCTGAAATGCCTAGTCTGCTGTTAATCCCATTCACTATATAAATAGTGATATATATGATGATATAGATCAGATATTATAATATTCATCTCCAGAAGTTTGATTTGGATTTCTTTGTATCTTCTATGTCTCCATTTAACATCTGAACACATATATGCAGTTACAATAACTTTCTTAATGTCCTTGCCTGCTAATTTTTACATCTGTGCTGATCCCGGTCTGTTTTGATCGCTTGATTTTTCTCATTGTAGGTTGTATTTTTCTGCTTCTTTGAATTTTTGATCATTTTTACTTGATGCTGGTAGCAAGGAGTGTTACCTTGTAGAGTGCTGGATATTTTTGCATTTCTATTCCTTCATTTGCAGTTCTATTCCTTGAACTTTGTTCTGGGATGTAGTTATATTAGTTGGAAACAGTTTGATCCTTTGGGGTATTTCTTTTAAAATGTGTGGGGGCAGGATGAGAGCAGCGTTTAGTGCAGGGTTTGCTGTTTCTCACCAGGCTTTTCCGAGTGCTCTACCTAAAACGCCGTGAAATACAAAGTGTTCCAGTTGCCTGGGGGGTACCAACATAATTCCTGGCTCTGTGTGAGTGCCAGCTACTGTTTCCTCTAATCCTTCCAGGTGGTTCTTTCCCTACTCTTGGATTATTTCTTCATACACACCTACTTGTCAGTACCCCAGTGAATACTTGTGGAGTCCCTCTGCAGATCTCAGGAGTGCTCTCTCTGTGAAGCTCTCCCCTTTCCAGTACTTTGTCCTGGACATTCAATCCACCTCAATCTCTCTGGGCTCTTGGTTTGGTCTTCTCGACTCAGGGAGTCCATCAGGCTCTGCCTGCGTTCCCCTCCTTGTGCTGGGGCTTGGAAATTCTCTCCTGTGTTTCCCATCTCTCAAGAATCACTGTGCTTTGATACTTGATGTCCAATGTCTTGAAAACCATTGTTTCATATATTTTGTTTGATTGTTGTTGTTGCAGGCAGAAGAGAAAATCTAGTCTGTGACTCCATACTGGCCAGAAATCAGAAGAA
Source organism: Lynx rufus (assembly GCF_022079265.1). NCBI lineage: Eukaryota > Metazoa > Chordata > Mammalia > Carnivora > Felidae > Lynx > Lynx rufus. The sequence goes on from NW_025814897.1 coordinate 55,915,573, forward strand.
CGTGGCCTCAGGGGTCATATTGAGGCGTGTTTGCAGGTTGGAATGATCTAGGAGAGAGAGAGAGACTGAGAAGTGTCTTCACTGGGGTCTCCCTAGCAGAGCCCTGAGACAAGAGTATCAATCAGTCATTTAGGAGGGGAATCCCAGGAAACATTTTACAGGAGTGGAGAAGGGAGGCAGGGAGAAGAAGACAGCAACTAAAGGCAACATTATCAAGCAAGTTACCACTATAGGTAATGGGGGCTTGATGTGGAGAAAATGCCTCAGACTTATCCCAAATTAAGAGAGGAGAGAACTGGCTTATTTTTACATCTGTTCCTATCAATCCTTGGTTGACCGAGGGGCATAAATTTCCCAGCACTTCAGTGCCTACATGGGGCAGAGCAGGCCCCTGTAGGCAGAGAAAGCCCTTGGGCAGAGAGGTACAATGCTGGCAGATGGAGTTGGCCAGCCTGTCCTGAGATGGAAAGGCCTAGAGGGGCAGTGAGTGGAGCACTGACAGCAAGCATCTCAGCACATGCTAATGATGGTCACAGTGGTTCCAGTATTTAGCCCACACAATATGAGGCAAGGTCATCGTCTGGAGGTGGAGATTCGAGGGCAGAGGAAAGGTCATTCTCAGGCAGAGTGTCCCAACCGAGACTGCATGAGTCCCATGTTCTACAGCTGTTGATCAGTCTTGTGTGCACGTTTTCCCCATCGCGTTCCCACAGTGTGGAGTCCACAAGGCTGTGTACGGCATGCACCATAGATGTGGTGGAGGCAGCAAGTAGTGAACAGAGCACTAAACCGTGAGCCTGGTTCTGCCATTACTGAGCAGTGTGATGTCAGAAATTGTTCCCCTGATTGGTAAAATGGTGCTAACTTACCTCTCAGGACTACTGTAATAATGTGAAGAGGAACAGGGAACGTGAGACCAGCCTATAAACCTTAAAGCACTGTGCACACAGAGGTATTATTACTACCAGAGGCCACCTGCTACTTGTATGATGCCCCAGGCCAGGAGTCACTAAAGATAAGCTTCCTAATAAAACCTAATAAAACTAAAGGTCACAAGAAAATCTCTGGAAGGTCAAATAAAGACTTGATATGGAAAGTGTGGTCTGTGGTCCAACAGCACTGGCATTACCTGAAATCATTTTTAAAATGCAGAATTCAGATTCCAGGCTACAACTGAATCCCAATCTACTGAACCAGAATCTGCATTTTAACAAGATCCTCAGGTAGTTCAAATGCAAACTAAAGAAGGAGATTCTCAGATCTTATCATTGGGGTCAAGCCCTGCTTCTTTCCCCTCACTTAGCCCTCTGATTTCTGGGGCAGCTCAGTCAGCTGCCTCCACCTTAGATTCTGGACTCCAGTCTAGGTTTGCTGCAGGGAGAGACTGAGCCCAAACTACCCCTCCTCTTACTCCTTTAGCAAAGATCTCTATTCTCGTAGCTGAGACAGAAAATTATAACTATGCTCACAATAATGATTCTGAAGAAATAAGAGTGGGTAGGATCACGTTCACAAAAGTACAATAATGCATTTCTGAAGTTTACCATCTAAAATGGTTAAAATTAACAACAACAACAACAACAACAATGTCCTGTTGCTTAATTTATTTGAACTGTGGCAATCCGGAAAAGTCGTCAGTACAAAATGACTCATTCCCTGAGGGTTCTGAATAAGATTCTAAAATCACCACCCATGGTTTTCCTGCGCTTTGAAGTGACAGAACAAATGACAACAGAGATGGGCACTGTCCTCTGGGTCCAGAGTGGCCGATATACAAACATTTCACAACAATAACATCCTCATCCAAAAACAACCTGCAATAGGGATGTTATTTCTGGATTTGCTCGTGCATTTTAGTTAATGAGCATTTGTGCACCTGTGGGCAGAGCCCTAGGGCCAGCCTGGGAGTTTTCTATACGGCCGATGAACAAACGTGTTGGTGCCTCTTCCACACCAAGTACTTTTCTAAGGCCATGAAGATGAATCCAACTCTCAGAGCAAAACTTTTGAGGAGCAAAAATTAGGAGCCATAAAGTAGATACAGATGAGGGGGTGAAGGGGAAGAAAGTCAGGGAAGCATCCCAGGTGACCTTGGAGATGGAGTGAGAAGGGGCCTCATCAATCATCAGAGGTGAGTGCATTGCGTGAGGAGGGAGCAAATAGCCTGTGCGAGGCACAGTGAAAGGACTTGTCAGGGTTCTTACTCCAGCAGGACAACAATCTAACGCTAACGTAGAAAAACTCAAAATAGATAGCCTTTAAATGATGTAACAAACTGTGGGTAACTTGGGTGTGTAACAGCCTCCAGGTGACTGCTCTGAGTTTCCTGCCATCTAGTCACCCCACACCCCATCTTAAGGTGTTCTGCCTAGTTCATTCTACTCCCTTATTCCAGCCTCAGCTCTGAGGTTGCCTTTTTGTTGAGGCCTCCACCCCACCCCAAAACCTGACCTTCCCTCTTCTCAACATGGATCGGGATGCCACAGACAGGTAGTAACACAGCAGGAAGTATGAATCAGAAGGGAGCTGATCTTTGTTTGGGGCAACCTGAAGCTAAGGGACTTCTAGGAAATTCCATCAGGGATGTCTCAAGGCAGTGGACTTTGGCTCAGGGAAGAGATGTCAATTGTAGATAGAAAATTGAGGCAGATGTATCTAGCCACCTGCCCACTTCGGTCCCTGCATATCTTTTCTCTTCTGTTATAACAGATGAAGCCAGCACCTCCCCAAACCCCATCTCCTCTCACTATTCAAGAGCTGTGCACCAGCAATTCCCCTCTGTTCTGCACTATAAACTTTCTCCTCTGCATTGGATCAATCACATCAGGAATCTCATTTCCTTCAATTAGAAAACAACTAGACTCTTGACCCCATTTGCCTTTCCAGCAACTGCATCATATCAGCTGCTCTTTACAGCAATCTATTGAATTATCTGTGTTTTCAGCTCTAATTCTCTCCTCACATCCTCCTCTAGCTTTTGTCCCCAGCTCCATCAAAATTGCTCTTTCCAACGTCACCAGTGACTTTACATGAGTAAAGTCCTCCTGACCCTTATGTGCTTGACTGCACAGGGATTAGAATCTTGAACCCCTCTTCTACCTACGTAACTTGACTTCTCCACTTGATGTCTAATAGGAGTCTTAAATTTAATTTATCCCAAACTGAGCCCTTGATATTCTCCTTCAAAATTAGATCCTCCCACAGTCTTTCCTATGTCAGTTAATGGCTAGTGTACTCTTCCAAATTGCTGAGGACAAAACCTTAGTGTTGAGAATCATGTCAGCAAAATGGCAGAGTAGAGAGCTCCAAGCTCCTACCCTACCCACAGAAACTGAAATACAAGCAGAAACTGTCAGAACCAACTTTGTCAGAACTCTGGAAAACAGTCAAAGATTTATAGCAACAACCAAATGCTGAATCAAGAAAAAGACAACTTCGAAAGTGTAGGGTGGTTAGTAGGGACTGGGGGAAGTTGGGAAGGGAGAATTATTGTATTATGGCTACACAGTCTCAGTTTGGGATGATGAAAAGGTTCCGGAAATGGACAGTGGTGATGTTTGCACAACAAGATGAATGCACATAACGCCACTGAAGTGTGTGCTTAAAAATAGTTAAAATGGTAGGTTTTATCTTACGTATATTTTACCACATTAAAAAAATGAGACAGAAAAAAAACTATAGAAAAGCTTTGTGGCATTTCTACTAGCCTTCACCCTACCCTCTCCCCGGCTAAGCAGTGATCTTAAAGATGCCTGTGTTGCCAGGGTAGGGCCCTGGTTCCTGCCTTTGAAAGGAACACGGCGGTTATTTGCAAATCATTGTGTACATTTATTCTAACTTACCTCAGGGCTATTTGAAAGACTGAAGCAAGGCAGTCATCTCTGTTTCACCTAACTCAGAACTCAGTCAGGCTGGAAATGCCAGAATACATTGCTTGCAAACATGGTAAGGCTGACAAACAACCTGCAGACAGCTAAGGCAAAAGATTATGGTTGGGACAAAATAGACCACTTAAGGCCTGGGAGAAAAAGCTGAGGAGTTTCTTTGGGAAATTAGGGCATTCAAAAGCACTTGTATATGAAAAAGGAATTTGGAAATCCATATACATGCTTAGAAAAGAACTGAGAGGACTTCAAGCTTTCACCTCAGGTCAGTCCCTAGGCTCAGTGGAAGTCTGGGTGATGCTGAAAGACCACAGAACAAGACCAAGGGGTGTGAGTGTATGTATGTGTATGTTTGCTTAGCTCCTGGGGTTCAAGGAGATCTCTGTCAAAACACTAGTTGAACACATGCTGAGGAATAGAGACTTCAGTGACCACATACGAAAAGGAATACAGTCTTGGGCGGGGGACAGGGAACAGTGAGGAGGCATCAGTAGACAAATGAACTACAACAGCCTTTAACGGTCAGAAAAGAAGAAAAGAAAAAAGAAAAAAGAAAAAAACTGCAGCAAACCCTGCAGGAAAGGGAAAATCGGATTTCCAGTTACCATACCATAATATTCAAAGGTTCACTTTTCAACAAATCACAAAGTATACACAGGAGAAAAATATGAGTCATTAAAAGGAACTAAATCAATTGACTCACACAGTCCCCAAGAAAAGCCAGACATTGGACTTACTACACAATGACTTTAAAATAACTGCTTTATATGCACCTAATGAGCCAAAGGATAACATGGAAATATGGAAAAAAGAATAAAGGAAATACGGAAAGTGATATATGAACAAAATGAGGATATCAATAAAGATAAATTATAAAAAGGAACCAAAAAGGGGCGCCTGGGTGGCTCAGTCAGTTAAGTGTCCAACTTCGGCTCAGGTCATGATCTCATGGTTTGTGAGTTTGAGCCCTGCATCGGGCTCTGTGCTGACAGCTCAGAGCCTGGAGCCTGCTTCGGATTCTGTCTTCGCCTCTCTCTTTCTGCCCCTCCCCCACTCACGCTCTCTTTCTCTCAAAAATAAACATTAAAAAAATTAAAATTATATAAAAAGGAACCAAATGAAAAATCTGGACATGAAATGTATAATTATTGAAATGAAAACTTCACAGAAAAGAGTATAGAACCTCCTCAGGTAAATGAAGAAAAGAACTAGCATATCATCCAGCAATCCCACTTCTGGGTATATATTTATAGGAAATTAAATCAGCATCTCAAAGAACTACCTGCACTCCCATGCTCACTGCAGCACTATTCATAATAGCCAAAATACAGAAGCAACCTGTCTGTCAATGGATTAATGGATAAAGAAAATATGGTATGTATATATAAAATGCAATATTACTCAGCCTTAAAAAACAAGAAAATCGTGTCATTTCCAACAACATAGATGAACGTGGAGGACACCATGCTAAATGAAATAAGCTAGACACAGAAGACAAATACTGCATTATCTCACTTGTATGTGAAATCTTAAAAAGTGAAACTCACAGAAGAGAGTAGAATGGTGGTTGCCAAGGGCTGGAGAAATGAGGAGATGTTGGTAAATAAATTAAGAAAAAAACTTTACTACTACTAAAGGGGTTCAACAAAAAACTTGAGCACACAGAAGACAGAATTCATGAACCTAAAGATAAGACAACTGAAATTATGCAGTCGAAGGAATAGGAAAAAATAAAGGAAGAAAAATTAACAGAACCTACGGAACCTGTCAGATACTATAAAAAGATCAATATATGCATTATGAGAATACCAGAAGGAAAAGAGAGAAAGGGGCAGAAAGAATACTTGAAGAAACAATAACTGAAAACTTTCCAAGTTTGATGAAAGACATAAATCTACACATTCAATGAACTCCAGGTAGAATAAACTTATACACTGAGACACATTATAGTCAAACTGTCAAAAGATAAAAAGAGAATCTTGACAGAATAGGGAAGCAAGCTGCCAGGTACCAGTGCTCCTCAATAAGGTAAACAGATATTTTCTCATCAGAAACCATGAAACTTAGAAGGCAGTGAGATGACATATTTAAAGTGTTGAAAGGAAAAAAAAAAAACAAAAACCTGTCAATCAAGAATTCAATATCCAGCAAAACTGTCCTTCAAAACTGAGGGAAAAATTAAGACATTCTCAGATAAACAAAAGCTCAGGGTGTTCATTACTACTAGATCTTCCCATAAAGAAATACTAAAAGGAGTCCTTCAGATTGAGACAAAAGGCCACTCAACAGTATGTTGAAGCCATATGAAGAAATAAAGATCTCCAGTAAAGTTACCTACATGGGAAAATATAAGAGCCAATATTATTTGTAATTCCATTTTTTTTATTTTCTACATAACTGAAAAGACAAATGCATAAAAATAACTATAAATCTATTATTGGCACACAATGTCTAAAGATGCAATTTGTGATGACAACAACATAAAGAGGGATAAAGCTACATTGGGGCAAAGTTTTGTATGCTACTGAAGTTGATTGGTATCAATTCAAACTAGACTGCTATAAATTTAGGATGATAAATGTAATCTCCATGGTACCACAAATATCTAAATACAGAAAAACGTTGGTTTGGGAGCACAATTTGCTTGTAACCCAAAGCACTGCACTTGTAATATCAAAGCATATTTCAAGAATCATTGGCTCAGTTGTGATCATGTACTACTCATATGGCAAGACACCACTTGTTTATCAAATTAAAATTTATTAGAAATGTTTGTTTGTCTTGCGGAACACTCACAGACCAAGTTACTCGCAATCCAAAGTTTTACTGTACCTAAAAAATGTGCACAAAGGAAATGAGAAGGAAATCAAATATTTAAATAAAAAAAATCAATTAAACACAAAAGAAGGCTGTAATAGGGGAAATGAGGATTAAAAAGTATTAGACATGTAAAACAAATACCAAATGACATAAATAAATCTTCCTTATTACTAGTTACAAGAATGAAACTCTCCAATCAAAAAGCAGAGACTGTCAGGGCACCTGGGTGGCTCAGTTGATTAAGCATCCAATTTTGTCTCAGGTCATAATCTCATGATTTGTGAGTTTGAGCCCCATGTTGGGCTCTGTGCTGACAGCTCGGAGCCTGAAGCCTGCTTCTGATTCTGTATCTCCCTCTCTCTGCCCCTCCCCTGCTTGCGCTCTCTCTCTAAAAAATAATAAACATTAAAAAAAAATCTAAAAAAAAAGCAGAAACTGCCAGATTGGATTAAAAAAAAATCCAGTATGTTCTCCATAAGAGTTCATTTTAGATCCAAAGACATAGGTTGTAGGTTAAAGGACGGGAAAATATATTCCATGCAAATGGTAACCAAAAGAGAGCTGGGGTGACTGTACTAGTATCAGACAAAATAGTTTCAGTCAAAAACTGTTACAAGACACAAGGGACTATATACTGATAAAGGGGTTGATTCATCAAACAATAACAATTTTAAACATGCATGTACCAAACAAAATATAATGAGCCAGATAATAATAGGATTGAAGGGAGAAATGGCTCACAATAATAGGGACTTTTGGAGACTTCAGTACGCCACTTGCAATCATAGATAGAACATCCACAATGGAATGAAAATAGAAATCTGTAACAGAAGGAAAACTGGACATCTCACAAATGTGTGGAAATTAAACAACAAACTCTTAAACAACCAGTGATTGAAGAATCAATCATAAGAAAAACTAGAAAATACTGTGAGATGAGTCAAAAATAACACAAGATACCAAAATTTACGGGATGCAGCAAAAGCAGTGCTCAGAGGGAAATTTATAGATGTAAATGCCTACATTTTTAAAAAAGGAGAAAGATCTCAAATCAGTAACCTAACTTTACACCTTGAGGAACTAAAAAAAGGAAAACCACAAAAAAACAAAAACCCGAACCCCAGAGCTAGCAAAAGGAAGAAAATAATAAAGAATAGAATGGAGGGGCGCCTGTGTAGCTCAGTTAGTTCAGCATCCGACTTCAGCTCAGGTCATGATCTCACAGTCCATGCGTTCCAGCCCCGCGTCAGGCTCTGTGCTGACAGCTCAGAGCCTGGATCCTCCTTTGGATTCTGTGTCTCCCTCTCTCTCTGCCCCTCCCCTGCTCATGCTCTGTCTCTCTCTGCCTCAAAAATAAATAAAAACATTAAAAAAGAAAAAGAATAGAATGGAGATAAATGAAATAGAGAATAGAAAAACAATAGAGAGAATCAATGAAACCAAAAGTCAGTTCTTGGAAAAGATCATCAAACTAATAACCCTTTAGGTACCAACAAAGAAAAGAGAAAGACACAAATAACTAAAATTAGAAATGAAAATGGGGGACATTACTGCTGTCCTTGCAGAAATAAGAGGATTATAAGAATATTATGAACAATTGTAGACCCACAAATAAGATTACCTAAATGAAATGGACAAATTCCTAGAAACATACAAGTTACCTAAACTGACTTAAGAAGAAATAGAAAATCTCAGCAGATCTGTAAAAAGAAAAGCGACTGAATCAATAATCAAAAACTTCTCAACAAAGAAAAGTCAAGGACTAAATGGCTTCACTGGTGAATTCTACAACATTTAAAGAATGAAGAGCAATCCTCCTCAAACTCTTCCAAAAAATAAGAGGGAACACTTTTTAACTCATTTTGTAATGCATTACCCTAATGCCAAAGCCAGCTAAAGACATCCTAAGAAAATTACAGACCAATATCCTTCATGAATATAGACACAAGAATCCTTAACAAAATACTAGCAAATTGAATCCAATAGCACATTAAAAGGATTATATACCATAACCAAGTGGGAATTATAACAGGAATGTAAGAGTGGTTCAACATAAGAAAGTCAATCAATTTACACATGTATAGAACAAAGGGGGAAAACCTACATAATCATCTCAATTGGTGCATAAAAAGCATTTCACAAAATCCAACACTTTCATAATAAAAACATTCAGAAAAGTAGGAATAGCTTCCAGTTCTCTTATCTGACCTTAGATCCTACTACTACTCCCTACCTGCCTCCCCCTTCACTCTGACCCTATCTCACTATTCTCTTCACTGTTCTTTGAATATGCCAGGCACAGATCTCAGGGCCTTTGTACTTGCTGTCCCTTCCACTTTGAACACTTTCTGTAGACATCAGTCTGGCTGACTCCCTCACTTCCTGCAGTTTTTTTTCCAATTCACCTTCTCAGTGAGAACTAGAACTTCATATTCTCCTTCCCCACTGGTTTTTAGTCTTAATTATCACTAAGATACCATTTATTTTTAATTTGTATTCATTGTCCACTTAGAATGTATGCTTCATATCACAGGTTGTTTTATTTTTCCATTATTTTGTTCACTGCTATATCTCTCGTAGCTAGAACAGTGCCTGGGTCAAAATAGCTGCTTAATATTTATCCAATGACTTAATTAATTAATCCACATATAGTGGAGGTCAAAGCAAGAGCATAAATTATAGACCCTGGTGAACTCTACCATGCAAGGAGATAGCAGTTGATTCTGTGGAGAACCAAATAGGATGCTACTGTCTTGAATATGAGAGTGAATCTTACCAAGATTATCAACAATCTCACTAAACTCTGGCAAATTTGAATACGAAGCCTTGATGTTCAAGGGCATAAGAGAAAAAAACAGAAATCTCAGCACGTCTTACTTTAGGCTGAAAGAATTTAGGACTCCTCAGAATACTGCATTTCAAGGATACTCTCTCTTGAGAGGCGCATTGTGAGAAACTACCAAGAATTCACAGTAGACAATTAATGTTAAGTAAACATGTTTGTACCCAAATGCTAGAGGAATGCAGCAGTGAGGTGGGATGAGTTTCTCTTGAACAGATCTGAGCAGTCCTGATGAAGGAGGTGGTTTTCAAACTGGGCTTTGAGGAATGAATAAGCTTTCTAAATGCAGAGCATAAACTGTGTGCGTGGTGGGGGAGACATGCAGTAGGTCAGGGCAGTGAAATGGGTTATAAATCTAGAAATGTAGGTTGAAGCTTTGGCTAAGACCCTTGAATGCGATTCATACCACAGTATTAGGGAAGCAGTGAAGATGTTTGAGAAAAGGACATAAGGAGAGGAGATTGGCATCAAAAAAGGAAATGTTAAACACATTTTTCTGTTCTAATGGGCCAACATACCTCCAATATTTTGGAAATGTATTAATTCATGTACATTCAGGGCCAGTGGCTTAAAACTTTTCAATGACTTCTCATTGTTCTAAGAATAAAACCTCAGGCGCGTCTGGGTGGTCAGTAGGTTAAGCATCCGACTTTGGCCCAGGTCATGATCTCACAGTTCGGAGTTGGAGCCCCATGTCGGGCTCTGTGCTGACAGCTCAGAGCCTGGAGCCTGCTTCGGATTCTGTGTCTCCCTCTCTCTCTCTGCCCCTCCCCTGCTCATGATCTGTCTCTCAAAAATGAACTAAAACGTTTGAAAAAAAACTAAAAAATATATATTTAAGAATAAAACCTCAAACACTGATCACAAGGTGGAAGATCCACATCTAGTTCAGTCTCTACTTTCTGCTCCCACCGTGCTTGCTGCCTCCTCTGGCTGTGTTGCTGCCACACTGGCCTACTCAAATCCCTCTTACCAAGTCCCTCCCTATCACAGGGCTTTCATACCTGCTGCCCTTCTGCCTGGACAGCTGTCCCCCTTCCTTTTTGCCTAGTTACATTCTCTTCCCATCCGAGCAAAAAATTCCTCTCTGAGCAAAACCTCCCTATGTATGTACGATCATGGCACTACTTATTTCTCCATCATAGCACTTAGCAATGAATATATTTAGTTGTAATCTTTGATTAATATATCTCTTACTAGGCTGAAGCTCCATGAGCATAGGGGCTTCTTTCCCTGGCTGACAGTTATATCCCCAGTGTCCGCACATAGAAAGTACCCAGCAACTATTTGTTGGAAGGAAAAGAAAAAGGACACCAGAAAAACCCATGGGGGGGCGGCGGGGGGGGGGGGGGAGGAATTTGCTCATCTATTAGTCTTTTTAAAAGTGGGAATTAGATAGGGGCACCTGGGTGGCTCAGTTGGTTAAGCATTGGACTCTTGGTTTTAACTCAGGGCATGATCTCTTGGTTCATGAGTTTGAGCCCCACATTGGGCTCTGTGCTGACAATGTGGAGCCTGCTTGGGATTCTCTCTCTCTGACCCTCTCCTGCTGGCACTCGCTCTCTACCTCTTAAAATAAATAACCTTAAAAAAACTCTTTTTAAAAAGGTAGGAATTAGATAACATAGCATTATAAATCATCTGTCTCGTGCTATCCAAAGCCTCTTAGAGCTTGCCCAATTCACATGGCTTGTCAGGATTCAAACCTAGGCTTATTTTTCTTGTTTTTTAAAAGTAAGCACCATGTTCCATTACAGTGTGTACATGTGAGCAAAGAAGAGGGAAGAAAGCAGAGCAAGACTTCACACAAGCACAAATCTGATCCTATGGCATTTCAATCCTTTTTTCAATATATAGGTAGGTCATCAAGCCTCACTTAAAAGCTTATAAACCTGTAAGCAGAGTCAGCAGACTGTTTTCGCACTCTTTTCTTGGAAAGGCCTTGCTTATTTGGTGCTTTGTCACTCTACTTCCTGTTATCTGGGATTTGTGACACATAATTGAACTCAAAAAATAATCCTGTGTGTGAGCACCTGTGTGAAGGCACCTAAGATTGGCAAAGAGATCAGGTTATAGGCCAATGCCAAGCTCCCCCATCTTTCCAAAGGCCAATCCTGTGTTTGGTGGCAAAAACATACTCCTGTAGGGAAAATAGCAACTTGGGGATCAGCATGATACCTATTAGCATTTAATCTGTGAGTTTGGATGCTTCATTTGTCTCTGAGCCCTCAGTTGCCTATGTATGTAGAGGGAATGATATAAATACTAGACTTAAAAAAACAGAGCCCCTAACTCTGTGCCCGGCATTTTTACAGGCACTATTTCATCCAGTCTTCACAATGATCCCATGGGGGTCAGAAACACTCACTTTGTATCATGGGGAATGGTAAAGTTCATACGATCCATTAACAGAGGAGCCTGGGTTCCCAAATCCAGACCACTTAGCCACTACTTCCTTGTACTATGTCTCTTATTCTAGCAGGCCATTGAGAGAGCCTCAGAAAGAAATGTATTTAAAAGAACATGATAAAATTCTATGCAGTTTTAAGAGTTAAGCACTTCGTTATATTAGAGATGAATTAGTAAAACCTGATTAAGATTTTAAGGGTGATGAATTAATTACCAGAGAACAGGTTACTTTTCTCTCAAGAGTGGTATTCTTTCCTATATTTGAAAAGTTTTCAATTTAAATAATAAAATAGAAAAGAATTCCATTTAAAAATGGGCAAAGGACATTTCTCCAAAGATCTATGAATGGCCAATGAGCACATGAAAAGATTATCATCAGAATTTCATCAGTGAAATGTAAATCAGAACCACAAGGAGGTACCACTAGGTAGTTTATAATTAAAAAAACAAAAAACAAATAATAGCAAGCATTGAGGAGGATGTAGAGAAATTGGGACTCTCCTATATTGCTGTAAAATTGCAATCCCTGTAGAAAAAAGTTTGGTAGTTTCTCAAATCATTAAACATAGTGACTGTAGGCCCCAGCAATTACACTCCTAGATACATATCAAAGAGAACTGAAAACAGATGTAAAAACCATACACAAATGCTCACAGGGGTACTATTCATAATAGTCAAAAAGTAGGAACAACCCATACGTCCATCAACTAATGAATGGATAAATAAAACGTAGCCTCTCCATGCAATGAAATATTACTGAGCCATAAAAAGGAATGGAGGACTGAAACATGTTACAACCTTGAAAATACTATGCTAAGTGAAAGAAGCCAGTAACAGAAGACCACATATTATAGGATTCTATTTATATGAAATGTCCAGAAGAGGCAAATGAATCCATAAAGACAGAATGAATCCATAAAGAATGTAGTTTAGTGGTTGCCTAGGGCTAAGGTGGTGGGGTGGATTTCCGGGGTAATAGCTAAGAGCACAGGGTTCTTCAGGGTTATGCAAATGTTCTATACTTGGCTGTAGTGATGGCTGCGCAACTACAGTGAAAACCACCGAACTGCACACTTTAAATGGGTGAATTGTATGGCGTGTGAATTGACTCCAATAAAGTGGGTTTTTAAGTTCTCTAAGTTCACCACAAACTGCATCTACAATACAAAGCATCTATCAAAGTTTGCTTTAAACCAGATGGGTTTTTCTTATCACTGCCTGTAAGAGTTGTTAGGATCCTAATAATTTTGTAGCATTTGCAGCATAATCTCTGATATCCTTCACAAGGATTGACTTAAAATTACATTTAATTTGTGGACTTAAACATAGGTAATACCAATAGATAGAATGCTGAGACTTTCAGGAAAAGGATACCTGGAGATCCAAATATGGCATCACCACGCATCCACTTAATCAAGAAACCCAAGAGTGGCTCGTGTTTCCTCCTGCCTTTGGCCCTTGCACCCATTCCATCAGCAGGAAGCTCTGTTTGTAAACTTCATAAGGGTAGGATTTTCTGTTTATTTACTATGGGATCCCTGGTGCTTAGAACAGCACCTGACACACAGTAGATGCTTAATTAATATTTGCTGAATAAACAGAAGAATTCATGCTCTCCTTTAAACTAATCCCTTTTAAAGAAAAAAAAGTTAAATCCCTCACTTGATAATTTGTGGGGTTTTGTTTTTTGTTTTTTTTTTAAGTATAGACTGTGGACGTTTTGTCTGCTATGCCAGTTGCTGAAACATATTAAGGCTAAATTCTCAAAGGGACACAGGTATGCTATGCTGCCAGAATATGTAGAAGTAGAACATAATAACTTTATTCAAGTTTGCGCCTGTTACCTGATCCATGAATATTTAAAAGATATTTTATTTTATAAAAACTTACATCTGTAAGTAATGGACTGACCATAACAGAGGGCTTAACCTTGAATACATGGATAGGCTTAGGGGCTCATGAACCCCTAAAATTGTATGCAAAATCTAACATGTATGTTGGCATGTGTATCTTTTTGGTGAGAGTTCATAGTGTAATCATATTTTCAAAGAAGCCTATGACTGGAGAGGTTAAAAAAATTACTTAACTAGAAACAATCACAAGTCTTTTAAACATGAATTTGTACAAGAAAATAAAATCCAACAGCTCCATCTATGGGTAAGTCGTTACCGCTTAGGAGAAATAATGACAACTACCAGAGATCAGTGCATCTTATGAATGCTTGTGTTTAAATCTTCAGTGTCACTCTAGTGGGAATTTATTAACTACAGTATCACAGTTTTTTTTCCTAGATATAGATGCAAAAATTAGGAGACTGTTGATGAATTCTACTTACAGTACTTCAGCACCAAAAAATTGGGCAGTTATGCTGATATATGTATGTACAGTTCAACATTTGTCAGTCTTAAAATGCTTATTTATAGTGAAATCTATATAAAACCGTTAAAAACTTCTCTATTTACATTTTTTTAAAAACAAAAAGAATTGCTTCCTTTGCCACAACTTGTCAAAACTGTTACCCTCCCCACCCTCTTACCCCTTGCTCTACTTGTGACAGACAGTGATCACAAGACCCAAACATATTGCTTAAACAAACTGTGTCCTAAAAGGCAGAATGCTTAAAAACATTACATTTAGAACTGTAAATGAATTTTTATACATTTCAAAGGGGGTTAAACGAAACTATGTAAAAGTTATTTTCAAAGTCTCAGTCCAACATGAATGTGCAATTTCAATGTTAAGATAGCATCATATGAATAATTTCTCCTGAACATAACTGAACAAAAGCTTCCTTTGGGCCAGAAAATGTTTCTTTTCCTCTCCTTCACAATGACACATTTTCTCTTAACTTCTCTTTAAGTTTTCTTAAAGGTGCCGGGCAGAGTGGGAGGTGGAAAGGGCAGGCAATCCTGGTTTACAGGAAATTTGTCAGAAAGAATACGGCCTGCTTTGAAATGTTTACATTTAAATAAATAGAAGGCAAGTGTGCTGCCTTGAGCACAAAAGGAACAACGACACAATAAATTAGCATACAATTGGTGAGAATGTACAAGCCATCCAAAAAGCACTTTCCCACTGGTTAGGGATCTGATTTCCACCATCTAAACAAGGATTCTTTAATGCCAGTATTTTTCTAGTTATTTTATAAACTATAAACTGAGCAAATGTAAAATGTTAATCAATTCAACACTTCCAGGGATTTGCAAAAACATACAAGATTTTTTTAAAAACCTGTTCCTGACACACCGTTTCAAAATATGAACTATTCACATTCTCCTTTTCTGATGGTGTTTTGCTCAGTAGAAACCAGTTGAGGAACATTCACAGGAAAAGTCTCTTTCCACTGCACGACAAACTTTTCCATCAGCCGTGGTCTGACAGAGAAATATCAGGTCTTACACGTCACTGTAGATGTGCATCTTTCCTTTTTTTTTTTTTCTTTCCTTTTTTTTTTTAAAGTACATTCCCCTGTGAATTTTATCTTGTTTTAAAACGCTGCTCCTGCAGCAGTTTTGTTGAAACACTGCTATTTTGGGGTCCACAGCCTAAGCATGGGCAAAGTGCTCTCTTTAGACATCAAAAATCAAGGGCTTCCCTGGACACTTGGTAACCAAGTAGGTTTTAAAGTGCACTCCTGTGTCCAAAACACTTAGGACCGTTCAGCAGAACTCTGAGAGGGGCTGGGCTCGGTTCCATCTTCTGTGCTACTGTCTATGTCTTGCTCCATTGCCGTCTCATCGTCATCCAACTGCTGGCTAGTGAAGTTGTTGAGCTCAAGAAGCCCACTGGGCTCTACAACCACGTTGGAACTAGAGTGACAAGGAATAGCATACTGGGGAATGGCCTGGAAGAGAAGACAGGAGAGAGGCTTTACGGTAAGAAAAAGAATCAGAAGGATGTCCCCAACATCACTAAGGAAGGATAAGAGGAAACTGACATTTACTGGACAACTACTTCACATCAGGCGCTGTGCTGGGTGCTCTCACATATAATATTCTACTAAATCCCCTCAAGAACACTATAAGGAAAATAGGATTCCCATTTACAAATGAGGAAACTAAGAGGGTAAGTGACTTAATTGAGGTCACACAGTTGGTCAAGGTTAAAGTGCCAGGATTCAAATCCAAGTTTTGTACAATTTAAAGTGATCTTTCGGGGCGCCTGGGTGGCTCAGTCGGTTAAGTGTCCGACTTCGGCTCAGGTCATGATCTCGCGGTCCGTGGGTTCAAGCCCCGCATCGGGCTCTGTGCTGCCAGCTCAGAGCCTGGAGCCTGTTCGGATTCTGTGTCTCCCTCTTTCTCTGACCCTCCCCTGTTCATGCTCTCTCTCTCTCTCTGTCTCAAAAATAAATAAATGTTAAAAAAAAAAAAATTTTTTTTAAAGTGATCTTTCCACTTCTTGATGGCACCACTTCTAGTAAAGGAGGCTGAAGTCTGTGCCTAATTCAAGAGACAGACATTAAAGGACATTGTCACTCGACCATTAAGCAAATTTTAAATGTAAATGTAGTCAGATTTCACTCATTACTATCTGCAAGATGAAGAATTAATTTGCTGACACCACAAAAAAATTTTAAAACCTTCGGTAACCCTCTACTAGTTCAAAAGGAAGTTATTTATCTGGGTCACATAGTAATACTTTCTTGAAAATGAGAGAGGACAATACTGTCTTTTAAACAATAAAAACACCAGTAGACAAACACATATTATGGCCATATTGCCTTGTTAGGTTCTTCTTTCTCAACTTTATTACCTTTTTAAAAGGTCTACCTGTTTATATCATACTCCTGCTTAAAGTTCTACAATCGTTTCCTGTTGTACTTGCTATATAATATCAAACTTCTGATCGTGGCTCCAGGCATATGCCAAACTCACTTGGACCCTGGGCCTTCCCACTAGCTCTTCCCCTCTTCCTGGAGTACTTTTCTTCCAAGTCTCTCCATGGCTGGTTCCATCTTCTCATCTGCATCTTAGCTCCAATGCTTAGGGTAAAAGGCTTTGAGAAGCCTTCCTTCTATGACCATGCAATCAGATCACTGGGTAGGTCCCACCCCACCTCTATTATATTGTTAATTTTTCTTCATTGCATTTACTGTGTTTGTTAATCTTTCTTCTCGCTTTTAGAACGTAAACTCCATGAGAATATGTATCAGAGCACATATCTTGACTATCTTTTTCCATTGTTAGATGCCCAGAGCTCTGAACAGGGCTGTCATGCATTAGATGCTCAATAAACATTTGCCAAATGAATAACCTATCTTTAACATTAAAAGTCCCAGAGCAAAATTTAATATCATCATTTTAAAAATATACCTGACCAAAACAATCTTCTTTTGAGGGGGGATGTAAATTTAATTTTAACATTGTCAAGAAAATATTGCAAGATGTCAAGGCACTGAATCTAGGATAGTGGAGTTTTGTGTTATTTGTTTTTCCTCACTCTGTCCCATATAGCTGATCCTTGTGTTCAAGTCCCAGGGGGGTCAGGAAACCTGGATTTTAGTTCAGCTTTGGTTCAGACTTGCTGTGGACCTCTGAATAAGTCACTTCACCTCACTGAGTTTTAGTTTAACCTCGTGTATAAGGAGATAGAGAAGATACACTCTGAAGATCCTCAAGATTCTAAAATTCTATTAATTCCACACATTCAGACTCCTTCAGAACAGAAAACACATTCATCTTATTTATTCCTCTAGTCTCTGCACCTAGCACAGTGCCTAGAACACAGAGGCACTGTGGCATGAATGAATGAATAATACATGTGGCATGAATGAATGAATGAATGAACAAATGAATGAAATACAGATTACATGTCTACAAAGAACAATGCTTTTCACTCAAAGCACTTATTATTAAACATGTTGAATTTTCATAAAACATTTTTCAAGGGATCAAAGCACTTCTGCAGACTTCTTTCATTCATCCCCATACTATTTTACCGAAACAGTAAAATCAATACTTCAGGTCAAAGCTAAGTATAATTAGTAAGATCTGAAAATATTCTAACAATATATTAATGATGATTATAGTAACAGGAGCTATCTTTACGGAGTATTCCTCTATAGCAGACACTTAACAAGCTGCATTATATACATTTTCCCACTTGATCCTCAAAACGACCTTGTGAGGTAATTGATATTGTTTCCATTTCATAGGCAATGAATTGAAATATAGAGGTTAACTCCAAACCACAATGCTGGTAAGGGGGAGCATAGGTGAGATTCAAATCCAGGTATTTTTGACTCCAAAAGCTTGATTCTTAACCACTATACCACTGTCCCCTTCTCTCTGACATAGCTACCTAGCACATGGTATATGCTAAAAGTTAGTTGGCATATTCTGTAGAGAGCCTACTCATTAGGTACCATCCTTGATACATGAAGTATATTTTTAGCCGTGTTCATAAAGTGCAGAAAATCATTTCCAAATAAGCAATCCCAAATAATTTCCGATTTAGTGAGTATTCCAATTTAAACCCTCAGGAGCCACAGAAAATTTTAGCAGAAATAGCAATAAATAACTACCACGTATGGGGCAATCACTAAGAGCCAGGTACTGTGCTAGGCGCTTCATCTCACTTTGGTGTAATCCTTCCATCAGTGATGTAGAATAGGCATTCCTTATTTCCGTTTTACTGATGAGGAAACTGAGGCACAGCAGGGTTAAGCAGCCCTGCCCAAAGTTAAACAGTGAGTGGGGAAGCTAGGAACTCCCTCCTTTTCCACCACACTCTAACTTCTTCAGGGGAAAAAAACCCAACAAATCCTTTGTCAAGAATTCCTTAAGGTGTGCCTGGGTGGCTCAGCGAGTGAAGTGTCTGACTCTTGATTTCAGCCCAGGTCATGATCTCATGGTTCTTGAGATGCAGCCCCGAGTCAGGCTCCACGCTGACAGCATAGAGCCTGCTTGGGATTCTGTCTCTCCCTTTCTTTCTGCCCCTCCCCACCCCCTCAAAATAAACAAATAAATAAATAAATAAAAAGAATTACTTAATTCACTAACAACTATTTTTACAGGAGGAACAAATCATTTAATAATTCAACGGCCAATTCTTTTTGCCTTTAAGCATTTCCCCCCTATATTTATATCATATTTGGATGAATATTGGTCGGTTTGCATTCTCTCATAGCCTGGCATCACGGCAAAGGGAAAGTTTGCCACAGAAACTTCCAAGTCACACAACAGTGAATTTATGGCAAGAAAACAACCCGATACCCTAACAAAGAGAAAAGGAAGTAAAACACAACTTCTAAGGGCTAGTCTGGACTCAATAATTCTTCAGTCTTGATCTATTATGCGTGATGACAGATGAGTTTTAGAATGAAGGGAATGTGAGGCATAGGAAGACCTATTGCCAATGCATAATCCATTACATTCACTTACCAAGGCAGGACAGTAACCATAACAAGATTTCTCAATAACAATGATTGAAATAAAAAAGCAAAACTTTATGGCTAATCCCAACTTAAATATAAAATTAAATCATATAGAAACATTTTCTTACAACATGTTTCTCCAGATACTGCAGTTAATTAAAGTTTTATTGTCCTGAAAACCATAAATCTGAATCAAGATAAAGAAGTGTGTTTTTCAAAGAAAAGGATCCCTAAAATTAACTTGAGATAAAATACAATCCAGTTATATCTCAGGAGTTTTTGAGCAAAGACCGGGGAGCCCAAAGTTTGACCCCATCAAGTTGCTGATTTTCTGGGCTGAGTTTACTGAGTTAACACTGGCAGGTATGTTTTGAATCTATAATAACCAAGCTGACATATGGGCTTAGGGCTCTTGATTGTCTCTAAGGTGTGCCATGATAATATCCACCAGTTTTCTAGGATTCTCTACCAGAAAATATAAATTTTTATATTTGTAATAGGTATTAAACCAAATTTGTCAAATGCCATCTCAAAAATAATCACTTTGTCTTTTGCCATCTTGGCTTGACTCTTCCTGTGACATTCCCAAACATGCCAAACCCACAACCCCCAAGATGCCCAATGTTTCTCATGTTCCTTCCAATTCTTACCTGGATGATAATTTCTGCTGGGCTCTCTTCAGCTTTCTTTTGGCCTACATTCTGAATACGCATGAACTGGCCTGTTGTAGGCACTCCCGGTGCATCGATTTTCCTTGTCGTTAAGGGAGGGCCAACAGCAGATGGACTTGAACAGGACTCTCTACATTTCTGTTGCTGGGGAGTGGAAT
This sequence comes from Lynx rufus, assembly GCF_022079265.1. Lineage (NCBI taxonomy): Eukaryota > Metazoa > Chordata > Mammalia > Carnivora > Felidae > Lynx > Lynx rufus. Next base: position 55,935,732 of record NW_025814897.1, read on the forward strand.
TCGCCATCCCTGCCACCACCACGTGGGTGGAGGGTAATGATCCTGCTTCACCAGTGAGCATACTAGTGGCAAGAGCCTTCTTTGGGGGATCCACTACCATATGCTCTACATTTGTATCAATCTGAGCTTCCATCAAAGACATTTTCAAAATGTCTGACACAGCTGTCTTCTCAGAAGCCTGAATGGGAGATATGCTTGTAACTGGTGATGTCAGCTTAGGCACAGAACTGCCACCAGTTATCTTTGTAACTGTGGGAGGCTGGCGCCCCTCAAAAGTTATCTTTGTAACAGAGGATCCTTGGGTTATAATTGGCTGCTCCACCTGAAAACAAATTGGGGTTGTGTGTGTTACAGCTACATCTCTTTGAGAAAACCTATCAAACACCCCAGATAATATGGCAAAAGAAACATTCGTGCGGTATACTAGGAGGACATTTTGAAGCTTGGTGTTTTAATACAAGGGCTGGATGGGAAAGTATCTGGTTATTTTTAAGAAACCTAGGGAAAGAGAAGGGGTTGAAAGAACCTCTGTCAAGCCAGCCAAGGTTCATAACATAAAGGAAAAAAAGTCGCAGCAGCCTTGCTTCCCTTTGGGATTTATATCCCCATACAGTACACCTTCAACCCATTCTCAAATTATTTGTATCATCTTCAGCTTTTAAAAATAAAAAGCAGGGTTTTTCAATTTTTTTTGCTTCAAATACATCTTACAAATATATTCTCTATATATGTATTTATAATATATACACACATATATACATTACTCTAAAGCCACTGGTTTTCCCTAATATAATTTTTCTTTCGAATATCCAGATAATTCCTCTGCAATCTAGAAGATAAATCTAGAAGATAAATTTATTCACTAGAGAGTGATGATGTAAACTGCAAAGGAAGATGTTCAATGAAGCTCCTTAAGAGACTGCGTTGTTTACTTAGCATTACTACCACAGATAAAAGAGTTTACAAGCATAGGAAAAAAAATTTTGTACCTAAAAAATAACAAATAATTTAGGGATCTCGCTTCTACGTGCTGCTGATCAATGCTGAAGTGATTTCATTTAAAAACTGCCTAGAAAATCAAGTTCTGAGTGCTACACTTTATTTGTCCTTCCTATGTTAATGCGTGCATTTCTTCCCTAATGTCAACCTTCTGACGGGGTAAAGTAATACCAGCATAAATGAGGCTTTTGAGTTTCCTCTTGCCAGGAGAAAGCACTGCTAATCACGATAGGATCGTAATGTTCTCATTTTTTCCATCAACAGAGAAGCTTAACTTTGCATGCTACCAATATTCCGTTACCTGGCTTGCCGGCTGTTTCTCTGATGAGGCTGGGAGCGGCATTTGGCTCTGGGGGGTTTGGGGTTGCACGTAGATTTTTGGTTGGTTCGGAGCCTGCTGCAGTTTAGGGAGCTGCTGCGTGGTTTTCACTGCAAGCACCTGTACTACAGTTTGCGGGGGCTGTGCCATTAAGGTAGGAAGCTGCCTGTCTTTGGCCACCATGGGATGCTGTGTGTGCTGTACATCTGGCTTGGGCTGTGCTTGTTCTTGCTGGAGAGGGGTGAGTTTCTGATGCCTGATGGAAAGCTGGGGCATTTGCGGGAGTTTGTGCTGGAGCTGGTCTGCCTGCAGGTGGATGGTCTGCTTCTGTTTAGTCTGGAAGCACTGCAGAGTTTTCACTTGCAGCTGAGTCTGTTCCAGCTGGGGCTGGCTAAGTTTCTGCTGCTTAGCTGACTGTGACTGAGTCAGGGCAGATCGGTAAAACAGACCTGTCTGAGGGTCTAAAGTGTCCATCTCTTCAACCTCGCCCTCCTCAGTTCCAAGTTCCTCGCTGTGTTTGGTAAAAGCAGTGTGACTGCTTAATGCCTGAGTAAAAAAGGCACAAAGTAAGAATAAAGTAAAGGCACCTACATTGCTACATTTTCCTCAAACTGGAAAAGACTTGGTTATGAGATTCATTCAAAAATTTTCAGAAGAAAGAGCTTAAAAAGACCATGAAACCTCAAGTTTTCTAAATCTAAAGGGGGCTTTAAATTGAGACTCTTGTAATTTCAACTCTTAGAAATTAAGTACTGCAACAACTGGTCTACTCTTTTCTATAAGAAAAGTGGACCCAGAATTTATAGGTAAGAGGAATAAGGTTACCCTGCAAGCACAGCCCAACACAGAAAAAGAACAGGCTCCCTGACTCAGGACACAGCTGTCTAGCCTGGTCATCAGAGATACTGAGCCACCCAAAGAAAGAACACAGCCACCCAGGTATGAGGGGTCCAGAGAAAAGTCAAAGTTCAGAGAAGCCCACTTTGGCCATGCTGTCCAGTAAGTCAGAGTCGCTGTCTGAGGGACATGCCCGTCCAGGTCCCCACAGAGGGCCTCTCCGGTCAGAGTGAAAACGGTTCATCAGGCTTCACCAAACCTGTGTGAACCACCCTCTGTACTAGTCCTCCTCGCCCCTTTGGTCATATTCCGGGCCCAGCAGGCAACAGTTTCCCAGAGGCTCGGCTGCCAGGAGGGAAGGAGACTGGGGAGGGACAAGAGCACTCCTGTCAGCGGCAAAGGAGACTCTCCCGTGTCAGTTTTAACAGCGAGGGGAGGAGGTATTGATCTTGAGCGACATGGTGAGGGCCAGTCTGTTTGACCTCTCTGGGTGCCTTGAAAAAGGTCAATGTCAGGACTGGCCAGGTGAGGGCTAGACTCCAGGCTGAGATCTGGTACCCACTTAAACCTCTGGCCACCTGGCTTCCCTCAGTGACACAAAATCCACCCCAACCTCATCCTTCCCACTTCCTTGTCACGTTATTCCTTCATTCTAAACTTTAAAACTTTTTGAGGTTCCACTGAAACCCTCCCTTATCTCAGAACGACCTTGCACATACAGGTTTTTAATTCAACAATTTCTTTATTGCCTTTCAGGTTAATTTGCTTACAATTAGGATCAACTGCTACCAGTCAAACTGATGGTGATTTATGTGACAACTAATGATACGTCACGCTTAAATCTGGTATCTATGATAATCACTTTGTATAGAGGCAGGATGCTTTGGGTTTAAATCCTAGCTCTGCCACCCAGAATAAGTTACTTATTTTTACTTAACTTCTATGAACAGAGTTTCCTCATTTGTAAGAGGGATAATATACCCACCTTACAGGATCACAGTGAGATTTAAACAAATGAATGTATTTAAAGCTCAAAGCACAGTAGCTGACATAAAATTAGCTTATCCCCATTACCCTTGGTACCAGACTTTCTGTTTTATATTAACTCTTTCTCCTTCCCATTGGGTCTCTTCCTCCTGTTTAATTGGTCACATATAATAAAAGTCAGATATTTATACCTACTTATTTGTAATGTTTCCCCATGAGAATTCATCATAAAAGCAAAAACCCAAGCAACAAACAGCTAAAGAAGCCAACTTCTATTTCATTTACAAAAATCTCACCTACGTGATAAATTCTTCTGTAACAATAAATATACAGAAACAGTGGCCACTTTTGAAGTCACAGATTCATCTAGAAAGTGCCACCCTTTTGAAATGTTCCAAGTTTGCAGAAGATCCAAGAATATTGTTTCTTAATTACTTTCCAGTGTTGAGACTCTCAATTCATTCCCTCTCCTCAGTCCTCACAGATGAAAGAACGACACAAATACTCTTCTTCAATTCAGTTATTTCCTTTCTTACAACAGATGAAACTAAACCTTATTTCAAAAAGGAGCAGTTATAGAAGGTAGGGAGAGAAAGAAGAGATACAACCTGCTGCATAATGTGGGTGATCGCTCCAGGGGAAGATGCCGGGATGGACTTCACCACCACCGAAGTCTGTGTTGCGGTCTGTGACTGAGCCACATGCTGGAGCAGGGTCCGCTGGGGCTGGGAGGGCTGTTGGGGCTGGGAGCGATGGCTGACTGAAAATAGAGGAGGTGATGATATTTCTCCAGAAATCACCACAGCATCTGTAACCAGTAGTCATTTTAAACAAATGTCTGTGAGATTGCGTCACAGAGAGAAAGTGTGGTACTGTGAACTAGGAGGCAGAAGACCAGAGTCTGCCCATCTATGAGCTGTGTGACTCTGAGAAAGTCACTTATCTTCTCTGAGACTCTGTGTTCTCATCTGTAAAATGGGAATAACAGAGCTATTATAAGGATGAGATGAGAAATGTGGAAGCACTTTGAAAACTGTCATCACAAAGGAGGAACAAACCCCTTAAAGTTACATCCTCCTGTGAGCCGCACTTACTTCCTCCAAGAACCTTCACCCCATTAAGGTAACAAAAACAATAATGAATTTCTGGAATCAAATCCCAGACTAGTATCTTTAAGGATACTAAGATAATACTTAAGTTACTAAGATGGTATTTTAATTTCTTGGTCCCAGTTCCAAATGCAATACAAAACCCAGAAACATTCGTTCTTTTACATGAAGTAGACACTGTCTTGCAGCCTTACAGTTCCTAAAGATATGAGAGGTCAAAATGATACTGCAGAAAGAACCGGACCAAGAGTCACACCTGGATTCTGTCCCACTCTGCCACCAACCAGCTATGCGAACTTGAAGAGGTCACTCAAATTCTATGAACCTCTAAAAAAACAAAACAAAATTCCATTAACCTCTAAAACCCAGAGGTTTTGTTTTTGTTTGTTTAATGGGACAATAAATTTTTTCTACCTAGAGGAGGATCAAATGAAGTAACAAGCTGAAATGTTAGGTATTAAAATATAAATTTAATTAAATTATTAAGTATTAAATTGTTAACTATCACAATATAAAGTTAACAAAAGAACAGAAAAATCACTCTTCTTTCATCTTCTCCAATTTAGCTCATCTGACATAAACGGGTGAGAATTCAGTAAGGAAAACAACCCCATTTCTTACTCTCTTACAAAGGTACAAAGGTCCTTCTCTGGTACATAGGGCAAGAGGGGTAAACTATACACTTATGTTTATATTGATAGACAGATGTAAAATGATACATCGACATTGGTGCCAATCTATCATCTTTTACCAGCCTCAACTTCAACTTTTTAAACAGTAAAACATTCACCACCTCTTAGTCTACAGAGCTTTAGAAATGCTTATGGTTACTGGGAAACAAACTTTCTGAAACAAGAACAGAGTACAATAAATCGGTAAAATTAGCTAAGGTTTTTGAGAATATAAAAATCCTCTCAATGACCCATGATTCCAGTGCTCATATATCTTGATCTGCAATTTCAAGTAGCTCCATATTCAAGTGGTTGCAGGTTTAGAAAAATCATAGTGGAATGTCCAAGGGTAAGATGATCACTACAGAAATCAATGTCAAAGTGCTACTTAGGTATTATGAGTACAGAACTAAAACTACCCAGTGAAATATAAATAAGCTTTATTTATTTTTTAACTCATTCTATCTATATTCTCAAACACAGTTTTTCTACTGTTGCTTATACACACGCCTACAAGTGATATAAGAGATTCCAGGCAGCATCACTGGTAAAAATGTAATGCAGTATCTTACTGCGTTTCACAGTATGCTTTACACGTACATTTTAAATTATATGAGTTAACCAAATCTTCCGTATGTGCTCAACCAAACGGAAAAAAAGGGCGTCAGTGTTGACATTAAAACAACTACTGCTGAAATCATTTATAATGTGACTGAGTAGGAGAAAAACAAATCACATAATATTAAAATTGAACAAGCAAATTCATAAAGTTTTTTACTGATGGAAGCATCATCAGAAATGAATGACACTTGAAAGAATAATAAATAGATAATTTCTCATGGAATTATCAGATTATATGGAACATTTCTGCTGTCCATACTCATCTTCATAATTATGACATTAGAATCTTATTAAGAAATGAAATGGATTTAACAGACGATCAACTAAAATCATTTAAAAATAATCCTCACTCAAGATACTACAAATCTCTTCACAGTAATTCCCCAGCATGCAGAAACGTCAGAGAAGACTAATACCCACTCCTGGATAATACAAGAGGTCAGGGCTAGGGAGCTGGGTTCGAAGTCAAAGAAAATGCTTAATGTGGCTGAGGATATGATGGGGAGAAGATCATGGAAGGAGGTCACAGAGTGAACATTCAGAAAACAGCTGAACTGACCTTAATTGGGCCATAAAAACAGGATAAAACAGTCATTTATTTCTGTAAACAACTTTTATTTTTTCCAATGTCAAACTGCTCACTTCTGAGAAAGGATCCCACTCTCCTGCAAAAGGAAAGTCTCCTTTTCACTGAGCGGAGCTTACCTTTCCTCTACCAGATCAGAGTAGAGCGCATCCATTTAACTGGTCCCCCCCAAAACAACAATATTTTACCTTCAGTTATGCTACAAATGGATGCACACCACTTACCTAGAAGGGGAAAAGCAACCTCTGTCCCCTCATCAGTGCGTTCTGAAAAGGATAAGTAAGGGAAGAAATCATAGGTCTTTTCTTCTATTTACCATCTGATAATCTAGTCTATCCCCAGAAGTTAATACTGATTTCCCCAACATACTGCCCTCTGCTTTATTTAGCTTTTTGCTAAATATCTCTGAAGAAAGATGCTAGATGGCTTTCCATAATCTTTAACTGGATTTTCCCTTTTGGCAATTTTAACCCGTTAGTCTTAAAAATATCTCCAAAAATGATACCATACAGTCCCTCTTCTGCTTTGGTATTTACATCCTTTAAGTATCTGTAACTTTATGTTCTCTTTTAATTACTGCTTAAGAAAACTCAAGACAGGCATTCTTTATATATTGCCTTGTAAGTCATTTCTCCTAACCCCTAATTATTCGCATTATTATTCTCTGAACTATTTCAAATCTCAAGGTAACGAAGTGTCCAAAACAGAAGGCAGTATTCCAGGTGTGGTCTCGCCAGAACACGAGAGAAAGAATCTATTATCCTTCCTGTTCCACTTTTCTATCTATGCCATCCAAAACTCTCATTAGTGTTTTGCTGCCAGACCACATTTGAAACAAATGCCTGATTTGCCTTCCACGAGAACTCCTAAGTATTTACAGGGACTTAAAGTTTCCCACATTTTTTTTCTTTACATCAAAAAAGGTATTGGATTTTATACCTCCTTTCTCCCTTGACCCATCTCCCCTCCCCTCTCCCCTCCACCAAAACTAAAAAATTTAGATGCATCAAAATATTTATTCTTCTGTAAAAGGTATTTTATCCTCTCTCTACAACTGTCACCCTATATTCACAGACGTTATTTATGGTCAACTTGCAATTTTTTATTAGCTGCCAGTTTGTAACAACTGATTGGTTTTCTTCCCTAGTCATTAAAGACAGGGTTAAGTCCCAAGGACAATGAAAATTTGCTTTCAGAGCAAACTGGAAAAAGATCTAGAAATATAAAAGCTATATTCTCCCCCAAACAACCATCCCATCAAATCCAGAAAGGTAGCTCTCCTACCTTAATACTACTTTTTAAGAGGACACCTACCAGTAGTGATGTATTCAGCAACTAGTTCTGACTCTACCACAGCAATGGATGGACTCTCAGGAGAATGTCTCTTTTCCTGGGTCATCTGAATAGGCACTGCCATCTGACTCAAGTCAATAGTGGGTTGTCTTGGTTTAGATTCCAATTTTTCCTTTACTGCATAGAAAAGGCAGGGGAAAAGTTAACTTTTGTTACAAACAAGTATCAAAACCAGAGTTGTCCATGGGAATAACGAGCCAGACCTCTGGGGTGCCACGACTGGCAGTGACTAAGGAGACAGTGAATTGAAATGAAAAAAGCAGACTGCTCTATATGGTTGTATGGGCACAACTTATGCAACCATAACCAGCAGCCTAGCAAGAAGGACATATGCAATCAGACTAAAATTCCCCATTATGACTAGGCTAAAAAATCGGTTTCCCTTGTACACACTCCTTTTAGAACATTTCCTTTACCCTTCTTCAAGGTAGTTCCCGGTATTCTGGAGTTTACCAACCTGAAAACAAAGGGTGAATAGGCAGTATATAGCATGATTTGCTCTAGATCATACCTACCCAGAACAGACAATACAATGACTAGTTTAATTTGATCTATTAAAAATTTAAGATAATCCCCAAAGAAATGTTACCAAGTATTCAATGGCTCTTAAAGAACAAAAATCTTCAGTGTTAGGAAAAAATGATCTCTCTGTTCCTACAAAAATGTTTTATGGAGTGGTCTGGGATCAAGAATGGGCTCCATGGATAAATTTACGTTCTATCTTGTCATTTTTTCTATAAAATCTACTTACTCGGTTTTCACCCTCTGTGAGACATTAATGGAAATGGCTGAGTATGTCAAAAACAAGAAACTAAGGAAATGCCTAAGGCCAAAAGTAACACCAATAGAAAGATTAACCAAAGATACTAAGTGCTCATATTCTTTGGCTAGTGTTAAGGTGGATGTTACAACAAATAGTTAGTTACCAGTAATTAAGTCCACTGAGTGATCATTCAGATTATTCCCACAAAGCATATAAAGTGACAAAATCAAGATAATCATTTAAACAAAGAAAGCAAAACCAAACCAAAATAATACCACAGTCACCCCACAAGTAGAGAGGACACTGAATTAGGAATCAAAAGACATGGAGTCTCACTCTGCCACTAACCAACTGGGTAACTTCTCTGGATCTCAGTTTACTTATGCATAAAATGAAAGGCTTGGATGAGATCATTGCTAAGGTCCCTTAAATACTCTTAACAATCTTTGACTTATTGTAATAGAAAAGTCAGTAATAACTAACATGGGTTTCGCCTGGTTTATTGAAGATATTTAGTAACTAGAAATACTAGTGGGATCTTGTTAAATGAGGGCAGCTTTGCATGGAAGCTCAAGTGGTTAAATGATACAATGAAAATATAAAGATAAAACCAATTAGAATGCTAGCAAGGGCCATTAATGGTGTTTTATGACCACAAAATTGCCCCACCAATATCAAGGAGGATGGCAGGGGCCCTTCAATCTGCCTCCTACTCTTCTCAAATGGAACTGACATCTATGCTACATCTATCCTTGTGCTTAGAAATGATAGAAACTACTCTCTTCTGGTGAAAGAGGCAACAGGATTGCCCATTTCAAGCAGGAGACAGAAAAGAAAGGGCTCTGCCATTTTTTTTCCTCCCTAACTAGTCTATCCTTTAGTACTCCTCTGCACATCTTATTGAACTGACAAGTAAACAGACTGCAGCAATGATTATAGACCAGTCCAGAGGGGGGAAATGTGCTCAAATAATAACAAAGAAAATATAACAGTGGTAGTATTTTAGCACAACCCATCTCTAGAGAAAACATGCTTCATTCAATTGAGCATGTGAATTCATACCTGTTGTCTGTTGGAGTTCTAATAGAGCTTTGATTGTTGAAGTAGCTGATTGTGATTCACTGGATACATCCTGATAAATTATGGTGGGGCTAGTCTCCATTGCAATCTCATGTTCTGACCAATCCTGACGCCGGGAAGCAATTACATGAACTACAGGCTGGGAATCTGTTTTATATTAGTTAAAAAAAAAAAACCCTATAAACAAAGTTTCTCTTAAAAAAAACAATTTGTTTTTTTTTTTTAATCTTTGTATTTATTGTAAACTTCATGCTTTATCTCCCCAAGAAGACTGTAAGCCCCCACAGGGCATATCTTTCATGTCTGTATTCACTTACTCATTCATTCATTCACTGATTCAACAAACTGGGCACCTATATGCAGGAGTCTATATTTGGCATTGAGGATATAAAGGAGCTTACAGAGTAATCAGAGGATGCTCAAGAAGCACACAATCTGGTTGGGGAGACAGACATGTAAAAAGACAAATTACAATTCAATGTGATAATTGCTATAATAAATAGGTGTGCATTTGTCTAAGTAGATGTATGTTTGTGTATAGTAAGAACAAAATGCTGTAGGAGTCTTTATTTTCCCCAATGCATCTGAAAATGTGTTTTGTATTACAACCTGAGCATCCAGTCAACATTACTTATTTTTGGATGGCTGAACTACTGAAAAGAAATCCTGTCCGCCAATAACAAGAATGGATAGATGATCTAGAAGCAGGATGATATAATAGCACACGTATAACATCAGAGTTCAAAGTCTTAGGTTACAGCCCCTATTATTTGCAAGCCTCTATCTATTATTTGCAAGTTGAGTCCTTGGGTTTTAGTGTCATTATTTCTAAGTTGGCAGTGATAAAATTACCTATCTACCTCACAGGACTTCTGAGGATATAATGAAATAATATATGTAAAAGAGCTTCATAAACTATGAAGGACAACAGAAATGTTATTGTTGTTGTGTCCTAAAAGTTCTCAATTCTGAGATGTTGTGTTAGTTTCAAAATAAATTAAGGCCCTAATTCAAGGCTTATTATATTTATGCTAAAGGTAGGCAAGTAAATACTAAATGTGCATCAAACAAAGCAACAAATTATTGAGTTTTCCATCTGCAGAATAATCAGGTTGGACTAGACTATTATTAAGCTCCTAAACTCCTTTGTCCAGGACACCATACAGGACAAAAATTATGGAGGACATAGAGGCACAATCCCCACCGCCAAGTTTAGATTACAATGGAGGAGACCTAAAACAAACATACATATAGCTTTGTATTCTTGGGAAAAATCAAATGACTAGGGCAAACAAGACAAATATATAGAAAGAAAAAGACTGCTTTGAATTGGATTAGTCAGTGAAAGCATCACAGAAGAATGAAAAAAATTCAAATAAACGAGAATAAATTCAACAGAAGTTCAACCTTCTTTGAACCTTATATTTTTGAAAACCACAAAGTTGTCCAAACAGATTGGGGAAGGCAAAATGACTCTTAAAAAGAAAAAAGCCTCCCCAAAGAAAACAAAGTCAATATACAATAGCACTGGAATTTTTAATTACCATTAACAAACTGTATTCTCTGCCCCTCAAACACTGAGTAGAATATATGCCACACTAGGGAGGTATACCCTCCCCCCAAATCCTAGAAGACTGAAGGACACTATCCTACAATGCCAAATGTCATGTGATGCACATAACAATTTTTCTTTACTCATTCTAAGTAGACAATAGAACTTACACCTAAAAGAACTAATTTTATTAGGGAATCATTCTTTTTATAAAACCTACGTTCTCAAATTTAAGAAATTCTCATGGCAATGTAAGTATTCCTTGGCTAGGTGAGAGAACCTACAGGCACAGAATGACTGCAACCCAATACTGTAACATTCACTGAAAATCCAAAAGAAAGCAAGGATTGCATCTGTAGAGAGATAAGGTAGAAATAGACTGAGAAAGGAAAACAAATTTCCACATGGGAGCACCTGTCAGAGACATCAGCTCACATAACATTATCCTGTGGGGAGGGACTGGGGAGATGGTTCACTCTTTCTGCCCACACCCAGAGAAGAGCCAACCATCACACAGTATCACTGCGGCAACTTCAACAGCTGAGACAAAGAATGAGTGTGTGAACCTAGATGTGAAAAACATTCCTTGAGTGATTTTCCTCTCTACTCTTGGCTTCTTCTTAGACTAGATAAATCTACTGCCTATTGAGTCTGATGCTGAGGTCAGGGTGCAATAACCGAGACACCAAGAGCCTGATCTCACAGTACCATTTGATTATGAGGATGGTGGCCCGCTAACCCTCACATGTCTTTCCCCATGGGTCATTTAACAAATATTTCCTGGACATCTACTACCTGTTAGGTACCAGAAATACACACTGTACTGTTATATGCAGAGGCAGATCAGGCATCTCTGTGGAAGAATGCCTCCTGTGACTTTACCATAAAAGGCCTATAACACACTTTCATAGAATAGTAAGACCTCTCAGCTAGCAGGGATCTAACAGTTCACTTAATGCTATCACCAATCCTATACTAAAATCTTCACATAACCCCCACCAATCAAGAAATTGCCACACCAGGGGCACCTCGGTGGCTCAGTCTGTTGAGTGTCCGACTTCAGCTCAGGTCATGATCTCGCACTCTGTGAGTTCGAGCCCCACATTGGGCTCTGTGCTGACAGCTCAGAGCCTAGAGCCTGCTTCAGATTCTGTGTCTCCCTCTCTTTCTGCCCCTTCCCTGCTCATGCTCTGTCTCTCTCTGTCTCAAAAATAAATAAAAACATTAAAAAAAAAGAAACTGCCACACCAGAGAACTCACTACTTTCTAATATAGTTTCCTTCCATTTCTGCAGTTATGACAATGAGAAAATTTTCATATATAAAATGGAAAACAGGTCTTCCTGTCTACCCAGTGGTTCTAGTTTCCGTCCACGTATCCACAAAGATCAATTCTTTTCCCTCTTCCACGTCACAGTTCTCAGGAAAACTGACAACCCCCATGTCCCCAACCCAATCCTCATCTTCTCTTCTCCATAAGAAATGTCCTGTTTCCACTGACCATTCCTCATATAAAATGATTCCCAGATGCCTTAAGCATCTAAATCATCCCTTCTAAACTAAACCTAAGATGTCTATGTCCCTTCTATGATATAATATATACCTTCCCTCTGAAGTACTGTCCTAAAACCCAAGGCCTTCACAGTACTTAACTGCCTAGACAGCATCACTCAAAATGTTTCAGAGAACATTAATTCCTCAAGATGTTCTGCAAAAGGTTCTATGGTCAAAAAAGTTGGGGAGTGTTTTACATTATATACACCACTCTTCATTTTTCACAATATATATTAGCACATAACGGCTCTGAAAAGTTCTGTAGTAAGTATGTTTTGCCTAACCTGGATTTATTCCCCATCCTCACCGTAATCTACTGAGATCATAAAGCTTCTGGAAAAATCACCCTAGAAACAAATTTGTGACCTCCTTAAAGTGATGTCTTATGTATTTTTTAAAGTGATGTCTTTTACATAGGATACAGGATGCACTTCTGTATTTACCTCATATCTTAAATCCATCTTAAATCCCTACTCTTGGGTTTTCTCTCCTTGTTCTCTTTCATTTTACTTCATATAATCTTGTATTCTACCCAATCCACCTTAAAACCTTCTGGAAATAAACAAAATATAAATAATCTTTAAATTTTTCTTTCTTTTTTTAAAATCTGGGGGGCACGATCTTGGGGTCATGAGTTCAAGCCCCACGTCAGGTGTAGAGATTACTTTAAAACAAAATCTTGGGGCACCTTGGGGCGCCTGGGTGGCTCAGTCGGTTGAGCCTCCGACTTCGGCTCAGGTCATGATCTCACGGTTCGTGAGTTCAAGCCCCACATGAGCCTCCCTAGTGTCAGTGCAGAGCCCATTTTGCATCCTCTGTCCTCTTTCTGACCCTCCCCTGCTTGCGTGATCTCTCTCTCAAAAATAAACATTAAAAAAAAATCTTAAAAAAAAAAAAACATCACAGGAGTTCTTTTTAACTCTTCTTACAACATTTTTGTAAGTCTGAAATTACATTAAAAGAAAAAGTTACCAAAGCAGGGGAGGGGCAAAAACTACAAAAGCAATAGAAAGGAAAAATGAACTGCTATGTAGTGCTTACATTTCCGTTAGGTTTCATCCTCGTATAGTTTGAAAACCAGCATGATCTTAGACTGACCAAAATCTTTATCCCTTTCTTTCACTTTAAATCATAGCATATATATTCCCAGCTCCTGGTCTTTGTGAGAATGCACTAAAGACAGTAGCAGGGGGGGTGGGGAGGGGGGAGGAATGTAGATTATAATAACTGGCTTTATAGTCAACTATATTAGATATACCTATTCTGAACTGAAATTTTTCCATATTACAGAATATTTTTAAAAGAAAAAATATGTGATGATACAGAACAAATAAAAATACATGAAACCATGTATAATAACAGACTGAACAGCAGAAAACCTTAGACGGAATTACTTCCAAAAATAGCCAAACTTTTGTCCCATTCTTAGAATGAAAACTGAAGACTGCCTAATGAAATGGCATGTTTGGGAAGTAATGATTGGCTCATAGCTCCCTCAGATAAAGACTAGCAAATTCAAAGGAGAACCCTAGATTATGGATATAAAAACATCTACTGTTCATGTTCCCCTCTTAGCACCAACTCATGAGCTAAATATTTTACCTGCTCTCTATAAAAATATTTCTCAAGGGAAAAAATGGCTAGTATTATTCAAGGAACCAGAGGCTTAAAAATAAAAGAGGGAAATGCAGCTGATGTGTTGAAGTAAGAATGGAATCTGTAAATATCAAATCATTAAGAAATAAAGATAGAATGAAATAGAGAATAAGCATCACTCCATGGGGACTAGTACAGAGACTAATTTATAATCAGTATAGAATGATAAACTAAATCTCAGTAAATTGATTCAGAAAATATTACTATCATTGATAATATGCTGAAGAAAACTATCTACTTTGTAAAATGAGTACCATATAGTTTGTTAAAATCAACGTTTTTATTTATTTTTAATTGATGAATTTTCAAAGACCATTTCAAATGCTATCTCTTTTGTGAAGCTTTCTTATCCTTTTCTCACTGGAATGTGAATTTTTAGCCTTCGGTATTTTTATTTGTTACTAATAAACTTATTAAACTACTACTGAAGTTATACACGTGTATTTTTTAATCCCCTACTCTAGATTTTAACAAGAACTATATTTTACTCAATGTTTACAGGGCCTAGCACAATGCTTAGTATGTAGTATAAACTAATAAGTAACTGTCAAATTGAATTAATGGATTAATGGAATAATCAGCAATATGAACCATGTGAGCAATCTGAATTTCCCACTAATCTGGGAAGACTCCTTTAAAGAATTAAAATAATAAAAGTGCATAATATGAAGAATCTGCAGTAGAAAAATGAAGATACCTAGAAAGCACTCCTGAGAGAATAATGGGGAGGTGAGGAGAGGGAATGGAGTGAGAGAGTGATGACCAGGGGAAGATAAACAGCTTTGCTTATTAGATGCATCCGAGCATACAAGCAAGCATAGGCATAAATACACCCACCACCTGACAATAAGGGCAGTTAAGGTAACTGATAGACATGAGTATGAGATTTGCAGGTCTCAAAGCTTATGATTAAAAATTTATTTCAAGAGACTTCCTAGATGAACAACATAATTAAGATAGCACTGAGGATAAAGAGCTTCCCTACTCTGGAGTCTGGCTTCATAGCTCCTTTCTTATAATTAGGACAACCATACAGTATCATCTAAATTAGGAAACCTGTGAGAGCGGAAAGGCATGCTATTAATAATTAGGCTAGAACAGATATAAACTAGGACTTGTGCTATGCAAACTGCAATGTATGGTCACTCTATTTATAGCCCACTCATGGCCCACCTCTGGCCACTCTGATTCTTTCTCAAGGTTCAACAATAACCATTCAAAAGATACATTTACTTTCCTGCATACTTCTTCTTACCCAGAAGGAAACAAAAAGAATCACAGCACTAGCCAGTTTGATAATACCTACCTGTCAAAATCATCATCTAAAGTTTACCAATTATTTGGTGAACATCATGCCATGCCATCATGAACATAACGGTAAGCCTTACCAAAAACAAAACTTCAGCTCACTGATTACGTATCAAGCAAAAGAAAGTAAATCAAAAGACTCCACAAGTCAAAGCACACGTTTGTTTGAAATCCCTATACACAACTATTTCGGAACTAGGGTACTATGTCGGTAATAATTACGGTAAGTCAGGAGTAAAATGGATCTTACCTTGGGAACTTTGGGAGGACTCTGTAGAAGAGGAACTACTATCTGTATAACTCTGTGGGTCTTCTTTTCCCTCTTGAATAGATGAATTACCAGCTTCTGCTACCCTAGATGCTTGCTGTAATGTTTCTGTGACCAGCTGCCTTGTTTGTTCACTAACAACTGTGGCTTGAAATGTCACTGGTTTGGGTTTAATAAGAACCTAGAAGAAAAGCAGAAATATACCCAGTTTAAATTTTAGAGCACTATTTAAAATGCTAAACTTCTAGTCATGAACTATTATTTTCCCAACATGGGAACCAGCATTCTGTACATTAATTATGCTTTGGGCACAGCACTGTTTATCAAAGACTAATTCCATCTATGAACAAATTACAGTCAAGCCACATACAACATTTTAAATGGTACATGCCAGAATGCAACAGCCATAATTCTGACAAGAGGCTCTGTCCCTGTTTTTTCTTGTCTATAATGACTTCAGAAGTCATTTACAGTCTGTTGGCTATACACTAGAATGACAGCCAGCCACCCACCATGGATTTCAGAATGCCTAGATTCCCAATGGCACAATAACAGTCCAGAATTTCTTCCTTCTGAACATTTATTTTACTTTTTTGAGAGAAAGAGTGAGAGGCAGACAGACAGACAGCGCATGAGCAGGGCAAGGGCAGAGAGAGAGGGGGACAGAGGATCCGAAGCCCAATCATTTGGGCTCTGTACTGACAGCAGAGAGCCCGATGTGGGGCTCGAACCCATGAACCATAAAATCATGACCTGAGCAGAAGTCGGGAACTTAACCAAGTGAGCCACCCAGGCACCCCCTGAATATTTATTAACATAATAAACACAAAACCCTAGTTTGTTTAAACCACCATTCTTCAGGTTTCTTTTCATTAGCAACCAAATGAAATTCCTAATTGAGACACCTGTGCAAAGTAAATATGGTTGGGGCATAAGTCATCTTTGAAGAAATCCCAGGAGAAACACTGACTTACACAACTATCATTAGAAGCAATACGGTACAACAGATCAACTCCTGGCAAAGGTCAAAACCATAGACACTAAAACAAATAAAATGGGAGAAAAATTTCAAACTGAACTATTCTACTTCAAATTTTGAACTCTAGGAGTTGACTTCAATTGGGTGCCTGGAATGAAAATGTTAACTCACCACAATTATTTTTATTCTCCATATGTAAGATTCTAAACCCTTCCGGACTCTTATTAAGTCACTCATTCAAGAATTCAAGAATGAAAACATGGATTATACTATGACTTAGATGATGGAGCAAATGAAAATTGTTACAGTTGAAACTTAAAGGCAATTTGGACTTATTTCTAACCACAAAACTTATTTGTTTAGATATGCAAACTATTTGACTATGATTCTGAGGGAATGCATTCTAAAAGCAAATTAATACCTTTTACAAAAATTCTAGGATACCATTTCTCAACCAAAGCTGACATTACTTCCTTTGATATTCTCACAAAATAAATAGTATCCTGGCAATGTAAGATTAAATCCTGAGCCTCAATTTTCTAGGCAAATTTCCAGAAAAATTCCCTTATCTTCTATTGCTTGACAATTGAGCAGTTCTCTAGCTTCTTCATTATTTAGGTTTCAAATAAAATAAATTTTATAAGTAAATAAAGTGCTTTCAAAGGCCATATTAGCTTATAAAAAATACTTTTCTTTGAGAGATTCCAAACAACTACCACTCTCTCTCAAACACCTACTTCTCAAATAACAATACCTTCAGCAAATTTTATTTTAAGGGAGTTTTTTTCTCCAATCTTTGCTTATGACATGGCACAAATATTTAGATACCCGCCACCCCCCAAAAAGTACTGAAGAGAAAAACACACATTTTGAAAACAGACAATTACACACATTTGGTCATAACTTTTAACAATCTTATTTTTTTAAAGATTACTGATCTTTTCATTCAAATTTCTAACATGGAATTTTATAAGTTTGAAATATACCAGAGCCAAGAAAATTCATCATATCTTACAGCATACCTGTGTTTTCCCTTGTTGCCCATAAACAATTTTTGTCGGGATGATTTTAGCTGCTGGTTGAACTGTGGAACCTATTCCTTTTGGCTGAGTTACAATCATTTTGGTGATGGGTCTTGTAGCAGTGATAATAGCTGGCTTTGCTCCTGTTGGTACCGTCTGAATAGTCTTTTCTCCCTAAATTAAAGTCAGTGAATATATGAGATTTCTATGTATTTCAATGATAAAAACTGTCCTTTTACTGAAAAATCACAGAGAGGTTTTACCAGGATGATAGGAACAGGAATGTAAATTAAACAGCAAAGTACAATGTTTCCAGGTGATCACAAATCCTAGACTTAGTTGAGATGGTCCTAGAAGTCCTCTGCCCAATTTTCTGTCCAAAGAAGGCATTAATCATTTCCTGATGAGTGATTTTTAAAAATTATCTCACACGGGAATACTTACTACACCATTCCATTCATAGAATACATACATTAGAGTAGTTAGGAAATTATAAAAGAATAATTATAGAGATTATAGGTCTCCCTCACCCCAACATTATCTTCATTTTCTAATTTACCCGAAATAAACACTCATGTAACAAAAAATTACTGTGCATTATACTAGTAGCTAAATGTACACATATAAATAAACTAAGCTCCCCAAATACAAAATTATAAGGCTAAATAGCAGAATGTCTATGTGTAGAAGCATGGGCAAGAGAGGAAATTAGCACATATTAACAATCTTTCTGAGGTTATATGGGAAAATTAAAAAAAAACAACAGTGCATTTCCCACATTTTACTATTAGCATGTTACTAATATCACTTTAGTCTATTAACTAGGTAGCTTAAGCCCATTAACTTTTCACCATTTTTTGTACTTTTGTCTGCTTTATTCTTAAGTACCATCTTCTGGTCATTTATAGAATCAATACTTGAGCTTTCTTAAATTCAAAGACAGTGATTTTACTAAATTATTAAAATTTTACAAGTTAAAATCCATAAAACTGAAAGGAAAAATGTTCACCTTTTTAGTTTGTAACCTTCAGTCATCATCATCTAAATGTGTGGCCATCCAACTTAGTAGCCATAAAAACAAAGCACCCAGGTGAGCTGGCCAAAGGTAATCACTCAATTTAGAACTAAATATGATTATAAAAATCACAAGTTTAACTATCTGCTATAATAATCTAAGGAAAATATAAAGTGCCTGTCAATCATATTATTACTTACTTTAATACGCACATACCCTTCACAGCAGCTTCTTTGGGAGGAGCTCTAATTCATTTGCCAACAGCCACTAGTTTTCAAGTGGCTGTGCCTATCTATTAAACAGCTTGACGGGCTTGGTCCAACTATAATGACCCATTCAAAGCCTATCAAAACCAACTAGCAGGCTATTTTTAAAAAAATCTCTTCTGATGTATGTGTGTGGACATGCCCAGGTGAGCAAGCTGTTGAGTAGAGGAGAATATACATATGTGTAGTCTTATGCTCTGATCTGCTTGTTTTACTATCATTTCCTGTGTCAAACTGTTGCTCTTAGATATTATGTGGCAGCTAGGATTCATACACAACTCTTCAATGTTTGTGACCACAGGACTTAGAGTACATGGCATCCCATCTTATATATCAAATTCCATGAAGTTGCCAAACAAACTATAAAAGGCTTCTGAAAATCTGAATTCTAATCCAGGCTTTACTATTGGCTTACCATGTGAACTCACACTAGGAACAATCTGTTTTCCAACATGATGGAACTATCTAATGCCAACAGTTTAAAGACTGTGATGCCTAGGAAACTACCAGAGATCTGCAATGAAGTACAATAGTCTTTTTTTCTAGCAAAGTAGGGACATTACCAAGCCTAAATAGTTAAGCACCACAAGTAATAACAATAAGAGAAAAACTATTTATTGGTGACGTCCTATGTGCCAGGCACTGTCCTAAGCACTTTCAAAACAGCTCCCAGTTACTGAACAAACTCACTGGTAAAGATCATAATCACCAATTTACCAATGAGGAAATTAAGGATGAGAGAAGTTGAATAAATTTGCCAAAAGTCAAACTACAATACAAGAGACAAAGCCCAGGTTTGTCTAACTCCAAACCTCTGCACAATTGCCTTCAGAACTATAAATTAATCTGTTATTTGATATTTTTTTTAACTAGCTCAAAGAGGTAAAATGAAAGTAAAACCCTCTCAATTAATTTTCTTAATCCTAAATATCTCACTTGGCCCAGCCGAGGCCCATACTAGGCTTATGTCTACTGGCCAGAGGCAGGAGTAAAATTGTCCTCTAACAGAGGTCTCCCTGTAGTTAAGGCAGTGGAATCTTCCATTTGGACCAAGCTAAGCATCTAAATCATGGTCATAAGCAACCCAGTTATGAGCAACGTGTTTTAGGAATTACTGTGAAAAACGGCATCAGTTAGTGGTGCTTTAACAGTTATTACATCACAGTAGTGGTAGGTAAATCAAGCATACAGGCCATTGTGGGGTTCTGAAGTCCTTAGGCAAATATTTGTATAGCTGGTTTTTAAAATCCTCAGTGGACTGCTGAGTCTGCAGTACAAGCTCTTACTTACTCCAGCATTTAGCAATGTTGTGACAACGTTTTTGCCCGGGAGGCCTTGAATGGTCGTTCCTTTTCCTGTAGTCTTTTGCACAACA
This sequence comes from Lynx rufus, assembly GCF_022079265.1. NCBI lineage: Eukaryota > Metazoa > Chordata > Mammalia > Carnivora > Felidae > Lynx > Lynx rufus. Next base: position 55,956,051 of record NW_025814897.1, read on the forward strand.
ATCACATTGGGCTTGGAAGTCATTGGGATTGTAGTGATTTTGGTAGTCGTTCCTTAGAGAAGGGGGGAGAAAAGGAGGCCTGAGTTAAGGACTAGTGATATTTGGTTATTTCTGTTTATGTTGTACACAATTAACACACGTAGTCCGTGTCATCCCGAGATGACATGAAGGCTGTCATGAGGATGAAAATGAAGGCTCGGAACAATAAGCACAAGTTGTCCTAAAATGAGAGAGTGTTAAGAATTGACTTTTACAGCGGTCATCTTTTTGGAATTTGAAAACCTACACACCAAAATCAGAATCTAAAAATATCACTGTCATTTTCCCCATCAATATTCCTCCCCTAACTAGTTAACTGAAATCTAAATCTGTATTCTTTGACAAATACTTCCCCAAACCCAGTATTATATCTATTTTTGACTGGTGTGATGGGAAAACTCTTCTAAAAGAATATCAAGAGAGAGGTAAATACTTATCAAAATACTTATCAAAATTCACATAACATTAGACTCTTGAGAAAATTTATGAGAATAAGCCATTTATATTTGTGTGATCAAAAAAAAATAAACACTCAAAGACCAAGTCACAGATTAAACATGTCCTCTTGTTATCTGCAGCACTCTGAAGAGTCTGAGGATGATATCCCAATGTGTATATTTATACAAAAAAATTTATATTTTCAACAATTAAGATCTATTTCATAGACCTAAATCTACTGAGCCAAACATATTATCATGCCCTCTTCCCCACATCCTTCCACAATCTGCTTCTCTTATACCTATCAAATTTGTACCCTATATTCTTCTGACTGGCATGGCTGGAAATCCTGGTACAAATCTTGCCTTGTCTTCCCTGTATCACCCAAGAAAACAAAAGCCCCTTGCGCTCCACACTCTATCTTTTTGTATCACTAATTCCTCAGTGCTTAGCACATACTGTATGGCAATTACTCAGTAATAGTTGTTCAGTCGAGTATGTGAATGAACTCAATCTGTCACCAACACATGTCTTCTTTCAAAATGTTATTGATGTTGACTCAATAGACCCTCATCTCTTTTAGTGTCCCATATTTTCTCCCTATTGCAAGTTTCATACAAATAGATCTGAAGCTCCTGTTATATCAAACATCCTGAAAAAAATTTTTTTGTCATGTCAAGAACCCAATACATTGGTCAAATTGGTCAAAAACCTTCCTAGGGCAACTGGCTGGCTCAGCCGGCAGAGCAGGTGACTCTTGATCTCAGGGGGTGTAAATTTAATCTCCACGCTGGGTATAGAGATTACTCAAAAAAGCGAAAAGCAAAAAGCCTTCCTAATCCCTATTTTATCTAGTTCTAACTTTCCCTCTTAGGTTTCAAAATCCTGTATGAACTGACCCTTAATCTAAAAATTTGATCTTATTTGTTCCAACTCTTACCCTACAATACATGCCACACACTAGTCTAACAAGTAACTTCTTCACTATGGCTTCCTATTATCTGTCACACAGAGCCCAAATTCCTCTTAGGTTTCCAGGTTCTGTCAGACTTTAATTTGCAGGATTATCCAATATATACCTCTCCTTCAGTATGTTGGTTTCCACATTGGTCCTTGAGCATATGAGTCGCAATGCTACCTCTGTGCCTGTGATTTCCTCTGCCCATGAAAACAGGCAAGTCACATTGTTCTTCTATAGGCTTGCACATCATTTATCAAATGACTAAGCACATAACAGGTACTCATTAAAAACATGACTGATTAATATGTTCCCAAGAAGAAAAGTTAAACAAAATTTTATTCTTTTCTACTGGAAAAATTTAGCATTCCTTACTAGAGTTTTAGTAATGAGACTGCACCAAGAATAAGAATATTCTAGTCAATTTTTGGCAATTTTATTACTTCATATATCATTTTAATACATTTGCCATCATCTGATGTCTTGTCAGTCCAAGGCAACACAGTCAGGTTACATAAAAACGCACTTTTATTCACACACCAGCTTCACAAATGTTTTTCCCTGTATCTGTAGATTCTGAACAGTAAGCTGTTAAGAGCCACAAAAACCACACTGCCCATTATTCACATCTATCAACTTCAACTCTTAATTAACTTCAATCCCTCATACATGATTGATTGTGATGACTCCTTCAATAATACAGCCTCATTAAATACTTGGTTAATAAGGGGTGCCTGGGTGGCTCAGTCAGTTAAGCATCTGACTTCGGCTCGGGCCATGATTTCACATTTTGTGGTTTCGAGCCCCTCTGTGCTGACAGCTCAGAGCCTGGAGCCTGCTTCGGATTCCATGTCTCCCTCTCTCTCTGTCCCTCCCCTGCTTGCACTCTGTCTTTCTTTCTCTTTCAAAACTAAATAAAGATTAAAAAAAAAAATACATATATATATATATATATATATATATATATATATATATTTGATTAATAAAAGAAAGGGTTTTTAGAAAGTAAGCATTAAAAACTATCTCAAGAAGTGCCCCTGGTTGGCTCAGTTGGTTAAGCATCCAACTTCAGCCTAGGTCATGATCTCTCAGTTCCCAGGTTTGAGCCTCGCATCAAGATCTGTGCTGACAGCTCAGAGCCTGGAGCCTGCTTCAGATTCTATGTCTCCCTCTCTCTCTCCACCCCGCCTCCACTCATGCTCTGTCTCTGTCTCTCTCAAAAATAAATAAACTTGGAAAAAAAAAAAGCTATCTCAAGGAAATGTTAGCCAAGCTTTAACCAAAGTACAAGGACCACTTTTTTGGCAAAACTTGCTTAACAAGTGAATTACATTTGTATCTAAGTCACCATCTAATCCTTTCCATTGCAGGGATCTATTAATTTATGAGACAGTTGCAAACCAAGTTTGCCAGCTTTAACAAAATGAGGGGGGAGGATGTTAGAAAACAAGAAAAAGGCATAACATAAGGAAAAGCAAATACAGTGTCATTTTAAAATGGAAAAGTTTATAACTAGAATTATCAAGTTATAAAAATCTAAAGTTCCAATGAGCATATTTCTATATTTCAATTGATAACTATGTTATAGTTATTCATTTTTTTAAAAAGGTCTTCCTCTACACTTTCACAGTAGCCCAACTACAGTTCTCACATCACAACACAATGTATAAAAATTCATTTGTTTAGCATTCCATCTCATGTGCATCCCCTATGTATCACAGCACCCGGCCCAGAATTTGGCTCATAGACTATCAGAGAACCCACTGTCTATACAGTCTCCACTTATAAAGACTTAAGATACAATGGGTGCAAATTACTCTTAAGTCACATTTGGATCATGGACTATGATACTGGATGCATTCCAGGGATTTCTACTTAAAAATACAATTCCTGTAAAAATGTGAGCAGTATGGTAGGATCGCTTAAAGAAACTAATTTAATGGCCCAGATTTTACTATTCAGAGATTTTTTTACATCACCCTGACAATTTGGTCTCCTGGGTAATGGTTTATGTTGCTTTGCTCAAAGAATGAGCAAATGAACGAACGAATGCAAAAGATATATAAACACTAGCTCCTTGCCTGAACATTTTATTCAAAAGAAGAATAAAAATCAAGTCTTGCCATTGCCAAAGGTTCTCATAATGTCCTTAGAGTCAAGGACTCAATGTCCTAATGAGTTCATCTCCAAAGGATCCAATCTTCTACATAAAATAGGCATGGTTCCTTTACCAACCAACCCTCAACACAACTCACAAAAAAACTTACGTATCTGAAAAGCCTATCTATATTTACACATAAGTATCTGACACGAAGGAGTTAAATAACTGAAAAAAATAGTTCATATCTTCCATTTAATTGCTTATTCTGATGAAAAGAAAAACTTGACCTTTCTAGAAAGCACTCTGGAAGCATGACCTTGCTTTCCAGAGGAAAGGAAGTAAGGACTTCACATAATAATTTATGTATAATGATGCTCATCGCAGGATTATTTATAATGACAAAAAAATTAGAAGCAATCTAAAACATTCAACAATGAGAAAATGGCTAAATATGGTGCATCAGATAAGGAAACCCTGTGCAGCCATTAAGTGGGGGCAGAGGAGGTGTCAAGATCCATTTAAAAGAATACGAAAATAATCCTATCCCATGAAAAAAAGGCAAAAGCTGATTATATTAGATCTCAATATAATTTTAAAAACATATATATGACATATATACACACATTTATAACCAAAATAAATGAATAGAAAAAGGAATGAACAGAAATATATACACTTATATTTTAACATATTTCTCTGGATGGTAAAAATTGTGGGTTTTTAATTTTCTTTGTATCTTTCTGTATTTTCCAATTACCCACAATGAGAGGAAAGTATCATTTTTTCTTTTTAAAGCCTTCTATTCTTACAGGTAGATGTCTGGGTATATTTTAAGAAAACCATTTCATTTTTGTTCAGGGGGTAGGGGAGTGGGGTAGGCATAGATTCTAGAATCCAGCCTTTAATTATGAATTATCTAAACTCATCCAACTAGGTTTACCAGCTTACTAAGAATAGACAAGCAGGGACTGAAAACTACTATGAACTAACCTGTAATCCCACAATCATGGAATAACAAAATATTACAAAATAAGAGAACTATCTTTATAAAGAATATTGCTATGTAACATAAGGATCAGTTTAGAGCAGTCAGAAATGAGAAATTCCTTAAAATAAAAGGGTCAAACAGTGAAGCAGAGACAGACACAAAACAAGCTCGATGCAATGAACAGCACTGTTTGAACTGTGTGCCAAGTATATCCTATGGTGCAGAAAAGTTTAAGAACTCTTCTCATGTATACCCAATGTACTTGAAATACCAACTAACCAGGAGGTGCTTAATATTTACATGCAAATGTGGATAAAATGTATACATGTACAGGGTATACATCTCACCACCTCTCTAGGAAAATGTGCTTTCTTGTGCTGCTCTAACCTGGTACAAAAGCCGCTAAATCCTAAAGCAGGTCTGAAAACAGCAGCCTCATAATATCTAGACATTCCTTCAAGCTGTAAGGTTATTATGAATTCATATATGAGTAAAGAAAAACCATTACGGTCATAAAAAGTTACACACCAATGAAAAATGATCACTTTTTGAAAAATGTTTTAGAGAATGTGCTCTATACCATTTAAGATACTGTCATAATAAATCATAATTTGAATTTTCACTGTATTATTTAAAAAATCCTCTTAAAGCTAGAGTATGATTCTTTCCCTACTGGTTTCACCCTCCTCAGTTTGGCAAACATTGGATTTTCTCACTTACACTAAAAAATAGAGCCAAAATTAGCAGCTTTAAATATAGTGCGTTACGCCAATACCATGCCCTGCTTTGTTTTTGTGGCTTTTTTTCTTTTCTTTTTTTCACTCCCTCAATTATCAGCAATATCGTATACTGCCAGGAACGTCAATCCCTTCACTTTAAACTGTTAGAACTCACCTGGGGCATACAAAATATGGCTAGTCTACAAAAATGGCAGACAAAGTCCACAGGGCTTACTTGATGAGAGATTATTTACATCATTTTAATTAAAAAATAATAATGAAAACAGATGCTATGTTAACATTCTACTTCAGAGTCTACAACCCAAATACTCCAGGAATTAATGAGCTGATAAAAACCAGGTAAGGTTTCTGAATACTAATAAATATTAGCTTTCACTATCTGGGTAAATTGTTTTTTAAAAGTAAACTATCAATATAATGGTGAAAAGAAAAGCATTGAAATATTTTTATTTTTAATAAGCTAAAGTGACATTAGTAATTGAAATGATGAGATATGGTTCCCTCAAACATATTTAGATGAATAAACCCTAGTTCTTTCATCCACTATGTAGCTTGTGTGGTCTTGAAGAGGTCAATTTCCTCTCTCTAAACTTAAAATCTGTCTGTATCTGTAAAGTGCAGGTGAAACCAACTTTTCGGATTTATCAGTTTGGAAAGGAGTGACAAATGGGAGAACACTTTGTAAATGAAAAATCACTATGCAAATGCAAATCATAGTATTTCTATTCTGATTGAAAAAAATTAAATGTTCTTTCTGTTTTAAAACTATCAAAAGCTTAATGTATGAAGATTTAATATTAGAAATAAAAACTATACTTAAACACTAAACATCACGACTAAAAACACAGCTCCAGATTTCTAAGCAGAAAACTGAGATCAGACAGAATCCTTGAACAGTGAAATATGGTTTTTCCTCTTACTGTTACCTATACCTTCAACATATTTCAGATATACCTACCAGAAACTATATTACTGCTAATTATCTTGCCCCCCAAGGTAGCTAATGATTTGGGTACTACTGTAATGATGCTACCACTGGTAGTTTTCACATAGGTTGCAGCTCCTGGGGTTGCAGCCATCCGACCTATGGATGGGCTCACTGTTGGCCGGGTATAGGTTGCCTGTGTGCCTATAAAAAGGGAAAAGCCAAAAGAAAAACTTGTCATTACTTATAGAAGAATGACAATTTACACAGTTTAACTATAATTCAATGTAATCTATATTGCTTTAACTTGAAAATGGAATTTCAAGGTGTCAAGACATTAAGTAACAATTTATAGCCAATTTTCAATGCACATAGCAGGAACTACAGCCAAGTCAATTTGAATTAACTTTACACATAAAATTTTGTGATGTGTTGCATCAAATTACTAACCCCAAGAAAAAATATAACTAACTCTATTCCTTTCTTCCACTACCCTTCTTCCACTAGTTTTATGCCAAAAGAAACTTAAATTTAATCATCTTTCCTGCCAGAGCGCTTTAGATATTTCTGTTATAGATTTTAAGGTCTCTGCATCTGTTTCATACTGTCTCAGTGCCAAACCCAATGTCAGCACTCAGCAAATAAGGCAGTATTGTTTGCTTAAAATTTTATAAACTTTTACTATTTTGTACTCTGCTACTCTCTAAATATATTTCCATCTTTTAAAGAGTTATTCCATCATTTTACTAGAGATTAAAGTTCAAGCTGCCAAGAGTTGCCAGGAATATTTCTTTTAGTCTAAAAAGTTCACTATTTACATATTTCCTCAACTCTAACTGACCCATTAGAGTATTTTTCTTCATGTCTCTCAAAGGATTTTACACTCTTTCCCACTATTCCAAGGGCTTTTTTCTTTTCCCAAACAGGAATTAAAAACTAACCAGATGAGCCCATTGTAGTTTCCTACAAATACAGTAACTCAGAACTACTATTCCTAAGCAAAGAACTACTAGTCTGGGGGAGAATGAAGATGACTGAGATTAACATCTTCAACAGAAAAAAAAGTTTCATAATAATGGTCATTGTGATAACCATTCTCAACAAACCCCACCCCACAAAAATGCTTTTTAGCAAGACATTTAAAAATTTTTAAATACAATCACTACCCAAAAAAGGCGGAGGGGAAGAATGTTAGGTAGAATTAGTTTAAATTCCTTATAAACATACATCTGCATCCAAAAAAAAATCTAGTGCAAAGTAAACATGCTACAAATGTAAGGTGAATCAGTTGAATTATAATAACAAAAAATTTTCCATTTAAGCTTTTGCTCTAAAAATAGGAATACTTTTTCTAACGTAGATACAAAGGCACAGACAGACACATTATTATTTTTCACTACCTTTCGCTAATGGAAAGAATCATACATATATAACACTACTATCTTTATACCAAATGGGAAAAAGTTTTAGGGGAAGTATGATAAATGTAATGCAAGAATAGTGTTTTTTAAGCCAAGGCTTTGTAGAGACAGCAAGTAGAATCGTTGTTGGGATGAGGGGGGAGTGGGTGGAGGGGAGATGGAGAGTTACTGTTTAATGGGTAGTTTCAGTTTGGGAAAATGAAAAGGTTCTGGAGCCAGATGGTGAGGATGGTTACAAAATAATGTGAATGCAATGAATGCCAATGAACCATTCATTTAAAATGGTAAATCTCATGCATGTTCTCTATGTACCACAATTAAAAAAAAAAAAAAAAAAAAAAAAAAAAAAAAGCACATCTGAGAGTCAAACAGATCTGACTGAGTTCAAACCCCAGATCTGCCTTTTATTGGCTGTGTGACTTTGGGCAAGTTTCTTAACATAAGTCTGTTTTGCTGCTAAAAGTGGAGATATTAAAGTCTAAGGGAAATGAAGTGTAATGTCTATACAAACCTTTACATCCTGGCCCATAAATGGTATCTTTATAAACTTGAGACAGATACCAGTTTACACTCTTTAGATTCTATCATCTAAATATTGGCTCTTCTCAAAAAAATCTGGTAAGAGTTACACAAATTTAAAATAACAGTAATGACTAATTCTAATGTAAATTAATAGTAATTACTATTGAGCACTCTGCTGGGGACTTCACATACCTGATTTCCTCTCATTCTTATAATAACCTATGGTACAGGTATTGTTGTCCCATTTAAATAGACCACGGAAAAGATTACAGGGATTAGTAACCTGCTCAAGAACACAAAGGATGGTACTATCTAAAATGTCCTACACTGTCACTTCCTTGGGCATAGCCTGCTTGCTCCCATATCTGAGCAACACGGCATCTTGTGCTTCTCTCAGTCTGAGCAATGTTTACTACATGGCAATGTAATAGACTCTCAACTTCTTAAGAGTAAGCGAGATCCTTGTGGGCTAGGAGACCGTGTTTCCATTCCCTCAACAAATCCTGACTAAACACATACTCCAAGACCAGCTCTCTCTATATACGGTGAATAAAACAGAGATGGTCCCTTATCATGGATCTTATGGTCTAATTAAGTAAACAAATCAACAAACAAGTAGTGAAGTACTTAGAAACTGTAGTATGTGCTATAAAGGAAAAGAACAGAGGACCATGACAATAATAAGAGAGAGCTAATTTTCATTGGGGGGAAAAGGGGAGTCAAGAAAAGCTCTTAAAGAATGGTCTCATTATCTCTATATCCCCAGTGTAGCACATTGTTGCTACAAAGAAATTACTCAATGAACGTATGATGAATGAATGGACTAATGCTCAAGCAAACTTACCAGTAGGAGTGGTTACCAGTTTAGTTGTCATAATTGCACCATTACTGCTAACCACCATAATAGGGGAATTGCTACTGGTGGGCAGAGTTGCTGTCACTGGCTTAGGTAAGATTTTACTTGGCTGAACTTGTTGTGTGATGATTTTAACACCTTTGAAAGAAGAAAGGGAAATCTCAGTACAATTATTTTCGAAAACATATTCCTTATACCAACCCAAGAGGGCAGCAGTTACACACAGTCACTCAGTCTTGCCGAAAGAGAAGCTTTTTCCATAAGGATGAAACTCTCAATTTGTATTCCTCAAATTCCCATCTTTCCTAATTTCTCATTCAAGAATATAATTAAGGTATTATAGAAGCTATTAACAACTTCTTTAAAAAAAAAAGGTTTTTCCTTTTGTCTATGATTATGTCATATAAAGAGCTTTCAAACCCAATTAGTGTAGTGATGTGGATTTTTTTACATTTTTCAAAATTGTTATTTAAATGTTATAATTGTTACATTCACTTTCCAAATGTAAAATACCCATTGAAAAGAAATCTTTCAAAAACAATAAAATAAAAAATAAAATGAATCTCTCATGCAAAGTACAAATTTAAGTACAAATAACTGTTTGAGGAAATTCTGGTAACACTTTTCCCCTGCTAAACTTCACTGAAATAATCTACATAACAGTGTATTGCACTGGCAAATAAAAATTATATTACTTTATGGATGGTGATTGAGACATTAGAAAGCAAACAAATATGTTCATTTAACAACCTTAAATAATTTTAAATTTCTTGTAGTCAATTAAGTTAAAATTATGACACCTAGGAATAACTGGGGACAAATTATTTAGTCTCTGTAACTCAATTTTTTCATCTATAAAGACAATATCAGTATATAAATCAAAATTATAAAGTGCCTAATACATAGCAAGAATTCAATAAACTATTATTATTGTAGAGATAAAGAAACTATTATTTATTATAATAAATCATAACCAGTGAAGTTGCATGGAAAAAATTTTTTATAGTATTACCCTATAAGTGAATTACAATAATGCTTAGGACACATAAAAAGCCCCCCAAAATAACAGAAAAAACACAATAGAATCATTAGAGATTACATGGCTTAGTCCTATGTAAATAAGTTGAAAATTTAGATCAAACAGATAATTTTCTAGAAAAATATTGTTTATCAAAATGGACCTCAGAAAAGACAAGTATCTAAACAGACAAATTTCCTTAAAATAAATTTTTAGGAACTCCTTCCCCTTCACCACTAAATAGCAGGAGGCCCAGACAATTTCACAAGACAATTCTACAGTCCTGTAAAAAGAAGGTAATTACAATGTATTTAAAACCATTCCTCTTCAAAGTTCTCATCCTCAGGAAAAAAAAAAAAAAAAAAATTAGATGTTAACTCAATTTGTTGGGATAATATTTTATAATATATACATATATCAAATCATTACATTGTACACCTAAAACTAGATTAGCTCTGCTAATCTGCTCACCTAATGGAACCAGTAAAATGATAACCAATGAAAAGCTCTGGAAACAGTCCCAAGGACAAAAGAAGAAACATCTATTCAACATGTAGAAAAATTCAGTAAGAAAGGAGAGATCTGTGGTTTTTAAACCAAGATCTGTTCCTTATTACCCACTATGAGTGAGGCAAAGACTCCTCTCCAGAGGAGAGAACTTGACTTGCCTTGACTGCAGAACACAAAGTTTCCTTTCACTGAAGCTCCCTGTTGGAGGGCTTTCTTCTGAGGAGCAGCAGGACTTCAGCTTACCTCATCCTGGCCCCAGGTACATATTGCTAAGTCCCAGGCAAGTGATGTCAAGAGATGGGCGTTCCCTTCTTCTGACAATCCCCCAATTTGTGGAACAAAGGCTATACCTTGGACACAATGCCACTGAGAAAACTGGAGTCCTGATCACAATTGCCCTGCCTTGTGAGGTGGTGGTTCCACCAGCAGGAGAAGCAAGCCAAGAGGATAACAGGCTCCTGCCCAGCCTCCCACTCTTGCCTTCATTGAGTGCTCAGCTTCTAGAGCAGGGGTGTCATTCAGAGAGAGGCTTGCCATTGACCTTATTACCCCCAGAGCTCCAGAGCTATCTGAGGGTAGAAACAGGTAATTAACAGTTTGTAATCTCTTCCCAAAGGAACTGATTTCATTTGCAATAGAGCATGGAGAAGTTCAAGCTCTCGAGAACTGTGGAGGATGTGATGAAAGGCAACTGGAAGAAGATTTCTGGATTTAATAAAAATACAACCTAGATAATAGGCCAGACAGCTTACAGGAGAGAACTGAGACATAAATAAGCTGAGAGGAACCCTCCTATGGTCAGAACAAATACTAAAAGTAGACCCTCGGAACTATTCCTTCAAAGAAGCCACAATCAGGAGTGCTTGGGTGGCTCAGTTGGTTGAGCGGCTAACTCTTGATTTCAGCTCAGGTCATGATCTCACGATTCATGAGATCAAGCCCCTCACTGGTCTCTGTGCTGAGCATGGATTCTGTTTGGGATTCTCTCCCTCTCTCCCTCTCTCTCAATGCCCGCCCCCCCCGCCTTGTGCACTTTCTCTCTCTCCCTCAAAATAAACATTAAACAAAAAAACAAACAAGAATCCAATAATCAGCAAAGCTATCTTTCAGAAATGCAGTCAAAATAAAGTCTTTACCAGATAAACAAAAATGGAGAGAATTTGTTGCCAGCAACAGTGTGTTGCCTTACAACAGATTCTAAAGGAAGTTCCTTATAAAAAGGAGGAAAAAGAAACAAAACAATGATGTCCACTCTTGAAAGCTATTTTACTAGAGGCTCTAATGAGGGAAATTAAGAAGAAAAAGAAATACAAGGCATCCAGACTGTAACAGCAGCAATCATCTCTATGTAGATGACATGATCGTTTATATAGCAAATCCTAAGAAATTTACCTACAACTATTAGAACTAAATAATGAGTTCAGCAAAGGTGCAGGATATCAAATCAACAGAAAAATCAGTTGCATTTATATAAATTACCAATGAACAATCCAAAAAATGAAATTAACAATTCCATTTACAATAGCTTAAAAAAAATGCTTAGGAATAATTTTAACAAAAGAAGTGCCAAGTTTATACTCTAGAAACCACACAACATTGTTGAAATAAAGAAGGTCTAAATAAATGGGAAAACATCTCGTGTCCATGGATCAAAAGATTTAACACATCATTAAGATGGTAATACTCTTAAACTGACCTATACATTCAATGCAATCCCTATCAGAATCTCATTGGACTTCTTTATAGAAACTGATAAGCTGAATTCCAAAATTCACGTGGAATTATAAGGGACCCAAATAGTCAAAATAATCTTTAAAAAATAGAACAAAATAATAGTAATGACACTTCCTGGTTTCAAAACTTATTACAAATCAATAGTAACCAAAACAGTGTGACTGGCATATGCAAAGACATACAAATTAATGGAACAGAATTGAAAGTACAGAAAAAACCTACACAGTGGTCAACTGATTTTCAAATGGGTGCCAGAACCATTCAATGGGGGCGGGAAATGGTCTTTTCAACAAATGGTACTGGAACAAATGGATAGCCATATGCTAAAGAATGAAAATGGGAGGCTTACATCATAACAAAATTGACTCAAAATGGATCAAAGACCTAAAGTTAAGAGGTTAAACTATCAAACACTTAGAAAAAGATACAGAGATAAATCTTTATGATCAAAGGTTTGGTAAAAGATTCTTAAATACGACACCAAAAGCACAAACAACATTAAAAATAAAGCGGACCTCACCAAAACTAAAAACTCGTGCTTCAGGGACCCCTGAGTGGCTCAGTTGGTTAAGCGTCCAACTTCAGCTCAGGTCATGATCTCACAGCTCCTGAGTTGGAACCCTGTGTCGCGCTCTGTGCTGACAGCTCAGAGCCTGGAGCCTGCTTCAGATTCTGTGTCTCCCTCTCTCTCTGACCCTCTCCTGCTCATGCTCTGTCTCTCTCAAAAATAAATAAACATTTAAAAACATTTTTTGTAAATACTTAAAAAAAGGGGTGCCTGGGTGGCTCAGTCGGTTGGGCATCCAACTTTGGCTCAGGTTATGATCTCGCAGTCTGTGAGTTTGAGCCCCGCGTCGGGCTCTGTGCTGACAGCTGACAGCTTAAAGCCTGGAGCCTGCTTCAGATTCTGTGTCCGTCTCTCTCTGCCCCTCCCCCGCTCTCACTGTGTGTCTCTCTCTCAAAAATAAAAACATAAAAAGAAAAATTTTAAATACTTAAAGAACTTGTACTTCATAGGGCAATCATCAAGAATGTGAAAAGACAACAAAAAACAATGGCAGGAAATATTTGCAAATCATATATATAACAAGGGTTTAATATCTAATATATATAAACTGAAAAAAAACTCTTTACAACTCAATGATAAAAAGACAAATAACTCAATTTAAAAGTGGGTAAAGAGGGGCGCCTGGATGGCTCTGCTGGTTGAGTGTCTGACTCTTGATTTCAGCTCAGGTCATGATCTCAAGGTTTGTGGGATGAAGCCCTCTGTCAGGCTCTGTGCTGACAATGTGGAGCCTGGTTGGAATTTTCTCTCTCGCTCTCTCTTACCCATCTCTGACATGCGCACACACGTGTTTTCTCTCTCTCTCAAAATACATAAACATTAAAAAAAAAAAAGTGGGCAAAGGATGTAAATCTTTCTTTCTTTCTTTCTTTCTTTCTTTCTTTCTTTCTTTCTTTCCTCCCTCCCTTCCATTTTCTTTCTTTTTTCTTTCTTTCTTTCCTTCCTTCCTTCCTTCAAGGAGGATAAAGGGCCAATATGCACAGGAAAAGATGCTTGACATTATTAGTCATCAAACAAATGCGAATCAAAACCACAATGAAATACCACTTCACACAAATTAAGAGGGCTAGAATCTTAAAGTCAGAGAATAACAAGTATTGGAAAGGATGCAGAGAAATTGAAACCCTCATACACTAATGGTGGAAATGTAAAATGGTGTAGTCATTTTGGGAAACAGTCTGTAGCTTCTCAAACAATTATACATAGAGTTACCATACAACCGGGCAATCCCTCTCCAAGGTATATACACAAGAGAATTGAATACCTAAAAACTTATACACGAATGTTTTCCACAGAATTATTCTTAACAGCCAACAGGCGGAAAAAATCCAAATGTATATCGATGGACAAATGGATAAACAAAACGGGAAATATTATTTGGCCATAAAAAGGAATGAAGTACTAATACATGTGTGAATCTTGAAAACATTGTTAAGTGAAAGAAACCAGTCACACGAGGCCACATATTATAGGAGACCATTTATATGAAAATCTAGAATACAGAAATCTAGAGATAGTAGATTAGTGGTTGTTTAGAGCTGGAGAGGTTGCCTTAGGGAGTAATGAATGATAGCTAAAGGTTACAGAGTTTCTTTTTGAAGTGATGAAACTGTTCTAAAATCAACTGTAGTGATGGTCACACATATCTTTGACTATACTAAAATACCTTACTCTGGATGGGTTATTTCAATGGTATGTGAATTATATCTCAATAAAGCTGCTTTTAAAAATTCCAGAGTATTTTTAAAAAGGAAAAAATTATCATTCTTTCTTGAAAACACACATAACATTAAACTAAAGCCTAATAAAGACTGAACGCAAAAATAAAACTACAGACCAACTTCCCAAGACTACCAATACATTGTATTATTAATACCTCATACTAGGATAAATTCCAAAATATTTAAATATGAAAAATGTGACCTGTGACTAAAAATCTAGAAGCGGTAAAGATTACACAGATAAATTCAACTATATAAAAACAAAAAAGATCTACACAGAAGTCCCCACAAATAAAGTCAACAGACAGACAAACTTGGAAGAAAATCTCTGCAAGTCATGAAACACACAAAAGTCTTGCTAATTACCCTAATAAAATTCCCAGAAATTGATGAGAAAAATACCACAGTAGTGGTATGAATGAATGCAGACTGTACACAAAAACATATAAATAGTTGAAACATACAGTTGTTCAAATTCATGCTCGCTATGAGAAATGAAAATAAAACAACACTGAGAAGATGAAATACTTAAGTATAAAACAAAACACGTACAAAATTTGTACTGTACTGTAAAACACTGATGAAAGAAGTGAAAGAAGACCTAAAGAAATGGAGAGACACACTGTTCATGAACTGGACAACTCAACACAATTTCAATTCTTCCCAAACTGATCTGCAGGTTTAATGGAATTTCTAGGAAAATCCCAGTAAGGTTTTAGTACACACAGGAACATTTAATCTTAAATTTATATAGAAAGGCAATAAAACTAGCATAGCTAGAATAATTTTGAAATAGAAAGATAAAGTGGAAGAAATCACTCTATATACGTTACAGCTTACTATATAGCTATAGTAAGAGAGATAAACACAAAGATCAATGGAACAAATGGAGTACCTAGAAATAAACCTACACATATGCCAAACTGATTTCTAACAAAGACGCTTTGCAAAACAAGAGTTTTGAGAGCCTTTTCAACAAAGGGTGCTAAAGCAATTATACCCACAGGCAAAAAGATAACCTTATCTAAACCCCACACTTTATACAAAAATTAACTCAAAACAGATCATGATTTAAATATAAAAAATAAAACTATGTGACTCTTAGAGAAAAAAATAGAAAAATGTTAAAACCTAGAACTAGGCAAAGTTCTTTGAGTTGATACCAAAAACATAATCCATAAAAGGAAAAATTAACAAACTGGACTGAATCAAAATCTATTATGAGTGAACAACCCAGAGCTATTATTGGGATTTTGTTAATAACACATTCCTCCTATAACTATGTTGGTTAGATTTCTTAAAGCAGTCATGGCATAAGACTCCACAACTGAGGAACTGAAGACTCACGGGGAAAATAGGGTTAAAAGACTAAGGTTTGAGTCACTCTAGAAAAGCTTTTATATTAAAAGTATTTTTACATGAAGTAAGAGAATCCAAACAACATAATATATAATATCTTACAGTTTTTATTAGCCATACTAGATTTTGTATAATTAACCATACCTTGCTCCCCAGAAATTTTTTAGTATCTCCCACCACTCCTATTCAAAGAGATGATTACAAATTCACTTTTGGAATAAGATAAGCATTACCCTGATACCAAAACCAGGCAAAGACACCAGAAAAAAAATTCTGATGAACATGGATGCAAAAATCCTCAATAAAATACTAGCAAACTGAATCCAACAATACATTAAAAAAGTCATTCACCACCATCAAGTGGGATTTATTCCCTGGGATGCCAGAGTAATTCAACATTCGCAAATCAATGTGATACATCACATCAATAAGAGAAAGGATAAGAACCATATAATCATCTCAAAGATGCAGAAAAAGCACACCATCCATTCATGATAAAAGCCCTCAGCATAATAAAGGCCATTATGTGAAAAACCCACAGCGAACATCATCCTCAGTGGGGAAAAACTGAAAGCTTTCCCTGTAAGGTCAGGAACAAGACAAGGATGTCCACTCTCCCCACTTTTATTCAACATAATACTGGAAGTCGTAGCCACAGCAATTAGACAACAAAAAGAAATAAAAGGTATCTAAATCGGTAAGAAAGAAGTCAAACTTTCATTATGTGCAGATGACATGACCCTCTGAAAAACTGCACCAAAACAACAGCTAGAACTGATAAACAAATTCAGTACAGTCACAGGATACAAAATCAGTTTATAAAAATCTGTTGCATTTCTAAATACCAATAATGAAGCTGCAGAAAAAGAAATTAACAGAACAATCTCATTTATAATTTCACCAAAAACAGTAAGATAACTAGCAACAAACCTACCCAAAGAGGTGAAAGACCTATACTCTGAAAACATAAAACACTGATGAAAGAAACTGAAGACACAAAGAAATGGAAAGACTTCCATGCTCATGGATTGAAAGAACAAATATTGCTAAAATGTCTTTACTACTCATAGCAATCTGCACATTTAATGCAATCCCTATCAAAATACCAACAGCATTTTTCACAGAACTAGAACAATCCTAAAATTTGTATAGAACCACAAAAGATTCCTAATAGCCAAAGTAGTCTTGAAAAGGAAAAAAAGCAAAGCCAGAGGCTTCACAATGAATTCATAACTCAAGTTATATTACAAAACTGTAGTTATCAAAACAGTATAGTACTGGCACAATAGAGACACATAGATCAATGGAACAGAATAGAAAACTCCAAAATAAACCCACAATTATATGGCCAATCAATCTTTGGCAAAGAAGGAAAGAATATCCAATGAGAAAAAAGTCTCTTCCACAAATGGTATTGGGAAAACTGGACAGGAACATGCAAAAAAATAAAACTGGACCACATTCTTAAATCATACACAAAAATAAATTGAAACAAATTGAGGACCTAAATGTGACAACTGAAACCATAAAAATCCTAGAAGGGAACATAGGCAGCAACTTCTTTGACATCAGCTGTAGCAACTTTTTTCTAGATAGGTCTCCTGAGGCAACGGAAACAAAAGCAAAAATAAACTTGGGGACTACATCAAATTAAAAAGCTTCTGCACAGTGAAGGAAACAACAAAACTAAAAGGCGGCCTACAGAATGAGAGAAGATATTTGCAAATGACATATCTGATAAAGGGTTAATATCCAAAATATATAAAGAAGTTCTAAAACTCAGTACCGAAAAATCAAATAATCCAATTAAAAAATGGGCAGAAGACATGAACACTTCTCCAAAGATATCCAGACAGCCAACAGACACATGAAAAGATGCTCATCGTCACTTATCATCAGGGAAATGAAATATCTCCTCACTACAATGAGATATCACCTCATGCCTGTCAGAATGGCTAAACTAAAAACGCAAGAAACACCAACTGTTGGTGAGGATGTGGAAAAAAGAACTTTTGTGCACTACTGGTAGGAATGCAAACTGGTGCAGCCACTGTGGAAAACAGTATGCGAGTTCCTCAAAAAATTAAAAAAAGAACTAAAAAATTAAAAGAAGAAAATAAAAAAAAGAACCCTAGGGTCTAGTAATCACACTATTGGGGGTTTTTAACCAAAGAATACAAAATCCTAACTGTAAAAGGATACATGCACTCCCTCCCATGTTTACTGCAGTATTATTTTCCATAACTGTGGAAGCAGCCCAAGTGTCCACTGATACATGAATGGATGAAGGAAGTGTACAAACACACACACACACACACACACACACACACACACACACACACACAGGAATATTATCCAGCCATAAAGAAGAATGAACTCTTGCATTTACAACATGGATGGAGCTAGAAAATATAATGCTTAACAAAATAAGTTAGTCGGAGAAAGATAAATGCTGTATGATTTCACTGAAATGTGGAATTTAAGAAACAAATCAATAAAGGGAAAAAGACAAACTAAGAAACAGACTGTTCATTATAGAGAACAAACTGATGGTTACCACAGCGGAGGGAGGGTAGGTGGATGGGTTAAATAGATGTTGGAGATTAAAGAGTACGCTTGCTGTGATAAACACTGGGTGATATATGGAACTGTAGAATCACAATATTGTAGACCTGAAAACTAATATTACACTGTATGCTAACTAACTGGAGTTAAAATAAAAACTTAAAGAGGGCACCTGGGTGGCTCAGTTAAGCGTCTGACTCTTGATTTCAGCTCAGGTCATGACATCATTGTTCATGAGATTGAGCCCCTTGTCGGGCTCTATGCTGACAGTGAGGAACCTGCTTGGGATTCTCTCTCTCCCTCTCTCTGTGCCTCTCCCTGCTATCTCTTTTTCTCTCTCTCTCAGAATAAATAAATACACTTTAAAATAAAAAAAACATAAAACCTCTTTAAAAATAATAATAAAAACTTAAAAAAAAAGAAATCCCGCCACTTGCAACAACATGGATGGACTTTGAGGGCATTATGCTAAGTGAAATAAGACACAGAAAGACACACACTGCATGATCTTACTTATATGTAGAATCTTTTTAAAAAAATGGATTCATACATATAAAGAATATTGGTGATTGCCAGAGGCAGGGGGTGGAAAGTTGGCCAAAATGTAGTCAAAAGGTCTAAGCTTCCAGTTATAAGGTAAATAAATCCTGAGGATGTAACATACCGTATGGTGACTGTAGTTAACAATACTATAGTTACTGCAGTAACTATACCGTAGTAACTGTACTGTATTTGAAAGTTGCTTAGAGAATAAATCTTAAAAGTTCTCATCACAAGAAAAAAATGCGTAACTATGTTTGATAATGGATGTTAACTAAATTCATTGTAATCACTTTGAAATATATAAATAAATCATTATGTTGTATATCTATAAGTAATACAATGTTGTATGTCAATTATATCTCAAAAACTAATAATAAAATATTCCCATCAAAAACCAAAACAAAGCTGAAAATGTTGGCATCTTCCAAATGCTTCTTCTACTACCAAATAAAGTCCAGATTCATTAGAGGAAAAAAAACCATCCACTTTCATTTCTTAAAGATGTACCTATTAACAGTCTTTTTAATTTCCCTGTGTTTGAGCCTCCACCCTACCTGCCTTTTTATTCAATACTTTTATGATTCAATAACTTCAAATAATTGATTCTTACTTCTGAGTTCCCACTGCCCTGGAGATGCTTTCAGTAAACTGCTAAACCGTTATTCCACAAACCACAAACTTCTTCTCTGTACACAATGTCCTACAATCTCAGCACCTCTGCTTGTACAATTTTAAGCCAAATTCATAAAATGGCATTCTAACACAGAACTCTCCAGACTAATTTTTCAACTGCCTACTTTCTATAATCCCAATGCATCCAGAGTATAATTCTAAAAACTGGGTTGTTTCCTCAGCTTCTTTATCTCCCTGGAGAGTCCAGGGGAAATAACTGCTACGGCTGAGCAAACTGCTTTTTTTTCTCATTTCTATTCCCAAGCTCCAGTTCTTTCTACATATGTATTTCCAACAGGAGGCTCTCAAAATATATTTTAGAATTAAAATTCTGGGGCTTGAGGAAACTATATCCATGTAAACGAACAGTCTTCAGAGAAGTAGCGATTGGGGAAGAATTACATATTGTAAACATTTTCCAGTTACCTGACTCCTGTTTGATTTGAATGGTAGGCTTGATACCAGGTGGCAAAGGAGACTGCTGAGGCTGTTGCTGATGAGATACTGGAGCAGGCTGGGCCACCTGCTGCTGGGTCTGTTGCTGCACTTGATGTAACTGCTGCTTAGGAGACTGTTGATGCTGTTTAGGAAACTGTGCAAGAATCTGAGTTGGGGCACCCACTAAACTTTTGGGGGAAGGAAGTCTGGTCGATGCCATTTTGATCGCTGATGTAGATACGCCTGTAGAAGAGTAAGGGGAAAAGAACTTATTTAACAGTAAAGCATACTTAAAGATACTTCTTTTTAAAATTTTTTTAACACATTTAAAAAAAATTTTTTTTAATGTTTATTTATTTTTGAGAGAGAGACAGAGCATGGGCAAGGGGGACGGACAGAGAAGAGGAGACACAGAAGCTGAAGCAGGCTCCAGGCTCTGAGCTGTCAGCACAGAGCCCGACGCGGGGCTCGAACTCACGAACTGTGAGATCATGACCTGAGCTGAAGTCGGACCCTCAACCGACCGAGCCACCCAGGCGCCACTAAGATACTTCTTATACTAGGTAAATCAATAAAAACAATGACTTATTAAGCACCTATTAAATGTCATATATAACATATGGTATTTTATATATTCGCTGTACAGTCCTCAAACCTTGCAAGGGAGGCATGATTGCTCTCACACTCAAAAAAACTGATTTCCCTTGGTGGACAGTTAGAATGAAAGAAACACAGAATCAGGAAGGATATTCACACATGTCTCTCAGGAAATTTTCTGTTAGAAAATACAGGTTCTTAATGTGAATAATAAAAGAATAGTCAAACTAAGTTTTGAATTTTATTTGTAATACATTTTTTTAAATATTACTTTTCAAGTTCTGGTAAGTCAATTTAAACAAGACATGAGAAAATATCTCACACTGAAACATTCATCTTTTGAACTTTTCAGCATGACAAAGTAGTTTTTCTAGGTCTCATTTCTGATAATCTATAAATTAAAGTCATTTCTTGAGAACTCTGTCATTAAATAATCTGTGAAAATTACAAGTGGGCGTACTCAATACATCCACAGAAAAAAAATTCTTTTTTTTCACATTTATTTATTTATTTATTTATTTATTATTTATTTATTATTATTATTTTTTTAATTTACATCCAAGTTAGCGTATAGCACAACAATGATTTCAGGGGTAGATTTCTTAACACAGCAACAAAATTCTGATTGATATAAGGTAGTAAGACATTGCTTCTTAGTATAATGCTAATATTAGCAGTATGCATAGGTAAGGAGTACCAGTAATCAGTAATTTTCTTATAATTCTTCAACAACTCAACAGGACTTTTATCTGTAAATGAATTAATTTTCCTAATGCCCTGGAATATAACTCATCATATCAACTTTTTGAGCACTGCTGGAATGAAATGAAACTCATAAATAGCCGAATTATCAAATTCTTAGGCTATTTCACACCTTCTTCTTTCACACCCCCAACATGACAATTACTTTGTATTACAGAAAAAATTTTAAATACCATTCTTATGTAAAATGCTTGTGGAGAATGATAAAGACAGAAAAGATACCTTGAAAAGTGATTCTGACTCCTAGGACCTCAGCTTCCCCCATTTGTTGAATTGCCCTACAAGTCTCCAAGCAAGAGACTGTTGCTGTGCATATCAGGTAAAATCACAGATTGAGGACTGACAGGCAAAAGGTGTAATTAGAATCCCCTGGAGGGCTTAACTACATTACTTACACATTCTCCCACCTCACTCAACCCTATCCATCCCCAAATACTAATATTTTGGTGACATATGTGTGTTATACTGCTTAGTTGTGCTGAACTAGATTATCTCTGGAGCCCCATTCAGCACCAACATTTTATGATTCAAGGAGCATAATGTTTTATACGAGTGACAGATAACTATTTTTAAAAGCTCTAACCTTTATATTGAATTTATAATGAACTCTTGTATTAACTGTGGTAAATTGTGCACATGAGAAACTCCCTATGTTTTCCATATAGTTTTTTATGGTAAAAGTATCTGGTATAAAAGTAGTCAGGATAACTTTAGAATCAGAGAATTATGTTCACATTGTACCTTCAACTCACAAACACATTAACAGCTGTATGATCTGATTAAAGTACTTAAACTCTCTGAGTATGTGTTCATTCAGTAAAAACTTACTGAGCATACACCTTATGGTAGATCTTCGGGAAACTAAATTGTATCCATGAAACAGTCCCTACCTTCAGAAAGGTTACAAGAGAAGATAATCAAATGATTATACAGATTTACCATTACAAACTGTAATAAATGCTATTTTTGTTTTAACAAGTAGAAAATTCTCTTTATTTTGTCCTTGCTTCCCAAACAATTCAGTGCTAAAGCCATCAGCTGGTACAACACAGCTAAGCAGAAGAGTGGCTTAGCATGAAATGTCAGAGCCCATTGCAGAAACTGGACTAGCATGGAAGTCAATAAGATGAGGAGGGTGTCAATGCTGGAGAAACTCAGGGGATACCATGCATATAGCTTTAGAGCCCAAGTAAGATACAGAGGGGTTCCATGAGTGTGAGCCACCTAATAGTCTCAAAGCTTGAGCAGAATGTCCACAGGAAGGGGTGGCTAAGGTAAGGTCAGAACCCAAACTAAGTGAAAAGGTCTTCTGGATGGGAGGGCAGCCTGCCATAGGTGTCAGCCTGCCTTAGGTGTCAGTTGAGTAGGGTGAGAGTGGCATCCATGCAAAAGGGTGACATGGGCAGGGTGTCAGAAACAGGTGTGGTGATGCAGGACTTTGCAGAATGTCAGAGCCTGAGTGAAGATAGGAAGGCATATGCAAAAGCATAGAGGTGGGGGCAGTAACAGCAATGACAGACTGGCTGCATACTGGGAAACTGACAAAATAAGTACATATATGAAAGATAACAGAAATTAGGTTTTTTACTATCAAAGAAGGGAATGGAGAAAACTACAGTTGTTTAATTAAAATTAGACATAGCAATATGAACCCATAGTTTTCCATATATAGAAATAAATATAGATGTAAACATGTGAGTGTGAATATAAATGTACACACAGGTGCTTTTGCACGTGTACACATACACGCATGCCCATACTTGCACACACACACAACATAGTAGTAGCATATCTAGCACCGAGATTTTAGCTTCTAATTATCACTTTCCATGAAAAGGAATCACGGTTCCTTGGAAAAATGGCTCACCCAGGGCTAGAGTAGGAAAAGTACAAGACGCGCTTGCTAAATATAAAAGACTTTTTACTCCTTGTATGTAATTTCTTTAAAAGAAAATTGTTTAAAGCAAAAATAGTCAACAATGCAATCTGGGACTTATAACATATAGAATTTAAATGTAGGACAACCATAGCACAGTATGAGAGAGAAAAAAAGTATACTATTCTAAGATTCTAATACAATATAGGAAGTGGTATATTACCTGAAGACAGGCTGTTATAAATTAAAAATCCATATTGTAAGCTCTAGAGCTCAGTTCTCAACTAAGGGCAGCCTGCCCCCTCCTACCCCCAAAGCTGGCAATTACTAAAGACACTTTTCACGGTCATGACAGGGGGTGTGCTTAGTATCTAGTAAGCAGAGGTCAGAAATGCTGTTAAACATCCTCTAATGTAGAGGTCAGCCTTTCATAGCAAAGAATTATCTGGTCCAAAATGTCCATAGGTGGAGGTTGAGACCCAACTCTAGAGAAACTACTTAAAAAGTATATATTAAAAAAAGTAAATATACACACATGTATATTTAAGAAGCCAACAGAGGACATAAAATGGTATCCTTTTTAAAAAAAAAAAATCAATAAATCTAAAAGATGAGAAAAAAGGGAAAAGGAAACAAAGAACAGAGGATGAATAAAAAACAATTACCAAGATAGTAGACTTGAACTCAATCATATTGATAATTACATTAAATGTAAATGGACTAAATAATTCAATTAAAAGGCAGAGATGGCCAAATTGGATTAAAAAAAAAGACAACTATACAATGTTCATGAGATGCATTTTATTTATTTTTTATATGTTTAATTTTGAGAGAGAGAGAGAGAGAGCGCGCGCGTGCGCAAGAGAGTGTGTGTGAGCAGGACAGGAGCAGAGAGGGAGAGGGAGAGAATTCCAAGCAAGCTCCACACTGTCAGCAGAGCCCGATGCAGGGCTGGATCCCACCAAGTGTGAGATCACAGCCTGAACTGAAATCAAGAGTAGGACACTTAACCAGCTGAGCCAACCCAGGCACTCCAAGAGATGCATTTTAAATGCAAAGGGCGGATGGGTTAAAAGTAAAAGGATGAAAAAAGATATATTGTGCAAACACTAATTATAAGAAACCTGGAGTGGCTACAGAAAAGGTAGACATCAAAACAAGAGGTATTACCAGAGAAAAAGAGCAACGCTTTATAATAAAAAGAAGGTCATTTCATCAAGATACCAAAGTCAACTACACTTCAATAATAAAATTTTTTTTTAAGAAAGACAACAATCCTGGGGCGCCTGGGTGGCTCTGTCAGTTGAGCAGCTGGCTTTGGCTCAGGTCATGATCTCACAGTTTGTGAGTTCAGGCTCCACTTTGGGCTCGCTGCTGTCAGTGCAGAGCCTGCTTCAGATCCTCTGTCCCCTTCTCTCTCTGCCCCTACCCTGCTCACTCTCTCTCAAATGTTTCTTTAAATAAACATTAAAAAAAAAAAAAAGAACAACAATCCTAAATGTGCATGCATCTACCTAATAGCAGCTCAAAATACAAAAAATAAAAAATGACAGTGTTAAAAAGAGAAATGCACAAGGCCACAATTATAGCTGGAGATACTTACACTCCTCTCTCAGTAAGTGATATTATAAGCAGACCAAAAAAAAAAAAAAAAAAAAAGATAAAAGATTATTTGAACAATTCTATGAACCAATTTTATCTTATTGATGTGTGTAACATAAGACCAAGTGAAAAACTAATTGTTCTAAAATCATTTATTAAATAATCTAATGCAATATACATGCTTGGTTGTCTGATTAATTTTTTTTCCTCCTCCTTCCTCTTTTCTAACAAAAACCTATTTCTCCTCTCAAAAGGATCTACCTTCCTGGGCACTGGAATGTATTTTTATGGAAGGCTGGCCCCACGCCAGCTCTAAAGGGCAATTTCTAATTGATCTCATAAGTCAGTCATGATGGCCCCATTCCTCTCACCAGGGATTACTTTAGGCTAGGTGTATGACAGTTGTGGCCAAAAAGACATGAAGGGAATCTTCTGGGAAAGGTTTTCTCTTTCCTAAGAGAGACTCACAAAAGGGGACTGTCTCTTATTCCTTTGCTGGTTTTTGTATATGCATGTGGTAATGGAATTGCTGCACTCATGCTGCAACCACGATATGAGCTACCTGAGAAAAAAGCTGATACACCAAGGAAAGAAGAGAAGAAAGGTGAAAAGAAATTTCTTGATATAACCTAACTGGAATTTCTCTGCCTCTGGACTTTTACTTTTATGAGATAATAAATTTTCTTCTTTTAAAAACCACTCAGTCAGATTTACGTAAAGTAATTTAATTACTTATCGAATTTTGTAATTCAACTTATATATTAATAATCCAGGGCTCTGTAAAATTTATTAAACATCTGAATGCGAAAGAATATAGACTGCTGTGAATACCACTGACATAACAGTCCACATTTGGAGGAATTAAATATAGTTCAGGCCACACTGGTAATTCTGAATGAACATGAAATACTTAAGAGTCTTAACATGAGCCCCAAAGAAAGTGAAGCCCAAAACACATCAAAATACCAAAGTCATACAAGTGAAGGGGAAAGAAGATACATAACTGTAGGAATATTACCTGTGTTTTGTCTTACAGAGATTAAAGGGGAAAAAAAGGTATTAAACAACTGGCTAGTTAAATATTATGCCATTCAAAAATTTGTTTAATCTTAGAAGTTATA
Organism: Lynx rufus; assembly: GCF_022079265.1. Lineage (NCBI taxonomy): Eukaryota > Metazoa > Chordata > Mammalia > Carnivora > Felidae > Lynx > Lynx rufus. The sequence goes on from NW_025814897.1 coordinate 55,982,125, forward strand.
CTCCCTCGCCCCCATTTTTAAAAAAAAATTTTTTTTTAACGTTTATTTATTTTTGAGACAGAGAGAGACAGAGCATGAAGGGGGGAGGGGCAGAGAGAGAAGGAGACACAGAATCGGAAGCAGGCTCCAGGCTCCGAGCCATCAGCCCGGAGCCTGACGCGGGGCTCGAACTCACGGACCGCAAGATCGTGACCTGAGCTGAAGTCGGACGCTTAACCGACTGCGCCACCCAGGCGCCCCTCGCCCCCCATTTTTTATAAACAGGAGGAACAAAAACTTAATAGTGGACACATACTAGTGAACTATTCCAAGAGGATATAGTTCAGGGAGCTAAAATATAACACTTAGCAACCTCTATAAAAAAAAAAAACAACTGCAACCTTTTGATTTGGTAATCCTGCTCCTGAAAGCTGGTTCTGATAAAAGAGAGGGTTCAATTAAATTCACAAAGGTGTATAGGTAAAAAAGGCTACAGGTAGATCTCTAACATCAAAATCTGGAAATACACCAAACATCCAACATTAAAAGAATAATTTAATAAACTGTAATAGTAATAGAAATATTAAATAGTATTGAAAAAAATTAGGATAGTTTAGAAAAATAGAAGAATGTTATATGGAAAAATGTATGATTCCAAATGGAAAACAGGTTTTTTTTTTTTTTTTTTTTTTTTTTCAACGTTTATTTATTTTTGGGACAGAGAGAGACAGAGCATGAACGGGGGAGGGGCAGAGAGAGAGGGAGACACAGAATCGGAAACAGGTTCCAGGCTCTGAGCCATCAGCCCAGAGCCTGACGCGGGGCTCGAACTCCCGGACCGCGAGATCGTGACCTGGCTGAAGTCGGACGCTTAACCGACTGCGCCACCCAGGCGCCCCAGAAAACAGGTTTTTTATTCCAAATAAATAAAAAATATTATTCAAATAGGTAAAAAGGCATTAATAAATACATAAAATGAAAAGTGCTATTGTGATAGAGTGGTAGGATTACTGATGGACTTTTGTTCACTAAAATCATTTAATCCATTAATACTTTTAGGATTTAAAAAATTTAAATGATACACAAGGACCACATTTGAATTGACGGGGTTGAGGAATTTCCTAAGGAAAGGGTTTCATGAAACAGAAATGGAAAACAGGATCTGCATTCAGGATGAGTCTAAAGAAAATAAATACAGTGAAGAGAAGAGCAGTATTTAGTGGATACAATTGAAAACAATATGTTATTTAGGTTAAAGTGGGGTCAAGGACAGAAAATAAAAGGTCAGTGGAAGACAGACACAGTATTGGGTAAATAATTCATGAAGTCCACAAAAGAATATGAGGAGAAGAATGAGACGAAAGAAAATTTCTCTCACCAAAATATGAGAAAAGACAATGGCAATAGGATTTAACTGAAAAATAGGTAGAATAAAAGGTAGAAAGGTCACAGTAATCAACCTGTGTAATAAACAATAGCCTACTTTGCCTTAAGAGGAACAAGATTTAAGAGATATAAATCATATAGATTTAAGAGATAACAAAAAAAAAGCTATGCAATCTACAGGAGAAAAAAGGGGAGGAATCAAATATGAAGCAGTCATCTAAAATAAACTACTTCATTCTATACACATAAGGCATATTTTAACTACCACCTTTTTTGGTATTACCAGCACCAGACTTATAACTACCAAATAAAAATTCTCTCTCCCAACACTAAAGTGTCCAGGTGTCTATATATATGTTACCTTTTATCAAACAAAGAGGGAATATGATATATACAAATTTGCTTACATATTTAAAAAATGGAAGGACAAATAAGAAACTAACTAAAGGAAAAAAAGGTTACCAATCAGGGAAGGACAAAACAGGGTGTAAGAACCATAAATAACAGACAGATTTCTAAAAACACACCTTGTTTTGTGGATTTGACTCTGGAACATAAACTTCTATGCAATTATAAATTACGGAAAAATATTTTAAATTGCAATCAGTAAAAACAAAACAAAATGAAACAAATTAACCTAACCATATATTAAATTAGAGGTTAAGTATAAGGAAAAAGGTCATTTCAAGTGACTTTAAAATACACTAATTTGACTATATATCCTTAGTGAGGATATCCTAAGAACGAAAAGAACCATAATAATCTTAAATTCTGTTCAATGATTGTATTGTTAGTCATACTGATTTTGTTATTCTGAAACTATTATATATTACAGGATAAATCAAATATATAACTTTACTGTCAGAAACCAGGATTTTCAGTAAAAGGAGAAAAAAGATACAATTATACAAACAAAAACAAAGAAGTTAAAAATCCTTAATTCTAAATTGGAATTGATAATCAGTATAAACTGATGATGTATTTCCTCCTTAAAAAAAGGACTCTAGTTCTGTCCACAGAAAAGATTTAGAAATAATGACCAATCCAGTAGCAATGATCATCCCCATGGTGCCCAGACTATGGTATCTAAACACCATTTCTCACTAAGAAACGAGGGCTCCTTAAAAAATGTATAATTCCAAATCTGGGGCAGAAAATGTAGAAGATGAACCCAGAACATCTTGTCATATAACAAAATAAGGGCTATTAAGGACTACTGTGGTTGTGTCAAAAGAATTTAGGAACCAACTTGAAGAAATTCCCACTGTAATGATGGGAAAATTTGAGCACCAAAATTTAATATCTGCAACTGAGGTGCCTGAGTGGCTCAGTCGGTAGAGCATCTGACTTCGGTAAGGTCATGATCTTGTGGTTCGTGGGTTTGAGCCCCATGTTGGGCTTTGTGCTGACAGTAAGAAGCTTGCTTTGGATTCTCTGTCTCCCTCTCTCTCTGCCCCTCCCTTGCTCATGCTCACTCTCTCTCAAAAATAAATAAGTATTAAAACAAAGAATATCTGTAATAGATTAATAGACATGAAAAATCTTAACATGGAGAAAAAAAATTTCACTGATCACTGAACCTACTCATCTGAAAACAAAAAATAGAAGGAAATACTCAGGCATTTATCCTGCTTTTCCTATATGAACTATACTCAGAGTAACCAATGGTAATAAGGCAAAGTTCTTCTTTAAGAATTCCACCTAATAAATGAAGAAAATAAAGATAAAATACATTTTGCAAATACCAATAAAATAATGACTGAGGCAAAGACTATCAATAGCTGTTTTAATAAACAGTTGGTAATACTTATACCTACTGATCAATGTTAGTATTGTTAAAGAAAGAAATCAGACATTACGTGCCTCCTAAAGGGATACAACAGGAAGTACACGATACCACTTATAAAATGTTTAATCCCCCATCTCCAAAAACAATCAGACTTAAATCTGATCAAGCTTCTGGATTAACTACTAGTTTTATAGAAATACATGGAACAGGAAAACTTTTTGAACCATATCATGGGGATAAACATCAGCAAAACCCAGACTATGGGAAACTCTCAGGAAAAATGACCGATTTCTTCAACAAATGAATTGCAAAGGAAAAAAAAAAAGAGAGACTTATTAAGTTAAAAAAGACATAACCATATCAATCAATATGTGGACCCTGTTTGGATCTCAATTAAAATTTGGGGGGGGGGAGCGCTTGGGTGGCTCAGTTGGTTAAGCATCCAACTCTTGATTTCGGCTGAGGTCATGATCTCACAGTTCATGAGTTCGAGTCCTGTATCGGGCTCTGTGCTGACAGTACAGAGCCTTCTTGGGATTCTCTGTCTCCCTTTCTCTCTGCCCCTCCCCTGCTCACGCTGTCTGTCTTCTGTCTTTCTTTGTCTGTCTCTCTCAAAATGAATAAATGAACTTAAAAAAAATTTTTATGACATAATCAAGAAAATTAGGAGAAGAATTGAATATTTTATTATATCAAGAAATAACTGTTAAAAATTCTAGGTGACAGTAGCACTGTGAGTTGTGATCTTTTTTTAGGGATACATCAGTAGAATTTATAGCTGAATTTATGTAATATCTGGGATCTGCTTCCAAACACTCCAGGTCAAGGGTGTATGAAGAAAAACAGTGGATTCAGGTGAAACAAGACTGACCATATTCTGCCCATCTCTGAAGCTGGGCAATGGGCACATGCAGGTTCATTTTACTAGTCTCTCTACTTCAATATGACTGGAATTTTCCATAATAAAAAATGTTTTAAATTTTCCTTTCTTCTAGATAACAAACTCAAAATAACCATTCTAATCAGAAGAATTTTCAGAATTCCCATATTATAAATATTAAGGAGTTCCTTTTCCTTCCCAGAGCATAAGCCAATCATACACAACCTCCCTACGCCCTACCTTTGGAACCACCTCTATACTTATAAACATGGAATCACCCGCCAAGTTACTGCTACTAAAACTCTTACCCACTCCACCACCAGCTGCCTCTACAAGAATAACCAGAGACAGATACATCAACTCTAAAACAGCCTGTCTCCTGTCTCCAGTCTCCAACAGAAGCAGACACTGAATGCCCTTGTTTCCCAGGTACACACAGAGAAGCTGCTACAGAAGCCCTACAGAAGCCCTATAGTTTGAATGACAACTCCAGTCTGTATATTACCACTTCCACTAACATTTATCTTTTTTAAAAGAAAATGACAACTTTTTAGCACTAATAAGTAAGTTAAATATCTCAAAGGCTCAAAAGAATCATGTAACTATATGATTATCTACATCCTTGAGTATCTACATTCACATAGTTTACTTTTATAGCTCTCATTATCTATTGAATTTCAGTGAATTTCCAAGAAATCTCTGAGAAGCCCTGTCCAGCTCCCCTATGACTACTTGAAGCTCAAAAAGATATAGGATGCTAAGAAGCAAAAGAGAAAACAGGAAGTCCAAAATTCCCAAGAGTTTCAGAGGATACCTGAAAAAAACAGAGTGAAAAACAGAAGCATGGAATATTCATTTTGCCTAAAGACATTTTATTAGTAGCCAAGAGAAATACCCCTTTTATTTAAAAAAATAACATGTTCCTTTGAAGAACAGTAATATTTCTAACAGTACAATAAAACTTCAGCAAACTGTGTGATGAGTACTGGAAGAGAAAAATGTTTATCATTGGATGACAGTTTTGACACAGGTGTCACCCAGGTGCAGAGACAGGTGGCCTTTCCTTCTCTCATCTTCAAATTTTAAAATAATGAATTTGGATCATGTGTGCAACCAACATTTTCAATAAATTTTCTGTATAAAAATTCTTTCTATTTTTAATAATGCTATATTATAGTTTACTGCTGTGCAAATAGAGAGGTTGGAATTTTTTTAATTACTTAAAGTAACAAAAGAAAACTTCAAGCCTGCTATTTTCCTATTGTTGATGGAGACATTAAATAGGTGTTAGAGCCACGAAACAATGACAGATAATTTCATATCCTAGCATTAGGGCTGTAAAGAATACTGACTGCATCGCATCTACAGTATAGCCTCTTCCTTGCCTACACAGTTATACAGAACACACTAAACATTACTAAAACAATTATGAAAAATACTTGTGTTTTTCCTATTCTAGTGCTTATATTCACTACTAGTTCATAAACTAGGATATTTCCAAGTCCCACTCTATCTTAGGTACATAATGTTCAAGTAAAACTTAATGAAAATGAATACTAAGTCCCATTCTGTATTGCTTCTGTGCTCCCCTTGAGAGATTACGATGATGGGTATGAATTCTGTACAGTACATGCTTCTCTCCCATCCCCACTTTAAGATTCATTAACACTAAGAAGAAAATTTCTGACAGTGTGCTATTTGCCTTTCATAGGGAGAAATACAAGGATATGAAAGAGAGCCAAACTTATTTAGGCTAACATGGAATTGAGATTTCTACATTTCCTTTCCTCTGCTATTATTAAGCAGCAATGGTCCTTCAGTTCAGTCTTAGTTCCCCTTAATATCTCCCATCATCCACCAATAGAGAAAAATTTAGGAGACTGGAGAAAAGGTGAATGCCATGTCCCTAAAATCATCCTCTTCCTCCTGCTTCTTATCACTGGGTAACTTACTCGTAATGTTCCTCTGAAAAACCTTGAGTAAAATATGGTTGACTTAAACAACAGAGGTTTGAACTGCATTGGGTCCATATACACATAGATTTTTTTTCGATAAATACAATATGATAAATGTATTTTCTTTTCCTTATGATTTTCTGAATAACATTTTCTGTTCTCTAGCTTACTCCGCTGTAATACAGTACATAACTGTGCCTCTAACCCCTACGGTACTCAAAGGTCAACATTGCAATTTCAAGTTCTTCTTTTAAAAGTTTCATTAGAGGCACCTGGCTGGCTCAGTCAGTACAGCATGTGACTCTTGATCTCAGGGTTCTAAGTCTAAGCCCCACGTTGGTTGTAGACATTACTCAAAAAATAACAAAACTCTTTTAAAATAAATAACAAATAAAACCTTCATTCTATTCAAGATATTTGCTTATTATGCCTTTGAAATCTGTTGTGACAGAGTTAACCTACATTTTGTAAATGTTAATTGCCTAGGTGACTAGGTACTATGCATGTGAATAAAAATATCTTGGAGTAAGCATGTTACTAAAAGAAAATAGTAAGCAACTATCTTGACATTCTCAAACTAAGGGAAGAGGAGTGGTAAATTTCTGATATAAAAGCAGGGACCTTCATACCCAAAGCAGAAAAATACACTCACATGGTTTTCTTCAAAATTCCCATATATACCACAGGGACAGAATTACATGGTGGATCACCACTCACCTTGTGCTACTGTTGACATGACCACTGATGGCGTGGAAGAAACCACAGCTGTTACTGCAACTGTACTAGGAATAGGTGATGGTGTAGAACTGCTGCTGCCACTGCTGCTACTACTGACCAGGGAGGACTGTGAAGCAGTTATAACCACTGGTGGCTTCTGGGTTGTGGAAGCAATGACTGATGTCGGTACAAGCTTAGTGACTGCTGCATAGTTATGGGATTTGGAGAGAATGTTGGGCACGAAGGTTGAACTTGGTGATGTGGTCACTATAATAACCTAAGGAAGGAAAAATAAGTTATTTTCATGAACCTACTATACTGCTAATGTATCTAGGCCCATAGTTACACATAATTCAAAAATAGCTTATGAAATACGAAGAAACAATTCATCAAAGAGAAATCTACAGCTAAAAATACATGAAAGCTTTTCTTTACTAGTAATTATCAAAATGTATTTAAAAGAAAAAACAATTTTACCAATGAAATATTTTTAAAAACAACATTCGATGCTGTAAAGATATGGTGAAATAAGCATTTCAATATACTACTTAGGGAGTATAATGGGCACAATCTTTCTAGAAAGTAATTTGGATAATCATTCCTTTATAAATATTTGTTGAGCATCTACTATGTGCCAGGCATGGTTCTAGATGCTGGGGATAGTGGAATGAACAAAACAGACAAAGCTCATACTTTCATGAAGCTAAATTCTAACAAGTAGGGAGGGAAACAATAAACAAATTAGAAAAGTAAATATATGTCACGTAGAAAATGGAAGAGACAATAAAGCAGGGTGGGAAAGAAAGCATATTGGGAGCACTGTGTTACTTTTTATAAAGTGTTCAATAAAATCTCTCTGATAAGGTAATATTTGAGCAGAAACTAGAAGGAGTGTGAACAATGTTGCCACCTTGAGGAAGTGCATCCAATGGCACAGAAAGCAGCAAATAAAATGGCCCTGAGGCATAAGCAAGCTTGGTATAGTCAATAAACTCCAAGGACCTAATGAACAGGATTAGAATTTATGACAGAGAAAGTAGCAGGAGATAGAATCAAGGAAGTCACGGGGGACTAGAGGATGTAAGCTCCTGTTGATACTATATACCCTTGGTAGATTATGATGAAAATGGCACTTTATCTCTATAGTCTCCCTTCCGAAAACCCAAAACCCTAGTCTAATCATGAGAAAAACATCAGACAAATTCCAGTCGTGGGGCATCCTACAAAATATTTGACCAATATTCTTCAAGACCGCCAAACAAGAGAAGTCTGAGAAACTTTCACAGCCAAGAGGAACCTAAGAAGACATGACAAGTAAATGTACCGTGGTATCCTGGAAGAAAAAAAAGACAATAGGTAAAGAAATCTGAGTGAACCATGGACTTTAGTTAATCTTAATGCATCAATACTAGTTCATTAATGATAACTAATGTACCATGCTAATATAAAATGTTAAGAATAGTAGAAACTGAGTGCAGTGTATATGAAAACTCTCTGTACTATCCTCTCAATTTTTCTGTAAATCTAAAACAGTTCTCAAAAATATTTTTCAAAAAGAATTATTACTCTATCTGCTAGATGAAAAGTACAGTAGGGAAGAGGGAGTAGAAACAGGAAGACAAATAAGGACATTCCTGGTTTAAACCAAGAAGAGAGGATCACTGGCTGCAGAGGTGGTGAAAAGGAAACAGATTCTAAATATATTTAAAGGTAAAACCAACAGGATTTGCTCATATAGCTTGATACAGGAAACGGAGGGGAAAAAAGAGGCAGGAAAGAGACTTCAAGGTTAGCCTGTATGGCTGGAAAAGTTTCAGACATAGGGAGGCAAAGCACTTCAGATGAGAAAGAACAGGATGGAGCAAAGGAGAAGCAGCTTGATGTATTAAAAAACAGAAAGAAAGCCAATGTAACAAAAAGCATATAGAGCAAGGAGGGGCTGGCAAAGGAAGTAGGGGCCAGATCAAATTTATAAGCCATAGTAAAGGATTTAAATTTTATATTAAGTACAATAGGAAGCCATAGGAGAATTTTAAGTGGGGAAACAACAAAATTTGATTTATATTTTAAAAGATCATTCTAGCTGCTATGCTATTCCAGCAAGAATGGAAGCAGTGAGACTAGTAAAGAAACTACTGCGGTAGACCAGGAATAATAGAGGCTGCTTGGACTGGGGTGTTAGGAGCAGAAATAAAGAGAAGTGATCGCATTCAGATTATTTTCAGAGGTAGTCAATAGGACTTGTTGACGTAGGGAAATGGTAGGCCTAAGGAAACTAACGAAATCAAGATGAACTCCTAGAGCTAATGTGCACTAGCTAATTTAAATCTCCCCCAAATCCTATGACACGGATGCTATTATTATCCCCATTTTACAGTTGAGGACATAAAAATAATTTACAAATCTATAGTATCACAGTTTTATTCTGGGGGACTATAATGGTGGTATGGTGATACCCAAAACAGAGCAGAGTGTCTTTTTCTTCTTTCACCAAAATTACCTCTACCTACCTAGGGCAGAAAATTGTTTTAAAAAATCCAAAGAAATTAAGGGAGAAATTCTCTTTTATTTTCCTATTAGTCCTAAAGAAGGCCCAATGTTAAATCAGTCAAAATTTACTGAGTATGTCCGTACTCAGTACCTACATATCAAAGAAGCTTTGACTATATCATCATTATGTATTTGTAGTATCACAGAGAATTATAAGATGTAACTACATTAGCAGTTTGTTAATTATTTGATGAATCAAGAGAGATATCTAAGTCTTGACAAGCAAACACCTATACAAAGTTGACTAGGATACTTCTACACAGACTTGATCAGCAAATACCTATACAGCATTATTATGAAAACAATCATAAACCACCACATACACTGAGAAGAAGTAGACCAATATGGTAAAAAGTCCAGAAGTTTAAGAATCAGATGAGCCTGAGCTTAATCCTGCTGCGGCCACTGACAAATGGCAGGCCCCTGGACATGTTAAAATCTCTAGGCTCCAATTTTCATCTATAAAATAGGGATAATAATACCTACCTTGCAAATCATTACAAGGATTGAACGAGATAATGATGTGAAGCATCTAACATAGTGCTAGGCACATAGCAGGTGGTCAATATTTGGCGGTCAGCAAGCAGTAGTTATTAGCTTACTATTACTACTTAATAAATGTTAAAAAGATATTAGTAAAGGTATTATAGATCAATTCAATCTGGAAGTATATTGTAATGTACTCTATTTTTGTTTCATTAAAAAAATGTTACATAGCTTTCCCTCAAATTCTGATACCCTGCAGAATCCAAAGAACTCACAGCTACTACCACAGTCAAACCAATTGTAGTGGTAATGGCAATCAGGATTCACATTTGCCAATTCTGAACTAATAGTAGTAGCTTTCTGGAACAGCGTTTATAAGGACTCTGTGGCACAGATAAGGATTCACCAAGGCTTGGCAGGAAAGTATGCCACAGTCAATTAGCAATGTCTGTCATGGATAAGGGAAGGGGAAGTATTCACCCTTGTGTCAAATATTTCCCATTTTAAAATTAGAGTATGCATGTAGGCTTCCAACATTAAGACAAAATTTCAGCAAAATAAATCTAGAAGTCTTTAAGAGCATGTTTTAGGTTATAGATACAAATGATAAAACATATTTTGAGATTTCAGTCTGAATGTTAATTTCTGATCTGCAAAGGGGTTATCCAAAATTAAAGATCCACCTTAATGAAAATTTACTTGTACTTTTAAAGTTACTTATTACAACAGGGGAAATAAAGGGATTTTGAAACCAAGTGAACCAAACAGTGTTTATTCAGGCCATAATTCAAATTACTGACCTTCTAGCACTCACAAAAACTCCTTAAGAGTGCTGGGACTTGCACCCTAAGGATAAAATGAAAAATATCAATCAAGCACGTGAAAGCATAAAGCTATATTTTGTTGCTTTGTTTATATAAGTGCTGTACCAATGTTATACTTAAAATGAAGGCACCACATTAACATAGGTGGAAATTTGTCTATCCTGAAAATATATGACCTATTTGAATTTGAATCAAGTCCACAAATTCATAAGTAATTATATTTAATATAAAAGTCACTTTACCTAAAATAATTCCTAAGTTGACTTACACAGGATTTATGAGAAATCCAAGGTGAATGCAATAATGAAAACAGCCTTACAGAGATTTCAAAGAAATCCAATTACCCAGCAGAAGGAAAAGAAAAAAAAAAAAAAAAACCCAAAATCACAAAGAATATCTCTTAGTGCTACCACACGCTGCTTGTCCAAAAAGCAACAAAACTAAACAGCATTGAGTATACATGAAGTAAAAGAGTAGAGTTTTGCCTCCAGAACATAGTAGATACTCAGTAAACATTTGTGGAATGAATGAGTCTTATTTTTAATTTAATTTGTTTTAAATGCTTATTTTTTAGGTACAGTAGGACAAATCTAAGGTTCTGAGCTTGGAATCTCATGGTATGGTTTATACAGGACTTTGGAGATAAATATGCCCTCTAACAAGCATCATATGTCTGATGACCTCAACTATCCATTCTCACTTGGCAATTCAGAAGCAAAAACAAAAATAATGAGAAAGTCATTAAACAAAAAAAAATTGCCAACTTTACTTACTGGTGAGCCTTCCATCTTTTACAAGTATTTTTATATATGTCTACCAAAGAAGATTGGAAAGTTAGTAATGTTAGGTGACATTTACTAAGCATTCATCATATACACTATGTTAAGTACTTTCCATGAATCATCTCATGTAATTATCTTGATAACTCTAGGAAGTAAGTTCTATTCTTTGTTTTTTAAAAACCTGAGGCTCAAGACAGGTAGCAGAGCCAGATCTATTTATTCATTTTTTCATTCATTCATTCAACAAACATAAATTAAGACCTTCTATATTTCATAACTATTCTAAATACTAGGGAATACAGTGATAAACAAGATAAAGTCCCTACCCTCAACATCTACTCTATGGAAGAAACAGAAAATGAACAAATATGTAATATGATATTAACGAGAAATAGAAAATGAACAAATATGTAATATGATGTTAACTAGTTATAAGTATAACAAAAATAAAATAGAGTAAGGGAACAGAAAGACATGGATGGGAAATGGGTGCCATTTTAGCTATAACTCTGCTACACTATTTCCCAAATACCAAATCAAAAGAATAGATAAGAAGGGAGAAGATAGAAGAATTACTGATAAAATAAGTCCCAGAAAAAAAAGGCAGTGAAAAATTATAATAAGTAGACTTATAATCTCATAGAGTATAGCAGGCTGGTAACACTTAATACAGGGCTAACCCAGAAAGCAATAACTATATTATAATATTGTATGAAAAGTGATACTCAGAAGGATTACCTTGGAGTCCTCATATACAAATGCAAAAAGTATGTTCAGTGTTAACATTCACAAAGTTATCAAAAATAGTCAATTTCTATATATTAAGGAATAAGCTTCAGTTAACTGATGAATTCACTTTTTGGAAGAGCTCATTCTCAACAGTGCAAATAAATAAAACACTGCTTTACATAAAATACTGGCAAGGGAAGGAACCTAATTTTTTTGAGTATATACCTATTACTGCACTTTAAAATATACAGTCTCAGGGCACCTGGGTGGCTCAGTCAGTTAAGCATCCGATTCTTGGTTTCAACTCAGGTTATGATTTCACGGTTTGTAGATTCAAGCTCTGCATCAGGTTCTGCACTGGCAGTACAGAGCCTGCTTGGGATTTTCTCTCTTTTCCTCTCTCTCTCCACCCTCCCTGACTCATGCTCTCTCGAAATAAATAAACTTTAAAAAATAAAATAAAATAAAATAAAATAAAATACCCAGTCTCATTTAATCCTTACAATAACTTTTTAAGATTGGCATTATTCTCATCTTACAGATGGGAAAACAGATTTAGAAAGACTAATTTATCTCAGGTCATACTGGAAGAGCTGGGGTTCCAATCCAGGCCTCTTTGACTATAAAAATCCTTGCTTGATTTTAACACTATACCATAATGCTTCATCCTAAAACTGAAAATAGAATTATATTCCACAGATCAGCTCACTATCACTTCTAGTTCACTAAGAAAATAATTTTTCATATATTAGGTAACGATATCTTTCCAGGAAAATTCAAGGAGGTTCTTTAAATGGAAGTTACCATGAATCTAAAGATTCAAAAGTGGTAAAGATCACCTGCTGAAGACAAGAATGTACCTCCATTCCTTCCCCAAAATGCCTCTAAGACATTATGGAGAGATTTTTTAAAAGGGGAAGAGGCACATAAACCCATAAGGTCAAAATAGAAAGAAAATAACAGCTGTGAAGTTTTGTAAACTAGAAAACAGACAAGTAGTAATCAATCAAATATACTCTCAAAGGTGGAAACTAGAGAATCCCAGAAAGATTAAGGAATAGAGAGCAGATAAGTCCTTTTTTTTTTTTTTCTAAAGTAGACTTCACGCCCAGTGTGGAGCCCAACCCAACGCGGGACTTGAACTCACGACCCTGAGATGATCAATGCCCTAGCTGAGATCAAGAGTTGGAGACTTAACTGATTGAGCCACCCAAGCACCCCAGAGCACGAGATACGTTTTACGTGGGAATAAAAGTGGCACTAGAGAGAGGAAAATTAGTTGAAAATCTATTTACGCAGCATTTAGATCCACAGCCATCCTCCCCCATCCTAAAGGAAGACTAGGAATTTACTCTCTTGAGGGAGAGATTCAAAACAAAGGAATCTTAGAATACTGGGCTGGGGGATAGAGGGCAGGGGGTGAGTGCTGTGCTACAAACAGAGGGGTTCATAAAGTCTATATATACTGAATGGTGAGACTATCCAGCCCAGTCCCTCCATTTACTCCCCAAATCCTGGCAGACTGGCTTACTACTACTCTAGAAAGGAGTCTGGAAAATTCTTCTCTGAGGAAATCTGACTAGTCCATGAAAATGCCCTACTGAGAGTGATAACTGATAGAGGTAAAAGGGTAGTGGGTTTTTCTCAACACAATAGCCGAGCTAGCTCAACCTACAATGAAAATCACCAGCCAACATGCCCCACCCTACACATACAGCTTTCTGTCAATTTTTAGCACCCACGATCATATACAAGAAGACAGCCAGCATTTATTTCTGAAATGAAACAGAGATCAAAACAAATAAATAAACTTACAGGTAAGAGAGAAAACATGAAAGAACAAAACATCAAAAAAAAAAGTCATGAATATCATCAGAATATAGTGATTTTATGAAAGAATAGGATGCTATTTAAGAAAAAAAAAAAAAAAAAAAGGAACTTCCAGAGAATAAGAGCTACTAGAAATTTAAAGTATGACCACAAAATTGACAAATCCAGAGAAGTAGTGAAGGATGACATTAAAGGATAAAGAAAATAATACTTACAGAGCATTTACTATGTGCTAGGCTCTATTCTAACAGTTTTACATTTATTATCTTATTTACACCCCAAAACCCTATATTGTTTTCCCTATTTTTCAAATGAGAAAACTTAATTCCAGAATTTAGTTTTCCACAGTCACAAAACTAGTAAGTGGCAAAAACTGGGATTCAAACTCAGAAAGTCTAGTTCCAAAATCCAGGCTTTTTTTTTTTTTAAATGTTTATTCATTTTTGAGAGAGAGCACAAGTGGGGAAGGGGCAGAGACAGAGGGGGACAGAGGATCCGAAGCAGGCTCTGCATTGACAGCAGTGAGCCCAACACAGGGCTTGAACTCATGAACTATGAGATCATGACCTAAGCTGAAGTTGGACGCTCAACCAACTGAGCCACCCAAGTGCCCCCAAATCCAGGACTTTTTAAATAGTATATTATAGCAGGAAAAAAAAATGGAAAATGGGAATGAGAAAAGATAGGAAAGCTAAAGGATCAATCCAGGCAGTTTCAACATCCTGAATAGTTGATCCACAAAGAGAGAACATAGAAAAACCTAGGAAATAATTCAAGAAATTTCCCAGAACTGAAGGACATGAGTATCTAGAGTGAAAGCGACCATTGAATGTGCAACCCAATGGATAAAATAAAGACTCACACTGAGGAAAATTACCTTGAAATTTCAGAACTCTGAAAGTTACCAAGAGTTTTCAAAGAGAAAAAGAGGATTATCAGAATGGCATTGGGGCTTCTCAAAAACAGTACTGAGGCCAACAGCCAATGGAGCAATTATCTTCAAAATTCTCAGGAAAAATGACCTCCAGCCTAAAAAATGCTTTAAGCGATCAAGAAAGTGGGAGAGTAAAATAAAGAACTTTTCAGTCCACCAATGCAAGGTCTCAAAAAATTTACCTTCCATCCACCCATATACCAAGAAGCTACCAGAGGATGTTCCAGCAAATGCATAAATAAACGAAGGAGGAAGATCAGAATGATGGTGAAGGGGAATCCCAGGTGTGCAACAAGCCTAAGGTGCCGTCAGCATCCAGGTCAGTGTGGAAAGTGAGAGGGTTCTAGTAACATAAAACTGAGAATTCTGATGATCTGAACATACTGAGAAGAGTTTAGGAAAGAACTAATCTTAGCATACAAAGAATAAAAAAACAAAGCAACAATAATCACGTAATCATATCCTTCCCTTCTTCTATGAAACACCCAATTCTGACAACTTTGTTACTCTGGCAAAGAAAAAACTGAGTTCCTAACGGTAAAATTATCCAAACACAGGTTAAAAAATCTTATATTTTAATTTTCTCCATATGGCATTATAATAATAAAATAAAACAAAAGACTTAGAAGTATGAGAGCTGCTGTGTCATATTAGACAAGTCATTTGACATCGCTGAGCCTCATCTACAAAAAGTGAAATAATAATGCCTATCCCAAAGTTTTCTGTGCAGAATTAAAGTAAGAGACCTGAACATTCCCAGCATAATGCCAAGCACATAGTAAGCACTCAGAACATGTTTGTTAAATCTGAATCATACTGCCTGAAAGAGATGGAAACAGCAATTGGCAGACAGACACTCCCTCCCCCACATACCTTCTGTGTTGTTGTGTTTGTCGTCTGTGTTGATGGTTTGGTGAAGGTTATTTTCACAGGAGACATGTGGGGCGGTAAGGAGTTGGCAATGCTCTGCATGATGTTGCTCATCTTGGGACTGCCACTCACAGGCACAGTGATCGTCTTTGAGACCGGAACAACAGCCTTTGGAACTTCCTTTAGGACAACGGGGGACGAGCTAGAAGAATTTGTTCGCCTTCGTTTTCTGGGTTTTTCATCTTCATCTGAACAGCTAACACCTGAAAGGCAATGAAAATTTTGATTTTTAGATCACAATCTAACCTCGCATTTTATACTTCATTTTAAATCTCTGTGTCATCAGTCATCCTTGACTTCTCCCTCTGCCTCATGCCCAAACAGTAAGTCCTATCAATCTTCCCTCAGAAGTTCTCTGAATGCCTTTCCTCCTTTCTTTAACCCTGTGGCTCTATCAGGCCTTCTTATCTCCTGCCTATATTTTAGCAAGCTCCTCAACAGTGTCCTTGCTTCCAATCACTCCACTTCTACCCTCCATCCTACTGCCAGTTATAGAATCTCATATCTAATTGTGCCAATGCCTTACCTTAAAGCCTTAAGTAGTTTTTATCTCCCTACAAGATGAGGCACTTAAATCATCACTACATCATTCAAGGTTCTGTATCTTTCTAAGAACACAATACAGTTGACCTTCAAACACAGGTTTGAACTGTGCAGGTCCACTAATATGTGGACTTTTTTTCAGTAAATACAATAACAGTACTGTAAATTTTTCTCTTTTCCTCCATAACATTTTCTCAGTAACATTTTCTTTGTCCAACTTACTATATTGTAAGAAAACTATAATACATATACAAAATACATGTTAGTTGACTGTTTATGTTATCAGTAAGACTTCTGGCCCACGATAAACTATTAGTAGTTAAGTTTTTGGGAAGTCAAGTTACATGCAGACTTTCAACTGCACAGGGAGTCAGTGCCCCTAAGCCCCACACTGTCTAAGGGTCAACTACACCCTGTTCCACCCAACCCTGTGCCCTCCTATAATCCTCATACACCAAACTGCTCATCATTCCCCAAAGCCACCTTACCACATTCTATCCATTTAGAGTCTCTATATATTATTGGTCTACTATTATACCACCTACCATCAATGACCTCTTCATCATCCTACAATTATCATCCTGCAAACCATCTCCTCAGTGAAGCTTTCTTTCCCTTACTCCTCTAAGTAAAGCTAATCCACATCCTTCTGTTTCACTTACCCCATGGCAATGTGGCCAATCAGCCTGCACATCTCCCCTTATTAAGGGGCTTCCAGAGGGCAATGACTAAGACTTATTGGTTTGTTTCCCTAGTACACTGCCTTGCACATATGAAGATAGATTAATGAATAATTCTATCTCAAACTAATGTTGTTTGTGTGACTTCTCAAAATAAAGCAATAAACTTCCTATTATTTGAAACTGTATATTATGTGAAAAGGTTTCTTTGTGTTTGAGATTCACTTTCAGGTTTTTTTTAATATTTAAGTATTTATTTTTAAGAGAGAGAGAGAGCACGTGAACACATGAGTGGTGGATGGGCAGAGGGGCAGAGATCTATAAGATCATGACCTGAGCTGAAGTCGGAGGCTTACCCACTGAGCCAGCCAGGAGCCCCCCACTTTCCATGTTTTAAAAAATGATCAAAAAACAGCTCTTGGGTCACCTGGCTGGCTCAGTCAGAAGAGCATGTGACTCTTGATCTCAGGGTCATGAGTTCGAGCCCCAGGTTGGGTGTAGAGATTATCAAAAATAAATAAACTTAAAAAAAAGAATAATTAAAAAAAACAGATCTCTTACAGTCACCTTGGCTAAATCTGCAGAAATCAGATATAACCTTAATAGTTTCAGATTTTTAGCTTTTTCTTTATGAACTAAAGTCTCAACTGTTTTTGTAGACTTTTTAAAAAAATTAAGTGAGATAACCTTAATAGTTTCAGATTTTGGCTTTTTCTTTAATGAACTAAAGCCTCAACTGTTTTTGTAGACTTTTTAAAAAAAATTAAGTGAGAAATGTAAAACCTTGCAACATACATAGGAAATCTCTAGAGAGCAGACATAAAAAAAAAAAAAAAGTGTACAGCATGACTCATGGAATTGGTAATAAAATAGAACTCACACCTTCAATTTTTAGACTTTAATTTAAACAAGGTTGACAATGACCTAAAATCATTCCTAAAACAGCAAACTCTACATCTAAAAGTTACAAAGAAATCAAGTTTATAACTATGTTGAGAAAAATGAAAATCAAATATTAATAATCTCCAGTTGATAAAACAAAAACAAAAACAATATTGGAATAACAGGCATTAAAACCAAAAAATGACCTGGTCATTAAACTACTCCACAGAATAGAACCGAAAGGTTAAAAACTGCAAATAAACTTCAAAAACTTATAGTTAACTAGAAATATAAAAGATGGGCTCTCTAGAATGTATCACTGAATCTAACAGTTGGATGATATGTTATATAAACAATTTTTAAAACAACATTACAAAGATTACAATTATAGGAGTAAACACTGAATAAATCACCTAAGTACATTTTGTCAGTTTCCATTCCCATTTCTATTCCATGACAATCAAAAACAAGTGAATTCTTGAAAGACAGTTCAAGGCAGATTTCCCACAGAGAACAAAAAAGAAGTAATTTCTCAACCCCCAGAACTGATTAAAAAGCAATAAATACTAGTCACGTGTAAAGAAAGGAATTCTTTAGAACCTTCAAAAACTAACCACTGCTAATAGCCAGTGGACCGATGATTTAATCCAGGAAGGAAGATCTAATCAGAGCCTATGTTGCAGCATTTAGCCAAGATGGCCCTGATAACACTGAGAATATCACTTACTTTTGACATAAACAGTACTTCCACTTGGCAAGACAACTACATTGGAGGCAGGACTGGCAGGTCTTGGAGACTTAACCGTTGCTATGCTGCCACTTGGAACAGGGGTAGAGGTTGGGGTTGACGTGGTACTTGTGTAGGAATAGCAAACCACTACTGAAGAACGATAAAAAAGTTTGCTGTTAACTTTCACCAAAACTGTCCACGCATATACAGAAAAATTATTTTTTTACTGCAGGCCAATTTTAACATTTTCATGTGATCAGAAGTTAGAGGCCATTAGGTCCATTAAATTAAAAGGTATAATAACCTTTCCTGAAAATCATCATTTCACTGGGTTTTCCTCAAGTATTTAATAGCTGTCTACAGGTGACATTGCCAATGGAGAAGAGCACAGTTACAAAGAAATCAAGTTTAAAACTATACTGAGAAAAATAAAAATAATTTTTTATTCATGGAAGGAGTTAGACAAAAGGCAAATACTTGTATTCCCTTTTAATAGTGATAGCAGCACCAATGATGGAGTGATGGATAATTTTTCCCTAACCATAGCAATTTCCAACTTGGCTACTGGGGGGAACCACGGCAAGATTACTTTATTGTAAAACAACTTACTAGTCCCTTGCCATTGAAGCAGTGCAACACTAACTCAATAATGACATCATATATCAATTTCTTGAATAACAACAACAAGCAAGAATAGTTCATAGGCACCATTTACTGAGTTCCATGCACTATGCTAAATCCTTTCCATATATTATCACTAATTCTCACAACACATGCTCATTTTAAAGATGAGAAACCTTAAGGTTCACAGAGTTGCTGGACATCACACAACTAGGAAATGGCTAACTAGGACTCCAACACAGATTTGACTACTGGAAATCCTATATTCTTTTCACTCTACCACAAAGTAGGTGGATAGAAAAAGTAAAAGTGGGAAGAAAAGAAAGATACCTCTCCTACAACAAAGGAAACAAACTCAACACAGGCCCAGGTTGCATATTAATACCGGTCTCTCTCTAAATACAGCTTCCTTCAGCCTAAAACAGAGCCTGGCATGCATGAAGAGTGTCTTATCCACTCCAAAACCCACTGCCAGTCAAGAAAAGACAATTCCCCAAAGTAATCTGACAACTGCATATTCAGGGTTATTTTCAAGCAACACACAACTAAGCTACTAGAATCAATATGCACTCTTGAATTTAATATTACTCTTGGTGACTTCAAGAGAATTCAAGAATTTTTACAGCATGTGCCAATTACTAGATTAAGTAACAATGAGAAAGCCTTCTCCATCTGCCAGGCAATCCCTAAAGGATTTAGAACCCTTGACTAGAACTGAGAAGCACCATATAGCATTGATTCCCGAAGATAAAAAACAGAGTTTTATTTTCGAAGTAATCAGTTAGGCATCTTTCTCCAGCAGGTAAATGACTTCTATCATTTATTTTCCATGTCACCCATCAAGCTCTTTTATCCACTTCTAACAAGACACACTGATATCAAGAATTCATTCCAAGAAGGCTTTTTGCAATTTTGTTATTAATATAATTCACATTTTGAACAAACAAGAGATTTTTTTTTTGGCTGAGACTAAAAACTTGGCAGTTTCTAGTTTCAGAATAAGAGTTGCTCACTATGTTTTTCAAGCTTCATACAGTGGGATTAAAAACAGATGAAAATCAAGACAACTGTTCTTGAAGAATCTGAGAAAAGTCTTCTTTACACACAGAAATAGTTTTCTACTCACCTTCCTTGCTTCCTGTTTCTGCAGGCACTGGAAGAGATGCATTGTGCTGGATAGCTGCATTGGCAACAGCATTAGCTGTTACAGTGAAGGCGGTTTGGGGAACCAACCGGGGCATCAGTGGGACCAATCGACGACCTTCAATGGACCATTCTGAAGAGCTATTAGGTCCAGACATACTAAACAAAAAAGAAAACGCTGCTACAAGGGTTCTCAATCACTAAAAATGAATCAACTATTTTCTCAAACAAATATAAGTTTTGAAATTATCAAAAGTATCCTGAGTGAATAGGAGAGGCTTAACTTTAAGCAAGCAAAATCAAAATTATGGATAATTATCAGAATTCAAGGGATTTCACATACACTTAAGTTTTTACACATTTTATTCTATTATCTGAATCTTAGAATGAACACAAATGAAACTATGAAAAATTTTCCTATGCCTTCTAAATACTGACATCATTTTCATTAGTTTAAATCTGGTATTGCTAATGAAAACTAGTGTATCTACTAACTTTTAGAACTTAATTTTGTAATTCAACTAAAAAGGTAAAACATACTAATTTATTTTTAAAATCAGATTTTCCTTAACAATTAAGGATAGAATTCACTGAACCTTTGCAAAATTATCTAACTGCCTGCATGGCCAGAGGTTCTAAGGCTTTCAAACAAGGGAAACTGAGGCAGTAAACGAGGGAGACCAAGTATGGAGGGATAGAAAAGGACTATGTGCATATATACATATATATATAGATATATAGATATATATATCTATATATCTATATATCACTGCATGTATCACTGACAATGTGTTATATTAGTATGCTTCCTGTTAAAAAACAGACTAGATCTGAGGTTACTGGAAGAAACCTGTCACTATTTTAATTTTACTTATACCACTCTTCACTCTAAGAAGTATTTGAGGCCATTGAACTATACCCCTAAGCAGACACTATTCTGTTTCTCCACTCTAACCTTCTTGAGCAAATTTTATCCCAGGAATCCAATTTAAATATGGTTGAAATACGAAAGGACAGTTGTGTCACTTCTCTTGATTTGACTCCACAAAAAGTAGTTGTGTCACTTCTCCTAGTGATTAGTGTCAAGGTTTAAAATTCACCCAGAATCAATTAATCAATCTCTTTACTAAGTCAGAAATATTTCTGCACCTTTTCCAAACCAAAGATTCTATAACCCAATCTAGGGCTTAAGAGTCTGAATGTCCACTGATTCTTCATATTTAGACAGCATACACAAAAGCCCATAATGGGATGATGATGATGATGATGATGATGATGATGATGGTAGTGGTGGTAGTTAACATCAACTAAGCACTTACTCTATGTCAGGCACTGCTTTAAATATTTTCTATGCATTAACTCATATAATTCTCTCAATAAATTGGCAATTATTATCTCCATTTTGTGGATGGGGAAATTGAGTCACTGAGAGGTTAAATAACTTCCCTAAGGTCACACAGCCACTAAACGTTTCCTTCAACAAGCATACATCACACTACTGATATTACTTGCCATACAAGTAGAAGGTACACAATTTTTCAAAAGGGTTTTATGCCTAACATTTGCTTTGACTTATACTAATCGAGCACTGTTGTCTAATTACTACCAACCTTCACCAAATGGAACAAATAAATTACAACTTGAGAAAGATTTACATTCAGTTCAGAAAGGAATCTCTAGTAGTTGATGAATCTAGTTGGGTTACTACTACAAGAAATCTGCAAGTTGTTTAACATAATCCTACCTAATAAAACAAGGGAAAGAGGAATTCCTAAGATCCCAATTAACTCCACAAATTTGTTATATAATGCAATTTATTGTTTGCATAATCTCCAATTTGACAGTAGTTCTGAAACAGAGAATGGTATAAATAAGAGAAACCGAAATGGGCGACACTGACTGTCAAAGGAAAAATTCTAAGAACTATTTAGCATTTTCTTGGCTTACTCCTCTTTTGGTATCATTTTATTAGAATATCACCAGTAAATTTGCTTGGTGAGTTTACACACAAATAATGTCTACACTTACCTGGTGCATTGTTTAAATGGTGGCAGAAATTTGGAAGATTAGCAATTTGAAACACATGAATATTTGCTATTGAAAAGACAGAATTTGCAGTGCAAAAGATACAACTGCAATTTTTTTAAAAATCTAGAAATCTTCCAAATTTCTACTCATGCCATCATGCTCAAACTTTTTTTTAAGTGAGTGAAAAATTATGTTAGAATTAGATTAAAAATTCCTATTTGCTTAGTAATGAGGGTGTGAATATGCATTAGTTGCACAAATCATTTAAACTGAATTTTACAGATTTTTGTAAAACTCTCACTCCAGGACTTCCCTGGAATTCCTAAGTTTCAACGTAAGGATCACTTCTCTATTTATATTAAGTATGGCAAGGGAGGGTAGAAACCTTGCTCTAGCTCCTTTCCTGAGAAATCTAACATGATACTAATGAAACTATCTTGGCCTTCACATCCTGTGGTGTGTAGGGCACCAACAAAAACTCCTTACTCTCATATAGAAATTCACAAAGTATCCTATGAATGTTTTTGGCTAATGGGGAAGGAGTTTAAGAGAACAGTAATTCCAGACAGCCACTTTTTTCCAACACTAGAGACAATGCTGGCAAGAATGGTGCAATTAAAAATTTTGGAGCCCCTTGACACTCCAGGCTTTGCTATTATAACATTCTAACATGTTTCAAAACTGGATTAGAGTACCAAACTTAATAAATGATATGGTGCCAAATAATAAACGCGTGTTATACTTGGAGCCATAAGCAAGGCTTTTCTTTGATCCCAGACACCCTGCTCCTTTTGTTTCCACTTCCTTTGTGCTCAGTCTTCTCGGCTTTCTCTTCACCTTTCAACCACATTCCTTCTGGCCTAAGCTGCTGTTTGGAGTGGGGGAGGGACGGGAGAGGAGAAAGGGAATGCAGTCAGTTCAGATGCATCCCTCTTGGGCTCCAGTTGCTTTTTTCAGGCTCAGGGTATGAAGACTTCCTATAAATAATCTTTGGATCTAGGTTCTGGTGCTACTTCTGAGGGAAAGAGGGCAGAGGAGATGTCGAGAATAAGGAATCTATGCCTTCCTCACCAATCCACACTCCCCGACCCTTGGGCTCAACAAGTAAAATACGACACCTAGTCAAACTAAAACCATGGCATAAAATATTAAAACAGGAG
Source organism: Lynx rufus (assembly GCF_022079265.1). Classification (NCBI taxonomy): domain Eukaryota; kingdom Metazoa; phylum Chordata; class Mammalia; order Carnivora; family Felidae; genus Lynx; species Lynx rufus. Next base: position 56,005,683 of record NW_025814897.1, read on the forward strand.
TATGGAAAGACCTAAGAAGCTTAAAATTATACACTGAAGGAAACTCTTCAGAAAATTAAATTCATGTATTAAAGAAATCAGAAAGGAGAGAAAAAAAGGAAACAGGCAGATAAAAGCCAACTCTCAATTATCCATGCTAATAGAGAGAGGAGGGAAAGGGAGAGGTCAAACAGATTAAAGAAATCCACATATTATCCAAAAATACTTTGGCATACTTGTAAATTCCTCCACCAAACCATTTTCAGGATAACTAACAAGTAGTAAAATGACTAATTACAATTTTCACCTCCTCTCCCTTCCCACCCTCTGGCTAGAGGTACTCCCAAGCAGCAAAATGGCTAAAAGGTGGGCAGTATTAGGAGGGGGAGGAAGGGAAGAGAAGGGAAAGCAGAGGGCACGGTTAATTCGTAAATGGGAACATGTGCCCGTGAATAATTGAGAGCTTCAATTTTGAAATAAATACAAGAAAAAGCCTGAAATAATAATAACCTATTTGCATACCTGTAACTTGGTCTTTCACCCAAATATAAGGATAAATTCATTCTTTAAAGGGGAAAAAAGGAAAAGGAGACTAAATAAATGTTATCCTTTAAGTATGAAACTGATGCATCAACTTACAACTAATTGTCCCACAATACTGTTCCAATGCTTTTAAAGTACTAGCTTTGCCTCTAAGTGCCTCTGAATGTAAGCGATTGTTTACTACTTTATTATCTAGCACGTAAGCATCCTATTACCTTCTCAAACTAGAATCTAGGCTCAGTTATTATTTTGAGAGCATCCCAATTCAAAAGTTTAGAGCAAATTAAAGAAGGAACACATTAATATTTGAATGTTTCAACCATGTTGGCCTGACAACTAAATACTTAACGTCTATAGTGGAAAAATTCCAAACTTCTACAGTGCATACATACCTACCACTGAAAAATCTCAAAATTCAAATACCTAATCCTTCAAACTACACAGTTAAAAAGGTAGCACCCCATTTTATAAGTTAAATAAAATGAGGAACAGTAAAGCACAACATGAAGCTAATGGATCTACAGGGCCAATTCAAATACTGCCAATTGGTTTAAACATACCATTTATCACATTATGGAAATGCACTGAATTTTTTCCTTTAGTTTTATTTCACATTAAGACATAAAAATAAAAAACAAATGAGTTATACTCTAATGTATCTTATTTTATGAAATGTTCCTGTCATCCTGCATAAACATTTAAAGGATAGTTCCTGCTCCTCTCTATTCTGTAGGAGGCACTGTCTCCATAGGCACTCTCCTAATGTTTGATCCCTGCCCTTCGTCCTCTACCACCCTCCACCCCATCTATCAAATAGTTATAATGATCTGAAAACAATTTTGATAAGAATTGTTTATAACTTTATTTTGTTGGCTATTTAACGTAAACTAAGTAAGATACATTCATTCTTAAAAAATGCAGAACATAAATTTTTACAATCTTTTTTCTGAATCTCAAAATACATGAAATATTAGTCAGTTATAAAAAAATTTATAATGCCTATTTACAAAGCAATATACATACCAAATACCATTACAAAGAACCTCTAAGGGGCTGCTGAATTAGGGGAGCATACTACTTTATTATTGAACTTTGCTTCAAGGTAAGTGAATCATCTGCTGAACTGTGGTGGCCTTTAGTTATGCAGAGATTACACTGTAGTGGGATTTGACCTCAGTACTTAAAGCTTGCCTGACCAAATGCAAAAACATAACCAAGTGAATAAACAGGTAACACCTCTATGGTCAGGATCCCTGAGTACAGAAATAATTACTATTAAGATAAAAGACTCAGGAATCTGCTATACAATCGGAAGACTGTTTCAAAACTATGTTATACTACGTAATAAAAAATCAGGGGTTGTATGACTAATGGCTTACTTATGTGCAATTGTTGTTAACCGTTCATCGTTTACTGCTCTCCGAACTTCAGCACGGTGGCGCTCTGTTGAGATGCTATGAAAAAAAATAGCCATTATAGAACTCTGCCAAGCAGGCAGCTCTTTTCTATACTTTTATTAATGTTCTAAGTCAACATTCTGCTTGGGGAAGAGGGGGGACAAGATTGATTTGTGAAAAGATATAGACAGGGGCCTAATATACACCTTCAGATGCTTTAATTAAAATCACAAGGAAGGGTTCATAATGATTCGGTGTAACTGCAGGATTAGTTGCAAATTAGGAATCATAGGAAGACAAATCAGCTTGATATCAAGTCATTACTTCCAAAACTCAGAAATGTCAGACCATGTTCAAGATTAGCAGAGGTTCCTGTTATCTAAATACGCAAACAGCCACTGAATGACCCCTAATCGTGGTTACTAAGAGGATTCTGGCACTTGGAAGAAAGTCTTCTGAAGTTTTTTCTAAAGCTTAAGAGTCTATAATTTTATGTTTAGTAAATATAATAAAGAAACAAAAGTGGCAGGATAAGCTATCTTTTTCCGGTGGCTATATGCTATGTTCAGTGAATATATTCAGTGAATTTTATGTTCAGTGAATATAATAAAGAAACAAAAGTGGCAGGATAAGCTATCTTTTTCTGGTGGCTATATGCTATGAAATTTGACACCAGGACATTACTCCCTTATTACTCAACACTTCACCTGTATGTCTTCTACCTCATGTTACCATTACGGTAAAAATGTGCTTATATTGACCCTGATTAAATACATGTAAGGTTAACACTTAACAAGTGAAAAAAAAGTTATCCCCATTCCATTCATAAATACTCAATAAAATGAGTATCACTCTTCAATTGTAATCTTTGCTGCTTAAACTAAATCCATAACATGGGTTAAAATATTTAAAGAGCTAGAAAGCAGATTTACGAGGAAATATAAACAACAAACAGAAAATATATAAATTGTTAAACATGAAGACAGTAAGATTAAGGATTTCACTTAAATTAAATTTAAATCCCTAAATTAATGGCAACTAAATATAGGAAAAGCCTCTTCCCTATTTTCATTAAAAAAAAGAATAGGACAAAATGGTTTTATATGTAGAAAGGTAACTTCCATTAAAACAGAGTATTTTCTGAAAAAACTCAAGATGTCAGAATGGATCAAGACAAGGTATCTAAGAATTCCATTCACTAGAATTTTTTAACAAATTTAAAGTGCCATTCTAGCAGGAAGCTATGGGGTAAACTATCCTCAGGGCTATGACTATATAAAACCACCCATTTCTCTAAATTAAGACAACAACTAAGAAGTCTCCTTCTTCCCTCCCAACAAATGCCACTGGGCCACTCTAGGTCTTCAGATCTTGTTGCTACCAACCCTTCTTTCCTTCACCCAGGTCAAAACTACCTCCCCTTCCCAGGTGACCCAAACCTAAAACTGTCTGCCTTAAACCCTTTCTGATTATAGAATAAATGATAAATTATATAACTCTCTGTAACAAAGCCTCCACAACTGGGATGGGATACCTAAGCACCAACAACTTGAATACCTCTGTCTTCAACTTGAGAGTAAAAAGTACTAAAACCCTTCAAAATGAAATTTCTAGAGTCATGTCTCACAAATTTTTATGATAATTTACCTAAGAACTTTTGAGAGTTCTCCAAGAAGATCTTTCTTTTCCTTGGTGAGATCCCCCTGTGCCCGAAGTGCACTGATAACTCCAGCATATGCCTCCAATTCTAGAAGAAGAAAATTATTTTATCAAGATAGGCCTTCAATATTTTAAAACTATGGCTACATATAGTGAAACTTCAGGGCAAAAAACCTAGAAATCAATAAAAAAAAAATCAATATGCAAAATTTTAAAAATTCCTCTCAAAAATCCTATCTAAGAACGTAGATTAAAATGTGGCTTTTATAATGTTTGTATATTTTTTTGCTGTTGTTATTATCTCACAGAAGTCACATATATAAGATGCTTAGGTAGAAAAATCCAATGGTAAATACTATCTTGCACATTATCACTGAAGAACACTTAACTCAGATGCTACCAACAATTAGGAATAGGCTCCAAGTGATGTAAGGCTGATAAGATAAATTTTTAGCTTTACTGACAGGTACCTACACTGACCAATCCTTAAAACAATTCCTTAGTCCTGCCTGAAATTCAAACTACATTCTACCTCCCTCCTGGGGTTGAGAATATCATGAGCACTGTCCAGTAGAAAAACTCCTAGAACAAGAGTCAAATGACCAGATTCTGGCTCCAGCACTACCACTCACTCACTAGTTGTGTGACCTTGGACAAGTCTCTTCTCATCTCTGAACCTCAATTTCTTTATCTAGAAGAGACTCTGAAGTTATCTTCCAGATCTAAGATCCTCTGCATCTACCATCAAAATGACTAAGGCAAGTTAGGAAACATGAGTTGCTCTTATAGCAACAAGGATATAATACACTGAACCCTAATGCCAGACAGTTTCGTTTCACTACTTTTCCACAACAACAACCATTATGAAATGAAACTGTCAATCTCTGACACTGGTTAGACTCTTGATATCATCTCAGGTCATGATCTCCTGGTCCTCAAGCTGTGATCTCAAGGTTGTGAGATCAAGCCTTAAACTGGGAATGGTGCCTGCTTGGGATTTTCTCTCTCTGCCCCTTCCCCTACTCTTCCTCAGTCTCTGTCTCAAAATATACAAATTTAAAAAAAAAAAAAAAAAAAAAAAGACAAGGGCGCCTGGGTGGCTCAATCAGTTAAGCATCTGACTTCAGCTCAGGTCATGATCTCACAATTCGTGGGTTCGAGCCCCGCATCAGGCTCTGTGCTGACAGGTCAGAGCCTGGAGCCTGCTTCAGATTCTATGTCTCCCTTCTCTCTCTGCCCCTCCCCTGCTCTATCTCTCTCTCCCTCTCTCAAAAATAAACAAACATGAAAAAAAAAATATATGGGGCACCTCGATGGCTCAGTTGGTTGAGCATCCGACTTCGGCTTGGGTCATGATCTCACGGTTTGTGAGTTCGAGCCCCACATCGGGCTCTGTACTGACAGCTCAGAGCCTGGAGCCTGCTTCAGATTCTGTGTCTCCCTCTCTCTCTGTCCCTTCCCTCTGTCTCTGTCTCTCTAACTCTCTCAAAAAATGAATAAATGTTAAAAAAAATTTTTTTAAAAAGACAAAATAAGATATACAACCAAAAACTCCTCATTGGCTCCCAATAAGCCATGCCTGCCTCCCAGCACACTCCATGGAAGTTGTACTACTTTGTATAGTCCTCTCCCACACTGACTCTGGGCTTGGCATGTGCCTTGCCTTGGCCAGTGGAACATCAGCATACCTGATGCAAACAGAAGCTCAATACACATTTGCCCACAGGGCCTTGCTACCTTGAGATAACCAAGATGCAAAGAAGCCCAGGATGAAAAGCAACATAGAGAGACAGGCCCAGCCATCTCAGCTGAGCCCAGTCAACCATCTAAGCTACCAGTTGAATACAACCACGTGACAGAATTCAGAATTCGCTCAATCGGTTAAGTGTGTTAAGTGTCGACTTTGGCTCAGGTCATGATCTTGCAGTTTGTGAGTTCAAGCCCTGTATTGAGCTCTCTCTACTGTCAGTGCACAGCCTGCTTCAGATCCTTTGTCCCCCACCCTCACCCCTCCCCTGCTCACGCTTGTTCTCTGTCTCTCAAAAATAAATAAACCAAAACACACAAAATAAAAGAAAAACCCCCAGCATCCATAGCATCAAAAATAATAATAAAATAGTTGTCTTAAACTATGAGACAAGTATACCTGAGCAAAGCTGAATGATGGGAAATAAGTGTCCAAACTACATTTATCTTCTTACTCAATTCAAGTTGCTACTAGTCAGTATTTGCTACTTCCTAATGCCGGACACCCAAATAATAAAGGCATGCATATCTGCATCCTAAGTACTACACCAATAATAAACTAATAGCTTCATTCAGTTCATGTTATTCATAGTTCTGGCAATCAAAAAAAGAGTAGAGTAAGTGAGTTGACTATATTAAACAGAAATATACTAGAGTAAGTGAGTTGACTATATTAAACAGAAATGTCTGGTCCAACTGAATTATCCCATGTGTAAACACCCTGTATATTCAATCTATGCTGAATACTATGTAGATGTTTCATGGGGTCTCTCTGGAAGGAAAAAGCTTTCCCATTCTGGAGAAGTGAAGAAAATACTTAGTCACAGGAAACGTGTATTTCAGCTTTTATCATGACCCAAAGTAGAGTTCAGAAAGGCACTGGGGATAACCAACTAAGAAATCACTATACTAAAAGCTTATGCCTCATTTATGGAATATTTTATTCAACAAATCAGTAGTGAGTCCTATTATAGATATCAGATAGTATGCTAAATTCTACCTTCAAGGAGTTAACCTTAGAATAAAGCTACAGTGAAACAAGTCATCAGACAATTATGATACAGTTTATAATACAGTGGTAAAAGCACAGAGGGGAAACACATCATCTGATCTAGAAGCATAAGCTTTAATCAGAAGTGTGCTCTAAGCAAGCAGAGGAGAAAAAATGCAAATGTGCAAAAGGAATAGGAAGAGTAAAAGCAAATAATATCTCATATAGACATCAAACTTCCAATAACAGTCAGTGACCATTTTCAGAGTTTTACTCTAGGGAAAGTAAAAACATGTCTGTACTCGGACAGTCATTAATTCAAACCAAACTATTAATTGCACATGACTACTATTACAAGGTACCATGGAGAATGATTACATAAATAAAACAAAGTGCCTATCTTCAAGGTAATTAAAATCCAACAAGAGATACATATACAGGAATAAAGAAAGATAAAAATGGAAAAGTAGTTTGGGGCCAGACTAAGCCTCTAATTCCAGGCTAAAATGCTTTTATTTGATAGGACTCTGTAATTGACTGAATGTGGAAATAACAGCAGAAGGAAAGGAACCAAGTTTTACAGTCTGCAAGATATTTAGGAGAAGGGCAATACCATACAAAGAAATGGAGAGGTCAGAGAGAGGAAGTGGCATGAGGACAAAGAAAAAGTTCACTTTTGGCCTATGCAGTTTATGGTGATCAAGATACTACTTCAAAAAGAGTGAAATTAAAGAAATGTGGCAAAGATTTTTGACATTTCAAGTGTCATTCCAAGTCTAACTAAAAAATCATAGACAAAAGTATGAGGTGGCAACCTCACACAAAACTGGGACTCAGACAACAGTTATCATAGGTACACGATTCGAGGCACTTCCTCCCTCCTCCAGAAATTCACTCTTTATAAAGAACCTTCACTGGCTTCCCAACCTCCTTCACATTTGATTTCCATTTTGATGGGTATCCTCAGATCCTGACAAATATCAAACTTAGTTGAATTTCTGGCATTATTTTTGGTGCCATTCTACTGTAGTGCTACCTCTAATGATACATAAATACATGCAAACACCACAGAAAACAAAAAGATTCGCCAAACCACTTTTATAAAGTCCTCAACCCATTCCATTTAAACAAATCAGTCATAAACAACATAGTCCGTAAAGCCCCAAGTTGGAGTTGTAGCTCAGGAATGGTTTTAAAAAAAATAAGGCAGAGGAAAAGCAGGCTAGAAGGAGGGAAGGAAGCATTTATCTATTACTGGTCTGTTCAACGTATCATAAAAAAATTCTCTATCCCAGTTTCTTTTTATTTAAGTAAAATCTCAATGTTTAACATTTTATGTTATATGATTTATAACTATTTTTGGAAGGACAAACCTAATTCTTAAAATATTTTAAGTTAATTCCTAAATACAGTACTTTCTCTAAACTTTGGACCTAGAGCTACTATTTGAAGGCAATTCAAAGGTTTCATTGTTATGATAATAGGCCAACGGGTGGGGAGGAAGTCTTTCTGCAAATCACTACCAAGGCTCACCTCCCAAAGTGAAGGGTCATTGAAGACGACATTACCCTGCAGGAAGGCTGTTTTCTTTTGTACAGAAACAGCTCTCTAGCAACAGTACCCACACAGCTCTGGCTAAAGTTAAAGATAAATTTAGACTTAAAGGTTACCATTTTTATATTTAAACATAATCTCTTGACTCAAGGCCCCAAAAGCCCAAAAACTCTAAACCAATCTACTATACTTGGGATCTGTTCCTCCGCAATTATTTTAGCTATGAAATTAATACAAGTCCAACTTTATAAATGGTAGCTAGCAAATTATAGCAATTGCATGTAAGTGTGTAGAAAATCATCCTCAAATTAGTATTAAAAGTTGGATGTAAGGTTAAAGGAAAAATATGATAAAAGAATGATTGCCTCAAAAAACTCTCTAAACATGCTAAAATACAATGCAAAAAGGTAGTTTAAAATAAGAGAAATCCTCGTAGTGCTCTGAGGGAAAATAAAAAGGGTAAATGTTACTAGCAGGCAGCGCCAGGGCAGCTATGATTCAGATTTACATATAGGAATTCCCAACAAAAATTTCCTTTGAAGATTCACCTGCAACTACATTAACGTCTGAAAGCAACTGCTCTAAAACACTATACCCTCAGATGTCAAGCACAGTGATAGGCCCTTTTTATATACAACTAATCCACATAACAAATCTATGAGGCAGATATTATTATGCTTCTTTTACAAAAATGTCAACAGATTTACGGAGATTAAATAAATTGATCTTGCGGGTCATCAGTGACAAGACAAAGACCCCAGGTCTCTCTGAAATCAAAGCCCACACTTTACCCTTCAAAATTACAGATATCCAAATAACTCATATCCACTTCCAAAACATTTAATGTTCTTTTATCAAATAATTTTTTCATTTGATGAACATCTACTATGTGCTAGCCTGCAACAATAGTGGTAAAGAAGACAACAAGGTCCTTCTTGGACCTTACAAGCTAAGGCGGCAGTTCTTAGCCAAGGATCCTCATCTGAACCACAGAATACAGAAAATAATTCGAGTAACTCTTTTTCTCAATTTTCCCAAGAACAGTACATAACGATTACAATTCTAAATGCATAAGTTAGTTCATTACATACAATGGATTAGGCTCAGCATTAGTACTTAATTCTCTCCCTAAAATGCTAGTTGAGAAAGGCTGCTCTAAAGGAAAAAAAGCTCAAAATAATTAATTATAAATACAAAGAATGTCTTATTACTGACAGTAAAATATAATTTAGAGAAGTCAGCATAGCTAACATTTACTTAGAATTTAGAAACAGTATGTAATTCACACATACATTCATGAAGGTTAAAAGTATGCTAAAGTGATATTGGAATCATATTCCCTGGGTTACAATCCTGACTCCAGCATCACCTTGGGCTCTAAGCTTCAGTTCTGTCATCTGTAAAATGGAAACAGACAAAAAAAAAAAAAAAAAAAAAAAACCCTACCTTTTCCATTTGAGTGAGGATTAAATGAGATGCTGAAAGAGTAAAAACCTCACAACAGCCCAGTACCCCTCGAGAACTCTTAGCTACTATTTTTATTATTATGGTTCATGCACCTACTAAGTACAGAGCACTATGCTAGGCACAGGGGAAATAACGAGTAAGATGGGGAATACACCTCCAAAAAATTTCTAACGCAGCATGAGATAGGACATCCAGGCAAACAGCCATGACAAAAAAAAAAAAAAAAGAAAGAGAAAAGTATCATAGAAAGTCATAAAACATCAAAAATGAAAACCGTACCCAATTTTCGAAGAATCCTTTTGCATTCATCCCTGCTGAGATCCAAAAGGGTTGGCCACACAACAGGCATTGCTGCTTCTTTTTGGTAGCCCCAAAGAGCTTGTCTTCCCTAACAAAATAAAACAAAACAAAACAAAAATCAAATTAACAAAGTACATTCAAAAGGCCACTTGCCTGGAGATCCACACCCTAAGAAGTAAAACCAGTAAGAACAATCCTATTTCACCACCACAGTTTTCAACTTTTGACAAATGAAGAACTAAACAGCCATTCCGGAGCTTATTATTCTGGCATAAGACAGTGGAAAGAGCACAGGCTTTAGGGTCAGACACCTCTAGGTTCTAGTTCTAGCCTTCAACTCACTGGCTGTGCGATCCTGGGTGAAGGGGCCTATCTGAGCAAAAGTTTTCCCCATCTGGAAAACAAAGGTATTATCATCCAATTCGTCATGAGGATTAAAGGACAGTATGTGAAGTTCTTAACCACAGTGGCTGGCATGTTGTTTAATAAATAGGTGCTACTACTTGATTTGGGCAAGTCACTTGATTTCTGTTGGCTTTCTCGTTCAAGACTTACAAGAGAGAAAATACATAAAGCTGCCAGCTCGTTACAAGGGCTAATGGAACTTCAAAAACTGTCTTCTCAAGTCTGAACAATGAACGATGAATTTACACCCAGGAGTCCTTAGACAATCATTTACCAAAATTTCAGATGTCAGGAATTTACTTTGTACTGGGAATTGCCTGGTTCAGAGGATAAAAAGACAACTTAGCGCTGAGGGCTTGAACAATACCTGCTTAGCACACAGCAGATCCACTGTAAATATTTGTTAAGTAGGTGAATGAAGACAGAGGAGAGTAGAATGAATGAATGAGTGAGTGAATGAGTGAGTGAGTGAATGAATGAATGAATGAGCGAGCTCACTCCCCAGTTGAGGAGTCAGGCACCGAACCGTAATAACTGCTATATCCCGTTCCAGGCACTGGGGCTGCTAACTCCAACTCTGCGCCCGGAGTTGACCGTCCCCCCCCCGCCCCGCTCCGACTTCCCATAGTCCTCTCAGCTACGAACCAACCCAGAGCTAGGAGAACTGGACTGCGCGCCCCAGCCGGCAGGATGACATAAAGAAAAGGGGTGGGGAGGAGGAAGAAGGGGCAGAGCCAAAGGAATCCGCTCCCTCCACAAGCCAGTCCCCGCCTCCCGACAGGATCTTGGAGGCGGCCGGCGACCGCCCGAACAAGCACCACGTCACGGCATCCCGACGCGTCCCCGCCAGCGCACCCCACCGCGGGGACGCAGCGCACTGGAAATCTAAGCAGCAGTAGCGGGAGCCCGCTCCGGCAGCCGGGATCTCGTGTAATCCTTCCCCCACTCAAGTGTCAAGGAGGCAAGCCCGCCCCGCCCCCTCCCCAAACACGCACTCTCTCACAGCACCACAACAAGAGCAGCCCGCCCACCCTCCTCACTGGTGCCGCTCAGCGCCAACCCCAATGTCAAGCCCACTACCCAAGCCCTTCAGGACCAGTAGCCGGTGTCAGGGGCCACGGTCGGCATCAGCGCCTCGCTCCCTCCTCAGCGGAGAGGACAACGGAGAGAAACTAGGCGCGCGGACAGCCAGGCAGACGACCGAGACTCACCGGGAGGCGCCTAGAGCTGGACCCCCAGGATCCCAGCACCAGGCCTGCCGAAGTCCCCCTCAGCCCACCTCAGGGAGCCCCACGATCCCGTTAGGAGACAACGGAGGATGGGGCTGGGCGCCCCAAGCCGGGGACCAAATGCTTGGCCCGGCGCTCCTCCAGCCCGGCTAACCTGCCAGCTCTTCCCGGCACCCTGTCCGAGAGTCACCCACCTGCCCGGCCTTTCGGGGCTCATCTAAAAGGCTCCTCCGCCAAGACTAGGGAACACCAGGAATTGGGTTTGTTTGCGGTGCCTCAGAAGGGGCAAGATGGCGACAGGCATCAGGGCGCAGGCGCAGCCGCGCGCTGCCAGCCGGGAGGTGTAGTTCGCCTTTCCCGCCTTTCGGAGAACAGGCTCCAGAAGGCTTCCATTCTCCCAGTCCCTCTTTTCCTCCGCGTTTTGAAAGGAAAGAAGAGACATCGCGGGAGGTGCTGGGAGTTGTGGTCCCGACCCAACTCCCTCCTCTTTCGCTGTCGGTATGCTGTCGCAGGCGCAAGGAAGGCCGGGATTGTAGTTTCCCTGGCTTCTCCTCCATACCCTCCTTCTCCGGCTTCGCGCGCCTCTCCTCCAGCTGCCGTCTCCCAACCAATCGGCTGCGCTCTCTGCTACGCGTGGCGTCACACGTAGAGGCCAAGATGGCGTCGGTAGCTGGAGCTGGGGCTTTGCCGCGACCTTTACTCTAGGCGAGGTTAGGGACGGTAGGAAAGCAGCTTTGTCCCTGAAGCGCTGTTGAGGATTAGGATCGGATTCCTCAGAGTCATGGGAGCAATTGTCAGCGGCCTCCACAGCCCCCACCAGACGCAAGTCAAGGAGAGAGAATCCACGCTACGAGAACCGACATAGCGGACGTTGCGATTGCCAGAGTCCAGGCTGGCGGTTGCCGAGTTGCCAGTGGAGACGTGGAACCCGAGCGTTCTTCACTTCGGGTCTCTCTCCACGTGTCAAGTGGGAATGATAGTGATATCTCGTGCTTTAGCTGTCAAAGGCAAGAAGGAGAAGGTATTTGTTAGAGGCCCTACGACGTGGTAGGTTCATCCTTCAGCCTTTGTACTTATTTAATCACAGAACAATTGTGGGACGAAGGTATTGTTGCCCCTATTACACATATGAGAAAGGGGGCCCAGTGTGTAGTTACTCGCGGCCATAAAACCGAAACCAGTGCTTGGTATTGTTGAAGAGTCAATCAAGTGTTGTGATTGCCCTTCCTCCTAAATTGTGTACTTTTGGAAATCTCGGATCTGGTAAAAATGCCCAAGTCAAAGGGGGTTTTTAATATGCTTTCTGGTATTGACAAAGTTTTCTTGTAAAATGGGGTTGATACCACCCTATGGGGATATTGTGATACACAACGTAGGGAAGAGTTATTTGTGGATTGCGAACCTTTGTGCAAACGTGTGAGACTGGTCATATCCTTGAATGGAGCAGTAGATTAGGAAGAGAAAATAAATAACAGCATTTAAGTTTCTTACTACTGTTTACTCATTAGCTAAAAATACTCTGTAAGGTCCCAGAAAATTGTTATTGTTGAAACCCAAGCCTGCCCCTCCAGAAAGTCATGAAGTGGGACAGATGACCTCCAGGCCCTCTTCTCCCTCCCTTATCTTGTAATGCGTTCTCTTCCATCTATTTCCCAGTAAATTTAGGTGCCACCTGTTTTCAGGTCAATGACTCAACTTTTGGAAAGATGGTAAAAGAAACTTTTAAATATTTTGTTGTTGAACATACTTTCTTTGGTTTGAGCCTTATAGTATCTGAGGTAGATATAGTTTAGATCTTTCCTACCCCCCCCCCCACACACACTATGAATGAGGAAAACACAGAAATTGAAGAACTCACCCAATTTCACAAAGCTAGGAATTGAAGGGAGCTGGGCTTTTTAACCCCAGGTCTTCTGACTTCCAAGTGTCTTCTATACAATAAATGTCAAGGTGACAGGTAATGGAGTGGAAATGGAAAGGTAAGCTGCTTATAAAACTGGCACTGACCACAATCAGTAGCATATAAGTCAAGAATTATAGCTTACTCCTATGCTTACTTAATGTTAAGTATTGCTGTAAGCGTCTCACATACTAATTCATTTAGTCCTTAAAATTTTATGAGGTAGAAACTATTATGTCTAATTACAAATGAGAAAACTGAGACAGAGAAAGGAGGTTAAATAGCTTGCCTAGAGTCACACATTATAAATAAATGGTAAAGCCAGGACTTAAACATAAGCAGCTTGACTCCAGTGTATGCTCTAGACTAGTGGTTCTCAAACTTTCATGTTCAGTAGGAACCCCTGAGGATCTTGTTAAAATGCATCTTGAGTGTTTCTGGATAGGTTCTAAGATTCTATATTTCTAACAAACTCTCAATCTTCCACACATCCTCCCTTTCTTCCTAACTATATTTGTATTTTGTGACCAGAATCTGCCTTCCCCGTACTGCCTCTGATTGCTCCATATTCCCGAATATTCCCAATATTAAATTCTCTTCCTTAAAGGTCAGAGTCATACTTCACCCTCAAGAAGTTTATCCTGCCCCTGACTTTTCCTTCTAAGACAGGCATTCCTGCCTCTGCTTCTACACATTGTATTACAAAATTCAGAACATTTGATTTATGGTCATTTGTTTGAAAATCTTTCTGACTAGACAATGGGCTCTTCAAGGAGAGATCTTTGCACTCTAGTACCTAGCACATAAAAATAATAGTTAATACTTATCCAGGGCTTTCTCTGTTCCAGATACTGTTTTATACATTAACTTGTTTAGTCTCCACAAAACCCTTTTGAGAATACTATTACCATTTTACAGATGAAGAAACTGAGGCACAGAGACATTAAGTAGTTTCCCCAAGACAACACACTAGTTAGTAGCAGAGCCATGATTTCAAGTTAAGGCACTTTGCACTTTGAGTCCACGAAATGTGTGATAAATAAAATGAGAGCCATCCTCCAATTCCACAAAAGAAAAACCAAGACTTATTGTCCTACTAGACATAACTACCTCTAGTCTGGGGAGATGTATTGGAGTACAGTATCTGTCTCCAACTTTATTCCACTATTGACCAAGCAGGTTTCTTGAAACAAACTTCTTCAAGGGGCCTACCATCCACCATTCAAATTTTGTAGTGCTATATTGGAGAAGGTGGATTTCACCATTATCATCAAAATAATCTATCAGAAGATCAGAAGTGCTTTGAACAGCTCAGAAAGGAGGTGAAAGATCTGGACACTGCCTCGTCAACTGACAACTCCTCTCCCTCATTGTCCATGAAACGCTGTAGTCTCTACTTCCTAAATAGCTGGCCCCATTGTTTTAGTGGGATGATGGTGAGGCCTCATCACCTGTGCGGAGTGGACTTTTTCCCAGCCCTATTCTTCCAAAAGCACCTCTCCTCACTCCTTGCCTAGTACGTCTATCATACTGCCACTGCTGTCAGGGTGAGCTTACAAAAATTCAAAGCTCACCATGTCAGTCGCCGGCATAAGACTTTCCAGTGGTTCCCAGTTGCCAATAGAGTAGTAAAGTTCCAGCTTTTTTACAAGCAAACCCATGCCAATGCAAAGAAATTTCCTTGCATACCTAATATTTTCCTAGAACACTGCCATCACTTCTTTATCTTGCCAAAAATCTGATATTGTCCTAAAGTTAACTGTTTCTCTTGAAGCCCTTGCAAATGGAGTTCTTCCTTCGATCCCCATCTTCAATATCTTGAACCAGAAGGAAAGGATGGTATTCTCCTCACCTTGTAACTACCAACTTCCAGACTGGCTACCCTTGCAGTGAGGCTTTCAAACCCTGCAAACTCCATTCAACTGTCATTCCATCTCTCTAGGGATGATGGGATTTTTTTAGGGAGAAGCTTTTTAAGTCTGCTATCATCAGCTTGTGTTGCCCTGTTGTCCCTTCTGCCCTTGTCCTCACCAGAAAGATTTTAAAAACCTTCCCCCAGCACTGCCATTCAACCACCCATTTCTTTGATCCTGTGCTTTGTTCTCCAGAACTATTCCACCTCTGAAATCAGTAACTAAGGTATTCCACCTTCTAAACAAGACCTTCTTTTATTCCAGAGTTTTTTTACTCCTTTACCCTCACCAAACCTGTTCTTCAACTTCAGTGAAATCTACAGTTTACAGTCTACCAGTTCCAGGTTTGTTCCCTCCTCTAGCTCTATTTTCTTCTCTCTACGCAGGGCCCTGTGATCATTCAAACTCTGTCTCATTGGCACTTCCAACTTCATTCAGCTGTCTCTGTCCTTCCACATAGACCCTAAAACAGCCCTCTACCTTGGATCAGTTTCTCCCCTATAATCCTCCCCATGTTGATGTAGCTATTAGTTAACTATTGGTACATAAGAAATTATCCCAAACCTTGGCTTTAAAACAAAATAAGGTTTTGGTGGTTGTGGTGGTTGTTGTTGTTGTTGTTTTAATTTCATACAGGTTTTGCAGTTTCTGTGGGAATCAAGTTAGCTGATTCTGGCTTGGAATCTCTAAGAGGTTGCATTCATGATGTCAGCTAGGACAGCTATCATCTGAAGACTGGGGCTAAAGGATCAGCTTCCTAGGTACAGTAAAAACGTGGTTTGCGAGCATAATTCATTCCAGAAATGTGCTTCTAATCCAAAGCACTTGTATATCTAAGCAAATTTCCCCCATAAGAAATAATGGAAACTCGGATGATTCGTTCTATAACCGAAAAATATCCATATAAAAATGATTACAATACTGTTATATAAAATGAAATAATAAAGAAAAATAAAAACCTGCACTTACCTTTGAAAACCTTTGTGGCTGGTGTCAGGGAGACGAGAGAGGAGGATTATTGTGTAGGACGACTTTCAGTATCACTAGCAGAATCACTGCTATGTCTTGGCTCAATGGAATCTTTTTCTGCCTGGGGGCCATTGTATACGCTCACCTGGATGTTGATTACAGTAAAATATTAATAAACTCTTGTCATATAATGTAATTGGCAATAAGGCAGCAGAGGAAAGGGTCTATATCTGCAGGCAGCCTGACCTACAATGAAGCGAAGCATTCTTAAGCTTACTCGTGTACAGAAAGGCAAAGGACTGTCCATAGGTGCTTTGAAGTGACAAAAAATACACCAGTACCAGTTGTGGGCACCTTCCAACGTTCTGAAAAATCACTGATTTCTGCCAAACACCATGGCCTGAGACTGAGCATCCAAGCATGGGAGACGATAACCCACAATCCTGCAGAGAGAGAGAGAGAGAAGAATCGTTGGCTCAGTTGTGATCATGTGATGCATGTGACATTCAGCGTCATGTACTACTCGTATTGCAAGACATCACTTGTTTATCAACTTAAAATTTATTAGAAATGTTTGCTCATCTTGCAGAACACTTGCAGAACAACTTACAATCCAAGGTTTTACTGTAGCTTGTTCACATGGTTGGCAAGTTAGTGAGGGAAGAGGTCTGTTTCTTCCTCTGTGGACCTCCCTATAAGGCTGCTTGAGCATCCTCACAACATAAGTGATGGGAGAGAGCAGTGTGGAAGCTGTAAAGTTGCAATGTGCCTATCTGTTCGTGTGTGTGTGTGTACAAAATCAGGTTTTAGGAATTTATACAAAGCAGCAAATCTAGGACAACTTGATGGAAGTAAGTTGAAATAATATTAAGTAGCATTTATTGAAATTCCATTATAAAAAGCACCTGTGTGCGTTATCTCGTTTAAACTTCACAACATTCCCGTGGTACTAATTGTCCATTTCATAGCTGAGGAAACCAGGGCCTAGAGAGAAAAATAATTTGTGCAATGTCAAATATCACAAGACTCTTCCCAGGAACACACAGATATTACAGAGTTCTGGTTATTTGTGGTTGCATAACAAAGCATTGCTATAGCTTATACAATTTATTTTTGCTCACGATCTTCAAATTGGTAGGGCTTAAGAACACCGTTCATCTCTACTCCTCTGGAGTCCACTGGGACAGCTTGATGGCTAAAATCTGGAATCATCTGAGGTCTCATTCATTCATATGACCAGCAATTGATGTTGCCTGGAATCTTTGCTGGGATTATCCGCAGAAACATCAGTGTGTGGCATCTCCATGTGGCCTATGCTTCCTTACAACATGTGGCCAGATTCCAAGGCAAGTGACTAGAGAGAAAAGAGACAAAAGAAAACTGGAAGTTTTTGTCATCAAACTATGGAAGACATGCCATTATTTCTGCAATACTCTTGATTGGGACAGTCAAGCCCACCCAGGTTCAAGGGGAACCTAACAGAAGAGTGGTAGAGTTCTGAAAGAACACATGGAACCAGAAATAACTGCTGTGGTCATTTTTGAAAAACATCATCTGCCATAGTCAGTCCTGGTCACAATTCATCTCTTTCTCACATGGCAAAACATATTCATTCCTTCCTCCCCAAACCCCCAGTCTCTTCCCATTGTGATAGCAGAATCAGGCTGCTAAGAGGCTAAGAGGCTGCAGTCAAACTGTGAGATTCCATTTATATAAAGTTCAAAAGCAGCAAAAGTAATCTATAGTGCTAGAAGTCTGGATAGTAAATAACTTTAGAGGAGCAACTACTTGGAGCAGGTAGGAACCGTGGAACTATGAATGTTCTAGATCTTGATCTGGGTAGGGGTTACATGAATAGATAGGCCTAAGTAAAAGCTTATCAAGCTATACGTGTAAGATTGTATCCTTTATGTAGTTTATACCTCAATAAAAAGTAAAAAGATGCTGTAATGGTGGATACACATTTGTCAAAACCCATAGAATGTACACCACCAGGGGTGAACACTTAACGTAACCTTTAGACATTAGGTGATAATGACACATCAGTGTAGGTTCATCACTTGTAACAAATGTAGTACTCTGGTGTGGGATGTTGATAGATCATATATGAGAGGCATGGGGCTGGGTAGGACTGGAGGTATGTGGGAACTTTTTATACAGTTTGAACCTAAAAGTGCTCTAAAAAATAAAATTTATTACTTAAAAAATGCCAGTAAAAAGGATTTTTAAAAATCCTGTTTGTACCAGTTAGGAATGTGTGGGTGTGTGGGGATGGATGGATGGATGGATGGATGGATGGATGAATGAAATGGTTTAAGGAATAATGAAAGTTTGGGGTTCACTTTAAGTCCTAGAGTAGTTCTGGCTACAGGCATTACTGAATCTAGAGTATCTCTCCATCCCTCAGCTGTTTTCTACTGTGTTGGCTTCGTTCTCATGTTCTGTGTGTTGGCTCCCAGCAGTTCCAGGCTTATATCATCCTTCCTGCTTATAGCCCCAGCAGAAAAGAGGCACATGCTATCTCTTCCGACGATCTTATTAAAAGTCTCACCCTGTTGCTGTTGTCTTCATCTGGGGCATGTGCCCATCCCTAAACTGTGGCCAGGAGAATGTAATGCCCTGATTTGCCTTATCCACGTTACTCTCTGGAAAGGAGGAAGCTGAGTGGTAAAGTCAATTATTCCAAAGTACATGGAGTGAGGGTGGGGGTGAGCTTGGCTTCCCTTAGGAAAATTAGGGTGCTGTTGTCAGAGGTCAGTGAAAGAATGTTACACAGCAAAATCAGTTGCTTACTAAAATAAGCCAGGGCACTGTGTGAGTCATAAAAATGTTCATACCCTTTGATACAGGATTCCCATTTGTGGGAATAATCTAAAATATGAGAAAAGTTATATTTACATAAATTTTAATTTCAATGCTATCAAAAAATTGACAACCTAATCATCTTACAATAGAAAAGTATTTACATACCCCACATATCTACACAGACTAAATGTAATTTAAAATGAAAATTACAGGGGCACCTGACTGGATCAGTTGGCAAAGCGTGTGACTCTAAATCTCAGGGTTGTGAGTTCGAGCCCCATGTTGGGTGTAGAGATCACTTAATAAATAAAACTTTTTAAAAAAATGAAAATTCCGAGTAGTTAACATTAAGGAATATGTTTATGATAAGTGGAAAAATCACATACGTATGTGTATATACATACCTTTATGTAAAAGGACATATATAAACATGAAAAAAATTGGAAGAAAACATGCCAAAACAGTAACTTACTAGAGTAAGTTCTACCCCTAGAGTGGTAGAACTATGGATGATTTTTTTTTCCTTTATTTTTCAAGTTTCTTTTTTGGTATTTATATTATTGTTATGATTTATTAATGCACTTTGTAAAACTTAGTATCTTAAGAATAGTCCCTTCTCCTAAGTACTATGGAGGAAAACCAAATAAACTTTTACATCAGTTGACTAATGATTCTGGTAAAGGTCATAAAACAGAGTTAGAAGAAATCTCAGAGGTATTCAGTTTAATCTCCCATTTTACAGCAGAGATACCTGAGACCCAGAGAGTCAAAGTAACTTACACAAAGTCGCACAGGAACCAAGGGCAGGTGTCACGATTTTCAGGCTAACATTTCCTATACTGATTGAACCAATCAATTAAGATTTGGATTTCTGAGGTACCTGGGTGGCTCAGTTGGTTGAGTGTCTGACTGTTTGGCTCAGGTCACAATCCCAGGGTTGTGGGATCAAGCCCCGCATTGGGCTCTGCACTGAGCATGGAACATTCTTAAAATTCTCTCTCTCTCTCTCTCTCTCTCCCCCTCCCTTCCCCCCTCCCCTCTCCCCTGTTCTCTCCCTCTGTCTCTCTCTCTCTCTCTAAAAATTGAAAAATAAAAAGATTTGGATTTTTGCCTGCTTTCCTGAAAACACATCCTCAAGTTCAAGTTGATATGCAGCCTTTCATTACTAATTCAAATTAAAGCAGCTATTGTCACTTGCTGGGAAAGTGGTATTTTTAAAAGGATATTAAAAACTAATATTATGGCCCTTTATTTAGTTCCTTGCCTTGCACATGCTTGCGTATCTTTTTTTTGTAAGCAACTTAGTCAATAAATACCGAGGACGCCCAGATCTGGCTAAATTAAATGGACCAGTGTACGGTCTACTTCTTTTGGGTGTCAGCCTCCTCATTTATTCCTTGCATGAGTGTTGGGCCCCATGCCGGCTTTGGGATAAGAAGATGCATAAGGTTCCACCATTATCCTCCTGGAGCTCACAGTTGAGTGGGGAGGTTAGACACATGCAGATAGCTCTATATACCATAGGGGAACATGATAACACACGATGTTCATAAAGGTGTTTAAGAAGATGCTATGGATCAAGGAGAAAAAGGTTGTCATCACAGAAGGGTTCATAGCAGAGGTAGCATTTGGGCTGGCCTCTTGAGTGAACAGCCATTACCAGGCAGAGAAGTGGGGCAGGAGTATCAAGGGTATCACAGCAGAGGCAATAAGCAAAGCTTGGAAGTATAAAGGGGCACATAGAATGGCCTCAAGGAGTGAAATGAGGGATGTTAGACTCTTAGTGGTGCTCAACTAGAAGTGCTTGTTGGACTAACTTAGTGAGCTCTATCAAATTTCAGAAGATTATAATGTATACCTTTGGCTAAGAACCTTAGATGTCTGCTGAGATCTTACATATACCCTCAAGGTTTTGGGGTCTGTGGTTGCCACAGTACCTCATGAGAGAGCACCAGACCTAATGACACAAGTTATTGCCATTTAATCCACGTTGGAACCCAAGTGGCAAAAATACTGTCTGTGCTCTGTATGATTTGACACTGATTGATGACTTGGTCATTAGAAAACCAAAGGGAATTGCAAATGAAAATAGAAATAAAGACATAATGTCACACACTGAGTTTTCCGTAGTTCATTTTTGGGGAAAAAAAGTCTTTTCAGGTTCACCCAAATGCTAAGGCACCTCAGGTGAGGAGCTGATGATAATCAGTAATTATCCAAGGTGAGATCCAAGATATTTCATAAAGATGGAAATAATAACCCTGTCGGAAATGGAAATCAACTATCATGGGGGAGGGGGCTATAAATCCAAACATAATATTCAACTTGTCTTCACCTCAGAGAGTTTCCAGCTGTTTATGACGTTTTGCTGTGATTCGCCAGAGATGAGATGCATTTTTTAAAACTCTGCTCCAGCCAGCTGAACGAAAGGCTTGGGAGCCACATTCTCTTCCAAGAAGTGTTGAGCACTTGTGAAGTCTGCAGAGAAATGGTAGAAGGTGTATGCTTTCTTGTCAGTTCCAATGAAGATTTTTTCCTTGCAACCCTAGGATTAATCATTATTTTCTAAGAGAACTAGAGAAGACCAGGTCTCTCTTGGGTTGAAAGGGTACTTGCTGCGATGCTATGAGCTTTAAACTTATCACGTCAAGGCCAGCGGTTCAAATCCAAGCCTTGCTAAAGGCAGAGGTAATAAACGAACGCATGCTTACTGAGAGCCTGGGGAATGTATTTGTTGAGAAACGATTGTGGGAAGGAAATGGTCCAAATGATGCTTGTGTGAGTATGTGCCCGTACACACACACACACACACGCACACACACACGCACATCCTGAGCTGAAGTGTAGAAGGCAGTCTGTGGTGAAAGCACTTAATCTCACCAGACTGATTGGAGACTTCTTGAGAGCAAGGACAGAGGTTGATTTCTGAATTCCCAGCACTGTTGACTAAATTACTGAATGACATGTTGAACCTGAGAAGACAGTGGTGTGGCCATGTGGCAGTGTCTTCCCACAGTCACTCCAGATTGCCTAAGCTTCCCCAGACAAACCTTGCACCTTCATGTCCTGCCCTGGGGCTGTTCTCCTCCCATTCTTCCTCTGTCTGGAATGCTTTTATGCCATCTCTTCTTCCACGCCCCAGCTTTTTGAAGCTTATTAAAACTGTCATTCTTTATAGTCCATCTTAAATGTCTTTTAAAAATAATTTTCCACACACAGATGGGAGCAGGGAATGTTCCTGGACGTTAAAAAGATCTGGGATTGAATCCCAAGTCTACCTATTTCAAGTTCTGGAGCAAGTTACCTGTTTCCTCTAGATGGGTTTGGGGAAAGGTTAATGTGATAACATAAGTACAGGGCCTAGCTCAGTGACCAGCATCGGATAGACGGTGACTGAGTGTTAGCTCTTTCCATTCATTCACCTTCCTCCGTGAAACCCAGCTCTGTGCTTAAAAGACGTTGCCTCTCTCTGCCTATACATTCTTTAACACTTCTTCCTCTCGCCCCACCACCAATTCTATCCTCAGATATAATTGCTACCTCCTCTGTCCCATAGTGCTTTGCTTAATGCCTCTTTTCTAGCACTTATTATGGGCTGACTTGTGCTATAACTCATTGTGTTTCTCTCCCACTCTGGCTGAAAACACCTCAAGAGCAGTATCTCCAGAAACTAGCATAGGGACTAGTTTAGGACGGACATTCCATACGTGGTTGTCTAATTGAAACAACATTTAACCCAGCTTTCCAGGAGGCAAAGTGAGCATGTAACATGTCTTCTCCCAACAAGTGCTGAATGGTCTAAGTAGCAAGGAGGAAATTCCCCTGCAATTAAGTGGTTCAAAGTTGATTGCTGTCTGTCCAGCCCAAGTGAGCAGAGCCTCCATTTCCAGATGTCTTTGTTTCCCCCACTTCCAACTCAGCCAAGCCAGAAGAGTATTCCCATAAGGGTAACCCAATATATCTTTTTTCACTGATTTGATTAGGGTGTGAAATACTTTCTTTGGAGAAAATGCACAAGAGTGAGGTTTTTCTCTGTTTTTGCAAGGGACAGAAGGTGAAGGAGAGAGAGGGAAATCGAAGCCAGAGGAAAATCTATTGTACCCCAGGAGATGAAGAACACATGTAGCCAACACAACAGATATTGTCCTGGGAAGGAACTTAAGAGCCTGAGCCATAAATGACTCCATATCTTACACCGATCTTAGGGAAAGAGTTAAAAAGAAGAAAAAAACGAAATAAGAAAAAATCTTCCCCAGAAACTGATCTTTGCAGTGATACACGTACTAATGAAGAACTGGAAGCAACCTAAAAATTCAATTCAATGAATATTTACTGAAGTACTAAGTGCAAGGGGGCACTGGAGTTACGGAGATACTGGTGAAGCTAGATTTCTAAACTCAGTCTCTTCGCTCCACTCAATTATTTTCACCTTTGGGGAAAGCGCGCTCTATCAGTCAGCATTCAACTAAAGAAGCAGAGGTGCTAGGGGTTGTGGGATAGGAGATTTATTATAGAAATTAGAATTTATACAATCGTGGGAGGGATTGGAGCAGTGCAGCTCTGAAAAGGGGGAACGTTCAATGGAGTCACCAACCAGTCGATCCCAAAAGCCAAGCGTACCAGCTGATTCGGAGCTGTGAAGGAGGAGCTGATGGGAGAAGCCTACAGGAGAAGGCTGTGAGTTCACAGCCGGATGGCTGGTGGTGGGCTTAAAGCTTCGACTGGCCAGCAGAGTTAGCCGTTAGGAAGAGCTGGGTGTGGAGTGGAGGAGAGTGAAGACAAGCTGGAATCCGCTGGCCCCTCCACGTCTGTCCATGACTTCAGTGATCAATGGCTGCTGATTCACTTCTGCTTTCCAAATCTCAAGCAACTTTCTTTTTAAACCAACTGTAACCTACAACCATGCAATTGGCAACTTAACCAAACTGACACACATAAATTTCCTCCATCGCCATGAAGTCATTTCTGTCTCCTCCCAATTTCCTACAATGGAGAACGAGTGGGCTTTTAAGTCTGACAGGCCTAGGTTCTTTTTTTTTTTAATTTTTTTTTCAACGTTTTTATTTATTTTTGGGACAGACAGAGACAGAGCATGAACGGGGGAGGGGCAGAGAGAGAGGGAGACACAGAATCAGAAACAGGCTCCAGGCTCCGAGCCATCAGCCCAGAGCCTAACGCGGGGCTCGAACTCACAGACCGTGAGATCGTGACCTGGCTGAAGTCGGACGCTTAACCGACTGCGCCACCCAGGCGCCCCTGGAGAACGAGTGGGCTTTTAAGTCTGACAGGCCTAGGTTCTAATCCTGGGTCTGCTCCAAACTAGCTGTATGACCTCAGATAAATCACCATTTCCGGACCTTAATGGATTAGGAGTCCTTCCTTTGTGCTACTGTAGCCCCTGTGCTTCTCTCGGTGGTATCCTTTAACCCCTTTTCTTGTCATTATCTATTTATGTGTCCATTTCCTCCACCAGACTACAAGCTTGAGCACAGGGATCATATCTGATTCTGCTTTCTAGTTATGGTGCCTAACAGTGCCTGACACAGAATGAGATGCTCAATAGATGCTGGCTGAGGATGATGAATCCTTGAGATGGAGAAGAGAAACTCCCCAGACTATCAAGCTAACGGTGGAGCCCAATATTAAGACATTACGGGAGTGAGACCCACCTCTGTATAGAGGTACGCTCAGTACCCTCTATAAAAACAGTCTCCAGACACCCTTACCTCATCTATAGCTTCTATCTTAAACCATTCCACTTTCCAACCTATTGTAATCATCCTTCTTCCTGGGTCTTGGGCTTGTCTTCTCTTTATCATCTGCTATCACCTCTTGGACCTATTACTTTAAATGTTCAAGCCCCTGGCTCTCTATCTTGCTTGAATTTTTATTTTCCCTTTGATTAAACTATTTTCCCTTTCTTGGCATATTTCCCACCCTCCTCCCTGAGGTTCTTAGGTCAGAGACCACGAAAGTCCCTGCCCTCAGGGAGTTCTCAGGCTGGTGAACAAAAGACAAGGAAACCAGCAATTCCAGGACAGTGTGGTAAGAGGTCTGTTGAAGTATGTTCAGGGTACTGTGAGAGCGTAGAGAGGAAGAGCACCTAATCTTACAAAGACAAGGAAATCTACATTGATCTGAGTTTGAGAAATTGTTTAAGAGATTCCCAGGCAGGGGGCACCTGGGTGGCTCAGTCAGTTAAGCATCCGACTTCCCCTTAGGTCGTGGTCTCATGGTTCAAGAGTTGAAGCCCCGCGTCGGGCTCTGTGCTGACAGCTCAGAGCCTGGAGCCTGCTTTGGATTCTGTGTCTCCTTCTCTCTCTCTGCCCCTCCCCCATTCATGCTCGCCCTCTCTCTTTGCTCTCAAAAATAAATAAACATTAAAATAATAATAATAATAATACTAATAATAAAGGAGATTGCCAGGCAGAGAAAGGGAGGACATGTTTTGCAGACAGAGCCAAGCAGAGGTGTGAAGACAGGGGAGACAGGGTCCGGGAGGCTGCAGGTGGGTTGGTGGTGGAAAAGCATGCAAGCACAGTTGGGAAGTGGAGGGAAATGAGCCAACATTGTAAAGTTGGGAGCTTTCACGTGAAATTCTGGATCTCCCATTTCTGTTGAAAACTCGGAAGATCTGGCCATACTGAGCTCTCCCTCTCATATGAGCTGAGAGTTCTTCATCCTTGTTAGATGCCATATGTGCTTTTTGCTGTTGTTTAAAGAGTGGATCGATTATTTATTTATTTATTTATTTATTTATTTATTTATTTATAAAGTGAGCTCTAGGTCCAAAGTGGGGCTTAAACTCACAACTCTGAGACCAAAAGTTGCATGCGCCACCAAGTGAGCCAACCAGGGGCCCCACCACATGTGCTTTGTAACTTGCTTGTCTCCGCCACACTATTTTGTCATCATACTTATACTCTTGTTTTTCTTTAAGGAGAGAAATATTTCTTGGTACCTGGGTCTCTGTGAAAAGTGGGGAAGTGGCGTTTAGACACAAGAGGCAGGCATTCCAAAAATTGGGAATAGCATGTTTCTTGTGGACGTGAAGAAACAAATGTATCTGTTGTAGGACTGCACCTCTCACTTAAACTTAGTCCCCTTCACTCATTTATGTTACCTGCAAGGTTTGCTCCATAAAGAGTGATGACTTCATGGGGCTGCCTTACTTTTCATAAAGCCTTGCAGTGTTCACAGACCATCAAGAAGGAATGTGCCAGGGGCGTTAGTCTTAAAGAAGGTGTAGGAGACATGCACATGTCTGGTTTGTCGAAGGGACGCCAACGCTGACTCTCAGAGCCTCAAATAGGTGATGAATCAAGTAGAAAGAAATTGAGAGGACTCAGAAAAGGGCTTGTCCGTGTCCCCAGAGCAGCTAATGGCAGGAGTTCTCCAGAGCCAGTCACAACATGGAGAAAATGCAGTGCAACCCTCCCTTCCAGATCCAGAGCCAAAAGACCAAGGTGCTCCCAGTAACGGTGCAGAACTGGCCCAGCTTCTCAGTAAGAGGGTTACTTTAGAAACCCCCTTGGTTCTCACATCATAGGATAGATAGCACTGCACCGTAGCTAAGGCCTCCAGCTTTCCCAGAGCCTAGAAATCCTGCTTCGAGGTCTGAGCTCCTTGCAGCTGGCTGAGTGAGAAGAGGCTGCCTTGGGCTCCTTTGGGACCTCTTGTTTTCACTGATGATTCTCGCCCTGGCAGTCTTACCTCCCCCCCCCCCCGTAACTGATCCCTGTCCTCTGGCTCTGTCAGCACCTCGGCTATGTACACCATGACATGCGGGAGTCTCGAGCCAGGCAGGAGCCCTCAGAGTGAGGTGTAAGTTTCTTTGCAAGCCATTGAAGCTGCCTTTTTGCAGTATGCTAGACATTTGGGCTCTGCTGGTCAGAAAGCAGTGCCTTCACTAGGTGATCGGGGAGAAGGGATCCCCGAAGTCTTCACATTGGAGTCCCCATTCCCCATCTTTTCCCACATCGATTCTGCATGTACCTACCTGCTGAATTCACGTACATTAAAGCATAATGCTAAGTATGTTATATTTCTGATGAAAAGCTTTCATTGGCTCCTCATTTCCCACCAAATTCAAACCAAGTCACCTGCCCTGGCATTTTGGACCTTTCCCAGGAAGCCCCTAAATGCTTTTTCTAGGCCTGTCTCCCACTATAAACACCAAATACTCCAGCCAGAATGATACTTGCCTTTCTCTGCAGACACAGAGTTTTCTTGCCTTTCTTCTTCTCTTCCTTCCTCCCTGATCATTTCCACCTGCCCAAAGCCTACCCATTCTACAGATCTCATCTCAAGGCCACCTTCAATGTTCCTAATGGCTCCAGTCACTTGTCACCTCTTCTTGCTTGAGGTTCCTATCACACATTGTGTTTTTCTTGTTAAACTCTGGGCATAGTCTCCTTATTTTAATTACATGGTCCCATGCCTCAGCCTTCTTGCTTAAATTGAGATTAGATGGCAGGGGTTATGTATGTTCCTCTATATCATCATGTCCTAGACAGGGCCTGGTACATGTGATATACTCAGAAATACTTATTTGAATTGATTGTGTAGATTGAATTGAATTTGTAGATTCAGAAAAGAGCCTCCTGGTACCTCCTGGAATCCTAGACTCTTCAGCAAAGGAATGGATCTTAGCTGTCATTTTTCTCAGTCCTGAATTTGATGATAGGAATTTCTTCTTGACATCCCTGCCAGGGGCTAGTACCAAGTAATTTTCCACTGGGGCAGTTGGACAGTGATTAGGTCCATCCTTCTGGAAATAAATACCTGGCCCAAGAGAGGGATTTCATGTATAAAAGCACCAGCTTTGTGTCTCACTGGGAGCCAGGCTGTCCATTTCAACAGATGTTCTCAAGCCCTAGAGAAGGCCCAGTCTCCAGTAATAGGGGACCCAGGTCAAACCAACCCATGTGCCTGGGCCCCTCTCACTTGCAACAATCCTTCTGTGCATCCTGTGGCTGCCCCTCCTCATCCTAATGGAGGCCATCATTTTTTAAATGCCATACGTCATGGAGTCCAGTTTCTGAGAATTTCATTCCAGAAATGTGGAGGGGCACCTGAGTGGCTCAGTTGGTTAAGTGCCCAACTCTTGATTTTGGCTCAAGTCATGATCTCAGGGGCATGATCTCAGATCGAGCCCTGTGTCAGCTCTGCACTGAGTGTGGAGCCTGCTTAGGATTCTCTCCCTCTCTCCTTCTGCCCCTCCCCCACTTGCACTCGCTTACTTGCTCTCATGTTTTCTCTCTCACTCAAAAAAAAAAACAACAATTGTGGAGGAAAGATATGATCTTTGGAACCAGCCATACTAGGTTCCATTTTCATTGTCTTGCTTAGTATGATGTGGTTAAGGACTTTGGCTTTGGAGTTACGCAGAACTAGGTTCAAATACTTTTCTGCCATTTCCTGTCTCTGTGACTTTAGACAAATTACCCAACTTCTCCATGAGTTCACTTTCTAGTATGTAAAATAGGGACAGTAACACCATTCTCATTGATTTTTTTTTAAACAATTAAATAATAAAATGCATGTGTATCAGCTAGAATGTCTTCAGCTGTAAGTAACAAATAAGAACTGATTTGTTAATAATAAGGAAATGAATTATCTGAAATAATAAGGAAAATGTGTTATCTCATATAACAAGAAGTCCAGAAGTAGGGAAGTTTCAAGATTGGTTAATTCATTAAGTGCCTAAATTCATTCTGTCTTTACGCTCTTCTAACCTTAGCTTGTAGGCTCTCCTAGGCTGGCTTTCCTCGTGATCCTAATATGGCTGCCACGGTTCCAGGCATCACATCCAGACACTTTCTCTTGTGTTTTTTTAAGAATGAGGAAATATTTCCCTGGTGTTCTCACAGAACACACTATCTCTCCCCTCACTTTACATATGCTCACTGATGACCCTCCCACATCTTTGGCTGGAGCTGATTCACAAGCCCAACTCCATAAACCTGCAGGAGCTGGGTCACAAGTGATTTAATCCAATCACAGACAAAATAGAATAGACTACAATGATCGTTTTGGGCAGTCACACTGGAGATAGAGTCCTTTTTTTTGAGGGATGGGAATCTGAACAAAATTAGGATTCTGTGAGCAGAAAGATGGGATGGTTGTTGAGTGTGTAACCAACAGAGTCTGCTGCAACATGGAATCTAGCACATAGTAAGCATTAAATACATGTTAGCTATTGTTGTTATTAACTCTTACTAGCTATGTGAACTTACTCAAATCACATATCTCTTAGAGCCCCAATTTCCTCATCTGTAAAATTGGAATAGGATTATCTAATTTGTTGGATGGTTATACAATGAAATGAAATGACATAGGTAAAGTCTTAGGTGCTTAGTAAATGATGACTATTTATTATAGTTGTAATGATTATTGCCAAAATACTGGGCAGCAGGTTGAGATCTTCAACAAAGACCAAAGTTTCCTAAGATTAACCTCAGCCTGAAAAGGTCAAAAGCATGAGCACTAGAAGCAGTTCATACTTAATGCTCTGTAGTTGTGGTTGTGAGTATCAATTTGCCAGACCCTAATAATCCATCAGGACACAGTTGCCACCACCCTATAGTTCCTTGGTTTCAGGAGACCCAGGAGGACAAGGATTCCTGCTAGAGGGCCCACTCTCCTGGTGATCTTGCCCCTAGAGGGCATTAGACGCAATCTCACCTCCCCTGCTGCAGGGATTTGATGGCCTAAGACCAACAACTCATCCAAAAGAAGATGTCACTTCTTGGCCTTTGAGTGCTCAGCTTAGGATGGGAGATTGATGGGTATGAACCATCTATAGCCTCTTTTCCTTCTCCACAGCACCTGGGACTATAGCTGTGTAAGATCCAGGTTCCCATCGAGCTCTGCCACTTACTTGTAGTGTGGCCTTAAGCAAAGTTCTTTATCTCTCTTTGAATATCATTTTCCTCACCTGTAAAGTAGGGATGATAATATCTACTTCATAGAGTTATATTAAGGATTCAATTAGATGATGACTATACACAATGCTTATCAAATTGAGCGACCCTCAGTAAATGGTGGCTGTGTTCTTGTAGTTACCTAGCAACTATTTGCTGGTTGATTGTAGAGGGTGAATTCATGTACATAGGCACTTGAACAAGACAGTGGTAATTAACATAGATCCAATGCTAACACTTTTACAAATTAAGTTTTTCCCAAAGAAATAGAAATTAGCCTTATCCTAATCTTTACACATGATGATACTGAGGTTCAGAGGATAAGAACTTGGCCCAAATTACACAACAAGTTAGTGACAGAGCAGGGATTTGAACCCATGTATCTCTGGTTCCAAAACTCCGTACTCTTCCACTGACCCCTCTTTCTTAATCTGCTCATTTAACATCTTCTCTGAAATCAGAGACCCTCACTGACCACACCTCCCACATCCTTTCCCACCGTGGTCTCTCTAGCCTCTGAGTTCCTAGAGCACATGCTTGAACCTCTCATTGGTCCATACTTAGGAGCACATCCAGCTAGCCATGCCATAAAGCTGAGCTCACCCTTGACCCTTCCATCTCTCTCCTTCCTCATGTCTAATGGGCTAATAAGGTCTGTCAGTTCTACCTTTTAAATAACCCTGAAATTGTGACATACTCCTCTCTTCCTACTATTGTCACCCTGTTTTAGACCCGCAACATCTCTTGGAATGATGCAGAAGCCTCCTAATTGATCTCTCTGTCCCCAGGTCACCCTCCAGAATGACATTTCTCATCAAGAAAGTTGACTGTGCCATTCATGCACTTGAAACTCTTTCAGAACAGGTGGCCCTGCTCTCCTCCGCAGCCTCATCTTTAGTCACCCTCCCTTCGAGTTCTGTTCACTGGTCACTTGGAATGACCCATTGTGTCTGTATAGACCACACTGTCTCTCCCCCCCCCCCCCCCCCCGCCAAGCCTTTAAACATGCTACTTCCTCTGCCAGGATCAATGCCAGGCCCACTCCCATCCTTGCCTGGAAACCCCTCCTCACCCTTCAGGATGGGTTCAGGAAAGTATCTCCTCTTTCTCTACCTCTTACCCATAGCTCAGTTGATCCTGAAGCCCATTATTTCTTCCACTGCACTTCCAAAGCACTTATTTCTTCCATTGCATTTCTGTTGTTGCTGGATTATAACTGTCTTTTACTTTATCTTTACCACTAGATTATAAGACTGTGAGTAGAGAGCAGGGTCCCCCAATGTATTCACTGCTCTAGCTTCAGATATATAGAGTGTTAAAGCATTATCACTACACTGAAGTCTTATCAATGGAGGGAAGTTCTGCCGTTTCCAGTGAAGTTGCCATGGGTGTTGTGTGGAGTTCCAAACAGCACCACAGAATCATTCACCATCCCTCCCTCTGTACCCCCCAAATCCCAATCACAACAAAACAGCATGATGACTTACTTCTTTGGGAGACTTCCAGCAAGTGGAGCATTTCAATAAACAAACAATAAAAGTGTGGGACAAATGGTAGAAGGAAATGTAGTTCCCCAAGAGGAAGATTGGAATTGGACTTGGCAAGAGACTATGAATGCATCTAAGGCTGTCAGATTTATGATTGAGAATTTTGTGTTTCTACATGGACCTTCTCTGCCTTTAGTATACTAACAGGCAGTGCTGGACATGGAGTCAAAGTGATTTGGAGGACATAGGGACCCTAGATTCATTTGACTTGGAAAGAGCTTTGAATTTTTATATTCTGTCTTCAAACATGGAGGTGCCGAATGGGCTTAGTTGGGTACAGGTGCCTTTACGCACATATGTGCTTGCTCTCTGCTCTCCCTCTCTTTCTCTGTCAACACACACACACACACACACACACACACACACACACACACACACACACTTCTGTATGTGAGGTTTTTTTTTTTAAATCTTGATCATACTTCCATGTTTCCCCAAGAAATTAGGTAGATAGAAAAAAGGCCCATAAGCTTCTTTTATTTGTCTGCATCTCAAAGATTTAGGCATTCAGATTCTCCTGTTTGTCTGTGTCAAACCAAGTGTCTCTATTCCAAGTTCCAGGGTCCCATTTTTCCCCATTCATGCCTTAACTTTCATCTAAGAAATTTAGGAACTTGTGAATCCTACTAACATTATAATTCTGCAGCAACAGTATCAACGCTTGGGTGTGATGTTCAATTATATTAGTCCTGAAGCTATAATAGGTTTAAAAAATATTTTAGAGCTATAGTAGAAACTCTCAGATATTTGGACTGTGCATAGAACTTGAGAGTTTCAAATTCTGAACTTGTCATTTTCTTCCAATAAGTCCTCCAGTACAGTCAGAAGCAGCCAATCCCTCTCAGAATCTTTGTAGTCAAACTTCCTACCATAACAGTCCATTTCAGCAGCAACTTGATCCCCCAAAGACTTGCTTTTTGATAAACATACCATCCCAGGCATCCACAGGTGATACTTTCTAAGTAACTCTTTTGCCTTTTGCTGTTGCATTCCATGGATTACTAGTTATTGGGAGAGGCAGTCCACCAGAGACTCCAAGTGCCCTTGTTGAGTGTGCCAAACTATAAGACTTAACCATGCTCTGACCCGGAGTCATTTCTATAACTAGTCTCAAAGACAATCAAGTAGGTCAAGGTGATCACAGCATGACTAGTGTATAACTATTCACTCCCCAGGAGAAGGAGACTGGCCTGTTGACTGCTTGTTATAAAAGGTTCTGAGCCCTTGGCTCAGGATTCCTCAGCTATGGTGCAACCACATTACATGGGTTGTAACCACATTACATAGCTGCCATCTGGGCCTGTTGCATTGCCCCCATGGGACTTGAGGGCTAGGAGACCAGCCGTACCATGGTGTTGCCCCTGCTGTTGGTGGTGCTGTGAAATAAACTGTCTTTCTCCAATCTGCTGAATCTTGTTGTCTACTTTCAGCACCTATAGAGTGTGGCAAGCCAACCTGGAGTCCTGTTACTCTTTGCCATCTTCCATGAGGTTGGGGCTCTTCCCTGACACAGTATCCTATTTTCTACTGGCAGTGAGGTCACTGCTGAATTCCAGGCAATCAGGTCATATAACGGTCCTAGGGTTCTCTCTTTGAGGATCAGTTTCCCACAGTTACTTTCCATATCAACTACTGTATCAGTCAGTGTCCCGTGATATGAAAAACAGATAATTTTAGATATGTACTGTTCGGTACAGTAGCCGTTAACCACACGTGGTTATTTACATTTAAATTATTAAAATTAAACATAATTAAAAAGTCAGTTCCTTAGTCACACTAGCCACATTTCGAGAGCTCAGTAGCCACATACGGTTAGAAGGCACTGTTTTGGCCAGCATGTTAGGACATTTCTGTCATCACAGAACATTCTATAGGGCAGCACTACTCTAGATCTTTCTCTTTTTTTTTTTTTTTAAAGTTTATTTATTTATTGTGAAAGAGGAGACGGGGAGGGGAGGGGGCAGAGAGAGAGAATACCAAGCAGGCTCCACACTGTCAGCACAGAGCCCAACGCAGGGCTCGATCTCAGGAACCATGAGATCATGACCTGAGCGGAGATCAAGAGTCAGACGCTCAACTGACTCAGTGACCCAGGTGCCCCTCTGGATCATTTCAAGAAGAAAAGGATTTAGGGGCGCCTGGATGGCGCAGTCGGTTAAGCGTCCGACTTCAGCCAGGTCACGATCTCGCGGTCCGTGAGTTCGAGTCCCGCGTCAGGCTCCAGGCCGATGGCTCGGAGCCTGGAGCCTGTTTCCGATTCTGTGGCTCCCTCTCTCTCTGCCCCTCCCCCGTTCATGCTCTGTCTCTCTCTGTCCCAAAAATAAAAAATAAAAAAACGTTGAGAAAAAAAATTTAAAAAACAAAAAAAAAGAAGAAAAGGATTTAAATCAGGCAATTGTTTACAGAGATGTTGGGCAAATGGGAGTAGCCCAAGAAAAAAAGGCTTAGAAGAGTTAGAAGACAAAAAAGGAGGTTACAAAGGTGCTTCTACCCTGAGTAAAGGCCAGCCCACAGTAGGTACTGATCTGTTAGGGGTGCTACTTCTGAGAAGGAACCCAAGAGCCTGTGCTTGGTGCTGCTGCTGGACACACCACCAAAAAGCAAGACAAAACAACAGCTTCTTCCCACCACACATCCTTCAGTCTCCTGCCACACTTTCCATCTGGCAAAAGAGTCTTTAACAATGTAATTTTCAAGTTTCCGTATGTCCTGTAATACTACAGAGAGCAAAGAATGTGGGAATGTATCTTAAGACAGACAAATTACTGAAGAGTGGGGATTTTTATCAATAATAATATTATTAAGGGTGGTAGGGCTCCCACTCTGTAGCTTACATCCATTCTCTTATTTCTAGCAACTGTCCCTTGCCCTGTATGTTCCAGCCATATGGAACTACTTTCTTTTTCTTTTTTTTAATATTTATTTATTTTTGAGAGACAGAAAGAGAGCGTGAGTGGGGGAAAGGGAGAGAGACAGAGACACAGAGTCCAAAGCAGGCTCCAGGCTCTGAGCTGTCAGCTCCAGGCTCTCAGAGCCCCATGTGGGGCTTGAACCCATGAATTGTGAGATCATGACCTGAGCCAAAGTTGGATGCTTAACGAACTGAGCCACCCAGGTGCCCCCAATATGGAAGTCCTTTCAATTCTGCTCTGAAACCTTACGCTCTTTCTCCTCCTCCAATCTTGCAGATACTGTTCCCTCTGCCTGGAACATGTCTTTCCTTGCTTTTCACATAGTTGACTATAGATATCAGATCAGATGTCACCTTCTCAGAGAGATGTTTGGTGACCTTGTCAATCTGCCTAAAATAGCTTAATCTCCCTGACCTCCTGCCCTAGTCATTCCCCATCAAGCCACCCTGTTTGTTTTATAGGTCTTATTTCTGTTGAAAAGTATCTTCTGTGTATATTATCTGTCTTGCCTCACTAGAATGTAAGCTCAAGGAAGGGAGAGGCCTTGTCTGTATTGTTTGGTGCTGTGTTCTCAGAATTTAGAACATGTCCTGGCATGTAAGAAAACTTCAGTAAATGTATGCTGCCTGAGTGAATAGTTTCTATCAAGTTTTCAGGTCTGATCTTTCCTGTCTCTAACTGGATGAGAGTTAGAATCCATTCTTCTCCCATTGTGACACTTACAGCAGCTATAATTACTTATATCTGATCCCTTGCTAGACTATAAACTCAATGGAAGCAGGGACCATGTCTATCTTGTTCATGGTTGAGTCCCCAGTGCTTAGCACAGTGCCTGAGATAAAGCTGGAATTAAGAGATTATTTGATGGCTTTGGTGATCATATTATTCTATCAAAGAGTTTGGGAGATGATTTAGTGATAAGTACATTGAAACTAAGCAAAAGAAAACAATGAGGAAACTCTAGGAAAAACTAAAATGTTAACAAAAATGCAAATATAATCACAAAGCCCTACATTACCTGGCTGTGAATGATATTTACACAGTCATAATCAGGACCAACAGGGCTGTATTAGTTATATTAGACTTTATGGGTTGTTGTCATTTTTCTATACTGGTTAATAAATAATAACTACCCCCAAGCTCCCTGAGTACCCCATTGCTACAGTTCCAATTGCCCTAGCTCCCCAGCTTAGAACTCCCTGAACCTTCCCAGGATCAAGCAACTAAAGGCCAGCATCTCTTTGGATCAGTTAGTACTTGTGCCAACCAGCAGCCTCCAGCCCCTCCTGGGCATTGCCTTTGGCTCCCCCGAAGGTTGACCTCAGCCCTGCTTGCTATACCTCCCTGGGCCCAGGGAGCCAGCCCTGCATGGGAACCATCCAGAGACACCAGGCTTCCAGCCAATGGCTGGCCTGCATCACCTCCCCCACATCAGCCCCTTCCCCAAGTGTTCTGCCTTCCCCCAGCAGGCTCTGACTTCACCAGGAGAAACAACAGTCCTGGAAGTGGGCAAATATTTTTAATGGTACTTCTGGTCATAATATGTAAGCACCATATGATGATGTAACCCAAAACTGATACAATTATATCAGAAGATGGGGCAGGGAGGTCGTATTAGAGAAATCTTCCATTTCTCAAAGTCAGTAGGTAATGTCTGAACTTAAAAATCACAAAACAGGGACTCCTAGGTGGCTCAGTCAGTCGAGTGTCTGACTCTTGGTTTCAACTCAGGTCATGATCTCACGGTTTGTGGGATAGAGCCCCATGTTGGATGCCTCACTGACAGCACAGAGCCTGCTTGGGATTCTCTCTCTTCTCTCTCTGCCGCTCCCCTGCTCACGCTCTCTCTCTCTTTCTCTTAAAATAAATAAACTTAAAAAAAATCACAAAACAGCAGTATAGGCTGTTGGAGAATTATTTGGAGAATGAAAATAAATACCAAAAGCTGGAAGAAGTGAAAGTGGCTAGTTGAGTGTGAGGAGCAGGGCTTGGGGTGGGGACGGATGGGACAGGAATCTACTTACAAGCCTTGGAGAAATTTTGACTTTTTTATTATTTTAATTTTTTTTTAAGTTTATTTTTGAGAGAGAGAGAGAGAGAGGGTGTGAGCGGGGGAGGGGCAGAGAGGGAGACACAGAATCTCAAGCCTGCTCCAGGCTCCGAGCTGTCAGCACAGAGCCCAATGTGGGGATCAAACTCATGAGCCGTGAGATCATGACCTGAGCCAAAGTCAGACACTTAATCAACTGAGCTACCCAGATGGTCCAAGAAATTTTGACTTTTGAACCATGTACATATTACTCTTTTATTATTATTATTTTATTTTAGGAGACTATTGCAGGAATCCTGATGAGAGGTTATGGGCAATGGTGATGGCAATGAGAGAGAGATAAGTGGATCCAGCAGTATGATTAGATTATTAATTCGCGTAAGTTGGTAACTGCCTGGTGCAGAGAGTGAAAGGGGGAGAGAGAGAATCATACAGATTTGGGCATGTAGCTGGGGTTAGAGAATGACTTTCTTGGTGAGCACTTGGATGCCAAAGGTCCCTCCAGCAGGAGAACTAACTCTGCGTGGGAGAATTGGAATTAGTTCATGGACAAAGGGGTATTTAAGCTGGGTCTTGAAGATAGTATGAAAGTTCCCAGTTCCATAAAGGGTGAGCTCTATGGTGAGAGGGCATGTTAAGGGAAGAATATTCTCTGGCCAGGGTGATAGAGAATAATAGAAAGTACAAAGGCACAAAGGCATGGGGATATAATTTTGGGGGTGAAAATAATGAGTTGTCCCATGTAGCTGCAGTATGGGAGAGATGTTGGGGGAGAAAATAGTGGGAAATAAAGCAGGACCAACAGTTTGTGAAGAGCCCAACAGCCTATAATGTAGTCCAAGTGGTCCTCTCCCTCAAGTTGGTGGCAAAATAATAGGTACAAACCTTCTGAAAAATAATTTGGAAATGCGTATCAGAAACCATTAAAATGACTCTAACCTCTGTCCTAGTGATCCTGATTCCTGGGGATTGTTCCCAACGGATTACTTTTTATAAAGGATCAAGTGAGCAATATTCATTAAGGTGTTTGTGGCATCATTATGGAAACAGTGAAAAATTGGAAAACAACCAATGTTCCCATCAAAGGAGAATGCTTAAGTAAAAGATGGTGTATTCGTCCAATGAATAAGAAATTTGGTATGTCTGTCAGAGTTTAGATGGGCTAGTGCAGGAGGCCTGGTGGGCTCAGGGAAGGGGAGAAGGTCCAATGTGGTCAAGAGAGGAAGGGTGAAAGCAGAGTGGACCCTAGGTCAGCCCCAGCAAACGTTCAGGAAGGGGAGCTACCATTGATTGGGCATTTCCCTTTTGGTATCCCATTACATCCTCCCAGCAGTCCTATGAGGTGGTATTAAATACAATCCTTATTTTTCAGGCAAGGACCTGAGGCTCAGAGAGATGCAGTGATCTGCTCAGGCCACCTGGCTTTGAGACTGCAGTCAATTTCTATGTGATGACACAGCAGTCAATATTTTTCCTCTGCACCATGATGCCAGTTGTCGATGATGATAATGTTATGTATGGGGCATCCCTTATTCATGCCCCAGGCATCTTTCTTCAGTCTTGGGGAAACTGGGCCAAGCCTGTGTGGACACCAGGAGTTGGCAATAAGTAGCAAAATGGAAAAAGCTGTATGATACAATTCTGAGCAATAAAAAATAGAATATGTAATTGTATCAGCGATGAAAGCAGCCAAAAAAACCCAAACCAAAACAAAACCCACACATTCACATGAACAGACATCAGCAGGAAAGGGCAAGGAGAAATGGAAAAAGATAACCTGTGAGCAGGTGTTCTTTCCCCGTTCTCTTATTTTTGGGGTTTCCGTTCTTATCACTATATAATTTGCACAATAAAAACCAATTTACAATGAAAAATGGAAAGACTGAGAAAATATGAGCCCCTGGGGTGGGCCCATGGCCATGCCTTAAGTCAGCTGCAGCTCCAAGCCTTCCAAGCCATTCTGACGGCAGCACTCATAAAAGAAGATGCTGGCTTCTTCTGGACGAAGGAGGAAAGGAGAGAAACTTAGCACGTGACCATGCCAAGGGGCTTTGGGTCTTTGCCATCATGCTCCAGATGTTGGTGTCGTTGCTACATCCCGGGTAGAACTTTCCCCTGAGTTGGGGAAGTGTGGCTGTGACCAGCATTTTCCAGCCCCAGCCTCTTTGCATCTGATGGCTGTTGTGGTTCCCTGTTCCTCCGCAGTTGGCTCTCCTGGCTGGGGGTTAGGTTCAGCCTCGCTGGAGGAAGGGCTAGTATGGGATTTCGCTCTGATTGAGGGACAGAGGCCAAGGTGACCTAGCCAACAAAGAGAACAGTGAAACAGCAATGTCCATGACTGGGTTTCAGAGCTGGGACCCAGTGATTTTTCTTTTGTTCATGCTCACATCCCATACCTCACTTGATTTCATTGTGACACCTAGACCACCATTCCTTTCAGAATTCCATGCATTTGCCTGTGCTGTTCCCTCAGTCTGGAGTGCTGTTTCTTCTGCTTCCTGACAGAGCTAAATAAACCCTGCCCATACTTTCATGCCACTTCCTTGATGAAAATCTTCCCAGTTTCCTTTTAGGGAATGAATCATTCCTTCACCTGCCTCCTACAGCACTTGACTTGTATCTTTCCTTTGGCAGGTTCTTCTTCTGTAGCAGGTTATAGTTTTTTGTGTCCGCATCTGTTTCTCCCACTAAATGGTGAGCTTCTCAAGGTGGCCAAGGAACTTGTCTTACCCAACTCTGACTTCTCATACAGCGTGGCCAACCTCTGTCACATGGTGGGTGCTCAATAAATGCGTGGAATGACATGAAATTACAGTGGCTAAGTTCTTCTACTTTCTATATCGTGACTCTCTGGGAAAGCAGTTGAGATGGTAGGCAGATGACCAACTGGTTTTATATTCATTTCTCTCCTGTGCATCTTGAAAGGGGCAGGAAGAGGAAGAGAGTTAAAGCTATCTGTGGATCCATATTCTAGCGATTTCAGCCAGGGATCCTGAGAAGAGGTAATAATATATGTAATAGCTAACATGTGCAGACTCTTACTTATACTTTCACACCCATTAACTCTGCTGGGTCTCACCAGGACCCTGGAAAGTAGGCTGGGTGGCAGCATTTGGCTTGTCCCCAAAGTTTCAGTTGAGAAAACCAAGGCTCAGAAAAATGAAGTGATTTGCTCAAGACTCCATCAATTCAAAGTAGAGCTGGGACTCAAACCCGGACCTGTGGACTGCAAATGCCATGTTCTTGATATTGTAGAGGTGACAAGGACACCGGCTATCCTCCTCTTGATAAACATTTGCAGAAGGAAACCCAAGGCTTAAGCCTTGATAAGGTGTATCTGCACCAGGCCTCAGTTTTTACGCTCATGAATGTTTCTCTGCTTATCTAGCAGTTTAGCTCCTCGAGGGTAAGGGCCATGCCTATTCCTTTATTTCTTTCCCCCCAAAGCCTCCGGTCTTTGGCAAACCCCACACCGTTGCTGGATCTCGGTTTCCATGTCTGTAAAATGAGGAGTCTGAGCTAGAAGTTTAAATTGGGTCACATTCCCACCAGTGCCCAGGGCAGAGCCCGGCCCACAGTGTCCAGCACCTTCTCGGTGGACGACTCCCAGCTCCAACACTAGAGGCCTCCAGGACTCCAGCTGACATGGTGGAGTGTGTACCCTGCACGTTGTAGCCTCTTTCCAGGCTGGCTGCGGAAACTGAGCCTCCTCCAGACAGCAGGGCTGCTCCGCTCACACGGATCAAGTTGGGAGCCTCATTAGTCATGTCAGATGACATAGTTAACACTTGGGGCCGGCACAGCCAGTTCATCAAAAGCTCCTATGTGCCTGGCTCCATCGCCGCAGCTGAGGAACTACTGTATGTGGAGCAGGCAGCACATCAGAGGAGCAGGGCCAGAGTGCTTCCAAATTGGTTTTGATTAATTGCATAGACATGTCTTTAATTGGTGCCAGGGTAGCAGCCAGAGAACTTATGGGAAAGCAGGATGTTATGCTTTCATTCCCTGAAGTCCCATAAAGCAGTGAAAGATGAGGAACAGAATCACTGCTCGTTGAAAATTTATTGACCGTGCAGACCCAGAAAACACAAATAACTATCTGAATCGAAACCTAACCTCATTTTCCCAACTCATTGGAAGCCATGCATGTTCCTCTCTGCACCCCCGCCTGCCTGCTGAGATGTACAACTGAGCAAAAGGTGTGATTTCTAAGAAGTGAGTGCCTTAGTACAGCGACAGCACACTCAGCTTTCCCAGATGGGCGCAGAGGTACCTGGGAAGGCCCCTCCCCTTGGAAATATCTCTCCCTCCAGCCCATCATCATCCTAGGAACTGAGATTAGAGGCTGATTCACTTTGGATGACACATTCGTTCACATATTCATTCTTTCTTTTCCACCTCTTGGAGATTTAAGTCACATGTACTGAGTGTGTACTAAATACAAAACACTTCTGGTGCCAGGAGGACTATAGAAGGGAGTGAACTAGAGACCTTCTGTCAGGGAAATGGTCACCCAGAAGAAAAGAGAAGACAGATCCCCAGACGAACTAACAACACGTGGTGAGCGCGTCACATTGAAGATGAAGCTTTGGGCTTTGGCACCAAGAGGACTTGAGTTCAAATCCTAGCTCTGATTCTGACTACCGAGACACCTCGCAAGTCACTTTTGATGCTCTGAGTTTTAACTACAAAATAGGATAATAACACTTACCATAGATGGTGGTTGCGAGGCTTATGAGAGCAGAACTGAAAGGCCCCAGCACAGGGCCTGGCACTGATCAATAAGTGGTCGCTAATTCTAAAGAAGTGTCACCAGGGAGGTTCTGACAGAGTACTACGTGAGCGTTCATATATTTGAGGAACACGTAAATGTTTACTGATCACAGACTCTGGGCCAGGCTCTGTCCTGGGCAGTAGGAGTTTAAACAGGGTGCGCTGCCCTT
This sequence comes from Lynx rufus, assembly GCF_022079265.1. Taxonomy (NCBI): domain Eukaryota; kingdom Metazoa; phylum Chordata; class Mammalia; order Carnivora; family Felidae; genus Lynx; species Lynx rufus. Next base: position 56,046,917 of record NW_025814897.1, read on the forward strand.
GATGAGACTGAGGTCCACAGGGGAGTAGCGATGCTGTAGTATGGAAGGAATGGCAAATTGTTACAGGTATGCTGACAGACATGTACTTGGACTTGGCGTCAATGGGGAGGAAAGGAGACAGTCACTTTGATCTGGGAAAATTAGGGTAGAGTTGCCTAAACATGAGATGCTTGAGCCAAGTCCTAAAAGATAAAAAGATTTTCATCTGCAGATAAAGCGAGAGCAAGTATTTCACACACAAGGCCAGTTTCCTTTTGTTCCTAGAGCAAGCAAAGGTTATCCCCTTGGATCTTGGAATCAGCTGCTCTCTTTGTATGGAAAGTTCTTCCCTTAGATATTCACAAAGCTGCCTCCTTCTTGACCTGGTATTTTCCTATTTGTTCCTTTGTTTATTGTATGTCTCCCCCACTAGAATGACAGGTCCATGAGATCATGAGATCTTGGCTGTCTTTTTCTGCACTCTATTAGAACATTGTTTGGCATAATGTAGGTGTCGAATATATGTTTGTTGCAGGAATAAACAAAAGGACGCAGAGGAGGGCATATTGCAATCAAGGAACTATAAGCACCGTGCGTGGTGCACAGCGGACACTGAATTCTTTTCTCATAAAGTTGAACAATGAGGAATGCCTGCAGCATACCCCGCAGGAATTGAGGTGGGGGGTAATAGAAGAGGTGGCCTCTGAGCTGTGCCCTGATGGCAGAGAAGGATGGCAACGTGATGGGAATGTTAGGAACGAGATCAGCAGGATTAAATCAGATAACTTACAAATCTTTTCCAACCTTGAGCCTCTAAGGATTTCTCCCAAGCAAATCATCTCCTGCCACCTTTCCTGGTCCCCTCACCCACACCCCTCCTTTCCACTCCACCCTGTCTGGAGGCTGTAAGGGCATCTGACACACCATTTCCTGCCAATGTAAATCATGGACCGATGTATGATGCTCATTCTTGGTTTTTACCATCCCCCAGGTGGAGATGGTCCCATAACTCAGGGTGGAGGCCACAAGCAAAGCCAGCCTTTCCACAGGGTGGCAAATAAGGGGGAACTGTTTACCCACCAGCACCTTCCTGGCCCTGCTCCCAGATAATTTTATGTCCTCTGGTCCTGGATCTGCTCCTTAGTTGGATGCACCCCAGTTCACTTGCTGGAGCACTGATGTGTGACTGTTTAACTGCTGCTTCCTGTTCCAGGGATCCTGGGCTTCAGGGAGCATGGGAAAGAGACAAGAAAGGGAGCTTTATATGAGGTAAGCCTTGACAGTAATAACAAAGGCCAAAAACCTAACTTACGCTTACATAGTGCTTAACAATTTACAAAGCCCTAGAGAACTCCTATTCATCCTTCAAGACCCTGCACAAATGTTACCTCTTTTCACCAGCCTTCAACTTTCCCAGGCAGAGCTAATCCTTCCCTCCACACTTTGTAAAACCTCCATTATACCCCTAACTACCTTGTAATAAATTTATTTGTGTACATGTCTCATTTCCTCCATTAAAGCATCAACCCCTCAGGGGCAGATCTCTTCTCTCCTACTAAAACCCATTTTTTTCTTTATTACAAAGTAATTTTCATTGCACATATTTTTCTAATTATAAAAGCAACACTTATAGTAACAATGATCAAAAATTGTATGTATAAAAGTATAGTGAAGAAAATTTTAAATCACCTGTAATTTCACCCAGATAAAACCACTGATAACATTTTGAGTACACCTTGAGCCTTTTTTTTAGCATATAGAAAGTAAAAATGGGAATATAGAATGCATGTAGTTTTACAGTCATATTTGATCACTTATTCTATTGTGAATGTATTTATTTATTTATTTGTTTGTTTGTTTATTTAGAGAGGGCGCAAGTGAGCGAGAGGCAGAGAGAGAGAATCCCACAAGGGGCAGAGAGAGAGTGAGAGAGAGAGAGAAAGAGAGAGAAATGGGGCTCACCTGAAGCAGGGCTTGGGCTCACCCGAAGCAGGGCTATTGTGAACATCTTTAAACATCATTGATGGGGGTGTCTGGGTGGCTCAGTTGGTTAAGCGTCCAACTTTGGCTCAGGGCATGATCTCACGGTTCATGGGTTTGAGCCTCACGTCAGGTTCTGTGCTGACAGCACAGAGCCTGGAGCCTGCTTCAGATTCTGTGTCTCCCTCTCTCTGTGCCCCTCTCCAGCTCATGCCCTGTCTCTCTCTTTCTCTCAAAGATAGATAAACATTAAAATTAAATTTAAAAACATCTGATGATTCTTCAAAAACATCATTTTTAATGATTGCCTTATTTAATTTAATGAATATACCACAATTTACTTGACAGTTTCCCCATTGCGGGACATTTGGGCTAGTGACTTCTTTTCACTATTTTGCAAATAAAATGAATAGCTGTATACGTAAATTTTGTCTGCATCTTTGACTAGTTCCCTAAGAAAGATTCCTAGAGAGGGAATTTCTAGGTCAACTGGTTTAAACTCCTTAAAGCTTCCCGATGCTCACTGTCAAATTGCTCTGAGAAGGCAATACCAGTTTACAATTCCACCATTACTTGGAGTGGACCCATGTCTGGTGCCTTAACTTGCATTAAGTATATCCCATTGGTATATATTTACCAAGTCTAGTGGTCTTCTCACAATGCCTCTCAAGGTGAGTAATTTTTTTAAAAAAATTTTTTTAATGTTTTTATTTATTTTTGAGAAACAGAGAGAGACAGAGCACGAGTGGGGTAGGGGCAGAGAGAGAAGGAGACAGAGAATTCGAAGCAAGCTCCAGGCTCTGAGCTGTCAGCACGAACTGTGAGATCACAACCTGAGCCAAAGTCGGACACTTAAGCGACTGAGCCACCCAGGAGCCCTTCTTTCTTCTTCTTCTTCTTCTTCTTTTTTTTTTTTTAACGTTTATTTATTTTTGAGAGAGAGAGAGCAAGAGCAGGGGAGGGGCAGAGAGAGAGGGGAACAGAAGGTCTGAAGCAGGATCCTCGTTGACAGCAGTGAGCTTGATGTAGGGCTCAAACTCACAAACCGCGAGATCATGACCTGAGCTGAAGTTGGGCACTCAACTGACTGAGTCACCCAGGTGCCCTGAGTAATTTTTCTTAAACACAGCAGAAATGATACAGCCAAACTAAGAGTTGTCTTCTTCTAAGATGTCAACCTGGGAGGGCATATTTATTGCAAGAGTGCTTCAGCTATTTTAAACATTTCTGTAACTTAATTTGAAAATTGCCTGAGGGGCCACCTGGGTGGCTCAGTTGGTTGAGCGTCCGACTTCGGCTCAGGTCATGATCTCACATTTCTTAGGTTCGAGCCCCGCATCAGGCTCTGTGCTGACAGCTCGGAGCCTGGAGCCTGCTTCAGATTCTGTGTCTCCCTCTCTCTCTGCCCCTCCCCCGCTCACGCTTTGTCTCACTCTGTTTCTCAAAAATAAATGTAAAAAAAAGAAAAAAAAAGTTGCCTGAGAAGCTGACAATCCATGCTTTTACATCTAAATTGCAATACAGGGGCTCCTGGGTGGCTCAGTCAGTTAAGTGACTCTTGATTTTGGCTCAGATCATGCTCTCACAGTTTGTGGATTCCAGCCCTGTGTCAGGCTCTGCATTGAAAACATGGATCCTGCTTGGGATTCTCTCTGTACCTCTCTCTCTGTCCTTCCTTGAGAGTGTGTGCTCTCTCTCTCTCAAAATAAATAAATAAACATTAAAAAAAATAAATTGCAATACAGTTGTCTTTGGGGCATGATTTAATTTTAAGTTTATTTATTTTGAAAGAGAGAGAGCAGGGGAGGAGCAGAGAGAGAGAGGAAGAGAGAGAATCCCAAGCAGGCTCCACACTGTCAGTGCAGAACCTGATGCAGGGCTTGAACTCACGAACTGTGAGATCAAGGCCTGAGCTGAAGTCAGATGCTTAACTGACTGAGCCACTCAGGCGCACCTGGGGAATGATTTTTAAAATTTTTGGCATTAGTCATAAGTCATTAGGAACTGATGGTAAATGAGACGAGGAGCTGCAGCTAAGGTTGGGGTCAGAAATGAGGTGTAATTTTACAGTAATGATTGAGGTCTTTTTATGACTTGTGAAGGCGAATCCCACTGGAATCCCGGGCAGTGGTGGTATCATCAGGACAAGTGCTGAGCCTGCTGAGGCTCCCAGCGTGACTGTTCCAAAGTGGCTGCATTCGGGCAGAGGCATGGGTCTAGCATGTGGAATTATGGAAACTTTTCCCATGACTTCATGGTTGCTCCACGTACAGCCCCAGGGTTAGGCATCAACTTATTTAAAGCTAATCTCTTTTCACCTTCTCTCTTCATCAAGCCCACTTGGGCCTGATGTGTCTCCAAAAGCAAGACCTTAAGGGCCGGTTTAGTGGGGAGGGGGTGCATGGTGAGAGAATGGAAAGAGCCTCAGAATGCCATCAGAAAGTCTGCATTCTGGGTCTGAGGCCTGGATCTGCCTTTTACCAGCTGTGTATTAGGTCTCATTTGTAAAAGATCCTACTTCACAGGATTGTTAGGAGAAACGGACGGGTGCCTGGGTGGCTCAGTCAGTTAAGCTTCTGACTTTGGCTCAGGTTATGATCTCACGGTTTGTGAGTTTGAGCCCACATCAGGCTCTGTGCTGACAGCTCAGAGCTTGGAGCCTGCTTCGGATTCTGTCTCTCTCTCTCTGTCTCTCTGCCCCTCCCCTACTCACTTTCTGCCTCTCTCTCTCTCTCTCTCAAATATAAATAAACCTTAAAAAACTAAAAAGAAATGAAGAACACATATAAACCACACACAGATACACAGAGGCACATACAACATGCATTGAGCACTTTTACTCTGTGCCAAGTACTGTGTTTTATATGCATGCAACACGCCCTGTCATTGGCCAGCCAGAAGCCATTTCTCCTATGTTACTTCCCACCACCTCTCCCTTGTTGTGAGGAGTGGCTGTGTGGCCCAGTTCTGGTCAAAGAGATTTAGGTAGAACTGGGAATTTAGGTAGAACTGCCTGGGAATTAATGGGGGAGATTTTGCTTTCCTAATGAAACAAGACAGCTGAGTCTGAACTCTCCTCTCACCTCAACCCTTTTTTGCCTTGAACTTGGAGGTGAAGGCCAAGCATTGCAGTCATCTTGTAATTCAGACGGAAAGGGCAAAGGAGCACCTCTGGAATTCTTGGTATGCCAGAAAATAACTACCTATTTGTTCAAGTCATTGCTCATTATCATTACTTGCAGCTAAAACTATTCCAATGGGCATCCACAGAAACTATCCATACATAATAGATGCTTAATAAAGGGTTTCTATTAAAAAAAATTTTTTTTAAATCTTTATTTTTGAGAGAGAGAGACAGAATGCAGAGTGTGAGCAGGGGAGGAACAGAGAGAGTGTGAAACATAGAATCCAAAGCAGGCTCCAGGCTCTGAGCCGTCAGCACAAAGCCCGATGTGGGGCTCGAATTCACAGACTGTGAGATCATGACCTGAGCCCAAGTTGGATGCTCAACCGACTGAGCCACCCAAGCGCCCCAAGGATTTCTATTTAAACTCATGTTTACCTACATTTCCTCCCTCTAAAGCACTAATGATATTAATGATGGTTATCTCATATTTATGCATTACTTCACAATTTTCATAAGCTTTTCACATCCATTTTCTCATTTGGTCCTCACAACTCTGCAAGGAAGGCAACTTTTTATCCTAAAGACTTTTTTTGTTTTTTAAATTTTAGTTAACATACAGTGCAATATCGGTTTCAGGAGCAGAATTCATTGATTCAGCACTTGTATACAACGCCCAGTGCTCATCACAAGTACCCTTCTTAATACCTATCATCCATCTAGCCCACCCCTCACCCACCTCCCTCCATCAACCCTCAGTCTGTTCTCTATTGTTAAGAGTCTCTTGTGGTTTGTATCCCTCTCTCTCTTCCCCTCCCCCAAATCCCCTTTGTTCATCTGTTTTGTTTCTTAAATTCCACATACGTGTGAAGTGATACAGTATTTGTCTTTCTCTGATTGATTTATTTTGCTTAGCATAATACATTCTAGCTCCATCCACGTCATTGCAAATTTCATTCTTTTTGATGACTGAGTAGTATTCCATTGCATGCATATATATATATATATATATATATATATATATATATATATCACATCTTCTTTATCCATTCATCAGTCGATGGACGTTTGGGTTCTCTCCACAGTTCGGTTATTGTTGATAATGCTGCTATAAATGGGGTGCATGTACCCCTTCAAATCAGTATTTTTGTATCCTTTGGGTAATTACCTAATAGTGTAATTGCTAGATCGTAGGGTAGTTCTATTTTTAGTTTTTTGAGGAACCTCCATACTGTTCCACAGTGGCTGCACCGGTTTGTATCCCCACCAACAGTGCAAGAGGGTTCCCCTTTCTCAGCATCCTCGCCATCTCCTGTTGTTTCTTATGTTGTTAATTTTAGCCATTCTGACAGGTGTGAGGTGGTATCTCATTTTGATTTGTTTTTCCCTGATGATGAGTGATGTTGAGAATTTTTTCATGTTTCTATTAGCCATCTAGATGCCTTTTTAATTGCACAAGGATATGTAAAAAGTATTCTAGAATGCTTCTATGTTACATATAGGCTTCTCTCCTCTCCTCTTCTTTCTTTTTTCTTCTTTTCTGCCCACCTTCCCTGCCAGTCCTGGGCCTGTTTTTCCTAGACCGATTCCCTAAGCCTTCTCCTGCTCTGTTCTGTTTTGTAACACAGGGAAGTAGATCCATTCAGCCTGTGAATCCAGGCTCTAGGACATTTGGCTTCCAGCTGAGTTTGGCCAAAGTTTGGGCCTGATGTGTCTCCAAAAGTACTAGCCAGAGATTGGGAGTAGGTATAGGGGGAGGAGCCAGGGTGTTTCTTTTCCTCCCCGTCTGCCTCAGGTGGCATCTCCATTGCTCCTGCTCCCATGGACAGGCCTGCTAGGGCTCAAGCTGCTCATCACCTGGCTCCTGGGCCCTGGTGACACTGGCTTCCCACTCTGCCCCTTTGCCTTATGCGTGGCAGTGGTTCCTGCTCTTGCTAAGTTCTGGGATGCCTCTCCATCCCCTGTCCCGCCACCCGTGTAACCAATCCATCTCATTAAGGCTCCTCTACTGTAAGTAATTGAAGTGTCTTCCTTCTGCTCAGATCTGAACTGATCCGCATCAATCTACCAAACCTTGGCTGGGTGCCCACTCATGGCCGGGCTCCGTGCAGGATGCACAGGGAAAGAGGTGCTCCCAGGTTAAGGGAGCTAAGTGAAAAGCCTCAGAGTATTCCCAAACCCAGCAGAACTTACAGGTAAGTTCTGCCATGACCCGGGCTTCCTCCTTCTTTCAGAGGCAAGCCAAAAACAGTGCACAAGACCCTTGGTATGTCCCGTTCACTGCCCATTGCACAAGTAATTTTGGGGATGCTTCTGGATGGAGAGGGAAATGCCTGTTGGCTTTCACATTCTCCCAGCCAAATGCTACTACCAGGGGTTCTCAGGTTTAAGAAAGCCCAGCTTCCACAAATTGTTTTTTACTCCCTCTTTTTCTCCCCCAAACAGCCTTACCTAGGAAGCAGGAGGAATCTTTTCCAGAGTATTTGCTTCAGCAAAATGCCATGGGTGAATTGCCCATAAAGGCTAACAATGGAGAAAAGTCAGAGGTACCAAGTGCCTTCTAGATGCCTAGATATCTTGCATGAGATTTGGAGACAACTTGAACACAAAACCTATTTCCCCACTTAAAAGTTTATGGCTTTGGCAATTTAGAGAATTATTCTGAGCTTCACTTTTCTTATGTGTGTAATGGCAACAATAAGTGTCTTCTTCAGGGAATTATTGTTTCTCATTATTGCAACATCCAGAAACATGACCAACTATGTTAATATAGATAGGTGCCCCATCCCACTCCCTGCTATAGACACATAGAGATGCTAGATGAACTCCAGCAGAAATGTTGTATTTTTACCACCAGATCTGAAAAATGTAAAGAGAAGGCCCAAGATGTCAGGAATGAAAAAGAAATGAAAACTCAAAGCCAGAACAGGGTACAGGTGATGTGGCTTAGCAGCACATAGGGTTTTCACACTTAGCTATCGATCCTGCGGGCTGCGGGCTAGGGTTCCACCGTACATTAAGGAGTGGGAGATGAGGTTTCAGTCCCAGCCAGGTGAGGAAGCTGGAACAGAGACCCCTGAATAAAGCCCTGACGTTGGAAGATCTGCCCCCTTCCACGCAAAGGACTGGGAAACTGTACCCCAGCGTTAGCGAACTTGTAAGGAAGCCTCATGTCTAAAGAGGCTGTAGGTGGGGGAAAAGGACACTCGTGAGAAATGAGAACCCTAATCTCTGCCAAATGCATATGGGGGAGGTGTTAAATTTACTTTGCCTATATGCACAGGCACCTACTGAGATAAAGTGACATAAAAATTGGTCCAGGCCATTAAAATTCTTAGGTTAGGACTGAAGTCAGACCTATTAAAATTCTTAGGTTAGGGCTGAAAGGTATATTCAAAATAGCTCTGTGGGGATGCTTAACAATCCAGGGCTTGAGGAAGTCACTAGGAAAAACAATCCCTGATGAAGAGACTCACAAAATATAACAAACCACATGTGGAAAGAAATGACCAAAATGGAGCGTCAAAGCACATAACAAACTAGATAGAAAAGGGGTAAAAATAGAACCATCTGAAAGAGACTCTGAATTAGGATGATTAAAATAGAGATAAGAAAAGGAATAGAAGCTATAATAATAATAATAATAATAATAATAATAATAATAATAAAACAGAATAGTAGGAGAAAAGAGTTGGGAGATTTGAAAAACATCCACATAGAATTTCCAGAAATGAAAAGCAGCCCCTGAAATTAAAAATTCAACGGATGAGTCAAACTACATATTAGATGTAGTTGAAGAGGTATTAGAAGAGAGATTTGAGGAAATCACCCCAAATGGAGTAAAGACAGAAAAGGATAGAAGCCTTCAATAAGAGCTTAAGAGATATGAAGGATAAAAAGAAAAATTCAAGCATAGGAGTTCCAGAAAGATTTAATAGAGGGAATGGTAGAAAATCATTACTTAAAATATTATAGCTGTATTAGTAAGGGTTCTCCAGAGAAACAGAACCAACATATGTGCGTAGGGATATGTATATGTGTATACATGCACACACACACACACACACACACACACACACAGAAATTCATTATAAGGAATTGGCTTACACAACCATGGCAGCTGACAAGTCCCAAGGTTTGCAGTTGGCAAGCTGGACACCCACGAGACCCAATGGTATATTTCCAGTCTGAGTATGAAGGCCTGAGAACCTTGAGAGCCAGTGGTGTAAGTTCTAGTCTGGAAGCCAGCAGGCTTGAGACCCAAGAGAAGCTGATGTTTCAGTTTGAATCTGGAGGCCAGAGAGGGCAAATATCTCAACTCAAACAGCTAGGCAGGAAGAGTTCTTTCTTACCCATCGGGAGAGTCAGCCTTTTTGTTCTAGTCAGGACTGATCTGATGAGGGCCACCCACATTAGGGAGGGCGATCTGTTATGTGTCACCCCAAAATGCCCTCACAGACACACCCAGGATAATGTTTGACCAAATACCTGGGTGCCCCCCATGGCCCATTCATACCCTGATGAAACTGTGAAACTGCAAGGCCAAGAGAAAAAAAAATAAAAGCTCTCCGTGAAGGACAGATTCCCAATGTGTTAATTGCAATGAAGGCAGCCTTCTCATCAGCAACAGCAGAAACCAAAAGACAGAAGGATAATATTTGCAAAGCGTGGAAAGAAAATAAATCTCAACACGGAATTCTATACACAGTTAAATTCATAAGCGAGAGCTAGCTTTTCAGACAATTTCAGACACGCAAAGCCAATGAGTTTACCTCACACAAACTCTCGCTGAAAGACCACTAGGGGATATGCTTCAGTGAGAAAATTCAGTCCAGAAAGAAGATGTAAGGAGTGGGATACAAGTGAGGTCAGGGCTCCAGCCAGCTCCCCTGTCAGCCCGGAGAGCCGAGTATGAACATTCCAGGAATTTTGAGATCTGGCTGCTAAATATGGTCATCGTTGAACATCAAATTATATAAACTTACAGTTAAATGAATGATTTCTTTAAAAAGGTAAAAAAAAATCCTCACAAATGCATCACTTCTTAATTATTTTACTACAATGTTTCTACTATCTACGTTCTTGGGGTTATTCATATTTCTTGTATCTAATGGTAGAAGGTGCTACAAAATAGTGTGCTAGTGTGCATTTCTCCTCATCTCTGTATTTCAGTGATGTCACGTTGGCAACCTGAGCATTTATACCCCAGAGATCAACAAATGCTACAAATCAGGGCTCCCTTACCCAATACCACGTAAAAACTAGTTGTTAAAATATCTATCAGCACACCACTGAATACAAGAAATAGTGGTTTCCACTTCCAGGTATGTATCTGAGAACTGAAAACATATCCACAAAAATACTTGGACACATAAGTTCACAGCAACCTTATGCATAACAGCCAAAGGGGGGAAACAATTTAAATGTCCATCAACTAGTGACTAGCAAATAAAATGTTATTTATCCATACAATGGAATAGTATTCAGGCATAAAAAGAACGAAGTACTGATACATGACCCAACATGGATGAGCCTTGAAAACATTATGCTACGTGAAAGAAGCCAGACATGAAAAGCCATATATTATATGATTCCATTTATTGAAATTTCTAGAACAGGCAAATCCATAGAGACAGAAAGTAGTTTAGTGGTTGCCAGGGGCTGGGGATAGGAGGGAATGGGGAGTGACTGGTAATAGATATGGGATTTCTTTGGGGGGTGATGCAAATGTTCTAAAATTGGATAGTGGTGATGGTCACACAATTTTGTGAATATACTAAAAACTGCAGAATTGTATACTTAAAAAGGGTGAATTTCATTGTATGTGAATTATATATTTAAAAAAATTTTTTTAATGTTTATTTATTTTTGAAAGAGAGAGAGACAGAATGTGAGTGGGGGCAGGGGGCAGAGAGAGAGGGAGACACAGAATCCAAAGCAGACTCCAGGCTCCAAGCTGTCAGCATAGAGCTGGATGTTGGGCTCGAATTCACAAACTGTGAGATCATGACCGAAGCTGAAATCAGACGCTCAACCGACTGACCCACCCGGGAGCCCCACGTGAATTATATTTTGATAAAACGAAGGGACTAAAGAAAGGTAGGCAAAGAAATTAATACCCAGGCTTGTAAATATAAATAATACCGGCTGTTAAATCATCTAATGGGGAGGGGAGGGTGGTTAAAATAAGTTGGAACCAAAATACTAAAAACCAAATTACTGGAAGATGGAGGGGGTGGAGATTGGAAATAAAGAATTCTAAGGATCCTGAAATCTTCACAATGAGCTAGAGATAGTGACTGACTTAACAACGTTATTTCAAGTGTGCACATTAATAATGGAAGAACTCCCACTGAAAGAACAGAATTAGAATGTATAACTTCCAAACCATTAGTGAGAATAAAAAGGAAGTAGAGAAAACACCTAAATCAAAGACACCAGGATAAAAGAATAAAGCAAACATGTGGCAAACAAACAAAACAATGGAAAAAATCCCCGATATATCATCCTAATAAGAAATATAAACATGACTGAGAAAAGACAAAGGTTCTCAGATTCGATTTTTAAAAATCCAGCTGTACGTTGATTACAAGAATACATTCACACGGTAATGAACCAGAAATGTTAAAAGGCTGGGGGAAAATATACTGAGTCAACACTAATGAAATAATGCAATCATAATAGATTTTAAGGCAAAAAGCATTGTTAGAGATACGGTCATATACTTTAGTGACAAAAGGGACAGTTCATCAGGAAGATATAATGACCTAGAACCTCTCTGTACCAACGGAAAACACTGCCTCCAGATAAGATTATGCGGAGACAAGGACAAATCCACATAGAGATTCTAACACGTCTTCCTCAGTAGCTGATTAAGTTGATGAAATATTTGTAAGGCTGTAGGAGATTTGAAGACCACAACAGTCGAGCTTTTTCTTTTCATCTTTCTACGCACACACACTCCCAGGCCTCGAAAGTTCCTCCTCCCTGTAGCTGCGGAGTCCACTGCCAAAATTTGTGGATTCTCACAGTACAGTGGGTTGGTTCTGTGCCAATCCCCTTTCATCCTATAGCTAGTTCTTGGCTCAGACTGTAGTTGCCTCTTGCCTGAACCACTATAATTGTCTCCTAATTGACCCCCGTGTATTTATGGAGGATCGCCCAAATGACATGTGGCTCAGTAGTTTCATTTTGATGCTATATATTTTATCTTTGGATTAGGCCAGACTAAAGGTATTATGATATTTCAGCCACAGTGGAAGTACTTTTACTAAACTGAGTTCTAGTGTGAAGTTATTGGTTATTTGGAGGGATGGTAAAGACAGAATGCTAGGGAACTCCCTCTGGCTGGTATATTATTCCAGGTACATACAGTTCTCTCTCTATGAGGAATCTTGTGGGGGAAATATTCTGAAATCTATGCTTCTGTCCAACCAATTTCTATATATTTTATGGACACCAAATCATGCAACGGATATTTCCACTTTGCTAGGGTCACTAGGAAACTCAGTCAAATTGGTAGGCCACTTTTTTTTAATGTCTTTTAAAATTTATTCTTGCGAGAGAGAGAACACGAGCCGGGGAGTGGCAGAGAGAGAGAGACACGGAATCTGAAGCGGGCTTCAGGCTCTGACCTGTCAGCATAGAGCCCCATGCGGGGCTTGAACTCACCAACCGTGAGATCATGACCTGAGCTGATGTCAGATGCTTAACTGACAGAGACACCCAGGTGCCCCTGCAGGCCACTTTAACAGGTATATAAATAACTAATATTTATTGAATACTTGCTGTGAAGCAAGCACTGCTCCAAATGCTTTACATGTTTTAATCTATTTAACCCCCATCTCATTCCAATGAAATCTGACCACTGAGTCTTCAGCATGCATGTGAGCAAAATACCTGAGACCAGAGAGAGAACTATCCCAAAGAACTAGAAGGAATGATTCCCAAAGATCACCCAGGCTCAGTTCCTGTTCCAACATTCAGAGTGGCAGGCATGTTTCACAAGGCATCAGGTTCATCACAATAGTGGGGCAAAATTAGCCTTAGACTAATATTGCTCTGGTTCCTTCTAACAAGGTTTAAAAGTAATACCCAAAAGTTATTTCCAGAATTGCAAAATCCTTCGATTGAAACTGACCAAGATAAGTAGAATGGGTAGATAAGAACATTAAAACAGTTACAACTGAAGTCCATGTGTTCAAGAAGCTAGAGAAAAGACTAAGCTGTTAATCAGAGGCATAGAAGATACAAAAAAGATCCAAATCATAGTAGCAACAAACACTCAGTGCTCATATCTTGGTTTCTAAATACCATTCTCCAAGAAAAGAAACAAGCATCTTTTAGAGAAAGGTTTTGATTGATGATCTAGAACAGGCAAAACACAAGATGATTCTGGAGCACACTGTAGTACCAGAAAGTAAGAAAGTGTTTAAAAACAAAGGAATGGGAGCATGTCAGAGAGACACAGAAGTCAACCTGAAAGAGCATCCAATGGCCAAAACTGGAACAATTTGAGCAACAAAATAAATAACATCACGTTGGATTATAATACAAAATATCAAACAAATATACATGAGATATAAATAAATATATATCTGACTGAATAAACAAATTGGGGAGAAAGATAATTATTTCATACAGAACTCCAAATAATATATGCAGATACTCCCCTTTCGCAAGAGGTGGAACTTAATCACTCCCCTTCCCTGAGTGTGGGTTGAAATGGGTGATTTGCTTCCAAAGAACAGAGTATGGAAAGGGAAAAACAGTATCTTCACTGTAGGAAAATCTATCAAAACTACCTACTCAAGTGATTAAAGTGAATGTCACCAAGGAGGTCATGTGGCTCTCACGTGCCCTCTAATTTGGTGTAGTAACAAGAACACTTTACCTCCTATTCTTTCTCAAAATCCATAACCCAAGTCTAATCGTGAGAAAAACATCAGACAAACCCAAATTAAGGGATGTTATGTAAAATACATGACCAGTGCTCTGTCACTGGGGACTGGACCAGTGCTCTTTAAAACACTCAAGGTCATAAAAAACAAGATAAGATTGAGAAACCACTATGGGTCAGAAGAGACTAATGAGACATAACAACTAAATGAGATTGTTCCTGGAACAGAATAAAAGACATTAATGGAAAAGCTGTTGAAATCTGAATAAAATGTGGGGTTTTGTTAATAGTCATGCAACAACATTGGTATCTTAGTTTGGGGATAAGTGCACCCCAGTGATGTCAGATAACAACATTGGGAGAAACTAAAACTGGATGAGGGGCATTTGGGAATACTCTGTGCCATCTCTGCAAATTTTATATAAATCTAAAATTATTCCAAAATAAAAAAAATATTTAAAAAACCAAGTCAAATTTCTTGAGATGGAAACTGCCATATTTGAGATGAAGACACAAAATGAGATTAAAATAGAGTGGATGTTTCCGAAGAAAGCATTAGTGAATTTGGGGACACAGCAATAAATACTAGAAGGAGGAGAAAAAAAGGAAAAAATTGAACAGAATCAGTGAGCTGTGGGACAACTTCAAGTAGCCTACTATTCATGTGATTGGAGTTCCTAAAGGAGGGAGGGGCAGAAAAATATTTGAAGAAATAATGTCCATAAATTTTCCAAATATGATGAAAAGTTTAGGCCCACAAATCCAAGAAGCTCAATGAACCCAAAGCACAAGGAACATGATTAAAACCCCCAAAACAAAAACCAACTATACCGGGGCATATAAAATCAAATCGCTAAAGTCAGTAATAAAGAAAAGATGTTAAGAACAGCAAAAGAGGAAACAGTACATATGCAGGAACAAAGATAAGAATTACAGCAGATTCTTCCTCAGAAATAATGCAAGCCTAAAGACAGTAGAGCAAAATATTCAAGGTACAGAAAAAAAAATGTCAACTTATAATTTGAAAATATCTTTCAATAACGTATGTGACAATGGGAAAAGAAAAGTCTTTTCAATAAAAGAAGCCTTTTCAATAAGCACAGGAATAACTTCAGTCCACATGCGAAAGAATGAAGTTAGGACACTTACCTCACACCATATACAAACACAAACTCAAAATGGATCAAAAACCTAAATATAATAGCTAAACTATAAAGCTCTTGGGAAAAAACATAGGGATAAATCTTCATGACTTTTGATTTGGCAACGGTTTCTTAGCACAAAGCAACCAAAATATAAGTTAATAAATAAACTGGACTTCCTCAAAATGAAAACTTTTCTGTATCAAAGGACACTATCAAGAAAGTTAAAAGACAATCCATAGAATGGCAGAAAATATTTGCAAATCATATATCAAATGAAGGTCTAGTATCCAGAATATGTAAAGAACTCTTCCAAGTCAACAATAAAAAGACAACCCAAATAAAAAGTGGGCAAAAAGGCTTGTGTAAGAGACATTTCTCCAAAGATACACATATGGCCAGAAAGCACACCAAAAGATGCTTGACATCATTAGTTTTTAGTTTTTAGGGGAAAAACAATGAGATTCCACTTCACATTCACTAGGATGGATATACATATATCATATCCATCTTAGTGAATATCCATCACATATATATATATATATATATATATATATATATATATATATATCCCTCTATATATATCTCCCACTATACATATATATATATATCTCCCACTATATATATATATATATATATATATCCCACTATATATATCTCCCACTATATATATAAAGGGAATCCACTATATATCCACTATACATATAAAGGGAAAATAATAGGTATTGGCAAAAATGTGGAGAAATTGGAACGCTCACTTCATACACTGCTGGTGAGAATGTAAAACGGGCAATCACAGTGGAAACAGTCTGGCGGTTCCTCAATAAGTTAAGCATAGAAATACCATATGACCAAGCAATTCCATTCCTAAGTATATACCCAGGAGAATTAAAAATGGGTGTTCAGGGGCGCCTGGGTGGCTCAGTTGGGTAAGTGTCTGACTTTTGATCTTGGCTCAGGTCATGATCTCACAGTTTGTGAGATCGAGCCCCACATCTGGCTCTGCGCTGACAGCATGGAGCCTGCTTGGGATTTTTCTGTCCCTCTCTGCCCCTCCCCTGCTCGCACTCTCTCTCTCAAAATAAATACACATTCCAAAAAATTTTTAAAAAATAGGTGTTAAAAAAACTTGTACACACATTCATAGTACCACTATTACTATTCATAATAGTCAAAAGATAGCAACACAAAAGTATATCAATGGATGAATGGATAAACAAAATATGGCATATCAGTACAATAGAATAGTACTCAGCCATAAAAAGGAATGAAGTACTGATACATGCTACAATATGGATGAATCTTGAAAACATTATGCTAAGTGAAAGAAGCCAGGCACAAAAGGCCACATATTGCATGGCTACTTTTATGTGAAAATTTCAGAGTAAGCAAATCCATTGAGACAGAAAGTTGATTAGTGGTTACTGGGACTCTGAGTTGGGGGGAGGAATGGGGAGTGTCTGCTTAATGGATACAAGATTTCCTTTTGGAGTGATGAAAGCCTTCTGGAACTAGATAGTGGTAGTGATTGCACAACACCATAAATATTCTAAATGTCACTAAAACATACATTTTAAAAGGTCAAACTGGTGAATTTTGTTATGTGAACTTCGTCCCAATAAAAAAAGCAACTACCATTGAAGTCTATTCTTTTATTCACCTATCAAACCATTGTTGAACAATGCCAGGCAAGCTTTAATCTGGATGCGGGGAATACGGAGACTAATTAAATGTGGTTTGGCTCTTGGGGAGCCAAAGCCGGTAAGGTAAGGGAGGAAAAACATTCTGCAAACAATTCAGTTCTTAATTAAGTGTTAAAGTTTCCTTGACCTAAGGATGTGTATATACACAGGGTGGTGGCTGCTTTCCCATTGCAGAGAATAGCAAGGATAAGGTTAAGGCTTGAGTTGCTGAGTAGGAGTTTGCTGGGTGGATGGGGGGGGGGGGGTGGATTCCAGGCAGAGGGCGGGATCTGTGGAAGCTCAAAAAGCTGGGGTCCAAAAGCCTCCGGTTTTCAGTACACTTTAAACCATACAGCACGTGTGCGGGCAGTGTGGAGGATGGACTTCAGGATAGTGAGGTGACAGGTTGGTAACCGCCTTCATCTGGTTGCAGTAGGTGATGCCAAGAAATGTTAGGGGAATGACATGGACCTCACTGAATGTGAGGGTCCAAGAAATAGGACTCCAAGATCGGGCCGTTTGGTGGGTGGTGAATCCCGCAGGTCCCTAAAGTTGGTCTGCAAGGCTTTCTGTTCTCAGAGCACATCAAACCAGATTCACACCCCTCTCCCCCATCGTATATATTCTACTTTTTTAATGATTTTTTTTTTTGCATTTTAAACCTACTTCCCTTTTCCTTAGGCTTCCTCTGTTTTCCTGTTCGAAATATGCGTTACTATGGAAATGTCGTGGCACAGTATAGTGGCATTTACAAGTGAAGTGTAAAGAATTTTCAGAACATCTCGAAATGCACCAAGTCTATGGTTTAGGAATATAAACCCTAATGATGTGAGAGCATTCACGCCTTCAGACACTGTGTCATAAATATAAACACACCCGGAAATTCGAGACGGCAGAGAGGAGATAGCTGAGAACTTTATTAGGATTTACGTGTCCAGATTTAAAAAACGTGTATGAGAAATATTAAAAACATAAAACCCAACACACTACTTGAAAAGGACATCTGGAAAAAATGAATGACAGAATGCCAGCATTTACTTGTGAATACACACCTCTGGTAGAAGGACCAGAGGGCCTGGACACCCCAAGGAAACTTGGAAAAACCTTTGTCCTACTTCTGTGCTATAAATATGTTCCTTAAAAATTGCATATAAATCAATGGTTGGTAAATCATATATTTATCAAACATAAGGTTGACTGCTGTTTTAAAGATACCTTCACAATGTACACATCAGTAAAGGCAATTATTACCAATGGAGTAATGGAAAAAAACTCACTGCACTGAGTGAAATTCAAGGTCCTTCATTATTATCCTGGCTCCGCCACCAGCTGGATGTGTGATTCAAGAAAATCACTCAACCTCCCTGGGCCAATTTCCTCATCGAATCTGATTTGTGGTTCAATGGATTCGTCATCGAATTCCTCATCGAATCTGAGTTGTGATTCTGAATTTTCTCTTAGTAGGTTCCTAGAGCAAGGTATAGGGGTACTGGCCTCCAGCCTAACATCTAGTTTCTTCTGAGAGACATTACCTCACACTGAATCCTGGGGATGGTACAGCCAGCAGGCCACTCACCACTGTTCTGTGTATTTTGTCTCTCTGTACCCCACTTCCTCATTCCTACAATCACCCTGTGTATGATCATCCTAACTTTTTGCCCCAAATTCTGTGTAAAAGCTTGTTCCTTACAGTCGTCCTCTGGAAAAGACTGACAGTTGAAGGTGGGAGCCCATTCTCAGCGGTCTCTCTACCTCTGGCCCTGTCTCCATGCCACGAGGCCGGGCACAGCCTCAGGGCAAGGGCTGTACCCTCTGTGCCTACCACAGGCCCAGACCTGAAGAAGAAATTCAGTAAATGAATGGATGTTTCTGGAGGAGGAAGATGAGCCAGGGCAATGGGTCTGGTGAAGTACCTGAACCCCTGGGGGTGAACTTTTGGCTGCTATTTTCCAACATTCCTTGAACCTTCCAAAATTTCCACAATGGGGCAGAAATATAAACATACCACAAGCATTAAACCCTCCTTTTCCTGGCTTTTTGTCAATGCCCTGGTATCCCATAAATAACGCAAACTTTGCCTGGCTCACCAGTACTGGGAACAGGGCATAGGGCACACAGCTTTAACAGAAACAGCCATTGTGGTCTGTGCATCTGTTTTACTTAAACAGCAATGACACCCCCGCATTTGTCTTGGTGGACCTAACACCTGCCATCTAGCCCGAGGCAAAGACCCCTGCCAACTGGCTTCAGAAAAGGCCATTTATCAACAGTGTTTAGGCACCACCTTGATTAATCTGCCATACAGGAAGTACAAAACAAAACTGTAGGAATTCTTTGTCTTCTTAAGCAAAAACAGGTTTAGGCCTTATTAACTGGCAAGAGCTAGAAGGCAGAGTCAGGATTTTTGCCGATTACTACCATGTTGTAGAGTAATTCAAGAGCCATTAGGAAGACTAAAGAAGCAAAGGAAGAGGTGCCTGGGTGGCTCAGTTGGTTGAGTGTCTGACTCTTGATTTTGGCTCAGGTCATGATCTCAGGGTCATGGGGTCAAGCCAAGTCGAGCCCACCACCCCCACTCTGGTGCTGAGCCTGCTTAAGATTCTTCTCTCTCTCCCTCTACCCCTCTCCCTTGCTTGCACTCTCTTTCTTTCTAAAAACAAAAGCAAACAAAAAACAAAACAAACAAACAAAAAAAGGAAATCACTATCTACTTAGTACTACATGCCAAGTCTTGTGTTGGGCATCACCTACGTTATTTAATGTAAGCTTCACATCTAATCATCACTATCTAACATGCTATATTCTTGCTCTTAAATGTATGCTCAGAAGGAGGAACATTCTTTTGTCTCATTTATTGCTGTATCTTTAGAGTCTAGGACAGTGTCAAATACACATAAGCAGTCAATAAATATTTGTTGAATGAACAAAACAAACGAGTCCATGAGATAAGTGTTATTATTCTCCTTTTACAGATGAGTAAACTAGAGTGCTCCAAGGGTGCAAATGAATTGCCCAAAGTCACGTGGTCTATTAAGGAGCCAGAACTAACACCCATGTTTCACTCTTCTGTTCTTTCTACAGACCAACACCTACACTTCAATATTAAAGAACTCTCTCAGCTTGGCAAATCCATAATTTATATGCCTATAGAAGATGTACGTACTCAACTGAAAGTTTGAAATTTTACTGAGAAGATGTTTGGCATTTTAATGATAAACGTTTTGCTACAGCAACAATGGAGGACACATTTTCCCAACATAACAGTCGCATTAATGGATAGGCATTATCTACATCATTTCTCACTTTAAAATCCTGTAACACGACTACTCTGAAGACATAGATAAAAAGCACAGCAATTCCAGATTCCACCCAAATAACATTTGCAAACTTTAGTTTTGTAAGTTACAACATTACGATGACTCATGATATGCTGTGGGATTCCCAGTTTGGAATACCAAATATTTCCACGTGCATCCAGGTTGCTTAAGCATCCCAGTATGGGAGGAGGCAGGCTTGGCACATCAATAGGCATTTCTATCCTAAAAAAATGATATGGGAGGCTCAAGGATTCTTCAGAGAATCAACTGTAATAAAATCCATCTTGAGAATATTCACTTTGTATGAGAGAATGCGAGAATGAGGTGAATTTTGCTCAGGAGAGTATTCCATATCCTTTCCCACTGTCAGAACATACCTGATCCATTCGTGCTTTTACTTACCTAGGATTACATAACATGGTACCTTCTCATACCACTTTGCCTTTTTTGTAGGGATCCTGGTCACCTGCCTTTCCTCTCGGGCAGGCCCTTTTCCCTTCTGTCCCACTCTTGCTACCCGCAACGCAATGGCATACAGCCTCCGTATCCACCCAGACAGTTCATTATTCATGGAGCAAACTAGCGGTTTGGCCTTCACTGTCTTCCATCACCACCTTTTGGTGCTACTGTCTTATTCTGATAAAAGTAATAACATTTGGACAAATGTTGTTTAAAAGAGAAGAAATGGAAAATTAAAAAAAGAAATACTTATAACCCAACCACACAGAGTTGGCATACCCGTTCTGGTCATTTAAAAGACTGAGCCTGGGTGGCTCAGTCAGTTAAGTGACTGGCTTCAACTCAGGTCATGATCTCACTGTTTGTGGGTTCGAGCCCTGAACTGGGGCTCCGTGCTGACAGTGCAGAGTCTGCTGGGGATTCTCTCTCGCTCTCCCTCTTTCTCTGCCACTCCCCGACTTGTGCTTTCTCTCTCTCTCTCTCTCTCTCAAAATAAGTAAACTTTAAAAAAAAAGAGACAATTTTGGATTTATATATACTATTTTGTATAACACCCTTTTCACTTAATATAAGCATTTCGCCATGGTGTTTTAACTGTTCATAAACGTTAATTATAATGACTGCATAATAGTCTATTGTATGGTCATACTGTAATTTATTTAACCAATTTTCTACTGTTGGACTTCTGGGTTGTTAAGCATAAATTCTGCCCACATTTTAGACTATTTCTTTAGGACAGAGTCCCAGAAGTGGAATTAGAGGATCAGGAGATATAAACATTTTTAAAGCTCCTGATAGATACTGCCAAATTGCTTTTCAGAAAGCTGTTGCCAATTTACACTTCCAACACTGCCAGCATGTTTTCCTACCAATACAGATCTGTCTAAAGGATAATAAAATCTAAGTGGAACATACAGTCCTCAAATTATTCACGCAGTTGGAGAGGCTTCACGACCGCAGCACAGAGACTTACGGCAAAGGTCATACTTATTTTCAGGTATGCAATTAACAATAAGTTAGTGTGGGCACATGGAAGAGAAGTTCTACCTGGGTGAAGAGTAATATAATTAGATTTTAGACTGTCAGATCTAAGGCGTGTGTCTGTTTTCTCCATTGCTGCACCTCAGCACACAGGACAGTGCCTGGGACATATAGTCGCTCGACAAAAATTTTTGGAATTAACACAGAACCTTCTCTCAGATGCAACTATTCAGCAGCTGTAGTATTTTGTCACTCCAGGATTCGAGAAAAACTTGACTTGCTGGATTAAATACTTTTGTAAACATCTGTTCAATCCTGAGATTCTATCTCAATTTTGGGAAACCAGTTTAAATAAAGGTGACACAATACGGCTCTCTTTAGGGGAAAAGCAAGTAAAACAAGGGTACACCCTTGGCCCCAGCGTGCGCTGGATCGTGGGTGTTGTCGCTTCCACAGTAGTCACTTTCATAGGTAAGAACATAAACTCATTCAAATGCTGCCCATGGTCAAGGCAATTTTGGAACCACCTTCAGCTCCTTGTTATCACTGGTTGCAACTTGGAACCATTTGCAGCATCGCCAAAATTGTTTCTGAGATATGATAAGGGCATAATATAGGTAGTAGTTTGTGTAATATCACTTTTAGTCAAAAACAGCATAGAACTTATTTTGTGAAACAGAATGTGGTTACGATAAACAGTCCATCATTCAGTTGTAGTTCACTCTCCTGGCATCATAAAGATTCCCTTCAATATTCTACAGTCTCCGTACAGTAAGTTGTCAGACACTGGTGGATCAATATGGCACTAACATTATCGATGGAAGAGGATTAGTCATCTGTCATTTTATATACACACTTTACATACATTGGACCAGGGGCAGGCAAACTATGGTCTATGGGCCAAGCCTGGCCCATCATCTGCTTTTCTATGGTGTATAAGCTAAGAAGTCTAAAAATGGTTTTTTACATTTTTAAATGGTTGAACAAAATCAAAATAGTATTTTGTAACATGTGAAATTCAAATTACAGTATCCATAAAGTTTTATTAGGACACGGCTATGTTCACCTACTTCCGTATTAGCTACATCTGCTTTTGCAATAAAATGCTGAGCAGTTACAACACAGACTGGATGGCCCACAAATCCTAAGACATTTCCTTTACAGAAAAAGTTTTTGTTGACCCCTTTACGAGATCCAAGGGTTGTTGGAAGTATCGAAGTTCCCCACTATAGCTTTTTTATTTCTAGATATTAATACTGGAGAAGGGTGATGCAACCGGTGTTTGCAAGGATCTGATACGGCAGACTAGAGAAGAGAAATACACGAGGGTTGCCTTGGATAGTGTGTAAAGCCTGGTAAAATCTGAGAGGTCTGATCTAACCAAGAAGCAGTTGGAGAACACAGGGTTACATATACAGTTCCAGCAGCAAAGGAACCTCTTGCTAATTGAGCCACGTGAGACCCTCGTGAGACCCAATCCCAAGGACCTAGAGGTGAAGTGGTCTGCAAATAGCAGGCTGGCTGAGCAGTGCATGTGATGTAGAGACAGTTCCCCAAGGGTATCGCCGTCCTTTACTAGATGGCCTCAAGTCATTTGGCACCCACATTTATCAAGGCATGTTCACTGGCAAATCTGAATTCTAAGAAATGGATTTGAAAGGAAGTCTCTGGAAAGCAGGCGCCAGGTACACATTCTTCCTAAATAATAACATTTCATTGAGGATTCAGAACCAGGGGCAGAATTCAGAAGATTGCAGAACTATCCACATGTTTTTTAAAATCAAAGATTGGTGAATATTTAATTCTTTCCGGTTTTTTTTTTTTTTTCATTACCAGTGGGACAGGTGGAAGTAAAATAGTGTGGTGTGAGGGGCAGAGGAAGAATTAGATAAAATCACTGATGGGATGATCTGCCCTGGAAGGTGTCTATTCTCGTGGACTTCTAGTTGTGGAATGTAACATTCCATGTGGATTTTGAACCAGAATGCGGATGGGGACGGAGATCAGCCTGAAAGCCAAAGAGATTCATTAAATGACTGTGTTGAGCTCGAGAATTACAGTCAAGGTTTGCAGATGTCCAGCTCTCCTCCTGATGTCCTACAGAGAGCCAGGCTTCATCTTCTATGTTTCCATGGAGCTTACCCAGAGAGGATGGGATTTGGATCTTCTATTTCTGAAAAACTTTCGTGACTCCTGAGCACCAGAGGTAACCAAATTTCCTCTTTAAGAAACCTGTTAACACTGGTTGGCTCTGGGGAGCAGAACCACTGGTGGCTAAGGGTGGGCTAAGAGCTTTCTCTTCTTCCCTGTATGTCTCTTAGATAACACAAAAATAAGAACACATACCTCCATGTTGTCCCACCCTGCTTCTTGAGGATAGGAAAGCAACCTGGGGCCACTTTCCCCACTCAAGATTTTAGAGGTGAAGTGAAGAGCTGGAAGAGGGATCTAAAAATTAAGAGTTGTAATGGAAAATCTTGACCAGAAGGGGGAGAGGTGTGATCCTGAACCAGAAAACAAAGCACCAGTGTAGCAGAGGAGAGAGAGCAAACTGGTAGAGAATAGACAGAGGTGTATAAGAAAAGCCACGGACAAGAGCCTGGGGCACGATGTTGGGTAGATTCTTGAGACTACAGGATTAGCTCAAGAAGCCTGGGTGGGAAGGTGCAGTTCAGGGTTAACATTTGTGTCGGCAATAAAACCGATTTGGTGGGTGGGCACATAAGGGATACTGCTTTATGAGAACTCTCCCGTCTGGGGATACTCTAGATCATGGTCTGGCCTCAGGTTTAGCAACTCTGAGCAGCCATGTATAGATGGTTTGCTGTGGATGAGTGTTAGGGCAGAAATTTTACTTCCCCAAATCTGAGCTGTCTTAGGGTCTATTATCATTTCATTGAATATTTTCTGGGAAGCCTCGCAAATGGGCAATGGGCCCCAGTAGTACCGTAGATCAACCTGACTAGTACTCAGCACAAGAGCTAAAGTAAAACATTAAGTCCTTTTCCTTATAGCTACTTGTAACAATTTGAATTCACACTCTTGATTACCTGCTTCCAGTAGCTGTGTCCAAACCCTGTCTGGGCCACCATTGCTTGTGGTACCCTATGCTCCAGCATGGTCTTGGTCCATCATCTTTGGAAGGCTCATGCCAGCCCTGTTTACAGGACAGGAATGAGTCCAGAAATAAGTTCTCTCAGGTTGGAGATGTTGCCTAGAGATACTGTTGTAGGATCCTGGCCCTGGCCGAGGAGCATCCAATTCTCCAATAATTACCACTGAACCTAGCAAGGATTAATGAGGTTCAGCCCCAAAGTTGCAACAGCCAGGTACGGGGCCTTTGTTCCAGAAGTGCAGTGTTCCTGGTGGCAAGTGCTTGTGGGGAACCCAGAACCTCTTCTGATGTGGAAGACGTCAGATGACGTCCTGAAACAGAAAGTCTACAAATCGCTAAGTAGGTAGAAGTCTATGAGCTGTTGTTTGGTTTAAGATTTTTCTTGCACAAGATCTTTTATTTGTTGCATAAGGTGTAGGTTTAAGGGTGCCTCAAAACTGACAGGTGTTAGTTGGGAACATGCCATTTTTTGAAGGGGACAGAGATAGTGAAAGAACAGAACTAAAAATAACTGTGTTGAATAATTAAGTGCCGGGCTTCTCTCAACCAATATGGTTTACTAATCTGCTATTTCAATAATAGGAGCTTTGCATGTGAAAACCCTTGGGTAAAACAGACATTGGCTATTCCTGTGAAATGCTGTTTCTAACCATCTTCCACTGCATCTCCATCAGGCATTTCTGAGATGTCTCCAGTCTATGTGGTATTACTTGGAATCCACTTGGGAAAAGTTCCACTGCATAAATGCTGGCAGAGAGGCAGAAAGAGATAAAGGAGTTCGAACTTGCAGAGAATGTTTTTTTTTTTTTTTTTTTGGCGGTGGGGGGGGGTCTGATGGAAAAATTAGATAATCAAATAAATGAATTATTATAAACCTAGCCACAGACTCAGGGGAAGCAATTTATAAAATAATGGCATAGTTGGGGCAGAGGAAGGGAAGCAAATTATCCCAAATTGTTCATCTTCTGCAACACTATTATCTTCTCCAGACTTTGCTATTTCAGCCAAGAGCGCCATCATTTTCATACTGATGCAGGTTTGAAGCCTCATGCTGTTTCACCTGCTTGGGAAGCTTCCCCTAATTTCCTAGCCTCCTGTCTCACCCTTCCTTATGGATCCAGTTCAGGAATCATCTCATCTGGAAGTCCACCCACCTTGTGGTGACCGTGTTTTATAACTTCACACTTTCAATGCCCAGCAGTGTTTTAAAAACTGCACGTGCTCAAAAAACACCCGACAGTGTTGGTATTAGTTATAGCTGTGTGGGAATCAGCACATGAGCAGCAGACGCCCTTAATTCAAGGTCTAGAGTATCCTCTTGTCTTCCTCCTCACACATCACAGCCTGGGCCTGAGTCTCCTCACTTATATTTTCTAGGACCAAATCCTCCTTTTCCAGCAGAGGAGTTACCCAAACGAGTGGGGGTGCGAAGCATGGGACTAATGAAACAAATCCAGCTCTTCTGTGAGAGACAGGTCTGTGAGATTAGTATGGGTGGCCAACCCCTCAATACCGAGGGGTTCCTACTGAGTCATTTGGGCTGGATATGCCCTTAGCATTGCTCACTAGGTCGGCGTGCCACAGCCTTCTGTACCGTACCTCAGGTCCTGCCTGGGAAGCAGGCTGGAACTGTAGGCCTTCTTTTGGGGTCCTCCCAGAAGAATATGCCTTCCTGGGCACAGAAAGACTCCAGGGGGTCATGTTCCCACCTTTCAATGGTATGAACCCCTGAGTCAGGATGTTGAGAACACGGGAACAGGATAGCCACAAGGTAAGGTCCGGGCAGCAAGGAGATCCAAACTTGTTAAGCAAAAGAATTCAAGAACAAACAAGTACCAGCAGTCAACAGCCAGAAGTTCTCCAAAACTGGAGGATGGCCCAGCGGTCCAGCAAGAGTAACTGGGAGGGCTGTGACATGGGGGAAGGAATGGTAAAGACTGAAAATGGAGGGGCAGCAAAGGAAGGTGCCCAACTGTGAGGCAGCTTTCTACCTCAGGCTCGGCCACCTCACATTCCTTTCACCATGGTGTGAACCAGTCCTGAGCTGCTCTGGTGGGAAGGCTTGTTGATGATGAAGCATGCAGAAGCTGGCTGGCAGGGAAGTGGTTCTGGGGATGAGATACAGGCAGAGGTATCTCCCCGCCAGCTTCACACTGGAGATGAGTCCATGTTTCAGAACTTGTTATCTTTTTCCTTACACACGAGCTATTTTTCCTAGTTTCCTTTGAAAGATCAGACCGAAAGTCAAGTTTCCCAGGCTGAGGTTCATCCTTCAAAATACCTGATAGGACTTTTGCAGAAACTTTTCTCATATTCAAGTTTTCTTTCAGAATGAGTCTAACAGTTTCTTTATCTAAATTTAACTCTTCGGCCATCATCCTCACTGTCAACCGCCTGTTTGAACAAACCAAGTCCTTGACCTTCTGAATATTTTCATCCGTCCGGTGGGTGACTGGACGGCCACTTCGGGCGTCATCTCGAACGTCTTCCCGCCCTTCTTTAAACCTTTTGTGCCAGTCGAAAACTCTGGCCCTGGACATGACTTCATCCCCATAAGCTTCTTTTAAAAGGTGGTGGGTCTCACTTGCAGACTTGTTCAATTTGACGCAAAATTTGATACTAATCCTTTGTTCTAGATAGCGGTCACTCATTCTGGCACTTAACACAGGAACGTTAAGACCACGACTGTAAGGGAAGACAGAGAAACCAATCTCTATAGTGCTGCAAGTGGAATCATGTCGCTATTAATGCTCCTCCAGAAGCCTCACCAGGGAGGAGTAATTGCTTTTCTGAGTTTTTGCCCCTCAGCTTCCGGGTCGAGGCTGGGGAGGCCTGTCCTGAGAAGCTAACCTGGCCCGAGGGCCAAAGAGAAGCTGTAAAGCTGGGGAAAATGAAATCTACACGTCTCCGTCCAACTTGTGCACGTAGATCTGCCAAGAGTGTGCCAATCAGTCAGCAAGGTCTTCCCGATTCTGCGGCCCTTAAGAGCGTATGGCGATTTCTGCAATAGAGGCCTAAGTGGTGGCAACGTAAGCAAGCAAGGAGAGATGCACCGGCGATACGACGTGCAAGCTCGCCCCAGAACTGCAAAAACCCGCGCAAGCCAAACCTACCGAAAGTGCCGGGGGCTCGCCTGCTCTAGAGTCCCGGGAGACACGCCCGCATGCGCATTACTCTCTCCTCGCGGGGTAGGTTGTGCGCAGGCGCACTGCGGCAGCCCGCGCCAGGCCTCGCCTCCGCCCCGCCACACCCCGGCCGGCGCGCTTCTTTGCGCGTGCCCGCCTGCGGAGAAGTCGGCGGAAAGGAGGGGGCGGGGGAGGAAGGCTGAGAGAAGAGAGGGCACCCCCGGGCGCCAGGGTGCATTGTGGGAAGGAGGCGGCAGCGTCCCGGGCGGGCGGGAGGTGCACCAGCGGCAGCGGCGGCGGCGGCGGTAAATCCTCCCGGCCGCTCACAGCACTGTGGAGCCGCGTCCCCAGCCCGGCCTCGGACCGCGGCGCCCCTCCTGCCCCTCGCGGCTTCTCGCCCGCCGCCCCTCCCCCCGGCGCGCCGGCCTTGCCGAGCCGGCCGGCCGGCCTGGCTCCCCTCCCCGGCCCCGACGGGCGGGCGGGCTGCCCTGAGGAGGCGGGGAGGGGAGGGCTGGGCCGGCCGGCGGGTGGGCGACGATGCCGAACTTCTGCGCTGCCCCCAACTGTACGAGGAAGAGCACGCAGTCGGACTTGGCCTTCTTCAGGTTCCCGCGGGATCCGGCCAGGTAAGCGGCGGGCGCCGAGCCGGCAGCCCGGGCCCACCTCTGCGGTGCGCACTGCCAACCTCCGGCTCCGGGGCTGCGTGGGGAGTGGGCCACGGGTCGTCGACCCCAGCCTCGGTCCCAGGTGGGGAACGGGCCTGGAGCAGCCGGCCGGCGAGCGCCCGGGGACCTCGGAGCACGTGCGCCAGCGGGGGCTCGGCGCCGAGGGCACCACCCGAACCCAGAGGCAACTGGGGCGGCGCGCGGGCGGGATGAGCCGGGTTCTCGCCCTGGTTAGCTTGCTGGGTGACCTCGGGCAGGTCGCTTTCCTCTCTAGGCTTTAGTTTCCTCAGCTGTCAAAAGAGGGACTTGGATTCTGCGGTTGTGGTCACCCCAGGGCCCTTCCTTCTTCTTGCCACCACCCCCGGGACAGTGTTTCTTTTTAGAGTCCGGTCACCTTCTTTGGTCTCGTCAAGTCACAGTTACTTCCTCCATCGGGCTTGTTCACGGTTCAAATTCTGGCTCTGACCGTTACTCATTGTCTCACTTGGTTAATAATGGGGATAACGGAGGGTAGAGTGGGGGGATACGCCCACAGGCGTGGGAATTGGTATTGAAACCTCTTCCTTGAGTTAACCCACACGCTCTGGCGTCCGTTTAAAGAGTGATAGAGTAGGGACTGTGATAGTCGGAAGAATTTTCTCTGGCCTCTTCTTGTTCATTCGTTCATTTCAAACCAGTACTTACTATGTGCCGAGCACTAGTGTTAGGTGCTGGAAATTCAGATGTGAATGAGACAGTGTTGCTGCCTGCAGGAAGCTCACAGTCTGTTAAGGAGACATACGGAGGAAGGCGATTATAATATAGCACCCTATTTATTCCACAAATATTTATTGAAGGCCTCCTGTGTGCTAGGCGTTGCTCTGAGCATTGGGAGTATACAGGTGAACAAATCAAAGCCCCTGCTCTCATGAAGTTTACATTCTAGCAGGAAAATAGACAAATAAATATGTAAATACAGTATGTTCTATGGTGATAAATACTATGGAGAAAAGGCAAATGGGGGGGGTGAGAAATGAGTAGCAGGGGAGACACAATTGCTATTTTAAATAGGGTGGTCAAAGAAGGTCTCACTAAGAAGGAGAATTTGAGCAAAGACTAGAAGTAGGTGAGCAGGCCAACCATGCAGATACCTAGGGGAACAGCTTTCTAGTTTGTGGAAACGGTAAATGCGAAGTCAGGGCATGCATGTTACAGGTACAGCCAGAAGTACGTGGACAGTAGAGCTGGTTTAAGGAAGGAGGGAGAAGGGAAAAAATGAGACCAGAAAACTGTATGCATTTGTATAGTGGGGGCAAATTGTGTAGGCCATTGTAGGCCATGTAAAGCCCTATGGCATTTATTCTGAGACAGGAAGTCATCCAAGGGTTTAGAGCAGAGAGACTACTTGAAACAGGATGGGTGACTACTTGTTAAATAGGTTGTAGGGAAGCAAAGGCGAGACCAGGAAGACCAGCTAAAGGCAATTGCAGTAATCCAGGTTAGTAGAGGAGAAGGTGGTAAGCTGTTGTATTTGAGATACATTTTGAAGGTGAAGCCAACAGGATTTGTTAAATGGTTTAGATGGAGGTTGTAAGAGAAAAGGGGAAGAATGGCTCCTTTTTTTAACCTGAGCATTTACTGAGCTGTGGAAGACTGGGAGGAGCAGCTTTGGAGGAGGCATATTAAAAGTTGGTTTGGGACGTGTGAAGTTTGAGAAGCTTGATTGATGTGCAGGAATAGATGTTTTTCTTCATACCGTATCCAGAAACGAACTCAGAATGGCCCATATTTAGATCAGTAACCTAAATATTTTAGAGCTAAAACCATAAAAAGATAGTCTGGAATTTAGAGACTTTCAGACTAGAGATTGTAAATATGGGTTGTTCTGAGTTTATAGAGGGTATTTAAAGCCATGCTCTGGGGTTAGTAAAGGAGTAGGTCTGAGGATTGAGCCTTGGGGCATTCCTGGTATTTAAAGTTCATGCCGGTAAGGAAAACTAGCTCAAAGGAGTGAGGAATAGCTGTTGGGTTTTATGGGAGCAGAGTAGAGGAGCATCCGAATCTGACTGCGCCTTACCCCATTAAGCATTATCTTCCTTTTACCCAAATTGTAGCCCAAGAGCATTCCTGAGAGTTTATTTCATTTGCATAATGAGGGCGCCACTAGTTGATTCTGAACCATAGATCTTTTGTATCCATATACTATAGAGAATGCTCTTTTCATTACACTCCTTGGGAGTATAGGGGTGTACAGTCTCAAATTTAGAAGGAGTTTTTAGATCTAGTGCCATTTGGTCCCCTTTGAGAATCTAAGGTAAAGACTACTGGAGAAAAGACATAGACACAATTTTGCATTCCACTATCAAGGTATTTAAGGACCGTTTAGGGGCCCTGTGCGTGCCTGACAGGGGGGTCTTTGTTGAAACACCTCCTGCTTTGTGAAGGGACATTTAAGATGTTGTAAGGGGCCCCTGGGTGACTCAGTCGGTTAAGCGTCTGACTTCGGCTCAGGTCAAGATCTCACAGTTTTTGAGTTTGAGCCCTGCGTTGGGCTCTGTGCTGACAGCTCAGAGCCTGGAGCCTGCTTCGGTTTCTGTGTCTCTCTCTCTCTCTCTCTCTCTCTCTCTCTCTCTCTCTCTCTCTCTCCCCCTCTCTCCCCCTCTCTCCCCCCCTCTCCCCCCCCCCACTTGTGCTCTGTCTCCTTCCCTCTCTCTCTCTCTCTCTCAAAAATAAATAAAATGTTAAAAAAAATTAAAAAAAATAGATTTTGTAAAGCTTTGGTTCTTGTTTCTTCCTTGTATTGAGTGGAAACATGCCTCCCTATAATTTATGCTTTGGAGATCCTGGTTTTATTCCCAGGGTCACACTGAGCAACTCTGTGCCCTTTTCCGTGTCAGAGCCCTTTAAATATTTCAAGACCAAATTATGAACTTTTCTTAACTCTTTTAACATCTTTATCGAGATAATAATAATGCATATACCACCCATTTAAAATGTATATTAAATGCACTCTTAATATACATTATATTTTAACGCATATTACATATTATTCAGTATATATTACGTTATTAATTTTTAAACATTTGGTAAAATACATAACATAAAATTTGCCATTTTAAGTGTATAATTCAGTGACATTAATTACATTCACAGTGTTGTGCAATTACTATCTATTTCCAAAGCTTTCTCCATTACTCCAAGCAAAAACTGTAACTGTTAAGCAATAACTCCTTTCCTCTCCCTTCCCCACCCCCCCATTCATCCCATTTTCAGTCTTTGTGTGTTCTGTGTACTTCATGGAAATGGAATCATATAATTGTTCTCTATATCTGGCTTATTTTAGTGGACATAATGTCATCAAGATCCTAACTTTTTATCTAAACCAAGTCTTCCCATACTAAGGATTTCAAATTCTTCTGTATTTGACAGTTTCTCTTTTACTGTGCCCAGAGTTAATTATAATAAAGAAGTAGTTTTCAGAGGTGTGTATTAAATTACTAACAGTATTTTTAGGGTTATTTATAATTAGTTTTTTTCCTGTAAATGAGTCAGAGAAGGTTGATAAAAGGTGACATTGCTAACCTATTCTTGAAAAGTTAATATTGTTAACTAACAATAAAGATAAATATATTTAATGCTATTAAATAGTACATTTCCCATTTGTTATTTTTGTTACTTTGTTATTTTTTATTTTATTATTATTTTTAAAAGATTTTATTTTAAGTAGTCTCTACACCCAACATGGGGTTCAAACTCAAAACCCTGAGATCAAGAGTCACATGCTCCACTGACTGAGCCAGCCAGGTGCCCGTTTCCCATTTGTTATATTTATAAATTCCATGGACACTCTTATAAACAGCTATTTGAAGTAATTTAAAATTCAAAAGTGTAGTTAATAAAGGGCACAATGTGGAATTTCAAAATATAGTACCTTTTATTGGTTTAGAAAAAGTGGCATTAATGTGCTTTTTATTTTTTTATTTTAGTTTTTTTTAATAGTTGACACAGTGTTGAACATTAGTTTCAGGTGTACAACCTAGTGATTCAACAAGTCTGTACATTACACTGGTCCCACAGCTGTAGCTACCGTCTGTCACCCTGCAGTGCTGTTCTAATACCATTGACTATATTTCCTATACTGTACCTTTTATCCACATTACTTATGCATTTTTTTTTAACTATAAAATAATTGAATCAACTCACCTTAGGCAGGTGGTACGGAGAGCATAAATTATTTAAAATTAAAGTTAAAATTTTATTTATCAAAAAGTTATTTTATTTTTTTAAATTTACATCCATATTAGTTAGCATATAGTGCAACAGTGATTTCAGGAGTAGATTCCTTAATGCCCCTTACCCATTTAGCCCATCCCCCCTCCCACAACTCTTCAGTAACCCTCTGTTTGTTCTCCATATTTAAGAGTCTCTCATGTTTTGTCCCCCTCCCTGTTTTTATATTAGTTTTGCTTCCATTCCCATATGTTCATCTGTTGTGTCTTAAAGTCCTCACATGAGTGAAGTCATATGATATTTGCCTTTCTCTAATTTCATTTAACATAATACCCCCTGGTTCCATCCATGTAGTTGCAAATGGTAAGATTTCATTCTTTTTGATTGCCGAGTAATACTCCATTGTGTGTGTGTGTGTGTGTGTGTGTGTGTGTGTGTGTGTGTGTGTGTATCATGTCTTCTTTATCCATTCATCCATTGTTGGACATTTGGACTCTTTCCATACTTTGGCTGTTGTTGATAGTGCTGCTATAAACATGGGGGTGCATGTGCCCCTTCGAAAGAGCAAACCTGTATCCCTTGGATAAATACCTGGTAGTGCAATTGCTTGGTCGTAAGGTAGTTCTATTTTTAATTTTTTGAGGAACCTTCATACTGTTTTCCAGAATGGCTGCATTAGTTTGCATTCCCACCAGCAGCAAAAGAGATCCTCTTTCTCTGCATCCTCGCCAACATCTGTTGTTGCCTGAGTTGGTAATGTTAGCCATTCTGACAGGTGTGAGGTGGTATCTCATTGTGGTTTCGATTTATATTTCCCTGATGATGAATGACATGGAGCATTTTTTCATGTGTCGGTTGGCCATCTGGATGTCTTCTTTGGAGAAGTGTCTATTCATGTCTTGTGCCCATTTCTTCACTGGATTATTTGTTTTTTTGGGTGTTGAGTTTGATAAGTTCTTTATAGACTTTGGATACTAACCCTTTATCTGATATGTCGTTTGCAAATATCTTCTCCCATTCTGTCAGTTGCCTTTTAGTTTTGCTGATTGTTTCCTTCACTGTGCAAAAGATTTTTATTTTGATGAGGTCCCAGTAGTTCATTTTTGCTTTTGTTTCCCTTGCCGCCAGAGACATGTTGAGTAAGAAGTTGCTGTGGCCAAGAGCAAAGAGGTTTTTGCCTGCTTTCTCCTCAAGGATTTTGATGGCTTCCTGTCTTATATTTAGGTCTTTCATCCATTTTGAGTTTATTTTTGTGTATGGTGTAAGAAAGTGGTCCAGGCTCATTCCTCTGCATGTCGCTGTCCAGTTTTCCCAGCACCACTTGCTGAAGAGACTGTCTTTATTCCACTCGATATTCTTTCCTGCTTTGTTAAAGATTAGTTGGCCATACGTTTGTGGGTCCATTTCTGGGTTCTCTATTCTGTTCCATTGATCTGAGTGTCTGTTTTTGTGCCATATCAAAAACTTTTTTTTTTTTAATGTTTATTTTGAGAGAGCGACAGAGCGTGAGCAGAGGGGGGACAGAGAGAGAGAGACACAGAGTCCAAAGCAGGCTCCAGGCTCTGGCGTCAGCACAGACCCCGACACGGGGCTGGAACCCATGAATCACGAGATCATGACCTGACCTGAAATCGGACGCTTAATCAACTGAGCCACCCAGGCTCCCCTAAAGTTAAAAATTTTTTAAACTGCCTAAATCTGGATTGCCCCACGATGGCTTGACTAATGCCAAGGCTTGGCAGGAGCCTGGGGGCAGCTCATAGTGGGGCTCATCCCCAGACTAGGTGAAGGTACAAGGAGAGCTAATGAAATGCTTCTGTTACAGTGAGCTGAGCAATTGAAGCCCTCTTTTTGCTTCTCAGGCAATTAGCTCTAACTCACCCCTGAGGTGGCGAGGTCTTCCAAGGTTTTTATGGCAATTTAATCAAAGTTAATTGAGAGTTGATATACTCTGCCTTGTAAAATGTAGAAGAGTGGTTTTTTTGGGCACTCATGAAGGAGTGCCACAAAGTAAACAACTATTTCATAATGACACTGATGTTATTTGCCTTTTTCTTGCTCATTCTTTCAGGAGTGTGCAGTGGGGTTTCTGAGGGGCTACATAACATAGTAACGTCATTGCTCAGTAAGTTGTATGTTGTGTTTTCTAAGTATGATTATATAAATGCCAATGTTTGTAGGCCCTTTCTTGGAAATGAGTGAGATAAGCCTGCCACTTCAAGGGAAACAATTGAAATTCAAGCAGAAATGAGAATTTTGGAGAATTTATAGGCACCACTTTGAGCTTGACAACTCTAAAGCTTTTCTAATGAGATGAGTGGTGACATTGATAAATGTGACTTTTAAAATAAATTGTATAGTAGTCGTTTGCATAACTCACTGAACTGGTATTTTCCAAATTGACCAATTTGTGATTTTACAAAGACATGCACAGATAAAAGCTCTAGTCAAAGTGTAAGATACACCAAGATGGATTTCAATGTAATAGAGTGAGAAAGCTCATTGGTCTGGTTTCAGATTCCACATTGCAACTCATCTTTAAGTAACCACCACTTGGGGAGTTTTGGTGTAGTATCAAAGAACATTCACAGTAATATGGGTAAGGGAGGAACATTTTAATTACCTTTTTTAACTGCAGAGCAGTGTGGGGCCAGAGTTTCTTCATATACTTCAGCCAAAACCACATGTGACAACAGATTAAGATAGACATTAAGAAGATTTGCAGAGATGGAAAACAATGCCATTCTTTTGGCTAAATGTTTTTTGTTTGTTTTGGAAAATGCAGTTCTCTTTCTTTTTTTCTTCTTTCTTTCTTTTTTAGTTTATTTTAAGAGATAGCATGAGTGGGGGAGGGGGAAAGAGAGAGAGAGAATTCCAAGCAGGCACTGTGGAGTAGAGCCCAGTGCGTGGCTTAAACTTAAGAACCACAAGATCATGACCTGAGCTGAAACCAAGTGTTGGTCACTCAACCGACTAAGGCACCCAGGTACCACAAAATTTTTTAAGTTTTAATGAAACAGTTGACTAGTGTTCCTTGAAATATGTTTTTGGAAATGCTGCATTAGTAGAGAACTATCAAAGGGAAAATAAAAAAAACAAAAAGGCTGAATAGTACTGAAAAGGTGATTAAGATGAAGATAGAAAGTGACCATTGGATTTGGCAGGGTGGAAGTCATTCATAATCTTGAGCAGTTTCAATGGAAAAGGGATAAAGCAGAAGCCTCCTTGGAATTGATTGAGGAAAGAATGTGAGATACAGTGAAAATGGGCTCTAGTTTTGCTATGTAGAGGATCCAAGTTAAGAATTATTTAGATGAGATATACTAAGGCGTGTTTATGCTCGTGGTAATATAGTAGGTTAAATACAGGATGTTGAGAGACCATATACAGAGAGGAAGAGGAGTCTTCCCTGTTTGTGTGTGTGTACATACTCATACACATATGTATACATACCTGAATCAGAAAAGTTTCCTTCAAGAAATGATCTTTAAGATAAGATCTGAAGGCTGATCTTTGCATAGGCTTTCCTTAGCCAGGGAAGTGAAAAAAGACAAGAAGATACTAGGGTGAATAAACAGCATGGGGAACAACCCTAGGATAGAAGTAATCACAGTGCATTCATGGAACTGAAGTAAGGCATGTAAAGAGGCAGAGAGTAGAAGAGTGGTTCGATAAGATTGAAAGGTAGACAAGGTCCAAATTGTTCAGGGTCTTATGACAGGTAAGGAATTGTTTCTTTATCCTAAGAGTCATGAGAAGCCACTAAAGGATCTTAAGCAGGAAAGACATTCTGAAATTGGCTCTTTAAAACGTTTACTCAGCAGGGTTGCCCGGGGCTTAGTTGGTTAAGTGTCTCTCTTTTTTTTTTTTTTTTTTTAATTTTTAAAAATGTTTATTATTTGTTTTTGAGAGAGAGAGACTAGAGTGCAAGCAGGGGAGGGGCAGAGAGGGGGGGGAGAGACAGAATCCGAAGCAGGCTCCAGGCTCTGAGCTGTCTAGCCAGAGCCCAATGCAGGGCTTGAACCCACGAACCATGAAATCATGCCCTGAGCCGAAGTCAGACGCTTAACTGATTGAGCCACCCAGGCGCCCCCAAATGTCTGACTCTTGATTTCAGCTCAGGTCATGATCTCACCATTTGTGAATTCATACCCCACATCTGGCTTTTTGCCGACAGTGTGGAGCCTGCTTGGGATTCTCTCTCTCTGCCCCTCCCCCACTCATGCTGTCTCTCAAAATAAACTTAAAAAAAAATCAAACCCCAAAACTTTAAAACATTTACTCTCAGCATGGACAAGGTGTTAGGTAGAGAAAGGTAAAAGACCAGTTTGGAAGTTAGATGGATTTGGAGAGTCACTTCACCTGCTAAGGGAAAAGGCTATGGAGTCTGGAGTGCATGAACAGTGCCAGGGAGATTTAGGGAAGGGGAGACAGTGGTAAATTTGAGAGATAATTATACATGTGCCTAAAAGCATATTAGAGTGTGTGTGTGTGTGTACACGTTTGTGTGTATACACAAACATATGCATGTACATACATGTATATATGTAAAAAAAATTGTCACAAAAACTTTAATAACTTAATTGGTGTAAAACACACATGTACGCAGATGATCACCAAATCATAAGTGTGTGGCTTGTTGGATTTTCAGAGTGACGTGTTCATGAAACTTTCACCCAGATTTATATATATGTATATATATCTATATATATATAACTATATATATAACTATATATCTATATGTAACTATATATATGTGTATATATATATATATGTATATATAAAACTAATATCCCAAATTCTGTCTCCTCTGAGGCTCTCTAAGTCATTATCCCACTCTCCCTAGTCAGAGTCACTGTCTGACTTGACACAATTAGGTTAGTTGGTTACTAAGAATAAGGGACAGAGTGAAGGAATCTTTTATTGATATATGACATATATAGAAAGTGCAAAATTAGTAGACTGGAACGTGATGAATTTTTTTAAATGTTTATTTATTTTTGAGATAGAGAGGGAGACCGAGGATCCCAAGCAGGTTCTGCACTAACGGTGCAGCCCTGATGTGGGGCTCAAACTGACGAACCATGAGATCATGACCTGAGTCGAAATCAAGTCGGTAGTTTAACCGACTGAGCCACCCAGGTGCCCCAGAATTTGATGAATTTTTATAAAATGAATACCCAGGTAATGTTTGAGATATAGAACATGTTTCTACCCAGAGAAACCCATTGGAGATCCAGTGCCTAGAGTTTTTATTGGGATCTGGTCACATAGACACACTCTGCCTAGCATATACTAAAATTCTAGACTCCCAGAAGGAAGGCAGATGTTCAGTATGAATCATATTGTTTGCACAGTCCAAGCACAATGAGCCACCTTATCAGTTAGGGAAAGTTTTATGTCAGTGTAGGGAACTGCTTGTTAGCCAGATTTCCAGGCACAAGCCAAAAGGCCATCCTTACAAGCAGGCCTTTATGAAGATAGCAGTCTTGGGCCTGCTATATTAAGTTTTTTCCTGCATAATCACCATAGGTGAGTTTTGCCTGTTCTTTTTTTTTTATTTTTAAATGGCATCTGATTTCTTTCTTATGTATGTATGTATGTATGTAGTGTCTATACCCAACATGGGGCTTGAACTCACAAGAGTCACATGCTCTTCCAACTGAGCCAGCCAGGCACCTCAAGTTTTGTCTGTTCTTGAACTTTATATAAAAGGAATCATGGCATGTACTCCTGGCTTATTTTGCTCAGCATTATGTTTGTGCGATCTAGCTAGTTCATTCATTTTCATTGCTGAATAGTATTCTGTATACAATAGTATATTACAGTTTATGCTCTTTACTGTTGACAGGCAGTTTTTTCACTTTCTTATCAATCTTTGGTATTATCTCTTTTGCATTGTAGTCATTTTTGCAGGTATGTAGTAATATTTCGTTAATGGTTTTTATTAGTATTTCCCTGATGAGATTGAGCCCTTTTTTTTCCATGAACATTTTTTTCGTGTGTATTGGCCATCTGGGTAACCAGCTTTTTTTAATGTTTGTTTATTTGGGGGGGCGAGGGAGGGGCAGAGAGAGAGGGAGACAGAATCCGAAGCAGGCATCGTGCTGTCAGCTCAGAGCCTGATACAGGGCTTGAACCCATGAACTGTGAGATCACAATCTGAGCTGAAATCCAGAGTCAGTCACTTAAGCAGTTGAGCCACCCAGGCACCCCGATCTGGATAACCTTTTTATTGTAAGTTACTTTTCCAAGTTTCTTGCCCATTTTTATATTGGGTTGTCAAATTTATTTGTAGGAGTTGTAAAGATATAGTTTGGATATGAGTCTATTGTTGGATATACATAACACAGATACCTTCTTCCATTTTGTAGGTTGCCATTTTGCTCTTAAATGGCTTCTTTTAATGAAGAAAAGTTATTAACTTTAAAGTAGACAAATTAGGCCTAGGTGGCTCAGTCGGTTAAGTGTCTGACTCTGGCTCAGGTCATGATCTCACTGTTCATGAGTTTGGGCCCCGCATTGGGCTCTGTGCTGACAGCTTGGAGCCTGCCTCAGATTCTATGTCTCCCTCTCTTTGCCCCTCCCTTGCTTATGCTCGCTCTCTCTCTCTCTCTCTCACTCTCTCAAAAATAAATAAATAAATATTAAAAAAAATAATAAAGTAGCCAAATTAATTCATCTTTTGGTTTAGAGTTTGTGCTTTCTGTTGCCTTCTTTAAATTATCTTTGTCTTGGCCAAGGTAATGGAGATAGTCTCCTGTGTTATCTTTTAGCAGCTTATTGTTTTACTTCCATAGTTAGATCTACAGTCTACTTGGTATTTATTTTTGTGTATATGATACAGAAGTAGGGGTCAGATTAATTTTTTTCATATGGCTATTGAATTTACTCAGCACTATTAAATATTTTTTTAAAGTTTATTTTGAGAAAGAGAGGGAGAGAGAATCCCAAGCAGGCTCCACATTGTCAGCATGAAGCTTGATGTGGGGCTGGATCTCACAAACTGTGAGATCATGATCTCAGCTGAAATCAAGAGTTGGACACTTAACCAACTGAGACACTCAGGTGCCCTGACTCAATGCTATTTGTTGTAAAAACAAAACAAAACAAAAAAATTTTGTCTTTGCTGCTGTGCAGTGCTACCTTAGTCTTAAGTGTCCGTAGCTCTCCATTTTGTTTCATTGTTTTATCCTTGTCCCAATACCACACTGTCTTACTTAAGCTTTATAATAAATCTTAATATCTGATAGTGTAAGTCTTTCAACTTTTTTTCTCACAGTTATCTTAACTATTCTTAGTCCTTTGAATTTCTGTATAAAAAGTTTTAGGGGCGCCTGGGTGGCTCAGTCGGCTGGGCGTCCGACTTCAGCTCAGGTCACGATCTCGCGATCCGTGAGTTCGAGCCCCGCGTCGGGCTCTGGGCTGATGGCTCAGAGCCTGGAGCCTGCTTCCGATTCTGTGTCTCCCTCTCTCTCTGCCCCTCCGCCATTCATGCTCTGTCTCTCTCTCTGTCTCAAAAATAAATAAACGTTAAAAAAAAAAATTAAAAAAAAAAAGTTTTAGAATTGCCATTTCTCTCTCTCTCTCTCTCTCTCTCTCTCTCTCACACACACACACACACACACACACAGACATTCAAAGAGACATGCACAAAAGAACTTGTTGGGATTTTGATTGTATTGAATCAGTAAATCAATTTAAGGAAGATTGATATATTTAGAATTCAGTGTACTAATCCATGAATTTATCATTTATTTAAGTTATTTAAAAAATCTTTTTCAGTTAGGGGCATCTAGGTGGCTCAGTCGGTTAAGCGTCCCACTTTTGGTTTTGGCTCAGGTCATGATCTCATGGTTCGTGAGTTCAAGCTCTGCATTGGGCTCTGCTCTGACAGCTCAGAGCCTGCTTGGGATTCCCTCTTCCCTTCCCTCCCCTCCCCTCCCCTCCCCTCCCCTCCCCTCCCCTCCCCTCCCCTCCTTTCTCTCTCTCTCCTGCCTCTCCCCTCCCACTTGTGCCCACTCTCTCTCTCTCAAAATAAATAAATAAACTTAAAAAAAATTTTTCTTTGTTACAGGTCTTGCACATCTTTCACTAGATTTACTTCTTGGTGTGCTCACTTCAGCAGCACATATACTAGATTTACTTCTTGGTATTTGATGTGGAAGACAAGATGTAGTTAATCGGGCTTTCTGCCCAATCTATTCTTGATTGAATCTGAGTGCTTGTGGTATAGGAAAGCTGTCTCAACTTAGTTCAGAGATCATACAGACAGTAGTATTCTGTATGGAAGGTCTCCAGAGATGTAAGAATTAAACAGCTGTAACAGTATGGCAAATTATTTTATAGTAAGACAGTTTTTATACTAAGTATTTGGATGTTGAAAGATGAAAGTTTATGAAATCATATTGCACAACTGTGCAAAATATTAAAATATGGACATCTTAGGCATCATTGCTGTGCAATAATACTTGGTTGAATGAGAAGCTATACTATTTAGGTGTGGTTTTAGTTTCAGTTAGATAATCAACATTTCACCATGGTTTTACATATTCAGAGTGGAGGGAATTAAGTGTCAGTGTGTGTGTGTGTGTGTGTGTGTGTGTGTGTGTAGGTGTGAACTGTAATGTTAAGACATAATATACTATGATGTGATTATAAAATGAATGTGTTTTCAGATTTGTGACTCTTTGTGACAGAATTTTTATTCCTAGAAACTTGAGAAATAAAGAAAGATCTAGTTGTAACCTTTAGCAAATTACTTCATATTTCTGTGCCTTCATTTCTTCATCTGCATAAGGGGGATAATGTACCCCTTTTGGAAAGGACATAGAACAGTGTCTGGCTCATAGCAAGTGCTTAATATGCATCATTGTTGTTTTTGTTTTTCTGCAGATATGTAGGTACCAAGAGGGCATGGACTTGGTCTGTTCATTATCTTCAATACCTTCTGTGTGCTAGATTGTGTAGGAACAATCCCTGTAGTCCTGGAGTTTACAATCTACATATCTTACAGTCTGTACATATTGTAGATAATAAGTTATGTTCATAATAAGGCAAATTAACACAGGCATCATGCTCCTGTAAGAAACTGTAATTATTTATAAAACATCTATTTACTAATTTTTTGCAATGACATTGTTGTTTCATAACCTTATTTTTTTTTTTTCAATGTTTTTTATTTATTTTTGGGACAGAGAGAGACAGAGCATGAATGGGGGAGGGGCAGAGAGAGAGGGAGACACAGAATCGGAAACAGGCTCCAGGCTCCGAGCCATCAGCCCAGAGCCTGACGCGGGGCTCGAACTCACGGACCGCGAGATCGTGACCTGGCTGAAGTCGGACGCTTAGCCGACTGCGCCCCCCAGGCGCCCCTGATAACCTTATTTAAGTTGAAGTCCCAAGGGAGTGGGTTAGGCTGTTGACTTCATGGTTGTGCAACTTTTGCTTGAACTACTGATAATTGATTCCTCTCTGGTGCTAGGATGTGCTGAGAATTGAAAGACTCAGGTTTAAGTTCTAGTTTTGCTGCTGATTTTGTACATGACTCTGAGCAAGTTATTTCTTAATCTTGTCTATAATTGAATGTATTAAATGATTTCTAAGGTTTCTTCCAGCTCTCATTTTGTTTTCAGTCATCTTCTCCAAATTACATCATGTTCTGCAGGTAGAAGGGAGCAGGAATCCATTGTCCATAATATTTATTTGTCTTATAACTGAATACTAAAATTTATTTATTTATTTAAAAAAGATTTTTTTTTCATGTTTATTTTTGAGAGAGACAGAGAGACAGAGCATGAGCAGGGGAGGGGAAGAGAGAGAGGGAGACACAGAATCCTCAGCAGGCTCCAGGCTCTGAGCTGTCAGCACAGAGCCTGACTTGGGGCTCGAACCCACGAATCACGAGATCATGACCTGAGCTGAAGTCGGACGCTCAACCGACTGAGCCACCCAGGTGCCCCTGAATACTGAAATTTAAACGGTGAGCTCATATTTCATAATTGGTTTTATTTTGGTTTTATTTATAGGTGCCAGAAGTGGGTGGAGAATTGCAGGAGAGCAGACTTAGAAGATAAAACACCTGATCAGCTAAATAAACATTATCGATTATGTGCCAAACACTTTGAGACCTCTATGATCTGCAGAACTGTAAGTAATAGAAGGGCTTGGGGTTTTTTTGTTTTCTCTCTCTCTCATTCACTCAGTATCTGGTTGGCAGTGTAAATCTGTATCTGTTAATGTTGGAGTGTATTCTTATATCCCGCCACTTTTTTTTTTTTTTTTTTTAAAGATGAAGACAAATTTGGAGCTGAATAGTATCTAATTTGTTCTTAAAAGCCTGGTATTTTTTTTAACCCCTCTGTTTCTGATGCCCCATTACTACTCAACAGAGGT
Source organism: Lynx rufus (assembly GCF_022079265.1). Taxonomy (NCBI): domain Eukaryota; kingdom Metazoa; phylum Chordata; class Mammalia; order Carnivora; family Felidae; genus Lynx; species Lynx rufus. Next base: position 56,089,989 of record NW_025814897.1, read on the forward strand.
TGCCCTTTTTACATTTCTTATGCAGCCTTCAGAAAATTTCATTTTTTTATTTTTAATTTTTTAAAGAAAATTTTAGATGATTATAAAAGTGTTTGTTTAAGGTAAAGTTTGTGTTTTTATTTGGAGCAGATTCTCCAGAGCTTTTTTTATGAGTGAAATCTTTATCAAGAAATGGAGCTCTTTGTTTTCATGTTTTGGTATGTACTGGTAGAACCAACCCTTAATTTTTATGTGCAAGTTACAACGAGAAGAAAATTGTATACTTAATGTGAAAAATAATTTCTTTCAATAATTTGCAATTTCGTATCAAACCTGGATCTCTCAAGCTTACTTCTGTTAACTATGTGAATTTGGCCAGGTCACTTTCCCTTCTGGGTCCCGAATTCTAATAAGAAGATTAAACCAGATAATTTCTGAAATCTAAGATTTTTAACCCTCTGTGATTCTGTTATTGCTATGACTTAGACAAACAGGGCAGATTTGATTGAAATGAAGCAGATTTGAAACACTTAAACTAGGGAGACAGTTTTGTTAAATAATATCTTCTTATTTAGGTGTAACTAATGTATCATCTCAGATATTGGGATAGACATAAACTTGATTTGAAGATACACTATATATTGTTATGCAGCAATTTATTTTGATATTTTTTTCAGATACATTTTGCAGAGGCATCAGAAAACTAAAGAATGATTGGGTTATTTTATTTCTCAAAATTAATTGAAGCAGATACTTGTGAAGTCATTGGGAGGTGAGCCAATTCCGGTTCAACAGTTTAATCACAAATATTTGAGGGATATTTTTGCCTTGTTTTGTTAAGAGGGTAATAATGATCAACCAAAATAGGGGATTTTGTATGTTTAAAAGGCAAACTACTTTTATGTTCTTGACATTAAGTAAAAATATCCCAAATTATTATTTTAAATACACAAGCCATAATGCATTTTTATTTAATAATAAATATGGTCTCTTAATTACATAATTCCAATAAGATTGTTGTGAGACATGTAAAATTATAGTTCACTCATATTCTTGTTTAGTCAGAGCATAGGACAGAAAGATGAGCTATTTTTGCTTTTTAAATTTCCACAAGATTCTTAAATCTTGAATAAATTAATGCAAATGCGAGAAAATGTTCTCTCTACCCATGATATCTGTATCTAAATGTTTGAGAGTTTTGACTTCATTAGTTTGGCATTGAAGGTCTCATCAGTAAACATTCATGGCTAGTTCCACTGAAGCCAGATACTATCCTTGATGCTAGAGTAAGGTCACTGCTTTATGCTCAAACCTTAATTCAGCAGTTGAAGATTAAATCTTGATACTGAGTTAAAACTATCCTGCACATAAATTGAAAATAGCTCTTTTTGGAATGCATACTTATAAATAAATATTTCTAAATAGTAACATGTTTTTAATTCATGTTCTGTTTTTCGGTCTGTAATTTGGTTTGTAGCAAATTGATGTGAATTTAAGAAATTCATTAAGAATGTTTTATCCCTCCTTATTTAATAATTGGTAAGATATCAAGAGTGGACTGTATATGTTTGTGTCTGTTGTGACATGTTTGCTAAGTGGGAAAGATGAGATGTTTGGGGTATAGTATAGTTTTTGCTCCCTTCAGTGATTGTGTCACTGATCAATCTCTGATTCAGACTTCCTAACAGACTCAGGATAATTGGCCCAGCACTAGAAGCTGAGTGGCATTGAGAAACAGATTTTCTTTTTGTTTTTTATGAGGCATGGGGGTGATCTAGAAAATGAATCTGAATAGAAGTACTTCCCAAATGTGTTTAACAACTCTTTAGATAAAACTTGAGATAGTGTGTTCCCTTTAGTTATATATTTTTTCTTCATATCATCCTAATCTTCCTTCTCTGGATGAAAAAATATAGATAGGAGTTGTTATTTTTGTTTGGCATATACTTTGAACATGCTTTAATAATCAGCTTTGAAATAATTGCTGCTCCCAAGAAAGCTTTTTATTTCTTTTATTTTTCTTAAAGTTTATTTATTTTGAGAGAGAGAGGTGAGGGGCTTGGGGGGAAAGGCAGGGAGAAAGAGAATCCCAAGCAGGCTCTGCACTGTCCGCACAGAGCTTGACCCAGGGCTCAAACTCATGAACTGTGAGATCATGACCTGAGTCGAAATCAAGAGTCGGACGCTTAACTGACTGAGCCACTCGGGTGCGCCCAAGAAAGCTTTTTAAAAAGAAGAGTATTTTGTCTTTATCAGTGCAGATCTGTGAAGAAATTAAAAGACATTGTTTCTTTGACTAGCTGGGATGAACATATGCAGTTATTTATCTGTTACTCTTCCTGTTAATAAAATTCTTGTCCCTACCCGACCTCTGGGTTGGCTGCTGAAGACTGTCAACATCTAAGTATGCATCTAGCGTCTAGCCAGGTTGGATTAGGTTAACGGGAATTAGGATAGAGAATGGTCATCCTTCAGTGATAAGAACATTAGAATTAGAAATTTAGAAATACCTAGTTTAGTGTTTGCAGAAATATGATTATATATATCATGGTATGAATGAATTCAAGTGGCACATGAATCAGTTTTTATTTTAGGAATTTCACAATATGTGTTAAAAATATAGCTCATGAAAATCATTATTTTATAGTTTTTATTGCTTAAGACAATGCTGACTTAAAAAGTCAGTGGATTATGTGAGAGTGCAGATGGTGGTATGCAAGTGTTATCATTAGTATGTGAATAATTTCAATTTGGGAAATATGGTCTAGTTCAACACTAGAAATTTATTCAGAAGAGGCAACTGAGGCCCAGAAAGGGAAAGTATTTGGCTAGGATCTCACAGTGAGTAACTGGTAGAATTTGGACTAGTTCCTAGGTCTCCTGGGTCCCACCAGTCCATCGTACCTTGATACTTCTCAGTAATAGTAGTGAAAAGTGGATAGAACCACGGGGAAAGTAGGGAAGAATTAAGAACATAGAAAGGGATAGATTGAGAAACTCTTGTGCCTGCTGTAGATTTGGTGGGCTCATGGAAGAGCTAAACAGTGAAGTAGCTGGGAGGATGAATTATAAATATATATGCAAAATGCAAATATATCTTATTTTTTATGCTTACCATGAACTTCGTTCCTTAATTTAAAATAGTAAGATTGCCAGAAGGGCAAAAACAAAAAGAGTTAGAAATAATACCTGATCTGGACGGACATCATCATTCTGCAAGTCTCTACACTTTAGAGCTGGAGTTGAAGGAGTACTGGGGAAGTCATTAACATAGCATTTTCTTTATGTGTAATACATTCTTAAGGACTGTCTCTGAATTAACACATTTTTCTTTTTCAGAGTCCTTATAGGACAGTTCTTCGAGATAATGCAATACCAACAATATTTGATCTTACCAGTCATTTGAACAATCCACATAGTAGACACAGAAAACGAATAAAAGAATTGGTATGTCAAATGTGCTTTTGGCTTTCCCACCCCCCGTAATACTGTGAAATCAAATATAGATGCATTCATCTTAAAATTGAACCCAAGTTACTCTCTATTTCCGAAGGTAACATGGGAAATAAATGCTGTGGTTATTATTGAAGAAGGATGGATGTAAGATGATTAGTGTTTAAATTGGAAAATTGTTCTCAAATTTAGCCAGTTGATACTCATTGACTTGGGCCAAAGTGTGCTGTTAATTATAGGCCACTAGCACATTCCCTTCCTGGGAACAAAACAAAACACTACCTTTTCTTTTGTAGTGAGGAAAGTGGAACTGAGGGATATTTCCAGAATTCAGGACAAAGGGATAAAGAAAGGGAAAGTGTGAAAGTTAAGACATGGATACTTTTACCTAGAGATAATGGTTCCGTCACTATTAAGTACTGACAGTGTCAGAAAAAGCTTTTTAATCTCTGTTTATGACATCATTTATGCATGTTTTCATGTTCCGTTGATACCCTTTAGTTCTAATAATTGAAACCTACCACTTTTTGTTGATATTAGGTGAACAAAATTAAATTAATCAAGGCTCTTCAGTCCATGACTTTCTGCCATCATTGCCACCAGCAAGACCCTTATTTTGTTTATTATTTTTTCTCTTCCTTCCATTATTACCATTCCCATTTTCTCCCCCTCCTTTTGGTATCCATGTTAATGTATTTAATATTTGTCATTTTAGTCTACCTACTGTGTGCTTTTTTAAGACAACATTTATCTCATTTTCCTCATTTTTTCTTTGTTTACCTTTCATATTTAGATCTTTGATCCATTTGGGCTTTGTATGTATGGTGTTCAGTAGAGATCTAATTTTATTTTTCTCCTTACAGAGAATCACTTTTCTCAATATGGTCTGTTAATCTGTCCTTTCCTTCACTGGTTTTAAGGTGCCACCCCTGTCATATACCAAGTTTCCATATATGCACAGTGTTTCTGGGAGCTCTGTTCTGTTTATTGGAAAATGTGTTTGTTCACATATGTACCACCGTTCACAACAGTACCACATATGTACTGCTTTTATTACCATGGCTTTATAATTTATCTTACTTGCAAATACAGTGGTTTCTTAACTCTTCTTTTTCAAAATTGTCTTAGCTACTTGTGGACCTTTATTCCGCCATATGAATTTGAGAATTATTTCATCCAGTTCTTCTAGAAATTTCATTGGGATTTTCAACACAAATGCTTTGGATTAACATCTTAAAATATTAATTGGTCCCACCCATAAACAGAAAAAAATAGCTTTCAGGTAACAGCAGCCATTGACCAGACTAAATACTAGTTCTTTGAATACACTATTAACATACTTTAAGGAGTGCAGAAAGTCAAAAATTTGAAAAAACTTTAGGGTTTTTGCTGCAGTTTTTTAGAAGAGAACAATGTGTACATTCCTTAAATTACTTCCTAAATACATTATGGCTTTTGTTGGTATAGGTTATGTATTCTGGTTGAGATTGTTTCCAGCAATTTTGAAGAACTAATTTTGGTTAATTCCTACTAGTCTTTGGAGTTTTCTATGAAGTTGATTTTATCATCTCCAAATAAGGACAAATTTGCCTCCTCTAATCCTCATAATTTTAATTTTTTCTTTTGCTTGTGTTACTGTTTAGTCAGGATCCTGAGAAGTGCTGTGTTGAACAGTCCCAGTAATGTCACAGATGATATGCTTGCCTTGTTGCATTAAGTGTGATGTTTGTTGCTGATACTGTTAAAGAGGGTTTTTTGGGTTTCTTTTATTTGAGACTGTGTGTGTTAGTGAGGAGAAGGGCAGAGAGAGTCTTAAGCAGTCTCTTTGCTCAACGTGGAACCCAATACAGGGCTCAATCCCATGACACTGGGATAATGACCTCAGCCAAAATCAAGAGTCTGACACTCAACTGACTGAGCCACCCAGGTGCCCCTGATACTGTTTTTATCAAGTTAAGGAAATTCCTTTCATTCCCTTTTAGTCCTCATATTCCGAATTTTTATCATAACTTGTTGAACTTACCAAAAGCTTTAACTGCATCTATTGAGTAGAAAAATTCAGGTTTTTTTAATGTAGTGAATAGCTGATGGATTTCTGGTGATGAACCATCTTTGCATTCCTGTGATGAACCCTAACTGATTGCATTATCTCTCTTCATTTGTTTGATTTAGTTGGTTGATATTTTATTTAGGATTTTGCATTTATAAGTGTTGTCCTGTAATTTTCTTTCATTGTACTCCTCTTATCCACTTAATGATGTCAGGGTTCTATTAGCCTTATAAAATTAGTTGGATAGTTTTCCCTTTCTCTCAGATTTTCTGGAAAAACTTGTATAAGGTATATACTCTCTGCTCATGAAAGTTAAACCATAAAACCATCAGAGTGCTTGGGGTGGGTGAGGGAATATTTTGTTTGCAATTTTGATTCATTTATTGGTTTTCTCTTGTATTTCATTTGTTTTTAAGAACTGCATATAGGATTTTGGAGCGCTTGTGTTTTTCTGACCCTAAGATTATTTAAAAAAAATTTTTTTTAATGTTTGTTTTTTAGAGAGAATGACGGAGGGAGGGAGAGAGAACTAGCAGGGGAGGGGCAGGGGGAGACACGGGATCCGAAGCAGGCTCCAGGTTCTGAACTGTCAGCACAGAGCCAGACATGGGCTCGAACCCATGAACTGTAAGATCATGACCTGAATCAAAGTCGGACGCCTAACTGACTGAACCACCCAGGCATCCCTGATCCTAAAATTATTTTAATATTGTTTGCAAGGAAATCAGTTAGTATTATCAATGATTGTTGCATTGTGATTTATTTGGTTTCATCTTGATTTGAGAGATTTATTTTTTGGCTCTTTTTCTGACTTCTTGAATGTTTAGCTCATATTTGTATGTATTCACAGTTATAAATGTCTAAGTGTGTTTTAGCTGTATCCCATAATTATAGACATGTAGTGCTTTTGTTGATTAGTCAGGAGTGTTTTGTAAATTCCCCTGTTCCTTTAACATAGGGTTATTTTTGTTTTTAGTTTCCAGGCATGGGTTTATTTTTTAAAACCATTTTGTAGCTTTTATTTTGTAATATTAAGTTATTAATAATTCATGGAGTATATATGTAGTCTGTGTGATATTGATTCTCTCTAGTTTTTGCATTTGTTATTTCTATTGAAGTCTGATGCTAGCCTAATTCTTGTTACTTTTTAGATGATTTGCTTTTCTCCCTCAAAGTCTTTAGTATTTTTTCTTTATATTTGACATTTTTAATTTTGCTAACCTGTGTCTAGATGGTTTTTTAGTTATCCAGACTGACACCTTTAAGTTCTGAGAAATCCTCAGTTTTTATTTCTTCATACATTTCTTTCCCTCTATTTATTTATTTGTTTTTCTGGAATGTCTCCTAGATGAATGGTGACACACCACTGTAGTTTTCCACATCAGCTCTCTTCTTAGCCCTACGTACCAGGAGTGAGGAGCTCAGCCACTTCCCATCCTCCAGCTACCATTTCCCTGTATTCTGCCCCTTGGGAACCTCAAATACCTTAATGCAGACATACTCTTATAGGTTTGCCATCCTTGTAACTGTAGTTCATGGGATAAGGAGGGAATGTTCTAGATGGGCTAGCCTTCTGATGTTTCTTGTTATCAGTATCATGTTCCTATGCTGCCTAGCAGGTACCCTTCTAACTCAAGCTGTCACTGGTAGTGCTCCTTGCCTGCTCCTGAATAGTAATGGGGTGGTTTGTGGTTTAAGCATTGCAGTGGCTTAGAGGAAGAGAAAGGACATAACTGGAAAGTTCTTCCTCAGTTTAATCCTGTATGTACTTGGCCCTCTATGCTGTATGCATCCATTTCTCTTCCATACTGGTACTGTGTTACTTTCTGCTTCCCAGGGAATTCTCACAGCTTTTGTGTTAGGTTCTGGGATCCAGCAACTCTCTCTTACGTGGCATCCCCCAGGAACAAATTGGAGGGGACATGATTTGTGACCCCTTGGATTTGACGCCAAGCACCATCCTGTACTTTCATGCCTTTTATTAGCTTTCAAACACTTGTAACCCAAAGTTAAGTTGATTTAAGTATAAAGTAAGTTAAGCGATGTATTCTTTCTCCTCAGTGTTTTTAAAAAAACTTAAATAAATAAAGTTTGTTTATTTATTTTGAGAAAGTGAGAAAGCGGGGAGGGCAGAGAGAGAGAGAATCCGTGCTCTCAGCATGGAGCTGGTGCATGAACCCGGAGAGCATGACTTGAGCCAAAATCAAGAGTAGGATGCTTAACGGAGTGAAGCACCCAGGCACCCTGTCTCCTCTAGTATTTTATTATGAGCTTGGAATCATTAGTAAATTATTTTTCTGGTTTTTCTGTCATTTCTATGTTTGAAGAATGTATTCATTGTAAGGAATTTATGCTTTCGAAGGAATTAAATTTGAGTCACAGTATGCTTTTTACTTATGAATCTACAGTGATGTGCTAGAGTTCAGTTTTCTTAAAGGTGTTTTTTTTTTTTTCTTCTTCTTTTTTCTTGTCACTTAGAGTGAAGATGAAATCAGGACACTGAAACAGAAAAAAAGTAAGTGATAGTGTTAATGACTGAACTTCTGAATGCCTTTTAAAAAGGCCTTGACCTGGTAAGGACAAATAAATATGTTTTATGTCCAAAACCTACCGTGAGAGTGATGTAAGAGTGTGGTAGGCATTTTCCTGTGGTCTGGAATTGTCTGTGAGACAGAAGTCTTAGTTTAGTTTCTTGATTGAGTGCTACTGTGCCATGTACTTGGCCGCTTCCCTACTAGCTGTGCTCTTGGTGTGTGGTGGGGTGGCAGGCACACAGTGTCCCCGTGGAGGGAAGGAAAGGCAGCAGTAAAGGACAAGAGCAGAATCTTTGTCCACCCGATGTGTGGTGCATCATAAGTTCTTGATAAATGTTTAAGGAAAAGTGCTTTGAGGACACTTAGCCTAATAGAGAGTAGAGGTCACAGTAGCCTTTCTGCAGGTGCTGATGCCTGACCTGTGTCACCAAAGGATGAGGGCTAGTCGTTGTTTTTGTTTTTGTCTATTACTACTATTATTCCTCCTTCTCGGTCTCCTCCTCCTACTGTGCTATTATTAATATTATTTTTATTAACATAACTGTTTATGTTAAGTCTTTAGGTGCTTTACTTAGTTCATTTAATTCTGGCAGTAGTCCTGAGGGAGTCAGGCAAAGGAGGGAGATGTATTCTGCGCAGAAGTAGAGTAGCTTGAAACAGGGTGCCTGATTTGGAGAATTATACTCATTTTGTTGTTAGAGCTTCTAATATCCTATGATGATTAGAAAATGAACCTAGAGGGGACCACAGGGTCTAGGACTTGCAAGGTTGTGTATATGACTATGGGCAGGACACTAACCTCAGAGGCTCAGTTTTTCAATCCATGTACAAAGAGATTTGGCTAATACTTCTAGTAGTCTATTATTTGCCCTAAAAATTGCGTCAATATACCTTATGTTATGTTGGCTTATATAATTCTCATCTCCCATATTAAAGTGTAGCTTAATGATTTCATAGAAATTGCATTAGCATGGACCTTGGAACCAGACAGGTTTGGATTTGAATTTCACCTTCATCCTTTTAACTACATCTGTGACCTTGGGCAATTATTTACTTTCCTCATTTGTCAAGCGGGATTGATAGCACCTGCCTATAGAGGGAGTAATGTGATACATATAAAATGCCAACACAGTGCTTCAATAAATATTAGTTCTCTTCCTCTTTTTCCTGAGGGCACGGACCGTTACTGGTCTGGACGTGTTTTATGTGACGTGCCTTGTTAAGTTTGTAAGAAATCGTTCCTCTCTTATATGTAACATTTACATGTAGGATTAAAATCTCTGTATACAGTTTTTGTCTCCACTAGAGTGTGTCTTATTTTAACCTCTGTATCCTAGTCTGTGGTCCAGTAGGTACGTTGTGAATGTTGAATGGATGAGCTCCTGAATTTAAATATTTAACCAATCAAAAACATGATTTTTTTTGTTTGTATCATTCCTCATGAGCCTGTTTATAAAATTGATTCTTTGTTTTCCAGTTGATGAAACTTCTGAACAGGAACAAAAACATAAAGAAATAAACAACAGCAATGCTCAGAACCCCAGTGCAGAAGAAGGGGGTGAAGAACAGGATGAAGACATTTTACCTCTAACCCTTGAAGAGAAAGAAAACAAAGAATACTTAAAATCTTTATTTGAAATTTTAATTCTAATGGGAAAACAAAACATCCCTCTGGATGGGCATGAAACTGATGGACTCCCAGAGGGTCTCTTTACCCCGGATAACTTTCAAGCACTCCTGGAGTGCCGGATAAATTCTGGTGAAGAGGTTCTGAGAAAGCGCTTTGAGACAACAGCAGTTAACACATTGTTCTGCTCAAAAACACAGCAGAAGCAGATGCTAGAGATCTGTGAGAGCTGCATTCGGGAGGAAACCCTCAGGGAAGTGAGAGACTCCCACTTCTTTTCCATCATCACTGACGACGTAGTGGACATAGCAGGAGAAGAGCACTTGCCTGTGCTGGTGCGGTTTGTTGATGAGTCTCATAACCTGAGAGAGGAATTTGTGGGCTTCTTGCCTTATGAAGCTGATGCAGAAATTTTGGCTGTGAAATTTCACACCACGATAACTGAGAAGTGGGGATTGAACATGGAGTATTGTCGTGGCCAGGCTTACATTGTGTCCAGTGGATTTTCTTCCAAAATGAAAGTTGTTGCTTCTAGGCTTTTAGAGAAATATCCCCAAGCTGTCTACACACTTTGCTCTTCCTGTGCCTTAAATATGTGGTTGGCAAAATCTGTGCCTGTTGTGGGAGTATCTGTTGCATTAGGAACCATTGAGGAAGTCTGTTCTTTCTTCCATCGATCTCCACAACTGCTTTTAGAGCTTGACAATGTCATTTCTGTCCTCTTTCAGAACAATGAGGAAAAGGGTAAAGAACTCAAGGAAATTTGCCATTCTCAGTGGACAGGTAGGCACGATGCTTTCGAAATTTTAGTGGACCTCCTACAAGCACTTGTTTTATGTTTAGATGGTATAAATAGTGACACAAACATTAGATGGAATAACTATATAGCTGGCCGAGCGTTTGTACTCTGTAGTGCGGTAACAGATTTTGATTTCGTCGTTACCATTGTTGTTCTTAAAAATGTTCTATCTTTTACAAGAGCCTTTGGGAAAAATCTCCAGGGGCAAACCTCCGATGTCTTCTTTGCAGCCAGTAGCTTGACTGCAGTACTGCATTCACTGAATGAAGTGATGGAAAATATCGAAGTTTATCATGAATTTTGGTTTGAAGAAGCCACAAATTTGGCTACTAAACTTGATATTCAGATGAAGCTCCCTGGGAAGTTCCGCAGAGCCCAGCAAGGTAACCTGGAATCTCAGCTAACCTCCGAGAGTTACTATAAAGAAACTCTAAGTGTCCCAACAGTGGAACACATTATTCAGGAACTGAAAGATATATTCTCAGAACAGCACCTCAAAGCTCTTAAATGCTTATCTCTGGTGCCCTCTGTCATGGGACAGCTCAAATTTAATACATCGGAGGAGCACCATGCTGACATGTACAGGAGTGACTTACCCAACCCGGACACACTCTCAGCTGAGCTGCATTGTTGGAGAATCAAGTGGAAACACAGAGGGAAAGATATAGAGCTTCCATCCACCATTTATGAAGCCCTGCATCTGCCAGACATCAAGTTTTTTCCTAATGTTTATGCATTGCTGAAAGTCCTATGCATTCTTCCTGTGATGAAGGTTGAGAATGAACGCTATGAAAATGGGCGAAAGCGTCTCAAAGCATACCTGAGGAACACTTTGACAGACCAAAGGTCAAGTAACTTGGCTTTGCTTAACATAAATTTTGATATAAAACATGATCTGGATTTAATGGTGGACACCTATATCAAACTCTATACAACTAAGTCAGAGCTTCCTACAGATAACTCAGAAACCATTGAAAATACCTAGGAGACTTTTAAAGTAGGCTTTCTCTTATGTTTGATATTTGGAAAAATCTGTAAGAAATTTGAAAACATCTTACGGAAAAGCTGTCAGGTATACGTAGGCCACTTAATCACTGAATATCTTGACCTGTTGACCTCCCATTGAGTACATTAGCCATTGATAATCTGCCTATTTAAATGGCCCCCGTTTGAACTCTTATGCTTTGGAGACATAACTGTTCTTCCAGAAGATAGCGTTGAAAGTGCCACATTACATTTCTGTGGGATCTCTGCTAATGGCACTTGGGAATTGTTTTAGTTAAGTCATTTTAGACATAACATTTATTATCACTGGATCCAGTTGTCGGGTATTGAGTTATCAGTTCTTAGAAGAACTAGATTTGGAAGAGGTGTGGGAGAAAGGAGTATATTTTATAGAATGTTACAGTGAAGCTCATGAGTGACCTGGAGTGTTAAGTATGTTAAAAATCTGTAATGGAGATTTAAGGGAGTTATCAGACAGCTAGAGAGAGAGAGAGAATGGAAAACATGTGAGCTTGCAAGGATTTCAGTGTAGATTTTGTCTTTATCAAACGAACTTAAAAGAACAAGTTACAGTTAGAGTTTGAATGGGCTAGCCTGCCATTGTCGGTCCACATTGGGTTGTTGCTGTTTACATTCCTTTGTTGAGCCTACATCTTCATAAGCTTTTTAGCAGGTATTTGTTGAACACCTCTGTTTCATGGTCAAGACAGGATCAGAGGCCGTGGATACTGACAACTGATTTGTCTGTTTTCCTCTGTCTTTTTCCATGACTGTATCTACTGCCTCGTCTTGATTTCTAAACAAAACCTGGAAAACCTACAAAAATAAGTGTTTTGTGGTTTACCTAGGAATAATACAGAAAATATTACTGTTATTTTTGGTGAAGAAAATCAATTTTGTATAGTTTATTTCAACCTAAATAAAATGTGAATTTTGTTTAAAGTTCAGGCACATTATTTTTGGTGGGGACAAAACAGATTCTTGTGGTAAATTGTTTTTTCAAAAATATCTCCTTCACAATTGAAGAATGTAGGTTTTTGGTTTGTTTTTTTGGGGGGGTGGTAAATGGCTTACTACGTGGGGTATATAAAAGGTTCTTTAATAACTAAATAATAAGGTTCATCTAACTGATGTTTTTTAATATTATGTGCTGTATGACCCTGTTACAAATTTTCAGGGTTTGTGTAATTGTTGATGGCTAAAATGTAAACACGTGAATATAATTGCAGAGATGTCATTGGATTATGTTGGGATACCTTAGTGTTATATTTGAGTTTCAGAAAACGGAATGGGGTGCATTTGCAGAGTGCAGGTCTTAATGATAGCTGGAAGTGCATTTGCCTGTCGTGGACAAGACTGGTGGATGTGTCAAAGCAGGACACATTACTCGTGCAGGTTATAAAAAAAGATAACAGAGTTTATCTTATAGTCAGAGCTCTAAGAGGTACCTCTGTCTTTGGCAGAAAGAATTGATCAGGTTCATGATGGCAGGATGACAATGAAGGAAACAGAGCCGGCCTTCTAATACCTGCTTCTAGTCCTTAGGATATTTCAGAGTGGTGTGACCTTAGTAGATTTTTTAACCTGGGTATGTTTCCTCAACTATAAAAACCACATTCGTGGGGTGCTTGGCTGGCTCAGTCGAAAGAGCACGTAACTCTTGATCTTGGGGTTGTGAGTTCAAGCCCCACTTTGGGTATAGAGATTTACTTAAATAAAAACTTAAAAAAAATAATAAAAATAAAAACCACACTTATTTATAGTTATGCCATGAAGGGTAGATAACTTATCATCAGTTACCTGTGGCTGCTTGGCAACATCCCAAAACTTAGCAGCTTAAAAAAACCAGTTCATCTCGTTTCTCAGTTTTGTGGCTTGGTTGAGTGGTTCTTTTGCTAGTGTCATGTGGGTACTCTGCATTCTGCTGGCAGATTGGCTGGGGGCTGGGTGGAACAGCTGGGCCTCTCCATGTGGTCTTTTACCTTGGGCTTAGGGCATAGTGGTCTCAGTACCAAGGAGGCAAAGGCAGGCGCTTCAAAGCCTGAGCTCAAGAACTCACAGAACATCACTTTCACCACATTCTTTTGGTCACAGGAGGTCATGAGGCTGGCCCAGATTCAAGGCGTGAGGAAATCGGCTCCTCATCCTGAAAAGACAAGCTGCAAAATGCAGCCCTGTTTGCAGTCTGCCATAATCATGTATGCAAAACAGCCATGCAACAAGCATTGGTCAAGCTTTTAAGGTGCCCATCATTTGTTTTTATAATCTGTATATTCTCTAAATTAATTTGGGACTGTAGTGAAAGCCCCCAAACCCTAATTTATTAAATGCATTTTTACAAACTCTGGGTCTTTGAAGATAGATGGAGTCATTGGGTCACATAAAACTGGGATTGTCGTTTTCGCAAGATTAGATAGAAAGTTGTGGGTGTTGTGACTACTTATGAATTAATATGAATATTCCACAAATATTAGATGAATGCCGACTGTGTGCCAGGCTTAAGGGCTGCGCTTTCTCACTCACTGGCGCTTGCAGTCTTGAGTTGCAAGTACAAGTTACAGAAGTACAGTTGTACTTATTTGTAAGTATACATAAACACACTTTACAGAGTTAAGTGAATCGAATTTATTAAAATTAAAAGTAAAGAAGACAGGCCATCTATAAAAGCATGTGCAGTTTTTAAAAAATGCTGTATTCAAACAGTTGGCAAAATATGCCAGAAAATAGATTTAGATTTAAGATTCAGCTAATCTAACTGGAAGAATTTTTGCTTTTGACATGTCCACTCACATTTTTGGGAAAGAAAAAAAGTTAACATAGTTGAAGCCTAACTAGGATGTGTTACCTGAAAAATGAGAGCAAACACTTTATTAGTAATTTTGTGTCATTTTTATTTAATTCTTAACAAAAACCCTGAGATAAATAGTAATTGTGTTGAAAGAGACCCTTCTTGAGGCCAGTCCCTCTACAGTGACTTAATTGGATCTAGTTTTGTATAATTTTAGGGACAGCTACTTTTTTAAGTGCTATTGAAAGTGAGTGATTCATAAAGCAGGAAAGTTGTACTTGCAGTGTTTATTAATATTTGTATGATACCTTAGAGCTTACAGAGCACTGTGACTATATCATTCAAGTTCTCCGAGAAAAGCAACTTATTATCCCCATTTTTCGGTTGAGCAGTCAAGCTCACAGAGGTAAATGAATTGCCCCAAATTATATAGCTAATAAGTTGCCATAGCCAGATATTTCAATCCTTCAATCTTAAAATTGATTATGAAAGCCACTTCATTCTTATGGTTTATAAAAGAAATATTTGCTTTAGGAATAGGCTTCTTTTATGTTCCTGCTTTATCCATTGCCAGCTTTCAGCACAGCATCTCTAGAATGTGCTCATTATAGTCAACATGAGTTCTTTGCAAAAAAAAAAAAAAAAAAAAAAAAAACCTGAAACTTCTGAGACTTCACAAACTGGGTGTAGAAATGCTGCCACCTTTGTTTGGCTGCCAAGACACTACCACAAAGGACTGTAGATCCAGGTCCATTTATTTCACAAGAGTGGGTGCAGCTGTCTTCTTGCTGTAATCAAATGCTCCTCTGTAGCCAGCTTTTTGTGGCCAGAAAAAGCAAAGTAATTTTTAGTACAGATTAGCATAAAAATCTCTACTAGATCGGTTTCAGGAAACAATTACTAGCTTAGAAACAACAATAAGTGTGATCTATAGGTTGGTTAAAATGGCAGTTAGTTTCCAGACTTTTTAAAATGCCCTTTATTTCTCACCATGAATACTATATAAATAGAATACACTACCTGCCACTGTATTTGGTTTCGTAAATTATTTGGACAGGGTGAACAACAGACTTCAAAACTAAGTAGAGGTAGTAAATCTGCCCTTTTTAATGAGTTTGAATTTACAGTAGTAGTTTCAACATCTGGAAATTTAAAGTCTTAATTCATTCCAAATGTTCAACAAGGATCTATTGCAAAGAGGATATTGTAATGGGGGTGGGGGGATCAAGAAAACGACTATTGACTCAATTTGCAGCCTTTCTAGTTTTCTGTATATACATTAATCACATAAAACTTGGGAGGCTGACAGTTCAAAAAGGTAGAGATGGACCCAGATATCTAAGTTGGCATGCTTATAGAAGAATAATTTTTAAGAGAGGGCAGTTGTAACAAGGATGAGGTTTTAAGTGCTGTTATTATCTAAGATATGGCCAGATAGTGCTGTTGTGTTCTATTTTTCTTCTGGATTCGAGGTGGGCTTTTTATAATTGTTATTTAAACTGGACTGAGGGGACTCAAATCCTGTGACTTATAAATTGTAATTTTGATTAATGCATCTTGTAATCCAAGAATCTGGTCTGCAGCCAGCACCTAGCATGAGACCAAGCATTCATTTAGTGCACACTTCCTGAGCCCCTACTGGTTGGTCATTAGGTGTTGGTTTGATTTTCTTACGGCAAAACGGTTGTGGCCGCAGGAGGATCAGTAGTCCTTGTCTGTGGCAGCTGCTGCTAACTGTTCATCCTATGCCAGTGCTGTGCTGAAGCACTTTAAACTTACCCAACCTTTGAAAAAGGTAATATTATCCCCCCTTTTTTTCAGGTGAAAACCTAAGGATTAGAAGGTTACGTGGCTAGTGAACATTTGAACGAGGATTTCAGCGTGATGTAAAGATTTACAAATCTAATTTGTTGTCTCTTATAGTTTGCTTTTCATGTTAATTTTCAAATTCTGTCTTGAATGCCTGTAGTGGTCAATCTTTTTAGCGCCAGGCATGAGGCTAGGTGTCATGGATACAAAGATGAATGAAGTGGAGCCCATGCCTTGGATGCAAAGGTAAATAAGATTGATCCCATACTTCGGTCAGCTGAGTCACCTGGGGAAGCCAGACCTGCAAGTCAGGATCTGCCAGGAACTAGGCTAAAGGTAGGGTATTGGTCTAATTGATCATCCCATCCAGAGCACTTTTGAGAGTATAAGGAGGCACTTTTAATAGTTATGCCAGATAAACCGGGACTCTCCAGAGCAAACCAGGACTTATGGTCACTCTAGCTAGAGGAAAATCCACGGTGTGAGTGGAGCCGACTGGAGGAGGTGATGCCCTAGGTACACTTGGAGTGCAAGGTGTGAGACCTGTTCTCGTCTCTGGTCATCACCCTCACACCCTTGCTGTTCGCTCTTCAGACCTCAGCTTAGATGACACTTTTCTGGAGGCTTCTGGTCCCTGAAATCTGAGTCAAGTGACCCTTACATGTGCTCCCAGGCTTGCCTGGCTCTTCCATTAAATGTAAGCCCTGTGAGAACCTGTGTGGTTTCTACATGTCTCCCTGTTTGAGGCTAAGAGAAGACAGTAGGAAACAGCCTTTGCAGCAACCTATAAACACAGCAATGTTTGTTTTCCCACATATTGCCTCCTTGGATTGATAATGGTATATAAAACTAAGCCAACTTCACCAACAATTGCCAGTAAGTCCAGTTGGAATAGGTTTGGAGCCGCTGAGAAGTTGACATTTGTTAAGAGTAGACCCACCTTTGAAAATTGTGTGTACATGGGACTACATGACTCTAAATGTTTTTAGATTAGTCCCTCGCTTCTCAGTGAAAATGTGACTTGTTATCTTAGTATTAGAAATACATATATACAGTTGACCCTTGAACAACTCAGGGACTAGGGGCACTGGCTCCCCTGCACAGCTGAAAATTGTGTATAACTTTAGGCTCTTCAAAAACTTAACCAGTAGCCTCCTATCGACCGGAAGCCTTACTGATAACATAGTTGATTAACACATATTTTGTATGTTATATGTTGTTATGTACTTTATTCTTACAATAATACCTAACTTTATCTTATCTTTTTGGTATTTCTAGGCTATGCAGTTCCTCAGTGAATTTTTTCAAATTGCCTCAAATCTCCAAAAAAATTTCCCAATATACTTATTGAAGATAATCCACTTGTAAGTGGACCTGTGTTCAAACCTGTGTTGTTCAGAGGTCAACTGTTAGGTTCTTCGTTTCCCCTCAAAAAACAGTAGATAATCATTGTGATATTCAGTATCCTATTTCAGGCTTTCAAGATATCTGATGAAGACAGTACTTCTTCCTCAAACCAGTATCACACATGTTAAACTGTTAAAATCTACATGGCAGTAGAGTTTTAGAGCCGGAAGGAGTTTGGGAAACTATATAGACGAACTCTCATTTTACACAGGACTGGACAGGGCATCTTGCTCTGGATGATGCCCTCAGTGGTGGCAGAGGCCAAGGGAGAACAGAAGTGTTCCTACAGTGTTGTGCTCTGCCATGCCACACAGACATAAGATGGAGAGCCTGAGAGACTCATTTCTTGGCAGGTGAGCAGTGTCCACCCTTTAAGCTGTTACTAATGTAAACAGTAATCCCATAAGTATGTCAGCTTTATAGGAGATTTATTAAGCAGGCCAGGATCTGGGGTTAGTTTGTGTTACTATAAAATTTTGATTTAAAAAATATTTGGTATTGCTTACATCTTATTTGGCAAATTCCTATTCTTGGTGTGATTATTTTTCTTTAGAAGAGTACATGTGGTTGGATTATGGGTTTACAAAGCCTTTTTCCTAAAAAAAAAAAAAAAATGTTGTAAGCTTTCCTTATGATTGCATTTTGTGGGATTTGGGTTTTGTTTTAATGAGAGCAGCTACTATGTATTGAGCACTTACTATGTACCAAATATCATCTTGGGTACTTTGTATGCATCATACATTTAGCTTCACCATAATCTGATGCAGTAGGTGTTGCTGTCCTCATTTCATGGGTGCCAAAGTGACTTGTCCAAGGCCATTCAGTGGTGGAGTGGGATTCAAACACCAGCTGATTCTGGTAGACTGGGTTGCTCCTCAGAGTAGAAGTATCCACCTTTTAAAAAATGTGTGAAAATATGTGAAAAGACTTGGAGAAAAGTACATCAAAATACTAACGATTAACTCTTCGTGGTGGGCGTATGAGGAATTACGAATTTTTCTTTGGCATCTACTGTTTTCCAAATTTTCTATAATGTGTATATTTTTCCTATCTCAGAAAAGATTAAGTAGCATTCTGGAAAAGAACATTTGAATTTCAAGATCATTTACGTGAAAACATTTTTCTTGCAGAGGGTTTGTTACTACTTTTCCAGTTGCTTTTAACACACATCATGCCAGGCATTGTGCCAGGCATTTTTGCTACAAAGATAAGATACTGACACTGGGGGCAAGTTGTTAGGCTGCTGATTCTTAAGGTCCAGCTCAAGCGCCACTAGTGCACCCTCACCTCTTGCCCCAGTTACTTCTTAACCACCTCTGCTGTTGCCACTGTAGTTCAAACCACCATCAGCTCTCTCTCTCTCTCCCTCCAAGTTTGTGTTACAGCTACTAGCCAGAGTGATCCTGGACCTCCTCTTCTCAGGGCTTTCCAGTGGTCTTAGACCAGAATCCAAGCTCCAACTGGGACTGGATGTACGTGATCTGGTCCTCTGCCAACCTCTGGCATCTCCTACTCTGGTTCTTGTTCACGCTGCCGACTAGTATAGTTTCGTTTTGGTTTCTCCCACTCACCAAGCCCATTCAGAGAAGCTCGTTCAAGACCTTTATACTTGCTATGCTGTGAAGGCTGTTTAACCCAGTTAGCTTCTAGTTCACTTTTGCATCATTTTGATCTTTGCTTAAATATTATCTCCACAGAGAAGTTTTCTCTGCCTCCCCTTTCAAAACTAGTCTCCCTTTACTAGAAATGATCAGTCTTGCATTCTAGTGTGTAAGTTCTCTGAGGGCTGAGACCTTGTCGTGTTCACCGCAGTTGTGTCCCAGTGCCCTGAACGGTGCGTGGCATGCAATAGGTGCTTTGTATTTGTTGAGTGAATGGCCAGATGATGTGTTCTAGTATCAGTGGGAAATTCAGAGTGGCTGGAGGGCTGAGCGGAGGAAAGCAGCTGGAGCTGAGGATGGAAAGGCATATGGAGCTGTCCAGTCTCTGAAAACCTTTGAAATTCCTGCTTAGGATTAGCCGTCATCCCCTGGTCAGGGCATACTCCAAGAGATGCTAAGAGCCTGGGCCTCTTTCCTGTGTGAATTGCCACAGGAGTAGAGTCCTTCATAGGTGCACAGATGAACATGGCAGAGTTCGGCCTGCAGTTTCTGGCATGTTTAGAAAATGCGAGAGCACAGTTGAACTAAAAAGCAAACCCCACATTGGTCACTGTTAATCATAATTAATAACATCTGTGATTTGTATAGTCTTTCTTCCAAAGTGTTCCAAGTCTTGAGACGTGATCCCTTTGGTTCCCCCCAGGCCCTGCCACAATAATGACCTTGGCATGTGACTCACCACCCTCCTCTGCCATATAATACCCTCTTATTTATCACCCGTCTTACCCCTTCCTTTCCAAGTCAAGTAATTTCTGCCTTGTTTTTTCTTCTCTTCCTTCCCTTCTCAAACCACAACCCATATAATTTTCATTGCCCTCTTTAGTACCTGTTTGTGTCTTGGCTCCAGCCTTCTTACAGAGAAGGGGAGCAGACCTAGAACGGTAGGGAGGGAGAGATGTGCACTTTTAAATTGCCTCCGTTTTGTAGTGGCATTTTCCTCTGGGCTGCAATTCCTTTTCCAGCTTTGCAGTCTCCCTGGGTAATAGATGACTGAACACCAAGGGGGCTGCTGGTGCTTTAAAATCATTAGCAGTCTCAATGCTCATTTGAGGTTAAAGTCTCTACCTGTAGTAGGAGATTATCAGTATGCTTAAATAATAGAATTAAAGTAATGGTTTCTGCTATGCTTCATATAATGACACTTACACTTAAGAAGGAACTTAATATTTATTGGGTGCCTCCTGTATGCCAGGCACTGTGTGAGATACATTATGTACATAATCTCATTTAAGACTCACATTTTGATGAGGCTGATAAATTCTCCCCATGAGAGAACTGAATTTCAAGGAAATTATTTGCCTGCAGTCACATGGTCCGTGTCTGTCTAAAGCCAGAGCCTGTGTCTTTGCAAAACACTATGCAGCTAGCCTCAAACTGCCTCCCCCGCCCACAGCACGTGAGAGTGCCCCCAGGGTCTTTGCAGACCTGTCCTTTCAGTCTTCCCACAACCTGTGAGATTGGTGGTGTCATCCCCAGCCGACTGGCCAAAATACAGCACCACTGGG
Source organism: Lynx rufus (assembly GCF_022079265.1). NCBI lineage: Eukaryota > Metazoa > Chordata > Mammalia > Carnivora > Felidae > Lynx > Lynx rufus. The sequence goes on from NW_025814897.1 coordinate 56,110,606, forward strand.
ACTCAACTCATGTCTCCTCTAGCTCTGTGGCCCTGTGATTCGGAGTCTGGTGTTTGGGGAAGGTTCTGTGCACATCCCTGTGTTAGATGAGGGATCGGAGTCCAGCTCTAGAAAAGTTAGAGCATTGGTGGGCTATGCCAGAGGGGCCAGACCACAACCTCTGTGACATCACTGAGAGCAGGGATGTGGGTACCCATTCCTCTGGGGAGGCCTGGACGAGACTGCTATCCCTTTCCTGCTGGTGAGAGTGAAGGCGGGCCTGGCTGGGACCTGGAAGCACCCGAATGAGAGCAGGGGCAGAGCTGGCCAGACCAGCAGTACAGAGCAGAGGTTTGGTGTGAGGACAGCCAGCCAGTGCTGCTGCTTGGGAGCGGTAACCACTCTACCTCACTGACTTCAGATGTCACTCTGTTTATTGCGCAGTCGTGGGCAACCCTCACCACAGCTTGGAATGCTACTTTGTCCAAGGGAAGACTTGGCTCACCTGAGTGCTGGTTATGGTTAACTGCCCCAGAACAAGCAGGAGGTATTGATAACGTGAAGACCCTGGAGACCCACTTCTCTTCTGTGCCCTTAAGAGAGAGGTTAGGCAGGTTGCTGCCCCTCCCTGGGCCTCAGTCTTCTCATCTGTGAAGCGGGATGCGAATATCTCCATGATTAAGGACGAAGTATTTAGTCAGTTACATATGCGATCATGTTACTGAAATGCTCTGATGCAAAAATGCTTCCAGATGAAATTAAGAAAGGATGAGCTTCACGCCAAAGGACCTGCAGAGACTTCTTGGAGCAGTGTGGTATGGGTAGGTCCCAAGGGCGGAACAGGGGTCAGCAGGGAAAGATGCAGAGTTCAGGCAGACAGCTGGGGCAGCAGCCCAGGAGTCCTTCCAGACAGGGAGGACCACTGCTCTGTCTCTTCCCTTCCCATCTGACTCCATCAGCGCCTCCCACGCTCACAGCTCCAGCCTTCAGCTCTCAGTTCTGAGAGGCTATTAGTTATGAGACACACTTTCAATTAAATAGCAGCTTTTAGGGGAATAAAAAAGTGTCTCCACTGTAAACACACATTGGTTTTAAGTTGCATCTCGGTTTCAAAACCATTAAGTTGTGGAGAAAAAGTGTATCTTAGAATTGAGAAAATACTAAATATGTCACTTCAGAATAAATACTACCAAAAAAAGTTCATCATGTGGACCTTGAGACCAATATTCGTGTTCCTGTTCTGCCACATACTAACTTTATCATTCCGGGCAAGTCGCTTGATTTCCCTAAGCATCAATTCATTTTTTAAATGGTCTATAAATTGCCTGGGCATAGGAGATGAGCAGTTAAGGTTATTTGAATCCGAATGTTGATTCATTTTGGAAAGAGATCTGTGGAACATATTTTGTCTAAAATTAGGGGTTGCCATAGTTAAGAAAACCCCACAAACCTATATATTGTCATTTTAGGATAGTATAACAGAGCAGTGGTTCTCAGCCAGGGGAGATTTTAACATTGGGCAATGTTAGGCATTTTTGGTTGTCACAGCTGGTGTGGAGAGGGAGCTACTGGCATCTAGTGTGCAGATGAACATCCATCAATGTGTAGGACAACCCCCCGCCCCCCCAGAACAAAGGACTTTCTGGCCCCAAATGTCCATAGCATGAGGGTATGAAATCCTGACACAGAGATTAGGAATATTGATTGTGGAGCCCAGCTATCTGGATTTGAACCCTGGCTCTGCCACCTCCCAGCTGTATATCCTTGGGTCAGTTACCTGACCTGCGTCCTCTGGGGGAGAATAGTAATGGTTTCTGCCACATGGGGTGGTTGTGAGGTTTACTAGGACTTAATTTAGGTAGAGAATTTCGAGTGGAAACTGGCTTTCAGGAAGCACTCAGTAAGTGTCAGATGTTAAGGAGTTGAATAAGCACTAGACTTGGTGAATATATTTGGTGACCAGAACTAGGACCTCAAATAAGTGAGTTAACTCTTTGTGCCCCAGTTTCTCCATCTGTTAAAAAAAAATGTGATGGGGCGCCTGGGTGGCGCAGTCGGTTAAGCGTCCGACTTCAGCCAGGTCACGATCTCGCGGTCCGTGAGTTCGAGCCCCGCGTCAGGCTCTGGGCTGATGGCTCGGAGCCTGGAGCCTGTTTCCGATTCTGTGTCTCCCTCTCTCTCTGCCCCTCCCCCGTTCATGCTCTGTCTCTCTCTGTCCCAAAAATAAATAAACGTTGGAAAAAAAAAAAATTAAAAAAAAAATGTGATGGAGGGGCGCCTGGGTGGCTCAGTTGGTTAAGCATCTGACTTTGGCTCAGATCATGATCTCACAGCTTGTGGGTTCGAGCACTGCATCCGTCTCTGCTTTTGACAACTCAGAGCCTGGAGCCTGCTTTGGATTCTGGGTCTCCCGCTCTCTCTGCCCCCCCCCCCACTCGCACTCTGTCTCTCTTTCTCTCTCTCTCTCTCTCTCTCTCTCTGTCTCAAAATAAGCTTAATTAAAAAAATTTTTAATGTGATGGAGATCAAATGAAATCAAGAAGATGATAGCACACTGGAAACAGTGGAAAATTTTACAAAGACATTTGTGTCATTATTACTGCCTCAAAAGCCAGTAAGAGAATGTCCTAGGGTGACGCAGTGAACTCTCCTGGGTCGGGCTGTAACTCAGAAGGAACAACAAGAGAGAGGAGGTGCTCGGAGCAGCACGTTGCAGGCCCAGCAATGGACGGCACCTTAAGTACATCCTCAGCTGTGAGTCCAGGAAGTTGCCTTTATTGCATAGTTATGTGCAAACTGCGCCCCGGCTCCACATACCACTTTCCCCGGAGGAGTACTTGGCGAATCAGCATACACGCCTGTTCTGCAGGCTCTAAACTCAGGGAAAAACAACAGCTTAGATGGAAAGAAAGTCCTGCAAAGTCCCTTGGCCAGGGATCTGTTCCTGCTCTGCTTGTGTCTTCTCTGGCCCATTTTCTTAGCACTGAGACGAAGGAACTGGATTGCTGGCCTGGCTACAAGATCTGCCTGAACTCTAGCTCTGACCATACAGGATTGAGTGAGGATTATCTTAACAATTATATCAGCAAACAGTTAATGTAGCAGAATTGTGTCAAGCAATTTACATAAATAAACTCACGTAATTCATAGAACAACATTGTGAAACAGAGTAAAACGTGCATATCACTGATGGTATCATCGAAGCTCAGAGACATTGAGCAACTTGCCCAAGAATGCATATAGAGCCAGGTCCACACTACTGTTGGCCAACACACCGCAGTACCCCAAGCCAGATGTGCAAAGAGCCTGGGAAGCACTAGGCACTTAATATCTGTTCATCGAGTTTAGTAAATGAATGCCCACGGGCAGATCACAAAGTGGCCTGTTCCTTCTCCAGTTCTGTCCATCCCTGCCTCTTGTCACCTCATCCCCTCTCCTTGCCTGGGCTCCCAGTGCCTGCTCACTCTGGCCAAGAGCTTGGCACCTCTGGGCAGTACGTAAAACTGTTCTCTAAGGGACCTTCAGGGGCAGCGGCAAAGACTAGCCTTTCCCACTATTCCACCTGGTGAACCCACTCTGTGCCAAGCCTGGGGGGTTGGGCACACAGCTGAGTCATCTTGAGCATCTGCTCTGAGGGGGACCCACATCTGTGCGGTGTCAGTGGGGTGAGAGGGAGACTGATGAGAATACCAGCTAGTTATAAGCAGAATGATACAAGCAAGCCTTGAAAGGGAAAGGCTCGGAGAAGCCTTCCCTGGGGGTAAGGATGCTTTGAAATTTGCATACCTATATTTGGTGTAGACTGGGCCACAGCTGCCTTCCCATCCATCCCAATTTATCCTCCTCCATTCAGTGTCCTGGCACCACACAATTGAAAACTAAACAATAGTCTCTCTAGCAGCCCGGAACCTGCACTGGGGAAGAAGGGAGAAAGAAACTACTGTTAAGTGCCTACTATGCCAGGTACTTTCATCTACTTGAACTTAATACTCTTAAGAAACCAGTGAGGTAGACACACTCATTGTAGAGTTAGGGAAAATGAAGTTCAAAGAGGGTAGGCAATTTGCTGAAGGTTCCAGAGGAAATTGCTTATCAGGATAAACAAGTCAGTTGGCCTCTTTCTGTTCTGGATCCCCGTGCGGGTCCACCCTCACACCACCTCTCTGAGAGAGGCCAGCGTTGGGGTGTCCAGTGAGCTGTAGAGGCTGGGTGGGGAGTGTGGGTGGCTCAGTTTCTGCAGACCCCCACAAGGTTCTTTGGTCAAAACAATTCAGGGGAGGGGCGCCTGGGTGGCTCAGTTGGTTAAGCGTCTGACTTCGGCCCAGGTCATGGTTTCCCGGCTCGTGAGTTCAAGCAGAGCCTGGAGCCTGCTTTGGATTCTGTGTCCCTCTCTGTCTCTCTACCCCCTCCCCCTCTCTCTGCCCCTCCCCCACTCATGCTTTGTCTCTCTCTCAAAAACAAACATTTTTAAAAATTAAAAAAAAAAACAAACGGGAGTGCCCACCTTCTCTGGAGTGCCCATTGGAGACCGTCTCAAGGGCAAGGGCACATAATGTGGTAAGACACCTGCAGATCTACATCCAGAGGTGGGCATTTTTCTCAGTGGGGTTTGGATAGAGATGAGAGGGTGAGGGAGAGGCTTAGGAGAGAGGGACTTCTCCACCTGTCCCTGGGACTGCCCAAGATGGGGCCAGCAGGCTGCTTTGGGACCTGCAGTCAGACCTCCAGAGTGGAAGTTCTGCCTGCACCACCCATAACGAATAGGATTGTGGACACATGTATAACAAGCTACTGCATCACCCATTATTGACCTGAGCACAATCACCCCTCTTAGTTTAATTTTCCACTCTATCCCTCCCTCTTCCCTCCCTCAGTCATTCCTCTATTGCACTCAGCAGTTACTTTCTTTCAATAAGTGTCTGGGGACACTTGTCAGGCATCTGTAGAATTTTGCCAGGATCCAAGAAGCCTTCATCAGTGCAGAAAGCATAAGACCCAAGCCTTGACGGATGACTTAAACTTTGGCAGGTAGAAATGGGTTAAAATAAAGAGCAGTCCAGACGGAAGGGATGGTGTGTGAGTGAAGACAGAGAAGTAGTAAAATCTGTAAGAAGTGTGAGCAATAACTTGTCATCCACTTAGGCAGAACACTGTTTCCCAAGAATATTTGACCACGGAACATCTCACAAGATAAGTGACCTGAGGAACGTACTTCAAGAAAGACTGAGGCACAGAGTGGGGGCGTGGGGCAGAGAATAGTGAGTGTAAAGGCATCTGTGCTTGCTGCTGGAGATGGTGATTCTCAGCATCTATTCCACGGAATACTGGCCCCCAGAGGTTCTCTGTGGTCCTGCAATAAGCGTGGGAAGTACCACATACAGTGTCCTCCTCAGGATTCACGAGGCACAGTGGTATATTAAAGGCTACACCCCCACATACCCAAAATCCTGCAGCAAAGACACGTTAACTTTGCTTAACCCTGCATGGACCGAACTTCCTTTACCACGAATCCCTTTGTTTCAGGGAACATTTTTATTTGGAGGACTAGAGGGTTAATTTTTTTTTTTAATTTAAAATGTACTTATGAATGCATTTCAGACAGAGCAGTGGGGTATCCTGTGAAAATTGTCTTTCCAGCCTTGGCTCCCTTAGACCTAGTTTTCTTCACGGGGTAGCTCTTCTGTATCGTCCCAGAGAATTCTAGGGTACACAGGATGTAAATGTGTATTTTCTTTTCAAAATGCACATGAAGGCAACTGATAAGCACGTCTCTTCTGCACGTGTATTCCATCCTAGGGATATGTGATATATGATTAGGCATTCCTCTAGTATTGGCATCAAGAGATTTCCTAGTCTTAGGGCTCCTGGGTGACTTAGTCGGTTGAGCATCCGACTTCAGCTCAGGTCATGATCTCGTGGTTTATGAGTTGGAGCCCTGCATTGGGCTCACTGTTATCAGCACAGAACCCACTTGGGATCCTCTGTACACCCCCCCCCGTCCCTCCCCCACTCACACTCTCTCAAAAATAAATAAACGTTAAAAAAAAAAAAAAAGGTCTTTCCTAGTGTTTCCTAGTCTTTTGTTCATCTGAACCACGGGTTGGTTGCTGTGGCCTGCTGGCTAAATCTGGCCCTCTTTCTTCTTTTTTTTTTTTTTTTTTTTTTTTTAAGCGGTGAACCCCTATGGGTCTCAAGCCTAAAATCGTTACTGTCTGGTCCTTTATAGCTCCAAACAATACTGGAATGAATCTCCTTACCCATTCTTGCAAACACTTGCAAGTAGATCTCTCCTAAATATATCCTATTTGGTCTAAACCAGTCTGAGGGACACAGCTCCCTGTTTAATTGATTTTTCTTTTGTTTGAAGTGAGGTTAAGCATCTTTTCACAGATATAAAAATGTTTATTTTTCTTTTTTGTAAATTTCATTTCTTTCCAATTGAATAAAGAATATGAACAAAGGTATTTTTCTTACTGCCTGATAAAAATATTAAAGGAATTAGCATTTTGTCTGTCTTGTGTATAAATGTTTCCTCCATTTTTCGTTTGTCTGACTTTGTTTATGGGCTTTTTTCTTTTTTTTTCCATGCAGAGATGTACTCTGTGAAGTGAAGGTGAGTTTAGGTACTGACAGCATAGGGGGTGGGAGGACCTGACCCAAGCAGGTGGTTCTTGATTTTGGAGCCCCTGTCTTGTTCTAGGTCCTGGGAATCCAGTGGTGAACAAGACAGGCAGAGCCTCTGCCATGATGGTGATGATGGGAGAGTAGGACAGTGTTCAGCGAGAATGTCACAGGGAAACCTCCCCCTGTGGAGGAACTACCCAGGGGTCCAGGCTGCAGGAGGACTGTTCTGAGCGATGATCCATACAAGGCTAGACTTCAGAGAGACGGAGGTTTCAGAGTTCATGTTCCTGGTGCCCAAGGCATCCTGGGTGATGGTGAGGCACCTGGCACAGCCATGTCTGGCTGCTGGGGGCAAGGACGAGAGTCCAGGAAGCCTCCTTGACAGAAAGTTGCCCTATCAGGGTCTGCCCAAGGCAGGAGTCTTGTCTCTGTACAGAGAAGGAAAGCGACTCCCAGGGCTAAGCCATGGCCAGTAGAGACTAAACTGAAGTCTGAGTGGTTAGGACTGGTTGGGGCAGTGCTGAAGTGTTGCTCTAGGAGCAGCAGAGGATGGGAGGAAGATGCTGACCTCTGCTGGAGTGAAGGCCTCTCCCTGCTCATCCACGGCCCTGGCCTTGTGCACACCTCTCAAGAAGACTAAGAGGGACAGAAAACCACATGTGCAAGAGAGGATGGCAACCGGGGAGGGAAGACGGGCAGGAGGGAGCAGTGATGAGAGAGAGGGGCTGAGAGCCTCAGGCCTTGAATGCTAGGCTAAGGCAGCGAGAGGCTGATGGGGGTGACGAGGGCCAGGAAGTCTAGGAGCTGCTTTCCTGTCTGGAGCCCCACTCCCTGGGCTCCTTGCAGGCAATGACAAGGAAGGAGGGGGGAGCCGTGGGGAGAGCCAAGAGCTCACAAAGGTTCCGCTGTGCTTGGCCAGGGCCTCCGCCAGAGCCCGCTTGCCTGCTTGCTTGCTCCGGGGGAAGGATCTGATTCGGAGAAAGGTGGTTGCCCGCGGCCCAGGGCCAGGCCTGCTGGCTGCCAGCCCAGCACAGCGCCCCCACTCCAGGATCCCCATCCCGGGGCCTCCTGGTTCCTCTTTATTTTGGTGCTCCCTGTTAGGCCCCGGTAAAATTCCACAGCCTTGAACTGAGGACTCACTCGGTGCTGGGGGGCCAGTGCTCACCTGAGGACCTGAGGGGGAGGGGTGCACAGGATGGGCCAGTGAGCACTTCATAGAGCAAGAAACACGTGGAAGCTGCCCCGCACTGAGCACCTACTGTATGCCAAGCACTAGGCATTTGTAGGCTTCACATTCAATCCTCCCAGCAAGCTAGCATGGTAGGTATTCTTTCCATTTTACAGACGAGAAAAGAAAATCCAAGAAAGGCTAAGTGACTTGCCCAGGGACGATAGTGAGTCAATAGTAGGGCTAGAATTCTGACTCAAGTCAGCCCTGCCTGTGAATCTAATCTCTACTTCAACCCTAGAGTGCTTAGTGCAGGATATGACCCTGTGCCTTACACATGTCTGGCACAGAGTGAGGTTCCCATGAAAGCTGACTCTATCCTGTACTCTCTCTGCTGGAGCTTGTGAACTCATGGCAATTCTTGAGGCCAACCTTCCTCTCGATTTAGTGATGCGAGCTCAGAGAGGCCAAGCAACCGCTCAAGGTCACCTAGCTTTGCAGCAGAGGATGGGGGAAGTCGGGGGAAATTTAGAAGTGAGTGGGGCGGAGCGAGCCAGCCCAAGTAATGACAGGAGTTTTCAAGATGCCCAGGGTGCCAACTGAAGACCGGAGGCATCCCTGCGAGCTGGGTGGCAGTGCTGCTCACGGAGTATTCCGCCCTGCCTCTCAGTGGGGTTCTCACTCACCGGAAGAGCAGTGCTCCAACAGCTGGTCTCAGGACACCTACCTGGCCTCGTGTGTTTCCTATGATACCTGCAGCAAGAAAGGGCCTTAATTGGGCCTATTTCCTCTTCTGTCAGATGAGAGCAGCTGGAATAGGTCTTTGATTTTCCTTTTTCAGCAGTGGTACCTTTAAAAGAATCTTAAATTGAACCTCGATATTCTTTCATCCATTCAACAAACTATTTATTGAGACCTTCCAGGTGCCTGGAACATATGGCCGACCGGATTTTCTTCCTACTTTGAGGCACTCTGACATATGATAGAGAAATTAAGTGTCCCAAACCCTCTGCTCGGGACTAAAATCGGCCACCTGGGCCACATCCTCATCTGGGAGCCTACCCACCATAGAGTTGGCCTGAGAGACTCACCGTCTGTGCTGACAGGGACCTTAGAGATATTCACATACGGACAGCCAACCACACCACAGATTAGATGATGAAAGGCCCAAAGGGTAGACCAGGCCGTGGGGCCCATGGCAATCTTTTCATGGCATCATTAATCGAAGAGACTTTGCAGAGTCATTGGAGACCGGGCACGTCTGTGAGGAGAGAGAAGCAGGGAGGAGGCGTGGCCTGAGCAAAGCCCTCGAGGTGGGAAAGAAGCTGTTTTGCAGAGGCCAAGCCCCTCCACCTTCTGTCTCCTGCCTGGCAGAGCCTTCTGAATAACCTCCCTCTCCTCCACCCACCCCCGCTATCCTCTGCCCAGAGCCAGGGTGCCAGCTTGGGTCTGGTGACAGCAGCCTCAAAGGAGGTGTTGGATGGCTGAAGCCCTCCACTGTAGAAGCTCTGGCATCTTCCACAAGCCCAGCCTCGCCAAGCTGTCCTCCTGCCAAGCTGGAGAGTGGCTGGCTCCCGAGGGGGACCCTCTCCAGGCAGGTAACTTGATCCCCGGCAGCACAGCACCAGCCCATCTCTGGCTACCAGAGTCAGAGCCCCGAGGAGTTTATGGCAACCAGGCAGGACCTCGGAGCAGTTTTCAGGGTCAGGAGAAGGAGCTACCAGGAAGAGTTGGGGCTGACAGGCCAGAGGCCCGGGTTCCAGCCCCAACCCTTCGCCAACTTGCTGTGTGATTTTGGGTAAATCACTTCCTCCCTCCAGGCCTCAGTTTTCACGTAAGGGAGTCTGACAGAGGGGTGGTTCCCAGAAGCCTGCATGGACTGAGCGGCCTGGGTCTCTGACACAGGCCTCCTTGGTCTGCCGCATCCCTTTCAGGTCGAGGTCTGATTGCTCTGTGCTGGGTGGTCAGGGTGCCTGCTGGCTCTGAATCCCACCACCTGGCCTCCTGCCCCTTCAGGTAGGAGGGAGAGCAGGGCCTGGTGCTTGCTGTCTCAGTTCTCAGCTCTCAGAACATTCTAGATTCAGCGGGACTCCACTGGGTGTGGTTTCCATTTCCTTGTAGATAACCAAGTGAAACAGGGTTTTTCCTCAACAACTGCAATAAAGCTTAGGAACAAGCTGGATATAGAACTCTACTTCCTGTCTGAATCCCTAAGTTGACAAAACCAACGTGTGAGTGATATTGTGAAATCACTTTGATTGTTTCTCCCTGGGATTTTTTTCACTATCATATCATTTATTTTATTTTTGTCTCTAATGTTCTTTCCCAAGCAAAATAAGAAGTTGGCAACTTTACGTTATTCTCCCCACTATTTAGAATGTGCCCATCTGTAAAACCTAACATTTGGGGGCCTTCTGGGCCAGCTGATCTAATGTCCTGGGCAGTGTGAGTGCTCTGTGGCTCTGCCTGAGCCCTCCGAGCTGGCATCTTCGATGCTGCACCAACCAGAGGGAAGTAGGCCTGGCCTGGGACTCTGCCCAACCAATGCCCGAGGACAGGGCGAATCTGGCCAGATATCCCTCCAGATGTGGACCTCAGCACTGCTGGCTGCTGAAAGCCAGGGCCAAGGGACAGTGAAGAGGAGTGGCTTTGGGCAAGAGATGCCGGGGGATGAATCATTTCTTCCACCCAGAACTCTCTCCAGCCGCTTTTCATTAGCCATTACTCTTCCCTTTCACCCACTCACATTCCTACACACCTAACAATCCCTAGGGGCTCTTTTGTGCACCAACATTGCCTCTCTCCCCCAACTCAATTCCCAGGTGATGCTTCCCAGACTCAGGAGGTCATTCTCTACCTCTTGTTTGTCTTTATTGATTTACGGAGAAATCCCGGCACCTTCCTGAAAGATTAAGGAATTTGTTCAAAATCACACGGCAGGCTGGGAGTCCAGGAGGCCACATCCGCTCCACCAAGGCAAGGCACATTTATCAAGGACTTGCTTTGTGCCAAAAACATAGGTAAGGGTGACTGTAAGGAAAAAGAGGCTTTCTGTTCAATAAGTATTAAGTGTTATTCTGTTCAATAGCACGTGCCCAGCCCTCACGACATACTGACCATTCACGCATTCAGCAAATATTTACTGAGCAGCTTCTCTGTGTCACTTGGCTGTAGTTACTGTCCTTGGGGAGTTCACAGCCTGGTGGAAAGAAAGAATACCCACAGATGAAGCTAGACAGTGATCATAGCAATCAGAGTGGGATAAGGGATGGGGGAAAGGAAGGGTCCTATGAGGCTGCGGGGACCAAGGAAGGCTTCTGGAAGGCATGGCATTTGAATTCGCCCCTCGGCAGATGAACTACATTCCACCTACTACTTAGCTTAGCTCCCCAGAGTCCCCCCAGAACGTTCTTCTCCTGCTAGCATTCAGTATCGGTCAGTATTAGGCTAAGCCTTCTGCTAAAAATGACCGCCCTCCTGCCACTAGTAGCCTCAGCTCAGGGGTTTGTTGTCACTCAATTAAAAAAAATTAGTTGTACATGCATGTAGTTTAGAAAGCCGGCAAGGCTTGTAATGGAAGGCAGCCATCTCCCTGCTCAAAACACACATGCACGCACACCCATGCATTTGCTTGCTTTACAGAAGCGGTTGCTTTCCACTCTAAATTATTTGCCTCTCTTGCTACTTCTTGATTTTTTAGTTTTAGGTTTCTTTCTCCTTGCTTTCTCTATACCCACATGCCCATTTTGTGTCCCCCACCATCTGTCCAGTATAGCTACATCACAAATTTGGTTGGAAGAGTACTCACCGTTTGCATTATTAGGCCATATAAATGCTGTTGACAAGTGAGCCGTGTAATACTCCGTGAGTACTTTTCCTTTCCTGCCTAACAATTACAGTTATGTAATCTCTCAATATGTTTAAATGTGTTGGATAGTCTGCCAGTTTCATTTCCTTGGAGAAATCTCTTCCAGAGTCTCCCATCCTGTTCCAGAGAGGATTGGTTGCTTTCTACTGCACAACTGTTGGCCTGGGGACTCCTCTGCCCCTCTGTGGCATTTTCTCTTCCTTAGATACCATGTCCTCCCCTTTCTTGGTTTGCTCACTTGTTCATTTCTGCTAAAGCACATCCTCCAGCAGCTTCCTGAGAAAGTGTGCAAAGAGATCTTACATGACTAAATAGGTCTTTATTCTCTCTTCACTCTTTATAATCATTTGGCTGGGCCCAGAATTCTGGGATGGAAATAATTCCCCTTGGAATTTTGAAGGCACTTTGCCATTGGCTCCTAGGTCCCATCTTGCTATTAAGAAACCCAATGTCAGTATATTTCTTAATCTATTGTGTGAATCCTGCTTCTTTTTTTTTCTTCTATCCAGAAGTTTTTGTGATCTTCTCTTTGTTCCCAGAGTTCTGAGATTTTGACGTCATGGTATCAGTCTACGTTCATCCATTGTGCTGAGTCCTCAAGGGGTCATTTCAAGCTGACACTCATGTAGTTCAGTCCTAGGATATTTTTTTCCTAATCCCTCTTCCTAGAATCCCTGTCATTCAGATGTTGAGTTCCCTTAACTCGCCCTCTAAACATCTTGTCTTTTCTGCTTTCCATTTCTTAGCCTTTTTGTTCTGTTTTCTCAAATTTATATCTAACAATTCTTTTGAGTTTTTCATTTTCTGCTATCATTTTTAATTTCCAAGAGTCATTTAAAAAAATTTTTTTAAATGTTTATTTATTTTTGAGAGACAGATGGAGTGTGAGTGGGGAAGGGGCAGAGAGAGTGAGATACAGAATCCAAAGCAGGCTCTGGGCTCTGAGCTGTCAGCACGGAGCCTGATGTGGGGCTTGAACTCACGAACCGTGAGATCATGACCTGAGCTGAAGTTGGACGCTCAACCGACTGAGCCACCCGGGTGCCCCCCAAGAGTTCTTTTTCTTGTCACTCATGGATGCAATTAAAGATACATTAATGATGGTTTTCTCTTTCAAGTCTTCTGCTTTTTGCATAGTTGCTATCTTCCAAGTTTCTCCCCTTGTTTGTTCTAACCTCTTTCTTATTAGAAGCTTTCCCTCAGACGCTTACTCATCTGCTCATAGTAGTCTGTTCATATTTAAACACGGGGCACTAAAACACAGACTAGATACCTTATGGACACGATTGGGGCTGGGTGCATGGAGCTGGTTGGGTCTTTCCATGTTTTTTTCCGTTGAGCTGGTCAAGAAAAAAGCTCCTTCAATCTCCTGCCTGGGGCGGGGGGGGGGGGGGAGGGGTTACTATCTCAGCAGCCAGAGTTTGGGTAGTTGAATGGAGAAAAAGGACTAGAGACATCAATATTGGGTCCACAAGTAATTACTTGATTCTGTTGTCAGAGCGCCCCCAGAATAGAGATCCTCTGCTACTCGCTTTTGAGAACGGACCTTTAGCATTCGACTAAACACTAAAGGTGAGGAGGGTATCTGGGAGTCTAATTGCCTCTTCAATAGATTTTCAAACAATCTTCCTATTTTAAGCCTCCCCACCACCCCCACCCAATTTCCAGAAGCACCTGGTACAGCCAACTCCCGAACCATTTGGGGATTTCACAGTGTAAATTGGGCCACTTTTCAGCTTTCTTTATTGCCTATTTAGAATTCAATCGCTTACTTTTCTTTGTTGGCTGTGTCTGGTTTCTAATATTTTGGAAAGTCCCTTTACTGTTGTTTTAGTTGGTTTCAGGAAAGACCACAGTGTGTGTTCAACTTGCTATCCTTATCCTATTTCAATTTTTAAATGAACAGCCACAACACGTTTTAGAGCAGGAATTCTCTGCTGCCAATTTATAGAAGTAAACTGAGGGTAACCAGCATATGGAAGAGGCCTTCCCCACTCGTTCTTCACCTGATAAGACCTTTTCTGGGTCTAAAAGCCCAGACCAAAAGCCGTCCTTTGTGATGCCTTCCTCAGTCTCCCAAGCTTGTACCTGGTTTTACCCAAGTTGGGTCTACTGAGTGATAGACATTCTAGAGAAGCTTACAGACATTATCCTTTACGCTTTACAGCTATAGAGACTCAGGGGGATCCACAGACCAAGATCCCCCCACCAGTGAGTGACAGGATTGAGATTTGAACTCAGGTCTGTCTCCACCGCTGAAATTGACATCATCGTTAATTCTGAGGAGTCTCGAAGAAGGAGCTCACATTCTAGTGGTGAAAGAAAAGGGCACATGTACCTCAGCCCCAAGCGCAGGAAAGGAGTACCAAATAGGAGTAAAGAATCTGAGTGGTGGGCAGTTCAGAGGAAGGAGGGCTTCAACTCGAGTGACTGAATCAGGATGGGCTTTACAGAGGAGGTGGTCCCTGAGCTCATCACCATACCAGGCTGACCTCTCCCCTTGCCTAGAGGATTGGAGGACTGGCAGGGACAGCTAATATCCGTTGGTGGTGGTTCGTTTGCAAAGCACTTTCCTGTAAATCTCTTTGACATTAGAGAACCCTGCGGGCTGTTATCTCCGCCTTTAGGCACGGAGAAAATCGAGGCACGGAGAGGTTAATCACCAGCTCCTGGTTCCCCAGGGGAAAATCAGAATTCAAATCCGTCTCTTCCAAGTTCAGGCTCTCTGCGTCCCCCAGCCTGTCCATGCTTGCTTTATCCTGGCCATCAGTTGAGGGGAGCCTTCCTAGTCTAAAATATCTCTTCACCAATATTTCACAACGTGTGGGTGTATGGCCTGCTTGTTTTGGGCCCCACTCCAGGCCCACCTAATTTCTGGGAGACGAGGACCTAAAATCCGCATCTTAAAAACTTGTCCCGGTGATTCTCGCGCCCACCCAAGAGTGAGCTGCCCTCGGCCTACGGCGATGCCACGTGGCGCAGCGGGCAGAGCGCGGACAAGGACCCGGCAGTGCCCTTCTTGGCTCTGTCTCAGGACCGCCTCAGTTTCCCGCCTGTGAAGTGGGCCGAGTCACGAGAGGCAGTGCCACAGCGCCTCAATCTGCTTACCCCACGAGCATAGCGAGCTGCACACCTGCCTCCCTCCCCAGGCTCCTTCCCACCTCCATCCACCCGCCCCGCCCCGCCTGGAGTGGAAGGAAAACAGCTGGGGACTCTCCGCTTCCAGGCTGCGGTCGCCTCCGAATGGGCAGCGGACGGGTCCCGAGGGGGGGACTCTGGGCCGCTTTCCGCACGCGCCCAAGCCCCGCCGGGGACCGCAGGGAACCCGAGCGAGCTGCGCATCCCGCCCGCGGGGCAGTCGCGGCCCCCGCGGCCCCGCCTCCCTCCTCGCTGCCCTCCGGCAGCCCATAAATATTCCCTGGGCCCGGAGGAGGCGGAAACGGCCTTTCCAGCGCGCCTTCTGGCGCGGGCTCACCTTCCCCTTCGCGGAGTCGGTGCAGAAGCCTGGACGGGACTCAGCGCCTGGCCACTGCGCCGAGGGGCGCATGCGCGCGCGGGTGCCTGGCGCCTGAGCTGGGATTCTGGAGCTCTGGGTGCGGGGTGGGGGGTGCGGGGTGGGGGGGCGCGGGCAGCGGAAGCCACCAGACCCACCGCGGGACTCTGCAGGAGGCTCCCCACTCGACCCAGGAGGCAGGGAAGGCTTCCTGAAGATATGTAAGCTAAGCTCTGAAAGCTGAAAGAATACGAGGGGGCAGAGGGCACAGACTATGAAAAGGCCAAGAGGGTGGCATTTGGGGGAAATTACCATCACTGTATTGAGTTCAAGGTGCCGTGTCAGAGGCTGGAGAGGGTACCAAGGGCCAACGAAGCAGAGTCTTTTAAATTAGGCTAGGCAGGACCGTGGCCTGGCCAGATTATTCGCTTTTAAGAAAGACCCCTCTGGCTTGGCGTGGGAGGTGGCATTTAGGGGTTGCAGGAACATGGGTGAAGAGTCTGTAGACAGAGGCCATGGGAGCTGGGCCAGAGTAACTGCAGTGGAAATGGAGAAAACGGGGATGGGCTGGAGAATTTCTGAGTGGAATGGGGTAGGACTCTGTGATATGATAGACTGAACGTAGGGATCAGGAAGTGAGTGATGGGTGGATGGTCTAGCTTTTCCTAAGTAGGAAGCAAGAGGGAGGATGATGCCTCCTCCTACAATGAGTCCCTCCTGGAAAATCCTCCTCTTTCCCTATCCATCCAACTTTAGTCAGAGCCTCACTCAACCTCCCACCTCACCACCTCCAGGAAGCCTTCTCCTCTCCCTTATGGATTTCAGAACATCAAAGCTTGTATTTGGTTGTTTGCTGTGTTGATTAGTTCTAGAATTAATTTGTGTGCATCAGCCCTCAAGGGAGCTGGAAGTGGTTAAGTGGTTAAGATCACATTAGAATCTTAGCTCTCCTGCAGAATTTGCTCTTCGACCTGCGAAAGTCAGTCACTCTAAGCCTCACTTTCGTCTGTACAATGGGGTGGATAATCTTGAAGGTTTCCATATGACTGGCATATGATATGTGCCCAGTAAGTGAGCTTTTTCTTTTTTTTCCCCCACTAGAGTTGGTCAGCCTGGAGACCAAACAAGGGCTTCTACAGTGTCTCCTGAAACTTCTTGTCTGGGGCTTTTGGATGGAGATAACAGGGGGGTAATAGAAAGATCTTAAGGCCAGGGATTGGAAGGCATGAGTTCCTGCTGAGGACTTCCTATGCGACTTGAGCAAGTCAGGGCCCCTTTGTCTACCTTGGACAGCAGGGAATGGGGTGGATGGCCCCAGAGATCCCCACTGCTACCCTTGGTCATTCGGTTTCTGGTGGAGTTTCCTAGCTCCCAGAAGGCCCTGAGCCCTGTGGGATAAGAGTGCTTTAATCCACTGGGACTCATTGAGGTCACAGTCAGGCCCCTGGGACTGGTGCCCCTTCCCAGGTGGACAGTAGATGGCGCCGAAGCTCTGTTTATCCAGCCTCAGGGGCGGGGCTACCTGGCCTTCACCTAGGCGGGTGAAACGCCTTATCCAGCGCGGCCCTGGTGCTTCTGGACCCTATCTTCTGCTAGTGAGGCTCTGAGAAAGGCCTGGCTGGGCTTTTCTCTCCCTCCTCCAGAAGCTGGGAAAGCCGCTTGCTTTGCTTTCCAGAGCCACAGGATGTGTGAGCAGGGAGAGCCTCCAGGGCTCTCCTGGCCCATTTCACTGAGGCCCAGAGGGAGAGGGGGGCTCGCCTGAGTGGGTTAACAGCCCAAGAGTGGTGCCAGTGTGCTGGATGTGGCAGGTCGTCCCGTCCTTCCTTCCTCCTAAGCCCCTCACCAGTTTCCTCCTCCTTGCTATCCCACTTGCTTTGGCCACTCATTCCTGCTCAGTCCTCAACCATCTGCCTGGCCAGGACCATCATCCCAGCCTCCTCGCAGGCCCCTGTCCTGTGGATTTCTTCTATGGCTGCCTGTGCCTCTCCCCACCCCTGTCCAGGGATTTTCTCACACATAGATCCTACCATCACCCTCCCCTGCTGAAGCCCTTCCCTGCCCCACTGCCCGGGAGGTGCCTTAGTCCAGCGGTCCCGGCCTTGGTCATTGGCCTGAGGCCCTCTCCCTCTCCAGGCCTCAGCCATGCAAGTCTGCTCTGAGCCCCTCACACCTTTGCCCATGCCGATCCTCCCTTCCCTGTCATACTGTCAAACTCCTACTCATCCTCCACCACTCAGCGGAGCCTCCCAGATGTGGGGGCCCAGGTGCTCCTCCTCAGCTCCCATCCCTGTGACTGCAGTATGTGGACGCCCCTGTGCTCGTCTCCTCTGCTGGGTGAACCTAAGAGCCTCTGGGAGGGGACCTTGGCGCAGGGTTTGGCCTCCCATTGGCGCTCCGTCTTTTGGGGTGAATAACAGGATAGGTGCGCTGGGAGGAGCATTACCGGATCATAGCACACTGCTGTGGGCCAGGCCACATCGCCTCTCAACCACCACAGCACAGACAGGTCAGAGACTGCAGTTTTATCATCCCCGCTTTACAGGAGAGGAGATGCATGTGCAGAAGGTCACGTGGCCAACGAGTGAGTGAGTGGAGCCGAGCTCAGCAGCCTGTGGGCACCGTAAGGCCTCAGGCCGCAGCTGAAGGGGGCTGCAGGGTGGTGGGAGCCACACGTGCCCGAGGATGAGTAAGGCTAGTGTGGGGCTATCAGGAGGCCACTTGGGATGCCTGGGGCAGAGGTCCCTCAAGAAATGAGGCTCCCACCCTGTCTTAGAGCGTTCAGAGCCCCCAGCTGTTCTGAGCCAGGCAGGGACCTGGGGCCTGAGTACCGGAAGTGTTCCTGTGGCAGCTATGGGGGAGAGACCAGTGCCTGGTAGCCAGGGAAGAGGTTGACCTGGTGATCCAGGGAGAGGCAAGGCCCCGCTTGGCGGGTGGCTCATGGTCTGGCATCGAGCTGGGCTGAACTAACAAGGCTTTCCAAGGAGCTCTGTGGTCAGCAGGCTGGAAGCTGGGAAGCCAGAGGTAAGGCTGTCCACAGAAGGCAGGACGTGGTAACAAGCTGCAAATATTTGCTGCAGAGGGACCCAGGGGCTGGGGCTGGGCAAAAGGAGGGGACTATGGAGTTTCTCAGGTTTCTGGGTCACAGTGTCAATAATGGGATTGTCTTCAGCTTGCTGTACAACACTGGTGTGGTCTAAACACCAATAAGGAAATTTCTAGCCTGGAGTCCCCCAAGGAGCCCCTGGGTCTGGGTGCCCAGTCTTGAAGTTGCACAGAAGCCAGAAATAGCAGGGCCCCGCGGCTGACACCTGAGCCCTTCATTATGTGAAGGAGAAACTGAGGCCCAAAGAGGGACTGTGCCTGCCCCATCCCACAACAAGCCAGGCCCAGAACCCGGGTCTCCTGATTCCCAGTCTGATTTGGTGGCGACTCGAAGCACATTCCCTCCTATTGTTCTGAGACTTGTGCTCAGATTCTTTGGGGGAACCGTTGGAGGTCGTTTGCTACAGCCCCTGCAGCTGGACAGCCCTCCCTAAACCCTCACCCCCTGGGAGGGAGTGTTCGAAACGCCTTCCTGGTTTAAATTCATGCGGAGAGTGCCGGAGAACTTCTTTGGGTCTACCCTTGCTCCCTCTAGCTGCAGCCAACCTGCTTGGGGATGTGTTTGGGGCAGGGCGGTGTGAGGAGTTGCTGGTCAGGAGAGGGGTGTCTCCTAACCAAGGGGTGTCTGCTCGGTGGCAGCACCCAGCTCAGCCCGACGCCTGCCCGCGTGTGGGCATCACACTGGTTGATGAGGTCATCCTCTCTCTGGGAGGCTTGCTCCCAGGGGCTCTCGTGCGGTGCTAGTCAGGTCTTCTCCCTGACTCAGCCAAGGGGTCCAGCCACTTCTTGAAGGTAACTCTTTTTCCCTGGATCGTCAATGTCATGTTGGGTCACCTCTCCCAGGGCCCAGAGACGCAGTTCTGGATCATGGGGCCTCCGATCTCTGCTCCCCAGCTGCCACCAGCTTGCCACAGGGGTCATGAGGGGCAAAGCATCATCCCACCCCAATTAGAGAAATCAGGCAAGTCTTTTTTTTTAATTTTTTTAAACGTTTTATTTATTTTTGAGACAGGGAGAGACAGCATGAACAGGGGAGGGTCAGAGAGAGGGAGACACAGAATCTGAAACAGGCTCCAGGCTCTGAGCGGTCAGCACAGAGCCCGACGCGGGGCTCGAACTCACGGACTGCGAGATCATGACCTGAGCCGAAGTCAGCCGCTTAACCGACTGAGCCACCCAGGCGCCCTGAAACCAGGCAAGTCTTTTTTTTTTTTTTAATTTTTTTTAACGTTTATTTATTTTTGAGACAGAGAGAGACAGAGCATGAACAGGGGAGGGGCAGAGAGAGAGGGAGACACAGAATCGGAAGCAGGCTCCAGGCTCCGAGCCATCAGCCCAGAGCCCGACGCGGGGCTCGAACTCACGGACCTGGACCGTGAGATCGTGACCTGAGCTGAAGTCGGCCGCTTAACCGACTGAGCCACCCAGGCGCCCCGAAACCAGGCAAGTCTTAACACACTCCAGAGCTTCTGTTCCTGGCCTCCTGGCTCTTCCTCAGGCTCTGCCTCATCCCTGAAACCTCCTGTCCCTTCCCAGAGAAGGGCACACTGAGGGTGCTCACCCTCCTGGGCAGGAGGACAGGGGACACTGACTGAGCTCCCGCTGGTACCTGGTGTAAGTGCCTTGTCTAGCAGTCCATACAGCCACTCTGTGTGGTGTGAGGGTCACCATCCCTGAGGACCAGCTGAGACCCCAAACTGCCAAGCTACTAAGTGGGGGAACCACAACGTGAATGTCCCTGTTTGTGTATGGGACAAGATCATTATTGTTTTTTCTTAAAGTGACTGTGTAACTGGTGGTGGGAATAACCATATATATCAGCTAACATCTAGTAGGGGCTCGATAAATATTTGTTGAGGGAAGCAGTGAGTCAATGAACTAGTTCTCAGTGGCTGGGGGTGCTGGGTGAGGACCTGCCCTTATTGGCATTCAGGCCCAGAGAAGAGGTGCCCGTTGGGGACCTGAGGGCAGAGTCACCCTTGTCCCTCACAACTAGCTGGGGTATCATTTCCTGTTCCTTGTCCCCCACCATTGAAGGGTAGGCAAAGCAAGTCTAACGAGGGGAAGAAGACCAGGATTTGGTGGAAGCTGAATTAACAGGGGAGTGTTCCCTCCATGGGCTCTTGTATCTTGTCCTCCTGCATGGCTGTCCTACCTCTGTGCTCCCTGCTCAGCTGGGAATGCACTCCTAGGAGGCCCTCTTCTCGTACAGACTCGACCTGCTCCAGGAAGCCTCCTTACACCAGATCCTGGAGTGGGCCTCTCCCTGGGCTCCCCCAGCCTTGTGAATTGTTGTCACGCAAGCTCCATGTTGTCATTGACTAGTTATGTGGTTGTTTCCCCATCAGACCAGGAGTTCCCTGAGGGCAGGGCTTGTCTTCCCACGAAAAGGCCAGGAAGGAGGGTTGTTGAACCAGTGAAGGAGTGAGTGAACGAACAAATGAATGCACCAAGGCATAGGCAGCACGAATATTCCCAGTTGGCAAGCTTCGGGCCTCAGTTCTGCCGTCAGCTGGCTGGTCGACACTGGGCAAAGCCCTGCTCCACTTCGATGTCAAACATCACATCTGTCCTTTGGACTAATGGGACCTTCCAGCTGTCCCTGAGAGACCAGGAGCGAGGGCAGGGTTGAGTGCGCCCGCAGATGCTCACATGAAGCTGTCCTGCTCTCCCTGTCTGCTTAGCCCTAAGCCCCACTGAGGGAGGGTGGAGGAAGGACCCATCAAGTTGCTTTAGCCCCACGCTGCTTCGTATCGCCTCATCTCAGAAATGCTTCATCTCAGCTCTGATTTCTCTGCCCCGAGCAAGCCTGCTTGGCCAGCAAACTCATTGACATCAGCCAGGGCTTGCTGGGGGCAGGCCCCGCCATCCAGCCCCAGGGTCAGACAGTGTAGGCAACGCTCTACAGGTTACCAAGCCTACGCCACTCCCCACCCTGTCTCCCCACATCCCAGGGGGCCGGCCTTCATTTGGTCACCAAGGCAAGTGGGACCTGCAGAGGGAGAGACTGCCCTGGCCCTGAGTGCTCAGTGCCCAGTGGCCTAGGTAGGAGTCTGAAATCAAGTTTTAAACTCCAAACCGGTTTATTTTAATCCCCAGTGCTGCCTGAAGGTGTGATTTGGGCAAGTGGGGAATTTTCTCTGGGCCCCATTTCTTTATCCATTTTGGGTAGATAACTTGCCCAGTAGTCCTGAAGGTGCCTGCAGAGCTGGAGGGACCACTTGTGGACAAAATGCTAGCCTAGGAACCAGACGCGCCTCACCCCTGGGATCTCAGCATCTTGCCAGCCTCCCTTCCCCCTCTCACTCACCGCCGACACCTACACAAACAGGCAGGAAGCTCTGAGGCTACTCCCTCCAAATAAATTTCTACTGTTTCCAGTTTTCTCTGTTTCCACCATCACTATCCTCATTGAATGCTCATCACTAAAGTCTTCCTGGGATCATGACTGTTGACCGGCTGGTCCCTCTCATCCATCCTCCACGTGGCAGTGGGATGCCTTTGTAAAATGCAGACCTGACCGTGTCTGCTTGAAACTCTTCCAGGCTCCCCGTTGCCCGTAGACTAACACCATGTTCTATGGGTCAGTGTCCGGCCATGGCACCTTTCCGGACTTATATTGTGCCCCCTTACCCTTTATGCCTGGCCTTCTTTCAGCTCCTCAAACTCCTGCCCCAGTCTTTGCCTGGAAGAATGTGTCTTTCGGCCCCCTGCAATGCCACCCGTGGCATCCACTGCTGGCCAATTTCCTCCCTCCATCGCCTTCCTGGAACTGTCTTACCTGACCACTTGAATCTAGTTAGGTTTCTCTGCGTACTCTCGGACTGCCTCCCTTCCTTGCGACCCCCCTAACTTCTCCGTTTCCTACCTTCCATGTCTCTGCTCACGTTTATTAACTACCTGCTACGTACCAGGCATAGGAATACAGTGATGGAGGAGAATAAACGTGGTTCTTGCCCTCCTGGAGCTTGGGGTCTACTGAGGAAGACTTACGTTAAACGAAGAACGTGAAGTAAATAACCATACATCAGGACAAGCATTTGTCACTTGGCACACAGCAGCTGTCATAGGTTGGCCTCCCTGAGAAGCAGTCCCTGAGGTGGAGACTGGCATGCAGGAGTGCCCTTGGAGCTACCCGCTGTGAGAGGGAAAGAAGGAAGCAGGATTGGGCAGAGGGAGAAGGCGGGTTGTGATCTGGTCTCATGAAGGTCTCAGGTGACCCCATGGGGGCTCTGGAAACTGGGAGGAACCTCAGAGTTATCCCAATCTGGGGTGAGGGGCTGGGCAACTCCACCAGCTGCTGATGAACTTGGCCCTAGAAGGGGTCGTGATCTCGGGCAAGGCAGTCTTCTTCAGCAGAGCTAGTCCCCCAGAAGGCTGACAACTGAGGGAGCACTCCCGGCCCTTCATGCCTGTTGAGGGACCCACCAGCCCAGCACAGCGCAGGCACGACACATGGGAAACAAGCTCCCAGAGGTTCCAAGATTTGCCTCTGTGACGGCATGGCTTTCCAGCTCCCGCCCATCTGTCCACTCCCAAACTTCCTTTCTGTCCTTGGCGTCTGCTTCCCCTTGGGGAACTGTGGAGGCAGCCGAGCACCCGTGGGTCTGAGGGGTACGTCAGATCCAGTGCAGGGGCAGGGAGGGGTCGGTCCCTCTGCCGCGTGGTCTCACCTGGTGCTTAGAGAGTTGTCGCAGGAGTCACCTCTGGGCCACATGAGAGGGAGGGGGAGACCTTGGGCCTCCTGCTGCTGTTTTACAGCCTCATAACTGTCCTTGCTCGGCCCTTGGTGCCATCCCTGGCCTCCCATACCCTTCAGAGGCACGGCCTGGGTACAGGCTGAGAGCCAGCCGGTGACGTAAGTAATATGTTTTAGGAGAAAGACAGGCAAGCCCGAGCTGGGCCCTGCCATTCCCAAGATCACGGGGGAGACAGGCTAAACAACAAAACAAAACAAAACACCCAATTCCCCAGCCATCTGGAAGCATTTACCAAGAGCATCCCCTGTGCTCTGTGTACATTGAAGGTAGTTCTCACAACCCTGTGAAGAGCTACCAATTATTATCCCATTCTAAAGATGGGGAAACTGAGGCTTGGAGAGCTGAGCTAGTGACTTGCACAGTGGTTTCCAGTTAATAAATGGCAGATGGTAGGCACCTAGATAGGAGAAGAGAACTCAGAATGAAAGGTAGGAGTGGGAGCCAGGAGAGAGTCCCCGACTTGGGCCACTGCCATTTTTCCAGAGCCCTGGCAGCCATCCAGGAGGGTGGAGAGAAAATCCCTTGAGCCCAGGACCAGCTAGGTCACCTAGAGCCCACGCTTGGAGGTATGTTGGAGGTAGGACTGGTTAAAGTTGTCTCAGCCACAAAGCCCTAAGTGAATCTTGTCTGAATCTTTCTGCCTGGTGTCTGTTGACCCCTGGGTGTTAAGGGAAGGGAAGAAAGAGGGAGTGGAGCCACCTCCCCCAGCATGGCCACTGGCTACAGAACGAGTTCCATCTTGGGCAACAGGGAGGGGAGCCTGATTTCCAACCACCCTGCCCCATGTGGAGATCTTTCTCCCAGGGCTAGATGAAGGGGACAAGAGTTTATTATCAAGAAGACTCTTCTTGGGGCACCTGGGTGGCTCAGTTGGTTAAGCATCTGACTTTGGGTCAGGTCATGATCTCATGGTTTGTGAGTTTGAGCCCCACCTTGGGCCCTGTGCTGACAGTGTGGAGCCTGCTTGGGATTCTCTCTGCCCCTCCAGACCCCTCTCAAAAGTAAATAAATAAACTTAAAAAAAGAAGAAAAAGAAAAAGAAAAAGGAGGAGGACAAGGAGGAGGGGAAGGGGAAGGAGAAAGAAAGAGAAGGAGAAGGGGACTCTTCTTACCAGAGGTTGGGACTTAGGGACTTAGCAGGAGCTACTTGAGTGCTGTCCTGGCTTAGCAGGTCTGGCACTGAGTTCAAATGCTGATTCACCTGTGTGCACCTCATGTGTGCTGAGCCCTGTGTGCTAAGTCAGTGGTCTCATCCAATTTGCCCAGGGGCCCACGGGGAGAGAGGTTGTCACCTCCATTGCTCTGATGGGGAGACTGAGGTCCAGAGAGGTGCAGGGACTCACCCAGATCTCCTCACTCCCAGCCCAGGGATCTCTTGATTTTCCCTAGCAATGTCCCCAAAAGACAACACCTGTCCCTTACAATCCCTAAATTAGGGAGCAAATTCCAGTGGGCAGGAGCCTTTGTGCCTGTTGGGGAGAGATTTTGGTCAGACTTGCCAACTCACTTTCCCCTTTTATTAAATGGGTATTAATACTAGGAGTAGTGCTAGTAAATCAAGTACCTTTCAGCATGCCGTGTGGTTTAGGGGTTAGCACAGGCCAAGGGCCTGGAGCACAGGAGGGCCCTACCAAGTGATTGGTTGGTATTTCAGGGTCGGTAAGGGAAGAAGCAGGCAGACAAGTAAATATGTAGCCTCCTCACCCTTTTTAGGGCCTGTGTCCCTTGCCTCTTCCCGACAAGGTCCTCAGCAGTGCCTGGGCCCCGCTGTGGGTGTGTGGTTCACACATTTGCATTCATGCACGGAGGGGCTGCTTCTGCCCTCAGACCAGGGCCTCGAGGGCCCCCAAGGCCACGTCTCTCCTTCACACTGGGGCTCAACCCAGAGGGTCCCGTTCATGGTGCCTGATTGCTTAATGAGCTTGGCATCAGGGTATGAATAATTGCACCATAAAGTATGTAAATCTAATCATAACAACACCATGCTGGGCAACCTGCATTCTCTCAGCTCTCAGGTGCCCTAATCCCGGGACAGCAGTTCCGTGGGAACCACATCACCCAGCTCCCTCCTACTTTTCTGAAATTATCACTACAGTGTGTACCTTGGCCTCAGCAATTACAGTTGCACAAAGGGCTCCCTGCCCCCATCCCATTCGAGTCTCACAGTAACAATGAGTGAACATTTATGGAGCGTTGATGGTATGGAAGGCATAGATGTAGTCATTTTACGTAGAGTAACTCGTTTAATCCTCCTAGTAACCCTGTGAGATAAGCCTTATTGGATCCCCTGTTTCACAGATAGGGAAACTGAGTCTCAGAGGGGCTTGATAACTTGCCTAAGGTCGCACACAGCTGCTAAAGCAAGACGCTGGGAAATTCTGCAGGAAGGGAAACTAAGGCACACAGAGAAAAAATAGACCTTTTCCAACAACTTGTAGCAATTCAGGGGTTTGCCAGGTCCCCTGGGACCTCGTCAGCCAGTTTTGGGTCCGTGAGGGCCGGACTGTCACCCCAATATGTGGCTGTGTGGCTGAAGTGTGTGTGTATTGGAGGTGTGGACCAGGGCCTCATTCTGGGAAAGTCAGGGGATACAGCCAAAGCAAAGAGCTATTTTAAGGCCTCCCCTGCTCCCCACATAGCCCCTCTGCTGAGCCAGGCTGCAGTGGCCCGGGGCCTGGGCCAAGCGTGGAGAGTTTGTTCCGAGAGCAGAGGGAAGTCTTGGCTCCAAGATATTCACACTCAATGAATTACTTCAACGCTAGATTAGACTTGCAGGCTTGGAGCAAAGTGATAATAGGGCTCAATTAAATTAATTTATATGGACTCTATGCTCCAGGCCCCTCCCTCAGTGTTGGGGCAGGCCTGACCCACCGCACCTTGGCCCTCAGGCCCGGCCCACGCTGGGAGTTTTGGATAGCGGTCAGACATTGGGTGCGGGGGCTGCTCCTTCTACGGTGGGAAAAGCAGTGATGGGGCTGCGGAGGGAGAAGCCAGGATTGTTGTTTTGTTTTTGTTTTCAGTCTGATGTGCAGGTTGGGAGAAAACGACCCTAATTAAACAAAGACTTCAGGAAGCTAATTCCTGGTTAGAGAAGGTAAGGCGTGGCAGGTCTGGCTAAGGCCTGATTCCCAAGGTCCTAGGGAGGGACCTTGAAGAGATCATCTGGGAAGGCCCTTAGCCCCTGCCCAGGCCTGTGTCCCTCACTATCCCAAGCAAGGGGACGTGCGGCTTTTTGTGCTGAGTGGATGGGTACAAGAGAGGGCCAGGCACCCAGGCCACAGCCTGGGCTCTCCTGGCAACTTGCTGTCAGAATCGCGGACCCCTCACAATCCAGCCCCGGCCTGCCTGCCTCTCGGGCTTCACCTTCTGGCCCTCGTCTTTCTGTCCAGCCTGACTCCCCTCCTACTCTCCAGATGCCCTGAATCCACCTGCAGTTCTCTGGCTGGCATGCTTTGCCATCCCACGACCCCTCTGCCCCCGGGCCTTTGTATTTGCTGTTCTCCTGTCCAGTACGGCCTTTCCCCCACTTTTCCTAGAGAGTGCCTGATTCTTTCCCTATCCCTACACTTAACACCCCAAATGTGGGGATCTGTCTCAGGGTCTGTCTCTCCAGGAAATGGCCTTCTGGAGGGCAGGGGCAGATCCTGTGGCCCCAGGGCCTAGGACAGTGCCTGGCACAGAGGTGGCACTGGGGGGGGGGGGTTAGATAATCTTGAGCGTCACCTGCAGCACTAATGCTGTGATTCTGTCATGGTGTCCAGCCCAGGCCCAAGATGATCGCTCAGCTTGCACGGACCACACTGGATAGAGAAACAGGTGCCTCCCTCGTGGCCCACCTCATTCACTGGCCTCAGGTGGGTTACTTCCTTTCCCTCAGTTTCAGTTTCCCATTCTGCGCTGGGACCCCCGGCTCACCCCTCCAGGGCCCCAGGGGCAGGGACTTGCTGCCCTGCACCTGGTGCTCAGGAATTCTAGCCGTTTTTGGTGTAGGCCTTGCTGCAGCAGGTAGAGGCCGGTGCTGAGGCCGTGAAACTGCGGGTACAGAGGTGGGCGCTCTGAGCGGAGTCTCAGCGTACAGACTGCTTGAGGGGTTTCCCAGCAACTGGGCCTCTCTTGCTGTGTTTTCTCCAGCAGACAGGGCTCCGCCCACAAGTATTCATCAAGTGCCCAGTGTGCTGTGGTCCCGCCTCCAGCTCTGCCACAGACCCTCCACGTTGGGGTCCTGGCTGCTGTCTGTAGGACGGGGAGCTCCTGCCAGGCCGGCGTGGCTCTGAGCCCCAGAGAGCCCCAAAGGAAGTCAATCTCCCCTCTTTGCTGACCTGACCCCCTGTTTTTTGGAATCCAGATCAAGGAGTTTGAACTTCACCTAAGAACTGTGGGAGTCCGGGCAAAGCAGGAAATGTCCTGGTCAGATGGGGGCTCAGGCGGTACGCCTGCCCCGAGATGCTTCCATGTGGGGTCCCCTGTGGGCAGGCTCTGCTTCCCCCGGGGCAGGCCCGTCTCTTCCCCTGCCATTTTGTCTTCCTCACACTTTCCAGCCATGGAAAAACCCACCCTCCCCCACCCCACCCCCATCCCCCAAGGATGCCAGGCCTTTTTGGGGTTGTAAATTTATGACTAAAGCTGAGGGCCAGGCCTGCTGCAGGCTGACTTTGAACCTCAGCCTCACACTCAGCACCCACCAGGGGCTTTTCCTCCAGCCAGCAGGAGGAGCAGACCTTTGGCCTAGAAAATGAAAGGCCTCTGTGGGGAGGCAGGAGCCTGCGTAACCCCCCCGCCGCCTCCAGGGCCCCAGGGGCAGGCCTTGCTGGCTGAGCTGCGGGCATGGCTGGCTTGAAAGCCCAGAGCCAGCTTGGGCCCTCCAACTCCACAGGCCTCCTCCTCATCTTTCTTTGGTCAGGACAGCTAAGGGATGGAAGCTTAGAGCTCAGCGTCCCAACTTTCCAACTCTGTCTTCTCTGGGCCTCAGTTTCCTCTTCTGTGACCACAGGGCGTTAGAGAAGGTCACCTGTAAGTTTCACTGGGGATCTAATGTTCCACTGCCTTCCACCGTCCTTTCTGAGCCCCTCTTTTGTGCCAATGCCGGGGTCAAGAGAGATGCCAGGGCCTATCGGTGAGTGGGGAAGGGGGACAGGGTGTGGGGAGTCCAAGACCAGCTTGCTCACTCTGGAGGCAGGAGGAGGGAGGCCCGCAAGACTTCCCACTGTGGGAGAGAGCTGAGTAGAGGACTGGAATGGTCGATGCATTCATGTGTTGATTAGACAAACATGCAGTGCCGACTGTATGACATAAAGCACACTTCTGCTGCTGCTGTGTGTGTGCGTGTGTACATGTGTGTAAAACAATGACGAAGAAAGACATAACTCTGAGAACAGAAGTTTTCAAATGGACACGGAGGGAGGGCATTCCACGCAGGAGGGGCACTAGGCAAAGGCAGTGATTCATGAAGGAGCATCCTGGGTTTGGAGAAGGACACAAGGTTATGTGTGGCTGAAGCAGGAAAGGGGTGAGTGCTTTCTGGTGTAAAAGGTTCTGGGACCAGAGAGACGCAGGATCAGATCCCAGTTCTGCCCTGACTAGCTGTGGGACTTTGAGGGTTGTTTGATTTGTCTGTGTCTCAGAGTTTGTCGAGAATGGGACATACTTCTTACTTTTCAGGGTCGTGAGAATTACGTGAAAAGAGGTAGGTAAAGCACCAGCCAAGGTCTGGCAGAGATCATTGCAGGTACATCCAGTGGGGGGCACAGCCAATAAACAAAGCTTTCTAACAGTCAAAATCTTCTTACTGTGGAAGAAACTGCCATGTAGGGAGGAAGCTCCCTGTCATGGGAGGCATATAAGCTGGACTAGGGTTTATGTCAGGGAGGCAATGGGGAGAGATCTTGAACCAGAAATCTTTAAGGTCTTCTAGCTCTCAGGTCTATAATTCCATCAAACACATATGGCCATCTATCCCACGACATCCTTGCAGAGGTCTAGGACTAGCACCCTTGACCCAAGTTTGCTGACCTGGCCCAGAAAGCTCAACACTCTCCACATGTTCTGGGTCCCAGAGCTCTTACCTCCCCAGTCACCTCCTCTGACCACAAATTTCCACTCTGTAGGAATCCAGTCAGTATGGAGTAGATTGAGAAAATCACCTCCCCGGATTTGGGCACAATCTCTATTGATGTGGTCAAAGAAGTCAGTGGTTGTTTGGCAGCTTGCCTTTCGCTCAGCTGCAGCAGGGAGACCCCCCCCACTTTGGCTAAATGCTCTCAGACATCTCAAGATTTGTAGAAGCACAGAGCATTCCAGGGAAGTGATAAATCCTTGTGGGATGAATGAATGAAGTGTCTGACTTTTGGCTCAGGCCAGCCCCGAGGAAGGAAATCCAGAGAATTAGGGGGCGCAGAAGGATCCTCGGCCGGGGGCCATGTTTCAGTTTTTCCTTGGGAGCTCGGAATGCTTCCTGTCTCCCCATTCATCATCACCCCACCCTGCTGGTTGCTTTCTGTCTTCACAATACCCCTCTTTGGGGGATGAAATGGCAGGCTGATAGACTCATAGAATCACAGGTTGTCAGTTCTGAGGGGCCTCCACAGAGGGTCCAGTTCAACCTCCTCCTCATATAGATGGTGAGACCAAAACCAGAGTGGAGGGGGCTGGCAAGGTCTCCTAGCATCACCTAGTGAGTGCCTGATGGAAGGTGGTACAGGCGGGTGGTGAGGATCACATTGGATGACGTTAAGTGTGGGTGACCCCGACCCAGGGGGACAGCTGGTTCACCCTATTTGTGAGGTCTTTAGGTTAACCCCATCTACCACCACCACCAAGAACCCTGCAGAAACTAAAATCTCTGGGCTTAGTGACCCCGGCGGAGTCCCCGACCCCAGACCCCACTGGAGGACCCTGGCAGGGGACCGCGGGAAAGCATCCATCCTGGGGTGTGATCCCAAGGTCGGTACAGAGAGAGAGCCTCCAGCTTAAGTTCTGGTACTGGCTCTGCCGCTGCTCTCCGTGTGACCCTGGGCAGGATCTACCTCTCTCTGGGCCTCAGTTTCCCCATCTGTGAAATGACGGTGCCGAATTGGACCCAGAGACCTTTGAGCTCTCACCTGCTGTCTATCTGAATGCTTCAGCAGCGAGGAATCTGAACTCACCTTCAGCATTTCCTGCCTTGGCACACACCAAGCCCCCTATCTAATCCTGGGGTCCCGGGCCTGGCCTCCAGGGAGACATCGCTATGATTTAAGGTTCCAGATTTCCTGCACCATTAGCGTCATGATACCTTATAGCTGGGCCTCAATTGCTTTTTAATTAAAAACGAATCCCTCCCAATCCCTGGTTTTACGTGCGTCTCGGGGAGCCTGCAGAGACCCTGTTCTACCTGATGCTTTATGTAGCCCTGCTTTCTGCTCTTCTGTTTCCACCCTTGTTTCAGGAAGAGAAGGGTCTGGGATTATTTATGGACACCTTCTTTGTGCTGGGTGCTGAGGCCCCGCATTGTATACCATCGATGCATAGCATCCCACATTTGAAGACATCTATGCGGGAATGAAAAAAGGGATGGCTTCAAACCTGTTCTGTGACCGGCACTCACTTCCAGCCCAACTAGGAGATAAAGCAGGGGCTAGGAGGACAGGCCTGGTGTGCAAAGAACTGTCCCCACCTCGTGGCAAGTCCTGGAGTTTGGGGGCAGAGAGATGTGTGTCCGATTCTCACCTGAAACACCGTCTGAAGACCTGAGGCGTCAGGGAGAGGGAGGGAGCCACATGGTCAACCCTGCCTTGCCAGAGTTTGGCAGGCCAAGACATAAGTTTCCCATAGGCCAAAGTGGACACTCTGGAATGGAGTAGGGCACAAATCATTTAGCAAGGGCAAGTCCAGGGATCTGCTGCCTGCCAGGGACGGGTGACCCCAACAGAATGTGTCTGTCTGGGGTGGAGGAGAGGGTGGGAGACAACAGCTGGGAGACGGGGCATCACCCATGTCAACAGATTGTTTCTTAGCAAGGAGGGAAGTCACGGAAAACTCCACATTACACCCCAAAGAGGGAAAGCTGGGCTTTGGACATTGCCACCAGAGGAGGAGCCCTCGGCCAGATTCCAGCACCTCCAGGTAAGCCCTACTGTTGTCATGTTATGTCTAGTCCCCCCCACCCCCTTCCCCAATATAAACCTGCCTCTGGAGGCGGAGAGCCACACGGAAGAGTAGAAGGAGGGGGGCAAATAGAAGAAACCCACTATCCCCTCCCCCTCTCAGTGGCTAAATCCGGAAATGGCCTGAGCTGGGGTAGGAGGGTACTTTGAATTGGGTGTGAGGGTGACCTCCTGAGGTCAGATTGGGTGCTCCTGTTGCCACCTGAAAATGAGACTGTCCCTTAATGCCTAACATAGAGCAGGAAGGCTGGGGTCCTCCATAGGTCCCTTCCAGGGGTGGAGAAGGAGAGCCAACAGGGCAGGTCTGAGAGACAGGGTTGAAAAATAAAGTGTTTTCATTTGCATGCCTGAGAATCCGGCCTATCCCGCACGCCACTTACATATACACATCATTTCATTGAATCTCAGAGCCATCTACAGGGTCAGTTTATCATTTCCAAATCACAGACGAAACAAGGGGGTTTGGGGAAATCCCCTGGCTTGCCCAGGGGCCTTTGATTCAAGATTTGAATGGACTCCAGTGTCTGGGCAGGACTTTCTAGTCTAGCAGTTCTCCTCAGACTTCAAGCTTCTCAGCCTTCAAGCTCAACTCTCAGAGATTCCAGGAGATCAGGAATGGGAGGGACCAAGGACTCTGCATTTTCTTCTCTTTTTTCTTTTGCTTTCTTTTCTTTTCTTTCTTTTCTTTTCTTTTCTTTCTTTTCTTTTCTTTCTTTTCTTTTCTTTTCTTTTCTTTTCTTTCCTTTTCTTTTCTTTTCTTTTCTTGTTGCTGGATAAAATATCAGCACGTACTTTAATTGCATAATTGAGTATCAAAAATGTAAAGAAGCTCCTCAGAGACTGAAAACAAGGAGGATACATACAGCTGAGTCGATTCCTTGAGGATTTTTGAAAAGTTTTTATTTTAATGACCCGGTGCTCATCACCCCATCACCTATCTCACCCATCCCCCCACCTCCCTCCCCTCTGGTAACCATCAGATTGTTCTCTATAGTTAAGAGTCTGTTCCTTGGTTTGAAGGATTGTGCATTTTCATAAGCACCTGGGAGAACTCTGGTACAGGTAGGAGAACACGTCCTGGGAAATACCACCCTTGCCTCGATGCCTTTATGGTTAAGAATAGCATTCTTCAGGCAATTGGGGCAGCTCTGGAATGCCAGGGCCAGAAGATGCCTTTTTTATTCCCATGTTCTCTGTGCCCTCCAGTCCCCATTCATGGCTCACGAACAAACGTTCATGAGTGGTCATTTGGGGCTCTGGAGCCAGACTTTGCAAGATTGAAGCCCAGCATTGCTGCCTCTTAGTTGTGTGAACTTTGGGCAAGTTACTTCTTTCTGTGCCTCAGTGTCCTCATCTGTAACATGGGATGATTTTGGTACCTACCTCATAAAGTGGTTGCGAGGATTAATTAAGTTGGTATATGTAACTCAGTGATATGTCACGTGTAATATATAGGGAGTGAGCAGTCCAGAAACGCTAGTCATTATTGTTAGTGGTGGTAGTATCATTACCTATGTGGCTGAAACACATCAGGTCCTTCAGCGCCAGGGGAACTGGAGGGCAATGATTTGTCTGCAGGCCAGGTCCCAGGAGAGCCATGAAAATCAGGATAGAGAGCTTGAGAGGAGCTGTTGGGTACAGGCAGAAGGCTCTGGAACTGAGGCTTCTGTAAGGAGATCCTTGGCAACCCAGGAACAAGAAGACCATCAGCTGGATCGGGGTAAGCCCCAGAGAGAAGCAGCCTTGCTCACGACAGAATGTGCCCGTCCGTTGGGTCAGTGGTTGGCACCGTCCTGCCTGGAGGGCAAAGCAGGGACAAAATAATAGCACCTTGACTGTTGGGCACCGTGACTCGACCCCCACAACAACAAGAGGTAGATGTGGCTGCTCTATTATTCCCATTGTAGAGATTAGGAAATTGAGGGCTGGCTTGCTGAAGTGCCCTGCTTAAGGTCACAGGGCGAAAGGCGAAAGAAACAGGATTCAAACCGGGGTTGACCCCAATGCCTGCGTCTGTAACCATGGCCCCCCCACAGAAGGGAAGCAGAGGGACGCCTCTCCGGCTCCCTCTCTCTTATACCTGAGGACCACACAGGGGTCAGTCCAGTTTAGGAATATCGCCAGTCCTTCAGCTCACC
Organism: Lynx rufus; assembly: GCF_022079265.1. NCBI lineage: Eukaryota > Metazoa > Chordata > Mammalia > Carnivora > Felidae > Lynx > Lynx rufus. The sequence goes on from NW_025814897.1 coordinate 56,143,879, forward strand.
CAGCACGCAGATGAATAGTCTTGCAGCACCTTCTCCGTCAGATTGGTTGAGTTGAGAGCCATTCCCTCTCGTCTCTCGGGCCACAGGGGCAGCAAGGCGGCAGGGGAATTTATCTTGGCCGTCCAGTCTCACCGGCCCTGGCAGCTTTCCTTGGGTTAGAGGGTGCCATTGCTCCCTGGAGAGCTCGGGGTTCCCTGGGTAAGGGGATCCTGGGCGGTCTCAGGGCTTGTTAGCCGCCTGCAGTGACTTTATGGGGCTGCCGTGTTCGTTGGGCCCATAAAACACATGGAGTTTGCAGCCCTCAGAGTTTCCATGTCTCCCAGGCCCAAGGCCAAAGTACGAGGAGCAGGGAGCCCCAGGTAGCGGCACTTTGTGGGGCGGCTCCCCGCGCTGGCGCCTGCCCCGGGGCTCAGAGGCGGCCACCACAGGCGCCGGGCCAGGCACCTCAGTCCTCACAGCCCCTTGAGCGGATGGGACCATTCCTGGTTTTGAGAACTTTTTTTGGTTTGTTTTGATCTGGTGAAATAGTCTTGTATCCTCATTCTACAGAAGATGAAAATTAAAGGCTCAGAGAGGTGAAGTGACCTGAAGAACGAGGTGGCCGGGGAAGATGGGGGCGAGGAAGAAGAGATGACCCAGAACGGGCCTGTCCTGGGGGCCACCTCCACCCCCATTACAGAAGGGGATCTTGTACCTATGAAATTGTATTCAAAGCAGAGTGTGTTTTCCCCCCAGGGTGTATAAAAGAAAGAACATAAACAAGGTTTTTTAGGTTTCAAAGTTGGAGGGGCGGGAGTTAGGATTTGCTTTGGCCTCAGTACGGCTCTGAGAGCTGATGGAGAAGGTGAGGGCACTGAGACGATGGCCCTATGTGAAGCCGCGTGGTGAGCTGGTGGCAGGCCGGCCTGGGCCATTTGGGCAAGGAGGCCATCTGGTGTGGAAGCCTCTGGTTCTCATCAGGCCCCCGCCTCCTCCTGACCTTCGGGAAGGTCACCTTTCAGCTGACTGATCTCTGGCCTACCAGCTCTTCCTCTTCCTCATGGGAACCAGCTCTCGTCCCCAGCGGCTCTGTGGAAAGAGTCTCAGAACCAGAGACACCAGCTCCTCAGGAGGGAACCCTGGCTCTAGAAACCCCAGCCAAGTGCCCTCCACAAGTGATTCTTCCACCCCTCCCTTGATGGGGAGCTCACTCCTCCTAGGGCATCACCTTCATAGGGCTATTCTGCCTGAGAAAAGGTTCTTCCAGACACTGGTCAAACAATTATCTCCCTGTGCTGTCTTTCTGTTGGCCCTCACTTTACCCAGTGGGACCCCTCTCCCTCCCTCCCCCTCCACCCTCCCCCTCTTCCTCCCTCCCTTCTTTCCTTCCTCCCTCCCTCCTTGTCCTCCCTTCCTTCCCTTTTCTTCTCTTCCCTTCCCTTCCCTTCCCTTCCCTTCCCTTCCCCTTCCTTCCTTCCTTCCTTCCTTCCTTCCTTCCTTCCTTCCTTCCTTCTTTCCTTTCCCTGTCCCTTCCTCCCTCCCCGCTTCTCTTCCTATCTCCCACAAATATCTGTGAACCTAGTATGGGAGGAGCCTATGTCTGCCATTCCCTCTGTTCAGTCAGCCCCTCTGGGATGAGGGCTCTGACCGGTCGTCTTGAGGCTTCCCCCCACCCCCCTAGGATTAATCCTCAATTCTTTCCTTGCCCCTACCTTCCTATCACCTGGCTGCCCCTCTGAGCAGTTATCAAGGTTCCATACGAAGCCGTGATGGAGTACATACAGCCTGGGGCCCCAGTGGGGCATGAAGGGCCTGGGTTGCAGGTGCAGCTGTCTGTCTGCTCCCTGTGTCCCTCTGTGGTAAATGCGTCTCTTCTGTACAGTGGGGAATTTAAAGTAGATAGTATTGAGGGGCCGTCCTTTTCCCCTGACCCTCAAAGCTCTGTACAAAGGCCACCTCTAGCCCTCCGATGGCCCAGGCTGTATTCTTTCAGTTCCTCCTCTGGGAATGGTTACCTCCTCTAAGTATTTTCTATGTGTGAATGTCACCTGCCCTGGCAGAGCCCTGAAGGTTTATCCCATACCCCTGCCCCAACACCAGGCTGGGTACAGAGGAGGGTTTGGTTAACATGGGTGTGAACTGAGAGATGTGTCGCGCCAGGCAGGGCAACAGTTCACACTTCAGGGGTGGGTGATGGGGCTTGGACCCTGACCACAGCACATGCCTTCTCTGTGGACTTGAGGAAGTTTTTAACCTCCCTGAGCCTCAGTTTTCCTACTTGTAAAATGGGAATAATATTCAGAGACAGAGTTAAAGAATATAAATATGTCAGGGGCGCCTGGGTGGCTCAGTCGGTTAAGCGTCCAACTTTGCCTCAGGTCATGATCTTGTGGTTTGTGGGTTCAAGCCCTGCTCGGGCTCTGTGCTGACAGCTCAGAGCCTGGAGCCTGCTTTGGATTCCATGTCTCCCCCTCTCTCTGCCCCTCTCCCGCTCGTGGCCTGTCTCTCTCCCTGTCAAAAATAAACATTAAAAAATAATATAACTATGTCTTATTATTGTAGGCATTCAATAAATTATATTGAATTATGTTAAATAATATAATGTATATTATATCATATCATATCATATCATATATTATTTTTACCACATAAGGCCAAGCGTTCTTTACAAAGGTATCTAGGTATTCTGTGGGAATATGCCCACAGAATGTAATTGTGTTGAATTTACCTGGCTTTGGCACTGTGTGCCTGGGCTGTCATATTGAACTCCCAACCATGCTTACCAAGCTTCAGGGGCTGCACAAGGTAAGCAGCCAAGCAGGCTGTGTGGCCAGTGGCTGGCTGGTGGTAGTAGACAGGCCTCGGAAGGCCATGTTGCTGGAGGCCTGGCGGCCAGCACGGGCAGGCTCAGGGGGGCCAGGCCGCCTGCCAAGGTTGGGCAGGCTTGATTACCTCCACCCACCCTCCTGGTCTGGCCCCGTTAAAAGTTTCTGCCCCACTGGACCTGGAGCCCCTGGGGCTGAGGACCTCGTGGGAGAGGGAGGGCCCCAGCTCAGGCCAGGCTCTGCACACAGATGCCCCCTCCCTTTCCCAGCCAGTTCAGTTCACTCTCTAGCCCTTTTCTGAGCATCTACTGTGCACCAGGCCCCGGCCGGAGGCTTCACACGCGTTATCTCATTGCTCTTGACTGACCTCCGAGGTAGGGGTTATCATTCCTATCTTACAGATGCGACTCAAAAAAAAAGGAAGTGACTTGCCCAGGGTTACCCAGTCTGCAGGCTGTGGAGCCAGGATCTGAACTTGGGTGTGTGTGATCCCAGAGCCCAAACGTGCTCCTGCCAACACACTGTGAGTGATGGGTTCTGACACCGCACATCCCTTCCCCCCACCCCTTCCTTCTTTCTGTAAACGTGTCTGGGGTTGGCGCTGGGTGGCTACATAAGGCCCCTGCCCTCAAGGAGCTCATCATCTAGTGGGCAAACAGACAGGAAGCTGACAGTTACTGCATGGAGGGAAGGTGGGAAGGACAGAGAGGGAGACGGAGAGGACCGTGAAGAGGGCTGCACTGGGGGAGACGATGCGTTTGCATTACTTTTCATCCAACAAACTTTTACTAAACCTTCAGACTATTTATTTCTGGCCCACCTCGTTCCAAAAGGGGGGTGGCCTACAGACATATGTAGAATACAACCACTTTTTATTTTATTTAAAAAAAATTTTTTTTTTACATTTATTTATTTATTTTTGAGAGACGGAGAGAGACAGAGCACAAGCTGGGGATGGGCAGAGAGAGAAGGAGACACAGAATCCAGAGCAAGCTCCAGGCCCTGAGCTGTCAGCGCACAGCCCAACACGGGGCTCGAACTCACAAACCTCGAGATCATGACCTGAGCCGAAGTCGGACGCTCAACTGATTGAACCACCCAGGTGCCCCTACAATCACTTTTTATAAATTTTTTTTTTAACGTTTATTTATTTTTGAGACAGAGAGAGACAGAGCATGAACAGGGGAGGAGCAGAGAGAGAGGGAGACACAGAATCTGAAACAGGCTCCAGACTCTGAGCTGTCAGCACAGAGCCCAACGCGAGGCTCGAACTCACGGACCGTGAGATCGTGGCCTGAGCCGAAGTCGGACGCTTAACCAACCAAGCCACCCAGGCGCCCCTACAATCACTTTTTAAAGGAAGAAGGGACAATAGGAGAGAAAAAATACCAGGATACAGGGGGTGAGGTCAGCTCACAAAACGCCAGCTGGAAGGTTGTCTCTACTCACCAAACATGAGCCTAGAACACAGCCCTGGGATTCTGAGAACCCACGCGAGACAGGAGAGATACCAGTGGATTTCTATCTAGTTTTTAGCATTGTGTCTCATTTTCCAGAGGAACTCTTTTTTTTTTTTTTTTAATTTTTTTTTTCCAACGTTTATTTATTTTTAAGACAGAGAGAGACAGAGCATGAACGGGGGAGGGGCAGAGAGAGGGGGAGACACAGAATCGGAAGCAGGCCCCAGGCTCTGAGCCATCAGCCCAGAGCCCGACGCGGGGCTCGAACTCACGGACCGCGAGATCGTGACCTGGCTGAAGTCGGACGCCTAACCGACTGCGCCACCCAGGCGCCCCTCCAGAGGAACTCTTATACAGAGCCCCAGTGAATATATACCGTGCAAGGGAAAGTGTTCTGGTTGAAGGGAGGTGAGAGGGCTTGGAATCCCAACCACTCAGCCTTCTCTCAACCCTCTCGCTCCTGGGTCCCCTCTGAGGACCCTGAGGGCTCAGTCTAAGACCACTAAGCTACACTCTTCTTTGTCCATTAGATGAAAAGCAAAAGAAGCTGGGGGACCCTAGCTTCCTCCATACCAGGCTTGTACTGGGCAGTGGGGACCCAGATGAGTTAGACCACCCTTGCCTGGGAGCCTCCCCTCTGGTGGGAGAGACAGATATGTGATAGGGACATTGGCTGGCTGAGCCAGCATTCACCTTTCTTCTGCCCCTATATCTGCCTCCATGTACATGTTTTTGTTTTTGTTTTTATGTTTATTTATTTTGAGAGAGAAAGAGAGAGCGCATGGGGGAGAGGCAGAAAGAGAGAGAGAGAATCAGGCTTCACGCTGTCAGCACAGAACCCGACGTGGGGCTTGAACTCATGAACAGCAAGATCATGACCTGAGCCAAAATCAAGTGTCAGACACTTAACTGACTGAGCCACCCAGACACCCCCATGTACGTGTTTATAACTACAACATGGGTAGGGGGTTGTTTGCTTCCATGGTGGGAGGAGAGGGAAGACTTTGGAGTCCTGGCTAGGGTAAGAAAACCAAGTCAGAAATTTCCATCACTTACTGAGCGCTTACGATGTGCTAGGGAGGGTTGGATCCAGTTTTGGGGGGCCCAAAACTTAAACAATATTGGGAGCCCTCTTCAAGGAGAACAACACAAAATCAAGCCCCAAAGTGAATATTTATTTAGAGTGAGAAAAGAAATCACAATCAATTACACATTAAAAAAATTTTTTAATGTTTTTAGTTATTTTTGAGATAGAGAGACAGAGTGCAAGTGGAGGAGTGGCAGAGAGGGAGGGAGACACAGAATCGGAAGCAGGCTCCAGGCTCTGAGCTGTCAGCACAGAGCCCGATGCGGGGCTCGAACTCACAAACCATGAGATCATGACCTGAGCTGAACTTGGACGCTTAACCGACTGAGCCACCCAGGTGCCCCTCGATTACACATTTTAAAAAGTGGACAAATACCAAAAACATCACCAAATTCAGAAAAATATTATTTTACTTAAGTGTCAGAAGCACTTTTGTAACACTTTGTTCTTATAACTTTGGACTAAAAACTATTTGCCTCCTCATATTATAACAACTTTCATAATATTTCCTGTAGAAAGAATAGAAAGACAATTGATTCTTTCCCTCTTATATGATTATTAGCTTATTGAATACTCATTGATTCTTTTTGATAGTTATAAAATATGCCACTTTAGACACTAATATACTTGTTTGTTGTGCTGCTACAGATTGTGCCCTACAAATACAAAACTTCTGGTAAGTTCTGTTTCACACAATTTCCATCAAGGGAAAAAAGGACTATTTATTTATTTATTTACTTACTTACTTATTTATGAGAGATAGACAAAGCATGTTTGAGTGGGGGACAGGAACAGAGGGGGAGAGAGAGAGAGAGAGAGAGAGAGAGAATGCAAAGCAGTCTCCCTGTTTAGTGTAGAGCCGGGCGTGGGGCTCGATCTCATGACTGTGAGATCATGACCCGAGCAGAAATCAAGAGTCAGGCGCATAACCTACTGAGCCACCCAGGTGCCCCTGAAAAAGAGCGTATTTATACTTTCTAATATGTTGGCCTCATCATCAGTGACATTGCAGACAGGAGAATTTCTGTTTTGATGAGACCTAAATTATTTGCCAGCAATTCGGCACCTCTGACGCTTGATAGAATATTCCACAGACTAACTTCCAGCTCCATACATTTCAAACCTTGTTACTCTTCCACGATCCACATACCTCCAGGGCCAGTCACAGTTCTGACGCTAAATGAGTCGGCACAGTGGGCAGCAGGGATCTTGGTTCTGGAAGCTGTTCCTTCACGAGGGCAACTGGCACTCACTCTACCCATAAGTGACTGTGAAGCATATAAATGTATACCACTAATCCCAAATTATTGTAAATGTGTCCTCAACTTCCCTTTGGCTAGATTTCCAAAAGGCCTAGGCCCCCCAACATCCCTCAACAGGAAAGAAAGACGGAGGGGGATTCAAGGTGAAAAGAAACGGTGCTATCAACCCTTTATGGCTCAAATATCTTACATTTTACAAAAATTTACAAAGACCTATGGCCATGCGAACGCATTTTGAGGGTCTCACCTAGAGAAGGGACAGATGTAAGCAAAGGGCCTTGAAATGCAGACTTCATTACCTTCTGGGTGAATCTGCTTCAGTGTCAGGCGTGGTTCTAATCAGTTGACGTGTATTGTCTCAGGGAATCTCATTACTACCCTGTGAGGTAGGGTTTTTAAGGACGAGGCTGAGAGACACGGAGGGGGAAGCCAAAGGTCAGGCAATGGAGGGCAGTTTTGGATTCAGAACTATGTGACTCCAGAGCCTGTGCTGGTTGTCTTTCTTCCCCAGAAGCTGATGGGACTATTGTCAAGAGATGGATGGATGGATGAACGGGTGGATGGGTGGATTTGTTGCATTGGGTACCCATTTGTTGTTTTTTTTTTTACTGGCAGTTTCATAAACTCTCCAAAGGCAGGACTTCCCTGCTCCCAAGAGTTCAGCACAGGGTACAAAGGAAGAACTTGGAGAAGGGCCAGGCCAGGGACAGAGGGCTGCGGAGACCCAGGTGCCTATCATCAGGAGCTCAGCAAAGGCAAGCCCAGGTCCTCCCACAGGCCACCGTGGCAGCCCCCAGGGGATTCTTGCGTGGGCTAGAGATGGGGGGTGCACAAGGGGACCTTTCAGGTCCTGAAGCCCTGCAAACCCACCCTTGTCCACTCCTCTGCTCTGAGGTATTGCCAGGCTGCCCTCTGGAGTTTTCCAAGATGTCTAGGGAACGAGATGCCCACCCAGGTGGCCCATTCCAAGGTTGAAGAGCCGGAACGGACGATGCCAGATTGCTCCAAGCCGAGCTCAGTTCCGCTTGAGGCATTTTATGGGCCCAGCCTGGGTAAACATGGGCCTCATTAATGTACGGGGGGCTCCACCTCTGCTGCTGTCAGCCTCACCTCCCAGAGCCGCAGGCGCTGGAGCGTGAGGCCCAAGGGCAGTGTGGAGAAGACAAGGCGAGGGCTGAAATGGCTGCATGGCAGGGACCCTCAGACACTTTCTAGTCTTCACTCATAGACGGGGGACGGAGGCTTGGGGAGGGGAGGCCACAGGGACCCACTGAGGCAGAGCCAGAGCTCGGACCCCCGCCTCCCCACCGACTCTGGCCATGCAGCCCACCGTGTATCTTAACCGCCCCAGGTCCTGTGCCCTCCCATCCACACAGATGGTGCTTTCCAAAACATCAGTTGGGACACATGGCCTGACAATATCCGGGTCCTTATGGGAGCAACTGGAAAGAAACTGAAATCATAACCACCTTGAAAACTCTAAGACTCTCTCTTCCCTCTCTTATCACTGGGTTCCTTAGCTTACTCTGCACACCTTTCCTGATGCCAGCTCCACTCCAGGCCCCAAGCTGGGGCTGGGGACCCCAGGATGAGTCAGGCCCGGCCTTTGTCCAGAATGAGGTCACAGTCCGGTGGGGAGACAGGTGTGGACACAGGCAATGACAATGACAAACTGGTGTGCTCAGTACTGGGACACAGGGAAGTTCAGGGACTGTGGAAACCCTGAGGAGGGGCCCCTAGCAGAGCCTGGGGTCAGGAGGGTGGCGGGGGGGGGGGGTCCCTGGGAGGAGAACTGAATTTTAAAGATGAATTAATCAGGCAGCTACGCTATGGGAAGGCCCCCAAGGCAGAGGGAATGGCACTTGCAAAATGACAGTCCTTTAGCCGCTACAAGATGGTTGGGTAAGAGGGCGTGGCACCTAGAAAGCCCTCGGTGAATATCTTTTGAATGAATTAATGTTCAGAAGTTTGGTGAAGCCGGAGTGTGGGAGTTTCAAGGGCGTGGGGGTTGGAAGGCACTGGAGAGGAGCTAGAAACTGAGAAAGTCTTACAGACCTTGCTAAGGAGTCTGGGGGGACCCTGTGGCCAGAGGGGAGCTGGAGAAGCGGTTTAAGCAGGGAAGAGATGTGGCCAGATCCGCCTGTGAGAGGGGCCACTCGGGAGGGGTGGAGATGCGTTGGGTTAGAGATCAAAACACAGGACACCCGGTTCAGTCTGAATTTCAGATAAACAATGAGTGGTGTTTTTAGTATTAGAGGAACTGGCAACCCTAATCTGGAGCGGGGGTGGGAGGAACGGGGAAGCAGACCCCTGAGGAGAAGGCCCGACAGTGGTCCAGGGGGAAGCTATGACGGCCTGAATGGTGGGGGTGGGGGGGGGGCGCTGTGGGAGGAGAGGAGGGGACAGCCAAGAGGGTTAGCGGTCTTTTTTTTCCTTTTTCTTTTCTTTTTTTTTTTTAACAAAGGCTCATTAGTGAAGTATATGAACACACCTGAGGAACCGCCACGTCGGCCCAAAGACACAACAGTGCCCTGTGCCCTGCCCAGGCAGGACCTCCTTCCAAAGTGACCGCTATCCTGCCTTCCGTCCCTGCAGACTAATTTTGTCTGCTCTGGGGCTTCTTGGTTCAGGAGGTGCCCGTGCGAGTCTGGCTTCTTTCATTCAGCGTTACGTCCGTGAGGGTCATCCGGGTGCTGCGTGTCACAGAGCAATGTCTTGTTTGCTCCCGTTGCTGCATGAGCAGGGTCCGCCGTGTGAGCAGAGCACCGTTTACGTGCCCTTTCTACTGTCGGTGGGCATGTGGCTAGCCAGCTGGGGGCTATTAGGGTTAGTGCCACTCTGAGTTTTCTAGTCCATTCGTGCCGGCTATACCCGGTGCTGTGCGGGAGACAGGCTGCGTTGGCTTCCAAGACTCCATTATGTGCGTCTCTTCGCAGCTCTGCGTTCAGGGCCATCACATTGGTGCTTTGAAATGGACCGTAGTGGGATTATTTCCACCACAGGAAGTGGCAAATGCTACGGATCAGGGCTCCCCACCCCCAACCCAAGAGCTAGAGGGTCGACATCGACCAGCACAGCACTGGGTATATAGCCCTAAGAGTAGACTGCTGGGCCCCTTGAACTTGAATTTGAACATTGGCCATGTTCAGCTTTGACCGCGACACAGTTTTCCAAGGCGCTTATGCTGACTGGCCCTCCCCCAGCCTTGTGGGAGAGGTTGGGGGGAGGCCGCGTGTTCACTGTAGAGAGGCTTTCGTGAGGTGGGGTCGCCAGACCTCGTGGATGGGCTCACCGAGGGGACGGAGGGTGAGACGGGCCCCTGGGGAATGCCCACGCTCTGTCTGGGCCCGTGGAGCGTGGCAGAGACAACACAGCCCGAGACTGGGTTTGGGGGTAGGTAGCGCTTTGGGACGGGTCCCAGGTCTGCAGGGCCTGTGGGATGTCCAGGGGTTGTTGGATGTGCGTGGGAGCAGTCAGAGAAAGGTCTGGGGGCCTGAGGGTGAGTGTGCTTCACGCCTCTACTCATCACTCCCCCAGAGCCTTCCTCAACGCCCCAGACTTCATACCCCTGCTCCCACCTGGACCTAATCTCTGAATGTCTTCTCCCTCCTTTTTTACCTTCCTCTTCCCCTTCCTCTAGGGTTGTGGGGACCGGGATTCAGTGCCCCCTCTCCTGCCCCAGCAACCCTGAGCCACACTGACTCAGTGTGGGACCAGAGACAAGATCCTGCTCCTCTCTGGACCTCAGTGTCCCCTTCTGCACGATGGAAGGCCTGGGCCGGAGGACCCCACGGAGGTAGTGAGGGGCAGACCTTCAGGTTCCCAGTCCTGGTTGGGGGGGGGGTGTGTGGGCTGTCTCATCCACCTGTGAAACTCTTCAGCACTTCCCAGAGTGAGTTGTTAACTTAGCACTGAGTATTTGTGGCCCATTAGCCTGCCTATTAACTAAGGCCTTCTAGGGTTTTTACAGTGTACAAGCCCTGCTGGGAGCACCTTACTGCCTCCGCTCTCCCCCACAGCTCTGCACTCGGGGAGGACATCCAGGGCTTTGCCCAGAGCCACACGGCCTTGGGAGTGGCCAAGTTCCAGGGATGACAGGGTCTGACTTTTCTCCATAACCTCAGTGTCCCCATCCAGACTGGCAGAGTCGTGGGGCAGGGCAGGCCCTGCTCACCCATCACGCCAGTGCCCACCGGGTGCCAGTGCCAGGCCCTGGCACGGAAAAGATGCTTGGTGGAAGCCTACCGAACAAAAGCACATTCTGCACCGGCTCCCAGTCCTCTGTGCAAGGCCCCCCAGACAGGAGTCCTGGGATCAAGCCTGGGGATGGGTTGAGTATGTGCATCTGGTGGGGGGGAGCATATGAGTGGGGAGTAGGGGACAGGGGGAGAGGAGAGAAGGGGGACACATCACTGACCAGCTGGGCAGTGGGGGTGGGGGCGCACAGACTACTCTGAGACCATGGCCCATTTCACCTGGGCAGCTCTCTGCGAAGCCAGGAAGTGGTTTGTATTTTCAGAAGGAAATGAGTGGGTTTTACTCACGGGGAGCAGACGGCTCCGGGAAACAGCTCCAAGGGAAACAGGCCATGGGGTGGGGGGCAGGGGGTGAAGGCCAGAACCAGCCGCTCCCCTCCCCTGCCAGGCTAGTGGGGGGCAGGTGTCAACCAGCAGGCTGACCAATGAGCTGACCACGTCCCTTTCCCGATGCTGGTGAGAGATTCCTCCCAGGGGTGCACAGGGGCTAAGCAGGAAGGGGAAGGGTGCCTAGATGCTTTTCACCACCTCGGGGACCCCACAAATCAGGGCTGGTGAAGGGAGGGCAAGGCCCACTGCTGTCTTGCCTGGGAGGCCGGCTCAGGGTTGCCAGAGGGGCCCGGACAGTAGCCAGAGGCCATTTGTTGGTTAGAGTGTTCTTTCTTTGGTCGCTCTGTTCACCTATCATCCTTCCACCAGCCAGCCAGCCCACACCGCACCCGACCGAGGTCCCTGAGCTGGGACTGGGCTCGTGCCCTGACTTCAAGGGGCTTCAGACCTGATGTGGAGGGGGATGCCCACTGGTAGATGGCTGACAAATGATATGAGGGCACCGTGACGCAAGAGTGGCCGACCCTGCCGGGCGGACAACAGCAGCCTCAGGGGGAGTGTCAGAAGGGAAGGTGGGGACACAGCCCTCTAGGGCACTGTGAGTGGAAAGCCCCTAGATTCTCAGGCCCCAGGGATCTCTGAGGAGAAGGGCAGTGGGAGGAGGGGGCTGCAGGTATATCCCTGGGCTGGCCTGGGTTCTGCCCCGCTTTGAGCCCTGGTTCTCCACATGAGGCCCACGAGGAGTGACCCCTGCTCTGCTCAACCCCTGGAGGCTGTGGAAAAACTCTGGAAACCCTGGGCAAGGACACAAGAGTGGAGGCTCAGCTCCCCAGCCTGGATGGGGACACAGAGCTTGGCAGGTCCATGTGAGGGTGGGTGATGAGTTGCCCGGGAGGAGAAATGCCAGAAAGCATGGAAGAGGCTCAGTCCAGAGCTTGAGAAGCTCGTATGAATTTGCCCCCTTATTCCCTCCATGGTGGGGCTCGGGCTGTGGCCCCTGCCCTTTCCGGGGCTTCCAGTCTCGCCCCTTCCTGTCCATCCCCTACCAGCAGCCAGGAGGGTCCCTGTCCCTCCAACCAATCCCATCCATCGCTACCTAGTGCCTGACCTGGCCCTTGTGCCCCTTCTTGGTCCAGCCCTGCCTTCTCTCCAGACCTCCCCTTGCTCCCAGCTCTTCCACCCCCTCGTTCCTCAGCTCTTGGGGTGGTTTCAAGCCTTTGGGGTTTTGCATGTGCTTTCCCACTGGTACCCTTTGTCTGTCTGAGGGACTATACGCATCATTCAAAATCCAGGTCAACATCACCTCCTCCGAGAAGCCTTCCTTGATCAGCCCTATCCCCGGCAGAGTTCAGCCCACTCCTCTGGGTGACCCCTGGCCTCCCACAAGCTCACATCATTGCGTTTCAGAGGGTGTCATACGACTATCTTCCCAGCAGACTGGGAGCAACCTCATGGCAGCTTACAGAGTGGGAGGTCAGAAGGGGAGGTGAATTGCACAGCAGATAATGCCTCTCTTAAGCCAAGATTTGGTGTGGGGGAGTGAGGTGTAGACCATACTAGGTCCAGGGTGGGTACTCGACCAAGGGAATGAGCAGACGGGGATGTCAGGGCTGGGAGAGGTCAGCGTGCACAGGGCTGGCCCAGCAGGTCTCTGGGGACACAAAAGCTATGGGGGAGAGAAGCACACCAAGCAGGGGACGGTCTGGGGAAAGACAACGGGCAGGAGCACATGGAGAGTCAGTGATGGGGAACAAAGAACGGCAGGGGGTGACATGATGAGGGGTCCTTTGGGGAGGCCCCTTAGGGAATGGCTGTTTCCCTTTGAGCTCACTGTGGCAAGCTCACGACCACCATATCTTCCTGTGCCTGCTCCACTTGACAGAGGGGGAACCTGAGGTCCCAAGAGTACTGTGGCTTATCCGAGGCTGCTCAGCACGTCCAAGGAAGAGCCTGGCCTCGGGCCCAGGTCGAGCAAACCATCCTGGCCAGGCCTCGCTAGCTGCAACCCCCATGGCAGGGCCCTTCCTCAGTGCCCCTGGAAGAATGTCAGAGGTGGCTAAGTTGGTAGAGCTGGGAGGGAGTGGGAGGGACATGAGGTTTGGCACCTCTGTGAAGATAGACCCTAACCCCAGCGGCCTCTTTGAAGGAGGCTGAGGGCAGGGGTGGGGGCCAGAGGAATCCTTGGAATGTTCATTGTCTACCAAGCTCCAGGCTGGGAGAATGATCCCAGAAGGAAGGGCTGAGAACAACTGGGGTCTGGAGGTGGGGACTCCTGGGGCAGACAGGGCGGGGCCGGGAGGGGCAGGGCTGGGCACCAGGCTATGCAAGGCCCTCTGGGTATGGGTGGCTCAGAAGAAACCGCAGACCAGACAGGGAGCAGCCTCCTTTCTCCGGGACCGAGTGGGGCCGAGCACCTGCACCCCAGAGGATGCTGGCTGTGACAACCCTCCTTGGGCAGGATGCTCAGATCTCCGCAGGCCCCGAGCAGCCCGTGGGATAGGCTTGGTGGTGACCACACCCCTTGACAGGCTGAAAAACTAAGGCTCGGAGAGGCAAGAATTACCCACTTCCTCAGCACCCCTGATTTTTCGTCTTGCTGGCACCACGCGGGGCTTCCCTTTCGACACCAACTCTTCCTTCTGTCCTCACCTCAACTCCACAGAACCCGCGGGGAGGCCGAGCCCGTCAAGGCAGACACCATTAGCCCCACGAGGGTGCGGCGGGTTCCCTGGACCCGTGTCAGCGTGCCAGGCGGCCAGGCCGGCTCCCACATACACCTGCTGACTCCGCATCACCCCTCTCCTCCCCCTCCCGAGGCTCACTATTCACTATTTGTTTGGGCTTCACTGAGACTGCAGAGTGAGTGGTCCCAGGGATTTTCGTGATCTTGCCTCTTACCTTCCCTTTTGGGGAAGCAATCCTGAGAGGAGGAAAGGGTGTGGCTTGGGGGGGTCAAGTCCACATGGGCTCAAATCCTGGCTCTGCCACTTCCTGCCGTGTGACCTTGGGCAAATCACTTCATGTCGCCTGCCTCCCTTGACAGAGGTTGTGAAGATTTCACTAGACGCCGTCTGTGAAAACTCCGGGCCGCAGGAGCTTGGATGCGGTCTCTCTCCCCCTTCCCGCGTCCTCCCTCACAGCCTTCTCTCCACCCTGTTTGGCCCCCCAGGGAATTCAGTAGGTCAGGCCAGCAGGGTCTGGGTTGGGGCAGAGAAGGGTCGGCCTCAGCACAGGCTTCCAGCCTCTGTCCCTGAGGGGCTGTCTGCTGGGGGTCCGGCTGGGGGGTCCCCGGTGGGGTGTCTGACACAGAGAAGGCTGCCATCACTGGCCCAGAGCCTGTCTTATGCTTCCCGGGAATTCTTTTTTTTTTTTTTTTTTAATTTTTTTTAACATTTGTTTATTTATTTTTGAGACAGAGAGAGACAGAGCATGAACGGGGGAGGGGCAGAGAGAGAGGGAGACACAGAATAGGAAGCAGGCTCCAGGCTCTGAGCCATCAGCCCAGAGCCCGACGCGGGGCTCGAACTCACGGACCGCGAGATCGTGACCTGAGCTGAAGTTGGACGCTCAACCGACTGAGCCACCCAGGTGCCCCGATTCCTGGGAATTCTAATGCGCTGGGAGCCAGGCACACCTCGGTCTCCTTCTCACTTGATCTTAGCCAAAAGGCCGAGAAGTGATTCGGTCTCCTTCTCAGAGCGCACCCCCAGGATCTCACGCTACTGAGTCCCGTCACGTGCTCCCCTATCACGACCCCGGCCAGCCACCAGCCTGCCTGCACTGAATGGGAGTCATAGCCCCGTGGTAGCCGGGCCCAGTGCTGGGGAGCAGAGAGAGAAGACTCACACCCAGGAGCCCCAGACCTCAGGGTGACCCCAGACTGTGGGACGCCAGGGTGGGGAAGACTCAGGGAGGCTGCCTGGAGGAGAGGCTGTCGGTCTGAGTCTTGAAGCGTGGACATGAGTTCCAGGGAGCTCAGGGGAGGAGGACTGGCTGACAGGAGACTTTCGGGCGTTGGACCAGAGAGATGGGGAGGACGTGGACACACGGCACCCAGGGCTGGGGAGACAGGAGAGGGAGGGCTTCCTATCTGCACACTGGCCGGGCTTGTCCTGGGGCATGTGGTGCCCACCCCAAGGCCACACTGGGGCCCGTGCGCCGAGGCTCCTGGACGCCGGCCCCCTCCCTGCCTCTGCCCTGTGGTGGGAGACCCTGGGGCCCAACGGAGCCCCCATCCAGAGGGGTGGGCACCCATTCTCTGGGCCGTCCTCTGGAATCCCTCCCCTCTCTACCAGCCATCCTCCCCAGGCCTGTTGCCCCAACCTCTCTCTGCCTCCTTTCTTGGCTTGTGCTGTGCCCTTCACACTGCAGACGGAGAGTGCCTTCCTGGAGCACATGTGTCCTGTACAACAGCCTCTTGTCACCAGGCCTCAACCCGGCATTCAAGACCCTCTCAATCGGCCCCCCGTGCCCTCTCCAACCCTGTGCCCTGCCACTTCTGTCCCCACCCCGTCTCAGTCCTTGAGCCACACCAGGGATGCCCGGGGGCCCAAATGGACCAGGTCTCCTCAGGCTCTGAGCATTTTGCATGCCGTCCTCTCCGCCTGGACTCTGTCCCCTTCCACGAACACCTCCCGGGGGCCTCCTCTATGCCAGGCACCCACAAGAGACCTGCCCTTGTGTGGGGGTGGTGCTCGTACCCTCTAGAAGGAGTGAGACAGATGCGGGGAGGCAGGGAGGCTGGGGGATGATGTGGCACAGTCCAGCTGGGGGACATGTGGGAGTAGGCCACGGTGAGGCCAGAGCGAGCTGTGGAGGCCCGAGCGAGCGGCCCCAACTCCCTCCTGGGCCTGTTTTGGCCACAGAGCTCTTGGGACATTAATCCTCAGCCTCGGTCAGGTTCCTTCGCCAGTACCCCCCACACTCTCCCATCTGGGACCTCTGACAGCAGGAAGGAACAGCCCGAATTAGCATTTTCCTGGCTCCCCTGTTAGGAGAGCCCCCGTGATCACTTGGTGGAGCCCCTGCCATCCCGTTAGGGAGCCAGGGGCCCCTTATCTGAGCAGAGCACGCCTCTAGGCCCCACCTGGAGCCCTGCTGGGACAGCACGCGAGGGCCCCGAGGTTACACACCAACAACAACAACAGTAGGAAGAATAAGCAGGGGACCCCTCCCATCACCAGCCATGGGGATCACACGCGCTGTCTCGCTGGATGCTTCTGCCAACCAAAGGGCCAGCGGGAAGACACCGAGCCTCCGAGGAGCTAAGAGGCTTGCCCGAGGCCACCACACAGATGCCGAGTTCTGAGTTCTCGCCTGGCACCCTTTTCTCTGCCCCTACCCCTCCACACGCCCCCTCTGGGGTCTCTCTGGATACAGGAGCTTCCCCAGGAGCTGCTGTCGCCCTTCCCTGGCCCTGTTCTGGAACGATCTTACGCCCAGCTTTTTCTCGCCTCGACGCAGCTACAGAGCTGTCCTCCCAGCCTTTGATGACATCTTCACCTGTACTCTGTTGTTTAAGGGTCCCATCTGGCCCCAGTCTTCTCCCTCAGCCTTTGAACTTGACCAGGGTTGGGTCGCCCACTGTCTGAGCCTCCCCACAGGTGTGAAGCTTCGGGCAATCCCTTCCCCAGCCCCTGCCCCCCGTTTCACTCCCCTCCCACCCCATGCACGCAGACACCTGCTGAGTGGTCTCCAGTGACAATGCATTCCCTTGGTCAGCAAATATTTGCCGCCCTTGCTTCAGCCCACCTGCAGGCCACCCAGGGTAGGAGCAGAGGGGAGAGTGGCTGTGAGCCAACAGTTCCAGGCTACAAAGGAAGCCAGTATCATCTCTGGCTGCATCACCGAGAGGCATAGGGGTGAGGACCCTGGAGAGAAGGTTCCACTTTGGAGAACCGCCCCCTCTGGGCTCTGCAGACAAACTGGAGCTTGTCCAGAGGAGACAAACAAAGTTGTCCGGGTCCTCAAGTTCATCCTGTGACATGTGGCTTGGATAGTGGGGACGCCCACCTGGAGAAGGGGACTCGGAGGTGAGGGTGGGAGGATCGAAGGCCACCCCTGTCGGCTCCCTATGGGTGAACCATGAAAAATGGCTTTCTCCTAGATGGAGCCGGCCCACAGTGGGAAGGGGGCATGCCCGTGAAGGTGAGCTCCTTCCACGGACGGTATACAAGGTGATAAATGTGAATTCCTGCCTTGGGGTGTTGACTAGTCATGGTTGGTGAGTCCCAGCGGGCAGCTGGGTGTGAGGAAACAGCACCAGACTAACACATGGCCTCCAGGTCTGGCGCCGTCGTTGACTGTGGGATCTGACGTAGGTCCCCCGGCCTGCGGAGACTCAGTTTCCTGATCGTAACGTGGGCACGCTCATGCTTACCTCCAACGGCTGTGGGACGGCCTATGAGATGGGGCCCAGCACACAGTAGGTGCTCTGGGGACGTCAGTCTCCTTCCACCTCCCAGAGACGGTGGATATACAAAGATAAGTGCGGCTTTACAACGCACTTAGAGAGGTTTGGCGATATGTCGTCGGGCGCCCTCAGGGGGCACTGCTGCTGGTGCCCCCTGACCTGGGGACATGGAAGCTGCGTGCCGTAGACGGGCTGGGCCTCCCTGGGAACGGGCAGGGGTTCTGCACTCGGGGTGCCTCCAAACGCACGCTATCCTTGGAGGGAAGTCGTGACCTGTCAGTTGGACAGAGAGCATGAGGTGAATGAGCACCCCTTCCCCATGCTTCTTGCCGGATTCCGCAATCCTGCTCCTGCCGAAACCCACCTCCCATCTGGGCACTGCCTCCTCCAGAACCCTCTGTGGCTGCCCAGTGCCCACAACATTCTTATAAACTTCTAGGCTACAGCTGTGTCCTCAGCCTGGCCTCCCTCTCCAGCCTCACCCCTGCTGCCCGCATCCCCCACCCCGACCCTCGCTCTTGCTGCTGCCTTCACTTGCAATACCCTTTCCACCCCATCTCAGCCTGTTGGCGCCCATCACCAGAGATTGGAGAAGGCTCGAAATAGCTGCTGTGGATAGAGTAGAAATAAGCTAACTAGGTCAAGTCTTTGGAGTTTGGATCAGTGTTGACTGTCTGTTTGGGTGTGGTATGAAACCGTAGTGAAAAAATTTGCCTTGTTGTGTGGCTTGCTTTCTTCAACAGCACTGGCTGTTTGGGTGTAGGCATTGAAGAGTCGTTAGTTGGGTTCCTTTGCCTTCAGATTATTTTCAAATTTGTTGCAAAAGAAAAGGCAACGGGGCTGGGGTATTCGCAAGAGTGTTATTGAAATGATGGACTGTGGATATGGAGAGAAGCAAAGAGAGAAGAAGGCCACTGGAGGAGTCGGAGAATTGTTTGGCTAGTGGGACAGGAGCACAGACACCCCAGAAGGAGGGTGTCTGTGGCAGAGTGGGGGTGCGAACCAGGGACCATTATGGTGGTTATTATGGCGGATGGCAAGGGCTGAGGTGAGGCTGTGGGAGTGGGCGCCGAGGGAGGGGAGATGACAGCGGGAAGAGACGGGAAGGTCCCAGCAGTCCTCCAGGACCACCCCAAGGCCAGGGCTGGACAGGACAGCTCGAGCCTGATCGCAGAGCTGTGGTTGTGTAACGGAGGGCGAGTGGGAGATCACAACAGAGGTCGGCACACTTATTCTCTAAAGGGTAGACGGTAAACATTTTAGGGTTTGCGGTCTGTGTGGCCTCTGTCGCAGGTACTCACTTCAGCCTGTAGCGCAAGAGCAGCCCCGGGCAATATGGAAATGAACGGGCCAGGTCTCAATAAATCTTTATTTACCCAAACAGGCACTAAACCGGATTTGGCTCACGCACACAGACTGACGGCCTCTGGATTTGAGGGTGATAGCCTTGAACTGGGGATTGCCTAGTCTTTCTTGAAGACTGCAAATAGCTGGCAGTGCTCGACACAAACTTTACAGACTTTAATTGTGGAAAATTTAAAACATGTTCAAAATCATATAGAATAGTCCAATGAAATCCCGTGTACTGATCGCCCAACTTCAACAATTATGAATAAACCTCCAATCACTTCCACCTCCGGCATGAGGCCTTCACTCCTGCCCCACATTCTGGCCACAGCATCAGCTTCAACAGGGACCCCTGAGTTCATGGAAAGCAGGGACCGAGACTGGTCCATTTGGGTCCGTCACCCACCCCAGGGCCTTGCTCACTTTAGGTGGCTTCAAGGTGGTTGGATTGAATCACCAAGAGGAGGGGAAGGAACATTGTCTCCTGAGGACCAGCTCTGGTTAAAGGCCCCTTCCATGTGTCATCTCCCTGTGAGGGAAGGGCTATTACTCCCATTTTACAGATGAGGAAATGGAGGCACAGAATGGTTGAGTAGCCTACCCAAGGTCACGCAAGTAGAAGATGGGGGTTAGGAACCTATGTTTGGCCCCAAGGCACACTGCAGTCCTTGTCAATCCACCCCCAGAGAGGAAGACTGCCACATGTCGTTTGGGGAAGGGAAGTAGATTTGGGAGCAGCGTGGGGTGGCCCAACCCTGAGCCTCTTCTCATTGTGTGAAGGACCTAGCCTCAGTCAGCCAGGCAGGTGACCTTGTACCCGCACAACCACACGAGCCCCCCTCCACCTCTGCCACTCTCCCAGTGTCCTCAGAGAGACCTCCTTCCTTCCTCCCCTCTGGCAAGGATTACCTGTCCTCAGCCCTGGACCCGTGGGTCCCCTGTATGATCTTACTGCCACTGCTTCCCTTAGCACAGGAGGGCCCGGGGCCCGGTATGACTAAATCCTCAGGGACTTGGAGACTTACTAGGCTGACCCACTCACTTTCCAGATGGAAGACTAAGACCCAGCCAGGGGAGGGGATGTTGGCAGCAACATCCTAGGGTAGCCCTTCTCGTGCAAACGCTGCTTCTCTGTTGAAGGAGATCTGGGTCTCAATCCCTGCCCTGGCCCTGACTCGCTGCTTTGTGAGGGTTCGTGGTTGTCAGAACGACCTTATGAGGTAAACATTGATAGCAGCTGTCAAGATATTGCGTATCGTCCGTCCGGGACACAGAGAGGTGAAGGGGCTTGTCCAAGGTCACACAGAAGTGGCTGTGATTTGAACTCAGTAGTGTGGGGTCCAGAGCCCCCAGGCTAAGCAATTCTGTTCTCGCTAGCTGGAACCGACTCAAAGTTTCCCTGCTGGCCTTCTGGGCGGGGGGGGGGGGGGGGGGGGGCGGGGGGGGTGCGGCTGGAGAATGCTGCTGCTGGCCTGGAGTCCTCTGGTCCCTCCGATCCCTCTCCCCTCACCCCCTGCCTGGCTTGCCACCCATCCACCTGCCCCAGCAAAGTCGGTGTTGATGGGCTATTTGCTCCCACACTCCAACAAGAGGGGGAGAAGCAGGAAGGCCCAGGTGGTGCTGCCGTCTCCCCTGGCTCTGCAGAGGGCCCCCCAACCTACCCGAGGTAAGAGTCCCCAGCCCGGGGCCTGTCTAGCCCCAGGTGGGCCTCCCAGTTCATCCCGCTCGCAAAGCCAACAGACCGTGGCATCTGCAGACCGTGACCTCCTCCCAGCAGACGGCACCTCCGTCATCATCGCCAATTCTAACGCCTCAGTGCGCCTGGCGGGGCCCAGCCCCAGGGCCCATCCCCCTACCTCCCAGAGCCCACCCGTGTGTGAGCCAGATAGGGGTTGGGGGGTGGCGAAGGAGGCCTGGGACAGAGAAGCAGTCTGGTGGTCCTGGCTCAGCTGGGCCGCAGTGTGGCTGTGTGACCTTGGGCAAGTTACTTGAGCTCTCTGAGACTCCCTTGCCTCACCTATTCTTTTGCAGGTTCAGTGAACCAAGGTATGGAAATAGGCTTTGCACGGGGTAAGCCACTGTGCCGATGGGAGGGGCTCCCATTACGCTCACGCTCTCTCCCATGACCCATTTCTCCCAGCCTTTCCAAGTGACCCCTGTGGTCACGTCACATTGAAGAGGAATGCTCTCGTGAGCTTCAAGGACCATTGCTCTGGCTCGAGGGCACACACTCTCATGCAGAGAACCCACACCGTCCAGGCAGGTGGGGGCCTGGGGGATCCCTCTTCCAGCTGCTGCTCGTTCAGTGGAGGCAAAGAGACCCGGATGGGAAGCTACTGGTCCAGGCGGGGGGAGAAGCAAGCACAAGAAAGGGTGTGAGCTACAGGGAGAGAGGTGGGGGCCACACAGCAGGGCAAGCACAGTGAGTGGGGGAGACCTCGGGTCCGATTTTGGCCTGGAGACACGGGACGCAGGAGGGCCGTAGAACTACACAGGTTGGCCCTGTGCCACTCTAGGGGCCCCCCTTCCCATTACTGTCATCTGTGACTTGAATATGAAGGCAAGATTCTGCTCTGAGGAAGGGTTGCCTTTCTATACGTGCAAAGATGCCAGCTCCCTGCTTTATTGTCATCTGTCTCCCCCTGTATTTCTTGTGCTTGCCTGGGACTACGAGAAGTCACGGACTGGGTCTGATCACGGGTACCGGGCTTGCCACAGAGAGGACTGTTTCTAAGCATTTGCTGAGTGGCTGAGTGACCCCCTGTGTGTGCAGCTGAGAACCCTGGAGGGCCTGAACCAAAAAAAAAGTCCCTCAAGCACCAGACAGACAGGAGAACATCAGAAGTGCCCAGGTAGGGGCGCCTGGGTGGCCCAGTCCGTTAAGCGGCGGATTTCAGCTCAGATCATGATCTCATGGTTTGTGGGTTTGAGCCCTGCATCAGGCTCTCTGTGCTGACAGCTTAGAGCCTGGAGCCTGCATCACATTCTGTGTCTCCCTCTCTCTCTGCGCCTCCCCTGCTCGTACTCTGTTTGTCTCTCCCTCTCTCTCAAAGATAAATACTAATAAACATTAAAAAACATTTTTTTTTAAATGCCCGGTAGGGGTGCCTGGGTGGCTTAGTCAGTTAAGCATCTAACTCTTGATTTCAGCTCAGATCATGATCTCATGGTCATGATCTCATGGTCATGAGATTGAATCCCATGTCGGACTCTGTGCTGACAGTGTGGAACCTGCTTGGGATTCTCTCTCTCCCTCTCTCTCTGTCCCCTTACTCCATCCAAATAAATAAATAAATAAACATTTTTTAAAAAAGAGAAATGCCCAGGTAGGAGAGTGCAGTGGCTCAGGAAGGGTGTTCCCCCTAGCCTAAAGCCCACAGGGTAGGTGACACTCAATCTGCCTTCCCTGAGGCACTCCTGCCAGGGTTATGTACAGGTGTTGAGGTTGTGCACTGCACAAAGGACCCCCCCGAGGGGCTGGGAGCTGCAGTCCATACTGAGTTCCCGCACTCTGGACTGAGGCTACACTACCAGGGGGAAGGACCAGATTGTTTTAATTTGTACTGAGACGCCACACGGGACGGCAGCAACCCTGCCCCTGCCCTTTTCCAGACTCAGACCTTTCTCCAGAGCCTCCCAGGCCTCCCCATCGTTTGCTTGAGTCTGGGTTCGGCAAATTGGAACAGGGCTGAAGACTTGGGGTATGGGTAGAGTCCCTATGATGCCAACATGTGACATGACAGTATGGCAAGGGTGATAATCAGGGGCTCTGTGGTCAGACAGATCCGGTTCAAAGCCCAGCTTTACCACTTGCCAGCTGTGTGATCCTGAAAAAGTCGCTGAACCTCCCTGAGCCTCAGCTCATTATTTTTCTCTATCATGACATTTAAAAACAATGGAAACAACGGAAGTGTAATTGGCAGAGAGTGAAGTACATCAATCTTCAGTGTATATTTCAGTTGCTTTTTCCATACCTGTGTAGCACCACCTGCGTTGACATACAGATTTTCACGCCCCTGGCAAGGTCCCTTGTTGGGTCTCAGTTTCTTCATCGGCAAAAGAGGAGACACCAGAGCTTCACAGAGTGTGGTAAAGATGAAATGAGAGGGAGCTCGTTTAGTGTTTAGCCTGGTGCCTGGTATGTAACATGTGCTCAGTCCATGGTGGGCCGCTAACGTTTCCCTCTCACATACAGACCCTTAGCATTTTTCTGCCTCGTTTGAGTTTCTCAGCAGACCTATACTTTACCCCTGGGGAAACTGAGGCTTGACGAAGCGGGGGGCCCTGGCCTTTCTGTGTGACCTCAGGAAAGTCACTTTCCTTCTCTGGGCCAGGGAAGGAGTCAAATTACATGCTCCCCTGAGTCTCATCGGACGTTTTGGAGTCCGTGTTTCAGTTCTGCAGTCTGAAGGCGGGGGCCCTTCACCAGTTCTGCTCAGCGAGAGGGTCTAGGCCTCTGTGACTTGTGTGTGTTGGGGGTTGGGAAGGTAGCTGGCTTTTGGCCACCAGCCAGCTGGCCCACCCCTGGGGATGCACCCGCCGAGCCCTGTCTCAGCCTGAACTTACTTCTCAGCCCCAAGCTGCATGCAAGGCACTTTTAGGGATCTGTTTACCTCCCCCGTGGTCCCCAACCCATTTCGCATTTGTCAGGGAGAAATCGGAGGAGCCAGAGTTGCCGTTCCTCACCCCAGCCACCCCCGGGACATTCTTGGATCAGACGAGAGTGGAGGTGACAAGAGAGAATAAATCCTGAAAGACAAAGCTGCACATTTCCTCCGTTGGATACAAGGTCATGCATTCCAGCCCCCCACTCGGTCCAGCTGGGGGAGCTTGGAGCTGGAGGCGCCGAGGGGAGTAGAAATCTAGATTTGGAGAAGAGGAGCCCGCTCCCCTGAGAGAGGAAAGTCTCAGCCTCATCCCTACTACTCAGGCCACTTGGTCCTCGATTTATTGCTCACTGGCTGAGTACAAATGAGTATGACCCAATGCCAGAGTTGGGCGTTCTAGCTGCCACCCGTCGGGGGTCCCATACTTCAAGATCGTGCAGAGAGGGAAGCCAGGAAGAAGCCGGCGGCCTCGGCAGGGTATGAACCCCTGTCACTGCAGGGTCCGAGCAGGGAGGAGAGGTTCCCCGGGCACGGAAATGAAATGATGATCCCAGTGTGGCCCGAGGCCAGGTAGACTAGCATTTGAATTTTAGCTCCCCCTTCTACTCGCTGGTTGACTCTGGACTAGTTGGCACTTCCCTGAGCCTCAGTGTTCTTAACCTTGACATAAGGATGACCACACCCCTCTCCCGAGATGGCTAGGGGACCACAGGTGACAGTGTCTGTCAAGGGCCAACCAGAGGCATAAAAGTAGGATCGAAAGGAGTATTGCGATAGTGGGAGCTGCTACCTTGCTGACTGTATTCATTTTCTACGGCTGCTGGAACAAACGACCATGGATTAATGGCTTGAAATAACACGCATTTATGTTACAGTTCGATAGGCCAGGTGCCCAAGACGGGTCTCCAGAGGCCAACACGAAGATGTCAGCGGGGCTACGTTCTCTCCTGGAGGCCTCTGGGGAGGCTCTTGTCTTTTCCAGCTTCCAGAGGCCCACCCCCTCCTGTGCCCATGGCCTCTTCTCTCTCCAGCAGTGGCCGATTGAGTCTCTCTGGCACCCTGTCACTCAGACACTGACTTTTTCTGCCCCATCTCTCACACCCCAGGGCCCTTGTGGTTACGGTGGGCTCAGGGACATTATTCTGCCGACCGCTCTACCCTAGTAATGGGTTCCTGTGTCGGGAAAGGGAGACTTTGCCATTCCCGTTCATCAGGAGCAGATCAGTGCGGCAGACTGCTGGCCCCTATGTTGTTCTCCTTTTTATTACTTACTTTATTTCAGAGAGAGAGAGAGAGAGAGAGAGAGAGGAGAGGGGCAAAGAGAGAGGGAATCTTAAGCAGTCTCCACATGCAGCGAGGAGCCCGGATGTGGGGCTCGATCCCGCAACCCTGGGATCATGACCTGAGCCGCAATCAAGAGTCTGACGCTCAACCAACTGAGCCACCCAGGCGCCCCGTGTTGTTTTCCTTTCTTCCCTCTTTCAAATAGGAATTGCTATCCCAGTTGCTCTGCAGTCTGGAGTGATGGCGTGGGGGCCACATGTTGCCTGCCGGGCCTTAAGGACACATCAGACTCCGACGGAAAAGAATATAAATCACCCAGAGATTCTAACCTCACCAATTATATGAGTCTATCACTTGTCTTCCATTTGGAGAAAGGGAAGAGAAGGGCGGGTCTTATTTTGTATTTGACTAAGGGCATGTGTGGCTGTCAGTCCATCCCAGGGATGGACGGTCATTATTTTTGCCATCAACGTCATTTCCCCTTTTATTCTGGTAACAGCACTCTGCTTTTGCTTTAGGGCCATCATCCATGTCAGCCACTGTCCCACTCCTTGGCTCATGTATTTCTGAGTGTGTTGTCCTCACCCCCCAGCTCCAGAGCTGGCTGTGGGACTCAGGCCTGAGCAATCAGACCATCGCATTTTCCACACCACAGGGGGCTTGTTCAGGGCTGGACTCGTGGCCTCAGAACCAAGAAGGTGGAATATTTGAATAGTTGTGGGGGGGCAACTGAGAGAGGGTGCTCTCTCTGCCTCTCTCTTTCTGGCTGGATCTGAATCTGGAACATAGCTTCACAGTCACCTTTCCGCCACATAAATCTTTTTTTTTTTTTTTTTTTTTTTTTTTTTTTTTGCTTAAGCCAATATTTGTCACTTTATGTGTCATGGGACAGTGATTATAAATAATATCCTTACTATACTTTATCATTTACAAGGAACTTTTATATCTGTGACTCTATTCAATCATCACGAAGCTGAGGGCGCCTGGGTGGCTCAGTCGGTTGAGCGTCTGACTTTGTCTCAGGTCGTGATCTTCCCGGAGTTCAAGCCCCGTGTCCAGTTCTGTTTTGACAGCCTGGAGCCGGCTTCGGATTCTGTGTCTCCCTCTCTCTTCGTCCCTCCCCCACTCACACTCTGTCTGTCTCTCTCTCTCTCCTAAAAAACAAATAACATTAACAATTACTAAACTGAAGTAAGGATTACCAGCCCTGTTTTATGGATAAGAAAACTGAGTCTGAGGGAGTTGATTTGATTTGTTCATGGTTACACGTTAGTTACACACCAGGGTCAGATTTCCTAAGTTGGAAACTTACACTTTTTCTCCACTCTCACAGCACCTTTCTAGAAGGCGAGGAATCAGAAGCAGTTCTGGGACGAGGCAGAGTTTGTGCTGAGCCTTGAAGAATGGGTAGGATTCCCACAGAAGAAAGTGGGAAGAACATTGTAGGGGAAGAAGCAGGTGTGCTAACGCCTGGAGATGGAAGTGTGTGTGATGGAGGGTGATGGGCACACAGGTCAGGGCAGGCTGCGTCCCCCGGGGATGTATAAGGGCCCGAGATGTCTGAAGAGGGCGATGCTGAGCACAGAGGGCAAACCGCTGCAGATGGGAATCGAGCCCCCCCCCCCCGCACCCCCCCCCCCGCACCCCCCCCCCCCCACCGTGTCTGAGAAGACATCACACACTGTGGCGTGATGCTACTTTGCTCAGTTTCCGGAGGCAACCCCTCTGTGTCAGATCTGGGCGAGGGAGGGGTCTGCTGTCGTCTTAGCTTGAAGTCAACAGCCTGGGCCTGCATATAGCCCTTCTGCTTCCAACACGTGTGACACTGGGCAACCTACTTCACCTTTCTGAACCTCTGTGTGCCATCCGGAAGTTACAGAGTGTGGTGACGGCTCACTATAATGCAAGTAAAACACTGAGCAGGCACCCTGTGAATGGTCACTGTTAGTGTGACTGTCCTCCCCCTCCTCCTCCTCCTCCTCCTCCTCATCACGGTGGGCTCGCTTCTTCCATTCTTGCTCCCAGTACAGCCGACGGGCCAGCAGCCTGATTCCTCTCCCTGATGTCTTTTGGGCCTGGATGTTTGTTCCCCGCAGCTTTGAGCTTGGAGTCTGATTCCATGCCTGCGGAAGGACATGTTGAGTCCTCTGACTCAGGGATATTGCGATTCTTACCACAACTTCAGCTCATCCTGTATCCTTTCGAGTTCATCCCCCCTGCTCTGTTCACTTCTCACAGGACGGGCCTGGATCTGTCTTGGTCAGCATCCTACTCAGTGCCTGGTGTATAAAAGAGGCCCCCTAAATATTTGCCGAGAGAAAGATCGAACGAGTGACCCATGATTGAACTCTCAGAGTGAAAAGGCAGCAACACCTCGGCCATGGATTCCCGGGGAGGCCCCCATTGGCCGCTCGTAGAGCTCCTCCTGGCAGCTCTCTGAGACTAGGAGGATTTATCCCCATTTTAGAGTTGAAGAAACTGAGGCTTACAGAGCCTTGCTCAAGATCGGCCTTCTGGTAAGTGGTGGACTGGGAGTCGATCCAAGATCTGTGACCAGGGTCCCTCTCTCAAAGCCCATCCGACGCTAATTTCAGTGCCCACAGATCTGCGTGTTTATTTTCATCTGAATGTTTTATTTATTTCACCGACGATTGCTGTCTGCAATAGAGCTTTTGTTCCTCAAGATGGTGTTGGGCAAACCTAGAAAAAGGGGCGAGCATTGTGGAAGTGTTTTCCAAAGTTATGATGGAGGACGGTATCGGGATGCCAGCACCTACCATTGTTCTCAAAGACCCTGATGGAAGTCATTACACAAGCAAGCTGCTAACCTGTAAGCAAATGTGTCAACTTACCAACAATCAAGTAATTCCCCGATCCTTGTTGGATATTAGCCAGGGGCTGGATACCAGCCAGCTGAATGAGTTGCACAACACTCTCCCTGGAGGGGGATTGTTGGATGGGAGGGATTTTCCAGCTCGTGACTTGGATGAACCTGGAGTTATTTCCCCATTGAGCAGCTCCAGCCTGAGAGGCACCAGCAGCCTCGGCTGAGGGTGGCTGGGACAGAGCTGGGGAGTGGGCCAGCCCAGCCTGTCCACGCCTGGCCCGATGGTGTAGCCCTCGGAAGGCTCAGTAGGATTTGGCCTACACAGCAGCCCAAGAGAGCCCCTGGAAACCCAGCAGCTGGGTCGGTAGGGGGCTGGTTTCGAGGGAGACAGTGTACCCACTGCCCGGCAGGCACAGGGCCGGAGCCTGACGAGAGGCCAGAGCCGCAAAGGAGGAGACCCCGGCCCTTGGAACTGAAGGGTCCAGGGTGGGGGAGGAGAACACCGTGTGGGAAGAGGGCAGGAAGGGGGATTTGGCACAGGCCTCTGCTGCCTGGTCTCAATTTACTTGTGAGGAGCCTCCTAATAGCCGGGTGAGAGCCATGCACGCTTTCCTGAGAGCCTGCTAAGTGTTTATGGAATGATTTGTGAGGAGAAGTTTCTTTGGAAGCAACTTGGGGAAGGTATGTTATTAAGAGCTCTCTCTCCAAGTTCCCGTTGGCCCGCTTCCCCCCAGGCCCCTGGGGTCTGGGCAGCCCATGGTCACAGCAGCTGTTTGCTATTTTGTAGACCATGGGGCCGGGAGTGTATTGGGGCTGGGGGAAGTCAGGGAAGTGGGGCAATTTCCTCCTCCCTAAGGTGGCGTCATGCCGTAGAGGGCCGGAGTCAGGAGCTTGCCCTGCCCAGGGAGATGCCCCGGCCTGGGAAGGTGTGGGGTCGGTCACAGGGGCTGAGACAGAGGGAGGTCAGCAGGGCCAGAGGCAGCTGAAGAGGTTGTAGAGGATGGGGACCGAAGTGTAGCCATTAGCATCTGATAAGATGGAAACCACTGGGGAGCGATAAGGACGAGCCACAAGGATGGGGTGGGGCCCGTGACCCAATGATGAGTGGGCCTTCTCCACTAGACTGGGGCCGACCTGGGCTGAGGGACTGTCCGCCTCATCTCATTATCCCCCGCATCGTCAGGCATCAGGGCTGGCCCAGAGCAGGGGCTCAGCTTGGTGAGTAGTGGGCCTTCACCCAGCCGACCATCCCACCCAGCTGGACAAGGGCACAGTGAAGGCATTCGGCCAGCCCTGCGAGTTAAGTCCCCATGACTCTTGGTGTGGGAAGCTCAGGACTACCTACTAATCCTCCTGTTAGTGGAAATCTGCCCAACCCGGTGTCCACAGAACAGCCTCGCTACCTCAGGAGTCAGCGGCCAGCTACGCAAGTATACTGGGAAGCACCGGTGACTGGCCATCTCTGATTCTCTGGGGCCCCTGCCAGGGCCTGGGGGCCCACCGTGAGCTTGACCCCAACTCATCTGCACAGCCGCGGTGGAGGACCGGGCTGGCTCTGATGTTAAAACGGGCGAAAAGCTGAAGTCCAAGGAGCGTGGTAGTTCTGCTGAGATCGCACAGTGAGGGGTCGGGATCGGGATCGAACTTCTGTTCAAGACCAAAGCTGGCGTTCTTGCCGTTAAACCACACGGGCCAAAGGCGCTCAGCTCTGTGGTCTTACTTGGCACACTGCACGGCCACTGTGATGTTTCTCTGGCTGTCTCCTCGCTTACCTGGCTTCCACCTGGGGCCACCGGTCCCAGTTCTGGGACTGGCCTGGAGGAGATGGAAGGCCGGCCGACTGGCTGAACTCGGCATCAGAACTTGGACGATAAGATTCGAGGTGCGCGGAAGAGCCCGAGCAGGTTAGCGAGGTTCCCAGCATGGTGGGGTCTCAGAGAGTGGCCTGCCCGCGGCGAAGGGGTAAATGTTTGGGGCGGCCCGGCTCAACGGGTGCCAAGGACCAAGCCGAGGGGCCGTACTGGAAATCCGTGGGAATGAGTTTTGGATGTCGTGGTGACTGGGGGTGCCCCGGGCGTTCCCCAAGTGGGGTTATTTGAAAGGCACGGGGAACATTTGCGCGAACGGCAAGCCGAGGGCTCGGACCTAACTCCGCTCTGTGTATAAACACAAATCGTATTTTTTGCATGGTTCTGATACACCCCAGAGTTCCCAGGAATGTAACTGCTTTGTAAACTGGAGGAAGACCGTCCTTTGCGCAGAACGTGATTGAGACTGGTTCCCCATTTCAGAAAAATTACGTCACCAGCGGCAACCCTTCTCACGATGCCGGAGTGAGACCCGCACCTTGCCGAGCCTGCGTGCAGGCCCTTCTATTGTGTCTTCTTAGGGGAGCTGGCCCCAAGCATGAGCATAATGAAAGATGTAGTTTTGTTACAAATTGCTTTCCGCTCATTTCATTTCGGTTTTCTTCAGTGGCGTGCTGGAGCCAAGGCGCACGGCAGCACGTGGTGTGTATTTCTCCCCAGCTCCGAGTTCAGTGTCATCACGTCGGTAGTTTGAAATTAGCCGTGGTGGAGGTTTTTACACCATGGAACTTGGCAAAGGGTATAAATCAAGAGGTGTTCCCCCCCACACCCCCCTACAGCGGTTTGATTTGTTAAAACATTTACCAGCCCACCGCTGGTTACATTAGCTTTCTACATTGTACAGGGAAGGGAGGCAGGCTAAGTTATCTACGAAGACCATTTTGGCATAATAAAGGGGGGCGTCGCACCCGTAGATGGAGAACCACAGATGCAGGGAAAGAAGCCCACAGATGGTTATTGGTGAGGACATCCCGCCCAGGGCAGGTGAGAAGTGGCCTCCGGCCCAAGGGAGGGAATCCCTGTGAGGGGGCCGGGGGTGGTGATGGGGTATCGAGCACAGAAGGCACTGTTCCCATCCCACCTCCAGGGAGACCCCAGCCAGACCGAAGGCAGCCCCTGCTCCCTCCCTGTGCCGAACTGCTCTGTTCTCTGTTTTGACAGATAAAGCTGGTCAGAAAAGGAGAGGCCAGGGGACAGTGACAGCCCTTGACTTGCCCCCCCCGCCCCCGCCCCGGGGGGTTTGGCCCTCCGTCAAGTACCCCTAGTGTCAGCCCTAACCCTTCCCACGCTGTTGCGGTCCAGACCACTACCCAGGGCTCAATATCTACCTCATGTTAACAGCGCCCAGCTTTTGAGCCCCTGCTGTATGCCAAGCACAGTGCTAAGTGCTTCCTATGATCCCTTCCCCTCTGCCTCCTGTGGGAAAGTCATCGCATTTCCCCCATTTTTCGGGTAAAAAGACAAGCTCAGAGAGAGGAGATGAGTTGTCCGGGGTCACCCAGCCAGCAAGTGGTGGAGCCAGAACGAAAAGCCAGGCTGTCTGACTCCCCGCTGGACTCTTAACCCCACACTCGAACTTTCAAAGGGAAGATGGTATCTGTTCAACTCCTCCCTTTGATGAGGTCCAATGTGTAGGTCAGAGCTGGAAGGGACCAGAGAAATGACCTAATCCTACGATTCTCAACAGTTCATAAATCCACCCCACCCCCCAACGCACACCAACTTCGCTATCAGGGAACCTGCTCCTGCCGTGAGAGAAGCAGAGACCTCTTTTTCTAAGAAGGGATGTTTCTGCCGGTCTGTTTATCGTGTAGGTAGGGTCAGGCTGAATAATGGTGATTTCAGCGGTGTCACTGGGAGCCAATATTATTGCTATGGCTTTAAAACACAAACAAAAAAAGAATCTATTAGTCACCGAGGAGTGTAATGAGCCTGTTGAGTAATCAGCCTGCCGGCCATGGTACCTGTAAACCACACAGATGATAAATGAAATACCACGGCCGAATTCCTGGGCACCTGTGGGTGGGTGTGAGGCCTGTGGGCCGGCAGGTCATGGGCCTTGTTCTGGAAATTATGTTTCCTACCACTGGTGTGAGGACCCCTGCCCAAGTTCAGTTTCCCATTTCACAGATGGGGAAACCAAGGCGCAGAGAGGCAAAATGGTTTACCCAAGGTCACCCATCGAGTTCAGGACAGAGTCAGGGCTAGAGGCCAGTTCTTGCTAGCTGTCCACAAGCTGGGAGGACAGTAAGTGCTTTCGAGCTGCGGCTGGGGTCACATGGGGTGTTCTCCATCCCTCTCTGACCTGCTTTCCTCCTCCCTCTGACATTCTCTGGCTGATCTCAGACCCTCTTCTCCCCTCCTTTGCAGATAAGGCTGCCAAAGTTTCCAGAGGGACCTGGGGACAGGGTGTGGCTTCCGGAATGTCCAGCCTTGGGGACGGGCTGGAGAGAGACCAGGATTCGTGACTCCTTCCCCCTTCCCCAGGCCTGTCCACTCGCAGCTGCGTGGGTGGATCTGGACACTCTAGAACTTGCCAAATGGACAGAGAGACCAAGGTTTCCCCAAAATCCAATCAGAAAGGGCCTCCTTGGAAGGAAGAAAGACTGGGAAGGATCTGGCCAAAGTTATGACTTCTGAGCACACTGAGACTATCAGCCACTAGTGTGAGCCAGTCATTTCCCTTGCCCAGGCCTCGGTTTTCCTCTTCTGTAGAGTGGGTATAGGGATACTCATCCGTTCAGCAAAACTTTGAGTGCCCCGTCATCAACGTTAATAGTTCAGCTCTTCTCATGTTTCAGGCACTGAGCTAATCACTCTCCATGCATTCTTGTATTCAATCTCACGGCGACTTTAAAGCTAGGATTTAGATTTCCTGTTTCAATGATAAGGTAACTAGGGCTCAGAGAATTTTAACAACTTGTCCAGGATCCCACAACAAACCGAGGATCCAAATCCAGGGGCCAAAGGGAGGAACCTGTGCCACATTCTGAAGGTGCTTCAAGCTGGGGAACGGTGTCAGCTAGAGAGGGGCCCTTAGGTCAACCCCGGAGTGATCGGGGCACCCTCAGAGGATGCTGTGCACTGGGCACAGAACCAAGTCCTGTGGCCCAGCCACTCTGGCCGGAGAGGGGGGGATCTGGCGACCTCCATCATGACATCACCGATAGGCTGCTGATCACCTGGCAGCTGGGGGGCCCATTGGCAGAGCTGGACAGGCACAGGGCTGTCCCGGTGCGCCTGCCCTCTGGCCAGCTCCCTGGGTAGCAAGTGTGGATGCTGTGAGGGGAGCTGGGTTCTAAGAATGACGGCAATTACGAGGCCAGCCACCAGAAAATGAGTCAGGACTTTCCAGACGTTTGCTGATTTGATCCCCCACCAGTCTTGTGATGTGGGGGTTATTAGCCTCATTTACAGATGAAGAGACTGAGGTCCGGAGAGGTGAAGTGACTAGTTCAGAGTCACCAGGATCGTGATTTTACCAGAATCTGTCTGCCCACAGCCCATGGTTTTTCACTGTCCCTAGCACCAATGTATATTTGTTGTAGCACTTTGCGTGAGTCATTACACCTCCCTAGGCCTTGGTTTCCATGAAATGAGAAAATTCATTCCTGCCCTTGTTAAAAAGTGCTGGAAGACTTCAATGAGGTCATAGATGTAGATGATGTGCTTTCAAGTTCTGCCCATGATTGACACTTTGCTCTTATGTGATTTCAGGGTCATTGGTGACTCCATAGCCTGGAAGTATCATCTCCTCTGGCCTGCCCCATGCCTTAAAATTCCACACTTAGAGATAATTTCCAGAGTCTGACTTGTCCCCAGTAAGTCCCTTAGCAGAGCAGCGTGTTTGGGGCACAATTACCCACCATCATCGGACAGCAGGACCTTTACAATATTGCTATGTGATTCGGTCAAGTTCAGTCATTTCCTGGACTGGTCTGGGAAGGTGAGCAGTTCCTCTAGACCTGGATGAAGTCCTGTCTAAGCTCAGTCCCCTCCTCTTAGAGGCAAATATACCACCTCCCATGGAAGGCAGAAGTGGTCAAACGATTCTGCGGCCACCACTGCCTTGGGCCCCAACGGGTCCGGTGACTCAGGTCTGGAAGTCAGAGAGGTGGGCTCTGGGAGATCCTCCTGTGTAGAATCTAGACAGACAGAAGGCATTTGGGGAAGATGGACAGCCCCACTGGGTGGCCAGAAGGTAGTGTGACCAGTACAGAGATCAGAAGCCAGTGTGGGTTCTGCCAGAATGGACAGGCAGAGTGAGGTCAGAAGCAGGAAATGGGGGGCAGGATGTCTCAATCATTACCTGCATGATTTTAATTTCTCGACGTGACCGAGCGTCTGAGGCGATGTCATCTCTAGCAGCGAGCTTCTGGGCCAGGGCGATGTCATCTGGGATGTGGGGACTGGGGCTATCTTTCCCAGGTGGGTCACCATGGAGCCGATGTGGGGCTCAGTGCCTGCCATGTTTGCTCGCAACAATGACTCCTTTGGAAGGACCCCCAGACCAATAATAATAAGACCATAGTTACCAGAATGGTGTGCAGCTGCACTTGACTTTTGGGAGAAGTTTAGGTTCCGATGGGTCCCCTATCAGATGAGCCGTTGCCTGGTCTGTGGGACAATCTGTGGTTAATGCATCCCAGGGGAACATGTACCCTTGGTTTGGCCTCCAGCACTTATGCGATAGGGGCTGGATCAAAAATTTATAAGGGTAGGTTAAGGCCTGGGATGAGGTAGAGACTCATTTAGGGGGTCTCTATTCTTATTTGCTAGATAGGAATTTTAAAAGGAGTTGTCTGAGGAGATCATTATGCTTCTCAGTTAAACTGGCTGTCTGGGACCTGCTAGGGACATGAAGGTTTTATTGGATGCCTCTTCCAGGAGCCCAGCATTGTGTATTTTGAGAAGTAAAATGGTGTTTTGGTTACTACCAGTGATGTAACTCTGAAGGGAATGAGGAATATCCCACCAAGGCCTTGTATTGGGGCCTTAGTACATGTGGAGATGGGTGATTTTTATTTATAGTGGGCATCTGTGAGGCAGGAGACTTCCAGAGTTCTTTATCTTGTAAAGGACAATTTCTAGGCAATGGCCCCGAAGTGAAGACGGGACCATTCATGGGCCAGAGCATCCAGTGCAAGACAACTGATTGGCTGAAGTTTGGCCCAGTGTATTGTTTCGTGCCTCCTACCTTTTATTAGGGATAGCCACGCTAAGGGATGGAACTCAGCAACATTCTGTTGATTTCTGTCATGTCACGTGCTGGCTAGCTGTACCATTCTCCCATGCTGTTTACTCAGTTCATCCCGAGGGGCTTCCCAGGTAGCCAAGGGGTCTTGGGGAGGGGTCACCTTCTCCAGCACCATGACATCTGGCAAGGGACCGAGGACAGGGGAAGCCACCTCCCCCTGTAGGTGGAATATGCCAGAGGGCCCAGGTTTGGTTCCATCCCATCTTCAGGTCTTAGTCGCATTGCCGAGGTTTTGAGGTCCCGTTTCCATGACCCAAACCACAATGGGCAGCTGGCTGTGGAGGGTCACAGGCTCAGGGTCCGTGAGAGCCTCTATTTCCAGGAGAGCCTAGTAGGTAGTCAGGCTGGATGTAGGAAGGGGCCTGGCAACATGGATGAGACCATGAGGGGCAGCCAAGTGTCCAAAAGGGTGGGGCTCATGGTTGGGGGAGGTGCAAAGGGCCAGTGAAAAGCTGGAAAGTACAAAGCAGGGGAAGCTGCTGCCTGCCTCTCAGTTTGCTCCAGGAACCGGTTTCTGTCCAGTCCCCTGCGAAGGCCAGGGCAGGCCCGCTTCTGGGAAGGGCTCAGCAGACTGAGGTGGCCACAACAAGGTCACGGTTTGCTTCAAGGTCTCCGGCTTTGGCTCACACCAACAGCACAGTGATCTCTGCACAAAGGTGGGACCCTGATTTCACCCCGCAGGGATGGGAGTGTGGAAATGTGTATCCATTGCCGCATTACCAGGAAAAATACCACTCACGTCCTGTCCCTCTCTATCAAAAATAAGGAAATGTAAAAAAAAAATTTTTTTTTAAATAGAAAAATTTTAAAAAGTAAAAAAAAAAAAAAAAAGAAAATCTGTTGTTGAAAATAATATTAAAATTTTTTTTTAGTTTTTATTTTGAAATTCTTCTAGATTCATAGGGAGTTGATCTATAGGTTTAACTCAAATCCTATCAAAATCCCCGCAAGGTTTTCTCTTTGTAGGTATAGACAAGATTATTTTAAAATTTACAGGGAACGGCAAAGAAACTTGAATAAAGCAATTTTGAAAAGGGATAGTACAATGGGTGAAATCACCTAGTTGATTTCAAGACTTACTGTATAGCTACTGTAATCAAGACTAAGTGTTATTGACAGAAAGATAGACATATAGATCAATAGAACTAAATAGAAAGTCCAGAAATAGGGGCACCTGAGCGGCTCAGTTGGTTAAGAGGCTGACTCTTAACTTTGGCTCAGGTCATGATCTCATGGTTCGTGAGTTCAAGCCCCGTGTCAGGCTCTGCAGTGACATCATGGAGCCTTCTCGGGATTCTCTCTCTGCCCCTCCTCTGCTCTTGCTCTCTCTCGAAAATAAATAAGTAAATAAACTTTAAAAAAAAGCCCATAAATAGACCCTCACAAATATACTCATTAGATTCTCTAAAAAAACTACTTTGAAATAATCACAGATTCACAGGAAGTGAATACAGAAAGATAGTCGAGAAATGTCCTGTGTACCCTTCACCCAATCTCCACTAATGGTTACATCTTAGATCATTATAGTGCAATATCAAAGACAGGACATGGCTGATGATATGATGCACGTGCGTGGCTCTGTGTCATTTCATCACACGTAAAGACCCATGTTACCACGACCACAGTCAAGATACAGACATGTTACATCGCCACAAATTCTCCCTTGGTACAGTCGCACCCACCCTCTCCACACGCAGGCTCTTGGCACCCACCTGTCTCCCTGTTCTCCGTCTCCTCCACCTCTCACCGTCCCCAATCCTCTGGACCCCTGGCCGCCCCTCCTGGTCCCACCTGTGTCACCAGATGCCCTCCATCCAGCCTGACCGTCCCTAACCCCTAACAACCACTAGTCTATTCTCCATCCCTGTCATTTTAGCATTTCAAGAATGTCATGTTGGGGCACCTGGGTAGCTCAGTTGGTTAAGCAGCCGACTTCGGCTCAGGTCTGATCTCGAGGTCCGTGAGTTCAAGCCCCGCTTCAGGATCTGTGCTGACAGCTCGGAGCCCGGAGCCTGCTTTGGATTCTGTGTCTCCCTCTCTCTCTGCCCCTCCTCTGCTCATACTCTGTCTCTCTCAAAAATAAATAAACCTTAAAAAAAAAAAAAAAAAGAATGGTCATGTAAATGGGACCAAACCACGCGTGACTTTTTGAGACTGGCTTTTTCACTCAATGTCATGCCCTTGAGACCCACCCAAGCTGCTGCGTGCATCGGAGCTCCTCCCTTTATTGCTGAGTTGTGGCCCATGCTGCCTTCCAAATCTCAACCCTATTTCCTTCTCCCAGACTTCTATTCCTGGCCTCTGAGCCAGGTACTCCCGCCTGTTTCCCTCTCACCCGGGCTCTGAGTGGAGAGGGGACCGGGTCATGGCCTTGGGACTGCAGGCACCTGGCGGGCGTGCGTTGTGGCTTTCTCCTTCAGCCTCGGGGAGATACACAAAACATGCACAAGCCACACAAACCATCCCGTGGCTCTCTGGACTGCTTTCATCACTCAGCTCTGTGCTGTAGTTATATTGCATTTCTGCTCTCTTCTCCCTTTTACCAAAGATGGTTCGGGTTGTGCCCATCTGCCGTCTTAACCCCATTTGGCCAGGGCCTCGGCGGTGAAGGCGTCGATGCCCCCCTCAAGGCTCAGACTGGGAAGCCCGGCCCCACCAGCGGCGGTAGCCTCTCTGAGACCCGCTGGGCATGAGGCAAGGAGCCACACACAAGGTCTTGTGACCAAAGGAAAGGATCTGGCCCGTGTGGTAGGATCTAGGCCAGGGGTGCCAAGGAGTGGGTGGTCTCCAGGGGAGACTCACTGCGTGGCCAGGGCCGCCTGTGTCACAATCTCTGGGGACGAGAGGTGTTGGGGGGTCTCCTAGCTCTGAGCTGATGCCCTGGGTTGTTGTGAGCAATCCTACCAGTGCCTCTTCACCTGCAGTAGGGTTTGGATCCCCCGGTCTCAGGCCACTCATCTGTGACATTCTCAGGATGCCCAGTCCCTCCCTCTACCAACAAAGACCATTCCTGGCTCCCAGCTGCCCTCAGAGTGCAGTTCAAGCTCTTCAGCATGGCAGACAGGGCTCCGCATGAGCAGACCCCTGACGACGCGGCTCCCCCAACTCACACCACGTCCCGCCTTCTCTTTTTAGGCTACGGCCACATGGAGTACCAGCAGTGATTCCTCAGCCTCGCAGGCATCCTTCCCTCCCTGATCTGCTGTCCTCATCTCCCAGTGCAGAGATCACCTTCTCTTGGAAGCCCTCCCTGACTGCCTTCACATCCTGTGCTCCTGTTCTTATTCAAACACCCCCCTGTTCTCGTCTGTCTTGCCGTTCCCTGCACTTGGCTGGCCACTCCCCACGTGATGTATGGGGACCAAAAATGAGTGACACAAGGCCCTGATGTCCCTCACAGTGCCAGGCATGACACAGATCCTTGCACTGGCCACCTCCAGCCTGAGGGGATGGTGCTGCCTCTTTGTCCCCCTCCCCTTCCCCCCTCCCGTCCTCCCTCTCTCTCTCCTCTCCTCCTCCCCCCACCCCTCCTTCTCTGTCTCCATGGCCTGTCTTGCCCCAGGCGTGGGTGAACTCACACTCTGATGTGGCTTGGCCAAGCCCAGTGCTTTCCTTCGAACGCAATGAAAACCAAACAACACATTGCTCATCATTGTTAGAAAAGTCAGTAGGATGGAAAAGCTGCCTCTTTACCCTCCTCCCACCATGGTACCACCCCGGCTGGATTTTCCTATTCCTCAGAGCCCAAGCTCTCAGGAGACTGCAGAATTCTAGGATCTTGGAATCGCAGGATAATGGAATCTTAGACTAATGTAATGCTAGAATCCTATAATCATCGCATCACAGAAAGCCACGATAATGGTATCTTAGTATTATATTATGTTCGAGCCACAGATTCCTTTTACAACATGGAACCTTTGCCTATGGAATCCTAGAATCCCCAGCATGCTGTTGCCAAAAACATCAGATTGGGTGCAAGAATCCACCTTTTGCAAGATCCGTGTGCTATGGACTGAAAGCTTGCCGTCCCTCCCCCCACCCCCATTCATATATTGAAGCCCTAATCCCCAGTGCGATGGTATTTGGAGGTGGAGCCTTCGGGAGGTCATTAGGTCATGAGGGTGGAGCCCTCACAAATGGGATTAGTGCCCTTATAAGGAGAGACACAAGAGAGTCGGTCTTTCTCTCCAGCATGTGAGGGAGGACACAGCAAGAAGGTGTCCATCTGCACACCAGGAAGAGAGCCCTCACCAGACACGAAATCAGCCAGCCCCTTGATCTTGGACTTTCCAGCCTCCAGAACTATGGGAAATGAATGTGCGTAGTTTAAGACACCGTGAAAACTCTTCCGTCCAGTGTCACAGCAAGTGAGAAGTGAGGAAGGCTGTGGGCCTCCCAGGTGAGACTCCTGCCCTACACAAGAGCAGAATGTCCTCGGTGCTGGGAGGAAGACTGTGGTGACAGACGGACCTGAGTCCGATCCCAACTCCACTGATCCTTCAGTATGCGATCTGGACAAGGCACTCAACCTCACTGACCCCCCCCCCCCACCCGTTTCATCACGCAAAGCTAGGGTAATTTCAGGTGAGCCGTAAACCATTAGCTCGTGTCTTATCAGGGTTCCAAGCTTTCTCCCGATGTGAGGC
The DNA here is from genome assembly GCF_022079265.1 of Lynx rufus. NCBI lineage: Eukaryota > Metazoa > Chordata > Mammalia > Carnivora > Felidae > Lynx > Lynx rufus. Next base: position 56,183,326 of record NW_025814897.1, read on the forward strand.
ACTCAGGGTCTTGAACAGCGCTGGGCTTTCCGAGAAGCTTTGGTGACCTGACTGGATTCAGAGGTGCAGGGCAGGAAAACCTGGTTCCTGGGGACAAAGCCAGGCTGAGGCCATGAGCCACACCGAGGACAACGATGTCAGGTCTGCTAGGGAAGGGCACAGATGGGGCCTCTGGTTCAGCCTTTCTGGAGCGTCTATTCCCAAGCACAAAGCCTCCTTGCCAGTAAGTCTGGGACATTCATTTACTTACTTGCCTGAGCCTCAGTTTCCTCAACTGTAGGGTCCAGAGAGTCACCCTCTTGGCTCAGTTCCCAGCCACCCCCACCAGCTCCTGGCCGTGCTTTTCCTCTCTCTGGGGCCCAGTTTACTCGTCTAGGACTTGGTCCCCAGGCCTACAGTTTCCTGAGGGCAGGCCAAAATGTATCCACTTTTCAGCCTACCGCACAGTGTGGGCCACAGGCCGCACCACCCGTTACAAACACAGACTATTCACTGTGTGTCCGAAGGGACAGTGGTGGTCACCTCACCTGCTCCGTCTGTCATTTTTCTCACACAGGTCAGATGTTCATGCTGTCATTGCAGCCCCATCCCGGAGAGGCTGGTTGCATCTTCTAGGTCACATAGCAAGAAATGGGTCAAGAGGTGTCTCAACCCCAGGCTTCTGTCTCCCTAAGGCTGTTTTCTTTTTTTGTTTTACTCCACTGGGTGGCATTTAGCCTCACAGTCTCCTACTTATTTACATATTAGGGGACAGGGGGTTGAAGCTGGGGGGGAGCTCCTTTCAGGACATCAAAGTCGACTGAGCCTCCTGCGCCCTTAGTGGGAGGTCTGAAGGAGCCTGCCCCGTCAGCATGTCAGCAAAGCCAAGGCCCCTCCAGAGGGGCAGGGATGTGCGGGCGGTGGGGGTGGGGGTGGGGGTGGGTTGGGATCAAGTTGCCCTGAATGGAAACAAACTCCAACCCCAAACCAAACCCAAACAGAGATTCCAGGAGGAACTGGGTGTCCCAAGCCGCCCCAGGCTACAGGGACAGAGAGGGGTCAAAGGAGGAAATTAGGGCTCCCCAAGGGGCATGCGGTTCCCAGGCCTGGGCCGAGCGGCCCTCCCTCAGAGACCCAGGCAGATGGAATTTCCATCCCCTGAGCCTGCAGCCAGTGCGGGAGAGCTGCTCCAGGCCTGTGTTTACATCAACCAGACAAACATCCACAGAGGGCTTGCTGTCTCCCAGCGGCCACCAGAGAATGCAGCGGGTGGAGAGATCCGGCCAGAAGCAACGCTTCCAGATTAGCAACATGAATGCCGGGGCGCATGACACCGGCATACTAGGCTGGACTTTTTGGGGTCCTTAGCACTTCCGAGGGCGCTGGTTTAGGCACAAGCAGGGGCTCAGTCAGGGGCTCTTGGCCAACAGTCTGCACTCCTGTGCTTCTGGCTTCGAGGGAAGTAGCAGCCGAGGGTAAACCAGGCTCCGAGACTCAGAAGGGGAGGGAAGAGCTGATCTTCACCGAGCGGGCAGGTCTTCTACTTCAAGTCTGTAGGACTCTGGGTTAGGAGGAAAGAACTGGAGAGAACTGGCAAATGCCATGTGCTTATTGTTTGTTGGGTCCTGGGCCAGCCTCTTATTTTTTTTATTATTATTTTTAAAAAATGTTTATTTATTATTGAGAGACAGAGCATGAGCAGGGGAGGGGCAGAGAGAGAAGAAGACACAGTATCCCAAGCAAGTTCCAGGCTCAACGCAGGGCTTGAACTCACAAACCTAGAGATCACGACCTGAGCCGAAGTCAGACACTCAACCAGCTGAGCCACAGGACCAGCCTCTTAGTAAGGTGAACCCTCTCAGGGCGCCTGGGTGGCTCAGTTGGTTGAGCACCCAGCTCGTGGTTCTGGCCTCGCGTCGGGCTCCGTGCTGAGTGTGGAGATGCTCTCTCTCTGCCCCTCCCCCACTCACACACTCTCTTCCTAAAATTAAAAACAAAAAAAATGCATTCTCTCGTTGAGTCTGGACCACTGCCCTGACAGGCGGATTAGCACCCCCATTTGGTCGATGGCCAGGGGGCACAGTGGTGGGTGGGGTGGCCTGATCACATGCTCTGACTGAATTCGGGGGGGGTTGGGGTTCATAGCCCCGGTTCTCAGTCCACCAGTGAGGCTGATATTGTGGGACAGGTGAAGGGAGGGCTGAGGGACATCTGTCCTCCCCCATGAGTCCAGGAAGCCAGCTGCAGAGAGAGGCAGCAATAAGAAAGAAGCACCCTGGCCTCACCTTCTCAGGTCTGGACTGTTTTTCCAACCCTCACCCTTGCCAGGGGTTCCATGGAACACCATGCCCTTAAGGTGAATAACCATTTTGGCCTAAGCCTGCCTGAGAGTCTTTTTAAAAAACAATTTTTTTTAACGTTTATGTATTATTGAGAGACAGAAAGACACAGAGCATGAGCAGGGGAGGGGTAGAGAGAGGGGAAGACACAGAATCCAAAGCAGGCCCCAGGCTCCAAGCTGTCAGCACAGAGCCCAACACAGGGCTGGAACTCACAAACGGCGAGATCATGACCTGAGCCGAAGTCGGACGCTCAATGAGCTGAGCCACCCAGGTGCCCCTGCCTGAGAGTCTTAACGACTGAGTTACTGCCATTTAAAACTGGGAGAGCCAATTAATCCCACAGGATCTTGTCTCTGAGTTCACTGAAGCAGTACCCACCCTCAGCTTTGTCCACAGTTCCAGAGACTTCCCCATGAATAAAACCCTCCTTCTCTTAGTGCCCTCTGCCTTCGGGGCCATGTCCTCTAGATGCACACACACACACACACACACACCCCTGTGCCCACTGCCCTAAGCCCTTCACCCAGACATACCCTCTTCTACCCCCACCCTTCTAGAGGGCTCCAGACTCCAATATCCCCTCCCACTGCTGTGCCCATCTCCAATCACCCTTGAAATTCTTGGTTTTATAGGATCCATGCCCTGCCCAGGGTTGAAAGAGTAGACCTTCTTTTTGATTCCATAGGCATTTTTATGTCTCATCTCTAGCAACCAGGTCCCCACCCGAGGCAGTCTTCCCTTCCTTCCTTCCTTCCCACGGATGTCACCACTTCCCTATCCCATGTCCCAGATTGGGCAGCCTTAGAGAACACCGTGGCCAGCGAAAGGAACACCTAAGCAGCTGGGATAGTAGAAGACCTGTGGCTTGGGAAGAAGGAGGCATGGGGTCCGGTCCCCTGTCTGCTGTGGGCCCCCATGCGACCTTGGGAGATGTCTCTGTCCTCTCTGGGCCTCTACTCTGGCACAGACAGAAGTCAAGTCCAGGTGACTCTGCCTTTAAGGCTGCATTGAGGAGACTGAGAGCCTTCCAAAGACGTCTCTCCAATCCTGCGCCCCTTGGACAGCTAGGATGATCGGTTGGAGCTTCCCAGAGGGACCCAGTGGCTGTCCTAGCCCCTAGCAGCCCATGGCTGGCCTGCCCTCCTTTCTCTTCACTCACTTGGCTTCTACTTCCTGCCTAAGCTCTCCCTGCAGCCAAGCTGCACTCACAGTCCGGCTTTGCTACACCCAGAAGGATCGGCTATAAGGTCGTCCCTCTCCAAGAGCTTCAAAGCCACCCGTCCTCCCCATCCTGCCCCAGCTCAGGCCTCTCATCCCCACCGTGAGCTGTGGCAGCTGCAGAACCTCTCCTCACGTGCTGGTCAGAGCTGCTTACCCTCCTCTGATTCCCCTGGGGCTTGCTGAGTCTCCCAAGTTCTGTGATTGTCCACAACACTTCCAACCAAACAGAGAGAATGTTCCTCACGGAATGGGTCCTGGGATCCAAAGCCCCTGGGCTCCTTGATGACTGAAGGACTGAGGACAGAGAGGGTATGGTGTGGGGGGGGGACTATTGTCAGTGGAATTCTGCCCCCCCCCCCATAAGTTGAAGTCCTAACCTCAAGTGCCCGTGGATGTGACCGTATTGAAAAGTAGGGTCTTTGCAGGGAGCGCCAAGGATTGCTGGCCGACCAGAAGCTAGGAAGGGGAAAGGAAAGCTTCTTCTCTAGAACTTTCAGAGAGAGTGGGGCCCTGTTAACCCCTTGATTTTGGACTTCTAATCTGCAGAACTACAAAGGAATAAACTGCTGTTGGTCTAAGCCACCCAACTGTGGCCGCCTTAGTGAGCACCTACCGGGCCTTTCAAATTGGCGGGCTTGACCTGGTTTTCCTCCCAGCCCTGCGCTCTTTCCGAAGGGGGAATAGGATCGTGTCCCTCCCCAGCTCACAAGTTTCCTATGGCTCCGTGTTGTCCTGGCATCCAGGACCCCTCCTAACCGGCCCCAGCATCCTGTCCCACGGCTCCCGCCTCCTTTTCTGTGTTGGCTGCACCAAATGATGTCCCAGTTCTCCCCTCCATGTCTTTGCTCATGCTATGCCAGAAAACTCACCACTTTTCCCGGTTCACGTCTACTCATTCTTTGAAACCTCTCTTGGACAATCGTCTCTTCCAGGAATAAGAGCAAACATTTACTGAGCCTTACTGTGGGCCAGGCACTATGCTGTGTGCTTTCTGTGAATTACTTCATTCAGTGCTCACGGCAGCTCAGGGAGTCCGGTATGCTCATCCCCATCGTACAGATGGGGAAACCAAGGCCCAGCTAGGGCTCCATGAGCTCCCACAGTCGTGAAGGGCATTGGTGGGGTCAGGGCCAGGCCTGTGTGGCAGAAGCAGTGCTCTGCTGGGCCCCGTGGCACCCCCACCCCTGCCTAGGGAGCCGGCGCCTCCCCAGGAACATCTGCTCCTCCAGGCCTCCAGCTGCTGCACATTTCAGGATAACAAATGATACTGTAACAAGAGGTGAAATCAAATGCAGGCCGAATAGTTTTCCACGGCCATTTCATGCAAAATAACTCCAAGGCATCTGTCTTCCTCACCACGTGGGGCTGGAGCACATGGTGCCGAGAAGGACGGAGGAGCCAGACCCCAACCTGGCTCTCACAGATAAATAAACAAGGCACCGGCGACAGCGTGGCCGGTAGGCGGCTGCGGCGTAAATCAGGGCTTTTATGGGGCAAGAGGCCTGTCAGGGCTCAGACCCCTTGACCGGCCTCTGAAAGAGAACACCAGTGGACACCCTTGCGGTAAAGCAGAGACGGCTCACCGATACGCCCACCCAGGGTCCCCTGGCAGGCCCTTGGCCCCACCTGGCAAGCCCCTGAGGCTCACCGAAGGCCAGGTCTCAGGATACACCCCACCCACTGATTTTCCCATTCATTCATTCATTTCCCGCTCATTCATTCATTCACTCTATACTTGGTGTAGAGTAAGCACTCAGTCAAAATTTCTCGAATGAAGAAATGTGCTCATTTCTTTCCTCTTTCCACCCCCCGCTCCCCTCTGCTTTGCAGCACTGAGGTCACCTCAAGATGCACAACCTAGGCATGGTCCCTAATTTGGCTGAGCCTGGATCCCAAGCCACCCCCCTTGATATCAGGAAGGGAGAGGTTGAGGGGAGAAGGACCAGCCTGAGACCCGGAGCACTGCCTCCTACCAAGGCTTCTTCAGGGGAGGGTCTTTGCTGCTTGCAGGTGGGCAGCCAACCAGCATAGGCTCCCTATGTCCCCCTGAAATGCGACGCTGCCTGCCCCTCTGAGCAGGATCCCTCCTATTTGTGCCTCACTGTCCTTCCAGGGTTCCAGGAGCTCCCCCTTCTCTGAAGGGCTCAAGGTTTGCGGACTGGCCCAGGCCCACCGCCGTCTCACTGTGCGGACCCCGCCGGTGGCAGTCAGCAGGGGCAATCGTTACTGCCCCCATCTCCTACCACAGTAGTCCTGACACCCTTTGATTTCCACCATTCACTTAAAATGCGTCTCCAATACACAAAACGGTGCCATCAGTGACATTCGGTGCATTTGCCGTGGTGTACAACCATCACTGCTCTCTAGTTCCAGAACATTTTCATCACCCTGAAGGGAAACCCTGAACCCAGGGAGCAGGCGCTCGCCCTTTCTCCCCTCCCCTGGCCACCACGAGTCTCCTCATAGCGGCTTAAAGATGATTCTAATACAGGCAAAGTAGAAGGCATGATCCCCAATTCACGGATGAGGAAACTGAGGACGGCGTGTGTGCGTGGCCGGTACAGCTGGGCCCCCCCTCCTCGGGGGTGCCTCGGGGTCCCCACTCTCCACAGAGCAGCACTTCACAGCAGCGTGTCCCGTGTGTCCTTGGAGGCTGTCCAATAGATGCCCCCTGGGCGGACTCTGGGCTTCTTTCTCCGGTAGGTGAGAGGCGCGCGAGAGAAATTTACCGGGTGGTCAAGAAGGAGTTCGGAGCTCCATCTTGGCCATCCAGGAAGCTTAGGCTATTGATTGATGGGCTGAGAAGGCCTCAGGTGACGGTGGCAGTTAGGGCGGGGAAGGTGACAGGGAGGGCGTCTGTGGCACCCCTATTGGTTTTGGCTCCAGATTATACACGCCACACCCAAGCCCTCACGCTCACCCCTCTAGGCCTTTGCGTTCAGTTTCCTCTCTCTGGACCTCCTCTTCTCCCTCAAACCTCCCCAGACCGCAGCTCCTACTCATCCTTCAAAACCCACTCGGTGCCACCTCTGCCGTGAGTTAGGGCAGCGGTCTCAGTGTGGTGAAATCAGCAGCGTGTCCAGGGAGTGACCCTGGGCATTTGAGCTGCTACAAAGCTCCGCAGATGAATCTGCCTTGCAGCCAGGGCCGAGCGCCTGGTACAGGGGATGCTTCTCCGCGCTTCCCCAGCAGAGCTCCTTCCTCCTCATTTGGAGAATGTCTGTTCGGGGGTCTGTTCCCCTCACTGTCCGGAGAGCCGTTTGAGACAACGGCCTGCAGAGGGACCTGGTTAGGAGCCCAAGGCTTTTTTTATTAACAGCTTTATGTTTGAGATACCAAACAATTCGCCCATTTAAAGCATACAATGAGGGACACCTGGGTGGCTCAGTCGGGTAAACGTCCAACTTGGGCTCAGGTCATGATCTCGCGGTCTGTGAGTTCGAGCCCCGCATTGGGCTCTGTGCTCACAGCTCAGAGCCTGGAGCCTGCTTTGGGTTCTGTGTCTGCGCCTCTGTCTGCCCTTCCCCTGCACTCTCTCACTCTCTTTCTCTCTCAAAAATAAATAAACATTTAAAAATAAATAAATAAATAAATAAATAATAAATAAACATTTAAAAAAAAGGTACACAATGATTTTTGGTATATTACATTATTAGTCGTAAAAATTAATTAGTAAAATAGATATAACAACAAATTTGCTATTTCAATCATTGCCGAATGTACGTTACAGTGACATTAATTATATCCACAGTGTTTGCAACCATAGGAGCCCAAGACTTTGGCTTCAGATAGACCTGGTTTCTATCCTGGTTCTTCTACTCCATAGTTATGTGGCCTCCTCTGTGAGGTCCTACTTACCCATCTGGAAATCGGGAATAGCAGGGGCCACCTCAAAAGTCATCGTGAAGATTGAATGAGGCAATGGGGTAAAATGCCCTGCAGATTGTGAGACTCCCTGCGTATATATGCCCCTGCTGTGTGACTCATGACACATGCACTCTGTGGCCTCAGGCAAGTCCCTGGCCCTCTCTGGACCCAACTCCTGACTTTAACAAGGCAGAGTTGGGATTAGGTGAGCCCCAGGGCCTGTGAGCTCTGACACCCAGTGTTTAATGGTCTGCTCCGTCAGAAGTCCTGTCTTCACTGTGATGGCAGCCCTAGGGCTTACGTCCCCTCCTCTGAGAACTTCCCCATATCCCAGAGGCCCTAGCAACCACGGTAGACCACGTGACATGGCCATAGGTGATTGGACCTGGGAAGACATGTGCCTCAAGAGAATTGGGACCTGGGTGCGCATGCTACTGTGGTCGCTGTGTAAGCCTGGCTGGAAGGGTGGTGGTTAGGGGAGACCTGGTTGGAACAGGCGACAGACCAGATCCTGACATGCCAGGACTTTATCCCAGGAGAAGTGGGAGCCCCATCGTGGAGCCCCAGAGGGCTGAGCTAGGGCAGGAGGGCTTGGGAGAAGAGGGGAGGAAATTGAACAGGGTCCTCAGGCCATGAGGCTTTGGGCCAGTGCAGACCGCCCCCCACCCCCAGAACTTCAGTTTCCCCTTCCGGCTGTGGGGCTGTACTCAGGGGTGCTGGGGGTCCTTCCAGCACTGGTTTACTCTGACGTGGGGTGTGAGACTGAAGCAGGACGACTGGGGGGAGCCAAACCAGAGACACTCCCTCATTGGAGCTGTTCTTGTCCGCGCGTGCAAAGCTGGTTCCCAGAACGGGAGGGATAGGGCTCCAGGTGTGCAAATGGAGTCCCCTGGGACAGGACGGGGGGTGGGGGGGCTGGAATCCCCAGGGCCGCCAGGGCCAGCTCGTGGGCTGCAACCTCTCCAAGCTGAGGCTTTGTGCCTCAGGTCCAACAGGGACTTCAATTTCTGTCTTTAAAGCTGCAGAAAAAACCCACCCCACCGCCCACCTTCTCCACACCCCAGATTCCGGGGGCCCAGTCTGGGTGCTGGAGTGATGACTGACACTTTGAGAGATGGAGGGATGTCCTGGAGGGGGCAGGGCCCCCCAGAAGTCATGGGAGAAAATGTCTACATCTTCACGGAGGGATTTCTTGTGTCCGGAACCCCTTCCTTTTCCAGGTCTAGGCCACATCCAGGCACCAAGGAGCAGGGAGAAAACCGCAGGCTCCAGAAGCAGATTCCAGCTTCACTGCCTGCCCACTGTGTGGTCTTAGGGCTCAGTTTCAGAGCCTCAGTTTCTCCCCCTGTCAAATAGCGCTAATGCCATCTGCCTGCTTCAGATGGGGATGAAATCAGGTGAGGTGATGGGGGTGAGGGATAAAGTACCGGGGTCCGAGAGAGGACCTGGGCCAGGCCTCAGATACCATCTCTGTTTGGAAGAGGACGCTGAGCTGCAGAGGGGGACAGTGATGTGCCACCGCCACAAAGTGACACACGAGGCCCAGGCCAGAGGCTGAGTTCCGCAGCCCCTCAGGCCTTCCTCACCCGGCACTGCCTCGAGGAGGCAAAACCATAAATGTGGCCACCGCTGCGTTTGATGCCTCACCTTTCGAATGGGTCGCCTGGGAACAGTCTCACAGAGCCCAGCCCGGCAGAAGAGAATTCAGAGCCAGTGTTGCCAGAACGTCCCTCTCCTGGCCAAGCCACGCAGCTCTGTCATGGGGCCACCAGGGTCCGTGTCAGCTCGGGACTCCAGAATGAGCCAGGGGCTCTGTTGCTCAAGCTGGAGCCTCAGCAAATGTTCATCTCCCCTCCTTGCCCAGCGGGAAATCAGGCTGCGTTTTGAGAGAGAGAGAAATACTGATGGACCCAACTAGGCTCTAAGCTCTTGCCTTCTCAGGTCCTGAATTTGTTTCAGGGTCCCTTTAGCTCTCCCCCGGCCCCAAGGCCCCGCCAAGACTCTATGGTGCTTTTGTAAAAGTTAGAAAAAGGTGCCCCATTTGGGCAGATGCAGCCCCACGCCAGGATTTCACCTGCCACTCACCACCTCAGCCAGATGACCTTGCACAGTGAACACCCTGCACAACTGGGCCCTTCTCAGCCCCCTCTGTACTTCCCTCCCAGCTGAGTCCCATTCTATCCTTGGGGCTCCCCCAGAGTGGCTGACAGGGGCACCCTCTCCCCAGTGTCCTTTTTTCCTCTCCAGGACCAACCCAGAATCTCCTCCTGTGTTAGGATGCTCTGTGGGACCCGGGCAGGGGGAAGGACCATGCTCAAGTTTATGGATCTTCTAGAATTCTCCAGCTTAACTCCTGGCTTATGGCTACAGATTCCAACTCTGAAGGGCCACCTGAGTTCCCTCCCCACCTCCTGATGGGACCCAGTCCCCACCTCCAACAGCATATTCTTCTTTGAAGGCCTCTATATTCCTGAAGGAGTCAGCACGAGCTGTCCCCAGCAGCTGCCATGCAGATCTGGTCCTGTAAGTCCCAACTGGAAACCCTTCTTCTGCTCCCCAACACACATAGAACAAAGGCAAAGCTCGCTCATCCATCCCCCAAGACCCATCTGGCCCAGCACTGTCTTCACCTCCAACCTCACTGCAAGGCCCTCCCCTCCTCCCCTCTGGTCTCCCAACAGAATGAATCCTTCAACTCCCAGAAGGCACCAGGTGGTTTCAAGCCTTCACTGGCCTCACAGTGCTCCCCTGCCCTAGAAATGAGTGAGAAGCCTACCCCAAAGCATAGACGGGCCCATTCTGTGTTAATGGCTATTTACACAGAACACTCACAACTGTTAATTTGCTTGAACTTCCCCTCAGCCTAGTGAGGGGGACAGGGCAGAGTTCTTGTGTCTATGCACTTACTTTTGTACCTGGTCTGATAAATGCTGGATGAAGGAAGAATGGGTACAGTGGGTGGATGGGTGAGCAGACGGACGGACGGGCAGATGGATGGATGGATGGGGAACAACTGGACCTAGACAAAAGGCAGGAATAACTTGAAATGTGATAGAATCTGCAGCCCAGGGTGGGGGTTCCTGAAAGGAGTTCTAGTCTGTGATTGGGTGGGCGGGGGGTGGGCGAGGGGACAGCCAGTGATTTCTGGGGTCCAAGAAGGGAAGAAAGGGCCTCCCTGAGGGGGCAGGGTGTGACGGGGGTCAGGCAGCAGCAGCAGAGGTCCCCTTCTCCTTCTGGCTAGCCGGGCGGTGCCCAGGCACGATGAACTTGGCATCTACAGAACTCTTCAAGCCACTCCAGTCAAATGCTGGAGGGGCCTTGCTCTGCTCCAGCTGCCTACACCCAACTCTGGGGGCCTTTCCCAGAAGTGCTTGGGCTGCAGGTGAGGTATGGGGGAGCGGGGGAGCCCCCGACAAGAGGCAGCCTACCCAGGACGTGAGGGTCTGGAATCCTCCACCACATGCGCCTGGGACTTAGATCTCTCAGTCCTCCCAACTCCCACAGCAGGATGAGTCAGGGCTTTGGGGGGCAAGGGAGGATAGTCTGAAAACCATTACCAAAGGATCTTCAGTCCAAGGGAGACACAGACCAGAGGGGTGTGGTGCCTGCTGGAGAATGAGGGTGGGGAGGTAAAGAAGTGATGGGGAACCAGAGGGCAGGAGGGGCTTCCCAATCCCGCCGCTCCCTGCCCCCACCCACCCCTCCCATGCTCCTTCCCAGGTTAGGTGTGAACCAGCAGCGCATGTCTGTATGTCCACGTGGATCTGGATGTCCTCACGTGTCCGTGTGTGTCTGCGTGCGTCCGCGTGTGTGATCAATCGTTTCCGCCTCCTGGGGCTGTTATGAGGCTTTAACAAGTTAACGCTTGTAAAAGGCTTGGTGCCGTGCCCTGCACTTCCCCTAAGTTCTCTAAGCATCACTAGCTGTTACTAAAGGGAGAATGTAACCGCTGAGAGTCAACTCTGGAGTCAGGCTGCCCGGGGCCACTGTCTCGGCGACAGCAACGATCAGCATCATGGGGGGCTTGGTCCTTGGTGGCGACGGCAGTTTTGTGTGCTCTGTTCAGCTCCCTGTGCATTCCAGTCAATCCCTCAAGGCACTCCGCTTTCATCAGACGGGGAAGGTGTCCCAATTTCCTGTCCCCCGGTTTCCTGTTCTCACTCCCATGTTCCTCCTGGCCTGCCCCATGGAAGAGACTTCCTGTGTCCCATCCCTGGGCTCCCACTCTTCCTTCCTGCAGGCCCCTGGTCCATACCTCACCCTTCCACTTGGTCCTCACCTGCTTCTTTCCCCAGGGGACACATTCCATTCACACTGCTCTCCCCACCCTCCTCCACCTACTCCAGCCCCTTCCTCTCAGCAGGCCCCCTGCCTCACTCAGGCCTAGCTCGCCATCCCCGTTCTGCCTCGTGGACCCTGATGACCTGATGAGCATGGCCGCTCCTCTCCAGACACCCCTTCCCCTGCCCACCCTCCTCCCCCAACCTCTTGGGCCACAGGAGCCACCTCTTCTGCCCAAACTGTAAGTGTCCTCCCGCTAGCCTACTCTCCCTCCTAATCCACACATGGCTGTCTGCGGCCAGGCCCGCCCCCACCCCTGGGCTCCATCATCCGCATCTGGGCAAAACTGTGAACCAAGGATGTGAAGAAGCCTGGGGCAGAATTCACGTCCAAGTCTCCAGAAGCCTTCAGGGAATGCGCCATCCTCCCTGCTGTATCTCTTCCACGTGTCCATCTTCCCCATCTTGCATCCCTCAGGGGACAGGGGCTCACTTCCTCATGCCAAGAGAATCCCCACCTCTGTCTAGAAGAAGGTCCTCCACTGAGGCTGCCCCCTGGCCCACCAGAGGCCTAGACGGAGGCAGAGAGCCGCGCTGGGATGAGATGGGTGGGAGGCACTCCTTTACCTCTTCTGAGCTGAGTGGCCTTGGGCAAGTTCCTTCCACTCTCTGAACTCAGTTTCCTGACCCGTCCAACAGGGACACATCACTTACTTTACTGTGGGGACAGTTCTTTGGCCAGGAGCCTGGATCAGAGGAGGCACGATTGGGCAGGTGGCAGGATCTAAAAGCAGCTGACCGGAAGGCAGTTGTAGCTGGAGCCAGGGCCATGAGCTGTCCCCTGCCACGTGTCCGTTCCAGAGCTGCTACCCTGGTTTGGAAGGTCAAAGGCCACCCTACTGTAAAATCTTAGTCTCGTGTCCCGCCTTTAAAGTCCTTTTCATACCGATGGCAGAGAGAAGGTAAAAGATAAAATCAAGGCATCACGTTTATTTGTTCAACAAACTTTCCCGTGAAATACCATGTGCCGGGCGCCGTGCTGGGTGCTGTGGACGCAGAGATCCGTCAGACCCACTGTCCCTGAGCGGAGCTTATGGCTAGGTGTGGAGAGGCACATGTAAACAGAAACGAAGCCTTCAGCGTGGTCATAGCTGAGACAGGAAGAGCGGGGGTGTGGGAGCCCAGTCTAAGAGGTTCCAGAGAAGCCAGAGCAGATTCTAAGACATAGGGAACTTGTGAACGCAGATCCAAAACATAGGAAGCTTTCTGGGCACTAGGAAGGGACAACGGGGTGCTCCCATTAACGGGCATCTGCTGCAGGGCGCACGGGGACATGTGGATGACGCCACGAAACCCATCTATCCTGCCACAGTCACAGCTTATCACTCCTACTCAGCAAGCAGGGGAAGGGACGTGGGATTGACAGAGAGAAACAGAGGAAAGAGCAGTTGTTGTGGCCAGGCCGGGCATCGCTTAATGGACCAGAGAGGAGGGTCAGGGAGCTGGATCAGACCCAGCTTAATATTTTCATGAACATGAGGTTGATCTTCTAAAGGCAAGGTGTGGAATGGGCGGAGGGGTGCGATGCAAGGCGCCAGGCTTAGCCCTGACTCTACCATGTCCTATCTGTGTGACCTTGGGGAAGTCACCCTCCCTCTCTGGACCACAGGTTTTTCATCTGTAAAATAGGAGTGTTAAATCCCACCTCTAGGGCTGTGCTAAGGATTAACAGAGACATGCATAGGGACACCCTGGCACAGGGCTATGCACGGTGTGGGATTCAGCAAATGTTATTTTTCTTTCTTTGCTCTTAGGGAGCTGGGCCACGCCCAGGGCATGGAGCCCTGGGGAGCAGTGGCAGCCTGAGTGGCCGGCTGGGGAGACACTGATGTGTTTCAGGGACCCCAGGACTGAGCCAAGCTGCTCCTAGGACACAGCCACCTGCTTCCTCCTCCTCATGCTGACATGTTTCCCTTCTGGAAGGACCTTTGGAAGGGAGCAGGAGCCATGGGTGGTGGAGAAGGCGGTGCTGTGGTGTGGGCTGGCCTGAGCAGAGCTCTCCTGATAGTGTGGGAAGGGCTCCCGCCAGTATGTTTTGGTGGTTATTCTTCCCCGTTTTGTCCTCTAAGACACTGTTCCCTCGCTGCAAGCTAGGGTAACACACAGGGGCAGGGGTGAGGGAGATAGGAAGGGCTCCCCCAACCTTGAGGGACCATTGGAGCACCTGGACCACATGGGGTACTGGAGTTGAGGGGTCAGTGTTCCAGACTGCTCTTGGGATGATCTGGGCTGGGCTTTCCCGCTTTCTAGTTTCCCGCTCTGAGCAATGAGAGAATTTGGACAGGCCCTTCCAGCCCTAACATTCCAGAGCCTGGGGGTGTGTGAGACGCAGATCCGCGTTCCAGACTTTTGTCTGCCCCCTACTGGCTCCGTGGCTTTGGGCGACTCTCAGCTTCTGTTTCCTCAGTTTCCCCATCTGCACAATGAGTAGGCTGGCCTTGGTGATCTAAGGCCTCCATGGGTCCTGTCCATTGGTTTGAACGTCTCCTGCACTGGGAATCTTGACCTCTTTCCCTGAAGGTGGCCCTCCAAGAGCTGGAAGCAAGAGGGAGAGGTGGAAAATGGGGAGGAGGAGGGACAGAGAAGGCTGGACCTCAGGCTAGAGATTGGGTCCTGGATGTGGATTCCCAAGCCCAGGCCACTTTAGAGACGGCCACCCCTCCCTGTGTCGCACACAGGATCCCATTTATACCCATTGTCCCAGAACTCCTGCCAGCTAGCTGACCAGGGGGCCATTTTTTGAACGGGAAGACCAAGGCCCCAAGGCAAGAAGGGATCTGCACAGATTCACACACAGCTGGTCAGTGGCTAAGGTTGAACTTGGGGAGGGAGGAGACCTATGGCAACTCCATGGCTTCCTATCCTTTGTCACTGACCACAGCAGCCCATCCTCCACGGGGCAGTCATCGAGTCCCGCCCTTCATGGCGTAGAAGGGGAAACTGAGGCCCGGAACAATATGTATTCTCTGGGTTAACCATGTATTCTCCCTCCTGACTTTAGTTGCAGTGGCTGGGACAGTCCACATAGGCCAAACATCTCCACTAGCAGCCTTGCTTGCTGCCTAAAATCCCACATCAGAGCCCCGATATTTGGATAAAGCAATGTGTCCTGTGGCCCATGTGCTGAGGGGGACAGAAAGACAAGAATTACAGGCATCTGGTATCTTCAGACTCCCAGAAGAGCCAAGAAGGAAGGAGCCTGGGGATCAGTGAGGGTCAGGGGGTCCAGAAGGGGTGAAGCACTTGCCCGGGTCCCACAGAGTACTGGGCTCAGGCAGGCAGCCAACCCAGGCCCTGCTTCCACAGCCTGAGGGGCCCCTCCTGCTGCCCCTTCCCCAGCCCCCTTCTCACATGCATGGGCCTGGAAGGAGATGGGCCTGGAGCAGTAGACGCAGCCCCTCTGGCTGGGACAGCGGGTGGGGGCTGGGAACATCTCCCCCGCAATCCCGGTCGCCCTTCGAGAGGGTGCTGTGGGCCGCAGCGGATTAATGATGCGAAGGCCATTCATTTCCTCTAGCCGGGAAACAGGCTGCACCACACAGCCCCCCATTGTTGGCCGCCCTTATCTCGGGAAGTTCCGCCGACCCCATCCGGAGAAGGCAGCCGGGCCCCCCCCCCCCCTCCGCCACGCTTCCAGCCTCACCGTTTTGCCCCTCGGAGGCTGGAGAGCTTGGCAGGGCTGGGATCATGCAGGTCTTGATCTGTCTGCCCCCGCCCCGCCCCCCCCACCCCAAACCAGGAGAAGTCTGGACTTTGCCTGAAGGCCGGATGGCACCGTGGAGAACAGCGTGGCAGGGCCTAGGTCTCAACGGGGTTTCAAACAGGGGTCCTGGAGGGGTCAAGGATGAACTGGAATGGGTGAGGCTTGAGGCAGGGAGGGTGGGAAGCAGTGGAGGGAGGGAGGGAGCCTGGGCACACTCAGGGACCCCATTAGGCTAGGACAGGGCAGGGTAGGGCACCATATTCTTTGGTTTCAAAACCCCTCTTTGAGGAGGGCACACAGTCTCTGCCCATGCTAGGCCCATGCTAGCTGAGCGGCCTCCTCAAGGTGCTGACTCCTACTTTAGGGGGCAGCACAGGCATTACATAACTCCTCCAGGAAGCCTTCCCTGATTCCCCCGCTAGTTGGGGTCCCCCCACCAGGCTCAGTGCCCTCCAGCCCTTGTGTTTCATCCTGCACCCCCTCAGAGCCCTGAGCACCCTGTGTGGATACAGATCTGTCCCCCACCTAGACTGGACATGCTTTGATGGTGGAGCCCCCCGTCTCTAGGACTTGCCCCAAGCCCTGCTCTCACCAGCCTGGTGAGAAGTTGGAGCCACCAAGTCTTGCTCTAGACCAGCCCCTCCCCAGCCACGGCCTCCTCCTCACGGGCACTGTAGGTCCCCTCCCCTGACCTGCCTCCCCATCAGCCCACCTACTCTCCCACCACCATGCTTTTGGCCAAGTATGTCCCTCCACCTGGAACGCCCTTTCCCTGCCTCCTCCTGGCAAAATCCCAGCCACTCATTAAAGACTGTTCAGTGCCAGCCCTCCTCGGAGCCCCTCGAAGGCCACCACTTATGCTGGGGACTTCAGCAAATGCCTCGCTCCCTATTTGACCAGAGCTGCTCCGTTCAGTAAATTGTCTGATACGAAGTGTCCACAGCTAAGAAGGGCTCAGAACAAGTAGATTTGTCCACCCTAACCCTTAACGGATGGAGACATCACTCACCTGATATTTCTTGAGAAGTCTAGAAAACAGTGGATTTTCATTTTAACAGATGCCTTCAATACCTTCAGCCCAGGAAGTGACTTCATGGGGGTAACAAAGGCAGTGTGAGAGCGAGAACAGTGATATTTTGGGACAAAGGAGTCTACCCAGGACTCTTTGTATCCTACCCTGAAGGCAGCTTTACTAAAGGGCCGGCTTTCCCAAAGCCCACACTCTTGTCACATAATCCACCAACTCCTGGAACTGGATACTTGGAATTGTGGAAACCTTAGGAGGAATCAGGGAGTCCTCGCATGGGTACCTCAGCGCCTCTGGGAGATGCCGCATCTAAGAGCCCAAGGACTTCACCAAGCTCCCCGGGAGCAAGAGGACCTGCAGGCAGAGGGGACCCTGAGGGACGGTCCTGTGGCCTTGAGCAAGTCTCTCTTTTCCCTCCCCTCCTCCCCCCCCTCCACTCCCCTCCCCTCCCCTCCCCTTCTTTGGGTCCTCTGCTCTTCTGCACCTGCTTTGCAGGCCACTCAGTCTCAGTGGAGCTTTCCAGAATGCTGCAGGGACCACACCCCTCCCAATTTGACAGCTCACACCCGTCCCCATCTTCCCTGCCCTCAGCTCCGTCTCTTCAGACAGCCATCTCCACGGGGGCCTGCAAGGTGGATGGAAGAGAGAAGGGGAGACCCCACCCACAACGAGGCTCAGACAATCTGGCTGGATGGATGGGTGCTGGCACCCGGCAGGTGCTCAGTAAATGCCTTCCCCTGCCCCTGCTACTGTCACTATAGCATGGGGTGATGGAGCACAAAGTGGACTCTTACCACAGCCTTGCCTCTTGAGCCTCTGTTTCCTTATCTGCAGACTGGGGATGATGAGAATCCTAACCTGCCAGGCCACTGGGAGAGCTGACTGAGATAACGTGTGCGAAATGGCCTCATAGCCCCCTGGGAGTTAGAGGAAAATTCATTAACATAATAAAAAGCATTAATAATAAGTTGTGCGAGGAAAGGCTCATCGGGTGGCTACTAAGCTATTAAAAAGTGGGCCGGGTGTCAGGAGGGTGGAGGAGAGAGGAAAGGCCAGTTCACTGAGAGCAAGCCTGTGCCCCGACTGCCTGGAGAAGATGGTCAGGGGTTACTGGGCACCTCGAAAACACTTTCAACTTTGTTCAACTTTGTTTCCTCCCTGTGGGACAGCTACTTTTAGGTGCCTCTTACGGATGAGGGAAGTGGGGCTCTGAGAGCTTGGGAGCCTTCTCAAGGTCACCCAGCTGATGACAGAGGGTCGGGAAGTCATCCATGACCAGCCTGAGAACCCAGCTCAGAGTCAACCGGTGTCCGGGTCCCGCGTGTGTTCATGGCGGGGGAAGGCAAGGTTGGGGGCGAGCCCTATCGCTCTGGGCAAGACGCGGGGCAGAAGAACCCGCCACTGGGAATGGACTTGGAGTGGCTTTTTACTTCCCGGCCTGCATCTTGAAGTGAATGACGGATTCGCCCAGACTGGGTCTCTTCATCCCTGAGCCTCTGCTAAGGAGACGCTTAGAGTGGGGGACTGGGGGAGGGGGCCGGGGTGGTGGCTCCATATGGGCCACGGGGAGGTGACCTCAGCCACTGGAGCCGCAGTGCTTCCCTCCTTTACCCCTTCTCCTTCCTCTCTTCCTCTAAGCAGGCGGGGCAGGGAGGCAGGGGGCAGGGAGGGGCGGCTGGAGGCACCATGACCCTCTGGTGCCCAGGCCTTGAGCACAGCTATCTGGAGCTGATTTGATAGCAACAGTGGAATCGCAGCCTGCTCCCGGCTCCGGCAGCCCGAAGGTCAGGCCTCACGGCTCTGTCTTCATCTTAGGTAAAGGGCCACGGTGGCTACTGAGCCACACGCACCCAAAGGCATTATCTGAAAGCCAAGACGCCATCGAGGAGGCCGTTGGCATAAGTCTGGGGAGAGACGGTGTGGCCTGAGCTGGGCCGCAGTCAGCGGAGTGCCACTTGTCATGATCTCCCATCGGCACCTATCCTACAGAGGAGGACACCTGAGGTCACCTAGCAGCAAATCAGAGGTTTAGCAGGGTCCTGGGGCAAGTCCGAGCTCTGTCCTCAGCCACCCCCGCCCCCCTCCGCAGGCTGGGGCCTGTGTGTCTGAGACCTCCTGTCTGGGTTTGCCCTACTTCGTGGGACGCCCTTGTGACCTGCCCCCTCCCGTGTGGGCTGGTAGGACAGTAGCAGCCTCTGTGGGGCTCCAGGCCTGACCCATCCCCAGCCTCTCCCCTCCTGGCTCCAGGATGTCTGGAGCCCTGCAGACTCCCAGGAATGTCCCTGGCTTGGGCTGGCCAGCTGGAGAGGCACCGGGAAGATGAAGGTCCTCGACACCATGTGCATTTCCACGTGCTGGAGCAGGCGCAGAGCCAGGAGGAACCTTAGTGGTCATCTGGGCATCAAAGGACCAGAGGTCCCAGAGAGGGCCGTGTCTGGCCCAAGGACACGTAGTAGATCTGAGAACACACGGCGGACAACTCTGTAAAGGAGGTGGCTTTCCACCCACCCTCACCCACGCCCTCCTTGCAGGGCTGTGAGGAATGCAGGGATCGTGATCCCCATTTTGCAAAGAAAGAACTGAACAGAGAGATTCAGGGAGAGCCCGTGATTTGTCCAAAGTGAAACAGGTCCATCTCACTTCATCCATCTTCTGGTCTCTCCCCGTTCACGTTCTCTCTTTCACTCGTGGTTGCTGATCAGTCAGCAGATTTTTCCCGAGCCCTTAGCCTGGCTTAGGGGACCCAAAGTGGAACTGGCCACATTCTCTGCCCTCAAGGGGCTCCCTGTCTGGAAAGTGCCTGTGAAGGAGAACAATACAAAAGAGGGAGGAGGGGGAAGGGCCAGTGGGCTGGATCAGTCAAGGAGACTTCCTGCTGGAGGTGGCATTTCCAGAATCGTCTGAATGAAGGGAACTACAGAGGGAGTCCATAGGTGTGGCTGGGGAGAAGGCTGAAGAAAGGGAGCAGGAAATGGGGTAGAGAGGTGGCACACACACGTACCTCACAGAGGAGAGGGGAAAGCACTGTTTCAAAGGCTGTTGTGTGGTGATAAGCGCTCTTGATGTTGGGTCAGCCAGACCCCTATACGGGTAAAATCCCAGAGGGAGAGGCTGGGTGCCCCTCACCCTGAATCTTCAGCCCCGAGCACTGGGTCTGGCATCAGGAGTCCACTGACTAGATGAATGACCCTGATTCCAACAAATACAGAAGTGCCCTTGGGCAAGTCGCTCCACTTCCGAGGCTTCTTTATCTGTGAAATGGGGAGAACTATAAAACACCTGTGACACGGCTGTTGAGAGGATTCGGCGAGAAAATATCTGTAACATGCCTCGTGTCGTGCTTGGCACATGGTAAGGTGCTTAATCTCTTAAGATATTTCTACCTTCCTTCCTTCACTCCTTCTCATGTGCAACTTAAAAGTGCTTCGAAAGCCGCAAAGCTGTTGGCCCACTCCGTGAGCCCTTCTCAAGTGTTCAGACAGGAATGTACATAAAATGGAGGCCTTGCTGGGACAGGCTGAAGTAATGTCATTTTCAGAAGCAGCAAAACGCAGCCGAGCCAGGAGTTATTTGGGGGTTAGTGACTCAGGGACATATGAATGTCGGGAACTGCCTTTTTCTTTATAAATTGTTTCCACACAATTTCAGATATTTCCCGGAAAATAAATGTCAATATAAATATGACATAAATATGTACATGGAAATGTATATATGGGGGAAAGCAAGGCAGGCAGTGGGAGATTCCTGACACGGGAATTTCAGACGCGGCTTTGCCACTCACAGCTGTGCGACCCTGAGCGCAACCCTGAACCTCGGTGACCCCTTTGCTCACCAGTAAAATGGGGATAATATTTCTTCCCTTGAGGAGAGTTGGTGAGAGAATTAAACATAGTTTGTGAAATCGCTGCTGGTTGTTATTATTAAGCAAGTGTATTGCTATTATTGTTCTCATGATTAGTATTATTACTAACCAAGTGCTGCCTCGTACCCTGAAGTCAGGGAGAGGACTTCAGTTTGGCTCCTGCGTCCCCAGAGCTTCCAGTCTGGTGACTGTACCTACCTAAAGAAAGAAGAACAAGGGACCCCAGGGCTGTCCTTGAGCTGAGGAAGGGTGGAAGGTAGTCGTAGGTGTGTGTTTGGGAGGAATGTCCGTTAATATAAAAAAAATGGGATAAATCTGGAGCCGGGGCTTGTGGCCCGCGCTGCAGTGCGTGCACAAGTACTGTTGCTACTTTTGTCCCCAGTCCTGCGAAACCGTTCCCTTCGCGGCGCTGGCACGCGTCTCCCTCGGCTTAGGGCGGCGGAAAGCCTCCGCCCTGGGGCCGCCCCTGCGTATGGGAACCACCGCCCGCCCTGGGCTGCAGAGCCGAGGCCGCCCTCGCCCACCGGGACACGTCCCCGAGCTCCCACCTCGCACTCCCTTGCCCCTCTCACCCACCGCCTGCTCCCCCTTCGCTCGGCCTCGGACTGACAATGACAATTCACATTTCCCGACTGATGCATTGTCATTTTGCCTGGGTTGATTAAGCACCCGCTGTATGCCTGGGGCATACAGGCCTGGGGCTGGGCGGTGAGTGCAGAGGTGAAAACCACTCCCCCCCTCCCCCGGCTCGACGCTGGGACAGTGCCCCTGTGGGTGGCGGTGCTGCAGGTGAGAAGCGCGGGGCGCACGGGGCCGGGAACGGGTCCGGCGCGGAGGTCCAGGCTGGATCCGTACCCAGCAGTGAGGAGAGAGAGGGGGAAGAAGGAACGTTTCCTGGCAGAATGGGGCGCGGCAGGCTCCTGGGAGCAAACCCAAAGGACGCCAGAGACCCCGAATCCCTGCGTGATCCTATTGGAGCGCGTGGCCTAGTTGGGAGGCAGGAACACGTGCACTCCTACCTGGAGAATCCATTACCCAACCGACCATTCTGCGCACGCGCACGCGCACGCGCACGCCGACGGATTACTCTAGTAAGTTCAAGAAAAGCCTCTCGAGCAGCTGGCTCGTTGGTCTAGGGGTATGATTCTCGGTTTGGGTCCGAGAGGTCCCGGGTTCAAATCCCGGACGAGCCCCTCTTTTTTTTTTTTTCCATTTTTTTTACTATGCCGCACCCGTAGTAATCCATAGTCCTATTGGACATGGAATGGAACCAATACAATTTGAATAGATTGAAGTGCAGATTACAAATGAATGAGCGATTTCATCCATTGACTGCCATTCTTGGGAAATCTCTCAAAATTGAAAAATAGAAACCAGAAGGATCAAAAGGAAAAGAGGGCTCGTCCGGGATTTGAACCCGGGACCTCTCGCACCCTAAGCGAGAATCATACCCCTAGACCAACGAGCCGCCACGTTCCAGCGCTCCCTCTTGTCTTTCTAAGTAGGGTGCACGGCCCCGCGGCGTCGGCTCTGCGCAGCCTGGGCTTCCAGCCCGTCGCGCGCCTTCAGGCCCGCCGCAAGCTAACCGCCTGCCTCCGCAGGGTCGGACCCGGGACGTGGGGACGTTCCCCGTCCTCTGTGCATTAGGGAAGTGTGCCTATCTGCAGACGCGAAAGCGCGGGTTGACGCCGGACCCTGGAGCTGGGGCTGGAGCTGGGGCTGGAGCTCAGGAGAGCCGTTTGTCCCGGGCCGGGAGGCGGGGCCAGGTCCCGGACGTGGGGATCGTCCCCGATACCTGTGCAGGGCTCCCCAACGCGCGGGTCTGGCTGACACCATCAGCAGCCGCATGGCATCATGGCGCAGCCTGGGTCTCGGGGTTCCTGGACGTCTGGCTTTCTGGGAAGGTAACCTGACGTCGCGAGGCTGTGGCCCGAAATTTCGGTCAGGGCTGGGTCACATGTGCGAATTCCGTCGTTTAGCTCCGGAACCCGGATGGAACTCGCCAACTCTGGTTCCTGCAGGTGGGCCTTCCAGAATGTGGGGTGCCTGGCACCTCTTACCGCGCTTCGCCTCTGCGACCAAGGGCCACGGCTTGCTTCTAGGCAACCTGAGAGGCCTCTGTGGGGAGCAGGGATGCCAGACCCACCCAGAGAAACAGGGGGTTACCTGGAGCCCCTCCACCGTGTAACTCGGCTCCTGGGAAATAGAGGCAAAGTGTTTGGGCTGCCCGCCTGTTGAAATAGGGGACAACGAGATCTGCCGTCTCTCACTGCTGGAGAGAGGGAGGGAGGAGGAGCTGGGATCTCCCAACCGCACACATGCCCTGGATAGTGAAAGGTTAGTGGCCGGTGCCGGTTCCCCAACACACAGGCTACCTACCCGTGGCCTGGCCGGTTGTGGCCAGTTTGCATGGCTTGTCATTCTCCCCCCGCATACCCTCACTTCAAGATAGGAAAACAGAGACATTGAAGCCCAGGAGGGCCTTTCCCCCTGGGGCCCCCAAACCTCTTACAGCTGTGCCCTGCATCTTCAGGAGCCTGTCAGAGTCTCACGCTTATTCCCAGGTCTGAGGATGTGCAGGCAGGAAGAAATACCTCCAGTTGGTCTGCTGGAAGCATTTGTAAGGCTTCTTTCACTCCCCAGCACACTTTCACTGGCGCCTGCTCTGCCCCAGCCCTGGGCTGGGCCCTGGAGACCTTGATGAGTCAGGCCTGCCTCCAGAGCCCCCTGCCCAGGGGCCGCCACACTGCCTGTACCCTCTGCCTCGTCCAGGGCTGTGGGCTGGTCCGGAGGACCTCAGGCTGGGCCCTGGCTCGCTGTGGTTGCTGTTAAGTGAGGCTGTGGCCTGGACACACACACAGGACCTCACCTCCTCTGCCCAGGCCTTCCCTGCTCCCAGAAAGGCCTTCTTCATGGACAGCCATACTGCCCTCAGCCCGTGCAGGATCTCTCCATGGCCTTGGGAATAATGGCAGTGCTCTTTGCCTGCCAGTCTCACCCCTCTGAGGCCCACTCACCTCTCCACAGGCCCTCCTCACTTCTCTCACTTCCCAGGCCGTGGCTGCATTTAAAGCTGCCCGTGCGATCAAGGATGCCCCCAGCTTCCTATAAATTCCAAGCCTTTTGCCCTTTCTGTTCCAGCACCACCCCATCAAGGCAGACCAGAGCTGGGTCAGGGCCTCCTTCAGTGCCACCAGCTTCCGTGCTCCCTGTTCATCGTGGTTGTCTGCCCCTTGCACACGTGTTTGTCTCCACCAGTGGGGATGGAGAGGGGCTCCTGGGGAAGGGCAGTGGCCATGTCAGCCCAGGGCCCGGCACAGATGACCTGGGGAGAAGTGTTTGTTGAAGGAATGTTGTTTTGTCTCTTTCTCTAAAAGCTGAAACCAAAGAAAAATGCCACAACAGCTAAAAGCCTTCTGTGTGTCAGAGGTTCGAGGCTTGTTTGCCTTCTCGAGGCTTGTTTGCCTTCTCGATTGGTACAAAATGCGCATCAACCACAACGCTTCTGAGGGGATTCTCTGGTCCCTCTGCCAGAGCAGGGGGCCTTGGAGGTGACCGCACCAAACGGAGTCTTGGAGACGTTAAGCAGTAGGAGCAGAGGGGAAGGGGCAGCCTCCTTCACATACACCCTCATTGATCCTGTCCCTCCAGTGGGGACCTGGGGGAGGCACTCA
This sequence comes from Lynx rufus, assembly GCF_022079265.1. Lineage (NCBI taxonomy): Eukaryota > Metazoa > Chordata > Mammalia > Carnivora > Felidae > Lynx > Lynx rufus. The sequence goes on from NW_025814897.1 coordinate 56,207,341, forward strand.
GAGCAGTAGGCTGATGGCTAAGGTGCTCTGTCCGGCTAGGGTGCTGGTGCTCCAGAGTAGGGAGCAAAAGAGAAGAGGGGAGGTGAGTAGGGAGTGGAGGTGAGAGGGCCAGGGAGAATGAAAACCCAGCCTGTTGGTGGTTTCTTCTTTTTTTAAGAGCCACAAGCTGAGATCAAAGGTGATATTTTTACAGCAACTGAAATAGAAAACCACTGGGCGCACAGTGGGAGGTGAGCGGCCGGAACACAGGCCCCTTTATGCAGCCTGCGGCCACAGCAAGCACGCTACCCTCTGCCGAGTGCCATGGGGCGTGGGGGACAGTGTGGCCTCCGTCTTCCCGACTCAGCTCCCAGAAAGAAGTAAGGGGGATGAGCCACAGCCCTCGGTGTCAGGAGAGGAAACGGTGGGCAGTGAAGGATGGTAACGAGTGAGCACCCGGGGCCCGACCACCCTCATCATTCCTGCTGCGGGGGTCAGAGTTACAGCTGGCCCTGTTCCATCCTCTCAGAGCCCTGTAAGCGAGGCTTACCGTTCCCCCCCCCGGGCTCCAGAGGAGAAAACCAAGGCTGCAGGGGGGGAAAATGACTCGGTCAAGTCCCAAGGGAGTTGGGAGTAAATTCAGGACTAGAACCCCCGGGCTCCCGGTCCAACACCCTTTCTGTTCTCTGAAATCACTCCCACACTGACACGCCACGTCATTTATGGAACTGCCTCTATTACTGGCCCGAGCTGGCCCTGGCAGAACTGGAGCCATACTCCGCTGTACTACAGGCCTTCACAGTGCCATCACTGGACCAGGCAGCAAGAAATGCACATTCTCAGGCCCAACCCAGACTTACTGAACCAGAAATTCCAGCAGGGTTTCCCAGTGCTTAGTATTTTTTTTTTAAATGTTTATTTTTGAGAGAGAGAGAGAGAGAGAGAGAGCACATGTGGGGGAGGAGGAGACACAGAAGTCAAAGCAGGCTCCAGGCTCTGGGCCAGCAGCACAAAACTCCATGCGGGGTTTGAACTCACGAACTGAGAGATCATGGCCTGAGCAGAAGGCTGATGCTTAAGGGACTGAGCCACCCAGGCACCCCCCCCACCTCACCCCAGAGTTTAATATTTTAATGAGCTCTCTGGGTGATTCTGGTGCAAGCTAAGTTTGAGAATCGCTGTACTGCATTACCTCAGTTTCCACATCTGCAGTTCAGGGAAAATTACAATGCCCATCTCATAAGACTGAGCCCATTATCTGCTAACACATATGCTTGGTGTGTACCCTGTGCCAGGCATCCTTCTAAGCCCTTTAAAAATAATAACTGATTTATGGGGCGGCTGGGTGGCTCAGTCGGTTAAGCGTCCGACTTTGGCTCATGTCACGATCTCACGGTCTGTGAGTTCGAGCCCCGCGTCGGGCTCTAGGCTGATGGCTCAGAGCCTGGAGCCTGCTTCCGATTCTGTGTCTCCCTCTCTCTCTGCCCCTCCCCTGTTCATGCTCTGTCTCAAAAATAAATAAAACGTTAAAAAAATTAAAACAAAAATAATAACTGATTTAATTGCAGGACCCTCTGAAATCGGAACGAATAGCATCCTCATCACACCGAGGAGGAAATGGAGGCACAGAGAGGTAAAGTTACTTGGCTAGGGTCCCCAGCTAGTAAGTGGCAGAGCTCTGGAATCTAAGCTCCTCACAGGTAACCAACAGGAAGTCTCCAGCAGAGGGTCTGGCTCCCAGAATGTGTTCCAGGCACGGCTGAGGATATGATGATGGCAGTTGCTATTACCTCACCTGAAGCTGAGATGATGAAACGCATTTTGGAAACGTACAATCTGCTGTCTTGTCAAGAGGGAAAAATGAGTTAGCCGCAAAGGCAGCCTCAGTGTCTAAGACCCAAGGGCGGCCCACGGGCCCTCACCATTCACGCAGTTTTCAAACCACAATATACTATCTTGGTCTTCTGGAAACGTCCCAGTTTGCTGCAGGGAAGAGCGTGGGCTAGAACCTTAGTTTGGCCACTCAGGGGCTGTGTGACCTTGTACTGGTCACCTCACCTGTCTGCACCTCCTTTTCTTCATCTGTGAAGTAGATGGTGACAGTTTTAGCCTTGCAGGGTTCCTGTGAGGGTTGTGCCCTGCCCAGAGCATGCACGGAGCTGGCCATCAAAACGAGGCTTGCCTGCTCTCTTTCCCCCTCCCTGGGGCTACCTCCGTGGAAAGACCAGTTCTGGACCCAGAAAAAACTTGAAAGAAGAAATAACTTCCCAAGTGCTCAAAATGCATTTATCCTCCAGCCTCCCTGCCCCTTTCCAGATCTTGAAATAGCCACCCCAGCCAGGTGTTCTGGGGAGAAACACTGGCACCTGCTGCATCCAGGCAGGGAGTTAAGTAACCTGTAAAGGGAAGAGTGTCCCCTGCGTGCCACCACCATTGGCCAGGCCTCCGCAATCAGCGTGAGCATCTGAGCGTCCGCCTGCGGTGACGCATTTTGGCCCAGACATCTGAAGCTCGTTAGCTGCCTGCCCCCCGGGGGACTGACCCTGCTTGGTGAGAATTATCCCAGAGCCACAGAGGATGGAGCAAACGAAGACCAGGTGAGGTGTGGCTACAAAAGGGGGGAGCATAGTCTCCTAAGCGGCCTCTGGGGACCCCTGAAGAGTGGAGGAGACCGGGAGAAAGCCCCGGGGCTGGGCCCAGCTCCAGCCCAGCCACCAGCTCCCCGGCTGCGTAAACCGGAGACATGGGGTGGCGGGGGGGTCCCTCTCCCTCTTTGGGCCTCAGTTTCCCCATGTGTACTTTAGAGGAGGGGTGATCAAGGCACACACTGAGGGCCTTCCAGGCCGACACCGTGGGGTCCCAGCCTGACTTAGAATTCCTGGCCTCTGAGGTTTAGCCCAGTGCTGACAGGAGGTGAGTGTGGGTGGTGGGCAGGAAGATAACTCAGGAATGGAGAACCAATGATTCCTCCCTTGGCCCCAGACAGCAGAGGGGAGTTGGCAGGGAAAAACCAGAAAGTGATGCTGCATTTTAGAACAGTCAGCTGGGTGCCCTCTCGGTGCCCATGGGTGGCAGAGATGGTGTGAGTCTCCAACTGGGCAGATGGCGGGGGTCAAGGCGGGGGAGTCCACCCTGCCATCAAGATAGGCCGCTGTTAACTTTCACCTAGCAGTTTTGATTGGCTCCTTATTTTATGCCAAGCACTATTGTAAAAACACTGTGCGCATATTAAAATCATTTGACCCTTTCGCTGATGGCAGGTCCTGGGTGATTGACCAGCCTAGAGTCTGACCCTCACCTGGCCAGTCCTGACATTGGCCTTTTTCAAGGCACCCAGAGAGGTCAAACAGACTGGCCCTCACCACGTCGCTCAAGATCAATACCTCCTCCCCTCGCTGTTAAAACTGACACGGGACAGGGGCGCCTGGGTGGCGCAGTCGGTTAAGCGTCCGACTTCAGCCAGGTCACGATCTCGCGGTCCGTGAGTTCGAGCCCCGCGTCAGGCTCTGGGCTGATGGCTCAGAGCCTGGAGCCTGTTTCCGATTCTGTGTCTCCCTCTCTCTCTGCCCCTCCCCCGTTCATGCTCTGTCTCTCTCTGTCCCAAAAATAAATAAACGTTGAAAAAAAAAATTAAAAAAAAAAAACTGACACGGGAGAGTCTCCTTTGCCGCTGACAGGAGTGCTCTTGTCCCTCCCCAGTCTCCTTCCCTCCTGGCAGCCGAGCCTCTGGGAAACTGTTGCCTGCTGGGCCCGGAATATGACCAAAGGGGCGAGGAGGACTAGTATAGAGGGTGGTTCACATGGGTTTGGTGAAGCCTGATGAACCGTTTTCACTCTGACCGGAGAGGCCCTCTGTGGGGACCTGGACGGGCATGTCCCTCAGACAGCGACTCTGACTTACTGGACAGCATGGCCAAAGTGGGCTGAACTTTGACTTTTCTCTGGACCCCTCATACCTGGGTGGCTGTGTTCTTTCTTTGGGTGGCTCAGTATCTCTGATGACCAGGCTAGACAGCTGTGTCCTGAGTCAGGGAGACTTTTTGATTCATTTACCTCTCATGGGGCAACCTTATTACTGGCATTTCTAAGAAAAGCCTTAGAGAGAGGCAGGCACCCACCCAAGTTCACACAACCAGTCAGGACTGGGGCAACCCTGGATTCCCAGACCATTTTCTTTAAAAAAATTTTTTTTAATGTTTTTTATTTATTTTTGAGACAGGGAGAGACAGAGCATGAACAGGGGAGGGTCAGAGAGAGGGAGACACAGAATCTGAAACAGGCTCCAGGCTCCGAGCTGTGAGCACAGAGCCCGACGCGGGGCTCGAACTCACGGACCTCGAGATCATGACCTAAGCCGAAGTCAGCCGCTCAACCGACTGAGCCACCCGGGCGCCCCTCCCAGACCATTTTCAATTAAATAGTTTATCACTTTCAAATATGAAAAAATGAACTGTCTCAGTGCAAAAAAAAAATTAGAAAATACAGTAAGCAAAAGCAAAATACCTTTAGTTTGTTTCTCTGAGAAACTTCCATTACCCGTTCCCATCCCTTCTCTCTCCCTGGGGGCTCAGCCACACTCCCCCAGCCCCAGCCATAATCAATACCTCATCTCCTTTTGCCAACAGCTGTTCCCTGAGGAATAAGCCTTGACAGCAGATCCTGGAAGACAGCCTCAGACCGGAGGCTGGGAAGGCCTGGCGTCTCTTCCGGAACAGCACAGCTTCCGCCCAAATGGAACTGTTTAAATGCAGGATATAGCGGGGGAATACTCCCGGCTAGAAGCCCAGAGCCTGCAACCAGCCCTGCCCGGTCTGTGGATCAACTGAGCGACCTTGGGCCGGTCCCTGCCCTCTCAGTTTCTCCCACTGTAAAATGAAGACTTGAACTTGACCGAGTGTTTCCCCCACGGCCTTTATCAGTCGGTCAGCTTGTTATGGGCAAAGACCGTGCCCTCTCCTTATAAGTGGACCATAGAATTTAGAGTCAGAGGACAGGGCTCCAGCTCCCCGTCACTCCCTAGCTGTGTGACTGTGCACGGGGCACCACACCACTCTGTGCTCTGCTCCCCCATAGAAAAACACAGGCCAGAGTGCTTGTCCTCTGTGTGTCCCACGGCTGTCATAGATCCCGCGAGAGGTGGACCTTAGAGACCTGTGGGCAACACAGGGCGAGATGCTCTGCTGGGGTGTTACTCCAGGGTGCCCCCTGCTTGCCCAGTGCCTGGCTCCATCCTGGCTCAGGGGGTCTGGCCCAGGCTTGTAGATGGAGCCTGTGCCTGCCCGCGGGCACGCGGAGCTCTGGCAAGAGGAGTGTGTGGACCCTGGGCCCGGCCCACCGTATGAAGTGTCAGTAACGTTGCCCAGAGGGCCTCGGGGCCCATGACATCATGGACAGCAGTTTCCATGTTGGAGCTCACAGAGCTAAGGCCATTTTAAAAAATAGCACTGCCTTTTTTCCTTTCTTTCTTTTTCCACTTTGGCTATGACATGGAATGTGAGAGCAGCTAAACTATCGCGGGAAGGAGAAGAGGCTGGGTTCATAGACTGACTCCGCTTTCTGGGGTCCTAAAAACAATGCCAAACCTGGGAGGTCTGGCCCCTGCTTCCTCATGCCCACCTTGACCCCACTCCAGGCTGCCCTGACGGGACCAGGGGGGTGGCCAGTCATGGTCTGCCTCTGGTTCCCAGGTAACCTTTCTGGACCTCAGCTTGCCATTTGTTATGGACTGGATATTCATGCTCACACCCGCCGCCCCAGATTCCGATGTTGGGTTCCTATTCCCCAGTGCCGCCCCCTACGGTTTGATGGTATTTGAGGTAGGGCCTTTGGTAGATGATTAGATGAGGGCATGAAGGTGGGGTTCCCATGACGAGATTAGCGTCTTTATAAGAGGCAGAGACATCAGAGCTCACTTTCTCTGTCTCTCTCCCTGCGTGTGCACCAATAGGTTGTGTGAGTGCACAGTGAGATGGTGGCCATCTGCAAGCTGAGAGGTGAGCCCTCAGCAAGAACCAATCTGTCAGCACCTTGATCTGGGACTTCCCAGCATCCAGAACTGTGAGGCGTAGATGTCTGCTGTTTGGGCCATCCAGTCTACGGTATTTTGTTCCAGCAGCCAGAGTGGACTAAGGCGCATCTATGAAACAAGGAAAATAATCCCTCCCCTAACTATCGCTGATGAGAATAATGCAATAATTGCTAACCATTTATTTTGTCACGCGTTCATTCGGTCACTATTTCTGAAACACCTATGAAACGGGCACCGTTTAGGAGCTGGGGTGCAGCAGCGAGCAAAGCAGACAGAAACCCCTGCTCTCATGGAGCTGAATTCCAGTCTGCGAAGACAGACGGTAACCAGAGAAAGAAGTGGGGGATACAGTATGGCCGATGGATGGCGGTGAGCGCTGAGGAGGAAAAGCCGGCCTGGAGGATCAGAGTGCCAGGAGGGAGGGGCAGGGTGCACTCTGATATAGGGTGGTCTGGACAGGTGGCCCTGAGAAGGGGATGGGAGGAGGAGAAGGAGATGGGCCGTGTGCTCACTTCCCCGGCTATGGAAAGACACCGACTCTTGTGGGAAGCAGCGTACAAGTGTGAAATGGTCTCTAGGTATGTCTCCTGTGCCCCCAGAGCCCTCAGCTCCATTCTGGGCGCAGGCAGGGCTCTGAAGCGTTAAAGGCATAGCTATCGATGGTACAGTCTCATTCTCCCTGTTAGATGCAATGTAATAGGCCTTTGCTAAACAGCTCTTCTGTGTCAGACACCGGAGGATGCCTGGGGGTGCCAGAGAGAACCCAGACATGCTGCCTAACGAAGCAGACTGAGTGTCAGGAGGCTTGGGCTCCGGGCCTGGCCCTGCTGCTGGCTGACGATAGGACCTTAGATAGGGGACCACCCTCTCTGGGCCTCAGATGGGGATGGAGGTTTCTTTTTGGGGTGATGAAAATGTTCTAAAATTAGATAGTGGTCCCGGTTGCACAACTTTGTGAGCATACTATAATCCACTGAATTGCACATTTAAATTTTTATTTATTTAGTTAGTTAGTTAGTTAGTGAGTTAGTTTTGAGCATGAGCGGGGGGAGGGGCAGAAAGAGAGGCAGACAGAGGATCCGGAGCAGGCTCTGCACTGACAGCAGAGCCCGATGTGGGGCTCGAATCCACGAACCATGAGATCATGACCTGAGCCAAAGTCAGACACGTAAACAACCAAGTCACCCAGGTGCCCCTAATCCACTGAACTGCACATTTAAAAAAACAACAGCAACGATGGGGTGCCTGGGTGGCTTAGTCCGTTGAGCATCCAACGCTTGCTTTTGGCCCAGGTCATGATCCCAAAGTTGTGGGATTGAGCCCCGCATCGAGCCCTGTGTCGGGCTCCACACTGAGCACGGAGGCTGCTTAAGATTCTTTCTCCCCCTCTGCCACCATCCCCTGCCTCTATAAATAAATAAATAAAAATACCTAGGAATAAATTAAAAAGAAAACAAAAAACAACAAAAGAAAGATGGTTGGACAAGATGATTTCTAAAAGAAGGAACACCAGTATTTTGGGGGCCTACAATACCCCAGGGCCAGGACTCAGCCCGTTATCTCACAGTATCTAGAGTTCCCTCTGGTTCCGACTTCTCGTGATCCATCACGATGGTATTCACACTGCGATCGCTCACCAGTAAGTACAACTTGGGCCCCTCCTTCGGGCCTAAAGCTGGTCTAGAGTCTGGGGAAGGGGAGGGCCGGGGGTGCTGTCTCTCCCCCACAGAGCTCAGAGCCTGTGGAAGAAATCAGAAGTGCACCTTGTACCCAAGAGGTTGTTTTTTTTTTTAGGACTAGCTCCTTCCTTTCCTTTCCATGTATAGGGAAGAACCCCAAATTACACGATGGCACACAACCAGGTGGCCGTACTGGGGGCCCTGGGAGTTGATTTATTCACCGTTACACTGGGGCCTTTGGCTAGAGTGTCCAGGATACAACAGTGGGTGAGTCAGACCCAGCCCTGCCCTTAGGAAGGGAGACAGACTTTTAAGCAACCAAATACATAATTAAGAATTTCTTTCATGCCTGTGATTGTCATCGGTGCTGTGGAGGAAAATACACGATATATTGAAGGCACCGGTGTGGCTTGAGCTGAGTTCTGAAGGCGAGTAGAAACAATGAAGGGGTGTGGAGAGGTGGTGATGGCATAGGGCGGGCTGTTCCAGGCAATGCCAAGGCCCTACGTGTCTGCAGAGGAAGGCCAGTGTGCACGAAGAGGGTGGGGGGCAGGGGGGCCAGCCACAGGCACAGGCCAGGCCCAGCCACACAGGACCCTCGAGGCTGGGTACCCTATATACCTGTGTCTGTATGCTTGTTGTCCCTACTCACTCCTAGCTGTCCCGGTCCAGAGAATAAACTACAGCCACCCTACTTATGGGCCCCATTCAGGCGTTTGTGCAAAGAACAACCAGTGTTCCAGGAAGGCCCGGTCATTGCTTCCTCCCTCGCGGCCTCCAAGCCTGAGGCTCTGCACGTCCGGGAGCAAGGGCCTGCCAGCCTGAGCAGCCGCGGTGGTTATTTGAGCTGGATGATGTGTGAAGAACCCTGCTTGGCAGCCCCCTGGCCATCCGGCCACGCTGCCCTCCTCCTGGGCAGACCCTGCACGCCCACCTCCCCTCACGCCGGCCCGCCAGTTTCCCCCACTTCACTATCTTGAGGTGAGAGCTTTTCCACCAGGTCTCAGGCCAAGCATGGTTCTTGGCTCCAGGTTCGGTGAGCCGGTTTCCGGCCATCCCCGCCCTCTGCTGCTCCCCGAGGACCCGCTCCAGGCCTCGGCTGCGGCCTCATGCTCTTTCCACTCTCGTTTTTTCTTTTTCTCTCCGTGTGACTCTCCCCGAGCCGGGCCTCTTTCTATCTTGCCTTCTTTCTTTTTTTCTCCCTTTTCTCTAGGGTAGCGAGGGCATTAAGGGAAAAGCATGTGCTTTAGGAGAGATGGAACGGGGTTCAAATCCTAGCTCTGTCACCTGCTGGCTGTGTGATCTTGGGCAGATGTATCCTTCTGAGTCAGTTGCGGGTTCTATGAATGGAGACGATCCTCCTGTTTCTCTGGGTGATTGTGAGCGGAGAGGAAGTTCACAGAGTGCCTCCGGGGGAATAGGAGGTAGTTGACAAATGGTAGTTTCCTTTTCCCTTCCTTTTGCATATTCTTCTCCCTGAGCTTCTGCGGGTTTTGCTCACTTAAGCACAAAGTAAGAAACAAAAGCCTCATCCCCCACCCATCGCTAGACCCCAACCACCTTGCTCTCTCTCGCACAGCCCCACCACACCCAGACTGAGTGCAGCCAACAGCGTCAGGATACGTGTGGCCTGCTCGCTGCTAGCCCCGTGGCCGAGAGGCCTTGCTGGATGTCCTGGCTGGGACTCTCTGCCATGGGATTCCCGACAGGGACATGGGAGGTGTCTTCTGAGCTGTGCTATGATGCAGGCACCAGAGTCTTTTGGTTTTTCACCAACCTAAGGACAAGAGAGGCAGCCTTTCAACATCCCCCCACTCCTTACACACTTCTCACTGCTCCCCCTCCCCATGACACCTTGCACTTTCTAGCTTCCAAACCATTGCTTGTGTCCCCAACCCCGCCTGGAACCCCCTTCTGCTTCCTCCCTCTCATTTTGAGCCTTATACTAGCTCTGGGACTTAGATGTGACGGAAGAGGAAACTGAGGCTCAGGGGTACCTAGATGTTGGTATTTTTTACAGTGAGAATGTGTTCAGGGGTGCCTGGCTGGATCAGAGTTCAAGCCCCATATTGGGCATGGAGCCTACTTAAAAAATATATAAAAACTGAAAAGAGAGAATGTGTTCAGGACAACATATTGTGCTATTTCTTAAAAGACAAAGTGAAGTAGTTTGCCTGGGGTTATACTGGATCTGGTCCATGGGATTTCACAGTTTTCATTTGTTCTCCCCCCTCTGCCACACTCTCTGTCACACAGTTGTGACCACAAGGACCTTACTGTAACTTACTGCTTGGATGTCATTTAAAAAAAGGTAATTATATAAATAAACCCATACATTTATGGTCAATTAATTTATTATTTTTTTAATTATATAGAGAGAGCATGAGTTGGGGAGAGGGGCATAGGGAGGGAGAGAGAGAGAGAGAAAGAGAGAGAATTGGAAGAAAGCTCCACTCTCAGCATGGAGCCTGATGCAGGGCTCGATCCCACGACCCTGGGATCGTGACCCCAGCTGAAATCAAGAGTTGGGTGCTCAACCAACTGAGCCACCCAGGCGCCCCCTATGGTTAATTTTTGACAGGAGAGCCAAGACAATTCAATGGAGAAAGAATAACCTTTTAAATAAATGGTGCTGAGACAACTGGATACCCACACACAAAATCCCCTACCTCACACCATATGCAAAGACTAACTCAAAATGGATCACGGATCTAAATAAGAGCTAAAGCTAGAAAGCTCTTAGAAAAACACGTTGGTGTGCATCTTTGTGGCCTTGGATAAGACAATAATTTCTTAGTTATGACACAAAAAACATGAGCAACCAAAGGAAAAAATAGAAACTGGACTTCATAATACTTAAAAAATTTTGCGCTTCAAAGGACACTATCAAGAAAGTGGAAAGACAACCTAAATAATGGGAGAGAATATTTGCAAAAGAGTATGTGGTAAAGATAGAGCATCCTAGTATCCTGTATACATTAAAGAACTCCTATAACTCAACAATAATTTTTTTAAAAAGATAATCCGATTTTTTTGATGAGCAAAAGATTTGGATAAACATTTCTCCAAAGGAGATATACAAATATCCAGCGAGCACAGGAAAAGATGCTCAACACCATCAGCCACTGAGGAAATGCACATCACAACCACAATGAAATACCACTTCACATCCACTAGGATGTCCAAAATACAAAAGACAGAAAATAATAAGTGCTGGGGAGGATGTAGAGAAATTAGAACCTTCATACACTGCTGGAAGAAATGTAAAATGGTGCAGCCACTGTGGGAAGCAATTTGGCAACGCACCAAAAGTCATATAGAGTTACCATATAATCCAGCAATTCTACTCCTCTGTATATATGCAAGAGACTTGAAAGCATATATTTCATACAAAGCTTGTACACGACCATTCAGAGCAGCGTTATTTATAATAGCCAAAAAGTGGAAGCAACCCAAGTGTCCACCAACTGACGAATGGACAAACAAAATAGGGTATTCCATGCAGTGAACTATTATCCAGTTATAAGAGGAAATGAAGAAGTACTCATATAGGCTAAAACATGGATGAACTTGACAATGAACTTGAAATGTCTAGAACAGGAAAATCTATAGCAACAAAAAGGAAATTAGCAGTGGCTATGGGCTGAGGCATTGAGTGGAATGGGGAGTGATAGTTGTGGGGTTTCTTCGTGGGCTGATGGAAATGTTCTGAAATTAGAAAGCGGTGATGGCTGCACAAATTTGTGAATGCACTAAACACCATTGAACGGTACACTTTAAAAGGGTGCGTGTGTATCTCGATTATGTCTTTTTGTTTTTAAGTGGAGGGGACCTTGCAGAACACTTAACCCAGTATCCACCTCCCACCCCCACCCCTGCCCATATGAAAGGTAGGGAAGTTATAGCCCAGAGAGGGGAAGAATCACACAGCAAGTCTGAAATAGAGTAGGTATAGAACCCAGAACTATATTCACTCCCACCCCTCCTGCCCAGACACTTAGTTCCTGGAGGACAAGAGCTTTTATTAATCTTTTATTACATTTTTATTAAAGTGTGCATAGCACATCGCAGAAGTAATAGGACGGCTCCTGTTGCAAGAGTCTAGAGAAAGATCTAATTCCAATGAGCCTAAGGAACACGGATCCACGGGCCCACACACCTGGGAGGGACAAGGGTGTGCTTGTGAACTCAAATGACCTCCCCTACGCCCCTGCCTGTTTCTTCTCTTCCTTCCTCCTTCTCCTAGTCTTCCTCACAAGGCTGGAAGCTCTGGGGAATCACACCTTTAGAGCTTTCATTCCAAACGGGAGCTAACTGCTTTCTCCCAGAACCCATTTGTGCAAGCTGAGGACAACAGCTCTGTTTGGTCTAGTTGGGTCATATAATATGGCTAGGAAGATGGAATTCTCCAGAAGGCCAGGCCTTCTAGCAGGCTACTGGTCTCTGTGACTGCTCCCTAGAAACTCAGAAAGTAGGAGGATGGCAGGGGAGAGATGCTTTTACCATCAGGAATGGGAGGGAGGCTGGACAGGCAAACATCCAGCTGCCCTCTCCCCTTAGAGTCCAATGTGGCAATGTGGGAGGGTCTAAGAGCCAAGGAAGAAGGCAGCCAGTTTTTAGATGCAGAATGACCTGAGATGTAAATCCCAGCTTTTCACTTTCCGGCTACGTGCAGGAGGGCAGGTGACACTTCCAGACCCCAGCCTCTGTTTTCTGGATGGCAAACGAGAACAGTGGCTCCCAGCCCATAGATGAGTAAATATTTGAGATACGGAACACAGAGTGACAGCCCGGAGGCAGGCACACAGTAGGGGCAATGCTAAGGGGAGTTATCATTGTTATTGATGCTTTGGTGGATGTTCAGCCTTAGGTCAGAGGCTGAGGATTCTGAGAAAAATGCTTCAGACAATGGAGACTTGCCAAGGCCCAGATCTCTGGCCCAGGGCTCGGAGGTTGGCAATGAAAGGGACCGCTCCTCCCTGAGTAAGGATCATATAAGGTGTCATATCTCTTGGGCATGACTCGGGGTCAGCCAAGTGTTGTCCCAACCTGCTGGTGACCTTGGGTTGGTGACCTGCTCTTTCTGAGCTCAGTGTCTGCTGAACAAGAGAGCACTGCTCTGGATGACTGCTCAGGCTTCCTCCTCATCTAAGGCTACTGTGACTTAACAAGTGTCACCTCCTGAAGTGGCTTACCCCCCCCCCCCATTCTATAAAGGGATCAAGTAACCCTCATTGTTGAATTGAGCTCTGCTCTTTGCAAGGTGCTGTGCTGGGCGTGGGGACTCAGATGACTCTGACTGGGCCCTGAAGTTTGCTAGAGGAATAGACACGGTCATCTAATGAGGGGAGCTCAGTCACTGACTCCCTGTGTGACCCTGGGTTAGTCGCCCCCCTGCTCTGGAGCTCTCTTTTGCCCCATTTGTAAGGGAAAGAGTTAACCATGGGGATAACAGCCCGTGGCCAGGCCCACAGCCCCATCTGGTCCCAAAGAGGTGGTTGGGTAGCCCATCCCCCATACCTCAGCCTCCGAGTCTAGTGACATCATCTCAAATCCTCTGTTTCCCTGGCAACTGGGGTGCTGGCTGAGGCTCCCCAGGGGCCCAGGCCGTCTGGATTTCCTTACATATAACTGTACCTTGTCCACATTTTCACAATTAAATTGTCAGTTTGGGTTAAGTGTTGTCTGCTGACAGCTGTCAACCTCTCTCTGGCTCCCCTCACTCTTCACCCAGGGCAGGTAAGTGAGAACATCTTCCCCAGGCCCTCAGTGCTGTGGAAAGAGGCTAGGATGGGAGCGGGAGGCAGGAGATCTAGGTTCCGGCCCAGCTGTGTCATACATTTGCTGTGTGGTCTTGGGCAAGTCACTTGCCCTCTCTGGGCCTAGGTTTCCCCATCTTAAAAATAGGGCTAATCATCTCTGCCCAGCCTCCCTGGAGCCCGTAACTGTGGCAGGGCTTAAAAACTGCAAAGCTCAGCTTGGATGCCAGGATGGTTCATAAAATGAGAGAGCAGACCTGGAAAGGGATTCCTCTGAGTCCCCACCAGATAAATGGGTAGGGTTAGTTCCCCCTCTGGTCTACCCTGCATCCAGGTCCTGGCCCTAAAGACACAGAGTACAAGTACCGGGCCAGAGGGTCAAGGGCCCTGCTTCCCGTGACAAGTGTGCCCATGCTGAGTGGCCAGGCCCTCTCTCCCCATGATGGGCCTAAGCATCCCTGCTCCCACCCCAATTCTCCCCTCTCAGGCTCCCAGGAACTCTCTCTCACCTCCCCTCCTGATTCCACCCCCCGCCCCCACCCCCGCCAAGATCCGCCTGGACTTGAATCCCACACCCGATCTCATCCCCCCCCTGCTTCAGACCTCCTCCAGGCTGCCCTTGGCAAAGCGCACGCTGCTTAGCCCAGCACTCAGGGCATGGGCCTGTCTTCCCCAGTCACTGTCCTTCTGCTGCCCTAGATGCCAGCAGCACCGAGCCCCTGACTCACCCTTCCCTGAAAACCAAACTTCTCCCTCTTGTCTTTGCTTAAGCTGCTCCCACTGCTGGGAATGCCCTCCCCCACCCCGGCCACCTGACAATTCCTCCCCCACCTGCACATTATTTATACAGACATGAACGCTAAGTACAAATGAGCTCTCCATCTGGAACTGTTTATGTACCTGGCAGAAAAGGAACTAACCTTTATCAAGGACCGATTACGTGCAGAGCATTTTACATATATCATCTCTTTAAGCCCCACTGTAACCCTAGGCGGTAAATTTCACCACTCCTATTTTCCAGATGAGATAACTGAGGCTCAGAGACAGGAAGTGTCTTATCCAGGGCCGTACAGAGGTGGGATTGGGGTTATACCCTAAACTGTGCGATCCCAGAATGCGTGCTTGTTTGGGGCCCTGGTGGAAACACTTCCTTATGATTACGAGGTGGCTGGCATTCTGTGTACATGGAAATACTTGCTATTAAGGGAGGTTGTGCTGTTTTGCAAATGCCAGGAGCCACTGTGATTGATATACCTAAGGATGTCACATAGAATAGGGGATGCAGGCAGAAGCAGGGCCACCAGAGGGGTCATAGGTCTGTGCTCTAGATGGAGGAGAACCTTCTCCCAGGAAGAGGTTGTCCTGGAGGCAGGGAGCTCCCTTCCCTGGGGGTTTGTATGCAGAGGCCGGGTGAGGACATTCACTCACTCACCTGGCAACTTTGGAGCACCCACTGTTCGGGGCCTTGACGGAGCCCCCGGGGAGGCAGCGTGGGCGAGATAGAGCCAGTCGCTAACCACATGATGCTCCCCGCGCCGTGGAGACATTTCTGCTCCAGCAGCCAGAACTTCAGAGATATGACAGGGTGGATGGCCCGACTCCGCGGTTCTGAAATGACCTTAGACAAATGTGTATTTTTAGCTTTTTCACTGTTGAAGCCTAGTTGCTTCAGGCATCTCTTGCCAGGTAACAAACCATGTCGATTTTTAGTGGCTGAAAGGAACAACTGATGGATTCCCCTGATTCTGTGGGCCAGCTGGGCAGTGCGGCTGCTCTCACGCGGCCGCACTCACTTGACTGGTGGGTCAGCCAGGCCTGGGTTCTGCTGGGATGGCGGGGCCAGCTGGGCCTCTCTCCACGTGGCCTCAGGGCCGCCCTCTGCAGTAGCCCGTATCATTTAGCAGTGCAGCCTGGGCTTCTGACGTGCAGCTGGGCTGGGCCCCAAGGGGGTGGGTGCAGAGGCAGCAAGGGCCCCTGGTGTCTGGGCTCCGGAACATGCACAGCTTCACTTCTGGCACATGCATTGGTCCAAGCAAGCCATGAGGCCAGCCCAGACCAAGGGGTGGGGAAATAAATTTCACCTCTGGATGGAGTCACATTTCAAAGGGGTGTGTGTGTCCTGGGATGAAAGGAATTGGTGCCATTAAAAAGCTACCTCGGGGGGCGCCTGGGTGGCTCAGTCGGTTAAGCGTCCGACTTCAGCTCAGGTCACGATCTCGCGGTCCGTGAGTTCGAGCCCCACGTCGGGCTCTGGGCTGATGGCTCAGAGCCTGGAGCCTGCTTCTGATTCTGTGTCTCCCTCTCTCTCTGCCCCTCCCCCGTTCATGCTCTGTCTCTCTCTGTCTCAAAAATAAATAAACGTTAAAAAAAAAATTAAAAAAAAAAAAAAGCTACCTCGCTGCCCTTCCCAGAAAGACTTCAGACCAGTGACAAATGACTACGTGGCTTATGGGCTGGATGTCAGGAGCCCTGATGTCCCTTGTCTCCTGCACCACATACTGAGTGATGTGAAACCAACTGTCTCCTCTCTCAAACTCAGTTTCTCTCTGTGTGCCGTGGGGGCACTGAGTGTGGTGATCTCTGGCCTTGTGTGTGTGCAAGGTGAGACCCAGGTGCAGAAACAGTGAATTGTACCATATCAGAGAAGCGGAAGCCCAACCATAGAAGAAACTGTCCCAGTGGCTCACTGCTTCTCATTATTCCAAGCTTTGGCTATTGGCCGCTACATAACGGGCGGCGGGCGGGGGTGGGAGGGATATGAGGCCCATGTGGGCTCAAAGAGAGCGACAAGAAGCACAAACGAGTTTCAGACAGCACTTCCCAAGGCTGCCAGCACCCCAGCACCAGCCCCCAGACCCTGGGGAATACAGCTTTCTCTTCAGGTCACCAGCGACCCCAGTTTCTCCTCTAGCTGCCTGAGCCAATCGGTTTTTCTTCTGTTTAAGCTAGCTGGGGTTGGGTTTCTCTCCTGGAGTTGAAAGAGGCCTGAGAAACACAAACATTGTCTTCTAACCAGTCACCACCACAACTAAACAATCGAGAGTTGAAAGCGGCCTTTCAGAAGTGACGCCCTCAGTAGACCTGACTGGTGGCATTTTATTATGTGCACCCAGGAAAGAAACTTCTCGGCTGTCCCTGCCCACCATCCCCCCCTCCCCCCCTCCCCCCCAAGCCTGCTCCCTGAGGCTTGTAAAATAGCAATCGCTCCCTGGAGGTAACTGAAGAAGAGGAGAACAGAACTCCCTCCCAGGCAACTGGCAGAGGCTTGGCCATAGGCCAAGGCAGCCACAGCCTTCGGTTCGCGGCCACCACTCACTGACTGCAAGATCTTGCAAGACTTACCAGACAGGGCCGGGGTCAGTGTAAGAGCAGAGCAATGCTGGCCTCGCCCACAGGCACCGAAACTGCTTAGCACACAGCGGGTGCCTGGTCAACTGATAGTACTTCTTTCCTGCAACGTTACCTGCCAGTAAATTCTAAGAGAGGGGTTTAAAGGTGCTCCCATTTTGCAGATGATGAAACCAAGGATCACAGAGGCTGAGAGACTTGACCAGGGTCACGCAGTGGGTAAGTGAAGGGAGGGGGACCCTGAGAGCCAGGCCCAGGTATTCTGATGATATGCCTGCTGCTGTTTGATCACCCTCCCTGTTTGTCTGGAAGATGTAGCCTCAGGGGGCATCCCAGCCCCTGGGTCAGAGGCCAGCTGGGCTGGGTTACTCTGCGCAGACCCTTGTTCACCTGCCTTCCTGGGAAGGCCTTTCTAAAATGCACTCTAGTATTGGGGCATCTGGGTGGCTCAGTCGGTTAAGCGTCCAACTTTGGCTCAGGTCATGATCTCTCCATTGGTGAGTTTGAGCCCCGTATCTGGCTCCACCCTGACAGTACGAAGAACCTGATTGGGATTCTCTCTCTCTCTCCCTCTCTCTATGCCCCTCCCCAACTTGCATGTGCTCTCTCTCTCTCTCTCTCTCTCAAAATAAATAAACTTAAAAAAATAAATAAAATTCGCCCTAATGCTGGAAACAGGACCCTTTGGTCTCATAGTGTCCACTGTGCTCGTGGTTTATGCTGTGCTGCAAGTAAGAGTGAAAAGAACCCTAGACTTGGTTTCTGGAGCTGCAAATGTGCTTGGGGGGTTACCTAGTTCAACCCACCCCTCGCAGATGGGGTGACTAGGGCTCAGAAAGGGCAGAACGATTATCTGCTATCACATAGCAAACTACTGACAGGGCTAAGACCTACACCCAGGTCACCTGTCTCCCCATCCAGGGTTCCCGGAAATAGCTGATTCACCCCAAGGCCTTGGCCCTAAGGGAGGGAAGCTGAGATGGGTGGAGGGATCCATAGAGGCCAGCACAATGAACTGAACTGGAACTCTCCCACCTCCACGTCCTTTCAGTCTGGGTGCCCCCCTGAATAGGCTGTGTGCAGGGGTGGGGGATGGAAAGGTGTGTGCCCCTAACCAATGGCAGTCAGGCAGGGGCTGAGGAGCCGGCGGACAGGAAGCCCCCAGCACGTCTGGGCGATCAGATAACCAGAATCACCGGGGGTAATTGAGGAGAAGGAAAATATATTAACATCTACAGCGGCAGCAGCCAAGAGCATGCCCGCCCAGCCTAGATTAGAGCCTCCCCCCCCCCCCCCGTCCCCCTGAAGAGGAGCTTGCAGCCCAGCCGGCCAGCACAGCCTTGACACACAGCAGCGCTTGAGGAGCCCCTGGACAGAAGGAAGGAGGAGAAAAAGGGAAGGGGGGAGGTCGTTTTGTCCTAAAGATGAAAAATGTTTTTTTTCTCACAAGTGTCTCTGAGAATCCCAAAATGTCTGAGGTGATCAACTATTCAGCTTACACAAATGGGGAGCCTGGTGTCCAGAGAGGGGCTGACCCCTGCCCCAGGCCTCCCTTGACTCAGAATCCAGGGTTTTGTCACCACTTCATGCTTTCCCTCACCTCCCAGGGCAGGGTTTTGAGCCCTTAGCTAATGCCTGGGTCTTAATTCACAAAGACAGAGCTGAGTATCAGGGAGGAGACAGGAGGGCTCGGGGCTGGGCTTCAGGAATTCTGGGATCTTCTCCTGGCTTCCCTCAACTCCTCTCACAGTGGAAAGTCACTATCCTCCCATCTGATTTAGTGGGGGCCATAAGCTATAGTGCACACAGAGCCAGAAAGATCTGGGTTCAGAGAGCAGCCCTGACACTTGCCAGCCCCACACTTTTGAGCCTCAGCTTCCATATCTATGAAAGGGGGATACTAATCCCATCTTGGAGAATATAGAAGATTTGATGGGATTGCATTATACCCGTTTATGGATGAGGAAACTAACACGCGAGAGTTTAAGCAATTTGCTCAAGCAGTGTGATACTGCTAAAAGTGAAATTGGGCAAAATCAATATTGAAGCCCAAGTCGGTATGACTCCAAAGGGTTTTCTGTTTCTACTCTAGCCGGGAGCCAGAAGGAGATTTCTGGATGAAGTGCTGCTTATGCAAATGTTTGCAGGCAACTCATTCAGTCTCTCTCGAAGCAGAAAGTTAGACCCAGAGGTGGGTGCATCCAATTGGACCCAGGCCACCTGGAATGGCTCCCACTGTGGTGGCCAGGGTGCCTTGCCGTGGAAGAGCTAAGGACACTCTTGACCCCTGGATGTCTCTGTCTCCAGCCTCTTAGGTGGAGCAGCCTTGACCCTCCCCTGCCCTTTCTAGACACCCCACCCAAAGCCCCACCACCTTCCTGCAGCTTTTATAACCCCTAGTCTCCCACAGTTTTTACTGACCCTGATGCTCTAGGAGAGGAGACTGGGTGTCCCAGCACGTGTTCACAAGGACATGCCTATGACTCTATGCAGGAGTGCATGGAAGCACATCTCTGTGCATGAACTTGGTGGGGGCACAGGGTTTGGCCTCATCTTGCAGATGGATATGGCCATGTCACTTGTGTGTGCTCCTGAATGTGTGTGGGCCTATGGTGTGTGCAAGTATCTCCTGAATGTGTTCTGACCATTTGTGGGGTGATGTGTCCCAGCCCTGTGTGCAAGGGGGACTGGCTGTCCACGTGCAGGGAGTATTCTGTATGGCCGAGAACCTGCAGTGGGCTTCGTGGGCCCAGAGGTGTGTATGTATATGGAGGTACCTGCAGGCAGGCTAGGGCAGCTTATGGGTGCCACTTCATGGGCAGCTGCAAAGAACGGGGGGAATGGTGTTTTAGGGACCTGAGGCAAACCCCTCTTCACTAAGTCTATGCTTCCCTTCTGCTAATGAACTTGATTATCCTTGAGATTATGCTTGGGACTGAGGCCCCCGGGGTGGGGGCAGACAGAAGCCATGGCAACCTGAAGTTGCCCAGCAAGTTAGAAATGGGAGGGGGGGGTGTACCATCAGCCAGAAAGGTCAAGGTGTGTGTGGGGAGAGGGATGGACACTCACCTCACCAGTCTTGGGACAGTTGCCTCAGAAACACAACCGGAGCCGCAGCCCAGGTCTATGCTGGGCAGGGAGCAAACTCTGTAGTTCTTTCTAGTTTCTAAAACCCAGTTCTCAGCCGGTAGCTCCGTGGGGACAGGAGGCAAGGTGTCCAGAAAACTCCCCAACGGTCATCCCAGAGGCTGGAACGCCTGCTTTCTGGTGCCTAACGTTTACAGCTCTTCACAGAGCAGGGCGCCCTCTCTTCCTTTCTCCGCGGAGAGCTCAGAATGGCTGATCCCTTTTCCAGAAGTGGAATCAGAGGACTCGAGAAATAACCCCCTCAAAGGACTTACTGGGACGCCAACGCAGCTCTCCGGAGCTGGGACGTACTGGGTCGCCTAAAGCACCCGAGCTGCAACCCCCCCACCCCCCCCAGGGATGTCCGCCAGGCTCCCGGCCGAGACTTAAGTGGGACTTCTCCTTGAGCGGTGGCTTCCTCCTCTGTCAAACCAGACTGGTTGAGGTGCCTCGCTCGGCTGGCTGCGAGGGTTAGAAACCTGTCCTACCCGGGTCCCACGCGCCGCAGGTCCGCCGTAGGCTCGCAGCAGGCACGCTTATTAAACACCGGCTACAGTTAGTAAGTGCCCCCCTTTGTAACTCGACAGGGTGCGAAGTCCTCTGCGCCGCTGGCGCCGCGGGTCCGTGGCGTCCGCGGGGACCCCGCCCCCGCCCCCCGCGCGCGGCAGGAGCCACCCTGTGGGGTTTCGGCGCGCTGACGTGGGCGGATCAAAGCTACTGCCCGCGCCTTATAAAGCAGTTGGGGCGGACCGCGCCGGAGACCGTGCAGCTCGAGAAGGAGAGCTCCTGCGAGCGGGCGAGCGCAGGCCCCGAGAGCCCAGCGCAGCCCCCAGCAGCCCGAGTCCGTGCTACAGTCCTCGCGGGACCCGAGCCGGCCGCCGTTCGCGGGGATCCCGGGCGTCCTGCTGCGGCCGCTTCGGGAAGAGGGCGCCCTCGCCGCCTGCCCAGCCCGGAGAGCGCTCGGGTCCGCTGGGGGCCGCGCTCGCCGCTCCCCGGCCGGCCCGGGCGGCAGGGCACTCGGTGCGCGCCCGGCGAGCGCCCCAGGAGGTGAGCAGTGGCCGCCGGCGGCACTCGGGTGCTCAGCGGGGACCTGCTAGGGCGGGGGCGTTTGAGTCCGAGGGGGACGGCGCGACCCCGTAGGGCACCGACTCCCGGGTGAGCACATCGAGGCCTCCTCCACACCTCCCCTCTGCGGTTCTCCGAGGAATCCCTGGGAGGATAGCAGCCCCGCAGGGGCCTGGGGGCGCTGGCTTTCCCGGCCTGTATGCTGGAGGTGGGTTGTTCCGATTGTGCGGGCCGCTGCCAGCCTCCCCGGCCCCGTTCCCGGGATTAGACCCTCTCCCTCCCAGTCGGAGCGCGAATGAGGTCATGCCCGAGCCATCCCGGGGGTGGGAGACTTGGATAGTGAGGCAGGGCACAGGGCGTGTGTGGCGGGGCGGGAGAGGGTGGCCAAAGGCAGACGACTACCGCGGCTCGTACCAAATTGGGGAGTGGGGGCGGACGCCTAGCCTGGAGACCGACTCCCAGAAGCGGCACGGGAGAGGAGAGAACCAGGACTTTGTTTACAGACCTGAGCTCCAGGCTGGGGGGGGGGGGAGGGCGGGGGAGGAGGAGAGTCCTGTCCCGGGACCGGAGGCACATCTGGAGCCGCCTCGGACATCTGGCTGAGCTCGCGCACGGGCACCACAACTCCCACCTTCTGGTGCTGAGGTGCCTCCATGACCACAGGATCCTTAGGCTCTCAGGGTCTGGCTCCAGAGGGGTGGCGGGAGGTGCCCGGAGTACTCCCACCCCACCCTTCCCACTTCCAAAATAACCAGTCTCGCGGGTAACTCGGCGCATCGTCCGCAGCCGAGCAGACAGATTTCGCAAGACTCGCGCGGCTGGGGTCAAACCCGGGTTGCGGGCCCGGCCTAGCTCCGCGTCGCAGGTAACCTTGAAGCGGTCGCTTGGCGTCACCGGCTCGCAAGGTCGGCTCTGCCAGCTGCGCAGCCCGAGGCTTCAGGCCCGGCCCGCGCCGACCTGACGCGCGGCGTAGACACCCGGCCCGGAGCGCCCAGCCCGCTCCCGGTCCAGTGCGGGCTCATCCCGGGAAGGGAAGCTCGGCGTAGCCCAGCTGGCTTGGCTCAGAGGGGCGGCCGCCCTGGCAGCGGCGTTTGCAAGGACTTCCAGAGCTCAGGCCCTATAACCACCTGTTGGAGCCTGACTGTGGCTACTGAGCTCACGGTGCACAGCCCGGGAGACCACCTCTCTCGCCCTCTGCTAGCGGGGTAGCTTGGCCCTTAACGCCAGCGCGGGGAGGAAGGGACAGCCTGTCTGTCTCTCCCAAGACACTGCGCTTTGACGCGGGCCCACTAAGCTCCAGGTCCCAAGGGAGGCTCCGCTCTGGGCCTGAAGCAAGGGGTCGAGCAGTTCCGGGCTGACCGCGACAAGTGAATGTCTTACAGAACAACCAGCACTGAGAGGGTACTTACTCTACGCCTCGTCCCATCCCTAGACGGGGACACCGGGGCCCAGGAAGAAAAGGGGACTTGCCCAAAGTCCCACTGCGCGGGAGGCAGCAGCGGATCCCACCTCGAGCCCCGGCGTAGCGCCCCCTGGCGGGCAGCGGGCTCCGCGAGGCGAGTGTGCCCTGACCCTCGGGGTGCAGGCTGAGGGTGACCTAGAGGCAGGCGCCTCTGTCCCGGACGTTCTTACACGGGACAGTTATAATCCGTCAGGACTCAGAGGCCAGGCCAGGCGCTGCCTCTCCCACCAACGTATTGGGGCAGTGGAGGGAGAAGGCCGGGACCACCGGGGACTCTCAGAAAGAGCCTGGAGTAACTGTAGGCCTGGGTCCCCATTTGCTGTGACCGGGGCGGCCCCTCCTCTTTGGGAGAGTTGAGCTGGACATGGATCTCCCGCTGTGAGTCTGTACTCTCCTCTGTTCGCGTGCAGCCCCTTCCTCCTCCCCACTCTGGAATGCTGGGTGCCTGGTGGGGGCGGGGGGAGAGTCCACACTTCGGGACCGGGTGGGGGGAAAAAAAGAGACAGTGACTGGAGTTTTCATCTCTCCCCCCATATCCAGCCTATATACTTCTCATTCTCAAGAGTGTGGTAAACTTTCATGGTCAGTAAGACAAAGGGTTTGGATGCAGGCTGGGTGGGAGGAGGGGGCTCAGTTACACTGAGAACCCCGCTGAGACCGCTAGCCTTGGACTCGGCACGTTTGTAGTGAGCGTCTCCGAGTTAGGCGCCTAGCGGGACACTGCGAAGGAGGAAAAAGACACGTAATTCAGGGTTTTCTCCCTGCTTTCTTCTGCGTTATGCCGCAAGGCTCCAGGAAACAGTGCGGTTTCAAATCTTGCGGGTGCTTAAGGCACACACGGAGACGCACACACTATACAGGTATTCGTAACAGTGTAAACTCAGGCAGAGGGGAACTTAAAGACCCCCAAGCTCCTGCGAGGCTTGAAAGACTTCAGGAGACGCACGGTCAAGTTCAGTCCCTTGTTTTATGAAGGGAAACTGAGCCTGGGGATGGTGGAGGGCTCGCCCAAGCTCACACAGCCAGATGAGAACGTCCCCTTCCTTCTCAAGCGCCCCCTGTAAGGCGGGTGCCTTCTTTTTCCAACTCCCCAAGCCCTTTAGAAAGGAATCTCTTTGTCTTTGTTCCTCTCCAGGGGAGAGGGGCTGGGGCTGCTTTTGTCTCCGAGAGAATGCCAGGTGTTGGTAAATTTGGGAGAAGCTGGGAAGGGAGTTAATGAGGTGAGGACGAAGAGAGGGAAGACCAAAAAAAAAAAAAAAAAAAGATGGAGAAGAAAAAGAAAAAAGCCCCAAGGAGCAGCCCTGAGACCTGCGGGCGCGGTAACAGTTGCTCCGCGGCGCTAGGTCGCCCCCTGGTGGCCAGAGGCGGCATCGCGCCGGCCCAGTGCGCTCTACTGCTTAGCGTTGGCCAGGCTGTCCCGCGTTGGCTTGGGCCTGGGCACCGCCTGGCACTCCAAAAGGGGGCCGCTAGACGGGGACTTGGAGACTCGGGAACCACTGTACAAAGACCTCTGCCATTTCATTTCTCATCCCCCCCTTCACTGATACCCACAGTAACCTCCCCCCCCCCCCATTTCCTAGTCTTCTGACCATTCGCGAGCTCACGGGACATCTGGGTAGACGTGGGAATAGCACACGGGGCACGGACCTGCGGCTGACTGGGTGAACAATGCCGTTTCCACATCACCGGGCCGCAGATTCCTTATCTGTGAGATGGGGGCAGTGAGGGCACCTGTCTCGCAGGGCTGCTGGGAGGAGCAAATGCGATCATGTTAGGTGAACTTTATAAACGCGAATTGTGTCTGAATCACCGTTGTGTCCCTAGTTTACAGGGGAGAAAACTCAGCGGGAAAGGAGAATTGCCAAGCCCCTACTAACTAGTAATTAATATTTGGAGATAACGCAGATCCTGGGCCTGGCAGATCTGCCCTCTTGCGCGCCCTCGGCCTCCGCCGTGACTCCCTTCCTCCTCTCCTTTCGGTCCCTCCTGGTCAGTGTGTCCCGGGGCTCCCTCTGCCTCGGTGTCTTTCAGCCTCGGTCTCTGACCGGCTTCCTCCCTCTCGCCGTCTCTGGTCCGGTCGCCAGCTTCCCTGCCAGTCCG
Organism: Lynx rufus; assembly: GCF_022079265.1. Lineage (NCBI taxonomy): Eukaryota > Metazoa > Chordata > Mammalia > Carnivora > Felidae > Lynx > Lynx rufus. The sequence goes on from NW_025814897.1 coordinate 56,231,887, forward strand.
CAGCCCGGGTCCCAGACCGGGAGCCGCGCTAGATGGACACGCCCTCGGCCGCGCTCGGGCGACACCTAATTTGAGCCAGACGCCGGCCGCGTCCCGGGCTGTGCGGGGCGGGAGGCGACGCCCGCCGCGCGCTCGGCCTCCCGGGTCCGACCCCTCCTTTGTAATTTGAATAAAACGCCCCCCCCCCACCCGCAGCCCCCGCCCTGCGCTCCGCCTTAACCCGCCGCCTCCGCTCTCCCCGACTGCAGGCGGCGTGCTCGCTGGAAGATCGGCGGTGGCGGTGCCCGCGGCGGGACTTCGGTGCAGCTCCTCGAGGGTGCGACCCCCGAGCGCGCGTGCCGCGCGACCATGAGGGCGCGGCCGCGAGTCTGCGAGGCGCTGCTCTTCGCCCTGGCGCTCCAGACCGGCGTGTGCTACGGCATCAAATGGCTGTAAGTAGGGACCCCGCGTCTATGCAGCCGGGCTCTGGGACCCGCGGCTGGGGGTGGCGGCTAACGTTCAGGGGCCCCCCCTGGGGATCGGGTGAGCGTGCCCAAGACCCGGGAGCCGAAGTTGGTTTGGGGGTCGTGGGCAAGTCACTCTTCTTAAGCCTCCTTTTTCTACTCTGTAAAATATTGTCCTTACCTCCCGGAGGGTTGTGAGGCAGGAGCGAGACAGGGCGTGGAGAACGACAGAATTGCCTTGTCCTGTGCAGCTGAGGGTTGCGCAAGGCCTCCACAGGGGCAGATGGAAAAAGCGTGGTCAAGGGCCCCAGTCAAGAGGGTCTGTGGCCCGCACGGGGGGCCTGTTCAATATCGTGTTTCCTTGTCAGTCTCCTGACCTTCGCTGAAGATTCTCAAACAGTACTGACCCCTCCACCTGGGTGACCTTGGGGGAAGTGTCACTCAACTTCTGGGAGCCTCAGTGTCCTCTGTCGGAGGGGGAGAGCCTCTACCTCACTTAGATCAGATGAGAAGCGGCTCATGAAAGAACTTTGTAAACTGTCAGATGCTCTGCACATGTGAAGGGTATTCCTTTAGATAGAAATTATTAATGGCTGGGTGGGTGGGAGAGGGAGGCTCTCTTCCATCCAGTAGAAGGGAGTGCCTGCTCTGTGCAGGGCTGTGGGCGGTGCAGGGTGGGGGTGGGGGGGGCGTGGAGAGGAGTAAAACCCAGCCCCTTCCTGGAGGAGCTGCCCTCCGGGCTGGAAGAGATAAGCCCAGGCCGTAAATAACTCCAAGTGCCCTAGGAGTGACCAAGGTGGTGTTGTGGGGGCCCAGAGGAGGGGGGGAGACCACCTGGTGGGGGGCACATACTTGGGACCCTGGGATGATTTTTCCGCAGTGGTGAGCCTGGGTCTGGCTTGAGGAGTTTCTGGGAGTTTGGTGGGTGAGGGCTGTGGGGAGGAGGGCACTTTGGGTGGAGGGACTCCCTGAGTGGTGCGGACATCCAGGACAGGACAGGTCTGGAGACGGGGGTGGGGAGCCAGCCATGCAGATAAGAGAGGCAGGGACAGATTATGGGGGCTGGGGAGGGGCTATGAGGAAGTTTCGTGGATTAGCTGCAAGACAGGGCGATAGTGGCTGGGCCGCCAGCAAACAGTCCTGAGGTCACTGGCGCTGCCCCCCCTGGGGCTGAGTTATCGATTAATTGGTGATCCAGGAGGGTAACCCCATCTTCTGGCATCTCTTGTTGGCAAGGAGAAGCGTAGGCTTAGCGGCTCTTCGCTGCTGCTTCTGATTAGTTGTGTGAGGCGTCAGCCACCTTCTACTGCCAGTACCTGGCACGGCGCCAGTTGGTGGGACCCTCTGATCAGAGAGTCCCAACCCTCCTCACCTGCCACACCATTTTACAGATAGGGCAGCTGAGGTCTGGGGCATGGAAGGATTTGCCAAAGAGCACTAGGAGCGGCAGAAGCCAAGAACCAGGCTTGCCTCTAGAGCGTTGCGGGGGGACACGGCTGGCATTCCTGCGCCACAGCGGGAATGCTGAGGCCCTGACGATGTGTGACTTGCACAAGCCCCCACGCTGGCAGGTGGCCACGTGGGGCCTGGAACAGATGGCTGGCTAAGCCCAACATCCATGCTGTTCCCACTGCACAGCCCCGGCTGCCACGAAAATGGATACAACTGGGTGTCTGCCTTACAGGAGCTCCTAGCCTCTTGGGGGAAATGGACATGTACAAATACAAAGTGGACTTTGGGCTGTGTCCTGGGAAAGGGAGTGTGGGGGCCCAGGGGAGGAGCCGTTAGGCCCATCTAAGGAAGGTGGCTTTGGGCTGGGCTTCAAAGGATAGGTAGGATTTTGATGGCCAAGGATGGAGTGCAGAGCAAGCATCTAGGCGGGAGGAAAGAGCAGGGACAAAAGCAGAGAGGCAGGACGGTGCATGTGGGGAAACAGAGAAACCAAGAATTATTGGAGCCTGCTAGTAAATCCCGTCTCTGTTCCAGGAGCTTTAGTCACTTAATTTTGATAATAGTCCCACGAAATAGGTGATATTCTTATCGCTACCATTTTACAAATGAGGAATCTAAGGTACAGAGAGGTTCAGTAACTGGCCCAAGATCACGCAGCTAGTTAATGGTGGCTGTGGGACCAGAACCCTGGGCAGATGAGCTCCATTCGGCCAAACCCCTTGTTAGTGGTTAAACTCCTGCTGGAGCTGAAGATATAGGGGGAGGCAGGAGTGGAGGTTATGCAGTGTGTGTGTGTGTGTGTGTGTGTGTGTGGCCAAGCACTGTTCTAAGTGCTTTATGGATATTGTTCATTTGAAACAATGAACCATAGGACGTGGGTTCTGCTATCACCCCCATTAAACAGAAAAAGAAATGGAGGCACGGGGTCTCTAACTCACAGGGTGTCACAGCAGCAGAGGCAGGATGTGGAGTGAGGCTGTCTGGCTCTGTGGCTTCTTGGTCTCAGGGAGCCCCAGGACAGTTGGGAATAGGGAAGTGTACTGTGGGGTGACTCACGCAGGAGACTCAGCTGTCCTGGGGTTGTCCCCGGGGTCCTGCTACCCTGGGCTTTGGAAAGGGGACCGAAGATGAAAAGGGTCTCTGACCTAAGAACTAAAACCAGATGTGGCTCGGTGGCCCAGAATGTCCACCTGTTGGGGACCTGGGACTCAGCCTGAGCCTTGCCAGTTCGCTAGCCTCGAGCCACGCCTCAGGCATATCAATCGCTTCGGCCTCTCTGAGTCTCCGTTTCCTCATCTCAAAAATGGGAATGAGAGGTGTCCTGGGATCTGGGAGGCCTGGGTTCTAGCTTGGCTCTGCCTGATTGGCTGGGGACATGTCTGGGCAAGCCCTGCCCATCTCTGGGCCTCTGTGTCCCCACTTGCACAATGAGATGAGGATACGGGGGCCCAGCAAGGGCCAGTGACTTACCCGAGGTTGGGTGCAGCAACTGAGCTGGAGCTGAAACCCAGGTCTCTGCCCCCCAACCCCCAACCACTCCCAGGAGGACCCTCGACTCCCAGATGAGAGAGACCTCAGCCACTGCAGTGACACCTTGGCACAGGCCTTGCTTGTGAACTCTGTTCCCTCCTGTCCTCTCTTCCACCCTCTCCCCCCATACCCTCATCCCCAGATATACCAAAATGTTTTCAATTAGGGGTCTGCTGCAGCGAGGCAAGCCGGAGGAGATGTCCAGATGGGCAACTCCCCCGCCTCCCACCATAATCCTTGATTACCTCCCCGAGGGGGACTTAGTTAGAAACGGTCATTACCACTAATTACCAGATGACCGCATTGCCCTCCTCAGGAGTGGAATCCGCTGCCTCCTGCCTCCTGGTCTCCCGGCCTGCACGCTGCGGCTGGCCGCTCTGTGCACATCACTCTCTCCAGCCGCCCCTGGCCCACCAGGGATCTGCAGACCTCTTCCTATCTGTCCTCTGCCCTCCTTGGCAGTCTGGGCCTCATCTGGGAGCGTCCTCACTGGGCTGTCCCTTGTAGTACCTCCTCTCACCGCCGGCTGGGGAGGCGGAGGCTTATTGACTCCAGAACTGGACAGACTGACACCCTGAGTGGCCCAGGTCCTCGGGCAGCAGGGGCACAGAGCTCCCCTCCCTTAGCCACAGTATAGGGTTGCATAGGGAGCCAGAGCTGAGCTCCCCAGGGAAAGGCTGGGCCTACATTGTCCACTTCTTGGCTGGAGCAGGAACCCAGGGAAAAGACCCAGAACGCAGCCACACCGCTTGAGTGCCCACTGCGTACCTCGTACCGTGCGGGGCATTTTCTTGCATACATCATATAATCCTTCCTGTTGTGAAACTGCAGACTGGCTCAGAGGGGAAGGAAGAAATCTGGGCAAGGATGAAGGGCAGAGTGGGCTCAGGACAGGCTGAGTGTTGACAGCCCCCAGCCCGGCAGAGAGGGGACCCGGGAAGGAGAGGCCAGGTCTGCGGGAAGATGGTGTCGGGAGGAGACCGAGCATCCGGGTACCAGAGCTGTCCCTGTGTCCTCCTCTGTACAAAGTGTGTGTGGGGGGGTGTAATCTCCCAGGCTGCCCCCTCGGGGTGCTGTGAGAAGTGGATGGGGCGAGAGATTCTGCCGAGTGGGGAGTGCTGTGCCTACATGGGGTAGTGTGTGCATGGTGTTTGCTAAGCACAGGTGGAGGGGCTGGACCAACCAAGAAACAGGCTGTGTGGATGACGTCCGCCTCTGTGTGGCCACACCTCACCCAGGATGGGCTATGAGGATTCCGCCTGGAGGTTCCCTGAGGTGACCTGGCATAGACAGGCCTCAGTGGCTCAGAGGGCCAGGGAGGACCAGATGGCTCGCTTTAGCTCAAGCAAACAGGCCTAAGATCTGCACCCAGGCACGCCAGACATTTCCCTGCTCACAGTTGGGAGGACGGGGACGGACCAGGGGTAACAGTGAGGCAAGACTGCCTGAGATACCCACAATCGATCTCAGGGCTGGCTTGTGCCACCCGGACTGCAGACATCACATCAGGGCATGCCCACTTGTCCTGGGTCGGCTTCCCAGGCCTCTGGGAAGACTTCTGTACTTTGGAGTTGTAGGAGGGGTGGGACATGGCGAAGTGAGAGGCAGGGGGGAACAGACTAACTTATTAGGACTTAATATAGCACCTATTTTCTCTCTTGGGCCCTCCGAGACGTCTAGGAGTTCCCATTTTGTAGGTGATGCTCAGAGAGGTACAGCAATTCGCCCGAGATTATACAGCAGATAGAGGGCAGTGCTGGAGCTAGAACCCCTCTGACCCCCTTTGGTCCAAGATTCACCTGGCAATAAGCAGAGGCCATCCCGCTTATGGATGTTCAAAATGTTTTACATATGTTATGATACAGAAGTCAAGCTCAAGGCAGGGCTCGATCCCACAAACTGTGAGATCATGGCCTGAGCCAAAATCAAGAGTCGGTTGCCTAACCGACTGAGCCCCCAAAATGACAAAATGAGCTCAGACAACGCGGAGCCTGCTTGGGATTCTCTCTCCCTTTCTCTCTGCCCCTCCCCTGCTGGCTCACTCCCTCTTTCTCTCTCTCTCTCTCAAAATAAATAAACATTTAAAAAAAAAATTATCATTTTCTTATAACAGATGAGGACCATGAGGCCCAGAGAGGTTGGGTAATTTACCCATGTCACACAGCTGTGCCCTAAGCCTGGGCTCTTCCCTAGGCCAGCCCATGAGCTGGAACATTTGGGTCATTGCCTTATTACTGTTGAAAGGCCTGTGTAGCCATTAGACTAGGGGCTCCTTGAGGAAAGGATCTGTGTCATGTTCATTATCAAATGAGTCCAGAAAGAGCTGGTGCTTAGTAAATATTTCTTCCACAAGTAGATCAAGTTCATTTATTCATTTAGGTACAAGAGCAAGGGGAAAGGCATTCCTGGCATCAGGAAAAGCCTGGGCAAACACATGGTAGCAGGGCCGTCCCTGTTAGAGAAGCCAGGAGTCTGGTATGGCCAGATATTAAGGCACGCCGGGGACGAGGACAAGAGGCTGGAGAGGGCTTAGGGGACCAGGTTTGAGGCAGCCCTTGGCTGTGACTAAGTGGGTACAGGAAGGAAAAGACCACCAAGGCCGTGATTGTAGTAACTTTCCTTACTGGGCACTGACCAGCTGTGTCAGCCCTGGGCAGAACTCATGAGGCTCACAGAGTTACTCCCCCAGGTAACGCTGAGAGGTTGCTGGGCTAGGAGAGGCCAAGAGACTTGTTCAAGGTCACAAAGGGAATGACACATCCAGGAGTCTACCCTGGCATGTGCTGTTCTTTAGCAAGGTGCTACCTCCCTTAGGATGTCGGGGCAGGGGTTCCGGATCTCGGCCTCACCAGGTCTCAGCCCTGACCCTGGGTGAAGACCGTGGGGCTCGCAGCAAGCAGGGCCCACAGCACTGTGGCTGCAGATTGGCCCATCCTTGTCCCCGGTTCCTCCAGGGTCTCTGCTGGGTTGCTGAGGGCCAGCTGGCTCTGGGGCAGGGGATAAGTCTATGCAGAACCCTTTAAGGCTGTTGGGGTCCCTCTACCCTGCGCTCAGAGGAGGTGTTGCCTGATGCAGCCTGCTCCTCGGAGAAGGCCTGGCACAAATGTGGACCCATGACCCTGGTCCTAGAGCCTTGCAGTCCCAGTGCCTAGAACCAGGATCTGGGAAGCTCTTCAGTCCTATAACATCACCAGGTTCAAAGGGACCCTCAGGCCAGCATTTCCCAAAGCATGGATGAGGTCAGTGCCTCTCAAACAAAGGGCTTTGTGCTCAGCAAGGACTCCAGAGTTAAACAAAACCAAACCTGTTGTGTTGCTTGGGACTTCTCAGGGCCTTTAAAATGCAAATGCAAATTAATTACTCTCCAAAGGGAAACATAGTAGAACATGTTCCCCAAATGTGCTTCACCATGGATCCCTTCTTTCAGTGTCTCACTGGAACACATTCTGGGAAATACACTTTACAGGTACGGACACTGAAGCCCAGAAAAGGGACAGTGATTTATCGAAGGGCACACAGCAAGTGAATGACTTAGTCCCATTTATTGCAAAATTGAGTGGCTGTTTTATCCTTTAATAAATCCCAAGCATGTGTGTGGAATTTTACAGCCTAATAAGTAGTTTAATAATTAAATGAAGCAATGTATGGTAAGCTCCTAACTCATATGTGCATCTAGTAAGCGCTCAATTAATAGTGTGTATTATTATGATAGTGATTGTAATAATCTAGCGTTTAGCACAGTGTCTGGCCCATTTGGTGTTCAGGGTCGAATGAATGTTAAATAAAGAGTAATAATTCACAGCCGTGTGAGAGCTAAATAAAGCCGTGGGTGTGCACACTTTGTGGGCTGTGAAACTGTTTATTGTTAATATAATTACAGTAAAGTGTAGGTAGGATGGAGGTCATGATCCTGCATTATGAATGAGGCCCTGGCCCAGAGAGGGACAACGATGTGCCCAAGGTCACAGGGAACGGAAGGGGGAGCCATTGCTCTGCTGGGGCCAGGTCTTTGCCTCTTAGTTTCCAAACTCTTTCCAGCAAAGGCCCCTGAACCCATTCATTGCGCCAGGGCTGGGAGCAGTAGGGCAGGTGTAGGCAACGTGGCCCCTCACGCTCTGTCTTTCCTTCTCTTGGTTGTTGCCCTTCGGTGGTGTGCAGGGCGCTGTCCAAGACCCCGGCGGCCCTCGCGCTGAACCAGACGCAGCACTGCAAGCAGCTGGAGGGGTTGGTATCTGCGCAGGTGCAGCTGTGCCGCAGTAACCTGGAGCTCATGCACACCATCGTGCACGCCGCCCGCGAGGTCATGAAGGCCTGCCGCAGGGCCTTCGCGGACATGCGCTGGAACTGCTCCTCCATCGAGCTTGCCCCCAACTACCTGCTTGACCTGGAGAGAGGTAGGGGGCCGGCGGGGGCTGCTAGGGCCCACGGAATGCGTGCAGGTGGGGAAAGATGAATTCAGGCATCAATATATGTGTGTTTAGATAGGTGGGTGAATTCATGGACGGATGGGTGGATGTTGATGGCTGTGTGATGGGTGGATGAGTGAAGAGGTGGGTGATGGATGGATGCACAGAAGAAAACAGACGTGGATGGGCGGGTGGATGAATTAATCATAGATACCGGTATCCAGGCATGAACTGATGAATGAATAAACATATAGTGAGTGAATATACGAGTTGCAGGGGAGCCTGAAATGGTGGCACAGATGCCTGTGTACCTAATGCATAAAGGGAAGGATGAACGAGGCCGAGGAGGCTCTTGGGAGGGGCGTATGTGACAAGACAGGAAAGCCACCACCGGGCAGACAGGTGTGCCACAAGGTAATTCTAGACCGAGGGAATTCTAGACTGAGGATGCTGTGAGATGCGCAGAGTGATATAGGAACTCCACTTTCTGGAGCAGGTGGCTTGCGGGGTGGACTTGGGGGTCCTATGTACAGTCAAGAGCCTTTTGATGGCCAAAGTGCCCCAGTGGATCTAATCTCTCCTCCCGCGTGGCAACAGCTGAGGATTGTATAGCACTTGACAAAGCTTCCTTCCTTCCCGAATTATGGGAACTCTAGAGCGATCCTGTGAGGGAGGTATTATCATTTCCATTCTACAGTTAAGGAAACTGAGGCTTGAGAAGGGGAGGTGACTTGTGTGGACCTGAAGCTAGGACCCCCTACGGCAGAGGCACATTGGGCTCCGTATTAGTTTTTCCAGGATGCTGTGACAAGGTCCCACAAACGGGGCTTCAGACAACGAAACTGTATTGTCCCAGAGTTCTGGAGGCTGGAAGCCTGAAACCAAGATACCAGCAGGGCTGTGCTCCCTCTGACAGCCCCGGAGAGGATTCTTTCTTGCCTCTTCTTAGCTTTCGGTGACTGTCCCCAGCCTCAGTGTTCCTTGGCCTGGAGATACATCACTTTAATCCCTGCCTCTGTGTCTCTGTATCCAGAACTCCCCCCTTCCTATAAGGATGCCAGTCATTGGATTAGGGCCCACCCTGACCCAGTATGACCTCATCTGAGTTCCATTACACCTGCAAAGGCCGTGTTTCTAAATCAGGTCATGTTCACAGGTACCAGGGGCCAGGACTTGACTATATCTTTTAGGGGGACACATTTCAACCTACAGCAGGCTCTTTGCACACTTGTCTGCCCCTTGAGTTGTGAGTTCTTTGAGGAGTAGCCCCTAACACTGAGTGCAGGGATGTAGGGGGAGATCCGGAATGGTGAGTGTGTGGGAGCAAGGGTGCCTGTGGGTGTGTGGGCTTTGCCAGCCTCTGGGAATGAGGGTGAGTTTGTGATGAGTGCACAAATCAACTGGTGTATGTGTGGGAGAATGGACTGGCGATAGATTAATGTCCCTGGTGCTGTCCTCCATCTGGTGGCAGCCTCTGTGCCCGGCTGGCCCCACAGAGGCAGGCAGGGGCCCAGGAGGAGGCCCTCAGGCCTGGGTGGGGTCCTGTGCCCTGTCCCCCGGCCAGCCCCCTTCCCCCCACCCCCCCACCCCGAGCTGACCCAGCACCTCCCCACAGGGACCCGGGAGTCAGCCTTCGTGTATGCGCTGTCGGCGGCCGCCATCAGCCACGCCATCGCCCGGGCCTGCACCTCCGGCGACCTGCCCGGCTGCTCCTGCGGCCCTGTCCCAGGTGAGCCACCCGGGCCCGGGAACCGCTGGGGAGGATGTGCGGACAACCTCAGCTACGGGCTCCTCATGGGGGCCAAGTTTTCCGATGCTCCTATGAAGGTGAAAAAAACAGGATCCCAAGCCAATAAACTGATGCGTCTACACAACAGTGAAGTGGGGAGACAGGTAACCACCCACCCCACCCACCCCAGATGGTTGTGCCTATGCCAGGTGGCCAGGAAAGGGCCACCCAGTGTGCCCTGATGGAGGGGGGGGGATGGGCCCGATCCACCCACGTTGAGTGCTCCCGGCCTCCCCCGGCTCTCTCTCCCCTCTCTAGCCGCTTGGGGCTTGCCTGGCTCCTCCTCCTCTAGGGGGTCCACCGGGGTTTGAGTTGAGAATATTAGTGGAGCAGAAGGGACTCTGAGCTAGGAGTCAGGAGCTCTGAGTTCCCATCTTGGCTCTGGCACTAGACTAGCTGTGTGACGTTGGGCAAGTCACTTCCTCTCCGGGCTCAGTTGTTTCTATCTATAAAATGGGCTGGGTCGGTGCTCTTCAGTCCCCATCAGCTGTGTTCCTCAGGCTCCTCCTGTGGGGTCCTGAGCCGAGGCTGGGTATGGGAGGAGGCATGGGGAGGGCCATGGGGCAAGAACCTTAGCCTAAGGGGTAGTCTCCTTGGCTCTAACAGGGACTCCCGCCCAGGTCCAAAACTCAGTTTCCCCTCAACGTTTGTTACGATCAGTGTTTCATTAATCCCTCACCTCATTCCACAGAAGGTTGGGGTGAATGCGTAAATGAATGAATGGACCTTTTTATTTTTTGAAAATGAAAAAAACAACTTTATACTAACCTGAGTGCCAGGCACTGAGGTGGTGCTTGGGGCGTTTTCTCTCCCGTAGTCTCCCCTGTGGGGAGGTGCAGCTACCCCCTTACACACGGGGAGCTGGGTGCCTGAAGGGTGGAGAGTCGGGTGCAGATGGCATCTCATGGCCTCCTCCCTGCAGCCCCATCAGGCCCATTGCACAGAGGCAGCCAGTGAGGCAGAGAGAGCTTAGGTGGCTTGGCTAAGGACACAGGTGCGATGGAGCCCAGGTCTATGGACTCCAAGTCCAGAGGTTTCCACGTCCTCACCTTCCTCTCTCATTGGTCTCCCTTATAGAAGGATTCTGGGATGTCCAGGCCATGTTTGGACAGTTGGGGAAACTGAGGCCAAGAGACACTGTGGGTCCATAGCAGAGCCTGGCCAGGGCCCCAGGGCTCCTGTCTCCCAACCCTGCGGGCCTGCCCCCATCCTTGGGAACTCAGTCTCAGTCCTACTCCCTGCCTGGCCTGAGCTTCGTGTATCCAGGAGCACAGCCATCTGCTCCCCCGGTGCAGTCAGGACAGGATACTCAGCTGCCGTGGCACATCGGGCCTGTCCCTGGGGCCCTGTTGCCAAGGAGCTGGTTTCCCTGGGACCATCTGCAAAAGGACCCAGTCCCCTCTCCCGGCCACAGGGCTTGTGTGTCTGGCACACAGCGGGCACCAGGAAACTCTGGGCCCCTTCCCACCCATCAAAGCTGAGGCACTAAACATACCTTACCTCTCCTTTATGACTCAAAAGCACCTCGATGCCCTTGGGAGGTTGAGCATGCCCTGCATTTGGGTTCATCTCATTCCTGTGCTCTTCACAGGCTTTGCTGGGCCAAGTCCAGATTTTAGACCCAGTGGACTCCCTCATTCTTCACTACCGGGCACTGATGAAGGAGATGGAGCCCTGGGACCTTGGCCAGCTCCCACACTAACTCACTGAATGATTTGGGGCAAGTCTCTGCCGGCTCTGTGCCTCAGTTTCCCCATCATTTGAAGGCAGGGGTAGGCCCAGGGGACCCATAAGCCTTGCAGCTCTGCATAGGGCAGGCAGGAGGGCAGGCCCGGGCACAGGGATCCAAGTCCTGTGTGCAAAGGAGCAGGGAATAGAACGCAAAACTGAACTGCCTGCAGAAGACATCTATCTAACTCATGCCCCTCAGGTACACATGAGGAAGCTGATGGGACAAGAGGATGATGGGACAGAGTCACTTCTGAAGCCAGGGCTAGAGTTCCCTGAGCCCCAGAGCCCAGACCTCCCCCCTCCACCACAGGCATTAGACTGATTTTTCAAACCAGTGTTGATTTGACTTTTGTTAGTTCACGAAACCCTTTCATATGCGTCCTCTCTTTGCATCCTTGCGACCTCCCTGGAAGGTAGCGATTATGCGCGTGCTCTGCACATATAAGATAGAGGGGCTGAACAGTGGAGGGCTTGCTGAGGGTCACCAGGCAGCAGAGGGGAAAGGCCAGCCAGGCCAGGGAATGTACCTCCCCACCCCATGCACTTACTTCCTGCCTCTTCTTACTGTCCTCCTCCCTTCCTTCCCTTGCCCTTCCTTCCTTCTCTTTTCTCCCTTTTTTTCCCCAGCAAGCATTTAGGGAATCCCAGTTTTGTGCAAGAGAAAAGCATGGAGCAATTAACAGGCATGGCTTTTGCAACTGCCCTCAGACCTGAGTTCAAATCCCAGCTCTCAGATTTTCTAGCTGTGCAACGTTGAGCTTGGGGCTTGGCCGCTCTGAGCCTTTGTTTCCTCTGTTTAAAGTGGGGAAAATAATAATACCTCCTGTGAAGGACTGTTGTGGTGATTAAGCCATGTTATATGTTAGAGCTCTTGGCATCTGCTGTCCCTGCAGATGCCACTCCCTTCCTGTCCCTCCCCGCTGCCCCCCACGTGGGAGGAGGAGCTGAGAATCCGGGACATCTCCCAGCTTTAGAGCCAAAAGCTCCCTCACTTGAGGCCTAGAGCAGACGATGACTCCCTGAGAGCACCCAGCATGCGGAGGAGTGGGGGCAGGGTCCCCGGACAGGCCAGGCAGCGGGCTCTGGCCGCCCAGCCCGACGCCCTCCCCTGTCTGCAGGCTCTGCGCGCCTCTCTGGAAATGAAGTGTAAGTGCCACGGGGTATCTGGCTCCTGCTCCATCCGCACCTGCTGGAAGGGGCTGCAGGAGCTTCGGGATGTGGCCTCTGACCTCAAGACCCGCTACCTGTCGGCCACCAAGGTGGTGCACCGGCCCATGGGCACCCGCAAGCACCTGGTGCCCAAGGACCTGGATATCAGGCCCGTGAAGGACTCGGAGCTTGTCTATCTGCAGAGCTCGCCCGACTTCTGCATGAAGAACGAGAAGGTGGGCTCCCATGGGACGCAAGACAGGTAAGGGCCTGCTGTCACCCTGGCAGGAAAGGGTCAGCTAGGCTGCACGTGCCCCACCCCAAGGCACACAGTCTGGGCTCAGCTGGCATTTGGGGGAGTGGAGTCCCTGCCCAGCTGAGGGAGGTGGCCCCAGGAATGCTGAGCAGGGGTGCCGGGGTCCAAGGGGCCCGCAGCAGAGCTCCTGGGAGTGGCTCTTGTGTACCTTGCCCGGGCAGGGGCCCCTGGGGAGTGGAGGCTGGTGGGAGCTTCCTCCTTCCGCCTGGTGGGGGAGATGGGGGGAGACGATGACCGAGAAAGAAGCTGTCCCACGTAAGACAGGTCCTCAGCGTTTGTCACCTGAATAAATGAAGGGTGAATGTCATGTAACCTGGTCATTGGACAGATAAGGAACTGAGGCACAAGGGGGCAGCAGCCAGCCCACAGCCACACGGGCAGTCTGCACAGAGCCGGGTCAGGGCCGGGGCAACTGCTTTTCAGAAGGGCAGCAGGAGCGCAAAGCGTGCCTGCATTCTGTGGAGACAATGCTCCCGCGTTCCCCTGCCATGCACGCACCCACCTCCCGGGCCCCAGCTCTCTCCCCCGCCGATCCCCAGTTTAACAGCTGGAGCTGGGGTCCCTACATCTGGTCCCATCACTGCTGCTGAAGCCGGCTTAGGACAGGAGAAAGAAAGGGGCCCAGGGGTGATTGCAGACCTACTGTGTGCCAGGCGGGGCTGCTGAGCATTCAGGGCAGCAGCATTTCCCAGAGACCTTCCGGGGGAAGTTAGTCCTGAAACGGTGTAATAGAAACAGTTCTGCAATCAAATATGATTGGGAAATTCTCTTTGGCGACTTGCAAGGCACGAGAACATTTTAAAGGCTCGGAGGAATCCCACAGTAAAGAATCTGCCTAAGCCAACGTTTCCCAGAGGTGTTTGCTGTGGAACTTTTTTATTAAGGAGCCCCTAATAGCATTCCACAAAACTAGTGTTCTGCGGGGTTAAAAGAATATTGAACCAGAGTGAGGGTGTCTGAGAACGTGTCTGGCACATAGTTGGTGCCCGGCCAGCATCTGCTTCCTCCGCAGCCCACGTTCCTGTCTCCAGGAGAGGGGGGCTGGTTTGGGGGGCTCCATCGTCACAGGCTAGGGCAGCAGGCTCTGTGAGGAGGCCTCGGCTTCCATCTGGAGGCCAGATTGAGGGGGTCGGGTGGAGTGAAGATGGAACCGGGTCAGGCCAGGGAGACAGGAAGAGCGAGAGTCTGGTCTGAGGCAGTCAGGGTGGGTGGGGTGAGGATGGGGTTGGGGGTGGGGGGTGGGATGGCGCAAAGGATTCTAGAGCCCAGAGAGGCTGGGGAAAGGCCAGAGCAAATAGAGGGTCTCCTTGGATCTGTGTGTGTGTGTGTGTGTGTGTGTGTGTGTGTAGGACAGTTCCCACCCAGTTGCCGCGGCTTCCTACCTGCAGGACCTTGAGCAGATCTCTTCACTCATGTGAGGCTCAGTCTCATCCTCTGATAATGCACAGGGTTCCACAGCCCTCAGAGGGTGGCCGACAATCTCCTGTCACACTTACTGAGCAGCTCCTCCTCTGCTAGACAGCGTCAGTCCCATGGGAAGGGCTCACTAATGGCGATCTCCCATCTCCCAGGCTGTCAGGGCTCCGCTTTCCCAGTGCCCCCACTCTGCCCCTCGGGCTTGCCCTACAGCGACTGATGAGGAGGCCCCATCCCGCAGCACCAGCTGCCTCCCTGGCTTTCTCAGAATGCCTCGCCACGCTTGCCACCAGGCTTCCTGCCACTCTCAGCTTTCCGCCGTTCCTCTGAGGATGGGCTGTTGTGGACATCTGTATCAGTCAGCTTTTTCTGCAGTAACAAACAGCTCCAATATCTCAGTAGTTTACAACCACAGACGCTTTTCCCATCTATTTATTACATGAGGCTCTGGCAGGCACACAGAAGGGTGAGAGACAAGTGGTCAGATTGTAACAGAGAAAAGCCCAAGGGTGAGAGAAGTCCAGAGGTGCCCTGACCCAGCCTGGACATCAAGGAAGGCTTCCTGGAGGAGGGGGAACGTGAGTTTTACTAGGTTAGGGGATTCAGGAGTGCAAGGGGTGGAGGTAAATGGGCTTTGTTACTGTAAAAAGAGGTACATGGGTGGCACCTCTCTAGAGGCTGCCCCCCCTAGCTGGGGACAATGCTCTGCAGCCCTCCTCAAGGCCAGCTTGATGAACTGAGACCTCATTGGCAGTCAGTATTCCAAACCCTGGCCCTCTTGTCATGTCTTTCCCAGCAGCCCCTGCGCTAATAAAACCTGCCCTGGGTCCCTGGATCTTTCTCCAAGCCCCACTCACCCCCACCCCCTCTCTCAGGCATCACTGCATACCTCAACTGATTCTAGGGTTAGAGGCCAGGTTTCAAACATTGCATGTCAGGGATCTGAAGTAAAAATGAAACTAAACTCTTCCTTTTTCCTACTACCCTTTGTCCAGAAGCCTCCAGGATAAGGCTGAGGGCCATTAATGGTGTTGATAACTAAACAAAGTCACCTTTGTTAAGTGACTTGCCCTAAGTCACCCAGCCAGTAAGTGGCAGAGATGGGGTTTGAACCGTGGTCTGTCTGGCTCTGGGGCATTGTGTTCTTCCTGCTGTTTCTTCCTTCCCGGAACTGCTTGTAGCCCCCATATGCGGGTCACTGTCACCTCCTGACTCTCCCTCAGGCGCTCCCTCCTTCCCACCTCATGGCCCCTTCCCAGCACAGGTCTTGGCCTCTCTTTCTCAGCTGCTGCCTAGCCTCCTCCCCGGCCTCCCTACCTCCAGCCCTACCCCTTCCATCTGTTCTCACGTCTTAGGTTAGATCAGGTCCTTCGCCTTTGCCCAGGCTGTTTGTTTTCTTTGCCCCCAACTCCCTTTCCCTCCTCCCCATCTTAGATTTCTGCTGGTCTTCTGTGAAACGGCCTAGATGACCCCTCCTCCTCCAGGAAGCCTTCCCAAACTCTTACAGACCCCATGCTCACACTGTGTGACTCTGGGCACGCTCCCTCTCCATTCCATGGCTCAGTTTCCCCATCAGAAAATAAGAGGGTTGAATTTGGTCAGCTCTAGAACTTGCCCATGCCGGACATTCTAGGATTCCTGGGTCCGCATGGCTGTGGGGACCCAGCTGCGTGCCCTGCGTGCCCCCCATCCCTGCTAGCCTGAGCCCACCTAGAGGATCTGCCAAACTGCAGTTGGATATTGGGGGTCCCACAGGGGCCTTCACTGCCTTCTCCCACAGGAATGGGATTCAGAAAGAGATGCAGCCCCTGGAATCCTATGGATTCTCTGCCCTTAGGGTAGGCGGAGCATGTGAGAGATTTGGTTTCAGGACCCCACAGATTCCTGTGAGAACTTGAACGGGCTCTGCTCTTTGCTAAGCCCATTACCATCTGTAAAATGGGTGTGATAATTCCACTGACCAGGGACCCCGCATGCCTCCTAGAAGATAAAATACGGTGGCGGGGCGGGGGTGGGGGGGGTTGCTGACTGGCACGCAGGGCCACTGGTTGACAGACCCTGCCTCTAGATGAACAGTGTGCCACATATTCACTTTGCCTCGCATCCAGTGCCATTTAGTCTTTTCCAGAACTTACTTTGGGATTCTAAATGTAAAAATGTTCTTGACATTTGGGACAATATAATTAAAGATCAAATATGAAGACAGGATTATCAGAGCGGTTTGAGGCTCCTTCAAGTATTTAGAAGAAATAGAAAAAGAAAAAAAAGACACCCCTAAGAAAACAAACACGCCCATCATTTCTCGTTTTGATAAATGCCTATTAGAAATACAAGGAGAAGCGAGAAGTACTCTTAGGGAAGGGGATTACCTAAAATTCCCCAAAGATCAAGACACCTTCCAAGAGGGACGCAGCCGCCGGGTAGGGGGAGCCTGCGGGTGCCCGGTTGGGAGCATGCGCTCACCCGCTGTCCCTTTCCTCCCACCGCAGGCAGTGCAACAAGACGTCCCACGGCAGTGACAGCTGTGACCTCATGTGCTGCGGACGCGGCTACAACCCCTACACGGACCGCGTGGTCGAGCGGTGCCACTGCAAATACCATTGGTGCTGCTACGTCACCTGCCGTAGGTGTGAGCGCACCGTGGAGCGCTATGTCTGCAAGTGAGGCCCTGCCCACCCCGTGGGGACTTGTGGAGGCCCAGCCAGGGGCCCGGAGACACCCCGTGGAGTTTTTCTTGGGAATTCCAGATGCCAGGCATGGGAGGCGGCTTGTGCTTTGCCTCCCCTTGGAAACCGCCAGAAACAGAAGGCCCGGCCGCTCTGGAAGGAGGGCCAGGACATCAAAGGAAACCGACAAGATTAAAAATAACCTGGCAGCCAGAGCCTGGGAGTGCCCACTTGCTGCCTTCCAGACTCGTCTAAGAAGCCAGGGGTATGAGTTGGGCAGGACTGGCATGGACTTGACCTTTCGCAGCCGGAGACACCAGCCTCCCGGGAAGGGAGGTCTGCCTGCCCTCCTCAGAATGTCTGCAGGCCCAGCCCTTGCAACGACCCCCGGCCCACCCCAGGGTCTGAGCCTGCTGGGCATACCACATGGAACCACTAGCTTGGGTTGTAAATGTTTTTTGTTTTGTTTTGTTTTGTTTTGTTTTCTTCCTCTGGGATGTGGGAGCTACAGAAATATTTATAAAACATAGCTTTTTCTTTGGGGTGGCTCGCCTCAATTCCTCTTTATATATTTTATATATATATATAAATAAATATATATAATGATCTATATTTTAAATAAGCTTTTTAAACAGCTCTATGGAATAAATGGTGAGAGAACCCCAGCCTGCCCCTGCGGTTTGTAACCTCCACAAGGGAACTCAGAAGGTCCTGGGGCTGGCGGGGTGAACTCTCGGATTTCCAGGCAAGGCGGCTTCCCGATTGATGTCCCGAGTCCCCGGCTCTGGCCCCGATCGCCCCGTAAGATCTCTTGGTCAAGGGCGAGGACAGACGTCTTGAAACATAAACCCAGCTGGCAGATTCTTTGTTCCTCTGGGACACACATGCAGGCGCGCATAGCCTGGCTGTGTCGTCAGACCTGCTAAGCTCACTTCAAGAGAAAACCTACCCCCCGGGGAGCTGGGGACGCAGACCTCAGGGAGGTGGTGACAGACCCAGGCCCTGGTGGGTGTTCTGTGTGACTGCGGGGGAGGCTTTTCCCCTCCCTGGGCCTCGGTTTCCCCATTTGTAAACCGGGAGTGGTGGACCTTAAGGTTGGTGGTTGGGAAAGTACGCCCCCCGGCCCCTCCCCGCTCTCCAGCCTCCGCCTGGGCCAGGCTGGCTGCAGTGGATATGGTGAGAAGCAGCTGGAGCCATCGGGATTTTTTTCTCTCTGTGGCTGTGGGGTGTGGGACCAGGAGGATCGAGAAGGATTCGAGACTTTGGCCGGGGTACCTGGAAGCCCTGAGATGGGATGAAGAGAGAGGGCTGGGGCTCAGACTGGGCCACCGGGAGGGAGACTGTGAGGTCCATTCAGTCCCAGGTAGAACCGGTGGGGAGAGGCAGCATCACTAAGGGGCACGATAAAAAAGCAAAGCGGACCAAGACCTGGGCCTGGGGCACCTCTGCTTTGGAGGTCAGGGAGAGGAAGGGGGGAAGAGGCAAAGGGGCTGGGGAGTAGCAGCCAGGGAGATGGGGGGGGGTGTGGTTCTTAGTGTGGCCAGCTCTGCCCCCTCTGAGCTTCGGCTTCCTTTCCTGGCACGTGGGTGGTGCTGGTGAGCAAGTGGAGGCTATCCTTGGTGCCTGGCCCCCAGAAGGCCCCCCACACAGAAGCAATTAGTAATCACATGTGCTCTGGCCCTGGGGGAACCACTCAAGCCCAAAGATGGAAGAGAATGTTATAACCTGAACTTCTGCGTATGTGAGAGGAGGCATGAATGCCAGGAAGGAAGGCTCTCTGCTACCCACAGCTAGCTAGCTAAGGCCCTACTTGGAGGGGCTGGGGCACAGCAGGTCCTGGGAGCCCCAGAAGGATTTGGGGAAGCGAAGCAGGGGTGGGGGTGGCATGCCATGCCAGAGGCTGGACCGATCACGGGGTGGGGAAAAGAGACGGCTGTGTGGCCACCCTCCAAGTCCCTGCGAGCTTGTGTTGGGGCGGCCAGAGTCACAGATTCACGGTCTGGAAGGAACCTCAAGATACTGGTCTCTCACTCTGTTTTACAGACGAGGAAATTCTGAGATGGGAAGGGCCTTTCCTGTGGTCACAGAGCTGATAAGGCTGGTGGTGGAGTTGCAGGGCATCCCGGGGGGCGAGGCTCTTGCTAACATCTCTTCAGAAAACAGCTTCCATCGAATGTGCCCCTGGAGTGTGCTCTCTTCCAGGCCCAGGGCTGCCCCTGCTCCGCAGCCTTCATTGGCTCCTCCTTACGGCCCCGGAAAACCCATCCCCAGTTCCCGGGCCTGGCATACAAGGCCCCTCCCCCAGGTCACAGGTCATGCTCCCAGCCACCTTTCCTGCGACTGCCCAGGCATCCCCTGTGCTCCAGCCACAAGCAGACCACTCATCCATGCACAGATGCAGAAACCTGACTGCTGGGCCTGCGTCTGGGTATCTGCTGTTCTTTACAGGCCTGGAATGTAACTTTCCCTGTTGGAATCCTGCTCAGCTGTCCTGGCCATCTCCACCAAGCCATCCATAATGCCCTGGGTGGAAGCGATCTCTCCCTCCTCAGGCTCCCTGCAACCCTCTGAACCTTTGAAGCAGCCATCACGCTCATGCTCACTGTGCCCAGCCACTGGCCAATCTTCCTCCAGGGCCCAGCTGACTGGTCCTCTCCTCCAGGAAGCCTTCCTTCCCTGACCACCCTCAGCCTGGGTCTCCTCCGGGTTCCCACGGCCATTGTGCTCCTCTGCAACATTGCATTGAGCCGAGTTGTTGTACAGGTCGGTGTGGTGTCAGTGCCTGCCTCCCCCACCCATCTGGGGCCTCCTCATGACCTGGGACCAGCTCAGTGCACCTGTGAGGCCCTGGAATCTGGGGGTGGCACACCTGGGGCTGAGTTCATGCCTCAGAAATGTTGGATTTGGGGGTGTTCTTTGGACCTTAACCAGGACAAGCAGCTGGTGAAGAAACCAGACCAAGGACCCAGAGTGGGTCTCAGAAAGGGTGATCATAATAACCTAAATGATACTGCTTACTGTGCTCTTACTGTGTGCTATTCCAAGCACACTGTCCCAAGTCATGTTCACGGCAAGCCCCAGACGGGCATGGTCATCTCCATCTGGCGGGCAAGGAAGCTGAAGCTCTGAAAGGGAGGCAGCTTGCCCCAGATCTCCTCCTAAGTCCACGGTGACGTGGGGCTGCGGGCTCAGATGTGTCTGACCCCAGACCCTGGCCCCTTCTCACGGGTCCTCACTGTAGCCAGGCACAGCAGAGAAGGCAGAAAACTATTCCCAGCTCAGGACAGGAGATGCAGCTGGGCCCCTGACTCAGTGGGCCTTCTGCACCTGCCACTGGCCAGTGCCCAGGCCTGTGGTGAAGCCCTGTACCTCTCCGGCCGGTCACGGGCTGGGCAACCAGGAGTGGGTGGAGAGCTGGTCCCTGGGCTGCTCCCCCGCACCCCGGCCAGGTCCGGGTTCTAAGCATGCAGTGAGGATGAGCCCCCACTCTGGTGAGATGGGGGCGGGGGAGGGGGCTCCACCGTGAGTCCCAGAACCTCAGAGCTCTCTTTGCGTTCAGAGATTTAGAACCATAAAATCTTGGTACCTTGGACAAGATGGCAAACCACTCCATTGGAAGCACTGTAGAGGCCCCTGGACCGGTAGCCAACCCTGAAAATTGAAAAGGCCCGGGTGCTGACCCGTGGGTGCCCGAGTGCTTGTCACCAGCAGGATTGCTGTCCCTCCACCTCTCTCCTTCCTAAGAGGCGAGCAGTCCCAGACTAGGCTCCGTGAGGCTCTGAAAGCCCCGGAGAGATGGCAGCTTCCCAGGCACGACAGGAACAGGACCAGCTGCTCCAAGGAGGCTTCTGGACCGAGTGTGGGAGGCTGGCTAGAGACATGGGAGAGACAGGGCCTGAGGAGGGAGACAAGAAGGCGGCAGAGAGGAAACAGGAACTCCTGAAAAGAGGGAGAGATTAGGTTGGTGGGAAAGGAGAGAATGGACAGATAAGGGCCCCTGGGGAGGCCAGGTCAGGCCAGAGAAACAGCCCAGGGGGGGCCTGGGCCCAGCCCTGAGCAGGCTGATGGTCTGTTGTTCCTCAGGTCAGGGATACCAGCTGCCGGGTTATACAGACCAGGCCTCCAGCAGGATGCAGGCCCCAGCCTGGGACCCCTGACCAAGGGAGGCTGGATGGGGTGGAGGGAGTTTGGGGCTGGGAGGCCAAAACCCCAGAATGTTTTCCACTCTCTTGCAGTGTGACTTCAGGCAGCCACTGACCCTCTCTGGTCTCTGCAATGGTTGTCACTATTCTGTTCTCACGATTCTGAGGGGTAGAGCCCGGTATCTCTGATGAGGAAACTGAGGCCCAGAGAGAGAAGCAGCTGGCCCAGGGTTTAGAGCTATAAGGGGCAGAGTGGGCATTCAAGCCCCAGACTCCCTGGCTCCAAGTCTGTGATGGGCATCTGAGGGTTGGAGGTGGCCTCCAGCTGAATGGGTAGTTGACCATGAACCGGAGGGGCTGGAGAGGATGTCACACAGGAGGGAGAGGGAACAATTCAAGACTGAGCAGTCCCTGACATCTGTCACAGGAACTGGGGATTGCAGTCCAAGTGCAGGTGCCCAGGTGCCCCCATCCATGGCCATCAAGCTGGAGCTCGGCCAACGTTTTCCTACACTGTCCTCCCCAGCTGAGGAGCTCACCATCATCACGTGGGTGCCCGGACTCCCAAGCTGCACCTGTGGGGGGCGGGGTGAGGGGATAAAGCACATGTGTCTCCCTTGAGTGAACCCACTCCTAGTTAGTGTAGCCAAGGTGACCATAGTCAGAAGACAGGCCGAGCCTGTCTGGAGGCTTTGGGGATCTAGGGAGGGAAAACCCACTTCTCTCAATGTGTCAGGGATAAGGAGTAGAAAATCTATGGGGCGCCTGGGTGGCTCAGTCGGTTGAGCGTCTGACTTTGGCTTGGGTCGTGATCTCGCAGTTCGTGAGTTCTAGTCCCACATCGGGCTCTGTGCTGTCAGCCTGTCAGGGCGGAACCCGTTTCGGATCCTCCGACCCTTCTCTCTGCTCCTCCCCTGCTGTGTTCTCCCAAAAATAAATAAATATTTTTAAAAAAAGAAAGAAAGAAAGAAAATCTGGAAGACTTCACAGAGGAAGCGCCATCTGCACTTCTGGAAAGTGCGCCAGGTCTGGAAAGCTGAGTAGGATTTCAAGAGATGGAGAAAGAGGCAAAGGGGAGGGGTCTGCATGAGCAAAAGCGTGGCAGCGGGGTTTGCTGGGAGGATGCCAAGAAGCGGGTGTGGCAGGAGCTCAGGGGCCTGTGGGCACCAGGCTGCCTTGGGCCCTGGGCTGGTACATTAGAACCAGGGTGTCTAAGACCACCCTCACCATGGTGCTAGTAGCCACAGGCTGGTCCGGCCATCCTGCCCGCCAGGCCCCCCGCCCACCCGCAGAGATGGCTGGCCTCAAGCAGAGCGATTTAACAGCCGCACATTTAACAGGTCCCTTTGCTCCCGTAGACCAAATCAATATCCGCTCGGCTCCCCAGGCCTATGACTGCTGAAGACATTCTCCTTATCGGCCCCTCGGTCCCCATCGCCTCACCTGCTGGGGGCTGCAGGGCTTGGGGAGGGGGCGGGGTAGGGTGGGGGTAGCAGATCACACAACCATCCCAGATAGCCCATCCCAGCTGGCGGAAGGGTGAACCGTGGCCTCGGCGCTGGCAGGGGAGGACGGAGTTTCAAGAGGCTCAGGCCTCAGTGCTTCTGGACTGGGGCACAGCTGGAGTTAAAACCTCAGTGTTTATGTCTCCACCATCTTTGCTTCCAGAAAAGTGTGGCGTCCTTGAGGGGCTGTGGAGCAGAAGGCTGTCTGGATGGTGCCGGGACAGCAACTTGATAGGTGCCGTGCCCTTGAAGGCACCTTCTGACTCAAGATTCTCATTCAGCTTTTCTCAGATTCTGGACACCCCCCGAAACATTCCTCTGTCCTGGAGCCCAGGACTCCAGGGTGCTAAGTGTCTAGCACGTCTAGAATCTAAAGAATCCAAAACTACCCCTTTGTCTTCCTCCACCTGACATGGGAGTGTCATGGTGGTTTTTCTAGGGTTTACGTTGTCCTTCTCCTCCACCAAGAGCTGGCCTCGTTTCCAGTCACATCCCACCCAAGGGGGTGTAGAGCTGGCAGGCAAGACCCTGGTTCAACTTACCATTATTCTGGACATTGCCGGATAAAAGGATAGGTAACCACCATCAGATGGTGACCCAAGGCCAGCTTCTGGGGACCAGCCGCTTGTCTGATGGTCTCCCTGCAGGTCTGTCATGGGGCTTATCTGCGGTGCTCCAAGTAATATCCCCCCGGCAGCTCTCCTGTCCCTCAGGTGTTGGTCTGGGGGGGCTATTCTCCTCCTGAAAGTTGCTGCCCTTCCCTCCTGCTGTCCCTGAGGGCTCCTCTCCCCACAGAGACCCCATTGTCACAGTGATGGGTTCTGGATCCTCAGGAATGGGGCAAGAACTGTTGTCGTCACTCCCTGTCTGTGCCAAAGGCCAGGCTGGGTCTAAAATCCATTTCTGAAGCAGAGGAGGACAGACATCCCCCACTTCCGGCCCACACACAGCCTACCTCCCACCCCGACGCATGTCCACACCCACACCCCAGAGACACCCCACCACCCTCTCTCTCCGTATCTGTCTCCAGAACACATTGGAAATGCATAAGCTCTGTGGGAGGCTGCACCGGGTAGCAGGTAGGGCAGGGCCTGTTAGAGTCACACAGCCGGGGTTTTATCCCAGCCACCGCTCCTACAAACTGAGTGACCCTGGACAAGTCTCAGCTCCCAAGACGCCATTGCCTCAGCTGTGAATTGGGGGTGAACACAGGTTCGTCCTGACCTTAGGAAAGAACCTCGAGGGCCTCACTGGGCTGAATCACCCAGCCAGACCTTGGCCGCTGGACCCTGTTATGCACGCCCCCTTCCCTTCCCCAAAGCTTCCCTGAGCTTGGGCTCCGTGCCTGTCTCTGTGCTGCCTGCTGGGGACACAGGGAGGCCAGCCCCGGGGTCCTGGATCACACACGTGCCGGGGGGCAGAGGGAGGACTCAGCCACAGGAGGGCTGGGAGCACTGCTGAGGTTAGGGGCACTACTTTGCCCTCTGCCAGGCCTGACTGGCTCCTGGCTCTGCCCTCACTGACGGTGTGACCTGGGACAAGCTTCTTAACCGTTTTGAGCCTCAGTTTGTTCATCTGTAAAGTATCGTGAAGAACAACACTCACCTCTGGATTATTGCGAGGTTCGAACTAGATCGAGCACTTGGCACATCAGATGGCAAGAGTTATTTATTGGTGGCCGTTGTTATTAAATCAGAATTCGGTCACTCAGTCCACAAACCTCCGCAGAGCACTGCACTGAGCCACACTCTGCCAGGCACTGGGCAATCAGAGCTGAGATCAACATGGCTCCAGCCCTCAGGGTCTCCAGACATGGCGGAAGGAAAGTGAGCAGGGAGCCTGGGGCCAAGGGGTAGGGACAGAGTCAGGGCCGTCCCATAGCTGGAGCTGGAAGGACTAGGGCTGTGCCCAGGTAGACTGGAGGACACACAGGCCGAAGGGACAGTGTGGCACAGGCTCAGAGACGGGGAGAGCAGGGTTTCCTGCTTCCTTCAGACGTGCTCTCGGGCCTCGGGGTTGGCGGAAAAGCCCACAAGAGGCTGTGGGAAGGATCATGCAGGAGGCCCGGTCCTACCCTCACACGCTGCTCCTTTGGCAGCCGGGAAGGAGTTGAGGAGAGGGGGCTTGCCCCGCTCCTTGACGAGGCCCTGAAACCCCGTGGTCTCTGGAGGACAGGGGCATCCCCACACCCTCTCCCCAGGAAGCTGTGGGCCTCTGGGAGGGCCTTTCCCCATCAAGTTCCCAGCCCCAGCCCCACCCAGTGCCCCCAAGGGTACCTCAGGCTGTCCTGGGCTTCCTGGGGACACCACCTTGCTCCCGCTGTCTACTCCGAACCCAGCTCAGGCCTGGCGCACAGATGGAGCAGAAGGGCAAGGCCTGACGGGGTGACGACCCCACTGGAGGGGCAGGCGCCCCCCCCCCAAGGCCCGAGGCGGGGGTTCAGGTCCGGGCTCTTGGTGGGTATCACCCGCCCGGTACACAGAGAAATTGGTGCCTTTTGGAGGATGCGGCTCATCTGATGACTGGTAGGCGGCCAGAGAGACGGCCAGATTCCCACCCACCTCCAGGTTAGCGCCCTTTTACAGAGGAGAGACCCGAGAGACTGTTCCTTACACTCTGGCTCCCGGCGGAGGGGGGGTGGGGGGCTGACATCAGCAGGCCCCATAGTGACTCCCAGCCTGCACTAAGGACTTCCCTGCCCCACCTCGTTCGTGTTCGTGTTTCCTGAACACCCACTGTGCACTGGGGCCGTCCAGCAGTGTGAGGGTGCATGCGGGGTGTCCCCCAGAGCTTCCGAGTGCCTGGACCCAGACCCGCGACGACCCATGACGAGTCTGAGGCACAGGTATCAGAGCTCAGCCCCAGGCCCTGGCCCCTGGGAGGCGCCTGGCTAAGCTCTCGAATGGGGTGCCATGGGAAGGCAGGGGGTTCAGAATCACACTCACCCAGCCTTGAATGTGGAAGCTAGACCGAGCCTCTCCTGCAGTAATGAGCCGTGGCCAGCATTCACTGAGCACGGCCCACACGCTCAGCACTGCAGCACTCACGCGTCCGGGCGGCTTAACCTTCCCCACGGCCCTGGAAGTCCCGCACACCGTTACCACTAGACCAACAACTTACTGGAAGCGACTCTAGAGCCAGGCCAAGGCTCAGCCCCACCATTTCATGCCTGGCTGTCTGGTCATTTTGTGTGCCTCCGTTTCCTCCTCTGTAAAATGGGAACAATCAGTCCCCACTTCAGGATGTTAGGTAGGGGTCAGAGACGCAGGTGGGGTCAAGGGCTCAACAGTCTGTGGCAGCGTCGAGGTCCTGCAAATATTTGCCACGAAGATCATGCTGCTGGAACTTAACACCTGCGCTCTTCTGACTCGATGCCACCCTCAAAGCCGGAGCCAAAAGGCCATGTCCGCAGGCTCCCCACTCCTGGCCTCCTGCTCAGCCCCTGCCACAATGCCGGGCGGGTGCTTTTTCTTATTTTGGGGGGGGGGGTGGAGAATATGAGTGGCATTTGGAGGTGCTTTCACGTAAGCCTGACCCTCCCCTGCAAGATGTCAACTGGGTAAATAGAGTTCTGCCAAGACCTTCCATCGTAGGTAAAGGACTTCTATCTGTGTTGCCACTGGGTCCGCCCACCTCCCTGCTCAGAAGGGATTGTTCTTTTTTTCGAGTTCCCTGTTTCTCGGGCTGAGTCTGTGGCAGGCACTGCGGGGGAGGGTCAGAGAGGTCAGTAAGAAGCCAGAAGGGGCCTTGGAAGTCATCAGCCCGTTCAGTCCTCCTGCCCCATCCCCACTGCACAGATGGGGAAACTGCGGCCCAGAAAGGCAGGGATGCCCCGGGTTCCATTGTGTCAGAGGCAGATTCTCAGCCGGCAGCGCTCTGTCCTTTGAGGGGCTGGTCCACGCTGAGCCTTCTGTGATCAGTCTCCACCACCCGCCTGCCTTGCTCCCCTGCCACAGGCAGGGCCCTCCCCCTCCACAGCCCCAGAAGCCAGGCTGGCCACACCACAGGGGGCCCTGGGTCCCGCCAGGCCAGGGAAGGGGAAGCCCAAATATTTAGTCTGTGCGGAAGGGAGCAGGGCTCAGATCCCAGCTCGGCTTGGTGGCCCTTCCCCAGGCCCCACGCCAGGAGCCACATCACAGAGGGTCGTGAGCTCCTATCCATCCCCCACCTTGCATGTCCTCGGGCTCCCGTCACAAATATTTTTTTTCACAAACTTATGGTGCCTGGAAGGTCATTCACTATTGCTCTGGGTTAAGGCATCATATCTTTTTGCTAAGTTCTCCTTCCCTGAAGTAGTAGTAGTAAGAATAATGATAATAATAATAATATTATTATTGGTCCCTGTCTGACTGCGGTCCTGGTCCTGTGCCCGGGGCTTCCCAGAGGAGGGTGCCACTGCTGCAAAGCTAGGTCTCACATCAGCCCTGCCTACAAAGGAGGCCAACCCCCAGGTCGGGGCAGGGACCCGTTAGGCCCCTGGGTCTCCTTTTTCTCCACAGCCAGACGCCTGCCCCTCGGCCTCAAGCCTGGCTACAATGTGACACCCAGATCTGGGTTCCTATAGGTCCTCTGAGCCCTCGGACTTCCCTCTCCTGATCACTCCCCAGTCCCAAGCCCCTCCGGGTTCCAGTCTGCGTGGTGTAAAGAGCAGCCCCTCCTACTCCAAGTGGAAGAAATGTACATTTGCGGGCCCCACCCCAGCTCTACAGAATCTGTCACCCTGGTGTGGGGCCCAAGCCCTCGGGTGGCTCTGATGCTACAGACTGGGAACCTGTGCTCCAGCGCACGCCCTCACTCAGCACTCTCCTACTTAACACCCCTGTGGCTCCCCAAAGCCTGCAGGATAAATCCTGGCGCTCAGCCTGGCATGGAGGGCCCTCTGACCTCGCCTCTGGCCCCACAGAGCCACTCTTCCGGCCCCCTCCTCTCCACGCTCCCCTCCCCCAACACGCCTCCTCTGCTCCCCACCACCTCCCTGAGCTACACAGCATCATCGCACAGGCCATCTCCTGCCACAACTCCTTCCCCATCTCCCAGCTAAGTCCGGGCCATCTCTCCTGCCTGGCCCTAGGCAGCCTGGAAACTTCTTCGATCTTGCAATACCCTGTGTCTCTGGGAAGTCCTGCCTGACTCTTCCAGGCAAGAGAGGGCCCCCAGTGGTACCCAGAGCCTCCGGGCTCCCTCTGGGACAGACCTTGTCACCTATGTGGTCCTGCTTCTTCTGCCATCCGTTTCCCCCAACTGGTCTGTTTCAGTATTCAGGCCCAGAGGAGGCCTCAGTGAGCACTGAGGTGAAGAGAAGAACCACAGGAGGTTTGGGTGGATCAGGGATCAGCCTCTTCTACACTGGGCCTAGCTGCCTAGGTCATGTCCGGGGACCAGGCCCTGGGCTGTCCCCACCACCTCTGCCCCATGGTGGGCCCTGAATAGGTCCCTGCCCCGTGGCCTCTGCTTCCCCAAGTCGGAGGAAGTGGAGTGGAGGCAGCCCCTTGAGTACAGTGGCCCTTGGGTCAAAGCCGCAGTTCTACTCACTTGCTGCCCCTGAAGCCCTAGGAATGGTGACCCCAGAACCTGCCTGAGACCCTGAACAACCAGGGTGTCACCTACTCACCCTTCCTACCCACTACCTTCCCATGGTCCATTTTACAGAATGGGAAAGTGAGGGTGGGGAAACAGGCCCTGGCCGCCAGCTGAATCCACTGAGGGTTCAAGCCAACCCTCACCGGGCTGACTGGGAGGACGGGAGCTTTCCCCCCTCCCCCCAGGTGGGGGAGCCAGCTCCCCACGAGCCTCCCTGAGCTCACTGGGGCCAGGTCAACCTGGTGGGAATCCTTAGCATTGGCCAAGCTCCTCTCTGCTCCTGTTTACACAGCCCGACACACTGCAGGCACCCCGCAAATGTCCGCCTTCTCCCCGAGCACACCTTTCCTTCCATCTGCTCTGTGCCGGGGCGCTGGGCATAGAGGAGGTCCTTCCGGCTCTGTCTAGCAGGAGGTCCTGTCTCCCTGGTGTGGTCTGAGGGGTCTGGGAGCCCTTGCTCCATTCAAGCTTGAAGCTTCCCTGCCTGGGATTCCTGGAGTGAGGCCCCTTGGAGCTGCGGCCGCTGCCCGTGAGCAGGAAGTTGACCCGTGGAGGCCGCCTGCACAAATGCCTTTCTCCCTGCTCCGGATTGCCGCATACCACCCACCCTCCTGACTCCCGGCCTTGGCCTTGCGTGCCCACCCTGGTTACCCCTCCCTAAGCGTAGCCTCCCAAGTCGGATGGTTTTTAGTTGCATCCCTTACTAGCTGGGTGACCTTGGCCATTGTCTTCTCATCTCTGTACCGTTATTAAAATTACCGTTATTTTTCTTTCTTTTTAATTTTAAGAGAGAGAGTGGGGGTGGAGGAAAGGGGCAGAGGGAGAGAGAAAGAGAATCTCAAGCAGGCTCCATATTTAGCCTAGAGCCCAATGCAGGGATGGATCCCATGATCCTGGGATCCTAAGTCGAGCCAAAATCAGGTGTCAGACGCTCGACTGACTGAGCCACCCAGGCGCCCCAGAATTACCATTATTTTTCAACCCTGCCTGCCCCATCCCTCCTCCCCACCTGCCCTTACCTCTTCTCCGGCATCTGGCTCCCTTGCTTTCCCAAGTTCATGTTCATGTTCATGTTCGTGTTCATGTCCAGGTCTACCCTCAGGCATTTGGCTGTACCCCAGACTGCGGTGTCTTCCTCTACAATCTGGCAAATGCCAAACTCTCACTCAAGGCCCAACTCGGTGCTCCTTCCCCAAGGATGTTCCCTGGCTTCACCAACCCACACCTTCCCTTTCCCAGAGACCTATTGCCCTCCCTCCCTCCCCCCTTCCCACCCAAATACATCTGCTTTGTTCCAGGCACTGTCCTAGGAATTCCACAGTAAACAAGAGAAAAAATCTGCCGTCTTGGAACTGACATTCTAGTTGGGGAGATTGACAATAAACAAAACTTGGACTTCTTTCCTTTTTTTTTTTTTTTTTAATTTTGTCAGGTGGCGACAAATATTAAGGAAAAAGTTAATACGACAGCCTGAAGAGGACAGAGACTATGGGCCAGGAGGGGCAGCTGGTAGAGGGGAAGGATTGTTTTATTTAGGTTGTCCAGAAGGCCCGACAACATAAGTGGGGCTGTTGCAGGCAGGGGTCTCCTGGGGGAGGGGCTGGAGGACTGGAGGGACAGAAGGGGGCAGAAGCGCCTACAGGGCAGGAGCCGGCCAGGAGCAAGGGTGCCACCACAGGCTTAGGAGCAAAGGCGCAAGGTGACCTGCGCTGTGCCCGGTGCCGGGCTCTGAGCTGCGTGCTCGATGTGCAACTTCTCGCTTGATCCTTCCGGCAATTCTGTCATTTGAGGTTGGTTTTCAGACCCACTGGAAAGGCCGCAGAGGCCCAGAGAGACAAGGGACCTGCTAGAGGACACACAGCCCTGAGGCCCTTTCCCCCGTCCCGAATCTGTGGCAGGGTGGAAGCTAGTGAGGACTGGGGAGGACTCTGACCTGAGACTGCTTATTTTTCCCCAGTCTCTCCTCTCAGCATCTGCCCATAAATCACTCTGACACCCGACGAGGGGGGCAGGACGGATTCCACATCACCTCCGTGGGTGAGCGCTTCCCAGGCCGCCGCGCTCCAGCTGAGCCTGTGGTTCTTGGCTCCGGATGCTAGCTGCCCAGCCCAGGGCTCCGAATGCCGGGCCCACTACACCAGGGGCGTTGAATTTGCCCTGGGCCGGGAGCGGGGTTCGGGAGAAAGGGTGGACCCCACACGGCTAGAGGATCTGGCTACCAGATGAAAGGTTGGAAACACTTGAGTCCTGCTGCCCGAAGACCTGGGTGAGACCTCGGCCCATCCGCTGGAGAGTGTGGCCTGCCCTCACAGCAGGGGGCCTCCGCCTCCCAAGGTCACGCCTCCCTGCCCGGGTGGTGCTGAAAGCTCCCGGCTGTGCCAGAGGTGTCCGGGATTGTTTTGGAGCTGGCACAGGAGCAGAGGCGGGCAGAGAGAGAGAAAGACCCCCCTCAACCCCACTGCCCTCCCCGCACTCCCCACACTGGTGAGTCACCAGCACAGGGATTATCAAATGCTTTTTACCTGGAAGTGGGCGGGGGGGGGGGACCCTTTGAAGAAGACCTCATGGCTTCCCGGAGTCCCCTAGAGGAGAAATGGCCCTCGTCTGGACATACCTTGGGGATTCGGGGAGCACCCATCCTGTGTGGGGCTCTGAGCTGTGCTGAGGTCGCGCCGGGAACAAGGCACCCTGCCCTCGAGGAGGGGTTGGTCTCCAAGCAAGACCCACCTCAGCCCACACTCAGGGCCTTGCCAGCGGGCCTGGCTGACCTTTCCCACCACCCCTGCCATGTGCCACCCCCTCGTTCTCCACACTTCCCTTGGACTCAGAAGCCATCACACCTCTGTTTGAGCGCACCCCTCCGCCAGGCAGGCCCTTCCTTCCACCACCCACGGTCAGAGTCCACTCACCCTGCAGAGTCTACGTCAAGTTCTCTGCTCCTATCGCTTGTCCTTAAGTACCCATCCGTGCCACACCTCATTTCCGGGTTGGCGTCACTGGGCACGGGTCATCCCAGAAGGTGTGAAGAGGTGGGGCACCAAGGGGGTGGGAAATCGCAGGGTCTGGAGTCAGAGGGGTTTGCTGACGTCCGGCCCTGCCCCCCACTGCACAACGTGAGCCTCAGCTCACAGAGGGACACTCGATGCGAGTCTTTTTTGTATTTTTTAAAAATTGTTTTAAGGTTTAGTTTTGAGAGGGAGAGGGAGACAGAGTGTGAGTGGGGGAGGGGCAGAGAGAGAGAGAGGGAGACACAGGATCCGAAGCGGGCTCCAGGCTCCGAGCTGTCAGCACAGAGCCCGACGCGGGGCTTGAACTCGTGGACCACAAGATCATGCGTGACCAGAGTCGAAGTCAGATGCCTAACTGACTGAGCCACCCAGGCGCCCCTGGATGCTAGTCTTGTTAAGACACACAGGGCAGGGCGCCCGGGTGGCTCAGTAGGTTGAGCGTCCAACTGCGACTCAGGTCATGATCTCGCCGTCCGTGAGTTCGAGCCCCGCGTCCAGCTCTGTGCTGACGGCTCAGAGCGCGGAGCCTGTTTCGGATTCTGTGTCTCCTTCTCTCTCTGATTCCCCCCCCCCCCATTCATGCTCTGTCTCTCTCTGTCTCAAAAATAAATAAACGTTAAAAAAAAAAAAAAGACACACGGGGCGTTCTGGGAGTGTGAGCACTCAGAGGGCACATCACTCCTAGAAGTCCCACAGCTGTAGCTCCAGTGGCAGGCCCCACAGAGTAGCTCTGCGGGAGCCCCTGCTAAAGCTCCTGACGGCCACTGCCAGCCACAGGGCACGCCCCCCCCCCCACACCCCAGGAGGGGCCCTCCCTGGATGCTGGGAGGGGAGAACCGCCATAGCCCGTGCTTCTCTTTTCCTTTCTGATGGGGATAAATGGCAGTAGCAGTGAGGGACAGGGCTGCTCGAGGGAACGGGGGAGTCGGGACGCCGGAGGCCAGAGATGGGTGATAGGTTGCCTGTCAGGACTCGGGAAGGTGAGGCCCAGGTGGGTCCCCTAGGCCCAATCTGGGCCCTCCCAGGTTTCAAGAGTTCTAGGAAAGTGGGGGTGATGTCTGCCGGCCCCCTATTTGAATCCTCTTCCCTTCCAGAGTGGAGGGCAGTGAGAGCTGACCCTCAACATGTGTCTGCTCCTCGTGGCCGCTCCTGTCCTAACGGTGGGTCCTCAGCTTTTTTCTACAGCTTGAGTTCTTCCAGCCGCCAGCCTCGCTTAGCAAGGGGCAGAGCAGGGGACTGTTGGGTAATGGCAGGGTGTGGGCAAGAGGGCGGTGGGGGACCTGTGAGGGTGGGGGTTGGCGGGTGGCCAGCCTCACTGCGGGCCTCCCCAGGGCACCCTAATAGACCCCACAGAGGCTGCCTGTCAAGGCCTCTTGCCTAATTACCAAATTGTTCCCAGATCCCCTCCCGCGGCCTGACCTCCTCCCAGCTGGAGTCTGCTAGGAGATGTCAGGCTTCGCCCAGAGATGGGGACACTGGTGTGCAGGGCAGCAGGGCCCCGCCTGTGCCCTTCCCTCACTCCCAGCCACCCAGTCCTCCAGCCATCCAGGCCCAGGTGGACTCCTGGCCCCAGGTCCCATGTAGGACAAGTGCTGGTTTAGGAGCCGGCCCCACTTAGGAGACCTTGGCTGGGTTTTCTGATTGCTGTTTTCTTCTGTCGAATGGGGATTTTAATCTCCACCTCCCAGGGTCATAGAAAGAGTGTTTACTAACTCCTGGCGGAGCCGATGCTTCTCTCTCTGAACCCTGAACGAGACCCTGGGAGGTAGAGTGTGGGCTGAGGGCCAGTACCTGGCTACACCCTCGACTAACACTGACAGCAGGCTCGCCTTGCTCTAAGCAAGTGCCCCTCACTCCTGCATCCTCCTGAGACAGACTCAGCGTCCCCATGAGTCAACCTCTCTGAGGAGGACAGGCTCTCTGCAAGCCAAGCCCTGTGCCAGGAGAGAAGGTGACTCGGGCTGAGGTCCTGCTCTGCGGTGCACTGCCCAGGGCTCTGGGGGCCTGGTGCAGGTAGGGTGGGGACTTCCCAGGGTCCCACTGTTGAAGCCCCAGCAGAGCCAGTCCCATCCCAAGACCCCCTTTCGGTACTCCCCACACTCTTCAGTGCAACCTCACACACGTGTGCGCACACACCCACATGCATATGCACATGCAGCTGCAAACACGCCCGCAGATGCAAACTCGGATGCACGCGCACACGGGAACCAGCGGGGGTGACGAGGAGCTGACATCTGCCCACCAGGTGCGCCCCAGCTGTTAATCAGGGCTTGGAAGGAGCCGCTGGTGCAGGGACCCCCGGGGAGATGAGGGCAGCCAAAGGTCGCCTGGGGTTCCCGCAGCTCCTCACGGTGGCCTCGTGGACTGTGCCAGGAGCCTGTCAGCCCCCCGGCTGCCCCCTCCCATTTCCAGATGGAGAAACCGGGCTCAGAGAGGGGCGGGGACTTAGTGGGGGCCACACATCAGTGGCAGGTGGGGCTGGACTTCCTGCTCAGCCTTTGTGGCCTGAGTTGGGCCTCCCCCCTCCCCATTCAGCCCCAGATGTGTGCCCCATGCCTGCCCGGGGCTCCCTGCCTGGAGGAAGAGGACCCAGGGGGCTTTGGCCACTGTCTGGTCTCCAGACTCTTAAGAGGCTGCAGGAAGGCACAGGGCAATCGGCTCCTGGGAGGAAAGACATCCCTCCAGTCAGAGCTGTCCCACACGGGCAGAGGCTGCCTCAGATGGAAGGGCGAACGTCCCTGGGGGTGTTCAGTCAGGGGCTGCAGGCTCTGGGAGTTTGATGGGTAGGCTCAGCGACCCCCAAGAGCCCTTCCAGGCAAGGCATTTCCCTGTTCTAAGATTCTGAGTGTTAGTGATCCTCTGAGTTGAGAATTCCTTTGAAGTTTGGATTAAATGCAATCCCCTCCCCGGGGCTCCTTCCAGCCCCCTTACTCCAGGACTTTCTGAGCCTCTAGAATCCTCTTGGCCGAGCCCCCCAGGGTGTGAGCAGACAGTTCCAGACTGCAATCCCTGCTCATCAATGACAGCTATTGACTGCCTCACTAACCTTAGTGGCTCATCTGTAAGACTGGGGCCATCCCAGTAGTACCGGCTTCACGAATTGTGGCTGTGGCGGGGGTAACGTGAGGGGCCACACGTGAAAGCCACTGTGAACTAGACCCGGAGCTGTGAACTTGACTCTGGCTTGGAGGGCTCTGCAGGAGGAGGAGACAGTAGGAGTGAAGACCGGCGGTGGTTGGGAAAGATAAGGTGACAAAAGGGCTGGGCGTGAGCAAGGGAGCCACAGGGGCCAAGGCCGGGGGCTTCCGATGCCAGACAGAGGCCCCAGGACCTGCGTGAGCAGACATGTGTTTCCCAGCAGGACGCCAGACGGGAGCATCTATCACTGTCCGAGGCCTGCCGGCCCAGGCTCCAGCCACTGGAGCTGGCCGTGGATCAAAGGGCCGTGAAGATGAGGCTGACAGCTGGGCCAGGCTCAGGTCACCTCATTCACCCAAGCTGGTGG
The DNA here is from genome assembly GCF_022079265.1 of Lynx rufus. Classification (NCBI taxonomy): domain Eukaryota; kingdom Metazoa; phylum Chordata; class Mammalia; order Carnivora; family Felidae; genus Lynx; species Lynx rufus. The sequence goes on from NW_025814897.1 coordinate 56,266,525, forward strand.
CCCAGGCCTCAGGGAAGTGGGGCTGGGAAGGGCTCAAGGATGAGGCTGCCGGAGGCAGATTCTAGTTCTGCCAAGTGTACCTACTGGGCACCAGACTGGGCGGGGCTTTGCCCTCATCATTGAACTGGGTGCCCACATCATGATGACCCATTTTACAGATGAGGACACGGAGGCCCAGAGGTCTCGTCTGTCTGGGTCTCCTCCTGCACCCCCATCATCAACCACAAAGGAGAGGATGTATCCAGGGAAACGTGGTGGAAGCATCCAGACTGAACAGGGAAAAATACTAGAACGTAGGAGGAGGAAGCAGGCCCTGGAACGCCAGGATGGTGACTCTGGACCTACTCTGTTCAGCTTGGAGAGTCCAGAACCACAGTCCGACCTGGCCTGGCTTGGCCCTCCCAGACCCACAGCAACCACCGTGGCCTTGGAGGGGCTTCTCCAGGCCTCCGTCTCCCCATCTGTACAACGGGTGGCTTGGATTCACTGCTCTCCAAGAGGCCTTCCAGCCCTGAGGTGGAAGGGGGAGGGCTGGAGAGGGTTCCAGAAAGGAGGACTCTTCAGCTCAGATTTAACGAGCCGTCTGTTCAGTTGGAACTGATCAAAACCAGACTCGAGCTCAGTCGTGTCTCTGATTTGCACGGACCGAAGCCGCCAAGAATTCATCCCTCACTGTTTCCAGTAAATAATTGGGCTCCCGTGGGGTTCCCGGGGCGGGCCGGACGTCTCACCTCCTCTCTTCACAGTGAACTCGACCAGGGGAGGCCTGGTGGGAAGGAAACCCACAGCCAGGCCTCCTCTTGAGCTCCTACCACACCAACCCGCAGTGGGTGGGAGCTGGCTCGGGGGGCCCCCACCCCTCACATGGTCAGGGTGGTCAGCTGCCAGCTGGAGCCCACGGGGCCCACTTGCCGGGGAGTCTGGCTCCATTATTTCCTTCAGGCACACGGTCAACAAACCTTCACAGAGCTCCGGAGAACTGTCATGGAAGGCAGCGGCCCAGCCCCTCCTCGGGGTTCCCAGGGGCCACCACCTCTTCCTTTGTTGTTCCTCCAGTTTATAAAAGAGACGAAGGGATGCCAAAACCAGGCCTCAAACAGTGATGTCGTGTGAGCTGTGCAGTGAGCACATCTTTCAGTTCTGCCGGTCACTGCTGTGGCTGGGGGCGTGCCATCGCCAGGTGAGGCACCCACAAAAGCCCGAGGGGCCGTGTTCAGCGGAGGTGATGCCTGGACCGTGCTCATGCACACACATCTTAGTGTCAGGTTGCGGTTAAAATACAGGGATGCTGATTCGGTAGGGTGGGGTGGGGTGGAGGTCAGGAGCGTGCCCTAGTTTAACAAGGGTCGAGGGAACCCAGGCCACAGACCTGACCTTGACAGAATATCCACTCTCTTTCTAGGATTGTAACCTTGGGGTTCCCTGGACCTCCAAGTCACCCTTCTTGCTCAAAAAAAAAAAAAAAGCCACAAAAAATATAAAGATGTGGGTGATAATGGGCGTCCAACCGCTGCCATTTCGCAGTGAAGCGTGAGTGGCCGTTGGGTTTTACTGTGTAGGAGGGTTTGCATTGACGCAGCCTCGACCGGGTCAAGGAGTCAATGGGCCGACCTGTCCAAGCACAGGGTGGCCTGGAGGGCTGGCGTTGTGCAGGTCCCCTCCTCCAGGAGAGGAAGGGACACTGGAGTCTGAGGTCCCCACCTCATTGCTAGTCTCTCTCCTGGACCTTGGTTCTGCCTACAGCTCCATTTCCCTAGGACCCTGGTTCTCTCTCCTCCCTTTGTGTCTAAGAACCCGTTTGGGGACAGGTGTCCTGGAGACTGGGCTATCCCTCCTCTTGATACCCTGAGAAAAGGATTTGGGAAAATCTGTGTTTCAAGCCCCCACTTACAGCCTGGACCACTTGGGGCTCCCCCTCCTCCTCTCCCACCAGCCCTTCTCCCAGGCGCTGCCAGCAGCCTAGCTTGGGACAACAGCCCTCTGGCCCTTCCCTGCAAGCATTGCCTCAGTTGGCCATGTGTCCCCTTCACAAGCCCTTTGTTGGGCTCTGGGGACGGAAGAGAAGTCCCAGCAGGTAACCGCCCACATGGGATCATCCTTGGCTCTCTCTGACCCCAGACTGGGAGCACCTTCTAGGCAAGGGCTAGGTCGGACCCTCCTGATCCTGGCATCCAGCCCAGGCAGGGAGGATCTAAAAAGGTTTTGGAAAACATGAGCAAGGCCCCAGCCTGCCCCAAACCTACCACATCCAGCACAAGACTGACCCAGAGAGCGTGCGAGGCGTGAGAAGCAGGGAGCGTTCCCACGGGGGAGCCCAGCTGATGGCGGCACCTGAGCTGAGGGCTGGTGACGGAGGCTCAGTGTGCGTGGGCGCCAGAGGACAGCTGTCCTGCTAGACCCTGGCACCCTTTCCCTAAGTGCCTTCCTCTCTGGGGGGAAGCCCTTCATGCCTCAGGAAGCTGCACTGCCTGCCCAGGCTCCCGGTACCTCTGGCTGCCCCCAAGGCCTCCGCCTGGCTCCCTGAGCCACCCTGAAGGGGAGAGGGGCCGGCTGGCCAGCCCCTGGCTCACATTGCCATGGATAGCTCACTTCCCAGGGGCCAGCCTGCCCCCCCACTGCTCCCCTCCCACACCTGAAATAACAGGCACGTGCTGGCGTTTCCAGTCTGTGGCTTTTACTCCCTTGTTATCCCCCTAGTTTGACAGATTGATATTCAGGGAAGCCCCAGGGATGGTTGGAGAGACCGGCACTGCCCGGGCTCCCTCCACCTCCCTGGCCAGGGGTCTCTGCTGCCGGGGAGGCGGCCCTGGTTCCGCCTCATCTACGTCCCAGACCTGATGGATGGCAGACAGGTGCCTGGTGTCCCAGCCGCCTCCCTGTCCTTCCCAAGCCTAGCCAGAGAAAGTCACCATCTTGTAAGTAATTAGCCCCTAAATACCTGTTGTAGGCAGTTCTGGGCCACCCAGGGGGAGGGAAGCTGGCTGCCAGCCTGGGTACAGCTCGCCTACTGGTCCCCAGTGAGGGGTCCTGCTTGACTTCATCCATAGGTCCTGCTGCCACGAGACCTGGCCTTTGTGATGTCTGATCATGGGGGTCCCGGACCCTAATGTACCCGGAGAGCGGCCACACCAGCCATTCACTCCCTGGGGAGAGATCAGGAAGAAGGTATTGGTGGGCACAGCAAGAAGGACCTTGCCAACCAGGATGAGCCTTGACGTTGTGCTCCCAAAGCTGCCCCACAGCCTCCGACCAGCACTGCCACCAGTCCCTTGACAGGACAGATCCTTGGGCCTCTCTCACCATCACCGTCTGCCAGGGTGGGGCTCCCACGGTTGACAAGCGGGTTTCCCCAAATGCTCAAATCCCCTGCAACCTTCTGGATCATATCCACATTTCAAGGCCATGATCCCATGCTATGGCTATTAGATCCTCATCCAAGAAACATTTCCAGGCACTTTTCTCTGCGCAGCCCTTAATGACCAAAAAGGAAGAGCTGGAGTCACAAGAACTGACTTTGTAACCCTAGACCTTTGTAACTCCTATGTGACCTTGGGCCAGTCACTGTCCCTCTGTAGGCCTTAACTAAAAAGTGATACTTGGATGGTAGGCCTATTTGTGATCTCATTTTTCATTGCTAGCATTTTCACATCCCATCCTGGGACCTTTAATTTTTTTTTGAATGTTCATTTATTTATTTTTGAGAGAGAGAGAGAGTGAGCTGGGGAGGGACTGAGAGAGAGGGAGACAGAGAATCCCAAGAAGTCTCTGCACTGTCAGCACAGAGCCCGACATGGGGCTTGAACTCGTGAACAGTGAGATCATGACCTGAGCCAAAATCAAGAGTCGGACACTTAAGGAACTGAGACACCCAGGAGCCCCTCACCCTGTGGCATCATAGACAGTGGGTGACAGGGTTCTTACTCTCTCCATTTTACAGACACAGGAAATGGAGGGGTTAGGGAAAGCTGACATGTTCCCTGCAGGGCCTTGCTACGGGGGCCTGTCATAGCAACCACATGAGGCCTAAACCAGGAATCCTGCCCTGTTAAAGAGAACCATGGCCCTGAGGGGTCAATGCAACAGTAATAGCCAATACTGACTGCCCGCTTTCTCTGTGCCATTAGCCAGACTAAGTACTTTGCATTATTAACTCATTTAATTCTCAGAAAACTCCAATGAGTTTGGCCCAACTATTCCCCCTATTCCAAAGACGAGGAAATCAAGGCTCAGAGGGGTGAAGTGATTTGCCCATAGCCACACGGTTTGTGAGCTGCAGTGCTGGGCTTAGAATCAGGTCGGGTGACACCCAGAGCCTAATCCGCTATAACCTATCCCTGGCAGGACTCAAACCCAGATATGCTACCCCACAGCTCCCCAGACATGTCTGCTCCTGCTGCCTCTCTAGGTCTGTGTGTGGGAGACCCCCAGGTTGCAGAGAGGGACAGGGACCAGCAGAGTAGGGACCAGTCCTCTCCCAGCTGAGCCCCTCCCAGTAGACAACGGTGACTGGGTGGGAGGGTGCACCAAACTCCCCAGGGGCCGGGGCCGAGCACAGAGTGGTCAGTGGCCAAGCAGTCCTTCCTGACCCACCTGCCCTCCCCTAGTGCCCAGGGAGGGACAGCCTGGGGCCCTTGTTATGTTAGGGTAAATGGAGGCAGCCATCCTGGGAGGGGGCTCTGTCGGTTTAGAAACAGGAAGTGTTTTCTGTGGGAGGGGGGAGAAGCTCACAGACCCAGAGAAATCCCCAAACCAGCTAGCATAAGGTAGCCACACACTCAGACCCTAATTCCCCAATTAAGTGCTGCTACCTGGCCCTCTATTAGCCTTATTTCTACACTCAAAAGACGGGGCAGCCCGCCTGTTGCTCTGGTCCAGACCCTCCTTCCACCCTGGCCAGGGGTGCCTTTGGTGTCCCCATAAAGCTGTGTGGCCTTAGATAAGTCACGTAACCTCTCTGAACCTCATTCTATCACACGGGGGCACTCACGCAGACCTCACAAGGGGCTCTGGGGCTTGAGTGAAAGTATGCAGGGTGCTTGCTTCAGCATCTGGCACTTAGCAGGTGCTCAGAGGTGCGTTCAGGTCACATGCACCTGCAGCAGGGGTCCGATGCAGATTGGGGTTTGGTCACCAGGCACTTGGCCTCAAGATGAGCACTGGGAGAAGGAAGTCAGGGGGAGTGTGGCTGCCCTGGAGGGTTTCTTATCCAGCCGCTCCCCTTCCTTCAGGGTGAGAGGGAGAAATTGGCCCCCAGAAGGTAAGTGACTTGCCCAGGGTCATGTAGCCGGTCTCTGCAACTTTCTGGGCCTCAGAGCAATGGCCCTTCTCCTCGAGCTGCCTTGAGGAAGTCAGCTGGGAGGGACACGAGGGAGGGGAACTTACTGAGAAGAGCCAGAAGCAAAGAGGCCTCTTCCTGTTTCCCCTTTGGGATCATGGGTCTGAGGGTCCAGAGCCAGTGGTGAGCAACTATCTCAGGCCACCGCACAAAGTGGCCCACCCACGCCACAGTGCTCTCTCGCTGCAGGCTGTGTGACAGGATGGGCCAGCTCCCTCCTCACGCTCGCCACGAGTGGTGGAGGCACTGAGGGGCAAGGGGCAGGGGGCAGGGAGTGGGCACCACCCAGGTGCTCGTGAGCACGGTGCTTTCGTGTTCCCAGGAAGCTCGGGGACAGGCGTACACTTCCCCACACCCCAAAGTGCAGCGGGGGTGCTCACGACACTCAGACGTGCATGCACACACACAGCTTCCACTGGGTAGGAAAGCCTGTAGAGCAGGGACCCGGCCTGGAGCTGGAGGCCCCATCTGAATGAGACAGAGAGAGATGGAGAGAGACAGAGTCAAACTTGAGGTCTGTACTAGTCTGTCTTAGTGTGTAAAGTGGAGACGTTGCCCTTTTCCTTTTTTTTTTTTAATGTTTTATTTATTTTTGAGAGAGATAGAGAGACAGGGTGTGAGCAGGGGAGGGGCAGAGAGAGAGGGAGACACAGAATCCAAAGCAGCTGTCAGCGCAGAGCCCGGTGCAGGGCTCGAACTCAAGGACCGTGAGATCTGACCTGAGCCCAAGTCAGAGGCTCAACTGACTGAGCCACCCAGGTGCCCCGCCCCTATCTTGATGAGACTTTAGGTGTGGGTTAGATGAGGTCCTCTTAAAGGCCTTTTCATCAGATACAGGGTGGGGCCTTCCCACTGCCTCCCAGCTTTCCCCTCTTGGTCTCTGGCTGTCCATCTGTTCAATGTGGAGATTGGGCTGAAGGATCCAGAAGGCTGCCTCTTGCTCCTGAAAGTCACCTGATTAAGTGGACAACTCAAGAAACAACAGATGTTGGCAAGAATGCGGAGAAAGAGGGAACCTCTTGCACTGTTGGGAATGCAAACTGGTGCAGCCACTCTGGAAAACAGTATGGAGGTTCCTCAAAAAATTAAAAATAGAATTACCCTATGGCCCAGCCATTGCACTACTAGGTATTTATCTAAAGGATACAAAATTGCTGATCTGAAGGGGCACATGCACCCCAATGTTTATAGCAGCACTATCGACAATAGCCAAAGTATGGAAAGAGCCCAATGTCCATCAACTGATGAATGAATAAAGATGTGGGATACATATACACAATGGGGTATTACTCAGTAATTGAAAAGAGTGAAATCTTGCCATTTGCAACAACACGGGTGGAACTAGAGTGTATTATGCTAAGTGAAATAAATCAGTCAGAGAAAGGCAAATATCATATGATTTCACTCATGTGTGGAATTTAAGAAACACAACAGATGAACATAGGGGAAGAGTAGGAAAAATAAGATAAAAACAGAGAGGGAGACAAACCACAAGAGACTCTTAAATATGGAGAACAAACTGAGGGTGGCTGGAGGGGAGGTGAGTGGGGGGATGGGCTAAATGGGTGACGGGCATAGAGGAGGGCACTTGTTGGGATGAGCACTGGGTGTTGTATGTAAGTGATGAATCACTGGCTTCTACTCCTGAAACCAATACTACTCGGTATGTTAACTAACTTGAATTTCAATAAATAATTTTTTAAAAGTCACCTGTTACCTCCCTAGTTGGGAAGGAGGGGCCTGGCAGGGCTGAGGGGGAGGGTCCACAGAATATCAGGGGATTGGCTGGGCCCCCAGAAGTGAGATTCTGGGGTCCCCCAAAAGCCAGCAGAACCATCTGGAGCAGTCTGGAGCAGGGCCAGGCCTGCCGTGCTGGAGATGAAAAACGGCTCCAGGGACGTGGCTGAGGGGGCAGGGGGTGGGGAGGGGGTCTGTCACCCTCTGGGCGGGTGGGATGATCCGAGTCTAAATAAATCACTAACACACGGGCAGAGAATTCCTTGAACAGGCGCCCTGGATTATGGACAACAGAAGGGGAGGGGGTGGGGGAGACGCTCGAGGGAACCATTCCTGTGATCCCCGCCCCCCTGCCTCATGCACCAGGGCCCTTCCCCCTCCTACACTGGGGGCTGTGACTGTCTGAGGACTGGCTGCCTCTGGGGTGGGGTTGGCCTTGGTCAGGGGGCTTTCGATCCATGTCGTGAGAAACTCCAAAAGCCCGGAGCCCCTCCGAAGGGAGAGAGGTGTTGAAAGCCGCATCCTGCTCTGAGGGCTGCGCCAAGGCCAGAGATAATATCGTGTGCTGGAGAACAGTGGGGCTGGGCCTCACCAGCCCCTGTCTCCCCTCACCCCCCGTGCTCTGCACCCCTGCCTGGGCCCGAGCTTGCGCCGTTGGGCAGGGGCGTGTTGCTTTCTGCCTGTGAGGTGGCCTGTCCTCCGTCCCCCTGGATTTACTCCAAGCTTGAGAAATCCAAACTGGTGTGGGTCAGGGTCAGAGGTCAGCCTGGGGGTGGGGAGGGATAGTCTGATGCTGAGGTCTGGAACTGGTCAGATCACCCTGGGGTTCCCTCTGGCCTCTGGACCTCAGTTTCTCCACCTGGAAAGGGGGGTTAGGGAATCCCAGGTCATCTCTAAGGGCATCTAAGTGCTTACAGGGCCTGTCCTGGGCAAGGGCACGAGGCTGGCTCTGGGCCGTGCTGTCCAGGCTTTGGCTGCAGCTCCTGAGGCCTGGTTAGTGGCTGCTGAATGGATGAGTGACTGAGTAAGAAACAGCCAGGATCCAGAAATGCTACAATCCAAGCATGACTGGAGAGCAGGTCCAGAGAAAAGCGTTTCTACTTCCCGGCTTGGTAATGATACTTCATGAAGTCTCACGCTTTGCGGTTTACAAAGGGCCTTTGCAGTCAGTCCGCTGGCCGTGGGAGGAAGGACAGGAGGGCTGATGCTGCCTGTGGCAGATGAGGAATCCAGGAAAGGCCCAGCTTGGCATCAGGCCGTCTGCCCCAAGGTTTCCGTGTCCTCTTTCTCTGAGCTCCCGGGAGCCCGGAACTGCCAACAGGGCAGGAAATGTCACCCTGTTCAGTAGACGAGACAGTCGGGTCCAAGGAGAGTCCACACAGAGGCCCTGTCCAGGCCTGGCTTGAGCCTGCTGAATGCCTCTGTGGGAGACACAAGCATTTCCCCGAGCACAGGGCCTCTGCCCAGTCAGTGCCCTCGGGAACGTGTGCAACGGAGGCCAGGCCCCGGGTCTCTCTCCTTAAACCGCTTCCTTGCTCAGGCTCTATGCCTAGCTGCTGCCCACCCCCCCCTCCCCCCCCCCCGTGCTTTGGCCCCTGGTGACCTCTGTGGGGTGCCGGGCAGTAGAGGGAGATCTTTCCTAGGAATCCGGAGCCATCTGCCACCCCTGGAGCCCGAGCTGCTCCAGACTGCAGCCCCCACCTCCCGGCAACACACATCCGTTCTGGAGCCTGAAAATGTCTCACCGAAGAACGGCTCTGCTAGTCCGTCGCCTCTCATCAACAGCCCAAGTTACACCCTCAGATGTTCCCTGCCGGATCCCAGGCCCCTGCCAGGCCCTGTGAGGGGTGGAGAGAGGCCGGGCTTTGACTCTGGGTTGCGTGGACCGTGCCCCTCACCACTCGGGTCGCCCTCGCCCACCCACCACCCTTCTCTGAGCCTTGGTTTCTTCATCCGTAAAATGGGATGATGACCCATGTCAGAGGACGCACAGTAGCGCAAGACTCAAAGCAAAGGAGATGTGAATGTGCTTTGCAAATTATAAAATGCTGTTGAAAATACAAATGAACTATGAGGGAGGAACTTAGGTGATTTCCCAGGGTCACACGGGGGTGGTCCCAGAAGCGGACCCCGTCAGTGTGGGAGGGCCTGACTGTGGGGGCACCTGATTCCGAAGGGCACGGGGAGCCACGTAGGGGTCCGCGGACAAGCACCTTCTTGGGGGCGCTGCCCAGCACTGGTCAGATGGCTCCTTCTCTGAGAGCAGGCCTAGGCCCTTTCCTGTGAGCTTCTCGGCAGCCCCACTCAACCTCTTGGAAAACAGGCCCAGCGAGGGGACAGACCTACCCAGAGTCACATGGTCACTAGGAGAGGGCCAGAGGGGCAGCTGGGGCAGCATCCTGACTCTCTGGGGACCCTGTGAGCACTTACAACCCCCCAGGCCTAGGAGCCCAAGCCCACCCCCTCAGGCCACACCTCGGACTGGACTCCAGCCTTGAGTGCTAGAAAGGGTTCAGAGGAAGCTGGTCATGGGAACCAGAGGCCCAGGGAGGGAATGCTCTGAGCCCATGCCGGGAGTCTCAGTCAGAGACTGAAGTCTGGCCCACACAGAGCCCATCATGGCTCCTCGGCCACCGCCCAGCACCGTCCCCACACAAGATGGACCCCAAGCAGAGGGGGCAGGGGCAGCCAGTGATGGAAATCAGGGATTTTATGAGGCTCTGGGATGGGGTCGGGTGACAATGACTCCTCAGAAGGGTTTGTGAAGCTAATAAATAAAGTCGACGTGATGGCTTAACCTACGGAGGGGTTCAGGGGCCACTCAGGATGAAGGGCAAATCAGTTCAGTCAGTTCCCTCTGCCAGGCAGGGAAGGGTGAGGCCCTCCCGCATGTCTGCACCTAGGGGGGTACTTGTTTCTCTGGCTCCCACAGGGGCTCTGAGATGAAACCAGTATTGCCTGATTTGTAGATGAGGACGCTGACCTTCAGAGAGGTGAAGTCACTTGCCAACAAAGGGCAGAGCAGGCATTTGGACTCAGGTCTATCTGTGCATTTCAGGCCAGGGGCCTTTCCGCTCCCACCCCCACTGTCCCCCACCGCAGTCCAGAAAGGAATTTCACAGGAGAACAGGGCTCTGCCCCAGCAGGGCCATGCAGGTCACTTCCCCCTCCCTGCTGTCCTCAGAGTTCACCTATTGGCTCCCTACCCCCCCAAGCCCACTTCCCACAGCTCCTCAGGGAACGAGGGGAGCTAATAAAGCCCCCAGTGACCACTGAGGACTCGAATGTCCAGGTTTTCCCTGAGGACAATGGGGAGCCACAAAAGGCTGTTGAGCAAGGAGAGACAGGGTAGGATTAAGCTGAAGTGGGTTTCCCGAGAAGCTGACGACCCTCAAGCTTCAGGTCCCTCACTCGTCTGCGTTTCTTTCAAGGCAGGGGGTGGGAGTAAGAGGGTGGAGGCTGGCAATGTGTTCATATGATTGGCAGAAACACAGTGTTTTAACTCGAATTGGTTAAGACCTCCGTCTCCACTTCGACTTCCACCGCACGGCCTTCTGGGGAGCAGCTAGGTACTTTGGAGTTTGAGTTTCATTTGGGTTTAGGGGGCATATATACATATGTGTGGCCACAGTCCCTTACAAGTATAGTTCTGTTAGTCCTGGCCAACCTCGTGTGGAATGGCTTCTAGGAACACTCTCCCTGCATCCTGCACAGGCCCACCCAGCACTGTGACCCCCGGTGCAGGACCACGTGTCATATTGTCACGTCAGCATCTCCCACACACCCTGGTGCGGGCAGCATGTGGACAGTGGTAGAGAAGCACCACTTGACATGGACAGAGCCAGATGATCGTCCGTGGAAAATTCTGCTGATCATCAGATTGTGTAAGATTTTAAGTGGAAGGGACACCTGGGTGGCTCAGTCGGTTAAGCGTCCAGCTCTTGATTTTGGCTCAGGTCCTGACCTCACGCTGACAGCGTGGAGCCGACCTGGGATTCTTTCTCCCTCTCTCTCTCTGCTCCTCCCTCACTTGGGCTCTCTCTCTCTCTCTCAAAATAAATACACAAACTTAAAAAAAAAAAAAGATTGTAGGTGGAAGATTTGTGCTTCATTTATGCAAACCCAACATGAAAGTTTTCTCCCGTCCAGGATATACTCAACAAAACAGCAGGTTTAATTATAAAAGCATCATTCATGTTTCCTTTTCTCCGATGACAATCATACAAAACAAAATTTACTAGAACTCCCGTGTTTTTGGCAAACCTGTAGCATTATTACCAACAGCAAATGTATCTGTGCATAGGTCGCATGTTTTGTGGATCGGGGCTGATGGGACCCGGAGACAGTAGGCTGACGCCTCCCATCCTGGTGAAGTCTGGCTGTCCCAGCTGGAGCTGGGAGAGCTTGTCTCTCAGCAAGGGCTCGCCACATTGCACAAGCTTCAGGCTATCACACTCCATCTGCCCCTGGTCTGCGTGAAAGGCCTCGCTCGCAACCTCCACAGTGCGCTGTCTCTGGCTGTAAGGAGTGTGACCAGAATCAGGGCCTCCCCCCGGGACCAGGTGTCCCCCAGCCTCACCCGTCGTTCCCTTAGAATCTCTGTCTCTGCCTTACACTCCCCAGTCCGAGACCCTCCTCTTCCCGGGCCTCCCCGCCCTGGGGTGCACAGCGGCAGGTAGCGGCTCAGTTGCTGGGTGGGGGCCAGGAGAACAGGGATTCTGAGGGGGCCGCTAGGCCTCTGCAGCTGGACTGTGCGTGCCTGATAAAGCCCCCAGGAGAGCAGCCTGCGTAGGAAATGAATCCAGCAATCCCGCGTTTCCAATGACCCGTGTCTCAGCGTTCTGGTACTTGTGTGGGTCAGACCCTCTGCAGCCTTCCTCCTCACGGGTGCCCAGCCCCTGCTGGCATACTTCTCCACACCTCCACAGCTGCTCATCCCCTCTCTGGAAAGCTCCTTGCATCCTGGCCAGTCACACTTGTGAGAAGCTGCCTCCTTGCGACCTCCCCCACCCCATAGGTCTTGGGTCCACCCCTTGGATCAAGCAGAAGAAACTCAACCTCCCTTCCCCATCCGGAAGACCCTTACTCCTACTCCTCCTTCCCAGCCCCGGTCAAACATTGCTCTTCTCTGAGGTTTTCCCTACTCCCCATCTCACCTCCAAAGTCCAGGACCTCCCACACTGGAGCTCTTGCAGGGGGTGGGGACTGGGTCGTGGGCCTGCCGCCCGAGGACGAAGCACACCCGGCCAAGGGCAGAGTTCAAGGCCACAACCCCTGCCTTCACTCCTCCCGAACTGGTCCCATTGGCCCCCTGATGGGGCTGCCGCCCTCCCCCTCCCCCAGCCCAGCCTCAGACCTGACTTCTCGGCAACATTTTCCCCTGCTGGCCACACCCCTTTTCGGAGAGCCCCCTTTCCTCTGGTCTCCCTGCTTCCCTCCCACCTTTCTGGCCATTTCTTCTTAGGCTCTCCTGAGGGTTTCTTTCCTCCTCTTTCTCCCACCTCTAAATGGGCTCCAGAGTTCAGTTCTGAGCCCATGACTCCCACTTGTGGTCTCTCTGACTAGCCAGTGACCTCTATGCACATGCAGCACCCGCCAGCGTCTACCCTCGTGAATCAGGCAGGACAGGCCTCTCAGACGGATCACGTCTCAGTCTGAATCAGCATTTCTCCTCATAAACCTGCTTTTCTTCCTGTTACGGCCCCCATCCTGCTTCCATTCCAGCCGAAGTTACCCTTCTCCTCTTCCGCCCTTAGCATCGACTGTGCTTTTTCAAAATCTGCCTTATTGAGGCATAATTACGTGCAATAATCCGCACTCATGTAAAATGTTCTTTTGTAATTCTGCTGTTTCTCAACGTATTGAGCTTTTTATTGTCATTATGGAATGTACTATTTTATGCCTGGTGAGATCTTCTTTTTCTAGTCTACTTTATCTGATGTTAATATAGCCACACCAGCTGTCTCATGCTTACCATTTGCACGGTCTATTTCATTCTATCCTTTTCTCCCCCCCCAGTTTGTTTGTGTCTTTATATTTAAAGTATGTCTTTTTTAGGAGGCATAGTTTTTTTTTTTTTTAATTTATTTATTTTGAGAGAGAGCGAGCGAGAGAGAGAGACTCCCAAGGAGGTCCCGTGTTGTCAGCATGGAGCCCAACGTGGGGCTTGAACCCATGAACCCTGAGATCATGCCGTGAGCCGAAACCAAGAGTTGGACGCTTGACTGAGCCACCCAGGTGCCCCTGTTCTTGCTTTTTTTAAAAAAAAAAATTCTGACAACCTCTGCCTTTTGATTGGAATATTTGTTTCATTTGTATTTACTGTTAATGATTGAAATGGTTTTCTTTTAGTCTGCCACTTTGCTATTTGTCTTTTGTGGATTTAGTTCCTCCTTTCTGGCTTTCTTTTGTGTGAAACAAATATTTTTTTTTAATGTTTATTTGTTTTTGAGAGAGCACAAGAGAGAGCAGGGGAGGTACAGAGGGCGGGGGGTGGGGGGAGGGCAGAGGATCTGAAGCCAGCTGACAGCAGAGAGCCCAGTGCAGGGCTTGAACTCATGAATCGTGAGATCATGACCTGAGCCGAAGTCAAGACGCTTAACTGACTGAGCCACCCAGGCACTTCACAAAATATTTTTTAATATTCCATTTTTGGCTTTCTAGCTATATCTCTTTGCATAACTTTTAGTGGTTGAGCTACAGATTACAATATGTATCTTTATTATACTCATATGAATATAATACGTATACATATGCATATCTTTATCAGAGTCTACTTAGAGTTAATGAATGAATTAATTTAGGAATGTTGCAATAATATATTTCTATTTATTCTTTACTCTCCTTGATGCTATTGTTGTCAATTACATATATATACTTTATAGCCCCCCAAATATATATGTAATCTTTTCATTGACCCCCATTTTTATCAATTCCAGTTCTCTTCTTTGCTTACTGTAGATTTGAGTTCTTTTTAGCCTGAAGAATTTCCGTTAGCATTTCTTGTCCGGAAGAACTCCTGATCATAAATTATCTCCTTATTTATTTATCTTAAAGTGTCTTATTTTACTGTCATTTTTGGAGGATAGTTTGCTAAACACAGAATTATATGTGACAGTTTTTTCTTTCAGCATTTTAATTGTGTTGTTTCAATATCTTCTAACATCCACTGTTTCTGATGAGAAATTGACCATTAATTGTATCACGGTTTTTCTGTATGCAGGGTCTCTTTTTTGTTCTGGCTGCTTTCAAGATTTTCTCCTTAACTCTGGCTTTCATCAGTTTGTGCCTAACAGTGATATTCACTGTGTTTCCCTACTCGGGATTTGTTGAGATTCTTAGCTTTTAAAGCTAGTTAGTTTTTCACTAAATGTGGGGAGTTTGGGGCCAGCATGCATTCAAGTACATTTGCTTGCCATTTTTTCTGGCATTCCAATTACACAGATTTTTAGACCTCATGATATCCCTCAAGTCTCCAAAGCTCTATTCATTTTTCTTTGATCTTTTTTTTCTCTTCAGATTAAGTGATTTCTGTTCATCTATCTGCGGGGTCAGTGAATCTTTTTTACTGACATCTCCAATCTATTGTTGAGCTCAGCCAGTGAAATTTTCATTTCAATGATTGTACTTTCCACCTTTGGAATTTCCATTTAGTTAAATATATGTATATATAATATTTATTAATATATATTATATAATTAATATAAATATTATTATTTTTATATATTTAATATAAATATTATTATATATTATATAATTAATATAAATAGTTAAATATATTAAATATATATATAATTTCCATTTCTCTGTTGAGATTCCCTGTCTCTTCACTTATTAAGACCATTTTTTCCTTTAAATCTTTGAACAGATTTCCTTTTTACCATATGTATAAAAGCTGCTTTGAAATCTTTGCTAAGTCCAACATCTGTGCCCTACTTAGATCAGCGGCTTGTCTTTTTTTTTTTTTTTTTTCCCCCTGAGGACGGATCACATTTTCCTGTTTCTCTGCAGTCTGAAAACTAAACATTGAAGATTTCTGCATTCCATTGTGCTCTTCTGATAACTGTTGCTGCTTCTGGTGAGCGGCTAATTTGCCTAGATTCAAACTGCAAATTCTGTCTCCTCTACAGCCTGCAGTAACAGATACCGTGTCTCAGTTCTTACAACTTTCAGGTGCTCATTTTGTTGTTGTTTTTTTTAAATCCTGACTCCCAGGGGTCTTCTCCCTGCCCCTCTGGATGCTGGCAATCATCCAAGGATTTGGACGGTTTATATTCAGATTTGGGTGCTCACTTTTTTGTGGTTCCCTTGTTTCTGTGTATTATCACCTAAATTTCCAGTACAGTTTTGGATTCTGTGCTCTGACACCTCAAGCCAGCGAGGCTTCAGCCTCCTGCTACATGCATTGCACACAGGCCGGGAAATTCACTGTTCTTTAAAAGCAGCACACTCACATATATTCCCAGTCTAGCGCAGTTCTGTCTTTCAAGGGTAGTTCCCTCTCTGGCCCCTGCCTATTTTTTTCATAAGGCCCTCTAGCGTTTGGCTAAAGATTTGGACAGCGTTCATGCACAGATTTTGGGTCTTAGGCCTTCTGCAATTCTCTCACTCCCGCAATTTCCCCTTTAAATTTCCAGCTGCTCCTACAGCTCGTCAGCGTACTCTCTGCAAACTAAGGAGGCGAGGCTGTGTTTTTCTGCCCTCTGTGGTCTTGGGGCTTGGGGAGCGCCATCATGATTCTTCCATCTTCCAGTTGCAGTCTTTCAGAAACCGTCCTCTGGCTTCTGTCTGTTTTGAGACGCTTCCCAAGGGCCTTTAAAGAATTGTTTTGTTCGGTGTTTAAATTTTGCCCAGATTTCATCAGTGTTGTCTTCAGGAAGGTTCGTGGCGATCACTTCATGTCACCACCATTACGAGAAGTTTCTCCCACTGCATTCTTTTTAAACATATACTAGAGCATGTCACTTCCCATGCTTAAGAGAAGGGTGGTCACTTCCCACCCTTCAGAGATCTCCCACCACACTAAGGTAAAGAACGGAGTCCCTAGTAAGGCCTGTGACACCATACGAAACGTCATGTGTAGACTCTTTTAAGGTTAAACATTCCTGTAGATCCCCTAAGGTGGGAAACTTATTTTTATTTATCATATTGCCTAAACAGGTCTGTGCCAGCATAGGATCTTTTCCTTCCCTTTCCGTCTCCTTCCTGGGGCCTGGCACACACTGAAGCCAGAAATCAAAAGGAGCATTTGGGAACGTGGCCAAGGTGAAGCGGGAGACGGAAAGTCTTCTGGCACAGCGATGCTGGGAGGGGCTCCATGCAGGCACTGCAATGATCAGGCCATCTGCTGGATGCTCTGCCAGCGGAACCCAAAGTTCCTTTCCTTCTGCCCAGGCCCCCGGGAGGCTGAGGGGAAGAAAAAGTGAAAACCCAAAGGGGAGGGGAACCCAGGAATTAAAGGCCTCCAGGGAAATAGTAGGGAGGGATGAGGGTTTGGAAGAGAGGTGCCGGCCACAGAGGGCACTCAAGGATCTAGAACAAAGGCCACAGTCGCGGGCAGGTGAATCCAGCCCTTCCTATAGCCGAACCCCCTCCTATTTCAGGGATGGGCAGGGATGGCCCCAACCTCGCCAAGCAACGACTGCTGGATCCAGTTTTGTTTGGTTTGGTTGGGGGCCGGGGTCGGGGGGGGGGGGTGGTGGGTAGGTAAACAACTGCAAGGAAAGATTATTCTGGAAATAACTGCTGGAAAGACTATTCCAGCCTCCCACTTGTACACTCAGGAACATCTGACAAACAAAAAACTAAACACGAACTAATGTTTGTAGCTCTCCGACAACCAAAAACCAAAACAAATTCACAAATTAAGACCACACACAACTACAAAGCCAATTAAATTCCTATTAGCGACGTTTACCTAATGTGAGGGATGATGTTTCACCAAGACCAAGTCACCTCCGTCAGGTGACTCTGGTGCCGCCTGACACACTAGCAGGTTCTTCCGCCTTTAGTCCGGTCCCCACGCCAAGGACGACTCACTTCTCCCACTATTCTCTGCCTCTGAACTCCTGGGATTCCTCTGGGCCACAGGCCCTGACGTCATTTGGACTTCACTCAGTGGGAATGCTTCGTTATTTGTCCAGTCGGCCTCCTTTGTCCCTGCTCACTGGCCGCGAGAGCAGAATGTAGCATTAAGCTAGGTGTTTTTCATTCCTTTGACCCTCTGGCTTGCCCCACCATTTACTGCCTCCAGGGCAGAGAGTGGATACAGTCCAACACAATAAAGGGAATTGAAGTGCTGAATGTCTCGAAAGCCAGGCTTTCATTGCAAGGCCAGGCTTTGTTGAGCAAGAAAAGGATTAGTGAGTTCTGACCAGACAAGCCTGCAGCCCAGAGAACTTGGAGTGTGTGGTCATAAAAATCACGCATAAAATAAAAAGACAGAAAGAAAAGCCACGGAGGAGAGAAGAATGCAGGCTGGTGAGGTCGTGGAAAAGTTTTCCCACCACTAAAAAAAGAAAGAGAGGGTTGGAAGAGCTTCAAGGGTGCACCTTTTGGAAGGCGCACAGCTAGACCCCAAAGTCAAAGACTGGTAGAGCCTGAGAGGAGGCCTTCCCCCCGCCCCCGCCCCGTCCCTGCCCCTGTCTGGGGTCTAAGCAGGAGGTAGGTATGGGGCAGTCACAGACAAGGAACCCAACTGTCCAGGTCTGCCAGGAAGACCTAGGTGAGCCTTCACAGAAGCTCCATGATCAGGGTGCGGGGCAGTCAGCTAGAAGAGGGGAGAAGTCCAGGCAGGTGGGCTGAGGGCAGCTTCCCAGAGCAGGAAGAGAAAGTGGGCCAGGTGGCCTGAGTTCCCAAGGGAGGTGAGTGGGGCGGAGAGGGGAAGAATGACACAGGGTGTGAGGACCTAGAGACGAGATCCACGGGGAGGAGCTTTAGCAGAGGAGGCCAGCGGCAAACACCCAACCGAGCCACGCCACGGGCAGGTCAGAGGGACTCTGATCCGAAGCCCCGTACGGGGGCCCAGAGCGGCTGAAGGTTGGAATCAGGGAGGCTGTGAGAATTTGAACACTTACCCCAAAGATGTTGAACGTTAACCACAAATGAATGAGATGTCTCGGAGTGGCAAGATCAAGAGTGTTCTGCCACCAGCTGAAAAGGGCATAATGCGCTTGGGTGAAGATAGTTTATGGGGAAATAAAGCTACCTTTCTGCACATGTGGGCTGTGGCCATGCGTTGGAACCTACCGTCTTAAGTAGATTTCCTCGTGCCAGGGGGATGGTCCACACAAAGGCCGGGGCTAGCACGGAAGCTGAGTCCCAAGGGGGCCGGCTAGAGGGGTCAGGAGGCATTTCTATTTCTAAAAGCTCATCAACACTACAATACACAACTGGAAGCAAACCATCCTGATAGAGGAGACGGTTTTGTCTGTGGCTCCCAGTTTGAAAGAGCCTGGCCCCTGGCCACCTCTCCAGCACCCGGCCTCATCACTCTACTCTAGCCCCACTCACCTTTGAGTCCTTCGCGTGTGCTCTGCTCCTTTCTGGTCCAAAGCCTCACGTATACTATTCCCTTGGCCTGGGATGGGCTCTCTGTGGCTTCAGATCTGCTTAAATTCCACTTCCCCAGTGATGCTTGTTGAGATCCCAGGACAAAGTGGCTCCTTTGTGTCATACTCCTCAATGGTCACCTGTGGCCTTTCTTCTAGTCATGGCCCCATAATTTGTTTGGCCAGTGCCAACCAACAGGGGGCGCCCAATCAATGCTAAATGAATGAAGGAAGGAAGGAAGGGAACTGTGGCCTGGGGCTCTGATGCAATGCAAAGAAATGAATCAAAGGTTCTGGTTTCATGTTCTAGCATTCTCATGTTTTAGCTCTGGGAACTTGGCTGTGACCCTGACTTCTCTAGGCCTCAACTGCTTCATCTGTAAAACGGGTACTCGGCACACGGACACTGAGCAAACCTTCCTGGGCACTAGTTGTTACTTAAACAAAGGGCTGGTCCTCTAGGAGGTGAAGGGGGGGAAGGGGGGGCACACCCTTAGGAAAAATGCCAGAAGGGCTGTATTGGAAGCATGCACAAGTGGCTGGAGGAGCACAGAGGAGGGTGGCCCCCTGTGTGGGGTGGAGGTGGGGATGGAAACTGGGCAGAGGGCAGGGAGGACTCTAATGAGGGAAGGGAATGGCTGAACCCTGGCTTATAGGATGAACAGACGTTTTCTGTGGGGTACGGGGAAAAGATATGCCAGGCTCTGGGGGATGCAAGGCATTCTGGGAATGGCAAGCATCCAACTGGCTGGAGGGCAGGGTGTAGGCCAGGAGGCACCAGGGTGAGTAATGGACCCCCAGTTACCTCTCACCCATCACCCATGGCCAATCCGGTATCTTCTACACCCCACTACATTGCCCTCTCTAATCCTAGACATACGCATTTCATCTGTAAATATTTCAGCATGCATCGCTAAGAGATAATAGACTTAAAACTATTACTGTGGCACCGGGGTGGCTCAGTCGGTTAAGCGTCCGACTCTTGGTTTCGGCTCAGGTCATAATGTCACAATTTCACGGGTTTGAGCCCCGTGTTGGGCTTGGCTCTGGCAGTGCGGGGTCTGCTTGGGATTCTCTCTCTCCATCTCTCTCCGCCCCTCCCCCACTCACATTGTCTCTGTCTCTCTCAAAATAAGTAAATTAAAAAAACTATTATAGGGGCGCCTGGGTGGCTCAGTCGGTTAAGCGGCCGACTTCGGCTCGGGTCATGATCTCACGGTCCGTGAGTTCGAGCCCCGCGTTGGGCTCTGTGCTGACAGCTCAGAGCCTGGAGCTTGCTTCAGATTCTGTGTCTCCCTCTCTCTGACCCTCCCGTGTTCATGCTCTGTCTCTCCCTGTCTCAAAAAGAAATAAAACGTTAAAAAAAATAAAATAAAATAAAACTATTATACATCTTTTCTATTACTATTATCATACCTAAAAAAATAACAAGTCCTTAATACAATCAAATGTTAAGTCAGTATTTCTGATTGTCCCTTATTTATTTATTTTTTTATTCAGTTTCATTTAGTTTCTAGGAACCAAACCAGGTTCATAATGGGATTGATTGATATGCCTCAAAGATATTGAGTCTCTTTTTAATAGATTTTCCCCTCATTTCTATTTTTTCTTACAATATATTGGAGAAACCAATTTGTTTGTTTGTCCTGTAGGGTTTCCCACTGTTTAGATTTTGCCGATTGTGTATTCCAGGCATGAACATGCTCATCTGCCCTCTGAATTTCCTAGTAACTAGTAGTTAGATCCAGAGCCGTTCTGTGCAACAGTAATACCAAGTGAGCCACAAATGCAAATTTCATATGTAGTTTTAAATTTTCTAGTAGTTACCTTTTAAGAAGCAGAAGAAACGGATGAAATTAGTTGTCACATTGTACTTAATTCAATGCATGCACAATATTATCATTCCAACATGTAATCAATACGAAAGTTATCAACATAAAATTATTCTATTTTTGTGCTAAATCTCTGAAACTCAGGGCATATTTTATGCTCACAGCACATCTCAGTTGGAACTAGCCACTTTTCGAATACTTAATAGCCGTTCACGACTAGTGTCTATTGCATCGGACATCACAGGGAGAGGTTTGACCACATTGAGGGGCAAACTTTAAACAGGGTCAAACTTTTGACAAGGCTACTTCATGGGTGCTCTTTTATCAGGAGCCATAAAATGTCTGGTTCTCTCTCTGTGACACTAGCCGTCACCGACAATCATTGTCTTAGATGTTATAGTTTAATTCTACTATCCCTTCTGAATCCTTTTGCTTGGAATGTTTCTGTAAGAGAAACTTTCTCTTATCAACGATTTGGTTAACTAGCGAGTACAATACCTCCGGCAGAGGTGAATAATGTCTGTCTCTTTCCTGTATTTCACAGTTCCTGGAGGGTTAGAGCCGTCTAGGGCAGCGTGGAGTTTGCAGTGTGGAGGGCGGCTTGGAGGGCGGAGAGTGGCCGAAGGGAGCCAGGGCGGAGGTGACTGCAATCCAGGCGGCAACCCCAGCCACAGCGGCCCCCTCCCTGGGCAGCCAGCCAATCTTCGCCCCTGAACCTCAGGAATCTTCTGCAAAAGGCCAGGAAGCTCCCACCACCCCCACGGCGCCCCTTCTGTCCCGGGCCTGTACACTGGGACAGTCATCCCATCCGGCCCCCATCCCAGGCATCGGGGCTAGGTGGGAAGACCACAGCTCCCACCCGCTGCAGAAGGACGCTTTGGTCCAGTCCCGCCCTCCCTGCCTCCCTCCTGTCCTCTGACCCAGGTAATGTCTGCATCACACTCAGGGTGCTCCTTTCATTGATTGCTCTGCCTTCTTCTGAACTCACCTGCTGCCCGCTAAGATTCTTCCATTCGCACTTATATGAAATCTGCCCTCCACCTGACATTCCGCACCAGCTCCCACCCTATTTGTCTCCATTTCTTTACCAGTAAACTTGTGTCGTCTACACTCGCTGTCCCCACTCTCACTGCCCCCCCCCCCCCGCTCCCTCACTGCTCCTCCATGCATGCAGGGTGCAGACAGTAGCTACTTGCGGAAGGGATAGATAAATACAGGTAGGTCCCTGGCGGTTCCTTCTCTCCAGCTTCTTGCTCTGGCTGTAGCCCTGCCCCCATTCTATCCCCTTGACAGATCTGTTGGCCGCATCTCAGGTGAGTCCTTAAAAAAGCCTCCCTGATGCTCTGGCTCCCTCTATCTTGTATGTCTGTGAGTCACAATTTACATGGCCAGCTTCACGGACTTTGACAGTTACATCGCATTCCTGACTGTTACAAATATGATTTCCATTCTCTGGAAAGTTGCAGTGCACCTTACAACACAATGCTCATGAGGTGCTGATTTTTTCCACTCCCTGGGCAGAAACGTCCTCCCGACTTGCTCCTCCTTCTTAGCAAGGGGCTACTGAATGGGGAAGAGCTATATTGTAAGAAGGCAGTTGGCAGGATATTCAGATGGGTGGGGAGAAGGAGCGGGCTACATAAGGGGCCTTGATAAGGCTTAGGGTGCAGAAGAGGCCCTGGGGCGAGGTCAGGGCCTGCTTTGGCATCACTGGGGAGAGAAAGCAGGTTCCCCAGTGCAGATATTCTGTAGGGCAGGGCAGCAGGGGCTTGGGCCCTGCACGGGTTTCCCAGTGAATGGGGGCTCATTACCACTCAGGATGTTTACTGAAAACCTGTGATAATCCCTCAAATGTGCACCTCTTTTTACTGTTCACAAAAACTCAGCTCCACAGTCTCCACCAAGCCCTGGACGGTTCTGCCTCTAAAGGTCGTCAGTGACTTTTGGTGCTGACTCTGGGCGCGTTGCGCCTTCACGGAGCTCCCAACGGACCGTGAGACAGACACAGGTGTGAGTTACAAAATCCTTGGATCAATGCTCTGTCTCATTCTCCCACTCCCCCCAACTTCATGAGCACCCGCTGTGTGCCACCAAAGGGATTAGACGGGGCTGGGAACAGAGAAGTCAAGGCAACTGGCAGGTTTCTAGAAGTAAAGGGTCTGGCCTCAAGGTCAGTAGGTTCTGGAGACCTCTGTTGCACGAGCAAAAGTTCACATACCGTCTGCATGAACGGTAGCCTGGGTGGCGGGGAGGTCGTCTCACGTCACAGTAACAGTGGCCGGGTCCCTCACCCGAAGAGCAAGAAGTCTGTGGAAAACATAGCGATGCGGGGTTCCTTGAGGAATAAGTTGTTCCCTATAAGGGAATTAGCACATTTTTTGCAAGTAAATTTTTGAGAGAACAAGCTCAGCCCTTCAAATATCAAAACTTATTTCAACCGTTCAGGATAATATATTCCCTTAAAATATTTCATGCACTTTCCTGTCCAACTAAAATTAATTTATCCTTTTTCTGATGACAGAGGGCCATCTTTAGGAACAGTAAAAGGCATTCTAGCTGAATTTCTTAAAACCCTGACCAGAGGCAGGCTGTGTTAAATGGTTTAGCCCTAAGTTCTTTACAACCGGCAGAGGGACACTTGAGGGTTCTTTTTCTGCCACGCTCTGGGCCACGAGGCAATCTGAGGCAGCTTTTGAAGAACAAACACCAATTTGCTCTTAAGGCAGGAGGAATCTCTGTCCGGGCACAAGGGGCAACCCGAGCAAGGGACCGGCTTCTCTTTTCGGAGGAGCACCTGGGCTCAGAGAAGTCAAGCGCCTTGTTGGGGGTGGCGCGGCCAGTGAGCAGCGGGCTGGGTGGGATCTGCCGGGCTGAGGGCTCACATACCCAGACTGCTTCCTTCCCGCGTGTATCTGCCTCTTAAGAGTCGGGTTATCCAATATTTCTGTCCACACCCGCCTTCCCTTCCTTCTAATTTGCCGCTCGTAATTAGTGGGGACCGAGAGAAGCTCATTCGAATCGTGTTTTGTACAAAACCGGAGGGATCCAAGCCTGCCGCTCCCCAGCTTGTAATTCGGTGCCCGGGCTTGGCTGGCTACAGCTACGTCACCCAACTGGCAGTCTTTCTCACTTTTATCTAGATTCAAGACCGTTCTTTTTCTGGATTGCTGACCTTGCCAGCCTCTAAGATGTGTGGAATTATTTTATAGACGTGTGTTTTTTATTCATTTCAAATCCACAAGGCTGAGCTGTCTACCTACAAAACTGTAATTAGATGCGCTGGGAGGGAAAAAAAGAAAAAAGCTTGTATCTACTTCAAGCAAGATGAAGAGCCCTGGGCACCGGTTCAGCATGCGGTGAGGTAGCCAGAAGCAGCGTAAGAGAATATTTATGGATGAGGTGGGCCTGTATAAGCTCATCTGCCAGGTGTTAAAAAACATGCAAATTCAGCTAATTAGGCTCACAGACCCTGTCTCAACACTGTGTCCATGCCACCCACTAAAACACCTCAAAACACTTGACATCTGTTTAGAGCTTTAGTCTTCCGAAAGACCAGCTTCGGTCTTGACGCAGTCTCCGTGCATGCAGAGTAAATCTCCGCCTTCGGCTGCCCCACCAAGGCCTGGTGCGTGCGATGCCAGGATCCTTGCTGAATGACCAACTCCTCCCAGTGACCATGGTGCTTTGTAATGATCGCTAAGCGCTTTACAAGCACGTGTCTCTTCTACAAGCCCGGTGGGGGGTGGGGGTGGGGGCAGGTGGTATCATCCCCACTGGACAGAGGAGGGGCCAGATTCAGAGACTGGAAGTGGCCGTGCCCAAGTGCTAGAACGGGAAACGGCGATAGCGAGTCCCGGGCATCCTCTCTGTCACTACGCGGTGGCCTCCTGCAGGACGAGAGGGACCACCACTGATGGCGCAGGCCCCATAGAAATGTAACGGCAAGGATAGAGTTCAGTCCGATTTTTTACAGATGCAGAAATGGGCTCCTTAAAAGGCCAATGACTTGCCCAGGATCACAGGTTCAAAGTGGCCGAGCCGGGGCCTTCAGAACCAAGCTTCTAAAGAACAGACGCTGGCTGTTCACACCACCCGGGGATGCGCGCGGTTTGTTATGCGATACTTGCCCGGAAAACGCTGGGGGCCCAAGGATGCACCTCTTTGTCAGATGCAGGCTTTTTTTACACAACAAAATAGGAAAGATTCAACAGACTCAAGCGACTACCACTAGAGCCCAGCGCTGACTTGGCTGCCGGCTGGTACTGGGCTCTAAGCAAGTTACTCTTCTGCCCAGTAGGCAGCCTGGAGAGGACGCCTGACAGCTGCCCACCGCAAATATTGAAATCTCTGGTCTCGGCACCTGAAGGCCTCTCCTCTCACCTTTCTTCACACCCATTCAGGCCCTTTGCCGTTTTGCAAACACTCCAGGCCCTGTGTTGCCTCTGGGCCTTTGCCCATGCTGTTCCCTCTACCTGTAACTTCTCCTGTATCTTTCAGCGGATCTGTCTTTCATCTGCATTACCTCCACAAACTGGTCCAGACCCTTGAGTCAGAATAGCTTTCTCTGCATTCCCTAGCATGGCTATACCGCTCTCCATCACAGGATTTGCCACACTGAATTATAGTACACTGTTAATAGGCCTTTTTCCCTTACCTTCCACCCCCAGAGACCATGGCAGAGGCCAGGGCTTATTCATCTTTGTATTAACCTTGTTTAGCCCAGTCCCTCACAGACAGAGACAGAGTTAGCTCAATAAATGTGAAAGGGCTGGCTGATGGTTGATGAACAAGGTTTTCATAGTTAACTCAGCTCCAATATGAAATTCAAAACAATGAAGAAGACAGGACTCAAACATAGCTGGGAAATAACATACACTTTTACTCTCAAAATAAATACTAATCAATTTTATTTTATAAATACAGATGCTGAGTTTTCTTCCAATTACCAACAGATCAGTTTCACATGCCATTTATTATTGGTGGTGGTTTAAAAAATTATTTAAATAACCAGTTAGGTCAGGATAAATGGGCACCATTAGAACCGCTAAAAAAATAGAGCTGGATACAATCTTCCAAAACTAATATTCTGAGGGGGGAAAAAAAAATCTCTGGAATTTCTAAAGTGGGTAAGGGGAAGTGGAGAGAGGGAACACAATCAAATATTTATTTGATAACACTTGCCAGCCGTTCAAAGTGTCTCCGCTACATGAAAATGGAAAGGGCTCTTAGCAGTTCAGACATGGATAGTAGTGGATTTTCATTTCAACTTACGTCCTCAAAGCAAGTTTTATTTTCTTTAGCGATTTACAAGACTAACTAAAAAGATTAGTAGGAGATAATAACTCATCCCATATTTTGGCCTTGGCCACTCCAAGCAGAGGCAAAACTAATTCTGCAGCTTTGGAAAATGTCCCTCCTCCCGGAGACATGCAATACTGTTGGTTCTACCCCAAGTCAAGGCAGAAACTGTAGGCATCGAACAGACTCCATGGAAACCTGAAACCCAAACCAAGCGAACCCAAACTTAAGTGGTGTTTTGAGGCATAACATCGTCGAACACAGTGTGGGCCAAGCCAGTGTAGGAAACCAGTTCTGAGCTACCTAATATCACATTCAGTGGCAGGGCCCCACGCTGCTGGTGTGTGTGTGTGTGTGTGTGTGTGTGTGTGTGTGTGCGCACAAAGCTGTGGATCCCAGAATCAGGGAGTCCACAAATAGGAGGCTGGCAGATAGAGTCTCAGAGCCCCAGCTCTCTCTGGCTCTGTGGAACCTGAGGTACACACTGTCCCCGTGGCTGCTCTGCGTGTGGTCCCTCTGCCTGGGGGCGCCAGGACCTAGGCCAGAGGGCCTACAACTCCATGCACTGTCTTTAAGTTTGGCATGAAGTTCAAAGTCCACCCCCATATGTGGACTTTAAGCCACATGTGATGTACCTTCCACTGTTCAATACTAACACAATCCTTCCAGAACCTTTTTCTTTTGGGTGGGGTAAGTGCTATTTCATTGGAGGACCCCACACAGCCCAGCATGATGTAAGACCACAGATATCTCCCCCCTCATTGACTCTACCGTGAATGGCAGGACATTGCGAAGAAGCCGTGACTCTAGAGTGCTTCTGCTTTAGGTTTGGAGTGGTTCCACCTCTGTATGTGAAATACGATGGATTTCTTCAGATCAACTTAAAGCTCTTAATTGCTTGCAGGTTGGGTCCATGTGTCAAGCATGGGTTGGGTGAGTTCTCTTACATATGGAAAACAACAACACGAACCATTCTGCATGACAACAAGGCTATAAATGAGAACTTGAGCCCAGGAGTGCTTGGACAATATATGAAAATGACCATGAAACCTAGGAGTTAAGCTGTTACGTCGGACAAATGCAGTTCCTGGAGAGAACACCTGTGAAGGTGTTTGCGCTGCTGTGCGGAACAGCACACGCTCGAGTCAACGACATTAGCTTAGGTACAGCCACGGTTTCTGTCCAGGCTCGTCCTGTCGTGATGGAAGATGGAGATGTAGGTTCGAGACGGATTTCAGAACTGGAAAGAACAAATCAGGTCAAGTGAAGTAAATTCAGTTTTTATTCTTCTATACAATACATGGGTATATGCATAAATTTTCCTTAAAGAGCTTGCAACCCTGAGGCAATGTCCTTGGGTATATAAAGTATATGGCAATAGCAAATGAAATCTGAGCTCCGGGGATGAAATTGGACTTGAAGAACATAATTTAATATGAACGCAACTGCACATACACCAATAGTATTGTATGCCTCACCTAAGCCTCTTTATCCAACTATCTCAACAGCCTTGCTGTCGGCACACTGGACAGCCTGACTCTCTACGGGTATTTCATCATATACAGCGCCTTCCTTTCCAACTGAAATTTAATAAATTAACATGGGATTTACATATGGGGATTTTTGTCTGGTGAGTGCACTGCCAGAAAGCATGCCTGGTTTTTGACTGCAGCGTCTGCCCACGTAAAAACTCTGGCCCCCAGAGGACACTGGATGTCATCTGACTATTGCAACCTTGGGAGCCCTTGAGGGTCCCCTGGGATCTACCAGAGGGGAAGTTTTTCCCTGTCCTTGGAGGGTTACGTTAAGGGCGTGGCTGATCTGAGGAGGTGGAAGGTCTTGGCTACCGCACTCGAGAACCAGTGACTCTGCCGTCCTCAGTTTTCAGGGTGCACGACCCACCTGCTGTGAAGACGGGGCAGCAGAGAGGCTGACTGGGGGCAGGGGCAGGAGCAGGGGCAGGTGGGCCTGGGTATAAGGAGACCATTGTGCTTCTTACTCATCAAACTAATGGATGGTCAAAGATCTTTGAGTTAACTGGTGAAAACCTTTGTTTTGAATGTTCGGTTTTCCAAAGTTTTATAAACTATGTTGAGGGCAAATGCTTATGAGAAACTAAAGGTGAGTTTATCATATTATTTATATATTATCATCTTCCCTCTGAGGATAACACAGAAGTGTAAATTAAAAAGCAGACAAATATCTTTAAGGTGACTCGAGCTAGAGAGTGAATTTTGCCTTAAAACAGTTGTCAGGCCTGAAAAGCAAACCTTGCAAGCAAACTCTAACTTTGTCTGGCCCACTGATACACAACGATCCTGAGCCCCTCCGTGATTTACAAAGTCCGGTTTTCCGAGGAATATCCTCCATTAATATTCATTTCGTGTCATAATTATTACAAGGGGTAACCAGTGCAGCTTTATCCTCATTTCAGGCAGCGACTCTGTCCTGGTCCTACCGGCTGGCTGCTCACTTCACTTATCGGAGCTCCTGCGTGGCCGGCGGAAGCTGGACACGTTTTCGTTCAGTGCATAGATCCTTCGGGAGAACTCTTCAAATTCTCCCAGGACTTGTTCGTCACACTCCACTGCCACGGCGCTATCCACCGGGATGCAGTTAAAGGCTTCTAGCTGATCGCCCGAGGTGAGACCCGTGGCTTCCATCCCGATGATCTCTTCCGCTTGCTCCACAGTACAGCAGAGCTCGGCCTCCGGGACCGGGAGGAATGCCCCCGGGAGCCGGACGCCGGAGGAGCCAGCCTGCTCGCCGGGCAGGAGAGCGCCGTTGACGGCGGCTGGGAGTCCAGAGAGGGCTCCTTCTTGTTCTTGGCTAGTGTTCACACTCACGTGACCTCCGCTTAATCTGTCACCCAAGTCAGCTCCTTTTTTCTTGCTTTCTTTGGAGAAGTCCAAGGAGGTATCCAAGGAGGAGGACAGAGATGTCATCTTTCTCTCGGATTCTCCTACGGAAGGGATGGCGGTAACAGGCTGGGCTAGCGCGGAGTTGTAACTGGGAGGAGGGGTTTTGTACTGGAGTCTCTCATTCTCTGAGCTGGCCCGTTTTCGGTGTCCTTTGTCTGGGGAAGGGATCCCCCCAGAGAAGCCTACATCTGCACCTCCAAATATGGAGCTTTGTCTCTTTGGAACAGGGATTGCGCTGGAGGTGTGGTGTCTATCGCTAGAAGACAAACAAAAACGAGAAGTTATTTTCAGCTTTCGAACTCGGCCTAAGACTTCCGGATCCAGAGACAGGAAACAACATATTTAGGTTTGAGATAATAAAAATTGATAATAATCAAGTCTAGTATTAATTGTAGGGTCCGGATGCAAGAAAAAATATGAAGCAGTCTGAATTCAAGTTTGGGAGCTTCCTTCAAGAAGGATACAAGACACCCTACAATCTATCCAGAGGATGGTGCTCAGGGTGCGAGAGGAGAGAAATCATGTCTTTGGGGAAGAGGTGAAGTACCTGGAGAGGTGGGATTGGAAAAAAAGGCATCTGAGGGATGTAATCAACCTTACTGGTCCAAAGGACTATTGGTATTTATATTCTTGTATTAACTATTCAATGCTTAACTTATCGTCATGAAGCAGGCATCCTTATTTGGCAGAGAAGTTAAATGACTTGTCCCTGATAACCTCAGGGAGGCAGTGGCAGGCTAGACTACAACCCACGCCTCACGACCTGATGACCAACAGGCTTTCTGATACCCAAATGCTAATCACCCTGCATTAGAGAACTGGCAGAGAGGGAACCAAGGAGACATCTATCTATCTAATGGACTATCTAATGGACTACTATCTATCTAATATGTATATCTATCTATATTTTTCGTAATGAAAAATTAACTTGGAAAATGGCTTCTCTTCTATCAGGTCAGTCACACACACATTTTACAATACTCGGTCTTCAGTGCCTTCTTTTGAAGTTGAGTCCCTTCTCAGGAAGATACTTTTGGGCCAGCAATAACAATCAGTGTTTAGCATTTTAGTTCCTGAAGACATTTCACATATGCCATTTCAGTTGGTTCTCACAAAAACCCTGTCAAGAAAGCAGGGTATATGCTATTGCTCTTAAGTCTGAAACGATAAATAATAATGAGTTCATAGAAATCGAGTATCCAGACGCTGGAAATGACGGTCGTGTTCAATGCTGGGCTACTTAAGCCACCCCTGTGGCACTGATCACAGTTCTAGATACTACACTTGGATGAAGATAGTCAGCTCAATTCACTGATAGGAAAAGACAGATCCAGAGACGGAGGTGCAAACACAAGATCCCTTTGACTTGTATTCTTCCGATGAGGACACACGCACAGAAGTGACTTACAAAACAGCTACTCGGCTGGAAAAGAGACGAGACCTGAAACTATACTCACCCAACAGACAGCTATTACATGTGCCAGCCTCGGGGAGGGGAAACAGATACAAGACAGGACAGGCCCTGCCTCTGAGGAGCTTCCAATCTTGCAGAAGAAAGGCCCCCATAATTATTGAAATGATACATTTTCAAATTACAGTTGTGATAAGTGCCCTGAAAAAGGAGGGAGGGTCTAGGGTTCCTTCCACCTGTGTCCACAGCCACAAGCCCTTATGCCAGCTCCCTGCTCCCTTTTCTCTCAGATTTTTTCTGATGCTAGATTATGCCTGTGGTCTCTGACACCTAAGCAAGGGTTCTTCTTCTTGCAAAAAGGCAACCACCAGACTTCTAATCCATGGGCCTACCAGACTCCATTGCTTGGCTATGAGCGTGGGTGCCTGGAGAGATTTCATAATTAGGGGTGGTCACTGGGGTGCATATGAAACAGCACAAGCAGCCCAGTAAATTACTGTTTTTAGTCCTCAAGAAAAACAAAACAAAACAGAGCCAAATCTACTGGCCTTAATCTAGGTTTTCAGTTAATATGTTGTCAAAACTCACAGCGATTGGGTAAGCCACACATTTTTGCCAATCTTGTTGTTTTTACTATACCACTTGCTGACAGTGTCCCTCTCTGAATGATTTTGCAGGGGGCCCAGGTAATCAAACCAAAACAAAGCATCAGCACCACCCACAGACCCTTTTTTTTCTGGAGCAGACGGGCCAAGCTTTCAGCTGCCACCCCAGCCCAGGAGGGTGAGAAGCACCAAGTGAACCAGCCTGGAATGCTGAAGGTGATGTCGCTGGCACACAGCCAGAGGCCAGGTGCCTAAGCACTCACTGTCACGAAGGGTGAACGACATGATACCCTCATTGCCACCGCCACCCGGCCCCACCCCGTGGGCTCTCTGCTCTGCTTCTCTGCTGGGCTGCAGGTGGGCTGACAAAAAGCAGGGCATGAGGAACAGACCTGGGCGCAAGCTGTGCTTACGACACAAGAGGACAGGGGATTTTGTAGCCTTCGTTGATTCCGAGACCCCTTGAAAGCTCTCCACAGCTCTGTACGACAGAAAAGTAATAAAGTTTCACATCCCTCCTCTCAACTATAATGGGAAGGCAGCTACCATTTTCTTGTACATCAATAAAGTTGAACCCTCACATCTACCTTGTGGAAAAGGTAGGCAGGTGGGTGGTTTTGTTCAAGGCTGCAGAGCCCACATCTGAGCCAAATTTGGTCGGACTCCAGAGCCCACGCTGTCTGTTGCGTCCCAAGTGGGAAAGTCATATTCAAATTCAACTGACACTTGCTAAATGCCAATGGAATGCCACACCTCAAGCTAAATGCCATTACACAGGCCTTCTCATCTAACCTGCTCAGCCTATATCTAAGCTCTGGGGTGCTACTCCTATTTTAATGGATGGATTCTAAGTCTGTACGAGGTAGAGACTTTGGCATTTTCTGACATCCCAATTTTTTAAAAAAATGTTTACTTTGCGCGCGTGAGAGAACGCATGCATGCGCACAAGTGGGGGAGGGGTGGAAAGAGAGGGAGAGAAAGCATCTCAAGCAGGCTCCACACTGTCAGTGCAGAGCCTGACTCAGGGCCTGATCTCATGAGTCACGATCTGAAATCAAGAGTCGGATGCTCAACCGACTGAGCCACCCAGGTGCCCCCTGACATCCTGATTTTTGCAGCATTCTCCAGTTCCTTTAGATTTTTATGAGAACCCAGGGAATGATAACATCAGATACAATTTGGAAAGTCCAAGTAATGGTAAAATGTCCCCCCTGAATAATGGTAAAAAAGATGAGTTATTACAGGTAGACAAGGAAGTCTACGTATCTAAAATTTGCCCTTTAATCACCACATGTTGTCTTTCTCCCCATTTTAGTCATGTGCAATAAGACTTTTCAAGCATTTTCATTAAAGTCTTTCTTATTATATATATATATATATACATATATATATATATATTTAATTTGAGAGAGAGAGAGAGGGAGAGAGAGACAGAGAGAAAGGGAGACAGAGAGAGAGAGAGAGAGAGAGGGAATCCCAAGCAGGTTCCATGCTCAGCACAGAGCCTGACATGTGGCTCAATCCCACGACACTGGGATCATGACCTGAGCCAAAATCAAGAGTCAGATGCTCAACCAACTGAGCCACCCAGGTGCCCCAAAGTCTCTCTTACAATCTTAAAAAGAGTAAGCTGAAGAAAAGAGGATTTTCTTAATAACACTGGGCCATCACTATGAACATGTGCTACTTAACTGTGACATGGGGAAGAGATGACAGGACACTCAGGGGCACAAGTCCAGGTCTCTGGGCTCTCCCACCTGTACCCACGCTTCCCTGGGTCCTCTCTCACTGTCAGGCTGGTGGCGCACGTGCGCCGATGCACTTGTCTGCAGGCTCTTGTCTTTTGTTAATGTCTGCCAGCTCACTGTGCCCTCGTGTAGTGGATGGCCTGAGAACTGTGCGCAAAAGAGTACATCGGCTTGAGTGAGGGGCCAGCACATGGCCGGGGCATAACACACTTGGCTTTATGAGTTTTGTAACATTAGTTTTGGCAGCTTAGAGTTAATTTTTTTATTACTTCCAGGATCTCAGCAGTGTTCCAGATTTTTCAGATACCTGAGTTCTAAACAGCTGAAGTGCCGAATGATTACATTAAAATATATACAAACACACATGAATTTTTAATTATTATAATAATTTATACTCCCTGGAAAACAGAAACAATATAAACTACATAAAAAATAAAAATCACTCATAAGCCTATTGCCTATCGAATAATTTTGAGTATTTTGTTTTTAGGCTTTGATTTTACATATATGTGTTTGATTAAAAAAGAGAAAAAAACCCTGAAGTTATGTTTGTTGTATATATGTAATTCTGTATCCC
Source organism: Lynx rufus (assembly GCF_022079265.1). Classification (NCBI taxonomy): domain Eukaryota; kingdom Metazoa; phylum Chordata; class Mammalia; order Carnivora; family Felidae; genus Lynx; species Lynx rufus. Next base: position 56,299,538 of record NW_025814897.1, read on the forward strand.
ACCACTGGAATTTATTAAAATCTTTTGGTAAATAACTCTAAATGGCTGCTCCACTGAATGGAATATTATTCTCTTATTTGTGTAGAGTTAGGATATTTCTAAAATTTTACTATTAAAAAACAAATTGCTGTGAGCATCTCTGTATAAAAACACAATGCATAGATTTTTAATAAAACAATTTAGATTTTTGCATTTGATAGAAAGTTTCCAAAGGGAACCTTCATTACACATTTTAGTACAAGCTAAATTCTTACAATTAAAAAAAAAGAACATTTTACTTCTATTATTCCCTACACAATAGAAAGGTAGCAATTAAAGAGGCAAATGATAGATCAAAAAAGAATGCCTGGGAGGTTTCAAGATTCTTTTTGTCTGATTATAGCGCGGGTTTACGACGATTTCATCGAGACGGAAGAAGAGGTCAGAATGCATAGACTTCCTAATTACATGACTAATTTTTAAAGGCTGTTGACAATTTACTTATCAAATGAAATTAGTGCATTATTTGACTTGTGATGAATAACTTACTGGGAATTTTTCCTCTTAGAAACAACCAGAGTAAACCTGGATATTTGGGGGAGGGGTGGATGCAGCAGGAAACATGGTAGCTTTGCTCCGTCCTCCACTCCGGCCAAGGCTCCCTCTGTGTTCTATGGCGCTAGATCTGGGGGCCCGGAGCCCGAGGTTTGGTAACTGGACCAAGTCCCCTACTTCACCGCACACATTCTCCTTGGCTGTTTGCCTCGAGTGGATGGATGTCTTTTCCAGCTTGGCTTAAGTCCAAACTGGAAACCTGGAAACATGACATCTGGGGTTTAATGCTGCAATTAGAAGGAATTTATTAAAAAACAACAACCCACAGATATTGTAATGGCCAATTTACCAGGCCACGGTTTAGGGAAACATGGGATAGGTTGTTGAGTAACTGAACCACATCGGGACTGTTAGATTACTTCATAATCAACCTTTTGCCACGAGTACAAAAGGATACCCTAGAGTCACAAACAATAGCCTGATGAGGGAGAAGTCAAGTGGTTTGGAGTTTAGAGGTCAAGGAGGATAGTCTGGTTTAAATTTGGCTTCTCTGGATCAAAGTCTTCTCTGATCTCCCTAAATTAAGGTGATTAATTTCTTTCTCATTCTGTGAGTCCTTATTTATTGCAGTTGGTTATTTTTTTATCTCTTCAGCTATATCTGGAGATAGTGGTGGTGATGAGGAAGGGTGCTCAAAACCTAGACCCTCCTCCAAGCTCTGCAGTCATGACCGTCTATTTGGAGTTATAACTTAAGGTCGAACTCACCACTTGTTATATGACTGTAGGCAGTCCCTTATCTTCTCTGTGCTTTAGCTTCCTCCTTCATAAACAGATCACTGGACTACAGTAAGGATTAAATAAAATAATGCACCTGAAATAGAAGAATGCCCGACGTACATACTAATGTCAGTAGTAGCTGTAATTGTGATTGCTGTCATTATTACCAGCTTCCACGGGCTTCGGATTCCCAAAGAATTGCCCTCATTTTACAGAAGGGGTAACTGAGACTCAAGGGCATTAATGTCTCAGACCGTGGAACACAGGTAATTGGGAGTAGAGGCAAGGCCAGAATCTAGGTCTCCTCCCTCCTACTGTTTCTTCCTACATAAAATTGTTTAGAACAGGGACACAAGGAACTCTTCCCATCCGCCCCCTCTCCACTTCTGCACATCAGGGAGCTAGCTGCAAGAAGGAGAAAAAGAACTAAGGCAAATGTAAAAGAGTATTGAAAGAAAAATACTAAATCAATCAGAAGTGAAACATCACTGCAGCTTTTTTTTTTCTTTTCTTTTTTTTTTTTTTTTTTGTAGACGGGGGTGGGGGAGGCTTTGAATAAAGTAGAAATGCTCAACTGCCTCTATTTACATGATCTGCTAAATGCTTAGGGACTAAAAGAACTTCCCAGAATCCTTTGAGGTACATTCCAGTTGTCCCGAGACCTCTGATGTATCATTTTTCTGTACGAATTTAGCTTCAGGGAGAAAGCATTTTTGTAAGAGGGAGAATTTCTGTTGTCCCAACCTAAATGAGGAGGACCCCGTTCAGCCTTTTAGAACCATTATACAAACACTTTGTCATGAGGCCAATCTGGGAGACAGTAGAACCCAGTTCGTTCCACTCCGCTATTCTTGCCTCCACAATTTCCCCTCCTCCTCCTCTTTCTGCTGGTTGTACTGCCTAAGGCAATAGCCTCCTTTAAAAAGAACAAGGACTGGGAGAAGGAAAACAGGGTAAGAGAGCACTGGTCCAAAATATGTTTCCGCTTCCATATCTCCCATATATATTCCAGACCTCCGCACGGAGCTCCGCCATTATGAGATATGGCAGACTGGTGAAGCACTTCACGGCTCTGAACCAATGTCTCCTTTTCTGTAAAACGTGAACATCCACCTAACAGTTTTTACAGTGAGGACTAACACTCTTAGTACAATGAGGAGGTACTCCACAGACTGTTATTAATAATAAAACAACGGCAGGTAACACTGATGAAGTGTGATGAAGTACTGTGTTAGTAGCTTTCTACATGGTCTCATTTAATCCTCATCTCTATGAAGTATTACAAACATAATCCACCTTTCACAGATGAAGAGACTCAGGCATAAAGGTTAGGTAACTTGCCCAAGTCACAAAGCAACTAACCGTGATTGAACAAACACAACCTGACGAAGTAAGTGTTAGCTTCCTTCTCTCTCCCAGTCCCCAGGACTTGCCACCACAATGCCTACATGTGATCGATCGTACTTCCGTCTGAGGGAGGAGTGAGACTCAGAAGAATAATTTTTAGGCTGAATGGCTTGGTATGTTTTCTTTCTCTTCTTCTCTTGCCTATATTAAGTTTGTGTGGCTTTTCTGATTTCCTTGGAATTGTTATTCTGTTATAAGAATGCTGACGGATCTAAGCATCAATTATGAAAACACAAGTACATCCTGTCACAAAATGATATAAAGGTGGAGGCTTAGGGGAAAATGAAATAAGGGAAAAATGGAAAGATTTACCACATCGAGAGAGTTCTCGAAGGTGAGGTGAAGTCTTAGCTATTGGAAGTGATTTTTTTTCCCCTGTTCTCCTCCAGATTCACTTGTCCTTGTTTTATCTGTCTACAACCAGGTCCCATCCCATAGAGGTACTGGGAGAGAGCACACTTCACCGTCTCAAATATGTGTCTTTCCCTCCTACAGAATGTTTCCTCTGAGGAACATTACTAGATCACAGCTGGTCAAAATGCTAAATCTTGATTGTCTGGATCCTGGCCAAAGTCTACAGCTACAACGCGGTGGAATAAGAATACTTAAAAAGAAAAAAAGAAAAAAGAAAAAAGACCCACTTTTAAACAACATTCGATCTTCTTTCTCCCCCTGCAGCAAGCTATGACCTCACGGCAGTGAGGCCTCTGCATGGAGGTGTTTAAGTTGGTTTACGGCCATTAGAAATGTTTGAAGCTTTGGTACTGCTCTGTGCCAATAGCATGTCAACTGTGCTAAAAAGCAATAATAGTTTCTCACCTTCTTAAAGATTACTGCTTAAATAATGCAGAGCAACGACAGGGCTGCAGAGTGCCAAAAGAAGGTTGCCAAGGCGAAGCTGAGGTAGAATTACGTCTTTTGGCAGCTACAGAATTATGACATAGAGTTAGTTTTTTTTAAAAAACAACCTCCATAAATTAGACTACTATCCTTTTTCAAAACCCCGCAGAAGTTGGGATCCGTCCTTCTCCTTGCTCTCTCTCAGATCGGGTGGAAGCAAAGAGCCTCGTTTTGCAAAAGCCAAATGTAACAGTTAGCTCTTAACCTCCTGGGGGGTGGCTGGGGGTCAACATTTCTAAGCACGGAGTCCCCTGACCACAGGCAAGCAGTCTAAAGGCCTCTCACCATTACCAGATAAGTAAAAGTGGTTAATCTTTGCCCTGGATGTTAAGAGAAACAAGAAACAAAATAAAAATAGAAACAATCTTGGGCCAAAAGCAGAGGCTGAAACCTGTGCCAATGGTCACCTTTCCCCTGGGCTCAGCTTGGAAGGTTCCCTGCCAAAATCCGACTAAATAAAAACACAAAGTTTAAAAAGGTATAACTGAACAAGGAAGCCTTTAGATTTTATTTAAACTAAGGGCTGATGGAAAGATGAATTATTTGTGAAAGAGAAAGTTCCACAGGCAAAGGGTAAAACAAGAGAGCTGAAGAAGTCCATTTCCCGGGGCTATGTGATCTGACTGAGGGCCTGGCCATCAGGACAACGGGGCCTAGCTTGGGAAAGGGAGGCCTCAGCACAGGACAGCGGACAGAGGCTCAGAAGGTGCCCACAGGCAGGAGCCCATCTGGAGGCCAGTTCAGTCCGAAGCCTGAGCTCCCTGGGCTCAGGGAATAGAGGGTGATCCTTCAGGGAGACAGAGAGGGGTCCCAGGAGGAGTCAAGTCAACCACTTCACCCATCAGCTCTCATTGTAAGAAATCATCATACAAATTAATGTATTAAAATTACAGCCAGGCAACAAACATTGCAAGGACCGTAGAAACAGAGATGGCAGGGATGACACCAGGGGACCCTTTGGAGTGTCTGGCCAACAGTTGAAACATGGGAGCTTATCAAGTGTTCATGCTGAAAATTAGGGGGAAAGAAAAAAAAGGAAGAAAAGTAGCTGTACCTCTGCCAGGGACACCAGAGGAACAGCAGCGTCACAGAGCCCAACCTCAGAGAGAACTCGACAAACGAAAACTTTGGTCAGAGGATGCTTTCCGAATTTCAAAGGTAGATCTGCAAAGTGAGCTAAAGGTGGTTTTAGACTCCAGAGGCCAATGGCAGAATCTGTGAATTTAAGTCTTTGCGAGATACTGCGAAAGCGGAACCACCACATTCTAATAAGTTCTGACATGAGCTGAACCATGGGGATTTAGTTGTTTGCTGTTTTAAAAGACAAACGAGTAGCTCTGCCACCATTTCCCAAGATGCTGGAGGCCTTCATCTGAAGTGCTTGAATTACACTTAGCCGTCACAGGATCATCACACAGTGTGAGACTGTGGGGCTCCAGGAATAGCATCTTGGAAGCCTTATCTTTTGTAGTCCTCTGTGCTACTAAAAGAGGTACAGTACGAAACTGTATGCATATTAACAAATGAAGTGATTTACTCCCTAATTCAAATATATATTGAGTGTCTATTATGCACGAAACACTGGGGATATAATAATGGTGGAAAATAAGGCCGCAGTTCCTGTTTTTGTGGAGGTTACACCACTATGGGAGAGGACAGAGACTGCCACAGAATAATGACAAAAACGTAAAATGATAACCTCTGACACATGCCGTGCAGGAGAGGACATGGGCTAAGAGAGCTTGTAACAGAACCGACCCAGAAAAGGCCAAGAACTGAAGGGTTAGTAAAATTGTTCACCAGGTGAAGAATGGGTCAGAGGTGACAGCATCTTCCAGGCAAAAGGAGAGAGAACAAGGAGGACCCGAAAGGTCGTGAAGTGAAGAGCAGAATGGTAGAATATAAAGCTGGAGAGGAAAACAAAGTCTAGACCATGCAGAAACCCATAGGCCATGTCTAGAATTTTCTCTTTAAGTCGTGGAAGTGTTTTAGGCTAGGGATATTTGGGGGGGGGGGTGGTGGTGTGGGGAAGGTGGTGAAGAGAAAGAGAGATTTATTAATCAATTGATTGACTTGTATTTTGGAAAGTGCACTCTGGCTGAAGTTCGAGAATAGACTGGAGGGGGCCCCGAGTTGATGCTAGGGGACCACAGGCTGTGCAGCAGTACAGGTGAGAGATGATGGAGGCTCGGACCAGAATGGAAATATGAGGACATAGACAAGTAGACATATTAGGGGAGATCAGCAGGGGCTGCTAAGATTAGATATGGGGATGAGAGAGAAAGGGAGGAACCAAGGATTATGCATGGTTTTCTAGAGATTCCATTTGCTGAAAACAGCACTGGAAGACCACGAGGCTTATGGTGGTTGGGTTGGAAGGCAGGAAGGAAAAAACACAGGCACACAGAATGTGCTGTGAAAACATCCAGGGGGCAATCTGAATAGAGGTCTAATATCCGAAAAGAGATCCGGGCTGAAGATTTACACTTGTGCTTCATTTTAGAGTGGGTGATAATTAGAAAGATGGTTGTGGACAAGATCGCCTTGGACTGGAGAATGAAATGAGAGAAAAGAGGGCTTAGGACCGAACCTTGAGGGGCTCCAGTTTTTGTGACGAGGTAGAGGAAGAGGGAGTCTGCAAATATGACAAGAAGGAGCAGTCAGAAGGGAAAAAAGAAAACCAGGAGAGGGTTATAATAACAGCATTCCTTTTCTGGAATCACAAGATGCTAAATAATCCCGTGTATAAAACATTTTTATTCTTAACATAGTTATAAGAGAGGCTGTACTGAGTAATAAAGTGGGGCCGCAAAGCTATTCTGCTTGGGGCCAAGTTTTAGGTCCTCCACTTGATGGCTGTGTCATTGTTATTTTAACCTCTCTATGCCTCAGTTTCCTCATTTGTAAGGCGAGGGAGGACAGTGGGTCCTAATTCATGGGGCCATTGTGAGAGTTAAATGAGTTAACTAAGTAATATATTCAAAATGCTTTGGAAGGCTGCCTGGTTTGCAGTAACAGTCGTTTGACATTAGCTATAATGACACTGCTTACTATATATCGTCAGCCACTAGCAGAATTGTTGACAAAGCATCATATAAAATGATCTTTAATGTTAAACTCCAAACTTAAAACACAGGGAATTGCGTCTAAATTGAGTTTAAATTCGAAGGTCATAATGAAGTAGTCAGAGGTCATTTTTAATGCTGCAAACTTGTCAAACTTTTGATGGGCAAAGTAGCTCTACAGCCTTCTTGAAACCTAACCCAGTGCTTTAGATCTAGAAGGATGTTTGTCTGCTGATACTTGGCACATGCTGATGGTTCCCTCCCAAAAAACACTGACTTCTTAGTACGGGATAGATAGGTGGCTTTTCTGCTAATTCTTTCCCTCCATGCATTTAAATATACCCATCTTCCAAAGTCCAATTCAACTCCTATCTCCTTCAATAAGCCTTCTTTAACCATGTCAGTTTAGTGTGATCTCTTTGAACAGCCTCAGTACTTGAATTTTACTATCCAACTGATGTTTAATATGATCACTTGTATCGCTACACATATTTTGGTAGACATAATTGACATCCACATTCACTGCCTGGCAATCTGCTAGGCTCTGGAAATAAAGAAGTGTATAAAATAAGGTTTCTATCAATAAAGAGTTCCCAATGTAAGAGAGAAGATGGAGAGAGTTAACCAATTAACACCACGGTGCTTTGTGCACAATATACACTTCATACATTGTAATGGAGGAGGGAGCAAGTTATCATCTGGAGGACTCATCACAGGAGGCTATATTTGATTGGTGCCTTGAAGCATAAGGGGGAGTTAATCCGTCTGTGTGTGCGTGTATAGGGGGGAAGAGTAAGAAATGAAGGGCAGGATAAAGCAGAATAAAATACAGTATGTGTGCAGTCCAACTATGGAGCCAAGTCTTGTAAACACTGCAAAGGAGGGACCTAGTCTTCTATTTCTTGAAACCTACTCCTTCACTTTCCGGTCTAACGTAGTAAAGAATGGGTATTAAGGGAATGTGTTTGTTTTATGAATAAATGGATTTAATTAGTTGTACTCAAAAGGAATAACTTATGGCTTTTCTTTTGGCAAAGTGTTGAGAAACATTCTGTTCATGTAAAAAAGCAGGTAAAAAAAAAGAACACTACAGGATTGCTTATAACGTGAAAAACCAAACTATCTAAAGATACAGTTACAGTAAATCTAAATGAGAAGACATTATGCAGCCATTAAAATGATGCTAAAAAGTTTTATTATTTTTTTTTTTAATTTTTATTAAAAAAAATTTTTTTAGCGTTTTATTTACTTTTGAGACAGAGAGAAACAGAGCATGAACGGGGGAGGGGCAGACAGAGAGGGAGACACAGAATGGGAAGCAGGCTCCAGGCTCCGAGCCGTCAGCCCAGAGCCCGACGCGGGGCTCGAACCCACGGACCGCGAGATCGTGACCTGAGCTGAAGTCAGACGCTCAACCGACTGAGCCACCCAGGCGCCCCGATGCTAAAAAGTTTTAAATGGCATTGATAAAAGGCTTAAGATGTGATGTACAAAAAAGCAGATATATACAGCTGTACAGACTGCCCAACCCTAGATAATGGTTACTGGGTACCTGCCATGCGGCTAGCTGGGTTTGAGATGTGCTCTAAGTATAAAACATATGCTGGTTTCAGAAGGCTTAGCATGGAACAAGGAACGTCAAATATTTTATTAATAATTAAAAAATACTGATTACATGTTGACGAGTTATAATTGGTTTTTATTGGGATTAAATAAAATATATCATCGAGGCGCCTGGGTGGCTCAGTCGGTTGGGCGTCCGACTTCAACTCAGGTCACGATCTCGCGGTCCGTGAGTTCGAGCCCCACGTCGGGCTCTGTGCTGACAGCTCAGAGCCTCGAGCCTGCTTTGGATTCTGTGTCTCCCTCTCTCTCTGCCCCTCCCCTGCTCATGCTCTGTCTCTGTCTCTCAAAAATAAATAAACATTAAAAAATTTTAAATACATTATTAAACTTAATTTACCTATTTCTTTTTACCTTTTTATAATAAAGGTTGCCAGAAAATTTAAATTTACATACGTGGCTCAGACTATATTTCTTTAGTTTTGAGAGAGAGAGAGAGAGAGAGAGAGCGAGAGAGAGCGTGTGCACACAGGAGCGGCAGAGAGAGGGAGACACAGAATCCAAAGCAGGCCCCATACTGTCAGCGCAAAGCCCAATGTGGGGCTCAAACCCATAAACTGTGAATCATGACCTGAACAGAAGTCAGATGCTCAACTGACTGAGCCACTCAGGTGCCCTTCTCAGCCTGTATTTCTACTGGACAGTGCTGATATAGATGATAGGATCTCAAATATATAAGAAATACATAGAAAACCGACAAACTTAACAATGGTTTTTGTCCCTAGATCGTAGAGCTATTGTTTCCCCCTTCTGTATATTTTTATATCTTCCAAATTTGATTCATTGAGCATGTATTATTTTCTATTCAGGAGGAATTAACAGAAATAAACAACACAAATAAAAAACAAGATTCCAATCTGGTTCAAAGACTTGTTTGCTGGCGGCTGAGAAAAGAAGCCCAGGGATACCCAAATGACTTTCTGTCACTGACGGAGGGTTAGCACACAAAGGATGTTGGCCAGCTGTTCTCCATCCTGACTGGAGACAGAAAAAAGCGGAAATGGGTGTTAACCGCAGGAGGGGGCCTGTAAGTTAAATATAGGGAAGAATTTCCTGAAGCGAGGGTGTTTAAACTCTGGAATGAGTTATGGAAGAAGCCTGGTCCCCCAAGGTCTTTTAAAATACTACAGATACCCATATGCCTTGTGTGTTCCTGTCGAGAGGCAATGAGACGACTTGTCAAGGTTCCTTCTACAATTACTATCTTAGAGTAAATAACTCCAATAAAACTTTCGTTTTCATTTATTTTTGACCAGACTTCACTTTTCATATTAAGGATATATTCTGAAAGGTGGGCCCATCTACCTTAAGTGGTACTCTTGAGACTTCAAAGACAATGTCATTTGATCTAAATTTAAAAACTAACATCAGCTAGACAACATGTTTTTTAAGTCCCTTGGGAGTCACCTGCCAAAAACTAGTTCTGAATTCAGCATAAGCGTGATGGAAGGAAGGAAAGAGGACACATTTATTTTTAAAGAGTGCGGCTTTTAAAAAAATGTTAACGTTGGACTGCCCCATCTTCAAAGTGGATAGTTTGGCTTAAAAGCTAAACTATTATGTTGTTACCCTTGGATTTTAAAGAAAGTAGACTGCTATCTCTCTCTCTCTCTCTCTCTCTCTCTCTCAAAAATAAACGTTAAAAAAATTTAAAAAAAAAGGGGTGCCTGGGTGGCTCCATTAGTTGGGAGGCCAACTTCGGCTCAGGTCACGATCTCACAGTTCGTGGGATTGAGCCCCACATCGGGCTCTGTGCTGATAGCTCAGAACCCGGAGCCTGCCTCAAATTCTGTGTCTCCCTCTCTCTCCGGCTCAGGCTCCCTCGTTTGCTCTCTCTCTCAAAAAAAATAAACATTAAAAAAATTTTTTAAAGAAAATAGATTGGCTCACTTGGTCTTGATTTTCATTATCCCGAGTTTACTTTAAAAAGCATTTCCTGAAAATGTGCCAAAGTTCGTTCATTCACTCGTCTGTTATTTATTTATCTATCGATCTATTTATCTATCTATTTATTTATTTAAAAAGCTGTTCAGCTTGATTCTCTCTATTTATGAAAAGGAATGGAAGACTAGGTAAGAAACAGGTCAGCAGAAACACCATCTAGAGATTTATGCCGCTTAAGTGAGATGACCATGCATAAAGCCACTACTTGTTCCTTCCTAAGTCACTTCATTAAGTGCGAGAAGGAATCTGCAAAAACATTCCAGGAAGCTGCACAACAGCTAAGGATACTCCTCTTCAGTGTCCCATCTTCAATACATCGCTGAAATTTGATGCGGTCTCTATAAAAAAGGTACACTTGGTCCTAAAACATCAACTAACTCAGTCCAAGATTGACCTCCATGGGTTAACAGCCTGTCCACTGAGGCTGGGTGCCAGGCTCCAGGTCCCACGTGACCACCAGAGTGCACAATGCATAGGAAAATTTTGTGAGTCATGTCCTTCAAAATATTAGTTTGTCTTATCTACTCATTTAGATTATAAACTAAACAACTGTCATCCAAGCAAGGCAGGAACTGTCTTACACTTTTGAATCTGTTTGGTCTCTTGAATAGTGCTATATGCAGAGGAGACAGTTACTGAATTGTTAAAGGCCTAAATCCTACTTAATAATACTTTGCATAGTTCTTTTGAGTTTATAAATCGCTCAGACATGACGTCATTTGCTCCATACAACTACGTTTGGGAAATAAGCCTGGTGCTATTAACTCCATTTAAAAAAGTGATACTCAAAAACAATTTATGGAAATTAAGTGATAGAGCTGAAGCTGGAGACCACATTTTGATTCCCAGCCCCAGTGCTCCTTCCGCTGTATCACACTGCCCTGTATGAAGCTGCTGGTTTAAGCTTTATAGTGGAGAAAAATTAAACTTAGGATAAAAAATTCCACATACGAAGCAGGACAGATGGTTTTGAAATCCTGCTTTTATCATGTCTTATTCTGAAAACAGAACGTGAAATTGGAGGAAGGCAAACACTGGGGGCAAAGGTTATGGTTTAGGCCAACCCATGTGCTTCCATCAGTTTTCTTGTTTCTTCATTAGTAGATTTGAAACATATAATCATTTTGTTTCTTTTGGTCTTATGTTCTCACATCCTTCACCAAGTTTTATGACTCTTAGTTTCCTACCTCTCTGAGTAAATGGGGCAGGATAAGCTACAAAGAATGTTTTCACCAGAACCCACTGCCTCCATATTGTGGCGTGTGCATGTCTGGACTTGACTTTGGTGGATTTCCCTGTGGAAGGTAATAGGTGCTAGAAATTAAATGATGCAGAGATAGGAGAGCTGGGAAAGGGCAGAGAAGGAGAATAGCCACTGACGAAGAAGGGGCGGCATGGTGTGGTGAAAAGAACAAGGGACTTGGAGTCAGATATCTGGGTTTCTGGCCTTACCCCCATCAATTAGGAGCATGTGACCTTGGCAGACCACTCCACATTTCTAAGGTTCGGATTTCTGATCTGTGAAATAGTGCTCATCAGCTTTGGCCTGCCTCCCCCACAGGGTTCTAGCAAACTTAAATAAAAACATGGAACATTTTGCAAATAAGAGATTTACTATTCGTAACTTCTGACTCCATGTGAGAGGTACCTAAGAAGGCAGGTACCAGAAAAAGTAGGTAGGCAAACAGATTTGCAGGGTATTTATCTCCATGGCTTCAGAAGGACTTTTATAAAGGACTTAAGGAAAGCAAGTGGGGGAAGATGATTATTTTGCAGCATTAACATACAAGATGGCATGAGCCGCTATTAAAAAATGTGAGCCGGGAACCATTTTCTATACCTATTTGTAGATTTTAAAGGAAAAACGAAACACCTCTAACAAAGAATGGATTAACGTTTTACAGTGTAGATAAAAACTGTGACTCAATTATCCACTACTTTTTTACAATGACCGCTACCACTCAGTGACCACTGCTGTGTGCGAGGCAGTATGCTAGACTTTATATATTTAATCCTCGCAGCAACTCTGTCAGGCAGGCACTACTGACTCCATCTTACAGATAAATATAAGCTGACGGCTTAAACTTGTTTGAAATTACAAAGACGGTAAGTGGTGGGGTCGGCATTCCGACCCATAGTCTTTCCAGGCTCGGTATAACTGGGCAACTATTTCCTTGACCTGCCCGATCCTATTCCCTAACCTTCACACGTCCAAATCCTTCTTGTGCTCCAGGTCCCCTAAATGCTGTCTCATTAATGAAGGCTTGTTCAGGTCTCAGGTCTCACCCACAGCCCCCACAAGGAAGCCAATGACTTCCTCCGAATGTTCAAGGAGTATATTCCATGAATAGAATAAGACGATGGCTAGTTTGTTTACTCACATAATTTTAGGCTTCCCTGATAGCAGGCTGATATCAGGATGAGGAAGACACAGTCCCCACCCTCCAGCTGCTCAAGAGCCTAGTGGCTAAGACTTGGTGAGAGATGTGAACCTATGCTCTTGAGGGAATATATATTTATCTCGGTATCTGCCACTGTGCCTGTAGAGTGAATGAATGAATGACGCAGGATGTGAGCTGGATCTTAAAGTGAGAGAGCAACATTTGGGCAGAGCGGAGGCAAGGGCAGGCTCTTCTAGGCAGTGGGAACTTGTCTGAGTAAAGAACTGAGGTCAGAAATGAGCGTGGTCTATCTGGAGGTCAGGGGAGAAGGGGTGAGAGAACAGAGGAGAGACATAGTCTGTCCCGGGACCTGAATGCCGGGGCCCCATCACACAGCCCGTTCACAACAACCACAGCACATAATCTCTCCAACTCGGTTTGCAACTTATCGTCTTACTGGCAGGCGTCAAGTAGCAGCTTCCATCGACATTCTTCCCCGACCGTAATTCAGCACTCGCATCAGCTGAGCGTGTGCATGTCAATTTGAACCTTGGACTTGGCAGTCGGTAGCAAAAGTAAGACGGTATGTTTAAATGGCACGCTGGTGGCTTTTAACCAAAATACTTAAGAGCACAACCTGTGACTTGAAAGTCTACTTTTCAAAGTTGTGTTGCTTGGCAGTTACAATGGGGTTGGTGATCTGAGGATGAGAAAATTGCGGCTCCTTTTGGAAAGACCTAGCATAATGCCCTCAGACCGTGCTCCACCTAACCCTCTCGTGAGGAAAACACGTCAGTTTTAGGATGAAGCAGGTAGCTGCTTTTGATATTAGATCAGAATCCTGTAACGCGGAAGAGAAAAATCACGTCACCCAGGAAATTTTCATAACGTTGTCTTTTAAAAAACCAAACAAACAAGCCGTCACACGGCTTTGAAGCCTACCATGAGGAGGGAGTCAGCGGCCGCACCGACCCTCCTCCGCCAGTTTGGAATCCTCGACACCAAAAGCACACACAGCAAATCTGCTTCCGCAGGGACCAGTCTGTGAATGGTAACAACCGCACAGAAAATGGAAGTGTTTTCTTTTACAAAAGATGTAAGAGGCTCCCTCGGGAGTGTGAGTTTTTTTACCCTCTGCCCTAAGGAGCACAGGCTTGGGAGGGAAGTCCTCAGTCCACGGTCGCTCTCGGAAATTCTCAGATTTCCTCAGAGGCTAAAAGTGCTCGCTCCAGCTTTGTTTGCATTTGTAACTTCCAGGCTGGCTTCCTGTGGTGGTTTTTGCTTGGAATCATTCGGTAGCGCTCATGTGGTGGTACTTCGGATCTACCTTGTAGCCCATTCTTCGTGACAGCACCATAAAGGGGTACCTGCTACTCATTCAGCGTTAATGTGAATGTTGGCACGGAGGGGCACTGCAGAAATGTGTGAGTTTAGGGCTCAATGGGTTCACTACATCAGTGCCAGGAGGCCCAGATTCTAGTTTTATTGCTATAGGTTCATGGGTCAACCACGTTTGGAAAGTCATTTATTTCCTCTGTACCTTAGAAGTGAGAATTGCTGGAAATGTCAGTGTTTTAGGAGGGGAAGGGCAGGCGGGTTGCAATGTGGAAGCATTTCTATATGAACATCTCTCTTTAATGAGATCTCAGAAGAAAGGAATCCAATCTCTCAAGTTCCAGTAATTTATTGCCATTTTGGTTTTCATTTTAAGTATTTACATTTTTTCTTTTTCTTTTTCTAATGTTTTTATTTATTTTTGAGACACAGAGAGAGAGACAGAGCATGAGCAGGGGAGGGGCAGAGAGAGAGGGAGACACAGAATCCGAAGCAGGCTCCAGGCTCCGAGCTGTCAGCACAGAGCCCGACGCGGGGCTCGAACTCACGGACCGCGAGATCATGACCTGAGCCAAAGTCGGACGCCCAACCGACTGAGCCACCCAGGAGCCCCAAGTATTTACATTTTTTCTAATTTTGTATTTGTAGTTTTGTATTCTTTTTCTTGAAAAGGGTTCCCAAATTATATAAGCTCTCTGTTCCTAATGTGAGCATGTACGATAGCCAAGGTGGTCTGTCCTTTGCCAATAAAGCTACTGCGCCTTTTCTAAGACTGTCCCCTCCACATGAGGGGGTAGATGAGAACGGTGGTAGAAGGAAGAGGAGCAGCGGGTCAGAAAAGAACTTGTTCATGTAACAAGACAGGCCAGACAGTGACCGTCTGCGAGAGGAGGGGAGAGTGGTGTCAGAGGAGGCAGTGGGGAGGCAGGGGGCAGGAAGACCACGGAAAAGAGCCTGAATTTTATTTTAGCCACCGAGAGCAGGGAGGAATTAAGATACAGCTGAAATGTAAAAAGGCCACTCTGGCTACTGTGGGGAACGAAGAGAGGCAGGACAAGAGTGAAGTTAGGGAGAAAAACTGGACTAGTGCAGTGTCGGGCAAGAGAAGGTGGTGCCCTGGACTGGGGTGGTCGTAGTAGACACGGGGGGCAGTGGTCGGATTCGATATACACTTTGCAGGGAGAGATGACGGGGTCTGCTGATGAATCAGACTAGATCTGGTGTGAGGGGAATCAAGGATCACGCCCTGATGTGAGCGTTTGCTGACAGGAAGAGAGAGGAAGGGCACTTACAGGTATGTCCAGGCTGAGGCGCCTGTGATGCTCTACAGGGGGTTGCGGGGGGCGGGGGGTGTCAAGTTGATCTCTGGCTACACAGAGTTGTCAGGAGAGAGTCTGGATGAAAATGTAACTCTGGGAGTCATATGTGCATAGACGATTTTCAAAGCTGAGGGAATGGATGAGATCACATGAGAAGAGAGTAGAGAGAAAAAAAGAGAGGAAGACCTAAGATGGGGCCACGGAGAGCTCCATTTTTAACAATCACGTAGAGGAGGAGGAACATGACAAGCAGAGAAAAAGCAGCTGAAGGGAGGAAAACCAGGGGAGGGTAGTTAGCGTCAAGGAAGCCAAGAAAAGAGAAGGTCTCAAGCAAGGCTAAATGCCAGTCGCGGAACAGCATAAGGACAGAAAAGTGCCCTTTCTGTAACACAGAGTTCGGCAGATATCTACCTAGATAGAAGGAGTTTCCGTCTGCCGACTGCACTGGAGATCAGACTAGAGTGAGTTCATGGGAAATTGGAAACATAGAACATATATGGACCTATAATCACTAAATCAGTAGTTAAAAATCTGCACCCTCCTCTCTCAACAAACAAAAACCACTAGGTTTTTGCTAAGTTCTATCAGACCTTCGCTGTATAGATGACTTTTTACCTTATATAAACTGTTCCAGAGAATACAAAAGAAGGGAAAGATCCTTCATTTATTTTATAAGGCTATTAAAACCTTGTTACCCAATCAGACAAGGATTATTATGTGAGAAAGAAAAATTCTAGGCTAGCCTCACCTCAGTTCACAGAGGCAGACATTCTAAAAATTAGCAAAATGAGTGTAACAATATAGGAAAAAATAATACATGACGACCAGATAGAGTACATCCCAGCAGACAAAGATGGCTTAACATTAGAAAATGCATTAACACTAATTAACACAAGGAGAACAAATATAGTGTTATCTCAATAGATTCAGAATAAGCATTTGACAAAATTAAAAACACACACTCCGTATACACACACAAATACACAATAGAATACTATTTGGCCATAAAAAAGAACGAAATCTTGCCATTGCAATGAGGTAGACGCAGCTAGAATATATTACACTAAGCGAAGTAAGTCAGAGGAAAACAAATACCATATGATTTCACTCACGTGTGGAATTTGAGAAACAAAACAAATGCACGAAGGAAAAATAAGAGAGACAAACCAAGAAACACTTTTTTTTTAAGTTTATCTATTTCGAGAGAGAGAGAGAGAGAGAGAGAGCGAGCACGTGAGCAAGGGAGGGGCAGAGAGAGAGGGAGAGACAGAATCCCAAGCAGGCTCTGAGCTGTCAGCACAGAGCCTGAAGCGGAGTTCAATCAAGCTCAGTCTCGTGAACTGCAAGATCATGACCTGAGCTGAAATCAAAAGACAGACACTTAACTGACTAAGCCACCCAGGCGCCCTTGAAACACCCTCAACCATAAGAGAACAAACTGATGGTCACCAGAGGGGAGGTGAGAGGAGGATGGGTGAAACAGGTGATGGGGATTGTCAGACAATAAAAAAATGAGAACAAAACCCCCAAACCACATACCTTCGTGATTAAAAAAACAACTCTTAGTTGCGCTAGGAATAGAGAGAAACTTCTTTCGCGAATAAAGGCTATCTATCCAAACGTGCAATAAATACAGTACTTAATGGTGAAAAGTTAGAAGCATTCTCTGTAAAGTCAGGAATAAGACAAGGGTATTCACTGTCAGTGTTCCTCTTCCATAATAAAATGGAAGCCAAGAAAAAGCAACATAAGTAAAAACTGGAAGGAAGAAACAATGCCGTCATTCACTAAAACACTGATTGTATACATAGAAAATCTAAGAGAATCTAAGACAAACTACTAGAATTAATGTTACCAAGGTTGCTGTACACACTCTCAAAATATAAAAATCAGTGGTATTCCTGTGTATTAGCCACAAAGAAGTTAGATGCTCTAATGAAAAATTTATAATTGCAACCAAAATGGTAAGCTACCTAATAAAAGATGTATAAGATCTTACGAAGAAAATTTTAAACCTTCATTGAGGTATTTTTAAAAAACAGAAAGGGTGGCGGGGGGCTCCTGGGTGGCTCAGTCAGTTAACTGTCTTGACTTCGGCTCAGGTCATGATCTCGTGGTTCATGAGTTTGAGCCCCACATCGGGTTCTGTGCCGACAGCTCAGAGCCTGGAGCCTGCTTTGGATTCTGTGTCTCCCTCTCTTTCTGTTCCTCCCCTGCTCACACTCTCTCTCTCTCTCTCAAAAATAAAGATTAAAAAAAAAAACAGGAAGGGGGCGCCTGGGTGGCTCAGTCAGCTGGGCACCCAACTTTGGCTTGGGTCATGGTCTCGACGTTTGTGGGTTCGAGCCCCGCACCGGCCTCTCTGCTGTCAGCGTGGAGCTGACTTCAGATCCTCTGCCCTTCCCCTGCTCATGCGTGTGCTCTCTCAAAAATAATAAGTAAACATTTAAAAAAAAAAAAAGGAAAGAAAACATATAAAGAGATACCAAGTTCACAGTAAGGAAGATTTGGTATCAAATCATGCAAATACAATTTTTAAGAAAAACCAAAAGTTTTGAAGAACTGTAAGTAGGAGCCTCACCCTATCAGATATCAAGAAAGTTCGGGGTATCTTCCTTTTCCCTTGCTATGAAGGAACATGATTTAGGTGTAGCACTTCTGGCCTCTCTCCATTCTCTCTCTCTTCGAGAAGGGCCTTTTCTGATGGGCGAATTTAGAGGGAAAAGTAAAACTTGGGTACTCTTGGCTTAGCCCCATCTGGTTTCCTATAGGAGTCTGTGACTGCTCTCTGCAGAGTGGTCAAGGGCCTGCCTCTGTGAGAAAAGCCTGGAGTTCTCCAGTTCACGATGCCGACTGTGAGGGGAAGTTTTATTTTGAGTGATGAGAGGGGCGCCTGGGTGGCTCAGTCGGTTAAGTGTCCGACTTCGGCTCAGGTCATGATCTCATGGTCCGTGAGTTCAAGCCCTGCGTTGGGCTCTGTGCTGACAGCTCAGAGCCTGGAGCCTGCTTCAGATTCTGTGTCTCCCACTCTCTCTGACCCTCCCCCATTCATGCTCTGTCTCTCTGTCTCAAAAATAAATAAACGTTAAAAAAAAATTTTTTTTAAAATTGAGTGACGGGGGCGCCTGGGTGGCTCAGTTGGTTAAGCTTCCGATTTCAGCTCAGGTCATGATCTCACAGTTTGTGGGTTTGAGCACCGCATCGGGCTCAGTGCTGACAGCTTGGAGCCTGGAGCCTGCTTCTGATTCTGTGTTTCCCTCTCTCTCTGCCCCTCCCCCGCTTGTGCTCTCTGTCTGTCTCTCTCTCTTTCAAAAATAAACATTGAGTGATGTTTTTGCAAACCCTTTTTATTTTAGATCTGAATCCACATTTTCCAAAAGGCTTTTTCAGTAATGAAACTGACATTTTGACTTCTATTACTCTGTCTTTTGTATATCCCCTCTAAAGTCGCTCCACATATCAGGGGGAGGAAGGATGCTTTTTATTGGGTATCCTCAAACGTCAACATGACTTAAAGACATTACATCTTGTCATATTTAAAAATGTGGTATTAGCCCACAGATAGACAAATAAAACAAAGGAGCAGAATTGGGAGCCTGGAAACAGATTCATGTATATAAGTAAACCTGGCACATGAAAGAAATGGCATTATCAAACAGTGGACAAAAGACAGACTCTTCAATAAATAATACTGGGACAATTTGCTGTCTGTACTGAGCAAGATTCATTTAGTGATTAGTCAGGTAGTATTGTGGGTTGCTTCTTTTAAAAAAACTTATTTTAGGGGGGCACCTGGGGGGCTCAGTTGGTTAAGCATCCAGCTCTTGGTTTCAGTTCAGGTCATGATCTCACAGTTTTGTGAGTTCGAGCCCTGGATTGGGCTCTGTGCTGACAGTGCAGAGCCTGCTTGAGATTTTCTGTAACCCCCTCTCTCTGCCCCTCCTTTGCCCCCGCCCCCCTTTCTCAAAATAAATACATAAACTTAAAAAATTAAAAAAAAATTATCTTAGGTTATTTATCATTTGCATTATGAAACCTTTCATGAATTACGTATCTTGTTTCCAACGAGATCACAGATTCTTTGAGTGTAGGGCTTGAACCTTACACTTCCTGTTAACCCTCCAGAGCGCCTATCACAGAACTTTACACAGAGACAACACTAAGTAAATGTCTGCTGGCTCTTGTTATTTACATTAAGACTCAATTCCTATTCCTAATGCCTCAGGGCACATGGGTCCATATCAGTACCAAGCTTTTATAAAATATTTTGATATTCTAAAGTAGAATTCTTTAAACAATTGTTCATTTGCTTAATAGGGGTCCTATCTAAGATCAGACATCCAGAACTTGCACTTTGAGGATCACATAGGACAAAAATAAAAGATGTCAGAGTAAAGGTCAGTTAAAGACGTCGCTTTCTCATTACTCTCAAGGCCTATCCTTCTGGCACAGAAGAAAATGAAACCAATCTTATACCTTCCTCCCTACAGATAGTTTTTCTGTCTCACCACACACTGGTGAGATGAGCAGGGCAGGGATTACAGATGAGGAAATTAAGTTTCAGAGAGGTTAAACTTCAAGTTCACCCAGCAGGCTGGAGAAAGAAGTGGGAAGAGAAGCCAGTGCTCTTTAGAAGAAACTATACTGCTCCCAGCTCTGTAGCTCTTAAGGCTTGATTTCCTTTTACGGGGTTTTGTAAGTTCCTGCCCATCATCCGAGAATTCAAACTTCAAGAATGACTAAATGGCTGGAGCCAACAGCTCTCCATGTAAGTCAGGTGAATCAAGCTAATGTCTTCTTTGCAACAGAATTTCCCTCTCCCCTTCTCTTTGTCAAGGAGTTCTGTCTGTCCCGTCAAAACATTTTTAGACAGCAACTTGCCCTTATGGTCCGACAGGCACTGACATCAAATATAAGAAACATTTTGGCATGGGCCTCCTGGTCTCAGACTGGGTCCGTCAAGCTGACCTATTTGTTGTCTGCTTTCTTCCCTTAACTCTCATAGCCACTGATCCTGAAGCTCATGCTGTAGTTATGTCCTTCGCTGGCTCTTCGAAGAAGCCCCAGGGGCTCCTTGTCTCCCTTCTGTGGATCACATTGGCTGTCCCCCAGTCTCTGCCTCAGCAATACACTCAAGGATTCCTCACCCGGCCAACCTCCCAGTGTTCAAACAGTACCCCCTCGAACCTGTGCCCTTCCAGAGGGTGCCTCACTCCACTAAGCCAGACTGGGGTGTAGACACACACACGTACAATGGCTGCCTTTCCTTTCCTTCAGGTATCTTAGCAAAGAAAGCACGTGTGGAGTGATGAGGAAGCCAGGAAAGTTTCTCTGATTATTATCCACGTTCCAGGTTCTGGGTGTCAGAGATAAAGGTACTCACCACCTGACCATTAGTCCATGCTCCATGAAGTTTTTCAGGTTAGGGAGGGTTTGCCTCAAGTCTGGAGTCCCTAGTCCATGTTGATATCTTAGCTGCAAAGGTGGAAAAACAGAATTAAAAGAAATTCTGGCAGATACTAGGCAATGCTTCCCAAACACAATCCATTCACTAAGTTTTTTCTTCTTTTGAACTCTCAGAGAGGAAATGTAAATGTACGATTCCAATATTGTTGACCATACTTTCAAGATAGTATTTATTTATTTATTTATTTATTTAAAAAAATTTTTTTAACGTTTTATTTATTTTTGAGACAGAGAGACAGAACATGAATGGGGGAGGGGCAGAGAGAGAGGAAGTCACAGCATCTGAAGCAGGCTCCAGGCTCTGAGCCATCAGCCCAGAGCCCGACGCGGGGCTCGAACTCACGAACCGCGAGATCGTGACCTGAGCTGAAATCAGACGCCCAACCGACTGAGCCACCCAGGCGCCCCCAGGATGGTATTTAAAAGGTAGCTTCTTCCTCTCCTGCTTCCTTGCCTCCTAAAGTTAGAGAAGACAAGGAATGGCCACGTATGGAATTAGCACATTTCAAAGAGCCCTACAGGGTTTGCTGACATTAACTCCAGGGACACATACTGCAAAACCAGTATTTGGTTTTCGATACTGAAGGCTGGCAGTAGATACTCTGGGCACATTCAGCCCTTCTTTCCCTGACCTTCCCCTTTGTATAACCAAGGGCAATGTCGTGCTCATCTCTAATTTCCAACAGTGTATGACAGTGCTAGGGCTCGGTTAACGCTTATTAAACAAATAAATAGCAAGCCACTTTTGATAGAAGCTGTGCTCTGTTTTTCTCTCATTCCTAACTTTCCTCTTGTCCAGAACCAGGACTTACAGCTGTAGAGCTGGTATGAGGAAACTATGGCCTGTGGATGGATCTGGTCTTAGTTTTACTTATTTCTGCTAGAGTTGATTTTCTAAATTAGGTCCTTCTATGTACCTTGGGCAACTTGCTAATGGTTTTCATCTGTCTATTCCTTGCCTTCTCTAACTCTGTCTCTGACTACCTCTTGCTTTTAACTGGTCACAACAGCAATCTAAATATATGTGCATATTCATACACGTGCTCTCTCTCTCTCTCTCTCACACACACACACACACACACACACACACACAACATTAAATGCACAATAAGTGGGGGCGCCTGGGTGGCTGAGTCGGTTAAGCGTCCGACTTTGGCTCAGGTCATGATCTCGAGGTCCATGAGTTCGAGTCCCGCGTCAGGTTCTGTGCTGACAGCTCAGAGCCTGAAGCCTGTTTCAGATTCTGTGTCTCCCTCTTTCTCTCTCCTCCCCTGCTCATGCTCTGTCTCTCTCTTCTCAAAAATAAAAAAAGTTAAAAAAAATACACAATAGGAGCGCCTGGGTGGCTCAGTTGGTTGGGTGTCCGACTTCGGCTCAGGTCATGATCTCGCGGTCCGTGAGTTCGAGCCCTGCGTCAGGCTCTGTGCTGACAGCTCAGAGCCTGGAGCCTGTTTCAGATTCTGTGTCTCCCTCTCTCTGACCTTCCGCCATTCATGCTCTGTCTCTCTCTGTCTCAAAAATGAATAAACGTTAAAAAAAAAAAAACACAACAAATGTACAAGGCCCTGTGGAAATGTATTTTTCAAATGATATGATATATATGAAGAAAGTACTTTGTAAGCTGTATACTGGTGTACTAACATGAAAGATAATCAGTCTTGACGTTTTACTTTTCCAGCACCTAAATTTAAAAGTGGCTAAGCCAAACTTCTAAATATTTTCCTCTCTTAAAAAATAAAACCACTACTAGGGCTACTGGCTGGCTCAGTCAGTAGAGCATGCGACTCTCGATCTCGGGGTTGTGAGTTCGAGCCCCACATTGGATGGAGAGATTACTTAAAGGTAAAAAAAAATCTTAAAAAAAGAAACAAACAAACAATAAAACCGCTACCAATAACAACAACAACAAAATCAAACTTTTCTTTTGTTTGTATCTACTACTTAACTGATTTTTTTACTTAAGTGTGAGTGACACTAACAGAGTTTACTCTCACTACCCTGAACCGCTAAAGGAAAACCCCCAAGCCTAACCAGATCTCTCGAATGGTCTGAATATACACAAAAAATAAGGAAGTAGAAACAGAGAATGTTAAAACTCAAAGGTATTTTGAATATTATTTAAGGCAATCCTTTTCTTTTGCAGATGGGGAAACTGAAGCCCAGAAAGGGGAAATAAATTCTCCAGGACTGCATGTTTTCATAGCAGAGATAATATTAGCTAGAGCCTCGTTCTCACAACCATGCTATTCCACCATCTACCCCAAAGTCTGAGAAGAAAATTGGTTGAAATACTTGAGAAGACAAAGGGAAATATTCTTTTCCTTTTCCAAAGCTAGCTTGGTGACCTAAATCACCTCCTGAGATTTGTTGACCTTGAATTATAAGATCTACTCCATATTAAATGACATCATTTCTTATATTAGTATAAAGGCATTTT
Source organism: Lynx rufus (assembly GCF_022079265.1). Classification (NCBI taxonomy): domain Eukaryota; kingdom Metazoa; phylum Chordata; class Mammalia; order Carnivora; family Felidae; genus Lynx; species Lynx rufus. The sequence goes on from NW_025814897.1 coordinate 56,322,728, forward strand.
TTCCATACATTGATAAAAGTAAAATGGCTGATATCCCAATGTGACATTCCTGAATTCATTGTTTCAATAAAAAAGTGAAATTGTTTACACATGGCATGGAAATTTCACCTGTGATTCATACTGAAAAATATTAAATATCAAAACACACACACACACACACACACACACCATACTGAAATAACACTAAGCTATGTGTCCCTGAGCCAGTACATAGTCAATTGCCTGCTGCAGGCTCCACAATGGAAGGTGGGTGTTGAATTCTTTTCACAGACCACAACAAAACTTTTTCTTCAAGTCTGATTTCAACCAAAAAAGGAAAATGTGGGAATTCTAAGCCTCTACCCAGGTCTTAATCCTGCATTTGCTGTATAGCATTATCATTTTTTAATCACAGAATCCTAGGACATTGTATCTTAAAGAGACCCTGGAGACCATTTTTCCAACCTCCTTCCTTTCATAAATGAAGAAACTAAGGCTCAGTAAGGCAAGTGTCCTGCCCAAGGTCACAGCTGATCAGGGACCAAGCCAAGGCTGGATTTAAATTTTTTTTTAATTTTTTAAATCCAAGTATAATTAACATACTTGTTATGTTAATTACATTCAACATTCAACATTTGTGCATTCTACATTCATTTTTCCGATTCAACAATTCTATACGTTATTCAGGTGCTCACCACAATAAGTGTACTCTTAATCCCCATCACCTATTTTACCCATCCCCCTCCCACCTTCCCTCTGGCAACCACCAGTTAATGTTCTCTGTTTCTCTGTATTTCGGTCTGTTTTTGTTTGTCTCTTTTTGCTTTGTTCATTTGTTTCTAAAATTCCAAATATGAGTGAAATCATATGGTATTTGTCTTTCTCTGACGGACTTATTTCACTTAGGTCCATCCATGTTGTTGCATATGGCAAGATCTCTCCTTTTTATGGCTGAGTACTATTCCTGTGTGTGTGTGTGTGTGTGTGTGTGTGTGTGTGTGTGTGTGTCTCACATCTTACATTCCATTGTGTGTATGTGTATACTGCTTTCCTATCTTGGCTATTGTAAATAATGCTGCAATAAGCATTGGACGCATATATCTTTTTGAATTAGTATTTTTGTTTTCTTTGGGTAATACCCAGTAGTGGAGCTGGATCACATGGTAGTTCTGTTTTTAATTTTTTGAGAAACCTCCATACTGTTTTCCACAGTGGCTGCACCAGTTTGAATTCCCTCCACCAGTGCATGCGGGTTCCTTTTTCTCCACATCCTTGTCAACACTTGCCGTTTCTTGGTTTTTGATTTTACAAGGCTAGAGTTTCTTTTCTTTTTTTGGCTAGAATTCCTTCAAACAAATTTTTTTAAGGTTTATTTATTTTTGAGAGAGAGAGAGAGCGGAACCAGGGGAGGGGCAGAGAGAGGAGGAGACACAGAATCCAAAGCAGGCTCCAGGCTCTGAGCTGTCAGCACAGAGCTCAACACGGGCCTCAAACCCATGAACCGCGCGTGAGCCAAAGTCAGATACTTAACTGATTGAGCCACCCAGGTGCCCCTTGGCTATGATTTCTTAATAACAACTCCAAATTCTTTCTACCATGTCACCCTTTTAATTTTCAACATATAAAACCAAAAAAAATCACACATAATACATATATATATTAAAATTTAAAAATAAAGTACATGTACTGTTTAGTAAGTCTAAACTGCTATAAGGCTTATAATGAAAAAGCAAATTCTTTGCTTTTCAGTAACAACTTCTTCACCTTCATATTTCTAAATAGTGTGATTATATTAATTTTCCTATTATTTCCTATTCTTCCCAGTTTTAAACATCATCTACTGTGTTCCTACTATGAAAAATGAAAATTTAGATTTTATATTACTCTTCCCTTACACAAACATTTTATCCCCTCATCCATACATCACCTATGACTTTCTCATAAAGAATGTGAGGATTTAACTCTCTACCCTCCCAAATATACTTCTTTTCACCCTTAAGATATTAAATATCACAATTTTTGTTAGCTCAATATTTAGTGCTTACCTTATTATATATGCAGAAATACTTTTCACTGCTAAGCCATGTAACAACATACTATTCCTTTTTTGTACTTTTTTGGGTTTGCTTTTCCTAAACTGATAATTGTCATTTTTCCTAGTTGTTGGGTACCTATCTTGAAGACAGTGTTAATTGTTGAGTACTTATATACTTATCACTAGATCCCCCCTAAACTAGAACAAAACCTTTTTTTTTTTTTTTAATTTTTTTTTCAACGTTTATTTATTTTTGGGGCAGAGAGAGACAGAGCATGAACGGGGGAGGGGCAGAGAGAGAGGGAGACACAGAATCAGAAACAGGCTCCAGGCTCTGAGCCATCAGCCCAGAGCCTGACGCGGGGCTCAAACTCACGGACCGCGAGATCGTGACCTGGCTGAAGTCGGACGCTTAACCGACTGCGCCACCCAGGCGCCCCTAGAACAAAACCTTAAAATTCTTCTCAGTCTGATTAAATACACCACATGACCTACCAGGTCCATTTCCCCCTTGGAAGCACCCCTCTTCTCTGTTCCATTCTGAACTTGCTGCTCTCGGGGCCTTCTCCACTGCTCCCTTCTCAGAACTTTCCTTCCCCATCATCTCATCTGTGTCAAAGCTGTTGTTTTAGATCTCATGACTTCTCTCTTGATTTACTGCCTCATCATGGTAGTGCATATCCTATAACAGTTTTCTGGGAAAGGGGAACATGGGAGGCATCTTTTTTGACACCTTGAATATTTAAAAATACCTTTATTCTATTCTCACACTTGAATGATAGTTTGTCTGGGTATAGAATTCAAGGCTGAAATAATTTCCCTTGAAAATTTCTAAAATAATGTTTCACTGCCATTTTTTTTTTTAAATTTTTTAAATTACTATGTTTATTTATTTTGAGAGAGAGACAGACAGAGTACGAGTGGGGGAGGGGCAGAGAGAGAGGGAAACACAGAATCCAAAGCAGGCTCCAGGCTCTGAGCTGTCAGCACAGAGCCTGATGTGGGGCTAGAACTCACAAACCACGAGACCATGACCTGAGTCGAAGTTGGGCACTCAACCGACTGAGCCACCCAGGCGTGCCCTGTTTCAGTGCCATTTAACTGTGCATATGGGAACTGAGAAACCTGGTAACATTCTGATTCTTGATCCTTTGTATGTGAGTTGATTCTTCTTTCTGGATGTTTTTGGGATTTTATTCTTTAACCCCAGTATTTTAAAAGTTCACAGTGCTAAGCCTCTGTTTTGGTGTTTTTCATTCATTGTGCTGGGCACATTGTGAGGCCTTTCAATATGAAAACTGTTATCCCCTAATTCTTCTTTTCTTCTTCTCCTTCTCCTCCTCCTCCTCCTTCTTCTTCTTTTCTTCTTATTGTTATTAGCAGCAGTAGTATTTTGTCATCTGCTCTTTCCCTACTTTCTGTTACTTCTGGGTTTCTTTCTTCTTCTTCCTCCTTTTTCTTTTAGGTTTGAAAAAACAGGGGCGCCTGGGTGGCGCAGTCGGTTAAGCGTCCGACTTCAGCCAGGTCACGATCTCACGGTCCGGGAGTTCGAGCCCCGCGTCAGGCTCTGGGCTGATGGCTCAGAGCCTGGAGCCTGTTTCCGATTCTGTGTCTCCCTCTCTCTGTGACCCTCCCCCGTTCATGCTCTGTCTCTCTCTGTCCCAAAAATAAATAAACGTTGAAAAAAAAAATTAAAAAAAAAAAAAAGAAAAAGAAAAAACATTCATGGCATTATGAATGAGACTGTAAAAGCTCATCAGATAGTCTATGCAGTGCTTGCTGACTGGGGGGGGGGGGTTCACTGTAGAGCGAGTGAGGATTGAAGCCTAGCCCTTTCTGTGGGGCACACGTCAATCCCAGTAGTTCTCATTGCTGGGACTATATTTCTCCAGAGGGAATCCTCCAATCTTCTGCCTAGGAATATAATCTAGATCCCATTCTGAGAGTAGAAAAAAGCGGTTGGGGGAATTCATTGTTGGTATGTTGGACTTTAACTGAATCCCCTCGTTTTCGGTAAGGCATCTTATTTTTTGACCCTGTGTACCGGGCAGTTCGGAGTTCAGAGCTTCTCTGGTTCAATTTTTTCAGAAAGTAAACCTCCAATCTCCCACTGGGGTGTGTGCAGGGGTAATTGCTTGGTTATGAAGTGTGGATGAAGTGAACTGGCAATCTTATTTCTCTTTCTATAGAATTTCAAGCAATTCTCCTGTTTTTTAGACCTATTCCTTATTCTACACTCTATGAGGTACTTCATACCTCCAAATCCCAAGTCCTTCTGGAGGGCTATGGCTTGAATTACATGGTTACTTGAAGGCTCTAGGCTTCCTTTTTCTCCATTCTGCCAACTCAGTTTATCACTCATTTATTTGTTTGCATTTTTCTAAAATTTTGTTGACTATCACTCACTCTCGTCTCTTCTGTTCTCTTCAACCCCATGAGTTTGCAAGTTTATATTATTTTATCTAGTGCCACTAATAAATAACATTTCAATGGGGAGCTGACATAAACGAGTATGACACAAATGAGTAAATTCAATTTGTTTATCATGCAGTCCCCTACATACATAACAGCTTTTTCATACTGGCTAACAACCTTCCGGACAGCCTTTTACAGAGTACTCAATAGAGCTCTATTTCCTGTCTCCAAGTCTCTCTCTAGGCATCCTCCATCTGACCATATTCTCTTCTTTATCTTTATGTATTTTGGGAGAGAGAGAGAGAGAGAGAGAGAGAGAAGGGAAGGGGCAGAGAGAGGGAGAGGGAGAATCCCAAGCAGGCTCTGCACTGTCAGCACAGAGCCCAACACGGGGCTCCATTTCAGGAATGCGGAGATGAAGATCTGAGCTGAATACTTAACTGACTGAGCCATCCAGGTGCCCCCATCTGGCAATATTCCATCTGTTCTCAAGGTGTGGATACAAGTTCCATTTCCTGTAGGTAGCTTTCTCTGACTCCTCCAGGATAAGGGAACATTTTACACCACTCCCCAAATCCCTTCCCGCACCAAGTTTGCATGTGCTGTCTTTGGAAAGCCTTAACTAACTGAGTAGGTACTTGATAAATATTTGTTAATTAGTAAGTGAGATCAATGCTGTGGGGAGGGAATGAGAGGCATCATGACGCACTGCAATGAGCTTCGATGCAAAAGATCTGGATGTGAACAACAGCGCTGTCAGTTACTAGTTGTTTGACTTTGGGTAAGTCATTCACTTCTCTGAGGAGTTTCAGCTTCCTTACTTATAAAATGGGAAATGTTACCTCTCTTGCAGAGCTGTTGTGAAGTTTAAATAAGATAAAGTGTACAGAGCACCCCAAACAATATGTGGTACATAATAAGCGCTCAATAAACTATACTTACTACCATTATAATACATATATACTCTGTATATTATCATCATCAGAGCATCTACTACTAGGCTGGGCATAAAACTGGTGCCCAAAGATGGCTTATCACTTAACTCATTAGAATGAGTGTCAGAAAGGAGGGGGGGGGGAGTTCAACTCAAAGGAAAAAAAATCTTAAGTACATTGTTCACTTTTTTACATGGCAATTTTTACTAATTTACTAAGCTTCTGACTGCAAGCACTCTAAAGAGGCAGTAATGAACACGATACATGTCAATATCTTTAAAATAATTGCACAGTGAAATGGAAAGACATGATGTGGGTGGTCAGAAGATCTGGGTGACTGAGCTCTACTGTATGATCATCAGCAAGTGCCTCCCTGCTCTGGCTAGCCAAATAATTTTCAAATTTTTTTTTTCTGTAGCTCTAGAATCCTTTGTTTAAATGAAATATTATGTAGAAGCCCAAAGCATAAAGCAAATAAGGAACTCCTCTAACTAAGGGAAGTGGTGGAACAGAATTAGAGCTCAGACAGGCATTCCCATCTTGCAGGTTAAACAAACGCTCCTGAGCTACATCATCTTGATGAGCCTTTCAAAGTTTTGTGAGTCCACTTTCAATGCTCTAACATTACAGGTTTGCACCATGTATATAAGGATTTTGATATAAAAATATGGTTTGCACAGCACACATTCACAGTGTGAGAGAGGAAAGAACATCAGCCCAGTCAGCCCCATTTCTGACTTTGCCCACTTCTGATGGTATCAGAAGTCAAACTTGGCGAAGAGGGTGTCAAACCTTTATGTGTTCACTTGAGGGGTAGGTTTTGATGGAAGAGCCTACAGAAGATACCTTTCTGAACACCTCAGGGGAAGTATATGAAAATAGAAGGGGTAGGATGGGATTCAGTCTTATATACTATACTATGTCAGGTAGAGCTGACCCACTATGTACTTATGTACATGTAAATGTACATACTTTAGGAAAGAAATAAATCTAAATTTTTATTAAGTAATTCTTTAACAAGTTAACTGTGGTGATGCATTAGCAGAAACAGGAAAAAAAAAAAAAAAAAAAAGGAGTGAGGCCAAGGAGGAAAAGACAAAGGACAGGGAAAGGGGAGAAAGAACTACATTTACTAAGTTCCTACATATTCTATTCTTTCATTCAACAAGTATTTATTTAGTGTCCACCAGGGTAGGCCCTGTAAATCAGCTCTGTCTCTGGAATGACAGGCCTGGACTCACAGTCTGTTCTCACCACATAATATATGAAATCTTGAACGAGTCACATAACCAATCTGTGCCTTGGCTGTAGAACATGAGCAACACTCCAGAGGCGGCTCTGAAGGTTAGGTTCAAAGACTGAAGTTCTCTTTTCTCTAAAAAAAATCTTATTTCACATTCCTCAAAACCTGCCCTCACCAAGTACTATCAATACCACACTTCCCTAAAGAGCTCCTTCTGCTCTGCTCTCACTTCTGATTGGGGAAGTGGGGGGGTGCCAAGAAACCCAGGCAAATAAAATATTGCCTTGGGTCCATCTAACTGCCTCAAATTAGTCTCTGAAATAAACACCTTTTGTAACAACTTCCTACTTAACCACCACCCAAAGAGTCTAAGCAGTTTTTAAGTGGAATTTTGGTTTCAATTAGCTTGAATTTCGGCTTTACTTTGATTGGTTTAGAACTCCACAGGAGCAATTAAACTTTTGTGTAACTCTATCGTAGGCTAGTAGGTGAAAACTACACATAAATGATAAATGAGATGGGAAGTGGGAAGAAGAATGTTCGGTGGTTCCCTGAAAAAATGAACAAATGCTATTGTCTATTAGCAAAAGAAAATCCCCATACAAACCAGGAAGATCTGGCTTTATAGTTACTGGAACAAGTTAAAGAAAAGAAAACAAGAGCACAGAATACATTTAGACCTCAGCAGACAATTATAACCATGTCAATTCCATTAAAGTATCTTTCCTTATCTTCCTCTCCCACACCATCTTCTTGTATAAAAATACAATTTGGTTTCATCCAAATCACTGTGAGTTTCACCAAATTAGATCAACTATGATGTTAGAGCCTTTGTAGTTGAAATTGACTAGTTCCTACAGCTTGATGAATGGTACTACTCCACTGAAGGAGTAAGACCATTTGCAGCTCCGTAGATCATATTTTAAAATAAAGTGTGATTGTACTTCTAAGAAATAAATGCTGAGCTCTTATACTCAGTGAGCATCTGCTTATTGAGCTAAGAGAGCTAATTTAATATCAAAGTACTCAATTTTGTTTTTATTTTTTAAACACACAATTTTTCCAGGCCAAGAAAGACTCCAGGGGTTCAGGAATCATTTTGTCATTTAGGTTTTGGCAGGAGAAATTCAGTTTAGACAACAGACACATGCACATGCATGCACACGTGCACACACAGACACACACACACACACACAGACACACACACACACACACTCTTCCAAACTATATTCATCTACACAAGGCCACTTACTGCGTGGCTTATTAGTTCCATATGGGACTTGAGCTAAGCTGCATGATATGTTTGATACAAACCGTCTGTTACCGTGAGGGAATGTGGATTAATACAATGCTTCAATAAAGGTTACTAAAAGATCAACACTTTCGTGATGGGATTACAATGAATTTGACTACAAAGAGAACTGGTCTACAGGAATTGCAAAAATAAGAAATTAAAAACGTACATATGCATCAAAGACTTAACTTTGGAGTTTTGGCTTATGTAGTCAAAAATCTCTATTGGACTAGTTACCAATATTTCAATTCATTTTTAAATGCTAAGGTTTCACTGACATGAAAAGAACTAGATTAAGAGCTTTAAAAAAAAGGGCACCACCATGTCAAAAATAAAATCTGCTTTCTTAGAAGAAACAACTCTTTCAAAGATATGGAAAAGCTACTTAAGGAATATTTAATATGAGCAATAATATTGTTTCTTACAGTGAGTCATTGCAATATATACCTCTAAGGAAAAGTATAAAAACCTGATTATGGGCCTCTAGTTGCAAGAATAGCCTAAGTACTTTTCCATCCCTGTCTACAAACCATGCCAGTTCTTTTCCAAAATAGATATGTTATAATGTAAACACTGGACACAGCTGACCTCAGACCTCAGAAAAGCCTGAAAGTCAGGTCTAAAAGCTTGAAAGTCTAAGAAATGGCAATGTTTCTTCTATTCCTCCTCCCAGTTATACTACCAACTACTCTTAGAGTCATGGGATTCATATTAGAGCTGAATGGCACCTTTGAGAGCATCAGCCCACCTGCCTCATTGACCCTGTGCGGTTAAGTGCAAGGTTACGTGGCCTAAGGTTGAACAGATTGAGTCCAGGGAGAGAAAACGTTTGCTGAGTTCTAACCACAGGCTCTTTTCTTTACATCACTTGTTGTATTTCTGAAGCATAGGTTATATCTGAGCCAAACTTATCATTGTAAAATCTGTCATATCAAAAACACTTCAATTAAGATGGTCCTTTGCTTCAGCATCTTATGTTTGCCAGAAACTAACTAGAAGCCCTGTTAAACTGACGCAACTCTGGGGTCAACCTGATCGGTAAGTGTGGTCTCTGTCGCGGCCAATTCTTAGGAGTTGCTAAAGAGGGTCAATAAAGCACACTGTAAATGGACAAGCAAGGCAGAACTGGAAATCTGTCAAAGGCAGGCAAATCATACCCTTGATAGCAACTGCGATCAGCTGTAATTAATGATCATCAAAGAAAGGTTATGTTCTCAGGAGGCTAAAGGCTATGTGAGTGGACAAACTTGTATAGGATCCACTGAAGCAGATATGCTGTCAGGTCCAGCTCCCTGCCTTCGTGTTTAATAGTCCTGGGCATACTGATTTACCCCAAACTACCTTGTATTCACCTTTGACCCAATCTGGAGTCCTGACTCCCGTAGGGGCTATACGTTGTTCCCGACACGGTTCAAACTCAGAATTTCTGCTTCTCGTTCACTGACTTTGATGTTATCTTGGTGCAAAGAACTCTATCAGACCAAGAAGGTCACAGTCTAATAAGGCAGAAACTGTTTTCTAGGATGACTTATAAATGAAATCACAAAGTATTTAGCCTCTTGTGTCTGTCTGCCTTCATTTATGTTTTTGAGATTCATCTATGTTGTTACATGCATGAGTAGCTCATTCCCTTCCATTGCTGAGTGGTATTCTGTTGTATGAATACACCATAAATTGTCCATCTGTATGCCAGTTGATGAACATATGGGTTGTTTCATGTTTGGGCTATTATGAATGAAGGTCCTATAAACATTTGGGCACAGGTTTTTGTTTGAACTTGTATTTTTATTCCTCTCGGACCAATACTTACCTGTGGAACACCACAGAAATATGTCTAACTGTATTTTAAAAATGCCAAACTGTTATCCTAAGTGGCTATACAATTTCACATTCCCATCAGTCATATATGAATGTTTCAGTTGCTGTACATCATCATCATCAGGAATGGATACTGTCAGTTCTTAAAAAATCTTAGCCATTCTAGTAAGTATGCAGTGGTACCTTCTTATACTTTTAATCTGCATTTCCCGAATCACTAACAACATTGAGCATCTTTTCATATGCTTTTCTTGCCATCTGTATCTCTTCTTCTGGCCCTCTTGTACTTTCTGTAAGCTACTTCTGATGAATACCTGATACATCTGACTATACCCTCTGATTAATCTTAACACCTTCTAATCGATAATCCTCTCATTAGTACCATTTCTACTTAATCTAGAATAGATTCTCCATATAACACCACCACAATCCTATTTGTACTAAGGAGCCACAGGGAGTTCTTGTGTATGTAGAAGTAAAAAAAAAAAAAAATGAAAATGCTATTTATGAATGCAGGGATTCCCTCACAGAAATTTAGGTAAACTAAGTATCAGTTTTATTGGAATAAAAAATGCCCTTCTATCAGTTGTTAGAACTTTGATTACATAGGAATACAGAAGCCCATTCCGGCATCTCCCCAGCCATGTACAGTGACCACAGTACCTGATATAATCACTGGTAGAAATTACTTAATTCAGTCCAACAAAAAATTATCGAACGGTGCGTGTGTGTGTGTGTGTGTGTGTGTGTGTGTGTGTGTCTCTTTGGGGAGGGGTGATAAAAATAGAAATGAAGATATGTATATGCTGTTGTTTGTAAATAGGGACAATTTGGAAACTGAATATATGCTAAGCCTTTAGTCAGGTTCCAGGGTGGAATAATGACTGTGTTACTATAATGAAAATAATGCCATATAGCTGCTAATATATTTACGGAGTGATTAACTATGTGCTAAGCATTTCACACTGCGTTATTTCATACAGTCCTCACTATGACCCGCTTACAACTGAGGATACTAGGAGTTAATAAGTGTTAGCACTTGAACTGGTACCCCAGGTTTGTCTGACCCTCGCCCTTTGAACTCTTAACCACTTCAGAGTGATGATGATAAGGGTAATACCAATAGCATCTACAGTCCTTCTCAACCTGCAATCTGTGCCAGGCATGGAACTTGACTGTTTACTTAAGTCATTTCATTTAACCTTCATAACAACCCCATGAGATAGGTAGGTGGTATAATTTCCACTGCACACATGACAGAGTTTAAATTTTTTTTTTTTTCCAACGTTTATTTATTTTTGGGACAGAGAGAGACAGAGCATGAACAGGGGAGGGGCAGAGAGAGAGGGAGACAGAATCGGAAACAGGCTCCAGGCTCCGAGCCATCCGCCCAGAGCCTGACGCGGGGCTCGAACTCACGGACCGCGAGATCGTGACCTGGCTGAAGTCGGACGCTTAACCGACTGCGCCACCCAGGCGCCCCTCATGACAGAGTTTAAAAGGTTAAAGGAGCTGCCTGAAACTTCACAGCTACGCAAGCAGAAGAGTCGGGATTTGAATTCAACTGATACTTTACATCCCAGCACACAGTCTAAATACTGCTTACATGTTGGTGAGAAAAGATTTTCCCATTCGTGATTTGATTCCAATACTTAGAAAGAGACTCTCAGCTCTTCAGAGAAAAACATTCCTTCTCTTGATATCAGACATTTGACAACAGCTACATCTCGACTCAGCTGTTGTTCAGCTAAGCTCTACATATTTAGTCTTCTAAAATCTTTGCTTGTAAGTTAATCCCTACAGCCTCTTCATCATTCTTTACGTCTCTGAACTCCCTCCAGTTTCCCTTAAAGAATCTGGTAACGAGGTGCCCTAAATGGAACACAGTTTTCCAGAACGCTCCTTTCTCTCACTAATGATTTTTTTCCCTTAAAATATTAATTTTACTATAACATCCACTTCATGTCCTTCATGTTTTTTTCGTGCAATTCTTCTGACCTCACATGAATAGCACTGGCGTCTAAAGCCCATGTGTCCACTGTTTAGTCTCTCCGGTCGATCATAAATAAATGTAGTTTCAAAAAAGGAAAAACAAAACCAAAATGGCAATGAACTGTCAAGTCACGATGCTCCTCGAACCGGGCAGATCCTCTTACAATTTGGTCTGGAATAAATTTATTCACCTTTGATCTCATCAAGTCATTGAATGAAAAACAATTCATCCGCCATACATGTACTGAATGTCCACTGCAGGCAAGGCGTGCAAAGTATGACGGGGTGTCACGAAATGCCTCAGCCATGGATGCTCCCTTTAAGGAGGTTACCTTTTTACATGCACATAGAAGGAAAGGACAACCTTCGATGAGAGTTTGAAGGGCTGGGTAGTAGTCACAATTTTAAGATGGTCACCAAGACTTTCGTTCCCTGGTGTTATTACTCCCCTGATTATTTTATGTCTATGGCAAAGGGAGATCATCTGGATAGGCCTAATCTAATCACACGAGGCCTTTAAAAGGAGAAAGTTTTCTCTGGCTGGCAACAGAAGAGAACGTTCTGAAAGATCTGAACTGTGAGAAGGGCTTGACGGGACATTACTGGTCTGAAAATGGAGGGGTCATGTAAGAAGGAATGCAGGAGGCCTCTAGGAGCAAAGGCTGGCCCCTGGCTAAAAGCCAGCAAGTAAATGTAAACTTCAGACCTACAGCTGCAAGCAACTGGATTCTGCCAACAATTTAAATGAGCTTGGAAGTGGATTATTCCCAAGAGCTTCCAGATAAGAGCCCAGCCTGACCAACACCTTGATTCTGGCTTTCTGAGACCCTGAGCAGAGAAACCAGATGAGCCCACCCAGACTTCTGACCTAGAGAGCTTTGAGATAAAAATGCACGGGGTTTAAGCTGCTACATTTGTGGTGATTTGTTATGAAGCAACAGAAAACTAAAAAAGGTGAAAAAGATTACTTCTACCTTTTACCTGAAGATATCTGAAATGGATTCATGGGGATAATGCAGCCTGGGCAGTTAGTTCCTTGACAGACAACATTTCTGTATGTCTGCTATGTGTCAGCACAAAGGGGATAGCTCTATACAAGGGCACAGAGGTTTTTAGTTAGCAAATAATATTTTGAACATTAAACACATGCTGGGACATACTTCTCTAAGGGCTAATTTAAGTGCTCAGGGGAAGGGTCGTTAGAGACGCTGAAGAATCATCTCCAACTTTATCTATTTTGGGGAGTCTGAGTTTTTGTTCTCCAGAGATACTGATTCTCTAAAATATTCTGCAAGATTCTGTCAGGCTAAGAGCCAAATCTGGATGTTCAAATTTATAGAAGACAGACTGAATAACTGAAAACACATGAATGACAAGTTCAGAACAGGACAAAATCTTTGGTGGTTAAAGCAAAGCACAGCAGTAAGTGACCTTGTTTATCAAGCTGGGAAAACACAACACATTGTATATAATAATCTTTTTCAAGTATAAAATAATCTTTTTCAAGTATAACGGTCACGAGTCAAGAACCACAATATAAGTAAGACAAGCATGTTCACTACCATCATAGTTAGCACAAATTTAAGTCAGAGAAAGAGTTACGAGTTATAAAAATGGGGGGGGATGGCAAAATGATCATTTTTTAGAGATGATATATGATTATACATCAAGACAATCCAAGCAAACCAACTGAAAACTCATCACAGACTATAAGATAATTCGGTAGAAAATTTAAAAACAAAAATCAGAAGTGTTGTTTTATAGAAATAACAATCAATTAAAATATTACATGGTGCCATTTTAAATAGCAACAAAGATAAACTATCTAGAAATAAACATAACCAGAATAGCAAGAGCCATATGAAGAAAACTATTATATTCTATTAAGAGATGCAAAAGAAGATCCCAATAAATGTAAACTCACCCTGTTCTCCAACAGGAAGATATTATTATAAAGATGACATTTGACTCTAATCTATAAATTTATTATGATACCTGTAAAAATACCAGTAGGATATTTTAGAACTAGATAAAGTGACTGCAATGTTCAGTTTTGTTTTGGTAAATGAAAAACCACTTCTATAGTATTTTCTATTCGTTAGGCCCTACCTTAAGTACTTTATAAATACTAACTCAGTATAAGCACCCTACCAAAGCAGCTATTATCATCTTTATATTATAGATGAAGAAACTGAGGCACACAGAGATTAAATCATTTAAGCCCACAGATCCAACACAATATTTACAAGACTGTAAACTCTTTAAAGGTAGAGATCTATCTTATTTATCATTAAATGCCCAGCAGCTAACAACGCCAGATGCATGGTAATTGATAAACTTTTTTTGGAGGATTGAGCTGCAAATTGCTGGCGGGGGGGGGGGGGGGGGGGGGGGGGGGGAGACATCTATATTTGCCTATTTGACTTATAAAGAAATCTCTGTGGGAAAAGCTTTCTTGAAGTGTTGGGACCTACACCATAATCTGACAGAAAGTGAGCTGAGCCCAGCTGGGCACTAAATAGGAGGAAAGGAGGCAAGCCAGTGGAAACAGAAGAAAGAACCTAAGGAAACCCTGGAGGCAGGGAAGTGCGTTAGATGAATATATGGGGTTGCAGGGTTGGGGTTGGTGGCTGAGGAACAGACTCGCCAAGGAACTGTTTTATTTAATTTCTCATAATACAGCAGGAATGCAAATTTTTTCCTCAACAAAGTGTATGGGAAGTAAAGTTTATATAATGTGTTAATCATCTAAACAGGCATCAACAAATGAACAATTTTGGACAACTTTATTGGGGGTCCAAAAAATCAGCACAGATTTTAGACTGTGTTAACACTTCCATCAAGAGGTTTGCTAAATGAGAGCTCCATTTGCTATTTAAATATTAGTTTCTGGCACTATTAATCTTTGAAAAGGTTATGACACAAAACCACCTCATCAAATCAATTAGCTGTTCCAAGGTCTATGCCAAGGCTATTAAACAAAATGAACGTCTATCTTCAAACTGCCACTTTTGTGTTAACTTCCTAGCTAACTTCCAAAATTTTACAGTCAAAAACAGTCTAATAAAAAGCCAATTTAAAATATATGGACTGGCATAGGAGGTAGTCAAAAAGTGAGAGTTTTGTGTTGGAATACCTGTGTGAACTCACTTAACTCCTCTGAACCTCTGGATCCTCATCTACAAAATGCCTCTCACAACATTTGCTTCATAGGGTTATTGTATGGATGAAAACAAAATAATGTATATAAAACTCCCAGCATAGTCTATGAGCTATAAGCATCTTGGAATTAGTAGTCCTTGTCCTTTTTCCTTAATGGTTATTCCTAAGAACACTACTGTTTTTTACACTAAACCATTACTGCTATACCTCACTTTTCTACTTCATTCATTACTAATTTTTCTTTCTAACTTCCCTTAGTTAAGGCTATATGCTATTTTTGGTCTCATGTGAATCTGACACATTTTTAATGTGACATGCTATAACCTCAAAAGACAAGACTCACCAGAAAGAACACATCCATGGTAAAAAAAAAAAAATACAGCCATAGCATTTTGAAGGTAAGAAATGCTAAAATTCTGTGGATGAGAGGAGATCAAAGTAAGGGGATCAGAAAACTGTGGGGCGCCTGGGTGGCCCAGTCGGTTTAGCGTCCCACTTCGGCTCAGGTCATGATCTCGCGGTCTGTGAGTTTGACCCCCGCATCGGGCTCTGTGCTGACAGCTCAGAGCCTGGAGCCTGTTTCAGATTCTGTGTCTCCCTCTTCCTCTCTCCTCCCCCACTCAGGCTCTGTCTCTCTCTTCTCAAAAATAAATAAATGTTGAAAAAAATAAAAAAAAGAAAATTGACAGAAAAACAAAAGACGGATGATAGTGGTAGCGTTATCAAATAGAAGGCATAAAACCATAAGAGGTAAAAGGCAGCCTTACATTCTGAACCTAAGTTCATCAGTGTGTGTGTGTGTGTGTGTGTGTGACATATGTGTGTGTATAGACACACACACATATGTCACACACACACACACATGTACATTTCAAACTGAATTTGAGCTAAAAATAAACTAGCTTTAGTAACAGCACCAAGTTTATTCCTTTCTGTTCCACCTTCAGTCTTATACAGGTACAAAGAAGACAAGCAGGTGAAATCATATATTCATTCAGTCAGTAGATACTGAACACCTATGTGCTAGGCCATGGGTAAGTCACAAAATAAAGAGGAAGCAGTTTCTCCTTTTAAAGTAATCATAATATAATGGCAAAGACATTTAAAAATCAGAAACATAATTATATTAAAAAATAATCACATCAGAGAAAATGATAGGAACACAGAGGAGGGACATCTAACTAAGTCTAGGAGAGACAGGGGTGTGTGGCCAGGGAGTGGTAACCTATCTGGCTACAAAGTACATGTTGGGTTTTATTAGGCCAAAGGGTGGGGAAACAGTATTTCAAACGGAGGAAACTGCATGTGGAAAAGCCCAGGAGCAAAAGCAAAATGGGGAACAGCAAGCAGTTTGTTTGGCACAGGAAAGACAAGGATGAGACTAGAGTAATGCAGGGTTACTTCCTTCCTACAAAGGAAGACTGTTGGCAAGGTTGCAAATTCTGAATGCTCCAAAGAAGTAACCAGTGTGTCAGACGGCAGTGACTTGCTGTGAGAGAGAGTTGAATATTTAAAAGGCTTCAAAGGCTGATGGTTTCACATAAGGAGGGAAAAGTAAGGGTCTGGAGAAATCTACCCATCCTTCCCTCCACCTTCATTACCTGTGGAGTGTCAGAAAACAAGGATCCAATGGAAGGGATTGTAGGTTTCAGGTAAGATAGAGAGAAGGAAAGAGACCTATGGCTGCTAGGGGCTTGTAAGGGGCTGGCAAGCCCCGTCTCAAGGTGTCTGGAGGCTCCTGTTCAGGGAGGATGTCGTTGAGGTCCATGGAGCAGCATCATTTGAAGACTGTCTCACTGTGTTCAACAGAACTGTGGAGAAGTCCTAGGAAAGGCACCAGGAAGAGCCTGTCCTAGCGAAAGCTGCTGGAGGTCTATGAAACAGCTGAAACTGTTGACTCCAGGAAGGGACTGCCTCAGGGTTTTTATAACAACCCTCAAACAGTCCTCATTTGTGGAACAGGGTGTTCTGGGCAGAGCCTGAGGGTGTGCATCTGGATGGACAGCAAGAGCCCTGGTTAATATGGAGTAGGGCGTAACCTTGGAAGGCACTTGCTTTTACCTTTTCACAAAACAGATCTGTTTTCTATAGCATCCTTGACAATCATCCAGCCCTTCGTGACTAGATACTTAATTCCTCCCGAAGCTTTTCATTCCAATGTCGCACAGTTCTGTTAAAAATCATGATTTTGGGGCGCCTGGGTGGCGCAGTGGGTTAAGCGTCCGACTTCAGCCAGGTCACGATCTCGCGGTCCGGGAGTTCGAGCCCCGCGTCAGGCTCTGGGCTGATGGCTCAGAGCCTGGAGCCTGTTTCCGATTCTGTGTCTCCCTCTCTCTCTGCCCCTCCCCCGTTCATGCTCTGTCTCTCTCTGTCCCAAAAATAAATAAACGTTGAAAAAAAAAATTAAAAAAAAAAAATCATGATTTTTCACATGAGCTAAAAATGTCCACTTTCTGATTTCTATCTGTTTGTATTAACTTAATCCATCAGCAAGGTTTAATTTTATTCCTTCTTCCCCTCGACAGCCTTTCAAATACAAAGACAGATATCTTCTTCCCTTGGACATATTCTTTACTTACATTTTTGACTTGTCTAGAATAACTGTGTATATAACAAACACGTTTCAGGTTTACCAATAACCCTCATTACACTTTTGGTCTCTATCTGATCAAGTTGTTAAAAAGCCGTATTAAGGGGCGCCTGGGTGGCTCAGTCGGTTAAGCGGCCGACTTCAGCTCAGGTCACGATCTCACTGTCCGTGAGTTCGAGCCCCACGTCGGGCTCTGTGCTGACCGCTCAGAGCCTGGAGCCTGTTTCAGATTCTGTGTCTCCCTCTCTCTCTGACCCTCCTCTGTTCATGCTCTGTCTCTCTCTGTCTCAAAAATAAATAAACATTAACAAATTAAAAAAAAATAATAAAAATAAATAAATAAATAAAAAGCCGTATTAAGTAAGCTTTCACAGAGAAGGCATTCTGGACTCCCCAGTGCACTGAATGATGCAATATGTGAGAACACCAACTTTTTTTCCTTTTGGCTAAGATGCCCTATGTCAAAGCCTTTCAGCCTAAGCCACATTATGCTGTATCATTTCATATGCCTCGTAACCCAAACACCTAGAAATACTTGCCAGTCCTTACATAAACCTCAGACTTTGATTCTTTGACATAGCTATGTCTTTGTCATGCTTAGTCCATCAGTCTGGAAGGTCTAACCTAGTCCCTTCCAGCTCTGGCTTTTCTGTTAAAATCTTACCCCCTCTTCAGGTTTAGTCCAAATGCTGTCCACTGAAAAATGTTCCCTGGTTGAATCTGTAAGAAGGATAATGGGTACCATGTAATGATCAGCCTCCCTGTGCTAAGCTCTTTGCTAGGTTCTTCTATACTGTATCGTGTTTAAAGTTTCTTAACCCTCGAAGTATTATTATCTTTGCTTCACAGATGAAAATACAGGTTCAGAGGGTAAGTAATTCCTAAAGGTTACACAATAATTACAACAAAGAAAACTCTGGCCTACCTAATTTAAAGCCCATGAATATGGAATAATGCTGCTCCAAAGATAGTTTATTTTCTTTATAGCCTGTATATTATAGCTAAACATTATAGGGAGTCCGAACCAACCATCCACTTCCTTCCCTTCCTTCACAAACAGTCTAAATATATGAACTGTCTCAGAAGGTACCAGATTTCCTGTCAATTAGTTTTCAGAAGCATGATGACTGTCTTAAGGAAACGTATAGAAAGGCTGGAAATTAGAAGAGGTGTCTCTGATCTCTAAATTCAGTGACTCTGTGGACTTTATTTTTATTTAAAAAAAAATTTTTTTTTTCAACATTTATTTATTTTTGGGACAGAGAGAGACAGAGCATGAATGGGGGAGGGGCAGAGAGAGAGGGAGACACAGAATCGGAAGCAGGCTCCAGGCTCTGAGCCATCAGCCCAGAGCCTGACGCGGGGCTCGAACTCACGGAGCGCGAGATCGTGACCTGGCTGAAGTCGGATGCTTAACCGACTGCGCCACCCAGGCGCCCCCGACTCTGTGGACTTTAATTCTTGACCAGGAAAAGACAAATACTCAGGAAAGTCTGGTTGTGGCTTTGGGACATTCACTGGTTATATTCCAATCTCATTCTTTCTAATGTTTGAAATGCAGTAAAATCAGATTGGATTTGGTTAAAATGAAGAGAATATTTTAAAATTCACTGTTTTCTTACACCTTTAAAAAAAACCTTCTTTCTCCACTAAAAATTTAGTTTTGAAACTTGTGGGTTAAATTGGCATACTGAACAGGTACATTTACTTCTGCAACCTTCTGAAACTCCAATAACATGTCGGTAGTGAGATTTTCTATCTTTATGCTTCCATTGTTTCTAATGAGAAGACAGTAACGTTTTAAATTGATGTTCCCTGTATGTACTGCATTTATGTATAAATAAAAGAAAGGCAGACAATAAGGGAGGATATAATAACAACAAAATTTTGGAAACCGAAAAGAGGATAAACAAGTGGTAAAGAGCTTAGCAGACTTACTGAGTTGTAAGCGAGCAGAGCGACAATCAGAAGCAATCTGAACTATACTTCCATAACCGCCATAAAGCTCAGGAACTGGCGACCCCATGTATTCTTGAAGTGGTAGCAAAATTGGGGTTAAAACAGAACACTAGGTGATAATTTTGCAATGTATACAAATACTGGATCATTATGTTGTGCATCTAAAAGTAATCTATTGCTTCATGACAATTATATCTCAACTAAAAACAACAACAACAACAACAAAAAACGAACAGGAAGACTGGCTGAAAATCTATAGGACAATTCTATTTCCAGATCCTCTCCCAACTCCACAGAGCCAGGCAACAACCACTCTCACACACAAGCAAATCAACCAGAATTTTATTCTTCGGAAAGGGAAACATTAGCACCATCAAGGACCAAGGCACTGTATTGAAAAACAAGGTGATTATGTGAACACATGCAGATTAAATGCTGAGATCTCTAGTTGTCCTCCCCACCCTCTGCCTCCAGGATACAGGTAAATACTTTACAGGCTTGTACTTTACAGCTGGATAACTGCAAGATTCTCAACAAGCCCAAGAGGAAAGACTTATGTAGAATGACATTAGGTATTCCCCAATGAAAAAAGCCCAAATTACCCTACAGTAAACCCCAGTAGCGTTAACAACCTCTATCCACACACTGAAAGCTTCCAATGTTTTCTAGTCCTCTCCTCTTAAAAATAAATATGCAATCAAGTATTGCCAAATTCGCAAGAGAAGCCTCTAACGCAAATGACATATCAAGAGCAAACAAAAACCAAAATAAGAATAAACACTTTTTAAATCATTAATACACTCAGGCAAGAGAAGATGCTACACACGTAACAGGATGCTACTCAGAGGAAAGGAGCTGATAGAAATTTAAAATATGAAAGCAGAATATGAAAGATGAAAAACAGAAGGGGAAGGTGCAGAGTTAAGGGAATCTCTCAGCGGGTAGAACAAAAAGAGATAGAAAGCTCAAGAGAAGAGATAAGAATGGTAAGTGCAGGAAATCTCATGCTAAATAACAGTAGTCCCAAAAGAGAGATGAGAGAAAGTAAAGAAGAAATCATCAGTGAACTAACTTTTTTTGCGGAACTTAATGACTTGAACTTTGAGACTGAAAGGATCCACTGAGGACCTAGTACAATGAATAAAAATAAACCCGTGTATGGTTTTGACTAGAAGTAGAGAAAATGGCATTCAATAACTTATTAACCACTTATCACCACCGGCATATGTTTTGGGGAAAATGCCAGTAAGTATAATTTCTCCTTAATCTCCTTCCACTTCTCGAAACCCTGCATTATCTTCCTGGACACATACAAAGCAAAGCATATATCAACGAAGACAGTAATTTCATCTGATACAACTGTGCGTTGCCCCTTCTCTTTTTGTTATTATTTTTATTAATTTTTAATGTATATATATTTATTTATTTTAATATGAAATTTATTGTCAAATTGGTTTCCATACAACACCCAGTGCTCATCCCAACAGGTGCCCTCCTAAATACCCATCACCAACCCAGATACCACATGTTTTTGCCCCTTCTCTTTTCAAATGGCACGCTATTCTTTTCAATGTTGAATTCTCAGTACTTAGTCCAAATAGCAAGGTCACTGATTAATTCTATCTTCCATGCACAAACCTTTCCTGAATCCGTGTGATGTGCTAGGCACTATGTTAGGATAAAAGGATGAGAAAGCTTCAGCCTCTGGCCTTTAAAGAATTTATTCATCTTAGTAGGGGAGAGACACACACAATAACTGATAACAGAAATACAAGAGTATTGACAGATTTGATTGTTTTTAAAGAGAAATTCAGCAGGGAGATCAAAAGACAAAGGATAACTTTGTTCAGGAGGGTGAAGAAAGGCTTCATGGAAGAGAAGATGGCCTAGTTGGATAGTGGATAATGAGTAGGAGTTTAGCACATGGACGATGGGGGGAGACATCAGGTAAAAGGAGTATCTACAAAAGCAAAAGCAGAAGGTGGATCTCACCTCAGTGTAGGGGCTCAGCTTTCCTGACATAAAGGGCCAATGGCAGGGGTTTGGGGGCAGCAGGAGGTGAGGCTAAAAAGGGAGGGAGAAGGGCTGTGGGAAGCCTACTGAAAACTATTAAAAGGTTTTAAGCAGGGGGCTGACACGAACAGATCTCCAAGGTTTTCCCTGCTCTCTCCATTATTTTTCATTGCAAGAGTGCTCACATGAATGCCAAGTATTTGAGCAGGGACTCCACCCTGGAGGCAATGAAGAGTCTCTTAACAAAAATCAGTCAATGGGGAACCACAGGGGCATTACGATGCTGTGACCAATGCCATCACTGGCTGATGAACTACTTTTTAAAAAAAAAATTTTTTTTTAACATTTATTTATTTTTGAGAGCTAGAGAGAGGCAGAGCATGAGCAGGGGAGGGGGAGAGAGAGAGGAGACACAGAATCTGAAGCAGGCTCCAGGCTCTGAGCTGTTTGTTAGCACAGAGCCCCATGTGGGGCCCGAACTCACAAACTGCGACACCATGACCCGAGCCGAAGTCAGATGCTCAACCCACTGAGCCACCCAGGTGCCCCCGATGAACTTCTATAAATGCCAAGTGACATCAGGGTTCAGAGGGTAGTACTGGACTGAACCAGGCCCACTGTAGAGACCATGATTAAGTTACCAAATCTTGTAAGTACTAAAATGAGAGGAGAAAAAAATTTACATTCTGTTCACTTCAAGGACCATTATAAGAATCAAAGATAATGCACATAAAAATCTTTTGATAAAGTATCTCGATCCTTTGTTTGTAAACTGTATGACTTTAGGCAAGTTGTTTAATTTCTCTGAGCTTTGAAGTCCTCATTTGTAAAGTGGGGACAATTCCATCGATCTTCAAGGGTACAAAGAGGACTGAGGGGCCTTGCCTGATACACACTGTAATAGCATCTTAGCCATTTACACTGGCTCACTGAATGTCAACTGGGTCAGTTATGTAGTCCATAATAATTCGCTGAGGACATGAAGTGTACAGGATGTTGGTCAGAATTCCTAGGAAAAATAAGCAAAACTGGAACAAAGGTTTCAAATACTACCCTCATGCTCATGATCAGGTCAATTCAAGAACACAGCAACAAGTACCTATGAGCTTAAAGATTTCTCTGGAATCTCATGCAGGAATTATCCAAGAATATGACTTTCTCATTGGCATTTCTGTGTACCCACACACATTCGCAACCATGTGTGTATGTGCACGCGTGCAGAAACATTAAGACTCGCTAAGGAAAAATAAATCTCTCACACTTGGAAATTAAGGAACTGCACAGGCAGCAAATCTTCTGGGTGAAGGTGATGCAGTGGGTTATACAAGCCAATAATTTATGCTAGGGCTTCACAAAACGTTAGACACTAGGAAAGGAACCAAAATAAGTCCAATTACATCCATAAAAAGGTATGACTAGCTGTGCTGCCCGGGCTGGGATGCTGTTTCTTGCTATAAACAGAAATGGCTAAATCTGGATGACTGAACAGTGCAATAATAAAAACAAAGCATGTTATAATAGCTGCTGCTAGATCCACAACCTTGGGGATCAGTCAAATAATACCTGTTGCCATAGATACACAATCTCGTGGGTTTTTGTTTTTGGGGGAAAAATAAGTTCAGATCATTTTTAAACTAGCAATTTGTCTGCCTAGGTTTTGTTAAGTCTGTTACATGGTTATGATAAAATATGATCTTTCATATTAAGTCACTTATGACCTTGGTAAAATATTACTTTATACTGACTCTTGGGACACTTTAATTTTATGAAACATGCACTTTAGTTTTTAAAAGTATGAAAGCAAAACTATATATTCCTAATTTACTACCTCATGTTAACAAGACATCAAAGATCAGGGAATATAAAGGAGAAAAATGCACCAAATCTCCATCTCGATAGTTGCAGCTATGAAAGGATACCTGCAATTAAAACAATATACAGACAATACTTTAAATACTTCAACATACAAGGAATAGGTCCGATTGGCTTCCTGGATCCATGTCTCCCTGCCCCATATTTCACAGAAGAAGGTTATCAAACAAAGTGAAAGGTGGTGGGAAAATCCAACACCCACTTCAGGGCAGAGGTCAGCGGTTTTACAGATGTGTGATGGCAAGTATTTCTGGAATACAGGGTGAAAAGAACTAAAGATTACAGCTCATGGATGAAGCTAGGTCATCCACAGATCAAAAATATGTCTTACGCAGCTCCACTAATAGACTCAAATTTTAAATTACAAATCTGCAACTAGGAGGAAAGTCCCCTTTGTATTTAAATCAGATTACTTTCCTCTTAATTAGTTACCTATCTGCTTCCTGAAGGAATGGGCCTCTGAATACTCTGGAACTGGGAGGGGAAGTGGATTTTCGCGGGGCATCGCAATCTGGGGGCTCAGCAAGGTTGCAGCACAGCAGTGTGAGAACACTGGGCATCAGCAGGCACAAGGCATCTGGCTGGTAGCAGGAGTTTTTTCCTTTTCCCTAAAAGGAATAACTGAGTTGGGAAAAGGAAAAGGACTTGGAAACACGACAATGAGAAAGCTGCCTTCTTTTTTTTTTTTGTTAAGTTTACTTATTCATTTTGAGAAAGAGCGAGAGACTGTGTGCATGCATGCAAGCAGGGCAGGGGCAGACAGAGGGGGGTGAGAAGAGAATTCCAAGCAGGCCCTGCGCTATCAGCACAGAGCCCGGCATGGGGGTTGATGTCTAGCTTAAATTGGTTTCCTCTGTAAAAGACAGGCAGAAATACACAAGAAAGCCCTGTTTTGCATTTATATTTTACTAAACCCCAATGCTACTCAAAGTGCCAGTATGTAATAAACTAAGGAGCTTGTGCCAGAATATAAATACATGCACTACTTCCTTCACTGGGAATGTCTTTATAGGAAAAAAATTGCATCTGAACTAAGCACTGTGTTCACTGACAGGGCTGACTTACGTTTGGTGCGAGTTCCTTGTCTTGCTGCACACTGGTAACAAGCAGCTCTGTGGGCTACAGACTGCCTGCTGGTCCATGGACCACACTTTGAGTCGCCCTGGTAGAGACAACCTCAGTGCAACTTACACCCAAGTGATATTCTTCTAAGAAAAATAAGTTAGAAAATAATCACCCTGCTAGAAGGGGGCCATAAAGGGAACTAACTTTTATTATTATGTTTCAAGGCCTTTACATATATTATTTTATTTAACCTTTTTGATTACTCTGTATTGGCAGTATTAACACTCATGACTGAGGTTCAGAGAGGTGCTCAACTTACCTAAAGTCATGCGACCAATATAGGAGCCATGATATGTGATCTCCTTAGATCTCCTGCGGCAGTGAGTATCATTGGCTAATGACTCCAACCACTGTATGTCTGGGTCTTTACTGTATTCATGCCACTCATTCCTGTAGGCTGCTCCCAGACTGTCATATTTGGGTGAGACATGGGACTTCTCCAGTGGTCACCTCTGGCTTGAGGACTTCCCATCAACCTTCCCATCAATCTTCCTTAGAACCGAGTTGCAGTATTAGTAGACCGAGTAACTGTCTAAAGACTCTTCCTACCCAGTTCTTATTCCTTCCTCCAAGTACACCTACATTGAGTCTGAAGTCTCTTCTTCCCCCTTCTTCTGCTCCCTCTTCCAATAAATCTTTGTACATAGAATCCCCTCTGCTTCTGGTTGAATCCAAACTAACGCAGTAATGTTAGTAAATGTGGATGCTGGTACTGAACCATGTGGTTATTTTGGGGGGAGAGAATGTTGGTATAGAATTAACTACAGTGAGTCTAACACACTGTACTTTACTCACAGTGGAGGAATACAAGGAGCAAATTTAAAAGGCAACTACTGTCTAACTTTCTCTTTTTGAACCTGGGGTAATACACAAAGAGTGAAGACCGAAGGTGGAAGGTAATGATGTTAGTAGTGAGATTAACAGAAGTGTGTAGGCTAGCAGATTTGCAAAATTGACACTTATTACTATTATTAACTTCATCCTGCAGGTTTTGAAAAAGCAGTAAGAGCAAAAACCTAAGTATTACCAAAGGGTACCATGTTGCCATGGTGCTGCCATATCCCCTGAAGGCAATAATTTATGGATTCCTCAAATGGAGAGTCACATTATTGCAACTTTGCCGAATGTCTCAAATGGATAAGATAATGAATGAAATTGAAGAGATATTTATTTATAAACATCTATTTCGGTCAAGGTGGTGTGGTGGAGAATTCATCAGAATAACTAGATTTTATACACGTGGACTATTTTTCATATGGGCCAACTTCTTTTATACCCCCTCATCCACCAGACTCTCATACAGTACATTTAATTAATAGTGTTTGGCTGGCATATCCAAAAGGTACACAAACTCTTTATATATTCTGAGTTTTAGATTAAAAGTAGAAAAGCAAGATAACTTATAAAGTACAGGGAAACTAGAATAATGTATTTTGTTTAGCAAAGGAGAGTATATGGAAGTAAGATATTAATTAACTTTTAAAATAAATGATATTAGATATCCATTTTTAATGACTATGTTTTAGGGAGCAAAAGAGAATAAAAATTACAACCTAATAATGAATGTCTTTGTTCCTCATATCTTTCCTATCTTACCAGAATAAAGACCTTAGACCACTACTAAAAGCTCTGAATTCTCCTGGACTCTTAAATTCAGATATTAATAACTCCGTTATAGAAATAAATAAAAAAGCACTGATGGAAGATGGAAAGTGCATTAGTGTTCATGTTATCTCTCCCAGTATGAATTTAATGGGTATCTTAATAAGGAGTTATAAACTAATGTCACTGATTAGGAAATATATCCACTCACATCCTTCAGTAACCTCCAGTGGGGCTTGGTAGTGATGTCTGAGTG
The DNA here is from genome assembly GCF_022079265.1 of Lynx rufus. Lineage (NCBI taxonomy): Eukaryota > Metazoa > Chordata > Mammalia > Carnivora > Felidae > Lynx > Lynx rufus. The sequence goes on from NW_025814897.1 coordinate 56,349,018, forward strand.
GAATTACTATAAAGCAAATGATGAATTAGTGTCGGGGCAAAGGGACACATAAATGTGTCTCAGAGATGAAACAATTATATTCTATATCACAAGTTAAAGGTCGACTCAAAAGACAGTGCAGTCAGTCCTAAAGCAGGGCTAACCAATTTGGCTAAGCCCATTGCTTGGAAGTTGCTTAAGCTTAAAGCTGTTTTGATAGCTGGGCCACAGGCTTCCTTGGCTATAATAACCTGAAAGTAACATTTACGTGTTTTAAGTCTCTTTTAATCTCCTAAATACCATGAAGTGATGTTTATCAGATCTTAAGACGCAGGCACATTCCACTCAGATGATTTCATTCTCAGGGGACCTCGTCATTATGAAGGCTTATTAAAAGAAGGTGAAGGTTCATAAGCTTTTAAGAATCCTAAGTGACACTGCAAACTAAATCTAAAAAACTTGCTTTTGGCTTGGCTATACAAAATAATTTCCTTTTCGTGGTTAGTTTAGTGGTCATAGTTCAGCAAGCTTTAGATAAAGTGACCACCACAATTAGTCTATCAAAAATGTAGACATTGTTTCTCTCACTTTCTGTTCTAATTACATTCGATTGTAACACTCAACATGGGGCTTGACTTGTAAGTGGTAAATGCCCAAGTACCCACAAACTCATTTACTAGTAAGTATTTAAAACACCTTCCATGCTTTTAGGCACATTTTGAAGAAAAGAGATTTATCCCGGACTCGGTCTATTCATTTATTTGGAGTTTATTTTTACATTATGCCACCTTAAAATGGTCACAAATATTGTTCCCAATTTATCTTTCCATAACATGAAGGAGAAAACAAATATCAAAAATACCCCATGCTTATTTGTTTCCGTGATTTATTTAGAATTCCTCCTTAACCAAGGAGCGTCAGTTTCCTAATTTGTAAATGAGGATAATAAAAACGTGAAAGGGTTATTGTGAAGACTGGGGATAGAGAATAAAAAGTGCTTTGCATAGAGATAATCAATAACAATAGACATTCTTAACTGTGAAGCTAAGACAAATGAACTTCCAAGTGCTCTAGTTCAAAATCCTTTTCCCTCTGGTACATGACACTGAAATACCCAGTCCTTAGTAGTAGCACGTATTTTTCAGAGACTGCAAGAATTCACTGAAATAGCATTACACGTATACCTTTTTATTTTTGTTATGCTATAATGTTTTCATGTCAAGATATAATATACATATAAGCAAAATGCTTAAAGCACGTATGCGCATTGTTTAAAGGGCCATTATAAAACAAACCCCTGTGCAGCCAGCACTCAAGCCAAGAAAAAGAATGCTGCTAGTGTCCCAGAAGCTCCCCATGAGCCCCTTTCTCATTATGAGCCCTCTTCTCTCCCAGAGGCAGTCACCATGCTTGCTTTTCGTATAGTTTCCATCCTGAGCAATATAGTTTAACCTTGCCTAGTGTTGAACCATACATAAATAGAATAACATTATGGAGATTCTCTTTTGTTTTGCTTCTTTTACCCAACATTAAGTTTGTGAAATTCATCCTTATCATTGCATACAGCTATAGTTCCACGGCTGCACAGTATTCCATTACACAAATATATCATGATTAATGATAAACATATTGCTGACAGATTTTAAGCTGTTTCCAGTTTCTGGCTATTACTATTAATGCTGCCATAAACATTCTCATATGTGTATCTTTAACTACACTGGATAATGCCAAATTGCTTTCTAAAATGATTTTTATCAGTTTATGCTCCCATCACCTCTACGTTAAGAGATGCCAATTTGTTGTGCTGTTGTTGTTGCTGTTGTGTGTGTGTGTGTGTGTGTGTGTGTGTGTGTGTGTAGTTATTGTTTTTGTTTTTATCGTGGATGCGCTCAAAACAAGATTGGGAAGAATCGCAGAACACTACCGCTAGAAGGAAATGGAGAGATTATTTATTTCAACACCCCTATTTTAGAAGGATCTAGGGCTTAGAAAGATGAAGAGACTTGCCTAATGTCATAGTGGGTCAAAGAGGCAAACTGAGTCAGAGAACCAAAGAGTTACAGGCAACACTGAAGCTAAAATGAATATAGGGCTTTTTCTAAAAACATTAAGTTGCCTTGCAAGGCAGTCTAAAAACAATGAGATAAAACTGTTATCTGTAAAGGTGAACATCAAGGGGACAGAAATGTTTCAGAGCAGTTTAAAAAGGTGGCAACAACATTATATTGCACAATAGACCTCTCTGAGCCCCATCATATACATAAAGACATCGAGGCCCAGACAGAAAATTCTTACACAACAACACAATCATCATGACAATACTGAACCAAGAATTTAAGCCATGCTCATTTGTGCTTATGTTCCTAACCATATTATACTGTCCTAAAACCTACTCAGCCAATGGTATACTGCTATGTTTTAAAAAGTACAAAAGGGGCACCTGGGTGGCTCAGTCAGTTGAGCATCTGACTCTTGGTTTCAGTTCATTCAGGTCATGATCTCACGGTTCATGAGATCAAGCCCCATGTTGGGCTCTGTGCTGACAGCCTGCTTGTAATTCTGTCTCTCTCTCTGACCGTCCCCTACTCGTCACACACTCAAAAAGTCTCTCTCAAAATAAATATATGAGCATTAAAAAATAAAATAAAAAAATAGAAAATTAAAAAGTATGAAAAAAGCATGTTGATTTTGTTAATTTTACTAAGAACTAATGAATACCAAAGGGAAAGCACATACTATTAAGAAAAAAAAAATGTACCTAGGTAACCTCTTTAAAGCTAGTCTCTTTCTACCTGCTGGCATATCATACAATTTGAGGGTAGAAGCCCAGTACTAATAGTAATAGATGGATTAAGAAATTTGGTTTCTAGTCCCAGGTTCACTAGGAAGCATTTGTGCCATTTTGAGAATGTCAAGAAACCTTACTAGGCCTTGGGTTTTATCTGAAAATATATATAATTATATATTTTATTATATGTATTTAATATATGTTTATATATACACATTTTATTATAAAAGCAATAAGGTACTCAAATAAAAAGAATCAGAGACAAGTAAGTAGAAAAATTACCCCCAATCCCACAAAACCAACACATAACACAATTCTGACACATATCTGTGTGCTGTTTTTCCCCCTACATAAAGGGTGAATGTTTATTTGGTGCCTTTAAAATTTTTATTTTCATAGCTGTAATCATAGTATATACCTTCAACTCCATATCCTCCTTTCATCACCAATAACAAATGTGTTTCTATCCTATTACCTAATCTTCATAAAAATTTTAATGACTGTGGGTGCTCTTCAGTTTATTTAACCTACTCACTGGATAGCTATTTTCAGTTATGATAAACACCTTTTAACTGTTTTCAGGAAGTTAGAATTATTTCCTTATGATAGAGTTCCCAAGAAGAATTACTAAATCAAAGGTGAAAGTTCTTCTTCTTCTTCTTTTTTTAATGTTTATTTATTTTGAGAGAGAGAGAGAGTTGGGCACAGGGGCAGAGGGAGAGGGAGAGAGAGAATCCCAAGCAGGCTCCATGCTGTCAGTGCAGAGCAGGAAGCTGGTCTCAATCCCACAACCCTGGGATCACAACCTGAGCCGAAATCAAGAGTCAGACGCCCAACCAACTGAGCCACCCAGGCACCTCAAAGGTGAAAATTCTTACTAAATCTACTTCAGAGGAGAAATGGTGAGGGTTAGTATATAGGTTTTTAATGTGAAAGCACTTTGAAAACTACAAAGCACTATGTAAATGTATGGTGGTATTACCATTATTATAAGTCCATATTGTATGGACTTACATTGACCCATTATTTACCTGGAATGGTACTCCACAAATCTCTGCTTATTTTCTACAAACAAGATTATCACCATATAGCATACTGTTCACAAACTGTATCTTAGAGAATCAAAGAATCTTTTTGATCATGCTGTGGTAAGTAAAAAAACTTGGAAGGTGATAATAAAAGAAAGCAACAAACAGAATGAAATGAGTGGTAAAGTTAAGAAGCACAAATTCAAAGAATATTAGGACTGATATGGACCTCAGAGTACATAAAGCTCAGCCCCTTTATTCTTTAGATGAGAAGACGGAATCCCAATAGAAGACTTGTCCAAGGTTCCAGCAAGTAATAAGAGATGGACTAGAACACCACAATTTCTAATTGTTGGTGCTATGTTCTTTCCATTAAACCATTTCATCTACCTTTTTGGAGTCCTTTGGATGATAATATTTTTTTCCTTCCATTGTATCTACTCAAGTTATTTAACTGTAAAATGCTAGTCTGAGTTTATAATATATATACCTTCTAAATTGACAACCTATACAAGTATCTACAAAGCTGGTGTTCTAAATACAGGACTCTTATTTGGGTCTATCCACAGGTAACTGTGGGTCTGTTAGAATAACCGTCTTTCCCATTCTCTTATTAAAATATAAATTAGCAAAATATAATCATTAAAAGTTTCAAAATCTGGAATCTCAAACCAACTGTGCTATCTTCCCCTAAAAGCTAGAGATCCTGGGTTTTGAATCAGAAGACCAAGGTCCAAGTTTTGGCTCTACCCTTTAATGGATTTGTGTGACCTTGAATTAGTGCACTCAACTTGTTCAAAGCTTAGTTTCCTTATTAGCAAACACTAATTGTATGCCTCATAGGGTTATGGGAGATTATAAGAAAAAGTGCCCTGTAGGGGCACCTGGGTGGCTCAGTTGGTTAAGCATCCGACTTTGGCTCAGGTTATGATCTCACGGTTCTTGAGTTTGAGCCCCACACTGGGCTCCCTGCTCTCAGCACAGAGCCTGCTTCAGATCCTCTGTCTCCTCTCTCTCTGCCCCGCTCCCGCTCACATGAGCACACACACACTCTCTCTCAAAAATAAAAGTCAACATTAACAAAATAAAAACAAAAAGTGCCCTGTGACTTGTACAATGCTAAGCTACAGACATTATTATGATTACCTGTATAACTATTATACCAAGCAATAGAGAAGAAATAAAAGTTTAGTGCTCAAAGCCCAATCTACCATGCTTAATTGAGGACAAAGCCTGACTCAGTGTCTGTTTTCATAAGGATGAAGAGAACAAGAGATTTGCATTTTGTGTTTGAATACCTTGAATAGATAGCACCACCTCTTTTATGCCTTTCTAAAATTATCCCATGATGAGTTAAAAATATTATATCAATTTGCAAACAGCAAAACAGGAAAAATACTGCTAAATTTGGGTAAGTACTCTAGGAATGCAATGTTCCCTCTGATTAAAAATGCAATGCCCCAGAAAGGGGTTAACATATTATAGACAATAATTACAGAGGAGGAGACAGTGAGAAGAGCTCATTGTCCAGGAAACCAGAGTAAGTCATGTTATCAAGAAGCCTGGGGAGAGACACTGACTGATTCCAGTGCATATATCTGCTCTCAGCTTTGCTCACACTAGTACCTCTGCTTGGGGGATCTTTACCTTCTCTTCTCTACTTCCCTTCCCTCTACTTCTTTCAGAGCAAATGGTGACTCGCCCTTAAACGTCCAGCTTGAGGGGCTCCTGGCTGGCTCAGTCGGTTGAGTGTCCAACTCTTGATTTTGGCTCAGGTCGTGATCTAACGGTTCATGGGTTCAAGCCCTGCATTGGGTTCTGTGTGGACAGAGAGGGGCCTGCTTGGGATTCTGTCTCTCTCGCCCTCTCTCTCTGCCCCTCTCCTGCTTGTGCTCTCTCTCAAAATAAATAAATAAATAAATATTAAAAAAAAAAAAAAAAGGTCCAGCTTGAATGTTTCCTTTAGGAATACTTCCCAAATAATTTTTCATATATTATTAGCACACACTACACTATGGTGCTGGTCAGGAGGTGCACTAGATCTGGCTAGGAGGTGAGCACCAGGTTTAGGAACCAAGTCCTATCCATTCTTGTCTCCCCAGTGCCCAGCCCAGGACCTGACACAGAACAGGGGATGAATTAGCCCTACTTGGAGCCACAGAAAACACCAAGAGAGTAAACAGAAATACGCATACCAGTCATAGGTCTAAGATGAATGAAAAGAACATCTACAGCAAATAAAAAGTGCCAAGCAGAAGAAAAGAATGAAGAAATGAGCCAGGCAGTGGGAGACAGCGGTCCAGAAGAGGCTCTTTCATATATGCCTTCATCCAGCCTTTGCCCTACTGCCAGAGCAAGGGAACCGACAATCCTAGAGAGGACTGGGGGGAAAAAAGGAGGTAAAAAAAGAGAAATAAAGACTGACATAAGTCTGTGACTTAGCAAATTCTTCATTCTTAGCTGCAAGGCCTACGTATTATTTCTTTATATCTTATATCCTTTTGGCGGTTCCAAGCCCAGTACCTATAGTTTTTAAAAAGGCATATTTATCAAAAGGTATTGGTTATTCACAAAACAACTTGAAACAGCAAATAAATCTATGAAATACGCGAACTTAACACTCACTAATAATTAAAAAGTTATAGGGGTGCCTGAGCGTCTCAACTGGTTGAGCACTCAACTTTGGCTCAGGCCATGGTCTCACGGTTCATGAGTTAGAGCCCTGCATCCAGCTCGCTGCTGTCCGAGCAGAGCCCGCTGTAGATCCTCTGTCCCCCTTCTCTCTGTCCCTCCCTCACTCATGCTCTCTCTCTCTCAAAAATCAATAAACATCTATTTAAAAAAAGCTACAAATAAAAGCATAGAGATATATTTCTTCTCTCATATGAAAAAAGGTTAATAAACATACAATATACAATAACATGCAATGTATAATATTGACAAGAGGGTAAAGAAGCACATATATACCTAACTTTAAAATATATATATTCTTTGACCCAACAGTTAGGTACTTATCCTAAGCAAATAACAGAACGCAGGTATTATTAATGAGGAAGGATGCTTCCTCATTCCAATGTTGTATACAATAGGGGAATCTTGGAAATCCATCTAAATGTTCACCAACAAGGAAACTGTTAATTACAGTATGTCCATCTGACAAAAGGCCATGGTGACAACAAAATTTTACACAATTATATTCATCAACATGAATTTACCTTCACAATACAGTTAAATGAAAAAAGTAGAACAAACCATAGAATGCATGCTCTGAAACCATTTACATAAAATTTTACTTATTTAACTTATGCATATATATATTTGCATAGATATTTGGAAAGATGTTCACCACGATATTACAATGGTCGTCTCTGAGTAGGAGAAACCCAAGTGGCTTTATTTTTTTTCCTTAGTGCTTTTCTGTATTTTAAAAATTTACACTGAGACTGGATCATTTCCACGATAAAAGTAATTTCTATTTTGGAAAAAAAAAAAAAAGAAAATGATCACCTTAACTTGAAACTAAAAACTCATTTACACTAAACAAGTTGAATACTTTTCCTTCCATAGACATGGTACTCACTGACGCAGCTAAAAAGGCAATTTTCCCTTCTTTTACTTATTTGTAACTGTAGCTCGTTATCTACTTCCACACATTGTCACCTCATTTCCCATTTGTGGCATATGGGATTTCTTTATCACAAAGATTACCCTGTACTTTGCATTTTAGTATTTAGCAAACATATTTAGCACTTACTCTGTTCCAGGCACTATTCTAAGTCTTTTTAAATACTATCTAATCCTTATAACAACTCTAAGGGATAGGAACTGTACCTCTAATTATAGGCATTCTTATTATTCTCATTTTACAGGATATGAAAGCACAGAGAGATGAAGTAACTTATCCACAATCATATAGTTTAAAGTGATACAACTGGCATTGAACGCTTGCAGTCTAGAGCCATAGGACTTGCTCTGAAACACTCAATGCTGTATTTATTTTAGTGCATTTTATTCTAGGATTTTGGCCTTTCACTTGATAAAGTTACATTCATTAGGATCACAATTTTATCATCCCTGGAAACCCAAGTGTGGACACTTTAAAATGCTTGTTTCTAATAGGTACCAAAATTTACATATAATAATTTTTTGAAGTTCATTCCCTTAAATAGCTTATACCTAAGTCATGCTGGTTCCTTTGATGCCAACTAAAATCAGACTTTTCATAGGTATTACCTCTCATAATTCATTTCATGAGGCTTAACCATAAAAAATAGCTACAATTTATAGTCTACCTTCTCTGAATTACACACTGTATATTTCATTGCAGTTGAGGTGCATTCTTTAAATATTTTCCTCCCAGCAAAGAATGTTACTCAATTGAGGTGCTTTGCAAAAGGCTAATGTCATTACTGAATAAGGAATCTCTCTCTCTCTCTCTCTTTTAATTTAAATTTAAGTTAGTTAACCTACAGTAAGTATTCGTTTCAGGAGTAGAATTCAGTGATTCATCACTTACATAAAACACCCAGTGCTCATCCCAGAAAGTGCCCTCCTTAATGCCCATCACCCATTTAGCCCGCCCCCCACCCACCTTCCCAGCAGTTTATTTCTTTAAATGAAGAAAATAATTTGGCAGCTTAAAATATGAAAATATGCAAAGTAAAATGCTAAAGTAAATCTTTTAAAACAACTAGGAAAAAGGAAGAGAGAGAAGTTACCAAAGAGGCTAAACAAAACAGGCTGCTAAATTCACACTTTGCTCTTAGGTAGCTGCAGATAAAAGGGAAAGCTGTTATTTAATATTTCTCTTTGTCTGATAAAAGGAAACCAAAAAAACAAAAACAAAAAACAAAAGGAAACCAGCAAGTGGGGTCCCCTGCGTCAGTCTGAATTTCTTTGCTCATCCTTCGGAGGTTCAGTTCATCTAAATGTAAAATGTGGATAACAATACTAACACTTTCTCTCGCAAAGAAAAAAAAAGGGATGATATATGTGATAGATCTTTGTACTCTAAAATAAGCTATATAAATGTGAGTTACAATTGTTTTATTTTTCATTTTGGAAGCTATTTTTGACATGGGATTTCTAGTGTCAGTTTAAAGTGGAAAGAATTTCCAACAAGGTAAAAATATTTTGTCTTGTCAATTTATCACTTGGCATCTAAAGAGTCCAGTGATCACAACTACTAAATCATTAAAAATGTCTTGTAAACTGGTTAATAACTGACATGGTTCTTTAAAAATTAATAATGAGCACTTAACCAATTACTTATAACTACAAAAAGGTAACGTTCTCTCTTTAAATACAGAATACTTTTGAAAAACTATTAATAATTTTTCTACCTCAATTAATGCCTTCATTTAAATAGGAATAAATCAAGATACATTTAAATATATATTTAAATACACACATTTTTATTTTATTTATTTATTTTTCAACGTTTATTTATTTTTGGGACAGAGAGAGACAGAGCATGAACGGGGGAGGGGCAGAGAGAGAGGGAGACACAGAATCGGAAACAGGCTCCAGGCTCTGAGCCATCAGCCCAAAGCCTTACGCGGGGCTCGAACTCCCGGACCGCGAGATCGTGACCTGGCTGAAGTCGGACGCTTAACCGACTGCGCCACCCAGGCGCCCCGTAAATACACACATTTTTAAACAGAAATAATAACTATCAATCTTAACTATAAGATGTTCAATCAGTAACTATTCACCAAACACCCCAAATACTCCCAGGGAGCTCATACAGACCACACTGAGGTTCAAGTATAAAGACTGTTAACTATGGTGCTAAGGTCAATGATTGCCAAACCAAAACCATCCTTCCTATCTCTGCTATTAAGGTAACTTTCTGCTTCATCCAGGCTGGTCTTGATATACCTTAAGCAGTCCTTCTTCTGCACCATAGCTCCCCCTCTGCTCTCACTACCCAGATCCCCCTATCCTCGAATTCCAGGTTCAGGTGCCATAGCTTTCTACTGAAGCAGTGTTTCTCCACATCAGCCTAACAGGAATGACAAATCAAAATGAAGAATAAAAATGGCAGCTACCATTGACTGAGTACCCTTTCTGGGGCAAATTCTGAGCTATAAACTTGACACCCATTGTTTCTAGTCCCCACAACAATCCTAGGAGGATTATCCAATCTTTAAAAAGATAAGGAAAAGGAGGTGCAGTGAGATTTTATCACATGCCCAAGTTCATCCAGTCAGTGGGATGCATACCCAGGTATGTGGACTCTAAACTACCGCAGGACTCTATCTGCCATGAGCCAGATCTGCATCTTGAACAGAACTTCTCCCTTGATAGTGATCATTGCATGTCTTGTACTGCTGGCTAACTACTTACATATTGTACATATTTTTAATTCCCCTCCCCTAAAAATAGGCAGCTTGAGAGTAAAGTCAGCCTTTCACAGGCCTTGCACAGTTCAAACACTCAGATATTTGTGGGTTGACATATATACATACACATAAGAAAATGTGATTTTTCTACTTAAAAAAAATTTTTTTTTTAAGTTTATTTCTAACAGAGAGAGAGAGAGAGAGAGAGCGCGCGAGCGAGCGGAGGGGCAGAGAGAGAGGGAGACACAGAATTCAAAGCAGGCTCCAGGCTCTGAGCTGTCAGCACAGAGCCCCATGCGGGGCTTGAACTCACAAACAGTGAGATCATGACCTGGACCAAAGTCGGATGTTTAACTGACTGAGCCACCCAGGCGCCCCATGATTTTTCTACTTTTAAAGAGAAAAAAAAATCACACAGGATTATGAGTTAATTATCATCATCTTTCAAAGTAAGGATTTGACTGAAAATCTGCTTTGTCCACAGCAGCATAAAGCTTAGGTGTGAACCGATTTAGTGGAAAAACATTATAGGACCCACAGAAAAGTTTGAGAAACAAGATTTCTGCCACTATGAACTGCTTTAATATTCACCTTACTATATCTCATATCTGAGTATGTCACTTTATAGGGCAGAAATATATTAATATATATGTAACATAATAATACATGTAACAAGGGGCGCCTGGGTGGCTCACTTGGTTAAGCTTCCCACTCCAGGTTCCAACTCAGGTCATGATCTCACAGTGCATGGGTTTGAGCCCCGCATCAGGCTCTGTGCTGCCAGCATGGAGCCTGCTTGGGATTCTCTGTCCCCTTCTTTCTCTGCCTCTCTCCTGCTCATGCACACACTCTCTCTCAAAGATAAATAAACATTAAAAAATACGTAACTATATATATACACATATATGTATATATATAAAGTACATATTAGTGCTAACTAATATTATAACTAATTATAATATTATAACCATATTTTAAAGAAAACCCTAGAAGAATAAATGTCCAAGATTAGAAGAATGGTTAAATAAATTATAACATATGCACAGAAATGAAATATATTTAATACATAATATAATGTATATATATAATATATATAATATATATATTGACTAAGAGTTTTTAATGGGTTAGGAAAATGCTTGTGTTAAAAAACAAAAAGATATAGAGCAGTATATATAATGTTACCTCAACTATGTAAGAAAAAGACAAAAAGTTTGGAAGATCCAGAAGGTACGTATGAATGAGGAGATTGTAGACTATTTATAGAAAATCTGTTCTTCTACCTTCTTTTGTACTTTAAAAAATTTCTACAATTGGCATATATTATTATTGAATTTAGAAAATATTTTTTAAAGAAAAAAGATACAGGGTGCTACTAGCATAAGGACAGATATACAGATTAATGGAACAGAATTTAGGGTTCAGAAATAAATCTTCACATTTATAGTTAATTAATTTTCAGCAAGAATACCAAGAGAATTCAATGAGTGGGGAGTAGTCTTTTTACCAAATTTTTCTGAGACAAATGGATACGCACATGCAAAAGAATGAAACTGGACCTCTTCCTTAAACTCTACAAAAAAAAATTATTTCAAAATGGATCATAGACCTAAACATATGAACTAAAACTACACAGAAGCAAACTTTGTGCATTCCCACCAACCATGCAAGAGAGTTCCTCTTTCTCCACATCATTGCCAACACTTGTTTCTTGTGTTGTTGATTTTAGCCATTCTGGTGGGGAGATTGGTTAAATAGGTGATGGGGAGTAAAGAGTACTTGTGATGAGTACCGGGTGATGTAGGAAGTACTGAATTACAATACTGTATACCTGAAACTAATATTACACTGTATGTTAACTAACTGGAATTTAAATAAAAACTTAAAAAAAAAACCCTTAAAACCTTTGTGCTTCAAAGGACACTATCAAGAACACGAAAAAGCCTATGGAATGGGAGGAAATATTTGCACATCATACATGTGAGAAGGGACTTGTGTCTAGGTTGTATAAAGTACTCTTAGAACTTAATAACAAAGACAAATAGCCCAATTTAAAAATGGGCAAGGTGTCTGACTGAACATTTCTCCAAAGAACATATTACAAATGTCAAATAAACACATGAAAGATGCACAACATCATTAGCCATAGGGAAGTTCAACTCAAAACCACAATGAGATACCATGTTACTTCCAGCAAGATGGCTATAATGAAAACCACAGAAAATAATAAGTGCTGTCAAGGATGTAGAGAAATTGAAACTCTTAGGCACTGCTGGTGGGAAGGTCAATGGTGCAACTGCTTTAAAAATAGCCTGGCAATTTTTCAAAATGTTAAACAGTTACCATATGCCTCAGCGATGTCACTCCTGGGTAAATACCCAAGACTAATGAAAATATATGACCCCACAAAAACTTGTAAATGAATGTTCATAGCAGTATTATACATGATAACCAAAAACTGTATAAACAATCCAAATGTCTACCAACTGATGAACTGATGAATAAAATGTGGCAGATCCATGTACATCTTCAAATAGCCAAAACGATTTGGCAATGAAAAGGAATGAATGATACATGCTATCACATGGATGAACCTTGAACCTATGCTAGTGTAAGATACCAATCACAAAGACCACACATTGTATGACTCTATTTATATGAAATGTCCAGAACACACAAATCTATAGAAATAGAAAGTAGAATGATGGCTGGATGGAGGTCTTGGGGAATGGGGAATGACTAATGGGTACAGGGTATCTTTGAAGGCAATGAAAATATTCTAAAGTTGACACGTTGTGATAGTTGCATGACTCAATGAATATACCAAAAACCACTGGATTGCATATTAAAAAATTTTTTTGAAGCTTATTTATTTATTTTTGAGAGAGAGCAGGGGAGGGGTAGAGAGGGGGAGACAGAGAATCAATACCAAGCAGGCTCCGCACTGCCAGCACAGAGCCTGACGTGGGGCACGAACCCACGAACTGTGAGATCATGACCTGAGCTGAAACCAAGAGTTGGACGCTCAACTGACTCAGCCACCCAGGGTGCCCCTGGATTACACATTTTAAATGGATGAATTGGGGGCGCCTGGGTGGCGCAGTCGGTTAAGCGTCCGATTTCAGCCAGGTCACGATCTCGCGGTCCGGGAGTTCGAGCCCCGCGTCAGGCTCTGGGCTGATGGCTCAGAGCCTGGAGCCTGTTTCCGATTCTGTGTCTCCCTCTCTCTCTGCCCCTCCCCCGTTCATGCTCTGTCTCTCTCTGTCCCAAAAATAAATAAACGTTGAAAAAAAAAAAATTTTTTTAAATGGATGAATTGTATGACTGTGTGAATTATACCTCAGTAAAGCTTTTTTTTTTTTTTTTTAAGATATAGGTATAGGACTTGAAAAAATGGTTTCTACTATATTACTGGCAAATTTTGTAGGCAGCAGGGGAGGAAAATGGCAATCTGACTATTAAAACATCCTTGGAATTTGTATTCTTGATTCCAAGAATTAAGAAAATAAAAATGCGTTTTCTCCCCATGTGTTATATACATTGGACTGTATGTTGAAGAAATAGACATGAATTTAAGCTGCTGGGGGTAAGCTGGCACTGATCCCTTCTAAATAGCTGTGCACTGTGGGCCCTGTGAGTAGACAAGTTTTAGGGAAAGACCACGTCCTTGGCAGAACGGAGGTTTCCAACTGATTTTGGAAGGAGAAGCTACTTTTACTTTCTATGAAGTCTTAAAATAACTTGAGAGGAAAGAGAGGTAAAAGAGTAAAAGGAAGAGAGGTCATTAAGTTCCCGGGTTCTAATCCTGGTTCTTCTACTGAACTCATGATCTCAGGGGTCCCATCTGCAAAAGGCTGATAACTGCCTGTGACCTGTCCACCTCACAGGATTGTAAGAAGGCCCAAATTTCTGAAAAATTTAAAATACAAAAAAGAAAGGAAAAGAAACGTCAGTGGGATATAAACAGACTGACCTCAGAAGATTTGGTCTTGATTTATGTTTGCCATTTAATAGCTTTGTCATGCTCAGGAAGTTAGCATAGCAGCAGCTCAATTTCTTATCTCTAAAGATAGACCTGGCCAATGCACTTCACGTATGAAATGTGATACAGACGTAAAAGTATAATAAAAGCCATTACATTCAAAACAAATGTAAATCATCATTAGTATTTGTAAACTAGATCCTCAAAGTATTACTGTTAAGTCCCTGAGCTTTCATGAAAGGAGAGAAGAGGCCTGGCTTAAAGAAAAGCCAAGGGCAATAAGGAAAGAACCTACTGATAGCGGCCTGACCTTATGAGTTGAAGAGAATAGTATTACCAGAGTTCAAATTGGTAAGTCTCTTATATAATGTTCCACACTTGGGAAACCAACAAGCATGTCTTGGTTTACTTATTAGACTATGAGCAACTAAGGTGTTTCGAGGGAATCTGGATGGCCACATTCTCTAGGATAGTGGTTCTCAAACTTTTTGGTCTCAAGATCTCTACACTTAAAATTACTGAGGGTGTCAAAGAGCTTTGTGTCATATGGGTCATATATACCAATATTTACTATATTAGAAGTAACAATTGAGAAAACTTTTATTTAATTCATTCAAAAAGATCATAATAGAAATCGATTACTTGTTAATATAATAGTATTTTCAATGAAAAACAAGCATATTTTCCAAAAAAGAAATTTAGAGATGAGTGACACTGTCTTGCATTTTTGCAAGTGTCTTTTGCAACGTCTACCTTAACAGAAGGCAGCTGGATTCTCATATATTTGTCTGCATTCAGTGGTTACCATATGTTATTTCATAAGAAAATCCAGCCTTGTACAGATATGTAGTTGGAAAAGAAAGGAGCATTTAAAATTTTTTTTACATGTTTATTTATTTTTGAGAGTGAGAGAGACAGAGTGCAAGTGGGTGAGGGGAAGAGAGAGAGGGAGACACAGAATCCGAAGCAGGCTCCAGGCTCCGAGCTGTCAGCACAGAGCCCGACGCGGGGCTCGAATTCACGGACTGTGAGATCATGACCTGAGCCGAAGTTGGACGCTTAACCAACTTAGTCACCAGGTACCCCAAGGAAGGAGTATTTTAAAGGCCTTCTCAGATAATTATGGCTATTGTTCTCTGATACTAGCCCAAAAGTTTTTTCTTTTCTTTTTTTTTTTTTAAGATTTTATTTTTAAGTGATCTCTGCACTCAATGTGGGGCTCAAACTCACAACCCTGAGATCAAGAGTCACATGCTCTACCAACTAAGCCAGGCAGGTGCCCCTCAACAAATAGTAGTTTCTTAAAGGTTAGAATCAATGTAGAATCTGAAACCACACCAAAATAGTTTTCACATCTGTTACATTAAAATCTATTTTTTTCTTTTCTTTTCTTTCTTTCTTTCTTTTTTTTTTCTTTGCACTTTAAAGAGACCTTTGCCCACACATGATTTCACAGCATCATACACTGGTCACTTTGAAGATCTTGGCTAACTAGTTATATAGGTTTTAAATGTTGACACATTCATTATACAATATTTAAAAATGACATTTGTTAAATACCACTACCAATCTCATCAAAAACATCCTTAGGAATGGAAAGCTATCAATCTCATGGGGGCAAACAAAAGTTTTCCAAATACTGATTCTCATTTAAAATCTTAAATTTTATCATCAGCTGATTTCCTTTGAGAGGCTCACTTCATTCATTTTTGAAAGAGTATTTTAAAAATATCTAAGTCTGTATAGTTTGTTGATTGAGTTATTCTTTCAAGTAAAGATGGTGTTCCATGAAAAAATCAGGTAGTTTAGTTATTAGCAACTCAACTGCACAAGTCCTTTTCTTGAAACACCATTATACTTCAGCTTGCAGCAGAAGTGCTTTATATATATTTCCCTTTCCATCACATAGAATACTGAAAAGATATGTACTCAAGGGTCAAGATTTCATATAATTTTTTTAAATTTTTTTTTTTTTTGAACGTTTATTTATTTTTGGGACAGAGAGAGACAGAGCATGAACGGGGGAGGGGCAGAGAGAGAGGGAGACACAGAATCGGAAACAGGCTCCAGGCTCTGAGCCATCAGCCCAGAGCCCGACGCGGGGCTCGAACTCACGGACCGCGAGATCGTGACCTGGCTGAAGTCGGACGCTTAACCGACTGCGCCACCCAGGCGCCCCAAGATTTCATATAATTAATAATAATACTGCTTCACCAATGGCATTCTTAAATGCAACTGGCTTTTTTTTTTTTTTTTAAGCTAAGTGTGTCGAAAATGTCCCCTTTTCTTATTTTAGGCCAACATGTTCACTTATGTTCTATATCCTATTTCCTTTCCCCTTCTCTAAGACTATTCCTTCAAGTATCCCTTTTTTAAATCTTGTATTGATAATCTGTTTCTATCTGATCACTCTCATCAGCATATAAACACGGCCTGATATTTCCCATCTTAAAAAACAAGCAACTCCACATTCCCACAAAGCAAACATTAAAAAGCAACAAAAGACCTTCCCTTAACCCAGGTCTTTTCCAGTTACGAGCCCATTTATCTATCTCATTTCACAGAACACACGTCAGAAGAGTGTCTACAATCAATGTCACTTCTTCACTTCCTATGCACTCTTCAACACACCTACTGATCTACTGAAACTGCTCGTCAACGACGTCCACATTCCCAAGTCTGCTGGCTACTTCATCTTACAGCAGGATTTCACATAGTGGATTACTCCTCCCTTCTAGAAATTTACTTCTCTTAGTTTCCACATGATGACTTTCTCCTGTGTTTCTCCCTACCTGATTAGTCATTCCCCTTAGTCTTTGCTACTGCTTCTTCCTCCACCCAACTTCTAAATGTGATTTCCCAGAACCAAATCCCATTCTGTGTTTCTGTCCATACTTGGGTCTCTCTCTTTTGAGCTCTGCATTCTCTTCCTGCTTGATATTATCTGGTTCCATGGATTTAAATATCATCTTTATATTGATGACTTCCAAATTTTTATCTCCACTACTGGCCTCCCCGCCCCGAGTTCTGGCCCCAAATACCCTGTTGCCTACTTGATGAATCTACTTGGATTTCTAGAGGATAACTCAAACTTAACAATTCCAAAGCAGAACTTTTGGTTTCCCTAGCCCCATCTCCTAGACTCCTCCCTATCTCGATAAATGGCATTTTCATGCATCCAGTTGCTCATACAAGAACCCTAGCAGTCCCTCTTGATTAGTCCTTTTCCCTCAATTCCCACATTCAATCCATTCGCTCATCTCCCATGACATGATTTATTACTTTTTATTAAGATATAATTGACATAAAATATTCTATTAGTCTCACGTGTACAACATAATGATTTGATACATGTAATACTGCAAAATTACCATCACAATTAGTCTAGTCATCCATCACAATACAGTTACACATTTTTCTTCTTAGGGTGAGAACTTTTAAGATGCATGGACAGTCTCTGACTTACGATGGTTTGACTTATGATTTTTCTATGGAGTGGGTCATGGATAGTGTGAAAGTGATGCACATTCATTAGAAACCATAGTTCTAAGTCTGAATTTTGATCTCTTCCCAGGCTTGTGATACGATCCTCTCTCACGATGCTGGGCAGCGGCACAGAGCACAACTGATACACTTACAACCATTTTGTCCCCATACAACCATTCTGTTTGTCTCTTTCAGTCTTCAATAATTGCATGAAATATTCAATACTTTATTACAAAATGGGCTTTGTATGAGATGATTTTGCCCAACTGTAGGCTAATGTAAGTGTTCTGAGCACGTTTAAGGTAGGCTGGGCTAAGCTATGACATTCAGTGGGTTAGGTGTATTAAATAAGTTTTCAGCATGGTATTTTCAACTTACAATGAGTTTAATCAGGGCATAGGCCAATCATAAGTCAAGAAAGATTTGTACTTTCTTAGCAATTTTAAATATATAATAGAGTATTATTAGCTATGGTCACCATGCTTATATCCCCAGGATTTATAACTAGAAGTTTTACCTTTTGACCATTTTCAGTCATTTTACCTACCTCTTAAACCACCACCCGCCCTCCCCCCCCCCCCCAACATACCTCTGGCAACCAGCAAACATTCTCTGTACCTGAGTTTGATCTTTGTTTGAAGATTCCATATAGGGGTGCCTGGGGGGCTCAGTCAGGTAAGCATCTGACTTCAGCTCAGGTCATGATCTCACAGTCGTGAGTTCAAGCCCCACATTGAGCTCTGTGCTGACAGTTCAGAGTTTGGAGCCTACTTCGGATTCTGTGTCTCCCTCTCTCTCTGTCCCTCCCCTACTCACACTCTGTGTCTCTCTCAAAAATAAGCATTAAAAAATTTAAAAAAAATAAAAAAGTTTCCACATATAAATGAGATCCTTTGGTATTTGTCTTTCTCTACCTGACTTGTTTCACTTAGCACAATGCCCTCAAGGTCCATCCACTTGTTGCAAATGGCACGATTTCTTTCTTTTATCAATGTCTGAATAATTTTCCAGAGTGTGGTGTGTGTGAACACATGCTACATTTTCTTTATCCATTCATCCCCTGATGGACATTTAGGTTGTTTTCATGTCTTGGCTACTGTAAATAATGCTACAATGAATATGTAAATGAAGGTAAGGTAAATTTCCCTTGGTTAGTGACCCACAGTGGAATTGCTAGATTATATGGTAGTTCTACTTTGAATTTTTTGAGGAACCTCCATATTGTTTTCCATTCTGGCCGCACCAGTTTACATTTCTGCCAACAGTGCACAAGGGTTTCATTTTCTCCGTATCCTCACCAACATTTGCTAATTCTTGTCTTTTTGATAATAGTGAGGTGATATCTCATTGTAGTTTTGATTTGCATTTCCCTGATGATTACTGATGTTTAGCACCACCCATCATATATTTTAAAACTGTTCAATTCTCTCCATCTCTATCCCTACTATCCCAGTCCAAACTACCACCAACCCTCATCAGGTCTTTTGAAATAGCCCTCTAAGTAGTACCTTACTTCTCTCCCTCTCTCTCTCTTTTTTTTCAAGTTTATTTATTTATTTTGAGAGAGAGAGCATGAACAGGGAAGGGGCAGAGAGAGAGAGAGAGAGAAAGAGAGAGAGAAGCCCAAGTAGGCTCTGCACCACCCAATATGGGGCTCAAACCCACAAGTCGTGAGATCATGACTCGAGCTAGAGTCTGACACCTAACCGACTGAGCCATCCAGGCACCCCAGTGGTAACTTACTACTATTCTAGCTCTCCATAATCCTTGATAGCAGCTAGGGCAACCTTTGAAAAAATAAATCAAATCAAGTCCCTTTCCTACTTAAATTATTCAATGGCTTCCCTTTATATTTAAGACAAAACTGAAACTCTTTATAATCTCTAAGGCCTTATATGATATGCTTCCTGGCTACCTCTCCCCTTATTTACTATACTCGTATCACATTGGCTATCTACCTTTCTTTGAAAACAACGAGCTCTTGCCTACATCAGGGCTTCTGCACAAACTGCTCCACTGTTTCCTAGCTCTTTGCATGTCTGATTCCTTGTCAGCTCCATGTCTTAGCTCAGTATCACTTTCTCAGTAAGGCTTATTTGACAACATTATCTAGAGCAAGTCCCTTTCCAGGTACTTCCCATTATATTGCCTAATTGATTTCGGTTACAGCACTTAACCACAATCTAAAATTATTTTGTTTACTGTCTGTCTCTTTCCATTAGCTTGTAAGTTTAATGATGTAGGTTCCTTTCTTTTTTAAAAATAGCTTTATTGTAATATATAATTCACCCATCTAAAGGATATAATTCAATGGTTTTTAATATATTAATTTTTAAAGCTGTGGTAAAATATATTGAGTAAAATGTGTCATTTTAACCATTTTTAGGTGTAGAACATAGGCTCATAATTACATTCACAATGTTCTGTAACTACCAACACCATCTTCATCCAAAATTTTTTCATCACCCCAAACAGAAACTGTAGCCATTAAGTAATAACTCCCATTCCCCCCTCCCCCCAACCCGCCGCTCCTGGTCTCTATGCATTCTGTCTCTATGCACTTGCCTATTCCAGATAATTCATGTAAGTGGAACCATACAATATTTGTGCTTTTGTGTCTGGCTTATTTATGAGGCAGGGATCTTGTATGTCTCATGCACTGCTCTCTCAGTTGAGACTCAGAATATACAGTACACGGTAAAAGTGTGACAAAATACTTGTTGAATCAATTCATCAATCTTAAGGAAGTCATGATTTTTCTGGATCTCAGTTTCTTAACTGTGTGATGATGCTGTATCACCATGCATTCATTCATTCATTCAACATCTTTTGAGACTTTATAGTGTTTGAAGCATTGGGCTTACTAATAGAAATATCATAATGTACAAAACAGTTGCCTCTACTCAATGAACATTCAGTCCCTTTCCTATCTGAGAATGTCACCTTCTTTGATTTGTGTGCACTTTTAGGATGGAAATACAGTTGACCACTGAACAAGGCAGGGGGTCAGGGATGCCGACTGCCGACACAGTTGAAAAATCCATCTACCTTTTGATTCCCCAAAACTTAACTACTAATAGCCTACTATCGACTGGAAGGCTTACCAATAACATAAGCAGTTGATTAACGCATATTCTACTGTCCTTACTGAAAAAAAATCCATATATAAGTGGACCCTCATGGTTCACATCCATGTTGTTTAAGGGTCAACTGTACACAGAACAATGAAGTATATGGAAGTAAGGGAATCTCTGACACACCTGTCGGAATATGTGATCCTAACCGGAATGACAGATGTCAACAGCCATACTGTCTTCAAACTCACTTAACATTAGCTGCCCTTTTCACTTTGTAGGGCGATAATGAGGGTCATATGGGTGTGTGTGTGTGTGTGTGTGTGTGTGTGTGTGTGTGTGTTTCAAACTATAAAACTCTCCATTAATTTAAGGCAAAAGCATTGTAATTTTTTTATTTACTACTGTTTATGCTCTGGAAACTGAAAGCAAACTACTGTGCTATACACAAATTCTAACACAATGTACTTATAAACTCACTGACAATTATGGCAGAACCTGGTATTTTATTTTATTTTATTTTATTTTATTTTATTTTATTTTATTTTATTTTATTTTATTATTTTTAGAGACAAAGAGAGAGAGAGAGAGAGAGAGGGAGAGACAAAGCACACACAACAGGGGAGAGGGGCAGAGGGGGACAGAGAGAATCTTATGCAGGCTCCATACTCAGCAAGGAGCCCAACAAAGGGCTTGATCCCACGACTCTGCGATCATGATCTGAGCTGATATGAAGAGTTGGACGCTCAACTGACTGAGCCACCCAGGGGCCCCAGAACCTGTTTTTTTTAACTAATGATGATTTTACTGTGCTTGAATTTTGCCAGGCCTGTTCCTACAGGGTTACACGTTAACCAACAAAGGAAGCTATTTCCAGACAAAGGGGCTGACACGTGAAAAATATTACTAAATGGTACTAAAACCAAGACATTTTGCTTTATTCACTTTCAAAGCCCAGCACAGAACACACACACATACCTTTAGACCGCAATGACAGGAAGAGGGCAAACAGGCCATACCAATCCTCTCAGCAATTCAAACAACACTTGAGGATTTCTACTTGAAGGCCTGTCTTTCTAAGCTTGTGCTTTCAAAACGGGCTGGACTGATCCCAAATACTGAAGTAACAAATATTACTAAATTCTGTCATTTCCTCTACCAAAAAAGTGATTTTACTACTACTTCTGGTTGTGATGAAAGGTCCTATTGACTATTCAAATCCTCAACCAAGTTATGGATGCGGTATTAAATGACTTCACTCCTTTTTCTCTGGCACTTTAACATATGCCAATGCTTTCATCCACCTCCACTAACGTGGCTTATAAATTACTGAGGTGGGGCCATTTTAATAGTATGATTTGTTCACATCTCTAGAGATGGGGTATAAATGAGGCTGGCTGAGAAGACAAACTCTCCTTTGACAACATGTATTAGTATGTATGTAAAGAAAAAGAAATCTTTAAAAAGGTGGCAATATTTTACTGATAGAATACAGGTTAGGGGCCAAACTAATTAATGGCCCTTTGATTTGTTACAAATTGAAACGTAATAAAATGATGGCATTAAAGCCAAAGACAAAATGAAACATTCTCAGAGAAACAGTTAAAGATGAAACACATAGAGTTGAACCAAAAAAAGGTTAAAGGTCACAAATTTGCTAAAAGTTTCTTTCTAAATTGTCAGAAGAAGCTTCCTGAATGCACTCTGAAACCTAAGAAAATCTGTTTATAAAAAGCGTATTGTCACCTCCTTTTAAAACTGCCACAACAGTGAAGAAAAAACATCAGAGAGCAAGATGCCTTCTCTCTCAGGATTTAAAGTAATTAACGTATCAATCTTAAATGCACACATAGTGTAATCTCTCAAATTTTCAACAAGACTATTAAATTGCAGAGGATACAAAATAACTGGAAGTAACCCATATTTTAAACAGATGAATAAAGCTAGTTCAGCATGCTTGTGGACTCAGTTCACTTAAGAGTAAAATCAGAGGCTTCCTGAGAAGTGCTGCAAAGTGAGGACTGAACAGGACTAGGGATGAGAGTCTGAGATAAAGGGCTGACTTTCCCAAATTTTCCACTGTATACAGTCAGCCTCCAACTTTGTCAAAGTAAATTGGGCTATTCCTAACACCTCTTTATACCATCTATAGGCATTCCTATTGGGCCCAGAGAAGTAATTAAATGTGCGTATGCTTGCATGGGTATGTACGTGTGCACATGTGTATGTGTGTGTGTGTGTGTGTGTGTGTGTGTGTGTGTGTGCGTGTGTGTATGTGTGTCTGCAGCTGAGATTTATGAGGAAATCCAGGAGTACGTTTCACCTGGAATCTTCCAACAGACGTTGGACCTTAGGGTGTAGGTAGTTAGAGCAAGAAACAGAAAACACGTCAAGGAGAGAGTGACCTCTGAATTCAGACCAAAACTTAGTTCTACCAACCTTCCTGGCATTCTGACCCCCAGACTCTGGACTCTAGTATCCATGTGCCCCTTTCCACATGGCTGACTTCACCTGGAGGTACCCTCTAATTTACTTAGACCTCTTCTCCCTTAATGCACTCTTAGGCCACTTCTGACCAGTTCTGTCTAAGCATTGCTTTTTTCATAGTATAATGACTATAATCAGTAGCATAAAACAGCCTTGGAATTAAAGTGCTATTTTTTTTTTTTTTTAAGTAGGGTTCATGCCCAATGTGGGACTTGAACTCATGACCTGAGATCAAGAGTCCCATGCTCCACCAACTGAGCCAGCCAGGCACTCCTGAAGTCCCATGTCTTAGACTAAGATACGTTAGTATCCAAAAATGGAGAGAGGGAACGCATCAGGTGTGGGAAGAATAGCACATGGAAAGATGAGTCACAGGCCAGACACTGCGAGCAAGGCTGCCTACCTGGAGTAAAGAATGGGCCGAAACAGCAATAATAATAAAGCGGTATGGCTGAGAGGGCAATGAGTATGAGCTTATGAAGAAAATGATTAACTGAGGACTGCAAACTAGAAATTTGATCCATTATCAAAAGGGTAGGAATCTAAATAAAAAATTAAAAAAAAAACACTAAACTGATACTGAATGAGGGGAAGAAAGGCAAAGAATGACACCATATGGAGGAATGATTCTAGATCTGTCAGGAATGAATAAGGGAGCTGTTCATTGAGTCTTTAGATTCATATGGATAAAAGGCAACCTTTTAAAACAAATCCATCACAAACCTTGTTGCTTCCTTAAAAAAAAAAGTCTGAGGATACAGATGATAATGTCTTTAAGTGACAGCCAAACCGTGGATACTGATCCATATGATATTCTAATTGGAAGGATGTCCAAATAAAAACAAAGCACTGAAGGTGATCTTCCTTTACAACTGGAAAATTTATGGAACGTCTACCTCGTGAAGTTTAGTCAAGTATGCCAAAGAAATGTTGTGCATTTCTTTCAGAAAAATGCAGACTGAAGCATCTGTTAGTCTTTCTACAGCATATGGAAAGACATTATTTAAATGAGGTACTAACTGGCCTGATGTTAAGAGAGCCACAAAAGCCCCAGATGGGTTGGAAGGACCACATGGTTGGTCTTTCTTTTTGGTTCCTGCATAGTAAGGTGAGGAGACCATTGAAGGCTGGCCAAAGGCACTAAAACTTACTCCATAAACAACTCCCAATGCAAAATGAGTCCCTAAAAGTGGTCTAAGAGAAGAAAGTGATCTAAGAGAAGAAAGCTATGTGCAAAGGTACAGAGGCAAAAAGATATAAACCCACACATTCAAGTATAGTGTACCAGCAGGTAACAACTCAGTAAAGGGTTTCTGAGTTTAGTAGGAGGATTTCAATTTGTATCCACTGCTTCTCAGTAGTATTTAGAATGACATAAAATAAAACTGTAGCCAAAAAAGAATTTTGCGTTATCACTGTAACTGCTTAAATAGAACAGTGAACTGTAGTACTTATTTATAAAGAAAGAAGGTTAGCAATCCAAGGAAGTAGGTTGTATATGAGAAGTAGAGAAGGACAGAAGTTACTTACTTACCTGTGCTATATTTTTGTTCAGAAGATAGACACCATAATCAAATTGTAACTTCTCCCCTCCTTTTGGATATAATGGAAACCTAAAAAAAAAAAAAAAAAAAATTAAGCAGGATCAGATCTTTTCCAAAGTTTGAGTAAAACAACCTCCAAGTTATTGACAAAGGTAGAAGTTCCTTGAATAAGGCATAAGTATCTGAAGACTTGAACTAAATTCCTTATAGGTGTTGCAATCTATTACCTTATTATCTTCATAGTTAGTCAAATCAGATCAATGGTTGCTTTGTTTAAAAAAACAAAAAACTGAGTAGATCATGCAATAAGGGACTAATATATAAAAAAGTGACCCACTAACCCCAAGGAGTTGAGGCCACTGTGTTTCATATTTACATATCACAAATTTACCATGCCAAAATTAAGATCCTACAAGTTTTTTCCTCTAATACATTGGATCTGACATCTCAGCTTCTACTATATGGGAAAAGAAGATTAAGGGGAAAAAATCAGACTTGAAAGCAATATATAAGATTTCTGCTTCTTGAAAGGTGGCCAGTCAAATCGACAGTACTAATAGAAGTGAAAATTCACCAAAAATTCATTCACGCCCACATGGGTGACTATTTGGGTGTTACTTCTCCAAAGCAATATATACTCATGCCACAGAGCTCTCCTAAGACTTTAACCTGACTTACTGAAATAACAAAGGCATGAGATCTGTGGATCTTTATCAAGATGATGAGTTATTTTAGAGAATAAGTTTCCCCATTTCCTTTTTCCTATCCCTGCAAACTAAGCATACATTTTTTTCCCTCGGAAGTAAATACACAAATCCAGATCAATCACAACTTAGGGTCAAGAAGAAAACTTCACCTTCCTGAGTTTGGCAATATATGATTATTCTCAAAAATAAAATAATCCTACTGAAATGAATGGAAGGTAACAATTAGTGGATATTCTCAAAGGTACATTCCATAAAGTTTGCTGGATATTGTTTTCCAGAAAATATAAACGAAACAGAATTAAAAAATCTTTATATTAAATTCTTGAGAGTTGTTGATTACATACAGTTTCTAAAAGGTAAATTTGTTGTGCTATAAAATTATAGGCACTGACAGGGCTCCTGGGTCGCTCAGTCAGTTAAGCGTCTGACTTTGGCTCAGGTCATGATCTCGCGATTTGCGAGTTCAAGCCCCGCATCGGGCTCTGCTGACAGCTTGGAGCCTGGAGCCTGCTTTGGATTCTGTGTCTCCCTCTCTCTCTCCTCCTCCCCTTCTCGTGCTCTGTCTCTCTCTCTCTCAAAAATAAATAAACATTAAAAAAAATTTAAATTATAGGCACTGGGGAATGAGCAAGGTCATGAACTGTCTTTATTCTCTAGTAAGGGAACACCAAATGCTTCATACATCCATTAAGAACATACAGCTCTGTATTTATGGAAGCAGTAAAAAATAAACTAGGAATGTGGTGTGGCCCTAAATGGAGATACATAAAAATGACAGCAAATTCAGGATAAACAAAAGTGCAACACCAGGCTTTCACAGTGCGTCTGGGAATCATCCAAATTTGTATGAGGAAGCTTGCAAAGGAACTACCTAACTGCAAAGACATAACACCATGGGGGCCCTCTGGAAGGAACCTACTAGAGTTCCAAAGCACTGTACTATGTAGTTGTTATTCTATAAGGCTATCTGCACAGCTCTCCAAGCCTACGTGTATCTCTACTTTCAATTTATAAATACAGAAACTATTTCAAATGTTAGAAGAGTACACTGACTGAAATAAGTATCATTGAAAACCAGGTCTCCAAATTCCTAAAAAATGGATCTCACAACATCAACTTTATCACTTCATTGGGACTTCTTTATAGAAAGTCACAAGGTGTGCACGTAACATTAAAACAAATCTGAAGAGTAACTGAAGCCCAAGGTCAAACAGTGCAATTGTAAGACAGATCAAACATGAGGACAGAGTTCACATCTTATATTGCTTTCAAATTCTTAAGAGGTCACTTCAAGTTGAACAGTATAGCAGCTTATAATTACTACACATTCATCTCACTTTGCAAAAGTACATAGATTTATAGATCTATTAAGCAATCTAGAAAAATGAAATCCATTTTAATGGGTAAAACCTATTACCATCAGGACGGAAGATACAAATCAAAGGCATCTTAATTCAGTACAGACAGAGAATCACATTAGCAACTGTAGAAGGTTTAGTAAGAATGTGGTCATTCAAGTACAACTAGAAAAATGTCCTTAGTGTCAAAAATAGGATTCATTAAAGGGGGGGTATTACATTAAATAACTGGAGGAAGAACTTTATATTTCCTATTATAAAACTTACAGAAAAGGCAACTAAAATGATCGATATGAAATACATTTCAAATTCAACTGTATTTCCAAACTGTTCGAAAAATTCACTGACTCTACATGGTATGTATCAATGAATTAGAAAGCATAAATAGATTATGTGTGGAGATGATTTGGAGCTCTTGAGTACACAGTAATTTCAGTATGAATAAAGAGCCATGGCATGACTACCAAAAAGCTATTGTGATCCCAGGTTGTATTAACAGAAACAAAGCAGATTATTAGGAAACATGCTACTGGCAAATACTGGTTCAGACTATACTGAGAGATCTGTGTTTAGTTCTGGGAGTTAATGTCGGTTTTGGTTTTGTTTTTTTAATATAAGCATGTGGATAAATAATTTGCAACTTTCTTATAGGTTTTGCAACAATCTCATTTGACTATAAAAAGCATGCAGTGAAGTAGAGTGGTCCAGTGTTTTTGTTATTTATAAGAAAACTGATTTGCCTTGATCATCTACTTAGCGGAAGAGACATGACCTGAGTATTAGGTCTTCAATGATAAATTCAGTATTCTTTCTACTCACCTCTGAGTGCTTCAGAGAAGCAGCACCACCAAGATAATTACGAGAATGCGAGCTATGGTTCTGAGACAAACGGCTAAAGGAACCAGAGGTGTTCAGTCTGGAGCAGAGAAGTCTCAGAGAAAACAAACGAAGGGCTTTCTGAGAGATAAAGAGATGTTTTTGTTCTCATGGTTTCAGACGGGGAGAACTGAAGTCAATGGTAAAAGTTACAGGAAAACTGACTTCAGCCCAGAGTTAGTCAAAATCCAAAAGATCTTGGGTAGAGGCAGCCAGTTAGGAGCTGGGCAACAAATAACGGACAGATACTCAGAGGGCCTAACAGGCCGCATGGTGGCCCCCCAAAAGTATGTCCATATCCAAATCCTGTGAATGTGATTTGGAAAAAGGGCTGCAATTAAGTTAAGGATTCTAAGATGACAACATCCTCAATTATTTGGGCGGGCCCTATAGCCAATAAATGTCTGTACAAGGGACACACAGAGGAAGAGACACAGAGAAGGTGGTCATATGAAGATGGAGGCAGAAATTAGTTACACGGCCACAGGCCAAGGAATACCTGGAGCCACTAGAAGCTGGAAAAGGCAAGGAAAGATTCTCCCCTAGAGCCTTTGAAGGGAGTGTAACCTTGCTGACACCTTACTTTTGGAATTCTGGCCTCCAGACCTATGAGAGAGTAACTTTCTGCTGTTTTAAGCCAGCAGGTCTGGGATAATTTGTCATAGCAGCCCCAGAAAATGACAAGGGAGGATGGATCAAACACTGGGTGACTCATTAGACTGGATGAAATACACCTCCTTCATCTCCAAGATTCTATAATATTGAATATGCAAAAGTAAATACACTTAATATAACTTCATCCTTCCTTCAGGAGCCATGAAAATATAATGCCAAAGAGTCATCATGATGGGCAATAGCTAAGGCTACAAAGTAGATCTACTGAAGTGCAAGTAAATGGAATGAAAAGAAAAAGATTCACATGTATGGTCTTTATATGTGTTGTGTATGCATGTATACACAAAGAATCTCACAGAATTTAGAAAAAAATTGTGAAAGAAAGTGATTTTGAATCATTCTTACTTTAAAAAGACACAAATGTGGGGCACCTGGGTGGCTCAGTTGGTTAAGTAAGTGTCCAACTTCAGCTCAGGTCATGATCTCATGGTTTGTGGGTTTGAGCCCTGTGTCGGGCTCTGTGCTGACAGCTCAGAGCCTGGAGCCTGCTTTGGAATCTTTGTCTCACTCTCTCTCTGCCCCTCCCCCACTTGTGCTCTGTCTCTCTCTCTCTCTCTCTCTCTCTCTCTCAAAAATAAATAAAAGTAAAAAAAAAAAAAAAAAAAAAGATACAACTGTTATAAGCACTACCCTCTCCTCCCCAACCTAGACATTTTTATAAAGGACTCCCAATTGGTGATAGTTTCCTGCCTTCACTTTCAAAGTCCCACATCAAATTCTAGTCATGGACACTCCAGCTACTCTGTGAGAATAAACTGCAGGGGAGCAAGAGGAAACATGGAGACCCACTACAGTAAAAATCCAGGCAAAAGAGCGTGCTTTAAATCTCAACTGGGGATGAGGATATGGCTATAGTTAATTCAAATTTTTTACTGTGCATATTAAGATCACTTTTGCTCAATGCATTTGTAGAACATGTGACAATACATACTCAGTATGTTTTGAGGCCGTAACTTTACTTCAAACTAACATGCTTTTTCCTGTCCAGATTAGTTTTCTACCATCACTCTTCCCGGTTACTCAGGCTTAGAATGACATTTAATTTTTACCCACCTTCTTTGTCTTTTATACCTGCGATGATTCACCAAGTCAACAAATCATTTTTCCTATGAAACATTCTTATCTCTCCATTCCACTGCCACTCTGGAAAACTCTTTGTTGTTGCATGCATTGTAGGATGTTTTAACAGCGTTCCTGTCTACTCACTAGAAGCCAGTATTATTCTTTACCCATTTAAGTACAACCTTTTTTTTCCCCTTTAAGTTTATTTATTTATTTTTTGAGAGAGGGCGAGAGGGGAAGGGCAGAGAGAGAAAGAGAGAAAGAAAATCCCAAGCAGGCTCCACACTGTCAGCGCAGAGCCCGACGTGGGGCTCAAACTCACAAACTCTTGTGCTCAAACCCACAAACTGTGAGATTATGACCTGAGCCAAAACCAAGAGTTGAACACTTAACTAACTGAACCACCCAGGTGCCCCATAAGTACAACCTTTTTATCACGTCACTTCTCAGCCCTGCTTCCTAATCATTGTCTTCAATTTCCACTCCTCTCCTCAGCTTTCGGGGCCTAAGTGATCTGACCTGTCTGCCTGACTTATGTGCAGCCTTATTTTGCTCACGTGGTTTTCTCCATCTCATGAGGTTTGGAGAAGGTGAGACCAGCTTGTTGCGGTAATGTAGGTGAGAGATCATGGTTGCTTGGACGAAGGCAACAGTATTAGATATGGCAACAACGAGACCAATTTGGAAGGCTTTTAGGAAATAAAATCATAAAGATTTGGTGATGGCTTGAAGTGAAGAGTGATGTAGAGGGAGGGATCATGCGTTAACTCTTAATGTCTGTTTTGCCGAACCAAATGGAAGGTTGATCAAATGGTAGAACAACTTGAATAAAGAAATGTAACAGAACTGCTGAGCACTACTGGAAGTCCAGAAGTGGTAATTAATCATGAGTTTATAACGGTGCTATCGTGTGACTTTCTCTACACATCTGCTTGGATGCGGCAAGTACAGAGAAAATGGATGGCAGGGCTGTAAAGATGACAAAAAACAACAGGGAGCAAGACAAAAGTGTTACTAAAATAATGGGCCATAATATCTAAACTGGAAAAAAGGGGCCAGGGTCTGAAGGTCACCAAGAGGAGCGATGAACAAGTGGCTGAACCAATGAGCTGAAGGAGAGGAAGTAGTCATCAGAGAGCAAGATGCCTGAATCAGATTTTGGATGCGAACTGAAATGATGACGTGATTTGGAGTGAACCATGGGAGTAAATGAAAACAAAGAAATGCAAGAGTTCATTGGTGACAAAGATCAAGAAAATGAGAGAGCCGGGTGTTCGATGGCTCATCCACTTGGGTGTTAAGTGACTTACAATAGCAATACTTTGAATAAAGAGAGTGTTTCTCTTTCCTGTGTTCTCTGTCTCCTCCGTTTCTCAGTTGCCAAAATAGAAGAGTAAGGGCACTGTAATTGAGAGATGGGTAGGGGACAGAGTGGCGTAGTTGAAGGGCATATGTCTCAAAGGAGAAGTGTTCTTGGATGTTTACTTTACCGACAGAATAGAGAAGTAAGAATCTAGAAAAAGCAATGAGAAGCAAGAACACCCTGACCTCACCTCCTCAATCTGAATACCCAGCATATAAGAAAATGGATAATTACCAGTGAAAAGGCTACAGAAAAAGTGGAGTCCTCACTGAAAATTCAGGTGCAGCAAGAAGTGGGCTGCGCTGTAAGAGCCTGAAGATATGGGAGAGCTTATTGATTAGACAGATGCATTTCCAGAGGGTGCAGCTGAAGGACTGCAGATCGAGGAAGTAGAGGGCATTTTGAGGATGATGGAGATGAAAATAAAAGCTTCTTTTATGTAAGTTCAAATGTCAATTTATTTCTTTGTTTTTTTTTTTTAATTTAAAACTTTTTTTACTGATAGTAAAAGGTTCTGAGGCGTTTTGGTGAGAAGCTGAGTTATTCCGATTTGATGGTTTCTATTTTCTCTGTGAAAGCAGAAATGAGGCAATTTATCAGGAATGAAAGGGAAAATCGGCAACGGGGAAAAAGGAGAGAGGGTTTGCTGTGGTCATGTGGCAGGAGAGCCAGGTATCTAGGATGCAGTAGAGCAACTGTGATGGATGAACGTGAATACAAAGTGCTAACCAATCTTCCCAATTGTTTGATTTTTTCCCTAGCAGCTAAGTGGATTAGAGGTAAGAGCGATGAGATAGGGGCATGTAGGATACTGACAAGAGAGAAGCTATGAGTAAGGAGCTACTAAGGTAGAAGAGTAAAGGTAGTGGCCTATCAAGGGCAGGATGGGGGGGCAGTCTATAAAGGGGTATAATATATGTAGTGACATTTTATTTTTGGGATAGAGAGAGAGGGAGCACGCGTGCATGCACGCCAGTGGGGGAGGGGCAGAGAGACAGGAGGACAGAAGATCCAAAGCGGGCTCCGTGATGACAGCACAGAGCCTGACGTGTGGCTCGAATTCACGAACTGTGAGATCATGACTAGCTGAGTCAGACACTCAACCGACTGAGCCACCCAGGCACCCCTGTAGCGACTTTTTAAATGATCATAAAATAGATCAAAAATTGGTCCTCATTTTATTATCACTAGGAGCCAATAAAATCTAAACACTGTCAATGATAAATATTCCTCCCATAAAAAAATCTTTTGTTGGTCTAGTTTCTAAACAATTTCTGCAGGGACGGTTTCATCTCAATGTATCTGCAAGTTTCAAATCGGGATATTTTCCTTATTTACACTCTAATAAACATTATATCTATATGGAAGTTAGTTCAGAGAGCTCCCAGTCATACAGTCAGCCCAGCTAAGTGCACTGAGCTACACATTTCCACTCCTACATTTTGAATGGTCTAGAATGTTCTGGGCACAGTTTGTGTCTCCAAACTGTTCCGTGTTACGTATTCCTGTGTTTAAACGGTAGATTCAAAATAAACAATGATGGCAGTGTGTAATTTTTTTCTGCATTATCTTTTTTCCAGTGTAGAGTTTTAGATAAGGTTATTCCGATACAAAAATACTGCATTTGGCCTTAAACAAGGTACAGTGATATACAAACCTTTAAAATTGTTCCTTGAAGATGAACACCCCAAAACTGTGTTCAATAAAATAGCAAATATATACATTTTTTTCAATCAAAGACAATTTTCTGCTTTTCTTTTTTTGCATTATTATTTCATTTCATGATCATTACTAAACATAACTTTATCATTCAGAAACAGTATTAAAAATGACCCACTCCAAGTGCCAAAAACACTAGGTACATGCCACTGAGAAATGATTTATTTTTTTATATATCTTAATGCATTTTTTTTATGTGAGGAAGAGAGACAGTGAGAAAGAGAGAGAGAGAGAGAGAGAGAGAGAGAGAGAGAATCTTAAGCAGCTCCACACTCAGCATGGAGCCTGACACGGGGCTCAATCCCACAACCTTGGGATCATAACCTGAGCCGAAATCAAGAGCTGGACGCTCAGCTGCCTGGGCCACCCAGGTATCCCAAGAAATGATTTTAAATTGACATCAGGATACACAGAGGATACCACCTGCTCTAGACCCAAAGATATGGGCAGTGTGAGACAAGAAACAGTCTCCCATTAAGAAGGCTCTAGGGTAAGTGAAACTTTTAGGAGAGAGTCACTTATTTTACGTGTATCCAGCAGTTGTCTATTCAGTGGTTTATCTTAGTTGCATACACAATAATATGGTAGAGGGGTTGAAGACTTGAGTTTATTACAAGCATTGAAGAGGGGTTTCAGAAAGCAAAGAGGAAATATCTAGGAAGTAAGGACAGTGATAATAAATTAGAGGAGAAGCAGCAAACAGATACTAGAATGTAGAACTCATTCATGGGTAGAAGTGATCAAAGTCCTTATAAGAGAATGAGAAGAGTGATTTTTCCTCCTCCTCCTCTAGGGGGAGAAAAAGGAGAGAGATTATATAATAGGAGATCACATATGCCAGTCAAAAGAGATGACATTTGATATGACAGGTAATAAGATGCCATCATAGGTTTTTAAAGGAGAAATCATGTAATGAAAAGATTTACATCAGATTATTTTCTTTGCCAATATTAAATATAGTTCTTTAGAGCTGTACTAAAAAGAGAATGGAATTTCAGGGAAATAGAATTCCAAATAATTTCAGTAAGAAGGTTAAAAATAATCCCTATTTTTTTTTACTTGGTAAGCAGCAGGGTTGTGGAAACTGTTAAAGAACTCAATATCAATTTCCTTGCAGAAACCTTCCAGTTTTTCCACACCCTTTTGGTAACTGTTGAAAAACAGTCTACAGGCAAATTTCAGTGAACAGAACAAAATTAAAGGATGGAAACCATGTCTTTTTTAATAGTCGATTTTATAAAATAAAAATTCTGCCAAGTAAATCAAAATCACATTCCACAACATTAACAGCCATCTTGTATTTGCCCAAGTTTAACAGCACCTGTTTCCCACAAAATCTGTAAATGTTAAAAAAAAAAAAAAACAACCCACAAAATCCTACAATTAAACATGCAAGGTGCATGAACCCACTATACTTGGTAATGCCAGAAGATTTTTCCATCTGGAACATGGATTTGGAAGAAAGACCATTCGCCATTTTAAATTTCTAAAGACAACTTCCCGAAGTGTGCACATAATGTAGGTTTGTTGAAATACATCAGTGCACCTAATGGCACGTTCTCTGTAAACCACTTCTTTATCAGCGCTGGGAACATAACAGGTACTCAATGTTTTGTATCAAAATTATTTATTTAGTTAGAGTACCTATTTCCAGGTGGGGGGAGGAGGAGGAGAAAAATAGAAGGGGGATATAAGGCTCTGGAAGTCAGAGAGGCATTGGCTCAGATTCCAGCTTTGCTACTTAGAGTGTGAATTTAGGCATACTGCTCTGAACCTGTTTCCAAATCTCTAAAATGGGTTTAATAATACCAATCTTCCAGGACTGCTGTGAAAACTGAATTAAAAAATCTAAGAGCCGACACAGTTACTAGGATACAGCGGGCATTCAATTATTATTATTACTGTGCCTTATTTTCTGGCCTCACCTATCTCACACCTATTTTTTTTTAAGCTTATTTATTTATTTTGAGAGAGGAGAGTGAGAGCGGGGGCAAGGCAGAGAGAGAGGGGAAGAGGGAATCCCAAGCAGGCTCTGTGTTGTCAGCAAAGAGCCTGACACGGATCTCACGAACCAGGAGATCATAACCTGAGCCTACATCAAGAGCTGGATGATCAACCAACAAAGTCACCCAGGTGCCCATCCCACACCTATTTCTAAGTCTCACAATGGGAGATACCATATTTTATCCATTTTTCTCCCTCCTGAAATCACAAAATATTCTTATACACTTGGTACTTCCTACTCTGTATCTTAGTTGCTTACACAAAAGTCTTATTTTCTCTATTGGACTATAAATTCCTTGAGGACATAAGTGTTAAGCTCAAAGTCTTAGCCACAGTAAGTATTTGACAAATATCTGTAAATAAATGAATAAAGAATAAATTTAAAAATTAATTAAATATCGGGGTGCCTAGGTGGCACAGTCAGCTAAGTGTCCGACTTGATTTCAGCTCAGGTCATGATCTCACAGTTCATGAGATAGAGCCCACTTGGGATTCTCTCTCCCTCTCTCTGCCCCTCCCTGCTCTCTCTCTCTCTCTCTTTCAAAATAAATAAATAAACATCTTAAAAATTAAATATTGAAAAAATGAGTATCTAAGTGATATACAGTCCTTTAAAAAAAAAAGATTTTAGGATTTAGAAATATTTTCATCATTCTTTCTTAACCTTAATATACCTAGACAGCCAGTTCCTATTTTTAGAAGGTGCTTTGAACTCTGCTCAAAAGAAAAATTCTTTGGTGGGAAGGAAATTTCAAGTTACAGAATGGTGTTTACTGTGGATTAATATGAGCCAGTGCCCTCCAGCACTAGAGTAAAAGAGCCAGTGAGCACAACCAATACAACAGCAATCAATACCGATGCTGATGTTGGACTGGGTTTACTGAGTATATACTGTGCATGAGGTATCCGATTTAGTATATATTATCCATACAATACAACTGTCCTACAGGCATACTGAGGTGTCCACGGTCACACAGTCTTTCTTAACATTCAACGACAACCACCAAATCCCACTCTATTCCACCTCACCCCTGCCCAGAGTTTGGATTAGTTACGTTCGCACAGAACCCTGTGTGCTAACACAGTACCTTTTATTTATTTATTTATTTTTTTTTTAATTTTTTTTTTTCAACGTTTATTTATTTTTGGGACAGAGAGAGACAGAGCATGAACGGGGGAGGGGCAGAGAGAGAGGGAGACACAGAATCGGAAACAGGCTCCAGGCTCTGAGCCATCAGCCCAGAGCCTGATGCGGGGCTCGAACTCACGGACCGCGAGATCGTGACCTGGCTGAAGTCGGACGCTTAACCGACTGCGCCACCCAGGCGCCCCAACACAGTACCTTTTAATTGTAGCAATTGTATTTGCTTGATTATTCCTTTGACTCTTTCATAAGAATGAAAACTGTGAGGCTGAGTCTTAATACTGTACCCCAGTTCCTAGAGCACAGCATCTGGAATATATTTACTTGTGGAATGGACAGAGAATGAATGTATCCGTGGAGTGGTAGACTTACGATTCCAACCCATGCCTGTTGGACTCCTAATCCTATGCTTTCAATTCTACACCGTTCTCCCCCTCTAGTAATAAACCCATTTTGTAAATCTGTATTATTTTGTAAACTTCATTTATTCAAGACTTCTATAAAATGTGTGGGACTTCTTCATCTCACAAATCAGATGTTCATGAACCAAATTATTACCAAATTCATCAACTGAATGAATAAGCTGGATAAGCTGGCACCTTGAAAACCGCCAAATCTAGCTTTTACATGACAACATTTTGGGTTTACAGCTAAGTCGAAAAGGCAGAGATTGTTAACACCAATAACTACAGACCTCGTTAAAACCCAAAATGTAACTTCCGAAGTCCTAGTAACAATATTACATATATTTATTACTTTGGGGATTTATATATAAAGAAAAGTAGATAAAAATATGGAAATAAACCCGTAAGTTTTTAAAAATATCCACTTAATTTCACTAAACTGATTTTTTCAATAATTGTGTACATAAACTTGTCAACCACTTAAGTTTTAAAGGTTAATTTTAGATCATTTATCATAAAGCCTAAACACTTCTACCCGCTTTCTAGATGTCAAAGTTCAAATTACAAACATAAGTTAACTAAAGTCCGTTTTCTAAAATGAATATGAGTTCTAGGAATTCCATATATTTAGAATATATTTGAGAAAGGCCTATTTCAATTCTGAAATTGCAAAAGGATTTGCTTCAACTTGTCATTTGACCCAATTTCAGAGCACAAAAAGGCAATTTAGTGGCCCCTAAAAGTCATTCTATTTAAGAATGGATTTTACAGGAGGAGGAAACTCCAAGGATCATTGGTGTGACAGCAACCTCTGCTAACATCTAGGTTGTCATAATCAATCTGCTTTAATTATCAACAAGTTTTCCCCATTTCTGACCAGTCATTTAGAGCTGACCTCTGACAAGTACTTACAAGTCATTGAAATCTCATTTTATTTTATAGCCTCATATTTGTTATTGGGCTAATCTTTACCTGTTCTACATCACACAACAGCTTAAATATTTGAATGGCCCAGCAATAAATTTCCATGGTCCCCCTGGGTCAGTCAGATGTTAGCTGTTAAGTAAAGCTAAAAGGATCTATGCTTCATAAATTTCCTTCAGGGTCCACATTTGCTCTTACAGGCTGGGCTTTCAAGCCCAAACATCTTTATAGCTACGTGCAGTGATTTATTAACTCCTCCTTGTTTTTATCCAAAAAGATCAATCACATATGTATCAATAAGCTGGTGTGCTGGTGACTGCTTTTTATTGTACATATAACCACCTGCCTTTAATACAAACTCGAGTCTAAAGCTTTTGTAAGCGCTTGCCGGATTTTAACAACTTTCACCTGTTTCTAATTTGGTATAAAACATATGGTTTAGCTCTGCTATTTACTTCTAAGTCAGCCTTTCCTCTTATGGACCCAACAATATAAAACAAATCCAGAGCATACAAAGCTAAATTTGGAGGATGTTTCTTACACACACACACACACACACACACACACACGCACACACACTTGCCCAATTACTTCTCAAGAGCACTTCTGACAAATAACAGGAATAAGTTATTTTACAGTTATGAAATTCTTACATTTCTTTGCAAACAATTAGATATGTCCTACATCACTCTCAAGGGTTCTAAGAATTACGTCCAAACTGCAAAAATGACTGTTTAAATCTCAGGAACTCAAAAAAGGTAACAGCCGTATCTAGCTGCCTGTGAGGTCAGGGAAGAAAGTTCCTATCTTTACATTCCAGGAATCCACATCTGGCCAGGTGAAAGCAAGATTTTTCCTCCTTCCCTTATCCTTCTGTAAATTAGACCAAAAGTTTAAGAGGCAGGGTGCCAGCAGAGAGAGAACTACCACCTAACCCAGCACAGTAAAGTCCATGCTGAAATTAAGAGTGTCTGGGTGATAGGGCAGGGAGGAGTAAATCCTCGGGAAAAAATGACTAATAGAAATGTCTAGGAAAGGCAGCGAAGTCAACACAGCCTCCCACTGCTCTACCAGACTTCTTTCCTACACACATTTACTTTTCCAGTCACGGTGGGGCCTGACAACCCTGGTCACAGCTGGCATTTAATCTCCCATTCAAATTCCTCTCATCCTTTGAGGCCCAATGCAAAACCTCTATCTACCCACGGCTTTCCTGAGTCCCGGATCAGAACTGATGGTGCTTCTGTAAGACGTATCGGTATTTATCCACAATTTGGGAGCTTTGTTTTCTAATCACATGTTTACATGCCTCTCTCTCGTACAATGACCTAGCAGGCATTGAATAAATGTTCACTGAATTGTATTAAATTGGTTGACAAATAAAAATGTTTTGTATAAATGAAGCACACAAAAATTAATGTTTATTTTTATCTAAATAATATTTGTACATGGTTTAAAAAGTCGAATTGCTCTACAAACCTGATAGTAAAAACATCACTTGACATGCTTATTAGCTAACACCTTCACTCTACATCAATTCCTAGACCCAGAGCCAGTTACTCTCAACACTTTAAGCTGCTTTTTCCCCTTGGTATTTACCCAAAATACATCTAGTTAATAACTTATATTCTTGTCTCTTGATTCTATGGTTTAAAGAATAATCTACTGACAACCTACTGGGGAAAATGAGGGTTTAGCTCTTTTACATGTTGCTTCCCCATCTTGTCCCCAAACACTACACTTCTCCTTCCTTCCATTCTCTCAACAGGGTCAACACCACAATTTTTGGTTAAATCAATATGCAACATAATGGCATCATAACCACGGAATTATTATTTTGAGCTAAAGCAAACAATGTATAATATTTATATCTTCCTTCTTTTAAACTTGGCTTTTCCTGGAGTTAATAACCATCCAGTTTGTTCATCTGTTAAATTTATTGATGTATACCTCTCATGAATTCATTCCCGGATTCCCTGGAAGTAAGGAAAATTCCCTCTCAATATAGTTAAATATATCAGATGCTCTATTCGTTTCAACTGTTTCTTGGAGTCCTTCATCTTTCTGCTCACTAGGCCAGTTGAAAAGCTGACCTACAATTTCCCTTCACCATCATCCTGAGATCCCTTTGTTTCTCTGCTGTGTTGGATCCCTCCGTTTCCTTGAATGATGAGTTCCTTTTACTTGGTTTATTCCCTTGTACTAATACAGCACATCTTCCAGGAGCTCCCTAGGAAAGGTGTGTAGGGAGATTTTTTTAAAGGACTTTGAAGTCTGTAAAGTCTTTTTTCTTGTCTTACATTTGATTGATAGTTTGACAGATATACACATCTAAATTATAGGAAAAATTTCCCCACAGTATCTTGAGGGCACTCTTCCACTGTTTTGTAGTTTTCAGTGCTGCCTTTGAGCAGTCATACATTATAATTCCTATTCCTTTGTATGTATTTATCCCCTTTTGCAAGCTTTCAGAATCTTCACTTTACCTCCAGCATCTCAACATATCACAGGGTTGGACACTCAGTGCATTCCTTCAATCTGAAATCCAGCCTTTCAATTATTGGAATTTTTCTCACATTGTTTCTTGGATAATTTTCTACACTCTGTTCTCTCTGTTCCCTTTCTGTACACACCTCTCTAACCTCCTTCCTCTCAGAAGAAACATATTTCTCAGTCTCTTGTGGAGGTTGGAGAATGTGAAAGTTTTTATAGGAGGAAAGAGTGCTCATTTTCCTAATGGTTGAGTAATGACTGACACTCCAACAACCATCTTGTACAATGAAGGCCACACCCTAGGAATGGCAGAGCAGAGAGCTTAAAGGAGCCTGGATTTTCTGAAGCTTTTATGGAACTGCCATTCCAGCCCTGGATTACCGATCCCTGGATTTTTATGTGTGTTAATAAAATTTTATATGTTTAAAGTCATTGTTAATTTGAGGTTTCCATTACATACAAACCCCAAACTGTTACTATTTCCCTAGATTGAAGCTTGGAAAGTGACTTGACCAAGATTAGAGTGAGAAGGAGGAGAGCTAACTCAGGTCTTCCACCGAGGCTGATGCATACTCACCTAATCCTACTTTGCTTTTGCCTTATTGCACTTCGCAGATACTGTATGTTTTTTGTTTTTGTTTGTTTGCTTTGTTTTACAAATTGAAGGTTTGTGGCAATGATGTGATGAATAAGTGTACTGGACCATTTTTCCAGCAGCATTTGCTCACTGTGTGTCTCTGTGTCACATTTGGGTAATTTGTGTAATATTTCAAACCTTTTCGATATTACTATATGTGTTACGGTGATGTGTGATCAGTGATTACAACTCACTGAAAGCTCAGATGATGGTTAGCATTTCTAGCAATTAAGTTTTAAAATTAAGGTATATACATTGTTTTTGTAAACATAATGCTATTGCACAAGTAACAGACTACAGTATAGTGTAAACATAACTTTCATATGCACTGGGAAACCAAAATATTCATTTGACTTGCTTTATTACGGTATTTGCTTTATTGCAGTGGTCTGGACTGACAGTTTCTCTGAGGTATGCCTAAACTTTCAACTGCAATTGGCGTTCTTCAAATTATTACATCCTAGAACCAGAAACACATATATGTCATAATTTACGAACTGAGTACAATTGCTATTCAAATACAGAATAATATAACTTAGGGGTCAGAGTTCTGATCACTCTTCCACCAGCGGTAACAATAATTTGTTTTATGAATTTTACTTAGGCAAATGATGAGAACGAACATGTTTTTAAAATCACACAAAACTGGGTGCCTGCGTGGCTCATTCAGTTGAGCGTCCAACTCTTGATTTTGGCTCGGGTCATGATCTCATGATGAATTCATGAGACCCACATCAGGGCCTGCACTGACAGTGTGAAGCCTGCCTGGGATTCTCCCTCTCTCTCTGCTCCACCCCCACCCCCCAGGTGTGTGTGTGCGTGTGTGTGTGGGGGGGGGGTGTCTAAAATAAATAAATAAAAATTTTAAATAAATAAATACAACCATGCAAAATATGGTTATGTAGGTTTTTCATCCAATTTGGATATAGTGTTGGAGTGATTAATTTCAAATGTAGACATACGGATGGGGCACCTGGGTGGCTCAGTTAGTTGGTTGGGCGTCCGACTTTGGCTCAGGTCATGATCTCAGGGCTTGTGAGTTCAAGCCCTGCGTTGGGCTCTGTGCTGACAGCTCAGAGCCTGGAGCCTGCTTTGGATTCTGCGTCTCCTCTCTCTCTGCCCCTCCCCAACTTGTGCTCCGTGTCTCTATGTGTCTCAAAACATAAGTAAATGTAAAAAAAAATTTTTTTAATAAAAAATAAAAATAAATAAAATGTAGACATATGGGAAGTTATCCTATAGAACACTGAAGACACATACCAATATATTAAGATGCTCTTTACAAGCAAAAACCCAAAAACCAAAACCACAGTGATTTCAAATATAAGTCCCAAGCTGAATGTCACAGTTGCTTACACACAGTAAAAGCCCAGTTAGTATTTATTAAATGAATACAAATTGGTTCTTGATCATTTGCTAAGAAACATTTCCCAGCTACCCCTCAAATGACAATCATCATTCCCACACCTTTGTTCCTGATGCTTATACAATTCATCTGTCACTTTTACTTCCTTTTTATTTTTAAAGATTTTTTAAAATTAGAGAATGAGGAGCAAATAACTATCCACTAGCAGGCTTGACAATTGATACTATTTTTGCATTTTCTTAGTTAAATAAAACATTACTAATAAAGTGAGTCTCCTTTGTTCCTCAACCTCAACTACTTCCCCATCTTTGACATCAGTTAGGATGCTTTCAACATTAAGTAATAGAAAACTCTTAACTGTCTTAATAAGAAGAATGGAAACAGTCTAGTTCTAAAATTGGCTAACTCAGGAACTCGGTGACTTTATACAGGACTCAGGTTTTCCCATCTTTCTACCCTGCCATCCTTAGAAAATTGGTTTAGGCCCATTCATGGTAAATAAAATGGTTGCTACACATTTGGGTTTCATTTGTAGAGACAACGTCTAGTAGATGATGATGGACTCTTGTCCTCTGCCATTTATCATATATTATATATTATATATTTTTATGTATATATAATATATATACTATATATTTTACATATAATATATATTTTATATATAATATATATTCCATATTACATAAAATATATTTTATATATTATATATTTTATATATTATGTATATGTTTTAGATATATTTTATAAAATATATTTTAATTATATATATAATATGACATATATATAATATATATATGACATATATATGATATATAAACTTTTCATTAAGGTACAATATACAGATAAGTTCAAAACCACTGAATTTTCACAGAATTAATACTTTCATGAAACAAGTACTGAGATCAAGGAATAGAATATCATTAACACCCTAGCCATGTCTGTCTTAGTGCATTAAAACACCCCTTAGAAGTGGCCAGAATTGTGACAGATTTTATGTCTAAACCAATCACTGATGAGGGGAATGGGATTACTATGGTTGGTAAAAAGCCAGTCATGGCTAGTCTCTGGGGCCCACCTTCTGTACAGTAAACAAAGAGAAAGGAATAACAAAATGGAGTTTTGCTGATAAACAGGAACCCAAGAATGGCTGTGGGTAGACAAGCAACTGCATCTGCCATAGCGTCTCCCACAAGTCACTAGCTTTATAAATTTGGTGAACATCTGTGTCTATCACTTTTTATACTTTTAAAATACAAATGTTTACATAATAATGAACCATGCATATCGTTCGGCAATTTACTTTTTTCGCTCAATATTGTTTTCTGAGAGCTATTTTTGTTAATATATGTATCTAATGCATTCCTTTGAAGTCCTAGTTAGTATTCCATCTCATGTATATCCCAAACTTTATTTCTCCACTCCCTTACTGATGGATATGTAGGCTGTTTAACTTTTTTCTATTTTCTCATTAGTACAAGTAATGATACATTTCTTACCTTTATGTGCCCTCCTTCCTGTGAGCAAGTTTCTCTAGAATGTATGTACAGTCCCTAAGTATGTCCCCATTTACTAGATTCTGCCAAAACGTTGTTGCTGTTAATCCTAGAGAACAATGTGTAGCCTTGAAAGTAAATTTCTTGACTTCTCTGTGACTCAGTTTACACATCAATATAACAAAGATAATAACAGCATCACTCTTATACTGCTTTTGTGACAGTGAATGAAGATAGATAGATAGATAGATAGATAGATAGATAGATAAATAGATAGATTACAGCAAAAGCTGAAACAGCAAAAGCTACTACAATTTTCTGGATTACTGTTGTTATTATTAATCCTTATATTCCTAGAATAAAGTATGGGGACTATTCATATCTGTTGTGGGTTTTTACTGTGTTCACTTGGCTAAGCTGGAACTATTTTCCATAACACCACTGCCTGTATAAATCCAGGCTAGAGTTGAACCAAAAATACATTTGCATGAGGTTGGGAAGGCAGAAGTGGAGCAGCAGTCATTATACTCTGAAGTAACAGCGGTTAGACGCAGTAAAAGACACACATAAGGCTGCCTGCAGATTCCATGTGGTCTTTGTGCTCCCGTTCTGCATCTAGCTTTTGTTCCCAACTGCAGGCCTCGCTGACAAATTGTGACTCCAGGCCCACTAGCAGATGCACTGGACAGTCTTCCATAGATGTCTCCACCTGCTCTCCTTTGGGGTCCCACTGAGCAGCTGGATAGATCTTGCTTCCCACTTCCTGGCCTGAGTTGTCCACCTGTGCAGAGCTTCAGAAGGGCTGGTCAATAACTTTTCTCTAATCCTTCAACTCCCCCTTTCGGACCCTCTTTCAGCCTCTCTCACAATTGTGTAATACCTTAGTCCTATAAATAAATCCCTTATACCATACACTCATAGTGATTCTTCTTTCCTGACTGGAATCTGACTGATGTAACATCCTTTCACAATATTTCAATTGAGCTGTTTCTTTTCAACGATTTAACCAAAATCTCCTTTATATAGTCTAGATTGATTCCTTCCTTCCTTCCTTTCTTTAATTTGCTATTCTTGTGCTAATGTTTTCGCTCACTAATTTACAAGAGGAAACTCTTTAGTGAATCCTGGCAGCAAGAAGTTCTCCCATGATTTTGTAGACAAAACCCCCAAATCTCCCCTACAAATTTGGGCATCCTATTTATTTTTAGCCAATTTCTGATGTACTTCTATATAACTGCTGAATTTTCCTAGGGTTACAGTAATGTGCATGCCCTTAAAATTTTTTTAAACTTTTAATATTTAATCCAACTATAATTAACATACAGTGTTATATTAGTT
This sequence comes from Lynx rufus, assembly GCF_022079265.1. Lineage (NCBI taxonomy): Eukaryota > Metazoa > Chordata > Mammalia > Carnivora > Felidae > Lynx > Lynx rufus. Next base: position 56,393,293 of record NW_025814897.1, read on the forward strand.
TCAGGTGTACAATATGATTCAACACTCTGTACACTGCTCACTGCTCATCATGGGAAGTGTACTCTTCAATCCCCATGACCCTATCCCCCTGCCCTACAATATCCTTCCTAATGTCAAATAACTTCCACCAATCCCTGTTGGCCTACTGATTGTTATGGTTTTCTATTTCCATTTTAAACCTGCGTTTTTAAATCCACATAATATATTTCTATTTCTTTGCTGCAAATCTGACATTGTCATTTGCACAAACTTTTTGGGAGCCATTGCGAGGCCAAGCTCTTCTATCAGGTTATTGGCAGACAGTATCTGATAATAGCGTATGGGAAAAAGTAGATTTACAATACACTGTTAAGAGATTTCTACAAACAGTAGTATAACAAATCAGAGTAGCATAAGATGTAGTTACACCAAGCAAGTGTGTATGTACAATCGTTTATTTGGATTTTTATATGCTTTATTGTCATTTTTATAATGTGTTCTGGTTTTTATTGATAAAGATCTTTCACACTTCTTATTAAATATATTAGGTACTTATATTGTGTTCATTTGCTGTTTGGTTATTGCTGGTATATACAGTCTACTTGATTTTCATGTTGATCTTATATACAACAAATGTGCTACATTTTCTAATTCTAATAGTTTTCAGATTCCCTCACGTTTTCTACATAACATTCATATCTGAAGAAGAAAGTTTTCTCCCTTTATTTCAAATACTTGTACCTTGTCTCTTTTCTCCATGTAATTATATAGACCAAGGCCTCAGGTGTGATATTTTATTGTGCTGATCCTTATGTGCATCCTGATGTGCTTTGTGAATTCAATGGGAAGTTTCACCATTAAGGCTAATGCTTGCTATGGATCTGACAGCCATTCTCTAACATTTTAAGAAAACTCCCTTCTGTTTCTAGTTTACAAAGAGTTTTAATAACTACTCGTACTATTTGAAAACGTTTGAGGCTTTACCATGTACATTTATTTTACATATATTGACTCATTTAATCCATGCAGACACACTTCGAAGTATTATCTCCATTTTACAGACAATAAAAAGCACAGGGAAATCAAAGAACTTGTCCAAGATCACATGATAATCATTTCTGATTACTGCTTTAAAAACAACAACCAATTTATCAGATTAAAACAACACCCATTTATTAGCTCGTAGTTTCTGTAGAAGTCCAGATACAGCATGGTTGGGTTCTCTGTTCAAGGTCTAACAAGTCTGAAATCAAGACGTTGCCCAGTCTGTGCTCTCATGTGAACTCAGGGTCATCTTCCAAGCTTATTCAGGTTGTTGGCAGAATTTAGTTCCTGTGGTTGTAGGACTAACCAAGTTCCTTGCTAGCTGTCAGCCAGATGTCACTCTCAGCTCCTACTGGCCACCCTCAAGTGTTAGCTACATAGTTCACAGCATGGCTGTTTGCTCGTCTGCAGGCTAGCAAAGAGCATCTGCTACTGCTTCTTGGCTGTCAAGGGTTCACTCGATTAGGTCAGGCCCGCTCAGATAATCTCCCTTCATACTGACTCAAAATCAAATGATGAGTGGCCCTAATCAAGGGAATGAAATTCCACTATGTTCACAAGTCCTGCCCACATCCAAGGGGAAGAAATTATACAGAACGTGTATACCAGGATAGCAGCAGTACTGTTTCCATTTCTATCTAACACATATAATAAATAAGAATCTGAATTCAAACTCATGCTCCTAATCAAAACCCATACTGCCTTTCTAAATAAGTACTGAATTTATTGAATGCTTTTTCTACATTTATTGAAATAACCGTATGATATTTCTGTTGATCTGTTAATGAGCGAATCATGTGGAAGGCTTTTTTTTAACGTTGAGCCAGGCTCCTGAATTGCTAGATTCAGCTTGCACACACTTTATTTTGTATTTGTGTACTTATGTCCATAAATGAGTTTGTCTATCAGCTTTGTTTTTCACATTGTCCTGCTCAGATTCTTTTATCAAATTCAAATTTAGTTTATTAAACACCTTCAAGGCAAAAGCTTGCTTCATTTCTTACCCAATCTCTTTAAGTTCTTGCTTTCACTCAGTTTTTAGTCCAAGTATGTTTTCTTCAATAAGCTCTACGCCCAATGTGGGGCTTGAACTCACGACCCCAAAGTCAAGAGTAGCACTCTCTACCCGCATGTTCTACCATCTGAGCCAGCCAGGTGCCCCAGGCCTAAGTGTTCCTTATTTCTTTGTTAACTAATAAATATATTTAAGATTTTTCTTAATCCCACATTTTCAGTATTGGTCTCAATATCTATTTTACCATAATCTGGAAACAAATCCTATTCAGTTTTCCCATTTCTTTTCAAATTAACTTTGTTACATTTCTTTAAAAAAAATTCTACCTAACTTTTAAAAGTTGTTCATAGTACATGATTATGATTTTTCAATCTTTATTGTACCTGTGTCTGCCTTTTTTTGTTGTCATAACTTTTCTCTATTTTTTCTTAGCCATTAAAAAAATATTTCTTCCTTGCCATTCCTTCTAATCTCTACTCCTAGAATTCCTATCAGGTATATGTTGACACCTCCATCATCCTTTATGTCCTGTAACTTCTGTTTCATATATTTCTGACTCTCTGTGCTGCATTCTAGATGTTTTCATTCCTATGTCACTATTCACGAATTCTCTCCTTAAGTGTGTCCACTCTACTATTTACTTTGAGGGTTTTTTGTTTTTTTTTTTTTGATAAATAGACTTTTTCCTTTCCAATATGACCTTCTAAAAAACTCTACTTTTTATAAACCACAATTGCTCATTTCTGTTGTGTAAAGTCCCATTCTTGTTTTTTAAATTATTGTTTCTATTTCCATAGGTGTGCATTTTAGTTTTTGGCTTTTTCCCCCACCTGTGTTCTTGAATTTCCCCTCTGGATTTTCTATTCTCAGGATATTTTGTAAAAGATTAGAGTGGAAAAGAGTCAACTGAAGAAGCCATTAACAACTTAACCTTCAGGACATATACTACTCCTAGATGGATAGTAGATTGGGCAGTCCTTAAGTGTATTTATGGTCAACCTGATTTTTAGTATCCTCTAGGAGTTCAAATGGTTGGAACACAATAGAGAAAAGACGGTTATTTTACTCAAAAGACATCTGGTAAACATAACGATATACCTGAGTTCTAGCAACCCTTGTTCTTTAAATACTATCCGATATTGCTCTATGCCTATCTATACACGTGTACACTCAGGCAGGCACACTCATGTGTGAAATTCATGACAATAAATCATGGTTTTATTTTCTTTCTTTTTTTTAGAGACAGAGTATGCAAGTGGTGCAGAGGGAGAGAACCTTTTTTTAAAATTTATTTAGTTATTAATTTATTTATTGAGAGATAGAGAGAGGAAGCATGCCTGTGCACATACAGGGGAGGGGCAGAGAAAGATGGAGAGAGAAGGAGAGAGAGACAATCCCAAGCAGGCTCTGCTCTGACAGCGCAGAGCCTGATGCAGGGCTCAATCTCACAAACCATGAGATCATGACATGAGCCAAAACCAAGAGTCAGACACTCAACCAACTGAGCCACCCAGGTGCCCCAGAGGGAGATCGTCTCAAGCAGGCTCCACACTTAGTTGTACGCTCAACTGACAGAGCCACCCAGGGGCCCCTAAATCATGGTATTTCTAATTTAATATTTGTAACCTTTTGTTTCACTGCCTTGGTAATGAAATACTATTTCATAAACACTACTTAATGTTCCTCTGAATTAATCTTGTCAAACAAATAGATCCTGATGTTAGTATATTTTTGCAGGGAATAAGCACTGGATCATTGAAGTATAGTGTTATTTTCACTTGAAAAGCCAAGAAATTAAATAGATACTCTGAGCAAAGTAACTTTTAAATTGGTCCCAAAACTTTAAAATGTACTTTCTAGTTAATAATCAGTCCTTTACTTTTTTTTTTTTTTTAGTTTATTTATTTATTTTGTGAGAGAGAAAGAGAGCGAGACAGAGAAAGAACACAAGCCAGAGAGGAACAGAGAGGGAGAGAGAGAGAATCCTAAGCAGCCTCCACGCTATCAGTGCAGAGCCTGATGCGGGGCTGGAACTCAAACCAAGAGTTCATGACCTGAGCCGAAATCAAGAGTCGGATGCTTAACTGACTGAGCCCCCCAGGCACCCCCAGTCCTTTATTCTTAACAACAAAATGACTGTTGACACTGTTCCCAAACCACCTATCAACCAGCCATATCTTTCTTTGCTCAGATCTAATTGTCTTTCTTGCTCTCCCAGGGGAATGCCTAATTAATCCCGCAATGTGTTCACAAGATAAGGGCATACCAGGTAAAGAAAGATGTGTTACTGAATAAACAGCATGAAACAAGGTAATTTTTATTTCTTGAGTTAAATAATAACCTTGGTCTGTATCTGTTCTGTAAAGGCATCTAGCATAAAGTCTATTCATAGAGCAGACAGCAGACACTCAGTAGTATTTACAGTATTGATTTTAAACTTACCATTTATCTTAAAGAGGAAAAAATGTCTTAATTGCTGATGTTGCTCATACTACTTTCCAAAAACCCAGAACAATGCCTGTCACACAGTACATACTTACTAAACATTTGATGAATGACTAAAAAGGTGAACAGGTTCATTTGTGCATTTACGATTCGGATACCATGAGGCTTGATTTTGAATTTGCACTTAATAATACAAAATTGAGTGAAGTATTTATTCCAAATTACATACTAAAAAGACAAGTAGGCTCCCCCCAAAATGATACAAAATGGGAAGGGGAACTTCTTATAATTAAGAATGCACAAACTGTATACTCTTAGAATGGAATACTACCTATAATTTCCTCTAAAAATCTCTGAGGGAAAACAGCAGGCTATTTACCAAACTGCTTTTCAACCAACTTGTGAATCTCCCATTTTGTGATTTATGCAGAGACCATAATTAATACTGTCTCTCTCACACAGAATAATATTTGGCAAATTCAATATTAGGAGATGGCTTCTAAAAAGTTTTTCCTCTAGTAAGTAATTTTTAAAAGCCAGAAATGACAAAATGATGCTACTGCACACTCAAAAATAAATATTTCCCGTATGGAATATCTTACAACATAAGTTGTCTCAATAAATTCATTCGTCATCTACACATTTGAAAGAGTTTTAGAACAGGTGTCAATCAAACTCCAAGAGACCTACCACTTCTCATTAGCTTACCAACCTTATATTTATACAAATTAAAATAATAAAATGCTCCAGTTGCTTATTGGTGTGTTTAATTAACTTAGTGCAGTAAATTTCTGTAACTTACTACAGTTAACACTTCTAGGATTTCATCGCTAGACTCTCCACACCATGAACCTGGGAGCCATCATTTACATTAATGAGAGTTACTAACAGGCAGCATGGGAAAAATTAATTCTTTTGTAAGTCTTTTAAAAAGGTCTCCAATCATATAAATGAGTAGGACTCAAAATTCTAGGCATTATTAACATCAATATTTGCTCTAAAGGAAATAAGGAGAACTACTGCTATAAATTTAAAACCAACCAAGAACTGTTATATGGAAATGATATGAACTATGAGAAAAAGTAACCACCCACATCAACCCTGTGCTAATGGTGAGAAAGACAGAAGCAGCTGTAAATGAAGAAACCCGTATTCTAGGGTTAAAGGAAGTAGTTGTAAAAGTAAAGAACGTTTTAGAGTAATGAAGATTCTAAACAGGAACAGTATAAAAGGATAGAGGCACTTTAAGAAACTTAAATGCTAACTATATAATTGTGAATAATCTGGATACAGAATAGAGGTAGCCAAGAGATAATCTGTTTCATAATCTATATAATGCCGAACAATAGACATTTGTAGACCGCATACATACAAAAGCTGCTCAAGACTCCAGGATATAACCGGGAGTGAGGCTGTAGAGAAAGGTCTGTGCAGATTTAACTGTACCGTCAAACTGTCCTTGGAAGAGATAAATGGACTGACATTCTCACAAAGGATGAGAGCTCCTTGTCCTCTAAATGCTCACCAAATTAGTTACTAAAAGAGATACTCTATTTTTTCCACGTTTGTCTCTCTGCTGGTATTAATTTGCATTTTCCTGAGGCTGAGTATTTTTTTCTAACATTATTAGACATTTTGAGCTTGCTCTTCTGCAACATACTAACTACGTTATACGTAATATGTAATGTATACTATGTCCGTGTTTCTGTTGGATTGACTGCTCCTTTTCTTATTGATAATATAAAGATTTTACTTATATATTCTAGATACTGACCCCTGGTTAATCTGTGTGCTAGAAAATATCTTCTGATTGGCGCACCTGGGTGGCTCAGTCAGTTAAGTGTCCGACTTCGGCTCGGGTCATGATCCAGAGTTTGAGCCCCGTGTTGGGCTCTGTGCTGACAGCTCAGAGCCTAGAGCCTGCTTCGGATTCTGTGTCTACCTCTCTCTCTCTGCCCCTCTCCAACTCATTCTCTGTCTCTCTCTCAAAAATAAATAAAAATAATAAAAATAATTTTTTTAAAAAAGAAAATATCTTCTGATATGTAGCTTGCCTTTTCATCATCGTGTATGTTTTCTTTTGTTTTAAACAAGTTTTTTTTTAAATATTTATTTATTTTTGAGAGAGAAAGAGAGTCCGCGCACAGGTAGGGGAGAGGCAGACAGAGGATTCAAAGCGGGCTCTGTGTTGACACCAGAGAGCCCGATATGAGGCTCAAACTTGCAAACCTTGATATCATGACCTAAGCTGAAGTTGGATACTTAACCAACTGAGCCACCCAGGAGCCCCCCCCCCAACCCCACAAGCTTTTTCTCTTTTAAGTTTGTTTATTTTGGGATAGACAGAGACAGCGCAAGTTGGGAAGGGGCAGAGAGAGGGAGAGAGAGAATCCCAAGCAGGCTCCGTGCTGCCAGCACAGAGCCTGACTCGGGGCTTGAACTCACAAAACCATGAGATCATGACCTGAGCTGAAACCAGGTCAGAAGTTTAACCAACCAACTGAGCCACCCACACGCCCCTTAAACAAGTTTTTTTTAAATGAAAAACAAATTTATGGATTTCTTATAATATGGTCTGTGTGTTTCTGTGATTTATTTAAGAGATCCTTTCCAAAGTGAAAGCTAAGAACTTTTCATCTCTCATTTCTATTGGAATGAAATTTAAGATTAAAAAGTTCAGGTAGATGGGAAAGAAATCAATGCTGTGATTACTATGTGCATTTATTCAGTGTACAAATATTTACTGAATGACTATTATATGAAATGGTAATTTTATATAAATTCTATCATATTCCTCACATTTTCTTTAAAGCCATTCATTTCCATTTTTAAAGCCTTCATTTTCAGATGATTATGCTACAGATGGTGAGGTGAAATATATTGGTTCAAGGTGTGTTTAATGCTGAAATTCTTTCAAAAGACTGAAATGGGAAAGCTACGATTTTTCCTTTCCTAAGTTTAGAATATACAATTTTTATTATTTAAATATCAATATGGCTTACCCCTATTAGATATATATATATATGTGACTATATGTTTAAGTCAAATTAGTCATATACTTATTATAACCAATCTGTGATCCAAAACACTTTATAAAGATATATTGCTATCCTTTAAATACCTGAATACATACATATTGATATTAACGACTTATAGCTAATCAACTTTGAGAGTAATTTGTATTTTTATGTAGACTAAAGATCGAAATACAAACTTTTCCTTCTCTTATCTCTGCTAAAAGAAAACTGCTGGGCAACTTAAAGTGCAGTCACTTACAAGGCGAGGTGAGGAGCCAGAAGCTCTGGTCAGTGGAAAGGAGCAATACCTCTTATGTGCCAGTGTACGTGCCCTATTGTATCTAGCCTTAGCTGGAACATCTCTTAACTCTCTTCTCAACACAGAAGCTCAGACGGCTAGGGGCCACCTCCTCATGCTTGCCTTTGCTGGCTGCCCCCCACTCAACCCCATTCTAATCTCTAACGTGGCCCTTTCCATGCTATGTATGACCGTGTGCCCACTCACTGTCCATCCCTGATGCCACTTCCGTAGTTGAATGATTTTACTTAATGCCAGCATTTTTTTTTATAATGTTTATTTATTTTTGAGAGAGAAACAGAGACAGAGTGCAAGGGGAGCAGGGCAGAGAGAGAGAGAGAGAGAGACAGACAGACAGACAGAATCTGAAGCAGGCTCCAGACTCCGAGCTGTCAGCACAGAGCCCGACGCAGGGCTTCAACCCATGAACTGTGAGATCATGACCTGAGCCGAAGTTGGACACTTAACCAACTCAGCCATCCAGGCGCCCCTACTTAATGCCAGCATCTTGAGCAGTACCCAATATGTACTAGTCCTCAATACGTGGTTTGACTTTGCTGTAATGTAACCCTTTTATAACTTAGTTCTCGTGATTTAACTATACACGAATTAACTCATATCAATTTTTCATTTCAAGGAATTAGAGAAAAAAATACTATGAAAACCAATTGACCATTTAATCTGACTCAGAAGTTATGTTTGGTGATCTTATTAGTTATAAGTTATCCTAGGGGAAAGGTATTAAAATATGGGAGCAAACCTAACTATCTGGTTAAAAGAATGACATAAATTTATTTTATAATGATACTATTATCCAGGACATAAATGTTATCCTTAGAAAATTGTCCAAAGAACTATTACCATGAGATGTTTTGGGAAGTTAAAATAAGTTTACATGTGCCTAAAAATAATTTTCTTCTTCTTCCCACCTATTTATTTCTTCAGAAAAAGAAAAGCATCCACAAATCACCAACTCCAAACTGTCTGGCTTGATATCGTTATCCCTCATTACTTGCCTACCAAAAAAATCAAACATATAAAAATTAAAGAAAAGAAGAGTGCTACTTTCAATGTAACACCAACAAAATAAAGTCTTATTTATTCGAGTAAATGATTAATTCACACCAGAACCTAAAGCACCTATGCTGTCATAGGATACATATTGATAGCCTCCAAAAAGCCAATCCATGAACTACCTGGAGGACTCACTGATGCTCTGTTGAGAAACACTGATTTCTCATATTCTAATAATGTAACAATCTTCACCCCATGACACTATGACATAGTCCTCTATTACACGAAATATATTACCCACCCCCACCAACTCCGCCAAGCATTACACTGAACCTCTATTCTGATTTCAGCACACTGCAAACGAGAAAAGCACTAAGTTCAAGTTGGGGTCACATGTCAGAGTCATCTGGTTTTCTTTTTTGTCCCGCTGTCCCGTTACATTACTGTATTTTAATTTAGTTGGTTGCAGAAAGCTGAGATGACAATAATACTAGAGAAGACTTCCTCATCCAGATAATAACATCAGCACCATAAAAGCACACTTCATTAAAAACAACACACACAACAATATGCTTCCAAGTGTCAGCAATGAAATAGCTGCACAATTACTTTAGACTCATTTCCCACATTTCCCTTCTCTCAGCGGAATGCCTAATCTTCACAAGGTGTTCATTTCCTGTCTCACCCAGCAACCACCTTCTGCATTTTTATTTTGTTGATCGCTCCTGCTTAAATTTCCATGGGGATTCCTCATTTTAAAACATGCTTTTTGCTCTCGCTCCTGAACACAACCCCATCAGCACTGCTGCCGGTGCCTTGGGTTACAACAGGCACTGAAGTTAATAGCTTGCCATGGTCCTAAGGGACCATATGAAATAATGATTGTCCTGGCCAGAGCATCTAGAGTTAAAACTATAGGCCTATGGTGCGGAGTGTCAGATTACCTAATAGCGTTTGCAAAAACTGAACATCCCTTTTGCTCTCCTAATTCAAGAAATATTTATGGAGTGTCTACACAATACAAGGCTCTCTGCAAGGCAGTGGAGTAAGTTTGATGCCAAGTAAGATGCACTTTCTACACTGAAAATATTTCAGGTAAGACCAGGACGACTCTGGCACACGACTTGTATCACTGGGCTCTTGTTAAATGAGAAGAGTATACATAAATTTACTTCACTTCTGAGATACTACTGAGAGAGAACTGCCCAGGGAATTAAGGAAGGCTATGAGAGCACACCCACCTGTGGGGAATCAAGAAAGAGTATACAAAGAAAGTTTTAGATAATAAGAGAAAGATTTTATGTACAATTCCAGACATTCCAGATAAGCAGAACAGCAAAGGCAAAGACTATCAAGGTGAAAAATAATGTCATACATTTGGAAACCGACAGTTTGACTGAAGCATAGGTTATGAATTACGAGGGAGCTGGGATAAGACCAAACAAGAAAGCAGCAGGCCAGGCTGGAAACTAATTTGTTGGAACATGCTGTATTTCCCTTTTAAGAATAAGGGCTTCAGCACTCACTAAACTGATAGCTTCTAAGATAAAGACACTTGATCGAGTCATAGATATTAGGCACTAACCTCCCTACATAAAACTAAAAGAGACAAGCCTTCAGACCTTCAAGTTTTTTCCCTTGCACTCTGGGACGCCTCGTTAGTCCTCTGTATTGACGCCGTTGACTGAAAGATGATGTACCTCGTGGCGTTATTATAAAAGAAAATCTTGTACTGTGCTACTGGGTTGCATTTTTAATTTTCCTTAACCTTTTCTCAGGCCTACCTTTCCTTTCAGCATCTACATTTAGTAAAAAAATTGCGTGGCTGCCTGGAATTCCTGTCTCAAGGCTCAATGTATACAAAATAGTAGTTGCAAGATTTTATTGAGCATCTTCTACGTGCCAAGCATTGTGCTTCATCTAACCCTCATAATAACCGAGCGGCACAGATATTACACCAAGCAAACCAAGACGCAGAGAGGACATTTCCACAGTTGCTCAGCTCTAACAGGTGAAGCTCATGTAACTCCAATTAGTCCTTTGTATCATTAGAAATAAGTCATTCGAAATAAAATCATTAGAATAAATGATTAATCATTAGAAATAAAAACTGAAACGTCACCAAATTTAACTAAATCGAGGCAGAGAGAAGGAAGGAGAGGCATTTTGCATTGTATCTTTTAGAGAAAAACAAATGTCAAGTGAACCAACTGACAAATGGACTTTAGTAACTAACTTTTTTTTTAATGTTTACTTATTTTTGAGAGAGAGAGAGAGAGAGAGAGAGTGAGAGAGAGAGAGCACAAGTGGGGGAGGAGCAGAGAGAGGGAGGCACAGAATTCAAAGCAGGCTCCAGGCTCTGAGTTGTCAGCACAGAGCCCGACGTGGGGCTCAAACTTGTGAACTGCAAGATCACGACCTGAGCTGAAGTTGGACGCTCAACTGACTGCGCCACCCAGGCGCCCCAGTAATTAGCATTTTCAATGAGAACTTAACATAGTGACTCTACTTAACATACAGGAATTCACATCATGGCATTTTCACCAGAGAGATTTCCTTAAATCAGGAGAAGGATTATTTCAGTCTCATGTACGGTCCCTTTTTGATAGACACACTTCTTCCATCTCCTAAATGTTCGCTTAGAAGTACTACGCTTACAGTCACCGTACCATCTTCTGGGCTTGCTGTCCTCAGTGGGCCATATCAAAGCGAATGCTTAGGCAACTTGTCATATGACCGCTTTTCATCTCTCAACCTGTTGCTCCATTTGTGAAGTGAAGGGTTACATTGTATGCTCTAGTAATACTCTGGTCTGTCTGGTTCTGAGGCACAACAAATCTATAATTCTGCACGGACATAAATGTTTTTTTCCCATCTTCATTTCTGTTCCATAGCGTTCCCTTAGGTAGTTATATCGGAGCTGGACTACAGACATTTGGGCAAGTTTTCACACGAACACAGATTTTTCATCCTTGGTCACATTCCTGTAATCAAGTGGAAAATCTGGAAAAATAATTTCATTCATTTCAGTAATATTAGTTGCCCTGAAAATTATTTGTTTGATTATACTTTTAAGTTACACAGCAAGGAAAAATTTTTTAAAAATACCAAAGTATTTGGTCCACCCAATGCCTCCAGTCATCACACTCACTGTTGAAATTTAAAGGTCTGAGGTCTAGGGTACTGAGTGCTCTAAATGCCAGCATCTGAGCAACAACCTATAATAAAATGAAGATGAAAGGTTATAAAGAATGTTCTAATTTATAGGATAAACAGTAGAAGAGTTGAAAATTAAAGCCATAGCACTGAAGCCTAAGCATGATGTGAAAATCTCCCCTTCTGGAAGGAGGCCATCAGATTTAATTGGATGCTATGAAAGCAAACAGATGCTAATTTAGTGAAAACAGCAACCATTTCTGAACTCTCTGCATTAAAACAGCTTGATTAACAAACAGAAGCTGAGGATTTTTATAGGAAAGAGTCTATAATTCTTAATACAAGATGTGTCAGCAGGTGGTTAAGTATGCCTGAAGCAGGTAATAATAGAAATGAAGAGTCAGAAGTACAGCGGTCAGAAAACATTGATGTTTTCAATGTAAGCTTTATAGCAATGAAAGCACAGGTGCCTGTCACTATTTCTATAGAGAATTTGCTTCTTTGCAAGCAAGGTTCAAGGTATCCTAATCGCTTCAAGGACACCATTAGAAAAATTCCCATTCATTTATTCAGCAAGTCAGTGTTGTTGAGCCAAAAAGCAGGCTGAAAGAATATAGAGATAGGAAATCACTCAGTTCACTGCCACTCTGCAAATTCCTTTGTCTCTTCCTTCCTGGCAAAATGCAATCTAGTTACGATGACAGGGGAGCTCTATAAACATCTAGACATGCCAAGGTGTCTGTAAGAAAAATAAAAGACTCTAGTCACAGGATTGGAACCTGTCTGGCCAGCTCCTTTACATATATGACTGCCCTATGCATTCAGTCACAGAAAAGGTGTTAGATCATTAAAACAGACCATTCCTTCTCTCATAAGCATCAGGTCCACCCACATGCAATGACTAGGATCTGGGCCCAATATTATCTGTTTTTGGACACATCACAATTTCTTTACACTTTAAAATTTCTGTCTCTAAAAGAAATCAGAATCAGCCAGGTAAAAAACGCAATGCCTAGAGTTTCAGCCAAGATCTTCCATAGGGATAAACATAGAACAAAATAATCAAGGAAATGGGAAAAGCAGCATTAACATGTCTCTAAGGTTCCAATAATTCCATTACAGAAAAATAGTTAATCTATCTTTTAGAGATTCATAAAAGCCTTGTTGTGGACACGTCAGGAAGTTTCAAAAGTGCCTGCCAATTATACCACTCCTTCTGAGAATAAAACAAAAACCTGAACACATTTTTTGAGGGCTTGAAAAAGCCATATGCCCTGACCAGCTATGTCCTATCTCAAATGATTGTTTAAGGAATCCATTTGGAATGTATCATCTAGCAGACAATTGAGTAGCAAAATAACAATGACTAACACGTTTCATTTCAAAAACCACTTGAAAACCTACTTTTCAGTCTTCAGTGAAAGAAGAAATAAAGGGTAAAAGAACACTATGGCTGGACTCTGGTTACATTCCTTCGTGTTTTGTGGTCTGAGTCTCAAAATGAATGCAGCAAAGATTTCAGAGTTTCCCTTTATAGTGTGCATGCAGGTGCACAATAATAGCTTAGGCAAGGCATCAGTCCAAACCTGTGTTTCAAACAGACCAGACAAAGGAAAGAACTAGTTTTCCCCCACCCGCCCAGCAAAACTGGCGAAATAGGACTCTGAACTCCACTATCTCACCTGCCAATAAGCAGATAAGGCAGGTAATCAGGGCAAAGAGGCTGAGGATTCCTAGGCCGATTCCAAGTATAATATATCCAATGAGCCGTTCAATTCCTATTTTCCATCTCCCCCGAAGCCCTGATTCCACCTAATAACCTGGGAAGGTTTACATCAACGTTGACACACTCAGGAGAAAAGAAACCCAGGCCAATCTGCTCTTCAGTGATCCAGGCTAGGAATAACTGAGAAGTTGATCCAATTAACAAGCACAATCAGTTAATTTACTTTTATTTATTATGTTTATTTGTATATCTATGTTGTTCCAAAAAAGATATGAAGTTTTACTAAAGTTCATTAAAGTCACCTAAAATATTTGATAGTTTATAAAATCTGAGACAGCAAGGTAAATGTTCTCAATCATAATATGGCACGCCATTGATTGTAAGATACACCTCATTTTTAGCAATATCAAAATGTCAAAAATATTTATATTAGAATCGGTAAAATACAATATATGTTTCTGTAAAGGGGGAAGACAGAGGTAAAACACAATGCAATTCCTGTGGTTCTTGTGGCTTCCAAAGAAACGGGTAACACAATCACCTAAATCTAGCTCACCTTCCCAAATTACTTAGGAAAATAAATTAGGATAAACAAATCATTGCTACTTCTCACACTGGGGCATACTACATGGAGTTGCCCACATGTTAAGCTGCTTCTTCACAAATTAAAGTGTGCAGCTGATCTGGAGAAAGTGTATTATTTAGAAGGACACCCTTCCTTCAAGCTCCCCAAGTGCTTTTTCTACATAACCAATATTTTCAGTCGGATCACCACATACTAATTTGGTAAAAACCTAGAGATACTTAATTTGTTTAATATGGAACCTAGGGAAGGTTGGGAGGGGTGATCATTCTCAAAACTACAAGGTGATCTTACATGTTCATGATTAATTAAAATCATGGGTCTCTTTATTGCTTATTAGTAATGTGTTTCACCATTAAACAAATGGAATGATGTCAATAAAAATGGAGGAGGAGATAGATCTAAGGTCTTGTCCCTCCAGAGAAATTTTTTTTTTTTTTAAAGCAAAAACTGTTAGAATCAACTTTACTAAAACTCTGGAAAAAGTCAAGAGTGTAAAACAACAGGCTGAACGACGAATCAAGGAAAAGGAAAATCAAAATCAAGAGAAAAGCTTCACGGAATTTCTACTTATACTATTCTTAACTCCCTCCCCAACTGAGCAGTGGTGAAAACAGCAGCCTGCTAGTGTGGGACCTTGATCCCCAGTGCATGAGGGAGCCAACCAGATTTTATTCTAAAATAATTTATGTTTGTCTGTCCTATCTTGTCTGGGGACTACTTGAAGAGCTAATGTAAGGCACTTGCCTTGGTTTTGCCTAGTCAGAACTGCTCACTCAGAGGTGAAAGGCAGGGGACATTGTTCAAGATGTCAGGCAAACAAATCCCACAGCCTCCTTGTGCAAAAGATTAGGTCTGAGACACGCAACAGACTGTCTAAGCCTGGGAGGTAAAGCTGGTGAGAGTTTCTGCAAGAAATCAGTGTTTTCAAAAGAGCCCATATATACTGGGGAAGACAGAAGATATGTACATGCCCAGAATAGGATGCACACTCAGAAAAGACCTGAGAAGACTCCAGGCTTTTAGCTCTGGCTGATCATTAGGCTCACTGCAAGCAAGAAGCAAAGGCTAAGGCCTTCGTGTTGAAAAGAAAAGACATCAGACAAATGCAAAGCTGTACAAACAAATAAAGAACACTAGGTAAAGGTAACTGCATAGGTAAATAAAAAAGACAGTATTGGGGCGCCTGGGTGGCGCAGTCGGTTAAGCGTCCGACTTCAGCCAGGTCACGATCTCGCGGTCCGTGAGTTCGAGCCCCGCGTCGGGCTCTGGGCTGATGGCTCGGAGCCTGGAGCCTGTTTCCGATTCTGTGTCTCCCTCTCTCTCTGCCCCTCCCCCGTTCATGCTCTGTCTCTCTCTGTCCCAAAAATAAATAAACGTTGAAAAAAAAAAAAAAAAGACAGTATTATGGACACACAATGTAGAAAGATGTAATTTGTGACAATAACAACATAAAGGTGGGAGGACAGAGGTATAGAGGAGCAGAGTTTTTGCATGCTATTAAAGTTAAGCTGGTATTGGGGCGCCTGGGTGGCGCAGTCGGTTAAGCGTCCGACTTCAGCCAGGTCACGATCTCGCGGTCCGTGAGTTCGAGCCCCGCGTCAGGCTCTGGGCGGATGGCTCGGAGCCTGGAGCCTGTTTCGATTCTGTGTCTCCCTCTCTCTCTGCCCCTCCCCCGTTCATGCTCTGTCTCTCTCTGTCCCAAAAATAAATAAAAACGTTGAAAAAAAAAAAATTTAAAGTTAAGCTGGTATCAATTCAAACTAAACTGTTATAAATATAGGATATTAGCCGTAATCAATCAATTTCTTTGATATCAGCCATAGGAACATTTTTTTGAGATATGTCTCCCAAGCAAGGGAAACAAAAGCAAACTTAAACTACTGGGACTACACCAAAACAAAAAGTAAACCATCAACAAAACCTGGAAGTAAACCATCAACAAAACAAAAAGGCATTCTACAGAATGGGAGAAGATATTTGCAAATATCATATCTGGTAAGGGTTATCTGGTAAGGGTTTACTATCTAAAATAAGTAAGGAACTTCTACAACTCAACAGCAAAAACCAGAAATAATCCAGTTAAAAATGGGCAGAAGATCTGAACAGACATTCTTCCAAAGAAGACACACAGATGGCCAAGAGACACATGAAAAGATGCTCCACATCACTAACAATCACAGAAATGCAAACTAAAACCACAAAGAGGTATCACCTTACACCTGTCAGAATGGGTAAAATCAAAAACATAAGAAATAAGTGTTAGTGGGGATATGGAGCAAGAGGAACCCTCATGCACTGTTGGTGGGAATGCAAATTGGTAAAGCCACTATGGAAAACAGTATGGAGGTTCCTCAAAACAATTAAAAATCGAAATATCATATGATCCAGTAATTCCACCACTGGATGTTTACCCAAAGAAACCAAAAACATTAATTTGAAAGATATATGCACACCTGTGTTTACTGCAGCATTATTTACAACAGCCAAGTTATGGAAGCAACCCAAGTGTCCACTGGTAGATGAAGGGATAAAGAAGATGTGGTATATATATATGTACAATGGAATATTACTCAGCTACAAAAAAAAAAAAAATGAAATCTTGCCATCTGCAACAACATGGACGGGCCTATAGAATACAGTGCTAAGTGAAATAAGTCAGTCAGAGAAAGACAAATACTATATGATTTCACTCATATGCGGAATTTAAGAAACAAATTAACAAAGAAAAAAAGAGACAGACAAAACACAGACTCTTAAATACAGAGAACAAACTGGTGGTTGTTGCTAGAGGGGAGGTGAAGGACGGGCTAAATAGATAAAGGGGGTTAAGAGTATACTTATCTTGAGCACTGAGAAATGTATAAAATTGTTGAATCATTATATTGTACATTGTGCAACTGTACGTTATATTGTATATTGTGAAACTTACACAACACTGTAATGTTAGTTATACTTCAATACAAATAATTAAAAAATAAAAGTAAAGGGCCTGGGCGGCTCCATTACTTGAATGTCTGACTCTTGATTTCTGCTCAGGTCATGATCCCAGGGTTGTGGGATCAAACCCCGCATCGGGCTCTGTGCTGTCTGTGGAGCCTGCTTAAGATTCTCTCCCTCTGCCCCTCTCCCCCACTTGTACTTTCTCTCTCTCTCTCTCTCTCATGGTAAATATAAAAAAAATTTAAAATTTTTTTAAAAATAAAAGGCACTGATTTAAACTATACAGTGTTCTCTGCCCTCTACTTGGAAACTGAGGCCCATTGTTTTACCAGATGTAATGTTAAATTCTTCCATTTGGTGCCTACATTTTCTGCCTCTCCTCTTGCAGTTTCCTAAATACAGTGGAGGGTATTTCATTTCTTCATGTCTATGAACACAAAAGTCTCTCAAACTAGAACAGTTGTTCTCAAGCCTGACTGCATATTAAAATCACTTCAGGAGCTTAAAAAAAATACCTCATATTTGGGCCCTATTAACTAAATCAGAATTTCTGGGGAAGAAGTCAGAAATCTGGAGATCAGGAGCTTATTTTTAAAGGCTCCCCAGATGACAATAATGCACAGCCGGTGTTGAGAATAACTTACCTAGAATCATCTATTATCCACCTCCCTTTAGCCAAGTGCAGTTGTTTTCTCAACTCCAATCATTCATATATCAGTTTTGGAAAGTTGTGTTTTTGCATTTGAATTTCAAATTGACAAGCAAAAAGTTGTTCATAAGATCATCTTATTTTTTAATGTCTGTATATCTATAGTGACATCTTTTTTTCCCTTATACTAGTTGTTTTGCCATCTCCTCTTTCTGAATTAGTTCTAAGGGCTTATGCGTTTCTCAGTTGTTTCTCAAAAGTTCTCAGGGCTAAAACTTTTGCCTGTATTTTTCTCCTCCATTGTTCAGTTGTCCATTTAATTTCTGCTCTTACTTTTATTCTTTCCTTCCTTCAACTTTCTTAGATCTTAATGAACTCTTCTTTCTCTAGTGGTTTCATGAGACTTAGAAGACTTAGATGACTGATTTTTAAATCTTTTTTTTTTCTACTACACGCATTTAAGGAAATGAATTTCCCTCTGGGCACAGATTTAGTTGCACCTTACAAGCTTTCATATGCTACATTCTATTATCATTCAGTTCAAAAGTAATTTCAAACTTCTTTTATAGTTTCTTCTTTGACCTAAGGTTTTACACTGTTTTTTTAAAACATTTTTTTTTAATGTTTATTTTTGAGAGAGAGAGAGAGAGAGAGCATGCGCCAGTGCGCACAAGTGGGGGAGGGGCAGAGAGAGGAAGACACAAAATCCAAAGCAGGCTCCAGGCTCTGAGCTGTCAGCACAGAGCCCGACGCAGGCATCGAACTCACGAACCGCGAGATCATGACCTGAGCCAAAGTTGGACGTTCAACCGACTGAGCCATCCAGGCGCCCAGAAGTATAACACCCACACATTTAGGGATTTTATTATTGATTTCTAGTAAATTCCACTGTGGTCAGTAAATATACTGTAAATTATTTAAATCTCTCGAAATTTGTTGAGGCCCAGCATAATCAATTTTGGTAAATGTTTCATGTATATCTAAAAAAGAATGTATCCTACAGCTGTTGGTACAGTATTCTTCAGCCATAACTAGGGTCTAGTTTATTGCACTCTTCAAGTCTTTTAGATTCTGACTATTTTATCTGCTTCCTATAATAATTAATAAAACGAAATATAAAGTCCTCTGTTATAATTGTGGATTTCCTTGAAATTCTGTGAATTTCTGTCTATATGTTTGAAGTCATGCTTCTAGGGATGTGTGTGTGTGTGTGTGTGTGTCTGTGTATAACTGACAGTATTAAAATAAAATATCTCACTTATTTAAATTGCCTTAAACTTCATTTTGTCTGATATTAGTGGAGTTAGCTCTCATATGGATAATATTTGTATAATATGTCTTTATTCACTCTTCTATCTTCATTATTTCTGTGTCCTTATATTTGCAGTATCTCTTGCAAGCAGGATAAGTGTAGTTTTTTCAATTGGCCTGACAATCTTTATTTTTAAGTAGTACATTAATAACATTTAAAATTTACTGCAACTGCAGAATTTAAGTCTGGGTTCATAAGAACAAATTTACTATTTGTCTTCTGTTTGTTCCACTTGTTTAATGTTCACTTTCTTTTCTTCCCTTTTTTGGATTAATCAAGTACTGTATTTAAAACATTTTCTATTTGTATCCTCTATTAATTTTTTGCCTACACACACAATTCTTTTAGTGGTTATGAGATTATGACATGATCCTTGATTAGTCCTCTATAAAGTAGGATCTTTACCCTCCTTTAAAATCTTAGAAAACATTAACTCCATTTCTACTTTCCAACATGCATAATTTCACATATATTTTATAAGTATGTATTTCATATTTTATGACACTACTATTTATTTTGTAGTCAAAATTAATTTAGATGTACTCACACTTACCCTTTCTGTTGTCTTTGTTCTTTTCCATATTTCCATGTTTCTGTGCTATGTTTACTTTTATTCTGACTTTAGCACCTGCATTTCCCTTAGCACAGTCTGCTGGGATGCATTTTCTCAATTTTGATGGTCTGAAACATCTTTTATTTTGCCTTCATTTTTGAAGGAAATATTCACCTAGTATAGAATTCTAAGCTGGCAGTATTGTTTTATAGTTTTATATTGTTATAGATAGATATATAGATAGATATATATATAGATACATATATAGATATATATATATATATAGTTATATATTGTTTTATATATTTATTTATTTTTGAGAGTGAGAGAGAGAGACAAAGCATCAGCAGGGGAAGGACAGAGAGAGGGAGATACAGAATTTGAAGCAGGCTCCAGGCTCTGAGGTATCAGCACAGAGCCCAAAGCAGGGCCCTCAAGCAATGAGCCCTCAAGCAATGAGATCATGACCTGAGCCGAGGTCAGGTGCTTAACCAACTGAGCCACCCAAGCGCTCCTGTTTTATAGTACTTTTAAAATGTCCTTGCATCACTTTTCTGGTTCCTAAAGATTCTACTGAGAAATTAGCTTTCAGTCTTATTGTTGCTCTTTTGATGCTAAGTTGTCTTTTTTTTTTTACTAACTACTTTCAGTATTTTCACTTTGTCTTTGGTTTTCAGTTGTTTTAATATAATTTCCCTAAGTATGTTTGCTTTGTACTTACGAGTTGCAGTTAATGCTTCTAGAATTTGTAGCTTGATACATTTCGTCAAGTTTGAGAAATTCTGTCATTAACTCTTAAATATTACATTTATTACCCTCTATGCTTTCTTTTCCCCCTCTGTGACCCCAACTATATGTATTATATGTATTGTATGTATATGTATTATATGTATCTTTTTATTGGGTCCTATGTCAGTCTAGCACTTTTCTATATAATCCATCTTTTTTTTTTTATTTGTGCTTTGGTCAGGATATTTTCTACTGACCTATCTTCCAGTTCACTAATCTACTTTTCAGACATGTACAACCTGCTGCTGAGTCTTTTATGCTTTTCTTGCTTGTCTGACAAATCTTTAGTCATTTCACTTGTTGACTAGCAAGCACTAGGTTCTACACGAGAATATGCAGAGTATATAACACTTGTTCTCACAAAAGCAAATTAAATGAGTCAATCTTGCTATCATTAGCAATTTTAAGAAGTGTAGGATTTATTATAATCTAAATGAATAACCACATTCTATTTAAAAGAAATGAAGCACTGGGGCGCCTGGGTGGCTCAGTCGGTTAAGCGTCTGACTTTGGCTCAGGTCACGATCTCACTGCTCATGAGTTCGAGCCCCGCAGCGGGCTCTGTGCTGACAGCTCGGAGCCTACAGCCTACTTCAGATTCTTTCTCCATCTCTCTGCCCCTCCCCTGCTTGTGCTCCGTCTGTCTGTCTCTCTCTCAAATATAAAAAAATAAAACATAAAAAATATATATATTTTTTAAAATGAAGCACTTCACAAAGGATATATAAAAAAAATCACAATCTAGGTCACATTTTGTATTTTTAATATATTCCATGTTTCAAACTGGCTTATATTAAAAGTATATAAAAAAAAAGATACTTACTCTCTCTCCTTTTCAGTCAGTTTGTCATTGATATTATCTTTGATTGTTGATCTAGACCCCTTATGAATTATAGGATATCTCAGGGGCACTTGTAGGAAAAAGGAAATCATGGAGACCAAATGTGCAGTGTAACCAAGGGCAACAGCAATGCTTCCATCATCTTTTGCTGAAAATTCAAAAGCAGAGGAAAAGAAAATAACTATTTACCTTATAAATGTATATGATAGATCATAATCAATTTCAAGCGATTTTATAAGAAATAACTAGCAAATAAAATATTAATCACATCTAAATTATAGGATTTTTAAATAAATCTAAACATATTAACAAGACTTAAAATTTCACTTACTGTATTTAAAACTACCGCCCAATAATTAATGTGATGAGATTGACATTTCATGTTTATCTTAAGAGTTCTTAATACACTCTAATATCCATTACTTTCCTGGCATTTTTAAAGACAGAAATGATACCTGGTCTGTTATAATGTGAAAATTAGTTTCAGAGGTTCAATCATAGTACACTACATGAGCATTATACATTTTATTCATTAACAACTTTATAAGCAATATAGTTCTACTGCTGTACTATTGTACAAATTATTAAGTCTAAGGTGAAGTGAAATGGCACAATGCATCCTTATGGGGTATTTTCTCACTATCTACGGGACAGTGTTGCATAAATAAGACTGTGAAGTTAGAAACAGGATAGTGAGGAAAAATATTTTAAAAAGGAAAGTAAAAGTCCAAAAACCACAGTTTATATCTTATTGATTCAATTTAGGTAGAAGCAACTGTTGGGGCAAAAATGTATGTACCCAACGGTCAAACATAAGCATCTATCTTTTAAGAAGTCACAGATAGGGGCGCCTGGGGGGCCCAGTCAGTTAAGTGTCTGATTCTTGTTTTCGACTCAGGGCATGATCTCATGGTTTGTGAGTTTGAGCCCTGCATAGGGCTCTGCACTAACGGTGCAGGCCTGGGATTCTCTCTCTGCCTTCCCCCACCGCCCCCTCCTCCCCCCGTATGCGCATGCTCTCTCTCTCAAAAGAAAATAAACTTAAAAAAAAAAAAAGTCACAAAGAATTACATTTTTTTAACATTTCTTTATTTTTGAGAGACAGAGAGAGACAGCGCATGAGCGAGGAAAGAGCAGAGAGAGAAGGAGACACAGAATCTGAAGCAGGCTCCAGGCTCTGAGTTGTCAGTACAGAGCCCAACCTGAGACTCGAACTCACAAATGATGAGATCATGGCCCGCGCCAAAGTCGGACACTCAACCGACTGAGCCACCCAGGTGCCCCAACATTTTTAACTCACCATATAGACTTCTGCTACTAGCTACCAAGGATAATAATTACCAGGTACTCAGAAGAGAGTAATAAAGGAAAATGTTTCAAGTTTGCCCCAGAAGGAACAAAAAAGTAACTGTTTGATAGTCTTCCCAAAATACTTTTAAAAGTTCACACACACACACACACACACACACACACACACACACCCCTCTAAAAGGCTTAACACATAATCTAGAATATCTCTAGCTAGAGAAAAGGCTGAAATAATTGAGATGACCTTGGCTTGATTTCTAAAGGTATCTTTAACTTCAACTATTAGTGGTATTTTTTCACGTTCTTTTTATATTTAGCTATCCAAGTACTACCTTCTTGTTGTAGGAATGCCACTATAGTCATCTATTCATCATTTCATTCTCCACCACTGACTACCCACAGCGGATTCTTGGTTTCTCTTTGAGTATACTACAAAAACAGGTAACATTCACTGTATACTTTCTTCTGCAAGGAACTGACTATAGTACTTTTATTTATGATAGTCATTAATTCATCAACAATTATGAAACTGGGTCCCTTTTTATATGCTATTTCGTTCGTTTCACAGATGAAGAACCTAAGGGTCAAAGAAGTTATGGAACCCGTCTGAAGTAACACAGTAACACCATATGGGCTGGCCTGATACCAGTGCCTCTGTCTTTAAGCACTCCACCATACTGTCTCAGAAGTTTACTGTGCAACACATAACAATTTAACTTGGGCACTAGAATGTACCAAGCATATGACACGTTTGTATCACCTTAGTTTCTTCACACTTCTAAGGGCAAAGGACACCGAGTTCTCTGTGACTTGTCAAGTGTTTGACTGAGAATGGGCTTCTCAACTAAAATTTGATGTTCTCTCAAATCAAACTGCTGAAGAAAATGAACCAGCATTCATTTCAACTGACTACTCAGTCATGCCCTAACTGACTAGAATCCTAACTGTTCTTAGAGACCATGTCCTCTTGCCCCAGTCCCATGCAAGTACCTTGAGTCCCATAACACTTGTGTTGAAATCTGGATACCACAGTACCTTAGAGACTAAAATTACATTAGACTACATTGTAAATTCATCACATTATAATTTAATCATCATATAATGTTAGAGCTAGGAGGAATCTCAAATCACTGAATCTGATGCCAGCAATTTAGAGATGAGAAAAAAATGTAATTCAGACTGTGTAAGTGACTTGATCAGAGTCCTACAGATAAAATCCATGAGTGATAAAATAGGAGGGTGAACTGTATATACCCCCCTGCCCTTAAAATATCTATCCCTGGAGTCACAGCTAGGATACTGAAGTCTATGAGAAGTCACTGAATCCTGTGCCTCCGCTTTCTGTAAAGGGTAGGGCCTATCGAATTTAAAATATTTCTATCAGTAAAAGGACTTGGTCTTTAAGAACTTTCTTCTGAAGTGAGAGAAGAGGAAGCAGACAACTTACAGTAATGAAGTATAATACTACACTAAGTTTGGACTTTTTTATATGTGCTTTACACTAAGCTTTTCCCTTCCTATGAGGCCAGACAGAAAAGAATTTGCAAACTTCTAGAAAGCAGCAGCAGGCTTCTTAACCAGCCTTCCAAACAGGTCAAATGCAAACTATGAATGCTAAAAAAAAACCTATCCAATGCTAAACACACAAGCATCTACATTTTTCCATATTACTGAAAGGCTAATAATACTAAGGAATTGCATTTGTAAATTTTGAGACCACATCCACGTATCTATTAAAAGAACAAAAACTAGTCTTCTAACAGCACCTCTTTTCAATGATCAAAACAATTTTGCTTAAATTTAAAGATAAAAAGGCATCTCTATGAGAAGCCTACGCATGCAAATCAAAATCCAAAAAGAAACAGCAAAAGCCGAAAACTCGCTAAAATTGGAAATCGGCTTTGATTCTGGTTATTCACACTCACCATTGTTTCCACCACAAGACTCCCCGCTCCGCCTATTAAAAACCCTAGGTTGTTTCCATTCCAGGCCACAGTGCTCAGTCATAGCCTCACTGTTAAACGCCACGGTGTTGGATTTCCAATATTGAAGCTTTATATTAAAAAGCATTTTAAAAGGACCACGGGTGAGGCATTACAGGGCCCAAGGGTATTCCAATACCCTCAAAAGGAAAACCACCTCCTGGTAGGGAAGTCACTTTCATCACCCCAAGACCACTGAACCTCCAGTGGGAAAATGTGAGCTCATGTGGTTAATTATGGCTATTGCTGGCCACGAACCTCAGATGTCACTTTCTGTTGCCAATCACTTTAGCTAAAAAACCAAAAGGTTTAAGGTTTCCAGCATTCCAAGATCTAAAAGACGTTTTACCTGCCAAAGCCAAAACCTGGCTCTCGGGGGTGTGCTTTTCCAGTAAGCATTAATGACGTCCCTAACACCTAATGCAGAGCAGAGGTTTGCGTTCCTTATGCCGCTCTCGGGGTTAGGAAGGTTACAGATGATAGGCTTGCTGGGGAGAAGGAGTTGGAGGGGGAGTGGAAGGGTTCAGAGAGAACAGGAATAAACTGTAGGACTCAGGTGTGTGAAAAAGAGCTTAATTTAAACAATGCTTTCAGGGGCTTAAAACCAAAACAAAAATCTGCAGTTTCCTCATAATAATAATTTCTGATTTGTTTTTCAAACGTGAGTAGTTATTCAGAGCAGCAGTTTTTGTGTCATTTTTATGATAATAAATACCATCAACCCACAATGGCCATGACAATATTATAAATTGATTCAAATGCCCCTTTGACTTATATGTTGGACAAACTATTAATATTCAAATGCATCCAAGTACAAATAAGTGATCTAAAAGCTCTTACCATCCTGCCTTCCCAATCACTGAGGCAGCTGATTTGGTAAGGAACCAAGCACTCACTGATCCAGACAGGACAAAATATTTAAGACTCTAATCACTGCCACAGCATCTATGGAATCATTCCATGTTCTCAATGAGACACTGTTTGACATATGGTCTCTCCTTTCCAAGAAATCATGCCTGCATAAAGGAATACAGACACAGAAGGAAATCTGGGTCTCATTACCACAAAAGGCTCTCGTGTTATGGATTACTTAAAAACACACACAAACAATTTTTTTTTTTTTTACGAGAAATGTCTCAGTCAATGGAACTCAAATGAATACCCTTCACCAGACAACTTTCTCCCATGGTGTCCAGGCTTCTTTGGCATACTCTAACAGTAACTTACCCATTTAGAAAAGAACAATAAAGTTTGGGCCACTACAGTAGAGTTTCCCAAACAGTGTCGAACCAGGCATTGTAAAGTCTATCCCAGCAAAGTCTCTCACAAATATCACAGAATAACCAGTGTGGAGTTCCTTACGAGAGAATGACCAAGAATGCAGCTGTTACAGAACACTAAAAAGCTGTCAGAAGTTTGGAAGAGGTTATTATTCAAAACAAGGACAAAAACGGCATCATGACAGGAATAATACGGACCTTAAAACCAGACTGACCAGGAATGACTTTAGCTCTGCTACTGGCTAGTATGAGTCTTTGGAAAAATTAAC
Source organism: Lynx rufus (assembly GCF_022079265.1). Classification (NCBI taxonomy): domain Eukaryota; kingdom Metazoa; phylum Chordata; class Mammalia; order Carnivora; family Felidae; genus Lynx; species Lynx rufus. The sequence continues at coordinate 56,419,496 of NW_025814897.1, forward strand.
TAATCTCTCTGAGCCTCAATTTTCTTGTCTTAAAAAAAAAAAAAAATGAGTGTAATTCTTTCCTTCACAGAAGGAATTCATTCTCACAGTTGTGAAAATTAAATAAACAAGAAGCACCACGCATGATGTTCCATGTTACCATATTTCTCTACTCTCCCAATCTAAAATGTCCTCCTACCCTTCTCTCACCAGGGGAATACTATTTCATCTTTTAAGACACCTCAGGCACCATCTTCCCTGTAAAGGTTTTCACGATCCCCTCCTGACGGCACTGAGTATTTCCACTTCTTTGAATCTTGGGTACCTACTATAAACTTCAAAGTGCCTGACACAGGGTATGAAATCAATAAATATGTCTTGATGGCTCTGATTACAAGTTTAATGGCCTCACCTGGACCGAAAGCCCACTGAGGTAGGATCAATGTCCTACTCATCTTTGCACACTCTCAGCACCTGGCCCAGCAGGTGACACAACACAAGACATTCAGTGAATTGAGAATATGGAAGTGCCTTGCAGAATGCTAACATAAGATTTTAAAGTCCAACACTACCATATGTGCTTCTTAAAATTTCTGATTGTGAGGCATCACAGGGAGCGAACAGGGCCTTAGAGTGAAAAATTACACATTTGTTTCATTTTATCTCCCATTTCATTTTCAGCAAACTGCACTAAAAAGCTAAACGAATTATTTAAAGGGTGGGAAAAATAGATTCAGCTTGTTGGACATACTAAGAAGACAGAGCTGGCAAAAGCTCTGAAAACCTAGGAAGCAGAATACTTTATAGAACACAAAAATAGAATCGAAGATTGATTATATCATCAGCTCATGTCATCCCTCTCTTAAAGCCCTGCAGGGTTTTCCCACTCCACTGAGAATAACACAAATGCCCTACGGTGGCCTCTAGGCCTTGGCTGACCTCCTCCTACCTTGCTCCTGCTCGCTACTCTCCAGTCACACAGGTCTGGTCTTTTTGGTCTTTCCTTCTTTCTCTCCTACTTTCCTCCCTTTCCCTCCTCTCTCTCTCACAACCAATTCCCATTACATTTACATGAGTACCTTATATGCAAAGCTCTTTCAAGTATTATTATCTCATTCAGTCATCACAATAAATGAGAATGTAGATATTACCCATTTTATAGGTGAAGAAATTAAGCTGAGGGATTATATGATTTGCCCAAAATACAGGTCTTTTCTCCCATACCCCCTACCCTGAATTTTTTTTTCCAGATATATCAAGTTCATTGCTCCATTGTGAACTTTGTACTTGCTGCCCCCTCTTCGAGGAAAGCTCTTCCCCCAGATGTAGCAGAGAGTTGGATCCTTTCAGCCTTCAAATTTCCTGTCCAATGTTTCTTCTCAGAGAGGCCTTCTCTAACTGCTTTCTCTAAAGTAGGTTCTCCTACTGTCTGTAATAACATATTCCTTTATTAAATACTTGTTAAATACTTATTTTCTTATTGGTTGTCTCCCTCAAAAGATTGTACACTCCATGAAAGGAGAGAACATATTTGTTTCTTCTATCATTATATCCTCAAAATCCAGCACAGTGCCTGGCATATAGGTGTGCTCAATTAGTACTTTTTCCAATTGATCGTTGCTTTATATGCCCGGAACCTGGCACAAGGCTCAAGGTACTCAATAGGTTTGTTGAACGAATGAACGAATGAGGAAAAAGATGTGTTATGGCCTTCAGGACACCATAACTTGCCTAAAATTAACACCAAAACACATCTCCATGACTTATGGAGATTAGAAGGAACATTTTACAATGGAAACCAGACAAATCCGGGATAGATCGTTACCTAGTTTTGTGGTCTTGAGCAAGTCACTAACTAAATAGCTCATTTACATGCTATGTAATATGAGATTATACCACTTTCTTTATAGGTTTCCTTTGCTTTGTGAGGATTAAAGATAAGGCAAATGTAATGCTTTTACAGATCTAATCTTCTCAACATTAATGCAAACCAGGTAAGGACATGAATCAATATGTTCATAATATCGATTAGGAAATCAACTTTTGAGTTGAGTTTAGATGGCTTGCTCCAAATTACATGGTTTCTAGAAGGGGAAACAGGACTTAATACAGGTTTTCCCATTCCTATTTTATCACTCATATTATGTCCCAACTACTTGCTGTAAGGGTTGCTGTAAAGGCCAAAGTAGGTAATAAATCAGTCTTAAATGTTAAAGGACCATAAATAACAACATTTTCTTTATCGGGAAATGGAGGAAGGTCCCAAACAAAACCTGTAATGCCGTCTTCTTGAATAACTTCTTCCCACATACATAATATGCTACCTTTGGGAATAATCTATAAAGCTATTTAATAAGCCTCAAAGCACTGCATAGGCTAGGGGAAAAGAACCCACTTTGCTAACAATAAAAAAAAAAAATCTCTTTACCAAAATGTCAAATAAAAGAAGTTCTTTCCTTTGGCCTACTGGTAAAGAGATTAGGAACTTTAAAATATAGCAATTACTATAAGTCACAGTCTATAATATCTCTAATGTAACTTTTTCTTAGTTCAAAGAGGACAGAAATGACAGTGTAACAAAAGTTGAGCCTGTGGTAGTAGGAATGTCACAAAATTAAATTTTCAAAGACGTTTCATGTTACCAGACATATGATTTTCTAAATAACAACAGAACAGATTAATGTTGGTTGTGCTTCTGCTCCCAACCACATACAAATCTTTCATGAAAATCAAACCAAAAGGACAGGGAGATTATTAGTATTCTTAAGAATGCCATTGCCTGATTTTCTTAAAGTCCACATAAAAACTATTTTCTTTTAAATTTCAAATATACAACTCAGTAATTTTTTCCCCATGATTAGAACTAAATATCCTCTTAAGTCTCCTATCAGAGAATCTGACTCTTTCATTTGGGAAGGGACAGAAGGTCCAAAAACCCTCTGCTAGGCAACCAACTCTTCAAGATATCTCTATTTTTTCCTCTGCAACCTACCCATATATCATATACACCAAATCTTTAGATGTAAAAAGAAATAAAATACCTTGGAAGTCCTCAGAATTGGGCAACTTGACACCACATACAAAGTAATCCTTATGCTCATTCTGTGAATACAACCAAAGAATGAAATTAATTCTTTTTCTGTTTAAAGCACAGAAACCCTAAGTTAAATCTCAGAGAATTAAGCAGACCAGCGTTAACTCAAAGATAATACTGTTCTAGACACAAAATATTATCATAATTGTTGAAGCTGGATGATGAGTACATAATGATTCATTATACTACCATCCGCACATTTATATATACTTGAAATTTTCTATAATATAAACATTTAAAAATTTAAAACATCATGTCCAAGCAAAAAGCCATGTAAAATTTTTATTACAAAAATATCCCCACGAATCCATAGTTATAAATGAAGATTTTTCAATGGAATTAACAAAATTCTGTAAGCAACCTAAAATTCTATTAGCTTTCCTCAGAAAATTAGTCTTTTAAATTTCTTTTCATTAAAAAGAAAATAAAGCCATCAAGTTTAGTGATTTGGCTCTCTAAAAGAGAATTCTCATCTTTCTAATTTTATTGAAGTTTTACTTTTTACATTTACTCTAAAAAACTGGATTCAAAAACTTAACCTCCTGGCAGTTACCCCAGGAATTTCCTAAGTAGTACTAACAAATACAAATTAATTACCAGTTATATTTTTAAAGCAGTACACATGCATCTGCATGTATGCGTCAGAAATGCGGGACTCCTGGGGGGCTCATTCAGTTAAGCATCTGACTCATGATTTTGGCTCAGGTCACGATCTCATGGTTAGTGAGATTGAGCCCTGCGTCATCAGCTCTGTGCTGACAGCACAGAGCCTATTTGGGATTCTCTCTCTCTCTCTCTCTCTCTCTGCTCTACCTTGCCTTGTGCTCTCTCTCTCTCAAAATAAATAAATGAAAGAAAGAAAGAGAGAAAGAAAGAAAGAAAGAAAGAAGAAAGAGAAAGAGGGAGGGAGAAAGAAAGGAAAAGAAAAGAAAAGAAAAGAAAAGAAAAGAAAAGAAAAGAAAAGAAAAGAAAAAGGAAGGAAGGAAGGAAGGAAGGAAGGAAGGAAGGAACGGAATGAAAGAAAGAAAGAAAGAAAGAAAGAAAGAAAGAAAGAAAGAAAGAAAAAAAGAAAGAAAGAAAGAAAGAGAAAGAAAGAAAGAAATGATGGCAGTGGATAATCTGGCTGAGTAAAAAAGATCATAAGGAAACCAGAAATTTATCTGGCATTCTTTCCGATGAAAATGAGTGCATTTCACCATCAAACTGCTATAAAAAAATCAAATGGTGGAACTGAATGCCAATTCATTCCAAATCTATTTTTTTAAATAGATATTAGCTTCTGAATGATTCATGACAAACATATGATTAAGACTAGAGCAATGAATTTTTTCATTGAGAGGAAATTTCAAACAGAAACCATCTTTAAAAAGATTTTTTCCCAGAAAATTTGAAACTTACCAAATCAATAGGGTAAATGTAGGAAAGCTCAGATAGTAATTGCCTGCAACGAATTGTCAACTGAGCATTAGTCTTCAGAAAGAGTTCTCTGATAAGGAAAGATAAAAAGCATATTTGTTAAAAAAAAAGTTTTCATGCTAATATTTATTTCCACATAATTGATGCAGAGGAAGATTAAATGGCCTGCAATGGGCCACAGAAACTCAGAAGTAGAGTCAGAATAATAGCTAACATGAATCCTGACCTATCTCTAAATAGTATAAGATCAAGATAACTATATACTGAGGCCTACTGCGTGTATCAGGCATCATGCTAAGAGATGTAAAGGGTACAAATAATCATTGACTGTGCACCTACCGCTATATGCCAGGAGCTTTACAAACGGCTTTACTTATTAGAATAATTCAATTAGGTTGATATTATTATACCCATTTTACAAACAAGGATAAAAAATTTAGAGAGGCTCAGTAAGAAGACCAGGGTCTCATTTAATCTGAAAGCCAATCTGATTTCAGGAAATATCTACATGGTATTATCTTTAAAAAGTATTCTATTTTTCACTCACAGCTACTGCCTGCCATATTAGGAAAATAGAATAAAAAGAACAAACAATAAGCCGTGGCATGAGATGATGCAGCTCTTCTCTTGAACTAAAGAAATAAGACCATGAGATAAAACACCCATAGAATAAATTACCTGCTCAATTGTGCTAATGATTAAAAAAAAAAAAGAGGAATTCAGCAAAACTGTAGGTCAAAGTAGAACGTAAAAGTAGTAGTATAACACAAAGAGCATTAAAGAGTTAAAGGGATCTAGTCCTGCTTTCCTTGTGAACTGGTCAAAATAACTTCCCAGAGCCTTGCCTTCCTATCTGCAAATTGAGAGGATTAGACCAGATGATCTCCACGGTTCTTTCCAGGTCTAACATTCTTGAATGCTCAATTGCTAAGGTTTCTTGAAGAAAAATGTAGGATGAGATGACTTTCCAGAAAAAGGGAGTAAACATGAGCAAAAGAACAGAGGTGGCATCAAATTAAGCATGTGCTGGAAAAAATAAAGAGAAAAACTATTAGCACCTATGAAATGAATGTTGTGGAGCAACTGAAATGAACTACAGTTTACAGTGCCAATTTGCTGAAGGTTATTTGAAAGTTAAGCAAAACAATCACCATGACTTCTTAAAAGGAGAAAAAATATGGTAAAAATAGTATTTTAAGAGGAGAGGTCTGATAAGCAACATGGAGGATGAACTGGAAAAGTGGAGAGACTGATGTTAGAAAGACAAGCTAGGAGCTGTGGAGGTAATCCAAATGGACGAACACTAAACAGGAGTAAGTCTGAAGAAAAGACCATAAGCTACGCTACATGTGGAAGACAGGAAGAGGAGAAGATTCAAACATTAAGTCGTGGTGCAATGGCCTTAAAAACTAGAAGAACAGGGGCGCCTGGGTGGCTCAGTCAGTTAAGCATCCCACTCCTGATTTCAGCTCAGGTCGTGATCTCACGGTTCGTGAGTTCAAACACTGCGTGGGGATCTGTGCTGAAAGCACCCAGCCTGCTTGGGATTCTCTCTCTTCCCCTCCCCTGCTTTCTCTCTCTCTCTCTCTGAAAAATAAATAAACATTAAAAATAAATAAGCAATACATAAATAAACTAGAAAATCAACTGTTCATATTTCTGATTATGCTAGGAGCTCTCGTAACTACTTTTAGCACGTGCATGATGCTCAGTAGGGTGCTTCATAAATGTTTGTTGAATAAATGAATGTGGCACTGATGTGTGTGGAATATAAATGAATACCAGCAGCTTTTACAGAATCCTGCTTTTCCAAATCCTACGCTTAAGGTAAACTCAACACTCTTAACTATTATTCTCAGTGTTGCATTTACCTTTTCGCAGTACACTCCTTCCTCAATTCATTCAGAGATTCCTTCTGGAGTTGAAGCTTGAGGTGCTCAGTTGAAAATGCACTTCCTAGAGACAGATGGAGGAAGACAATTCCAGATGTAACACTGCAGATACAACTGCTCAATCACAACCAAACACGCAGAGCCCATCCCCCAACTATGAGACAGCAATAGAGTTCAGAGGCAAAGTAAACTGGGGATAGAGGTCTTCTGGGGGAATTAACTAGAAAAAACTTCCCTACTTGTTCAATTTTGACACAAGTCCAGCCTCTAGCAGGAGTCAAAGAGTAAGTCAAAGAGTAACCTGCCTCCAGATTTCTGGATTGCTGACCAAGAAACCCTGATGAGATTTCAAAATTCAGACTTCATTTAAAAAAAATTTTTTTAATTTTAAAAAAATTTAAAAAAAATTTTCACCTTTGAGAGACAGAGAGAGACAGGACGTGAGGTGGGGGCGGGGGCAGAGAGAGAGAGGGAGACACAGAATCTGAAGCAGGCTTCCAGCTCTGAGCTGTCAGCACAGAACCCGATGTGGGACTCAAACTCACTGACTGCGAGATCATGTCCTGAGCCGAAGTCGGATGCTCAACCAACTGAGCCACCCAGGCATCCCCAGACTTCATTTTAAAAGAAAGCGGCTATAGACTCTGGTGTTAATACTTATTCACTAAAGGTTCATCAATTGTAATAAGCAGATCTCTCTAGTGGGAGATGCTGATAATGGAGGAGGCTATGCATGTGTGAGAGTTGGGGATACATGGGAAATCACTGCAACTTCGGCTCAAGTTTGCTATGAACCTAAAAACTGCTCTAATAAATAAAGTTTATCTATTTTTTAAGTAGTTAATTTCTTCTCACCCACAAATGCTATACAACAACGTTTCTGAGAGTATAAAAAGTAGAAAAGGAAAAATTACCTGCATTTTGACTGCTATCGCGTAGTTCATAAATATAAGTAGTTTTAGCTACAATCACGGTGTGCAGGAAATGTATATTCTGATTTTTCCATATTATGTCATAAGCATTTTTACATGTTGACAGATAGTCTAAGTTATAATGTTTAATGGCTGTGTAAAATTCAACTCCGTGGATGTGAATTATATAAATATTCCACATTTTAACTGATACCCCAAACCCCAAACCCATTACAGAACATTTAATTTCCTTTAAGTGTTTGCTTTAGCATTACACAGAGATTAGTATTTGTGCTTATATGCCTGATTGTTATATTTACATCAACTTCTGGAACCTCCATGTCCATTTATGTGATCATAAAATCTTTCTACATCTTCCTACTCTAAGAAATGAGAGCATCTTCTGTTCTTGACAATCCAGGCCTGATAGCACCAGAAATACTGAAGCACAGAAAAACAATCTTAGATCCAGACACACTAATCTTACAAAGGGGTTTGGTTTCATGAACTATGACCCAACAGGAAAAGGGGCCTTCAACTATTCTGCACCTCTCCTGCGAGAAGGAACGAGAAGTACATTACTGAACATTATACAGTTTAGACCTTAGCACTAAGTTCACCAACTTAAATCATTTTATCAACATATTTCTAAGTACCCTTCTCTTCTCTCACACCTGTATTTAAATGATCCACATGTTGGTAACTTTGCCCCCCAAACAGAACATAATCAAGGAGCACCACTCATCTCCTTTAGCCCCAGTATAATTCCTCCCCAAATCTTAATCTTTAATGATTTCAGATGACATTCAGATTGACAACTTTCACCCCCCACCCCATGTACGTGTTGAACGATTACCAAATATTTGAAAATTTCCAGATTTATCTATTAGTGATTTCTAGTTTATTTCTTTTAGTCAGAGACCATATTTTGCATTATTCTGATTCTTTTTTAATTTGTTTTATGATAGCAACTATGGCCTAACCGAATGTTCAATGCGCGTACGATAAAAAGGTATATTCTGATAGTGTGCAGTGGGGTGGTCTGCTGTTAATCAGGGCAAGTTAGTTAATAGTGTTAAGGTCTTTATCCTTACTGATTTTCACTTCACTTGTTCTATGAATTACTGAGAGATGAGTGTTGCAGCTTCCAGCTTTAATTATAGATTTGGCTATTTCTTCTTCCAATTTTATCAGTTTTTGCTATATACACACACACATTTAACACTGTGTGTGTGTAGTGTATACATATACGTTGTATATATATAGTGTATATATGGTGTATATATGGTTTGCATGTGTGTATATATATATATGTATATACGTAAATATACACATGTACATGTATACACACACACTCATATATAGTGAAGCTCTGTTATGTTCATACATATTTAGAATTGTCATATCTTTTTGTGACTGACCTCTCCACCATAATGTAAAATCTGTCTTTATCACAGGTAATATTCACTGTTCTGAAATCTCCTTTTCTAATATAATATTGCCACTCTGGCCTTCTTTTAATTTGTATCTGCATGGTGTACTATTCCCATTCGTTTACTTTTAATCAACCAATCTATCTACCCTTATATTAAAGGGGGTTCCTTACAGATAGCATTTAGTTGGGTTTTTTAAATGTAAATTAATCTGAACAATCTCAGTTTTTTAACTGAGGTATTTTGATTGCTTATACTTAATATAATCATTGACATTTAGATTAAAATCTACCATTTGGTTAGTTGTTTTCTATATATTCTACCTATTCTCTGTTCCTTTTTCCCTTCTTTTTTCATGCTTTTGAATTGAATATTTTTTTACAATTCCCCCTTTCTTCACGATTGGTTTAGTCTTATCTCCATTTTATTTTTTAATTTTTTTTAATGTTTATTTACTTTTGAAAGAATGAGACAGACAGAGGCGTGAGTGTGGGAGGGGCAGAGAGAGGGAGACACAGAATTGGAAGCAGGCTCCAGGCTCCGGGCTGTCAGCACAGAGCACGATGTGGGGCTCGAACTCACAGACCACGAGATCATGACCTGAGCTAAAGTTGGACACTTAACCGACTGAGCCACCCAGGCGCCCCAGTCTTATCTCTATTTTAAATTTTTCGTGGCTGCCCCAGAGTTTACAGTATATAACTTCAATAATTAAGTCTACCTTCAAATATTATTATACTACTTCATGTAGAGTATAAAAACCTGAAAATACTATACTCCCAATTCTTCCCTTCCCCACTCTTCACATTCTTCACACATTTTACTTTATGCATGTTATAAACCCCAAAACACTGCTATTTTTGCATTAGAAAATCAACTGTCTTTTATAGTAATTAAAAATAAGAAAAAATGTCTTTATAGTATCTTCAACCATTTCTGGAGATCTCATTTTTTGTGTGTGTAGAGCCACATTTCTGTCTGGTATCATTTTTCTTCCACTGAAGAAATTCTTTTAACATTTCTTAAAATGTAGGACTGGTGGTAATGAATTGTCTTAGTTTTTTGTCAAAGAGTCTCTTTGCACGTCAGTTCAGGTAATTTCTATTGATCTATATTCAAGTTCACTTATTCTTTTCTCAGCTGTGTCAAATCTACTGGAGTGTCCGTCAAAGGCACTGTTCATCTCTCTTACCATGTTCTTTATTTGTAGCATATCCATTAGACTGTTTCTTATAGTTTCCATTTCACAGCTGAAATTTACCATCTATCCATACTGGTTATCCACCTTTCAATAAAAGCCCGAAGCCCATTAATCATAGTTATTTTAAATTCTCTCTCTGGTATTCCCAACATCTGAGTCACTACTGAGTTTTTTTCCTCTTTTGAGTTAAATTCTTCTCTTGACAACATTTTGTTGGTGGTGGTGGGAGGGGAAGGGATAACAATGGGTCTTTGTTTTGTTTTTGCTTTTCTTTGTTTCAAAAATTTTGATTGAAGGCTCAACATCATGTGCAACAGAGAGCATGAGACAACAGAGAAAGAAAAGGACATGCCTCTTCTACTGTTAATTTGGGGGCTGAGTCAATATAATCAGGAACTAAGCTGGTTTGGGGTTTTGTTGCTTCCATTTTGTTGCTACCTTCAACTTCAAAATTCTTCAAATTTCCTCTAACTTCTCCTTTTTTGGAGGTGGTGATGGTGGAGATGATTTGCTGGATGCTTTTGCTCAATGAACTTGTTCCACCCTCAGATTTAGGGAACAAGTTCTGCCCTATGAACCTGCACCTAAGTAAGAGTGACTCACTATGCTCTTGCCTCTCCTCAAGTGGTACACTCCATGCTTTCTATCCTGGTTGGGGAGGAGAGCTGAGTTTCTCTTTTATCTCATTTGAGCTAAGCAGTCCCTGTGCCCTGAGGTATCAGGGTAGGGCTTTCTCTCAGTGATACTGTCCCTCCCCTAGGGACAGGAGGTTTCTAATAGTCCAGGGCCAACACTGTTTCTGCCTCACCCCCAAGTGTAATAATGTTTTCTTTTTCTTCTTCCAATCCTTCACTTCTGTCCTAGAAACCATAGGGCTTGCAGCTCTTCCTCCAGAGGCTTAGTGCTTTTGTTCTTAGAGAAGAGTTATGCTTTCTAGCAACAGCATCCATTCCCCTTCCTCCAGACCTATACAACCACAGGAGGCTTTCTACATTTTCTACCCTGTCTCCAATCTTTCTTGTGAATATCCATTGTAGGTCCACACAGAGTAAACTGCAAGGAGGTGTGAACTGCTTACAGCTGCTATAGTCTTACAATAGAACACACTTAGTGGTTAGCAATTTGTTAAAAATTGTAGTGGAATTACTTTACCTTCTTAGACAGTGGCCCAACTTCCTCCCATGCTCTGCCACTGGTGAGTCAGTCCTCACATCCTGTCTCTTCTTGGACATGCCCATCTTTTCCTACATTATCAGGCTACCTGGCTGCCCTGTAATCTTTAATTCTCCAGATGCAAGAAAAGCTATGATTTTGTACATTATTCAGCTTTCTCTTGTTGTTAGGGTGGAAGTGAAGTTCTTACTACCTTTCTACATCCTCCACAGGGGCTGGAAGTCAAATCTGAGGATGCTAATTTAAATTTTTTTTTTAAGTTTTTCTCTGTTCTTTGTATTTCCTGCTCCTTTGGGGTCAGCTATTCCATTTAACTTGGACTTGTTTATACTGTTTTCCTCAAATATCTGATGATCCTTGGTTTTCCTTCAGATCCATGAATAAGTGATCAGACTGATTAGTATAGGCAACTAGTGTAGGTTTCCTTTGAAGCTATAAAGACTTATTTACATGAAAGGCATTGTTCCTGGGTGCCAACTCAGCATAAGTGGGTAGGTCCTGCAGACAATTAGGCTTTTCTTCAGAGTATATATGCCATACTGGAAGAAGGTAGTACTGTTACATTATTGACAACTGTCAATCTTAGGACTGGGTTACTCTAGGGCATTTCACTTCTAAGTAGAGCTGTCTTTATGTTTTCCCTCTAGGTCAATTGTAAAAGTCCACAGTCAGGCTCTGTTCCACCTTCTATGCCAAACCCTTGTCCCATGAGACCTAACCAGGTCAAGAATCCATTATGTTTAGAAAGCAGCTGGAGCAAGGGAGGGAAGTCCAGGAAGGGAGTCCAAATCCAAAGAAAAGAAAATGGACCAGTAGGCCCAGCTCCCCTAATTACTGCTCCATCGTTCCTGATCTCTGTACTTGGAAACTCCAAGTTGAGGCCTCTGAGACCTGCACCAGAAACCCCCACATCAGCCTCTTCCATTTTTGTGCCAGGTGGCAGTTTTTCTCTACTCTAGCTGATGCATCAAAACAATCCTATCTATACTGTGTCTTCGAGAGCTGTGTCAAAATCTTTGCTATTCCAATGGTGCCCTCTCTTACCTTTACCACCACCACTGTATCTTTACTATCGTATCAGTGGGTCATCGAGAGGGAGGGAAAGCAAATGAATGCGCTTAGTTTACCATATTCCAAAATTGTTTTCTGGAATGTTTGGTCCTGTCCATTTACACACTAACGTTCCACTCTGTTAGGAAGATGGCCCCTGTGTTCAGCAAAAACTCAGGTCAGACACTTTAATTTTAATAGCCAAATGTCAATGCTGTCTCCTGTAAGTCTAATAGCTAAAGAATATGAATCTTGCTTCCATCAACAAAACACAACACAGACTCTTTGGGCCCTTTCTCACCAGAGACTTTGGCCTCAGACTGGATAATGGCCAGTTCCTGTCAAAATTACAGTTAAAACCAATAAACTGTCATTCTTCTGGGTTTTCTATATCATGTCAGATGACCAAAAAGCAATATACTTGAACTATTTTAGTTTCCTTCCCTGCAGACATGCTTTTTTTGAACTATGATTTATGATACTGCCCTTCTCAAGGGTTAAAAGATATTTCTTGCTGTAACTTTTGCAAAATTGCAATGACTATATTTCATTATGATGTTTAATACATTGCACATTCTTCCCAGAATTTAGTGCCAATAAATTGTTTTCTCCCTAAAGAATGGATCTACTTCCTTATAACATGTAATGGGAAGCACTTGACTCCTTTCATAATTCTACACAATTGGCTTGATGGCTAACAATGTCATAGCTAATTTTAGTGCTTCAATACAATAGGTGGATCATATGGGAGGCAGTATACTATATTGGAAAGCCCATGTCCTTAGGAATCAGAAAGATTTGGGCTAAAATCCTACCTATGCTACTTTCAGAACTCTAAACAAGTCTCAGCTTCTCTGAGTTTCATTTTCCTCATTTGTAAAATGGGGATAATTTCCCTTTTGTTCAACATTTGCATTCTCTCGACCTGCTCCCATGAAGCTCTAAGTGGGTAGAGAAAATTATACAACCAGTCTGATTGATTTTACTTTAAAAATATAAGCACAGAGCACAAACAGGGACACTGTCCACCAATCCTACTCCAGTTCCATCATTAGTTTGCTTTCCCTGTTTGCTTTCCCACTCTTGGAGCTGAGTACTCCACACATTCCCCTCAATCCCTCAACTCCTTCTGTAGAATATAATTGCCCCACCTCGTACTGCCCTGAAATAATCGGATTCCTTCACAGTCCTACCCACTACCTGCCCCTGTGCCATTTTCTTAGCCTTCTCCTCCTGTTCAGTGGATAAGGCAAATAGCTTCATTTATATAAACTCTGAATTCCTTCTCATTCCAACCGATGTCACACTAGTCTCTTCCTGACAAATTATGTTCCAGCCACAGTGGCCTCTTTTCTGTTCCAGTCTAAGCCCTTTCTATGTCCAGGTAGCCTTTTCACTTGCTGTTCCCTCTGTTTTTCCAGCAGGCTGAGTTCCTCAGGCAAACCTTTTCTGAGCAATCTCTATAAAAATAGTCTCCCACAATTATCTTGTATCACCACAGCTTGTTTATAGTACTTCTCACAACTTGATATTTATTTTCCTTGCTGGTTTCTTGTTTACGGTCTTATCCACTAGGTAGGTATCCAAAATTGGAAGTCACAATTAATTCTTCCTTCTTCTCTCTTTACCCCAATATCTACTTTTCCTCCAGCATTTGTCTTTGTTTAATCATCTGGCCAGTTGTCAAAACTAGAAATTGGAAACTATCCTAAATCTTTCTCTCTCTCTCTCCTCCAACCCACCAAGCCATTAACAGTAGAGTCTATCATCGAAATATTTCTTGAACCTACACATTCCCTCCTCCCTTTACATTCCCAATATGTTTCAGTTTTAATTATGGATTGCTTAGATTACTATAATAACTCCCTAACAGTTCTCTATCCTCAACTCTTCAAAGAGAACTTTCTAAAACATATACCTAATCCCCATTCTTTACTGCAGTCATCAATACAGTCTCATCTACTTTTTGTCTTTGAGAAATTTGCTTATTTCAATCTCTAGACCTTTCAACAAGAACTTCCTTTATGATTAGGTCATTCTTTACCTCTCCTGCCTCTCCTACGAACCCTTACTTGAATGTGTCCTTAGTGGTAGCTTTACTGGAATTACCTGCAGTTCTCTAATCTACTTCCAGGCTTCTGTATAAACTGTTGCTTCTATCTGGAAAGTCTCACCTTCTCCCCCTAGGTATCCATCAGGTATTTTTCTAGACTCAGCCTAAGTGTCACCTCCTTTAACTAATTTTGATTTTCAGATACTCATTGTCTGTGCTCCTATAACACCTTCCAAATATCTCTCTCATATAGTTGTCACACCTGTCATTATGTTCCTAACATCTTACACAGTGCTGGGTTCGTTGTTGGTATTCCATAAATGACGAATAAAGGACTTGACAACGGTGCACGTGCACACACACACTCAACGTCCTTGTCTTCTGATCTCCTTTTATTTCTATGTTCAACTATTTAATTGTAAGCATTTTTTTTTTTTGTAAATGTCACTTCCAATGCTTTTTGGAAGTGGAGAAAAAATGGTAATAACAAAAATCTGGTAAAACAAAAATCTGTCAGGTGGCTTTTTTCTGCCTATCTATACCTTCCATTGCAAAAGAGGGAGATTAAAATATGATAGCTTACCTTTCCTGCAATCCAGTTAAGACATTACAGGAATAAATCATTACAAATGTATGGAAACAGAATCATTCTGAAAAGAAAATCTGAGGTTTACTCAGCACCCACATTTGTCCTCCCCACTGCTAAGTTGTCTGTTTTCACATGCTGCATACAATGTAAACAGCTAAAAGTAAAGAAACTTTAATAGCATAACGCCCCCCCCCCCCAAAAAAAACTGGCCTCAGGTTTTGAAACTTTTGAAAGAAATTTTGAATAATTTTTAAGGAAATCTGCTTAGGAATTTCTGTCACATGGCTATAAAAAAATCAGAACATACACACAGGCTAATAAAATTTAAATTCTCCCATCATTTCAAATAAATATATCTTGAATTACAAAATTTGTACAGTAATTTTTCAATTTGTGACCTTATGACATAAGAGAAGAAGATTGTTACATAATGCTTAACAATGTCTTTATAATTGCAAATAGAAATCTATGACCTTTTGGGGGTACCTGGGTGGCTCAGTCGGTTAAGCATCTGAATTAGCTCAGGTCATGATCTCATGGTTCATGGGTTCCAGTCCCACATTGGGCTCTGTGCTGACAGTGTGGAGATTGCTTGGGATCCTCTCTCTACCTCTATCTCTGTTCCCACCTCACTTGCACGCTCTCCCTCTCTCAAAATAAATACATAAACTTAGAAATAAAGGGAAATCTATGACCTTTTAATAGAAACTAAGGCACCACTTTAAATATACTGTGTCATTTTTCTTTTATGAGAAAAGAGCACAATAATTTACTGACCAAAGAGAAGCTAATTAAATAGAACTAGATACATAGTTCATCTTACTCAAATTTATTACAAAATGACAATAAAGAATGATCATAATTGATGGGAACTTCATATAAAATATTTCTTATTTTGGTAATAAAGCATCAAAACTTTCTATTTACTGAAATTACTAAGAGCATTTTTTTCCCTAAATCTAAGCAATGAAATCTGACATAGTTGACTTCTACATATGACGTTGCTAAAAGAAGGTTTGTTTTTGCTCTTGCTTATCAAAATGAATTGAAGATCTTTGAAACAGAAGCTCCCACCACATGTCTTTCCACTTAATAAACAATATCTATAGACACGCTTGGGGTCACAGAATCTCTCTCTCTCTCTCTTTTTTGGCATTTTTCATTGCTGGGAAATCTATTGCTGTCATCAAACTTTGAAAAATAAAGAGATTCATAAAAAAGGTGAACAGATTCCCATCCTTTTTGTCAATCCTCTTCTTCTGAGATAACTAGAATTTTAGAGCTGTAAGAAATCTGGACTGTATAATTAAAAATTTTTTGTTTGTGAGGACAAACTGAGAGAATGGCAGATCTTTAATCCAAATCTCTTAATTAACATGCAACCAAATCAAAGACATCTTTGGGAAAAATTCACTTCACCCATCATATGATAAAAAGGAATATAACAGAACAAAGTTCTTCATCTAATAGTCCACAGGCCAATGGAAAACTAGCAAACATCAGTCAATTTACTTTTGGACACATATTAGAGAAAGCAACAATATTTTGTTTAATGGAAACAAGACAGGTATTGGGTCAGAGAAACCTAAATTGTATTTGGATCTGTTACTTATTTGTGACAAATGTTTCTGAGCCCCAATTATTCTCATTTGGAAAAAGGGGGTAAAATAATGACCTCTTAGGACTATTTTAAGAAGTAAATGATATACCATAAGCGAAACATCTGGCATGTTACAGGATTCCAATAACAGTTAACTGCTGGGGGTGCCTGGGTGGCTCAGTCTGTTAAGTCTCCGACTCTAGATTTCAGCTCAGGTTATGATCTCACAGTTTGTGAGTTTGAGCCCCACACTGGGCTCCATGCTAGCAGTGTGGAACCTGACTGCAACTCTCCCTCTCTCTCTCTCTCTCTCTCTCTCTCTCTCTCTCTCACTCCCTACCTCCCTCCACCCCCTCTGCCCCTCCCCAGCTTGCTCACTCTCTTTCTCTCTCAAAGTAAATAAACAAACTTTTAAAAAAAGGTTGACTGCCGTATAGGATTTATGTAGGATTCAAATGAAAGTATTTTGCAAGGTTGTAGATAATATGGAATAGAGACAAAAGCACAAAATTTAGAGGCAAAAGGTCTGGGTCCACATCCCAACTTTGCTCCTAACTATCTGTTCATACCTGGCGAAGTCACTTATCATAATCTCGGTATCTCATACATAAAATGAAGATAAAAATGAAGATAACAATATCTGCCATACTTTGAAGATCGAATATGATGATCTTTGTGCAAGCATTTTCTAAGTATAAAGTACTATATATACATTACTGTTATTCTCAAGAAAACTAACTGCATTAAAAAGTAGCTTCTTCCTGGGGTGCCCGGGTGGTTCAGTTGGTAAGTGTCTGACTTCAGCTCAGGACATGATCTCATGGTTCATGAATTCAGGCCCCGTGTTGGGCTCTGTGCTGACAGCTCAGAGCCAGGAGCCTGCTTCGGATTCTGTGCCCGCCCCCCGTTCTGCACCTCCCCTCTCTGTCCCTCCCCCACTCGTGCTCTGTTTCGCTCTCAAAATGAAAAAACATTAAAAAAAAATTTTTTTTAAGTAGCTTCTTCCTACAAAGCTTAGAGAACTCTGCTTTTATAAAGTTAATATGACTTCCTAGGCACCACTGAAGAGTTCCTAGATTTTATCAACATTTATAAAACGTGTTTAGGTTATGCTAAACACATTTCCTTAAGACCAATGTTTCATACCATTTTCTAAACCAAATTTCAAGCAAACTAACTTAGATAGAGTGTTGCTTCTCCAAGATTTGGGGGTTGGGTTAGGGCTACAGATTCTGTAAACCAACATATAATTAATTAATGGGAAGGTTATTTGGCTTGAGACACTAATGAAGGGAAATCTGTTTTTTACTAACATCGTAAGTTACCAGTATCTGCCAACAATGAAAATGCATACATTAATAAACATTAATACTGAAAATATCAGCTCACGGCCCAGCTGGAAGTTGCTGTAGACAAGCTGGGAACCACTGCCTTGGAGGTGTGGGAAGAGGAAACTTACAGGTGTGGAGTAACGAGGCCCCTCAGAGTAGGCGGCCACTCAGCAAGTCAGCAGCATGGATAGAAATGATCTTTTTGCCTCTTCCCAAAAAATCATACTGATGTAATAAATTTTTATAAACAAAAATATATAATAGGCACCTGTTTTTTTTCCAAATGTTTATACAAATTAATCTCTATGGCACTATTATGAGCCACTATCCTGACTACACACATGTGTAAAAAGATACAGAAGTTAACTAATTCCTTTATGATCATTCAGAAGAATCAGTAGCAAAGATTAAATATCATATATTACTGACTTTGTATCCTAACTGAGCCCTTGGGCTGAGAACCAAGTGCCTAAATAAGCACCAAGTTTCAAAGAGAAGTTATCATGTGGAAGATGCCACTAGTAATATTCATATTAGCAAATCATCTCACAAATGGCTAGAAACATGCTAAATCAAAGCTGCAAGCACGGGTGATAAATACATCTTTACCCTTCACGTTGCCAATACCAGTGACTCAGGTACTTCTAAATATTTTAACTTGGCTCGAGAATCATTAAATAGTACATTCAACGTAAGTACACGAAAATATAGTTCAACACAAATGTTCTTTCAACAGACAAGAAAAAGTAGGTTTCTGGTTACCTAGCACCATCATTATGAAGAACAGGGGTCCCCAACAAGTAGAACAAGATGTACTGGTATATAAATCTGGTTATCTATATCCAGCCAACCCTTCTTTCCAACTACCCCAGTGCTGACCACCACAGTCTATAGAGATACCCAACGGCAGAAAAGCAGCACACTTTCTACTGCTTATGTTTAAGACCAAAGGGTCAATGTTAGATCCTAATAATTCTAAGATTTCAATGATTCTAAGAGTTCAGAAGAATATTTATCTCAAAAATATGTATAAAAGTGGGAGAAAAGCTACTGAGGTACAAACTCAATGTTAAATATCAACAATTCCGACCCATCTTAGCAAATATATATTTAACTTTGAACATTTCCATCCTTTCTTTCCACAATAAAATGGAGATGTAAGAATGTGCTAATTCTGGGGCACCTGGGTGGTTCAGTCGGTTAAGCATCTGACTTCGGCTCAAGTCATGATCTCACAGTTCATGAGCTCAAGCCCTGCGTTGGGCCCTGTGCTAACAGCTCAGAGCCTAGAGCCTGCTTTGGATTCTGTCTCCCTCTCTCTCTGCCCTTCCCCTGCTTGCACGCTGTCTCTCTTTGTCTCTCAAAAATGAAAAAATGTTAAAAACAAATAAATAAAACGAATGTGTTAATTCTGACTTGACTGCCAGAATTAAGACACTAGAATAGATACCTACAAAATCCTATAATCTCCCTTTGCTGCAGAGTTAGTGACTAGTAACTCTGAACACAGACTCCACTATAACTTGCTATGTGGCTTTGGGCAAATCACTTAACCTCTCTGAGACTCAGTTTCCTCATCTGTAAACCAGATAATAAAATATATTCATTATTAGGAGGAGAATAATAATACCCTTAATACATAAGACTATACATAAAAACCAAAGAAGATTAAAAAAACCACGAGACACTGCTTTGAAGTAATGAGTAGTCTATAAATATGAGCAATTATTCTTACACTCAGTCTTTTTTTTTTTTTTAATTTTTTTTTTCAACGTTTATTTATTTTTGGGACAGAGAGAGACAGAGCATGAACGGGGGAGGGGCAGAGAGAGAGGGAGACACAGAATCGGAAACAGGCTCCAGGCTCCGAGCCAACAGCCCAGAGCCTGACGCGGGGCTCGAACTCACGGACCGCGAGATCGTGACCTGGCTGAAGTCGGACGCTTAACCGACTGCGCCACCCAGGCGCCCCACACTCAGTCTTTTAAATGGGATAGAAACCACTGTTTATAAGTTCGCCCGTTTAAAGGCTGATAACACACTTCCTGGGACTTCACTCTATCATTATAAGAAGAAAAAACACAGTTGGGAAGATAATAGAAGAACTAGATCTCCCTATCCTTTTACCATATGCTAGAATATTTATTCTATCATAGGATTTATACATCATACTTCTGGTAAAATGTAGCATTACACAGTGAACGAGAGTTTTGGAATCGATAGATTTTAATCCTGACATCATCTGCCATAAGCTGTGTGAACTTAAGCAAGGTATTTAATGTCTCTGACCCTGACCTAGGGTTTCCTCAACTGTAAAGTGTCAATAATCATAGTACTTACCTCATAGAGCTATTGTGGTGATTAAATCACATCATATCTATATAGTGATAAGTCTGGTAACTGAAACATTACAGCTATCAAAAAAAGGCAAACACCCTGAACCCCTCCTAAAACCTGACAGTGTTTTCATTTTAAAAATTGATGATCTTAAAAAAAATATGCAGAAACACATGCTATAGGTGGTAGGCAATTTTAGAATAATAAAAATTCCAAAGCACCAAAAGAAACGTGCCTTTTCACAGAAGAGGAGACCTCCTAAAGCAGCTCTTGTCTGTACACAACCGTCTATTTATTTGGAGTCATTCAACAGAGACTCCAAGAAATGGACTTTGCTCACAATATCTCATGACTTTAAGTGGCATTATCACATCAGACTCTCAGGTCTAAAGGCTGATATGCAAGCTGTGTTGGGAGTGCAGACAGTTTTAGCAATCACTGCCAAACAATATACAGTGTTTTTTTCTACAGTGTTTCGCATGAGAGTATTGGTTGTTCCAAATGAATGCTAAGCTAGATGCTATGGAAGTCTTTATCCTTTAACAATGATGCCCATGACACTAGACTGATAACCATGACTATGATTCATTCACTCAACAAATATTTATTCAATGCTTACTGCATCCCAAGCACTGTACCATGCCCCAAGAATATAAGAGTATTTAATACAGTACTTGGGCAATTCTTCCCTCAGAGATCTGTCTAGAAGGGGGGGGGGGGGGAATGAACAATTAGAATGCTATAATGGAAAAACACAGGATGCAATGGAAACACACAGTAGTATGTCTAATAGAGGTAAGAGGAGAAAGGAAAGACAGCCAGTGAAAAATTTCTCAGAAAAAGTAACATTTTGGTGTTTTTTTGTTGTTATTTTTTGTGGGGGTTTTTGAGAGAGAGAGAGAGAGAGAATGTGCATGCATGAGCTGGGGAGAGGGGCAGAGAGAGAGAGAGAGAGAGAGAGAGAGAGAGAGAATGTCAATGGGGCTCCATCCCAGGACACTGGGATCACAACCTGAGCCAAAATCAAGAGTTGGACACACAACCAACTGAGCCGCCTCGACACCCCATTAACATTTAAACAGAGGCTTAAATAAGAGCAAGACAGACTGAAGCATATTGAAGAAACTAAAAGAAGTTCTTTATAGCTGAAGCATTCAGACTGACACGGGTCATACGAGGCCTTTATAAGTCATGCTGAGTCAGGATGGGATATAGGAATTTGCATATATAATAAAAATCAATCACTTTAAAACAATCAATTATATTTCTATAGATCAGCAAAAAAGTAGAAAATAAAATTTAAACATATTTACAATAGTATCATAAAACATCAGAAAGCTGAAATAAATTCAATGAATCATGGGAAATACCCATGTATTAACAATTAGTTTCTTTCATACAATAGCCAAATTATGGAAAGAGCCTAAATGTCCATAAACCGATGAATGGATAAAGAAATTGTGGTTTATATACACAATGGAATACTACGTGGCAATGAGAAAGAATGAAATATGGTCTTCTGTAGCAACGTGGATGGAACTGGAGAGTGTTATGCTAAGTGAAATAAGTCAGGCAGAGAAAGACAGATACCGTATGTTTTCACTCCTATGTGGATCCTGAGAAACTTAACAGAAGACCACGGGGGAGGGGAAGGGGGAAAAAAAAGAAAGAGAGGGAGGGAGCCAAAGCATAAGAGACTCTTCAAAACTGAGAACAAACTGAGGGCTGATGGGGGTTGGGAGGGAGGGGAGGGTGAGTGAGGGGTATTGAGGAGGGCTCTTGTTGGGATGAGCACTGGGTGTTGTATGGAAACCAATTTGACAATAAATTTCATATTAAAAAAACAAAACAAAACAAAACAAAACAAAACAAAACAATTAGTTAATTTCAATGTTTTGTAAAGACCTAATAAACAAAGGCATACACCATTCTCTTGGGTTGGAAGATGCAATATTCTAAAGATGTCTAAAGATCACCAATTGTATTGATAAACATATTAAATGTAGTCCCAATCAAAATAGTAGCTAGATTTCCTTTTCTGTGCAGAACTTCATAAGGCAATGCAAAAGAACAAGATTAAGCCTGTTTTTTGGTCATGTTAATGGCCACAGACTCTATTTATATGAAATATCCAGAATAGGCCCATCCATCCATAAAGACAAAAAAGTAAATTTCCATCCTTGCCAAGATGAAGAAAGGTGATCTGGAAAAAGAACAACTAAGTGGAAGAACTTTAACAGATAATAAGACCACTTATAACATGAGAGACATTAAAACAGTGAGATAATGGCAAAAAAACAGACAAATCAATGGAACAGAGGGTCCTGCAACAGGCATGTGAGCACATGGCCACCAATTCACAGCAAAAGTGAACCTTCAGTGCAAGGGAGACAGGTTTTTAATACATGGTACTGGGTCAATGGACTATCTGTATGAAAAAAGTAAGTCTTGACTCCTATCTAACATCATATACAAAAAATCAAATCCTGATGAATTACATATATAAATGTAAAAAGTAAAATAGTAAAGTGTTTACAAAATACAGAATAACACCTTTATGATGTTAAAATAGGAAAATATTTCCTAAACTGGACACAAAAAGTCTTAAATCTAAAAGGAAAGACTGATAAAATGGAACTTCTGTTCATGTAAGGTATCACTGAGGAATGAACTAGCAAGCCACAAAATGGGAGAATATAGTTTTAATGAGCATTTCAAACAAAGAATCCATATCTATAATATATAAGAATTCCTGTCTTTAAAAAAGAAAAAAAAAAAAAGGCAGTGGGGAGAGGGGAAGACTTCAACAGGTATTTCACAAAGGAGTTTATCCCAGACAGCAGAAACATGAAATAGTATTCAACCTCATTAGTTTTCAGAGAAATCAAAATTAAGACTGCAAGAAGACAGTCCAGAAAAGCTAAAATGCAAAAGCCAGAAAGTACCAGGTGCTGACAAGGATACAGGACAAGAGATCTGATACACTGCTGGGTAGAGAAGAGGTAAACTGGATGCAAGTGCTTTGGAAAACTTTTGGACACAATCTACTAAAGCTGAAGATATGCATACCTTGTGACTATGCAATTCTGCACCTAAGTTTATATCCAACAGAAAGGCACAAACAAATCTTCATAAAGAAGCATGTACTAGAAAGTTCATGGAAGCTTTATCTAATAGCTCCAAACTAGAAATTACCAAAAACCAGAATAAATACATACTTCTATTCACACAATGGAATACTATCGGCAGTAAGAATGAACTAAGACTACATTACACGCAGGTTAGGATGGAACTTACAAACAAAATGTTGAACAGAAGCCAACACATAGAATGTACATATTACAGGATTCTACTTGCATAAAGCTCAAAATGAGGCAAAACTCATTTTGGTGTAATAAGTCAAGGTAGTGGTCAGACTGGCTAGAGATGTCCTGAATGGAAGGGAACATGAGGAGGCTCCTAAGATTCTGGGGTCCGTGTAATGCTCTGCTTCTCTGTGGAGATGCTGCTTATGTAAGTGTGTTCATTTTGAAATTTTGAAATATAGTGTGTGTGTGTGTATTTGTACCCTTTTCTGTATGTATCAACTTCAAAATACTTCCAAAAAATGTTTAAAATTATATCAGCATATTTGTACCAAGATGACTATCTGAGCCTATGGAAAGAAGAAAAGACAGCTACTGAACATGGGGGGCTGGCTGTTTGTATGGTATTTTTACTCACCTTTGTCCTGTAATGCAATTTGTTGCTTATGAAGTAATGCCACCTCCCGTCCCAAAGCTTTCTTCTGTCTTTCCAGTTCATTTCGAAGCACCAAAATTTTTAATTGCAAGCACTCACTTTGTTTTCTCTAAACAATTGAAAAGCACAGGTAAATTTATGAATATAAAACTCATAACTATGAATCATTATACATTCACAGTGTTTCAAAATGAATAATGGTTCAAAGCACTTCAATATTCACCTAATTTACAGATCTCTCGAGTAGCTTAATTATCAGCACCTGCCATTTTAATGGAAAGAATATAAAGAATAAACCTTAAGTCTGGGGACAGTTCTTTCTAAGAACCCAAAAAACACTACAAAATTTCTCAGGCCTTTTTCCTGAAATCACAATACAATTAAGACAAAAATTATTTTTTTAGAGACAGAGTTCTCAAAAACTTAAACACAGATATGCCAGGACCCAGCAATTCTACTCCTGTGTATATACCCAAGAGAATTGAAAACATGTCCATACAAAAACCTGAATATGAATTTTCACAGAATTATTTATAATAGCCAAACCGTGGGATCAATCCAAGTGTCCGTCATCTGATGAACAGAAACATAAAATGTGGGTCTATCCTGTACAACGGAATATTATCTGGCAATAAAAGAAATGAAGTACTGATGAATGCTACAACACGGATGAACCTTGAAAACATTATGCTAACCGAAAGAAGCCAGTTTAAAAAGGCCACCGACCCCATTTATATGAAATGTCCATATTGGGCAAATCCATAGAAATAAAAAGTAGATTTCCATCCCTGCCAAGCTGAACCGAGGTGCTCTGATATCCCAGATTTCAGAGAAAGCCAAGTAAGGACCTAGGGCTTCTGACCCTTTCAGGCAGTAACCAACTAATCCCCCTATAATCTCAGTGGATACCACAGGGGGAGCCTGGACTTAGGGCAATAATGAGATAATCCTCTCCCTCCCTGCTGCATTGTATCAGAGGAGGCTTACTGGAGACTGAGAAATCTCCTTACCACACAGTGCTAAGGAGGCCACCCTATTCAGCATATCAGCGGAGGCTACGTGGGGAACAATATCAAGGCACTCCTACACCTCCCAGCTAGGGCAGTAGTTGTAGAGGTCTGGTGGAGAGCTGGAACTCCCTTTCCTGGCCAAAAGTAAGGATGCCCCTTCCCCTGTAGTCCTGTCACTTAGATGTCAATGGAAGCTGCTTGAGGAACCTGGACTTTTATACCCACCTGGCAGTAATGAGACAGCATCTCTCCCTTCCCTACCAGAGAAACAGGTGTCAGAAAAAGCCAGATAAAACAGATTTATGTAAGATCCAGAGACTCATAACATAATACTCGAAATGTACAAGATTTAATAAAAAATCACTCATCATACCAAGAACCAGAAAGATGCCAAAGTAAATGAAAAAGGATAATTAATAGATGCCAGTACTGAGATGACAGACATGTTACAATTACCTGACAAAGATTTGAATGGCTATCATAAAAATGCTTCAGTAACAATTAAGGACATCTCTGAAACAAAGGAAAACATGGAACATCTTGGCAAAGAAACAGAAAGTTTCAGTCAAGAAACTGAAGATATAAAGAGGAATCAAATGGAAATTTTAGAGCTGAAAATATCAGTGGAATAAAAAACTTCACAAATGAGCTCAACAGCAAAATGTAGGAAACAGAGAGAAGCATCTTTAAGCTGAAAAATAGAACAACAGAAACTACTCAGTTTAAACAAGAGAGAGAAAATAGACTGTAAAAAAAAATGAACAGAGTCTCAAGGGATCTGTGGAGCTATATCAAAAGATCTAACACTATTATCATCAAGTACAGGGAGGAAAGGAGAAAGAGAAAAGTGAAAAAGTACTCATAGAAATAATCACGAAATCTTCCCAAATTAGGCAGAGGAAATACATCTATAGATTAAAGAAGCTAGTGAACCCCAAGAGAATAAATTAAATGAAGAAGCTGACTTCAGCTCAGGTCATGATCTCGTGGTTCACGAGTTTGAGCCCTGTGTCAGGCTCTGTGCTGACAGCTCAGAGCCTGGGGCCTGCTTCAGATTGTGTCTCCCTCTCTCTCTGCCCCTCCTCTGCTCACTCGCGCACACTCTCTCTCCCCCTCTCAAAAATAAATAAACATTAAAAAAATTTCTTTAAATGGGCAAAAGATCTGAACTGTCACCTCACTGAAGAAGATATAAAGATGGCAAATAAGTATATGAAAAGATGCTCAACATCGTATGTTATCAGGGAACTGCAGATTAAAACAATGAGATACCACTATATGTTTACTAGAATAATAAGTATCCAAAACACTGACAATACGAATGCTGGCAAGGATGTGGACCCACAGGAACTGTTGTTCATTGTTGGTGGAAATGCAAAATGGTCGTTATAGCCACTTTAAAAGATGGTCTGGCAGTTTCTTACAAAACTAAACACAGGATTACTATATGACCCAGCAATCATGCTTCTGGATATTTACCCAGATGACTTGAAAACTTACGTCCCCGCAAAAATCTACACATGAATGTCTATAGCACCTTTCTTCATAATTGCCCAAACTTCCAGATGAACTTCAATAGGTCAACAGTTAAACTGTGGTATATCCATACAATGGAGTATTACTCAGCAATAAAAAGAAATAAGCTATCAAGCTATGAAAAGTCATGGAGGAACCTTAAATGCATGTTGCTAAGTAAAAGCAGCCAATCAGAAAAAGCTACATACTGTATGATTCCAACTATATGACATTCCTGGAAAAGGCAAAACTATGGAGACAGTAAAAAGATCAGTAGTTGCCAGGGGTTCCTGAGGGAGGGGGGAAAGGATGAACAGGTAGAGCCCAGGGGATTTTAAGTAGTGAAATTACACTGCATGATATGTAATGGTGGATACATGACATTGTGCATTTGCCAAACCCAGACAACTGTACAACATAGAGTAAACCTATGGTAAACTACGGACTTAAGTTAATAATATTGTATTGTACTAACATTAATATTGTGTTCACATTGATTCAACAATTGTACATGAGATGTTAAGAACAAAAAAGCTGGGAGAAGAAGGAAATAATTTCTGTACAATTTTTCTATAAACCTAAAACTACTCTAAAAAATAAAGCTTATTTTTTTTTTTTAATTTTTTTTTTCAACGTTTATTTATTTTTGGGACAGAGAGAGACAGAGCATGAACGGGGGAGGGGCAGAGAGAGAGGGAGACACAGAATCGGAAACAGGCTCCAGGCTCTGAGCCATCAGCCCAGAGCCTGACGCGGGGCTCGAACTCACGACCGCGAGATCGTGACCTGGCTGAAGTCGGACGCTTAACCGACTGCGCCACCCAGGCGCCCCATAAAGCTTATTTTTAAAAAAGTGATAGAACTATACCTCAAAAAAGCCAATTTTACTGAATGTTCATTTAATAAAACACATCCCAGACACATTCTACCAAAGATACAACTAAGTTTGCTAAATAGGTAAGTCTGTGAACTTACCTTTCTATTAAAATAGTTCCTACTTAAACCTATGAAACCACACTCTAAACTTTACTCAGCCTCCCTTTTAATCCAAATACCTTTGGAAGCCAGAATTTGCCTCCAGATAAAATCTGAAATCCTGCCCCCACAATGAACATACATGTACTTGCACATTTGTATTCACACACAATTACTGTGCTATGAATGTATGTGCCCTTCTCTCCTGCTCTTTTTTTTAATTAAAAAAAAATTTTTTAAGTTTATTTATGAGAGAGAGGGACAGCGTGAGCGGGGGAGGGGCAGAGAGAGAGGGAGACACCAAATCCAAAGCAGGCTCCAGGCTCTGAGCTGTCAACAGAGAGCCTGACTCAGGGCTTGAACTCACAAACCAAGAGATCGTGACCTGAGCCGAAGTGGGACACTGAACCGACTAAGCCACCCAGGTGCCCCTCTCCTGCTCTTTATCAACAGTGTCAATAATATGCTTCTCATGATTTTCCATAAAATCTTAACCCAATAGTAATATTTGGCTGTACCTAGTAAATTCTTATCTCCTTCCTAAGATATGTACTAATTAAAATTGTAATGAGAAAAAAAAAAACTATTCATTAAATAAACTGAATAGCTTTACCAAGCTGGTAGAAAACTTTAAAAGGTAAAGTCAGCATCTCTATTTGATTCAAAGATAATGAAGAAGCAAGGGCACTCAGTGAGATGAGTAATGGTATCACCTTGTTGAAGCAATGGGCATGGAAAATGATCTGGCAGTTGCGTGTAAAGTACTTTATGGCTATCGTTTCTCACCCAAAATGCTTTCTTCCTCATCTCTGAAACATTGATTCTAAACAGATGGCATGATCATCTGTTAAAGACATTCAAGCCAAGAAAACAAGCAGAACAGCTTATTTCCAATCATCATTATTATATTTGACTGGAAAACTCTATGAAATATGAAACATTCCTAAGCAATTTTTCTTGAACAAAGCAAACATTTATGAAGGGCATACTATGTGCTCCTAAATGAATGAGAAATGGTGTCTGCTTTCTAAGAGTTTGGGTCTAATGGAGATAAAAGCCATTTTGCCCTGTCAACCAAATGTAAAAACAAAGACCAAAGACAGTGTGGTTGTTTATCATTAAAGAAAAAGGAACCAAGAAACAATTTGGATTTCTTTAATAATTCAATAGAATGATCATGACAGGCTAGGGTGTTTTTATATCACTGAGAGAAAAAATACATAAATTCTTAGGAAACAGTCCTTTTTTTACAAAGAAGTGTTCAATTTTTGTAACTTGCATTTTCCACAAAATATGTAAACCGAATTCTACCTGGGCAGAGGAAAAAAGAAACAACAGAAAAAAAGTGAAGCAACTTTTTATAGAACACAGATATGCCTACACAGAGGGTTAATCTGCTCTATTCCAGGGTACACACTCAAATGGGGAATATTTTCTAGAATCAAAGCACCAAGGGTACAAGTTAATCTAAATACTAAACTAATACAGGAAGGCATGTTTACAGTGTGTTTGTGTTATGGTCCATGTGCAGAAACTGGCCCATTTACAGAACTGTATCAAGTCATTCAATACCAGGATGGTTGGCTCTAATTTCTGACGAGAAGAGTAAACAAACCTGACCAAGTGGGATCTGGTTCTGCTTCTTTTCTAACTCATCTAACACAAGTGCTCAAAGACCCTAATGTTCTATAAGTATCTGTTAATGGGTTTCTGTGTTCTATTTATCTGTTTACTCCTAGTTAATGTCACATGTGCATCTCCAATGGGTAAGTATTCATTGGATCTTAGTGTTTTTATACAACATGTATCTGATCTGAAAATCACAGGTAGATTCCTCTATTTGCAAGCACACACATTCCTATTTACAAAGACAATGACAGGCAATGTTAAAAGATTCATTTCAGAATGACAGACTAATTTGTAAATGACATACTAAAGGAAACAATTTTCTTTAGATCACATTGGAGCTAAAAAGCCTGAGGCAAAATGTTCTCAAAGCATTGTCCAGGAAACCACGAGAGTTTCTGAGACCATTTCAGAGTCTGTGAGATCAAAAATATTTTCATAATACTACTAAGCTGTTATCTCCCTTTTTCATTCTCATTTTCTCATAACTGTACGGTGGAGCTTTCCAGAGTCTCTAAGATTTGTGGTATCCTCACAGCCTGATTGCCGAAATAAATGTGAGAATCCATCTGTCTTTTATTAACCTAGGCATCACCAACAGGTACACACTAAGTTCTCTGAGGTCTTGATAATTTTTAAGAGTATAAAGAAGTCTTGAGACTAAAAAGTTTGAGCATGGTAGATGAGGGCACACTCATCTATATTAGTTTTCCCACAAAACCTGGAAATAATTAACAATCTGGAAAAAAAAAAGTTTTGAACTATGGCAGTTGTGCTATGGGAACAAATTTACTTTTAAATGTCATTTCTAGGTTGTTTCTATTGCACTTACAGCTACTCAACCACCAAAAAAGGGAAAAAATTTCCTTAGAAAATACTTAATCCAGGGGCACTTGGGTGGCTCAGTTGGTTAAGCGCTGACTTCAGCTCAGATCATGATTTCATGGTTCATGTGTTCAAGCCCCAGATTGGGCTGTCTTCAGCGCAGAGCCTGCTTCAGATCCTCTGTCCACCCTTCTCTCCCTGCTCCTCCCCTTCTCATGCACGTGCATGCACACTCTCTCTCCCCCAAAATTAAATAAACTTTAAATAAATAAATAAACATTAACAAAAAAGAAAATAATCCAATTTATTAACTTCATAGACACAGTGGCAATATCAGACCTAGAACCCAGATCCAGCTAGGAAGATAAAGCAAAAGATATATAATAATAAAACATATACAAGTTCTACTTCTGCTGTTAAGAGAATGAGCACCTAAGAAACTGGTCCTCTGATTAAATAATAGCTACAGGCTCCAGATAAAATACAAAAAGCTGCTACATGAGAATTCTGGAGATTGATCAGTGACAGGTAAATTTTGGAGAGATTCAGAGCCTGGTGCAAGCAACCAACATACAGAGTGAATTTCCCCTTTTCTGTAGCTTTGTCCTGAGGGTGACTGCAGTCAAACTCCAATGAAAGACAACTATCTTTCTAGCCAGAAGAGCCAGGGGAAAGAGATCAGGCAATCAGAATGGAGGAAGCAAGAGAATGGGCACCCCAGATTCTGTTTAAATTCAACCTGAACCTCTGAATCACAAACAACATACGCGTGAGGCAAAACAGAAAGCAGCTAGCTGTGAGTAAGGGTAAAAATACTGAACTAAATGAAATCTGAGCCAATGTCCACTGCAAGCATGACAGCTTGAACCTAACCAAGTAACTACCTGCTAAAATAACATTGTGGGGTGCCTCGGTGGCTCAGTTAGTTAAGCTTCTGACTTCAGCTCAGGTCATGATCTTGCAGTTCGTGAGTTCAAGCCCCATGTCGGGCTACGGTACTGACAGCTCGGAGCCTGGAGCCTGCTTCAGACTCTGTGTCTCCTTCTCTCTCTGCCCCTCCCTCACTCATGGTCTGTCTCTGTCTCAAAAATAAAAAAATGTTTAAAAAAAATTTTTTTTAAATAAAAAATCGATATTCTTCAGAAGAAAGTAACAAAATCCAGAGAATCCACAAAATTATATTCACATTGTCCAGGATAATATGTAGTATTACCCCATATATGAACAGCCAGGAAAATAGGACTCACTCTCCAGGGAAAAGACAACCCACATGTGGCAACCCTGAGATGACCCAGATGTTAGAATTATCATACAAAGACTTTAAAGCCACTATTAAAAATATGCTGAGTGAGAAAAAGTAAAATATCCTTACAATGAATCAACAGATATGAAATCTCAGCCAAGTACTACAAAAGGAAAATACTCTCACAATGAATAAAAAGATATAAAATCTCAGCAGAGCACTAGAAAATATTAAAAATATTAAAAGCAAGGACTTCTGCTTCTAGCCAAGATGGAATAGGAAAAATAAATAGTGCTCAACTAATTTTACCAGGCTACCATAATCCTAATACCAATCTGATAAAGTAATTTAAAACATTGTGCTCCAGTATCCCTAATAAATATAGCAAAAAAACCCTTAAATTATTTCCAGATCAAATCTATCAAGACACAAAAAAAGAGTATATACTGTAACCAATTCAGAATTATTCCAGAAATGTAATGTTAAACATCTGAAATTAAAGTATGCAGAATTAAGGAGAAAAATCACACGGTCATTTCAATAGATGCAGAAAAAGCATCTGACAATATTCAACATCCATTCATGATAAAAACTCTCAGAAACTGGGAGTAGGAGGGAACTTCCTAACACCAATAAAGGGCATTACGACCATTATGTTTAATTAAGAAAGGATGACTCATTTCCCCCTACGATCGGGAACAAGGATTTCCCCTTGCATCACCTTTATTCAATATTGTACTGTACATTCTAGCTATTGAAATAAGTCACAAAAAATAAATAATAAAAAGCACATAAAGCAGTCCAAGTTTGCAGGTATGAGTGTTTACATAGAAAATCCCAATAAATACACAAAATAACTACAAGAACTAAAAAATTAGTATAACAAGGCTATAAGATACTAGGTTAATAAATTAAAAGGAACTATATTTTTTATACTAGCAACAAACAGATGAGAAACAAAAATTCAAAAACAATTCCATTTGCAAGAATGCACCCCCCAAACTCCCATAAAATACGTAGGAACAGCTCTAACAAAAGATGTCCAAAATCTCTCAAGATATTGAAAGAATTAAAGAAAAATCTAAATGAAAGAAATATATGCCCTGTTCATGGAGTGGAGAACCTGGTGTTGCTAAGATGGCAATTCTCCACAAATTGATCTACAAATCTTTATCAAAATTGCAACAGGACCTTTTTTTTTTTTTGTAGAAATGGACAAATTGATCCTTGAATCACTTGGAAATACAAAGAACCTAGAAAACCCACAGGAATTTTGATAACAAGAACAAAGTTGGAGGACTTACCACATATGGTTTTAAAACAAGGGATCTATAATAGTAGAATTTGATATTGGTGAAAGGTAGACATACAGATCAGTGGAGCAAACAGAAAATCCAGAAATAGATGAACACATATTTAGTCAATTGACTTTAGAAAGACATTTCAAAACAATTAAATTAGTAAAGAAAAGATTCTTCAACAAATGATGGTAAATCAGCTGCATATTCATATAGAAAAAAATTACCGCACTTATTAACTCATACAAAAAAACTAGTTTGAAATGGATCATAGGTCTAAATGTCAAGCCCAAAACTACAAAACTTCTAGGGAAAAAAAAAAAAAACACTAAAGAAATTTATACGATTTTAGGTTAGTCCAAGATTCCCTATAAAGAAAACAAAAAGCCCTACCGATAAAATAACATTAAAAAACACACTGTATTTCACTAAACTTATAAATTTTTGCTCTTTAGAAAGCATCATTAAGAACATGAAAAGGCAAGCCACAGAATGTAAGAAAATATTCCCAACATGCATATCAAAAAAAGGACTTGTATCCAAAAAAAAGAAAAATACAAACACACATGCAAAAGTATACATATACACACACTCTCTCCCCCGCCCTCTTCCTCCTTCTCTGTTCCCCTCTCCTCTCTCAAACCTTAACACAAGAAGACAGAAATCCCATTAAAAAATAAGGGGAAAAAACATGAAACTACTTTACATGTATACTAAGAGTGAAAAAATAAGGAAATAAATTACAGATAATAGGAGCTAGGTTTCTCACTAACAGAAATAAAGATACTACAAATAAACAAACTGAGGTAGAAGAATGAACTCTGTGCTGTTAGAGTTGAATGTATCAATATGAAGTCATGTTTGGTTTAATACACATACAGATACTTGTGTATACCAGCTCTGTCCTCTGCGAGGACCTAGAAGCAGTTACAACCCAGTAGCCACAAGCATACCCAGTACCCAGATCTTGTTTCTAAATACCATTATCTAACGGAAGGAACAGGACTCCTTGCAAAAATGGCTCATTCAGGGTTGAAACAGGAGAAAGACAAGATGAGCCTGGATCATATAGTGCCAGAAATTTTAAAAGTGCTTTAAAAAGCACACAAATAAAAAAGAGAGTCGTGTCAAAAGGACATAGGAGCCAACCTGAAAGAGCTCTCAATGTCACAAGGTGAGCAAGAAAATAAATAACACAGTATCTGATTATAACCTAAAGTATAAGATAAATATATAAAAGTCCATACTGATGAATAAATAAATAAATAGGGCAGGACAAATCTTCCCCACAAAGAATTCTAAATAACATATGTAGGCAGTCTTCCCTCAGAAGGTGGAGTCTAAGTCCCCTCTACTGGGGTGTAGGCTGGACGTAGTATCTTGCTTTCAAAAAATTAAGAGTATGGAAACAATACTCCAAAGGAGAGTATAGTGGATAAACCTAGGGAACACCACCTTAAGCAAGTAGTGATTAAGGTAAACATCAACAGGGATTAGTAATGGCGATTTAAATGCAGGAAGGAATGAGAAACTGTCATAGATCAGAGAAGCCTAGGAAGACAATGTGGTATCCTGGGCTGGATACTGGGACAGTGAATCCAGGCTAATCATGGCAAAACAACAGACAAACCCCAATCACAGGATATTCTATAAAATACTTGTCTAGTTTTCCTCAAAACTGTCAAAGTCATTAAAAACAATGAAAGTCTGAGAAATTTTCACAACCAAGAAGAGTCTAAGGAAGCAGGACTACTAAATGTAATATGGTTTTCTTCATGGGATTCTGGGACAGAAAAGAACATTAGGTAAAAATTAAGGAAATTTGAAGAAAGCATGGATTTTAGTTAATGCTGATTTATCAGTATAGGTTCATTAATTATAATAAATGTATCATTAAGGTAAAATGTTAATAACAGGAGAAACTGGCTGTAGGGTATACACTTTGTACTGTCTTTGTCATAATTCTATAAATCTACTACTGCTATAAAATAAAGTCTAGTTATTTTTTTAAAAAGACATTAGTGGAAACACTGGTGAAACCTGAATAAAGCCCACAGTTAATGGTAACATATCAATGTTAGCTTCTTAGTTTGATGTTGTACAATGTTAAATGTAACATGGTTATAGAAGAGGTTAATATTAGGGGAAACTGGATGAAAGTTATATGGAAACATTCTGAACTATCTTTGCAAATTTTCTGCAAATATAAATAGTTTATTTTTTTATGGGCAAAAATACTTAAACTTACACTTCCTAAAGAATACACAAGTGACCAATAAAGATATGAAAAATGTCTACCATAGAAATGCGTTACAAACTAAGAAAACACTATACACCCTCAAGAACAGCTAAAATTAAAGAGAATAACCTCTTAGATGAAATAGACAAATCCTTGAAAAATGTAAGCTACTAAACTGAAGCTCACCCAAGAAGGAGATAACTTCAGTAACCCACAAATATGAAAGAACTAAATTCCTAGTTCAAAACACACAAAGAAAATTCCATGTCCAGATAGCTTCACTGGTAAATTCTACCATACACTTAAAAAATAATTCCAATTCTACACCTATTCTTCCAGAAAACAGAAGAAAAAGCACCTCCCAACTCACTGGGTTGTAGCCAACATCACCCTGACAACAAAACCAGACAAAGAGATTCTAAGAAAACAAACTAAGACCAGATCAATATCCTTAATGAAGGGAGACGCAAAAATCCTTTAAATATTTTAGCAAATTGAATCTGGCAATACATATAAAAAATATTTCCTCATGAACAAGAGGGGCTTTCCCCAGGAATGCAAAGTTGGATTAACATTCAAACATCAATGTATTCCACCACCATGATATGAGAAAACAGAAAAACAAAAATACAATTATCAATGGATATAGGAAAGGCAGTTGACAAAATCCAAAACATATGAGCAAAGTTCAAGATGACAAGAGCAGAAATTTCATAAGAAACAAATGTCAAAAAGATATGTTGGCCATTGATGTAGTTTGAGAAGATGCTAAATCTTTTAAAAGCCATCAAGTATGAACTCAAGTTCTTATAACAGAGAAAGTTACACTTGATCTTACAAAGTACTCTGATTTCTTTTTTTTACTGTTTTTTTAACATTTATTTATTTTTGAAAGACAGAGAGAGACAGAGCACTAGTGGGGGAGGGGCAGAGAGAAAGAGGGAGACACAGAATCTGAAGCAGGTTCCAGGCTCTGTCTGAAGCAGGTTCCAGGCTCTGAACTGTCAGCACAGAGCCCGATGAGGGGCGCAAACCCACAAACCGTGAGGTCATGACCTGAGCCGAGGTCGGATGCTTAACCGAATGAGCCACCCAAGGGCCCCCAAAGTAATCTGATTTCTTTCAGCATCAAATACGCCTTCTGACTGACTATACTTAGGCTAAAATTAAAGTCAATTCTTAAAAATTGAAACTGTCTGGGTTGGAGTATGATGACCTTGGGGATTTAGAAAGGGAATGAGGAAAAAAGGTAACAGTAAAGTTTCTAATTTGCTACAGGTGAATCTCAAAGCAGAAAATTAACAAGTACATGGCATTACTGCCCGAAAGAAGGCAAGTAAACCAAAATTTGCCTCTACTTGTGAAATGATTATGGGACAGTTGCTTCCTGTCTTCAGGCCTCATTCTCCATCCTGTAATATGGAGGAGAGTATGCTTGCTCACAAAAAAGAAAGAAAGAAAATTTTCAGGCCCAGAATGGTGTCACTCAGATCGAGTTCCCAAACTGGTACTTACTATGAAATCTAACTGCATTTCAACCTCCTCTAGAAATGGCCAGCTAGGAATTTTTCAGTCTTTGCCAATGAGTCTGACCCTTAGGCCCTCTGTATCCCCACAAAAAAGATGAGGCAATCTGCATGATAAGACACTTGGCTTTTCCCCCAAGGAGGCAGGCCTTGCCTGGAACAATCCTCTTCTTTTGCTAATAACTTTCTCGCCCCACCCTCCTTCTATAAAAACCTTCCATTTTGTACAATTTAACTTGCTAGATAAGGTATTGCCCAATTGATTCCCGTGTCATTTGAAAAAGCCACATAGAAATTCAAATTTTCTTGGCTGAATTTTGTTATTTAACATGCTAGATTCATTCCTAAATTCAATATTTATTGAGCACTTACTATGTGTCAAACACTTTTCTAGACATGGTGAATACAGCAGTGAAGAAAAACAGACAAAAATCCCTACCCTCATAGAGTTTGGAGAGACAAAGTACATATGCAAAGTATATAGCATGTTAAAGGGTAATAATAGGAGAAAAATAAAATGGGGAAGGGGGTTGAGTGTGCTGAGGAAGGTTGGCTTTAGTGGGGTTATACAGGAAGTAGATGATTTCTAGGTTCACTTTTAGTTCAAAAATCAATGATTCTCTTCTATGTTGACCAGGCAGCGTAAAAACACAAAGTGAACCTCTGAACCTGACCTCTTTAAACTCACACATTCTATCACCTTGCTCTATGTGTCACCACTTATATTTTAGAAAAATAGGATTAAACATACATTTTTTCATACTGAGACAAAACATATGCTGTCATTTAATGGAATAAGTAATTTCCCAGTCTTGCCTTGGGGAGACGAAAATAAAGAAAGAAAGAAAAAAACCCTAGCAATTTCTCCTCAGACAAAGGTTCTAAAAATGTGGCATTTCTGTACACTACAGAAAGGATTAAAATTATCTGTTTTTTTCTCCTTTTCCAATATGTTTGTGGTCTGGAATTTCTTCCTTGACTGAGCCTAAGTTAAAACAAGACGTGGTTTAACAGCTTCTCCAAAATGGAAGATTTTCCATAGGCAAGAAAAGTCATATGAATAAATATTACTACTATAGTTATTGCAGCTGCCATATTTTGTGTGCCTGCTATGTGCCAGGTACAGCACTAGTCATTTTATATATTAGGTTGAATTACATGAAACTGCCATTTATAGGTCAAAATCAGCAATTTCGTATAGTTTAAATACAGTATCATCCATTAACTTCAAAGTCCATGAGAGAGGAGGTCCATGTAAGTGGTTAATTGCATCGCTTTTCTATAGTTCATCTATTAAACTATTATCTTGGGCAAATCTTCAAGATGATATGGAACTTTTGTTTGGAGATAAAAAGGTCTTTTCCTAAGTTGATACGCTATAAATGACAACTGGAAGATACTGCCTCTCTGTGAAAATGAGTTAGTAAAAACAAAACAAAACAAAAAAACAACTCAAAGTGTTTTAGTTAGGACTTAATTTGAGCACAGATATCATCAAAAGCTGTCCATAGCCATGGGGTTTCATTTCGAGAAAAGTTCAATTTATTAGTTATACCCACTATTCTGCTCAAAGAGAGAATCTTTATTCAAAAATTAGTATTTTTAAAAATAATTAATTTAGAAAAGAGTCTAGAGCAACCCCAAATTACACTAATATCTTGAATCTGTCCATTTGGGTTGGAATTTCTATTTCTTTGGAAATGCCTCGTCAAAGGAATCTTTCCCCAAAGAGAACACTGTCCATAAACCAGCCTATTAAGTTTACTCCAAATAATTTTAAGTTCATCTTTTAAGCAGAGATTAGTCCCTAAAGGTTTTTGTTTTTTCTTTTGGCAGCTATTTCCCATTCACTATAGTCTGTGTCTAGAGTTCACATTAGTAAGACATTAATAAAATAGCTTTTAATTATTTTCTAAGTAATTGTATGTCATCTAAAGTTTCATCTAGCAGAAAAGGCAGGTCCTTTTTTTTTTTGCATGTTCCATTAAGAGATGGGAAAGTGTTTTCCAATATTTAAATGCCAACATAAGTCTCAGTGAAACATTAAAAGAAAAAATACCTAAATAAAGCTTTTTGGAAAAAAATTAATTAACACAAGAAGAATATGATGATCACATTTAGCAATCAAGGAGTCTAAACAATAAATATATATAAAAACCTACCAACTCATTGCTTGTAGATGTGAGTCTTAGCTTTTCTTCAATTTCCTTTCCAATTTTCTGAACAGTTACCTGAGTCTGTTTAATCGCACACTGGGCTCTGTGAAGCCTAGAAATAAAAGTTAGAGAAAAATTCAAGTGAGTTAACTATAAACTCTCAACACAGAGACATAAATGGAACAAACAAGAGACATTAATGGAACAAAATGAGGACAAACCTTCCAGGATAAACAGAATTAGTAATGAACTCAAACTGATCATTTCATAATTCCCTAGCATACCTGTAATGAAATAACAGGAATTACAATGTGCCCTTAAAACACCCTTTCAGGGCATCTAGGTGGCTCAGTCAGTTAAACATCCAACTCTTAATTTCAGCTCAGGTCATGATCTCATGGTTCAGGAGATCAAGCCCCAAGTCTGTGCTGTCAGCATGGAGCCCACTTGGGATTCTCCCTCTCCTTCTCTCTCCCCCTCTCTCCCTGTCCCTTCCCCACTTGCATGCACACGGAGGAATAATACAATAAGTAAAGAAACTTAAAAAAAAAAAAAAACACCCTTTCTATGCCTGCCTGCCTCTGATATATTGAGAGTTAAAATGGTGAACTCACAGGAATCTGGAAGACACCTTAGAGAGAAAATAATCTGGTTGAATCCCATCATGTTAAAAATGTGAAAACTGACGCCCAAGGAAATTAAGTGGATTGCTAAAGTCACCAGGAGAACATCAATGATGACAAACCTGAATATTACTTATGGGTATCCACAAAGAAAAAAAGAATTAACAATAATCCCAGTTAAAAAGACTAATTTAAAGCAGCAGCCACTTTGAAACAAGGAACATTGAAAAAAATCAGAAACTATTTTTCTTTTTTGCTTCCATTATGGGTTTGTGTTTTTCTTTGTCTCTTGGTCTTCAAATATAGCTTATATATTTCTTATACACATACATATTAAAAATGGTCAAACTGTATTTTTAGATGACATGATTTTCATATAGAGAATCATTAGAAATCTACAAAACAACTACTAGAACTAATAAGGTCACAGGATACAAGGTCAACATACAAAAAAATTCAGTGATATTTCTATTTATGGGTCAATAGTTTCACAATCACAATCACAATCTCAACAGGCTTTGGTTCTTTGGAAGAAATTAAGAAGCGTATTGATACCATAATCTATACAGAAAAACAAAGAATCTAGAAGAGATAAACCAAGATAAACTTAAAAAAATAAAACTATATAATCAAAACAATATGCTACCAGCATAAGGATCAAAAAATAGATCAATGGAACAGCATAAAGATTATATATAAAGATATAGAGCTACACATATATGGCCAATTGATTTTAGACAAAGGAATCCAGGCAAATCAACGGAGAAAAGAAATTTTTTAAAGCAAATGGTGCTGGAACATTGGACAAACATAGGGGGAAAAATTAATTTCATTCCCTACCTCACAGCACATTCAAAAGATTAATTCAAGGAGAGCATAGTAAACATAAAAACTAAAATCATAAAACTTGTAGAAGAAACATAGAGAATCTCTTACAACCTTAGAAGAGGTAAAGATTTCATAGATAAGGCATGAAAAGCACTAACCATAAAATTAAAAATAGATAAATTGGACTTCACAATAATAAAAAATGTCTGTTTGTCTAAAGATGCCATTAAGAAATGATAAGCAGTCCACAGAGTGAGAGAAAATACTTGCAAAACATCTATCTGACCAAGGACTGCGTCTGGAGTACATAAAAAACTCTTATAAATCAGTCACAAAGAGACAATCCAGTTAAAAATGGGCAAAAAAGTAAAATGCTTCACAAAAGGTGATACAAGAGTGGCCAAAAAGTACAAGAAAAGGTATTCAACATCTTAGTCATCATAAAAATGCAAATTAAAATCACAACGAGATACATTCCACATCTATTAGAATAGCTAAAATTAAAATGAACATTGGGGCGCCTGGGTGGCTCAGTCGGTTAGGTGTCCAACTTCAGCTCAGGTCATGATCTCACCCTGCACTGGGCTCTGTGCTGACAGCCCATAGCCTGGAGCCTGCTTGGGATTCTGTGTCTCCCTCTCTCTCTGCCCCTTCCCCACTCATGCTCTTTGTATCTTTCTCAAAAATAAATAAACGCTAAAAAAAATTTAAATGACAACATCTATTACTAACAAGGATGTGGAGCAACTGGAACTTGCATCCATTGCTGGCAAAGTGTAAAAGAGTACTATCATTTGGAAAATAGTTTCTAATAAAGTTTAACAGCCATCTAACCTATGGCCCAGTATTTCTACTCCTAAGCATTTACTCAAGAAATATAAAAACGTATGTCTACACAATGATTTGTATAAGAATATTCATAGAAAACAATGCAAATGTCCATCAAACAGGAGAATCAATTAACAAATTGAGGTATAATCATGAAATTCCACTCATCAATAAAAAGGAACACACCATTGATATATACACAACAATATGAAAGAATGTCAACAATGATGTTGAGTGAAAAAGCCAGTAACAAAAAGTATACTGTATGACTCCATTTATACATAGTTCAAGAACAGGTAAAAGCAATCCATAGTGACAGAAATCAAGAGTCGCTGGTTGTCCATGTGGGGTGGAATTGACTGGTAGAGAACGGGGGTGGGGGTGGGGCAAAGTAACTTTCTGAGGTGATGGAAATATCCTATATATCTTTACTGGGATGAGGGTACACAGTTATACATGGAATTTAAACTTAAGATCTACACATTTTACTGTATGCAAGTTTTACCTCAGTTTTTAAAAATTACTCAACAATCCCAATCTGAAAGATATCCTATATACAAGGTTAATTTCATTAGGGATTTGATGGCATCAATACCTCTGCCAACATTATGATGATGATGACACTATGCACTAAAAATATTCATGACATATTTTGCACTTTCAGAAACTGCCTGACAGTTATTGAGGATTTCTTAGGTCATCTAAAGGAGCAACTCTTATTAGTGCTAGGTTGCTAATAAGATCGGTTATACAAGCAACTTCCTCAAAGCTCCTCCAATAGAGGTTATATTCCATCCTATTGCCTCTTGCTCTGGGAGTGTATGTGTATACACTCTTTTGATAGTAATACTCTCTTACAAAGTTTGCTCTAAAGAAATTTAAAAGCAAGGAAAGGCCCTTTGTAATGCGGTCCCAGCAAACATCTGCAGCATTATTTCCTGATATTCCTTACCTTGCGAGCTCAGTTCCAACAAAACCAAACCACCGACAATTCCCTAAACACACCATACCATTTCTTGTTTGTAACTTTGAGTGAGCTGATCTATCCGCCTGTAAGTCTTCCCTACCTCTTAACAGATAAGGACAGTCTTGAGTCCATTAAAGAGGCAGCTCGAACACAACCTCTTCTTCAAAGACCTTTCTGAACTATTCCAGACAGGTACAGGCACTCCTTTCTATAGAAATCTGCAGCATCATGTATATAAATACCACTAACAAAGATTACAGAACTATATTTTATAGCAACTGTTTATTTCCTTATTAGATCTTTCGGGGAGCGGGGGGGGGGGGGGGACCTCTCATTTTCAAATACATTCCCAGTGCTTAGCACAGGATGTGGCACAAAGGAGGCACTCAGTATATATTTGCGAACTGAACAGCAACTAACTCCTGAATATAAAAGCTCAGTCCTTAAAATGTGATTATTTTTACTGATATCAGTGGTGGATTGAGAGATTAAGGTGATAGTTTTCTGTATTTAAAATTTTTTAATATTATATTCAAAACAAAAATCAAATAAAGACCACTCACTTAGGTAAGGAAATGTGCAATTTTTACTAAAAATGTTATCAGAATTCTGATAATAATAGGCATTATCAATTCAGAGCAGAAATCAACAAAATAGCCTGTTACTTTAAAAGGGGGAAAACGCTGCCTGAAACTCACTGGTACTATGCAAACAACCTTGTCAAATGGTAAAGACTTTAAAAATAAAAATGATTCATGACCATAATTAATGTATGACTTCAACTATTTGGCTCTCACTGCCCCAGACGCTTTCTGATCTTACCTTAGGGGCTTAAAACACACAGACAGAGTCACATTTCCTCCAATCTTCAGTGTTATCCAAATAGACTTTCAGAGCCCCTGCTACATCAAGACAGAGCTAATAATGTCCCCCCTTTCAAATCCAACAGAAGAACAAAAGTTTGATGTGTTTAGGCTTTTAAACATAATGTGGGGCATCCTGATTCCCCTGGGGGTGAGGAGATGAAGGACTGACAAGAAAAGAAACAACTGCTTTACTTCCAAACCAGCTAGCCAGTTTCAGAGGAATGCATCTTGATTTTGCAAACTATGAAATAATACTATAAAGACCGAAATACATATCATCTGGTCATCTGGTGACAGGTCAATACCAACACTAATACTGCCAAGCTGAAATAAATTATCACAGGTATGAGGAGGAGGGACTAAGTAACTATCTGATAGGTATTCTAGTTAGAGCAAATAAACGCATCCCTATTAATATGCTTTGAGACAACAGTAAGATTGAAACTGGGCTTTAAAATAATGTTTTGGGGTTAGATAGTGTTGTGAATGTAAAAATCTACTGAATGAAAGGCATTATAACAAATAAATAATAAATACCGAGACCACAACAACCAAAATATTAACAATCATTTCAGTAAAGGAGAAGTTAGGAGACCATTTTTGTTTACTTAGTGTTGATCATATCACATCTGAAATGCTGCATTCCATTTTAAGGTGAAGAAGGACCAATTAGAACACCTAGAAAGGCAGCATAGTTCCCTTGGCCTGCATGAAGAGACACAAAGGGCAAAGGAAATATAAGAAAAGACAGGAATCTATTGAGAGACACAGACATTATCGTTGATGGCTTTGCATTCCATATGAAAGAGCGCCGATTATTTTTCTGAGGGTAGTGGGAAACAAAGTTTTAAGCTGGAAAAGATTTAACTACATTTGCACTTTAGAAAGATCTTTCTTCCTGTAATAAGGTAAATGGGACACAGAAACAAGGCTGGAAACAGGAAGGCTAGTGTGTGGTTATTACAGCCTTCCTAGGAAAAGTTTAGGCATCTTTCTAAATTAAAATAGTAACAGGAGGTATAGTGTAGACGTGAAAAGTGAGAAAGAAGGAGTAATAAAAAATGATGCCTGAAAACAAATTACCAACATCAAGAATACCAGCAAAGACATCACTAGATCTTATAGACATTCAAAGGAGAATTAATGGAAATTATGAGCAAATGCCAATAAATACGAAAACTTAGATGACGTAGTCAAATTGCTTTAAAAAAATCACAAGTTTACAAAACAAATAAATTAGAAAAACTGAATTGCCATTATCAATTAAAGAAACTAAGCTTGTAATTAAAACCACTCTCAAGTAGAAAGCTCTAGGTTCAGATGGCTTCACTGGGGTTATACAATGGGTTTTGTTTTGTTTTGTTTTTTGTTTTGCTTTGCTTTGCTTTGTTTTTTGGAGACAGAGAGAGCGGGAGAGAGAGCGAATCCCAAGCAGGCTCCACAGGCAGTGCTGAGCCCAATGTGGGGCTTGAATTCATGAACCATGAGATCATGACTTGAGCCAAAACCAAGAGTCGGATGCTTACCCGACTGAGCTACCCAGGCACCAACGCCCCCCCCACCCGTGCTATACTGGTTTTAACAAAATCTTTCAAAGAAGAAGAAACACTTTTCAATTTATTTTATGAGGCCAGTATAACCCTCATACCAAAACATGACAAGAAGATGACAAGAAGAGAAAATTACAGACAAAACTCACACATGAACATAACTGAAAAAAATCATTAACAAAAAGTTAGCAAATCCACTCTAGCAATGTATGAAAAGGGTAAGACACATCTTGATTGTATAGGTTTATCTGAAGAGTACAAGGTTAGTTTACCATTTGAAAACCAACAGTGGCAAAAATAATGAAGAAAAATCATATGGCTATCTCAGAAGATGCCCCCCAAAAAGCACTTGATACAATTCAATACCTGTTAATGATTAAAAACAAAAAAAACCTTCAACAAACTAAGGAAAAAAGAGAGTTTTCTCTGGTGAAGAATTTATTTAAAAAATCTACAGCTAATGCAAAAATGGAACTTACACAAAAAACATCTAAGCTAATGTTATACTTAAGAACAGGACCAAGGAGAGATACCCGCTTTTCACCACTCTAATTCAACACTGTAATCAAGGTCCAAACCATTGCAATAAGGCAATGTAAAAAATCATAAATATAGGAAAGGAAGAAGCAAAAACGTCTCTTCATGGATGCAATAATTGTACACATATAAAAAGCCAAAGAATCTATAATTAAACATAATTTTAGCAAGATTGCAAGATTCCAGGTTAATATACAAAAATTTAATGGTATTTTTAATATCATTATCAACAAATAACTAGGTAAGTCTAATGGAAGATGTGAAAGACCCATGCACTGAAAACTGTAAAACACTCCTGAGAAAAACACCTAACTAATGGAGACATATAACAATCACACGGGTTACAAGACTCAGTATTGTTAGTCTCCCCTAAATTAATCTATAGAGTCAA
The DNA here is from genome assembly GCF_022079265.1 of Lynx rufus. Classification (NCBI taxonomy): domain Eukaryota; kingdom Metazoa; phylum Chordata; class Mammalia; order Carnivora; family Felidae; genus Lynx; species Lynx rufus. Next base: position 56,464,299 of record NW_025814897.1, read on the forward strand.
TGCAATCCCAACCAAAGCCTTGCAGTCTTTTTTTTTTTCAACTGACAAGGTGATTTTAAAATTGATCCAGAAATATAAAAATCCTAGGACAGTCAAGAAAGTGTTGGAAAAAGAAACAAAGTTGGAGCTTACACTACCAGATTTTATGACCTCTCACAAAGCTCTAGTTTATAAAGCAGTAGTATTGTAGAAGTCTAAACAAACAGATCAATGAACTAGAATTCAGATTACAGAAATTGACCCATTATATAAAATCAATTTACTTTTTTTTAGATGATGATCAGCATTTTTATTTATTTTTTAATTTTTTAATGTTTATTTATTTTTGAGAGAGATAGAGACAGAATGCGAGTGGGTTGGGGCAGAGAGAGAGGGAGGCACAGAATCTGAAGCAGGCTCCAGGCTCCTAGCTGTCAGCACAGAGTCTGACGCGGGGCTCGAATTCACAAGCTGTGAGATCATGACCTGAGCTGAAGTCGGAGGCTCAACCGACTGAGCCACCCAGGTGCCCCAGCATTTTTATCAATTTACTTTTTGATTAGGGAAAGACAAGCTTTGTCAACAAATGACACTGAAATAATTGGATAGCGACACAGAAAAACTAAACCTCAATCTCTACCTCACATCATACACAAAAGTGAAATTGATATAGAGCAAAGACTAAATGTAAAACCTCGAACTATAAAGATTCTAGAATAACATGTAGAAAAATATATTCATGACCTTGGTTTAGGCAAAGATTTCCTAAACAGGAAACAAAAGGCACTATCCATAAAATAAAAACCTAATATATTTTAGCAAAATTTGAAACTTCTACTCTTTACCAGGCGTTGTTGAGAAAATGAAAAATCAAGACACAGAGTAGCAAAAAAAATGTTCTATAGATAGATACATAGATATAGACATAGATATAGATACAAACATACAGATATAGAGATCTATCTGACCAAGGACTTGTATCCATAATACACAAAAAATTCCTACAAATCAACAATAAAAAAAACAAACAACCCAATAAATATTATCAAAATATTTGAACAAACACTTCACAAAGGGTGTAAGAATGGCCAATAAACATGAAATGGTGTTTCACTAGTCATCATGGAATTAAAAATTAAAATTAAAATCGGGGTGCCTGGGTGGCTCAGTTGGTTGGGCATCTGACTCTTGATTTTGGCTCAGGTCATGTACCCAGGTCATGGGATCGAGCGCCACATCAGGCTCTGCACTGAGCATGGGACCTGCTTGGGATATTCTCTCTCTCTCTCTCTCCCCCTTCTGTTTGCACTCTCTCTCTAAATTAAAATAAAATTTAAATAAAAAACTGATATGCCAGTAGAAGCCCACTACAATGGCTAGAATTTACAAAACTGATGATACCAAATGATGGCAAGGAGTAGAAAAGCTGGGAGTTTCAAGCATTTCTAGTAGGACTGTAAAACTGTATAACTACCTTGGAGAACTGGCAATTTCTAATCAATTAAATACACACCTAGTATATGAGAAGGTAACCCCACTCCCAGATACACTGTAAGACGTTTGTTTTCTTTTTTAAATTTTTTTAATGTTTATTTATTTTTGAGAGAAAAAGTGTGTGAGTGAGTGAGTGAGCAGGGGGAGTGGCAGAGAGGGAGACACAGAATCAGAAGCAGGCACCAGGCTCGGAGCTGTCAGCACAGGCCTGACGGGTTTTAACTCAAGGACCACGAGATCATGACCTAAGCCGAAGTTGGATGCCCAACCGACTGAGCAACCCAGGCATCCCAACATTGTAAGACTTTTGTAAGGATATTTCTTAGCAGCTTTATTCAGAACAGCCAAAAAGTAGAAACAACTCAAATGTTCATCAACAAGATAATGCATAAGTAAATTGTGGTATATGCACAGAAATACCACTCAGCAATAAAATAAACTGCTGATCTATACAACAATATGGATAAATTTCAGGAATTGTATGTTGAATAAAAAAAGTCAGAAACCAAAGAGTACACCATATGATTCCATTTAAAAGAAGTTTAAGAACAGGAAAAGCTAATAATGAAGAGGCAATAAGAAAAGGGTTTAACTCAGCCAGTGGTGGGAGTGAATGTGTAAGAACGATTGGCAAAGGGGTATAAAGGAACTTTCTGGACAAGAAAATATACTCTATAACATGACTGAATGATGACAACGTGGGTGTGTATATTTGTCAAAACTCATCAGACTGTACACTTAAATTCTCTGCATTTTATTGTATATAGATTATACCGCAAAGGAAAAAGTAAAAAAAATGATAGCTGGTATACGGCTTGGGGAATCAGGAAATGGTGATGTTATTTATTGAGATGGGGAATACAGAATGAGCAGTTTGAAAGAAATTCTACTTTCTTTGAGGTGCCTGTGCAATATCCAAGAGGAGGTGTTGAATATTACTTGAATATAAGGATCTGGAGCTTAGGAGACAGATCTTGGCCAGAGACAAAAATGTGGCAATCATTAGCACACAGATGGTTATTAACGCTATGAGAGTGAATGAGATCATTCTGGAAGACTGTGAGAATGAAAGAGAACAGAGCCTAGAACAGAATCCCGAGGAACATCAATATTTAAGGGATTCGAAAAAATAAATAAAAAGCTGCAAAAAATTCTGACCCAGAATATCTAGATAAATAGGACAGCTGGGAGAGTTGGTGTTACAACAGTCAAAGGAACAGAACACCTCAGGGAAGACTGATCACTATCATAACATCAAGTAACCTAAGGCTTAGATGGCATCTACAGATTTAGCCAACAAGGACTTGATTAAAGCCATTTCAACTCTGTTCATCTTTCTCCAAGTCCTCTGTCACCATCAACCTTCATCTAGCTAATACCCTCCTGACTGGTTTTTCAGTTTCTACTCTTGTTCTTCTCAATTCCACTCTCTCCTTTGTACCAAAGGTAACCCTGTCATTTGGTCAGTAGTCATTGCAGTTTATCTGCCCAAACAGTCTCCAGAATGCTTGCTTGCCTTATAGAGCTATATCCAGAGCTTGATCTCACATACATCGTTATGCGTGTTGCAACCTGCCAACAATCTTCCGAGTGAAAGAGGACAAACAGGATACAGAGACTGAAGACTTTGCTCCAACCAGCAACAGGGTCCATCCAGCACTCCACTTACTTCTCACAGACTAACAGAGATAAACCAGTTCATGTTTACACTGCAATTACAGAGGCTCTGATGCATACCTACGATTATATTCCCTTAGAGACAACTAGAAATATTACAATCTACAAACTTGTAACTTAAAAGATTAGTGCTATCTAATGCAGCTATACCTACCTAACCACTTTTCTTCATCTCTACAGACACAAATGTTTTAGATATCCTAGGCTAACAGCTAAAGGTTGATTGTCTACAGAATTCCTATCATTATGTAATACACCTAAAGACAGTTAGCATATACGTGCTTCTAATCATGTTTATAACACCTTCCATTGATGATAAAGTGCATTTCTGGTGACTGGTAAGGCTGTGACCTATAATTTTTTCCACACTCAATACAATTTCAAAACTTCTTCTTTTTAGAATTCTAGTCAAAGAAATCTAGACACCATGATGGTCATGAATCACCACAGAGCTCTGGAAGTGTTAACTGGCAGTGAAATCACATTACACTAGTACTTGCTTTTCTGCTGCCTCACCTCTCTATTCGGTATCTAAATCTATTGATTCTTCCCCAATGTTCTTATCTCCATTATGTCCTTTTCATTATTCCCACTATAGGCACCCCAGTTCAGCATTAAAAAAAAAAGGCCTCCCTCCCTCTTTCCGATCTCTGCCCTCCTTAATCCATTTGGAACACTGCCATGGGAATACTCTTCCAAAAACACTTTTCAGTAGTGTACTATAAAAAATCAAAACAATGAAATGGGGTCCAGGAGACCTTCCAACTCTTTAGCGTCTCGGTAACTAAAATGGGCATGCGTGGGTGGCACCCAGCTCTTGATTTTGGCTCATGATTTCACAGTGTGTGAGATCAAGCCCCGTGTCAGGCTCTGCACTGAGAGCACAGAGCCTACTGGGGATCCTCTCTGTCCCTCTCCAACTCTCATGCACACATGCATGTTCTCTCTCTCTCCCCCCCCCAAATAAATAAATAAACATTAAAAAATGATAATAACAAGGATGACTACAGGCAAATTAGAGCTCTTTACACAGAAAAACCAGGACCATATGTAAAACCAAGTGATCACAAATTCTGAAATTCTATGATTAGACGTTACTCTTTGCTTGATACTATGGAATGTATAAACGTAGCTATTTATATACAGATTAAAACTCAATTGTTTTAGCCTAAAAATTCAAAGTCAAATAAAATCTAGCTCAGGCACAATAATATTAATATTTCTTACAACCCTGGGGGCCAAAATGAGTGTCTGGCACATAGTATATATTTCATAAATAACTGAATGAACAAACATTTATTTAGTGCTTACTATGTGGCAGGCACTGGGCTAAAAATCTGAAATGTAATATTCTATTTAACCTTCATAACAATCCATAAACTTCATACATTCTCACTCTACACATGAGAAGCTAGTAAGAGCCAGAATCAGAATTCAAAACCAGGTCTGTCTAACTCCAAAGCCCAGGGGTCTTCACTGCTACCGACCTTCTACCCATAAACCTATCATTCCTAAGCTAGTCTTGCCATCAGCTCTCCAACAAACCTCAATATCAGTAATACTTTACATGTTAAATAAATTTTTAGTTTCCAAAGTCCTTTTTTTCTCAGATACATTGGTTTGGTTGAAACTGACAAATACACAGGTCCCAGTTTAGTGCTCCTACCACACCAGGTTGTTGTGTGTTCTTTCTATCATTCTACTCACAATAGTCCTCATACCTGATCTAAATCTGCTGCTGCTTTCTACCCTATTACCTTTGTGGTAGGCAGAATTCTAAGATGCCCCCCAAGATTCCTGCCTCCTCGTATACTTGCCTAGTATAATCCCCTCCCTTTGCATGTTAGCAGGCCTTGTGAATATGATAGAATATCAGTCCTGAGATTATGCTACTTTATAAGGTGAAGGTATTTGGAGGATATAATTAAAGTCCTAAATCCACTGACTTTGAGTTAATCAGAAAGGAGATAACCTGGTGCTACAGACTGAATTGTATCCCTGTAAAATTTGTATGTTGAAGCCCTAACCCCAAAAGTGACAGTATGTGGAGATTGGACTTTTAGGAGTAATTAAGGTTAACAGTGAGGTCATAAGGGTGAGATCCAAATCTGATGGGATTAGTAGCTTTACAAGAAGAGAAAGAGATATCTCTCTCTCTCCCTCCCTCTTCCCCGTACAAACAGACCCCGAAATTCCTCTAGAAGAGGAAAAACTCAAGTAAAAGCCCAGGAATATTTAATAGTTAATATCTGGTAAGGCTATACCCTTATCTGAGTTGTGGTCTTCTTAACTCTGGAAGCATGGCTCTATCTAGAGTTGACATCATGTTGTAATAATCTATTTACTGCCTTTCCCTCCACCACTGGATTCCATATGCCTTGAAAACACAGAACTATATCTTATTAGTGTTTGTTGCTCTTCATATGAGTCTTCACAGTACCTGGTACAGACCTTCAATACCTATTATTTCTCTTCTTTCCCTTAATAATAAGGAGGAGCCCCAAAGCACAGGACACTTAAACCCTCAAAGCACAGAAGACACTCAATAAATAACAGAAAACTATTTTAAGATTTCTTCTGATTCTGTTTTCCTTAGATTGTATGAAATGTTGACTGACAAATTTACTCATGTTTTCTTTCATGTGTATCAAGCATAGAAAAATTCCTGGAAAACTACCTTGAGAACATTTCTTTAAAGTTTGTGAACCACATAATACTAGAATACAAATTTCTGATCGTCAAATTCCTCTTAAAGAGTGGTTTTTATAAAGGTACAAAGGAATTCAAATATGTCTGCCTGGAACAAAGAAGGTCTATCGTTTCTCATTCTAGATACTAAATGTCTATCAACATAGTCCCAATTTTTCCGGCAATCACGTTCTACTGATTATTAACATTGATTTGATTACTGATTAAAAGTTTTGCATCTTTTTTTGCTCAGGCTGTGCCCATATGTCATGCCTTCTTCTTCTCATACTGTTGGTTTTGGGACTCAAGTACAATATAAGGCTATATCTATACCCCAATTAAATTTCATCTTGAAATTTAAGATGGGCTGAATATATATTCTACCTTCCAGTCCCTAGAGATCTTATATACTGATTCTGTTACACAAAGTAATTACTATTTCTATAAGCTCCATATTACCATTGCATTGGCTTTCTAAGTTTTTTTTTTTTAACTTTGCATATGTTTTCTATACCTCTGTTCAAATGCTTAGATTGTAATATCCTTAAGGGAAGAACCATTCACCATTGTATCCCCAGCATACTGCACAGTTTCCAACATATAGTATTCAGTGAACATCAGGCAAGTAAATTACTGAATGAATGGACATGCTGAACAAGACTAGATAAAAAACAGAGCCCTATGTCATGCCATTAGAAATTTCCCTCTAGGGACGCCTGGATGGCTCAGTCAGTTAAGTGTCTGACGTCGGCTCAGGTCATGATCTCGCAGTCTGTGAGTTCAAGCTCCGTGTCGGGCTCTGTGCTGACAGCTCAGAGCCTGGAGCCTGCTTCGGATTCTGTGTCTCCCATTCTCTCTCTCTCTTTCAAAAATAAACACACACACACACACACACACACACACACACACAAACTTGACACAAATGCTTAGAGCAGTATTGTTCATAGTAGCAAAAAATTAAAATAAAATTAAAAAAAAATTTCCCTCTAGACTGATAGTAAGTCATTAAGCAGTTACAAATCTTCCTATTTTTAATATCATCTAGCTTATACTTCTTCATTTTGGTCCTAAAGGTTTCATTACCTAGCTGTCACACACCTTATTAGAGTTACTGCCTGGATCTACAAATCTAATTACCTTTCCAAAATGGAGACATTAGTCTGAGACAACTTGTTCTTGTGAATGGTTCACTAAAGGAGAAGGGATTTAAGCTTCTGTTTAAAGGAAAGGTAGGTAGGACAACTGTATACAAGAGAACAGCCAGTTAGGGCAGTGGAATAACTTCTCAAAATCCATAAAGGAGCAGAGTGCACTGTATGCTCAGAACAGAAAGTGGGTGGTGTGCTAAAGCAAAGAGAGCATGAGGGCAGTGTCATGAAAGGCAGTCTGGGAAGGGTGATCAGAGCCAAGTTACCGTGGACTTTAAATGCCTGAGAAATCTTTTGCATTTCCACAGCACCTACAGCAGTCTTGGACACATGGGAATCACTCAAATACTTGTTGATGGGTTTATTAAATATGATAGTTTCCCAAAAGACCAGAAATCTACCCTAAAGCCTGCTTCTACATTCCTCCGTCTAGACCATACACATAGTTGAGAAGAACACACAGTCTCACAGCAATGGCATCAAATAAGAGAGAACACTATTACTACTTATGAAATTAACACTCTCATGGAAAAGTAAATGGTAGCATCGTGGGTGGGAAAGTTCTACCGAGGAAAGTTAGGTGGTGTGAAAGCATGTGATAATGAGTGTGTCAGGTCTAACTAAGATGTGCTCTCAAAAACAAACAACACTGATGAAGCAACAGTTATAGAACAATAATCAACTGTTCACATTTCCAATTTACATCTCGAATAATTCATTTCAGGCAAGAAGAACCACATTTGGCATAAGAGCAGGCTAAATCATTCCCAGATTTTTTCATAATACCATCCATGTGCTAAAATGCAAGTTTAATTTAAAATATATTCATTGTACAATAAACATACTTGAGGAAGCACATACAAAAGTACTTCAGAATTAGAAACAAGAAAGGAGACAAACTACAATAAGATTTTAAAAAATTAAAAGGAATACTACATACAACTTTATGCCAACAAACTAAAAAACCTAGCAAAAGTAAATGATTATCTAGAAAACCATAAATTACCAAGTTGCTTCAACAAGAGGTTGAAACATAAATAGATCAATAACCACAAAGAAATTAGAAAGATAATCAAAGGGAAGTGGAGGGAGCATAGGCCCTGATAGTTTTATGGGTGAGAACTACCACCTAAATAGAAATTATATAAATTGTTTCAAACCATGGGAAAATACAGAGAGCCTCTCACTTCACAGTAGCTCTTACCAGTTTTAATTTGGACAAGAACACAAAAAAACTATATGCCTGCCTCATTTATAAAGAATTAAATTGATTAATAATAATAATAATAAATATTAAATAAAACATTAGGAAATCTAACCTTAGTACTATGTTAAAAAATATATCATAAGCAAGCAAAATTTATCCCAGGATTATATAGAAGGTTTAACATCAGTAAGTCTGTGTACTCGCTGTATTAATAGAACAAAGAAAAAAAGCTAGGCTATTACTGAGTAAAATCCTTAGTTACTATGCATTGAAACATTCTTACCTGATAAAAGGAACCTATTAGAAAACTCTAATATACATGATATCCAATGGTAAACTGTCAGCATATAACAGATACCCTCTGAGGTAAATTAAATTTTCTGTGTATGGCCACAAAAATATCTCCCACCCTACACGGTTTTCTGCAATGTTGCTTTAGTATTTCCCTACCAAGAGGTGGAATATATTTCTCTATTTGTATTTGACACAGTCAAATACAATACAATATACGGTATACAATATACCACATACAGAAGTGACACTGTGCTAGTTCTAGGCATAGCCAATAATTGGCCTACAAACTTCTATTCCCTGTCTCTGAACAGTCCTTCTGCAGGCAACCAGCCTCCAGCTAAGAAATCTGACTACCCTGAGAAGAATGCCTTATGTGAGGAAGCCCAAGCTGGCCGTGTGGAGGAGCTGCTTAGAGGAAAAGACAGAGATAAGGCTGGCTACTCTCCACTGTCCAGCCATCCCAACTAAAGGCATCAGAAATGTCCATATGTCCAATCCAGCTGAATCTTCAGCTGACTCCGCCCACTGTTGCCATTTGACTGCAACTACTTGAAAGGCCCCAAGTAAAAACCACCCAGGCTAAGCTCAAGTCATCCCACAGAACTGTGAGGATCTGAGGATAATAAATGGTCTTAAACTACTAAGTCTGGGGATGAGCTGATATGTTACGACAGAATGCTCACTATGGAAGACTTAGCCAACTTAAGAGGTATACCCTTAGAAAATAAAAGACAAAAAAAACTGTAACCATTTGCAAATGATATAATTACCGACATAACATACCTCAGAGAGTCAGTTAAAAACTATCCCATGAAAAGACTTCAGTAATCAGAAGCAAGACCAGCATGCATAATCTAGAATGCCTCTAATTCCAAGTGTTTCTCCACTAACCTTATATGATATACCAAACAGACTGTTTCAATTGGTGAAACCATGGTACCAACGCAGTACAAAATGTATGTGCACAAAAGTGCCGTTTGGCTTTGCTTGGCTCACAGCCGTAGATCTTGCATCTTTAACCCCGGTTAACCGCTTATAAATTTTAACCTTTGATCATGAGAAAGATGAGGCTATAGGAATGTAATTCAAATAGCATACATTCATTCTGAAAATACTGGTTAAATCTCATCACTCTCGGGCCTCTTTAAAAATAATCCACCGCCTCCATACAGTATATCCCACAAAATTAACACTTCTCAATGTAAATTTTACTCTGTCCTGCAGTCTGTGTAATTTCAAGACGATCCTTCTGCTCCCATAGAATCTTCTTACTGTATTTACCTCCTCCTCTATCCTTATTGTATGATCTTATATCTCTCTACAGACCCTCAAAACTCTTCTAATCTAAGGGCTTTCTTTAGTCCTTCCCTGAAGACTTCAGAAAAATCACACTGACTTCTTTTTTACTGTTTTAATGCTCACAAAACTAAGGATACTAAGTATCTTATATATTATTTCATTCAATTCCCATATGTACCACAAAGTTCAGCACTTGATTATGTTTGTCTTGACACTAATTTTTCCAAGACTAAATCTTATTCAACTAGATAGACAGTAAGCCTCTTGCCTTCTTCTCTTGTGTTCTCTCCCACTGTATCTAATAAACACTTTGCATGTGTTTAATATATACTTGATGGTTTTTAAAATCAATTTTCAAATTGTAATTTAAATAATATCCTTCAGGGGCCACCTGGGTAGCTCAGTCGGTTAAGCTCCTGACTTTGGCTCAGGTCATGATCTCACATTTCATCGGTTTGAGTCCCACGTCTGGCTCTGTGCTGACAGCTCCGAGCCTGGAGCCTGTTTCACATTCTGTGTATCCCTCTCTCTCTGCCGCCTCCCCCACCTCAAAAATAAGTAAACTTTAAAATAAATGTAAATAATATCCTTCAACTAACTGGCTTTCATAAGAACAGTATTTAAAAGGAAATTACTAACCTTAGTTAAATCCTTTTTTTTAAATTGAGGAATAATTGACATAACATTTATTAGTTTTAGGTGTACAACATAATGATTTGATATTTGCATATACACTGCAAAATGACGACCACATTAAGTCCATTTGTTTTCACTATTCTGGTCTTTTATGACCAAGCCTATCCCCTTCATCTCCTTTTTAGAAATTACATGGGTAAAGAGAGGACACATTTTCTAGGATTCTGATTTTTCAGGCTTGTGAGCATTAGAGAGAAACCAATGCAGGGTTTGTGACTTTCCACTTGGTTCTGAGGTTCTAGCAATGTGAAATTCTTATAAGACTATGACTTTTAGTGTAAAATACAAGGTTTTGTTTGGTTTTGTTTTGTCTTTTGTTTTTGTTTAAAGAGAGAGCATGAGCAGGGGAGAGGGGCAGAAGGAGAGAAAGAGAATCATAAGCAGGCTCCACACTCAAGGTGGAGCCCGACCAGGGGTTCGATCCCACAACCCTGGGATCATGATCTGAGCTGAAACCAAGAGTCAGTCATTCAACTGACTCGACTGCCCAAGCACCCCTAAAATATAAGTTTTTCAGATTACTCAATGGTGGAAAATGACATTTCCTTAATTTTAATCTTAACTGGACCGAATAAAACAGTATCAGGTTGGAGGGAAGAGATGCCAGCTATGGTGACCGTAATGATTAACTTTAAAGCAGGCTTAATTGGAGAGTGACAATTTTTTTTTTTTTTTTTTTTTTTTTTAGGTCTTGTCAGATGTTCCCAGAAAAGATCTAATTTCCAGGGAAGTTAATAATAAAGATATGGAGAAGCATATACAACAACAAAAATCTGAACAGAAAGTTGGTCTCAGCCATATTCTTGGGTATAAACAGATAACAAAAGCAAAATGAGAAAAGCATTTTTACGGAATTTACTCCTGCAAGTAAATCAATGAAAGAAGTTTTGTTCACTGAGGAAAAATTCCTACGAAAAAATGTCAGCTGAATTAAAACATGTGCCCAATGATATAGCTGAACACTTCTGGTGTAAATTCATTTTATTAAATGAATGATAAACAGTTCAGACTGACAGACGACCCGGAGACTACCCAATAATTCACCAGCACAGTATGCATCAGAATCACCTGGGCTGCCTTTTTTAAAAAAAATAATACCTAATGACTCATTCTCAAAGCCTCTCCATCAATTAAAATGGCAATTATCTGTGAGAATGAAAAAATACATCATCAAGTCATATGATTTTGTTAAGGCATAGTTTTTACAATTAATGAACGCTGTCTATCTGTGGAGATACAAGAGGCAATTTGGTTAACACTTGGATTTAATAAATGTAACGCGTGGTGCAGTGCACTAGTTCAGAGACTGGGCTGTGGGGCCAGTAGCAGCTCAAACTGCAGCTCTGGTGTTTATTAACCATGTGACTTTGCGGAGGTTCCCTAACCTTCTGTGCCTTTTCTGGCAAATGATGATAAAAACAGTACATGCTTTAAAGGTTTATCCCGAGAACTAAATACTTATAAAGCATCTATGATCTGATTGCTTGAAAAGTACTCCAATATTAGCTGTGATTCTAATTGTTATTAACCTCTTAAAGCTCATGTATTTATTCCAGCAAGCATGCCACGGTCCAAAGCACTCTGGGGAGTTGCCTACGAAACTTGCACAGTCTCTGAATATCTTCAGTAATGGCAAATCTCTATCTTTCCTGGAGAACTGGATATTTTAGGACTCATCAAAATTAATGTGGGCCAAAGTTTTATGAATTAGATGGGCAATCAGGCTGGATAGTGACCTTTTAAGTGAAAAATAAAATGTGATGATATAGTAAAGTAATTTTTTTTTTTTTTTTTTACTGTTGTTAGTTCCAGAATAACTAGGTAATTGACTCATTGTCACAGTTAAGGTCACCTTTGTAGTGAAAGGACCATGGTAATGTTAGCACTGAGAGTTATTTTAGAGGTCTTTTAACCAATGCTCTCATTTTAAATATGAAAATGAAACCTCAGTTAGCATAAGTGACTTGCCCCAAATCTCAAAGCGATGCCAGTCAGAGAGAGAGTTGAGATGAAAGCCCAAGATTCCTAACTTCCAGTTCACTTCTTCTTCCTCTACACCACACAGCCTTGTTGTCCTCTTGGTCACATCAACGTGTGACATTTATACTCATGCAAATGTCTATTGCTGGTATTAAAAAGTAAAAAAGTTGCTCTTAGAACCAAAAGGTTTTCATAGAACCCCCTATTGCCAATACATGTGATTAACTTTGCTCACTTTGGATTTTAGTATAATGTTTCAGGATGGCTTAACAAATTTCTCCATTTGGCCTACTCTGAAGAAAATGAGCAAATACAGAATTCCTTCTAGATTGGCAGTTTTGTTGCAGTTTTAACTGGACACAAATCAAAGTTACTGCAGTGTCTCCAAAGACATGTTCCTACCAATGTATAACTACTTATAACTCTTGAAGTCTGTTCCAAAAAAATAAACGAGCACAACTCTCCTTTTTCCTCCCTCTTCATCCCATTGGAACTCTGGCTTATTACCAGTCTCACACACTCACAAATGCCTTACACGTCTTTTAGTCACTGATAAGCAAAAAACAATCTGAATTGGGTCAGACTTTATAGTCTTGGGGTCTTTAGACTATATATTCCTGAGGCCTCCTGAATTCTACAGAATTCTACATACATGCATATGTATGCATATAGGTATATGTATGTTTTTATGTCTGAATATGTATGTGTAAGGGATTATATAAGGACACTTTGCTACAGTAAAAAGGACATTCAACTGGAAGCCAAAAAACCTGGTTCAAACTCAGTTCTACCAATTTAAAAGCTATGATTTAGAGGATAGTCTATAACCTCTCTATGAATCTCTAAGCTCTGAGTTCTCTATGGAAAGGGATGAGATCATATTAATCTTTTAAATTCCCATTCTACTGTGTCTGGCCCATAGTAGACTTTCCATAAATTTGTTTTAGTTCAAATTTGGGAACAAAGGGAGACAAAAGAAATAACACATAGGTGGAAGGTAAAGTCCACATCTTTCACAAAAGTGGAGTGTAAAGTCATTTTTCTACCCTAAAATTACTAAAATGTTCTACCAAGATATCAAAATCCTACTTACTTACAGCCTAACTTACTCCACTTCTGGCCAAGACAGTGTAATAGAGATTATATTTACCCTCCCAAATGAAACAACTAAAAACAACAACGAAAACAACAACTAAGAAAACATGTTGAAACAATGGTTTTCAAAACACTGGCTATCAGGCAAGAAAAGATAGTAACAGCTGAGAGTAAGGAAACACATGACTGGAGAAAGTTTCCAGGCTGATACCCAGCGAGAGGGATCCCAATAGAGTAAGGTGGATTCCATGAGATGAAGAGAAAAGTTGGGAGTCCAGAGAAACCACAGTGCTAGAGTTCTCAGAATATTAGAGAAAAGAAAGCATACAGAAAACTCCAGAGATCTGGAGAGGGTCACACTCAAGTATTCAGTTGTATACTGATCAGTGAATCATTGCAGGAAACTACTCAAAGCCAGAGAAAAAACCATCCAAAAGGACTAAAAGAAAAAATCAGCAGAGATTGCACATGGTGAAAATAACATGTATTGCTCACACACAGAGTATGACCCATAATCCATGAGCTATACATAAAGTATTGAGAAGAGTTTTGTTTCAGAGGTAGATAAAATTAGCCACAGACTAAATGACGTTCTAGTCCAGCCTTACAAAATTTAAAAGCAAGATGTCAAAGGCTCAAAAATTTTCCAAGCAACATAAATATATCTCAGAATAAATCTCAAGAATACTCATAGAACTAAAAAAATACCCAGAAAACAATAAGGCAAAATTAACAATGCCTGGAATCCAATCAAAAATTACCACACATGCAAAGAAGCAGGAAATAGAATACAAAATGAATGTAAAATCAATCAACATGAGTCTGGGAAGGCAGTGGTGATGAGGATGGATAAAAAAAGAGAAAGAGAGAGGGAAAAGAAAGAGAAGGAGAGGGAGAGGGTGAAGGGAAGAGAAAGAAATCAATTAAAACTGACCCAGAGTTGACAGAGATGACACAATTAGTACAGGACCATTGAAAGTTGTTACAGTTGTAATTTATATGTTCAAAAGCTATAGAAAAGATTGAACATGTTATATAGAGACATGGAAAAAAAATTTTTAAACCCAAATGGGACTTTTAGAGATGAAAACTACAATACTTGAATGAAAAACAATTTTTCTTGATGGATGAACAAATTAGATACTTCAGAAGAAAAGATGAGTACCTGAAGACATATTAAAAGTCTATGGATATTTGGATAGGAAAAATTCAAAATGAGAAAGAAATAAGACTAAAACAAAAACAGAAATAAACTAAACATCAGTGAATGGTGGGACTTCAGCAAGCTAAATATACATGTAATTATAATCCAAGAAGGAGAAAATAGTGGAGGAAGACACAGAAAACATTTTTTGAAAAATTAATGATTGAAAAATTTCCAAATTTGATGAACACTACAAACGCAGATCCAAAAATCCCAACAAATGCTAAGGATAAGAAGCACAAGAAAAACTATACCAAGACATATCATAATCAACTTGCTTATAGCAGTAATAAAGAAGAAATATTAAAAGCAGCCTGAGAAAAAAGTAATATTATGTAAAATGGAACAAATACAGGAATGACAGATTTCTCACCAGAAACAATGCAAGCTAGAAGGCATGGAGCATCATCTTTAAAGAAAAAAAAAAATCTTAAACTAGATTTCCATACTTAGCAAAACTATCTTTCAAAAACTAAGAAAGTATCAAGATGGTTTTAGATATACAAAAGGTGAAACAGTTCAATTACCGACAGACATACACCACAAGAAATGTAAAAAGAAATACTTTAGGCATAAGGAAAATGATACCAGACACAGAAAGGAATGAAGAGCATCAAAATTGGTAACTATGTGGGCAAATAAAAGACTGTTACTATTTAAATTTCTTTAAAAGTTAATCAACTGTTTAGGGGTGCCTGGATGGCTCAGTCAGTTAAGCGTCTGACTCTTGATTTGGCTCAGGTCATGATTTCAAGGCTTGTGAGTTCGAGCCCCATGCCGGGCTCTGTGCTGACAGATTGGAGCCTGCTTGGGACTCTCTCTCTCTGCCCCTCCCCTGCTCACTCCCGCTTCCTCAAAATAAACTTTTAAAAATAAATAAATAAGTAAATAAATAAAAATAGAAGTTAACTGTTCAAAGCAACAAGGATAATATATTGTAGCGTTGGTAACATCTAGAAGTAAAATACATGATAAAAATAGCAAAAAGGCCAGTAAGAGGAAAAATGTACACCAATGTAAGGTCTTTTTGCTGTATGGAAAGTGATATGCTATCACTCTATAATGTAAATTATAAACCCTAAAGCAACCATTAGAATAACAAAACAAAAAATTAAAGCTAACAGAGCCAACAAAGGAAAGAAAATCTAAAATTAAGCAGATAAAGAGGAAAAGAGGATCAAAGAACAAATGCAAGAAATTGAGTACAGATAGCAAGATAGATTTAAACTCATCAATAGCAGTAATTAATGTAAGTTAAAAACAGCCCAAACACCCCAATTAAAAGGCAAAGACTATCATACTGGATTTAAAAAAAGGGTAAGACTCAACTTCATGATATCTACAAGGAACTCCCTTTAAATATAAAAATGTAAAATAGGTTAAAATATAAAAAGCAAATAGGAGAAAGATACACCATGCCAACACCATTCAAAAGAAAGCTAGAATAGCCACATTAGTTTTATACAAAGTAGACTTCAGAGCAACGAATATTACCAGGAATGAAAATAACGATAATGATCAATTATCTTCAATGATAATTCATAATTCACCTTAAATGATAATCAGAATGATAAAAAAAGGTACCAGCAATAATTCTAAATGTTTATGCACCCAATAACAGCTTGAAAATGCATGAAGCAAAATGTGATAGACCTATAAGGCAAAACAGACAAACTCACAATATTTAACATCCCCCTCTCAATAAGCAATAGAAAAAACAGAGAATAAGTAAGGATATAGAACACTTAAAAAATGTGACCTAGTTAACATTTATAGAATACTCTACTCAACAGAATATTTTTTTCAAGAGCACATGAAATGTTTAACATTAAAGATCACATTCTGAGCTACAACACGAGTCTCAAGAAATTTAAAGGATTCAAGCCTTGCAATGTTAACTTCTCTCATCACAATGGAATTTAATTAGAAATCAATTTTAAAATCTGGAAAATATGCATATTTGTGACTTCTAAACAACCCTTGAGCCAATGGAAAAAAACCAAAGGGACATTAGGAAATATTCTGGAATAAATGAAAATGAAAAAACACACCAAAATGTATGAAATGCAACTAATGTACTAGCTTAGAAATTTATAGTACTAAAACCATATATTTGTAAACAAGAAAAGCCTCAATCAATGACCTCAGCTTTCACTGTAAAAAACTACAAAGTACAAATGAAACTCAAAGTCAGCACGAGAAAGGAAATAATAAATATCAGAGCTGAGATCAATGAAACAAAAAGCAAAAGCAATAGAGAAAAATCAAAAATACCAAAACCTGTTTCTTGGAAAAGACTGATATACTGGCAAGCTTCTGGCTAGACTAACCAGGAAATAAAGCAGACAACTCAATTACCAAATCAAGAACAGGAGAAGTAACAGCACTACAGATTCTAAAGATACTTAATTTTACCACTTACATAAAATGGACAAATTCCTTGAAAGATACAAATTACCAAAGCTCACTCAAGTAGAAATATAGATGACTGGAATAGTTATATATGTAAAGAAACAAAATTTTAGTTCAAAATACTCCCACACAGAGAATTTCAGACTCAGCTTCACTATGAATTCTAACACACACATAAAGAAGAAAGCGTACCAATTCAACACAATCTCCTCCAGAAAAATGAAAAGGGAATATTTCTCAATTCATTCTGGCTCCCTGATAGAGGGATCCCTAATAGAGGAATCAACTACTAATAGACATTTGTATTGTTGCCAGTTTTTGGCTAATACAAATAAAGATCTTATGAATGTCTGTACATAAATCTTTATTTGGACATACACTTTCACTTCTCCTGGATAAACATCTAGGAGTAGAATGGCTAGGTCATATTGTAGGTATACGCATCGTGGAATGTCCACACAATGAAGTACAGCTGAATAACAAAAAGGAGTGAATTACTTATACACACAACATGGACGAATCTCTAAATAATTATCTTGAGATATAGAAGGCAGACAAAAAAAACACATACTTTACAATTCTATTTATATAAAATTCTAGAAAAATCAAACTAATCTATGGTGATTAAAAAGCATATGAGTGTTTGCTTGGAGATGGGGGAAAAGAATGAGTAAGAAGGAGGGATTAACAAGGGGCATAAGGAAACTTCTGGAGCTGTTGAATATATTCACTGTCTTAATTATGGTGACAGTTTCATGGATGTTTACATATCAAAACTTATAAATTGTACATCTTAACTTTGTGAAGTTTATTATGTTAATTATATCTTAATGAAGACTTTTAAATCCTTAACATCAGAACTCAAGACTATTCATCTCCATTAATTCTTACACAGGTACACAGGTACAGGTACACAACTACCCCAGATCATGATACTTTCCTCAAAACTACAGTGGAAAACTCACCAAGTATTTATTACACACACTCAAACTTTAACATCCATTCATTCTTTCAAACAGTATTTATTCAGAACCTAAAATGTAGAATAATGCTGAGCAAGACGCTAGGAGTGATACAAATGAATTAGATCTGATGTCTTCCAACAATCTCTTTTAAAATATTTAATTAAATGTTTATTCATAGTTAACAATGATCTTTCTCATTTTCTGGTTCCTCATTTATAGACATGCACACACAAGAACAAACATGTAGACTATTCATATATCTCTACAAAATTGATGCAGTATTTTGCTCTGCATTTTAAACACACTTGATCACCAGGCTGATAGGAAATTTTAGCATTACTACGTGTGTTATGAACACATGAGGTGGGAGTTTTACCACCTACCCACCTATTTTGACATATAATGCTTACAGCAGCATGTCTTTGGCCATCATATAGTTGTGTCATCTGTGAATATCTGCTAGTACTTATGTACAGTGCCATAAATATCCCATGAATGTTTTCTAGTGGAAATATCAGCATTTGGAATAGTTAAGATGAAAAGACTGGCTAAAAGTAAAACAGGACTTAGGGGCAACTGGGTGGCTCGGTTGGTTAAGCATCCAACCCTTGATTTCGGCTCAGTTCATGTTTTTGCAGTTCTGGAGTTCGAGCCCCACATCGGGCTCTGCACTGACAGCACAGAGCCTGATTGGGATTCTCTGTCTCCCTCTCTGCCCCTCCCCCGCTCACGCTGTCTCTGTCTCTCTGAAAATGAATAAACTTAAAAAAATTATTTTTAAAAAACAGGACTTATAATAGTTGCCATGTTAGCCACCATCCCTATCTAAGTAGGCTCCTTTGCCCACACACTCCCTGCCCTTGTATAGAACTATACTGTGAAAAGAATCTGCTTTAAAGAGAAAAGACACAAAAATGTAAGCCTTCCTTTTCTCCTTCCATCCTTCTTCCCTTCTTGCATAGTTCAGTCTAAGAGCCTTAGATGGAGCCAAACAAAGTAGACTTCCGTGTAGTATGGGAGATGGTGGGGAAGGAGTTGCAGCCTGATCCAGAATGTAAGAGCCTAAACAAGGTCACAAGGGAATTTACGTGGGGTAAGAGGATGATGACCCACTGCAGGGTATAGAACCTCAGCAGAGTAAGGATAGTGTATGTCCACATGGTGGCAGTGGGATGAGAGTAATTAATTATATGCAGGGGGAATTGATCTAATAAGTAAATATAATAACGATAATGAAGAAGTAGGCTTCTCATTGCTGGAGAAGAAAGTTGCAAATACAAAAGAAAATTAAAATGAACCTGTGACATTGGATGGGAATTGAAAATACATTTGTGAACTCATGTTGTCAACAGAGGTAGATAGTAGACAGACAGACAGGTGGGCAGGCAGGCAAACAGATGGATGATATAAAAATATAGATAAATATGGGATGCCTGGCTGGCTCAGTTGGAAGAGCATGTGACTCTTGATCTTGAGGTCATGAGTTTGAGCCCCACGTTGGGTGTAGAAATTACTTAATTTTTTTAAAAACATCTAAAATATATAACATATGTATGTGTGTATGTGTGTGTGTGTGTGTGTGTGTGTGTATATATATATATATATATACACATATATATTTACTTATTATTTTTATAGCTCTCTCCACTGAGGGCCTAGGAACAGTGAAACACTGCAAAGAATACACATAGACCCAGACCTTGGTTTCTAAAAACTGATCTTCATTAAAAGAAACCAAATTTCCTTGGAGAAACAACTAATTCTTTTTTTTTTTTTTTTAATGTTTATTTTTGAGAGAGACAGAGCACAAGCCGGGGAAGGGCAGAGAGAGAGGGAGACACAGAATCTGAAGCAGGCTCCAGGCTCTGAGTTGTTAGCACAGAGCCCGACACAGGACTTGAACCCACAAACTGAGGTTATGACCTGAACCAAGGTCAGACACTTAACCGACTGAGCCACACAGGTGCCCCAAGAAATAACTGATTCTAATCCAGGTCCAAAGAGACTATAAATCTGGAACATGCTGTGCCAGAAAATAAAGATGTACTCAGAGTGAAGGAAATACGTCAAACAAAAACAGAAGCCAACTTCTGTTCCCATGGCCAAACGTGAAATAATTTGACTATCAACGTAAATTATTATAGTAACAGATTACAATCCATTGGCTCAAACAGGAATGTGTGAGTCCACACTGATAATAAATAAGTGAATGAGGAAGAAGAGAGAACTTTTCCTTACAGTAGGATGTTAACTGATGAACACAGAAGATGGATAGAATTAGAAAATAGCCACTTGGCAGCCATCACATTAATAATTAATTCCACCGAATGCAAACTGGTGCAGCCACTCTGGAAAACAGTATGGAGGCTCCTCAAAAAGTTAAAAATAGAACTACCCTATGAACCAGAAATTGCACCACTAGGTATTTATCCAGGGGATATAGGTGTGCTGTTTCAAAGGGGCACATGCACCCCAATGTTTACAGCAGCACTATTGACAATAGCCAAAGTATGGAAAGAGCCCAATGTCCATCGATGGATGAATCGATAAAGAAGATGTGGTGTATACACACACATACACACACACACACACACACACACACACACACACACACACTCGGCAATCAAAAAGAATGAAATCTTGCCATTTGTAACTACGTGGATGGAACTAGAGTAATCATGCTAAGTGAAATTAGTCAGAGAAAGACAAATATCACATGACTTCATTCACATGAGGACTTTAAGATACAAAACAGATGATCATAAGGGAAGGGAAGCAAAAATAACATAAAAACAGGGAGGGGGACAAAACAGAAGAGACTCCAATATAGAGAACAAACTGAGGGTTGCCAGAGGGGTTGTGGGTGGGGGGATGGGCTAAACGGGTAAGGGGCATTAAGGAAGACACTTGCTGGGATGAGTGCTGGGTGTTATATATACATGGGGATGAATCACTGGAATCTACTCCTGAAATCATTACTGCATTATATGCTAACTAACTTGGATGTAAATTAAAAAATAAAAAAAGAATAAAATTTAAAAATAATAATTAAGTCCACCAAGAAACATCAATGTATGTTAAAACTGATGGCTGAGGGGCGCCTGGGTGGCGCAGTTGGTTAAGCGTCCGACTTCAGCCAGGTCACGATCTCGCAGTCCGTGAGTTCGAGCCCCGCGTCAGGCTCTGGGCTGATGGCTCAGAGCCTGGAGCCTGTTTCCGATTCTGTGTCTCCCTCTCTCTCTGCCCCTCCCCCGTTCATGCTCTGTCTCTCTCTGTCCCAAAAATAAATAAACGTTGAAAAAAAAAAAATTAAAAAAAAAAAAAAACTGATGGCTGAAATTTAATGAGAAATGAAACATTTACATAATCTAAAAGCACCTTCCCACCAAAACACTTACAGACTGCAAAGTTGAAAAATGCAATTTCACAGAGGAGAGACCTGACAGACACTACTCTAAGCAAGTGTTCACAAATACCATCACAAGTAATGAGGCGAATGAAAATCATACACCACTTGACAGGATGCAAGAATCCAACATCACTTCTATAATATTCCTTCAAAAATCAGGGGCGCCTGGGTGGCGCAGTCGGTTAAGCGTCCGACTTCAGCCAGGTCACGATCTCGCGGTCTGTGAGTTCGAGCCCCGCGTCAGGCTCTGGGCTGATGGCTCAGAGCCTGGAGCCTGTTTCCGATTCTGTGTCTCCTTCTCTCTCTGCCCCTCCCCCGTTCATGCTCTGTCTCTCTCTGTCCCAAAAATAAATAAACGTTAAAAAAAAAAAAAAAATTAAAAAAAAAAAAATATATCCCTTCAAAAATCAGACAACCTGAATCTCTTCATAAGGTACCATCAGACAAATCAAAATTGGTGAACATTACAAAATAAATGGCTTAGAGGCGCCTGGGGGGCTCAGCTGGGTGAGCATTCGACTTTGGCCGAGATTATGATCTCGCGGTTTGTGGGTTAGAGCCCCAAGTCAGGCTTTGTGCTGAGCCTGTTTTCAATTCTCTGTCTCCCTCTCCCTCTGCTCCTTCCTGCTTGCTCTCTCTCTGTCAAAAATAAACATTAAAAAAATGTTTTTAAGAATAAAAAAACAAAACAAAAGGTCCAGAATCTTTTTAAATACCAAGGTCATGGAAGTCAAGGAAACATGAGGAACTGTTTCAGACCAACAGAAAATAGACACAACCACTAAATGCAACGTGTGGCCCTGGATGGAATCCTTTGTTGTAAAAGATGTCGAGACAGGTGAAGAAACTTGAGTGGGATGTGTGAATTAGATGGTAGCAATGTGTTAATGTTAACTTCCTTATTTTGATGGTTGTACTATGGTTATAAAGAATGTTCTCAGGGCGCCTGGGTGGCTAAGTTGGTTAAGCGTCCGACTTCAGCTCAGGTTATGATCTCATGGTTTGTGAGTTCGAGCCCCGCATGCTTCCGGCTCTGTGCTGACAGCTCAGAGCATGGAGCCTGCTTCAGATTCTGTGTCTCCTTCTCTCTCTGACCCTCCCCCCCTCAAAAGTAAATAAATAGTAAAAACATTTTTTTTTAAAGGGGGAAACAAACCCTCCACATCGTAAAATGATCACCCATATTTATAGTTGTATCATGCTAACTATATCTCGCCAAAAAATTTCATTTTGAAAAGAAACTTTTGATGAATTCCCAGGAAATGTTTAAAGAAATTTAAAAGGCAAAACCAAAAAGAAAGAAAGGAAGAAAAAAAAAAAAAAGCCCAACACCTTGCCTTTTCCATTTGCTTTCTATCAGAGGCCCTTTTCGCCACCTCCTACAAGTAGTCTAAACTCTGAATCAAATATGGGCTGCCTTGCAGATGCCAGCACATACTGTGCCGGTTCAGAATATTTTTCAGAGTGGTGAATTTATTTATGTATAAACAATGTTTCAAGTCTATTCAAGTGGCTCCACAGAGTAATTCCACATGACAACTTTTTTCTGCCATCAGAATCTACTTATATTAAAAAGAAAACCATAGTTTAAAAACAAGCACTTACAAGTCATGGTTTCCAAGGCTACAGGGAACAGCTTAATGTTCGAAGCATCAGAATTGGAATGCCTAGCACATTTTAAAGAAGTATATTTTCTTCTCTGAGCAATGATAAAACTTTCTTTTTCTGTGGGCTCTATAAAGAAAGTTTTATAATCATAGTTTATCATATAAGTAATCACTAAGTAAGACATTCATTTTTAGCCTTAAAAATATAACATTTGAAGTTGGCTATTTTGCCAGTTTTGTTGTTCAGCTCCAAAGTTTGAAGTGCCAGGATTAGCACTTTGATCCTTTGATCAAACACACACATACATACACACACACACACACACACACACACACACACACACACACACCCCTAAAAAAACCCATAATGGACTTGTGACGAGTTCTAAAAAGTATAAAAACACTTTCATTAAGCATGTAAATTGTAATGAAACAATGTATTCTGTTAAAAACAGCATAAAGCAGAAGAGGCCTCAAGCTTCTGGAGGGTGCCAAGAAAGTGTTGTACAACCTTGGACAAGTTATTAAACCTTCCTGAGCCTCAATTTCCTCCTTTGCCTATTGTGGCGGGTTACTGAAAGGATTAAATAAATAAGATAATAAAATATGTACAACACCTAGCACCATATCTGCATGGAATGGGCACTCCCCCCCCGCCCCACACACAAAAAAAGGAGCAGCAGTGGCAGCAGCCGCAGCAGCAGCTAGCACTGAAGAGCCAGAAGACCCCCATATTAAAAGATCATAATGCAAAATTAATAAAACTAGAGTCCGGCACAGAATGCTCGTTAAGTGCATTAAGGTAAAGGAAATGAAGTGAGGTCCAGGAAAGAGCTTCCTAGAGCTGAAAAATCCCATCTACATCTGGAACCATGTATCTAACGTGTCAGACAAACATTCCCTACCTTTCTACATGCCGTTACCAGGTGTAATCTTCTGCTCCTTATACTGCCTGACAAACTCCCATTTATTCTTTATTAATTTAACACCAACCGAGTGCTAGGGAATAGACTAAGCACCAGAAGCTATATAACAGTGAGCAAGATAAACCAGATTCCCTGTTCCCACAAAAGGTTACATCTACTGGAAGAAACAGAGTAATTAAAAAGGCAATCACATCACCATGTGAAGTTTTATATAGAAGATGGCAAGGTGCTTCTCCTCTCTCCTCCACCAACACGCTGCCCAAAATGAAGATACCACTTGAGTATAATAAGGCCATGATTTAGATTTAGTGCTAGAAAGGAGGCTCCCTTAGGTCTAAACTACCTGCTTTCACCCAGCCTTCTTCCAGAGAGCTGCCCTGATTACATTCTTCCTTTGAGTATCTGCTCATAAAGCAGCACTCTGATAATCATTTTACTATTGTTTCTTTTGGGCAGAACTCCTGCTGGAACTGATAGAGAGGAGGAGTGACTGACAAGGTAGCACAAGGCCCTACTAATAGCAGGGTCTCAATAAACATTTGTTGCTGGTAACATTTTATTTCAAACTATTGTCCACGTTCTTTTCTCAGATTACTGGATTACTAAACCCTGTACCTAATTGATCCCAAATTCTCAAAGTTGATCACAGAGCATGCTCCATGGTTTATATTCTAATTCTTGATTGTCAGTTTCTATACACATTCTCACAAATATATATAGTCTTAACTGTTTGATCATCAAGAATGTTAGAAAACCTATAAACCCAATCTAATAACAATAAAAACATCAGAC
The DNA here is from genome assembly GCF_022079265.1 of Lynx rufus. Lineage (NCBI taxonomy): Eukaryota > Metazoa > Chordata > Mammalia > Carnivora > Felidae > Lynx > Lynx rufus. Next base: position 56,489,171 of record NW_025814897.1, read on the forward strand.
ATTTCAATAGAAGGACATTCTACAAAACACCTGACCAGCAATCCTTAAAACTATCAAGGTCATCAACAACAAGAAAAGTCTGAGAAACTGTAACAGTGAAGAGGAACCTCAGGCAACATGATGACTAAATGTAATACAGTATACAGAATGAGACCCTGGAAGAGGACATCTGAATAAAGTATATGGCTCTTGTTAATAACAACATATCAACATTGGTTCACTAATCATAAAAAAGGTACCACTGTGAGATCAAAGAAAGTATGTATATTGATCTTTGTCCCCAGTTCCTGGCATAGAGCTCCTAACTAACACCCTTGTCATTTCCTAAATCATTAAAATACTATAAGCACTCCGGTTCCTAACACACAGCTCCTAAATTCCTTGTAATTTCCTCGATGTAGCAGCATCTTTGTTCAAATGAGATGACTCTTGGTGGGCTCCTGAATGATGGCTAATCATCAGAAAGACCTGAAGCTTAGAAGCTTGGAATTTCCAGCCCTGCCTCCCATTAAACAGAGAGGGGGAAGAGGCTGGACATGAAGTTAATAATTGATCACGCCTATGTGACAAAGCCTCCATAAAAATCCCCATAATTTGGAGTTTGGAGAGCTTCCTGGTTGCTAAACACACAAAGGTGCTAGGAAAGTAACACACCGGGAGAGGGCCTGGAAGCTTCGCACCCCTTCCCACTTGCTTTTACACATCCATCCCATCTGAATGTTCATCTATACCTTTTATCATATCCTTTTAAAATAAGCTAGTAAACACTTAAGTAAGCTGTTTTCCTAAGTTAAGTGAACCACTCTAAGCAAACTGACCAAACCTGAGGAGGGGGTTGTAGAAACTTCTCACTTATAGCTGGTTGGTCAGGAGCACAAATGACAACTCGGACTTAAGACTGGCATCTGAAGTGGGGGGTAGTCTTGCAGAACTGAGCCCTTCCCCTATGGAATCTGATACTACCTATTTGGATGCAGTGTCAGAATTGAGCTAAACTGTAGGACACCCAGAGGGCGCTGCAGAATTGCACCGTGTGAGACAACCCCACATACATTTGGGGTCAGAAGTGTTATGAATGAGGCAATGGTGTGAGAGTGAAGGAGAAACAAAAGGAAGACTGAGTTGTTCCCCCTCAACCTTACTAATGGAAGATATTAGGAATAGGAGAAACGGGGTACAGGGTAAATGAGAACTCTCTGCACTATCTTACAATGTTTCCGAAAAACACTCTGTAATAATAACATAACACATAAAAAAAAAAAGTAAAAACCAAATAAAGAATAGCTCATTTCTCATAACATCATACTCAGGATGTTTATAACACCATCGTGAAAAGCCAATACCTAAAACGCTGGTAGAAATTAGCCAACAAAACCTGAAAAAATAGTCCTTATTATTTAAACAAAGAATATTTTTTTAAAAAATTCGGCCAGATTATAATCGAGCCTAACAAAAACACAACCTGCAAGATCAACAGACCTGTTTTTGTCACTGACTCCTTTCCCAGGGGATTTAGTGGACAAGATTCTCTTTGAAAATATCAACTTAATCCTCATCCACACACTTTTGAACTGATGTCACAATTCCAGCGTGAAGATCTTGAAAACTGAGCAAAGTGGTCTATCTCACATTCTAAGACTGATAAAAGGTAGGACATCTGGAAAGATGTTTTGTGCCAAGCACATCACATGAGAATAGGCAGCGGAGCCCAGGTGGGCTCTTCCTCTTCAGAAACTTGACAACTACACCATTTTTTGACACAAGATATTTACCAACTTTCATGATTAGTTATCTCCTCATACACATACATATACCACACTTACCCCAACTCTAAGTTTCATGAAAACAATAACTACCTTTCTATCTCTTTGTACTCAAAGCCTTTCACATGTGAAATTCTACAGAATGATGAACTGCCAGCATTAGATTAAAATGGAAATAACCAGTTTTTAAACCGAAGTGAAATTCACGTAACATACAACTAACCATTTAAAGTGTACGATGTGGTGGCACTTAGCGCATTCACAATGTTGTGCGACCGCCACGTAATCACAGACTTTTATCTTAGAGGGAACTGAATTCAACTATCACCCTCCCCTGCCCCTCCTTCAATGGCTAAAAAATATCAAGGCCCTTCCTCCTTTACTACATGTTGGTGTTCTCCTTAAACCATTCTGTGATTAAACTAGTATGTAGTGATGAAGACAGAAGGTAGACCACTCCTGTGATAGGGGGCTCCCCTTCTCCTCCCAAAGAACACTTTCACTGGTGCACACCTCTACTGCTAAAAAGTACCTTCTTATTTACAGTCTGTATCTGCCTTCCTTTGGCTCCCACGGGACTCACATTATGCCACCTCCAGCATTTGTAAGCTATGACTGTCAGGCCAATTATTTTAAGCCTTGGTTTCCTCATCTGTAAAAATGGGGATATTAATACCTATTGGGAGAAATAAATAAGGTCATGTATGGCTCACGTGGGGCTCAACTGTTTTCTCCTACACCCTGCAAAGTAGCCAGCTTGGAGATGGAAGCAGACATCTTCCTTGCAATTCACAGCTGTCTTCCCGATCACCACCCTCTCTGTGCTCTAAAAACCTCCATCCCTTTAATGCACATACTGATTATACCACTTTCCCTCCTCACTGCTGCTATGCTATAGTCCTCCGATTCCAGCTTAGCAATTGAAGATTTTAGTACCTGACTCACCATCTCGCCTGCCACTACTCTCATCACTGTTCTTGACGACTTCCACACTCATGTAGAAGATCCATCCAATCCGTCCAATACGCAAACTTCTCAGGTTCTTGACCTTCACCCAGTTCCACCACTTATCTCTTACTTTAAATCACAATAAGTTCAGCTCAGGTCATGGTCTCACAGCTCATGGGTTCGAGCCCCGAGTCAGGCTCTGTGCTGACCTGCTTTGGATTCTGCACCTCCCTCTTGCTCTGCCCCTTCCCATCTCACGCTCTGTCCCTCCCTCTTTCTCTCACTCAAATAAACACTAAAATCAATCAATCAATCAATCACAGTAACTGTAGCACCTTCAAATAAACCTTTAGGTTTTTATTTTTTTAATGTTTTTATTTTATTTGAGAGAGAGAGAGAGAATGAATATGATCAGGGGAGGTGCAGAGAGATAGAGGGAGACACAGAATCCAAAGCAGGTTCCAGGCTCTGAGCTGTCAGCACAGAGCCTGATGTGGGGCTCGAACCCACAAGCCCTCAGATCATGACCTGAGCTGAAGCCAGATGCTTAACCAACTGAGCCACCCAGGTACCCCTAAATAAACCTTTACATAAACATTTAAAAATTTTTTAAAAATTCAAGCCCTGCGTCAGGCTCTGTGCTGACAGCTTGGAACCTGGAACTTGCTTCAGATTCTGTGTGCCTCTTTCTTTCTCTGCCCCTCCCCTGCTCATTCCCTCTCTCTCTCTCAAATAAAAAAACACTACAACAAATAAATAAATAAATCACAGTAACTGTAGCACCTTTTAAAAACCCCAATTTCAAGCAGCCCAACCTCTGACCATCACCATCCATATTTCCACATCACTCCTCACCATCAGAACGTCTATTGATCCTAGCACTTTTTCACTAACCATTACTTCCTCATGTCCTTACTTCTCTCCTTATCCAGCTTACACATCATTATAAATCACTCCAATGGCTCATTCTTCGCCTTTAACTCACCTGGCAAAACCCTAATTCCGGTTAAATCTAACTCGTTGCCTTCTCCACCTCTGTAAGCAAGTGGCTGAATGATGCTAAAGAAATACACTCAAGCATGCTGAATAGTCTCCCTTAAATTTATAACCAAAGAATGGTCTCTGAACCAGAAGCATCAGGTTCACCTGGGTGAGTTACAAATGCAAATTCCCAGGCTTCATCCCAGACCTAGTCAATCAGCAATTCTGGGTTGAGCCACAGCATTTAGTGTTCTGCCAAGCTCTCCAGCCAATTCCAAAGCAGGCTAAAGTTTGACAACTATTAGGCTAATTAATTCTCTCTCTCTCATTCTCCAAGATGACTATTTTAACCCCTTCTCTTTTCTTTTCAAACGTTATAAATTCCTTCCAACTTCCAGACACCTGGCTGATCCTACTGAGAAAAAAAAAAAAATCCTACGGAGGACAACTTATTCATTCTCTGACTACCAAATTTATCAAGTGATTCTATACTGTAACCAAAAACTCTGCCTTCCCCAGATGCACAGCCCTTCTTCCTAACGCCAAACATTCACTGGTACCTGAGTTCCACTGTCCTTCACTTACCAAAGGTTTCTGAGCCTGCTCCTATCCCCTCTCCTCGTGCATCCACAAATTTTCCTTCAGCTCATGAAGACACTCCTCCTATCTCAAAAAACACTTCCCTGGCTGGACCCCTTATTTCCCTCCAGCTTTAGTACCACTTCCCTGTTCCTCTGGATAGAAAACCTTCACAGGAGTAGTCTGTACTTCTTGTCTTCACTTCCTCACTTTCATTCTCTCCTTCACCTACTCCTATAACACCGTCAATATGCTTATACATGTCACCAGTGAGCTCCAATTTGCTAAAGTTAGCATTCAATTCTCAGCCTTCAACTTACCAAACCAACCAGTAAGCATTCGTTTCAGCAGAGCACAACTCTGAGCAGACTTGATCTACTTTGGCTCTGGGACACCACAGCGTCCTAGATTTCCCTTGACCTCATTAGCTGCCTATTCTCTGCTCTATCCTCGTCCCAAACGTTGAAAAACCTTGAGCAAAATCTGGAAGGTGGAAGCCATTCCTCCAGCGGCAGCGCCAGGCTCTCTCCGGTGGGAGCTTCTGCGGTAGCCAGTGTCCTCACTCGGGTATCTGGCAAGTGTGGGATGGTGATTTCACTGGCAGCAGTTTTGTGATGACAGGATCACAGGTTTGATGGGTTGACCTTGAAGACTAGTGGTAGTGTGCCGCTGAGGCTAGCAGCAGCCTCCCAACTTCTACCCCTCCAGCCCTCTAATGATGGGGTGTTTATAGAACACCCAATTATCTGTACTAAATCTCTTTCTGATGAAAATATCTAGAGTGCTTGGTGTTTCCTACCCTGAACCTTGATTGACAGAATTCCCAAATTCACATCTCTGGCACCAATTAACCCCAATATCAAAACTGCATATCCAACTGCCTCTCAGCACCCTCACACCTTCACAACTAATACCTATCTCAAAACTCAACATGTCCCAAATATATTCTTGATTCCCCATTCCTTGCTGCTTCTTTCACCCGCAGGAATCTCACAGCATTTACTTTCATAAATACCACTACAATTGACCTAGTTGCTCCGATTAATTATCTAGAAGTTATCCTTAAGTCCAATTTACCCCACATATGCACACTGATTCCATTAGCAAGTCTGGTTAGCTCTATTTTCAAAATATGTCCAGAAAAGTACCACTTCTCTTAATTTACCTCAACTGCTACCAGAACAGCCTAAGTCACTCTCACCTCTTACCTGCAAGTGACAAGAGTCTCTTAACTAATCTCTCTCCTGCCACTCTCCCTCCCCTCAGTCTATTCTCCATGCCAGACCCATTTTCTTTAAATAAAAATCAGATCACATCGCTCCCTTGATCAAAACCATCCAATATTTTCCCATCATACTTGGGAAAAAAATCTAAAACTTTACACAATCTAGCCTCTGCCAACTTTGCTCACTATAGACTAACCGCTTACCTGTTCTTGCAACAAACCAACCTCACTCCCACCTCAGGGCTTTTATACTGCTAATTGTTTCCTCTAGAATGTTCTTCCCACAGATACCCACACAGCTTGCTTCCTTCTCTCTTTCAAGGCTGTGTTCCAATATTTTCTTCTCAGTGAGGTCTTCCATGGTCACCCTATCTAAAATAACTCATCATGGGACTTCTGGGGGGCTCAGTCAGGTAAATCCAACTCTTGATTTCAGCTCAGGTCATGATCCCACAGTCATGAGATTGAGCCCCGCATCACGCTCCACACCGACTGTGGAGCCTGCTCAAGATTCTCTCTCTCTCCCTCTGCCCCGCACCTCTACACACACACACACACACACACACACACACACACACTCTCTCTCTCTCTCTCTCTCTCTCTCTCTCTCTCTCTCTCTGTCTTAGCACTATCATTATTCTACCCACAGGAAAAATATACCTATATATTTATTCTATAGAATGTGGGTGGCAGCATGGGAGAAAGGAAAGGAAATCTATCTGTCTGGCTCTGTCACAATCCAACCTTATGCAAGTCAATTTCCCTTTCCGGATCTGTTTCCTCACTACCGAAATAGGGATAACAAAAAATAGCATAAATCACATAAATTTGCTTTGAGGATTAAACGAGATAAAGCATAGAGAGGATTTAGCTGGCAATACACATTCAATTAAGTGCATCTGTTTTAATACTATTACCCAATAATTTTTTGCCAACTTAATTCTAAGGCAGCAACTATATAGTCAAAGTCCTCTTTTCTCTAAGCTAAATATCTTCTATTCCTAACTAGTCTTCATATGACTGCTTTAAAACCCCTCTAGGGGCCATCTTGCCTAGATCTTCTTCATTAGAGTAAACAGGGACTCAAGTTAAACAGAATATTCCAGATGTGAGCTAATGAAAAGTCCATGAAGACTTGATATGGACACTGTATTTTAATTAATGCAACATTAGATCATCTTAGCTCCTTTTAGAAAGCTGTTGAGTCCATTTATTGCTTACACTGAGTTTTTCAGATGTTTAAATGTCCCCAGAAACTGTTTAAAGCCAGTCCTAGTCCAAGGTTCATATCTGACTCTGTCACTAGAAACAAAGAATCTGTGAGATCGAATAATCGGTGCTACTGTGGAAAACTCATTTTACCTCTAGGGCATCAGTGTGCTTCTTACAGAATCAGAATTTAAGGATTGGAGGCTTGAAAATAGAGAGGGATGCCAACCAAGGAAAAACCATCGTCCAATCTCTTCACACAGGGGGAAAAGAAGTAAAGGGAACCACGTGGTCATAGAATTATAGAGACACTCCTCAAAGGCAAACCTGCAGGCTTTACTCAGCACCTCCAACATGGGAAGACACAGAGATGAGTATGCTAAACATACTTCGGATCGCTCTAGGAAATGAAAGCCTCCATTGTGCAAGTGCTAAAAGACTCTGAGAAATGCCCGGCCCGCTCTACAGTCAGGTGCATCACGAAGGAAATTTTATTGGAAGGGGTATGGATACTGTTAGGCAGTTTCAAGGAGAGAAAGAAATGTCACAGGGAATTCTTCCATAAGACGGAGAAATAGATTAGAAAGGCCTTTGCCATTGAACATATCTGGACTCTGAAAGCATACTAGCTCAATTTTTCCAAGCTGCGGTTTGCTTTCCAGTAAAATAGAATTATAATAGTAGCATGCGATTGTGAATATTATAAAAATATGTATGCTAAGTTTTTTGCATTAAATGTCTTCCATGTTTTAGATACTCAAATGTTATTTTCCTTCCCTACCACCTGTGTAGGCATACAGAAGGGTGAGATTCTCACTTATTCCTACAATACCAACAAAATATTTAGAAATTATTAATTTCTCAATGAATAATGAGACTCCTTTGCTTGCTGTATCTGTTAATATACCCTAGTAGAATACAGGTCCCCAAAGTAAGAATCTGGCTTCTCATGTTAAGACAGTACTTCTAGTCCTAAAGGAGCAACCATAGGAATGAGGCTATTATTATTACAATGTGCACTCTCCTCAACAGATAAACATGTTGACTCTCAGATTCTCTTCCAAGGTAAAATGTCCCACTTTTTTTTTTTTTTAATTTTTTTTCAACGTTTATTTATTTTTGGGACAGAGAGAGACAGAGCATGAACGGGGGAGGGGCAGAGAGAGAGGGAGACACAGAATCCGAAACAGGCTCCAGGCTCTGAGCCATCAGCCCAGAGCCTGACGCGGGGCTCGAACTCACGCACCGCGAGATCGTGACCTGGCTGAAGTCGGACGCTTAACCGACTGCGCCACCCAGGCGCCCCAAAATGTCCCACTTTTAAAATAAAGTTTACTTCAAGGGTCAGGTGCTATCCTGATAAGCATAACATATTAATTCTCCTAAAATCTCTGATAAGTTCTCTTAATAAAACAGCATGTAAAAAAATCAAGTTATGGGTGGGGTAGGTGTTTAATGGTAAGCGGTTATTTTGATTGGCAGAGACATCAGGGTGAAATCACCAAAGTTTGGAAAGCTGCCTTGGAACATGCCTGGCCCCAGTGTGAATGCAGAAGTTACAAGGCAGCTATGCGGGGTGTGACGGTAAAGCCATCATTTGCAGTGACTTCTTAAACAAAGCAGTCTCAGTAAAGCAGCCCTGTGAATTCAAGCCAGAACTGAAGGACAGGGGGAGGGTCAGAGAACATCTCTCTCAGGCAGAAGACTACTCTTATCCATACCTACCCTCAGTGTATGCTCTGTGCCTCTTTGCACTGATTTTATGCACGTAACTATCCCAACAACATTTAAAACTTAACTATTGCTCCAAACCAGGAATTCTAAACACTGCTTTGGAGAGGGCTCATTTAATTTACCCACTATGTTCCTACTCCCTGTTGAACATTTAGTAGACTAGAGAAAATAGACTTAGCAGCATGAAGAGCCTACAAAAAAGTCCCAGTTAAAGACGATCAGATCCATCGGTCAACTCAGTTAATAAACCGGAATTAATTTACCATATGATGCCTTTACATGGCTTTCATTAGCAAATGCTTTGTCTAAAATTAAATACTCAGATATTTTATATTAAAAACATAGTATCATTGGGAGAGAACATATCCAAGGTTAGTATTATCTTTGGAAAGGTGATTAAAGATCTATCATTTTAAAAAATTCCTCCAAAGACCTACCTATTATTCAGCTATTATCCAACCAGGTTGTATTTTATCCAGTATTTATTAATTTAACCATTCACTCATTTAACAAATATTTACTGAGTATCTACTCTAAGTCAGGTTGGTGGTATATGTCGGGTTGGGGATAATATTGTAAACTAGATCCCAATTCACTAAGCTTGTGTAGTTTAAGTTCTTTCATTCTTTTTCTAACATTTTAAAGGCAAAAAGTATCTCAAATAATTTGTGTTAGCTCACACAGTAAAAGAATTCTTCAATATCAGAAAGCATCTTGTCCAAGAGGAATTCATAATATAACGCTATTTCTCACTGAAATACTAGAGTGGTTTCTGGGCTTAGAAAATATGCTGTAAATTATTAAAATGATCAAGAGAATTATAAAATAAAAACATACATACCATTTCAGCAATAAATTTAAAAATCTACAGGAAATACATGGTTTCTTAGCAAAAACTAAACTAGATGATTTCTAGCTGACCTTTAAAGAATTTAAAATTTCCAAAATTATTTAATGGGTTTCAGCTGAAGATGCTGCTGCTTAACATATATAGTTATATTTAGGCACTGTACTAAGTTCTTCACATGAATTCATTGAATCCGCCAAACAACCCAATAAGGGTGATGCTATTATTATCATTTTATAGATTAGGGTCATAGAAAAATATGAAAAACTTGCCAATTCAATTTTAAGATCTGAGGAAAAATGGTTACCTACCCTGCCCCACTCTCCCACCCAACACCCAAAAAACAACTACATGTTACAAATGCTACTCACCAACCTGATTTATAGTACTGAGCAAAAGAATACCCTATAGCTAATTAATAATGCAATATCCGGAAATCTACATTCTTTATTACAGTTATAAATTAAAGGAAGAAAAACATGTTAATAATAAATGCCTTTGGAAAGGCATTGCCAAAAATTCAGTATCCATTCCTAATAAAAAAACATAAAATAAACAAGAGGAATTATTTAAAATATCTTCCAAAATTAACAAAACATTCTGAACAGCAAAATATTGGACATTTTCAATTAAACCAAGAACTGGACTAGCATGTTCACTATTTCCATTACTTTTTGGCATTATTTTACAAGTTCTAGAAGTTTTAGGAAATGCAGTTAGAGTAGAAAATCACTGTAAACACTGGAGAAGAACAAATAAACCTGCATTTTATTGATGATAATGAGTATATGCCAAGAAAATCTAAGAAAGCTTTCCTTAAAAACCAATAATAACAAGAAAAATAACTTGATACAGACATAGAAGATTTTCTTAAAATTACAGCTTTTCCCTATGAAGCAATGGAAATGGAAAATATACTTTATACAATAGTGTAAAAACGATACCGTACTTAAAAACAAACTTAGTGGAAAAGCACACGATCATATAAAGAAAAGTATAAAATCTTATTAAAGGAATAAAATAAAATTTGAACAAATATATAAGACATACCATGTCTGGATGGGAATACTAATATCATAAAAATGACAGTTCTGTCAAAACATATGAAGCCAATGGATACAAAAATTCTCATTCAAATTCTAATAAAGTTTTCTCTAAGAATAGGACAAAATAACCTTAAAGTTCATATGGAAGAATAAAGTTCTGAGAACAGCCAAAAACAGTTATGAAAAAGAAGAGTAGCAAGAAGGGGATTTGCCTTGATAGCACAACATAGCAAAAACCCACGCTGATGACATCAACTTGAAATTGGCAAGGGAATAGACAAAAAGATCACAACCAAAAAGAGAATCCAGAAATGGGCCCAGCAGATATGAGCTTTGAGTATATGACAAAAGTAGTATTTAAATTCAGTGGGAAAAAATAGGTACCAGCACAACTGGATATTCACCTGTGAAGAAAATTAATCTACCTCACAATATATGGGATATCTACATACATATTTAAGAATAATTCCAAGGCGTATTGAAGATTTCATTTAAAAAGTAAAATAATATAAGCCTCAAGAAAAATTATAAAATGTATGCAGAACCAAAGTGTAAGAGAGACTTCTTAAGCCAAGACAGAGTACTCAGGAGCTATACAAGAAAAAGTAGAATTATATAACAAACATAAACTTTTGTATAAGGCATACCAACTCAAGATATAATTGATAAGTTTGGAAACAATAGCAAGGACTCTTAAAACTTTATGAAAAAAATGTAAGCAACTCAATAAAAACAGATTAAGTATATGAATACGCAAATTCACAGAAGAATACACTAAATGGCTAACAAACTCAAGAAAAGATGTTCACTGTCACTTGTAGCTCAGATGAAGCACTTACACTGAGGCTAATGAGATTTAATACAAAGCACCAAAAAATGATTTCCCATTGCCAGCAGGGATTCAGGATAAGGAATAACGCCACATATTATTTGCACTCTTCGAGAAAACAATCTGACGTCTCTTAATATTAAAAACTATACACACCCTCTGACAGAAGTTCCACTCCTGGAAATTTAATTCACACAAATGAACACATCATAAATATAAAGATATAGATACACAGATATATAGATAAATTTACGGCAGTGTTGTGCATAGTGGCAAAACATACAAACAAAAAACCAGAGCCATAGTAAATATTAACACCTATCAACAGGATACTAGTTGAAAAATATGGTACACCTCTACCATGGACTATTATGAAACCATTAAAAGAGTGAACTGAAGAGATTTTTACATGGAATACTGAACAAGAAAAATAAGATATAGAGTCATGTATATAATATCCACTATAATTTTGTCAAACAGCAATTAAAACTCATCACACATACATACGTATGTATATGTGTATACAGTGATATCTATGACATATATATAAAAGACCATGGGAAAAAAATACAGACACACATCAAATTGTTAACATGGGTGAGCTGGTGACTATGGGTCATGTGGACATGTGTTCCATGTCTGGGTGGCATCTTAGCTCAGGCTGCTATAATAAAATACTATGGACTGGATGGGTTATAAACAGAAATTTATTTCTCACAGTTCTAGAGGCCAGGAAGTCCAAGATCAAGGCACCTGCTTGGCTGGTGTCTGGTGAGAGACTGCTTCTTGGTTCAGAGACAGTCATCTTTTCACCATAATCTCAGATGGTGGAAGGGACAGGTATCTCCCCAGGGCCTCTTTTATAAGGGCACTATCCCCATCTTGAGGGTAGACCCCACAAGCCCCATCTCCAAATACCATCACACTGGGGATTAGGTTTTAACATATGGATGAGGGGTGGGTGGAGATGACAAACATTCAGGCTACAGCTTGTGTTTTTCTGGCAGGGTAGTGGGGGAGAAAGGCTTCAGGAAGGAGACAAGCCAAAATGTAAACCGAAGGAGAAAAACATGGCACCTAAAATTATTTTGTTAAAATTCTACTTTTGCAAACACATATATGTATGTTTAAGTGTATTTATGTATATGTATACATATTTATGTGTGTGGGGAGAGAAAGATGAACAAATAAAATGTGCTATTACATATAAATACTGTTTTTGTTTAACCAAAGCTGACATCAAATACCAAAACTTTTCATTTAAAATTTTGCTTGAACACCTTTCTAAAACTTATCACGTGTCCCTGCGTTCTGACGCAGGCTCTAATAATCACAACTTTACATTTTACTGATGGTTTGGTATCAACATGGCATAATGGAGAAAAGCACATGTCCAGACCTTCTTCAAACCTGCTTTGACATTTATTTGTACTGTGGTGCTAAACTAGTCATTTCACCTTTCTGTGCTTCAGTATCATCATCCATTAGAGACAGCATTAGCTAAGACCAACACGCTTTACTAAGTACTTCTCATTATTAACTTCAGTTATGAACTGCAATATGGAGATGTGCTTGGGTATAGGACTGACACACATACAAGATGTAATCTAACTATGCTTTTTTACTTAGTCTCTCTTTACAGTTGGACTATTTCTCCCTACCCTTCTTTTAGTAGTGACAGTGCCGTTTATGAATCCAAACACAGTGACTTTAAAGGTAGGACAGTAGCTAATATGACTTACCACCCAATTATGTCCCTGAATCAAAGACTAAATCAGAAAGAGAGCAAATTACCAGCAAGCTTTCACTGCTCTTTGCTGTCAGTGTGTCTATGTTAATAGGAATCCTCTTGATTCCCCTTCTAATTTATTAAAAATGACACACTGATACTGAGTAAGAGCCTAGTCTCTGCTACAAATGGCAAAATATAGGAGTTTTAGAACATAAATTCTATGATAATCTTTTGCCTACGGCTGGGTTCTTAGCCATATTCCTTATACTTGCAATTACCAAAGAGAGATCATTAGGCAGAAAGAGGGAAAGACCCTCCCTCAACCAAAGCTGGTTATCATATCCAATATTTAAAGATTATAGACAGGGTAATGCCCTTATACACCTCATCCCATCTGTTTTCTAAACATTACCCGAAGAATAATGCATTTGATGTAAGCATCTCCCTTTTAAAATTGAAATTCTATAGGAGAAAGTATTTTCTATCAAAGCAGGGAAAGGGAGGGGAGTAACAATTTACCTCCAGACAGCCAGAAAAAGGTCTTCCAGAAAAATCCATACAAGGAGAGTAAGATTAAAAGTCCCAAAATCCTGAAATCTCACCATATGTTTTGTGGAGGGCAGTGGCAGAAAGAAAAGAGGCAGCTGAAGGTTCACAGATCTGATTACATTTTCAACACTTTTTAGATAATGGCCTAGAATTTTTTTACAACTCTCATTTTGCCAGATGCAAGCCAAAACCAATCACTAAAACAATAAAAACCCCTGTAACCTGAAAAATAGTTCAATTTGATCAAAAGAGCTTTTATTGTCTGCTTAAGAGATACATTGTGATAGGGCTTATGCAGAGACCAATAAAACAAGAGATCCTGCCTAAAGGATCCCTCAGTTTGGGGGTGCTAACAGGAGAGAGAATCAGACAATGAATAATTATAACACAGTAAGTACTCAATAAATGCTAGCTATTAATTGCACAGGCAGTGGTAGGAGGACTTGAAAGAAGGACACTAGTCCCTACAGAGTGTTCAAAACAATGTCCTTTGAGGGGCGCCTGGCTGGCTCAGTCAGTGGAATATGTGAGTCTTGATCTGGAGGTTGTGAGTTCAAGCCCCACGTTGGGTAGAGATTACTTAAAAAAAAAAAAAAAAAAGGAACAACATCCTCTGAATACCACATTAAGAAGTATGGACTTCTGGGGCACCTGGGTGGCTTAGTCAATTAAGCGTCCGACTCTTGATTTTAGCTCAGGTCATGATCGCACAGTTGTGAGATCACACCCCACATTGGATTCCACTGGGCACTGCACTCAGCGTGGAGCTTGCTTGGGATTCTCTCTCCTTCTCTCTCTCTGCCCCTTCTCCCCCTCAAAATAAATAAAGACACTTTAAAAAGAAGAGGAAGAAGAAGAAGAACAACAACAACAACAACTGTGGACTATATCCTGTGTGTGATGGCTCAAAGATTTCTAGGCCCAATGAGTAGCAAAACCGATATTTTCTTTTAAAGGATACTCTGGCAGCAATGTGGCACATAAATTGTACCAAATCAATATAAAAGATTAGAAAGGAGTAAAATATACTGATTAAGAATATGGGCTCAGGAACTAGAGTTTCTGGATTTGAATACAGGCTAACAGGAACTACTTGTGTGACCTTGGACAAGCTACTAAACTACTCTGTGCCTCAATTTCCTCATCTGTTAAACAGGTATAGAAACAGATCTCAACACAGAGAGATGCTGTAAAATTAAGAGAGTTAATTAATGCTAAGCACTGAGAAAAGTTCCTGGCAGAAAGTAACTGTTCAATAAATAATAGCAGCCAATCGCATGCAGGAAAAACTGGTAGTAGGGAGACTAGCTGGGAGGTCAGGAAACAGTCCCAGAAAATAGAGATGGGAATAAAGAGGGGTATGTTCCTTGGATGCCTGAGATGATGATATATAGGACATCAGACATCCAGGGAAAAGAAAAGGAAGAGAAGTATTACACCAATGAGTGTAGCTCTGGACACGTTAGGGCTGAGATTCTTACAGAACATGAAAGTATAAATGTCTAAGGGTTACTAGAAAATACAGACCAGAAATCCAAAAGAGGGGAAGGAACTAGAGGTACATATTTGAGAGTTACTAACATGAGGGTGTGCTGGGTACAGCTGTAGTCATGGAAGAGAGCACTCAGGGAGAAAGAATAAAGCAGAAGAGCCATAGGATCCACAGGACCTAAGTCTCCAGGGTCACAACAGCATCCATGGGAACTCCAACATAACCACGAATTGTCAGTAAGACCGAAAGAGAGAACAAAATATAGCCATATGAAATAATCCCTTCCTTTAAGAAGTTTTCAATGTTGCTGGGGAGAAAAGACATAAACCCGTTAAATAATTTTATTGTGATTGTTCAGGATTTATAAAAGGAACTCTAAAAGCAGAAGTTAGGTGGTAGACATTAGAATGGCAAGAAAAGAAAGAGAAATTATGTTGAAGATTGAAAAAGTTAATGCTAATATAAAAACAGAGCACTGGCACTGAGAAGAAAGCGAATTCCAAGATGGGGGAAGGAAAAGGGAAAATGAAAACTATTCTGTATTGAATGTCTACTCTGTGTCAGTACTGTCTTAGGACCTTTTACGTCTTTTACCTTATTTAATTCTCATGATATCCCTATGAGAAAAATATTGCCATTTTACACAAGTGGTTTGAGGCATGCCGAAGTAATCTGCCCAAAGGTTTGCATCCAGTTATGGGCCTACGACACTGTTAGGACTGGAATGAAGGTGGAGGGCCCATGAGCCTTCACCATACTTCCGCTTCTTAAACTGGCAAAAGCAGGTCATGTCAAGAAGAGGGAGGGGCAATAAAAACTACTAGAAGAACATCAAGATTATCTCACTACAGGAGAGCTACCTTTTTTGAGGAAGCATGAAAAGAACAAAAAAAAAAAAAAACGAGTTTTTAAAAATCAAAAGTAATCTTTCAGTCTCAGAGAACACACCGGATTACAACTGTCTCCCGCTTCCAGCCTCATCCCGCTGATCCCACATTGTCCCCACAGCTAGAGATCTCAATTGCACACCAACCACATCACTCCTTCTCCTTCTAACCTTTCAATAACTCCGTATCACCAACAGGATTTGAAAAATCAACAGAACAAAGAGAAGAAAGTTATCCAACAAGCCTAGGAACTCTTTAACCTAGAAGGAATAATAGAGGAAAAAAAGTTAACTTCTAAAAATAAATGCTCACTTGTACTTTGTAATCCAACTTGTCTCAGTTCAAAACCATAAAATAAATGAAATTTCAAGTGCCAGTCAAAGAGCAACATTGACACCTTGTGGTGAACATCCTAATTTAAGGTATCGAATGTAACAAGTAAAGTGGCTCCTAAGTAAGTGGAACACTTAATCCAGGCATTTCCAAGGGTTAGAGAAGCACAAATTTAATTACCATCACACACACTGCATGTAAATTTGGAAAGAGCTGCTATTACTTTGGTAACACTGAAATTAGCCTACGTTTTTAAGTACGGGAGGAAAACTCTGAATAAAACCTCAGGTCACGGTCTTCCTACGAAATGTCACAACACATCTGACATGGGGTTCTAATGCTCTGGTCGTAGGTGCTGCAAAATCCTTGCCTTAGTCAAGATTTCCTATTTTTCCGAGGCATTCACATTTAAAAACTGGAAGGAATATAGGCATCCTAGTGGCAGAACAACATAATGAAAATCATTAACTAGAATATACTCTCAAAAAACAGAATCAAGAGATCTGGGTTTAGTCCTGACACCAAATGACACTGAGAATTTTGTGAAGTTAAGTGATATTAAAGAATTCAGACTCTGTGTTTTCACATAAAATTACCGATCAAGAAGTAACAATTTCATACACCAAAAAAAGGCATCAGGGAAAGAAAAACATATTACTTTTAAAAATTACTCTATCACCAATGTTGACTGAGTAAAAGAAGGGAAACTGAACAAAGCTAATCAGCACAAAATTAAATTTCCCAGAAAGCACCCTACACAAATCATGGCAAGAACTATGAGAAAAAAAGAAGTTTTAATTTAGCAGATAAATGATGTTTACTCTTTACTAATGTCTAAGAGAATTATCAGAAAAAGTTCCATCTTACTCCTTAATGTTGACAAGTACAATGTAAAGTTTCTAGTTCCAGAGTAACTCTCCGGGCTCAGGTAATTTGGTTGATACATAGGCGCTTGACCTGATTCAAAAGAATACATCTATGTTACCAGCTATAAATGATTTACACAGTGGTAATGAGAAGGCCACTGCTAAGAAGGCATTTCAAACTGCTGACACCCCTGAGGAATCTGGAAAGCATCTTAGAAATGAAACCCCTAAGACATATTTTCATTGCAAGAATCAATGTTAAATAAATGAGCAACTAACTACCAAATGCATCTGATGATTTTGAATTCATGGAGGGCTCTGTGATTTTCAAAAAATTTTCCCTGTCATTATGCTATGTGCACCTTATAACAACCTTAACAACCACCAATCTAGAAAGGTAAGACTCTGAAAAGGATCTGCAAACCTTGCTTGCCGGAAAACCTTCACATCAACTTCCAGTCTAGCTCTTACTTGCTGCGTGCTCTCAGATTAATCATTTAACACCTCTTGGCCTCAGCTTCTACACTGAAGACAAGGGCTGATCCCTGATGTCTGAACACAAAAAGCTTCTAAGACAGTAAGAGAATAACTGTGGGAATGAGTATAAATTACACAAATTTATAACATTGCTGCTTCCCACCTTTTAGAAGAATCCGAGAAGTTAAATGAATTCAGATAAACCAGGGATAACTAAAGTCAGGGTCAAATTAACCAAAGCATTCTCTGTTAAACCATGCTGCTTCCCAAGATCCTACAGTATTTCTTCAGTTCTTATTTTCCTATCCCATTAGAGAGCGTTCAATACTGCCTGAATCTCTATTTTCTTAGTTTCTATGATGCCGCCTTGCCCAAATCCTCCTCTTTTCACAGACTTCATATTTCTTTTTCTTTTAATTCTCTGGATTTCTCTAATAAGATCACACCATCTCACACTTGGAAAGTATCTTTAAAATAGTAATATCCATACCCTCATTTCACTGAGAAAGGCAGGTCAAGAAATATCAGTGGCTTACCCAAATTTCAAACTATTTCTGTACATTCTTCTTTTTAATACTTAAAACTCAATGTACTCCCAAACCGAATAGGCTCAAAACTATGAGTTATATATTTTGACCCCTCCTGCTTTCCATCCAGTTACCAATCCTGTCCATTCTCTTACATATCCTAAGAAGTCAAAGGGGAAGTACTTTCCAGATAAGAATCAAAAGTCATCAAATGCCTGTGGTCACTATAGTTGAAATCATGGTCTCTTAAGAGCAATTTACACAGGCATGTGACCAAACTTTATCATCATGTATAATAAGATTCAAGATTTGCAAAGGAAAGGCCCATTCCATAATGTTTATAAAATAAACAATCATCCAATTGGACAAGAGTCCAACCATCCTTCTGGACTCTTCCTCTAGTAGATATATTGAGGATGTCTAATGGTCTGAAATTTATGATGTGTTATGTAAACATTAGAAAATTGCTGCCAAAATCAAATTTCAATGAACCATCTGTCTAAGTAGGGTGAACATAGGCTGAATGTCACTGTTACCTTTATTTTGAACTGCATTTCTTTTGGTTGCCTGCCTCCTGGGAAAATGTCCTTGATGATCTACCACTTTGAAAATTAAAAACAAATTTAGAAAATTTTCAAAATTAAGCCCAGACATTATGAAAATATAGAGTTAAGGCATTTAGTTAAGCCTCTGAGCCTGAGATTCATGCAAAGCTCCTGTGCCTTGCCAAATATGATTCTTTTAAGATGAACAGCAGGTCAAAGCTCTAAGCCATGTCTGGGGCTATTGGAGGGTTTTTAGTAATGTTGTAGTTGTTAAGATTTTGATAAGTCTAAATTCTGTACCTCTGGTTGCTGCTCTTTATAGTACAGAAAACCGGAAAACAGCTCATGTCCCTGTTTTGAGATCACTGGCTTCCAATCATTCTCTCCCACTGTCCAGAGAAAGGAAATGGCTTTCCAAAGGCTTTGAGAAACAGATAAACTTAAATCACTGTAGCTACAAAATTTATGAAGCTCTCACAAAAAAATGCTAAGCCTGAATAACAACTTCTAAAGCTCCCATACATTTCCTCACACAGAAATGTCACAAACTCAAAATGAGGAACATTCTTTAGAAAATGCAGGCAGTTTGAGAAGTTTCTTACCGCAGCAAAGAGAAGACGTCATAAGAATTGCGAACACAGTTCTGATCCACCTGAAGAAGAATATTCTTCTGAGCAACTGAATATCCCTGAAAGACATTAATCAACAAATTAATGAAAGTAAAACAATAAAATATGTGTAAAAATTAATCTTAATGTCTGTCTTCTAAAAATTATGATTTAGAAACACCTCAGTAAATTCAAATTGTTATTTCAAAAAGTACAATTCCCATACTTAAAAGGTAAGTGAATTTAAAATAAGTATCTTCTAGTATCTTCCCACAGAAGTCATATTTCACATTAGATTGTGGTGAACATCCCAGGGAAGTCCCAGAAGTCTTTTTAACATATTATGTGACTGAAGAAGAGTATTAATAATATTTCAAGTAATGCGTAGCCATCATATATAATGTTTTTATGGAGGAAAAAGCCATTCCAAGTTCTAATTAGGAATACCAGAAACATTTCTACTTAGTGAAATAAAGGTGGTAGAAGAAAGGATGATTTCTAAAGAGAACACAGCAAAATTCCATAAGAAGAACAGAACAGGTACCTGTCACTTAAGAAATGCAAAGTAAATAGTAGTCAAGAAAAAGACTCTGTACCCAGACCACCTGGATTACAATTTAAGCCCTTAATACAGCAGCTCTGTAATCTTAAGCAAGGCACCTTAACTCTCTTAGTTTAACTTTGGTTTGTTTCTTCATTCATAGACATTCTTCATTCATGGAAATGATAACATTATCTACCTCACCAACTCCTGTGGAAATTAAAAAAGTTAGTATTTGTAAAGTGAAAAGTACATAATAAGTACTATATAAATGTTTGCTACAATGCTAATATAAGCATTTTTTTAAAGTTACATTGCCAGAGAGAGTAGAAGGTTATTAGGAGAATATGAACAACTTTATGCTAACAAAATGAATCAGATACCCTCTAGAAAAAAAAATCAACATGCCAAAATGGAAATGAAACATCTGAACATCTATTTTTTAAGTGAATAAATAATTGAAAAGCTTCCCACAAAAAAAGAAATCTAGGTACAAAAGGTTTCATTGATGAATTCTATCAAACATTTAAGAAATAACATCAATTTGGGGCTCCTGGGTGGCTCAGTCAGTTAAGCATCTGACTCTTGGTTTTGGCTCAGATCATGATCTCAACAGTTCAAGAGTTAATGAGTTTGAGCCCTGTGTCAGGCTCCACAGGGAGTGTGGGGCCTGCATGGGATTTTCTCCCTCTCTCTCTCTCTGTCTCTCTCTCTCTCTCTCTTTCTCACTCACTCACATGTATGTGTTCTCTCTCAAAATAAATAAACTTAAAAGAAATAACACCAACTTAACAAAAAAAATTAAAATAAAATAAAATACAGGAAAAGAGAACAATTTCCAACTTACAAGACCAGCATTACTGATACTAAAACTTGACAAAAACACATACACACACAATTATAGACCAATATCCCTCATGAACACAGACACAGAAATCCTTAGCAAAATATTAGCAAATTAAACCAATAATATAAAGATAAAACAATAACATGTCATTATTGACTGAATTTATTCTAAGAATGCAATACTGGTTTAGCACTTAAAAATTAATCAATTAGAAAAATACATGATAGGGGCGCCTGGGTGGCTCAGTCGGTTAAGTATCTGACTTCAGCTCAGGTCAGGATTTCATGGTCATAAGTTCAAGTGCTGTGGTGGGCTCTGCACTGACAGTTCAGAGCCTGGAGCCTGCTTCTGATTCTGTGTCTCCTTCTCTCTCTGCCCCTCCCCTGTTTGTGCTCTGTCTCTCTCTCTCTCTCTCTCAAAAAATGAGTAAACGTTAAAAAAAAAAAAGAAAAAGAAAAATACATGATACAATTGTAAACCTATCTTGATGGGAAACAATTATAAAGATGTAACTTGTCACAATAACATAAAAGTGGGGGTACAGAGCTATTTGGAAGAAAAGTTTTTGTGTAATATTAAAACTAAATTGGTATTAATTTGAACTATGTGGTCATAAATTAAAATCCTGATTGTAATCCCCAGGGCAACCACTAGAAAATAACTAAAAGATACATTGTCTGAGAAATGAGAAAGAAATAAAAATGTTATATGAGAAAACATCTAACACAAAAGAAGGTAGTAATGGAGGAATAGAGAAACAAGATATAGGAAAACAAATAGAAAATCAGAAGTCCTTCTGTCTCTATAATTAATTAAGTGTAAATGTATTAAATGCTCCAATTAAAAAGCAGAGATTGGCAGAATGGATTTGGTTTTAATGATCCACAATATGATATCTACAAGAGTTGCACTTCATTTTTTTTCAAGTTTATTTATTTTTATTTTGAGTGAGAAAGTGTGAGCGGAGGAGGGGCAGAGAGAGGGGAGGGAGTGAGAATCCTAAGCAGGTTCTGCACTGTCAGGGCAGAGCATGATGCGGGGCTTGAACCCAAGAACCATGAGAGCATGACTTGAGCCAAAACCAAGCGTCAGACGCTAGACTGATTGAGCCACCCAGGCACCCCAACAGGAGTTGCACTTTAGAAACAAAAACACAAATAATAAAAAGGACAGAAAGATATTACATGTAAGCAATAACCAAAAGAGAGCTGGAGTGTCTATACTAATATCAGACAAATAGACTTTAAGACAAAAAATGTTACAAGAGACAACGACATTGTATAACGAAAAAAGGGTCGGGAAGATGTAATTATAAACATATATGTACCTAACAATATATAATAAAATATATGAAGCAAAAACTGACAAAACTAAGGTGAGAAATAGCTGGAGATGTCAACATCCCACTTTCAACAACAGATAGCACAGCCATACAAAAGATAAACAAGGAAACAGAAGACATGAATAATACTATAAATCAACTAGACCTAATGGACATATACAGATTGTTCCACCTAACACAAACATACAGACATTCTTCTCAAGTGCATATGGAACATTCTCCAAGCTAGACCATATGTTCAGCCACAAAACAAGTCTCAGTAAATTATTAAAAACTGAAATCATACAAAGTATCTTATCTGACCACAACGGAATGAAACTAGAAATCAATAACAGAAGGAAATTTGGAAAATCCACAAACTGCAAAGTAAGCAACATACTCTTAAACAACCAGTGGGTCAAAGAACAAATCACAAGGAAAATTATTAAATACTTTGAGGTGATTAAAAATGAAAATACAACATATCAAAATATACAGAATACAGTGAAAAAGTGCTGAGGGAAATTTACAGTGGTGAACATCTACATTTTTTTTAAAAAGTAATAAAGGGCTCAAATCGATAACCTAAACTTCCACCTTAAAAAACTAGAAAAAGAACAAACTAAGCCCAAAATAAGGGAAAAAATAATAAATATTAGACCTGAGATCCAAATAGAGAATACAAAAACAATAGAGAAAATCAACAAAAGTTAGTTCTTTGAAAAGATCAACAAAATTGACAAACCTCAAGCTTAGACTAAGAGAACAAAAGAAGACTCAAAAGCACACTAAAGTCAGGAATGAAAATGGGAACATTACAAAGCTTATAGAAATAAAAAGTATTACAGAAGATGTGAACAACTGTATGCCAATAAATCAGATAACCTAGATAAAATGGAAATTGCAGAAACACAAAAACTCCCCAAGATAGCTCAAGAAGAAATAGAAAATCTGAACAAACCTACAACAAGTTGTTAAGTTGTTGATTAGCTAAACTACTCCATGGAATTGCTACCTCAGCAACACATTTTGTTTGGTCATTTTGTTTGTTTGTGTGGTCAACACATTTTGTTTTGTTTGCAAGGACCTTAAACAGACTCTAGACCTCTAAGGGAAGCACGTGTCCTAACAAGCAGGCCACAGAGACACAAGTAAATGTAAGTTTGCTTACATGAATTAATGACAGGACTTGTGATCAACGGTCTCTCCTGGTTCCCAGTGCCTGTATGCTTTAAGTGTCCCTTACCCATCAGGATAAAAATCTTGATGGAGTTCACAAAAACACTGCTCTTTTTGTTTGAATGGACAAATCTAGCCCCAGCCCAGGAACTCCAAAGCACTCCACCCACAAACCCTACCTAATGAAGGTACTTTAACCCAGGTTCTGCCTCTCTCTGTACTCTGCCTTGACCTCTTGATGTGGCCCCTGACGGCATGTCCTGTAATTCCTCTAGGACCTGTGAGTAAAAAACTTTTCTGTTTCAACATCTCTTGTGATCTGTTACCAAACCATGGCTCACCAACCAGCACCTTGTGCTCCACCTAATAAATGTTAATTTAATGAAGTCATAACACAAAGAAGTTATGATCAGGAATCATAGAACTCCCAGCAAAGAAAAGCCCAGGACCACATGATTTGACTGGTGAATTCTACCAATCATTTAAAGAAAAAATAACACTGGAGCAACCTGGGTGGCTCAGTCAATTGAGTGTCCAACTCTTGATGTCAGCTCAGGTCATGGTCCTGTAGTTCATGGGACTAAGCCCCGCATTGGGCTCTGTGCTGACAGCAGAGCCTACTTGTGATTCTCTTCCTGCCCCTCCCACTGCTCGTGTGTGCTCACACTCTCCCGCTTTTTCAAAAATAAATAAAACTGAAAAAAAATTTTTTTAATAAAAAAGAACACCAACCCTTCTCAAAGTCTTCCAAAAAATGAAAGAGGAGGAAATACTTTTTACCTCATTCCATGAGGTCAGTACTATCCTGATACCAAAGCCAGATAATAACATCACAAGAAAATTATAGATTAATATCCCTGATGAATGAATATAGATGGAAAAAATTTCAACAAACTACTAACAAAGTTAATCCACCCAAATATTAAAAAATTTAAACCATTTAGCCAACAATTCCACTTCTGGATATATACCCAAGAGAACTGAAAGCAAAGACTCAAAAAGGTATTTGTACATCCACGGTCAGAGGAGCATTATTCACAATAGTGAAGGAGTGGAAGCAACTCAAATGTCTATCGACAGATGAATGAATAAACAAAACATGGTACATTCATACAATAGAATATTACTTAGCCTTAAAAAGGAAAGAAATTTTGACTCATGCTATAATATAGATGACCCCTGAGGTGATTTATGTTTCCAGTAAAATAAGCCAATGACTGTATGATTCCATTAATAGGTATTTACGGTAGTCAAATTCACAGAAACAGAAAGTAGATGGGTGCGTGCCAGGGGCTTGGAGGAGGGAGAGATGGGGAGTTACTGCTTACTGGGTAGTTTTTCCGTTTTACAAGATGAAAAGAGTTCTGGAGATTGATGGTTGCACAACAATGTGAACATTCTTCATGCCACTAAACTATACATTTAAAATGGTTAATATGGTAAATTTAGTATTATGTACATCCCACCACAATTTAAAAACACTTTTTTTTCGAAAAGGATTATATACCAGGAACAAGTGAGATTTATCTAAGGTATATAAGGATGGTTCAATAAATGAAAATCAATGTGATACACCAAGTTACAGGACTCACACTTCCCAATTTTAAGACATAGTACAAAGCAACTACCCTCACTACCAAAATAGTGTGGCACTGGCATAAAGGTAGACATAAAAAGACCAAAGGAACAGAACTGAGAATCCATAAATCACCTCAAACAGCTGTGGTCAACTGATTTTAGACAAAGGACAAAGGTGCCAAGACTCACTGGAAAAAGAATAGTCTTTTCAATAAATGGCGCTGAAACAACTGGATAGCCACGTGCAAAGAGGATGACTTGGACCCATCGTTAACATCATATATAAAAATTAACTCAAAACAGATCAAAGACCTAATTGTAAGAGCTAAAACCATTAAACTATTAGAAGAAAACACAGGGTACATCTACATAACCTTAGATTTGACAATGGATTCTTACGTATGACACCAAACGCATAACCAACAAATGCAGTAATAGATAAATTGAGCTTCATCAAAATTAGCAACTTTGTGCATCAAAGGACACTATAAGAAAAGTAGAAAACAACCCACAAAATGGGAGAAAATATCTGCAAATCATATCTGATAAGGGTCTCACATCCAAGATACATAAAGAACTCTTAACAACTCAATAGAAAGACCCACAATCCAATTAAAAAATGGCTAAAGGACTTAGAGACATTTCTCCAAAAAAGGTACACAAATAGCCACCAAGAACATGAAAAGATGTTCAACGTTATTAGTCACTTGAGAAAGGGGAATCAAAACCACAATGAGATACTACTTCATACCCACTAACATAAGTGAAAACAAACCAACAAATAAGCAAAGTCAAAAAAAAATTTTTTTTAAGTAATTTCTACTTCCAAAGGGGACACTGAACCCAAGATCAAGAGTCATGTGCTCTACCAACGGAGCCAGCCAGGCACCCCAAAATTTTTCAATTAAAAAAAAGAGGCCCCTTGGTGGCTGTCGGTTAAGCATCCGACTCTTGATTTCGTTTCAGGTTGTGATCTCATGGTTCATGAGCTCAAGTCCCACGCCTGGCTCCGCACTGATAGCTGATAGCACAGAGCCTGCTTGGGATTCTCTCTCCTTCTCTCTCCCTATCTACCTTTACTCTGCTTACATACGTGCATGTTCTCTCTCTCTCTCTCTCTCTCTCTCTCTCTCTCAAAACAAATAAATAAACTTAAGAAAGAAAAGAAGCGTGGGCAAGGATGTGGAGAAATTAGAGCCCTCCTATATTGCCATATTGCCACTGGGAATGTAAAACGTTGGACACTGTAAAAAAGTTTAGCAGTTCCTCAAAAAGTCAAACACAGAATTACCCTATAACCTAGCCAGTCCACTCCTAGGTACATACCTAAAAGAAATGAAAACAGGTCCTCAAATACTTGTATACAAATGTTCATAGCAAAGTGTTCACAATAACCAAAAGGTAGAAACAACCAAAATATCCATCAGTGGATGAATAAACAAATGGGCTGTGTGTGTGTGTGTGTGTGTGTGTGTGTGTATACATATATATATATATATATATATATGGATATTTCTTAGCCATTGAAATGAGAGAAGTATTAACACATGCTATACATCGATGCCCCTCAAAAGCCATAAGGCTAAGTGAAAGCGGCCAGACACATTTTTTTCTCATAAAAAATCATCCACACCCACTAACCTACAACTAAAAGCAATTCACTATAGCAGGAAAAGAGCATTCATATGAAAGCAAGGATCCTGGGTTTTAATCCACACTGCTTATCATGGAAGTGAGGAAAACAATTTAATTCCTCTAGTCCTCAGTTTCCTTAATTATAAAATGAGATGAAACTACTAGCAATAAAAACAATGATAAAAAATGACAGCAATACACCTAAGAGTAACATTTATGAGCATTTACAGTATGTCAGGCAGTACTGTTTTCCAAGCTAATATTAATAATTTAAATGTGAATATGTTAAGCATTAACATATTTTTCACACAACCCCGTGAAACAGGAACTATTATTATCCCCACTTTAAAGGTGAGGAAACTGAGACGCAAAGAGGATTAAGTAGAAGAGCCATGCAGTCTGGCTCCACAGCCCATTTTCCTAACGACCATGCTACACTTGATCTCTAAGACCTTTCCAGTTCTAAAATTCTGGGTCGATGTACATTTAAGGCAACTTAAGGACACTATTAAACCCTTCTGCTTCAGCCACCACTTAGCAATTAACATTCTTAAAATATGCTAAGAGCCTTGTTCTGAATGACATCTAACTTCACCAGATGTGCGATCCTCACAGACCTCTGATGAAGGATTATAACGGAAAGAAATGGCTCGTTTGTATCTGGTTATCTGTGTGAGATACTGCCAAGTGCCAAAGAGCCCAGAGGAGATTTACATGTCACTCAAAATTCTTCTGAAGCCAGGCCTAGCAAAGCTTCTTCAAGGAAGGGAACAGGCACCAGTCTGGGTGAGGGCCTGCCTATTAAATTGTTCAAGAAAATGGATGATTAATGTCACATAGCCAGCGAGCAGGAGTAATTCCAGGCAGATGATCGGGTGTGTTTCTAGATCCGTGATCAACAAACTTTGTCAACAGCCAGATAGTAAATATTTTAGGCGTTGCAAGCTCCATGTCATCTCTATGGCATATTCTTTGTTTTCTCCTTCGAATTCTTCACAAATGTAAAAACCTCTCTCAGCTCAGAGGCCATACAAAACCATGTGCCAGACTGTAGTTTGCTTACTTCTACAGTGGATCATTGGATAAGTTACCTTTTAAAGTATGTTACTGTACCTTCTGACAGTTTTTAGTAGCTACTACAGTCCCAAGACTATCCTGAACTCTATTAGAATTTTGTTATACCGAAATAATCCAGTTGACAGGCTTATGAAGCAAACAGTATTATACACACACTTATTTATTTCGGTGTTTACTGCACACCTAATGCAGGGTGTCAGGCGATCACGACCATCCTTATAGAAGGAGATAAGCCAGTACACTATGACGTATACAACCCAGTTAAGGTTCTAAGCGAAGTAAAAACTGCAAAGGTGCCAGACGAAAGGTTAAACAAGAAATAGCTACGGGAGCTCTGATGTAGTAAAGATTCCATCTAGTAGGAGCAGAAACATCAAAGGCTGCAGGGGTGGCAGTAATTGAGATAGATTAAGAAGTATTAAAAAGCTGAATGGCAGTGAAGGAAAGTCCCACACAGACTGAACACCTTTAGCCAAACCATGACAGTGGGAAAACATAAGCTGCATTCCGAGAAAATTAAGTAGTGGTCCAATTTGTTCAGCTTTAATGATGTGGAAATTACTTGGAACCCTGGAGAGGAAAATAGTGGGAAACAGGGCTAAATAAGTAGGTTGGGAGGGTCAGAGCAGAGAAAGCCTTGAATGCCATGCTAAAAAGTGAAGACAATCTCCAGGCGGTAAGGACTCAGGAAAGGTTTCTGACAGTGTAGCACAATGATCAGAGGTGCGTTTAAGGAAGGTTACTCTGGTAATGACAATATGATACGTTGGAGAAGGCAGAATGTCCAAACCCCAGTTACGAGGCCATTCTAAAAATCCACACATGAGAGCTCAAACCATAAGAGAGAGAAGATAAAAGCACAGATAGAACTAAAAGCACTATCCATACCACTGACTGGATCTGGGCTGATGGAGAGACGGAAAGCAGGTCAGAGGTTTAGAAACATCTAGCAGACAATGAGAAGTCACTCTATAAAGCCTTTAAGCAAAGGAATAAAAAATGAAAGCATGCCTTAGGAAGATTAATCAGGCAGTGGTGAATAAGGCAGAGTGGATATAAAGAGACCAGAGGTCAGAGGTCACCGGGGAACTACTACAGTAACCCAGCCTTATGGCGGTGCCAGTCTGAGCTTGGATCATGCATGGCAATGGAGCTGGAAAAGTAGCCATGGACAGGAGTCATTTCAAAGGACTCAAAAGAGTCTAGTGGCCAACGGAATAGAGTAGATAAAAAAAAACAAAAAACTGCCATACTTGAGGACTGCATAAATGGGAAAATAGTTAATAACGATGTGGAAAATTGGAAAGGAAAGCAAACCTGGAGAGAATAATGAAGAGTTCTGTTTTAAGTATGATAATTTGCAAATAGCAGGTATCTATGCAAAAATGGTCCAAAACTATTTACACATAGAGAACTAGAATTGTGAGTGACAAGCCATACAAATGACGACAAGCAACCAGTGTACCCCCTTAGAACGTATAACCATCTGCCACTACAGAAGCCTCATTCATAACAAATATTTACTGGATTACTACTAAATCCCAGGCTAACCACTAAGGATAAACGAGGAATGAAGACAGACACTGCCCCTGCTCTTACGTGCTCTACAGTCTAGTAAGAAAGAGAGATGAGCAAATGGGCAATCAGAAAACAACCAGGTAAGGGTCACTGATGAGGAAAATGAAATGCAAGGTGCTATAGGAGCATAAAGAGAGGTATCCAAACCGGACTTAGGGGTATAACACAGAAAACCTTTCTGTGGCGATGGGTTCTAAGCTATGGGTGGGGTGCTTAAAAATCAGGAACCATTTCACACGGCGAGACCTTTTAAGCCACTAATTACTGTAAAATGATTGAAATAAGAGAGGGACATGACCAGCATTTTAGAAAGATAAATCTGGCTGTAATCCAAGTAGCAGGAAAGTAGTTATTTAGCAGACACCATCAGTAGTGATTCAAAAAAGAGAGAGGGGGCCAGGATGACTCCCCTGTTCTGACTTGAGACAGTACATGGAGGGTGGTACCACTCACCAAACCAAGGAACACAACAGAAGTTTCTCAAGATGGGGAGAGGAACTGAGTCAGTTTGGGACTTGTAGAGTGTATGTGTCTCTGACACATCCAACCCATTTGACACAAGGCTAGATATATGGAAACACAGACTGGAGATGTGGGCTTGAGAGGATCTGAATCCAAATACGACATGTTCATAAGATGACAAAAGGCCCAAGTGGAAGCCTGAGGACGATAACTTAAAGGCCTCCACCAAAAGCCTTCCCCAGCAGAACCAACAGCATTCTATATGTTATTCTTAAAACTGTGAGCTTTGTACATAGTCCTTTTTCTGCTTACTTAGTTAGAATAAGAAATTATGATTGGCAAGGGGGAAAAAAGCAATGGCTCATTCTGCCACTTGAGCATATTTTCAGATGCAATGGGTATTTGCAAAATATAGTATTTATTTGTACAACCTCTCTTAAAATAGCTACCTGATGAATCAACAGACAGCCTGTGTTCCTATGTGTTTATGTTCATTTGGACATTAATACGCTTTTAATTGTCAGCCAAGCTTAAACTGACAAAAATTGTGCAAGTATCTCTGTTAACCACCTTCAAGCCTCGGGTACCTTCTACCTCTGGGCTCTGACGAAGCCCAGAAGCTGAGCTTTTAAGAAGGAAAGGCAATGGGGCGCCAGGGCAGCTCAGTCAGTTGAGCTTGAGCGTCCGACTTTGGCTCAGGTCATGATCTCGCGGTTTGTGAGTTCGAGCCCCACGTCGGGCTCTGTGCTGATAGCTCAGAGCCTGGAGCCTGCTCCGGATTCTGTGTCTCCCTCTCCCTCTCTCTCTCTCTCTCTCTACCCCTCCTCCACTCATGCTCTGTCTCTCTCTGTCTCAAAAATAAAAATTTTTAAAAAATAAAAAAAAAATTTTTAAAAAAGGAAAGGCAAGACCTCTTCTGAGACACTAAACCAGAACTGAATATACATACTCCCCCGGATCTGGTCTAAGGTTTGAGACCACAGAGGATGTGGTCCCTCAAAATACGAGAAGTAATGAGAAATAAGAAGAGTACTGTTAAGCAAAGGTATACAAATCCTGAAACTAAAATCAATCCCTTCACATCAATAGGGTAAAGAGATTCTTGTTCTTATTTTAGTGGCTTAAACAACCCTCAAAAAAGCATTACAGTCATAGTCCACACTCCACATATGAAGTGGACTAAATGCTATTAATGCTACTTCATGACAAGAGGACTGAAAGTGCCCTGCTAATGTAACCCAGGAGTATATTTCAGACAAGAGATAGGAACCATATGATCCTAGGAGACTTTGTACACTCACAGAAAAATATTTACCAAGCAAAGTCTACACTAAGTCCTGAGACTAAAAAAGTGAGTAAAACACAACTTCAGTCAAAAGGAGCTTATGCCCGAAGAGGAGAAAAGATGCACACACAAATTACCGTAACTGTTACGGGACTAGAGAAGGCAGCAGTGGAATCCTGTTAAAGAGCATTAGCTGAGAGGGAGAGGGGGAAAAAAAGGATTCCCAGCTTTATAGAACAGTTTAAACTGAAACTGACGATCAGAGGGGGGGATAAAAGGTCAAGAATGCCCTCACTACAAATCCAAGAGAGAAGAGTAAAAACAAGTTTTCAAAATTTTAAACAAAACCAAATTTTAAACTCTCTGAATCCCCCCAGCGAGGACAAGTCTGGAGTTCTGTTTCTGTTTACTTTTCAAGAATCTAAAACATCTATACAAAGAACCATGCCTGGCTTTGAATTTTCCAGTATTAAAATACTGAAAAGCTCAAAAATTGTGCTAAGAAGACAAGATCCTCCAAATTCGTAACAGGAAATATGGCATTTTCCCAGATTATTTTCTGGCTTCGGTGAAGAGAGAGAATGGGGACCACACTGCAGCAGCAGGATTTATAAATATGAATTACAGGATAAGATGATTTTCCAAACATCTGTCAAAAGTTCATTTGATCCACGGGAAAAGGGGGAAAAAAAGACTCAAGAGAAGCCAAATATAGTGACTAATATGTGGACCTTTTATAGACTTCAGCGGGTTGATGGCCTCATGGGCATCACATGCCCACTCAACAATAATAAACATACAAAGCCTACACAATAATGCACTTCATACCATCCAGAGCACTTTCCCATGTACCCGCTCATTTGACTCTCACAATGCACATAGCGGATACCTCTGGTTAAAAGTAAAGACAGAGAGCCTGGTATTTTAACATGCTATACATAGTGGGAAGATGTAGAGATGCCAGGTAGCCTCGTGGTTAAAAGAAAACCACTGTTCTGTCACTTCCTACTTACATAGTCTTGGGTTAGTAGTTTCATGTTTTCTTCTAGGGTACTTTATGTATAAAATGAGAGTAATAACTACCTCATGGAGTTATTACCCAAGATTAAATAAAAACAAGTATGATAGCTAGTATAGTGTCTGACATATAATAGGTACTCCTTAAATGAAAACTAGCAATGGTAGTTTTCAAAAGCTCTATAAATACCTGGTGCAACGCTGTTACTAGGAGAGCACTTTTCCCCTGCATTTAAACTGCGCTCAGATACCTAGATGTTTTATAACAAAGCAGGCAGCTGTTGGAAACAGCCCCTGAAGGTTTATTCGCTCTTTGTTGCTTGTATGTTGTAATGGGGGGGGGGGGAGGGGCGCACAAGGAAAGTTGACTAAAATATGTGTAGAAATAAGCTATTTTTATAGTTTTCCAACTTTTGCTTGATGATGTACTGAAAGACCTGGACAAAATTATACCATATCCCTTTCCCTGTTGTTAAAACATAGGCTATTTGGGACACTTAATCCCTACTTCTGAACATTCTGCTTATGTATTGTGTGGGACGTGCTTTGGAAACAAGTTAGTGTCCATTAATTTGACTAGCAAGAGGAAATAGCCACCTTTTTACTTTCTCAGTTCTATGAAGTGAACTAAACGGAGGTCTCTTAACTGGGATTAGAATTCAGGTTTTCTACTTTTCAAAACTATCATGTCTTGAAAAATATAAAATTAGGAGTTTTCATTTGTACAGGTCTCAAAACAGACCCTGAAATTTGCTATTGTCCCTAAATCTTCAATCTAGGCTTGACTATATACGTCAGGTGATCAAGTCATGTGACTGTGTTTGTGAAATTAATCACCAAATTGCTATTTTCATCTCCTGAGAATTTCATTCCAAAAAGATTTGGTCCTTTTTACTGGATTCCACTCCTGCTCTAGTCCCCCCCCCCCATTACAATGAGAAAGCACTGCCATCTACTGGACTCTGAAGATATTGCTGCTATAGCTTTTAGTCCAAGAGAATTCTTACAATTCTACTGCTTTTTTGCACTTTGTCAATAATATAGCAGTTAGAGTTATTTTGACAGTATGAGTTACATAAAAATAAAATTCCAGGAGTCGGGGGTCAGGGTAAAGTAGGATAGGAGACAGAAATAATACCACCACCACCCCCTCCCCCCATTATTGCTGATAGTCCTAAATACAACATGCATTCACCTACATTCATTAACAAATTTCTACTGAGCACCTACTATACCATACCCCAGGTACTGGGCAAGGGACACAATGTTAACACGATAGAATTAGAGAGGTAATCTCCCTTATCATATGATAGAGTTTAGCACCTAGTGGGTAGTTTCCATTTATTATTGAATTCTATTCATGTGCCAGGCTCATAATGTTCACGACCACCTTTCATCCCCCAAACAATTTATGATGAGGTAGAAATTGTTACCTCCAT
This sequence comes from Lynx rufus, assembly GCF_022079265.1. Classification (NCBI taxonomy): domain Eukaryota; kingdom Metazoa; phylum Chordata; class Mammalia; order Carnivora; family Felidae; genus Lynx; species Lynx rufus. Next base: position 56,522,307 of record NW_025814897.1, read on the forward strand.
TTACAGAGGAGAAAATAAACTCAGAGGTGACTCAATTTGCCCAAGATCTCTCTCGTAGGTTAAGTTAAACTAGGAATTAAACTCACAGCAATCTGACTCCAAAACCTGTATTCTTAACCACCAGATTACACTCATCCAAGTAGCTGTGAGCATCCTCCCCAAAACAAGAGGAGCTGACAAAAGGAAATTCAGGCAAAGACGGTCTTACATGTCTATGTTAAAGGCAAAACTCCTAAACTGAGAACTGAAGGTTTCCAGCTTATTGGAGAAGGAGCTGACCCAACAGCCTCTTATCCCCCCTGCTCCCCTAATTGCCATTCTGGCAGTTAAATCCATCTAGAAAACATCTCTTCAAGCCATCTAGCCTTATTCACCAACTTCCATCCGCTCCAACTTCAAGCTACAACAGTGTTCCTCTCTGGTTCTCCATAGTCCCCAAACATTAAAAAGGGCACCTCTACCTAAGGTGCTCTTCAAATTACTTATATTCTGCTCTAATTCACCTGTGTCATCTGCAAGACCCAAATAACTGACACCAAAAACAATTTTTCAAACTAATCCCTAAGATTTTCTGGTGTGTCCAATAGTTTCCAAACACACTCCTGGTAGTGAGACCGAACTGACTAATCTGTAATAAAATTGTATTGCACTTCATCAAAAGTCACCATTCTGTTTTGACCCTCCAAAGAATTATGTAGAATAAGAGCAAACAGCCCAGATCTTCTTTTAGGAAAGTCAATAATCTAGATTTAGAAAAGATGAATTGGGGTGGTTACAAAACAAGTTTTCGCTTTAGAAAGCATTTTACCTTAAGCCACACTAAACAAACTTATGATGATACTTAAAACAAGATTCTATTTACACAGTGCTTTTTACACTATGTGTCAAGGCACAGCTGGACTAAACAAAACTCACAGAATTAGGAAAACCCTCTTACCTTATGTTCAAATGGAGCACCATAGTAGCCATCGTTCAGCCCAAAAATTATTTCATTCTGGTTGCGGGCATGAATCTATAAAAGAAGAAAAACACCCTATCAGTTCTTCTCATTCCAATTAAGTTTTAATATGATTGGAGCATGACAGTTAAAACGGGACCTACTTCAATGCTGAAAAACAGGCTGACTAATATAACAAGCCAGCAGAAAACAAATCACTTATCCTAAGACCAGAGAATCTATTGACAGCTTCTTGCTTTAGTCAAAGGGCTCACAAAATCATCACATGAGATAACAGGCACCATCATTCACATATATTTTCCACAAATACTTCTTGAGATTGCTATGGAAAGGCTAGTTCTAAAACACAAGGGATCCAGAGACATACTGTATATTCTCTGATCTCAAAGAAAACACAATCCTGTCCATAAGAGTGCTTTAAAAAACATAAAGTCCTGAGGTGCCTGGGTGGCTCAGTTGATTGAGTGTCTGACTTTGGCTCAGGATCTCTCAGTCCGTCAGTTTGAGCCCCACGTCAGGTTCTATGCTGACAGCTCAGGGCCTGGAGCCTGCTTTGAGTTCTGTGTCTCCCTTTCTCTCTGCCCCTCCCCTGCTCGTGCTCTTTCTCTCAAAAGAATAAATAAACGTTAAAACACACACACATACACACACAAAGTCCTAGAAAAAAACATACAAGATTAGTATTATTTTCTATTTTCAAAAAGACAGTTTAAAGATAATAATACCTAAGCTGCATCATCGCTCTGGACCCTAGTTTCCTCAACTAGAAATGAGTGAGTCAGATTATGCTCTGTTATATCACACTTCTGTACCTACCCCCCCCCTCCGGCTAAATCCAACATATCATCCAAATTTCACTCAAGATGACCAATCAATTTAACCTAACTAACGTTTGTAAAACAATCCGTTCAGTGACAACAGAATACACGTCACATGTATAGGAAACACTCACCAAAAAGAGATCTGATATTCTGGGCCATAAAATAAACCTCACAAAATCCAAAAGGATTGAAATCATACAAACTATTTTCTCTAAATCCGTCAGAATTCAAGTAGAAATCAAGAAAAGAAGGATATCTGGGAAATCCACAAATGTTTGAAAATTAAACACCATACCTCTAAATAACCCTTGAGTCAAGAAATAAAAGGGAAATTAGAAAATATTTTGAATTGAATGAAAATGAAAATACAACACTGAAGTCTGTGAGTCAGAGTTATTGCAAGGCTTAGAGGAAAATTTATTAAATGCTTACTTTAGAAAAGATAAGTCTCAAAACAGTAATGCAAAATCCTACCTTGAGAAACTAGTAAAGAAGAGCAAAGTAAACCCAAAGCAAGCAAAAGAAAGAAAATTATAAGTATAAAATGAGAAATCAATGAAACTGAAAATAACGATAATCAATGAAACTAAATACCAGTTCTTTGAAAAGCTAAGAAAATGGATAACTCTCTAGGCAGAGTGATTAAGAGTAGAAAGAGACAGAAATTACTGATAGCAAGAATGAAAGAGGAAAGGATCATTGGACAGCCTATAAGCCTTACAAGAATAGAATAATACTGTGAAAATTTTTATACTAATAAATTTGAAATCTTATGTGAAACTGACAAACTCTTAGGAAAACAAAATATCAAAGCTCACTCAAAAAGAAAGAGATAACCTAAAAAGCCCCATATCTAGTTAAGTAATAGAAGTTATACTTTTAAACTTTCCCACAGGGAAATCTTAACACCCAGATGGGTTCACTGAAGAATTCTGTCAAACATTTGTGTAATAACGAATACCAACTTTGTTACACAAACCCTTCCAGAAAACAGAAAACTAAACACTTCCCAATCTATTTTACAAGACCAGCATTACTCTCATACTAAACCAGAAAAGAACAATGCAAGAAAAGTACAGACCAATATCCCCCACGGACACAGATGAAAGAAGTCTTACCAAAATATTAGCAAATATAATCCGTTATGAAAGGAAATTTCCTGAACCTGATAAAGTGTTTACAAAATTTACAGCTAATATTATACTTAATAACGAAGGACTGAATACTTTTAACCAACATTAGTAACAAAACAAGGATGTCCACTCTACTCACTTCTATTCAACATTACATTGTACTGAAGTCTGAACCAATGAAATAAGAAAAAGAGGAAAAATACATACCCATTAAGAAGAAATTAAACAATGTGTGCACAGATATGACTGCCTATATAGGAATTTATAAAAGGAATCTACCAAAAAACTACTAGACCTAATAAATGAGTTTAGCAAGGTCAGAGAATACATGCTCCACACAGAAATGTTTGTATATATTAGCAACAATAGTTGCAAATAGGAATAGTTTTTTAAAGGAACAGCATTTAAACTAGCATTAAAAAACATGGAATCCACAGGTACAAATCTATCAAAATATGTGCAAGATCTGTATACTGAAAACTACAAGATGCTGATGAGTGAAATAAGATTTTCACAAATGCAGGGATACCATGTCCATAGATTGGAACACTCGATACTATTAAGATGTCAATTCTTCCCAAATTTTCTTAGATTTTTGTAGAATTGACAAATTAGTCCTAAAATATATATGTAAAAGCAAAAGATCTAGAATAGCCAGAACAACTCTGAAAAAAGATCAAAGTTGGAGGATGCATATTACCTGAATTCATGATGTATAAAACTACACTATTCAAGATCATGTGGTATTGGCATAAAGACAGACATGCAGATCAATAAAATACAATACAGTCCAGAAACAGACCCATACAAATGATTTTAAACAATTCATTTCAACAAAGATAGCAAGGTAATTCAATAAGAGCTCTTACAACAGAGTACAGGAACAAATGTTCATCTATCTGCAAAACAACGAACCTTACACTTTAAATAAAAGTGAATTCAAAATGATCATAGGCATAAACATAAAACCTAAGACTGTAAAACTTCTAGAGAAAAAACTCCATAAGAGAAATCTTTGTGACCTTGGATTAGGCGGAGATGTCTTAGATAAAACACAAAAAGGATGAAACATTAAAGTAAAAGCTAATATAGCAGACTTCATCAACACTTATAAGCTTCTGTTCTTTGAATGGCACTTAAAGAAATGAAAAGCCACAGACTGGCAGAAAATAATTGGAAAATACAGATCTTATAAAGAACTGACTCATATCCAGAATACATACAGAAATTCTACTCGATAATGAGAATTCAAACAACCAAATAAAAAGTGGGCAAAAATCTGAATATTTTACAAAAAAGGGGTAAGAGAAAGAGAGACTGATGACAAACATTTTTTTAACTGCTCAACATGATTTCATCACCAGAGAAACTCAAATTAAAATCACAAGATTCTATACACCCATAACAAAGCAACACAAACAGAAGAAAGAGAGATTAAGAAAACAATCCCATTTACAATTGTACCCAAAAAAATAAGATACCTAGGAATAAACCCAAAAAAGCAGTGAAAGACCTATGCTCTGAAAACAAGAAATTAAAGACAATGCAAAGAAATGGAAACACATTCCAAATTCTACACTCATGGACTAGAAGAACAAATATCGTTAAAATGTCGTACTACTCAGGGGTGCCTGGGTGTCTTAGTCGGTTAAGCGTCCAACTTCAGCTCGGGTCTTGATCTCATGGTTCATGGGTTCAAGCCCCACGTCAGGTTCTGTGCTGACAGCTCAGAGCCTGGAGCCCTCTTCAGATTCTATGTCTCCTCTCTCTCTGCCCCTCCCTGGCTCATGCTCTGTCTCTCTCTCTCTCAAAAATGAATAAACATTTAAAAAAAAAATTTTAATGTCTTACTAGTCAAAGCAATCTACACATTTAATGTAATGCCTATCAAAATACCAACAGCATTTTTTCACAGAAATAAAATAAGCAATCCTAAAATATATATGGAACCACAAAAGACCCTGAATAGTCAAAGCAATCTTGAAAAAGAAAAGCAAAGCTGGAGGCATCACAATTCTAAACTTCAAGTTATATTATAAAGCTGTGGTAATCAAAACAGTATGGTACTAGAATAAAAACAGACACATAGATCAATGCAACACAATATAAAATCCAGAAATAAACCCACAATGATATGGTCAATTAATCTTTGACAAAGCAGAGAAGACTATCCAATGGGAAAAAGACAGTCTCTTTAACAAATGGGTGTTGGGAAAACTGGACAGATACATGCAAAAGAATGAAACTGGACCACTTTCTTACACCATACCCAAAAATAAATTCAAAATGGATTAAAGACCTAAATGTGAGACCTGAAACCATAAAAATCCCAGAAAAGAACACAGGGAATAATTTCTCTGACATTGGCTGTAGCAACATAGGTCCCCTGAGGCAAGGGAAATAAAAGCATAATTAAACTATCAGGACTACATCAAAATAAAAAGCTTCTGCACAGCAAAGGAAACAATCAACAAAACTAAAAGGCAGCCTACTGAATGGGAACAGATATTTGCAAATGACATATCTTATAAGGGTTAATATCCAAGATATATAAAGAATTCATAAAACTCAACACCCAAAAAGCAAATAATCCAATTTAAAAAAGGGCAGAAGGCACAAACAGACATTTCTCCAAAAAAGACATTCACAGCCAACAGACACATGGAAAGATGCTCATCATCACTTACCATCAGGGAAATGCAAATCAAAACTATAATGAAATATCACCTCATAACTATCCGAATGGCTAAAATCAACAATACAAGAAACAACAGGTGTTGGCAAGAATGTGAAGAAAAAGAACACTCACGCACTGTTGGTGGGAATGCAAACTGGTGCAGCCGCTGTGGAAAACAGTATGGAGGTTCCTCAAAAAGTTAAAAATAAAACTACACTATGATCTAGCAATTGCACTATTAAGTATTTACCCAGATAATACAAAAACACTAATTCAAAGAGATACATGCACCCCTATGTTTATAGAACCATTATTTACAGTAGCTAAGATATGTAAGCAGCCCAAGTGTCCATCGACTGATGAATGGATAAAGAAGATATGGGGTGTGTATATGTGAGAGAGACAGAGAGAGAGAGAGAGAGAGAGAGAGATGGTATATTACTCAGCCATAAAAAATGGAAGCTTACCATTTGCAATGATTTGGATGCATCTAGAGAATATAATGCTAAGTGAAATGAGTCAGTCAGAGAAAGATAAATACCGTATCATTTCACTCATATGTGGATTTTAAGAAACAAAACAAATGAAGGGAAAAAAGAGAGAGGCAAACCAAGAAACAGACTCTTAACTACAGAAAACACACTGATGGTTACCAGAGGGCAGGTGGGTAGAGGAATAGGTGAAATAGGTGATGGGGATTAAGGAGTGCACTTGTCATGATGAGTACCAGGTAATTAAAATAAAAACTTAAAAAAAAAAAAATCACAAGATACCACTTCAAACCCACCAGAATGGCAAATAGTTTGGCAGCTTCTTATAAATTTCAGCACACACTTAAAACTAGACCCAGACATCCCATTCCTAGGTATTTACTTAAGAGAAATGACAACATAGGTCCACAAAAAGACCTATATTTAAATATTCACAGCAGCATTACTCATTGTGAGGGTTACTAGACTTCACACATTTGTCAAGCCTACTGAACTGTATACCTTAAAAGGGTGAATTTTATTATATATCCATTATACCTCAACAACCTGACTTGCAAAAGAAAATTTCATTCAAAAGTCAGCCCAACCTGACTCTACCTAGTCCTGTCTAAATACCTCTTCCATATATTCCCCCAAATTGTATTACAAAGCCGTAGTAATTAAAACAGTATGGTACTGTGAAGGTCTATGCAAGTATTCATCAATTATCAGTGTACTAAGTCTAAGGATCTTGTCTTACCCACCTCTGGATCCTTAATAGTAAGAACAATGCCTGATAGAAAGTACATGATCAATGAACCTAAGTAATTCTGTCTATTATCCTCATACATGTTAATCTTGCTTAGTCTGAAAATTTGTAACCCTATTTTTTTATGTTTATTTGTTTTTGAGAGAGAGAGAGAGAGAGAGAGAGAGAGAGAGATGGTCTGTGAGTGAGGGAGAGGCAGAGAGAGAGGGAGACATAGAATCCCAGGCTCCAGGCTCTGAGCTGTCAGCACAGAGCCTGATACAGGGCTCAGACCCACGAATGGCGAGATCATGACCTGAGCTAAAGTCAGCCATTTAACCAACTGAGCCACCCAGGTACCCCAATTTGTAATCCAAGTTTATCTGATTTTCTAGTAGTATATTACTTGTTATATCTATTTCATAGGTGAGTTCTGACTTTCTACAATGATACTAAGTTTCTAATTTGCTTTAAAAATATGTTTTCCCTTTCTCTTGTTCTCCGTTATACCAGCATAACCAGCTTTATATTTATAATAAGACACCTGAAAGTTGACTCTCTGCAATTGAGCAAGTTTGACATAAACACAGTTGGGTATTTCAAGATCACTACCTAAGGAATATGTGAGTTGAAAAGCATGAAGGCCATCTTCGTTGCTTCTACAGTCATCTTCTATAGCCATACACTCTAATGTTAAGAAGCATCATCCTCTGAGAAATGCAGGTACTTTCAGAAGAAAGACAAACAAGTACTCAATACCAGAGTCTATCCACAGAGAGCCAACTATGGTATTTGGGAAGACAGAAAGAGTACTGCCTCAGCGCAGGGCTCTGGTTGGCCAATCTAAAGGCAACAAGTATACCGTACCAAAAGAGGAAAAAAGGCCCTAAGCTAAAAGTCAGTGTTTTATAAATTTTTATTAAGACCAGTCCTAAAGGGGCGCCTGGGTGGCTCAGTTGGTTAAGCGTCCGACTTCAGCTCAAGTCATGATCTCGCGGTCTGTGAGCTCAAGCCCCGCGTCGGGCTCTGTGCTGACTGCTCAGAGCCTGGAGCCTGTTTCAGCTTCTGTGTCTCCCTCTCTCTCTGACCCTCCCCTGTTCATGTTCTGTCTCTCTCTGTCTCAAAAATAAATAAACATTAAAAAAAAAATTACAAAAAAAAAAAAAAAAGACCAGTCCTAAAACAGGGAGAATAATACAAAAACAAAAAAGATTAAGAATCTGTAGCCATTAGAATTTAGTTATGGAAAATATCCATTATATGCATTGTTCTGGTCACTATATAGAAGAACACAAAATAAAGTATACAATAAGCAAAATGAGGGCAAAGGATTTTTTTTTAATCTGATAAAAAAAACATGTAGAATTAAATTGATTCTTTAAAAGAAATATACCAGAAAGTCTATATTGAATAAATATTAAGAAACATCAAGGATATTCATAGATATGACTAATACTTTAAAGTTACCTTTAACAGCAGTCCCTCGGGTATCACAAAATAGATACAGCACTCATTCCAAGGTAGGAGGACTACCAAGGACTATATGTATATATTAGTGTGAACAAAACAAAGAATAAATTTGTAAGTCAGCCAGGCCTGGAATCAAATCCCAGCTCCACCTAGCAGTGTGATCTTGAACAGTTTCTTAAACTCTCTATGGTTCAATTTTCCCATCTGGAAAATAAGGGCAATAATACCAAACTTCACAAGGCTGATATAAACACAAATTATAATAATCTATGTCTAGGGATGGTAAATAGGTTTCATATCATATGCAACTCTGATAAATTACTAGTTGCATCCCGAACAGTGTCAGAAGGGATTATGGAGCTACTTCTGAGCTCAGCTAGAAGGGTGCTATGATCCAATAGCTACATCACTCAAAGGGGATTGGTAGCAGTGTATAAACCAGGCAATTGTTATCTCCGTGCTCAATAAACAGTAGCTCTCCTTATTCCTGAAACAACTCAACTCTACGGATCATAAGAGAAGCGCTTTATAGTACATTCCATATTTGCAACTTAATGTTTAGATTCTATTGGGGAATATCCAATAAAACAGAAGAAGCAGAATGCTATTGGAAAGTATATTCTTTCCTACACCTCCCAGAAAAAAATCCTCTTAAATTAGCAGCTTAGGGTGCTTCCTCGTAAGTTTCCTCAGTTAAAAATTATTTTTCAAACTTGGTAATGACTCAAATTTCTATAATTAAGTAAACAATCATCAAAGTTCTCTCTTTATGATCGGAAATGTAGAATCGTAAGAATCTACAGAAAGGTTAGATAGGTTAATTTAGAGAAGACAACTACTCATAACTAGAATCTAAAAATTACCTAAACATTAAAAAAAAGTGGGGGTGCGCCTGGGTGGCTCAGTCAGTTGAGTGTCCAACTTTGGCTCAGGTCTTGATCTCGCGGCTCATGGGTTCAAGCCCCGCATTGGGCTCTGTGCTGACAGCTCAGAGCCTAGAGCCTGCTTCAGATTCTGTGTCTCCCTCTCTGTCTGCCCCTCCCTTGCTCATGCTCTCTTTCTCTCTCTCTCTCAAAAATACATAAACATTATAAATAAATAAATAATTACCTGCTGACCCAAGTATTTCAGTCCATCCAAACAGACTTTCCATTCAATCAAAAGCTGGTAGATGTCCTCCTTTCCACCCCATATCTTCACCACGAAACAAGACACAGATGTATCAAGACGGTCTGGCATTATTCCAAAATCGAGACTCCGCCACGTTGGATTCTGTTGATGGAAAGGAGAGCATGCTTTATGAAGACTCTAACTTGTTTATAATTATTTCAATTAGATTATAAATCATTTTGTTTTTAAAAACCAAAAGACCTCATAAATATATTAAATTACAAACCTAAATGAATCAGGAAGACATTCCCATTAACACAATGGTAGTGATAATGGTATAAGCATACCTCAGAGCTAATTGCCGGTTTGGTCCCAGACTACCACAATAAAGCAAGTATCACACTAAAGCAAGTCAAATGAATCTTTTGGTTTTGAGAAACCAAAAGAAAAAGAAAAGTTATGTTTACAATATAACACAGTCTCTTAAGTGTTCAATAGCATTATGTCTAAAAAAAAGAAATGTAAACACCTTAATTAAAAAATACTTTATTACTGGGGCACCTGAGTGGCTCAGTCAGTTAAATGTCCAACTCCGGCTCAGGTCATGATCTCACGGTTTGTGAGTCTGAGCCCCACATCAGGCTCTCTGCTGTCAATACATTGCCCGCTTCAGACCCTCTGTCCCCCTCTCTCTCTGCTTCTCCCCTTCTCAAAAATAAATAAACACTAAAAAAATACTTTACTGCTTAAAAATGTAACCATCATCTGAGCATTGAGCGAGTCATAATCTTTTTGCTGGTGGAGGGCATTGCCTCGATGTTGATGTTGGTGTATGCAGTGAGGATAGTACTTTACACACAGTAAAATGTCTTTCAAAATTACAATCAAACCTCTCGAACCCACCACTGTTTTTTAACAACTAAATTTGTGTAATATTCTAAATCCTTTCTTGTCATTTCAACCATCTTCACAGGATCTTAACCAGGAGTAGATTCTTTCTCAAGAAACCACTAGAAGCCAGTCCTCATCTGTTCAAGTTTTATCATGAGATAACAGCAATTCAGTCCCGTCTTCAGGCTCCCCTTGTAATTTTACTTCTCTCCCTATTTCTACAACGTCGGTCGTTACTTCTTCCACTGAAGTCTTGAACCCCGTGAGGTCATCCATGAGGTTTGCAATCAGCTTCTTCCAAAATCCTCTCGATATTGATATTCTGACCTCTTCCCATGAATCACAATGTTCTTAATGGAATCTAGAATGGTGAATCCTTTCTGGCAGGTTCTCAATTGGCTTTGCCCAGATCTATCAGAATCGCTATCTATAGCAGCTACAGCCTTATGAAATTTATTTCTTAAATAATAAGACTTGAATGTTGAAATTACTCCTTGGATCCATGAGCTACAGAATGGATGTTGTTAGCAGGCATGAAAACAACATTAATTTCACTTTACACCTCCATCAGAGGTCAAGAGTGTTCAGGTGCATTGTCAATGAGGAGTAGTATCTTGAAAGGAATCTTTTTCTGAGCAGATCTCAACAGTGGGCTTAAAATATTCATGAAATCATGTTGGAAACAGATGTGTTGCCACTCAGGCTTTCTTGCTCCATTTACAGAGCAGAGGCAGAATGGATTTAGCACAATTTTTAAGGGCCCTCAAATTTTCAAAATGGTACATGACATTGGCTTCAACTTAAAGTCACCAGCTGCATTAGTTCGTAACAAGAGAGTCAGACTGTTCTTTTGAAGCTTTGAAACTAGGCATTGACGTCTTTAGCTGTGAAAGTCTTAGATGGCACCTTTTTCCAGTTAAGAAGGCTGTTTGATCTACATTGAAAATCTGCTGTTTAATGTAGCCACCTTTATTAATTATCTTCGTCAGATCTTCTGGAGAACTTGCTGCAGCTTCTACATCAGCACTTGCTGCTTCACCTTGCACTTTTATGTTACAGAGACAGTTTCTTTCCTTAAACTTCATGAACCAACCTATGCTAGCTTCAAACTTTTCTTCTGCAGTTTCCTCACCCCTCCAAGCCTTCATGTAATTGAAGAAAGTTAGGGTCTTGCTCTAGATTAAACTTTGACTTAAGGGAATGTTGTGGTTGGCTTGATCTCCTATTGGGACCTCTCAAACTTTCTCCACATCAGCAATAAGACTGTTTTCACTTTCTTATCATCCTGTGTTCACTGGAGCAGCACCTTTAATTTCCTTCAAGAACTTTTCCTTTACATTCACAACTTAGCTAACTATTGGGTGCAAGAGGCCTGGCTTTGGTATATATCTTGGCTTTCAACAGGCTCTCTGCACTAAGCTTAATCATTTCTAGCTTGTGATGTAAAGCAAGAGGCATGTGACTCTTTATTTCACTTGAACGTTTAACGGGCCATTATAGGGTTATTAACCGGCCTAATCACAATATTGTTATGTCTCAGGGAAATAGGGAGGCTGGAGGAGAGGGAGAGAAGTGGGGAAATGGACTGGTCGGTGGAGGAGTCAGAACACACACAACATTTATCAGTTAAGTTCACCATCTTTTTTTTTTTTTTTTCAACGTTTATTTATTTTTGGGACAGAGAGAGACGGAGCATGAACGGGGGAGGGGCAGAGAGAGAGGGAGACACAGAATCGGAAACAGGCTCCAGGCTCCGAGCCATCAGCCCAGAGCCTGATGCGGGGCTCGAACTCACGGACCGCGAGATCGTGACCTGGTTGAAGTCGGACGCTTAACCGACTGCGCCACCCAGGCGCCCCAAGTTCACCATCTTATATGGGTGCAGTGCATTGTGATAGCAATGTCACAGATCACCATAACAAGTATAATCATAATGACAATTTTGAAATATCGTGAGAATCACTAAAACATGACACAGAGACAGAAAGTAAGCAAATGTTTTTGGAAAAATGGTGCCAACAGACTTGGTCAAAGCCAGGTTATCATAAACATCCAATCTGTAAAAACACATTATCTGTGAAGTGCAGTAAACTGAAGTGCAGTAAAATGACGTATACCTGTAAACAGTACAGGAGCACCTGCCAACCATTTGCTGAGTGAAGAAAACAGTAAGAGGAGGAGGAACATCAGTACAGAGGCTACCGTAGTAGTGCCTGCAGATGATGGTCTGGGAGACGGAGAATGGACGTGGGACAGGTAAGGGAGATGGGTTTTGGAACTAGATGTGACAGGAGTTGCTGATGGGTTGAAGGGAGGGCATAGATAAGGGAGGAATCTACAAGGTCTCCTGGGTTTCTGCCTCAAACAACTGGGCAGATGATGTGCCGTTTTCTGTGCAGGGGGAAACTGGCAGAGGCTAAGGGATGTGGTGTGGGGGGGCCGGGCAAGAGACCCAGGAGTCGGCTCTTGAACGTGCCAGGTATGAGATGCCTTTGGGATACGTGGGCACGGACGTCAGGCTGACAGTCTGGAGCCCAGAAGAGAGGTACAGGTGGAAGTGGCAGCCATGTCATGAGCCAGGTCACCCAGGGAGAGTATGAATGAAGGGAGAAGAGGGCCGGGACCCACGTGGGTCCATAACGGTCTTAAAGCCAACAAAAACCAACAAAAACCAAACCAGCTGAACAAGGTCATGTTAGTGTGGTGAGCTGGAGAAGTCTGTTTCAGCTCCCTGGGTTTGCTTCCTCCTCTGTAAAGTGAGATGATAATTCTTCCTCATAGGACCATACCCCAAAGCCCCAGACACACAAGGAGGGGCTCAACAGATGACAAAGCCCCAGGATGGCTCTGATTTCTCCGTTCTGACAAGACCGGAAAAGAGACAGACTTAGCTCTTCTCCAGCCGAAGCCAGCAGAAATAGGTCCCTTAGCCATCTCGATGAGTTAGTCCCCCTCAGAGCTTTGCCGATTCTCCAGGCTTCTCGAGAGCACTGGCCAGCAGGGCCCTGCCCTAGAAGGGAAGTCCATGCTGCATGCAGCTCCTCAGAATGACCACCAGTACTTCTGAATTTTGCTGCTTATTTATTGTCATTAGGAGGATATATTCTAATTTCTCATTAACATGGCCTCATATGGTAATTCATCTATTTATTCAATACTTAATGCACAATTATTAAGAACCATAAATGCCTTCAAAATACCTCTAAAGTATTAGATTCAAACCTCTATTTAAAGAATTACATTACTTCATGAAAAGGTCAGTAGAAGAATTATGCAAAAGGCTACACAGTAGCACAAACGGGAGTAAATAAACTTTAAATGAATCGGGGAAAGACATCACCACAGAGGCTGTGAAACTTGACTTTTAAAGGATAAACAGGGGGCACCTGGGTGGCTAAGTCGGTTAAGCGTCCGACTTCAGCTCAGGTCACGATCTCGCGGTCTGTGAGTTCAAGCCCCGCGTCGGGCTCTGGGCTGATGGCTCAGAGCCTGGAGCCTACTTCCGATTCTGTGTCTCCCTCTCTCTCTGTCCCTCCCCCATTCATGCTCTGTCTCTCTCTGTCTCAAAAATAAATAAACGTTAAAAAAAATTAAAAAAAAAAAAAGGATAGGGGCGCCTGGGTGGCGCAGTCGGTTAAGCGTCCGACTTCAGCCAGGTCACGATCTCGCGGTCCGTGAGTTCGAGCCCCGCGTCAGGCTCTGGGCTGATGGCTCGGAGCCTGGAGCCTGTTTCCGATTCTGTGTCTCCCTCTCTCTCTGCCCCTCCCCTGTTCATGCTCTGTCTCTCTCTGTCCAAAAAATAAATAAACGTTGAAAAAAAAAAAAAAAAAAAAAAGGATAAACAGGATTTCCCCAGGTAAAAATAAGGAACTACAGGCACAGGGAACACCATAAACAAGGGTCCAGCAGTATGACGTATGATGTGGTCAGGGAGCTAACACAACTGGAATGCATGCAAGCGTAATGGTTCACAAAGCTCAAGAAATAAACAAGGCACTAAATTGAAGGATCTTTGGGGACACCTGGCTGGCTTAGTTGGTAGAGCATGCAACTCTTGATCTCAGGGTCGTGAGTTCAAGCCCTATGTTGGGCATAGAGATTACTTAAAAATAATAATTTTTAAAAATCTTAAAAAAAAAAAAATGGGGGCGCCTGGGTGGTTCTGTTGGTTAAGTGGCTAACTTCGGCTCAGGCCATTATCTCGCATTTCGTGAGTTCAAGACTCGTGCTGGGTTCTGTGCTGACAGCTCAGAGCCTGGAGCCTGCTTCAGATTCTGTGTCTCCCTCTCTCTGCCCCTTCCATGCTCACACTCTGTCTCTGTCTCTCCAAAAATGAATAAACATTAAAAAAAATCTTTTTTTAAACCTGAAGGATGTTTTATGCCTTGCCAAGGAGTACTTTTACTTTGTTCAGTATGGGGAGAAAAGTTTTTTTTTTTTTATTTTTTATTTTTTTAAAAATTTTTTTTTCAACGTTTTTATTTATTTTTGGGACAGAGAGAGACAGAGCATGAGCGGGGGAGGGGCAGAGAGAGAGGGAGACACAGAATCGGAAACAGGCTCCAGGCTCCGAGCCATCAGCCCAGAGCCTGACGCGGGGCTCGAACCCACGGACCGCGAGATCGTGACCTGGCTGAAGTCAGACGCTTAACCGACTGCGCCACCCAGGCGCCCCTGGGGAGAAAAGTTTTAAGGTAAGAATGACAAGGTCAACTTTATGCTCTAAAAAACTTTATTTTTCATTAAGATAATCATTCAGATAGTTGAAATGCTAAATGTAAATATAATCAATCTTACCAAATTAACAATTTTAATACAATATAAATCAATCAAACAGTCCTCATACAAGAATAACAATTCTTGGCTCTGTAACAGTTATTTTTCTGACCAAAGCAGGGAGGGGAGTAGGGTAGTGCTTGCTTTTGTTCTGGGAGATATACTGATGCATGTGTTTTGTGGGTTTGGTTGTTAAAGTTTCTGGAGATAAGACATGACTTCCAATTTCACAGCACTTTATGTCTGATATATCTTTTTCACTTATAGTTTGATATTTTTATTGCCTGATTTCCTTCCACTAAAATAAAAGCTCTGACAGACAGTAACATTGTCTGATTTGTTCACAAGATCTTCAAAGCTTGAAAAATCCGTGGTATGCACTCAGTAAGTATTTGCTGCATTAGTGAATGAATGTCTGATCAATTGACATGGGTGTCTGAGGATACTGGAAGACCATCAATAAACAGCACGATGATAATACAGTAAGCACATTTATGCAATCAGTTTTATATTGAATCATTTAAAAAAATAGCAACTAAATTCCCACCCATCCACAAATTTTAGCCTACGATCAACAGAATTGCATTCTTGTATGACCCCCAGGATCTACCTGACTGTAACTGTTTCAGCAGCCCTGCTAAATAAGGGTAGAGCACAATCTGACCAGTCAGTAAGCTTCGCAGACACCAAAGTGATCACTAGAAATGTGGATGGAACCATGGCAATCAACCAAACAGAACCACTGGCTTATGAAGTCATTTAACTTCAGCCTTTGGTCTGTCAAACAGAGCTGAGGGGCAGGGCAGTATGGCAGAGAGGCAAGTGCTGAAGTTAAGCTATACTGCTAACCCACATAATCCCCTCTGTATATTACAGTACTCACTTATAAAAACCAGAACAACCATCACCTTACAGAGTTATAAAGCTTAAACAGAATAATCATAATTATAGTAATAGCTGCCATTTTAACATTTTATTAGGGACAGGTACTATATAAAGTCCGATAACATGAAAAGGACACAGAAGAAAGCCTATCCTAGCATTAGACAGAAGTATCTAATCTGTTTAATAAAACAGCCCTGTTCATATCAATAAGCCCACCTATAGTAAATAAGACAACCGGTTAACCCCATTAGTTAAAAAGATAAAATATCATATTTCATCAAGTCTGAGATACCACTAATGATAAGAAGTATCATTATTTTATGTGCCATTAAAAAAAAAAAAGAAGTAGCAATGATTTTAAGATGCATCTAGATTTTAAAGGTATTAAACTGTGAAAAAATGTGCACCTGAGAATCAATGAAACACAATAGCTAAGTGCCTTATCCAAGGTCTCGTAGTAAAAATAGCACCAGAATTTGAACCTAGGTCTCTAAAATTCCTCTCATGTTCTTTTTTGTGTGTCTGGTTCTTGGTTTTGTTTTCACCCCGCCAAATTACAGAAGACAATTTAGAACAAAAGGGACCTTAAGAGATTGTCAACAATTTCCTTATTTTGGATCCCACAGCCAGAAGCAGAAAGAGGAAGGGAGAACTCTGCCCTGGACCCATGCCCTATTCTCTGGCCAAAAGGAACTGGGGTCCCTTCACAGGGCTCAAACTTGCTCTTACTGTTCTATCACCTCATGTACACCTGAGCAGGGCTGAGACACAAATAAGTAGTTAAACATGACAGCAAAAACTAAAATATTACCACAAGAACGAATGATTCATTACAGATATGCTATACTTAATCTTCACAAAACTCAGAGTCCTCTGAGTTGACAGCATTATCCCAATTTTTCAAAGGAGATATATACTATATACTATTGTACATATACTATAAACCATTAAGTGATTTGCATAAGGTCACACATTTGGTTATAACTGGAGCAGGAAGTCAAAGTCTACGTATCTGCCTTTAAACACATGATAACAATTAAAGACAAAAAGAAAACAAACAAGGACAACATCAGCTAACTTTTGTATAGGAGGTAGGCCATGCTGCTAGGGATCATTTAGCATAAAGCATTTGGGCCTCAGTCCTAGGCAGCCCCTGAAGGAGACTCTAGTATAAGATGGGATGTTCCTCATGATAACCTTGAGTCAACAAGAAAAAGGTAAATAAAAAAGGCAAATGTTCCCTAAATAAGAAAGGGGAAGGGGGGGGGGGGGAGGAAGATGTGATGTAAATATGAAAAATTCAAATGATAACATTTCACCTAACTGGAATTCAACAGACCACCAACTCCACTATCCTTGAATAGTCAAAAACAGGAAGCATGAAAAAAGAGCTACTTAAACTACCAAGTTAGATCGCATATATCCTATAAAATAAATAAATAATAAATAAATAAAAATGTCAAGTCCATGCATAGAATTTGTTTATTCCTAATTGGCATTAATTGGCATATTTTTCCAGAATATGCACTTTATTAAAACATGTATATCTAAATGGTCAACAAAAGCATAGAACTGGAAAAGGTAATCAATTAGAACAGTATATGAGGAAATATAAATTAAAAACACAACGCAATACCACCATCCAGCCAGAAAGGCTAAAATTTAAAAGACAGATAATACCAAGTTTGAGCAAGGATGCAGAGCAGCTAAAAACCTCACACTGCTAATAGGGCGGCGACCAGTATAAACATTTTGAAAAACTATTTGGCAATATCCATGAAAGCTGAAAATAACGATGACCCTCGCACTTGATTCCACTCTTAAGTATGTATCTAAGGAAAACGAAATGCATACACATGTTCACCAAAGAACATGTCATTAGATTTAATGAACTACTACATGCAACAATATGGACGAATCTCACATATATAATGATGCTTATACATGATAGATATATATCTAGATAGATAGACAGATAGCTAGATAGCTAGATAGCTAGATAGATAAAGTTCAAAAACAAGCCAAACTAATCAATGGTGCTAGAAGTCAGGACAGTGGTTCTCTTTGGGAGGAGGTAGTGACTAGAAGGAGAACATGAGGAGCGCTGATAATGTTCTATATTTCTTGATCTGGTTACAATGATCTGTTCTCTTTGAAAAATCATCAAGATATTATTTGTGTCCTTTACTGCAGTGTGCTAGATCTCAATAAAAAGTAATGAAATTAATATTCCTTAAAGACCCAATAGCAGAAAAAATACAGCATCTTAAGAGGAGGAGGTTGCTGGGGGCATCTGGGTGGCTCAGTCGGTTAAGCGTCCAACTTCCACTCAGGTCATGATCTTGCCATTCAGAGTTCAAGCCCCGCATTGGGCTCTGTGCTGGCAGCTCAGAGCCTGGAGCTGCTTCAGATTCTGTGTCTCCCTCTCTCTCTGCCTCTCTCTCTCAAAAATAAACATTTAAAAAATTTTTTTAAAAAGGAAGAGGTTGCAGAGATAAAGCAAATAAAGGTATCTCTTCATGATATAATTTTAGGCCTTAAAGTCTAAAGAGCAGAAGTTGGAGAACCTTCCTGGCCTTCAAATTACACCACCTGAAAAGGCAGCTATTTCCTCTCCTATGTGTAAGATGACTTCTCATCTAAAGTACATGTACTCTAGAATATTACACAGTATAATTTCAAATTCTCACTCTCAGAATGACAAAGTACCAGAGAAAGTATGAAAGAACCACCTCTTTCCAAAGTGAAAACAACACTTGGTGAATATATCTGAACGGCTGTATTGCATGGGGGAGAGGGATGATTCTGGGGGCAGTTGTTGCATTAAATGTTTGTAAATACTAAAATAAATTAGAGGGGCGCCTGGGTGGCTCAGTCAGTTAAGCATCCGACTCTTGATTTCGGCTTGGCTCATGGACTCGTGGTTCATGGGTTCGAGCCCCACAGGGCTCTGCGATGACAGTGAGGAGCCTGCTTAGGATTCTGTCTTCCTCTCTCTCTGCCCCTCCCCTGCTCGCTCTGTCTTTCTCTCTCTCAAAATAAATAAATAAACATTAAAAAAAAATTTTTTAACATATTAGAAGCCTTTGAAGGTGAGGCTAGTGTTCTTACATTACATCATGTGGTTAAACAGATGAGCTGGGTTTCCTTTCTAAGCCAACACAGCAGTAACCCAGCACAGCTATTGTCAGCCTTCTCATTATAATGACCTTCCTTTATACTTTCACAAAATAGCTGCCAGACAATGAGCGGTAACTCCTGAGTCTGTACATTCAGACACAGGCAGAAAAAAGCCTACCAGACATTCAAAGACTTTATTGCCCGTGCACTTTATTACTATAAAGACCCAGATGATTTTTATTTATGTTTAACCTACGCATGTCAGCCCATTTTCTAGATAGAACAAATTATTCAAATACTAAGATCATCTAGGAACCTATACCGTATTCACTAAAAATACAGTGGCAAAATATCAGGATATTTATGGCTTTGAAAAGTTCCCTGCCTACTAACTACCCACAAGACAATCCAAAATCATTATTTTACCAGGACAATTTCCCCAGAACACTGCTCAGTGACTGCTTATTTATTACAGAAACACACTTGTACAAAAATTTCAAAACATTCGCAAAATATCATTGTTCTTATCACTCAATAACAAATGTATTCTCATAAGAAACAATCTAAGGGGTGCCCGGGTGGCTCAGTCGGTTAAGCATCTGACCCTTGATTCCAGCTCAGGTCATGATCTCATGGCTTGTGGGTTCGAGCCCTGCATTGGGCTCTGAGCTTCTAAGCTCAGAGCCTGGAACCTGCTTCGATTCTCTGTCTCCCTCTGCCTCTCTGCCTCTCCCCCACTCGTGCTCTGTCTCTCAAGTCTCTCTCTGTCTCTCAAAAATAAATGTCAAAAAAAATTAAAAAGAAACACAACTTAAATCATTAAATTTCTCAAAAAATACACGGTAACTCTTGGGAACTGCATGCTGATTTTGTAAGCAGTTCTTTCTCAGCCCATTCAGCTCTCTTTCCCTCTAATTCACCTCTACTCCCCCATCACATCTCAACTTAGGACTTCCTTTCTGTCAGAAACCTTTCCTAGCCATCCTCTCTTAACTGAGATAAATAATACTCCTCCATGTTTTCAAAAAATCCTGTTGTTCCCTGGTACTATGATTGCATGTGTCAATTATCCTAGTCTCCCTCCAGCTCATGTAGTTGACCAGACAGAAGTTAGAAACCCCTGTAGATGATGCAGTTTAATACTGGATAACATAATTTGGCATAAATCAAGAGGATCCAGCTCTCTTCTCACGTGCACGTACCCACAGAGATGAAGTGTTAATTCATCTGGTCACAATTCAACTGAAACATAAACTTGGTTTGACAATCACTCAGTAACTCATAAAAAATATTTATACTGTGAAGTCAGTTTTTTCCCCAAAGATTTGAAACAGCTCAGGCAGTCAACATTCCAACCAAAGTTTATGGTTCTGATAATTATGTCACATGCTTTCTCTAAAAATATAGGCTCTAGAACTTTGTTTATTCAATTATAAGGCCTATCACGACCTCCACTAGACCTCTAGCAAATATTTAATCAGTAGAAGGAAGGAAGCTGAAGGAAATGTGATGTAAAGGGAGGCAGCACAATGCTGTAAAAGAATGGGGCCCTCTGGTTTTACCAGTCACTACCAGCCTAGGGGCCTAGAGCAAGTTCCTCAGCCTGTCTGAACCTCAGTTTCCCTAACTACCAAAGCAGCACGTATCTTACCTTGTAGCACTGCTATCAGGGTAAGAAAAAATGTACATCACACATGCAACACACTACTTGAATCACAGGTGCCTCTTATTTATTAAATAACTGATGCCTCTTATTTATTAAAGAAACACACAGATACAGGGAAATTTCAACCCACATGTAAACTAGCACCACTCTTACTCCTACCATGAAACTCTTAATTTTGTGATCAAAGTTTAAAAACTCCCTTTTTGCAAAAGTATCTAATGACCAACTTTATAACTGTTAAAGATAGGTACACGTTGGGGCGCCTGGGTGGCGCAGTCGGTTAAGCGTCCGACTTCAGCCAGGTCACGATCTCGCGGTCCGTGAGTTCGAGCCCTGCGTCAGGGTCTGGG
Source organism: Lynx rufus (assembly GCF_022079265.1). Taxonomy (NCBI): domain Eukaryota; kingdom Metazoa; phylum Chordata; class Mammalia; order Carnivora; family Felidae; genus Lynx; species Lynx rufus. The sequence goes on from NW_025814897.1 coordinate 56,543,382, forward strand.
CTGATGGCTCGGAGCCTGGAGCCTGTTTCCGATTCTGTGTCTCCCTCTCTCTCTGCCCCTCCCCGTTCATGCTCTGTCTCTCTCTGTCCCAAAATAAATAAAAAACGTTGAAAAAAAAAATTTTTTTTTTAAAAAAAAAGGTACACGTGGGTTCATTATACAACTCATCTGTACTTTTGTAAACATATAAAATCAATGTTAGAGAATCTGGGTACCTCCATTCTTGTTGCTTCAATCATTTTAGTTATTAATTAACCAATGACCCTTCAATCTAGCCTTCTCCTAAACCAAAAAAAAAAAAAAAAATCCAAGAGTTAACAAATGGTTTGGAGGGTGTGACATGCTAGCTGAACTAGAGACCTTTAAAGTTAAAGCATACACTGATGACTAACTGTTCTACGCTAAATGTATCTGAGAACAAACCATGACTCTTGACTTGTAACTTGGAGACACATCTCTACCATCTAGCCTGTCAAAGGTGGATTATTCATTACTCAATGCGATAGACATTTGTTGGACTTCTTTGGATGAAGCACTATGCTACGGACAATAGAAAACAGATAAATGAAATAGCTGAGTGACTTTGCCTACCAAATACTCCTAGTTTTGTGTGACGTGTAACTGCACCCTTGCCCAAATCTCTCTCCTGCTAACCAGACCTTAACCATCATCTCCTATCTCTCCAGGTCATTTCCTCTGTGGCCCTGATCCTCTGTTCCTTTGCCCCTGTTGTCATACTTGCTGAGCAAGACTTCAAACCACCCCTGCTCATCCCACCCCACATAGCCATACTAGCTTCTTAGCCAGTTCTTGAAAACCTCAGGTACACTCCTGCTTTTGTACCTTCCTGTTTCTTGGCCTGCAACAGTCCTTCCCCATATAGGTACATAGCCTGTTCCCTCACTTCTTTTAATTATCTGTTCAAATGATTTCATCTATGTGACTACCAGAGAAAAACAGCAACCCAGCCTGCCAGATACTCTCGGATTCTGCTTTATTTTATTCCATTATCTTTATTACCATCTAACATAGTCCAATTTATCATCAATTCTTTATTTTTGAAGCAGAGAGAGAGATTGAGAGAGCGGGGAAGGGGCAGAGAGAGAAGGAGAGAGAGAATTTTAAGCAGGCTCCATGCCCAGCGTGAAGCCTGACACAGGGCTCAATCTCACTAACCGAGAGATCATGACCTGAGTCAAAGTCAAGAGTCAAATGCTTAAACCAGTGAGCCACCCAGGCACCCCCAATTTATGATCAATTCTAACATGCACTCGCCTTCGCTTTGTAAGATGAACTTTAATTTTAGAAATGTTAAGATCGATAAGGTTCTATAACTTTTGACCACCAGGTGGCAGTCATCAAGAGTCACTGTCTCTACAAGCACAACCTCAAAAATAGTTGTTAATATCAGCTCTTTTAAGTTAGGCACACTGTTGGCACTACCCATGCTGAGTTTGACTGGCATTTAAAATCTCTCTCCTGGTGTAAACTGAAACAAACAAAAAACCCTGTACATAATATCTATCAAAATTTTAAATTCAAAAGATTGAAAGAGCAGCAAGTGATTGCAACAATGTGCAATAACCCAGAACTCTCATAGACTGTTGGCCAGACTGCAAATGAAACAATAATCTGGGAAAGCTGTCTGGCATTATATACTCAAGGGGGTCACATGCACACTCCCTGCAGGCCCACTCCCAGATATGTATCTCAACAGAAACGTCCACACATGTTCAACCAACAGATACACAGGAGAATATTCACACCAGCACTATTCATATTAGCTCAAAACTAGAAACTAACCAAATGTTTATCAACAGAAAAATGGATAAATTCTGGTACATTCACACAATGCAATATTATAAACAAACTACAAATATACCTACAATATGAATGACTTACAATATACAGTTGAGACTCTTATAAAGTGGAAGTCAGACACAAAAGAGTGCATACTGTATGATTTCATTTCTATAATGCTTAAAAAGTAGGTAAAATTAATTTATGATGTTAAGTCAGGACAGCAGCAAAAACTGAAGAAGGCATGAGAGGGCTTCTGGGGCACTAAAAATATCCTATTTCTTGACCTGCATGCTGGTTACATGAATTTCAGAAAATTCATCCAGTTGTATACTTAAGATATGTAAACTCTTCTTTATGTATGTTAAGTTTCAATAAAAAGTATTGTTTTTATGTAGACAAGAAGGCATAGACACAGAGCAACAAATCATGAATTTGGTATTAGAGAAGCAAGTATTTGTCGATGAAGAAAAAACCCTCATCCATCCTTTTCTATAAGATGTAATGAAATTCCCACAGATTAAGGAAGCATATTTATATTTTATTACCGAGATACCTACAAAAGATTCCATCACAGGTCAAACAGTACACCTAAAGGAAGGAAAGACTACTAAATAAATACCTTGGAAAGGTAAAAGAAATTTCAAAGTAACAAGAAGCTAGGAAGATTGAATCAAAACTCATCCAGGACTATTACAAAAGCCCTGTGTTTCAGTTTAATTAGAAGTGCTTATTTTTCTTGGTGAACATGAAAAAATGGTAAATCTTACAACTAACAACTTGGATGGATTAGGCTATTTTCTCTTTTCTTACTTGTTTGCCAAATACAAACTAAACACAATACAATGACTACAGAGGTTATAAAAATGTCCCTGCCTTTATAAGGTTTATCATATATATTAAAGAAGCTAAAACAACCATATGAACAGCTCTTACAGCTTTAGAATGATACTGGGGGGGGGGGCACCTGAGTGGTTCAGTCAGTTAAGCATCCGACTTCAGCTCAGGTCATGATCTCATGGTTCATGAGTTTGAGCCCTGCCTTGGGCTCCGTGCTGACAGCTCAGAGCCTGGAGCCTGCTTTGGATTCTGTGTCTCCCTCTCTCTCTGCCCCTACCCTGCCCGTGCTCGCTCGCTCACTCTCTCTTTCTTTCAAAAATAAATAAACATTAAAAAAAAGTTTTTTTTAAGAATGGTACTAGTAGGGGCGCCTGGGTGGCTCAGTCGGTTGGGCGTCCGACTTCGGCTCAGGTCATGATCTCACGGTCCGTGAGTTCGAGCCCCGCGTCAGGCTCTGTGCTGACAGCTCAGAGCCTGGAGCCCGTTTCAGATTCTGTGTCTCCCTCTCTCTCTGCCCCTCCCCTGTTCATGCTCTGTCTCTCTCTGTCTCAAAAATAAATAAACGTTAAAAAAAAAAAAATTTTTTAAAAAAAAGAATGGTACTAGTAGTAGAAGTATAAAGTTTTGTTTTCTCAGAGCACACAAAAAGGGAAATCTCTTCCTGCTAATGTTACAAATTATAAGAAAGCTTTTCAAAGCATCCAGACTGTGCTGTCCAATACACTATCCATTGGCCACTTGGGGCTATTTAAATTAAAATTAAATAAAAATTAAAATTTAGTTCCCCAGTATTACTTAACCGCATTTCAAGTGCTCAGCAGCCACATGTGGCCAGTGACACATGTACTGGGCAGTGCACAGAACACTGTATTCCAGAGTCAGAAAGATGCACAGATAGGTACCTAAGGACAGCTTAATCTAATATTTGGGCAAAAACACTTTTCAACCCTGTAGCCATTTTTCCATATTTCCTTTGACATCACAATGGCAAAACCGGCCACTCTGGTTTCTTAAAGTTACAGGAGTAAAAACGAATATTCACAAGCTCACCAGAATTCAACTTAGTTCACCAGAGTGAAAATTTACCCAAAGCTTCAGCTAGAAATAAATGAAGCATTACCTTGCCTAATCTTTAATAGCTAATTGAAGACTGGGGGTGCAGGATATAACTTCGAAGTCAGTCAATAAACGTACTACTAGAGGAGTCTATTCATTAAGAAACATTTGCTGAGCACCTTCTATGTGCCACACATAACCGGTAACCAGGAGGAATAAGAGCATTAAGTCACTAACTCTATTCAGCAAATATTACAGTAGCTTAAGAATCACAAACTCCTGGGGCCCCTGGGTGGTTCAGTTGGTTAAGTGTCTGACTTCGGCTCAGGTCATGATCTCGCAGTTCATGAGTTCAAGCCCCGCATCAGGCTCTGTGCTTACAGCTCAGAGCCTGGAGCCTGCTTTGGATTCTGTGTCTCCCTCTCTCTCTCTACCCTGCCCCCGCTCACACTCTATCTCTGTCTTTCAAAAAACAAGTAAAATGTTAAAAAAAATTTTTCTAAATCACAAACTCCTAAGCAGGGAAAAAAACAACAAATTCTGCTTATCTGTGGTTCTTCAGAAACGCAAGGAGAGAAGTGACAATGTGTCATTTCCAGCATATTCTCTGAGAGTTGTTGATTCCTATAGTACCCAACGCCCATTAATCTGAACAAGTCACAATGATTTAGCAAAAAGCAAAGAAGGAAGAGTCCTTTCCAAAAAAAAAGAAATGAATTGCAGTTTATCAAACCTATATTAAGCTATTAAAGAAAGATCAACCCTTGCCAGAAATACCATAATCTCAAAGCATACCCTTAAAAGGAAACATCAACAAATCAACATTTATCAAACAACTCCCAAGAAGTACACTGGGAGCTAGAGGGACATAAAGATAGTCAAGCAGTCTCCACCTCCCAAAGCTTTCATCTTCTTTGGGAGATGAAACGTTCATGAACAATTACAATGTAAGCAAATGCTGTAAGTGCTATACCCATGAAACAACTGCAGTACAAACTGTAAGTTGAAAGGACTTTGGAAGTCTTTTGTCCAAACCTCTCCCTTGTCTGAAATCCATTCTACAATATTTTTATAAAACATGTATTCAATCTAAGTACACCAGGGATGAAGATATCACAGCCTCACAGGCAATTCAGAAGCAATGGAAGCTAGGAGCCAAAACGAGGCGAAGAGTTTACATTCAAAGAGGTGATGTTTAGAAATAAGAACTTGAAAGTCAAATGACAGCAAGTAAATACAAAACCAATTATGAAGAACAATACACTAAAGGAGCACTATTAGCACAGGGTCCATTATGACACAAATCCAGAGAAAAAGCAATGGGACATTGTAAAATCATTCCCAACAAGAGTTTTGATTATCAAAGGGGGTGGGGGTAGAATAAATCAAGGTGAAATTCTATTCTATCTGCCCCTTAAACCACCCACTCTTCCCTAGCTCTCCCTGCTCTGTAGGACACTTTTATTTTCACCTGAGCCAAGAGAGGAAGAGAAACTGGTATTGACTCATTAGCTACTATACGTCAGGCAGGAGTTCATATGTCATTTAATATATGTAGAATAAGAGCGATACTGGGGATTTGGAGCTCCTCCGAGGTGGGCTCAAGGAAACAGACCTAGAAGCCAAATTTATTATGCTATGTTAGAAACATTTAGAAGGCAGCTTAACAAAGAGGAAAGAGTAGCAGAGACCTAAAGACAGAGGTCTGTACTTGGGATCTGGTCCTGCATGTGACTGCAAAACTTGTTGGGCCTCTCTGGATGTCATTTTCTTAAGACCTACCCCATCCACCTTACAGAATGTTCTAAGAACCAAAATGGAATACATACGTAAAAGGATTCTGTAAACAAAACACATCATTGATATCTATTTATTCATCTAACAAGTATTTGCTAAACATCTATAATATTCTAGACTCTGGGCAAGGTCCTTGCTCTCATGGTTGTGTTCTCTAGTAGGTGGGAGATAGACAACCAACACAAACAAATGAGTGAATAAGAATTTCCAAGAGTGATAAATGCTCTAAAGAAAATAAAACAGGTGATGTAAAAAGAGTGACTAGGAGAAAGGGAACCACTTTCAATGGAATAGTCATAGAAAGCCTAGCCAAAGTTCTATCACTGAGACCTCAAAGACTTCTTCAGCGAAATAAAGAGCTGGGGACATAAGAAATAAGACAAGCTTAGCATGTATGAAGCACTGAACAAATGAGGTATGTCTGGAACACAGTAGGTAAGGAAAAGTATTAAGAGATAAGGAGGGAAAAGTGAACACGGGCCAAATCCAGTATGGTCTTGGACCATTAAAAGGATATGATAATTACCATAAAGCTCTTTTTTTTACCAACATGGCCCAATAAACGGAGCCATTCATACAAATATCTCAAGTACACATTATCAAAAGTAGGACGCTTCCAACTTTCTAACTTAGCAATGACATCACTAAAAAACAAGTGGAAGGATCTATACAATGGCCCTAACATGAAATTTGTAAGAACTATATCTAAACAAAGACATCATTTATTATGTTTGGTTAACACAAATAGTCAAAAAAAAAAAAAAAAAACCTCTACAGTAAATAGAACTGACAGAATTATAGAATTTGAGTTAAAAAAAATTTTGAAGTTTTAACAGAGAAAATATCAGTTCCTTCAGCAAACATTTATCAAGCACCTACTATGTGCCAGGCATTTTCTAAGCACAAAACATACAGCAAAATAAATCAATGAAAATTTAAGCAATAAGTAAGCAAAGATTTAACTGTAGAAGTATCATAATACCAGAACTGAATTTGAACTTCTGCCTCAGCATTTTCTGAAACAGGAGTTGTAGGGTTAGTCAGTGCACCTGTCAGAAATCAAACTTACCAAGGAATTCTTAATCACTTCACTTCTATAAAATTCTGGAAAAGAAGAAAAAAAACAATAAGTGATATGAAAGAAAATAAGCTCATTAACTCTTAATCCTGCAAATTTTTAACATTTGTTCCAGTAAAACATTTATAATATTTTCAAGGGATCTAATTTCCCTATATTTTCTACAAAAATTATTTTTCTGCAAAAAAATAAATAAACATAAATTAAAAGATTTTAAAGGAAAAAACATTAATAAAGAAAAATCAAAGCTTGTTAAGATTTAATTTAGTAAATTTTACCCCAGATACAAATTTGAGCCCTTAGAAGTTTAGACTTTCTTCTCTCCTACCTTATGGCCACTCTGCAAAAACTGATTCCATCTGCTCTGTTTTTCTCAAACATCTCTAATATGATCATCCATCATAGTACTGTGGAACGGACAATGATCTAGCAACCAGGTAACCTAAGTTCTACTTCTACCTGTCATTAACATTCTGTCTCTTTAATCTCCTTGGGCCCATTTCTCATTAGACAACTTAGAGAATTAGACTAATAAGCGAAGGTCCTCTTGCAAGCTTTGAAATTTCATGATTCTACAAACCTTCATGCGTATTGTACATGTTAACAAAACCTGAAGGCACAATCAAGAGAGAAATGTCTCAGATATTCACACAAACATCGCCTCTTCTGACCCTGCTGAAGTCACCATTGTGATGCTCTGTCTCTCAAGAGCTTACAAGGACCCTGGTATCCTTGTGTTGCTATAAGAGAAATTTCCCAGGTGTGAGGCACATACCACTGGTACTTGAGATGATTTTAGGTGATACACGGACACACTTACTTTTTTCTTACGTATTTGAATTTATGTTTCATATATTCATCAACCCCCAATTGTAAGCTCTGAAAGGACAGGAGCAATTGTTTTGTACAACTGCTGTCTCCTCAGCACGTAAAACCATTCCTGGCACAGAGCAGACACTCAATAAATATTTCGTAATTAAATGAACAATTTTACTTAGACATAAGTTTAAAAATAAGGAACTTAAACATATAAAGTATGCAACATTATAGATGAAACTCAAATATAGTGAAACATGTCAAAGAAGTCCATGACTGAAGCTTAGGACTAGTCAGGCAATAAATGAATAGCAGGCCTATGCACACATAAAACTCCAATGGGCAAGCTCTGGGTAAAGCACTTCTTGATATACTACTTATATTACTGTAGGTTTGTCTTTCTTAAAAAAAATTAAAAAGATAAGGATGATCATTTTATTCCGTGGAGAGATAGTCACAATGTATTAAGTAGGGGAAAAAGTTCCAAAATAAAATTTACAACAGGATCCAAATTTTTATAATTATGTTAATAATGTTTATCTTAGGTGATAGAATTAGGCTGCTAACTTTTTCTACTTGGCAGTTTCTATTTTTCTATTTTGAACAATTATTTAAAATAAGAAAAGGAGGGGCGCCTGGGTGGCGCAGTCGGTTAAGCGTCCGACTTCAGCCAGGTCACGATCTCGCGGTCTGTGAGTTCGAGCCCCGCGTCAGGCTCTGGGCTGATGGCTCAGAGCCTGGAGCCTGTTTCCGATTCTGTGTCTCCTTCTCTCTCTGCCCCTCCCCCGTTCATGCTCTCTCTCTCTCTGTCCCAAAAATAAATAAACGTTGAAAAAAAAAAAAAAAAAAAAAAAAAAAATTTAAAATAAGAAAAGGAATAATTCTGGGATGCCTGGCTGCTCAGTCAGTCAAGCATCTGACTTTGGCTCAGGTCATGATCTCGCAGTTCATGAGTTCAAGCCCCATGTCGGGCTCTATGCTGACAGCTCAGAGCCTGAAACTTCAGATTCTGTGTTTCCCTCTCTCTCTGTCCTTCCCCTGCTCTCTCTCTCTCTCTCTCAAAAATAAATGAACATTTAAAGAAAAAAAAAGAAAAGGGGTAATTCTAATTGTTTTTAAAAGGACTCCTCTGCTGATGAACATTCAGGTTACTGGTAATTTTTAGATATTTCAAGTAAGTTATAAATAAACAATCATTTAGAGATATATATTCTAGACCCTTGAATCTATAAGATAAACATTTAGAGGTAAAATGCAAGATTAAAGGAAAAATAGTTTGTGTTTAATAGATATTACCATGTTGTTCTCTAAAAGTACTGTACCAATTTACAATCTTACTTGTGAAAATCCCAACATTAGACAACCCTAAGTATCATTCTTTTCATTTTTCCCATATGATTAATCAATCACTCCAACCATAAATTAACTATAAAAGTTTATGTGTGTAGGTGTGTGTGTGGGTGTGGGTGTATTCTACTTTATGTCTAGCATGTTTATTTTTAGGGGGAAAAACTAAAAGGGCTTTAAAAATGTTTTTTTATTACAAAGTACTTTCATGTTATACTTAATTTATTTTTGTATTGTTTGAATTTATTGCAAGCATGTACTACTTTAAAATCAATGGGAAAAAAAGATATTCCTCTTTTCTTTGGAGAGAATTCCTCAATTTAATCTGCAAAGTGTCTAAATTAAACAGTTCCCAAAATATATATCTTTAGCTCTAAGAGGAGTATCACTATTTCTTCCAAAACTTTGCTGACGAAATATATGTACAAAAGAAACTAAACAATAGGCTTTCTCCATTAGACCTTCAAAACAGGCTTGCTAATTTAAATGGAGAGAGGTCAACAAAAAAGCCACATACAAAATCATGGAGTACAGGGCAATGTCTAACATGGGCCTACACTGTTCACCATTCTGTTACACCTAAAATAGTTTCAATAAAATTAGCAGCATGATGCAAAACAAAATAGTGAATGGAGGAGAATTCAGAGCCAAAACATAGTTCCAATCCCCAATCTACCTATCAGCTTTATCCTGGACAAGTCAATTAACCTTTTGGGCCACATGGTTCCTTCACCTTTCAAAGGACAATGACACATGGAAGATAACAAGATTACTGTGAGGCTCAAATGAAATAGCGAATCAAAAACACTTTATAAACTATAATTTTTATTAACACAGTTCTATTAATTTTTATTAATTCAAGCAAAACTATTCGACAAGTAAATTTTCAAGTCATCCAAGACCTATTTCTACATGAAAGGGACGATTAGATACAAATGCTTCTCTATCCATGCTAAGTAAGACCTAAAAAAACAAAAACAAAAACAAAAACAAAGCAATTAGAGAATGTAGAGCATGGTTTCAATGGCATGTTTTGGCTGTTATGCAGCATTCCATTCATTCAACAAATGCTTTTTTTAGTACCTCAACCTCACTCATAAAGGAGGAATACAAACTTAAAGGTTACTATAAAATTATTTTTCACCTATCAGATCGGCAGAAATTCAAAAGTTTGATTGCACAGTCTATTGGTGAGCCTGTAAGGGAAAAGCCACTCATACATATCAAGTGGGAATGTAAACAAAGACAGTTTTGCAATATCTACCGAAACTATAAGTACGCATTCTTTGTACTTCCACTTCTTGGAAATTTACCCCATAGCTAAACTAGCACTCATACAAAATAACGTACTTATGAAGTTAGTCAAAGCAGTACTGTGCATATGACAAGAACCACCTAAATGCCCACCAACAGAGGCCGGTTAAATAAATTCTGGTACATCTATTCAATGCAAAAATATTCAGAAAAAAAAATTACGGAAGCTCTCTGTGAACCAATATGGAAAAACGTCTAAGGCATTTTAGGTGAAAAATGGAAAGCACAGAAATATATGTAGTTTTGTACTATTTTTAGTTGTATTTGCATAAAGAATCTCAGAAAAGAGAAACAAGAAATGTAGAATAGTAGTTTTTAGGCTGGGGTAAAAAACTAGGGAATGGGACAGGTGAAAGAAAGAGTTTAAGCCTTTATATATATTTTAAACCATGACTGCATTAGCTATTCAAACAATTAAATGAAAAAAATATACGAGGGTTTACTATGTGCCAAGCATTGTTCCAAGTGCAGTGAACAAAACCAACCTAAAATCTTCTGGATTATATAGAGTTAATCTTCTGATGTATTCAAAATAGCTGGCTGGCATTCCAGGAGAGGACAGGCACTCAACATTTTGTGGGTGAAAAAAGAACTATGTCTAAAGAACAAAATTGATTTTATAAAAATTCCAAGTTTAAGAGGGAATCACAATTAGAACCTAGCTCTTCATCCATTAACACAAGGTTTTGTTCTTTGGGGATGTGACGATTTGAACTACCTAAAAAGTAGGCAATCTCCCAAGAGCACTAAAAGATGTCAAAAGTCAAAAAATCTCACACATAACTTCTTAGGATCTGCTGTGAATTCAGCCAACATAAAAGAATAACTTAGAAATCAGTATTTCAAATATTCTCCCCCGTAAAAAAAAAAAAAAACCTTTCTTTTAAAACTAAGAAATGATGCCACTAAACAGGTGGTACGAGTGGTTTTGTGAGAAGAACCAAATGGCCCTCTATCATGGCATCCTACACCGAGGGCCACATAATGATCAGGAAATGAATATCTGGGCTTCTCATCAGAGGTCCAATAAGGTAAGGTGGATTAACTAGGCTTCCTAAGGAAAGAGCTTCCCAGTTCCTCCTATGGTAGTTAAAAGTTATAAAGTCCGACTTGTGTGCCCAAAAGAGGACCATAGATAGACTTCATTCAACCATGACATTTTGGAGTAGGCATTAACTCTCAGAATTATCAGTTCACTTATTTTAGGGATAAATTAAGCAAAGCTCACAAGAGGAACTAAATGTCCTAGCTAAGGGACTTGCCAATTAGTGACAGACTCCACCACTAACAGAGACTTCCCTGTGGTCTATACCAGCTATTCCCTAACTATGAGAATGAGCATTTCATTGAGGGAACTTTTAACTTCTAAACTCAAGGTGTAATCTGAGCTAGAAAGAAAAAAAAAAGTCATTTTGTTTCCATGGCATCTCTTACACAACTTTTTTGCAAGATGGTCATCAACCAGACCCATGACTACTCTCTTCTTAGAAACTACTACAATTGTTAAAAAAAAAAAAAAAGGGGGGGGTGCCTGGGTGGCTCAGTCAGTTAAGCATCTAACTTCGGCTCAGGTCATGATCTCGCAGTTTGTGGGTTCGAGCCCCGCATCGGGCTCTGTGCTGACAGCTCAGAGCCTGGAGCCTGCTTCGGATTCTGTGTCTCTCCATCTCTCGGCCCCTCCCCTGCTCATGCTCTGTGTCTGTCTCTCAATAATAAATAAACGTTTAAAAAAAAAAAAAAGAAACTACTACAATTGTTAACATTACAAATCACCAAATACCTAAAATGTGCTAAGTACTATGTGAATTACTATTATCAAAGAGAACACTGGACCAAGAACATATAAATTTTATGAAGATAATCAAGGACTAATTATATAGAAACATATCAAAAATTTTAAACGCTCTGGCATTGTCATATATTGCTAATGATAAAACCAGTTAGTGAGCAGGAGACCAAATGTATTAAGGTCTGAAAAAATGCTTACACCCCTAGGACAAATAATAACCAAACTGTTCCCTTTTCCTTCTGGACACATAGGAAGACAACATATCCCAGTCCTTTCTTCATCTAAAAAGGACTACACTACTGATTTATGGCCAATGGAATGTGATGGAATTTATGGGGGCCATTTCTGTTATAAAAATCTCCCTCAAATGATCCTCCTCTCTTGCCATGCCCCAAGTCATGTATTGATGATAGCAGCATTCCAAAATAGAAGAAGCCTGGATACCCGAGTCACCACTTAGAGGACAACTGCCAATACCCTGCCTGATAAAGAACACCTGCATTGGACTTAGTGTAAGAAATGTATTATGTTATGCCACTGAGATTTGTGGTATTTGTTATAGTAGCTAGCATTAATCATTCAGATTAATATAACTGTTTTTTAGAAATGCAATATTTACAATGAAAAGTAAGAATGAAATAAAATTATATGACAATGGCAGAATTTAGAGTCTTTTTTCTCACCCTTAAAAATTGTTTTAATGCTATTTACATTGTGGTGGTTTACATTACACAATGCTATTTTCTCACCCTTAAAAATTATTTTAACGCTATTTGCGTTGTGCTACCCTATGTAATTCCTGACTGAATCTCCTAACGAGCATATACTGGTACTGAAATTTAAAAAAAAAACAAAAAAAGGTGTTAAATGACTACTGTTTTAATAATGGTTTTTAAAAGTAATTAAAACCAAAAAGATAAGACATTGTTTGAGTTTTTCATCTTTCTTTGCCAGAGGACAAAATTCAAATAAGCCTTTAGTACCTCTAATTAAAATAACGCCACTTTTTGTTAATATAAATAGACCTTCAATCACATCTTACCAAGTGTTATCACCTTATCTCAGTTGTTCCTCACAAATATCTGTCTTGCCAATTTCATAAGGCATCATCTCCACTTTACAAATGGGAAAAGTGCGGTTCAAAAAGACATGATCTTTGTCCAATGTCACACAGCTAGTAAATGGCTGAGCTAGACCTACTATGCATGTATTTGCAATCCTAATCCAATATTCCCGTCATACACCATGCTTGTTCTCTTCTACCATCCAACATAGGTCAATGGATTATATCCAAGTACCTTTCATCCAATATGTATTCAAAAGGTGCTTGTGATTTTGAATCAAATATTTGGTCTACTCTCAGAATTGTCACTTATGGAGCAGTCCACAGTACAATAGGAATGAATTCAAGGAAATGAATTCAAGGAAACCATGGCATTCTTCTAAAAATGACGCCATATATACACAAGGAATTACCGATATGAGAAGACATAAACTGGTCCTAATTTTACCATAATATTTCAACAATTATATTTTAAAGAAAACAAAATTAGTAGTGTATGCTGGACTCATATAGTATATTTTAATGATATCAACTAGAATAAAAACATTAATAGCAAACATGCATAAATAAATGATAAATTTATCAATTTAAGAACTATCCAAAAGCCCTGTTTCTTTTATATATGATATATGTAACTACTGCTCATTAAATATTTTCAGACAGTATGACAATTTTGCTTCCCAATAAGCAATAATAGCAAAGCGAGGGCACTGTTACTCACTTGTATTACAAAAGAATAAAAATGAGATGTAACAATCTGTAGGCAAGTCCACAGATTCTCTTACCTTTGTATATCTTTTCGGTATTACACAAGTGAAGTGTGAAGTAGGTGTCAAGGAGCTGATGGCCATTTCTATTAACAATATTCCGGGCAGCAATGTTCCGAAGGTGTCTAAGACGCCGCTAAAAATTAACAACAAAAAAGAGGGACATGTTCAGCTTTTTCCTCATAAAACTTTCTGAAAGTTACAATCCAAAAATGAAATATAGTTAAGCTATCCCATTTATTTGTTAACCCAGCAACCTTAACCCAGTCTCTTATTTATGATTTAGTATCCACTCTGTCAAATAGGAATTATACCTGCCCCATCTCCTTTATGGGGTTGTTGTGAGCATGAAATGACAACAGATACAAAATATTTTCAAAAAGCATAAATGTTATATAAGTGCTATTTACCTGTAAAGAGCATTAGTATTTCCTGGAACATAAACCAAGTAGTAATTTGTTTTCTTCCCTTCAGAAGGATACCGGAGACATGCAAGTCCATCTCATACCAACAGACAAGCAGTTTTTACATACATATACCCCAGCTGCTTGTTCAGTCTAGATGCCAGATCATCTGTACGACCAGGAAAAGATGCTTAGCCAAAACACAACTCACTGGTCACTCCAGCCAGCCAATAACCCAACTGTTGTGAGCTGAAATTAAATCCTCACCTGACCAACAGCCACCCAATCTCTTTCCTGATCAGGCCTCCTTCCCAACAACTTCTCCAACTAAGATGCACAAATCATTTGGAGCCCCAAGTGTTGAAAAGGCAAATGCACCATAAGCAACGGTAGAAATCAACAAAACTGGAAGTTAACAGACAGCCAAGTAATAGCATACCAAAAAGAGAAGATGTTGGCAATGCTCAAGTCTGTGCCCATCAGATTCATTCCCAAAGGCTAGTTCCCTCTGTCAGATAATTATTTTCAGACTTAAAAACAGAAATCAAGTGCTCAGTTTTGTTTTTTAACTTTTTTTTTTAACATTTATTTATTATTGAGAGACAGAGAGACACAGAGCATGAGCAAAGGAGGGGCAGAGAAAGGGGGAGACAGAATCTGAAGCAGGCACCAGGCTCTGAGCTGTCAGCAGAGAGCCCGATGCGGGGCTCGAACTCACAAACCGTGAGATCATGACCTGAGCTGTCAGACACTTAACCGACTGAGCTACCCAGGCGCCCCAAGTGCTCAGTTTTAAAAAATGCTTACAGCTCTCCCTTCAGGCTGAAAGACAGCCCAATCTACTAAGGTAAGACCATCTTCAATTACATGTGCAGCCAGCCAGAAAAGTGCAGTTCTTTCTTTCCATGCACATACCAACCTAATCTTTTCTCCCAATCTAGCGATTAAGATTCTTTAATAGGGAAGGTTATTGTCTAATAAATTGGTTTAATCCTCTAAGTATGAAAAGCCCCAAATATATTTATGAAAAGTTCCTAGGGCTTACTCTAAAAGACTCATTTTTCTACAATCCGCCAATGGTTTCCATTTCATACCCTGGATTACAGCAACTATCTCCTCCTATATATTTTTTATTAGCCCTCTCACTCAAGATTTTAAATTAACAGGAACCACTAATTACCTATATACAATAACCACATCTATTTTGCTGTAAGACTGCGATCTTGATCTTCTGTTCGAAGACCTGAAAATATTACCCAAAGTCTCTAGAATGAGGTACAAACTTTCCATATTGCTTTCAAAGCCCTATACAATCTGACCTCTCCACATCCTATCCTTATTTTAGACAAGATCTTCCACATAGCCAACCCCTCAGTCACACATGAATGCTTAAGATCCCATGAAAAAGATAATGCACGTTCCTAGCTCCAGGCTTTTGTTAATTCTAGCCCCGTCGATCTAAAATCCGTTTTCTTAAAGGAGATCCCATTTCTACTTCAAAGTTTAGGAGAAAAGATTCCTCCTTCCTGAGTCTCTAACTGAAATTAGTTGCTCCTTTATTTGAATAAATAAGAACTTTGCTTCTTCTCTCCTAGAGCACTTATACCATTCAATCTAGTCTTAAAAGTCATTGGTTAGTTATCTTCCCTATTAATCTAGGAGGAAAAGACTTGATGACAGAGACAATTACCATCACTACACTATCAGCACTTATTAAATGCTTACCATGTGCCATGCACTGTGCTAAACACTTCATACATATGATCTTATTTAACCCTCATAACAACCCCATGAGGTTAGGTTTTACTCATTATTGTGATTCATCTCTTTATCCCAACATTCCTACAAAACCAAATATAAAACAGTAAATAATAAATGAGCAGGATATCTCAAAAGGAGGGAGGAAAGAAGGCAGAGGAAAGCAAAGGGGTTATACCTATATATATAGGTATATACCATACACTATCTCCTATATGTGTGTGTGTATATATATATATATATATATATATATATACATACATACATGTGTATATATATATATATATACACACACACACATACATGTGTATATATATATATATATATATATATATATATACACACACACACACATATATGTGTGTGTGTATGTATTTATAATTATAACTGATACAATTTGGTCTTTACACTCCCCTATTGCTATAGGGGACAGAGCAAGCAATGATCTGTCCTTCAACTCAAGAGAATAATTTTATGACAAAATAATAATAACGGAACAGACTGCTTTACAAAGCAATGTGCAAGGCTTGGACAGAGACTGAATCTACAGTGGATACATAGATATTGGTGAAGAGATCTTTCCACTATCTAGGAAGTTGGCAAAACCAGCTTCAAGACACCTTCTGACTCCAAGCTCTAGATTCTAAAATCAGTAATGGAGTCTACAAACATTCACCCAAGGTATCAGTATTAATTGTTTCCAAGCTTCCCTCCACTCACACAGATAAAACAGAACTGACTACATCGCAGCATTTTATAAGATTTACAACAACAACAACAAAAACTCTTCCACAAATTAACCAACTATAAAGCACTGACTTTGGGTTGTACAACTTTTTACCTTTTCCCTTATTTTATTTATTTCAAAAGCAGTAGGTAAGTAGTCTTATTACACCGTGATTAAACTACAAGATGCTCCCAGCAGCTAGAACAAAGGAAATTAACCATTTATGAGTAAATTATTGATGTCATCTTGGTGAGAAGGCAGTAAATGTACACATGAACCCTCTTATGCCCTTTGTCTTGGCTTCCTCTTTAATGACATTCATTCCAATTTTATCATAAAGCTGCTTATTATTCCCCTAATGTTAACATTAGGGGAAACTGAATGAAGGCAATTCTCTGTATTATTTTTGCAACTTTTCTATAAATTTAAAATTAGTCCAAAATAAAGTGTTGTTTTTTTTTTAAGCTATTGCCTTTTTCAGAGTTAGGAGGTGGGTAAGTAGGACAAAAAGACCACCAGCAAGACAACATTCACAAGCACTATGTAAGTGGAGCTCTTCTGCATTCCCACCATTCACCTCCTCCCTTTAGTCCCCACCCCCCTTCTGTCTTCCTCTCCTCCCCCTAAGACTTCATGCAATTTAAATGAAACACTGGAAGGTTAAGCCAGAAACTCATAAAAATGATTACCTATGGGGGTGAGAGCAAGCTGAAGGGAATACAGATAAAAGCAAGACTTCCCTGATACTTATTTACATACTTTTGACTTCTGTACCATATAAGTGTCTTACATACTCAAGAAATAAATAAGAAAAAGTTTAAACTCAACTAAACTTAGTCCAAAGTGTAACAGCAATACCAAAAATTACCACCAGTTTTAGGATATATCATCTACCTTCACCCAAACTATTACCCTATGATCCAATATTGTATTAAAGTATTGAAAAAATCAGAGTGACTTAAAGGATCCTTTCTTGCCTTCAGTTCCCCCATAAAAGCTATACTTGCAAAACGTAGAAATAGGGTTAGTTCCAGATATTTGTCTATCTTCCCCAACAATAATATAAATTCTAAGAGGAAAAGACTATTTTAGTTATAGTTGTATCTCCAGCATCTAGATGACTACCTAGCAAATAGCAGGCACACAGTGTTTTTTGATTGAATTCATAATTCTCCAGTGAATTAACCCAGTGAAGAATGTCTTGGTATGGCACAAGCCTTGCAATAGTCCTCAGTGGCCTAGAAACCTAAGATCCTGACACCCACCCACCAGACAGTGAGGAAATACAGAACTAAGAACTGAAAGTGGGGTAAAGCCTTAGCAGTGATTCTACTACAGCAAATCCTCAAGACTCACCTACATTCAATTGCTCTAGACTTTACAGCCTAGTGGTAGTTCATGGCCTGGTGGCACCAAATACACTCCTTTTGAGCTTGGCTAAATAGAATTAAACATCAGACTTTCTCTTCAAATGGCCCACCTAAAGACAGTTAAAAATCAAATCCGTCTTATGATCTAAATTATCTCAAGCATCTCAGGAAAATATAAATATTCTGAGTAATTAAAATTTACCCAGACTTTTGAATTATTCTTTATGGTAACATCCTATGCAGTTTTCTTTATCAGCAATCTCCTTAAACTTTGTCAAATGTTCTATGCCTTCATGGTTATAAAACACTTTGCATATCATTCTTCAGCAGTAGGTTGGCAACAAAGTTGTGCTCTAAAAACATCCACTTCTAAAACTAAAGCTGAACAGATTTTAATCTTTAAACTGGAAGTAACATGGCTTAAAATCTTTGAAACTCAATCTATAAAACATCCTGTATAGACATTGAAAACATTCACTAACATATAAATTAAAATCTATTCAGCTTTGATTTCGAGGATTGATAGATATAACTGGAGCACAACTCTACTATCTGAGATGCTGGTGGTGAGGAAAAGACCAGTATTGCCCCAAATCCCTTAACATTTTTTTTTTAATTTTTTTTTCAACGTTTTTTATTTATTTTTGGGACAGAGAGAGACACAGCATGAACGGGGGGAGGAGCAGAGAGAGAGGGAGACACAGAATCGGAAACAGGCTCCAGGCTCCGAGCCATCAGCCCAGAGCCTGACGCGGGGCTCGAACTCACGGACCGCGAGATCGTGACCTGGCTGAAGTCGGACGCTTAACCGACTGCGCCACCCAGGCGCCCCCCCTTAACATTTTAACAAATCTTTCAGATATAAATTCCTAAGTGGCATGTATTGTAGATTTGAAATGTTTGCTTTATAGTTAAAAAAAAAAAAATAAGAATTACTCATTAGTCATGACTGTAACTGGTGCCTCTAAAGAACCTATAATGGTTGTATCTCTTGTTAATACTACTAACGCTGTTAGAAAACTGCTTCAAAACCTAACAGTAGTCTAAAGAAAAGGGGTTTTTTTTGTATTTTTTGCTTGTTTTGTCATGCTCATCACCTATTTGATTAAAACAAGGCCAAATAAAAGTGCAGATTTTCCTTTACAGAACCACTATCAATCTATATCCTTCCTGTAGAATTAACTCTCTTCCAACTTCAAGGATATTCACACGATGACTCAGATCATGCCAATCAGGACATTTCATCCCCCTGACCATAACATATGACTCAGTTAGGACCACTGAAAGACTCAGAAATTATATTAAATTTTTGAGAGGTTTTTTTTTTTGTTTGTTTTTGTTTTTCCCCTCACTGGCCCTGAATCTGGAAGAATATACGGTTAGAGATGCTGGCAGCTGTCTTTCCATCACAGTGAAACTGAAGAATGAAACCAACAAGGAAGAGAGCAAAATAAGACACGTGCGATTCAGGTCCTGCCGACAACTGAAGTCTCTGGATCAAACCATACCTAAAATGAGAACTACAATGACAACCACGAGCCGAGACCCTATAAAACGGTCAAAGATTACAACTAGGGGGATTTATACTGTGATTTTTTTTATTTAGAATTTACCCCATAGCAAGTTAATAGATAAAGAGTAACATTCTAATTTAGTGGCAAGTTACAAAGAAATGTCTCATTTTGTTAACCATCCCCATGTTTTAGAAAATAATCATCGCTGGCAGGTCAATCCATTTTTGTTGATACAATTTTGAACCTCAACATGGGCAACAGCACAGCTTTAAAAACAGTCAAATCACACCCCAGAACGAAGAGAAATCCAAAGCAATTTTCAGTAGTAAAATAGGTCACTGGGGTGCTACATTCCTCCCAAGTTTCGCCATTCCTTGCAGGCATCTAAAATGTTCTGACTTCTGAGGTATAATAATGACCAAAGAGAACTAATGTGTCTTTGATCTTGTTCCTCATCACTGCCGTAGAGTGACTCAGGGAGGCTGATGGCCAACAGGAGGAGGACATGGCTCCCATTCACCCTTCCTTCCCTGTCTGTAACCCTTGCTTCAAAAACAAAAGTACTATGGTTCTTAAATATAGCCACCCCACGCGTCCCGACCATCACCAAACTAAATAACCATCCCATACACACCTTTTATGACTTCTAAAGAGATATCTTCAAAACAAATTTTGAGTCTAATTTGCTTAATCTACAAGAGCTTTTATAAAGCAATAATATAATCAATAATCTATAGCCCAATAGAAAAGGGGGCCGAGGATATAAAAAGGCAGACCACAGAAAAAGACATGGAAATGGTCAATAAACATATGAAGAGATGTGTAATCACACTCATAATTAAGATATGCACAACAATCACTCCACCTTATGGCAGACTAGTTTCCAAACAGTTTCCAAACAATGGTTGCACCAATACATCACATTCCGCATGCTCTGTTACAATGTGATATTGCCACCCCTCCATTAAAAAATGGGACCTATGTTCCCTCCCCCTTCCACGTGGGAAGGCCTGCGACTATGGTAGAAATTAGACTGCATGACTTCTGAGGCCAAATCATAAAATTATCTAGTTCTCTTAGAATCCTCTTTCTTAGAACCCAGTCACCCAAATGCAAGGACAGCAAGCAGCTATGTGAAAAGGACTTCATAGTTCTTCTCCACAGCCTTGAGTGAGATCCCAGCTATAGCCAGACTTGTAAGTGACCATGTCAGCCCCCAGCCTTTGAGCCACCAGAAATGACATCAGGTAGAGTCAAGCTGTTCCCACCATGACCAAACCAAACTGCTGAATTACAAGCAAAATAAATGATGATGTTGCTTTATGCCACTAAATTTTTCTTCTTACCTAGCAATAGAAAATGAAGAGATCTATCTGATTAAATAACCTATTTAGTCTTTGTCACAGTTGATAAAAGTAAGGAAAATTATGCTAGAGGAAATATAAACTGGTTCAACTTAGAGGGAGGGCAATTTAGCCATAATTACTAAATTTTAAACTGTATATAATATTTGACTAAGCAATTCCACAAGTCAAAAAATGCATGCAAATATGCTTATTCTGATATTGGCTCTAAAAGCAAAAATTTAATAATCACTCTTAAATTGTGGTACATTCATACAATGGAAAACTATGTATCCATTTTTTAAGAAGTGCTAATATGGAACACAAAAGAACATGAAATTTTAAATGCTTGCATGAAGAAAAATATTACTATATACCCTGAATGATACAGATCAAGGGGTGCCAACTTATTCTATAAAGAGACAGAGAAAAAATTATTTTAACTTTTTCATGGCATATCGATTCTCTTCATGTTCTTGTTTGTTTGTTTACAATCTCTTAACCATGGTAACCTCTCTTAGTCTCCTCAGTTACAAAAGCCAGTGACTACTGGCCAGTTTGCTAACCTCTCTTGTTGATAATCACAGATATTATGAGATAATATTTTTAAGGAGCATTTGGTTTAGAAATGTAGTCAAACTTGTTCTGGACAGCTGCCCCCTTTCCTATCCTCAATTCATTTCTTTTGTCAGGTCAGGCATTTGTTCTTGGCCTAGGAAGAGGCTAAATGCCATGGAGGAATAAGGCCCAGGTTGTTTCCAGTAAACTCAGGTTACCACTATTTTGGTGCACTTTTTTGAGGGACAACAAAAGCAAACCTGGGAGAAGATTAGTTTTCCACATTCCCACAGAAGGTAAAAATGTTGAATTACTGAATTCAGAACTTAAGCTTGATAAATTAGATCAGTCTTTTTAAAAAATACAAAAGCTCCTTCTATATTATAGCACTCTCAGTCACCTATTCTTTCTAATCTTTTGATCCCACCTGAAAGACTCCCTGTGAAAAGTTTTGAAAGAACCAAAAAATGCTTTATTTAAAACTAGTGCTTGGTGCTACTGCCTACAAGCAAGTAGCACCAACAGCCAATGTTACAGATTTGAACAAACAACCCACCAATTCTAATCTCTCATATAATACATTATAGCTCCTATCCCTCAGAGCTCTCTCTGACGCACATCACACAACCTTGGAATTAAAGCCTTTATTCTGACTCCACTCTGCTCTCACTCAGTTCTAGAATGTAATTCAGTCATTTGGTAAGTACTACTAAATTATAATACAGGCTTCTTCACAGGAAAAGACAAAATATATCTCTGAACTTTCTACATTTCTTATACATTTTGGCTCTGGGTGTTTAATCTCCACCCGATCCTTCCCCAATCTCGGTGGAAGGTCTAAACTTGCCCGTTTTCCTCCATGTTTCCCTCTGGGAAACAAGCCTTTGTAGTGACAGGTCTAGTAGCACTGTTCTCTGCACGTCTCTCTCATCCTTCCTCTCTTGTTCCCTTCTTTCTTCTATTTTATCTTGCTGGTATTTCCCTCCCAGACCATGCCAAGAAATGTGGGGAGACAAACATGGCATTCCCTAATTTCAGAGTATGTAAACCCACTAAAGAACTGGAGTTTGTGCACACAAAAAACCCAATCTGAGGTAAAACTATCCAGCAGTACACTGTCAATGAGCATGTATTACAGAACTGTTATTCTAGACATGTAAGACCAAAGAAGAAAGACACAGAATTACCTAGAAGATAAAAACTGGAAGACAGAATACAGCTGTCAGTGGTCCAAGTGTTAAAATAATAGCGTGCCCATAATTTGCTTCAATATAATTGGGGTGAGAGAGAGACTAGGTAGGCATATAATAAAACAAGATCTGCCTGGACGTGACAGTTCTTGAAGTTAGGTAATGGGTACCTGGGAGTTCATCACTCACCCCCTCATACATATATGCATTTCAATATACAGTGATATATACAACACACATTTCACTATATGTATTTCAATATTCACTGGAATTTCCAAAATAAAAAAGGTTTAAAGTAATACTGATAGGAATAGAAAGAAAGGATAAGACCACATGGGAACCTAAAGCAAAAATGGGCTTAACAGGGAGACTAATTAGACAATGGATATGGTTGAGGATGAAGACAAGACTGACAAAGGAAATAAGGGAGTCAAAAGGCCCTTAGGGAAATATGGCGGTGCCTGGGTGAGCTCGGTCTCTTGAGTGTCCAAGTTTGGCTCAGGTCATGATCTCATGTTTCATGAGTTCAAGCCCCATGTCGGGCTCTCTGCTGTCAGCACAGAGCCTGCTTCAGGTCCTCTGTGCCCCTCTCTCTGCCCTTCCTCCACTCACATGCGCTCTCTCTCTCTCTCTCTCTCTCTCTCTCAAAAATAAACAAACATTTAAAAAAATCAGTAAATTTTACTACATAAAATGTTTTTAAATTATGCATGGCAGGGGAGGTTGGGTGGCTCAGTCGGTTAAGCATCCGACTTCGGCTCAGGTCATGATCTCACAGTTCATGGGTTCGAGTGGGCTCTGTGCTGACAGCTCAGAGCCTGAAGCCTGCTTTGGATTCTGTGTCTCCCTCTCTCTCTGCCCCTCCCCTGCTCGTGCTCTGTCTCTGTCTCTCAAAAATAAATAAACATAAAAAATTTTTTTAATTATGCATGGCAAAACTATCATATGTAAAGTCAAAGGAAAAAACAACCTAACCAAAAATTTTTAATTCACATAACAAGCCAATTTCACTAAAACATAAAGAGTTCCTAAAAACCAATAAGAAAAAAAATCCAAAAACCCAACAGAAAAAAAATTGCAAAAAATATTAACAGATAATTCACAGAAAAGGACAAACAGCACTTAAACATTTCTGAAAAGATTCTCAACCTCACTTGTAAGAGAAATGCAACTTAAAACTACACTAAAATTGGCACAGACCAGAAATTCTGATAACCTATTCAGGGGCAAAGCAGTAGCAAAACAAGCACTTGGTTGAAAAGAGTAAAACAGGCAAAAACCTCTAAAGATGGCAATCTGGCAGTATCTACAAAATTACAAATGCACATATTCTCTGATCCAGCAACTCTACTTCTTCACTTGTGAAAAAATGTATACTTAGAGATATCCATTATAATGTATGTAATACACTATTGTTTGTTACTAGCAAAAAACTGGAAATACGTTAAATGTCCATCAATAGGGAACCAGCTAAATTATGATATATCCTCTAGTGGAATACTAAGTGGCCAGAAAAAATAAATTATGTGGCAGCTCTTTGAGCACTGATATGGAACAATCTACAAGACATACTATTAATTAAAAAAAAAAAAAAAACCCACAAAAGTTTATACAGTGTGTTTAACATGTTATCGTCTGTGTTTCATAGGGAAAAAATATATAATTACGTAAATACTGGAGGTACACACAATATAATTGATAACACTGTTTGCCCCAGGGAAGGGAAAATGGGTATTTGGGGCACGGAGTGATACGGAAACTCTTCACAGCACCCTCTTATATACCTTTGAATTGTGATCCATATGAATATATTATCCACTTTTTAAAATAAAACAAAATTTACATTTTTAAAAAAACAGAGGGGCGCCTGGGTGGCTCAGTCGGTTAAGCATCCGACTTTGGCTCAGGTCATGATCTTACAGTTCATGGGTTCGAGCCCCACGTCGGGCTCTGCGCTGACAGCTCAGAGCCTGGAGCCTACTTCAGATTCTGTCTCCGGCTCTTTCTGCCCCTCCCCCGCTGGTGTTCTGTCTCTCTGTCTCTCAAAAGTAAATAAACATTAAAAAAATTTTTTTTAAAAACCAGAAATGGCAACCAACCTTTAAGCACAGATATCTGTGATAGCCATTACCAGAAGCAGTGTGACATATTGGTAAGAGTTCAAACTAGAGTCAATAATCCTGAACTCTGGGTGGTTCTACCATTTACTCATGGGCAAATCACTAACTCTCTCTGAGCTTGTTTTCCCTCCCATAAAATGGAGATATTTCCTGCATGCCTATCTCTGTGGGTTATTTTAAGGATCAAATGAAATAATGGATATAAAAGCTCTCTGAAAAATCACAAAGTACTTTATAAATATAAAGTATTAACAGAAATAGGAATGTTGAGAAAGGGATGTGGTTATCAGTGTAAGATGATGAATTGGTTTAGGCATTTCTAATTTGAAGTGAAGAGACAGATTTAGAATTCATTTATCTAAATAAAGGTGCTATGGTCTCAAGTATGTAACAGATTTCCAAAGGACAACATTCAGTAAACAGAATTACAAAACTACAAAACTGGAAACCCTCCTGAAGGTCACCTAAGCCTTTGCTACTCAGGATCACATGGGAACTTGCTGGAAATAAACAACCTCAGGTCTCACTACAGACCTACCCAGTCAGAACCTACCTTTTAACACGATCCCCAGGTAATTTTTATGCACATTTTAAGTTTAATAAGCACTAATATAGCCATCTTATTCATTTTTCAGATAATAAAACTGGGGCCACAGGGGCACCTGGGTGGCTCAGTTGGTTAAGCATCTGACTTTGGCTCAGGTCATGATCTCATGGTTCGTGGGTTTGAGCCCCACGTCAGGCTCTGTGCTGACAGCTCAGAGCCTGGAGCCTGCTTTTAATTCTATATCTCCCTCTCTCTACCCTTCCCCTACTCATGCACTGTTTCTGTCTGTCTCTCAAAAATAAATAAATGTAAAAAAAAAATTTTTTTAATACAAATAAAATAAAACTGGGGCCATTAGTAAAGGTACTTAGCCATGTTCACATTGTTAATAAACACCAAAATCAAAATGTGGAGCCAGGCTTGATCTCTTGGACTACGTGTATTTATATGCATGTACAATATGTATTTGCTTCCCAGAATCCGTGTTTCAAAACCTCAGAGGCATCTTTGCCTTGCAGATATCCCATGCCCCCACCCCATTTCTGACCAGCCACCGGCCCATCAATTCTTTCTTTCTTCACAGTATCTCTGGCATATGTTCCTTCTTTTCCACATCCTTCATTCACTGCCCTGAAACTATGGCTGTGCTTACCATGAAAAACCAGCTTCCTTCTCTTACGCATGTATCAACTTCCTCTTCTGCAAACAAGAGCTCTCTTACAAATAGTAAGCTCTAAATAATTCCTAAAGAAGGGGCAAGCCATTAAAAAGCATTAATATTAGCATAAGTGATTCCTGGCAGAATCTATGTTTGAAACCTAGCAAGAATAGCAAACTAGAATTTGGTAATCCTAATCCAGAAACTTCCTGTTTTCACTCCCGCTATTTCTTTCCCATCACCTCCTCCTCTTTACCCTAGAACTAACCCAGGTTGCCTTCACCTAATAAGACCCTTCCACCACAATTAGGCTTTACTACATATATCCAAAGGCTCCAGATCTACTTTCCATTACGTCTTTCATCCCAATGTGTCCCAATAAACTCTCAACATTCACAAACATTCTCGTATCTTCATAATTCTCTCCTATAAACTGTATCCTAACAAACCAAACCATTTCAACATTTCTTGAGTACCCATCATGTGCCAGGAACTACACAATAAAACGGAAGTCTAAATACTTTTGAATATCTTTCCTACATAAATTTAGGAAATTAAAAGCCCTGGTCTCTGCTCTGTTGGCATTTCTACACCAAGAAGTTTTGACGTGTTTAAGAGCAAATAATATAGGCAGACTTTTACAGGTGCTCAGGCACAAGAGCTGTAGACAGACAGAGTAAGCCCCCCACAGCACGAAGGCTGACTCCTGTGCAACAGTCTGTACAGCACAAGGGTTAACAGTTGTAGGACTCTCATGTACAAACTGAGTTCAATTAAATCAACCTGAAAAAACAAAGGGAGTGTGCTTCAATTCAAAATCAAATTGTGGGCTATTTGTCCAATGATCCCAAACGCTGCCTTTGTATTATAGCCTAGACTTGGCAGACAGGTTTGAGCCCCACTGTGCTGCCACCAGGGAATGTATTTAAGCTCTCAGAAGCTTCACATTCTTCATCTGTAAAGGGGAGCTAATGACAGGCTGTATTTCACAGAACTGTAATAAGGAGCACATACAGTAACTGCAAAGTACTTAGACACAGTGCTGGAACCATGATAGTTCAATAATGTTACTATTATTCTCAATCACCCTAAAGTTTCCTCATTCTTTTGTGATCAGTTTACCTGTAGAGCTTCAAAGTCTATCCACTGAACTGAAGGTATACAGGTTTGTGAACGTACAGGCAGAGATGAAACTGGAAAACTGCACTTTAAATCCAACAAGCAGGGGCGCCTGGGTGGCGCAGTCGGTTAAGCGTCCGACTTCAGCCAGGTCACGATCTCGCGGTCTGTGAGTTCGAGCCCCGCGTCAGGCTCTGGGCTGATGGCTCGGAGCCTGGAGCCTGTTTCCGATTCTGTGTCTCCCTCTCTCTCTGCCCCTCACCCGTTCATGCTCTGTCTCTCTCTGTCCCAAAAATAAATAAAAAATGTTGAAAAAAAAAAATTTAAATCCAACAAGCAGAGTGAGATAGTGGGAAAAGCTTTGAATGTAGAACCAGAACAGTTGCAGATGATGAACTCTAGCTCTTCCATGTTCTTGTCTGAGCCTTGATTTTCTCCCCTGTCAAATGGGAGAGATGGCTCTAACTACTGTGGCTAAAATACTGAGAATGGTTTTAAAGAGACTAGCTACTACAAACAAAGCAGCATGGGAAAAGACAACAGGGTAAGAATGGGAAACCTGTTCATGAATAACTTTTAAAGGAAACTTCTACAATGGTATGTGACAAGAAGCCATAAATCTTGGGAGGAGGGAAATCTGGCAGTAAATGGTAATCACAAAGTTAGAATAAAATGAATACCTACAATTAAGCAGACAAACAGCAAATCACCCTTTATGACCCAGCTCCAGAATTCCCACTTTTGATATATCCTTCCTGACCTCCCTGTCCCATCCACTACCCCAAATGAAGATGATCACTCCTCCCCTCTATGCTAGGACTACACTGTGGACATGCCACCATCACAGCACTTGCCACAATCGCGCTTTATTGCCAATGCCCCCCCCAAAAAGAGGGGTGATTTCTAAATACAGAAACCAAGTTTTATTCTTCTTTATGCCCACAGCCCTTAGCACAGTCCTGGTACAAAGTAGGTCCTCAGTAAGTGTTTGATGGATGAACCAATGAGTAAAGCACAGACAATCTTAGCTATTTCACTATGCCATCTAAGGCAGTGCCCTTGCATTTAAAGTTATATTTTATTCATAGCTCTTAATAGCACATATTTTAAGGGTGCCTGGGTGGCTCAGTCAGTTAAGTCAGTTAAGTGTCGACTCTTGATTTTGGCTCAGGTCATGATCTCACGGTTTGTGAGTTCAAGTCTGCATCAGGCTCTGCGCTGACAGAGTGCAGCTTGCTTGGGATTCTCTCTCTCTGCCTCTCCCCTGCTAGCACAGTCTGTCTGTCAGTCTCTCTCTCTCAAAATAAATAAACATTAAAAGAATTAAAAATGAAAAAAATAAAATAAACCAACCCTTCTGAAAAGCCAAGCCCCCCAACTCATTCATATAATAAACATTTTTTTAAAAAGCGGCACATATTTTATCACTCTTTGCCCTTCTGTAGCCTCAATGATTATAAGCTCCTTAAGGACCAAAACTGTGACTTTCTATCCCACGTGGCTAATGTGCAGCCACACAGATATTCACTAAATGTCTCTTGAGAGAAGACGGGAATGACAAATGCACGCACACTGCTGCCTCACCACTCAGGCCTCAGTCTCCCCTTGTTTACAAGTGTTGTCAGCAGTCTTCTCACCACTCTGTCCACTACCACTAACTCTTCATGTGTCAACTACACTTGAATAAAAAACAATTAATGAGTTAAAAACAAAATACGATCCTGCCATTCTTGCTTATAACAGTACGATGCCCAAGTCAGACTGGGAAATGTGGAGGGAGCGGTAAGAACTGGGTAATCATTGTTTTGTCACATCACAGCCAAGACTGGCTCAGACAAGAATCATCAATGGATGATAATGGATGACAAGTCTAGAGGGGGAGGAGCAGGATATACGTATGTTCTCTAAGTGTCTCCCTACAAACTATTCACTAGTCACGTTCATGCAGGCGCACGTACAGACACACACAGAATGACAAAGTTGAGAAATCAGATAACATCTTGATCAGGTGACAAAACTGATGTCCTCACCAGTGAGGGACAAATGGACACTGTGTGCCTCCAAAGGTCATACTGTATACTGTATGAAGGACACATCACCACGCACAAAATACTCCAAGTGAGAATGAGTAATCTGAATCTAATCATGAGGAAACATCAGATGAACAAAAAATGAGGAATGTTCTATTTTTAAAAGGGAAGAAGTGGTTTGTAATATGACACTGACATTAAAAAAAAAAAAAAAGACAAAAGCTGTGAAAAGCTCTTAAAGAAGAGATAAAACAATTAAATGCACTACCTGACCCTAGACTAGATCATGAAGTGGAGGAGGAAAATTTCTATCAAGGACATTATGCAATCAACTGACAAAAGTGGGATATAAACCACAGATTAGGTAAAAGTATTATATCAATGTTAATTTTACTGAAGTTGATAACTATACTGTGGATATGAAAGAGAATATACCTACTTAGGAAATACGTACTCAAGTATTTAAAAGTAAAAGGTCATGGAGCGCCTGGGTGGCGCAGTTAAACGTCCAACTTCGGCTCCGCTCATGATCTCAGGGTTTATGAGTGCAAGCCCCGCATCAGGGTGCTGACAGCTCAGAGCCTGAAGCCTGCTTCAAATTCTATGTCTCCCTCTCTCTCTGCCCCTTCCCTGCTCATACTCTGTCTCTCTCTCAAAAATAAACATTAAAAAAAATGTTTTTAAAGGTTGTGATACATGTAATTTAAGTTCAAATGATTCACATACACAAAAAACATTTATCTATATCTGTACATACAGAACGAGAGAGCTTGCAAATGACAAAGCAAATGAAATAATGTTAGGAGACAAATCTGGGCAAAGGGTATAAAGATAAAGTGTTCTCATACAAGTTTTATTTTTGCAATGTTTCAATAAGCTTGAAATTCTTTCTAAACAAAAAGTCTTTTTAAAAAGGAAAAGGAATACAAGTCCTAGCTAATGCAATAAAACAAGAAAAGGTATAAAAGAATACGGTTTGGGAAGGAAGAAATAAAACTGTTTTTGTCACAGATGAACATGACCGTCTATGTAGAAAACCTGAGAAAATGAACAAAAAAACTCCAGGAACTAATAAGCAATAATACCAAGGTTGCAGGATACGGGTTAACATGCAAAAGCCAATCTCCTCTATACCAGCAATGAACAACTGGAATTTTAACTTAAAAACACAATAACATTTTCATTAGTAGCCTCAAAAAATGAAATAGGAGGTATGAATCTAAGAAAATATGTACAAGATCTATAGGGGCGCCTGGGTGGCGCAGTCGGTTAAGCGTCCGACTTCAGCCAGGTCACGATCTCGCGGTCCGTGAGTTCAAGCCCCGCGTCAGGCTCTGGGCTGATGGCTCAGAGCCTGGAGCCTGTTTCCGATTCTGTGTCTCCCTCTCTCTCTGCCCCTCCCCCATTCATGCTCTGTCTCTCTCTGTCCCAAAAATAAATAAACGTTGAAAAAAAAAAAAAAAAGATCTATATAAGGAAAACTACAAAACTCTGATAAAAAGATATCAAGGAAGAACTACAAAAGTGGAGAAACATTGTATATTCATGGATACGAAGACTCAATATTGTCAAGATGTCAATTCTTCCCAACTTGATCTATAGAGTCTATGCAATACCAATCAAAATCCCAGCAAGTAATTCTGTAGTTATTAACAAACCGATTCTAAAGTTTATATGGAGAGGGCCAAGGACCCAGAATAGCAAACACGATATTGAAGGAGAACAAAGTTATGGGGCGCCTGGGTAGCTTGGTCGGTTAAGCACCTGACTCTTGATTTTGGCTCTGGTCATGATCTCACAGTTGTTGAGATTGAACCCTGGTCTGGCTCTGCACCGAACAGAGTCAGACCTACTTAAGAGTCTCTCTCTGCCCCTTCTCCACTGGCACACTCCCATGCACCTCTCTCTCCAAAAAAGAAAAAAAAAAAAAAGGATTTGAAGGAGAACAAATTTAGAGGACTGACACTATCTGAGACTTATTATAAAGCTACAGTAATCAAGACAGTGTAGTATTGGCAAGAGAATAAACAAAAAATCAATGGAACAGAAAAGAAAGCCCAGAAATAGACCCACATTAAGTATAGTCAACTGATCTTTAACAAAGGAGCAAAGGCAGTATAATCGGGCAAAGTCTTTTAAACAAATGGTGCTGAAACAACTGGACATTCACATGCAAACAAATGATTCTAGACACAAACCTTACATCCTTCACAAAAATTAATTCAGAATGAGATTATAGACCTAACTATAGGTCTATAAAACTCATAGAAAATAACACAGGAGAAACCTAGGTGATCTTGGGTACAACAATTACTTTTTAATTTTTTGTTTAATGTTTGTTTATTTTCGAGAGAGACAGCGCAAGCAGGCAGAGAGACAAGGAGACACAGAATCTGAAATAGGTTCCAGGCTCTGAGCTGTCAGCACAGAGCCTGATGTGGGGCTTGAAATCAAGACCAGCAGGATCATGGCCTGAGCCAAAGCCAGACGCTTAACCGACTGAGCCACCCAGGAGCCCTTTTAGGTATAACATCAAACACATTCTGTATGAAAAGAATAACTGACAAGCTGGACTTCATTAAAATTTAAAACTTCTGTTCTGCAAAAGGCAGTATTAAGAGAAAGAAGACAAGCCACGGACTAGGAAAAAATAATTGCAAAAGCCACATCTGACAAAGCACTGTTACCCAAAATATACAAAGAACTCTTCAAACTCAACAATAAGAAAACAAAACAACCCAACTGTAAATTGGACCAAAGACTTTGGCAGCTCACCATACAAGATACACAGATGGCAAATAAGCTCATGAAAAGATGCTTCACCATTTTTCATCAGGAAAATCCAAACTAAAACAAGATGCCACTACACACACCTAGTAGAATGGCCAAACTCCAGAACATTGATAGTACCAAATGCTGACAAGGATGTGTGGTAACAGGGACTCTGAATTCATTGTTAGTGGGAGGCAAAATGGTACAGCCACTTTGGATGTCAGTTTGGCAGGTTCTTAAAAAACTAAACATACTCTTCCCATACATTCCAGTAATCATGGTCCTCAGTATTTACTCAAAGGAGTTGTATGATTCCAACTATATGACATTCTGGAAAAGGCAAAACTATGGAGACAATAAAAAGATCAATGGTTGCCAGGGCTTAAGAGGGAGTGGGGGATGAACAGGTATAGCAAAGGAGATTTTACAGCACTGAAACTACTCTGTATGATAACTATATTGGTGAATACATGTCATTATATATTTGTCCCAAACCATAGAAGATATAACACAAGCCCTAATGTAAACTATGGGCTTTGGGTGACAATGATGTGTCAATGCAGGTTTGCCAACTGTGACTAATATAGCATAGAGAAGGGGATATTGATAATGGGAAATACTATGCATGTGTGGGGTCAGGGGAATCTGGGAAATCTTTGTACATTCTGCTCAATTTCACTGTGAATCTAAAACTGCTCTAAAAAAAAATCAAGTCTTGGGGCACCTAGGTGGCTCAGTCGGTTAAGCGTCCAACTTTGGCTCAGGTCATGATCTCACGGTTCATGGCTGTGAGCCCCACATCAGGCTCTGTGCTGACAACTCAGAGCCTGGAGCCTGCTTTGGATTCTGTCTCCCTCTCTCTCTGCTCCTCCTTCGCTCATACTCTGTCTTTTTCTCTCTCTCTCTCTCTCAAAAATAAATAAACACTAAAAATTTTTTTAAAAATTAAGTCTTTAAAAAGAAACCATCCTCCCCTCTACCTACAGGAGAGCCTGGCATATGTGACCCTTTATAATCTAATCCCAAACTATACCTCTCCAACACATTTGTTTCCACCATCCTCCTCTTAGCTACTTAAACTCCAGCTTCACTTAATTATCTGCCATTCCTTTTTATACTTTACCTTTTTATTCAAGTTGATCACTCTGCTAGAATACTTTTCCTCATCTTTCCCACTTCAGCTTTTGTTCATTCTATCTCTTACATTATGGTTTGTTGATATAGTTGCCTTAACCATTAGATTATGAGTTCCTCCATGGCAAGGACAATGCCTAACAAATAGCAATAGTAATAACAATAGAAGCCAACAACTAACATTTCTGGAGCACTCTGTACCAAGCACCTTTTTAAGCAAATTTATGACTCATTTAATCCTTTCAGCAACCCTACAAGATAGGTGCTATTATGCCCATTTGATTCGAGCCTTCCTGAGGCATAGAGAGATCAAGGAACTTCCAGACTGCTCAGCTAAGAAATGGAAGGACCAGGATTTGAACCCAAGCAGTCCGTCTGGCTCTAGAATCCATATTCTTCACCACTGTGGTATACATAGTAGAAACTCAAAAAAATAACTGCTGAACAAAGGTCAGCACAGAACAGAGTTGGACACGGTGTTTGCGGAATGAAAATTCCACAAAGGGACCAAAGTAAAGCAACTGGCAACTGAGAAAAAGGAGGCACAGAGGTTTAAAATGTTTAGAGATACAAATAATCTAATCTCTCTCCAATCTTCTCTTGTAAAAGTTAAGAACTGAAGACCAAAGTGCTTTTCCCAAAGTTACCTTAGTTACTCCCTGAACCAGTTTTACAAGTCTTTCCACCACACCATATTAAAGGAATGATTATTTGTTCGTAAGAAATTGTAAAAATGGAGGTGGAGGAGGGGTGAACTGGGTGAAGGGGGTCAAAAGGTCAAAAAGTACAGATTTTCAGTTATAAAATAAATAAGTCACGGGAACGTAATGTGACTATAGTTAATAATACTGTATTGAATATTTGAAAGTTGCTATGAGAGTAAATCTTAACAGTCCTCATCACAAGAATTTTTTTGTAACTATTATGGTGACTGGGGCGCCTGGCTGACTCAGTCAGTAGAGCATAAGACTCTTGATCTTGGGGTCATGCGTTCAAGCCCCACACTAGACATGGAGAGAAAAGAAAAGAGAGAAGTGAAGAGAAGAGAAGAGAAGAGAAGAGAAGAGAAGAGAAGAAAAAGAAAAGAGAAAGAGAGAAAGAAGGGAGGGAGGGAGAGAGGGAGGAAGAAAAGAAGGAGGACTACATATGGTGATAGATGTTAACTAGACTTACTGTGCTGGTCATTTCACAAATTATACAAATATCAAATCATTATGTTGTATACCTGAAACTAATGTTATATGCCAATTATACCTCACGTTAAAATAATAGTAATAATATCTAACAACAGGCATTGTGAAATCACAAAAGTGAAATGCACATTAAATGAAAAAAGGAAAATGATGTAAAATTACAATCAAATATATTCTGGTATTCCAACAATAAAAGAAGGTGAAGAAAGATGTACACCAGCCTAATGCAATATTTAGTACACAGCAGGAATTTAACATCAATTAAATTTTTTAATCTTAAGAGGTTTTATGTTTACTTCTAAGTATCCATTTAATTTTATATATATATATATATATATATATATGTATATATACATATATATATAACTTATCTAAAATACACTGCATATTTTGTTACCTCATTATAAAGAGGATATTGATAGGGGCGCCTGGGTGGCTCAGTGGGTTAAGCATCCGACTTTGGCTCAGGTCATGATCTCACAGTTTGTGAGTTTGAGCCCCATGCTGGGCTCTGTGCTGACAGCTCAGAGCCTGAAGCCTGCTTCAGATTCTATGTCTCCCTCTCTCCCTGCCCCTCCCCTGCTTGTGTTCTCTCTCTCTCTCAAAAATAAATAAATAAAACATTTTTTTTTAATTTTTGTTAATGTTTTTATTTATTTTTGAGACAGAGAGAGACAGAGCATGAGCAGGGAAGGGGCAGAGAGAGAGAGAGACACAGAATTGGAAGCAGGCTCCAGGCTCTGAGCTGTCAGCACAGAGCCTGACGCGGGGCTCAAACCCACAGACTGTGAGATCATGACCTGAGCCGAAGTCAGACACTCAACCAACTGAGCCACCCAGGTGCCCCAAACATTTTTTTTAAATAATAAAAAAATAAAGAGGATATTGATACATGTAACCTTTTCTTGAACATACAATATTCATGAGCAATAATTTTTAGTAATTTTCAGATAGTTTTAAAGCAGCCAAGTTAATATAATATCAAAAATGCAGCTAAGGTACAATTAAGAAACTCTGCAATTCTAGTGTCCCCATCTAATTATCAAACTGATGTCTTTGATAGAAATATATGGATATCAAAAGTAAACTAGTCACTCCAGAACACCTGGACAACTGTTTATATGAAATACCTATCAAGTAGAATAAATTCCATTAACTCAATTCATGAAAACAAGCCTGAAATAAATACCTACTATCAATTAAATCTTTATACCTACTATAAAGTTGGGACCAACTCTCTCCTATAAAGAGCACAGTGCTATAAAATACATTGACCTGGAGGGGCGCCTGGGTGGCTCAGTCAGTTAAGCGTCCTACTCTTGATTGCAGCTCAGGTCATGACCACACTGTCAGTACAGAGACCGCTTGGAATCCTCTCTCTCTCCCTCTCTTTCTCTGCCTCTCTCTCTCACAATAAAAAAATAATAATAAAAATAAATAAATACAATAAAATGTCCTAGACCTGTAATGAGTACCATACCCACAGCCTACTTTCCTATCTTGCTTTGTGATCTATTTTCAAAATGAAAAATTAGAAAATCTTCATCTTGCTGCTTCCCGTATATAGCTGGATATTAACATTTTAGTGGATGAAAGCAGTACCAATTTAATGAGATTATTCTATTCATTAAGGTAGACAATCAAGGTTAAAAAAGTTTTTTAGGGGCGCCTAGGTGGCTCAGTCGGTTAAGCATCTGACCTTGGCTCAGGTCATGATCTCACAGTTCATGAGTTTGAGCCCCGCGTTGGGCTCTGTGCTGACAGCTCGGGGCCTGGAGCCTGCTTCGGATTCTGTGTCTCCCTCTCTCTCTGCCCCTCCCCCACTCGTGCTCTATCTCAGTCTCTCAAAACTAAATAAACGTTAAAAAAAAAAAAAGTGTTTTTATAAGGGCGCCTGGGTGGCTCAGTTAAGAGTCTGACTTTGGCTCAGATCATGATTTCATGGTTCATGAGTTTGAGCCCCACATTGGAGCTCTCAGCGCAGGGCCAATTCAGATCCTCTGTCTCCCTGTCTCTCTGCCCCTCCTCCATGCTCACTCTCTCTCTCTCTCTCTCTCTCACTCTTGCTCTCTCAGAAATTTAAAAAAAAAAGTTTTTCATGATTCTAAATAAAGTTACTTTCATGTTGCTTTTTTTTTAAACGTTTAGTTTTCCTGTATTCTGATCAAAAAGCGACTGGAATTGTGACAGGAAAAATTCACATCCTCTGAAAGACATAAGCACGTTGGAGGACACAAGACCTACAGTTTCTAATCACATGCCTAACATAATTCAAAGAGGATACTTTATAAATATCTGTTGAATAAATGGCTGACGCAGTTAAGTTTTCCTCTTTTAATAGAGGCTAACATAACATATGAATTACTTATAGTTCAGAGTAAAACCCCTAGTAAGAAAAAGTATAATCATGGTAAAGAACACCAAGTTTTTCCTGAAAAAAAAAATCATAAAAGTCTGATTGCCACTTTTACTTATTTGTATCTTCCCTTTTTTCTTACCCTGGAGTCTACTGACGAAAGCCAAAGGTAACTGCCAGTTTCCACTTCCTGATTTTCCCTACTGTTCTCAAAAAAATCAGACTGTTTCTTTCAGGATATTCTAAAAACCATGGCGGGGGGGAAAAATGCCAGATATTTCAATGGACCAACAAACAAACTGAGCTGCTTAAGTGCTAGGCTCTAATGCTCAGCTTTAACAGTATCTGGCTTAGCCTTTAACCAACAAACGCACTTGACTAGAGTTTTCAATGCCTCATAACATTTCTAGTAAATGAGGTCTGTGGCAATCAGCGTCAAATATTACAGAGAATGAAATTCCTGACATCAAAGAACCCACAATCACCAGATGTTGCTGTTTCAGAAATTTAAAGAGGTACAGAATCAGGAATTCTTAAGTGGACTACTCAAAAAAGGATAGGCATTTAAAAAAAAAAAAAGGATAGGCATGGTAAGTACCCAAAGACAAAACAGGAAGACTGATCACTTAAAATACAGAGGGATCTTCCAAAGTTTCATTCTAATTCACACCATAAAAGGGGTGTGGGGGTGGAGCCTGAGTATTCTGCCTGTAAAAAGAAGTTTAAAATACAGCCTTTCTTCCACTTCTGTCCTAGCCTAAAATCCCCAGAGATGTGGAGATGATGTGACAAAGCACAGAGATAAGTTTAAGAAACAAGTTTTCAAACACCCAGCCAAACACAGTAGAACTACTCCCAACACCCAGGTTCTGGTCAGGTATCTGTCACTAAAAGAACAACAGGGCACTCAATTCACATCTGTTAAAATAATCATCTTTACTGACTCCTTCAGGAAGAGAATAAACAGATGACCAAGTGTATGGCCAGGGGAATAGTTTCACCTCTGAGAGCTTCAGATTTTGCATTTGTAAACTTCTATGATTCAAATTCAAGATTCCATCTCAAAGTAAGATGGAAAACAAGATTGTATAATACTAAACCAAGAAGGTATACTATGAATTATGTTTTCTAAAAATTCCAATGTCAAGTTTTCTGTGCTGCACGCACTCTTCTACCTATATAGTCTAACTGCTAACTGATGCAAGGAATTAGAAACATTTAACTCTGCCTGAGACACTACGGTGTCATTAGACCTATAACAAAGTATAAAACCTAAAATGTTTCAACTCCTCTCTTAACATAGACCTGTCTTTAACTTTTCTAAAATACCCATGGTTTGTTACTGCATTCATTCAAGTGCTTTAAAAATGACAAATAGGGGCGCCTGGGTGGCTCAATGGGTTGAGCGCCCAACTCTTGATTTCAGCTCAGATCATGGTCTCGCTGTTTGTCAGTTTGAGCCTCACGTGGGGATCTGTGCTAACAGCTCAGAGCCTGGAGCCTGCTTAGGATTCTGTCTCCCTCTCTCTCTGGCCCTTCCCCACTTACCACTCTCTCGCGCACGCTCTCAAAAATAAATAATTTTTGAAAATGACAAATTTTCTTTTTCCCCCACAGTAGTAATAAGGCTGATGGGTAAAAATACACAGATATCAAAAGTACACATTTTAAAACTACGAAAACCTAATTTGTTTTTTCATTTCACTACACACTTCAGGCCCAACTTATAAGTTTCAGTTCTGCTCTTGCTCTATTTCTAGTCAGTTTCACTTCAAAAATTTTCTGCCACAAAGTTAAGAATTGTGATCCTGTGGAGAAATTTTAAAGTAAACACTAAATAAGAACATAGCTTTTCCTTTCAAAGGAGAACTAAACATTTGCACAAGAAAAACAAAGAAACAAATAAAAAAAATCTTAATTAAATGTATTTTGTCATATAAAAATGATTTTTAGACTGCTGATTTTTTTCCAGTTTCTGAACCTTCCTCATATAGTTTTGTTTAAAAGAGCCAAAGCAGGGGCGCCTGGGTGGCGCAGTCGGTTAAGCGTCCGACTTCAGCCAGGTCACGATCTTGTGGTCCGTGAGTTCGAGCCCCGCGTCGGGCTCTGGGCTGATGGCTCAGAGCCTGGAGCCTGTTTCCGATTCGGTCTCCCTCTCTCTCTGCCCCTCCCCCGTTCATGCTCTGTCTCTCTCTGTCCCAAAAATAAATAAACGTTCAAAAAAAAAAAAAAAAAATTAAAAAAAATAAAAATAAAAAAATAAAAGAGCCAAAGCAGTTCAAAAATTGTTATCATTCTATTTTATATACATGTTTTAAATGTGAGTCACAAGTAAGGGGCTCAGTAAATATTTGTGGAAGGAACGAACATACATAGCACAGTACTATGCTGCAGGAGGCATATGTTCCTAATAAGATACAACTTTCTCTCTGCCTTTAGTGGCCTTACCAACAAAACAGATTTCTTTGAAAGTACATGAAAAAAAAAAAAAATCAAATTAGATTAGCAACAGTAAGATATCTAATAAACACATAAGAGGGAACTATATATCATATATAGCTAAATTAAGCTTTATAAAGCTTTTTGATGCTTCTGCCATTTTTTTCTTGTATGTGCTTCAATCCCATTTCCTTCTTCTCTTTAGGCTGTAAAGGTCTTCAAAGGAAGATTCATATAAAAATAAAAATTAAAAATAAAAATATACAGACAGCTCCTACTATGTAATCAGTAGTGTTCGGTAGAGGTGCTGTGGGAAATAAACTACAAAGCATCATGGTCCTGAACCTTCAGGTAACTTAAAACGTCTGTGTTTAGCCAACGCTCTGCAAAGAGTAGGTGTCTATGGCAACTGGTAATCAAAGACCTTAACTGCCCCTGTGTTAACACTGTGTAACTTTGAAAAAGTTACCCAGACATTAGATTCCTCATCTGTGAAAGAAGTCGTTACTGATACAAATCCCCCATGCAGCAGAATTCCAAATGATGTATGTAGATATTCTGCCCTTCAGGAGAGGGAACAAGGAATCCCCACTCCTCAACTATGGGCTGTGCATAGTGACTTTCTTCCAAAAAGGACAGTATGGAGAGTGAGCGGGAAAGAGTAACCTTACAGCAGTGTTTGTAAACCAGACAAACACTACCTCAGCTGGTGATGATGAAGGTTAACCCCAATAGTGATAAGTCATGTTAACAGTATGTACACCTGATAAGACCAGATAAAAATGGCACTTTACCTCCTTGGCCTTCCTCCCAAAACCCATAACCCCAGTCTAATCATGGGGGCGGGAGGGGGGGGGGGACCAACATGAGACTCATTTCAATACAAGGGCATCCTACAAAATACCTTATCAGTACTCAAAACTGTCTCAGCCATCAAAAAGAAGGAAAATCTGAGGAACTGTCACAGCCAAGAGAGTAAGGAGACAGAACTAAATATAATGTGGTATTCAGGATGATATCCTGGCACAGAAAAAGGTCATTAGGTAAATAGTAAAGATCCATTAACAGATGAATAGATAAACAAAATGCACAGGCTTCCTGCTGACTCAGTAGGTTGTAAGTTCAAGCCCCAAGCTGGATGTACAATTTACTTAAAAAATAAAAAAAAAAATCCAGTATATACATATAATGGAGTATTACTTAGACTTATAAAGGAATGAAATTCTGATACATGCTACAACATGGATGAACACTGAAAACATTACGCTGAAAATAAGTCATACGCAAAAGAGCAAATACTGTATTATTCACTTACATGAAGTACCTAGAATGAGCAAATTCATAGAAACAGAGCACAACAAAGTTCACCAGGGGCTGGAAGAAGGGGGAAATGGGGAATTATTGTTTAATGGGTACAGTATCTGGGATGATGAAAATTTCTGGAAATAGATAGTGGTGATGACTGCACAAACAGTCATAACTGCCTTTGAGATACACACTTAAAAATTATTAAAATGGCAAATTTTATGTAATGTATATTTTACCCCAATTTTTTAAACTAAGGAATACTGAATAAACTGGGGACTTTCATTAGTAATAACACATCAATATTGGTTCATTAATTGTAACAAATGTATCATACAATTGGAGGACATCAAGAATAGGGGAAAATGGGTGTAGAGTATATAGTTTCTGCACTATCT
Source organism: Lynx rufus (assembly GCF_022079265.1). NCBI lineage: Eukaryota > Metazoa > Chordata > Mammalia > Carnivora > Felidae > Lynx > Lynx rufus. The sequence goes on from NW_025814897.1 coordinate 56,583,984, forward strand.
TTTCACCTCAAGTTTTCTGTAAAACTAAAACTGTTCTGAAAAATAATGTCTACATAAAAAAATTCAGGGGATATAAATGTTAATAGAGCTAATATAGTCCACCTCTTCCAAACACAGGAGAAGAAAAATAAATGCTCTTCAAATCAGCGAAAAACATTGAGCGATCAGAAAAATTAATGCCAAGGACAAAAATAAACCTGCAATTCACGAAAGAAATTACAATGTTACATAAACCTATGCAAAGATGAAATCCATAGGGTTGTTTAAGGATAAACGAGATCATGTACTTAGCACAGTGTTTTGTATACATTAAATGAAGCTATTAAAATATAATAATTAAAGAAATACAAATTTAAATAGCAAAAATATATACATATGTGTATACAGATGCAGGTTATACACATTCATATATGTATAAGTTATATGATTATATTCTACATATATTATACATACATATAAAATCATATTGGAAAACACTGAGAAAACTTCCGATGCCCAAAGCTGACAAAATATGATGGGTAAACAAACCCTGTCATAATCTAGTGGTAGTAGTGTGGTGGACATGTCCTTTCAGGGAAACACTTTGCTAATATCTTCTAAAGTTAACAAAAATGAAAACATAAAAATAAAAAATAAAGTTAACAAAAACGTACATATAATAAAAGTATTCATGTACATATTTTATATGAAGTATAATTCTATGTATTTATACCAATTTAAATATATACATATATCCTTTGAGTGATTTCACTGCTCAAAATTCATCCTAAAGAAATATTAGCACAAGTGTACAAAGATACCTATACGTGTATATTCCCTGCAACAATGTAACAGATAAAACTGGAAACTGTACAAAGGGCTACCAACAAGGAGTTAAACAAAGCTAAGTGAACATTATTATGCAAAATACGGTAGATGTATATACACTGACACGGATGATTGTCTAAAACAAATAATAAATAGCAAATTTTTTCTTAATTTTTAAAGGAAAGGAATAAACCAGTTCAGGGCTGTTGAAACTGGGGTTTCCATGTACATATGTTTCAAGAAAACCAAAACCGCATGCAAAACTGCGTTTACGTATGTAAGTGCATTTTCTAAGGAAGGTGTCTATAGCTTTTACCAAATTCTTAAAGGAATATGTGGCCCCCTGGAAGGGTCACTGAACAATCACTAAAAAAACCACCTATTTCTGAGTATCTACAGAAATGTAGTTTAGGTTAGACTCAAGTGAGGAAGACTCTGGGGAGGAAAGAAGTGCTCTCAATTAAACTTTTAGGACGTCTTAAATGCCTCTACCACAAAACACAAAATTTTATTTCAAAACTCTAAACTTAAGGGTGTGAAGGAAGTTATTCTTCAGATGAGCTTATATTCACTAATTACAAACCTCAACCAAAAATTAAAGATCAAAAACAGTCTTCAAAATGTGTGACTAGTTCATGCTTAAATTACAATTAAAGTAAGATCATACAGAAGCAAAAGGAGGCAAAGATTAAGTAGTAAGTAGTCCCATTTGACACAGACAGGTTGACAATTATGGACTAGTTACTCACATAGACAAAGATTCAGGAGTTATGCAGCCTTAACTAAACTTTTTTTTTTAACGACAAGTGGATTAAAATAAGACAAAAATAAGTTGGATCTTATACATAGTTTTGTGGGCTTCCTTTGAGCAAAATAGATAAGTCTTTTCCTGGAGGCAGATTAAGGTGATTCCAACACCTTTAAAACTAATACAGTAAATTAACATTTTAAACATCACAGCCATGAGAATCAATGGGACAAATGAAAACTGAAATAAATGAGTACAAAATAGCAGGGATACTGTCTACCCTAAGATGAAAATATACTTAGAACAGTGGTTGTCAATCAGGAGTAATTTTGTCCCTCTAAGAGGGGACAAATGTACCCTGAATGTACATATTTTGTACATGTATGGTACATGTATGGCAGCCCCTGAAGACATTCTTGACTGTCAGGACTGGACAGGTGCTCCTAGTACCTTGTGGGTACAAGCTATGGATGTGGCTCCACATCTCACAGACTGACCTAACCACTCAAAATTGTCAACAATGCCAAGACGCAGCCTGGGGGAACCACTGAATCTATGCTTTGAGACAATCAGCTTTACAACAGAAATCCTAAAACAGTGTTTACTTATTTGTTTCAAAAGACTGACATCTTATCAAATACCATGGGATCCAGTAAAACGACACAATTTTCAAAGTGTCATTTAAAAGAAAGTTATCAACTGATTTTCCAATTTATCTAAACTTTTTAAATTTTGCAAAAGCTACATGGAACAACAACAAAAGACAATGAATTCATGCTAAATACACACACATCCTATGATGCTCACAGACAATACTGAGCAAAAGAAATCAGACAAACAAGACCACAAAAAAATGTGGTCTTTGCTTGATACACCGTTTGCGTTTATACACCGTTCAAGAGCAGGCAAAAACCTATCTCTTGTTAGAAATCAGACTAGTAGTTCCTTTGGAGAGAAAGAAAAGGTAGAGATGGGAGAGAACATAAAGAGGACTTCTGGAATGCTAATAATTTTGTATTTCTTAATTTGGGTGATGGTTATATAACTGTGTTCACTTTGCAACAATTCATCAAGCTGTGTGCTAAGTAATCAGTGCAGTTTATACAGATAACACTTTTACAAAAATGTTTATTTTTTAAATGTTACTCACACCCTAAAAACCTGAACACTTTGACCCACAAAGCTAAATGAACGTCAGTTGCAAAAGTAAAAGTATTTTCATTATATAGGCACTTTGACCCACAAAACTAAAAAAAACGTCAACTGCAAGAGTATTTTTGTTATATAGGCTACCTTCCAAGAATTCAAGAAGGATGACACCCCCAGAAAGCTGTAAATACCATACTCAGAGCTCATATGGCATTCAGCTAAACACTTAAGCCACTATGTATCCCTCGGCACAAATCCAAAAATTTGACAAAGGCTTACAAATGCAGTTAAATTTATTCCACGGACAGTTTAGCTATTTCCCCCATTTTAAACTGTGAACTGTTATCAGAGAACATGCTCTATGCAACAAATGATGCTTCCTCTTTTCTAATCCCACATTTTCCCAAAGCTCCCCCAAGCTAAATCCCTCTTGGCCCTCAATACTTAGGATTTCTCCAGGCTGCTCCCAACAGTGCCCACCATTGCCTCTCTCAGTATCCATCCTCACAATCCACCTCCCCACACACATGAAAATTCACATTTAATGCTCATTCCTAAGGCTAGTCTTCCCCCTGCCAGACGTCTAATCTTTCCCAGGACCTCATAAATACAATCCAAACCTCACTACCCTCAAACTCCTAATATTCTCCACCAACTCGCTTCCCAACAGCACCACAAAACTAGGGCACATGCTAACCCCAGCTTTTAAATGCTCTTCTCCCACATAAAAAGTCCTGCCTCTGCACACAATTCAGCTCAGTGGCCAGTGCAGCTAAGACCTCCAGTGCAGCTCTCCGCTTTAGCACCCCCTCTACTTTTCCTGCTTTCAAACCCATCTCATTTCCCCTCCACCCCCTGCCCCAAACTCTGCTTTCTTCTTTAAGAATCTTTCCTAAGTACTAGGGCAGGGGTAGTTGAATGCAGGGTGAAGGACCGTGCTCCATCCTGTGCGAAGGTTCTCAAGTCTCAAGCACACAGCCATGTGCCCGGGCTACAGGGTCCCAACGCTGGACTGTGAAACCCAGCCTCAGCACTTCCTGACTTCAAGGCCTTGGACGTGGGATTTTCCATCTTTGAGACTCAGTTTGCTGAACTACAAAACGGGAAATCATAAAAAATAGCTATCTCATAGAACTGTCAGGATGAAATGAATTACTGGCCATTGAGCCCTTGGCACAAATCCTACGTGGTTAAGTCTCAGGAACTGACAGTTTTTCTTTGGGTCCTCTTCAAGGAAACAGGGATACGAGAGAGGGTGAAAGGTCCTTTCCTGGCAAGGGAGAGGTGGAGGAAGAAGTACCATACAGACATACGGCTGACACCGAGAATTGTGTTAGATCCCCCAAGCTCAGTGCTCTCTCTTCATTATCCGCTTACAATGTGGACCCGAGAAGCCCCCAAAGCCCCCGCTAAAGGATGGGGTAAGACACAAACACATACATCAGATCCTCCTTCCACGGGGAGTCCTTTGAGGAAATGAAGGAGGAAGGTGGCCCTAAATTGCTAAAAGGCGATCCTTGGGGGTCTGAGAATCAGGAAGGAAACCCCAAAGCCCCAAAGGATTTCTCTTGGGAAGCCGAGGGGAGTACTTCATAACAAGGAGATGAAAAGTAAACGGTAGAAACCATAAAGATTCCTCAACTTCTCCCGTAGGAAAGAGTACCAACTGGTTTCTCCGCAAGTGGGTAGAGAAAGGAAAAGCGCTTTCCCCATCTCTCAGGTGACTCCCGGGCTTCCCCGGGTCCCTTCCCAGGAGGAATGAGGAGGAGGGTCCGCGCAAGGGAATCCCCAGCACCCCAGCTGGGGAGAGGCGGGCTCAGGCCGGGGCCCCCAGGGAGTTCCACTGGGTCTCTTCCCGTCTCTTTGCAGCCGGTCTCCAGTAACGGGATCCCTCCGGGGGACTCGGGGATCTCCCAGAGCATCGGACGTCGCTGGCTCCCTCGCCTCACAATCCTGAAGTCCTCGGTCCCCCGAGTTCTCCCCGGCACTCGCCCGGGTCTCCCGGCTGGCACAGGGTCCGCCCGCCGCCCACGGGCTCTCCTCCCCGGCCTCCTGCCACCCCACCCCCTACCGAGCACCGCGAGCCCGCGGGCTTACCTGCTGAGAGGGCAGCTCCACATGCAGGGCCCGCGCGGCAGAACCGGGTGGCAACGCGGCGGCCGGGCCCGGGGGCGGCGGGGGGACCGGGCCCCCGACCGACGCGGAGGCGCTCATCTTGACCCAGGGGCCGCCGAGCGGCGGGGCCCGCGCTCCTCCGGCATCCGCCACCACAGCGTAGCCACGACCCGCCGAGCCCCTGCAGCCCCGAAACCCGCCACCCGAGAGGCAGGACGGCTCTACCCCACCTCCGGCCGCCGCGGCCGCGGGCTAAGGAAGAGCCATGTTACCGCAGTGCAACCCCCACCACCCCGCCGAGACCTGGCTTGCTCATTGGTTGTGCTGCCACGGGGGCGGGACCCAACGACGGCCAAGGGATGTGCTATTGGGTAGAAGGGCTGTCCATCGACGGCCGGAATGGGCTCGGGGCGGAGGGACCCGGGGATGGCCTAAATTGCGTCTGTCAAGCTGGGGTGAAACCCGGGGCGTTGCTTCTTTTTTCCACAGTCTAATTGGTTCTTTCACTACCGTGGGGCGGGGTCTCCTGGTAGATCCGCAAGGGCCATTGCTCTAGGCTGGTGTCAGTTGTCAGTACAGGGAAAGAGGGGCGGGGTCTGATTAGGTAGAGCGAGCGCCTGGGCTCTGTTGTCACGTGCAGGAGGCAGGAGAGTCACCTGATAAGTGAGAGTCAGTCCTCGGAGCCACTTCCGCCCGAACCTAGTTGCCCTGGTAACCGGCCTCCCCTTGGACGGCGGGGACCCGTTTGGCGCCAGCTGGGTCGCGAAGGCTGGGCTACTGTTGCAAGTTCTCTGAGCAGCCTTTTTTCCTGAGGGGTTCGCAGGACCGTGCGAGCATTGAGAAAGAATATTTTATCGTTCGACAAGTCACCACGCAGGATGCGCTGAGACCAGAAACCTGTCGGGCAGTCCCTGCTCTTCCGTGAGCAACTCCAACCCACAAGTCCACTCCCCTCTTCGCACTCCACTAACTAGTACGCTGAGCTGCACAGTGTGTGCCAGGCACCCAGAAAACGCTGTTTCACCTCTACCAGTGTGTTGCTTATGCTATCCCTAGAAAGCCTGTGCCACTTTTCACCTTCTAGAGCCTACTTGCCCATCAAATCTCATCCGCTGGTGGAGTCCCTTCTTCCAAAAGGCTTCCCTTATCTACTCTGGGACCCTGAGTTAGGAATCTTGCCTCTACCATATTTCTTATTATTCTACTGCATTGTCTTCTAATAAGTGCGTAACACACACTCACACACACATTGAATTCCTCGAGCCAAAGGACCTTGTCATTCATCTCTGGATTTCCGGTGCCTGATGGATAATCAGTGTATGTTTGTTTTCATTTTTTTATGTGTATTTATTTTTGAGAGAGAGAGAGAGAGAGAGACAGCATGAGCAAGGGAGGGGCAGAGAGTGAGGGAGACACACAATCGGAAGCAGTCTCCGCCCTGTCAGCCCAGAGCCTAGGGAGCTTGAACTCGCCAACGGTGAGATAGTGACCTGAGCCAAAGTCAGACCCTTAATGGACTGAGCCACCCAGGTGCCCCGGTATATGTTTGTTTTTTAGTGAGAAACCAGTTCAAATGCAGCCTCTTCCATGAAGACTTCCTTGAGCATAATGATAGCATCTATAGCGATTGCTTTTATAATAAATAGCATTGAGTCATTCTGCAGGCTATCAATCTGCCTCCCCCCCCCCCCCGAGACTATGAATTTCTCCACCACCTGGACTGACATAGCTGAAAGAACACAGTGTTTTAGAATCAGACACAACAGGAATCAGGCACTTTTGCGATCTTGGCTCTGCCACTCTCTAGCTATGTGTTCCTGGGCAAGCCAGTTCCTCACTCTCAGCTTTAGTTTTCCCATCTGTAAAATAATAAGATTGCTGTAGAGATTAAGTAAATCAACATACGCAAAATGCCAGAGAAGCGCTCACATACAATAATTGCACTAAAACTAATTTAAATAAAAGGGAAGCATGCTATCTTTCCTGGGTGTTCAGAAGCCTGAACACTCTTTGGTTCTGACCCCAGAGCTGGCTAACATGGATGTTGCACTGTCTCCTATTCTGAAGCATCGAGTGGTTTCTCATGGGTGGTGTGGTCAGGTGTTTGTGGAGAAGGGATTAGTTAGGAAATCCCAAATCTCATCTGGTTCAACTCCTGGCGTGCCAAGATCTGTTGGAATTTCACAAGCTGTTTCCAAGCTGTGTTAGTTTCCTTAGGCTTCTGTATCAAATTACCACAAACTAAGTAGCTTACAACAATAGCAACAGAAATGTATTCTTTCACAGTTCTAGAGACCAGTAGCCCAAAATGAAGGTGTCAGCTGGGCCTCTCTTAGAAGGCTCTAAGGGAGAATCTTTTCTTGACCCTTTCATCTTCGGGTGGCTCCAGATACTCCTTGGCTCAGGGCTGCATAATTCCAACCTCTGCCTCCATCTTCTCACGGTCTTTTCTTCTTCCTGCATATTCTTTTCTCTTTCTTATAAGGACACTTGTCTTAGGATTTAGGGCACGCGCAGATAATCCGGGTCTCGTTTTGAGATCCTTAATTACAGAGACCTTTTTTCCAAGTAAGTTGACATTCACAGGTTCCAGCTTTAGAGAATGGACTCATTTTCGGGGGAGAGGGAGGGAGCATCATCCAACCCACTACACAAGTTAAGAAAACGGGCCTATAGAGGGGCCCCGGGGTGGCTCAGTCGGTTAAGTGTCTGACTTTCAGCTCAGGTCATGATCTTGTGGTTCATGAGTTCAAGCCCCATGTCAGGCTCTGTACTGACAGCTCAGAGCCTGGAGCCTGCTTCTGCCTCTATGTCTCCCTCTCTCCCTCTGCCCCTCCCCCACTCTCTCTATCTCTCAAGAAAAAAAATGGGCCTATAGAGACAGAACACAGAATCACTTCTTTCTCCTTTGAAGATCAGCTCTGAATATTAGCTAACTTTATTACTTGATTCATTCAACAAATGTTCATTGAGTGCTTCTCTGTGGCAAACCCTTTGCTTGGTGCTGGGAAATCAGACTCAGACTCATCCCCAGGGAAGCTGCCCTCTTTACAGGGAAGTCCAATAAGTAAAAAAAAAAAAAAAAAAAAAAAAGGAGTGATAAACCAGTTTTTCAGTCTGAGGGAAGTTCAGGAGCTGTGGAAGCCAGAGAAGAGAGTCGGATTTCAGTCACAGTAGAGGTGACATTTAAACTGGGTATTGAAGGGAGCACCTGGGTAGCTCAGTCAGTTAAGCGTCCGACTCTTGATTTCAGCTTGGGTCATGATCTCGAGGTTCATGGGATCAAGCCCCGCATCAGGCTCTGTGCTGACAGCGTGGAGCCTGCTCGGGAATCTCTCTCCCTCTCTCTGCCCCTACCCCGCTTGTGCGTGCTCGCTCTCAAAAATAAATATATAAACATTTTTAAAAATTGTTTAAAAAATAATAAAATAAACTGGGTACTGAAGAACCAATAGGAGTTTGCCAGGCAGAAAGGGAGAAAAGGATATTCCAGCAGAGAGAGCAGGATCCAATCTTTCCACAAGCTTTTTTAAAATTTTTTTTTAATATTTATTTATTTTTGAGAGAGAGAGAGAGACCATGACTGGGGGAGAGGCAGAAAGAGAGAGGGAGACACAGAATCCAAAACAGTCTCCAGGCTCTGAGCTGTCAGCACAGAGCCCAACGTGGGGCTCGAACTCTGAATGAGCCGAAGTCAGACACCCAACCAACTGAGCCACCCAGGCAATCCGTTTCCACAAGCTTTTAATGAGATTCAAGTCTGTACCAGGCCGAACACTGGGCACTGGAAATACATACCTCAAGTAAACAACCCTTCTCAGACTTTTCCACTTACACCAAGAGAGCTGGCATGCTCACCCCAGGGACAGGACAAATACCTAAAATACTTGCATAATGTTCAAGGTAATGAGTGTAAAATGTTTTCCCACAGTGCCTTGGGTGTAGTAAGTGTTCAATAAATGCTATCATTTTTCTATGTCCTATTTCATTCTAAAAATTCTTGTATTATCTTAGATACTTTTCCATAATATGACTATATTTGTTTAAACATAAAAATATTTCTAGGGCACCTGGGTGGCTCATTGGTTAAGTGTTCAACTCTTGATCTCAGCTCGGGTCATGATCTCACTGTTCTGAGTTCGAACCCTGCATCGGGCTCTATCCTGATAGCACGGAGCCTTCTTGGGATTCTCTCTCTCCCTCTCTCTCTCTCTCTGCCCATCCACTGCTGGCTTTTTCAAAACAAATAAATAAAAATATATATGTTTCTAATCACTTAGAATTAAATTACTATAATATTTCTACAGTGCTATATGTCCCCTAGAGAAACATGTATCCAAGTTTAAGGAACATGGATTCTCAGGTAGCCAAATACAACATCCATGCAGTGATAGAAGAAAGATCAAGGTCGAGTGGTAATGAAATGACTGACTCTACAAGAGCTGGTGGGCAAAGTCAAATGCAGGCTTCACAAAAGTCTTAAAAAATGATTGGGAGTTTGATAGATGAACAACAGGGGGTTAGCTCTGTTTGGTTCAGGGATGACTAGTGTTTTAACAGCTAACTAGTACCATGTTGGATATCGAAACCAAACATTGTTGGCAGGACCAAAAACTGAAACACCCCAAACCATTTTACCTCTTCTTCTTCCTCTTTCCGTAGTCTCTATATCTCATGGGCATGATGCATTGGGTAAATAAGAGGAAGACAGGCCAGGTTGGTCTTTTGATGTCTCAAATTTAATTAAATTAAACCTATCCCCTTCCTTTCAAGTCCTCTTTCTCCCATTTACTTACTCACTTAGCCAAACATCATTCAGACCCGTACCAGGTGCCTGGCCAGGCCACTATATTTATAGAAATAATTCAAATTAGAATCCCTGACTGCAAGGAGGTCATAGGTAATTTCAATACAAAGTGGTAGATGCAGTCATTGAGATGATGTATAAAGTATCATGGAAGTACAAAAGAAGTTGCTAACTACTGTGTGTTGTGCCAGAAGGCTTTCTAAATAAAGTCTTCTGGGCAGAAGCATGAGCTTTGCCTGAGCAAAGGCACTGAGGCCGAGGACTTGACACTGGCCTACTTTAAGGGGCCTGAAACAAAGGCTGCCTGGGGGCAACAGGCAAAGAGGCCGGAAAAGGAAGATGGGGCCACACAAGAAGAACCTGACTGCTGGGCTGAAGAACTTGGCCTCAACCTTAGGCAACGGGAAGTCATTTGGAAAGATCCTCAGGCAGCCCTGAAGATGCAGCCTTCAAGGAGTTGGGTTTGAAGATCAAGACTCTTGCAAAAGGCCAGGTGAGAATTGTAAAGCGAAGAGACCATTCCCCCAAAGAGCCTGTACCCAACAAAGGTGGGTGCCTGGGCAGCATTTCTCCTTCTCCTTTCTAAACTCTTCAAGGTTACTTTTTTGAAAAAGCCTTCATAGATGTGACCTAATGGCTACCATCTCTGGGCCCCCACTACGACCCCTGACCTCTCTTTAGTACCTATGCCCATGTGCCTAGTCTTATGGTTTGTGTTTGTCTCACCTGCTGTACTATGAACTCTTCCTTTTGATATCCTTCTGAACTCCCCAAGCTTCATGAACTCCATGAGCTTCAATGTGCAAATGACTGAATGGATGAATAAAATCCATGAGTGAGTTGATGAAGGCCCAGGTAAGTGAATGGTTGTTAGATGACACAGAACCTTCACGCCTCTCCCATTGGACACAACCCCAGAGGGAGGAAATGAGGTTGGCCAGGCTCACCCAAAGTTTGTAGCAAACCTGAGACAAAGACTTGGGCTTCTTGCCCCCAAGGACCAGTGCTCCTTCCTCAATCCCAGTGGCTTTCACACTGTCATGGAGGTTAAATGTGCCAGTGTGGGAACATGAGTTTGGGAATTCACACACCGGCCAAGAGGACACACATTAGATTGAAGCGCGTCTAACCCACGGGGCTGAGTTAGTCGGAGCTCCCAGAGAAAGCTTTCCTTAGGAACTGTCTTTTATAGTGAGGTCTGAAGGGTGAGTAGGAGGTTAACTGGACAAAAGGGGATAGGGAGAGCAAGAGGAACAGTCTGAAGAAGGCGCAGGGAGCATTGAAGGAACTGTAAGAAGGCCAGGCAGGCGTAGGCGGGAGAGGCAGCCGGCATGGAGGAGGAAGAGGGGGAGGAGAACAGTTTTTGGAAGAAACTGATATTTCAAAAATAAAATCAAAGACCTCCTTCAATGTCATTTACAGTTTAGTGTTGCTTTTATTTGTAATTTCATACGGCAGCAGCCGCATCGTCTTTCAGTGCTTAGAGCTTCTGAAGTTTTCGTCCAGCCGTGATGGCACAGAATGAAGTTGGAGATCTGGGCAGGGTCCAGATCCTGCCAGCTGTGGTAGCCCCAGGGGAGTCTGACCTTGAGGTGTGTGGACAACTACGGGAGGGTTTATGTAAGCAGGGGATGGGGGGGGTGTTACATGATCTAATTTATGTTTTAAAAATGTCACTCTGGGGGCATCTGGCTGGCTCAGTCTGTATAGCATGCGACTCTTGATCTCAGGGGTGTGAGTTCTACTCGCATGTTGGGTGTAGGTTTACTTAAAACAAAAAACAAAAAAAGAAAACAAAACAGAAGAAAAAATAAGTCATTCTGGCAGTTGTGTCCAGAACAGATGCAAGGGTGGGGGAGTGGTGAATTTAGTAACAGTAAATTGTGACATTCCTTTGTTCAGTTAGAGGACAATTAGAATACAGGAATATGGCTAAGTTCCTGGGGACAGAAGAGCTCAAAGGATGCCCGATTGCCCTCGTTCCCTGCCAAAGACAGGCATGGTCTCACAGGGTTCCTGAGAATGAGCATTCTGGCTGCAAAGTGGGGTGTCTGAGAGCTCCAAGCCTAGGGTCAAAAAAAAATGTGATCATAGGGGTGCCTGGGTGGCTCAGTCAGTTAAGCATCCGACTCTTGGTTTCAGCTCAGGTCATGATCTCACGGTTCCTGAATTCGAGCCCTGCATCAGGCTCTGCGCTGACATAGGGCTCTTCACTGATGGCTCAGAGCCTGCCTGAGATCCTCTCTCTCCCTCTCTCTCTGCCCCTCCTCTGCTCTGTCTCTCAAAATCAATAAACTTAAAACAAATTTTTTTTAAATGTGACCTGAGCCTGCAGCTAATTGGCTGCAGGATTTTAAGTAAATTCATTTCCCTCCCTAACAGGTTCCCTGGGGGCTAGAGAAAACTAAGGTTTTCCTAGTACTTTACATACATTACCATGGACCATCCCCACAGGACCCTGTGAAGTAGGTATTATTGTCCCAGTTTTACAGAAGCCTAAAAAGCAGCTCTGGAAATGAGTGCCCAGATTCACATGGTTCTTCATGGCAGATTGGCTTGTGAACCCAGGTCTCTTGCTTCCCGAGCTAGAGCTCTGTCCCCCATGCCACACCACCTGCATTAATTAGAATACACTATTTAGGACTGAATTTTCCCAGAAGAACGAGAATCTTACTCCCATCAACAGCAAAGTGAAGGCAGGGCGCCTGGGTGGCTCAGTCAGTTAAGTGTCCAACTTCAGCTCAGGTTATGATCTCACAGCTCATGAGTTAGAGCCCCCCGCATGGGCTCTCTGCTATCAGTGCAGAGCCCCCTCAGGATCCTCTGTCTCTCTGCCCCTCCCCCACTTGCATGCGGGCTCTGTCAAAAATAAACATTAAAAAAAAAAAAAGAATTCCAAGAATTCATCAAGCATGGAGCCCTTCGAAGCACCAACTGCATAGGTCACATCTGGTGAAGCTGGCCTTGATGAGAGTGTCAGTATTGGGTTCAGGGGTGGAGGACAGAATGGTAGCAATGGAAGATTGGTTACATACAGAAGGATTGATCAAAATAAATAGATATAGTAAGGATAATGGGAGCCAGTTTTCTATCAGAAAAAGGAGTTACAAATATAGGAAGAGAAGGAGCTTGGATGAACCCTGTGGTGATAGACCATAATTGTTCAGATCTTGGTTTCTTTCTTTTTTTTTTTTTAAGTTTATTTGCTTATTTTGAGAGAGAGAAAGCTTACTTGGGGTCGGGGGAGAGAGGAGAGAGCAAGAATCACAAGCAGACCCCCACTGTCAGTAAGGAGCCCAATGTGGGGCTCAAAACCACGGACTCTGAGATCGTGACCCGAGCTGAAGTCGGATGCTCAACCAACTGAGCCACCTAGGCACCCCTAGATCTTGGTTTCTGAATACCATTCTCCACTAACTGGAATCAAGATTCTCTGAAGAAGTGGCTGAGTCCAGGATTGGGCCAGAAAAAGTACAAGATGACCCTAGGACATGTAGTTGTGCCAGAAAATAAGGAAGTACTCTTCCCCCCAAAAATGATGGAGACATGTCAAAAGGACACAGAAGCCAGTTTGGTGGGGTTCCCACTGTCCAAATCTGGAGCAGCTTGAACATCACGATAAAAATGATAGAATAGCATATAGCCCACTGAATAAAATAGGGATCCATGAGTCTTCATTGATATAAAAAGGCGAGGGGGGAGACATTTTCAAAGTATGGAAAAGAGTAACTTTACAATGTAGTATGACGGTTCCCAGCTTAATCAAGTGATAAAGTGAGCATCAATCAATAGGACACACTGAAATCATGATTGCCTGCTAGGATGGGGGGAGGAGAGTCGATCACTACCTCTGTGATATTTCTGCTAAAGATGGACTGGCTTGGACTTACGTCAGTTACAAGGAAAGAGTAGACATAACAACACTAAATGGTGTCCTACAGAATACTGGATCATAATCTCCAAGACTGTCTAGGTCGTGATAGCCAAGGAGAGACTGAGAAATTCTCACAGAGAAAAGGAGTATGATACTGTGATTTATAATAAGAAATAGATATTTGGTTCTTTATTCACTGTTCCTGGCACATAGCTCCTAAAACTCTTGTAATTTCCTATACGAGAGCCAGCGGCGCATCTTTCGTTATAATATTTAGTTTTGTTCTCAGTTCCTGAAAGCTTCAGAGAGTGAAATGAATGTCTTTTGTTTCCATAACACGTCCCGTTCAACTGTATTTGAGTTTATTTTAATGAGGTGACATTTGGAAAGCCCCAGATAACTTAAGGATGGGGGCTGGTTGCCAGGGGAACACTCCCGGATTAGAAAGTGGAAACCTTCAGCATCCTCCCTCCATATAGACTGGGTTTTGGAAGCAGTCTTACTCCAGTGTTATCAATCCTGCATTTTATTGCTTCTAGCAAAAGGGTCTTACGGCTTTTTTTTCTTTTTTTTTTTTTTTTAACTAAGCTCTTGGCCCAACATGGAACTTGAACTCATGACCCCAAGGATCAAGAGTCATATGCTCTACCAACTGAGCCAGCCAGAAGCCCCAAATTTTATTTACACAGTGAAGTCATATTTATTTTCAGAATACATTTTTATACCCCAGGCATTTAATTAAAAATATATCTTTTGTGTTTAGAGGAAAAATATTTTGTATCAGTTTTTATCAAAAGTAATTAGAAATCTCAAAATGTGTTTGATATTTTAGCCCTGAGCAAAGGAGCTTTCTAAATGTGTGTAGGTGCAATTCAATGTTATGTAAAAAATGGAGGAGATAAAATCGTGTGCGTGCATGACACCAATGTTAGATGAAAACACGCAAAGCAAAACTCCCTTAAGCAGGAAGTGGTGAAAAATACCTTGAAAAATAGTTTACAAGGGAGGGAAACAGGGTTATGAAAAGAGAAGTTTGGAATACATATGGGGCAGAGATTCGTTATAAACATTATGGTTGAGGCCAAGTAGTGGGGGGAATTCCTATTTTCTCCTAGTGATCCTATAAACCAATAAAAGGGAATTTCTTCCACCTCTCAGAAGTATCAGGAAAAAGTGCCTTCCAAAATTGCAACCCGCCTCACATAAAGAAAAGGGAAATACAGTTGACTCTTGAACATGGGGTTTAGGGATGATGGCCTCCTACACAATCGAAAATTTGAATATACCTTTCACTTCCCCAGCACTTAACTACTGAGAGTCTACTCCTGACCGGAAAGAAGCCTTACCGACAACATAAACAATCAATTAACACATTTTGTTTATACACTGTATATACTGTTGTATTATATACTGTCCATTTATAATAAAGTAAGCTAGAGAAAAGAAAATGAACAGAGAAAATACTTTTACACAACTGTGTTGCATTTACTGAAGACAATCTGTGTCAGGGGACCTGAGCAGTTCAAACCCATGTAATTCAAGGTTATTTTATTGATGAGAGGACCTGACTCTGCCTTCCAACTCCTCCCATAGGTGATATAAACATATTGAAATTCACCACTTGGATTAGGTTAAGCCATAAACCAGCTGAGTTAAAGCGAAAATTCATTCTATCACAGTTCTGCATGCCAGAAATCCAAAATCAAGGTGTTGGGAAGGCTATGCTCCCTCGGAGAGTCGAGGGGAAAACCCTTCCTCTCGTCTTCCAGCTTCTGGTGGCTCCAGGTGTTCCTGGGCTTGTGCTGCGTAAGTCCAGCCTCCTGCCCCCTTCACATGGCCTTCTCCCCTTTTCCCTGTGTCTTCTTTCTCTTAGGACACTTGCCATTGGATTTAGGGCCCACCTACATAATCTAAGATTATCTCTTTGTTTCTGCAAAGATCCCTTTTCCAAATAAAGTCACCTTCACAGACCATGGAGTTTAATTAGGTGCATATCATGTGGTGGGTCACTATTCAACCCACCACACTATCCTTATGTGTGTCCTGTCCCTTTTTTCTCTCAGGCCAGCCCGCCAAAAGATTGGGAAATTAAATTGTTACTAATCTGAACTAGACTGTTTTAAATTAAGATGTTAATTTTAATCTCCAGAGTAACCACTAAGAAAATAACTTACAGGGGCGCCTGGGTGGCTCAGTTGGTTGAGCGTCCAACTTCAGCTCAGGTCACGATCTCACGGTCCGTGAGTTCGAGCCCCGCGTCGGGCTCTGGGCTGATGGCTCGGAGCCTGGAGCCTGTTTCCGATTCTGTGTCTCCCTCTCTCTCTCTGACCCTCCCCCGTTCATGCTCTGTCTCTCTCTGTCTCAAAAATGAATAAACATTAAAAAAAATTTAAAAAAATAAAAAAGAAAATAACTTACAAACATAGAGCAAAAGAAACAACAGGAGAATTAAAACAGCGTATGAAAGGGGCGCCTGGGTGGCGCAGTCGGTTGAGCGTCCGACTTCAGCCAGGTCACGATCTCGCAGTCCATGAGTTCCAGCCCCGCGTCGGGCTCTGGGCTGATGGCTCAGAGCCTGGAGCCTGTTTCCGATTCTGTGTCTCCCTCTCTCTCTGCCCCTCCCCCGTTCATGCTCTGTCTCTCTCTGTCCCAAAAATAAATAAACATTGAAAAAAAAATTAAAAAAAAAATAAAACAGTGTATGAAAAAACATTTAACAGAAAAGAAGGCAGGAATGGAGGGAGGGAGGAACAAAAAAGACACAAGAAAATAGCAAAAGGGCACATGTAAATTCTACTTTATCAGTGATTATATTAAATGTAAATAGACTTAATGTTCCAATGAGAAGACATAAAGTAGAAGTATGGATAAAAAGAAAAAAGATCCAACACTATTATGCCTTCAAAAGATACATTTTAGGGGCGCCTGGGTAGCTCAGTCAGTTAAGTGTCCGACTTCAGCTCAGGTCATGATCTCACGGTTCATGAGTTCGAGCCCCATGTCGGGCTCTGTGCTGACAGCTCAGAGCCTGGAGCCTGCTTTGGATCCAGTGTCTCCCTCTCTCTCTGCCCCTCCCCTGCTCACATTCTGTCTCTGTCTCTCCTCAAAAATACATAAGATTAAAAAAAAATTTTAAAGATACACTTTATATTCAAAAACACAAATAGGTTGAAAGGAAAAGGATGGAAGAAGACGTTTCATACAAGTAGTAACTAAAAGAGAGCTGGGGTGGCTATACTTTTATAGGCTATATAAAATAGATTTTAAGACAAAAACTGTGGGGCGCCTGGGTGGCTCAGTTGGTTAAGCATCCAACTTCGGCTCAGGTCATGATCTCAAGGTTTGTGGGTTTGAACCCACATCGGGCTCTGTCCTGACAGCTCAGAGCCTGGAGCCTGCTTTGGATTCTGTGTCTCCCACTCTCTCTGCCCCCTCCCGTGTGCATTCTGTCCCTCTCTCTCTCAAAAATAAATAAGCATTATTAAAAAAAAAGACAAAAATAAATAAACGTTGAAAAAAAAAATTTTTTTTTAAAAAATCGGGGCGCCTGGGTGGCGCAGTCGGTTAAGCGTCCGATTTCAGCCAGGTCACGATCTCGCGGTCCGTGAGTTCGAGCCCCGCGTCGGGCTCTGGGCTGATGGCTCAGAGCCTGGAGCCTGTTTCCGGTTCTGTGTCTCCCTCTCTCTCTGCCCCTCCCCCATTCATGCTCTGTCTCTCTCTGTCCCAAAAATAAATAAACGTTGAAAAAAAAAAAATTAAAAAAAAAAAAAGACAAAAATTGTTACTAGAGATAAAGGGAATTTTATAATGATAAAAGGATGACTCCATCAGGAAAATGTAACAATTATGAACATACATGTACATAGCAGCAGGGTCCCAAAATATATGAAACAAAAGGTACAGAATTGAAGGGAAAAATAAACAATGTAACAATAGTTGGAGGCTTCAATACCCCCATTTTCTTTTCTTTTTCTTTTTTTTTTTTTTTGAGCACTTTAAGGACATTTTATTTTTTTTTAAATATAGTTTATTGTCAAATTGGCTTCCATACAACAGCCAGTGCTCAGCCCAACGAGTGCCCTTCTCAATGCCCATCACCCACTTTCCCCTCTCCCCTGCCCCCACAAACCCTCAGTTTCTCTGTAATTAAGAGTCTCTTATGGTTTGCCTCTCTCCCTCTCTGTAACTTTTTTTCTCCCTCCCCTCCCCCATGATCTTCTCTGTTAAGTTTCTCAAGATCCACATATGAGTGAAAATATGGTATCTGTCTTTCTCTGACTGACTTATTTCACTTAGCATAATACCCTCCAGTTCCATCCACGTTGCTGTAAATGGCCAGATTTCATTCTTTCTCATTGCCAAGTAGTATTCCATTGTTTACATAAACCACATCTTCTTTATCCATTCATCAGTTGATGGACATTTAGGTGCTTTCCATAATTTGGCTATTGTTGAAAGTGCTGCTATAAACATTGGGATACAAGTGCCCCTATGCATCAGCATGCCTGTATCCCTTAGGTAAATTCCTCACAGTGCTATTGCTGGGTCATAGGGTAGATCTATTTTTAATTTTTTGAGGAACCTCCACACTGTTTTCCAGAGCAGCCGCACCAGTTTGCATTCCCAACTACAGTACAAGAGGGTACCCGTTTCTCCACATCCTCACCAGCATCTATAGTCTCCTGATTTGTTCATTGTAGCCACTCTGACCTGTGTGGCTAAAATGGCTTTGATTTGTATTTCCCTGATGATGAACTGAGCATCGTTTCATGTGTCTGTTGGCCATCTGGATGTCTTCTTTGGAAAAGTGTCTATTCATATCTTCTGCCCATTTCTTCGCTGGATTATTTGTTTTTTTTTTTTGGGTGTGGAGTTTGGTAAATTCTTTAGAGATTTTGGATACTAGCCCTTTATCCGATATGTCTTTTGCAAATATCTTTTCCCATTTCGTCAGTTGCCTTTTAGTTTTGTTGATTGTATCCTTTGCAGTGCAGAATGTTTTTATTTTGATGAGGTCCCAATAGTTCATTTTTGCTTTTAATTCCCTTGCCTTTGGAGATGTATTGAGTAAGAAATAGCTGCGGCTGAGGTCAAAGAGGTTGTTTCCTGCTTTCTCCTCTAGGGTTTTGATGGTTTCTTGTCTCACATTCAGGTCTTTCATCCATTTTGAGTTTATTTTTGTGAATGGTGTAAGAAAGTGGTCTAGTTTCATTCTTCTGCAGGTCTCTCAGGACCATTTGTTAGAGACTGCCTTTTTTCCATTGGATACTCTTTCCTGCTTTGTCAAAGATTAGTTGGCCATACATTTGTGGGTCCAATTCTGGGTTCTTTATTCTATTCCATTGATCTATGTGTCTGTTTTTGTGCCAATACCATACTGTCTTGATGATTACAGCTTTGTAGTAGAGGCTAAAGCCTGGGATTGTGATGCCTCCTGCTTTGGTTTTCTTCCTCAGTATTACTTTGGCTATTCGGGGTCTTTTGTGGTTCCATACAAATTTTAGGATTGTTTGTGCTAGCTTTAAGAAACATGCTGGTGCAATTTTGATTGGGATTGCATTGAATGTGTAGACTGCTTTGGGTAGTTCAATACCCCATTTTCAATAAGGGATAGAATGCTTAGGCAGACCATCGACAAAACCAACAAGGAACTAGATGACTTGAACAACACTATAAACCAAGTAGATCTAACAGACATCTGGAAAATACTACCACTATAATACTACCACTGTAATACTGATCCCAGCAGGAGTAGAATACACATTTTTCTCAAATGCACATGGAACATTCTCTAGGAAAGATCATCTCTTTGGTCATAAGAGGAGCCTCAGTAAATTGAAAGATTGAAATCATACAAAGTTTGTTCTATGAAATAAAATTTGAAATAAGTGACAAAAGGAAATTGGGGAAAATAGCAAATATGTGTAAACTAAGCAACATCCTCTTCAGTAACCAAAGAGTCAATGAAGAAATCAGAAGATAAATTAGGAAGAACTTTGGAATAAATGAAACAAGAACCCAAGATACCAAAATTTATGGGATACAGCTAAGGCAGTTTTAGGGAAAGTCTTATAGATGTAAACATATTAAAAAAGAAAAAAGAGCTCTTACATTTCTACCTTAAAACCCCGGAAAAAGAAGAGTTCCTGTCTAGCTCTGAGCATTTGTGGGTCCATGATTTTACTATCCCTTGCTTCTAGCCCAGGGTAGGAGTGCTTAAATGCCAAAATGTGAAAAGAAAGGGGAAGCTGTGTGGCATTTGCCTCAGAGCTATCCTCGGGGCCCCCTAGTGGCCTTGTCTGTGAACCACAAGCAGAATCATGGAATTGACAACCTTCCGGCTGAGACTACAGCCCTAACCCCGCAGTCCAAAAGCAGAGGGTCTTTTGGAAAAGGAGGATCCTGTTCCCTCTCTCAAGGTAACAACTCCCAGCCAGAGGCAATGTTCACAGCATTTACCTAGAGTAACCGCCCCCCCCCCCTCCCCGCCCCATTGCTCTGCACAGGCTGCTGCACAGGCTGCTGCTAGATGTATTTGGGGCCTGCTTATTGTCACTGTTCATAAGCAAAGATGAAGGAGTTCTCTCATGCCCAATAGGTGTTGAATCTTCAAAAAATTAGTGCTGAGAGTAATGGCCTATCTTTGTGGGGTGGCCTAGGTTAGGGCCAGGCTTAGCCTGGGGCCAGAGGCTAAAAGTCATGGCTAATCTCAGACTGGGGCTGGGGTGGGGCTGAAACTGTCATCAGAAAGCAGGCCTTTCCTCCATCCTCAAGGAAATCCTCTGACCTGAATTCTGGGGGCCTAAGGCCTGCCTAGTGCTACAGAATTCAGCCTCTGTTGCCCCTTGAGGGTATCTCCTGTTGCCGCCTGGCCTCCCGCTCACTCTGGAGACATCAACTCTCCTGCCTTTCCAAGCCAAGCCCCATTGCAGACCCATCTACCACCACATCCTCCTTCAACTCAGCAGTGCTGTTTCCCCTGTCTTTGTTTGCTGCTCTTCCCTGCATTTCCTTCCTGGCCAACTTCTAGTCACCCTTCAAATCCCAGGTTGACATTGAGGTCCCAGTTCAACCAGGCATGCCATGTTGTATGCACAGAGGAGCAGTCCTTAAGTGGAAGAATGAATGGCAAAGAAACTTAGGCGGTGGGAAAGTTGGAATGAGGTCATTTGGTCTCAGCTAAGAGGGGTTCCCAGCTGCGTAGTACTCATTGAATCAAATGGAATTAGAACAGAGAGAGGTGGCATCTTGGGGGACCCGGGTGTGGCATGAAATCATTAAAGCAACAGCAGGCTAGCTCTCCCTCTTTGTGGTATAACTGAGGCCAGAGGCAAGGAATATGGCTTGAGTGATCCACGGAGGACCCTTCTAGTTCTGCCATCTCAGGACCTTAAAAGTGGACAGTAACCCTCTGCCACACACAGTAGACAGCTGTGAAGGGGCTCCAAGGACCCTTGCCTCTAGGCATTCATTCAGTGTATCATTCTCTTGAGTGTGAGTTGGATCTAATGGGGAGAATATGGCAAAAGTGACAGGATATCACATCCGAGATGAAGTTATAAGAGAACGTGACTTCCACCTTGCACACTCTCTCTCTGGCTCTTTCTGCTTACTCTCTCTGATGAAGCCAGCTGCCATGTTGTGTTCCATGAACTACTCCATGGAAAGGCCCATGTGGCAAGCAAGCAAGAGTGGCCTTTGGGCAATAGCCAGTGAGGAAGTGAACGCTGCCAACAGCCGCGTGAATGACCTTGGAAGTGGGTTCTCCCCTGGTCAAGCATGAGGACGACTGCCGCCTGTCTGATTATCTTGACTGTAGCCTTGCGAGAGGCCCTGAGGGAGAGGGTTCTGCTAAGCTATATCTTGGCTACTGACTCTCAGATTGTGTGGTGGACACAGTGTTGTGTGAAGCCACTGTGTTGTGGAGTCATTTGTTACGCATGAAAAGATAACCAATACTAATGTATGGCGTGTAGATCACATAGACCAAAGGAGCAAGGGGGAAGGCTTGGCAGGCAGCCCAGATGGGACCATAGCCTCCCCAAGTGTCAGGGGCAAGATGCAGGTGAAGTCCCAGCAATAACTCACAGAGAACTCTCGTTTTTATTTATTTGTTTTGGAATTTACAAAAGTGTGACATGGGACAATCATCTCATCAAGAGAAAACAGAACACACAGAGGGGCTGGGTTTCTTCCCTGGTTCCTCCCCTCTCAGAAAGGCACAAATATGTGAGGCTTGGGTTTGGGGGCCTCCTGTCTTAAGACCAATGTCATGCTCAGAAGGCCAGGCCCCTCTGTGAACAGGAAGAGGGACTCTTTCCTCACACTCATACTTGGGTTATGGGCTAAACAAACCGAGGCCACTGGGAAACATGTGAATCAGGCCAAGTCCAGGTCTGTCCTGGGCACATGTTGTCAGCACCCTGTGGAAGACTAGTCACTCCAACTACAACGTGGTGGCTGACTAATCCTGGAGGCGGTGCATCTGGGACAGCGCTGTCCCTAGCACAGGCTGATCGCCACCCTGGTTCTTACCCTGGAGGCCTCAGATTTAAAAGACTAACTGGACTGGAGCTGGAGCATTCCAGATGCTCATTACTGCACTCTTCAAGTTGGGGACAACTGTGCCCTCCAGGTCTTCCCCTTGGTATGAGGGGCCAGGCCTGCAGTTAAGTGTGGGGTAGGTATTTTAGAATAGAGGTGTTTGTATTAGAAGTGGTTCCTGCCCCTCATCCTGCAAGTAAAAAGAAGATAACGTAACCCCGGTCTGAGTCACCAGTGGCTGTCCTTCTTTCCCAGTTAACCAGGACTGAGTTTTGTCTGTAATTTGGGGGAAGGAAGAAGAAGGATTGCTTGAGAAACCATAAAGGCCCAAATGCATCAGCCACCACCTAGAACAGGACAAATTGGAACTAAAAGAGTTGGAAATATTCACTTTTTCCTTATTAAAAAAGACCTAACATTTGTAATGGTTTAACAAAATTATTATAATTTCTTTTAAATAACCCACAGACACCCATGACGCTTCCAAATTTACAGAACAAAAAAGCATTCGAGAACTTGGTAGAAAACGATTTGTAGCTGGTTCCTCCTAGGAGCTGGCCCCTGAGGGCGGGCTCAGTTCACCTCCAGAACCTCAGTCTCCGGGAGGCCGAACTTGGTCTTGTGCTTGTCGAAGAGCTTCACCAGGGCCTCCATGTACATGCTGTGGTACAGGTCTATGTCCTGCTGGGTTGGGTGCTCCAGCTTGGGGATGGTGATGGGCTCACCCACTGCAGGGATGGGGCAGAGGCCTCTGGTTAGTCAATCCACTCGGGCCCCCCTGAGAGTCTACCATGATGTTGATAGCAGTGACCCTGCTCTACGTGCCAACAATGTGCCAGGAACTGTGCCAAACGTGCTCCACCTCAGGTTGTCCCTGTTACAGGGGAGAAGATGGGAGGCTCCAGGGCACGGGAAGGGACCTGCCTCAGGCCACACAGTCACTAAGCAGCAGGTGGGATCAACACTGGCTGCTCCGAAGGCACTCAGTTGGAAGGTCCCATGTAAGAGTTATGGGACCAAGTAATGGCTCTGCTCTTGGTCTGCTCCAGGCAAGTCACTTTGCCTCTCTGAGCCTCAGTTCCCTCACCTGTCACATGGGGCTCCTTCCTCATAGGACTTTGATTAGGATTTTGAAATCACATGACATGCTTTGAAAAGTGTGCTGAGGGAGGAGGAGCCCAACATTCATACATCCATTCATTGCTTTATTTTCTGCATCTCCATATTCAACTCATCCCAAAGTCCTGGCAAAGACATTTCGGAAATTTCTCCCAAGTGCATGCCCTTCTCTCATCACCACTGCCATTCCCTTCGTCCCTAGTGGCTACCACAGGGGCATCCCGCATTGGTCTTGTGGCTTCCATTTTTGATTCTTCTAACCCATTTTCTATCCAGCAGCCCAAGAATCACTTTAAAATGCAACTCTGAACCTCTCCTCCCCAAAGCCCTCAAGTAGCTTTCCATTCTTAAGGTGAAGAGCAAACTAGTTCACACTGCCCACAGGAGCCTGTCCCTCTCCAGCCACACGTGTGCATGGATATGTCCCTGCTGCCTCAGAGCGGTCAGACCGGGTATAGGATTTGCACGTAACAAGAGTCAAGAGTGAGTCTGGGTCCTGTCACCCAAGATGCAGGCAGTTAGTCTTTGTACAAATACAAAGCAAAACACCTGACCCTGATAACTCAAAATATCTACGTGAGCTTTGGCCCCTAAAGTCCATGGCTTGCGGCCTACGCACTTTTGTGTGATCTCTGGCTTGTGAGACGCACACACATACACACACACACACACACACACACACACACACACACACACACCCAGAACAACACAGCTGAGGGACAAGTGCTGCCAGTTTTTGCTATACTTCTCAGAGGACTATGCTCCAGTCATGTTGATGTTTTTCTTTCTGTTCCTCAAAAATCTATACAATCTTGCTGCGGGAACTTCATTTAAGCTAATGTTTCTGACCAAAAAAAAAAAAAAAAAAAAAACCTCTCTTCCTCCTGTCTTTTGCTAGATAATTCCTATTCAGTTAGAAGTGGAAGAGTCACCGCTTCTCGGAGGTCCACTGCCACCCCCCAGAGCACCCTGTACATTCCCCTCACACCCCCTCCTGGTCTTTGCTTGACAGACTGGTCTTCCTGATCTTCCCTGACAGACTCCTGGGCCCTGCAAACATGGACCGTTAAGTCTTGTTTTCTCATCTGGCGCTGCTTGGCTCACAGTGATGGAACCATCTCCACCCCCACTGGCCGTTCCCATCAGCACCCAAACATGTCCACAGCTGCATGGTTTAGAGCATGGACATCAGAGCCAGAGGGCCTGCATGTGAATCTTAACTCTACCATAAACTAGCAGTGGGCACCTCGAGTTCAGGGGCTGCAGGCAGGGGAGCTCACCAACGGTAGTGATGGGCTTGGAGTAGGGCACCAGCCCCCAGGTGTCAGAGGAGAAGAGGCCTCGGCCATGGAAGATGCACGGGGCAAAGCCAATGTACTTCTGGAACTTCTTCTGGACCCATCGGCCCCAGGAGCCCTCTTCAAAGATCACCTGCTTGTATACTTCATTCTCCCCGAAGGAGTAGGTGGGAACCAGGTCAGCTCTGGAAGGGAGAAGCCAGAGTCAGTCACACCCTAACTGCTGGCCTCTGATCTCCCAGCAGCATGACTTATTTGGCCCCAGGGCACAGTCTTGCACATGAGCTTGGCCTGTAGCCCACCTGCAGGAGCCCAGGAAACACAGGCTGCATCTCTGCCCCACTCAGACACTCAGGCTACACTTGGGCAAACTTGGTCTGAAGCTCTGGCATCCAACCTCTCCTCTCCCACAGGATGGCAAATTCCCATCTATGCCTTCCTGGGGTTTGGGCCTTGCTTCTAGGAGCAAGGAGTTGCTTTGTTTGGGCCAAACAAAGCTTTGGAGGGCTGTGCATGCATGTGCATGCTGGTGTGCACGCGTGTGCATGTGTGTGCAGGAGGCACTTACCCGTGGCGTAGGGCCAGTTTTACAAAGCCCTTGCGATTGCGCAGAGTGACTGCGTTCTTGCCAGGCATGGAGCTCAGGGACTCGGCTGCACCCCCCACTACGATGATGATGGCATTGCCACTCCCATTCTTTGAAAGCAAGTAGTCTATGGTGTCCCTGTTCACAGGGCAAATGCCTGGCAGGGAGAAGGACATAGAGTCAGGGCTGCCCATAAATGTACTCCCTACCCCCTTCATACAGCCAAACATAAACAGAAAGAGCCCTGGCCTTAGGCTCCAGACCTAACCCAGCCACTAGAAGCTGTATGGCCCTGCGTAAGCTATTTCTTTTTCTGAGCCTTGGCTTACTTATGTGTAAAATGGAGATAATGATACAAGGTTGTTTAGGGAACTTGTTCATTTGGCAAACATTCCCCGAGGTCCTAACACTGCCAGGCTATTGCTAGGTGCTGGGGATCCCAGCGAATCAGGGTGGCAGGGGCCGCAGGCCGGTGGATAAGGACAGATCCACAGAAAGTGATTAGGTTGTGCAAAGGGCAGCACAGGGGCTGGGTTGCCCAGAAAAGGAGTCAGAGCAAGCATCGTAGGGAAGATGTTATCAAAACCGAATCCTGAAGGATGCATGAATGACCCTGCTCAGCCCTGACCCACCATGCCTATGGCCGACTGCACCTCTGAGCACAGGACCAGCCGCTGGGGCACGGTATATGGGCTCCCTGACCTCTCTATCACCTTGCTCAGTGGAAAAGCTCGGGCCTGGACAAGGGTGCAGCAGGGGCAGGCAGATTCTCACCTCCAGACATCAGGTATTCCCTCAGCACCGGCATCCGGAAGTTGCCGGCCAGCATGGCCAGGTAGGGCCTTATGCCGGGGAACTTCTTGCTCACTTCTGTGGCCTCTGTGCTGAAGTTACAGAAGGCACCCAGGCCCATGATGCCATGGGGGTGGTATCCAAAGATGTAGTTCCTGGTAGTCAACAGGTTGTGTGTCTTCACCAGCTGCAGGGTAAAACTCAGGTCAGAGGAAACTGCCAGGAGAAGGGTACCGGGGCACGCCCAGGAGACAGGGGAAGGACTGCGTGTGTCATGCCCGATGCGACTCTGGGCCTGAAGGACCGGAGGGTCTCTGCACACCTGACCTCAGACTCTTGGCAATTGGCATTTAGACTGTGAGTCCCCAGGAAGGGAGGGGGAAACTTTCTCTCTCATGCCCTTACTTCTCCAGCCCAGATACAACAGGTCCCCTTATCTGTACCCTGCTCTCCTCCTGGACCCATTCTCCTCATCCAACCCCTGCTGCTCTCAGATAAAGAGGGGTGTCCAGTTTTCATTGGGGTAAAGTCCACATCCTTCGGTTAGGGCAGAAAAGGGACAATGCAGCTGGCCTGAATGGAAACTTCCTTCCAGGCAGCAAGGCTCAGCTGCGTTGCTGGGGAGTCAGGCAAGCAATAGCCCTGTGCCGGCCGCAGTGGGGGTGGGGGATCAGCTGTACGGCCAGGCAGCTGACCTGTGGTACTATCAACAAAGCTGGGATGCTCTGAAGAAGGACTGGCTTCCATGAAGGCTGCCCCCTCCCCTGGGGCTGGTGGCCTGGAGGGTGGGGTGGGTGGTATAGTTTCCCTATACCCTGAGGCACCTACCCAGCATTGCAAGGAACTTGGTAGGGGTAGAGGCACTGAAAGGGATGGAAAGCAAGGGCATTTGGCTCAGAAAACATCACTTCTTTTCTGATTAGACAAGTAATAAATAATCATAGAGCATTTAAAAAATACAGGAAAAGGGGCACCTGGGTGGCTCAGTTGGTTAAGCGTCCCACTCTTGATCTCGCAGTTTGTGAGTTTTAGCCCCACATCGGGCTCTGTGCTAACAGTGCAGAGCCTACTTAGAATTCTCTCTCTCTCTCTCTCTCTCTCTCTCTCTCTCTCTCTCTCTGCCTCTCCCCCACTCTCCCTTTCTCTCTCTTTCAAAAATAAATAAACATTTTTTAAAAAATACAGGAGAGGTGCCTGGATGGATCAGTCGGTTAAGCGTCCCACTTTGACTTAGGTCCTGATCTCATGGTTCGTGGGTTCAAGCCCTGTGTCAGCTCTGTGCTGACAGCTTGGAGCCTGGTGCTCTCTCTGTCCTTCCCCCATTCACGCTCTGTCTCTCTCTCAAAAATAAAAATAAACATTAACAAATTTGTGTTTAAATACAGGAAAGTAAAAAGAAAATCCAAAGTACCTGTCCTATCTCCAATCCTGATAAACCACTCTGATGTGTTGAATCCTTTTTGTCACTCAAATACACACATGCTCTTTTTTAAAAACCACAAAATTAAGGGCACATGGTTGATATCATTTTTCTACCAAGCATATCATAACTATTTTTCCTACCACGATCCCTCATTAACATGTCTCTCATGGCTGCATTATTCTGTCACACAGCTATGCTGTACAAAATAGAATTATAATCAAACTCCGATTGATGGATCTTTAAAAACCTTCTAAAATTTCCTTCAGAAAGAATGCTTCCATAAGTATCTTATTTTTGTCCACATATCTGATTGTTTGACAAACTTCTAGAAATACAATTCCTGGGTCAAAGGGTATGAACATTTTGGTCTTGTGGGCTGCCCTGCCTCCAGAGGGGTGGCACCGATAACATTCCTACTTGCTGTGTTTGAAAGTACCCATGTCCCTGCACTGGTGCCAGCTAGAGGCAAGGCATGGGCCAACAGCAGAATGTCAGGAGCCCGGATTTACCACGACTCCAGGTTTGGGAATCCCCATCTGAGGGAAGGATCTTGTGCTCAATCTGGGGCGAGGGGGTGCTGGTGGCTGGCCCTGGGAAGCTGACATCTGAAACTTCAGGTGACAGAGGCCTGAGGGGGATGGTGTCGATGGTGGCCGGCACCATTCCCAGTTTGGTAACTGCCCGAATGTGCGCGAGCAACACCCTATGAGTTTCACCCTCTGTTGCTTGGGCTTTCCTTACTCTTCCTCTTCCTCTTTGCCTTTGGCAAGCACATTCAAGTTGTTCAAGAACTCAACCAACTCGAAGCTGCCCCCTACATAAACGGGAAAAAGCAGCAGTGTAGGTCCTGACTATTGGGTAGGGGGCAGCGAGGGGTTGTAAAGGGGGCCTGGCTTTACATGAGCCTTGCAAGGAAACTGCTCCGAGATTTTGCCTCCTGAGGAGCAGGTATGCCCACCACACTAGCTCGTAGTAAAGTGGACCCTGGGGCTGGCTTCTAGGCGATGGGATGGTGTCAAGGTAAGAACTGAGCAGCCAGCACCGCACTGGTGACCTGCCCCAGACTGAATGCTGGGTCTGGGAGTCCAAGACCTAGAATGGGCTGGAGGAGCCTTGACCTAGGCCGTTTCTTTGATCACAAGGTAGAGACTGAGGCCTAGAGAAAGGAGATTGCAGCGAATCCTACTCCACCTCTACACCAGGCCACCCAGTGGGCTTTTCTCTGAGCCACTGGGATCAAGTGCGCCACCTGGTGGAAGCCCAGCTGGCTCTTTAAATCACCTCCCCCCATGTGTCTATCTGGTGGGGCACTTGGTTAAGTGTGCTACCCCGAGGTACACTGCAGGTTAAAGGCCCTTGGGGCAGTCACCGGAAGAACAGGCATCTGGTCGGCTTTGATCTGTCTTCATGCCACACTCCCCTGCCCCCCAATGGACAGAGCGTCCATTCTGGAGGGAGAAGGAAGGCACTGACACGCTGGCTCCTGTGTCCCCTGTTTCCCATGGCAGAGTCGCAGCCCCATAAGTTTCCCAGGCCAGGCCTGCTTGCTAACATGAGTGAGGAACACATCCTGGCAAGTTGTTTCTCCCACGCTGCCTCCTAGGGCAAGAAAGGTGCGCAGATAGGCTTGTCATACCCTGGCACCAAACAGAGGAAGAAATTCAGAACCAGAGAGGAGCAGAGACTTGCCTAAGCTTACACAGCATTGCATGAAGGCAGAGGAATGTAGGAGGGAGAACATGGGCCCTGAAGCCAACAGCTTTGGTTCCTATACCTGCCCTGCTCCTGCCTTGCTCTGGGACCTCGGGACAATCCCTCCTCCCTGGGCCTCAGTAGGACCGTCTGGGAAATGAGCAGATGGACAGATAGATAATTCTAAGCTCAGAGAGTCTTTCCTAATCTCCTCTCCAAAGATCCTGCCTATTCCTCAGGGATTAGTGACCCAGGCACTTCCTCTCCTCCTCCAGGTAGCTGGTGGTCCTGGTGGCTGCCGCTAACACATGAGCTCTCCTGTGCGGGGAGAAGGGAGGCTCTGAGGGCTCACTGAGCTGCTCTAGTGGCAAAGCGCCATGCAAAGAAGGGAGTGGGGAGGTGTGGGTGGGTGCGTACAGCTAGAGATCATTCCATAACCACTGATATGAGGCCAGGAGAAGCGGGAGGACCAGAAGGGCCACACAGAACACCACAGGGCATCAGCCCTGACGTGAAGACACCAAGGCCAAACCCTCCCTGCACAGAAGAGGAGCCTGAAACCCTGAGGATCAGGGGCTGGGCCAAGATCACCAATAGGTAAGCGCAGAGCCCAGGCTGAGGCTCAATGCCCTGGCCTGCCTCATGCCCAGGCTGGCTTTGGTCCTGGTGCCTAGGGGCCCTCCCAGGGCCAGCTCACATGTGCCCTGCAGCTCCAACTCCCAGGTGAATTCTTGGAATGGAAGTGTGAAAAGGGACACAGGGTTTGTTTTGGTTCTTTTGGAAATGTGGACATCAGTGGGAGGGGCACCTGTTTGTCCCAGCTTTGACCAAGGGTCACTGGGTCATCCTGTTCTGGGTGGAGGAGGCTACTGGCCTTGAGGAAGTTTCCAGAGGGACAGGCTGCTCTAATCACTGGGGCCTGGCCCCTGAGGTAAGGGTCCCGGCAGAGAGAACAGAGGCCATAATCCCTCACATCCAATCATAATTGACCACTTTTTATTATAATAACAGCTCCATTTTGCAAGTGAGGCTAACGAGGCTCAGCGAGCTTGAGAAAGTGTGTCTTGTGGTTCCACGGGCAGAAAGTGACAGTTTAGCAGAATCTGCCAGATTGTGAGCCCACCTAAACGGGACCAGGGCTGACTCCTATGTGTCCCCATGTCTAGCACAGAGCCCAGTGCTGTATAGGGAACAAAAACTGTTGGTCAATGAATAGAGTGACAGAGCAGGAACCTAACCCAGGTCTCTAACCACAGGCAGAGAGAGGGAGACCCAGGAAGTGGGGCTCAATCCAATAGGGAAATCCGGCATTGCAGCTCTTCCAGAGAAACAGGCAATAGGAATTTAGTGGGGAAAAGCCTGGGGCTTGCATTCTAGTGCACAGACTTCCTGTGCAACCTGGACTGGACCCTGCCCCTCTTTGGGACTCAGTTTTCTCACTTCCAGACTGAGCGGGTTGGGTCTTATGATACAGTATTGTCCCAGCAACAACAGCCTTGAACCCCCTGCAGCCAGAGAGATGGAGTCAGGGAAAGGCAGGACTGGGAACTCTGGCCCCCAGGATCCTGGGAAAACTGGCTCAGACTGGGGTGTGCAAAGGGCACGCCCTCCCAATACTGAGTACAGTGGGGAGGAATGGAGGGTTACCTGGCCACCTCCTCCAGGCAGCATGCCAGGATGTCTAGTCGCTGACTCACAACAGCAAACATACACCACCCTGCACACATTCACTCTCATACACACTGCTTCTGCTTTTCAAACCCCACTGCTTTCTGCTGGGTTACCCTAAGCAGCTAGGGTGTGCCAGCGCTGGGATGCTCAGCGAGCTGGCCAGACAGGTCTTTCCCCTGCAGGAAAAACCTTTAGGATTCTGCCAGAGTTAGCTACAACCCCCCGGCATTGCCCACATGCACCATGGCCCACATGCCTCTGCCTTGCCAGCCTGGCTTGTAAACTGTCGGCCGACGGCCAGAAAAAGATGAGGAAAAGTCCAGACCAAGCCACCATTTATACCATCAGGACCTTGAGGTTGGCACCAGAGAAGACAGGTGCTTAGAAGACCAGTGTGTACCAGAGCAGCCAATGATACAGAAGAAAGAAAACTCAGAGACCAACTTAGGTTTAGACTACGTTGGGGAGACTGTGGGGAGACTGCATGCTGGTAGGGATGGTGCCTCACTGAAGGTCATACTGGGCTCTTCGAGCCTACATCCTCCAACCCTGAGGGAAGCCTGAGTACCTATGTGAGCTTATTTCCTACAGCTCTGCCGTACAGGGAGACAGTGTGCTGTGATGGGAACAGTCCAGACTTGAGGCAAGACAGTAATTGGAACTTCAGCTCAAATTGCTCCTAGCTTCATTCAGCTTTATTACTCTCTGACCTTCAGGTTTTTCTTCTGTGAAAGGGGGATAAAATGAATACCCGCTCACAGGGTACTGTGGGGGTTAAAGGGAGCTCCTTGAAGAAAGGTGCTGGTTTCTAGAAAGCTCCCAATAAATGGAGATCCTCCTTCTCCACTCTACCTCTTCAACATCCCCCACGCTCCAGACTTCTTCTCAAACTCAGGTGCCTATGTGCTCATTGGTTTCCATGCCTCTTCAGTGCTACTCCTCTTTAAGATGGAGTTCTAGGAGCACGTCCTCCAGAAGCCTCCCCTGAGCACGTCAGCAACCAGGGCCTCGCTCTTCTTTCACTGCACATCTCATTTCCTGGGCCCTAATTCCCAGGGTCATGAGCCCCAGCGACCTACCTGCAACTGGCCGAGAGAAGCGATATTCTTCAAGAGCTTCAGAAGGAAAAAAAGCCCCCCACACTTACTGCTTTAAGTTGCACCCGTGGTTCGGGTCAGATGGACTTGAAACTACCTTAGTGTTGCTCTTGATAAATCACTGCCATTTTAAGTTGTGCCTTTAATATTGACTCAAAGGCAGACAAGCAACGGCCATAATATCTATTGTATGTGCTCCTTCTATCACGAAGGATCTCAGTGTCCGAAACCTCTTTTAGCCAAATGCTAGAACAAGTCTTGTTTCCCCAAGAAACTTGCAAGCTTCTTCCTTTCCCCAAATAAAAACCAACAACTATCATGTTTCCATGTTTGCCCTGGCTGCCAGGAAGCTCAGAGTTGACCACGAAGCTCAACCTCTGCAACTTTGTTGGACTCGTATGGCTGAAATACTAGTATTTTTTCCTTCAAGTCTTGACTTTTCCTTTTACCCGGTATCACACTGTATGTATCCCAAATTGCCTCAAATCCTGCATCAGTTGGGGTAGAATATGAACATATGTTCATAGTGGAAGCGGTCACATGGTTCAGCTGAGCAGACTTGGTAACTGTGGATGGATGAATTAAGGCTTAAGTTCCGATTTCTCAACCATTTCTGTCCTGATACCCAAGGTAACACCCACAAGTCTTTACCTGGATGGGAAAGTAGTCTCGAAAGTAGCGCCACACAGCCCAGTTTCGGACCCACTGTGATCTCCTGCCACCTTCCAGGAAACAAAATACAGCATTGAGAAGGAGTGGGAGTAGGGGTGGGTGACGGGTGGGCAAGGCAGATAAGACAGAGCCCCTGTGAAACCCTGAGTTGGGGGCCTACCACCCTGTGGAGCATCTCCTCCCCCCTTCCTGCCAGGCCCTTTGCCACCTTTGTTCCCTCACGTTATGCAAACCCTTGACTGAATGGGAGCTCCTCTGAGGACCTGGGTGGTGCCCTCTGAGGGGCTTTTAACACCTCAGACCACCCCCTGGGCTGGCTCCAGGCTTTCCCCTTAGTAAGTGCTAAGGAAAAAGGGGCGGCACTCACACTGAGGAAGTTCACGGCACTCACGCTGAGGAAGTTCACGGTGGGCAGGAGGGAGCATCCCAAGGGCGAGGGGGTGGGGCTGGGAGGCTGTGCTCTCACCTTTCTTGGGCGTGTTCCAGTCAAACGCCAGCCAGGTGAAGTAGAGCACGGCGATGAGCCAACAGTCGGTGCAGAATGTGTACATGAGGATGGCGCTGCAGGCCACTCCTGGTGGGGAAGCAGATGGCCACAGATCAGTCCCTGTGGTCCCCCGGGGGGGGGGGAGGGCTCCGTTTCCCCCTGGGCAAAGGCTCACCAATGACAGGGCCCAGGCACAGCTGGGGCGCGGGCAGAGAAGGCCTGTAGCCACAGCCTGGGGAGGAGCAGGCTCCCGGGGACAAGAGCCTCATCTAGATTCTGATGGGCGTCCCTGGTGTCGAGGGGCTCATGGGCTCCATGTGGTCTGGGCAGTAGTGCTGGGGAAGCCATCCTTGGAGCTGATCTTTCTGGCCTTTCCTCGCACATTCTCCCAACCCCGGTACCTCACCCCCCCACCATTACCGTGGACACAGGGAGGGACCTGCCAAGTGCCTCTACATCTCAGGACTTGGGTGGAGCCACTGTCTCACGTGTGAGGCCGGGAGACTTTATCCCATTTTGGAAATGAGAACACCAGGGCTCGAGGAGGAGGTAACATGCCCAAGGTCACCCAGCAGGACGGTGGCAGAGCCAGGATTCAAACTCAAGCTGGACCAGTAAAACCAAAATTTGCACCACGCTTTAGAAGTTCACCCAAAATCAGGGCGCCTGGGTGACTCAGTGGGTTGAGCTTCAGACTTCAGCTCCGGTAATGTTTTCACGGTCATGAGTTTGAACCCCGCTGTCAGCCTGTCAGCATAGAGCCTGCTTTGGATCCTCTGTCCCCCCTTTTCTCTGCCCCTTCCTTCTTACTCTCCCTCTCAAAAAATAAAAAACATTAAAAATTAAAGAAAAAAAAAGAAAGAAAGAAATTCACCCCAAATCAGAAGCCCCAGACTGCCACCAGAGGGACCTGACAGAGATGGATTCCTGCCCCAGGAGGAGGGCCGTCTTCTACCAACATAATGGAGCAGCAGGCAGTCCCAGGCCAAAGCCCAGAGCCCATAGGCCCCCTTGCAAAACCCCAACAGGGCCCCCAGATGACTGTCTGGGTCCAGCTTCCATGCAATCACTCCTTTCTGGGTCTCCTGGCCCTAACATTGAATAACGTGGCACAGAAAGGAAGGAAGGTCTGTGCCAGAGCTGGTTTACCTCATGGCTGGCCCCTAGACGGCTTCCTCAGGGCCTCTCTTCTTCCCACTTCTACCCAGCCATCAAGGTCTAGCTCAGACCAGATCGTTTCAAGATCTGTTCTCCAGTATCACACTACCCTTCCACACGGACCTCTCACCTCTGAATTCTTCACACTAGGGAAGGGGGGCACATCTTCTTTGCTCCCTGGCACTCAGTCTAGGGCTGGGGGCAGCAGGTACTCATGCTTGTAGAAGCGTGGCTTCTGTCTAGCACCCTCTCCACTGCTCAGGGGGCGAAGTCAACCCTTGTTGTATGCCCACTCTGCTGGGCCCTGTGCTGGTCATGGGTGCTCCAGGGCTGCCCGGCTCTGCAACCCATGCCCTCTCTTCTTCCCGTTATGCTGAGCCTTGTCTGGTTTAATGAGGGACAGAGGAGGTCTGGACGGACTCTCCATGAGCCTAAGAGCAGGAAAATGGTGGGCCCTTGTCATCCACAATCCAGTCCTGTTCTACTCCTGAGCTAACCTCTCTCAAGGTAGCTGAATACAGCACAACTATCTTGGAAGGGGCAATGAACATAGAGTGACCGGGCATCCAGCTTTTCAGGACCAGCTTAGGAGCGTGACATCACAGATGGGGAAGGTGAGTCTCTAGGGAAGCGTTTGCAGTCTACAAAACTTTGTTAAAGGCAAACTGGGAAGTATTTGAAGCAGCTTGGTGAGTGGCTATGCCTAAGTTAAGGTCACTAACAAAGTCACTCACACTGTTGAGCAGTTGCCTTTGGTGCCCTTTCTTAAGCCTGGGACAAGGGCCATTCTAGCCCTCTAGACTCCAACAGGCACCCAAGCTCTTTGAGAGGCCAGGCGGATTCTCCAGGTAGGGCCTGGGCAGGGAGGGCCCTGAGGTTCAGGCTAGGGTTTGAGCATCCTGGAAATCTAGCTGCCATCAAACCCCCAACTCTCCTAAGGGGAAGAATGACCAGGGGATGCTGAGCCACAGGCCCCAATGCCCCACTGCCTCAATGTCTGGGCTCTCTGGGAGGGTGAGAATCCCTACCTACTGTCCTCACTCTGGTGCTAAGGCAGCCTGGATGGAGAGAGAGAGAACCCATGGAGAATCTAGAGACTGTATGCTAGTTCTGGACTTTCTCAGCCCAGGTGGCCACTCTCCCTAAGCCCCACATGTCCACAGCATGCGCCAGACTACTTCCTGCACACAGCCCTTCAGCCTGAGCTCCCTGGGAGCTGGAACAGTGCTCTACTTACCTCTCCAGCCCTAGCAATCAGCCCAGAAAAGGCTTCCTGAACAAAAAATGACCTGAACCCACCAAATGGCCTCCTTTCTCAGAGCCTGACCCCAGTCCTCTGAACAAAAGGTTCCCTGCTTCACCATCGTGGGCTACAGGGCTGCAGCCGGAAGCCCCATCACAGGGTCCATGAAGTGAAAACAACTACTTAAAGACCCTGCTGGCTCCATGCGTGGAAGGCCCATGGCCACCTTCACAATCGCCGCCTCCCCACATCTGGGTGAAGCTGGTGATTCAAAACTCTCGTCACCAAGGCCTGTGAGCAGGGTGGCCTGTGACTGCTCAGTGGCAGGGAGGCAGCAGGCCCGTGATGAGTGTGGACGTGCTCTTCCGTGAAGCCTTAGCTCCGCCACTCATCAGGTGCGGCCCCTCCTTGAGCCTCAATGTTCTCACAGGGTGTTGGGAAGGTTACATGAGACGATGTGAAAAAGAGCTTAACACACAGCTAAGTGTCCCCTCTGGAGATCCATAGACTTGGATGGGGAACAAAATAACACCTTTAATTTGTACCCATATCTTAGGGAAATTCCGTATTTCCTTCATTTACGCGTGTAACACACCCCCGTAGGATTAGCAGTGACACCAACAGAGAACAAAGGTGCTTGCGTATCCCATCTACAGCAGTGGCAGATATCTTAAAAAATGATTTATTCTCATCACTACTTAAGAATTATAGTAACGGTAAAAAAAATTGTAGTAATCATTAAGCCTGCTGCTAGATCTTTCTATTTAACGTAATAATAGAGAGGCACACGTGTTACTGCACATCTAATTCGATTTCTTAAATGCACACATATTTACACTTCAATGTCACTGGTTTTCTCTGAAATCCCCTATCCTTTGCATGACACATTTAAACACGCTGAGGAAGTCGTATAGCCTTTGCCACAAGGCCAGAGGAGTCCACTGCACGAAAATGGTAAAGAGTCACTCTGTTCAGAGGTAGGTGATGGGGCCAGAGCAGCCTCTGTAACACGGGATGAGCCTCTGCCAGCAGATTTGGGTGGGAGCAGGAAGGAGTGGCGGGCTGCCCAGGGCAATAATTAGCGGCAGCTCAGCACACCTACCCATCCAACCGGGCTTGGGTCCCACCTACACGAGGGCGTTGGGAAGATGCCGGGCCGGTTTCTGAGCTATGTTGGACTTGATCAATTGTTAACCTTCAACTTGAGGCCAGTCCCTGTTGCACACTGCATGGACTGGGGTTCTACCTGCTGCTCTGCTCCCCGTCAGCCACGCTCTGACCCACTAAGCCGGGGATAGTGGGGGCTTCTTGGTACGAGTGGGGACAGAGGGACCTGCTACAGCAGGCTGCGCAGGTGTCTAGGAGACTTGTAGCCCATGGGGTCCTGTCCTGGTCCCACTACTTCCTCCTCATTCTGAGTAAGGCTCTGCCCCTCTGGGCTCTCTACTCTAGGACCCTTATAAGTGGCCAAATGTAGTCCAAGGTGGTGGTTTGAGCCCTAAGGGAGCCAGTTTAATGGGCTCTGTTCCCCAGACCTGTGTTGACCTCGTAAAGTCCCTGTAAGAATCTGAGGACCGTAGTTGCCCTTCACCCCAGAAAAAGGTACACATATTCTCACATATAATTCTTCACCTAATTTGGAGGGTTCATGGTCCTCTCCCTAAAGCCCACTCTTAGGCCTAAAGGTGAAAAGGGGCTATTTCAGACCAGGTCCACTAACTCTGAGCTCTCTGGGAAGGTGGGCTCCCTGGAGGGTGCACTGGGCTTCTACCCAGATCCCAACTGTGCCACTTAACGGGCTTCACAGTCTCAGAGAGTCACCGAGCCTCTAAGCTTCCATTTCCTCACCTGTGAAGTAGAAAGTCAAGGAAAGGCGCATCAAGTGCCTGGTACACTGTGGGGGCTTGATAAACAGCACCCTGTCCCATCCCTCTGCCCGCCAAAGGAAGGGAGGGGCAGCACGGAACTGCCCTGGAAATGTGGTCTCAGAGGCCCCCACGCCTCCTGGAAGGACAGCCGCTTTGCACTGACAGGGTAACTCGTGATAAACCCCATCAGCCCGGACAATCTTAAAGAGTGGTGTGCCCCGAAGGACTCTCCACAGGCACTGGAATGTGCTCTGTGATACTCTGCCCTGACTTGCTGGGAGGCCACTCACTATGCTGAGAAAGCAGGAGCCTGGGGAAGAAGCGAGGCTGCTGGGAGAGCAGGGGCTGGCCCGCACAGGGGCCCTTTCCTCCTCCCAGACAATCCCCCACGGCCCGACTCTGGTCTGGCAGCCCAGGGCCAGGGAACGAGTGCTTGACCAAGCTGGACCTGCAGTAGCCAAAGCACTGCCAGGGGAGGGGCTGAGAGAGAGAGAGCGAGAGAGAGAGGCTTTAAATGCGCCAGAGGGAGTAGCTGGGGACTGTGTCGGGCAGAGGGTACCGACAGCTGGGAGGGTGTCTGAGGGCACATCCCAACAGCAGCTCTCATACAACGGGGGCCCACCGTGACCAGGCCCTGTGCTGCAGGCTCTCATCCCTTATCTTCAAGTCCCACAAAGGACGCATGGAGTCAGCAGCACTTTTGTCACATTTGCAAAGAGGAAACACTTTCAGAGAGCTCCAGGTCACAGAGCTTGCCTGTGGTAGAGTCACGACTCAAACCCGCACCGTACCACACTAAAGCAAAGCTGCACACCTACTGGAAAATGGATGTGGGTAGGCAGTGTGGCATGTGGGAAAAACACAGGCTTTGGGGGTCCTACAGAGGTGGATTCAATTTTTTGTGACTTGGGTAAGTTACTTACCTTACGTGAGAGTTGGGTTTCCTATCTGGGAAATGGGAACTGTACCACCGCCTCCCACTGCATCTCACTGAGTCCTCACCCATGCCTACGGGTAGAGACTTGATCGGGCACCCAAGAGATGCTCTTACCCTTCACCCCTGCAGAGCAGAGCTCCTGCTCTCACCTTTGCTGGGGAGACCCCTGCCTGCCCTCACCCGCTAAGCCCTGGCTTACCAAGCACAAGGAAGGACAGGACCCATTGTAGCACCGAGATCACCTGCAGCTGCTTTTCCACCTTGGATCTATTGAGCCAAGTGACGGAGAAGATGTCCTGGAGGGCGGAGAGGATGCTGGAACCAGTGCCTGCAGCAGAGGGGACAGGTCAGCCTGTTACCACCCTTCCTTCCAGCCTCAGAGTTCCCAACACAAACCCACCCCCACATACACACTTTCCTACATGTGAGAGGAGCATGGGCCACAAAATCAGACAGCCCTGGGTTCAAATCCTAGCCCTGCCACTCAGTGGCTTTGTAATTCCGGGCTGTTCGCATACTTCCCTGTGCCCCAGCTTTGACAGATACCCATTGGGAATGGTGTTCCCCTCGTGGAGTCATTCTGGAGACCAAATGAAGTATCCAAAGAGGCTGGGGGGAAGCTCTCCATAATTTCCAGTTCTCTTCCCTCCCCCTTTCACCCCAATCAAACTCCTGTCCTTATCCTTTATCTGGATCTAGTACAAATATTTAATCTTTACTATCTGTGCCTGTGAGGCCAAGGACAGAGGTTCAATATCCAACTTGCAATGTTTTTTTTCTCCAAGTGTACTTTGAGTACCCCAGTCCCTGCCCCCTCTCATCCTCACGACCCCTTTTCCAGCAGTCTGAGCCCTCTTGTCCCCACCCAACACCACCACTACCATTACCACCTTCAGAGGGATTTACACTTTTGGCTTCATCTCAGTGCCCAGAGCTTGGGGCCCAGAGAGGAACGAAGCAGGAGCTTTTGCTTCCCTAAAGGACCCCATGGCCAGTGAGCTTCAGGAAGCCTGGGTTAGTGAGGGCGGTAATTATGTTTGCTACCAAGCAGGTGCCAAGCCTAGAAGTTAGGCCAAAATGTGCCCACTTAATTGGCTCTTTGGCTGTGCCCCAGGATGATGCCCTGGACTCCAGTGGCTAATAGGCAGTAGGACCAGAAAGCCTGGTGATGGCAGGAAAGGCAGAACTGGGGAAGAGCGTGGGTGAGGCTCCTCACCCATAGCCTACTTCTTTCAGCATCTGGGCCAAAGGAAGTGGGTCACTTCAAACCCCCACATCTGCTGAGCCCCAATTGCATACCCTGCACTCTATACGTCTTCACTGAGTGCTTCCTGTGCGCTGGTCAAACATTCCTTCACACCAGCCACTCTGCAAGGCCCAAGCACTGAGTCACAATCTTGTCTTTGAGGGTCTCTTGACTTTTCATCCTGGCCTACTGCTGGGAGAGGGTTTAGGGGCTTACACTCAAGCCTTTGCATTTCTTCAAAATCTGGACAGCAACAAGGTCACAGCAGAATTTAGAAAGGGACATAACCCTCATCTGCTGAGAGTTAACAATTGCTTTGACTTTTAGGAGACACACAGATAACACCAGACCTCAAGGCAGACATACCAGTCCTGTCTCCTGTACCTGGTCTAATGGATCAGAGGAAGGGGTCATGGAACAGCAGAAGACCCAGACGCCAATTCAAACCTCGGTTCCACTCACTATGTGACCCCAGGCAAGACCGCCAAGGCTCCTTGCCATATCCCCAGGGCATGGCACCTATGGGTGCTGAGTAGCCCTGTATACTCCACGGGCATAACTGGGATAGAGGTGGTCGTACGTGAACTTACAAAAGCAAATGAAGCTGGGCCACAGAGGTATTCCAGAGGCTTTGGCATAATGCTCCTTGGCCCTCTAAATAAAAACCCTACCACCACGGGCCCTTTCTACCTTCACACTTTCCCAAAACCCATGCTAGAGCCTGAGGGCCCCCCTGGGGTCAACGAGTAGGGTCCCATTAGACGCTCAGGTGACTGAGGAGGAGCACTGACTTGCTCAGGGTTACCCAGGCAGTAGGAGGTGGAGCCAGGGCTGGAACCCAGGATTCCTGCTCCCAGCTCATGGTGCCTCCCTTTCCCCTACAGCAGGTGCCAAGCACAAAGGGCTCTTGTACTTGTACGTGGGACACAGCAGATCTGAGACAGGTTATGCTCAGGGCCTGGAAAACCTGTCCAGAAGTGGGGAAAGGCCTGTGTAAATACATGGGGGAGAGAAGTGTGGCCCAAGCACAGGCCTGAACCCCTGATCCCAGGGCTGGCCTCCCAAGTCATGGCTTTGCTGCTGGCTCTGCCTCCTGAGCTGTGCTGGATGAAGTGAAGTAAGAGCCGTGGCAGCTAAGGTCTGGGTCCCGGTGTTGTGGCTGCAGAGAAGACAGAATATACTCCAGCACCTTCCTCGTCCAAGTGCGGCCTGAGCGCTGTTTAGAAATGCATAATCTAGGCTCCAGCCTGCATCTGCCAAATCGAAGTCTGCATTTTAACAAGATCCTCAGTCCAAAGTCTCAGGTAGGGTAGTCTGGAGCAGGGGCGGAGGTGGGGGAAAGAGCTGGGACCTCCACCTTCTGCTGGGCAGGGAATAAAAGGCAATGGTCGTGGGACCAATGCCTACTGCAAACAGGACCCTGAGGTCAGCAGCTTGAGGAATGCTTAAGGAAAGGGCTCACTGGGACGCCTGGCTGTCTCAGTCGGTGGAATATGCAACTCTTGATCTCAGGGTTGTGGGTTTGAGCCCCACATTGGGTATAGAGGTTACTTAAAAATACAGCCTTTGAAAGAAAAAAAAAAAAAAAAAAGGAAAGGGCTCTGGGTGAGGGCCAGCCGACTGGTTCCACTCATCATATGGAGCTCTCCTGCTTGGGAAGAGGCCACACAGTAATTCCCCACTGGTGACATATCCCCCGTTGAAACAACTGAAAAGACAAGTTCTTCCTCATGCCTAATCCAAATCCATCTGCTAAGCTCATCTCACAATTAGATGTGGCCAGAGTGCTGGAAGGTGTGTGACCCTCACCCTAATAACTAGACAGAAAGAAGGAACCGGAGGGTCTCACACCAGCCCCAAGGCAAGCGGCCAGAGCCAGTTTTTTCCACGCTGCCCAGCCTGTTCTCACCCTGTCTTATCCCAACTATCTCCCACAGCCCATTCTGCAACAAAGTAGGAAATGCCAAGTGCACTGAGAAGTGACAGGTGTTTCTGTGGAAGTCAGAGTGAGGTGTTACCTGGAGTGGGAGGCCAGGGGGATGCTGCCTTCCTTCCTCAGGCCTGGCCCACTCAGCTGCCTCTGGGCCAGACCATCCCAGCCTGGCTGACCACAGAACCCAGCCCTGTTGCTGGCCTACCCATGACACTCAACCCCAGCCCCAGTGGAAGCCTCCTATGAACATAAGAGACGTCAAGCCATTGTTCCTCTGCCCAGAAAGCCCCTCTTTGCATTGC
Organism: Lynx rufus; assembly: GCF_022079265.1. NCBI lineage: Eukaryota > Metazoa > Chordata > Mammalia > Carnivora > Felidae > Lynx > Lynx rufus. The sequence goes on from NW_025814897.1 coordinate 56,625,552, forward strand.
CCACCTGATGAGACCCTGACAATGAGATAAGGCAGCTTGTCCTTTGAAACCCAGAATGGCCAAGCCTTTGCAGAGAGGTTATCATTCTTTCCCTGGGATTATGAAGTCAGAAGCCCATGCAAGCCTGGAACTGTCAGAAGCCATCATACCTGTCCCCTGCCCGTGGAGAAAGCCTGTCTGGAATGAAGTCAGGAGAGGCCCATGGAACAGAGAAATAAGAGAGAGAAAAGGAGTCCTCACTCTGGGTCCCATGGCCCCTCCCCTCGTACTAACCGCAGATTACAAATCTATTCTCCCAAGATGCGGCCAGGCCTGGGTCTGATCCATGTCTGGGTTCCCAGTGGCCTGCCAGCGCCTGGCCCAGAGCAAACACTGAGACGGGTTTGCTGAGTGAGAGGAGGAGCAGGTCTCTGATCTGGCTGTTCCTCAGGCCCCCCAGCTGCCTCTTTTCACGGCCGGGTGAGAGGCATGCTGCCCACGTGACCCACAGAGTACTATCCACCGGCGCTCGGATTCCTCACCAGGCCTGTGAGCTTGGCATCATCACTCCCACTTGGAAGGTGATAAAAAAGTGACAGGGCCAAGGTCACTTAGCCAGAGGGTGGCACAGCTGGACTCAATTCGGGCAAATTGGATTTGGCTTGGATTCTATTCCTATGCCGCAGGTTCCCCCGAGTTCTTTCTCTCTTCTCCCCACAGCCAAGTGGGGGGAAAGCTGGGAGGGGATGGGGAGAATGAATGGCCTGTTTTCCTTCATAGGGGAAGACCAGGAGCAGACATATTGTGGAGTGAGCGAAGTGGTAGCAGGCCTCCAGGTTTCAGTCCCAGTTCTGCCACCGACTCCTGTGTTACCTTGGCCAAGTCACTTTACCTCTCGGGGCGTTGGTTTCCCCATCTGTAAAATGAGCGATCTCTGCGATTGCTCAAACTCCTGGGGATACCACCTAGAGGCTTGGTACAGTTGCCCAGCAGATGGGAAGTGAGGCTCAGCTGGGTACCCTCGGGTCAGCACCCAGCTGCCAGCAGCTCCTCTGCTGGGCTGTGGCGGAAGCTGGTGTGCAATCAGATGCCACCACCACCGCCGCCTTCACACTTAGCCTGACTGTCCTCCAGCCCCGGGTGGGGCTGGCAGGGAGTGACAGCATCTAGCTCAGTCTACTCTGCTCCCACGCCGCCCTCTCCTGGCCTTCCCCAGCAAAAAGCACCCTCCCCACCCTCTCAGCACCAGTCCTGCTGGCCGGCCTCCTCTGCCAGCGTCTGCTGGGTGCCGGGCTCACACCTGACTCGTCCATGTGCCCTACGCAGGGCCTGGTGAGAGACAGTGCTCACAGAGGTTTACACATGAATGAACAGACCACGAGCCGCAGATGCAGTTGAAGGCCTGGATGTCCGAGTGAGTGGACAGGAAGTGGCTTGACAGGAAGGCCCCAGTGCCCTCAATGAGGACCTTGGCCAGGGTGGAGGTCGGGGCGGGGGGGGGGGTAGGGGGCCTCCCTCTCCCTCCCTGAATGTGAGTTCCCCACTGTGATGCAAACAGAACCCACTACCCACATGTCTTTTTTTTTTTTTTTCATGGAAGGAGACAAGCCGAGCTACAGGCTAACTTCACGAGTCCTGTGAAGAAATGTTCCCAATAGCTAATTCAACTAGCTGCTCCAAGGCAGGCACCATCCATCTCACCATTTATTTTACACAGCTCGTTTGCTCCTAGATCAGGGGAGGGCAGAGGGAGTGGAGCTGCCAGAGAAGCCCAGAGCAGTTCTCTTACACCCAGCAAGGAAGCCACCCCATCTATACGGGGCTTCGGTGTCCCACGGCACTCCCCAGGAAGGCAGGCAAGGCAGGGATGGCAAGCCCCATTTCACAGAGATGGAAACTGAGGCAACTTAAAGCCAAAAGACATTAAACCCATCGCCTGAGGTCAGGGTACAGGAGAGCTAGGACTCGAGGCTGGTATTGGGGCTCTGCGTCCCTCATCATTCCTATGAGGCCAAGCCAACGAGGGCTGGTCCCCATGACACAAGCCAGTGCACACCCAGACTTTAGGAACACGCCCCTGCCCGAGGGAGGGCCACCCGCTTGGCCCCAAACCGGGCCCCGAGTCTACTGGGGACATCCTCCCATGGGCTGGCTGTACAAGGGATGTGACCTCCACCCCCACATGCTCCCACAGGTCACGCTGCCACCGCCAGGGCTAAGCCACAGCTGCCTACAGCAGTGGGGCCAGACACCCTCCATCCCAGAGCTCAGGCTGGGGTGGCAGTGGGAACGGGTGTGCGAACACCTTCTTGCCCAACATCTGATAGCACAGTGACCGGGAGGCCACGCCCAGGCTGATGAAACCAGGCCTTCCCGGACTTCCCTTGTACATGCAGGGGCAGGATCTGAGCTCTAATCCCCTTAATCTGAGAAAGGACCCTTGGCCAGCTCTACACCACATGGCTCTGTGACCTCAGGCAAGTCACCTAGACTCCCTCAGCTTCAGTGTTCTCACCTATAAAATGAGGAGAATGATCCCCACCTTACAGGATTGCTGGGAAGAGTAAATGGGGGAAAAATGCATGTATGGTACATTTGGCATTTGTCGGATGATTTGTCGGAAGCTACTGTCACTGCTTCCACCATCGAGCAGAGTGGGAACAAGCGCAAAATTTCCCTAGATGTGCATGGTCCTGAGGTTGCGTGTTATGAGAAGAGGGGCAGAGTGGAGGTACTGGCCGAGGAGGCTCCAAGGAGGCAGCACGGCCTCCACAGGGCTTTGAAGACAAGATCTGGGAGGTGAAAGGAAGGAAAAGTTGGTGCTGTGATTGGGGGCAACTGTGGGACCAAAGGCTCAGAGGTAATTATAAAGGGCAGGCTAACCACCCAGGAACAGGGTTCACGTGCACCAAAAACAGAAGCCAAAAACAGGGAAGCCGGAAAGGGCTTGAGTAGCCAAAAGCGGCCTCCTGGGAGAAGGTGGGTGGGGACTGAGATAAGGCCTGAGGCACCGGGCACTTACGAGGTGCCGGGCACTGTCCTGGCACTGGGAAAATAGCAGTGAACACAGCAGACAGTGTCATGCCTGTTCAGGGGCTTGAATCCTGCTGAGGGACAGATAAAACACCTACACGTAAATGTGTGATGTAATGCCAGGCGCGCATGAGAGCTATGAAGAAAAATAACTTGGAGTGATGAGCTAGAGAGGGGACAAGAGGATCCTCTGACCTGTGGAGAGGAGGCCCTGAGCAAGGCTGGCCTCCGCGAGGCAGGAGCACACATGGACAGCTGTGGGTCCTGCCTCAGGACGGCCCACACCACTTCCTCCAGCCACCTTCACACTGGCATTTGGGGAGGGGGCATGCCAGCCTGGAAAAGGTGCAGAGGACGAGAGGCTGGGCGTCGGGAGAAGGTAGCCACTAACCTACAGGAAGTGTGGCCTTGGTGAGTCACTTCCTGTGCAAACCTCAGTTTCCTCATCTGTACAGTGGGGCTAATACCCACCCTGCCAAATTCTTGTAAGGATTAAATGAGGTAATGTATAGGCAAGAGCTTCATAAAAAGTAAAGACCTGCATGAACGCTAGGTAATTATCAAGTGAGCCTCAGTTTCCTCTCCTGTCTAATGGGTATAACAAGCCCTGCCCTGCCTAGAGGCAGAGGTGTTAGCATCCACACACTTTTGGATTCAAACCCCAGCTCTGACTCTCGCCTGCTTTGAGACCCTGAGAGGCACTTCCCTGTCTGAGACTCAGTGTCATCCTTACTTATACAGGATTGTTGTGAGGAGTCTAAACAACTTACGAAAAAGGGACAGAGTGTCTGGCACTCTGATCGACACTAGGAAGATGCCAGCGAGGTCAAGAGATGTGAACAGCTTTAGGGGTCTCTTGATGGGGGGGGATATCATCCTGCTCATGTCCTCAACCCCAAGGATGCCAGACCCACCTGGACCTAAGCCCTGCCCTCAGACATCAGCTGCCAAGTGGCCAGTGAGGAAGTTGCCCCAAACTACTTCAAAGAGCTGGGTACGAGAATGCATAGAGGCAGAAAGATGGACATACTGACCCCTGGCAGACCCTTCTAGTCCCAGGGAGGTCCGGGAAGCCAGGCCAAGTGCCGAACAAAGCCGCTTCTTTAAGGCCAGAGGCAAGTTCTCTTTCGTGGCCCCCCACAAGCACCTTTCGGCCGGAGTCACACGTGTGGTGACGGGAAGGCCAGCCATGGCTCCAGGGAGACGTGCCAGGGGATTTTAGAGTCCCCGTCCATGCCTGCGCTCCTGTAAGCCTTGCACACAACACACCTCTCCACGTGCTCAGCCAGATACTCCTTCCTTTCAGGAAGCCTCCCCACACCCTTGGCCCTGCCTGCAGTCCCCCAGCTAGAGTCCTATCACCCTCGGGTCCAGTCTGGTCAGACGTTCAGCTCGTGTTGGTAGACACCTGCCAGGCACTGAGCGCTGACACCTCAGACTTCCCTCAACCTTCCTGGCCGACTCTTCCTTGGGGAAGCCTACCGCGCCACTACTCTTAGACTTTCTTGTTATCGGGAAGAGTGTGCATTTGTCGGCAGGGACCTCATCTTGTTCACCTGGGTCCCTGTGCCCACGATGGGGTCAGGTCCAGAGCCGGTGCTCGGCCAGGTGTTCACTGCATGACTGGATACTGGAGGGGACGGAGAAGAATAAACAGGGCCCGGACAAGCACAGAGATAGGCCCTGTCCACAGCTGACTGACCTGGGCCATGGCAGAGAATCAACCAGAGCTTCCTGGGCAATCAGGAGGGACGGGTATCCTCCAGCTGGACAGGCTGGAGTTAAATGCAGGAGCGGCAGTGGCAGGTTCCAGAGTGCAGGAGAGGACGGAGCCCCCAAACACTACCATTCATTCAATAGGTGCTTTCTAAGCACCCTTTACACACCAGGCCAGGCACTACACTGGATGGGAGCTTCCAGACCCTGCTTCTCCTTTGCTTCTTGGGCACCTGCTGGAGCCTGGGCTCTGCCCCTGGGCAGCACACCCCTGCTGTGGCTGGGGAGACAGGTCTGTGAACAATCAGGCACAGATGGTAAGTCAGGGCTGGGAAATCTGGGGGGGGGGGAGCCCAACCTGTGCTGGAGGATGTTCTCAGAGATGCCTTCCTGGAAGAAGTAATGGTCAGGTGACATGTAAATGAGTAAGCATTAGCCAGGCTGACAGGAGGGAGGTACAGAGTCAGGACCTCAGGTGCTGGAGTCCTACAAATGGCATTTGCAAAGGCCTAGAAGGAAGAGAACACAAATTTGAGGAATTAACTGCAAATAGCTCAGCCAGGCTAGAGTAAAGCAACTGTGTGAGTGGATGAGTCTAGTTGACAGAGTAGAGAGGGAACCATGAAGGACCAGTAATGCCAGGCCAAGGAGTCCTGGGCTCCATCCCCAAGACCAAGAACACTGCTGTCCACCCCTCCCATCCCCTTTGCTAACTGCAGATGGTGCCTCCGGGCCCCTTGGCCACGAGCTGGCCATTCACCAGGTTCTCTCCTGGAAAGACTAATAGTGTCCCCTTTAAGGGTTAGGTGTCCTTAAAGCAGGGCCCATTGGCCCAAAGGGGAGGCCAACATACAGCTGTGGTGGGCTTGTGGGCTGGGAAGCCCCTGGCTTGGCCTCAGGAGTCTGCATGAGCTCAGTGGATTCCTGCTTGTCAGTCTTCAGGACCCCCCTGTGTTGGATCTTGGCAGGGGATGAGGCGTCCTCCATATCCAGATGGGCTGGATTCCCGGGCCTCCTCTTTCCCTCTTTCCTCCTGGCCCTAAATTAGGGGTTTGGGTTGGATTAGCTAAAATCTAAGGTCCTGACAAGTTGAGCCTTCTGTGCTCTGCTAGAATCTGTTAATGAATTTTTAGCCACAAAAGATCCCCTAAAGGGACTACAAGCCCTTCCTTGGGCTATTCTAGAGGACTGGACTTCCAAGTATTTGGTTTTCATGAAGTAGGGTAGGGTCCTGGGAGGTGAGGTCAGGAAAGTGGGGCTCTTGGGATGTCATGGGCCCAAGATTCTGGAACCCTGGAGGTGATTGTTGAGGACCCCAATGGCCCACTTTCCCCACCCCCACATTCTGGCACAGTAAAAAAAAAAATAGCTACCGAGGTGGGAGGGGTTGCCATGGCAATACCACCGCCTTTCGGGTATGTCACCCAGAAGTCTCCAAATAGGCCCCTATCATAATCCATGAGCAAGTATGGGGAGCCGGGCTCCTCTGGGGCCTCACTTGGGCCCCGGGCAGACACGGGCCCACTTTCACAAAGACAAATAGAGAATGGGAATGGGGAGGAGGTTGAGCCCCAGGGTCCCCCAGCAGTCAGGGGCAGGATTGAAACCATATTTTTGCAGCAGAGCTGAAATAAATCCAAGGAGAATGGCTCATCTAGCTTTCCTCACTGTACAGATAAGGAGCCTGACGTCCCAAGAGGGCAGGGTCTTGCCAAGGTCACGTGGGAAGCGGATGCAGAGTTAGGCTCCTGGCCCTGTACTCAGGATGCTTAAATCTGCTCTAATGATGAAAGGAATTCATGTTTCCTCCTTCTGTTGATTTGCCCAAAGGGTTTGTGGGTTCGGCTTCCTTGGATCTGCACCACAACCTGGGTAGCTACTCTTATTATGCTTCTGCCCATTTCATAGATGAGGAGACTGAGAGTCAGGAAGGGGCAGTGGCTTCTTGAGGCTGCAGAGCAGTTCAGTGGCAGACCCCAGGCCCTCAGCTCTGCCGGCAGCATTGCATACCCAGGAGACCCGAGAAGTGCCGGAGGCCAAGAAGGTCTGAGCGCACCTTTCCCAGGAGCTCTCAAATCTTCCCCCCAGGTGGTTACAGACGAGCCACCCGGGGCCTGGACACAGCATCCTCTGTCTCCCTTGTCTCTGCCTCTCGGTGCACCAGGGCCTCAGCCCATGTTCACTAGTCAGAGGCCCTGCAGTCAAACTGCCCATCCCACCCATATCTCATGCTTCCGTTTATGCTGTTCCCTGTACCTGAATGCTCTGGCCTGCCTTGCTAATGCCTTTTCATCTTTCAATATCCAAACTAAATGTTACCTCTTCTAGAAAGCCTTCGCTGACTCAAGATGGTTTCGCTGCCCCACCCTCACCATCAGGCCTCCACAGTTCCCCATGCTTCCTTCCCCATCACTGTGTGCATCACGGTGCACTGTCATCTTGTGTACATCCCCATCAAAGGCAGGGACCAGGACAGACCGACCCGTGCGTAGTACAGAGCCTGACACACAGAAGGCATTCCATCAGTAAACCGAAAGGTCCACACCCCAAGTCCCCACCATGGCACAGCCCTCCTGGATGCATCAGAGCAGGGAAGGTGCCACTCTCCAGTGGTGGGAGCCTGCTGCGTATGTCACACAGGATGAATGACAAGGATGAACTGGAGTTCGTTGCGAGTTGCTTTGCAAAGGACTTTCTGCTTATGTTCACTCAAACCCTCACACTCTTGAGTGTTTGAGATTTTTGATGCTATTTTCCGTATGGGGTAGTGAGATCCCCAGAGGGTCAGTGGGCCATCCAGCCATATCCCAGAGGGGAGCTAGGGCTGGCATCCTGGACCTCTGGCTTCTAAGGCTCTGGAAATGATAAGGGGGACCATGAGGAGCCCAGGTCTCCCCACTTGGCACTCCTCCCTGGAGCCAGCTCCTCATGAGACTGAGGGTATCTCCACAGCAGGAAACAGCTGCAGCCCCAGCACCCAGCAGGCACAGAGGCAGCTGGAAGAAGGACTGAGGAATCACACTGAAGCTAAAAGCAGGGCTTCCTCCCAAGAGGAACAGGGCAGCTCTCAGGAGGGCGGAGGTTCATTAATGATTCACTCATTGAACAAATATTTACTGAGCACCTACTACATACACGATACTAAATGCAAGGGACACAATACTGACAAAGACAAGGTCCCTGTTCCGGAGGGGCTGACAACCTTATGGGGGAGACAATTACCTAAACAGATAAGGACACATGATAATTTAGGTAACGATAAGGGCTATAAACAATAAAACAAGTTGTGGCAACTAGGGGGCAGTTTTACACATGGCATGGTCAGAAAAGGTCTCTGAGAGGAGACTAAAGGATCTGAAGCAGCCATGCAAAGATCTGAACAGAAGGGCAGCACATGCAAAGGGCCTGAGGTAGGACAGAACTAGTGGGAATGCTGGAGGAACAGGAAGACCACTGGCAGTTCTGGAGCACAGCATGGCAGGAGATGATGTTTTAAGGTGGTGGGGGCTTCATGACCTCATGGAAGAGTTTTGAAGGTTTGATGTATGATGAGAGGCAACTGGCAGATCATCAGAGCTCTGGGGGCCTGTGATGTCTCTATCCATCAGGCAGCTGGGGGTGTTTCCTCCAAAAGCTTGGGAAGAGGGGATCTACCACCCCATCATGGAGACTGGGAGCAACTTTTACTCCTTCAGGAAACTGCTGAGGGTCTTCAATAGCCAGAACCCTGTGCTCAGCCCCTCACCACCTCTCTCTTGGTTAAGGAGGCAAATCACAGACTGGGAGATGCATCTAGATTCCAGGCCTTGCTTTGATAACTCTGAACCAGTCCCTTTTCTCTGGGGCCCTCAGTATCCCACAGGTAACTTGAAGGCTGGGCCAGACCCAGCACGAACAGGTAGCTTTGATTTTATGACTCAAGTATTTGCTGCTGAATTTGAGGTGGGAGGATGGAGGTGGAGCAGGATTTCCACACTGGCTACTGAGTCACTCAACCTGCCAAGAAAATATCACTCTTGGCCCTCCTTTCCCAGCACACAAGAGCCCTTGGCAGCACAGAGGGCCCCCAAAGTGGCCTCTGTGCTGTTAGGGAAGTGGTACAGGGGAGAAAGACATCTACAAAGAACCGGGGGAGAGGAGAACAGGAGAGTGCCATTCTTCTCCTATGATTCAGGATTGGGTTAGGGGACTGTCAACCCTCAGTTCCAGAGTTAGCCAACAACCTAACCTCCTAGTTTCACTCCCTACCGAGCTCCTGCTTGCATACCCCCGGTAATGGGGAGTTCGATCCTTACCCACACCAAGTCTTTTACAGTCCTCAACAGCTATTAGAAAGGATTCCTCCATCATATCAGAACCTGCCCCCTGTAAACCTACCCCTGTTCCTGGTCTTGCTTTTTGGAGGCACATCGAACAAACAGATCAGCTCAGAATTTTACTGGAGTTGCCACGATTTTGTGCTGGGTCCTGTGCTAAACCCTGAGGATATAGGCAGTGCCCGCGGGTTCTGTCCCGAAGAGCCTCTGGTCCAGGGGCAAAGGCAGGAATGCACATGTGACTAACTCAGCCTCCACCCCAGGCACAGGATAGTCCTTCAGAGATTAGAAATTACCAACACAGACTCCCGCCTCCCCCAGCAGACACCCACCTACCCATGCTCCCACAGCTGGCTTTCTCTTTTGGCCAACAAACCAGTTACCAAGGTATCGACTTCAATCTCTCACCCAAGACAGGACTTCCTTTCACAGAATCCATGGTCTCTCCTTGAATATCGCCACTGACCAGGTGTTCGCCACCTCACAATGGTGGCAACTTATCCAGAGAGGCAAACCAGGCCACTGGGGAGTGTCTTCCAAGACCAAGGATGTAGAAAGCCATCTAATGAAGATGCCCAGATAACATAGCATTTGCTTCAGCACCCTCCCCTACCCCACCCAGCCTTTCACCAAAGCAGGTCCAGAGAGCTACCATGTGACTGGTTTGCATTTCATACCAGCCCTTACTACATCCCATGATGGAATTCCTTGCAGCCAGTTAAAAAAAAGGGAGGGGGGGGGACACGTTTTAAAGATCTGAAAACAACATGGGGATATTAAATGAGTTGGTCACTTTTATTGACTACAAGTCCTCCTGAAGTACAGGTGCTAGGTCAAAAACATGAGAGTCAACAACTCCTAGAAGGATGCAGCTCACAGCCAGTGGACAGCAGAAGCGAGGGAAGGGGATCTCCGGGAAGGACTACCCTAGAGAGCATCCTTATCCCATCCCCTGGAGACAAAAGCATTTTTAAAAGCATGAACATGGGTAAGTCCCTTCCTTCCCCTGACATGGGCATCAAAGGGCACAGTGAACAGAAAAGCACTCTCAAGTGAGAGAAGAGGCTGTCATAGGCTATTGGGCCGGATGCACGGAGCAGGCTGCTTGCCCCCAAAATGGCAACAGCAGCTCAGTACCTTTCCAAGGGCAATGCCAATGCCCAGGACATAGTTAAACCGTGATGCAGTGCCGGGGTGGGTTACTTTGCAGCTACTAGAAGATTATAAGTGATTCTGAGGAACAGAGGAACTACTCAGAGAAAATAGGATTTAGAACTATATCTGCAGGATGCCCTCAACTTTATATAATGTGTATAAATAAAATCATAAAGGAATATACTCAAAGAGCAATAGGAAGCCATTTTTGGATAGTTGATTGGCCAGCCATTGTTATTTTGTTCCCGTTTTTCTCTAGTTTTCAAAATCCCAATAACTAGTAAGTTTTATTTTCGTAATGAAGGTGGGTAGGGTAGGTGATTGTCAGTTACCGAAGGGAAAAAAAACGCTAAGTAGGAGAGGTTCAGCAAACAGATTAAAGCTTTAGGCGGAGGGAGGGAAACTTCAAAACACACAGACCTAGGACAGCAGTGATCACTTCCCAGGGTCCCTCTTGGCCAAGGCGTCTGTTAAGGAAACCTCCGGAAGGTATATCTTTTCCCATCAATTTCTCCAGCTCTAAGTGAATATACATATTCACCAAGGGCCTCAGCTCCACACTGGTGGAACAGGAACATGGGCCACATGGAGGGTACCCAGGGTCCCTCCCGCCCCCCCCCCCCCACCTTCTCAGGGTGCCAGGCTCAGTCGCTGCTGAGTGGGCTCCTGAGACTGGCTGGAGGATGGGAGTAGGGCAGAGTACAGTGTGGGCACACCTGTCCCAGCCAGGCATGCTCCCAGTCTGGTGGCTATTTCAGAAGATTGCAAAACCTTGCCACTCGGCCCCATCCAGTCTCTCATAGCATGCTCCACCCGGTGAGGAGAGAGGGGAGGGAACTCGCAGGGGCCACAGACAGTGCTGGGGGTTGGGGAGGAGTTGTTAAATATCAACCTCATCTCACAGATGGGGAACACAAGCTGGGGGTGGGGGTGGGGGGTGAAAAGTGATGTAACAGGGGTTTCAAAACTTGATAAGTGCCAGAGTGAAGAATGAACTCAGACTACCATGCCGCCTGCATCTGGCTAGGTCACCGGGATCCTTCCTTCTTCCCCGACCTAGGTGCGCTGCTGGGAGGGGGCGGCAAGCTTTGGAAAAGAAAAGAGAAAAGGGGTCGGGACCTCAACCCGCACACTGGCCGGTCCTCCAGCAAGGTACCCTCGTTATAAGAACACACTCCTGCCTGCCTCCCAGCCCTCGTCACATCCTTTCCCGAAAACCCGCGTGCAGCTTCCCAGCCCGGGATGGAAGCCGCCGAGGCCCTGCAGACCCCCGGGGCGGCGACGGCTCGTCTCCCAGACCCCTGTCCCACCGGCGGCCCCGCTCACCTCGCAGGACCCCGGAGTAGGCGGCTATGAGGGTCTTCATGCTGAAGCCGCTGCAGCTCACGGCCCCGCGGGAAGCCGGCTCGCCCTACGCCCCTGGCCCATGCCCCGGCCTCCGGGGCCAGGGCTTCGCGCCGAGCTCGGGGGCCGGGGGACGGCGCCGACGCGGGGAGCTGGGGGCGCACCGCCCGTCGCTGCCCGAGCAGCTGCCGAAAGCGGGCCGTCGGTGGCAGCCACTGCGCTCGGCGCTCGGAGCGCGGCGCTTTATCACCTCACAACGGGGGCGGCCCGACGCGGGCTGGGGCGGGGCCTGCCGTTCCACCCGGCCCGCCCTTCGTCCTCCGGGAGCGGGAGCGCGCGGCGGCGCGGGAGGGCGCCGGCTCCGGGGCTCTCGCGGGACGCGCGCTCCAGCCGTGCTGCCGCTCCCGGCTCCCTCCGCCGCCGTCCCGCGGGCACCCGCGGCTGCTGGGCCCGGACGCCGAGCTCGTGCAGCCCGCCGAGCGCCTTAGCGGGTGGTGCCTGCCCGAGGCCGGGCCTGCGCTTGGCTAAGATGCTAAGGTCCCGCCTCGCGTCGCTGGTGCCGGGATTCGTTAGGTTAGGCCCGGGCTCCCAAGCCACCCAAGCGGCCTCTACCTTTCCATCTGGTTATCAAGACACACCACGGAGCGTCTGTACACTGCGGGGTGCTGGGGACCCAGCCCAGCCCGCCCGGTCCCTGCCCGGGGCCGTGGCATGTCACGTTGGTGAAGGGTCGGGGCGGGGGCGCCTGAAACAGCCACTCACAGGTGCTGACGGCAGTTGCAGGCACAGGACCCCGAGGAGAGAGGGCCCCCCACCCCCCACCTCGGCTGGGGTTGGATGCGCTTCCCGGAGAGGTGAGCGCACTGCAGTTTCAGTCTGGTTCTGGCCCTGCCCTCCGTGGACCTCAGTTTCCGTATCTGTCAAGTGAGAACAATAATTATTTTTGTGAAATGCTTTGAGAACTAAATGAAGTAAGGTACAAAAAAAAAAAAAAAAAGCCTAGCATAGTGCCAGACACATGTTCCAAAATTATTTTCATTGCCCGTCGATGAGTAGTTTTGTAGATGGAGTCTGTCGGGGCAAGCAAGAGAGACAGACGGAATGTCTTAAACTAGGAAGGTTGAGAGGAGACGACATTGCCCCTGGGCTACTGGACCGGAGATGATCAGTACGTTTCTGCCAGGCTGAGAGGAAGGAGAAGGGCATTTGGGCAGAGGCCACAGCACGGGGAAAGGCCTGGAGATGGGAACCCTGAGTGCCCTGGTGTGGCTGGAAGAGAGATGCAGGTCGGGGAGGAGTAGGAGATGAGGCTGGAGAGGTAGACAGGGGCCAGATCTGAAGGGCCTTGTAATCCGGCCAAGAAACTTGGACTTCATCCTGTGGGGCATGGACCAAAGGAGGGGTGTGAAGAGCAGGGCACCTTGATTAGATTGGAGGTGGGCTGGCGGTGTGCAGATGGGGGCTTGGGGAATAGGGCAATAAAACGTGTCTCCAATTTGGGCCCTTCACAGACATGTGGAAACATCCAGCAGAGGATACAGAGGCAAGTCCAGCGGCTGAGAGGGGCAGCCTCTTTGCTTCTGAGCCAACTCACAGAGTGAGGACTCCCTCCTGTTGGCCCCCAGCTGCTCACCCATCCCTGCTACTTAAGCAGCTTGGTCCAGACTGGTTTTGGATGGAAAACCAGACCCAGAATTGGAGTAGTCCAGGGAGAAAGTTTCTTGGCAGTTTTCTTTGTCCTGGGACCGTTGTCTCCTGCAAGAGGTGAGCATGGGGGACCCACACCAGGCACTGACTTCTCCTGGCCCCCTCCCCACACATCCTAACATCCTTACATTCCTGTCTGGAATGGTCTGCCTTGCTCCTCCTGCAGGTATGTGAGCAGGATGGCTCTGGGACCTGAGTCCCTTTTCCTTTATCTTCTCCCTATCCAAGCCCATGGGTGCTTTGGCCAAACCAGGGATAGAGAGGCCAAGTCAAGCTGCCAAGCATGACTTGACCAGGGTGGGCTTCACCAAAGGTGGCACGTTCCAGCCCGCCCCGCTCAGTCACCAGTGTTGTGTTGCCATTGGGAATTCTGGGTGCAGCTTTGTAGCTTGTGGGGGGTTAGACACTTGCATGTCAGAGACTCCTTCCAGTGACAGCAACCTTCACCCTTCCACTGCACACAGCCAGCCTGCAAGGCCCAGGGGACACTTCCCCTAAGGAAGGCACAGGGCAAAAGGCAAAAGGCAAAAGGCAAAAGGCAAAAAAAAAAAAAAAAAAAAAAAAAACCAACAAAAAAAACATTTACCAAGCACCTGCTCCATGCCAGACCCTGCATGGCCTGTGTGCACTTACCCAATCCTCACAGCTGCCCTGCAAGGGGTGCTTATCACCCCCGTTTGCAAATGAGGTACAGAGAGTTAAAGTGATTTGTCCAGGATCACAAAGTGAGGAAGTAGTATTAAGCTGGGATTTCTATTCAAGCCTTCCTGAACCTCAGAGCCCGTGTGCTTTCCCTTACACATGAAGACTGGGGAGAGGGACCAGCCCAGACACTGGAACTACTTGACAGAAGCAAATTCCCATTTATTACCTTCTTTACACTCCCCCCCCCCCCCCCGCAGCCCTGTGAGATTCTTCCCCTTGCACAGTCAGGAAAACCGAAGCTCAGAGAATCAAAGAGTTTGCCAAATGTCAGTGTTGGGGCTGGGGTTTGAACCAGTTCTCATGCCCGAGGCTACGGCTTGTCCGGGTCAAACTCATTCCCAGTGCTCAGCTCCCTTGGAGAGTGGACGAGGAGAGACTGACATGGTCCTGTGGTCCAGAAACTCACCCACCTCCTCCTTCCTCATCCAGGAATTTGCCTGGCAGGACGGCTTTGTGGCAGGGCTGCACCCCTCCTGGGACTGCTTCCCTCCCCTTTCAAGCCCCCAAATGTCCTCCTCCTGAGTGACTTCACCACATGCTGCTTGGTCATCCAGAGCCAGATGGTATACAGTATTGGGTGCCAGGCTCAGGAGTCTGGACTTTATCCTCAGAGCAATGCGGAACCATAAAGGGTTTTAGCAGGGGTGACAAATGGTCAGTTTTGTGCTCTAGAAAGATAATTGTCCAAACAAGAACACTTTCAGCTGTCACCTCCGTGGCATCCTTCCTTTTTACCTATGGCCTGTGTTAAGCAGGGTCCCTGCAGGAGACAGCCTATCTGTACTTGGGTAACTTGAGGAAATTTTAATACAGAAATTTTGCAACAATGTCAGCAGGGTGTGCAGCTAAGCTCAAGGGTTGACACAGTACCCCAAAGCTAGTAACACTGTAGGGACATGTGACCTGAAGGTCCAAAGAGAGGAAGCCAGGCAGAGTGAGAGCTGGGTAGAGAGGGCCACCTGATAGAAGCCCCGGCCTTCATTGAAGGGGCACAGACAAACCCTGGTGACCTGGCAGAGTCACCCTCTGTCCCTCCCTCTAGTCTTCTGCCGGGCTTCCCACTAGCCAGAGGGTGAGGGAGCCCGATGATGCAGTCCATACAGAGAATTCAGGAAATGTGCAGGATGAAGTTAGAGAGCAGGTCTGGGAGGGTAAATGGAAGGTGTGTAACACATGGCCCTCAGAGGACCCTTTCTCAGCTCTGTGTCCCCATCAGACCCCTGGCTTCTCTCTTTCAGAGCACCTGTACCCTTGATATTTACACACCTGATTTGCGCAGGAGAGGCTACCTGAGGGCAAAGGTGGAATCAGAGGGCTCTCTGTGACCCAGTGCCCAACGCTGGGCCTGGTCCACAGAAGGGATTTGGGTAATACTAGATAGCAAGAAAGGAAGGAAGAAGAGAAGGAAAGGAAAGATGGGGGACAATGAGTATGATACAGCCTGCACCAGAGTGATAGCAGGGCCAAAGGTAAGAACGGAAAGTTGGAGAAATGCTGCTGCCTTAGAATCTCTAGGATTTGGTGACATGGACATAGGGCAGAAGGCACAAAGGGATGATTGAAGATGACTTCAGGTGTCAACCCTCCCAGCTCTAAGGCCAGGCATGGCGGGGCGGGGGGGGGGTGGCGGGTGGAGGACGGTGAGGGACTGGTTAGTAGCCTTTGGCCCTATCCTGTGTGACAGGCCTGACCAGCTGGAGAGAAGCAGGGCTGAGACCCTTGGGAACAGGCCAGCAGAACATCCCCGGCCCCATTTTAGAATACTCTGTTGCAATATGTACCGAAAGTTCCCCTTGCATCATTCTGTCTGCAAGTTTCTTACTCAATTTCTCCTAAGACCGTTCCCCTGCAGGGAAAGGGGGCAAACCTTATGTTGCCCAGAGAGCTCCTCATGCATTCTGTCTGCCCCCTGCATCTGCCTCCCCTTCCTGAAACCCTCCTAGCCCCGTGCTGGGCTGGGGGTGCGGCCCCTGATCTCCAGGAAACTGCATTCTCACTGAAGAAGCAGACATGTTATAAAAACAATTACTATGTGTGATGATGGATGTTAACTAGACTTACTGTGGTGATCATTGTGCAATATACACATCTATTGAATCATCTTGTACACCTGAAACTAATGTTATATCTCCATTATGTTTTTAAAAAGACCATTACTATTCAGCAGTTGTTTCCCCAGCTTTCTTTAGCAGTAACACTCCTTCTTCAAATCCAGCCTTGTTCAGAAGCCTGTGAGGTACGGGCACAGATGACGGGGGCCACTCTGGTTTGGCAGGGGTGGCCCCAGGACTCCACATGGTCAGCCTCTTACTCAGGCAGCCTCTGCACCCCAGTATCCACGGCTCTGGGGACACGGCTGGAAGCTCTCTCAGTGCGGCGTAGTGAGTGCTGGGACCAGGGATGGTGAGGCCCATGTTCCCCGCGCCAGAAGCAAAGTGCCAGGCCCTAGAGAGCCGGTCACATCCATCTCGCCAAGGAGGGGCTCAGGACAGGTCTATTAATGGATCATTTTTATAATAATTATACTAAGTATTTGTGGACAAGTCACTTCTCCTAATCCATATGCACTGAATAAGCCCTGACCTTGCCGACTGCTAATGTTGCTCATGGGGTTTGAACCCCAGTTTCCCTGTGCTCCATCCAAATGGGAATAGAAGTACCTCCTTCCTAGGATTGCAAGGACTAAAGTAATGAATGGAAAGTGCCCAGCACAGGGCCTGGCATTTGACAGGATTTGCAGTATTTGACAGATATTGTTATCCATAGAAGTATTATGATTGACAATAAGAATCAGGAGGACGGGTTCACCTGGAAGTGTGGCAACTGTCCTAGAACCTATGAACAAAGATAATGGAGGAGGGGAGAGTAAGATGCCCAGAGAAACCTGTGAGACTAGAGGACACTAGAAAAGACAAGCATCTCCGCATGAACCAAAGCTCTCAACGGAAAACCACAATGAGAGCAAGGATTCTGGAAGGTGCAGAGGCCCAGTCAAAGGAGACCGGAAATATTGTGTGATGATAGTGTTCAGCTGGAGAAGCACTGGGAGACTGGAGGGCAGCTCGAGCAGTTTTGATTTTTCTAAAAGGAGAAACAGCAGGTGTCATGAACCATAACAGGCAGTAACCGGTGCTAAACTTTAATGAGCGTTTACTACTTGCCAGCCACTATTCTAGCTACTTTACCTGTGTGGATTTGTTTAAGCCTCATGACAGCCCTATGGAGGAAATACTACTATAATTAGCCCCATTTTACAGATGAAGAAATTTAGACACAAAGGGGTTAAAAAAATTTTTGTCCAGGGTCACACAGCTAATGAGTGGCAGAACCAGGATTGAAACTCAGGTAGTCTAGGAGTGCCTGGGTGGCTCAGTCAGTTAAACGTCCGACTTTAGCTCAAGTCATGATCTCGTAGTTCGTGGGTTCGAGCCCTGCATTGGGCTCTGTGCTGACAGCTCAGAGCCTGGAACCTGCTTCAGACTCTGTGTTTCCCTCTCTATCTGCTCTTCCCCAGCTCACACTCTGTCTGTCTCTCTCTCAGAAATAAACATTAAAAAAAAATTTTTTAAACTCAAGTAGTCTGATTCCAGAGCCTAGGCTCTATAATAGCTGAAAACTCCTGGCCAATTATCAGGTCAACAGAATAAACTGCATACTTTAAGGGCTGTTTGGGGGGTGCCTGGGTGGCTTAGTCGGTTAAGTGTCTGACTCTTGATTTTGGCTCAGGTCATAATCTCGTGGTTCATGGGTTTGAGCTCCATGTCAGGCTCTGTGCTGACAGCACGGAGCCTGCTTGGGATTCTCTCCCTCTCTCTCTGCTCCTACCCTGTGCTCTCACTCTCTCTCTCTCTCTGTCTCTTTCTGTCTCTCTCTCCAAAATAAATAAATAAACTTTAAAAAAAAGATTAGAAAAAATAAAGGCTGTTTGGTGGCCCTTGAGAAAAGGAAACATTGGTTATCAGGAGAGGTTGTTGAGTCACCAAGAGAGAGTGGTATTAGTGTGCCAGTTCCCTCTCCAATGGCCTTGCTAGATTTCCAAGCTGGCCTAGGCCCAGGCCCAAGGAATCAGCATAGTTGAGTATGTAGGGTGGCGAGCAGGCAAGCACGGGCCCTGCTAGGGAGAAATAGCTGTCTCACATAGAAGCTCATCCTAGAGTGAGGCTTCCTGGTGACTGTAGGCTCCACTCCCAGCCCGGCCTTGTGGGGATTTTTAAATCAGCAACCTATATGAGGATTTTGACATGAAGCGTGCCAGAGACACAAAGAAGGACAGGAAAACAAATATTTTAGATGAGCTAACCAAGATTAGATGACCCTGAAAGCCTTCAGAAGAGTGTTGAATCCCTCTTTCTAAGAAATATAAAGTCAGGCATTGGCTAGATGTGTTTCAGCCTCTTTCTTTAGTATGCTGGGCCTGCCCCAGGTTTTGGGTATGATGGGTCATGAAACTGAGTCGGGTTGAAATATTTTATTAGGCTGACCCTCTGTGGAAGAATGCATATCTAGAAACATACTTACAGACACCTCTACCCTCAGTAACAGGACAAATTCTCTCTCTCTCTGCTGGACCACGCCACCTTCCTTTGCAGACACATACTGGCCTCTTCATTGGTCCCTGCTCTCCATCCTTGTGCTCCACACTGATCCCCAGAGTGATCTTTGGAACGTGCAATCCAGCCATTCTCGTGTGTGGCTCCCATATCTTTAGGATGAGACCCAAGCTCCCTAACATGGCATTCAAGGCCTCATGTGATCTTGTCCCCGCTACACTCTCCAGTCTCCCTTCATCCCTCTGTCTGATATGGATCCAGCTCTCTGGTCACATCAGGTCACTGTCTATGTCCTGGAATGTACTTTCTTCCCCTGGGTCTTTGCTCACACTATGCTCTCGAACTGAAGTGCCCTTGAACTGAAGTGCTCTTCTCCCTTCTTCAACTGAAAAGCCTCTCCTTTTCCACATCCTGCCCATCCTTCCTATCTTTATATTTCTTCCTCCAAGAAGCCTTCTTTACAATCAAATCCGCTTTTTGGTTTTGTTTGTTTGTTTGTATGTTTATTTGTTTGTTTAATTTTCACTTACACTTTAACACTGAGACCTGGGCTGGTTATTTGGAGGTATATAGGACAGGGTCTCTGCCTTCTGAAGTTCACAGCTTGGCCAAGTACATAGTCTGGAGAAGCCCACATTTTGGAGAAACAATTTGTATAATTTATCTGTCGGGGTACCTGGGTGGCTCTGTCAGTTGAGCATCTGACTTCGGCTCAGGTCCTGATCTCAAGGTCTGTGAGTTCAAGCCCCGCATTGGGCTCTGTGCTGATAGCTCAGAGCCTGGAGCCTGTTTCGGATTCTGTGTCTCCCTCTCTCTCTGCCCCTCCCCTGCTCGTGTTCTGTCTGTCTCTCTCTCTAAAATAAATAAACATAAAAAAAAATTAATTTATCTGTCTGGGTTCCTCCCTCTCCCATCTGACTGTAGACAGAGACAAAGCTGATTCAAAGATCCCAGCACCTAACATGAGACCTGGTATAGGGAAGACATCAGAAAGAAATGTATTGACTTCCTCAAGGGTAAGGACTGAATCTTATTCATTTCATTGTCCACTCCCTGCTTCTGCAATCTTGTGCATTCTTGGGACTTGGAAAATACAATGCAGGATTCTGTATTACATCTCATGTCACCCAAAATAACTGTTGTTTCATTCATTCATTCATTCATTCATTTATTCACTCATTCAGTACATTTATCTCATACATTCTCTTTGCCAAGACCTGTGTAGATACTGGAGATATAATGGTGAGGAGATATCAGACCATGTCCTTAACCTCCTAGAGCTTTTGAAGTTCAAGGTCAAATTAAGAAGCGGCAGTACAGTCCTCACTGGAATTTTCAAAAAGGGGTCTTATAGGGAAGAGACCAGAGACTGATATGAATTTAGCCCTGACCTTGTACATAACACTGTATATGCATCCTTTACAACCTTCAAAACCCTGGAAATGGGAGTTCACAACAATCTTAAAGATGAGGAAACTGAAATTTAGGGAGGTGATATTTAGTGAGAAAAGGGCTGAGACTGGTATTGTAGTTGGTCTGATGACAAACCCACATTTGTCCTATTTCACCTGGGCCTGGATGGACGGGAGAAAGGGAGGAAAAGGAGAGGGAGAATGAGAAAAGCTGAGCCCAGGTTTTTAGCTACCCCTCAGTCCTATATTAAGACGGTGCTGTGGAGGTGGCTTGGGCAGGAAGGATCATTTAAATCTGGGGATTTTCCAACACTGCCATTGAGCAATCCCCAGAATCAAGTCATGGTTTTCCATTCTTGTGTACCTGGTATTGAGAAAGAGGCTCAGGCTTGAAAATAAATTCAGGGGAATTTGAACAGGGGCAGCTAGCTTGGTGTGGCCTTTGCCAAGCTATCCCCTTTGAGCCTAAAGGATTGTTCTCTACAGCAGTTTGGACACTCTGTGGTCTGCATTTCCCTTCTTGTCTGCACAAACTTCAGTATTATGCCAGGCACAGAGGGGGAAAGAAATGGCTTGACCACTCTGAGACCTCTTCATTAGGACATTTCAACTAAGATATCTGATATATTGGCACACACTTGTTCATAATTGTCCTTTTACTATCTATAGGATCTGTAGTGATGTCTCTTTTTCATTCCTAATATTGACAATTTTTTCTTTTTCTTTTTCTCTTGACCAATCCGACTAGAGTTTTCTCAATCTTATTTATTTTTCCAATAACAATCTTCAGTGTCACTGATTTTCTCATTTCAATTTCATTTATTTGTACTCTTATCTTTATTATTTCCTTCCTTCAGCTTGCTTCAGATATAATTTTTTCTTCTTTTTCTTTAGTTTAGATTATTGATTCCAAGCCTTTCTTATTTTCTAAAATTTTTTAATGTTTATTTATTTTTGAGAGAGAGAGACAGAGTGTGAGTGGGGGAGGGGTAGAGGGAGATGGAGACACAGAATCCGAAGAAGGCTCCAGGCTCCAAGCTGTCAGCACAGAGCCCCATGTGGCTCAAACTCACAAGCTGTGAGATCACGAGCTGAGCCAAAGTCAGATGTTTAACCGACTGAGTCACCCAGATGCCCCTCTTATTTTCTAACATAAGCATTTAATGCTGTAAATTTCCTTCTACAAACTACTCTAGCTGCATCCCATAAATTTTGATATGTTGTGTTTTCATTTTCATTCAGATATATCTATATATCTAATCTATATCTATATCTGTATCTATATCTATATATAGATATAAAGTTCATTTATTTATTTTGAGAGTGACAGAGACAGTGAAAGTTGGGGAGGGGCAGAGAAAGAGAATCCCAAGCAGGCTCTACACTGCCAGCAGAGAGCCTGACATGGGGCTTGAACCCACAAACTGTGAAATAACGCCTGAGCCGAAACCAAGAGTCAGGTGCTTAACTGACTGAACCACCCAGGTGCCCCCATTCAGTTCAAAATATTTTAAAATTTCCTTTGTACTTTCTTTTTGACCCATTGTTTATTTAGAAGTGTATTGTTTCTAAATATTTGGGGATCTTTCAGATATCTTTTTGTTATTGATTTCTAGTTTGATTCCATTTTGATTAGAAAATGTACTTCATGTGATTTCAATTCTTTTAAATTGTTTGAGGTTTGTTTCATGGACAGAAAATGGTAATACGGTCTGTCTAGGCAAATCTCTTTATTTTTTCCCCCAAATCTTTAATGTATGCTTGAAACAAGTGTCTATTCTGCTGATGCTGTATATAGTGTTCTATAAATGTCAGGTCAAGTTGTCTGATATTGTTATTTGGGTTTTCTATATCCTTATGATTTTCTGTTTAATTTTTCTATCAATTACTGAATGGAGAGAGGAAATTTGAAGTCTCCAAGTATAACTGTGGTTTTATCTATTTTCTCTTTCAATTCTATCAGGTTTTGCTTCATGTATTCTGAAGATATGTTATTAGGCTCTGTTTGTTTAGGATTATTATGCCTTCTTGACAAATTGGCCTCTTTATCATTGTATAATATCCCTCTCTATTTCTGGTAATCTTCCTTGCTCTGAAATCTACTTTGCCTGATATAGCCACCAACTTTCTTTTGATTAGTGTTTGATTAGTGTTTGCATGGTGTGACTTATTCCAACCCTTTTGTATGTTTTTACATTTAAAGTGAGGTCCTTAACATACAGATGGTCAACAGACACTTGAAAAGATGCTCAACATCACTCATCATCAAGGAAATGCAAATCAAAACCACAATAAGATATTACCTTACACCTGTAAGAATGGCTAAAATAAAAAAGACAAGAAATAACAAGTGTTGGTGAGGATGTGGAGAAAAAGGAGCCCTTGTATACTGTTGGTAGAAATGTAAATTGATATAGCCACTGTGGAAAACAGTATGGAGGTTCTTCAAAAAATTAAAAATAGAAATACTATATGATCTAGTAATTGCACTACTGGGTATTTACCCAAAGAATATGAAAACACTAATTTGAAAAGATATATGCATCCCTATGTGTATTGTGGCATTATTAACAACAGCCAAGTTATAGAAGTAACCTAACTGTCCATTGGTAAACAAATGGATAAGGAAGATGTAGTGTAAGTATACAATGGACTATTACCCAGGTATAAAAAAGGATGAGATCTTGCTATCATACCTAGAGGGTATTATTCTAAGGGTATTATACTAAGTAAAATAAGTCAGACTGAGAAAGCCAAATACCATATGGTTTCACTCATATGTAGAATCTGAAAAAACAAATGAAGAAACAAAAAACAGAATCAGAACTATAAATTCAAAGAACAAACATGGTAGCCAGAGGGGAGGGGAACAGAGGATGGACGAAATGGGTGAAGAGTGGGAGATACAAGCTTCCAGTTATGGAATGTAAGTTATGGAATGACTTATGGAAATAAGGGAATAAAAGGCACAGCATAAGGGATGTGGTCAGTGATACTATAATAGTGTTGTAGGGTGAGAGCTGGTAGCTACACTTGTGAGCACAGCATAATGTATGAACTTGTCCAATCACTATGTTGTACACCTGCAACTCATGTAACATTGTGTGTCAACTACACTCAAAAACAAATAAATTAAGTGAGGTGCTTAAAGTAATACATAAAAGCGAGGTTCTTATAGACAGCATATAATTGAGTCTTTAAAAAAAATCCAGGGGCGCCTGGGTGGCTCAGTTGGTTGAATCTCTGACTCTTGATTTCGGGTCAGGCCATGATCCCAGGGTCATGGGGTGGAGCCTACAACGGCCTCTGTAATTGAGTTTGAAGCCTGCTCTAGATTTTCTCCCTCTTCCTCTGCACGTTTTCTGTTAGCACTCTCTCTAAGAAAAATAAAGTCCTACTTGACAATCTCTGCCTTTTAATTGGATATTTAACAAGATCGTTCACCATTTATATAATTATTGACATGGCTGGATTTAAACACACTCCCTTGCTGGTTTTCTGTTTTTGATATCTGATCCCATATCCTTTTTTCTCTTTTCATGCCTTATTTTGGATTAATTTAGCATTTTATTATAATTCCATTCAATTCTACTGTACCTCTTTAAAAAGTTTTTAGTGGTTGATTTGGGGTTCACAATATACATCTTGCACTTAAGCAGTCTATCTTTGAATAATAGTGTGCCATTTCATGTACAGGCAAACGAGTCTTACAATGGTATATTTCCATTTCCTCACTCCTATTCTGTGGGCTATTTTTCTTATATATTTTACTTCTACAGATACTATAAATTCTGTATGTTGTTACCATTTTTGCTTTGGACGATCACTGATCTTTTAAAGTGACGAAAAATAAGAATAAAGTTTTTTGATATTTACCCTTTTTTGTTATTGTTTTACAATTTCCTTCAGTCTTCATTTCTTTGTGTAAAACCTGGATGGAAATCCATGTTTCCATCTGCTATTATATGCATTCCACCTAAAGAACATCTTTTAATGTTGCTTGTTGTGCACGTCTGCTGGCAATGTATTCTCTCAGTTTGTTTTTAAAAAGTCTTTATTATAGTTCACTTTTAAAAATTAGTTTATTTATTTTGAGGGGGAGTGGGGGAGAGCACAAGCAGGAGAAAGGGCAGAGACAGAGAGGGAGAGAGAATCCCAAACAATCCTCTGACAGCACAGATCCCCATGCGGGGCTCCATGCTGGGCTCCATGAGATCATGACCTGAGCTGAAATCAAGAGTTGGACGCTTGACTGACTAAGCCACCCAGGCATTGCTACCTTCACTTTTGAAAAGTATTTCCACTGGAATAGAATTCTGAGATGATAGCTCTGCCCTTCAGCACTTTAAAGATGTCACTCCATTGTCTTCTGACTTGCACAGATTCTGACAAGAATCCACAGTGATAATTATTTTTTTCCTTTTTTATATAATATTTCATTTTTTCTTTGGCTGCCTCTCACATTTCCTTTCTATGTTTGGTTTTTGAAAGTTGATCTGTGCATCTTGGTGTGTAAGTGCTTTGTATTTGTCCTGCTTGATATTCTCTAGAATTCCTGCTTCTGTGATTTGTTATCTTTCATTAAATTTGCAAGATTTTCAGCCATTATCTCTTTGAATATTTTCTCTTCCTTCCTCCTTCTCCTTTTTCCTTCTGAGACTCCAATTACATGCATATTTTGACCATCTGATATTATCCCAGAGTTCTTGGATGCTGTGTTCTCTCTCCCCACCCACACTCTTTTTTCTCTGTAGGTTTCATTTTGGATGATTTCCACTGCCCTAGATTCAAATTCACTGGTTCTTTTCTGGTTGTTTCCAGTTTGCTGGGTGTTCATCAAAGGATTTCTTCATCTCTGATATATATATTTTTTATTTCTAACATTTTGTTTGATTCTTCTAGTTTACAGTGTTCATCTCTGTGCTAAAATCTCCCATCTGTTTCTACAGGCTGCCTATTGTTTCCTCTCGATCCTTCACTTAATAATTATACTTAATGTCTCTGTCTTATAGTTCCAACATCTAGTTCCTGTCATCTTTCTGTCTGGTTCTGCTTTGTGTTTTATTTCTTGATAATGGATTTTTTCTTTCTTTTTATTTTTTAAATAAATATGTCCTATTTTTTGATGGAATGCAAACTATCGTGTAGAAAAAGAGAAGAAACTGTGGCAAATAGAATTTATGTCTGGAAGCGGGCATGCCTCTTTTTCTTTTAGACAGTTCATGTGATATTGGAGTCAGTCTGGTCAGGAGCTGGGCTGGGTTTTAAAGATTTTATTTTTGGGGTGCCTGGGTGGCTCAGTTGGTTAAGCGTCCAACTTCAGCTCAGGTCATGATCTCACAGTTTGTGGGTTTGAGCCCTGCGTCGGGCTCTGTGCTGACAGCTCAGAGCCTGGAGCCTGCTTTGGATTCTGTGTCTCCCTCCCTCTCTGCCTGTCCCCGCTCATGGCTCTGTCTCTCTCTGTCTCTCAAAAATAAAATAATGTTAAAAAATTTTTTAAAAAAGATTTTATTTTTGAGTAATCTCTACCCCCAACATGGGGCTCAAACTCACAACCTTGAGATCCAGAGTTACATGTTCCACTGACTTAGCCAGCCAGGTGCCCCTAAGACATGTTAGGTTTCCAATGTCTCCAATGATTGCCTCCTATAACTTGTGCTTAGAGGACTGTCAGAGGGCTCTTCTCAGCCTTTCTTTCTTTCTTTCTTTCTTTCTTTCTTTCTTTCTTTCTTTCTTTCAACAGCTTTATTAAAATATAATTCACATGCCATACAATTCACCATGTAAAGTGTACATTTCAGTGGATTTTAGTATATTCATAGAATTGTACAACTATCACCACAGTTAATTACAAAGCATCTTTATTGCCTCAAAAACAAAAACATAAACACCATGCAGTTGCCAGGGCAACTGGAGGGAAGGGAGAATAGGTATAGTTTCCGTTGGGGGGATGAATAAGTTCTGGGAACTGGGTAGTGGTGTTGGTTATGCAACACTGTGAATGTACTTAATACCACTGAATAGTACACTTTAAAGTTACAACGGTAAATTTCATGTTCTGTGTATTTGACCACAATTAATTAAAAAAAATTTTTTAATGTTTATTTATTCTTGAGAGAGAGAGAGACAGAGACAGAGCATGAGCAGGGGAGGGGCAGAGCAAGAGAGCGACACAGAATCCAAAGCAGGCTCCAGGATCTGAGCTGTCAGCACAGTGCCCGACGAGGGCTCAAACTCACATATCGTGAAATCATGACCTGAGCCGAAGTCAGACGCTTAACTGACTGAGCCACCCAGGCGCCTCACAATTAATTTTTTAAAAAAGAAATCCTATACCCTTTACCTCTCGCTTCCCACTCCCCCCATCTCTCCCAACCCTAAACAACCTCTCCTCTATTTCCATTTCTCTATATTTACTTCTTCTGGACATTTCCTATAAATAGAACCATGTAGATGTGATCCTTTGTGTTTGGCTTCTTTCACTCAGCATGTTTTTAAGGTTCTTCCTTGCTAAAGATTAAATGTGAGTGTTCCTCCAAAATTCAAATGTTGAAAACCTAATTCCCAAGGTGATGGTAGTAGGTGGATTTTGGGGAAGGTGGTTCATTTATGAGGGGGGAGCCCTCCTCATTGGGATTAATGTCCTCATAAGAGACCAGAGAACTACCTGGTCCATTCTACCCTGCGGGGACACAACAAGAAGCCATTGGTCTGCAACTGGAACCCAATCAACATTGGCACCCTCATCTTGGACTTCTAGTCTCCAGAACTGTGAAAAAGAACTGTGTTGTTTATAAGTTAGCCAGTCTGTGGTATTTTGTTATAGTAGCCTCAATGGATTAAGACAGTCTTTGTGTCTTTTTGTGGTCAAATAACATTCCATTGTATGAGTACTATACTTTGTTTATCTATTAGTTGGTACAGGTGTATGGGTTATTTCCACCCTTTGGCTCTGATGAATAATGTTTCTATCACTATCAACATTCATGTACAAATTTTTGCATAAACAGGGGTGCCTGGGTGGCTCAGTCAGTCGGCTAAGCATCTGATTGTAGCTCAGGTCATGATCTCGCAGTTTGTGAGTTCGAGCCCCATGTCGGGCTCTGTGCTGACAGCTCAGAGCCTGGAACCTGCTTTGGATTCTGTGTCTCCCTCTCTCTCTCTGTCCCTCCCCTGCTTACACTCTGTCTCTGTCTCTCTCTCAAAAATAAATAAGCCTTAAAAAATTTTTTTTAATTTATTTTTTGCATAAACATTCTTTCCTTTTTCTTGGTCTATACCTAGGAGTGGAACTGCTGAGTCAAACGGTAACTCTGTTGAACTTTTTGAAGAACCACTAGATGCTTCTCAGAGTGCCTCCCCCATCTTACACTCCTACCAGCAGTATTTGAGAGATCCAATTTCTCTACTTCCTCCCAACACTTGTTATTTTCTGTTTGATTCTAGCCATTCTAGTGGGTGTGAAGTGGTACCTCACTGTGGTTTTGATTTGCATTTTCCTGATGCCTAGGGATATTGAGCACCTTTTCTCATGCTTACTGGCCACTCCTACATCTTCTCTGGAGAAATATCTATTCACATCCTTTGTCCTTGGTCCTTTCATTGGGTTGTCTCTTCATTGTTGAGTAGTAAGCGTTCTTTATAAATATTATATATTACAGATATCAGTCCCTTATCAGATATATGCTTTGCAAATATTTTCTCCCATTCTGTGGGTTGACTGTTCAGTTTCTTTTTTTTTAAGATTTATTTATTTTGAGAGAGAGAGAGAGAGAGAGAGAGCAGGCACACATGAGAGTGGAGGAGGAGCAGATAGAGAGAGGGAGAGAGAGAGAATCCCAAGCAGGTTCCATGGTGTCAGTACAGGGCCCACTGCAGGGCTCAAACTCACAAACTATGAGCTGAGCCAAAACCAAGAGTTGGATGCTCAACCGACTGAGCCACCCAGGTGCCCCAACTATTCAGTTTCTTTATAGTGACCTTTCAAGCACAAATTTTAAAATTTGGACGAAGGCTTTCCAAGTGCTCTTACCCGTCTCTCAGTTGCCTATAGTCCTTGTAGTCCTGTGCCATGGGGGGCAGCTGTCTCCATGCTCTCGCCCCCCCTGAGTGAACACTGCTGTTGGCTTGTTACCCTGTGCTAGGGTCATGGCGGGTTCAGTGAGTTCTCTATTGTGCAGGTTCAACTGGGTCTTGAGCAGGCCCTGTATACCTTGGTCTTGGAGGAAGGGTTATCTCAGCATTCCTGAGCCTCTTCCCCATGACAACTATCTGTTGCCTTGTATCTGCAGTTGGGCTTGTAGAGGAAAGGGTTTCCTGCCCCTCTACCGGTGGTAGCCCACCTCTGCTTGGTATCTTTGCAGGATTCCTAGAGGAGAGACATTTCCTGTCCTCTCCCAGGGGAGAGGGTTTTTTCCAGGTTTTGTATGACAACAATGGATCTTGGCCTCTATGTCCTGGAGGCAGCAAGGTTTTTCCTACCCCTCCCCCAAGAAGCAGATGCATTCTGCTTCTACTCTTCTCCCAGAGGCCATGTGTTTTTGCCCAGACCGGGAACAAAATGGTTTCTGTCCCCTCCCTGGGGGCTTAGGCTTTTGAAGTGTTAGGAAGGGGTCAGAACAAGGGATCGGGGTTTTTTGACTTGCCCAAAGCCACGGAGGGCAGTCCTCTCTAGTGCTTCACCCAGTCTTTCTTGCAAGTGCTTGGCAGAGGCCTGTGGAGAAGAGCTGCAACCAGTCTGAACTCCCCTTCTCTCCGAGGCTCTCGGTTATTTCCAGCCGACATGCCGGGGCCTCACTAGACCTTTAAGACACATCAAGAGTTTACCTGATTTCTTCCTACCTCCTTGTATAGCAGCCACCTTTCTTCCATGTCCTGCCCAAAGTGACGGGATTCGCGTGGCCTGTCTTGGGGGGGCCTGTCGTGTGAACTCCAAGCAGAAGAGCTCCAAGCATGAACTTGAGCAGGAGCAGAACAGCGCTTCATTAGGACCCACTCTTGCCGTCTACAGGGCCAGTTTGTCAGGGCCTGAGGGTCCCTCCGGCGCGGCCTTGAACATGTCCCCTCTGTCTCCCGAAATGTACAACGCAGTCCCATTGGAAGAGGGGTAAGGGTGGGGGCTGAAGATCAGACTGCCTGCAGCTGAATCCCAGCCCCAGCCCGCACAACAGAGTGACTCCAAGGCAAGTTACTCCACCTGTCTCTGCCTCAGTTACCTCATCTGCCCAACGTGGATGATAATAAGACCTACTTTTCTCTGTGATGCCTGGCGCACAACACTAGCCGCTCTCATC
Source organism: Lynx rufus (assembly GCF_022079265.1). Taxonomy (NCBI): domain Eukaryota; kingdom Metazoa; phylum Chordata; class Mammalia; order Carnivora; family Felidae; genus Lynx; species Lynx rufus. The sequence continues at coordinate 56,654,762 of NW_025814897.1, forward strand.
ATTAGCGGTGCCAGTGGTAGTAGTGGTAGCAGCACCATGCTAAAAGTAACACCACTGTCACTGTGACTCTTGACGGTCTCCAAGGTTCCTTCTACTACCCACTATCCGGGGTAAAATGAAGTATCGATCCATTTATGTTGGTAAGAGGATCTGCCAGGCAGGCCAGGTAGCCTGGGCCTGGGGAAGGGGCGAGCAGGCCTCCACTTGCTGTGTGTCCTTTGCTCAGTCCCGGGCCAACTCTGGACCAGAGCGTCCTTCTGTGGAGCGCAGGTTGAACCGACAGGCAGGGACTGGTTGAATCTGTGTCAGGGAGCAGGGGGGCGGAGGGGGGAGCCAAGAGAGAGTTTTGGAGCCGTCGGCCCACAGACATCGAGGTGCCTACTTCTCTGAATTACAAACCACAGGAGAGGGGTGATCAGAGCCCTCATGTTCAACAGAGCACTTTCGTCCTCGAAATTTACTCGCATTCAGGATCGAAGGTAGCTGCGACGAGGGCTGCTTTGGGTGTGTGTGTCTGGGATTGTTGATTCCAGTTTGATAGCAGAGTGAGAGCCAAAGAGGGGAGCCGAGCGGGAACCCAGGATCCAGACTCCCTGAACCGATGCTTTTCCATGAACTCCAGGCAGTGAGGTGCTGCTCCCCTGCATTTTTCCAGCACGTTGTGCCTCCCTCCGTGGGAGGGCAGGTAGGATCCATCAAAGCAGGGAGCGGGGAGTCTGGGGGGCCGGTAGTTGGAACTGCTCCTTTCCCCTGGGGCCAGACGTGAGCATCTCCAGGACAGAGCGGGTGTCCTCCTTTGCCACTTCCTGGCCTGACAAGGTCAGGAGAGTCCTCTTGAATGAAGACGTGAAAAACTTCTCTTTGGCTGTGCCCTTCAGTGGACCCTGCCAGACACACAGACACACACCCATCCCTACCTGGATTAGCCAACCTGTTGTGAGGACCCACGAGGCACCCAGCCCCGACCTGGAGCTCCCAGGGACACTGTGTCTTCTTTCCAAAGCCAGGGGAGGCATTAGAGGCAGTGCAGCAGGGACAGAGAGGAAGGAGGGAAGCCCTTTCCCTTTAAACTCTCCTTTCACCAGATGGTGCTCCCTTTGGACCTTGTCCACGGGCTTTTTACAAAGGAATTTGTGTCAAGTCAGTGAGGCCACAGGGCCCAGCTAGTGCTGCAACCCTGGGGTTGAACACAAATAGCCCTCAGCTACCCAAAGCTTTCTGTGTGCCAGGGACCTGCCAAGCACTCCCGTGTGTGAGCCCATTTAATCCTCACGGCAAACCTTGGGGCCAGTCCTGCCATCATCTCCAGTGACAGATGAGGAAACTGAGACACAGACAGGTTAAGGAGCTGGCTCATTCAGAGTGCCGTGCACATAAGAAGAGGGTTTGGGGCTTGAATCTTGTGCTCTGAATGCCGTGATTCACCGTGCTCCATAAATAGCCTTCCACAGATGGGGAAATTGAGTCCCTTAAAGTCAGTTGACTCCCTTAAAGTTGCTCAGCCGGGCATTGGCAGAGTCGTCATTGGGATCCAGGTCTTCCAATACTGAGAATGGTACCTTTCTACCAAATGAAGCCTCATCTGAGAAAGAGAAGGTCTAGATTTTGTCCACTGGAGCCCCATCTGCCTTCTAGTTGTGCACTCTCGAAGGCAGTGTGGTGAAGGGTATTGGCAGAGCGATTTCTGCCTGGCCGGCTTCCACCTTGGAAGATTTCTTTCTTCCTCCTTTCTGACTCCAGGTGCTTTATTTTCCAAGAAGAGATGATGGTTTAAGGGGACACACTCAGGAATGGGGGACCTGAGCAGGCCAAAGAAAACTTCCCAGCCCCAGGCAGTTGGCAGTGTCCCCATAGGGCCTCGGACCTACAGGCAAGGTGGGGAGTGTGGTGGCTAGGTGGGGCTGCAGAGAGGAAGGACAGGAATACAGCATGCCTGAGGGGAAAAGTCTGGAGACACACATCTCCTCTCTGGGCCTCAACACCCTTTGTTCAGTGGGGTGGGGGAGATAGTTGGGCCAAGTGGTTTCTGAGCCCATCTCCCTGTGTTGGGTAGACTCGGAGCCTGAGAGGAGGAGCCCCTGTAAAACTGGTTTATTGAAGGGATGCCCACTGGAGGAACTGGAGAGGGAGCTGGGGCAGTAGGACAAGAAGCTAAGCAGGGTGTGATTCCAGACCAGGAGCAGCCGTGGCGGGATCCTGCAAAAATGCTCCCGTGTGTGCTGTAGCTTAGAGCAAGGCGGCTGGGCTTTCTTTAGCCAGTTGGTCTTGGCCAAGGGTCATCGGGGTTGGGGTAAGGTGGCATCGGGGGTGGGGGGGGGAGGTATGAACTCCCAAGTGTTTGGCATACTCTGCTTGTGGGGAAAAGTAGTCCCCGGCAAGCCCAAGGCAGGGCAGGTGGTTAGGAGGAGAAATTGACAGAAACTTGGAATGGGGCCCACGGCAATGATCAAAGGGATTCTGGTCGAGCGCTGACAGTGTCCCCTGCACCACCCTCAGGATTCATTGTAACATTTCAGATTCTGGGTCTTCCCCGATAGTACCAGATGAATGAGAACAGGGGTGAAGGTGCTGATAGACTGAGAGCCTGCAGTCTGTTGCTCGAGTGAGAGCTTTGGCGTGAGAATGGAGGATGCAGGGGAGCCTCAAAGAACCAGATGTCACAGGCTGGGGGGGCGGTGCTTAAGGGGGCTTGACACTCCTCTACTGCCTCAACTCCTGCCTGTACCATGCACACGGTCCTGCAGACTCAGACACATGGGGCACAGGAACACACTTGTGTGAGTGTGCATGGAAGCAAACGCACCGGTGCACACAGACACGCACACACAGACTCACGCACAGGTGTGTACGTTCACGCCCACGTACATTCCGAAACACGTCCGTAGACATTCGTACTCACTTGTGCACACAGATTCCTGAGCTTGCCGCAAAAGCATAGCCGGCCAGGTCCTTTCTATTCCTGACTTTCAGGGGAGGGCAAAATAGGGGGATGGGCAGGATCCAAAGCCAGGCCAGCTGCAGCTGGCCACTGAAGACTGACCTTTGGCTATCAAGTCCGGATCACACCCGTCCCACAGCCCAGGCTCGTGTCAGGCTGGGTTGCTTGTAGACCACTGATAGAAGTGTCTAGGAGCTTAGCTGCTGCCTCCCTTGCCCCCTTCTTGTCCCCTAAGGTTCCACTACCACTTTTGACCCAAGCCTTTGTCCATCAGTGGGCCAGGGGGCCTCTGCTGCATGGGTGGTGATCTGTGGTCCAGGGGAGAAAATGAACTGGGGCTCCTGACATGTAGCCCACTTTCTCCCCGAATGACAGGAACCAGTGGGATCATTGCCATTGAAAACCAAGGCCATCAGCGCAGAATCAGACTGACCCCAGCTCTGGGGGGCTCCCAGTCTAGTGGAGGTCCCAAGCATTTAAAAAGTGTGATCAGGGGCACCTGCGTGGCTCAGTCGGTTAAGCCTCCGACTTCAGCTCAGGTCACGATCTCACGGTCCGTGATTTCAAGCCCCGCGTTGGGCTCTGGGCTGATGGCTCAGAGCCTGGAGCCCGTTTCAGATTCTGTGTCTCCCTCTCTCTCTGCCCCTCCCCCGCTCATGCTCTGTCTCTCTCTGTCTCAAAAATAAATAAACATTAAAAAAAAATTTTTTTTAATAAAAAAGTGTGATCAGTACTGGGCTTTGAGGAAACGGGAGACTGAGGAAGCCCAGTGGAGACACTAAAAGCCTGGAGGGGGTGGGATCAGGGAAGGCTTTCGGAGGAGGTGATGTCTAAAATGACTCTTAAAAGACAAAAATAAAAATGGAAAAAAAAAGTAAATAAAACGACTCTTAAAAAACCAAGAGGAATTGGATTGGGGTGGAAGGGAGTAGGGTAAAAGGCATTTTAGGCAGAGGGAAGAGCTTGTGCAAAATGCTGGCACTAGGAGAAGCGAAGTGCCCTCGGGGACTGGAAGAAGTTCAGCAAGTCCAGAGGAGGGTAGGAGTAGCTCAGAGGGAAGGCAGCAGCCGCACTCCTGCTGTGAGCCAGCCCAAGGAGGCATCCAGAGGGCATGGAGATATCACTGGGAAATTTTAACCAGGGAAATGATTGTGTCAGACCTACATGGGAAGATCTTTGGGGCTCCAAAGTGCAAGGTGGATCTGGGGATGGCTTAAGATAGATTTGAGATGGAGCATAGGGCAGCTCATCGAGTGGGGGCTGGCAGAAGCTTTGCAGGCCAAGAGGCAAATCAGAGAAATTATGTAGGAAACCAAGAGAAGAAACAAGAGGGGAAACACATTTCCACCAAATGTTAACTGACAAACCTCAAAGTAAATAATAGAGCACCATTTTTTTGTAACACGGGTCGGGTAAGAAGAAGAGTGGGGTTTTTTGGAGGATGACGTTTCACTTCATGGGGGCTCAAAGTTGGTGTGTCCTACCATCTGACTGACTGCAAATGGTCCTCTGTAAAAATCACTCTTAGCTCCCGGGTCATTCCAACACAGGCTGTAGTTTGCAGACACCTGCTCTAGGCTGATGGGTGGAAGCAAGTGAGACACAAAGGAGGCTCTTCTGTCCCCTCCTCCCCCCCCAACACATCACAGATCTGAACCTCCACCATTACTGCCACCCCCGTGAGAGAGGTCACCGCTTCCAGGGGCCTCTGGTTAAAACGTACGCTGGTTACTAGGAGGGGCCGGAGATCCTGCAGCCAATAGGAAGCATGAACATCTGTAATCATAACATCTCAGGGCAAGAGGAACCTGAGGCCTCTCTCTAGCCCTCTCCCAGGGCAGGGCTAACGTCCACGTGTTTCGTGGAGTCGAACTCTGTCCTAGATATGGAAAGTGACTTGTTCGAGGTCACAGTGCAAGTTGCTGACAGTTGAGATTTGGACCCAAGCCTTAGGATTCCCAGCTGAGTTTCCTTTCCCGATACTCCCACGTCCTCACCACGGACCTCATTAACTTGGGGGCGGAGGGGGGTGCGGAGCACGTGGGGAAGGAATAATATCAGGACTCCTCTGCCCGGGACAGGATGCTCTTCAGGCTCCTGCCTTCCACAGGTAGCAGTAGCGGCAGATCCGGCCTCCTCGTTTACATATATTTGCATACATCACTTCTGAATGAGGAACCTGAGGCTTGGAGAGAATGCATAACTCGTTTGGTATCTCTAATAGGCTAAAATACGGCCCCATGGAAGATATCCAGGTCCTAGTCCCCAGAACCTGTGAATGTTACCTTACATGGGGGAAAAAAAAAGAAGTTGCAGATGTGATTAAATTATGGGTCCTGACATGAGAAGAGAATCCTAGGTTATCTGTATGGGCTCCAAATACAATCACATGTATTCTTATAAGAGAGAGGCAGAGGGATCCTACTAGCTACAGAAAGCAGAAGGTGATGCGACTATAGAAAGAGAGGAAGATTTGAAGGTGCCCCTCTCCTGGCTTTGGAGACAGAGGAAGAGCCCATGAGCCAAGGAATTTATACAGTTCTAGAAGCTGGAAAAGGCAAGGAAACAGCTCTTCCCTAGAGTCTCCAGAGGGAGCACAGCCCCGTGGACTTTTTGTAAAACTGACACCGTGCAACTAAGTTCAGATGTCTGGCCTCCAGAACCGTGAGAGAATAAATTTCTGTGGTCTCAAGTGACCAAATGTGTGGTCATTTGTTACAGCAGCCTCAGAAAACTGCTAAGGCATCCCACGGCAATTTTTCTTAATTTAAATAAACTTGTGAATTTTGGAACAGTTTTAGATGAACAGAACAGTTGCAGAGACAGCTTAGAGAGTTCTTATATACCACCCCCCCAAGCTTCCTCATTGTTAGCATCTTACATTACACTGTGCATTCGTCACAACTAAAGAGCCAAGATTGGTACATTACTATTACAATCCCCAACTTTATTTGGACTTCACGAGTTTTTCCTAATGATCTTTATCTGTCCATCCAGTACAGGTAGCTGTCATGTGTTCTTAGCTTCCGCTGGTCTGTAACTGTTTCTGATTGTCCTTGGTTTTTGGATGACTTTCACTTTTGAGGAGTACTGGCCAGGTATCTTGCGGAAAGGTCACTCAATTTGGATTTATCTGATGTTGTTCTCCTAGTCAGGTTGGGGTTATGGGTGCGGGGGGAGGACCACAGAAGTGAGGTGCCATTCTCATCACATCGTATCAAGGGCACATAATGCCAATGTGACTTCCAACTGATGTTGACCTTGGTCACCAGGCTGATGTGATGTTTGCCAGGTTTTTCCACGGTAAAGTTACTCACCTTCTCTCCCCTGTCCCCAACTATGTCCATACTCTACTCTTGGAAACAAGCCACTAAGCATACCCCACTTCAAGTGGGGAGGGTAATGTTCCACCTCCCTGAGGGCCAAGGATCTACATTCAGTATTTGGGATTCTGTAGGAGAAATTTTGCTCTTCTCCCCCATCTATTTATTATTATTCAATCATTCGTTTACATAATCCAAATATTGGCCTTGTTGCTTGAATTGTTCCAGCCAGGGCCATCGGGAGCTTTTTCCGTTTGGTCCCTGTGTTCCTTTGAGATGCCCCCATCATTTTATCTTTTGAGCACTTCCTTATGTTCTGACACTACAAGATGCTTCAGGCTCATCTTGTATTTTCCTGCCCAAGAATGCTACCGGGGTGACATTGTTTCTAGGCATTTTCAGAAGACAGAGCCGGGAAATACAAGTGTGTGTGCTAACCCATGCATACATACATACTTAAGGAGATTTCTGTATCTATACATCTGTATCTATATCAAACTAAACATGAACTCATACGGATGTCTCCTACTGTAATGTCTTACACATGGATCATTCCAGCCTTCCTTCTTTGCGTATCTGTAACCTCCCTCTCCAACAGTGAGAAAACTGACTCCCACCATCCACTTACCTATTTGTGTACTCTCAGTGTACCATACAGCCATTTCCAAATTGTTAACCCATATCCCCAAGGGAAATCCAACTTTAACTACAGCATGGCATTTATTTACAACTTATTTTAACATTAGTCTTACAGCTTCCAGTCAAAACACTATTTTCCAAGATTGCCTAGGACCATCCTTTTCCCCCCACTCCCTCCCTTCAGTGAGGTCTTCTCATACATTTATAATACAGGTTTAAGATTCTCTTCTCACAAGTCCACATTCCATCTTGGAATTCCCAGACTCCTTGGTTGGTTTGTAAAATTTAATTTCTATACATTAATGTTTACTCTTTGTGGGTGTTGAGAAATACATAGTGTCACTTATACACCAGTACAATACCATACAGATCCGTTCTACCACCCTAAAGACTCCCCTATGCTTCTTTTTTTTAATGTTTATTTTATTATTTTTGAGAGAGAAACACAGAGCACGAGTGGGAGAGGGGCAGAGAGCAAGAGGGAGACACAGAATCTGAAACAGCCTCCAGGTTCTGAGCTGTCAGTACAGAGCCCGACACGGGGCTCGAACTCATGAATTGTGAGATCATGACCTGAGCTGAGGTCAGACGCTTAACCAACTGAGCCACCCAGGTGCCCCCTCCCCTGTGCTTCTTTTAGTCAAAAGCTCACCCTTTCTAAATCCCTGGCAACTGCTGATATGCTTTCCATTCCTGTATTTTATCATCTTCCAGAATGTCATATGAATGGAATCAAATAGCCTTTTCACCCTGGCTTCTTTCACTTACCGCAATGCAGCTGAGATTCATCCATGTTGGTGTATGAATTAATAAATAGCTCATTCCTCTTTACTTCAGAGTAGTATTCCACTGTACTGGATAAACTGTCCCAGTTTATTTATCCCTTCACTTTCTGAAGGATATTTTGGTTGCTTCCAATTTTTCTGATTATGAATAAAGCTGATGTAAATATTGATGTACAGGTTTTTGTGAAGACTTGTTTTTTTTCTTTTTAATACTTTAATTTAATTTAAAAAATTTTTTGAGAGAGAGAGGGAGGGAGCATGTGCCAGCAGGGAAGGGGCAGAGGAAGAGGGAGAGAGAGATCCTAAGCAGGCTCCATGCTCAGTGAAGAGCCCAATAAGGGGCTCAATCCCATGACCCTGGGCTCATGACCTGAGTCATAATCAAAGGTTGGACACTTAACCAACTGAGCCACCCAGGGGCCCCATGTGAGGACTTGTTTTTAGTTCAGTTGGGTAAATACCTAGAAACATGATTGTTGTCCTGTATACTAAGTCTATATTTCACTTTTAAAAAATTACCAAAATGTCTGCCAAAATGGTGTGCCATTTTGAATAGAGTCACTTTAAATTTCCCAACTTAAATCCAATTTTTCTGATCCTTTCCTTTGTTTCCCAACCTGGTAGTCAGGAGATCTCACTCATAAGGCAAAGGGCACTGGCTTTGCCATCAGAGCTAGATTTAAATCCTGACTCCAACTACTTAAAAACCATGTAAATACTGTGGCAAGTTAGTGAATCTCTCTGAGCCTCACACTGAGATGTAACTCTTTATATGTGCATGATGTCACAGGTTATGTTCCCCAGGAAGTGGATTCTGAGAGGTTGCTTAGCCTCTGGGATGTCGGCCCTTGGGGTCTACACCTACAGAAAGGAGGGAAGGCAGCAGAATTGGGCAGAGGGAGAAGTGGAACAGAAATGGCCCATCAGAGCTGTCCTGATCTGGGCTAAAGTGGTCCAGCCTTTATGTCCCTTCCGGATCAGTCATCGGATCGGTGTCCTGGTGGAGGCAGCTGTCTGCACCTGGCACAGCGTGTCCTTTCTCGAAGGTGCATCTGGGTGGCGCACTCCAGTATCCACTGCACCAGGCAGAGTGGAGAGAACGCTGGATGAGAGCGGAGACCAGTCCCCTGTTGAACTGTTTCTAGCTACGTGCCTTCAGGCCAGTCTTTCCCTTCCCAGAGCCCCCTCAGCTTACCCGTGTATGAGTGGCTAAGACCTCAGCCCCCGCCAATCCTCATATAGCACTTCGCAGTTCACCAAGCGGTCTCGTGGACCTTAATTCACAACAATCTTCTGATACCAGTAATTAGTCTCCCCCGGTGAGCTCTGGGGCAGTGCTGCTCCAGTGTGGTCTGAGGACCGGGCTGTGTCCATTAACCCGTTGTTACCGGTTCCTGACACAGTAAGTACAGAATTCGAGAGTCACTGCTCAGAGACTTCAGAGCAATGCAGCAGAGTAATTTTATGTCCGTTGAAAGTAGGAATAAAAACGTGGACTTGTACTATGTTTGTCTTTGTTCTCATATTTCATGTTTCTGGTAATTTATATTGTATTTTACAAAGGAATGGGTCCAAGATGGATTAGAGAACCCCACCCCCACCCCAACACACACACACACACACACACACACACACACCACACATCTGGTCGTATGCCACGGACATTTTGAGAAGCATTGATCTAGGCATGTGCAAATGCCAGCTTCTGACAATGTTTGTATTTTTAAAAGGGAGAGGCCCCTTTTGATCGTGATCGTTGGCATTTTATTAATAGACCCAGGGTTTGCTGCTGGTTTTTGTTCTTTTCAGTGCCCCATTAAAAGGGGCTCCTAGAAAATCCTGCCGGCCCGTCTATTTCCATTCATCCCCTCACTGAAGATGTAACTGGGTGAACATAGCACTTCAACCGGTTACACGTTTTCTGGCAAGGAGTGACGGCAGAGAGTTAGGCTCTAAGAAAAGCCCAAACCTCATTTGTGATCCACACGCTCTACCGTGTCTTTCGAAATCCACTTCCTGGCATTTCCAAAGGGGAGGGGTGAGGAAGAACCAGCATTTATTGAATCCTCATTTATGGTGAAGCGTTTACAGCTGATGAAACCACGCCTCAGGGAGGGGTGGGGTGCAGCCAAGCCGGCCGGAGGGGTGCTGCAAGCCTTGCTTCTTCTCGGCCCGGCCACCTCCATTGTGCCATCCTGCCCAGTTTGAGAAGAACTAGGCAGAGTGGGAGCAGCACGAAATAGCTGTCTGGGCAGACAGCCTTCATACTGAGACCAGGATTCCTGAAAGTCCTTTAACCTCCCTGACACACGATCCTCATTTATTATAAGAGTGGGCGTCACTGTCAATATTGTTGAGATAATGCGTGTAAGGCATCCCCCCGGAGCCCAGCATGTACTAGATTCTCAGTAAGTGGCTCAGTGTGCTGACTGCCCTTCGGTGAGGTCATTAAGACAGATGCCCAGTTCAGCCCAAGACATCTGGTACTGCCCATGGCTCACTCCAGCTCCAGGACCTTCCAGGTCTCCTCCCTACCTCAAGGATAAATTCCTGACTCCTTGACTGGACATTTGAGTCCCCCCACAGAGGAGGCAAGGCAAAGTCAAGGGACCTGGCCGCGTTGTTCACCACTCCCTCAATCAAAGCTTGCCGAACAAAAGCCTAAAGCCCCAGTCTCCCGTCCCGGAAGCCTCACTCTTGCCCCCTGATCCACAACAGTGACCATCACCCACGGGTGCCCTGCACCACCCATCCTCCCTGCCTCTGCTCACTCAGCAGCTTCCATCCTTCATGCCTCAGCCTCCTCCTGAACCCTTGCAAAGCCCGGTGAGGCCCCTTGTGAGGCCAGCACTTGGCCCATGCCACGTGGCTGCTGGCAGTGCTGTGCTGGCTGACCCCTGTCCTACCCGTCACCATAAAGCAGTGTCAGACAGGCTGGGCCCAGTGGGCCCTTTGTTCCCTGTGGGTAATGGCATCTGCGAACTTTTTCCCAGGCCAAAGGGCAGCCTGGTTTCTTGAAGAGACTCCAGCTCACCCCACACCTGAGGGCCTCTGACCCTGTCTACTACACCTGCCAAATCCTGTCATCCTCTGACTGTCTGAATCTATCTGTGTGTGGGCTGGGGTCGGGCCACTGTCTTCCCACATGATGTGGAGGCCCCTGAGGCAGGCTCTGAGAGGCCCCGAGGAGATGTCAGTTAGGAGGTACGTTGATAGGTGCAGCTTTGACACGTGGTATTAGCTGGGGAGGCCAACCACTATAACGAACATGGGAAAAGGCCATGTTTTACTCAAAGTCTGGGCAGATGTCTGGGGCAGCCTTCCCTCGAGATCAGGCTCTATCCTTTCTTGTCCTGCTATCGTCGTCCACATGCGGCGCCCAAGGTCATTGTGAAAAGGGGAGAATTCTCTGCCCTCTGGCCACCCCCCCAAGTCTCTCACCACTCCCTTTCTCAAATCTCCTGGTCACCTCTTACCCCATCCCGGCCAGGCCAGGAGGTCATGGATAGCATTCCGTCCTCTGATCTCTGCTCAAACTGTGCCCCACGTATCTGGGGGGGACCCTCTCTGTGACCAGGCAGGCAGCCCTACCTTGTGTAACAGCACACAGCGTGGTGTAGCCCTCAGAGGCCGAGGAAGAGTATAGTCATTAGCCTGAGACATTGGAGACCCTTTCAGGGAGCTGGGTTTTTGTTCAGAGAGCAGAGGTAGGTCCTATATGTGGGTAGACTGGAGGGGGATCGCTGGAGGCAGGAGTATCGTGCACAGGGCTGTGACCACCCAGCAGCCACCCGGGTGCTGAGTGCTGTGGCATAGGAAGGGGGAAGTCTGGAGCACCCGGTGGAACCCCTACCTCGACCGGGGGCATTAGGGAAGACTTCCTCGAACAGAGGAAACCAGTATTCAAAGAGGACTGGGAATTTCCCAGAAAAAGGGGGAGGAGGGGTGAGGGAGATGGCATTCCAGGCAGAGGGAACAGCATGGGCGGAGCCTATAGGAAAGAGATCACATCCGGTACAAGTAACTGCAAATGGTTCCGTGTGATGGGAGCCCAAGGCTAAGGGAGGAGGGGACGTGAGGATGGAGAAAACTGGGCCAGATGGTGGAAGAGTGGTGAATGGCAGGCTAAGAAGCTTGAGCCTTAAGGTGGACATCTGTCTTCCATCAACCCCTCCAGATCCACTTGCCACCTGTCTCCATCTGGCTTTTTCCCGGAGACCTACCGGTGTGGACTATAACCACAGGCCATTGTGCCCTCCAGCTTGCAGTTGGGTTTGGGCAATAGGGAACCTTGGCAGAAGAGGGAGGGAGAGAGGAAGGTGGGAATGCCCACTCCTGGCTCCTGCCCTGCAGGGTCACCTGCCAGGCCCGTGATCCCTGACCAAAGATGGCCCCTGTATGTGATACACTGCACTCTACCAGTTCGTGTAACTGCCCCTCCTGTGTGGTTTCCCATGCATCTCAGCAGATTGCTCCCTCATCAAACCCTCCTTAAATTATCCTGCCTTCAACATGCCATCTGGTCGCTGTTGGGATCCAGGCTGATACAAACTCTACGAACAATGGAGAGCCACAGAAGGGAATTGAGTAGGGGTTGACACAGCCAGATTTATGTTTTAGACAGCTCTCCATGGCTAGTCACTGAGGATAGATTGGGGCAAGAGGCAGAGGCTGAGCTGGGGCCCTGGGGACGAACATCAGACTTGTGGGGGAAGGCAGAAATTCTGCTTCAGGCTTTCATTTACAACTGTTTGGTAGATTGTTTGCAAAGATGGCCACAGAATCCCTTCTCCAAACTCCAGCCTTTCGTATTGTGACATTGATGCTCCTCCCAGGCGGAGGTGGAGTCTATTCCTCACCCCTGAAACTAGTTGGGGGGGGGGCGCCTCATGAACTGCTTTGATCAACAGAATACGATGAAGTGACTGTGCACGTTGCTCAGCCCAGGACTTAAGAGATCTTGCAGCCTTGCTCTCATTCTTCCAAAATCCAGCCGCGACTGAATGCTGAAGACCCATCAGTATGGGGAGGGGCCCTGTGCCCACCTCAGCCAGCCCCCCAGTGGGCCCAGCCCCCCGCGGAACGCAGCTGCATGGAGCCTGGCCAACCCACAGGATTGTGGAAAATAATAACTCCTCGCTTCTTCAGCCATTCAGTTTGGGCATAGCCCACCATACAGCAATAGAGAACCTACAATGGGTGAGTACTTCTCTCCTTTGCAAAACCTTGCCCTTCCCTCGTGGCCCTGCCCACCTGTCACTACCTCTTTCTGGCTGAAAACCATCACTCCCTCCTCTGAACTCCACTGCTCTTTGTTCCCACCTCCCTTGTGACCCTTCTAGCATACTGCCTCATGGGATAACAGGCACCTTCCTGGGACACTGGGTACGTTGATCACCTGGGTCCTAACTTACATCATTCCAGACATGATGTGGAGTGGCTTATGTGACTCGAAATATGATCTTACTATGCTTATAGCTTCATTTCTCAGATGGCACAATTGAGGTTTGGAAATGACACGACTTGCCCAGGGTCACTAAGAAGGGATGGGCCAGGATTTAAACCCAAATTTATACCTCTCAGATGTCCCCCATGTTGTAGTTACTGGAATGAGTTGCTCCAGGAGGGAAAGGATCCTGCTTCCCTGCTGGAGGGGGAGGGAGGAGTCACAAGTAGGGTCCCCACCCTGGGCATCCTGTTCTTCACTACTGATGTATGTCCCAAACCCAGGAATCCAGAATTCTTCCCATCAGCGCATCTGTCCCCATGTCACCCACTGGGCCGACACACACAGACAAGCACCCCTTGCGTCTGGTCTTTATTCTCCATGTTGGTCTGCCCTGTGTCTTAACCTAGCCTCTCACCTTCTTGCCCAACAGAACAGGCCCAGGGGTGGTAAGCTTGGGGCCATCGGATCAGGAAGGAAGAGTCAACATGGCATTATCTGGCTCAATCTGATCTGCCTTCTGGGAAGATAAGATAGGGCCACAGGGCCAGGCAGGGAAGAGAGGCTTTGACCAGCCCTTTTTGTTGGGGGATGGGGAGGAACAGAAGAAGGCTGCAACAGGATTTGTTGAATTGACATTTATGGAGACCCCCCACCTTTCTGTGTCAAGGTCAGGGGCTGAAATGACCGTGAATGAGTAAGAGGTGCCTCATGGAGCTCTCTGCCTATGTAATGTCAGAGCTTAGGCTCAGGGTTCATCTCAGTCAGTCAGGGAAACTGAGGCTCAGAGGGAGGGTGAAGAGGTCTGCCCACTGTCATATAGCCAGTGACAGAGCACGGTTCTCCTCATCCACCTTTCAGGCCCCTGTGGCTGCCAGTCTACAGTGCAGAGGACCCAGAAACTCACAGGGGCCTGGCATGAGTGCGGAGGCCTCAAGGCCACCTCCTCCTCTCTGGCTCAGGGAGGGAGGAGACGGAACATGTAGGGTGCAGGATGAGGGACCCTGTAGGAGACAGGGCTGGAGCCTGGGGCTTCTTTTGTGCTGTTACTCAAGGTAGAGGAAGGAAGACCTGGTTGCCGTTCTCTTTCTCTGCCTATTGAGTGACATTATAACCGGGGAGAGAGACCTCAGAAATCACTCTCTTCCAGCCCCCTCTCCCATTCACAGAGGAGGAGGCCAAGGAGAGGGAGGCTCGCAGCGGCTTCGCAGCGGGAGTGCAAACCAGCGACGCCCAAACTGGCAGCTGAGACTTGGGGCCTGGCATGGTTGGATTTGCAGAAGTTTGGGAAGGCTGTGACCGTGTGCTCAACAGACACCTCCAGGAAGCCTTCTCAGATCGCAGCACCTCCAGCTGGGCTCCCTAATGCCAGCCCTGGCCTCTGGGGAGGCCCTCAGCAGAACTCCAAGTGCTGGTCCACAGGGACGTTGTACTTGAGCTTGTGGGCTTCGAAGAGGTCACACAGCTCCTTGATGTAGCGCCGGTGAAGCTTGTCCACCTCCTCCTGCGAGGGATGCAGCGTCTTCTGCACCTCAATGGGCTTTCCCACTGCAAGACACAAATGTGGGTGCTGGCCCAGAGCAGGAGCCATGGGGTTGCAGGGGACCTTGGGGCAGGTGCCCACCCCCATGGTCATCTCTGCAGGAAACTGCTCTTACTGCCATCCCTTTCAGCCCTGTTTTGGGTGATGGATTCTAAGATGTTATAGCAACTCCAAGATTCTGACTCAGTAACCATACCAACTGGCATTGCAATGCGCTCTGCAATGTGCCAGGCACTTTCCGTGCATTAGCTCTAATCCTCATAACAACCCTCTGGGGATAGAAACTCTCACTATTCCCGGTTGACAGGGGAGGCAACGAGGCTCAGAGAAGTTAAGTAACTTGTTCAAGGCCACACAGCCAGGAAGAAACAGTTCTAGTTTTTAAATCCCAGGGATATGCTCTTAATTTTCAGGCTATACTGTTTGGGGAGCCCAAGATGTCATGATTAGAAGCGCCTGTAGTTCGGGGCGCCTGGGTGGCTCAGTCGGTTGGGCGTCCAACTTCAGCTCAGATCATGATCTTCTGCCTTGTGGGTTCGAGCCCCTTATCGGGCTCAGTGCTGACAGCTCAGAGCCTAAAGCCTGCTTGGATTCTGTCTCCACCTCTCTGTCCCTCCCCTGCTTGCTCTCTCTCTCTCTCTCTCTCTCAAATATAAATAAACATTAAAAAGAGAAAAAGAGGGGCGCCTAGGTGGCGCAGTCGGTTAAGCGTCCGACTTCAGCCAGGTCACGATCTCGCGGTCCATGAGTTCGAGCCCCGCGTCAGGCTCTGGGCTGATGGCTCAGAGCCTGGAGCCTGTTTCTGATTCTGTGTCTCCCTCTCTCTCTGCCCCTCCCCCGTTCATGCTCTGTCTCTCTCTGTCCCCAAAAAAATAAACGTTGAAAAAAAAATTTTTTTAAAAAAAAGAGAAAAAGAGGTGCCTGTAGCTCTCGGGTGAGGTGGGCCAACTGCCCAGACAGCAATTCTTACCGCCCCCGCCCCCCCCCCCCCCCGGCCTGTAATGCCCCCTTTGTTCTAGGGAGAAATCAAGAAGCCCTAACTAACCTCTTCCTCTGGTTCTTCCTGGCTGGGAAGGTAGCTCCCTTGACTTTTCCTTTTGGGAATAGCTCTGGAGGCAGCAGCAGGATTTTTTTTAACCTTTAAAAAATTTGTCTTTAATATTTATTTTTGAGAGAGAGAGAGTATGAACAAAGGAGGGGCAGAGAGACAGGGAGACACAGAATCTGAAGAAGGCTCCAGAGCCTGAAGAAGTCAGCACGGAGCCCGATGCAGGGCTCGAACTTACCAACTACAAAAGATAACGTTACCTGAGCGGAAGTCAGACATTTAACTGACTGAGGCACTCAGGTGCCCCAGAGGCAGCAGCGGTATTAACATGCATGAAAATATTGCCACAATAAAACAGGAAAAGTCATGGCGGAGGGGATTCACCAAGTCTGTGCTCAACTAACAAATAAATGGATGGATAAAGAGGAATGGACCTCTCTCGATAGGCTTTCTCAGAGGGATCTGGTTGGGATCCAAGAAGAAAGCAAATAAGGAGTCCAAATTGCTGAAAAAGTAGGGCTGAGTCCATGCATTAAGGCTCATGCCCATTATTTACGGGAAAATCCCTCAGGCTCTAACCCAAGCCTATTGATTGCTACTCTACACAATTCTAACAGACTTGGGATGCTCTTTCCTAGTATTCACCTTCTCCAATGAGCCCTATTAGATCTTCTAGGTCAGAATTAAACTCTTCTTCTCTAGCATAATAAAGAGTCAAATAGGTCCCCATTTAGTCCTCAATTTTGTTACTCAAAGGCAGTGTGATCTTTTGGAAGTTACTTAACCTCTCTGAGCCTCAGTTTGCCACGAGTGAAATAGGGATAATAGTCCCTACCTGGAAGGCTCTTAGGCTAAATTGAGCTGCTGCAGGTAAGGAAGCCAGTGCAGTGCCTGGCACGCAGCAGGTACCCTGTAATCAGTAGTGACTGCTGTTCTTCGTGCCTCTGTTACGGTTCCCATCCCAAAGTGCCCTGTATTAGGGTTATCTGCTTGCGTGTATGTTTCCCAGTCTAGAATGTGAGCTCCATGAGGGCGACGATGTGTCTGACCCGTCTCCATGTCCCCCTTGCAGCACATAGTCCAGGTCCCTTTCCCTGGAGCCGACCCCTGTCCCCCCCCCACCCCACCAGCCTGGCTCTCAGCTCACCCACGGTGGTGATGGGCTGGCGGTAGGGTATAAGACCAAAGCTGTACTGGAAGACGCCACGGCCATGGAAGAGCGGGAGGGAGATACCCATGATCTTCTGCAGCCGGTCCTGTATGCAGCGCAACCAGGAGCCGGGAGAATTCTCCACCTGGTCAAATAGTTCATTCTCCCCGAAGGAGAAGATCGGAACGAGAGCAGCCCTGGAGGGAGATAGGAGAGACCACGTGTGGAAGGCCCTAAAGAAGACCCCAGCTAGCTTCCTGCCTGGACCCGGTGACCAGGAATTGGAGCAGAGGACAGAGCCCTGGGCCAGGAGTGGGAAGACTGAGTTGCCTACCAGACCTGCCGTACCTTTGCTTTCTGAACTCGGGCAGGTCCTGGGCCCTCTCAGGGCCACAATCTCCCAGTTGTAACAGGACAGATAGACCGGAATGCTTCAGAGAGTCCTCCCAGATATAAAACATCTGTGGACTTTGTAGAAAACCTCTCTCCGGCTCCAGCTAACTTGTATTCTTCAAAGACGCTTCGAAGTAGAAGAGCTCTGTGATATGCCCCAAACTCCATTTTCCCAGAGCCCATAGATATCAGATCTCGGGCCAGCTTCGGGCAAATATATCCCTTCCCACCTAGTCCCTTTGATCACCACACTTGTCTTCTGAAATCTTTTCTGGGTATTTGGGCACGACATAGTACGGATCTCCCCAAGATAGAATCTTCATTGCAAAGGGACTAAGACTCTCCCTGTCCCAATACAATCTGCATTAGTCTCTGCTGTCTTCCCACCCAAATCTAATCCTTGCCCATCTCCAGCTGAACAGAGAGCCCTCTTCCCAGATACCCGTGCATCAGGGCGAGTCTGACGAAGCCCTTGCGGTTCCGCAACAACAGCGTGTAGGCCCCGGGCCTGGCATTCAGTGCCTCCTGGGCACCCCCTATGATGATGGCCAGCAGATTGCCACCTTCTTTCCTGTTGAGAATGTGAGCAGCGCTCTCCTTGTCTGATGTGACCAGCCCTGGGAAGAGAAGAAGGTGGTCAGGTACGGGGCAAGGGGACAGGGACTGTCAAGTGGATGTGAGCCAAGAAAGCGATCACCAAAAGTGACCACAGAGGCCTGGGTCCCCACCCCACCCACTCCAGCTTGGAGTTCCCTGAGGACTGGAACTGAGTTCTCTCCCTTTTCCTGACACCCTCGCCAAGCTCACGGCCCCACATGGTGCTGTGGGAAGTACTTCCTTGGGTCTAGCCACCTTCTCCTATTGCACATGTTCTTGTAAGAAATACAGAACCGTTGGGGCACCTGGGCGCTCAGTTGGTTTAGCATCGGACTTCGGCTCAGGTCATGATCTCACCGTTAGGGAGTTTGAGCCCTGCGTCAGACTCTGTGCTGACAGCTCGGAGCCTGGAGCCTGCTTCAGATTCTGTGTCTCCCTCTCTCTCTGCCCATCCTTGCTCGTGCTCTGTCTCTGTCCCTGTTTCTCTCTCTCTCTCAAAAATAAATAAACATTACAAAAAAAAAAAGTACAGAACGGTTGGCACCCTTGCCACAATGCCTCTTCCCATGCCTCCAGCCTCATCCTCTTGGACTACCCCAGGGTGTAAAGACTCACCCCCCGACATGATGTAATCCCTGAAGAAGGGGACCCGGAACCACAGGGTCAGCATCATCAGATGGGGGCGGATGCCAGGGAAGAGCGAAGGGAAGCCTGTGCTCTCGGTGCACAGGTTGACAAAGGCTCCAGCAGCCAGGACCCCGTGGGGGTGGAAGCCGGCAAGGTAGTTCCGGGAGGGGTCAAGCTCGGCGGTCTTGACCAGCTGCAAGGACAGCAACCTGGTGAGCCAGAGCTGGACCTGCGTGCCGACCCCGACTGTGCCACTCATCAGTGTCGCTCCCCCTCTCTGAGCCTCAGGCTCTTAAGAAGATCGAGATATGATGTGTGAAGGCACCCAATGATACCGTCTCAGATTCACTGCTGGCTTCGGACAAATTGCTTCCCTCTCGGGGTCTTCATCTGTAAAATGGGGACATTTAGCCTTCCTTCCATTCAGCCTGCCTTCCTCCCAGGACTGCTGAGAAGCTCGAGTCTGTTGGTGTCCTGGAATTACCAAGATTACTACAGGACCGGATATAATTCGAAGGCATCAGAGGGACACACGGGGGCACCAGCCTGCTGCAAAAGGCCCATTTCCACAAATCTCAATATAAGAAAAATTGGCACTGAAGACCTGGGAGTGAGCATTCGCAAGGTATAGCAGGAGTGGTTGAAAGAGCATGCAGTCCAGGAGGCTGGCCCTAGTCCTCTTTACCCTTCTGGACAAAGCAAGTGTCTCCCTGTGGCTCCCTGCTCCCCCGACGCCAGACCTCCATCGCCCCTTCATCACGCTCTTTCCCCAGCCCTGGGCTCTGCTGGCCAGCAACTTGCCAGAGTCTGGGCAGACCGGCAGCATGGAGCGGGGAGCAGGGACCACGAGTCATCGCACATTGACTTGGGAGAGGAGAGCTGTTGTCCTTAGCGGCTCCAGGATGAAGTGGGGTGAGGGTGAAGGGCAGGAAGTGAGCTAACAAATGCTGCTCTCAGCCCATTACTGGACAGTCTGCTCCATGGCTCAGTCTGCAAAGATTGCTGCGGTGGGCAGTGATTATGTGTGTGTGTGTGTGTGTGTGTGTGTGTGTGTGTGTATGGGGGCAATCCCTTCCCCACCCTGCCAGGACCCGCAGGCCCACCCTTTACACGGTCCTGCACCCTGGGAGCCACAGCCATCAGAGTTTGAAGGCTCTTGAGGTCCCTGGCCCATGACCCAAGCTCCTGGCAGGAGGGTCTCTGATAGGACTGGCCAGTCCCTGCAATCTGCACTCCTGGGCGTGGGACAGTCCTTTCCACTCTGGGTCAGCTTTGCCAGGGTGAAAGTTCACCCTGTCATCAAGCTAAAACTTGCGGCAGGTGACTCCCTGAGGATTCTTGTTGCTGCCTTTGTGGTCCAGGAGGACTGGCTACCTTCTCTTGGAGCCTGGAGGGACTTGGCGCAGGGTTGGGGGTGGGGTGATGGGCAGCAATGGGGATCTGAGCCTTTCTGCCCCATCGAGGCTGAACAGCCCCAGATTCTCCTGAACTTGGTTTCTGTAACCCACCCTCCTGCCCAGTATGGCCCCCAGTTACCCACTGACACTTTGCAGAAAGGCTGTAGGGACCACAGCTGGGGAGAACATTGCCTCCCGTACGAAGACAAACCCCTTCCACTCACGCAGTGAAGACTTGCTGGATATGAAAAAAAATATGGAACAGAGAAATCTCTGGCTACTCTCAGTGAGCAAGGTGCTTGCACAGGCACCCATCCGGTGGTGTTCCCTACACACATACCTGACTCACAGAATTCACCAGCACATGAATTCCTTCTCAGCCAGCGGGAAGGCAATTTTGTACAACCTCCACGAAGGCGATTTGGCAATAGCTATCACAACCACAAAGTGGAATTGACCTTTTACCCTAGCAACTCCACCACTGGGGAATTGCGTGTGCTTGTGCAGAATGGGACGGCATTAACCACGGCATCTTTTTTTTTGTACCGTCATCAACCCCGCATCGCCTCCAATGTCCACCGACAGGGCCCGTTCAGACAAATTGTGAAACGTTTGCCCCTCTGCAGCCCTAGGGAAGTATGGCGAAGATCTCCCTGGCCTGGCAGGGGAAGGTGGCCACAATCCCTTGTCAGGACGGAGCAATGGGCAAGACGGTGCGTTCAGAATGCCACTGACCGGGCTGGCAGAGGGGGCGCGTGCTTGCTTGTGTGTGGACAAACGCTGGTCAACGCAGTTGCCTCTGGGGAGGGAAGGGAGGAAATGAGAATTGAGGTGGGGGGGGGGACCCTTTACCATACACCCTTTTGTCCCTTTGGAATTCTGAACAAGAACGTATGACTTATTTTAAATGAACAATGAATGTATGAATGAACAAAACAAATGAATCAACGAAAGAAAGAAGGATCATCCTTGATAAAGAAGGCTTTGCGTGTTGAGACACATCCTGGTGAATGTGAACGCCTGTGTCTAGACGTGCGTGCCAATACTTGCACGTGCAGTTATGTGTGCGTGACCTGGTGTGTGCACTGATGGGTTGTCACTGTCCACCGAGGCCTGGTCTGCACCTCCCTAGACATAGTCTCTACTGCTGTTTTTCTGCGCTAACCTCTTCTATCTGTCCCCTGGGCCCAAGTGGTGTCACCCCCTCGCTGTGAGGGTCTTTTTATTATTTTTATTTTATTTGATCTATTTATTTTTATTTTTTAAAATTTATTTATTTTTAAATTTACATCTAAGTCAGTTAGCATATGGTGCAACAGTGATTTCGGGAGTAGATTCCTTAGTGTCCCTTCCCAATTTAGCCCATCCCCCCTCCCCACACCCCCTCCAGTAACCCTCAGTTTGTTCTCTATATTTAAGAGTCTCTTATGTTTTGTCCCCCTCCCTGTTTTTATATTATTATTGCTTCCCTTCCCTTATGTTCATCTGTTTTGTCTCTTAAAGTCCTCATAGGAATGAAGTCATATGATGTTTGTTTTTCTCTGACTGACCAATTTCACTCAGCATAATACCCTCCAGTTCCATCCACGTAGTTGCAAATGGCAAGATTTCATTCTTTTTGATTGCCGAGTAACACTCCATTGTATATATATACCACATCTTCTTTATCCATTCATCCATCAATGGACATTTGGGCTCTTTCCATACTTTGGCTATTGTTGATAGTGCTGCTATAAACATGGGGGGTGCATGTGTCCCTTCGAAACAGCGCACCTGTATCCCATGGATAAATGCCTAGTAGTGCAATTGCTGGGCTGTAGGGTCTGTGAGGGTCTTGAGATTAAGACCACCTGTCTGATGCCTCACCTGACCCAAGTATGGGTCTGGAACAGAGGCAATGCTCCAGAAAGACTGGAATGAAGGAAGAATGAACACATGAATAGAGGAGGCTGATGCAGCCTCAGAAGGAAGGCCCGGTTCTGCTGCCAGCTCACATGACCTTCACCAGGCCCCTGCACTCCCCATGCCTCAGTTTCCTCTCTATCCCCCAAGACAGTGATAATGCCTCCCTGGCAGGGTTGCTATTGGGTTCGGGTGAGGTAAACAGAGAGGGGAAGGTTTATAAAGTGCTGCGTTCTCTGCCTTGCTCCCTCAGTTCTCTTAAGGAAGAAGTGGGACTAAGCAAAGCCAGATGGGTGTCTGGGGAAGGCCTTCTCTGGGTGTGTGTCATGGCAGGCTGCGTACCAGGCAGTGGCTGGAGAACGGGATGGCCAGGGTGCTAGACTCTGGCCAGGGTGCATATATATGTGTGTATATATATATATATATATATACACATATAATTACCATAAAATTCACCTTTTTTGAAGTGTGCAATTCAGCGGTTTTAGTATCCTTCAGAAGTGAACAACCATCACCCCTATATAATTCCAGAGCATTTTCAACACGCTAAAGAGAAACCCCATACCCATTAGCAGTCACTCCCCATACTGTAGCCCCTGGTAACCACTAACCTGCTTTCTGTGTCTATGTGCTTATTGCCTACTGCCTATGTGTCTATTTGCCTATTCTGGGTGCTTCCTGCACACGGAATCACACAATACGGCCTTTTGTGTCTGTCTTCTTTCACTGTAACAGAATGTCTTCAAGGTCCATCCATGTTGAAGCATATATCAGTACTTCATTCCTTTTTATGATTGAATACTATTCCATTGCATGGATATACCATATTTGTTGTTCATTTATCACTCGACAGACATTGAAATGATTTCCAACCTTTGGCCATTACAAATAACGTAGGCACGAACACTTGCACATTAGTCTTTGTGTGAACACGTTTTCAATTCTCCCAGGGGTGTCACTACTTTGAACCCCAAGACCCTGCCTAGAAGACCACAGCCCTGTGGAATGAGAGAGGCATCTCAAGGAGAGGGCATCT
Source organism: Lynx rufus (assembly GCF_022079265.1). Taxonomy (NCBI): domain Eukaryota; kingdom Metazoa; phylum Chordata; class Mammalia; order Carnivora; family Felidae; genus Lynx; species Lynx rufus. The sequence goes on from NW_025814897.1 coordinate 56,677,586, forward strand.
GGACCATGGGTGGGAAAGAGGACCACGAGGGCTGTGTCTCTGCCCTGTCTGCCCAGTCCCATCTCTCAACAAATGCCCTCATGCCTTCTTACACTCTTGGGGTGACCCAAATGCCTCAAGAACCCACTGTCCTGATCGCCCCTTTACGGTTCACAGATCACCCACACCACTAGCCTGTGTGACCGTGGCCCTCGGGAGGTCGGCTGCAGTGTGAGAGCCCCCATTTGATGGTTGCGCAAACTGAGATGCAGAGGGGTAAGTGACCTGCCCAAAGCCGCACAGATGACCTGAGCTCAGTTCTGCTGTCTCCCACACAGAGCACCAGAGCACCAGGCCGGGAAGTCTTTGTTCCAGACACAGAGAGCTACCTGGAGACTCAGGACTATCTCTGGGGTCTTTTCCTTTTTAGTCAAACTTGGAATGTCCAGGCGGTTAGCTTCAGGAGAAGGTGGTTCCTCCATCGGCAACCAGGTCCAGGCCCTGGAGAACCTGTTCATGACCTATATATGTACCTTGATTGCTTGGCAGTTTAAAAATGCAGGGCAAGCAAGGTTTGGTTCAGTAGTCTGGCTCTGGCCTTGGGCATCCCATTTGTGGCAGATTTCCCAGAGGATTCTGCCATATATCAGGGTTTGAGAATCACTGCTTTAAACCAAAGGAATCCCCTTCCAGCTTTAGGCCGTTGGCCGCGCACACGCATGCGTGTATGGGGGTGGGGGGGCGGGGAGACTGGGTCCTTGCCTGCCTCCTCCCATCATGGCCAGATGAAAAGAAAGGCTTTGAGCCACCACCCCCTCCTTAGCTGGTGAGTTCTCCACCCTGCCCTCACTGAGCACTGAGCAGACAGAACAGACACCCATTGACATCTGCAGCTATATTCCCTCAGTTCTGAGAAGCTCCTTTTTTTCACATCTTAACGTTATGCTATCAAGATGCTTTTGACAATTTTAATTGGAAGAACTTTTTTCTTAGTGGTACATAAAATACCGGTATGTTTTACCATCAAGGATATCTTAGAGTTGAAGACATGCAGGATGCACCAAGCACAGAGAGCTGGAAAGAGTGCCCCAGGCGGTGCGCATTCCCAGGACCTACTGTGCGTCAGGCACCTCAGGACACCTGCTTTCTCCATCTTCTGTTCACTCTGCAAGGGAAGTACTGGTGGCAACGGCTCCATTTTACAGACGAGCAAACTGAGACACAAGGTCAATCCACTTGTTCTAGGTCACATAGCTAGTAAAGTCGCAGAGGCAAGATCTTAACACAAGCAGCCTGGCTCTGTGTGTGTAACCTGTGGGCTCTGCCGCCTTGTAGGAGTCCCCAAGCGAAAGGTGGTGGGGGTTAACGGGGTCAAGGGGTGCACTTCAGGTGACGGCACCAGCCCAAGTGACACAGCTCATGCCTGGAGAGCTGACAGCAAAGGGGGCAGGTGAGGCGTGAGCATGGGTCCAGAGTCCAGGGACCCAGAGTCTAATTTTTGCAGGCCAGGCAAAAATTAGGTTTGATTTTAGGTGTCGTGGGAGTCCCCGCTGTGTTTTGTGAGCATCATGGCTGCTGAGTGCAGGATGGACGGTAGGGGGCGTCGGCGGAAGCAAAGCCCAGATAAAAGAAATGATTGGTTAGGATTTAGGTAGTGAGTGGGGAAGGAGAGAAGGGTGAGACCCGGAGAAGTTTGGGAGTCAGACCCCAAGCTTCAGAGCAGCAGCTTTCAACCGGGGCCAGTTCCCCTACCCCACCAGGGGACATGTGGTAACGTCTACAGACATTTTTGGTTGTCACAACGGGGAGAGGGGAGTGCTACTGCCATCCAGTGGGGGAGAGGCCAGGGATGAAGACAGACCCCTCCCCCCAATACGGACACACCTACAACAATCATTCCGTGTCAAATGTCCACGTGCCCAGGGGCAGAAAGCCTCCTGACAGCTGCGGGCTGGGAGCAGGGGTGGGAGGAGGGGATAGCAAGGACCGGAAGTGAGCAGGAAGGGAACCCCTCATCCCTCCCTGCAGGGCAGCCCTAGGGCTGAGGGGAGAGCTGTGCCCAACGCAGAGGTAAGACTCCTGGGAGGGTCCTGAGGACGGGCGCAGGTCTCTGTGTAGGAAGACCCTCTCACAGGCAGAGCCCTCCCATGATGAAAGGAGCCACCAGCAGGAGGAAGTGTCACCCCGTCCAAGTGTAAGCTGGAGATCTGTCCTGGGCAGGTGGCTGGCTACCTACCAGGTTAAGAGACCCCAGTATGCTGGGAGGGGGCCGGGCTGGGAGGTGGGGCACGAAGTCCCTAGTGATGCCTGCAGGGCTGTGGAGGAACCGAGGGATGTCCCAGGTGTGGGTGAGGAGGTGTTCCGCACTGTCCCCAGCCTGCAGCATTTCCTGACACCAGGTCACCGCCCGGCCACAGCACTCCACCCCTCAGGCCTGGGCCTGTGTAGACAGTGTTTGCTCTGGGGTGATGAAATCTTCACAGGGGAAACCCAGCTTTGGGGCTGGTTTTCAGCATGAGGTGGGATCGGCGCCTCCTCTGCAAAACATTGCCCGATTCTTCATCACTGGCTCTTTAGGAATCCTCTAGCATGAGTGTAGAAAGCTGCAAGGCCCAGAAACAGTGTTCCTAATCTTGCTCGAAATTCCATCACTAGACGCTAGTTCATAAAATCACACGGAGAACTGACAGAAGCTCAGAAACCCACTCGCATTTGACAGAGCAGCGCGGAGGCTTGTGAATGTGGGAGAGCTGCGGCAGAGCTGAGGCTCCCTACCCTCCGGCCACCCCAAGATCTCCGCGGGGCCTGCGCTGTAAAGGTGTGTGGAAGAGTGGGAAGGTCTCCCGGGAGGAGGTGGGGAAGGGAATCTGCAGGCCACAGCCCCACCCCTGCAGGCTCCCAGCCTAGGACAGGCGAAGTCAAAGCGCATGCCATCTCGCCCTCTGCTGGCCACCTGGCAGTACTGCTCACGCTCTGCAGGGGTGACGCACCAGGCCGGCCCGTGGGCAGCAATCCTGAAACACCACAGTGGAACGAACTGTGGCAAATCAGGGCAGCGTCCCACCAGTGTCAATAGTGCCGAGGTTGAGAGACCCTCCTCGAGGGCTGCCTGTCTGGGGGAGGATCAGGAAGGGCAGTGGAGGGGAAAGGCACAGACCCTGCTTGTGTACGCTGACAAGATCTTGGGAGGGTGAGGGCACCGTGCAGAGGAAGCAAATATGGGAAGACCTCCCCCAATCTGGACCCTCAGGTTAGCCTCAGCACTGCCCATTCACTCTGCCCTTCAACATCTGTCACTCCTCATGAGGGTAGAAATCCCTGCCACTCAACTTCCTGCCCTCTGCCCAGCTCCTGCCCTGCTGTCTTGCCCTGCCCTGCCCTGTCCCACCCTTGCTCTTTGCCCAGGAGGCCCTGCTTACTGTGGTGCTAGGGGCTTCTGTATCCCAGCTCTTGCCTTGCTTTTGCTAGTCCTTGCCGGGCCCCCAGGACTGTAAGAAGGGAGCAAGGCAGCAGCCCTGAGTCCCATGCTGAGTGCCCACGAGTCAGTGAGTTGTTTAACCTCTGTGAGCCTGTGTTCTCCCTCCCCTCCCCCTCCCCGCCCTTTATGAGCTGGGGACCTAATTCCAGCAGGGGCAGGAGGAGGCGGGGCTCCAGGATGGGGTGGGAGAAGCCAGGCAGGTGTGAAGGTCAGAACAGTAGAGCTCTGGGCTGTCAGAGTCCTCCACAGCACGTGCAAGCTTCCCCAGAGTCCCCACTGACTTAGTAAAATAACACTAGCTCCTAGTTTACTGAGAACCTACAAGGTGCTTTCCTGACATCTCAGTGAATCCATCCAACTCAGTGATGTATGGCATTATCCCTTTACATATGAGGAAACTGAGGCTAAGAGAGGCTGTGAAACTCACAAAGGTCGCAGCTGGTTTGTGGCAGACTGGTATTAAGACCTAGTCTGTCCAGCTCCAGAGGCCACACTCTGTGCCTTTCTTCTCCTCTATTTCCAGGGAACGGCCAGCTGACCCTGCCTGGCACCTCTCTGTGTCCCCACTGCCTTCCTACCCTGTCCCATCTGGCCAATAAGCCATCCCTGCCCAGCTGCTTATATCTGAGGGTTTAGTCTATCTGGGATTCGGTAAAAGGAGCCAAGGGGTCTGTTAAATCCCAGGGTCTGTTTCACTCAGGACTGACATTTGAGTCCAGGATCGAGTACCCACAACGAAATGAGATGTCCTGAGTCACAGTGAGAGATTCAAAAGCGCTCAGAGTAGGAGGGCTCAGTCTGCTTCCTGAGGAAGCTTCCTGGGGAAACTGAGGTTCCGAATAGGGCAAGACCTTGCTCAAGAATTTGTTGAGTGGCATTGGCCACATCTTTGTCTCTCTCAGACTGTCATTCTCCTCATCTGATGAAATGTGGGGCTAGATGGTCTCTCAGGACCTTGAGTTTATTACATTCACCCCCATACCTGACTGCCGCGAGGTTTACACCTATAAGATATGTATGTGTGCCACACTATATGCCCCACAGAGCGCCTTCCAACCCTGTACACTCATCATTCCTCACATTGGCTCCACATCCCCGCAGATGGGAAACCATGGCCAGAGAGAAACTGGACTCTTTCTTAGGCCACATAGTGGCATGGCCAAATAAGCCCCTACCTCCCCGCCCAGTATTCTACTCCCTGCACACAGGACCATGCTTCCGCCACGGACATGGCCATGCTCCATCCAGTCCCAGTACTCACCGAGACAGGGAAATAGTCCCTCATGTACTTCCACAAGAAGCAGCGCCTTATTGCTTGGAAGGACCTGCCCCCCTGCCGTGGCTTTTCTCGGTCCAGGTACCACCAGGTCGCATACAGGACACTGAACAACCAGAATCTGGTGAACAGGAGGCCCACGAAGACGACAACACAGATCTGGGCTGGGGAGGGAAGCAGGAGCCATCAGTGGTCACAGGTCTGAGAGGAAGGACGTGAGGCTGTCCACGCTGAGTCCGCCCATATGCCCAGCACTAGCAGCACAAACCTGTCCAGCCCGTGGCCCCGGGAGGAAGAGATCGGCTCCCCACTCCTTCAAGGAGGGAATGCACCTGCCAATGTCACGCTGGGAGCACAGATTTGAACCCTAGGCAGGCTGAACTTCAAAACTCACTTTTCCCACTGTACTGGGTCCCGGACCCTGGTCTTCCCTCTCCCCCTCCTTCTCCCCAGTAAAATAGTCTGCATTCACCAGGTGCTCAATGCTTGCTGGACAACTGATTGGGTTATTTCTTTCTAGTTTCCATCGCCTGGGACCTTGGAGAAAACGGAGACACTTTTTCTCTGCCCAGCCCTCTTTCTGTTGACCCTCTGCCCTGTTTTCCCACAGATAGAGCTGGCCAGATCCTCCTTTCATTGAAGCCCTTTCATGGCTTTCCCATAACCGGAGGCACTGCCCAGCCAGCTCAGCCTGGCATTCAAGCTCCGCGTGAGCTGGCCCTACCTGCCTCCTGCTCCAGCCTCACCTCAACCACGCGCACCCCCAATGCTCTGGCCACACGGCCTGCTGTGTTCCTACAGCTCGCTCAGCTCTTTCAATCCCTTAGCTTTTGCTCGTGCTGATTCCTCCGCTTGCAGTGCCTTTCCTGGTGAAGGAGGAAGGGAGAAAGAGGCCACGCACTGGCTGGACCAGGCCCAGCGAGGAATTCCCCCTCTGACCTACAGTTCCGAATCCCTTGCCATAGGCTAGAATCCCAGCTTCATCCCAGCGGCAGCTGGTCTGTGGGCCATCCCTAATCTGATACTGATGGAAAGAATATTCCCAGGGAATATGGCTCCTTCCCCTTCCTATTTCCTCTACTCAACATCGTGCACTTATCCTCTTAAAGAAGGTCGGCTTCCTGTTGTATATTCTACTTGAAAGTAAGGCAGATGGGGCCTGTCACTCGTGGCAGGTTTCCTGGAGGTGGGGACTTTTGATCCAGTCCGAACAGTGGTAAAATTCATAAGTCCAGACGACGTAGAATTGGGGCTCACAGATGTTCACTTTACACAGAGCACCTCCGACATGCCAGTGCTGGTGGTAGAGCCGTGAACAGCAGACACAAAGTCCTGCCCTCGTTGCACCCGGGCACTTCATCTTTTAAATTGTTATTGAGGTTGACAGGAAGCCATCAAAATGTTCGAGGAGAAAGCAGGCAAAAACCTCTTTGATCTTGCCCGCAGCAATTTCTTACTCAACAGGTCTCCGGAGGCAAGGGAAACAAAAGCAAAAATGAACTCCTGGGACCTCATCAAAATAAAAAGCTTCTGCACAGCGAAGGAAACAATCAGCAAAACTAAAAGGCAACCGACAGAATGGGAGAAGATATTTGCAAATGACATATCCGATAAAGGGTTAGTATCCAGAATCTACAAAGAACTTCTCAAACTCAACACCCAAAAAACAAAGAATCCCGTGAAGAAATGGGCAAAAGACATGAATAGACCCTTCTCCAAAGACATCCAGATGGCCAACCGACACATGAAAAAATGTTCAACATCATCATCATCATCAGGGAAATACAAATCAAAACCACAATGAGATACCACCTCACACCTGTCAGAATGGCTAACATTAACAACTCAGGCAACAACAGATGTTGGCGAGGATGCAGAGAAAGAGGAACCCTTTTGCACTGCTGGGGGGAATGCAAACTGGGGCAGCCATTCTGGAAAACAGTATGGAGGTTTCTCAAAAAACTAAAAATAGAACTACCCTATAACCCAGCAATTGCACTACCAGGTATTTATCCAAGGGATACAGGTTTGCTCTTTCGAAGGGGCACATGCACCCCCATGTTTATAGCAGCACTATCAACAATAGCCAAAGTATGGAAAGAGCCCAAATGTCCATCGATGGACGAATGGATAAAGAAAATGTGGTATATATATACAATGGAGTATTACTCGGCAATCCAAAAGAATGAAATCTTGCCATTTGCAACTACGTGGATGGAACTGGAGGGTATTATGCTAAGTGAAATTAGTCAGTCAGAGAAAGACAAAAATCATATGACTTCACTCCTATGAGGACGTTAAGAGACAAAACAGATGAACATAAGGGAAGGGAAACAAAAAATAATATAAAAACAGGGAGGGGGACAGAACAGAAGAGACTCATAAATATGGAGAACAAACTGAGGGTTGTTGGAGGGGTTGTGGGAGGGGGGATGGGCTAAATGGGCAAGGGGCACTAAGGAATCTACCGAAATCATTGCTTCGCTATATACTAATTAGGATGTAAATTTAAAAAAATAAAAAATAAAGTTAAGCCAAAAAAAATTGTTATTGAGGTTAAAAGATGCATAACATAAAGTTTGTCGCCTTAACCGTGTCTAAGCTCACAGTGCAGTGGCGATGAGTTCATTCACATCCCTACTGCCCATCTCCAGACCTCTTCATCTTCCCAAACTGAACCGCTGTACCCGTTCAACACTGACTCCCCGTGCCCCTCCCCCATTCCCTGCCAGCTGCCGTTTGATTTTCCGTCTCTACAAATTGGACTATTCTAGGAACCTCCTATGAGAAGAATCATGAGGTGTTTGTCTTTTTGCGACTGGCTTATTTCACTTAGCATAACGTCCTGACGGTCATTCGTGTTATCCATGTTGTAGCAGCATGTGTCAGAATGGCCCTCCCTTTTTTGGCTGGAAAATATTCCGTTGCGTGTATATATCACATTTGTTTATCCCATTCATCTGTCAGTGGACCAATGGACACTTGGGTTCCTTCCACCTTTTCCCTTTACTCTAAAATATTATTAAACTGGTTACTAATAATGAAAAATGGGGAGGCCTCACGTACAAACCCTGACATCTGCTATGTCTTGAAAAACTAGAAGAGGGGCGCCTGGGCGGCTCAGTCGGTTAAGCGTCCGGCTTTGCCTCAGGTCATGATCTCTCGGTTTGTTGAGTTCAAGCCCCATGTCGCGCTCTGTGCTGACAGCTCAGAGCCTGGAGCCTGCTTCAGATTTGTGCCCCCCTCTCCCTCTGCCCCTTCCCCGCATGCACTTGGTCATGTTCTGTCTCTCACAATTAGATGAACATTAAAAAAAAAAAAAGATGAAAAGAGCAAATGTTTAAAAAAAAAAAAGAAAAAGAAAACTAGAAGAAACGGTAGCCCTGAGTCGCTGCTCTCATGGTCAGCCCCTCCCTCCCACGTCCCCCACATTCCCAGACCTGCGGGCCAGTTTCTGCCTCAACAGTGCTTTATCCTCACCTAGGCCTTGCAGTTCCTGGAGGGGGTGGGAAAGGACCATTAAATGCTTGTGGGTTGGTCACCTGTTTGTCTTAAATATTTTTTGTTTTAAGTTTACTTATGTATTTTGAGAGAGACAGAGAGAGCATGAGCTGGGGAGGGCCAGAGAAAGAGAGAGAGAGAGAGAGGGAGGGAGAGAGAGAGAGAGAGAGAGAGAGAGAGAATCCCAAGCAGGCTATGTGCCATCAGCACAGAGCCCGACATGGAGCTCTAACTCACCAAGCCATGAGAGATCATGACCTGAGCCAAAATCAAGAGTCGGACGCTTAACTGACTGAGGCACCCAAGTGCCCCTTAAATATTTTTTAATAACAACTTTGAAAGAGAAAGTTGTAGCAGAGTGGGAATAAAATGCCACCATTTATATGAAAAAGAACATTAACACTTATATATGGCTGCACACGTGTAGAGGAGAAAAAGAGCCCACAGCTCTGGAGGAAGGACAAAGATAGCAGGAGGCTTGAGTTAAATTTTATTTATTTCCTTTTCCACATTAAAAGTTTTTAATGGGGAAAAAAAGTTTAAGAACCCCAGCTAGGCCCCTCTCCCCTTAGGCAAAATCAGAAGTCTCTGTAGGTATCTCCCACTTTAAGAAAACCAGCTTGAGAGGGGCTCCTGGGTGGCTTCGTCAGTTAAGTGGCCCACTTCTGCTAAGGTCATGATCTCATGGTTGGTGAGTTTGAGTCCCTCGTGGGGCTCTGTGCTGACAACAGGGAGCCTGCTTGGGATTCTCTCTCTCCCTCTCTCTCTCTGCCCCTCTCCTGCACTCGTGCGTCTGTGTGTGTGTGTGTGTGTGTGTGTGTCTCAAAAAGTGAATAGATGTTAAAAAAAATAAAATAAAATAAAAACCAGCTTGAGAGAATAAAAACAAATGGCTAATAGTGGCTATCTGGAGGGTAGGATTTGGGGAAGTCTATTGCTTTTAGGACACACATTATGTTTGAATGTTTTACAATAGCACGTATCAGTTTTGTGGTCTGAAAAAGACATTAAGATAAAACACACAGGGCATTGGCAACGGACCAGAAAGATCTCCCCCACACCCACCATCCCCCTCACCCTCAGCTCACCCTTCAACTCCTCTCAGCAGACAAACCTCCAGGCTACAGGTCACTTAGGACGGGAGACACTTTCTTTCACTTAATCCTCACGACTCTGAGAGGAAACATTTTAAACCTGACTTTACGAAGGTCCAGAGAGGGTACACCAATTGGTTAAGGTCACACAGCAAGCTGGGAGGATGGAACCTAGGATTCAACTCTACCATTTTGGTAGCATCATGTTCCCATTTATTCACTCAACAAATATTCACGGACTCCGACTCTTGACTCTTGTAGGAGCAGGAATTGCCGCTGAGGACATAGACGAGCTGTTTGAATGGCGCTTACCTTCCTGGGTGAGTTATAGAGGAGAGGAAAGGGAACAGTAAGCAAGTTACCCACTTGGGAGGTATTCGGCTGTTGGCCCTGAGTCCTTAGTGCCAAGTCCTAGTTGACTTCTCCGGCCACTTCTCTGGCTTCTGCCATTCCCCAGAATGTCTCCTCTGACACCAGCATCTACCAGCTATTCAGTAAATGTGCAGTCTTTACTCCTCCACCGGAAGCCTTTACTCTCAGGCCTGCCTTTTTTTTTTTTTTTTAAATTTTTTTTTTTTTTAATGTTTATTTTTGAGACAGAGAGAGACAGAGCATGAATGGGGGAGGGGCAGAGAGAGAGGGAGACACAGAATCGGAAGCAGGCTCCAGGCTCTGAGCCATCAGCCCAGAGCCTGATGCGGGGCTCGAACTCACGAACCGTGAGATCGTGACCTGGGCTGAAGTCGGACGCTCAACCGACTGAGCCACCCAGGCGCCCTCGGGCCTGCCTTTCAATCCTGCCCTGTGGACCCATCTCCTAAGTAGCTCTGAATGGAGCCATTTCTCTCCACCCACTGCCAGCCTCCCTAGACCAGGGTGGGCAATCTTTTTTTTTTGAAGGGACAGGTTACCAATATTTTAGACTTTGAGACTCAAGAGGCAACTTGGAGGCTATCACATAGGGATCTAACCGTTTAAAATGCAACCATTTAAAAATGTAAAAATCCTTCTTAGCTCATAAACTTTACAAATACAAAAACAGTCAGTGGGCTGGATTTGGCCCATGGGCCATAATGTGGTGACCCCTGATGTAGGCAGTGATTGCTCCAGCCATCAGTCCATTCTCCCATAATCCAAACTGTAGATACATCCACCGTGCAGCCACAGGGTCCTTTGGCACACAGATTAGACCTTGTCACTCCCCTACCTAAAGCCCTTCTGAAGCTCCCCTTCGCCCCCAGGAAAAGGGATACGGTAAAACCTTCTTGTCCTAGCACCAGTGAGCCCAGATCCCCTTTCTCAGCTGGCCTCCCTCTAGTCCTCCAGGCCCAGGGCTACTTGACCTCTCTGTGCTGCTCCTGACATTCCCAGGCTCCTACTCCCCAGGCCTGCCTGGCTGGGGGACGGAGGCAAGGTGGGTGCAGCGGCAAGGACAAACCCAATCACGCTCACAAAGCTCACGCGAGACATGTGCATGATGAACCTCATTCTGTGTGATCCCTAGGCCACAGCCCACCTCTGGGCGCCCGGTGACCTTTGTCCAGGAGCCAGCAAACTCGTAGCATGCCCTGGGCTGGGCCTCCTTCCCCAGGCTCTATCTGCCCTTTAGTCTCTTAGCCTCACCTGCTCCCACGCCCTCTGCCCTCTCCCCTCTCTCTGCTCCTCCTTCCCTTTCTTCCTTTGGCTGTGGAAGGAGCCCGGGACTCAGGCCCTACAACCTTGGGCAGTTAGGGTACTCGGTTTCTCTGCTCGTCTTTGTACCAGCGATAACCAGGGATATTTCATGTTTAACTACGCTTGGCACGGAGACACAGATGAATTGTAAGCCATGTAGGGTGCTGGAGGGCATGCTTTTCCGGGGGTGATTCCTTCAGCTGCAGAATTGTGAGCACCTGGTATGTGTGGGGTGTGGGGGTGTGTGTGGAGGGGGCTGGGGGGGTGTGGGGGTGAAATGGCTGTTGACCAGCCTGTACAGAGTATGCCCATATTGTAACACCTTGCATCAATGCACAGGCTGGACACCAGCCGTTGGGGAAGCCGTGCCTGCCCAGTCTCACGCTGGCAGAGGAGGTGAAGAATCCCACATGCCCCCAGTCACCCTCTTCCCATGCTCAGCCCTGGGAATGTCCTCTGAATGTCCTGCTGAAGAAATGTCCTCTTCAGCAGAGGGGAGTTGGGGCAAGTGTGGTCTCCCTGGCCACGATCAACGTGCTCACGGTGGGGGTAGGGTGGGTAGGGGAACCTACGCATGTTTCCGGTGGGATCCCAGCCCAGGGGTTGGACCAGATGTGTGCTGGGCAGAGCAAGCACGTTCTTCACTTCACCCCACAGCAGCCCGGCAAGGGCAGCTTTGGTATTCCCATTCTACAGCTGATGCAGTAGAGGCCCGCAGAGGTCAGCATGGGTCCAGTGAGGTCACGCGGATGCTCGGTTGCCCAGCCAGAGTCTGACCCAGGCTTGTCTGGGACCCCGCTCACTCCCCTGGGTCCTTTCCTTGTTCCCCTCTCTTTCCCCACCTGCCAGTCTCAGTGTCCTCCTCTCTGAAAGGAAGGAAAGAAACCCATTCCCTCTGAGGAGCCTGGAAATTTCCCACAATCACCTAGATCCTTCCCCACACCACCAGGCCGCCTGAGGCAGGGTCTCTGTCCCGGTACTAAAGTAGGTGGAACCCCCACCCCAGGAAAGCTCGGTAACCTGCTGGAAGCCACAGGTGATGGCTTCTACCCCACCCTACCCCCACACCCTGCCACGCCCTCCAAAGCCTCCAGGCGGGGGACTTTTCGGGCAGGGGCTCTGAGCACAGCAAAGCCCCCTTTCGAACGGATGTCTTTCCACCATCGATGCACTGTGTGCACCCGAAGCGGCAGATGCCCGTGGTCTCCCAGCCCCCAGCCCATCTCTCCTTACCCAGGGCCAGGAAGGAGAAGACCCACTGCAGGACCATGAAGGTCTGCAGCCGGCGCTCCCACGGCACGAACAGGGGTGCAAACTCCACCATGCTGGCTCCTCCGCCGGCTCCAGAGGCTTCTCTGAGCACTGCTGTCGTGTCTGAGACACCGGCTGGTTTTTGTTGCCACTGGAGGTTGCGTCAGCATTTGTAGGGGGGGTGGGAGGAGGGGTGTGCCCTTCCCAGCCCCACCCAGCCTCAAGGCCTCTGGCCAGGACCTGTTTCCGAGGAGAAACCTTTGAATCCACCTGCCCTGGGTCTAGCTAAAGGGAGGGGGAAAAAAAAGGAAGTGTGTCAGCCTTATCCAGGATAGTTGCCTCCTCAGGCAGGGCCTTATCTGCTGCTGATTTCTCTCTGCTTGTTCGAATCTTACCCTTCACTTGGAAGGTGATTGCCCCAAGCAGAATAATGCAATCCTGTCCTCCTGTATCCGATGAGCTGGCTCCAGAAATTATCTCCCCTCTCTCTCCTGTCATCCACGGCTCGCCCGCTACAAACGTGCAGTCATAGCGCTCACCTAAAAATTCCTTGGCCCCACCATCTCCTCCCCCTCTGCCTCATTTCTCAGCTTGCCTGCACAGCACAACTCTTGGGAGAGCTGTCTGCGGGCCACACCTTCGCCCCCCTCTCTGTCCGCCCCATACTTCAGACGCCACCATTCCCTGGAACTGTCCTCGACAGAAGTCCACTAATGGCCTCCATGTTGCTAAGTCTAGGGTCAATTCTCAGATCTCTTCTTACCCCATCAGCAGACTGAGACACGGTTGATTACTCCCTCCTCCTTGAAATCACCTGGCCCGTGGATGGCACACTCTCCTGGTTTCCTTCCTGCCTCTCTGGCTGCTCCTTTGTGGCTCTCATCCTTTACCCGATGACATGTTTGAGCACCTTCCTGCCCCCTCAGTCCTTGGACCTTCTCTCTCCTCTCTACGCTCTCTCCCTTGGAGATCTCATCCGCCCTCGTGGCCTTGTATTCTACCTATACGATGAAGGCTTTCAGATCTCCGTCTCTAGCTCTGCTCTCCCCCTGGGGCTCCAGACTTGAATATCTAGGTGGCTACTTGACATCTTCACTTGAGAGCCTGCCGGACGCTTCCATCATAGAACGTCTAAAGACTGAACTTGTGGGGCGCCTGGGTGGCGCAGTCGGTTAAGCGTCCGACTTCAGCCAGGTCACGATCTCGCGGTCCGTGAGTTCGAGCCCCGCGTCAGGCTCTGGGCTGATGGCTCGGAGCCTGGAGCCTGTTTCCGATTCTGTGTCTCCCTCTCTCTCTGCCCCTCCCCCGTTCATGCTCTGTCTCTCTCTGTCCCAAAAATAAATAAAAACGTGGAAGAAAAAAAAATTAAAAAAAAAAAAAAGACTGAACTTGAATTCTCCTTACCTGCCCCCGCCAACCTCTCCTCTCCTCTTTGCCATCTCAGTGAAGGATAACTCCACGAACTTGGCTCCTCATGCTAAAATCTTAGTCACACCAGACTCGTTCTCTCCCCCTCCATCCACATCCATTGGTCAATTCTCCTAAATCTCTCCTGCATTTTAAATTGAAGTGTATCAAACGTACAGTAAAATGCACAGATCCTGGGCAGAGTGACATGCCTTCACAAAGTGAACACGCTTACGGAACTACCACTCTGAGCAAAAAAATGGAACATGATCAGCACCCTGGCCAGCCACTCTCCTCCTCCCTGTAGGCCACCACGGCCCTTATCTCACTTTGAACTTCATGAAAAGTGAATCTTACAGGGTATACTCTTTGGGGACTGCCTTCTTTGGCCCCAGATTGCATTTGTAGTACGTTTGTTCCCATGGCCATATAGGATTTACTGGGTGCGTATGCCACAATTTATCCAGTTTACTGCCGAGAGGCATTCAGGTTGTCACCTGTTTTCTGAATATGATGAGTTGTACTGCTCTGGACAGTCTCCGCCCCTCCAACCCAGTTTTATTGAGAAACACCTGCCATGCATCATTGTATAAGTTTAAGGTACACAGCCTGATGATTTGATTGACATATATTGTGAAATGATTAGCACAACAGGATTAATTATCAATCATCCCCTCATACAGACACAACAGAAAGAAAACAATTTTTCTTTGTGATAAAGACTCTTGGGATCTATTCTCTTAGCAACTGTTCTATATCTCGTACAGTAGTGTGGGTATTTCTGTACCTGTCTTTTGGTGCACATTGGTGTATATTTCTGTGGAATGTGTGCATGGGAATAGAATGCCGGGTCTCCTGGTATAAAGCCAACTAGTTTTCCAAGGCAGTTGTATACACCTCCTCTCCTACAGCCCCACATGCTTGCTTGCTTCACATCCTCCTCGACCTTTTAACCACTGTAGTGAGTGCGTGGAGGGACTTCATAGAGGTTATAGGATTTTTGTAATGCCAAATAAGGTTGAGCGCATTTTAATATGCTTATTGGCCATTCGGATTTTGTTTTCTGTGCAGTTCTTGTTGTAGTCTTTTGTTGATTTCAGTATGCCTTGTATTAGAAGCCTGCTTTACACCCCCACAGTCAGCCTCTTTGATCGACCTGACACCAACTTTTTTTTTTTTAGTTTATTTATTTTGAGAGAGAGAGAGAGAGAGAGAGAGAGAGAGGGAGATTCCCAAGTAGGCTCCATGTTGTCAGCACAGAGCCCAACACAGGGCTCAAACCCAGGAACAATGAGATCAGGACCTGAGTTGAAATCAAGAGCAGATGCTTAACCGGCTGAGACACCCAGGCTCCCTGACGCCAGCTTTCTTATTGGTCCCTCTGTCTCTATGCAGGTTGACCCTCCCACAGTCTCAGCACAGCCAGAGGGACGGCTGGGCCAAAGAGTCTGTGAACACTCAAGCTTGGGAGTAGAGCCAAACCATTTTCCAAAATATTGCATCAGTTTACATTCTGGGAATATGTGAGAGATCTCATAGATGCAGACCCTCTCTGAGCCTTGTACGAATAGACTTATTATTATTATCATTTTTTGCTAGGGTTGTGAAGCGATATCTTGTTGTGGTCTTGATTTGCATTTCCTGATCACTAATGGTAAACATGCCTTTATTCGTAGGCTTTTCCTCTTCTGGGAAAAGCTCTTTTTTTTTTTTAAGTTTATTTATTTATTTTTGAGAAGAGAGAATGAGGGTGAGGGGGAGCATGCATGTGACCAGGTGAGGGGCAGAGAGAGAGAGGGAGAGAGAGAATCCCAAGCAGGCTCTGTGTTATCAGCACAGAGCCCAACGTGAGGCTCCATCTCACAACCGGTGAGATCGTGACCTGAACTGAAATCAAGAGTTGGCCGCCCCACCGACTGAGCCACCGAGTCACCCTAAAAAGCTCATTCTTAATTTTTGCCCATTTCTGTACAGCACTGTTTGGGGGTTTTGTCTGAATTTAAATTAGGCACTTATGCTACTAGTCCTTTATTGGTTGCCTATATCGTGAATCTCTTCTCCCAACATTTAGCTTGTCTTTTAAAGTGTCATTTGATGAACAAACATTTTTAATTTTAAAATAGCCGTGCTTATCTGTCTTTTATTCCATAGACATTGCTTGGTGTGATTTGGGAAACCTCTTCCTCTCTGTATCTTCTACTAAGAATTTCAAGTTTTCTTTTGCATGTGTAAGTTCTTAATTCATCTGGATTCTTACACAGTATGAGTCAGGTTCCACTTTTGGTTTTTAACACATAGATGATCATCTTTTGCGGTTACATTTGTTGAACACTCCCCCCTTTCCTCGATGGTATAGTGCATCACCTCTCTCGTGTGTACCACAGCATTCCGGGTCTGACTCAGGGCTTTTGTTCTCTCCCATCGATAAATGAATCCGTCTCAGCCAGTGCCACACCATGTTAACTGTTAGTTCTCATCTCTGGGAGCATGAGTCTCCTTCTTGTTTTTCTATCTTAGAAGTGTCCAGGCTAGGGGTGCCTGGGTGGCTCAGTCAGTTAAGCATCTGACTCTTGATTTTGGCTCAGGCCATGATCTCGGGTTTGTGAGTTCGAGCCCCACATTGGGCTCTCTGCTGTCAGCACAGAGCCCACTTCAGATCCTCTGTCTCCCTTTCTCTCTGCCCCTGGCCCACTTGTGCTCTCTCTCAAAAATAAATAAACATTAAAAAAAAATTGTCCAGGCTATGATTACCCCTTCACTCATCCATATACATTTTCAAATTATCCTAACAAGTTCCAAACAATCTCTCGTAAAACGTTGCAGTTCATAAAATGTTGAACTCACAGTTCATTTTGAACAAACGCATATGTGAATAAAAATGAAAGAAAGAAAAACTGTATTAAGTTCTCAGGTCATAATATCTAGTAAAATAGCAATAGAGACACCCAAAAGAAAACACAAGGCAGAAAATAAAGGTAAAAGCAGAAATTAATGAAATAGAGATTAGAGAAAGAATAGATCCAATTAATAAATTAAAATTTTTGTTTTCTAAAGAAATCAATGAAATAAACTACCAGTTGATATAATCAAAAGGAAAAGGGATAAGCCACACAAGCACAAAATGAGAAAGGACAGTGGAGAGATAATTGAACAGAATAAATTTTGAAATTCAAAGGAAACTATGATGCAAACTTCATTGCAAATAAATTTGCATTCTTGGATGAAATTGATAGTTTCCTGGGGAAATGTAATTTACCAAACTGACCTAAATAAAGATAGAAAGATTAAATAGATTAATTTCCATAAAAGAAACAGAGAAAATTATCAAGGAATTTCCTCATGAAACACTCCGCATTCTGATGGTTTCACAGGAGAATTTTGCCAAATCTTTAGGGACCAAATATTCCCAATACTCCATAGATTGTTTCAAACCTTAAAAAAAAAAAAAAACTGGGGCGCCTGGGTGGCTCAGTCGGTTAAGCCTCCAACTTAGGCTCAGGTCATGATCTTGCGGTCCATGAGTTTGAGCCCCGCGTGGGGCTCTGTGCTGACAGCTCAGAGCCTGGAGCCTGTTTCAGATTCTGTGTCTCCCTCTCTCTCTCTGACCCTCCCCCGTTCATGCTCTGTCTCTCTCTGTCTCAAAAATAAATAAACGTTAAAAAATAAATAAATAAATAAATAAATAAAGCTCTAAAAAAAAAAACATCCAAATTTTTTCTTATATAGTAAGTATAACATGGATATTTAAGCAATTTTTTAGAAAGCAGTATGCAGGGATGCCTGGGTGGCTCAGTTGGTTAAGCACTTGACTTCAGCACAGGTCATGATCTCATGGTTTGTGAGTTCGAGCCCCATGTCCGGATCTGTGCTGACAGCTCAGAGCCTGGAGCCCGTTTTGGATTCTGTGTCTCCTTCTCTCTCTGCCCCTCCCATGCTCACACTCTGTTTCTCTTTCCTTCAAAAATAAATAAACATTAAAAAAAATTTTTTTTTAAAAAAGCAGTATGCAAAAAAGGGAACTACAGACTTATTGAATTGCTTATGAATATTAATGCCAAGTATTTAAAGAAAATATTAGAAATATTAGAAAATATTGGAAAACATTCCATCACATTAACATGAACAGGTTGGGATTAGGGAAATCATTAATATAACAGATTAATAGATTTAAGAAGAAAATCATGTGATTATCTCCATAGATGCTGAAAAAGCCCTTAATATAACTCGCCATAGAATGAATTGGTAAGTGTCTTTTTAGTATCATAAAATATATACTTTGCTCCTAAAGCTAGAATTTTACTTAATGGAGAAATACTAGAGACATTTCCACTAAGGTCAGCAATAAACCAAAGAGGCCCTCTACTTGTCAGTGTTGTACTGGAGGCACTAGACAAAGCAGTTAGAGAAGAGAAAACAGTAAGAGGCACAAGAATTAGGGAGAAATGGGATAAGTCTATTCCTTGCAAATGATATGACTGTGGACCCAGAGAGCCCTGAAAGTATTTTCTATTTGCCTTCATTTTTACCATTTCTGGAGTTCTTTCTTTGTGTAAACCCAAGCTTTTGTCAGTATCATATTCCTTTTGCCTGAAGAACTTCCTTTAATGTTTCTTATAGCACAAGTCTGCTGGGAATTAATTTCCTGGCTTTTGTTTGTCTACAAAATCTGTTTGTTTTTTTTTTAATTTTGAAAGCTGTTTTCACTGGTTATAGAATTTTGGGTTGACATTTTTTTTTCTTTCTTAGCTCTTTAAAGATGTAATTCTTATCTTTGTTCCTCTGTATGTAATGTATCTTTTCCCCTGGCTGCCTTTAATATTTTCACTTTACCTTTGGTTTTTAGCAGTTTTAATATAAGGTGTCTAGATCTTTAAAAAATTATTCTGTTGAGATTCTCTATGTTCTTGGATTTATGATTTCATATCTTGCATTATTTTTAGAAAATGGTCAGCCTATCTGTTCACATATTTGTTCTGGTCTGTTATTTCTTCTCCTGGAATTTCAATTACATGGATGTTAGACTGATATTGTACAGCTCTTGAAGGCGTTCTTCTGTTTGTTTGTTCATTTGTTTTTAATCCTTTATTTCTTTGTGTTTCAGTTTGGGTAATTTCCTATTGACCTATCTTCAAGTTCATTGATCCTTTCGTTCGATGTATGGAGTCTTCTGATGCACTCAGAAAAGCACTTCATGTATGTTTTTTTTCATTCTAGTATTTCCACTTCACTCTTTCTTATTGTTTCCACCTCTCTGTAAATTTTCACACTAGGCTCTCAGTACGGCAACCTGCCTATCTTTGAGACACACACTCCCTTGGTCCCCTATGTTCATCAGCAGCAAAGGGGTTTCCTTCCATTCCCTCCCTCTGGGTCTCCATGGGTTGGCTGCATCCCTCCACTAAAGGTCTTAGCTCCAGACAGGTGACCCACTCCTTATAACCACTCCCCCGGGCTCCAGTGGTAGCTCCCTCCCCTTGCTCTTTCAAGCCTGTGAGTAGCAAGCCCTCCTTGGTTTGGCACATGGTAGACACGCATATATTTATAGAATGAATGAATGAATGAAAGTCTCTGAAACATCAAGTGTTGAGGGAAGGGCGGGTGACAAGCATGGAATTAGAAGTTAAATTAGGGCCACTTGGTAAAAGGCCTTAAATGCCTCAGAGCTCTCAGCCGGCAGGCTGAATTGTCTAACTAGAAATAACCAAATGGACCAGAGACCAGAGCTAATTGCTACAAGTGGGTGCTGTGCAGAGGACTCCATCAGCTGCTAGGTGCTGAGTTCCCACCTGGGTGGACAAGGCCCTGTGTGCTCTGCCATCCTGGTGGCCTCTTGCTGCTGGCTTTATGCTTGGCCCAGAAGAAAGACGTGGAGTGGTCCCCGCCTTGTGCCTCATTGCCTAGGTGACTTTGAGGAAGCACAGACCCTCTCTGGGTCTCACTTTCTACATGTACAAAGTAGAGCTGGGATTAGAGGTATAAGAAAAAGAATTGACACTAAGGGCCTACTCTGAGTTGTCCTAATATTAATACTTACTAAAGAGCTAGCATTTTTGAGTGCCACCTGTGAAGTAAGAGATCCATATGTATTGTTTCATTGAATTCTCAAGACAACACTACAAGGTAGGTGCTATTGGTATTGCTAATTCACACATATGAACACTGACATTTTACATAATCCTCACAACCCCCCAACGCAGTTGCAGGTGTCACCACAGCTCTGAGCGGTGCAGGGACCTGCCTGAGATCTCACAGCCCTGAGGAAGCAGAATGAAGGTTCCGTTTGGGCCTTTCTTACTCCAGAGCCCCTACATCACACTCTCCATTCCATGATTATAATTGGCTTCCTTTCTTGAACAGTTCATGAAATTCTCAGGCTCAGGAATTCTGTGTCCTCAGTATGGAAGACAGAGTCTGGCCCAGAGAAGATGAGAGGGAAATTTTGATGAAAGACACAGAAGAGGGAAAGGGAGGGAGAGGAGGAGAGGGAGTTGCGGGGGGGAGGGCGGGGAGGGGAGAGGAAGAGAGTCAGCAAGCACCAGCCTTGAGGAGGCGCTCCCTCCAGTGGTCATTCTGAGGAGCTGCATGCAGGACGGACTTCCCTTCTAGGGCAGGGCCCTGCTGGCCAGTGCTCTCGAGAAGCCTGGAGAATCGGCAAAGCTCTGAGGGGCACTAACTCATCGAGATGGCTAAGGGACCTATTTCTGCTGGCTTCGGCTGGAGAAGAGCTAAGTCTGTCTCTTTTCCGGTCTTGTCAGAACGGAGAAATCAGAGCCATCCTGGGGCTTTGTCATCTGTTGAGCCCCTCCTTGTGTGTCTGGGGCTTTGGGGTATGGTCCTATGAGGAAGAATTATCATCTCATTTTACAGAGGAAGAAGCAAACCCAGGGAGCTGAAACAGACTTCTCCAGCTCACCACACTAACATGACCTTGTTCGGCTGGTTTGGTTTTTGTTGGCTTTAAGACCATTATGGACCCACGTGGGTCCCGGCCCTCTTCTCCCTTCATTCATTCTCTCCCTGGGTGACCTGGCTCATGACATGGCTGCCACTTCCACCTGTACCTCTCTTCTGGGCTCCAGACTGTCAGCCTGACGTCCGTGCCCACGTATCCCAAAGGCATCTCATACCTGGCACGTTCAAGAGCGGACTCCTGGGTCTCTTGCCCCGCCCCCCCACACCACATCCCTTAGCCTCTGCCAGTTTCCCCCTGCACAGAAAACGGCACATCATCTGCCCAGTTGTTTGAGGCAGAAACCCAGGAGACCTTGTAGATTCCTCCCTTACCTATGCCCTCCCTTCAACCCATCAGCAACTCCTGTCACATCTAGTTCCAAAACCCATCTCCCTTACCTGTCCCACGTCCATTCTCCGTCTCCCAGACCATCATCTGCAGGCACTACTACGGTAGCCTCTGTACTGATGTTCCTCCTCCTCTTACTGTTTTCTTCACTCAGCAAATGGTTGGCAGGTGCTCCTGTTCTGTTTATCAGCCACTGCTCTGCTCACTGGGAGCAAGACTTACCCTCTGGCCTCTTGTAGTCAAATCTTCAAACAGTGTTGTTATTGTGTTTATTATGCAAATTCCATGCATAACACCTACATGATACCTTCGAAACTCTTCACCATGACCCACAAGTACCTGTGTGATCTGGTCTTTCTGGTAGCTTCCCCTACCAAACTTCTCCTCTTCTCCATCCGTGTGCCTGTGATTTAGCCATACTACTCTCCTTTCGTTCTTTCACTTCCTTAAATATGCCATCCCCTCCCACCTGGGGGCCTCTATTCACACTGTCCCTTCTGCCTGGAATGTTCACTCCCCAGCCTTTGTATTGTTGTCTCCTCTTGGTTTAAATAACACCTTCTTTGACACCCCAGGAAGTAGCCTGGTCTATGCAGCACTGCCCAAACTGTGTTCTGAGATAACGTTGCTATCTCAGAAAAGTTTCGTGATGAGTTGAATTTGGAGAGTCAGAGTACACAACATGATAAAGGCTCTGAGAAGTCCTGCTGTGAGTTTTGCTCTGAGAAGAGCCCATTTAGCTGTGTTCAACCCTACAGTCCCCACCCCTGTTTGCCTAATTGTGGGAATACAATTTAATTAGAAAGTAAGCAATCTCTGAGCTCAGGGGCAGTGGCCAGATTCCACATGGGACTTGCAGTGGAGTCAGCCAGGGGTAGGAACTAAAAGCCTGGGTCTTGGATCAGACAGGCTCCCAGGGTCTAAGTGTGGCTCTCTGTGCCCTGGTGATGACGTATGTTTTGGGCACCTACAGGCTGCATTAATGGCCCCCAAAGATGACCACATTGTCAGCACCAGAAACTGTGAACGTGGCAAAAAGGACTATTCAGGTGTGATTATTGAAGAGTTTGTGATTATCCTGGATTGTTCTGTATTATGTAAGTGGGCCCGAAATGATCACAGAGGTCCTTATATGAGGGACGCAGGGGTGAGAGTCACAGGAGGAGAGGTGATGATTGAGGCACAGGCTAGAGTGAACCTGGAACATGGAGGGAGGTTCATGAGCCCCAGGACACGGACAGCCACAAGGAGCTGAAAAAGCAAGCTAGCAGATCCCCCCTCGGGCCTCAGAAGGAGCGAATCTTGTCGATCAATGCCCTGCTGTTAGCCCAGTGAGACTAATTTCAGACTTCTGACCTCCAGAGCTGTGAGAGAATACACTTGTGTCGTTTTAAGCCACCAAATTTGTGGTCATTTGCTCCAGTAGTGTTAGAAAACTAACACAGCCCCTTGTCGGGGTTGAGTAAGTCTTGGTTCTGAACCCTTTCTTTTCTCTTACTCCCCTGAACAGCCACAACAAAACCCTCAGCTAATAATCTGGGCTCCATGAGCTAGCCTGCTCCTCTCTCTGCTAGAATGCCTTCCATATGTACTCCCCCCTCTCAGACTTCCAGACTCAGTTCAGCCGTCACTTCCACCAGGGGGCCTGCTACGGCCCCTCCCACACCCATCAGGCTGAAGCAGAGACCCACAGCACTCGCGATGGGGACCCTGCCACCACACAGCTCAGCTACCTTCATTCACGCCTCATTCTCTGCCAGACTGTGAACATCAGCAGAGGCTTTGTGCATGGAATGAATGGGTGGTGTGTTAGGAGAAAGCCCAAGGTGAAAGGTCCTCTGGTGAAATAAACATGCTCTGTCTGGGTGGGTGCCCTCATCTGCGCCTTCACTTGGGGCCCGCCTCGTGAAGCCAGCGTGTCACTTTGCACCCTGGATGGTTTCCTGTGGACATACCACACGCCCCTTCAAGCCTAGTAAGTTTGCATGATGTGAACTGCCATCATCATCTACCAAACGCTTGCTCCTCCCGCATTCCCTGGCTAGCACTGGCACCACCGCCAACCCCTCCGGGACTCTGGAGTTACCAGAACTCTTCCTTCTCCTTCTTTCCGCACCCAGTTATTCCGGAAGTCTTGCCATTTCTACCTTAGGCACATCTCTCAAGTCCATCTTCTTTCCTCTGTCTCCACTGCCCCCGGTGCAGCCCAGACTCCCATCACCTCTTCACTGGACCCAGCTACGGCCTCCTCCCTGGTCTCTCTGCCTCCAGGAGGGCCCCAGCCAGCCGCTTCTCCACACACACACACACACCACACACACACACACACACACGCACACACAGCCGCCACCAGAGGGCGCTGTTAGAACCCATGTTGAGCGCGTTGCTTACCCGCTCCGGAAGAGCAGATACAGACGGGTGTTTGGGGCCGTTATGTGCTGCCCATCAGCTGCCCTTCTCCAGTATTTCCTAAGAGACCACAGCTGCTGATGGCAGATGCCGCCCCCCCCCGCCCCCATCTACGTCCCTGCCTACTGGATCGTGATCCCCAGTTCCGCCAAGAGACCAGCTGCAGCTTCCCTCCTCTGTGGCCAGCCCTGTGACCCAAAGGGACCCTGCCCTGTAGGGCCGGCAGAGTCCTTCTAAGGCATTCAGCGACTAGAGACCCATTCTCATCACGGCAAGCATAGTAAACTTCTCTTGCATCAAATGCCATTTACTGCCATAAATGTTTTGAAAAGGATTTTTGTAATTTCGAGTTTGGTGAAGAGCAAGTCACTCCTTTTGTTTTGTAACTTGAACTTAACTATACTTATTATAACGAAACAAGAATTGGTTTGGATCGCCCATGACTAGTTGGCATTAATACTGTACTTGCAGACATTTTAATGAAACATTTGTTCATTCTGATGTTGCTGTTTTTCTGCTCACGTTTTGGAGCCAGTGCAGTTTTCTTCCCAGGGCTTAACTATTCTATATTTGTGTAAGCTCTTAAAAAGCTCATGGGCCCCAAGCCATGAAGCCATGAGACCATTAAAATATCCTTGGCTCTCTGCAAAGAGAGGGCTGAGCTCACAGCAGAGCTGGGTGGCTGGGGTCCGGGGGCTTCCAGCAGCTCACATACACGGGCATCAAGGCCACCCCTATTGTGCCAAAGAGTGACAACAAGAAGAGACTTTGAAAGAGGAGGAGGTCAGGAAATTCTGAGCAATCCCCCTGCCCCCATGGCCACCTCCACGTTGTACCCTCCTGCCCACCTTGCCCTCACTCTGTAAGTTCTGGCTCAGATATAGCTCTCTTGAAGTTTGGCTCCTTGAAGGACTTAAGGCCCTGAGCTAAGTGGCAAGAGATCAGAGCTGTTGGTTCTCCCACAGCTCAGTCCCCTTTTCATTTCCCCAGCGTTCCAACCTCATAGGGCTGTATCATGAGGACTGGAGGCTTTGGGGTCAGAAAGGCGTGGGTTCATATGTTGGCTCCATCTTGAATTAGTTCCATGATTGGGGGCAAGTCACTCATTTCCTCATCTGCAAAATGAGTTGAATAGTACTAACTCATGGGCTATCGTGAGGATCAAACATGAAGCCACTAGCATAATGCTTGGCAGTCTGTAGGCACTTGATAGAGAGGAGTTGCCTTCTCTCCAGCCATTTCTGAACCCACAATCTCACCAGTCGTGGAGTTTGGCCACCCATGTCCTGGCTTCCTTCCCTTTTTAGGACCTTGACACCAGGGCATCAGGATGCCAATCCTGTAGGAGAAAGGGGATGGGAGGTCTATTTACCACATAGCTGGTAGATATTGGGCACAGTTCTGGGGACTTTAAGCAGGTGCCACTATCACCCTTGAAGGCCTGCTTGACAGAAATATTTACATTTTCCTGCCAGGTTCTGTTTTCCCTTACCCACCTGGAGTGCTCCGCCACTCCAGAGGGGTGTAAGGCAGAATGTGTAATCTTCTCCACCAAGTTCCAAGCCCATCTTCACCAAGAGAATATTGATTCTAACTAAACACCACTTCCCCTAACCATTGCACTTGACCCCACTATTTAAGCACAGCAGGAAGGCATGTCTTTTAAAATCGAAAAAAAAGAAAGGTAGGTACTTAATTTCAGCAGTCATCATGAAAGATTTTGAGTCAGCAAATCCAGCAAATGGATTGTGGCTAATGCCTTTTCCTTACAGAAAGCAGATGGCTGGTATCCAGCCTCCATCAAAACGGCAGTCAGCCTGCAAAAGATAGCAGCACAAACTTGGCCCACTTCCACCCTCCACCAAAACTTCATGTGGCTTCTTCAATTCCGGGGGCAATGTCTCAAGAAGTCGAAGTCAGATACTGCTCCACAAACAAGAAGTAAGTTTTCTAAACTGTCTTCCAGTTACCGCCATCCCCACCATTCAGCCATTATCCATGAGTGCCTACTATGTATCTGGTGGGATCTACTCTGTGTGGCTTTGGGGTTGGCATCTATTTTCCAGGGAGAAAATTGAGGCTCAGAGAGGATAAATCATTTCTCCAAAATTACCCACTTGGTGAGAAGCAGGGCTGGGATTCAAAGTGTGGTCACTCGGACTCTAAAGCCTAACTTCATTCTACTATGATATAATTTCTCTCCTCTTTCTCCCTTTACCACCCTGACACACCTCTTCCTTTGCTTGTCAGCTCTTGTCACCTCCTCCTCTCCAATCGTCCCTAATTTTTGGCATGCCCTCAAGATTAAATTGTTCACTTTCACTCACAAGGTACACTTGTGGCTACCTCATAGCAGTGCTTACTACAGTCTGTTATTACTTTATGTCCACTACTCTCCCAATTCCCTCCAGACTTACACTCTTTGAGGACAGACACTGTCCATTGGTCACGTATCCCTGGAACCCAGGGTTTGGCTCATGGTTCACTCAAAAGTCTGTGATCTAAATCCATGAATGAATAAATGGATTCATAGATGGGTGGATGAAGAGACATGTACATTAGTGGATGAGTGATTGAGTACATTAACAGATGGCTAAGGAAAACTCAAATCTACACTTATAACCCTTCCCAGTTCACTCCATTCTTATATCTCAAGATGCCTATCGAAACTTTCCACTTGGCTCCTTTGTTATCATCTAAAATGAAACGTGTACAAACCTAATCTCCACCCTAGCCAATTCCTTATCTATTTTCTGACAATAGAACTGCTATTCTTCCCAGGGTTGCCATCACTGGTCCTCTGATCGATTCATTCAGTCAACAATATTTTTTACGTGTGTGCATGTGTGTGTATGTGTGTGTGTGTGTTTGACTGTCTGCTATGCACTATGAATAAGACAGGCAAGGTTCCGAGAGAACTCAAAGGAGCTCAGAGTCAACAGTGGGGTGGAAGATAACATAGCAGACAATAGGCAAGTAAAAAAGTTAACAGGACAATTACAGAGCATAATGAGTGATACAGTAAGGAAACATAGAACGATGAAAGGGAACTAAGGGACCTCACTCTAAATAGGATGGGAGGGAGGGCTTGTTTGAAGCAAGGCCTGAAGGATGAGAATAAGCCATTCAATATAACAGTTGAATGAGCATTCCAGGCAGAGGAATCAGCAAGTGCAAAGCTTTCTGGGCTGGAACAATCCTGGGGTGTTTCAGGAACAGAAAGGGGCCAGATGTGGCTGGAGTGCAGTGAACAGCAGGAGACTGTATGACATGAAGTGTTAACAGACCTGAACCAGGTTGTGCAGGGTCTCGAAGGCCAGTAAGGAGTCAGATTTTATTCCAAGAGCAATGGGAAGCCATTGAAACATCTCAAGCAGGGGAATGACATGACCCCCCCCTGGCATGCAGGCAAAGAGCTCCCCCACCCCAGGTGCAAGTGATTCACAGGTGTGTTATCTCGAGTCACTAGGAAAGGGTTAACTCCAATTCCATTTAAACTGTTACCTCGCACAGAAAGGGAAAACATCCAAATGATTTTTGTAAAGTCATCATAGCATCAGTGGCCATCCTGACCAAAAGGCACAGCAAAAAGGAAACAAACCAAGCTTATTTGTAAGTACTAATACAAAACAATCTTTAAAATTTTAGTGAATAGAATAATGAAGCACTTTAAAAGAACAACACACTGCAACCAAATTAACCTTATACAAAAAAGGCAAGAATGGTTTAATAGTAATGAGCTATATTATAGGGGCGCTATATAATGAGCTATATTATGGGTGGCTCAGTTGGTTGAGCGTCTGACTTTGGCTCAAGTGGTGATCTCGCAGTTCATGAGTTCGAGCTCCATATTGGGCTCACTGCTGTCAGCATGGAACCCCCTTTGGATCCTCTGCCCCACCCCCCTTTCTCTGTGCCTCTCTTTCTCTCTCTCAAAAAAAGCTATATTATAATTACATAGGTTGAGAGATCAAAGTGGCAAAGACATGATCATCTCTGAAGAGACTGAAAAGATATTTGACAAATTCACCATATATTCTTGATGTTTGAAAATTTTCTTAGTAAAATTGGAGCAAATGGATAGTTCCTAAATATTTTGTGCCAAAAATCAACATCGTACTTAATGGTGAGATATTGGAAACATTCCCATTAAAGTCAGGAACAATAATTCTAGAGATGCATTAGGAACAATTGGATAAGAGGAAGCAATGAGAGATATAAATAAGAAAGAAAGACAAAAATTGTCATTTTTGTGACCAATAAATTCAAGATCATCTATAAACTATTATAACTAATTAGAAAGTTTAGTATGGTTGATAAATAGAGATCGATACATGCAAAAATTCGACCATCCTGTTGTGTATCATTATAATAAAAGATGTAATTTTAAAATATGTCAGTTCAGGGAAGTACATGAAAAGATGTTCAACATCCCTAGACATTAGGGTAATGCTAAATTAAAACCATGATGAGATATCACTACACGCATATTAGAATGGCTAAAATAAAAAAGAAATGATAATACCAAATACTGGCAAGGAAGTAAGGAGCCGGGTCTTTTATCCACTGCTGGTAGGAAAGCAAAATGGTGGAGCTGTTCTGGAAAATAGACAGCAGTTTCTTAAAAAGTTACATATACACTTACCATACAATCTGTAAATGACTCCCGAGAAGCGAAAATGTGTTCACAGAACTAGTACGTGCATGTTCATACCAGCTTTATTTGTAAAGTCCCCAAATTGGAAACAAGCCAGATGTCCTTTCATGGGTGAATGGTTAAACAAAATGTGGCTTATCTATACAATGGAATAATACTCAGCAATAAGAAGGAACAAACTGTTGACGTGCGTAACAATTTGGGTGCATCTTAAAGGGATTACGCTGAGAGGAAAAGGTTCCACACTCTATGATTGCATCTATATGACCTTCAGAAATATCAAAAGCTTAGAGATGGAGACCAGAGTAGTGGTTGCCAAGGAAACCAGGGAAATCAGGCAAGGGTGTGATGATGAAGAGGTAACAAGAGAGACAGAGATCCTTGGGGGCACCTGGGCGACTCAGTCGGTTAAGCATCTGACTTCGGCTCAGGTCATGATCTCGTGGTTCATGAGTTGGAGCCCCACGTGGGGCTCTATGCCAACAGCCTGTTTCAGATTCGGTGTCTCCCTCTCTTTCTGCCCCTCCCCCACTCGCACTCTGTCTCTCTCGCAAAAAATAAACAAACGTTTGACAAAAAAAAGAGACAGATCCTTTGTGGTGATAGTACAGTCCTATATCTTAATTGCAGTGGTGTTTATACAAATCTAAATATGTGATAAAATGTCACAGGACTATCCATGAAGGCATAGTGAAAAAGGAGTGTGTGCCAACACCGGTGAAATCCAAATAAGGTCTGCAGTCTAGTTAATTGTACGATATTAAAGTACAATCGCTTGTTTTGATAATGTACTGTAGTTATTTGAGATGTGGCCACTGGGAGAAGCTAGGTGATGGCCACAGAGGCCTCCTGGCAGTACTTTTGCAACTTCTTGTAAGTTTATAATTATTTAGAAATAAAAAGGAAAAGAAAATGCCATTTCCAGTTACAACAAAAGCCATTACCCAAGAACATACAAGAACAGAGAGCTTTGCCATCTTTATGAGCCAGTAAATCTCAAAATGCACAAGATGGAAATTCTCC
This sequence comes from Lynx rufus, assembly GCF_022079265.1. NCBI lineage: Eukaryota > Metazoa > Chordata > Mammalia > Carnivora > Felidae > Lynx > Lynx rufus. The sequence continues at coordinate 56,706,635 of NW_025814897.1, forward strand.
TTAAATACTAAATAAATTCAATACAACTCCATAAAACATTCCAAAAGGCTTTTTTGCTTCAGAAAAGTTTTCAAAGAATTTGACAAGCTGATTCCAAGAGTAATACAGAAGGATGAAGGGCAAAACTTCCAACGGAATGTAAGCTCCATGACAATAGAGATGTTTATCTATTTTGTTCAACTCCATACCCTGGAGCGGTGCCTGGCACCTAGTAGGTGCTCAAAAAATCTTTGCGAACAAATAGATGACAACCTGGAATAAGAGGAAGAGAAGGAAAGATTTACCCTACCAGCTATTAAGACTTACAATGATTTGAGACTATAATATTGGCATAGGGGTAAATAAACAGATAAATCAAAATAGAATATAACGTTTAGGAACATAGTTATGAAAACCTGTCATATAGGGGAAGCAGGATCAGTCAGTGAGGAAAAGATAAACCTCAAATGTGCTTTAAAAAAATAACTCCATTTGTGGTAAGCACAGCATAGCATATAGAGATGTTGAACTTCAATGCTGAGCACCTACAAAACTAATGTTACATTGTGTGTCAACTTTACTCATGCAAATTAAAAAAAAAGGATCGGGTGTTTATTTTTTTTTAATTTTTTAACGTTTTTATTTATTTTTGAGACAGAGAGAGACAGAGCATGAATGGGGGGAGGGGCAGAGAGAGAGAGGGAGACACAGAATCTGAAACAGGCTCCAGGCTCTGAGCTGTCAGCACAGAGCCCGACGAGGGGCTCGAACTCATGGACCGTGAGATCATGACCTGAGCCGAAGTCGGAGGCTTAACCGACCGAGCCACCCAGGCGCCCCTGGGATCAGGTGTTTATATGGAAAAACAAAACAAAACTAGGTCCTTTTCTGTATTGAGATTTGCATTCCGCTATAAGTCACATGAAAGCGGCCTAACCAAAAATGGATTTGTCTTCTTTCACAACAAGAATTCTAAATATATACAGAAGAAAAAAATTATAAAACTTAAAAATCAACAACAAAGTCCAGAGGCAGACGGGCGCAGCAGCCCCACAACGTCATTAATGGTCTAAGTTCTTTCTGTCTGTCCCTCCACCATCTTCAGCTTGCAGCTTCTGTCTTTAAGATTGTCACCTCACGCTGGCATAAGGGTGATTAACCTCTAGCCTTTCTATTTTTCAGAAAAGAAGTAGGAGAGGGAAAGAAAGGAGGTAGAAGGGAAAAGACCCTTAAGTCAATGTTTTCGTAGAAATCGCTAAGGCTCTTCTGCTTATACCTCATTGGGCAGAGCCATGTCACCTGACCTCTTCTGGCTACAAGGGAGTCCAGAAAGGTGAGGAAGTATCCTGTGGACCTGAATTGAAATATCCTGGGAGTATTTTTTTTAATGTTTATTTATTTATCTTTAATAGAGAAAGAGAGAGAGAGAGAACACAAGTAGAGGAGGGGCAGAGAGAGAGAGAGAGACAGAATCTGAAGCAGGATCCGGGCCTCGTACAGTCAGCACAGAGTAGGGCAGAAGGCTAGTGTGCCACACAACTTTGCATCATACGCAAAAGGTGGATTGAAAATCTAGAGACAAAAACTTTTCAAAGGTGATATAGGAGAATATCCTTATAACTGACATCAGAGTAGGGAAGAGGGTTTTTTTCTTTCATCCTTCTAAAAAAATTTTTTATTTAAATCCAAGTCAGTTAACATACAGTGTAATAATGGTTTCAGGAGTAGAAGTCAGGGATTCATCACTTACATATAACACCAAGGGCTCATCTCAACAAGTGCCCTCCTTCATGCCCATCCCCCCACACAACACCCCTCCAGCACCTCTCAGTTTGTTCTCTGTATTTAAGAATCTCTTACGGTTTGCCTCCCTCTCTGCTTTTACCTTATTTGTCCTTCCCTTCCCTGATGTTCATCTGTTTTGTTTCTTAAATTCCACATATGAGTGAAATCATATGGTATCTATCTTTCTCTGACTGACTTCTTTCACTTAGCATAATACATTCTAGTTCCATCCACCTTGTTACAAATGGCAAGATTTCATTCTTTTTGATTGCCGAGTAATAGTCCATTGTGTAATCCATGCCATATATATGTGCCACAGTTTCTTTATCCATTTGTTAGTCACAGGACATTAGGGCTGTTTCCATAATTTGGCTATTGTGATAGTACTGCTATAAATATTGGGGTACATGTGCCCCTTAAAGATGCAAAAAAGCATAAACTTTGATTTGATGAACACATCTGATTGCCTTAAAACTTTAAACCTATGTATATCAAAATACACTATAAATAAGGTTAAAAGTTAAGTCACACACTGGGAGAAGAAATTTGCAATACATATAAGCATACATACAAGCATATAATATTATTTGCATACATATAATATTGTGATTAATATGCAGTATATTTAAAGAATTCATATAAAATAATTCTTTAAACAACCTAACAGAAAACTGGCAAAGGACATGAACAGGCAATACACAAAAACTCCCAATAGGCAATAAGCACATGAAAAGGTACTTAACCTCACTAGTATCCAAATTTAAGCACTCATAATTGAACATTTCTACCTACCAGGCTGGCAAAAGCTTAAAAGTCCAGTAATTCCAAATATTGGTGAGGATGTTGAAAAACAGGAACTCTCACATATCACAGCGGGGAGTGAAAATTGGCACAATCACTTTGGAGAGCAAGTTGTTTTTGCATATATTGGAAGGGCCAGAAATTTTACTTCTGGATTATTAACCAGAGAGAAATGCTCTCACATGGGCTATGGAGACACACATAAGGAAAAATATGTTGTACTATTTGCAATAGATCCAAAAAAATGGAAACAGTGTAACTATGTCTCAGTGGAGAAGTAGATTTTTTAAAAATGGTTTCTCATACAACAGCCCACTAGAGAGCAGTTAAGATGGCCTGACTAGCTCTAAATGTATCAACATGGCTGAATCTTGAATTCCAATTGGGCAGGGAAAAAGGCACATTGTAAGCATATCATCAAGTTTGATACCATTCAAAAAAAATGCCAGATACATAAATGTTTAATACACATGAATTTAACTTATTTATTTAATGTTAAATACACATTGAGTATAGGTACATGTGTATTAACAAATGCACAAAAACATGCATCCACACCATCTTCCACATGGTGGGAATATTGGAGGAAGGAAGGAAGGGTGTGTGTTCACTATGGAACTTAAGATGTGTCTGTGTTGGGGCCCCTGGGTGGCTCAGTCAGTTAGGCATCCAACTCTTGGTTTCAGCTCAGGTCATGATCTTGCAGTTTTGTGGGCTTCAGCCCCATGTTGGGTTCTGCGCTGGCCTGCTTGTGATTCTCTCTCCCTCTCTTTCTCTAAAATAAATAAACTTAAAAACAATAAGGGAGCTGCAGAGCCATCACCAAGGGGAGAAAATAATGGAACAATCTGAGCATCAAAGTAAAAAGTGATAGTCATGGATGAAAACCATTGAAAAAAAGTAAGAATTCATGAACCCATGCTGGTGTGAACGATGATGCCAACTGATAAAAGAAGAAGGAATAATGGAGTTAGAAAATCACTATTTGGCAAACATCACAGTAATAATTGTCTCAGGCAACAACCATCAATAGTTGTTAAAACTAGTAGATGAAAATTTGATGAGTCACAGGAGATCTACAGAGTCTCAAAGTATCTGGCTTTATTACAATATTTACGTATTATACTAAATGAAGAAATTGGGAATATTCATCCTGAGAAGAGAAGATCGGGGGATATAATGGTGGTTTTTAAATATGACTTTAAAATGCTGTCATCTGTGGTCTCAAGGCAAGATGGAAATTTCAAGAATTCCTCATTTGGCTCAATATAAGGAAGAATTTTTTTAGCCTGAAACATAAGTTAAAAAAAAAAAAAGACTCAGAACATATTCAATTATTCCCCAACTCTAGAAATTTTAACATTCATTTATTCTAGGATTCTAAGACTGTATCATTCAATTATTCTGAGACTCTAGGATTTCAAATATATGGTTTACGATTCTAAGATTCTCATTCTTTTATTCTGATTCCAAGATTCAAAGACTTCATGATTCTGGTATAATTCCTGTGTCTGTGGTCATACCAGTCATAGGAAAAACACTGAGGTATTTGTCTCTAAATCTTACCTAGCTTCATAACTGGAAATCCAAATGAATTGGACCTTCCTACCCATCCTTTATGACTGGGAACAACTGTCCTCTGGCTGTGTTCCTGAAGATAGGGAAGGCTTCCAGCATTTCACCTTAAAATATACTATTTCTAGGGGAGGAGCCAAGATGGCGGAACAGCATGGAAGCTTTTTGTGTGTCTCGCATCCATGAAATACAGCCAGATCAACACTAAACCATCCTGCACACCTAGAAAATTGATCTGAGGATTAACACAACAATATGCACAACTTGAACCACAGAATTCAGCAGGTACATGGTGGGGAGAGGTGAACTGGGGGAGAGAGAAGCCGCGGAGGGCAGGGAGCGGCTTTTGTGTGCAGAGAGAGGACGGAGATGGGGGGGGTGGAGAATATGGGAAAAGCACCTCCCCCCAAAAGCAGCTGGAGAGAAAGTGGAAAAGTGGAAACAGTCGCAGGGACTGAACTAAAAAGGGAGAAAGGAAAGGGTTTAAATTCCATTAAGACTCTATAAACAGGGAGCAGAGTCTGAAACTCCACAGCTCAATACTTGGCGGTGTTCTGGTAGGAAGGGCGAATCCCCAGGAGCAGAGTGAAATCCGGGGTTCTTCAGGCCACACAGGGAGAGGCAGTTCCCTGCTGGGAGGACACCTGGTAGAGGCTGTGTGGGTCCCCTAAAGGCAAGGCCCCAGTGGACTCCGGAGAGCAATCACATTCACTGGTGCTGGAACAAGGTTGTTAAGGGTGAGGCCTGGTGCCAGATGTGTGTTGTGATTTTCCATAATCCCTGAAATGCTGCAGCTACACTATCTCACGAACTTTTTCTTGGGCGCAATCTCTGGGCATCGGCAGCAGCACGGACCTGCAAACGTTCCTGGGTGCGGCTGGCATTTGGGCATTACTCAGTGAGACCCTCCTACAGAGGGGCAGAACAGTCAAAGCCGCAGTCCCTCAGAAGTAAGGGGTCGGGAAAAACAGCCGCCTCTGAGACAAAACTCAGGAAGGAGGTGCTGCCTGGGGCTTCGTCACGGTCTGTGTAAAAGCGGGGAGTGGATGGAAGCCGAATACAAAGGACGGGTGCGTGATTGCTGATCCGGGAGAACAGAGTTTCGATACTAGAGACTGGGTAGCTGGATGATGCCATTTTCACCGCTCCCGCGCATGCGCCTACACACCTACAAGCGCCACAACAATCCACCCTAGTAAGCTAAGCAGCGCCATCTAGTGGAGAAAGGAGCCATTACACTAAGTGCCACCCAACTGGGCCAACCTCGCCCTTCAGGAACCAAGTCTCTCTGCCTGCTTAGTTTATGGACTCTAAAGTGCTTCATAGTTTGACTTCTAGGGGAAACGAAGTAATTTCAGACGTATTTCAGTCTGTTCACTGGTCCATCTATTCAATTTCATTTCTTTCTTCCTTTTTTCTTTTTTCTCTTTTTTGTTTCTTTTCTTTTTCTTGAATACAGAAAGAGAAAAAATTCATTTTTATTTTCAATTTTTATTAAAAATATTTTTCTTTAATTTTTTTCTACTATATTTTTTACTTTTCTGTAAATTTTTTCAAACTTTATTTTACTTCCATTATGTCATTTTAGTCTACTTCAGGGTATTTGATTTTCAAATTTTCAAACGATTTACTTTTTTTTCTTTCCCCTTTTTTCTCTAATCTATCAAGCCCATTTCAACACCCAGACCAAAACACACCTAGCATCTAGCATCATTTATTCGATTGTGTGTGTGTGTGTGTTTTAATTTTAATTGTTTTTACCTCATTAATTCCTTTTCTCCCTTCAAAATGATGAAATGAAGGAATTCACCCCAAAAGAAAGAGCAGGAAGAAACAACAGCTAGGGACTTAACCAACACAGATACAAGCAAGATGTCTGAACCAGAATTTAGAATCGCGATAATAAGAATACTAGCTGGAGTCGAAACTAGATTAGAATCCCTTTCTGCAGAGATAAAAGAAGTAAAAGCTAGTCAGGATGAAGTAAAAAATGCTATAACTGAGCTGCAGTCCCTAATGGATGCCACAGCAGCAAAGATGGATGAGGCAGAACAGAGAATCAGTGATATAGAGGACAAACTTATGGAGAAAAATGAAGCAGAAGAAAAAAGGGAGATGAAGGCAAAAGAGCACGATTTAAGGCTTAGAGAAACCAGTGACTCATTAAAAAGGAACAACATCCGAATCATAGAGGTCCCAGAAGAGGAAGAGAGAGGAATAGGGGTAGAAGGGTTATGTGAGCAAATCATAGCAGAAAACTTTCCTAACCTGGGGAAAGACACAGACATCAAAATCCAGGAAGCATGGAGGACTCCTATTAGAGTCAACAAAAACCGACCATCAACAAGGCATATCATAGTCTAATTCACAAAATACTCAGGCCAGGAGAGAATCATGAAAGCAGCAAGGGAAAAAAAGTCCTTAACCTACAAGGGAAGACAGATCAGGTTTGCAGCAGACCTATCCACAGAAACTTGGCAGGCCAGAAAAGAGTGGCAGGATATATTAAATGTGCTGAATCAGAAAAATATGCAACCAAGAATTCTTTATCCAGCAAGGCTATCATTCAAAATAGAAGGAGAGATAAAAAGTTTCCCAGACAAACAGATATTAAAGGAGTTTGTGACCACTAAACCAGCCCTGCAAGAAATTTTAAGGGGGACTCTCTGAGGGGAGAAAAGATGAAAATAAATAAATAAATAAATACCAAAAACAACAAAGACTAGAAAGGACCAGAGAACACCACCAGAAACTCCAACTCTACAAGCAACATAAATGGCAATAAATTCATATCTTTCAGTACTTACTCTAAACGTCAATGGACTCAATGCTCCAATCAAAAGACATAGTGTAACAGAATGGATAATAAAACAAGATCCATCTATATGCTGTTTACAAGAGACCCACTTTAGACCTAAAGACACCCACAGATTGAAAATAAGGGGATGGAGAACCATCTATCATGCTAATGGTCAACAAAAGAAAGCCGGAGTAGCCATACTTATATTAGACAATCTAGACTTTAAAATAAAGACTGTATCAAGAGATGCAAAAGGGCATTATATCATAATCAAGGGGTCTATCCACCAAGAAGACCTCACAATTGTAAACATTTATGCACCAAATGTGAGAGCACCCAAATATATAAATCAATTAATCACAAACATAAAGAAACTCATTGATAGTAATACCATAATACTAGGGGACTTCAACACCCCACTCACAGCAATAGACAGATCATCTAATAAAAAAATCAACAAAGAAACAATGGCTTTGAATGACACACTGGACTAGATGGACGTAATAGATACATTCAGAACATTTCATCCTAAAGCAGCGGAATATACATTCTTCTCTAGTGCACATGGAACGTTCTCCAGAATAGACCACATACTGGGACACAAATCAGCCCTCAAGTACAAAAAGATCAAGATCATACTGTGAATATTTTAAAATATACTATTTCTAGTAGGTTTTTGATACCTATCCTTTGACATAATAGAAAGTTCTACCTTGCTAAGAGTTTTTAAAATTAATTAATGGGTGTCAACTTTTATCATGTTTTTCAAAATACGTCTATTTGAAAGGGGTTATATGTTTCCTTTTTATTTAAAATATTTTTTTAAGTTTATTTATTTTGAGAGAGAGAGAGAGAGCAAACAGGGTAGGCACAGAGAGAGAGAGTCCCAAGCAAGCTCTGCGCTGTCAGCATATAGCCCATTGTGGGGCTCAAACTCACGAACTGTGCAATCATGACCTGAGCCGAAATCAAGAGTTGGACACTTAACTGACTGAGCCACCCAGGGACCCCTGTTGTATGATGTTTCTACTGAATTTGTTAGCATGTAGTATTATTTCTACAGATTTTATTATTAAACCAGTGTTCATTTGTGGACAAACATTACTTAAAATTGATAAATCATAATTTTTATGTACAATTCTGAACTGTTTGCTAACAATTTATTTAAGATTTTTATATCTATGATTGGCCTCTAATTTTTCTTCTTATTGTTCCTGTCTAGTTTGTCATGGTACATCTATCATATTGACTTTCTAAACTGGAATGGGAAGTTTCCCTTTTTTCTGCTTAATGGAATAATTTGCATAACATACAGATTGTCTGCTCTATGAGTTTTGTGAGACTCACCTGTAAAATCAAATAGATCACATATTTTGTTTTATCTTGTTTGGTTTTCCTTTATAGGTATATTTTTAGCAACTGACTCAATTTATTGAACTACTCAAGTTTTCTATTCCTTTTTAAATCAATTTTAGTAAGATATATTTTTTTCCTAAGAATTACTTCTTTCCCCTTGGTGGGTTAGTTGTCTCTTGCTGAATAATAAATCACCCCCAAACTTCAATGCAATCCCAATCAAAATCCCAGCAAGTTATTTTGTGGATATCGATAAACCAACTCTAAGGTTTATATGGAGAGGCAAAAGACTCAGAATAGCTAACACAGTACTGAAAGAAAAGTACAAAATTGGAGGGCCGATGCTACCTGATGTCAGGACTTACTATAAAGCTACAGTAATCAGGACAGCATAGTACTGGTGAGAGAACAGGCAGATAGATCAAGGGACAGAATAGAGTACTCAAGAATAGAGTGACGTGAATATGGTCAACTGATCTTTGACGAAGGAGCAAAGGCAATACAGTGAAGAAAAAGTCTTTTCAACAAATGGTGCTGGAACAACTAGACATCCATATGATAAAAAAAAAATCTAGACACTAGGCTGTCACACAACGTAATGATAATAAACTTACATGTGCAATGCAAAACAATAGAACTCCTAGAAGATAACATAGGAGAAAATCTACATGGCCTTGGGTATGGCAGTGACTTTTAAGTTTTTAAATTTTTATTTACTTTTGAGAGAGAGAGAAAGAGCATGAACAGGGGAGGGATGGGGGAGAGAGAGAGAGAGAGAGAGCAGGGGAGAGAATCTCAAGCAGCCTCCATGCCCAGTGGCCCAGTGGGGAGCCGGACATGGAGCCAACATGGAGCCCAACACAGGGGCTCTGTGTGGGGCTCCGTGTGGGGCACCACCTCACAATCACGAGATCATGACCTGAGCTGAAATCAAGAGCCCAACACTTAACCAACTGAGCTATCCAGCCGTCCCCCAGCAGTGACTTTTTAGTTGTAACACCAAAGGCACAATCCATTAAAGGAGAAATCAATAAGCTGGATTTCATTAAAATTAAACACTTCTTCTCTGCAAAAGACATTGTCAAGCGAATGAGAAGACAAGCCACAGACCGTGAAAAATATTTGCAAGAGGTGTATCTGCTAAAGGACTATTACCCAAAATACAGTAAGAATTCTCAAAACTCACCGTAAGAAAATGAACAATCTGATTAAAAACAGGCAGAAGACCAGAGCAAACACCTCACCAAAGAAAATGTACAAATGGTTAATGGGCACGAGAAAAGATGCTCCACATCGTATGTCATTAGGTCAATGCAATTCAAACAGCAATGAAATACTACTACACACGGATTAGAATGACCCAAATGCGGAACCCCGGCGTCACCAAATGCTGGTAAGGATGTAGAGCAACAGGAACTCTCACTCATTGCAGGTGGGAATGCAAATGGTACACCCACTTTGGAAGTCAGTGGAGTGGTTTCTTACAAAACTAAATATAGTCTTATCGTATGCTGCAGTAATCATGCTCCTTCGAATTTACTCAAAGGAGTTGAAAATCTATGTCAGTACAAACACTTGTACACAGATATTTATAGCGGTTTTATTTATAGTTCCAGAACTTGGAAGCCAGGAGATCCCTCAGTAAGTCAATGGATAATTAACTGTGGTGTACCCAATGAAATATTATTTAGTACTAAAAAGAAAGGAGCTATCAAGCCGTATAAAGACACGGAGGAAACTTAAGTGTATGTTACTGGGGCGCCTGGGTGGCTCAGTCGGTTGAGCATCTGACTTCAGCTCAGGTCATGATCTCGCGGTCTGTGAGTTCGAGCCCCGCATCGGGCTCTGTGCTCACAGCTCGGAGCCTGGAGCCTGCCTTGGATTCTGTGTCTCCCTCTCTCTCTGCTCCTCCCCTGCTAGTGCTTTCTCTGTCTCTCAAAAATAAGTAAACATTAACAAAAAGTGTACATTACTAAGTGAAAGAAGCCAAGCTGACAAGGCTATATATATTGTACGATCCCAATGTATGACATTCTGGAACAGGTAAAACCATGGAGATAGTACTAAAGACAAAACCAAGATCACTAGTTGCCAGGGGTTGGAGGGAGAGGGGGAGGAATCTGCAGAGCAGAGAGGATTTTTTTTTAGGCAGTAAAAATATTTCGTGTGGTACTATCATGGTGGATACATGTTATTGCACCTTTGTCAAAACCCATAGAAGGTAAAACACCAAGAGTAAAGCCTAATGTAGACTGTGGACTTTGGGTGATGTAGCATCAATGTGGGCTCACCAATCATAATAAATGTACCATTCTGGGATAGGTTGTTGACAGTGAGGGAAGCTGTGTGGGTGTGGGAGGAGGGGAAAGGAGAACTTTCTGTCATCTCTGCTCCATTTTGCTGTGAACCTAAAACTTCTCTAAAAAATAAAGTCTACTCAAAATAAATACGTATAACTCAGTTAAAATAAATTGCCCCCAAACTTAGCACTTTCAATAACAAGAAATATTTATCTCACATAGTTTCTGTGGTCAGATTCCTGGATTCCTAGTCAGGAAAGACGAGCTGGGTGCTTTGGGTTCAAGGTCTCCCATGAAGTTGCAGTCAAGATGTCAGCCAGGGTCGCCGTCCTTTGAACCTTTGAGTGAGTCTAGAAGATTCCCTCCTAATTTGGGTCACTCATGGCTGAGAGGGGGAGGCCTCAGTTCCTCACCATGTGGAGCTCTCCATGGAGTTGCTTGGGTATCATCACAGTATGGGACTGGCTTCCCCAGAGTGAGTGATCCAAGAGAGAACAAAGTCAAACCACAGTCTTTTTTGACCCGGTTTTGAAAGTCACATGCCATCATTTTCATGATATTCTACTGGTTACACAGGTCAGCTCTAGTCAGTGTGGGAGAAGACTTCACAAAGCTGTGGCCACCAGGAAGTCAAGACAATTGTAGGCAAGCCTGGAAATTAGCTACTGCGTAAGTTTTTTCAAATTTATCAGCTAAGAGTAATTCTGACCAACCATTCTTTAAATATGTGCTATATCTACAACTGTCTCTCCTAACTGTTACAATCCTGAAAATTGTTGGTGTGTGACTTTTTTGCTTGTTTGTTTTTGTTTTTGGATAAGCCTGTCAGAGATTTGTCTATGTTAAGGAAGAAGCTTTTGGATTTTTTGACAGTCTCCAATGTATGGTCGTTATATATTTAATTACCTTGCTATTTTCTTTATATCTTCCCCCTTCTCCTTTCTTTGGTTTGTTCTGTACTGTCTCTAACTTCTTGAGTTTAATCACTAGAGTATTTTTAATGTATTTGTTACTAAAGTATGTATTTAGGTTATAAATTTCTCTGTGAATATTGTTTTTAGCTGCAGCTCATAAACTTTGATATGCAGTGTTTTCATTTTCTTTCGGCTCTGATTATTTTCTAATCCATTATAATTTCTTTTGAAAAAAATTTTTTAATATTTATTTTTTTTTGAGAGAGAGAGACAGAGTGAAAGTGGGGGAGGGTAGAGAGAGAGGGAGACACAGAATCCAAAGCAGGCTCCAGGCTCTGAGCTGTCAGCACAGAGCCCGATGTGGGGCTCCAACTCACAGACCGTGAGATTGTGACCTGAGCTGAAGTCGGATGCTTAAACAACTGAGCCACCCAGGAGCCCCTCTAATTTCTTTTTAAACTCATGAGTCAATTTAGAAGCATTGTTTCTTTGTTTAATTGTAATATAATTGTACAACTTCCTTTTGGTTAGTATTTTTTTTACTATATCTTTTCCCATCAGGTTTCCCCCCATGTTTATGTCAGTATGTTTTAATTATGTCTCTTGAAAACAATGTCTGGTTGCCTTTTGCTTTGTTTTGTGTTTTTCTCCAATCTGACATTCTCTGTCTTGTAACCAGAAAATTTTGATTATTTACATTTACCTCAATCACTAATATCTTTAAACATATTTTTACCACTTTATATTGTATTTGCTATTTGCCATGTTTCTTCTTTGCTAATTTTTACCCTCTTTCTGCTCTTGATGAAGTTTTCTATATTCTTTACTTTCTTTTCCTTTTATTTATTTTATTTATTTTTTAAGTTTCTTTATTTATTTTGAGAGAGATAGAGAGTGTGCTAGTGGGAGAGGAGTAAAGAGAGAGGGAGAGAATCCCAAGTGGCTCTGCACTGTCAGTGCAGAGCCTGATGTGGGGCCCAAAATCACAAACTGCAGGATCATGACCTGAGCCAAAGTCGGATGCTTAACTGACTGAGCCACCCAGGTACCCCGCACTCCGTTTCTTTCTTTTAATGTGCATTTTTAAGTTGATAACCATTTTAGGTTAATGATTTAATCTGTATCTCTACTCTCCTTACAAACATAAAAGGACTTTAGAATACTTGAAATCTGATCACTCCCTCCCATCAGACATGATATTATTCTCCAGTATTTTAGTTCCATGCTGTTTTCTTATTCCTCAAGTTAGTTTAAGGATGGCCAGATCCTCAAATGACTAATACACTAAAATAGACACCTTCAAAGCAGTGGTTCAGACAAGAGAGAAGTGTTCTTTCTTTCTCACATAACATTCCAGAAGCAATGAAGTGGTCTAAGGCTGTTAGGCAGCTCCATCCTATGAGGTCACCCCAGATAGTTTTCTTCTATCTGCTTCTTCTACCCTCCCCTACCTAGGGTTAAATCCTGGCACCAGAATGTTCTTAACCACCATATCATAATCATCTTAACTACCTAGATGATAGTTCACCTCTACCATGTCCACACTCTACCCTATGGGAAGGGAGAAAGATGAAACTGAACGCAAGCAACTTCTTTTAAGGAAGTGACTTGCAAGTACCTAGGATTGCTCTTTGTTGCAAAGGAGGCTGGGAAATGTAGTCTTTTGCTGGGTGACCAAGAGCCCACCTAAAACTTGGAGGCTTCTGTTATGGGAAGAAGGTGAGAATAGGCTTTGGGAAATAAGTTGCAGTCTTCATAGGCATCAGCAGAATCCTGTGTCCTCTTTTAACTTTCTCTGTGTTTGCTTCAACCTTGGGCAAGCAGGCTCCCTGCTCCCCCAGTGATGGCAAAGATGGTCACTAACAACATTATCCTAATGGTCTCTCATTTTAGCGATTCCAGTAAAAAGAGAGAGAGAGAGAGAGAGAGAGGCTCCTTACAAATAGTTCCAACTGAAGTCTAGGATTTCCTCTAATTGCTCCAGTGGGGATCACATGTCCATCATAAACTAGTCACTTTGGCCATGGGGATGCAGTGCCCTGGTAAATAGGGGTGGGTCACATAGTCATCTCAGGAAGGTGTATCAAGTAGGGTTAATCCTATGCAAACCATAGGAACTGAAAGTCAGAAAGAAGTGGTCCCCAACAGACAAATAATGAGGTGCTTCTGTCATCAGAATGGATGCTGAGCAAGCAACAGAAACAGGTAACCATTAGATTTATCTATCCTATCAGGTACTGGATGGTTCAAGAAAGTTGTACCATTGAATGTGTTTTAAAAATCCAAATGAGGGGCGCCTGGGTGGCGCAGTCGGTTAAGCGTCCGACTTCAGCCAGGTCACGATCTCACGGTCCGTGAGTTCGAGCCCCGCGTCAGGCTCTGGGCTGATGGCTCGGAGCCTGGAGCCTGTTTCCGATTCTGTGTCTCCCTCTCTCTCTGCCCCTCCCCCGTTCATGCTCTGTCTCTCTCTGTCCCAAAAATAAATAAACGTTGAAAAAAAAATTAAAAAAAAAAATAAAAATCCAAATGAATGAAGGTGGAAGGTGATATTGGCGATGAAGTTGCCTGGAATACTCTTACTTACAATACTGATAGGAGAGCTTCTACTCATCTCTCCTTAGTCATACATTCAGCACCTTATGAATGAACCTCTGTTATGCTGACCATACTGCTTGCTAATTATTTATTTTGTCTGTCTCCCAGTCCTCCCATAACACACCCCTCTAATTGAGGGCTCCCTCGGAGCTAGAATTCGTTTGTGTTCCACAATGCCCAAGGCACAGAGTGGACATCAGGAGACTAGACTTGTTAAATGAAAGCAAGGTAAAGTCTCAATGACTCTCAGTAGCCCCTGCCAGTTTCCAATCCCTTTGAAAATCGTTATTGGAAAGACACGCACCAAATCCCAGGGAGTTCTGCAGAACTGGGGGTCAGACCAGATTATGTTGTTTATAGAAATGTATTTCCTAATGACTGAAAAACAGTGCCAGGCATCATATTATTTGTGGAACTCAAATCAAATCATAAAAAGACAAAGACCCAAGTAGGAGGAAGTTCAACAGATAATTGATTAATCAGAGTTGTCTTCTCATCCTGTTTGATTCTAAGGTTAAAACACACACACACACACACACACACACACACACACACACCCCAGCTGCGTTTTGCAGTTCCCAATCTAAACACGTAAGTGACTTCCTTCCCCAGAAACACCAATGCCCCAGCTTACTTGATGCTGAAAACTCTACCTATCTTGGAGAGAAGCAGAGTCGAAGGCCAGTGAATGTTGCTAGGGATAGACAGTAGAACACAGTATAGGAGACATAAATGGGGGGCCATGAAGAAGAGGCCAAAGGGTACTTAGAAAAACAAGAGGTCTTCCTGGAGAAGATGTCCAAGTGGCTGGCCTGCTGGAGAAGCTCCACCTAGGGTTTCCTGGGTGGGTCCTTTGAATACTAATAGCTACCACTCACTAAGCCATTGCTGTATGCCAGATGTTGTGGTAAGCATTTTTAGTGCAATATCTCGTTTTAGGGATGTCCAGGTTGCTCAGTCGATTAAGTGTCCAACTCTTGATTTTGGCTCAGGTCATGATCTCACAGTCATGGGATGGAGCCCCACATAAGGCTCATATGTCCATGGCCGTACAGCTAAGGAATGTAAAAGCCAGAATTTGAATCACTGTGGATTTGATTTGACTCAAAGCTTCCACTCTGAGACCTTAACTGTCTTCAGCAAATCACTTGGAGGTAACTATCATTTCCTCCATTCTATAAATGAAGCTACTGAGGCCCAGGGATGATCCAACTTGCCCAAGTGACACGGATAGTAAGTGTCAGAGCCTAATCAAGCCTGTCTAACTCCAAGATCTACCGTGCCTCTTCGGTAGAGGAAGAGCAAAAGCCAGGGGTCAGGAACATGCCAGAATCTCCCTTTGCATCAGGACCCACCCTGCCCTAGGAGTCTGTCCCCTTGTTTCCTTTCTGCCCCCAATCTCCACACTTAGGTCCCTTCCAGGAATGTTCTTTTCCATGTCTCTCCCCAGTGTGGCCCCTGGGCTGAATAGGGGCTGGTAGCTCTTGGGCAGCTCTAAGACACCTTTCCCCTAAAGGTCCTCTAAAAAAGGAACAGCTACCGCACCACCAGCCTGGGGACTCACACCCCCACACATCTGAACAAGGTTTGTGCATGACTGGCAAGTGCTTGGATCAGGAGTCAGCCAAACCGAGTTACTAGCCAATCCCGCCTAGTAACTGGCCAACACCAGCTTTCTCTTTAAAAAGCGTCTATTCTGGGACAGACATTTCACTAGGGATATCCTTCATATTTTAAAAACCGAATCCCCCCACCTCCGCGATTGGCCCTATTTTACAAAAGAGGAGCCTCAGGCTCCCGGAGGGGAAGCGACCGGCATGAGGACAGCACGTCAGTCACCAGGCTGGGACTAGAACCCACCTAGGCCCCAGATTCTGCTGTTGCCTAGGAGCTGAGGAGGGAGGAGCTGCCAGAGCCGAGGGGGGAGGGGAAAGAGCGAGGGCGAGCTCCCAGCAGCGCGCGCTGACGACAGCAGGTGATTTTTTTCTGCAGCGCGCTTTCTCTCAGCATCTTTCCTGGATTTTTTTTTCCCCCTGCCGAGCCGTAGATAAGGGTGGGGCCGCTTCCCTGCAGCAGAGACGGCAGCGGCAGTGGCTGCAGCATCATTGGGAGCAGCTGCTGCAGCAATGCTCGGTCTCCGCTGGAGGTGATCGCCTCCGAGCCCTGCCTGCTAGGTGGCCGGCTGCGACGGGACGCCTCGGAGTAGGAAAATCCAGCCTCGCTCGTGGACCCGAAAGCCACACTCCTCGGCCTTTCCTCTACGCCATGGCTTAAGCCCGCAGCCACCTCGCCTCGCGTCGCCTCGCTTGGCCGGGGTCTGCGCGCCGCCGCCGCCGCAGCAGGGAGGGGCGCGACCCAGACGCCCTCGCCCGGGGACTCGGGAACGCCTTGTGTCTCAACCATCGGTGCCCGCAGCCGACAGCTCTCCCAAGACCTTTGCAGGCGGCTCCCGGAGGCGTTTGCAGCCGGTAATCGGGGGACTTTATGGACTTTATCTCAGTGATAGCTTGACCTTCCTGGGTGCTCTCCGAGGGAGGAGACCGAGGTAGCTCGGGCCACCGAGGGAAAAACAGTGGGAACCAGATTAGCGACTGGTCGAGGGCCAAGGGACTGAAGTAAGATTAGAGACTTGCTTTAGAACCACAAAAAAGAAAGAGGGAGGGCCAGCTTCGCAGCTAGCATCATGGCGTGGCCGTGCATCACGCGGGCCTGCTGCATCGCCCGCTTCTGGAACCAGCTGGACAAGGCGGACATCGCTGTGCCGCTGGTTTTCACCAAGTACTCGGAGGCCACCGAGGCCCCGAGCGCCCCGCCGCAGCCGCCGCCGCCGCAGCAGCAGGCGCAGCCGGCGCACGCGCCCCCCTCGGCGCGGGCGGTCGCCATAGAGACGCAGCCGGCCCAGGGCGAGTTGGATGCAGTTGCCCGGGCAACGGGGCCGGCGCCGGGGCCTAGCGGCGAACGCGAGGCGGCGGCTGCCCCCGGCCGGAGCGGGCCCGGCCCCGGCCCGGCCTCCGGCTCCGCCTCCAGCGCGGGCCCCGCGGACTCGGTGATGCGTCAGGACTACCGCGCCTGGAAGGTGCAGCGGCCCGAGCCGAGCTGCCGGCCGCGCAGCGAGTACCAGCCTTCCGACGCGCCCTTCGAGCGCGAGACCCAGTACCAGAAGGACTTCCGCGCCTGGCCGCTGCCGCGCCGCGGAGACCACCCGTGGATTCCCAAGCCCGTGCAGATCCCCGCGACCTCCCAGGCTTCGGTGCCAATTCTCGGGGCGTCCAAGCGCCGGCCGCAGAGCCAGGAGCGCTGGCCCGCGCAGGCCGCCGCCGAGGCCCAGGAGCAGGAGGCGACCCCTGGCGGAGCGGGTGGCCTCGCAGCCGGAAAGCCCTCCGGTGCCGATGAGCGCGACACACGCAGGAAGCCCGGGCCCGCCTGGATGCTGCGTCGCGCCGAGGGGCAGGGGCCGGAGCAGACGCCGCTGCCCGCAGCCCAGGCCCAGGTCCAGGCCGCGGTCCCCGAGGGTGGCAAGGGGCGCGCAGCGGCGGACGCCCTCAACAGGCAAATCCGCGAGGAAGTGGCGAGCGCGGTGAGCAGCTCCTACAGGTGAGACGCGGGCCTCAGCGCAGGCGACAAGACACCCTTACCCTTTCCCGAAAGCTGCCAGGCCGAGGCTCCTTCTCTGCATCGCAGGCCGCACACGCAGCCCCTCCCCTTCCAGACCACACCCTCGCCCCAGCCGCATCCCAGACACCCTTCCAGGGCTGGCTTCTTTCTGCTTTCTTACGGGAAGGCTGTTAGCGCTATCCATCCCGGCCTGCCCTGTCTTTCCCTATACCACTTTAGCCACTTTTCCCCCCACCTCAGATCCCTGCCTGCTCAACAGAGACCCTTTGCTGTTTCTTCACAGGTTGTGCCATTCTGCCCCACCCACCTCACCAGCTGCATTCGCCTGGATGCTGCCCCTTGCTGGCTGAGCTGCTGCCCGCTGGCCTTGGTGCCTTCCCGCAGGGCCCCATCCTCCTAGAAAAGGCACTCTTTCCAAATGCCCAGTCCTCCTCCTCCGTAGCCCAGTCCACTTG
Organism: Lynx rufus; assembly: GCF_022079265.1. Classification (NCBI taxonomy): domain Eukaryota; kingdom Metazoa; phylum Chordata; class Mammalia; order Carnivora; family Felidae; genus Lynx; species Lynx rufus. The sequence goes on from NW_025814897.1 coordinate 56,724,810, forward strand.
GCCTTTCATTCTTTCCTCCCTCTCTCAGTCCCTGGGAGACATCCCAGCACCACACCCTTTTCCAGAATCCCGGCAGGGCTCTTGGAAATCACCCTCCTCCTTCTACATCAGGCTTTTGAAGTCAGATTCCTTCCTCCTCTTAGTACCTGTGACACACTGAGCACATTTCTTTACCTTTCTTAGCCTCCGGTTCTTGTAAGATGCGATTGATGATAGACTGTTCTCTTAGAATTGCTTGTTCATTTATTAAACATTAATATTCGACATATTTTAGAGCGCCTACTATATGCCTGGTACCGCACTAGACATCGTGAGGATTACATGAGATGCTGAGGAGGAGAATTATGCCTGGCACATCGTAGGTGAAATCAATGTCTTAGTTCCATTACAACCTGTGCATGACGCCTCGTTATCCTGATTTCCACTTTCTAGGTACCTCCAGCCTTTTCCCCTGTTGATGTATTTCCTTTCTCCTTTCCCTTTATCTTCCCTAGTTGTGTTGCTCATTCTGCTACCACTGAGAAGCCCTTCTTTAGCACATTTAAATTCCCTGTAAATGAATGCCTCCAAGAAAGGGCATATCCATTTTCCCTCTGTGTGTGTGTGTGTGTGTGTGTGTGTGTCTTTCTGCCTCTCTCTCTCCCTCCCTCCCTCCATCTCTCATACCCTCTCCCTCTCTCCATCCTTCTAGAATGCTCCTTCGGCTGCAGCCTCAGCCCTTCCAACTTGCTTTCTCACCCTTCATATATCCAATAATATGTATTTGTGAGTGCTTAGTTCTCCATCCTGCCCTAATGTTTTAACCCAGATCAAGAAGCTAACAGATCACATTTGACTCTGACATGTAATATTGGGCTGTAGGGTCTCTGGGGAAACAGATGTGCATGATGAATAAATGAGCTAGCGGTGTTCAAAATGTGGCTTATGGGGTCCTTCATCAATGCCACAGCCAGTTGCCTCCTTCCTGCAGGAGACTGTGGTTGGGGGGACTGCAGAGTTAGTACCTTTTGCCAAGACACTATATGTAGCCTCATGTCGGACTGATGTCTTTCTCCAATGAACGTAACAACCACTCCCTCATATGCTGAGCGAAGCATAGTATAGATAGATATCCTTCCTTTTTAAGACAAAAGTCCTCTCTCTCCCAGATTTTGACTCTGGAAAGCATTCTCCGATGAGAGGGGGCAGCTAATATTTGGCTCCTAATCCATCTTCCTGAATTCCACCTCCCACTTGGCATTTCTCTCTTGGTTTATTGTTATCACGACCACAGTGGTCCCCCAGGAGTGCACTACTTTTTTTTTTTTCCATGGCTTCGGTCAGGCAAGATTGTTTTCCTTGGCTCCTAGCCATCAGGAGTGGAATTTTCACAATTTCTTCATGCCACTACCAAGAGACGGTCCAAAAGAAAGGAAGGGAGCAAATAGACAAGGAGCATAAACAACAAAGCCAAGATGTAGTATTGCGACTCTGCCCTGGCTTTCTTGTTTACCAGGCGGGCCCCGCTTCATTCCCCGAGAGCCCTGCGATTGGCCCGACATCACAGATTTTGGATCCGGTCTCCTCATCTTCCTACTCCCATCCTACTACCCTGAGGTGGGTGGAACTTTAACACCCACCTCGCTTTCTCAGAGGAACTACCCCTCCTCACCTCCACGGAGTCAAGGCCAATCAAGAGAGATCCCAAATTCTCAAATCTCCTTTGGTGATCCTCCTCAGTTTATGTTTCCAAGGTAGTCGGACTCGCTTTGTTCATGGATTATTGGCTGGACAGTCAGGGAATGACCTACCCTTCAGATACAACCCTCCAAATATTTTGGCCTGTACCTTTGTTCCATCTGGCCTCTTCCCCACAAAACCCTACCATACCTGTACAGCAAACATGGCAGGCTTTACAGTTAGAAATATACTCAGGGCCGCCTGGGTGGCTCAGTCGGTTAAGCCTCCAACTTTGGCCCAGGTCACGATCTCGCCATTCGTGAGTTTGAGCCCCACATCGGGCTCTGTGCTGACAGCTCAGAGCCTGGAGCCTGCTTTGAGTTCTGTGTCTCCCTCTCTCTCTCTCTGCTCCTCCCCCGCTCTCACTCTGTCTCTCTCTCTAAAATAAATAAACATTAAAAAAATACTTAGAAATATACTGCAAGTGATGGGATTGAATGGGGGAAGGCTATGCTCTTGCAGCTGGTGAGAATGATTATTTTAGTGACTATCAGAACTCCACCAACCTATCAAAAAAAATCTCTAAGCACCTCAAAAAAATTATTTTTCTCATTTGGGTCTTCTGTAAAATTTAATTATGCATGTGACTTTTGGGCCAGCAGTTCCATTTTGCTGTATAATCAGGAGGGTTTTGAAGCATTAAGAGAATGAGTGTTGCTAAGAGACATCAATTTCCTTAATGGACAATTTAAGTGCATGACAGATTTGATGTGAAATTTAACATTGTTTTTTTGTTTCAGAAGAAAAATTGACCAGTCATAGATAAATGCACTTTGGGTGAAAGTAGATATGAAGAAATAAGATAATCAATTAATCAGATATACCACAGAGAAAAAAGATGCCTGGAAATTGTAGGCTTATCTGGAACATTGATATTTCTTCCCTATGGCCTCATGTTCTTTTCCTTGCTATGATTCCGAATATCTCCTGAATTTAAGTACGCCCCATGGCTGGCAGAGATGAGTCTTACATTGCCTTATTAGAAGCCAAGTTGGGTTCCATTTCAGAGATAATTTGATTTACAAACCCTTTTCTTCTGCCACTCTACATAAATCATGGTGGCTTACACCATGGTGACTAGTTCATCTCATGGGCTTTCCAAGTGACATCTGTCACATGACATGAATGCGAGCAGTTTGCTTAAATAGAGAAAAGACACATAATCCATCAGCTTACCATTCTGGTGTATAATGTAAAATATATATTCAGCACGCAGAGTCATATACATACTAATTGGTTTTCTCCTACACTATTCAGTTAGTAGATAGCATCGTATGTCTTTGACGCTATGATTTTGAGGAAACTTCTGAATTCAACTAGTTAATCTAATTCATAACCTATCCACACTAGCCTGGGATTTTTGCATTAAGTGGTATCTCAGATGTCGTTCATTATTCACAATCAAGAAGTTGATTAGTCTTTAGTACACTCATATGACATAGATGATATTATAAAATCGGGAAAGCATGCCTCTGTTATCATTTTTAATATTAAAGATGGATTTCACGAGGCAGCTGTTTGTGACTTTAGACCTAGCATTCTCAATTAGAAAAGAGATGAGTCATGAGGAGGGGATTAAAATTCCCCTCTCAGTCAACCCCATTGCCCTCGACATCAGTTAATAGGGATAGATGGGGTGGCAGGTGCTCCCCATAGAAATGCTAATGAGAAACTTTTCCTGGAAGAAATCAGCTGAGGCACCAGGAGGTAGAATTAATAAACCAGAGGCAAAGTATTTGACAAATGAGAGTAGCAACAAGGAAGTCAGAAAGAAAAGGAACCTTTAGTATCTGCCCTACAGTCTCCCATGAAGGTTAGAGAAAGGCCCGTCTGACCTGGCTCCCGCTGACAGAATTGCCCATTTCCCTAATTTCTTCCTGGGTAAGTCTCAGCAATACTTCGAGGCCAATCTCAGATGCTGAATCTTTAAGGAGACCTTCCAGGCTTTGCCGTTCAGAACGAATTTTTCTTGTATTCCCTTTTTATACTTTGCACACTTCTCATTGTCTGCTTGAGTATAAGATGCTGTTTTCCATATCTGCCCCTTCCACCAGATCACAAACACTTGGAGAGAAGGGCTGTATTTAGTTCACCTCTCTACCTCTCACAGTGTAACACTGTGTCTAGGTGCCATACAGATTTGCTGAATCCAGTAGAATATTTAGAGTTTGGTGAACATTTTTTTCCATCTACACATTGATTCATTTCATTCAGCTTTATTTAGTTGGATTTATTTCAAAAAAAAAAATGACCACCAAGCCCCTGCTATGTATCAGATAGAGGGCTGGGGATACCAAATGAATAAGTTAAAACCTTTATGTAAGGAGTTGTACCTGCCTTGATCAAGATAAAATCCAATCTCTACTAGGTTAGCACTAGAAGTAAATGTTCAAATGAGGACAGGCAGCAAACTGAACAGACCTGATGTACCTTCACCCAGGGCAGTGGTTCTCAACCTTGACTGCACATTGGCATCACTGGAGAGCTTAAAAAATGCTTATGCACAGGTGCCTTGCCCAGAAATGCCGATTTAATTGGTCTGGGGTGTGGCCTGGGCATCTGAATATTTTAAAAATGGTCCCAGGTGATTCTAATGTGTAATTCAGGTCATGACCTACTTCCCAAAGGCAAGGGTTCTCAAAATTTAGTGTACCAAAGAATGATCTGGCAAATTTCCTAAAATGCAGATTCCTGGGCCTCATCCTCAGGCATACTGATTCAGTAGGTTTAAAGTAGAGCCTAAGAAACTACAGTTTAACAAGCAGTCTAGTATCACCTAATTTTGATACAGGTGAACTTCAAGCTTTACTTGGGGAAATATTGCTTGCAGACATTTGCTGCCTTTAAATTACTAGCTTTCTCATATACAAACATGATGTTGCTTGCCATTTATTTAAGTCTTTTATGTCCTTCATTTACAGTTTGTAATTTTCTCCACAAGTGTCTCTCACACACACACTTTTAAGTTTTATTGTTCTATATTTAAGTCTTTAACAATATAACTGGATTTTATGTATGGAATGAGGTAGGGTTCCAATTTTCTTTTTTCCCATATGGAAACTCATTTATCCCAATATCCTTTTTAAGTTCAACTTTTCATCACTAATATCTCCATGAATCTCCCCTATCATATAAAGGTCCCTTATGCTTGGATATATTTCTGAGATCTCTGTTCTATTCTGTTGTTCTGAGTTAATGCCACACCAACATCTTTTCTTTTTGTCAAAGATATTAGAAAAAATTTTTTAATGTTTATTTATTATTGAGAGACAGAGAGACACAGAACATGAGCAGGGGAGGGGTAGAGAGAGGGGGAGACATAGAATCTGAAGTAGACTCCAGGCTCTGAGCTGTCAGCACAGAGCCCGACACGGGGGCTCGAACTCACAAACTGCGAGATCATGACCTGAGCCAAAGTTGGTCGCTTAACCAACTGAGCCACCCAGGCGCCCCTGTCAAAGATATTTTAAATTATTCTTTCTATTATGAAGATTATATTTTATTTATATATTTTATTACATTTTCTAATTTTTTATTCTTCATATGTATTAATTTTTGGATGTTGATCTTGTATTCAGCAACCTTATCACACTCTGTAATTAGTTTTGTCTGTAGACCCTCTCAGACTTCTTGGACTGTCTGTGGAGATAATGTATGTTTTTAGCAAATACCAATTTATTGTCTTCCTTTCCAATATTTATGTGTTGTGGTGTGTGTGTGTACTGCTACATTGGTGAGGAGACAAGGTGTGGTTTTGATAGTAGGTGAAAACTGGCATCTTTGTCTTGAGATGTGGAAATGCTTCTAAAGTTTTATTGTTAAGCGTGAGGTTTGCTCTGTGTTTTTATGAGATAGCTTCATATCAGGTTAAGAAATTTCTCTTTATCGTAGTTTACTAAGGGTTTCTAAAAATGTGGATGGGTATTGAATTTTGTTGAATGCTTTTTCTGCGTCAGCTGAGATGATTTTCTTTTTGAATCTGTTAATAGAGTGTTCTGATATTGAACCATCTTTGCATTCCTGAGATAAATTCTACTTGTATAAAAATCTATTTTGTGATGCTGAATTTGGTTTGCTTTTTTAAATTTGGAATGTTTGCATACATATTTATATCATCTCCAAAGAGGGAGTATAGAAAATTAGCCATCAGAGAATGGAGCCCTGAGGGATATAAGAATTTGGCGGGGTTGCGTGTGGGGGTGGGTAAAGTACTGACAGCAGAAGGAATAACCATGAAAAAGACAAAGAAGGAGTAATCAGAGGGGACCAGAACAGAAACTTACCACAGAAACCACATTGAGTACCTAACTCAGCAATGCCTTATGCCTATTTGGAAATTTTTACTGAGAAATTACTGTGTACAAAGCATTTTGCTAGATCACTGGTTGATCTTGTGCAGTTAACTCTCAGAGCTATAATGTTGACTGAGACTAACCCACAAAGAGGAGAGGAGATAAGATACAGGCAATTCTTGGTTGCTCTCTTAGGGGGAAAAACATGGCATATATGAATGTTAAAAAAAAAAAAAAGTCAAGCCAGTGATAGTTCTAAATCTAAGTCTATAATCACTAAGAATCACTCAATTTCCCAGATGCAAAACTGAAATATTCCAGTCAATGTTCACTAAGATTAAAATAAATTGTCCATAAGATTATAGCCATGTCTATAATCAATGCAACTTTGGCTTTACAAGTTCTATCGGTTGTATAAATGCTAACAGGTGAGCTTCTAATTCTCTACTAAATGAAGAAAATTGTTGACCTCAACCAACAAACTAAAAATTCTCTTTTTTTGTTTTTTTTGTTTTTTTTTTAATTTTATTTTTTATTTTTTAAAATTTACATCCAAATTAGTTAGCATATAGTGCAACAATGATTTCAGGAGTAGATTCCTTAATGCCCCTTACCCATTTAGCCCATCCCCTCTCCCACAACCCCTCTAGTAACCCTCAGTTTGTTCTCCATATTTCAGAGTCTCTTCTGTTTTGTCCCCCTCCCTGTTTTTATATTATTTTTGTTTCCCTTCCCTTATGTTCATCTGCTTTGTCTCTTAAAGTCATCATAGGAGTGAAGTCATATGATTTTTGTCTTTCTCTGACTAATTTCACTTAGCATAATACCCTCCAGTTCCATCCACGTAGTTGCAAATGGCAAGATTTCATTCTTTTTGATTGCCGAGTAATACTCCATTTTATATATATATACCACATCTTCTTTATCCATTCATCCATCGATGGACATTTGGGCTGTTTCCATTCTTTGGCTATTGTTGACAGTGCTGCTATAAACATTGGGGTGCCTGTGTCCCTTCAAAACAGCACACCTGTGTCCCGTGGATAAATGCCTAGTAGTGCAATTGCTGGGTCATAGGGTAGTTCTATTTTTAGTTTTTTGAGGAACCTCAATACTGTTTTCCAGAGTGGCTGCACCAGCTTGTGCTCCCAAAAAATTATCTTGATGTTTACTAAAGATGCTAGTTTTCACCATTAGAAATAATAATAGTAGCTAATTGAGTGACTACTATGTGCCTAGCAGGCTGCTAGAAATCTTAGATACATTTTCTCCTAGAATCTTTATAGATTCTTTATACCCTTCAGAAATGGTACTATTACTTCCCTGTCAGAGCTTAGTACCCACTTGTCTGCCTTTAGGTTTTTAGACTGTTAAAAGACACAGACTTTGTCTGGAAAAGGCAGCAAGATGGATTCTGTCCTGGAGGCTTCAGAAGGAACACCTTGCTTCTGCTGACACCTTGATCTTTTCCAGTGAGACCCATTACGGACTTTTTAATTTAGAACTATAAGATAATACATTTGGGGGCGCCTGGGTGGCTCAGTTGGTTAAGCATCCACCTTGATTTTGGCTCAGGTCAGGATCTCCTGGTTTGTGAGATTGAATCCTGCATTGGGCTCGATGCTGACAGCACGGAGCCTGCTTGGGATTCTCTCTCTCCCTCTCTTTCTGCCTCTCTCTCTCTCTCTCTCTCTCTCGCTCTCTCTCTCAAAGTAAATAAATAAACTTAAAGAAAAGATAATACATTTGCATTGTTTTCAGCCATTCAGTCTGTGGTAATTCAATTTAGCAGCTATAGGAAACCAAACACAGAGTTTCTTAGTCTTGGCACTAATGATATTTTGGACCAGATAATTCTTTGTTGTGAGGAGCTATCCTGTGCATTGTAGTATCCCTGGCCTCTATCCACTCCGTGCAGTAGCATTCCCCACTGCACCCTCACCCTTGCTAAGTTGTGATAATCAAAATGCTTCCAGATATTGCCAACAGCCCCCTGCAGGGGGAACACTTGCCCCTGATGAGGACCAGTGTTATATGAGAAGTAAACTTACTGCAATACTCTATAATAAGGATATATCTCACAGACATAATGATGGATGAAAGGAACAGAGACAAGTGCACTTATTGAACGATTCCATTTGTATGACTATCAAACACGGTCAAAGGAAGTGATGGTGAAAGTCAAAATAGTGATGATCGCTGAGGGTAGGTTGTGTAACAGGTTGAGAAGGAGCACAAGGGAACGTCTGAGATATTGGAATTGTTCTATATCTTGATCTGGGTGCTGGGTATGTGGATCTATACATGCGAAAAATTAAGATTTTTGGTCTTTATTCTTTGTTATACCTCAACAAAGAATTAAAAAAAAAAAAGTACAAACCAAGAAAATGGAGATCTAGGTTGATGCTCAAGAGAAAAGGCAGAATGGAAAAGCTCTGGACACGGAGCTGTGAGGATCAAACCCACAGACTTCAGGGTGGGTGGGGAATAAAGAGGGTGAGAAGAAGAGAATGTTGAGGCCAGGGCCCAACATGCACTGATGCAGCAGGTGTAGGCAGAAGAAGAGTCGGTCAAGGACAGACCATTGGTGTCTGTGTGTCGCCCCATCTGAGAGTGAGAGCATAGGCCCCACCATTGTCCCAACTTCCCACCTCCCCTGCCTCTGGCCTCTGTGTCCCCTGCAGGAGCTATCCCACACGTATAGAAAACGCTCTAGTACTCTTCCCTATCCTCACTGTCCTAGCACAGCCCATTGTCGATGTGTATTTGTTTCCAAGCTGAACGAAGAGGTTTTGTAGGACCAAGCCTGGCGTAACCTCTTCTGGTGGGAAAATTGGGCCCGGGCCCCAAGCCACAAAACCCACCATAAGTGCCTCCTGGAAACACCGCCTCCTCCACTGTGCTGTTCCCTGTGGTCACTGTCTATTTTGTACAGTGACTTCAAAAAGTCGGCTGATGTTGTGGCATATCCTGGAGTGCATTTTTACAATCATCTTAGCCTGTAAGAACTGTTCTCTTAAACCATCGTAGCAGATGTAAGATAGACAATGGTAGAAAGCAAAGTTGGAGCACATTAGCGAGAACAGAGACATCATTGAATTTCGACCTCATTTGCCGAGAGCTTACTCCGTGTCAATTGCTTTAGCATATCTTTTTATTTAGACTTCATAATGACTTTAAAGTGAATATCTCTCTCTCTTTAAAGATGAAAACTAGGGTAATGGGGATTCCCTTCCCCTCCAGGGCAAGGCCCAGTACCTCGGACTGCAGTCAAGGCCTTCAAGGATCCGAGCTATCTGCTGTTTCCAGCATTTTTGCCCACTGCTCCCCACACACACCTGATGCTTTTTCCTGGAGGTTCTCCGTTTTGGTTACACATTAAAATCAGGGGGGTCCAAGCAGGTGATCTAGCCGAATCACAGACTGAGCTGGGCCTTGACAAGCCCCACATGTAACCGCGGCTGGATTCTGCTCGGTTTTCTCTCTTGCCCTCCTCCCATCTTCCTTCTAAATCCCTCCTATCCTTCAGAGCTTTTAGTCCATTGTGAAAGAGGCTTATACTGTAAAAGCAGGGAATTAGGTTGGATTTATTTGATCATACTATCATAATCATAATGCAGTGCGCTTAATATTATTTTTATTCCAAGTTCAATGCAGCATCTTCAGAGCATGCAAAAGGCTGCATCTATGGGCTAGGATTTAATGTGCAGAGCACACAGTCCCCGCTCACAGGAGCTTGCCATCTTGTGAGGCAGGTAACGTGGATGCAAGTATCTAAAGTACCAGGCAGGGCCTGCTGAGCTTTCAAATCAAGGGCCAGAGCTCTCTAGAGTCACAATAAGGGCTGGTTACTTCTGTTGGAAGATTCACGGATGGGATGGTGGGATGAGTCCTGGGAAGCATCCTGGTGTCCTGTGAAGGATTTGCTGACCATTAAAACTGGGTTTAAAAAAAAAAATTAATAAATGTTTTTTTAGTTTAATTTATTTTTATTTTTTAATGTTTATTTATTTTTGAGAGAGAGGGAGACAGAACGCAAGTGGGGGAAGGGCAGAGAGAGAGGGAGACGCAGAATCTGAAGCAGGCTCCAGGCTCTAAGAGGTCAGCACAGACAGAACCGACACGGGGCTCGAACTCACAAACTGTGAGATCATGACCAGAGCTGAAGTCAGACACTTAACCGACTGAGCCACCCAGGCGCCCCTAAAATATTTTTTTTAATCTTCATTTATTTTTGAGAGAGACACAGAGTGCAAGCGGGGGAGGGGCAGAAAGAGCCGAAGACACAGAATCCAAAGCAGGCTCTAGGCTCTGAGCTGTCAGCACAGACAGAGCTCAACACAGGGCTTGAACTCACGAGCCGTGAGATCATGACCTGGATGCTTAACCAACTGAGCCACCCAGGCGCCCCTAAAACTGGGTTTGAATCATTTCTGTGTAACTTAAAAATCTTTGTGACACTGAGAAAATCTTTAGTTTTCTCATCCGTAAAATGGAGACAATTGCACTTCAAGAGTCGTGATGAAGATAGGGGGAGGTAACACTCTCACCCATCACAGTAAGCACCGGCCACGTTTATTGTTATCACTGAGAGAATGGAATAGAGTAGGCTACCAATGAAAGTCTTTCATTTATTCACTCAGCAAACATCTGTCACTTATCAAGCACCATATTAGGACCTGGGTACACAAGTGAATTGCACATAGTACCTGTCCTAAAAGTTCCTGGTCTAGTGAGAGAAACATATTAAGAAAGTTATAGTGTTGGTAGTATGTTCAATAGTAGAAATATGCACAAGATAACGAGAGGACATAGAGGAAAGGGGGGTGTCTGACTCAATCTGAATCAGGGACCACTTCCTGAAGGAGGTGTACCTGTGCACTGTGTCAAAAGCCTGGAGTTAGTTCCATTGGGAAGGGAAGAGGTTAGGAACTATATATTCCTTCCTCAAGGTCTTTAACAATGAGATAACAAAGAAGGCCACTTAAGAGTACAATACTTACTAGTAATTTTCAGCTCCTCTTAGATGTCTAGCTTTATCTGGGGCCTTTTGTTCAGATTCTACTCACCACTTGTTAACTATATGACTTTGGGCAAGTTACTTAACCTCTATTCTCTGATTTTGTTCCCTCATCAGTGAAAGAGAACCAATAATACCTACCTTGCAAAGTTGTTGGAAGACTGAATATTCCATTAAGTCTGTGACTCTCTTATCTGTCTCCTTCACCATTGCACCCCCAGCACCAAGCTTAGTGCATGGTATTTAGGAGATGCTTAATAGAAATTAATTGAACAAATGAATGAGTGATGTATGTACAGTACTTAGCATAGTACCTAGCTCATAGTAAGTGCTCAATGAATGGTAACTATTCTCATCATCATTATCCTAGACGGGTTTGAGCACCACTCAGCTAATATAAAGAGGTAATTTTGCCCTTGTGTATGCACACATTCTGAATTTCTGGGAAGAGAACCATGAAATTCTTAGGTCAAAGATTTTCTGTGAGTATTTCTGAGTCTGACTTGAAGGATCAGGAAAGACTTCAGAAAGGAGGGTAGCATCTGAGCTGGACCTTAAAGGATCAGTCTGATTTTGTAGGCAAAACAATCAGGTAGGCAGAAAGGAGGCACATTCCAGGCAGAAGGGACAGCTGTGTCATGGAGAGAGAGATATGTATTTGGGGAGCCACATATATTCATATATGACAAGTGTTCTGAGGATGAGGAGTGACATGGCAGGAGATGAATCTGGAAATGTCTAGAGCATTAACTGGCAAACTTTCTGTAAAGGGATAGATAATATATATTTTAGGCGTGGGCAGCCCTTATATGTTTTATAACAAGAGAGAGAACAAATTTCCCAGAAGTTTTAGTGTTTAAATTTAAAATATAATAATAATAATAATAATAATAATAATAATAATAATAAAATACAGTATTTTGTCATATAGGTCTACTAATGAGAAGAATGGGGTTTTTACAGGGAATAACATTTGCTGAAATGAGGTTCAAAATTAGTGTTCCCTCTCATCATATTGATGGCAAATATTTATCTATAAAAATGATTCTTAGCTCATGGCTGAACAGAATCAGGTCAAGGGCTGGATTTGGCTCATGGACAATAGTTTGCCAATCTCTGATCTATATTGTTGAGGACAGAACACCGTGCTACCAAGTTTCGGACTCTGTATTTAAGTAGCAAATAACCTTCTGAAAAGAGTGCCTGAGAATACTTGGTTTGACTGTTTCTTATTTAGCACATCATTTATTCTTCCTAAGTGACATAGTCACTCTCTTGTTTCCTTACAACTGAAAAGCAACGGGGCACTGATGTATGTGTGAGAGAGTTTCTTTGTCTTCATATATAATGGGTAACCAACCCATCTCTAGTAGCAACCAAGGATACAAGGTACAAGAGTCACCATTGTGAAGTAATATCAGCCTGTGGCTGCTATGACAATTTTGTGTGGGGTTCTCCTGGGAGCTGGAACAAGGCTTAAAAAAAAAAATAGATAAGGAATAAGTGTGATTAAAAGGTGCATTAAAAGGGCACAATTCACTTGCTCAGGATTCAGCACTTAGGAAAAGCATGGAAGAGAGCTCTACCATGAGAAGATGGTACTTTATAAATGCTACCTTAATCTCTATCTAGATGGAGGAATTTGGGTAGAGAGTATTACTTTCTTAATGAATGAATTCAATTCAATTCATTTCAACTCAATTCAATTCATATTTGTTGAGGACTTCCTATGAATAAGACCCTAAGCTAGGCTCTGGGGATATGACGGTGAGGCCCACAGTTTGGCACATTCTGATTTACTCTGTGTCTGTTCCTACTTCAATAGGAGGGGGAAATGTGATGATGATAATGATGATGAGGATGTGGAGGATGGAAAAGAGGAGGCAGGAGGAGATGACGCAGTGGCAGAAGCATAGGTGCCTTTAACCAGGAAAGATCTTTAGGGCTGGGGGTGATCGAAGAGGGAGGAGTTCTGAAGAAAAAGTAAAGAACATAAGGGAAATTAGTAATCACAGCTACTGATCTGATAGCCACGGTGCAGTGGATTAACCAAAAGTATTGGCATCAGATACACATCAGCTCAAATCCCAGCCTTTCCATTTAGTATTTATGTAACCTTGGTGAAGTTATTTCAAGTCTCTGAACCTGAGTTTCCTTCTCCAGAGAGTGGGGCAATATTATACATGTCATAGGTTGCATGGATATGTACATATTTTATAAATCATTAGGTCTTTGCAGTTGAAATTTTAAATATTAATACCAAAAATGAGCGGGGAATCTGAATGCACACAGGTTTAGACAGATTAGTCCCTCAGGGAACAGGCTCCGAACGAAGTTCTTGGATTACAGCTATGAGCGAGATAGATGCAGTTCGCCATGGAGTGAGCAGTATAATGATAGATATGGAGCTAAGCGTGCACGCCAATCACGAATTATTAAATACAGCTGTGATGAATTGTAGGCAGGGACAGTACAAGGTGCTAGGAGAGCGTTTAATGGGAGCTGACAGGCCGAACCTAGACCAGGACTTGGAGCTGTCATCTGAGGAAGTGGTGTTTGAGCTGAGCCCTGAAAGATGGAGGTGAGCCTTGATGCTTGCCCCGCCTTCCGTGTGACCCCACAGGAGCTCCTCCTCCTGGCTTCATTTCCTGGCCTGTCACTAAGGGGTTGGGCAAGTCCCCTCTAGCGTCTTGTTTTTCCGGGCAGGGCCGCTAAGGAACCACACTCCAAGATCCCCTTAAAGACCCCAGTGCAGATGCCAAAGCGCCCTGTCCTGAAGGTTGCAGTAGAGAACACAGGGCAGAGGAGAGAGCACAACTGTGGTGGGAAACTCTGATGACATTGGAGAGTTAGCTCGCGGCCAGGGATGTGGTTGCATCCTTTTGATATCGTTCTTGTTCCCTCCTAAATATCTGCCGTCACCTTGGCCAAGGAATCTTCAAAGCCCTTTCCCTTTCCTTTTTTTATCCTTTGAACTTTAAAAAATATGCTACAAAGAATAGCGTAACTCCCATATTCTCCCCACCCAGAATATTAAAAATTAACATTTTGTTATATTTACTTCCAGTCTTTTTTGTGTTAATACATTTTTTATTCATAATAAAGTTCTTGGGTTGCCTGGGTGGCTCAGTCAGTTAAGTGTCCGACCGTTGATTTTGGCTCAGGTCATGATCTCACGGTTCATGAGATCAAGCCCGGAGTTGGGCTCTGTGCTTACAGCTCAGAGCCTCCTTGGGATTTTCTGTCTGTCTGTCTGTCTCTCTCTCTCTCTCTCTCTCAAAATAAATAAATAAACTTAAAAAAAAAAAAAAGTTCTGTTTGTCCATCCGGCCCAGACCCATCCTGCTCCTCCCTCTGCCCCCAGGAGGCTACCTCTCATGACTTTGGGTTGCATATCTCTCAGTTTTTTAATCTTTATTTATTTTTGAGAGAGAGAGAGAGAGAGAGAGAGACGGAGAGAGACAGAGTACGAGCAGGGGAGGAACAGAGAGAGAGAGGGAGACACAGAATCTGAAGCAGGCTCCACGCTCCGAGCTGTCAGCACAGAGGCCAATGCCTGAGATCGTGACCTGAGCCGAAGTCGGACGCTTAACCGACTGAGCCACCCAGGCGCCCCAGGGGGTATATATCTCTTTATCGAATAAAATGCAAAAGGCATTGCTATATGTGTGTGTATTTACATAGATGACATCTAACAATGTGTATCATTCTGTGACTATTTTTTTTTTACCCAGCATCACATATCTTGAAAAAATACAAACATGTGGGCATAAACACCCACTTATACATAGTTCCTTCCTTTCAATGGCTGTATAACCTGCCAGCACTGAATAGATCACATATTCTTTTTCTTACTCTCTATATATTAGGTTTTCTTAATTTTTTTCTTTTTTTTTAAATATATGAAATTTATTGTCAAATTGGTTTCCATACAACACCCAGTGCTCATCCCAACAGGTGCCCTCCTCAATACCCATCACCCACCCACCCACCCACCCTCCCCTCCCTCCCACCCCCCAGGTTTTCTTAATTTTTAACTATCAAAAATAATGCTACAGTGAGTATCTTCATAATGTCTCTCTGTGAATATAATTAAGAGTTCAAAGAGGAATTGGTGGGTCTTGGGTTAAACACACTTTACTAGATATTGGAAAATTGCTCTTTTTACTGGCTGGACTCATTTATACTTCAACTAATAGTGTAAAAAGTATCCCCTTTTTCTCATAATGTTAACCTTTAAAATTTTGCCAGTTTCATTGTGTGACAATGGTCATTGTTTAATTCACATTTCCCTGACTTTTGGTGAAATTCAGAAGCTTTCCACGTGTTCATCAAAATCTGCAATTCCTTTTCTGCGGACTGCATGCTCACACCCCATGCCCATCGTCCTATTAGAGTGTGATCTTTCTCTTATTGACCTGCACTGATTCTGATGACTAATCTCCGTGGCTTGTCTTTCACCTGTGATTACAGTGTCTTGGTAACACGGAAATTCTTCATCTTCCTGTGCTCTGTATGTTTAGTCCCTGCCTGTGTGGTTTGTGCCTTTCATTTCTAATTGCAGAAATCCTTTACTCCCAAAGTGATAGACCTGTGTCTTTTATATTTTCTTCCGATTGTTTCAAGGTTTATTCTTCACACTCAGGCTTGTAGCACATCTGGAATGAGTTTTCATGGATCTGAGTGTGAGATAGGAATACGTTTCCGTGTTCTGCTATGTAGAAAGCCAGAGATCCCAAATTCATTTGTTTGACAGGCCGTTTGTTCCCACTGATGTAAAAAGTTCCCTCTCTCTGATGGCAAGTCCCCTCACTTGTGTGGGTTTCTGGGCTCTCTCGTTTGTTGCATTGACCTATTTGTCTATTCCTAACAAATACCACACTTGATACTAATCACAATAGCCTTGTAATCTGTAATGTGCTTTGATTTTTAACAGGACAGGTCTCTCCCTTCGTTGTTCTTTTTTAGAATTGTCTTGGCCTTACTTATATGTTCACACTACCATATTTATTTGGGACTTAGTTTTCAGCTACCGGAATTACTTATGGAGATTCTGATTAGATTTGGGCTAAAGTTATAGGTTTACCTGAAAGTTGACATCTGTGTCATAGTGAGTCTTCCCAGGTATAATCAAGATACATTTACTCAGGTCGTCTTTTGTATCCTTCAAAAAAGGTCTTTTTTCGTTACTTTATCCTAGACATTTTCTAGATTTTGTTGCTATCGTGGTTGAGATTTTTTGGTTACCTTTTTTTGGTAAACTTTCAACAAAGGTTACCTTTGTTGGTGATGTATAGGAACAATATTGATTGCTGTATATTTACCTGGTGCCTGTAAGCTTGATGAATTCTCTTGTTAATTATTTTCAGATTTTCTTGGATTTTCTATTTACCATGATTTTGCTTTGTTCCTTCTTTGATCTATCTCAGCCTTTTACTGAATGGATTAATTTTTTCTATATTCCCTTCTGTGTAGAACTTATGCATTTTATTTCTAGGTTTTTGCTAGGTGGTTGTTGGTGTGTGTGTGTGTGTGTGTGTGTGTGTGTGTGTGTGTGTGTGTGATTACCCTTATTTTTAAATCTGTAGATCTGACTTACAGTTTCAAGTTGGCCAGGCTTTACCACTGATCCACCCCTCCAACTTCCGTGCTCTTGTTGTCTTATAGTTTAGCTCATTTTTGCTTTATAAGTCCTCTAATTTAGAAATAATTAGTAATTAAATTTTTGGGTCCAATGCTTATTTAGATTTGCCTCAATATTCAGTAGTATTTTGCTCACCATTGCTTTTTGAATCCCACCCTTGCCTTCTGGAAGTATGTATGCCCTTTGTCCAAAATATCTTTATCTCATCCTCATACTTTAGTGATAGCTAGCTGAGTGAAGAATTCTAGGTAGACATTAGTTTTCTTTTAGCACTTTAAAAGTATCACTCACATACTCTGGCTCCATTGTTGCCTATGAGGAGTCTACTCTCCTGTAAACTGCCTTGATTAGTACCGGCACCCAATAAAAGTATCATGAATATTATTAGCGGCAGTAGAAACAGTAGTAACAGCTTTCTGTACATTATGTCTAGTCTTCCCAACGCTGTCCCATAAGTATTGCTATCTGAGACTCAGAGAGGTTGGATATCTTTTCCAGGGTTACACAGCTAATAACTGAAGGCATAATTTGCAGCCCTGAACAGTCCCCCTAAAGCCTGTATCTCCCTCTCCCTAGGTCACACCATCCCTATTATAGTAATGGTTTGTACACTCTTGGAAACCAGAGCCTGAGAGGATTATTTACCAAGGCCATCAGTGGGAAACTGGAGGACAAGGGTCTGGGTACTGATGCTTAGCACTTCCAGAACGGGCTGGGAGGAAGCTCAGAGCACTGCAGGATTCTTGGGAGGAACCTCAAAGACAGAAAATAAGTTTATAGTCATGCACCTCTAAGAATAAGAATTCTTGTTATCCAGGGTGGTGAGAATATAAGGTGTAATATATAGAGTCAGAAGCTACCTAGGAGAGGGGCTGCTTTTGACATCATCCATCTGTCTATTCTTTCCAACAAAGAAGTCACTCAAATTACTGGCAGACGAGTGTAGTTCTGACATAAGCATTGGCTGGTATTTTTGTTTATTTTGAGGAGAAGGTGAAAGGGAAGCAGTGAAGATGCCTGAAGACGTGTCAGAATTTCACTCATTAGGGGGTGCTGTGAGCTCCTTGGCACAATCAGATAATCATTTTGAGTACTGGAAAAAATATTTCCTCAATTTTTTTGTGTGTGCTGTCCACAATGTAACAGCTACAGACATGACACACTTTTTAAGTGCAATCTGCATCATTAATGTTGTACTCCGTTACTTTCTTAAGTCTAAACAGCCAAGGAGACAATAAACCTAGCTTTGGTTTGCAGCATTTGTCAGTACTCCCACCATGACTGACTCCAAGCGCCTACGCACCATTCCCTACTGGGGGCTTGGGAAGAGCTGTGCAGAAGTCATCAGTATGTGGTGTTCCCGTCCAGTAGGTACAGTAGTCCTAAGTCAGCTCAAGAGCATAGATAATAATAGTAACATGTGGTAAAATCCTTATAAAGTGATGTGTTTTGATTTTTGATTTTTATTTTTTGGATAATTTTTTATTTTTGTATAATTTATTTATGTATTTTATCTAATTTATTTAATTTGTATTTATTTTTAAAAAATTTAATCTTTATTTATTTTTGAGAGAGAGATGAAGAGCACGAGTGGGGAGGGGCAGAGAGAGAGAGGGAGACACAGTATCTGAAGCAGCTCCAGGCTCTGAGCTGCCAGCACAGAGCCCGACGCGTGGCTTGAACCCATGAACCGTGAGATCATGACCTGAGCCAAAGTCCAACGCTTAACCACTGAGCCACCCAGGCGCCCCTGTTTAATTTATATTTATATAATTAAACATTTTATAATGGCCGTGCTTAACAACTGGCTCAGGGAATTTAATAGTTGGCTCTCTCAAGATAGTATGAGCTGCCTTCAGCACACTACTGGCATCTGAAATAGGTACAGAAATCTTCTGAAGGACTGATGTTTGAGCAGGGTTCTGAGGTTGAGTAGAAGTCTGCTGCGTAAAGTGGAAAGAGGTATCTCAGGCAGATGGAACAGAATGAGGGATGCTAGATCCCAGAGCTTCTGAGCTAATTCATGAAGGGTCTTGTGGGCCCCGGAGACTGAAAGCTCCAGGGGACCATTGAAAGATGTTAAACAAGAGAATGATTGATTGGATTTGCATTCTCAAGAGACCTGTCTGGCATCTGGGAGGGGAGGTTTGGAGAGGGCCAAGGTCAGAAGCAGGGCATCCCACGATGCTGTGGTGGTCAGCAAGGTGCTCGGTGACGGACATCGAGTGGTAGGAGAAGTGCATTCCAGACACCCCAAACAGCGTGTGCAAAAGCCGGTGTGAGAAAGCAAGAGGTGTGAGAAACCAAGCGTAGGAAACAGGGATGGTATGGGAGGCCTGGGTGTAGACTTCCTGGCAGGGAATGGCAAGGATGTGACTGGAAATCTGGGCACAGTTGACACTGTGTCAAGGACTCTTGTGCCACTGGGTGTGTCGGATATAGTCCTTTTGTGGAGTGCGCTGGCAGGAAGGGGGGTTAGCGTTCTGTATTCTTTCTGAACCACACTATTAAATTATTGCTACATCCTTTGGCATTTGGCCCCTAATTGGGTTTTTGGCAGGTAAGCATTGTATGAACTAGTCTCTGGGGGGCTGAGCCTCTAGGTTCTTGTCGCTCAAAATGTGGTCGATGGACCTGCACTGTCAGCCTCACTTGGGACCTGATTGAATATGCAGAATTTCAGATGCTGCCCCGGACATGCTGAGTCACACTGCATTTTAACAAGACCTCACGGGCACTCTAAAGTCCTGAGAATCCCTGAGCTAGGGCAGGCTTTCTCCTGAGTGGCCCAGACCACCTGCGTTGGAATCGCATGGAGTGCTCGTTCACAGTGAAGGTTCCTCAGCACCTTCCCGGACTCCTGTGTCCTGCCCTAGACCTTCTGAATCTGAATATCTGAGGCTGGGCACAGAACCGGAAATTTCAGTGCACTTCAGACATCGTCCTTATGCATGTCAACAGCAGTCCACACTAATCCCAGAAAGACTTGGCCCAAATAGTCATGTTTGAATTGGGTCAGAAAACTGAACTCCTTAAACTGTCCTGGTAAATTATTTCCTTCCTTTTCTATGCAAAGCACTTTATAGATCATTGACAGAGAATGGGTGCTCAGTAAATGTTAGCAATTGGTGTTGTGCTGTTTGTTATATTTGAAATGTTCCAGGTTCCTTGTCAAGGCCAGAAGCCAGCAAGATCTGGGGGAAGATGTGTGCGTGTGTGTGTGTGTGTGTGTGTGTGTGCGCGCGTGTGCATGTGCGTGCTTGTGCACAGTGTGTTGGGGACGGGGTGAGCAGAAGGATGCAGGGTGCTGGATAAATCAGATGTCCCCTCAGCCTGTTCCCCGCACAGTGCCAACGACCATCTGCTCCGAGCAGCCGCCTGTCTGGGAATCGAAGGTATCCATGGGAACCAGCATGGAGGTTGCCAAGAGGACTCCATGGCCACCAGCCAGGGGGGAGAGTGGAAATCAAGTGGAATGGGAAGTGACAGACTTGTGTGTGTTGGGTGGAGTGGGAGACCGGTCAGCTGTGAGAGCAGGGGTGGGGCTGAGCACAGATGACCTAGCAGCCGGGCGCCCCGGGGAAGCCTGCAGACATCACGGACTCGCACAGCGGTGCTCGGGAGGACGCTTGAGGCAATCTGAACACTGGTATTTCTCTCTGTCCCTCCCTCCCTCCCTCTTCTCTTCTTCCTTCCCTCTCTTCCCCCCTCCTTTAGTGGGAAATTGAGTTTTTCAAAACAGTACGATTAGTAGACAAGTAAAAATGAAAATGTCAGTCACCTCAGATCCCACCACTCATAAGCAGATGCTGTCATGTTGGTGTTAGTTCATCTTTTTCCCTCCATATTTTTGTAAGGTTGAAACCATGCATTTCCAGTTCTGTATCCTGCCTTCCAGAAAGTTCTTTTGAGTCGGGGATTTTACTTTGAGAAACAAGCATGGGATCTGGAGTTGGATGCCTACCTGCCCTCACATCCCAGACCTGCCTGCTTAAAAATGGATGGCTGAGGCCAAAATGACAAACTGATCCAACATGGATATTCCCAAGTGGACGCTGCTGTGCTGTCTTAGCTGATGGCACCCGTTTAGCTTCACCACCAGTTTTGAGTTGGGGATTTCTTGTGTATTTCATCCACTCTGATGAAGTCTGGGCATAAAGGGGAAAAAAATGCATCTGACAGGAGGAAAAGAGGGGGGAACTGTTTTGTTTAGATACATCTGAAAAGAGCAGTAAGATTTAAAATGCTGTATTGACCCTAGAATGTGATCTAACAGGGTAAGAAATGTATATCTGGGTCATTTCTCCTTAATTTACTGGTACAACCAGCGGCCTGTCGTTCTTGTTGTTCCAGGAGCACTTATGCCCCAAGGGCAGGTGCTGTGTCTCCAAGTGACCGATCACCTCTGAGGGAAAAGTGAATCTCCCCAGCTGAAATGTGCAAACCTGCTGGTGAGACCAAGATGCCATTTAAATCAGAGTGTTTCTCAGAAATTCCCCAAAGTTAGCCCATTCGGGACACTGTAAGAAGCTGCATTTACTTTATTCGATATGTCTCCGCCCTTTTAAATATGGTCCTTTTAAGTATGTACCTATGAGTCGGTGTTCTGTGTGATGGGATGTGAAATATGTGAGCAAGCAAAACAAAAGTGGAAGCACCAGGTTGCTTGGTGTGAGAGAAGAGAGCACTGGACCGGGAGTCCAAAAAGACTTAGGTTCAATTTCCTGCTCTGAAGCCCACTTCTGTGTCCCAGTGGGCTTGCCACACAAAGTGCCCTTTTAAATGTTTCTGTCCTTTTAAGAGTTTATCTGTGAGTCAGTACTGTCTGTGTTCATGGCAAACTAGAAAGCTGGAACGGCCTCTTTTTCATCTCAGTGTCAGTAAATACTTTCCTTGCATGATTGAAGGGAGCCTGCGATAACCCAGCATCCCACACAGTCTGCCATTCGCTTTTACACTTGGCTTGAGAAGAACAACAGAAGTTTGGGAGCAGCTTAAAAATTGACTTAAAATTCTAACACCCAGAGTGAACAGAATCACTGAAAGAAGGCTTCATTTAAGCTTCTTGACTTTTCAAATGAATTCAACAAATATGTTTTGAACACCCAAGGTGAGCACTACAGTGAGTTAATGTAATCGTTGGTTAGAGAGAAAGCATTTGTCCTCAAGTCACTTCCGGTTGAGTAGGGGAGACCGCTTTAAAAATGCAGGCTTGATTTTTACTCAGGCATGGTAAGCCAGCAGGTCAGGAGATGACTGCCACTGAAAAGATAGCTTATTCTCAGAGGAGGGGGCAGCCTACACCACACCGTGCAAGGCCACATGGGGAAGCACCAGGATTGGTCAGGAGGCGGAAGGACTGAGGGGAAATGTGGTTTTCCCAGGAAGAAGTGGGTCAGGCAGGGTAAGCAGGCTAAGCAGGTTTAGGATTGGCTGGCTTGAATAATTTCAGTGGACTCTGGGGCATATGTCCATAGTCTTCTGGTACCTAGCCCCGTGATGGTTAGGGTAGGAGGATAGTGGCCCAAGTGTGAGAGCCCAATAAAGGAGGTGTTTGGGGTCTGGGCATTGGATTGGTTGGTTTGCATATGAAAGGCGTGTTTACCACCCCTAGGAATGGCAGCCCTGGAGTGGAGGTGGGGAGCTGTTTCCCCAGGGTCAGTAAGGCCCCAGATGCCAAAACACCTGAATTAAAAAGACGTGTTTAGTACACGGAGGCAAGGCAGATACTTAATTGTAGCATTATTAGGTGCAAGGCTGTAAATAACAAAAAAGAAGCACACCTTGGGTGTTAAGGAGATGAGATTATTTCAAGAATACTTGTTCTGACAAAGGTTTAATGGAAGCAATGGCTTTTCAACAGGGCAGGCTGGGTGGGAGGAGGGGAAGGGATGTGGCAAGGGGGGGGAGGGGGTGTCCAAGCTCCTATCACTCATTGGCAAGTTGCCTACCTGGGGCCAATTACTTAAACCCTCCAAATAATGTTTATTCTGCTTATATCCCAAAGTTGTTATGCAGATCAAGTAACTAGCTCCATGTTTCTCTCACTGTGCACAGTGCATGGACCTATATTAGAACTGTAGTGTTTGTTTAAACAAACACTGGGACCCAGAATCAGGCTGCAAGGGTGAAGCCCAGGAGTCTGCATCTTAACAAGCCCCTCACTCCCACTCTAGGTGATTCCAGGAACACTAAAGTTGGAGATCAGCCTAGAGAAAACAGTGTTAGGCACATTCTAGAATCCAGAGGGTAAAGTACATGTAAAGAGGATTCTGTGTACTTATTACAACTATAGCTTACACCTGCTTCGGTCTCTCATGCCCAGAAGCTCCTTAGGCAAGAATTATGTTTGGGTTGCTTGCGGGGCGTAGTGTCTGTCCACTGAGGCAGGTGTTAAACGCACACACAACAAAGAGATAGCACCAGAAGCCCTGCCTCCTGCACTCTGGCCGTCTGAGCCTGGCTGCCGGGGGAGGCTCATGTTACAGATGCTCCCACAGGCCTCAGGGCGAGCGCAGCCCAGGAGCCAGTCCTCAGACTGCGAGCAGCCTCCGCTCACAGCTTGGCCTCCGATGCAGCTGTGCGATTTCAAATTCCATGTTTATCCGCACGGGTTTCTATTTTTACCTCAAATTGCTAAAAATATGAACCGACAGACTAACCCAAAGTGATTTTGGCACCCTCGAGGGAAAATACGTGGGTAAGAATTATTGAATAATTGCGGAGCCCTCTGGCCTTGCCTAATTGGGTTTTTGGCAGATAGATGCTGTATGAACGGATGGTGATTCAAAGTGGTCAAAGTACCACTTGGTAAGCCCCACTTGTTTTGCCTGGGGGTTGATGTTTTCAGTCCTCACAGAAAACCTAGCAGGTACATTTCCCACATTTTACTTTCATAAAGTGAGGCTCAGGCATGTTCAGTCACTTGTATAAGGTGTCGTGGGAAGGAAGGTGTGCGTGGGGTTTCAGCGGGCTCCGTTTGATTACAGGCTCCCCTTGCTTCCTCAGCCAGACTCCCTCCAAGAAGATGCTAGATCCCCAGGGTGAGGTTAAAAGGCATGCTTCGAACTAATTACTTTTATAAAACCCTGGTGATGTATCTCTCGTTTCATAAACTAAAAAAGCGTTCGCTTTACTGACTTTCACAGAGATCATTTTTATCAGATCTCTGACATAACAACCCAAATTGCAGCTGCTTATTGTGTTCCACATTCTCCTTCCTGCTCCCCCAGTAATTAGGCAGTAGTTATTATGAGGGTAATTACCTCATTAGGAATTTGGTGTGAGAAAGCTCTAGGAAAGAATAATGCAAGGGCGTCTCTTTATAGCTACAAGATTACAAATGACAAATAAGTTTTAATAGCCCTTAAGCCCTCATTAAAAGAAAAGGGAGAATTTTTCCTGCACGGTGTTTTGGAAGGCGTCAGCATATCTCTTAATCAATCTGTGTTTCTCTGAAGAGCCAAGTTCCCCTGTGGTCTGAAAGCCCATTCCTAAGTGAGTGGAGGCACTCTGAAAGTTCCAGTAAAGAGGAGCCCCAGCAGCAGCCATGACCGGCCGTACGTGCCCCACCACTGCCCCTGCCCATGGGGGCGTGGGAGAAACGTGGGGGGAGGGCGTCATGGGAACTGGAAAAGACACATGCTCTGACTAAAGGACTAGTATCCTGGCCATTGGTCCCCAGTGCCTGCACCTCACAGTCCCATCTCCTGAAACCAGGACAGAAGCTCCTGGGAGCAGAGCCTTTGTCCTGCCGGGGTCTACCTGGCACGGCTGTTGGCATGAGGACTGGAGAAATGTGAGTTAGGGGTCCTTAGCGTGGTCGGCCTGGGCTCCCTACCATCTGGCTTCGTTGACTGCCGTACACCCCATGTTCCCTCCCCTCCAGGACCCTGAGTGCAGCCACCTTGGGGTCCTTGTGGAATTTGCTTTTACCCTTTTGGCCATGAAAAGGCCGTTGTCCCATCTTTGGTGAACTCTTAGTCCTCAAGACTCAACTCATGTCTCCTTCCACATTGCTGCCCTCTCTCCCAGAGGTAGAATAAATCTTCTCATTTATTTACCCTTAGCACTTTTTACATGCCTCCTGTATAATATCGTTCAAGCATTCAGCAAATATCTTTACTCAGAGTCTCTCCTGCCTGGCCTGGTGACAGGGACACAGCCACTGTAGCCCCTTCCACTGTAATCTCTCGTTTGGAATATTGAAGTAGCCTCCTAGCTGGTCTCCCTGCTTCCTCCTTGTTCTTAACCTTCTACAACAAAAGGCACGTTACGCCACTCCACGCCAGATGAGTGCCCAAATCCTCCAGTGGCTCTGCCTCTCACGAGAAATGAAATCAAATCTCTCATTCTGATGTGCAGTGCCCTCCCTACCCCACCCGCCCTTCCTTCTCTGATCTGATCTCCCACTCCTCCCCCCATTCCCCTTGTTAGCTCCACTCCGGTGACATTGGCCTTTGTTCTTCACACACTCCTCTTGCCTCCGGGTCTTAGCGTTCCGCCTGGAGTGCTCCTTCACCAGATTTCCACGAGGCGCACTTCCTTCGGGTCTCTGCTCACGTCACTTCCTCAGAGAGGCTGTCCTTGACTCTAGGTAACACAGCACACATATACGTGACTCTGTCACCATTACTAGTCTTGTTAGAACTTCGCACCACCTGGCGTATTGTATAACTGCCTATTGGTTTGTTGCCGATCCCCTTCACTGGAACGTAAGTCGCTGCTCTCCAAGACAGCCGGGATGTTGTCCAGTCTACCCTCTGTTGTATCCCGACCTCCTATCGACGGCATCTAGGTTAACATGTGCTGAATAAATGAAGCAGTGAATTACTGAGCATCATCCAGTGAGCCCTCAATAAATACTGACAGAAAATCAGAAATATGCTCAGAGTGTCTGCCACGGGAGGCAAGTTTAATTTCAAGTTATAGGAGGATTGACACATACAACAAATAGGCAAGTGGACCTGCCGGAAAGACCGTTTGCCTTCACGAGTCCCACGGGATGGGGACTTATGGGCAAACGTCAAGAGATTTGAAGAACACAATGGAATAATTTTTAATGCCGTGTAAATGGTAACACAAATGAAATGCTTGTGTAAAGGTATGTTCCAAGCTATTAGGTTTTGTGCAGCTCTCATCTGTTGTTGTTTTTGATGACAATATATATCAGCATCTTTAAAATAATCAAGACTATTCTACAGCGGAACAAAACCAAACTAAACCCAGGCTAAGAAATGAGAGGGCTGGGAGTGCTGGTTCCAGCTCTGCCACGACTTTGCCACGTGACATAATGGACTTACTTGCCCTCTCTCTGCTTTATTTCCCCAGTCCGTAAAATGGGCATACTGGATTAAATTATTTCTGGAATGTCTACCAGTTCTAAAATTCTAGGCCCTGGGGGTTGTTGGCTGGCTGGCTGGCTGGATGGACGAGGGACTCTAGTTTCCACGACATTGCCCCAGTCTTAACTCTCCTGTTGGTTCTACATTCTTCTTCCCGTTCTCTCCCCACTCTTTTGTAGCCCAGAGAGGCCTTACTCTTTATCTGAAAATTTTTTATGTACAACTCTGGGGTCCCTATATCTTCTTTGAGTCAAAGACAGAAAACAGTAGAAGATAAAGTCATTAGAAGCAGAAATGATGGAAACTGGGGGATATCTATTCTGTGAAAAAAGAAGGGAGAAGGGATAGGTATGTTGACTTACATCTAAGAATAAGGGGAGCATATAAAATTCATGGAACCTGTTTTTTATTTGCGATTGTTTTTGAGAGGTATTTCTTTATACACTATTGCACAAGAATTACAGAGTATTACACATCAAATCTTCCCTCTGGCAGATTATAATCCTAGATGTTTGGACAGGGAAATACCCAGAAGAACATCTGAGAGTTCTTGCCCACCTAACTTGGTGTCTTTGGGCAAGTCCCCAGAGGTTGGAATGGATGAGAACACAGAGGAAGCCTGCCTGGGTTCAGGTCTATCACTCACTAGCTGTAACTCACTCACGACCTTGGGTCAGGCAGTCGTTACCCCCATTTTTCTGGACATAGAATGGAGTTAATTGGGTTGAAGTGAGAATGAAATGTAAAACCGCAGTGAGGTAAAGTAACTTGCTCCCCAGGTGACAGAACTAATCATTTGAACCCCAAAGCCCTAGTAGGAAATGAGTATAAAAAGAATCAAAGGAAACTGTCTCATAATTCTAGACTGTTGATTAAACCAATGGATATAAAGTAAGAGATGTCTATACGGTGCCCACAGAGGTAATTTCCCATTGCGAGAGATTTGCTCACTCACGCACTTGGTATCCATTGCAGCAAAATAGACCAGAGATGCCTTTGCCAGTGGTATTTGCTGGATGGAATGATACTATCTATTCCAGCTGAGTAACGTAACTAGATACCCAGTGCCTATCTCCTGGGACAGCAGAAGTGATCACTTTTCATTGATCTCCTTTAGACCTGACCTTGATATCCTTCCTGTCTCCCCCTAAATATATCAAAGCACCTGATGATATAAGCATGTTCTCCTTCAACTAAATTTCACAGGACTCATGTTGAGGTTTGTGTTCAGAGGCAGACCACGACAGAGGCTGGATCTGGATCTGATCTTCAGTCACTGTAATCTTCTAGTCACCAGCCTTTGAATCTGCCCTTTCCCCCTTCTCACGTATGAGTTTTGTTAGCTCAGAAGGCCTGGCAGCCATCCGTCCCCAGAGCTGTGAAAGTGCATCTGTGCTGTGTCCCTCTGGCTCTGTGTTAGATGAGCCCATCCAAAGAAGGAGTGTGGGCAGCGGGTTAGGCAAAGGGCAAAAGTCAATCAAGAAAAATAAATCTAGAGCAGGGGGGGAGGGGCAAAGTGGGTGAAGGGGGTGGGAGGTACAGGCTTCCAGTTATGGCATGAACAAGTCACGGGGATAAAAGGCACAGCATAGGGAGCACAGCCAATGACCTTATAATAGTGTCGTATGGCATCAGATGGCAGCCACACTTATGGTGAGCACAGCGTAACATATAAAGAAGTTGAGTCGCTATGTTGTGCATCTGAAACCAATGGAACATTGTATGTCAACTATACTCAAGCAAAAATCTAAAAAAAAGAAAAAAAGGAAAAATTCTTCTACCCTATTTCATTCAGTCCTCACATTATCCCAGCAGGGTCGATGACATTATCCCTGGTTTACAGATGAGGAAAGTGAGGCTCATCTGTAGAAAGGCCAGGTGACTTCCTTAAAGTTGCACAGCTGGTAAATGGCCTATTTGGGATTTCAAACCCAAGCTCTTGCTGATAGGCCATGCCTTGTTATTGCTGAGGATAGTGGAGATCGTGGAAGAGGAACCAAAAATAATTGGAAAAGGCTTACAGTCCTGCCAACAATTAAATTTGTACCAGGTTTAACCCTCCTCAAGGTGATTCAGATTATACTAGTCACACTGGCACTGTGGGCATGCTGCCTCGAGCCAGGGGCGGTGCTGGGCCCTTTATGGACACTATTTCCTTTCTTTGTCACCTTTCACCCACGAGGTCACCATGACTTCAAAGTGGTGTTTCTCTAAGTGCGTTCCTCTGACCGACTATAATAGAATCACCCAAGGAACCTGTTAAAATACAGATTCCAGGGCTTCACCTCAAGAGTGGGAACACTAGAAAGAAATCATCACTAAGAAATTCTTGGGGCACCTGGGTGGCTCAGACGGTTAAGCATTTGACCTTGGCTAAGGTCATGATCTCACAGTTTGTGAGCACGAGTCCTGCTTCTCATGAACATGTGCCCTGCTTCTGGTGAGCCCCACTTCTCTTTCTCTCCCCCCCACCTTCTGCCTCTAGTGGGACTTTCTCTCTGTCTTTCTCTCTCTCTCTCTTCACCCTTGCTCGCTTGCACTCTCTCTCAATAAAAAAAAAAAAGAAAAATTATCTGGTAATATTTGGCACTCAGTTTGAGAACAGTTGTTCTTAAAAAATAGTAGATTCTCGTTATTAATGAAACACTTAAAATCACTCACTACCTTTTTTGAAGCCTTTCTAAATTAAGCGTTTTGTATTTAAAATATAGATATGGATTCTTTTAATGAATAATGAATTTAGAAAGGACACGAGTAGGAAGCCGGAACTCAGCGCAGGGCTCGGATGAGTGAATTTTATTTGGTGCCTGAAGGACTTTGAAGGAACTTTTTTTTAGGACTGACTAGTAGGTCACAACTATAAAATTCAAGTCCTGGTATATATTGTCTGAAATTTGGCCTTCAGTCTAGACTTTTCTAATAGTCTATAATATATCAAGTAGCTTCTTGGAACTATTTAAGTAAAATGTTCATAATAAATTAGATAAGATGCAAAATTATACAAACAGGTTCATTTCAACTCATCAGCTGTGCCCAAGACGGTAGATGACAAGCCCAGATAAGCTGGCGAATTCTACTGAACATTCAAAGAAGAATTAATACCACGCCTTCACAAACTCTTCCAAAACATACTTTGCAACTCCTTGTGAAAGGCCAGCATTACTCTGCTCCCTAGGCAAAGACCCAAGACTCACCAGTGAAGGTGGGATATATTTAAGCCCAAGTCACCTGCCGGTTCTCGGACTCTGGGAGAGGGTTGAGACAGAGCATGGGGACTGTGATGATGGTGGTGGTGGTAGCGGTTACAGTCACAATCGCACAGCACACACACACACTCACAACATGCAGATTTGAAATCCCACAGTGGGCTTTTGTTAAGCGTTCTTCTCTAGGGCAGGTCCTGGTCTCTTCCTTGCTCTAGAACGCTCATTGCTGTGGGTATTTAAAATGTGTCAACAGATGATAAAACACACATACATCTTAGGAACAAGAATTGGGACTTCTGCTCTGGTGTCAACAAGATTTACTCTCCCTGACCGATTTTCTCCTCGCCCCATCCTTCTGCCCACCCAGCAGACCTTCCCTCCCGTCATTGTCTCACTGACCCGTCTCCACGCGCCACCATCATTGCCCCCGCCAGTGTATCTCCAGCCATGTTTTACAAACTTGAACTCAGATCTAGATCTAGCCCCTTTCATCGTTGTATTTAGTTAGGACTACTGCAGTTTATATTAATCCTTTGACAAACAGTCACGTGATGGCAGCTATGGAATAAACTGTTTTCTCTCCAATCTTTTTGGCCTCAAAAAAAAAAAAAAAAGGTACATTTTGTGTCAGTATATAGACCAGAGCCATTTATCCTTTGTAGTGGAACCTTTATTGCATGCACAAGCACAGAATTGATTCAGAATACATGCACTTGTGATTTGAGCACGCTGAGAAAAGATCGCATCCTGGGAAACACTTTCTTCAGCACTGGGTTGACCTGCCACAGTCCCAAGCAAAGACACGATAGAAAGATCCAGACTGGGAGTCCTTGTGAGTTTGGGCCCTGTGCAGCCACTTGCTGGCTCTATGCCTTGAGACAGTTCACTTTACCCCCCTGAACCTCCATGTTCTAATCTCTAAAATAGGAACAATAACTTGTACCTTGAAGGGCTGGTTGGCCTGAGATGAATTTAGACCAAGTATGTCAATCCATTGTGAAAGCTTTTGGCATACACTAAGTTTTCATTAACTGAAATGTGACTTTTACATTGAACAAATTATAAGTTGACTTTATTTTTGCTTCCCACGATCCTTTTAAATTTATCCTGTGGGACAGGTTCCTCTGCTGCCCTTGCTTGAAAATTTGGGCAAGTTCTATAACTCATACAGCAAATTTCAGTAAATAAAAGTCCTCTGTCATTCAAGTGTCCATCCCATGTCATAGTCACCATGTCAGTCTGTTTAAAGTTAATCCCTCTTCTCCTCCTGCAGCTCTGGCCTGTTCCAGAGGAGAAGCCCGCGGTGGGGCCTCTACTTCATTTGTCCCATCCCTCACCCTGCATCCAACCTGCCCAGTGTTGGAGTTCAGGCAGCAAGAGCACGAGGCAAAGGGAACGGAAGGGCTCTTCTGGGACTGGCGTGGTCACGGTGATTGCTGCTCTCTGGACCAGCAGGCTTTCAGGATGGACTGTCTCTTGTGGCTGCTTTGCTGGGTTCTCTAGAGGCCTCCGCGCTCACCACCATGGATCTCTTCCTGCAGGAGAGAGATTAAACGGATAAAAGGGGATCCCCTTTGGCAGGTTCCACACCCCCTCCTCCACCCTGGGCATCCCATGGTCCCTCTAGCTTCTTCTGAAATGTTTGCCCCTTGGGGTGGCTGTCTTGACGCTATCTGGTCCCGGGGAAACTGCACCATACATTCTTTGCCCTAACCACAGGACGGCTCAAGTCACCCCCAGAACAGCCCTTTCTCCCTGTCTCTGCTCCTGGACAGACTAGCCAGCCATCTCTGACCTTCAGATTTTTCACGAGAGTCCCTGTTGACTCAGGAGGGTCACTATCACATCCCCTAAGATCCAGATGTCCTTGTGCCTCTCTCTTGACTTCAGCTGGAGGGAAAGTGGCCCCTTCGCTGGCACACAGAGTTCTCACCAATATCCTGTCCCTGTTACTATTCTCGGCCTTTGGCAATTCTGCATTGTGACAGCGTGCCTCCCTTTGGAATGCGGTATTGTCTCTGTGCCTCAGCTGAGTTCCCCTCTTCAGTCCTGGGACACGGCTATTCATTGTATTATTCTCGTTTAACCTCAGCATCTCCACTTACTGCTGTCCAAGGTCACGACACTTAACTACCCTCAGCTCCTATTTCCTCATCTGTAAAATGAGAATGGTACTAACTGTGCCTGCCTCGTGAGGTCTCTGGGAGGATTAAATGAGATAATGCATAAATGTACTTCCTACAGTTCCTGGCACTGGCAAGATTCTCTGTAATGTAAGCTGTTTTCACTGCCATCACCATTATCATGATTAATCTTAAAGCAGAATTACGTGTCCTTCTGTTACCAACCCCTGCCGCCCTGCTTGACTAGAGCGCATGTGCACACACTTGAGACGTGCACACGGGCACAGCTGCGAGTGCAGAGTGGTGGCTGTTTGGAGGTGTCTCGTCCCTGACCCCCCTTTGATGCTGGCTGTCCTACAGCCGGCACCCTCGGTGCCTGACCCCCCCCTCCCCCAACTAATTCATTTATCTCTTTACACTGTCTCTCACAGCAACTTAATTACGTGGCGGGCCTGTGTGGAGCCATCTGCTGCTGGATTGTCATCCCTGTCTCCCTCAGGATCCTGGGGACTACCTTAATGGCCCCACAGTTTCCTGAGGCAGAGAGGTGGGGCCAGTCCCCATTGTTGGGAAGTCACATGCGGGAGCCTCTGTGTTAAATGACCACAAGCGTGAAGATGATTTTTGAATCGCATGCAGCGATGCCCCGCATATTTATCCTTCTGCCTTCAGTCATTGCTTCCTAGGTTTTGCATAGTCAAAAAGAGAAAAGTAAGTCATACGAGGGTAGGCCTATTTCCAACGTGTGCCGCGTTTTTTCTGCCAGCTGTCACGATGAGACTTCATCCATCATCCCTAAGAGTGGTTGGGGGCCTGCTCTGGGCCTCTTCAGCCCGCTGTGTTTCTCTCTGCTACAGCACTTCTCATACCACATGACTCAAGTCTGTTTCTCTGTCTCCTCTGGCCCCGACTGGACCGTGAGCTCCTTGTCCCTTATCCTCAGGTGCTAACGCAGTGCCTGGCTCACAATTTCTCTGAGGCCTCAGGTAGTAACTTCATCTCTCTGAGCTTAGTTTTCTCATCCATAAATTGGAAAGTGATAGTGTTCATCTCAAAGGGTAGTGCTAAGGATTAAGTTAAATCATGAGGGCAAAACACCTTGTATACTGTAGGCCCTCAGTAAAGGGTAACTATGTTATAACTGCTGTAGGCACGCAACAAATGAATGAAATAAATTGTGAGCAGAATTGACAGTGAGTTCTAATTCACCATCATTAAATAGAACATATGTGAAGATGTAGCCTCCAATCTCTCCCTGTCCCCAACCTTTCATTGTCACCAAGTGACCTGACTCACCCAACCACAGTGGCTCCCTAGATCCTAGTTAAAAGAGATAAAGTTTGGGGTGTCTGGATGGGTCAGTCAGATGAGCGTCCAGCTTTGCCCCAGGCCATGATCTCACAGTTTGGTGCATGAGTTTGAGCTCCGCATCGGGCTCTGTGCTGACAGCTTAGAGCCTGGAGCCTGTTTCAGATTCTGTGTCTCCCTCTTTCTGCTCCCCCCCCCCTTGCTCTCTCTCTCTCTCTCTAAAAAAAAAAAAAAAAAAACCATTAAAAATTAAAAAAAAAATAAAAGAGACAAAAGTTTTTATGTACTTTTTAATTGGAAAAACTAAATAAGAAATAGAAACCAACTAAGTTAAAACATAAAACATCAATTTGCTACATAGAAAACCCGGTAGGAAGAAATCTTCATTGATTTTACTCTACTAAAGTCTGATAACATTGTTCTCAATTTCTTTTTCTTTACATTGTTTTTAACTTCTACTTAGTTATAAGATGTTTGTCTTGAAAGTAATTGCTACAACAAATTATAAAATAAGTTGTAAATGGATAAATTCAAGTTTTGCTCACAAATAAGCCACAGGTCATGAGAAAGAAAAAACGAAAACAAAACAAAAAACAACCAAAGTGGCTCCCAGGCCACATTATCACATCACTCCACCACTCTGAGATCTTGAGTGGCTCCCTCTGCCTCCAGAGTCAAGTCTGAGCTCTGGTACTTGACCCCACCCCACCTCTCACCCCACCCCACCTCTCCACTGCCCTTTGTGGAATCCTTGACCGTGAAATAAGGTGAGAACGTCTTGGGGTGCCTGTTCAGCTTTGCTGTTCTGTGACTTTCATGCAATCCTGTTCATTCAGTGCACCTTTTCTGAGTGCCTGCTCTGTGCTGGGCCCTGGGCGGGACCCTGGGGCACAGTTCCTGCCCTCGGGGCCTCCAGCCTAGAGGAGAATATAAGCTGTCTTCAAGATGTGGTTGAGGTGGGGAAGGATGCACTGGGGGAGCTTGGCAGACCCCTTGTCTGGGGGTCAGTGATGGCTTCACAGAGGTGACATTGGAGCAGGGTGATGTAAAGAGCATAAGACCTAGGAGAGCATTCTGGAAAGAGGGAAGAGTATGAGTGCAGACCAGCACAGGCGTGTGGTTGAGCTGTTCCAGGGACGAGAGTGGGAGACAACAGGCCTGCGGAGGTGGGCCGTGGCAGGGTCAGAAACCACGGTTGGTGCGGAGTCTGGCCTTGACCCTCCAGGTATAGAGGTCACAGAGGCCCTTTCATGGCTCTACAGCCATGGCCAATGGCCAAAAGTGTGCCTTCCTTCTGGGTGCCTAATCTGCACTTTATATGGGGCTCCACGTTTTATTCTAATATTTAAAAAGAGAAAAAAGTAATTTTTAAATTTTCTGTTTTGTTTTGTATATAGAAACAGATTAATGTAGGATGATAGGGAAATGTCAGATCTGTAGTTAGTCACCTTGAATTTGACTTCTGGCCCTTCCATGCACTAGCTCTGTGCCCTTGGACAAATCACTTGCCTCTCTGGGCCTTGGTTTTCTCCTCTGTAAAAATGGGGGAAAGTCTCCACCTTATAGCACTGCTGTGGGGATTACAGATGAGGGCATGTTTTTGTGGGACAACTGGTACCCTGGAGGCCCTGACACACTCCTTCTTTTCCCTCCCCTCACAGTCACTGGATTTCCAGTCACCTGGATGCCAGCCCAGTACCTGCATAATGACAAAGAATGCAGGGACACTGGCGTGAAGGAAGTTTCCTATGAAATATTAATTGCTTCCCCCAAAGACTAGGTGTTCTGAAGGGCTTTGTTCCCCCAGCTGATAGCTCGTGACCTCACTGGCTGGTCCCTGCCATTCCAGGCCATCCAGGGAAGGAAGGCCAGGCCACTAAGACAAGTCCAAGTGCTAAGGCTGCATTCATGAGTTCATGGGTGTGCTGTTCTTCCTGCACATAGCCCTGGAAAGCCCAGAGCAGGGAAGGTTGCAGGAAGTTCAGTGTCTCCCCTTCTTTGAAAACTCCTATTTATCTTCTAAAAACCCTTCAGATTCTCATGGGAACCTTGACCTCCCAGAGCATCTCGCAGCACTCAGCTGGAAGTTCCTTAACAGCAGTTACTCGGGGTTGCTTCATAAATGCTTATTCAACAGAATACCTGTCAGAGGCTCAGAGGCATAAAACCATGTTTAAAATACTGGTTCAGGGATGCCTGGGTGGCTCAGTTGGTTAAGCATCCGACCTTGGCTTGGGTCATGATCTCACGGTTTGTGGGTTTGAGACCCGCACTGGGCCTTGTGCTGACAGCTCAGAGCCTGGAGCCTGTTTCAGATTCTGTGTCTTCCTCTCTCTCTGCCCCTCCCCTGCTTGTGCTCTGTCTCTCTGTCTCTCTCTCTGTCTCTCTCTCTCTCAAAAATACATAAACATTAAAAAAATGTAAAAGATAAAATAAAATATTGGTTGGGCACCTGCTGCGTGAAAGGCATTGTGTTCAGTATGTTTGCTGACCAGTGGGGACACGAGTCAGGAGAGTCAGGTACCTAATGTATCATGTGATGCTTGCCTTTCTTAGGAACGCAGACCTTTTCCTGATGGCCCCGTAAATTATGCCGGTTTGTGTCCTTAATCTTTTTCTCTACTGTCTTCTTTGCCTGGGTTTGACCTGCATCTTGAAGTAGCAGTTTCCCCAGTAGGAAAGGGAAAGAAAAAATTCAAGGTAAGGACAGGCCCGTGCAAAGACACAGACTAATGAAAGTGTTTCAAGCCTTCGTGGGGCAGCTTATGGAGCTTGAAATCTGGAGTTGAACAGACCTGGTTCAAATCTGGCCCTGACTGACAGAGACACCCCAAGTAAATTCTTGCACCGATCTGGGACTCAGGAGACTCCAGCCTTCCGGGGCCATCCTGAAGGTTAAAGCGTGAATATGTGTCAGTGCCTCCCACCTCCGGCAGAGAGAGGAAAAAGGAAGCCAGCAGCCCTGGCTGTCCCGTTGCCCCTTAGCAACTGGCCTCGAAAGGTGCCACGCCATATCACCGTGACCCTGGTTGCTGGCCCAGGCAAGTGACTAACAGGACTGAGTTTGACGTTGCAGCTTCGTGAAGATATCCTAGGTCCCATTTTTGACACAACCCTTCAGATTTCATGGCCTGAAAAATAGTCTCACGTTTGTTCTGACTCTGATGCCTCTGAGTATGTCCTTCTTTAGAGCCAGCAGGTTGCTGAAAGACTTGCTAGAAATAGAATTGCGTCGCAAAAAGAAAGAGAGTCACTGAAGCCACCAGAGGTTAGTGGTGCCTGTAATGTAAATGAAGTCCAGAATTCCACTCAGCAGACTGCCCACCCTTTTACTGCCGGGTGGCTCTTCCCCTGCTGGGCTCCCACAGCTCCCATTACCTCAGATGAGATGGAACGCAGGCAGCCGAAGGCAGAATTTAATGGATATCACTTCCAATGAATCATTAGCAACAAGAAACAAACGTGACATTAAATGCACCAAAAATGGCATCGTGGGGATTACCTACTTAATATTTTTATGCTCCCCATTACTTAACAATTTCTGAGATTTGGTCATGCTCCAGCACTGTCAGACCTAAAATGTATTCATATTTCCAAACAAAGGAATAATTTGCCGCCTTCACACAGGATGATTATCAAGAGTGTGTAATACATGAAAAAATGCTTTCTTTTCCAGCTATTTCTTTATGACAAGTTTCTAGAAGTGGAAAACTTATCCCTTGCTAGATCAAAGGATGGCAGTTTTAAGATTTCGCTCATTAATTCACATATTCAACAAATATACACTGAGCGCTTGCGATGTAACTGATACTCTACGGAGCCCTGGAGACGCAGCCTTGTCCTGCTGGGTTGAGTCAGGCTATATTTTCCCCAACTTGCCAGCAATGGAGACAGTGCTGCCTTTCCCACTCGAGCAGCCGACACAAAAATAGTAATATATTCCCAGTGGCTTAAAGATTTCAATGCAAGAAACAAACATGCAAAATGGGATTACAGATAA
Source organism: Lynx rufus (assembly GCF_022079265.1). NCBI lineage: Eukaryota > Metazoa > Chordata > Mammalia > Carnivora > Felidae > Lynx > Lynx rufus. The sequence continues at coordinate 56,761,466 of NW_025814897.1, forward strand.
TTATTTACGTGATTGTGGCATAAGGGAAGTTTTAAAGCTTAACCCCAGGAGTAAACGGGATAAAGGAGAAGGTTGATAGACAAGGCCATGTTCAAATATAAAGCTTATACATGGATACATAGAGAATATAGATATGGATATCTCTACAGATACAGATCTCCATCTCCCTCTCTCTGATGTAGATATATAGATACAGATATTTTTCATATCCTTATTTATTCCTATATATAAAAGAAAAGATAAACTGGGAAACATAGTTACAAAGAATTACTCTCTTTTATTTTTATCTATAGGAGTTGTAGAGCTTTCTTACAAATTAATAGGAAGAAGAAAAATGGAAAACCAACCGCAATTGCCATGTGTTAGTTTTACAATTAAGAAAGTAAACTCAGGGGTGTCGGCTTGTTCAGCAGCACTGATTTAAGTGCCTGCTGAACTGTTCGAGCCTCCAAACCAGGCACGAGGGACACAGAGCTGGCTCAGAAGCCGCCTCCGCCCTCCAGGTTCTCAAAGATGGGCTTGGAAACAAATAACCAGGAAGACAATGTGAGAAATCAGACAAAGAAGCTGGTACAGGGAAGTCCCAGGACAACAAAGCAGGAAGGGATCACTTCCCTGCAAGGGGAGGGATGTGAGGGAAGAAGATGTTCCAACTGGATTTATAATAGCTTTATTAAGATATAATTTACATAACCTACAATTCACTCCTTTTAAGTGCACAGTTTGATGAGATTTAGTAAATGAATATAGTGATGCAAGCATCCTTGAAAGACAGCTTTAGAATGTTCCATCCCTTGTGTTCATTTACCATCAGCCCACCCTCCTACCTGAGGCCTAGGCAGTCATGGATCTTCCTGTTTCTACAATGTGCCTCTTCTAGAAATTGTATAAAAATGGAATCATATACTATGTAGTGTCTTCTGTCTGACTTCTTTGATTTAGCCTGATGTTTTTGAGATTCATCCGAGTTGGTTCATTCCTTTTTACTGCTGAGTAAATCCATTGTGTGGATCTACCCATTTTCTTTGTTCACTCATTAGTTCATGAAAATCTGGGTTATTTCCAGCTTTTTGGCTCCCATGAATAATGCTGTTACCAACATTGAGCTATAAATTGTTTGTAGATGTATATTTTCATTTCTCTTTGGTATTTAGGAGTAGAACTGCTGGGTCATGTTGTAAGTGTATGGTTAGCTTAAAAATAATTTTTCCCCAAAGTGGCTATTCTGTTTTACATTCCCATCAGCAATGTAGGAGAGATCAATTGCTCCACATTGTTGCCAACATTTAGCGTTGTCAGTGTTCTTTATTTTAGCCATTTTCGTGCATATGTGGTGGTATCTTAGTGGGATTTTAATCTGTGCTTCCCTAATGACTAGTGGTGTTGACAATCTGTAGTAAAGTGTCTATTAATATTTTTCCCATTTTTAAATTGGATTGTTTGCTTTATCATTGAGTTTTAAGAGATGTTTATATATTCTGCATACAAATAGTTTATCAGACATATGTTTTGCAAATATTTTCTCTCGGACCATGGCTTGTCTTTACCTTGTCTGAATGGTATCTTTGGAAGAGTAAAAAGTTTAATTTTGATTAACCTAATTTTATCTTTTTTTTTCTTTTATTGCTTTGGGGTTTTGTATCGTATCTAAGAAATCTTTGCTTATCCAAGACCACAAAGATTTTCTTCTATTTCTTCTCTTAGAAGTTGCATGGTTTTAGGGTTTACATTTAGGTCTGTAGTCCAGTTCTAGTTAACTTTTTTGTGTATGGTGTAAGATAGTAACTGAGATTCATTTTCTTTTCACATGGATATCCAATTTTCTCAGCACATTTGTTGGAAAGATTATCATTTTCCCTATTGAATTACCTTAACACATTTTTCAAAAATAAATAAACCACATATGTGAGCAGTGGTATGATGGTAAATGTTTCACTAACATTCTGGAAAAAAGGAGGAGCCTGATTTATAGCGTTGGTCAATTTCCTGATGTGACTCTTCACATGGCTGATTTCAAGCTACCAGTAGTATAATAATCAGCTCACCCAATTACTAAAAAATTTGACAATTAGTTCTGCGAACCAATATAAGCCAGTTTCAACACACTACTGTATGCAAAAATATGAATGATCTGTTTTGTTCTTAGATCTATGTGTCTGTCTTTATGCAGTCACGTATTGTTTACTGTAGCTTTTGAAATCAGGTAGTGTAAATCCTCAGACTGTTTCTCTTTCTCAAAATTGTGTTGGCAATTCTAGATCTCTTGTGCTTTCATATGACTTTTAAGATTAGCTTGTCATTGTCTACAAAAATTTCTATTGAGATTTTGGTAAGGACTGCTTTGAATATATAGATCTGTTTCTAGAATTGCTACCTTAACAATATTGAATCTTCCAATTTATGGATATGGTATATGTCTTCCTTTAGGTCTTTAATTCCTCTTAGCAATGTTATGTAGTTTTCAGTTACAGGCATTGTGCTTCTTTTGTTGAACTTGTTCGTATTTTATTCTTTCTGATGCTATTATGAATGGATTTTGATTTTTTTAAATATTTCTGATGTCTGTTACTAATCTAAAGAAATAGAATTAATTTTTGTATATTGATTGAGTATCCAGCAACCTTGCCAAACTCACTAGTACTAGTTCTAGTACTTTTTGTAGATTCCTGGGGATTTTCTAAATCCAAGTTCGTATTGTATATAAATAATGACAGATTTACTTCTTCTTTCTAATTTCTATATAAATAATGACAGATGTACTTCTTTCTTCTTCTTGCTTTATTATATTGGCTGTGTACAATGTTGAATAGAAGTGACAGTAGTGGACATCCTTGCCTTGTTCCTGATCTTTAGAGGAAAGCATTCAGTCTTTCACTATTGAGTATGATGTTATTTATAGAGTTTTTGTAGATGCTATCTATTAGGTTGAAGAAGTTATCTTCTCTTCCTACTTTGCTGAGCTTGTTCTTAATCATGAAAAAGTGTTAGATTTTATCAAATGGTTTTTCTGTGTCTATTAAGATGATCATGTGGTTTCTGTCCTTTAGTCTATGAAAATGGTATATTACATTAACTGACTTGGGGGTATTAAACCAACCTTACATTCCTGGGATAAACCTCACTTGTTCCTTGGGGGTTGTTTTAAATGTTTATTTATTTATTTGGGGGGGGGAGAAAACACACAGTGGGGGAGGGGAAGAGAGAGAGGGAGAGAGTTTCCCAAGCAGGCTCCATGCTGACAGGCTCCATCCCATGAACCGTGAGATCATGACCTGAGCTTAGATCAAGTCAAATGCTTAACTGACTGAACCATCCAGGCACCCCTCATTCGTTCATGGAGTTTGAACATTTTTATATATATTTTATATATTTTATAAATATTTTATATTGCTGAATTTGATTTCCTGACTTTTTGTTAAGAGTTTCAATATTTGTATTTCATGAGGAATGTTGGCCTGTAGTTTTCTTGCAATGTCTTTGACTGGCTTGGTGTCAGAAAAATACCTGGTATTCCCCATCTTAAAATGAGTTGGGAAGTGTTCTCTTTTCTTCTCTTTTTTACAAGAGATTGTTAGGATTGGTATTTACTTTTTCCTTAATGTTATATATAATTCACCAGTGAAACCATCTGGGGCTAGATTTTCTTTGTGGAAAGATTTTAAATTACTAAGTCAGTTTCTTTACTTGATACATATTTATTCAGTTTTTCTATTTCTTTTTTATTTTTATTTTTATTTTTTTAAATTTTTTTTCAACGTTTATTTATTTTTGGGACAGAGAGAGACAGAGCATGAACGGGGGAGGGGCAGAGAGAGAGGGAGACACAGAATCGGAAACAGGCTCCAGGCTCTGAGCCATCAGCCCAGAGCCTGACGCAGGGCTCGAACTCCCGGACCGCGAGATCGTGACCTGGCTGAAGTCGGACGCTTAACCGACTGCACCACCCAGGCGCCCCTTTCTATTTCTTTTTTAGTCAGTTTTGTAATTTGCATCTTTCTAAGAATTTGTCCATTTCATCTTTATCGTCAAATGTATTGACATGAAGTTGTTCCTAATATTCCCTTATAATTGAGCTACATTTTAAAGAGTAAATTAGCATGTGTCTCAAGTCATAAAGTGTTTTCTTCAGCACCAGCTGTATTTGTTGAAAAGATATTTACTAAGTACTTCCTATGCACCAAACAAAAAATGAGGAAACTTAAATTTATTGAACACTTCACTAGATGTATCATACATTGTCTCTGGCACTGTGCGGAGCTCATCTCATAGGAGTGTACTCCCGGAATTCTAGGTCTACCCGCAGAAGGAGACAGCACTCTCTCCCACCTTTCACAACATACTCTCAGTGTTTCCATTTCCTGTCTAAGGAACCATCTTTCTGCAATTAATGGACACAGATCTTTGGGGACCCAACTAACCAGAGGAATTCAGCCTTCCCTTTTCAACCTCAACTGGATAGCTCTGTGGTCTCGTCACACAACCACCCCAGAATTCCTATGACTAAAAAACTCAGATAATAATGGGGAATTGGGGGGTGGGGCAGAGTGAGGAGGGACTCATTGTGATTTTCCTATAAGCTCTCTTCTAGCTCTCCTTTTTTTTCTTCCTGGGTGTATTTGAATGTGTACTTATTTTAACTACCACACTCCCTCCCTCTCATCCTCCACCTGCCGACTGTAGTTTTCTTATTTTGCACTCTTTTTCTTCCATGCAGTTCCTAGCATAGCGCCTAGTAAGTATGGCAATGTAAATTAATTCGTGTAGAAACGCATTGACTCCTAATTGAGCAGTTTTTATTTTTAGCTATCTGTCCTCGTAATTCTATACATGTTATACACATGGGTTTTCTTTGTGTGAGACACTATCTCCCAGGTGCACAGGGACTTTGAGCTGCGTGCAGCCTATGACAGGACTCAGCGGTTACCTGCGGAATCTCCATTTGCCTAATGAGGGACCCCAAGCCCTGACACTCATCATTGCCAACAGCCTCATGTCGGATCTTTCCATGTAAGGGAAAGGATGGATTCTTTTCCACTCATTCTCTATTCACATTAGACTAGCTTTAAGCTTTTCTTTACATCGAGATGTCTATTTGCATTTAAGTGAATGCTTTCTTCATTTTAAGAAACCATTCTATATGGGGTGCATGTGTTTACTGGATATTAATGGATAAGAGGTGAGGTCCTAAATGATTAGAACATTGGCATTCTAAGATTCCCTTTTCTCCCTTTCACACAAAAGAAGCTGAAAGATACATGCAAGCGGATACACAGGCAAGGATCACAAAGCTCGTCTCTTGACCGGGTCATTTCTGCCAGGGAGAAACTATCTTCCATTTTCCTTTGAAAAGAGAGACAAGCTACTCCAGGCCCCCTGCAACCCTCTAGGCTCAGGTGTTCTTTTCTTTGTAATCTGTAGATCCTACTTCCTTGACCCAGCTCCTGACAATAGCTTGGCAACCGACAGCATTCACTGTCTCCATGAGATTTCATGAAAGAGCCTGCTTCCTTTCTTCGAGAACCCTTTAATATAACAAATGTAGGCACGATTTTTGAACAGAGACTTCATACGTTTCCATGACAACGTAAATTACCTGTGAGAATCTGTAGGAAGGTTTTAGTCCATCAAGGCTTAAAAGCAGGGTTTTCTTTCTTCATAAAGCAGTCGAGGAATGTTGTTGAAAATTTTGTTGTCAGGAGGATGGGGAGAGAATTTTATTTCCCAAGAACCCAGATACATAATAAATCTGGGCCTTGTGGGCGCAGACGTGGAATTTATATTTGAGTGTAGCTGGCAGTAATCCATTATTCTAAATCCCTGCTTTTCTCAAGAAGTGCTTTGTACCAATTAACACATGTAGATATTCTCCTCAGCAGTCGAATTATTCCTTGTACAATTCTATTTCATTGTTTCTTATAAATGGTGGGCTTTTTCAAATCAGAAATGAAAGAGCAGCCCCTCTTCTCTTCTCTGGCAACACTTTCTCTCCAAGGCCAAACCCTGTCTCCATTCTCCTGACGCCCGCCCTCCTCCCTCTCCTGGGGCCTGGCTTCATCAATCACCCAGCTCCCCGCCCATCTTCAGTCTCCTCCCTATAATTGCCCTTTCAGTATCTCCCCTTGAATCACGGCAAGAAAATGTGCATACGTGGGACAAGTCCTTAAGAAGCGAACATCTGTGTACGACAGACAGTCGCTATTGGAGATTTAATTAATCAGGCATTCACTGAATGCGACTTTGTTCGAGTCTAATGTGAAATGCATTCAGAAACAAACTTGGCATCGGAAGCTGCTGCCCAAACTGTGCCCTCTCCTAGGACCGGAATGTTGACCGCAGCGGCCAGGAATACGACAATAGGGACAGACATTTGACTGTGTGATTATTTGTGTCTCCCCACCTGACCACCAGTTCAGTAGAGGCACTTGCTGCCTCTGCCTGTTCACGTTATGTTGCTAGCTCTGGGCCCGGAATGTAGAAGATACCCAATGATTTTTCTCGAACAAACAACTCTGTAATGAAAACCAAATACGTGGACTGTACGGGTTATCCACCATGGGCTTTGCAGTTCTGATACACATGGACAGGGCCTCTCCAGTGAATACATTCACACTGAACCTCACATCGACCCTGTGAGGTAGGTCATGTATCAGTCCTTTCCGAAGGAGCTCACTGTGGTTCAGAGCAGGTGAGGGCCTGGCCCAAGGATTAGAGCCAGGATCGAGCCTGGGTTTATCTCATTCCAGAGCCTGTGCCATCGCCAGTGAACCATTTTCTCTGTTCTGACCCGGGCTCTATGCTGCTTATCACCTTGTTAACCTCTCTGCCTGCACCTCCCTGAGACCTGAATGTGCTGTGCGCTCTGAGACATCACTTTCTCCTGAGGGCCTGTGTTTTCCCTTCTGGCCCCAAGGCAGGTGCAGCATTATCAGCTCCCTTGCAGCTGAGGCTTTGCTACCTTCTAGTGAAGGCTGCAGTATGGTCCCTCTCAGTTTCTTACAACCAGATCATGACCTTTTGTTCACTCGGTGCCACAGTTCTGCTGGGAACTTGAACTTCCTGTGCTCCGCTCACACCGGTACCTTCTGCCTTGCCGAAATGAAGTGTGGATGTTTTAAACCCCTGTTAATGAGAGGCAGAATTTCTAACAGGCGTCTGCATTAGGATCTATTGCTATGTAACAAATTACTCCAAAACTTAACACCTCAGGCCAACAAATGTTTATTATCTCCCACAGCTTCTGAGGGTCAGAAATCCAGGAATGGCTTAGCCGGTGGTCTCTCCCTATGTCATCTGATGTCATCCTTGCCTGAGGCTGAGGATCCACTTCTAAGGTGGTTCACTTGCAAGGCTTTTAGCAGGAGGCCTCAGTTCCCAGCCATGCAGGCCTCTCCATAAGGGTTGATTGAGTATCCCCAGGTCAGGGCAGCTTTCTGTCCTCAGTGTGAAGGTTCCACAAGCAAACAAGCCAGGGGCTGCAATGCCCGCAACAGTCTCAGAAGCTACATACAGACACTTCCACCATATTCTGTGTTGAAAGTGAGTCACTAAGTCCAATCACATTCAAGGGAAGGGGAATTAGGGACCCCTAAAGGAGGAGTGTCCAAGAATTTGTGGACATACGGTGAGAAGTGATATGGATGCCAGATGCCATGAGATGCTTGTGTAGCAACTTTGTGCCCTGTCTGTGGCCGGGGCAGCCTGGGGACTTCCTATTTAGCCATTCACACGGGTGAGTGAGGTGAAGGCTGCATTTCGAATCGCTGGCCCAGGCACAGTGAGCATTACACAGGTGCAAAACGACGGTCCTGATCCTTAATACCTGTACATTCTGGGTAGGAAGAAAGCCATCTACACAGGTAACCTCCTCTGAGAGCACGATGACTGCTACAGAGGGACGAAGGTCGGATAACAAGCTCGAAGCAATGGTGGGGCAGGTGAAGACCCCTAGAGGGGAGGGCACCCGAGCCTGGCATGGATGGTCGTGTGGTATTTCAGTAGCTGGAGGCATGGAGGGAAGAGCAGACTGGGGACGGGAACAGCATGGGCAAAACTTCAGTGGTGGGAAGGTGCAGTGTGTGTTTGGGGAAGGGCAGCATGGTGTTCTCATTGGCAAAATCAGTGATAGTGCCTGCGACACGGGGCTGATGCTGCTACATCCGGTGATTTGTTTAAAGAGCTTTGCACAGCGCCTGGTGCCCAGAAAGTTCTCGCTAAATGATGACGTGAATGACTGAAAAAGAGGAAGACATTAGGCTGGAAAAGTAACGTGGGGCCAAGTCACAGGGCCGTGCGTGTCATCCTGAGGAATCACAGCACGAGGAGGCTAGAAGGGGCCTTAGTTCGGACTATTTTTGGTCCTGTAGCAACTGGGATCTGTTGTGTGTTAGTGGGGGAGTAGCATGCTCATGGCTGAGCTAGAGGAAGACCTCTCCCATGGCATGTGCCGGATGATTCAGAGTGGGGTGGGGGACCGAGACTCTGGTGCTGTGATCCTGATGCTGTGGTCCAGGGAGAGGAGGCACTGAGGGCTGAAGTGAGATGGTGCGTGGGGACTGGCTAGGAGGAGGTGAGGGTAGGGTATTTGTTGACTCCTTTAAAAACTTTGCCTGGTCAGCAAGCTGCTTCAGCAGTTGCTCTGAACGCAGGTATGCACCTGTTTAAAGGTCCTGTGGGAACAGCCTAGGAACATCCTGTCCACCAAGTCTCCATGAGATGGCTCACCTTGCGCCTGCCTTTGCCATTCCTTGGTGGAGGGTTGGGAGCTGGCCCTGGTTTCTCTCCACAAATTTTCCCAGCACACAGGGGCCATCAGAGGAGTCCTTTAAACCCAAACTTGAACATACTGATTGGGCCTCCTTGTCTGTGTAGCTTACCCACTCACAGAGGGATGGACAGCATGGTCTCAAACCCTTCTCTGCCCCTGCAGGGATTGTGCAGGGGAGAAATCATGCATCAAGCTTCAAATGATCTGCTGGGGAGGGGACAGTGGGCCCTTGGCAATGCAGTTGGAAATCCTGTCCCCATGACTTCCCCACATCATGATCCAGGAGGACCCATAGCATGAGGAACATCTCTGGGATGCCAGGGACAGTAGCCTGCAGATGTGGGACCCTCCCAGTATGCTCAGAGCCTCAGGCTGGGGCATCCAGACTGGCTGAAGGGCATTGCTGTCTTGTGATGGCTGCCTGAAGCTGAAGCTGCCATGAACTTGAAGGTGGATTGTACACCCACCCCAAGTGTGGGATGGTGGAAGGGGTGGGGGCTTTGAGTCAGACAGACTCACAGTTCAATAACTGCTTACTGGTTTGGCAAGTCTCTACACCTGTCTGTGCTCAGATTCCTCATATATAACATGGGGCTAATAACGGTGACCTCCTAGAGATATTAAAAGGGTAAAAGGAGGTTGGGTCCACAGAGGGTTCAAACTAAAAGAAGTAGGTGTCAGGCAAGTGTTAGCAAACTTTTCCTCCCCTTTCCTGCCCCCTGATTCTGAGGGGCTCCTTCCTTCCCCCAGCCCTTTACCACTATGGCAGCTTCACTTACCAGGGGCTCTGAGCTGCCTCCTGTCAATCTAGGGAGGATGGATTTTATGAAAGCTTAGGAGGCACCAAATGCTTGCTTTCGTAAGGGCAACTCTTCCCTACAAGGACTTAAGGATGTGGGGTATGTGGGTTTTAGCAATAATAGAAGCCCCAAGTGTGAGTAGCTTTGTGAGTACCTGAAGTAGAATGAAACGCTTGGTTTCCTTTAATTCTCCAAATACATCCTGAGGGTATCGCTCTGTGCTGTGTGGGGCACCAGGGAAACACAGATAAACGCAGCCCTGTCCCTGATGAAGAGGGACTCCGCCCGGCTCAGGTGCTTGCGAGCACATACTCATTTCAGCATGATGGGCACTGGAACACCAGTACAGGCAGGACATTTTCCCGCCTCCCAGGAGCGAGTGTCTGCCCCGTCTGGACAGGGCGGGAAGGGATCAGGAGAGGGGCCGTAAGCTGACCAGAAGTGAAATCAAATAATAGCCACTTCCATTAAATATTCACCCGATGCCAAGCCCTTAAATCCTGTGAAGGATGGGAGAACGATATGGAGCAGGGCTCTGAGTGGGAGCCCGAGTGAGAGAAGGGCCCTGGCGGGGCAGGGGGAGACAGATGGGGTCCTCCCTAGACAGATGGGGTCTGCCCCTAACCTGCAGTTGGACATAGGATAAGTTGAAGGACATCCCTCTGCAGCCATGCAAAAGAGGTTGGACTCAAAGGTAGGGTTCCATCAAGAATTTTCTGTTACATATCTTATTCCTCAAAAGAGGTAAAATAAACTCATGAAATCATTAAAATAACATGAAACTGCATAGGTAACCACAAAGTTGGACAATGTAGTAAGGTGTCCAGGAGCTGAGAGAGAGGAAACTTTGGGCTGAGAAATCCAGGAGGGGCTCCTGGAAGAGGAGAGCCCAGAGCAGGGCCTTGACGAATAATTAATACAGGGGCAGTCTGTGAGGAGGGCATCAGCAATTTGGAGCGATAGGCTGCCTCACTCAGAAACGTTCGGCGGCTCCCCAGGCCTAGCTCAAGCATCTAAACATGACATTCCAGGCTCTGTAAGCCTGGCCGCAACTCCTACCGGCCCGGTCACCTTGACATCCTTCTGAGAACCTCACTCTTCACACCGAGCAGCTCACCTGCTCTCTGAACCTGCCACACAGACTCGGACTGCTGCCTGAATTCCTTTTGTCCGCTTCTGTGTCTACACCCTTCAGTGCCCCCTTCAGAATTAAGCATCCTTTTCCCTCTGTCCCATTTGCTTTGGGTCACACATGGACAGATCCCGACCTACTAAACCGTAGCCGTCTCAACCAGGGCTTACTCCTCCCTGTGGGCCACAGGCCACACCCATGCTGAATGAGTGAATGAATGAATGGACGGATGATCAAGCTGAAATCTGGCTGCACAGACAGGGGAGTCCATGGTTACAGGGGCCCGTAAACTTGTGGCAAGAGGCTCTGGACATGACTGACCTGAGAATGTGGCCCATTGTGCTCTGGGAGGGGCAGCTCAGGGCTGGAGGAGCTCGGGTGTGTCACATAAACTCTCCACGGCACTGCAGACATCAGGCCTGAGCCCGCACGAGCACCTCCAGTGAGAACAGGCCAAACACCGTGCAGCTCCAGCCCGTTGCCCGAGTGCCGTCGGAAGGATGTGGCCTGTGGAAGCTGACTGACGTGGGCTCGCACTTCAACTCCGCTTATCTGCCAGCCGTTTGCTCTTATGCGAGCCACGTAACCTCTCTGAGCCTTGGTTACCTTCTTTTGGTAGTATTAGAGATCTAAAACCACCTCCTCTCAAAGTTGTTGTAAGGGTTACAGAGAAAAATACCAAAACCAGACCAAAAGCACCCTCCAGCTTATGAAAGGTGACTAATGAATGGTAGCTAATTCTGTTTTCATGACATATGATTACTTATTCCACGTGGCTGGGGAAAGTTTTGTGGAGAGTTCAACGAAAGTTCTGAGTAACAGAATTTGGGCTTCAACCTAACAGTCGATCGTAATCACAGTAAACTTATCATAGGACTTACCAACACGGCCTCATGGGAAGATTAGTTATTTAAGGTCAGGATACATCCCACGAGGACGTATCCTGTGGATAATGCTCGCAGTGAGACACTTACCAGCCCACAGGGGCCACTGCAGAGATACAGAAAGCTGCAGAGGCTGGCCTGGGAGAAATGATCCGGAAACTGTTTTTAGGGCCAGCGTGTACCTATCGCAGTCCTAATTCTGGAAGCAGGCAGGGGCAAGAGTGGAGAACTCCGGGTCCTGCCATCATGTATTCAGGAACCGGGTTGTTACTTGTGAGCCTTGTATGAGGGGCTTTGGTGGTTCTTGAGTTCTGAAGGCTGGGAGGAAGGAGGGACAGCTGGAGCCTTAGACAGGTCCTGGGTGGCCATGCCCCCCACTGTGACCCGGGGCCAGCTCTAGGCCGGTGTGGAGAGCCAGAATGGCTCAGAAGTCAGGTCATAGTAACTGGTTGAGCCAATGGAGGTGTAAAAGGGAGGAGGAGAGGACAGAAAAGGAGATAAAGCAGCCTTGATGCCGGACCAGATGGGTGCCATTAACACAGTCAGGCGGGTCTCAACCTTCCAAGTCCCCTTCTCCTCCCACGTTCTCCGTCTCAGTGGGCAGCACCTGCCACCCACAGACCAAAATCCTGGAGTCTCCAGGTTCCTCTCTGACCCTGGCCTCCCACAGCTCAGCCACTCTCAAGTCCCGCCCATTTCCCTCTTGGCCCAGAGCCACTCTCTGTCCCCACTGCCACTGTCCTGGTTCAGGGCTCGGCTTTCCTCCTGGCTCACTGCACAGTCTCCCGCCTGGCCTCCCGACTCCCCTCTCCCCGTCTGTCTGCCATTCACACTGCTGCCAAAGTTCTCTCTCCCCAGACTGATCTGGCCACATTCATCTTTGGCTTGGAGTCATTTGGCAATTTCTTGTTACAGTCCAGACCATCCCCTCAGCATGGCTGGCAGGACCTCAGGATCTGTCCAGCCTCTTGTGCTCTTCCCCACAAGCTTCAACTCAACCGCCCGAACTGCCTGCAGGTCCCCATCGAGGACCGTGTCTCAGCAGCCTCTTTGTGTACCCTTCATTCTGCCCAGAACCCTGGCTGGCTCCCTGCCCCGTCTCTGATTCCGCTCCAGAACCAACATCCCCGACTCCCTCCCAGGCCGGCATAGGTGAAGCTCACCACTCCCCCCTTTCATGGCTCTTTTCTTATTGTCCTGGAGTAACCTCACTCCCTCTGCCTCCCACATCTCGAGCCCAGAGCCTGTTCTTAACACAGTGTGGCCTCCACAGAGCTCAGCATCTTGTCAGACAGACCTTGGGCAGTCAGTAAATGTTTTGTGAATGAGTGAATGAATGAGAGAAGGAAATCGACCGATGAGGGAATGAAGGCGACAATTTGGCAGAGGAGACAAGATGGTTTGGGTTGAGTTTGAGTTGGTGGGGCCTCCAGGTGGGGGTCCCAGCTGCAGTGGAAAGGCGAGTCTGAAGCTTGGGGGAGGGTCTCTTAAGAAACTCAGCTCACAAACGAGCCAATTCCCTTCAAGAGGTCCAATGACCGGCAAGTGGCTCAGTGTTCCCAAACCTGCTTCATGGACTCAGGGAGCCTCCGAGCTTGGAGGACATCATAAAGACATTGTCTGGTCTGAGTCTTTTCTTGACAAGTGAGGGAACTAAGGCTCAGAGAGGGGAGAAGCCGGCTCCGCCGCTCTTTAGAGGCGGTGCTAGGACCCATGTGTCTTCACCATAGTCTCAGGTCTTTCTGCCATCCCCTGTGGCCTCCTGTTTGTGCTTCCCATCTCTGAGCCCCGAAGCAGGGCATTATCAGTGAGGGTGAGGAGGGAGCTGCAAGAACCTAACCACAGATATTCACACCCCAACCCTTCCTCTCCTACAACACAGCTTCTCACGGCCCCAGATGAGAACAGACCCAACAAATGTCACGCACTTAACAGACCAGAAGGACCCTGTGGCCTCCAACAGCAGCATGTGTTTTACCCTGTTTTTGGACATTGTCCCCAGCTAGTCTCCAGCCCTATAACAGATGAGAAATAACTGATTCGAATCCACAGGATCCTCACAGCAAAAGTAAGAAAATCGGTCCACGTCCACACTGACTCGGATGGTGGTCATCATAGGGTCAGGGCCAATAGCCATTCACACCGGAGCACGTGAAGACTCTCCCGCACACACACACCCCAATACGAGTCCTAACAGTGACATCCGAAGTATGTTCAGTGCATTGTTTATTTGTGATCTGCAAGCATTTAGTCATTCCGTAAGTATTTTCATCCACAGTGATTAAGATTATTACATTTCTGGCAGTATAAGAAGTGAGCCCCCTGCTCTCAAGGGGAGGAATTATCCTTGAGGGCTCTGGCTAACAAAAGATCTCCCTCATGACAAGGCAGGGAAGGGGACTGGCATGCGGCCTTGGCCACATTGTCTCATTTTCATGTTCTTGACCTCACACACAGCAGGCATTCAATCATATAGTTAAGCCCATGAGTGACTGAATAGATTGCGTGTTTTCAGACTCATTTTGGATATTGCAAAAACAGGGCCCAAAGATTACAACTGCCTATCCCTGGTCACACAGTGGTAGCTGGGAACCTGAGCTCCTTCTTCCCACAGTGGCTATTCCCACAGCCCGCATTAACTTGACAGGGAGGAAAACGCGCACTTGCCCGTGAGCAAAGGGTGACTTTAACCGCTCAGCCACACCTCCGTCTGCCCCACAGGCACTAATCGAGAGCTCGTGGTGTTTGCAGCCCCGGACGGGGAGCCCTGCTTCCCGGCAGATAATGTTTAATGTCACTTATGCTTTCTTTGATTCACAGAAATGAATTCCGAGCATGGACGGACATCAAGCCTGTGAAACCAATAAAGGCCAAGCCCCAGTATAAGCCTCCAGATGACAAGATGGCTCATGAGACCAGCTACAGCGCCCAGTTCAAAGGGGAGGCCAATAAGCCAACGCCAGCCGACAATAAGGTGATTGATCGCAGAAGAATACGCAGCCTCTACAGTGAACCTTTCAAGGAACCCCCAAAGGTGAGACAGATCTTGTGGGGGAACCCCTCAGCACAACCTAGAACGGAGGGGCTCATTGCAGCAGAGCGTGAGGGCAGGGCTCCTGCAGACCCTGGCCCAGTCCCTAAGGGCTCCTGGAAAATCCCTTCTCTTCTCCGTAGCACACAGGCACTAAGGAACCTTTGCTGAATTCTAAAGGGAATGTTCAAAGGAACAGTGCCTAAAGTAAAACAGCTTGAAGACTGGCAGGTTTCCAGAGAACCAGCTTCGGCTTTTGAGAAGTACCCCGCTCCAAAAAAGTGGCCGAAAATCCCACCTGAGCCCTAAAGCCCTCCCTGTCTTAAAAATCCCTTCGGGAGCTTTTGCGCCCGAAGAGCTGGCCATTAGAGGTATCTCTCCTGGCTTCCTCCCCGCCCTGCCCCCGCCACATCCTCCGCTCCAGTCCCTGGACGCTTCCTCATTCCTCTTCATCCTTTTCCTCCGTAAACACTATCCAGCGCCAGGTCTTAGTCAAGGCACACCTGTCACATCAGCTGCAAGATGTGTTCCGGGTAATTTGTTACTATAATAAACAGTTGGCAAGTGATTTACAATTCTAAGTAACTTGCAGTGGATTCAGGGGTTTCCGAGTAATAACACGACTTTGCCTTATTTGCATCCAGTGCACACCCCTGAGGGGGAGAGCCAAGTTGGAGACACAGCTGGAAGCAGGAATCCGATTTGCCAGAGCTGGTTCTGTGCTATCAAGCCACGTGGAATCGTGCAAATACCTGCTCCCCTATCTATAATAGCAGGACAAGTGTGAGGTCCTTTCCTCTGCTTTTATCTGAAAGTCTCGCACTGAAACAGAGTTTCCTATGTGGCCCAGGACTGATTTGTAGGTAAAGTAGCTGATCAACCCAGTCTGCCTGGACTCCTCCAGCTGTAGCACTGAAAGTTCCAGTTCCATGAAGGCCCTCAGTCCCAGGCAAACCAGGATGGTTGGTTACGTTCTGTGCAGGTTCCGTGGACCTCACTGAGGAAATGACCTAGCCTGTGAACCCCCACATCATCTCTGTCCATCATCCATAGACAACGTGGGGCCCAGGACGTAGGGCTGGCTTTGCACCAAAGAAGACTCAAAGGGGAGGAAGGAGGGAAGATTGGGGCATAGGGAACCCAGAGGTGGAGGGCATATGGAGGGACCAGACAGAGCAGGCCCAGAGTTCTGGGGGTAAAAGAGGGCCAGGCCATCGCCCGGGAGTGGGGTCAGAGCTAGAGGAAGGGTTTCGGGGAGAGCGGATGGGCCGGAATGGCGGCTCTGGGGAGAATAGTCTGGGGAGCCAGCAGGAGAGGAAGAGTGCTGTGCTGAAGGCCTTGCTGAGATGAGATGTGGTTTCTCCACATGAGCTGGCCGCCCTGGAGACAGAAGCAGAGGAGAGGCTGGCTTATGCCAGAATCTCTGCGTCTTCTATCAGCTAAGGTTCACTTCTTATTAATACCCGTCCACCACGGCTGGGCCACAGCCCTACTCCCCACCACCTCTGCAGTCTGGGCCTCCGGTGTTGGAGAGCCTCGCTCGTGGCGGAGAAGAGAGCATTGGGAAGCACGGGCTGCCCCTCCGGTTTCTGTCGGAGGTGACCCACATCACTTCTGCTCACATGTCATTGACGGAAGCAAATCATAGGCCTGCCTGAGTTGAACAGGGTGACGAGGTATAATCTTCCCTTAGGGAGGGACGGCAGCAGATGTTGCAAAACAGTAACATCATCCACCACCAGGGTGGTTCAGTGGTGACAGCCACCATGCCGGAGAGCCACTGAGTGTGTGGCCACAGGCACTGACCAGCCGGTTTACGCGGGAGAAGCCATATGACTTACCGCCACTGAAAATACATTATGCCCCGCGCTCCCTCAACGCCCAGTGTTGTCGTTAGAGTTACTGTTTGGCTAATCGTGTCTTCTCTCTAACTTCTCTCTCTCTCGCTCCCTCCCCTTTTGTGTTTCTGTATTTGCGGTCTGTCTGTCTGTCTCTCCGAGCAGGTGGAAAAACCTAGCGTTCAGAGTTCCAAACCAAAAAAGACCTCAGCAAGCCATAAGCCCCCGCGGAAGGCCAAAGACAAGCAGGTGGTGTCGGGCCGGGCTTCCAAGAAAAAGAGCACAGAGGGTGCCAGTGCTGCCCAGCCTGATGACAAGGAGCAAAGTAAAGAGATGAACAATAAACTGGCTGAGGCTAAAGAGTAAATTTCACTGCACTTTCCTTTTATCCTTCTTTCCTTTTTTTTTTTTTTTCCTTTTTTAACCAACCAACAAAAAAGGCCACAAAATTGATTAGAGGCTTCTCATCTGCCTTGGTCCTGAGTGTTCCGGGAGCTCTTTGGTTTGGTTTCTTTCAGTGGAGGGATGCCGTTTCAAAGACCTCGCGGCATGCCTCCTCTCCAAATCTAGACGGGCCGGGCTGAGTGCGGCGCGGGTGTCCGCGCCGTGGGGGGCCCCCGGAACACCAGGGACCCCGGGAAGCGCTGCTCACTGGTTGTGCCTCCCACGGCAAATGAGAGCGCTCGCTGGTGAGGGGGGCAGGCAGGCCTTAGCATGCAGAGGCAGTTCCAAGTGCCTGGACGTCTTCTGGCCACACTTGGGAATGCCTGTAGGGTGTCCTCCCCCTGTTCTCCCCCAAGGCCCGTGTCAGCGATCGGTTCTGAACTTGAGGTGAATGTGTTCTTTTCCAAACTTCGGAGGGTTATCATGTGCTTTAGAAGCTCAACTTGGGCTTCAGCGGTGGACAACGTTTGTGGCCAGATTTAAAAAGCAAAAAAACCTCGGCCTTAACGTCCGTACAATGAATCGTGTCTGTTAAGTTTAAGTAACTCTTTTCATAGAATTTTCTGTTAGAAACGCGTGACTCCATTTAGTTTCCTATCAGTGGGCTTTCCGTTGGATGCCAAGTAATAGATATGCCACTGATGACTCAGACCAGGCCAGGGTGAAAAGGTTAGGTGTTTTAGGTACGTTCTAGACATCACAGGAAGATGAAGAAGTTGAGAGGAGAGTATTCTCCCCCGTTTACCCTCAGCCTATCCAGTGTTACCAATTTTGCAGAGCAACTGGTTACAGATGACTGAGGAAGGAAGTTCAGGGTGTAGGGTAGTGTGTTTAGAACGTGGCTTCCTTGCTTCTGAGAAACACAAGGTTGGAAGTAGACGTAGTGACACGTGTGGTGATGTTCACTCTCCCTTCCCAAACCCGTGTTTGCTCTGTTCCTCGGAGAGGACAGAGGCTGCTGAGCTTCGGGTTAGAGGAAATTTCTGTGACTTAGCTGAAGATTAGGAGAGTTCCCTAGTAAGTGATTAGCAAGCATTTTAACCTCACTGATGAATGAAAGCAGCTCTCACCGTATCGTGTTTTGCGTGTCTGTGTGGCCAACGCCCCCCCCCAGTGGGGTGGCAAGTGGCACCTTAGTTGTGCTAGAGTTGTATCGTAGGCATTAGTCAGAGAGTTGTGAAAAGACCCCCAGCGCTCACGGGGGAACCCAAAATACCTACCGGAAAAATTGCATTCCCAAACCTTGCGACGTGTACATTGCTCGGTACGCTTTCTTTCTCCTGTCCTTGAAATCCTGACCGTCGCCGGCACCGTGACACGGCTGGGCCTTCGTCCGGTGCCCAGCCGCTGTTGTGTAAGGACGGCGGTGGCGGTGGAGAGCGGGGCCACGCCAATCCCTTTCAGTCCGTGTGGTGTGGAGGAAGCGGGGCCTCCCCCAGTCCTCTCCGGTTCTGACCATTCAAGCAGCAGAGTCACTGTTTACCCCATCTTGTCGGGCACTTGGGCTGGCTGAGACGTCTTTCACAAATACGTCAAGTGTGTGCTGTGCGGGCCGCATTTGTTAAGAGAACAGGATTCTTAGAAATGAAGCGCTCGGCCGGGCCCACCGTCACTTTCCTTTCTATCTCAGGGCGTGGAACTGAGATGTTTTGAAGAAGGTAGAGACAGTTAGCGAGTTTCAGTGTTCACGCATCACAGATTTGGATGCCTGTCTGGAAATGACCAGAGCAGATCTCAGCGTTGATTCTAGCTATCTGCTAGCTAATCTTAACATTAACCGGAGAGCTCTAGCAGCGTGATCGTAACTTGACCCAGAGAATTTTGCCAACGTGTGTTCGTTCGCTCAAGATCTGGCATTCGTCAGGTGTGTCGATGTTAGCCACAATTTGAATTTCTCCAGAGAACCGTCATATGTGTTTTACAGATCAAGTAAGTCAGACTTTACGATGCACAGAGGAACGTTCATTCCACGTTCTCGTCCTGAACGCCTGTGAGCCAGGCACCGTGTTAGGCACCCTGGCTACTCTACATAAATCTGTCTCCACAGCAGCACAACCATATGATGTGATCTCGGTGCCTGATGCGAGTTTCTTTGCCCAAATTGTAGCTTCCCACCCACTTTGCAGCCCCAGGGACTGAATTTCCTACCCTGCCCCACCTACGGCTTTAGATGCAACCTGTATCATGTCTTTTCAACACTCCGCCCCCTCACCCCCACCCCCACACCCCCCCCACCCCCGCCCCGCCGCTGTCTTTTTAACTCCTGCGATTGAGAAAACCCTGTTTGTAGTTCACTTTGACTCTTGAATGTGTCCCTTCACGGCCAGAAACTTCCTTTGATTTCTACTGTTTACAAATAAAACTCAGCCAATCTCATTCTGTATCCCAAACATACTGGTTGAAACTGACACTGGTTTCACAAACAGTATTTTGGTTTTGCCTTTCTGAAGATGACCAAGCTTCCGATGCCTGTCTGTCCACTTTTGTATATCTCCCTGCCGATTCCCCAACTCCCCTGGCAAGAGAGCAAGGCCCGAAGCATTCCCACTGCCTGCTTTGCTTGCCTGCAAAAACAATGCCTAAGGCTGTGCGCTGGCTCCTCCAAGTTTTTCCTTATCTGCTGGTGCTTCCAACCTGTCCATTATACCTTTGCCTCTCCAAGGCAGACAGGAAGTGTCTAATTACGATTTTGTGGCCTGGGTTTTGTTGCATACCACAGATTGTCTATGTAACGTGTAACGCACACCTCTCTTGGTGCTATTCCATTCCTGCTGTTAGTAAGAAAATGACAAACAATATTCATGTATAGCCAATTGATTGTGACGTGCTTGTGGTCTGTGCTTGCTCAGAAACAAACAAACAAACAAACGGTTTTTTTCCGATTATAAATAAATGCTAAAGACGAACACCACTTTCTTGATCTTATTTCCTTGGTAAGGCCCAGCTGAGTAGGTGAAGGAGCCGGCCTTTGCCATTTGAGCCACTCTCCACGAGGTGAGCTGTGCCCTGCAGTTGTTCTGGGGTTCTCCATAATGCAGCTTGACTCTTTTAGATTGCCTCTCAGATACTAATTGCAAGCAGTCAGAGCTAAGTGTTGGGAAAGGCGAAGATGGACCGAGAGACCCACTGGCCAACAAGGTAGTGTAACGTTTTGATCCCGTGTTGCTGGGGATTGAGTGAGCACCTGCACCCAGCACTGCGTCGCCACACGGGGAGGCTGGGCCCTGATTCTCCACCCCCCTTCCCGTCCACCCGGAGGACTGTCGGTTCTGGCTTTTTCTCCTCCCAAGAGATGGCAGGGACGCCTTCACTTAATCATTCCGTCTGGTCTGGTCGTTGTGAAGGTTCCACCCTCCGGGGGCTGGCTCACTGTGTGGGTTATGGGGCGACGGTCTTGTTTGTGCCTAACATGGGAGGGTGGAAACAGCTGTAAGAGAGATCCAAATAAGGTAACAATGGACCAGGTAGCTGGTTGCTCCTGTGAAGGGCAAGTGTCTTAGTACCAGGGGTGGGGAATCAGAAGGCTTCGTGGGGGAGGGAACCTCGGAGAACGGGTGGGATGTGGGTGTGCAGGGCGCGTGGGGGTAGGCCCACAGGCAGGAGAGCATATCTGGGAGGGAACCTCAGAGTTAGGGCCAGGTTTAACCACTGGGATATCCTTCTGCTGCAGTGGGAGGCAGAAGGTTATATACTTTTTGTGTGGGATCCCACTTCCTTTTACTAACGTATGTTGATTGAATACCTATCATGTGCCAGGCACTCTGCTGGGCACTAGAGAACCAGGATGACTGAGACCCCACCTCTGGTCACTGTGGGCCATGAAGGAGGAGCCCATTCTAGCTGGTTCCATGGATCAGGGAGGACTTCAGTGGATGAGCGGGTGATGACCAGGTGAACAGAGTCTGGGGTGGCCAAGGCATGCCAGACAGAAGGAGCTGCGAGAGCAAAAGTGTGGAGGGGTCCAATACCAGGTGAGCTCAGGGCCTGGGGGAGCAGTTCACTCAGGGAGGGTCAAGGCAAGGGCTGGAAAGTCATGGAAAGGCCTGGCGCCATGTGAGTGGGCGGTTACTAACTGGGATCTCCATTCCATACACCCAGACTGCACCCCCTGACCTTTGCATGCTCCCTGCCATCATGCTTCTTGCCCTTACCCACATATGGGGCAACAGCCACAGGTCCTCTCTTGCTTTAGGCTAGGAGCTCTAGGCTGGGACTTTTATTCTAATGCTGGTCCCCAATTTTGGGGTTTTGGGGAGGAGCCATGGTGGGGCTCGATCAAGGGTCATATATATGAAAACCCACTATTTGTTTTCCAGATGAACAGGAAACACCCCACCCACCTGCCTGCTTTTGTGTAAGGCAGAAAACGCAAAATTCTGTACAATGAATGAAACATACATGAAAGTATATTATTCAGCTCTTTTTTGATCAGTTAATTGCCTTGACCAAAACCAGGGATTGAGAGAGGTAGAAAGAAAGACAGGCGTAAAACAAAGAGGTAGAAATAGAGGCCAAGGGGGAAAAAAGACCCACAGAGAAACACATATGTGGCGACACCCATAGTAAGCGGAGAAAAGGTGAGGTGTACTCAGAATCAGACAGAGGTCATGAATCAGGCAACTGAGGAGGCAGCAGGGTGGAGAGCCTTGCTGGCTTCATCCGTGTGACCAGAGGTCTGGCCTCCGCTAGAGCCTCGGCCTGTGGTTCCCTCCATGCTCCCCGATGCCACCCAAAGCCCAGGAGGCAAATCTATAACCTATAACTAGTGTCGCTTCCCCCAAACAGCTAACAATCAGAATTAAAACCAACCTGCTAGTTTTAAAATAGGTCATTGCTGCTAAATTAGTTATAAGTGTATTTTAATTCTTCCTTGGAGTTTGTGAGTTCTTAGTGAAACCCATCCCTCATTTTTTTTGTAGGTTTTTTTTTTTTCACTAGGGTTTAAAATTTATAACCTGCTTCTCATAGATTAGGGCAGTGTTAAGTCTCACTTCACCAAGGTATGAACTCCTTTAATGTGGCATCGTGGTTTCAAGGTCCTTTTACTGCTAAAATGTCTTAGAGCGGTTTACCTTCTCAGGACCGCAGATACAAAAGCTTTCTTGCAGCGTGTAGCCTGTGGACCATCTACTGGTAAGGCAGGACCCTACCCCAGCTCCACCTGAGGCCACCGAGACAGGAAAGGCAGCTGTTTCAAAACAATGGCACGAAACCTTTCTTAGACTCCACTCTTGCCGAAGCAGACACAGAGCCCGAAGCTGCTTCATCCCGCTGGCCTCTGAGGTACTGATCCTCATGACACCCAGACCATCTAGAATGCCTATAACAGAATCCGCATCACCGCATACCTTATCGTGTGAGCCGGTTGACGCTGGCCGTGACTTGGGCCTCTACAAGTCAGTGCCAGCTGTACAACCCCGTGTCACTCCCTGAGCGCTCTTGGCCTTGCTGTCTGCCTCTGAAAATGGGGACACTGACACCCACCTCAGGGGAGAGGAGCCAGGGTGAAATGACACGATGGCCATAGGGAACCCACAATGGACACTAACTACAGGTCATTTCAGGCCCTCCCCCTTCCTTTTACAGTGCTTGATGGTCTGTGTTCACTAGCTTCCTGATAGAGAGTTAGCTTTAGGTCATCTCAGACAATGCGTGAGGTCGATTGAGGCAAACACTGATTAAGAAAAATGCTTTTAAAGAATTCTGGCTGTCGAATCACCTGGAGTCCACAGACCTAAACAATAATATCTTAACAATTTGTATGTATTGTCTGCCCACAAAGCATTTCTTTCTGTGCCGTTCTGTCGACCCCTCCTAATCCGGAGCAAGTGTCTGTGCCAGGTAACAGAGGAGGCTCAGAGAGGAGGGGGTGCCTGGATGGAGCCCGGGGCTTCTGCCCCGCAGCCTGCACTGCGTCTCTCCTTCCCCTGAGGGAGGCTGGGGCTGGCCCGAAGTGAATCAGGCTTCAGTCATCAAGCTGGATTCTTTTAAATTTTTTTTTAATATTTATTTTTATTTCTGAGACAGAGAGAGACAGATCGTGAACGGGGGAGGGTCAGAGAGAGAGGGAGACACAGAATCCGAAACAGGCTCCAGGCTCCGAGCTGTCAGCACAGAGCCCCACGTGGGGCTCGATCTCACGGACCGTGAGATCATGACCTGAGCCGAAGTCGGACGCTTAACCGACTGAGCCACCCAGGCGCCCCAAGCTGGACTCTTAAATAAAACTACACCCACACCTCACAGTTGCCGCAGTCTGGTCAGGCCACTGCAGGGCCTCCCGCAGGCTTCCCTAGAATCTTTAAATCTTGGGACCCAGATACAAATGTTGGGGGGGGGGTGCGGATTAAGATTTGATCAGGTCTCCCCACACAACTGGCTCAAACATCCTGACTGAACTGGCCAACTGCCTCAGCCAGATGTAAAGGTTTATCTCCCTGGGGTACTAAATTAACTGGGTAACTAAATTGCATGGTTATTGAACACAGAATGATCCAGCAAATTTTTCTTTCTGAAGAACTATAGTTGGTAATAGAGATACTGAGATAAAACTGGCATCCGCTACCTGAGGCATTGGGTCAGAGACCACTATTCTGTGCTTTTAATTTCCAACAGTAGACCTGAGCTTAACTCTCTGCCCCTTGTCCTCATATAAATGGTCCTTAAATGCTGGTTAACTTTGACATTGTCTGCAACCAACTATCTCAACCCAGACATCTTATCTGGGGCCCAGGGAGTTTCAGATGCTGAGATAAATAAATTCCTGCCATGGCTACTGGTTTAAGTTGCCGGAGGGATCTTTAGAACATGCAAATCTGACCATGTCACACCCTGCCTTCAACCATCCGTGGGCTCCTTGTGGCCCGCAGAAGCTTATTGTCCCCTCGGTGCACCATGCTGCTTCTCACCTCCATGCCTTTACCCACGCCGCCCCACCTGCTCCGATTGCCCTTCTCCTGCTTCTCCACCTGGCTAACTCATCCTTCGAGACTCTGCTCAGGGGACCGCTCCAGGAAGCCCTTCCCGCACCTCCCACGCTGGCTGGGTAAGACGCTCCCTGTGTGTGTCTTCATCACAGAACTCACCACGTGTACTGTGCTGCCTGCTCATGTGTGTGTCCCCTGCGCTGGACTGTGCTCCCCCCAGGGCCGGGACCAGCTCCTTCTGTTCACCTGTGTAGCCTTAGCTGCTGGCCCAATGCCTACCTCAGAGAACGTCTTCTAAGTTGTTTGTTGAATGAATAATGAGTGAGCGAATGAATGATGATTTTCACCATCTGCCTCCCTATTCACCACGGTGCCCCCACAAGGCTTTATTCTGCCTGATAACTACCTCTGCTCACATGAAAAGAGTGGTTTCAAGAGAGGTCACAGCACAGATCACGGAGCAGTCAATGGCTGCTTTTGTAACGGCCAGCCTACCTCTGTACTTTACGTAGCCACTTTTTGTAAACAGGCCTGACTTCAAAAAATCATAGACTCTTGGTCAGAGGGTAATCTTAAGAGGCTGGCTAATCCCACCCCCTGCCCGGTGCAGAGCTCCTTACTTCATGACGGCAGAGAGGCATCTGCTTGAGGGGATGTCTTAGGAGTCAGGGCTGGGAGTTAGAGCCAACAGGCCTGGTTTTAAATCCAAGCTCTACTGTTTACTAGCTGTGTGACCTTGGCTGAGTGTCTTAATTTCTTTGAGCCCCAGAGAGATAAGTGTAATACAAGTATCCATCACTATCCAAATCTGTTTGGTTCCCAAATCTAGAAAGTAGAAGTTTGGTCAGCAAGGGACATAGTTGTTCTTCTTTCTTTTTTTTTTTTTTAAGTTTATCCATTTTTGAGAGAGAGAGAGAGAGGACAAGTGGGGGAGGGCAGAGAGAGAGGGAGACACAGAATCAGAAGCAGGCTCCAGGCTCCGAGCTGTCAGCACAGAGCCCTGCATGGAGCTTAAACCCACGAACCTTGAGATCATGACCTGAGCCGAAGTCAGTTGCTTAACTGACTGAGCCACCCAGGCGCCCCAGAAAGCGACATAGTTTTATTTGAATCTTTTGGTTCCAGAGTTTGGGATAGCAGGTGGTAAGAGTTCTAATAGCTGGCAATACCTGCTTCTGATCCACAGAACTGTCTCTTGTGAGGGCCCAGTGAAGATGCATGTGAAAGTCCTCTGTCAACAGCAAAGCGGAACACCCTTCTGCTTTGTCAATAGTTCATTTTCTGGATGGTTTCGCTTCCCAGTCACTTCCCTGTGACTGTGACTTACCACCCTTGGTCCCAACGATGTGGTGGCTGGAGCGAGCTGTGGTAAATCCCTCTGTCACACCATAGCCTGAGACAGAGCCCACCTAGTGCTGGTTCTTGCTGCCCTCCTCCCATCCCCAGCCCTTCCCCAGCCCCTCCTCTCTGAACTCACCATGAAATCACCTGGTATAGATTCCGTTTCCGAAATTACATGTTCATTTTAATTGAGCCCCTCTGGACACACGGAACCAATTTTGATTAACTGCTCAAGATCTCAGCCTTTGCTTTAGATGGGGTGGGAAGGAAGAACAAAAATTGGTTTGCAAGTTTCCAGGAGTACAGAACTAGAGCGGAACTGAGCCTTTGTCTGGTTGCCTTAGTTTAGCGCTTTACATTTTTAAAAAGGGTCATTAGCAGGATTATCAGACTCTTGGCAACCCCTTTGAGACCATCAGCTATGCGCTTGACTTTGCCTTCTTGGTGCTAAAACAACCGAGGATGTTTTTTTAAATCTTATCATACAACTGGGGAGTTATTTAATTTTTCGTAGCAGGTTATCTCTAGAAAAGATATTTAGCAGCAAAAAGGAAAACGCCACCACCACAGGGCAGAAAACCCAGCCATCTAGCGCCCCAGGGGCAGCCATCTCCCTACGCTTCATAAGCACAGACCTGCCCGCAGGGAACCTGGAGTCAGGCTCCACTTCTGTAAAATGCAGAGTGGGCACAGCTCAGGGAAGGAAAAGAAAGTGTATTTGGCTTTCATACCTTGGTCCTCACTGAATCCTCACAGAAGGCTGGAGAGGTTGGAGGTCTTCTACAGACAAAGAAATCAAGACTTCGCTTAAGTAACAGAGTCACACGACTTGTAAGTGGTGAGCCAGGATCTGGAGCCAAGTTTGGGTTACTAACGCCCCCCCCTTCGTCCAGCACTCGGGACCACTTCTGGGATTTCGGTTGGGAAGATGTGCGTCCTCCTAAAATAGCGGCCTCTTCATCCTGTCCTTTCCCTGCTCCAAATCCTGCAGTGACTCTAGGTACTCTTGTCATCTGCGGAAAAGGAGTCAGATAAAGGCCACGGATGTTGTGATCCGCACGGTCACCACCCCCTCCCCACCTTCTGCCTGGCGACCCCCCACCCCCACCCAGAACAAAGCCTTGTGGTGGCAGCATTTTCCCTAGCTGTGGTCCTAACTGTTCCCCCTGTGCTGATGTGCCACATCTGGGTGCATTCTGTGTGGCTCCAGGCTGGTAGACGGATTGGCAGCCGTACAGGTATGGGCGTAGATGGGCACTCTTAGACCAGGATGCTGCTGCGTTCTGGGACTGTCTTCTTTGCCAGGGTCTGCTGAGTATCAGGCAGTAAGCCCAGGGGAGTGGTTGTGTCGGGGAGGCAGGAAGGGCCGAGGTGAAGGGGGACCGGTGGCTGGGGGCCTGGCCCCCAAGAGGGGCAACTTTCTTAGGCGATGCAGTTGGGAGCTTGGAGCTGGGGGACCCGCAGAGGTCAGTGGCTCCCGCCTCCCGCACCAGGCAGAACCAGTCAGGGTCATCTCCAGCCAGACCCTGCTTAGACCTCGGCAGAGGAATTGGGAATCTCTCCAGTTGGAGTCTCGCTCCTCAGGGATATTGTTGGAGAGAGGAAAGAGCTTGACTCAAAAGTCTGTCCTCCTTGGTTGAGGTCTTGACATAGCCACAAACTTACCCTGCGATCTTAGGCAACCCACTTCCCCTTTCTGAGCTTCATTTCCACCTACAGCTGGAAAATGGGGGGGGTGGTGGTGGGACAAGGGACGCACCCCTCATGCCTCGCAGCTGCCTGGCCGGCAGGGCTGCTCCGAGAATAGTGTGCCATGTTGTATGCCCTACTAGAAGCCCGTGAAGAATGGAAGGACAAAAAGGTATTAAGGCAGTTAAAAATAAGACATGATTTGCGTGCCATGGAAACGTGGCTGTTAGAATTGGATCTTGTTTGAGTGGTGTTTACAACATCTCGCTCCTAACCATGTGCCCTGTCCGCCCCATGCCAGAGCTCCCCGGTTCTCGCTTCGGCGGCTTGGCACGCAGTAGGCATTTATTAAATGTTTGCAGAAGGAAGGAGGGAAGAAAGAGGGGGGGAGGGGAAAAGGAGAGAGGGAGGGAGGGAGGGAAGGTGAGAAAGGAAAGAGAGGTGAAGCTGATGCTGGTCTGTGGTCTCGCCCCAGCCTGGAGAGGCAGCTGTAAAGCAGTTGGTAAAGCCTCTGATGGGGCTGTTGTGAGCAGGGAGGCTCTGTGGCCACATGGGAGGAGTACCGACACCTGCAGGTGGAGGGCTCCACTGAGGAAGTGACTCTGGAACTGAATCTCTACTCCCGGAGGAGGAGAAGAGGGGGTTACCGGACAGACAGGGAGGGGTGGTGGTGGCCCGCAGGGCACATGCGGCCAAGAGAAAGCTAAAGCAGCCGAGGGCTGTGTAGATGGAGGTACAGACTCTGGGGCAGAGGCGGTGCCTCCTGCTTGGAGACACCTGCACTAGCATTTTCTGTTCTAGGGGGTCACACTTTCCGAAGGACGGAGAGGGCGACCTAGCTGTGTTATGAGGAGAGCAGTCAGGACAGCAAGGGCTCCGGAAACCAAATATCTGAGGCGTGGTCGGTGTCTGTTGCCCAGAGAATCCAGGAAGAAGGACACAATCGCTGCCCCTTCAAAGAGCTGAGAGGCTGTCCCGGAGCCAGGCGGCATGGCATTTCCTGAAAGGGCGGCCCCGGAGCACAGAACCGGGAGCAGGGCAGGGATGGGAGGGAGTGGAGCTGACCGAAACACAGGTTTCCGCTCAGGGTCGAAACACGAGGCCACCAAGAGGTGTGTGCCCTACCTCGGGGCAGCGTGGGCCGTGGAGGGGCCCGTTGGCAGGGAGAGAGTGACAGAACTCAGGAGACCCGATGACTCTCAGGAGTAGCACTTTCCTAGAGCAGACAGGGAAGACTGCTCCAGCCAAGCGACGTCTCTGCCCCGGAAGGGACCTCTGTGTCTCCCTGGCTGACGGTTTGGGGTCAGGGCTGCCGGGGGTGCCAGCACCCTGGCAGCTTTACGGTGCTCATGGTGTGTGTTTGTGGGTCTGTCCCCTGCTCCCCACACCGGTGGGGGTGGGGAGGGGCTCCTGAAGGGCCCAGGTCTCATTTACTCCCGCGCCCCCAGCACAGGGCCTAACCCAGAGCAGGGGCTCAGCGGACTTTGTCCCATGAATGGATAAAAGAGAAAAAACTGAAAGAGAATAAAGAGATAAAGCGATACACCAGCCGTCTGTTACTCACAAATGTCTGCAGGTGCTACTGTAGGGCAGACGCGAGATACTAGCGATGCAAAGACGAGCCAGACACAGCCCCTGGGCCAGCAGGAGAGGCAGGTCATTACCAAACGCCAGGACAACTGCAGACGTTGTGGGGCTAGCACGGAGCCTGTCGGGGAGAGAGGCAGGAGTGGGAGTCCTTGTTTTGAGAATGCCTTGTCTCCTGCAGATTCTTCGTAAGAATAATGAGCCTTTCAAAGATGGTTTCCTTGTCCCTCCCCCTCTGGTAGCTGCATTTCTTATCCTGCCTTGGGAGCTTTGTTTGTGCCTGGGAAATGCAGGCTTCTGTGCGAGGCCCACGGGGGCCCAGAGGAGGAGTGCGAAGCCACCAAATTACCGTGTCCGCTGTCTCCCCAGCCTTCTGCCAGAGCCCCCGAGGTGCAGTCGGCCTGGGCCCTGGCTCAGCCCCCTCCTGCCCATCTTTGTTCCAAGTGAGTTTGCTCCATCCCTTCTACCCATTAAGATGTCAAGGGGCCCATGTTTCAGTCCTGGACCTGCTATCCATCAGCTGTATGGCTATGGGAGAGTCACTTGCCCACTCTGAGCCAGTTTCCCATCACAGAGTAACACAACTGGACTAGATCATTGAGTCCCTCTTTGGAAGTAACATGTACTAAACACCCATATTCCAGGGGTCACGCCAGGAGTGTTCCCACGAACTAATCCTCCCTAGAAGGTGAGCACTGTAATCCCCACCTTATAGATTATGGATGCTGAGATATAAAGGCCGGCATGCCTGTGATGACACCCTGTGGGCTAGAAAGATGTTGGGTCGTCATGCAGACCCAGCTCTTCTGGCCCCTGACCCAATCCACGCACTCCCCACCCCTGACCTGTGGGCTACTCTTTACGTTATAAGAAATGATCTATGTTAAAGCACCTGGCACCCAGCCTGGCACATGCTTACTGCTCAGAAAATAGGGGTTTCTTTCTTCCACAAGCCTTTTCCAAGCTGTGGAGGCAGGGGATTCACGGAGAGAGCCCATAGGTCCTTGATTTTTGAACAGGGCCCTACTTAGAGCACTGCCCCGGTTCTGGGCTACTTTGATGGTGCATCAGGAGACAGTCTGGGGGGGGAAAAAAAGAGAAAACCACACGGGTGGATTATGGGATTAGAATTGTGTGCAAGGGTAGAAATCCAGCAGGAGGGAAGGAAGCCCTTTTTCCAAATAGTCTCTGGCAGGGCTCGCTAATCCTGTTTCCAGACTCTGATAAAGCATAGATCCAAGGCCAGTGTGTGTGTGCCCAGGAGGCAATTGCCTGTCTCCATGGTAACAGGAGGAAGGGCAGAAAATCAAGTTACTAAGACTTAGGATGTCTCATATAACCTTGGAACATTAAATTTTGCAAATACGACAGCACGCAGCACAGAAAAGCTCTCATGTATTCATTCATTTGACAAGTATTTAGTTGGGGTATCCCCTGCTGTTTTAGGTACAGACAATATGGTGATATGCAAAGTCGACATGGTCCTGCCCTCTAAAAGCTTCAGTCTAGTAGGGGAAACATTAATCCAAAAGAATGCGAGTAATCAGCCTTGTGAAGGGGTGGGAAAGACAGTGCAGGGACTAGGAGAGCCTGTAGCTGGTGACCTTGTCCCATCGACGGGGTCAGGGAAGGCTTCCCTGGGAAAGTGCTCCAGTGAGCTGAGAGATAAGGGATGAGTACACATTAACCAGGGCAAGAGGGAGCAAGAGAAAGTTCTTGGAGGAGACAACAGCACGTGCAAAACTGGAAATGGAAAGAAGCAGGGCGTACTGAGGAACAGAACAAAGTCCTGGGAGGCTGGGGACATAGAGCCAGGAGGGCACTGGGAGCAGACTGCTCAGCTAGATGGGGCCATGTAACAGGTTTCACTCTCTCTCTCTTTTTTTTTAATGTTTATTAATTTTTGAAAGAGAGAGACAGAGTGCAAGCAAGGGAGGGGCAGAGAGAGAGGGAGACAGAATCTGAAGCAGGCTCCAGGCTCCGAGCTGTCAGCACAGAGCCTGACATGGGGCTCGAACTCACAGACTGTGAGACCATGACCTGAACCGAAGTCGGACGCTCAACCAACTGAGCCACCCAGGCGCCCCTAACAGGTTTTACTCTTTATGCTGAGTGCAATGAGAGCCGTGAAGAGTTGTAAGCAAAGGGGGTTGCTTTTTGGAAAGGTCATTCTGATTTCTGTATGAAGAATGGATTGGAGGAGGAGGAAAGGATACCAGTTAGGAGGCCGTGACCGTGGTCCATGGAAATGATGACACAGCTGGTGGAGGAAAGGGAAGGAGGGAAAGAAGTGGAAAAATTCATGAGACAAATGTTAGGAGCCGGAACAGATGTTTCCTGATGGATTGGGTGAAGGTTTTATGGAAGAAGGAGATATCAAGGATAACGCTGGGTTTCTGGCTGGGGCCGTGAGATGAATGATGAACCAGGTCTCAGGAACAATAATTTGTAAATCTTAACATTTGACCTTCTTTGTTGTAGGTACTGTGCTGGGCACTGGGGCTGCAGGCCGGGAGGATGGCCCCTGCCTTCAGGGAGCTCACGGGCACACTGGGGGAAACTGACATTAAATGGGGTATCTGTGAATGTGGGAGAGACTGTACAATGGTGCGGCAAGAGGGAGCTCATTTGGAGAGATGCAACCAGGACCTTGTGAGGAAGTGGGGTCTGAGCCGAGCTGTCAAGGACAGACAGGGCAAAGCGGGTGAAAGGGGACAATCCAGGAGGCAGAAACAAGAAACAAAGCACAGGGGATGCGTAAAACAGCACGGGCTGCCCAGAGGACGGTGCCAGGAGGGTGAGGCTGGAGGGCTGGTCACCCCTCTCCCTGCCTTCCTCCAGGGCTGCCGTGAGGGTCCAGTGAGCTAAAGTAAGGAGGATGTGAGCATTTAGTAAGCTGTTACTACAGTTCATGGGAATGGACTTAACCACGTGATGCACCACAGCGCTTTACAAATCTGGAGAACTGTGATTTCACATCCCTGCCCAACAGGATCGTCTGATCCTCTGTTGTAAGAGTTCCTGACATTTGTATTGTTATCCCCATTTTATAAGTGGAGAAACTGAGGTCTCTAGTGGTTGAGTAATTGCCCAAGATCTCCAAGATCTTGCAGGCAATAAGCAGCACGGAAGCCTCAAGATGAATCCAACAGGTTGTTCTAGTTTCTGAGAGGGGACGCGGGCTGGGAGCCCGAGAGGGTCTGTGGCACGTGTTGTCCTGAGAAGATCTGCAGCTGGCTCAGGGCTCCAGATTTTTGGTTGCGCCGGTGGGGCCATGGCCAAGGACATGCCCATGCCAAGGACAGCTGGCCCGTGGGCCGGGGGGTCTGAATCCGGCCCATCTCACCTTGCCAACCGGCTGAGGGTGCAACTTAGAATCATTCACATAGAAGGCACTGGGCGGGCGGCTTCTGCCAGCCTTACTGGGAATGGTGGGGCATTTTACAGATGGGGAGACTGGCAGGGCACTGTGGAGCTGAGTGATGGCCAGTCAGTGTCAACGAGAGTTTTATGTTGTCGTTGAGGGTGGCCCTGTCCATAGGAAAACCAACTGAGGCTGCTTTGGTTCCATTTATTGTTATTATTTTTTTAAGACTTTATTCTTAAGTAATCTCTTCACCCAACATGGGCCTCGAACTCACAACCCCAAGATCAAGGGTCGCGTGCTCCACTGACTGAGCCAGCCAGGTGCCCCAAGGCTGCTTTGGTTTTAAAAATGAATGCTTAATTTATAAAAGTAATGCATTTTAAAAATCTGGTAAAATTCAGCAGTCTCTTTTAAGGGGGATTTTATAACCTAATTAATTGGGTTCCCTTAAATAATTTACATTAAATTATAAGTCATTTAAAACAAACTGGGGCGCCTGAGTGGCTCAGTTGGTTAAGCATCTGACCTCGTCTCAGGTCACGATCTCATGATTTGTGGGTTCGAGCCCCACATCGGGCTCTGTGCTGACAGCTCAGAGCCTGGAGCCTGCTTCGGATTCTGTGTCTCCCTCTCTCTCTGCCCCTCCCCAGCTTGCACTCTGTCTCTCTCTCTCAAAAATAAATAAACATTAAAAAATAAATTAAAAATAAATAAATACAATAAAATAAACTTAAAAATATAACTATTGGGTTAACATAAAAGTTCCATCATTGTTTTCAAAATTTGTAAAATTGTCTTCTTTCAACTTAAAATCACAAATCTAAATTAATTACTCCATTATACATTTTATATTGGAGTCACAAAGCTAATCTGTTAGGTATTCTAATATGCCAAATTATTTGAAACATCACAGATGTGTTCAAAATCAATCTGCATAGATTTTTCCTTAGCTTAATACCAAAAAAGGGTAAGATTGTAGATTTATCAGTTTTATCATTTCTAATCTTCATTCTAAACCTTCCCATGAGTCAAGACACTTCCTCAGGAAACAGCTTCACCAACCAAAGCAATCTAGGGTTATACGTGGGGTTAGGTTGCAGGTGGCTAAGAGGCTCTTTCCACAGAAATGTGGGGCTTGGCACGGGGGCCAGGGCCTCTAATACCCAGGGAAGTTCATTTTGCCCACACTGCGGGGCCAGCCCCCTGTTTCGTCTCCATGCCAGCCAGGGACGCCGAGTTTATGTGCTGCCAGTGAGGTAGGTTTTGCAGTGCAAGCCCCTGAGATCAAGTTAAGCCCTGTCACCTCTTGTGTCCCCTCCCTCAGTTCTGTCACTGCTTCACAGTAACCACACCCAGGTTGTTCACTACCTGATGGGATTCACCCAATCCATTTCCTACTTGGTTCCATTCTGAATTAGGTGACTTTTATCTCCTCTCTGGACGTATTTTAAATTTTTATTTATTTAATGTATTAAAATAATATTAAAATAAATAAAATGTATTTATTTTATTTAAATGTTTATTTTTGAAGGAGAGAGAGTGTGAGCGGGGGAGGGGCAGAGAAAGAGGGAGACACAGAATCCGAAACAGGCTCCAGGCTCTGACCTGTCAGCACAGAGCCTGACGTGGGGCTCGAACTCACGGACTGTGAGATCACGACCTGAGCTGAAGTTGGACGCTTCACCGACTGAGCCACCCAGGCACCCCAGTATTAGATGTATTTTAATGCCGTCTTTGGATTCTGCGTACTTCGGGTGGCCTTGCCTGACTCTCTCTGCAAACGCTAAGGTCCCACTGATGACAGCCAGCTGTGTCCAGCTGGCCAAAGCAGCTTTTGGTCTGGGTCATGCTGAGCCAGGGAGCCACCTTGGCCCCTGTTGGTCCACTGTGATGCTCAGAAACATCCAGAGGGATTGACAGAGTCTGCCTAGGATGCTGTGTACTCTGCTGAGAGACATAGGTCCCCAGGGAACTCAAGATGCTACATACAGTAAAAAGCTTCTAGACTGGGATGACATATCACAATAAAAATAGTCCCAATATGTGTAGCGTTACTTCTAAATAAATAGAAAAATAATTTTTTTAAGTTTTTATTTATTTTGAGAGAGAGGGAGAGAGAGAGAGAGGGAGAGAGGGGGGAGGGGCAGAGAGAGAGAAGAGAGAGAATCCTCAGCAGGCTCTGTCCTGTCAGCGCAGAGCCCAACATGGGGCTCGATCTCATGACCGTGAGATCCAGACCTGAGTCGAAATCCAGGGTCGGTTGCTTAACTAACTGAGCCACCCAGGTGCCCCATAAATAGAAAAATAATTGTAATATTGCATAGTAATGTCGTGGTACAAGGTGCTCGACGTACATGATCTCTAATCACAAACTTCTGAGTAAATATCATTATATCCAATGAAATAGATGACAAACTTGAGGCCCAGAGAGACAAAACCATCAGAAACTAGGGAAGTGGTAGCAAGTAGGGGTCTTACTAAACCAGCTTTAATAAGCAGGTAAGACATAGTCCTAAAAGCTGATGGGAACTGTTAAAATGCTGAAGAGGTTTTAAGCTTAAAGACTTGACTGGCCACAGAGCGTAAGAGAGTAATAATAGCTCCCCTGTACTGAGCAGCCTCTGTGCCCGGCACTACCGTGGACAGAGGACAGGCTCCAGGAGTGGAAAGACCCAGACTCTAGAGTCCATGGAGGTCCCTCACTTTCCAAATCGCGTGCTCCCTCCAGACCTCAGTTTCTTCCTCTGACAAGTAAGGGTAATACAGTCCTCCCCGCACCACGTTGCCGAAACGAGCTATGAGAAGGAGTGATTTGGAAATTGGAATGTGCCGTAGGTGTGCCAGGGTTTGGGACACTGGCTGAGTGCCAAATATCAGCCTGGCCTGCAAGGAAGGAGTGTGTGTTCTAAACTAGACGGGTGGCCTCTGCGTGTGGCCCTGAATGTGTCAGTGATGTCACCTGCTCTCCGCGATGTGGATGGGCCAAGGGATGAGGAGGGTGTCCACAGTGAGGCCTGGTGAGAGGGTTGGATTTGGCCGCAGGGGAATCAGCCCCAGAGCCTTGGAGTAAGTGAGGGCAAGGGCCCAGGGTCAGTAGAGGGAGCCAGAAGTGGGGATAGAGCGGAGGGGGGGAGGGAGGAGGGGGAGCAGGGCCACTTCACTGCCTGAATGGAGAGTCCCTGCCTCCAAAGGTGGGGCAATGGCAGTGGCTCAGGCAACAATGTGGTGCATCGCCTATAGAGAATTTAAATGCAGTAAGAAAACCAATTAAAAGCCACTCTGCTTTTTATTATCACCTTGCGTAGGCTATTCTAAACCATGTTAATGAGAAAATATTTTCCCCTTAGTAGGAAGAGATGTTAGAGGGACATTCTCCTGCCCTCTTTTATATATATATATGTATATATATATAATGTTTATTTATGTTTGAGGAGGGGAGGGGCAGAGAGAGAGGGAGACACAGAATCCGAAGCAGGCTTCAGGCTCCAAGCTGTCAGCACAGAGCCCGACGCGGGGCTCGAACTCATAAATCGTGACATCATGACCTGAGCCGGAAGTTGGACGCTTAACAGACTGAGCCACCCAGGCACCCCTATCCTGCCCTTTGTATTATCCCTCTCCACAGCCAGTCCTTAACAAAGGATTTGGGGGCGGGGGGTAGCAAAGGCCCCGAGAAGAGGGAAAGCGTACTGGCCTCTAGGGTCATCTGAGTGGATGGCTAGACGGGCTCGCAGGAGGGCCCAGCTATCATGGAGGAAGGGAGAGCGGCCTGGGTGGAGTGTGGGGTGGACAGGCTGCTGGGATGCCCACAGCCACAGGAGGACTCTGAGCCCTCTGCTGTACTGCCCTCGTCAGCTGGGTGCCCCCCGCTGTGCCACGCGCAGGTTATAATCAATTGGCAAGCACATTGAATGACTGATTCCTGAGCCTGCCCCTCCCCCCACTCCACGTTCTGTACTAAGAACATGGACATCAGATTCTCCTCTTGGCTCTCCAGGAAGAGTTCCCTTCCCAGGCTCCTCTAGGCCGAGACTTATCAGGCAATCTGTGCTCTGCCCAATCCTTGGCCTGAGCGTTGGCCCTCACAGTGACTACCTCTCTCTCCTCTGCAGGAGCCAGGTTGAACTCACCAGTGATTCACGTAAGAATCGAGGTCCTGTAGCCACAGAGCCAGACAAGGATCAAAGTCCTATGGGCCCAGGGCCTCTGAAAGATCAAGGTCCTGTGATCCAAGATCGTCCAAAAGATCAAGGCCCTATGGTCCCAGAGCCTCTGAAGGGTCAAGCTCCTGTGGTCTCGGGGCCTCTGAAAGATCTAGGTCCTGTGGGCCCCGCACCAGTTAAGGATCAAGATCACGTGGCCCCTGAGCCTTTAAAGAATGAAGGGTCTGTGATCACAGCACCAGTAAAGGAACAAGGTTCCTTGGTCCCGGTGCCTCCAAAGAATCAAAGTCCTGTGGCTCCAGAAATAGTTAAGGATCAAGGTGCCATGGTACCAGAGCCTCCAAAGGATCAAGGGCCCATGGTCCCAGCGCCTGTCAAAGATCAAAGCCCCGTGGTCCCTGAGCCTGTGGATCAAGGTCCCATGGTCTCAGCACCTGGCAAAGATCAAGGTCCTATGGTTCCAGAGCATCTGAAGGATCAAAGTGCCACGGTCATAGCACCTATAAAGAATGAAAGTCCTGTGCTCTCTGAGCCTGTAAAGAATCAAGGTTTAGTGGTTCTGGAGCCAGCCAAGGATCAAGGTGGAGTGGCCCCAGAGATTCTGAAGGATCACGATTCTGTGGTTGAGGCACATGTAAAGAATCAAGGTCCTGTGGTCCCAGCACTAGTCAAGGATCAAGGTCCCATGGTCCCAGAGCCTCCAAAGAATCAAGATCCCATGGTCCCTGAGCCTGTGAAGAATCAAGTTCCCATAATCCCGGTGCCTCTGAAAGATCAAGACCTTCTGGTGTCACCACCAGCAAAGGACCAAGGTCCTGTGGTCCCTGAACCTCTGAAGACTCAAGGTCCCAAGGGCCCTCAGCTGCCCACTGTCTCACCTCCACCCCCAGTCATGATCCCAACTGTCCCCCACGCGGAATATGTTGAGAGTTCCCCTTGATACTCACCCCTCGACACGCCAAGGAAGGATCTGGCGGTGGAAGTGCTCCCTCCCAGGGGCAGCGAAGACACATATTTAATCTGCATGAAACACGCACTGTATAGTCTTGCTGGGATCTAATAAAGCTGGTCCCTCTGGCGCAGTAGTGTCTCTGGCTCTACTTGAGTGTGTGCGTGTGTGTGTGTGCGTGTGTGCACGCGCGTGCGTGCCATGCACATTTACAAGAGGGCACGCGGGACTCTGCACGTATCCATCTGGGGCAGATGAGTCTGAGAAACCCCCAGCTCTGCGAGTAGATAGTGTAAGATGGGAGGGGGTGGGAGTTGTTAGGAGATGGAGGGCAGGATCCCATGATGAGGATGTGGGGCAGAACAATCCTGTGTCTCTCCTCCACTCTCACTCCCACAGCGCCTCACTTCTGACACCATACGTAAAGCAATTGGCCGACACCAGCTGGGTGTCCTGCGATGCGACTCAATTCTGACAGTATCCACCTGGGGATAGCGTCAGACCCCACAGGTTTTAAGGACTCAGCCCCACACGATTGCCCCCAGGCCCCCATTGCAGATGCCACTTGAAGTCCCAGGCTGTAATTTATACTTCTGACTGCAGGATATCAATTGGGATCTCCACAACCCCCTACTGGGGTTCAAAAATTTGCTAGAATGTCTCACAGAACTCAGGGCAACACTTACTTCCGTTTACCGGTTTATCATTAAAGAATAAAGGCTATAGATGAACATCCAGATGGAAGAGATGGAAGAGGAGGGGGAAGAGGCGTGAAGTTTCCATGCCGTCACCAGGCTCACCACCCTCTCAGTACCTCCAGCAACCCAGAAGCTCTTAGGCATGGTCAATTATTAACTCAATATCCAGCCCCTCTCCCATTCCCAGAGGATAGGGGTAGGACTTAAAGTTCGAGCTTCTAATCATAGCTTAGTCTTTCTGGCGACCAGCACCCAACTGGAAGCTATCCAGGAGACTACCAAGAGTTGCCTCATTAAAACAAAGGACAGTCCTATCATCTAGGGAATTCCAGGAGTTTTAGGAGCTCTGTGCCAGGAACCGGGGAGGGAGACCAATGCGTATATTTCCTATTTTCTCACAGTCTGGGTCCCATGAACGCCTAGGAACAGGTACCAAACCACAGCAGGCTGAGCCCCATATTGGTCAGAGTTAAAGCCCAAAGAGGAGAGAAGGACAGGAACCCAGCGGGTCCAAGGTAATTCTGGGTGACTGTTTTTCATCAAGGGCTCAGGCCTAAAGCTCATCCAGAGGACATGCTTCTTGAGCAGACCAGGCCTCTAATCAGAAGAGTCCCAGGACACTCATGAGGGTAGAACCTAACATCTGCTGATCCCCATTCAGTATCCAGGACAGCTGATCCCCATTCAGGTCCAGGACAGCCAAGACCTCTAAAACAATGCCTGAGGACCCTTGTACATTTTCAAGTCTGTTTTCCTTAGCACCCACTTTATCTCGCTCATCGCTGGGCGTCGAAGTCACATTGGCAAAGAAGCCTCAGTCTTGCGGCAATAAAACGTGGTGTGGGATGAGGCCCCGGGAGAACTGAAGGGGTGGCTTTGAGAGGACAGTGAAGAGAGAATCCTTGGTGGGGGCAGCCAGGAAGGCTTCTCGGAGAAAGTGGCCATGGAGTACAGACAGCTTGGGCAGGGGCTATGAAGGGTGTGGGTACAAGGCCAGGGTAAGCCCCTTCTGGAAGTCCTTGAATGAAAGGAACCGTATTTGCATGAGAGCTTGACCAAGGGGTGTGGCAGGTCTCTGGGGCAGAAGATGGGGACCAGGCTGAGGTGACCAGTTCTCTGAGCCTGAGGGCTTGAGGGAGGGCGGGGCGGGGGGGGGGGGGAAGAACGCTGGGGGACTGCCAGCAGGGCTGAAGCTCCACCTTGGTCAGAGATGAGTCCTGTGAAGACAGCCCCCCTGTAATGGCCACAATAGCCTCAGAGTCCTCAGGATCCTGGGGGCATCAGGGGAGCTCCGCCCATTGCCCCCACCAAAGCTAAGGAGCACTCTAACCCCTTTAGGGCCTTTAAGACCCATTATGGACACATAACCTCTTTTAAAGTTCTCTTTTTTTAACAGTTTTTTAAAGTTTATTTATTTATTTTGAGAGAGAGAGAGTGAGCAGGCGAGGGACAGAGAGAGGGAGAAAGAATCCCAAGCAAGCCCCAGTCAGTGCAGAACCCGATATGTGGCTCCAAGCCATGAACTGTGAGATCATGACTTGAGCTGAAATCAACAGTCAGATGCTTTACCTACTGAGTCACCCAGGTGTCCCTTGAAGATCTCTTTTTTTTATTATTATTATTTTATTTTTCATTATTTTTTAAATATAATTTATTGTCAAGTTAGCTAACATACCGTGTATACAGTGTGCTCTTGGCTTTGGGAATAGGTTCCCGTGATTCATCACTTACATACAACAGTTTTTTTTTTTTAATATTTATTTATTTTTGAGAGAGAGAGAGAGACAGAGCATGAGCAGGGGAGGGGCAGAGAGAGAGGGAGACACAGAATCCGAAGCAGGCTCCGGGCTCCAAGCTGTCAGCACAGAGCCCGACAAGGGCTCAAACCCATGAACTTAGAGATCATGACCTCGGCCGAGGTCGGATGCTCAACCGGCTGAGCCACCCAGGTGCCCCCCATACAACAGTTTTTAAATGGCTCCTTTTAAGGTAGCTCAGCTTGGTTGTTAGAAACCATCACAGGAAGTGCTGATGACTTCCGAAGAGTCGGTTTTTTGAGCAACTGGCCCCAAGCCTACCTCCTCACTCCACTCGGGGCCAGGCCAATGACAGCACCATCTCTGAGGCGCAGAACATCCAGGAGCAGATGTCCAGGAGGCCCCTGGCTACCAGGGCTCCATCTCTGAAGGAACAGCTGCCTGGGAGTGAGCCCCACATGGGGGGAGGCTGAGCTCTCCCAGTGACAGTGTCACAATGGAAGAGAAGGGGGCCCAGTTCAAAGCTCTGGAGACTTTCAAAAGGGAGGACAAGAGGTGCACAGAGGACGCTGAGAAGGCTGGCCCAAAGCTGTAAGAAGACCCCAGGGGCCTTTGGTGCCAGGCCCGTGATGCCCAGTGTCAAAGGCCGAGAGATAGTGCAGATGGGGACACAGCAGCGGCTGCCGGGTCTGGCAGCTTCGGCTTTCGAGCGGGTGGACCTGGGCCCCAGCCCAGCACCAGCCACCTCAGTTTCCTCCCTTGCAAACCCCTCCGACTGGAGATCCTGAGGCAGAAACCCTCCAGCCCGGGGCGCCTCCAGCTCTGAATGGGAAGAGGGCCCAGTGAGGGAGGTGATGGCCAAGGCCTCCCATCCAGGGCTGAGGCGGGGAGAGGCGGGAAATGAACTGGACTCTCTCGGCCCTTCTCAGAAGCAGACTTCATTCCAGGCCTGGTCCTTCCCAGCTGCAGCCATTTCCCCTCCCCGCCCTCCCCCAGCACCTCCAGCCCCCCTTCTCCCTCCTGCTGCTGCACCTCCAATCCAGACGAAGGACCCCACTGCCTGCCACTCTGCCGGCACTGACACCACGGCCCCCAAGGGCCTGGCTGAGGGGGCCAGGAGGGATAGGGATGGTTGGGTGCTCTCTGCAAGGGGAGTCTCTGGTTCCGGCCCAGGGCCAAACCCAGGGCGGCCTGTGTCTGAGCCCAGATGGATCCGAGACTCAGGCCCGAGGATGCCCAAACTCAGCCGAAGGATCCCCCAGCCCAGCTGGGAACCTTCCAGCCAGGATCCCACCCTGCCCTGGGATGAGAATCACTGAGCCTTCCACGTGTCCCCTGCAGCCTGGCCAGCGGGCGGGACATGCTGGGGCGCGGATGGGAGGAGGGACCCTTGGGGACCTTGAGGCCAGTGAGCACAGACCCCGCCCTGGCCAGTCTTGGATACCCTCTAGGGAGTGGGCTGAGGCCTTTCTGGAGCCCCACGTGGCTAATCCTGGGACAGGCCAGGATTTTACTCCTACCGGGAAGTGAATCCCCTCTTTAATACCTGCTTCGTGCCACACCATCCCCCAGGCAGGAGCAGGAAGGGGGTGACTGGCAGATGGGTTGTAGGCTACACGGACCAGGTTGCTGAGGCTGTACCATCGGTAGTCTTTATCACGGCCGGGACTGGTCATCTAGAGGAAGGGGATGGGGAATGGACCCCAACGGACCCACGTCTCAGTCGGAAATGTGGAAATCTTCGGGTTTTTTTGCACCAATTTCCAACCTTCCACTTCCAATCCACCATTAAGACCTGTCCACTCGACCTGCTAAATAAATAGGGAATCTGCCCTCTTTCTCTATGGCCATCCCCTTTTTACCTCACACGTATCCCAATTTGTAATCCCATATTACATCATGACGCTCAGGGCGCGAGAAATGTGCATTTCTTTATTTTGATAAATCACATGAAATCTAGTCGGAGTCCCCTCCACTCACTGCCAGGGTTGGCAGGAACTCT
Source organism: Lynx rufus (assembly GCF_022079265.1). Taxonomy (NCBI): domain Eukaryota; kingdom Metazoa; phylum Chordata; class Mammalia; order Carnivora; family Felidae; genus Lynx; species Lynx rufus. The sequence goes on from NW_025814897.1 coordinate 56,802,838, forward strand.
AATGTTGGTCATTTACCAGGAGCCTCCCCCTGTCCCTGGGGCTAGTCACAGATCCACGAGGCTCAGGCCATCCTGAGAAGAAGACACACAAATCACCACGACAGCTTCCCGGAGCCCAAGCCAGGGGGGCACTTGGTGGCCCCAGGGCCCCTACACCATGCTTAGTGGGGAGCTCCCAAAGTCTGCGCAGGTTGGGTGGTGTTTATGCCATTTCTCCAGGCACCCCTGTAACCCATCCCTCAGAGCCCCACAATCCAGCTCCCCAGTTCCCTGATCTTTCTACACAACCCCCCCCCCCCACCATTTCCCAAGTCAGGCCACTCTACCTTCTCATCCATCAAAACACCTATGCTTTATTCCCCTCTCCTCTGAAAGCCGGTCACTTTAAATCCTCAGTGGGCTTAGACCTGACTCTTGGAGGGCATCTTACACTCCCACCAGCAATGTATGAGGCTTCCAATTTCTCCCCATTCTTGTCAACCCTTGTTATCGCCCTTTTTTTCTTGTTTTTAGTAGAGCAGTGATGTCTTTGCTTATTGCAAATCCACCATTTTTTCTTGCACACCCAATAGATAACTTAAGGACTACGTGTTGAGCGGATGTATAGAAATCCAGGAAACAGCGGGTTTGGGCAGGAGGAGGAACTCAGTTTGGTACGTGTCGAGTGGGAGACACCTGTGGGACAGCCACGGAGGGGTGTCTAGGAGAATTCTGGATATACTGGTCTCCGCCTTGGACAGGGGTCTGGAATGAAAGCAGAGATGGGGACCTCACTGAAATTTAGATCTCACCAGCCCTGGGAAGATATGTGAGTTCACAAGGGAGGGTGCAGGGGCAATGGGTAAAAAGTCAATACATGTTGAAGTTTTGTGATGGGAGTTCATTATACTATTTTCTCAGCTTCCATGTGTGTTTGAAATTTTCCATATTTCCAAACTAGTTATTTATTTTTTTTAATGTTTGTTTTATTTTTGAGAGAGACTGAGAGTGGGGAGGGGCAGAGAGAGGGTGATAAAGAATCCCAAGCAGGCTCCACATTGTCAGAACAGAGCCCAATGCGGGGCTCGAACTCGCAAACTGTGAGATCGTGACCCGAGCCAAGATGAAGAGTCGGATGCTTAACCGGCTGAGCCAGGTACCCAGGTGCCCCCAAAATAATTGTTTAAAAGCCCCATTGCACTAGCCATAAAGAGGTCACCGGTGAACTTGACAATTGCAGAATCTGTGGAGTAGAGGAGACAAGAGCCTGATTCTAGAAAATGAGGGCGGAAAAAGGAGAGAAATGGAGTGTTTTCACACCTGATGCATGACTCACTGACATCCCAGTTAGCACTCACCGAGCATATATACCCCAATCCGAGAAACGAGACGATTATGGGTGAGAGTCATTAATTACTTTATAGTTGCTGGCACCTCCCACACAGGGACCATTCTCAGCGAGGTCCAGCAACAAGCCAAGAGCTCTTCCTCAAAAGGAAGAAAATTGCTCACCAAGGAGTGCCCAGATTGGCTCCTAAATCCTGGCTGCTCCATTGTGGTTCTTCTCTCAGGGTTGGCCATGAGCTCAAACGTCACCCTCAACCACTGCAGACACCTGAATCCCTTTGGGGTCATCGGTGCTATGGGAAGAGCTGCCTGCCCTTCGGCCTGGACCACCTGGAACCCTTCTCTTGCTCTGGGCTCCTCTCAAAGCGGAGAGCCTCACAGGCTGCTCAGGACATGCATCAGAACAGCATACCTAACTGCGATGTAGATTGCCTCCCCTATACACAGAAGCCCAACAAGGGTCCTTTCTTACTGCTACCAAGGGGACAAGAGCACAGCAAGTTCTTTCACTTGGCAGGATGTGATGGTTAATTATATGTGTCAGCCGACGGGGCCACAGGATGCCAGGATCCTTGGTCACACACGATTCTGGGTGTGTCTGTGAGGGATGAGGTTAACAATTGAATCCATGGGCTGAGCAAAGCAGATCGCCTCCCTGATGCGGGTGGGCCTCATCTAATCCATCGAAGGCTTGAACAGAACAAAAGGCCGAGTGAGGGAGAATTTGCTCTCTGCCTGCCTTCGAGCTGGGGCATCGGTCTTCTCCTGCCTCCCGACTAGAACTTACACCATCAGCTCGCTTTCTTCTCAGGCCTTCGAACTTGGACTGGAACTACATCACTCTCCTAGATCTGCAGCTTGCCAACTCCAGGTCTTGGGCAGATCTCCATAACTGTGTGAGCCAACTCCTTATAACAAATCTCCTTATATCTATATCTATCTATATACATGTATATCTATATCATGCATATCTGTATCTTCTATTAATTCTTGTTTCTATGGAGAATCCTAATACCAATCCTGACCACTGAACACCCAGAAACTTCCTCAGGTGGCAGGCCTCTATGTTCATATGGGATTTATCTCCCACACTCAGCATATTTGTATCTTATCAATGCATCTAATGTACCTGCTACTTTCCACTCTCCAAATCCTAGGAACACGTTGTCCTCGATGTAGTGGACAAGTATGATGCCCTGTAATTTGAGAGGATGATCAAATTCATTGATTGGAATATTACTCGGCAATCAAAAAGAATGAAATCTTGCCATTTGCAACAATGCAGATGGAACTAGAGGGTATTACGCTAAGCGAAATAAGTCAGTCATAGAGAGATATCGTACGATTTCACTCATATGTGGAATTTAAGAAACAAAACAGATGAACACAGGGGAAGGGAAGCTAAAGGAAGATAAAAGCAGAGAGGGAGGCAGACCATAAGAGACTCTTAAATACAGAGAACAAACTGAGGGTTGCTGGATGGATACTGGGGGGATGGGCTAAATGGGTGATGGGCATTAAGGAGGGCACCTGGGGAGAGCACTGGGTGTTGTCCCTAAGTAATGGATCACTAAATTCTACTCCTAAAATCATTACTACACTATACGTTAACTAACTTGGATTTAAATTAAAAAAGAAAGAGAGAGGGGCGCCTGGGTGGCGCAGTCGGTTAAGCGTCCGACTTCAGCCAGGTCACGATCTCGCGGTCCGTGAGTTCGAGCCCCGCGTCAGGCTCTGGGCTGATGGCTCGGAGCCTGGAGCCTGTTTCCGATTCTGTGTCTCCCTCTCTCTCTGCCCCTCCCCCGTTCATGCTCTGTCTCTCTCTGTCCCAAAAATAAATAAAAACGTTGAAGAAAAAAAAAATTAAAAAAAAAAAAATAATAAAAATAAAAAAGAAAGAGAGAAAAAAATTCTTCTGGGGTACCTGGGTGGCTTAGTCGGTTAAGCACCCACGGATTCAAGCCCCGCAGGTTCAAGCCCGGCATCGGGCTCTGCACTGACAGCACGGATCCCGTTTGGGATTTTCTCTCCCTCTCTCTGCCCACCCCCCGCTCGTGCTCTCTCCCTCTCTTCTCTCAAAAGCAATAAGTACACTTTTAAGAAATAAAAAATTTAAAAAAGGCTTCTGTCAGGTAACAAACAATATCCCCGTGGACTAACTCATAGCAGAGAACCAGCAACTTCACAGGCTTCAAGAGAAGTTGCGAGAAGAGAAGTTGCGAGAGCGGTCTGTACTGCTCTCTCTCCGCCAAGAGAAAGCACACTGCTTCTGCCATTCTCCATACAGGAAGAGGAAAGAAGTTACTTGCCGATACATAGTTTCACATCAAGTGGCATAAAACATGCACATTTGCGGGGCGCCTGGGTGGCGCAGTCGGTTACGCGTCCGACTTCAGCCAGGTCACGATCTCGCGGTTCGTGGGTTCGAGCCCCGCGTCGGGCTCTGGGCTGATGGCTCGGAGCCTGGAGCCTGTTTCCGATTCTGTGTCTCCCTCTCTCTCTGCCCCTCTCTGCCCCTCCCCTGTTCATGCTCTGTCTCTCTCTGTCCCAAAAATAAATAAACGTTGAAAAAAAAATTAAAAAAAAAAAAACATGCACATTTGCTCCCACAACAAAAGCCACGCCTAGAATAGCGACTGCAAGGGGCATCCTCATCCGAGTAAGCCCGTGATCGCTCCCTGTCATTCTCAGAGACCTGTGTCTTCTGCACAGGCCAGAGAGGTGAGCTACGCGGCCCCGCGGTAGAAGCCACCCCTGCAGCTCTCAGGTCTTTGAGGAGGGCACGAATTTCTGTGATTCTTTCAGAGCTGAACCACTCTTTCGGTTTATTGACTGGTAAGAAGGTGAAGTTCCAGGGGCTTACACTTGTCCCCTTCTACTGTAATGGCCCTCATCCCGTAGGCCTGGAGAGTTACGTGTGAATTCCGCCTGTAAATTTCAACTATACACCCTTACACCCTGAAACTGAGGAAATCATTTCAGGATGAGTCCAGAGTCTCATGCCTGGGGTGCAGCATGCCTGGACTCAGGTCAAAACTCCAATTATCAGGTCAAAACTCCAATTATCACCTGATCCGCCGGAGCCTCTGCACAGTGGTTCTCTGTGTCCTCGGAAATTAGCATTAAATAGACTCAAGGTCTGCTAATCCCTGAAAAGTCTGTGTATTTTCCCTTCACAGAGCACAGTTCTCTGGCAAATGGCCCAGGAAAGATTTACAGTATGCGTCTGGGGTGCTATTGAAGGGTTTGCTCCGAAGTGTACTGGCCTCTCTTCCATTCAAGGGGCTTTGGGTGAGGGAACTGAGGTTCTCTTTCATAGTGGCTCAAGTGGGACTTCCATTGCCCAACGCCGAAGGTTTTGTTCGCTTATTGCTTTGCTGTTTCTGTAATACAGATTAAGGAGGGTTTAGAGGCTGCCTGTTGGTCCTATTTGGTCTTTGAACAATTAGCCTCTGCTAAAGATAAAGATAAAGATGTAAGTTAAACCATTCTGATTACCACCTGATGTCTGATGTCCCAGGCCAAGTGCTGCCGTGTGTGCTCTGCTCCTCCGGGATCCCAGCACTTCCACTAAAATTATAGAGACCATTTCTGTGGCAGCCTCTTCCACTGGCATTCCTAGCCTGCAGAGAACGAGTAGTACATCCTGTTTCAAAGACATTCCCGTCACTAATGGAGTTCGCAATATCTTGGTGAAGGGAGTTTCCTAGAGGTTCTAGAAAAGGAAGTTGGAGAGGGTGGAACTTGGCTAGGGGGCAGGTGAGTGGGTCACGCAGGGTAAACCCACCTCAATATTCCTCCCTCCCTTAGTGTCCGGGTTCTTTCCCCTATTTTAAAGCAAGAAAGTCCTGGCATTTCAACATCAATGAGGCATAGTTCATAGTTCCCTATTGAATCCGAGGTTCGGTCAACCCAAAAGCTAAGCCAACAACGAAAACCGCCCCTCGCTGCACAAAGTGGCACACTAAATCTAGGATCTCAGGTAAATGTATCCTGTGTTATAAGTAAATTCAGGGGGCGCCTGAATGGTTCAGTCGGTTGGGCATCCAACTGGATTTCGGCTCAGGTCATATCACGGTTCGTGGGTTCGAGCCTTGGGTCCGGCTCTGTGCTGACAGTGCGGAGCCTGCTCGGGATTCTTGCTCTCCCTCTCTCTCTGCCCCTCCCACCAAATAAATAAACACACACATGCATACATAAATAAACAAATTTAGGCCAATGAAATTATGTTCCTCTCTCTGTGGACTAGCACCCACAGTAAACATTGCCATGTTTTCCAGATTTTGTGCTAATGTAAATTAGCAAAACCTTGTGATTCTTTTGATGTGTATGCTTCCTCCTTCCAGATCTGACTCCGGAACTAGCGCCCCCGAGTCAGGCAAGCACAGAACTCCAGTTCTGGGACTGGAAACAATGGGAGTGAGGCATGAAGAGAACCAGCCACCCCCCGGGTGGTGGATTGAAAACATGCCCACGCCATTTTGCTGCTCCTTCCATCGAGAGATGGAGTCTATTCCTTGCCCCTGGAATCTCAGCACACCTCACGACTTGCTTCGACCAACAGAATGTGATGGAGGTGACATGATGCGAGTTGCAGAACCCAGGCCCCAGGTCCTCAGCTCCTGCCTTCATCTTCTCAGAAGCTTGAGGTCACCATGCCAGGGAAAAGCCGGGATGCAGGACCACAGGTCAGGTCTGTCAGGCTCCAGTGCCTCTGCTGCTAAGCACCAGAGCACCCACTGGACAATTTCTTTGAGTGAGCATTTATTAGGCACCTCCTGTGTCCCAGGCCTTGTGCTAGGTATGGGGTGTGGCAGGATACAGGCAGACCAGGGCCTGCTCTCAAGATCTCAGCTGGGGTACTCTTCCATGGATGCAGGGTAACGAGCTCCGTGCTGCAGGGACTGGGGTTAAGATTACATGGAAACCCACTGGTGACTACCCACTATGAACTGTAGAGTGCGGCACTCATGCCTGTCCACAACTTCTCTCCTCCACAGCCAGGATGCTTGGATTCCCATATAGGCCGGACCCCGTCATTGACCTGCTGGGTGGCCTTGGGCCGGCCACTCCCCCTCTCATCTGTAACATGGGACAGTAATAGCTACCCCTCAGGTAAGCGCTGAGGATTAAATGAGATCAGACACAGCGGTGCCAGGCCCCGAGTCGGTGCCCAGTAGAGAGTTCATCCCCACCTTCCCGCACTTGCACTACATCCAGGACCCTCACAATCCAGCAGTCATCATCATCTCTGCAGCTTTACCAAGCAGCATGGTGGGAATAATAGGACAGCCCTCCAATGGCCTCCAGGCCACAGGAAAGCTCCACACAGGGCAGGATGGGCCATTGGTGGCACTGACCCCCAACCCATTGGTGGTGTCTGACCCCCAACCCAACCTTGACCTGACTACCTCTGCCTCCTGCCCTGTCACCTTCCACATTAGCAACTCCACCTTTCATGATGAGGAGGGAGCTCAGACCTCTCACTACCCTCCCCATATGTGCCCAGATGGCCGCAGGTGGCCTCGGGGCCCCCTTTGGGTCATCTGGGTGGCACCCACCCCCAGGCCTGGCTTCTTTCACTGTGAGCTCCCCTCTGGTGGGGCACTCCCACCTGCTGAGGGCGCTATTGCAGGCTGAACTTTGGGTCCAGGAGGCCTGGGTTCTTGTGCAGGCTCTGCCCATCTCTGAGCCACACTAGTATGATTAGGACTTCCCACCTAACTGGGCCGTCGTGGGGAAGACGTGGGATGACATGTGTAGACTATAAGCAGGCTATGCACCTTCAGTATTAGAATCTGGCCAGTTCCTCTCCGGCCCTTCCCACGTGGCATGGAGGGAGAACTAGCCAACGTTCTAGAAGCAGTTCCCAGCTCAGCCCCACTGGCTGTGCTGTGGGGCCTCAGGCAGGTTATTTAACCTCCCTCGGCCTTGGTGATCTCACCACTAAAACAGAGAGAATTCCTACTTAGCCGAGCTGCTAAGAGGTTTGGATAAAATTATATCCAAATGTGGATAATTTGGATAAAATTATATCCATGTCCATAGCACGGGACACCAAGAGACTGACATGGTGTTTTGCACAAACATGGTGTTAGAAGCAAAACGCAAAGGTAGTACCAGCTGATATTTAAATTATTATTCTGAATACCTACTCACCCTTCAAGGCAGCCCACATGTCACCTCCTCCTGGGAGCCCTCTGTATCTCCCCTTGGCAGTCATGGCTTCCCCCTCTGTACTCCCACAGCCCTTTTACCCTTCTAGCACAGCTGCTCCACTTCCTAACTCAGCAAATATATTTTCAGTGTCTTATGTGGGGATGATGCTGACTCCAGGTGCAGGACATACAGTGATTAACAAAATGTGGCCCCTACTTTCATGGGGCTTCCATTCTAATAGTGGGGACAGCCAGTGAATGTGTTAATAGGTGGAAAATTTCACAGCATTAAGGAGTCAGTAAAAAGAGAAAACACAATATAGACACTGAGGCAGGGGAGTTGCTACTTACATTGGGTTATCAGGGAAGGCCTTGTGGAGCAAATGACATTCAAGCTGAGTTCTGGATGACAAAAAAAAAAAAAAAAGTACCCTTGACAAAGAACCGCTTGTCAGGCAGAAAGAAGAGCTAGTGCAAAGGCCCTGAGGCAGGGAACGAGTACAGCAAGTCTGGAACAGAATGATCCAGGGGACTGGAACACAGTGAGGAGTGAGCACGCTTGTCACTATAGGCTTCCACTTTCAGATGAAGCCCCTGAGGGCAGACATCTGATTTACTGGGTCCATTGCACGGGACAGACCTGGAGCTCTGGCAGCGGTATTCTAAATGCTGTTTTGGTACTAACAGGAGTCAGTCAGCTGGCCTTTCTGCAGCCCCATTCAATCATGGAAGACTCCAACTGGGTTGCGCAGCCAGGCAGGGGCTCCCCTCCCTGGACCAACAACCCCCAGGGCAAAGTTGGTGGAAGAGGGAAGCCAGAGAGGCGCCCGGAGAGAGGAAGTGACCTGCCCGAGACTACATTGCCAGCAAGCAGTGTCGAATCCAGTTTCCTCTGCCCCACTCACCCTCTCTCCTCCTGAGCTATGGGGTCAAGAGCCCCAAGGACCGTGTGAGGAGGGCTGTGTCAGGTCCCTCCTCCTTTCCTGCTGCACACCCAAATGGGACAAGGATCCCACAAGCTCCTTCCTGCCAAAGCTGGGCTCAGTCAGGCAGCCTATCTAACCTGGCTATGGATGAGATCAGTTTGAAAAGCTAGGAAACTGAAGACTGGAGAGCCAAAGTTCCAGCGTAGAATGCCCCGGGCTCCAGGTCCAGCACTGTCACCCCAGCCCCAAAGCCACCTCTCCAGGGCGGCCAAAGCCAAAACCATTTCCCGAGTCGGCATGTAGGGGGCCTGCAGTTATCTGCCAGCATTTCAGCACCATATTGATATGGGCCCTGGCTTAACACAAGGAGCCCTTGTCTCCCGGGAAAAATGACATGGGAATCTCTGATCCAGTCACCCTCCATGCTCCAACAAAACTTCACTGGAAAAGTTTTATTGAAAAAAAAAAATTGTACAAATAAGTTCTTGATGTGACAGCAACAAAGGCTCATTTTCCCCCTTCCCTCCCCATCTTTGAAAATCTACAAACGGAGAAAAAAAGTTCACCCCTATGATGCCTGACCAGAATCCGCCCATGAGCCCCCACCCCCACCCCCATGAGCTATTTCCCGATCCCCCCCTCAACTGGGGCCAGGGCCATCATGGGGGTACTTGTCCCAGGGGGTGCAGCACCTCATTTTATAGTTGAGGGAAGTTGGGAGAGGATTGGAATAGAGCTGGAGAGAGGGCTGAGGTGATGGTCGGGTCAGGGAAAGAGGGCCCCCGTTCCACGGGGCCTGGGCTGAGCCCCCACTAGCTCGATTCCGTCTCACAGATGAGAAAGCACTTGGCTATAAATATGAACACTGATTGAGGCAGGCTTAAACCCAGGGCTCTGAGGGCAGGACATGACTACTGCCCAGGTCCCACAGAATGTGGGGTCCCTGGGGTTCCTGGGCTCAGCATCATGGTATCTGGGAGCCCACGTCCAAGCAGATGGCTGGGAAGTCTGCTCAGACACACAGGAAGCCTGCTCTGTTTGCCCACCCCTACCCCATGGACTATCCAAGGTCAGTACCTCAACTCCCTCCCTCCCATAGCACCCATGTGTCTCAGGAGCCTTCGGCTGCCTCCTGCCATCCCACGACCCTGGGGCCCTACAGCTCGTCTCGCATCTTGTCACCCTTGGGCCGAACCAGGCGCCCAATGAACAGCAGGGAGCCACTCTGGGTGTCTCGAACCAGGAAGATGAAGGGGTGGTCAGCATAGAAGAGCTTGGGGCTTCGCAGCTCCTCGCGCCCATAGATGTCCTGGTCAAAGGGGTTGCCCTCTGTGTCCCACTCGAAGGCAGTGGCGTGGAACACACTGGCCAAGTACAGGTCCTTCTTGCCTGACATGCGTGATAAATCTGCCTTGTTCTTGTCGATGGCCTCAGTCAGACCCAGCCCGGCCAGGTGTTTCTGCGGGATGAGGCAGGTGCCAGGTGAGGCCGAGAGATGGGCAAGGCTCCTAGACCCACACCCTCCACCCTCACCACCCATCACCTCCTACCCTGTTCCTCAGAGCAGAGATTACCACCTCCCCATCACCTCCTGTATGCCAGACATGATGTAGGCACTTCGAACCACTGCTTTCTTAACTCTCACGACAACCCTGCAAGAACCTCTAATTGCCACATAACAGATAAGGACACGGAGACTCGGGGGAAAGGCAGAATTTATCCCCAGTCCTGCTGAGCAATCTTGATCAGTGCTTCTCAAAGCACGGGTCACGGACTGCCAGTACGGGCACCACCTGGGAGCTTATATGGAACACACGTCTCCTGACGCCCTCTCTCCCAGAGCCACCTATCAGAATCTCTGGGGGAGGACCCAGGAAGCTTCTTTAACAAAATCTCTAGGTAATTCTTGGCACACTCAAATGTAAGGAAGACTACTCTAAGGATAGCTATGACCATATAATCCTGGGGCTTTAAAACCTGTCCAGGGTGCTTTCTGCCTGGGAATTGCTTCAAAATAATCTGATGGGGGTGGGGCACCTGGCTGGTTAGGCTGAGTGTCCAACTTTGGCTCAGGTCATGATCTCATGGTTTGTGAGTTCAAGCCCCACATCGGGCTCTCTGTGGTCAGCACAGAGCCTGCTTTGGATCCTCTGTCTCCCTCTATTTCTACCCCTCTCCCCATCATGCTCTCTCTCCCTCTCTCAAAACTAAACAAACAATTAACAAAAAATAATCTGTTGGGGGAGAAATGGCTGTGTATCGATGACTCCTTATGGGTCATGAGCTGCTGATGATTGAAGCTGGGTGATGGATACAGGAGAGTTCATTACACTGATCAAGTTTTAATGTATACATGATACATCTTTTTTTAAATGTTTATTTTTGAGAGACTGCAAGCAGGGGAGGGGCAGAGAGAGGGGGACAGAGGATCTGAAGCGGGCTTTGCGCTGACAGCAGTGAACCCAATGTGGGACCTGAACTCACAAACCATGAGATCATGACCTGAGCCGAAGTGGGACGCTCAACCGACTGAGCCACCCAGGCGCCCCAATATACATTTTTACATATTCCCATAGTACAAAATTAAAACACACCCCCACAAACATGCACCCCACTCCCAACACACACACTTGCCATGGCTCTGCAGAGCCGCTGGAAGCCAAGTACAAGCGCTTTCGTATGTCAACTGTGCTTGTGCTGTGGCCTTACCCCTTAGCATACCTCTCCCAGCACTTTATTCGACGGTCTCACTGAACAGCCGGCACCCTCAATGGTGTCTCAATGGCCAGCCCCATCCCTGTAGAATGCTTTAACCACCCCGTTTTCCAGGAAGCCTTCCTTATCCCCCACGACCGGAGCCTGGTCTCCCTGCAGCTCAGTGAGGAAAACGCTGCAGAGAAGGACTACTGGCCGAGTCACCAGCAGCTTCCGGGCCCAGGTTTCTGCAGGACAGGCCACCTCCCTGGTGAGGCCAAACAGGCACTTGAGCTGGGGTCCTGAGGGTCAGGGGGTCCTGAGACAGGTGTTCTAGGCCCAGCGACTCCAGTCCCAATGACCTCACACAAGTCACACACGTCAAATTTCTCAACTCCACGTACCCCATGGACTTGTGTGTCCACCCACGGTTCCAGGAAGACACGGGAGAAAAAAAGGGAGGATGGCGTCAGAGCAGCCACGGCAGAAGGAGAAGCTGGGGAAGAACCTGGACGGGTCCAGGACGTGGTGATGGCTCCTCTCTGGACACCTCAGCATGATCCACAGCACAGGCCACGCAAGGGCCACTAGTCCGTGGTCCGGAGCCGAAGCCCCATTTCATCACAAGCTTTCTCTCCACAGTGTCAGCAGTGAATCTGAATCAATCCCGTGAGTGAGAAGCTTACCAAGGAGCCATTTCTGGCATCCAAGGCACGAATGAGATAAAAGTTTTCCCTTTTGAGTAGGTAAAAAAAAAAAAAAAAAAAAATCTCTCCTGACAAAAAGGCCACCTTGAATTTTCACCCTGAGGACTCATCACAGCTCTACCACTCACTAACCAAGGTGACCTCAGCAAGTCACTGCCTCCCTTCAAGCCACTGGCCAACACCCAGGGCGGTCATGAGGAGAAGATAACGTTGAATGCGTGGGTTCAGTTTCCAGCCACCCCGAGTGCCTCACTGCTGACAGCCATTGTTCGTCTTACTGCTGCACGGGGGATGACCCTTCGGCTGGAACAGTCTAGAACTGGGGGCACCTCAGGCTCAGAGGCAGTACGGTACGGGACTAGGGCACAGCTTGGTGCCAGATGTCTGAGTTACCGTCTATGTGACTGTGGGTAAGTTGTTTAACCTTCCTGAGCCTCGGTTTCCTCATCTCTAAGAAGCTCATTAGTCCTACCTAATGAAGTTGTTTCGAGGATTAAAAGGTTAACATCTACGAAGTGCTCTGAAGAGTGTCTGGCATACAGCAGGCGCTCTATCGCATTTAACTACGGATGTCACCATTATGTTCCCAAAGGCAGGTCCCAGGCCTCTCCCCGCAGCAGCGCCCAGTACTACCTGGACACCCACAGAGGCTCAGGACAGACCGGTTGAGCTGATGAATGGGTGCCCCAAGCACCCCTCTCCTCCAGGCCCTGCAGACCCCAAGTTGGGCCATCCCTCACCTGCAGGTCGTGGGTCACCTCTACCACACCCTTGGGCAGGGAGATGGCGACAGCCTTCTTCTGCATCTTCCCCATCCAGATCTTCAGCTGCTCCTTGGTCAGCAGCTTCTCAAGGCGCTCGAGGGGCTCCACGTGGTGCGGCATGAGGATGATGAGGCTGGAGAGCTTGTGTGCCAGGGGCATCTCCACAATCTGCAGCTTCTCCTTCTCGTCATCGTAGTAGTTGTAGAGGCCTGGGAGGAGAGCCGAGAGGGCACTGGGCACGCAGGGCTGGGGGAGGCCTAGGCCCCGAGTGCCCTCACCCCCCCACCTCGGCCCCCGGCTCCGCAGGTCACCCACCTGTGCGGTGCATCATGGTAACACCCACAGTATAGGATCGGGTCACCATGAAGCCTCGGTTGTCCACCATCTTGTGGTGAAACCTCTCGTCCCAATGCGCTGGAGCGGGAAGCAGAACGCAAGGTCAGAAATAGACGGCCCCCACTCAGAACACAGCCCCCCAGCTGCACACCCTGGATCTCTCTCTGCCACAGGCTTCCGTTCTAGTCTTTGGGGCTCACCTTCCCCCCCACCCCAGCGCCCAGTCCACAGAGTACATGCTCCTCGCTTTGGGGGACATGGGCGTTGGCCCCGCGACATGCTGCCTGAAGCTATGAGGAACAGCTCTCTACAGTCAGGGTCCGGCTGATTCCACCGGACAGAGAACTCTTTCAGGAGGACCCTCGGCTCAGCCACCGCCACGTCTGCCCTCTGCCCTGGCACCTGTCGGGCATTTGGGCAACACCTGCCGAGCTGGCTCCCCACCCCAGCTGCTGAGGGCTCTGTGCCCGGCCGCCCCACCCCTCTGGACTCACGCTTGAAGAACATGGCATTGACCAGCAGGGCACCGTCCGTGCGCTCCACGTCCTTGGTGATCTCGGGCAGCTTGCCGTCGGTGGTTTGCGCCGCCCATTCATTGATGGACTGCAGGGCGCTGCGCTTGTCGCGGAAGTTGATCTTGGAGTGCTCGCAGTTGTAGTGCTGCTTGCTGCTGCGCACGAAGTCCTCTGCGAAGCTCACCGAGCTGGGCCCGTACAGGCGGCTGCCCAGCTTCCAGGTCACGTTGCGCGCCGTGCTGTTGCTGAGCGCTCGCAGCAGCTCGCCCAGGCCCGCGTGCACCTCCTCGTCCCGCAGCTGCTCCGCGCTCAGCACCGCCTTGGCCTGGGAGGCCGTGGCCGCCTTGCCTCCCAGTGACACGAGCCCCAGGGACGAGGCCACCACCACGGGCGACAGCAGGATGTTCTCCACCGCCTGGTCCTTGGCCATGGCCTGGTACAGGCTGAAGGCCAGGCCGGCGCTGCGCTCGGCCAGCGTGGCCGCTTTGGGGCTCAGCTTCTCTGCCGTGCCCGGTGCTGCAGCAGCCGCGGGCTTCTTCACCTCGGCGGCCAGAGCCATGGCCAGGAGGCAGCAGGCGCCGATGAGCGCGAGGAGGCGCATGGCTGGGAGGCGGGTTGTACGCACCACGGGGGACCTGTGAGGGCTGGAGAGAGGATGGCCCTGAAACCCTAGATGTTCCTCCCCAAGAACCATCCCCAGCCTTCTGGCAGCCACCAAGTCCCCTGCAGATGGGATCAAGAGAGCTCAGAGTTCTGGGGAACCCAGACCTAACTCAAGAGTTGCCCAGATCAGAGGTCTCAGTCTGCCCAGTCTCTCTGAGGCCTTCTCTGAGCTCCTAATCCGGAGCAGGGTTTCTAGCAAGGCAACAGCTCCACCCTATTGATTTCTTACACAGAACTTACAAGAGTCAGTCTTGTGTGTTTATTATACGTGATCTCCATCCCTAACTAGTCTATGAACTCCGAGTGGACAAGAAATCGAGCCAGTCTGGTTATCCTCTAAATCTCCAGTGCCTAGCACACAATGGGCCTCAGCTGTTCCTCAATGAACAAAAATCAGGGCCACTTGGGCAGACTTAGGGTCTTCATTTTGTATACAGATTAGCTCTGATCTCATATGACCCCGGGACCCTTTTCCAGTGGAAAAATGTGGCGGATGGACTGAGGGTCTGCATGAAGCTCAGGTGCCTGGACAAAGGATGTCCTGTTGGGACAGGATGAAGGACTGCCCCTCCCCCTGTGCCTTTTACCCTGCCCTGGGATGTTAATGAGTCACCCATTGGCTCACTCATTAAATGGGGGAACCCAGATGCTAAACTCTGCAGCCCAAGGGTGACCTTGAGTGTGTGTCCACTCCTCTCTCAGCTTCAGTCTCCATTTGCCAAGCCATAGAGGTCTAGGTCTCCACGCCCAACGCCTCTATCCTAGCAGGGACATACCTGTCCATCTGTCCACAGTCCCGAGAATGGATGGGAAATCCCCAGGACAAAAGTGGGGTGGGGGGTAGGTTTCCTGAGAGGAAGGATACTGGAGGAGGAGTAAGTCACAGTTGAATGGAGCAATGACACCCCCTCCCATTCACCAGAGGCTAACCAGAAGCGTGTTCACAGGAAGCTGGGTCCACCTCAGATTCCATTCTGCCCTCCAATCTGACAGAGCCTGGCTATCACACAGGCCCTCCGCTCTGTGGCTTCAGGGTTCTCCTCAGGATCCCTTCCAAACCACAGCAATAGCATTGGTCCCCAAAACAAGCCTCACTCTCCTCCCGGGGCCTCCAATCAGGACAGTCTCTCCACATGGGATACTTCCCCATTATTTTCAGGCAAGATGGATAGGGGGAAGGGAAGGGTTGGTAGGAACTCTGGTGGAGGCTGGGGTCCCACTGCTCCAGCGGATCCCATCCTGGGGTCCTTAAGGACCTCCAAATTGAGAATCCTAGCAGAGGACCCTCAGGACTTCGGCCTGCCTGCAAGAGCACTGGGTCTCTGGAAAGACTCCACTGCTGTAGCCATCCTGTGAACCGAGGCGGGTCCCCCCTCCCTGGGCGGCTACCTCTCAGAAGGTGCAGCGTAAAGGGGGAAGCAAAGGACGCATGGAGAAAGCGGGGGGGGGGGGGGGCGCAAGGCCCAAGAGAGACCTGTACCCTAGAGCGCAGACGAGAGGGGGGATCTCAGGGCCCACCTTCCTCCCAGCCCTAGCTCCTTCCCCATCAGGCCTGGAGCCTCAAAAGCAGAAAGACCAAAGAATTACTTCACACAAAAGGATGCCTAAGAGAGTAAAATGGGGCACTACTGATTATTCTGCCTGGACAACAGGCATTTGGTCACTCAACTCGAAGGCCACCTCTAGTCCATACAGCTGATGCCAGAGCACAGACGCGGGGGAAAAGGCCACTAGCATCCCACTGGGAGAGAGTCAAGGAGCCCAGCTCCCAGCCCTGCCACGTGGCAGACACCATCTTGACAGCCCCCACCCCCAGCCAACCAGAACCTCAAAGGGCTGGGAGGGGCTTTCCAAGAAAGCTCCAAATGACTAGTTTGGGATTCCTCAGGCAGCCACGCAGCCGCGCTCCTGCTCCTCCTGCTCTAGCTCCCGCTCTAGGTGACGTGGCAGGCTGGAAACTGAATTATCTCCATCCGCCGCCGGCAGAGGGGGGCTTCCAGCCTGGGAAGCAGGAGGCCTGGGTGCAGGTCCCAGGGGGTGGCCCAGAGCCTCCTTGAGTCTGCACAGGGTCTCTGCAGAGAGGTTCAGGGAGATGCGTGGCTGCGGAGAAGGGCCGCCCTTAACGTTGACCCAGCAGCAGCAACAGAGGGAGGCAAGTCACTGCAAGCCAGCCTCCCACAGCCCAGCCCGCGTTGCCACAGAGAAATCCCAGCCCTGAGGCCGAGGTTAGACGACTTTACAGTCCCACAAAGAAAACTGTTCGATCAGAGAGCCAAGGGCTGTGCCCACAGCTAGCCAGACTGAGTTGAGACTGGATTCTGGGTTTTTGTAAGTAAGAGGGAAGAGAAGCAAATGCTAGGGGTCACCAGAGAGGATCTCAAACACTTTGAGGGAGTCTAAAGTACCTGGAAACTGCCTCAGGGGGAGG
Source organism: Lynx rufus (assembly GCF_022079265.1). NCBI lineage: Eukaryota > Metazoa > Chordata > Mammalia > Carnivora > Felidae > Lynx > Lynx rufus. Next base: position 56,819,355 of record NW_025814897.1, read on the forward strand.
TCAGTGCCTGCCTTTTTCATTCTGAAAGAAAACAGAAGAGTGAGGAGGATGGGCTAGGGCAGAGCTGGAGCGGTGGTGAGGCGGGGCCTGGAAGGCCCAACCCCAACATGGGACCCCATCTACACTGCCCCTGGCACAAAGGCAGGCACAGCTAGTCCCAGCTCCACAGGGACCTCACTGTACAGCGGGAGCCACTGAGGCCAGAGTGGAGCAGGGAGCCACCCCAGGTCCCACAGGATCAGTGGGGGGGGCAGGCCTCCCAGCGCAGGGCTTCTTCCTCCCGGAAGCACCCGCAGAGCCCCCGCAGAGCCCCCGGAGGAAGCCTGGATGTGGTATCCTGTTACACAGTGAGGTTAAAACAAAACAAAACAAAACCATTTCTGCTGGGAATCCCGGTGACCAGAAACAAAAGGACTGGATCCGGAAGCCTCAGGAGGGGGGGATGGGCAGGTGAACCATCTGAAGACAGGAGGGTGTGGTGCCAGCCAGAGGCTTCCAGGGAACCAAGGCCCCCAGTTTCCCTCCAGCCTCCTTCCCCTCCATCCGGGCCCTACAGCCCAGAGGGACCTGCCGGAAACGGAGAAGAGGAGGGGCAGGGCCTCCTGGCCATGCTGGAAGTGGTTTCATTCTTCCTCCACTCTGGCCGCCTCAGGAATGTCCCTAGGCTGGGGGCAGGGAACCCTGGCCTTTGGAAGTAGCCTTAACCCTGCAGCCACTCCAAGAACCAGGTGGCAGTGGACAGAGTTGAGAATGGGCGACTCAAAGCCTTCTAATCAGCTAACCCTCCCCTCTTGGGTGGGGGGATATGGAGCCTGCTGATTCCTCACCCCCTTCCCAAGGGAGGTGGGGGACACTGGTCAAGCTGCTCCTTTAGCTGCCAACATGGACACATGCAGGCTGCTGATCAGAAATGGAGCCACCGTTTGTGACTCTTCCCAAACGGTGGGGATCCCAAGAACCCCTCCCAGGAAAAGCCAAGACTACTTCATCTCCTTTCCTACCACCCTACTTTCAGGAGGCGCAGATGCCACCCTGCCCGTCAGGAGGCTGGTCCACCTACCTCCGCCGGCCCCCGGGCCTCAGCCCTAGAGGTGGAGGCGCCCCGAACTGCAAAGCTGGCCTGGTCTCTCACCCCTGCTGGAGAGGCCCCCAGACCCCACCTCCTCCCTTCTGGTTCCTGCACAAGGCAGTCTCAGCATCCTGGCTCCCAGCCCCACTGTTTCCTCCCTGCCGTCAGCACCCCTGCCCCAAACTCCCATGGAAGCCTGCACTTTTTCCGAGCCTCTGAGCGCCCCGATTCCCCACCCTTGCCCTGATCTCGCCCTAGTCCTACAGGTTGACTCAGCCGCCCCTGGCTCCCGACCCCGAACGCCCCAGCTGCTCCCTAAGGGCCAAGGACTCCGGTTTGCGGGCTCTGGGTTGGCCCCCAATCCCTCCCGGCGGCCTCCCGCCCTCTCTCACTCTCCGGGGCACCCCCAAAGCGCCCGCCGCACGCAGACCGGCCCCCTCCCTCACCTGGGCTGGGTGGGCTGGCGCCGGACAGTCGTCCCACTCAAGCCGCGGACGGATTCCACTCTCCGCCGCTCCCGGCTCCCCAGATCTATATATGGCGTTCCCCTCCTCCCGCCCGTCCCGAGAAACTTCTGGAAAGTTGGAAACGCTTCCGGAGGGCGCCCCTGCTCAGCCAAAAAAAAAAAAAAAAAAAACAGCCAAAGACCTCCCCCAGACCGCCCTGGCTGCCGCCCCTCCCCCTGCGCGCTCTCACCCGGCCCCTGGGTCCTACTGCCCCCCAATAGGGGGGGGCGCGCTGGGAACCCCCAGCAGAGAGGCCGGGCACCGGACCGCACGACCTGCGCTGCGCGTGGACACTGCGGAGACTCCGGACTTTTCCGGTTCTGGAGGTGGGGAGTGGGCGGGGGGTGGGGAGGGGGGTAGTTCGAATCACTGAGCTGGAGGGGACACTGAGTTTCAGGGTCCAGCTCCCCAGAGAGGAGCATCCCCAATCCCCACAATCTTACCCCGGATCGCACTTCCTTCCAGCAGTCCTTTCCCTTGCAAGGTCTCTGCCCCAAGGGGATCCGTTCCCCCGTTTTAGAGCTGAAACCTAATTGGGTTCTCCGACACGCCCCCTCCTCAGTCAGGACCCCTCTGCTTTGTCTCAGGGGAGGTGGTCAGAAACTGAGAAGCAGCATCTTTCTCCACCCGCAGCTTCTCCTGATCACCGGAGCTCGACCTTAGCGACTGCCCTGAGGGGAAGAGGGGTCCTGAGGGGCCCAATAGCGGACCCTCACCCTGGAAAGTCTTGAAGTGATAGAGGCGGGGACTCCGGGGGAACGTCGTGGTTTGGCCGGGTCTGGAGGGGTGCGCAGGAAGGAGAACCCTGACTGTCCACTAAGTAATATGTTGTGTGACCCTAAGCAAGTTACTTTCTTTTTCTAGGCCACAGTTCCTTCTTTGGCTGTGAAATGTGGTGCTGTCATTCGTTGCTTCCTTCCCATCTGTAAGTCTGGCTCCCTCTCTCCTTGGTTATCCCTGCCCCCTCCCTGTCCGGGTTTCCTCCCATGGCTCCAGGTCTATCAACCCCTCTCACCCCACCCTCCCACAACTGATAGTCCCTTGAGCTCTGAGCTAAGCTGGATATTCAATTCTCTTCTAGGTGCTACAGATACAGCTGAGAAAAGGACAAAGTCCCTGCCCTCAAGGATGTACATGATGAGAAGGAAACATGCAGGTTAGTAGGGAACTCAAGAAGGCAGCAGAAGATTATTTAGGACATGCCCATACCTCCCGCAAGTCTTCTAATAGTGAAGGGATAGATAACAAGTGGGCACAATGTGGAGAGGAAGGGACAGGGTAGAGAGAGACCCTTCATTCGCTCACTCATTCATTCATTCATTCATTCAATCAATAAACTATCTTGAGTATCTTCTTTCTTCCTGGTGCATCCTTGGATCGTGGGGAACAAATGAATCCCAGCACCCAGTGGATGAATCATCTGGGTCCCTGGCAGAGGGGTGGGGGGAGGGCCCTTTCTGGCCACCCCAGTCTGCTGCTGGTGACTAACTTGGAAGTCTGGGTTAGGGGCTGCTGCTCAAAGTCTGATTACACAGACTGTGAGAAATCTTAGATTAGAAGAGGTTCAGACTCTTTGAATCAGGGTCAGAATTGGAGAGAACTTGAATCCTGAAGTGACCATCATAGAAGGCGATATCTTACTTGAACCCCCATGGAATCTTTGAATCCATCTAAGGAATCTTAGAGTGTTAAATCTCATAGTCAGAGAATCTTAGAAGAAAAGAAGCAGGGGCTCTGGGCTGCAAGGCATCTCAGAGGTCGTGGATTCCTGGGCACAGCCCCAGGCAGAAGCCTCTCAACAGTATCCCAAAGGCAAGCACACAGCACCTCCAGGAACAGGGAGTCCCACAGAGGCAGCTCAGTATTCTTTCTTAGGATAGGTCTGATCATTAACAAAATTGCTCCTCTATAGAGTGGTGTCCGTTTCCTTGGAGTGGCTGTCATGGTTCTCACGTGCTTTCCTGCCTTAATTGTGTATTGCTTTTAAGGATAAGTCTTTGCTATCCAAGGAAACTGCCTGGGTCACAGGCCATACCCCGCCCTCCACCCCACCCCCACGCCCAGCTTGGTCCTCAGATGGCAATCAGCCCATGCACTAATAGTCCATCAAAGCTGGTGGAATAAACGAAAGGTTGGTCTTGGTTTCCAGTAGGTCTAGATTGTCAAAATCGAACAGATTCCCTTTCTTCCTCACTGTTCCATCTCTTAGCTCTCTGAGGCCTCGCCAACACTTTTAGGGGTAAGCTGAATGCTGTGACTCTCAGGGACTGCCCTGAGGGGGAAGAGTAAGCCAAGGCTCCTGCCCTTAGATAAACCTAGAATCCTAGAAGGTCAGAGTAGAAAGGACTAATACCCCCATTCACAGAGAGAGAATCTCCTGATGCCTAAGGAAAAGGGACCCTCTGGCAGTCTTACCAGATCGCTACTGTAGCTCAAACTGGGTCAGAAGCCTCCTCTATGGCAGGATTGATGTGTCATCACCCTGTATGGTCACTGAGTGTCACTGGAGACCCCGGCCTCCTACTCAGGGTCCCCGGTACCCAGCATAGCGCATGCCCAGAAGAGGAACTTGGTAAGCACAGTCAGTGAGTGAGTGATGGGAGGTGGCTGCCTGAGTCGTTGGAGCTTCAAGCACCGCCTCCGTGAAGAAAGACAACGGCTCCTTTAAATTTCCAAGATCAGCAAAAAAAAATGTTGAGAGACTTTGCCACATTATTCTTAGCTCTGAGCCTAGCCCAGGCCTGCCTGTGGCCCTTCCCCCACACTCCCGGGCTGCACTTTCTGGAAAAAGCACTCTTTTTGGAGGGAGGAAACACTCTTGCATTGCAGAGAGACTCTCCAGCATTTCAGGTCTGGATTCCTTCAGTGCCTTCGGCTGCCTGCAGGAGCTGTTCCTGCCCCCCACATCTATCCCATCCCAGGGAGGGGTGGAAATTTGCCCAAGATCACACAGCAAGTCTGAGATCGAGCTGGGCCAGAGCCCAGACATTGGACCCCGAGTCCTCCTTCCCCCAAACCAGCTGCTAATTGACCCAGCCAGATGGGCAGGCCCCGGTTCACCAGGGGTTACAGGAACAGCTTGCTCTGGCCCCAGTGGCTAGATTCACACGTCCTTGCCCCCACAGAATCCTAGGACAAAAAATAAAAGATTATTTAAGTGTTCACCGTACTCATATCATATTTAACTGTTTCAGGGTAAGTAGGAATGTCACCATCTTAAAACTGAGGAAACTGAGACTCAGGGAGGCTAAGTGCAGTATGTAAGAGCATACAATGAGTTGCATTCAGCCCTGAGACTTAAACTAAGTCTATTTGTCCAAGGGAAGGTAGGGAAAGGGGAGGACAGAAAAATGACGTTTATGGGGCACTTTGCTACGGCCGGCCTCGCTGGGCACCTAACTGGTATCTCACTCTTAATTATAGGACGTTAATTGGAAGGAAGTGTAATGCTTTTATCCTTTTTTACATGGGATAAAACTGGAGCCAAAGAAGGCTCTGGAAACCAATCCGTTGTGGGCCCTTTCCTCAGAGGGCCAGGGCCACCACAGGCAGTTCTTTGAGATGCTGTCCAGGAGCCAAGAATATGCTCGCAGCCCAAAGCATGAGTCAGGGAAACGCAATTTCTGCAATCTCGGGTTCTCTCGGTGGAGTGTGGGGCCTTTCGACTCAAAGGGCGTTCCTGCTAGCTGCCACGTCGAAGGGTGGGAGGCCCGTGTAGGGGTGAGGAGGGTGGGCATGGGATCTCTCCCCTCCTCCTCCCAAAGCAGGCCTGCCCCATCCCCCACCACTCTGCCGTCCGTCCTGGCGTGGAGGGAAGTCACACGGGAAGTCCAATGCCCTCGCTCACATGCCTGACACAACACCCAGGAGACAAAACACGCCCACCGACACGACACCGCGGCTGCACGTGTGTCCATCCGCGCACTGCGGCCCCTTCGCGCAATCTGCGTACAGCCGTAGCACCCATGCGCGCGTGTCTGCATATTCTCCAGCAATACGGATGCACCACACATAGCACACATGCCTAATAGGAACCTGTGTACAGGCACACGCTCCAGAGGACAGGCGAAAGGGCACAGCCAGGAAGTCTGGAATTCTACTCTCATCTCCACCCCTTCACGCCTTGGCGAAGTTACTTCTTAGTCTCTGAGTTTCAGTTTCCATTTGTCAAATGACAGGGTGCGATTTCTTCTTGCCACCCTACTCCCTGCCAGTTGACAAACACAGGCACAGAGCTCCTGACCCCAGCGGGGGGCTCCGTCCATTGTACCAGCTCTTCCGTGGCTCCCACTGGTCCCTGGAGAAAGTCCAAGCCCCTTCTTTGCCCTCGTCACCTTGCATCAGGAGTGCCAGTTTGCAAAGACAGGTAGGTCCTTGGTGCCCCTGGGCAGAGATGCTCTGCCTTTTCAGGGCCAGAGCAAGGAAGGACGCTCTTAAGAAAGCTCAGCTTTAGGAGTGGGGGAGCACATTTTCTTTTGAGTGGATCGGTAGGTCCCTCTCTTCCCCCAGCCTCTCCCTCCGAGGTCTCCTCTGGCAGCCCCATGGAAATAGCTCCAGCTGCCTGCAAGGCTGGGGGGCTGGTAGGGTGGTAGAGGCTTGTTAAATACTGCCTGGCCCTTTCCCCACCCCCACTGTCTCCCTCACCCCCTCACCCAGCTCAGCTCTCTTCCTCTCCTCTAGGTGACACCAGCAGCTGTAATGGTAGTGATGCCCACCTCACCCACAGGGCTGACCGCCCTGTCTTCCCATCTCTGACACTCGGAAAAGGGACCCCTGAATCCTGACCTCCCAACCACACCCCAGCCCTAATCTACTTCAGCCCAGTGCAGCCTCCTCTGTGTTATGAATACAGGAAGCCCTGGCTTGGATCCTATCCCAGCTCTGCTACGTTTTAGCCTTGTGCCCGTGATCTAGAGCCCCCTCTGTAAACTGGCAATGATAATCTCGAAGATAATGAGAAGCACAGATGAAACAAGGACCTGGAGAGCACTCTGAGAACTCCGAATGACATTGGGCTCTCCACTCCACACTCTGCTTGCCTCTTCTCGGCCTGGTCCAGTCCTTCCAGGCCACTCCTGCTGTGTCCTCTGAGGGCCATCCTGTTGGTTTCACTCACACCTGGCCTTGCACACACACAAGACGATAGCAAAGCGTTGTGAGTGGCATGGCGGCTTGCCTGGGGAGGCCCAGGCAGAGGACGGCAGCCCGTAGAGGGGCAGGAGCCCAACCTGGGAGTTGTTAGGAAGTCTGGGTGCTACTTCTCATTGAGTGATCTTGGAAAGTCACCTCTCTGTGCCTCACTTTCCTCATCTGTAACATGGGGATATGAGCAGGATCTAGAAGGCTCTGAGGGATTTCATTTTAAACAGGAAGAAGTGTTCTTGCAGGAGGAGAAATTGGCACACCCTTTCTAAATTGTTTTAATATTTATTAATTTTTGAGAGAGAGAGAGAGAGAGAGGCACACCCTTTCTAGAAGGCAGTTTGCATTGGGAGCTTTAAAGACCTGTTACTGAGTAATTCCCTGCAACGTTGTTTGTGAGAGCAAAAATTGGAAACAACCTATCTATTGGTAGGGAGTAGGAATACCAAGAAGCTGGAAAAAACAAAAAGTAGGAAGTTCTTTATGTCCTGATACTGATATGGAAGGGCAAAGTGACGGATAATGTGACGGTTCACTGCTGTTAGATGCACACACAGACCATCCCTGCAGGTGGGTGAGGAAGGAAGGTAACATTCCTTCCATTCTGGGGAAGGACTGGAGGGACAGGAGAAAGGGGGAGGGGTGAGACTTATTTTTGGACTACAGTTGACCCAGAATGACGTGGGTTTGAACTGCGTGGGTGCACTTATATGCAGACATTTTTTTGATAAATACGGTACAATACTATAAGTGTATTTTTTCTTCCTTATGATGTTCTTAAAAACATTTTCCTTACTTTAGCTTACTTTACTGTAAGGATACAGTATATAATACATATATCATACAAATAAGTGTTAATTGACTTTATGTTATCAGTAAGGCTCTTGGTCAACGGGAGACTATTAACAGTTAAGTTCCGAGGAAGTCAAAAGTTATATGTGGATTTCGGGACTCTGTGGGGGTGGGGGGTCAGCACCCCTAATCCCTGTGTTGTTTTAGGGTCAACTGTATATGAATGCATTACGTATTCACACATTTTTTAAATTTTAAGTTATTTGTGTTCTTTTTGAAAAAAAAATCAGTTTTTTTTTAAATTTAGCTGAAGGAAATTATTTTTGAAAATATGAGCATAGGTACAGGTACAAGGATGGTCATTACAGCCTCGTTTGTAAGGGCTGAAAATTGGAGAATGTCAGTAAGGGAGGGACCATGGGCAGCCATCATAAAGGAGGAAGTTGTTTCAGTTCTCAGTGAAAGACAGCTCAATGGATTGGTGAATAAAAAATAGAGCAGTTTATAGGGGTACCTGGGTGGCTCAGTTGGTTAAGCGTCTGACTTCAGCTCAGGTCATGATCTCACGGTTTGTGAGTTTGTGCCCCGCATTGGGCTCTGTGCTGACAGCTCAGAGCCTGGAGCCTGTTTCTGATTCTGTGTCTCTCTCTCTGCCCCTTGCCTGCTCACACTCTGTCTCTGTCTCTCAAAAATAAATAAGCATTAAAAAAAATTTTTTTTCAAATAGAGCAGCTTATAAAACAGCATGTCTATGAAAATGCTATGTGCAGAGGCACAGATGAATGGAAGTATGTTCATACCTCACCAAAAAACCCACTCTTGTTATTAGATGATTTTCCACTTAATTTTTAAAACATGTCTGCTGTTTGAAGTTGTTTTATTTATTTTTTATTCTTTATTTTTAAAGATTTTATTTTTTTAAGTAATCTCTATATCCAGCGTGGGGTCAAACTCACGACCCGAGATCAAGAGTCATTTGCTCTACCAACTGAGCCAGCCAGGTGCCCCTGAAATTGTTTTATTTTTTCAATGAATGTGTACTAATAACAGACATAGAGAAATGTGTATAATATTCATAGAAAAAGGCCAGAAGGAAATACTCTTAAGGGGTTTAATACTATTTATCTTTGGAGATAGAAATTCGTGTTATTTCTATTTTCTCCTCTCTGCTTCTCTGAAATTTTTCAATAGCATATATTACTTTTATAATCAGTTTTTAAAAATCAATGAAGTGAATGGGAAAAAAACATCCAATGGGAAGTCAAGCCAGGCCTGAAGGACCTTTGTCTGAGTGGGGGGTAGGGAAGGGCAAGCCAATGGGGCCTGGGGCTCAGAGGCCCTCACTGCAGCTCTGGGGAGGTTGGGAGGCTGGGGCTCGATCGCATCTGGCCAGGCCTGTCATTTTCCACTACCACAAGCCTGCTGGCTTTAGGCCTCAGGCTAAAATGAGTTAGGTCCTGACAGCATTTCATGGGAAGCCGCCAGGGCAGGCAGGGAGGGTCCCAACAAAGGTCACCACATGAGGGGGTAGGAGTATGTGTGGGTAAAGCTGCAGAGGATGGCCAGCCAGGGGTCTCCCAGGAGCTCTGGGGGCTGGGAAGCTTGGAGCTTCTCCCTGGTGACAATTTAGCAGGGAACGGACAAGGTCACATTGGTGTTTTTCAAGTAGTTCTCTGCCTGCTGAGTGGAAAGTGATAGAAGCCAGAGAGGAGACTGTCACAATAACCCAGAGCAAGATGCTAGCGCCTGGACCCAGGCAGGAACCATGGGGCTAGAGAGGTCCTAGGGGTGGACTGAGCATGAAGGGCCCAGGAACAGGGGGAAGGAGGACTCTGGGATGTCGGGCCTGGGTGATGGCACTTTGTCCTCTTCCTGAGATGGACCCTGGGAGGGAAGGTGGTTGTCTGTAGCTTGGAGACATCCAGGAGGAGGCAGCATCCCTTAGCCTGGCACTCGAGAGAGAAGGTCAGGCCGGAGAGGACGACTTGGGAGCACAGTGGAGTAAGGGACACGGTGGGCTGGAAGGTGTGGGTGAGAGCAGATACAGAGCGTGAGAAAAACAGGCTGGGGAGAATCAGGCCCAGTCCAGGCAGAAGGGGCATCTCTGCCACCGCCAGGAAGGAGAATCAGGGTGGAGCTGGCAGGTGGGGCTGGGGGCAGAGGAAGAAGGCCATGCTGGATGCTGTGCAGAGAGGGCCCCCTCCTCCCTCGCTGAGAATGCGGAGGGAGGACCAGGCTGCCCTGATTCCGTGGTGGGTGGGGTGGGTCCGAGCCGGGATCTGTACACTCGGCCAGGCCCCATTGGCTGGCAGGCGGGGGCCGGCGCAGAGACAGGCCACGCTGATGCAACGTGGGCCTATCGTTGCAGGCCCGGCTGAGGGGCTGCAGCTGTGCAGGCCGCTGCCCAGAGGTTCCAGCAGGGAGGGAGGACCGACGCAGGCTCGAGCCCTGGGACTGCAGCCCAGCCACGCCCCAAAGCTGTCTGTTCTGACTCAGGAGGGAAACACGCCTTTCATGGAAGCACCCAGAGCCCTCCGCTCTGTGCATGTGCGTGTGGGCGCGAGGCGGGGGAGGGGCCCGCGAATGCTGCGCCTGCTCAGCGGTTCCCCTCAAGCCCAGCCTGCCGGAGGCCAGGCCGGGAAGCAGGAGGGGAGGAGTTGAGCACCTGCAGAGCCGGGGCTGAGCATCTGGTCCTGGGTTCCCGGCTGTGCTTAGCCTCTGACTCTGTATGCGACTCTGGGCAAATTCCTGATCCCTCTGAGCCTGTTTATCCGTCTCTTAATCTGGGACAGAGACTTGCGGGAAAGAGCTCAGAGATTGGGGACTGGCGCGGGAAGAGGCACAGCTGACCAGTCTGAGCCCCCAGACCAAGCGCAGAGGAAAGGAACTAGTATTTATGATGCCCACCCTGTGCATTCTTTGTTAAGTCCCATAACCCTGCTGGAGGTAGGTATTTTAATTCCCATTTTGCAATGGGAAAACTGAGCCTCGAACAGCCCAGGAATGACAGAGCCTGGATTTGAATGAAGCCAGGTTTCCCCGCTTGGGGTCTGGGGTTCTGTCCATTGCAGCAAACGGGCCATACCTGAGGGCATCAGGAGGCTGACGCTGGCATCACTGATGGCCAGAACTCAGAGTTGCCCAAATCTTGGGCACTACCCCTACATAGTCCCCTTTCTGTTCTTAAGCAACGGGTCTCACAGGAGATGCTTGGAGGTGTGACCAGGGGAGGAGGAAGAGGGCTGCAGAGCCCAAAAGTGCCTGACACCTTGCCGGTGTGGAGGGGTGGGTGGGGAAGACTACTTGGAGAAGACTGCCTGGGGTTGATAAGGAGCTAACGCCAAGTAGAGAAGACGTGGAGAGGGTGAGGAAAGCGAGGTGCTCTCCTCAGGTGCACAATTAATGGCAACACTCAAACCCACAGGAATCAAGAGAAGTAATATTTTCAAAAATCAAAACCAATGCAAAAGGAAAAACCCAAGACGAACAAAATATAAAAATTTTAAATAAAGTCAGGATCCAGGCTCACTTCATGGGTGTATAACCTGTGTGGCCTCCCAAGGGCCCCACACTTGGATAAATGTCCTGCTATTACCATCTTGAAATTCTGAATAATTTTTGAGGAAGTAGCCCCATGCATCACGTAGCCGGTCTGGGCAAGATCAGTAAAACAGTACTGTGTCAAGCCGTATTGGAGCCTGAGCCAAAAGAGAAATATATATATAGTTGAGATTTTGGTATTTTGTTCATTGTGGATTTCTTTTTGCATTATCTTTGATTCAAAAAAAAAAAAAATTGGGACACCCAGGTGGCTCAGTCTGTTAAGCATCTGACTCTTGATTTCAACTCGGGTCATGATCTTACGGTTTGTGAATTTGAGCCCTGCCTTGGGCTCTGCATTCACAGTGTGGAACCTGCTTGGGATTCTCTCTCTCTCCGTCTCTTTCTGCCCCTCCCCCACTCACGCTGTCTCTCTTTCTCTCTCAAAATAAATAAATAAACGTTAAAAATGGTTATTAAAATATTGCAGATGTTATTTCTCTTGATTACTGAGGTTTTGATGCCCCTTTTAATTTGCACCCAAGTGAATGCCTCCCTGGCCTCACCCTAGACCCAGCCTGGGGAGGGGAGGGGAGGGGAGGAGGAGAGGAGAGGAGAGGAGAAGAGAGGCGAGGCAGCAGGGGAAGAGGGAACGGCAGGGCAATGGCTGGAAGATGGCCTGGCCAGCAGAACTAGCCTGCGAGGAAGTATTGGCAAGGCTGGGGGCAGGTGAACCTTCAGGCACCTCCCATGTCCCACGGAGTCCTTGCAAGAGAGGTGCCTGGATGTCTCCCCACCTTCTGATCACTGTCCAGAGCCTCAGTGCCCTATCTGTGAAGTGAGAACAAGGGTTTCTGTTCTGAGGGACAAAAGAAAAAAAAAGTTGCTGAGTTTGAAACTGGAAAGCCCTATAAATGGGAACGTACGTGCACAGCGTCTGTGTTAGGTGCCATCTGCTCCCACAGGCACGCACGTGGCCATCTCCCTCACCCCCCATGCCTCTGTCCCTCCATTCTGCTTTCTCATGGCCTGGAGGCCTCCCCTGGCCCACCAAAGCCTCTCCCTTCCCTTGCGTCTGTGTGCATGGGACAGAGACCATATTCTTTGTATTCCTTCCTTCTTTCTCTTGTGGAACAAATATTTATTGACAATCCTCTATGCACCTGTGTTCACTATGTGACCACAACAAGGCCTTTGCTCTCAAGGAGCCTCACAGCACAAGCTGGGGGAGACAGGCTATAAACTAAGAACCAAGTATGATAACTTCGGGTCACGATAAGGCCTATGCAGAAATGAAAACAGGTGGGTGGAGGTGGGGGGCCAGCTACTTTACATGGGGTGGCCCGAGACCCGAATGATAAGCTGTATTTGTTTCCTGTTGCTGCTATAACAAGTTACTATGAATGTAGTGGCTTAAAATAATGTAAGTGTATTATCTTACAGTTCTAGATATCAGAAGACTAAAATGGGTCCGCGGGGCTGTGTATCTTCTGGGACCTCTAGGCGCAAATCTGTTTCCTTGCCCTTTGGAGCTTCTGGAAGCCGCCTGCATGGCTTGACCTGTGGCCCCTTCCTCCATCTTCAAAGGTATCATCATATCTCCCCCTTCCTCTGACCCCTGTTGTACCATCACGTCTCTTTCTCTGACTCTGAACCCCTCTCCCCACCTCCCTCTTACAAGGACTCTTGTGATTCCATTGGGCCACGAGGGTCATCTCCCCATCTTCATATTCGTAATTTAATCTCCTTTACCTTGTGAATGAACACATCCAGGATTAGGACACAGACATCTTTGGGGGGGGCCGTTATTCTGCCCACCACAGAAGCCAACCCTGTGAAGGCCTTAGAGTGGAGGAGAGCAAGCAGAAAGAATTGCATGTGCAAAGCCCTCAAGGCTAGAATGAACTCGGCATATTCTCGGAGGAGCAAGAAGGCCACCTTTCTAGAAAGTAATGCTCCAGTCAGCTTGATTTTAACGAACTCTACTCATGGGGCCAATCCCACCTCTGCGGATGAATGCGGTACGCTCCGGGACAGCCTCACACAGCATCTCCTTGGCACTTAAGGTCATCTCCTCCATCTCCTCAACTTCGAGCTGGCCCACACTTCACATGCTTAGGAAGAGAGCCCCGGATGTTCGGAGAAGGTGCCTGCCTGGGCAGTCGCCTGGAGCTGGAGGCCAGACTGACTCTGGTCGAGGAGTGGGCCCAGCTCCTGGCACCTGCATATAATCCTTCTTTCTTCCTTGCTAAAGGCCAGGGTTGTGTGGCTAAGGGAGGCCGGGGGCAGGAAAGGCTGGACCTCCAGCAGTGGCAGCAGCCTTCAAAGACCATATTGTTAGCTCTGAACTGCAGTGGGGAAGGTGCCAGGGTCTGGCTGAATGAAGCATCTGTGATCTCTGGGTCAGGGACTCTCCTGGGTCATACCTCCCACCCTCACCTCTGCCTGTACGTTTGGCTTCCTTAGCATCCCTTGTACTGTCCCCAGAGACCACAGCTGCCTCACTGTGCCATTGGCTGTTGGATGGTGGCCTCTCCTGTTAGAATCTAAGCTCTGAGAAGGCCAGAAGCTGTCTGTCTTGAGCACCACCAAGGCCCAGAACCCAGCCCAGGGCTCAGCTCAGAGAAGTTGTTCCATAAATGCGTGGAATGAATGAATGAATGAATGAAGAAACGAATGGATAAATGAGAGACTGTTGCCATTCTTGCTTCATCTGGTCACCTTTTCCCCCAGACCCTTGCACCAGCTTCCTCACTAGTTTCCCTGCCTCTGGTCCCTCCACCACACCCTCCCCTAGCATCTAGTTAAAACCCTCCAGAGGCTCCCTGAGACTCTCAGGATCCAGCCAAGCTGCTGCCAGCGTCATTAGGCATTCACCCACCCATTCTCTTCCCTGCTCCTGCACTACCCCCTTGAACATACCAAATACCTCCCAGCCTGTGTGCCCTTGCATCGAGGGTTCCTAAGCCCAGAATGTCCTTTCTCCTCTTCTCCCCAACTGGGTGACTTCTATTCATGGTTCAGGAGACAAGCTCCTCCAGGAAGCCTGCCTGACTACCCCCAGCCTCCCCTGGGCTCCCAGAGCCTCCCCACTCCACTCCACGCTTCTCACCACCTCGGCACCGATTGTATTTGCCCGTTAACACCTCTGTCTCCTTCTCCAGACCTTGAGCTCCTCAAAAGCAGGCACTGAGTCTGACCCATGTTTTTGTCATAGCAAGAGCCCCTGGACGTGGTCAGGCCAGAGCAAATGCTCAGCAAAGGTATAAACCCAGACCCAAGACAGCGAGGGGCCTGAGGCCAAACTAGTGGGGCGTTTCTGCCCTCTTGTGGCCATTTTGGATCACTGTGCTTTACTGTATCCTGTTCATGAGTTTCTCTAGGGTAATGGACTGAGTCCAGGAACAGTGGTTTTCAGAATGTGGCCCCAAGACCACAGCATCAGTATCACCCTGGAACTTGTTAGAAATGAAAGTTTTTAACTGGGGCGCCTGGATGTCTCAGTCAGTGAAGCATGAGACTCTTGATCCCCATGTTGGGCATAAAGTTTAAAGAAAGAAAGAAGGAAAGACAGGAAGGAAGGAAGGAAGGAAGGGAGGGAGGGAGGGAGGAAAGAAGAAAGAAAGAAAGAAAGAAAGAAAGAAAGAAAGAAAGAAAGAAAGATTGATTCTTGGACTCTACCCCAGACTTATGAATCAGAAACTGGGTGCGAGGCCCAGAAATCTGTTTTAACAAGCTCTCCAGGTAATTCTGATGCAAGCTGGTTTGAGAATGCTTCTCCAGGAGCCCCAGGTGATCAAGGAGACAGCAAGACCCACCTAGGGTTGCTAGCTAAAACACAGGACTCCCAGTCAAAGGTGAATTTCAGATAAACAACAAAAGATTCTTATTACAAATATTTCACCACACACATTTATACTAAAACATCATTTGTTGTGCAGCTGATGCACACAGGAGAGCCGCTGCCTGGAATAGCAACAGAGGAACAGATAGAATGAGAGGCTCCAGAATGATTTATTGAGCACCTACTACGTGCCTGGCACTGTCCTGAGTAGTGGGCATGATATCCAAAAAATAGAAATGGAAGGAAAACTTATGAAGCCAGCATTGCCTTGATTCCACAACCTGAGTAGTGGGCACGATGACAAAAGAAGCAGATACGAACCCCACCTTCAGTGTAAGGACTCCGTGGGTCCTGCCGGCTTTGATTCCAGGTTTACACCCTAAAGAGAGAGCCCTAATCAAACAGTAGAGGAGGTTGACTTTTTTTGTTTTTCATTTTTCGGAGGCAAGCAGGAAGTTGTTCTACTCTTCCTCATAGATTTGATTCAAAATTACATTAGAGGCAGTGGGCTGAGGGTGGAGATGAAACAAGATTGGTATGAGCTGATTATCGTTGCAGTGGAATGATGGGTAATGGGGGCTGCTTATACTAATCTGTCTAATTTTATGTACGTCATCCACACATTTATTTATTAAAAAAATTTTTTTTAATGTTTATTTATTTTTGAGACAGAGAGACAGAGCATGAACGGGGGAGGGGCAGAGAGAGGGAGACACAGAATCTGAAATAGGCTCCAGGCTCTGAGCTGTCAGCCCAGAGCCTGACGCGGGGCTCGAACTCACGGACCGCGAGATCGTGACCTGAGCTGAAGTCGGACGCTTAACCGACTGAGCCACCCAGGCGCCCCTATTTTTTTTTTTAACACAGCTCAAAGTAATATTAAAACTCTGAAATCTTCCCAGTCTAGAATGAGACCCTTCTTTCAAGCTAGTCCTGCCTCAGAAAATGGAAACCTGAAGAGGGCGCTGCTCTCCCTCCATGACCATCACCGGCTGCTGGCTGTGGCCCCTCCAGAGTGGAGTGCAGAGCAGGAAAGAGGGCAGAAAAGGCCCTCCTTGCCTGATACGGTTGTAACCCAGCCTGGGGACACTCTGGCCATGGCGGATGTCCCAAGTTGATCTTAATTCATGGGATTCTCCTGGAGATTTTTCAGGAAACCTCCTCCTCTGGGGATCTCTCACCTGGATTTCCCCTGATGAGGCAAGGCCTCTTCTGGTTTGCAACTTCCCTGTTGCTTTCCAGCTGTCCCCGCTCTGTTGGGATCTCCTCACCGCCCCCAAAGTGGTCCTCGGGCAGAGGGACACCAGCTCAGACAGGCAGGCCCCCATCAGCTCCCCCGGATAATCAGGCATCCTCTGTCCAGTCTACCCAGGCAGCGAGCCGTTCCCAGCGGGGCCCCGGCCCTCCCCGCTCTGCCGCCATGCACAGCCCCTTGCTGTGAGAGACTGTGTGTGAGAGCACTTCTGGTCCCCGTGTCTCCCAAAGTCAAGGCTCATGTGTCAAGCTCTCTGAACAGTGCTCCGGAAACCCTCCTCACTTGACTTCAAGGAGAGAAGAGAAGCAGAGCGGAATGACAAGTTTCTCTTGTGGGTGGGTGAGGGCCAGAGGCTGGCAGGACACGTCTGGGAGAATACCCTCTGCTGGTCCTACAGGGTGGGCTGATCCTCCATTGAGGAATCTGGGTACCGGGACCCTCTCGTCCACAGCTTTTGGAGCCCTGGTTAGACACCGGCCACAGGACGGGCCTCGTTCCCACCCCCGCCCTATCACAGGACTAGAGAACTGCAGACAGAGAGCTGCTCCTTCATCACCTGGATTTGCCTGGTAAAAACTTGCTCCTCGGCAAGCCTCCACGCAGGCTCTGCCGGCTCCGGGATGACCTCCCTGATTGCCCCATGGAGCACCCTGAGTGCTCCCACTGTATCTCCCTGGTGCTCCCACTGTATCTTGTTCTCTCCTCCATTAGAACGTTTTTTTTTTTTTACTTTTGAAAGCTGTCTGTTGCCATGGTTCCTCATCGGATTGTGAGTTCCTTGAAGAACCCCTGTTCTTCGAGTTTATCACTGGGTCCCTGGGACCCTGGGACCCTGGGTCCCTGGGTCACTGTGTCCCGAGTTTATCACTGGGTCCAGCACAAAGGCTGCCTGACACAAACGAGGGGTGATGCAAGAACAGCAGCGATGACAACCTTCGCTGAGTGTTACCTGTGTGCCAGGCCCTGTGCCAGGCTTCATGGTGCATTGTCACATTAATCCTGCTACAGTCTTATGTGGTAGGTACCATTCTCCCTATTTGTCAGATGGGAAAACTGAGGCTCCGAAGGTGAAATCACTGGCCAAGCTCACGTGGGTAGCAAGCAGGAGAGCCAGGGTTTGACACAAGTCCCCCTGAGTATGGAGCCCCTTGTCCTGTACTGATTCGGAGCTCACCATGTCTGACAGGTACCTGGGTGGGGGCAGGGGTGGGTGGGCACCCTTAGGTCAGCCTGAGCCTGATTGCTCTGGCCCTAGCAAGCTAGGACTCTGCGATTTCTTGGGGTCGTAGGATGTTCAGAGAGTCAGGGGAGACAGGAGGGTCAAGACAGGAGTGGGAGGTCCTGACTTGTGAGGCCAGGGCAAGGTCAGGCCAAGACGCAATTTGGGCTATCACTTCTTGCCAGCGTTGACGGGCCTCATTTCCTTAATCTCTTAGCCCTGCTCCAGCCTTTCACCAGACCCCAGGGGCTGGCAGCCAAGGCCCCGGCTCAGAAAGCTCCCAGGGCTCCGGGAAGGGAGGAAACAAATCCTGGGAAATTTGGCAGGTCGCAACGGCTCAGTGTCTGGGTGTCCCCAGGGCAGCGACGGGTCCTGGCTCGGCCACGGGTCTGTGGTGACCACCGGTCCGGGTGTGCCCACCGCTGAGGGATGTGGGGCTGCCAGTGGTAAAGCTGCCCCGGAAGCAGTTGTCTTCTAGTGTCACCCATGTCATTAGATGCTTCTGGGCCCTGTATGAAGGACTCTTGGGAAGACCAGGCGGTATCAGGGCACACAAGTGGGTCAGCCCGGGTGTGGCCCCAAGGGCTGCTGGCGAGAGCAGGGCCAGGAGTCAGAGCGAGCACTTCACTTCACTTCAGTCTTACACTGGCCGGGGGGGCCCAGGCCACTTGCCCAAATAAGATCCCTAAACCTCCTTTCTCTTCTCTACAATGAGGGGGGTAACACCCGCTTGACAGGGCTCTCGTGAGAGTGAAAATGAGGTGAGTCAGCAGAAGGAAGGCATCACTGCAGGATTAGGTTCAGCGATGAGTAACAAATCCCCAGAGTTGTTCTGGCTTAAATGAGACTTTGTTTCTCTCCCAGTTGTACGGTTGGAAATTGATGGTCCAGGGGTGGTGGGGGGGGGGGGGCTCTGCTTTGTTAAGTCCTTGGGCATTCAGGCTGCTTCTAGCTCATGGCTCCTCTGACCCTAGGGTGTGGCCCTTGTCTTCAAAGACCAAGATGGCAGCTAGAGCCCCAGCCATCACATTGCACGTTCCAGGTGGCAGATAAGAGATGGACCAAAGACGTGCATGGCACTCCCTTTAAGGGTGCTTCCCAGAAGTCCTAGGCAGCAATTTTGCTTACATTCTGTTGGCTGTAACTTTAGTCCCAGGGCCACAGCAAGAGAGTCCGTGAAAGGCACTTTTGATGCCAAAGGGCCACCGTCCAGGTGAAAATCAGGAGTGCTACTACTGTGGAAGACTGAGGGCACAGATATTGGGGAATTAGCAGAAGTGCCGGCCACACATGCCTGGCACAGTGCCTGACGTGCATCAGAAGCATTAAGCAAATGTGAGCACCTTCTTCCCGGCCTGAGCAAGGTTATGGCCCTGGCTCCCGGGCTGGCACAGGGCCTCCTGGGGTGCCTTGATGGGACAGACAGGAAGAGGACGGAGTTGGGACCGGCTGGGATGTAAGAGGCAGGGACATCCCTGGACGGGCCTGGCCAGCTGGTCACAGCACCACAAGGCTCAGCGTGTGCCAGCCCGCACCCGAAGGCCAGCACCCCAAGAACCCAGGAGTGGGGTCCTGGGTGGCAAGGAGTCCTCGGGAACCAGGCCAGAAGCTGGAGGCAGAAGACGCTCCAGGAAGGGGAAAGGGCTTGACCGGTATAGGCGGGACACCAAAGCCCACCCGCGAGCGGGCATGACATCAGGGTGGAAAAGCACCGCGCATGGTCCCGGACAGCCGGGCCTGTACTGACGGCCACCGCAGAGGAAGAGAAAACATCGAAGTCAGACTTGCCCGCTTTTATTTTAGAAGCAAGCTAACAGATGTTAAGTAATCTAGGAAAAGCAGCCACTGCCAAAAAACAGACCCAAAAATATGAAACAATGAAACCAGGCAGGGCGGCCAAGCACCAGCTCTTGTCAGGGAGATGGGGTTCTCATTCCTAAGGACATGACAGTGACAGGATCTGCTTTATGGGTACATTAGGGTCGGTGGCGTAGGGGACCTTGTAAGACCACCCCAGAGGGACGCTGCTGAACGTCCCGCTACCCACCCCCCCACCCCCACCTCCCACTGTTTAAATTTGGAAGCAGGGGAACTTGCCTAAATATGTAAACCTGGTCTTGGAGCCTTGAGATTTGCCAGGCATGTTCCTTCTCCCAGTCCCTGATCTGTGGCATGCTATTAAGTCCCCTAGTTGCACGTCCACACTGCGTTGCCTGGCCCACCAACTGGTGTGGAAGGAAAGGAGCTTCAGTGTAAGCGCCAGGGGTCTGGGCCCTCCAGGCTGCCTGATGCTGAATGCGTGTCGGCCGACGGCGGGGGGCCTGAAGGCTTCCACACAAGCATACCAGGGTCTCCTGTCCTGCCCTCCTAGGCGACAGCTGCATAGCTTCTCCTCTGCCCTCCCATCTCCAAGACCCTTTCCCACCTCCATCCCAGCTGATGATCTTGCCTCCTGAGTCACTGAGAAAATGAAAGCAAACGGAAAAGAGCGCCCCACCTCAGCCTCCCTCCACATCTTGTGGGTAATACAAGTCCTCAAGTTCAAGCCAGTCCCTCCTCCGGTGTGCCCCGCCCCCCCCCCCCCCAGGCAGTCTGCTCTCTCCAAAGCCTTCAGCTCTTCTGTCCTCTCTTCTTCCCTTGGGTATACACATGTCTCACGTGCTCTATGTCACGAAAACCTCAGTTTCCCTCTCTGTCCCTTGTCTTCCCTTCTTTTACATCAGAACCCCTCAGAGGATCGAGGCTGATCTCTGCCCCCAGGTCCAGCCTCCTGTGGTTCCTTAGCCCCGCCCTACCCCTGGGTTTCGGTCTGCTCTTCTCCCGGACTCCCCCTCTGTCTCTCTTGCCCAGTCCTCCTCTTCCCCGGATGCAGGAGGCTGAGGCTCGGTCCTGGTCTTGTCTTCTTCAGCAACCATTTCTTTATTGGTCTCATCCAAGCACGAGACTTTAAACACCGTCCCTGTGCCCCAACGCCCATGTTTCTGGACCTCTCTCAGACCCCAGATTCGGACACCCAACCGTTGGCCCGCCATGTCTGCTCGGATGTCTGAGAGACAGCTGAGAATCAGCACATCCAATCCCAAATTCTGATCTGCCCCCCAAAACCTCTCGCTCCTGTCACCTTCCTCGTGACAGATCAGGGCACTGCCATCCCTCTAGGTGCTCAGGCGGGGCCAGCCTTGACTCTTCTCTCTCACAACCTACATTCAGTTCATCAGGAAATCCTGTGGCTCCACCTTCCAAAGACTTATGGAACCTGACCACCTCTCACACCGCCCTGCCGTTGCCCTCCCCTGGGCTGCCACCACCTCCCCTCTGGTTGCTGCATTCCACTGTCCTTGCTTTGAACCCACCCCCCCCCCTTGGTCTATTTAACTCCTGAGGCAAACACTGAACCCCTCTGCTTTGAACTCGGAGGTGCTTCCCCATTTCGACGGAAGCAAAAATTCAATTCCTTACCGTGGGCTCTGGGCCCACCGATCCACTCTCTGTGACCTCATGGATCCATCTTTTACCTTCCTCCTCCACCCCACCCCCTCCATCACCCCCTTCATTCAAGCCACACTGGCCTCCTGGCTTGAACGTACTAGGTGTGCTCCACCTCAGGGCCTTTGCACCTGTGGTCTGCTTCAGGGTTTTTTTTTTTTTTTCACTCAGATGTCCCCTTTCTTGACCACTCCATTTAAAATAGTAATTCCCCTGCTGACACTCCATGTTCTCCTCTGTCTGTGGCGCTCTTTCCCTTCTCTGCAGCACGTATCTCAACTAATACCCTGTTCTTGTTTGTTTGTTTATTTATTGTCTATCTCCCTCCACTAGAAACTAAATTTCATGATGGCAGAGATTTTCACTGCTGTATCCCCAGCACTAAAACAATGCTGAGCACAAAGCAATCGCTCAGTATACATGTATTTAAAGAATGAAGAAAGGAAAGAAGCAACGACTGCATGAAGGAATTGCTCTCCCTGCCCAGGAGGACTGGGCTGCCCACAGGGGGCAGTAGAACAGGGGGCAACAATGACCATTGTTGCGAGTACCAGGCCCCATGCTGGGTGCTGAGGTGTGTGTGGCCTGGTAGAAGCAGACGCATAAGCTGATGTTCACAGAAGTGACTGGTAAATGAGAGGACAGAGGGAAGCCCAAGGGCCTGTGGCAGCCCAGAGGAGTGCTGACCCAGGAAGCCTTCTGTGAGGAGGTGAGCCCTGCCCGAAGTCCTACCTCGCCACTCTCTCTCCACCTATGCCATTTTGTTCTCCATTCTCCCTCCTATCATTGCCATGGTCCACTGAGGGTAGAGTGTACTTCCTTGGTCTGTTGACTTTGGACTTGGTCCTGTGTCCCGCTTTGGCCAGTGGAATGTGGTCAGAAGAGACTGTGTGATTGTTCTGAGCCCAGGCCTTAAGAGGCATCACGTGTTTCTGCTTGCACCCTGACAGTTGCGTGAAGAAAGCATGAGTTGGGCAGCCATTGATCTCAGAATGAGAGGCAGGTGGAACAGACCTGAGCCTGAAAGCCTGAAGCAGAGCATTTCCTGCCACGCCAGCCGACCTGCAGACTGTGAGCAAGACAGAGAGATACTGTTTATAAGACGTCAAGATTTTTAGTTGTTTGTTACGCAGCATCATTATGGCAGTAGCTGACCAGTGCACCAAGGTAAGAGAAATCATCACCAAAAGTCACATTAGAAGTCACAATGTGTGAATCCTCTCGTTGCTATCCATGCAGAATTGCTCAGTAAAACAAAAGTTCAAAATATTACAAACAAACATCATTGAGACTGAAAAGGCCTGTTTGTGTATTGATCAATGTGGGAGAAGCTGGGAAGATTGTCTGCCAAGCACCTTTTTTTCCCCCCAAGAATTGCCTCTGCCCCACCATCCATGTTTGCAAACACGGATACCACATTCCTTTGCTCTCAACCTCCATGATGAAGACTGAGGACCATGGTCATTCTAGGCCGAATGCCTTCTTTCCAAGAATTTTGCAACTAGGACAGAGATAGAAAACTCGGTTTCTCTTTGGGTGGATGGACCATAATATTCATTTGGGACCTGTTGGATGGCCCTGTTTTTTGCCTCATCCAGAGGCGTGACCCTACCCCTGCCCTTAGAAGTTGGGGGACTCCTCCATATCCTTTCACTGAATTCCCCTTTATGCTGAAACTTGTTCTGTTACAGAAACTGAATAAGAAGAGAAGTCTGTGGGTTCTGGCATGGGCTAGGTGCTCAGCAAAGTTTCCTTGAATTGAGTTATTATAGGAAGCCACAGTTAGTATCACCTTTCCTGGGGTGTTGGCTGGTTGGGGTATTTCCAATTTTCTACCCTGAAGAAGGGCACCCATGATTGCCTTTTAGGTGCATGATGCTCGAGGCAGGACATCAACTGAGTGACTCTCCTGTTTCTTCCCCCATCCCTGCTGCTCCTGGAGATAAAGGATGCCCTTCCGTTCTCAGGCACAAGAGAAAGGCATGGTGAAAAAGAACACCAGATTATCTTTACCCCGGATTTACCCCCTCCTAGCTGTGTGACTGTGAGTGTGCTACTTAACCTCCATGTTGGTTTTCTCACATCGATAAGTGACAACCATAACAGTCTACCCTCTAGGGCTATGATGAGGGTTAAGAGCAAAATGCTTGTCAGCAAGCAAAAACAACCTGATTCAAAAACAAGCAAAGAACTGGAGTAGACATTTCTTCAAAGAAGATAAACAGATGACCAATAAGCACATGAAAAGATGCTTAACATCACTAACCATTAGAGAATTGCAAATCGAAACCACAAAGCTGGGGCGCCTGGGTGGCTCAGTCAGTTAAGTGTCTGACTTTTGCTCAGGTCATGATCTCGCGGGTTTTGAGTTCACACCCCACATCGAGCTCTCTGCTATCTGAACAGAGCCCACTACCGATCCTATGTCCCCCACTCTCTCTCTCTCTGCCCCTCCCCTGCTAGTTCTCTTTCTCTCTCTCTCAAAATAAATAAATAAACTTAAAAAAAAAGAAGATAATACTTCGTACCCACTGGGATGGCTGTTATCAAAAAACATAAAAATAACAAGTGTTGGAGAGGATGTGGAAACACTGGAACCCTTGTGCACTGTTGGTGGGAAGGTAAAATGTTGCAGCCACTGTGGCAAACAGTATTTAACACTTAAAATTTTTCATTTTTAAAATTTTAATTAAAACGTATTGAAAATAGAATGACCGTATAACCCAGCAATTCCACTAATGGGGATCTACCCAACAGAATTGATACCCCCACGCCCAAGTCCACAGCAGCACTTTTCATGGCAGCCAAGAGATGGAAGCAACTCCAGGGCCCATTGACGGATGGAGAAACAAAATATGTGACATATCCATACAACGGACTATTATCCAGCCTCCAAAAGGAAGGAAATTCTGGCACATGCTACAACATGGACGAACCTTGAAGACATTACGCTGAGTGAATAAGTCTGTATGGTTTCGCTTGTATGAGGTAACAAATTCATGAAGACAGAAAGTAGAATGCTGGTTGCCGGGGGGCTCGGGGATGAGGGAATGGGAAGTTATTGGGTAATGGGCGTGACTTTCAGTTTCATAAGATGAAAAAAGTCCTGGAGATGAGCAGTGCTGATGGTTGCATGACAGTGTGCATGGGCTTTATGCCACTGAACTCTACACTAAAAATGGTGAGGGGCGCCTGGGTGGCTCCATCGGTTGGGCATCTGTCTTCGGCTCAGGTCGTGATCTCGCGGTTCCTGAGTTCGAGCCCCGCGTCGGGCTCTGTGCTGACAGCTCAGAGCCTGGAGCCTGCTTCGCATTCTGTGTCTCCCCCTCTCTCCACCCCTCCCCCACTCTCACACACACACACACACACACACACTCTCTCTCTCTCTCTCTCTCACTCTCTCTCAAAAATAAATAAACACAAAAAATTAAAAATTAAACAGTGGTGAAAACATGGCCACATGGGTGGCTCAGTTGAGTGACCAACTCTTGATTTGGACTCAGGTCATGATCTCAAGGTTTGTGAGTTTGAGCCCCACGTTGGGCACCACACTGATGGTGCAGAGCCTGCTTGGGATTCTCTCTCTCTCTCTCTCTCTCCCTCTCTCTGCTCCTCCCCCACTTGTGTGCATTCTCTCTCTCCCTCTCTCTCAAAATAAATAAACTTTAAAAAATGGTGAAAATATAAATTTTATGTCATGTATATTTTACCACATTTTTTTTAAAGAGTAAAATGCTCGAACCAGTGCCTAGTACAAAATACACATTCCAGAGCAGACACTAGACCCTTTTAGGTCCAAACTCTTTGCATAACGATACTAAGCATCCCTTGCCTTTTCCACTGGGGTGATGTTTCACAGATGATGCAGCCACTGGTGCCTCCATACCAATTGGAGCTCCAAACTGTCCTAGAAATAATCATATTCTTTGCTGCCACACCCTCGCAGGAAAACACTGCCAATATCACTCAAGAAAGCAATAAAATTATCTTATTGATGAAACAAGAAAATGTATTCAATTCATTCTTTATTGACCCTTGAATACACACCTTTTTAATATTCCTTGTGATGAAACGGAAAGTATCCTGAAGCACTTCTGCTGTAGACAGAAGCATCGTGGTTGCCTCCAGGAAAAGCATTTGTGCAACTGCTTGAACTGTGAGCTACCCTAGCCACTTTTTTCATGGAACGCTATTTTTACTCGAAAGAAAAATTGACAGGCAAATTATGGTTATGCAGACTTGAATATCTGGCAGGCATTTTCTCAAAACTGAAGAAATGAGCCTGTCATTTCAGGGTAGACTGACAGGGTTTGTGGCTAAGGATAAAAATTCAAGCTTTCAAGTGAAAATTAGAATTTTGGAAGACTCGTGTTCACCACTGTAAGCTTGACAGCTTCTCAATACTGAAAGATTTCTCTGATGAGATCAGTAGTGATATTAGTGAATTCGATTTTTTTAGCTAGTGTGTGCCAAAATTTATCAGCATTTGAAAGGTAACTTGGCGAATTAATTTTTTCCCTAATGGCCACTGCATGCTGTTACAAAATCAGGCATGGGTAAAAGATGTATTTAACAGTGCAAAGGAGACCAATGGACGTTAATGGAACTGAGTAAGAAAATTTCACTGATGTGATTTCAGATTCTAATAGCAACTGACTGTTGCTGTGTCCGCAATTATTTGAAAAGGCCATTAAAATACCCCTTCTTTTCTAACTACGTATCAGCATAAGCCTCCATTTTCTTTGTCAGCTTCAAACAAAACAGCATATTGTGCTTGATCGAATGCAGAAACAGATAGGAGAATCCAGCTGTCTTTTGTTAAGCCAGGCATTAAGAAACTTGTAAATCTGTGAAACAATGCCACTCTTCACCCTCGTTTTTTTCTTTAGGAAAAGACATTTTTCATAAAGATGTTTAAACGTAGGAAGGTTGTTGTTTTAAATTAATTACATGAACATTTTTAAGAGTCTGTTTTAATTTATAACACTGTAAAGGCCAATATAAACCAGATAAGCAAAAGTTCTGTGGCGTCCTCAATAATTTTTAGGCGTGAAACAGTGTCTGGAGACCCACAAATTGGAGAGTCAGAGCTGTAGCTTTAGCACTTAGAACCATTGTTCTGCATCAACCCATATCAGACAGCAGGGGGCAGCAGAGGCGGTCAAATAAAGTTCTCCCCTTCGCTTCGCTTTAAAGGTATTAGGCACCTATTGGGTGTGACCCGCGCCCCCGTGCTGCTGAAGACAGGGAAGAAATCCAACAAGCAGTTCATGGTCCCGGGGGGAATGCAATTGACAATGGTGGGTCCAAGATTCCCCCTCTTACGAACATCAGGAAGTGCCGCTAAGCTGATAATGATCGCTGTTATTCCCACTGACCGGTAGGAAGGCTTGGTGGAGGGGAGGGAGTCGCAGGATGGGGGGTCAGGGAGGATCCTGAAGCTGCCCATCCTTTCAAGACTGGAGCCAAGGATCCAGCAGAATGAGAAGCAGGCCAGGTATAAATTCTTATTTACTTGATACAGACGTTCCCCGAAGCCATCCCCAATCCCTCCACCATATGAAAGGAGCCAACACAGATTTATGGCTCTCACCTTGGTCTCCCTTCCACTTTCCACGGCCACGCCTCCCAGCTTCCTGCCTGGAGGCCTGCTCCACTTGGCCCTCTCCTTGGAGGGCAGACACCTTGGCTCCTGCTTCACTGAGGCCTTCAGGCCTGATCTTCCTCACCTGCCCTGTCCCCACTCCGGTCCCCGCACCACCCGGAAGCCGGAAGTGCTGCCTCTCCTCAGTCTCTGGTCGGCACCTTGTCTCTCCAGCCCACTGATTGGCTACCTCCTCTCCTGCACAGGGCCGTAGGCTTTACGTTCCCCTCCAAAAACAAAAACCCAAAGCCTCCAACTCTGCCTCCTCCCCCAGCTGCCACTCAAGCGTGCACCCTTTGCCATCGACCTGGGAAAGGCTACCCACAAAGTCTCCACATGCACGCACCCCTGTTCCTGCCTCCACCTCTCCCGAGAACCACCCTCAGAACCCAGATGCTGACCCCAAGCATTCAGTCCCAATGCTCCTGGCCCACCCCCTCTCCCGCTTTATCTCTTTCCTGCTGCATCCCTGTGAACCGCACACTCCCTCCCTGGGAATGGTCCCCTCTCACCCTAAAGACTGTCACAGGCCCAAACATCTCAGATTCTCTATCTCCCTTACCCCACATAGACACAATCAGTAGCTTGTCTCTTTCCCCCTAAATGTCCTTGACCCCCCACGCCCACCCCTGGAGCCCAGGTTCAGAACCTCACCTTTCCTTGTCCTCTGGATTCTCAAAACAGGCCCGAGCTGCCCTCTCTGCCTCAGTCTTCTCCAAAGACTGACCAGAACAAGCTCTGACAAGCAGATCTGACATCATCTCCTGCTTAAACTCTTCCCAGACTCCCCTCTGCCGGCAGCACAGAAACCAAACTCTGTGACAAAGACCTGAGGGACAGGGCCTCCTGCCTACCTCTTCAGGCACAGGCTTTCTCGACCTTCCCGCCTTGGTACCGTGGAACCGAGTAGATCTCCCCCGCCACACCATGCTGCCTCAGGCCTGGCTGACCAAGCGCTTTAGTCCTCACCACCTTTGAGGGGCCATTTTCGTCTCCATTTTACTCACGAGGAAACTGAGGCAGAGAGAAGGGAGGTGACTAGGCCAGGATGCGCCTCTGGCTCCCCAGCCCAAACATCACGCCCCAAGTGTCCCACATCCTACTTTGTCTCCAGGTCAGGTAAGTGACTTTGCTGCCTTTCCAACACCCCCATCCACTCCCCACTCAACACACACTCTTACCCCGTCCCACCATCCTTCAGGGCCGGCCAGGGTTCAGATGCTCTTCCTGCCCAGATGCCCAGACCCCCTCGGGGCTCCTCCCTGACCTCCTCTGGCAACAAATTGGGCCATACACTTGCCTTGGGTATTCCGGGGCAGGCGGGGGGGGGGGGGATGTGGCCCCAGCCCCTGCAGTCCCACTATGTATTGACTGATGCCACTAGAGGCACCAAGGGCTGGGGAGGGGGAGGGGGAGGGGGCCTGCAGTTCCTGGGTGGGAGGAGGGAGGCTGGATCCCTTCCTCCTTGTTAAAGTTCTGGTGCCTCCAGGTAAAAGTCCAAACTCAAAGCCTTGCCTAATATGGCCTCTGCCTGCCCCTCCAGCTCCACCTTATTTATCACTCACAGTGGGCTTACCATGCGCCAACATCACGCTAAACTCTTACAAAATGGACTTCATTTAATCCTTATAAATAATGCCCCGTGAGATAGGTACTGGTATTATCCACACTTTATAGAGGAGACAGGCACAGGGCCATGACAGAGCTCGTAAAGGCAGAGCCAGTATGCGAACCCAGGCCGTGTGGGTTCAGAGTCTGTGCTCTAGCTGTGCCATTGTGTGTCCTCAAGCTCTCCCTCCCCTCGTCATTGCCCTTCCCTCAAACACACCACAGTTCTCACCTGTCACCTGCCTGTTCCCACTTCTGGGCCTTTGTACTCTGGGTTCCGTCTGCCTAGACTTCTCTCCTTATCTGACAACTTCCACTAAGCCTTAGATAGCCAACTCAAATGTCACCTTTCTGCGAAACTGCCCTTGACCCCGCCCTGCCCCCCCCCTTGCCAAAGCAGGCACCCTCCTCTGTGTTCACAGAGCACTCTGTACATATAGCCACTGCACACAGCCCTGGGACTGGAGCACCTTGATGTCAAGGGCTGTCTCCTCCCCAGTTGTGCCATCCCTGGATGCCCAATGTGTAGTCTAGGACTTCATCCAGCTCAGGAATTATTGGTAAATGTGGGATGGGCTAGGGGTACAGACAAGACTCCATCCCTTGCCCTCTAAAAACTGACCCACAAGTAGCCCAAGAGCCAAGGGGATCAGTGTCCCCAGAAGGGCACAAAAAGCTTGCATTGTCAGCTGCTTCAATGGAAAATGCTGTGCTTCCCACCGGGAGGGTCGGGCAGGCTTCTCAGAGGGTCCTTGAAGCCCCGGGCGGGGTGGGGGGGGGGTGCATGCGGGCAGCACAAGTTGGGGACGGATTCCAGGCTGGAGAGGCAGACAGGTAGGAAAGCAGCACGTACTGTGAGTTCAGTTGAGCCCATCAGCCCCACCAGGAGGAGGTTAGTGCAGAAGCTGCCTTGTTCTCCGTGCTGTCCCCTGCCGGCACCTAGCACAGTGCCTGCACATCATGGGTGCACCCTAATGATTTGTTGGAAGCAGATCTCGCAGGGCGTACAGCCTTATACAGTTTGGAGTTCCTGTTTAAGGAA
Organism: Lynx rufus; assembly: GCF_022079265.1. Classification (NCBI taxonomy): domain Eukaryota; kingdom Metazoa; phylum Chordata; class Mammalia; order Carnivora; family Felidae; genus Lynx; species Lynx rufus. The sequence continues at coordinate 56,848,502 of NW_025814897.1, forward strand.
AAGAATGCAGGGGCACCTAGGTGGCTCAGTCGGTTAAGCGTCCGACTTTGGCTCAGGTCGTGATCTCACGGGTCATGGGTTCGAGCCCTGCGTCGGGCCCTGTGCTGTCATCTCAGAGCCTGGATCCTGCTTTGGATTCTGTGTCTCCCTCTCTCTGCCCCTCCCCCCTCTCAAAAATAAACATAAAAAAGAAAAAGAAAAAGAATGCAAAATTCCTACCGTACATGGAGGCACAAAAGTGAATCTTTGCCACAAGAATAAAAAGGAACGTGTGACAGAGCTGAAGCTGCAACAGGCCCACTGTTAATCCTCCTCTGGTCATATAAGGAGGATATGACCTCCTCTGGTCATATAAGGAGGATATAAGGAGGATGCCAGGCTCTGGGAGGGTGGGCACGAGACCGACAAGGTCAGCCTTCTCTGTCAGCCCCAGAGGCCCAGGTTCAGAGCCTTCCCCTGAGCCCTCGGTCACCCTCCCAGGCAAACTGCCATGACCATGAATCTGTCATGCTTTGTGGGCCTCTCTGGTGGCAAAAAGGCCAGATTCTCCCAGGTCAGGAGACTTCCTTCCCGCCCCCCACCGCCCCCCCCCCCCAGCCCCGGGGAGGGTAGCCAGAGGGCGAATGTGGGTGTCTGAGAACTATTTGCTGGTCACCTCCTGGTGACCTTGGGCCCTCTTCCCCCAGGCCTCAGAGGTGATGGAGGTCTGTTCTGAAAGCCTCCTTTTCATTCTGGCATTCTGCTCATCTGAACCGCCTAGGAGGCTCTCTCAGCAGGGGCGGCCAGAGAACTGCTCTCTGAGAGCCTCATTCATTGCTCTATGTTGAGGTCTTACAAGGCCCTGCTCTACGCTCTGTGGGGTGCTGGTGGGTGGGGGCGCACTGCCACAGACATGCTCCCACAGCCCAGTGGGGCCAACTAGACACCAAATACATAATTACAGAGCCTTCAAGCCAAGAGATCTCGTACCGAAGGCAGACTTCCTGGGAGAGTCCAGGAAGGCTTCTCAGTGAGGAGACACTTGATTTGCGAGATGGAACATTCATTCAACGGTTACTCACTGAGCACCTGCTATGTGCTGGGCTCTGAAGATATAGCAGTAAAGAGGGCAGATGGGCATCTGCCCCAGAGTTTCTTCTCTTCAGTTCAGCAGGGAAGTAGAAGTCACTCGGGAGAGAAAGGGAACACGGTACCCCAGGCAAGGACAATTGTGAGAGCAACCACAGGGAAGGGACAGACTGTATCCTGCTCATGGATAGAGCTGAGAGAAGTCTGGTACAAGGGGAGAGGAAAGTGATTGGAAGAGGAGGCTGGTGAGGCTGGGAGAGAGCAGTAATGGAGGCCTTGAAACACCGGACTAGATATTTAGGACCTGATCGTGCTGGCAACGGGGAGCCATATGAAGGTTCCGGGCAGTGGGAGAAGTCGAAGTTTTCTTAGCAAAAGAGCCTCCTCCCAGCCCTCCGGCCACATCCACCAATGCAAGCTTCCTGGAGACAACCTCCAAACTCCCAACCCCTGGGCTTGGCTAAGAGAGGGTGCTCCCCTGGACTTCAGCCTCGAGCTCACCCTCTTCCTTGTTCTTCCAACCAGACCCTAAGGCTGCTGCACTCTCAAGAGGGGATGGGCCAGAGCCTCAGGGTCCAGACCTCATTGAAGACTCCAACCTTCACTGTGCAGGCCCATGGCATTTGCCTCCTGTGGCTTTTAACTGTTTTCGTGCTACCTGGTTTCCCTACAAAGCTCTCTTTCCCCTATCAATGCCTGGCTTAAAAACTTCCAGGCCACCCTTCTGACAACCAGTGAGTCCAGGCTGGGGCCTCGGAATAACCCTGCTGGGTTCAGGGTCATGAGCAAGACCCCAACAGAGTTCTTGGTCCTCAGAATAAAGTCTGAACTCCCTCCTGTCTGGCTCTGTCATGCTCTTCTCTTCCCATCAGTTCTGCTGTTCCTTCCCTGGGAGCTGTCCAACCACTCTGAACTTGTCTTCAACAAAGGAATGTCCTCCCTAACCTCCACGGTTTTGCCCAGGCTGGCCTCTCTGCCCAGAGCACTGTCCATTCCCTGAGGTTCCCTCCTAATCTAGCTACCCCCTACTTCTGGCCTGAGCCTGCCTTTTACTACCTCAGGGAAGCCTTGCCTAACCCTCCAGAATAGACAGGGGTCCCCAGGAGTGTTCTTTCAGACTCCATGCCTTTACATATGCGGTTTCCTCTGCCAGGAATACCCTTCCCTCCATTTTTTGAAGTCTGGTGCCTGCCAGTCCCCGCCAAGTAGCAGCATCTTTATTTCCCTTTTACAGATGAGGAACCAGAGGCTCAGAAAGGTCAAGTAACCTGGTCACAGCCACACAGCTATGCCCTAGAAAGCGACAGTGATGAGTGGATAGAATCCTGTGCCAGCTATATGATCTTGAGAATATCACTTGGCCTCTCTGTGCTTTGGTGTCATCAGGGAAATGGGGCACCTATTGTGTGAGGCTTACTGAAAAGCCTTACTGTGCAGCCACCATTCCTTTGCTCCCCAGGCCAATTAGTGACTTTTACATGACCCAGCAGCACATCAACCCTCATTCATTCATACATCAAAACCCTCTAACGTCTGCCCTGTGCCCTGCCCTGTGCAGTTGGCAGGGGACTCTTGGAAATAATCAGATAATCAGACACAGCTCCCCCGACCCAAGGCGCTGGGGGAGGGGAGGGCAGGGAGCGGAGGGCAGATGCTGCCTTACTCGAGGGGAGGGAGAGAGAGAGAAAGAGACAGAGAGATTGAGAGAGAGAGGGATTGAGAGAGAGGGAGTGCGTGTGTGTGATCCTCACACACTGCTCTTGATTTAGTGTATCTATAACTGGCAAGGACGCTCCTCCTCGAAGATGGGCGCTGGGAAGGGGGAAATGTTGAAGGAAGGAAGGAAAGAAGGAAGGGAGGGGGGGAGGATGGAAGGAAGGAAGGAAGATAGGTAGGTAGGTAGATACAATCTTTATTTTCAAAAACATTTTTCACCGCTTCGTGAAATCTGAATGTTTCACGGCTTCCAATGCTCACCTCCGCGCGCTGAGCCCTTGAACTGGGGAAGGGGGAAGAGTACTGTGGAGGCGGTGTCCCACCACCCCGGAGAGCTCCCCTATCCCTGGGGACTCCGCTATCCCCGAATACTTTACCTCACCTCCACCCTGCTTCTTTTCCTACCTCCTGACCCCCCACTCCCCAACACACGGCAGCCTCCGCGCCCCCATCCCACACACAGCAGTCATCACCTCTCCCTCCATCTGGGTCCCCAGGCGACTCTGTACCCCGTTCCACTCTTTAAAACCCCCCACCCCTCCATTGTCCTCTCCCCAGCCGCAAAGTCTCCACTGTCTGCCCCGCCCTCTTCGGGGTAGAGTACACGTTCCGCAGAGCTCCGCTCTTTTCCCATCTTCCCATTGGCTCCCGCTGTCCGACTGAGCGGGGCCGGAGGAGGGTCTCTGGGGCGCGCCCCGCCCCTTGCCAAAGGCCCGGCGGGGGCGGGGCCTCGCTTGACCCCGCCCCGCTTGGACGGAGCCGCGCCAGCTGGCGCTCTGGCGCTGGGCGGCGCTGCCTCGGCTGGGCTCGGCTCCGGCTCCGGCTCCGGCTCCGGCTGCAGCTCTTGTGGGGGTGGGCGGCGGGGATGACAGCAGCGGGGGTGGCTGCGGCTGCCGCGCAGGGCTGAGCGAGCCGCGAGCGAGCCGGGGGAAGAGGAGGAAGTGGAGCCGCGGCCCCGAGCTCCAGAGTCAGCCGACGCGCCGAGGTCCGCCCCATTTTGCAGAGCGAGCCGAGTCCGGACCTGGGAAGACTTCTCCGCCGGGCTTCGGCCGCCGCGGCTCCGCGCGTCCTCGCCTGCGCCCTGCCCCGCCTGCCCCAGCCCGGGGTTCTGTGCCGGGACGCTCCCAGCCCCGCGATCCGGGGCGTCGCGGCTGGGACGCCCTGAGCTCCCGACCCGATCCAGTGCCCTGGGGCGGGAAGCTCCTGGCCCACGGTACTGGTCTATGGTTGCGGGCTTGTACCCTGCCTTTCTGTAGTGTGTGTCGGAGCCCCCGGACCCGGGTTAAGGCGGGTGCCCACAGCCTCCCGACCGAGTGCAACGGAGCCCAGAAGCCCCCAGACTCTGGCTCCCGAGACCCAAACCTTCAGCTGCCTTCCGCCCGGTGCTTCGGACTTGGGACCGTGCGAACGCCCAGGAAACCCCGGCCCGGGTCCAAGCACCCCGTGAGGGGTCCCAAGCCTGCTGGGCAGTTGGACTGAGCCGGACCGAGCTGGTGCTGCGAGCCGAAGCTGTCACCTTTCTGCCGCCCCAGGCGAGGGCTCAGCGTTTGCCCCGAAGAAGGGATCACAGGCCACCCCACCACCACCACCCCTGCCCGGCGGCCGGCGAGAGCCGAGAGCCGAGAGCTGCAGGTGAGAGAGCCCCGGATGCCAGGAAAGGGCGGCCTTCGACCCCTACCGGGCAGCGCGGGGCCAGCTGCGGGCGTGTACCGGGCACTAGCTGGGGCTGGAGCTAGGAGAGGGCGCCTGGAAGGGAGAAAACGGGCACTTATTGAGCGCCCATTGTGTGCGGGTCCGCGCCCCACCCTTGCGCAAATGGTCCCTCATTTAAGGCTCACTACTATTCCATGAGATAAAAGGTGTTGTGCATTGTTATGGGCTCTTACAGATGGGGACGCAGAGGCTCAGCGGGGTTGAGTGACCCTGATGTTTTCACTCTGGGGGATGAGACTGGGGTGGAGGGTTAGGGTGGAGAGGGAAAGAAGTGGAGAACGAAGAAAGGAAGTGGATAGCCGCCAGGCAGGAGGTGGCGGGGAGGGGTCAAAGTAGGGCCACTGGGGCATCCAAGAGCTGATCCTGAGGCTGGGGAGGTGGCTTCCCCTGGCCACCTTCCCTCCCACTCCACGGCCAGGTCACGTCCCAGGAAAGGTGACCCAGAGTTGAGGGTAGAGATGGGAAGCTTCCCAGTTCCACAGCTTCCCTCCCTGTGGACCCCAGACCAGGGAGCAGTGGCTCCTGGCCCCTGTGTGCCAGGCTCTGGGGTCTCTAAGACACCATGGCATCCTGAGATGCTGCTTGCTTGTTGGGAAAACTCACTCTAGAGGTCCCCAAGTCAGAGCCCATCAGAGCTGGAAGAGGTGAGGGCTCTCAGCACTCACCAGCTCCCCTCCTTCACATTAGTAATGGGACACAGGAGGCTCGGGGCCTGGGGGGGGGGTGGTGCCAGTTGTCCTAGGGGCTAAAGTAAGTAAGTGGTTGAGGCAGCAGTACACTTGAGAAGATCTTCCCAAAGATCTTTCAAGGTATCTGCTCCCAGTTAGCATCTTCTGGGTGGGTGGCTGGGGTTTTCTCACCCCTGATGGGAGGTCAGGGTGACCACTTATGAGGCTGCTTTGAGAGTCTGTGTGGTGGTTGCTGGGGCCCAAGACAAGCCAGCAGTCCCATAGCCTTTGGCCCAGACTGAAGGTCTGACCCCAGCTTCTCCTGGGCAAGGGAACCTGCCAGACACCTCTGGCCCAGAAGGGGAGGGGAGGGGAGGGGAGGGGCTTGCTTAGGGTCTCTAGGCTGGGGCTGCCAGGGCTAGGGACACAGTCCCAGGTGTCTGGATTCCCAGGCAGGGGCTCCTTCTGTTGCCCCCTGGGGCCATGCAGAAAGAGGGGTGTTGTGAAAGATAGCTTGGCGTGAGCTCTGTAGGTTCTTGTTCTGAGTGGGGAGGGGGAGGGGACGTGGCCTTGGTCTGAGCCCTGTGGCCTTGGCTGGGAGTAGTTAACCCCTGCTGTGCCCAGCTTCCTGGTGTCTGGGGAAACCCCCTTGGAAAGCCCCTGGGAGGTGGAGGAGGGTGGAGAGGTCAGATGAAGGCTAGAAGCTCAGTCCCTGGGGGTGGAGGGGTTGGGGGGCACCAAAAGAGAGGGCCACAGAGGGGCTTGGCATCCCCCCCCCAACTCCCATCCATGGGGATTCAAATTCTCATTATAATCCCTACATCTAAACAAAGCTCCCCTTTGATGAGATAATTTCACACCTGCGATCTCATTTCATGGTGTGGTGGAAAGAACCTGGAACCTGGAGTATGAGGCAGGATGGGGGTTGGGGGGCCACCTGGGACCTCTCAGATGCATGCATGTCTCCAAGCCTCACCTGTAAAATGGGGTCAAGGCAGGCTGTGTGTTACCTGCTCAGATAATGGGGCCATCACAGCTGGCAAACTGTCAAGTGCTAAAGAGATTTTTGTGTTTGCCAGGACTGGGCTTGTTACTAATGGCTGCCATGTGGGGGAAACGGAGGCCCAGAGAGATGAAGCCACATACTTGCCCAGGGCCTTGGAGTTTAATTCAGGAACTGAGCGTCAATTCATACCAGGTGCTCTGGAAGTTACCCAGATGGAAAAGGCAGTGGGACGACTAGCTCCCCGTTGGGTGGGCTAAACAGCGCAGGCAGACAGCGCTAAGTCAGACCAGGTGGGCTGAATCTGCTCTGCTTCCCGCTGGGCACTTTACTCTGGGCCACATGCACTTTACTCAAGAGCAGTGGCTTCCCTGTAAATTGGAATTTCGCTTTTACAGGGTTGTTGTGAGAATTAAATAAGATGCAAATGTATAGTGCTTGGCCAGATATCTATTTCCTTCTCTATAAAGAAAGGAAGCTTGAATTTTGACCAGGAAAATTCTCAGATCTGCCTTAGATTAGAAGGTAGGCTACTGTTGCAGGCTCACAGACTAGGGTTTGCTCAGCTGGGACTCCTGTATGGGTCATGCTCCCCTGGCTGCTTCCCTGTTCCACAGCCCTCAGGAATCTGCTTCGAGACCCTGGCTAGGGGCTCCGGATTCTGACCTCCCACCCCCACCCCAGGGCTGTTGGCTTCTGGGGTTGGGAGGAGCTGGTGTTCATTCCCTCTGGCCCCTTGTCTGGCCTTCCTAAGGCACAAAGGTGCAGTGAATAATTTATGGCTCCCCTCATGAAATGGGAGGCAGGCTCAGGGAAATTGCCCTGTGCTCAGCTGAACTTCTGAATCCTACCAGAGCAGGTGGGTGGTTCCTATCAGTGCTATTAGACATCTTGGATATGGAGGGAGGGGACAGCACGGGAAGAAAGTGACCTATCATCAACCATGGCTCTTTTCCTGTTGGGGGTGGGAGCAAGATAGACCTGCAGGAAACAATGACAAGCTAGGTGTGCTAGGATCCAGTCGTGGGCCTCTGATTCCAAATGAGTGCTAGGGGCTGGCAGGGAGAGGCTTTGAGGCTGGAGTAACCCAGAAGGCTTCAGAAGGCTCTGTGGGCTGGGACAAGAGGCAGTTTGCTATAGTGAGTAGGGGTCTTGACATCAGTTCAAAATTGAATCCTGGCTGTGCCACGTACTGTGAGACAGCGAGTGAGACACCATCCTGCCAGGCTTCTGTTTCGTCCTCTGTAAAATCAGAGACCAGAGACGTTATGGGTGACTGTGAGGTGATATATGTCAAGCACATGGTACGATGGGTACTTGGTAGAAGGGTGCTTCATTGTGAACTTGAAGCATGGGGTGGGCTAGTAGCAGGGCGGATGGGATGGTGTAGAAGGCAGAGAGGTGGGGAGAACTCTGGAGTAGTAATACTGGGGTTTGTGGGGTCAGTGAGGCATGTGGGAAAAAAGGGATGGGTGGCCAGATGGTAGAAGGCCTTGAATGCCCGACAAACTTCACACTTCAGAAAGCATACGGAGTCCTCACTGAGAACCCTCTGTGGCTCTTTCTTGACTGTAAAAGGAAGACCAGGCCCCTTTGTTGTGCATTCAAGGCCTTGCCCACCGCAGCCACTGCACAGACCTCTGGCTTGTTGTTTCTCACAGTCTCCCGAACCTGTCACGTGCTGCCCTCCCCATTTGTGTAGGCCTAACTCAGGTCATAAATTCCCCCCAGAAACATTCCTGGATTACCTAACCCTCCGGTCACATCTCCTCTGAATCTGTAACACTTCACAGTAATAGTAATAAATAATACCTACCGCTGCATCACATTCTACAGTCAGTGAAATGTGCCTGCATACTCATTTAATAAAACTATGCTGGTGATATTAACAGTAGCTAATGCCCTTGAGTACTTCTGAACCGCTGTGCCAAGTACTTTGTCGATACTCTCATTCACAACTCTGGGAAGTAGCTCCTGTTATCACCCAGAAACTGGGGCTCAGAGAGGTACGTCGTCATCTTGTTCAAGGTCACACAGCTAGACAGTGGGGACTGAGGAATCAAGCTCCTGTCAGTGGCTGAACAGGCCGCCTGTCTCCTCCACTCTACCTGAGTACCTCGAGAGCATACTTTGCATATAAAAAGCCTGGAAAGAAACTTTCTTCTCAAAGCTAAGGAAGGGCCAGGTATCCAGACCCTGGCTATGACTTGAGGTGAATCAGCCCCCCTCGGTGGTCCTGTTTTGCCATGTCTGTGGTGAGTGGGGTGGTGCCCGAGCCCCCGGAGCCGCAGCCTTCTGCAGTGTCCTCTGTGACTCTAGAAGGTGGAGGAGGAGACCACAGTAATCAGGGCCAGAGGATGTGGTATGACGGGCAGCTGTGATTTTTGGCCTGGCCACCGTCTGGGCCAGCAGGCTCTGTAGTTAGCTGCTGCCTCCACTGAAGGGGGTGGCGGCCTGAGCTGCTGGCAGCATGGTCATTAGCTGGGCAGAGAAGACCCTGTGATTGGGAGCCGACCGGGCCAGGCCAGGTTGGCAGGGCTGGGGCCCGGCTGGCCCAGCCACAGTGGGGTCATTGGCAGGGCACCTCCTTCTCTCCTTCCTTCGCAGCCTCCCAGGTGGTGGCAAGTCCTCACTGGGCACCAGAACTTTGTAGGCCGAGGCCGGCCCTTCTTCCTGTTGTGGTGGTCATGGGGGTAGAGCAGCGAGGATTCTAGCCACGCCTGAAGATGCCTCCTCCTAGAAGCTTCCACGACTCCTCCCAAGCAGGCAGAATCTAAGCCTCCTTCTGGGCAGATCCACACGCTCACTCGCTGACTGTGGTCTGTGGAGAGGGGTTGTGTGGGCCCGCTTCCCTCGCCAGCCTGTCAGAGCTAGATTCTCGGCCACCCCGGTCCTCCCCTCCTGACCGAGTGCCTGGCACAAAGCAGCGTTCCCCTGGTTGGCAGTTCAAGCTGCCCCTTGGGCAAGCCGCTCAACCTTTGTACCTCTGCGTCCTTCCCTGTAACGTGGGGCTGATAATAATAGTGTTGTGGGGGTTCAGTGAGATGAGAGGGGTGAGGTGCCCGGCCAGACCCGGCACACAGGCAGGTACTCTGTCGGCCTGAGACCACTTGCCTGTCCCCTCGGCAGCCCCGTGAGGGAGTGGCTCGGGAAGAAGCTGATTAAAGGGTCCAGCCAGTGGTGCCAGGCGGGAGGGTGTGCCAGGTGGCAGGGAGACTTGCCGGAGGAGGACACTTTGCCGCCTGAGGAGGACTCTGTCAGAGAGCTGAGATTCCCACGCCTTCCCAGGGAGCAGGCAGCTGTCAGACACGGAAGGCTCGGAGCTAAGTTCCGGGCACGGGGCAGCACCAGGGTATCTGGGGACCTGATTCTTCTCAGGCTTCAGCAGCGGGAATGGCCCAATTGGGAGGGGCCATCTGAGTCCAGGTAGGAGATGCCCGGCAGAAAGTGAGTCCTTCTTAAAGGGAAGCAGTGTTCATTTGGTCTCTCTGTCTGGTTGTCCATGTGTATGTTTCTCTCTCAATCTCATACAGACACATGCGAAATGTAGTTTGAGGGGCGCCTGGTGGCTTAGTTGGTTGAGCGCCCAACTGTTAATTTTGGCTTAGGTCATGATCTCATGGTTTGTGAGGTCGCGTCCCAAGTTGGGCTCTGCACTGACAGCGTGGAGCCTGCTCAGGATTCTCCCTCTCTCTCTCTCCCCCCTCTCTCTCTCCCCCCTCCCTCCCTCTCTCTTTCCCCTCTCCATCTCTCCCCCCTCCATCTCTCCCCACTCCATCTCTCCCCCTCCCTCTCTCCATTTCTCTCCCTCCCCCTTCCTCTCCCCCCCCTCTGCCTCCCTCTCTCCCTCTGTCTCCCTCCCTCCCTCTCTCTCCCTCCCCCTCTCTCTCCTCCCCCTTCACCCTCTCCCGTTCTCTCACTCTCAAAATAAATAAATATTTTCAAACAAATAAAAAAACCCAAAATGTAGTTTGATTGGAGATTTTGGTCCATGGCGGGGAAAACAGACATTAAACAAGTAAGCACACAGATACAAAACTTCCAGATTGTGAAGAGTGAGCTCCTGGGGTGGGGCCAGTCCCATCAACGTTTAGGGATGGTGATATAGAGTCATGCTGAGACCACAGCCGAGTGCACATACTTATTAGACATGTGACTTGGGCAAGTGATTTAATCTCTCTGGGCCACAGTTTCCCCGTCTGTAAAATGGTGACAATTACAGCATCTGGTGCATAAGGTTGTAGTGAGGAGTAAATGAATTATACATGCAAAGCACTCAGAAAATACCTAGCACACAATAAGCACTCGATGCATGCCAGCTGTCATTAGCTCTGTCTCCAGCACCTAGCACGGAGTTTGGCAGAGATCCGGTGCTCAGGAAGGGCCTATGGAATGAGTCCCAGGCTAAGGGCAGCTGCTCTGTGTAATGAATGGATGGCCTGGTAGGGAGGGGAGGGTTCAGAAGCAGCGACAACACCGCATGTGACAGAATGTGGCAGGGAAGGCGTGGGGGGGTGGGGTGGGTGCGGCTGGGGTTGTCCAGTGCTGGGTGAGGAGGGTGTCAGGAAAGGCTTCCTGCAGGTGGTGTTCCCAGAGCTGAGTGTGAAGATATCATTTAACACACACATGTGAGTCTGCTGGACCCCACAGGTTTCCCTCTCCCCCCCCCCCCCAACCACACGCTGTCTCACCATCTGTGACATTGTGCTGTGAGGGCACGAGGGAGGCAGGTAGGGAGGAAATGTGGGCTGAGGTCTGAGAGTCTCAGCCCTTCCCAGGCCTGGGACCAAATCTCCTAGAGAAAAGAACAACCAGGCCTTGCTCACACCCAGTAGAGGTGTCTTCCAGCATTAATCCTGTAGCTTTTAGGTTTTTAAATAAGTGGACTTGGTTAAAAAAAAAATGCTGTGAAGAATTTGTCTCATCCTCGCACCCAAGAGGCTCCAAGAGAAAGTTTTCTTCCACTGACAAGAGCCAGGATCCCCAAGTATCTTGAAGGAGTTTGCCTCTGAGACACCCTGAAGTCAGAGATCCCTTGTGGTTGGCTGTGGGGCCTTGGGGACGTGACCTCATCTGTTCTGTTTTGCCCATTTTTGTGTCCCTCTTGTAAAATAGGCTCAGAGTAATAAACCTTTCTCCAAGAGGCGGGTAGGGAGCCTTTAGGGTAGAAGATGCTCTAGTGGGCACATCTGGGCCCATGACTCTCAAATTTTTCTGCACACTAGAATCGTTAGGGAACTTTTTTTTTCTTTATTTTTTTTTTTTAACATTTATTTATTTTTGAGACAGAGACAGAGCATGAATGGGGGAGGGTCAGAGAGAGAGGGAGACACAGAATCCGAAGCAGGCTCCAGGCTCTAAGCTGTCAGCACAGAGCCCGATGCGGGGCTCGAACTCACGGACCGCGAGATCATGTCCTGAGCCAAAGTCGGACGCTCAACCGACTGAGCCACCCAGGCGCCCCAAGAATCGTTAGGGAACTTTTAACAGTCCTTCCTGGGCCGACAACCAAGGCCTCAGCAGTTTTTAAAGCTTCCTAGGTGATGTCAGCTTCCCAGGATTGACAACCACCCACCACCCTCTGTGGGATGCATCTTCAGTATCCTCAGGATGATACCTGCACAGCCCCATGATAAGGAGCGCATTGCTTCCAGGCTGCTCCCTCCTTTGGGGTACCGCTCTTCCCGGGACCTCCCTGCCTGGAGAAACAGGGGAGTGGAAAGACTTTGCAGTCTGAGAAGCCTGGGTTCCAACCCTCCTCTGCTGCCTAGCTGGGTGTCTTCTCTGAGCCTCGGTGTCCTCATTTGAAAATAGGAATAGCAATCATCTTTCTCTGAAATGGCTGTGGAGACCACACGAGGCCATGCACAGAAAGCGTCAGCACTGGTGCAGCAGAAGGTCACAGACAGTGGCAGAGCAGGGCTACACCTAGACTCTGGACTGCCCCCCCCCCCCCCCCCCCCCCCCGCCGTGGTGCTCTTTCCTACTGCTGCCACCACGGAGACCGGGTCTCTTAGATGGAGGCTGGTATGGGGAGGGATCAACACCCTGTCTTGGAGCCCTTTCCTGCCCCCCTTCTGTAAGAGATAAGATAAGGCAGCAGGCATTTTGTTTTGCTGGGATTTGTTTTAATGGCCAAAGCATCGGGCCCTCCTTCACAATGAAGCTTTGTCTGAATCTGCTTGTTTTTCCAACCTGGACACCCGATGGCACCGCCCGCTTGGGGCCCCGTCCCACCTGGGAGAACGGAAGAATGTGAGATTTTTTTTTTTTTCCCTTCCATCTAGGGGAGGGTATGGGGGAGACATTGAAGGCCTCTGTCTGGCCCTCACCAATAACTGACCCCATTTAAGTCAGCTGCCTCTGTTGGAAGCCAGTTCAATGAAATTATTTCAAGGCAGTTACCAGCATGGGTTTTGCCGGCGGAAAAGCTTGCATTTGAGTCCTGTCTTTGTCACTCCCCGGCAGTATGACCCTGGGTGAGTCATTTCAGCTTTTTGAGCCCCAGTTTTCTCTTCTGTAAAATGCATGAATAGGATGCACTTCGTGGGCTGTTGTGAGAAGTAAATGAAGTGCTTAGTGTATAAAGCTTAGTGCCTGCTGTATACACTCAGGAACCGTCGTCGATTGTCCTCCATAAGAGCCGAACTCTGCCTCCTGCTCCTTCCTTCCCTGGTCTGGTCCTGCCCTGGCCTCCAGCCTGCTCCGTGTGCTGGGCCAGGCCCAGGCCGAGACAACGGAGGCCTGTGTATATAGTAACAGTAACGGCACCCCCGTAAACTGCTCTGCTTTAATCATTTGTTCCATGGTTATTTAGAAGAGATTCCGAGGGCTGTTTGGGGAGAAGGCTGCAGAAAGGGGGTCATTGGTGGTGGTAGTGCTTGATCTCCCCTGCTCTGGCCCAGCCAGAGAGAGAGTATCAGCCCAAGATGAACTGCTCCGGCAATAAATAGGGGTGTGGCAAACCAACAAAGGAGTGTGCAGCACCCAGAGCTCACAGCCCCTGGGAGCCATTCAGGGCTGAAGGGGGCTGAAGTTGCAAGGGGAGGAAGTGGTCAGTGATATGGACCAAGGGCCGTGGCCTGCAGTAAAGGGAACCGGTCAGCTCAGGAGACCCAGTGGGGAGAAACCTCAACTCTCTCTCTTCCTTCCTCCAGTCTCCCACTGGGGCTTCCCACTGGGTGAACCTACCCAGAATCCCATGGCACGGAGCCCAAGGCGGTCCACTAAGATCAGCCTTCCGGGCCCCCAGCAGGGCGGGGAGTGGACCCAGAGTGGCAAACAGGACGTATTCCTCACTCCATCGATGAACAGCCGTGGAGTCTGGTAGCCACCCGCCTTAGGATTCAGTTGAAGGATCATCTCTTGTTACTTGGGCATATCCCTTATGAAGGGGGTGTTGGCCCCTACACCGGAGACAAACCAAAGCATTCCAGTGCCTTAGTACCCCTTGGAGATTGGTGCCCAGGCCCCTGCCCACCGAGCCTGCCACTGTGTCCAGTTCCATTCCCACGGGTCCTGAGAGGACCTGGCTCTGAGTTTTCTCCAGCCCGATCACCCGAACGACCTGTGTCTCTGTCCCTCTTTGTCAGGCAGTGTGGGGTAGTGGTTAGAACACGGGCTCCAAAACCAGACTTTCTCCTAAAATCCTGACTCTGCCATAGAGGCGGGGGAACTAGACAATGTGCCCCTAGTCTCTTGGGCCTTGATTTCCTCATCTATGAAGTGGGGATAACGGAGAGTACTCAGAGGGTTGTTGTGATGAGCAAATGAGCGAACAAATGTGAAGTACCAGGAATAGTCCCTGGCGAGCAGGGAGCAGCCAGCAAATGACAGCCTTTACCGTGATCACAAATAATATAGTGGGAGCCCAGAACTCACAGCGTGGCTGGACCATCAGTATGGGGCAGGGACTGTCACCACCCTCAGTCTAGACTCTGTTCCAGTGACAAGGTTATAATAGTGTCGTGCAGCCTTGCCACACTGCGGACCCTCACCTGTCAGCCATCTGCCCCTCCCCCCGCCCCAGTCCTCTGCTGCAAACCATGTCCTGGGAGAAATGGCTTCTCGTTCTGTCAAGCCTCAGTTTCCCCATCTGTGGACTGGGGTAAGTACTCACAGGGCTGGGGCTGTGACATGCAAAGTGCTGAGTGTGGCTGGAGGAGTCAGGCTTCTCCTCCACCCTGTTGCCGCACAGAAGTCAGGGACCCAAGAGGCCTGCCTTGGTCCACATCTCATCCCCCAAATCAGGCTGTGGGTAGCTTCCAGAGTGGCCTTGCCAGGGAGAGCCTAATCTGTGGAGTGAGGCAAAGATTATGGGTAGGTTGGTGTCAGGTGAGCTCAGGTGGCTCTGGGGTAGCCACTTTACATGCTGTTCTTAGAGCTGGGCGGCCAATAGTGGCTCTGACATCAGCCTTTAATACCCAGAATGAGCCACACCACCCAGAGCTCAGGTGGCTCTAGAGAGCCTATGTAGACCAGGTGAGAGGAGTGTGGGGCCAGGAAGGCCTGGGACAGATGATGCAGGGGGTGCTGGGCCAACACTACAAGGCCCTGTGAAGGGGTGCCTGGGTGTGGGATCTGGGGAGAGCGTGAGGTTCCTGCCAAGCAGGGCGCTGGAGGCATGGGCAGATGGAAAATCTGTCGGGGTCCATTGCATGGAAAGCACCCATGAGGCCCCCAGCGATGGTGTCTTGGGGGCAGCTGGGCAGACCTAGAACGCAGAGCCCTTTCTTTGCAGCTGGCCGCCTCTGAGCACTCCCTCGCCTCCTTGACGGGAATGCTGTGCATCACCCATAACACACCCCTGGGCGTCTGAGGAGGCTCGGCCATAGAGGCCCAAGGTGGGTGTGGCAATGAGGGGAGGTGTGCAGGTTTCCAAGTCAGTCCTGGCTTCGAAGCCCAGCTCTGCCTCTCTTGACCAGAACTTTGAAGACACTGGGCAGGTCACTTAACCTCTCTGAGCCTCAGTTGCTCACCTGTAAAATGAGGGCCGTAGCACTTCCCTTCCAGATCTGTTTCGAAGCGAAAATGACGTAACGGACGAGATTGCATCTTCTACTTTAGAGGAGACTCCACAGTCATCCTCATCCTGCTGTCTTTGTCCCTTTTTAATGCTGCCTCAGGAAGTTCTTTCTTGTGTTCAACTGAGATCCATTGTGCTGTAACTAGAACCTCCTCCCTGTTGAGGGCTCTGCAGAGGCCCCTAGGGCTCTGCAGAGGCCCGAGTCCGTGCTCTATACAAATGTGCCCCGTCAGTACCTGCACTGAGGCTGCGTGTTGGTGTTCACCCTGTGGCGTGGGGGCCGAGCTGTCAATGGCCAGCGCCTCCTGACCACCGTGCAGTGGGGGTGGGTGCATCATCCTGACTGTTCACACTACTCTTCCTTTCTGTGCTCAATCCATGTTCCCAAAGGGATGACTCTGGGGCAGTGGAGAGAGCCCTGAGCTGGGCCTAGAAGGCCTGGGTCCTGGTACCCACTTGGCCCGTCTTGCTGTGTGGCCTGAAGCCAGTTAGCAGCCTCTCTGGGCCACAGTGAGGATGTCTGTGCCTGGGGCTCAGCTCTCTGTGGCGAAGATGTATGCGGTTCTGCCTAAAGACCATTTTCCTCCCTCTCCCCGACCTGGGCCCCAGCCAACCTGGGAAGCCAGCAGATTAGGGTCCTGCTGGTGGCCGGTGGTGGTAAGAGCCGAGTCCACTCTCCGACCAGGGCTCCCAAGGGCAGGCAGTGATTTCAAGGTTAGATGGGGGATTTCTGGTGGATGGGGTAAGTACCCTCCTCTTCGGGGATTCTGAGAGCCTGAATCTCTTCCTACCCACCCCACTGCACTCACCCAGCTAAAGGTCAGTCACGTTTCTTGAGTCCCACCTTGGAGAGTATCTTTTCCCACATGAAGTCTGCTTTAATCCCTCATGGTGTGGGGGGAACCCGAGGCTCAGAGAGATGAGGAGACTGGCCCCGAGGCCCCACAGCCTGTTTGTGGGGAGTGGTGAAGGAGCCTGGAGCTCCTGATTCTGTGGGGGCCCCCGTGGCAGAATGTGCCCTCCAGGCCTCATGTGCCCTCTAGGTCCTCGGCAGGGTGGAGCGCAGGGGAGCCAGGTGGTTTGAGCAAGGCTGTTTGCAGCCTGGGATGGGGCTCTGGGAAGAAGTTGGCCAAGGAACGGAGGAGGCAGAGGGGTTAGGAGCCCGGGAGCCCTGAGTTCTGAATGCCCCTGTGAACTTCAGCGTTTGGTTTCACAGAGGAATCAAGACTCAGTTCTTGTTGGCTTTGGACACCTAATAGTTTACCTTTATAAAGCACTTTGATATCCACAATGTCACTGAATCCTCACGGCAATCAGTGAGAGGCAGCGTGGGACTCGTCTGGGAGGGCAGGAGAGGGTGAGCTCTGGAATCTGACAAACCCAGGTTTAAATTCCAGCTCCCACCAACTCTCTGCCTTCGAGCAAGTGAGTAACCAGCTGAGCCTCAGTTTGCTTATCTGTGGAAGGGACAGTCATTCCCCGCAACAAATAGCAACGGCTGTCTTGCTGGCTGTGCACACTGGGTGAGATAAAGTCTATGACCACTGGCCCAGTGCCTGGTGCAATATAGTAGTTTTCGTGCTATTTATCATCAGCCCCACTTTATAGATGGGAAAATGGAGGCTCAGAGAAGGAAGGTGATTTGCCTGAGGTCACACGGTGATCTAGCTCGGTCCTCCAGACTTCCTGTGTGTGGCTTTTTCCTCCAGCACTTCCCTTTCTGTCCTCAAGTGACCCGACACCTCGTTTATCCAGTCTTCAACGTGTGATGCTGTCTGCTGCTGTCTGATGAGGCCCTGAGTATACCCTCCCCCGCCCAAGTGCCTACCAGCACTTGCCTGGCACGCAGCGGGCACTTTAAAAATGTTTGTCCTGTGCATGACTATGTTGATAAGTTTGTATAAAAATGTAAGTGTTTTTCCAGGCAGCCAAGGCTTGTGTCCCTAAAGCTTCCTTCTCCCTCATCCCCTTTAAAAACAACCCTTTCATAGTTTGGGTTGGAAACCTTGTGAAAAGGATTGATCACTTCCTTTCCCTGCACAATGCCGACATGGTTAACCTCTCCGGGAAGGGCCTTGTGAGCACTCACTGTGGTGCTGGGAGCACTGAACCCTGCTGGCCCTGAGCCGAGTGACCCTGGGCTGCTGCGCCTGCTTGACTGCCGTAGGGTCTGCTTTTGCAAGTTTCTGGCTCTTCTCACCTTGACCTTCATTCTGCTGCCTCCAGCAGTCCACCACCTTTCTTCCCTCGCGTACCATGTGTCTTTCCTGATTTACTGCTTCTACCAGTTAGGGTAGGGGCTAAGAAATGGGACAACCAAACTTATTGGAATTGGTTTGTTCGTTCATTCATTCAGTCATTCAACAGCCATTGTTGATTCTGGGTCTTGCTAGGGATTCCATCCATCCATCCGTCCGTCCGTCCTGATGGAGGACTTCTGCAGTGGCTTGTGATCAGTCAAGACATGACCACACCCTCCTGGCAGTGCACGCAGGGAAATAATGATGTGTACATAGCAAATGCCAGTACAGGACCTACAGTTTATGATCTGCCTCTGAGTGCATTACCACACCGAGTCTTTACAACAGCCCTGAGAATGGCTTTAGCCCGGTTCTGCGGATGATGAAAGCAAAGCTCAGCAAGATGAGGTCTCCTGCCCAGTAGCCAGCAGTGAGCACGGAATTGCAATGGGAACTCAGGTCTCCAGCCTGGCCTGTCACCTGTTCCCTCTCCTCTGTCCTCCATCTGTAAGCTGTATGATGCCCCATTCATTTTCTGCTTCTGTCACAAAAGATCACTGGTGATGGCTTAGGCCAGACCTGTGCCTCTGTACAATGGTCAGCACGAGGAAATGTGGCCTTGGCTGTATGCCAGACACAAACACCCTTTCAGCGCGCATACCTCGGCCTGCAGTGGACCTGCTCACACCATCCAGTCCGCACTTCCCAAACTGCTCTGAGGAGCCCTAGTTCCGGCAAGGGTAAGGGTCCCAGGACGCATGAGCATACAAATTCGAGAAACGCTAGGTCACGTAAATCGAAACAGGACTTCTCAGGGCTTTTAATGTGTTGATGTAAATTAGTCTCCCAACAGGTGGTGCGGTGCGCAGCCAGCCTTTCCCAACTCCCAGGCTTGCTTCAGCATGCAACTCCTTTGTCACCAAGCAGGGTCTGGGACTAATAGCCTAGAGAGAACACTTTGGGAAGAGCCAGATCAGCAAACCCGTACTTTCTCATTTTGTACCGGAAGCCTCCAGCTAGAGCTTCTTTCTTGCCCACGGCTGTTTGCATTTTGAAAGAGGATCACAGGGAACATGGTTTAGCCCCAGGACAGAATTGATAATAATGGCGGAGATTCAGGCAGCGGGAGGAAGTGCAAGGTGGAGATATTTTTATTCTTTCGTCCACCACGCGACCATATCTCAGACATCTACTGTGTGCCAGGCACAGAGCCAGCATTTGGAAATGCCAAGATGCGTCTGACTAAGAACCTTCCATTTCATTTCCCCGTGCCCACGAAGGGTTTTTAAAGAAAGACAAATACAAGCCTTAAAAGGAAGAAGTGGTTCTTCTGAACTGTTCAGGGTCTTTGTGGTGGGTGGGTGTGTGAAGTTCATTTCGTCGGGGGCTTTAGTCCCGGGTCCTGAGGGGTGTGAGTGAGCCAGTTCCAGGAACAGTTACCCTGGGCAGAGTGAACAGATGTTGTCAGGGAGGTCAGGAGCGTGGGGAGGCTCAGAGGAGGCAAGGAGGGAGGGAGTGGGCAAGGGCAGCTGGGAGATCTTGAGTGAGGCTCTGCAAAGAAGCACAGAGGTTATAGTGGGAGGTGTGGGGGTGGGCAAGCATCCTGGGAAGACAGGAGCCTGAGCAAAGGTATAAAGGTGGCAACGGGTGGGTTACGTCTTCGGGGTGCTGTAAGGAGCCAGGGTGGTGGGGGAAGAGGGAGGAAAGGCGGTTTGGTTTGTTGGAGATGGGGCTGGAGAAGCTACCTGAGGCAGATCATGAGGGTCCGAACACCAGCAGAGTATGTCGCATTCATCCCAGCGTGTCTGGCACCCGGCGGTGCCCAGTTTGTGGACTGGCCAGACTCTTCTACTGCGGGACCTTGAACAAGTGGTTCCCCCTCTCTGGACCTTGAGGGGCTCGTGCTCATGTCAGTCAACGTCACCTAGCACTTCCCCTCCAGCCTTGAAGGACTCTCAGGGATTCTTGATGTGTGTGCAGGGCAAGACCCAGAGCATTTCCCCTCTAGCCCGAGGTCCGCTGGGCTGCCCTAGCTGGGCAGGGGCCAGAGGCTCCCTGGACAGGGGGCAGCCCGTTGGCCGGGGCGGAGGTCAAGCTGGCTCTGCTGCTGGAATTCACTCCTCGCTGTCTTTCTGCAGCAGTTGGGCACTGGGCTCAGGATGAAGTGCCTCAGTGTCCTCATTGCTTGCTGGCTCTTCTAAGGCTCCAGGCTGTAACTGGGGGGTAAGGGGAGTTGAGCCAGCCTATGGTTGCGGGTTGTGTACCTGAAGCTGTTTGGTGCAGGGTAGGAAGTTCTGCTTCTTCCTTCTTTGGGAAAATGGGTAAGTTACTTAACCCCTGAGCCTCAGTTTCCTCAGCTGTAAAATGGGAATCATAGTAATTTCCACACTGACCTTTTGTGAAGATTCATTGAGCTGTAGTCTGTGAAAGTGTGTAGGAAACTAACTTATCCCACACATGTGGAAACCAGTCTTGTAAATAACGTTTATTTGCCCACTATAATCTCCCAGGCCTCTGGCCCACTCACTCCCTGGGCTCCCTGGGCACCACATACCATTTTCCATGCAGGTTTCTCCTGCTGAGTACATTTTATCCAGGCCAAAGCCATAGGAGCCCATGAATTATGTACAAGGAGCACATGCAGGCCAGGGCTGTGTTTACACTCCAGTGTCTGCGTGCATTCCAATAGGAGGAGAGACAGCACCGCCCGTCCTGTCTGCTGGGGGCTGGACCAGATACCGCCCCCTCCCCAGCTGCTTCCCAGACGCCTGCAGGGCTTTGGGTCCTGGTCTCTAGCGAAGGGTGGGGAACACATGTGAGGAACTCCCCCCCTCCCCAGCTTACCTGTCCTGTTCACAGGGCTGGGGTCCAACAGGGCCTGCCCACCTACAGGCCTGTGTCCTTGGGTAGCTGGTGGGGAGGGGAATGGTTGGGGCCCGTGGGCAGAACAAGACAGTCACCCTCCCCTCACCCTCCCCTTCCCTCCCCTGCCCATCCCCTCCACTTCCCAGTTGGTGCCAGGACGTGTCAGTCGGGACGACTCAGATCTCTGGTGGTGTGGATGCTGCTTTATTTCAGCAGGGCTTAGTTGCTTGCTCTCGGGGGGCCTACACCTTGTCACGCAGAATCCTTGGTCACAGCCACTGTGCCCATGATGAGGCGCAGGGGGACAGGACTGGGCTCTGCCCAGCATCTCTTCTCCCAGAGTTCTGAGGGTCCCTCTCAATGCCCTTGTTTCTGAGAGGCTCCCAGATGGTGTCCCGGCCCCAGCAGGGGGGCTCCCGGCAGACAGCTGGACTCAGCCAGCACCCAGAGGGATCACAGATGCTGGCTCTGCTTGGGCTGGCACGGGGGCAGGGCGGAGGGGGCCGGCAGGGGGAAGGATATCATGGAACGGGAACGTAAACTTAAGCAGTTTATTGAAAGAAGAGCCAGTAAACATAAGCAGCAGTTCTCCCCCATCTTAAAAAGGCCTGACACACCCGGGTTTCTGTCCAGCTCCGTGCAGTGCTCGTGCAACCTTAGATCTGTGACACGGCCTCGTCTGTAAAATGCTGACGACAAGGCCAACCTCACGAGGCTACCGTAAGGTCAGATCAAAACACCCAGCAGGTGGGACATCCAGGAAGGTGCCGGGCACATAGTAGGCCACCGATTTTCAGGGAGGATCTAATTACAGCCCAGAACAAAGAAATCAGGACTTTGGAGGCATGATGTGGTGTCTAAGCAGGAGAAAGAAAACTTCTGTTCAGCTCCTTGAAAAGGTCAGTGCAGCTTAGACGTGTTCTCACACCGATGACCCCAGCAGAGGAGCTTCTGGGTCAGCAGGTATGAGGGACCTTCCTGTTGGGACAGGCGACGCTCTGCAGCCAGGCAGCCCTGAGTGTGAGGTGTGATTCCGCATATCTGCCAGTGGCCCAGGGTGAGTCCCCAGTCTCCCCGTCCCCGTAAAAGGGAGGTCATGGATACCTAACTCTCAGGGTTGTGAGACTCTGGTGAGAAATGCCCTATAAAATTCTACTGGGGAAAAAAAGCACAAGTGACACATAGTGGGTGCTTGGGGGCTCTGCAGGAGGGTGGCCCGGGGTGCAGGCCAGTGGCCCAGGGCAGAGAACCCAGCCTCACCTTCCTTTCCGGCCTCAGGGCTGTGCTCTGCAGCCCCCCTCATGCAGGCCTCAGGCTTCAGGAAGGTCAAGGGCCGCCTGACACCTCCTTGTGGTCACGATTGACCCCCAGGCCTGCACCACGGGGCTGACAGAGCTGACCGGCAGCTGGCAAGGAACTAGGCCCCTGCTCAGCTAAGAATAGAAGGCTTTGTGTGATTTAAGTAGCAGCCGGATAGCATCAGGCCTCCCAGCCTGGCCCAGGGGGCTTATTAAGCGGGATCTGGGGCCATTGTGGGTCCTCCTGGGTGGAGCAGGGAGAAGGTGGGTGAAGGGTGCTGGGGCCACCACGGGCTTCCCCAGGACTTCTCTCTTGTTTCCACGTGATGATGAGTTGATTTTTTTTCCATCAGTGAGGCTCATTGCTCCTCCCGTCTCGTCCCTGGGGCTGGCTAGGGAGCATCACCCAGTGTTCCTGGGGGAAAAAGCTCTCTGGGAAGTGTTCAAACAAACAAACTGGCCTCTGAGAGGAGCAAACAGAGCCACGAAAATGGCTTTGTCTTCAAGGAGAGAGCTGTCGATGGTGGCCATTTATTGAGTGCCTACTGTATGCCAGACCCTGCTGGGCTCTGAGTTTGTGCCTGTGCCTCATCAACCCTCAGAGGGGTGCAGCTGGGAGGTGTCTTCATGGACATCATACAGATGATGTCCAGCTAGTACTTGGCAGAGCTGAGATTGGAACCAAGGACTGTCCCACCTCGTTCCTTCTGGGGGCAAAAGATTCCTGAGTCGGGGGAGAGGTGAGAGTCTCAATTCCTGGAGAAAGCCCTAGGCATGGAGGACTTGTCTTGGTGCAATGAATTGTGCTTTCCTTTTTTTTTTTTTTAATTTTTATTTTAATGATTATTTTTGAGAGAGAGAGAGAAAGAGAGAGCACAAGCAGGGAAGGGGCAGAGAGAAACGGAGACACAGAATCCCAAGCAGGCTCCAGGCTCTGAGCTGTCAGCACAGAGCCCCGTCGCGGGGCTCGAACTCATGAACTGTGAGATCATAGTCTGAGCTGAAGTCATATGCTTAACTGACTGAGCCGCCCAGGTGCTACGAATTGTGCTTTCCTTCATGTTACTCCAGGACTGGATTGGGAAGAGGAATTGTGATCCTGTCACAAACAGAGT
The DNA here is from genome assembly GCF_022079265.1 of Lynx rufus. Lineage (NCBI taxonomy): Eukaryota > Metazoa > Chordata > Mammalia > Carnivora > Felidae > Lynx > Lynx rufus. The sequence goes on from NW_025814897.1 coordinate 56,871,213, forward strand.
AGGTGCAGGCACCTGTTTGTTGAGTTGGAACAAAACCAGATCCCATTGGGGCTCAGATTCCCCTTCTGTAAAGTGGACAGAAGCTGCTTGGGGCAGGATCACGAGGCCACAGCACCAGATTCCTGGACTTTTGAACAGTGAGTGTCCTGGTCCCCCTCTCTGCGGGTCCTTGGTGCCTCCCACCTCCCTCTCCCCTCAGAGATTATTGCCAGTGTGAGAACTGGGAGGAATCCTGGGTCACCCTTCGGTTGTACAGATGGGAAGACCGTGCCCCAGAAGGATAGGGGTCATGAAGCAAGTGGGCTGGGAGCACATAGTAGGTATTTAAGAAATCCCTTCTTTCTTCCAGTGCCTGCTCCCCTTTGGGCACTGCTTTGGTGTGCAGATCTGAAGGGCTGTTGTGGGCTGGGGGGCGGAGTCAGCCAGATCCTAGGAGAGAAGGAGGGAAGCAGGGGCCAAAGGTGCAAGCCTGTAGTGCCCCAGAACCATCTGCACTTACCCCAATCCTGCCCAACTCAAAGCCCCCCCCCCCTTCTGTGGAGCCTGCCTGGACTCCCCTCCCTAAAGCCCTTGTAACCTCCCTCTCTACCCCAAGAGTGGGGGATTTTTTTTTAGCTGTGCTAAAATACACATGACTTAAAATTTACCATCTTAATAATTTTTTTTAAGTTTATTTTGAGAGAGAGAGAGAGTGAGCGAGCAGGGGAGAGGCAGACAGAGAAGGAGAGAGAGAGAATCCCAAGCAGGCTCCATGCTGCCAGTGCAGAGCCCGACATGGGGCTCAAACCCATAAACCGTGAGATCATGACCTGAACCAAAATCAAGGCTTGGACACTTCACCAACTAAACCACCCAGGCGCCCCAGCATCTTAATAACTTTCAAGGGTACAGCTTAGTAGTGTTCACTTAATCACATTGTTGCACAACAGATCTCCAGAACTTTTCAACTAGCAAGACTGAAATACCCAGGAAACTGCCACTCTGCCTTCCGCCCCCGCCCCCCAGCCCCTGGCAACCTGCATCCCACTAGGAATTTGACTACTCTAAATACCTCATATACGTGAGATCACACTGTGTTTGTCTTTTTGCAACTGGCTTATTTCACTCGGCATAATGTCCTCATGGTTTGTCCATGTTGTAGCATGTGACAAGGTTTCCTTCCCTTTTTAGCGGCTGAATAATATTACAGGGTGCATGCATACCGCAGGTTTATCCATTTGTTTGCCACTGGACATGTGGGTTGCGTCACCTCTTGCTACTGTGAAGAGTGGGGGTTTGGGAGGTGAGCGGGCCTGGTTTGGACCCTGGCTTCTAGCATCACTTGAGCTGTGGGTCTGAGTCCTTCGCCCCTTACTGCTGTGCCTGCGGGGGGAGGGGCTGCAGGGATTAGAAATTGTGCGTGTAGAAATGCCCGGCAAGACAGTGAAGCGGGGGTGGGGGGATTCATTCTCATCATGTGCTTTCCATCTTGGGACAGATGCCTTTTGGGGTTTAGGGGATCCACATGCCAAGCCCACCTTAACCCGCTTCTACGAGGCCAGCTCAGCATCTGGTGAATCTTACAGCAGTGGAGCGGGAGAGCACCTGGGCCCACAGAGGGGCAGAGACTTGCCCAAGTCTGCACAATCAGACAGTGGACATGGCAGGATTAAACTAAGGTCTCCAGCCTTCCGGCCCAGGGACTTTCCTGCTGTGGTCTCCAGGATCCATAGGCCTGGTCCTCAGGTGGGACTGGCTCTCCAGGGGCCTGTGTGTAATCCTGTGGCATGCAGGGCTGGGGGAGGCAGGGAGCAGGGAGATGAGCATCTCAGGCTCCTCTGTACAGGGCCAGAGGCAGGTAGCATCAGCTGGGCTCCTCTGATGGCCACCTTCTCCCAGGGCTGCGGACAGCAGCACCGCCCCAGCGATGAGGGGCTCGTGTCGGACTCCTTTGCATGGTTCAGGCTTGTCTGAGGTCCTGCCTTGCACCTGGGAGCTCACACTCTGCTTTCACTCACCTGTTCATTTGCTTATTCCTTCCCTCAGTCATCTATTCAGCAAACACTCCCCGAGGCCTGCTGTGGGCCTGGAGACCAAGCCGACCTCGAAGGCAGTTAGTGTGGTGTAGCAGTAAATAGTGTGGATTCTGGGGCTAAACTGCCTGTGTTCCAGTCCTGACTCTGCCAATTGCCTGACTCTGCTCTGTGATCTTGGCCAAATTGCTTAACCTGTCTGCCTCTGATTCTTTTTCCCTACAGTGGGGATAACGATGTTCCAGTGACTGTTATTACAAATCACCTTGCAATTCAGTGACTTTATATAAGAACAACCATTTTATTATCTCAGTTTGTATAGCTTGGCAATCTAAAATGGGCTCAGCTGAGGGGCACCTGGGTGGCGCAGTTGGTTAAGCGTCCGACTTCAGCTCAGGTCATGATCTCACGGTTTGTGAGTTCGAGCCCCGTGTTGGGCTCTGTGCTGACAGCTCAGAGCCTGGAGCCTGCTTCGGATTCTGTATCTCCCTGTCTCTCTGCCCCTCCCCCACTCACACTCTGTCTCTCTCTCTCTCTCTCTCTTAAAAATAACGTTAAAAAAATTTTTTTAATGGGCTCGCCCAAGTGGTTCTGGCTCAGTGTTTCTGACATGGTTATAAGCCAAATGATGGCTACAGCAATGAGGAGCTGGGGCAGCTGGAGGTTGGCTGGGCCTCTCTTGATCTTTATGTAGTTTCCGGGCTTCGTTTCCATCTGTGAGCTCCTCTGGGAGCCTCCAAGCAGTCAGGTTGTCTACATGGTGGCCCAACACTCCAGCAGGGGTACCCCAGTGAACTCCACAGAAACTGCATCACATTCGATGAACTGGCCTTGGGAGTCTCGTAGGGTCACTTCTGCCATTACTCCCAAGCACCCCCCAGATTCAAGTGGGGGTAGCCTAAACCCTACCTCTCCCTAGGAACATTGTAGGAGGCACATGTGGGGTGAAAGCTACTGTTGCAGTTGTCTTTGAAAATACAGTCTGCCACAGTTGTGAGAGTTAGGTAAGTCAAAACACGGGAGCTGTCTAGAACGGTGACTAGGCATTGTATATAAGCGATAGCTATATACAGTCAAGGGTGACCGTATGCAATTTACTCATGATGTGCTGATTTTAAGACCTGATTCCTAGTGCGGAAGCCAATTCGATGAACTATAGCATTTCTCATTTGGGTATTGAGGGATCTATAGGAATTCAACAAGCAGGGGCAAGTGGGAGGGCCCTCTGTGCAAAGGGAACGAGCTGTGTAAAGGTGTGGAGCGTAAAGTTCCTGAGGCCTGGACTTAGCTCCTGGTGGCAGGGGCTCCCCTGAGGTGAGGTGGGGGAGGGGGGCTGGGAAAGTGAATGGAGGCCAGGCTGAGAAAAGTTTTGCGGATGGGATTTGATCCTGTGGTTCCCAGGGAGTTCTTGGCTGTTTCTCAGGCAGAGATATGAAGGGCTGGAGTACCCTAATGAGGGAGCCACTTCTGAGGTGTGACCAGCAGAACTGGGGGAGGTACTGGACTTAGGGGGTATAGGGAGAGGGCAGGAATGATGGGACTCGTGCCCACGTGTTTGCCCAGGGCGTTTGCATCAGTTTTGCATGTGATGAGCATACTCACACTCACTTGCCTTTTCTCCCCTTCTAGTATATTGGACACTTTGCAATTTTTCTCTGCTGCAAGGGGAGATGGAAGGGTGGGAGGGTGCCTGCCTTGGCAGAGGGGTCTGGAAGAGCCTAGCAGACAACCCTAGGGAAGCTGGCAGGGCCAGAGAACTCTCAATGGCCTCCTCCTCATGCCTCAGCCCCATCTGCGGGGGACGCCCCCCCCCCCGCCACCCTCATGGTCTCCCCTTCCAACACCCCTGCCTAGTGTGCAGCTTCACAGGGTCCAAATGGAACAGATCCCGGGGGTTGTAGTGTCCACCCCGCTCACATTACAGATTGGGAAACTGACGCCCAGTGACTTGCTCCAAATGCCACAGCAAGTTAGCAAAGGATCCAGCCTCAAGCTGGCCACATGGCTGCAGCAGGTGCAGTGGCACTGAGGGCTGCCTCTGATTCAGTTTGACAGGAACAGGTGCTCTTCGGGTGCAGGGCTCCTCCCTATGAGATCCTCCACCCTCCACCCCCGAAGCCTCCCCCCAGCCACTCTCTAAGGCCAGTGCTCCCTCCTGAGGGAGGTCGTGGATTTGGAGGTCAGGAACCTGATTTCAAGGAAAGAGAAGAAGGGGCTCTTTAGCAGCTGTGTGGTCTTGTCTCTCTGAGTCACCTTGTCTCTCACCTGTAAAAGGAGCAGGAGCGCACCAACCCCAGCAGGGCTGTCCTGAGGATTAGATGGGCCCTCCGGTGCTGAGCGATAATCTCTGATGCTGGTGCTGCATCTGGGAAAGGGATCCGCCAAGGATTACTCGGGAGAGGGATTTGAGCTGCTATGTGGAGGCAAGGCTGGACTAGCGCTGGGAAAAGGGACTTGGTCTTGACCCTAAAAGCTCTGAGCTTGTGATGGGGCCGGTCCAGCCCTTCCCTTACACGTGAGAAGGGGCCCAAGGGAACGATTGGGGTGGGATCCAGGCAGGATCCCCTTCGGGGTCAACCTCCCCACCTAACACTGAGAGGGAGGGCTTCCCAGAGGAAGAGTTTATGGAAACTGAGAGGGAAGGAAGGGTCGAAACAGCAAAGCAAGTACTGTTGCTGTCTCCTCCCGCCCCAGCCCCAGCCCCTGCCCTGCATGCAGCTGTGAGAGACAACCCTGAGCTCCGGCCAAGCTGACCTTGACTCCTGGCACCCGTGGTGTCCGTGAGGGAAGCAGAAGCCCAAGACCACACTGCTTCCAGAGTGCTACAGCTATGGGCCTGTCTACACCTGCGTGTGCCTCCATGAGCCTGTGTGTATTCACGTGTCCATGTGTATTGCCTGGGTCTGCCTGTGAATATGTGCTCTAAGTTTGTGTATGTCTGCCCCTGTGTGTTTGTGCATGTGCTAGCACACGTATGAGAGGGGGCCCTTGGTTTCCTGCAGGCCCCATGGGGTCTCTCCTTATAAATGGCAGACAGGTTAGAATGTGTCGACAAGAAGCCAAGTGCTCATGTGTTTTAAGCCCCGAGGAGGGGTGGAGCAGAGACAGCCCTTGCTCTGGCAGGTGTGTGGGCTGAGGGGAGGTCCAGATCTCACCAGTGGGGCAAATTCAGCAGAAAGACGAGTTCCCCAGATTTGGAAAGCCTCTCCCAGGGGCTCCTCTGTGCAGAACTTGGACCCAGAATCAAATCAGACACCACCTCTACTCTTGGAGCCAGCCAGGGGCATCAGTGCGCAGCTGAACAGGAGCATGGCTGCTGAACCGGGCTGTGCAGGGCCCATGGAAACAGGAAAAGGCATGCCCAAGTCTACCAGGAGAATCAAGGAAGTCTTCCTGCGGAAGGAGTTTGAGCCAAGACTGCAGGGCTATTTGGTGGGAGGGGAGGGGAGGTGGAGAACAGATGCCAGGTGGGCCTGGGGCTTGAGGAAGATGGGTGGGAAGGGTGATTCTCATCTGCCGGGCCTGGAAGACTGGAGAATGGAGGTGCCTTGAGATAAGGCACAGGGGTGGAGCAGGTTTGGGGGAATGTGATGAGTCATCATTGGGCCACTGGGGGCATGAGGTTCCTGTTGGGGTGTCCAGGCCGGGATGACCAGGGGTCCCTGGATACTCCAGACTTGAGTGTGGTCCAGGCAGAGACAGCGGTGCTAGGTGATCTTGCACAAGGAGAGTGTGAAGGGCAAGGGAGGACAAAGGGCGTAGGAGAAAGTGCAGCACGAGGCTCTGGGCAGAGAGGGGGACCTGGAGGCAATGAGGGAAACCAGAGCAAGTGGTGTCCTGGACGCCAGGGTCCAGAAGGTTTCCAGAAGGAGGGTGAGGCCCACAGTGTCAGGGAGGAATGAGAGCTGCACGGTGGGCTCACTCATGTGGAGGTCATGGTTGAATTTGGCGGGAGCACAGGGCTGTGGGTTTAGCAGCAGGTGGGAGGGAGGCAATGGAGACGTGAGTGTAGACAACTCTTTCAGAGATCTGGATGAGAAGGAAGGAAATAAGGGGTGTGCTAGCTGGGCTGGGGTGGAGGGGGACAGAGCGAGTGAGACTCAGGGCCTATTCTTTGCCGCCTGCAAGGAGCCAGCCTAGAGGAGGTGCCGAGGGAGGAGGAGCAGGGTGAGGCTGCTGTGGACACCTGTACCGGTTCTCTGCTGGGGCCCGGGGGAGGGGGCCTGGAGGGGGCGGATTTTCCTGGAGGGATGGTTGTGCAGAGCAGGGGAGGAGGAGGTGGCATGGTGGCGGCCCTCAGTCCTGCCCTGAGCTCTGCCAGGCTCCAGGGTATCTGGCCACCCTGGGGGTGGGAGGACCTTACATGCAGAGGCTTTTGACGTCCTAGGAGGCAGAAGCCCCACAAACTCAGAGCATCCTCCTAAAGCAGGTTGCAAGTCCGTGGTTGAAGCTCAGGGCTGGGCGGAGTTGGTCTCCGGTGGTTTTGGGTCTGCAGGGCTCTAGGGGTGGCTTCATAGCTACTTCAAACAAGAAAAGCCTGGGAAGGTCAGGGCACGGATCCTCAGGCTTCCAAGGAGGCCACGCCCAGCTCCCTCGGGTTAGGGGGTGGCTGTCTGCCGAACTGGAGCAGGTGTTCACAGCCGTCTCGCCCTGCTCCCCTTCTGGGCTGGCTCCTTCCCTGAACAAGCCCGAGTCTCACCCAGTCTGTCCCCCTCCCCCCCCTTTCCAGCTAGCACTCCCTTTCTTCCCAATTACTGGGAAGTTCTTCCTCTGGGTCTAGCCGAAGTCTCTCCTGCTGTGCGTTCCCTTCTGGTGAACTTGTTCAACCCTGCTCTGCGGAGCCAAGCTGATCAGCCGGCCGCTTTGAGTGGCGGCCAGTGTTTTTACAACTTGTTTTCATGAAGTTGGTTTGAAGTCTCCCTGCATTCCCAGAATGTCAGACCCGCCCTGATTCACAAGGATTGACCAAAACAGGATCTGAGCCAACGAGAAGAATCTGAGGACTTAGTCATCCCCGTTGGATCATCTGCAGATTCTCCTGCTTTCCTTCTAATAAAAAAAAAGAAAAAAGGAAAAAAAGTAAGTTAGCTCAGATGGCCAGGAGGGTAGAGTGTGGGAGGGATGTACATAGGCTCAGATGATGCCGGCCCAGGCTTTCCTCAGGGGGCCCACCTCAAGTCAAGTTCGTTCTGCTTGCCACATGGGGGAGCTTCAACAACTCCGAGTCTCAGCCTCAGTTTCCTTGTCTCTGAAATGGGAACATTAATGGCACTGACCTCATAGCTGTCTGAGGTGGGGCAATCTCGAAGCAGACCCTGAGACAAGGGCTCACGTGAGAGTGATTTATTAGGAAGTTTTCCAGAAAAGAAGCTGCTAAAGTAATAGGGAAAGTAGAACCAGAAAGAGGAGGAGAAGCAAGCTCTGGGGACATGAGGCCAGAGCTGACCGAGGGCAAGGATGCTAGAGAACTTAGACCTTTACCCAGGTGGTCACCAGTAAAAGGGGGCCCTGGGGACCGGCCATGACCGCAGGCAAAGGGATTCCAACAGCCTCAGGGCAGTCCACCCACACACCTCCACAGATGTTGGCTGCTGGGAGGGACCACCAAGAGGCAGAACCTTCCTTGTGCTTCCACTGTTCCCCCAGGCCCAGTGCTGGCTCATGCTCTCTCAGCTTCCAGAAGCAGAAACTCACAGAGCTCCTCAGCTGGCAGACGTGGCCCCAGCCCCCAAGGTTCTCCCTGATGACTCGGCTTCATGCAGCCTTTCCACCTTCGCCAGGTTGCCTTGCTGTAGTCCCTTCTGGAGAAGTCTGCCTCTGTGCCACTTACATCTCCAGCCCTGCCTGCACAGCCTAGGGGGCATCTGTGAAGAGCAGGACATGGCAGAGGGCCCAGGGGCAGTGGTTAGATCAGGGCCATGGAAGCATTGAGCACCACAGAGGAAATCAAGGCCCTTGGGGCCCATCCCCACCTGAATTGAATTTGACTTTTCTTCTCGGCCCACGGCACCCCACCCCACCATGTCTATGGGCAAAGCCCAGGCGTTCAAGGATTGCTTCTGGAACTCATGTTGGTCAGCATGTCCCAGAAACAAACAAGCAGGAGTTAGGCTCTCAGGACTCTGACGATGATGACTTTAACTGGTGGTGTCCTCCTGGGGTAGCCCAGATGGAATCTGCCCCAACCCTTCTCCCACCCCTGTGATGTCACTCACAATCTGGCCTCCCCACTAAGGCCTTTGGGAGTCCAGCGCTGTAGAGCATGACAGGCCTGGGTCCTAGTTCAGACTCTTGTGCCTGCTCTGTGACCTTGGCCAAGTCAGCTCCCCTCTCTGAGCCTCAGTGCCCCATGTTTCTCACCAAAGTGTTGTATCCACCCACCTCAGGTCTGGTGATTTCAACATGGTGTTAATCCCTGTTTGATACCCAGAGAGGCAAAGTGACTTGCCCAAGATCACACAGCAAAAAGGTGGAGGTGACAGGGCCAGGAATTGCTCCCTGCCCCCTGGGCTGGTTAGGGAAGCACCTTACCTTTTATCAGCTCTGCTCTGGCTCCCAGCCCTGTCTGATGTGGAACCTGCACTAAGTTCTTAATGAACAGGATGGACTGAGGTAGGGACCCCAGTGGTCAGTGCGCGCTGTTTATCACTAGTTCCTCTGACAACCATTTATGGACGTACTGTGGAAAGATGGACGGGGTCCTGCTTTCCCCAGGCTTAATGTCTAGCACACGTATCCCAAGGCCTGGGCTCCTCCCTGCCTACCCTTCCTTCCAAGGAGCGGGCAGGGAGCGGCTGGCTGGGGTGGTGGATGCAGAGGAAACAAGCTTGTCCAGTCGTGGCTATTCGCTGCTGCCTCCAGTGGATCCAGTGCTGGACTAGGTTGGGGTGAGGCTAGGAGAAAGCGCCGATCCGCCAACAAGGCCCCCCTGCACCCCACCCCCAGCTCATGCCTCCTTTGTTCGGAGGGCACTCGGTGCCTTTCTCTATACCATTAGACAGCGGGCTCCCCCACCAGGGCTCGGAGCCTCTCCTGGCACACAGTAGAGCTCAGGGACTGTGTGCTGGTGACTGGATTTATGGTTGTGTAGACTGGTTTGGGAGTCCGAGTACGAATCCTGGCTCTGCCATTCACATAGCTGTGCCCTCGAACAAGGGACCCAGAGCCCTTGAGCTGTTCTGCCGTCTGCAGAGTGCAGGGGCAGTGGGAGGCTGAGGGAGACAAACGAGAGAGTGGACAGACTCTCTGCCCCTTTCAAGGCTACGGCCGGCCCTCCGCATGTGGTCGACGGTGCTGCGGTAGATGGACCGGCATGCGCCAGGCCAGTGGGAAACACGAGACAGATGGCGTTAGGTCCTATCACATCGGTTCTCCCTGTCCGCTGGGTTCCCCCAATCCTCCCACGGGGAATCTGGGCTGGTGGCTATAACCCATTTGAGGAACGAAGACCTGAGCCTAGAGAGGAGGCTGACCTGCCGGCCAGTGGCCAAGCCAGGCTCAGAGCCCAGGTCTCCTGGCTTAGTCTCCTAGTGTCCCCTACCCTGTCCCCCTCCGGAACCTGGCTCCTGCTCTCTGGAAGCGCTCTGTGAAAGATGCTAGGAAGGGTGGTGGGCCGGGAATGTGGAGGTTTCTCAGGAGCGTGCATTCTGGTGGCTTTAGTCCAAGGGGATCAGTGTGACCAGTAGGCGCGGAGTAAGTGGGCCGAAGGGGAGCATGGGTAGAGGTGGACTGAGAAGGGGTGCAAAGGAGAAAACCAGTTGTGGGGACCAGAGGTCACTGGGTCCATCCGCTCAGCCTGATGGCCAGGGGGCTGCCAGACACTTCTAGGCCCCCTGGGCCAGGTCCCTTCACAGATGGTGCTGGAAGGTAAGGGGCTTTAAGGAGCAGCAGGTCTGAGGGAGATGCTAGTCAGGTCACGGTCACTGTCCTTGAAGGAACCCCAGTCGGCTCTAGAAATAAGGCCCACATCCAAGCATGAGGACCTTTCATGGGTACAGTGCTTTCTAAAAGGCAGACTCCAGGGAAGACAGGGCTGGCTGGCAGCCCAGCAGATGCTCAGGTGAAGTGACCAGGGCAGAGTTTGCTGGGCCCGGGGGGAAAACATGCAAATGGAGGCCCATATACTTTGTCAGATATTTGAAGGTGATACCACAACTCAGAAACTGCTCAATGAAATAATTTGATTTTCTCATCTTGACAGATATATCTTCATAATACAAATTGAAATATACACATAAAGGTTTTATACAACTGAGAGTGACTGAATAGCAAAGGAGACTGAATGTAGTTATTAGTACACATCCGGGGGCTTTGTTGGTGATGTTCGGATGCATTGCTACTTATTTTGTAAAATATATTGTCTTCATTTTTACAAGATCACTGTAGTTGTATTGTTGTAATCAAGATTTTCACATCATTTAAAAATTGGATATTGACGGTAATCATCTGAAGGATCGAAAATAAAATGCGATTATATTTCAAGTGTATAGAATATATTTCCATCAAAAACGTAAATTTTTTTTAACGTTTATTTATTTTTGGGACAGAGAGAGACAGAGCATGAACGGGGGAGGGGCAGAGAGAGAGGGAGACACAGAATCGGAAACAGGCTCCAGGCTCTGAGCCATCAGCCCAGAGCCTGACGCGGGGCTCGAACTCACGGACCGCGAAATGGTGACCTGAGCTGAAGTCGGACGCCTAACCGACTGCGCCACCCAGGCGCCCCCAAAAACGTAAATTAAAGTAAATGTAAAGAAAGGAGAACTTACATCCTCAAAACTTGTTTTCATTCCTTGAAATTATCTATGGATATTAAAACTATATACATTGTGAGGCGCCTGGGTGGCTCAGTCGGTTGGGCGACTGACTTCGGCTCGGGTCGTGATCTCACGGTTCGTGGGTTCAAGCCCCGTGTCGGGCTCTGTGCTGACAGCTCGGAGCCTGGAGCCTGATTCCGATTCTGTGTCTCCCTCTCTCTGCACCTCCCCTGCTCATGCTCTGTCTCTCTCTGACTCTCAAAAAATAAATAGATGTTAATAAAAAAAATTTTTTTAAAAACTATATACGTTGTAATCAACGAATATCAGATTTTAAAGTAAAATTATTTAGAGATGAAATATCCACATTTTTGAACATTTGTAACTGTGAACCTATTCACGGTCCCAGGTGTCCATGTGGTTGCCAATGTGAAGGATTAGCATCACACTTCATGTTACATTAATTTGAGTAATATGAATTCTTAGATGCTGAAAGATGTTCTTCAGCTGCCTTGTGTATTTATTGTGGATACCGCACTAATTCATGGGTACTTTTAGAACCACAGATTGGAACAGGGAGAAAAGCCAAATAAAAAGAAAATGTTGCTCAGCATTACTGGGAAAGACACTTTGTTATGCAAGAAGCTATGGCTAGTCGCTGTCTGAAAGGATTTGACAAGTTTAATTTGCCTCTGGAATGTTTCCTGCTACTTAGTCCCCTCCTCCACCACCACTCCTAGTGTCCCCCTCCCTCATCCGCAACAACGCAACCCACAGACCTTTATCTGGACAGAATCATCTTTTGTTCTTCACGCCAAGAAATGGAGAAGGGTTTCAGCGGAACCTGAGTGGTGTTAGGGGAGCGGATGAGGCTCCCGGGTCCCATGGATGTCCTGTGGTGGGGGCTCCTGTATGTTCTCTACTACGTTCGTTTGTGAGCATGTGTCTGTGATGTGTGGGGCTCAGGGCAGTGGCCTTTCTGCCCTACGCCTAAGGGTGATTCAGGGGATGGGATGAGATCTCATCAGTGAGATCTCTATCATACAGTTTAACGAGAGATAAATGATGGACCTTGTGCCATGGCTGGTGTCTAAACCTCTGTGTCTGCGTTCACTCATTCATTTCACTCGTGTGTGCGTTTATTCATTTATTTAAAACCTGTATTCACTTCCTCCAACCCTTCATTTCATTGTGGAATGCCAGGCCATAGGCAGTCTTGTGATGCAGCCCCAGATCCTACAGACGAGGGAATCAAGGCTCAGAGAAGTGCACTGGTGTACCTAAGGTCACACAGCAGGAAAGCCCCTGGCAGGTTTCACAGTAGAGGATGGACGCCACGTTTGAGTTTCAGGTAAAATCTGAATAGGTATTACTGTATCCCAATCGGCTTTTGGGGCTCTGCCACCCAGCCACCTGCCTCGGGGCCCTTTTCAGCTTGAAGAGCCACTTCCTGTTTGGGGCCAAACACTTCCTTCAAGTGACTCACAGGCTCCCACTGGTCTCGTGCTGGGAAGCCAGCGTGGGGGTGGAGATAGGCCCAGGCCACGTCACCTTCTGCCTGCGACCCCAGCTGGGTGACCCTGAGACCAAGCAGTGCCACAGATTAGAGGTAGGAGATGGAAAAGGAAGGAGGATGTCAGACGGTTCTCACCCGGCCTGGTGGGCAGGACTCTGAGGGAGCAGGGGGACCTGAACCCGGGCCACGGTGGGCAAGGGGGCAGCCTCCACATCCCGCCCTTCCCACATCTGGCTTCCAGGGTAGCCACTGCCTATGTAGCCGCTGAAGCAGAGACGGGGACGGGGCCCTCAGGGAGAATTTGCGACACTTTCTCTTCAGTGCAGAAGGACAGTTAAGTGGAAAGAACATGAGGCCGGGAGTCATGAACTTGAATTTCTGACACCAACTTTCTCATGAACTTGTCACTCCCTATCCTTCTCTGGGCCTCGATATCCATGCCTGGGGGAGGGCTCGCTGGCTGTGACCTTTTGTGGTATCTTGGTATCTCAGGATTTATGTGAAGAGATTTGGGGTTGAATTCTGGCTCTGCTACCTTGCTGGCTGCGCCCACGTCTCAGAGCCTTCATTTTAAATTTCGAAATAATAATCACTTTCAAGCATTTTATGTAATTTAATCCCCACATCAACCCTGTGAGTCAGGTTTACTATTATTGCTGTCATTGTAACTATTTTATAATACGGAGATTGAGGCACAGAGAGGTTAAGTAACTTGCCCGAGGTTACACAGTAAGAACCAAGATTCTGATGTGGACAGTTTGACCCCAGTGCCCATGCTGTTAACCACTATGTGCTTGCTACTCAAACTGTGGTCCTTGGACCTGAGCCCCAGCATCACCTGGGAGCTGGTCAGAAATGAAGGATCTCAGGCCCCCTTGTAGACCTACTGTGTCGGACTGTTTTAACAGGGTCTCCAGGTGATTTGTTTGCACACTGAAGTTTGAGAATGTTTCTATTGAGAGTGTTTATATTCCACCCATCACTTAGGGTCATAATGAATGGGAGGCGAAGGAGATAAGTATGTTTTGTAAACTGTGAAGTGCAGTGCGTTTAGAGCATGGTGAGAAACCTGGGGACTGCAGGTAGAGGGAGGCAGGGTTAGGGTGCCCCGGGGGTCTCTCAGTAGCCGGATGTCCTCTCTAAGCTGTCTCTGAGTCCAGTTCTGTCCCCCTCCGGTCTGAGGCCGAGCTTGGCTGTGTGTTTCTTGCTGGGGTGTGGCTCCAGGGCCTGATCGGGTTGGAGAGTTCTCATGTTGGCATGGGCTTGAGCCGCCCCTGTCCTGGGGCTGCAGGGCACCAAGGGGCCCGGGTCCCAGCCCTGGCTCTGTCTACAACTCTCTGGGAAGGCCAGGCCAGCTCCCGGCCCTGCCAGCCTCGCTCTGCCCTGGTGGGCAACGCGGCAGCATCCCTTGCAAGCCCGCAGTGCTGCCCCAGAGCTGTGTCCCTTCTCCGTTTCTCTCCAAGGCCTGTCGGAACCAACTCTCCTCCCAGTTCCCGGGCAGGAGGGCTGCCCTGCCGGCTGTAGGAGCTGGTGGTAGGGGAGCCAGTACATGAGTCAGAAGTTAGCCACATAATTGCGGTGCCCCAGATCCCGCCTCCAGCCCACCGCCCTCCCCCATCGGCTGCATTAGAAGAGCAGCTGGTTTGGCGGCTACCTCCAGAGGAGCAGGTCTCTGGGCAGCACGAAAGGGCCTCTGCTCCCCCAGGAGCCACACGCAGCCCCAATTTCTCCCCAGAGTGGCTGGAACTTGGATTGCATGTACGTGGGTTCTGGAGCGGGCAAGAGTGGTTCAGGGTACTGGTTGTCCTGTGTTTGGGGTTGGGGCTGGTCTGTGGGCAGCATGTGTGGAGGTAGGATTGCTTGTGGGGTGTCTGGTGGCCCATAGCTGGACCACCCGCCGGCTTAGCAGCTTCCCTGGGCAGGGACAAGGTGTGACCCATCCCTGGGCCCCACACCCAGCATGGGGTGGGCACGGCATGGGGACTGGCTAAGGGTCGGGTGGGAGAGGAGAAGGTAGGGTGGACCGATGAGTGATCTGACTGGGTTTGTCCCCTTGTCCCCTCAGCTGTCCCAAGGAAGTGACAACACCACCTCTGTGGACAGGACATCCTCAAGAGCCCTGCTCACAGCCGCTGCTACCTTCTTCCAGGTAAAGAAAAGAGAAAGAAAGGGTGGGGGGTGGGGGGAGAAAGGAGGTAGGGACAAGCCACAGAGAGCAGTGCTCTGGCTTCTAAAACAGTATCTACCTCTCCTAGGGAGACAGCACCTTGCAATTTACAAAAACCAAAGAACAAAAAAGCCAATCAAGGGGGACAGGGATTGTTGTCCCATTTGATGGGCGAGTAAAGAACTGGGGTATTCTTAGACAACTTATTCCAGTGTACTGGATACTTGTCTAAGCACCTGACATGTATTAGCTCATTTAATCCCCTCAATAGCCCATGAGGTGGGTGCTATTATCCCCGCTTTATGGATAAGGAGACTGAAGTATAGTGGTATCCTACCAATTAGTAGGTGGTAGAACTGGGTTTCAAACCCAGGCAGACTGACTCTCATTGCACATTCTCAATCCCTGTGATTTACTGCCTCTAGAACCATGTATTAAACGAAGTTTCCTTGACATCCAATTCGGGGGTTTAAAGAGCTCCTATTCCCAGAGGAGATCTGTATTTTCAAAGATAATCCTGGCGAAGGTGATGCTTCAGCCAAAGGAATGAAGAGCAAATGGTGGAATTAGAGGTCTTGAATCACGGAATTGGCATGAACCTTCAAGGTGTGCCAGGCCAGCAAATTCCTGTGACTTTCTTCCTCAGCATTCTAGTAAATCCAGTTTTCTTTGGTTACCGGATGGAGACCAAGAAATCTGAGAGGAGGGAAGAAAAGGTTAGGCCCCAAGTTCTCAGACGTGCCTAGAAGTAGAGGGGCTTCTGTTTTTCACAGGACACCACAGTGAAGAGAGATGAAGGGACAGTGAGGAAATCAGTATTCTGTGCTAATTCTGAGGTCACCTTATACTAGACCCGGAACAGATATGTGCAAACAGATATCAAGGGGTTAAGCAAAAATTGTGGGAGAAAATGCTTAATGGAGACTTTTTTTATAGTAACTTTTTTTTCTGTAAATTGGGAAAGGCTAATTATTATTCAGGAGCAGAACTGGGATCGGGCTCGGAAGTGGCTCTGCAGTCGCATGGTTTAAAAGGCTGTGATCTCCTTTCCTTCCACTGCACGTGTAAGCAGCTTTTCTGACTCACAAATAAACAGGTGCCTGCTTGGTGCCAGGCCCAGTGCAGAGGCACAGGTCCCCTGCAAAGTGACTCCTCTAGCAGGGATGGGGCCTGGGGTATCTTGTGTCCCCGTCGCCTGGTGCAGGGTCTTCAGAAAAACTTGGCCAAACGGATTAAAAATCTCTGCCTGGGGAAGCTCTCAGTCTGGTGGGCAAGGCAGCTACGGAAGCAGATAATTACCGGGCACAGAGGCCTGTGATCATGTCTCGAGAGCTCTGCCAGATGACGGGAACACAAAGAGAGGAGGCAGTGGGCTTCTGGGGGGGGGGGGGGGCGGATCAGACCAGGCTTTGCACAGGGTCCATTTGTTAAGGTGGATAGGATTTGAATTGGGGTGGTGGGGAGAGCTTTCCTGGCAGAGGGCCCAGCATGAGCAAAGGCGTGGAGGTGGGGAGGCCGGATAATGTGGTGTGCTTGGAGCAGAATGGTGTGAGGAGGGGCAGGGGGAGGTGAGGCTAGACAGGTAGGTGTAAGGGGAGGGAAGCAAGAGAAAGATTCCTTAAATGGTAGGCCTTGCTTTTCTTCCCATCCCCAAGGGCCTGCTTGGGAAGCCTGTTTGTATGATAACTCTGCTATTTTACATAAATAAATAAAATAAATCATTGCTCTCTGTTCCCTCCGGGGGTAAAAACCGGGCAGGGACGAGTTTGCTCAGTGCAAGTCTCTGCCAGACTCAGCTTTCTCCTTTTCCTCCTTTTCGGGTGGCTCCTCCTTCCCGGGGACCCAGGGAGAGGCATCGGAAAAAGCCAGCCCGGTCCCTGTGACTGAATCACTGGGCTCCTGGGAGGCTGGGGTGTCAACCGAGGTGAGAGAATAGTGAAAGCCAACCCCACCAGGCCCCCAGGCTGACCCTTGAGGCCCTGCCAGAAACCCTGAGAATATTTGCTCACTCTGCCTGCTCCAGGGAGAACCTGTCAGTGCCAGTGGGGGAGGGGGGTGATAGGGGTCCCGGCAGCTTAAAGACGGAAGCACTCAGCCCTCCAGGGAGGGAGGGGGCTGTGTGGGGGGGGGGGGCGGGATGCAAGCCTACACAGGCCACCCCGCTGGGGAACCACCCCTAGGAACTAACTGTACAGGGGATTTCTGCATGGGAAGGGAGGCCGGATGGAATGACTGCAGATCTTCCCTGGTGCCGCGACATTGAGGACTTGGATAGCCTGAAATCCAAGGATAGTTCTTAGATCCCTGTTGGATTGCGCCAGGACTCCTTGACCATAGGAGTCTTGAGTGAGGTGATTCTGAGACCCCGGTTTAGAGAGTCTGTAACGAGAGATTTTGAGTTTTGAGATGTTAAGCTCTGTATCCCAGGCAAGGCAAGGTCACACTCTTGGTGACTACTCAGCCCACGCTCATACCCCTGACTGGGGAAAGAGAGGTCCTTCCTAGGCCAAGAGAAGCCAGGTCCCCTGGGCAGGGTCCATTCCTGGCTCCTGTCCAGCCTGTAGCCCCAGACATACCTCAGACATGCAGGTCTGTCCCCCTAGGGCCTCAACGGCAGGTGCAGCTCAGGAGACCTATCCTGACCTCTGCTAGCCTCCCCTCCTCACCCATAAAACGGGGATCTGGTACTTACCTCTGGAATCAGCCAGATGCTTCCATGAGCCGATATGCATGGAGGCTCCTGGGCACTAGAAAACACTGCACGTGGCCGTAATCCCAGCTGCTGTTGCTGCAGTGTGGTTGTCTCCTTGAAAGGAAGGTTCGTGTCCGATTCTCTGTGAATCCTGCTTGGCTCCCAGCAGTGCCTGGTACTGAGCAGAGGCTTAAACATTCACTGAGTGACCTTAAGAGCTTTAGGTAGGGAATAAGTCCTCCCAGAGGCCACCGTTCCAAGGAAGCCATCCCTTCCCAAGGGAGGAGCAGGGAGAACTTTCTGCAGGGGGGGGGGGGGGTGGGCAGGGGGCAAAAGGGGCGGAAGAACTAGGGAAGCCACCGGCAGGGTTGGGAGCAAGTCTGCCTGGAATATAGTCAAGCTTGGCCTGCTCAGAGGGGAAGGGAAATCAGAGGTCTCCTGGCACGGAAGTGTTGGATAAATAGGCTGCCTGGCACCATTGTGGAAAGAGATTAATAACGACCCTAATTATGGCCTGATTGATCTTTTGAGGGCTCCTGCAGAGCCCCGGCCTTGGCCACTGAGCAGCTGTTCCCCAAAGAACCAGCAGGCATGACGGGGGACTGGGGCCGCTGGCCTGCCTCGTCTTTTCACCTCCGAGGCCTCCCTCCTGGCACCTCTCCCAGCCTCTCCCCACTGGCAGCTGCCTCCTTGACAGACTTCCTTCCTTCCCTACATCTGGCTACCTTCTCTGTTGGTTTCGTTAAATCTAGAGCTTTCCGTGAGGCCCACAGAAGTGGACTGACTTGCCCAAGGCCACACAGTGAGATGGTGGCAGCCAGATCTCTCCATTCTAGCCATCTGACGAGGCTCAGGGACGGGAAGGTGGTAACTGTGGGAGCACTCCTCAGAAGCCAACTGCAGAAAGCTGTGCCTCAGGGCAGTGGGGTAGGGTCTGGGATTGGCTGATCGCATTATCAGCCCTGTCCCCCCACTGCCAGCCCCAGCCCTGGGGCCAAGGATTTGTCTCGTGGGTTTGGGTTTGCTTGTTTGGTGAGCTTCCTGGAGGTGCCCTGCTGTTCCTGGGCTCCCAGAGGATGAGGAGTCTCCTTTTGGCAACAGCCTCACCATCATGGAACCCACATGGGCTTCACCTGCTGGCTGGGACCTGGGGGTGCCCTCAGCTCTGAGAGAGGCCCTGCTCATGCCTCCCTGTCACCAGGCTTTCCTTGTGCTGTCCCCTACCTAGAGCCCCTGCTTCCCCCACTTTGTGCCACAAATCCTTCCTTATTTCTGAATTCCGCTTAGATCCACCCTCTCCAAGAAGCCAGCCTTCAGTGATCCGTGCTGGGAACCATGGAGGCACAGGAGTTATGGGACCCAGAAGAGACCCTGACCCAGGCAGGGAAAGTTTCCCAGAGGGGCTGCTGAGTTGAGACCAAGAGGAGTTTTCCAGGCCTTGAAGATAGGCAGAGGGGCCCAGAGCTAAGTCTGTTTCATGGGCACACCTGCACTGGAAGCAGGGGATGACAAGGCAGTGAGGAGGAACCCCAGGGAGGTCCTGGTCTACCTTCAAGGCCATGTTTCCTGAGCACTATGGGGAGGAGTCCTCATAGCCCTGTGCCTTTTATGCCTTGGGTTTTACTCCAAGGGAATGTTGGGGTCATTGCTGTACCTTGGTCTCTGTCAAAGATGGTGAAGGCACCTGGGCAGGGGCAGAGCCCTGGCCTGGGGCTCAGGATGACTAGGCCTCTAACCTTGTCTCAAGCCTTCCTGCAGCTCTCAACCTCATCTTGACTGTTCTAGGCAGGGGCAGGCTCAGGGCTCCCAGCATTAGTCCTGGGAAGGGAAGGGGTTCTTCCCCTCAGACTGGGCGAGGACTGTGGGGCTTGTCCTTCCCTCCTCCCTGTGCAGCCCCATCTCTGCTTTCCTCCTGGTGATGAAGACAGAACAGGTGGTTAAAAGGTTTTGGGGGGTGTGCCAGAAAGGCCCTTGAGGACCATCTGGTGGCATGTATCCCATGATACAGATAGGAAAGCTGAGGCCAGAGGCTTACGGAGGTCACCCAAGGCTGAGCTGGGGTTGAGGACCGTGAAGCCAGCCATGGCCAACAAGAAGTGGGGACTTCTCCTTGTCCACACCCGTGCTCTGCCTCCCTCCCTGGGGCCCTGGCAGGCTCCTGGAGAAGGTCAGGTCTCCTCCTCCTCCAGCCCTACACTTGTCAGGGGTTTCCTTTTCCCTCCCCCTGGGTTCTTGGTGCTGTTCATGCCCCTGCTCCCCGAGTGCCAACCAAATAATTGGGCTTGGCCCTTTGATATGCATTTTGCAGTGACACAGGCGTTGTGGCCGGTACAGCCATGGAAGGCAGCAGGAATGTGGGCAGACCTTCCCTCTGGGGCTGGTGCCATGGAAGGACTCAGCAGTCCTGGGTTCAAATCCTCCCTTCTCCCCAGTCAGCTGTTTGGTCTTGGGTGAATCACTTAATCTCTCCAGCCTGCCTATCTGTCTGTTGATCAATCCATTGATAGAGATATCGAAGTTGAATCCATATCTATTTAATGAATATACTTTTGGGTTTTTTTTTTTAAGTTTGTTTATTTTGAGAGACAGAGAGAGATAGCGAGTGCACGTGAGAGCGAGCACATGCACGCAGGGGAAGGGCAGAGAGAGAGGAGAGAGAGAGAATCCCAAGCAGGCTCCCCACTGTCAGCATGGAGCTGGACGTGCGGCTTGAACTCGTGAACTGTGAGATCGTGACCTGAGCCAAAATCAAGGGTCTGATGCTTAACTAACTGAACCACCCAGGTGCCCCTAGGCTTTTTTCTTTTTTTGGAGGTATCTAAGTTTACAGAAAAATCGATCCAAAGGAAAGAGAGCTGCTACCATACTCTCCCTCCCCACCTCACAGTGGCCCTTATTGTCACCATCCTATATTAGGGTGGCGCATGTGTTACCGCGGGAGACAATGTTGACACGGTGTTACCTAAAGTCATAGTTACGCTAGGGCTCGCTCTTGGTGTGGTGCGTTCTGTGGGGTTTGACAAAGGTATGGTGACATGTGTCCGTCACTGTGGTGTCCTATAGAACAGTTTCATTGCCCTAGAAATCTTCTGCTCTTCTCCTGCCCCCCACCCCTGACACCCGCTGATCTCTCTACCACTCCCATGGTTTTATCTTTACCAGCATGTCACAGAGCTGGAATCATATAGTCTGGAGCCTTTTCAGGCTTCCGTCACTTAACGATAGGCTTTTGAAGGTCTCTTCGGGTGCTCGTGTGGCTTGATGGCACATGTCGCTCTATCACTGAGTACTCTTCCATTGTCTGGGTGGATCACGGTTTGTTCATCTGTTCACCCTGGGGCCAATATTTCTAGACTGTAAAAGAAGGCTGTCGAGCTCTACTTTGGTACAATCCCTGTCACTTTCTGTAATAACTGGCTTCTTTCACTTTGCATCATGTTTTCGAGATTTATTCATGTTGTAACATGTATCTATGTTTGATTCCTTTTTTTGCAGCCTTGGGTACTTTTTTGTGTCACTCCATCTAGTCCCCGTTTCTCGGGTGGTTACAGTAAGGCTCAGAGAGAGCTAGTGACCTGTCCAAGGTTACACGGCAAGTCCGTTGAAGACCGGGCTGGAACCTGGGCACTGACATCTGGCCTGAAATTCTTTCCACTCTCAGGAAAGAGAACAGGCTTGGGGGGCTACAGCCAGCACCGTACAGGGCGGTGAGGATGGTCGTGTGAGGTAGAAGCAGGAAGGAGGGTCAGGTCCGTGCCCAGGATGTCAGGATGGGAGAGGACCCTAATAGTGCCAATATCCTGCTCTGTAGCAGGTGCTCACTCCATCCCGGGTCTGACCCCTTGAAGGCCCTCCCCTGTGTAAAACAGGAGGCTATGAAAGTTCAGGGCAGGGCCAGGAATTCAGGCAGAAAACAGAACTTTGGACCGAGGGGCGCCCTTGAACATCAGGCTCAGAAGCGAGGGCTTTCTCTTATCCCAGGGCCAGGAGGAGCTCCCTGCTAGGGATTTCTTGGGAACTTGGCTGATACCGGCAGTCCTGGAGGTGGCTTGGAGAAATCGATCCATCCTAAGTAATACCATTAGCCCTGGTGGGAAAAGGAAGTGGCAGGGGAGGCTGGGGAGAGTCTGGTTTCTGGGAGCCTGCTTGAGTGCTCAGTGTCTGAGCAGCACGTCTCTGTTAGCAAGACTTCTGGGCCTCCTCAGAAGTACCTTCCGGGAAGCCCTCAGTGCCTCCTCCTTTTATGGCTGGTCCCTGGGGATGTGGGAATAATTCAAGCCATCCCATGGGGGAGACAGGCCCATCAATGGTGCTCATGCAAGATGTCTGGGGAAGACTGAGGGCTATGGGAAGCTGGGAAACCCTCTAACCAACCTGGATCTCAGGGGAGGCTCCCTGGAGGAGATAATGTCTGAGCTGAGACTTGAAGGATGGGTAGGTATTAGTCAGCTGAAGGGACAGCAAGTTCTGGAGGATAAGGCTGGAAAAATCAGAAACCATTTGTTCAAGAGCTTGCTCTGGCCACAGGTGAGGGCTTGGGTTGGTGGGGTGTGATCCCCGGAGGGAGGCCAGAGGATTTCCTACCTAGGGAAGAGATGAGACCTGAGCCAGGCCAAGGGGATGGTGAGAAGAGGCTATGAGGGATGTTAGAAGCAGGTTGGGGGGGGTGGGGAGGGAGGGAGGCGGGGTGCCTGGGTGGCTCAGTTGGTTAAGCATCCGACTTTGGCTCAGGTCATGATCTCACGGACCGTGAGTTTGAGCCCTGCATCGGGCTCTGTGCTGACAACTCAGAGCCTGGAGCCTGCTTCACATTCTGGGTCTCCCTCTCTCTCTGCCCTCCCCCACTCACACTCTGTCTCTCTCTCTCAAAAATAAATAAACATTAAAAAATAAAAAAAATAAAAAGCCTTGGGGTGCCTGGGTGGCTCAGTTAGTTGGGCATTGGGCTGCAGCTCAGGTCGGGATCTCGCGTTTCACAGGCTCGGGCCCCATGTCGGGCTCTGTGCTGACAGCTCGGAGCCTGGAGCCTGCTTCGGATTCTGTGTCTCCCTCTCTCTGCCCCTCTCTCTCTCTCTCTCAAAATAAATAAACATTTAAAAAATTAAAAAAAAAAAAAGCAGGTTGAAGAGGTCAGTGTGGCCTGTGCTGGGTCTGCAGGGCCTGGGTGACTCGCCCGGGGACAGGCAGTTACTTCTGGCTGTCTCGATCAGGAGACAGCCACCAGGTGGGCTTTGCCACACCTAGTAACTGAAGCCGTGGGAAGGGACAAAAGGCCCCAGGAGAATATGCAGAAGAGAGAGAAGAGGTTTGCCTCCCCAAGATGCCCCTATAGTTATGAATGGTGTGAAAATTCATCACGCAGGGGGAAGGGGGGAGATGATTCCAAGAGCCACAATCAGCTGAGCCCTGGGCTGAGGCCCTAGGGCAGGGGGTTCTGCTTTCCTGATTTGAAATGCAATTTCCATTCCTGGTGCCTTGTAATGCTCAGTTGGGGGGTGGGGGGTGGGGGGTGGGGGAGGGCAGAGGACATGTGGGACTCAGTCCCAGGCTCCAGGAGTCCTGGGAAAGGCTTGTGAGAGCAGGGGGACCTGGGCGTGCGCTCCTGTTCACAGAACGCCCACCTGCTATACCTCAGTCACTGCAGTGATGTGCCCTCTCGGCACCCGCCCCCCAGTCTGGTCTCCTATGGGTGTCAAGGCAAAGGCTGTTACCCCATTTTACAGATTCAGAAACCAAGGCTCAGGGAAGAACCCTAGAGGCCCCAGCCACAGAGCAAAGGTGAGGACAGATGTGATGGATCTGACCAGCAGAGGGCCTACTCTTGGGGTAAGATCTGGCCTTCTACCCCCTCTGGAAGGCTGCGAATGTGGGAATACATTTGTACGCTCCTTCTAGAGTGGAATGAAGTACAGCTGAGAGCCTTCTGCCCCAACTGCCCCTGCCGCTCCACAACCCCACAGGACCTAAGTCACCAGACTACAACAGCACCCCACTGCACACTGTTCCCTAAGCCCTGGGCTCAGCTTGGCTCAGAGAGCCCTCAGCAGCTGCATCCTATTCCGCATACCTCCCCGGGGAGCCACGGGCACAGAGGCTACGCCAGACAATTCCCAGCAATTAGGAGGCTCCTGGTCAGTCAATATTCCCAGCAAGGCCCTAATGCATCTCCCCCCTCCTAACAGACCAGAGGCTGTAATCCTTGTGCTGAGGTTAGCATTTGGTCGGGTGGGGCAGGGGAGCAGGGGTAGGGTAGGCCCGAAGCCCAGACCGACCGCCCCTCTGGAGCAGCCCCTGGGCACTTAGGCCTCAGCTCAGTGCTGCCTCCAGGAAGCATGCCCCGCCGCTCCCCCTCCCCCCGCCGCTCCCCCTCCCCCTGCCACCATGCACAATGTTAAGTGCCCACAGGTCCCCCTTACTCTCTCCAAAATACCAGCTCCTGAGCCATTATAGCCGGCCCAGGGGTTGAGGTCAGCAAACTGCCCCCGTAAAAGGGCTGGGCAGTATGTATTCTAGTCTTTGTTGGCCATTCAGTCTCTCTTACAATCACCCACCTCTGCAGTTATAGTTACGGAAGCCATAGACAATACATAAGCAAATGATTGAGGCTGCATCCAATAAAACTTTATTTATGGACACGGAAATCTGAGTCTCGTATAATTTTCATGTGTCACAACATATTCTTGTTTTCATTTGTTCCCCCAAACTGTGAAAATATAGAAAAACCATTCTTAGCTTGTGGGTTATATAAAAATAGGTGGCTGGTTGGATTGAGTTACATGAGTTACAATTTGCCAACCCTGGGCCTAGAGCAAGGCCCCTTGGAGCCAGACTGACTGGCTCTGCTGTGTGACCTTTGGCAAATGGCTAAACCTTTCTGTGCTTCAGATTTCTCATCTGTAGAATGGGGGTGATAATGATAATACGTGGGAAATGTCAAATGCTGCGGCTGCTTTGTTGTTCTTGCAAAGCAGCTTTGGGCCATTTTCAAAGGTTAAACATGGAGGCGTGCCTGGGTGGCTCAGTCGGTTAAGCATCCAACTCTTGATTTCAGCTCAGGTCATGATCTCTCGTGGTTCATGAGATTGAGCCCTGCATCAGGCTCCACACTGAGTATGGAGCCTGCTTGGGGTTCTCTCCCTGCCCCCTCTCTCTGCCCCTCCCCTGCTTGCACACTCTGTCTCCCAAAAATAAATAAACGTTGAAAAAATTTTTTTAAGAATAAAGGGTGAAATTTTTGGCTTGTGAGTTTGATCTCATAGGGCTGCTATAAGAGTTAATGCAGAATAAGTGACTGACTTTGCCTCTCACAGGTCCTACGGGGGCCCTGAGGGCATCGGTGTGCCTGTCCTGTTCACATTGTCTCCAGGACCTAGGATAGGACCTGACACATAACATGTGGCTTCGAGTTTCTAGAGTCCCACAGATGGGGGGGTTGCATCCTGACTCCTTGGGTAAATTATTTGGCTGCTCTGGGCCCCAGGCCCCTCGTCGGTCAATGGGATGATAGTGACAGTGGTGATAAGGATCAGATGATGTTTGACATCAGGGCATGTGAGGGGCCCAGGCCGGCGGCCACTTGACCACATTTGGCCCTTGCTGGCCCCAAGAGGCCGAACCCCCCCACAGGTGTCTCCTGGGCGCCAGGCAGGGTCGGGCAGTTGCCCTGATGGCAGCAACTCGACCCACGGGCCACCGTTCATTGTTCCACCGACCACGGGCAGAACTCCCTGAGCGGGCAGCCCCCTGAGCCCAAAGGAGCGAACACTTTGGGGGCACCCGAGCAGCTTCCCAGCTTGACCGCAGCCGGGTGTCAGACTGCACGCCAGGCACCGTCCCGTCCTTTCTCCGAGCCTCAGCTTGTCCGGTTATCAAATGGGTTTGGGACGTAGGCCCTGCCACCTGAGGGGCAGAGTGTTCACCCAGTGCCTGCTGTATTTCAAATAAAATACGTTGGGGGACACGATTGAGAAAATAAAGCTGAGAACGGCTGAGGGAGGATGGGAAGGGGTTGCAGTTTGACAGGAGGTGGCCTGGGAAAGTCTGGTTGAAAAGAGAACATTTGAGCAAAGACCTGAGGAGAGGAGGGGAGGAGGGAGCCCCGTGGAGCTCTAAGGGAAAAGCAGTCCCGGCACAGGAAGCAGCAGCAGGGACAGAGCAGGTGTGGCTGGGAGGGATCGGTTCGGGGGTGAGGGGCAGGAGACTGCCGGGGAGCCGGCAAGGGTGTGGGCCTTACCGCGGGGCCCTGTGTGGGACTGGCACCTTCTGCTGGGCCTGGGGCTGGCTGCCTGCACCTCCCCTGCCTCATGCCCCTGTGCTTCCTCCTGCAGGACCGGCCAGGGGCCTCATGGGTGCCTGAGGGCCGGGCGCCAGGGCCGCACGCAAGAGCATGGTGAGACACCAGCCCCTGCAGTACTATGAGCCACAGCTGTGCCTCTCCTGCCTCACGGGCATCTACGGCTGCCGCTGGAAGCGCTACCAGAGATCCCACGATGACACCACACCGGTGAGCCGGGCTGGGATGGGGTCAGAGGACTAGGGAGCCCCAGGGCCTGGGGGAAGCGTCTCAGCTCCATCACTCTGCTGTGTGGCTCTGGACAGGTCAATGCCCCTCTGGGTTTCAGTGTCTCCTTCTATAAAATGGGCCCGTGGTCACTCCTAAATCTACATGGCCAGGTGGGAAAGGAAGTAGGCCACCCTGTCACAGATGAGGCTGGTGAGCTCTCCTCTGACACACGGGACCTGGGCTGCTCCTGAGGTCTTGGCAGAGAGGGACGCTCCAGGAGGGACACTCCAAGAGGAAGGGCTCACCCCAAGGTGAACAGAAGTTTTCAGCTTCCTGGCAGATCCAGACAGGCCGGAAAGCAGGTGAGTGGTTGGAGGGAAGGGTGAGGAGGTGGTGCCAAGCCCTCCTGGAGCTTGGGAGCTGGCAGGGCCATGGCCTGGCACCAGGACTCTGTCACCTGAGCCACAGGCCTGTCAGAGCTGGCAGCAGGTGCCCAGCCAGATAAAGAAAGCCTCCTTCAATGGCCGGCACCCCAGGCCAAACCCAGAGCCGAGCCACGCTTCCGTCCCTGGGTCTCTGTCAGCCCATGGATCTAGTTTCTTCTCTGAAGGAACCCAACTCCTTCAGGAGGGAAGAGAGGGAGGTCAAAGGAGTTTATCTAACAGGTTTGCTGCCCGGTAAACAGCTTTCCTCCTCTCTCCTGTTTGTCGGAACAAAGAAGCCAGCCTCCAAATTCAGCCAGCCTTGAAATAGGCCAAAGGTGTGGGTGGTCAGCTGAGGTCAGAGGCCAAGTATCACCAGGCTCTCTGGATGGGGAGGATGGGGAAACCTGTCCACCATCCTGACCTCCTTCTCTGCCTGTGCTGGTGACCGACAGAGCACTAGCCTGAGTCAGGAGCCTGGGTTCATGACTCCCAAATGGTAAGAAGCAGGTGCCACGTGGCCTGATGTATTGCCACTCCCAGCCCAGAGGAGGCCACATGCTAAGCTGAGGCAAGGAAGAGGGAGGGGCCTGCCCAAGGCCCCAGGGCAGGTCCCTGCAGTGCTGGGGTGGCAGCCTCAGTCTACCCTCGGCCCTGCCTGGGACAGCCTTTCCCTCTTACGTGTTTGTGGGATCTCCCCAACAGTGATGTGGGCCATGAGATCAGAAGTCAGGCAGGCTTAAGTCCAAATAGCGCCCAGTTGTACCAAATTGCACAAAATTGTACCCGGTTGACTCTGGGCTTTCTCACCTGTGCAATAACATCCCCACTGAGGGAGCTGCCGGTGGCACTAATGGCACCAAGGGACGGGCACAGTGCTGGCTGTGACTAGTCGTTAAGTCATTCCCGACTCCAGGGCCTCGGCCTCTCCATCTGTGAAATGGAACAGGGGTTGGGTCAAGACTTGAGAATTCCTTTTCCACTGTGATCTGCTCTGAGCTGCGTTCTCCCCAGGGACTCGGGGCAGGCAGCAGGGCCTCCCCGTGTCGGGAAAGGCAGCAGCTTGGCAGGCAGCTGGCATCTGGGTGTCTGTGCCAGGAGCGGTGCTGAGCGCTGACACACGGCTACTCGTTCCTCCCAACGAGCCCTCGAGCTAGATGTCGCGGCCACCATTTCACATGGGGAAGCAGAAGCCAGGGATGCCAGTGAGGGGCAGAGTTGGGAGCTGGCCCCGGGCAGCGTAGGTCCAACAGCTCCGGGTGGGAAGACAGCGGAAGCTGAGGGAGGAGGATGGCTGGGCTCCCCAGCGGCAAGCCCCTTGGCTGTCAGAGTAGCCGCTGGAGGAAGGCGTGGCTCCCAGGACATCCCACACCCCTCAGTGCGCCCAGGGCAGGCCCATCCCAGGCTTCAGAGTCAGGAAGTGACCGGGCTTGGCTGTGACCAGCACGGGGCCCCGGGGTGGAGGAAGTGGTGAGCTGAGGCCAGTTCTGGACTGACTCAGAGCCCAAGTGGTGCCGGCTCCACAGATGCCAAGATCTGGGGTGCCAGGTATGGCACAAAGGCAGTAGGGGCTGCAGGGGCCACAAGCCAGCTTGGCCTGGAGAGGGTTTTGCCACAGCTCTGGGTGTCAGAGCCTCCGGGCCTCCACAGGAAGGGCTGAGCTCACCTCAGGCGACCCACGAACCACGGAGACTCCCCCTTCCCTGTCACTCACCTCATTCCGCTTCCCCGCCCACTTCCCCGGGTTCCAGCCTCAGCCTGCTCACCCTTTTTCTCTCTTTCCCCCTTGTTCTTTCTCCCCAGTCCCTCCTTAGATGGCTGGGTGAGGACCGAGGGCGAGGCCTGTGATGTCCCCGGGGGGGCTGGGCCCTCTAGCCTGACACAGTGAGGGGAATAGTGATGGCGTCAGAGCTGGTGGAGCAAACTCCCTAAGTTTTGCTGAATGAACAGGCCCTGGGGTGAGCTCTGGAAGCACAGGTTGGGGGAAAAGAGCACTGTCAGGGCCTCCAAAAGGCGTGGGGGCTCCAACTTTGGGCCTGTGCTTCTTCTCATCCCCAACTTCCCCTCAGACTTTGGGGGCCCCTCCCTCTGCCCAGGTACTGCCGCCGCTCAAGTCCCCTTGGGGGAGCCTCCCCCGGCCTTTCCCAACTCAGACAAACCCTGGCTCAAGTTCTTCTGTGAAGCCAGACCTCTCTGGTCCTCATCTGTGAAATGGGGTGACAGACTGGGGGTGAGTCGCAGAAGCATTTCACTCATGATCTTGCTCAGCCTGGGAAATAAAGCATGAGAGTAACAGTTAACATTTATTGGATACCTATTGTATGCTGGGATCCCAGAGCTTACCTGCATTGCCCTGTTGATTTGTTAGGTCGCCCCTGTGGGGCAGTTAACCATCATGCCGATGGAGAACTCAAGGCTTAAAGCCGCATCACACATCACACTGGAGAGAGTCCCCGATAGATTTGCAACAGGAGCCTCAGGAAGATAAAGGGGGGAGGGCAGGGGGCACGCATGGTTGGAGTAGGAGATTAAATGAGAACTTGCAAGAAGGGGAAGAAAGCAGGGCCTGGAGGATCACTTGGGAAGTTGCCTGGGGAGGAGGAAGAAGATCGTGAGACCAGGAGTGTGCGGGGCAAGAATGGGAGTGGCTTGAATGCAAGACCTGGAGCCTTCCGTGGTTCTGGGATCAAGGGCTGGCCCTGCGGTACAGGAGTGGATCCTGGGGAGCCGGGAGGAGCCCCCTTCTCTGGGTCCCAGCTGGCAGCCTCCTTCCTGCCCCACCAGCCTATCCTTCCTGTCCCCCCAGCCTGACGCATTCCCACCTCCTCCGATCCTTTGCTCGTACTGTCCCCCACCCCCAGGACACACACTGGACAAATAAGGAAGCAGGAAACTGAGGACCGGTGAGGTGAAATGACCTATTCTGCCCCCAGCCCCTAGGGAGTGGAGGAGCCTGGCAGCAGGAGGCCGGCTCACTCGACAGCTAGGAAGGGGAAGTGAAGCTTTTTATAACTGGGGATAATTAATTGGTTGTTGTCTGTGACTCATTACTCTAATGCTGCCAATTAAGGACTTGCTAGGACAGAAGACAGTTCTCAGGCTGTCCCCCAGGGCCCCCTGAAGACTGTGTGTCTGTGGGAGGCAGCATAGTGTCAAAACCAGCTTCTCTGTAGCAAGAGGCATATAGGTCAGACACCTGAAGGAACTTCCCAGCCCAAGACAGACAGCGACTGTCACCTCTCTCGTGTTTCTATAGCACATTTGCCTTTTGAGGGCTGTTTTTTAAAAAGCTCGTTTGGCCCCTCTGTCTCACAGAGGAGGCTCCAGGAAGAATGAGTGGTTTATTCAAGCCACGGGGGTTGAAGGCACAGCCTGCATTGCCCCCTGCTTGCATCCCCAGTCCAGACTGTTCCACACCCACAGTCTTGTCTGGGATGCACTAATTACTTATTTAATCAACACACCCGTCCGTCCCGATACTTGCTCTGGGCCCTGGGGTCAGGGAGGGGTATCTGACCCGGCTCCCCCCTCCCTTGAAGGGCTCCCAGGCTGGTGGGGGAGCATACAAGATCCAACATACCCAGGCCACCCAGGATGATCCCTGCTGAGGCCCAGGAAAACCCCAGGCAGGAGAGCTGGCCTGACCTGATGTCTGGGAGTTAGTCCTGTCTCGCCGGCTGGGGAAGTGTTCAAGGCACGGGGAGCCATGCGGACCAGAGCTTCCTTGTGTACTGGAGTTTCTTGTGTTTGGGAACCGAAAGCAATCTGGCCTCAGTGTGGCTCCGCGTGAGGAGGGAAGGTGGTGGCCACATGGCCTGGGCCTGAGGCTGTGCCAGGGAGCCTGTTCCCCCTCCTGGGTGGAGGCAGCCCAGTCAGACTCAGGCTCTGTGAGGACCAGTCTGGTTAAATTGTGGAGGATGCACCGAGGGACCTGGGGTGGAGGTGGGGAGAGCAGGGAACTAGAGAGAGAGAGAGGTGGAGGCCGCTTTGCATACCCCAGGGAGGGGTATGCCGGTTCCGTGCAAAGGGAGGGATTCTAGAGACACTTGGAAGGTATAATCGACAGACTGGCTGTGGAAGAGATTGAGGGAGTCCTTTATGATGCCTCCCACCATCCCCTGATTTCTAGCCTAGCCGGATGAGGCCATTCCAGGGATGGAAATGGTGCTGTGTCCAGGGGCAAGTGGGAGGGGAGAGTGGTCTCTATAGAGTCCAGGAAGAGCACAGTGCAGGCGGGACACAGACAGCTAAGTCTCTCTTCCCCCAAGACCTACTTCCTACGACAGGAGCCCCTGCAGCCATACAAGAAGACCCCCGCTGGGGGATGTTCATCAGACCTCCACCCCCCACCCCTTGCCCCTCCCAGGAGAACCTCACCCCTTCATAGCATCCTGCTTTTGCTCAGGCTGTCCCCTCACTTGGAATGTCCCTTCTCTCTTTACGTCTCAAGGCTCGTCACGAACGCCTACCCTTCTAAGAATTACCCCCCCTTGAACAAAAAGAGAATCAGGCCTCCCTCCCTCGGGCTCCCACAGCACCTCAGGCCTGGGCTGCCCCTTCGGACTGTGACTTTCTGTGTTTCCCAAGGGACTCAGTGTTGTGAGAGTGGAGCCTGGGCCTCGGAGGAGGGGCCTGGGCCAGGCTGGGAGGATGGTTGAGGCAGGGGCCTGAAGAATGGTGAGCAAGCCAGTTAGGGGCTGTGCCTGCCACCCTGCTGACTGGGCCTGGAGAGGCAGGACCGCTGACGAGTTCTCAGATATTGGGTGTCTGGAGAGGGCCAGCATACACGTATGGACAGGTGCATGCTGTCTTCCGGTGCCCCCAGCTGTGGTTGGCAGATGACGACGCTGACTTCTCAGGACCTCCCAGGCCACGCTCGGAGCCAGATTGGGCTCTGCCGATGGGCAGGAGCCCAGGGGTGGAGAGTGTCCCAGCTGGTTCCCCACATCCCTGTCCTGTCGCCACCAAGTGGGCCTTGACAGGGGAGTGGATCCCAACTGGGAGTCAAGCTGGGCTCCCTGGATGAAGCAGCCTTTGCCCTGGGCTCCAGGGTGTGATTGGAGTCAGCCAGAAGTGCTTGGGTATTCCCTGCCAGGGAGCTGTGGCCTGAACTCTGCCCTGTCTACATCGTGGCTTAGTGTGCGACCCTCAGGCAAGGCCAGACCTTCTCTGGGCCTCAGCTTGCTTACGGGTTAGATGGAGGTTCAGATGCACGCCGCAAGGGTCCAGTTAGACAACGGGTACCAATGCACGTCACGTGTGGTGCAAGAGAGACCGCCGTCCCAACCCTGGGGAAAGTGTGTTCTCCCTATAAACTTTTAAAGGGGTGGCTGTTCCCTTCTCCAGCACTTTGGCTGAAAGGGGCCCAGCAGGTCAGAGGGGCGCCCTCTGATCCCCAGTTTTCCCACTCCTAGAATGGGGATAAGACCCCATGTTATCCTTTAAGCCTTGCAGGGCTGACATGACGATAAGAAAACGGGAGATGATGTTATTGCATCCATGAGAGACAGAGGAGAGTCTGGCAGAGCGCTGGTTTGTTGCGGTACAAACAGCTGAGGATTTATCGCTGCAATAAAGCCAGGCCATCTCTGGCCTTCAGGAACCCCTGTACTCCACCTAGCTCCTCCTTGAATGGTGCCGAGGGTGCCTGGCCCTACCTGGGAAGCAGCTAACGCTCCGTGACTGCCTTGAGTGTCTGCTTAGGGAGCCTGGGTGGGACAGGAGATGGAGCATCAGCAGTGCAGCCACCCACCACCCTGTGGCCTTGGCAGGGCCCTCTGAGGGCCTGGGATGATCCCTCCTGAGCCCCCCTTCCCCCCCCCCAGCTCCTCTGCTCCTGTCTCCCCATGGGCTGATGCAACCCCTAGGGTGGGTGGGGAGAGGCGGGGTGTTCCAGGCTGGGCTTGGTTTAATTCTACTGCCTAATGAGCCGCTCTGAGTGCACCCCAGCAGAAGCAAGGGCAGACAGAGGCCTAATTGCCCAGCTCTCTGTAGCCCAGAAAAATAAATCCAGCCTCTTAGGCTGTCAGGAGCTGGCTGGGGGTGGGGACTCTAATCCCTTTCCCTGCTTGGCCCTAATGCTGTAATACATCTCAAACCTCCCCGGGCCACCCCCTCCCCCAAATCTCCTGGGTCAGGGCCAAAGTAATCCTGCCAGGGCCTGCCTGCCTCTCCCCTCCCAGAGCTCCCCACACCCTTCCCAGCTGACATTTCCCAGACTTTTTCCGGTGCATCAGTCCCCCCATTTGGCATGTGGCAAGGGTGAAAACAGGCTGATGAGTGGAGGAGGAGCTGGCGTGCCCGAGATCCAGCCTGCAGGAGGGCAGACTGGCCCTCTGTGGGTAGGCACCCCTCAAGCTCTCCAGTCTTTGCAGGGCTGTGTGGTGCTGAGGGCACAGCTGAACTCTGCAAACTTTTTTTTTTTTAAATGTTTATTTATTTTTGAGAGAGAGAGAGCAAGAGTGTGAGCAGGGGAGGGGCAGAGAGAGAGGGAGACACAGAATCCAAAGCAGGCTCCAGGCTCCGAGCTGTCAGCACAGAGCCCAGCGCAGGACTCAGACCCACAAACTGTGAAATCATGACCTGAGCCCAAGTCAGACAGACGCTCAACCGACTCAGCCACCCAGGTGCCCCACTGGACTCTAGGACCTTAAAGCAGAGTGGGGACCCCACGGCACAGGGAGCAGGGCTCAGCCCTGTGGAAGGAGCCGTGCCCAGCAGCACCCACACACGGGGAAAGCGCTACCGTGGGGCAGACTAGAAAGCCTAGAAGCAGTGCACACGCATGTGAGGATATTCTGTGTGGTGAACGAACGTGGAAATGACGGCAGATTTCACAAACCGTGTAGAGACAGCTGAAGTATCCATTTGGTGGAAATAAAATTAGATCTCTGCCTCTTACCTCAAACCAAAATAAGTTCCAGATGGATTAAAATGTATTTTTTTTCTATCTTTAAATTCCTTTTCTCTATTGAGGAAGTGCACATTTGTTGAGAAAATTCAAACAACTTGGAAAGATGTAAAGTAGATGGAATTCTAATCTTAACGCTTGAGAGAAATGGCTTTCCAACCTCTATCCGTGCACGTATATATACATCCGTGTGGAGCGGTAGACAGATGAATATAGAGAGCTGGGTGGATTACAGGTTTGAATGTAAACCGCAAAGCCAAGAAATTACCACTATAAAATGTGAATCAAATATATACTCTTGGGCTACCTGTCTTAAACATGGTTCCAAAGGCAAAAACCTATAAAGGAAAAGAAGGGTAGATTAGACTACATGAAAATTTAAATTTTTATGCAGAAAGCATAATAAACCAAATTAAAGTAAAACGATGAAATAAGAAAAAATACACAATAGGAGCGCCTGGGTGGCTCAGTTGGTTAAGCATCTGACTTCGGTTCAGCTCATGATCTCACAGCTCATGAGTTCAAGCCCCACATCAGGCTCTGTGCTGACAGTGTGGACCCTGCTTTGGATCCTCTGTCTCCCTCTTTCTCTGCCCACGCCGCCCACCACCCCACCCACTGCCGCCTGAAAAAAAAAGACATTTAAAAAAAGAAAAAGGGGCGCGTGGGTGGCTCAGCCACCAGGCTGAGCCAGCTTCAGTTCAGGTCATGATCTCACAGTTCATTAGTTCAAGCCTTGTGTCAGGCTCTGTGCTGACAGCTCAGAGCCTGGAGCCTGCTTCGGATTCTGTGTCTCTCTGCCCCTCCCCTGCTCATGCTCTGTCTGTCTTCTTTCTCTCTCTCTCTCAAAAATAAGTAAATATTAAAAAATTAAAAAAAGAAAAAATATACAGCACATATGAAGGTTAATACTCCTACATAGAGCTTTTATATGCCCATAGCAAAGGAAGCCAGTTCTCCCAAACAAAAGCTGCTGAGCTCTGTGCCTTTATACCTTCTGCTCTCTCCCTCTGCCCCAGTCCGGGCTCCCTAACCTGTCATCCCAGCAGGCCCATTCCTTCCAGCTTTGCTGCATGCATCCCCTCCTCCGGGAAGCCCTCCAGACCATCTCTCCTCCCGTAACTGGCCGTAGGATGGGAATTGCCTGCTGGCTTCTCAGTCACCTGTGGGGGTTGCTCAGAGGGGAATCCAGGCCTCAATCATCTCCCTGTGCAGGGCACAGCACATATATCTAGGATGACTGGAAGAGAGAGGTGGCAAGGGTGTGGAGGGGAGGTGCTGGGATTTGCTTTGGTATGGGGTGTGAGGTAGGGGTATAATTTTTTTACCAATAGATGTCCCCACTCCATCTGTCGAATTCTGTATCCTTTCTGTACTAATTTACTACCTATCAATCTTGTGTCCTTGCTTCCAGGCTCTTCCCCTTCTTTCGGTCTGTTTCTCCATCTCTGAATTGGATCTGTAGAGGATGAGGCAAGATGATCTCTGAACTCTTGTCTAAGTCTGAAATTCCAGGGTTCCTGGCCTGGCACTGCCTATGACTCACTGTGTGACCTTGGGCCAGGCCTGGCCCCTCTGAGCCAATTTCCTCCTTGGTCAGACAAGGACAATTACATGTCTTGCTCACTGTTGCTCTGGGACAGTTGGAGATGCTGAAGGCACCCAGACCTGGGTGTGAATTCTGGCTCCACTATTACATTTGCCCTTTGTGGCCTTGGGCAAAGCCACTTCCCCTGGCTGACCTCTGCTTTCCTCCAACTATACCACCTGCTTTGCAGAGCTGCGGGGAGGACGAGAGGAGTTGGAGCATCTGGAGCACCTAGGGGCACCTCGCCCCAACTCTGTGAAGGGCCCACGCAGGGCTCTGTCCTCCACAGCCAGCGATGCGGGGCTGGGAGGGGGCATGGGACAGGTGCTATGCCAGGGTCTCCTTCCTTCATCTGTGCCAGCTCCTAGGACAGCAGCCTCCAGAGCTGGCCTGCCCTCTGCGTCCCACCAACGGTGACACCCACCCTGGGCTGGGAGCAGGTGAGCTGCTGGCTGTCCTCAGCAGCCGGAAGAAATTGGGTGTAGGGCAGGGGGCGGGGGGAACGTCTTGATCACTGTCTTCGCATAATTAAAGGGCTGTCAGATGCGAAACGATAATTATAGGAACCATCGTGGATTTGGCGACTTACAGCTTACATCTATATCTGGCAGCCCTCCCGTGAGGTAGAGGTGATGTCACCCCCGTGAATGGAGGAGGAAGCTGAGGCTTGGTCCTGAGCGGCCCATGGCATGCGGCTACTGGGGAGGAGGGCTGAGAATTAAGATCCAACTCTTGTTTACACCCCCCGCAGTGCCCTGGTCCCGTGACCCCCAGAATTTCTTGCCCTTTTACTGGACTTGTTGTGTGTAGAATCCGAGAACCAGCTTCAGGGTGGCGGCCGAGGATGTCAGTGGCGCCTGAGGGAGGGACGGAGGGACTCACTGTAGGTCCTGCTGGTCTCTGCAGCATGCCGACCTGCTGGCCCCATTTTACAGAGCAGGAAGCTGGTGCCCGAGAAGATAAATAAATGTCTCCCCCAAGGTCACCCATTTAGTAGGAGGCGGCCAGTCTTGGGTTCAAAGCCAGTGTTGCTGGGCTCCCAAAGGCAGCCTGCCTCTATCCGGCTGCTGTCTTAGAAGGAAGAGGCAGGCAGCACCAGAGGGAGAGCGCCCGTCCCTGCAGCTAAGGAGCCGTCCCTGCAGCTAAGGAGCCGAAGCAGGGTGGGCTCTTCCCCTGGGGGCTGCAGAGGCAGGGACTGGCGGGGAACAGGAGTCTGGCGAAACAGTGCTGTCCCCGCCATCCTGTGAATCTGAAGTCTGTGGCCGTGTCAAGGACGGATGGCTCCTGCTGCCTATGCGGAATTCAGGCTCCGGGGTCCGTTTGGGGGTCCAGGGCAGGGTACCCAGGAGGGGAAGCGGTGTCTGCGTGCACCCTGGCCTGGGGTGGAGGTGTGGGGTGGGCCGGGCCCCCAGGCGAGTGGTACAACACGCTGTCACAGCCGGGCCTGTGCGGGCGTTTCCTGTGGAGGGCTGGCTTTGTGCGGCAGCCAGGCTTGGCGACTGTGCGAGCCCCCGCTGCTCATAAGCTCTTTCAGCACGTTTTTCTCTGAATGCAGAAGGCTCTGGGGTGGGCGGGACGGAGACGAAGAGGGACCGGAGACGACTCCACGATCATCAGGAGGCGGTGAGGAGGAGCGGTGGCGTCTGGGAAATTGGCACAGTGTCGCCTGGCGCGGGATGGAGGGACCCGTCTTCTGGAGGGTGGGGACAAGAACGGGAGGAGATGAGGCAGGGGGTGCGGGGCTGAATGCCCTGGCCTCTGGGGCTGGGTCTCCCCGCCTCTCCATCACCCCCAGCTCCCGGCACAGGGATGGAGCGGCCCCCGCAGCTCGCGGCCGGGCCTGTGCCCCTCTCCCCAGCTGCTCTCAGCCTCTCCCTGTGCCTGCTGCTGCCCAGCCAGCTCAGGAGCTCCCTGACCCTTGTCCCGCTCAGGTGGCTACAAGGCTCTGAACGGAAGGAGGCTGGGTATCAGAGGAGCTCCTTCTCCTGGTCCCTCAGCCAGAGGATATGTCTGGGTTGGATGATGGCCCCGTCCACTGGGGACCTGAAGCCTCCCCGCGTCACAGTCAGGTTCACGCCTTCACACCATGTCTGAGCATCACCTTGCGCTCTGCAGGATGTGAGCCCAGGGTACGCGGACGTATCTCAGCCATCCCTGCCCTGAAGGAGTCCACAGCCCAGGGAACCGTCCCTTATTATGTGCCTACTGTATGCCACTTGATATATATCACCTCATTTAATAGCAATCCTCCAAGGTAGGGGGTTATTCTCCCTGTCTTACAGGCGAGGAAACTGAGGCTCAGAGGAGTTAACTTGCCCAAGAGGCAGAGGCCGGTCCATCTGCCTCCTGAGCCCAGGTTATTTTCATCTCCACATTTCAGAATGTGATTGAGGGTCAAATTGGCGGGCACCACGACTCTGTGCAGAAGTACTCAGGGAAAGGAGGTCTTCAAGGCCTGGAGGGATGCGGGTGTTTCCTGAAGGAGAAGGAGGTTTGGCCTGGGGTAGAGCCCCGAGAGAGAGGAGCGAGAATCGCAGGGGGCCAGGCTGGGCCTGGGACTACCATCCTGGGTCCCAGACGGCAAGGGCGGGTTTTGGGGAGAACTGCGCAGGGCTGGCTCTCATGGGGGCCTCTGTCAGGATACCGAGTTCAATCCCACATCTGTCATCCCCCACTTGGTGACCTCGGGTATGTCCCTCAACCTCTGACTCCCCTCTACTCATCCATACTGAGCCTTTGTGCAAATGAGCAAAAGTCTCCCCTTCTCCAGGACTCATGCCCAGCATGTACTGGAAAACAATCATGGCAAATATGTGTACTGATGGTAACCATGACGTGAGTGCCACTTCTTAGTGATGAGGTCCACAGCTCACTCAGCTGAATGTGCTGGCCCTTCTCTGAGGCTTGGGGGTTTTCCTCATTTGCTCTCGGATGGAGATAAAACCCCACAAAGAGAGAGTCCCAGGCCCTGGGCGGACTGAGGGGTGATGGAGGGCTGGTGGGTCCACCGTCCCTCCCAGCTGGCAGTGACCTCAGCGCCCGCACCGCCTGGGAGCAGGCC
Organism: Lynx rufus; assembly: GCF_022079265.1. NCBI lineage: Eukaryota > Metazoa > Chordata > Mammalia > Carnivora > Felidae > Lynx > Lynx rufus. The sequence goes on from NW_025814897.1 coordinate 56,908,840, forward strand.
CAGGCCTTTCTCCTGTAGTGGCCCTGACAAGGACCCTTAATGCCATTTGCAGCCTCTTTGTTGATGGAGCCACTTCCTCTGCCAGTTCCTGGCCTGCCCCTCCCCTTTCTTCCAGCCCCCGCCATCCAGGTTTTTCCTCTGATTGTTCTCACAGTGACCTGCTGCTTCCCTGCTGGGGTCGGGTCTCTTCATCCCTACAGGCTCCCTGTGGCCATGGGGCCACCAGCTTCTAGCTCCCAGGATTTTCATCTCCAGGTGGTCCCCGACCCCAGCTCGTGCCAGTTCTGATAGTGGGGTTCCTCATTCCTTAATGCCACGGCCTTGCCCCCATATCTGCTGTGCCCTCAGTGTCTCATCCACCTGCCGGCTCTAATCTTATCTGGTGTCCAGGGCTGGGGCAGGGGAGCCCCTCATTCTCACCCAGTCTTTCCTGCCCCACCCTCAGGATCTGGTCAAGTAGGGACAGTGGCCCTTAGTGCACAGGGCCCGTCTGCTGTGGGTCCCCCAACGCCTGTGGTATTCCCAGCAAACCTGTCAGAATTGCCCCTCGGTTATGCATCATAACTCACCGTAGGACATCCCCCAGCACGTGTAGCAGCTTTTCTAACCTGCCACTGTCCCTACAGCTAGCCCCCTGGTCCCACCAGCTATTGAATTCTAGGCTGCTTGCCTGGGACAGGACCCATCATAGGCTGAGGCCTACCCCTCACCCAGGCCCCTCTCAGAACCCTGTCTAGTGGCCAGAGGTGCAGCAGCTTGCCCCTGCCGAAGTGGAGGGATCTCTGTGAACAGATGGCCATTCACTGCTGCCAGCCGGGGGGCCGCAGAAGACCACGGGCCCCTCTGCGGGGGCGGGATGGTAAGCCCCCAGTGAAATGTCTCCTGGGTGGGCATCTTCGTGGCAGAGTAAGAGAAAGGGTCTTTTCTCATCTATCATTATCAAATTCTTCTTAAGTTCCCACCCCACGCCGGGGAATAGGAAGATCACCTAGATCTCGAAGGTGCTTACCGTATAACAAAGGTAACTGACATACAAAGACAATTCTCGAACTGCAGGTCTATGCTGGAACAGACATGGGGTCAGGGCTATGGAAGCTCTGTGGACAGGAGATTGACCTGATGGGACAGGGAAGGCCTCAGGGAGGAGGAGGGCCGCCCCGTGAACCAGAGAGGGGTTGCCTTCTAAGTGGAGGGTATGGCTTGTGCAGAGGTACAGGGCTTGAAGAAGCCTGTTGAGGGTCTGTGGACAGTTCAGAGCGTGGCCTGTAAAGTGCCTGTGTGAGGGCAGAGGTGAGGGCTGAAGCCAGTGATATTCTCAGGCTGGGGCATGACATGACCGGAGAAGGATCAGGCTTCGAGGACCTATGTTTAAGCTGGCCTGGAAGCAGCCAGCTATGCTCTGCAGGAAGTAGGGGCGAATGAATTCTTACTTGTGAGCAAATGAGAATTGGAGGCAGCAAGAGGGACTCGGAGAAAGCCGAGACCCGGGCGATGCTAGGCCAGCCGGGCTGGGGTTGCTGGCTCAGATGGGGCACCCCCCCAGCCCTCAGCCCCGAGGCTGAGCTACAGCCCTTCTCTGCTCCCCCAGACAGTCCCAGCCATTCTTGGGTTCCAGTGCTCCAGAAAGGCACATGGCTCACCCTGCTCCTATCTGGGGTTTCTCCATTCCTGAGCAAGGCTGCACCTCATGGGCCCAGGGCTGGGGCTCGTGCCATTCTCTGTCCAGGTGGGACAGACACGGGTGGTCCGGTCTCTAAGAAACCACCCACCGCCAGCTGCTGGAAAGATGGTTTCACCTCCGCCTCTCTGCTTATGTACAAAGCGGGGCTAAGCAAGGCTGCCTGGCTCTGTACATGACAGCGAGCGGAGGAGGCTGCTTTCACTGTCACCCAAGCTCAGACCCTCCTGCCCAGGGCTAGTCAGGTGCTAGCCCAGTGGGTGCTCAGTGTGGACCTTCATCAGGGTTTGAGGGCCTGTCCTGCGTGCTGGGCGTGGCAGAGCATGCCTGAAGCCCTGCTACTAGAGCACGGACTGCTTGCCAGCCCTGGCTCCGAGCACTTGGCTTGTATTATCTCATTTAATGCTCACGTCAACCCCGTGGTGGAAGTACTAGTATTGTCCTCACGTCGCACGGGAATACACTGAGGCACAGAAGGGTTATGTCAGCTTGTGATGCCTGAGGCTAAATGGCTTGTAAGCTCCAGACACTGTGTGCATAGCTGCTCCACTGTGGTGTCTTCTTGATGGCACAGGATGGAGGTGTCCCGGGCAGTGAGTGAACTTTCTCTCCTCTTGTACTTGGCGTCCCTGCCTGCAGTCATAAATGCTAAGGGAGTGTCCTTGCAGAACCTGCAGTCGCTTGCGAGACACAGTCACGTGAGCCGATCACGGTGCACAGGGCGTGAGTTTAAAGTCGGGGGCACTGAGGCTGTGGCAGCAGCGTGGGCTGGGCGGCAGAGGTGAAGTCCAGGAAGACTTCACAGAGGAGGTGACATTTGAGCTGACTTGAAAGGTGAATGGGAATGTGAGACAAATAAACCAGGAGGGATGGCTCTTCCGGGGTGAGGGAATTGGTTGGGGAAGGGGATGAAGGCAGAGAGGTGGAGAGAACACCCCCAGAGGGGCTCCCCTGCTTGGCTACGCAGTGAGGAGCCATCAAGAGGCTACGCTGAGGTTTGAGCCATGACTCTGGGCTGGAAGGATCAAATAAGCCTAAGGGAGCTGCAGGGAGCCCGCAAGCCTTCTGGGCAACGGTCAGGCAAGAGATACCCAGGCTGCCCAAGCCCTGCAACCCCTCAAGGTGGGGGTGGTCTTTGTTCTCTTCTATGCTGACTTCCCCTCAAACGCCGTTTGTTCGTTCTGATGATCTCAGCGGTTTCCCAGAGAGCAGGATGTTCCCAGCTTGCTGTGCTTCTGAGATAAGGCGACAGACGAAAGCAGGGATAAACCTGAGGGCCCAGCCGGAAGTGCCTGCGGACCTCTCTGGAAGCAGCAGTGTCGGGGGCCCCCACCCCCCTCCCTGCAGGAGACAGAGGGGCTACGTGGCCCAGCCCCGAGGGGCCGGTGCCTGGTACGGGTGGCAGAAGGCTACACTTCGAGGCCAGAGACTGGGACACTGGTCTTTAATGCTCCACTCACTTGCTGTGTGACTAGGACAAGTCGCTTCACCTCTCCGGGCCTCAGTGTATTTATCAGTAGCATGGGGCAGGTGTGGGAAAGAATACCTACACTGTAGGTGTGTGCGAGAAGGGAAGGAGGTAAGCGATGTGGCCTCACAGACTGCAGATGACCATGCCGGTAAAAAGGCTTAGGGCAGACACGGCCTTTGCTCCTGGGAGCCATCGCCAGTATGGGGAGAACGGTGCACACTGGAAAGGCCTCAGCCCAAGGGGGTGGATCCCTGACCCCGCTCCTAGCTCCCTACCATTTTGTGACTTTGAGCTCTGTGGTGTTGGGTGGGTCGCTTCCCCCTCTGAGCCTCAGGTCCCCACCAGTATGAAGAGGCCAGTAATCCCTGCCTGGCAGGTTTGGCTATAAAGTGAGAGCAGGAAGAACATTCTAGATGGGAGGTGGCCCCAGGATCCAGCCCCTGACCTCACCTGACCCCTTTCCCCGCTCTGTTCTTCCAGTGGGAACGCCTCTGGTTCCTGCTCCTCACCTTCACCTTTGGCCTCACACTCACCTGGCTCTACTTCTGGTGGGAAGTCCACAATGACTACGATGAATTCAACTGGTGAGTGGGTGTGGGGTAAGCAGGGGACATAGGGGCCTGGGCCCCGGGCTGGAACTGCGGGGCTTGGGTTGGAGCCTCTCTCCCAGGCTGGCCCTCAGGGCTCTCCGTGTGGCTTTTGGGGAGCAGGGTCCTCTGGAAAGAACAAAGGCTGGGCAGGAGCTGAGACCAGCCGGGAGGAACAGGGAACTCCTTCCTGGTGCTGCTCTCATGGAAAACCGGAACATAAGATGGGCAGGGCTCAGCCAGGGTCCGGGGCCCCTGAACCTCTTTGTAGGCAAGAACCCCAAGGCCCAGAAAGACCAGGGCCTCAGCAGAGGAGGTGACCCCAGACCACAGGCCTCCTCAATCCCTGAGCAGGACTTTGGGCAGCGCCGGCAGATGCTATGGTTCTGGGACAGTTCAGGGTCCTTTATGGGCACCAGCCTCGGGTCCAAGGGCAGGGCTGTGTGAGGCTGGGACCTGGGTACGCAAGGGTACCTGTTTCTTCTTCACCCGCCTCCGTTGCCTGCCTTTGCCAGACAGTGAAAGGCATGGGATCGGGGTAAGTTCCCTGGGTTCTATTGGAGACTCCTCCATTGACAAGTGTGGAAACTGAGGCCCAAGATCACATAGCCGCTTAGGAGCAGAGTTGGGGCTTGGAAGCCAGGCCTCCTCATTCCCCATCCAGTACTGTCTTTTCCTTCTGGTTAGGAGTTCAGCTCAGTTCAGTGTGACCATGAGCACACTAAGGTGAGCCTCTCAGGCTCGGTTTCCTCTCCTGTAAAATGGGATAATTCCAATCTCATCAGGTCTTTCTGAGGATGAAACGAGATGATGGCCATGGGAGGGCTTAGAGCTCCATGTCACCCTCAGGGCTGCTTCCCAGGAGGCCGGATCTCCAGCTGGAAGGTGGCCATGATGTTAGAATTGGGGATTTCTAGGACTCTGGGCTTCTGACGGGCTGTGGTTCTAGGATTCTGGGATGAGCCTAAGACTCCGTTAATGGAGTCTGGGCGTCCACTCCCCTCTGCATGGCACAAGGCTGTGCCTCTGTTATTAATGAGCACAATAAAGGATGTGCTGCTGTCCCCCTACAGCCCAGCAAGATGAGCTTGAGTCCCAGAGGTGCCCTCTGGCCTTTATTAAATGCCATAAATCAATTATTCATCCTCACAGGTATCCAAAGCGCCGGCACTGTTGTGCGTAAATGGGAACATTCCCTGCTGGCCCTCTACTGCAGTCATTGGACACTTCTGCTGAAGGTCTGCTGCCTGGGAGATCCTCAGGTCCCCCCGCATCGTGTACAGATGGGGAAACTAAGGCCCAGAGAGGGCAGGACTCACCCACAACCACAAAACCACTTAGTGCCAAAACATATATTGAGGACAGTCTGAGGAGACTGCAGTTCAGAGAGGTTAAGCAGACTTTTCACAGTCACACAGCGAGGTGCAGGCAGATGTAGGACAGGGACTTGAGCATGGCTGACTGTATCACGCTGTCCAAGAACTACCTCAGTCTGCCCAGAGACTGAGCGTCCTGTCACTGGGCAGCTCACGCAGAGGACGGGTGCCTACCCTGCTGGGGAGTCTGCAGGGGGAAGGCCTGCCTGCGACTTAGGGATGGCCTGAAGGCCTGTAGCTCCATCAGCCTGTCACTGTCACCTCGGTTTCTTGGAGTCAGTGCTGGGGTTCAGGAGACCCCGGCCCCGCCCTCCTAGTCCCGACAGCCTCTGGGGATAGTTCACGCAGCGAGGGGTTGTGAGCGAGAAGCAGGTGGTCAGGGCTGGCCCACCCAGGGAGGGGCCACGTGGGCTGTTGCTGTCCAGGAGGGCTCCCTGCCAAAAGTGGGAGACGAGTGGAACTAAAACATCTTTCAGGACCAGTTCCTAAGAAGCGAGTCCCGCCCTTCTTTGGGCCTCAGTTTCTCCACCTGTAGGAGGGTGCATTCAGTGATCTTCTAAGCAGTAGATTTCTCCCTGCAATCTGAAGATGAGGGCCAGGGTGCCCCATAGTGTCCTAGTGTCCCTTCCCATCACCCCTGCCCATGCCCGAGCTGGCAGTAGGCCTGAAACTGCCTGGTGCCGGCTCAGAGTCTCTGACCACCTTGAGTAAATTGCTGCCTTCTCTGAGCCTCAGTTTCCTCAGTTGTACAGGGAGGATGTGGATGGCTCAGTCTTTCTGGAGAGCAACTAAGCAGTATCTATCAGGAGCCTTAAAAAGTCCATTCCCTTTGGCCCTATAATTCTATTTGTAGGAGTCTATCCTAAGAAAATAATAATACAGAAAGCTATGTGCACAATTTTCTTTTTTATGTTAATTTATAAGAGTGAATAATTAGAAACTGTTTTCATCAGTAGGAAGTTGGCTACGTATGGTACATTAATTCAACAGACCACAGGGCTGTGAAAAAATCAAATTTCTTCAGGATTTTTACTGACCTCAGTAAATTCTTGTGTTAATAACAAGAAGAGAATTGATTACTTATCACGTGCCTTGCCTCACTTCATCCTCAGGAAACCCTGTGAAGGGCACTTTGTTATCTCCATCCTGTAGATGAGAAAACTAAGGCTAAGATAAGTCAGGTATTATGTCGTATCAACCCTAAGGCCCCAAATTTTCACACTCTAGCATCGAAATTGAGACGCATGTCACAATCAATGGCATCTTAGAATCGGGGAAGCCTGTCACCTCCACAGGGTCCTGCAAGCCAGTGAGAGGCAGAGTGGGGATTTGAACCCAGTGTACCTCCCTCCAAAGCCCAAACTGAGCATATGCTAGACGTAGCAGGGTCCTGGCTTTGTGCTTTACAAATATATAAGCCTGGCAGGGAAACCCAGCAGAAGAAAAGTCTGCAAAGTCTCGGCAATGGTTACTTCTGGGCAGTAGAATTAAGGGGAATTGTTTTCTTTATGCTTCTTGGCATGCCCGGGTGTCCCCTGTGAGCCCTGGATAGGCCTGACCGGTGAGCACAGGAACTGTGACATCATTACTGACTGGTCCAAGGCCTGGTCACTGAGCCTGGCTGTGTGAGAGCTGACAGCCCGCTGTCCCAATGGAACCTCCTGGTTCCCTGGTGCAGGTCTGACCCCTTCTCCTCCCGGCAGGTACCTCTACAACCGCATGGGCTACTGGAGTGACTGGTCTGTGCCCATCCTCATGACCACAGCTGCTGCCTTCACCTACATCGCGGGCCTCCTGGTACGTGGGGCGTCTCAGAGGGCAGGTGGCCCTGCTCCCAGGGGGTGGGAGACTTGGCTTACATGGGCCGATGGAGGACCACCCTGGCCTAAAAAGGGAAGCTGGCTTTTCCCGGGTCCTCCTAGCCTGCTGCCCCTCTGGGGCTCGGCTTCCTCCAAGGTGGGAGGTCATCTTTTGCCCCATCCTGGAATGTTTTCCTCCTGACCCAGTGACGGGGGCCATCTTGCTGTTAGGGTCCACCGCAGACTGTCTCTTCCAGAAACTTCTGCCTTGGTTCTTGCTACCAATTCTCTACTCCCTCAGACTCAGGTCGATCCCCATGCTAGACTGGGAGCTCCCTGGGGACTAGGCTCAAGTCTGCTTCAGAATCCTGGGGCCCTGAACTCTCAAAACATTAACTGGGCAGCCCAAGCGCCCAGTGACCTGTGGAGGGAGAAACTGTAGAGGAGGAGGAGCCTAGCGGCCTAGAATAACTGGGGAGGAGGCCAGGCTTAGGCCGGGCTGGGCACTCCCATCGCCTACGGGGAGGGTTTGTTGACTGCTCTGACCAAGGTCCAGAGCAGCAGTGGGCAGAAGGGTGTCTAGGGAGCTAGCAGAAACCTTTGGGTCACACACGGTGCCCGACCGTCACCTCGTGGGCCCCCTCTTCAGGTCCTGGCACTATGTCACATCGCCGTGGGGCAGCAGATGAACCTACACTGGCTGCACAAGGTAAGGGCTGCCTCCCTGGGGGGTGGGGGAGGGGCAGGGAGGCCGCAGCCCCGGAGGAAGAGCTCGGACACGCCATCCTTCCTCTGCATCATGACGACAGCCATTCCAGTGGCTAAGGGAGTGCTCACCATACACCTGGCACTGTTCTCATCGTCTAGCCTATATTAACTCATTTAACCCTCACCGGTAGCCCTGTGCGGTAGGTACTAATATCTTCCCATTTTGCAGTTGGGCAAACTGAGGTACGAAGAGGTTAGAGAACTTGCCCAGGGTCTCCCACTTAATAAGAATCTAGCTCTGTAGCTGCTGCTTGCCCAGCGCAGGTCACGGCCCTGGCCCCCTCTCCTCTTCATCGGTGAGCTCATTGTAAACCTGGTGATGTTATTCCCAACTCAAAGCCCTTCCCACCGCTCTCCCCCTTGCTCCCGGGGCGATCCCAGCTCCCCCACTACAGCCCTGTATGACTTGGGTCCTGCTAACACCTCCCAACTGCTGGCTTGGGACAGCCACCCTCGGCTTCTGCTGCAGGAGACATCCCAGGCCCTGCCAGCGTGGCTACCTCTCCTCTCCTCTCCCTCTTCCCTCTTGCCCTCCCTTTCTCTCTCCTTTGGACTCCTTCCTTAGTTTGCTTCCCCCACCTACAGGCTGCTCAGATTCCCCCAGCCCTGGCAGGCTCCCTTGCCATAGTCCTGAGCCTCTGTGCTGTCCATTTCTGCCTCGCTCCCCCACCCTGGCCCACCCCAGTCTGGGAGCTCCTTGCAGGCCAGATCGGCTTTGCCCATCTCTGTGTCCCCAGTGCCCCACTCAGGGCTGGGCCCAAAGTGGGGAGGCTCCACACATTCTGAGCCTCAGCGCTCTGAGCATTTATTGCATGCATGGTGCTGAATGTAGGTGGCCCACGCTTGCCCCTTCTTGAGGCCCCAGTGGGCATGGGGTGGTACAAAGCCAATCAGGAGAGCCCCTCCTTCCTGGGATGCCTGGGCCTTGGCGGGAGGCTGGGCACCTCTTTCTCCCCAGAGCCTGGCTCGGAGTGAGCATGCCGTTTAGGAAGGGACAGAAATGTCCAGAAGTAACCATGAGCCCACGAGATGGGTGAGGAGTGACAGGGGCAGGGGCTCACTTCCTGCTAGAAGGGGGACAGGGCATATCCAGCTGGGCTGTGTGGAGTGGCAGGTGCCAGTGGGCATCCGGGGGCCTCCGAGGTCAGGTGCTGGGGGAGTCAGATCCCGGGGACTGAAGTCTGAGAAGAGTGAAGACCAGCCAGCAGCCCTCCCTGCTTCCTCCTGCTTGTCACTGTATCCTGAGGTGTCCTCTGGGCTTCTGAAGTCCCCTCTTGAAGCACTTTCTTCTCTCTGCTGGGCAGCCGACTTGAAAGAGCTGCACCAGCTGGCACCCCGGGTGGGGCTGGCACCCACCGTGGTTACCTCCTTGGGCTCGTGCCTGGTTCTCAGCAGGCCAGGTCACACTTGCTTGATCCTAGTGGAGAGGCCTCCGGAGGCACTCAGCCAGCCGGGGTTGCAGACCAGTACCCGGGGCTGCGAGGATCCGAGCCCGTCATCTGCACCAGTGCCAGCTCCTGGGTGCCAGTCCTGCCTTCCTCTCCTCTCTGGGGTCTCAGCACGAGGAAGGTCTTTCCAGGCAGAGCTGATCCATAGCTGGAGCCACGGCATCTGGAGCGAGGGAGTTCCCTGGGGCCAGGAGTATTCAAGTAGGGGCTAGAGTTCTACTATTCTGTTTCTAGGACTCTAAAGAATCCTTATTCTTTTTTGTTTTAACCAATTTTTGACCATCTACTATATGGACGTGGTTCAAAATTAAAAAGGTACTAAAAAGTAGGCAATGTTAATCTCCCTCCTATCCTTCCAGCGATCTTTTAAGTACCTGCAAATACACATCTGGTTTCTTCGTTTCCTTCTTCTCTGAACACAAGTACCGGCCTGCTACCTCTGCGCCCTGACAAAATTGGAGCTCTTTGCCCTTCAGTGCATTGAGAGCATTCCCATCGCGTCCATCCCTTGCTCCTGCCCCGCTGTCTCATCCCTGGTTCCCGAGGCTGGTGGGCCCGCCCGATGTCCCAGTGCACGCGGCACAATGCGGCAGCGACCCGGGCGGGGAGGTGCGAGGTAAAGAGCACACACTTTCACTAGCTCCTGCCAAACTGCCTCCTTGCCACGGCCCACCAACCCATGCCTCTGTGCTTAGAGAGCACGCTCGCCATCAAGTGTTCACAGATTTCTTGACTTTGGCCAACGTGATGGGTGAGGATGAGCCTCGGTGTAGCTTTAATCTGCATTTCCCTTGTGATGACTTAGACTCAGCATCTTCCCCAAGCTTGAGTCATTTGCGTTTCCTTTTTCATAAACTGGCTCTTCGTCTCTTTTGCCCTTTTTGCTGTGGGATGTGCTTTTTGCATAGTAATTTGTAGGAGCTCTTTCTAGATTCATAAAATTAGCCCTTTGGCCAGTGAACTGCAGACGATTCTTCCTAATTCATCTTTCGATTGGGCTTGTGTTTTTGCCAGAGGAATTTTTTTATTTTTCCGGATGTGAATCTGTCATCTCTTTTATGTCTCCTGGATTTTGTGTCCGACTTAGGAAAGTCTTTCCCTAGGGACAGCTGGGTGGCTCAGTCGGTTAAGCGTCTGACTCTTGATTTCAGTTCGGGTCATGATCTCTCTCTCTCTCTCTCTGTGAGATCTCTGAGATCTCTTTCTCTCTGAGAGCCCTGCATCGGACTCTGCACTCACAGTGCAGAAACTGCTTGAGATTCTCTGTCTCTCTCTCTCTCTCTCCTCTGTCTGCCCATCTCCCTCTGTCTCTCTCTCTCCCCTGCCCTCTCAAAATTAAATAAACTTAAAAAAAAAAAAAAAAAGAAAGAAAGAAAGAAAAGTCTTTCCCACTCCAAGATGATAAAAAAATGTCTCTGTTGGTATCATTTGGTGATTATAGGTTTCTGGGTTCCTAATTTTTTTTTTATCTTTTTGGAAGTTTATTTGGGAGGATAGTGTGATCTTTGTTCTTTTTTAGATGGCTTCCCAGGTCCCTACTCTCTGTTCAGTAATCCATTCTCCCCCTCTAATTTGAGATGCCACTTTTATAGTAGACTAGTTGTTTTTTTTTTTTTTTTAATGTATTTAGATCTGTTCCTGGTTGTTGTTGTTGTTGTTTTTATTTACTTTCACTTACCTCTCTGGTCTCATGCCTATATAATACTGCTTTAAGAACTATAATTTTAGATTATGTTTTAATCATGATCTTTATTTTGAGAGTCTCTGGTTCCCTAGGGTCATGGGTAAGGGTGGGCTGCAGAACAGAGGGGCCCAGGACAATGCGGGGGGCGGGGGGCACTTGGGACAGGCAGGGTAGCGTGAGCAGATCTGGGTGTCTACTTGGGGACCTTCCCCATCCACCCTAGTCCTCCCAAAGGTCCTGTTTCCCAGAAACAGGAGACAAGTCCAGAGGCCCAGAAGATGAGAAGTGTGGGGCTTTCCAGTAAACAGGAGGTTGTTTCCCCGAGATGTCCCCTTCCTGCCCCACCCACCCACAACGCCAGAATCCATCCAGATACCACTGCTGTGAGGGGCTCTCACCACAGCCCCCACCTCCCCAGGGTGCCCCCCACCAGTCCCGGCACTGATCACACCCCACGGCCCCCGTCTGCGACCTTGCCTGACTCCCCTGCCAGAGTGGCGGCAGTCCCCAGCCCAGGGCCTGCGTGGAGGATGTGTCTGCCAGTGACCCAACCTGAGGCCCAGGGAAGAGGACTGGGCGCCACAGTCATGCGGCAGTACTGACTGAGCTGGGGCAGGGCCTGTGCGTCTGCCCCCCCCCCCCCAGCCCCATTGGTGCCTGTGTACCATCTGACCACGTTCCCTTCATCAGCGCTCCCCATGAATTCAGACTCCCTCCAAACGACCGGCCCAGGCTCCCCAGTTCTTCCCAGCCATCTAGCCTCTCCCCCTCCAGCTGCAGCGTATGTAGGAAGGCACATCCACGCCGGGCCCGCTCATCACGATAGCCGATGGCCGTAGCCATCCTTTAGTGGGCGCTTACTCTGTGTGTCAGACACTTTCCACAGTGTTTCAGTCACTCCTGGTAATCATCTTGGTCATTGGATATTATGCCCACGTTTTCAAATCACACCACTAACATTTGGTAAGCCTTTACTATTTGGGTACCAACCCTGTGCTTAGCACGCCATTGCTCTCTCTCCCTCGTCCCCAAACCCCTGGCTGGTGGGCACTCATGCCCCCCATTGCACCGCCCAGGAAACATGCTTCTGGAGGTTAGCCTCTCCCATTAGGCCGAGGGGCTGGGATCTGACTGAAGGGTGTGGCTCGTGCAGCACCGAGCCCTGGCCCGTCACCTGCCATTTGGATCGTAGAACCCAGATTCCAGCCGCCCCCAGGAGGCCGACCTGCTGCCCCCTCTGCCAGGCTGGCTTCCAGCTCCTCCTGGACGCCAGCATGCAGGCGAGGCTCGCTGCACGGAGGTGCCTCCTGTGTTCTCAGTCCCTTCCACTGTCCCCTCAAGCCACCATCCCACCTGCACAGAAGACCAAAGACCGCTTTCAGAGGAGGACAGTGGGCCATCTCTGGGCCTTCTGGGTGGGCTTTATCCTTTCCGGTCCGATATGAGGAACGATGGTTCCCAGCGTTGCTGGGGATCAGTGCTGGTAATGTGTCTTAAGGATACAGCATGGGGTGGGGGGGTCCCACAGACACTGAACACTGCGGTAATGCTGCCGAGCATAATGGTTGCCACGACAGCAGCTGCAAAGCTCAGAATAAAAATTTTAATTGCATTAAGATTATGGGAAATCAGTTTTATTGCAAGTATTTCCCCTAGCAGTTAAATGCAATAAGACTGTCAGGAACAACCCTTCAGAGACATTTGCTGTGCCCGGGACCTGTCTGCAGGGGGCAGCAGGGGGCAGGGAGCCTGTGTGTTGAGGAGGATTCTCGGGGACCCTCAGGACACTCCTTGGCCTCCCTCTACTGCAGCGTGACTTCCCAGAAAGAGCATGATCTCTGGGACAGACCATGGAGTTTGCTTCAGTATCTGCCCCCTCAGAGCTACGTGGCAAGCCGGCCTTATGCTGAGCTGTTTCCCTATGTGTGATATCAAGGTGAGAATGACCTCACCTGGGACCTTACAAGAGTAAACGTGAGGAAAACAGGATGTCCCTGCCCCAGGCACACAGGCCCTCCCTCTTCTGTGTCCCTGCGTTTCTCCCCTTCTCGTGCCCCGTCCCCCCCGCCCCAGGCCAGTACGTTACAGTCCATAAAGGCCCCTACCCATCTCCGCCTTATTACTGTTTCTTATTGGAACATTCGTTTCGGGCTGATGGGCCAAATGACAAAGCTCCAAAGGGAAACTTAATCCCAGGCCAGAATGAATCTTCTCTGCCTGGCAGGGAGGGAAGATGGAGCAGGCAGTGTCTGCCCTCACCATCCTATCTTGTTCAGTTCCGTTTGGGAGGGCTCTCACAACACAGCCGCCTCCGCCTCCGGGAAAGGCACAGCAGGAAGGGAAGGGGGGCAGTGGGGAAACAGCTTGCAGCGGCAGTAGGAAGTCAGTGAAGGCAAGGGACGGTGGCCTTGACTTGGCCCATTATGGAGAGGGGCGTGGGGGCTTTGGGGTAGAGGTGTGACCTGAGCCTTAAGTTGCCGGGCTTGGCGGTGAGCGGAAGGTGGCTGGAATGAGCGCCGAGCAGGGGGGTAGAGGGTGGGGCTGGGGGCTGAGTAGCCAGAAACCAGGCTTCAGGCTCCACTTAGTCTGGGGAGCATCTTGTGCTGCGTGAGAGGTTTCAGATCCCAACTGTCCCCAAAGCTCTCTGTCCCTTGAAGCTTCCATCTTGTCTGCCCTCCAAGGTGTGCTCCTTGTTTCCTCTAGGAGGCAGCCGAGAGGGCAGCCCCCGTAAACACAGTAGAAGCTGGAAGCTCAGGGGCAGGAGCGGGGAGCCCCCGCTGTGGGGCCAGTGGGCTAGAGCTCTGCCTCACTTCCGCCCGCTCCAGCCTGAGGGGTATTGGCTCCTGTAGGGGACCCGGCTCCCCAGCCTCCTGCCCCTGTGGCCTAGATAAGTCACCCTTCACCTCAAGGGCTGCTGGCAGGGCTAAGTGAGGCCTTCGACATGACTGGCTGGGCCCACGAGAGGCCCCCACGGGCCAAGAGTCTCCCCTCCTCACACCCTCAGTGGGGCTGAACCTTGGGCTGCGCCTACGCCTCCCCCCAGCTTCCTCCCACCGCCTCTCCTCCTCAGCCTCCCTTCTGTTCCCTGGAGGTCCCCCGGCCTCCTCCTGCCTCTGTCTCTCACTGTCATTTCTGGCTAGCCATCTCTGGCTTTCTCTCCGTTGTGCCTGGCTCTCTTCTGCTCCCCCCCTTCCCTGCTTTGTTGGTCTCTCTCGCACTCTCCGTTTCTCCCCGTGCCTCTTCCGCAGTCTCTGCTTCCCTGCCCCTCTCTCGGACGCACTGGGAATGCTCAGGCTGTCCAGACACACCTGCTCTGACCTCCTGTCTGGTGACTCTTCCCCTTCCAGATGGGGCTGGTGGTCATCCTGGTGTCCACGGTGGTGGCCATGTCGGCCGTGGCCCAGCTGTGGGAGGACGAGTGGGAGGTGCTGCTGATCTCCCTGCAGGTGAGGGGGTGAGGGAGGGCTGGGCAGCCACTTCCCCAGGACCTTCAACACAAGGCAGTGCCTTTTCATCACTCACATCTCTCCAGACGAAGGCCCAGAGGGGGCAGGGAGGGGCCCAGATCACAGAGCAAGTCAGAGCAGGGAGGGTGCTACATCTTGGGGTTTCTGCAGAGATGAGAGTTGCCCACCCCACGGACACAGATAGGCTGGCTGTCAGGGTGTTGGTGACCAGAGGGTCTAGGCATGGCTGGGAGCTCATGGTTCCTCTTGCCCCTTCCCGCACACAAGGGCACAGCGCCATTCCTGCATGTGGGGGCCCTGGCCGCCATCACCGCGCTCTCCTGGATTGTGGCAGGACAGTTCGCCCGTGCAGAGCGGTCCTGTAAGTATGACTGCCTCCCAAGTACCAAAACCAGCTTGTCCTGCCCTCACCTGGACATCACCTAGGTGGCCACTCTCAGCATGGAGGTCCTGGTTCGGAGTGGCCCACAGGGTCCACTGAGGGTCGCAGCCTCGGTCAGCCTTGCATGTTTCCTCCTCTGTGTGTCTGTGTGTGAGTTAGAAGTCCAGCTTGCCTTCCTAGCCAGATGGGGGCTGGCCATGGTGTAGGGTCCCCTCAAAGCATTGGGTCCTGACAGGTAGAGGGAAGAGGGGCCCCCACCCCAACCCCAGCCTGCTCAGGATTCACGGGTGGGCCCTGTGGAAAGCCAAACAGCTCACCAGGTAGCCTGACTCACGGCCGATGTCTGCAGCCTCCCAGGTGGCCATTCTCTGTATCTTCTTTGCCATGGTATTTGCCTTCTACCTGGCCCCTCTCACCATCTCATCTCCCTGCATCATGGAGAAAAAGGACCTGGGCCCCAAGCCTGCCCTCATTGGCCACCGTGGGGCTCCTATGGTGAGTACCACCTGAGGGTCCTAACAGAGCAGAGAGGGGGGTGGGCAGTTCTGCCATTCTAGGGGAGACAGGCCTACAAGACCTATCTCCTTGTAGGGAAGATATAATATGTGTAATATGGTAATAGCAGGAATCTTTAGCTCTTTTGGGGGGCATATGGGAAGGGTTGGTGAAAAAGCTGGGGAGCTCAGATGGGACTGAATCCTGAAAAGTCCTGAAGGCATCTCGCTAAAAAGATTTAAGTTTTTATCCTGAGGGCCCTGGAAAGATACAGGCAGGCTAGGTTGTGGGTTGGGAAGGCCCAGGAGAGAGGGGGAGCTGGGTGTGGGGAGGACAGCCGGTCCCCGGGTTGTAGGAGAACCCTCTGGGCTGTGGGGTGCAGAAGGGAACAGGTACAACTCAGAGCCCACTGCTAGAGGGAAGGTACTTGAAGAGGGTTGAATTAGAGACAGAAGGGAGTCAAAGTCAGAGCCCTGTGACCCAGCAGTAGTTTAGAGGGTGGCTCCAGAGCCATGCTTCCTCAGCCCTTTGGCAGCTGTGGGAGCCTGGACCAATCCGTGTCTGCTCTGTGCCAGTTTCCTCATCTTGTGTCTTGGGATAACAAGAGTGCCTGCACCGGTGGGCCATGTGAAGTACCCAGCTATGAGCCTAGCACACAGAGAGTGAGAGATAGATATTTCTGGCTTCTGGGGCAGGCTGTCTCCCTTCTCTGGACCACGGGGTTCTCCTGCACCAACACCTTGACTTTGTGGTTCTTAACAGAGGCAGTACCTATTATCACCACCAGGAGGCGCTTGGGGCCTGCGTGAGAGTTTCTTTTTCTTTTTTTCTTTTTTTTTTTTTTTTTTTTTTTTTTTTTGCAGTGATTGAGAGTTCCATGTATCATTGCATTTCAGGGTAGTCAAGGCAGCCTCACAAAGTAACTTTTAAAAGGAGGTGTTAAGTCTGGTGGGGCTGTGAATCACCCTTAGGTTTTTCCCCACTTCCTGTGTTGAGTGTTACTGTGCCCGTTTTGTAGGTAAAATTCAGATACCTGTGCCTGAACCGGCCCCTGGTACCCTCCCAACACACCCTTCGCTGGTCCCAGTACCTCCAGGAGGCAAACATCTGGAAAGACCATGGCTCTGGAGCCAGAGGGATCTGGATTTGGGGTCCAGTTTTGTCCCATATTGCCTGTGTGTCTCGGGGGGTCACCAGTCCCCTCTGAGCCTCATGCTGCTGACCATTGTGAGGATAATTTAGAAGCATAGCCTTTGCAGGTGGGCAGGGCCCAAGGTTACAGCACCTCTTCTATCCATGACCCAGATTAGCCACCCACCTGCTCTGGAGGCCAGGGGACAAGTAGGTGTGCCGAGGGGGGTGGGCACTCAGCCAAGGAGAAGGAACCAGGTGGCCCCAGCATGGATCATTTTTTTAGTAGGAAAAAAGTAACATTCACAGAAATGGCAAGAATTGTATAAGGAATCATATAATGAAGAATAATATAAGGAATCCAAGACCACCTTCAATATTTATCAATGTTCTTGCCATCCTTTGTTTCATCTGTCTCCCTACTTTTTCTTTTCTGATGTAAAATTTTAAAACAAATCCCAAACATCCTATCATTTTGCCCATATATACTTCATATGTATGTATCTCTAATACATAAGGACTTTTTTCTTTTAAACATAGCCAAAACTACAATGCTGCTGTCACACCCAACAAAATAATAATTCTTTAATATTATCTAATACTGAATCCATGTTCAGTTTTCCTTTGTTGTCTCAAAAATACCTTTTTACAGTTGTTAAAAATCAGGATCCACACGGAGAACACGTAGTACATCTGGTTGACATGTCTTCCAAGTATCTCTTAGTATAGAACAGTCCCCCTCCCTTTTTCCCATATGCTGTTTATTTGTCAAAGAAACGGAGTCATTTGTCCTGTAGAATTTCCCACGTTGTGCATCTGGCTGATTGCATCCTCTTGGTGGTTTTTGAGGGGCTAGCACGAGTGTCTGACACGGCTCCGTGTGTCACTGTGCATGCACATGTATCGGTGTCTACACCTGTGTGTATCATTGGGTCTGGATCCACACATCTGTGTGTGATAAGCCCAAGTGCACATTGCTGTCTTGGTGTGTCCGTGTGCCCTTGGGTGTATGGTTCCTCTGTGGGTGCAGCTGGATGTGTGTATGTGTGTGTTCTTTAATATTTGGTCAGACTAACTCCAAAGTCGGGACTTTTAACCACAGTGGCCTGCCCACCTGAGTTTGTGACAGCCACCCCTCACATACACACTCGAGAAAAGAACCCCACTTGGGCTCAGGCATGAGACAGGTAGGGATTAAGAATTCACCCTGAAATCCCACATGTTTCTTAGAGCCCTCCTGGAGTCCCAAGGCTGGCCAAGGAGGGCTAGGTTTCCATGCCTCCCTCTCCCGGAGGCGGAGGCGAGCACCTATCCCCGGGAGACCTGACTAAAAAGCCTCTGGAGAAGAGACTCTGCCCTTCCCAGTCACTTCCTCTGTTCCCCAAGGGTCTTTGCAGACCCCGCTGTGCTCCTTTGTGTTCTTCGCATAGTCAACCTTCTACAGCCTCAGCCCCCAGAAGGGCAATGGCACCTCTTGTGAGAGGCCTGGCCGCAGGACGTTTAGAGGCAAGCTGGGCAGGAACTCCACCAAGTCCATGCCTGTCTCTAGATGCCTCTGTGGCCTTGTTCCGCCTCTCGGTGGGGCCACACACAGCCCACCTGACTGGTAGAAGGTAGCCACGTCCCCCAAAGCTGTTCTGCCCCAAGAAAAGTGGAAGAAAGGAACTCAGTTATAGAGACTGCCGATGCCCTTATTTCATCTGTGAGCTTGATAACACTAGCCTATTTTATAGCTAAAGAAACCTTAAGGTGCAGAAGGTGAGCTACTGGGAAGTCGAATTGCTCCTTCTCAGTCCCCACAGCCCTTGCCGTGCCAGGCTGCCTCCCAGGGGAGGGTAATGTGTTACGTGTTGGAGCAGCATGGCCAGAGGGAGAGAAGATGGGCACGTGTCTTGTGGGAAGTGAGATCAGTCGCGGGAACCCCTTCCACCCCGCTCCTTCACTGCCAGGAGTCCTCACTCCCCTCCCTGTTCCAGCCCGCACTGCGCTGGGTCCTAGCTCACTCCTTGATATGGTGGTGACCCCCAGTGGCAACAAAGGGTATGACAGGGTCTTCAGGCAAGACAGAACTAGGGAGGGAGACTTCAAACTCCAACTCTCCCAACTGGAAAGACCCTCAGAGAACAGTGAATATATACCCCAAGGGGAAAATGGGGAAACTGAGGTTCATAGGAGAAAGAGATGCACCAGCGGTTACAAAGTTACTTTATGGCAGGGCCAGGGCTAGAACCAGATCTTCTGATGTGTATGCTATAGGATTAATAGTCATTTATTAAGCATTTATTGTACGTCAGGCAGCATGGTTGGGGGCTTTTAATCCATGTAACAGCCTGGGGGATGGCCTTGTCATGGCTGGAAACAGTGCCATCCTGTGTCCCCTCCCCTCTCCCTCTGGGATCTCCACCCAGACTCCAGGTATAATTGGGAGGAAACATGGCTTGCACCCCAGCCCAAGACTGTGACGAGACAGAGGACTGTATAAAAACCCTCACACCCCCATATATACATCAACACTAACCACCTTGCCTCCTCCCCACCCCACCCCCAAAAAAAACCTGTGAGGCAGGCATGATTTCACAGATGAAGAGAACGAGCCTCTGAGAAGCTGCATGGGTGTCCAGGGTCCCACAGCTACTACTTGGAGGAGTTGGAATTAGAACCAGACTTACTCCAGCCTCCCAATATGGAAGGTTCTAGATTGGCTGGGGAGGTGTACATCAGCTAAATCTCGGCTCTCCCTTCCTGCCCAGCTGGCCCCAGAGCACACACTGATGTCCTTCCGGAAGGCACTGGAGCAGAAGCTGTATGGGCTACAGGCTGATGTCACCATCAGGTAGGTGTGGGGGTCAAGAGGACCACAAGGCCTCTCATCCCTGCCGCATCCGGGACCCTGCTGGAGAAACCTCAGGTCCCAGAGCCTCAGAGATGGGGCTTGGGGCTTGGATGATCCGCCACAGGGCTGACACCCTGTTTGTGCCTAATGCCAGGATATAAAATAGGGAAATAAACACATGCTCTTGGTTCAAGCAGGGGTGGGTGTTTGGGACCTGGAGTCCTGCCACAGATCTACTTGAAGGAAAGACTAGATCTGTGTGGCTCAGCAAGATGGCTCAAACACCAATGGGTGGAATGAGCACACTGCAGAGTGATATATTCACTGTGATGTCAGTTATATTTAGAAGACACAGAAAATGATTTGTACGTTTTCAACGTGTAGATTTTAAAAGTATGTCTTAACATGAAAGGTCAAGAAGAACTCATACCAATTTCACAACAGATTATCTCTGAGAGGGGAAGGAGGCGGGGCTGCCATGTTTAGCTACACAGGTTGTGTAGTGAACAAGATACCACATACGTGAGGGGCTAAGCATAGATATCGTTGTTAGATAACCCACTGGTCCCAGTGTAGATACCACAGAATTGTGTGTGTATCGAAACTTTCTAGCAGACGGAGGTAAAATGCCTTGAGGCAGGGGGGCACAGGTGCTTTTTACTATTTCACACTATGACATCATATGTGGTATCAGCAGCCCCAAACGGGTAGACTAGGATGGTGGGAAGGGGGAATTTGTCAAAGGGGCCTGCATTTGTACTGTTCTAGTATGGCATCACATGGCCCGGGTTCTAAGTAAGGTTATACCATTTACTGGCTAATGGGTCTTGAGCTAGGTACTTCCCTCTCAGCCTCAGTTTCCCCATTATCAAACGAGGCAGCACTATCTGCTAGGGCTGCTGAAAAAATAGACCCAGCCCTCCATCCTCAGCAGTCCCTAACCCCGTCTGACCCTCACAGAGAGCCAGAAGGAGTCACCTGTGAGTCCACTGCCCTCCCGGTGCAGACAGGGAACCTGAGGTCCACAGAGGCAAAGCCTGCCTGGATGTCACGGGGGTTGTATAAGTGGATGGGAAGGAGCCTACGTGTGTTGGTGGGGGGATGACTGGTGGGCAGGTGAGGGACCTGGGTGGACAGTGACTTGGGGACCCCACCTTCCCGTAGCCTGGATGGCGTGCCCTTCCTCATGCATGACACCACCCTGCGGCGCACCACCAACGTGGAGGAGGAGTTTCCGGAGCTCGCCCGCAGGCCCGCCTCCATGCTGAACTGGACCATCCTGCAGAGGCTCAATGCCGGCCAGTGGTTCCTGAAGGTCTGGCTGTACCTGTCCCAGTCCTAGGCATGGAAAGCACAGGCGGGGACCCCATGGAGTGAGAGGGCCGGGAGTGGTCATCAGCTCAGATGACCTCTAGTCCCCTAGCATCAATGACTCACGGCCAGGTTGGTTAGTGGCCTGCTTCGGCTCCAGCCACTGAAGCCCAGATCTCATGGTTGTCACTGCTTCTTCTGGTTCTGTCTCCCACATCAGAAAAGGTTGGTGGTGATGATAAGAGTTAACAGGTAAAACTATTAACTCTGTCAAACTCTAGAGGGAAATTGGTTCTCTGGTGTGAAATGCTACTAAAGGAGAAATGTGCTGGGGTCTGGGATAAGTTCCAAGCAGGTGATTCTTTCAGGAAAACAGGTGTGGCCCAGAGAAGTTAGGGTTGGGGTCTTCTAAAAGCCCCACAGGGCCACAGTTATCAATTTACCTGACCCACACACCAGCAGACACTGGCAGCTCAGGGGTCTCCGTGCTTAGTGGCCAAGAAGGCACACGGAGGCCCCAAAGGGCTGGCGAGGCAGCCATGTGTGTTCCTATCTCTGCCAGACGGATCCCTTCTGGACGGCCAGCTCCCTGTCACCCTCCGACCACAGGGAGGCCCAGAACCAGTCCATCTGCAGCTTAGCAGAGCTCCTGGAGCTGGCCAAGGGCAATGCCACGCTGCTGCTCAACCTGCGTGACCCACCACGGGAGCACCCCTACCGTGGCAGCTTCCTCAATGTCACGCTGGAGGCCTTGCTGCGCTCTGGGTTCCCCCAGCACCAGGTGAGGCCCTGCTCAGCAGCCCTGCCCTGCCCCCCTGGAAACCCAGGCCTGGCTGGAGCAGGACTCCAGCGTAACTTCACTGTGCCTCCTGTCCAGACCTCAGTTTCCACATTTGTAGAATGGGGGTAACATGCCCCTTGCCTTCCTGACAGGGTAGTCGTGGAGACAAGAGGGAAACAAGAAAGTCCTTTAAAATGTACAAAGGGCAGGAGCAGGTTCTCTGGGACACTGCTATTTCCACGAAGCACTGCCCGCATCCTTGTGCTGTAATACTTGGGGGTCAGAGGAATTCGAAACGAATTTATGGCAGCACACTAAACTGGTGGCATCCTATTAGAGTGACTGACGCTTGGGTTATCAGTCTTGTCATGACAGGGGTCTACAGGGGAAGCTCCCTGAGTTGTTGACAGAGCAATTGCACAGCCTTGGCTGGGACCAGGTTGACCCCTGTAGATAATGATTACACATAAGCTCCACTGTGTGCCAGGTCCCAGCTCTCTGAAACCTTCCAGGGGCTTCAGGCTTCTTTAACAGAAGAGAAAGCCGAGGCTGCCCCCTCTCCTGCCTGCAGGTCATGTGGCTGCCTAACAGGCAGAGGCCCTTCGTGCGGAAGGTGGCTCCTGGCTTCCAGCAGACATCAGGTTCCAAGGAGGCGGCCGCCAGCCTGCGGAGAGGCCACATCCAGAGGCTGAACCTGCGCTACACTCAGGTGTCCCGCCAGGAGCTCAGGTGCCTGCCCCAGCTCACCAGGGGGAGGCTGGATGCACAGAGTTCCTGGTTCAAAGAGTGGAGGTGGAGAGCATCAGGCAGATCCAGGTTTTATCTGAGTTTGGTCCTCTGGGAGTGGAGATTCCTTTCTCCAGGGCCAGGAGGTTCGTGAAGGGGGCATGCTTTACAGGCCCGGAGGCCCCAGTCTGAGGGCTGACCAGCCTCCGTCCCCCTGCCCCACAGGGACTATGCGTCCTGGAACTTGAGTGTGAACCTCTACACGGTCAATGCACCGTGGCTCTTCTCTTTGCTGTGGTGTGCAGGAGTCCCATCTGTCACCTCCGACAACTCCCATACCCTGTCCCAGGTGCCTTCCCCTCTCTGGATCATGGTAAGTTGGGAAATTGTTGGGGGGGGGGTGTGCAGGAGGGCACCTGGGGGTGTAGAGGGAGCCTGTGATACAGGGTGGGGGGTAGGCTCCATGCTCAGGGCTCTCTGGTGAGGTCTCAAGGGTGGGGGCAGCATGTGGTGGGGGGTATAGGCTTGAGGCAAGAGGAAGATCTTCACGGCCTCTGGAGTCTGCACTAAGGTGCTGGGGGGTGGGAAGAACCTGGGCCCAACCCACAGGGAGAAAAACATCATTTAAGGGCCCCAGAGGAGTAAATTACTACTTGGGGGTTGGGTTTCGGGAGTTTGTTATATTTTGTTTTGAAGAAGGAGAAGGCATTAGAAAAAGAGGGTAACAACAGGACAAAGATAGGGAACATTTAAAAGCTGCTCTGAGAATACACCAAATAAAACCAGTTTTCAACTGGTTGATTGGGTCCCTATAGACTGGCCTGGGCTCCCATCCCAGCTCTGTCACTGGGGGAGCCCCCCACTCCCCACTATGCTCCCCCTGGCTCCCCACTGCCATCTCCATGAGGATAGGACAGCCAGTCTGAGGGTCTTGTTATGGCTGAGACAGTGCCAGGGTCAAGTAACCAGAGCTAGGTTATGGATGGTTGTGTCCGTCCACCTACCAGAGGTCCTTGCAAACCTCCAGAGGCTCTGCTGGGAACCAGCAGTGCGCACACTCGGAAGTTCAGGCGACAGCAGCTGACCAGCAGCAAGAAGTGCTCCTCTGTCCAGGCCCTGTCCCTCCTCCACAGCTCACCTGACATCAAGGCCTGGCTACACTGGAGGCTTTGCCCTCCCTGGCCCCGGGAGCGGGCAGGCCTTCACTCAACACCCTACAGTGACACACGTAATCTCACACCTGCACAGATGCCACACACACCCCTGCATACGTACTAGTCACTTACACCCCCACATTCAGCTATTTGTCTTTTGTTACTCAGCTTCTGCTTGGAGCCCCCCTTAAGCACACAAACCCACCAGGCTTATTCACAAATGCCACCTCTACCCTGAACACCACACAGATTTTTTTTTTTTTTTTGAGAAAGAGGGGAGGGGTACAAGTGAGTGAGGGGCAGAGAAGTGGGGCTCACCAAAGCGGGGTTTGTGCTCACCTGATGTGGGACTCAAACTCACAAACTGTGAGATCATGACCTGAGCCGAAGTCAGATGCTTAATGACTGAGCCACCAGACACCCCACACAGATCTTTTTTATCCTACACACACACACACAGGCTTACAGTGTTCAGAGCCCACTCCTACAAAATATCATCTCAAGCCCCGAAGCCCCCTCTGGATCCTCCCAGCCCATCCCTGATAGTGACGTGGGGTCCCCCTGCTCATATGGACCCTCGGTCTGGGGCCCCGGTATGGACTGGCCAGGACTGAAAACTGGCCACTGGCCATCTGTCCACAGCCCCCGGACGAGTACTGTCTCATGTGGGTCACTGCAGACCTGGTCTCCTTCAGCCTCATCATTGGCATCTTCGTGCTCCAGAAGTGAGTAGGCTTGGACGCCCTTCCACAGCCTTCCCTGCCCCACAGCAGGCGAGCCCCCACCTCAGCCAGTCAAACCTCCCCAAGTCCTGGGCCAGGAGAAGCCCTGACCAGGCAGCATGTTCAGGGTAGGAGGAGGACTGCCCAGTGGCCTGCAGCCCGTCCTCCTCAGCCAGAGCTGAGTGGCTTCGGGAACAGGTACCCGGCTAGGAGCCCATAGCCAACCAAGCTCTGACATGATTTGCTATGTGGACTTTGGCTTGTGTCCTGACCTGTTCCCCGGGGCCTGGGTTGTCACCGGCACTCAGGTGTGCCGTGCTGGAGACCTCCTGCCTGTCAGGGTAGCAGCTGAGCTGGTGGCTGCAGTGGGGAAGTGGGGTTGGTCTGGGGGAGGGTTTAGGGCCAGGCAGGGGCCCCAAACCAGCCACAGACAACAACTGGCCGTTCTATTCCTGACTGACGTTCTCTCTCTGTCACACACCGCTCTGATCCGGCGCATGTCCCTCCTCTCTCTCCCCACCCCCCTCTCTGCTGCACTCTGGCATCTCACAGCTATCACTTGATCAGGTAATTCTGGTGTGGTCTTCCTCTCCTGTCCCTCTTTCTCCCTCTTCCTTGCCATTCCCTTCTCCAGTTCCCTCTGAAAACCTGCCGTGCACTGAGCCGGTGCCTGGGTCAGGGTCCCTTGCGGGTCACCCTCCCAGACACCTCCCCTCGCCTGAAGCCTCCTGCTGTCCCCTGCCCTCCTTCTCTCCCCCACAATCCTCCCTTCTCTCCCCATCTTGCCATGTGTGTCCCTCTGCCCTTTGTTCCTCCTCGCTGTCTCTGTGGATGGGAACCCATGCTTCCCTGCAGGTTTGCTGACCTGGCCTCTCTTAGCACCAAAGCGGCTCCCTCGGGGGAGGGGCTGTGCCTGGCTGTCCCTCCCCTGCCACCAACTCTAGCACTCGCAGGGGCCTTCGCCACTACCCTACCAAGTTCTGTTCCCCCCTTCCCACTTTTGGCTTTGCCTCTGTTTATCTTTCTCTGTGTCTCTCACTTTGTGACTCCTGCCCCCCCCTTATACACACAGCCTCCCTGCTTTCCCCTGGGGGCACCCCACAGTGGTTGAGCTTCCTGTCCTAGATGTGCCTGGCTGCAGAGACCCTGGCCTGACACTTTCCTCCTGGGTTCGATGTTAATTTCCAACAGGAGTCCTAGGTCCTGGGGTCCAAGCCCTCACCTTAGCTAAGTGCCTTGGGCCCTCCTGCTTTATACAGCCTCACTAACCAGCTTCCAGAGGACCCTCCCTGGCTGAGGGGCTGAGGGGCTGAGTGCAGCAAAGGGACATGTACCTGGTCCTTCATTTGCAGCCAGCAGACATCCGCATGTGCTGGTGCTGTGCTGGGCCTGCAGCGGGGAGCCAGGCCTTCGCTCTCGGAGCCCCGGTGTGCTGGGTGGGGGCCAGCCAAGGTGGCCTAGGTGCTGGGATGGACATGTCCAGCCAGGGTCGTGTCACTGTCTTCCTGGGGGTCAGCAGAGGACTGGTGGAAGAGGGGACCCTGAGGGAGAATATCATTCCCTGTGGGCCCCCTTCCTCCATTCACTCACTGAACCAATACTATGGGCACCTGCCACACAGCAGACATTGAGGTTGGTGCCAGGGACACAGTGGCAGATAAGAGACCTATCGCTGCCCTCAAGGACATGTAGGGCAGCCAGCCCAGCCAGAGCACAGGCTGCCTTCCCCTCTGCTTCCTGCTTCCCCCTTGTCTGTCTGTTCTTTTCATTCACCCATCTGCCTGTCCATCTGTCTGTCCATTTCTGCTGTGCTGACCCCATCTGGAAACAACTGATTTCTCATGGAGTCCGGGCTGCCCGCACCACCCCCGCAGGGCTCAATGTCTGAGGGGTTGGGTTCTTGTTTCCAAGCTGACCCCTGCTTCTCTTGGTGGGAATGGGGGTAGGGGTTCAGTCAATCTTTCTGTCTAGTTTGCAGGACAAGTCATAAGTTCAGAGACCAGAGATTTGGGGCTGGTTCAGAGGTACTGCAATAGCAAAAACTGCTGTGGGCTAGGTACAGGAGCCCGAGTTCCCCAGCTCTTCCTGGCCCCTGCACGCCCCCTACAGCCCCACCTCTTGCCCATTGGCTTAATTTTATCCCCCACCTCATCCCTGCCTCATCTGTCAGAGGGATTAATGCTGTATCTAGCCTGTGCCTCACCGTGAGGAAACAGGTCACTCTCCTAGGGTTGTTGGAACAGACCCGAGTCACTGACACCCTTGTCTCTGAACCTGTGAAGACAAGCTCCCCACTTGTCTTCACAGCTCCTCCCCTCACTCCCTCCCCTCTTTCACTTCCACTCCGGGGTTTCCCCACTGGCTTCACTCAGCCTGGTCCTGATGGTGGAGCTGGACGACACATCAGCCAGGACTCCCTGAGATTGGTGTGTACCCCACAGATGGCTCATCAGAGTCAGGTCTGCTAAGCTCCCCCACCCCAATTTACCCCAGAAGTCAGCGTGCAACTGCAAGCACCCGAAACAGAACTCACCAACCCCAAACAAACTATCTTCCTGGGCAAGGAGGGCTGACCTAGGGTTCCGGGGACAAGAGAGAGGCAGGAGAGCCCTGGCTGAGTCAGGGGACTCTGACGCAAGCCCTTCTCTGGGCCTCAGTTTCCCCATCTCTAGTCAGACAAGAGTCCTGCTGGCCTCTCAGGCCCAATCCGGACAGGTTCTGGAATTGGGCAGGATCCTCGCTCCAAGGAAGGGTGGGGAAGGACCTGTGCCCATGGGGCCGTCTCTGCAGGTGGCGCCTGGGTGGCATTCGGAGCTACAACCCCGAGCAGATCATGCTGAGCGCTGCGGTGCGCCGGACCAGCCGGGATGTCAGCATCATGAAGGAGAAGCTCATCTTCTCAGGTGTGCAGCCCTGCAGGTTGAGACGGGTGGTGGGCTCAGTTACCACCCCACGCATGTACTCGAGTATGTGTACACACATTCACCCACAGCACGTACAGCCAGGAACACAGCACGGACATACATGTACCCACCCAGCTTCACATACACATACAGAAACATGTACCCCTCCGCATGCTGTCATCCACTCCAAGCCCTGGGGCAGTCAGCCCCATGGGTGGTGGACAAAGGACAAAAGTGTGGGGGTGGGGGAGTCTGCTTTTAAGGCTTACCCTCCTTTGCCTGGTTTATACACCACAGATATTGATTTTTTCCCTTCTGCTTGCTGCCAGCCCATCGATGCCATTCCCAGTCTGATGGAGGAGGCAGCCGTAAGAACAAATACATAGAAACTTGGGTGTCACTAGAGCTCCAACAGGTGTGCTGAGCCAGAGTGGGGTGCAGAGAAGAGTGGTCAGAGCTCTCTGGGACAGTGAGGGTCTTGGGGCCCACTTTGCAAGGAGGTGACCTAGTGGGAATGGGAAAGATGAGTAGGAGGGGTCTGGGTTTGAGGTGAGGACTGACCAAGCAGAGGGAAGGAAGGGTATTCAGGCAGGAACAGCATATGTTCAGAGGTAGTGAGGGGGCATGGCTTACTGGGGTACCAAGAATTATCATTCCATATGGTGTGTTGGGGGGGGGCTCAGGTTCACTTACCCTGAGGTGGCACTGAGGGGGGCACTTGGGCCTCGAGTCTGTGGTCAGGAGCTTGGGCTTCAGTTTGAAAGCAGAGTATGGTCACAGGCAGATCTGTCCCTGTTACAGGAGGGCTGTAACAAAGCACCCCAAACTGGTGGTGTAAACAACAGAAATTTATGGTCTCGGTTCTGGAGGCCAGAAGTCCAAAATCAAGGTGTTGGCAAGGTTGATTCACTCTGAGGACTGTGGGCGAAGGATCTGGTCCAGGCCTCTCTCCTTGACTTGTAGGTGGTCATATCTGTGTTTACGTGGCTCTCCCAGTATGCATCTCTGTGTACAAATTTCATCTCTTCCTAAGGACACCAGGCATATTGGACTAGGGCCCATCTTGATGACTTCATCTTAACTAACATCTGCAACAACCTTATTTTCAAATGAAGTCACATCATGAAGTACTGGGGGCTAGAACTTTCAACATATGAATTGGGGGGGCAGAGTACAATTCCACCTCTAACAAGCATGGAGGGTGAACTAGAGAGGGGGAAGGTGGAGATGAGGAAGCCAGAAATTCAGGTGAGAGATTAGGCATGGGAACACGGAGGAGAGGAGAGATTTGAGGTATATTTAGGAGCCAGATGGACTGGGGTTCAAATCCCAGCTCTGTCCCCAACTAGAGTGTGAACCAGAGCACATTGGCACCAGACCCTTCCTGTATAAAACGGACTGGCACCTCCTGCCCCTCACAGGGTGCTTGTGGGGTTAGCACCATGCATGACCCAGCAGTGTGCTTGGTAAACACGGCCTGAATGAAGGATACCCCAGTGGGGGTGACTGGTTTGGGAGCTGGTTCCTAGGATTGTGTGAACATCCATTCATTCACTCTCCCCTTTATTCATTCATTCCTTCAACAGATAATTGCCAGGCACTGTTTTAGGTGCTTAGGATTTACAGATTCTTGCCTATGGGACACTTACATTCCTCCTCCCTTGGCTCAAAAGACCGCCCTCTCCTGGGAGCCTTCTCTGAGCACCAAGGCTGGGTTGGAGGGCCTCTCCTGGTGGTTCTCAGCCCTCTAGCCACACTGGGGAGCTCCTGTAAGGGCCAAAGGCACCCGGGGTCCCCAGGCTCCTACAGCCTGGCCCAGGGAAATCAGAAGGGGCGGGTGGAGTGAATGGAGAGCCTCTAGGCCTCTAGGCCTGGAAGATTCTGCCCACGCAGGCCCCCACCTCTCCTTCAGTGCCAAAGGCCATTCATTGAGCACCTTCGGATACAGACTCTGAGGCAGCCAGCCACAGCCCTCAGGCCACCCTGCCCACTCCGGGTTGAGAGGTCCTTTCCAGAGACCCTCAACCTCACCAAGGCACCCTGAGTCCCCTCAGGGTGGGCTCAGCTCCACTCAGCAGACACTTCCTGAGCCTCTGCTCTATGTTCGGTGCTGTGCCAGGCAGTAGGGACACAGATGCACCCAGACCTCACGCCTGTGCTTGAAGTACTCCAGTTGGTGGGGGCCACAGATAGTGACAGTACAGGATGTGATGGGGCAGGGGGAAGCAGGGGCTAAGGTGGACATGAGGAGGCCCCATCCCAGCTTGGGGGGCTCAGGGGAGGCTTTTAGGGAACCATAATAACAGAGATGAGAAAAATTGAGCCATATTTTAAGAAATAAAGTACCGATGGGGAAGTCACTCCCAGGAGAGGGACCAGTGCGTGCAAAGGCCCTGAGTAAACACATGAGCACCAAGCCCAGGAGGGTGCAGATGGTTTTCTGTGGCTGGGAGGTGGAGTTCCAGGGGAGAGGTGAATGGGGTGTGGCCAGAGTGTTTGCAGAGTCCAAGGAGGGCCTTGAATACCAACCTCAATAGCAAACCTGAACCCAGTGATTTCATCAGCCTCCAAGTGCCTGAACAGGAGCTGTGTGTTGCGAGTTACCCTTCCCCCTCATCTCCCAGCCATCCTCACTGAACTCTCTTCTCCCTACTCACGTTCTGCCTCCCTCTGGCCCAGCAGAGATCAGCGATGGCATGGAGGTTTCCGATGAGCTCTCTGTATGTTCAGACAACAGCTATGACACGTATGCCAACAGCGCTCCCACCCCTAAGGACAACCGAGGGAGTGGCAGCCGCACCAAGACTCTCACAGACCGGAGTGGGCGTTAGCCGAAGACCTGTTTGTCCCAGCCTGTACCTGTACGTGGAGACCAGGGGACCCAAGAGAGCGGGCAGAAGCATGTCTGGACCTGGAGTGCTCTGGGAGCTGGCTCCACGGCCTCCTCGTTGGCTCCGGCCCCCGTCAGCCATGCCCCCCCTTGAAGGGGACTCCCCTCTCTCCTGAGGCCCAGCCAGGTCAGAACTCCAGCCTCGCAGAGGCCCCTGCTGGCCTGGGGCCCCTTCTGGGAAGTCTGGGGCCCAGGGCCTGGTCCTCCCCCGGAGGCCTTCCCTTGCATCCTGATCTGGAAGCTCTGATGGCTCGCTGCTGGGCCGTGTGGCAGTTGAGGATGTGGATGTCCACATGTGTCCATCCTCCCTTCTATGCTGAGGTAGCCAACTTCTTCAGTGTCTCCTGCCTTGAGGGCCTGGGCTGGGCCTCTGCCCCCAGCAGCTGTTCTTCACATCAGTCTCAAAGCACAAGGAGGTTCAGCCCAAGAAGAAAGCCTGCTGTGGTGGAGACACTCCTCCCTGACCAGCCTCCTACCACCACTGGCCCTGCCTCAGGAGAGGGACTGAGCCACGTCCCCAGGAACAGCTGGAGATGGCCAGGAGAATAGGCCTAAGGCTGCTTTATCCCTCGCCCTCGTGTCCAACAGACTTCTAGGGCAGAGTGGCACAGAGGCCCAAGAGATCTGCAGACTGATACAACCTCAGGTTTCCACATCAGTGGCCACAGGGCATTGGCCACCTAGGAAGAATGTCCTAGGCATGGCCAAGGAGGCCTACAGCAGAGCAAGCCTGACAGCCTTGGCCAATATGATTAAAGCTGCCATCCTGACACGTGTTGTCTCTGAATGGTCTGTGGGAGGACGGGGAGAGAACTTGCTGGGTTTGGGATTCAGTTTTGGCCAAAGGAGGAAGCATTTTCAGAAATGAGTAGAAGAGTGGCAGGGTACTTGGGCCCCTACCCAGTATCACCATGACACCAGGGGTTCCTTAATAACCCTGGGGTTGGGGACCAGCATCCCCATACTGTGGTGGGGAGATGGTCTTGGAGAGATAAAGTGACCATCCAAAGCCACATAGCTTAGAATGGGCAGAGGCAGAATCCTGCCCAAGCTCTGGCCCCAGAGCCTATGCATGCGCGCCTTCCATAACCAGCCAGGAATGGCAAGGCAGATGGGGAGACCTCCTGGGTCCAGTGCAGGGCTGGGTGGTGGAACTAGCAGGTCCCCTCACAGCCATATGGAGGTGCTTCTAGGAGCCAAGGGATGTACCTCTTCTGGATAGAATTATTGGGGTCTAAGCAATTCTGGTACCTTCTTGGAAGAAAGGAAAAGAAACCCCTCCCAAATTCTGAAATCCAGACTGTGCCCCCCACATTAACCTCTAGGACCACCCTCTGGGAACTGTGAGGGGATTCACACTCCTTCCCTCCTACTGAACATATACCAAGTGCATCCCTTTCAGGGACAGAGGTCAGCTCCCACCTTTCCCTGGGCACAACGTATAAGAGAAATCCTGAACAGCCAGGTCAGGGATGGGCTGCACTGCTCTACACAAAATGCCCCCATAACCTCTCCAGCCTCTGGCAGGCCCACCCAGGAAAGTGGATTTGACCTTTCATTCCAGCCCTTTCCTGTCCAGCCAGTGCCCCTGGCCAGGATGTCCCAGGTTCATGGCCACACTTGGGCAACTTGAGACCTCCCAAAGTCTTCAGCAGCAGGTAGAGGGGGCTGGGAGTTCAGAGTGGGACAACTAGTCAGCATCCCTCACCAGGGCCCTACACTGTACCCACCTCCCCAGTGCACGGGCAGTCCAGCTGCCTCCCCTCATCCCCCAAAGCAGAGGGAGCATGGAGACCATTCCCTAGGTGGGCAGAGGGCCAGTCCTGTCTCCACCCTCAGCTGAACCTGCAGCCTGTGGTCAATGCTGGCTCCTGTCCCTTGACTGAAGAATTACTGAGAACCCAACCTTCCTGATGCCATCCCCACACCCTCCCCTGGTCTGTGGAGGACAGACTGACTGCCCTGTTCACAGAGAAACCGGAGACAGGGTCCCTCCCCGTCCCACTCCTTCCCTTGAACCTCAGGGCACAGCCTCCCCTGGATGAGCCTGCTCCAGGGCCATCCTTCCCAAGTACAGATAAAAAGTGACCAAGGGGCACCTGAGTGGCTCAATCAGTTAAGTGTCCGACTCTTGGTTTCAGCTCAGGTCACCATCTAAGAGATGTGGGATCGAGCCCCACGTCAAGAATCTGCTTGAGATTCTTTCTCCTCTCTCTCTTTCTCTCTCTCTCTCTCTCTCTCTCTCTCTCTGCCCCTACCCCCTGCTCATGTTCTCTCTCTCAAAATAAATAAATAAACTTAAAAAAAGAATCTCTCATAACCTATGACACATCACAACACATACTCCTTTCTTGGGGGGAAGGGAGATAGACCATTCCCTGGCATGGGGTTCTGGGAATAGACTCTGCCCCCCAGGACGCCTACTTGGCCAGCATCATGGTGACCCCTGCCATCCCAGCTCCTTCCACAAACTCAGCCCCAGGCCTCACTGACTCCACATGGCACGTGGCTTTCACTTACAGACCCCCTCTTGAGTGTCACAGCAACCCAGTAAGAGTGGCAGAGCAGGAACTGTGAGCATCCCTACTGCCAAGATGAAGAGCTGGGCCAAGGGATGAGCAGGAGTCTGCCCCAGGCTGCATGGCAAGTGACAGCAGTTCCAGGACCAGACCCCAAGTGCCCTGGGCCTATCCGGGTTCTTGTCAAAGCAACCTCCTCCCAGTTGCTGACCTCTTCCATGAAGGCAAATCTCCTCACCTGCCTCTCAAACACTAGGCCCGGCGGTCCTTTGTGGAGGCAGCAAACGATCTGGGACCAGCCTATGGGGTTGCCTCCTCGGGGTCCAGGAGGCCAGGCCAGCCCAAAGCTGCCTCCTCTTGTCCATGCCAACCAGGCCTGCTCAGTACCACCACGCCCCACCTCACTGGGTCCCCTCCGAGGCAGGTACATTGCTGAAAACTACCTCAACTCATACCGTGCCACAGATATAGGACACACACAGTCCATGAGGCACAGCTTCCTGTCCTTTACAGACAGACCCATGTAAAACACAGAAACAACCACTTAGAGATGGACACTAAGAGGGACACACCAGGCAGACAACCAGACACATGCAGTCCTATAAGACAAAGTCTGCTGTCAAATAGGAACACAGATAAAGCAGAGCCACACAGAAGCAGGAGGGAAACGGGAGACCTCTAAGCTATGCAGTCACATTCTTAGTCACACCTACAGCTATACAATCACACCCACCCCGGTGCTACACAGTCACCAGGTCCCCATGCACTCCCACACTCACAGGGACCCTGGAACACCTGTACACTCACAACCACCCGATTACACCCCAACTCCCTAGGGCAATCTCCCCTACACCTTCACATCCATGCATTTATTCAGGGGTACAACCAGTGCCAGATCACCCCCAACCCAGGTACAACATTCCCTGAGATGTATGCACAGTCAATGCCACGCTTACTCCCGCCTCCTTCCTTCCCCCCGTCCCTCCCAGTGCTGGTCCGGGAATGGAACAAAAGCCCAGCGTCCCCTCCTCCCCTTCTCCCCCTCTCCTCTCCCCTCCCCCCTGGCGTCCAGCCCCTTTGTCCTCCTGTAGCTGAGCCGGAGCGGGAGTCCAGGCAGAGCCGCAAGGACATTGGAGCCGGGACTGCCAGGGGTGCGGCAGCAGGACAGAAAGGAGTGGTCAGTGCCAGCGCAGCAGCCACAGAGCACCTGGGTGAGGGCATGGCCAGGTAAGTTCCAGGTACATCCGGGACTTAGACCCTCACACGGCAAGGCTGTGTGGTGTCTACAAGTCCGAATGTGTATTTGTGTGAGTGGCTGTGGATGTGAACAAGAAACAGGGTAGCATGTCAACTTCTAGAGGCTGGATTCCCCAGTTTGCATCAGGACCCTCAGCTGGAGGTGCCTAGATTCTTAGCTGGGATGGGAGAATGCCCAGCAGGGTCCTCCCTGGGAATCCCTACCTTCCATGTTGCAACCGGGTGTCCTCCGGCCCCCAGACTGGGAATCTCCAGGGTGGAAACTGAGTCTGATGTCCCAGCATGACTGACCACAGTGCCCAGTGCACTAGACAGCAGTTAGAACGAATGAAAAAGTGAAAAAGTATTGGTGCACTTCCAGGAGAAGACTCCCTACCTGCCCCGCCAAGCAGCCCCTGTGCTGCAGGGACAAGCCCCTCTTTACCCTGAGGAGGCCTGCCCTCTTGGATCTCAGCTCAGGAGGTGGCTGCTTTCTTAGCAAACAGCCTGCAGAGAATGGAATGGGGGCCGCGTGCTCTGCTGACCTCTCTCACCTCCCTCTGCTGATCCTGGGCTGCTCCTTAGAACATCCCCTAACCCTGGCAAGTGTGGCTGAGCAGCTAGGCATACAGAGTCGGGAGCCAGGTGGGTTCAGGGCCCAGCCCCTCTACTTGGGCATAGTTAGCTTCCTGGGACGCTGCCCACCGGGGAGCACATTTCTGTCATCCTGAGACAGGACGATCCAGCGCCAAGGATGACCGGAGCATGAGCAATGAAAGCCAGACTAACACTGGGCAAGATCTGACCTCCAGGGCAATGCAACCTCATGCAGTGAGCTCCCAGTCCCTGGAGGTGTGCAAGCGGAGACTGTATGTTCATAATGGCCAAATCGCAGCCAGCCCAGTACCGCCCTTCAGTCTCTAGAGTGCTTTCACGAACACCTTTTTATCCTCACAGCAACCACTGAAAGGCGGATTCCCTGTGTGCTTTTGCTTCCTTATGACAGACTCAAAGAAGGGCAGGGGCATCTAAAGAAACGTTCAGGGCTGTGAGGATCAAATGAAATTATGTACATAAAAGTAACTAACACACCTGGTGCGCTTCCTTCCTCTCCTGTAAAAACATGTAAAGAAATGTTAGCTGAGTTTGTACTATGTACCTAGCACTTTTCAAATTCCACTTGATAGTCCCAAAGTCACAACAATCCTTCTTCAGAGGAAGAAACTGAAGGGGAGTGACTTGTACAGCTCACACAGAGACTCAGTGACAGAGGCAGGGTTAGAACCCAGATCAGTCCTTAGAGCTAGCTCCATTTCCCCACCGTGCTTCTTGAAAACGCAGAGAGAACTCACTAGAGAGAGGGCCAACTACCCTCTCAGCGGGGCTCTAGCCTCCTGCACTCTTTCTCTCTGGGCCTTAGCAAAAGTTCTTCTCTAAATGGTGACAAGCTCCCTGCACTGTCTTCCCTTCCCCTGGCTAAGTCCACCTATGCTTCTCAGTCTGCACACCCCTCCTCAGGAACACCTTCCCTGACTCCCCTCCAACTGGGTTTAGTTGGCTATCAGCTCCCACACTCCCCCGTGGGACCCCCACCAAGCTGTGAGATCCAGGAGGGCAGGGTCTATGACTATCTTGCTCACTGCCTGTCACAGAAAAGGCTCTAAATACATGCTAGCTTAATACATTCGCTCAATCTTAAATAGGTATTAACTGAGCACCTACCACGGGCCAGATCCTGTACTGATGGGGGAAACGTGGATATTAAATAGAAAAATCAAGGCTTGGGGACACTTGGGTGGCTCAGTTGGTTGAGCATCTGACTCTTGATTTCGGCTCAGGTCATGGTCCCAGGGTCATGGGATGGAGCCCCAAGTCAGGCTCTGTGCTGGGCATGGAGCCTGCTAAGATTCTGTCCCTCTCCCTCTCTCTCCCCCTCCGCCCCATTCATGTGTGTTCTCTCTCTAAAAGAAAGAAAAAGAGAAAAATCAGGGTTTAGTCAGTGTGGAGCACCCACAGGAAATCAGGAGACAGGATGGGGTGACAAGTGGGAGCAGAGTTATACCTCCCTACACCACACTGGGTCTCTGTGGGGCAGTCTGAATCCCTTCTACAGCTCCTGTCAGGGGACACCCCCAACACACACACAGATACTTTGTGCAGGTTCCAGTAACCTCCCAGCCGTCCTGTTCCAGACCTTGGAGAGTTAAAGACTCCCTGCTGTTGGCAGCCACGTGGCACTGCTTCACCCCTTGTGAGAGGCCCTAAACACTATGTGTTTGTAAACCGTTCCCTTATTAGACTCTCCTCCAATTATCCCATTTGAGAGCTTACCATCTGTCTCCTGCTGTTATTAAGAAAAAGTTTAGTGGTGCCTGGGTGGCTCAGTCGGTTGAGCGTCTGACTTCTGCCCAGGTCATGCTCTCACAGTTTATGAGTTCCAGCCCCATATCGGGCTCACCGCTGTCAGCACAGAGCCCGCTTTAGATCCTCTGTTCCCCTCTCTCTCTCTGCTCCTCCCCTGCTCGCTCCCTCTCAAAAATAAACATTAAAAAAAGAAAGAAAAAGCTTAAAGAGTTTGAAGAAGAGAAAGAGTAAAATGGCTTAAGTGGGTAAGCGAGGGAGAGGTAATACAGCCGAGGCAGGGCCTAGCCCTTCAGGTAGGCAAGGACTAGATCACTATAGCCATTAGGGCTCTGGGTGGAGGAATGGAATGACGAGCAGCTGGATAAATGAAAGCACACGCGTTACATTCACGCACACCTGTGTGAGCAAACCAGACAAGGAACCAAGGATGAACGGACGAGGGGCCTCCGGCCCTCTCGCCAGGCCCAACCCGGTGGATTTCTGACGCCGTTTGTGCTCTTTACCTGGCAGGATGCTGGAGGGCCCGGAGCCGGAGGAGTCGGAGCACAGGTCCCAAGGGCCGTGCGCTGGGTCTTGCCACGCGCAGCGCCTTCTGCAGACCCTCAATGCGTACCGACTGAGCGGCACCTTCACCGACGTGGTGCTGCGCGCCGGTGGCCGAGACTTCCCGTGCCACCGCGCGGCACTCAGCGCGGGCAGCGCCTACTTCCGCAGCCTGTTCGCCGCGGGGCAGCCGGAGCGCGGCCTGGCCGTAGTGCCCGTGGCGCCCGTGGCCTCGGAAGCGCCGGGCGCGGGGCCGGGCGTGGCGGCGGCGGCTCTGGCCGTGGTGCTTGACTACGTGTACGGGGCGGGCGTGCGGCTGCGCGCTGAGGACGAGGCGGCCGCCGTGCTGGCGCTCGCCGAGCGGCTGGGCGTGGCGGGCCTGCGCGAGGCCTGCGCCAGCTTCCTCGAGGGTCGCCTGCGCGCCGCCAACAGCCTGGCACTGCGTCGCGTGGCCGCCGCCTTCTCGCTCGCCTCGCTGGCCGAGCGCTGCGGCCGCGTGCTGCGCCAGGCCTTCGTCGAGGTGGCGCGCCACGCCGACTTCCTGGAGCTGGCGCCCGAGGAGGTGGCGGCGCTGCTGGCCGACCCGGCGCTGGGTGTGGCACGCGAGGAGGCCGTGTTCGAGGCGGCCATGCGCTGGGTGCGCCACGACGCGCCGGCCCGCCGCGGGCAGCTGAGGCGCCTGCTGGAGCACGTGCGGCTGCCCCTGCTGGCGCCCGCCTACTTCCTGGAGAAGGTAGAGGCCGACGAGCTGCTGCAGGCCAACCGCGAGTGCCGCCCGCTGCTGCTCGAGGCCCGCGCCTGCTTCATCCTCGGCCCCGAAGCTGGTGCACTGCGGGCCCGGCCGCGAAGGTACGGCCCCCATTCCCTCGCCTTCCACCCTTCCGCATCCCCGGTTCTTCACTCATCCCTGTGGCATACTTTAATCCAGTCACTTAATCGTGCCTCCGGAATGAGATGCGGTCATGCATTCGGCACACATTTCATGGACTTGGTACTGGGAATGCTGCCCTTGAGTTCAGGATCGAGTGAGGGAGGGGTGGGGAATCTCACACCTTACACATATCCTTTGCCTTGCCCATCCATCCATCCATCCATCCATCCATAATTCTGAGTGCTTCCCTGCGTGCAGGTCTTGTACTGGGTGCCTGGGACTTGGGAATAATTGGAAATAGCATTTACCTCCGAGAGCTCAGTTTAGTAAAGGCTATAAATGGCAGGTCCTGGAAAAAAATGAGAGGCTTAGGGCCAAACCAGGAGACTTTGCATGGAGTAGTCCAAGATTGTCTGTCACCCTCCCAAGGATAGAAGACGGGACGCCTCTGTCTTCCCACATTGTGTCTCCCAACACTAAGCTCAGGGCCTGGTACAAAGAAGATGCTCAATATTTGTCAAAGGAATTAGGTACGAAGCCGGTGGCTTGGCTTGGGAATTCTGGTATGGTCAAAAGCCTGAGGGGTTGGTTAGTGGAAGGGGAGAATGCTTTGCTGAAAGGGTGATGGAATTAGTAATTAGGGAATGGGTTTAGATGATTACGGTAGGAGGGAGGCAGCAGAATTAGGCAGTCTTCATTAGGGATGAAGGGCAGAAAAGGGTGAAGAGAATGAGTTAGTGGCACCCAACCTGGGCTTGCATTCCAGCTCTCTCACTTATTGGCTCCATGACTTCTGGCAAGCCAAAGTCTGTGAGCCTCAGTTTCCTCCTCTGCCAAAGGAGTAGTAATCCCTGCCTAATAATCGTAAGAATTAAACAAGGTGACTTTTCTAGGCAAGGGCTCTGTAAAGATTCTTTCTCTGTAATTCAGAGGTCAGTAGATTGGGGTTAAGGATTAGTGTGACACTCTTCCCATCAAGAGCTGGAAAGGAGGTTGGAGGTGTCAGAGTCCAGCACGGGACTGGAGGACAAAAAGGCATGGAAGGGCAGCAAGTCAGTACAGTCTGGTCATCGAGAGGGTGAGGAGGGCCAAAAGTTGTGTGTGGGTTAACAGGCATTGGGCTTATCACCATGCCAGATTCATGGACCTAGCTGAAGTGATCGTGGTCATCGGCGGTTGTGACCGCAAGGGGCTCCTGAAGCTGCCCTTCACTGATGCCTACCATCCAGAGAGCCGGCGCTGGACCCCACTGCCCAGCCTCCCAGGATACATGCGCTCAGAGTTCGCCGCCTGTGCTCTGCGCAATGACATCTATGTTTCCGGTGAGGGCAGGTCCGCAGGGGGAGCCCCACAGGATTGGCTCTTTGCCTCTCTCGTGCAGGTCCCTTGTTTTAAT
Source organism: Lynx rufus (assembly GCF_022079265.1). NCBI lineage: Eukaryota > Metazoa > Chordata > Mammalia > Carnivora > Felidae > Lynx > Lynx rufus. The sequence continues at coordinate 56,947,375 of NW_025814897.1, forward strand.
CTTCAGTTGTGAAATGGGGGTGGGATATTCTTGATGACCTGTGGTTATTGGCTGAAGTGGCATGTAGTCCTGCAGAGCCCATCACTAGTGTGATTCCGACCTTTATTCACCAAAGTCCACTTCAGTTTGTAGTACTATTAATCACTTCTATTTAGCAGACCACATGCAGGATATTATGCTGGGCAGCTTACATTACTCAATTTCCCCTCTAGCCCCATTTCACAGAGAGGTTAAGAATTTTCCCATTATCTCAAAAATGGCAAAGCTAGGAAGAACACAGATTGTTTTGATACCAATGGATTGTGCCCTGAGATTCAGGCCCCAGAGACGTAAATAAAATAGTCCCTGCCTCCCCAGGGGTGCCCTGGAGAGGCACTGAAGACAGAGACACTTCACTTTACCACCAGACTTTTCAGCTGGATCTTGAAAATCTGGAGGGAACAGCATAGGACAGGAATGTGCAGAAAGGAACCCCAGGTACTCAGGTCTCCAAAGTGCAGATTGAGTGCATCTGGGAGAAGAAGGGAAGTATTGTGGATGAGGCAGGAAAGGGAGTCGAGTCAGGTCAGGGAAGCTTTGATTCCAGGTCTAGGCAGACAGCACTGTGGTAGGGAGCTATGGGTGTCTAGGAAGGATAAGGAGAAGAATGAACCAGAAAGGCCTCAGGGACAATCCAGGCCACACTTTATTAGTGGATAACTTCTCTAAGGCTCCTGATGGCCTGTGAGCAACCACATGTTGCTGGGCCTCTGCTGGGAATACACAGAAGCAAGAGCTATAAAACAGAGTTGGGGCTTGAGTCATGGGCTCAGGCTAAGGGATGCAGTCAGGGTTGTCCCTGGGAAGGGTGCTCCTGACAGGTGAGTCCCTGGTCAGTAACCCTGGGAGGAACGGGGAAGGAGAGTCCATGGCCTGCATTCCAGGGCCTGGCCTCATAGGCCATACCAGTGCCCAGCTTCAGGGACTAGAAGTTCTGGATCTGGTCACTGATCTGGAGTGAAAGGCCATATGTGGTCTTCAGCGGTGCATTCTTGGTTTCTAAGCCGCATCTGAGTTTCCTATCTCTAAACTGGGTACAGTAACACTAATACCTCATGGAGGGATAACAGACATGAAATTGTGAAGGTAAAGGCAGAAATGAGGCAGGGTTCCTAGGTCACTCTCTACCTTTACCCATTCCAGAGCAGGTGGCTCTGCTTTCCCTTTGCCCCCATCACCTTCCTGATGCTTGTCTTGGGCACGCTTTGCACTCTTATATCTAGTTGAGTTCTAAGTGCCCCCCACTTTGCTTCCCTGAGCACAGAGCCTGGCATACCACCAGAAGGCACCCAGTGAAGATCAGCTTCTTCTCCCTGAGTCTTTCAGGCCTCTCTGCTCAAAACTCCTGCCCCTTGTCCTAACTCACACCTTCCCACCATTCAATCAAAGCACACTGTCCAGGTGACAGGCCTAGAGCCTCACACCAGCACAGTGGGGGGGAGTTTTTCCTGCTTAACACTTCCTTTGCATCTGGGGGCCCTTATTTCTGGGTCTTGAGGGGTGCCGGGGTTAGCAAGAGGGCCTGGGGTCAACAGCTGCTTCTCTTTCCCTAGGAGGCCACATCAACAGCCATGACGTTTGGATGTTTAGCTCCCCTCTACACACCTGGATCAAGGTGGCCTCGCTGCTCAAGGGCAGGTGGAGGCATAAGATGGCAGTCATGCAGGGGCAGGTAAGCACACCCAGCAGCTGCTGCCCTGTGAACCAAGGTACAGATCAATGGACTTACTGGGGGAAGGCCCTCTAAGACACTGTCTTTGAAAGAAGAGATCTTAGGCACCAAAAAGCAAAGCTACTTGCCTGAAGTTAAAAATAATGCTAGTGCTAATACCAATCACCATAATAGTACAGTCTAGCAGTCAGGGGTCAAAGGTATGGGTTCTGGGCCAAACAGACTAGTTTGAATTTTGACTCTGCCACTTAAAAAAAAAAAAAAAAAAAAAATTTGCTCATTATCTCTATAAACTACATCCCGAACTCAGAAAATAGAAGTGCTTCTTAGGACCACTAAAGTGAGCTGATAAACTCTCAAGAAATTACTAGGTATTATTATTAAGCATCAGCCTGGTGCCAGATATTTTACAGACAGATTTAATACCCACCCCAGAGACCGATATCATTATCCCCAGTTAACAGAGGAAACATGTTCAGGGAGGTTTGGTAAGTGGATGGAGGCCACCCAGGCACTGGCAGTGCCGAGATGCACGTGATCTAGGTCTGGAGAAGGTTTCTCTGCACAGAGTGGAGCCCGTGGGGCTGGCACACACATGGCTCTGACTCCCGCTGGAAGTCGCCGCCACACCTCATCCTTGCCTGTCCTCACCCGCAGCTGTTCGCGGTGGGCGGCTTTGATGGCCTTCGGCGCCTGCGCAGCGTAGAACGCTATGACCCCTTCTCCAACACCTGGGCGGCAGCAACACCTCTCCCAGAGGCTGTGAGCTCAGCTGCAGTGGTGGCCTGCGCCGGCAGGATCTACGTGATCGGGGGCGCCGGGCAGGACGGTGTCAGCATCAACAAGGTGGGCACAGACCGGGCATTAGAGGTCTGCTGTGTGCCAGGCGCAGAACTGGCACCTTCATGTCCTCGTCCATTTTCTCACTCTTAACAACCCTGAGGAATGACCTCCTGGTTGCAGGCAAGGAAGTGAGTTCAGAGAGATAGATGACCCCAAGGTCACACGGTGGGTCTGACGTGAATATTTTACCTGGTGCCATAGGGGTTTCAAATACATTTTAAAAATTAAGTGAGGGCAAGGATGGGATTACTTAAAATGTTTTTCCTCCATTTAAACAACCACCACCACACAGTACTGAAAATTTAGAAAACAGAAACAGAAAAATATCACCCATGACCCCACCACCAAAGGATAACTACTATTAATATTTTGGTACATTGCCTTCCAAGCTTCTTCTGAATCTTTTGTGTTTAAGTTTTGTGTTTACCCTTAGTAAAATTTTGCATTCTTTTTATTCTCATCTAAATGTAAGCAACTTTCCACATGCTTACAAACTCTTCACAGCCATCATTTCAATAGTTCTCTGGGTAGGTGAACCATAGTCTATCAACCAAATTTTCAGTTGTTGAACATTTAAGCTGTGAATAAAAATTATTCTTGATAGTAAATTCCTCCCTCTCCTGATGGCCTCACAAGTCTGTGGTCCTGGGACCCGAATCTTTCAAAAACTAGGATCCCTCACCCCTCCTTATTCCGACCCCATTCCCCCCCCCACACACACACCTTCCTGGGGCTGGCTGGGGGAACTGCCCTTTAATACCTTTTTTGTGCAGCACTGATGTATTATAGGCCATTCCAGGGGTCTCCAAGGAAACAACTGAGGAAACAGAGTAAGGGTGAACACAGAGGTAGGATAAGCCCTCAGAAATTGTGGAAGGTGTTATAAACACTGGTGGGGCTGGGAAGCCTGTGGGTAGCTGTAGGAATGGGGACTACAAGACAGCCCAGCTGGAATCTTGTCATGAGCTCAGAGCACCAAGAGGAGGGAAGAGGGTTGACAACGTATGCAACAAGAAATGCATCTCTATTTGGGGGGCCTGCTCTCTCAGACCTTCTCTAGCACTAATGAAGATGGTACTTCCATCTTCTGGGACACAGACCTTTCCCAGACCTTGAAGGATGAGGAGGCTTTGGACAAAGGGAGGAGTCCAGAGCTGGGGCTAGAATGTGGAACCAGACTCAGCACACTTGAGGGCAGGGACAGGGGGTCTCCTCTATTCTTGCAGATGATAGCTCAGGCCTGGTGGACACAGGTAAATGTGTCGAATGAGTCCCCCCAGCCGGAGAGATGGGAGGATGTGGGTAGCAGGTTAGTTGGGGGGTGAAGCTTCGCCACAGCCCCTCCTCCTGCCCCTCAGGTGCAGTGCTTTGACCCTGAGGAGGACCGGTGGAGCCTGCGATCACCGGCGCCCTTCTCACAGTGCTGTCTCGAGGCTGTCTCCCTTGAGGGCACCATCTATGTGGTTGGAGGCCTCATGAGCAAAATCTTCACTTATGACCCTGGCACAGATGTCTGGGGGGAGGCAGCTGTCCTCCCCAGCCCTGTGGTAAGTAGATGCTCCTGGGCACAGCCTTGGTACTGGTGGCAATCAGGAGAACAAGGTGCTATGTCTAAGGATGTGAATCTCAGAGTTTGGGAGTTTTATCTCTGACTCCATGCTAGGCAGTTATATATAAATCCTTAGCTTTGTCCTCGTTATGATAATCAGCCACGTGTTCCACAGATGAGGAGACCAGCCTTAGAGAGGTTGAGGCCTCATCCAAGGCCACCAGTTAGGCCATATTAAGGCAGAGCATGGAACCTTAGTCCCAAGTGCTTTAGCCTTGAATGGGGGTCTTGGTCTAAATGACTCTGCAGTCTCTTCTGTTCTGAAGGCCACCAGCTGGTAGCCTATTGTGGGGAGATCAGGGTGAAGGGACTTGGTAAGTTCCCCTGCCCTAGTAATATTAGAGGAGGGAGGTCCAGGCCCTAGATGTTCTGGCCCCTGCATTCCTTGTCTCCCCCATCTCCTGTCCCCTTCCCTGAAACTCCAAAGATACTACATAGGGGTGTGGTTGGATTGCTGGTCCCTGCCAGTTTTGACCTTCAGTGCTTCTAAAAGCCTGAGATTTCTGGCCTGAGTCTGAGATCCTAGAGCAGTCGTGGTGGTTGTGATTGTTATCACTGTTACTGAAGTTCTTACTATCTTCCTGGAACTGTGTAAAATGTTTTAATTGCTTAACCCCATTAACTGTTAAGGCAACCCTTAGTAAGGGTCAAGCCAGAGCTTGAACTCCGATTCATCCAGTCCCTGCCTTCCTGCCGTCTAGACTGCCTGCTCATATTCTGTGGATCAGGGTTTTACTGTCTGGCCTGGCCAGCTAGGGACAGAGGGAGCTCCAGGCTGGACCCCATAGCTGATTATCTTTCTGTTTGTCCACCCAGGAGAGCTGTGGCTTGACTGCGTGTGATGGGAAGGTCCACATCCTTGGTGGGCGGGATGATCTTGGGGAGAGCACCGACAAGGTCTTCACCTTTGATCCCAGCAGTGGGCAGGTGGAGGCCCAGCCATCCCTACAGCGCTGTACCAGCTCCCATGGTTGCATCACCATCATTCAGAGCCTGAGCAGGTGACACAGACTTGAACAGCCTGAGCCAGGAAACAGAGAAAGGAAGGAGAACTTGGGTTCACCACTGCTCCCCTCATGGCTCCTCCATGTAAATAGCCCCTTAACTTATTGCCGCCCTCCCTTCTCATAGAAATAAAACCTTCAAAGGTTGGGTCTGTGTTCCAGCTCAAGCCTGCTTTGCCTGGAGAAGTAATGCCCAACATCTACTCCCTGATTTGACTCTTTACAAAGCACCTTCATATATCCACCTTCATGATGGCAGTATGGACATATTAAAAAAATTATGAAACATTTCATGCATAAAAAGAATATATTTTTATACAGCTTAAGAATTATAATAAAGTAAATATCTGTGTTTCCACCATCTAGCTTAAGAAACAGATCTTTACAAATGCTAGGCACCTCCATTCCTAAACCCATTCCTTCCCACATCTATCCCAAAGGTAATCACTGTCTTTACATTTGAGATTATTGGCATTTTTGAAACTTTTAATAAGCTAGTTATTAATATTTGTATTTTACAGAGAAGGAACTGCATTAAAAAGATGAGAATCACCCAAGATCATATACTTAGTAAGTGGCGGAGTCCATGACTCAAGATTTCATGAAGCTTCAGGAATCCATGAAGCAGTTCTGGTCAGGATGGTTCTCTCTTTCTAAACTACCTTCTCCAATTCAAACACTTAGCATTGACAGATAAATGCCAGACAACTAAAAAGACAGAGGCTTAATTGTTGGTGGGAATGCAAACTGGTGCAGCTATTCTGGAAAACATTGTGGAAGGTCTTCAAAAAATTAAAAATAGAATTACCCTAAGACCCAGCAGTAGCACTGCTAGGAATTTATCCAAAGGATACAGGAATGCTGATTCGTAGGGGCACATGTACCCTAATGTTTAATAGCGCTATCAACAATAGCCAAATTACAGAAAAAGCCCAAATGTCCACCAACTGATGAATGGATAAAGAAGATGTATATATATACAGTGGAATACTACCATTTGCAACAATGTGGATGGAACTGGACGGTATTATGCTAAGTGAAATCAGTCAGAGAAAGACAGATACCATGATTTCACTCACATGTGGAATTTGAGAAACTTAACAGATGATTATAGGGGAAGGGAAGGAAAAATAAGATAAAAAAGAGAGGGAGGCAAACCATAAGAGACTCTTAAATACAGAGAACAAACAGGGTTGATGGGGGTGGGGGGTTGGGAAAATGGGTGGTGGGCATTGAGGGTGGGGAAAATGGGTGATGGGCACTGAGGAGGGTACTTGTTGGGATGAGCACTGGGTGTTGTATGTAAGTGATGAATCACGGGAATCTACTCCTGAAGCCAAGATTACACTGTATGTTAGCTAACTTGACAATAAATAAACAAGTAAACAAATAAATGTAAAATAAAATAAAGACAGAGGCTTAGGCTTATAAGTAAGTAAACATGTCCGAGGATCAGAAACAGAATTATAAAACCATGAGGAAGGGAGAAGCTTCAGCTTTAGGGTTCAGACTCTGGGATAAAGCTCTAAAAAGGATAACAAATAAGGCTGTTAGATGCTAGGGCCAAGGTGGGGTGCCCCAACTCACAAACGCAGCAGAAACAGAACAAAAACCATCATGGGACCCTGAGCAGCTCTGAGGCCAAGCTCACAGCAAACCGCAGGCTCAGGGTGGCAGGCACCAGGGCCCCAGCCTGAGAACCCAGCCAGCCCAGCTCCACATCTGGACTTCCGAGTTCCCCAATGTCAACAGAGGGCACAAGCTCCTCGTACCATCATAAGCACCTGGGTGGCCTGGGGCTCTATGGGCAGCAAAATAAAACTGCTGGAGGGGGAAGGATGAGCTCAGAGCACAGATAGGGGACAAAAGATGTCACATATTCTGTGAGGCAGAGACCCAGTGGTTCTGGTCCTATGCCTGTGTTTCTGAGGCCCAGAGGAGCTGGCCAGGCCCCATCTGGGGCTCCCTCTCTTGTGCACTTAGATTGCCTTTTGAAGAGCTATCATCTGCTCTTTGCATCCCTTCCGGCACAGGGCCAGCCCCATTCCCCTCCCCATCTTCCAAAGCCCCAGGGCCCTATCTGTGGGGTCTCTCCAGCTGAGACTGGCCCATCACAAAGCCCTGGGTTCCAACTGAGCTGCTACCCTCTGATTATCCCAGATTAGGAAGCCTGTGACCATCTGGACACAGCTGATAATGGCAGAGGGGAGGGGAGGAGAATGGAGGCCCAGCCTCTCAGAGCCTGCTGGTCCCTACCCCACAGATAATACCCAGAACAAAGCAAAAAAGGTGCTGTACTGCTTGCCCACCCAGGCAAAAGTCTGAGTGGAAAAGGTAAGATCTTGACATGGGCACCTCACCTGGGCTGGACAGTTCCTGTATGCCAAGCAGACTGCCCCATTTCCCCAACAATGACCCTTCATGCCCCCAGTGCTCTCCTGTGTAAGCGCACTGCCCTTTCCTGCCCTCTCTGTCTGGGCAGATCTGATACCCTCCATTCCAGAGCTGATCACTCTCCTTATGCCCCTTCCTTATCGGCCCCTCTTTTTTTATCACCAGGCATATAGCCAGGCCTATATATGTGACGTCTCTAGTCTCCCTTGACATACCCACAGAATGCTTCTTGAGGCAGGAAAAGTGTCAGCTTTACCTCTGTATCCCCCAATGCTTGGAACAAGACCTTCCACTCAGTACACTATACAAAGTTTCCTGGATTTCTATATCATAACACCTATGAGGTAGTACTATTTCCTCCCTTACCAATCAGGAAAGAGAGACTCAGAGTTATGAAGTGGTTTATCTACTAATGTCACTGGCCTGGTGAGTGGTGACAGAGGTAGGATTCCACCCTGGGTCCAGCCATCTATAAAGCGTGCTCTCTCCATGCAGCCTTGCCCAGGCTCTGCTAAAACAGTGTTGAGTGTAGCACAGGAGTTGTTTAGAAGTGGAAGATAACAATAGTCCCCCCTTATCTGTGGGGGGATACATCCCAAGTTCCCCAGCAGATGCCTAAAACCACAGTTGGTACCAAACTCTATGTATGCTATGTTTTTCCTATACATACATACCTATGATAAAGTTTAATTTATAAATTAGGCACAAGTAATAGATTTAAAATTAACTAATAAAGTATAAGATTATAATACGCTATAACAAAAGTTGTGTGAATGTAGGCTCTTTTTGTACTAACTTACCTGTCTTGTGATGATGTGAGATGATAAAATGCCTACAGGATGAGATGAAGTGAAGTGAATGACACAGACATTATGATGCAGCATTAGGCTACTATCGACCTAAATCAGGAGAATCTGCTTCCAGAATACAGCTGGTCTTGGGTAACTGAAATCGCAGAAAGTGAAACCATGGATAAGCGGGGGTGGGGGGTGGGGGGGGACTATTGTGCATCATTTCCACCATGGGAAACCCCAGCCTGATGCGATACTGTCCCTGCCCTTAGGGGCTCCCAGTTGGATGAGGGGAGACGTGGTTCATCTCCCTGGTGAGTCAGGCTCACCAGAATACAAGCAAAAGATTTTACACTAGTGTCCTAATTTTCTAGGACTGCAGGTTAGACCAAGACCATATACAGAGGGCCTCCCTGGCTCCTAGCCCACTGCTTTTTGTGCCCCGCCCCCCACCCCAGGCTGCCTGCTGAATGGGACTGTTACTGCCCAGGAGGAAGGCAGACCAGGAGTCCTGAGTATGACTCCTTAGGTAAATGGGTTTGCCATCCTCTCCCCAGCTGAGAACAGACTTAACTTTCTGTATACCATCAGAAGCCACTGGACCCAGATTTAGTTTTTGAGTTTCGTTTTTTAAAAGTTCTAACTATTTGTAAGACTTAGTATTTTATGACTGTTATTCTTTCTTAGTGGGCTTCCAAAGAACAATGAGAAATTTACTTTTTAAAAACAATAAAACTCATTCTATCTTGCACTGACCATACAGATTCATTAGATTCATCTATAAATCTAAAATACATTATGAGATCATGATGAATTTATTTTTCCTGTATCTTGAAAAATTTTGCTGTTTAATCATCCTAAAAATTATTTCAAATTACTCATCAGTTATTCCCAAACAAGACTACAATGATCAAATGGAAGAATGATGGTATTGCCTAGAAGGAAGACACAGTAGTGAATAAATCATTACTATTACATCATCTTTCAGTTTCCATACTAAATTTCCTATAGTGCATATCATCTTTCAAGAAGGTATAAAAGAAGTTGAGACGTCAGCTGAGAACTCAGGATCTTTCATTCTCTGCCCATAATGACAGAATGCCCAAGAGAAGGAAACTGACAGAGGACATTTCACACTTAATACAGACAAACCAGAAAGTAAATGCAGGGACACGGCAGCACTCTCATTTCTGGGGATGCAAACTGGTCAGTCACATAAGCAAAACCCCGCATAGATGAATTTTCTCAAACCCAAGAATTGGTGAGTGAACAACCTATTTCTAAAAACAGAAAGGATATATGGCATTTTAAGTCAATCAACAAGAAGGATTTCATCACACAGTATTTGACAAAGGCCTGTACCATCCTATTTTGTACAATACTCATCTTTTATGATGCCTGTGCCCCAACATTTACTTGATATAGTTTGTTACAGTTCGTTAAGTGGAGACATGCTGAGGCAGTTGTGTACTAAGGTGACTATAGGGAAACAGATGCTGTAGATGTTTTAAAAATTCATTAGATTGGTCCTTCAAATTGATCTTTATAAACCTAAAATCAAAAATGTTTTAAAATTATGGAGCAAAGAAAATGTCTTTTCAACATTATGAGCCATCAAAAAATTGTAAAGTATTCCATGTAGACAATGCAAGTGCAAAACTGAACAAAACGTAAACCAAAAACCCAGAAGCAAGAAGCTAGAGCCTACTAGAGATATATTTGAAATCCGGGATCAGTAGTTACAAGATGAATACATTCCAGCTTCACACAGGGTGGTTGACGAGCATTTAACCACATTTAAGAGATGGTGCTCATTTGGGGTATGTTGTCTCCCAGGCAAGGAAAATACAAAATTGTTTAATTCATTTATGTATATACATACATATACATAAATATCTATTTTCATGAATATATGAATGAGTTTTATTGACATGTAATTCACATCCCATAAATTCCACCCATTTGAAGGGTAGAACTCAATGGTTTTCAGTATATTCAGAATTGTGCTAATACTTGCTAAAATTTTAGTATTTTCAGAGCCACCTGGGTGGCTCAGTTGATTAAGTGTCTGATTCTTGATTTCAGCTCAGGTCTATATCACTATTCTTGGGTTCAAGCCCTACACCAGGCTCCTTGCTGACAGTGCAGAGCCTGCTTGGGATTCTCTCCTCTCAAAAATAAACTTTAAAATTTTAGTAAACACTTCAATACTTGTAAAATATATAAGTTTCCCACTTTCCCTTTATTCTTCCGTAAATTATTTGTAAAGTGACTTAAAATTTAAAAGATATGGTGTCTATTGGACCTCGATGGTAAATAGCGATGGCTAGTCTTCCTGTCGTATTGAGGGAAAACCAGTGAGGAAAGTTCCATCACCTCTGTTCCTCTGTCCCTGATGGGAAAGCGGTCCCATTGCTGGGTCTATGCTCTCCCTCTAAAGAGCAAAAATATTCTCAAAGACAAGGGAAGCCCTCTACATGGTCAACAACTTACAACTCAACACTCCAGCTCCTCTGATTCACCACACAAGACTGGCAGGTACAGGCTGGTCATAGGGGCAGTCCATGGCCAGCCAGTGAGGGTGGAGGGTGAGATGAACCCATCACAGCAGCACTCCTCCAACAGTGGACAAAGGCCCAGCTGCACCTGGCCGGCTGAGCTGCTAGTACAATACAGGACTGAGCAGCAAAGGTGTGGTCTCATTTCAATTTCAGAGCCACTGGAGCCTCTTACTTGTAAAAATTTGAGCTTAGAATAAGTTGTTCCCAATCTAGGGCTTCATGTCACTTGTCAAACCCGAAGTAGGATCTTGAGATAGCCTAAGAATTTTCCAAAGCCTAAGAGAAATCATACATTCCTTCCTCTAATATGTATCATGTGGGCTAAAGTTGCTATAAAATGAAATTAGTGACACAACTAGCCCATTGTAGGGATGTTCAGATTAATGGAATGTTTACAGCAAGCTCAGGGAATGTAACAATTTTCTCACCAGTCATGCTGCTTAACAAGTTATACATGTAGCTTTTGATCAATAGGGAAATGGTTTGTTTCATGGATAAAATAACATCAAAACCTCATGTCCCTGAGGAGGAAAAAATAGTAAGAAAAACTATTTTTTTAGGTTGAAAATGTTGACTCTAAATGATACTTAAATGACTTACTGCTCTGGTGTTGGCAGGCCCTAACACAGAACAGCTACATTTATACATAGCAAACTCAGGGCTCAGAAACAACCACTAGGTGGGATGTGGCATGGTAAAAGGCCAATTTTAGCACCTGCAGAATGTGGTAACACCTGATCAGCTATGCCCACTTCCCAGCAGAAGCAGAAAGCCGTCTCTATGGTCAAGGCCCTTAGGATGGGGAGAATCCAATACCATGAAGTTAAGCTACTAATCATTTCTAAGAGGATTTGCTTAAGTACTAATAGTAACAACATCCAGTACACTCAGAGGACTTCCTATGGGTCAGGCACTGTGCTATGAAATCACATGCTCAAGGCTGAGATGACATTGATGGGCCCATGCTCATACTAAGAAGTTAACCTGGTTTTGAATGACTCTGGCTGGAAGGCCTGGGCTCTCAGCTGTTGTCTCTAGAGACAGTACACTAGATGATATGTTACAGACAGGTATTGTTAGATCTTCAACTCCAACACACTGGAGAGATACTGATGGGAAAGATTCACCAGTGCCTGTGTCAAATTTGAATCCAAGTCTGACTGCAAAGCCCAGCATCTTCCCACGTCTCCTTTTTAAAGCACTCTGCAGAAAAAGGTTATCCCCATCCCCACCAGGCTTGTACATTCCTGTAAGCCTTTGTCTAATTTCCCAATTAGATGAGACTGGCTGACTGGAAGTAGGGGCTGAAGGTAACAGACTCCACACATTATCACTCTGCTGTGGGATACAGCAGCCTGTGACAAGTGACCTTTCTGTCTGGATGCTGACCCCCCCCCCCCACCACCACCAAGAAACCCCTTACCCATTGTCCTCTGGTGCCAACAGTTTTTGTACTTTCCCTGGTTCTCCATATTGAGTGTTGTCCATTGATCTGGGACCCTTGCTTGGCCCCTGGGCCTATTCTCAAATTCTCACATTCCAGCTTTCAGCCTCCCTTTCTTCACCTGAGTAACTCAAGCTTTACACATGCACACTAATAACCTGCTACTTTATTCAAGGCATCTTATTCTTCCCCAAGCATCTACTTTGGTACTTATTTCCTGCTACAGCACCCCCTGGCGGGGAGTTACATAACAGTATGACTGAACCCCACACACCAACTTTCAGTTTTAAGTGGATTGGAAGTTAAGGAATTTAATCACCCCATCTAATATACAAAGACCTGTGACTGGCTGTGCCAGTACTAGATACTGAGGTCTTAGATGACCAGGACTGCCTTAATCTGTTTCTAGCACCAAATATTCTCGATGCTTGTATTAGCTGAACTAGTTTCACAACAAAAATCCCCTCACAACCAAATTACAGAAGTCCAAAAATACAAGAATTAAATAGCCTGGCTCAACATTTTCAGTAAAATTGCAAAATGCCATTAGTTTTACGCATAAAGGATAAATAAGACTTTATGATAGCTGCCTATACTGCATTAGATTTGGGGGTGGGCACAGACTCACTTAATCAAGGCACTCAAATCTCACTTTACTTGTATATAGTTACTGAGGAGGCCCAATACCAGGCTTGCCTGCTCATAACCACCTCACCCTCAGCCCTTCCCAGAAAACTTTCATCAGCTTGAGAAATTGTCACCTCAAGTTGAGAAGCATGGGGAAATAAACATTCATTTTTGTATTTAGGCTCTGCTTCCTAATGATACAATACATTCCACTCCCTAGAACACAGTAAGCAGTCATTAGCACACTAGCTATCCTAGAGGTTAGAGACTTCCAAAGGGGAGTGTCTCTACTAAAAACTGAAAAAACAATGAGAGGTTACTTCTAGATAAAGTAAGGATAAACATCAAAAGCCCCTGAAAGGGGGAGGGCAGAGACACATTTGTCACTGTGTTCCCAATGTAACTCAGGCACTAGTCACGTAGGATTTTCCTGCCAGCCTGTCCTGCACTAGTTTCACCTGAAGAAACTAGGAGAACTCAATTTCTTAAAGCCCATAAACAGAAAACGCTTCAAATATGACAAACTGTAGACATGTAAATGTTCTTCTAGAGTGTAACAGCTCAGAGGACTGAGCATAGAAATGTGGATTCTAATCACAGCTCTATGCTGCTTAGGAAAATGTATTTCAGCATTTTAGGCTCTTCAGTAGCACAAGCAAATACCCTTTACACTTTAGAGGTACTCAGGATTAAATGAGAATTATGTAGAACACTACCTATAGTGTATAATGACCCAAAATATAATGGAATGGGCAAAATAAAACACACTCATTTTCTATGTGCAATACAGATTCCCTTATACATCAGAGGAAAAAAAGCCATCTTAAACATATCCCTCTTCTAAACCTGTAACACCAAACTGCAGGTGAATGAATCAAAGTGCTGTCCTATTAACCATCAGCCTTCAGCTTTCACCAGATTTATGGGATATTGGGTCTGGTTAACTCTGCTCGGCTCCTCCTGTTCTGGCTCCTGCCTCATAAGCACAGCTGAAACCAAGGATTTCCTGGCAGCCGAAAGAATCAATCAAGGAATATTCCCTTGGGGCAATAGAATTATCAGTCCAAATAGTGGACCTACAGTCCATTCAGGCCATGCGTCTTTTTTAAAGATTTTATTAGAGGTCTTTAGAGAGCAAAATCCAAACTCCAGATCCAGCTGCCAAGAAGACCCTGAAACAGAATAAAGCACAACAATAAGAACAGAATCTTCACCTGAATATTGGGTTCTTTCATTTCCCATTTAGGGTTTGTGTGAATATTTACACAGAGAACACCTAGAACACACAAGAGGTGCTGGGCATAGAAGAGGCTTGATGTTACTATTTTAACTGAAGAGGCTGCTGAAGAACAGGCAACTAATAACTAACAAGAGAGCCTTGATGATTTTAAGCAAATAAAGGAAAACTTATTTCAAACACAGTAAACATAGGAATTTTTTGAGAGACCATGAGCAGGGGACAGGGGCAGAGGGAGAAAGAGAATCTTAAGCAGGCTCCATGCTCAGCATGGAGCCCAACACGGGGCTCGATCCCACAACCCTGGGATCATGACCTGAGCTAAAACCAAGAGTCAGACACTCAAATGACTGAGGCTCCCAGGCACCCCAACACAGGAACTTCGTTAAGATATGAAAGGCAAATACTCCTTCCAACAGAATCCCTGGGTAAATAGGCCTCTGGATCCAACCTGTGTCGTAAAGCAAGTATAATCTAATTTTTATGTATCAAGTGCTTACCACAGTGTGGGATATAGAATTATTAATAGGAAGACAGGGAATAGGGTCTTACTCTACCCCAGAGGTCCCTGGAGACATACCTATTATGCCGTGGGTACTGGTTGAGGCATGGCAGGAGGCTCGGGTTTCCCACCTTTCTGTTCTGAGATGGGGGTGGTGGGAAGGATCTCATCTTTGGGTTCCACAATGCTCACATGATCTGGCAGGGGCTTCTTAGGGCCAATCTTACCACTTGGGTCCCAGGGAAGCATGATCTTCACTTTGATGCCCAGCACACCTAGAAGATGCCATAGTTAGAATCTAGCTGGGGCTGCACCGATCCCATGATAAGACAAGACAGAAAGAAGAGGACAGGTTACTCAAGCACCCCTGGGTCTGGTCCCTTCTCAGACAAATGCCTCTAATCAATCAATGAACAGGACACTTTTGCAAAAGGAACCCATGCGCAGCACCACAGAACGTGGCACTGACAAGGACCAAGAGCAGGATGTGACCTTTCTGACTCGTCATCGTATCATCACCGAAGGGTACACAGGTGGCTAAGAGCAAACCAACTCTCGGATCTGACTGATCTCAGGAATTCTCACAGTTCAATACAGCACATTAATCAGTAAACCCAAGGAGTGTCAACATGCTCCACTACTCCCAAAATGAACTCCCCAAACACTGCGGTGTGCGTGGAAAGCACATCTATCTGCTAAAAGCCCTTTGCCCCAAGCACTCCCAGCTGCTTACCCTGTCTGAGCAGCACATGGCGCACAGCAGTATCAACATAGTAGTTAACAGGGTCCCCGCTGTGAATCATCAGGCCATCCACAAACTTCATGGATTTAGCCCTCTGTCCTCGGAGTTTCCCAGACACCACGACCTCACAGCCTTTGGCCCCACTCTCCATTATGAACCGCAGCACACCATAGCAGGCCCTTTGGGAGAACAAGAGACAGATACCCACCTATCATCCCCAAAGATAGGGATTGTTCAAGCCCACCACACCCCACCATGTTAAAAAACAGATACAAAAAGCACAAGACTTATTAGTCTGCACTATCTTCGACGTTCCTTTAATGGGGAATAAATTTGACCAGAGCCTGGCAATTCTCCTTCATTCCCATCACACCTCATCTTAGGCTAATTCCTTAGGGAATATTTACCAAATCCTTCTAACCACATGCTTCCCAGCCTTGGTTGCACATTAGGATCGTCTCAAGAAGATTAAAATAGAACAAAAAAACCTGTGAAGTCTAGACCTCACTCCAGGCCAATTAAACGGTGAGGGTGGTAAAACTCAGCATTTCACAATCGGGTAAACACTCAGTTTAAGAACCCAGAAGTACCCCAGTCATTGAGTGGCTCCTTATCTCCAGAATTCACGTTCATTAGGAACCCTAACTACTAATGTGGGTTCCTAGCCACCTTGACTAGAGTGCTGGAAAAAGAGGTTTCTAGGCTTATACATTGACAGTAAGCCTTAAAATATCATGCCCCCAACTCGTTTATCACCGCATACCCTGGGAAATACTAATTGGGAGAGCTAGATGCCACTTTAGACAGGGAAGGGAAGGTAGGACCCAGCACTCTAGGACCTAGGCCCCTTTGCATCATCTCATGTAACCACCACAAAAAGGAGAGGTGGATGTAATGACCCCCATTTACAAATAGGAGATCCGAGGGTCAGAAACTCAGTAAGGCTCAGGTCTCAGAACTTCCAAGTCAAACTTCTCCGTGTACAAAAAATTACCTGGACCAGGTTGCTGGGCCACACCCCCACTTTCCACTTCAGTGGGTGGAGACTGACAAGTTTTATTTCTAACAGGTCCTCTGATGAGGACAGTGACGCTGGCCCAGGGACCAAGCTTTTGAGGACCACGGTTCTAAGCGGTGTGGCTGGTACTCAAACCAGGCAGGCAGCCTTTTTTAGAAGTCCTGCCTACAGCCTTTCCTGCTACCTATTTCCCCATCAGGTCAACGTTCCTAAAGCTCAGCTCTCATGTCCTTCCCCTGCTGAAAAACCTGCCAGGGCTCCGCATGACGTACTGACTGAATTTCAAACACCCAAGCAAGGCTTTCCGATAACTTCACAAATAGTGAAACTACACAAAGAACTCCTACTGAAATCTTACCAGTAGGCCCAGCTCCAGAGCCATCTAGCCACCTCATGGCTTTATAGTCCATCCCTCCTCATAGCACTATCTACATACATACATACATACATATATACATACATACATACATACAGATAAGCTCTCCCATCAGGACTATGTCTCACCTCTTTATAATCCCTGCACTTGATGGATCTGAGTAACTTCAACAAGAATCCTAACTTCCTCTCCCTGGAGTTCCCTAGTCATTAAAAGGTTCAAGACACTTACCTCCGCACAGCGAGGCCTCCTAGGAGTTTGTAACGCAGAGACTCTGCCTGGGCAATAGCACACAGACCTCTTGTGGCCACTTTTTCAGCATAAAGCTTTAAGAAGGAAACAAGTCACAGCCTTAAACCAGTGTTTTCTACAAAAAACGAGTTCATTCATCATGCCAGCATGTATCACTGTTGGCATCCCTCAAGTACTAAACACTTCTGCTACCCACGAGTAACATGCACTGTGATATAGTTCGAACCTTTCCTTATTGCCCTCCCACCCCTAGCTCCTTCTACGGCTACACCAACTGACGGGGTAGCCAATCCATTATACCATTATCATACCCAAACTTAATGTAAAAATCCCTTAACCACCAGAAATGAGAACAGGCCTATAAACTGAAGCCCACTGCTTATTAAGAGACCTTCAACAAAATACCACTCCATTTATAAAATTTAGTGATCATAACTAAGATCTACATGACGTTAAGAGTTTATAGAAGTACCACCCTAAATAACCATTTCCAGGACCACAGTTATCTCTGGCGTAAGCCAAGATCACTCACCTCTACACTGCCCTCAGGAAAACCAAATCTCTTCTGAACCACAGCGGTCAATTCTCGGATCCGCCGGCCCTTCTCACCCAGAACATTCTGCGTCCTTAGGAAAATAAAGAGATAGAATTTACAACTCTCACAAAATTCCGGACATGACTTTAAATCTTATATGCATGTGGTAGTAAAGTCTCATTCATCTGACACAAGGATATATAAATTCTAGATAACAAGAACTAGAATTAGATTTAAAATGCCGTTAATAAAAACTGTACATTTACTAAGGCCAATTCACTGGTTGTCCCCTTAAATTTATAGAATACACCGTCCTAGCATATACAACTACAGGTGATAACCAGGAAAACTGAGTCTTCACCTGGTGGCCAAGATGATGATTTCTGTCCTGGTTGGTGTAACTCGGACCTCAACCCCGGAGTAGCCATCTTCAGCCAGCTCCCGCGTGAGAAACTCGTTCAGTTCGGCTTTGAAGATGCCATCAGCGACAAACTAACCAAAAGATAAAACTTGCAATTAGAACATGGATGCAGGGTCACTTTTTCCTGCCTAGTCCTTCTGCCAGGGCCCCTCTCATCAAAATTCCACACCTCTAACAACCAGCCCATCACCTCTCTATTACCCTTGTTCCATCTGGAACGGGGCAACCCTTCTCAGACAAATGCCTCTAGGTCGTCCTTTGGAAGTTACTTTAACCAGAGGGCCCTTAAAACTGCCACAGAACGCGGCACGAAGTAGGGGCCCCCCGGACAAAGAGAAAACCTCCAGTCAGACTCGTCATCTTCTCTTCATTGAAGGGTTTTTAAGACGTGTTTATGTGGATGTACGTATACATGCTGAACGGAAAGCTGCCCTGAAAGGGCACATTTACCACTCACTCACTCGGAACAGCAGAGACACTAACTACCCTCGGAACTGGTGAAAATACAGTGACTTAAGTAGTCCCACATTGAGAAAACTTGGACCATCAGAAGAACCCCAGCCACGTTATCTTGCGGTCAAGTACCTGTGGTCTTACAAAACTGGCAAGTCCTAACTCGAAAAGTGTGTGGATCTACGAGATGTTATGCACACACAAAAACGACAAGCTGCCTCTTTCTAAAGCAAATGGGTCTTTACACAGTTCTCACCCACGGAAAAGCGAAAAGTTAAAGCTCGAAAAGTTCAAGTTCTCCCCGGGTCTCCTTCCTCTCTTCCTCCAGGAGTTTCCTTTGGGCCCCAGACGTAGCAAGAAACTGACAGTAGCTTTTCCAATTGAGGTCTTTGGGATCAGAAGGCGGCATCCTGCCACGAATAAAGCACGAAAACGCTGCTCCCTCTCCTACCCAAAGCCACAGTGTGAGCCGTGGTGGGAAATGGCTCACGCTCCCCACAAAGCATTCGTTTAGTAAAGCTATCTGCCGACCAAGAGATGCTCACAAGCGCTTTCTCCGGCGCAGGAGGGGCGCCCGGCGCTCATCTCTGCTCTCTGCCCAGAAGCGGCAGAAATGTCTCGCTGCCTGACTTCCGCCGCCGAACTGCGCTCGCCCGGCTCGGGCCCCGCGTTCCATCCGCCGCCATCCGCAGCCCGCGGGAACGCCACGCCGCCACGGCCGCTTCCCGAGGCAGGACCCAAAGCCGTAAGTCTTGCGAAGGCATCGCCACAAGCCCCGACCCGCGCGGCGCCACGGTTCCCCGGACCGGCCCTCAGAGTCTCACCTTCCTCTTCTTGGAAATTTGCACCGCCATCTTGCTGCCGCGCACCGCCGAGAGGAAAGGAAATGGCTCGCCGGCGGAAGTACGTATAAAGGGCGCGAGCGACGACAAAGAACTGCGCGACGTCAACGCCTGTGGGCCCTCCTGGGAATTGTAGTTTTTAGGAAAGCGTTAAAGGGGAGGCGGGGAAGAAGGGTAATGGAGACCCCTATAGGCAGAAACAGGAAGAGTAGCAGATCAATCAGAACTTTGGAACTGCAGGGGAGCTTACAGTCCAACTCTCATTAGCTTAAAAGTGAGCAACGTGAGACACAGAGATGGAAATTACAGTTACAAGGTCATACAGCAACAGCATGGAATCCTGGTCCCTACACTGTTATACACTGTAATAAAAAGTCAGCTGAAAGCCCTCCATGAAATCCGTTTAGGTGCCCAGCTCTTGCAATCTGTGACCATTTCCTGTTCCAAATGATGACACTAATAATATCTAATATTTATGAAATATTCTAGGGACCGTTCTATGCCCTTTATGTTATGAACTCATTTACCTGTACCTTACTTCCATAAAGTCCGTTAAAACTTGTAATGGAAGTCGCAAAAATAATGGTTCGTGGACTCACAATTATTCTTCAACTAAAAAATTTTCCCCTTACATTTGGAAATTTTCAAATGTACAGAAAAGTGGAAAGGATTGTGCATATGTGCATCACCAAGGCGCTCCAATTGACCTTTGCCGTATTTGCTTTATCAAGCATCTATCCATCCCTCTATCCACCCAACAGTGCATCATTTGATGCATTTCAAAGTAGGGGCACCTGGGTGGCTCAGTCAGTTAAGCATCTGACTGCGGCTCAGGTCATGATCTCACAGCTCGTGAGTTTGAGTCCTGCATCGGGCTCTGCGTTGACAGCTCAGAGACTGGAGCCTACTCTGGATTCTGTGTCTCCCTCTCTTTCTGCCCCTCCCCCGTTCACATTCTCTCTCTCTCTCTCTCTCTCTCTCTCTCTCTCAAAAAATAAACATTAGGGGCGCCTGGGTGGCGCAGTCGGTTAAGCGTCCGACTTCAGCCAGGTCACGATCTCGCGGTCCGGGAGTTCGAGCCCCGCGTCGGGCTCTGGGCTGATGGCTCAGAGCCTGGAGCCTGTTTCCCATTCTGTGTCTCCCTCTCTCTCTGCCCCTCCCCCGTTCATGCTCTGTCTCTCTCTGTCCCAAAAAAAAATAAACGTTGAAAAAAAATTAAAAAAAAAATAAACATTAAAAAAATTCAAAGTAAATTGCAGACATCAGCACACTTCACTCCGAAACACCTCAACAACAGTTCCATTGAGAAATAATTGATATACATCACTGTATAAGTTTAAGGCATACAGTTTTATTTACAAATATTGTGGAATGATTGCCATTGTAGTTCAGCTAACATCTATCATGTCATATAGATACAATAAAAAGAAAAGGAAGAAGAAAAAGTTTCTCTGTGATGAAGGTGGGTTTTTTTTTTTTGCAGATGCATTGCATTTTATTTAATTGTGTTTTTTTAATTTGAATTTTTAGTTAACATACACTGCAATATTGGTTTCAGGAGGAGCAGTTTTATTTTAAATTTGAATAGTTTGCCTACACTTAAAATCAGGACATTTCTCTGTAAAACTATTTTAGGCTTCTCTTAAAAATAGATCTAGCAGAATACTAGGCCCACATTTCCTCATGCAGCACTCTCCTTCCCTGTTAGATGGCGAAGGGCTTTCCAATGTGCCACAGCCCCTGGCAGCTTCGCTCATTTATTGTCTGGCCCTAGAAGCCATCTGAGCTTTTCCCCAGCACTAAAACAACTCCGATGCAAAGATCTGTCCTACAATCACAGAATTACCAGAGTTCTGGGGGGGGGGGGGGAGCGGAGCAGAAAGACCAGGGAAAATGAAAAGAAATAGATGAGCCAAAGAGATAGTTAGGCTGTGAACCCATGTATCTTGGTGATGGATTGCGGTTGAGGGGGGAGTTGAGAATGATACCCCAATTTCTGATGCCAGCAGTGGGTGCTTAGTGACAACCCTCACTGAGATGAGGCACCCAGGATCAGGCTTTTTTCTCCCCGGGTCATCTCCCTCTGCTCCTCACTCCCTTCCTCATCCAGCTCCATGGTTTGTTGATTCGGTGGTGCCAGGCTGATAAAACATCCGCCCTGATGAGTCTGCCTACCTGACTTTTCTGTGCCCTCACACAGGACCTGGGTGCTGTGGGACAGCAGCAGCCTTGCATGCTGGGGTCAGACTATTTTCTCGTCCAGATATGCCCCTCATTCTCCCACGGTGCCTGTTGTAAGTGTTGCCAGACCAGAGCCTCCCCTCACTCTCAGTGATCAGCTTCCCTCCTAACCCCTGCCCCCGGTAGATTGTACAGGCAAGAACTGCCCCTCACCCGTCCTGCGATTGTGTGTGCCCTCCTCCCTGCTCAGGAAAGAGACCCTCTTCTTGCCCAAGGTCAACCACCCCTCTGTGTTCTGGTTCAAGTTTAGTTCTGTTCCTTTGAGACCTTGCTCTAGCAGTCATGCCTTCTCTTTCCTGTGATACTGTTCTTTTACTGGCTCTTTCCTTCCCCGTGCTAAATATGTCACTTCTCCCTCGTTGATCCCATAACCACCACACCTCATTTCACTGGGTTGGAATGGCCTGCTTATGTCCCACTAGACCGTCAGGACCAAGCCTGTTTTGTTCGTTATAACCAGAGCTTGGGATATGGCCTGGCTCGAGCCCAGTGTCAATAAACTTTGACGAGCAATCAAAGCAATGCATGAATTCTGGTTTTAGATCCTTTCCTAGTAGCATGGTTCATACGAATTTGTTTGCAAGTGCCATTTCTGAACCAGGCTCTGGAGACTCAAAACTGAGCATCAGACCATGGCAAGTTCTTGGAGGTAAATCCACCCCAAGGCTCCACGTAGCTCCTCAGTGACACTAGGAGAGGCTGCCTGCCTGGGTATTGTCCTCTGGTTCCAGAAGGAAGCCCGTGAAGGGAGCCTTTGTCTTTATCATGATGCCTTACATTTTATCTAAGACCATTATAAGAAGATAATGTATTACTCAAAATAACACCACAGGAATAATAGTGGCCACAATACGCTGACCTCTAATAGAAACAGGGTCTGTGAGGGTGCCTTAATCTCCCCTGGGACATCCAAAGTATAACCAAGGCTCACTGTGTTGAGCCCCCAGTGCCACAGAAGTGTCCTCGGAACTTGGAAGAGGGAGCCGTGGGTGGGAGAACACATATGGCCTTTTGGCCATGCAGGCCATGCCTGGGCTCTGTGAGTGCCACACAGATACCGTCCTGAAATTCCAGAAGACCAAAGGTGTGGTTTGCCCTGGCATATATCCATGGAGGTAGGTGCAAGAATGCTCATTATGGGTCACCTGGGTGGCTCAGTCAGTTGAGTGTCTGACTTCAGCTTAGGTCATGATCTCATGGTTCATGAGTTTGAACCCACCATTGGGCTCACACTGCCAGTGCGGGGGGCCTGCTTGGGATTCTCTGTCTCTCTCTCTCTCTCTCTCTGCCCCTCCCCCACTTGCACCCTCTCCACCATCCCCCCTGTCAAAAATAAATAAACATAAAATAAAGAATGCTTGAGGTGGCTCAGGCAGTTGGATGTCCAGCTTCGGCTCAAGTCATGATCTCACGGTTCGTGGGTTCAAGCCCCATGTAGGGCTCTGTGCTGACAGCTCAGAGACTGCAGCCTGCTTCGGATTCCGTCTCCAGCTCTCTCTGCCCCTCCACCGCTTGTGCTCTGTCTCTGTCTCAAAAATAAATAAACATCAAAAAAATTTAAAAAAACAAAATAAAGAATGCCCATTATAGCAGTGTTATTAATAGTGAAAACATAAATTAAAAACAGCCCCAAAACTGTAGGGACATGGCTGTGGAATATTATGTAGTCATTAAAGAGAATGAGGTGCATATACGCATAGAGCACCAAGAGATACTGCTACACCAGAAAAACAAATTGCAGAACAATATGGACTGTGCAATATCTTTGTATGGTAAAATAAAATATATATGCATATAGATACATCGAAGGATCTCTACCCAACTGATGGAGAGCTAAACCTACTTCTGGGAATGGAACAGTATTGAGGGAGGTGAAAGGGCTATTTACTTTATTGCTTCCCTTATAATAAATATATATATTCATTACTTGTGAACTTAAATACAAATAACAAAGAAAAAAAATGCAAGGGCCACATACATTTTGGATTTCTGACCACACGACCACTTGTGAAACAATGTGAATGCCCCAGCCTCCAGCACCAAATGCCATAATCCTTTCTTCTGATAGTTTAAGGTAAAGAAAAAAGTTTCTTTTCTTAAATTCTAAAACTGTACTGTCCCATACAAGTAGCCACTGGCCTCACGGGGATGTTGAACACCCGAGATGTGGCTGGTCAGAGTGAACAGCGCTGTAAGTATACGATGCACACCAGACTTCAAGGTATATATAAACGAAGAAATTCTCATTAATAATTTTTATATTGATTATATGTTGAGACAATAACACTTTAGACACGTTGGGTTAAAATATACTATTAAAATTAAGTTCACCTGTTTCTTTTGCCCTTTGGGTGGCTCGGTCAGTTAAGTGGCCGACTTCAGCTCAGGTCATGATCTCACAGTTTGTGAGTTCGAGTCCCACGTCCGGCTCTGGTGCTGACAGCTCAGAGTCTGGAGACCGATTCAGATTCTGTGTCTCCCTCTCTCTCTGCCCCTTCTCTGCTCATGCTCAGTCTCTCTCTCTCTCTCTCTCTCTCTCTCTCTCTCTCTCTGTCTCAAAAATAAATACACATTAAAAAAAGAAGAAAAACTGGAATTACATATATGGCTCCCATCTGAGGCCCTCAACATTTCCACTGGATAGTGCTGCTGTACTCTTTTCCACTGCAGAGATCAATGGTGTCTGTCTTCTTGTTTTCTTGGGATTGGGCACAGTGACTGGCAGGCACGGGCAGTCGGCAACTGCCCACAGACTTACAGAACAGAGGAAAGCTCACTTGGAGTGTTGACATACCAATCTTGTTTCTCTGTTTGCCTGGGGCGTTGGGAAGCTCAGAGCTGAATTTCATGCTCAGTTGAGGTCCTAACAATGTGGGAAACAAAGGCAGAAGAAAAAATTAAATTTCCTGACAACTTACAGTCCACTGACAAGTCCTCGAGACGGGCAGAGTGACCTTCCTCTGGGAACCCAGCTGCTTCCATGATGACACTTCGCGAAGGGCAAGATGTGATCTAAGCCCAACCCCCGGGATCCTGTAAGTCTACTTTAACATATAAAAATTCCTTTGGAAACTTCCTTTATCTCTACCCGCCCCCCACCAACATATATGTTGGCAATCCTACTCCAGGCTTATGGCCCACTGATATACATCTGAAGGATCTCATGACTGAGGTCAGTAATAAATGACCTTTTCCTAACACTGGCTAGCCCCCTCAAGGTCCTGGAGGCTCTGATTCCAAAATTCCTTAGAGACTTACGCTATCCCTAACCCTCTCCCCACTTGAAGGTATGTAATCAGTCACCCGCCACAACCCCCGTGCAGCTCTTTCTCCAGGACACGGGTCCTGTCCTTGTGCTTTAATGAAACCACCTTTTTGCACCGAAGATGTCTCAAGAATTCTTTCTTGGCCACTGGCTCCAAACCCCAACCTTTTCCACATCACTAGGACCCCACTCTGGCCTGGATCCACTCTAGACAGGTGGAAGAGACCCATCAGGGGGCATTCAGGATCGTTCCTGCAGCTCTAGCATCAGGAAAGTAAGACCATCACAGCCCTTCTTCCACATACATCCGCTCTCTCTCTCTTCCATAAACCGAGCCCACGTGATCCGGTGAACGAGTAAAGGTGAACTCAGCGTTCAGGTTTTTCTGAGCGAACTGCCTGTGTGGCCCCTAGACCCACATGGCAGGCTGGGGTATGGATTTAAATCCTTGCCTTTGGGATTAGGCAAAACATTTCTCAGGTTGAATGACACTTTGGAGAAATTCCAAGTTTTCTCATCCAGCAGAACTTTTCCAAGCAACTTTTCAGGGTGGCATAGTGTTTAAGGTCACACACTTGAGCCAGACAGCCTAGGTACCCACCCCTGGTCTGTGGTTTACTAGCCACGTGGCCTCAAACAGGTTATGCCTGCATCAATTTCCTCATCTATTAAATGGATGAAAATAATAGTAAACCCACCTCAACCTCATGGGGTGATTGTGGGGTGAAATGAATTAATACAGGCCAAATGCTTAGCACATAGTTAAGCACCCAGAACATAGTAAGTGCTCAATTAGCATTAGTTATTCCATGGATCCACGGCTTATGCCGGGTCCTGGGGAAACTGATGAATCTGACCCAGCCCCTGCTTAGATCTGGGATGAGGTGGAGGATACAGATAAATGAGTGTGATAAGCATCATAAGTGTCACGATGGGGGCAATAGAGTACTGAGGGGACAGGATATTTGAAAGGATGTCACAGAGATCCAATCCTTGAGCTGAGGCTCACAAGACACGTAGGTGTTTGCCAGCCCAGTGGACACTTCGGGCAAAATGAAGGCGCTGACCTCCCTCATTACGAAAATAGCTTTCTTTTCTGATTCAAAAAATAAAATGCATTCATAAAAAACATGGCAAAGAATAAAGAAGGAAATAAAAACGATGCTGTACTGGTTAAGCGGTGTAAACATATCGGGGCACATTTCCCCAGATCTCTCCTCAGGCAGTGAGATATATTCTCACCAATAGATGTGCAACTGCAGCGTCACGCAAATGGTGTCACCACAATGCACGGGGGCCATGAAGGATGCTGGAGCCCTGCCAGAAGGATGCTGAGGGGATGGAAGCAGGGTTAGAGGGGGGCATTGGGGAAATAACGAAGCCTGCTCGATCTGTTTTATATCCCAACGCTGCCACTTCCAGGCGTTGTGATCTCAGGCAATTCATTAACCTTCTGAAGCTCAGATCCTTCATCTGGAAAGAGGAGACATCATCAGGCTTCCTCCAAGGGCATGGGATCAGCATGTGGTCTGGAGAGGTGGGGCCCAAGGACAGCTGTAACAAGGACGAGTAAGGGGAGGGCAGGCAGGTATGAAAGACCAGCTAAAGCCTTTCTGAGAGGATGTCACCAAACCCAGCTCGAGGATGGGGAACACAAGTGGGGCACTAGACTCTGTCTAGTTTCACTTTAGAACGGGGAAATCTCACCTTTCCGAAACCTGCTCTTCCAAAGCTTTGCTTACTTTGCCCTCTGGCGGCCACAATCTGCAACTACAGCGCTTTGCTCAAGCTCTTTCCCAGAAGGGCGCGGGGCTGGGGGCTCTTCCCAGCGGGTACTCGTTACCTCTTCCCCTGGTCCACTAACCAAGTGAGCATCTCGGGTAGCCAAATGCAGGGGGCTGAGAATGTGGGAGAGCACATAGCCAGGTAGGTGGGCATGCTCCACAAACAAGAGGCAGGAGGCTGGCTCCCCAGGATTGGACTAGTGAAACCACACATAAAAGACTGAACCTATGGACTCCACTGAGGTGATAGGAGGACAGGAACAGGATGGTAAGAAGCCAGTGCCACCAGCTGCCCAGTTCCCTGCCCACAGCAAGGCCGTGTGAACGGCGGCTGGTTAGCTTGGAGACAAAGAGGGAAGGCAAGAGCCAAGAGCTGGCATGTAGCCAGCGCTGCTCAGGGGCAGGAGCCAGGCCTGGGGTATGACAGGGCTGGCTGTGAGCAGAGAGAGCTCTTTCTCAGAGATCGGTGCTTTGGGCTTTTATAGAGCGAAGCCATTAGAACCATTTGATCTAGTTCTCCGGGCCCTGATTCTACAGGCACGGAAGGCCTGGAGTTCTGGCTGCAATCAACCTCTGCTTAGCCTTGCACTTTCCCAGGGAGACAACGGACATAGCTACTTCCTGAATGTTGCAGACTGCATACAGTCATTGAGCATGGGGGAGGATTGGCAGCAATGGCGTTGGCCCTGCGCTGGGGGGGGGGGGGGGGGGGGGGCGGGGCCGGGCGGGGCAATGTCAATTAGCACAGCTGCTTTGGAAAGTTCAGTATCCTTGAGGAATGTGGATCGTGCATCCCCAAACCTCAGCAATTCCACTCCTGGGTAGGCAGCCTAGACCCCAGTCTTGAAAATTTTGCGCTCACGTTCTCCCTACAAGAATTTGAAGGATGCGGTGATTCTTCGTACACTTCAAGTTGTGTAGAACTTTAACATAGGTAGAACTTTTCACTGTAAGTTTAAATAAACTTGCAAAGACTATAATTTCCATCATCATCAGAATGGCAGCACCTTAAAATATAGCAGTTAGTCACTCTTTTAATATTATCCATAGGCGGGGCACCTGGGTGGCTCAGTCGGTTGAGTGTCTGGCTCTTGATTTCCTCTCAGATCATGATCTCACGGGTTCGTGAGTTCAAACCCGCGTTCGGCTCCTTGCACTGACGGTGCAGAGCCTGCTTGGGATTCTCTCCCTCTCCCTCTCTCTCTCCCTCTCTCTGTCCCTCCTGCATACACTGTCTCTCCCAAAATAAGTAAATAAACTTAAAAATAAAATAAAATAATCCATAGGAATATGAATGCCACAGTGATTTGATACCCACAATTATCCACTTAAAACATACACAAACAAGTTTTTCTTGAACAGTTGCATATTTTATATTGTTTCATCCTCTCTTTGAACTTATATTTTTATTGTGCACAACGCTGTGAATGCCTTCGTGCACCCTGACAAATCCAGAGTTCCCTCGGAGTGGATCCATGACCTCTTTCTGGCAACTCTCCTTGCCCTCATTGGCCAAGCTGACTCAGGTTTCATTTAGCTGGGTGGTTTTCCAGGAAGACCCCAAACCAGCTGGGTGTTTTCCTGGCTCAGTGACCTACTGATATCCTTTCTTCCCATTACCCCCTGTTTACTCATCAAAAAAGGTCTGAAATAAAGTCCTAGCATATAGGGACATAAGCATCTAGCGACAACACTCAGAATATCTCTGCTTGTGTAAAGAACAAGTAATTTTTTAAAAATGTTTATTTATTTTGGGGTGTCTGGGCGGCTCAGTTGGTTGAGCATCAGACTTCTGTCCAGGTTATGATCTTGCATTAGTGGGTTTGAGCCCCTCATTGGACTCTGTACTGACAGCTCAGAGCCTGGAGCCTGCTTTGGATTCTGTGGCTCCCTCTCTCTCTCTCTCTCTCTCTGCTCCTCCCCTGTTGGCGCTCTGTCTCTCAAAAAATAAAATAAAACATTAAAAACTTTAAAAAATGAAATTTTAATTATTTTTTTAGAGAGAGGGCACACGCACAATTGGGGGGGCAGAGAGAGGGGCGACAGAGGATCCAAAGTGGGCTCCGTGCTAATGGCAGAGAGCCCTCCATGGGGATCGAACCCTTGAACCCCGAGATCATGACCTGAGCAGAAGTCGGAGGCTCAACTGACTGAGCCACCCAGGAGCCCCAACAAGTAATTTTGTATACAATATCTCCACATGTTGAGAACTTATAAGAGAACCAGGCACTATGCTAAGTACTTTATATATATATATTTTCCCCCAAATCCTCACAATGCACTTTATGACCTATTTGCCATGATATTAACCCATTTTGCCAACCAAAGGAAACTGCCTTCTAAGACCAAAAACTCTAGCCTCCTCAAGAAAATTACTTATTGACATCCAGGAATTTAAAGGGTTATGCAATATTGATAATTTTCCACCAACCAGAAGCCACGTTGGGGAAGGGATACCTGTGACATCCGAATTGTATGCAGACCTGTTGAGAAGATAGGAACTAGGGACCAGGACATTTCTTAAATTCTTTCTGTATGGCAACTTTGAATTAAAATCAAAACTAAAATGAGGGGCACTTGGGAGGCTCAGTCAGTTAAGCGTCCAACTTCGGCTCAGGTCACGATCTCATGGTTCTGTGGGTTCGAGACCTGCATCAGGCTCTGTGCTGACAGCTCAGAGCCTGGAGCCTGCTTCAGATTCTGTGTCTCCCTCTTTCTCTGCCCCTCCCTCCCTCATGCTCTGTCTGTCCGTCTCTCTCTCTCTCAAAAACATAAAAAGTAAAAAGTAAAATCGAAGCAGGATAGTACGTGAGTGGAGTAAATTTGGGACCACAAAGAGTTTCAGCATCCCAAGTCCAGTCCAGCCCAGCCCAGCCCAGCCCAATCCCACCACAAAAGAGGTCGGCTTGGAAGAGGAACCGCTAGAGGGCGGCAGAGCGCAGCGGACGCACCCAGGTCGCGGGGAGTCCCAGCCTCTGTCCTGTTGTCTCAAATTAAGAACCCTGGCGGGGGCGGCGTGCACCTCTGGCTGACAGGTCCTCGTTAGACACCACCACAGCTTCTCAAGAAGCGGAAAAGAGGCGGGTGCCTGGGGGAAGGTTATGGACCAGCGCCGTCCAGTAGAAATACAATGTGAGCACATAGATAATTTCAAGCTTGTTGGTAACCGCTTAAAAGGAAAAAGAAGGAACGGGTGATGTTAAATTTAAGAATATTTTTCATTTAGTCCTGTATGTCCAAGCTGGTATCATTTCAACACGGTATTATCATAAACATTATTGAGATGTCTTACTTTTCTGATTATGCCTTTGAAATCCAACATGTATTTTCTATTTACAGCCCTCTGAACTTGGATGAGCCACATTTCAAGGGTTCAATAGCCGCTTGTAACTATAGACATTTAATTTCCATCGGGTAAGTACCTCTTAGAGGATAAGGGCCTCATGAAGATTCGAGTAGTTTCCCAGAGAGGTCAGTCCAGGACCTCTTGGCCTTGGCCTGCCGCCCCTCCCCCACCCCCTTACACCTGCCTGTAAATATTTCCCCTGGGGCACTATGGAACTTCTCCCTAAAATGCAAGTCAGGGATCCTGGGTGGCTCAGTCAGTTAAGCCTCAGACTCTTGGTTTCGGCTCAGGTCACGATCTCCCTGTTGGTGAATTTGGGCCCCACGTCAGGCTCTGTGCTGACAGTGTGGAGCCTGCTTGGGATTCTCTCTCTCCCTCTCTCTCTACCCCTCCTGCTTGTGCTCTCTCTCTCTCTCTATCTCTCTCTCTCTCTCAAAATGAATTATTGAACTTAAAAAAATAAAATGAAATGCAAGCCAATGTGTCATGCCCCAGGTTAGGAGCCTTCTGTGGCTCCCCATCCCCTCCGTTCCCCTCTGCTCTGAGATCAGAGCTGTTCAGGCTTGAGGAGGTGTGACGGTTTCCATAGATTCACTCCAAAAGAGCACAGGGATTGAGAAGACGGCCACTTAATTCTAGATCCAGTTGCCCACTGAGAGAGACAGACCCTCAGAGAGGTAACAGGGGTGTTCCCTCATCTGTAACCTGGGGATAATAACAGTACTTCTCCAGTAGGCTTGTTGGAAGGTTTAAATGGTGGACTTTTAACAGTGCTTGGCACATAGTAAGAGCTAAATCAACGTTAACTCTAAAAAACCCTACCTTTGCATGACTGCATTTCAACACTCTTAAGCAATTCTTTTTTTGCCAAAATATGTAAACTTCTGGGAACTCTGTCAGCTGCTGTGCTGCCAGAGGGGCCTGGCATGGCTGTGATCAAACCTTGACAACCGTGGTCCCTGGATCAGGCCGTTCTGACCTTACCTCCTGTCACCTTCAGCTCAACGGACCCCATCGTTACCAGTCTGCCAACTAAACTTTTTAAACAATGCGAAGGAAAAGATTACCCATTAAAATACCTCCAAACACGATTGACTGTGAGTTATGCTGGAGCCTAGTTCCTCATTCCAGGGTGTCAGCCTCCTGCCTGGTGACAAGGCCCAGGCCCAGCGGAGGCAGCCAAACAGGCCAAGGTTTGACTTCTGGCTCTGCCATCCACTCCGTGGGTGCCTTAAACAAACGGCTTACTTCACTATGCCTCACGGGTGTCACGAGCGCTTTCGGCACTACGTGTTTTATAAATCATGGTTTCTTGTCATCAGAGACAATGACTGTAATATATTTTTTCTGTGAATTAAAAAGTAAGACAGTTTCTTTACACTCATGAAATGACATGATCAGCAAACTGATGCGGAATGCAATTCGGTTACACGCTTAAATGCTTCAGGGGCGCCCGGGTGGCTCAGTCGGTTAAGCGTCCGACTTCGGCTCAGGTCATGATCTCGCAGTTCGTGAGTTCGAGCCCCGCGTCGGGCTCTGTGCTGACCGCTCGGAGCCTGGAGCCTGTTTCAGATTCTGTGTCTCCCTCTCTCTCTGACCCTCTCCCGTTCATGCTCTGTCTCTCTGTCTCAAAAATAAATAAACGTTAAAAAAAATGCTTTAAATACACTTCCCCTTTGACCTAGCTATTCCACTTCTGGCAAATTACCTGCAAATGTATTCCTCTATGTGAGAAACTGCATATGCACCGGAATGCACACTGTGACAGAAGATTGGAAGCCACCAAAGTGTCCAACACTAGGGAACTGTTTAAACCAATTGTGATACCTCTATCAGATGTGACTCTGTGAAATCATGAACAAGAATGAAATGGTTCTGTGTCTAGTGGAATGAACCACTTTCCAGATTAAAAAAAGAAAAGAACCAGGTGGGGAAACAGTGTGGAAAATGTTATGATTTGTGGAAAAATTAAAGAGAAAGGTTATATATGTGAGCACTTACAAGTCCATTGAATATCTTTGGATGGAGATGCCAGACCGCACGTCTGGATGTGGTCTCTGGATGGAGGGTTGCAGAGCGGGGCTTCAGACATGGAAAGGAGGCTGACTTTTGACTGAACACCCGTTTTGAATGTTGTAGGATGTGCATGCATATTGAGTAAATTTTTCATTAATTTGAAAACAGAGATGAACCCCTGAAGATATCCAAGCTCAGTTGTAACATTTTCTTCAAAGGTGATAAGCACATGGCCAACGGACACATGAAAAGATTCGACATCATGCATCATCAGAGAAATGCACAGCAAAACCACAAGAGATACAAGCAGCACCTCATGCCTGTTAGAATGGCTATTTGTAAAAAAAAAAAAAAAAAAAAAAAAAAAAAAGACAAGAAATATGTGCCGGTGAGGATGTGGAAAAAAGGGAACCCTGTGCATGGTTGGGGAGAATGCAAACTGATGCAGCTAGTATGAAAAACAGTATGGAGCTTCCTCAAAAAATTGAAAAAAGTTTTTAACTACCAGGGGCACCTGGATGGCTCAGTGGGCTGAGTGTCTAACTCTTAAAAAAATTTTTTTTAACGTTTATTTATTATTAAGAGACAGAGAGAGACAGAGCATGAGCATGGGAGGGGCAGAGAGAGGAGGAGACACAGAATCTGAAGCAGGCTCCGGGCTCTGAACTGTTAGCACAGAGCCTGATGTGGGGCTCAAACTCACAAACCGAGTGAGACCATGACTGAGCTGAAGTTGGACGCTTAATTGACTGAGCCACCCAGGTGCCCCTAACTCTTGATTTCGGCTCAGGTCATGATCCCAGGGTCGTGGAATCAAGCCCTATGTCAGGCTCCATGCTGAGCATGGAAACTGCTTGGGATTCTCTCTCTCTCAAATAAAAAAATAGGGGCGCCTGGGTGGCTTAGTTGGTTAAGCGTCCAACTCTTGATATCAGCTCACGTCATAATCTTGCGGTTCATGAGATCGAGCCCCACATCAGGCTCTGTGCTGACAGCATAGAGCCTGCTTGGGATTCTCTCTCTCCCTCTCTCTCTACCCCTCCCCCATCTATGCTTTCTCTCTCTCTCAAAATAAATAAATAAACATTAAAAATTTTTAAATAAAAAAAAAATAATAAAGAAAATACAACTACCATATGATCCAGTAATCCTACTTCTGGATATTCATCTGAAGGAAATAAAAACACTGTCTTGATGAGATATCTTCACCCCCATGTTTAATGCACATTATTTACAATAACCAAGACATGGAAGTCACCCAAGTGGTAGCCGATGAATGAATGGATAATGAAATGTGATATACACGTATATAATATATATACATATCCATACGTGTACATATATACACACATATGTACATATACACATATACCTACACAAATATACATATATACATTCACATATGTACATATATAAACGGACATATCATTCAGCTGAGGGAAGGAAATTCTGCCATTTGTAACATGGATGGACTTCACAGGCATTATGCTAAGTCATAGGAAGGAAGTCAGAGGAAAAAAATACTGGGTGATCTTATGTATTTTTATTTTTAAAGATTTTATTGTTAAGTAATCTGTATGTCCAATGTGGGGCTCAAACTTACAACTCCGAGATCAAGAGTTGCATGTCCTACCTACTGACCCAGCCAGGAACCCCTAGTGTGTGATCTTACTTATATGTAGAATCTTTTTAAAAAGAAAAAAAAAGCCAAACTCGTAGAAACAGAGTAGAGTGGTGGTTATCAGAGACTGAGGGGTGGGGGAAATAGGTAGAGGCGGTCAAATACTTGGACTTCCAGTTATAAGATGAATAAGTTCTGGGCATCTAAGGACAGCATGGTGACTATAGTTAATAATACTGTATTGTACACTTGCAATTGCTAAGAGTAGATCTTGGAAGTTCTCACCACACACACACACACACACACACACACACACAGAGGATAACTATATGAGGTGATGGATGTGTTAACTAACCTAATAGTGGTGATCACTTCAAATCATTACACTGTACACCTTAAACTTACACAATGTCATATGTCAATTATATCTCAGTAAAGCTGAATAAAATAGTTGTAATAAGGGAAGTGCAAATTAAAACAATGAGATTATACTTTTCACCCATCAGATCAGCCAGCATTTCCAAGTCTGGCATCAAGAGTTGGCTTACACCGGTCCTGTCATTCCTTGTTGGTGGCGAAGTAAATTGATAACAGCTAACTCTAAAACAACCTGGCAGTAACGAGTTGAATGTACTTGTCCTATGACTGTGTAATCCCATTTTTCAGCGTCCGTTCAAAGCCAAAGTTAGAGCTGGGTCCCTCCGATGGCTCTGCATTAGCCCGGTAGGAGCAGTTCTCTCTGTGGGGGCTAGGCCCAGGTTGGATGTGCGGGTCAAAGACACTGGCCTTGCTGTATTATTTCCAGTGTTTTCTAATACAAGGAGAATGTACTCATACAATACTTATGTAATGAAAAGTTGAAAATTTTTAAAGTATTTTATAAACATGGTTTTCAAGAGGTGTGTGAGAAAAGAAAAAGAGACAAGGAGAGGGGAAAAAATATTTCCATTGCCTAAAGTAACCACCTTGACCTTTTACGTTTTCCCTCCATTGAATTTTTTTGTGCATAGTTTACTCTTGCACAGTGTCAAGAGGGAATACAATTTTGTATTCTGTTTTTCCCATTAACCTCATGACTTGGCATCGGTCAGCACCTGTGACAGGACCATGGGTTTCTCTCCACAACTTTTTTTTTTAATGTTTATTTATTTATTTTGAGAGAGAGGAGAGAGAGAGAGAGAGAGCAAAGGAGGGTTAGAGAGAGGGGGAGAGAGAGAATTCCAAGCAGGTTCCACACTGTCAGAGCAGAGCCCAATGGGGGTTTGATCCCACAACCATGAGACCATGACCTGAGCCAAAATCAAGAGTTGGACGCTTAATCCACTGAGCCACTCAGGTGCCCCTCTCCACATCTCTTAATGGCCTGAGGGAAGGAAGGCAGGTGGGCAGGGGTTAGAGGTGGAGGTAGAGTGGGGAGTTCTGTGTGCTCTGGGTACCCATAAGGAGAGGTCCATTGTGGTCTGGATAATTCTTGGTTGTGGGGAACTTTCCTCTGCACTGTGGGATGTTTGGCAGCATCCCTGACCTCCTCTCCAGTTGTGACAATCAAAAGTGTCTTCAGACATTGCCACTGTCACCGGGGAAGAGGGTTGCCAGATTTAACTAATAGAAATAAGGCTGCCTAGTGAAATTTGAATTTCAGATAAATAAGAAATAATTTTCTAGTATAAGTATACCCCAAAGACATACTGGGAGGGGACATACACTGAAAATCTACTTGTTTATCTGAAACTCAAATTAGCTGGGTGGCATGTATTTTACCTCGCAACCTAGGGGTGGGGATGGAGGGATAACCCTCTGTTAAAAGCCCCTGCCGTAGGGTGCCAGACAGAAAGGAGCAGACAGAGGAGATCCTTGCTCTGTGGGGCTTATGATCTCATGCAGGATGCTGCTGAGAAGGCCACTAATGTCCCTCAGGTGCCTGGCTGGACTGGGCCCTTAACTCCTGATTCTGCTTCTCCCTCCTCCTACTCAAACAGCTCTCTGCAAAGGGTTCCATGATCCATTCACACTCTGTCTCCTGCAGGGGGAATTCACTGAAACCCAAAGAATAACACTAAGCCTCCAGTGGGCAAATGTAAAGGTCCAGTGCCTCCTGGGGTCTGAATCCACTCAGGAATGAGACCAGACTCATGGGACCTCCCCTGCCCAGCGTTTGGGGAGGTGGGGACCTGGGGGGACCATCCACTGAACTTGGCAGGGGTCACTAGGAGAGGAGAGCAGACTCAGAACCTAGAAGCAGAGGATGAGACTGTCCAGTCATTTGATAACTTTTATTTATCGAGTGCTCACTGTGTGCCAGGCACTGTGCTAGGTGCTAGGGAGGCAGCAGCCAACAGGCAGAGCTGGTCCCCACTCAGGGGGGCAGGAATGGGAGGCCTAGGCAGGGATCACGGTCAGTGCTGTCTGGGAGAGGGCATCGAGAGGACCAGCCTGAACTGGTCTGGGGAGCAGAGGAGTGATTAGTGGGTGGTGAGTCCAGCTCTGGATATATGTGGAGTCCATGGTACCGGAGACATTGGGGTCAAAGGAGCAGAAGAACTGGGGGTCTGGGCTAGGAAGAGAAATGTGCTCAGAAGCCCTGGGTGAGGGTGGGATGGCAAGAGTTGGTAGGAGAGAGAGAAGAGGGTGGGGACAGAGCCTGGGAGTCTCCGTATGCAGGGGCAGTGAGGAGAAACAGTCAGAGGGCTGGGTGGGGGTTGAGTCCAGAGGGCCAGTGAAGTGGAGAAGAGAGGTCCCAGGAGGGAGCGGCGGGCAGCCAGCAGCACTGCTGAGGGGGCAGGTGGGCTGGAGGTGGTGGTGGGGGGGCACTGGGGATACAAGCCAGGGCAGTTCTGGGCATCACACTTCAGGATGAACATTCATAGGAAGAGAAGATCCAGGGAAGGACCAGGTTACATTTGTGGAAATGTTAGAATGAACTGGGGAGGTCAGCATGAGAAAGGAGCTTCCCAGGGTCATGAGTACCCCATAGTTGCAGCCCCTCAGACTCAGAGTGCCTGGGGTTGCAACACTGACACACCCTCTGCCCCTGGCTCTCTCTGCTCCAATCCAGTTGGCCTCTTCGCTGCTCCTTTGATATCCCACCCCAGTGCCTTTGCACCTGCTGTTCCTTTTGCCTGGAATACTTCCCCAATACATCCTCACCTCCTTTAGATTTTTACTCAAATGTTATCTTCCCCATTAGGCCTTCCCTGACCTTCAGTTTAAAATAGTAACATCTCCTCCAAGTGTTACCTAATTTTCTTCCTCCCTTCTCTACTTTATTTTTCTCCATAACATATTTATCACCATCTAATAAAACCTATATTACATTAAAATTTTTTTGCTTTGATTTGAATGGGTAATACGTTCTCACAGTTCAAGATTCAAAGTTGTGTCCAGTCTTTCACTAGTACAAATCAAACTGCAATGAATAACCTCATGCCTACCTCATTTCACCCTGCAGATGAAGCACTGGGCTATAATCCTAGAAGTGGGACACCAGCTCAGGGGGTAAATGCAATTCTTTTTTGAAAAAAATTTTTAAGTTTATTTATTTTGAGAGAGACAGAGATAATGCGAGTGGGGGAGGGGCAGAGAGAGGGACAGAGAGAGAATCCCAAGCAGGCTCCGTGCTACCAACACAGAGCCTGAGACGGAGTTCAAACTCACAAAACTGCGAGATTATGACCAGAGCCGAAACCAAGAGTCCAATGCCCAACCGACTGAGCCACTCAGCCGCCCCCGGGTAAATGCATTTCTAATTTTATCTTACTTATTTTTTTTCACCTGCTCTCCCCACTAAAATGTAAGCTCCATGAGAGGGCAGGAATTTTGTTGGATCCCCAATGCCTCAAATAAGGTTTGCCACAGAGTAGATGCTCAATAAGTATAGTTGAATGAATGAGGAACACATTCCTAGAAGCCTGAAGATATGCCCCTGATGACCATCCCAACACCTGCTTCCTTCCCAACCTCAGGGCTATGGATCCTTAGATATCCTTGAACACAGCACCATAGTTTGCACCAGTCCCACACCCCCTTCAGAAATCAAAAGCCTTTTCCTCAGCAAATGTTCTGAGCCTGCCTTTTCTCTCCCTCTGCTTCCCCTACTTTATCCAGGAAGGCATTTAAAAAATATGTCTACAAAGCAGCATGCATAATTTCACCTCTAAATTCTCTTCCCTGATGACAATTTTCTCTGTAAAATTTTAGAAAAAAATTTACAAAATCACTGAATGCTCGAAGAATTATCTGGTGGCAGAGAGAGTAGGCTCATTTTCAAAAACGGAATTCATCCACACAGTGTTTGTGTTGTGCCTGACCCCATACTCGCAATGAGAATGAACGAGAACATGATGAAAAGCATTTCTGCCATCAGAGGTTCATCATTCACAGGCAGAGAGCACTTAGGAAGCTTCCTTGAGGGCAGGGACTCAGTGTCTGGCATGTTCAAGCTAGACAGTCCCCACCCCCACCCCACCGAGCCCCCAACACACACACAGATTAGCTGGTTAATGTTTGAGTCCCCCAGGCCTCTAGCACAATAGTGAAGAAATCGACTTGATAATTCTCCAATTTTTCCTCACCTGTCAGAGAGACTGTTTTCTGTTGGTCGGTTGGTTGACTTTTGGTTTCGTGTTTCTGGGAGTGTCTGTTGACATTTGTCTGAGTCAACAGTTTAACTGCAGGAAACACGGCCATTCTGACCGTAGGCAATCCCCTTTGGGCCCCTCTGGGAACACCCAGGTCCCATTAGGACTTTTCCCTTTGGCTCCCAGATTTCACAGGGCTGGGGAAGGAAGAAAAGTGAGTACAATATGGAGCTGGACTAACCTGGGTCCAAACCCTGGTCCACCCGCAGGTCACTGTGAGGCCTTGGGCCACTGAGATCGAAACTCCCTTCCTCTTGTGTTCCCAGCACCACCTAGAATCAACCACTTGATACAGAGAAGGGAAGCGGTAAAGTCCAGCACCTAAGACCCCAGCATGGTTGGAATGGAGTCAGAAGCTTCCATGATGGCTATCTGTGTGTCCCAGGCTGGACCACCTCCTTCACCTTCCTGGTCAAGTGAGCAATTTATGACAAAAACTGGGGCCCACGGATCATTCCTGGGGGGATCTTGCACTTGTAGCTCCAAACACCTTTTGGCTCCTAACCTAGACTTTCTGAATCTTCTGAGAAGTCCAGATATAAATTAGAGCATTGTCTGGATCTATTTAATCTCATCCGGCACTCAAGTGTCCATTGCATGTTTATTTATTTATTAAGAGGAGCTCTTAATAAACTTCAGTGAACAGAAAAGTCCAGAAGATTTCTAGACATTAGACACCTGTCTCAGTGTTTATGCTGGAATGGGGAATCCCACATTTCCATGTGGACCGGATCACCAAGAAAAGTTCCTCTAAAACCTAAAGATAAAGCACCTGGATATTCTTTTGACTCTAAAGAAACTGAAGATTTGAGAAAGCTTGAAGCAGCCTGAACGTGAAGATGACCCAATGGTTATTTCAGGAGATGATATTGATTAAGACAAAGGATTTGGCCTTAAAACGAGAACAGAACAACCCCTGCAGATTTTAGGTGGTGACCGGGTCGGTAGGGAAGGAAATGTCATTTCGGTCCCCAGACTGGTGTTGTCCAAAGCGGAGCAGCCCAGGGGGCATGTAGGAGATGTAGCAACCACATGCAGTATACAGACCTTGTCTGGATCCTCATTTAGACAAATCAACTGTAAAGGAGAAAACTGTCTAGGTATTTGAGATTGAGCAGATCTTGATAACCATTGAAGCTGAGGGATGGGTACATGGGGCTGAATTTGCTATTCTTTCTGCCTCTGCATATATTTGAATTTTTCCATAAGTAAAAGTGAAATAAAATAAGGCCAAAAAAAAAAAAAGAGTATTTCAAATGTTAAGACCAAATAATTGTCTTTCCTTACATATCATCAATTGTTTAAAACCATGGGGCGCCTGGGTGGCGCAGTCGGTTAAGCGTCCGACTTCAGCCAGGTCACGATCTCGCGGTCTGTGAGTTCGAGCCCCGCGTCAGGCTCTGGGCTGATGGCTCAGAGCCTGGAGCCTGTTTCCGATTCTGTGTCTCCTTCTCTCTCTGCCCCTCCCCCGTTCATGCTCTGTCTCTCTCTGTCCCAAAAATTAATAAACGTTAAAACCATGCCACATTTTTGTTTAGTTCATATTTGAATCACAATTTTCTGGTACAGTTTTGTGCTTTTCCTGGAGTTTTTTGGCATCTTTCCCATTCCTTTCTGAGAGAAGAAACATGCGCCTTCTTTATCATATGATTAGGAGTTTTAAACTTCTTAATTGTGCAATCTATTAACTGGAATTCACTTCATTGTTGAAGACATTTTTAAAACGCTGTTACCAGAACCTATGTTTTCCTGTTCCAATTTAAATGAAATACTTCTAGGCAAACAGTTATTACCCATTCTTTTCAATGTGTGTATGAGTTAGTTCTGTTGTTTCTTGGCTATTAGGTCAGGCTACCCAGAAGCAGAGCCTGAGGCAAGGATTCTGGTGAAACTGAGACCACTCCCACAGTTAATCACTATCACCAGGATAAAGCAGGGGAAGAAAGCTAAGCAAGGAAATATTCTTGGCTGAAGACTAGCTTCAGCAGGGTCCCGCGAAGACTCTGGAGTCTGTCTCGCCTTGAGACTGGGGTGGAACGGGGAGTGAGGGGGGCATTTTATGCAGCAACTCACAGCAGCCGTGTGGTAGGTGCACCAGACTGCTGAAGATTTGGGAACACCATCCACAAATCCAGTGGTTCTCAAACTTGTTAAAACACAAATCTCGGAGCCCACACTCAGAGTTTCTGATTCAGTAGGTCAGAGGGGGGGCTGAGAATTTGCATTTTTAACAGCATACCAGATGCTGCCCTGGAGCTACACTTTGAGAATCAGATCACAACATTGTATCTTCCTTTTTTTGGTTGTTTTCCTTGAAGACAAGCTCAAGTAACTTTTTTTCAGCAAGAGTGCATGGGTGGTAAACATTATTCATTCTCACAACTCTATTTAGACCCTACACTTGTTTTTTAGTTTGGTTGGTTCAAAAAAATTGGCCCCAATTTTGCAAGCCATTGTTTCATAGCTTCTAGCTCCAGAAAAGCCTGATGCTAACTTGATCTTCATACCTTTATAGATAATCTGTTTGTTTTCAATTTCCAGGAGCTATTAGGCTTTCTGATACCTCATGAGACCCTAAGCATGCATGTTTTTTGTTTGTTTGTTTTTTATTCTCCTCTGTATTCAGTGTGTACTTTTAATCTTAAAGACGTGCTGTTTTTTTCTCTGGGAAAATTTTATTCTATCATTTCTAATTATTTTCCTGCTTCTATTTTCCCTTTTCTCTCCGGAATATTCATTATATAAATACCAGGACACTTGAACTGATCCTTTGTGGTACGATTTTTCCCCCTCTCAAAAAAAATTTTTTTTCTCTATTCTTGGAGACTTCCATGACTTTTGCTTCTAGATTTTTAAATTTTATTTTAGAGAGAGCGCGCGCACATAAAGGGGGGAAGGGAAGAGGGAGAGAGAAAATCTTAAGCAGGATCCATGCTCAGTGCAGAGCCCAACATGGGGTTCGATCCCATGACTCTGGGATTATGATCTGAGCCTAAATCAAGAGTTGGATGCTTCCAGATATTTTTCAGGTAAACCTTTTATTTGGGGATAATTTTAGATTCACAGAGAAGTTGCCATGATGGCACAGGGAGTTCTCATATACCCTTCACCCGATTTCCTCTAACATTATTAGCATCATACGTTCCCGTAATACATCAAAACTAAGAAATGAACATTCATACATTACTATTATTGAAACTCCAGATTCTTCATTCAAATTTCAACAATTTTCCCACTAATATCTTTACTCTCTTTCCGGACCCAATCCAGTATAGCACATTGTATTTAGTCACGTCTCCTGAGTCTCTCCTGTGACGGTTTCTCAGTCTTTCCTTGTTGTTGTTGTTTTTTGTTTTTTGTTTTTGTTTTTGTTTTTTGGTCTTCTTTTTTAAATCACCTTGATAGTTTTGAAGAGTATTAGTCAGATATTTTGTAGAACATCCCTCAGTTTGGATTTCTTCCCATGACCAGACTGGGGTGGGTTGCTTTGAGGGAGAATACCACATAGGTGAAGTGCCTCTTTCATCACGTGATATCAGCTGGTGACTTGATACCCTGGTCACTTGATTAAAGCAGGTGTTTGTTTGTCAGATTTGTCTCCTGTAAAGTTACTATTTTTCCCCTTTCCATACTCTATTCTTTGGCAGTGAGTCACTCAGTGCAGCCACATTCAAGGGAGAAGAGACAATTAAGCTCCATCTGGAGGGGAGAGCAGCTACATATGTTATCTGGAATTCTTCCATAAGGAAGATTTTTCCCCCCAATTATTTATTTATT
Source organism: Lynx rufus (assembly GCF_022079265.1). Classification (NCBI taxonomy): domain Eukaryota; kingdom Metazoa; phylum Chordata; class Mammalia; order Carnivora; family Felidae; genus Lynx; species Lynx rufus. The sequence continues at coordinate 56,989,424 of NW_025814897.1, forward strand.
CAATCATTTAGGTCATCCTGGACTCAAGTATATTTGCTTTACACTTTGTGTTATCCTCCAATACTACAGTATTTATTTTGTTACTCAGATTTTCCCAGGTTTGACCATTGAGAGCTCTTTCAGGTTGACTCTCGTGTCCCGCTGACATGTCCCATCCTGATTAATTTAAGCACTTCTGTACTTTCTGGCACAAGCTCTTAGACTTTGACATTATATTTTTTGCTTTGGCAATCAGAGTCGTAATTTCCCAGAACTCTGTCCTGATTTTTTTTTTTAAAAGAGATGTATTTCTTGTTCGATGAATCCACAACAATCTCAATTAGAACTTATTTCTAATCATAATATTGTAAGGGCTATCTGTTTACTGGATTTAAATGATCAGAATTATGCTCTAGATAAAGCATGAAAGACTTAATTATGGTTATAAAACACAGGTAACTATAACTCTTGGCAATGTAAAAGTAACAGAAGTGTTGGGGCCAGAATAGGGTGGAGGAAAGGTAAAATAGCGTATGGATGCTAATTTCTTCATGTTACATGGTAGAACGTGTGAGATATAGCTAACGTGGATGAAACTGGAAATAAAGATTGTAGATGATTATTGAGCTTGAGGAAATAATCAGTAGAAGAATAAGCTAACACTATAAGCAATACAATGGAGAAGAGATTGGAAGATGAACAGTAGTATAAGGGAGCACATTTCTTCATTTTTTCATGAAGGGAGTCCATAATTATTCATCCAGTTGATCAAGCAAGACATGAAGGTAAATGCATACCAATCAGATTTGGGGTGAAAGTCACCACATCTAAAGTTAGAAAAGCTTGCTGGTTTCCTTAGAAGAGGGGACATAGGGCAGGGTGAGGTAGGGTGGAGCAAAACTGAGTTTTTCCTTAGTAACATTCTGTATTCAAACACTTAACAAAATGTAGTCCTTTTATGAAAATAACTTAAATGTATGTGAATGCTGAATGCAGAAACAAACGGGTGCTTGGGAGAAAATGTGGGGTAGGCAGGGATATGACGGGGTTGGATGAAGTGTGCTGTGTGCAGGGTGGTGGCTGCAAATAACAGCCCACCTTGGGTAGGCGGGCTCCCCAAGGTAGGACCCCTTTGCTCCTTCAGCGTGTTCCTCCGGCAACATACCCAGGCCTTGCTGAGCTCCATCCAGAGCCTGTCTTGGGCTGAGAATGGAGGCATCTTTGCTCTTAACATCTAACCAAACCTTACAAGGTTGCTCACCCGGGAGCTGGCGTTCTCCACTGTGGCCAGGATATAGTGCACTTACACTTTCCTTCTCAGAGTGAAGGTAGTTGTGGGGGGAGGATTCCCAGGAGGGATGGTGACCAACCGTCCAGGTTTGCCCACCACCGTCCCCGTTTAAAACGGAAAGTGCTAGGTCTCAGGAAACTCCTCTGTCTAGGGCACATCTAGGTACTTGGTCACCCTTTCCAAGGGGACAATTCTAGCCCTGACTCTCACTCCTCCTCCATCTTTATTCTGCTGGAAGAGACCAAAGAACCCACGGCTTGTGGGTGTCACCTCTAGAGCCACTAGCATTATGTGCTTTCTGAATTCTAGAGGGTCTGCAATAGTTGGGGGGTGAGATGCAGGTCAGAAAGCTGGTGATGCTGATTTCTGGATGGAGAAGGGGAAGGGGAAGAGAGGACTCTGAGGAAGGGAACTAGGAGATGTGGGGCAAGATAGGTTAAGGTAGGGTAGTTGTTCCCCCTCCAGAAATTATGTCCAGGTGGGGGGCATATAGTTCAAACTTAGAAGCCCAGATTTTTTTTTTAAGTTTATTTATTTATTTTGAGAGAGATCGAGCACATACGTATGCAAACAGGGGAGGGACAGAGAGAGAGGACGGAGAATCCCAAACAGGCTCTGCGCTGTCAGAGCAGAGCCCGATGTGGGGGCTTGAACCCACAAACCATGGTCCTTATTGCAGTGGCTAAGATCCCCGCTGTTGCATTCAGTAGAAGTGGTGAGAGCTATCTTTGCCTTGTTCCCGATCTTACGGGAGAAGTATTTAGTATTTAAAGGGGATGTATTTAGTATTTCAACTTTAAGTAGCATGTTAGTTGTAGGCTTTCCATAGTTTCCCTTTATTAAGCTAGAGGAAGTTCCCTTCCATAGCTAATTTACTGAGTGAGTTTTTATCATGAATGGATATTAAATTTTGCCAAATGCTTTTTTCTGCATCTATTGAGATGGTCATATGGCTTTTCTCCTTTAATCCATTAATGCAGTAAATTACATTGATTTTAAAATGTTAAACCAACCTTATGTCCTGAGATAAATCCCACTTGATCATGATATAGTGTGTCTTTTCATCTGCAGTTGGATTCAATTTGCTAATACTTCAGGATTTTTTTTTTGAGCACCTACTATGTATTATGCTCTGCTAATAAAACTACATTGCCTTCATGTATTATGAGGCTCATGTGGAATACTTAACTATAGTTTTGTTTTTTTTTTTTACTTGTAATATCTTTCAAGTTTTGGTATCAGGATTATTAGGGTCACTTAAAATAAGTTGGGAAGTGTTCCTTCATTTATTTTCTGAATATGTTTGAGTAAGATTAGTATTACTTCTTCCTTAAATATTTTTTATAGTTCACCATTGAAGTCCTTTAGACCAGGACAAGGTTTGGTGACAAGGTTTTTGATAATAAAGTCAGATTGGATTAGAATTCAGATGTCCTATTCTTTTTCTGCCAGTTTTGGTAATTTGTGTTTTTCAAGGAATTTGCCCATTTCACCTAAATTGTTGGATTATTGGAGTAAAGTTGTTCATAATAACCTTTATCATCTATATAATATCTGTAGGATCTGAGTGATATTCTTATATTCATTCTTAATGTTAGTCATTTGTATTTCCTTTTCTTTAAAAAATCAGTGTTGTAGGGATTTCATAATCTTTTTTTTTTTTTTTACAGTGCCAACTTTTGGCTTTGTTGATTTTTCTCTATTCTTTTAATCTCATTGATTTATATTCTTATATTTATCATTTTCTTTCTTCCATTTGCTTCGGGTTTAATATGTTCTTTGTTTTCTTGGGTTTTTTAAAAAAAAGTTTATTTATTTATTTTGAAAGAGAGAGAGAGCAAGCACAAGCAGGGGAGAGGCAGAGAGAGAGGGAGGGAGGGAGAGAGACAGAGACAGAGACAGAGAGACAGAGAGAATCTTAAGCAGCCTCCATGTTCATCACGGAGCCAGATGCTGGGCTCAATCTCGCTACCATGAGATCATTACCTGAGCCCAAATGAAGAGTCAGATGCTCAATCAACTGAGCTTTCCGGGCACTGCCCCCTCCCCCCCGCCCCATCCCTTTATTTTCTATCCATCTATGTCTTTATATTTAAAGTGTGTCTCTTGGGGCTCTTGGGTGGCTCAGCCAGTTGAGCATCTGACCTGGGCTCAGGTCATGATCTCACAGTTCATGAGTTCGAGCCCTGCGTCAGGCTCTGTGCTGACAGCTTGGAGCCTGGAGCCTGCTTTGGATTCTGTGTCTCCCTCTCTCTCTGCCCCCTGCCCCCACTTGCATTCTGTCTCTGTCTCTCTCAAAAATAAATAAACATCAAAAAAAAATGTTTTTAAGTGTGACTCTTGAAGGCAGCATGTAGTTGGATCTTATTTTTTTATTCTTTTAACTGAAATATTTATTCCATTTTTATTTAATGTGATTTTCTATATGGTAGGATTAGGTTTACTATTTTGCTATCAGTTTTCTTTTTCTGTTCCCTCTCTTTTTTTTGTTCCTGTTTCTCCTTTCCTGTTTTCTTTTGGTTTAGTCAAATACTTTTAATACTTCATCTTCATTTATTTACTTTTTAAGTTTTAAGTGCTTGTTCTAGGGATCATAATATGCATCCTTAACTTATCACAGTCTACCTAGAATAAAATATATGACCCTTGCAACAATATAATTTCATTTACCTCTGTCCTGTATGTCCTATTGTCCTAATGTTGTCGTATATTTTACTTCTACATGCCTTAAAAATCCCATAGTAAAGTGTTATTAATTTGGTATTTAACAGTCAGTTAAAAGTTAAGGAAAAAAATGCCTTCTATTTTGTCCATATATTTACCATTTCTGGTGTTCTTCATTCCTTTCAAAGGATCTACCTTTTCCATCTGGTGTCATTTTCCTTCAGCTCAAAGAACTTTCTTTAGCATTTCTTGTAATGCAACTCTGCTGGTGATGAATGCGCTCTGCCATCATGTATCTGAAAATATCTTTATTCTGCTTTCATTTTTTGAAATGAAATTTGGGGCTGACAGCCCCCCCCTCCTCTAGCACTTTAAAAATGTTATTCCATTGTCTTCTGGCTTCTCTTGTTTCTGATGAGATGTCAATCTTCATTTGAATTGGTTTTCCCTATATAATTGTGTTTGTAACGTGTCTTTTCTCCTCTGGCCACGTTCAAGATTTTCTCTTTATTTTTGGTTTTCTGAAATTTGATTATGATGTACTTAGATATGATTCCTTTGTATTTATCTTACTTGGGTTTTGCTGAGCTCGTTGGATCTAGAGGTTGATTTTTTTCACCAACTTTGTGAAATTCCCAGTCATTATTTATTCAAATGTTTTTTCTGCCTCATTTTCACTTCCTTTAAAAAATTCTTATTCTTGGGACGCCTGGGTGGGTCAGTCGGTTAAGCGTCCAACTTCGGGTCAGGTCATGATTTCACAGCTCTTGAGTTGGAGCCCTGTGTCGGGCTCTCGGGCTCTGTGCTGACAGCTCAGAACCTGGAGCCTGCTTCAGATTCTGTGTCTCCCTCTCTCTCTCTCTGCCCCTCCTCCCACTTGCTCTGTCACGCTTTCAAAAATAAATAAAAATTTTTAAAAATTATTATTCTTTAAGATTTTTTAGAGCGATTTTAGGTTCACAGCAAAACCACAAAGTGGGTACAGAGATTTTCCACATCTGCCCCCCACCACCCATGCATGCATATCCTTCCCCATTATCAACATTCCCTATCAGAGGAGTACATTTGTTACATTTGATGAACATATATTCATACATTATAATCACCCAAAGCCCATTATTTACATTAGGATGTCTTACATTTGAAGAGTTGGGACAAATATATAATAACATGTATCCACCATTATAGTATCATAGAGTATATTCACTGACCTAAAAATCATCAACCACTGCTCTTTTTACTGTCTCCATAATTTTACCTTTTCCCGAAGGTTCTATAGTTGGAATCATACGGTATGTAGCTTTTTCGGATTGGCTTCTTTCACCTAGCAATATGCATTTAAGGTTTCTCCCTGCATTTTCATGGCTTGATAACTCATTTATCTTTAGCACTTATGAATAATATTTCATTGGCTGGATGTATTCCAGTTTATTTATCCATTCATCTACTGAAAGACATTTTGGCTGTTTCCAACTTTGGGCAATTATGAATAAAGCTGCTACAAACATCTATGCGAGTTCTTGTGTAGACATACGTTTTCAGCTTATTTGGGTAAATCCCAAAAAGCATGATTTCTGGATCATATGGTAAGGGTATGTTTAGTTTTGTAAGAAACTGTCTTCCAAAGAAGCTTGTCTTCCAAAGTTGTATTCCTACCAGCAATGAATGAGAGTTCCTGTTTCTCCACATCCTCACCAGCGTTTGATGTCTGTATTTCAAATTTCACCCATCCTAATGGGTGCATAGCAGTACCTCATCGCTGTTTGTTTTTTTTTTAAGTGAGCTCTATGCCCAAAGTGGGACTCTTCAAACTCATGACCTTGAGATCAAGAGTCACATGCTCTACTGACTGAGCCAGCCAGGCACCCCTCATTGCTGTTTTAATTTGCATTTCCCTCATGTCATAAGATGTGAATCATCTTTTCATTTACTTATTGGCCTGCGTATATTTGCTTCGATGACCTGTCACTTCTTTTTCTGGGGCTGAAACTACATGATTTTGTCCATGTGTCAGAGAAGACTTGAGAACAATCTATACGAAGATTTGGGGTCTTGGCCCCTCTGTAGTTCCCTCCTTTCCAGGATTTCCCCCTTCAATTTCCAGCCATTCTAGCAGCCCCAAATTCCTTCCTCTGATACCTCAAACAGCTTTCAGGTCCCTCCAGGTTTCTGCTTGATTCCAGCTTCCCTACACTGCCCAGACTGGGAAGTGCCCTCAGGGGAAGAACATATAAAAGCAGATTTCCCACAGTGTGGTTCCCATCTTTCAAGAGCAAAATCTCCTCCAGTTTTGGACAGTTTTTGTTTGCACTCCAGTACCTTCGAATTCTTTTGTTTTTTAAATTTTATTTTATTATTTATTTATTTACCTATTTACTTATTTACTTATTTATTTATGAAAGAGAGCACACATGCAAGGGCAGGGGGTCAGAGGGAGGGAGAGAATCCCAAGCAGGCTCCATGCTCAGCACAGAGCCCGATGCAAGGCTCAATCCCATGACCCTGGGATCATGACCTGAGACAAAATCAAGAATCAGATGCTTAACCGACTGAACCACCCAGGAGCCCCCAAATTCTTGTTTTTATATTTTGTTCAAAGTTTATATTGCTATCTCCCGGGGGTTAGTCAACTATAAGATACTTTACCACTACTACAATCATATCTGCTGTCTCTCTTTCTTTTTTTGAAATTTGTAATGTTTATTTTTGAGAAAGTTACAGAGCATGGGCGGGGAGGGACAGAGAGAGAGGTAAACACAGAATCCGAAGCAGGCTCTGAGTTGTCAGCACAGAGCCCCATGTGAGGCTCGAACCCATGGACCATGAGATCATGACCTGAGCTGAAGTTGGACACCCAACTGACTCTCTTTTTTTTTTTTTTAATGTTTATTTATTTTTGAGGGAGAGACAGAGTGTCAACGGGAGAGGGGCAGAGAGAGAGGAAGAAGAGGATCTGAAGCAGGCTCCAGGCTCTGAGCTGTCAGCACAGAGCCTGGACGTGAGACTCGAACTCAGGAACCACGAGATCATGACCTGAGCCCAGGTTGGACGCTTGCTTAACTGACTGAGCCATCCAGGTGCCCCTCTCTTGTTTAGAAAGCGAACGATACTACCACAACCTGGCAAAGGCCTCTCTGTTAGCAAGGATATCTGTCCCTTCCTGTCATCTTCTGGTTCTGAGCTGTTACTGTAACTCATTCAGCTGCATTTCACAGTAGAGTGGGTACTTGTAATTTTTGGCTACTCAGCCTCTAAACTCCCTCAAATCTTTTACCCTATAAGTGTTGGAGTAAGTTAAACCCTGCCTCTCAGTATGGGAATCACAAATGCCAACAACATGGTTTCTCAGTAACCTTGCAGCAAAAGCTGCAAAAGGATCACATGACTAGGCTCAGCCAATCATGGGGGATTTTGATGCATGGAGGCCTTTGACTCCGAGATGTAGGGCCAGTGAAGAATCCTTTCTGGTGACAGAGGTGGCAGTGGCCATATCTAATTTCTGGGGCTAGGTTTGATGCTGGCAATAGTTGGCGATCCTCCCTCGTCAGTAACAGCGTCTGAATATCCTGCCGATAAGTTCTCTGTATGTTTAAGTCAGCCAGAATTGGTTTTGTTGATTACAAATGAGAACCTTGAATTGTCCACTTAGTGATAGTTTAATACCAACAATCCCACCATAAGGAAATCTTGTTAGACAAACTGAAGACCTCTTTAAATTTTTAAAAAAATTTTTATTTATTTTTGAGAGATAAAGGGAAGCAGAGTGCAAGTAGGGGAGGAACAGGGAGAGAGAGGGAGACACGGAATCCAAAGCAGGCTCCAGGCTCTGAGCTGTCAGCACAGAGCCTGACACGGGACTCAAACTCACGAACTGTGAGATCATGACCTGAGCTGAAGTCAGACGCTTAACCGACTGAGCCACCCAAGTGCCCCTAGATCTCTTTAGATCCTGCCATACTGGGGAGCTGACCCAGCTATGAGCCTGCTTCCTCAAGATACAGCCCCCATCGTCCTTTTCAACCCCTTTCAACCTGACTCTGTGCTTTGGCCACAGATCCATCTGAATTCTTTCAAAGAGTTGTGCCCTTTCCTTCCTGCCTGGTTTTGCAGCTGTCGAATGTCCTCTCCCTGGAATGCGGTTATCATCCTTCCTCTAAACTGCCGACAAGGTCCCTCCCTTCTGCATCCCCTCTGGCTCATGTCCAGCCCATTCTTTACACAGCAGCCAGAGCCATCTTCTGAAAATGCATGTCTGAGCATGTCACCACTCTGCTTAAAATCTTTCAAAGCTTCTTCATTGATCTTTGGATTAAGACCAAATTCCTTAACATGACCATCCAGCCCCGGCATGGTCTGGCTCCTGCCTACCTCTTCAGCTCTACTGGGAGACACTAGGAGGTACATGTCTGGGACTGGCCTGATACAGACCAAGGGAGGCAAAGGGGAAGTCAAAGACGATACCTGATACCTAGATTTCTGGTTGGGGCAGAAGTAGGGAAGCTCCTTAGCTTATTAATCTTTAACATCTCAAAGGCACGCATCAGTCAGCCTCACGTCCTTTGTTGAACAGGGAGCTAAAAACTTCTGCCCATCCACCTGCTCACTCCCTCTTCAATCTGACCTTCAACTACCTGACCAGCTAAACAGAAGCTTTAGGTTTGAGCTGCAACTCTACTTTTTATTTGCTATGTCCTTGGCTTAAGCACTTTCCCTCTTAGAGCCTTCTTTTTTTTTTTTTCCATCTATAAAGCAGGAGTAATACTTCATTTCTCTTTCTCTTTTGCTAAGGAATTCTTTTTTTTTTAATGTTTTTATTTATTTTTGAGACAGAGCATGAGCAGGGGAGGGGCAGAGAGAGAGGGAGACACAGAATCCAAAGCAGGCTCTGGGCTCTGAGCTGTCAGCACAGAGCCCAACGCAGGGCTTGAACCCAGATTGTGAGATCATGACCTGAGCTGAAGTCAGACTCTAAACCCACTGAGCCACCCAGGTGCCCCTTGCTAAGGAATTCTTACTGTGAGTGGTAAACTTCAGGCATGTGACTGGCCCAAGCTGGGTCATAGTTGGAGATGACTGTCTCCTATGAGCCTCAGCAGTAGAATCTATTTGCCTATTAGAAAGGCCAGTCTGGATCTCAATGGATTGAGCCAGGAAGGAGGGAGCCTCCAGGACTCTCAATCATCAGTGCCCTTGAAGGAAGGTGCAGGGAGGTGGCCTGCATAAAGGGTGGAAGAAACAGACCTGTCCCAAACCTCCGAGTAATCCTGGGTCTTCCACCATCCACAGTCGGTCCCTCAGCAGGTGCTCTGCCTCCAAATATGTATGAACCCCTTTCTTCTCCTTTCTGCTGCCACCACCATAGTCCAAACCACCATCGGCTCTCTCTTGTCTACTTTGGTAAGGGGGTGCCCTGCCTCTGCTTGTCTGGATCGAGACATCTCCAGCCAACAGCCAGAGTGACCTTTAAAGGTGTGAGCAGTTACCGTTTCTCCCCTCCTAAGTCCTCCACTGGCTCCCCAAATTCCTCAGCCCAACCACAAGCCCTGTATGATCTGCCCCACTGCGTCCCTGTTCACCAAAACCCAGGCACCCTCACCTTGTTCCTGGGCTTCAGAAAGGCCCAGCTAAGGACCGCCCATCACTGGGTCCTTACCTGCAGGTTTCACCCAGAGGTCAAGAGCCCATTTCTAAGTACCCTTGCCCCCATCACACTGTTTCATTTCCTTCATGATACTTATTACTGCCTGAAATCAGATCGTTTATATTTATAGAGGTCTCAACATATCACTTTTACAATTTTGTTCATTTTAATTATACTAGGGATATAGTATTCCTAGTATATAGTATAGAGTATATATACTCTCTATATATACACCCCTTCACTCCTCTTCCCCCATCCTAGACCCCTCACTTGAATGACAGCTCTGTTTGTCCTACTGATCACTGATTTGTGAGTTCCTAGAGCCATGCATGGCACATTTGACACAGAATTATTGAATGAAGAGTCATTCGAAGGTCAACTTCTAACTCTGCTACATACTAGCCTCCCTTGGGGGGGGGCGGGTGCTGGAGAAGGGGAGGTCAGAGGCCAAGGTCCGCGGGAGGCTATGGATTGGGGCAACCTTCTTAGCTTCTCCAAGCATCAGTTTGCTTATTTATAAAACAGGGAAAATAATTTATCTCCTAGAATTGTGAGTACCAAGTAGTGCCAGGCACACCATTACCTCCTTCATGAAGTTTCTGGGCTAGTGGGGATGCACTTGAAATCCTGTGTATTGACCGCTCAGTCTACCAGTCTGTTCACTGTACCCAGAACATTGGGACCGTGCTTTACAAAATGGGCTGAGAAGAGCTGTGTTGGGGCCGGGGTTACCTGGTACCGTCTGACGCATCTTCCTGGACTGTTTGTTTTACTTGGAAGTGATTTACAACATTATGCTTTGTAGTAAACTAAACACAAATTATTTATGGAATCAAATGAAGAATTTGTCTGAATTTTAAAATCCAGGTGCTTTGGTCATCACCACAAGGAGCGCCATTGAAGATTATACAGTTGGGTTGCCCCTGTGTTTTCTAGGTGGGGAAACTGATGCAGAGAGTGGCAGGATCTGGTCTCTCCATCCCAGTTACGGTCCTCTCCAGCTCACACAATGAGCCTCCTGTCATCACACAGGACTCTCAGGTGCCCCTCTCAAGATCCCTGGCCTCAGGAGAAACAGCAGGTGGCTTCCTCTCCTTCCCCTGTGGGAGTGAGTCTGAGGCCCAGTGGCCAAGGCCAAGAGGAAAGTCTTGGGCCTTAATCCACACTCTTTTAATTCCTAACATTGCCCAGACCCTGGACCACCCTGTCTGCCCATCAGCACACCCCTTCTCAACCACCCCTCTATCTGGACATAATTACAGTAATTATACTGGGATATCTTTACCCACCTATATATGACCAGCATAGGTAACTACTTCTGAGCATAATTACTGGAGATGTTTACAGACCCACAATCACAGAAGAGTAAATGATAGCTTCCTTTCCTCCCAATAGTATGCCAATATTAGGACTCTGTCTGGTCCAATTAGCCAAATCCCAGCACTGAGCGGGGTGGGAAAGACTTCACACTCTCCCACTGAGCATAGAGCAGGAAGAGGTCTCTGACAAAGCAGAATCCCAGCCAGGGTTTTCCAGGACACCAAGAAGTCTGCAGAGGGATAAGCTAACATCTACTGGGCACCTACAGAGCGTCAGGCACTCAGGGGAGGCCAGCAAACACCTGTGAACAATTGTGCAAGCTGGTATCTCACTCTCTGCCTTTGGAGCCCTTTTGAAGAGGGCTCGTGTCCAGTGTCACCCATAAACAGGCCATGAAGCTTGGTAGGGGCCTTTCCATTGTGCTAACCCGGCAAGGTCAGACTCCCAGTCCACAGCAGGCCAGCTCTAGGCTTCTTTCTTATCTCCTGTTGCTCACTTCTTCCTCTTCCTGGGCAGCCACTGCCACCACCCCTGCTGGCCTCCGGTCCCCTCCCACCCTCATCAGTTCCCCAGCGTTGACTGCTGCCTCCTCCTGCCCCCTGGGCCCCTTCTTCCGGTCCCTGTTGGGTTGTTGGGTGTTATCTCTCCAGAAGGGCGGGGAGTTGGGGTGGTGGAGGGTGGAGCATAGCGCTAAGGTCGTTCCAGGCACCCGGGGTCTCCGACAGGCCCCCACCCCCACCCTACCAGGGGCGCCGCAGGGAGGGAGCTCGGCCTTGGGGTGGGCCGACCTTGGGCTTCCACCTTCCCGCACACACAAAGGCTGCCCCCGGCGTGCACGGGGGAGCGCTCCTGCACATAGACACAACTGCACAAAGACGTGCACACCGTTCCATCACACAAACACACTCCCTAATCGGCCGGCGCACACGGTCGTGCACACGCACCGGCACACTAGCGTGTCTACACGCGCACGTATAGACACCCCAGCGTGCGCCCTCACGTACACCACACACACACACACACACACACACACACACACACACACATAGCTGGGCGCACGGCCGTGCGGACCCCCAATGCCGACCTCGGGGCCCTGACGCGCCAGCCGCCCTGCCCTGGCGCGCGACGCAGGCACACGCAGACACACGCGCAGGCACACGCACCCTCCCGCACTGTTCCACGCCCCTGGCCGCGGCCCGGGCGCTGTGCGGCGCGGCGGGCGGGCCCGGGGCGGGGGCGGCGGCGGCCGGGAGAGCGGAGGAGGCGGAGCAGGGAGCCGGGAGCCGGCTGGCCCGCGCTCCTCCTGCCGGCCGGGGATTTTCCAGCCTGGGCGCTGTCGCCTCGGACCTCCTGCAGCCGCGGCGGACCATGGGCGACAAAGGGACGCGGTGAGTGCGGGCGGCGGCCCGGCCCGGTGCGCCTGGGGGGCGACCTGGGCGAGGGCACGGGCGGGGGTTCCTGTGGGTCACCCCGGGGAGCGCTGACGCCTGGCCCCTCGGCAGGCAGCTCTCCCGTGCCCGAGGTCTCCTGTGCGGTCGCTGGCGGGGCGGTGGGGCGGTGGGGCGGTGGGGCCGTGGGGCCGTGGGCGGGGGTACCGAGAGGCGAGGACCCGGGGCCGCCCTATCTGGCTCGCGGCTTCTCGCCACGGACACACACTCACACACACTCACTCGCTGCCGACACCCAGCAGTGGCCAGCAGACGCAGAGACACAAGGGGGCAGGTTGGCACACAATGGCACACGCGCTCACATGGACACACGGACACACTCATCCGCGGGCACACTCACGCAGGCACACACACTGACATTCACTGCCACACACCGATCGCGTACAGTGACACACTGTCACGCTCACTGGTACCCACTTGTGAACACATTCTTACTGACAGTCAGGTTGGCACATACAGGTCACGCGCCAACACATATCAATTCTACGCCTTCATCCTGGCACACGCATGTTGGCCTACACTGATACACGCATACACTGTCCCTTGCACTCACTGTAATGAACACTCTCACTGAGGCGCACCCTCACGGACACGGACACTTGTGCTGGCACATGTCTCCCCAACACAGTGTTTGCAAGACCACCCCAGCACCGACCCCCACAGAGACATCAGGCTAATGCCTCCACAGACTGGTACCCCCGGGTCACAAGCCAGCAGGCCCTGGGGCTGCTGACACACACACTCCAGTCCCCACGTGGCAAGAAGTGGCACACACACATCACACGGGGTGGCAGGCCCCCCGGAGCCTGGGAAAAATGCATCCTGTCCACTCTGTTTCCTTTCCCTCTGACCTCTGGAGGCCTGGGGTGGCTGGCCAGGATCTCTTTCAGGCTGGGGTGGGAAGAGAGGTTCCTATCTTTGTAGGAGCTTGCCCTGGCTCAGAAAGGGAGAGGCTTTGCCTCTGAAATGGAAAACTGGGACCAAAAGGGGGAGGAGGCTGGGGTAGGGCAGCCCCTGGAGACAGCCCCTCTAGACCAAGACCAGCCCTGATCAGGCACCCAGGTTTGTCACCCCATCTATATCCCTTCACTCTGTCCACTCCCTTAAGTGCTAGTAGAAGCTTCTCCCTCATCTCCCCCCCTTACCCCTCTTACACCCCCCTTTTTCATCTTTTTGTTTCTTTACCTTCTATCCTTGTACCCCACTTCTCCCTCTTCTCTTCCCTCTCTCCACCCTCCCGGTCTCCTTGCCTGCAATAATCATTTATTGAGTGTCTGCCGTGTACTAGGCATAGTGCGGGGATCAAAGATGTGCACGACCTATTCCTACCCCAAAGGAGCAAATAGACTAGGAAGAAATGACCCCAGTGGTCATCACGTTTTGTTACCGCGACCAAGCAATTTCACACTGACTGTCATCTGGCCCTCTTTCTCGACGGCATGAGAAAGATCCTCCAGGGATTATTTCCATGTTTCAGAAGAAGAAACTGAGGCTTGGAAGTAATTTAGAAACTGCTTCCTAGCCATCCTCCTGACGGCTCTTCAAAGAGGTTAATTTTCTTCTTCCTGTTTTCCAGAAGAGGAACCAGAGTGTTAGAGGTTACCTGACTTGCTTAAGGCCGAGAGGCACCGGAAGCAAGGCAGAGGCTGGAGTCTACTTGGTCCATTTCTCTGTGGCCTGCCCTTGGGCCTTGCCAAGCCCTTCATGGGGTAAAGGCCAGAGTGGGGTGCCCTGCTGTATGTGTGGAGGCCCAGGCTGGTGGGGGAGGCTGCAGGAGATAGAGAGGTGTCTGCATTCACCTTGATGACTAGTCCTCATTGCAGCTGGCTGGCCGGCGCTGTGGCCCAGGTCTCTGTCCTCGGCAGGAGGATGTGTGCCTCTGTCTTCTGTGTCCACGTCCCCCAAAGCCAAGATCTTCCTCACCATTGAGGTTAGACTTTTCTCCCCGTGAGGGTTAGCAGCCCTGGGTCTTCTCCTTTATTCCTTGTATGCTGCTTCGCCATCAGGGTGACTCAGCCCCTCTTGGGCCCTGGTTTGCCTCTCTGTGATTAGAGGAGGAGTGTCATTGCTCCCCTGCTGGCGTAGGTTGTCAGCGGGATGGGGACACCAGGAGCAGCCAGGTACCTGTTGGAGACCTTATCTTTGGGGTCAGGACCTTTTCCATGACTCCCTCTGCTTGCCTCTAACTCACTGGGGGGACCTCGGGCAATTGTCTTCACCCTTCTGGACCTTAGTTTTCCTATCTGTAAATTGGAGCTGTCAATACTCAAAAAAATGTCAAGGCTCTTTTGAGTTTATGGAATTTGCTGGGCAGGGGAAGAGGTGCTGTCTGAAGCCTGGAGTCCAGGCTTGGCTAAACTCCACTCAGTGAATGGTGGCCCTGCTCCCTCCACCCCCTCCTCCCTCTCCCCCTCTCCCCAGTAGCCCCAGGAAGCCTCCCTCCCACTTTCAGACAGGTTTCTTGAGTCGTTTGGAAGAGAAGGGCAAACTCAGTAATGGGCTGTGCCTTGCCTTGTTCCATAGGCCATGGGCTTTTACTTTGTCTCTGACCTAGAAGAAGAAATTGCAAATACCCAGGACTCTATCTAGATCAGGAGTCATGGCATCCGTCTCTGTATCTGGGCTCACTCCCCATATGAAAGTGACAAAATTAGTCAGAAACTGTCACTGCCCCCTAGGAACTCCCAGGGTCAAGGAGACTCTCATCTGCCTGGATGGGATTAGATACAAGGCAGATGTATGATGACTGCTCCAACAAGGTGCTCTGGGAGCAATCGTACATCCATTCAACAAATGTTGACTGAGTGTCAGGGGCTGGGGCTTCAGACAGAAATGGCCCCACTCTGTCCCCAAGGGACGTAGAGCAGAGCAGGTGATTATAATGCAGGGTGACATGTGCTGTGGCAGGCCTAAGGAGGAGTCCCCACGCCAGTCCCAGCAGGGGGCATGGTGAGGGAAGCTTTCCCGGGAACCAGGTGGCTTTGGAGCTACTGAACTTCACCTGGAAGGCCGAGGAGGCCCAGGTGGTGGCACTGGGGATGTCATTCCTGGCTGAGGGCAGAACGTGCGAAGCCTGGGAGGCATGAAGCAACGTGTACAGCCTGCGGGTTGGGCTGGCGATGATGGGTGAGCCTTAGAGATAAACACTGACTAGTCAGCCACAGCCTTGAATGTCAAGCTAAGGAGAGAGGATTTTCTTCTGAAGCGCGTGGTGATTCAGAGGGGGTTGTGAGGGGAGGGATGGGAGCAGATTTCCCTTCCAGAGGGATGTGGCAGGGGGTGGATGGCAGAAACAGGGAAACCCGTGAGGAGGCTGAGGAGGAGCCTGGAAGAGGGAGGGATTTGAGCTAAGGTTGTGGAGAGGAAGCAGCTGAGAAATATGAATAAGGAGGTGGTGTCCATTAGCCTGACTGCTTGGGTGTCTGATATGTCAGGAGACCTACATGCACGGTCTCGTTTGGATCTCCCAGGGTTCCTGCTGCTGTAGGGACTGTTGTTCCCTTTCACAGATGAGGAAAGAGACTAGGATGGATTAAGTAATCTGTCCCTTGCCGTGCAGCCGACAAGCTTCTGAACCCAGCCCCGTCTGTTCGCAGAGCCCTCTGCTGCACCGTGCTTTCACACAGGGGGAGAGGGCTTGTCTGGCCCACGGTTGGCCTCCCCGCCTCCCCGGCAGCTCCATTCTCAAGTCGTGCATCCCTTCTGGTTCTTGCTGTTTCTCCTAACTCAACTGGCAACAGGATCAATCAGAGTTGGGCAACAGGTGGGACTTCCTGAGCCACAATGCAATGGAATGGAATTCTCTTTCCTACAGATGTTTATGAAGTTTTCTTCGCTGGAAGGGGAGGAGGGTGGGTGTGATGGGGACACGTAATCACCAGCTCTCTGAACTTCGGCTGTCATCTCTCTTGGCGGTTAAGCTCTGTGTGACCTATCTTGGCTGGAAGATGGGGAAGTCCTGTGGCTTTGGCCAGGGATGCTTCTGGGGCTGCTGGGAGTGGGAGGGTTGAGCCTGACTTACCATCTCTGGGCCCTGATTCTAGGCTGGCTTCTGGGCTTCTCCACCGTCCAAGTTTGGGCATCCTTGCCCGAGACTGAAGCTTTCCATTGCCATTGGTTCAGGGGGCTTATTACCCCTGGGGGCTGTGACAGTGGAAAAACAGCAAGGGTGAGGGGGTGGGGGGCTGGGGGGGAGTCAACACAACCCAAGTGGCCCCCTGGCCTCGGCCAAGCCATCTTCTGCTGCTTTCGCAGTGACCTTGCTGGGCCATCTATCACTCTGAGGCCTGCAGGGAGGGGGCAGCTTGGCAGGGAGCCAGACTGGAAGTTGAGGAAGACACCTTCTGCATGGATGGGTCAGGCTCCTGGGGTAGGGATGGAGGAGGGAGCTGGGGATTTGAAAGTCTTGGGTTTAGAAGTGGTGCAGGGAAGACGTATGGTGTGTGAAGAGAGGAGAATTAGGGATAGCTGGGGCCTTGGAGAGCACTGATGTCTGAGGGGGCAGAGGGGACGGACCTTGGGAGAGACTCGTGGGAGTTGGCTAGAAGGCAGTGGCTGGTGACTTGGGGACAGGGCTTTGGATGGGGTGAAGGCAAAGCTGGGCCACTGGGGCACAGGGGCACAGCAGAGGGGAGGACTCTGCTATTCTTCATGCTTGGAGCTGGGGTGGGCCTCTTGGAGGAAAGCCCTGGGCCCCGGGTGTTGGGAACCAGAGATGTGGGAACCTGGGGGCTCAGGCTCAGCTGGGAGTGGGAGGGACATTGCAGAAATGTGAGCTGGTCACAGGGGAAGCTGTCCGTGCTGGCTCCTGGCATCTGATTCGGGCTGGGGGTCTTGGGGAAGCCTTCCCGGAGGAAGTGCACTCTGAGCAGGTCCTGGGGCATGGGGAAGGCCAGGCGATCTAGACAGAAAGTGCAGACCATGGGTGCAGGTGCAGTAGTGTATGGGGGTGTGGCCGCTAAGGGTCTTGGCAGCCCTGGTGAGTAGGCCTTGGGTGCTAGGGTGGGTGAGTTTCGTGGCACTCTCTCACACATTTATTCATACCCCAGGTGTTTTTATTCCCCAGTTGGTGAGCTCCTTGTGGTTTGGGGCTATTTCTATTTTCTGTTTGCTGGCCCATTTTCCACCCCTGGATCTGATTCATTGGAGATGCCTGGCAAGGATTTGTTGACTGGACTGAACTCCTTCCTCCCTTCTTGCCTCTACTCTCAGCCCAGGGGCATCCTAAGGGCTAATATTAGGTCTTTTCCATTAGAGAATTCTAAGGATGAAAGCCATGTTTCCCACATTAGACTAGGTTGGGGGGGTGGGGGAGGAACAGTTTCCTCCATCCGATTGTGAAGTCCTTAGGGAAGGGGATGTACCATCCCTATCAGAATGGGGTTCCTGGGAGTGAAGCCGGTTTCTCCCCCATGAGACAGGCTTCTGCAGGAGGAAGCCCTGTCTCCCACGGAGGATGGGGCGGGTCTCCAGTGTGAGCCCTGGGATTAGAATAGATATTATCTCTGATGGTTTCAGGCACCCTCTCTCTTTCCTGTGTGCAGGATTCATCCTGCCCCAGGAATGGCTTGAGTCCTAGTAGGGGGGTGTACAACAGTGGGGGGGGTGGGGCAGGACAGGGTGGCTGCTTTTGAGAGGGGAACAAAGGAGTCTGTTGTCCCAGCCCCCTCCCTCCCTCCCCAAGGGGCCCTGGCAGGGTCATCTCTCTGGAGACGTCTCCTCCTTTCTGGGACTGGCCCCATCTTTAGCCCACTTTAGAGGAACTGCTTGTTCCTTCCCAGGAGACCTGGTGCCAGATGAGGCCAGGCTCCAGGGACTGGACCAGACAGGTCCTGGTGTTCTGTGTGACTGAAGTCACGACAGCGACTGAGTCTCTGCCTAGGGCTGGGCTGGGCCTGGCATCTGATTCCAAGGGACCCCCTCGTACCTGGAGAGGGATCTGTCTGTTGGTCTAAAGAGCGTGGAGCAAGGTGGGGTGCTGTGGCTGATGTCAGGCCAGTAGGAGACACGCTCCTCACTCAGGGTCTGAGCGTTCAGTCACAGGACAGGGTGCAGCCTCTCTCTCCAGAGCGTATGCAGAGGTCCAGAAACTGAATGGATACAGACCTGGATGAGACTGAAGATCTCTCCCATAGTGGCCATGGGCCTCTGGCCCCACAGCGGGTCCTCCTGGTTGTTTTGCACCTTTACCCACCCCCATCTTCCAGTACCATTAGTGGGCAGGCACGGGGTGGGGGCAGGAGTGGGGAGAGGACAGCTGGGATGGACCATCTCAGGAGGGTCCCAGAGGTATGCTCTAATGCTTAATCATTGCTGTGTGACCTTGGGCACTACGTTCACCCTCTCTGGATCTTGATATCCCTTGGAAGTCAAATCAGCCATGATGGGCAAGGAGGTAACTCTCCTTGAGTTACTCCTTTCCTGTGTTCTGCTAGTGAGTGTAGGGGTGACCTTTCTTCCAGGGGGTGCCAGAAGTGGGGGATTGGGCAAAGCTCACGCCTCTGTCATAGGCCAGTGAGACTGAGACTTCAGGGGAGTTGGGCCTGGGTGGCTGTGGGTTGTGCCTTCAGCCTGGTTAGCATAGATTGATTAGCATAATAGTGGGTAGCCTTTAGGAAGAACCAGGGTTCCTGGGTTCAAGTGTCCACCCCGCCCTGCCACTTACTAGCTCTGTGGCTTCCCCTATTATTTAACCCTTTCTTTGCTGTAGCAGAATGGGGTGCTCTGCACAATGGGGTGGTGATAGTGCCTGCACCAGGTTGTCTGGTGGATTAAATGAATTAAAATAGCTCAGAGACAAGTCTCCTGATGCAAGGGCAGTGTTATTTGAGGTTAGCTCTTAGCTGACCTCTCACCGGGTCTGCCTCCAGGGCTGTGAACTCCCCCAGGGAGGGACCCTGTTTGACTCATGCTGGAGGCCTCAAAGGTCTCAGCACAAGCCTGTTTTGTCATTGGCCCTTAGTACACAGGTGGTGACCTGACCCAACACAGTGCCCTTCCTGTCTGTCCTTCAAGGCCTGGATCATATATGGCCTCCTCCTTCAGGAAGTCCTCACCGATTTCCAAGTGCCTTGTGACCTTTTTTTTTTTTTTTTTTTTGCCATTCTCTCTCTCTCTCTCTCTCTCTCTCTCTCTCTCTCTCTCATTCTTGGCATTGATCCCCTCCCTCCCACCCCCCATGGGTCCTGTTTATTTACACACTTGTGATGTCCTCTGTGTGAGACCAAGGACACCTGCCCTGTGTCTGTTGTCCCTGTTCCTGTGCAGACCTGGCATGGCACCGAGCTCCATAAATATTTGCTCAGTGAAGGAGGCCGAATGTAGGTATTTCACTGGGAAAAGATATACTTGGGGGTGGGGGTGGGCAGTGTGGTTGATGAGGACAATGGGACATCTTTGCTGGTTTTGAAATGTCTAAAAGTGACTTTGTGTGTTTGTGACTCAAAGGGCGGAGGTCAATGGATGAGCAGCTTTACCTTGCTAGGTGAATGTGCTTTCTGGTAACCAGAGCTATCTGGCACGGGGATCGGTGGCTCATTCCAGCCTTCCTGCTTTTGCTTCTGCTGCTTTCCCCATTTAGAATGCCATCCTCGCTTCTCACGGCTTGTCCAAATCCTGCTTCCTCAATAAGTGCCCTGGCCATGAAGCCATCCCTTCCTGGCCCCCAGAGTGTGGCATCCGTTCATCATTCCCATCCTCAGACATTTCCTGAGCCTTCCTGGGTCTGGACTGTGGCATGGGTGAGTACGGAGTCTCTCTTTAGGATGGACATCTAGATCTAGCTACAGTATATCCAGTGTGGTTTGACCTGGCCTGAGGCAGGGACCATGGCTTCTGATGACCCACCAGTGATCAAGGAGCTCTTTATGCAGCTGGAGAGATCTACCCATTGGCTTCCCACTGGGCAAGTACTCAGAACCCACCTAATTACTGGGGACAAGCTTCTGGGCACTGGATCCAGCAGGCTGTGGTCATAATCAGCTAATTAAACCACCCAAGAATTGCTCGTTGGCCCTGAGGAGGGGAAGGAAGGAAGGGGGGGTAGTGAGGCTCAGAAGAGCGTGAGAAGGCGAGGGATGCTGTGAAGGAGGCTTCAGACACTGGGCCTGCAAGGAGAGCTGCGAAAAGAAAGCAGGAGGTGGGGAGAGAGGGTGGGGGAACAGGGAGAGAGGCAGACACACAGACAGATGAGAGAGAGTGCTATCTGGGGACAGCACCCAAGTGAGATAAATCAAGGACAGGGGCTCTGACCTTGGATACAGGGACCCCACTTCTTCACCATCCCTCTGATACCATGGATAAGCTGCTTTCCCTCTTTGGGCCTCAGTTTCTCCATGTGTCAAGCAGGAAGGAGAAAGGGCTTTGGCCTAGGAGGTCTGTAGGGTGCTTTCCTTCTCGGTTCTGCAGCTAGAACAGCAGAGAGCATAGAGGGCAGGCTGTGCTCTGTGCTTGATAGCTTGGCCGCTTGCAGCCCTGTCTTCTAGAAGGGGCAGGCAGTGTGTGGGTGTCATCCAGCCTGAGATTGAGTGCCTGTAGCTTCATCAGGATGGAAGACTATTGGCAACAGGAAAGCCCTCGGCCTCTGTCATGCTCTTGTCCCTGTCCTCATGACTGTCCTGTGGTTCCCAAACTAGTGTCCTCAGCAAGTGACCAGTGAAGGCTGCACAGTGTCTCTCAACAGCCTAGGCCTTTCCCAAATAGCATCCCCCAAAGGTAGAGCCATGGGGTCGAGTCACACAGACTCGGCTTTGCTGTCCAGCAATATCGCACGCTAGCTCCGTGACTGTGGGTAAGGGTCTTAAACTCTCTGGGCTTCAGTGTTCTCTTTTGTGAGATAGGTGTGATAATATCATCTATTGCATGTGGTTGCCGTGGCTGAGAGGGTCAGGATTCGATGAAGTCGGTGCTATCATTCAAGACCAGGAGTGGATCTCTGCTGTCCTCTGTGCTCCCCTCTCTCCCGCATCCCCTCCCTTCTCCTGTCCTGAACAGCGCTGTGCACACAGCTGACTATGCGGAGGTGGGGGGTTGCACTGGGCCCGAGAAGAAGTTCAGATGACTTCACGAAAGGGAAGTGAGATTGCCTGGGGCCAGGGAGGGGCAGAGCAGCGTGGTGCTGGGGCAGCCTGAGCGTCCCCACCTTTTGGCCCCTCGCTCTTGCAGATTCTGTAGGAGGAAGCAGGGAGAATTTGGGGGACACGAAGCCGGGGGCAGGGGTGGGCCTCGTGGAGAGCCCCAGGCCTCTCTCCCTTACCCCATGCGCCCAGGTGCAGCTGTGGAGTCTAGAGCCAGGTTTTCTAGCAGGGAAGCCAGCAGGCCACTGTTTCACACATTCAGACAACAACACCCCTAGCGGGGGTGCCTGCTTGGAGCTGAGGCGCTTGGAAAGCAGCGCCTGCCTAGGAGGTCTGCTGAGGTCTGGAGGAGAGACAGCAAAGGAGGGAAGAAAGCCGCCTCCCCCTCCCCCAGCCTCTCCCTGCAACGCTGGGCTATGACAGACAAGCTAGGGCCTCTGACTCCAAGGAAGCTGGTTACATAACACAGCCCAACTCCCCGCTTCCTTCTTTCATTCCTCCCCAGAGGGGCCCAGGAGGAGGCAGGCGCTGCTTGGCTCAGGATTCCTGGGCCTGAGAGGTCAATGTGACCATCCCCTGCCTGGCTGGGTGGTACGTGCCTGCCCACACCATTTCGGGAGGAGGGCCGTGAGTTCGGCCTTAGTGTGGGCCGTGGCCACTGAGGTTGGCTCTGTGTATCACCACCGCCCCCCCCCCACATTCCTGGGAGCAAAGCCACAAAGGGGAGAAGCCTCATTAGAGGAATAGGCCGTGTCCTGAGATAATTTGCGTGTGAAGTGCCCCCAGAGGGGACCTGGCCTCTCTGCAGCCAGAAGAACAAATAGCATTTTTCGGTCTGCTCCACTGGGTTCCACAGACATTTCTTGAGCACTTGACCTCCACTCAAGGCATGTCCCCAAGCCGCCTGGCCCACCCCAGTGGCCTGCCTGCCTCTCCTGGTGGGAGGCTGATTTAGGGAGCAGCTCTGCTCCTGTCTCCCACCTAAGACCCTTTCTCAGAAGCTGGGGCCTAGCCCTCCTGGGTTTGGGGTGGCAGAGAACTTCATGATAGAGAACACCATGGGGGTTCCTCTGGGCTGGGCCTTTTCAGGCTTGGCTTATTTCTTTCACCCCCCCCCCCCCCCCCCGCCTCCCAAGGAGGTACCTGTGGACAAATTCTGAGTATCTGCCACATCGCAGGCCCTGAGCCGGGTACCAGAGGCATGAGGATGAAACATGCAAGTCTCAGCACTGGTGCAGCTCCTGTCTTCTAGGGGAGAGGAAATAGATCATCACAGCACACTGTAAGAAGGGGGTGACATGGATTAGTTTCTATCGGGGGCAAAGCGAGCCCGGTGGTCAAGGGTCAGAGGCAGCTCCTCGGAAGGGGGGCACTGGAGCAGGCTTTGGATGGTGAGGTGGAAGTGAGCCAGAGGCGTATCTTGATGGCGGTTTTCAGCCAGGACTGACTTCCTTCATCAGATACGCGAGAACCCTCTATGTACCAGGCACAGTGTCAGACACTCACTTCCTCTGCTGTCGGTTAGGGGTGTCCTGGGGCTGCAGACTGCTTGAGGACACAAAATCTCGGGTGAAAGTCCACCTTCTGTTACGTGGCATCACTGTGAGTGGGCCTGGACAGAAGAAACGGGACGGACATAGGAGGAGACACCAGGTCCAGCCACGAGAGTCTGCCCAGGTCTCTTCTGGTGGAGGGCCACTGGAGCAAAGGCTTTCCTCCGGTGGAGGAAACCCGGCAGAGAGGGTCTGATGACTTCCCAGATAAGCGGTGGCCGTGAAATAGGAAACCGTGTCGTCGTCGTCTGAGAAACAGCTCTAGGCTCTGGGGCTGTGGGGTGGCGGTGGAGGTGGGGACACCTCTGAGCTCTGAGTGACGGCTGTTTCTGGGAACACTGAGGCCAGAAGCCCAGTGGCTGCCTGGTGGAGAGAAGCAGTGGGCTGGGGGTTCTCACCTCCCCTCTACCAATAGCTTTGGGTCTCACCTCTCCTCTACCAAGAGCTTTGTGCAAAGCTCCAATAGCTTTTCAGCCTCTGGGCATAAAGTTTCCATTCTTTCTCTGTTGTATCTGTGCTAATGAAAGCAGCTAGCACATTAGCAGGATGATTTTATTATGGGTCTTTATTGCCCCAGGGCTGTGGAAGAAACCTGGAAGCATTTTTAAGCTCAGTAATGAGAACTTTTTCTTTGCAAGGGATTTTTTTTTTTTAATATCCTAAAAATGACAAAGATGATCACATGGCATAATGGAGTGGTTAATATGCACATATTCATTTCTCATTTAGAGGGCTGACTTCAGCAGCAAGGCACTCAGTATGCACACTTGAAACAATCTGGTCATCTCTGATGTTCACTATTTTGCAGTCAGTTTTGCCCTCCTGCTCCCCCAGAAGAGGTAAAGTTTTTTGGTAAGGAAAACTTTCAGGGGCGCCTGGGTGGCTCAGTCGGTTAAGCGTCTGACTCCTGGTTTTGGTGCAGGTCACGATCTCACACTTCGTGGGATCGAGCCCCATGTCCGGACTCTGCCCTGGGAGTGCGGAACCTGCTTGGGATTCTCTCTCTCCCTCTCTCTCTGTCCCTTCCCTGCTTGAGCATTCTCTCTCTCTCTCTCTCTCTCTCTCTCTCAAAATAAACATCAAAAATAAATAAAAATAAAAAAAGAACTTTCAAACAAAGAACGATGACTCAGTCTCAGATTGAGTCCTGTCCCAGGCCACACAGCAACCTGGCTCCCTCAAGCCTCAGTTTCTGTTGGAGTGTTTGGGGACAGGGGTGTGCCAAGCTCCATGGAGAAGAGAAACACCAACCCTAACCTTCAGGACACCCAACCAGATGCTGACAGATACGTGCCCCTATCACTAAAGTGCCTTTCTTCTCCCCATTCCACTGCCACTGGCCCAGGCCAAGCCCCCCTTCTGGCCTGGACTGTTACACTGCTGTCCCTTTGCTCAGTCTAGACGCCCCCCAAACCCTCCTCTTATTCTGAAATTCATATCTGACTCTGTTTCCCCCCCCCACCCCCCGGTTTAAAAACTGGCCAGTTTTGGGGTGCTCAGTCAGTTAAACGTCCGACTTCAGCTCAGGTCATGATCTCAAAGCTTGTTAGTTTGAGCCCCACATCGGGCTTTCTGCTCTCAGCGCAGAGCCTCCTTCGGATCCTCTGTCTCCCTCTCTATCTGCCCCTTCCCTGCTCACACACACACTCTCTCTCTCAAAAATAAATAAACATAAAAAAACAACAACTGGGGAGCACCTGGGTGGCTCAGTCGGTTAAGGGTCCAACTCTTGATTTCGGCTTAGGTCATGATCTCAGGTTTGTGAGTTCGAGCCCCACGTCAGGCTCCCCACTGGCAGTGCAGAGCCTGCTTAAGACTCTGTCTCCCTCTCTCTGCCCCTCCCCTGCTCGCTCTCTACCTCTCTTTCGCAAAATAAATAAATAAATAAATAAATAAATAAATAAATAAATAAAACATTAAAAAAAAAAAAAACCTGGGGGCGCCTGGGTGGCTCAGTCGGTTAAGCGTCCACCTTCGGCTCAGGTCACGATCTCGCGGTCCGTGAGTTAGAGCCCCGCGTCGGGCTCTGTGCTGACAGCTCAGAGCCTGGAGCCTGTTCTAGATTCTGTGTCTCCCTCTCTCTCTGACCCTCCCCCGTTCATGCTCTGTCTCTGTCTCAAAAATAAATAAATGTTAAAAAAAAAATTAAAAACAAACAAACCTGGCTAGTTTCTCCCGATTTCCTGTAGGATGGTCCACATTCGTGGGGTGCAGGGTGGGGTGCATTGGGGACCTTTCATGATCTATGCCAAACTTCCTTCCAGTGCTCCTGTCTCAGCTCTCCCCACCACACAGCAAACATTCTGGCTGCACTGACTTTTTTTTGGATGTTCCTCCACAGTCTTCACACTTTATCCACACTGTGCCTTTGTTCAAGCTGGTCTCTGTCTGGAATACCTTCTTCCTCTGACGATATCTCCCTTATATTTTCAGGTTGAACCTAACCTCAGTGCAGTTCAGTTGATCTGTTGTACCGAGCACCTACTGCATGCTTAGGCACGACTCCTTCCCTTGACTTGGTGCTCCCTGCCCAGGCAATTAGTGCCCTCTTCCGTGCTCCCTTGCACCTTGTACGAATCCATGATGGCTCATTGCATCATCATGGTTAGCTGCTGACATGTCAGTTTCCCATGTTAGAGCGCAGACAAGTGTTTGGTACCTCTGGGACCCCCAGCTCCTGATAGGGCTGGCCCAGCCAGGTGAGGCCTAGGTTTGTAGAAGTGAATTGAAGCAAGAATACAAGCACCACATGCATATTTGCACACACACGCACGCCCATGTGTGTACGCACATGTGCACACACATACACACACTTGTGATACACGTGGCTGTTGTACTCAAATAAGTTAGGGCCAGAATTAGGTGGGGGTGTGAGTCACTTAAGATTCCCTGGAGGGAGGTGCCTGGGTGGCTCAGTCAGTTCAGCGTCCGACTTCGGCTCAGGTATGATCTTGTGGTTCATGAGTTTGAGCCCCACATTGGGCTCTGTGCTGACAGCTCAGAGGCTGGAGCCTGCTTCGGATTCTGTGTCTTCTTCTCTCTCTGCCCCTCCCCTGCTTGTGTTCTTGTCTCTCTCAAAAAATAAATAAAAATATTTTTTAAAAAATTAAAAAAAAAATTCCCTGGAGGAAGTGAGCCCTGAGCTGCTGACCCAAAAGAGAAGCACTCTTTCCCTCTTCTCACTTCCTTCCTGGCCCTGCTGCTGAAAGAAAACAGCTGACACTGGCTATGAAAAGGGAAATATATGTATTTTGAATTGGGGGTTGGGATCTCCTAGCCTGAAGGTGATTAAATCAGGCGCGTGCTTCCCTCCCTTCCTGCCCTGCCCTCCCTCCGCCTCTCCCTCCCTCCCCTTAGTCCCTCCCCTTCCTCCCTCCTTTCCTTTCCTGTCTCCTTTATCTCCTCCCTCCGGTCTCTCCCCCCCATTCCTCCCCTCTCTCCCCCCTTCCTCCCCTCCCTGCCTACTCCCTCCCCTCCCTCCCTCTCTCCCTCCCTTCCTTCCACACACATTTTCTGAGCCTCTAGGACATGCCAAATACTGGGGGCTACAAAATTGATTAAATAAAACATATCTTTATATTTTTCTGTCTTCTTAATGTTCATGCTGGAACAAACCTGCCCTTTCTGATAAATGTCTCAATGGATCAGAGTTCAAGTCTTGGCGTGTCACTGATAGCTCTGTAACCCTGGGCAAGTCAGGTCACTTTTCTGAGCCTCAGTTGTCTTATGTATACCATGGAGATGATAATACCTTCCTCCTAAGATTGCAGTTGATAATGTGCGTGAGGTGCTAAGCAGGTGCCTTTGATAGTTCCTCATTGAGTGAGAGCCACTCTCCAACTGGAAGCTTCCCGGGGGCAGTGACCACGTCCAGTGTGTCCTCAGTGGCCAGCACAGGGCCAGGCACACAGTAACAGTACATCAGAGTGATCTGTTATCCCAGTTTTCCTGGGACTGTCTCAGTCCCACATCTTGGGAAACTCCTTGGTCCTGGGTGAATGGGGACAGTGGGTCGCCCTACACTACATTCTCCATGAGGGTTTGTAGAATGGATAGAGGAGTGAATGAATCATGAAGGAAGGACCGAGTTAGGACTAGGGCAGGCAAGAGCAAGCACTGGGCAGCTGGCTTGTCAGGTGAGAGGTGGTCCTGTGAAGGGACTAGAAGGCCTGGCAGGTGCAAAGTGGGAGGTGGGCATGGCGCCCTCTGCTGCGTGGCAGCATGAAGGAAGACACAGGTCCTGAGCCTGTGAGGCTATTGCTTTCAAGCAGGTCTCAGGCTTCCAGGGCCTATGCACTCTTCCTCTGACACAGCCAGAGAGGAGAAGGCAATCGCCAATCCACTTTTGCTAGAAAGGCCTGTGAGAAGCCACCAGCTGCTCCTCTGCTTTGGAAGCGGGAGGCCTCATGTTCCTCACTCAGCCCACTGTGTTCCAGCCTGTCTGCCTTCTGAGCTAGCCACTCCAGACTGCGAAGAGACTGCGCAGAGGTCTGGGCTGGGGGATGGGAGAGCAGGACTGCAGCCCCATTCTCAGGTCCTGGCCCAGAGACCGAGCTAGGCCTCAGTGCCCCACCTGTTCCCTGGGGATCAGCCCTTCCTCCCAGGGTGTCTGTGAGTTGTGACTTGTGGAAGGCCCCTTGGCACGTCTAGCACAGCGTAGGTCCAGTGAGTGCCATTTGTTGTCCCTTTTTGTAAGTAGGAACAATAAAACTGGCTCTGTATACCTCCCAGGGCTGATGTGGGGGCCAAATGAGATGTGGGATGCGGGAATACTTGATAATCAGTGTTGTATCCTTTGAATATTTGGGGATGGGGCTCTTGCCAAGGCTGTTCCTGCTGGCCTGGGCTTCCAGGCACAGGTGGGGGATGACCCTGCCCACCCAGGCATAGAAGATCCTCCTGGGGATGTGCTCCAGGATCACAAAGAAAGCCAGCGGTGCTATCCGTGTGAGCGTACGTACTCTGTGGGTTGGCCCTGTGCTCGGATGATCTCCGCTTCTTCTGAAACCATGGCAAGAGGGAGACAGACAGACAGACGTGGCCCAATTGCAGGGAGGGTTTAGTAGCAGCAGGACGCGTGACAAGAAGAAGGAATGTCCTCCGGAGCCTCCTCTGTCTGCTGGGCTGGAGGCAGGGCCTTTGTGAAGGCGGGTGGTGTTCGGATCGCCTCTGGGCCCTTCCTCCAGCCCAGAGGCGGGTTCACCATGAGGCTGGTGCAGCTTCAGCTTCGGGCCCTTTGTGCTCCAGGGCCCGTTCCAAGGCCTAGCGCTGTCCACGTGCTTGGACGCTTTGTGAAAGGCGCCAAAGGAAGACATTTTTGTACTCTTCTCCTTCTCCTTCTCCTTTTTTAAGAGGGCTTCCAAATTACATGAGCTCATCCAAGCCTGGATCTGCCCCTGCTCGGGCCAGGTGGTCCTTTGTGCCAGGATATGGGTGCCGCGTCCCTACGTGTGCTCAGAGCAGTCTCACCCCACGCGTGTGGACCTGGTCATTAGTTAGAGTCCTCACTGCTGAGGCAGGACCTGAAAGTCCCCCCGGGGGGAGCTGGTTCTGGGACAGGCCCAGCTGCGGATCCTACTTGCTATGTAAAGAAGAGCCTGGAAAGGTCCTTCTGCCCTCAGTCTTCCTCATCTGCAACATGGACACAATACCTACCTGAAAAGGCTGTGGAAAGGTTTAAACAATGTACCCCAGATGAAACAGCCTGGTACAGCCCCAGGCTTGTCACGCGGGAGCTCAGTAAATGGTGGTGGAAGCCGGATGGAGATGGGCAGGGGTGCGGTGGGGAGGGTTGGGGCGCTGGGGGTGGAGTCGGGGGCATTGGGGTGGAGCCAGTCCACTGCCTGTCACATTCACCTGCACCCTGCTGTGCCTCTTGCTGGGTGCTGGGGACACGAGCTGCTGGGGCGGGGTGGTGGTGGTCAGATGAGCTAAGACGTTGGAAAGTGTTTATAAGCTGTGAAATACAGTTCCCTGGGAAGGAACAGTTGTAAACTGAGTGGCCTTTTTGTGGGAGAGGTCAGAATGGAAGTCTGCTCCTGGGGGGGGTGGGGGAGGGGGGTTGGGTAGGAGGTAACCAGCCTGACTGGTTTTGTTGGAAAGCTCTGCTGCCCTGGCAGGCAAACTGACCTTGCTGGCTTAGGAAGGAAACCCGGCCAGCAGGGTGCGCTGTTTCCCACGTCCTCCACCCTTGCGCCGAGGTGGGGAGAGGTGAAGGGAGCTTACTGGTGATTGCCTCCTCCCTCCCAACTTCGGTGCCCCCTTCAGAGAGGGAGGAGCAGTGGGGGTGGGGAGAAAAGAACATAGGCTTTGGTGTAAGGCCAGGTTTCAAACACTACCACTGCTGCTTATGTCTGTGTCCTTGCGACGGTTGTGTAATCTTGCTGCACCTCGGTTTTCTCATCTTTAAAATGGGTGTGATAATATTCTCTCCCCCTGCCCGGATTGTTGGAAGGCCTAAATGAGATAATGTAGGGCTTAGCACAGTGCCTGGCACATAGTATCGTGCTCACTAAATACTGATTATCCCTCTCTCTTGCCCCATGACCCTCATCAACCTGTCTTGCATTCTATTCCTTTACCCATGTGTGCACACCCTCAGTTGGATTGGGCTCCCTGGGAGAGAAGGTCATGTTTTATTCACCCATCATTACACCCCCAGCCCTGACACAGTGTCTTCAAGACTCCTTGAACTGCTTGGCGACAAGCTCCATTGGCTCAAGGAGAAGAGCGTGAAGTTTTAGCCAGAAACTCACTTATTGCACACCTACTACGTGTTCCTGCTGGAGGCATACTGGGTGGTCTCTTCCCCTCAGAGCTTGAATGGCCACTTGTAATTTGCTATCACCCTCTGTTACAGTGACTTTCTTTTCTTTCCTTCTGGTCCCAGGACCTGGGGGATTCACATACACTTTTGTTGAATGAATGGCTGCCTCCCTCCCCCCCCCCCCCCCACTATTCTGAAAGCAGGCTTGGTGTCCCTTCCAGCCCAGCCACTTTCTAGCTGGGGCAAGTCACCCTGCCTCTTTCAGCTTCAGTTTCCTCCCCTTTAAAATGGGGAGGGGCGCCTGGGTGGCACAATCGGTTGAGCGTCTGACTCTTGGTTTCGGCTCAGGTCATGATGTCACCGTTCTGAGTTTGAGCCCCACGTCAGGCTCTGTGCTTGGGATCCTTTCTCTCCTCTCTCTGCCCCTCCCCTTCCCCCTCTCTTTCTTGCAATAAATAAATAAACCTAAAAAATAAATAAATAAAATGGAGAAAACAGTGGTACCAAATAATCAGGGGCTCAACTGTGCCTAGGACAAGGTAAGCACCCAATAATGGCAGCTGCTGCTTTTCAAATGATCTCCAGGGGTCTTCCTCTTCTGGCTGGGAGAATATTCCATTCCTGCAGACCCTCTCTGCTGGCCTCACAAAGGATTTGGAGCTCTGCGCAAACTGTTTATGTTTCCCCGGCAGAGTTTATTACCCAGCCGGGCCTACTGCAATTAATTACAGGCAGAGCAAATAACTTGTCCCTGGGAGGCTGGGCTTGGCATAAACATTTACATCCAGCCAGGGGCCAGCTCAGGGGCTTGGCTCTTTCCTCCAGCCTTTAGAACACAGAGAGATCAGGGGATCAGGGCCCAGAGGTGTGGGATGGGGTGGGGTGCCAGAGAGAAACAGCTTTCCTTCAACTGCTTTTCCTGGACCGTTCCTTAGCCCTTGAGGTGCTGGGCGAATGCTTTCTCTTTTCATCCTCCTCATTACCCACAAGCCGACTCCCTGTTTGCAGATGGAGAAATCGAGGCTCAGCGAAATGAAGCAGTCTGTTTAAAGCCACACAGCTCACAGGGGAGGCAGGAGCTGAAGGTTCACGTGGCAGCTGTGTAGAAAAACAGACTGGAAAAGAGAGGCCAGAAGTTGGGAAATCACCAAGGGATTGTTTGTTCGTGCGTTCACTCATTCATGCACTCGTTCATTCACTACATAGTTGTCAGGCCCCTGTCCTGTGTGAAGGGGGCCTAAGGAGGCGGTGGTGACTATGAGTCACTGGGCTGAGTCCAGATTGTCTCCACATTGAACGCCAGAGACTCCCTCAGGATGGTCCCATTAACAGGCAAATGTGTGGCAGAGGCGGTTTCTTGGAGGGCCAGGCAGGAGATGGCCTCTCTGGGTGTCTACTGTTCATAGCCACACCGTCTTACACAGAGAGGTGGCCTGAGGGGAAGTTGTCAAAAGGAAGGGCTGTCTGAAGTCAACTCACTCCTCCCAACCTAGAATCTGGAATTCTAGATTTCCAAGCCCCTACCTCTGTGCAGAGAAGGCTCAGACGAGGTTTGGCTCAAAGTTACAGCAGGGACCCATAGTGGGCATTCCTGGCAAAGGACTTTTTCTAGTGCATTTATGTCTGAGAGGTGAAATGACAGATCGGCAGGGCAGACCCTCATGGCTGTCCTGATCCACAGCTCCTCCCCACTCCTTGCTGTGAGTCCTGCGTTTTCTGGAGGCCCGTCCAGCTCAGCAAGTCCTGCTCTGCTCGACAGTCTCACTGTGAAGCACTCTAGAACATTCTGCTAGGGGCCATCTTCCTTCTCTCCAGGGTAGAAAGCTAAGACCCAGGGAGGAAGGAGCAGGGTCCTCCTGCCCCTATACTCATTTTGGACCTGGTGTGCCCGGATCCTGGGACCTCTGGGCTGGGCAGGAACCCATCCCTACAGCTTCAGGCCCTGGTGGACCCTGGGGCCTAGCCTGAACCATCCACTCTGGGTGGTCAGCTCCTGGCCCAGAGCCTGGCATGTACCTGGCACTGATGCCCAGGAAAAGTGTGACTTGCAGGGTGAGTGAGTGGCTGGTGGGAGACAAGGAAACTCTAGGGAAGAACACCTAGTTTGGCAGGCCGGGGCTTCCAATGCAAAGCACCGCTCTACCATGTATGAACATCAGTGTTGCTTCTAGAAGCGAGATGGAACAATAGTCCTCACCCGCAGAGTCATGGTGGGGCCAAAAGGCAGCAGAAAGTGGAAACAGATGGTCCAAATATGCATCAGTGGATGAAGGGCTAAACCACCTGTGGTCTTTCCAAACCATAGAATAGTATTGAGTCATAAAAAGGAATCATATACTGATACACGCTACAACATGGACAAGCCCTGAAAACATTGTTCTAAGCGAAAGAAGCCGGTCGCAAAGGTCACGTTTGTATGAATCCATTTATATGAAATGTCCAGAACAGATCCATCTGTAGACACAGAAAGCCGACCTCGGTAGTTGCCAGGGGAGGGGGGGAGAGGAGGATGAGGAGAAGAAACTACTTATGGGTGAAGCATTTTACTGTGGAGGGACGGAAATGTTTTGGAAATAGAGGAGGAAGTTTTGCATGCTGTGAATGCACTAAATGCCACTAATTGTTCACTTTGGCATGGTACATTTTATGTTATGTGAATTTCACCTCAAGGAATTATATTTTTTTAGTTGCTAAGAAGACAAGGCAGCATCGGTTAGGAGGGGATGCTGGAGGTGAGACAGGGGTGTGGGGGCGAGACTACTGCAGAAAGGGTGGTGTGGGATTGAACGCCGTGACAGGTGCAGGTGTCCAGTGGGAAGCAGTATGGCGGACCGGTTAGGACCAAGGGTTCTAGAATAAGACTGACAGGATTCAAAGCTATGTGGCCTTGGGCAGGTTGTTTAACCCCTCTTTGTTTCATTTTCTCATCTGTGAGATGGGAATAATGAGGTTCGTATTATGGGGATCTTCATCTTTTATTATGGAAATTGTAAAATTTTCCGGAGCATTAAATGAGTTAATATTTGTAAAGTGCTTAGAATAGCACTTGGCACAAAGTAAGTACTGCGTGCATGCTAGCTCCTGTTATTATGGCCCATTCACATTTTTACCTATGTGCTCGTTACTGAGCACCAGGCCTAGGCTGTTCTCTGAGGCTGGGGCCGTGAGCCGGACCCAGGGCCTGTTTTCTGGAGCGCCGTCTCGTCTTGGTGCAGGAATCAAGCCTCCTCCCACGCTGCTTGTAGCTCCAGCTGTTAATGAAATCACCTCACCTCCTGCTTTTCAGAGCTGCCTGAGTGGGCACTGTTTCCCCTATAGGACCTGGCAGGCCTCCTTCATGGCTTTTGAAAACACCCAGGTCTTGGGGGCTGGTGCCTTGGGCTCTCGGGAACCTTAGTAAGGCTATTGTTTGCCTGCTTGTCATGGAAGAAGTCAGGGGGCTGCGCTCTGGGGTTCTCAGTGTTTTCTAACCTCCAAACCTCTGAGCCTGTGTTTGGGATGGGTCTGAGGTGTCACATCTGTCGCGATTTTATTTATAAAAAGCGGACGGTCTTTTTTGGGCTGGCACTCTGGACAACCAAAGTAGGGCGTTGCAGTGGGAGTCGGGGTCCCTCCTGAGCCCCAGCCTTCAAGCTTCTGCTTCCTTTTGGGCCTGACCAGCCCCTGTCAGCCTCCCCGGCCCCACCAGCAGACATTCAGGCTCCGAGTCTCATGGACTGAAACAATCCGATTCCAGCCGCTGCCCCCCACCACTGCACCCCGCTCTGGCAAGCCCTCCACATTGGCACCCCTCCCAGGGCCATCCTAAGTCTGTCGCTCGGGCACAGGCACGTGCCCCATCCCTTCACTGTGACAGTCAATACATACGGAGTCACCTGGTCATGGTCACTTCCATTCACCCCCAGCAAAGTCTCGCTCAGCTCTGGTGCCTCCCACCCAGCACTGCCCTCTCCGACACCTGCATCCCCCAGCCACCTCTGACCACCTGCCCTCCCATCCCCCAGAGCTCTGCCTTCACCTGCTGGCTTCCCTGCCAGATTCTTGTCCCAGAGGTTGTCCCAGGGCAGCCGAGCAGGAATGGCATTCCAGGAAGGCGCTTGCCTTCTCTCTTCTTGTAAAAACAAAACTACATCGTAAGTAGCTTGAGTCAGGCCTTCTGGAACTCCTCCCTGGGGGTGGGAGGATGGACAAAACAGGCAGTCGCGGATGAACTGGAGGGCCTCGGGAAGAAGGTAGAGCCAGAGTCAGGCCAGGCAGAGTTCTCTGGGTTCTCAGAGGGCCCCAGTGTATTCATATCCCCCCTTTTCTCTCCCAGGCACGCGCACCACACTCCTTCACATAGACTCTGGCCCTCGAGGGCTTGGCACACCGTGATCAGGGAAGGTTCTTTTGGTAGAATACTCATTTATTCAGCCTTTCATTCATCCATGGACCTTTGCTCAGTGCCAGGCCCTGTGCTGAACCCCAGGGACAGAGAGTAGGACCAGACCAGGTCCCTGCCTGAGGGCTGGCGAGGGAGGCCCTTGGGCACTCAGAAGGATACAGTGCAGTCTGATAAGGGCCATGCATTCATTTGCTCGTTCAGCAAAGACTTGCCAAGCACCTGCTACGTACCAGGCACCATTCTAGCACTGGGCCACCAGCCGTGAACAAAGCAACAAAGCGGGCAGGAGCCCTTCCCTTCACCAGGCTAACCTTCTAGTGTTGTGTCCTCCTAGAGACAGAGTGACCAGAGTTCTGATGCAGCATTTAAAAAGAACTAATACTTATCTTTCAGTGATTATTTAAAAAATTTTTTTTCAACGTTTTTTATTTATTTTTGGGACAGAGAGAGACAGAGCATGAACGGGGGAGGGGCAGAGAGAGAGGGAGACACAGAATCGGAAACAGGCTCCAGGCTCTGAGCCATCAGCCCAGAGCCTGACGCGGGGCTCGAACCCACGGACCGCGAGATCGTGACCTGGCTGAAGTCGGACGCTTAACCGACTGCGCCACCCAGGCGCCCCTGAGTGATTATTTTTAAAAACACAAAACCTTCCCACTTGGACAAGGAGAAGATAGCAATCACCCATAATCTCATCACTTTGGAAGGTCATCAAAAAAAATTTTTTGTGTGTCTTCCCTCTTTGCTTGTATGTGTACATGTACGTGTGCATGTGCCTGTGTATTCAAACCCAGTTGTGCTTAAACTGTATGTGACATTTGGATTACTGGTTTTTTTTTGCCTCCAGCATTTCCCATGCCATTAACCCACCATTAATAAATCCGTATTTATTAATGACACATAGAGTTCCTCATTGCAAATGATCCACAGTTTATTGAATCTTCTCCTTATTTGGCATTGATGTGACTTCTAGCTTTTTTTTTTTTGCTATTGTAAATAATGCTGAGATGATTAGCTTTGAAGCTCTCCGATGGCTCTCCAAAGGCAGAATCCTGGAAGTTGCAAATGTCCGAGGCTCGGCAGCTGCCTGCTGTACTCTGAGCACCTTTCTTGTTGCTAAGGTGCAGCTTCTTGGGGGAGGGGAGGTTCCTGCCAGGTAAATTTCAAAGAGTTGTTGCATTTGTCTTTTGCTGCATAAACAGTCACCCAATAACTTAGTACCTGGAAATGACATTTGTTTTTTTATCTCTCCCCATTGCTGTCGGTCAGGATGTGGGAAGGACTCAGCTGGGCATTTCTGGCTCAGGGTGTCTCATGCCGTTGCGGCTGGCACAGGGGCTGGAGCAGCTGGGTGCTTGCAAGGAGACCTTATTGATATTATCCCTGGAGTCTGGCCATGTCTCCCTCTCTCTCACTGCTACCTCTCTAATGTGGGCCACCTTCATTTCTCCCCTGGATGAATGATCCCAGCTGAACACACAGCACAGTCTCTGGGCCAGGGGTCGTTCCAAGTTCCAAGTTCTTCACATGCGCGAAGTTGCTCATTTAATCCCTGCAGCAACTGAAGGAGGCAGGTGTTCTTGTGATCTCCCTTCCAGCTCATAAATGGCAGATCTGGGATTTGAACTCAAGAGCAGGCTTATTATTGATCCTGCCACCTAACTGGTCTCCCTGTGTCTACTCTCGCCTCTCTGTCCTTCCATTCACCACCCTGTGGCCAAAGTGAGCATATTAAAGTGTAACTACATTGTGTCCATCCCTTGCTGAAACCCTGCCAATGTCTTATCGTGGTGACAATAAAATCCCAACTGCTGACCGAGTCCACCTGGTGACCGGGCCCTGCTGCCCTGCCCTTGCTGGCCTCGCCTGCCCATACCCCTCAGGACCTTCAATGAATCCTGCTCCTTCCTCAGAGCCTCCCCACGGCAGCTTTTGTTTATTTTGCCTCAGTATGACATGCCCACACCTTGCCCCTGTCAGAGTTATTACCGCTTCTTCTTCAGCTCCTAGCTCAGATGTCACTTCTTGGGGAAGCCTTCTCCACTTCTCAGACTAGTCAGTCACTTGTCCTGTGTTCTCGGAGCACTGTATTTGAGAGCACCTATTGTTAGAGTCACTGTGTACTATTGATTTCTTTGATATCTGTCTCGCAGGGGATGCTGTTGGCATTGGGGTCCGTGCCATGGAGCCCCCTGGTGCTGTGTAGTGTGGAACCCTGCTGTCTTCCTTGCTAGAGGGGAAACTTTGTATAGACAGGGTCCATTACACATATCTGCCCATTTGTCCCTGGCGGCCAACAGCGTCTGATGCAGAAAAGGCACTCAATAAATATTTGTGGAATATTATTTTTTTAATTAAAAAAAATTAATGTTTATTATTTTGAGAGAGAGAGAGAGGAGAGGATGAGCGGGGGAGGGGCAGAGAGAGGGAGACACAGAATCTGAAGCAGGTTCCAGGTTCTGAGCTGTCAGCACAGAGCCCGACACGGGGTTCGAACCCACCAACTGTGAGATCGTGACCCGAGCTGAAGTTGGACGCTTAACCCACTAAGCCACCTAGGTGCCCCATGGAATATTATTAATGATAGTAAGAATTAATAAGTATTACTAAGTGCTAGGCACTACATTTAGTTAATCCTCAGAATAACATTATGGAGTAGGCCCTATCATCATCCCCTCTTTTTAGAAGAAGACACAGGCTGAGGAAGGGGAAGTCACTTGACTGCTGGACTGTTGTCCTCTAGCGAGTGGAAGGTTCAACCAAGCCAGACTGGTTCCCTATAAAAAAATAGATGAAAGAAGGACCCCTCAATTCTAGCAGCTTAAAGCCAGCCAGGTGAGGGAAAGCCCAGACGGAAGTTTCAATAAAGCTTCTCAAACAGTGGTGAGGACGTGTTTGTGTGGGAAGGGTTGTTTTCCTCCGCTAGGGAGAGAGGAAGGAGAGAGAAGGCTCCTGGACAGGAAGTGGATTTGCTTTGGGGCCACTCTCCCATTTGGACACCAGGCCTGGCTGCCTACTCTCGTGACCACAACCTCTGCCTCCCAGGCTTGCTGCACCCAAATGGAGGCCTGAGGAAAGCAGGTAGCAGCCAGGGCAGGGATGGGGTGGGCCTCTAATATGTGCTGAAGTCATGCCCGAGGCCTTCGTTCTTACTTGTGTGGAAGCCTGTCCTTGACCTGATGTGTCTCCTGAGAGGCAAGGGGATAGGAGAGTTTCCATTATGGAGTGAGGGAATGGAGAGACCCAGAGAAGTCAAGGGGTTTGTCTAAGTCCCAGAGCCAGGACCAGAATCCTGGTCTCTGGAAGCCCCTCAGCCTTCAGCACTGTGTGTGTGTGTGTGTGTGTGTGTGTGTGTGTGTGTGTGTGGAGTGGGGGTGGGGGACAAAGATGATGCCTCCTTCTTCTTCAATCCCCCCAGCTCCTCCTGACTCCTTACCCCAGCAGCGTGTCCTTCTAGAAGACAAGGCCCCCGTTAAAGCTTTGTGGATGGTTCCGAAGTGCCTGCCAGTCCTGGTTATCTAGGAGTTCAGAGTCACCTCAGTGCCCACGCTCCAACCTTTGAATGCCTTGGCTTTCCTACCAGACTGTAGGCTTTCTAAGGGCTAGGCCTTGACTCCACCATCATCAGATCAGTTTTGCTGCACAGTATTTTCTGAGTCTGTGCTAATCCTGTGCTGGATCCCAGCCCAGCCCAGCCCAGTGGTTGCTTCAGGTGCTTTGAGAAAAGCTGGTACCTGAGTGGGTCTTGGAGGAGCAGTAGGAGCGACCAGGTGGAGTCCACATCACCTTCCTCCCCGAGCCCCAGCTCTGTACCTGTGGGTACAGAGCTGGGTGGGCCCTGCTGATTGATGGGGCCTCCTCACTAACCACCCCCCACCCAATCCTTAGCAGGGCTACCTAGTCCCTGAAGCTTCCAGAGGCTCCTGTCCTGGGTGCCTTCCCAGCCACCCGCCCCTCTGAGGCCCCAGCTTTTTTCCCTGTCTCCTTCCTCACAGGTCTGTCTGCTGGGGATTCTGTTTTGGTTGGAAAGAGGAGGCGGAGGTGTTTGCGTGTCTGGCTCTTTCCTCCTTTCTGATTCCTCCTCCCTTCCTCCCTCTTGCCTCTCAAGATGTTTCCTCCACCAGCCTGGCCACACTCCAGCCTCTCTGCTCCTCAGTGGCCATCCTCTCCTGCCTAGGGCTTCCGTGGGCTGTGGCTTTCCCTTACTGCCTTATGTCTCCGGAGGAAGGGTCCACGGGGCACGTTTTTCAGGGTAAGGCACATTGCCTTCTCCTTCCTCTGCTGTTTAAAACCCACATCTCGGGGCGCCTGGGTGGCGCAGTCGGTTAAGCGTCCGACTTCAGCCAGGTCACGATCTCGCGGTCCGTGAGTTCGAGCCCCGCGTCAGGCTCTGGGCTGATGGCTCGGAGCCTGGAGCCTGTTTCCGATTCTGTGTCTCCCTCTGTCTCTGCCCCTCCCCCGTTCATGCTCTGTCTCTCTCTGTCCCAAAAATAAAAAATAAACGTAAAACCCACATCTCCTGGGACAGCAGGTTGCAGGCCCATTCTAGGGCTGCCTCCTGATCTGAGTGGTACTCTGGGCTCATCCCTTTCTGTCTCTGGGCCTTGGTTTCCTGGGGAGCCCATAACCTGCCCATCACATAACCTGCCTTGTGTTCATTTGGTAGTAGTTTTGTGCTCTTTGTTAAGGATCTGTACTCCAGGCGTGGGACATTGGGGAGCTGCTTCCTACAGCCTCACAGTGCCTGGAACATAGAATTTGTACTACCTTCCAGGCCCCCAACCATCTTTCCATATCCCCAGCTGTGGTCCCATCACTCCTTGACTACCCTCACCTACTCCTTCTCTGTCTGCCCCTCCTGGCAGAGGTTCACAGGGGGAAGCAGACCCACACCCAAGCCTGACGGAGCTCAGCTTGAGCTTTGTATCCTCAGCACCTTGCACTGTGTCTGGAGCAGGGCAGATAATAAGTATTTGTAGAATGATCTTTGGAGGTACAGCCAGGGAAGGTGACAGTGGCGTGATAGAGGGGTGAGGATGGTCAAGGTGCTGAGGGGCCACTTCCTACTAGGGGTGATGTGGGGTGTTTAGGGATGGGTAAGAGTTGGACAGATAGCAGGGTGGGAAGGGCATTCCAGGCAGAAGGAACAGATGGCGTGCGATCTGGGGCTTAGAGCGTGTGCAAGTAAGTGGAAAGAAGGGAGGCAGGAGAGAAGGGCCTGGATTGGGAGGAACCTCTGATCTCAGGATGGGTGTCCTGGCCTGCTGGAATGGTGCCAGCACTTAGCCCCTCAGCTGGGTCCCAGGTCTTTGTGCTGCAGGCTGGGGTTTGTGGGGGCAGGCAGGTGGTGGAGGGGCAGGGCCCTGGAGGCTTGCCAGGCTTTCCAAGGGCTTGGGACTGTGTGAACCCAAGGCTATTGGCTCTGCTTCCCCGGGCCGAGCAGGTCATGGGATTAGAACCTGTCAGGGCCAGCTGGTTGAAACAGGCTTGTGGCAACACATAAGTATGAACCAGGTTCAGTTGTGGTCTCCGTAATTTCCTGACTGTGACTCTGGGCAAATCATTGACTTATGTATGCAAGGGTTTCTTCTACAATAAAGATAACAGAAGCTGCCTCTCAAGATTGTTACAAAAAATTAAGATAATTTGTGCAAAGTTTTCATTTTTCCTCCCCGCTTCTCCCTGCCTCTCCCCTTCCTCTCCACCGCACCACACCACCCCCCCCCCCCGCCACTCCTTCTTAGTAGGGCTGGTCCTTTCCACTTGAGGCCTGGGTACGGTGGGACGGATGTGAGGCATCCTCAGCCCTGATAGTCTGCCCATAAATCTCTCCTTCCACAAAACCCTGGATTCAGAATGCCCTTGCTAAATATACCTTCCTCTGGGAAGTGGTTCTCAGTGTCTTAGGGCCATTGTATCAACCTCACCTTAGAAATGCAGCCGTTGGAAATGCATATTCCCAGGTCCACCTCACCCCTACTGAATGGGAAGACTGAAGGTGGCGCCCAGCAAGCTGGGTTGTAACAAGCCTCCCATGCGATTCTTTTTTTTTCTTTTTTAATGTTTATTTATTTATTTATTTTGAGAGAGAGAGAGAGAGCATGCAAGCAAGCTGGGAGGGGCAGAGAGAGAGGGAGAGAGAGAGAATCCCAAGCAGGCTCTGCATTATCAGTGCAGAGCCTGATGCATGGCTCAATCCACAGT
The DNA here is from genome assembly GCF_022079265.1 of Lynx rufus. Taxonomy (NCBI): domain Eukaryota; kingdom Metazoa; phylum Chordata; class Mammalia; order Carnivora; family Felidae; genus Lynx; species Lynx rufus. Next base: position 57,029,748 of record NW_025814897.1, read on the forward strand.
TCCTGAGATCATGACCTGAGCTGAAATCAAAACTCGGATGCTTAACTGACTGAGCCACTCAGGCGCCCCTCCTCCCATGTGATTCTGACCTATGCTCAGTGTGAGAACCACCGCCATAGGGCACTGATGCCCAAGGGCCTCTCAGAGGAGCCCGGGTTTGGGCCGGGAGTCAGAACACATGGGTGCCCAAGGGGGCTGGCTTCAGGGGTGGGCGACCTGTGCGGTCACCTAGGGCCCCAAGCTCAGGAGGACCTCTCGATTGGTTAAATGCTCTTAGGGGCCCCGCATCCTGCACTGGGCCCACAGATCATATAGCCGGTGCTAGGTGCTGGTCCCAGCCATGTGCCAGGTTAACTGGGTATCCTCGGGGAAGTCACTGTCTGTCCTGGTCTCATGTGCTTATCTGTCCAGGAGGATGATAACCCCCACCTCCTAGAGTAATCGTGGGGATTAAATGTGCAGCTTGGGATCAGCAGTTGGCACAGTGCCCGGCCCAGGCAAGTGGAGAGTGGCTTCCCGAGGCTGCGTGCCAGTACTGGGCATACCTCTGGGGAAACCATGGCAGCAAACAGACACTATCCTTGACTTCATGGGGCTAATGGTCTGGAGCAGGGGGACAGCCAGAGTGCCCACTGTGAGGGATACCCTGAGAGTGCCGACGAGGGGGCCTGACCTCGTCAGGGGTCACCAAAGACTTTCTGAGGAAGTGCCCAATGAGCAAATATCTGAGATAAAGTGGACATGAACTTGATGTGGGGGTGGACAGCCTTGTCCAGACGGAGGCAACGGCATTACCATGTGTTTTTTTCATAGTTATTAATAACGGATCTCTGGGGAGCCGAGGGGAGGTGAGAGGGCCTGGAGGGAGGAGATGGGCTGCTGGAGCTGCAGGCAATTAGGAGGCTGCCTCAGGGCCTCATGGCAGCTCTGGGCTCCTCCTCTAGAACCAAGGCTTTAGAATAGGAACAGCCCTTGCCCAGAGACCTTCTGGAGCTGTAAGAATGTGGCCTTGCCAGCTGGTGTGGCAGGCAAGTCACTTACTCTCCACAGACCTCAGCTTCCCCTTCAGCAGGATGGGTCTCTCGGTCCCCTCAGGTGGCTGCGCAGAGGTAGAAGTCATTGCACAGAAGCCCAGCACAGCGTCGCCGGCAGGAAGAGTGCTCGGCACCCAGTGGCTCCTCTTGCCTCCGTCAGTGTGGAAGTGGAGAGCTCAGGTTTTGATCAGGAACCCCTCTAGCCCAGGCGTGATCCCTTAGAGGAGTCCTTTCTTTAACTGGAAGGAAAATCAGACTGGTAATTTCTTTTTTAAAAATTTTTTTTTTTCAACGTTTTATTTATTTTTGGGACAGAGAGAGACAGAGCATGAACGGGGGAGGGGCAGAGAGAGAGGGAGACACAGAATCAGAAACAGGCTCCAGGCTCTGAGCCATCAGCCCAGAGCCCGACGTGGGGCTCGAACTCCCGGACCGTGAGATCGTGACCTGGCTGAAGTCGGACGCTTAACCGACTGCGCCACCCAGGCGCCCCAAGACTGGTAATTTCTTTACTAGAGATGACCGCTGAGATTAAGGACTCACCAGCTGTGGGGGCCCAGAGGCAGTGGCTTTGCAGACAGCCGAGTGTCCATCTTTCTGGGTGTCCCTCCCACCCCGGCCTCAGGGCCCAGCGTGGGGGTGAAATTAAACCCGCTATATCACACAGAGGGATGAGCTCCCCCATCCAGTGCCCTGAGTCAGGCCGTGCTCCCTCAGTGGTGACAGCGGCTCTCACTTACCGAAGGCTTCCTTGCACCCGGTCCTCTCCAGGCATTCACCAAGAAAAGCACTGTTATTATTTCCACTTAATCAGTGAGGATCAGAACGGTTTTCTCTTTGCCCAAGGTCACCCAGCTAGTGAGTGGCAGAGCCCAAAACACTGCCCCAAACTGACCTTCCTGGTGACATGCTTGGGACCAGGGGTGAGTCACGTCCTTCTCTGGGCCTCGGTGCCACCACACATGCACTGAGGACTGGAATCCAATGTTCTCGGAGGCCTCCTCAGCCCCAGTACCCTAAGATCTGCATTTCTGGGAGGGCCCGTTCCCCTGAGAAGTTACCCCACCACACCCTGTCCCACGTCCAGGCTGCTCTTCCTTTACTGTGTAGGAAATGATCGATTCACTCAGGCCCTCTCAGTTCCAGCCTGCCAGGCCTCCTGCCACCGAGGGCTGACCTCTGGCCCTTTTCCCTCCCCCTTAGCCACAAGAAGGAACGGGTGTGGCCAAGACCTATGGTTTCTCCACCGTGAGTGCCGTGAGTGCTGTGTGGCCTGGAGCTGGCGAGGTGGGAGCCCCATGGGAGAGTCCATAGTTGCAAAGAGTTTGATGTTTCCAGGGAAACAACCAAGGTCAGTGGGGCTAGAGGGTATGGGGGGCAGGGGAGTGTAGTGGGAGGGGAGATCAGAGGGGTGGGTGGGCCCAGATTGTGAAGCACTTGTGGGGAGCAGTGAAGGGGTTTGAAGCAGAGGAGAGACTTGACCAGGTCTGCCTCAAGAATGACTGAGAAAATGCCAGGGACAGCAGGTGCACACAGCTCAATAGCTATTAGTCATGCTTTCCTTATGTTGATCATCATGAACACCCAGATTCCACTTCTTCCCGGCTGTGAAAACTTGGGCCAGCTACTGACCCCCAGGGCCTCATTCTGCTCACCGGTCATGTGGGAAGAAGAATGAGGAGCCTTCCTCTCAGGGATTTTATCAGGAGCAAAGAGAGATAATGGGGAAATTACACCTAATTTTGATAAATCCTGCAAATTCTTGGCCCGCTGAGCCCAGCTACATGGCCAGCGCCCCTTGTCCGTGTCCCGTGCCTCCCTGTGTCAAGTTGGGGCAGGGTAGGACGCAGTCGCTGGCTCCAGAAGGCCCTAGCCACGATCCACAATACAAGTCCTTGCAGGCAGAGCTTTAACCTTCCCCAGATCCCATCCCTACTCCTGTCCTCAACCTTGGCCCTGCAGTGGCAGACCCCTACCTCCTCCTCACACTCCCCCCTCCTCCCGCCTTGAAGCTCTGGCTGAGGGGCTCCCAGCCTTGACAGCCCGTGGAGATTCCCAGTAAGCCCAGTGTGGTGTGGAGGGGAGCCTGTAGGACCTGAGGAAGTCACGTGCTTTCCCTGAGGCTGTTTCCTCATCTGCAAAACAGGAATGGGAAAACTTCCTTTATTAGTCTCCTATTGCTCCTGTAACAAATCACCACAAATTTAACGGCCTGAAACAGCCCAGATTTATTCTCTGACGGTTCTGGAGGCCCAAAGTCCTAAAGTAAGTTGGAGGGCTGCGTTCCTTCTGAGGACTCTAGGAGAGAATCCATCCCGTTGCCTTTTCTAGCTTCTAGAAGCTGCCTATGTTCTTTAGCTCCTGGTTCCACTCTCCATCTTAAAGCCAGCAGCATAGCATCTTCTAATTTCTCTCCTGATGCCTCTATCAGCACATCCTTGCCTTTTCTGTCTCTGACCCTCCTGCCTCCCTCTTATAAGGACCTTTGTGATGGCCCTGGGTCTACCCAGGTAATGCAGGGGAAGCTCCCTATCCCCAGAACCTTAACTAAATCTCATCTGCCAAGTCCCTTTTCCCATGTAGGGTAGCATATTCACGGTTCCAGGGATTGGGGGATGTGGGCATCTTAGGGGGGGCATTCTTCAGCGTGCCACACATACCTTGCAGGGTAGTGGTAAGGATCCAATGAGACAAAGGACGTGAAAGGCTCCAACAGTGCCTGGGATGTGGCAGTCAGCTCCCAGACATACTTCCTTTCCCTCCTCTCTGTGTACCTCTGTCTCCCCATCCAGAAAAAGAGGCCCATCCCAGCTCCAGCAGTTGGATCCCACCTTATTTAGAGCCAGTGGTAAGGACAGGCAGACTGTGCTCTTACCGCAGCCTGGGCTTCATCGCAAGCAGCAGAATGGAGCCCTGCCCCCAAGACGCCCCCAGTGGCCCTCAGAAAGGCCCGTGTTCTCCTCCTCCCTCTCTGGGGCAGGCCTCTGCTGGTTCCTGGCCTGCCTCGCATTTCCCATCATTCCCAGGGATGGCTGATGGGAAAGGCTGAGCTCACTGCTCCCTGGGGATGGCGAGGGGTGGAGGGAGGAGAGGGAGAGGCTGGCGGCAGCTGCAGCTGCGAGAGAAGGGGAGAGGACAGACCAGGAGAGGAGATTTGCAGTGGGAGAGGTCGGGGTTATCAGTGCCCTGGGGGAGTGGGGGAGGGTAGGGCACGGCCTCCAAGCTGGGCCTCATGAAAGTTCAGACCTTTCTTGGCCTCCTTGGAAGGCTGCTCTGTCCCTCTGCTGGCCGCCCTTCTGAAAGGCCCTGGGGCCCGGAGGAGGATGCATGTATGTGGGGGATGGGAGGAGGGCATCACAGACCAGCAGGGGCAGGAAATGAGGGATCACTGACCTATGAGAATACTGCCCCCTTCAAGACAAGAGAGCCATCTCAGCCAGTGTCCCTCCCTCACTCCTACCCTCTCCTGAGAAATCAGTCACTGTTTCCCCTTGGGCTCATTATTTGTCTTCACTGGCCCTTACTTTTCTTACTTGCTTGCATGCGTGTGTGTGTGTGTGTGTGTGTGTGTGTGTGTGTGTGGCAGGACAGGTAACCCCATTGTGGGATTTGAGAGTATCAATTGGGATGGTGATTTTGAAATGATTTTGAAATATACACTCTGCTATTTAGGGATGCGTCATTCCATGCATTTGCACGTCACTTTAATGTCCTCTCTTCTGCACCTTGATGACCTGGCAAACTCTGAATCATCCTTCCGGTCCCACCTCAGATGTCGCCTGTTCTCTGTAACTTCCAAGCCACTCCCTCTCTGGAGTTACGGTCACCTTCTTTATAACGCTCCCTCATAGTGCCTTTTGCAGATAGTTTTTGGTTTGTGCATCTGTCTCCTTTACCTGTTTCAGTTTTGGTCATGTATATGTTTCTAGGAATTTGTCCATTTCTTCCAGATTGCCCATTTTATTGGCATATGATTGCTCATAACATTCTCTTATTATTGTTTATATTTCTGCTGTGTTGGTTGTGATCTCTCCTCTTTCATTCTTGATTTTATTTATTTGGGTCCTTTCCTTTTTCTTTTTGATCGAACTGGCTACGGGGTTATCAGTTTTGTTAATTCTTTCAAAGAACCAGATTCTGGTTTCATTGATCTGTTCTACTGTTTTTTCGGTTTCGATAGCATTAATTTCTGCTCTCATCCCTATTATTTCCTATCTTCTTCTGGTTTTGGGTTTTATTTGCTGTTCTTTTTCCAGCTCCTTAAGGCGTAAGGTTAGGTTGTGTATCCGAGATCTTACTTCCTTCTTTAGGAAGGCCTGGATTGCTATATACTTTCGTCTTATGACCGCCTTTGCTGTGTCTCAGAGGTTTTGGGTTGTGGCATTATCATTTTCATTGACTTCCATATACTTTTTAATTTCCTCTTTAACTGCTTGGTTAGCCCATTCATTCTTTAGTAGGATGTTCTTCAGTCTCCAAGTATTTGTTACCTTTCCAAATTTTTTCCTGTGGTTGATTTCAAGTTTCGTAGCGTTGTGGTCTGAAAATATGCACGGTATGATCTCGATCTTTTTGTACTTACTTAGGGCTGATTTGTGTCCCAGTATATGGTCTACTCTGGAAAACGTTCCATGTGCACTGGAGAAGAATGTGTATTCTGCTGCTTTAGGATGAAATGTTCTGAATATATCTGTTAAGTTCATCTGGTCCAGTGTGTCATTCAAAGCCATTGTTTCCTTGTTGATTTTTTGATTAGATGATCTGTCCATTGCTGTGAGTGGGGTGTTGAAGTCTCCTACTATTATGGTGTTACTATCATTGAGTTTCTTTATGTTTGTGATTAATTGGTTTATATATTTGGGTGCTCCCACACTTGGCGCATGAATGTTTACAATTGTTAGGCCTTCTTGGTGGATAGACCCCTTAAGTATGATATAATGTCTGTCTCCCCTACCATATGTGGGCAATACATTCACTACAGACCCCTCTGCTTGTCAAGGTCCCTGGAGTTGTGGTAGAACAGAGGCAGGCTGGCAGAGGCACTAAGGGAGCTGGCCTCCTGGGATCTGGCCTGGGCAAGGTCTCCATGTGTCAGTCCAGTCCTTAGAATTGAGCAGGCCCCCATGACCCTTTCCATCAGATGTACAAACATCTAGGTTGGGCGGGTGGAGCTGGTTGGGAAGTTGTCAGTGCAGACAGATCGGTGGCTAAAGAACGGGCCAGCACTGTTCTTCCTGGCAGGCTTCTCAAAATTCCCCAGACAACGGAGGGGAATCAGCATGAGGAGTGGGTGGAGAATTTGGGGTGGGTGTGAGGGTGTGGATTACCAAGCCCAGGGTGTGGTTTGGAGAGAAGTTCAGAGACACCCCCAGTGCTCCTTCCTGCTTGCTGCCTCGCGGAGGACAGCTGCTCTTGGCTGGCCTTGCCGTGCCCACCTTATCCGTAGGCCTCTGTGTTCTTGGAAATAATGGAAATTCATTTCTTAAAAATGCTTGATATTTCAGCCTTGTTCATCTAACATGCCTTTGTCTCTGACCTCCAAGGAGCTCCTCATACCCATTATCTCCTCTCAGCTGCCCGGGCCCATCAAGGTAACGTGACCCCCATTGAGAGCTGGTGAGCCAGCTGAGGCCAAGATGGGCTGAAACCTGCCCAAGACCACCCAGTGAGTCTGATTATTGTGGTGGTGGTGGTGGTGGTTAGTGTTTACACCCCTTGTACAGAGCTCTTGGTGCCAGGGCCTCATTTAACACTCCAGACAGCTGAAGTGCAGGCTGATGAAGCAACAGTCGCCTGACCCCAAGCCCTGAACTCCGTTGCGAGGCCCCTTCTCTGGGCCAAACACAGCCCCGCCCTGGAACAGCTCCCAACCTGGGCAGGGCAGACATCTGATGGACCAGGCCTACCAAGGAGGTGTAGGAGATAGGCACCCTCAGGGGAGAAAAATGCCTTTTCTTCCTTGAGTTGACCTCAAGATTAAGCAGGATAAACATGCGAAGTCCCTAGCACCTAACACATAAATGATAAATCTTTTTTTTTTTTTTTAATTTTTTTTTTCAACGTTTTTATTTATTTTTGGGACAGAGAGAGACAGAGCATGAACGGGGGAGGGGCAGAGAGAGAGGGAGACACAGAATCGGAAACAGGCTCCAGGCTCCGAGCCATCAGCCCAGAGCCTGACGCGGGGCTAGAACTCATGGACCGCGAGATCGTGACCTGGCTGAAGTCGGACGCTCAACCGACTGCGCCACCCAGGCGCCCCCATAAATGATAAATCTTAAAACCATTGCCATTGTCAGTTTTTCTTGTTTTCTAAGTTTTAATAAAACTACTCAAAGTTTCAAAAGAACTATGATTTTGAGATAACCGAGAAGCACATGTTTTACCTTTGTCATACTACTCTTTGAGAGAACTTCTTGCCTCCTGACCATACCACGATAAGTCTGATAATGAATGTATTTGGTTTGGAACACAGGATAAATTGTATCTTTCAAAACGATCGAATTCTTTTAAAATTCAGAAGCATTGGGGCGCCTTGGTGGCTCAGTTGGCTGAGTGGCTGACTTTGGCTCGGGTCACGATCTCACGATTCATGAGTTCGAGCCCCGCATCAGGCTCAGATCCTCTGTCCTTCTTTCTCTGCCCCTCCCCTGCCCTCTCTCTCTCTCTCTCTCTCTCTCTCTCATAAATAAATAAATACACAAACATTTAAAAAACTTCAGAGGCATTGTTATTATATTTTTACTTCTTAATTTATCAAGCAGATGGTTTGAGCTGCTTCCATTTCTTTTTTGTTCTGTGACTTTGGGCAAGTTACTTACTACCCTTTCTGTGTCTAAGTTTCTTCCTATGTAGAGTGTGAAGAGGAAGAGTATCTACCTTACAGGGTTCTTGTGAGGATTAAATGAGTTGATACAGTGTTTAGAAAAGTGCTGGGCATCACTTATAACAACAATAATAATTCTTAATAAGAAAATATACCCAGATTAAGTTACCAGATTAAGGTAGCTTTTCAGTGAACATGTATTCAGCTAACATTTACCGAGTGCTGGCCCTGGGCTTGTTTGGGCCTTGGTCTTGGGGCTCCACTGTTCTGTCACTCTGCCCAGTGGCCTGGGTCCCCAGCTCCATTTCCACCCCTTGCTCCTAGCCCCGAGGGCCCTGGGTGTGAGGCTAAGCTCATAGACAGTGTCATCAAAGCACTTTGTGGATCAATGCTAACTAATAGCAGCTCCCTGGAGCTGGCACACGTAGGGAAGAGGATTGTGAAGGCGGCTTGGACCAGGCTCAGGGACGGCACCCAGCACTTGGGGCGGCCAGTGATGTCCTCTGGGCGGGACCTGGGAAGAGCCCTGCTGTCCTTCCTCTCCTGTGCCTCCTGCCACTTCAGCCAGCAGTAGGTGATGGTAGAGTTTGGAGATTGGGGGTGGGAGGGGTGATAGTGGCCACAGGGGGAAGAGGTTTGCCCAGCTGGTGGCAGAGCCAGGAGCAGAGACCCATCCAGCCCACATGTCTGGTCACATCCAGGCCAGGGCTGGCCTGTCCGGGCGTCCTCTTCTCAGGGCTCTCCCAGTCGCCCCCTTCGAAATTTCTTGAGAAGTCTACATTCCTGGGTTGGGACAGAAGGCCAGTGGCCGCTGCCCAGACACGTGGCCATCTTCAGTATGGCAAGGCAGCTTTGGTTCAGTTGAGGGCATGAATGGGAACTTGGCATGGGACCCTGTGCAAGGGAGGATTGGGCAAGACTCCCCCCAGTTCTGCCCCAGAGGGAAGCCCTTCTCTGTGTCTTAGACTGAGCTAAAGTCTGTTCTGAGGACTGTTGTGGGGGCAGCAGGTGGGAGTGTGCCCTCTGAGAGCTCCTGGTCTAATGGAGGAGGCATGGCCCCCATCCCCCTGGGAAGAGACTCCTGTCTGATGGGGGGAATGTGGCTTCTATTTCCTGGGGCTCCCTATTTAAAATGGAGGGAACATAGCCCTCTTATCCTCTGGCAGCTCCATGTTTAAGGAAAGAGGCATGATCTTTGTCCTGCAGAAACTCCTGTGATGGAAAGTTGTAGCCATTTCCCTCAGGGAAATCTTTATCTGATAGAGGAGATCTGCCCTCTGCCCTCAGGAAGGCCTCTGTCTGATGGGGTAGGCTCATCTTGTCCTTTCACTCAAGAAGCCCCATTTTATAGCCTCTGCCTTTGTCTCTCTCCTCCCTGCTTCCCACCCCCTGCCTGATTTATGGGGAGCCGGGATCTACAGGCACCAGCCACAGAAAGCTGGGCAGAGTAATGGGCTCAACGGCCGTGGGGCAGGGAGGAAGGGGAGAAGGGGGACTATAGAAGGACTCCATAGCAAGTGAGGGTGACATGGAAGGCTTCCCAGTGGAGGTGCCTTTATGGGACAGTCTTATGGACAGGAGGTGCCTGGCTGTGATGAGACTCCACTGGAGATAGAGGGTTGAGGCTCTTCCAGGCTGGGAAGGGACACTTGAGAGGTCACTCCAGAGAGCCCCTGTCTTCATGCAGGCCTGACTGCTTGGCGTGGGGGGGAAGGGTCCCAGGGAGACCCTCACCCTCTGACTGTGCACAGGCTGAGTGTTGCCAGCCCAGAGACATCCGCCCTCCAAGGCCTGAGAAGCCCAGAGGAGGAGAGGAAACAGGACGCGTATCAGGAACGCCTTTTCCTTTTCTTTGTAACTAACCCCCTCACTCGGGGCCGGCAAGAGCTGATCCTGAAGGGCCTGCCCTGGCCTGGCTGCTGCTGCCTGCAGCCCCCTGCTCTGGGTCTAACACAGCCTTACCTGTCTGTGCCCACCCCCCCACCCCGCCCTCCTTGGCTGCAGCTTCTGGGCCAGTCCCTTAACTTCGCCAAAACTCAGGACCCTCATCTGTAAAATGGGGTAAGACTTCCTCTCTGCCTCCCAGGGAAGTTTGGGTGTTTTGGGTTTTTTTTTTTTGTCTCTTTGTAGGATTTACATAATTTTTTCCTTTATTCATGAGATGTGCATTGAGCACCTCTGATCTTTGCGGTGGGCAGGGGCAGAGAACCTAGGCAAGGAACAGACGGAAAGTCTGTTTGGGACTTGTCTGAGGAGTTGGGGGACATCTGAGTAGACATGTCGCAAGGCTGGCGGGTGTGGGGGCAGAGAGGGTCTGGCTGGAGGTAGAGGTTTGGACTTACCAGCATCTAGTAGCAGCCGAGTGACTGAGTGGGTGGAGTCACCCAGGGACTGCTCGTCATGAGCTCTGGGAAGGGGTGGAGGCCAGACCCTGGAGGCCACAGCCAGCTGGGCTCAGCTGACAGAGAGCTGGGCACAGAGCAGGGGCAGGGAACCACTCAGCCGGGGTTCCGGAAGCCGAGAGGAATGGGCACCGAGACAGGACCACTGGATGGTATTCCTGGGGCGGGGGGGTTGAGCCATTCACCTTAGCAGGCTGGTAGGGAGGTGGTGTGTGGGGGAGGGGGGGGCACAGAGGCTGAGGAGGGAGTAAAGGTGAAGGTACTGAGACATCAAAGACTGTGGTCAGTCAGGTTGGCATTCTTTTACTGTTCTCATTCTATAAGTTCTCTGCTAGCTAGAAGGCTACTTACATGTGTATTTCTGTGGTGTGTGTTTGGCATGGGGGGGGTGTTGTGCTTGAGTTGTGTGTTTCAGGTGCACATTGTGCTTATATTTGTGTGAGTGGTCTGTCTGCGGTGTGTATAAGTGTCTGTGGGGTACATGGGCGCCTGAGGTGTAAAGCAGGTATGGTATGTGTGTGCAGTGTAGGTGAGTGTGATGCGTGTGTGTTTTCTACGCGTGTGGTGTGTGTGACATCTGTAAGTATAATGTGGAGGATGTGCGGTGTGTGTGTGGTACCTCTGGATATGTGCAGAGTGTGTGTGTCTGTGCGTGTGTGTACGATGTGCATGGTGTGTGTCCGTGTATGAGATGTGTACTTTGTGCACGTCACCACGTTTAGATCCTTGTTCCACACCGTGTATAGCAGGCTGGTGCTGAGCCATCTACCTGGGTTGGAAACTTAGAAGCATTTACCAGGCTTGTGAATTCCCTTCTCTGTTTAGGGCTCTGCCCAGTGGCGTACTGGTAACAAGTGGCTGTTCAGGAAAAAAACGGGGGGGGGGGCGGTGGTGGTGGTGTAGTAATTGCCAATTTCTGTGGTGTAAATTCTCCCACCAAGGATTTCACACTATTAAAGTGGTGTCATCGAACACGGACTTGGGAAGAGATGCACGGTAGGGCACCATTATACGTTAGTTCCACCATACGGATCTAGTGGGCATCAATAGCCTCAAGAGCATCGTAGGGAAATTTAGTGAAATAGCAAGTGGTAAGCTTTGATTATGTCTTCCCTTTGTTTTTCATATCATTTTTTTAAACCATAAGCTTAGATCTGGGTTTCTCACCATCAGTACCACAAACATTTGGGCTGCCGATTCCTTGTTGGAGATGGGAAGGGGGGTGACCTGTGCATTGTGCAGGCAGTGTCCCTGACCTCCACCCACTGGATGCCAGTAGCACCCCTCCTCCAAGTTGTGACCACCCAAAATGTCTCCAGACATTTCAAGTTGTCCCCCGCGGGGCACATTCACCCTCAGTGGCGAGCCTTGGCAATGGCTGTGTTTAACCACCAGCTCACAAAATCTACAAACACGGCAGTAGGCTCTTATGAGCCTATAGGAGCCCCCTCCAGCACATCAAGGACACTATGTCTGGCTAAATGTAGGGCATGGGCTTTTCCCCCTAGAATTCTTTCTCAGGAAAGAGCCGCCACCTTAGGCCATAGCTTACAGTCTGAACAGAGCCCCAGACCCCAGAGGGCTCTCAGCCTTTGACCCGCCCCCAAGGTGGTCAACAGAGTGGGTGAGGCGTTGCCATGGTGATCTCTTCTGATGTTTAGTGAAATGTAAGAGGAGGAAAAAAGTAATGCTTCTGAATTAATATCTCATTTTCATATGTTATTCTATAACCCTGGAAGTCTGTATGTTCAGATTGGCAAAACAAAACACCAAACCCAGACAAATGAAACTTTAAATGAAGACTTCTGCTGGGACAATCTGACCCCCTGTGTCTGGGGCCACCCTGTGTGGCCCGGGCTCCTGCTGAAGCCCATGCGGCGCGTCCCATCCTGCAGGCCAGGCTGCCCACCTCTGACTGGCCACTTGGCCCAAGTCCTATTTTTCCCCAGCTTCAAGCTCAGGGTTTGGCTCTCCTTGATGCATTCATTCAAAATATTTACTTAGCACTGACTATGTACCAAGGAAAATGAATGACTGAAGGAAGAGGTTTCTGCTCTCTGCAGTTTTTCAGCATTCCGTGGCTGTCACTGAGGCGAGGAGAGGCGCAGGCCCATGTGGATGCTGAGGGGACACGGGCGCTGGAGAGAGGAGAAGAGGGGAGGGGCGGTAATGTGTGTGGGTGGCTGTCTTATGCCTGGAACCGAGCGAGACATTGTCCATCGTCTCATCCCACCCGCCCGCCCGCCGTGCTTCTGAGGGAGGGTCTGTGTATTTATAGAACATCTGCCTCCCTGCTCCAGAGTGTAGGTGCCCTGAGGACAGGGTGCAGGGGCCTGTACCTGCAGGAGATAAGAACAATGCCAGGCCCAGAGACTGGAAGATAAAGGGAAGAAAAGAAAGGAGGGAAGTCAGAAAGATGGATGGAAAGAAGAGAGAAGGGAAGGAGGGAGGGGAGAGGCGTAAGCAAAGCCCCTCTGGAGATGAGGGGACTCAGGACAAAGGCACTGACTGAAGCAGTCAGGGAAGGCTTCTTGGATGAGGTGACATAGGGAAGAAAGGATTGCCGTTGGGAGAACCGAAGGAGAAGCTTCTATAGAAAGAAGAAATAGGGCATGTCCCCAGAGGTATCTGAAATGTGAGGGTCTAAACTGGGAAGAGACCATCATATTATAAACTATTGTTTTCCATCTGAGACTGGGAGGAAGACAATTTAAAAAACTTCCCTGTCTCCAGCAAGGGTAACATAACCATCTCTTCCCACCCCAAGGCCTTCTCACTTGAGGGACATTTAGGCAGGAACTGTCCCCTGGGCACCAAAAGCAAGGCACAGTGTTGGCCAGTGGAAAGGTGGTAACAATAATCATCATATTACCAATGATGTTGGCTTCATTTGATCAATTCCCTACTGTGTACCAAGTCTTTCTATGTGCCTTCAACCTGTGAGGTAGATATCACCCGAATATTCCAGATGAGGGAAAGTATGCCTCAGAGAGGTATTAAACTGGCCCGAGGTCACACAGGACTCAGGCAGGGTCTGCTTGCTTTTAGGGTCTGCACTGTTTCCTGCACCAGCAGCCCTCCCTTCCCTCTCTCAACCCTAGAGAAGACTGGAGAATGTTCAGGTGCTGTCTGCGGGCTCTTTGGGGTCCAGCTGCCAGCCCACTCATTGAAATTTTTATTAGCCCTTGACTTTCAGGTCTCCAGCTTCCTAGGTTACCAGCAAACGGGCCATGCTCCTCCGTTAAGAAACTCTCCCCTCTGTTCACGGCCACCTGGTGGCTCCCCTCCTTCCTCACCCTGCACCCCCTGGAAATCTCCACGAGTATGGATCATGGCCGGAAGAGCGAACATGTGAACGCAGACAGGGGACTGGAAGAATTGCTGTGTGCCCAGAAGCCAATGTGAAGCCCAGAGCCTGGGAGCTTGACTTGGTCAGGGCCCCCGTCCACCACCCCTCGCCTCTCAGCCCTGCCAGGCATGCCACCGTGCCCAGAGAGCCATGCAGAAGCCCAAAGGAGCCATGCTTGGTTTTGAGCTGCAGTGCAACAGGAGCACCGGCAACCGGGGGCTCTCTCCTCCCTGTGACTCTGCACTCCGGGCCCCGGCACAAGGCTCTTCCCTCCCTTGGGGTGTGATTTCTCCATTTGGCAAATGGAGCAGCCTGTAGCGTGCTCCCTCAGGCTCTCCAAATCTGTGAAATGAGGGTGACATTTCCTGTCTTCCTGTCTCCTTCCCCCTTCCGGGCTGTCCTGACAAGCAGGTGCACTAATGGTGGGTAAACAGGCAGGCAATGTTCTGACACAGGGAGGGCCTTTCAATTCTGGCAGAGCAGACAAGCTCGTACACAAATAACTCTGCTACCAGGGAGTGTGTGATAAGGGCCCTAGAAACCTCTTTGCTGCCATAGCCACCTGCTCCTCACGCCTCCCTGCTCCCTGATGACTGCTCTCACACCCAGAAAGTGGGTCAAAATGTAGGGCAGAAGGAATGCCCCCTTGTGTGGTCCCCACCCTACCCAACTGAGTCATGATTGCCATTGGGGCAGAGGTGGAGGAAACTTACGGGGTTAGGGCACGTCTTCGTCCAAAATACAGCCCTGGCCAGTCATTCTCCCTCCCCCAAATGCCCATGGCTCCCTGTTGCCTTCTGGTTATGGTCCAAGTCCCTGAGCTTGGCATTGTCAAGACCCTTCACACCTAGCCCAGGGCCTGGCGCGTAGAAGTGCTCCGTGAGTATCTGGGCAGGGAATGGACCCTTCTCTGGCCCATCCTCTTCCCTGGTGCTCATCCCAGGCGCACAGGACACACTTCAGCCACACCAGGCTGCCTGCTGTCTCCCAAGCACCCCGTGGACTCAGCCACCTCTTCATCTCTGAATGTCCTTCAAGGCCTTTCTCATTGCTGCCTCCTCCCTTGAAGACCTTCCTGCCTTGCCAGACAGAACCACACAGTCCCACTTACAAGGTACTATTATTGTGTGAATGGTTAGAAGTGTGGTCTCTAGAGCCAGACCGCCTCGGCTCCAGTATCTAGCCCTGCCCCTTACTGGCTGTGTGACCTTGGGAAAATTCGACTCTCTCTCTGTGCCTCGGTTTCCCCATTGCTGACACGGGGATGTAGTCGCACCTCCTCTTAAGGTTGTTGGAGGAACAAATGAGTTCATCTTTATGACACGCTTACTTAGAACAGCAACTGGCACCTGGTTTCTCTCCTGTGTGAGTTTTCTGATGTTGACTGAAGACTGAGTAATATTTGAAGGTCTTCCCACATTCACCGTATTCATAGCATTTTTCCCCACCACGAACTTTCCGATGCTCATAAAGGAATGAATTGTTCCCAGCGCTTCCTCAGTTCACTGGTCGTGAATGCACACTCGTGAATAGTCTCTCCAGGATGAGGTTCCCGCTGTTGAGTAAGACGCGTTTCGTTTAAATGATTTCCCATAGGCGGCTCATTCATGGGCTTTCTCTCCTATGTGTATTTTCTGACACTGACTTCATGACTTTGGATAAGTTATTTATTGGAGTCTTAGGTCTAAAAAATGGGAATATCCAGATGGAAAAACATAATATCTCAAAGCGTGTGAATTGCTTAGCACTGTACCTGACTCCTAAGGAGAGCTTAGTACACCATGGTCATCGTGCTTGGTGGCTTTCTCTAACTGGGCTGTATACCAGGGTCATTCATCAGCAGGGACCATGAATTGTTCACCTTAGTGCCCCCAGAGCCTGGCAGCAGTAGGGGCAGTGTGAATGTGGGTAGGTGAGTGGTAAGTGGGAGAACTTTATCAAAGCTGAGCAGGGGCCCATTTTAGATACATTGGTTGTATTCCTGACTCAGCCTGATGGGGGCTGGGACACTGCTCCTGTGAAGCATTTTCTAAGCCTGGTGCCCATTGATCCTGACAGCCAAAGAGAAGTATAGACAGAAGAAGAAATCTCTAGAGTCTGCTCACCTAGAGCAAAGGATCATCACCAACCAACATCTTTTTAAACCTTCTCCATCCTCACTGTTGGCAGTTTTCTCTTAGAGCATTTGTTCATTCAGCAACATTCAACCCATATTTATTTACAGAGCCCCTACTGTGCTCCAAGAACCATGCTGTGCCCTGGGGATCCAGTGTCAATAACACAAATGAGATCTGTGCTCTCATTCATGTTAAGTGAAGCAGAAAGTGAGCAAACAAACCATCACAAAGTGTGGGAGATGCTGTGACTCCCCACTGGGTGTGGGACTTAGAGGGAGTCAGGGAAGGCTTCCTGGAGAAAGAAATAGCTGAGCAGAAGACAGCACAGCAGGCCTGGGAGGGATCATATCACAGATTTATGGACTCTGGATCGTAAAATTGCAGAAGGAGAGACTCTAACATCAAAGGATTCAGAGTAATAGGATCCGTATTTCTCTACTTTACTAGCAATGTTTTCTTTTTTCCAGCCTCTCCTTTCACCAAGACCTGCAACATATCTTGTTAGAGAAAACCTGGCATCTTTGCAAAGTAATTTATGCTTATTATACAACATAGAAAAATAAGATTTATCAAGGAGTGGGTTGGTGGGTGGAGGGAGTCTCCTTCAACCCCTGTTAATATTTAGGCACATTTCCTTTCTTTTCATTTATTTTCAGGGGTTTGTTTTAGTATTATTTTTTAATTGACATATAATTAATTTATATACCATCATATTCCGAATTTTTGCATAAAATGTAGTGGTGTGGTTTTTAGTATATTCACAAGATTGAACAACTGTCTAATTCCAGGACATTTAAAAAATGTCTATTTTGGGCGAGAAAGAGAGAGAGAGAGCAAGAGCAAGCTTACACATGCATGTGCAGGGGAGGAGCCGAGAGGGAATGAGAGAGAATCCCAAGCAGGCTCCACGCTATCGGCCCAGAGCCAGTGACTTGGGGCTTGGCCACTTCACACCATGAGATCATGACCTGAGCCAAAATCAAGAGATGCTTAACTGACTGAGCCACCCAGGCGCCCCTAATTTCAGGACATTTTCATCACCCCAAAGAGAAACCCCATGCCCATTAGCTGCCACTCCTCATTTCCCCCTCACACCAACCCCGGCAACCACTGATCTGCTTTCTGTATCTATGTGCTTGTCTGTTCTGGACATTTCCTGTAAATGGAACCACACAAATAGGTGGTCTTTTGTGTCTGACTTCTTTCATGTGACATGTTTTTAAGGTTTGTCCATGTTGTAGCAGGAATCTGTATGCTATCTCCTTTTATAGCTAAATAATATTTCTTTGTATGGATATACCACATTAAAAATACGTTCATCAATTGCTGGACATTTGATTTTCTTCCTCACCCTTTATGACTGTTATGAGCAGTGTGTGCTATGAACATTTCTGCACTAGTTTTTGTGTGGGCATCTATTTTCAATTCTTTCAGGTATGTACCTAGGGATCGAATTGCTGGGTCATATGGTAACTGTGTTTCACTTTCAGAGAAACTGCCAAACTGTTTTCCAAAGTGATCCCACCGTGTTGCATTACCACCAACGATGCATGAGGAGGGTTTCAATTTCTCCACATCCTTGATAACACTGTTACTGTCTTCTTTTGGATTGTAGGTATCATAGTGGGTGTGAAGTGACTTTGATTTGCATTTCTCCGATGACTAATAATGTTGAACATCTTTGCATGTGCTTATTGGCCACTTGTTATATCCTCTTTGGAAAAAGGTCTATTCCAATCCATTGCCCTTTTTTTTTTTAATTAAAAAAAATGTAACATTTGTTTATTTTTGAGAGAGAGCGAGAGAGTGGGAGAGAGTGGGAGCTGGGTAGGGGCAGAGGGAGAGGGAGACAGAGGATCCAATGCAGGCTCTGTACTTTCAATTCAGAGCCCGAGGTGGGGCTCAAACTCACGAATTGTGAGATCATGACCTGAGCCGGTCACTTAACCGACTGAGCCACCCGGGGGGCCCCTGCCCATTTCTAATTGGATTATTTGCCTGTTTATTGTTGAATTATAATAGGGTTTTTATATATCCTGCATACTAAACCCTTATCAGATACATGATTTGAGAATATCTTGTCTATTCTAGGCGCTGTCTTTTCACTTTCTTGATAGTGACCTTTGAAGCTTACAAGGTTTTAGTTTCAATAAAAGCAAGTTTATCTCTTTTTTGTAAGTTGCCTATGCTTTTGGTATCATATCTAAGGTTATCATTGCTTGATCCAAGGTCATGTTGACTTACACTTAAGTTTTCTTCTAAGAGTTGCATAGTTATAACTGTTACATTAAGGGCTTTGATCCATTTTGAGTTAATTTTTATATATGGTGTGAGGTGGGGGGGGTCTAACTTTGTTTTATTCTTTCATGTGGATATATAGTTGTCCCTGCATCATTTGTTGAAAGACTGCTTTGCGTTTTTTCCCCCATTGACTTGTCTTGGCTCCTGTGTCAAAAATCAATTGACCATAAATATATGGGTTTATTTGTAGACTTTCAATTCTGTTCCATTGATTTATGTGTCTATCGTTATGCCAACATCACACACTTTTGATTACTGTAGCTTTGTAGTGACTTTTGAAGTTGGGAGTGTGAGTCCTCCGACTTTATTCTATTTTGTTTTTTCAAGATTGTTTTGGCTATTCTGGGCTTTTGCATTTCCATATGAATTTTAGGGCCAGCCTGTTCATTTCTGGAAAAAAAAAAAAAAGTACCAGCTGAGATTTTAATAGGGATTGCACTAAATCTGTGGATCAATTTTGGAAGTATTGCCACCTTAACATTAAGTCTTCCCATTGTTTCTTTTGGTATTTATTGAGTATAGGGTTGAGCTCATGCCAGATATATTGTTTTGAATCCTGACTTATTCTGCTTAATATTCTATCATAGGCACTTCCCTGTGTTACAAAAGATGCAAGAATAATTTCAGTGCTATGTAATATTCCATTGTTTGGCTGTACCAAAAACTGTTGGTTTTTGGGTAATCTATCATGGAAAGTACTTTGTTCTGGTACCTTCATGGTGCAGGCACAAATGGACACTGGGAGGACAGGTGGCTCCCAGAAGGGCAGCAGAATATTAAAATTGATCAGCAAGTATCCCATGCTGCAGGTGGGGAGTGGGACTCATTGGAAAAGCCAGCGTGCTGGTTACTGGAGAGCTGACCTGCCTCCCTGCGTGGTAGCACCAGCCTGAGGGAATTAAATCAGGAAACAGGATCCAACCAACTGCACAGGCATTGATAGAACATGTTCATTTTAGACGTGTTTCTCTAGAAAAGTGGATTAAAAAATTAAAACATTTGCAACACGAAATTCATCTAACATTGTAACTCAGCTGACCTAAAATGAAAGTTTTACTAAATAATACTTTTTGTATCAGCCCAGAGAAGTGCAGTAACAAACAGCACCCATTTCTTAGCGGTGTGAGAGCTTTCTTTTTCTGTCATGTTACACACCTATCATGTAACAGGAGAGCCCTGGTGTTTAGTTGACAGAATCCACTCATTGCTGGTTTCAGCGGCAGTGGAAGGAGGGCAGGGTAGGCAGAAGAAATGGCTCCCCAAATATGTCTACATACTAATGCTTGACACCTTTGAACATGTTATAAATCCTGGCAAAAGGGAAATTACGGGTGCAGATGGAATTAAGGTTGCTAAACCAGTTCACCTTAAATTAGGGAGTCAAATGTATTCATAAAGGTCTTTAAAAATAGAAGAAGGGGGGCAGAAGAGGTCAGAATGAGGCAATGTAATAAGAACGCAACCTGCTGCTGTTGGCCTTGAAGACGGAGCAAGAGGCCGTGAGACAAATGTGGGTGGTCTCCAGAGGCTGGAAAGGGTGAGGAGAGAGATTCAGCCCTGGAGTCTCTGGAAAAGAATGTGGCCCAGCCAACATCTTGATTTTAACCCAGTGGGGTACATTTTGAACCTCTGAACTACAAAGCTGTAAGCTAAGTGTATGTTGTTTTAAGCCACTAAATTTGTGGTCACTTGTTACAGGCTCCACAGAAAACTAATACACGCACTAGCCCTTAAATGCTTCTGCCCGGAAGTGACATGGGGGCACTTCTAGTCCTATCTCATTGGCCAGAGCAAGCCATATGGGCATGTCTAATTTCACAGGACTGGAGAAATTTGCCCAGCCTTAGAGGAAAATGGAATATTGGTAAATATAGTAATATCTACTACACCCTTGTTATCTGCGTCTCATGCTTTTATCTTCTATTCTGTAATTGCTGGTGGCAACTCTTTAAGTTGATTTCATTATCAGCTAATAGGTTGTGACCCCTGATTCGTAAAACACCGCTCTGTAAGCCCTCCTCTGCTCAAGCCTCGTGGAACACATGACACGCCCTAGACAGAGCTGATTGGTCCAGGCATGGGGCACCTGACCCAAGCTGATCAATCAGATTCCTTTCCTGGGAATTTGGAATTGGGCCATTCAGCCAGTTAACAGTGAGAAGCTGAGCGAGAGGCAGAGTAGAAACAGGGTCGGAGTGAGAGCCACATGCAAGCCAAAATGATGGAGGAGCAGAAAAGCCCTGAGTAAGCAGAGAGAGTTGGTCCCCAGAGACCATGGAGCAGCCGACCGGAGAGCAGCGTGAGAACATGCAGCCCCAGGGGGAGAGGTGGAGAGAGAGCAACCGCCTGAAGGGCTGATGGCTTCCCCGTTCCTGACTCCAGCACTCCTGCGTTCTGCCTGTGCATCTTTCCCGTGAGATTTTTGTCTCCTTCTCATACCCCCTCCTCCTTTCCTCCAGCCACCCTTGTTGGGTTTCTGTTCTTTGTCTCCAGTGAGCTTTAATTAGCGAGGACACCACTGGTATTTCTCTTAGGAGACCCGGCTTTGACTCTGAGAATCAGGCTGGCGGGGCATGGATGGGTCTCAGGGGTGAGGCAGAGCCAGCCATTCCACAATCCAGAAGTTTGGTTTCGACCGCAGTCTTGCACGTTTTGTGCTTGTGCTTCGCAGTAGACCAGCAGAAGCCATCCATATGGTGCTGCACAAGGGCAGGGCCCGGTGAACTGGAAGCACCCCCCTCCCCGCCCCGGGGTGGGGTCAGGAAGCCGGTGGGTTGTTTCACGGAGGGCTTGGCTGGGCAGCAGAGTGGAAAGGATGTGGATTTCGGAGACAGAGTTCACCTCTCAGAGCCTGAATTTCCTCATCTCTGAAATGGGATTGTTGAGTGGTCAGCAGTGTTCTGGGAAAAATACTCAGAGGCATGACTAGGGCGGAACAGGTGCTTAGGGTATGGGAAGCTGCTGTTGTTGTTTGAAGAAACCGTCAGAGTCCCAGCTTCCTGAGCAGGTGGCCCCAGGGACTGATTGAGTTATCGGGACATTCCCCACCACTGGCCACGTTTCCTGCCCTTGTTGCCCTCGTTCTCCTTCTTGATCCTTACTCACCCTTTCATCTCTTCCCCCCTCCTCTCCCCAGTTCTCATTTCTCCTCTTTTCTGCTTTTCCCCAAAGCTGATGAAAAACACTTGCTTTAGGAAAGCAGCAGTGTTGGCTATAAAGGGCCCAGCCTCTAGACGCAGATGGAATCGGGTCTGAATCCTGACTAGCCTCTTGCTTGCTGTGTGTTCCTGGACAAATGATCAGATGTCTCTGAACCTCAAGTTCATTATCAGTAAAGTGGGAGTTATAATGCCCATTTCACAGTGTGTTGTAAGAAACAAGTAGGCACTCAACAAATGCTAGTTCTGTCTTACTGCCCTTTCTCTTTCCGTCCCTCCCTTCTTGACTGTCACTCCTCCCAGCCTGGCCCTCAGTCCCCTCCCATGGTGAGGGTGCCCCTTGGCCCTCTCAAGGATCACTGGAATGGCCTTCCCTGACTCAGTTATTTCCCTGATTCAGTTATAACTCAGGCAGTTGTGATCTCTCCTGTCAGACCCTAGGCTCTTGAGAGTTAGACTGAGGTTTCTGAAAGCAGTTGGGGGTCCCTGTGGCCCTGTGGCCCTTCTCTGGTCTCCTCCGCAGGTCCACTTGGGAGCTGCTGGTTCAAACCATGTGATCTGTATTTTTTCTCACTTTAGCAACTATTACACCCCAGCTGACTGTGGCATTTTCACACTCCAAACACTGCTAAATATTTATAAGGAGGAGAAAAGCCCAGAACCAGGGGAGGTGGGGGAGAGATGCACCAGGCCCTCCTTACAAGCCAGGCTCAGACCTGTCTGTGGTCCCTTGGGCCCCAGAAGTTGGAGGAGGTGCTGTGGAGGCAGCACAGGGCCACCCCCTGACACCCCCCTGGGACGAGCAACTGTCACTGTGGCACTGTGGGCCTCACCCTGCCTTGCCCTGGATACCTGCTGCGCCCCCTGCCCCGGGGAACCCATGTGGGTTGTGTGGATCCTTCTGGGCCTCTTGTGGGCCTGCTCTGTCCCTCCACTCCATTGCTCTGTTTGTGAGTTTCTCTTTGTGTTCGTTTGTTTGTTTTTTCATCTCTCGTTCCATCTGTTATTTTCATGCCTGCAGGACAGCATCCCTCTCCCCTCCTCTCCCTCCTCCCCTCCCTCCCTGCTCCCTCCTCCAACACCTTCTCTAGTCTCTGAG
Source organism: Lynx rufus (assembly GCF_022079265.1). NCBI lineage: Eukaryota > Metazoa > Chordata > Mammalia > Carnivora > Felidae > Lynx > Lynx rufus. Next base: position 57,052,034 of record NW_025814897.1, read on the forward strand.
GCTCTGCCTCTTTCATTTTTCTTCTCTCCTCCCAACAGTGTTGTGAGCAATTCTGGGGCTAGATGATGGGGGCTAGGTGAGGGGGTCTCAAGCTCCCAGGCCTAGCGGGGAGAGAGGATGGGGTGGGGGCGCTGATGGGGACCACAGTGTGCTCTAGAAGGCCCAGCAAGCACTTTGCAAGGGTTGGGGGCCGCGGGTCTGCCTGATGCACATCCAGTGCTCTGCTGTGTGGCCATGGGAACATCTCCTACCTTTCCTGGGCCTCAGTTTTTCATTTGATTCCTTCACTCATTCATTCATTTACTCACTCTATTAATATTTGTTGAGTGCTTGGTACCTGCCATGCATGAACACAGATTTATTAAACACCTACCAGGGACGCTGTTCTAGATGCTCAGGTCAGGATATTTCAGTGGAGAAGAAAGACCCCAGATCTCTGCCTCCTGGACCTGACATGTTAGCAGTGCAGACAAGCGTAAATTAGCAAGTCGCTCGTGTAGTAGGTTAGCCAGTGGTGAGTGCTGTGGGAAAGAAAATAGAGGCAGAGGAGGAGAGGAGGTGAGAGGGGAGGCCACAGTGAAGCCACGTCACAGAAAGGCATGGGGCTGGCAAGCAGATCTGTTGTGGGGACCATGCCCGGGAGAGTGGACTGCCAGAGCAAAGGCCCTGAGGCAGGCCCCACCCTGGTGTGTTGGAGGCAGTGTGAATGGAGGGGTGGGGGAGAGTGGGAGGTGAGCCCAAGGGTAAAGGAGGCAGGGGACACCACACACAGAAGCTTTTCCTCTGCCTGAGCTGGGAGGACGTTGAGCAAATGAGTGGTATTCTGTGACATATCTTTAGAGACTCCCTCAGCCTGCTGCGTGAGGAGGAGGCCGAGGGGCCATGGCCAGATCCAACAAAAGCTGTAACGGCAATAAGGAAGGTTTGGGTGGGCGCCGGAGGTGCTGGGATCTGATTATGCCAGACGCTGTTCTGGCTTTCAAGGCTTGGATGGTGCCTGGAAGCCCTCCAGGCCCTTGCCCTCTGTCCTGCCCAGGGAAGGCCCGCAGGAGCCTTCCCCTGGTGGGATGCGCTAATCCTGGCTTTCTCTTGCTTTCTGTCTGCAGGGTGTTCAAGAAGGCCAGCCCAAATGGAAAGGTGAGTCTGTAACAACCGCGCCCCAGCTCCTCCCTGGCCCCAAATGCTTGTCCTGCCTTGGCCACTTCTGTTGCCCATGCAGGACCCCACACTCCCCGGTCTGTCCTTAGGAGCTATCCACCTCAGGGAGAGGGGCCTTTCGGGAAACTTTTCTGTCTGCGGGGGGTAGTTCAACTCCCCCGGACTTTAGGGAGCCACTGCTCTGGTTTGAGATACAGCCTATCATAGACTTCAGTGTGAGTGTGATAATTAGACTAAGCGTCAAGGGCCTTGGGGGCACTGATTCCCCTGGTGTGAGAGGTGCCTGCAGCCTCTCTACTGAACCCTGCCATCACCTAGTTATCCAGGGCAGCTCCCAGGGTCTGTCCTGCTTTCTTTCTTCCCACAGGCTGCAGGCTCCATCCTGCTTTCCTTTCGGTTCAGCAGGTAGATATTACTGACATCATTCCTTGTCGGGTGCAGGCCAAGCCGGCGGGGACTGGGTTAGGGTGTTCCAAGACAAATAAGGCACACCCCGTGCCACTCACGGTCAGATGGGGGAGGCAGGCACAGAAACCGGTCATTTCAATAGGAAATGGCAGGTGTGGGGTAAAGTGATGCCCAGGGGCTATGGGACCCAGCCTGGGCAGTCAGCGATGGCTTCTCTAAAAGGGATGCCTTGTCTTCCAGGCAAGACAGGGTGAAAAAGGGCATTGTAGGCATGAACATAACTCACAGGGCGTGTGGGGGAATGAACAGCAGTTGAATCTGAGTGCCAGGAGGGAGGCAGGGGGAGCAGGAGCCAAGGTGGGACGGGTTGTAGGGCTCAGGAGCCCGGACTCCTGGGCTGGCAGATAGTACCACGCGTGCTCCCATGTCTCCCTTCGTGCCCACAGCAGACATCGCCAGTCACTGCTCACCCTTTCCTGCTGAGCCAGGATTCCGCCTTGGAGTCCTTCTCCACCCAGAGGCCCAGGCAGCCCCCATCTATCAGAGTTGGCATTTGGAATGAAACCCATTTGTCATCTTACCTCTGGGCCCTGGGAGCCATTAGAGGGTTTTCAGACGGGAGTGGCATCATTAGATTTGCATTTTAGGACGACTGGTCTGGCCTAAGGAGAGGAGAAGGGCCTGGAGCTTGCGAGGCTGCAGGCCACAGACCATCAAGGGGGCTGGTGCGTCTGGTGTGCCGTCCTCAGTGTTCTCATCTATAAACCAGGAACACTGATAACTTCTTCATAGGGGGTTAGGATAAGCAGGTACTTTCAAAATTGTACAAGGGTTTGTTGATATTAGGGCTGGAGCTCGGGTCCAGGTCCAGTTAGGACTTTAATGTGTGTTAAGGATGGATGGGTGTAGGAGTTTCACAGGCAGCTCCCAGGTTCTCCTCCAGAGCAAGGGCCAGTGGCTTTTCAGGGATGTGTCCCCCAGGCCCACAGCTGCTGACACCCCCTGTGCTTATCTTCCCCAGCTCACTGTGTATCTGGGAAAGCGGGACTTTGTGGACCACATCGACCTCGTGGACCCTGTCGGTGAGTCCCTGCAGAGGCCAGGGAGGAAGGCGGGGGAAGGTGGGGCCAATCCGGCCGCTTCTAGAGAGGGTTTGTTAGAGCCACCTAGGAATAGCTCTCAGGTCTCCAGAGGGACCTAGTGTCAAGAACAGGGTGTAAGCGGTTTCCTGTGTCAGTTGGCAAACATTGACCACATTTACCGAGCAGCCCCGTTCCCTTCAGTGAGGACCATGTGAGGGGAAAGTGTGGGCGGGTTGAGGGGAGAAGCAGGCAGGGTGGCCTGACGATGACGATAGCAGCCGCCACTCAGTATAAGGCTTCTTACACGCCAGACACCTTTAAGTCCTGGCTCCCACTTCCCTCCCCCAAGAAGCCTTCCCTGACTGATACCTCTGGTTGGGGGAGTGCCCTCTCCACTGATTTGTTTACGGAGTCCCTGGTGCTCAGGCACAGAGGGAATACCCATAGTAAAAGGAGGGGAGATGCTCAGCAGGTTCTGGAATGGGGTGGGCATCCCCTGGCCAGGTATCCCTTGGACCTGCTCAGGACCAGGACAGGACCAGGAGCCCTCTGGCACTGACTTCCAGATGTGGCCTCTGAGATTCCCAGAGAGATTGCTGTAAGGCAGCGTCGGGGGAGGGTGGCAGTGGGCTAGAGTTGGGGAGAGAGAATTTTCTTGCTCAGTGGGTATGCGTATGGTTGAGTAAAGTTTGACCAGACGTAACCAGGAATGCCAGGCAAGGAGGTGACCCCTGAGCCAGAGTTTCTGGCTTCTTGGGGTTCTGTGCAAAGAAAATGTCCTTTGTGTCCAGCTGGACTCTACTGGGTCAGGGCCAGGCCATGGGACATTTTCCGTGGTATCGCATGAGCCAGGCACCAACTAACCCTTTAAACATATCAACTCACTTAGTCTTCGCAGGAGCCCTGTGAGTTTGGTCCTACAGGATCACAAGTCCCGATCGGCAAATCCCAAGTCCAAGAAACTCTGGAAATCTAAACTTGCTCATACGTTTGACGTGGGACTCACTTAGACGCAAAACCTGACCTGAACCCATAGGGAGCTCTTTACACGTTAGCCTCTTGATGAAAATATCCATGTTTCCCTGCCGAGGTGTTAAGGGGTTTGATCATGGGGCCCCAGATCCTGCAGAGGGTATTACAGAACATATGGAAGGTGTACCATGGGGCCTTTCCACAGTTCAGAACCTCTCAATTCTGAAGTATACCCGATCGTAGGGGTTTCGGACCCACATCGTCAGTCTTATTAACAGAGAAGAAGCAGAGAGGTAGCGTGCCCCAGGCTACCAACTGGATCTGTAAGGCCGGCCTGAGGGTAGGGGTTGGGACATGGTAGTGCTGTCCCCTAGGTGCAGGCCTCCCCATTTCTCTCATGATACCCAGCAGACAGATGGTTGGGTTTGGGTTTGGCGTGGTGTTTGGGGCTCAGGAATGTGAGAGGTCAAGTTGGGAGGGTGTGCTCACTCTGTGTCCTTCTTCCAGATGGTGTGGTCCTGGTGGATCCTGAGTATCTCAAGGAGAGGAGAGGTGAGGTGGTGGTCCCCACCTCCAGCCCATCAAGGGGCCTCCTGTTCCCCACCGACTTCTAGCCCAGGGCTTCCCTGAGTCCCAGGCAGGACATCAATTAATTTTACGGCCCTTCCCTGCCCAGCCCCCCTGGCTCTTCCCTTTACAGCTCCAACAAGCATCAGAGCAGGTGCCCTGGCCTTCTCTGGCCTGGGGCGGCCCACTTAGGCCCATTTTGGGAGAACCTTTTCAGTGCCCTGAGCACTCTCAACGTCAGTATATCATGACTGCTGCAAGGCTGGGGCTGCCCAACAGGGCAGGAGTTAGGGTCTCATTACAGGAGAGAAAATGGAATCCCAGGGAGGTGAAGGGTTTGTCCAAGGGAGACACTGGGTGGGGGTTGGGCTGGGACAAGACCCCGTGCCTTCCAGATACCACCCGGCCCTTGTTTCCCCCTCCCTCTGCTCTCTCCAGCCAGTCCCTTCCCCGGCCCCACCCTCCCAGTCCTGCCAGCCTGTGCCAGCCCTCACCAACCCTGTCAGTCTCCTGTGCTCCTCCTCACTTCCGCTGGCCAGAGTGGGGGGTGGGGAAGGACAGAGCTGGTCCAGCAGTCAGCCCCCACCTCCTCCCAGGGGCCAGGCCCGAATGGCTCTCCCAGGTACCCAGTACCCCCATCCCAAGGGCAGCACAGCCCTCCCCACAGGAGCTTTGGGACAGACCTATGAGCTCCAGTTGGGCCGATCCCAGGGCTCAGCTGGTGCTCTGGGGGGCTTGCTCGCTGCCCTCCTGGGCCCGTCCTCAGTGCCCCCTGCTCCCACAGTCTATGTGACACTGACCTGCGCCTTCCGCTATGGCCGGGAGGACCTGGATGTCCTGGGCCTGACCTTTCGCAAGGACCTGTTTGTGGCCAACGTGCAGTCCTTCCCGCCGGCCCCTGAGGACAAGAAGCCCCTGACACGGCTGCAGGAGCGCCTCATCAAGAAGCTGGGCGAGCACGCCTACCCTTTCACCTTTGAGGTTAGGGACCGCCAGCCCTCTGGGCAGGCACATGGGGGCAGCTGGGGCGGCAGCTCCATGGCACTCAGTTTCTCAGTGCACGTTGGGACCTGGGGCACTGTCACTTACACTACCTGGTAAGTGTCTCTTCTCTGGCCACCACCAGGGGCGGCACCTTACCTCTGGGCTACTCCTTGGACCCTCCTGTGTCCAGGTCATTGGCGGGAGAGAGTGGGGTGGGGAGAGACTGTAGAGAAAGAAGGAGCCCTTTCTCGCCCCTGAGTTATTACAAGACTGTCTCCTCCCTCAGACCAGCTGCCCACATGGCCCGGCTTCAGCCCAGCTCACAAACCAGGGGTGGCACATAGTGATTTCCCTGCTCTGCCACTTTGCTGAATGGGAAGACTCCCAGATGCTGGATTTTCAAATCTCCTGTTTCTCAGACTCCGATTCTGTGATTCAGTGAAATCCCCTGGCTTGCTGGGAGGTTAGAGCAGGAGAGAGGAAACAGTCATCCTCTCCATGGTAGATGTATTGGTTTCCTGTAGCCGTGTGACAAACCACCGCCAACCTGGTGGGAATTAAACACGGAATTAAAACACAAGTTATCGTCTTACAGTTTGGGAGGTTAGAGATCAAAAATGGGTCTCACTGGGCTGACATCAAGGTGTCAGCAGGGCTGCGTTCTTTTGGGGGCTCTAGGCCCTGCCTTTTCCAGCTTCTGCAGACCACTCACGTTCCCGGGCTCAAAGCCTGCCCCCCTGTCTTCAAAGCCACCAGGAGCCGGCCAGTCTTTCTCACAGCCCGACACTCTGACACTGGCTCTCTTGCTTCCTGCTTCCCCTGCCAAGGTCCCTTGTGACTATATCGGACACACCTGGATAATCCCCGATACTCTCCCCATCTCAAGATCCTTAACTTAACCATATTTGTAAAGTCCCTTTTGCCATGTAAGGTAGCACAGTCACAGGTTTTAGGGATTAGGATGTGGACATCTTTGGAGGGGGGTGGGTATTATTCTACCTATTATAGTCTAGGTGAAACCCTTTAGGTAAAGAAAGACCCTGAAATCCTTGGCTTTACTGGAGGGGCCTCTGGCCCCATGTGGGGCATCCTTGTCATGGTCTGATGGGGGAGACATGGTCTGTCCTCTGGAGCCCCAAGTCTGATGGAAGAGACATGGCCTGTTGCTAGGGACCCCCGATCTGCTGAATGTGCGTGGGGGTGATGGGTGGGTGACATGGGGAGGTCAGTGGTGAATGTGACAGGAGACCTATTCTCATCTGTTCCCCTAACAGATCCCTCCGAACCTCCCATGCTCTGTGACATTGCAGCCGGGGCCTGAAGACACAGGGAAGGTGGGTCACCTCTCTCGGAGCATTTCTCTGGGTGTAGGACGTTTGTATCCCCAGGGCCCTGGCTTTCTCTCTGCTAGGTGCTGGAACCCTCTTTGTGGAAGCCACGTCGTGTCTAGGCCACTTCAACACCACCTCAGATAAGCAGCCCCTTCATAAAGGGCGGCTGATACTGTGTCATCCTCACCCCCACATTCAGTTACGTGCAGTCTGTCCTGGGCTTGTTGGCTGTAGCAGACCCAAAATATTCTCTGGACTACCACCCGGCCTCACAACCTCACATGGGGGAGGTGCCTTCGTTGTGGCTTCACAAGTGGGGGAACTGGGGCTCAGAGAGAAGTGACACCTCCAGTGTCACAGGCCCCAGATCTCTGAGCCCCAGTTTCCTCATCTGCAAAATGGAGACAAAAGGATGCACCTCCTCATGGGGTTGGGAGGGTGGAGTGAGACACTGAAGCACTGTAGGGTCTGCACACAGTACGTGCTCCCCAAACAGGCTGAGGCACCCGCTGTTATTTCCGGGTGGCTGCCTTGGTGAGGACAGCTGCCCAGACCAGGCAGGTGTCTGGAGAGTGGAGCCCGGTGAGGGCAGTTTGGGATGTCCAGTGTCGGGGGAGCTGGGAGAGCTCTGCGGGAAGGTCAGATGGGGGAGGCCGCCGCAGATGGAGGCGGCACTGCACTGGGGCTGAGCACAGGGCCCCTGAGTCAGGCTGAGGGGTGGCCGGGCTGTGGGAGTCTGGTGTTCCCATCCAGCGTCCTTGTTTGTAAAATGAGAGGGTGGGATGGCTGTGCTGTCGGGACCCTGCCCACTCCAAGGCCCTGTGGTCAGCAGCCCCTTCCCCTCAGGCCTGTGGTGTGGACTATGAAGTCAAAGCCTTCTGTGCTGAGAACCTGGAGGAGAAGATCCACAAGCGGTGAGAAGGGCACAGCTTCCCTCCCGGGTGTGGGCTGCCTGCTGGCAGAGGGAGGGAGACAGGAGCAGCAAAGTCTGAAGAAGAGATAAGTAACAATACCTGGAAGTGTGAGAGGAGGGGCCACATATTCCAGCCTCAGGAACTCTGAGAAGGGCACTCTGGAAGGCCGGCAAGTCATGGAGGGTTTCCTGGGGGAGGTGGCTCAGTAGCCCTGGCTCAGGCCTCATCATTTTTTCCTTCACACCACTGTACCTGCCTCCTCCATCTTCCTCCCTGCCTCTAGTCTTGCCCCGCCAGACTGCATGGCTTTTTGTTTTGTTTTGGAAAGAAACACAAGATTCAGATTGTTTTTAACAGTGGATGAGATTTTTCCCAGCCACCCTGGAACCCACCGCCCCCCCCCCCCCGCCCCCACTTCCCAGTTCTTCTCCTGGGAGGCCATCAGCAGGTGGTGGTTGGGGTGGGTGGGGGGATGGGGGGATGTGGGGTCAGTGGAGGCTTTTAAGCAAGGGAGGGAAGTGGAGTAAGTGAAGCCCCCCCCCTGGGGAAAGTGAGGGGGGTGGTCAACCCACGTGTCAGAGAAGGTAGTGCTCTCCCAGCCAGGCACAGCCCTGGGCAGACAGTCTAGGCTGGCAGGCGGAAACAGCTGGCCCTGACTTCTGAGCCGGACTGCCCAGCCCTGCTGTCATGCCTGCTCCTCCTCCAGGCAGGCCCTGCCCAGCCTCCTGGTGAGGCTGGTCTCAGCCCCCAACTCTGATGTGCTCTGCCTCCCCAGGCACAATTCCTCCCGGAGGCTGGCTGAGGGAGGGGCTGCAGCTTCCTAGGGCATGGGCTGAGTTTGCCATCTGGTGGCCAAAGGGTGTATTGCAGGCATCTCTATCTTCAGCCTGGGAAACTCCTGAGTTTGGGGAGATGGGACCCTTCTCCCTGGCTTCTGGCTTCCTTTTCTTCTTAAGACCTGAGACCAGGGGAAAGAAAGGGGGTTGTGGGTTTTTGAAGGGGCCTCACCAGACCAAGGAAGAGGAACGACACTGAAGGCCACCACCCTCACCCCACCACCAATGGGACATTTTATGTCCATACTACTACTAACTGCTGTTACTAATGATATAGCAACTGTCATTTATCAAAGGCCAATTAAGGGCCAGACACTATTCAGAGTGATGAACGTGTATGAACTAATTTAATCCTCACAGCAACCCTGTGAGGTAGGTGTGGCTATTATTACCATTTTCTAGATGAGGAAGCTGAGACCCAGAGGTTAATTTTCTCAAGGTCATATAGCTAATAAAGGGAGAGCTAAGACCTCAACCCTGGCTATCCAGTTCCGGGGAGTGGAGGTGAGAAACGGGGGTGCTGCTGGCATACCCAGCACGCCACAGACGCTGCCTCACCGGGTCCCATTCTTTCCCAACTCTTGAGCCCTCCCTCATTTCCTCCCTGAGTGCCTGTCACCTTCATTGAGCACGATCTCTTCTCTGGGCCTCCATCTTCCCACTGAGTCTCTGTCCTCTTCACTGGCCAGCATCCTCCTGACTGAATCCATACCCCCCCCCACTAAAACCCATCACCTCTCTGAGCCCCCATTTTTTCATGGGGCCCCTCTGTGTATTTTGATTTAATAGATATTTGGTGGACGTTTGTTAGATGGCAGGCACTGTCGTAGGTGGTGAGAACACAGCAGTGAACACTTTAGATACAAAATGTCCTTAAGGAGCTTATGCTATTAGGTGACATAAGGGATGCAGGAAGTGAAAACATAGTCCCTTTCTTGCCATCCTGCTGACTACCAAGACACAGACCCACATGAAGTGCTTCCATGGGGTAGTTCACTTTGATGGTGTGGGAGTTCAGACCAGGAAATCAAGTGAGCTGATCCAGGAAGGCTTCTTGGAAGAAGAGGTATTGAGTTGGACCTTGAAGAAGGAAGCAAATGAGGGCAGAAGTGGGAAGAGGGTGTTGCAGGCAGGGGCTCAGTGCAAGTGAAGATGCAGAGAAAAGACTAGATAGACCATCAAGGGTGATAGTGAGGAAGTGGGGGTGGCTGCAGACACAGTGGGGGAGGATGGAGTGGGGCCAGGTGGCGACTCTGAACACAAGTGGCCTGTGTTAACCTCTGCGGTTTGGACGGATTCTAAGGCCATGGGGAGCCATGGCAGTCTCTTGAGCAGGAAAGGGAGGATCCCAAGGGAAGGGGATGGAGGCAGGTGACTCTGGCTATCTTTCACTCTGCCCATCTCCATTAGGAATTCTGTGCGCCTGGTTATCAGGAAGGTTCAGTATGCCCCGGAGAGGCCTGGCCCCCAGCCCACAGCTGAGACCACCAGGCAGTTCCTCATGTCGGACAAGCCCCTGCATCTAGAGGCCTCCCTGGATAAGGAGGTAGGAGGTTTAGACTTGGCAGGGGGTAGGGGCTGCTCTACTGGGGCTGGGACCTCAGATCCCAGGTCTTTCATGGCCTCTTGGGCTCCTCGGGTAGGAGCTTCCGCCCCCAGTCCTAAGGCCACAGGGTTCAGGGAATCTGAGACCTCCCTCGGGGGATTTGGGGAAACCTCTGGGGGCCCAAAGGAGCGGCAGAGTGGGGCATGAGCCTGAAGGGTGCGATTGACTTTAGAAGTCAGGGTACCTCCCAAAGGGACCTGGGTTCTGGCCATCTCTCCTCACCCCTTCCCCCTTTTGAGGTGTGGACACTGCCCTTTCATCTCTGGGACAGCCAAAGGCAGGTGCTGGGGGCATGATTTGAGATGAGGTCCTTCAGTGAGCTCTTAGAGCCGGTTCCCTCAGTGAGCAGGTCAGCTCTTCCCCACCTTTCTCCTGCTTCTTTTAGACCCTCCTGTGTTTAAAATTCCTGGCACCCATTGTGAGCAGGCACTTGATACATCACTTAGTCCAACCCCTCCATTGAATAGAGGGGGAGGCCGAGGCTTAGACTGGTCCAAGGTCACGCTGCGCTCATCCTTCATTACCATTGTTTTATTGCTCTCATTATTTCTGGTGACCATGTCAGGACTGGAGCCCAGGACTATCACCTTCTAATTCAATCATCTTTCAGAAATCCCACAAAGGAACTGAACATGCCCAGTGACTTAGCATCAGTGGGAAGTGGCTGATGAACTTGAGGCCAATGTCAGAGTGGACAAAGTCTGGGGAACCCCAGGAAATGTGTGTGGGGCCTCTTCTCTCTCTCCCTATCTAGAGTTTTAATACTCTCTGGTCCAACCCTTCTCCCTTCTTACCCCTCCCAGATCTATTACCATGGAGAACCCATCAGCGTTAATGTTCACGTCACCAACAACACCAACAAGACAGTGAAGAAGATCAAGATCTCGGGTACCCTGGGCACAGGGCCAGCCCAGGGGGGCAGGCAAGAGGGAATCCACCCAAGGGTTGGGGGTAGCTGAAGCTTCTCCCCTTGTTAACTTCTGGCCTGCAGAGAAGCCCAGGGCCTGCTCTAAGCCAAAGGGTAAGGCTTTTGAGGCTAGTAACACAGCTGCTCGTTGGCCAGGTAATGAGTTTACTGTTTAAGCCACCTACTCTTAGGTTCCCTAGGTTCTGGGCAAAGCTGTCCTTGAGGGAGATGTTTGGTAATGGAAGGGAATGGGTGAGTTTGGGCTACCTCTTAGGTAGAAGATGGGGGTGGTCTCTTGCAGAATCCCCCAGTGCATTCTGGCCATTCCTGGGGCTGAACATCCTCAACTCAAGGGAGCCTGGCTTGCCTGGGAGCTGCACCCCTGGCTCACACCAGCTTGTTTCCCTCTTCCTCCCCAGTGCGCCAGTATGCGGACATCTGCCTTTTCAACACAGCCCAGTACAAGTGCCCTGTGGCCATGGAAGAGGCTGAGTAAGTGAGCACAAGCGCAGCCTTGGATGTGTGGGACTGGGTGGGAAATGAGAAGTCCTGGCTCCGGTTACAGGTGCAGATGGCTCTTTTCCACCTGGTAGAGGGCTGGACCTCAGATTTTCTTGCCACTCACAGCAGCCTTTTAGAAAACATCCACTTGATTTAGCCACAGGAAAATGCATGTGACAGTCAAGGGAAAGACCTACTTAAACTAGCATGACCAAATTAAAGCTAGTGAATCTAAGGGGACTAGGGTCATGACTACACTGTACCAGAAACCTAGATTGAAGGAGATACTTTGCTCTGAGCTTCCTGGCAGCCACAGCAAAGAGGGGAAGGCACTAGGTACACAGCATTTTTTGTCTGATAAAGGAATAATCCAGTTCATTGGGTAAAAGGGAGGGTATGTGGGAGGGTAGAGAATAATTATATTTAAAAAATTTAGGTTTAATTTAACAGAAGACCATGGGGGAGGGGAAGGGGAAAAAAAGATACAGAGGAGGAGGGAGGCAAACCATAAGAGACTCTTAAATACTGAGGACAAACTGAGGGTTGATAGGGGGTGGGGAGAGGGGAAAGGTGATGGGCATTGAGGAGGGCACCTGTCGGAATGAGCACTGGGTGTTGTATGGAAACCAATTTGACAATAAATTATATTTAATTTAAAAAAATTTAGGTTTGAGGACAGCATGGAATCTTGTCCCAAACCTGTTAGCAGCTAAGTCAAGAGGAGAGATCTCAAGTGAAACATCTTTTCTTACCTAAAGGAAGTAGATGCTCCCAGTAGAAGACACATCTGTTTAGTTTTGTTTTGTTTTTTTTTCCTAGCCCTGCCTCCTTTTGGGAGGCAAGTGCATTTCATGTAATTTTTCATGCGTGTGTGTGTGTGTGTGTGTGTGTGTTTACATGTAATAGCAATCAGTACTTTTGAAAGTTAAAAACGTGTTTTAATGTTACTATGTGATCTTGGAGATGTTCTGGCTGGGCTGGGGGTGATGGCTGGGGATTGGCTCTTGGGGGGGTGGGCGGTATTTCCACACCCGCCTCCCTTCTTCCCAGTGACACAGTGGCACCCAGTTCAACATTCTGCAAGGTCTACACACTGACCCCCTTCCTGGCCAACAACCGAGAGAAGCGGGGCCTCGCCTTGGACGGGAAGCTCAAGCATGAAGACACGAACCTGGCCTCCAGCACCCTGTGAGGACCCACCCTCCCTACTCCCTGCCCCCAGTGGGTCCACACCCATCTATTCCCACCAGTTCCAGTACATGGTGTGGTTACCTTCTCCCCAGGCATTGTCTCTGGCCCATCCTCAGGAGCTTGAACTATAGGGAAGCTGTCCCCTTACTCCCATCCCTATCCAGGGGTGACCAGAGAGCAAGCTGGGCCCCTAGACCCAGCTCTCTTAGTCAGTGCTGGGATCTGCTGGCTTGCCTAGGGGAGGGCAACCTGGAGAGACTTCCTGCAGGAGGCAGCAGCTCCTGACCTAGGGTCTACAGTCATATGGGGTGTGTCCCTGAGGCAGAGTAAGGCTGGATTCATCCAGCAGGAGAGGATGAATCAGAAGAGGGGTGGGGAGTCTGGGAAGATGTGGACAGTGAGCTGGGCAAGACCAGATGGAAGTGTGGCCCTCAAAGGCAGGGATCCCAGGGCCATATGATCACTCTTGCCTCATGGTCATCACTGACTCTGAGGCTACCTGCTTTAGTGGAGACCTGGGGTGTGGAGAACTCAGCTTGCCCTATCTGCTGAGGTCCGGCCCTTCAGTGGGGCTTTGGCCTGCCTCTGTAGCAGCCCTGCCCGTGACTCCCAGTACAGACCCTGTGCTCCAGCCACACAGTTGCTCACATGCACGTGCTGGCCACTCACCTCCAAGCTTTTGCCCTCTTCCCCTTCTTCCACCCTGGCTCAAATCCTAACTGACTTCAAGACTTCCAGACTTGAGGGGCCACCTCCTTCAGGGTCTTCCCCGCTACCTCCGCCCCACTGCCTTGCCAACCTCCCTTTTTCTCTCTGAATTCCCTGCCTGGCGAGCCCTTTGTGCCCCACGGGTTGCTGAACAGTGAGAGAAGCAGACTCCGTCTATCTAAGGGTAGAAAGAACCTACTGCGCTGCTGGGAGTCAGGCCCAGGGAGGAAAGGGGCTTGAGAGGTGTGCACAGGGAGTGAATTTCACAACCAGATGTGGGACCCAGGGCTCTAGGTTCCTACCCGCTCAGGGCAAAGCTTACCTTTCTCATATACAGAGCTCTGTTTGCACACGGTGGCTGAGTGACCCAAGAGAGGGATGGATGGCTGCTGCCCCCACTGCACCCTACCCTACCTTGTCTCATCTACCCAGCCATCGTCCATGAACCTGCTTCCCTATGTCACCTTGCAGGTTGAGGGAAGGCGCCAACCGGGAGATCCTGGGCATCATTGTTTCCTACAAGGTGAAAGTGAAGTTGGTGGTATCTCGGGGCGGGTAAGTGTTCTAGCCCAGCCCAAGACTCTGAGCGCAGAGGGGGGCATCCCTGACCACCCACAGCCCACTGCCCCATTCTGCCTGTTTGTCGGACCTTTTAGCTGCAGCCACCAAGAGGGTAAACCGAGCTGGAGGACTTCCTGTTTTTTCTCTTCCCTCTTCATGTTCCTTTTCCTCCTCTTCTGCCCCCTTTCCCTCTCCTACTTCAGAGACTTTCAATCCCTTGCCTGCCCTCTCCATGTTTCTCTCTTCCTCCTCCCCCTCCTCCTCTTCCCTATCCCTGTCTGGGCACATGGGGTTGTTGTGTGGGGGAGTATTCCTCAGAGTCTGTGCTGTGGGATCTCCAGAGGGTTCTGTCCCCTCATCACATGTTAGGGCACAGCACCCACCCCTGCTCATGCACATGCTGATCTGCTGAGGACATGGCTAAAGGGGCTCAGAATCCCAGAGCTGGATTAGGGATGTTCTGACTCCCATTTGACAGATGGAGAAACAGAGGCCCAAACCGTTCTCCACACATTTCCTGAAATCTCCTCCCCTAATCTCAGGTTGTAGGCTGGTGCTGGGGTCACTGCAGTAGACCAGACATATTCCCTGCCCCGGAGCACAGTCTAGTGGAGGCTCAGACACAACTTTTCCCCACAGAATGGGCCTGCATGTTTTTAGAAACCTAGAATTAGGATTTCTAATTTGTCACAGGGATTTTTTTTCTTGTTCATAAATGTCTATGAAAAGATTTGAATGCTAATGGCATTAGACATTGAATCCCCTTTATTACTAGAATGTGCCCACATATTACAGGACATCTCAGAACTGCAAATCCCAAGTCCTGTGCCCTGTGGCTCTTGCAGGATCCACAGTCTGCCTCAAGCTCTTCCTTGAGGAATCCTCGGTGAATCCCAGATTGATTTCTTCTGCCATCAGAGAGGCCTCCCCAGGGCGGGCAGCACAGGGGTCAGTTTTTTTGTCTCCTTTGCAGAAGAGGATCCTCGGCTTAGTGAGGCCTCCTGTGAGGAGATTTGGCTGAGCTGGGCCTGGATTTCAGTCCCCCAGGCAAGCCTAATGCCGTTTCTGTGTATCTCTGACTGAGGTTACAGCCATGCAGTGGTGGGTGGGAGTGCCTCTCAGGGTCTTCCCTACCCCTGTGGGCAGCAAGGTGATGAATGAATGTACTTTCTGTTTTCTTCCTCTCTGAACTCTCTCCTGACCACTTCTCCCGCCTCCTCTGACCCACCCAGCCTGTTGGGAGATCTTGCATCCAGGTAAAGTCCCTCCCTTCAACCTGATCGACCCACCTTCCTGGAGGGCCCAGAGATCCAGAAGTGCAGGGCACTGGGTTGGAAGGAATCTTAGCAGTCACTTTCGATTGCCAGACTCAGTCATGTGCTAGGACTAGAACCCTCCCCAAAGGGACGAGGGAGATGCAGTTTCTCCTTTAAAAACCTTGCCCTGTTCTTCCATTCCACCCAAGAGATAAAAACCTCTGCAGACAGCAAGGTCAGCTTCGTTGATCTGGGGAATAGCCCCGTAAAAGTCTGGCATTTTGGAGAAATGCGGGTTTCGTGGCTTCCAAACTTGTACACTAATGGGAATTAACTGCTGGCCATGCGCTGCTAACGAGAGGTCCTGGGGAGATCTGCTCTCCTTGTAGCCAGCTGGATCCATGCGCATTCCCCAAACTGCACATGCTCCACATGCAGTGTTTTTGCCTCCTCCTGTCACAAGGTGGCAGTATTGTTCATCCCAAGAAATCATCTATTTGGAGAAGTGAAATTAATTCAATTCAGTTCAGTACAATTCAGCAAAGATTTTCTGAACCCAGGTTTGTGCTCAGCTTTGTGCTACATGCTGAGATCCCACGGAGGAATCAGACACATCCCCTGCCCTTGATCACTCAAGGCCTGCTGGAGTTAATGTCTAGATTCTTCCACCCACATCCTGTATGGCTTTAATGAAGGTTGGCAAACTCATTCTTCCATTCTGATAGTTCACTCTTCCAAGTGAATCTGGAAAAGCAATCCCCTTTGCATTGAAAAAAAAAAGAAAGAAAAGAAAGAAAAGAAAAGAAAAGAAAAGAAAAGAAAAGCAAAGAAAGAAAAGCCAGACTATTGTAATAGCCTATGAATTGCCCATGTTCCCATTGAGGGGAAGTAATGATTCTGGCAGGTACCAGTGTCACAGTTCAGTCAAACCTTTTACCTATATCATCTCCTAGAAGTTCTAGTGGTTCTCAAAGGTAAGCATTGCTCTCCCCATTTTCCAGATGAGCTCAGTGAGACTTGAAGATGCAAAAGTGTCCCTCCCAGACAGTGCTGGGGCTGGGAACAGACCTTTCTGGTTGCACAGCCAGTGTCCCTGCCCACTCTGTTCCACTCTCCCTTCCTCCCCACCAGCTGGGCTCTGGGCAGCAAGGTCAGTGAGATGAGGCTGTGCCTGAAGGTGCTCACTGTTGGCAGGGCCTCCAAGGTGACAGCATCCCAAGCTGAGAGGAGAAGCTTTCATGGCTCCTTCTGTAGGAGTGGAGAGCAGAGGATGGATAGGAATCACCACCTCAATTCTGAGCAGTTATCACTCATTGGGCAAGGATGTCAATTATGGAGTCAGAATCTTGTCACTTCCCATTAATAGCTGTGTGGCCTTGTGCAGTATTATTTTTCCTCCTTGTGCCTCGGTTTCCTAGTCTGTATATATGCTATACTAATGGGGTTGTTGTGGAGATTAAAGGAGCTACTCTAGAATAGTCCTTAGCACAGAGTTAGCACCACGTGTCTGCTCTTGTTACTATTCTGTTCATCAGGGCCAAGGGGAGGGAGGTCCTGGTCAGAAGCACTGGGTGTTGGTGGCACCTCCCCCTGTTCTTCCCCACCACCCAGTCCCTCCGCCCCTACAGGGCTTCAAGGCTCTATGCACAGTGTAGATAGCCCTGGGGCCTGGGCCAATACAACTTGAATTCGATTAATTGACCTCAGCAGTGCATCATCCAGATGTGGGGGGCTAAGACCACAGGAGCACTTTTATAAGAGTCTCATGGAGATGTTGGGAGGTGGGACTGAGTCGGCAGGAAGGGTTGTGTTAGGGAAGGCTGGGCTGGCTGTGGTGATTTGAGGCCTGCATAGTCCCAGGACACCTCTGGGACCACCCAGGGACCAATGTGCACAATGCTCTGGGCAGTCCTTTCCCCACCCCTGTGCCTCCTCCCAGCTCATGAGAATCCAAGGATCCTTCTCAGGAAAAGGGGAGGTTTCCATTTTCTTTTTTTTTTTTGGAGCCAGCAGAAAAGGGCTTCTAATTCACCTCCTAAAGAGAGTAAAGCTCAGAGAGTGGCAGAACTGGGGCCTGAGCAGATTTCCTGCCTTAGCTGAGATCTACCTCCTCTGACCATAAAATAGGGCATTGATAGGGCATTGAATCTTACAGCCCGAGACTGGGCTCAAGGCTCACTGGGTCTGGGTCTCTGTTTCAGTGATGTGGCCGTGGAACTGCCCTTCACCCTAATGCACCCCAAGCCCAAAGAGGAACCCCCACATCGTGAAGGTGAGCAGGATCTGTGGGTCACTGGAGTGGGAATTTGCAGGTTGCTGACCCCATTCTCCACCAGTGCTGTGTTTCCCCATCATCCCATCTCACTCTGGGTTAGCCTTCAGGCCTGGGTTACCTTTTTCCACAGCTCCCCAGGATCTGTTGCGAGGCCCACACTCCTCTATTTGCATCTGACTCCCCCAAGAGACAAAGAGGTCTGACTCCTTTGTCCATGGAGAGGCAGGCTGGGAGTGGAAGGGTCAATGACCAGATTGGTCATATTTCCTTAAATCAAAGGCTGTTTGAGTTGAAAGAGACAACTCTATAGTATGTACCACAAAGAAAGAAAAATGTTCTCACAATTAAAGTATCAAATGCCATCGGTTGTAAAACATACCCCAAGTTCAGAGATGTGAAATTGGGAGGGAAAAAAAAGGGTTGTCGTAACACTTTGTGAAAGCCCTGTACTTAAGGAAAGAATCTAAGTCATGTAGGAGACATGCCAAAGGAGTAGGGTCCGGAGGTTTTTCTGTTCTTCTAGAACTACAAGGGGCCTCCCGGGCCTCCTTGGACCCTCCTGGACCTTCCTTCCTGCCTTTAGGATGATTTGGGGGTGTTTTTGAGATCAAGGAGCAACGCTTCTTCCCCACTTCCCTTCTTCCGTAGCCCTCCCCTTTGCCCTGGAGTGGGGAGCTGTACCCACCTGCCCCTGTGCCCGCTCACCACTAACCCACGGGCGCCCGCCCACCCTGTGTTTAGTTCCAGAGAACGAGGCGCCAGTAGATACCAATCTCATAGAACTTGACACAAAGTAAGCCAAACCCTGCCTGCAGACGTCCGGGGGGCGGGCCTTGGGTGGTGGGCGGGGCGATGGGATCATTTGCATATATGCTTATTAACCTCTGAGGAACAGCTGATCTAACCCCGTCTGCTGAGAGCCGCCTCTGCTCGCCTCTTCAGCAACCCGCTTGCCTGCATGTGACTTGAAGGACCCTCCGTGCCTGTTCCTCTTCCTCCTGCCTTGGTGGGGTCTGTCTTCCTCCCTCGTCCTTGCACGTCCGTCCGTCAATCCGTTCGTCCGTCCACAGCGCCTGCTCGGCTCTCACAGGGCTGGTTCGGTTCGCGGCCCTGGGCTGGGGCTCTCCTGCCCTGCCAGCGCCCAGCCGGTGGAATCAGGCTGCGGGGTGGGGAAGGTTCTGGGGCTCTTGTTGCTTCTGCCTCCTGAGGACCGATGCGGATTTCCCTGCGGTCAAAGGCCATCGCCTCACCGGACAGTGGCCCGAGGGGGAGGACCTAGGCCGACATGATGAACCACCTCCAGAGCCAAGCAGCTTTCTCTCTCCAGCTCCAAATTCACCCTTTCCTTGTCCCCCAGGGGATATTTGGGATGTGGTGTCTCAAGCCACCCCATGAGGACACCTCATGCGGCTGGCTGAGTTCTGTGGGGCGGGGGACTTGGGTGGGCCTAAGTGTACATGTTATGTGATAGAACAGAACTCACTGTTCTTAAAAGCGGTCCTCAGTCCAGAAACCCCATTCAGGCACCTCCTTTCCCCACCCACCCTTCCCTCTGCCCCACTATTTAGATTGACTACCCCCAGACCCCATCCTAGCCAAGATCCCTCAGGATAGAGTGTGAGCTGACAGCTCCCTGGAGAAAGGGCTCTTGTGGTTTTTTTCTTCCACTAAGCCAAGCCCACACCATCCTGTGCAGATACAGGAATGCTTCCTGAGGGTAGTTCTTTGGGTGGGTGGTGGGGTTTCTTGGGCCTGTTCTGAGGGATTCAGCATAGGCTATGAAACTACTGGGCCTGGCATCTCGCAGTGGGAATAAGTTCTTCCTCTGGCCCCAGCCCGGCCACACTGCACCTCCATCCCCATTTGATATCCGTCTCGCACCCCCAAATCCTTAAGAACTGGGTCACTTCCCAGCCCTCAGGCAGGAAAGTCAAACCCACGCCTCCCTTTGGTATTTCCACGACTAGCTGGAGTCCAGATACGACCAGCCCCACTGTCACTGGAGAGCATCTAGATGTGCCAGCCTGGCAGGCCTTTCTGCCCAAGGTCAACCCTAGGGGCCAGCCTCTGAGTCCCGTCTGACCCTCTGGATAAGCCTACCCTCCCTGCCATGCAAACACGTCCCGTTTTCCTTGTCTTTTCCACCAGCGATGATGACATCGTGTTTGAGGACTTTGCCCGCCAGAGACTGAAAGGCATGAAGGATGACAAGGAGGAAGAGGAGGATGGTACTGGTTCTCCACAGCTCAACGACAGATAGACTGGGGCCAGCCCTCCCTCCGGGCAGCTCCGGGTCTGCTCTCCTGCACTAAGATGCTTATTCGTCTTCTTCCTGTTCTCATCCCCCCTCCCCTTTGTTCTTCTAGTTTCTACCAGGGGGCCCAGTGTTCTTCCAGGTCACGGTGGTGAACCTCTGGCCTCAGGATTGGCCCCACATCACCATGCCAACAAGGGTCACATGGGCCACCTTCACCCCTCTCACCCCTGTCGCGGGGCACCCCTCCAGCCCCTCTCTTTTCCTGCTGACCCCCCAGAAAGGCCATCCTGGCTCTGGCCTTGGAATTTGACTTGGGATGGGGAGCAGAACAGGGAGTGTGGGGCATAGGGCTTGGAGGGGTGAGGTTGAGGGCTCAAGACGTGTGAGAGGGTGCCCACGGTCCTAGGTGGCTAACACAGTTCTGGCAGCTAAAAGATGACTATGCTGAGGGCCACCCTCTTCTGGCTGGGAGGGGCACACCTGTGGATAGATTCTCACTGCCTTCAGGCAGTTGAGACCCATGAAACACCTCTCTGCATCCACCCCTCCGTCCCCACCCTACATGCCTCTGTGTCTGACAGTGACCCTCTGTGTCTGTGGTGACGGTTTGCAGACCCCAGGAGCAGAGAAAAGCCACCAGACTGGCTTTCTCACCAGCAGTTACTCAGTCTAAGGCAAGCTGTGTGAACTAGCCCATCTATTTCAGTACTGTCAGGACGTAACATCCTAGCCACCTTGTATCTTATGTGTGTGTCCTGTCTGTACACATGCACAGAGAAATAAGGGAGGGGTCTTCAGAAAGCACCAACCGGAGGTAGAGTGAGCCCAAGCTCCTGGGGAGGTTTCCCGAAGGGTGGCTCTGAGAGATGGGGTCGGAGCAAGAAGATGAGAATCTGCTCTCTTCCCTCCTTTGCGGACGTAAGAGCAATCGGTGATCCCTCAGGAAGTAAGGCTGGCGGTCCAGATAGGGCTGGGGACACCGGTATCCTCCGGCTTTCCCTTGCGGTTCATCCGGGCTGAGCTGGGCTGGCCCTGCAGGCTGGGAGAGAGCGCTCGAGGCCACTATGCCCACAGTCAAAGGGGCTTCTTCGCAGAAGGTGGCATGGTCCATCAAGATGCCGTCACCTGAAAGGAAGGGGACTGCCAGGTAGCAAAGAACCCTTCGTTTCCTTAGGGGGCCAGTTCCCAGTGTCATGGATACTCACTACCCATTGGCTGATGTTTTGTGTGATTGAGACCTGGGGTATTTTTAAGCAATAGAGTGGGCAGATGATGAGGTAGAAAGTGTTAAAAGGTATTCGTTCTTGTCTGACCTTTAAGGCCCACTTACTGTGTGACCTTGGGCAAGTTCCTTTCCTTCTCTGGGCCTGAGTTCTTCACCTGGGGTTTGACCAGGTAATCACAAAGGGACCTCCCAGCTCTGGCCTCTAAGAATCTGTAAACCTTAGAGCTTCTGGTATGGTAGGTGGAACCAGAGCCGGACCACTGACTCTCATTTGCCGCCAGAGGTGATTCATTGGTAGTGGGGCCCTGGAGAGCTTCTAGCCACCCCCTCCCCAGGCCTGAGAAGGGCCCTTCTTGGGCCTCTGGAGGGTCATCTGATGTCAAGCTGTGGCCATAGCTAGCATGAGCTGCTTGGCCCTAGGGCCTGAGTATTACAGAAGGCCAAGCTCGGATTTGCTTATGACAGGACTTCTGGTGCCTCACAGCTCCCTGTGGATGGCAG
Source organism: Lynx rufus (assembly GCF_022079265.1). Taxonomy (NCBI): domain Eukaryota; kingdom Metazoa; phylum Chordata; class Mammalia; order Carnivora; family Felidae; genus Lynx; species Lynx rufus. The sequence goes on from NW_025814897.1 coordinate 57,073,274, forward strand.
ACCCCCTGAGGTTTACCTTATACCCAAGCAAATATATTGCTTAGCAGGGCAAGGGGATCTCTCCTCCATCCCTGCTCCCTTTTATCTCTGTCCCATGCTTGCCTGAAAAAGGAGACAACAAACTTTTATTATGCAAGTTGGGTCTCAAACTGTCCAGCCCCTCCTGGGGTGGGCTGCGTAACCATTATCCATGGCGAGATTACCCAGTTCACAGGCCTGGCACTGCACCTCAGCCCTTCCGCTTCTGAATCTCATGAGGATCTGAGGCTAGGGACTCCCTGCCCCAGGTCAGGACCAAGTCAGCTTGGGGCAGCTCTACTCTCCTGGCCATCCCTGGGGTCCTAGCTGTGGATGCCCCAGGCATCCAGCCTCTACCAGAGCTTGCTGGCAGTCCGCACCTCATTGGACAGCTGAAGGGTTGACGAAGGGCTGGAACAACATGGGCCAAGCATATGCTCTCCAGTGTCTTCCTCTGGAACCTTTGAGGCTGGTACGAGACCCTTTAGGATTGGAGGTGATCGATCACTCCCCTACAAACCTCTTCCTCTATCCCTCACCTACGCACATGAAAGATTTGTCAGCCTGGTTACTTGAGCTTCTTCACCTCAATATCACACTCACCCTTTGGGCTTTATCCCAGTATTTTAATGGAAATTTCTCCAGCTGTGGGAAGTATCATAGCCCCATGTAGACTTTTACTCTTTGGGCCCAGGGCTGCAGAAGGGCAGTGGTCAAGTTCATTTGAATTTGGCTTCACCGCTCTTGGCTGATGACTTCTGCTCAGTGCTGGGCACTCGACACACAGAGATAGGTCAGTCCCAACCCCTGTCCTCAGAAAGCTCATGGTCAGGTGAAAGTTATAGTGGGAATAGGTAATAAGAGCCAAGTGCTTTCAGGGCTCCTTGGCTGCTGCTAGTTCGTATGGTGCCTTGCTGTGAATTAGAAGCAGTGCCCCTTCCAGGTAGATTCAGCCCATGTTGGTTAGAATGCAAAACTTTACGAATGGCGCATAGACTGGAGTTCAGCCCCACCTGCCCAGCCCAGGTGCCATGCTCAGGCCAGAGTGTTTCCTTTGGCCTCTTCCTGGGAGAAAGACCCAGATCATCTTTCAAAGCTTCCACTCCAGACCCCACTCCACCTGCGGCCCCCAACCATGACCGAGTCCTTCTATGCAGGGCCCCTCTCCATCTGGAGTTTAGCCTGTCTGGAATCAGGTCAGACCTTGGAGTGAAATTGGGGGTGTAGGAGCCCCACTGGGCCCCAGGCGCCAGCCCACGGTATTGGCTCTTTCTGTACACACATTTGGGCTCTATGCTGACCACACAGCTCCACACTGGTACCTTCCAGTGGGTCTTGTGGATGGCATATACATAGCAATCTGGGCAGGAGGAAAGAGCCTGGCCCCAGGTGAAAATCTACAGGCAGAGGGCCAGTGGGGCGTCCTCAGCACTACAACTGTGAGAAGAATTCAGTCCCCATGAAGATAAGGACTGAGTTATTTGGCTGGACTCCATGGGCCGCCTCAGCCTCAAGGCACAGACAGGTGAGAGTGGCCCCACCAGGGGCTGGTTCAGCTGGGTGTATTGCTAATAAGCTGGTTCCCACATGGTGCCATGAAAAGCATGCTGGCCTGGAAGTCCACAGTGCCTCCTGCCCAACTGTCACCAACCAGCTGAGTAGCCTTGAGCAAGTCACTTGACCTCTTGGGCCCAGTGTCCCTAACTGTAAAATAAGATCGTAATCCCTTCCCCACCTGACTTAAGGAATTGGGAGGCCCAGAGGAGATGGAAGTCAGCTCTGGAAGTTGCAAATGGCTGCACAGGCCGTGGCACTGCCACTGCAGGGGAGCAACCCAGAGTCACGTGGGAAGGTCACTGTGGGCAGAGTCCTCCTCCCAGCAGTCTTCATCTCTTGCCCCCTTCTCACTTAAGCAGATGTCAGCCAGAATGAGTGCAGTCAGTTTGGCTTTGGTGCCTCAGCTGAAAGAAAAATCCAGATGCTATTCAGGAATGCCTCGCCCACAGATAGAGGTCCCAGAGATCCTGACAGAAAGGATATCAGCCATGGATATCAGTGATTGAGCTGGGGGGGCATCTGGACGGTCCCAGGCCTGGTGCCACCCACACCTCCTATCTTTCAGATCCCACAGAGGCCGGGAAGCCTTGGCTCTGATCCCAGGTTAGGGAGAGCCCCTAACCCCCAGGCCCAGGGAGGGCTGAACCACTATTCCATCTAAGAACCCCAGGGGTGAGGTGGAATAGAAGTTGCCCTTCAAAGTAGAAGGCCCTCTCCAGCATCAGACACAGCTGCCAATGCTCGGTGACACTTAGGAGGGATTTGGGCCCAGGGAAAACCCAAGCCTCTTTCCCTGAGAGCTGAGCCCTGATGACCTGTACCCAGTGGCTCCAGTATCCCACAAAGGCAGCTTCTCTCCTGCCAGTGACTGGGGACCAGACATCCTCCACCCATCCCAGAGGAAGGCATTGGCCCCAATCTTGAACTGTTATTGGGTCTCGTGGGCAAAGGCCTATATCTGTTCTGATGTTTTTAAAGTCAGCAGGGACCAAAACAGACCCCCCTGACCCTCATGCATATGCCTGCACTGAGCTTGGCATTTTGCCATTCTTGTCCAGGCAGGTCCATCGCTTCTGTCCTCCCTCCAGGACTGAAATGGCCTACCTGTGGGGCAGGATCCCCACCTCTACCACTCCCCTGCAGTGTCCCTGCACAGTGGCTTCAAAGGCCCATTGAAGGGGGAGCATCCCCCCTCCCCCTGCCCACAGGACTCTCTCCCAACTCCTCACTCTGAAAGAGAAATCAAAGCACAGGTCCCCAGGACCCATGATCTATAGACACTCTGACACAGTGGTTTTCAAACCAGGTGCTGTGGAACCCCTGGGTTTCACAGAGCTTTGTCAGGGGCTGCTAAGGTGGGAAGATGGGGGGTGGAGGCAAAGGCTAGATCTCCAGCTCTCCCCCCATCCCCACTTCCACCAGGACAACTCTGCTTTTATCTGTCTTGCCTATTGAGGTTTCACCTTCAAACTTGTGAAGGAAAACTTCTTCAAACCACCATTCTAAGGTTTGATCTTCAACCAGCAAGCATAGGTTCTATTCTTGCTCTTCATGTTGGAATGGCTCTAGCATTCCAATACAAAGTGTCTTTGTATTGGAACTTGGGTCACAGACCCAGGCCCAAGCATTTGCTCACACACACACACACGCACAAACACACACACACACACACACACGTGTGTGTGTGTACACATTTGATGGTTTTGTTGCTCACCCACCCTGAAGCTCTGGCCTGAGTTTAATTTGGGCAGGGGCCTGGTGCTCAGTGAGGGTGAGTCTTACCTTGATATCAGCCTGTGCAGTGTGAGGGACTGCGGAACAAGGACTTAGGCCCAGCCCCCACCCCATGACTCGTGTCAGCACCCCAACTCCCTGCCCCAGGCCACATGGTGGGAGAAGGAGAAACGAGACTCAGGTTCCTCTTTACATACAGCCAGATGGATGGATGTCCAGATTTTTTACAAAACAAATGCTGAGGGAGGGCTTCATGACAGAAGTCCCTCCTGTGAGAGCATGCCCCTCCAGAGACTTTTAAAGCAGCAAGTTTCCCTTGAGCAATTCTAGTAGGATTCCACTCCCACATCTGTGGACAAGCAAGTGTGTGGGCAACAGAAAGGTGACTGAAGAGATGCTAGTCTCCCACCCACAGTCTCCCATATTCTTTCTCTGCCAGCCTGCCTCACTGCTTGGGCCCACGACCAGGGCTAAGGGGTGGGTACACTGGTGAGACCTGGACCAGCCCTTGACACAGAATCCTGTCTGGGCCCACTGCTGAGGGAATTCTATGGGGAAAATGTGAAGGTCAGGGCATAGCCAACCATGTGGCATGGGAGAAAGTGTACTATGTTCAGTCTAAGCATGCCCTTGGAACCCCACTGACCTCAGTCTCCCCATGTGTAAGATGGGGCTAGTGCCAGGCTCCGCCTTCCTCACAGGAATTACTGCAAGCAAGGGTCATAGGTGGGCATGATAGGTAGTGTCATATGAGAGGGGATCTGCACAAACTTGGGGTGTGGTCATGGCTTACACTGCAGATCAGCAGACTGCTTGGGGGAATGATTATGGGATGTACCATCTTCCTGGGGCATCTCTGCTTGGTGTTAAGGTCTAGCCACAGACACTATGGGAGACGTGTCTCTTCCTACCCAATGGGAGCCAGCATTGAGCCTGGCACAGTGACTGTGTGAATCCTGGATGCAGGGAGTGACAGGTAGCTGGGACAGGTCTCCAGGTCTGTGGCTTTTCTGTTAAGTGATTATTTTGTTACACCCTCATTCCTGGGCCACCTGCCAGGTTTATCTGTTGTACCTGTGGCATTCCTTATAACGTCAGATAAGTTATTACAGTTTATTCAACTCTAACAGGACAAATGAACAAAAGAACCATAAATAAGAGACCATTAAAGGTCTTTTGTGACAGATCCTGGATGTGCTTTCATTTCTGTCTCATTAGCTCCCAGTAAGACACAGACCAGTAAATTCTCTCCCTGCTTCCCTGGAATGGTGGACAGGACCTGTGACTGGGTCAGGTGTTTTCTTCTGTTTTCTGTGGCCCGAACTCCAACCTGGTTCCTGCACCCCTTTTGGAAACTGCCAAAGAGCTTTCTCCTTCCCGCTCTGCCATTTACCAGTATTATGGTCTTGGGGAAGTTGCCAAACTTCTTTTCCCTCTCAGACATCACTAGATCCCATGACCCCTGGTCTGCTCCTCAGGTAAAGTTATCCCATATTCTTTTTGGCAACACCAACCACTTCAGCTGGAATCCTACCCCAACCCCAGACCTGGTTCTTATTCAGTTCTCATCTCCTGCTCTACTGGGTCTCCCTGAAGTCGCTTCACTTTCCATGACTTACCCACTGTCTGTTCCAAAAGAACACATGGGAGGAGTGGGGATATATGTGAGGAAGATTCAAAGTTCTACATGATAATGTGCTGTATTAACACAAAAGAAAAACGCTGATGAATGTAAGATGACTTTCCCAGAAAACTGATTATGTATGAAAAATATTTTTTTTTTTACATTCCTCCAAAATAATGTGCAACCTAAATCAAAGCATTGCCCTCCTGGTTAACCAGAAGGTGGTCTGTTTCCTCTGATGCTCCCTTTAGGCCAGAGAAGGGTAGTGGGAAGACACTGACATTTGAATTAAGAGACCTGAGCTAGGGCTTTCATTCTGCCCTCCCTCGTGGTCTATATCAGTCTGAGTCCAGAGAAATACCCCATGCCTGTATTTCAGGAGCAGGGATTTTATTGATGAAATTGTTTATAATATTGCAATAGTTAAAAGGGCAAGTGAAATTGGAGGCAACCCAGAGATTAGGTGCAACTGGAAACCACTACCACCTGGAGGGTGGAAGGACAGGGAGAGGAGTTACAGAGCTAAGGAACTAGGGACATTGAGGGAGAGGGTATCTGAGGAATTCAGACCACCATAGAAACACATCTGTCACTGGGGATGCTACTCAAAGCAGAGAGAGTAGGAGAAATACTCTGGTTTCTCCTTTATTTCTGCCCTCCAACATCATGCCCATGCCTACTATTGGCAGAATCTAATCAAAAGCTAATTTTCAAGGAATCTTAGGATATGTGGTTTGCAATGGTTGATGCCCTGCAATACAGAGCAGGGGAGGATCATGGCATTAGATCTGAGACCAAATAGCAAATCAGCTCTTCCTCAAATCTTCTCATCCAAAAAATAAAAATAATCATACTGGCCCGGATACCACAATTTGAGGAGTGCCCTGACCTCTAAACAGGACTGTAAATGGCGGGGGGGGGGGGGAGAGGGAGTATTTGTTTTTGCCTCTTAGCTTTGAGCTTTTCTCCTGCTGTCACTGTCTTCATGGTGCTTTGGGACTTCATTTCTCTTAGCTTTTTTAAACTCTAGCAAATCAAGATAAAATGGGTAGGAGTTTCAAATTATAGCCAAGAGAGTAAGTCCACTACAGCCTATCACTTCAACTGATTACATAAAAATTCCTGACAGAAGTACTAAACACACTATCTAATGACTCTGAAAATTAAACAAAAGCAGGCAGATGGTACATAGGAGTCAAAATTTGGAGAAGTAAGCTGCATGGGGTGCATTTCCTTTTTTTCTCTCTTTTGTGGATTTGTGCTGAGGTTAGAACCACCACCAACAGAAGGTGAGAGAACTTAGGGTCTGAACCTAAATTAGTTGATTGCCTCTTGAAACAACAATAGCAAAATCAACATTCTATGAAGGATTATAATGGGACCCCAGAGTCTAAACAATATAACATTTACAGTGTCCTTTTCAGGTATAGTAACTTGAAATTATGCAATATACAAAGAGCCAGAAAAACATGACCAAATATCAAGAGAAAATACAATCAACATATGCCAACTTTAAGAAGACTTAGATGTTGGAATTATAAGAAAAGATTTTGTGGTTGATTATAACTTGAAATGAATGGGAAGATAGTTCTCAGAAAAGACATAGGGGTGCTTGGGTGGTTCAGTTGGTTAAGTGTCCGACTCTTGATTTTGGCTCAGGTCCTTATCTCACAGTTTGTGAGATCAAGCCCTGCATTGGGCTCTGCATTGATAGCATGGAACCTGCTTGGGATTCTCTCTGCTCCCACCTTCTCTCTTAAAATAATAATTAAAAAAAAACCCTTTAAAGTAAAAAGGGATATAGAAACTTGAAAATGAGCTAAATAGAAATTTTAGAACCAAAAACTTCAATATCTGAAATAAAAAATTCACTGGATAAGCTTAATAGCAGAATGGAGTTGACAAAGGAAAAAGTCAATGAACTTGAAGATAGATTAATAGAAATTATTCAATCTGAAAAAGAGGGACAACTGAGAAAAATTGACAGGACTTCAAGGACCTATGACATAATATAGGCTCTGAGATTCATGTCATTGAACTCCCAGAAGAGAGGAGAAAAAGTCTGGTGCAGAAAAAAAAATCTTTGAATGAAAGGTGTAAACTTACAGATTCAAGAAGCTGAGCAAACCTCAAACAGGCTAAACTCAAAGAAAACCATACATAGACACACATAACCAAACTGCTGAAAACCAAAGATAAACTCTAAATTCCTAAAAGCAGCTAGAGAAAATGACGCATTCTTCTATCTTATTCTTTACGAAGAATAATGATTTGATGGAGCTTTCTCAATAGAAAGCATGGAAGCCAGAAGAGAGTGAAACAGCATCTTTAAGTGCTAACATGAAATAGTTGTCAAACTAGAATTCTGTATCTAGTGAATATATCCTTCAAGAATGATGCAAAATAGGGGCGCCTGGGTGGCTCAGTCGGTTGAGCATCCCACTTTGGCTCAGATCATGATCTCACAATCTGTGAGTTCGAGCCCTGCATTGGGTCCTGTGCTGACAGCTCAGAGCTTGGAGCCTGCTTTGGATTCTGTGTCTCCCTCTCTCTCTGCCCCTCCCCTGCTCATGCTCTGTCTCTCTCTCTCTCTGTCAAAAATAAATCAACATTTAAAAAAATTTTTTTAAAGAATGATGCAAAATAAAGAGATACTCACATGAAGGGAAACTAATAATTTGTCAGCAGACCTGCTCTTATAAAAACTAAAAAGTTCTTTTGGTTGAAAGGAAATTATGCCAGAGATAAATCCACATCTTCAGGAATTGAGAGCAACAGAAATGGTGATTATTTGTGTAAATTATAAAAGGCTACATTGGTCCCCTTAAGTTCTTTAAAATATGTATTATTGATGAAAGGAAAACCGATAAATTGTCTAGTAGGGTTGTCACAGTACATAGATAAAATACTATACTATACTATACTATATATACTATAATGTAAAGTTCAGTGGGGAAAGATAAAGAGACCTATCTGTGGAGCTTCTGTATTATATTGAAGTGATATAATATTAACCCTAAGTATACTGAGAAAGATTATTGTGTATATTGTGATTTGTAGAGCAACAATTAAAATGGACCCAAAAATATAGATAAAATAGCATACTAAAAAATAAGCACATATTCCCAAAAAAGGCAGGAAAGTTGGAACAAAAGAATGAAAAACAGAGGGGACAAACAAAAAAGTAAAAGTGGTAGACCTAAATCAAACCATATCAGTAACTATATTAAATGTAAGTGGTCTAAATATAACAATTAAAAGATAGAGATTGTGAGAGTTGATTTAAAAAAAAGTCCCACTATATGCTGTCTACAAGAAACCAACTTGAAATATAGAGACAAAGATAAGTTCAAAGTAAAAAGATGGACAAGGTAACCATGCAAACAATAATAAAAAGAAAGCTGAAGTGGTTATATTAATAGAAGACAAGGTAGACTTCAGAATAAGGAATGTTATCAAGGATAAAGAGGGGCATAATATAAAAATAAAAATGCCAACTTACCAAGAAGACATAACAATCCCAATTGTATATACATTTAGTAATTGTGTTTTTGAAATACATGAAGCAAAATCTGACAGAACTGAAAGGAGAAATATACAAATCCACAACACTATATCTAAGGATGTAGAAGACCTGAACAACACTATCAATAACTTAACTGATATTAATCAAATATTTCACCTCAAAAAAATAAAATGAGCATTATTTTCAAAGTACACATGTAACATTCACCAAGAAAGACCATTTTCTGGGTCTAAAAAACCTTGGCAAATTTAAAAGAATTTAAATAAAAAAGATGTTTCAGATTATAACAGAATTAAACTAGAAATTAATATAGAAAAGCATCTGGAAAATTTACAAATACTTAGAAATTAAGCAACTCTTGTAAATGGATCAAAGAGAAAACCACACAGAAAATTAGAAAATCTGTGAATTAAATGAAAATGAAAACAAAAATAAGTAATTTTATGGGACGCTGCTAAATTACTTCAATAGATGCACAAATGGCATTTGACAATATTCAATATCCATTCCTTTTTTAAAATTTTAAAATGTTTTTATTTATTTTAGAAAGAGGGAGTGGGAGAGGGGCAGAGAGAGAGAGGGAGACACAGAATCTGGAGCAGGCTACAGGCTCTGAGCTGTCAGCACAGAGCTTGACACAGGGCTTGAACTCACAAGCCCTGAGATCATGACCTGAGCTGAAGTCGGACATTCAACCGACTGAGTCACCCAGGCCCCCCTTCAATATCCATTCCTGATTAACAACAACAACAACAACTGTCTTAACTAAAGGCATCTACAACAAACCTACAGCTAACACGGTACCTAATGGTGAAATGGTGTGGTAGTGGTGAATGATTTTCTTCTAAGATTGGGAAAAAGGCAAGGATGACTGTTCCCATCACTCCTATTTAATGTCCTACTGAAGGTCCTAGCCAGTAAAATGAGGCAAGAAAAAGATATAAAAGGCCCACTGACGGTAAAGAAGTAAATAAAATGGTCTCTATTCATAAACAACATGATTATTTACATAGAAAATCCCAAGAAATCTACCAAAGAAAGTGCTAGAACCAATCGGTGAATCTATATAAGTTGCAGGATACATGATCAATATACAAAAATCAATTGTACTTCTGGATAGTAACATCAATTGGAAATTGAAATTAAAAAGAAAATGCCAGGGGCGCCTGGGTGGCTTAGTCAATTAAGTGTCTGACTCTCGATTTCAGCTCAGGTCTTGATCCCACAGCTCAGAACCTGCTTGGGATTCTCTCTCTCTGCCTCTCCCCTGCTCATGCTCTCTCTCAAAATAAATAAAAAACTTAAAAAAATGCCAAATAAAAAGATAGCACCATTTAACAACAGCATCAAAATGGAAATACTTCAGTATTAAAATATGAGCATCAAAATATGAGCATAATCTTGATGCACATCTCTAAAGCACAAAATATTGGTGAAAGAAATCAAAGAAGACCTAAACAAATTAAGACATTTACCACGTTCATGGACTGGAAGATTCAATACTGTTAAGATACCAATTCTCTCCAAACTGACTACAGATTCAATGAAATCCAAGTCAAGATCCCTGCAGGCTTGTTTTTTGCAGATATAGACAAGGTGATTCTAAAGTGTATATGGAGAATTAAAAGAACTAGAACAGCCAAGCAATTTTTAAAAGGAAAAACAAAGTTGGAATTATCTACTACCTGATCTAAGGACTTACCATGAAGCTATGGTAATAAAGACAGTGTGGTAGTGGTGAAAGAATAAACATCTACATTGATGGGACAGAATCCAGAATCAAGAAATAGATCTGCATATATACTGTCAATTGATTTTCCAAAAAAGTTCAAAGGCAACCCAGTTGTTGTCCTTTCAATAAACGGTGCTGGTGAGGATGTGGGGGAACTGGAACACTCATACACTGCTGTTGGGAAGGTAAAATGTATGGACACCTTGGAAAACAGCCTACAGTTTCTTATAAATTTAAATATACTTATATAAGACTTGACAGCACTACTCCCCAAAGAAAGGAAAAGTTATGTTCTCACAAACATCCACATGTGAATGTTAATAATGCCTTTATTGTCAAAAGCTGGAAACAACCCAAACGTTCTTCAGTTAGAGTGAATGGATGAACTATTGTACAGCCACACAATGGAATACTATTCAGCAATAAAAAATGAACAAACTAGTGATACCTATAACATGGATCTTAAAATACATTATGCTAAGTGAAAGAAGACAGACTTAAAAGAACAAATATGTATGATGCTATTTATATGACATTTGGAGAAAACAAAACTAGGAAGATAGAAAACAGACCCCTAGTTGCCAGGGGCTGGGATTGAGGGTGGCTACAAAGAGACTACAGGAGGGACTTGGGGGATGATGGAACTGTTCTGTATCTTGATTGTCAAAATCAACTGTAAGCCCAAAAGAGTGGATTTTACTTTATTCAAGTCTGAATCTCAATAAAAAAGCAAAAGCAGGGGCGCCTGGGTGGCGCAGTCGGTTAAGCGTCCGACTTCAGCCAGGTCACGATCTCACGGTCTGTGAGTTCGAGCCCCGCGTCAGGCTCTGGGCTGATGGCTCGGAGCCTGGAGCCTGTTTCCGATTCTGTGTCTCCCTCTTTCTCTGCCCCTCGCCCGTTCATGCTCTGTCTCTCTCTGTCCCAAAAATAAATAAACGTTGAAAAAAAATTAAAAAAAAAAGCAAAAGCAAAAAAAAATAATAAAGCACAAAAGAAAGTAAACAATTTATATCACAGACTGCAAATAATATTTACTGGGCATGTGTGTGCCATTTGCTGGAACTTATGATGGACCCTTGAAGACACAAAGATAAATAATATAACCCATTGAAGGAGGGTAAGGTATGACAACAAAGGTTTGGAATTGCTGTTGAGGGATATTGGATATGGGGCTGACATGTAGTCATGGCATGCCATGAGAGCACTAAGTAGGGGTCATCAGGTATAGGTGGGGTGGGTAAGATGGAGAATAAGACAGGCTTCCCAGAGGAGGAATTGCTTCAACTGAGTTTTGAAGGATGAGAAGAAGTTAGGCAGGTGAGGAGAGGCTATGGACATTGGCTAGGACTGGCCTCCCATTCGATATTTGAATATTCAATCTCAGCACTTTGCACCTGCTGTTTCTTCTGCTTGGACTGATAGATCCTATAGACTCATTTCTTCCCATCCGTCAGGGTAAGCCACCTTCTCAGAGGGGTCTGCCTGACTACCCTAGTCAAAGACATCCTTCCCCATTGCTCTTATATCACCCTGTTTATTTCCCTCATAAGTCTTGCTTGTTTATGGTATAAGCACATGGGCTCTGGGTTCTAAGCCCAATTTGGCCCTTTATTAGCAGTGTGACCATATTAGCAGTGTGAGCAAATCATTCACATTTTATGTGTCTGGTTTCTTCATTTCTTTTTATTTTATTCATTTCTAAATAGGAATAATAATAACTACTTCATAGGACTGTCATCAGGCTAAAATGGGTTAATATAGGGGCGCCTGGGTGGCTCAGTCGGTTAAGCGTCCGACTTTAGCTCAGGTCAGGATCTTGCGGTCCGTGAGTTCGAGCCTCGCGTCGGGCTCTGGGCTGACAGCTCAGAGCCTGGAGCCTGCTTCCGATTCTGTGTCTCCCTCTCTCTCTGCCCCTCCCCCCATTCATGCTCTGTCTCTCTCTGTCTCAAAAATAAACGTTAAAAAAAAATTTAAACTTAAAATAAAATAAAATAAAATAAAATGGGTTAATATATATAAAGTGCCTAGAACAACCCCCAGTTTCTTCCTAGCACAGTGCTTATAGCACATAATAGGCACTTTATAAAATACTTGAATGGATTGTGAGGAACTGAAAAGAAGGAACTTTCCTATATTCACCAGCAGATGGCGCATGTATGCAAAGAAAAATTAAGACTCGTTCCACTTTGCCACAAATTGGCCAACAGATGTCGTTACAGCTCTCTGGGTAAAGGAACCAAGACCTGTGACTGAGCTGGCTGAGCCAGTGGTCAAACCCAGGTGGGATGATGGACAAATATTCCAAATGGAGGGCCAGAAAGTTAGAATTGTATTAAAAAGCCAAAGTTGAGGAGCTAAGGATAAATTATGTTTTACACGATTGCATATTCTATAGCCACATTTTCTTTCTGCTTTCTCACTTTACTAAACAGTAACAAGGAGCTAGCCATACAGGCATCTTCTATAACGGCAACCTCAGTTCAATGATGTGGAAGGTTATGGGAGCCAAAGGGAGTGGGCATCTGACATGCAGCAGGGGGAGGCCATGAGCCCTGCGTGATGTTTCTTCCCTGGTGCTTTGGATTTCTGTGGGGCAAGGACAGTGCTCACAAATCTCTGTCCTCCAGGATTGGGAACCCAAAAGGGAACTGGACCCAACCCCTGAGGGGAACTTCTGGTCCTGTGTGGACAATGGGCCAGAAAACCAATCTATACAAATAAAGGTCTAGCGGGTGTAATGATGGGAAGAAGAGGTGAGGGGAGGACAGCAGAGGGGACTAGAGATGTCCTGATGCTTTCTGCATAGGGAAAGCATTTCAGGCAGAGGGTACCAGGTGAGCCAAGGTATGGGGTCTGGAATCACTGGGCTCAGTTACTAAAATCTAAGTGATTTGGTGTAGCTGGAGAATAGACGTTCAAGGAGGCTGGAGGATAAGGTCAAGGACGGAGAGTGTATTAGTTATCTAGTGTTGGTAGACTAGCTAGTCTAGCAGTCTAGCACTTTTTCTTTTCCCCTTCACGTCTTGTTAAAAGTCACTGGAGTCCAAGGCCCACCAGCCTGGAACAGTCCTACATTATTCTTGTCCCAATATAACTATTAACAGTGGCCTCTTTCACTCTCCAAAGTTTTCTGGTTTGGTTGGTCACCTTATTTAGGGGCCCCATGTGCTTCCATTATCACAGTGACCCAGTCTTTATTGAGGACAGGAGCAGGATCTGGTCCATCTCAGCAGGTGCTGAGGTTCAGGAAGAATGAGTTTTATACGTGGGGACCACAGAGCTTGGGGTTCCAGAGCAAACCCTTCATTTCTCTCAGGGAAGGATAGAGATACTCCCTAGCAGGGTTTCTGCCTGCAAGAGGTTTCCAAGGCCTGCTGGAAGCTGCTGATGGGAGGCTGCAAAGTCCTCCAAACCCTTTGTTGTTGGCTTCCCCTCCCCACTGCCCTCCCCTCCCCCCGCCCCATCTCTAGGCTACCACAGGCTTGGGTCTGGCTTTAAGAAGAATGACCAGAGGGATGGAGACAGAGAGTGAGGAGACGAGACAGCCCTGCCAGATACTCAAACCTAGAGTAGGGCAGGGATGGCCCCAGAGGTATCTTGGGTTCTGGATCTGCTTTGATTCTGACACTTGGGGTGACCTGGCTGGCCTCCTACACTCTCTGGGCCTCAATTTCCCCATCAATACAATGAAGGGTTAGTTGAAGTGGTCTCATGGGACCAGCCGGCCCTAGGTGAATTGGCCTGGGACGGTGCTGAAGGAGGGGGTGGGGATGGTGAGGGAGGGGGTGGAGGAGGGGACTCCAAAGGCCACCAAGCACATTACCACAGAAATATTAACTGCCCCATCACTTCTCCCAGTCCAGCAAAGGCCATGTCCATAAATTAGGGCCGTGAGTCTGCCAGGCAGAGACTTAATGAAGGAGATGAACTTCAGTGAGAGCAGGCAGGACCTCTGGAGGTCACAAGTCCAGTCCCAGCCTGGACAAAAAGAACCTGGAACCAGAGAGGGGCACGGGGTGTCCAAGGTCAATGTTGGACTGGGCCAGGAAGGCAGGAGCCAGCTCTGCCATGTTCACTGTTGTATCTCCGGCACCCGGCGCACAGTAGGGTCTCAACTAGTATTTGTAACGGAGGACCAAATGGTGTGGCAAATAATGCCAAGCTCAGATGGAAACCCAGACCTCTGGACTCTAGCCAGGCCCTTCCTAGTTCCCACAGCAGACCTGAAGCGCATGGGTAGGAAAGGGGCTGCAGAAGTAAAAGTCTTCTCAAGGAGATAGGCCACTGCTTCCCTTTGTTTCTGAGAGGAAATTTCAGCTTTTACAGGGCCACAAACCCTGGGGTGTCTGACATGTTTCTCAAAGAGCGTAGCTGGTTTCATGTCTATCACATTTCTGACTGTTACACACCTTTTCTCTCCTTCTTCTCTCTTTAGGGGGACAAACCAGATGGAGTTCTTCCCCCTGGCACTTGGCCCTTGCACCCCCCTGCCCACCTCAGACTTCCAGCAGCACAAGAAGCTTATGATTAGAGCGGAAGGCTGGTCATTCGATCGATGAGACTTCGGCACTGCTGAGACCGTCCGGAGGGGTGGGTGGCATCAGGGTATCAGGTCAGGGCCAGCCAGACCCCTCCATCTTATCCTTTCCTGCAAGGCCTCTTCTGGGCTCCTGTGGAAGCCCTTATCTCCTTGCCCATCTGGGCTCCCATGGGCATGGCTTAGGTCTGATTTCTCTCTCTATCTCCAGTGCCCAGCGTCTGGCACAAAAAGGATGGGCAGAAGGGAGCAAAAAGGAAGAGGCACCGTGCAGTGATCCTGCTTCCCATATCCTCTAAGGGAAGAGATCCCTCCAGAGCCTCCCAGTGAAGAATGTGAGGAATGCAGATCTGACTTATGTACACACACCCACCTACCTAACCCCAGCCATTAATGGTATTCTCTAATTCTCAGACTAACAAGATCTTCCTGCCTCCAGTTCTTTGCCCAGCTGATACTTCTGAGTTTTCTCCGTTCTTCAAAGTCCTACTCCTCTTTCAAAACCCTGCTCAAATGTGACTTCCTCTAAGTAGAAGCCTCTCAAGGCTGGGCCAGGGGCCCCTACTCTAAGCTCTGTTTCCTGGGACTTCTTTTCTCTAGATCATGATTAAATAGGATTCTCCCTGGGTCATTAGCTTCTCTAGAACTGGCAAAGTTGTATTCAGTCGAGGCTGAATGGCTGGCTGGATTTGTGGGGGAGGCAAGGCTAGGGGCCCTGGGGACCTGTTGATAGTCCCATACGGCCAAAGGCCACTGACAGGCTGCAAGAAGGATGACAGCCCAGAAATGACATTTAACGGGAATCAGTGAATGGCACTGAGGTTAAATATGAACTGGCATACATTAGGCACTCAATTAGTTGATTTTTGACAACTATTGACTTGGTACTTAGCTTAACAGCAGCTCTCATATAAAACCCTCAAAGATTTTTGCTGACAATGAACCCACAGCTAACAGCATGCTTTATTCGCCAGGACTCACTGCAGTCTTATGTTACCTTACGAGGGCATATCTTTGGAACTGGGGAGGTGACCTGTTAGAGACACAGTTCTCTAACCTGTGTTAGAGAGATCATTACTGTTTCGTCCTGGGGGACTGGCAGGGCACCCTTTGAGGGTCACTCACAGATGGGAACGTTTCAAGAGAATCTGACCCCCTCTCATGAGGAATGACTGGGAGAAGGGGTAGGGAATTTGCTGGGAACAGATAAGGAGACTCATGGCACCATCTCCAATTCTGTGAAGAGCTATCGTGGGTGACCTACACTCCTGGCCCCGGGGCAGAGCTGCCACTGTCAGGGAGTCCCAGGCAGACTCCTCTGGCAATGAGAGGGATGCTCCCAGGAGAGGAGGGAGTGAGCTCCTCATCGAAAGAGGGTGCTCCTTATTGGGATGATCTAGGTGGCTTCCCACTTTACCTCTGAGGTCCTTTCCAGCGTCTAGAAGGCACAAATTCTAACATTATGTGGCCCTAAGATTCTAAAATGCCAGAATTCTAGCCTTCCGCCATGTAGTTCTAGGGCGCCAAGACCATGAATGCAAAATAATCCAGTCTGGGGACCTTAGGGCAGGAGATACGCCGCTTACCCTGGCCCTACTGGCCCAGAACCCACCTGTCGTTTTGCTCCACATTATCTCGAGGGGTCATTTTATCCACACCCACCCCTCTCCACCTCTAGGCTGCTTTTCCTCCTGCATACCCAAGGTGCAGTCCTTAGCCCTCTAGCCAGGACAGCATAGCATGGCACAGGTCATAAGAGAATGTCAGGTAACTCATCAGAGGGGATGATATCAAAGTGGCAAATCACGATCCCTCTGTTCCCGCCTGAATTAACTGCTTCTGATTCTCTTTAGCTGGATTTCCTCCCCGAGAGCCTCATCTGATGCTAGCGTTTGTCAGTCCAACTGCATCTCCCCCACAGCCGCCACCCTCACCGCAGTGATGAGGAAGAATGACAGGGTTAAGAGGATGTAGAGGAAGTGTAGGATCCCACGTGGGCTGTGGATAACCCCCTCTCAGAGGATAAAAGGCAGGCTGGCTTGGAGAGCAATGCAATCACAGTGGGAAGTCCCTCCATGCCTGCTACATGCAGTCAGAGCCTATCTCTTCCCCCATACGCCAGGCGGAGACACCAAAGGTCACTGCCTCACTTCAGGGAGGTCCAAAACGCCCTCCCAAGTGTCCCCTCCCACCTCCTTCAATGCCCCAAGGTCAGCAGGAATGACATGGCACCACTTACAAGAGTAGAGTATCCGAGATTATTGCAGACTTTATAGAAAACTGCCCAAGGGAGATCCAGATGTCCTGGGTGGGGTTGGGAAGGCAGGCCTCAGCCAATATGTTGAAGGAGGAGAGCCTTCCTGTGTGTAGAGGCAGCACAGGCCAGCCATTCTGCCTGACCTAGGGGATGGGAGTCAGGGAGAGGCAGCCCCCTCCCCACTCACCAGTTGTGCTTTGGGATCATGCAGAAGGCAGGGCACTGAGGCTCTGACCCTAAACAGGATGGCTTGTGCCTGAGACAAGAAATGAGGCCCCTCACCTCTTCCAAAAGGCATGGGGGAGGGGGGCATGACAGCAAGGAAACCCCGGGAGAAAAGAGTCACATGGGTGGGAAAGGGTGTGTGGAGAGCAGCTCCCAGCCCTTCAGAGCCCCTCCCCTACCTCTCTCTGAGGCCACAATGTACAGGTGACCCTGGTTCTGAGGCCCAGCCAACTACTTTGAACCCCCAGGAGTCTCTCCTTCCTCATGGGCATCTGGTTGGGGCCAGTATGGTTGGAGGACGCTTGGCACCTGCACCTGCCTTGCAGGGCTGGAGAGCTCATCCTAGGAGGAAAGAGGGTGGGCACATCCCAGGAATGGATTCCTCACTGGACCCTGACCCAGTGAATGGCAGAGGTGGATAGTGAATGCAAGTGATGGGTGTAGGAGGGGATAGATAGCCTAAAACTTGGGCAGGGAGATTAAACTCAGATCCGGGTGAAGACCTGAGAGTCTGGAGATTAGGGACAAGCACTGAGTATTAGGGGATCAGAGAGCCCCGGTGAGAAAGGCTGAGGATCGGTTCCATACTAAGGCTATAATGGGGTATGACTGTCCCGGGGATGGGAGACCGTTGGAGCTGAGCCCCAAGCCTGGGCCAAGGAAGGGAGGAGCCTGAGCCAGAGCTGCGGTGGTGGGCAGTATGAAAGACATCCCCTTATTGGGGGAGGGTGCCTAACCCTCAGAGTCTGGGGATGTGGGTGTTTGCAGGATGGAGGGCTCAGAGCTCCGGGATGAGAAGGTTCGAAGTCCACAAAAACCTTCAGGTGGGGGTGCTCTGCTTCTGAGACCAGAATGGGATGTAAGGGTCCCTGAGCCCTGGGAAGGAAGTTGAGGTCTCCAAGCTGGAGATGGGAGTCAGTAATGTCTAGGATGGTTTCCCAGTGAGAGGGCAGGCCTCAAAGTACAGGGTGGTGGAGGCAGTCTCAGGGCTTTCGGATTGAAGGACAAAGTTTCCTGGAGAGTCTTGAAAAGGGAAGGTGCTTTTTGGTGGTTTAGGAGGGATGTGTCAGAGCCTGGGATGGGCAAGTAGGGTTTCTGAAATCAGAAGGGGGTGTCTCTCGATCTTTGATGGTGAGAGCTCTCAGAGGCTGGGGAGAGGGGGTACAGCTTGGGGTCTCCGGGTCGGGGGGATGTCATAATCCAAAGGTCTCAGGCCGGGAAGGGGCAAGTCTCGAAGCCCCCAACTCGCGGGTGTCTCATACCCATGGCTTCAAGCCAGACAGCCCCAGTAAAGTCATAAGCTGGCAGGAACAGCCATCAACCCCCAAGGGGTGACACTCAGAGGCCCGAGCCCGGGGAAGTGGCACGGGAGCCGGAGGGGGCAGCCGGAGCGGGCGCGCGGCGAGGGTCGGCGTCCTGCTCATAGCGGTAGTGGTAGCCCTCCATCTGGTCCCGGCAGGCCTCGCGCAAGTTGCGCATCCAGCGCTGGATGCCGCGGCGGTTTAGGTAGAGCACCATGAGGAAGATGAGGCCGATGAGCGCCAGCACCAGCCCGAAGAAGACGTAGGAGGCTTCCAGCTCCGGGCCGGCGAGTTCCACTTCTTCCCCGCGACCGTATGCATCGCCGTCGGCACAGCGCAGCCGAGCCTCGTCCAGGTCCAGGAAAGGCCGGTCCTGCAGCGCCCGCGGGGCGGCGCAGCGCAGGCGCCGCGCGTCGGGTACGCGCTCAGTGGAGTTGCGCAGCCAGGCCAGCAGGGGGCGCGCGGCACAGCCGCAGCTCAGGGGGTTGTCGGCGAGCAGCAGGCGCGGCGCGGGGAGGCCGCCATCGCGCTCGAGCGCGCGCAGCTCGTCGGGGCCCAGGCCGGTCAACGCGTTGAGGCGCGCGTCCAGCTGCTCCAGGCGCGGCCGGCTCAGAGCTGCGGGCGGCAGGCGGCTCAGCGCGTTGCCCGCCAGGCCCACCAGGCGCAGCTCGTCCAGCGGGGCGAGCGCGGTGTCCAGCGCGGCCAGCAGCGTGGGGCCGCCCCGCCCCAGCGCGTGGTTGAGCTGCAGGGAACGCAGCGCGGGCAGTCCGCGGAAGGCGCCGCCGCCCAGCGCGCGCAGAGGGTTGTTGCTCAGGTCGAGCGCCGTCAGGCTGGGCAGCCCGTCGAAGGCGCCGTCCTCCACCACCTCGATGTTGTTGTGCGTGAGGCGCAGCGCGCTGAGGAGCGGCAGGCGCACGCCGCCCGCTGCCGCCTCCTCCTCCTCCCCGTCAGCGTCCCCGCCGGCGAAGGCGGCCGCGCGAAGCACGGTCAGGTTGGCGCCCACGATGGTGAGGTTGCGCGCGTCGGGCGGCACGTCCCGCGGGGGCTGCCGGAGCTCGGCGCCCGACGCGCAGCGCAACAGCAGCTTGGGGCCGCCGAAGCAGTAGCACTGGAAGGGACAGGGCGCGGCGGGCCGGCTCAGCGCCGCCGCCACCAGCAGCAGCCCCGGCAGGAGCGGCCCCCTTTGCTCCGGCTGTCCCGAGCGCGGGGCCATCGCAGCTGCCCCCGCATCCAGCGCCCTGGCCGCCGCGCTCACCAGTGAGTTCGGAGCGCCTGGGGGGCGGGGAGGGGGGCGGCCGGGGCAAGTCCTTGACCCGGAGCGGCTGGCGGTCGCGGTCGGTCCGTCCGCTGGCTCTAAAGTCCGAGGAGCCTTCACTTTCCTGTCTGGGGCGAGAGGGGTCAGGCGGGGAGCGGAGCCCCCCGCCCCCGGTGCCCTCCTCGCCCTGCGCGCCGGCCTCCGACTTCCGCGGCCGTTCCGGGCTTGGAGCCGAGTGGGCAGGGTTTGTCGGTTTGTCTCCCCCCTCCCCGCCTCCCGGCCTCCTCCTCCTCCCCCAGAGGAGCCTCCGCGCCCTCCTCGCCCAGAGGAGGGGTGGGAGGCTCCGGAGAATCAGAGCTTTCCGCTGCTGCGCTTTCTCTCCCCCACTCTCCAGCTCCGGGGCTGCTGAGAAGTTTGGCTCTCCGAGCCTCTGACTTGCTTCCCCCTCATCTCCCCCCATCCCCCCAGGCTGAAGCTGGTTCCTTCCTCCTCCCTCTAAGGCACGTGTGGGGCGGGGCCGGGCGGGGGAGAGCTGGCAGGTGGGTCAGCACCACAGTGCGAGAATTTGCGGGGAGGACCTTAGAGTTCCCCCTTCAAACACAGGCAGGGGTGAGGGGTGGGCTGAGAAAGTTACTCATCTTTCAGCCTCTTCCTGATCTGTGTGGCCAAGGAGAGGTCTGTGCTAGGAGAGACTGGAAAATCCCCAGCCTTGGTTCCCCCCTCAGCAACCCCAGTTACATTAGGCCTGGCTGGGTCACCACTCTTGCAGGTCCTGTGGGACCAACGTTTTCTCAACCCCATCCTACCTTCACCCAGGGGAGTCAGCGACACCCCCTCCTCCTTTCTTTCCCCCCACTCCAACTCACTGGCTGCTCTGCAGGGAGTTCTTACATCTGGTTTCCTCCACCAGGCTGGACTCCACCCCCAAGCACTCTCCTAGGCCCTAGGACCTGATGGGTGTGGTGATTCAGCTCTTTGCTGTCCCCTCCCAGTACTTGGGCACCCCGTTTGATTGTTCTGCTGGGTCTCAGGAGCCTGGGATTGTTAGATACCACTGACTGCCCCTCCTCCCTTCCAGGGTATCCCACCTGTAAATGGTGAATGGGTGAGAGGGTTTGGAGTTCCAAAGATTTGGAGAATTGGAGTAGATTTTGAAGCATTGGGAGGGGGTGGGGGGGGGGGTCTCAGAGGGGGCCATGGCTGAGCTGCTTATAGGTTTGTTTTGTTCTGGATTTTTTTTTTTTTTTTTTTCAGAACTGGGAAGCTCCAGACCTGATTTAAAGAGATAGGCTCCCGAGAAGGGAGTATTCCTTGCCTTGACATGAATTATTCAGGCCGGAGAGGCTGACACTTGATCCACAGGCCATTCTGGTATCAGCAGAGCTGGTTGGGATGGAGGCTCCACCCTCCCCCCCATAGGAATCAGTTAGTCTTTCTCCTGAATTAGGGACAGTTGTTGGATTGACTTCTTCCCTGAGGTTATATTTAACAGATTGGCCAACAGATCAATACCACTTAAGGAGAAGAGGCAGACCCTGCAGTGGCTGGGTCCCAGGCAAAGACCAACAACATCAAGGACCAGGTCTGTTGATGCTGGCGTGGGGGGTGGGAGCTCCCCTCCCCCTTCCATCTCTCTCCCCATTCCCATAATCGCTCCCAGCTTTTAGCAGATGAGAACAAGAAGTTGCATGTGCAGGATTGGACATGTCTATAAGATGTACACGCATGTGTACTTGTACATGTAGAAGCAAGTTTGACACATGAACAGCCCAAGGTACATCCACATGTGAGGAAATACAGACTCATGCTTACTTGAGTGTGCATACACATGTATAGGAAGGTGTGCACAAGCTTGCACATGGTTGCAGGCAGGCTCAGATAAAACTCATGCGAGTACATGCAAGCTCATTCATACATGTAACATACATACATGTTAACATAGATTTGAGTACATCCTGGTATGTGTCCATACATTCATAAGCACATACACACTTGAATATTCATTTTTCTGTTATGTAGGTTCCTGGGTACATTCTCTGAGGGGCAAGCTTACAGACCCATGCATGCAAGCACATGCATCCAGAGATTGGACAACACACCCTGAGCCCATTCCTGCCCTCCACCATGCCCTTGGTTTGTATAAGTAACAGGCTGAGATGTCTTTTCTCATATGGGCACAGGTGCTCAAACAGCCATTGGGGCTGTGCCCTCAGCTACTGTACTCCCGCCACTCCTGGCCCATATCAACGCTAAGCCCTAGCTCTGACATCTCCCTGGTGAGAGGCACTGGCTTTTCTTCCTATTGTGTTTCCAGTACAGGAACTAGCACCAGTGAGTGTGCAGTAAATGTAGGTGGGTGGATGGAAGGATGGATGGAAAGGTCTCTGCTTCCCTGTCCCACTGCATAGAACCCTTTCTGCCTCCAGCCTCTGAGGAATTACAAACCAACTGCCAAGGCCAGAGCCCCCTCTCTAGGACCCCATGGTGGCTGGTTCCTGGTGTGCTGATGGACTCCTTGAGAAGGGGCTGTAGGACAGCAGGCAGCCTTAGGGGGGAAAGGGGGAGCTAGACATCTCAATTGAAGATGGAGGCCCAGAGAGAACCTAGAAACATCAGGTACCAGAGAATAAAGCAATGACCATGTTTTATAAGTGGGGAGTCTGAGGCCAGAGGGCCAGGGACTTGCCTCAAAGCCAGTGGCTGTCTGGGCTTAGCCTAGGACCTGGCCCCAGGCTCCTTGCCCAGGCCTTTGTCCAAGGTATTGGCCTCATCTTAGCGGGACCAGTGCAACAGGGAATCTCATCCTGCCCCCAGGAAACTGAAGCCGGCTACAGACGCCAGGATGGGTATGGTGTGACCTTGGACCTCTCTCCGCCTCTGTCAACTTCTGGAAAGTAGATGGGCTTCTGAATTCCTATCCTTCTTAGTCTTCTCAGAGCTGTTGTGACAATGTGAATGGAAAGTGATTTGCAACAAGAAAAGCCTTATCAACCAGGGCCCGGGGGCCTTGTCTCCTCTGTGACAGGACATGGCATTGTCCTTTTCTGGGACTAATTAGCTCCCATGTCATTTTGCCCTGTTTCGTCTTCCTTCTGCCCCCAGCATAGCAAATTCATGATAGGTGGTAAAAGGAATGAATCTCTACTTGCAGTCTCTGTGAATGTCCCTACCCAACCTCCTCCTCCCCTCCCCTCTCCTCTTTATGCAGGTGTTCCCCTTTTCTGTTCAAGTTTCCCTGGAACCAAGTCTGTGAGCTATTTTGGGGTCTCTCTTCTCTGGAGGAACTTCTCTCTCCATGTTGTCATGCATTCAGCACGCAGTAGGTGTTCAATAAATGTAAGTCCAATTGTGTCTGGGGCTGTATTCATTCTCTGATGCATCCAGTGGAAGTATCTTAGCTCATACATTTTTCCCCACTTGGGGTGCTCTCTCCCCTTGACTCTATTCCTTCAGCACAGCCCAGTCAGAGCTCAGCTTGGGTTCTGTCCCCTTCAGGAAGCCTTCATGGCTTCCTTTTCTCTCCTTTGAATTTCACTTAGCAGTCAGAGGGCTGATGCTCCTCTGAGCCCCCTGACTGTCAGCAACTGAGCTCAGGACTGGTCTGGTCTCCTGTGGTGTCATCTCAGAGCTCAGCATGGAGAAGGGACCAATGGATGAAATAATGGTTTAAAAATCTCTTGCTGATCCTGAGACAGGCAAGATGAGGAGCCCCCATCTACACTTCACACAGCCTCCCAGAAAGGTGAAGTGCTTTCCCCAAGGTTGCACAGCTGACCCAAGCCTGACAGTAGCTCGGGTTTCCTGCTCATCTTCTATGCTGCAGCCCTCCCAATCCTAGGCTCTCTCTCTGTAGAGTGTGACTAGGTTAGATCCCAGGGGACCCTGTGGGCAAAGAGTTCAAGCGTTCAGGGTTTCCTTAGGACTCAGCAAATGAGTCATCCCAGCCCCACCCAAGCAGAGTGACTGCCCTTTGCAGGTTGAGAATCCCCCCATGTCAGCTTCACTGGACCTAGTTCTTGAATTTATTACCACACTAGGCTCCAGAGCCCCTCTCTGAGCCTTCCAAGGCACTCTCCTCTCCAAAGGCCTTGCCCTCTGTAAGGTCCACTGAGCCTTGGCAGGGAGCCTGCAGAGGTTTGGCAATTTCCCTGAGGTCACCCACCAGGTAGTCCCTTCCCCACCTGCCTCCTGCTCCATTTGTCCATCAGAGGTGTCTCAGTGTTCCAGAAGTCTTTAGGCAAGTCTGCCTTCCCAGATCTCAGTTTCCCTGTCTGCAAAAAATGTGTGTGTGTAGACAGGATGATCTTGGAGGGCTTTCAGTGCTGTGCCCCTTGACCTTTTAGGGATGCAGGTCATGGAAGGCAAGGTAATACTGTGATTTGCCCAAGTTGGTGAGCCCACCTTGATGTGTGACCTTGAACTTGGCTCCATCCCAACTATATAGTGCTGTAGCATAGTCTGGTGGGGGAGGACGGTCTTCCTAGCAGCCTGTGATATCTAGGGCCCCTTTATCTTGGCAGACTCCCTTTTCGTCTGTTCCCCCCTTCCTCTGAGGCAAGTGGAGGAGCAGCTGGGCAGGGCTGACATGACGAAGCTCAGTCATTAGGTAGTGGGGGAGGCCCCAGGTTCTCTCCTCTGGTGTAGCTTCTGCACTGGCAGAGAGGGGAAAACTCCACTTCAGGCTTTGCTGTTCCCATTTTTCACTCCCCTCCCCCCCACCCCCCCACTGACTATGAGACACAGGAAAATCCATAGGCCCAAGATTCATTTTCTCCATTGAGTCAGCAGAGGCCACGCTCTGCTTTTGAGGGGCCAGCAACTGGCTTTTAAATAACTCTCTGATATTTAATACCCTCCTCCTCCACTCTGCAGCCTGGGCCTCTGGGGAAAGGCTAGAATAAATGAGCTGGATGAGTCCTCTCAAAGTCGTAAGTGTTCCTGCCTCCACCTCAACCCACCCTCCCCCACCCAGACTCCCAGGCCATTGGGGAAAACCTGATTCTTTATTAGCCTTGCACTGTGCTTTACAGTTTTTAAGTGGTGTCCCAGTCTGGGTTTGTTACCCCCAGGTTAGAATTGAAACCTGAAGTTTAGAAAAGGGAAGTGACCCCATTTTGCTTTTGGTCTTGGTCTACTAGTGGCTGGCTGTGTGACTGTGAGCAGGTTCATGTCCTTCTCTGGGCTTCTAATCCCTTCACTGTGCTACAAGGTGGTTCAGCCGGTGAGTTGCTGCTGGTCCCTCTAGCTGTAAAGTTTTCATGAGTTGCTGCCCTGATCTAGGTCTCCTCTCACGGAACTACTTTTTGCCTCCACACTCTTCTTCCTGGGGAAGCTGAAAGGCAGAGCAGACTTAGGCTCAAGGCCAGCCAGGGTTCCGGTATAAACTCAGTTGAGTCAGGGGCAGGAGTTGGTAGGGGGAAGGGGAAGGAGCAGGGTTGGGGGTTTTCCTCTCCTCCCCTCCCCTCCCTTCCCATTTCCTTTCCTCCCCTTTTCTTCCTATGTTTTGCAGGTAGAGGTTAGGACAGGTCAAGGGCAGTAGCCTATTTAAATCTTGATGTCCTTAAAACTCAAGGTCTCTTCAGCTATAGATGCGCTTCGAGGAGGTGAGAGCTAAACTCTCTAAGCTGCACCAGGTTCAGGCTCCTGATAATGGAAGTTAGTGAGACCAGTTCTCCTGGCTTCACCACTGTTCTGTGTCATTCGGAAAATAGGAATTGATACCTCTGTTGGTTGTAAGAGTGATGCTTAGGGGCCACCCCAAATTAATGATGCAACAAGCCTATTTTATAGGTTTTCTGATTCCCAGTTTGGTGCTCATGCCACTGCCTTGCCGTATGCAGGAAGTTGGGGGCTGAGGAATGGGAATGGGAGAGGCAAATGGGTTCTTGCTTAGATCTAGGAGTGACCTTAGTTTGTCTGGCTTCCTTGTTAACTCGGGTCCTCATGATCCTCCTCAGCTACTCCAAGCCTTCTACTTCTAGAATTATAGGATCTTGGAATCAAAGCACTGAATTATAAGAACCACAGAGTTTGAAGGCCATAGAACCATGGTCTGTTTGAATCAGAATGTAAGACTCTTATGGTGGTAAATGAAACACTTAGAACTTGTGGAAGGTTGTTATATTAATGTTCCCCTGCAATGAATCCTGCCTATTTCTATCTATACTTTTATGATGTCCCTTCCCACACTGACTAGTTTGGCCAGTTGAACTCCTTTGGCTATTGAGACATCAGCAAATGTGATGCAAGCAGAGGGTTTAAAAGTGCTTGTGCATTGGGGCTTTCCTTCTCCTGGT
Organism: Lynx rufus; assembly: GCF_022079265.1. NCBI lineage: Eukaryota > Metazoa > Chordata > Mammalia > Carnivora > Felidae > Lynx > Lynx rufus. Next base: position 57,099,336 of record NW_025814897.1, read on the forward strand.
CCCCTGAGATCTCCATGTGTAGATACCCGGGCAAGCTTCTTAGGGGAAGAAAACAGAAATGAGCCACCCCAGCTGAAGCCCTCTAGACCAACTGGCTCCCAAGTGATCTTCCAGCCAGCTGCCTGAGTGACCCTAGAGAAGACCAGGAGAACTATCCAGCTGACCCAAGCCCAAAATTGCTGACTCACAGAATTGTGAACAAATAAAGTCGATGCTGTTTTAAGTCATTATGTTTTGGAGGGGGTGGTTTGTTACACAGCAGTAAATAACTGACTCAGAGGCTTAGAATTAGAATTGTAGAGTCTTAGTCACAGATTCCGTATACCCCTACAAGCATGTATCTTGGTTCCTGGCAGCAGAGACTGGAATCTTTGATGTAGCAACTGAGGACTAGAAGGGCCCTGACACCTCTAACCAGTGAGACCCGCTCCTTTTCTTTATCGACCGATGGGGAGACCAGTTGACCCACTCACCCTCTTACAACCTGGAGCCTTCCCTCCACCCACAAGGTCTTTTATTCTTTGGCATTTTGTTCATTCTGTCACAAGGTCTTCTTGTCCTACCCCTGGGCTGGCTTCTCAATCCCTTCCCTCTGCTTTAGGAAGCTGTCTCATGCTGATCTGCTTGTTTTGGTCTTGGGGGCTAAATGTGTATGTGGTGGAAACTTGTCTTGGTATTTATCCCAGTGCCTGGTACAGTGTGAGTTAATGAACATGTATGTCCTGAAGAAAACTACCACCACTACCACCAACCTTCTCGCCTTTCCCTGCTGTGTCCCCTTACTACAGTGTTCCTGGATCTGTCCACGGTGCTGAATGTCTTTATCCTTCTTGCCACTGCCTGCCTCAGAATGGCTACTTCTAGAAGGTAAGAATCATTTCTGTGTCCTAGAATTAAATCTCTCAATCAATGCCCACCTCTGTCTCCGTCCCTCCCTCTCCTTCCTTCCCTGTCTTCCTCTCCTTACCTCTGTCCCTCCTCTCTCCATCTCCTCCTCCCTGCCTTCCCCCATCGTTCATACAGATCATTAGGCTGTAGTATTTAATGAAAACTAATATGTGGTGATGTATACTAATTAGGATTAGGTTAAGTGGTATGCATCAGAATGCCCAAAAACAAGGGTCTTTTAAAGGATAAAAAAAATAAAAGTTCATTTTTCATTTAAAAAAAAGTCCAAATGTAGACAGTCCAGAGTCTGAATGGTTTCTCCACATTCATGAGAACCAACACTCCTTCTAGCCCCCCACTCTGCCTTCCCTAGAGTATAGTCCTCATTCTTTGGTACAAAATGGCTGCTAGAGCACCAGCCATCACATCAGATACCAAGTGGAGACAGAAGGTAAATAAGGGGGCCACTTCCCTTACTTTTATCCAGCACTTTCACTTATATGGCCACATGTAACTAGCTTCAAAGAGCATGGTAAATAAGTCGTTTAACTTGGAGGCAATGTGCCCAGCAAAAGGTTATAGTCATTACTATTGAAAACGAAGGAAAAATAGCTATTAAAAAGTAACTGGGTATCTCTGACAGTGGTATTGATGGCGACAGTGACTGTGGCATCCTAGTTGTAGTGTTGACGGTGGTAATGCAACAGTAATGGTGGTGGTAATGGTAGTAGAAGGGGTGATAATGGTGATGGCGGTCATGATAATAGTGATGGTGATGAACAAAGAGATAATGGTGAGGATGGTGATAATAAAGCTGGTGGCCAATATAAGTTTTGGTCCAGGAACACAGACTCACTCAAGCATCAGCCTGGCCCAGGAGAATACCAGAAGATGGACCCAAGAGACTGCAAGGCATCTGGAGCTTGGAGTCTGCTCCAAGCCACAGGGGCACTGCTACTTTTCAGTGCATCAGCCGTGAGCCTCTTGCCTTCTTAAGGCCAAGTCACCCCCGAGCAAAGCATGAATCAGATTCCTCCCATTTAGGCTGGAAATAACTCTGGAATGAAAACTTAAGGCCTCAGGGAAATGAAGCAGCAAGAGTGATACTGGACGTCCATTTATTAGACAATAAACACTGGTGGAATTTGTTGTTGCAGTCAGAGTTGGCTTTGCTGTGAAGTACACAGGGAAACACGTGGATATGTAGTCTCAAAAACAGGAATAAATGGTTCCAAGGACAAACATACAGAGAGAGTTACAGATTTGCAGAAAGAAACAGCCCATAGTCCTGGAGATGCACAGACACATTTAGTATCCTAAGGAAGCATGAGGCCGACCCCTCTCCCCAGAGACACAGGCCGTCCAGCCATCTTATTCCATGGGACAACTTTCATTTTACCCCTGGGTCCCTTGCACTGAAGGTACCAGGGACCAGAAGTGACCTTGATGAGGGGGCTCAGAGCTCAGCAGCCAATCAGAGAAGGAAACAGTGTGACCTTTGATACCCATCCCACCTGCAGTGAGGTTGCGCCGGTGTTCCACGGCCTGCCCCAGGCCGGCCCAGGTTCTGTGGCTGAAGGTGACCAGAGCAGTGGGACTTGGGTTGGAGGGGGTGTGTCCTCCAGGATGTCTCCCCCAGGGGCCCAAGGACACACCTGGAAGCCATTAGCAGAGGAGCCATCAGGCAGCAGGCTCTGGCTCCAGGTGAGAAGGCGTGATGAAAACATGTGGCAGCTTCCTGCCCGCTGGAGATGGAGGGCGGAGGACACCTTGGCCTGAGTAATTCCAGCATCACTCCCCTGGCACCCACCTAGAACGTAAAGGTCACCACAGGCTTTGGTTCTCAAGATGGTTGGTGAGCCCACCTCCTGAACCTTTGACACCATATTTCTTGACCATTCACGGTGACACTTCTCTTCTAGAAAGCCTTCCTAATGACTCCTCTGCCTCCTTTGTCTCTTTCTCTGCTTCTGCTCAGGGCTCCTCCATGACATCCCCCTGACCTGCCTACCCTTTCCACTGATGTGTGATTCCTTATAAGTGGCACCCCTGCCTGGCTGTAGCTACTGTGGCCCTTCTCCTCTCCGTCCACTGGGAGCAGCTTTACTTCACCGTGGTTTCCGTTGTTTCTTAGTAATTGAAGATGTTCAGGTCCTACCTTAGGTCTTGGCCCCATTTGCTGCTAATCCCTGGCCCTGGGACTCCTGACTCACTCATTTCCCATCCCTGGTGTGCTGGAGCTCCCAGCTCATGAAGGAGCCTGCAGAGAGCCCTGCTCTTTGCAGTTAGACCATCTATTACCACGAGACTGGGCCCCCAAAACTGGAGGTTCTTGCCACCCCAGAGCCGCTTCTGCCTTTCTAGTCTTACGTTGGTCTTTTATCAGGATGGTCTAGTGCTGGTTTCCCCCAGTAGGTCAGGTTCTAAGTCCCTAGATTTCCCTAGCTGTGTCCCAAAATGATAGAGAAAGTGTTCAGCTTCAGGTGCACTGGGTAGCTTCCCCCAGCTCTATAAGGGCACAATATCCCTGGGGATCTTTAGGAGCTCGTCACTCTCTGGAAGTCTGTGGGTGGGCAGGAAGACCTTGAAAGCTGGCCAGAACACTGATTGCTGGACGCCCCACATATTCCTGGACTTAAGACAGGAACCTCAGGACAGATGGGTGGACAGCAGCCTGCAGAGTTCCCTGTTGGGCCAACCCCAAAGTCTGTGCCTCAGCAGCTCCCATGACACACCCAGGATAAATAGCTCTCACCCCTCCTTAGTGCATTGCCTGCCTATGGTGGGGGCTTCAGCTTGGCTCTGCCAGTATGTCCCCAGCACTGCCCTGGGAAAGGAAAAAAGAAGCCAGTTGGAAGTTCAGAAAAGGAAAGGCTAAAAAGGAGCCCACAATCGGCCCTAATTAGCCACTGGGAGAGTGAAAAGGAGGTCAGAGGCCTGAGTCTACTTCTGAAAGAAAGCACCTGGCAGGCAGAGGCATGGCTGGTCTGTACCCCCACACTACACAGCACGGGGCTTGGCCCCACGCAAGCCCATCCGACCCTGGCTCTTAGGACCCCCAGCTGGGGAAGGTCTCGACATCTACACACCTACCCGTAGAACTGTCATGGCCCACTCCTCTGAAAGAAGCAGCTGGCTATGGGGAAAGAGGGAGGGAGATGGGAGGGAGGGAGGGAGGGAAGGCAGTCAGACGTGAGTGAGCATCCACTGTATGCAGTGCGCTGAGTTGAGAGGTTTACATACATGATTGTATTTAATTTTCGCAGTGGTCCTGAAATGGAGGTACTTTGGCCTCAAGTTTTAAATAAAGAAGTGGACCCTCAGGTTAAGTAGTTGACCCAAGATCACACAGCTTAAAAGGGGCCGAGTGGAGAGTCCAGCTTAGGCCTGTGCTCGGCAGCCTGTGCTCTTGGTGCTATAAAATGAGTGCTTGGAGGGCAGAGCCCTCGCCTGCATCATCTCCTGTGCCCCAGTGCTCGGCCCGGGGAGGGGCAGGCACGTGGCAAGTGCAGAGAAGAGCTGTTGTACTCAACAGGCAGGACAGGCTGAACCAGGGAAGGACATAAAAAGGCGGGGAGGGAGGGATGTTGGAGGCAGTACAGAGACAGATCACTTCCATCCCCTGGGACATCATGCAGGGGACCCCTGGGGCAGCTTTCCTGGGGCTGAGGACAGTGCCGGACTGAACACAGCTTGTGCCTGGCCGTGGGGGAGGCAGGGGAGGAAGAAGTGAGGGAACAGTGCATTTCTCTCTCCCTCTTTGCCACTCCTCCTACCCTCCCGCCCACCCCAGATGGTTAAGCTGAAGCAGAAAACAAAATGAAGAACCTTTAGCCCCTGCTGGAGCCAAGCCACCTCTGCTTAGCTCGGGCAGATCACCAGCAGACCAGCTGGGCCAGGGCCAGGCTGTGGTCCAGAGCGGGCTGGGGGGCATTGAGGAGAGGATACACTAGGCCTCAGGGCAGGGCCACTGTGGGCACAGCACCTTTCCATGCAGGCTGAATGTTCTGGCAGCGGCTGAATGTTCCTAAAAAGGAGAGGGGCAGCAGGATGGGGAGAGGGAAGAGGACCCTCCTTTGGCCCCGCCTGTGAGCACCCCAGCAGTAACTGGGGAGTAGGAGAGAACACATTTTGGGTGAGGCAGACTTTACATAGCTGCTGTCTTTACAGCTTTACATCCTCAAAGGTAGTGACTCTCAGTCCTGATTTTAAAGATGAGGAAACTGAGGCCCAGAGAGGGTAAGTAACTTGTCCAAGGCCACAGCGTGAGTAGGAGGAGGGCTGAGATTCCACCCCCAGCCGTTTGGCTCCAGGCCTGCTTTTAATCATCATCATCTCCTGAGAGGAACAGCAGAAGCTTGCCTGTCTGCACCCACCAGCAATTAGGGGCCCCTCGGTATTGTGAAAAATGTCAGTGGAGTGTGTCTGATTAGGCTCATCAGTGCCCAGCATGGGACACATGTGTTTTTAAGATGGATCACCATTATCCTTGGCTGAAGAATTGCGTGGGGTTTTCTAATTACAAATTATTCCTGCTGGATTTCATTATGCTCCCTCTTGTCTGGCTTTTTATGTTCTCCATCTTACAAAACTTTGAAAATCATAGTTGGCTAAGCTTATTTTCTTGGTCTTAAAATATACAGCTAAGCTTTTATTAAGGCACAATGTTGTTATATTTTTAACAAGTGAATGTTTGACTCAATATTACAAGAAGGCAGCGATTATTTGAAATTCACCATTCTACATTTATAACAAGTCGAAAGAGCAGGATGGAAATTTACCTTCCTGTAGAAAACCTTCATTCATTTGGAAGGCAGATTTCCACCTCCCTGTGGTAGAGGGAGGTTCTCATTTAAGTGTTTTGCACTGCTTTCAGCCAACGGCCAACTGTTGTAGGCAAGTGGCCTGTGTTAGATCATTTCTAAGTGAGACTTTTCACTGAAGACTAAAAATTCTTCAGACTTAACAGCATTAACAAAGACAGAAAAAGAATGGCTTGTATCATTGAAAAAAGAAGACGAAAATGCAGTGCTCACCAGGACCCAGCAGAAGTTTACTTAAAGGAAGTCAGGCTAATCTCCCCTCTCTCCTCCTTTGGGAGACCCTGAGTGATGAATCAGGGGTCTGTCAGAGTCCTAAGAATCTTGGTTTCAAAAAGGCATTTGGGACATCTCCCAAGGTGTTTTTATGGCAAGACAAGGGGCGGGATCAAATAGTGATACTCTAGGGGAATCCCTAGCTGCCTGGACAGCTGGTGGAGGAAAATTGATTAGTGGATCAATGGCAGTCTGGAGGGCAGACTGTAGCTCTGCCCATGGCTTAGTCTTCCGTGCTGACATGCTTGGTCTGATGTATTTTTGAAGGACTTAGATGAAACCAAATAAAACGTGTATCAGATCTGCAGGCAGAAGGGTGACGATGTCAGGTGGCAGGACTGGGTTTCAAAATGATTTGGATTGACTTGATATGTAGGTGACAGCCATAGGTTCAAGTTCATGGAAGTAAATGCTAGGTTCCTATTAGGGCTCAAAGGTTGGGGTGGGGAGAGGAAAAGGAATTATTGAGCACATACTGTGCTCACATACTGTGCCATAACTTTTGCATAAGGTAGCTCACTTAGTTATGAAAACTCTCGAAGGAGGACATTGCTCTCATTTTTTTAAACATTTCTTAAGTTTATTTATTTTGAGAGTGAGAGAGTGTGAGAGTGCCACCAGGAGAGGGACAGAAAGAGAGAGAATCCCAAGCAGGCTCCATGCTGTCAGCGCAGAGCCTGATGTGGGCCTTGAACTCAGGAACTGGGAGATCATGGCCTGAGCCGAAGTTAAGAATCCAATGCTTAACCGACTGAGCCACCCAGGTGCCTCCATTCTCGTTTTATAGGGGAAGAAACTGAGGCCCCGAGAGGTTGAGCGTTTGCTTGAGGTCACAGCTAATAAGCAGAGGAGCTGAGGCTGGTCAGACTCACAGGCCCACCTTCTCACAAAATGTCAAAGACAAAGGAGACAGAGCTTAATGGCAATTATGTGCAAAGAAAAGAAAAACACACGTTTATGTGATGTTAGTCCCATATTGTAATGCTGAGCCTTTTCTGAGCCTCTCTTTTGGGGCCACCCTGGACCTGGGCTTGGGGCGCAGAGGGAAAAACATGTCCCTCCTAAGCAAGTAGAGCTGTTAGGGGAGGAGAACCCAACACAACAACAGGCAAATTGGTAGCGCCGGGTGTCTTCCATGCCATGGGAGCCCTGGGAAAACGGGACTCCTGCTTCAGGGAGTCCTGGCACACTGCACAGAGGAGGCAGTACCTGGCCTGAGGCCTGAGGATGACTGGCTTGTCTGGGAGCCCAGGGAGCACATGGCTTGCAGGTCCAGATGGAGTGTACCAGTCTGGGCACTTCATTTCTTTCATCCTTCAGCTCTGAGCCCCACTGTAAGGCCCAGGAAGACTCTGGGCTGAGGAGATGGGGAGGTTTGCCCATTCTCCACCCCCAGCTCCCAGACCAGGAATGGAAGAAGAGAGCAGGAGGGGAGCGGGAGATCTGGAAGGCATCTGGGAGCCAGAGTCAGGGCTTTCCCTCTGGGAACACTGGGAGGTTCTGGGACCTTGGGCTCCAAACCTGCCGGTTACTTTGTAACCATAGGCTATCTCCACAGCTGCTCCTTCAAGGGCCAGAGATTGGTGCTCAGGGCCAGGGAACATGCAAAGAACAGATGTCCTGGGTGTCATTTGGAAGAGAAAAGGAGGGCAACCCAAGTCTTTGAACCCATGGGGCATCCATGTGAATAGCACGTGCAGAGGCCTGAGGTCAGGGGACAAGGCTTGATGGGCCAGAGATGGGAGGGCAGGAGATGGAGGAGGGGGGTTGCTGAGATACAGTTGGCGAGGTCTGCAAAGCCCAGGCCTTGCAGATCTTGTCAAGATTTTAACCTTTATCCCAAAGGCAAGGAGAAGCCACTGAAGGCTTTTAAGCGGAGAGGTGATCTTTCAGGATCTTTCAGGATCTTTCCTTTCAGGGGCTGACTGCGAGAAGACAAATGAGGTGCCTGGGGTACAGGTGGGTGACAATAGCACTGGAGCTGGGTGGTAGTGTGGAGGCGGGAGGGGTGGTAGGCTTGTCACTCGGGGCCTGGTGACCAGATAGTGAGGCAGAGGAGGGATGGCTCCAGGATGTCTGGCCTGTGGATGATGGGACCATCCATTGTGAGCAGAAAGACCAGGAAAGGGGTGGGCAGAGAGCATGAATTCGGCCTTGGTGCTGAGGAATTAGAGATACTGAGGTATCCAAGTGGAGATGTTGAATGGACAGTGGGATATTTGTCTGGAGTTCAGGAGCTGTGTCAGGGCTGGAAATGCAAAGCTGGCGTTGTCAGTATTTAGGTGGAATTGAAGCTGCCTGCTTACTGAGAGCCCCCATGGGTCCGTTGTCTGCTCTGAGAGGCAGACCCCCCCACCCAACCCTGCCCCAAAGCTAGCTCAGGACTGCCTCTGGGCTTCCACCGCTTTTCCCTGCAGCGTTTGGTCGTGTCTGTCTCCCCACTTCAATGGCAAGCTCCATGAGGGCAGGAACCAGATGTATCTCTGCATCCCCATCAGCACAGATCCTGGCATAGAGGAGGCATCAGTGGCAATTTGATAGTTGATGCATGAAGCAGCTCTCAGAGGAATAGGCTGCCATAGAAGGGAATGAGTTTCCTGCCCCAGAAGGTACATGAGCAGGGGTTCTATGGGGCTGTGGGGAGTAAGGGAGATTCCTATACCCAGCAGGTGTCCTCTGGGGACCCTCTCTGCCCTGGATTCTAGCTTCCCAGGACCTGAGTCATTTCCCCTAGGGAGTAAGGAGTGTCATTTCCTCTTATCCCTGAGTCCAGAGTTTGGGCTGGGACTCTCTGTGGTTTCCTCCTCCTCTGGAGAGGTTTCTGGAGGCTGTGCTGACCTCAGCAGGTGCTCCCCTCCCCCACGAGCCTCTCAAATCTGGAGCTCCACCCAAGCGTAGATGCCTTGCTGGGGTTTGCAGAAGCTGCTGAGGTAGCTTTGGCCTCGGCTGCTAGGACTGGCCGCCTGCCCTGCCCAGGCTCCTCGACCTTAGCCTTGGCCTGAGCCCTCCTCCCTCCCTAGCCATCTCTGCTCTACCCCACTGCATTCTTTACTGCAGCAGCTTGGTCACTGCAAGAGCCAGAGTGGGTCTTAGCCTGGAGATCCTGGGAGCTTTATAGGAAGGAGGCATACCTGGAACCTGGAGGAAAGGGAACAGATTAGTTAAGAAGCTGGGAAGGGAGTGGGAAGGGGAGGGGTCTGGAAAGGGGCTAAGGAGGCACAGAATGTCTCCATTGCTTTGGAGCACCTTCAAGAGTATCTGGCTCCCTCATTTGGCTCCCTCATTTCTCAGAGAGAAACTGAGGTGCAGGGGAGGCAGGTGGAAAGACTCCTCGTGGGGGAGATTGGAGTGGAGGATGCATCGGGCATAAGGAAGCTCCATATGATTGGGGAGGTGGAGAAGGAGAGGGAGCAGAGGGCCCTGGAGGCCAGGGAAGGCCATGGTAGTTGACTGTTCCACCTGGAGTAGGTGTTGGAAAGGTATGGGAGTCCTGGGACAGAACTTTCTGGAGTCAAGGCTGGCTGAGACTGATTTCCTCCTGTATGAGAATCAGCCCCGTTCTCCTGTCTTTTCTTCCCATCTCACTGGGAACTTCTGTAAAATAAGGACCCCCTCTTCCATCTGATTGAGACATTCCTAAGGTAGGGAATAGTCTGGAGGCTCCCTGAGATTGGAGGACTGCCTCCCTCACCAGACTGGGGCCAGGACAGGACTGAACATCCATCCTCCGTCCATCCACAGCACTGGGAGCTGGAGCAGTGCAGGGAAGAGAGGGGACTGGGGGCTTGCCCCTCAGATACGGAGACGCAGAAGACACCTCAGAGGGGCTTAAATTTGACACAACTGACCAGCACTGCCCCATTCAGAGAGGAGAAGGCTAACCTTAAAGCCTGTGAGATGAGAGATAAAACCAACAGAGAGAATTTCAGCTCCGGGGGCTGAGTCCTTACCTTACAGCGTAGCAGGGCCTGATAAGGTACGTGTTGTTAGAAGAGGTGGGAATGTTGAGTTATTCCCACCCTGGCTCGGAGCGCTCAGCCTGAGATAACTGTGGTGACTGTGGTCCATGCCAGCTGGGCTAGCTCTGGCAGCAGACACTGCAGGGGACTGCCAGGCTGCCCCAGAAAACCCAGAACTACGTTGACTTCCAAACCACTACAGGACAGGACTACAGGAACTTAAAGAACCAAAGCACGGCCTTGCCATCTCTTTGTTAATATAATTTTATGCCTGTTTTTTTTCAAAGTTATTTTGCTTTTTTTCCCAGAGTGTGCTCACTATAGAAAATTTGAAAAATGGAAGGTAAAAATAAACACACCTATGATCCCACTATCCAGAGACATTTTTGACAAATTTCCTTCCCATCTTTTTTCTAAGCGTATGTTCTCCATAATTGTGTTAACGCTGCTCTAATCTTTAAAACTTTTACTTTTATTTTTTTCTTATGATTATTAAGGGAAAGCATGCTGTTAGTTTAAATCTTTTTTTAATGTTTATTTGCTCTTGAAAGAGAGAGAGAAACAGAGCATGAGCGGGGGAGGGGCAGAGAGCAAGGGAGACAGAATCCAAAGCAGGCTCCAGGCTCTGAGCTGTCAGCACAGAGCCCGATGTGGGGTGAGATCATGACCTGAGTCCAAGTCAGACCCTTAACCTACTGAGCCACCCAGGCGCCCCTAGCATGCTCTTAGTTAAAAAAAAAAAAAAAGCATAGGAAAACATGAAAAAGGAGGAAAAAAAAACTACTCAATAATCCCATTATCCCATCAATCATTTTGTGAAGACATTGGAGTATTTACTTCTTGACATTTTTCTGTGCCCCCACATGTTTTTGTTTTTGTTTTTGTTTTTGTTTTACATGTTAGGAACCATAAGTACAGTGATTGGTTTACAGTTTGGGAGACAGTATGATGTCTTTATAACAACAACAAAAACCCACCTGTATTCAAATCCTGGCTCTATCACTCATTAGCTGAGTGGCTTTGGAAGTTACTTTCACCTCTAAAACCTTAGTTTCCTCAGCTATCAAATGAGATCAACCATTATCCAGTTAGAGAATTGCCTTGCAGATCTGTGGATATAAAACATCTGGCAATGCATCCCATACTTAGTGAGTCCTCAATAAAAATGTAGTGGACACTTGTCACATTTTTTGCTGCCTAAAACGAATCCATTTTTATATTTTGAATGAATCCCCCAGGAGGTGAAGCCTTTGGGAGCTAGGACCCCACCTTCCATTTCAAAGCCGAAGGGGTTCAGATAACTCTCCCACTGTCACCCCCTGGCAGTTTGGCCAGCCATTCCTGGCTCAGGACTTCGATGTGACAGTTAGTGAGGCTGGGAGGAAGATTCATTAGAATACATCTGTGCTCATGCCATGCAGCAGTGCAACATCTGGAGGTGTAGTGCTGTGGAGATGTTCAAAGGCCATGCCAGTAGAGGCGTTGGGACCAGTTGTTCCCATTGTATGACCTTGGCTGTGAATTCAGGTGCCCACTCTTTTGATTCTCCAGCTTTCTCATCCACTCTGAGATGCCCAGTGGAACTGCTAATAATTTTTTTCTGTTTTGCTTTGTCTGAGTCCATTGCTGTTGCTTGCGACCACAAAGGTTAGTTCCTAAATCTTTCAACAGTGAAATAAATTTCAGGCACTGGCTTTACCTACCAGCCAAAGTTTTAACGCAGACAATTCCTGGATATGCTAGAAGTGTTGGGCTTACTGCTGGCCCTTTGGACAACGAACAGGGTGATCCTAGATCTGTGCCTCACTGCTCAGCCCAGAGCCTGCCTGGAGAGAGGAGTTACTCAGAGCTGCTGAAGGCAAGAATGACGGAAAGGAGGGATTTCTACATGCCCGCTTCCTACAGGCAGCTTGTGTGTGGTTCACTTGGATTCCTAAGGCTCCTTGGACCTCCACCTGCTTTATCCTGTGACTTAAGCAGCCTGAAACCTTTGCAGCTCATTTTCTTCCCCTCCAGACTTGGGTTTCCCGTAGGATGGCATACTGGAGGTAAAAACCCTGGCTGTGTCCTTCCAGTCCAACCTCCTAAACATTTCTTAATCCATACCTTACCTCCGTCTCCAGGATATCATCTCAGCCCACCCTTATGGGGCCCTCACTCACCATTGGGCTGGTCTTCAGGAGGCCAGTTAGGTATCAGGAGCAGGTCCCCAGGGGCCAGCTCAAATTTAACCAGTAAGACTGCTTGCCTGGGTATCTTAGGCAAGGGGCTGCAGGCAGGCCCAGCCCACAAGTGGAACTCCAGAGATATCAGCCAGGCCTGAATCCCACCTGGAGCCTGGCATACTGTCAGTGTTCAGGAAGCGTGGATTGATCGGAGACTCTGGGATTATTGCTTCTGTCCTTTCTTGGCATGCCATCGGCAGTGAGACCTGGACCTGGCTATCTCTCCTGCCTCATCTCCCCCACTCCTGCCTTATGCTGTAGGCTCCATCCACATCAACTAGTTCCCTGAGTGTATGCCAAGCTGTCTCACTGCCGTGCCTTTGTACATGCTGTTCCCTCTACCCAAGGCCCTCCCTTAACCAGGTCAGCCTGAAGAACTCCCACTAATCCATCCTTCTTATCAGGCACACTGAATGCAAGTATTGCCTCCTCTAGGGAGCCTTCTGGAACTGGCCCTGGGAGGCCTCCCTCACTGTGCCCCCTCTGGACCCTGCCCCTGCAGTCCTCTGTTATACTGCTTGGCACAGAGTGTTGCAGGTATATGTCTTCCTCAGAAGGCAACACTTATGAGGGAACTGGACTTGTTTCTCTCTGTACCTTCAGTGCCTAGCCAGGATCTGGCACAGAGGGAAATCCAGGACGTGTTTGTTTCCTTTCTACACACCCCCACTGCCTTGGAGGTAGGAGATGTGGTGGGAGAGGCTGCAGGACCTTAAATGCCAGCTAAGGAGAGAGGCGTGGTCAGATTTTCACTGTTGAATGATTCTAGTGGCTGGGACCCCTCTCATTTGGGGTAAGAAGAGTAATTTTTCAATTTGGCTCTCTCTCAGCCCAGAAAACAGGGGGTTAGTTCTCAGCAGGAACACGAAAGATGGGCCTTTACCTGGGGTCATCACTCCTTCTTTCCCTGGACCCCCTTGCCCTTTCTGCATTCACTTTTAACTCTTGAAGTCTCTCCCCAAAGGCCTGGGGTCTAGGACCCACACCCACTACTCAAGGGCCAAGTGCAAACCCCAATCCCCTGTTATGTAAGTGAATTATCCTCTGTTCCCAACCAGCGCCAGCCAGATCTCCTCCTCCTAATTGATTTAATCTTCTCATACCAGAGAGTTGGGCGGGGCTGGGGAGACAGCACTGATCAGAAGCCAACACGTCAGTGACGTAGGCTCATTAATTACAGGGAATCTAGGTCATGGATTGGCTCTGCATGGCTCTGATCCTCCCCCTCCCCAGTCATTTGGGTCTCTGAAAGGACATTTTCACCTCCTCATTTCTCAAACCCAGTCCTACAGGGACAGAAAGTTGAGCGTCCCATAAGCACTACCTTTCTCTCAAATCTCCCCAAACTCTCAGCTCTGGCCAGCATTCCAATCTGAGCACAGGGCACAGCCTAACATAATTTATTGAGAAATGAAGAGATGAACAGATGATATAATTTGGGGGTGGGAAGAGACCTTGGCGTTGCCTTTTTAAAAAATTTTTTTAACGTTTATTCATTTTTTGAGAGACAAAAGAAAGAGTGTGAGTGGGGGAGGGGCAGAGAAAGAGGGAGACACAGAATGGGAAGCAGGCTCCAGGCTCTGAGCTGTCAGCATAGAGCCCGACATGAGGCCTGAACTCACAGACCATGAGATGATGACCTGAGTCAAAGTCAGATGCTTAACTGACTGAGCCACCCAGGTGCCCCGGCGTTATCTTTATTTACTTTCTACACCAAGCAAATCTTCACTTTGCAGCTTCTCTGATAGCGGATGTCCAGATCTTACTTGTGTACCCCCAGCGATGGGGGGCTCACTCCCCTGAGATAGCCCTTCCCTTGTATGATGGCCTTTCTCAAATGGGGCTGAGACAGCAGCCTTGTGACTTCTGAGACCCAGCTTTGCCTCTGGGGCCACAGGGCCTGCCCCAGAACAGGCAGCCAGATCCTGAGACACGGTGATTGCTCTTCTTCAGGCTGAACACTCCTGGCTCTTTCACTAGTTCTTTATTTGGTAGACTTTACGTATTACTCCCCACTGTATCTCTTCTGTGGACAAGGCATGGAGATCATCATCTCCCCAGATGCACAGAGCAGAACAAAGACTTCAGGACAGTGTGAACAGGTCAGGGCAGGACTGTCACCTTTTCTGATGTTGATATTAGATTTCCATTGATAGAGCCTGAAATTGATGGAGATCTTTTGAGGCTGGATAGCACACTTTTGACTCAGCTTACACACAGAGTCAGCAAATCCCCATCATCATTTTTTTTTCTGACATTAGCAATGGAAAGTCTCCATGAAAATGATCTTTGTGATAATTAGGAACATCTCCATGTTTCTTCCCCATAATTCTTAACATCCACCCTGACATTTCTCATACAATCATGCAATTATCCATCTACCCATTCACCCACACTACTATCTATATATTCATCCATCCATTCACCAACCTCACTCTCTGCCTACATACTGTTCTACTCAGCTGCCCATAGATTCATTCATGCACTCATTCACCCGTCCATCCACCTACCTACAAACCAACTCATTTACCCATTTATACATTTCTATCCACCTGTCTGATCATCTACTTAACTGTTCATCCATCCATTAACCATCTACCTATATAAACCTCCTATCCATCCACACATCCATCTCTTCATCTACTCCCTCTCCCAGTCACTCATACATCTATATTCATCATCCATCTGTCCATCCATCCAGTACTTACTGGGGCTCTATTATATTTTAAATCTGTGTTGAGCATTCTGAGTGATTCAAAACTGAGTAAAATACAGGTGCTCATTCTTTGGGAGCAGTTAAAGCAGATGATGATGATTACTGTAAAACAGGAACAATGAAAATGCTTTGGGGATTCAGAGGAGGGAGAAGTGGTATCTGGATAAGGCTATGGATATCTTCTTGCCAGGGTAAACTTTCGGGTTGGGCCTTAGTAGAACAACAGTATGTGGACATACATAAATGCGTTGGAAGTAATTCCAAGTAAAAGAAGCAGCATATCAAAGGTACAGAGAACAGAATTCATGTCTTACTCCTTATGCCCCAACAAAAGTACCAAATACAGAGCTGGGCACACTTTAGTAACCTGATACATATGCAGTGATTCATATTGTTCCTTCTCTGACAGGGATACCCCCAGTAGTTAATCAAGAGTTTAGTCTTTCTCTTTAAGAGGATTCTACAGTTGCCTTGCTGGATGGCCTTGGAGAAGTAACAAAGCCTCTATGGGATTCTCTGAGTTTGGGGTTGAATTTCTGTCTCTATCAGGTGGTCCTTTCCCCCTAATTTTAATTATTTCTACTATGTTCTCTGCTCTCTTCAGAGACATCAGCATTTCCACATACCTTAAATTTTATTTTCTTTTGTTGGCACCAATAATCTCAATCCCACCCCTCTTCAGCTGCCTCAGCCACATCCCCAGGCAAGAAATTCTGTAATATGGAGGAAGGGAGAAGTTCTGTGTAAAGGAAATAGCACTGAAGTAGAAGCCAGGAGTCATGAATTCAAAACCAGCTTTGCCACGAACTTGCTTTGTGACCGTAGGCAAGCCTCTTTCCCTCTGTTTTAATCCTCCCCATAGAATCTAAGCACTGAACATAGCATTTGAGATCCTCTCATCCAATATCCTCATCTTATAAATGGAAAAAACAGGCTCATAAAGAGCATGTGACTTGTTCTAGATCCTATCTGGATTAGTGGCAAGGCCAGAACAAACTTAAGATTTCCTGACTTTTGGCTCAAGGTTTTCTTTACCCAACCACAATTTTTCAGTCTCCAGTCACAGCCCCTGTATATCTCAGGAAGAGCTTCCTCTCCCACTTCCATTCCCCAGGAAAGAACGTGTATCTTCCAAATGTTTTGACTGTGTATTATTGACGCATGCCTGGGTGGGGGCTGGAAAGGCACTATTTAAGAGCAAGTATTCCCAGCCTGACGGAGTTAATTATGTTCATCAGGAAGAGAGAAGAGAAAGGAACAATGCGCTCTGGTTATCTACTGGGCTTTAATCAAATTGAGAAACGAGGAAATCCATCACCCAGAGGCTAAGGGAGTTGGAGAGCTTGGCTTCCGCTGGCTCTGAGAACTGTAATGGGTTGGGCGCTGTCCAAGGTGCTGACATCTTCACTTACTGCTCTGAGTTGCTAGGAGAGGCAGAGGGACAGCAGCTTTTAGAAGATGGACCAGGATAGAGTAAGAAAAGGTCTGGACCTGCTGGGGACAGGCTTGAGTTCCTATTCTGTCTTCTGAATCTTCCCTTTTCCATTTATTTGTTTATCATCTTTAGGAAAAATATCTCTTATGGCTAGAGTCCTCGGCTGGGATTGAAGAAATAGGAAGAGAGGGAAGAGCCCTAGACCCTTTGCTGTCAGGGAGATGGACCCCAGTATGAGGGTGGAAGCCCTTTCTTGGCCTTGAGGACTTTCCCATATTAAAGGGAGATGTGAGTTATGCTTTTATAAAATCCTCAGTCCAATGATAGTTATGAACTACCTTTGAGAATTTGTTAAAGTGGTGGAGGAACATCACTGTGTCTTTAACTCTAACTCAAGTATGATATAAGGGAGGCATGGACCATGTCTACATGGAGCGTCCAGTCTTATGAGGAAGACCTGGTCTTCCTCTGGAAAATCTCAGTTCAGCTGAGGAGACATGTTCTTGATTTAGAGGGAAACCTCAGTTATAATCAGGGAGACAGGATGGACAGAGACATTAAAATGTGCACAATAACCTACCAAAGAACTCAGATCTTCACACTTCTGATTGAGGTTTTTGGTGCTAGATATTTTGTGTTAATAAAGGAAAATTTGCTGGTAGAGGTGAGCTTGAGCTGAACTTAAAGGAAAGCAAGAGACTTGGGTCTCTAAATCTTAGGCCTCCTGAGAGTCATGACCATGCCATATCCCCTTTAGAGTAAGCACAAGTCTTGGCACAGAGCAGATCCTTGTTCAATGTATAATTTCCAGCAGATAGAGAGTGAATGTACTTCCTCAGTGTTTGGGGAGATAGCAGAGTGAGGATGGTATAGAGATCAAGGAGGAGGGTTGGTTGGAATGAAGAGCCTGAGGCTAGGGTGGGGGGATAGTGGTGGAGTGATAAGATGGACACAGGGAGTAGCCCAATGTATGTCCAGGTCACTGAAGTACAGCATTTGGAACAACTCCTTCATATTTCTGGAGCTTCTGAGAGACACTTTATTGAATCTTGGACTGTTAAAACTAGAGACTATTAAGGTACAAAATCATAGACTGCTCAGCTTCTAGAGCCACATGACCATGGATAGTTGGAATATTAAAACCGTACCAACTTAGCAGGGCAGAACACAGTGTGTTGAAGTTATAGAAATACTATAGAATACTAGAGCCAAAGAACCAAAAGTCCGTATTAGGGAATATTAAAATCCAAGAATCTCAGTGTCAAAAGGGAAAAGAAACCCCAGTTTATCGACTCCGACTATTTGTATCAGTTATGGTGCTGAGAGTATTCTAGTATATTTTCCCATTTAATTTCTATTATAAGGTTTAAGCCATTTATTCCCATACCTACTCAATGGAGTACTTCTGTCAAAAGTTTATCAAACATATACTTGCATAAGTTTCATGACAGGGGAGTCATTATCTGTGTGCATACCTCTACTCCCTGCTGAATGGCAGATAGAAAGTTCTCTCTTATGTAAGCTGCACTCTCTTCCTGTAGTGTCCCCACATTGGTCCAGTTCACGTCCTCTGAGCTACACTGAGAAAGTCTAATCTCCCACTCACATGACAGCTTTTCATATGGCTAAAGACAGTCTTTATTTCTTTCTTCTCTAGGATAAGCTGGTTTGTTCATCATGTAGCTAGAAATGGGACAGCAAATCAAAGAATATCTGAGCTGGAAAGGCCCTTAGAGGTCATTTTGTCCAGAGACTTCCTTTTACCGCTGGGTGGTACAGCATCATGGTCAGGAGCCTGGGTTTTAGAGAGAGATGAGCCTGAATTCAGAATCCAGAGATCCAGCACTAATTTCATGTGTAACCTTGGGTAAATTACATAATATGTCTGGATCTCAGTCTCCTTATCCATAAAATAGAGAGAATAATAATATTGACACACTATAGTTGATGTGAGCATTGAATGAGATAATGCACAGAGAACTAAGCACAGAGATAATGCACTAAGAAGCTCTTAGCGGAGTGCTTGGCACAGAGTAAGCAGTCAATAAATATTAGCTATAATTATTGGAGGTCCAGAGGGGCAGGGACTTGCTCAAGATCACAGGGCAACTCAGAGGCAGAGCTAGGGTTAGACCAAGGCCGCCTGCCTCCAAGGCCAAGTCACTTTCCCATTTACATTTCCACTCTATCTGCCTTGGGAAAAGGAAATAACTCCAGAGGGAATTGGAATACTTTGTTCACTGAATCAGTTAGAATGCAAGTAAGAGAATACCTGATTTAGAGGCTTAAACCTTTTGTTTCCTTAACAAGGGTGGGGGGGGGGAGGTAGGTCCAGGTTTGTCTGGTGACTCAACCATGTTTAATGATCAAGGCTTTTCCAATTCTAAGCTCTGAGAGGAACTCCTCTGTGATCACAAAATGGCTGATATGGCACCAAGCACCATGTCCTCCCAAGCAGGAAGAAAGGGAATGGGAGCATAAAAGTTCTTCTTCTCTCATGCCTGTGTCATCCAGGAGGAGATTTTTCCAAGCGGATCATCCCCTTACATCTTATTGACCAAAATGAAGCCACATGTCTACTCTTAGACTACTCACTGGTGAAGAGGAAGGCATTTCCATGAATGGTTTGGATTATCCCTGTGGCTAGGTACCTTGCTACTAAAACAAGGAAAGGGAATTGGCTATAGGAAGGCAACCAGTAGTTCTTGCCATACTTAACTCTGTCTCCTCTCTGGATTGGCCTCTCCTGTCCTTTTCACCTCTGCTAGGGAGCCTGCCCTGGTTTCCACCCTTGTCCAGCACACCCTCTTCTACCACATAATTGAGCATCACCCAATTCAAGTCTACTTTGCCAAGCTCTTTCATCTGTTCATGTTCAAGTCTTGTTGTCCCACGCAGTCTGTGAGCATTGGGAAACTAACAGCAGCTACTAATGAATAATTGTGTGCCAGACACTCCTCTGGCCACTTGTAACCCGCTTCCAATGGCTGGTTCCACTGCTCCATATCTGCTGGTGTTTACAACTTTTGTGTTCCCCTCCCACATTGTACCAGGGTTAGTCTGTGTGACCAATAGAATATGAAAAAGTTATGGCATATCACTTCCAAGATTGTATTAGAAAAGACACCATGGCTTCCATCTTGGTAGCACACATTCTCTTGGATCATTCATTCCAGGGGAAGTTAGCCACCATGGCAAGAGTACCCTTATGGAGAGGCTTGCGTAAAAACTAAACCCTTTGACCAACTGCCAGCAAAAAATGGTTGCCTGACAACAACCACAGAGTGAGCCTGGAAGTGGATCCCCATTAAGCCTTCTGATGACTGCAGCCCTGGCTGACACTTGACTGCAACCTCATGAGAGATCCTGAGCCACAATCTCACAGTCCACTTCTGGGTTCTCAATCCTCAGAAATTGTGTGAGATAATAAACATGCATCATTTTAAGCTGCTTCTGGGTTTTCAATCCTCAGAAATTGTGTGAGATAATAAATATGTGTTATTTTAAGCTGCTAAGTTTTGGGGTAGTTTCTTACTCAGCAGTAGTTAACTGCTGTAGTGCTATATTGTCACATTACACCCTCACAACAACCCTGAAAGGTGGAGTTTGTGTCTTCCATAGTGTGTGTGTGTGTGTGTGTGTGTGTGTGAGAGAGAGAGAGAGAGAGAGAGAGGGAGGGAGGGAGAGAGGGAGAGAGAGACAGAAAGAGAGAGAGAGACAGACAGCAAGCATATGCATACACAGAGGGAGAGTGAGAGAGAATCTTAAGCAGGCTCCATGCCCAGCACAGAGCCCAATGCGGGATTCCATCCTACAACTGCAAGATCATGACCTGAGCCCAAATCAAGAATTGGATACTTAACTGACTGAGTCACCCAGGCGCCCCATTCCTTCCATTTTTAAGATGAGAAAACCAATGCTGAGTGCAGTGACCTCTCACACCTGGAAAGTGGCACAGCTGGAATTTGCCCTCATGTTTATTGGATTCCAGAGCAGAGGGAGAACCTGGTTCTGTTTTCTCAGCTGGAATGTCTGCAGGGTGAAGTTTAAGGAACAGAACAGGAGGAGGAGGTCTCTCTGATGTGTCTCCTCTCATTTTTTTTTTTATTCCATCACATTAGTTAGCAGCCACTACATCATCTAGTGTGTATATGTGATTCTGTGGCAAGAAGTTTTATTAGAACAAACAGTGGAATTTTGAGAGGCTCTTGAGTAACCTTGGACAAATGTTTGTGCTTTTCTAGGCCTTAGTTTATTTGTCCACTATATGGGAAATATAATCCTTGTCCCACATGCCTCACCAGGAAACCGTGAAGATCAAGTGTGAAGGGATTTTGTAAAATGTGAAGTGTTGAGTATGGAAAGGTCTGCTTTGAGTACAGAGCACCCCTGACCCAGGGCCCTCCCAGTCCTACACAGCTACCTCTGCACAGGTGTCCAGTGCTCCCCCTCTTCTCTCCCACCTGAGTTTTGCTTCCAGAGACAGAATATTGAGAGAAGTTTAAGGCCCCGACTCACTTCTTTAGCCTCATCCCTCACCATGACCCCTCTCTTAGGCCACACTGCAGCCATGCTGAACTAGTGGAAATTCCCCAAGCCTGCCAGGAGCTTTCTGTATGCTGAGACTTTATCTGTGCCCTTTCTTTTCCCTGGACACCGTTCCCAGCTTCTCCACCTGGTGTGTTCCTACTCATCTTTCAAGACTCAGCTTAGATGTCCCCACTTCTAGGATGCCTCTCTTGACCCGGTTCAGGACCTCCTAATTCTCCCCTTGATTAGCGCACCAGCCTCCTGCCTGAGCTCTTGGCCTCCAGCTTCCCTTTACCACTCAAAGCCCCCATGGTGCAGCCAGCAGCCTTTCTAAAACACAAATCTTGTCATGTCACTCCACTTAAAATAACCAGTCAATGGAATTATCCATCAATCAATGCTTCAAGGGCTTCTCCTTGCCCTCAGGAAGATATCCAAAGCCTTCTGCTGGAACTCAAGGCTTAGTCCCCAGTGGTGTCTCCAGCCTCAGCTCTCCTGTCTCTCCTGATTGCCCCACCCAGCACAGTACACCCCTGCCACATTGCTCTTGTGTCATATCTCAGACGCACCTTGCTCTCTCATGTCTCCCTATCTTTGTGCATCCCAGTGTTTCTCATGCCCAATCCCTTCATTTTACCTGGGAACTTCCTGCCTAATCTCCTAAGCCAGCTCTGATCTAACCTGTTCTGGAAGACTTTCCTGATGGCCCCAGGAAGAGTTTGTGGCTTCCTCTTCTTTATTCCCTATATGACTACTCATGCTTTTGTCACTATGTGTCAGCTTGTCTGCTTACACTAGGAGTTTGCTGTATCTGACACATGACTGTGTCCCCAGCAGTGCCAGCACAGGTGCATAGAGCGCCACGTAGGATTTGTTGGTTGGGTGGGTGGTTGAACAAACAAACGAATGGATGAATGGTGAATGAATCCATCCTTGAACCATCACTTCTTGGTCAACCCCAGAACTACTGTTTCCCAGGGTAAGCCCATTTTATAGCAAAAGGGGCAGCAGGGGAAGGGACTGCTCTAGAAGGGAGAAAGAAAATCAATAAAAATGTAAATCTAGTTGAGAAAAGCTGTCCCAGGCTGGCTGTGGGGAGAGATAAGGCTGGGCAGGCTGAGCCCTAGCTGACAGTGGAAGAGAGATTAGGGGACAAACAGAGCTGCAGCCAGGGCAGTGTGTCTCCCTCCTTGGTGGCTCCTCCCTCTGTCTTCACCCCAATCCTGCCCCCATGTTCCATGTGTGCCTTAAATTCTTTCAGGGACAGGGGAAGGAAACATACAAATATTGGTCATCAGGTGCACTGCCTGTATGTTATTATTTGGTCTTCACAACTTTTGGGAGACAGGAAAGAGGAAGGATCAGCCTCACCTTACAAGTGAAGAAACAGATGCAGAGAAGTTAAATCACTTGTTCAGGGTCACATTGTGAGTGGCAGTCAGGATTTGAACCCAAATCTCACTGACTCTAAAACTGTTCTTTTCACTCCACTCCACCAAAGGTCTACAGCCAGACTTCAGATGGTCCCCAGCCTCTGAAATCAGATGCACAAGTGTTTATATGACTGTGTGCAATTTTAATGGAGATATATCTTTTTATCAGTGTCTTTAAGGTGGTTGTCATCCACCCTCCATTACCTCTACCAGGCTTTCTCTGTAGAGGTGGTGGCCTTTGAGTTGAGTCTGGAAGATTGGGTAGGACTTCATGAGGTGGGATGGAAAGCCAAGCAGTGGGGTGGGGATGAAGCAGGCCTACTAGGTAGCGGGAAGTGCCCGTGTTGGGGAATGTTATGGGGAAAGAATTCAACGTGGCCAAAGAATGTCAAAGGTGCTGTGGGTTCTTGCTCTTCATTTATTTGCACTCCAATCATGGCTCCTGGCTCCCAGCTCGAGAGAGGCATCTGCCTGACCTGCAACTTTCCAGGGTGGGTCTGCCAAAGGGCCTCTAGGCCAGGCATCAAGATGTTCATTCTGGTCCCAGGAGAAACTGCTAGATTTTACCACCAGTTGACACTAGCATGGAGACTTTAAGGACTTCTCCCAACTTCCAATGTCAGGGTGGGAATAAAGTGAGATCACAGATGCAATAGCTTGTGGCTCCTCATTGGCCAGAGGCCATAAGAGCATGGCTCCCTGGAATCCATCAGTCCCCGGGAACCCCTCCAGCCCTGACCTGTTCCACCCCTGGCTCTCAGCCCCATGTCTCTCTTGCAATGACTCCTGGAGTCTCCTCGCCCTGACCAGCCTGGGAGATTTTAAACACAAGGACCTCATTTTCTCCTTCAAAGCTGAGCTTGACCCAGAGGCAGATTCAGCATGAAGCTAATGCTGCTTGAGTATCCGGGTCTCTCTCTAGGCCCAGGAAGGGGCCTCTGCAATGTGTTCAGGTTGTCATATCCTTGGGAAATCTGCAAAAGTAAGATGCTTTAACCACAAGCAGTTAAGATTGCTAGTTCCTTCTACTCCAGCTACTTGTGTCCCAGTTTCTCTTTATGTGAGGTGGTTGCAGGGGCCATGGGCATTTCTGGGATCTGGCTAAGGGGCAGTTGAATTGGGGATCACCTTAATTTGGGCTCATTGGGATATATTTATGTGATTCTCAGTCCCCTCTGTATGTAGATAAATCATTGCTAGCTACCTCTGTATAGAGAATGGCCTCTAGGAATCTTCCTCCTCACTGTCCAACTCACTCAGCATTGTGACATCAAGGTATCATATCCAGAGGTCATCTCATAGCATGAATGTGTTTTATGCTACCTGGCCCTGGAAGTACATGGGCACTAGAGAAGAAACAGGTGTGCAGTGACAGAACCAGAAGCGAGGCTGCAGAAAATCCTTCCAATCGTCAGGGGGGAAAATGTATTTTAGAGGTGTGCACAAGAGTTAGTAAAAAGTATGCTGTTTTCCTGAATTGTGTGATGTATTTTTTTGACTTCTTTTCTCATTATAGGTAAATTTTCACTCTTTCTTACCAATTTTGTGTTCTTTTTTTCTTTTAAAGAGGGCTCCCCAAAGTTTATAAGCTTCAATTCACACAAAACCCTGGCTTCACCATTTATGTTCTGTCTGATCTTGGCAAGTTGCTTAATTATTTTGAACTGTTTCCTTTTCTGTAAAACGTGAATGACAATTTGGACAGGTGAAGCCTCACAAACTTCATGACCTGATCCCATTTCTGAAACCATGACTAGAGGAAGTAACCCAGTCAAATGAAAATTAGACCAGAATATACAGACAGGGAAAGATGTCATATATAAGAAATAATAGTGAATAATGAATCCAGTAAAACTTAAATCTAAATAGCTGGAAGTAATGTGGTTGTTGCAAACTCTAATGCAGTTTGTAAGAAAGGAATTTTGTAATAGAAGAGACATTATGCAAGAACAAATTTAATAATAAGCTGTATCTATAACTCCAAATTATTTCTGCAAAACCTGGGAAAAGGAATATAAAACGTAAACAGCCTCCTCTTGTTGGAGGAGAATTTGAAATTCTTGGCATTGATAACAGGCTCAGATAGATGTTAAACATTTAAAGATATCAGCCAATAGAATCAAGATGGGAGTGAGAACTTCTGTACCTTCCCCTTCCTCTTTCACATGGGAGAGCCTCAAAGCCCTGCCACAGGGAGATGCTCAGAGGGTCAGAGTTGCATTGCCCTCCTGCCCCCCGCCTGCCCCCCAGCTTCTCCCCTGCCTCCAGCACAGGGCTTGGGAAGCTGCTGCTGACAGATCTGTCTCTTGCCTCCCAAGCAGCAGGTCCCAGCCAGGTCAGGTATGTGGTGGCAACAGAATGGGCTGGAGAAGATCAGGGAAACTCTCTCCCCCTCTCAGGGAGATAACCAGGCCAGATAAGACTAGCCATAAAACAAGACAAGTCCACTGAAGATAAGGACCAGTTGGTTCAGACACAAGCACTCCACAGACCCGCTCATTACATAGAGCCTGGCATTAACAAGTCCCAGCATTCTAGGCCTGGGCCTTACAAAGAACAGGTGCTTACACCAACTCAGGCATCACAGAGAACCAGATGTTACCCCCAAAACATGGTTATCACAGAACCAGGCATCTATACAGCCCCAGGCCACAAAGAGTTAGGCACCAGGAAGGAAATGGTGAAATTAGGATCTAGTCACAAAAGTAACAGTGACTTTGGTGGGCCCTGGTCAGAGTGAAATCTTGGCAATGCGTAAGTACCAGTGAATGTGTGCAGAGTGTGTTTGGTCTTTGAAGTCAGAAAATGCCCAAGTGTGGCTCCCTCCCCACTGGAGCCCTGAAGGCAGAGACTAGGCCACACCCAGACTGTGGTTCCCTGAGGGCAAGGACTGGGACTTCCTGAGTCCAGAGAGCGAGCCTCCGCCTCAGCTAAACTCCCCAGGGGCCCTCACACCAGGTTTGCTGGAGGCCCCACCAGCCTGGATGTCTTGTGAGGCCAGCTCCCTCCCTAGTAGGTCCCGCTCAGAGTTCAGGGCTCTGCCTCCAGGGGGCGCCAAATGGACACTTCTTGACGGAGGCTGTCCTGGCCCCACCTCCAGGCTGAGTGGGGCTGGAGATGAGACTTGAGTCCATACTGACCACACAGATGGTCATAGCTGGAAGAGGCCTGAAAGCTGGCAAGTCCATTTCCACCTGACAGAGGTGGTGGCTGAGGCCCAGAGAGGGTGCTCCCGGTGAGTGGCAAAGCTAGGCTAGGACCAGGTGTGCAGGGCAGCCTGGCCTACTGTTGTCTACTTCTCTATCTTAGGACCTGGGAGAAAGATATGCAGTCCTTCCACCAGGAAAGCCTGGTCAGGTCAGCCTGTCTGGCTGGGGGAGGAAGGGGAAGACCATCTTGCATTAGAAGTGGCCAACACACCAAACCCCTAGACAACTCTTTGGTTCAGATGAGTCACAAAAGCCCAGAGAGGGTCAAACTTGCCCAAAGTCACATAGCAAGTTAGCAGAGGAGTCTGAGTTAGAAAACGGGGTTCCTGACACCCAATATTGGGCAAAGAGCCCAGAGGAGGTATTCCCAGTGGCGGCCACTCTGGGACCAGCTCACGCTCTGAATTCCTCAGGCTTCTTTTCTGGCCCTGACACTAATGGCTGCTGTTGCTGTAGGCCAGGGATGGATACGGTGACCTGGGTCCTCTCCTCTTTGTCCTGCTGCCTTAGGATGGCCAAAATCAAGGCAAAGCAGGCCAGGGAGCCTGTCTTGAAGAAGAACTGGAGGCCGACAAACCTGGAAAAGAGCAAGGGACCTGTCAACTCAGGACCTCCCTTGTCTAGGGCTTGGATGGCCTTGGCCTGGGCAGAGTAGGGTCAGCAATCATCACCCATTGTGTGATCAGAGACATTGAGACCTTGCGGGTGGAAAAGAGGCTTCCAGCCCCAGGGCAATGGACCCTATCACCATGGCCTTGGTTGGGGAGATGGGGAAGCCCCTGGAATTAGCCCCTTCCCTGGAAAAGGGGGAGATGCTCTGCAGAAGGAGTCCTGAACAGGGAGGCAGAAGCCTGGGCATCCTCCCTGCCCTGTCCCCAGCTGGCTTATAGCCTGGGACAGTCCTCTCTGTCTAAGGGCTCAGGGGGCCTGATAGTTGCAACTTGGGATCACCCCACCTGCCACAAGAGGATTCCCTCTCCACTCTTTCCCTAACTCACCAAAGCTCTTATTTGATCTTTCTTCCTATAGAATGGGCACTAGTCAGTCCCAGCCCACAGGAGCCATGCCCTCCTCAGAGCTGGAAGTGACCAACTCCCTGCTCCCAGCCCTGTTAGCGAGTCCCCTTCAACCGCCTATCCCATCCCAGCAGCTCTCTGCCTTCAGGTTTCTTTGGGTTCCCCATTGCACAGATGGGAAGACTGAGTTCCAGAAAAGACAGGTCTCCCAATGAAAGAGACAGAGCTGGGCTGGATCCCAAGCCTCCTGTGTCCTAAATTGGCCTTCTCCCAACCCCACCTCAACTCCCCATCTTTCTCACAGCTGGGCTGCTCCCCTGATCCTCCCCCATGGTCCGCCACGGTGACACATGTTCCTGCACAGACCACGGTTAGACCATTTGGGTTCGAGGCCCAGCTTTGCCTGTTATCAGTTGTGTGACCTTAGGCTGCTTTAATGGGTCACTTTCCTCATCCAGAAGAGTGGGGGGACAGTGGCTAGCTCGCAGAACTGGTGAGCTCAGTACTGGATATAGCACCTGCTGCCTAGCAGGGGGATATCGATGGGCCTCTCGTCCCTGCTGCTGTCCCACCTGAGACCCCAAGAGTATTTCCGGCAGCCTCCCCATGGGGCCCCTGGCACCCCCCACCTCAGGTCTCACCGGTTTCGGAGCAGGTCATGGTCATAGTAGCGACAAACGGCCCGCCGCCCACAGCTCTGGGCCCAGTACACACAGGTGGTGTCGATGGCGCTGCCGTGGATCACTGGGCTGGGCATCCAGGCTGGAGGAGGACATGCTCAGGGGACAACAGGCCTGGCATCCTGCATTACCCAACCCCCCTACTCCCTGGCATATGCAACCCCCCCAGAGGCACTGGGGCCTCTTGTCCCATAAGTCTTTGGCCCTCAAGCCCACCCCTCACCCTGGTGTGAGATGCTGCCTCCCTGGATGGCCCTCTAGCTGCTTGCACAGCCACCTCCAGGGTACCAGGTCCAGTTTGCCCGATGGGCCTGTGAACCCTAAGGTCAGGAACTGGGTCCCGCTCATCCCTGTGCCACAGGCCCAGCGCACAGTGAGTGTCTAAGGGTCCCAGGAAGGTTCTTTACCCAAAACTCTCAGGAGCATGAACTGGATCCCCACAGCCAGCGTCTTGTCTTCTTTCTTCACTCCCCTAAGAAGCAGAAACACGGTGACATGAGGATTGAGAGGGTCTCGGCCCTCAAGGGGCTCTCACCATCCCCTGCTCTCTCACCACCCAGGGGCCAGCCTTCCCCCAGTCTGAAGGTCTGTGGGTTTGGGGTTGGGTGGGCTCAGGTTCCATATTCCATTTCCCTTCAACCTGTCGAGCCCAGCACCCAGTTCCAGGCACCCCCACTGGCCATCAGGGTCCTGTGCTGGCCTCCCTGTGTTCCTGGCCACAGACACCTCCCCTCTCCCTACCCCTGGGCCCACCAGATTCCCCTCTCCTCCTACACTTGGCAAAACCTGAAGCTAGGCAGCCAGACATGGCTTCCAACTTCCCCAAGTGCCGGGAAGCTCCAGCCTAGTTTGCCCCGGAAATCACTGGCTCCTCCTTCGTAGTAATACCAGCAGCTGGTGTTTTGGGAGTGCTCCCTATGAGCTCATTTTGTACTGCAACCCCCGCCTCACCCCCATAAGGTCGTTTATGCCATCAGGCCCATTTTACAGATAAGGAAACTGATGAATGTTTAGACAGGTTGACTTGGCCAAGACCCCACAGCTGGTGGGCGTCAGGGGGTCAGAATCTGTGAGCACACCGCCTGCAGTAACTTCTGCCTTGCCCGGGCATCTGATTCCTCTACCTTCTCTCTTTTGGCCAGGCTGCTTTACAGATCTACATGTCTTGTTGTGTTTATGAGGGTCTCCATCCCCCTTCTAATTTTCTAGAAAACAGATGGGGAACCAAAATAATCCCAACATGATGAAAATTTAGAATTGTCCTGCTCTGAGGTCCCCTTATTCCAGCCCCCACCCTAGCAATGCTGACTTTGGCCTTAGGTAACAATTTGTCAGTCCCAGCAGGCACCCTCAGGACAAAGGCCAGAAAGAACATGAACCAAGAAGCAGTGCTCTGCGTGGGCTGGGTCCACAGTGGACACACAAGTGCTTATTGACTTGAAGGCTCATGAGCCACAACTTACAGGGCTTTGTTTTCTGGGTGTACCTCCTGTGGCCCACTCATCACAGGTAGGGTGGGGGCGGGGAGTCGGGGGACACTCCACTTTCTCCTTGCTGTGACTGGGTGGCCAGGGCAGGGCCTTAGGTGTGGCCTCCCGTCCCCCAAGGCAAGTGAGGACCTGGGCTCTGGTGCTGGCACCGGTATTATTCCGCCCAGCGGCTGTGACAAGACCTGGGGCTGACATCTGACTCTCTCTGAGCCTCGGTTTTCCTATCTGTAAATGGGGAGGAAACTTCACTTTAGCAGGTTGCCGTGAGGACGAAGATGGGGCAGCGAGAGCCTGGCTTGTTGCGGGGGGCCCAGCACACCCGAGTGGCCTCCTTCTTGGAACCCCTCCCTCAGGATTCCTTGTCCTGCCTAGGGTTAAGGACTTCTTGGTATCCACCAGGTGTGGCCTGCCCCTGCTTTCACCTTAGGATGAGCATGAAGGAGGGTGTGTGGGTGAGACTGGCCAGTGCCGCACCCAGGCTGACCAGGAACATGAAGGGCAGCACCAGGTGGCTGCAGGCGGAGTCGCAGGAGCCCGCGGGCACAGGGCCTCCCCCTACCACGCAGCTGCAGTTGGCGTAGAAAACCTAGGGTGGGGAGGGGGCAGAGAAAAGCCTTCAGGAGCCTCCAAGGGCAAACAGCTGGCCCAGGCCCCAGAAGGCCCCAGAAGGCCCCAGAAGGCCCCAAGGGCATGAGCCAGCTGGGGTGGAGCTGGCTGGAGGCTGGGATTTCTGACCCCTGCAGCCAAGCACGACCCTGGACACGCATGGTTCACACACACATGGGCTGAGGCTGCTGGGAGAGGGAAGTGGTGAACAGAAAAGAGAGAGGGGCCTGGAAGAGCATCAGCCCCACCACACCACACTCACACATTCACACACGCTCACATACACCCACACTCACACAATCATACACATACACACCACACACTCTCTCTCCCACACACCACAGTCCCACAACATACACTCACACACCCACCCACACACATACATCCACACTCACCCAGTCACATACACACATGCACATGTGCACACACACTCTCTTTCTTTCACCTGGTAATGCCAGAGTGTTCCAAATTCCCGACTGTCTGCACAAGGAATCAAAGTAACAGAATGTTTTGGGGAAGGAACTCGGATTTTCCAGCTCAGGGTTCCTCTTCCAGAGCACTGGGTTCCAGGCTAGACTCTCAAGGGGAAATGGAGATTTCTTCTCTCCAAAAGGATGGAGAGATGCAGGCAGCACAGCGGGCACCCTGGCTCAGCACGTGAAGGGCAAGGAAGGCTTCTTGGAAGAGGGGCGTTGGATTTGGGTCTTGAGGAATGAATAGGAGTTTTCCGAGATGAAAACTGAAATGAGTAGAGGGAAGGTCAAATGCAAAATCCCATGAAAGTGGCAGGAAAGAACCTAGCAAATCTTTCAGTGAGCCTGGAGCAGAGCGTGCACGCGGGAGAGGGCAGAGGGGAGGCGCTCCAGGATTGCGTTGGGAAGACATGGTGAACAGCTTGGGACACAAAAGAGGAACCTGGACTGCTGTTTCCAGAAACACAGTGCACCAGCACCCTGCCAATCATACTGCCAACAACTTAAAATGCTGGATGAAGTATTGAAAACGTTGTCCTGAGTGCATCCATGAGCTGGCAGAAAGTGAAAAACTCGGGTTAGTACTAAGAGCCTGGAATCCAGGGAGGTGAGCAGAATCCGGAAATAAGCTTTGGCCGCGATATGTTTGTGGAACTTGTACTAGGGAGTACAGCTTTCTGAGGTCTGGGGGCTTCAGGGCCAGAGGATAAATCTTAGCCCTCCCTCCTGCCAGGGTGAAGTCTACTAGGAGACCCCCAGAAAACTGGGACCCCTCCAGAGGCTGAGGTCTGAGTAAAAGCTGAGTCCTTTTCAGACTGTAAGGAATGGCCCCTAGGCTGGCCCAAGGGTGTGTCTGACTGTAGCCCAAATCCCCACCCCCTACCGTGGCCTGGAAAACTTCCAGCCTAGGATTCTTTCAGAAGTGGTCTAGACTGCCAGTGCCCTCAGGCGCCTCACAGGAGCAAAGCAAGCCAGGAAGCCTAGGCTTCTCTTCCCCATAGATCAGAGTTTCTGACCGGGTGCCCCAGGGACCCTCGGCCTCTGCTGGGAGACAGGTGTGCAGGGATGGGTCCCATCAGCCCTCGAGGGGGTCTGGTCGGCCTGGGGCAGCCTCTCACCTTCAACCCTGGTGGCCTCAGACACTTCCCATTGTGGAAAGGGTTGGGAGGCCCTGAGCTGGACCCTGGGAGCCTTGGGAAGATTGTAAGCTTGGAAGGCACAAGACCTGACAGTACAAAAGCTGCTCTGGCCCCTGGGAAGGGACGGCCCGGGGAGGGGGAGGGTGGGGGGTGCGAAGACAGGCCAAGATGCCCAATGTGGAGAGAGTGGTAGGGAGGCAGGAGGAGGGGGAGGAGAATACAGAAAAAGGTTTTGATTTGAGAGATATTTAATAGATAAAATTACGGCAAGGCAAAATGAGGGAGAGACCTGGGATTCAGGCTTGGGTAACTGGGTGCTCTTTCCATTGCCTCGCAGAGCGCCTGCACACGCTAAGGCTGAGCACACACCATTTGGACCTTTGCCTACAGGCTAAGCAGCCCACCCGGTTCAATGGAAGGACAGGTAAGGAGAGAAATATGCGAAGGCAAGATTACTGGAAGAGAAATCACCTGCCCCCGTGCCTTTTCTGGGGAGCAGAAGATTGCAGGGGTGGACACAAAGTGAGAGGCCTTTCTCTTGGGGTTTTCCCAGCCCTCGTTCACATTCATCTAATTCTGGCAGGAAGTTCTTCCTATGGATGACTTCAGTCTCTCCAGCTGCCTCTGATTCTCACTCCCCAGGGGGATTCGGCCTTACCCCCTGAGCCCCAGATCCCACCAAGCACCCACCTCTTTCCATCTTTCTCCTGGTCCTTTACGTGTTCATAAATGGTTACTGAGTGCAGCCATGCTGGGCGCTGACTGACCCAGCCCTGAGCCCATGAGCTCACCATCGACCTGGAGAGGCAGGCCAGAGACTATTCCAGGCCAGGGCGACAGTTCCTGATGCTGACCAGGGCCCAGCTGCACCTTCCCCCCAATACTATACCCAGACACAACCTCTGAGGATGCTCTGGGGAGGGGGCTGGGCTGGGAGGCCAGAACCCTGGGTTTTAATCCCAGCTCTGGCACTAAGTCTTTGGGCAATGCCGAATCCTTCCCTGGGCCTCCATTTCTCATCTGTATAATGGACATAGCAGGAGTGTGTATCACCAAGTGCTTAAAATGTCCCAGCCACTAGGCACGCTAAGTGCTTTTCGTAGGTTATGTCAATATGGCTCTTCACTTGCTATTCAATGAATTCAGCTGAGGCAAGCATTTGGCACAGTGGCTAGTATACAGTGGGTACTCATTATGATCACCTACATTTTATAGAGCAGGAAACTGAGGCACAGATCAAATAATTTGCCTAAGGTAACAGAGCCAGTTATAGGTAGAATAGGGGTTCGAACTGGGTGGCCTGGCCTTAGTGCTCAGGGGCCCATATCCACAAACATTTACTGTTCTCTTGGGGATCTTGCCTCAGCTGGAAGGGCCTGGGGTCCTCTGGAAGGGTCTTAGGGAGATCAAACCAGGCAAGAACAGTGAGTGCTAAGGAGGCCCAAGGCCTGGGATTATGATTATTGCAAATACGGTTTGCACAGCCCAGGTGGCTCCTGTTGGTTCTGAAACCCCATTGACCAGGTGCTTTACTCTGCACTAGCCGTGGGGTCCAGGTGTCTCTACTTGGAGGAACCTTGGGCTTAGATGCTGATACCCAGCAGGATGCAAAGGCAGGGGTTCCTCATGACAAAGGTGGGGAGCCCTGGAGAGAGGGACATGGTGTCATAATGACCAGCCTGACACTGTACCCCCCCCAGCACCTCCCCACACACACACATACACACATGTTAATCTACAGCCTGGGGGCCTGAGGAAGGCTGATATTATCCTCATTTGTCATTAGGGGGGACTGAGGAGAAAGGGAAAGAGGAGTGGCTAGTCTCGGTGACCTTTTTAAGGTTCACAGAGTGCACACTGCTGATTATTCTGCCCTCTCTTCCCTGCTGGGAGTCCCTTGAGGGTAGGGCCTCTTGCCTCTGGGTCTTCAGTCCCCAGCACAGGGCCTGGAACAGAGGAGGGATTCTGCGAAGGTTTGTTGACTGACTTGTTGACCGACCGGGCTCACTGTGCCAGCCTCCCCACCGTCTCCCTGTCTCCTAGCCTGCACTCTGCTCACCTTCCTCCACACTGTGGTCTCAAGTGTGATCAGACACAGATCGGACCCTGTCACTTGCCTGCTTAAAACCTATCCAAGGCTCCCCCTCACTCTCTTGATACGGTCCCTACTGGTGGCCTGGCATTCAAGGTTCTTCTCTGCCTGGGCCTCGCTTTCCTTCTTTGAAACCTTATGCTTCTGCTCCAACAAGTTCTTTGCAGTTTCTTGAAATGCTGTGTGCGTGTGTGCGTGTGTGCGTGTGTGCGTGTGTGCGTGTGCCATGTGCACATGCTCGCTCTCAGACTCTGCTTCTGCTGCTCCCCCTGCCTGGAAAGCCCTTTCTTAGTTTGCTCACTCATTCTTGAAGATCCAGCCCAAAGGCCACTTCCCAGAAAGCCTTCCAGGACCCTTCCAGGCAGGATGTATCTTCTTCTATCCTTGTCTGTACTTGTGGGGACCCTTTTTCCTGCCTACCACCAGCCCTGGAATTCCTGACTTGTTTCCTTTTGCCTCTCCCCT
Source organism: Lynx rufus (assembly GCF_022079265.1). Taxonomy (NCBI): domain Eukaryota; kingdom Metazoa; phylum Chordata; class Mammalia; order Carnivora; family Felidae; genus Lynx; species Lynx rufus. The sequence continues at coordinate 57,132,788 of NW_025814897.1, forward strand.
GCACAGACAGCTGGAGCCAGATCTGGTTCACCCCTGTGCTCTGGGGCCTGGCCCATGGCTGGGCCCAGACTGGCGATAAAAGTTTATTGTGAGAATAATGTTCTACATCGGCCAACAGAAGGAGACAGACTGGCCAACAGATAGACAGACGGAAAAGCCACAGAATGAGAATGTTCAAAGATGGAGAGTGTGATGGGTGCACAAAGACAGGGAGGGGCGGAGAGCCCCAGGGAGGCAGAGGGAGCCGTCAGAGGCCGGACCCACCTGGCTTTTGTCCAGAGCCTCCTGGACCACCCGGCTTGTGCAGCCTGCCTGGCAGGGTGTGAGGTACTCCACATGGGTGCTGGGGTCGCAGATAGGGTTAAAGTCGTCCAATGGACAGAAGCAATTCCCTCTGCAGGCTGGAAACTGTTCTAGTCCAGGCAAGTTGCTGGGGGGAGAGAAAGCTGGCAGAGTTAGCCTGGATTCCTGGCCGCCTCACCCCTGCAGCCCAGCTCCCCACCCCAAGAGCAATGCCCACATGTTTCAACTCCACGCAGAGATTTGTTCACTGTCAGGGCTGTTCCATGAAGGTGCAGTGGTGGGCACCTTGCAATGGAGATGTGCAAGCAGGGAGATGAACTAGAAGCTGCGGGAGGCCTCCCAATGGGAGAAGCAGGGAGCACAGTCGGATGGAGGCCTCTGAGACCCCTTCTGGCCCCAACACCCTACAAGCCTTTGAATTTTTGCAAGCATCTCCACTCTTCAGTGGCCCTTCTTTAGGGAACACAAGATAAACTCATCCCAGAATTTAGTCTCAGATGAAAAGTGCTTTTTTCTTGATGACCTGGATTGCTTCCTTTTCTTAGAAAATTTGAGTTATGTGTGTTGGGACCAGTCAGGGCACCTGACTAGCTGCAGGATCACTGACCTGTCCCTGCCTCTCACTGGGCCTCAGTGTCTCCCTTAGCTCAGCTGGGGACCCCCTCCCATCGCCATCCTGTAGTTTCACAACCTCTCAGCTCACATCACTACCCTGTTCACTGTGACTACTGCAGGACTTAGTCCCGCCAATTCCCTCTGGAGGGCCTGCCCCCAAGTCCCAGGAGTGCCCCCACTCTAGTCAGCTGGGGCAAGATGGGGTGGACAGGGGCAGGAGATCAGAAGAGAGGATGAGTTCAAGGGGTAAGTCACCCTGGGAGAGGTGCAGAGGGGGCCCCTGGGACTCAGAATGTGACCTGACTTCATAACTAAGAGGGAGAAAACCTGCCAGGGAGCCTATGGCCAGGCTACAGAGGAGGCCAGAGTGGCCAGCTGAGGGTCCTGTGGACTTAGGGTGGGTATGGACAGAGTGGCAGGCCTGGCCAGCTTTGTGCCATCCCGGTTCCCTGGAGAAGAGGCCCAGCAGGGGCAGGGGAAGTGAGTAGGACAACTGTTGAGTCAGCCAGCCTGTAGCCAGAGTTGGGAGTGGGGTGGGAGAGCATAGGGGCAGAGGTGAGTTCTACTCCTTCTCCTTCCCTCAGAGGAGTCTCCCTCCAACAGTGTGTGGGGGGGGGTGGAGATCATCTCTCCCTCCTTTTCTGCCAGGCAGCGGAGGGAATGGGCTGGCACTGCTGGAACTCAAGCTGCACCAGGGGACTCCATCCAGGGGCAGACCCTCGTCAGGAAGGCCGAGTGGATGAGAGCTGGGGGCTCTTCCTCGGCCCCTTGCTCCTGTGGGGAGAGCCCTGGCTTCAGGCTCGGCCCCTCCCAGCTGGACAGCCCTGGGTGGGTGACTTCACCTCTCTGAGCCTCTCTATCCTCATCTGTGAAATGGGGATAATGGTAGGACCCATCTCAGAGATCCTGTGAAGATTCAATGAGACAGAATATGGGAAGAACTGGGCAAGACTCTGGGAGCATGGGAGACCCTCAGTTCTTGGCGGCTGTAAGTATCATTAGTTGGGCTGGAATATGAGAAATTCTCCTTAATTTGCTCAGTTTGTCCCAAAAGGCTTCTTCAATGAATTAGAGCCCAAAGCTCAGTTGAGTGAATTGCACAAAGAGGAGAACACAGTGAGATGAGAGGTCAGAGTCAAGGTGAGAGGCAGAAGGGAAGGGAAATTGGCATGTGTGCTAGGTGACTTTTTTCCATTTCCTTTTTGCAAAACTGGTGCTAAAATACCCATTTGCTCTTTACTCTACAAATCATTTAAAGGCTCTGGCTCGCTCCTCAAACAGGGGACTTTAGAGGGCCTGGCTAAAGCTCCACCAGCCGTGCCTCGAACAAGGGCTCTGCAGACAGGAGGCAGCAGAGTCGCCTCAATGGGAAAAGAAGGGAGAAGGAAGGAGGGGAAGGGAAAGGGAGATGGGGGAGAGGTTTTATTGTGGGATCAGGGACAGAGGGAAGAGCTGAGCATTTCTGGGCCCTGAGCTGTGCCTCCTGCAGGTGGGGAGAGCTGGCATGTGGGTGGAGAGAGGAAGTGCCCAGAGAGAGGTGGGCACGGAGACAACTGGGGAATTCTAGCTGCATCTTGGGCCAGCCTGAGCCTGGAGCAGTTCCCGGGAAAAGTGAAATCATTCTGAAGAGGCAGCAATGTATCTTCCAACATCCTCTTGAAGACAGACCCCACTGGGAGAGGGCATTTGCCTGAGGCAGGGTGGGGGGACAAAGAGATGGAGAAGGGAGATAGGCATCAGAGGCTTTCCTCCTGGTACTGCCCAGATGTGGAAAAAGAACTCTATAAAGGTTTAAGGTCGTGGGACAACAGAATTTTAGTTGCCAGGCTCTAAAAACCCCAAATCTTTGAGGTCTGTAAGCCAACTCTTTCCTAGAGCTTAAGCCCCTTCTGCAGCATCCATGATAGATGGCTTCCAGCCCTCTGCTCACCCCCTCTCTCTATACTCCTGCCCCCCCTCCCCCAGGGATGGAGAGTATGCAGGCTCCCAGGCCAGCCTTTCTTCTGGCCAGAAACAAAGTGTTCCTCAGGCTGAGCTGGGTCCTGCTCTCTGACGTGGCCTCTGTCTCACCTCCCCTTGGCTCACAGGGCTTGGCCACTCTGGAGATGCCATCCCCACGAGTGGCTTTGCCCTGCCTTGGCTTCCATCTTTCCGCAGACCCAAACTGTCCTGTCTGTGATGTTCCCTGCCCCTTCTAGTGATGTCTGACACCTTCACCGGAGACCCGGAGACAGAAGTCCCACTGCTCTGAAGGTAGGTGGGGAGGGGAGGAGAAGGTGCTGGTGGAAAGTGAGATTTGAGGTAGATGGGTCCCCTAATTCATCTGGCCTTGTCTTGGCCCCCTCCCTGACACGTCTCCCCGCCTGCTTATGCTCACGCACTCTCGCACACACTCACCCAGGCTCGTGGGTGATGCCTGCAATCCGGTGGGTAGGGCAGCCCATGAAAAAGAGGGGCAGGCTGAGAAGTAGGCAGAACAGCGCCCCCAGCAGGCAGAGGGCTCCACAGCGCATGGGGCCCAGGTGGAGGCGCTTGACCAGCATGCCCCCCACCACGATGCCTATAATGGCCGATGGGATGGTGAGGCCGCCTATGAGCAGGTTGGCGTAGGACGCTGTGACGGAAAACTGGCGCTCCAGGAACTTGGGCAAGAAGGTGGCCATGCCTGCCACCATGGATGACATGCACACCTGAGACAGGACCACCAGCAGGAAGATGGGGTGGCGCAGGGTCCGCAGCAGCACCCTGGGGAACACTGTTGGGGAAGCGGGGAGAAGGTCAGAGTGGGCAGGCCAGCCATTCTTTCATTTCTGTCCCATCCTGCCCTGTTCAGTTTAGACAGATCTATTCCTTCCATCCCATCTCATTTAATTCTACTGCATTCGCTTCTATCCCATTACAATGGACTCCTGTCCATTTAATTCTATTCTGCTTTTGAAACTGTTTCATTACATTCCATTGAGTTAGATTGCACACTATTTAATCATGCTTCTTTCCGTTTGATTCTATCCAAACTTTGATTCCATGTAGTTCTATTTGATTCTAGTTCATTCATGTCATCCCACCTCATTCCATTTCTACCCATTCACATCGTAGTTTTCCCACTTAGTCCTTTTCATCCTGTCCTGCTCTAGCTCTTTCCAAGCCAACCTGGCCCTTCGTCTTCCCTCTGGTGTCCCCAGCACAAAACAGAAATAGTTTATATTTCTCCCTAGCACTTTACCTAACATACCACATGTTTCACTCACTCAGCCATTTTCTAGTCACTCCACTAGAATATAAACTTCTTTTAGAGCAGGGGGGATTTTTGACTGTTATGTTAATTGCTGAATCTCCAGAGCCTGGGGCATAGCAGACGCTCAATAAATATTTATGGAATAAATGAGGGAATGAACAAATGGACAAACAGGCCCATATATGATCAACTATCAAGATGCTGGAATAGGACCAAGACCTCCAGAGAAGGTGAACACTGAGCAGGCTCAGTGCTGGGTGGCTTCTCAAGGCAGGACAGGGGTAGGGCCTGAAGAATGGGTCTGAAGGAAAAGGAATCCCTATAGGGACGCAGCAGGGACAAAGGCACGGAGAAAGGCATAGAAGTGACGGGTCTGGCTTTGATGACCTCCCCGGTCTCCTTTTAGCTCCTAAACTGATGTCCAGCATACAGGTTTCCTCACTGCAGATCTGCTAACCCAAAGGGCATGTAACATGGGGTAAGTCTGAAAGAGCTTCAGGGCCTTCATCAGCTGGGGCAGCCAGGGTGACAGCCAAGAATGCTTCCTGTTCTAACATGCGCAACTCTCTCTCCACTAACATCAAAAGAGAAAAGACGTGTTTCTGCCTGCAGGAGGGGAGGTGGAAGTTAACTGGAGGCATAGGGGAGAGAGGAGGAAAGGCCTTTCCAAGATCAGAGGAGCAAACCACCTGGCAGTCAGGACTGGTAGGGAAAGACAGCCATGGGGCTCTTCTGGGCCAAGTGGGGGGTCCCTTTTGTTCCTGCAGTGGCAGGACCAGGGCCTCTGTCACTTGAGATCTCTATCTGTCCTTAGAGCATGGCCAGAGCCCAGTCAGCTGGCCCTCTGGCCCTCTGGGCCAGGCCAGGAACTGTTTCCTTAGGCGCCAGAAAATAAAGACAAATAGTCTAGGCAGGGTGGGTAGGAGCTGGGGCTGTGGAATCCCCCTTCCTTGTCCCAGGCCTGCTTCCTGTCCTGAGTCCCTGCCACGCAGCGCATTCAGCCAGCACTTGGAATGAGAAGGTATCACATGTGGCCTTTACCCCAGACAGCTGCTCTGGCCTCCTTCCCTCCCATGAGCTACCCTGGCCAGGACTGGCCTCATTGTACAGACGGGTACCATAGAACTCACCCAAATTCCCCTAGAGAGGCTGGGCCATGGCCAGGAGTTTCCAGAGGTTTCCTAACTCCGAATGTAAAGGTCATTCTGTCTGCTATTACCTCCCCTGCCTCTCCCACATTCCTGTGCCCCTCTGGTTGCCTGACTCCAGAGGTCTGTCTCCTTGTTTCTATCCCATTCTCCTGTGCTAATCATTGCAGTGCACTTTGTACCCATCCTCTATCTCTCTTCAACATCTTCAGCCTATCCCTAGAACAGATGGAAAATTCCTAGAGGCAGGGCTATGCCTTTCACTTAGATAGGGATACCTAAAGGGGAACTCCAGGGGCACCTCCATTAGGTAGCTACCTCTCTTAGCTTAGTACAGTGTCTCCTCTATCACATAAGCTAGGGCTTCTCCCCATCCAGAGACCATGTCTTTCTTATCAGACAGGAGCCTCTCACAGCTCAGAGGCCAGGTCTTCCCTCACTGTAGGGACTATGTTTCTTCCATTTGTCAAGGGCCTCCCTTAATTCAACAATAGTATCTCTCCCATCAGACAGGGGCCTCCTCCAGCACAGAGGCCAGCTCTCCTCCATTAGACAAAGCATTTTCTCCCTCCATTCAGGGTCTATGTATCCTCCATTAGACAGCACCCCCCCCCCGCCCCCCAGCACAGAGATTGTGTCTCTCTCATTGAATAAGATCTCTCCCAGCACAGGGACTATGTTTCCCCAGACAAAGACCTTCTCTAACTCAGGGACTGTTTTCCCCTAAGAGTTTAGGCCTCCTGCAGCTAAGGGCCATGATTCCTCCTCCCTCTGGCTCCCCCATGGTCCCATGTGGTCAAGGCCAAACCTCAGGTCACAATGATCTCCCCAGAACTCAGCAGTAAAGCTCAGAAGTCAAGCTTGCTGACCAACTTCAGGGCCTATGGCTAGCCCTGCCTCAATCTCCTCTAGGCTCATGGAGAAGCTGAAACAGCCAGAGACTATCTGCCCAGGACACCCGCTCCAGGATCCAATTTCAGTGATTGGCCCCAGCTTCCCTCTGGGCAGAAGCCAAAGCAGTGATTAATAAACTCTCCTATGGAGAGTGTGCTGGGGCCTTCCAGCAGCTGTGGGTGATCTGAGGTTAGGAAGTCAAAGCCCCTCCTGTCTCTAGGCCCAGCCCCATGGGGTCCAGCCCCCTCCCCCCCCCCCCCAGCCCACATTCCCTGGGGATACTGAAGAACTGGGGGCTGGATTACTGGCATCCCAACAACAAGTCTTAGGACACACTTCCAAGAATTGGGCCTAATTTACTTCCTGTTTCAAAAGTCCTCAGTGGGGGCAGGGATGGGTGTTGAAGCAAACCCTGTGGTTATCACCCTCCTAAACCATAGGCAGCTCACCTTACTGTCCCAGGACATGGTCAGAATAATTGCAATAGGGCACGGGTGGTAATCAAAATAATAATTGCACCTTATATAAGTAAAGTTTTTTTTTTTTTTATATTATACAAAAGGCTTTCCATTCATCACCCCATTTGCTTCTCCTAATAGTCCTTGAGAGAAACAGAGCAAGGATTATTGGCCCTGAGGGTTCAGAGAGCTGAGAGGAGGGAGAGCCAGGCTTGTTGGGGGAAGGAGAGGAGTAGCACTTGAGCTTGACCTAGAGGGACAAGGGAGATTTTGATAGATAGCAATAAAAACTGATGTTCCAGCCAGAGGGGATCATATAAGCAAAGACTTACAGGAGCGTATGGTGCTCATGAGGGGCCTGTAGGTGTGAAAGATAAATCAAGAAGGGCAGGAAGGGGCTGGATCCCGTGCAGCTTCAAATGCCCCTCTGGTCCCCCTTCCCCATATCCTGGCCTGAGCTTTCTTACCTTTGATAAACTGGATCACAGTCAGGTCTGGTGCAATCTGGACTAGGCCATCCTGCTTCTCTAGAGGTTCCCGCAGACTCTGCTCAGAGGGAGAATCTTCACCCTGGAAGACACACAACCCAGGCAGTCAGCTGGATGCCAGACATTCTGCCCAGATATGCCTGTGGGTGCGGAAACACTCTGAAAGAGAAGAGGGTATGGGGCTGTCACCTCATCGGGAGCAATAGGGGCCAGCAGTGTTCCATTTGTTCTTGGCTCCGAACAGGCCAGAATGGATAGTTGCTGATGCCTGCTGGCTGGGGGTGAGACCTCTCTGGTGCCTCAACACCCTGTAAGACCTCAGGACCTTTGCTTCAACTTGGTGGGGGAACCCTAAGAAAGGCTGAAGTTGAGTGTCTTGCTAATCCAGCAAGATGGGCATTCAGAGTAGAAGGTAAGTTGATCTGAAGAGAAAATAACGATCTTACGTATACATGTACGTCCAAGTCAAACCTTGTTCAGGGTCTCTCCTCTGCTGGGCTCTGAGCTCTGCAAGAGCTCAGGGATCATCTTTATCTTATTCTCTGTTGAAACCTTGGTGCCTAGCATAGGGCCTGAGGTAAAATAGTGGGCATCTGATAAATATCCATGAAAAGAAGAAACGCAACAGATGTCTCTAACAGGCAATGGGTGCGGCCAATGCTGGCCTCTTGGAAGAAAAATGAGATCAAAAGGAGATGCTAATGTGATGCAGGCAAGCTTGTACACTGCTCAGAAGTGGGTTCGGTTTGGTTCGGAATAGGGCAAAACGTCCACACTGAGTACCCCAGGGGCCTAGCAGAATGGGGGTTCCAGGATATGCCAGGCCACCAGTATGTGGGCTCCTGCTCCATCCTCCCTGGGACCTGCAAAGGAAGGGGTCTTACACTTCACACCTGAGCAAAGAAGCTGCGAAGTGAGGTAACTTGCTCAACATTGCACAGAACTATGATCTGAGCTCAAGCTTACCTGAGTAGAAAACTCATGCTTTATCCACTAAGCCCTGTGAGTTGGAGGCCCTGATGCAAGACAGGCAGAATTGGGAGGCACCTTTGTGGTGTTATGTGGAGGGGCCTGAGAGCCCACACTTTGGGTCTTACCCACTCTGGGTAAGTTACCGGGGGTCTGTTATTCATTTATACCTTCGAGTTGTGCTGACACAGCAGCCACCGGCCATGTGTGGTCACTGAGCACCAGGATTGTGTCTTGTCCAAACTGAGATGTGCCATGAATACCAAATACAGGCTGCATTTCAAAGACTTCGTATGAAAAAGATGGGAAAATACCTCATCATTAGTTTTTTTCATATTTATGATGTGCTAAAATGAGAATATTTTAGATATAGTGGGTTAACTTAATTATTAAAATTAATGTCTTTAACTTTCGAATGTGCTGCCAGAACATTTAGAATTACATATGTGGTTCACATAATATTTCTTTTGGACACACCGTCTTCAAGAAAATCAGGGAATCTCCTTACACCTTTCTTAGTCCTAGCTAAGCTATGGAGGGCGGTGCAGGAAGGTCCTGGGACCCCAGGGAGGGGTACTAGGCCTGGGGTACTTCCCAGAAACAGAAGCAGGAGGGGCTAAGGTAAACTATTAACTTCCCAGCATTTCTTATCAGGGATGGAAGGACAGGCTCGACCTTTGGACGAGACAGAACCTTGGACAGGCAGAACCTTGTGAGTTCCTTGTTTTCATGTAAACAGTAAAGTCAACCACAGTGTCTGCATGTACAACCCTATATGGTCTACCCAGCACTTTCACATCCACTGTGTCATCTGATTCCCGTAGCAGTCTGGTGAAGGGGTTATTACCGCACCTATTTTGCAGAAAAGGAAACTGAGGCCCCAGAAAGGGAAGTGTCACCTAGGGAGCAATGGGCAGAGCAGGTTCTCAAATGTGGGTCCTATAGTACCACACTGTCTCATGCTGTGAAAAAGAGCATGGGGTTTGGAGACAAGAGGGGAGGGGCAGACCTTCAGGAGCTGGGAGGCCAGGGAAGGCATCCAGGAGAAGTGAGGTTTGAGATTTGTGGACTGGAAGGAAGAGGTTATTTGAAGCAAGGGCATAGTCTAGCAGGAGTGTGGCTGGGGGAAGGGGTCTATCAGTGCAGAAAGTGATGGGGAAGCCATCCTGACTATGGGTAAGAGTTGCTAGGGCAGGAGCTGGGTGGTTGGGAGGGCCATGCTAAGGGACTTTACTTGGGCCTTATCTGGTAGGTACTGGGAGCACTGACCTAGCTCCAGTCCTGTGTTCTCCACAAGTTCCCACCTCTCTCTCCAGATCTGTTCGGAGGACTCCTAAGAGCCAGCTCCTGAAACCGAAAGCCTTGTGATTTGGAGTTGGACACATCTGGTTGTGGTTTGCCCAGGTCAGCAGGCCTGCGCTAGTGAGCTGGTTAGAACTTCCCCTCTCGGGGCCGTGTGTTGACTGCTGCAAGCCTGCGGGACACCGGACACCATGTGTGGTCCCCCACATGAAAGGACCCTGCCTGCCGGGCCCCCAGGGAGTCATCCTCAGAGGAAGCTGGGTTCCTGGAAAGCTCTATGTGGAGCTGTGACCCCACGGAGCCACGCTGACCCTGGCAGGTGATGCCCTCAGCTTCCATCACAGGTGGCCACGGCAAGCGGCCACAGGGAATGGGGTTATCTGCTAGACTTCCTACCTGCTGCGGGAGGGAGGTCGTGTTTCTAGCAGAGTGCCTAGAGATCTGAGCTTCACAGAAGATTGTGACATGCTTCGGGCTTTCTCGTATTGAGATCCGTGCAACAGGCCATGCCTCTCTTTTCCCTTTGACTACCAGAAAGCTCAGAACCAAATAAGTGGTTCAGTTATAACAATTGACTTCATCTTTGTGGTCCATGCTCCTATGTTTCTCTCTCTCATTCTGACAAACTTTTGCTGCTGTTTCTATTTTCCCGCTTCTTGGTCTCGGCTGAGTGATTCAGCCCAGGTCCTGCAATGCTCTTCCTGGGTCTGAATCCCAGCTCCACCATTCACTAGCCATGTGGTCGGGTTATTTAATCTTTCTGTAACTCGGCACCTCAGGTGTTAAATGGGGGTAATAGCTGCATCTACTTCATGGGTGGATTACAAGGATTAAATGAGATAATACATACCAAGGGCTTAGAACAATGCATGGTACAGAGTAGGCAATAGATGTCAGCCTAATTCCCCACTCTTTTATTAGCACTGTACGTGAATTTGGTGTGAGCTGTAAGAAGAATATTAGGAAAAAAAAGATAATTTTTCCATTATTTTTCAAAACTCTAAAGAGCTGGCTGGAGCAGAGAAAGATACTAAGAACAAGCATTCCTGGTTGTCAGGCATTGAACAACCCACTTCACACTTTGTTTCATTCTTACAAAACCCCCAAGATGTGAACGTTGTGATTATACCCATTTTATGGATTTCAGAATTGTAAGTGCAGAGGCAGGATTCATACCCAGGCTGGTTTGGTACAGACACCATATGTCTAACTCCTGTTGCTGGCCTCCCGCTAGGCCGGCACTCAGACACCTCAGGCACCAAGGAAACTCTTGGGCCAGATCAGCTTCCAGTCAGCTCTCTTCTTTAGCCTCAGTCTCCTCGGCAGTCAAACGGAGGTACTGGACTAGATCGGTGTTTTGAAAACTGAGTTTTTAGCAGCAAAACCCTTTCCCCAATTGAAACCTCACTCCAGGGGCGCCTGGGTGGCGCAGTCGGTTAAGCGTCCGACTTCAGCCAGGTCACGATCTCGCGGTCTGTGAGTTCGAGCCCCGCGTCGGGCTCTGGGCTGATGGCTCAGAGCCTGGAGCCTGTTTCCGGTTCTGTGTCTCCCTCTCTCTCTGCCCCTCCCCCGTTCATGCTCTGTCTCTCTCTGTCCCAAAAATAAATAAACGTTGAAAAAAAAAATTAAAAAAAAAAAAAAAAAGAAACCTCACTCCAAAGACTTGTATAAAAACACATAAAAGTAGAATCTGTCTGATTGAAGTGTGTGTGTGTGTGTGTGTGTGTGTGCGCGCGCGCGCGCGTGCATGTGCACGTGTGTGTTCAGGGAGGTGGAAGGCCCTTAGTTCTACTGCGGACACCTCTCTTCAATCTCCATATGGTGGCACCCTTGGGGTTCTCCCTATGGTGGCACCTTTGGGGTTCTGTTGAAACCACTCAAGCAGGTCACCCCAAAGTGCCTTCCAGCCCCAGTGTTTGAGGAAGCTCTGATCTACACCAGGCCATGAAGGGGGGAGGACTCACTTTAGCCCTTTGGGGCCAAGACCTGGCCTTATATAGACTGGTGCAAGGTGGGGTGGTACTGGTCCAGCTCTGGGAACAACCTTGACCCTCTCTGGGCCTGAATCCCTCCATCTGTAAGATAGAGTGGGGGTTGAACTGGATGATCACACAAGACCTTCTACTTTAGAGAGTTGAGGAGGGTGGGGGTAGTCACAAGGCCTGGGTTGCTAGGGACATGAGCCAGCCTAGGTTGCTGGCAGTTACTGCAAGGGAGAGGTACCAGGCATAAGAGAGACACAAGTCACCTTGGACCTCACAGGGGCTGTAAAAGGAGCACGAAGTCCAAAGGGAACAGAAGCCTCCTAGCTGGCCGTAAGTCCTAGGCTTTAAGGGCCATTGCCACTGCCCACTCCTGTCCCCATCCTTGACCATTCTCCCAAAGAAGCACATCAGGTTAACAATTGGGAGGAAACAGATTTCACAGACTCCTAGACTCATAGGCCCAAATTGTAACCATGTAGAAATATGAATTTTTGGAGTCACAGACCATATGAGGCATAGAATCTTAGAATAATAGAACACAAGTACTTGAGAATCTTTACTAGAAATACAAAATTTAGAACTTTATAATATTAGAATCCCAGACTCTGAGAGACAGCCTAGAATGACAGACATGGAGACTCCTGGGAAATTGGAACCAAGAGAAGGTGACAGAAGCCAGCGGTGCTCAGAGGCTGGGCAGGGACAGGGGATCTCGAAGGATGAGGCCTTTGTCAGCCCCTTGCCTAGACCCAAGGGTAGGCACTAAGAGGGACCTGAGGGTGTGGAGGGCAAAGGAGTGTTGCTGATTGAATGGGGTCCTAATGGGACCGGATGACCTGCTGGGGAGCCCCTGAGAGGCCATTTCTACTCCACAGGCTCTGGAGAGCCATCTGCCAGGAGTCCTGGGGCTTGACTTAGAGACTGTCTGGTTATAGACAGGGTGACTGTGGCTTGCAGAAAGGTAAGACCTGCCCTGGTTCACTTTGAGAAGGATGTCTGGTAGCCACCAGGAGGCCACAGACACATGGGCAGAATCAAAGGCAGGAAAGCAGAGCTTTTGCCCCTTCACGTCCGTGTAGCCTCCCCCACCTACCATCTTATAGTCTTCTCTGTGGAGACTGTTCATGCTCCCCTCCCTGTAGGCAGAGAACTCTAAGCACCGACCCTGGAGAAACCTGAGCTGTCAGTCCGTCTGTCTGAGTCTGGCCTTCCTTCATTACCTGAGAGCTTCTTGGGGCAGAGGCTGTGGACGGCACCCTTTTCTCCCACAGGGAAAGGGCTCATGTACTGCTCCAGAGATAGGGAGCCATTTAGAGAAGACGTCCTTGAATCTGGTAAACCCTTGTCCAATCTTCTGCCCGTTTTAGAGGTAAGGAGACTGAGGTCAGAGACCTTCACCGGGTGACACAACCCTTATATTACATACCATCACACCACCTTTAAAAACTGCATTTACTATAGGAGGGTATTTAGGGGACCCCTGAGCCTGGGAGAAGATGCTTGAAGGGATGTGAGAAATAGCCTCCCTTCACTTTTCCCCCTGCCTGTTCCCGCTCTCTACAGAAGCTACACTTCCCATGTCTGCGGGCCTGGACTTTCTGGCTGCCAGTTCTGCCTAATTGGGCCCTTCCTCTTCGTCCATCTACCTCCTCTTCAGTGGCCTGAGTGGGCTGGGCCAGTCTGAGTAACTGCGAGCGGAGCTGGCCAAGGCAGCTTCAAGGAGGCGGGGGAACAATTCCTCCCACATCAATATTTATTGCCTGAGAGCTGCTGGAAGCAGATCATCATGTTCTCAGCCTTCGGTTCTTTTTTAAGAACCTCTCACCCCCTTCCTTCCTCACTCCCCATCCCCAATGTGCTGACAGAATGAATCCAGACAGCCAGACAGGTTCACAGCCGGGGAGCCAGGGTTTCAAAGCATCACAGAGATGCAGCTCTTAAAACCCAAATCCCTGCATCACAGCAGCTTCAACTCCAAAAACTGTGCCTTCTTAGACTTCGAGGCACACAGAATATTGCTCCAGGAATCCAACCTCAGTGTCTTCCATGACAGAACAGAATGGGGAAGTGACTGGCTCAAGGTCACACAACTGACACATGCCTCACCCTTGCTTCTCCCACAGATGCCACCCCATGGCTCAAGTGGTTGTTCTCTGCTCAGATTCAAGGCCCAACTTGGAGACTGCCCATAACCAAAAACCCAGGTTCTTCTCTTTCTCTATGACTACCCGTACTTCTAAGAACTCACCTCCAAGTTCTAGGAATCCTTACCTCGTTCAAATTCTGGCCTGAGCTAGGCAGAACCAGTAAGTGCCATTTGTGATTTCAAGCTGTCTTCTTCCCGTGATACTGGTCCCTCTGCAGGGCCTGCCTTCTCCTGCCTCCAAGCCCAGCATCAGCCCAGCCCTGCACTATCCTGGATGCCCCATAGCAAAGCAGCATCGGGGCCCAAGCAGTCTCCCTCCTGGGAGGCTCCTGGACTCCTCCCTTTGGCCTGCCTCACTGCCAATGCACCGGTTCCCACCTGGACCGCAGCCATGGCTGCTGCATCAGTCTCCCCACCCCCAGCCACGTCCACACACTTCCTCTGTCCCTTTCTCAGCTTAGAACCTAGTGATAGAGCCACGGGACCCCTGTTTACCCTCCTTGCAGGGCTGCCTGCTGCTCTCGAAGCTGGCAGGCAAGGCCTTTCCTGTTCTGGCCCCTATTGGCTGTTCTAATATCAATTCTCGTTGGTGTCCCATGTATATACCCTCTGCTCCAGTGGTGGTGGTGCTGATGGGGGCAGAGGGAGATGGGTCATGAGGGCCATAGAACAGCCAAGTTTGGGGTCAGACAGACTTGGGCTTAAATTCTAGCCTTTCTAGAGCCTTTTCAGCCCTCTCTCCAAGGCCCAAACTTTCTTGCTCACATCACAGCAAGCATATTCAAATGCACCAACCTGCCTCATGAAATAGAATTATTCTTGTTGCAAAATATGCAACAGTCTTTTTTACAAATCATCTCTTTGAAATTAGAACTACTTAGCAACAAATAATTTGTGATTGTGATTTCTCCACAATTACTAATAAGAAATATATAAACATAAATAAGCAAATATATATGTGTGGTGTGTGTGTATATATATATATATATATGTATATATATATATACTTGACACAGAGCTCCTAAAACTCTTGTAAATAAGAGTGCTTAGGAGAATCTTCTAATACTTAGTCATTGACACCAATTCCTGACATGGAGCCCTAAGATCTGTATAATTTCCTAAGTGCTGGGAGCATCTATCACCAAGCTCCTAAATCCCTTGGAATTTCCTGGATGAGAGGAACATCTTTTGTTCTAATGAGATGACTCTCAGTGGGCTCCTGGATGGGAAGTGGTCACCAGAAAGGCCAAACCACGATTATAAGCTTAGAACTTTCAGGCCCTCCACCCCCACCCCCAATTCTTCAGGGAGGGGAGAGGGGCTGGTAATGGAGTTAAAGACAATCGTGTCTATATGGAGAAAGTCCCCACAAAATCCTAATAGTATGGGGTTTGAAGTTGGTGAACACATCCACGTGCCAGGAGTGTGGTACACCCCAACTCCACTAGGGACAGAAGCTCCTGCATTGGGGACCCTCCCAGACCCTGCCCTATGTAATCTCATCTGGCTGTTCAGCAATGCCCTTTATCATATCCCTTGTTACATAATTAGCTGGTAAATGTAAGTCCTTTCCTGAGTTCTGTGAGCTGTTAGTCTAGAAAATCATGGAATCCAAGAAGGGGGCTGTGGGAACCTGATTTGCAGCCAAGTAGGACAGAAGTTGTGGGTAACCAGGGGGTGAGCCTATTGTCTGCAAATGAAGTGGGACTTCAACTGTGAGTCTGAGCCCTAACCTGTGGGATCAGATGCTACCTCCAGGTAGACAGTGTCAGGGTTGAGTGGGACACCTTGTGGGTATCGCCGAGAATTGATCGGCATGAAGAACTCCACACATTTGGTCACAGAAACGTTGTGTGTGTAAGAACTTGGGAAACAAGAAAATCAAATGTACAGATTTTCAGAATGTCATGAAATGTGTGTGAGTATTAAAGAAAACCTGATCAAGCTGACATTACTTGTATATTGAACTTTTATGAAACGTTTCTATTTTGTCATTTTCTTTTGTACTTTGGAGCCAATGTGTTGTTTTTAGGGCCTCGTGTGTTGGTGAGTCTGTGGAAAACAGGGAGGCCCCCGGACCAGTCATCTGATGTGCGCAGTGGGTCTCTTCTGAGGAAAGACCACCTGCCCCACAGCCGAGCAGGGGTTTCAGTGAGATGTCCTCCAGCACCTCATGGCTTGTTACTTATCTATGAATCTCTGTCCCCACTAGGCCATACCTATTTTAAGGGTAGAGGCCATGTGCTGAGCTCCAGTGTCGGCCTGACATCTGGCCTAGAGGAGGCACTCAATGTGTGTTTGTCCCCTCACTGCTTCTGAAAAGGCCAGATTCATTTCAACAGCTGAACTCTGACCTACTGTGTCCACACCTAGAATGCCCTTCTCTAGGCTCCCACTATCCTTCAAAGTCCAGCTCAATTTCCACCCCTTCAGAGAAGTCTTCTCAGACCCTCCCACCCATTCTCCCCTCCCCCTAGCTCTCAATATTGCTCCGGCACAGCACGGTTAGAACTCACAAAAACCATGAAGTGATGAGCAAAGAGGTGGAAAGTGTAGTGTTTAGAGACAGGGCATGGGATCAGAGAGGCTGGGGTTCTCGTCCCAGTGATGCCCTCAGTGGCCTTGTGGCCTTGGGAAGGTCATTTCCTCCTCTGGCCCCTAATCTCCTCAGCTGTGGAAGGGGCCAGACATACTCATTGCGAGGGGCTGTAGGCAGATGCTGTGGAGCCTGGACAGGAATGGATTTGCAAGTTGTGAAGTGCAGTGCCGGGGAGGGATGAAGTTTAAGGTTACAAAGGAGAACAAGTGGGTGGGGCTGGAGCCTGGACTAGGGTGGGGATGTGGAGGGGGCTTACTTTGCTGACAGGTGAGTCTGAGACCGTCAAGACCTTTCGCCAAAAGCGAATTTCATGCTTCTCCTTGGGCATCTCCCTGGGGAAGAAGAAGTAGGGGACGGCAGCCAGGGCCACCGCACCAGCGGAGATGAGGAAGCCCAGCCACCAGGCACCCACCCATCGGGGGTCCTTTGAGGTCAGGCTGATACCACCTGAAAGAGAAGACCATAGTGATGTTAGGATCAGGATCCCACCATCGTGGGACTGGCTTCTGAGACGTGAGGTGACTTGGACCAAGAGTCAGGGGCCCTGGGCTTCAGTGGTGGCTTTGCCAGTTACATCGCATCTGACCTTGACCCTTTTGGACCTCAGCTTTTTCAACTACCCAGGCATTGGGTGTAGTGGTCGATGTTATGGACTTTGGAAATGGACCGTTGAGTCTGAATTCCCATTACTAACATAACGTTGGGCAAATTACTTAACGTCTTTGTGCCTCAGTGTCTTCCTCTGTAAAATACAGACAGTAGTGGTACCTATATCACAGGTGATGAATCACAGAAACTGACTCATGTAAAGCATTTAGAATAGTGCCAGCACACAGTATGTGCTGTATAGGAGTTTGCTCATCTTCCTCATCTTACTGTTACTGTTATGATTTATTATTATTATTATTATTATTATTAAGTTATGGTCAGGGCTACTCCTGTGCTTCTCAGCACAAGATTCTCATCAAAATCACCAGAGTGCTTGTCAAAAATACCCAAGACCAACTTAAAACTACCACGGGGTGGGGTGGGAAGGTGACCCGGGAGTCTTACCTTTAACAAGTTCCCCAGGTGTAATCAGGACTAGACTATTCCAGATGTGCCTCCTGGCTGGAACGCCCACATCCCCCATCCAAGCCCAGACCTCAAGGCTGAGTCAGATACCTCCTCCTTCAATTGCTATAGCATCCGCAAACACTTTAAAAAGACACAGATGCATAATGACACCAACCCCATGAGCGGGGCTGGTTCCCAGGTGATTGGTCCTGAGCTTACCTGGCCAGGGGCCAGAGTACACAACTGGCACTCAGCAAGTGTATCTGTAAAGCTGGGAATGAAGTTGGTTTTTGCACTAAATCCCTCCTCCACCTATTATTTCCCCTGCTTCTGTGCCAGCCTGGCGAGCGTCAGCACACGTATCTCCCTGACTCCTCCGCTTCTCACACACCCAGCTGCGCCTGCAGCAGACACGCCGCGCCCACCCCTGAAATCCCCCATAGAGAAAGTGTAGGGAGGTCAGTCCACAGGAACACCACATCTGCCTGTGAAGGTGCCACATCTGCCAGGATGATGTCAACAGAGCCAGAAAACACACACCGCCCTTCCCCAGCACTGGGACGTGTCTGGGAAACCTAAGGACAATAACCAGAGCTCACGCTTGGCTCCTGGGCCCAGCTTTCTAGAAGAGAGGAAGGTGGGGCAGGGCTATTCCTAGCGAGACCTGTTCAGAGCTGCCCAGACCTGTCCTGGAGGCACCCTTGTGCAAAAACCAGAGAACAAGAAGCAGCATCTGCGTGTCCATCCATTCATACGTGTGTGACCTTGAGCTTTCTAGAGCTTGCTGAAAATCTCCAGGTGAGGGATGGGACTTCTGAGTAGCAGGAGGTAGAAGGCATAGGTTGGGGCTTAGAGCTGCTTAGATGTGACAATCAGGCAGCTGAGATGCTGCAATAGTAACCTGTTCTAGAAGGAATCTTCCATTCCCTGTAGGGTGCCAGAGCACAGGGACCCCTACCACTGCCCTCTCCTGGCGCCTTCAGGCCAAGCTTCCATCCTACTCCTTGGCCCACCCCAGCTACTACCTGGAGTAGTGACTGAGGTTCCCTAAATGGTGCCCTCAGCACAGGTTCCCAGACCCTTAAGTGGTCAGAACTAGAAGGGTCCTTAGAGGTCAACCCAGTAAGTTTCCATCTGAGGTAGGCCCAAGGTAACTGAGTCCTGCTCCAGAACTTCTCTCCTGCGTGCTTCTCCATTCCCCTGTCTGATGGCGCTTTACAGCTTATCTTCAGCTTTCATTGGATTCTGATTGCAGCTCTGGGAGGTGGACAGGACAGAGAGTATCTCAAAGATGAAGAAGCTGAGGCTCAGAGAGGTTAAGAGGCATGTCCAAGGTCAGTGGGGTTGCTGGGATTTGAACCTGAGTCCCCTGGCTCATTGTCTCCTATTAGACCAGCAATCCATAAGCTAGCTAGCATCTGTGTGCCCCCAGGGACAACTGTGCGCTCCTGAGGCTCACCTTCTGGCATCCGGTCGATGTCTACATAAAGGCGCAGCATGAGACCGCCCAGCCCATAGGCCATGCCTGGCCCCATCATGGTTACTGCAAACAGGATCCCTGCAACACAAAGGCTGGGTTAGTCTCCTCTGGCCCTGGCTTCCCTCAGCAGATCAGTGCCCACCCAGTCTCTAATAGGCAAGAGCAGTTGGTTAGGCCCAGGAAACTCTGGGTCTTCTCTGGACCTTTACTGGTCAC
Source organism: Lynx rufus (assembly GCF_022079265.1). NCBI lineage: Eukaryota > Metazoa > Chordata > Mammalia > Carnivora > Felidae > Lynx > Lynx rufus. The sequence continues at coordinate 57,151,682 of NW_025814897.1, forward strand.
ATGGAGCAGAGGTCAGGGACTCATGCCCAGCCCCTATCTGGGCCTCTCATCCCCCTTCCTCTGAGCCTGGCCCTCCCTCAGACCCCGGTTCTCACCAAGGTAGAGGGGCGAATTGCTGTTGTGGGCAAAATCATCGATGTAGGAGATGCCGAAGGGCTGAATGGGCACACCGCCCACGCCGAGCAGGGTCTGTGCCGTGAACATTATCCCCACCACAGCCAAATGTTGGGTCTCCGTGTAGCTTGAGCAGCTGCTGTTGGAGGGAGCTGGGGTTGGGTCTGGGACCAAGGTTTCGGACTGGCACAGAAAAGCCTCAAAATCCTGTGGCATGTCCACTAAGAGATGATAAACAAATATTATGGCAATAGCTAAGACTTACAGAGCATGCACCAGATGCAAGGTAGCATTTTAAGTGATGTGTGTATAAATCATTTGACTCCCTCCCCCAACAAACCTAGAGGATGGTTGCCCTCATTACTCCCATTGTACAGATGAGGAAACTGATGCTCAGGCAGCAACTGGCAAAGGCAGAGCTGAGATTGGAACCCAGGAAGCTCAACTTAGAGTCTATGTCCTAAAACAACCCTATGCCACCTTTTTGAGCAGAGGTATATAGAAATACCATGGCGACCATGGCTCTTGGGTAGGGAGGAGCTGTCAAAGGAAGTAGAATTTGAACAAGGCCAAGAAGAACAAACAAGATTTTCCAGAAAGAGAAGGTGGAAGGGGTGTTCCAGGGAGAGGTCACAGCATATGCAAACCCAGGGGCTTGAGAAATTCAGCATGGCTGGCTCACAGAGGGTGAGGGGCAAAGCCAGGGCTGAGGGCAGGGCTGGGCAGGGGAGGGATGCTGGGCCTGGACTGTGGAGGGCTCTAGTGCCCTTGGCCTTCATTTTGGGTGGGCTCAGTGTCAGCTCAGGACACAGATGCAGAGTTCAGTAAAGGGGAATTTCTTAATTTAGTACCAGACAGTTGTTCCCTGTAGCTCACCAATATTTGGTGAGCAAACTTAAAGAGACCCTCATGCTATTATTGTCCCAAATGTGGGTGTAGAAGTGGCTTTGTCTCTGTGGCAGGCCCAGCCCTCTATAGAAGACAGGACTCTGAGAAAAAGCCACGTGAACCAGGGTCAAGGACCCTGACCTTCAACCAAGGTTACCTGGGTAGAAGACTGGGAGACTTTGACAAGAGGCCCTCAGCCCATCTGGGCCTCAGTTTCCTCATCTGTCAAAAGAGTCTCCTAGAATGGAAATTCTACAGAAACTCAGAAGCACAATAATTCAGTGGCACAGGGACTCTAGGGCCAAGCTACCTGGACATGTCATGGCTCCACTAGCTGTGGGCCTTCGGGAAATCCCTGTCTCTGAACATTGGTTTCCTTACCTGTAAAACGGGCTACTGAGAGAATACCTGCTATAAGGCTGTAAATGTTAAGAGTGGTGAGTGGTGCCCACACACAGCACCTACTAGCCATTAAATGTGATGATTGTCATAGAGCCCTGTCTTCTTTGGCCACCCCTAGTAACCTTAGTGCCTATCAGGGGCCTGGCACATAAGTATTAACAATAAATTAATTAATGTTGGGTGAAGAATGAGTGAATGAAATAGCCTGGAATACCAGAGCAGGATGGGGGCTCGGAGGTCACTGAGCCTAGTCTCTCATCGAAGACTGAGGCTCAGGCAGGAGAAGGCTTTACTCAGGGTTTCACAGGGCTCCTGTGGCAGAGGGGTGTTGTATGGCAGGGAGGATGAAGAAGAACGTGTATGACTCTGTACAGAAAAAGCTCTGTGAAAGTGGAAATTCTGGACACAGAAATTTTTTTTTTCAGCCTTCCAATTAAGCCTCTTGACCGCTTTCCACTCAGGCCTAGATAACAGCTCTGAGCTCTTCATGCACACTATCTACTTCTCTACTTCCCTTGCCATTGCCCTTGTGGTTCCTTCCACTCGAAATGCCCTCCTACCCCCACACTACAGTCCACTCAGGGCTCTAGTGGCTCTCTCTGGCTGACTTCCAAGGAGTTGGACTCTTTCCTAGGGCTGGTGCTACAGAGTGGGAGCCCCAGGATGTGAGCTGATGAGAAGGCAGGGGAGGGAGGGAGGGAGGAAGGATGCTCTTTGAGACACTCCTCCCCTGGAAGCCTTCCATGATGCTAGGCTGGGGCATGGGCTCCTTCAGTCCCTGTGCTTCCCTTCTCACACAAGGGACACACTGTAGGGTTTTTCTTTGCCCGTCTCCTGTCCCAGACTGGGAGCCCCCTGGAGGCAATACTGAGTCCCCTGAGAGGGCCTGACACAAAGTCTGCAGCACGAAGGGTTTCTTGGGTGGACCACTGGATGGATGGATGGATGGATGGATGATGGATAGATGGATAGATGGAAGGGTGGATAGATGGGTGGGTAGTTAGATGGGTGAATGCATCGAAGGGTAGATAGATGGGTGAATGGATTGATAGGTAGATAGATGGGTGAATGGATCAATGGGTAGAGGGGTGAAGGGATCGATGGGTAAATACATGGGTGGATGGGAGAGAGAAGGAATAAAGCTCAGGCTTCTTAGGTTGTTCTCCAAGGGACGGGCATCTATCTGTCCAATAGGCCCTCAACAAAATCTCACTGGGGTAAACAGGGGCTTCACTACTCCTCTCTAAAATTCTTTCATTTTTTAATTTGTTCATTCACTCATTCATTCTTTCATTAACATCTTGGCTTCTTGTGAGGACTAAATAAATGCATGAATACACCTAAATACTCAGAACAGTGTCTGGTACACCATAAGTGGTATGTGACACCGTTATTACTATTTCACAATCCTTTCCCGAGGACTTACTATGTGCCAGGCCCTGACGGAGGCTGTGTTGTAATTCACCCCACCTCAAAAATACAGTGACATATAAGCAGGCCCTCACTAAGAGAGGATCAGAGGGTTTCAGCCCTCCGCCCCAAGACAACCCCACTCTCCAGGACTTCCAGAAGGACCCACCCGGACTGGGACTGAGGGAGTGGAGAGGAACAGAAAATGCCCGTTCTGACCAACGGGCCTGGGGATGGGCCCTGGTGCATGGTAATGCGGCTCCTCACGTACGTCTCCAGCCCAGCCCTTCCTGGTCTTACCGGGGCTGGCACGGTCGTAGCGGTATGGCTCCGAGATGAAGTGTGGGAGACTCATGAGCAGGCCTGCCAGGGCCACAAGGACAGCCCCATAGCCGATCAGTCGGGGCCGGTGGACTCGGCTGCCAAAGTAGCTCACAAACACAATCAGGGCTGTGTTCCCCACCTGCCGAGGGATGAGGGGACCCATTCGAATGGAGCAGAGCTGCCACAGGCCAGCACCACCCTCACTTCTGTCACCAATCTGGGGTTCCCATCCGAATAAAGGACTAGCTGGCTGAATGGGAATCATCTGGGCCCCTCTTATGCAGATTCTGGGTCCCCCTAGGAGGGTCCCCACTGTCCCATTAGGGGAGAGAAATGAGGGCAGAGTGGACAAGGCTAGCAGTTCAATTTCATTCTGGAAAATGGGTTGGACCCCATGTTAGAACACGGAAGAGGGGGGACAGTTAAGGAAAGGGTTGTTAAGTTTCTGGGATATCACAATTGAGGCAAACAAATAAAATCTAAAGCCAGAGGACTAAGAATTTCTTGGAATTTCAAGCCTTAGAATAAAAAACTTAGGATGTGGGCACTGGAGGGGACTTGAGAGCTTGCAGCGATGGGGCAGGCTCTACGACCAGAAGCTGAAATGTGCTGCCCATTGCTCACACTTGCCCTGAGCCCCAGGCTCCTCGCTGCTGGGGGGGGGGGGGGGGGTGAGGCAGTATCTGCAAGAGAGTTGGTAGGTGGACCAAGTCTGAGAAGGTAGCCACTCTCCATTTTATAGACAGGACACTGAGGCTCTGGGGGGTTGGGGGGGGTGGGGTGAGTGGTGGAGTGGCTTCCCTAAGGTCCCAGAGCTAGGTAGTGACCTTTCCTTCCCACCTCTGACATCTGGAGGTGGGGTCTGAGAGATATCTGAGGGTGCCGTGTAGTCGGCAGGCCTTGGGCTGAATGTGACACATCACCCCAGGGGGAGACAACTGCACAGAAATCTGCTGTGGGGAGGGGAGAAAGGGTACTGTGGACAGTGGCCCTTCTCTGAGGTGGAAAACATCTGGTGGAAGGGGGGGGCTGGGGCACAGCTGGACCCTGATCTCTAAATCCCCCCAAAGTAGCTTGTCCCCTCCTCATCGCTTGGCTGTCGGCCCCAGACTTGTGGATCTCTGGGCAACTCTGAGGAGACACTCATCCCATGGTATGGCTCCCTTCCCCCACCACCCACTGGTCCACAGTTCTGCCTTTGATCTAATTTAAATCTCTCCCTCTACTATTGAAGTGACTTCCTCTGAGTCCTTCCTGGGACAGGCAACAGCCAGGTCCCTGGAACGGTAAAGGAACCAAAGGGAGAGTGGGTGGACACGGGAATTCTGACTAGCTCTAAAATACCCCATACCCCCCCGTTAGAGTGCCCCCGAGGGCAGGACTGCCAGTGCTCTGACGTTACAGGGAGGCAGAGGTCAGTTTCTCTACCGGAACATGAGGATGGAGCTGGCTGAGGAGAAAATCTTAGGGGAGGAAGCTGTAATGGGGTCGCCTGTGGGCACCAGGAGGGGAAGGGCCTATGTCAGAGTGGTGAGAGAGGAGGATGAGGAGGCCAGGTGAGAGTCGCCCGCAACGCCCACCCCTATGACTGCTCCAGGGCCAGTACCTCATTGAAGGCAGCCAGCAGCCCTGAGGTCTGACTGGAGAGGCCGAAGCGCTTCTCCACTGTGGAGATGGAGCTCTTGAGGTAGCCGGAGATCATGAGCTGTGCCAGCTGCAGCAGGCTGTGGCACAGGACGAAGAACTGCCGGAGGGGCCAAGGCGGTGGCAGCCGGCGGGGCAGCAGGGAGACAGGTGGGGATGCAGTTAGAGAGGGTGGTGGTTGGGAGACAGAGACGGAGTTGGGGGAAGGGAGGAGCAAGGAATAAAGATGGGGAAATAGAGTCAGAGGAGATAGACACACAGGAGAGAGAGAGAGTAAGGGCGGGAGGGCCAAGAACAAGAGGGGCGAGAGAAAGAGAGAGAGAGTTATTGGAGTAGCCCATGGCTTCTCACACAGGCCTAAAAACTACACAAGCTGTCCTGGGTGCACCTCAGACCCACATGACTGAGAGTAGGGTCTTTGTGGGGCCAAGAATGATGGGAGTCACTCTGACCCTCAGAGCCCACCTGGGCTAGACTGGACCGTCCTCCCTATTCCACCACCCTGTCGCCTTTCTCCGGGAAGTTCTCCCGGATCCTTCCCTGCTCACTCCACCCGGTTCTCCCCTTAGAGCTCCTCTGGGAGACCATGTGCACACACCGAATCCCCAAACTGCCCACCCCACCCAACTCCACCCTAAACGTCTGGCCTCCCTCCTGGTGAACTGGCAGTATTCCCAGGAGAAGGAAAACTTGCTTCAAAGAAGGGTGTTTATTCCAGAGCTTAAAAACAGTCTCTCTGTTCCTGAGTCTTGGTTTCCTCTTGCACACAGCAAGGACAACATCCTTGCCACTCAGGGTGACTGTGAGGACTAAACAAGACGTCACTCGGCACAGGCCCCGGCACCCAGGGGTCACTTGCATTTTTAGGGCTGCCCTTGGTGGAGCCAGAGCTCCCCGATATTCATACAGATAGAGTCTCTGGGGTCCTTCTCTTTCCTTGCAGGGACATGGGGAGGCAAGGAGACTGGTGCCCCACTGCCTCTGGGGCAGCCCTTGTTCCTTCTCAGGAAGGAGGGAACACATGCCCAAAACTAAGCTAAATGCTTTGGTAGATTGTCCCTTTGATTCTCACAGCTACCCATTCTACAGACGAGGAAACTGAGACTCAGAGAAAAGCAGCAGCGTGCTTGGAGTTACACGGCCTTCTCTGCCAGGTCCGGACACCCCTGCTCCCGGCAGGCCTTGAGAGATACCTTGATGCTATAGAACACACTTCGCTGCAAGTCCTGAGAGTTTGGGCTGGCCTTGCCTTGAGGTATGTCTTCTGTGCTCATCATGGCCTTGGTGTCCTTGTCTGACATCCGGGGCTCCTCACCCACTGGACCTGTGGGACAGACATCCAGGAGGTGAGGGTAGAGATGGAATCCCAGAGGATGTCCCTGACTCAGGTCGCCCAAGGTATTCCAGGCGTTGGTGAGAATCTGAGAGTCTGAGCACCTTCAGCCTCCCTGAGTCCCAGTGATGGGAGGGCCCTTCCTAAGAGGGTATGTGCCCCACGTGCCCATGCTGGCCAGATCCTAACGGGAACCACCTATCTCACAGTGACTTCATTCCTTTCCCAGCATAAACCTTCCTTCTAGGGAGGCATTGCTGGCCACACTACATAAGTTTCAAGGTCTCCAGGAGTAAGAATGTGCAGACTTAGACCCCGTTGGGTCTGCAGCTGTGAGACATTGGTGCTCATAGAGGCTGAGTGGCTGTGGGTCTGTCTGGCTCGGTGTGGGATCACAGGTTCAGGGTCAGGTGCAGGGTCAAGGCTTGGTCCACGGTCAGGTAAAGGCTTTTCCTGGGAGTAGTTCAAAACAGTTACCAACACCCCCACAGGGCACCACCCTGCATGTAATCATAGAGCTAACTAGCCCAATCTCTAACTGATGAATCAAACCATATTGCTAGTTGGTGCAGAAATGGCCCTCAGAGGTCATCCCATTTAACTACCTCCCTCACCCTGGAGAAACTGAACTCCCCAAGTGTTGTGATGACTCAGGAAGCAGAGCTATGGTTAGAACCTGGACCCTTGGCCCCATCAGGCATGTCTGGGTTTTTCCACGGAAACCGGTAACATGTCAGCATTTTACTCACTGCAGTGAGAGGAAAGCTGAACCCCCACAAGGGCATCTCCTGGGGCCTCCTGACGTTCTTTTGTTTTGTTTTTTAATTTTTTAATGTTTATTTATTTTTGAGAGAGAGAGAGTGCAAGCAGGGGAGGGGCAGAGAGAGGGAGACACAGAATCTGAAGCAGGCTCCAGGCTCTGAGCTGTCAGCACAGAGCCCGACGCAGGGCTCTGACCCACAAACCATGAGATCATGACCTGAGCCCAGGCGCCCCTCCTGATGTTTAATCTCGGTGAGGAGCTTGAAGTCCAGCCTTGGGAAACTCCATGCCTCCACCTAGATGGAAACCCCCACCACCTTGGCCTTCCTCCTTTCCTGGGGCCCCACTTCCTGCGGAAGCCTCCTCCATTGTTTCTTATGTTTCTCAACCTGGCAGGAGTTTCCCCTCATTCAACAAGCTCCTTCTAGAGTCTGGAAATGGACTCAGGACACCTCTGACCCAGGTAGGGGGGTAGGGACTCTCCATCTCCAGACCCAGAAGGCAGAATCAGGGAGGGGCTACAGAGGCCTGGAACCACCACAGCCAAGGGTTTGTGCTCCTCACACGAGGTACCTGAGAGCCTGAGGAATTTCTTTTTAATTGGGATATAACTCATATACCATAAAACTCACCCTTTTAAAGTACACAATTCAGTGCTTTTTGGTATATTCAAAAAGCTATACATCATCACCACTAATTCCAGAACGTTTTCATCATCCCAATAAAGAACCACATACCTGTTAGAGTCCTGCCTCCCCTCCAGCTCCTGGCAACCACTAATCTATTTTCTGGCTCTCTGGGTTTGCCTATTCTGGATATTTCATATAAATTCATATACACAAAATAGTACAATATGTAATTATTTTGCGCCTCGCTGCTTTCACGTAGCGTAATGTGTAAGGTGCCTCCATGTTGTTGCACATACGAGTACCTCTTTTCTTTTTATGGCTGGACAACATTGTATTTTGTGGATGTAAATCGCATTTTGTTTATCCGTTCATCTGTTGAAGGACATCTGGATTGTATCAGGTGTTGTGAACATTCGTATATCGTACACATTTTTGTGTCAACATGTGTTCTCAGTTCCCTTGGGTATGCAGCCAGGAGTGGAATTCCTGGGTCATGTGGCAACTCTGTTCAACTTTTTAAGAAACTACCAAACTGTTTTCCGAAGTGACTGCGCTGTTTTATACTCCCACCCTCAGCATAGGATGGTTCTAATTTCTCCACATCCTTGTTAAGACTTATTATCATGTCTCTTTGAGGATAACCATCGTAGTGGGCATGAAGTGATATCTTGTATGGTTTTGATTAACATTTCCCTAATGACTAATGATGTTGAGTCTTTTCACTTACTTCTTGGCCATTTGTTTATCTTCTTTGGAGAAATGTCTATTCAGATAGCTTGAGGAATTTGAGGAAATGAAAGTGTGTGTGGCTGGGGAGGAGTCCCAATGGGGGATGTAAGTATTCAGAGGAAACAAGGAGATATTGAAACAAAAGTGACACCTGACTGGGAGGAGATAAGGGGCTGGCCCAGTGAAGTGGGGGTGGGATGGGCTCTGCGGAGGTCACTGAGGAGAAAAGGAGGTGAGGGGGCTCCAGGTGAACTTGCCCAGAGGAGGCTGATAGGACGTTTGCAAGCCCTGGTTCCACTCACCAGCATAGACGGTCACCTACTACAGCAGAGATTCTGGGCTACACACTTTACATGCAACTCAGCCTTCACATGCATGCAAACCTCTCCATAGCTCTGTGCCTTTGGTGCTCTCGTTATCTCTGTATCTGACGAGGACAGAGGCTCAGAAGTAGCTAGCTCTGCTGATTAATGTTGGTGCAGGGACTCAAGCCCAGGTGTTAACCTCAACATCACTCCATGTTCCTTGCACAGTATGGATGAGGGGGAGATGCTCTTCTCTGTCTGAGCCCAACCAAGCCTAACCAGGCCACCGGAAAGGGGCCAGTGCCCACCCAATAACATCAAAGGGTCAGGCCAACCAGATGATGAGGCTGGAGCTGAGTTGGGGGGCGGGCAGAAGTCGCTGACCAGGAGCCCCAGCTATGAAAGAAGTCCAGGATATGGATGAGGGAGGGGGACAGAAGATCAGTGGACCAGCTTAGAATGTTCCACCTTCCTGTGGTCTAGTAGAGGGAAGCTGTGGCCCCTGGGATCTGAAAGCAGCCACCAGTTAGTGCGCAGGGTGGTCAGTTGATCACTGAACACTGAACGGGGCTGGTCAGGCAGGTAGCCAGACCTCTCCAAGCTCTTCCTGTGGGCTGAGGCCTCTGAGTGAGCTGGCAGGAAACAGTCCAACTCTGTGAATAAGGACAAAGCTCCGCTCGACAGGAGGATCCTGAGACCAGGAAAGTAGGTCCTCCTCATGTGACATGTCTGAGGACCTTCCCATCCGGTGAAAACTTTGTCAGGGGTCATCCCTGACAGAAAAGCGGGCAGCTGTGGAGTTGAACCTGGGCTGGGACTGGGTATCCTGTGGGAATGAGGGGAGAGGCAGGAAGTCAGGCTCCAGGAAAAAATCGGAGTCTGTTTCTCTCCCAGGTGAGCAACCAGGTTTGGGGGCTTTAGGTAGGCCAGGTGGTTCCCAGGGCTGGAGCCCACGCCCCTAGAATGGCAGGCAAGGGGTCTGTGTGTCTGTCAGTTGGTTACATGGCTGGCCACGCACAGGCCAACTCATGTCCATCAGCTGGTAAGTCATTGGTCTGGCTGTCTCTCAGAAGACTTGTCTGTTCAGACAAGCTAAACTAGCTAGCTAGCCAGTCAGACAGTCACCTTGAATGTCTGTCAGAGACCTTCAGTTCACTGAAGGATAAACTCTGAATGTCTGCAAGGCAGAGGCAGAGCCTCTGGGCTCTGGCCTGGGGTCTCTCTGCCCCCTCCATGACAAGAGTCAGTATTCTTCACACCAGCTGGATCCATGGTGATGGGGACGAAGGTTTCAGAGAGTAGCCTGACAGAGAGGACTACTTTTCTCTGCCTGTTCTTTGCTGAAAAGGCTCAAAGTCTGGCCTCCTCCAGCCACCTCCCAGCTGCAAAAAAGAAACTTCCAGGCAGGTGTGGGGCTGAGTGTAGGTTTCAAAGTCCTCAGACCTAGGCTCGAACCCCAGCTCTGCCACCGGCAGCTGTGTGAGCCTGGACATGCCCTTTCATCTCAGAGGAAACATCTGAGCAGTTTCCTCATCTAAGTGAGGCATCTAGGGGGGCTGGCTCAGGCCTGGGATACAGTAGGCCCCACTGAGGACGATTGCCCTCCCCTCTCCTTATAACCTTCAAGTGCTTCCGAGGCCACAAGGTCAAACTGAACCCATTCCCTTCCATGTGCACCTGACCCCTCCAAGTTAACACCTCCTTCTTCCATCCCTAGATTGTCTCTCCCTTTCATCCAGGCCCCAATTTACCACAAGACCTGAGGACCTGAACCCCTTCCCTCCATGCACACTCACTGGCTTTAGAAGCAATTGCCCAGGTTTCAATCCCCACTGGCTGCAATCCTGCTGTGTGGTTTTGGACCAGTGGCCCCTTTGCTTTCTCATCTGTGACAGGGCCTGTAATCCCTACATCCCAGTACACAAAGCACCCACTGACAATCAGATCCTTCCACCCCATGTTTAGCCTGGACACTGAAAGCCTGGAACCACATCTTATGGTCAGCACTAACTTGACCTTGCAATTCCACTGTCTTCATTAGCATTTTTTCTTCTTACTCTTCCCAGACTGACCAGCTCAAGCAAATGGCTTGATTGTTCATTACAGGAACTTCCTGAAAGACTGCTCGACTCTTCAAGGGAAACCATCAACAGAGTGTGTGCCTCTGATTCTTTGAATCTCTACGCACAAAATCCTTATCTTCTGTTTCCACCAACAAACTGTTGTATCGTGATTCTTACCCAATCCCAGTCAAGTCTCCCTCTTCCACCTCCCTCCCCATACTAAAGGACCTGCCTTAAAACAAACTTTCAATTCTCAACAAATATTGACCTTGCCTCCCCACTCTGAATCGTGCCAAAGCTTTGAGAAGTGGTATTATCCCTTATCATGGTAAACTTGGTCTTACCAACAGGTTATGTCAGTAATATGTGGGGAGCCAGCATGGATACAATACATAGCAGATGTTCAGTAAATGTTGTTTTATTCCCCATCAGGCAGCCAGTCTTTCCGTTAGCTGTCTATCCTGACACAAACTCCCGACAGGCCTCCATACTTGCTTTGTGACTGCAAGGAACATTACCACATCTGGAACTTGAGAATTCAGAAAAAGTTCAACCCAGGAAGGCTGGAAAGTTGGGAGGCTGGGAGACTCAGCTCTCAGGCTCACCCTAATCCTCTATAAGAAGGGACTTAGAGGAGCTTGTCTGAGGGGCTATCACAGACCAAGCAATACTATGTGCTGTGCTTGGCTAGGCTGGGCTCCCTCACCAATCCTCCAGACAACCCTTTGAGACAGCTGTTGTAACCACATGATATAGAGGAGGAAACTGAGGCACAGAGGGAAAGCAACTTACCCAGAGTCCTGGGGCTGGTAAATGGGAAAGCCTGGACCAGAACCTGGATCTATCTGACTCCTGGGCCCCCAACAGCAACCATAATGAGGGAAGGGGGACATGTGGGGATCTAAGTCCTATACTCTGGGGGACCTAAGTATGGTGGGAGTTCAGGACTCATCACCAAGGCCCAGAATTGAACTTTCAGGAGGGATCTGCTGAGAAATGTGACAGTTTCCACATCCTGAGAACTAAGTGGTGGTGGTGGGGGGGGGGGTCAGGGCAATGACTCTTTCTCTCAAGAAAGAGCCTGTCTCCAGCAGAGAGAGCAAGATCAAAGATCACTTAGACCCAGTATGGCCTTGGGCCAGCAAGTAGACTTCACTGAGCCTCTGCAAGATAGGAATACTAAACCTTGTCTCTGAAGCCTGTGTGAGGGTCACATAGGATAACACCCTTTGTCAATATCAGGATGTCCCACAAGTAGCAATTTCGTCAGCCTCTGCCCCAAACTCACTAGGGAATCTATTTCCAGGTGTGGTCACCAGGCCCCAGAATAACTCATACTCCTTCCTGTGGGAGACTCAGCCCTGATGTCACTCTCTCACCTCCTTCTGATCCCTGAAGCAATACAGACCCCTCTGGATGCCTCCCTCTGCCATTTCTTGTCCTCTCCCCAACCCATCTCACCAGCTGCATTCAAACGTCTTTTTTTTTTTCCTAATAACTTCCCTGTGCAAGAGAACGAAAGTTCTCTCCTCCACATTCTTTGCCAAAGCCACCAAAGGAACTAGCAGAGATAGAGTATAGGGCAGAGGTTACAATGGGGAGGCCCGGGCCAAAAGCCCATGTACAGTTGTGTGGGCTGTGCACCACAAAGTGAATGGTGCCCTCTGGAGTGGTGTGGCACATGGCAGTCCTGCCTGGGGGGGTACATCTGACTTCTAGACATTTTGGGGGCTTGCAAAACGCTTGCTTTCTCAGTGTTTTTCAGCTGGTTGCCAACATTTAAAAACAGGAAACTTGACATAAACTCCAGATATTTTTGCTTCTTTTTGAAAGATTAGCAGATCTAGCAATACTGGGCCCACATTCTCATATGCCAACACTCAGCTGGTCCAAGCTTCTGGGCCTGCATGTGGCAATTTGCCCCGTTGGAGTCTCTTTGAGGGGGGGTGCCTGTCTGGTCTGTTTGATGGACCCTCTTCACCTGCTTGTGACTTCACAGCAACACTGGGCCTGGGGAGTCCACTGGACAGGAAGCCAGGGCTAGGTTAACGCTTTGAGGAATGAGGAAACAGGACCAGAGAGCGCTATGATTTGCCCAGGGTCACCATATGGGAAGAACTGGTCTCTGCTGGTTCTAGAAGTCACAGTGAAGATTTATTCCACGCATCCTGACAGCAACCTGAGGCAGGCCTCTGGGGACCCAGAGGCCAGCAGCCCCAGTCCCTGTCCTCAGGGAGCTCCCAGTGTATGTATGGGGAGGCTGGGGGGAGGCAGACATCTAACACAGAATCACAGTAAAATGTGCTCGCTGATGTGATACAAGGAGTTTCAAGCCTACAGAAACAGAGCAGAGGCCCCAGCCTAGACTGCAAGTTTCTGGAAAGCTTCCTAAAGGAAGAAACATCAGAGAAAAGGGCAGAAGTATCAAAGCACAAAGAATGCTCAGGGAACAAACAGTCTGACAAAGCTGGAGCCCCGGGGCCAAGGTTGAGGGGGTGAGACTAGAGCACTTGGAGGAGCCAGACTTGACAAGCCTTGAATGCCAGACTGTAGGGCTGGGCTTTGTTCTGAGCCCAAGGATGAGGTCTGATTTGGCCTCCTGGGAAGACCTCCATGTCTCTTCGGGGAAAGTGGAGAAGTCAGGCGGTGGGCAGGGATTAGGGCAAAGGCAGGGGTGGGGTCCAGAGCAGCAAGGGACTCTGGGGCCTGGGTCAGGTAGTGGCAGTGGGAATGGAGAGTAACAAGCCAAGGTACCACAGTGGGAAGTAGGATGGGCAGGACTTCATGGAAAATCAGCTATGGGGGTTGCAGGAGGCTGAGGAATCCTGGGGGCAGGGGTGGAGTGGGGAGAGGTGCAGCTCTGCATCTGGACATGACAACATTGAAGGCCAGGATTATAGGGTGGTACTGAGTGGTGAGCTCAGCCTTGGCCATGGTGAGCTTGGGGTGGCCAGGGGGCACCAAGGGAGAAATGCCTAGGAGGCCACGGGCTCCAGGAGAGCCCATGAGGGGATATGGGCTGGAGCCAGATCTCTGGCTGTCTGGAGACATGAGTGGAGAGAAGGTAACAGAAACCACAAGTGGGCAACTTGCCCAGTAAGAGTGAGACGCCTCTGCCATGTGCCCCATCTGAAGAGAACAGCGAAAGAGAAACCCGCCCTGGAACTGTGGTCAGATGCCAAGGTCAGGGGAGGGGACAGTGTTCCAAAGGCGCCAAGATGTTTTTGGAAAATCCACCAGCCTCCAGCACTAATGCACACACAGCCCCCACAGCCCAAGCCTGGGAAGGGAAATATCCCCTGCAGCAAGTATTGGGCAATCTGTCCCTCATAACAATGGCAGACAGCTCTCTCTGGAAGTGCTGGGGTAGAAGGAGGCCAGTGTGGCCAACCCCTGCATCGAGCCCTTCTTACCTCCTTGCTTTGTATTCCCTAGGCTTGCTGGTCCTTCTTGTCTAGCTCCTGCAGCCCATACCAGCTGTCTTTCCTTCCATAAAACCCCTTCCTGGGCCAGTTCCCTAAGCCCTTGCTCTGGGCCACAGGGCTGGTCAGTCTCCTGCACTACTTATGTCCCCCTGATTAAGCAGTGAACTCCCTAGGGCAGAGCCTGTCCCGTCCTGTGTCCCGAGGGATCATGTCAAGTGCCCGCTGAAACCCTCTGGGTCAGAAGACTTTGGATTCAAATATTTGCTTTGCTACATTGTAGCTATGTGACCTAGGGCAGTTTATGTAACCCCTGTAAGCTTCATTTTCCTTCTCTGGAAGCGAGAGAAGAGTGCCCGTCTCGTGGCGTATTTGTAGGATTGAAGGAAAATGCTGTGCCGGGTACACTGCAGTCCTCAACAACAGTTAGCCCCCTCCTCCTTTCCCACCCCATCCGCAACATGTGAGTACAGACACCTCAGCCTCAAGAGGCTAAGGCCCCCAGGAACTGTTCCCGCTTCATCTACCCACCCCTAGCGAACATTATTCTCTGGCCCCGTAGATGCTTGCCCTTCCCCAAATTCATCCTGTTCTTTTCACCCCTCAGCCTTTGCAGGTACTGTACCCTCAGCCTGGAGTGTCCTTCCTCCCCAGCAAACCATTTCTTATCTTTCAAGACCTGGCTCAGCTTAAAAACATGGTTGTTGAATTCAGCTAAGCTGGGTGAGGGCGAAGGGAAGGCCAGGGCCTGGAGAGGAGGGGCCCAGGTTAGGGTGGGGGTGGAGTGGGCCCCCTTAGTGCTCCAGTTCCCAGCATGGCCTGGTGGGCTCCTGGAGGAGGAAGAGTCAAAGCCACGAAGGGCTTGGCTGCCATCTTTGGGAAATTCCTGCTAGCAGGACTTGGGGTGGTCTGTTGGGAGGACAATAGCATGCTTGAGGTCCAGCTACTGCAAGCCTTCCAGCTGTTGCTTCTTGAAGGAGATCCGTGCAGGGTGGGGGAGGAGGCCAAGCACTTTCTGGTGGTTTCCAAGCTGGGTCAGGCACTCTGTGCTGGGACTTTCTGTTTCCAGTTCTGGCCCTGGCTATCCTATCTGAACCCAAGATGACCTTAAAAATAATGAGGAGGGCCTGGGGGGAGGGCGAGCCTTGAGCCCACAGGGAATTCAGGTCAGTCTCCTTCAGCTTAAAACACTGAGCATGAGGCTCAGAGACAGGTAGCCACTGACTTTGGCCATGCTCGGTCCCCCAACCGTGAGTCCCAGCTCATTTCTCCATGCTTACATTTACTCCTTGGAGCCCTATCATACCCAACCTCACTCCATATCATGAGTCTCCTGTCCTCAAGGAGAGTAGGCTTTCACAACAGGTTGGAGGGAAGGAAGGAATGTCATGGGGGGAGGCATGGAGTGAAGGAGGACAGTCTATGTACCGTGACTTTCCCAATGCCCCGCCTCTGCCCAGCCTGTGCTCAGATCTGGGCCCTCAAGAAGGGAATCAAATGTGGCCCCACCTCCAGGGAGCCCCCAGTCTGGTGAGACTGACATTGTTCTCCATTGTTTCAAGCATTAGTGCTTAGGGCTCTGGGCTGTAGCAAATGAGGGGTGGCTGGAACCAAGTTTATGTCTTTACTTCTTCTTGACCCCCAGGGTACAGCTGAAGTTCAAGTTGGCACCCTGGAAATAGCCAGGCTCCCTTAACACTGATGGGGAGATCTCTTCCCCTACAGAGAGGCCCTTGCTGCACTGCTCCTTGCAGACACAGAAGATTGAGCTTCTCAGTACAGGAAGAGACCAAACGACCACCTTGGTCAACCCCCTCCATCTACTGCACAGAGACAGTGGGTCTCAGAAAGCAGACTGGGCATTGAATGCTTGGCACCCAATTGTAGGCTCTAGGCTAGCTTGACATCTGGTTCACAGCTGCCTGAGATCTGGCCCAGTAGGCAAGGCCTAGCCTGGGATGAAATAATCATCCCCAAACCTGCCTACTCCCCAGTCACTAGCACAGAGAATAGTTTGCTTTGTCTGGAACCAGTGGAGAAATGCCCAAATGGGTGGAGTCTCACTAGTGTGGGGTCTGTGGAAGGGAGGTGGGAGCCCTGAGGGTAATGGCAGAGAAAGGAAAGAGCTTTGGCATCAAGACAACCTGGGTTCTGGCCCCCACTCTGCTGCTCCTTTGGTGGGTGACCTTGGGTGAGTCACTTGCCCTCTCTGAGCATCTGTTTCCTCAACTATCAGAAAGGTTGAGAGATTGTCACTTCATTCTCATAAAGCCAGTGATACAGAGTTCAAATTTTAACCCAGGACTGCTGGTTCTTTCCCTTGCCCTACCTGTCTGCCCTAGATTGGCTCACTCTGAACCCAGGGGGGTTCAAAAGCAACAGAAACAATATTAGGAACAAGAAAAGATGAACCTCAAAAAAGAAAAGTGAAACAGCATATATGAGAAAGGTTACTTCCAGCTGGGAGAATTGGTCTGGAAGGCTTCCTGGAGGAGTTGGCATTTGGAGAGTTGGCAAATTTGAAGGAGGAAAATAGCAAATTTCACCAGAATGGGTGAAGAAAAATGGACAAATACCTTCCTGGTGGAGGTAAAAGCTGAGCAAAGGGGCAGAAGTAGGAAAGTGGCTTCTCTGAAACCACAAAATGGGAATGGCCTTGGAAGATCATTTTCTCCAACTCCTCCCCCACAGATGGGGAAGCTCTGCGTGTTGCCTATGGACATGTGGTGAGTTGGTGGTGGGGCTAGGCCAAGAGCCAGATCTGACCCTGACTTCTCTTTGTGTGTCAGCCCCTGGCTGGTAGAGCTGCCTCCCTCCCTCAGGAAAGCTGGTCCCTGCTCTTTTCCCAGGATCCAGGCTTTGTACCCAGCCCCACCTGAATTCCCACATCCCTCAGAGTGCCCTCAGGCCAGAAAGAGAGCATGGAGGAAGACTAGCCTCTCAGCTTAAGTTAGAGCTCAGGAAGCAAGACTTTTGGTGGCCCAGTGGGTAGATGCTGGGGTCAGCCTCCTGCTGTATGTGTGGGATGTGGGGGTAGCTAGAGAATATTCCAGAACTGAGCCCTGCAGGGGTCAGAATAACAGTGGGGCAGGGGGCAAGCACAGTACAGCCAAAGTCTCTAGTTTCTTCCCATACCTATAAGATCACCAACCCTCCCATCCTGCCATGAGCCAAGGCTGAGGGGGAATTTGGTTTGTCAGTGACCCATCTCCAAACCAATCCGTCCAACTCTGATCTCACTGTCATCTCTCCTGTGAGGTCCCTAGAGGAAGCATCCATCCCACCCTTCCTGCCATGCCATGGTCCCCAGGTGCGTCAGCTTGCCCACGAAGACCTTACTATCGCGTGCACGAGACAGGGAGCAAGTTCAGTCTTGCCTGAGTGGGGGTGAGGCTAACACAGCTGGAGGAGGACAGACAGCTAGAAAGAGGCCAGAAGTGATCACCACAGGGCAGCCAGCCCGGAGGGCCACCCTGTCTGAAGAACCCTTTGTTTCCTCCTCCTCCTTTGCCTGCCCAAGAAATGCTCAACTGGGTGCTCTGTTCACAGAACCGCCACCGTCTCCACGTGGTGCTTCAGTCACACTCCAGGCTTGGCTCTGCAGGTCTCTCTCTGAACCTGTTTCTCTTCTCTGCTGATCTTTCAGATTCTTCGTGGCAGGTCTCCTGTCTCTCTCCTGTCTCTGTCTCTGGTTCTCTCTCCCACATGATCTTTGCTTCTCTTCATTTCTCCCTGTCTCTTCTGCAGCCAGCTCTCTGGGGCTGACCTCCCTCCCTTTCCCTGCATGCTCCTGCAGACACCTGCTGGTCTTTGTCTTCTCCTCTGTCCTGTCGCCCTTCTGTCCCAGCCTTTGTCTGACTGCATATCTCTGGACTTGCTCTGTCTCTGACTACACTTTTATCTGTGTTTTTCTCTGCTTTGTCTGTATCTCTGCCTACTTCAGAGGGAGAACAGGGCTCAGCTCGGTGAGGGGCTCAGTGGCCTGAATTTGCACCGCCCTTTCAACATCCTTGTGTCATCAGGGAGCATAGGCTGGGTTCCCTGCCTCCAGCTGAGCAAACAGTATCCCTTCCTGCCCCTTTGGTTATTCACTCATTCATTCAATACACCTTCACTATATCTCCTTATGTCTGGCTCTGCATGGGGAACGCCAAGCCCCCCACCCCACCCGACTTCACCCCAGTTTACCCATTTTGGCTCTACAACCTTCTCACCCTCCACACTGGGAACATAGCCCCCAGACTCCCTCCCAATGCCCCTTCCTTACGTCATCTAGACTTACCTATCCTGGGTCCCATGATTTTTGGGGTGCAGTGAATTCCAGCCCGTATTTCAATTTCAAGAGTGGAGCTGAGCAGGAGAGAGGGAGTGAGACCTTATCGGGAGGCCCCTGGAGACAGCAGTCGCGAGCCACTTCTAGAAGGGAGGCGCTAATGTGGAGACTCCAGGCACCAGGCTGATGCTGCCTGGGCCACACTGGACCGCAGCCACCTCTTCCAAGATGGGTTAGGAATTCCTGCAAAACTTGACCCCACTCTCCAAGTGCCTGCCTCATGCAGCCACTTGTTCCTTCTGTCTCTGTCTCTCTGAATTCCTCTGATTCCTGGCTGGGACAGCCCAGGGCCAGAGTTCTGTGGGAGGCTGGGTTTGTTTAGATCCAGCCCTACTGATGGGAGGAGGCTGCTGTGTCGCCTCCCCTCAGCCTCATGCCTCAGCATTCCCCTGGATATTTTCACTTCCTCTGTTAGCAGGAGAGAGATGGCAGGGAGAGGGAATTTCAATGATCCCCATGCCCTGGGATCATTCAGTCCCGATTCTCCAGTCTCTTCTTATACTCCCATTCTCAGTCTGTCCCTGACCAAGCTCTTGTCCCCGCTCACAGAAATTTTGTCACCCTCCATGAGCCCCATCTAGAGCCCTTGTTCCCCCCCACTGTCCCCCTTCCTGGAATCCCTGTCTCCCGCAAGATCTCATCCCCTCTCACCAAACCCCCATCTCCTCTCTGAGCTCTGAGGATCCAGAGCCAAGAGGAAGTCCATTCACCAGGAATCACAATGGCCAGCCCGCCTTGGGGAACTCATGGTAGCAGCTCCAAAAAGTACAGGCATCTTGGAGGGGGTTGGGGAGCAGAAGGGTAAATATGACATTTCCAGAGTTTTCTGGACTGAAGGCTGAAGATGGAGACCTTGGAGCCAGACAGACCTGGGCCTCTTTCTCAGTCCTGTCATTCACTGGCCGTGTGGCCTCAGGCAGGTTTCTGCACCTCTCTGAGTGTCATTTCCCTCATCCATAAAGAAGGGACAGCTGGCCCCTCACTTGTAGGGCTGCTGTGCAAGTTCAGTGAGTGAGAAAAAAAAAGACCTGAAGGTCTGGAGCTCAGAGAAGGAAGCCAGGGCTCAGAACAGGACAGCAAGAGAAAACACACCTGTTTGCCTTTTCCAGCTAGTTCAGCATTCTCACACATGAGACCCCATTGGGTCCTCCTATTGGCCTCATAGGCCAAGCATTTATTTTCCCATTTTACAGATGAGGCATGGAGTCTCAGCAACTGCCCAGATACCACCCAGCTAGTAGGTGGTAGGGCCATGCATTGAAACAGGCTTTTTCCTCTACCCAGGCAGCATTTTCTGAGCAAGACCTCTGGGTTTCCCCAAATCCAAGATACAGAAGTGAACTTGAACCAATTCCAGGAATAGGGTCTTTGCATGAAATGGGGATGTAGGTTTGGAATGCAATGATAGAGAAATAGACATCAGTCCCACTTGGCTCCGGGGGCTATATGAAGGCGCTAGTGGGAAGTGGGGAGTATTTGAAATAATCAATGTGCATCCTGACACAGAGTGGCACTCAATAGGTACTTGTGGCATGACTGAGTCTTTAAGAAACCAGAAATGTGAACGCATGACCACTATACTGGGAAAGGTCAATAGTTGACTCAGATTGATATAAAGACCAGGCCCCGTTTAGCTTGAGGCTCCTGCTTGAGAAAACCAACTGGGTCTATTTCTCTAAATCCTTCAGACTGAAGTCAGCGCTGTGAGTCCTCACAGAGACCAGCAGAGGTGCTACCTTCAGATTCCAAACTGCAGGTGCATAGTTAAGAAAGAGAAGGTCCCTTTAGACTTTCTGGAAGCTCAGGTGCCTCCATGTTGGTTTCAGAGGTTTGAAAAACTTCTATACATGGATTGGTCTGGGAATATGCTGGGACCAGCTTGGCAGGCTACATTCATGTCATCAATCTTTGAGTGAGACAATGTACAACACACAACACCCCACAAGGCATGGAACATACAGGAACCTCAGACATGAGTGTTCTTCATTCATCACTTCAGACTGAAGTGACTTCAGGCTGACGCAGTCTGGTCCAAGAATATTCCTGAACTCAGCTTGGAATTGGAGCAAGGGTCAGGTACCCAGGAGCTTCTCAGAGGTAGGCTAACAGGTCTTCAGATGGCTCTTGGGCTAATCCTGCAGTGAGGCCCCATTGTGGGTGGTCCCAGCTTGTTCAGCCAACCTGGTTGGCACCCCAGCTTTACTACTTGCCAGCATGGGGTTTGCTGAGCCCTGTGCATTTTACAGAGCCCCATGGTGTGTGTAGATGGCAACACCATCTGTGGATTCCCACAGTTTGCAAAACTTGTTGCCTTTTTTAGAGTCCCATGCTGTTGGCATAGCCCAGCACAGTTTGCAGAGCTCTGAGGCTTCTGGGGCCCCATGATGTGTGCACAGTCCTGTGTCTCATGCCAAGCCTGATGCCGTTTCACAAACCCTGGGCTGTTTGCAGAACCCAGGCCTTTCCCTTCTTTAAGCCAACCCATGTTGGAGGTTTGCAAACCCAGAAAAATAGAGCACACTTCATTTTATAGAACTATCTGACTTTGGGTGTAAGGGAATAGTCCTGAGTCCTCGACTGGAGACTCCAGTTCCAGTCCCAGCTCTGTCACTAATTAGCTATGGGACTTGCAGCAAGTCCTTTCCCCTTTCTGGGTCTCAGTCTTCTCCTATGTTAAATGGAGATCGTGACATCCAACCATCCCCCTTTGGGACTGTTATTAATATCAGTGTGAGAATGTCCAGAAGATGGGGGGCAGGGGTGGGAAGGGGAAGGGTAGCCAGTGCCTCCTTCCTGAAAAAGGCTCCAAACTGCTATTTCAGCACCTCTGCTCCCACTTCCCTTCTGGCCTGGCAGCCAGGGAGCGGATGTCTATAAATGAGCCCTTGGCTGGGCAGACAAGTGAGGACCTCAGTCAGAGTCTCAGCCTTTCCTGCCCCTGGACGCTGCCTGGAGTCAAAACCCAAGCTACACAGACATGCTCCCATGCATGGCTCATTTAATCTGCCCAAGGAAGGCTGTGTCATACTTATCTTACCATGAAGACCCTGACACTCAGAGAGTCCATGTGATTTGCCCAGAGTTACAAGTCAAATATACAGCCTGGGCTGGGATCAGAGCCAAGAACAGCAAGGATGGACGCATGGTGCTTAGAAGGTCAGAGTGGGAAGAAACTGGGACCTCATTTAATCTATCCCTTTCCTTTTTCAGACTGGGAGACTGAGGCCTGGTGAGATGACAAGGAAGTCACTCACTCTCCTTAGGCCTCAGTTTCTCTTTCTGGTGGATGAGAAACAGACCCCTTCCTGCCAACAGTTCAGGATCTTATCCCTCTTTGTTGGCACAGCTCTTAGATCAAAACATAGGAAATTCCCCAATCATCTGAGGAGAAGGATAGGCCTACAGACAGGTGGGTACTTGGTCTGGCCATGCAGCCCCACCGGCCCTGGCTCAGCACAGCCAGCTTTGCACAGCCCATGCTGTGGGCTCTTTACAGCTTACACCAACCTGGAGGTTCCTCCCCGGGAAGACTTTTTGCCCCAACAACAACCTTCCCTGGGTCCAATTGCATCCACCTCCCACCAGGTTCCCCCTTCAGCCTGGAGAGAATACTATGCTAGAAACTCTGCATCCCTCCCTGAAAGTGGCAGCCCGAAGCACCAGAAAGAGCATGAGCTTGGCCATCAGATAGTTCAAAACTGACCCAGTAAGAAGATTTCAAAGACTCAGTTTCCTTATCTGAGATAACAGGAAACCTCCAGGCAAATCTGCAATAAACCCGACCATCTCACCCTCTCTTCAACTTGGTACATGCATAGCCTCCCTATCCCAGGAGACTATAAACTCTCCCAAGACCTGGCTGGGTGACCAGGGCTGTCATAAGGCTCAGATGAGCTAATGGATGGATTAGCACTTGCTAAGTTCTGAGAGCTGAGCAGACGAGAGCCATTATTAATATGGTGACGATGGTAATGGGATGACTCTTGTAATTCTGGAAACAGAGGATGAGGAGGAAGTAAATCATGGCAGGTGCGTGCCAGGTCAGTCTGACCTGACTGACAAACCCCATGGGAATAAATCACCGAGAAGGCCCCCTGAGGTGGGAGGGAACTGCAGAGCAAAATTGGGGTGCAGGCAGGCAGGCTGGGTGACCATTGTGAGCAGCTATGGGCGCTGTGGGGTGGTGCCCTCTCACAGGCTCTAGACCAGGCACTGGCTGGCTCGTGGCTCCTAGCCCTGGTTCTGCCACTAACACACTTCCATTGGTGAGATCCCATTTCCTGCCTGTCCCCAGTTTCCTTAGTATAAAATGGTGGTGGAGGGATAAAAGGAAGGGTCTCACTCCCCACTCTTGTCTTTGGGGAAGAACCACGTGAGTTTATCAATGTATCACTGTTTTTGTAAAGTGTCAAGTGTGGGGCATGAGGGAATACGGTTATTAATAATTTGGCTCCTGGAAAAAAGGACGTGGGGGAAGGGTGCAGCCAAGGCTGGGAGGAGAGACAGAGGGGAGCCAGCATCTGCCCCCCACTGCAGGTAGTTTGAAGCAAGGGCCAACACTCAGAAGGCTTTGCAACACTGCCCCCTGGGGACCAGAGAGGAGGCTGCGCCCTGAGCTTTTCCTCCCAGAGACTCCAGTCAGGGAAAGGGAGTGGAAGGACCGCTGTCAGAGGAGGCTGAAGTGGGCAGGCCAGGAGGAGCCCAGTGAGAGCAGTCACAGCTTGCTCCTGCCTCTCTCCCTCCCCTCCACAACTTTCTATTTTGCTTCGCAAGTCTTTCAAACTGGCCCACTTCGTCCCATTCCTCTGTCCCCACCCTAGTCCAGACCACCAACAACAGCTCTTGGCTGGGCCCTGCCCCAGCTTCCTCCCCACCTCCAGCCCCTCCTCCTAAAAGCCTGAGGGATCTTTCCAATCCTTAAATCTAATGCTATCCCTCCCTGCTTAAAACCCTGCCCTGCCCTGCTCTCCCCAGCGGCCCTCAGGATAAACCCATCTTTCCCAGCCTGATGGCCAGTGCCCCAGTCTCTCTGTAGTCTTCGGCCAGGTCAGTATCTCCACTTGCAGATGAGACAAAATGGCAAATGGTCAAGAACAAGGCCTTGGGGCAGGACTTCAGGGTGTGACTCCTAGCTTCTCTACTTGGTAGCTGTGTTACTTAATTCTTTGCTTGTTTGTAAATTGTTTTGTATCATGGTAAAATACACATAGCGTAAGATTTACCATTGTTACCACTGTAAGTGTACAATCCAGTGGCATTAAGTACGTTCACATTTTGGGGCAGCCACCACCACTACCCGTCTCCACAACTTTTTCATCTCCCCAAACTGAAACTCCATATCCTTGTGTGACTTTATGCCTCTGTTTTCTCATCTGTAGGATGGGACTAATAAGGGGATGTCTTTGCACAGGGCCTGGTAGGTGGGTAATAGGTACTCAGTCAACATTACTTGTTATTTTATCCTCTTGAGGCAACTGCTCTGGAAAGTACATGCAGCAGCACCGCATGGGTTATCTACAGAAACCCAAGGGCCCGTTACTCCCCAGGATTCATTTCTGTGACTCGGGCAGAGTGTACGCCAGCTGCCGGGGAAGCATGCCGCATGCTTCATCTAGGAAGATGAGTCACTTCCTCCCTGATGGGGTTGTAAGCCTGCAGATAGGGAAGACAGGAAGCAGAGCAGCACAGGCAGCTGATCTCTCTGCCAGGCTGGCCCTCCGCAGATGCTCCGGTGAGAATTGCTGGGGCAAATAGAATTCTGTCTGGCATTAGGGCCCAGTCTGGGCCAGGGCAGGACTCCCAACTTGCCTCTGTTCTAACTCTCAGGAGCAGCTGGAACAGGCTAGCTGGTTCCATCAGTGCTGTTTATTTGGAGCATTGTCAGTTTGCATTTTGTTCAATTCTCTCCTTCTCACGTTCCACCCCAAACACACCTACTTCTCCCACTCGGCATACACTCTTCCTAGATTTGCTCACTCCGACTGTTCTGGCACTCATGCCTAGAACACTCTCACTAGCAAAGTGGTGCTGTACTTATTTAAAGGCCTGCCCTTTTTTTGTCCTCTGGGTGAAACACACATGAGTCTTACTGGAAGAAGGGAGAGACCAGGCCTGAGATGTCCCAAATAGAGCAGACCGGGTCTCTGGCAAGGGCGGGGTGAATCTGTCTACCAAATCTGAGCAGGGCCCAGAATCAGAGCCCAGGACCACAGAATCTCTTCCTCAAGGGTTCTTAGGCTGGGGACTCCTGTCTCTTGAGTTAAAAACATCAACCGTCTTCCAGAAATAGCCACAAGGGAAGGAAGTTCAGCATAAGCAAACCAATCCAGTCTTTGGAGCCACGTAGGCCTGAGCTCTGCCCACAGCTAGCTATGTGGCCCTGGGTGGCTACTTCATTTTTCTAAGCCTCAGTTTCCCCAACTATACAACTGATATAATAAATATGGCTGGTATTCATTACATGCCAAACACTGTTCTAAGTTCTTTACATGCATTGACTCAGCTAATGTTCCCAATCGCCCATTATAACCCCCACTTTACAGATGAGGAATCTGAGGCACCGAGACATTAGAGACTCGCCCACAGCTGCTAAGAGGCAGAACCAGTATTTAACCTATACAGTCTGACCCCAGATTTTGTGTCCTGAATCATGGCACTTAACTATGTCAGACAACTAGTTTGAGGACTCAGTCATCTGTCTACCTGTCCTTAAGCCGTGGGGTTGAATAGAGTTGAGTACTGAGTTAAGCACCTTTGACAGGGGTCCAGGCCTATTCTACTGATGACCATCTGAATGAGTTTGGGTGTGTCACTTTCCTCCTCAAATCTCAGGTTTCCCTTTCACAGCAGAAAGGGCTTAAATTCCAGCAGATTCCTAGATTCTGTTCCTCCTGATGTCCACCTGTTTCTGGGGGTCACCCAGGTACCTCCAGCTCAGCAAGAGCTCATCATTGGCTTGGAGGGTTGCCCCTGCCAGGCCCCTGTTAAGCGCCCAGTCTCATTGGAGTCAGGCCCATCCCTGACTCCCTCCCCACAGCAAGTCTCTGCCCTCATATTCTTGTCTCCTTCTCCCCAACCACCTTAGCTGACTCCACTCCTAATTCCTCCAAAGTCTTGCAGTCCCTTTGCTCTTCTGTGATTCCAGTTTCTTTGTTCTAATTCATTCCCCCCATTCTCCCAGAGTCATCTCTAAACCCCAATCTCATGGCACCCAGCCTTGCTCCTCAGAGCAAAGTTTATTTTTTAGCCTAAAATTGATGTTTGTCATTTCGTACCTACAACCTACCTTACCAGCCTCCCCACCTGCAATGGTCCCCTGCCCAGAGCTTACCAGACACACTTACGTCTTGGTACTTGTACATGTGCAGTGCCCCCCTGGACAAATGTCCTTCCTCCCTTTGTTGCAGGATTAGCACTCATCCTTCAAGGACCACTGCCAACCGCCACCCTCCCCCGCCCCCCCCCCCCCGGCCCCAAGTGTTCCTTCTGACTCTTCCAGGAAGAAAATGGACAAGGTCAGAATCATATCCTAGTTCTCTACACAGACCTTGGTCTGTGAGCATTGAACAGTCTGGCCATACCCTCAGGGCGGTTTCCACAGCCAGTTTTTCTGCCTCCAGCCTTCCAAGGTGAAAAACCTTAGAAGAGAAGACATCCAGGGGAGTGGCCTCTCTGTGGCTATGGTGGTGATGGCAATAGAAAACTTCCTCACAGCCCTTCAGCTTGCAAAATACTCTCACTTAGAGTATCTCGCTAGACTCTCACTGCAGCCACTGTTGCTGGTGCTTTTACTGGTGCTCCCCATTCCCTCAGGGGAGACAGAGGCAAAGAGACCGTGAAGTCATTTGCCCAAGTGGAGTGATAAGTGAAAGAGCTAGGGTTTGAACCCCCAAAGCTGGTGCCACCCTGCCTCCTGGTGGCAGGAGGATGGTGACAGGGATGAGAATGCTAGAGGCCCCACCCATGTGGGCCCTGATTCTGGACTCTCTTCCCTGGAGCTCCATGGCCTCCTGCCCACAGCTGGAAAGGCAGCCTAGGCTCTCCCTGAATGTATTTATAACTTCCCTTTCCCCCTTGGCACCTTCCTTTTCCAGCCTCTCGAGTCTGTCAGAGCGTTGTGTCAGTGAGGGGGAAGAGCGGTAGGGGCGAGACAGAGAGACAGAATGTCATGGACTTTCCAGGGCGAGGTGGCACAGGCAGCTGGCCTCTGCTTGGGTGGGAACTTCAGAGGGCCAGGTTGTTTTCTCTTCTGAGCTCAGAAAAGCTCCGGAGATGCACAGGCTCCTCCTGGAGACATATCTGGACCTCCCCCCTTTCTAAGGAGCAAGAGGCCTGGACTGTGAGAGTTACCAGCCTTCCCATGGCCCCAGGCGAGAGTCCAGGCAAGAGGGACAGGGCTTGTGCGATTTGGGTGGAAAATGCTTATGACAACAGCTCGCACCATTCACCTCTTCTCAACCCGCACCGCACGAACACAGAGCTTGCACTCTAGAGATACTTACTCAATGAGCAAACCCCCATTTTACACAAGAGGAAACTCAGTCTCAAGAAGCTAAATGCCAGGCTTGAGCCCAATCAGTCTGGCACCAAGATCTGAGCACAGACTTCTATAAGAGGCTCCAGCTCCCATTGCGTGGAGAACAAACTCTCCACAGCCCCTACAGCTTCACAAAATTTTCCTACCACTCTTGTCTGAAATCAGACTCCCCCCCCCTACCGACACTGCTAAATCTGCAAACTGGCTTTTACCCCCTTCTTTTTTTAACCACCACCTCCCACCTTCCTAACTCCGCCACCACACCTGACTCACCAGGAGTCCAGACCTTGGACCCTGAAGCTCCTCTTCTCTGTTGACCATCCTTCCCTGTCCCATTTTTTCCCCTCCTCTCCCTCTCTACTGGCTTATTTCCACCAACAAATGCTGGGAAATCTGCTCAAATATCTCCAATTAAAAAATACAACAAAATCCTCCATGACCCCTCATTGCCCTCCAACCACATGCTTCTCTTCACAGCCAAACATCTTGAAAATGCTGTCTATCCCTCTCTGCACTTACTCAGTCCCCAACCTTCCACACCCACGGTTCCCCTGGGCCTGTTCATTCCAACGTCACCAGCAGCCTCTTCCTCGCTGGGCCCCTGGACAGTCTCTACTTCTCATCCTTTGGTCCCATCAGCGGCTTTACTGCTGCTGGCCACATGTGCCCTTTGGAACTCCTCTGTGATATCATTGTGGCTTCATGTTCTCTGGGCATTTTTTTCTCAGCAACTTTTACAGATTTTTCTTGTTCTTCTGCCCCTGTCTCATGCTGGTTTCTTCCAAGGTTCTGTCCCCCTCACTTCACACTCTCCTTAGCTCCATAAAACAAAGGCCTCCTCCGGTCCTTGTCTGCAACTCAGCTCTTTCCTGGGCTCCAGGCTTAATCCCTCAAATATTTGCTGGACATCTCCACTTGAATGTCTCATTGGCTCTTCAAATGCAACATGTCCAAAACCAAACTCATTATCTTCCTCCAAAACTATCTTCCCACCTGCACTGCCCACTGCCTACCACCATGTCCCGTGTCTCAACATCACCACTATCTGCCTTGTCACCCAAGCCAGAATGCTTGGATTCTTCCATGCACAGTTATCAAATTTTGGCCATTCAGTCCCTTGATGGTTTCTCTAATCCTTGGAGATGGATAGAATTCTAACAGTGACTCACTGTCAGCCCAGAGGAGAGACAAGAGCAGGTTTAGTTACTTAACCTTTCTGAGCTTTCTCATCTATAAAGCCAGGGTAATGAAAACCAACACTCAGATGAACTGCAATGAAGCATGTGACCACCCAGGCACATCATTAACACAAGTTAGCACTCAGGAACATCAGCAGTTTCTGCCATCAGGAATGCTGTTACTTCTCCCCATTCCTTTTCTCATCAATCAGCTCCCCAGATGGCCTCCCTGCCTCTAGCCACTCTAGACAGCTAGTATCTGCTCTCCACCTGGCAGTGGGGGTGATCTTTCTGGAACAGGCAGCTGACTGGTAGTCCCCTGCCTGAAAACTGGCCCTGGCTCTCCAGTGTCTCATGCTGAGTTCTTATTCTGTGGTCTGGAATTTGAGCTCTTCTCTCTCTGGCCCCTGCCAACTTTTGTAGCTTCACTTTTTGAGACTCCCAGTCTTCCCCTCTGTACTGCACCCCAAATTGTCTTCTATCTGCCCCTCAAACACACCTCTGCTTTTTCAGCCCTTCCTGACTTTGTCTCTGCCTCATTGGCCTGAACGGCTCTCTTCACCTGCTTATAATTCACAACCAGCCCAAAAGATGTGTTCCATGATACAAGCCTGCTTTGTTTCCTCCTCTGAGCCCTCCAACTCTATAGTAGTACACATCACACTGGATATGATTGCTTGTCAGTGTTGTCATTGACTACCCCCACTAGACTGTGTCGATTCACTGTGGTCAGGCAGCCAGAACACAGCCAACTTCATTCAATAAGGAATGAGTGGTGATCCTCAGTTCTCTTTATTTTTAAAATGATCAGCATAGGTAGCCAGGCCTAGTTAATCCAGAGGAATGCAAGAGCCCTGGGAGCTGGAGGAAATGAAATCACAGAGGGCTTCCTGGAGGAAGTTGGACTGAGTTATAAAGTGTCTGACAAAGAGCAAGATTGAGCAAGAGAGGGCAGGTGAGTGTGAAAGAGTGAAGATCTGGGAAACTGAGTGGCTCCCTGCTGTCACACTTGTTTCTCTAGCTTCAAATCACTCAAGGCCCTACCCCCATCCCCTGGCCACTAGCACAGGACTGGTTTCACATTTACATAGAGAGTTTTCACAAATTTTTCCTCATTTGTGTGGTTGGTTGGCTCAGAGACTAGTCTGAGAGTTAGCAAATGTAAGACCTCAGATCCCCCCTTTGCCCTGGGCTTGCTGTGTGACTTGGAAAATCCCTTTCACCTCTGATCCCCAGTTTCCTCATCCATCACACAGGGATACGAGTTATTGGTGAATAGCTGGGAAAATGTCCACAGACCACACAGTTCTGAGCCCCGGTGAAGACAGTTATTCTTGTTGTTCTCATATCAGCAAAGCCCAGTGGTTGCTACTAATTAGCCACTTGGGAGTCTCCAGAAAAACGTTACTCAGGGCCCCAGCAGAGTGGGATCTCAAGGGGGAGAGCCTCCAGAAGGCTAGTGATGGGCAGGGCTGGGAGGTTTAATGGGACCAGGACCAGCCCCACATGGTTCTCTCCATCAAGGCAGCGCTGACCTGGGGAGAGAAGGGGGCAGCTGAAGTGGCCTGGGCTGCAGGAGAACTGGGCCACCCTGCAGAGATCTCAGGTATGAAGACCACAAAGGAAGAGTCCAGAGCTGGTCAGAGCCCAAGAAGGGACAAGGTTTTAAGAGGTCAGGCTTTAGGCGGGCAGGCAGGTAGAGACTCTCACCCTATTATGAGAAGGGCTCTAAGAGAAGGGCGATGGGTTAAAATCTTTCTGCCCCAATTTATAGCATTCTGGATGGGCTGGTTCTGATTTGCTAACTGTGTGATTTGCTAACTGTGTGATTTTAGCCAGGTCATAGCCCCTCTCTGGGCCTCTCCCTCACTATCAGCAACAATAAGGGAACAGGATCATAAGGTCTCCATAAAGCCAAGTGTTGTCTGATTCTGCAGGAATGCTGGAGAGAAAGCCCTGAGGTTGTGGGTGTCGACAGCCATGCTCCAGTGTCTGTCTGTGGAAACACCGGGAAGCAAGATGGGTCCCACTGAGAGGCTGGTTTTGTAGGAGATGAGTCAGAGCCAATCTCCAGCCCTAAGGAACTCCCAATGAGGGAAACAAGAATGACAATTCCCGGAATGATGTGGGCCTCCAGACAGGGGAGCTTCAGTGCCTCTCCCAAAGTAGAGAGGTAAGGTGGCCCCTGAGTGGCTCAATCTGTTAAGCATCCAACTCTTGGTTTTGGCTCAGGTAATGATCTCATGGTTCGTGAGTTCGAGCCCCACATTGGGCTCCACACTGACAGTGCAGAGCCTGCTTGAGATTTTCTCTCTCCCTCTTTCTCTGCCCCTCCCCTGCTCACTCTTTCAGTCTCTCTCAAAATAAATAAATAAACTTAAAAAAAAAAAAAAGGTGGAGAGGCAAGGAGCCAGGAATATGGCTTCCAGTACAGCTCTGCCTTCAACCCTTGTGCGACCTTGAGCAAGCCACTCCTTTTTATTTGAAATATTGGGAGAAAAGGGGATTGGATTATATTGCTTGCTTTTAAGTGTGCTTCTGTCTCTGATGTTCTGTGGTTGCCCAGGAAACCTTGCATGACCAGTTTACATGGGCCTAGTCAGTGGAGGGGATAGCCTCTCAGAATTGTGGCAACTTTGAGGGAAATATGGTTTGTATCAATCTAAATGCTAAAATAAAAGAAAATAGAAAACCCTGTGGACTAGCCCATTGTGGGAAAAGTGGAGTTTGACTCAGGTTTACCCTTTCATTCATTAATTCATTCATTAAAAAATATTTGTTTTGGGTGCCTGGGTGGTTCAGTCACTTAAGCGTCTGACTTCGACTTCGGCTCACATCATGATCTCATGGTCCATGAGTTCAAGCCCTTATCAGGCTCTGCGCTGACAGTTTGGAGACTGCTTGGGATTCTCTCTCTCTCCCTCTCTCTCTGCCCTTACCCTGCACATTCTCTCTCTCTCTCTCTCTCTCAAAATAAATAATTAAAAAAATATATCTTTGTTGAGGTTTTCTGAGGAGCTGGTTTTACCAGGCACGAGGTGTATAACTTTTCCACTCAGGACACGGGGCTTGGCTGCCATGACCTTTTCCATGCAGATGTGTGCCCAGCCCATCTCTTCCTTAAGTCATGACTTGAAAAGAGCATTTTTCTAGCCACGTAGAGCCTCTGTTTGGTAACCAGTCCATCTGAAACTGTTAGAAAATGCCCTCAAAAGAAAATAGAAGTTTAGAGCTGTCTCTGACATCAACCTAAGAAATGGAGAGAGGAAAAATAAACCTTTAGCCTGATTTTCCCCTAGGTGGAAAGCAGTTTCCCAATTCTCCAGCTGTCCTGGCTTTGCTGAGCCAAGTCCAAGGCCAGAGCCAGGAGGCCTGCTTCACAGGACTAACTCTGGCACCGACCTGCTGTTGACCTGGGACTGTTTCCCATCCCATTCCCGCCCGATTCTTCCTTTGTGAAGAAAGGATCAGGGACTCACCTATCTGCAGGGCCATTTCCACTCTTACATATTCTGTGACCTCAGGAGGGTTTTGTTAAAAGAGAAGGAAGCTGGAGGCGGTCTGGGAAAACCAAGTGGAACTGCTCAAGTGGCGGTTGGGGCAGAGAAGCAGTGATTTGAATGTCGGCGTAACATGGCCCTGGATCATTTAGTCCAGGTAAAGGGCGAACCAACACTTCCCTCAGCTCAGTTCTGGGGGTTGCAAAGTCTCACTTGGGTCTTGGGTGGCCAGAGTTGTGTGGGACCTTATTCAACAGCTTCCAGAGAGCACAGTCACTGAAGAGTGCTCACTCGGCCATCTCTCCTCTCTGGGTTCTGAGTCTTCTCAATTCTCTGCAGCGCCCTCTGCAGCGCCCACTGCACAAGAAAGGAAGGCTCGGGTTATTTTGATTGGGATGGCATTTGAATGTGTAGATTGCTGTGGATAGTATCCGCATTTTATCAATATTTGTTCTTCCAATCCACAAACACAGAATGTTTTCCATTTCTTTGTGTTTTCTTCAATTTCTTTCATAAGATTTCTATAGTTTTCAGCAAACAGATCTTTTACCTCTTTGGTTAGGTTTATTCATAGGTATTTTATGGGTTTTGGCGCAATTATAAATGGGATCGATTCCTTGATATCATTTTCTGTTGCTTCGTTATTGGTGTATAGAAATGCAACTGATTTTTGTACATTGATTTTATATCCTGCGACTTTGCTGAATTCATGGATCAGTTCTAGCAGTTTTTTGGTGGAGTCTTTTGGGTTTTCCATGTAGAGTATCATGCCATTTGAGAAGAGTGAGAGTTTGACTTCTTTGCCAGTTTGGATGCCTTTTATTTCATTTTGTTGTCTGACTGCTGAGGCTAGGACTTCCAACATTATGTTGAACACAGTGGTGAGAGTGGACATTCCTGCCACCTTGCTGATCTTAGGGGGAAAGCTCTCAGCTTTTCCCCACTGAGGATGGTATTAGCTGTGGGTCTTTCATATATGGCTTTTATGATGTTGAGATATGATCCTTCTTTCCCGACTTTCTTGAGGGTTTTTTTTTTTTTAATCAAGAAAGGATGCCGCATTTTGTCAAATGCTTTTTGTGCATCTATTGACAAGATCATATGGTTCTTATCTTTTCTTCTATTAATGTGGTGTATCACGTTGATTAATTTGTAAATATTGAAACAACCCTGCAGCCCAGGAATGAATCCCACTTGAATAATTCTTTCAATGTATTGTTGAATTTGACTTGCTAGTATCTTGTTGAGAATTTTTGCATCCACTTTCATCAGGGATATTTGCCTGTAATTCTCCTTTTCAGTGGGGTCTTTGTCTGATTTTGGAAACAAGGTAATTCTGGCTTCATAGAATGAGTTTGGAAGCTTTCTTTCCATTCCTATCAAAATAACACCAGCATTCTTCAGAGCTAGAACAAACAGTCCTAAAATTTGTATGGAACCACGAAAGACCCTGAGTAGCCACAGTAATGTTGAAAAAGAAAACCAAAGCTGGAGGCATCACAATCCCAGACTTTAACCTGTATTACAAAGCTGTAGTCATCAAGACAGTATAGTGTTGGTACAAAAACAGACATATATCAGTGGAACAGAATAGACAACCCAGAAATGGACCCACAAATATATGGTCAACTAATCTTTGACAAGGTAGGAAAGAGGATCCAATGGAAAAAACTCTCTTTAGCAAATGGTGCTGGGAGAACTGGACAGCAACATGCAGAAGAATGAACCCAGACCACCTTCTTACACCATACACAAAAATAAATTCAAAATGGATAAAATACCTAAATGTGAGACAGGAAACCATCAAAATCCTACAGGAGAAAACAGGCAGCAACCTCTTCGACTTCGGCCACAGCAACTTCATACTTGACATGTCTCCAGAGGCAAGTGAAATAAAAGCAAAAATGAACTATGGGGATCTCATCAAGATAAAAAAATCTTCTGCACAGCAAAGGAAACAATCAACAAAACTAAAAGGCAATGGATGGAATTGGAGAAGATATTTGCAAATGACATATTGGATAAAGGATTAGTATTCAGTCTATAAAGAACTTACCAAACTCAACACCAAACTCAACACCCAAAAAAAAAAATAATTCAGTGAAGAAATGATAGACACTTTTACAAATAAGACATTCAGATGGCTAACGGACACATGAAAGATGCTCAACATTATTCATCATCAGGGAAACACAAATAAAACCACAATGAGATATCACCTCACACCTGTCAGAATGGCTAAAATTAGGAAACTCAGGAAAGAACAAATGTTGGTGAGGATGTGGAGAAAGGGGAACCCTCTTGCACTGTTGGTGGGAATGCAAAATGGTGCAGCCACTCTGGAAAACAGTATGAAGGTTATAAAAAAATTAAAAATAGAACTACCCTACAACCCAGCAATTGCACTACTAGGAATTTACCCAAAGGACACAAAAATGCTAATTCAAAGGGGCACATGCACCCCCAATGTTTATAGCAGTGATATCAAGAATAGCCAAATTATAGAAAAGCCCAAATTTCCATCAACTGATGACTGGATAAAGAAATGTGGTATATATACATATACAATGGAGTATTACTCAGCAATCAAAAAAAATGAAATCTTACTTGTTGCAACAATGTGGATGAAACTAGAGTGTATTATGCTAAGCAAAAGAAGTCAGTCAGAGAAAGATAAATATTATATGATTTCACTCATTTGTGGAATTTAAGAAACAAAACAAATGAATATAGGGGAAGGGAAGGCAAAGTAAGATAAAAACAGAGTGAGGCAAACGATAAAAGACTCTTAAATACAGAGAACAAACTGAGGGCTGCTGGAGGGAGGTGGTGGGGTGGGTTAAACTGGTGACAGGCATTAAGGAGGGCACTTTTCAGGATGAGAACTGGGTGTCATATGTAAGAGATAAATCACTGAGTTCTACACCTGAAGCCAAGACAATACTGTATGTTAACTAACTTGAAAATAAATTAATAAAAAATAAGTAAATAAATAAATAAGTAGAATTTTGTAACTTAAAAGAAAAAAAAAGAAAGAAAGGAAGGGTTGGGGTTACTGGGCATAAAATACTTAAACAGTAACAACACCTGTCAAGCTACAGCAGCTAGGAAGAGGGAAGACATATGGAAGTTCCCTGGAGTCTGTTTTTTTTCCCACTGGGGGAGAATTCATCTCCAACTCAGATTCCATTCGGAAAATGACTCCTTCGACCAAAGGCACATACAGTACCTCTACCCTTGTGGGGTAACCAACATTTGATTTGCTGTGGATGGAGCTATTTCCTGGGACATGAGAATTTCAGTGCTAACACGAGGAAGTTCTGGGAAAATCAGTTCTTGTTGCTCCATGGAAAGACAGGTCACAGGTACCCAGTTTGGAGACAGACAGAGGCCCACAGCCCCAGCTACACAGAAAGGGCAACTGTTCCTGAGTTAGGCAGACAGCAGTCTGTTGTGCTCCTTGGAGCAAGCAGCCCTCCCAACGATATCACAGTAAGATATCATAGAAAGGGAGTCCTCAAGCAAATGGAAGCGTAGAGACAAGGGACACTGATTCAAGAGACAATGTCCGAATCCAGATGGTGTGAGATGAGAATGGGGTGGGACGTGGGGTGTAGAAGAGGAATTGAATCCAGAGCTATATAGAAATGGTTCTCTCAGTGTCTCTGAAGAAGGCTTCCCGCCAGTCTCATAGAGCTTATGAGTTGAAAGCCTTTATCAGAATCCACTGACAACCCTTAGGCTCAGAGGTATGTAAGTAGGGTCAAGGGAACCTTAGAGTAAGGTATGTAGGTTTTTACCACAGACTTTAGCTTCATTGTTCTTTCTGTCTCTCTTTTCATATGTTTTATTTTATTTCTGAGGGAGAGAGAGAGAGCAAAAGCAGGGGAGGGGCAGAGAGTAAGGAGGCGAGGAGAGGATCCCAAGCAGGCTCCACACTAACAACAGGGAACATGATACAGGACTCCAACTCACCAACCATGAGATCACAACCTGAGCCAAAGTCAGATGTTCAAGTGACTGAGTCACCCAGGCCCTTGCTTTGTCATTATCAACCAGTGATCCCATTGTCCTTACAAGGTCTCAGGTTAAAGAACTCCACCAGGAACTGCTATGTAGATGTCTCTGGACTGGATGGGCTTGTGACAAATGACTGCACTCAAGATTCTAGTGCTGACAGAGAGCAAAATCCAATGAGGGGCTCATCCACATTTCATACCCAGAATATTCTTTCACCCATGGTGGCAGGAGGTAGGCTACCACACAAGACAGCCTTAAAGGAGCTATTGAACTAACAAAGTAGCTACTTGATTTTTAATTGACATTTGAACTGAAATGGATGCTTCCCAAGACTTATTCTCTTGGATGGAATATGTCTGCCCACGAAACTCCACAATCTGATTGATGTGATTCACTTATGTTACTTTTTTTTTTTTTTAAGAACCAATGGATCTAGGGTTAGAAGGCTGCATAAAAGTTTTGTAATCTAGCTCTTACCCAGATATTAAAACCTCTCTGTAGCATTTCAGCCAAAAAGCCCCCAGCCTGCATACCTCTAGTTATATGGAATCTACTAATTTTCAGGCCAAATTTGTACCTAATAGGATGGTTCTAACTGTAAGAAACTTATTCCATGTGTGGGGCTGAACTCTGGGCTCCTGGAGCTACTAACACTAGCACTAGTTCTTGGTAAGCATGGCTGCCCTTTAACAGCCCTTCAGGTATTTGTGTCCACTTTTCTTCCCCCAGACAGGACCAGCTCTTTCAAGCATTGCTCATTAAACACCTCATCATTATGGGCATCTTAGATGTGAAATGAAATTCTAGACTCAAAGAAACTATTGGGATTGAGATCTATGGTTGAAAAGGGAAAGATGAATGTTCTAGCTAATGTTTCCCTGATTGTTCTGGTTTCCAGATATGTGCTGATGGAAGCCATCTGTAATGGATCAGAGAACTACTCACTGGTCTTCTACCTGGTAGGCATCCTGTCTCTGCATGAATCTTTCTTCCTCCCTGTCTTCTTGATTTTCCTTTTAATTTACCTGCTCATCCTGCTGGGAAATGCCTGATCCTGTTGGCTGTGGTGGCAGAGCCCAGCCTCCACAAGCCCATGTACTTCTTCCTGATCAGCTCTGAGCCTTGGACATTCTACTGCAACCGTCGTCCCCAAAATGTCATCCTTATTCTTACTTGGGGACCACTTCCTCAGCTTCCCTGCCTGCTTCCTGCAGATGTACCTCTTCCATAGCTTCTCCTGCTCAGAAGCCTTCATCCTGGTGGTCATGGCCTATGACCGCTATGTGGCTGTCTGCCACCCACTGCACTACCCTGTCCTCATGACTCCACAGACCAATGCTGCACTGGCAGCCTGTGCCTGGCTCACTGCCCTCCTCCTGGCCAACCCAGCAGTGGTGCAGACTTCCCACATGGCTTTTGACAACACTGCTCACATCTATCACTGCTTCTGTGACCACCTGACTGTGGTCCAGGCCTCTTGCTCGGACACCATGCCTCATGGGCTTCTGTATCACCATGGCAGTATCCTTCCTGCCCCTTGTCCTGGTGCTTCTCTCCTATGCCCACATCCTGGCCTCGGTGCTTCACATCAGCTCCCGAGAAGGATGCTCAGAAGTCTTCTCCACCTACAGCTCCCACCTCCTGGTGGTTGGCACCTACTACTTATCCATTGCCATAGTCTATGTGGCCTACAGAGCTAATCTGCCACTCGACTTCCACATCATGGGCAATGTGGTATATGCTATTCTCACACCTGTCCTCAACCCTCTCATCTACGCGCTGAGGAACAAGGATGTCAAAGCAGCCATCACCAGAAACCAGGGCATTGGAGGGACCCTTGATTCTTAGATGTAGTTAATTTTGTTCCCAGGATACCGGTGTGCTAAAAATAAATTATGTCACCAAAAATGTTTTTTGAAGGGAAGAGTGCCTTAGAGTAGGGCCCAAAATATACCATTGAGACTTCCATTTCCATTAATGATATATTGGCTATGAAATCAACCCTTCTGTGGAAAGAAAAAGGTCAGATAAAACAGAAGAAGTATTTTCTTAAAAGTATCAAAATTATCACCTTCTTAACACGCTGGGCAGTGAGTCAGTCTCATAAAAGTATCAAATAGATTTTTTAATATAATAATGCTAAACTAGTAATAAATATGAGAACACAGAAAAGTTAGTTATTAAGGCATGAGTAGAATGTAGATCAATAGAACAGAATAGAGAGCCCAGAATCAGACCCTTAAATATATGAACATGACACAGCAGAGCGGTGTGAAAGATGGACATATAATGAATGGTATTAATACCATCAGGTATCCACATGAAATTTGTCCCTTGCCTCAAGCAAGCATTAAATAATCATTAAATATCTAAATATGAAAGGCAAAACTATAAAAATATATAGAAGAGTATAGCTCTCATCTTGGGATGGGGAGGTATTTCTCTTTTTTTTAATGTTTTTATTTTTATTATTTTTGAGAGAGAGAGAGAGAGAGTATGAGCGGGGGAGTGGCAGAGAGAGAGGGAGACACAGAATCCAAAGCAGGCTCCAGGCTCTGAGCTGTCAGCACAGAGCCCAGTGAGGGGCTTAAACTAATGAACTGTGAGATCATGACCCGAGCCAAAGTCAAACGCTTAACTGACTGAGCCACCCAAGTGCCCCAGGGAGGTATTTCTTAAGCAAGATTTTTCAAAAACTCTAGACCTAGGGAAAAAAATGATAAATTTGACTGCTTTTAAAATGTAGAATTTCTGTTCATCAAAAGGCACCAAAGAGAGAGTGGAATGCTGAGCTCCAGAACAGAAAAAGTTATTTGCAATGCATATCACCAAGGAAAGGACCCAGGATTCATCCAGAATACAGAGAGAATTAATTCAGGTCAATTTTTAGAAATAGTCAAGTCATAAGGAAAATTAGCAAGATGCTTCACAATCAGGTGACCAGTAAATCTAAGAAAACACACTCAACCCAGTAGTAACAGGAGAAGTGCAAATTACAACAACAAATAGTTACAACTAGAAAACCCATCAGATGGGTTAAAATGTCCAAGTCTGACAATATCCAATATAGGGAGCATATGGGTTGATGGAACCCTCACACTTTGATAGTGGGAGTGTTCGTAAGTACAACCACTTTGGAAAACAATTCATCACTGTCTTATCATGTTGAAGATCCACATACTTTATTATCTGGCATGGCAGCATTTCTATAACTTGTAAAATTTTCCTAAGATGTAACACTGGATGCCAATAAAATATGGCATACATCTGAACTACGTATATGCACGACAACATGAGGAATCTCACAAAGTGTTGAGCAAAAAAATTACGACTCAAAAAGATATATATGATATGATGCCACTTGTATAAAGTTTAAAGACAGGCAAGGATAAACTACATTTTTTTATATTAAATATAATTCATTGTCAAATTGGTTTCCATACAACACCCAATGCTCATCCCAACAGGTGCTCTCCTCAATGTCCATCACCCACTTTTCCCTCTCCCCAACCCCCCCTCAACCCTCAGTTTGCTCTCAGTATTTAAGAGTCTCTTATGGTTTGTCTCCCTCCCTCTCTGTAACTTTTTTCCCCCCTTCCCCTTCCCCATGGTCTTCTGTTAAGTTTCTCAGGATTCACATGAGTGAAAACATTTGGTATCTTAAACTACATTTTTTTATAAATGCATACAGATGGCATACATTGTGAAGAGAAGGCATATTTCTTATAAAAATGAAAAGTGGGGTTCTTTTTTTAAATTTTTTTAATCTTTATTTACTTTTGAGAGAGAGAGAGAGAGACAAACAGCATGAACAGGGGAGGGGCAGAGAGAGAGGGAGACACAGAATCTGAAGCAGACTCCCAGCTCTGAGCTGTCAGCACAGAGCCCGAAGCGGGGCTTGAACTCACTGACCGTAAGATCATGACCTGAGCTGAAGTCAGATGCTTAACCAACTGAGCCACCCAGGCGCCCCTGGGGTTCTTTTTTAAAAAATTATCTTGTTTATTTATTTGTTTAAGCTTACTTATTTTGTGAGAGAGAATGTGCAAGCACGGGAGGGGCAGAGAGAGGATCCCAAGCAAGCTCCTTGCTACCAGCACAGAGCCCAACCCAGCCCAGAGCTCCACGCAGGGCTCGAACTTACAAACCACGAGATCATGACCTAAGCTGAAACTGAGAGTCAGATGGGCTTAACCGAATGAGCCACTCAGGTGCCCCAGGGTTATTTCTGTAAGAGAGGGAGAGGGTTGTAATCAAGGAGGAGCACCTGGGGCCTTATGAGGTGTTGCCAATGTTTCATTCTCCCATGGATGGTGATGACATGGTGTTTGCTTTACAATTAAACTGTATATTAGATTTTATATATGTTTGTTCTATGTGAATATTGTATTTTATAATAAACTCTTACAAGGCATCATTCCTTTGGGCAGAGGCTGCCAAAGTATTTCTCAAAGTTCGCTCCAAGTCTTTCCGTGGGTATGGTGACTTGAGGTGGTTTTCACATTCACAGTAAGCATCAAGCTGCTGAATACAATTTTCCCCATTTGTCCATTCACTTAAGAAAATTTTAATTGGCAGGGTGCCTGGGTGGCTCAGTTGGTTAAGCATCCGACTTCGGCTCAGGTCATGATCTCGCAGTTTGTGAGTTCGAGCCCCGTGTCAGGATCTGTGCTCACAGCTCAGAGCCTGGAGCCTGCTTCAGATTCTGTATCTCCCTCTCTCTCTGTCTCATCCCTACTCATGCTCTGTGTTCTCTCTGTCTTAAAAATAAATAAAACATTAAAAAAAATTTTTTTAAAGAAAATTTTAATTAGCCTTTGGAAGGTGCTAGACCATGCTAATAGAAGCTAGAGATGCAGAGAGAAATCAGGACAGTCGCTGCCCTCAATTTGTTTACGATATCTAGTGAGGAAGACAGACAAGAGCAGAAATAGCACAGTGTGGTTTGGGAGTCCTCATGGAGTTAACAACATGGTGGATGTGGACTGATTGAACGGAAGCCCTGAGCTGCTCCCATCAGAGAAAGAGAGGTCTCATTCTTGAGCTGGCCAGGAGGCTGTGTGGCATGCTGGTTGCTTCTGTCATGGGGTGTTGATTTTTAGCTTGGACCCCCTCAGTCAAGAAACGGAGTTCACAATCAAACCCAAAAGACTTTGCCACTCAGTTTTCTTCAGGAATCACACAGGCCAAAAAAAAAGTCTCTGGAATGGGCAGAACCACAGCGCCCCCCAAAAAGGCAGGAAGGAAGACCATTCTCAGAAAAGTGAGTGGCACAGACAGTGACATTTTTGTTGCATGTGTTAAAGGGAAGAAAACCTTCCTTAGAAAATTGTGATAAAGATGCAGCATGTGATTTAGGCAAAGGCATTAACAGAGAGTGAGAATTTCAGTAAATAGCAAATAGTAAATAGTAAATAAGCAAAGAGTCTTTAATAGACTTTTAAAGTCACAATGATAACAATTTTAAGTCAAAATTACGAAACAAGGCATCGTTAGTGAATTCTCCCCTCCATTTCTACTCCTTCTATCTGTTTGCATGCCCTTTACATAAATTGTTTTTATTCATATTTTTTTCTTTCTCATTTTAATAGAAGGAAATCTGTATGCTTACACACATATGTATAATATATAAAATGGCTATATTATCTCTTCCTTAGGGAAATAGTAGCATTAGCATACTATAAGACCATTCTGCACTTTGATTTTGAAACTTTAATCAACAGTTTGCAGAGATCAAGTTTTTGTTCAAGGTAAGCAAAAAAATGGGTGGTGAGAGAGGGAGGGGGCATTGCTGGAGTGACCAGCTTTACGTAGGAACATGAAGAAGAATTAGTCCATGGGAATAGGCGGGAAGACAGACTGTGGGCATGGATGCTGGCAGGTGGGCGGGTGTGCAAAGGGACTCTATGCATTTCCTTCCTGTTTGCTGGAGGGACAATGGGAAGAGGTATTATGGATCATGGAGAGAAGAGAAGGTTTGAAAAAGTCATCTGGAAGAGGAGAGGAGGGAACAAACCAGGGACATATTGAATGACCTGTCAGAATCAAGGTCTGTGGAGCCCTTTTACATTAAGCTCAGATAAGGTACACCTACATCAGGAAAATACTTTCTTAAAATCCACCTCACTTTTTCCTAAGGGTGCAGGGCTCATCCTGAGTCAGGGTATGTATGACTGATATCCCAATGTTATGGATTCTTCCCAGTGGAGTTTTTCTGTTTTTGTTTTTGTTTTTTTTTTAACCAATCATTAGGATAATTACATAAGGCCAACTTGTTTTACAGGCAGCAACGATTTGATTTTTTTAAAAATCTGATCGTTTATCTGTCCTCACCAATGGCTACCTATGCTTCTTGTCAAGATAATAAAATCCGTCAGCTAAAAGACATAAGGTCATTTATATAGTAACTATATATGTCATGAGTGTACTATGTGCTATATTGTATATCTCAATGTTACAGGGAGAAGAAGGAAGAAAAAACACTAAAAAGTGAATTCTAAGATT
The DNA here is from genome assembly GCF_022079265.1 of Lynx rufus. NCBI lineage: Eukaryota > Metazoa > Chordata > Mammalia > Carnivora > Felidae > Lynx > Lynx rufus. The sequence goes on from NW_025814897.1 coordinate 57,193,778, forward strand.
TCAAAAGCTAGTTTAAATCACTTCTAAACTCAATTACAACATTAAGCTCTAAAGCTGGCTCCACTTATCAGTTACACGTGGTGAAAATACTTAGGTAGTCATGAGATTATGACTCCATTATAAGAACGATATTTATGGTAATACCATTTCCTCTGCATTAATTCCATATATTCTTGATGGTAAGTAAAATGCTCCTAGTATGCTAAATTCTTATTTGGGGCTGTTTATATTTCCAGCAGCGTGGTTCAGTTTAATCTCTTTTATCTTCCTCTTATGTGTTCTTCAAATATACTCTGAGAATTGTCTGTGCTATCTTGTCTAGTTTCAACTTTGAAGCCGTCATTATTTCTAAACTAGATTTTTTGGTTCCAAGCCCTATGTGTTTTAAATAACCTGCCCATTTTTTTCTGTGCTATCTTTAAAATAATAAACTCTATCACTGAATGCTACTTCCACAAATATTTGGAAATTAAAGAGCACACCCTTGAATAACCAATGGGTCAAGAAAGAAATCACGAGGAAAATTGGAAAATATCTTGCTTGAGCTAAGTAAAATGAAAACACAGCATACAAAAATCATAGGATGTAGCTAAGACAAGTGCTTTGAGGAAAATGTAGAACTGGAAATGCTCATTAGAAAAAGAATAAAAATCTTGGGGCTCCTGGGTGGCTCAGTCGGTTAAGCGTCTGACTTCAGCTCAGGTCACGATCTCACGGTCCGTGAGTTCGAGCCCCGCATCGGGCTCTGGGCTGATGGCTCAGAGCCTGGAGCCTGCTTCCGATTCTGTCTCCCTCTCTCTCTGCCCCTCCCCCGTTCATGGTCTGTCTCTCTCTGTCTCAAAAATAAAATAAACGTTAAAAAAAAATTAAAAAAAATAAAAAGAAAAAGAATAAAAATCTCAAATTAATAGCCTATTTTTTCAAGTTTTTATTTTAATTCCAGTTAGTTAACACATAGTGTAGTGTTAGTTTTGGGAGTAGAATATAGTGATTCATCACTTACATACAACACCCGGTGCTCATCCCAACAAGTGCCATCCTTAATCCCCATCACCCATTTCAACCAATAGTTAATAGCCTAATTTTTAACTTTAAGAACTTATAAAAGAGGGGCACCTGGGTGGTTCCATCCGTTAAGCATCCGACTTCGGCTCAGGTTATGATCTTGCCGTCTGTAGGTTAGAGCCCTGCATCAGGCTCTGTGCTGACAGCTCAGAGCCTGGAGCCTGCTTCGAATTCTGTGTCCCCATCTCCCTCTGCACCTTCCCTGCTCTCTCTCTCTCTCTCCAAAATAAATAAACATAAAAAATTTTAAAAAAAGAACTTAGAAAAGCAAACTAAATTCAAAGCAAGCAGTAGGCAGAAGATAACAATATAGATTAGAGTGGAAATAAATGAAAAGAGAATGGAAAGAATTGACAAAACTAAAATTTGTTCTTTGAATACATCAACAAAATTGACACACATTTAGGTAGAGTGACTAAGAAAAAAGAGAGAAGATCCCCAATTACCAAAATAAAAAATGAGAGAGAGAACATTACTATGAACCAAAGAGAAATAATTACAAAATGTTAAAGGAAGAGACCACCACGCCAACTCTGAAACAAAAGGCTGAACCTAATCATTAGCTTAAGCATGGGAATGCTATCATTTATGGCACAGTCTGGTTTGGAGCGACGTGGCGAGCTGATCTTACACAGGGTTGTGGACAACACGGAGATGAGAGGCTGCTGGACCTTCAGGGGTGCCAGCATCGAGGGAATGGTTTGCATGTAGTGGTGGAAGTGTGGTTTGCTGGAGTGAAGCTGTTGCTGGGCGGCTGACTTTTCAACTGGCTGGCTTTCAGGAGCTTGCATGCTGGTGGGAAGCAGTCATTAAACAATACAACAGGTTTAAAACAAGTTCTGAGGACTATGTGTTACCATGGCTATAGAACAGCCTGTCATTTCCTAGAAGCCTGAGAACACTTTTCTTCTCAGAGGTAATGAAGTAAATCATATTTTATCCCATGATGTTATACTAGTAAGTCTTAAAATGTTGGCTTTTTACAAAGAAATCCCAGCCAACAGTTTGGCTCTCCTGTTTTGGGCTCACTTTTGTAAGTAAAACAAAAGAAAATTGGGAACCTAAAAGGAAGCTAAGTCTTGGTTTTTGTTTGTTTTCTCCTACCTACTGCAGTTCTACTGACCATTGGGCTCCATGTGACCGCTTCCCTCCAAGAAATCACGCCCCTTCGTTAGTTTCATCGGGGACATCCTGGAAAGCCCTTAGTCCTTCTCATGCTGCCAAAAGCTGGCTCTGGGTGGTTTTTTGTTTTGTTTTTGTACAGACCTGGTTAAAAAAAATTTTTTTTTGAAGTATAGTTAACACACAATTTTATAACATAGTGATTTGGCAAAGTCTACACGTTATGCTATGCTCCCAAGTGCAGCGACCATCTGTCGCTATACAACACTACCATGGTTCTGGGTGTTTGTTAAGGAGCTCTGTAGTGTCTGAACAAAACAGAACAGAACAAAAGAATCCACCTAACAGTCCGGTGGTTCTGCGGGATTCTTTGCCTTTAACTTAAGAGTGGTTAGATCTTCTCCTCCAGAAAAACCTTCAGCATTTACCTTTATGGCACTGAAGCAAAGATCCACATATACAAATTTATCCCAAACCAAAATTCCTCTCTTCAGTCGGAAGGAGAAGATCTGGAGAGGACAAAATAGCAAAAAAAGTTCTGGTTTGTTATTCAAAGAAATTTCCAAAACCATCTTCAGTCCCATTGTGACATTGGTTAGATCAGAAGAAGCTGTAGCCTCTGCTGTATCATTCTTTTGGTTTCCATCAAGCTGCCAATGGCTTAGTAATCTTGCGTCCTGCAGTTGTGTATCTACAGTCGACATCTATTATGCAGGTCCTTTCTGTGGGCTGAAATGAATCGCTCGTGCATGGTCTTCCTCTGTTCTGGGCAGCAGCATCAGGCGCAGCAAGGTCATCTCAGTCATTTCTGAGGTTCGTGGTCTTGAAGCCTCTATGTTTGAAACCAGGACAGTCCCTGCACATGCACACCCTATTATTATTCCATTTTAAAATGTGCTTGCTGCTTGGCCCAGAAGTTCTACTTCTAAGGATCTGAGACAAATATCTGGGTGCCCATCCCCCAGATTCATGTTAAAAGGACATTAATAATAATATTGTTCATAATAGCAATAATTGTGCACAACCTAGATGTTCGTTGGCAGGGAAATGAACAGTCTATGTCATATCCATATTATGAAATACCAAACATTAGATAAAAAGAATGAAGTATGTCAGATGGAAAGGTTCCAAAACTTAGTAATTTGGAATATAAATGATGCCATCAAGAGCAAAATGATTCTATTTATGTTAAAAGAAAAACAAAACAACCCCCTCTCCCCAAAAGAAAAACAAAACAACTCCCCCCCCCCCCATGCTTAGAAAAGATCTGGAAGGAAGACGCCAAATCATTACCTCTGGGGAGGGGAGGGGAGAGGAAATATGAGGAAGGGCTGGTGTGAAGAAAACATTCACTTTTTACTCCATAAATAAATCTCCATATTGATTAAGATATTTTACAATAGGATCTATTTATTACTTGTGAAATTTTAAAAAGTTGTTTAAATTTTATACAGATTAGTAAAAGAATGACAAGAGTCAGAAACTGAGAGCAATGGAGCTAAAGGAAGGAATCTGAAAGACTGAGGTACAAAGGGTCGGCCTGGCACTGGCTGGGGCTAGGGCACAGACCCCCACCTCACATTCTTCCCACAGAATCCCCAAGATCCTCATTGCGCCCGAGGAGTAGTGTGCTCCAATCACACAACAGGGTTTTACTATTTTGGTTGGTCAGAATCTCACCTGTCACTTACTGGTTTACTGTGTGGGAGGCACTGAGCTAAGTACCAAAAGCTTCCCAGGAGCCTGTGGGTTAGGCAGCATTTTTATATACCCTTTTCACAGGAAAGGAAGTAAAGGCCCAGTGAGGCTAAGTGATTTGTTCAAGGTGACATCACTGGAAAGAACTCAGGTGTCAGCCATTAATTGATGTGCTGCTGAACCACTCAACAGGAATTGGGTCCAAATCCCAGCTCTACCAGCTGTCACTCCTGTGACCTTGGGCTAGTAAGTCACTTCACTTCTCTAGATCTGTTTCCTCGAACGTCTGATAGTAGGGACGATCCTGGCTCTGCTTGTCTTCCCTGGCTGTTGTGAGGCCTGATGGAAAAACAAGAATTAAACTGTTCCGTTGCTGATAAAGTTCTGGGACCCATGAGGGTTGTTAATGATGTTGTTTCCATTACCTGCAAAGCCCAGGGCCAAGTCCCCTGCTCCACCGAGGAAGTTGTTCCCAGCTGGCGGGCGTGGGGTCTCTTAGAGGGAACAAACTTGAGGGAGGGGCCCCAGCAGGCCCTGACTCCAGGGTTTAATGGGCCATGCGTGGCCCAGCTCCTACCTGGCTCTTCCCCCAGGGCCAAGTGTGATGACTACACAGAAGACACCAAGCACCAAGGTGGATCAGCCTTGAAGGTGAGCTGAGCCGGGGATGGAGTGTCCAGAAGCAGGCAAAGGCTGGGGTGAATGGACAGCCTCAGAGTGGCCAGGGATGTGTACAGCCACAGTGAGGAGCCCAGGGACATGTACTGATGGGTGAACATCAGGATCCCAGTGTGCACACATGGTCTGTGTGGCCCTGGGCTAGACACCCTGATGGGACAAGCAGGGTTATGCAGTCACAAGCAAGAGGCTGATGATCTCGTAAGAGAGCTTCTCACAGAGAGGCAAGGTCGATGACAGTGAAGGAAATGGAAATATTTAGTGAGGCATCTGTAACACTATGAGTCACAGAGGAGGGAATTACAGTGCAGAGAGAGAAAGTGGAAAGTGCTGAAGCCAAAACGGAAACCCAGGACTTTCTAACTCCAGTTAATGAACACAAACTCTGTCATGCGCACATATCCTGCTCCTCGGCTATGGGAATGACAGAGGATACTGGAAATATTGTGAGAGGATGGTGTGGCTTCGGGAGTTGTAGTGAAGCACAATGACACAATGGCTGTAAAGATCAAACATGCCACAGGGCCCTTGCTTTCCTTCCTTAGAGGCTGGCGGCACGAGATGGCCATTCTGACCCCTCACTGGGCCAAACACAGAGGGCACACACCAAAATGCTAGCTGAGCTGGAGGAGACCATCTCTTCCAAAGCCCTCCTTTTACAGGTGGGAAAACTGAGACTCGAGGGTCCAAAGTCACAGCAGGCTTGTGGCAGAGCTGGTCCAGGAGCCAGCACTCCTGGTTGCCAGGCAGGGCTCAGTGCTTTGCAGCAGGCTGGCTCCAGAACTCCTTCTGCTCTCACCCTCCCCAGCCCTGACCTCAGACTGACCCTCAGTTTCTCCTTTGTTCAAGGGGCATAACCACTCCCTGGCAGGCCTGGAGGATGAGAGGAGAGGGTGTATGTGAAGTGCAGCATCACATTGGACATTCCAGTAATAGGTTTTTCTGTCCTTCTCTGTCCCCTGCCAGCACTGTAACTCGTGGCCCACAGATAATCCCGACCAAGGAAATGTCCCCTAACAATACCTTTGGTGTCCTTAAGCACTGAAAACACCCCTGTGATATATATTCAAAATAAGTCCCCCAATCTAAACTACAAAATAAAAGTAAGGAAGTCCAGAAAGTTCCTGATTATTACCGTGATGCTACACCAGTGTTTTTGAAAACTATCAAATACTAAATTCTGTCAAAAACCTTTTTCAGCGCTCCTATCTAGTTGGCACCTAAGCACATGTTTGTTTGGTTTTTTTTTTATGTTTATTTATTTTTGAGACAGAGAGAGACAGAGCATGAATGGGGGAGGGGCAGAGAGAGAGCGAGACACAGAATCGGAAGTAGGCTCCAGGCTCCGAGACATCAGCACAGAGCCCGACTCGGGTCTCGAACTCACAGACCAGACCGTCAGACCGGACCGTGAGAATGTGACCCGAGCTCAAGTCGGACGCTTAACCGACTGAGCCACCCAGGCGCCCCCCTAAGCACCTGTTTTATCTGTTGCATGGATGCACTCTGACAAAATGAAAGTTTAGGGAAGTGCTTCAGTGCCTTTGGGGTGACCAAATAAATCACTTGGTTGGTCTTGCCTCTGGCCCCAGTCTGGAGGGCAGGCAGAGCTTCTGCTGAGGCTCCAGGTGATAATCCGCCCCTCCCCCACCCAATAGTCTAGTTCTGGTTCTGTCACCCACTCACTGTGTGGCCTTGGGCAAATCACAGCCCGTTTCTGACTCTCCCTTTTGTGTGCCCTCTGTGTATAAGAAAAGGGTTAAACTAAAACTATTTAATTGCTAACGACCCCTTCTTTCCGGTTGTCTGATTCAGCAAGCAACAGAAGGCCTACTGGGAAAGCTGCCTTCTAAGGCTCCTGTCTCTGGAGCACTGAGCTCCTGGTAAGGGTGGGGTTCACTTTTCAATAGAAACAATCAGGCTCCATGACAGCCCTCCCAGGGCTGCCAGTCTGATGGAGCCATGGACACACAAAGTAGACAGAGACAACCCAGTATGATCGTAGTGATGACAAAGGAAGGCACAGTAACTGTGAAAGCCCAGAAAAGAGGGCCCGAGACAGCCAAGCCCAGCCAAGCCTCTTGGAAGAGGGAATATTTGAGCTAAGTTAGGCAGAAAAACAAGGCAAGAGCAAAGAGTTGCCATTTGACCAAAGTAAGAAGAAATAAGGCTGCAAGAAGATAGACTTTGGATGGCAGGCTAGGGAGTCATCTTTCCTCAGGAAAAATCCTTAGGAACACTGGATAGGAGCCAGAAAACTGGGTTCAAGACCCATCTTTGCTGTGAACTTGTTGGTTGACCTTGAGAAGACACTTTGTTACTCGACTTCAGACTCTGAATTCATCCTCCCTACCCCCACCCACATTGTTGAATAAAAGTGGGACAGAGGAGGGATGACAGGGGTACAAATAGATTTATGGCTCTGAACTTGAGCACCTCAAACCACAATTCAGCTTAACTCAGTGATAATCAATCCAAAGTCAATTCCTCTGAGCTATAACATCATGTAGGAAAATGCAGTTGGCATCAATTTGGGTGTGAGGAAAACCTGGTGAGTGGCTCAGACAGGTTGTGTCTGGTGGTCTGGTCAGCTGAGAATTAACTCTTTTTAGTTGGGGGCAGCAGGTTTGCTTTCCTGGCTGGGTACTGGGGCACTGATCTTCAGCACACTTTTTTTTTCTTTCAAGGAAGCATTCACAGTGGAGTGGTTTGTTCCATGCATCTTTCAGAAAGACGTTTATTCAGCCTTCACTCCCTAATGAGGAACCAGGCCACCCATCACACTTAAGAGACTAAAGAACAAACTGAAATTTCTGATTGTTGCTGACAATTTCAGCTTAGAAATGGAGAAGAAAAGAGAAAACCTTTTTCCCAATCTCTTCCCACATGAACACTTAAGCTTCCAGATGATCTAGAGAAAGAGCCTGTGTCTGGAAGTCAGAGGCCTGGGTTCTGGTCCTAGCTCTGTGGCTGACTGATCCCATGTGATCTTGGGTAAGCCCTTGACCTTCTTGTCTATAAAGAAGAAAGCTGGCTGGACATTTCCAGGTTTGGTATTTTTATGATTTAATGACATAAGAGAGGTTTTGTCACAAATAAGAGAAACCGGACAGTTCTGGGAAAATCAGGGAGGGAGTAGTTTTAGAATCATCGGAGTTGATAAAGCAATGATATAAACGTGACCACGGATTTGCTCATGGGTCATTTATTCAGAGGGACATCCCAATGTATGAGAGGAGTCATTAGATCCCCTCAGTTGAAGATCTCCAATTCTGTGGGTGCTTGGAAGCACACATCCCCCCTTGCTTGATGAAGGGAGCCTCTGGGGTAGGGACTTGTGCCTTTGGCACTGTCACAAGAATACAGTGTTCTTCTCTGCAGCAGTGGCTCCTAAGACCCTAAGTTTCTAGTTTACTGTAATACCTCCTTAGCTGGAGCTAGGGAAGCCTACAGGCTAGTGGACATGAAGTGACTCATCAGGAACATCTGCTCTGCAGCAGTACCAGCTAGGAGGGAGGGAAAAAATCATATTACACAGGAATGCCGTCCAATCTCTGGTTCTGCCATTGGTTAGAGTATACCTGTAACTTTGACTGCTATCAGGAAGTGACTCCAACAAAAGGCATCCTCTGCCATTCCTTTCATTGAAGGAGGACAAAAAGCTATACCTTGTTTATTCAAGGTATAACTCAGGTATAATAAAGCCTATAAATATTAGGTACAGATATAGGTCTAGCTGTAAATATAGATAAAGATATAGACATCATAGACATCCACAGATATTGGTATAGATACATAGATATATAGATATAGATATAGATATAGATATAGATATAGATATAGATATAGATATAGATAGATCAGCTAAAGATATGGCACATTTCCAGCAACCCAGAAGATTCCCTTGTGCCCAGCCCAGTCAAATAAATCCCTCCACAGAATTTAGTCACTGTTAGGACTTATATCACCATAGATTAATTTTTTTCTATCTTTGTTCTTCAACTAAATACAATATGTAGTCTTTTGGATATGGTCTCTCTCCTTCGAAACTGGACTGTGAGCTTCATACATCTTGTTGCATGTAACAATAGTTCACCCTTTTTCCTTGCTATGCAATATGGATGAATATACCATAATTTGTCCATTCTACTGATAATGGACATTTGGGTTGTTTCCATTTGGGGATTATAAGTAAAAGCTGTAATGAACATTTTTTATCAAAGCGGAATTCACCAATCATAAAATTCATGATTTTAACCATTTGAAAGTGTGCAATTCAATGGCTTTCCATGCATTTACAGTGTTGTTCAACAATTACCACCATCTAACTCCAGTAGCTTTTCATCACTCCTCAAATAAATCCCGTATCCATTAAGCAGTTACTTCCCATTCTCTCCTTCCCTAGTCCCTGGGGATCACTAATCTTTCTGCCTCTGTAGATTTGTCTATTCGGGACATTTCATACAAATGGAATCATACAATATGTGACTTTTTTTATCTGACTTCTTTCACTTAGTATTTTCAGAGATTACCCACATTATAGCATGGATTAGTGTTCCATTCCATTTTTGAATAATATTCCACTGCATGAATATACTGCATTGTGTTTATCCATTCATTAGCTAATGGGCATTTAGGATGTTCTGCTTTTTGACTATTATAAATAATGCTACTATGAATATTCATATACAAGTCTTTGTGTGACATATGTTTTTAATTCTTCTGGATTTATATTTAGAACAATGCACATTTTTATACATGTATCTTGGTGGACACAAGCAGTCCTATCTCTTGGCTTTGTGTCCATATGTGTAATTCCTGGGTCACAGGTTTTAGAAGGTTTACCAAACAGCTATCCAAAGTGGTTGTATCATCTGCATACTCATAAGCAATGTATTGGAGTACCCCTTGCTCCGTACCTCACCAACACTTGGCAATCCTTTTCACTTTAGCCTTTCTGGTGAGTATGTAATGGTATCATTTTATTTTAATTTACATTTCTATGATGACAAATAATGTTGAGCACTCTTTATATACTTTTTGGTCATTTGGATGTTCTCTTTTGTGAAATGCCTATTCAAGTCTGTTGCTCCTTTTCCTGAAGGGTCATCTACCTTTTTTTCTTAATTTATGGAAAGCTTTTATATGGATATATGCTGGATACACATTCTTTGATATATGTATTAAAAATATGGAAATATCTTCTCCAAGTCTGTGTCTTACCTCCTCATCTCTTCATGTTGTATTTTGAAATTGAGGTAAAATTTACACAGAAGGTAATTCACAGATCTTAAGTGTATGACTCAATGAGTTTTCATAAACATAAACACCCATGTAACCACCACTCCACTCAATACAGAAATGTAGAACATTTCCATCACAACAGGAAGCATACTTTTGCCTATAACTTGCCAATCCTCACCTCCATAGACAACCACTGTTTTGATTTATAACACTATAAATTAGTTTTGCCTGTCCATCAATTTAATATTAATTAAATCATATAGTATATATTCTTTTATCTTTCTCTGGGCTTTACTTTTGATATTTTCTACTGATCTATTTTCCAGGTTTCTAATCCTATCCTCTTCTGTGTCTTCTTGATTGTTGGTCACATTTTCCTGCCTTTTTGCATGTCTAACAATTTTTTTATTATGGGATGAACATGTTTATAATAGGTTCATAGAGGCCCTCAATGATATTTTTCACCAGATCAATTTTTCCCTTGCTTTTATTTATTTATTTTAATTTTTTAAATATTTGTTTATTTTCTGAGAGAGACAGAGTGTGAGTGGGGGAGAGACAGAAAAGAGAGAGGGAGACACAGAATCTAAGCAGGCTCCAGGCTCCGAGATGTCAGCACAGAGCCTGACACAGGGCTTGAACTCATGAACTGTGAAATCATGACCTGAGCTGAAGTCAGCTGCTTAACTGACTGAGCCACCCAGGCACCCCTCTCCCTTTGTTAGGAAACAGGGTAAGGGCTGATCACCTTGAGCTAATCAAGGCTTGAATTAGGCTTGGTTTTAGTATTCATATGATTTAGTCTAACTTTGGTTCTCCTGGGCCTTGGGTTGATAGCTTGGCTGGTCTCTGTCTCCTCAGCCCTTAAAGATTGTGGAAGATCTGTTCCTATCCTTTGGAGGTTTTGAACTTATGTCTTTAGCAAGCTTACCACCCACCTTCTCAACACACACACACACACACACACACACACACACACACACACAAACACACAGCTTCAAAAATTTTGAAAATGTTTTAAGGTAAGACTATTGTATATTTAAGGGAGGGTCTTTCTCTCTAACCTCTTAAGCATTGTGAGATTTGTCTTTTAGAAGCCTTCAGTCTAGCTTCCTAGCCTGTTTTGTATGGCCCCCAAATTCAGAAGCTGTCCCACAGGGAAAACTTGTTATGCATTTAGAGAGTGCTTTAAATTTCCAATATGTTTTGCAAATCCTTTTTGATTGCCAAAAAGCATTGCTGAGCTTTCCTTCTCTCATCTGTGTCCCTCTGCCTGGGCCAAGTCCAAGCTGCACAATGGTCCCCAGATCAAATATTCCCAGAGAAGAAAAGAGCTGGCGATTGACCGTTCACTTGGAGGGGCCCTCCTCCCTGGAGTTCTATTCATCTCGTCCTTATTGTAGCCATGTTTCTCTAACTTACTATTTTTAAAAAAGTGTGATTTGTGTAATTTATCCAGGTTTTCCTAGTTGTTGCAGCACAAGTGTTGGGCTTTCACGACCTATTATATCCTATACAGGAGTAGAGGTCCAGACACATAGCTAAAGAGGTATATGGAAGAACCACTGGTCAAGGTATACAAGCAAGAAATAGGTTTAATAAGTATGTGAGCAGCAGCATGTTGCAGAAAGCTTGGAGAAAGCAGCCCTTACAAAGCAAGATGGTAGAACTTTGAGTGAGTGCAAAAGAAGAAACACAAGCTTAAGGACTTGATTTGGGAGATCTGACATCCCAAACCAAACAACATGGAACCTAAGATGAAGGTCAGAAGAAATCTTTCCAAGTACTTTTCACAATTATAATTCAATAATCAACTGTTTAGATCCGACTTTCCCAGTAAAATGTAAACTCTAAGAAGGTAGGAATTTTGCCTGCCTTCTATACTTTCACCACTGTATCACCTGAACATAAGCGTAATGATTTCCATTTGGTAGGTTATTAGTTAAGTAGTAATTAATATTTGTCCAAAGAATAAAGGTAGGAATTTTGGATTCACATGGTAGAAATCAACACCACAGCCTACCGTCAGTATTTTAGAGTTGGTTGTAAATAATTGTGATTATATTAACTATATATATATATATATATATATATATATATATATATATATATACATTTATATTAACATTATAAAATCTCATTCCAGAATCCTTTGTTTCTATGATTTCCAGATATTCCATTGTCCAGATGTTCCAGCTGCCTATCTCCCAGAAATCCAGATCTGCCTTACTATGGAGGCCACAACTTGTAATGGATCAGTGGATGGATCACCAGTCTTCTATCTGGTGGGAATCCCCTCTTTGCCAGAGACCTTCTTCCTCCCTATGTTTTTTATTTTCCTCCTCTTCTATCTTCTCATCCTTATGGGAAATGCCCTGATCCTGGTGGCTGTGGTGGCAGAGCCCAGCCTCCACAAGCCCATGTACTTCTTCCTGATCAATCTCTCTACTCTGGACATTCTCTTCACCACAACCACTGTCCCCAAGATGCTGTCCTTATTCCTGCTTGGAGACCACTTCCTCAGCTTCCCTGCTTGCTTATTGCAAATGTACCTCTTCCAAGGCTTCACATGTTCAGAAGCCTTCATCTTGGTGGTCATGGCCTATGACCGTTATGTGGCTATCTGCCGCCCACTGCACTACCCTGTCCACATGACCCCACAGACCAATGCTTCACTGGCAGCCTGTGCCTGGCTTACCGCCCTCCTCCTGCCCATCCCAGCAGTAGTCAAGACCTCCCAGATGGCATATAACAACATTGCTCAGATCTACCATTGTTTCTGTGATCATTTAGCTCTGGTTCAGGCTTCCTGCTCTGACACCATGCCCCAGACCCTCATGGGCTTCTGTATTGCTATGGTGGTATCCTTCCTGCCCCTTCTCCTGGTGCTTCTTTCCTATGCCCACATCCTGGCCTCGGTGCTTCGCATCAGCTCCCAAGAAGGACGCTCAAAAGCCTTCTCCACCTGCAGCTCCCACCTCCTGGTGGTTGGCACCTACTATTCATCCATCGCCATAGCCTATGTGGCCTACAGGGCTGACTTGCCGCTCGACTTCCACATCATGGGCAACGTAGCATATTCTATTCTCACACCAATCCTCAACCCTCTCATTTACACTCTGAGAAACAAGGATGTCAAGGCAGCCATTACCAAAATCACATCTCTCAAGACCCAGTCCGGGATAAGAGCCCTTGAGCTTTAGATGCAGCTAATTCTGCCCTCAGGACACCAAATAACTATGCCCAGAACAGATTAGGAACTCCGTAAATACTGCTGAATAAATAAATTAATGCATACAGAATAGTAAAAGAGAATGCAACTGAACAGACACTTCCAACAGGCAAAGTCAGGTAGACAAGATGATCCATCCATGGATTTCAGTCAAACTTTTAATGAAAATAAAGTCTAACCATTGGAATAAAGTGCTGAGTCCTTCAGGACTGTTAATGATGCTCTTCTCATTATCAGCAAAGTCTAGGAACAAATCCTACCCTCCCTCATATATGTTCTAAGAGATGCCAGGGAATTGATCTCTGCAGGGTGGTGGGTACAGTGCCAACAGGAGTACCATCTTGAGGGGAAGCACCCCAGGAGACCTGCCTAGAAGCAAAAAGCTGAGGGTTTAGTGGACCATGGCTCACCTCCCAACAAGGCCTTGTATGGAGACACCGCAGGAGCACCAGTGTGGACCAGGTTTAACAGGTGAGTAGGGCTAGGGATAAAGTGCTCCAAGACAGGCAGAGAATGCTGGGGTAGGGAAACAGGGTAGGTAGTCCAGAGCCTATAAAGGAGGACCAGGGATCAAGAAGACACTAGACACAGGCAACCAGGATCCAGGTTGACTGTGCACATGTAGTCTGTGGGAACTTGGACCACATATCCTGGCGGAGCTGGGCAAGGGGGTGCACTTAATGGGTGGGATTCAAATAATCTTGACCAAGGCTTTCCCACAGGAAAGCAAGGCTGATGATAGCAGCCACCACTGGACACACTAGCAAGCCCTGAGTCCTACGTGTTCTAGGCTTGTGTAAATGATGTCTGAGCGTTCTTTCTGTAAGCATCACAACAACCCAGGAGGTCACAGGTAAGGAAAATGAGCTCTAGGAAGGGGAAGTGACTTGCCTAAGGTCACACTGCTAGAAATAAGAGCTAGGATTGGAATCAGGTCCTTTCTGACTCACACTTGACCACTAAGGTCCATGTGATAAGATGAAGGGAAAGAACCCAGCTGGCAACAGGTGCTCATGAGGCAAGATAGTCCCTGATCTCTCCCTTTGGGGCATGGGCCATTGTGCCATCTGATCGGCCAACCACAGAAGGGACCCTCAGAAGAGGGCTCATTGAATTGGAAACCCCCCCAGAGATATTTTCCTCCAAAGCCGTCACTGTCCAGATGAGAAAACCAAGGCTCAGGGGCCCAAAGTCATAGCAGGCGGGTGGCAGAGCTGGTCCAGGAGCCAGCACTCTTGGTTGCCAGGTAGGGCTCAGTCTTTTGCAGCAGGCTGGCTCGAGAACACTTTCTGCTCTCACCCTCCCCAGCCATGGCCTTGAATGGACTCTCAGATTCTTGCTGGCTGAAGGGCATAGCCACTCCCTGGCAGGCTTGGATGATGAGAGGAGAAGATATACGTGAGTGTGGCATCAGGTTATGTGTTCCAGTGACTGATTTTTTTGTCCTTCTCTGTAACTGGCTGGTGGACAATGCAGAAAGGGAGCACCTGCCAGGGCAAGTTCTGTGCCCTGCCTGAGAAACAGCAACTTTTGGGCCCTGAGCACACGACTGCAACACGCAGATATACTGTGCAATTCAGAGTAAAACAAGGACCCTACCCTGTAACTTAAGTGTAAGAGGGTCCAGTCAAACTTGGATATTTCCTAGGATGGGCTAGTTGAACAATGCTTTGAAATACCAAAAGCGAAATTCTTTCAGAAATGATTATTGGTGCCCCTGCTGGTGCCAGGTGGTGGCCCAGCACCTGCCTGGTGTGCCTGTTGGACAGTCCAGCTCCGCATGGCAGTGAGAAGCCACGTGCCACCTGTCCTCCCAGGTCATAGCATCTGTGCTTCCATTTGCACAGCGGTGGAGCAGAGGAGGGAAGAGAAAACAGCTGGAGCTAATGGCCCCTTAGGACCCCTCTGGCCTTGGCTCTCTGTGTTCCTACCTCTCTGATGCCCTACTCTGCCTCATCTGGGACTGTCAGCCACAGCTGCCTGAGGACAAAGGTGCCCAGGGCAATGCGGTTTACATCCATTTGGGTCTGAGAAAATCCCAGTGGGCTATCATCTCAGGATGGGGTTAGATATCAAGGGATAGCCCTCTCAATTTGGGACAAAGAATTTTCACCCTTTTGCTAGATCCTTGGGTCTGACTTCTGGAACATTTCAAAGGCGGCTTTGAATTGACAGATACCAGGTCTTGATTTAGCACTCACCATATAGAACTCAGATAAAAATTTGAAATATAGAGTGCTTGGGTGGTTCAGTTGGTTAAGCGTCGCGATCAGGTCATGATCTCACAGTTCATGGGTTTGAGCCCTGCATCAAGCTCTCTGCTGTTAGCGCTGGAGCCTGCTTCGGATCCCCTGTCCCCCTCTTTCTGCCTCTCCCTCACTTGCACGCTCTTTCTCTCTTTCTCTCTCTCAAAAATAAACATTTAAAAATATGAAATATAGATTTATCTGTTATCAATGAAAAAAAAAACAAAAAGGGAAATAGAAAACCTTAGTCCTAGTATTTTTCTCCCTCTGAAAAGTTGAACTTCTGGATCTCAGGAAACAAGGCATAGAAGAAAGAGCCCTGTTTTGGGAAACAAAGGCCTGAGCTCTGGTGGGGGCTTTCCAACTTGCCTGTGGCACCTGGGAAAGCCCCTGCCCTTTCTGTGCTCAGTCTCTGGCCTGTGGGGGGAAGTGGTGGGACTTGAAAATAAAAGTGTTTTTTCCAGTTTTTATATTGGTGGTCTTATGCATGAGAGGTGTTTTAAGAAGAGGGGCATCTGGGTGGTTCAGTCGGTTAAGCGTCTTCGCTTCAGCTCAGGTCATGATCTCATGGTTCAAGAGTTTGAGCCCCACGTCGTCAGGCTCTGTGCTAACAGCTCAGAGCCTGGAGCCTGCTTCAGATTCTGTGTCTCCCTGTCTCTCTGTCCCTCCTCTGCTCATGCTCTGTCTCTCTCTGTCCCTCAAAAAATAAATAAACATTAAAGAGGTGTTTTAAGAAGAGAGAGAATTTAGAAGTGACTCCAGAAAAATCATGGGGACACCACTCATGGAGTCACCAGGATCAACCAGACAGGAATACCAGTTATCAACATGGATTTCTCAGGGTCACTTAGTCCAAAGTGGAGGGTGAATCAGTATTTCTTTTAGCTCAACCCCCCAGATCTGTGGCTTGAAAACATTCCCTTCTGATTCCTCTGAAAGGGATTCTTTTTTCCTTTGAGCTGCCACTGCAAACCAGTTTCTCTTTATGGACAATGCCTCCCAGGGCACATGACAACTTCTGCCCAGGCACGAGTCAGCCTGCTGGGTGGAGGGCGGGGGGCAGGGGGCATGCAATGGTTAAACAGGAGCACCTGCTGAGCTGAGGCAGCCAGTGGGAAGGTAAGTTCAATGGAGTCACACAGATATTGTCTTGGATTCTTTGTTGCTGCCCAATTGCGGGAGAATCCACTATCTGTTCCGACTCAGGAATGATTCTTCCCATCAAGAGCATTTTCAGCATTTCCCTTCACTGTAACCTAACAAAGAGCCCCACACCCAGAGACAGGATATGGAGACAGGCAGAACCACTGCACCAAGCGGCTGAGAGAGAAAGGAGCGATTCCCTGGTTAGTAATTATGGTGGGAAGACAGCATGTTGCTATAAACCTTGGAGAAATCAGTTCTCCCTAGCAACTTGGTAACAAAGATGTCACTTTTTATTTTTAATTAATTAATTAATTAATTAAGCAGTTTATTTATTTATTTTGCAGGAGAGAGAGGGAGAGAGAGAGAGAGAGAGAGAGAGAGAAAGGGAGGGGAGGGGCAGAGAGAGAGAGAGAGAGAGAGAGAGAGAGAGAGAATCCCAAGCAGGCTTAGCACAGAGCCTGACTCAGGACTTGATCCCACGAATCATGAGATCATGACCTGAGCTGAAATCACGAGTCAGACACTCAGCCAACTGAGTCATGCAGGTGCCCCAAAGATGTTACTTTTTAAAAACTTAAAGCAAATGCTGGGGCACCTGGGTGGCCCAGTTGGTTAAGTGTCCGACTTCGGCTCAGGTCAGGATCTCATGGTTTGTGAGTTTGAGCCCCACGTGGGGCTCTGTGCTGACAGCTCAGAGCCTGGAGCCTGCTTCGAATTCTGTCTCTCCCTCTCTCTCTGCCCCGCCCCCACTTCTGTGCGCGCGCGCGCTCTCTCTCTCTCTCAGAAAAAAATAAACAATAAAATAAACATTAAAAAAGCAAATGCCAAAAGAAAAAGGAGCTTAGGGACATGGTTTAAGAGATCTGTTATCCCCAAAAAGGATGATATGGGACATGGGAAAGAGAACCAGTTCTTCCATAACACTTAACCCAACTACAATTAAATTATGTGATTCAGGGGCGCCTGGGTGGCTCAGTGGATTAAGCATCCAACTTCAGCTCAGGTCATGATCTCATGGTCTGTGAGTTTGAGCCCTGAGTCAGGCTCTGTGTCAACAGCTCAGAGCCTGGAGCCTGCTTCGGATTCTGTGTCTCCATCTCTCTCTGCCCCTCCCCTTCTCTCTCTCTCTCTCTCTCTCTCTCTCTCTCTCTCTCTTGCTCTCGCTCTCCCCCTCAAAAATAAATAAACATTAAATAATTGTGTGATTCATTGCTTAATGTCTCTACCACTAGAATTAGCTCTATGACATTGGAGACTGTCTCTGTCTTATTCAACTGTCTACTATATACCCAGCATGTAACACATGGTTTTGTATATTGTAGATATTTTTCCATACTTTACTATAAAAGAAAAGAGGGTTTCCTTAATTATATAGTAACCATCACATAATTATCATTCCAGAATCACTGATTGTTCTGGTTTCCAGATATGCCTGGTTCCCAGATGTTTCCCCTACCCACTTCCTTGGCATCCAGATTAACCCACCATGGAGACTAGAGCCTATAATGGATCAGAGGACTCCTCAACCATCTTCTACCTGGTGGGAATTCCCTCTCTACCCAAATCTTTCTTTCTTCCTATCTTCTTTGTCTTTCTCCTACTCTACTTACTCATCCTGCTGGGAAATGCCCTGATCCTGGTGGCTGTGGTGGCAGAACCCAGCCTCCACATGCCCATATACTTCTTCCTGATGAACCTCTCAGGCTTGCGCATCCTTTTCACCATCATCTCCAAGATACTGTCCCTCCTCTTACTGGGGGACTGCTTCCTCAGCTTCCCTGCCTGCTTCCTGCAGATGTACCTCTTCCATAGCTTCTCCTGCTCAGAAGCCTTCATCCTGGTGGTCATGGCCTATGACCGCTATGTGGCTGTCTGCCACCCACTGCACTACCCTGTCCTCATGACTCCACAGACCAATGCTGCACTGGCAGCCTGTGTCTGGCTCACTGCCCTCCTCCTGGCCAACCCAGCAGTGGTGCAGACTTCCCACATGGCTTTTGACAACACTGCTCACATCTATCACTGCTTCTGTGACCACCTGGCTGTGGTCTAGGCCTCCTGCTTAGCCCCAGGCTCTCATGGGCTTCTGCATCGCCATGGCAGTATCCTTCCTGCCCCTTGTCCTGGTGCTTCTCTCCTATGCCCACATCCTGGCCTCGGTGCTTCACATCAGCTCCCGAGAAGGATGCTCAGAAGCCTCCACCTACAGCTCCCACCTCCTGGTGGTTGGCACCTACTACTTATCCATTGCCATAGCCTATGTGGCCTACAGCACTAACCTGCCACTCGACTTCCACATCATGGGCAATGTGGTATATGCTATTCTCACACCTGTCCTCAACCCTCTCATCTATGCTGAGGAACAAGAATGTCAAAGCAGCCATCACCAGAACGGAATGTCCCCAGGACCCAAAGAATGCTGGGGAACCCTGATTCTACTCACAAATGTCAATAACAATAGAGGGAAAAGTAGACAATTCAGATAGCCAGATAGAACAATAATTCTCAAAATACAGTCTTAATTGTTCCTCCTCCGTTGTAATAATATAATGGTTTTCTTTCCTTAATTCACAGATAAAATGTATAGGCTTTTTCTATTCAATTAAAAATTTTTTTAAATGTTGGGGCGCCTGGGTGGCGCAGTCGGTTAAGCGTCCGACTTCAGCCAGGTCACGATCTCACGGTCCGTGAGTTCGAGCCCCGCGTCAGGCTCTGGGCTGATGGCTCAGAGCCTAGAGCCTGCTTCTGATTCTGTGTCTCCCTCTCTCTCTGCCCCTCCCCCCGTTCATGCTCTGTCTCTCTCTGTCCCAAAAATAAATAAACGTTGAAAAAAAAATTTAAAAAAAAATTTTTTTAAATGTTAATTTATTTTTGAGAGAGAGAGAGAGAGAGAAAGAGAGAGAGAGAGAGAGAGGTGGAGCATGGGTGGGGTCAGAGAGAGGGAGACACAGAATCTGAAGCAGGCTCCAGGCTCTGAGCTGCTAGCACAGAGCCCAAAGCAGGGCTTGAACTCATGAACTGCGAGATCATGACCTGAGCCAAAGATGGACGCTTAACTGACTGAGCCACCCAGGCACCCTTAGATTTTTCTACTCAATTTTTATGTTGTGAGTCCCAATCTCATAAGACTATGAAAATAATTGTGGTCACATTTCCATAGTTCAAACAATTTTGAATCTCAGAGATTTCAAGCATTTGACTAGCAAGAACTTCAGTCTTTCCCCTTGTATCGCTTTCTATCTATTCATATTTCTAGCTTTCCCCGGGACTGCTGACAGATAGTGTGAATCAGCCTTGCCCTCTCTGCTGTGGTAGCAACTTAGAAAGCCCCTTCAAGGAGAAAGTCTGAACCTGCTACCTTCTCAATCTTTGTTGCCTGAAAGTTCACTGCTGCTACAAATATTTTAACACGAGTCACACAAGAAGTTTACCTCTGGTATGTAGACATTCCTGTCAGAAAAGTAGAGTGTGTCCTTCCTCTAGCTGATGCTAAAGCAAGGGTATTCCTTCCCAGACCTGTGTGAGCATCAAAGCATGACAGTCCTTTTATTTCTCAGCCATTCCACAACAATGGGGAGCTAAGTAGAGAAATGTGACTTATTGTTAGTATGCTGTGTCCACGACCTTTACTCTTTCTCAAAATACAGTCCCATGTCTCCTCTTTCTGGCCTTAGCAGCCAGTCCAGGCTCCTCATTTCCTTCCCCTATGTCAAATTGTCTCACAAAGACCTGCCAGGCTTGTCCAGCCAGGGACATGCAGACCATACAGTGAAAGTGTCTGGGGGACCCAGGTGACAGATACCCTCATCTCTGGCTCATCACAGATATTCTTGTTCCAGTTTCCAGGATTCAAGTTTCTGACACTCATGGCACCAACTTTAACCATTTTCCTGTTGCATAAAACCCAGTGCAGCTGGGAATTCAATTGGTGATGCAGGTCAGCAAAGGGTATGGTTTGTTCCTGGACTCTGCATTTGGCAGTCTTGGAGATCCCGCTACAGTCAGAAAGGGTTTTCAGTCTCCTGTTTCAGTCTTCAGTTTCCTGGCCCTGGGCAACTGGATTCAGGGCTCACATTCTTCTATTCAAACTGTGTTCAATCTGCAGCGCTTCTTTCCCTCAGTCCTTGAACTTGGTGTCCAGACTTCCTTGGGACCGCCATCCTCGAGGTATAAAAAAAACAACTTAGTAAGTTGCCTTGCCTCTGAGTTCCGTAAGCTCTTAGAATTTAACCTAAGGACATGGAAAGGATTTTTTTCCCCTCCTTATTCCACTACTGCCTGGTAAACAACTCCACAAGTATCACCACATCACTACTGAAGTTCTGTCTTGTGTGACTGCTCTTCTCGTACCAAATTCAGTTCAAATTCAGTGCTTTGGTTTCCTGTGTCCCTGGAAGAGCCTCATGACATCTTGTCATCTTCACTTCCCCTCCTAGATGGAACAATGAATGAATCACACAGGGGGTGGGTCAAGATGCTACAGAATCCTAGGCTAGTTCTACCCCACTCACTCTGTCCCTGTGGTTCCTCCTAAACATCTTTCAGGAGTAGACATGAAACAATAACAATAACAATACCAATGTTTTCCACCTGTAGCCTCACCTGCCACGTGGCACAATCTCTGTATCTCCCAATTAAAACAATAGTTTCAACTTAAGTGCAACAAAGGGCACTATCAAGAAAGGGGAAAGACAATGCCCAGAATGGAAGAAAATTTTTGCAAAGCATATATTTGACAAGGGAGTAGTATCAGGAATATATAAAGAACTCTTACAACTTAACAAAAATGAGCAACACAATTCAAAGATGGGCCAAGTAATTAAACAGGCATTTCTCCAAGAAGATATATAAATAGCAAATAAGCCCATGGAAAAACACTCAACATCACTAGTTATTAGGGAAACTGCAAATCAAAACCAAAATGAGAAACCACTTCACACAAATTAGGATGGGTATTATTTAAACACACACACACACACACACACACACACACACACACACACAGAAAATGGCAAATGTTTGTGAGGATGTGGAAAGATTGGAACCTACGTGCATTGCTGGTGGCTCATGAATATAAAAGCCTAGCCTAGGGTCCGGCCCCTACTGAATGCTCAGTGTAGGACAATACTACAAAGGTGAGGGGGATTTCTGCAATGATGATAATGCACTTCATACAGTGCAACACTAAATTCCTGCTCATAGATGCTGAAAACTGTTGTGATTATCTTTGCACTTGTACTTTTCCTGTAAGTGGACAGGGTGCCTCTGAGACCTGGTCTCCCCCAGAGGGACCCAGCCCAGCACAGGATGGATGCGCCTCCCACTAATACATAGACACATACCTACCTTTCCTCTCCCAACCTTCCAGATGCCCTAATTGGCCTCCAGAGGGGAAACGGATCTCATTGTAGGGCCCTAATTAATCCCTAGGAATTCGGTTCCCCACATTCTCCTCTTGTTCCACTCCAACTCCCCAGTTATTTGTTCCAGACAGGAAAGGAACTTTGCAGACTCCCTGAGGAAAGAGAAGCCTTGGGACGTGATCACATGTGTGGTCTGGACTATTGTAATAAGGCCCTAGGAGACCCTGACTTATCAAAGCAGACCCTGAACTTGGAAAGTGAATGGTAAGGACCTCTTCCCCTCCCCTGTTCTGGATGCATGCCCACGCCCACTTTGCCCCACGTTAAAGGCATTTGTGTTGTCGCCAGGCTCCCCATGGGCATCTCTGCTCATATTGCTCTTTCCGTCCCACGGTTCTGGAGGCAGGGTCTGCCTGGCAGGTTGTCACTGCTGGAGGACTTGCCCTGACAAGATCTACTTCTATCATGCACTTCTGCTCGTCCTTCAAGGCCCAGAGCTAATGCTCTTCAGTAAAGTTTTAGCCCAGTGCCAGGCCACTTGGCCCTCCCTGAGGCACCCAGGGTTTGTGGCTCCTGGCAGAACTCTTAGTGCTGAGGGCCTATAGCAGAGCTGGTTGTGTGCTTCTGACCACAGCCCCAGGTCCATAAGTGAGTAGACAGATGCTGCATCTGAGGCAGAGGAGGCCTCTGACTTAGTTTTGTCTTACCATCATCTTTAGTCCAAAGTGGATGTTCTGCATTGTGTTTGTAGCTGTTACTTACAAATGGCTTCTGTAGTCAAATAAAATGAGGAAACAAGACATAAAGACTTCTTTAAGTGCAGGACTCCTCAGAGCCTTTACTATGTTCATATCCACTGTGAATCTCTGAGAAGGTTATGAGGCTGCAGCAGTTCCTACACTTTTTAGACTACAGACCTTGTTGACTCCTGAGCATCTGATGGGACCAGTACTCTGTTGAATCACTCGTGAAGATTCTAACATAGATTACAATTCACATTGTAGGAAAATCATTTCAGAGCCTCACCCTGTACCATATGCCAAAATAAACCCTAGGTGAGTTAAAGAATTGAGTGCAAAAATGAAACCATAAAAACTAAAGAAAATGCAGGCAAGGGCTGTGGATTCCCAGAGCCTGGTACGGAGCCTCGCCCACAGGGCTCTGTGATTATCTGTGGAATGAACGCGGGGTTTATGGTGTCACTGACAGACATGCTATGGAAGTAACATGCGATTTTGGGTCTTAAATAGGCTGTTTCAGTTGCTAGATTGATGAGGATTCATTTGGGCCATATTCCTCCTATGAAATTACATCTAGGAAACTAATAACCTCACACCTGGAAAAGCTCCCTTATGGCACCACTTAATGTGACCATCACATTGAGCCTGCATTAAATAGCCTTTCATCCAAAGCAGTGCCTTCAGCCCTGAGACAATGGTCCCCTGAAATATGGAAAGGGACCTGTACTCTCTCAGCCTTTCCCCTAGTAGGGACCAGTGTTTCTCATCAGGACTCATTCCTGAACAGGGCCCTGTGGGTCTGAGAAACAACCCAATAGAATGTGTATCCTAAGCTCAGGTCTGGCCACCATCACCCCTGGGCACCACATGTCCTCTTGCCAATTCTACCTCTCTGGCATCCTTCCCTCCATTTCCATCCACCACCACTCCAATGATTTAGCTTCATCTTCTCTCCCTTCAAGAGTTGCTGTCTCTTGTCTCCAGGCCTATGAGCTGCAAGGGCGAGGACCAAGTGTCCCTGCCATCCAGCCAAGGAGCTCATTTTACTGAATGGGTAGCTACAACTGGTAGAAAGTCTTAACCAGAGATGGACATGATATTGGAACAGCTGGGGCAGGAAGCTGAGCCCCTTCCAGTGTCCAAGTACTCACCACCCCATGCCACAGGGCAGGAACATGGTATGCTGGGTGATCGCCTGGGGCCCTAGATTCTGGTGTCAGGTCTGGTCCTAACATTCTGGGGCAACTGGGCAATCCTACCCTACCTAACCTGTGCCTCAGTCAAGTAAAGCATTGGGACCTACAACCCCTGACGTGACAGAACCATCAGGGGGCCCAATGAGAAACTCAGTCAACAAGAGCCTCCCCATCCTTGATGCTTTCCTGCTGAGCTCACCCTAACCACTAGGGGAGAGGTGGGTTGGCCAGGATGTCCCTTTCACCCAATCCCCCAGAGTGTTTTGTCTCTTTCCCAGTTCTGCTCCAGCCCTGTGTCCCCACCCCAGACAGCAGGCACTGGAGGAGCCCTAGCCCTGGCTCTACACTGACTTGCTATGTGGTCACTGCCCCTTTCTGGGCCTCTGTTTCTCCATCTGTACAAAGGGGGATTATAGGAGGTCACCTCTGGGCCTCCTGTGGCTCAGACATTCTCTGGTTGTCAGCAGCAAGAGGGAGAAGTGGCAGTGTCATTCACACCTCAGGCTGTAGGGACTCCGTGGAACAGGTCACCTGTGGGGCTTGGAACTCCAGAAGCTCTGGAGAGGCTAGAGCAGGGCCAGTTGGGGAAGGCCTGGTGTCAGAACTGAAGAGAAAGTAGGGGAAAGGTCTGGAAGAACAGTTTGAGCAAAGGCACCGAAGAGACAAGTGAAGAGGTCAGCCTTAAAGGTGCAGATAGGTGGGGGACAGGAGGATAAATGGGGCCAGGTCATGGAGGATCCCAAATGTCAAGGAAGCTGAAGAAGGGTTTGGCACAGGGTTAGATATGTGCTTTAGAAAGGTCATTCTGACCAGAGTATGGAGAAGGGTGGGCAGGAACTGAGACATCAGCAAAGAGGTTCCTGCATTGGTCCAGGAGAAAAAGGAAGTACTTTTTCTTCCTTACTTACTCTTTTTCTTACTATGAGGTGAGGTAGTAGCCACATTAGGAGGAGGGAGGGTGGATTGGGACACTTAGAGGGAGAGATGGCAGAACTTAGTCACTGACTGGCCCTGGACTCAGAGACCTTAGTTAACTCATAGATCACATATAGAAGCAGATAGGGAAAATGAGACCTGAGGATGGTCAAAGCCCTGCTGATAGTCACACAGCAAGATAGTGGTGAGACTGGTCTAGAACTCAGGCATCCTGGCCCCCAGCCCCAAACCCTTTCTCCACAAAAAAATAGAGGTAGGGCTACACAGGTTTCACAGAGCCTTGAATGTCAAGCCTGGGAATTTGGACCATTCCCACAAGCATTTGGGAGCCAAGGCTGATTCTTACCTCTTGGCAACATTTCCTATTTCTTTGCCTTCCCACAACAGGGAGCCTTCCAGTGCTGTTGCGAAAATGCATGACTTGGCTACTTGTAGGTCACCCCAAACCCCTGAGTCTTCACATGGAAGACAGAGGCATCCCCTTGTCTTTACTAGGAGAAAGCACAAAGCCCAACAAGTAGAGATTCACCTAAAGCCACACAGCAAGTTAGTAGCCTGGATTTCCCCAAATCCCAGGGCAGCTCTTCCATTCTCTGGCAATGAAATGCAGAAGCCTGAAATGATGGGCCCAGAGAAGGAAGGGTCTGACCCAAGGTCATCCCAACTAGGTGGGAGAAACAGGCCCTAAAGCAGGGGCAAGACCCCCCCCCACCTCCCAACCCCCCCTACCTCCCCAACCCCCCCCCCCCAGGGCAGCTAGCCAGCGACCTCCCCCTTCTCACCCCTCCCCTCCATAGCTGCAATCCCGTGAGGATGTCTATGTCCTGACTCCCTCCCTCAGCCATCATTGTGCCCCCATCTGTCTTGCCGGGGGCCAATTCTGGGACATCTCCAGGCTGCCTTCAATTATGAGCCAATAAATATGAGATGTGCTGTGTGAGAGCTGCCGCTTGGGCCGCCAGCCCCACCCCCTGCACCCCTGCCAGCCTCTGCGCCAAGGAAGATTGGATTTTGTGCCGTTCATTTTTTATCTCTAGTCCATGTCGGATGGGGAGATACAGGACGTGGGCTGTAGATAATTTTATCCTTCGCCACTTATCAGGATCGGGTGCAGCACCGAGATGGGGTGTGTGATGTCCTCAGGTCTCCTGCTGCCCTCACGTGGGCAGGTCCCCCACCCAAGCCACCAGCCCTGGGCTGCTCTCTGCTGAGGCAAAGTGACTGTTGTAGTGCAGAGTCCTGGGAAGGAAGACAAGGGACTGAGGTTCAAGCCTGGGCCCTGCTGCTGACCTACTATGTGACCTTGGGCAAGTGTCTGAAGACATTCTGTGAGGCCCTTCTCTATGGCAGGCCCTGTGAGGGCAAGCAGGGGCCACAGAGCAGAATCAGACCTGACCCCTGCCTTCCAGGAGCAGACAGTCAACTACAAGTAAAACAGACATTCCCATGGTGGGAGGCATTGGCACTGGGCATGAAGGGTAAGGATGTGCCAAGCAGGGAGTGCGGAAAGGGAGGGGCAGGAGACATTCGGGCAGAAGCAGAAGGAACTAGTTGAATAAAACATGGCAGAAGGGGGTGAGTAACCAATATGTGCTCAGAGGCCTGTGAGTGTGGATGGGACACAGTATAGATGGAATAGGGGACCACAAGGGTTTTAAGCAGGTACATGTCATGATAAGATCTGCATTTTAGAAAAATCTCTACAACTATTGTCAGAAAAGCAGATTTGGGGGTGGTGATGGAGAATGAAGGCAGGGAGTTCTGTGACGAAGCTGATGAGATCAGTGGTCCAGGAGAGAGAAGACAAGGTCCTAGATTAGAGCAATAATGTGAATCCAGAAATGACAATAATCACTACCATCGTTCTGATGAATCCTGCCAGTAAGTGTTACTACGGGATGGGCACAGCGTAAGTATTTACATCAGTGTTTCTAATCCTCAAAACAACTCTTCAAAGTCGGCTATTATCCCCATTTTGTAGGTTAGGAAATTAACCCTTGGGTAAATTAAGAGTCATGTAGCCAGGATGTGGCAGAGGCAGGATTTCAACCCAGGTCTGTTCAACCCTAAAGCCCCATACTCTTTCAACTGTGCTCTACAGTTTCTAGAGAGTCAAAGAGAGCATAGGATCCATCTGATTTCTGTAGTTGTTTGGATGTGGAAAGCAAAGGACAGGACTCATGGAGGCTATGCATGCTTCTGGCCAAGGAGTGGCTGACAAAAGGGTAGTCATAGTTGTGTGAGTGGATTAGGTCATTAGAGGGCGTGTATACAATGAACGGAAGATCAAGGCTGGAACTTAGGAGAATTCCTGTCCTTAGAGGATGAGCAGCAGGAAGATAGATAAGGAATCAGTGTGGTGCAAAGTGATGTCAGCCCCTGAGGAATGGAATTGCTTCAAGGAGCAAATGATTGGTAAAATGAGAGCTAAAAACTGGGCTTGGGATGGGCAGACAGCAGTGCACCAGAGAAGCTCCATACAGCAGTCATTGGGAACCTTAGCAATGGAGTCTTCATGGACACATGTTACTGAATGGTTTAGAGGTCTATACACATCCTACCCAGGACTCTGAATTCTCTCTCTGCATTAGGCCCGGGGACATCTTTTGAGGCTGGCACACTAGCGACTCCTATCCAACCTTTCCCAGAAATCCTGAGCCAGATGATGAAAGGAAAGCTTTAGGAAGAGAGACAGAGGGGTGCCTGGGTGGCTCAGTCAGTAAAGCATCTGACTTTGGATGGGGCCATGATCTCATGGTTTGTGGGTTCAAGCCCCACATCAGGCTCTGTGCTGATAGCTCAGAACCTGGAGCCTGCTTTGGATCCTGTGTCTCCCTCTCTCTGTCCCTCCCCCACTCATGCTCTGTACCTCTGTCTCTCAAAATAAACATAAAAAAATGTATTTTTTAAAGGTTTATATATTTATTTTGAGAGAGAGAGAGAGCGCGCATGAGTAGGGGAGGGACAGAGAGAGAGAGAGAGAGAGAGAGAGAGAGAGAGAAAGAGGGAAAGAATCCCAAGCAGGTTCCATGCTACCAGCACAGAGCCTGACATGGGGCTCGAACTCACAAACTGTGAGATCATGACCTAAGCTGAAATCAGGAATCAGACGCTTGGGGTGTCTGGGTGGCTCAGTGGGTTGAGCATCTGACTTCTGCTCAGGTCATGATCTCGAGGTTGACGAGTTCAAGCCCTGCGTTGGGCTCTGTGCTGACAGCTCAGAGCCTGGACCCTGCTTTGGATTCTGTGTCTCCCTCTCTCTTTCTGCCCCTCACCCACTCAAGCTCTGTCTCTCTCTGTCTCAAAGTAAATAAACATTAAAAAAATATATTAAAAAAAAAAAAGAATCAGACGCTTAACCAACTGAGCCACCCACGTCACCCAAAAAAGTTTTTTTAAAAAAGAAGAGAGACAGAGGAGAGGTGTGAAGGAAAGAAGAAAGATTATAGGAGGAAAAGCTGAGAAATGGATTATAAAGATTATAGGAGGAACAGCTGAGAAATGCCTAAAGACCATTAGGGAGGTATGATAACAGCAAAACCACCAAGAAGAAAAGGAGACTTATCTTGACTGTTTTCCAATAATCATAGTTACCAAGAAAGAAGCCATATGAGCCAAGAAGAGTAAGAACTGCATGTATGCAGTAAAATGGGACAGTGTGAGTATTGGTCTGTTGCCTCTACGCTTGGATGCCATGTTGGCGGCTCTGACATTAGAGCACATGTGAGCAGAGGGCAGAACTCCCGCGTGATGGAGAAGACTCGGCCCAAGTACCATCATCAGATGGGTTTTACCAAAGTCTTCAATGTTTGCCTTTGCTCCTGTCTTTAATTTTGAGGACGACTTTGTTGTAGAAGTACTAGATCTGTAACACGTTTTACAATTTGCATGTTTGATTGATGGTTTCTTTCAGCTGTTGATGGGTACACATTTTTTTCCTCTGGAAAGGTGAGTGCACCGTCTCCCTATGCTTAGGGCAGAGTGGGAGGAGGGTAAGTCAGTTTGAAGAGGGCTGAGGAAGTGTGGACAGCAGGTGGAGAAACTCCAGAAAATGGGCTGTGATGACCAGGAGAGAAAGAGGAATATCTACAGCAGAACCAGGGATGGGGGAGTTGCTGGCATGGGAAAGTCGCAAACATGTTGAGTACTTAAGGAGGAGATAGAGAACTTAAAGGTGTCTGGGGGACCGAAGGGTGGTGATTGATAGAAACTTCTGGAGGAAACAGGCAGAAAATGGGCTCCAGGGCCTTGAACTGCAGTGGGGGCAGCTCTATGGCTACTATGCTATAGCAAAGGGTCAAGAGCTTGGGGTCGCCAGTGAGAAGTCCTAGCTGTAAAACCTGACTCCACCAGAATGATGTGACTGTGGTTAAGTTACTTAACATGATGCAGAAGTATCAGGTCCTTGTTTTGGAAACAGGGATATTGACAGAGCCTATCCCATAGAGTTATAATGAAGGTCCAATGAACTGGTACATGCAAAGTGCTTAGATCAGTGCCTGGCACATATAAAGTGCTTGATAAAAGTTAGCTGTTAGTAGTCAGTAAAAACTAGCTGTTAGCTAACTCATCTTGTAAAGCCAGAGAGAAGGTGGGAAATACCAAGTGGCCTATGGAAATGCCACTTGGAAGGGATTCATGATGCTGAGCTCACACCAACAGCTTGCCTCATGGCTTCACTTCCTCTCATCATGACAAACCACAGTATTTCCATCTGGACAAAGCTTTGACCCAAGGGGAACTCTGAAGGGTTCATTACACAAATGGGTAGAGCACCGAGCACAGGGCCAGGCATGTAGAGGTGCTCAGTGAATACTTCTAGTTGTCACCTACTCCCTTCCCAGTTACATAGGCCTTGGCAGGAGGTCTGGGAAAGAGGGCAGAACTGGGGTCTGGAACTTTAAGCAGAAGAAGGTTTGCTGGGATGTGGGGTGGGGAGTGCGGTGCACTGAAAAGGCTCTGGATGGGACAATCACCCCATCCCAAGTCCAGGCTGGCCGGGAGAGGAGGAGAGGGGGGTCAAGAAAAGTTGCAGGGGTGAGGGAATCCAAGGTTGGAGGCCTCCATGAGGGTGAAGGCAAAGGGAAGGGGCCAGGAGAAAGGTCTGTGGTGTGAGGGGGATTTCTGAGTTTCAAACTCTTCCAAGAACCTACCATGTGCCAGGCACCCTGTGGGGCCCTTTGTACGTATCCAACCTCAACCCTCATCTGCTGTACCCACACCACAGATCTATGAGGGCCTTGTGACCTCCTGATCATGGCCAGATTCCCTCTGTCATGCATATGAATTGGGAAGGGTGGGAGCATCTGACAGTAAGAAGTAAAGGCTCCAAGGTGGACCAGAGGGAGAAACCATGGAGTTGGTTGTAGACATGAAAGGCCACGTGCAAGCAAAAGTTGGACACAGCTAGCTGGGTAAGTGGCAGAGCTAGAGTTAGAATCCAAGAGCATTCTTCCTCCAGAGCCCACTCCTTCTGCCCCAAGTGAACCAGGGCTGCTTCTCTTCATCCCCAGCTTACCCTCAGACCCTGTTGCTCCTGAGAGAGGGGGATGATAAATCCTTGAAAGCTCAGCCATAGCCCTATTAAGTGGGAGCAGAATCAGATGCCAGCAAGAGGCTCTCCTAGCTGCAAGAGGTGGTTGGACTCAGGACTGATCCATTCATTCCCCAAACCTGCCTTCCCCTCAGGGTCTCTTCTTAGGATCCCCCAACTCCTAGTCCCTCTTGGGTATCCCCATCCCACTGGGAACCCTTGATGTTCATGCAGAAAGTGCCCACAGTGGCTGGGCACCAAGGTTTAGGGCTCTGGGAGGATAAGAAGGGGCATGCAGGACCCAGACAGGGGGGACAAGGGCCAGAGCTGAGCAGTGAGGGTGAGCATAAAAGCTTCCCCAGGGTGGGTCCCGGGTCTACAGAGGGCTCAATAATCTCCTTGGATCCTCACAACTTCCTAGTAAAGTCAGCACCATCCTCCCCATTTTACAGCTAGGGAAACTGAGGCTCAAAGATATTGCCACCTTTCCAAGGCTACAAAGCCAGAAAGTGACAAAGTTGGAATTACCCCTCTGACCTCCTGACTCCAAGCCCAGGCTCTTCCTGCTGCTATAGCTGCTGGTCCTTCCCAGGAATTGGCTTCCTCTCAAGGAGCTCCCACCCCACTCTGCCATGAAACATGGAACAGCTATTCTCTGGGCCAGTGGTCTCCCTCTCTGGGTATCAGCTGAGTGGGGAGGGGTCCACCGGCTTGCTGAGGTCTGGCTGCCTACTCTTGCAGGGGGTTACAGATAACCACCACCAGGCCAGGCGTCATCCCAGCCACTCCCCCTCCTCCCTAATAATTAATCTCCAGCCAGCAGTCCCAGCTGCAGTGCTTTCATCATCCAATTACCGGAGCTGCTGGCACAATAAATCTTGGTCACACAAATGCAGGCAAATCTGCAGCTATTTTCATGGCCATTACTGTGCATAGGACATCAAGACTCAGGTCATTTGCCTTTCTGATGTGGAGTCCTGCCCCCACTTCTTCCCATCCTCTCCGTCTTTGTCATTTCTCATTGGGAGATGCCCCCCATCCCCCTTCACTGCAGATCCCCCCTAAGCACACATCCTCCCTTCCCCTCCCCTATCTGTAAGCAGAGGGGTCAAGATGGGAAGACTCTGTGTGACCTTGGCCAAGGCAGTTAACCTCTCGGAGCTTCTATTTCTTCACCTGTGAAACCAGAAATGACATTACTGACCTCATAGGGTTTTGTGAAAAACGAACATCCCAAGTTTGGTACATACGTCACTGGTGGCACATAGGTGTTTGTCGGTGGTTTCTGCTAATTTTCTTTAATAGCTACATATTTATTTTAGGGTGTGTTAGGAAAAAATAAAACATATCAAACCTTTGATTTCATGAGTACTATTACTTAGGAGATAGTGAAATTAGGAATGTACACAAAATATGCTAAAGAAAAATATTAAGAATACATGGATTTAGCAAAAATCACCGAGGAGGCATGAAAATGAGAGAAGCATGGAAACTCTGAAGTCACAGCTGTGTGGTGTTGCATCCATAAATCTTTGTTCCGTTCCCCATCCTCCCACTACCTGCACGGAGGAATGTGGGGACTACAGAGGGAGGTGATGCATCCTGTTCTGAGAGGTGACGCAACCTAATATGGGGGGGGTCACCTCAGGGCCCCTCACTCACAGGAGAAACCTACCCCAGGCCTGCTCCACGCAGGCCCTGTGATGGGTGCTGACAGCACAGAACTCAAATGGCAGGTCCCTGCCTTCATGGAGCCCCCAGTCTCCCTCACTTCAAAACTAAACCTTTTCAGTGTTTGCAAAGGTAACTGCCATGACCTTTCCTTGACAGGATGTAGAGCAGGACTTCCCCTGAGGTCTCAGACTTGCGGGATTGCAGAGGAGGCCTCCAGCTGAAGACAGGAGGCTCTAAGACCACACTCCGTGGAGACTGTAAAGAGACTGTAAAGAGACACATGGAGGACTTAGGAGGGAAAACGGAGTGGGGGGGGGACGGGGACATCAGTGTAGCCCTGTGAGGAGTGCTCTGTTCCTGTGGAGAAGTTACTGTCATGATGGAGAATGGGGACTATTCCAGAGCTCCTCAGGGTAACTGGGCCAGCCTGCTAGAGGTGAACCTCCCTCCCTTACCCAGGCAGGAAGCTTGCTGAGCTGGGAACCCACAGGCCCACCTTGGGACTGCCACCGAGCAGCACAGAGACTGGAACGAAGTTTCTGGTAGAGTGATCCTGTGGCAGGAATCCCACTGAGTGGGGGAAGGTAGTGTTCCAGGTAGGATTCAGAGGACCCCCTCCTAGTTCTTTCTGACTGTAGGCAGGCATGGAAGAAGATCACAGAAGTTCCCGTGTTCCACACAAAGAGCACACAGGTTGGAATAGGGCATGTATACATTGGGCTGTACAGACTGCCTTAAGCCAAGTAAGGGCGACCCCACCTACAGAAGAGACTGGGCCTTGGACCTCTGATAGAGTCAAAGGACAACTCAACTGCCACCACTGAGCGACGCCTTGACAACACAGGGGGTAGACAAGTGCCAAGGAAATCATGGCCACTATCAGCTAACAACAGACAGGTCATCAGGTTCATCAGTCTCAAATGGAACTGGAGTGAGGCGGATCCTGTGCTCAGGCACACACACAGGACGTCCTTCTCTGGAAAGCCATGGCCCCTCTCAGGCATCAGTTTCCCCTTGGGAACAACAGGTACTAAGTGGTGCTTCAGAGCAGTTTTGACAGACCAGGAAGAGACTGCTGGGATTGCCAACCACAGGCTTGTGGTTGCCTGTAGCCCACGGCAAGTTGGGGGAAGATTGCCACCTGGTGGACGATGTTGGCAGTGCCACAGGGCTTCAGGTGAAACCCTGGTCTGAGAGCACTCAGGCTGAGGTGAGCCTGACTTTGTATGACCTTGGGCAAATCACTGCCACTCCCTGAGCCTCACTTTTCTCATCTAAATGTGGGGTAGTGATGCCAGTCTCACAGGGTCATGGGAGCATTAAACTAAACAATTGCACTGATGTACCTGTCTTGGGCAGGGCCTCAGGAAAGGTTTGACCACCTGGATCTTGTTCCAGCAGGACTTTGAGCAAGCGTCAGGCCCAAGAGACCAGGAGAAGGTGAGGCAAACTCACAGAGATCCCTGCTCCTCAACTTTCTCTCTTGGCCCCCACTCAGGACTGTCATTCTGTGCGTGGGGAACTGTTCTCAACCCAAACCTGGATAGTTCCTGGGGTTACCAAAGTGCAAGAGAAGTGGGCTGCTGACTCCAGAGAGTCTCTGGACCAGAAAACCTGGTTCCAGCCTCAGTTCCATCACTTGCTCTGTGACCTTCAACACCTTACCTGCGCAAGTCTAAGCTTCTATTTCTTCTTTTATGCAAAGCAGGTAATCTCTCCCACCCCAGAGGAGTGGAGAAGACTGACTGGACAGCCTGACAGGACATGGTGGGGGCTACTGCCTTCACCAGCACCAACCCTCCCAGTTGCCAGTAGCCAGGCTTCCTCCGTGGGTCAGCATGGTTCCCTCAATACAAGGGGGACGCCTTACGGCTCTAGACTCTCTGACAAACTGCCTCAGGCCCACTGGCACCACCCAGAGATGAATACAAGAGGGGAACAAGGCAGGGATGGAGAGGACAAGCTTGCCCATCCCTGTCCCATTGCATCACATAGACACACTCTGAATCCTCTCAACAACCTGAGGTTCATGTTATTGTGCCCACTTTACAGAGAGGAAATGCAGGCTCAACAAGTTTAATGAATTGCCCAAGGTCTCACACAGCTAGTTTAAACAAAACAGAACAAAAAGAAGGAAGAAAGGAAGGAAGAGGGAAGGAGTGAGAGCTAAAAAAAAGAAAGAAGACTAAGAGCCTTTACTGCTGCTCCAAGCTTCCTCTTGATTCCCGGCATAACCCTAATTTCCTATCATTTTGCTCTGTTCCGTAAGTTTCTATTCAATGAATTACATTCTCCTAAATGTCATTTAAGTGTTACCCTCCCTTCCGCCAAGTCCTTTCACAAAGTCTTTTACTAATCCTTACCCACAGGCCAGAGGTCCCACTGCCAAGTACACAGGCCCCTTTTGAGAATTGTCTGGATACAGAGCAACCATATCCCAGTCCTAGGTCACCCTCTCTCAGACGTGGCAAGGAGGAGAGGCAACTCTTGGTCCCAGCACCTCTCAGAGATGCCAGGTATGGGCTCCTCAGTCCAGAGATCTGAGGAAGTCATTCTTATCCTCAGACACCCAAACCCAGGGGTTTCTATGGTCTAGCCAGTACTAATTAGAAAAAAGGCTGGGGCGCCTGGGTGGCGCAGTCGGTTAAGCGTCTGACTTCAGCCAGGTCACGATCTCGCGGTCTGTGAGTTCGAGCCCCGCGTCAGGCTCTGGGCTGATGGCTCAGAGCCTGGAGCCTGTTTCCGATTCTGTGTCTCCCTCTCTCTCTGCCCCTCCCCCGTTCATGCTCTGTCTCTCTCTGTCCCAAAAATAAATAAACGTTGAAAAAAAAAATTTAAAAAAGAAAAAAGGCATTTGCTGCCTTACAGGTACATGGCTTGGGGAGCTCCATGCTGGTGGATTTGGGGCCCCACTTGCCTCCTGGCCAGGCACTTTTGTATGATACATGAAAAGCAGCAGCCTTGCCCAAACATATCACCTACCTGAGCTCCTGAACCTGGAACTCGTCTGTCCCTAGCTGGTGGGATCAGCCTCAGCTCCTGAGAATGTATAAGTGTTTCTGCAGCCTGACCTTTTTGTCAGGCTCCATAGGGTTCAAGGAGGTCTGATGAGGGAGGATCTGCCCTACCTTCTGACTTTGGGCTTAATATGAAGGCCTGTCTCCTCCACTCACAATTTTGGAAGCACTGGGTTACTCATTGGCCTGGAAAGCAAACATGGAACCCTACCCGCGAGCCCCACCCCTATCCTCCTGAGTGTTATAAGGAAACTTACTTTCCAGCAAGAGGAGACCTTCCCATGAGAGATGGAAGGCAGTTGCCACACCTGACTCTGGCTTCAAGATTCGGCTTCTGCTTTAGGTCTTCTCTCACTGATTCCTGCTACCATCACGCTGACCTTGGGAGGGAGCATTACTCTCAACTTTCAAGGCTCCAGGCCAAGTGCGCTCACCCAAGCATCTCTCAATGCTTGACAACATAGCAGATGACAGTCTTCAGATCAGGCTCTAGGAAAGGTTTTCCAGTAACAACATAGACCATGGAGCAAACATGGATTACTGGAATGACAAAGAAGGTGTTCCTCAGCCCCAGCCTAGGATCTTCTTAATAGCACCTCCTTGAATACAGGGTTCGCTATAACTTGGGCTACCAGGGACCATCTTCTGGGTCATTTATATGCCATCAAGTCTCAAACCAAAGGAGTGAGGTCAGGAAAGGCGAGGGTGTCATATCCTAATATCCACCTCTGAGTTCTCAATTTTGGAGGATTCAGTGTGGAATGGCCATTCATTCATTCAACAGATTTTTATTGAGTACTATGCCAGGGGATGGAATAATATGGTGAACAAATGGACATCGTACCCTCCCCTCAAAGCTCATACCTGCTCATAGGACTCGGCCTTAACCCAAACTCCATGGCCTATAACCATCTTTCAGTTTCAATACAGAAATCTCAGCTTCAAATCAGGCACATAGAGTAGCAAAAAGGGCACTAGAACTTCCTGACCATTTTCCAGTGTCTCAATCCAAAGAGATCTGGGACTAAGGCCCTTGAGGGGAAGGAGCTAAGGAAAGGTTATCAGGAGACAATGAGGAGGACCTTTGCCTATGGCCACACACAGCATGGCCACCTAGGACAGAAAATGACCATCTAGACCACACATAGGGTCATTACTGTCTGCTTGATGGGTGCCATGTGGCCCTATTCCCTTATCCCCTGAATTTCACATTGGACCCTCATACTAATAGAGTTCAGCAATCTCTAGCTTGGCAACTCTCCAGGCTTAATTGTGACCCTCACTCTCACCTCTGCATGTATAACAAGTTCATCTTCACAGAGCTGAGTCCTCAGCCACCCAACTAACGCAAGGCCTCTTTTTCTACTTCTTCCCCAGTACTTGGCTAAGTATAGGAGTCTTGCAAATCTGCTTTACAGATGGAAAAAGCACCCTGTGCCAGCAGGCCTAGGTCTGTGCCCAAGCTCTGGTGTCACCTTTAATCTCCATGAGACTTGGCAAGAAAATCAATAGGAATCCCAGGAAATTATCATGCCATGGGAAAGCTAAATTCCTGACCCAGGAAAAATACAGCTCACTGGCAGGCTAAAGAACCAAGTTAGACACTATTTGGGAAATAAAAGTTGGCTCCACATGGACATTAGTAGCATTGTATGTTCCTCCTACATCATGGAGCTGGTAAGGGTGTGAGTAGGAGGCAGGTGGGACAATGGATGGAGAGGTGAGTACTGAAACAGGTTATCAAAGAGTAGTCTGTGGGCCTGCAGCATTACTTGGGAGCTTGTTATAAATGCAAATTCTCAGGCCCAATCCCAGACCTACCAAATTAGATTCTTGGGGTGGGGGCAGGAGCCTTTTTTAACTTCTCCAGGTGATTCATATGCATACATAAGCTTGAAAAATACTGCTACCACACTGTGCACACTGGATGGGCTAATATGATTACTACAGGGAAAAATTATAATAATCATGACAGATCCCACTTTTTGAATATCTGCTATATGCCAGGCACTTTTTAAATTTTTATCTAAGTTTAAATACATTTTCTCACTTAACCCTCACAACAACCCTATGAGATACTTTTATTATCCTACTTTTTACAGAGGAAATTATAGTTATCTGCCCAATCATTTAAACTTTCCAAGGCTCAGTTTCCTTGTCTGTAGGCTGGGGACAATAATGTCTTGCTTCCCTGGTGGTTGTGAGGATGAGAGACAATGTATGGAGGACCATCTACATGGCCTGATGGGCTCAGACCTGGCCACTGGGTACGGCTCCAGGGACTGGCCCACAGTGGGAAAAGGCAGAAGTAGAGTTGCTATCTCGAACTTGTGGCTCAATTGGAGACCAGCCCAGTGCCTGCTGGCCCGGACCCTTCTCATTCAGCACTAAATCAGCTTCACCTGATCAAATTCTGTTTACCCCTCAAGAGAATCCATGCTCTCACTCTGATTCTATTCCTAATTGATGACAGCACAATCTACATTTAGAATGACTGTGCGTTGTGCGAGGCAGCTGTTTTGCTGAAGTTTGAAGGTCCTAGAAAATAATCTCCAGCTAGATCTGGGCTTCCAAGCAAAGAAACTAATGCATTTCTCTCTTGGGTGAAATAAAAGGGGAAGACCTTTGGTCTGAGAAGCCACTTTAGTGCAAATGTGAGACGTGTCATTATTACAGGAATCATCATCACCAGCCTCTTACCAGCTGCTGAATGCCCACCATGTTCCAAGGAATTAAGAGGCACTATCCCTACCTCACATCAACGGCAAGGTAAGCATCACCCACAGTTCTGCCACTTATTTGCCGTATGACAAAAATACTGGTTTGGAATCAGATCTGACTTCATCATTTACAGGTGTGTGACTTTGGAACACATCATGTAACCTTGTTGAGTCTCAACGTTTCCATCTCTAAAATGGGTTGTTGAATTAAATGAGAGAATGTATGTATAACTCAACCCACACTAGGCACTTTACAAATGCTATTCCCCTTCCACACTTCTTTTCCTATAGTCTTGCCATGGCTGGCACTTTGCTGGGCACAGAAAACAAAGATGACTCAGCCCAAGTCCCTTCCTACTTGGGTTGAGATTTCCCTCTTCTGTACACAGGCTGGATCATTCCTCGCAGAAAGGGAACAAAAGATCTGGGACAAAATCAGATGGTTGGGCAAAATCATGGGCCTACATTTTGCTAAGGACATGAGAGAGGTGAGGCAAGATGGCTGTCCAGCCTTGAAGTGCCCTCCTCAGTGGACCCTGCCTTCTTCTGCTCCCTTCCATCCATCACCTTCATTTTCAGCATTTGACTTTCAAATGTTGCCAATGCTGATGGATAAGGGAGATCAAAGGGTGAATGGTAACTTATCCTCTATTTACATGACACAGCACTGGTTCCTAAACCCTTTTGAGGATTCACTACCTCATCAGACCCACATAACTCTCAGTGAGTGCTAGGGCAAGAAGTATGCTCCTGCTATATAGCTGAATAAATTGATTTCCAGAGAGGGCCAGTGGTTGGCACAAAGTTGCCCAACAGGTCAGTGGTAAGCTCTAGGACAAAGACCCTGGACTCTTGACCCCTCCTAGCCTAGTCCTTCCTGCATTTTATCCCAAGGTCTCTCCTGGTAATGTACCCTTTAGACAATGCTGTTAACTTGAGTAGACTGCAGTGAAAGTTACTGAAGTTAATGTTAAGTAATGAAGTTAATTAACTGAAAGTTAATGAAGTTCTGCTCCAGGTAGTGGTTAACAGTTGTGGTACCAAGTAATCCAATTTTCTGTGAGGATGGGCATTCATATTCTTTCACTTGCAAGCTGTATACACTCAACTCAAACTAGCTTCAGAGATAAATAAAATCAAAATTAAAAAAAAACAAAACAAAACACTGGGGGCTTATTAGGTCCCATAACAGGGAGAAGTCTAGTAGATACCATCAGGACAGTTTCTGCCTGGCTCCATTCTTTCAGGCTTCTCCTCTGTTCAGGTATTCTCCACCCACTGAGGAGAAGCCAGCTGTCTGTGATTCCAGGCCTCCAACCTCACATGTAAATGCTCCCAGTGGAAATAGTACTTGTCTTAAATGGTACTCGTTTCCCTTTGGATATGCTATTACTAAATAGCTA
Source organism: Lynx rufus (assembly GCF_022079265.1). Lineage (NCBI taxonomy): Eukaryota > Metazoa > Chordata > Mammalia > Carnivora > Felidae > Lynx > Lynx rufus. Next base: position 57,232,791 of record NW_025814897.1, read on the forward strand.
GGAAGGTGAGTGGGGGTGAGGAGGGGAACCTGATGAAGTCATTAAAACTCTGGGGAGGTTTAAAAATTAGAACTCCCCAAAGGTGTAACCATAATAATAACTGACAAAGTTAAATCTATGGCATCAGCTCTTCTGTACTCCATTTTGGGATAAGGGAATCTTTTACAATCACTGGACTTATTTATGTTTTATATACTATTTATGGTGCTTGAAATGCTCAAAAGGATCAGCTATACTAAATTTGTAACTGATATTTCTGTTGAAGGCAGTTTAATCAAATTTGTTATTATTTAGATATTCAAGAGGCATTCAATGTTTTAGTGAATACGAGTTTGAAAAAATGAGTGAAGTTCATGGAGTAGCGCGTATTCCTCTCAAGCGCAAAGGTCCCCAGACGTTAAGCAATCTAACAAAACACACAAAAATAAAATCGATCATTGGATTTTTAAAAGTGTATCAATAACTATTATAAAACTATTTGTAAGGGGTAAATTAGCAGTTCTCTACATTTATTCTTTCAACATTATATGACTCTTTGTGTTATGATGAAAGAGATGCCCATTTAAAACTTTTTCAATGGTCTATTTGTTTTAGAAAGCAGAGTACAAAGTATGAGTCATGAGTTAAGGTTATCACCCCACTTCACTGAGGTATTTGTGGCCTCGCCAGCTACAATTTGGTATTAAAAATCTCAGGGTTTTTTGCAAAAAGACGTAAGATGTGCAGTGACCAGCACCGGGGCTGGTGTCAGATGGGGTGATTCTGTGTATCCCAGTTCCCTCACTTAATCACTTAATAGTTACTGTGTAATACACAATCTAACCAGTTATGGTAATCTCTGCCCTGTTTCCCCCCACCCCTGCAATAGGCAAGTAACTATGTTCCAGTGACAATGTATACAATACAAAGGTAATTTTTTTGTATTTTTTTAAGGTTTATCTATTTATTTTTGAGACAGACAGGGTAAGCGGGGGGGGGGGGGATGGGGAGAGAGGGAGAGAGAGAGAGAGAGAGAGAGAGAGAGAGAGAGAGAGAGAATCTCAAGCAGGCTCTGCACTGCCAGCACAGAGCCCAATGCGGGGCTCAAACCCACAAAACTGTGAGATCATGACCTGAGCTGAAACCAGGAGTCGGATGCTTAACCGACTCAGTCACCCAGGCACCCCAAGTACAAAGATTATTAGTAAAGCTTTCTGAAAGTAAAAGTCCTTAGGAAAAGCAAGAAAAGTCCTTAGGAAAAGTCAAATCCATTTTTCAAAAGAAGTTGGGTACAAACTAGACAGAAGTATTAGGATAATCATCTCACTGTTCGACAACAACAAAACAAACAGCAGTCATCGGAATTAGGCTCTTTATTCATGTTGTTTCAGAGTCCCGGTAGTTTCTATGGTATGGAGGGCACTTCTGGATCTTGGTATCACGGAGCCAAGACATGCTCAGACCACACTGAACCAGAGCACCCCCCTCTGACAGGCAGTTATAGACACTCCAATCAGGGACAGAAGGGAAATACCACTGAAATGACAACCCCAAGTCAAGGCTTAGCTTCAGTCTTAGGCTGTCATCCTGGGACATCCGGGATGACCTGGAAGCAAGCCAGAATAGAGAAGACTAATTTAGAGTGAGTGCTCAGCAAGTTTAGAACACTATCCAATCTACAGGGGATACAGTATGCTTCTCCCTGTGGGGGAGCTTGCCCTGGCCTTGTCTCTTAGCTCTAGAAGGCCAAGGATCTTTGACTCATTTATTCGTTCAGTGAAACTTTACTGCTGTCTGTTCTGTGCCAGACTCTGTGACAGGCCCCATGCCGGGTGCAGAGGACAAAGAATCGGACACAGTCCTTACCTTCAGGGAATTCAGAATATAATAGAAAAATCATATATTTATAAAGCAACCATTGTGATTCAAGGTAAAAAGGACAGAGGGAGGATTCATAGAGACTTGGCCCTCAAGGAATTCAGAGCCTCGCAGAGGCCTACAGGGCACAACAACAGAAATACATGGCAAACTGTGGTGATGACCAAAGGGAGGCTTCCACTGTGCACTCTGGCAGCACAGGAAAGGATGGCATGACATCTACTGACTAATGCAGTGGGGAAAACTCACAGCCTACTGAAGAAGCCTGAGCAGCCTAATCTGGCTGAAATGGAAGCACTGAATCCTACTACCCTGGAAAGGAGGCTGCGCAGCCTTAGGCTGACCTCTATGGGTCCCTTAGGCTACCCAACAGACAGGGTGCCATGTCTCTGATCTGTGGCTGCAGCTGCATGATATCCCATGGATACGAGGGGGGATTGGTGACCAGGAGAAACAGGTCCAAATATAGCATCCAAATAACGAGGGCCTGAAGTACATAATAGTGGCCTAGGAGTGAGGGCATCAGGAGTTGGGGAGCATGAGCAGCACCAGCAGGTTGAAGGGATCGGAAGATGATCTGGGTACAGATCAGCAGCAGGAGGTCCCTACCTATGCTTTCCTGCACTCCCAGGCATGGGCCATGTGTACTGGATGGATCCATTCTAAGGGTCCCAAGACGGGGGGGGGGGGGGGGGGACATCTACAGGCAAAGGACCACAGCCTCTGTAGTCCTCTCTTCACACTTCTAGATTAGAGGCCTCCAGTCTGCTGTCCTTTTTTCTTCACAGCTGCCATCACCTGCCCAATATTTTTCATTCTACCAACCTGAAAGGGCTAGAAATGGGCTTAGTTAGGATACCAGTATCATGGCATTGGACCCAGGGCCCCGAAGGCTTGGGTAATTGGCACAGAGTTGGAGTGCCTCCAGCTGTTTTTGTTAGTCACGTGGAACATGGACAAGTTGAGCCAGCTTAAAGTTACAGGGCTGGGCAGGAACTTATCTGTAGCCTAAACTGTGGGCCCATGCAGGCCTCCTTCCCTTTCCATACGTGTTGGAAACAGCTCCAGCCTGTTATCATTTCTTCTTCACAGAGGCTTCCACCTACACCATCTCTCTAGCCTCTGTCTCTATCTGTGCCACATTCTCTCTCTTCCTTAAGGTGCCAGGACTCCTACCCTGCTGCTCTTTTGCTTCAGAGCCACCATTGCCCACTCTGTTCCTCTCCCTAATCCTCATTCTGGATTACTTCTGTAATTGGATTACAAATGTCGGATTACCCAACCCTCTTTTCTTGCTATTCCTGAAATATACACACAGGCCCTTTGCCTATGAGGAGTTTCACTGCTAATCACGAAGGAGAAGCAAACATGAAGCAAAGGGGAAGGAGAAAGGGAAGGGCAATTCAGAGATGGAGAAGACATCTAATGAGTGCTGGTACTGGACGGCTGTGGTCCACACTGGCATGTGACTGAGGTCCCTCCTTGGATGGTTCCAAAGAAGTCTTGATATTTTCATTTTCTCCATCCCTTAGACCTTGTTGGAGAATGGAGCCACCCCCCTGTTCCCATCTATTTGGGGATGGTGTTCAGGAAAGCTTTGCAGAACAGGAAGTTTCTACTACTACTCAGGAGAGGGTTGCCCTTCCCCAGCTCCTCTCTATACCAGCAGCTCTGTCACCCCCTCCACTGCCATCTCGACAGAGGTCTTCTCTGACAGTGGGCTTCATATGAAGGAGAGATAAGTATTCATTACCCCACCCAACAACTGGCAGCCCTACATGCCAGACAAAATGTAGACACCCTTTAGCAGGCGATGAAGAGCCACAAATAATTTTCAACCAGGGAATGTCAATAGGAAGCACCTTACATTATGCAAGGCTCTCAAGAATATTTAGGTAAATGTACAAATGAGTGAATGAATGATCATAACTGTGTGCTGGGAGAATAACTTTGACAAATGGCTGAGAGGCTAAGGGAATTTTAAGAAGTCACTCTAAGCCATGGACTTAAGCCATATGCAGGAGTAGGTGAAGTTAATCTCTGCTTTCATCCTGCACGACTCTTCCCCATAGGACTGGGGCACCGCCAACCCCTAGCCTCCTAGGCTATGCTCCAAGACTAACACTTGCTCTCTGGGCCATTATTCAGCACCAAATATAGTTCTCTGATACAAGGTATTTTTCTCCTAAAATAGGAGGAAAACCAAGTATCTCATGATAGAATTTCTGTTACAATAATAGGCTATGGGGAAAGAATCTAAAATAAGAACAACCAATCTGGTATCATCTGAGAGACCCACCACTGGCAAAGTTTAGCCCCAAACCTATCAGACAAAGAGGCAGCCCTACTCCACAAACAGTATTTGTAGCAGGTCCAAAAAAACAGGCCTGATTCAGAGGTCTGAGGTCCAGAGACCTTCCTAATGGTCTTCCTAAAGACATCCTCCATGGGTAAAGAAGTGGCTAGGCCAGAACAACATTCTGAGAAAAATGGGCCTGGGGGAAACCCAGAAGCCTGGTCAAGCCCTGGGGCAGATGACTCCAAGCACAATGAAGATGCAACTAAGACAATGACATCAAGAGCTACCATCACCTCAACTTAAAGCCCAACATCTACAAACTAGCTGCATTGATCTTCTTGAATTTTCTCCCACTTCTAGCCCCATAAACTGTGAGCTCCTTGAGGGCAGAGACCACGGGAAGTTCTGTCCAATGCTTTAAAGTCCTAATCCATGTCCTTTTCTCATCAGGAACCATCCTAGTAAATGAACTTCAGGTTCATCTTCCATAAAAGTAATGCCATCAGAAACAATATGTGCACCTGGGTGGCTCAGTTCATTGAATAACTGACTTTGGCTCAGGTCATGATCTCACAGTTTGTGAGTTCGAGCCCCGCGTTGGCCTCTGTGCTGACAGCTCAGAGCCTGAAGCCTGCTTCAGATTCTGTGTCTCCCTCTCTCTCTGCTCCTTCCCTGCTCATGCTCTGTGTGTGTGTGTGTGTGTGTGTGTGTGTGTGTGTGTGTGTGTCTCTCTCTCAATAATAAATAAATGTTAAAAAAAATTTTTTAAAATATGTGCCATTATCAAGGGCCACTGGCATTGAGCTTCTCATTTTCTCCTTAGGGAGTAAGCATTCCAGATAAGGAAGAAAGATTGAACACAGCTGCAAAGCTGGAGAAGGTAGGTGACCTCATGATCCTACTGTTTTGCCCAATTCCTCTAGGACAGAGAACTTATAGAGTTCTAAACATGATTAAAAGGGTGTGTGTGTGTGTGTTTGTTATTAAGAACAGAACAAAACATCCAGATCTTCCTTCGTGCCAGAACACCTGCTTGTAGCCTCACACCTGGATGAGTGGTGAGTCATTGGAAATGATGAGTCCTCTGACTTCCCTTTTGAGATCAGAGTCTGCTACGGAGCCAGAATTTGCTGATCATGGAGCATGCAGACACTCTGTCTTTCCTAGAAATGAGAAGAAAAATCCCAGAACCAATCCTCTCATTTTACAAATGGAGACCTGACGCCCAGAGAGTTCAGGTGATATGTTCAACATCCCTCAGCAAGACAGTGGCACAACCAGGACCACATCATGGTTTCCCAACTCATAGTTCTTTCCACTGTAGTAGCTATGAAAAAATTTTCATTTTGCTCCTTGGAGGAGAAGGAAAAAAGGTAGGGAGCACAATATTAAGTTTTTGGATTCTCTGTAGGCTTCAATAACTTCTGTTAACCTGGCCTCCATTATCCTGGCTGTGGTTACCTTCTGTGGTTTCCTTTCCATGGAAAATTGGGTCCTAAGTCAGTTTTTAGCTTTCAATTGGCTCAGGGTTCTTATCAGGGCTGGTGAAGTCCCCATGCACATGGCTCAGGATCTCTCGGTCTGTAAACAGGCGGAAGGCAATCTGCTCACACTCTCGCTTGGTCCCACATTCAAACAGACACCCAAACAAGCCCTCCTTTTCCAAAGCAGCCAAATCAGAGTAGCCACAGGGCCCGCAGTGCAAGATCCAGGGGTGGGACCAGCAGGCAGCACCCAAGGGGGTCTGATTGAGGTAGATGCCTAAGTTGACCCTCCTCTTCTTACAGGTTGGGTGTGAGTACAAGAGCCATGATTCAGACAGTGTTCCAGCTTCTTGCTCTAGCCTTAGTGATCTGTCCAGTAGAGGGCTCTGCTGAATGGTAGAAGCATCTTTGCCATTAGGGTCCTGGCACCCACGTAAGATCTCCGGGGGCCGGAAACTCACCACACTGCCTTGGCAGCCATGCGGGGGCTCACAGAGCTGTCGGCTCAGGGCTAGTCTCTGAAAGCATTCACCACGGTCATCGCTGAAAGCCTCCGCCCGGCACCTGTTTGATGTCCGGGCACTGCAATACAGCACGGGGTTGCCACCCCTCCCAGTCACCTCTGCCACTTCGCACTCCACTGTTGCCATGGGCTGAATGAGCCTGCCGTGGTGCCATGTGGCCCCTAGGTCATCACTGTAGATCATCAGGGAATGAGGCTTGGCTTTACATGGTAGCCGGAAGCAAAAGAACCAGTAAGGGATGTAGTAGGCATATGCAGGGATGACCAGCCTCCCCGACTGTAGCTGGATGCCATGACCTGGGCCCACAGCGAATGTGGCCCAACGCTTCACCTCTGCACCAATAACCTCTTCAGTCAAGTCCCTCACCTCGCTCCATGAACAGCCAGTGTCTCGACTGCAGATGAAGCAGAGGCGGGCTGCATTCCTGCCTGACATGACCTGCTGACGCTCGGTGACATGGCCTCGCACACAGATGAAGAATAGGTATACACAGCCGTTTTTCTGCTCCCACACAGGACAGGGGTTCATGGTCCGATGCCCAGGTAATGTGGCTTCCATCAGTGGCTTCAAAGGTCCCCACTAGACAAGGGGAAGGGGGAGAGAGCAGGAGTGAGAGACTACTAGGAATACATGAGGCTCATTAAAAGCATTAGTCTTTTTCAGTGATAAGAAAGAAATGATATTAAAATCTACGAAATCATGAAGGCTCAAGTATTCACTAAATTCTCAAACATTACAGGATGATTTATAAGGCTGGGAAGAGGTAATGCTAGATATTGTATAAGCTGTCCCCTCTGTCTAGAACACTTCCTCACTTTGTCTAGATGCCCAATTCACCCTCCAAACTCAAAAGTCCCCTCCTTTGTAAAGCTTTCTATGAACTTCCTCTGCTCCCCTCCTCTCACCAAAGCAACTGGTAGCTTCCTCTTTGTACACACAGAAGAGTTATAGAACTTATTATATAATAATCATCCTTTTTTGTGTGACTGGCTCCCTTCCTAGATTATGAGTCTTTTGAGGAGTGCCCAGCACATGATAGGAGCTAAACAAATATTTTTTAAAAGAAAGAAAAACCAAGAAAAGTAGAAGGAAGTAGAAAAAAAAAGAAATGAAGAAAACTAAAGCAAAGCGGACAAATATGAAATTTAGGCAAATAAAGGGAAATTTAAAACAAAGAGTTTTTCCTTCCTCTACTATCCTGGGGAGGCAATTCATAACACTGGCATTAAAAACTCAAGCATGGAGTCAGAGATACCTAGTTCAAACCAGCCTTCATCACTCATTGTGTGACCTCAGGCAAGTTACTTGAACTTAACTTTACCTCAAATTCTTTATCAATGAAGTGGAAAATGTAACAACATGCTCACACAGGAGTTGCTGTAAGGCTAAAATGAGATAATGCCTATTCAGACATATTACAAAGAAAGGCCTAATCTCCTTAATAGATTTTTAAAACTGTATTATAAATTGGTAAAAAAAAAAAAAAAATTCCAGAAACCCATCTGAAATGGGCAAAGAGGAAGACCAGACAACTCACAGAAAGAGGAAAAAACAACAAAAACATGTGCAACCTCACACATAAAACAGAAAAGCAAATTAAAATTAAAATTGATGTAGTACCTTTCATCTAACAAACTGGCAACGGCATAAACTTTGACAATATTCTGTTGGCAAAAATGTGAAGAAACAGGTACTCTCTTATATCGACCAAAGTGTAAAATGCTTCAACATTTACGTAGGGCATATCAAAATTCCAGATGCATTCATCCTTTCCCAGCATGCCTAATTCTGGGAATTTATCCTAAGGTATATCTGCTCATCAAATTAAGTATATACAAGATTACTTACTCACTGTGGCATTGCTTGGAAAAGCAAAATATCATGAACCCAAATATTCATCAACGGGACTGGTTACATGAACACACAATGCAAGAGATGCAAAAAGAAAAAGGAAGGCCTCTACACCTTGAGATGGAAAGATCTCCCTAACATATTGTTAAATGAACAAAGCAAAGTACAGACCAGTGGATGCAGCATGCTACTTTTTGCATCAGAAATATGGAGGAAAAGGGCTTCCTGTAACAGCGACCTAGGTAATTTGAACCAACATTTCCATTGAGACTGGAGACGACAGATAAAATATTAAGACAAAAACATCTGGCTAAAAGCATCAGGGAGGAAACAAGACAATGAGGAATTATAGGCCAAGAACTGAGAGAAGTTCATTCAGAGAGGTTGGCCTGGTATTTCAAGTCCTTTTTCCTCTCAGGGTATCTCTGCTAATTCTCAAAGAGATAACTGAAAAGCTGAGAAGCTGAACAATTTGTTTGACAGCCTTATGGGGCTAGGAGGACAAAAATTTGGGGCCCTGGTAAACCCCCATGCTTTAAGATGGAACTTTAAAGAGCTAAATGCAGAGCAAGGGTGAAACTGAAGTAGACTAGCCTTCACAACCACCACTCTAGAAAACTGGCTAGCATTATCTCCTGAAGGGGAACATAAACATACCCTATGATCCAGTAATGACATTTCTAGGCATAAGTCCAGCAAAAATGCATGCACGTATTAGCAAAAACATGTACAAGAATCTTCAGAGAAGCCTGTACACAACAGTTCAGATAAACCTCAAAAATACTGAACAAAAGAAGCCAAACATAAAGAATAAAGATTAAAAACAAGCAAAACTAAACTCCAGAGCTATAAATAAGGATAGTAATTTTCTCTGGGAAAAAGAGGGGGGATAAGAGAAGGTTCTGAGGTATTGTTAGTATTCTATTTCTTGAACAAGTGTTGGCTTTGTCAGTTCACAGAGCAGACATCCATGTTTTGTACATTTGACATTTATGTTATGTTTTCTACATATGTGTTACCACTCCACATTATAAACATTTTAAAGAGGAGTATTGGGGTACCTGGGAAATCTTGTCACACACTACAACACACATGAACTTTCAGGACATTATGCTCAGTGAAATAAGCCAATCACAAAAAAACACACCTACTGTATGATTCCACTTACACGAGGTATCCAAAGTATCTAAAAACTCATAAAAACAAGGAAGAATGGTGGTAGCTAGCAGATGGGGCAGGGGGAAATGAGGGTTGTCCAAAGAGTATAAAGCAGCAGTCTCGATGAAAACGTTGCAGAGATTTGTTGCACCACAATGTGCCTATAGTTAACAAAACTGCAATGTACACTTAAAATGGTTAAGATGGAAAATTTAGGTATATCCTACTACGATTAAAAATTTTTAAATGTTTGGGGCGCCTGGGTGGCGCAGTCAGTTAAGCATCCGACTTCAGCCAGGTCACGATCTCGCGGTCGTGGGTTCGAGCCCCGCGTCGGGCTCTGGGCTGATGGCTCAGAGCCTGGAGCCCGTTTCCGATTCTATGTCTCCCTGTCTCTCTGCCCCTCCCCCGTTCATGCTCTGTCTCTCTCTGTCCCAAAAATAAATAAACGTTGGAAAAAAAATTTTTTTTAATGTTTATTTATTTTTGAGAGGAAGAGAGACAGAGTGTGAGTGGAGGATGGGCAGAGAGAGAAAGGGAGACACAGAATCTGACACAAGTTCCAGGCTCCTAGCTGTCAGCACACAGCCCGATGCAGGGCTCGAACTCACAAACCATGAGGTCATGACCTGAGCCGAACTCGGACACTTAATGACTGAGCCACCCAGGAGCCTCGATCCTACTACAATTTAAAAAAATTTGGGGGGGGGGCACCTGGGTGGCTCAGTCGGTTGGGCATCCAACTTCGGCCCAGGTCATGATCTCACAGTCCATGTTTAAATAAACATTAAAAATTTTTTAAATAAAAAATATATATAATGTATTTTTTTTAAACCAGCAAATTGTGAAAAAGATTAAGAGGTTTTAGCTGATGGTCTACTTAACATTAGTCAACTGTATTATGCAGCTGCCAAAAAAACAAATGCTATTTTATGTATTAAAAGACTGCATTAAAAGGATAAAAAACAGGATAGCCACCTCATTGCTGAGCTGGTCAGTCTATCCTTGGAGCCCTAAATTCAAAGGACCATTCTTTGAAAAAGGACACTGACATTCCAAATCAAATCCCAAAGACAGTAATCACAGCTTTCAAGGGCCCAGAAACGAAATCAAGACTGTGGTCTTAAGAGCCACTAAAAGAATGAAGCTGGCAAGCACCCAAATCAAAAGACTCAGAACGTATGAATACTGCTTTCAGGTACATCAAAGAGCATTCTCTGGAAAAGGGACTTTCTATTATGTATAGATCAGATGTCCCAGAAGCTGGAACAAGACCAATGGGTAATTATAGAGAAGTACAGGTTGTCTCACTCCAAAAACAAAAGTTAACAGTTGCCACAGGATTAAGTTCCTCATCTGAGGAGGTGTGTAAGCAGATCCTTTATAGAAGATGACTAATGTTGAATTCCTACTATGCAATTGCTATTATTAATTACATTTTATAGATGATGAAACAGAGAAGAGTCAAACGTCCCAGGTCACATGGCCAATAAATGGTAGGTCTTGCCTGACTCCAAAGCCATGTTCTTAACCCCTAAGATATTAGTAGCTACCAAGGGAATACAGAAGATCTCTTTACTGGGAAAGAAGCTAGGCTGATGATTCTTCTAACTTCCAGATTCTACAGACAGATAAATCAGAGAACGGAAGGGATAAAATACAGAGAAGGGAGAATGAGTTCAAGTGGACACATCTGTGAACGTTTCTGAGGTTACACAACAAACATGGTCCAGTAAAAAGTGCTCAACAGCCTAACTGTTTGCAATAGAAAGCAGGGCAACACGACCGCAGGCAATGCCTGTCCTGGAGGGAATAAAAAACTAGAACTCCAAGGTAGGCTGCCCGCTTGGCCTCTCTGGAGGCCAATGATACAAGCAGAGGTGTGGTCCTAGGAAGCAGCCATGAGGAAGGCTCATGACAAGATGGGTGAAAGAGCAGGGACTGAAAGTTCCCTAAAGTAAAAATCATTCCCACAAGGAGATGTGAGCAAGTCATCCAGAGCAGAGACAGGGGTTGCTGGCAAGGCCCACATTCAGCAGAAAAGCATTTGCGCTGTAATAGCAAAAAAAGAAAGAAGAAAAAAAAAAAAGTCATCCCTATAGAGGTAATGTTTTCATGGTGATATCTCCATGAGTAGAAAACCAGCAGGATTAGAGTGCCTATTATAAAGATACATGTTTGTTTGTTTACAAAAGGCTCTCAAATCCATGGTCTCATCTGATCCTCACTTCAACCAGCTCTGCAAGAGAAAAGAAAAACGGGATCTGAAATAACCCTATACTCACAGGCCCAAGGGCAGCAATCATTCTTTGCTCTCGAAAAATGCAGTAAAAATGTGCTACTTAGGGGCAAGGGCTCCAACCCCATCTCTGCTGCTCAGTAGGTGTGTGTCTGAGGCAAACCACTTTTAATCCCATTTCCTCCTTTACGATGGGGATAGTATGTACCTCACATAAACCATGCAGAAGGGGGAGGATTGTTGTTATCCTTGCCCTCACCATCTGCTAGTTGTCTTGAACAAGCTACCTATCTCTTGGAATACCAGGATCCCTGATCAGAAAACTGGACTAACGATGCTTCCTTCCTTCCCTGGATGACTTATAAGAACAAAAGAAAATGTGAATGAAAAACACACCACATGTTAGCTGAATTTGAATGAACCGTGGAGGCCTCTGGAATCAGAGATGGAATTTAAAGCCTGTTTCTGCTGTTTTATTACAGCTATGTGACCGTGAGCAAAGTGGCAACCTCTCTGAGCTTCAGTTTCCTCATCTGCAAAATGTGACTGACAACCGTGCCTATGTCACAACAGAGCAGTTATCGAGAATCTAATGTGCACCTAGCACACAGGAAGTACTCAGTAAGTGAGAGCCGTTGCTTTTACTGTTTCTTTTTTTCTTCCTCATCTCCCACGCAGGGTTCTTCCAGCACAGATGGGAAAGGGCACAGGCCCTGAAGTGCTCTAAGCAATGTGGAGAGAGATTGAGGCTGAGAGCCAGATCTGGGATGAGGAGTCACCTGTACCGAGTGCCCAGTCCTCAACCCCCGCCTCAGCACCAGGTGGAGAGCATCCTCATCCCTGCTCGTGGAGCGCTTCTCTGCAAAGGCCAGGAAGGTGTGGGTGGGGGGGATGTAGAGCAGGGCTGGGATCCGGTAGGTGATCCCTCTCTTGTCTTCCTGCTGGAACAGAGGGCTGCTGAAGGAGCACGATGTCACTTCTTCCATGACCTCTGCAAGGATAGGAGGCAGCTAAATGTGGGGCCATACCCAAATGCTGGCCTGTGCACAAGTTCTGCTCTATCATTCTATTTCTGAAGATCACACACAGGGAGGCACGGATGTACTCAAATGTTTACTTTTTTGTCCAAAGGTAACACCATGGTCTCAATAGCACAAAGCAAGCAATACGCATGCTCATTGAACAAATCTATCCTCCACACTCTGGGGAAATCCTATGCAGCCTGTGTCAAGTATGTCTTTACGGAGATTCTGCATGGGCTGCTGCCAAGCATCCAGGGGTATTACCAGCCTGGGTGGTTTCCCATGTCAATTTCTGTGGAGGTTTTAGGCCATTCGGATAATATAAATATAAATCCAAATCCATATGAGGAAAAGCCTGTGGTTAAGAACTCTCTGGGGAAACTTTCCCCCTCTATTAGAGCCTAGGATAAGAGGCAATCTTTATCATCTCTCTGTGTCAGCAAAAAGAATTCTTTTTACCTAGTCCACCATACCAGCGGGTGCAGACTTTCAAGGGACCTAGTTTCACGCAGCGATCTTAGTTCCGCTACACCATGTGGGCCCACAGTTTCATTCACTGCAACAGCAGGTCTACTAAAGCCCAAACTTCTAGGTAAGTGAGAGCAGCAAACATCCAGGGCAACTGAGGTCAGGTTACGGGGCTAACTAGTCTGGTTTTCAGTTTACTCTTGGCTTCTAGGTCCCTGGGAATTTCTCTTACTTTCTTGCAATTTCAGCTATAAAGGACTTTATTATATTTTATCTACAATGTTACAGGTTAGCTAGCCTGTCATAATGCTGAAGATGTAAGTCTGCAGGTACACTTCTCAAAGAAATCAGGGGTTCTACTTCTCAGAGGCCCAAAAAGGGAATCAAGCCAGACAGAAGCAGGCTTAGAATTTTTTTATCTTTCACTATCTGTCATTCAAACCCTTTCATATAAATCACTTGTAAAAATTATCAGACTATAAAAATGAGGCCCAGAAGGCCTTATTCATTTATTTAGTAAATACTTCTGGGTGCCCACTCCAAGTCAGGCCAAAAGGTAGGTGCTGAGGCGACAAAAAGGAATCAGAAGTCCCTGCCCACATCCAAGTGAGGGAGACAGACATACAGGGACAATTACAATATCATGCGATAAGTGCCACATTAGAGGTCAACATGATAGCGTGTAGGAAAACAGAAAAAGGATCTGTCTAGATCAGGGCAGTGGAGGGTTTCTGGAGAGAAAAAAACTGAGTCAAGTGAACTCCTGCCTCATATCCTTATGCTCTGTGCCTAGAACATTCTTGTTTCACATAACCACAGAGTTCACTCCCTAAACTCCTTCAGCCCTGTTCCAATGTCATCTAATCTATGAGGTCTTTCCTGACAACTCCCCTGCCCCTCTCTATCCCCTCTCTGCTCTCTTCTCCATGCCACTTATCATCCAGATTATACTTGTTTAATATATACTACACAACAGAAGCTCCATAAAGGGCAGGGATGAGTCTGTTCTATTCACCGCTACACCATTATACCTAGAACCATGCCTGGTAATTGATAGGCACTTGACGAAGTCATTATCTGTTAAATGACTGAATGAATGAGTGAGCTGGATCTTAAAGGATGAATAGCGAGTCAGCCAACTGAAGGGTGAAAAGGGCAGAGGGGGTGAATGTGAAAAGCCTACAAATGATAGAAAACAGTGAGCTGTGGGGACTGTCGATAGTGCAGCATGACTAGAACAGAGTGCAGAAGTGGGACTGAAGGGGTCAGCAGAATCCAGGTCCTGGGAGGCCTTGCTACCTTATTAGGGTGTTTATCCCACAGAGAGGGAGCCACTCAAGAGTTTTTGGCAGAGGAATGGCATGATCAGGTATGCATTTTAGACCAATCTCCCAGGTAGCCTGTGGGCAATAAACTGAAAGAAAAAGTTGCACTGCTTTTGGCCACAGGTGCCTAGTGTCAATCAAGACAAACTTATCCAAAGGCATACCAATGATTCACTTGGTCACTTGTTTCTAACTTAAAGAAGAACCGTGACTCACTATCATGAGAGGAATGGGGAGTTAGCCTCCGGAGTCCAGAAGAAAAGCCTCCTCCCCTCACTCCCAATTCTGTGCTCTCAGTAGCAGAATTGAAAAGCAAGTGGGAATTGTCTTCTTCACAAAGTACTAGAGCACACTTCTCTCTCCTTAACTCAGGCTCTCCTGCCAGAGAAGGTCAGGCTCTCCTAAGTAAAGATCTGTCCTTGAGCCAAGCTGGCGTGATGGTTAAGAACATAGGATTAGGACCCCACTAGGACTACCTGACTTTGGGCATGTTATTTAACTTTCCTAATGTTTCAGGATCCTCATATATAAAATTCAGTAGAGTTGTAGAGAGAATTAAGCTAAAAATTGAAGTGGCTGTTACAGAGCCCATGCCATAGTATGAGCTCAATATATGGCAGTTATTATTTTTAGACTGTCAATCACTACATATTCTACAGTTGACTGTTGGACAACACAGGGATTAGGGGTGCTGACCCCAACTCTGGGGGTTATAAACTTTTTGTATCACTTTTGACTCCCCTCAAAACTACGAATAGCCTACTGTTGACTGGAAGCCTTACCAATAACATAAATAATTAACACATATTTTGTATGTATAGATGTATTATATACTGTATTCTTACAATAATGTTAGAGAAAAGAAAATGTTAAGAAAATCACAAGTTATAGAAAAAACATTTATAGTACAGTACTATATTTATTTAAAAAATGCTTCTTTAAGTGAAACTGCAATTCTAAGCTGTGTTGTTCAAGGATCAAGGGTAGTCTTATTTCTTGAAACCTGTGTATGGTGATGATGATGATGATGATGATGATGATAACAGTTACAACTCTTTCTTAAAAGTATTTAAATCCATCTACGCCTCTGGGAAAGATTGTATTTAAACTCTCATGCGCCCACACATTAATTACAAGTGAATACCACACTATTAATGATCAGTTAACACATGATTATTAGTTCACACCCATGAATTCCCTGGGTGATAATAATAAAGCAAAGAATAGGCATGGAGTGGGGAGGAGCAACTAGGAAAAAGGAGAGGGAGAGGTAGTGAGGACAGCACCAAAGCGGAAGCACAGCTTCTCATATGGGGCTTGATTCACATCCCATCTATACTTCCGTGTGACCTGGTGCTAGTCACTTAATCTCTCTAGGTCTTGGGACTCCTATGCTTGTAAAATGTAGATAATACCTATATAAGATGACCAATATGAAGAACTACTCAAAAGTGCTTTATAAACTTTAAAGCACTATATAAGTAAAAATATTAAAACTTTCGATGTCTTCACAATTTCACTTATGGCTTTGCTATCACTATAACAATTAGAATCACTATCATTAACTTTTTGTTAATTATGGTTATGTTGATCATGGTGACGACAGTGGTAAGCAGCATAGACGACTCTGGCACTGAAACCCAAACTTTCACACAAACCATATACTGGGAACTAAGGATAGAGAAGGATTAGATACAGTTCTGCTTTGGTGTTGTTCATGTTAGCAGAGGACTCAAGCTATTAATTGCTACTCCATATAATCCTCCCTGCTCTCTTACTGGGAAAGAGTATAGTGTAGCCTGGACTTTGAAGTGTAATGTGGTTTGACACTTACTAGCAAGTCATTTTATCTCTGAGTCTCTTTTTTCTGACTTGTAATGAGGATAATGCCACCTATTTCTCAGCATAAAAGAACAACGTAATTCCAAAGACTCCAGTTAATTCAGTGCAGCAGGCAGCCATCAGTGAACCCCAGAAAGAGGCCTCCCTAACTCATTTATTTATTCCTAACAATTAATATTTAAAAAGCACCCATCCTTTGTCAGGCCTGTTGAGATCCAGCACTCCAAATCCCTCTCATTGTACACATGGGAAAACTCAGGCCCTCGGAGGGGAATAAGCTTATATTAGGCCACTTAAGTTAGTAGCAGCAAGCCTGGACCAAGATTCAGGTCTCCTAAGTTGCAGCTCGGGACTCTCTACAACCCATACAACCCTTTCTGGTAAGGGCTGCCCCTGGCTCGGTTCCCTTTCATCTCTAAAATGGTAATTCTACGGTTTAGGTTTGGCTTCGTTGGAAGGAAAACAAAAATAGACTAGCCAAGAATACTCTCTGGCCATGTCTGAATTCCTGGCCCACTGGAGGGCTCTGACTCAATATTCCCCTCAGACTGGATTTCCTAAGCCCAGGCGGTGCCGCCGAACCTGTCCCCACACTCAGAGTGCCCCACTTTTCGGGGATCTCTGCAATGTCGCAGCCCCGCTCACCTTCACGGGACCCCAGCTCCTCCATCTCTCTCGGAGCAGAGCTGGGCGCCGGGCAGCTCTCACGTCTCGGACACCGAAGCGCGGGAGAATGAACCACGCAGCGGGGAGAGGGAGAGAGACTGCGGAAGACACGGAAGCAACACGAAAACTGAAAAAAAAAAAAGGGCGACACGGCCACGGAGAGAAGGAAACACCGACAGACCCGGACGTCCAGACTACCCAGCCGGGAAGCGATGGCGGGGACGCGCGGAGGCGGCAGCCGGCCGGCGGTTGGACCCACAGTTGGCCGCTGCCCAGAGTCGGCCCCGCCCCCATGGGACGGGCGCAGGCGAGGCCCCGCCCCCTCGGTGCCCGGCGCCGCAGTCCTTTCTCTCCCGCGCCCCTAGCCCGGTCCCAGACACCGTGTGGACCTGCCCCTTGCTCTCCCCGACCACCACCAGCTCCAGCTTAGCCCCGAGACTGGCTTTGGCTCAGGCCCTGGGCCTACCTCTGCTCCCGTGGGCCGGGCAGCAACCTGGCTCCGCCCCCCACCCTTCCATTTCCTCCCCCTTCATCCCTCCCCTCAGTCCCCTTGCCCCACGCTCGTATCTATTGGTTGCCTGTCAGCTCATAGGTATCACCGCCTAAAATTTCCCCAAACAGCCTGGGAGTCCAGCAAAGGTTCCGGCCCGCAAGAAAGAACTCCACAAAAAGAACCAGAGATCCAGCGCATTAGACGAACCCCTCCCCCTAAAAAAATTAAAATTATATGTTATTTTATACGTGTGTACATGATTATATGTTGACAAAATAATAGTATTATAATCCATTGAATAAAAACCCATGAGTTCATATTGACATAATTCTATAGAATTCCAATTAATAAATGTGGACTCTGCTCAGACGATGTGAACACAATATAGCTTATTCTGAACACCTGCTTTTCTTCTGAGTCTGGAATTTTGGTACATGCCAGGCAGAGGGTGCAGACATACCAGTCCCCAGATTCCCTAGGCAGAAACATGGTGCACATGCTGCATTTTCCTTGCTGGGGGAAAGTGTGCTTAGTGCAACCCCTCAGGAGGAGAGAGCATACGAAATACACATGGATTCCTTCAGACTCCACTTGTGTCTTTTTCTCTTATGATCCAATGTGTCTTTACTACATTGCTGTAATAAAGTTGCTGTGAGTGCAACTATTAGGCTGAGTCCCATGAGTCCTTCTAGTGAGTCTATGAACCTAGGGGTGGTCTTGGGAACCCTTAACCAAATACCATATATAGTTTTAAAACTTGTAAAACAATACCATATAGTGTTGAAGAAAATGCATAGGAATAATAAATACTAAATTCAGGGGAGTAGTTACTTCTGAGAGTGCAGGGAGTAGGACATGATTAAGGATACCCAAGGGACTAATTTTTTAAGGTGGTTCATTTTATTATTCTGTAAACCTTATTATTTGTCTAAAACATTTGTTTTTAAAGATTGGCTCCCACAAAGTCCTAGGGCTCTTCACCCAGACTTCTCCAAACTCACAATCACCAATTCTGTAGATCAACCACCAAGTCAATTTTAGAAAAATATCTAAAGCTAATGCCAGATTTCTGTCAATTCTTTGACTGGTGGTCTTGGTCCTATGCCTGAGACAGTGAGTTGCAATCTCTATATTTGGAGGCGATAAGATCTTGGCTCAAATCCAGACTTCCCACTCCCTACCTCAGTGACCTTGGCAAGTTATTTAACTCCTGTGCCTCAGTTTTCTCATCTGTAAAATGGGCACTCTTGGCACATCCTCATTCATGGCTCAAATGAAACAAGTTTCACTTCCTGTAACCTCCTAGGCCTCCATGTTAAAATAGTTACTCCTCTTCCAACCATCACAGTACCTTACACATCACTTCTGATGAATTTTGTTTGCCACTCTATTGGCCACCCTGATTAATCTGACAGAAATGGGACTTAATCCATCCTAAAAGGATAGTATCAACAAAACTCCAAGCAACAGGATGAGACCAATCTACAAAACTGACCTTACCCATACCCAAGGGCCAGGGCTCAACTAGGTAGAAAAACAAACAACATAAAACAAAACAAAACAAACAAACAAAAAAACCAAGAAAACCAACCAACCATAAGCCATCAAGGTCTGCTTTAGAAAGCTGGGTGCCATTCTCTTATATCTGTATTGACCTTAAACCCGGCCTGAGGCATTAATCTGGGTACAGAGAATGTATTAGTGTTTGCAGACTCTACCTGGGCCCACAAGGAAGTCAAGGGCAATTCTATCATCCATAACCACATTGGCCAGTGAACTGAGGCTCACCCAAATGCCTTCCAGGGCTGAGGTGGTATCATTGTTGCCTTCAGCTAAAGTCAGGGATGAATTTCATATCAACATTTCAAACAGGATGACCCTCAAGATAGGATAACTTCTTGCAGAACGTGCACAAATAAATCAGCCAACCCTCCGGGAAGTTCCCCTATGTAACCAAAGGCAGCTTCATCTTGGAGGAATCTCTACAGTCATCTGAGGACTACATGATCTAATGGTGGTTCTTCTTTAAACACTTGAAGGTTGCTTATGACCCTCCCTACGGAACAAGGCACGATGTTTTCAGGGAGGGGGCAAGTTAATGCCTGACTTCCACATAGAAGGTATAGTCCTGAGGTCATATGTGATACCCGTTTACAATTGTTGGGACTTCCTAACTGGGACCTATTATCAATTAGGGGACACAGGTTGACAGTGTCACTAATGAGGCCTCCTGGTACCTGGTAGGCTTCAGAGTCCCCATCCACTTAAGTATGATTGAAACCAGGCCTTATTTTTGGAAAGACGGTCTGATGGCAGTTGGCCCAAACTGTCCCATATGTCCACACCAACAGTGAGGTGGCATTTGTCCACCCCATAAGGAAACAGCAATAGCTACAAGAATGGGGGTGACGGAGACATGTAGAGGTTGTGCATTTTACAGAGAGGAATAGGAGCTGCAAGTGCACCTGATGTTTCCGATAGACTTCTCAGTAGGTTAAAGGGAATGACTATCAAATTGTGGTCAGAGCCATCTAGTGGGGGATGTCAAACCAAGTAGTCAGTCAAGTTTATGGAGTTTGCAACAGCTTGGTAGAATTGTACTAGGCCATTTTCCTTTCAGAGAAAGGCTCTAGAGGTGACTCTTTTTCCAAATGTCATGATCTAGGACCATGTCAAACCAACGAGAGAATCCAAGTGCCTGAAACAGAATTCAATGAGAACCAGAATTCAATGTGACTAGGCTGCCACCTGGAAGTTGTAGTAACAAGGTGGGCCTGGGGATGCTGTTAGGGCAAATATAACATCATGCCTAACAATGGTCAGGGCTGAAAACATAATTTTCAGGATAAATCTACACAACACTCTCCAATCCCTCTCATTTTGATCATTACACCATAAGCAGCTATGAGAGTTAATTTTATGCATCGATTTGACTGGGACACGGGGTCCCCAGATATTTGATTAAGCATTATTCTGGGTATGTCTGAGGATGTTCCTTGATCAGATTACCATTGACTCAGTAGATCCAGTAAAGCAAACTGCCCTGTCAAAAATAGGTGGGTTTCATCCAATCTGTTGGAAACCTGAATAGGACAAAAGTTGGGGTAAAGGAGAATTCACTCTATCTGCCTGTCTTCAAGCCAGGAAATGAGCCTTTTCCTCCTCCTGAACTGGAACTTATACCATCAGTTCTCTTGGTCCTTAGGCCTTTAGATTCAGATTGGAACTACACCACAGGCTCTTCCGATCTCCAGCTTGCCAAGAGCAGGTCCTGGGACTTTCCAGCTTCCATAATCACGTGACCCATTTTCTTATAACACATCTCTTTATATATTCATGAACATATTCATTCTTTTTTTTCTGGAGAATCTTAATACTGCAGTAAAGACAAAGTGACCGCTTCCTGGGGACAGCCACATTCAGTGGCCAAACTGCTTTACAAAGGTGTATTGACCAGGACAAGGTAAGTGAAGTAGTCAGAAATCTTGTGACTGTAGGCTGTTTTTTCAGTAGGCTGTCCCAACATTCAACAATAGTCGATGCCTGTGGATGGAGGAGTGGAAAGTCAATCAAATACTTTGATTATCAGCCCTCTGCTGTTGAGTGGTTTTCACAATAAAGATTCACCACTGTCAGAATGTATGTGGTCAAAGAAAACAAAATCATGAGACAGATTAGTTTCAAGATCAAAACAGGGTAGAGTTGGCTGATTGACTAGAACAGCAACACTGTAACCTGAAAAAGTATCCTGTTGAAGCACTATTGGTAACCTCAAGAGGGAACCAAAGGCCTGACAGAGTTAGTCAGCCAGAAGTGGATGGAGGCCATGCTTGGGCTATGTGGCTTCACTCATGGCTAGACTAAAAGGACTTTTTTTTTCTTTTTTTTAATGTTTATTTATTTTGACAGAGAGAGACAGAGCATGAGCGGGGGAGGGGCAGAGACAGAGACACAGAATCCTAAGCAGGCTCCAGGCTCTGAGCTGTCAGCACAGAGCCTGACGCGGGGCTCGAACTCAAAGACTGCGAGATCATGACCTGAGCTGAAGTCGGAGGCTCAACCGACTGAGCCACCCAGGTGCCCCTAGACTAACAGGACTTTTAACAGGAGTCACAAACCTGGCATGTAGTGGTAGCCTCTGCACCAGAAGCATAAAACTTTTACTCTGTGCCCAGGCTATGATGGTGCATGTAATGTCATATCTGGTATGATGATGGATACAGGCAATGATGGTGGCAATCTGAGTGGTTACAGGCTCCGTCAGCAGTTTGATTCCAGTTGGTCTTCAGTGAATAAGCCCCCACTGTGAGCATCTACATGAGTGATCCAGACAGTTCAACTAATAGCTGCAATTCATTTTTAGTTTGTGGCCCCCAAGAATGTCTTTAATCTGACAGTCTATGTCTGCCAAGTGATAGACCATAGCCCGAGTCAGTAAAAATATAACATGTTTGGTCTCTAAGGTCCCTTGCTTAGGACAAGGGTCATAGCCTTCAATTCAGCCCATTGTGCTGACCAGCCTTTACTGTAGTCAGTTTCCAGAAACATCACTTGACACCGACAGCTCTTAACTTAGCTGGACCATAAGTGAACCAGGCTCAGGCATCTGACTGGGAAAGTCTCTGTAATCAAGGGCCCTTTTGAGCCAGTGGCTTTGCTTCAGGCAGCTGAGTCTTGGAATACAGTCTTTCCAAAGGAGTGGGTATCACTTTTTCAAGTAAAACTAAGATGGGCAGTGGCTGCATCCCCAAAATGCATCATTTCCATTTGACTAGGGAAGGCTGCTGGGCTTTTTGTTAATTTCAAGTTTGAGTTCGTGTAACCCAAAGTGGGGATGTTAGGCCAGGTACCAGGCTTCTACAGGTCAGACGTCATTTCAACAATAGCAGTAGTAGCCTCCCAGCTGTCCAACTTTTTCAAAGGGTGTACTTGGTGCCTGCAAAGGATACGTGGCACTGCTATATTAGGAAATGGGCTGAGTACTCCAGCAGTCACCAAGTTCTCACCTAACTAAAGCTGTTGATTTTCCTTTCTCACCTCTTAGGATTCTGTATTTTGTTATGCTACTCAAGAGGAAACAGGAATCACTTCTCTATAAGCAGTAGTCCCTGAATGGGAGACTTGCAAACTTTCACACTTCAATTTAATGTATAACTGCTGTCAATAACACATTACTGTGAAAGCCATACAACAGTAACACTGAGCCCGTGTAGAGGCTCCCCTACAGTTATTTAGTTTTCCTTTCCTACTACAGACTTTGCCCAAACCCTGCCAGGTGAAGTCAAGCACTCCCCCACTCTCCCCACCAACTACAGGGACTCAGACCAAGCAATCTGAGACCGATATTGCAAGGCACAGCCACAGCCACCAAGAAATCATGTTCCAACCCAAGAGTTTGAGGAAGTCACAGGAGTAGGAGAGGCTAACCTGCAGGGGGCAGCTGGGTCAGCAGGAAGGTCTTTTCTCTGACTCCTGCTCTGGGGTCAGTGCTGCCTTTTCCCTAGTGTACCTCTTGGCTCTGAGGAGCACCTAGGGTTCAGGGGCTATTTTTTTGTTTGCCCACCTTGCATACTACCATGGATCTGTCCCACAGTCCTTGGTACTTCTGACCATTCCTGTGCCCAGGGCTCCCTGTGCCCATGGGACCAAGTAGGATGGTGACTTACATGCTTATATTCAGTAGAGTTGTTAAAAGGGAGTCCCTCTCCTCCTCAAAGATCCCCAACATAAATAGCTTCTTTCCTTAAAACAAAGGGAGAAAAGGATCAGGGGTTATAGAGAGACTGGCCTTGTGCCAGTAAACAAGGTCATGTACTTACTTTCACTTCAAATGGCTACCTGCTTGGTCATAACAAACTCCTAATATATTTGGTCCATTCAAACTCTGTATCTTTATTGCCATTTATTTCACCTTCGGGGAACCCTCTACTCATCAGCCACAGCCATAGAGCCTTCAGCTGGGGCCACAGGCTTACTGCCTTGTTGTCAAAACATTCTTTCCTCCTCCTGTCCAGAAAAGAGTGAACAACAACCTAAGTACCATTTGGGCAATGTGTTTCAATCCTACCTCTTGCTGTTTTGCCTCAAAAATTTCATTAACAGGTGGGACAGTGAAGGACCCTTACCCACTTGCTCAGCAGTATTTCCTACCAGACCCCAGGTTATTTTCTCACATCCTCTCACCCAACCCATGTCCTTTCTCTTGTAGAAAGCCATGGCTACCTGTATCCTGTCCTTGTTACCCAAACTGTCAGAGTAGCCTATGAAAGGGCTACAATTTTATCCTACTTGCAACTAACAGGTTAGCCTACTATTTTATCATGGATACTGGTAGAAGACATGAGACTCCCAGATCAAACACAAAGAACTTTTACACTTACAGGAAGCAACGTGAGCAGGTTTGTGCTAGTTCTTCAAGCCCCCCTCCCCAACAAAAGTGACTTGGGGTAGGTCTAGATAGATGGATGCCTACACATGCAGGGGGATGTGTCACAGGAAAAGAACGCTGAGCTTGGGAGATTCAACATTTTTATAGTGCAAAGTAGGGAAGAGACATTACTTCAATTCTCAAGATTGCTTACTGCCAGAACACTAAGATATGCCCCAGGAAGTGGTCAGGGTCTTACATTCACATGAAGTGAGAACATGCAGGGGTGCTCAGGGCTCATGGTAGATTGCTTCTCCTAACAGTTCTTCATTCTCTAGTGGGTCCCCTTTAACAGCATTATAAGCCAAATCCAGGGAACTAAGAGCTTGAATACTACTCAATATTCATCAATGGTTTCCCATTGTCACAGGGTTTGACACAGGGAACTCTTCCCAAAGGGCCAAAGCTCCCTCACAGCAGTCAAGACCCCCTGCAAAAAGTTCCCAGTCCTTTACTGTGGTCTCTGAACAGATCTAAGCTTGGCCTGATAAATTGTAGGAGGGGTTTGGCTGTTAAGACAACTCAACAGTTGCCATTCTTCCTTAATAGGCATTCTGTACCCGAATCCCTTCTCTCCCAAGCAAACTAGCTGAAGTTTAGAAAATTCACCTGGTTTCTGCCCACAGAAGTAAGGGATTTCCCTCTTTTCATGCTCCTGTAGGGGTGTGTCTGTAACTGCTGTCTGAAAGGAGGAATCTGCTGCCCACTCATGATGAATATTAGTGTCACTAGTTATAATAGGGTGAAGAGCCAAGGCTGCCAGATTAGTGAGGAAATCCATTAATGTTGGGATTCACCGACTGGAAAGTAAGCAACAACCAGGGCACCTTCTGAGCAACTACCTGCCTCTGAACCTACTTTCCCAGTACTCAGAGCTTGCAACCATCTTCTCCAACCCTATTTCTAACAGGGAATAATGTATTTAAATGTGTTTATGGATTTCCGGAGGAGACAAGATAGCAGAACAGCATGGAAGTTTTTTTTGTGTCTTGCATCCATGAAATACAGCCAGATCAACACTAAACCATCTTGTACACCTAGAAAACTGATTTGAGGATGAACACAACAATCTGCACAACATGAACCACAAAATTAAGCAGGTACGCAGCGCGGACAGGTGAACTGGGGAGGAGAGAAGCCGCAAAGGGCAGGGAGCTGTTTTTGCTTGCGGACAGAGAAGATGAGGAAGGGGGGTGGGGAGTATGAGAAAAGCACCCTCCCCCCAAAGCAGCTGGAGAGAAAGTGGAAAAGTGGAAACAGCCGTAGGGACTTAACTAAAAAAGGGAGAAAGGAGAGGGCTTAAATTTCATTAAGGCTCTATAAACAGGGGGAGCAGAGTTTGAAACTCCACAGCTCAATACCTGGTGGTGCTCTGGTGGGAAGGGCGAATCTCCAGGAGCAGAATAGCGTCCGGGAGGTCCACGGGCCACACAGAGAGAAGCAGTTCCATTGCTGGAAGGACATTTGGTAGAGACTGTGTGGCCACCTGGTCGCAGCAGACCCCAGAGAACACCCACATTCGCTGGTGCTGGAACAAGGTCGTTAAGGGTGAAACCTGGTACCAGATGTATGTTGTGATTTTCCATAATCCCTGAAACGCTGGTGCTATATGATCGTGTTAACTTTTTCTGGGGCAGGCTGGCACCCAGTTGCAGTCTCCGGGCATCGGCAGCAGCACAGTCCTGCGAATATTCCTGGGTGTGGCCAGCACTGGCCATTGCTCGGTGAGACCCTCTCCCAAAGGATCTGAGCGGGTCAAAGCCACAGTCCCTCAGAATTGAGGGGTCAGGAAATACAGCCACATCTGAGATAAAACCCAGGAGAGAGGTGCCTCCTGGCAAACTGAAGGCTTGGTCACAGACAGTGTAAAAGCAGGGAGTGGACAGAAGCCGGAGACAAAGGACGGGTGTGCGATTGCTGGTTGGGGAGAGCACAGAGTTCCCACACTTGAGACTGAATAGCTGGGCGAAGCCATTTTCACTCCTCCCGCGCATGCGCATACCCACCTACAAGCACCATAACAATGCACCCAGTAAGGTAAGCAGTGCCATCTAGTGGAGAATGGAGCCGTTTAAACTAAGCCCCGCCCAACTGGGCCAACCTTACTTTTCAGAACAACACAAATCTCGCCGCCTGCTTAGTTTATGGACTATAAAGTGCTTCATAGTTTGACCTCTAGGGGAAAACAATGTAGTTTCAATCGTATTTCAGTCTGTTCACTGTACCTCTATTCAAATTTTTCTTTTTCATGAATACAGAAAGAGAAAAAAATTATTTTTATTTTCAGTTTTTATTAAAAATATTCTTCCTTATTATTTTCTACTATATGTTTTACTTTTTTTTATATTTTTCAAATTATATTTTACTTCCATCATTTCATTTCACTGTTATTCATTTTCTCAAATTTTCAAATGTTTTTTTTGTTTTTCTTTTTTATCCCTTTTTTTTCCTAATCTATTAAACTCCTTTCAAGAACCAGACCACAACACACCTAGGATCTATATTATTTATATGATTTTGTGTGTGTGTTGTTTTTAATTTTTTAATTTTTTTTTTACCTTATCAATTCCTTTTCTTCAAAATGACGAAACGAAGGCATTCAATCCAAAAGAAAGAGCAGGAAGAAATGACAGCTAGGAACTTAACACAGATACAAGCAAGATGTCTGAACCAGAATTTAGAATCGCGATAATAAGAATACTAGCTGGGGTCAAAAACAGATTAGAATCCTTCTCTGTGGAGATAAAAGAAGTAAACGCTAGTCAGGATGAAATAAAAAATGCAATAACTGAGCTGCAATCTCAAATGGATGCCACAGCAGCAAGGATACGAGGCAGAGCAGTGAATCAGCATTATAGAGGACAAACTTATGGAGAATGAAGCAGAAAAAAAGAGAGAGACTAAGACAAAAGACCACAATTTAAAAATTAGAGAAATCAGTGACTCATTAAAAAGGAACAACATAAAAATCATAGGTGTCCCAGAAGATGACGAGAGAGAAAAGGGGTAGGAGGGTTATATGAGCAAATCATAGCGGCAAACTTTCCTAACCTGGGGAAAGACACAGACATCAAAACCCAGGAAGCACAGAGGACTCCCATTAGATTAAACAAAAACCGACCATCAACAAGGCATATCATAGTCAAGTTCACAAAATACTCAGGCGAGGAAAGAATCATGAAAGCAGCAAGGGGAAAAAAGCCCTTAACCTACAAGGGAAGACAGATCAGGTTTGCAGCAGACCTATCCACAGAAACTTGGCAGGACAGAAAGGAGTGGCAGGATATATTCAATGTGCTGAACTGGAAAAATATGCAGCCAAGAATTCTTTATCCAGCCAGCAAGGATGTCATTCAAAATAGAAGGAGAGATTAAAAGTTTCCCAAACAAAAATTAAAGAGGTTTATGACCACTAAACCAGCCCTGCAAGAAATTTTAAGGGGGACTCTCTGAGAGGAAAAAAGATAAAAAGATAAAAAAAAAAAAAAAAAAAGATCAAAAGCAACACAGACTAGAAAGGACCAGAGAACACCACCAGAAACTCCAACTCTACAAGCAACATAATGGCAATAAATTCATATCTTTCAGTACTCACTCTAAACATCAATGGACTAACAGCTCCAATCAAAAGACACGGTAACAGAATGGATAAGAAAACAAGATCCATCTATATGCTGTTTACAAGAGACCCACTTTAGACCTAAAGACACCTTCAGATTGAAAGTAAGGGGACGGAGAACCATCTATTATGCTAATGGTCGACAAAAGAAAGGTGTAGTAGCCATACTTGTATCCTTGATACTTGTATCAGACAATCTAGACTTTAAAATAAAGACTGTAACAAGAGATGAAGAAGGGCATTATATCATAATTAAGGGGTCTATTCACCAAGAAGACCTAACAAGTGTAAATATTTATGTTCCAAATGTGGAAGCACCCAAATATACAAATCAATTAATCACAAACATAAAGAAACTCATTCATAATAATACCATAATAGCAGGGGACTTCAACACCCCACTTACAGCAATGGACAGATCATCTAAACAGAAAATCAACAAAGAAACAATGGCTTTGAATGACACACTGGACTGGATGGACTTAACAGATAATTCAGAACATTTCATCCTAAAGCAGAGGAATATACATTCTTCTCCAGTACACATGGAACGTTCTCCAGAATAGATCACATAATGGGACACAAATTAGCCCTCAACAAGTACAAAAAGACTGAGATCATACCTTGCATATTTTCAGACCACAATGCTATGAAACTTGAAATCAACCACAAGAAAAAAATGTGGAAAGGTAACAAATACTTGGAGACTGAAGAACATCCTACTAAAGAATGAATAGGCTGACCAAGCAGTTAAAGAGGAAATTAAAAACTACATGGAAGCTGATGAAAATAACACCACAGCCAAAAACCTCTAGGACGCAGCAAAGGCAGTCCTAAGAGAGAAGTATATAGCAATCCATGCCTCCCTAAAGAAGAAGAAAGGTCTCAGATATACAACCTAAACTTACACCTTAAAGCTTGGAGCTAGAAAGTAAAGAGCTGGAAAAAGGACAGCAAGTAAAACCCAAAAGCAGAAGGCAGGAAATAATAAAGATTAGAGCAGAAATCAATGCTATCGGGGGGGGGGGGGAGAGATCAATGAAACCAGAAGCTGGTTCTTTGGAAGAATTAACAAAATTGATAAACCCCTAGACAGTTTGATCAAAAATAAAAAGGAAAGGACCCAAATAAATAAAATCAAGAATGAAAGAGGAGAGATGACAACCAATACAGCAGAAATACAAATAAGAGGAGAATATTATGAGCAATTATACACCAATAAAATGGGCAATATGGAAGAAATGGACAAATTCCTAGAAACCTTTAAACTACCAAAACTGAAACAGGAAGAAATAGAAAATTTGAACAGACCCATAACCAGTAAAGAAATCGAATTAGTAATCAAAAATCTCCTAAAAAACAAGAGTCCAGGGCCAGATGGATTTCCAGGGATTCTACCAAACATTTAAAGAAGAGTTAACATCTATTCTCCTGAAGCTGTTCCAAAAAATAGAAATGCAAGGAAAACTTCCAAAGTCAGTCTATGAAGCCAGCATTACCTTGATTCCAAAACCAGACAAAGACCCCACTAAAAAGGAGAACTACAGACCAATTTCCCTGATGAACATGGATGCAAAAATCCTCAACAAGATATTAGCCAACTGGATCCAACAGTACATTAAAAAAATTATTTACCACGACCAAGTGGGATTTATACCTGGGATGCAGGGCTGGTTCAATGTCCACAAAACAATCAATGTGATTCACCACATCAATAAAAGAAATGACAAGAACCACATGATCGACTCAACAGATGTAGAGAAAGCATCTGACAAAATACAGCATCGTTTCTTGATAAAAACCCGTAAGTAGGGATAGAAGGATCATACCTTGAGAGCATAAAAGCCATATATGAAAGACCCAATGCTAATATCATCCTCAGTGGGGAAAAACTGAGAGCTTTCCCCCTAAGGTCAGGAACAAGACAGGGATGTCCATTCTCGCCACTGTTATTCAACACAGTATTGCAAGTCTTAGCCTCAGCAGACAACACAAAGGAATAAAAGGTATCCAAATCGGCCAGGAGGACGTCACGCTTTCACTCTTCGCAGATGACATGATACTCTATATGGAAAACCCAAAAGATTCCAAAAAAAAAATTGCTAGAACTGATCCATGAATTCAGCAAAGTGGCAGGATATAAAATCAATGCACAGAAATCAGTTGTATTCCTATACACCAACAATGAAGCAACAGAAAAAGAAATCAAGGAATCGGTCCCATTGACAATTGCACCAAAAACCATAAAATACCTAGGAATAAATCTAACCAAAGAGGTGAAAAATCTATACACTGAAAATTATAGAAAGCTTATGAAAGAAATTGAAGACACAAAAAAATGCAAAAAGATTCCATGCTCCTGGATAGAAAGAACAAATATTGTTAAAATGTCAATACTACCCAAAGCAGTCTACATATTCAATGCAATCCCTATCAAAATAACACCAGCATTCTTCACAGAGCTGGAACAAACAATCCTAAAATTTGTATGGAATCAGAAAAGACCCCAAATAGCCAAAGCAATCTTGAAAAAGAAAACCAAAGTTGGAGGCATCACAATCCCAAACTTCAAGCTGTATTACAAAGTTGTAATCATCAAGACAGTATGGTACTGGCACAAGAACAGACACTCAGATCAATGGAACGGAATACAGAACCTAGGAATGGACCCACAAACGTATGGCCAACTAATCTTTGACAAACCAGGAAAGAATATCCAATGGAATAAAGACAGTCCCTTCAGGAAGTGGTGCTGGGAAAACTGGACAGCGACATGCAGAAAAATTAACCTGGACTACTTTCTTAAAATTTTTTTTTTTTTCAATGTTTATTTATTTTTGACAGAGAGAGACAGAGCATGAACGGGGGAGGGGCAGAGAGAGAGGGAGACACAGAATCGGAAACAGGCTCCAGGCTCTGAGCCATCAACCCAGAGCCTGACGCGGGGCTCGAACTCACGGACCGCGAGATCGTGACCTGGCTGAAGTCGGACGCTTAACCGACTGCGCCACCCAGGCGCCCCAACCTGGACTACTTTCTTACACCATACACAAAAATAAACTCAAAATGGATGAAAGACCTAAATGTTAAGACAGGAAGCCATCAAAATCCTAGAGGAGAAAGCAGGCAAAAACCTCTTTGACCTTGGCCACAGCAACTTCTTACTCAACATGTCTCCCAAGGCAAGGAAAATAAAAGCAAAAATGAACTATTGGGACCTCATTAAAAAAAAAAAAAAAAAAAAAAAAAAAAAAAAAAAAAGCTTCTGCACAGTGAAGGAAACAATCAGCAAAACAAAAAGGCAACCGACAGAATGGGAGAAGATATTTGCAAATGACATATCAGATAAAGGGTTAGTATCCAAAACCCATAAAGAACTTATCAAACTCAACACTCAAAAAAACAAATAATCCAGTGAAGAAATGGGCAGCAGACATGAATAGACGCTTCTCCAAAGACATCCAGATGGCCAGCCGACACATGAAAAAATGCTCAACATCACTCACCACCAGGGAAATACAAATCAAAACCACAATGAGATACCACCTCACACCTACCAGAATGGCTAACATTAACTACTAAGGCAACAACAGATGTTGGCGAGGATGCAGAAAAAGAGGATCTCTTTTGTGCTGCTGGTGGGAATGCAAACTGGTGCAGTCACTCTGGAAAACAGTATGGGGGTTCCTCAAAAAATTAAAAATAGAACTACCCTATGACCCAGCAATTGCACTAGTAGGTATTTATCCAAGAGATACAGGTATGCTGTTTCAAAGGGGCACATGCACTCCAATGTTTACGGCAGCACTATCAACAACAGCCAAAGTATAGAAAGAACCCAAATGTCCATCAATGGATGAATGATAAAGGTGATGTGGTATATATATATATATATATATATATATATATACACACACACAAACACACAATGGAGTATTACTCGACAATCAAAAAGAATGAAATCTTGCCATTTGCAACTACGTGGATGGAACTACAGGGTATTTTGCTAAAGCAAAATTAGAGAAAGACAAATATCGTATGACTTCACTCATTATCAGGACTTTAAGATACAAAACAGATGAACATAAGGGAAGGGGAAGCAAAACTAGTATAAAAACAGGGAGGGTGACAAAACATAAGAGACTCTTAAATATAGAGAACAAACAGAGGGTTGCTGGAGGGGTTGTGGGTATACATTTCCAGCTATAAAAGGGGTATAAAAGAGGTATACATTTCCAGCTATAAAATAAGTCACAGGATGTAAAGTACAGCATAGGGAATATAGTTAATATTATAATAACATTGTATGGGTTCAGATGGTGAGCATTGAGCATTTCAGAATGTATGGAAGCATCGAATTACTATGTTGTACACCTGAAACATAATATTGTATGTCAACCATACTTCAACTTAAAAATAAATAAATAAATTGGGGGAAAAATAAATGTATTTATGCATTTCAAGCTCTCATTCTGAATGAGGGGCCATAGATAACACCAGACTGTGAAAAAGATCCAGGGCACAAAAAAAGGTTATGAATCCTTGCAATTATTCTTAAAGTAGTTGTCGATATCAGAAGTCATCTGAGTTGAGCACATGTACCTTTGGGCTGGGTTGTTAAGAATATTCTATTTCATGAGGCTGTCAGCAGCAACAGGATGGATAAGCTCTACAAAGAATATTGTGATTTAGCAGTATTCTCAGATGGTTTCCATCAGGGAGACAAAGTTTGGGCTAGGGAGAGGAGTGTCTAGCCAGGGGTAAACAGTTGTTGAGAGAAAGGGCTCTCAACTTAGGAGGAACCTGGACCCCAAAAAATACCACTGGTGTGTGTGTATTCAAAGGAACTCTGCATTTTCTGCCATTCTATCAGGTTGTTCCGAAGCAAAAAGACTGTTTCTAAAACAAAGATATGTAAAAGCATCAAACATTAAATACATGTTAGCAGTTGAAATTTGCAAATAACATTAGATACCTTTCCCCATTCTCCTCACAGTCGTCTATATTTTGGAAGATGCAAGTCCATCCTAGGTGGGTGTGGGGAGTTGACAGCCAGGAGGAAAATGTGATGGGGGTCAGAGTTTCCCAGTGGGAGGGGTGCTGCAGACCTACTCAAGAGGGAGAAGAGCAGCCAAGTGGCACTCAAAATGGGCTGGGGTGACCACTGGCTGCTGTAGGTGCTGAAAGCTGGCGAGAGGTGCTCTGCAGTCCCACAAACGCACGCTGAGGCTTGAGCCTGTTCAAGTGATGTAAACTGTCATAAAATACCACAAGTGGGGCAGGGGGTGGGAAGAGGGGCTGACCAAGTGCAACACATGGCCGGGCTGCTAACCCACTTCTTTATTTAGAAAATCATACTGCCTCAAATGGTTTCTGGAGTCAGGGAAAAAAGTCCTTAAGAGATCCATGCAGCTTATGAAATCTCAAAGTGGGGTTTATGGGCAGATTGAAGGGATTACAGGACTTGTATCTTCATATTCCTAAGAAGTGTTTTCTATGTGGGGCATGTCCGGGGGTAAGGAGCCTAAATCATCTCAAAAGATACTTTTGATCTTTTGATCCAAAACTTCTTTGACAGGGTCAGATACTTCTGAAAGAAGAAACGAGATTTGTTGGAGGTCACAAGTTAGAATAAAGTTGGAAAACAACCCAGGTTTCTGGTCTCTCTCAACTTGAGGACCTACTTTCCCCCCCTCTCCCCTAAACTCACTCCTCCCTTGGAATAGTGAAAAACTAGAAACAAACATATCTTCTAATAGGGAAATAGTTACAATGTTTATACTCTGGTAGATCATGCAACTATTAAAAATGAGTCTGACCTGGGGTGACTGGCTGGCTCGAGTGGTAGAACATAGGATTGGTCTTGGGGTCTTGAGTTCAAGCCCCACGTTGGGTTTACTTACAAAAATAAAAATAAAAATTTTAAATAACAAAAAAAAATGAGTTTGATCGATATATACTGACAGGGAAAGTGCCTAAGAAATATTAAGTTAAAAAAAAAACAAAACAAACCCAAGCTACAGGTGGGGGAAGAGAGCAGGAAAAAACAAAAACTGTAGAACATATTTCAACATAATTCAGTTTTTGTAAAAAACAAAACAAAACAAAACAAAGCAAGACACGGGTCTGTGATGAAAACAAAAAGGTACACCTGGTATGAGAACTCAAAGGAGTCACTGTGGAGAGGGTTATTCCCTAGGCCCACAAGCCCTGGGACCCTTGTGTCTAACAATAATTCCTTCATTGTAAAAATACAATTATCTAATTATACACTTTCAAAAGCTCCATAGCTGACAGAATAGGACTATCACCTTAAAAAGAAAGTTAAAAAAAAAAAAAAAAAAGAAGAAGAAAAAAGGAAACTAGAACCTCAGAGAATTACATGACTTACCCAAGGTTTATAAGAGTAAAGAGTATAGAATCCAAGGCTTCAGCTCCCTGTTCAGTGATGTTCCATATTCCCCCCACTGTGTGGCACTATATAGATAGGGCAACATTCCCATAGGAAAATGTGATAAGCGTTAATTTCTTATAAACTGAATATAGTTTTAGGTACTAGGCTCAGCTGGAACTGTACTTTTGTGAGCCAGAGGGACAATATTCCTACAGGTCAAAGGAGTTGGGCAAGTGCTCAGTCTTTTTCCGACTGTAGTGGGAAAATACTGGAAAAGATGCCAACTCACAACTCTGGAGCCACACAAACCAGGTTTAAATCCTAGTTCTAATACTAGCTGTGTGACAATTATTCAACTTTTGTGCCTCAGTTTTCTCATCTATAAAATGGGGATAGTAACAGTCCCTACTTCTTGGGACTGCTGTGAGCATTGATGAGTTAATACACGTCAAGTACTTGGAACACTGGCTGGGCACAAAGTACTGTGTCATTACTGTTATCCCTGGAGAGCTAGCAGTTCCTCACCAACAGATTCACACAGGTTTCTGACCAGTAAAACAGCCTAGAAAACAAAAGGAACCTATAGTAGTAAGCCTGTTAACACTTGCTGCTCTGTTCATTCCTTTCATCAAGACTATGACTCCATTTTTTCACATCTTCTTTCCTTTTATTGAAAAAAATTTTAGAAAATGGCAGTTAATAAAGGGCACAAACAAATCAACAGGTACATACTAGTGGAAAACAAGACAATATAAAACTAAAAATGCCACTGGCTTCTTTAATTGGTTAAAAGCACAAAATGTAACAGGCAGAAGGTCTGTTTTAAACAAATTAAAAAGCTGTGGTTTTTTCCCAATTCTCCCCCAAGTCAGATATATACACACCCACAAAAATGGTGTGTGAAGGAAAGCTGTCATACACAAGAAGTTGTATCCTGAATTAAGAGAAATAGCTGTTGAAACAGGAATTAACACAACAAGGTCAGCAACAGGTTAACAATTTTAAAAATTGAGTCTTCAAATGCTGCATGGCACAAAGCTATGTGATATAAAGTACTGCTGGGTAGGAAGAAGTCTGTATGGCTAGCAAAAATGCTTTTCTAGAAAAGCAAATCAAAACAACACGATCAGCAGACCTAGGAGGCTAAAGCTAGATATCAGAGCTACAACTTCTCATATCTGAACTAGAAAATCCTATTTATCCAGAATGGACTAAAATTTCAGGACAAAACAGGGACATTTTTAACATATCTTACTTTATCCATTTTAAGTTCTCTGCTTCCTTCTCCCTCATCCCGAAATTCAGCATGATCCAGCAGAAAGATGGCTGCTTTTAAAATTGGCTATTTTATTTTTCTTTCTGTGGCAAGACTGTCGTGGAGCCTGGATATTTCAGGCTCATATGCATCCATGACCAGTGTCCCGCTGTGGTCAAAAAACTTAGCAATGGACTTGGTGAACTCGGCCTCTCGCTGCTGCTTTGTTCTTCCACTGATGAAGGTCAACTTCAGAGTATATTTGTCATCAAACCTAAGCAAAGATAAGAAGTCAAAACCCAAACATAGAGATTCAACTAGTAATACTAGAGCATCAACTGTTTTTGAAGAAAGGACTGAGCTCGCTACTGGTGCTATAGGTCATACACAGATCTTTAAAATAAAAAAAATTAAAAAAAAATTCCAGAGGTTCCTAATTGCCTTCAAGATACAAGTTCTGATGCATTGGTATTACCGTGTCTGCCTTACTGTGCACCTCCTTTACCTTGTCATAGACTGTTCAGTTATACAGACCACTCCTCTTACCTCTGGACTTTGCCCTTATTATGCTAGAAGGGTCTTCCTAGTAGACATTTCTCTCCCATCTCACCGGACTAGTTCCCATTTATTAATATTAGGGCATAAAGTTTTCTGGGAAAGCCTTCCCAAACTGGGTCAGATGTCTCACCTTTGTCATACACTGCACCATCAATCGTCAATTCAACTATTAAGCACCTATCAGATGCAAGGTCTAATGATAGCTCCCATGTGGTCAATGAAATTATCTACTGAAAGGATGTTTGTGTATCTGTGCTCTTCGCTAACCTCAGAGATTCTTGAGGACAAGAATTCTGTCTTATTTGTTTTCTACTCTTAGTTTAGCACTTGGTAGACAATCAAATTTTTATGAATAAATGAAGAACTACGTGTTTTCACAGATGTTCACCAATTCTAGGCTGTTCACAACTCTAGTGCTTGTTCTCTATAATCAATCTAGTTCCAGGTTCTACCTTATTCTAGGACAGAGGGTATCTTTTACTATATGAATTCTAGAGATTCTTTACCTACACCTTAAGGTACCTTGAGGTCCTTTGCTATATCCACCAATTCAAAAGTGTTAATAAAAATCAACCTCTGGCAGGCTGACATTCCTCCCCTGACCATGATCTAACAGTTTCTATCTCCATTTAATTAGGGCACATTCAGTAGATTGTCAAGCTGTTATTATCTTTACGGAAGCAACTGCTTAAGCGTGTTTCTGCATGTTTAAAATAGGAAAACTACCACATAATTTTCAAGATCACTGCCATGGTTAAAACAGTACCTATTATTAACCAGTGCTCAAAAAATCATACCTCAATAAATTATTGTCTAAGAAATAACAATTGTTGGTAAGGATGTGAAGAAAAAGGAACACTTGTGGACTGTTGGAGAGAATGTAAATTGGTGTGGCCACTGTGGAAAACAGTATAGAAGTTCCTCAAAAAATTAAAAATAGAATTATCATATGATCTAGTAATTCCACTACTTGGTATTTGCCACCCCACTCCCCCAAATGAAAACACTAATTTGAAATAGCCTGTATTTGTTGCTGCATTATTTACAAGAGCCAAGATATGGAAGCAGCCCAGGTGTCCATTAACAAATGAATAGATAAGAAAGTCACAAAAAAGGGATGAGATCCTCTCATTCAGGACGGACAATATGGATGGACTTTATGGGTATTATGCTAAATGGAAAAAGAGGAAGACAAATACCACATCATGTCACTTATATGTACAATCTAAACAAAACAAATGAATAAACAAACAAAAAGCAGAATCAGGCTTGTAAATACAGAGAAAAAACTGATGGTTGCCAGAAGGGAGGTAGCTGGGGGATGGGCAAAATACGTGAAGGGGAGTGGGAGATACAGGTTTCCAGTTATGGAATAAGTAACAGGGACAAAAGGCACAGGAGTATAGTCAATGTACTGTGACAGCACTGCATGGTGACAGATGGCAGCTACCCTGGTGAGCTACCTACAGAGCTGATGAATCACTATGCTGTACACCTGAAATTAATATAACACCATGTGTCAACCATACTAAAAAAAAAAAAACAAAAAAACAAAAAATCTTGGCCAGCCAGTTATTCCCAACCCGAAGAGCTGTGAGTGATGGTCTTTAAACTATTTTCAACACCTCAAAATTTTTCTCAAACTCCAGCCAACTGCTGTTAGTTGATTTCCGTAATTTGGGACTTTTAGGCCCAGTTTCACTGGCAGTTCCATGGCTTTGATGGTAGGACATGATCTGATGAGTTGTAATCTGATGCACTTTAGAAATAAATACTCATTAATATTTTATTATTATATGTTATATAACTTACATGTAATATATAACAATTACATCTAAAATATTTTCAGGAAAATATAAATGTTATTATATAATAATTATGTAATACTTATTCAGTACCAACTACACATGTCAAGCAGTTTCAGATGCTAAGGATATACAGCAGTGAACACCACAGACAAAGCTGTGTCTTTTGGGACTTTAACTTTAGCGTATATGAAAGAACCAACAATAAAACAGAAAATATGATGTCCTTTTATTTTTTTTTAATTTTTTTTTTAACGTTTATTTATTTTTGAGACAGAGAGAGACAGAGCATGAACGGGAGAGGGGCAGAGAGAGAGGGAGACACAGAATCGGAAGCAGGCTCCAGGCTCTGAGCCATCAGCCCAGAGCCCGACGCGGGGCTCGAACTCATGGACCGCGAGATCGTGACCTGAGCTGAAGTCGGACGCTTAACCGACTGAGCCACCCAGGCGCCCCTATGATGTCCTTTTAAATATAGCAGGCAGGAAAAGGGTTCACTAAGCAGATATTTAAGCAGAGCCCTAAAGAAAGGAAGAACAAGTTTTCTGGAAAAAGAATAATCCAAGCAAGGAAACAGCAAATGCAATAGCCCTAAGGCAAGAACATGCCTGGAATGTCTGAAGAACATGACGGAATGAGAGAGGAGAGCCACAGGAAATAAGGGGTATGTGTGCTTATGTGTGGGGTGCAGAGAATAGAGGAGTATAGACTTCTAAGCTGGACTTAGGAGTTTAGATTTTTCTCAGAGTGACAGGGTTTTGAACGGAGGATTGAGTTGAAGTGCCTTATGCTCTAAAAAGATCACTCTGCCTGTTGTACTGGAAATAGACTATGAGCAGGGAGAGCAGTTGTGGAGGTCCATGAGGACATTATTACAGTGACCTGAGAGATGAGGGTAGCAGTAGAGATGGCAAGTGATCAGACTGAATATATTTAGAAGACAGCTGACAGGATTTGCTGACAGACTATTGGAAAGACTGAGAGAGAGGAGTCAAAATGACTGAGTACTGGCCGGAGTAAATAGGAGGATGGAAGTGCCATTTATTGAGATAGGAAAACTGGAGGTAGAACAGGTTTGGATGAGGGATAGCAGGCTTAGGTTTTGAATATGTTAATTTTGAAATGCTAAATAGGATCCAATGTCAAACAGAAAAGTGGAGTTCAGGATAGGTCTAGGATGAAAATACAGATTTAGAGATTTTCAGTATAAAGATGGTATTTAAAGTCTTGAAAGTCTAGATAATATTACACTTAGTGAATATAGATAGAGAAGAGGTGCTAGGAACAAGCACTAATGTGGCATTTCAAATTTAGAGCTGTTCCTTCAAATACTGAAGAATCATAAAAGTGACTAGAAAAGCAGACATTAAGGTATGAAGAAAATTAGGAGATTATGGTATCCTAGAAACCTAGTTAAAAAGCAAGTGAAACAAGGAATGAGCGATTCACTGTCAAATGCTGATTGAGTACAAAGATGAAAGAGATATAAAGACAAACAGATCCAAGAGATACAGAGAGAAGAAATGGGGAGCAGAGAAATAAGACCATGTGGGGAGA
Source organism: Lynx rufus (assembly GCF_022079265.1). Classification (NCBI taxonomy): domain Eukaryota; kingdom Metazoa; phylum Chordata; class Mammalia; order Carnivora; family Felidae; genus Lynx; species Lynx rufus. The sequence goes on from NW_025814897.1 coordinate 57,271,634, forward strand.
ATAAGGAGAACAAAACCAATTTTTTTAGTTGGAAGAAATTACAGCATGTTTGTATGCCACAAGAAATGATCCAGCAGAGAGGGAAACATCATGTAAATGAGAAGGGAGAGAAGCTAGTGGATAAATGGAGAGGAGGCTTTAGATGGGAACTCCGGAAGAAACAGACTATGATGAGCACCACAAGCAGGTAATGATGGGGGCTTCTGACTGCTTTGATTTTCTCAGCAACAAAAGAATAGGAGGGTAAATATGAGAGAGTAGGATAGGTATGAAACAGAGGAGAAGGTATAAAAGATGCTTTAGGACAGTGAGAGTAACTGGACTACAGAAATGCCATGGAACCGAAGATGGGTAAGGAGGAAGCAAGACAATGAAAGACAAAAGAGACAGTGAAAAGGTGGGAGGCTCAATGCATTAGAGATGCTAGTGAGGCTGAAGAACCACTGGGACAAGAGAACTAGAAAAATAGGAAGCAATGGTCATAGAGCGGGATACCAAAACTGAAATCATTGAAGGTAATTAGTTACCAGTATCAGCAAGGTTTAGGATATGTCCAGGGAAGTAAGTGTTTGAGCCATGGTAGAAAACAAGATGATCAGAGGAGAGGCCAGTGAACAGGAATTATCAACTATTTGGATAATGAAATCACCAAGACTTCCAAAGGAGCTATGTTAGAGAGAATGCCAATGAGCCAAGAGCTATCTTCTTCTTCTTCTTTTTTTTTTTTTTTTTGCCAGGAGCTATCTTCAAGGAAAGAGAAGAGAGTCTATATTTAAGTGCAGTGAGAAGGAACAGAGGTGGCATACCTCCTCACCTCAGGAAACAATAATGTGGCAGCTGGTAAAAATCAGCAGAGAATGTGGAAAAAAACAGAACCCTCGTGCACTGCTAGTGGGATTGAAAATGGTGCAGCTATTACAGAAAACAGTCTGCAATTCCTCAAGCAATTAAAAGAGTTACCGTATGACCCAGCAATTCCTCTCCTAGGTAAGTTACCTGAGAAATGAAAACATTATGTCCACACAAAAACTTGTAGATGGACTGTTTATAGCACCATTATTCACAACAGCCAAAAGGTGGAAACCACTCAAATGTCCATCCACTGATAAATGGATTCACAAAACGTGGTATAGCCATGTCATGGAATATTTGGCATAAAAAGGAATAAAATATCGACACTTGCTACACCATGGGTGAATCTTGGAACATTATGCTAAGTGAAAGAAGCCAGTCACAAAAGATCATGTATTATATGATTCCACTCACATGAAATATCTGGAACTGAGAAATCTATAGAGACAGAAAGCAGATTAATGGTGACTGAAGGCTGAGGGAATTGGTGTGGGGGGGGGCAGGGGAGCAGATTGCTAAAGGGTACAGAGTTTCTTTTTGAGACGATAAAAATGCTTTAAAGTTGGCTGTGGTGATGGTTGCAATATCTGAAAACACACTAGAAACCAATGACCTGTACACTTAAATGTGTGAACTGTACGGTATGTGAACTATATCTCAATAAAGCTGTCAAAAAAATGAGAATGTGTGTATGAATGAGATGAAATGCGTGAATGGAAATAATGAAATCAAGATGCTGCGAGGGTATAGAATTCTACAACTGTTTTAGGGACCTGGCACAAGGTATAGACTTATGATGGCTGAGTTCAAAGGGCAGCTGGGGGCCCTGCCAGGAGAACCCAGCTAGAACATCAGAATCACATTCTGCTCCTCCTCATAGGCATTGGCACAAGCCAGTAAGGAGAGGCTGTTTGGTGTTGATGCTATGCTTACCATCATATATATGAATAACCATACTTGTAATTTGAGAGCCTACTATGTGCTAGGAACTGTGCCATGTGTTTTTAGGACAGTGACTAAGAGCGTGAGTTCTGGGCTCAGATATGGGCTGGAATACCAGCTAGAATTTACTTTTGGGCTCTAGGAATTAATTAAACCCTTTGGGTCTGTGTTCTTACCTATAAAATGGGTGGTTCTAAGATTTAAATGAGATAATGCACTTGGCACGATACCCGGTATATGGTTAACGCTTCACCAACGTTTGCTATTTTTATACTTGGTATATGTACCAGCTGGCATCTTCCCAACAACTCTATGAGTCATTCTGGATCCGGTTTTGACTAAAGCTCAAATAGTTTACATGATATACCAAACATCATACAGCTAGAAAGAGATGAGCTAGGACTTAAACCCAGCTCTGGATACCTAAAAAGACCTCAGGTGTCAGTTGTACTAAGTTATACCCACAGCTGGTCAGGAATTTGGAAAGGTGATTCTCTGAGTTGCCCAGTACATTGCTGCAAAAATTTCTGACTACACAGACTGTAGTCAAGATCACGGAAGATATAGAAGCTAATGGGGTTCTTCAAAGATAATTCACTTCACACTTTTGGCCTTCTTAGTTCTGCATTCTAATTGGCTTCATTTATTGGCCACAAGGAAAGAGACTCATTCTTCATCCTTCTACCAAAGTACTTCCTCCAACAGTTTATCCTCAGAGCACTTCTGTGATAATACAATCTCAGAAGTACAATGTTAGGAAAAACCTTCTAGACCATTCATACCCCTTTCTTCATTTTACATGACTGGTACTATGATCTGCATGGAGTAAGCATACAATAAAATAGTCTGTTGAAAATGACTCAACTCCCAGAGAGAATCCGACAGCAGAATTTAATAGTCTTTGAGGATAGTCATACCTTTTGAGACTGGAGGACAGTTGCCAAATATCATCGGGATCCATTCCTGTAGGATCTTTCCTGTGGGCCACAAGAAAGATGCTCTTCTCCTTATATGAGGTATAAATGGTCAGGATCCCCATCATCACAAAATAGGTTCAGATAAAGTTAAGGAAAAAACACACAAACACACACAAAAGAACACACACACATATACATATATATCTGTATGTGTGTGTGTGTGTGTGTGTGTGTGTGTGTGTGTGTGTGTGTATGCATTTTTAGTGTTGGGCACAGAGAAGTCATTACCATTACATATGGAACCGACACGATTATAAAAAATACCATGATCATGTTTACTTTAAACACCAAACAAATGAAATTTTATCACGGTAGTTCTCTTGGGAGGTCATATATTTATAATTATGTTGCTCTCATTGTTTAAACCTCTTTTGGAATTCCTTTGGGGACTGTCTCCAGAACCTACAACATATTCTCTGGAACCACCTTAATGGTGAAAAAATTCATACTGGGATGATTTATCTGATTACTGAAAGAAGTCAAGGTGCCAATTCTGGGACTATAATTTGGGATCAATTTGGAGAATACCATTTTTAATCAGGGCCTGCTTTATTAAATGGCTTGCTAGAAGAAAAATTCCCAAAGTACATTTTTTTAGAAATATTTCAGGGACACCTGGGTGGCTTAGCTGGTTAAGCACCTGACTCTTGATTTTGGCTCAGGTCATGATCTCACAGTCATGAGTTCAAGCCCCATAGTGGGCTCTGCACTGGACGCCAAGCCTGCTTAAGATTCTTTCTCTCCCTCTCTCACTGCCCCTCTCTGGCTTGACCACACAAGCTTGAGCACTCCCTCTCTCCAGCTTGCGTGCACACAAGCACGAGCTCGCTCTCTCGTTCTTAAAAAAAAAAAAAAAAATCTTTGTAATTCTGAATGTCTATTGCATATGTATGTAACTGAGCAGCATTCAAGCAGACTCCAGTAAGTTCTTAGCACAAGATCACAAAACAACTTCCATTTCAAACCCAGGTCCTCCAGCTCCAGAATAGGATTTAATTGTTATACAAGCCACACCTCTACTCATGCTCACTAACTCTCAGTCCAGCCCTTCAGCTTCAAGGAAACCTGAATCTCCAAAATCTGATCCTTTTCTAATATCCCGGAATGAGTGTCTTAAAACAAACTGGGTCTAATGGAAATGCGGTAGGCTAGAAATGAGAAGAACTGGGTCTCACTATAATGTGTGGTTTGCTATTAGGCACTCACACATGGATTATAATGACCTCTACATTAACAAGTAAACAGAATTAAAGATAAAATAACCACACTAAATTTAAAATATCAATGATAATTACTACCTACAACTACAGATGCCCATGGCTCATACTGTTAAATTCTAACAGTAGCAGGCCCCAGAATCAAAGTTTGTTTTTTGTAGGGAGCAGGGAGGATGATCAGTAGAGATTCTAATAAACAGTCACTAGAGAACAAACCTGAGCATAAATAAAGGATATGATACGACACACAAAGCCAGAACAGGCTTAGATTCTGGAAAGGGATGCATATAATCCCAGATCAAAGCCACTATGGCAAAGAAACAGGAGATGGTACAGATGGTGAGGCGACCGTCAATCAGACCAAAATTCTCCACATACTTGTACTTTTCCAGAAGTACCTAGTAAAAAGAACAAGGAATCAAGCTCACAGAATTGCTTCCTTCCTAGTACCTGTTTTTAATCTTGATTTCCATGTAAAAGTTATATTAAGGATCATAAAAATTACCAAGTAGTTCTCTCCAATCAGGATTTCACCACTCCAAGCAAAAAAGACTCAAGCTGTTCACAATGATCCCAGAGAAAAAGTTCATTAACTTCTCACACATTTTGGTTTTTTTTTTTTAATCCTCAACTTTTCCCGTGGGATGAAGGGAAATTTCTCTTCCCTTTTTAAATAGAGAGATGACCAATCATGAATGAATATCCTATATTCCCCTCAACTCTGTTGGCTCTAGGCTAATTAACCTCAAAAACAATAAACTACCAGCTTTCTGTAATTCAAAAATTAGAGAATTTGACAGAAGCTTGAGGTAGCTAACATTTTAATGCATATTCCCTCATAATAACGTTAAGGATTTTAGAAACTGCTTTATGGCTCAATTCCTACAACTAAAAACTACGGTCATTCCCAGTCACAAAAGAAAAAGATCCTGCAGATGTGCCATAAGCTGTACATATGTTAACAGACTCCCTACCTCAAGAAAATACTTTTTTGGAGCGCCTGGGTGGCTCAGTTAGTTAAGCATCCGGCTTTGGCTCAGGTCATGATCTTGTGGTCTGTGAGTCTGAGCCCCATGTCGGGCTCTGTGCTGACAGCTCAGAGCCTGGAGCCTGCTTCAGATTCTGTGTCTCCCTCGCTCTCCGCCCCTCCCCCGCTTGCACTCTGTCTCCCTCTCTCAAAAATAAACAAACATTAAAAAATTAAAAAAAAAAAAGAAAATACCTTTTTGGCAGAATCATCCAAAGAATTCTTCACAGCGGATCCATCCCATTTGTCAATTTTTACAGGCTTATCATCAATTTTCCACTGTAAAACAGAAAAGTTGTGCATCACCAGGCATGGCATCTTATTGAAAGTAACATGAACTACTTCCTTAAGTGTTTAAAAAACAACAACACAGGCCCCAAATAGTGTTCACTTTAAAGACTCAAGACAGTAAACTAAGACCTAGTACCTAACTGCAGTTTCAACTCCCCAGAAATATATCCAGTTAACACAGGAATTTCCTGGTCAGCACTAGGAAATTTGCTGATAGGCCCCTTCCATTCTCTTAAGGGTGATCTTGCTTAAAACAATGGCTTCTTTGCTAATAATTTCCTTTTTTTCCACTCCCTCTCTAGCTTTAAAAATCTTTGTTTCTGTAGCCTTTTGGAGCTTCCCTCTACCCGCTAGATGGAATGCTGCCTGATTCATGAATCGATTAATAAAGCCAATTAGATCTTTAAAATTTATTTGAAGTTTTTACTTAACAAGACCATCTTTCAAGTACATGTAACATTTACTCTTTGTCCTCTGATGTTACACAGCTAAAAGACAAAACACTTAAAAATGAAATTGAAGGAGATTAGGTCACTAGAATCAGGTGGTACTCATATGATGTTGCCAGTCTTCTATGCTAGAGAGCTCAATCTGGGCTACAGAGACTACAGTGTGAACTCACATATCCCATCCCCATTTCACCCAAATGTGGGAATAGGGAAGAACTCCACTTGTTCATCCTTTCATTCTGTGACCACAAAACTCAGACAATATACACCCATGAACTTTCAGACACTAACAAGATGAGGAACATCTCTTTTAATACATGTTCATCAGCTAACAACTTTTATATTTTACCAGTATGTCTCAACTGTAGGAAAACAGCAAATCCAGTGTAGTCTGTTGGAAAGAACATTTTGAATTAAAAATCAAGTCCTATTATTAGTTATAGGACTTTGGACAAACTCCACTTCAATTTCTCTCATCTACAGAGGTTTAGAAAGGTTCTCCAATACTGTGCTAGCTAGAAGCAAGTGATTGTCTCACACACTGCTGGTAGAAATTCAAAATGGTATAACACCTACTAAGGCAATTTATCACCTTGGATTCCACTTCTGGGAAATTGTCCCTATGTGCATACACAGGAAATAATATACAAGGCTACTCACTGAAGCAGCATTTGTAACAACAAAAAGTAACTCAAGTACTCAACTACAGAGGACTGGTTAAACAAACTTGTAGTGTACCCAGATATCTTGAGAAGGTAGAAGGACATGGGTGGGACTGACTCTTTAATGTATGCCTTTTTAATTTTTAAACATGTGAACATTTCATATAGTAAAAAAAATTCTCAAATGTGAGTGATTCCATGAACAAAGCTTAAGTGGAACAGGGTGCTACAAATAATCTGATAAACCTGTCTTTTATAGATCACAATGCCCAACTTTAAAAAAAAATTTTTTTTTAAGTTTTGTTTTTTTTTTTTTAATGTTTATTTACTTTTGAGAGAGACAGAGACAGAACATGAGCTGGGGAAGGGCAGAGAGAGAGGGAGACACAGAATCCAAAGCAGGCTCCAGGCTCTGAGCTATCAGCACAGAGCCCAACGTGATCTCACAAGCTGAGATCATGACCTGAGCCAAAGTCAGATGCTCAACCGACTGAGCCACCCAGGTGCCCCAGCACAATGCCCAACTCTTAGTTTTTTATATCAAGCGAATACCGCATTTCATAAAAATTACAAACCAGCAGGCCAATACAAAATAGGAATAGATTTTACAGAAAGAGAAGAGAACTTCACATTTATCTTTCTGATTGAGCACAAGTTCAGACACTGCATATGAGAAATAAGGAGACAGACTAAACATCTGTAGAAATATAATACAACAAACTTGTTTTTTAAAACTGTGATCCTATGTACTATTACACAAAAAAGAAAAACTGTTCTGTGAAGTTTGTTGAGAGAAAAAACATGAACTACAACAGCCATACTTCAAGTGATTAAAAGTCAATCAAGGTTTTTTGCCTTTGGTGTCTCATAAAAACAAGAATTTTGAGAAAATTACTCGTGGCAAATACCATTTTGATAACAGCAAGCAAAAGAAAGAACCTGTACAGCCAGAATTCATACTTAAAATTATTTGTGAAACAAAGTCATTAAAAAATTTTGGGGTCATTCCAAAAAGAAAAAATCATATTCTCATAGATACTCAGCTACACATCACTATCTGCAGTACATTAAAGAAACTTGCCTTTACAACTTAGAGGATAATTTCTCAGCAATCTGGGGGGATAAAACACAGAAGCTATTACAGCATGTGCTGAAATAGCCCCAGCTCTACCTCCACTGTCTGGCAGCTAGAAGAAATCTTCAGTAAGTGGCACAGGAACATTTCCACTGACTCACAAAGTTTATGATTTCTGAAGAGATGGAAGCATGATCCATTTTGTGTGCATGAAAACCTTTAGCCTATTCAGAGAAAATAGCATCTCTGCTATAGTACAGAGACACATCTAGAAAAAGGGCAGGAGGATGGACATTAGATGCTTACTTTTCTGACTTATTTTCTGTCATTCTCAAAAACTGCTCAACTAAAATGTATACTACTCTTCCATTTTTCTCTCTCCTGCTATTCAGAGCATTTTAAGAAACTTTTTTTTCCCTCTCTCTCTTATCTTCTTACACCATAAGGGCAATTGCTTTCCTTTTGTAATAAAAAAGACAAAGCAAAGGTTGGTTTCTTTCATATGGGACCTCACAGGATAAATTACCAAGAAAGGTCTGTGCAGAAAAGAGCTAAGATAGGCCTGAGACCGCCATCCTTAGAAAGGCCTGCTTCAAAGGCTGGCCCTTGCTTGGTATTTGGAAAGTTGGCTGGTAAACAGTGACTTACACGGATATAAAACTTTCCCTAAGTGGTAAGAGTGGCTCATTGTGCTTCAGCTGTTTGTATAAATGATGTAGTTTATGCTACACACGAGTTTTCTTTCTAGGAGTCTGGAGTTTTGCCACAGGCTAGGCAGAGGGTGCATACTTAACCAGCTCCCAGTAAAAAACCTGGACACTGAGTTTGTAGTGAGCTTCCTTGGCAGACAACACTCAACACTCCATACGTACTGTCACATCATACTGTTACTGGAGGAATTAAGCACAATTTCTAGGACTCTACTGGCAGAGGGCTCTCAGAATTTTGTACTTGGTTTCCTCCAGACTTCATCCTATGCACCTCTTCCTTTTGCTGAAATAAATCTTGCCTACAAGTAAAACTACATACTCAGTCCTGTGAATCAGTCCTAGTGAATCACTTGAACCAAGTGGACTTAGGGATCCCTGATACAGGCAGTACTGCCAATTAAGATATAGCAATGCTGTAACTTCACACAATTCCTCTTTCCCACACTCCCTCTTGCATGGTACAGTTACATGTATACTGGGCCCAATCAACAATCATAGGCATTGACTTTAAGACCATTGCTATTGTCAATTCCCCTCCTCAGACACTACTTTTATTTCCTTTTGGCTGAATTTTTTTTTTAATATTCATCTCTATATTGCTTTAAAAATTGTTTACATTCTTATTTCTTAATTTCTCAGTTTTTGGCATTAAATCTATTGACTTCTCACAACAAAAGAGGAAATTGAGCCCTTTCATCCCCTGCCACACTCACATTAATTTTCTCTGCTCCCCCCCCACCATCTTTTTAATACATCATAGTAGATCACTAGTGATTTGGTCTTACACCTTAATTTTGGCTAGATTATCCAAACTGTACATTATAATCATAAATGCTATTCACAGATGAGTCATGTATTATACTAGGATTACTTTTTCTTTCCTGATAACTTTTTGTTTTCCTTGGAGCTACTGTTGTTTTGGTTGTTGTTTTCAATCAATGTATTTATCATCAATATAGTGATATTTCGAATTCTCACCCAATTGTTTAAATTTCCTGTCAATATGTGCGAAAGTATTCATCATTCTGTGAATTTCATCTTTTTGGAGTAATTGGTCTTAGAGCCTCCTGACCTACTTTGATCTGGGTGGACTGCTTTCCAGGCTTGCTGTATAGCTATCATCCTGGAATTTCCCTTCACCATCACCCTGGGGGTTCCCATAACCTCCTCTTGGGCTGGACCCCCTTTTCTTAGATACCATGTCTTACTCTCTTCTCAGTTTACTATTCCCTTGATCTGGTGAACACATCCTCTAGTGGGTCCTTGAAAAATGCACACGGGAAATCAATTTTGAGACTACACATCTGAAAACATCCTTTTAGTCTACCCTCACAATTAATACAAATAATTTCTCTTCAAAAAATTTAAAGTTTTATTCCATTGTCTCAAGAGTTTAAGGGACTCCTGAGATTCCTGAAGCCATTCTGATTCCTGATCCTTCATATACAATGTTCTTTCCCTTACAGGAAGTTCTTTATGTTGTGTGTCTAAAAATTTCAGGATGATATCCCTTATGCAGGTCAATTTGCATCCACTGTTAAACTGCTAGTACCACTGATAGGCCTTAAGCAGATTCTCAATATGGAAACCAGTGTCCTTCAGATTAGAAAACTAGAGTCCAGGGATATTAAGCATCACACAGCCAGTAAGTGACAGGCAACTAAATTACTTAGGGCTAACTTATAAACACATGATTCACCATAAAACTGTCCCTTCTTCAGTGATAGAAACTTACTTTTACTTGCCTTAATCTCTGAACTCAACCCCAAGGCAGATTCTGTTTGTGGCCTTCTTCTCAAAGACATATTATATTCAAATCAGAACCTAACTGAATTTAGATTCACTACAGATGTAGGCAAATGCATTCTTTCTTCACTTAATAAGGCAGCCCTTACTATGCAAAGGAGCACAATATAGTGCTTAAAAGATACAGCTTTGGAGTCAGACTACTTGAGTTTTAATTCTCACTTTCCTATTTAATGGATGATATTGGGCAAATAATTTAATCTTTCTCTTAATGTTTATTTTTGCAAGAGCACATAATTTAATCTTTCTATAGCTTTAGTTTGCTCAATTGTAAAATAAAGATAAAAATATCTATTTCACACGTTAGTATGAGGATTAAATACTGTAATTAAAAAACAGCAAAATGCCTGGTACACACAAGTAGTTATTAAAAATTAGCTACTGTTGTTGCTATTAATTATGCAAAGCTAATATACTGCATCACAGTTAGCTGGATTTATATAACATCCCCCTCACTGGGTAACAGGGACTACATGTTTTACATTCTCAGAGTCAGGGACATAACAGTGTCAACAGCTACTTTTTGAAAAGATGTCTAAACAATCTTATAAAGAAAAAAAAGGAAAAGATTTCTAAAATGTTAACTTTCAGTTTAAATTTAACAAATGTATACGTGGCTGAAGTAATCTCACTTGGTTCTTATCCACAGAATTTGAGGGAGGTATAACCAGAGCTATTACTGAGTGCACAATGTGTCCTATGTATTGTGCTAAATGTTTTACATACACCATCTCTTTTAATCCCTATGATAACGCTACTAAGAACAATTACCATCTGCTATGGACAAATGTTTTTGTCTCTCCCCCACAGATCAGATGCTGAAATTCTAACCCCAATGTGATAGTATTGGGCTGTGGGCCTTTGGGAAGTAATTAGGTCATGCGGGTAGAGCCTTCATGGGAGGGATTAGTGCCCTTACAAAAAGACACAAGGGGCGCCTGAATGGCTCAGTCAGTTAAGCGTCCAACTTCGGCTCAGGTCATGATCTCACAGTTCGTGGGTTCAAGCCCTGCATTGGGCTCTGTGCTAAGAGCTCAGAGTCTGGAGCCTGCTTCGGATTGTTTCTCCCTCTTTCTCTGCCCCTCCCCCGCTCACACTCTGTGTCACAAAACTTTTTTTTCAAGAACATGAGAGCTTGTTTCTATTCTGTTTTCCACCATGTGAGGATCCGAGAAGGCTGTCCGCAAGCAGAAGGGCCTTTATCAGAACCCATGCCGGCACCCTGAACTCAGACTTCCCAGCCTCCAGAATCATGAGATAAAGATTTCAGTTGTTTAAGCTACTCGTTCTACGGCATTTTTGATAAGGCAGCTCAAACTGACTAACATCCTTCTTTTATAGATAACAGTAAGGGTTTTAGAAATTTGCCCAAAGTGACAGGAAGTAGTAAAGCCAGACTCAACGGAGTTTTCATGATTTCAAAACCCATTCTCTTTCTCATTATTCCACATTGCTTCCCACAAAGTATAAGGTGCTTCCCACAAAATATAAGGAAAGGAATTATTAGCTATCAAAAACAAAATAAAAAGGCATAAATCCCTGAAGTGATAGCCGTATAGAGGATCCTGATTCCTACCTAATAAGTTATAGCTAACATAAAAAGAATCTAAAAAATGATTTTAATCTTGAATATACCAACAAAACCCACAAAATAGATTTTGAATCTTCCATTTCCCTCCATTTAAAACCAACTGAAATTTAACTGAAAATATAGCTCAAAAAGTCCCATTTAAAATAAATCACTTCCTTGTCAGTACCAACATTAAGAAATAAAAACACTATTGGACCAGCATACCTATTGCCAGATCTAGACAGCTAACCAGTCCACAGAAAATATGCATTTTTTAAACTTTTTGTTAAAGTGTACTTATTTGGGGGGGGGCAGGAGGGGCGGAGAGAGAAAGAGAGAGAATCCCAAGCAGGCTCTGTGCCACTAGTACAGAGCCGAATGTGGGGCTTAATCCCACGAACCACGAGATCATGACGTGAGCTGAAGTAGGGCGCTTACCTGACTGCACCACACAGGCGTCTCAAAAATATGCATTTGATGGTTTTGACTAAACATTACAAAGACTCATTTCAGTTACAATTCTCTGCTGCAAATATGAATAAAAAGTTCTACAAAGATACTTCACTGCAGATATGGCATTAAGAACTTCACTTTTCAGGGCGCCTGGGTGGCTCAGTCGGTTGAGTGTCCGACTTCGGCTCAGGTCATGATCTCACGGCTCATAAGTTCAAGCCCCATGTCGGGCTGTGGTGCTGATAGCTCGGAGACTGGAGCCTGCTTCAGATTCTGTGTCTCCCTCCCTCTCTGCCCCTAACCCACTTGCATTCCGTCTCTGTCTCTCTCAAAAGTAAATAAGCATCAAAAAAAAAAAAAAAAGAACTTCACTTTTCTAAGGACTTCAGGAGGATATTAAACATAATCCAGGTCTTGAGAATATGTAAATAGTACAGGAAGGTATTTTTTTATTTAACCTATTTAAGGATTACAGGCTTTTCCTTTTCCCCATGCATCTTCTGGCGTTAAAGGCAAAAAAAGGACAAAATCCTTGGTCATTAAAGGTATGTCCAGCAAAGCAAAATTGTGTTGAGTATTAAATAACATAAACACTTCTATTTTCTTATTTTAATAGCAGTGAAAACAGAAGTAAGTTATGTAGTGATAAAGACCTCCATGGATTGCTTCATGAAGTTCCTTAGCTTCACAAAGGCCAGTACACAAAGCTTGACAAAGGCTCAAAAGATTCCTCGATTCACACTGAAGAGATGAAGGCTACCAGAGATTAGTGCCAATAGAAGGACCTTGCTCTGATTTACAAAGAGCTGAGTATGACTCTAAGAAACACTAACACTTTTTCTCTCCCTTCTTTGTAAGGTCTCTCCCAGTTTAGAAAAGGGATATAGGCTCCAAAGGAGGAAAAGTAGTAGATGAGGCACTTAACAGGGAGTATATATCCTAGATAGTCTTGTTTAGTTTACTATGTTAAAGGACTTGGACTTTATTCTGAGACAAACAATTGAGAATACTTTAAGCAGAGGAACAAAATAATCAAATTTCTGTTTTTTAAAGTCATTTTTTAAAATATTTATTTTGAGAGGGAGGGAGGGACGGAGGGAGAGAGAGAGAGGGAGGGCGAAGAGGGAGAGAGAATCCCAAACAGGCTCGACACCGTTAGAGCAGAGCCCATGCAGCTCAAACTCATGAACCATAAGATCATGACCTGAGCAGAAATCAAGAGTCAGATGCTTAACCTACTGAGCCACCTAGGTGACCCTAAAAGCCATTTCTAGTGGCAACCTGCTAGATGGTCTGGAGAGGACTAACAATGGAGATAAACACATCAGATTCAGATGACTGACTAAGATGCAGGGCCTAAATAAGAGCAACAGCAAAGGGATAAAAAATTCAGACTTAGGTAACTGAGCTAACGTGATTTTCTAAGAGAAGGTACACAGATGCAAAAAGGAGAAATACCCATTTGTACATGTTGAGTTTGAGATGTTTAAATTCCAGTTATACTGATTTCAGAATTTTCTAAACCAAAATAAGGAGATTATGAAAATTGACGGTAAAGTCAAAAGGCGAGATTACTACATGAGTTGGAAATATGGACCCCCTACCACCCATATGAACACATTTAGCAAAAGATGAAAAGACAGTAAGTTCAAAATAAGAAAAAAATGTTCAATCTGGGGAGAAAATGATGTCTGTCTTGAGAATGTGCACCATCACCTAACTTAGATCCCAACTCGGAAATACCATGATATCTCAAAGAGAGAGATTAGAGCTCTTGACAACATACTTAATTTTCAATTTCAATCTATTTTTTATAAAAATGACCAAGAAATACTGCAAAGAAAATTACTTAATTTTCTTTGATGAATGAGTGGCTTATTAACAGCTGCATTTATCACTGGAGTTAAGTTGGAAGTTAGAAATTACCATGTGTTAATTATGAACATGAACATTAGTGGCAACACCAGAGAAACTGGAAGTAGACTGACTCTGGCTATTTATTCTAATATGCCTATGAGATATCCATGTGAAGATGGCAAGTAGACAGTTGGACACAGAAGTCTGGGGCTCAGAGGACAGGTCCAGGTTGAAAACACAAATGTGGAAGTCATCAACTTACAGATGGTATTTAAGCCATGACACTGGTATCTCTTGGGATGAGTATAGATAGAGGAGAGGGGTTTGCCAATATTTACGGGTCAGGAAGACAAAAGAGTAACAATAATACAGAGGCCAATGAAGGTGGAGGAAAATCAGGGGCAAATAATCTTCTAGAAGCCACATTAAAAAAAAGAGAAAAGTTCAAGAAAGAAGTGTTCAGTGAGTCAAATACTACTGAAAGGTCAAATAATATGAAAAACTATTAGTGAAATTTGACAAAACAAAGGTCAGAACAGAGAAACAATGTAGGCAACTGCTAAAAAAAAGGGGGGGGGGCTGGACAGATGGAGATTGTTAACATCTGTGATATCACTCTTAAATAATTGTGAATGACTGGCTAAGAAAATAGTAATAATTTGAAAACTTTAGAGGATACTCCATAAACACTGTAAAGACAAAAAGAAATGAGTTTTTAAAATTGAGATACAATTCACATACCATAAAACTCACCATTTAAAAATGTACAATTCCAAAAAATGAACTATTGGGACCTCATCAAGATAAAAAGCTTCTGCACAGCAAAGGAAACAATCAACAAAACTAAAAGTCAACCAATGGAAGGGAAGAGGATATTTGCAAATGACAGATCAGTTAAAGGGTTAGTACCCAAAATCTATCTAAGAATTTGTCAAACTCAACACCCAAAAAACAAATAATCCAGTGAAGAAATAGGCAGCAGACATGAACAGACACTTTTCCAAAGGCATCCAGGTGGCTAACAGATACACGAAAAGATGCTCAACATCACTCATCATCAGAGAAATACAAATGAAAACCACAATGAGATACCACCTCACACCTGTCAGAATGACTAAAATAAACAAGTCAGGAAACAATAGATGTTGGCGAGGATGCAGAGAAAGGGGAACCCTTTTGTACTGGTGGGAACGAAAACTGGTGTAGCCACTCAGGAAAACAGTATGGAGGTTCCTCAAAAAATTAAAAATAGAACTACCCTATAACCCAGCAACTGCACTATTAGGTATTTATCCAAAGGATACATAAATGCTGATTCGAAGGAGCACATGCACCCCAATGTTTACAGCAGCGCTATCAACAGGAGCTAAATTATGGAAAGAGCCCAATTGTCTACTGACTGATAAAGGGATATATATGTATATATACATAAAGGGATAAAGAAGATATATGTGTGCACACACACATAGGAATATTACTTGGCAATTGAAAAGAATGAAATCTTGCTTTTGCAACAACGTCAATGGAACTAAAGTGTATTATGCTAAGTGAGAACAGAGAAAGATAAATATCATTATTTCACTCATGTGGAATTTAAGAAACAAAGCAGATGAACATAGGCGAAGGGAAGGAAAAATAAGATAAAAACAGAAAGGGAAGAAAACCATAAGAAACTCTTAAATACACAGAACAAACTGAGGGTTGCTGGAGGGGAGGTGGGTGGGGGTCTGGGCTAAACGGGTGATGGGCATTAAGGAGGGCACTTGTTAGGATGGGCATTGGGTACTATATGAGTGATGAACCACTGGGTTCTGATTCATACGCTGTATGTTAACTTGAATTTAAATAAATTTTTAAAAATAAATAAAATGTAAAAAAAAAAAGACAATGTGCAATTCAGTGGTTTTTATTATACCAAGGTTGTGCAATCATCACCATTAATTCTAGAACATTTTCATCACCCCAAAAAGAAACCCCATAACCACAAGTATTCATTCCCTATCCCCTGCTCCCTATGACCACTAATCTACTTTCTGGGCACTTCGGTTACCTCTACCTCTTGGTTGTTGTGAATAATGCTGCTATGGTAATTCGTGTGCGAGTTTTTATTCAGACATATATATTCAGTGCTCTTGAGTTTATACCCAGGAGTGGAATATGCTAAGTTATATGGCAATTCTATGTTTAACTTTCTGAGGAACTGATAAACTGTTTTCCAAGGTGGCTGCATCATTTTACATTCCCACCAGAAATGTAGGAGGGTTCCAATTTCTCTACATCCTTGTCAACAATGGTTATTTTTTTCTTTTTTTAATTATTATTATTATAGCCATCTCAGTGGTATCTCACGGTGGTTCTCATTTGCATTTCTCTAATGACAAATGATGCTAACCATCTTTTCATGTGTTTACTGGTCATCTGTATATCTTCATATGGAGAAAGGTCATTCAAATCCTTTATTCTTTTAGAAATCAGTTTGTCTTTTTGTTATTGAGTTGTAAAATTTTCTACATAGTCTAGATACTAGGCCCTTATAAGAAATAGGATTTGTAAATATTTTCTCTCATTCTGTGGACTACCTTTTCACTTTCCTGATAGTGTCCCTTGACACAAGAGTTTTTAAGTTTGATGAAGTAAAAAATAATGAGTTTTGAGATATTATTAAAATTCTGCTTCCGGGATGCCTGGGTGGCTCAGTCAGTTACGCATCCAACTCTTGGTTTCGGCACAGGTAATGACCTCATGGTTTGTGGGTTTGAGCTGCCAGCACAGAGTCTGCTTGGGATTCTCTGTCTCCCCCTCTCTCTGCCCCTTCCCTGCTCAAGCTCTCTTTCTCAAAAATAAACATTTAATTAAAAAATAAAGTTTAGTTTGCAAAACAATGTTAAAAAGCCAGCACCTTGTTTCTTTAAACACACACACACAATTACAGCAATGCCATAAAACTATTCATCTTCTTTGTCAGAGGTAGGTCAGGGTCCAGACATGCCACCCAGAAATCTGGCAAGCTAAGATACCATGGAGGACAGCAAAAGGCGATACATGACCTGTCTAAGGACACATGGTTGATATGTAACAAAGCCAAGACTTTAGCGTAGGTCTTCCAACCTCAAAATAGACACTCTTTTCACTACTGCAGTAGTTAGCACATGGTCTGCTCCAGTATGAGAGGCAACGTACCTAAGAAGTAAAGTAAGAGCACTGGATTAAGAACCGGGAAGCCAGGTTTGAGAACTGTAACCAACTCAGCGTGTCAGCTTGGGCAAGTTGCTTCATTTCCCCCTCTTCAACTGTGTCCATAAAATGAGGAGACTGGCACAGATAAGCTTCAATGTCTCTTCACTATAAACATTTTAGAGAAACCACTACTGACTAAACAGAACAGTTGGAAACAAAACAAACAAAAAACTCTTCATATATCAGAACCAGAAAGGATTTAAAAAATAATCTAAGATAGTAGTGCTCAACCTGGAAGTAACTACTAAAATGTAGAGGGGCGCCTGGGTGGCTCAGTTGGTTAAGTGTCTGACTTCAGCTCAGGTCATGATCTCGCGGCTGGTGAGTTCAAGCCCCACATCGGTCTCTGTGCTGTGACAGATCAGAGCCTGGAGACTTGTTTCTGATTCTGGGTCTCCCTCTCTCTCTGCCCCTCTTCTGCTTGCGCTCTCTCTCTCTCTAAAATAAATATTAAAAAAATATTAAAATATAGAGGAAATAAGTAAATAAATAAATAGCTATATGTAAAAACATGCAGCTGTCCAGGTCCCACCTCCAGAGAATCTGATTCAGGTCTGGGATGAGGTCCAGAAACCTGTATTTTTAACTAAAACCCCAACGGAGTCTGATGTCTTCATATCATGTTAGGAAAAAATAGGAAGCTGAAGCCCAGAGTAACCAGCTAATTAGCAGCAGCTATATATAGACAGATAGATAAGTGCTTACTATATGCCAGATATATAGTGCCAGACACCTTCTAAGGTAAATATTATTATTTAAAAAAAAAATTTTTTTTTAACGTTTATTTATTTTTGAGACAGAGAGAGACAGAGCATGAACGGGGGAGGGTCAGAGAGAGGGAGACACAGAATCGGAAACAGGCTCCAGGCTCCGAGCTGTCAGCACAGAGCCCGACGCGGGGCTCGAACTCACGGACTGTGAGATTGTGACCTGAGCCGAAGTCGGCCGCTCAACTGACTGAGCCACCCAGGCGCCCCAAAGGTAAATATTATTATTATTCCCACTTTACAGATGAGGAAACTGAGACACAAAGAGATTTATTAACTTGCCAAGAATACATATCTGCTAAGTGGCAGAGCCAAGATTCAAAGCCAGACATACAGCCTGGCTCCAGAGCCTTTGTTCTCAACTACTAAGATATAAAAGCTGTGCTTTAGGATCAGGATGAACAGTCCAGGATGAACAGTCCAGCCAGGAGACAAAAATTCAGGTATGAAGTTAAAAGGGTCTGAATATAGCTTCTAAAAAACACAGTTTAATACCACATTTTAATAGCCAAAACAATTCACCCAGGAGACAAAAATCCATGGACAAGGCTAAAAGGATTTGGATATAGTTCTGGAAAGCATGGTTTAATACCTATGTCAATTTTAATAGCTAAAACAATTAAGCAAGTAATTTTTCTTTACAGCCTGCTATGTAGAACAAAATGCTTTGATGTATTTTGTGGGCAAAAAAATCTTACTGCAATAATCTAAATTATTCTGTGATAGAAGTTGAAAAATTATATTTGCATACTTATTTTTAAGATCAGGAAGGTAGAATTGCTTTGTTCTCAGTTTCACAGGCACAGAAATTCACATCTGCTTACAGAAAGCTAGAAGCACATTTGCATCTCTTTATTACATTTCTTCACAGGAAGTGCCACTACAGCTGCAGGAAATAAAAATAAAAGCTCTTAAAAAAAATCAAGACAAATAAAATTAAAGAGGCTGTAAGGTAACAGCCTCTCAATCCCACAGAGCAAAAACTTCTTTATTCATTTAGATCCTGCTCCACTGAGAATAACATTTTTCCCCATGTTTCCCTTCCATAGTACCCTCAGTTTTCAGACAATTAGAGGCACCATCTCAAAAGCAGTTTCTGATGATGGAGGGGGCAGATCTGAAGGTTTTTTGTCTGCTAAATTCAATGCTGTAAGTATTTATTCTGTATTGATCACCTCAGAGAACTATAAGAACCTTTCATGGGAAACTGGACAAATACAAATTGGTAGAAAAATACAAGACAGTAGGTCAGGTCATATTAAATGACAGTTTAATTCCCATGTGCAATAAATGCTAGAGAAATTAGAGGAACAACCTGATGTAAAGCTAAAATAAAGTTTTCTGAGAAAAAGCACCTAAACACATCTTGACTTATTTTCTCTCCCCTAGGTCCCTCACTTCTTGGGTTAATTCTGCCGAGTGCTCCTTTGTGAGGCCTTTTATCTACTTCTGCTGCTCAAGTTGGGGTTCTCATCACCTGGTCATTTTCTCTTTACAGCCATTTACAAAGAACATTTACCAAACTGTACAATTTAATATTAACAACAAGCCTATAATACATATGGGAATCCACATTGTTTACAAGGAAATTCAACTTATTGCAACTTATCCAAGGCCATGTGGCCTTTATCATGCTGCACTAGAACTCAAACTTGCCTTTCTTTTTAAATAAACCTTATACGCCAGTAAGGTATAAGGCCTTATCAGAAGACTTTTAATTTCTACTTCAACTTATCTAATTTTCCAAAACCACTGTATATAGTCTCAAAACCTTCAACAGCTTCCTACTCTTGCTCCAAGCAATCCATTTCCTCTTCAATCTGATTCTACCTTCATGTCACTACAGGTCTCTTAGGACAGTCCGCAGTCAACTCACCACCCAAAACATCAGGCACCATCTGCACTATCATTTGCTCAAGGACATTCTTACCTAGTATGCTGTCCTCTCTTCAAAAATAAGATACTAGCTCCACTCTCAGACATGAACGAGGTCTTCCCCTGGGGCCCTCACCCGCTTATCAAGTAGATCTCAGGGATCGTTCTCTCTTGCATTTGAACTTCTGTAAAAAGCACACATCTGAATACACCAAATACTTTTAATATATTGGGTACCTCCATGTCCTATAATCAGCTATACTGAGTTACATTATTTTTTTTTAAGTTTGAGAGAGAGAGAGAATCCAGGCTCCACACCGTCAGCACAAGCCTGACGTGGGGCTCAAACTCACAAACTGTGAGATCATAACCTTAATGGAAATCAAGAGTTGGACATTTAACCGAGTAAGCCACTCAGACACCCCACGGAGTACTTTTTTTTTTTAATTTTTAAAATATTTTATTTATTGAGAGAAAGAGAGGCAGAGCATGAATGAGGGAGGGGCACAGCGAGAGAGGGACACAGAATCCAAAGCAGACTCCAGGCTCTGAGCTGTCAGCACAGAGCCCGACGTGGGGCTCGAACTCACCAGCCATGAGATCATGACCTGAAACGAAGTCAGACGCTCAACCGACGGAGCCACCCAGGCGCCCCCTGCCCCCAGTACTTTCTGACAGAATTCTTTATGTTTTCCTTTGCCATTGAACATATGTATTAGACACTATAGGTCAAAGAGATCATTCATGTATATCACCTCATTTGATTCTCCCCAAAACTGTACTAGTTCAGATGAAGAAAAGTAAGCTTAGTGAGGTTAACTGACTTGCCAGGCCTCATACAGGGTGAAATTAACAAAGCTACTTCAAAGCCTAAATCTTATGATCCTCAAATCCAGTTTCTGCCAATAATGCAATGATGTTGTATACTTTTCAGTAATCATTACCTTAACAGAAACGCCCATGAGTAATGTTTGCTGGTAATGATCTAAACAGAGGGAAAACAAGAGCACTCAATGGGACAGGATAAGCATAGGCTGTTGAGATGCTCACCAGCAGAAAGGCAGGATTTGTGTACGAAAATGACTATCAATTCCCAATACTCTCACGTGTCTTGGAGCAATTTACCATCCCAATTCCCAGAACATGTTCTCCTCTCTTAAAAATGGTTAAGACTGGGGTGCCTGGGTGGCTCAGTCGGTTGAGTGTCTGACTTCGGCTCAGGTCATGATCTGTTAGTGAGTTCAAGCCCCATGTTGGGCTCTGTGCGGACAGCTCAGAGCCTGGATGGAGCCTGCTTCAGATTCTGTGTCTCCCTCTCTCTCTGCTCCTCCCCACTTGTGCTCTGTCTCTCTAAAAAATAAATAAACATTAAAAAAAATTTTTTTTTAATTGGTTAAGACTGTGAGAACCATATGACTCAAAACCAATGACACCTAAAAACAGAAGCAAAAAGACCTGGATCTGAATCCCTCAATATGATCATATATTCATTTCTTAGGCACCTACCATATGTTAGGCACAAGGAATTCCAACAAAAGCTGCTTTCAATTAAAGCAAGAAATCCTATTTACTATATTAAAAGCTCCATACTTAATATTTCTCATCAAACTGGCCCAGGGCCCCCACAATGAGAGAACTGGAAGGGACTAACACACTTTAGGCTAAGTCCCTCATTTAACAGATGAAGCAACAGGGAGAACAAAGCATTATTTGAAGGTCACACAGCTAATTAGAGGCAGAACCAGTACTCCTTGCAAGTGTTTCTAACAAGATGCTCTGCAAAGGGCAAGAAGGCCCAACAGAGGAGTTTTCCCTTTTTCTTTTCCTTTAAGCCTTTGTTGCTAGGACCGCAGTTAAAAAAAAACAACAACAACAACAAAAAATGGATTGGTGGAAAGGGAAAGAGGCAACCTAGAGCATGCAGCAAGTTCACGAATCCGACTCACTGACTGCAATTAGTGGCAGGTATAGGGGTAAAAAGAGGGGGGAGTGGGAAGAAAGCGAGAGAAAAAAAAAATCTCAAAGGCTTCCTGTCATCCCAATAAGGGAAGTTCAGTAATAGCAGTACCGTGATAAAACACCCAGAAACTTGAGTAAGCAAAAGGTCAAGAAGCACTTAGAATCTGCAACAGCACCCAAGTGTGGTGACCGTGATGGGGAGTTTGGGGACTACTGACTTCGAGTAGCTGCTTTCATTCCTTCGGGCTTCAGATTTCCCAATGAAATGGGCACATCAACTGTGACCCCCCAGCACCTCCGAGGAAAACGATGGCTGCATTGAAATGTGGGAATAATCAAATTATCCCCAAAAGCTGTGGTGGCCAGCGTTAAGGACCAGGCACACTTCCAAGAAGAAAAGAAAACCTGAAGGGAATGAGGCAAGGTTCGAGTTGTGGAGATCGGGCTACAAGCGCCCGTAGGGTTCCCAGGGTGGGCCAGGGGAGGACAACCCGCTGAAAAAGCCACAGAAGAAAAGGGGGGCGGGGATGGGAAGGTGGAATCGCTGCCTCCCGGGCCTCCCCAGGTCTCGGCTGTCCCCCCAAAGCGGCTCCTCACCTTATCCAACAAGCCACTGCGGCTACTGCCTGTCCCGCAGCTGGGACCACCGCCAGCCCCACTGCTGCCTCCTCCACCACCAGTCCTCCCGCCCTGTGCAGACGCCGCCGCCATCTTGTCTGCCTCAGCGTCTCCCTCCCCTCCTACTTGTCCGAAGCCGATTGGCTGAAGCTGACGGCGTATCGCGCCGCCAAGAGCCCATCGGGATCCGTAGTTCGGGGCTGGCTGACGTGCGGTGGCAGCGGAAGTGGCCGCGGGGCTTGCCGGGACTTATAGTAGTTAGAAGTTCCGCCCACCGGTTGCCGCCTACGCGGCCTGCCGCAGAGGCGCGGTTACCAAGGGGGTGGAGAAGGTAGTGGTAGGCGCCACCGTGGAGAGGCTCCGAGATTCCCGGGAGGGTCGCGGGCGCGCAGCCCGTCTTGTCCGGACGCGGCCTCCGCGGACGCCTCGGAGGCGGAAGCGACGACGGAGGCAGGTGCGGCTGGAAACTTAGTTTGTGTGAGGGGTTAGAGTCTCCTCTGCTCCAGAAGAGTTTCCAAAGAGGCGGCAGGAACTCTTCCTTCGTCCTTCCTAGCCCCGTTACAGTACTTACTGGTTATTCTCTCTAGTACTGTCCTCTTAGGTGTCAGTAACGTTTTCGTGTTATAGGGAACTCGCATTCACGGAATATCCACCGTCTGCCAGGCTGTGTACTGTGTGCATTTATTATATCCGTCCTGTCAGGTAGTCCACTAACAGCCCCTGCAATTAGTGGCAGATGAGGAAACTAAGAAACTTACCAAGGCCAAATAACGTGTATCCGGACCTGGTTTAGAAGCCAGGGGTTTTTGACGTCAAAACGCGTGGTATGTTCCTTCTGCCACTCTACTTTTAATAGTTTTAGGATGTAAGAGTATTCTACATTTTCTATTCATTTTTGTTAAATAATTTCTATTCACCTTTCTATTCACCTTTTCCATAAATATTTATTGAGAACCAACATTGCTCAGAAGTGTACCAAGGGGGACTGGAGGATCAAGACAGACTTGTTCCCTACTCTCTCTTGGAACGTCTACTCTAGTGACCTAGAGTTATCACATAACGGGATTATATTATACTATGAACTCTTACATTGCATCGCTTGTTTTTGTTTTTATCTCCATTAATCCCTACTAAGTGTCCGAATAATTGAACAAATGCTTACCGAGTGCTTACTATTTAGCAGTCACTGTTTTGGTAACTGGGGATATATTTCTAAATAATGGGCTAAACACCTGTCTTGGTGAAGCTAACGTGATAATAATTATCACTAAATAATATTAGATGGGATTGCTTCACCTGTGAAGCAATCCAGGAAGATGCTCCTGTAGCTTTTTACTGTTTCTCTTTTACATCTTTTCATTTTTCAAGACCCAGCTCTAATGTCATTTGCCCTGTGAAACCTTTCCTGATCCTTAGTTTTTCCTTCTTTGCAGACAGAATGAAGACCTCCTTGGCATTGTGTTTATAGTTCAGTTTAGTTCAGTAAACACTCATTGCATCCCTTCAATGGGCCAGACCCTGTATGAAGTGCTGGGGATAAAGATATAGGTAGGACCTAGGCCTGGCCTTTGAGGGGCTCACAGCCTGGGATTGGGGGTGTGAGGAGTGGGGAACGGACACGTAAGCAGGCCATTATACTACAGCATGATGGAGTGTTTCCATTAAGAGGTGGGCTGAGGTGGTAGCACAGAGAAGGGTCAACATGAGGAGGGGGAGATACAGTAAAGTTGCCTCTGTGAGCCAGGCAAAGAAGAGGGGCAGATGTGTCATAGGCCAAAAGGATGGAAGGCACATGTATGCAAATGAGCACCATTACTCTGTGTGTGTTGGAGCTGGGAGGCCTTACAATTAGGCTGAGATTAGCTGCTTCAAGTTTGAGATAGAGACCCGAGGTAGCTGAAGCTAACTAAGCAGGTGGCCTCTGAGTCTGGAATTTGGACTTTCTTTTTTCCACCATCCAGGTAAAGTTCATACTTGCTTTAGAGTTACTTTCTAGACAATGTAATGTGGTGATTATGTGCCCTTCCTAGCCCACTAGTTGTAAATCCACACCTCCTTACCTGGTATTCTTCATATGGAACTGGAATTTCTAGGATTAGTTGTGTCCAGGTCTGTATGCTCTCCACAAGTCTGAGTCTGATTCATCCTTTGTATATGTATGCCAAATATCTTTTCCCAGACAGTGTCTTATCTTCCAACTCTGTTTTTGCAGTTTTTATCATGTATAAATATATTTTGCATTAGTGATTGTATAAATGATCCTTTCCTTCCTGATTCGTGACTTGCACAACTTATTTAAGCACTCTAGCTCCACCCCATCGTCATAAAATTACTCTCGTTTCGCCTTCTCATCCATGTTTCTGTCTTTTTGTATTTATGGGATCTTTAGTTTTTTGGTATTTTTTTTTAGGCCCCAGCTGAGACACATTTTGGAGCAGAGGGTCACATTAAGATGTAATTAATGAGAAAATACAAGAGGTCTGAATGACAGGCTAAGAAAGAGTATAATATCTCTTTTACAGGTGAAGAAACAAAAAAAAAAGGAAGTCAAAGGGTCTTTCCCAAGATCAAAGATCAAGTAAGTACCCTGCAGATCAGAAACAAGGTTCCCATATTTTGTAAGTTACTGGAGTCTTTTCCCAACAGTCATCATCTCTAACATTCCCCAGCCAGCTGTTTACTCATTCATTCATTCACCTATGTAGCAGATAGGTGTGGTGGGTCACAACAGAGATTACTGAAAAACAGATTGACTGACTCACTATTGATCTTTTTCCATCCATCTGTCAATCCATTCATCTTCCCAACACATTTTTAGTGAATACTAGGTTCTGTGCCAGGCTCTGGAATTACATAGGTGAATAAGGTATCATAGGTCCCACGGCAGGTGAGAAGTTGGTAAGGGGAGCAAAAGTTGGTAAAGGGAGCAAAGAAAAGTGGTAAGCACTATACTAGAAGTATAAGATGTTGTGTGAACACCTAGGAAGGGCATCCAATCCTTTTTGGAAATTCAGTGCCCTGTGTTGAACCAAAGGAGATACCAACAACACTCATTCCACAGATAATTGTGGAATCTATTATGTGCCAGGTGCTGTGTTAGGTAATGGGAGTAAAGAAATGAACACCATAGGTGTTCTCCTTCCTCTAAAGGAATTTAGAGTATAGCTGGGGATATCAGAAATATGTATAAAAACTCCTCGGCCCTGGGAGTACATCATATTCTTCGTTTGGCTCACACACATTTATTGGGATTTCCTATGAGCATTCCAAAGGTGGAAGAAGAAACAGTGAATTGGATATGTTTCCAGACGTGGAGGTTCACGGGCCATTGAAGGAACCCCTTCATGATTGTTAGTAACCTTATGAGATAGAAAGGGCTCCAGCCATGAAAGAGAGAAGAAATACTCCAGTGTTTAGTCAAAGCAGCAGCTATTTCCCTCTGTAAGGTTCAGTGAAGGCATTGCAGAAAAGGTGGCATCTGGACTGGGTCTAGAAAGAAGCTTTTTAAAAATTTATTACCTCATTTAATTCTTACAATAATTCTCCAAGACACAGGTTTTTATCTTCAGTTACATGTGAGAAATTTGAGATACAAAGAGGTAAAGGTATTGCCTAAGGTCATTCAGCTTAGTGTTAGCAACTAGACTCAGATTTAAGCCTCTGATCTCTAAAATTGTTGCCCTTCTTACTGCATCACTCTACCTTGCATATTTGTCACTTCCCAGAAACATTTTCTCAGGACACCTGATCCTATCTTCTCACTCTGCTCCTTCCTTTTACTGAATTTTGTCCTGTACCCTCCATCTCAGGGACCATATCCTTGCCCTAGCCAGGAATGTACAGGTTCCAAAACCTCTGCTACCCCAAGTTTTCTGAAGCTGTTCCAAGGCAGATCTGGGAATGGCTGGATCTCTTTATTTTTTTTTTTTTAAGACTTTATTTTTAAGTAATCTCTGTACCCAACATGGGGCTCGAACCTACAACCCTGAGATCAAGTGCCACACACTCTATTGACTGAGCCAGCCAAGTTCCCTGGCTGGCTTTCTTTAAAGAAAAATCTCAAATCTCTTAAGAGCTCAAGGTTTAAGAAATTTGGGTCATTGATTAGAGATTTATTCCTTACAGAAGTAGCATTTGAACTGAATCTTAAAGCATGAGATTAACCAGATGAACAAGATGGAGAAGGCTATTTTAGGCCAAAGGAACACAGCTAGGGAAGAATGAATGTGTTTGAAGAATAGAAAATGATTCTATGACAGGGGTCAAGCTAATACATATTGTAAGAACTTCTATCTCCTAGAGCTGGGCCACCAATTTGATCTTTTCTAGTAATGTACTCTCTGAAAGAACTTTTAGCCAAAAATCTTGTTCTCAGAAAAATATAAATCTCAACGATTGCAATTAGCATCTTATGTCTAGAAAGCCATCCTCATTTAAAACTGTTCATTGGTAAGCTACTGGTAGAGTTTCCAGAAGTGTTGGGTCTCTGGGAAGGGCTTATCTAGAAGAATCTCCTCCCCAAAATGCATCAGGACCACCAGTGATATTTCTTTTTAAATCAAAATACGATGTTTAAATGGCCCATGTATGTTATAAGGCACTTATTTCTGATACAGAAAATAAGGTCATGCTCAGTACAGAAAATGCATTAGCTTGAGAATTGGGAGAAATGAGCTTTGGACCTGTCCTGTCCAAATACTAGTCATTGGCTACAATATGGTACTGAGTATCTGCAATGTTGCTGTCCAAAAAGAGATGTTCTATAAATGAAAAATATGTAAGTGGCTACTAAAAAATTTAAAATCATATATATATGTATGTGTGTATATATATACATATACATACATATATACACATACATACATATATATATATACATATATACATACATATATATAAATTATTTCTATGAGCCTGATGGGCAGTGCTGACCGGAGCTGGAAAGGTTAGGACATGGGACTCCAGGGGCCTTCAAGAGCAGGCTCAAGTTCGCTCAGTGGGAATCCAATGAAGAAGACTGTTTTAGTATTCTAGGTGGGAGATAGTGAAAGGTTTAATAAAAACAGTACAATGAAACAGTCTTCCTGAGCTAGAATTGTCTTGACCCAGTGACCAGTTAATGGAATCCCATCTCACCTAGCATTATTTTTCTCAGACCTCTCTTTCCAAAGCACAGCTTGGGTCATGGTTTTCCCCAGCTCAGATACTGTCCATAGCTCTCAGTTACCTACAAGGGGAAGCCTGAGCTCCTAGCCTGGCACTGAAAGCCTTTGAGAGCAGGCAGCATCCTCTCTGTCCAGCCTTATTGTCCAAAACTCTCAAACACACATCCTTCTCCTTCCTAGGTCAGGTGGTTTCTTTACTGTGCCACAAGTGCCCACTACCATGCATTTGGTCCTGTGGCCCTTTTTGTTTGGAATGCTTATCCTTTTCTCTATTAGCAATCTCAGTTCATCTCTCAAATCCTGTTTATGTGGTTCAAATTTCATTACTTGCACAGCACATAATCTTGTCTAAAATGTGAACTCCCTCTTTCCTGAAGTCTGTTAAAACAAAGAACATTTCTAGTAAGCACTTAAAAGGTACTAGGCACTACCTTTTTTTTTTTAATTTATTCTCAAGTTAACATACAGTGTAGTCCTGGCTTCAGGAGAAGATTCCAGTAATTCATTACTTACACATAACACCCAGTGCTCATGCCAACATAGGCACTACCTTCCTAACTTGATCCTCCCTTCTGTCTGTTAAGGTGGGTGTTATTACTCCCATTTTATGGGTGAGGAAACCGACGTTCAGAGGGGTACAGTCACAGGGTGGGGAAAGGTAGTCAGGATTTAGACCAAGTCTGTCTGAGCCCAAAGGTGGTCTTTTTAGTGTTCCACTGAGTTAGGAGTGATTTGAACCAAAAAACCCAGGGCCTTGGTCTCCCTCTCTCCCTCTCCATTTGAAGGACCAGTCCATTTTTCTTAAAAAGGGTGGGGGAGGGGATGCCTGGGTAGCTCAGTCAGTTTAGCATTCCACTCTAGATCTCAGGGTCATGAATTGGAGCCCCGCATCAAGTGCTATGTTGGGCTCCTTGTTGGGTCTGAAGCCTACTTTAAAAAAAAAAAAAGTCCAGCCCATTACAGGAGAGGGGCCTTTTGGGTCTCAGAAATAGAGCATATTTCAGGTATGATGGTGCTGGTGGGCTCACAAGCTGTGTTTGGTGAGAGAGCTATGTTGCCCCTTCTCACACTCCCTTACTTTCCTTGCTTGACTCTTAGGGAGATGGCTTCCTCAGGAATCTATAAGCTGGATAACGGGAAGCCTTATTTGAACAACTGCTTTCCAGCCAAAAATCTCCTTCGGATGCCAGAAGAAGGTCAGGTGACTTCTCTAATTGATACTTGGGCTTCAATTGACACCTTTCTCCTACTTCAGAATGACCTCATATCCACTCCTTTCTCTCCAACCCAATTTACTCCTCTCCCCAGCTCTACCCAACCTCATCCCTTCCCATCCATTTTCTCTCTGAATTCTCAGGGAGCTTTCTAAGTGCACATCTAACCATAGTGTTCCCTTCTGTTCAGTTACTTCTCATTGCTGGCTTCTTTACCTGATATTCTGTATTCAGAGTCTAACCTTCCCTTATCCTTTGCTACAACCCCATTCCTTTACATATGCCCTATTCTGTAGTGTTTTCTTTTCACATAGCTTGTTTTATTTGCCCAGAATGTTCCAGCTATCATTCTAGTTATCCAGACTTTTTCCCATCCCATAAGACCCAGCTCTTCCAGTAAGCTGTGTCTAGCTACTCCAGCCCTCAGTGACCATCCTCTCTTGTGAGCCGTCTTCTTCTCTGTGTTTATTATTTGTTGAGTAATCATATTCTGCCAAGCTCCTAAATAAAATGGCTAAATAAAATGACTCTGCTAAGTAGTTTTTCACACATTCATCTAGTTAAAAACTCCCATGGGGCAGGGACTCCTCATAACACTGAGCAGAGCCCTACGGATGCAACACTGCCAAGAAGTAGGAGTTGACTAGATTGAATTTGTTACTTTGAAAGGGTAGAGCAAGGGGGAAGTATCCCTTGTTTACTCCAGATGAAATGACTTGCTGGTTATTCTGTATGTGGAATACTGGAAGAACTTTCTCCTCCAATCCATCCTCCCCACTTCTCTAGAGTGATTTCTTTTTTCACGTAGAGACCTTCTTTGGCCACCTACAAACCCTCCTGTGGGGCTCTCAGTATGAGCTCATAATTTTATACCCACACCCCCTTACACACACAGAGAGATAGAGAAATAAATATAGCCATGTGCATCTGCGTGTGTTAGTATATGTATGTATATTTCCTAGGCTACTGAGAGCAGTGACACCTCAGTTGCAAAGAGTATGCCTGCTGCTTAGATCCTGGTTTCTGAATATGATTCTCCAGTAAAAGAGCCGGGGCTCCTCAGAGAAAACATTGTTTCCAGGGCTGGGGCCAGAAAAATACAAATTGTACCTGGAACGTTGTATAGTAATAGAAAGTACAGAAGTGCTCAGAAAAAATGAGGAGGGTGTATAAGAAGGACATAGGAGCTAACCTGAAGAAGCTCCCAGTGGCCAAAGCTGGGACAACCTAAACAACAAAATAAATAAAGGTAGAATTGGGTTGTAAATAAATATGCATGAGCCCATACTGATAAAAATAAATATTTGAATATTTAAATAAGTGTAGGAAAAGGAACAACTCTTCCTACAGTAGAATTTCAGTTAATGCATGAAGAAGGAATGAAGGAAATAGAAAATCACTGTTAAAACATCACAATAATACTTTTTACAGATAAGAAGCTTCTATGGTTGTGTATCAGGATTCTCCAGAGAAATAGAACCAATAGGATACGTATTTATATCCTACTCATTCTGTTTTCATATACATATGTGTATTATGGAATTGGCTTATGAAATTATGCTGGCATAATTATGAATAATATGCTGGCAAGACTGAAATCTGTAGGGAAGATCTGATGCTGAGGTCTTAAGGCAACAGTTTTTCCTCCTTTGGAAAACCTCAGGTTTTGCTTTTAAGTTTTTTCAACTGATTGAGTGAGGCCCATGTACATTATTGAGGATAGTTTCCTTTACTTAAAGTCAACTGATTGCAGATGTTAGCCACATCTACAAAATACATTGACAGCAACACCTAGATTAGTGTTTGATTGAATAACTGTTTACCATGGCCTAGCCAATTGACATATAAAATCAACCATCACAGATGCTAGTATTAGTGGGTCAAAGTATGGTGAGGAACAGGACATTTGCATAGTCTCAAGGTATCTTTATTAATTACAAAGTGAAAAATAATAACTTCTCAGTAGGGAAGTTGGAACCACCACCCTAACCAAGTGATCAAAATTAACATCACCAGTAATCAGATATATTGATATCACCTGTCATCTGATATCATGCACT
Organism: Lynx rufus; assembly: GCF_022079265.1. NCBI lineage: Eukaryota > Metazoa > Chordata > Mammalia > Carnivora > Felidae > Lynx > Lynx rufus. Next base: position 57,302,417 of record NW_025814897.1, read on the forward strand.
GAGAAGGGCACAGCATCACTTCTGTGCTAGTTTTGCCAAAGCACAGAACCTTAGTCTAATTATAGGAAAGCATACAACAAATTCAAATTGAGGGACATTCTATAAAATAATTGACCAGTCCTCTTCAAAAGTGTCAAGATCACAGAAAAAAAGAAAGACTGAAGAAGTGTCACAGATTGGGAGATTCTAAGGAGACATGACAACTAAATGAAATGTGAGATACCCTGGAAACAGAAAGGGGACATTAGTGAGAAATCTGGCAAAATTCAAAGGAGGCTTTGGATTAGTTACTGACGTACCAGTGTTAATTTTTTGCCTTCAATCATTATGATTATTTAAGATGTTAACATTGGGGGAACTGGGTGAAACCTGTAGAGAAACTATTATTTTCACAACTTTTCTAGAAGTCTTATGTCATCTCAAAATGAAAAAATACAGTGGGGGGAACATTCCCATGGATACTCTTTGTGCTAAAAGTCTACCCCTTTAAAACCCAAGCTTCTTGGGATACCTGGGTGGCTCAGTTAGTTAAGCGTCCTACTAGGTCATAATCTCCCAGTTCATGAGATCGAGCCCCCTGTCAGTCTCTGTAGTGTCAGAAAGATTCTCTCGCTTGCTGTCTCATAAAGAACAAACAAACAAAAATCAAAAAACCAATCTCCTTATTCTGATCCTCCAGACCTTTTCTGATCTGAGTCTCCTGACCTCCTTAGCCTCATCTCTTTTCCCTCATGTTCATCTTCTACACAGTCTGAGCCTTACTTTCTGGTCATGTTGGGAATTTGGGCACTAACTCACACTGGAGTCTCTGGGAGGGCTATTAGAATAGGACAAAGGTCTATGCCCCAGATGGGGACAACCCTGAGAAATGGATTATCTGGAATGTCAGGCCCGGAGTGGGAGATGGTTCATGGCAGACATAGGGCAGGAGCTGCATCCAAGAGGCAGGTTGAGTCAGGGCAAGCCCCTGAAGCAGGATAGTGGACTATGAGGACAGGGAGTCAATGCTCAGAGGCACTGAGCTGATTCCCACAGCTCTGTGCTGTTCTTCTGCATGCTCCTGATCTTTTTTGCTTCTGGGTACTTCTTGTGCTCTTCCCTCTGCCCAGGATACCTGTCTTTTCCATCTCCATCTAGTCAACCTTAAACTTACTAGATCTAGCTTTGCCTAGGCTGGTAGCTCCCCTTTCAGTGCTTTTACAGTACCCCTTCTATTATTAAGCTCTTTGAGTCAGGGCCTCTGTCTTACTCATCTCCACAGCCCTAGCTCCTAGCACAATGTTGATGCTCAGAAAAGGTCTGGATGAGTAATTGTGGGTAGGGGCTATGGCTCAGCATTCATTCAGCCATACTCACAATATGGGAAATTCTACGTAGGCCTTGGGAATACTGTGACAAATCAAAGTCTCTGCAGGGCAAAGCAGACAAAAAACAAGCAAACAAAATAATTACAGATTGCAATGAATGCCTTGGAACAAATAAACTGATGTAGGAGGGCACAGATTCTAGAATGTTGTCATGATTTGTTAGGTGAACTTACTAGTAAACCTCATATTCTTTTTTGCTTACACAAATTTTTGAGTTCTTAACACAGTAAAATGTATTGAGTTTTTTTTAAGTGCCAACTGTCCTATCATTTTCTTTTGGCATGGAGCTCAATGCAGGGCTTAAACTCACAACCCTGAGATCAGGGCCTAAGCTGAGATCAAGAGTTGGACACGTTAACTGACTGAGCCATCAGGCACCCCAGAACTGTCATCTTCTTATCCTGAGCTCCTAATATAACCTTTCCCCTATAATAATGGGATCCAAGGTAAAGTCCAGCAAAATGGAGCCTGATGAGTTGACTCCACTCATTTAGCTCTAGCCAAGAGATGAGAGATGGGAGAGTAGCCAGTGTAGGAAAGAATAATCAAGTCTGCTGAGGAGAGTCAGAGAAGGCTTTGTAAAACAGGAGATACTTGATCTGGGGTCTTAAAAGGAAAATTAGCATTTAGAGACAAAAGTGTGGAGTAAGGAATTGAGGAGGTCATTCCACCTCTTTGAGTCTTAGCCTTTTCATCTGTAAAACAGGGACAGTAACATGTCTTTCAGTGGGGTTTGGGGCCAATTAAATGAGGTGGGTATGCAGACACACCTCACCAGCAGCAGCACAGTATCTGGTGCATATCAGGTAATGTGGAGCTATTTTTGGTTTTGGTATTACAGGTAAATACTCTGTAAGCACACTAGTTGTAGCTTTTAGGGGAGTTTGCTCCTTCTCATTTTTCTGATCTTCTCAACAGGCCGAGGACACTGGTTAGTGGCTCGGAAATGTAACCTCAAGAAGAAGCCCAAGAATGTGCTTGAGGCACCAGCTGAAGGTCAGGAAAGCCAGAAGAAGGTTTCTTTTGAGGTCAGGGGGAAGAAAGGATCTCTACATGAAAAACAAGAGGATGTTCCTGGACACATACTGGACCAGGCTTTTCTGGTGAGAGTGAATATATCCTGGAGTGGCTGGCAGCATCAGCTGATGACTGTCTTGATGGGAGACAAGGACTTGCCCTGTTCCACTCTGGTACAACTACCCCGAACCCACCCCAAACTATTAGAGTGATCTTGACTGAGTACAGTCAGGATGATGAAGGGACCCAAAGCTTTCTTTACATGTAAACTTTCTTTATATCCACCTTGTGAGATAGGTATTATTGTCCCTATTATGTTGTTGCCAGTGTGCAGATGGGAAAACTGAGACCCCAAGAAGTAATATGCCTTGGCCATGGTCCCATAGCTAATAATTAGAACTCTGGTCTATTCATTATTAGAACTACTCAGGATGAGAACTCTGGTCTACTGACTCCAAAGCCTGTGCCTTTATAGTATATCAGGTAAAAATTTAATTGAGTTAGAAAGGCAAAGGAGTAGGTCAGGGGAACAGTAAATTGAAAATCCCATTCCTGTACCTGGTAGAGGGTGGAGATTCCCGTTTTCCAGGAATGGAGGGACTGGGGAAATTCCACACTCCACAGACTTTGTCCTTTGGGTTTAGTATCTCACTGAAGTCTAGGGGAGCTGATCAGATAGTACCTAGTACCTGGGGCAGACTTTATGAAGAAGACTGGGGTGGCTGTATTGGAGACCAGCCAGGTAGATCACATCTGCTCTGTGCAATGCCTCAGTGGCTTGGCAAAGAAAGACAAATTTGTAAACCAATATTAATATCTAGTCCAGTTTGCCTAACTCCCTATGAAGAACTATCCAGCATTCTACTCTGTTCTCAGGCTCTACTTATGGTTCTCAACAGGTGGCTTTCTACACAGATCAGATGTTTACAGAGAGCTTTGAGGAGGAAGCTCTGAGGTTGCATCTCACCTCAAGTGGGTAGTGTAAGCTTTTTACAGAGTCCCATGGTATTTCCTTCCATCACAATGTCCACTTCTCACTGGGGGGTGCGGAGGACTGAAACAACAGTACTGAGGAAGGGCAGAAACACTTACTATAGTAGTCTTCTTTTCCCTTTTGTTTCTCACACATATATATTGCCACATTAATTGACATGGTTTGTTACCCATGTTGCTCCTTTATATGGCAGAAGCAATACGGTGTTTTTCAGAGTGATGGGATACCTACCTATCTGGTGGATAGTTTTACTTGAATGTTCCACTGGCACCTCATATTGAGCTGTGCCAATCCCCTTACTCCAAGTCGCAGGACATACCCTTTTTCTTTTTACTATACTGCCTCAGTAATGGCAGCAAGCCAGTAACTTGGGGTTAGCTCGACACTTGCCTCTCCCTTACCACCCCACTCCCACCACTACCAAGCCTGGCACTTCTGTTAAATAGTTTTAAAATCTTTATTTTCCTAATCACCACTGTCTCTACCCTAATCTGAACAACCATCATTTTTTATTAGATTAATTCAATGACCTCCTAACTAGTTTGAACCAACTAGGATGCTTTTATTTCACATAAAGGAAGCCAGGGGCATTGTTATTCCAGGGTAGGTGAGTTTAGTGTTAAAGGCCCAGATTCCTTCATCTTTCTGCTCTTATTTCCTTAGCATGTTAACTTGTCCTCTTGGGCTAATTGCCTTCATGATCCCAAGATGGCTGCAGCAACTCCAGTCATCACATATAAAGAATGACATCCAGAGGTACAAAAAGGATTGTCACTGTCTTATGTCTATTTTCATAAATAAGAAAGAGCTCCCCAGAACTGGCCTCCCACCCCCAGCAGCCAGTGTCTGTTTCATTGGCTAGACCTATAGCATAGGTCCCAACAGTCATTAGTTAGGGGAACATGACCTCCAAGCTTGAATTAGACAGTCAGGACTTATCCTTGGAGCTTGGGCCTAAGGACACATCCACTCAGAGAAGTGTGAATAACTTTGGGATTCTTTAATATGGAAGTAGTAGAGAACTAGCTCTAGGGAAGGTAATTAACAATGTCTGGTGTATTGGTCTCTCATCATCTTTTCTGTGTGTAGTGGACAAAGCTATTTTTATAAAATTGCTGTCAGCTCTTGCAAAAAAAAAAAAAAAAGTCTGTTAGCTTTCCACTGACTGTAGGACAAAATCCACACTCCTTTACACAGTCAGTATGGACCCAGGTGATCCAGTTGGATCAGTCAGTATGGACCCAGGCTGCCTCCCTTCCGTTGTTGTTTTTCATCCTCTCAAAAGCACCTGGCTGTTTCTTGCCCTGATAGCTTTCACAGGCCTGCCACCCACTTCCATGGGACCAACTCCTACTTACCTTTTGGGTCTCACCTGAAATAGTACTTTCTCAACTAAATATTTCCTCACTTTCATACTGAGGTTAGGGCCTTCCGTTCTTGTCTCCTGTAGCATCTTGAATTTCTCCTTTAAAATATTTATCACATTTAGGGGTGCCTGGCTGGCTTAGTCAGTAAAGCATCTGACTCTTGATCTCAGGGTTGTGAGTTCAAGCCCCATGTTGTGTGTAGAAATTACTTAAAATAAATAAATCTGTAAAAAATAAGTGTCACATTTATAAATACTTGCTACTTGGCTTCTATGCTGTTATTAGAATATTCAAAATGCTTAATTCCATGCCTAAACACAATAGATGCTATAACAAAATTATTAACAGAAAAAAGAGTGAAGTTTGGTCAAACAGAAATAGAAGCTCCAATATTGAGATTGTCTTCAAACTTTTTACTTATAAGGAGCAACATATGGTAGTCAAAAGAGCACAGAGTGGATTCAAATCATCTATCACTTACTGCGTGTGGGACCTTAGGCAAGGCATTTTTTCTCTCTTAACCTTATTTCTCTCATTTAAAAAGGAAAATGATCATATTTATGTCAAAGGGTTTAGTTAGGATTAGAAGAAAATGTATTGATATATTTAGCACAATACATGGCTCAAAGTAATGCTTAGTAAGTATTTAGTGAATTAAAGAGTGAACAAACGAACAACCAGGCAAATTATTATACATGTAGTGAGATTGGTAAAGCCCCAGAAATACAGATTTTTTTTTTTAAAGAATCAGGCAGAAAAAGTGGGGCTCAGAAAAGACAGGGAAGGAACAGAGATGAAGGGATCCTCCTAAGAATGCTATAAAGTCAGTGTGACTATCCCCATCTTGCAGATGGGAAACTTAGAGGTAGAAGGGCTGAGGTGGCAGCCCTGTTCTGAGCAACTCCCAAAGCCCATGCTCTTTGCACTGTACCACGCCGCCTTTCTCAACAGGGGGTCATTTGTTGTTTTGGCCAATTATTAAACTTTGTTGGGGCCTTGAGAGCTGACTCTCTGCACTGTGTTCCAGCTGAAGCACCATTGTGTAAGGAAGCCATCAGACCTGTGCAACATTAACGTGAGCGGCCTGAAGTTCTCCAAGGTAGGGCCAGCCAGCAGAGATGGGACTGAGATGAGCCAGACCTGAGGTGGCTTCTGGCTGTTTGTCCACTGTACCACCAGAGTCCCTGAGGACTAGGGACTAGGGGGTGGGGAGGGCCAAAGACTCGCTGTGTGGAAACAACATTTAGATACAATCTTTTGCTCTAAGCCATTGGCCCATGTGAGGTGAATTAAAGGAAGCAGCATTGTGGGAGTTGGTTTGAATTTGTCATAGAATTCTGTTAGGAAAATTGAAGGAAAGGCCATAAAATCTTCATATTTATTAAAGGGGGATAGTGGTTACAGGGGTCTTCAGAGTTTCATTCTCTAAACTTTTCTGAACATTTGAACTATTTCATAATAGAAAAAAAGAAGCAGAAAAGTCATTCTGGCCCTCAGCAAGTGGGTGCTCTTTGCTAAGAATATAGCTTATCCCTGTAGGTCTTTGCTCCTTCTGATAGCAGTTCGGAGCTTTGGCAAGGCCTCCAGGCAGGGAACAAATCTTGTGTTCTTTTGAAATGCTTTCCCACAGGCTAAGGAAAAGGACTTCAAGCATTTTCACTCAGTGATTTACATCAATGCCTCAGAAAACCTGCTGCCTTTAGGTAAGCTTTTTTTCCTGAAAACTATCTTCTGCATCTTAGCCAGCACAGCCAGTCGCTTGTGTTAGAACTTCCCTGTCAGTCCATCCATGACTGGCTGCTCATCTCTTTTTTGGAGTGTGATAGGCTGGGTTCTGGAGAACCGCTGGACTGGGATTTCAACCTAGAGCTGGCACTACCTCCTTCAGAGCATTTCTCTGTGAGCTGGTGCTTCTCTTCCTGTAAATGGAGATAATTCCTTTCCTTTCTTCCTCCCCAAGGTAGGATGCCTTGTAGGGTGAGATGAGACAGGTATATAAAAATGCTTTTAAGCTTATAAGAATTCCTATAGGAGCATAAAGCCTTCTTGTTTAGTCAGCAAGTCCATAGCGACCCCTGCTGGGTGTCAGGACTATGTGAGTGCTTGGCTTTTAGAAATGAATGGGTCCAGTTCTGTTCTGGTGAGCTTAGTTTGTTGGGAAAAATTGGTTCAAACACAGTTATAGCAGGATATGGTAAGTGCAGTAATAGAGGGAATCAGAAAATACGCAAGCATATATGCAAGACATCAACCCAGACCAGAGTGTCAGGAGAAACTTCTGAGGAAGGGGGCACTGAGCAGAGAGACCTAAAAAATGAACAGGAGCACCTCAGGAATCAGAAGGTATTTCAGGCCAATGGAGCAGACGTGGGACAGCAGTGCCTGATCAGGACCCTGCAGAGGCTTTGTATGTTTGCAAGGCATGTGAGTAGGGCAAAATGGATTCTAGAAAGCTTGGCAGGGACTAGAGTATCAAGAGCCCTGAGTTGTTGCTAATCCTGCAGGCAGAAGAGAGCCTTGAAACGCTTGTAAGTAGAGAGGCTCAGTGGTAGCCATGAGGAAAGTAAATGATAAGAAGACAGGGACCAGAAAATCTGGGAGATGATTTCATTTTTTCCAGGGGAGGGGTGGGGAGGCCTGAGCTAGGCAGTTGGGGTAAGGAGGATTGCAAGAGAGATTCAGGAGAGGTAGAAATAACAGGATTTGGTAGCTACTGGGCATATGGAAAGAGGAAGGAACCAAAGGGTTCACTGAGACAGAGAACACTAGAGGAGAGGCAAGTTTAGGGGAAAATATGGTGAGGTCAGTTTTTAATGGTTGAATGTGAGGGATGTTTTTAAAGAAGCATGTGACACAGTCTCTGCCCTTGAGGAAACAGGGTGGTCTATCAGGAACATGGGCTTGAAATACAAAGGCCAATAGGCCTATGAAAAGATGCTCAACCTCACTAATAATTAACAGCATCACAATCCTATATTTTGCCTATCAAATATTGGCAAAAATGAGGACTGATTGATGACAGCCAGCATTGATGGGGACATGGATACTTTCATATTCACTGGCAGAAGTGTAATAAATTGGGGCAACATCTTTGGAAGACAGTTTGGCAGTGTCAAAGTAGTCATTGCCTTTAATCAAGTAGTTTCACTTTCAGGAATTTATCCTACAGAAACAAACTTGTACAAGGACGTTCATTGGAAACATCCTGAAATACCTACCAAGCAGTCTTTTTCTTAGGCTCTACTGAACATTCTGACTCACAAGACCACCATAGACCCCACTTGACACCAGAAGGCTCTAAGTCATTCCATGCAGTGTCCCAGCAGCACAGCATCTGTAGGTGCTCTTTGGTGCACTCCTCACAGCAGTTCATGTGGCAGTCTGTGCCTCCATTCACGGGCCGTTCTCTGTAGCCCCCTGCTCAGGTCCAAGGTCCGAGAGAATAAGACTCTTCATTGGGTAGATGTAGAAGCCACTCTAGATTAGCAGCCTCATTCCCCACAAGAGCAAATAGCTATTGTAATACTCCATAGACATGGCTCCTAGAGTTCTTGCAAAGGACATGACTAATAATGGGAGTCACCACACATCCAAAGCCCAAAGTTATGATGCCCCCTTCAGATGTTTATAGTTCATTTCTAGTTTCTCCTAGTCCAGATGTGATTTACCAGTCTGGCATCATTTTTACCACAATAATATTGCCTAACTATGTTACCGTACCATTTGTTTCAGGTTACCAGGGAACAGGGCGAGAAAGTTAACCCAAAGTCCAATTCTCATACAGAAAGGGAAAAGTGTTCTTATTTTTTGTCCAGATAGCCTAAAGGCTATTGATAAGGGAATGGTTAAATAAATTAAGGTATGTCTATAATATGGAACATAATTCAGACATATGCAGATCTACCTGTTTTGACCTGGAACAATCTTTAAGCCATATCGTTAAGCAAGTCACAGTGTGTATGGTATGATTCTATTTGTGTAACAAGGTGTGTGTGTTTCACTGTACACATGAGAAAAATTCTGGAGTATTATACATGAAACTTTCAATGGTTATCTCTGGGTGTTGAGATTCAAGGGAACTTTTATTCTTCTGTATTTTTAAACATTTTTTGGTAGGCATGTTTTACTTTTATAATAAGAAATGACAAAGATAATTTTTTTTTTTTAAACGTTTATTTATTTTTTGGGACAGAGAGAGACAGAGCATGAACGGGGGAGGGGCAGAGAGAGAGGGAGACACAGAATCGGAAACAGGCTCCAAGCCATCAGCCCAGAGCCTGACGCGGGGCTCGAACTCCCGTACCGCGAGATCGTGACCTGGCTGAAGTCGGACGCTTAACCGACTGCGCCACCCAGGCGCCCCGACAAAGATAATTTTTAAGTGGGCTTTGGAGTTAGACATTAGATTCAATTCTTGGCCCTTTTATTTCCCAGCGATTCCATTCTAGCAAATCACTTAGCCTAGCCAAGCTTCGATTTCCTCGGCAGTAGAATGAGAGTAGTAATCCCTATTGTTCAGTGTTGTTAGAGAGTTAAAGGACATATGTACAAAGCACCTGACCGCAAACCTGGCCTAACCCAGTGAGAACCCAGTAAATGACCACTGTTAACTCTGTCTTAAGGTCTTAAGGTCCTTCACAAGTAGCTGATTTTCTCTTTCTCCTGTAGAGGCATTTCATACATTTCCAGCCTTAAAGGAACTGGAGCTCGCACTTAATGGAATCAAAACCATCTACGTGAAATATGGAGACTTTAAGTTCTTGGAAGTAAGTTGGAGATAGGGAGTTTTTGGTGCCCACCTGTTTCCTTGTAAGGAATGGGTGTAGAGGTCTCTACTGATTATAACTGCTGGGAAGGAGCTCTCTGGGCCTTTACAGCCAGACCCTTGCTTGACAGTAGTCCTCTGGTGAGGGTGGTAGGGTTGGTGGTGGTGATGAGGGTAGTGGTAGTGGCAGCAGTGATACATAGGTGACACTGTATCATACCAATGGCCATTGTACATGGTCTGGGAAAATAAATGCCAAACATCATGTCAAAGGAGTCTGTGCAAAAAAAACGAGTTTAAATAGAATACTATTGGAAGTAGAGTTTGAGGGGAGGTCTGGATCCAGTGGCAGCTAAAGAGCCTTGGAGGTTAAGTGCTAGACATAGCAGATTGGACCAGCTGAACTAGAGGCATTATGGACTGAATCCAGAGACCCATCCTGGTCTGAATGAACCAGATTGGCTCCAGTGGGCTCGGATAAAGAGGCTAAAGGCCTAGTTCATAGGCCCAGAGGGACTGTGAAATAAAACATGAATTCTATGAGCTCTACAGTATACTCTTGACATTTGTACATCCATAGCTGTTCTCTAAATCTCAGATTCAAAATTACAGTAAAATTTGTTTGTATTCTTGTCGTTATCCTAAATTAAGTTTCCCGTAGTGATGTATTTTCTATGCATGTTCTCATACTTCAAGTTAATCACCTCTTCAACTTCCATGAAAACTTTAGGGCCATTTTCCACAAAGAAACAAAGCTTATGTCACTACCTCAGAGGCACTGCATGCATGGAGATTAGAGAACCACAGAATTGGAGCAAGGTGTGGGATTGGGCATCTGGCCAGGCTGATTCACTGAATAATGGACTCTTCCCCACATGTTGGCCTTATAGTAGAAGTGTTTCAGATTCAAATCTCAGCAGAATGTCTGTATGTCATAAACCTTGGGGTTGACCCCAAAGAGTTAATAACTTAAATTATTTAATGAAGGGTCAGCCACTCTTCACAAAAGCCTCACTTAGTCTTGCTAAAGAGAGAGAGAGAGTCCTTCCACAAGAGTGAATATTTCAGAGTTAATGCCCTTTGTATGCCAAAGTTTTAAAAAGTTTTAACTGCTTGGGATGGCAATCTTCTTAAAATGGATTATATGTCCTTGTGTTCTTAAAACATGCTATACTCAATGTAATGGTACTTTTTCTCCATGGTTTCAAGTCATATTGAGGATAGCAGTGATTTACTATGATTTGTAATAGGAGTGGTCCTAAAAATTGTCCAGGAAGCAGAGCTCTTAAAAGTCCAGTAAAACAGAGTGAGTGTAAATTGATAACAACTGGTGTGATTTTGTGCTGTGTTAAAAAAAAAAATTGTATACAATATTTCAGTATAAACAGTGGAAAAGAGATTCCAGATGTTAGAGATAGCCATTAGCCAAACGGGTAGCCATTTCTGTGACGTACAGACCTGGAAGCTTCTTATAACCTTCCATTCTGGGAGTTATTTTACTTTTTAAAAGAGTAGTCATTTGAGTTCCTGTGTGTCATGCATCGTGCCAGGCATCTTGTCTTCCTCACACCCACTATTTCAAGCCCCTATTTCAAGTGCCAGTGGGCCATAGGAAGGGGACATGACTATAGGCTCAGACCCCACAGCTGACTAGCTTGGCTCTAATGGTTCACCGTGATTGTCTTGGATGTCCCACTTCATAGTTTGATACCTTCTGATAAAGATTATTTATCCAGCAGACCCAGCCTTACCCAAGGGAATTTATTTACATAAGAGAGCAGACCAAAGTCAAGATGCCGAATATAAATGAGAAAAGGAAATCTCTTGGCTAATCATTTGTTTCTGTCTCTATGATTTGCAAGGTCTCTCTAAGAAAAAGCATAAAGCTGTCAAAAGTCCTGAATTTGCAGTTCACAGTAATGAATGCTTTGAAGTGTAATAAAACTTGATGTGACTCAGCAGATGCAGGAGGTTAGGAATCTTCTGTTCTTGTTTGCCAGAAAGGCTGCCACCAGAAGAGTAGAATTCTTCAGCAGTCAATTTAGAAAAACTTAACTTTGCCATGATTTGGTTTTCTACATTCAGGTCTGAAAAAGGCTCAGTTGGAGCCCTGCCCTGAGAGTCAGGAGACCTTGTTTCTTGTCTTGATTCTGCCACTACTCTGACATAGTTCCTTGGCCAACTCACTTCCCTTCTCTGGGACTTAAACTCCCCCCTCTATTAATTCTGGGCCAGCTATGAAGTTCTGTGACCTGTGATTCTAAGGCTATTCATTTCTTTGAGCTGCCCTTAATTCTATGGAAAACAAATTTGGACCCAATATTGAATAGCCAAACCAACTAGGACAAGGGTCAGCAAACTTTTTCTGTAGGAGGCCAGACAGTGAATGTTTTAAGGTTTGTGCTCTGTATGGTCATAACTAGTCACAACTGTCATAATTACTTCTGTTATAAAGGAAAGTAGCAATAGATACAATGTAAACAAATGAGCATGGCTGTGCTCCAATAAAACTTTATGATGCTCAAATTTGAATTGCACATAATTTTCACACATTAGTCTTTGATCTTTTTTCAACCATTTAAAAGTGTGAAAATTATTCTTAGCCCAGAGGCCCTACAAAACAGACAGCAGGATGGATGTGGCTCAGAGGCGTTAGTTTACCAACCCCTGAGCTACAACACTGATGAAACAGCTCAGTGTGGTTGGAATGGAGAGTGAAGCACAGTAGAGTGTAGTGACAGATGAGCCTGGAGAGGTGGCAGAAGAGAGACCGTGGGAAGCCTTGGAAGCCTTCCTAAGGAGTTTGAAGTATCCAGTGGATGATAGGTAGGGTTGCTGCATGAAGAATGAGTTGGAGGGAACAAGAATGAGAGATATTAAGGAGATAGAATCCATAGGTCTTATTGACTGCCCACATGTGGGTACGAGGGAGAGGATTTTCCCCACCTTTACAAACTGTGATTATCCGAGCCAGCTTTCCAAGTCTTCTTCCTCGAAAGCTTCTCACTTTGCCCCTGCCAAGTGGAATCACACCTTTGTGTGAACTCTCAAAACTTGGAATTTGCTGATGGCAGCATGAACTCAGCACTCCTTTGGTGCTTGATAGCTTTCATGGCCTGCCCAGTCTTATCAAGCCCTCTGTTATACCACAGACTCTAGTCATACCCAAACTGTTTACAGTTCTCAGAACAGGCTAGGCTACCTCTAGCCTCCTGGTTTCTGTACATGCTTCTTGCTGTACTGCATGTCTTTTTGCCCTCAACAATTTGGTGACTACCAACTAGTTTCTGAAGATAACTCAAGCATCACCTATTCTGTGAAGCTGCTGCATCCTTTGGTAGAGCTGACTATTCCTTCCTGTGTGCTTCCATTGGTCTGTGTTCAGACCTCTATCCCAGCAGCATTGCTACTTAATAGACACATGTATGTATCTAGCTTTCCAACTAGGTTGTGAGCTAGCAGAGAGAGGACAGAGACTGGTACAAAGCAACCTTTAGTGTAAGGTTCTTGAATGAAAGGATGGTTATAATGATGACAGCCAACATTAACTAAGTTCTTACTATGTGGCAAACTCATGCTAAAGGTTTTATCCACATAATTCCTCATAAGGACTCATTATTAAAGTTTATTTATTTTGAGAGAGAGCGAGCGAGCAGGGGAGGGGGCAGAGAGGGAGAAAGAGAATCCCAAGCAGGCTCCACGCTGTCAGTGCAGAGCCTGATGCCGGGCTCCAACTCACGAACTGTGAGATCATGACCTGAGCTGAAATCAAGAGTTGGACACTTAACTGACTGAGCCACACAGGCACCCAAGGACTCATTATTATTTCTACTTTGTAGATAAGGAAGCTCAGGTTAAGTCATTTGTCCAAATCACACATTTGGCCCGTACTCAAACTCAGATCTACAGGGACAATAATTATAACAGTGGAGTCAGACCAAACCCAGTCCTCCTCTGGCAGTGACCTACAGTCAGTTGTTTATATGTCTGACTGTGTAACACTGACGTTGTCGACCAAAGACCTTGTTCCTTCACCAGCTGGATAAGATGCTGAAATTCCCCCCATATTTTTCTTTTTCTTTTCTTTATTTTTTTAATATGAAATTTATTGTCAAATTGGTTTCCATACAACACCCAGTGCTCATCCCAACAGGTGCCCTCCTCAATGTCCATCACCCACTTTCCCCTCCCTCCCACCCCCCATCAACCCTCAGTTTAGTCTCAGGTTTTAAGAGTCTCTTATGATTTGGCTCCCTCCCTAAGCTTCAAAGGGTATGTATGGATGGAAGGGGAGGAGAAGAAGCAGATTTATACATAAGTGCTAAAGTGAGTGTCTAGAGAGGCCCAAAAGAGAGAGAAAAAAGACTAGTTGATACCATTTATCCCAACCGCCTTTGTTTTTGCACATAGACACTCAGTTTACCGACAGGCCCCTGACCCAATTATTTCATAAGTCTAGGTGGCCTTGGTTGATAATGAGGTGAAAGTTTGGGTCATTGCCCTCATAAGCCAGTTCATTTCAGCTGATTTTTTATATGCACCTACTATGTGCAAGGTCCTATGCTAGATTACAAGGATATAGCAATAGAGGAGCATGGCCCTTGACCTGACAGTTTATGGTCTAGTTCACCACTGTGTGCCAGGACTATGCTAGGTACATCCATGTACCAATATCCCTATTCTTAAGATGTGTATCCAACTATCAGATACCTGGTTGACTGTGAGAAGTACCCCTAGATAAAGCACTTAACATCAGGGGAGAGAGAGATTCCATCTGGCTGGGGGATTAGGAAAGATTTTATAAGGATGCAGCTTTTGAGTTGCCCTTTTGGGGCTTGGATTCAGACACATGGGAGAAAGGGCATTCCTGGTTGAGTGAAAAGCTCAAGCAGTTATCTCTAGGTGGGATGATGCAGGGAATGGAAAAGATGTCACTTTGGTCAGCACCACAGGACAAATCAAGATTTGCAGTGGGAGCTAAAGCTAGAAAATAGGCTGGGAAAGGACTGTAATAGGCCTTGAATGTTAATCCAGGGAATCAAGAGGGTTTTAGGCTTGTGAGTGATGGGGCTGCCCAGAAGGTTAAAAAAAAAAAAAAAAGTAGTTAGCTTCCACCTCACATATGAGCATCGTTGTCATGCATAGTGCTTCTACTCTCCCATCTTTTATCTTTGTACCATAGTTCCTGGACCTTTCCTTTAACAGCCTGACTGCAGAGGCCATTTGTGATCTGGGGATTCTGCCACACCTCCGTGTCCTGCTCCTCACAGGCAATGGGCTCACTTCCCTGCCACTCAATTTGGCTGTCACAGAACAGTAAGTTCTACATTCTAAGGTCCATGCCACGTGTTCCCTCATGAACCTTTGGGTGCAAGTTATGCAAAGAAATAGCCCAGAGCAGCTCAGAAGTGCTATAAAGACAGGCTGTAAGTGCTCAAAGCAGCGAAAATGCTACTGACTGAAGTTCCTAAGAAAGACAGTCATGGAAGCAGGGACCCAAAGAATGACTAGGCCTCAGATGGGTGGCCTCACACTCCTCTATGCTATTAGGAGACGTTCAGGTATCTAACAAGTCCCTTTCCCTACCTCTGATTGGTCATGGGTAAATTGTGGACATTGCTCTTGCCAGACTTTTCCCCTTCACAAACCTACTATGCTTTGTATGTTACCATTTTGCACCTTTGTTCAGGCCATGCTTTCTGACCAGAATGTACCAGTCCTTTCTCTGTTCGTAATAATGCCATATACATAGTGCTTACTATGTGCCAGACATGGTTCTCAGCACATATACATATTAACTCATTTGATCCTTACAACAATCCTATGAAATAGGTGTCCTATTATTATCCCTCTTTTATAGATGAGGAAATTGAGGCACAGATATGTTAAATAACTGCTAATAAGTGGCTGAGTCAGAATTTAAGCATGGTCTAGAGACCATGCTTATGGCCATTATGTTCTTTTCTTATGTAGATTCTGCATGTATTCCAAGGGCCTGCTCAGGCCCTCCTCCTTTCCTTACCAGAAGGCTTCCCTGACTGTTTTAGACCATACTTCTTCCTCCCTTCTCTAAGTATCTGTTGAATTTAATGTTTTCCTTCTTACTTTAGAACTTAGTACATTCTATTGTGACTTACATCTCATAAATATACATAAATATATGTATAATAGATAAATGGATGATATACATATAGTCTCCCAAATAGATTGTGAGCACTGTGAGGGCAGAGGCCCTGTCTTACTTATCTTTGATCTGAAGCATCTGGATGATGATCTAGTGCTTTTGCACAAGAAAGTATTCAGTGGATGTTAACCAATTCAGAGATGGTGAAGGTGAAAGTCAGGGTGATAATGTTTATTGTGATGATGGTAGATGTGATGGAGATTACAGAGATGAAAGTGGTTGGTTAGTTTCTCAAGGGGTTAGGACAATGATAGTGATCATTATATTAGGGATTTCATTAGGCTCCTTTTGTTTGCAAGTGACAGAAATCAACTCAAACTAGCTTATACAAAAAGGGAATTTATTGGCTCATGTACCTGTAAGTGCTAAGGTGAGTGCTGGATTCACTTATGGCTGGATACAGGTGTGATCTTTTTTTCCCTCAGTGTTGGCTTCATCTTCACCAGTTTTTCTTTATGACCAGACACGTATCAGTCAGGAATATAAAAACCACTTGAGGTATTGCAAATGGAGAGTAGTTCATTGTTTTTAGTGGGGAGAGATAATAGGTGGCATTTCATTATGGAAAATTCCAAACACACACAGAAGCAGAGTCAATGGCAAAATGAACCTCCATTTACCCATCACCCAGCAATTATTGTCTGACAGTTCTGAGGTCATAGCCAATCATGTTTCACCTATATCCCCACCACACCCAACCTTAGATTATTCTTAAGAAAAATCTCAAGTGTATCCAGCCATAAATGAATATAGCAGATTCATGTGGTTTCATCTGTAAATAATCCAGTGTACAGTTCTAAAAGATAAGGACGCTTGAAAAAAACCAATCAGAGTACCTTTATTACACCTAAATATTAGCAATAATAAATGGAGGGAGTTGGTTACATAGGTGGTGGAAGGGCTGGAAGAGCACAATGGAGAAGAGGGGTATGGAAAGAGCAAAAAGGAAGAAGGTTGATACTCAAGAGATCAGAAGCTGTTCACACTGCTGGACTGGGGCCTACAAGCCTATCCCTGCTGCTGGGCTTTAATTTTTTTTTCAATGTTTGTTTATTTTTGAGAGAGAGAGAATATGAGTGGGGGAAGGGGCAGAGAGAGAGAGAGAGAGAGAGAGAGAGAGAGAGAGAGAATCCAAAGCAGGCTCCAGGCTCTGTGCTGTCAGCACAGAACCCGACACGACCTGAGCTGAAGTCGGGCACTTAACCGACTGAGCCACCCAGGCGCCCCATCCTTGCTGCTGGGCTTTTAGGTCTAAAAGTTGTAAAAGTGCTATAGTTGTAGATCTGCTGCAGATGTGCTGCCTCAGTCAGGGCTGGAACCTCTGCCAGCACAGATGCTGCTGTTAAAACCACCTGTTTTTGTACTGCTGCTACCAGCAAGCTGTCAGGAACCAAATAAGATAGTTGTTGTTCCACCTGTTTTGGTCTTCCAGTCTCACCAATCCCTCCCTTGGCAATATCTCACTGGAAGCCAGTTGGGAAGGTGACCTGGGAAGCGTAGTTTAAGGGTGGCTCTGGCCCCTTACAATACATAGCAGAACACAGAGGAAAGGAATAAAGGTTAAGAGCAAATAGGCAGATGACTGGTGTCACCCACCCCTTGGAAACCCAACATCTACTCTCCTCCTTCTCTCCAAATTTAATTTTCATATAACAGTAGCAACCACAGTATACCTTCAGCTTACATGAAGGAATTTTTTTCCTCTTAGTGAGGACACTTTTACCCTTTTCTCTAAAAGGATGAGACATAGTTCCATCACTCACCATATCCATCTCTGGATGATATTACTCTGTCTTCTAAAGCAGTCACAGTGCCACCTGAATATTTTATAACCTAAAAACTAAGCTGCAGAGTCATTCACCACTAGCAATTTATACACATGCACACATACACACACGCACGCACGTACGCACACATGCACGCACACACATGCACACACACAGCAAGCTAGAAAGAAAATATACACATTTGCTATAATGTTCTTTTCTTAATTGGTCAGGAGGCCATAGTACATATTTATAAATCCTTATTCCATCACCTATTTAATGTCCCCTTCTTCCTTATCCAGCATCTTGGCTGTTTGGACTCTTTAACTGGTGTAGTATCCCAAACATTCATTCCTGAAGGATCAAAGTTATTAATGCTTTTTTATTGGGTTGTAGTCTTCTATTAATGCTTTTTAAAATTGTGGTAACATACACATAACATAAAATTTACCATCCTAACCATTTTCAAATGTGCAGTGGTGTTCACTTAAGTATGTTCACATCATTGTCCTATCCCCACCACCATCTGTCTTCAAACTCTTTTCATCTTGCAGAAATTCCATTTACTTTGACTAATGGAGAGGACACTTCCAAGAGGAACACCTTGTAACTCCCTGTATTCTAATCATATTCTGTCCTCATGGTATAACAGCGATCATACCTACTTTTGACAATCAGTATCAATCACTCAGCCAATATAGTAAACTCCTTGTTTCCTGCCTGTTGGTTTAGTGGAATGAGGAACCCAAGTGGCCAGCAGCAATCTCAGCTTCTAGTTAAGAGAAACTGTTCTTTGTGTCCCTGTAAAAGCATTCCTCCCTAGGCAACTAAGATTCTACTTGCAGGAATGGAGGCAACAATTCTGGAAGTGGATAACTGTAAGAGGATCTGTTCTCATTTCCTTCCATTAATTGCTAGATCCTATGTTCTAGTTATGAAAAAAAAATAGCATCATTATTGGTTGCTGGTTTATATGATACCCCTTCCTGTAAGTCAGAGTGCCCACTTCACAGGGGGTGGTCTAGCTGGTGCAATCAATGAGTTGTTAAAAAAAAAAACAAACCTATTTTACCTTTTAGATCAGCTACTTCTACATCATGAGGTACATGGTAAAAAAGTGAATTACATGTTTACAAACTCATTATTGTACTCATTTGCTATCACATGTGTTCCATGGTTAGAAGCAATTGTATGTGAGGCACCAGGATAATGAATAAGACATTCTGTAATTCTCCAGATGGTGATGCTGGAAGAATATTGTGGTCAGGGAATGCAAATCCATGTCCAAAGTACGTATTCATTCCAGTAAACAAAACAAATTACTGCTCCTTTTATGAAGGAAGGTGCCCACAGTCATCTTGCCACTAGATGGCTGGCTAATTCTTTCAGAAATGGTGCCATGTTAGGGGCTTAACATTGGCTTCTGCTGTTGGCATCTTAGGTACTCAGCAGGGATGATGACCAGATCTGCTTTGGTGAGGGGATGTGTGTAGCCTCCATGCCTGTGCTAAGGGCATTTTGCAAGTACTAGGGTATCCAAGGAGAGAGACCCAACTGACTTTGTGAAATGGGTCATCTTGTCCACTTGATCATTGAGTCTCCTCTGAGTGGATCATCTTTGGGAAACATTCACATGGGATACAAATAATCCTCAAACTCTCTGTCCATTCTGAGAGGTCCATTCACATAATTGCCCCTTAGACCTCTCTGTCAGCAGTTTCACAGTATTTTTTCCAAGCTTTGACTATTCAGCTAAACCATCAGCCACTGCCCATGAATCAGCATAAACCAAGCAAATAGATATATTGCCCTAAGTTTTACCTCTTGGGAGGGTTCCTCTTCCCCTGTCTTTCAGAGACACCCCCCTGTAAAGTTGTAATACTGCAATAGTCTTTCTTTAGTGTCAGAATGTCATGCACAATCATTTGTAAACCCAGCTGGGGGCTCTCTCCTACATTAACTGCTCATAGACTCTTAGTTGTGGGTTGATGGAGAGGTAATAGTACAGCAGGAGTAGGCATCATTGGAACCAAAGCCATATTCATTCACGCAATTTTTCCAGACTTGCTTGAGCCAGATCTCACATATTACTTCACTTGATGAGGGAATTCTGTGACACATTCAGTTCATGATGAGCCACTCAGGTCACATGGCCACTAAGTGTTCCTGTGACCAGGTGTTCAGTCTTTACCAACATGGGGCAGTAAGGCAGAAACTGTTTTTCTTTTTTTTTTTTTTTTTAATTTTTTTTTTCAACGTTTATTTATTTTTGGGACAGAGAGAGACAGAGCATGAACGGGGGAGGGGCAGAGAGAGAGGGAGACACAGAATCGGAAATGGGCTCCAGGCTCTGAGCCATCAGCCCAGAGCCCGACGCGGGGCTCAAACTCCCGGACCACGAGATCGTGACCTGGCTGAAGTCGGACGCTTAACCGACTGCACCACCCAGGCGCCCCCAGAAACTGTTTTTCAAAAGGAAAATAGTTGTTCACAGAATCGGCATAACTTTGCTCAAAAATGATTCTGCAATTGACACCTATAAAAGGCTCCATTCGTAGAGAGGCCACGTAACTTCTCATCCAAACCAGGATATATTTGAGAGGGAAAAGGAACACTATTAATTATTTTGGGATAACAGGTGAAAACTCAAACTGTCCTTGAAAACCAGGATGTAACCCTGTACTGTATAACACACCTTTTTGCCTTAGACACTTAGAGCATAGTTGGACCTATTGAGTCATATTGCCCAATGCCATTGGCCAAGGACATAATGCCCAGAGAACAATTCATGCAGTTGGACCTGTTGCAGAGCCTTGTTTTGCTCTGAGCCTCACACAAAACTGGCATCCTCATGGGATACTCAGTAAGGGTTAGATTGGCACAGATGTTTTATGCATCACTTCCAAAGTCCGAAAAGGTCAACAAAGCTTTGTGCCTTTTTCGTAAGTAACAGGTGGTGCAAGGTGAAGGATTATGTCTTTCACGTTGGAGGTATATCCCAACATGCTCCAGATACCTGGACAACAAGAAAATTAATGAAGGTAGTAGTTCCTTGTATTGGAGATGGGGGTTCCCTCCATCCTTTGACACACATGCATCTTACTAAATCATCTAGAGTATTTGCAACTTACTGCCCATCAGGTCCAATCAACATGATGTTTTGTGGAATACCAAAATAGATTGGTGGTAGATGTAATAGATTATGGTAAACATAAAGAGTTGATGTTGCCCTGGGAGAAGAGGACAAAGATGTACTGTTATCCCAGTCAGACAAAAGCAGACTGTTTCTGGTAGTTCTTGTTGTTTGGTAAGGAGAAGGCAATATTTGATAGGTCCTTAGCTGAATCCCAAGCACCAGGGGCTGTGTTGATGTGCTACAGTAAGAAGAGTCCACATGTGGAACAGCAGCTAAAATTGGAGTCACCACTTGATTAAGCCTGCAGTAAGCTATAGTCATTCTTCAAGACCTGTCTTCTACATAAGACAAACAAGTTTAACAGGAATATCATAAGACTCAGTATCCTTTTACCTTTCTTGTCTTTAGTGATGACAGTAATCTCTGTAGTTACCTCAGGGATGTGGAATAACTAACTTTAGGTTTACTGTTCTAGAAGCAAAATTCCTCAGGCTTCAATCTGTCCCTGCCTTATATAATAGCTCTCACTTTTTGGTCAGTAAACAAATGTGGTTATTCTGTTGGTTGCTTAGTATGTCTATTCTAATTATACATTCAAAAAATAACTATATTTTCAGGAACTGGGGAGATAACCACGATGTAAGTTGATGACTTCACTGGGTTCATTCACAGGCTAAATTTCCATTCTTCCACCTGACCTTTGTAATCCCCTACTTTGAATGATAGACCACCATGCCTTTCATATCCCCAGATATTAACACCAATTTGCAGATATTGTCTGGTAATCCTTGAAAGGCCTAATTTAGGACTGTCAGAATTTTCTGCAGTGTTGATAGTGTTCTATATCTGCATTGTTCAATATGGTAGCCACTAGTCATGTTGAGCACTTGAAATGTGATCATTGTGACTGAAAAACTGAATTTTTACTTTTATTTAAGTCTAATTAGTTTTAATTTAAAGGTAAATAATCAGGAAACTGTATGAGACACCGTGACCTCTGGGCAACTCAAATAATTTTTTTCTCACCAACTCTAGACTTTTTTTTTTTTTTCAACGTTTATTTATTTTTGGGACAGAGAGAGACAGAGCATGAACGGGGGAGGGGCAGAGAGAGAGGGAGACACAGAATCGGAAACAGGCTCCAGGCTCTGGGCCATCATCAGCCCAGAGCCCGACGCGGGGCTCGAACTCACGGACTGCGAGATCGTGACCTGGCTGAAGTCGGACGCTTAACCGACTGCGCCACCCAGGCGCCCCTAGACTTTTTTTATATATATAATTCATGCTTAATTATCTGAAGCTAGTCTTCAGTCTCTGCAAGGACCACACTGTTTCTAGTTCACACTTCCTCCTAGGATTTAGTCCTTCAATGTCCTAATTTAAGGTAGGGGCAGTTTATCAGGGCTTCCCTTCTGTGGCATACCCTGGAATCTAATTTTTGGCCTCTAGACTAGCATAGTTGTTAGAATCTCTGCTCAGCATCTCAACCTCTCTGCCACTTCTGGAGTCAGCAGATAGCCCTAGGGAAAAAGAGACCCCAAATTTTACAAGATCCCCTTTGAGTTTCCTTCTTTTTCCAAATCCGAGCCCCCTAAATTTTCACAGGTTGTTAGTTCCCACATGCCTTAAAGAAATTTGTTTTGTTTTGTTTTTTTTAAGTAGGCTCCATGTTCAACATGGGGCTTGAACTCACAACCCTGAGATCAAGAGTCACATGCTCTACTAACTGAGCCAGCCAGACATCCCAATTGTTTTTAATATATATATTTTGTCTGGATTTTCTAGTTCATACTCAAGGGATAATTGGCCTACATGAGTTAGTCTGCGATACCGTAAACCTTTCCATTCATTTTGGCCAGGTGCCTAGGAACACTCAGTATGAAACCATTTTAAACTAAACTAAACTAGCTGGATATTCTCTGAACCACTCTGATGATACAAATTTGGGCTGTAATTTTGCAAGAGGACCAGTCCTTTTCACCCCAAGGCAGTTTTCTTCTAGCTGTGGGATGAGGGGCATGGGTTTAGTGCTAGTTCCCTCTCTCCTGAGGATATATCTCTTTAGGATCCTACATTCGTGTAGGGGGTCTCCAATTACATGCCCCACCTTCTGTTTTGACAAGATCAGCAAGTGTCCTCAAGGCAAACATGGCTTCTTGTGCTTGGTTTCTGTCTTGACTTTTATATTTTGGTACTACTACTTTACTGTCTTCACATCTCTTATGTGTTTTTAAATGATGAATCTTTTGGGGCGCCTGGGTGGCTCAGGCTCAGGTCATGATCTTGCAGTTTATGAGTTCGAGCCCCACATCGGGCTGTGTGCCTGGAGCCTGCTTGGAGCCTGCTTCAGATTGTATGTCTCCCTCTCTCTCTGCCCTTCCCCCTTCATGCTGTCTTTGTCTATCTCTTTCTCTTTCTCTCTCTCTTAAAGAATAAACAAACATTTAAAAATTAAAAAAAATAAATAATCTTTTTCTTTTTATGTTTTATTCATCATTTTAGTTGTTTTCATTGGGACGCCTTGTTGCATACAGTAAGGCAAGTCTCCACCACTGTGTCCTTCTATTTCTTTATAAGATGGGTAAAATAAATGCACTCCTACTTACATCAGGATATCAATTGAAATAATTGTACTTTGAAAGCTATGAGGCTCCAAACAAGTATTACTGTTATTTTCTTCCCATTTGTCTTCCCACACTCAAAATGCTCTTTGGATTCCTCTTCTTCTGCCAGCCTCTTAAATGTTGATCGTCCCCAGTTTTCTACTCTCAACCCACTGTTTTTATTAATCTTTATAATCTTGATAGTTTCATCCCTCCCAAGTCTTCTTTATTTCTCTACTTCACATCCATCTTCTGAGCTATGAGCCCATATCTTTTACTTATTATATCAAAGTCATCATGCATATGCCCATGCCAAGATCTCCTCCCGTGTCCCTGGCCTCAGTGATGGGCACTGCTCTCCATCAGCAGTGCAGTTGTCTGAGTGAGAAACGTGGGCATCAGCCTGTATTCTTCCCTCACTCACATCCACTCAGTCACCAGATGCTGTGAATTGTACTTTCTAAATGTTTCTCAAACTTGGCCATTTCTGTTGTCCTCCTGTTCAGTCTCACTGCAGCAAATCAGCACAGCCTATGCTACTTGGGATACAGCTAAGGATCTGTCAAATGTTTCTTTCTCTTGATCACCTCCCAACACACCCACCTTACCATCAGCCAGAGGGATGTTCCTAAAATGCACATCTGATTCGATCACTGCTCTACTTGAAGTCCTTCAGCAGCTTCCCAGTGTTCTAAAGATAAACTCCATTAACATTGATCACAAGGCTTTTCATGACCTGACTCTGCTTCTCCATCCTTTCTCTTGACTTTTTTCCATTTCACCATATACCTCATTTATTTTGGACTATTTGTGTCTCCATTTCTGGATAGATCACACTTTATCTCTGTCTGGGTGAGTTAGGGGGATATCTGACCTACTCCCATCATTAGCCTGCCCTATTACATGTTTTGATTGACATCTGAGACTTTGGCTCTCCCATTAAGCCTGTTCCTTTTCCCCCTTGGACCATACGTGTCATCTCTCTCAGACTTGACCAGCACGGGGCAGAGGGGGATGGTTACCTCCTTTTTTCTAAGCACTGTTTTCCTAAAAATGCCTAAAAGAGCACCAGATCTTTAGCAGCCACATCATAAGTCCTCTTTTACACAAGTGAGTTATGAAGCCATGTCTCTCTCATCCTGGGTTGCACTGTGGGTTTTCTGTATCATAGGAGCTGATCTGGCATTTTAATGGGCATTACAACTTGCTAAATTTCATCTGTTTTACTGCAGCTCTTGGTCCAGTCTGTTCTGCAATATTTTTGGCTTAATCAGAAGTCTTACAATGTAAAGTAAAAGAAATCCTCTTTCATCATGTAGATAGGGGAACTAACCAGGACCAGAGATGCTGGACACCAGGTAGAAGTCACCCAGCAAGCAAAGCAGCAGCACCAGAGCCACAGCCTAGGGCTGCTGGTCCCCATTCCCATGCTTCCTTAATATGGCACACAAATTCCCATTCCTGAATCCAATCACTGGGGCATACTCTTAGCTTCTAAAAAAATTAAGTCAAATCTGTTGTATTTTAAATGGTATTAAATTCCTTTTGGCAAGAGAAGGTATAATAAAAATAGCACCACTCTGAACAGCTGGAAACTTCAGCCTCTCCATACTGATAGACTCCTGCCACTTCAAAGAGCTCTTCTACCAAAACTGCCATGAGAAGGACTCCATTGGAGAGCCTGACACTTTCCTCTGCAGCCTCGCTTCTTGTCCTCCTTACCCACCTACTGACTGCCCCCCTATTTTAAGACATCAGTATTAGAGACAAAATTAGGCTTTTCTATGTTATAATTAGGGTACAGCTTTTAAAAGGCAAAACACGATAACTTGTCACAAAAGACAGGACAGAGCTACCTCCTTCATTATGGAATGTAAGAGAAATTTTTCGAAGGCTTATTTTGTAGCTGTTTCACATCTCACTGGAGTGAAAAAGATTGGTCAATTAATTATAAATCAACAGAGCTGCTGTGCACCCTCCTGTAATTGCTCTCAGGTAGAGATTAAAAATTTAGTGCATGAAAGTTGGTCTTTTCAGGAGAAGAAAAGAATCACCTGTGACCTTCAAATACCATGAACTAAAGGCTTCTTTCATCCTTTGTTGAGTATATTGAGTGTTTAATTTGGGTATATGGAGAGGAAGGAGTTGGAGGGAGAACTGAAAACATGATTTGAGTCATCTGTGTTTGTGTACTTAAAAAGGGGCACCTGGTTGGTTCAGTTGGTAGAGCATGGAACTCTTGATCTTGGGGTTATAGGTTTGAACCCCACATTGGGTGTAGAGATTACCTAAAAATATAAAATCTTTTTTTTAAGTTGGAAAAAAATAAAAAAGAATTACATAGGTCTTATCCATCTAGAGGCACAAACGAGGCCACATTAATGGTAGTACCTAAAATGCCCTGACTTCCTACCCTGCCTGTGTGATTCAGGATCTCAGCCCATTAAATTCCACTCTCAGGTGTTTCTGGGTCTCCTCAGAGAGTTTGAGTTTAAAAAGAGACTTCTCAACTCCTTACTGATATGTGCTTTTTATTAAGTTGCTTTAGAAGAGAGCCTCACTGCAGCCAGCCTGCCTTACCCCACATGGACCAAAGCTGTGGTCCATGCCAAGGGGTTTGTCTTCTGGTGATCCCATAGTTACCAATCCTTAGGGTGACACAGCATACCCAGGAGTCTGACCTGACCCAAATTTGTGCAGTATTCTTTCTTCAGAATGTTTTCCCCCAACTTGGGCATGCCTTATTCACTCTGGTATTTTCCATGAGCATTACTAGTGCACCCCATCCTGCCCCAGTCGGGTCTCACTGAGTCCATCTGTGGATGTGTGCAACCTTTCTCCATACAGTAGACTGTATGTGTGAGTAGGATTTGGGGAAGGGGTCAGTTGGGGAGGGAATTACACCTTCCAGTCCTTCTCTACAGGGACCTCTGTGGGACACTAAAGAGGGTTCCCAAGGTGGTTATATCTCTTGATTGATTTCCTGTTCTCCATCTCCATTCCTATTCCCATTCCTACTTCTTGGGGATGGTGGAGTTTGTTCCCTGCCCTTGCTCATTACCCAGGATCCTTGCACTTACAGGGAGGCATCTGTAACGTCACTGACGAACAAGAGGTACATCCTGAGGTTCCCAGTGCTGGAGACGCTGATGCTGGATGACAACAAGCTCTCCAGCCCCAATTGCTTTGCCAGCCTGGCCGGGCTCAGAAGGTAAAGCCACACTCCTCTCTCTGAAGGACCCCCTACCACTGCCAACCTGGCCCACACCCTGAGTGCTGCTTTGGAATCCAAAAGGCCTGAGTTGAAATCCCAATTCCACTACTTACCTCTGCTGTGTGGTCACAGATAATCCATTTCTCCCCTCTGAGCTTTAGCTCAGCCATAAAAGTGGGGCATCAGTAGGACATTTCTGATCAAGTGACTAGATTAGAAGTGGCAAAGAGAAGGGAGGATAAAAAGAGATATTACCAGAGATAGAGTCCTGACCCCTGAGAGAGGAGACAGAAAAAAAAAAAAACCAAAACCAAACCAGAATCAGAAAGATAAGAATTAACTGCTATATTCTACCTATTTAAATAATGAAAATACTGGCATTTATTTATTATTATTATTATTTAAATGCTGGCATTTAAATGGTTAAGCTTTAGATCCCTGGAAGATTTATTTTGGAGTCAGTTACCATTTACTGCATGCTACTTTGTGTAGAGCCATTTACATTGTCTAATTAAACTTCACTGGAGCCTTGAAAGTTATTAACTATCATCCCCATTTTAGAGATAGGGATATTGAGTCCAGAGAGGGTAAGTCACTGGCTCCAGGTCACACAAGGAGTAAGGGTCCAAGCCTGAGTTCATGTTCTTTCCCTAAAGTTGCTAGGTAAATGCTCCTGAGGTATCATTATTGCTGTGATTCTGTATTCACTTTCCTTAATTAAAGACTGAAGAAATTAAGCCTGGACCAAAACAGGATTTTCCGGATCCCGTACCTACAGCAGGTTCAGCTCCAAGACGGGTCAGGGGACTGGGCTAGAGGCAGGGGGAGTCCCCAGAAAGTGCCCCAATCCATGCTGCAGCCCAAGTCGTGGATGTTTGAGGACTCAGATGAACAACCGGATTATACTGTACTGCCCATGAAAAAGGATGTTGACCGGACAGGTGAGTGGTGCCCCTTATTCCAGAGACTCTAGCCCCATGGTGGGAATAAGCTACCAACAGTTTATTTTGGAAATCTGTGACTCCTTGAGGAGCTGCTGCACTGAAACTGCTGGGCCTGGGGAGGTGGAGGTATCCCATGAATTATTTCAATGGCTTCCTAACTGATTCTCCATTAAGGTGTTTTTAAAATCCAATTAAAAGTAAATTTTTAAAAATCTCAAATAACAAGGGGCACCTGGGTGGCTCAGTTGGCTAAGCGTCCAACTCTTGATTTCAGCTCAGGTCATTATCTCAGGGTTGTGAGATCAAGCCCCGCATCAGCACAGAGCCTGCTTAAGATTCTCTCTCTCCCCCTCTCTCTGCCCCTCCCCTGCTTGCTTGCATGCACGCATGCATTCTCTCTCTCTGAAATAAAATTTTAAAAAATCTCTAATAACAAGAAACTCTGAAGTTAGGCTTTCCAGAGATGGCTAATTCTGGGGTACATTGATGTTCTCAAGAGATTCAGGTTCTTTCCATCCTCTTTGCTGCCATCCTTGTCCTGCTTGTTTATCTTTGTAGGTTGATTCCAATTGAGGTCTCAAGATCACTACCACAGGGCCAAGAATCATGTCCAAATGGCAATACTAGAGGCAGAAAAGAAAAGGAATGTCACCTTTATTATAAACCAAAATCTCTTTAATGCATGAGTATATTTCTGGATTATATATTCTGTTCTATTGATCTATTACTGTGCCAATACCACAGTGGGTTTTTTAAATATTTATTTTAAATTGAGAAGTAACCAACATAAAGTAAAAATATAGAAATACTGTATAGATCTTGAATTTTACATGTATATCTCCTTTTAACCACCACCCATATTACAATATAGAGCATTTCCAGCATCCCATTTTGACTTCTATCACCAAAGATAGGTTTGGCGTGATTTGAAATTTATGAATATGGAATTATACAGCATATGCTCTTTGTGTCTGATTTATTTCACTCAACATTATGTCTGTCAGATTCGTTCATGTTGTTGCATATATTGGTAGTTCACTATTTTTCATTTCTCGTATTTTTTCCAAGTTATTTACCCTTTTTACTGTTAATAGACATTTTGGTTATTTTGAGTTTGAGGCTATTATGGATAAAACTACTATAACTTTTATATCTTTTGGTAGGCTTAAGCACCCATTGTCTGTTGAGTATATACCCAGGAATGGAATTCAAAAGTATGTTTAACATTATTTAGTACTTCTAAGTATTTTTCCAATGCAGTCGTACCAGTTTTAATCCCCATATTAATGTAAGAGAATTTCACTTCCAGTTACTCCATATCCACACAAACACTTGGTAATGTCAGTCTTTTTAATTCTACCTATTTGGGGTAGGTAGGTAGTAGTTTCTTATTGTGGCTTTAATTTGCATTATTTAATTTTTTTTTCTTTTAAAGACAGTGAGTGAGCTTGAGCAAGGTAAAAGGGCAGAGAGAGAGAGAGAGAGAGAGAGAGAGAGAGTCTTAAGCAGGCTCCACACACAGCATGGAGACCAACGTGCGGATTGATCCTGTGACCCTGGGATCATGACATGAGCTGGAACTGACTGAGCAACCCAGGCACCCCAACAAGTTCTGTTTTAATTCTTGGTGTTTTCAATGTCCACCCAGACACCCCGAGTTTGCATTTCTTAAGTGACTAATGATCTTACGTACCTTTCATATGTTTATGGGTCACTTTGACCCATATCCTCTTTTGGCAGTGCCTAATCAAGTCTTTGCCTGTATTTAAATTGGGTTATATTTTTCTTGTTGGGTTATATTTTTCTTTTCTTGTTGATTTGCTTGAGTTCTTTATATATGCTGGATACAAGTTCTTTGTAGACCTAAATATTAGAAAAATATTTTCCCAGTCTGTATGTAGCCTCCTTTTTCATGTTTCTAATGGTGAATTTTGATAAATAAAAGTTCTTTATTTTAATGAAGTTCAGTTCAATCTTTAATGGTTAGTTCTTTTTGTTTCCTTTTCAAGAATTTTTTATCTGTCTGAAACCATTAAGATATTTTCCCATATTTTCTTTTGGAAGCTTGATTATTTTAGTTTTTACATTTTGGTCTATGATCTGTCTAGAAGTTTTGTATATGATGTGAAGTAGAGTCAGTTTACTTTTTTAGATGGATATCTAATTGACTCAACAGCACTTGTTGAAAAGACTATATCCTTTTCCCCACTGAGTTGTAAGAGAGGTTTTATGGTAAGGCAGGGTCTGTATGTGTCTAAAATGCTATAGCTTTTTAATATGTTTTGAGAACTGATAGTGAAGTTCTCCAGCTATGTTGTTGCTCTTCAGAATTGCTATAACTATTATAAAGCCTTTGAATTTACATATAAATTTTAGAATCATCTTGTCAGTTTCCACACAATATCCTGCTGGGATTTTGATTAGAATTGTAGTGATCCTATAGACCAATTTGGAGCGAATTTATATTTTTACAATACTGGGCTTTTTAATTTATCAAAGTAATATATCCCACCATGTTTTAGGTCTTTTGAAATTGTTCTCATCAGTGCTTTGTAGTCTCCCGTGGTGAGATCTTGCATATCTTTCGTTAGATTTATTTCTATGTATTTGGTCTTTTTCCATGGTATTGTCATTGGTATTGCTTTTTCATATTACATTTCTGCCTGTTTGTTGCTAGTACATAGAAATTTTGAACTCGTATCCAGTAACCTTTCTAACCGGAGATTATAGGCAGAGGATATACGTTCATGCAGAGTGTGCTGTAGCTCATCTTTCTAGATATGTCTCCCCAGGGAATCGCTTTTGAGCAACCATACTTGCAACAATTGCCCATCCTCTTGCTAACTCCTACTTTGTTTCTTGTATAAACTTATCCCCAAATCTTTTCCAGACACTTGTCATAGGAGAAGTTGTTTGGGCCATGTGGTGTTCTACCCCTATTATCGTTTACTTCATTTTCAGGTAAACTTTATTAGTATAATACCATTAATGTGTGGAAGAGGTCCTGTTAGCCAGGGCAGAGGTGAGTAGTGCCTGCACAGGATCCAGTCCAAGAAGATGCTTAGATTTATGGTTGAACTCAGATATTTATTGGCTCATCTCATTCTGATGGTGCCAAGAATGAAATGACTCCACAGCCTCTTCCTTACTACCATGCTGCTGGTTATTCTTAGTATCTCTTCTGGATTCACTGTCTTAATATATTCTGTTTCTACTAACATAACAGGATATTTTCAAATCCTTTGACAGAATATCATTTATATACATTTCTTTCTTCTAACACAGTCTGATCAATACTGACCGCCGGCTCAGTAAGAGCTCTCACATGTTGCAAAGTCAGAAGGAAGGTCAACATGGCTGAAATATAGTGAGTGAGGGGCAGGATAGCAGGAGATAAGATTGGAGAAGTAGACAGGAGCCAGATCAGGCAGGACCTCAGAGGCCTGGCCAAGGAATTTGGATTTTATTCTGAGTGCACCTCACTACCTGACAGGTATCACAGCCAGCTCCTCTTCCCAGTTAGCATTAGAGATGTGAACCAATGGGAACCCCTCTGGGGGGACCCCTGCTGTACACAGTGGATGAGAGACCCAGACCCCAGCCTCTCTGGGGGCAATCCGTGCTCTCACCAACCTCTGTTATTTCTCTTTTGTTTCAGAGGTTGTGTTCTCATCTTACCCTGGATTTTCAACCTCTGAGGTAGGAACTGCCTGTTTTATATTTGTGCCCTTGAGTTAGAACATTAATTTTAATACACAAAAGTAAGCTAATAAAGCCATGAGAGACATTTATATATATCACACTGAAGAAGCCCATTCAGTGAACAGATACTTACTGAGTACTTAGTGTGTGCCCGGCACTGTGCTGGTCTAGAAACATATAGTGGTAGACTAGACAGTCCAGTCCCTGGCCTCACACAGCCAACAAGCTCGCTTTCACTGTTCTCAGATGTGTTCAGTAGTAATGGTTGGGGCCTCAGGTGGGCAAGCTGGCATTGAAATGAGGCTGCCACCAAGATGAAGCCTGGCGGCTCCCTAATAAGAGCCCCCAAAAGCTAGACTGATCCTTGCCAAGTATACTACCATCTGGGGTCTAATCCTTGGTGTCATAGGCTTAGATGCTTGATTTTCTTCTGGACAGAAAATTGGTTTTTCTCTCAGGGTTAGATAACTACTAACCAAGCTCATGAGGACTGATGCACTAAATATTGATGGATGCATTTACAATAAGAAGTACAACTATACATTTAGCCAACCTGCATCCTTGAAAGGCAGCTCAGTACATTCACTCCCTCCCCACAGATAAAACTGGGTGAGAAATTATATCAGTTAACAATTGGCATATAACAAACCAACCCAACAATTACTTTAAACAATAGCAATTTATTCTCACAAATGTTTGGGCTGGTGAGGTGGTTCTGCTGGTTTTTCCAGGGCTCATTCATGCAGCTGGCTGGTTCCCTGGGGCCTGGGTTCATGGACAACTGGTATGGCCTAGCATCTACATGAAGTATTTATTAAGGACTTCTTTACAACATGGTGGCCTTCGGGTTCCAAGAGAGTGAGGATGAATTGCAGGGCTCTGAAATTCAAACGGTAGCACTTCTGCCACATTCTGTTAGTCAAAGTAAGTCATAGGAATGACAGTGCAGCACAATTCTGTCTGGAGGTAGCACAGACCCCACAAGTTAATAGCACAGTGCCCAACAGGACTGCCTTTACTTCAGATGCTAGCTGCAAGTGAGCTATTCACGCTTATAACAAACTGGCTACAAATTCTGGAGTTCCCACGGCCTTTACAGGCTCAATAATTTAGTAGAACAACTCTTAGAACTCAGGAAAGCCCTATCTTTATGATTACAGTTTTACTATAAAGGGTATAAATGAGGACCAGCCAAATGAAAAGACACATAATGTGAGGTCTAGGAGGGTCCCAGAAAATGGAAATTCCCAACCCCTATCACTGGTTTTTGTTTTGCTCTCACCCGTGACTTACCTGTCCCACTCAGTACAAGTTAGAGCCTAGGAGAGCACAAAACACTTGACCCCAAGTAGGTGCTCTGCTAATGTTCACTGAATGAAAAAGGAAAATTTAAGTGACTTGCTCAAGATTACACAGTGATTAATGGAGCTTAGAACAGAATCTAGTTCACTTGAACTCAGTTATTAGCCCAGCATCTACCCTGTCATTTCCTTTGGTCCCATCCAACTTAAGGAATCAGTGAGTGATTTGTAGGCATGGTTGACCCAGTAACTTCCATTTTCTGCTTAATGAAACATGTTGATCCTGAGGCAGGCTGGGCTGTACTGAGAAACCATGACTCTGCAAGTGACCCAGATGCAACAGGCCACATTCAGGCCCGGAGGCCTGCTTGAAGTCCTCCAGGACTTAGCTATTGATTTATCCTGGAATGAAGAGCCTCCACAGTAGGATGTGAGCTAGCCTAACAGGCTCAGGTTACTCCTGCTCTCCATCTCCCCACTAGGAAAAGTCTACTTTAAAATATTGGGGTATCTGGGTGGCTCAGCCGGTTGAGCATCCGACTTCGGCTCAGGTCATGATCTCACAGTCCGTGGGTTCAAGCCCTGTGTCGGACTCTGTGCTGACAGCCCAGAGCCTGGAGCCTGCTTCGGATTCTCTGTCTCCCTCTCTCTCTGCCTCTGCCCTGGTTATGCTCTGTCTTTGTCTCTCTCTCTCTCTTTCTCAAAAATAAATAAATGTTAAAAATTTTTTTAAAAAATAATAAAATGCAAGCACCTGTCCTTTTGCCATTTGCAGAAATTTTAGCCCAACTGTAGAGAAGGGCCATTTCAGAATAAGCTGCCAAAGGGCAGAAAGTGAGAGGTAGGGGCAAAAAACCTCTAAGCCTACACCACTGCTGTATTGTCATTTGGCCTCATAGAACTTGAAACTGGAACTTTGGGGGCCAGAGAATCAGCTCATCATGTGACCTCAGAGAACTTGAAGCCAGAACTCTGGGCCCTTGGTAACATCTCCCGTTGTGACCCTAGATGCCTCTTTTGGCCAACCCTCTCTAGAATGTCTTGGCAGCATTCAGCTTCTTATCTTTGGGACATTTTGACATAGACCTTTTTTTCCTTCTAAGGAAACCAAGGTATGTGCACTTCCTCCCATATTCAAGATTCTTCCCGTGAAGTCACTGAAGGCCAGAAACCAGACGCTGGCCCCGCCCTTTCCAGAGCTGAGGTACCTTAGCCTGGCCTACAACAAGGTGACTCTCTGCTCTCTGCCTATTTCTTCAGGGGCACAGATGGGAGGATGGGATGCTATCTGCTCTGGCCTGAAGGCCAGCCTTAGAGTTCCCTGCATTACAGATATGTGAGCTCAGGAATTCTCAGGGTGGGAGAAGTGGAGAGTGTAGGCCAAGGCAGAAGTCCATCCATTCAGTCCCAGATATTTATCTAATACCACGTGCCAGGCTCTATGCTAGATACTAGGTATACAGCAGCTCAAAGAAAGATTGGGCCGCTTGCCTTTTGGAGCTTGTCACCCATAGGGAAGACTGATATAGCACAAATAGTCTCAGTATAAGCATGCATAGTGTTATGAAGAAATTCAAAGTGCTATGAAGTATATGACAGGGGTAGTCTAACCTAGTATTTGGGATCAGGAAAGGTTCTTGAGAGAGCGGTGCTTTATCAGTTTAATGAGGTGAAGTGTGAGGAGGAGTGAAGTGAGAAATATTCTAGCTTATAGGAACAGCAGATGTAAAGTCCATGGGACACATTTAACATGTTTCTCCTGCATGTTTTATGGTAACATATTTTTCCAATATCCATGTTCTGTTTGACTTCTGTAAACCCCACCAACTGAGCTCTACTCAAGTCTGAAGTGTAGGCAACTTTGAAGGAACTCTGCTTACACTCCTTCTAAGGCAAGCAGTTGGTACAGCCAAATTCTTCAAGTGTTTCTTCCTAAGAGTTTTATAATTTTAGCTTTGAAATTCAGGTCTTTGATTCATTTTGAGTTAATCTTGAGATGTGGTATGAGATAGGGGTCAAACCTCATTCTTTTGTATGTGGATATGTAGTTTCCTTAGCACCATTTATTGAAAAGACTATTCTTTCTCCATTGAATGGTCTTCTCACCCTTGTCAAAAATCAGTGGCCCATAGATGTATTATGGGTCCCCTCTCATTCTTGAAATTGGTCATTTGTGTCTTCTATTGATCCAAAATAGTTAGAAGTTATCCCTTTTTTTGACTTAAAAAAAAACCAGCTGCTGGTTTCACTGGATTTCTCTACTTATCTCTTTTCCCATTTCATTAATTTCTGCTCATAACTTGATTTCTGCCCTATTCACATGAGTTTAGTTTGCTCCTCTTTTTTGTTTCCCTCTATAGTGTAATTTTAGATCATTGATTTAGACCTTTTTCTTCTTTTTAATATAAGCATGTAAAGCTATAAACTTCTTCTCTAAGCACTGTTTTAGCTGCATCCTACAAATGGTAATTTGTGTTTTTATTTTCATTTTGTTAAACTTTTTCACTTTTTGTTTTGATTTATTTACCCACTGGTTTAGATAAGTGAGATGCTTAATTTCCAAATATATGGAGATCTTCTAGATGTCTCATATTTATTATTTCTAATTTAATTCTGTTGTGGTCAGATAACATAACCTGCAAGATTTCATTCTTCTGACATTTATGGAAACTTGTTGTGTGTCCCATCCTATATGCTATCTTGGTGCATGTTCTCTATGCACTTAAAAAATGTGTATTCTGTACTTTGGGGGATAGTGTTCTATAAATATCAATTACATTAAGGTGGTTGGTAGTATCACTGAGATCATTTCTGTACTATTGTCTCTTCATTTTATCAGTTATCGAGAACAGCATGTTAAAATCTCCAGTTAGATTGTGGATCTGTTTATTTCTCTCCTTAATTCTGTCAGTTTTTGCTTCATGTATTTTGAAGTTTTACTATCACGTACATAAACATTTAGAATTTTTATCTCTACCTGATGTGTCGATCCTTTTATTATTATGACTTGTCTCCCTGTGCCTTGAACAAAATTTCTTGTCTTGCTGTTTTGTCTGATTTTAACATGGATACACAGCTTTCTTAATGCTTGCTAATTGCATAGTCTCTTTCTATCCTTTTACTTTCAACCTCCTTATAGCTTTGTATTTCCAGTCCATCTCTTTGGGACAGCATATAGTTGGGTCTTGCTGGGAGGCCAGAGTGTTTTTCTCTGTGTTCCTATTCTGTACTCAGCTCACAGTCTTCCCCGTGCTCCTACACTTCACATGGATTATCTCCACACTTGTGTTCCTCTCACCCAGCAGGAGACTGCTTGTGCTGGTTACTTAGTGCTTGCTCTTCTGGTGGTTGAGGGCCAAGGGGAGGGTCCAGTCCCAGTCTTAAGAGGATGCTGGGTTCCTGTGTCTGTAGGATGGACCTTCTTAGCGATCCAGTCCCCTGCAAGCAGTCGGAGACCTCTCAGGTCGTGGGCCCAGGTTGGTTTCCTGCCTCAATCTCAGAACAGCGGGTTTTAATTTTTTCCCTCCCCCAGATGTAGGACCCTGGGCCCGACAGGTTTTTCTGACCTTCCTCAGAAACTTAAGGCCTTTGTTCACCAGGCAGAGGGTTGGCTGCCTTTCTGACCTTGGCAGCCGCTCTCTTCCTCCAGGCCCACACCCTGGAGACGGCTCTCTCCAGTCTCATTCCCTGGGTCCAGTCTTTTGCGTACAAACAGCCATGAATTCTCCTTCTGTCTGTAGCTCTCAGAAGTTCTACTC
Source organism: Lynx rufus (assembly GCF_022079265.1). Lineage (NCBI taxonomy): Eukaryota > Metazoa > Chordata > Mammalia > Carnivora > Felidae > Lynx > Lynx rufus. The sequence continues at coordinate 57,338,535 of NW_025814897.1, forward strand.
TAGCCCACACTTAGCCTTTAGTGGGCCATTAAAATGGTGAGCTGATTTCTTCCCAATTGCTTGTATAGCACTTGCCATCTCTTCCTCCCATGTTCTGCCACATGTGAGCCAGTCCCGTGTCCCATCTCTCCTTGGAGGTGTTTGTCTTTCCTGAGGTTTCAGGCCACATGATTGCCCTGAGACCTTAGCTCTCTGGTAGATGCAAGAAAGTTATGATGTTATAGGCTATTCTGTCTTTTTTCTTGTTGTTAAGGAGAGGAGCAATACATGCGTACATTTTCTACATGCTCACTTGAGTTTTAAATTATATTTTTCTTTATAATAATTATCACCTAGCATATTATATATCTTTTTCTTTATTACCAGTTGTCTACTGCCAGAATGTAGGTTTGTTTGAGAGCCAGGACTTTGTTTTGCTTACAACTATATCCTCATCATCTAGAATAGCACCTGATACATGATAGTTACTCAGTAAGTTTGATAAATGAATGATGTTTTGATCATGTCAAGGAATACTCATGCTACCTGTGTTGAAATTAATATTCAATTTATTACAGTTACAAATTTTAAAACCAGTTCTGCATTCAAACAGAACTTAAACATCTAGAATATCCACTCAGTAATCTAGTAAGTTTGTGCCAAAAGTAAAGCAATCACTTTAACTCAACCTTTAACTAATATTTCCTTAGTTCATAAATTTGACAGATTAAGCTCTATTTGCCTTAACCCAATGAAATTGGATAGAAACTTTAAGTTGTCCCTGGAGCCCGAGTTTATTTTCAGGGGCATTCAACTCACCTTGTGGGGATAGGCTAGCTATCCTATCTGGTGGCCAAATTCTTCTCACTATATCAGCCAGAATCCCAAACCCATATCTTTTAGCTGGGACTCAATTTCACAGAAAATATGACATACATGCCTTGGGTATCTTTCAGCTTTCTACCAGTTTTAATTATAACTTTCTTCAACTTTTTAGTCACCTGATTTGGATAGGTGGAATTTTGCATCCTGACAAAATTCAATTTAATTTTCCCTCCCCCATTCTGTTGTGACTGCTTCTTGACCACCTGTTTTGCATATAAGAGACTCTGTACCCACTTTAGCCACCATTTTATAGTTATTTATGAACACATATTAGGCTTCTTTGTAGCTTCATCCCCCTTTCCCTCCTTCTCTAGAGTCTAGATAAGAAGTCAGCAAGTGTTTTCTATAAAGGGCCAGATAAATATAATACTCTGTCCCAACTACTCAACTCTGTCCTTGTAGAACAAAGGCAGTATGTAAATGGATGTTTTGTTTTTTTTTTTTTTAATTTATGTATTGTCAAGTTAGCTAACATACAGTGAAGTCTTGGCTTCAGGAGTAGATTTCCATGATTCATCACTTGTATACAACACCCAGGACTCATCCCAGCAAGTGCCCTCCTCAATGCTCATCACCCATTTTCTGCACTCCTCAACCTCCAACCCCCATCAATCCTCAGTTTGTTCTCTGTATTTAAGAATCTCTTATGGTTTGCCTTCCTCTCTGTTTGTATCTTAATTTTCCTTCCCTTTCCCTATGGTAATCTGTTAAGTTTCTCAAATTCCACATATGAGTGAAATCAAATGATATCTGTCATTCTCTGAATGACTTATTTCACTTAGCTTAATACCCTACAGTTCCATCCAGATTGTTGTAAATGGCAAGATTTCATTCTTTTTCATCACCGAGTAGTATTCCATTTGAGCTCTTTCCATAATTTGGTTATTGTTGATTGTGCTGCTGTAAACATTGGGGTACATGCACCCCTACGAAATCATCACTCCTGAATTCTTTGGATAAATTCCTAGTAGTCCTATTGCTGGGCCATAAGGTAGGTAGTTCTATTTTTATTTTTTTGAGGAACCTTCACAGTGTTTTCCAGAGTAGCTGCACCAGTTTGCATTCCCACCAATGGTGCAAGATGGTTCCCCTTTCTCCACATCCTCACCAATCTCTGTTGTTTCCTGAGTTGTTCATTTTAGTCTCTCTACCAGCATGAGGTGGTATCCTAGTGTGGTTTTGATTTGTATTTCCCTGATGATGAGTGATGTTGAGCATCTTTTCATGTATCTGTTAGCCATCTGGATGTCGTCTTTGGAAAAGTGTCTATTCATGTCTTCTGCCCATTTCTTCACTGGCTTATTTGTTTTTCGGGTATTGAGTTTGGTAAGTTCTTTGTAGATTTTGGGTACTAACCCTTTATCAAATATGTAATTTGAAAATATCTTCTCCTATTCCATTAGTTGCCTTTTAGTTTTGTTGATTGTTTCCTTCGCCATACAGAAGATTTTTATCTTTTTTTTTTTTTTAATTTTTTTTTCAACGTTTTTTTATTTTTTTATTTTTGGGACGGAGAGAGACAGAGCATGAATGGGGGAGGGGCAGAGAGAGAGGGAGACACAGAATCGGAAACAGGCTCCAGGCTCCGAGCCATCAGCCCAGAGCCTGACGCGCGGCTCGAACCCACGGACCGTGAGATCGTGACCTGGCTGAAGTCGGACGCTTAACCGACTGCGCCACCCAGGCTCCCCCAGAAGATTTTTATCTTGATGAGGTCCCAATAGTTCATTTTTGCTTTTGTTTCCCTTGCCTCTGGAGACATGTCAAATAAGAAGTTGCTAAAAAAAAAGAAAAAAAAAAAGTTGCTGTGGCTGAAGTCAAAGAGGTTGTTGCCTGTTATCTCCTGTAGGATTTTGATGGTTTCCTGTCTCACATTTAGGTCTTTCATTTGTTTTGAATCTATTTTTGTGTATGGTGTAAGAAAGTGGTCCAGGTTCATTTTTCTGCATGTTGCTGTCCAGTTCTCCCACCACTATTTGCTAAAGAGACTGTCTTTTTTCCATTGGATACTCTTTCCTGCTTTGTCAAAGATTAGTTGGCAATATATTTGTGGGTCCATTTTTGGGTTCTCTATTCTATTCCATTGATCTGTGTGTCTGTTTTTGTGCCAATACCATACTGTCTTGATGATTATAGTTTTGTAACACAGGCTAAAGTCTGGGATTGTGATGCCTCCAGCTTTGGTTTTCTTTTTCAATGTACATAACTTTGGCTATTTGGGGTCTTTTATGGTTCCATACAAATTTTAGGATTATTTGTTCTAGCTTTGAGAAGAATGCTGGTGCTGTTTGTTGGGATTGTATTGAATGTGTAGATTGCTTTGGGTAGTATCGACACTTTAACAATATTTGTTCTTCCAATTCATGAGCATGGAATATTTTTCCATTTCTTTGTGTCTTTTTCAATTTATTTCATAAGTTTTCCATAGTTTTCAGCATACAGATCTTTTACCTCTTTGGTTAGGTTTATTCCTAGGTATTTCATATATTTTAGAGCAACTGTAAATGGAATCAATTCCTTGATTTCTCTTTCTGTTGCTTTGTTATTGGTGTACAGGAAAGCAACCGATTTCTATGCATTGATTTTATATCCTGCACCTTTGCTGAATTCATATACCAGTTCGAGAAGTTTTTTGGTGGAGTCTTTTCAGGTTTTCCACGTAGAGTATCATGTCATCTGCAAAGAGTGAATTTGACCTCTTTGCCAATTTGGATGCCTTTTATTTCTTTGTGTTGTCTGATTGCTGAGGCTAGGGCTTCCAACACTGTGTTAAACAAAACAACAGTGGGGAGAGTGGACATCCCTGCCATGTTCCTGATTTCAGGGGGAAAGCTCTCAGTTTTCCCCACTGAGGAAGGTATTAGCTGTGTGCCTTTCATATATGGCTTTTATGATGTTATATTCCTTCTGTCCTGACTTTCTTGAGGGTTTTTATTAAGAAAGGATGCTATATTTTGTCAAATACTTTTTCTACATCTATTGACAGGATCATATGGTTCTTATTCTTTCTTCTATTAATGTGATGTATCACATTGATTGATTTGCAAATATTAAACCAGCCCTGCAGCCCAGGAATGAATCCCACTTGATCATGGTGAATGACTCCTTTAATGTACTGTTGAATTTGATTTGCTAGTTCATGTTGAGAATTTTTACATCTATATTCATCAGGGATATTGGCCTGTAATTCTCCTTTTTAGTGGGGTCTTTGTCTGGTTTGGGAATCAAGGCAATGCTGACTTCATAGAATGAGTCTGGAAGCTTTCCTTCTGTTTCTATTTTTTGGAAACACCTTGAGAAGAATAGGTATTAACTCTGCTTTAAATGTCTGGTAAAATTCCCCTGGGAAGCCATCCTGCCCAGGATTCTTAATTTGTTGGGAGATTTTTGATAATCCATTCAATTTCTTTGCTGGTCATGGGCCTGTTCAAATTTTCTGTTTCTTCCCTTTTGAGTTTTGGTAGTGTGTGGGTGTCTAGGAATTTGTCCATTTCTTCCAGATTTTCAAATTTGTTGGCATATAATTTTTAATAGTATTCTCTAATAATTGTATTTCTCTAGTGTTGGTTATGATCTTTCCTCTTTCATTTGTGATTTTTATCTATTTGGGTCCTCTCTCTTTTCTTTTTGAGAGGTCTGGCTAGGCATTTATCAATTTTGTTTATTCTTTCAAAAAACCAGTTCTAAGATTCATTTATCTGTTCTGGGTTGTTTGTTTGTTTGTTTGATTTTGGATTCTATCTTGTTTATTTCTGCTCTAATCTTCATTATTTCTCTTCTGCTGGCTTTGGGCTTTCTTTGCTGCTCCTTTCTATTCTAGTTCCTTTAGGTGTAAGGTTGGGTGGTGTATTTGGGGCCTTTCTTGCTTCTTGAGATAGGCCTGAATTACAATGTATTTTCCTCGTAGAACTGCCTTTACTTCATCCCAAAGGGTTTGGTCTGTCATGTTTTCATTTTCATTTCTTCCATATATTTTCTAATTTCTTCTTTAATTTCCTGGTTGACCCATGCATTCTTTAGTAGGATGTTCTTTAACCTCCATGTATTTGGGGACTTTCCAGATTTTCCTTGTGGTTGATTTCAAGTTTCATAGTGTTGTGATCTGAAAATATGCATGGTATGATCTCAATCCTTTTTTATTTTGTGACCCAGTATGTAATCTTTTTGGAGAATATTCCATGTGCACTCAAGAAGAATGTGTATTCTGCTTTTGGATGAAAAGTTCTAACTATATCTGTTAAGTCCATCTGGTCCAATGTGTCATTCAGTCCATTGTTGTAAGTGGAGCATTAAACTCCCCTACAATCATGGTATTAATGTCTATACATTTACTTATGTTTGTGATTAACTGATGTATATATTTGGGTGCTTTCACATTGGGGGCATAAACATTTACAATTGTTAGCTCTTCTTGATGGATATCCCCCTTAATTATGATAGAATGCCCTTCTTCATCTCTTATTACAGTCTTTGTTTTAAAATCCAGCTTGTCTGACAGAAGTATGGCTACTCTGGTTTTCTTTTGCTGTCCAGTAGCATGATAGATTGTTCTCCATCCCCTCACTTTCAATCTGCAGCTGTCCTCAGGTCTATAATGAGTCTTTTGTAGTCAGCATATAGACGAATCTTGTTTTTTGTTTGTTTGTTTGTTTTTTGTTTGTTTTAATTCATTCTGATACCCTGTGTCTTTTGATTGGGGCATTTAGTTCATCTACATTCAGAGTGATTAATTGAAAGATACGGATTTCGTGTCATTATGTTATCGGTAGATTTCACGCTTGTGGTGATGTCTCTGGTCCTTTGTAGTCTTTGCTACTTTCTGCTCACAGAGTCCCTCTTAGGATCTCCTGCAGGGCTGGTTTAGTGGACACAAACTCCTTTAGTTTTTGTTTGTCTGGAAGCCTTTATGTTTCCTTCTATTCTGAATGATAGCCTTGCTGGATAAAGGATTCTTGGCTGAATATTTTTCCTATTCAGAGCATTGAATATTTTCTGCCACTCCCTTCTGGCCTACCAAGTTTCAGTGGACAGGTCTACTACTATCCTTATGTGTCTATCCTTGTAGGATAAGGCCCATTTGTCCCTCACTGCTTTCAGAATTCTCTCTTTATCTTTGTATTTTATTATTTCCACTATGATACATTGTGGTGTTGACCTGTTGTTGATTTTGAAGGGAGTTCTCTGTGCCTCTTGGACTTGGATGCCTGTTTCCTTCCCCAGATTAGGGAAGTTCTCAGCTATAATTTGCTCAAATAAACCTTCTGCCCCTTTCTCTCTTCTTCTTCTGGAACTCCTATGATATGGATATATTTTGTTTCAATGAATCACTTAGGTCTCTAATTCTCCCCTCATGGTCCAATAATTTCCTTTTCCCTCTTTTTTTCAGCTTGATCATTTTCCATAACTTTATCTTCTGTTTCACCTATTCTCTCCTCTGCTTCTTCCATCCTTGCTGTCACTGCATCTAGTTTATTTTGCATCTCATTTACAACATTTCTTAATTCATCGTGACTATTTCTTAGGTCTTTGAGCTCTGCAGCAATACATTCTCTGCTGTCTTCTATGCTTTTTTCAAGGAGCATGACAGTGTTCTGATGAAACTTTATTAAACAGATTGGGGGGGAGACAGATTTGGCCCACAGGTGTTATCTGCTGACCTTGGTTTTTGTACAGCCTTCAAGCTAAGATTGATTCTTATATTTTTAAATGGTTGAAAAAAATCGAAAGAAGGATAATACTTCATGACATATTAAAATTACATGAAATCCAAATTTCATAGTCCATAACTAAAGTTTTATTGGAAAAGAGCCACCACACTTATTTATGAGTTGTCTCTGGCTGTTTTTGTGCTACAACAGCACAGTTGAGTAGTTGCAACTGACATGTTAAGGCCTGTAAAGCCTGAAACATTTACTCTCTGGTCCTTGACAGAAAAGGTTTGCCAAGTCCTGGTCTAGATCTAGATGACCAAATGTTAGAGTTGCTTAAGGCCTGCTCCTTGTCCCTTCTCTTTTAATCACTCTGTACTCTCTCCCTAGGGATGGCTTCACGTACCCACAGGGCCAATTAACAGTGGCTCACAAATTTATAATTCCAGTACAGACCCCTTGTGCCCTATGTACTCTAGACTAGGGTATTCGTTGCCTACCTGAATCTCTACTGGGAGGTCTGAAAGGTACCTCCATAGTACACATATCCAAGTGAATTAATGAGCTTCAAATTTGAGTTTCTTTCCTTGCCCTGTATCTTGGAGAATAGCTCCATCATGCATGTGGCTCACTCAAGCCAAAATGTGGCTGTCATCCTTGATATTTCTCTCTCCTCTACATCCCTCCTCACCATGCATATCTAACCTGTTACCGACTCTTGTCATATTTAGGTCCTCATATTTCTGAAAATCCACATATTAGGTTCTCAAAGACCAAGATCTTTCTAGCTTTTGTCTGACCCCTATTTGCATGTCCAGCCTCATTTTCTGTCTGCTATTAATCACACTGGCCTTCTTTATATCCCTCTAACAGGCTTTCCTCCTCCTTGCTGTGAGGCCTCTCACACATTGCTCTCTGCATGGAGCACTTCCTCTCTGTGTTAGGTAGAACACGTACCATGAGCTGCTGCAACAAACTTTAAATTCTCAGTGACTTCACACAGTTAAAAGTCTATTTCTTTCATAAAATCCATTGTAGGTATCCCAGATGGGCTGGTGGCCTCCCAGGTCTTTCGGAGACCCAGGTCCCTTCTGGCTATGGTTCTGTAATCCCATAGGGCCTTAAGAGGATTTCATTGGCTCCTCTGCATCTGGTGGATAGATGGCTGAGCAGAGGAGGGGAATGAGAAATGTAGAGGATCACATAGGAGGTTTCAAATGGGCTCTGCCCAGAAATGATCCCTTCTACCCAGGTTGCATCAGCTAGAATAGAGTCCTGTGACCACATCTAGCTGCCTAGGAGGCTAGAAGACAGTCTAGCTGTGTGCCCAGAAAGTAGAGGAAACTGTTTTGGTTAATACAGAGGATTCTGTGCCGTACAGTCTGTTCTCCACTGCACTCACAAATTTCCCCCTCCCCATACTTTGGATCTCAGGGAAGCCTTCCCTGTTTCCCTGATTGGAACAAATCACCTGAGGACTTCACACACCCTCCCTTGTGGCACTAATCACAGCTTCAGAACTATCCTCTTTCGTGTTACTACTTCTTCAATGAGTGTTTCCCACCAGGCAGTGCTTCCTGAGGACAGGAGTTCTAGCCGTTTTGCTCATTTCCAACCTAGTGCTTGGCATATGGAGGCATTCAGTAATACTTATTGATTGGATGAACACAAATGAAAGAATAAATAAAGTGGGGCTCCAGAGAAAGATAAACTGAAGGGCCCTCTCTCTCGCAGCCCTCAGGCCTTAATTGTCTTCCATAGGTCCTGAGTCTGACCTTAGATACCCAGGCATCTGAAAGGCCACTGTCCGACTCTTGGCCCCTCTGTTACTGTTCTGTTGCTAATAGACACCCTCCCTAAGGATGTTCCAGCCACTCTGCTCAACAAAGGTTGAGTATTTTTTGCCCTTCAGAGGCCGGCCTCGTGGGGATAGAGCAGCGTTTGGGCCACAGACAGCCATGAAGTCTTCCTTACTGGCTCTGCTTATCCTTTAGATGAATGGGTCCCCCTGACTGCCTGCCCCCTGTCCCTCCCCAGATCAGTGTCCAGGACAGGCCTTAACGAAAGACATCATCAAGAATGCTGTCAACAGACTGAGGTGTGTAGAGGTTGCACTGAGGAAGGTGAAGTGTCAGACAGATTGTATCCTGAAGTCAGAGTCAATGCCCTGCCAACCTTCCAGAGTCCTTGTGAGACAAGTGCTATATGTGTTTGTCCCTGTTTTGTCACCAACATCTTCATTACTTGGTCTGGGCTACATTTCTGGTGTGGAGAAAGGAAAACAGTTCTTAACTTTCAAACAAGAAACTGTGATGTGGAATTTTGGACAGGGGTGGGGCAGGGTCCTCTGGGTGTGAGCAGGTGACGTCGTAGGGACAGACGCTGCCCGGAACTGAGTCCGAGCACAGCAGCATAACTAAGCCGGCTCCACCTCAGCCCTAGCAAGCATGCGGCCTACAGTGTGGGGACTGGCAGCACCTGGGCAGAGGGGGGGCAGTGTCTACCTGAAGCTTTTCCCTACCTTCCTCACAGATCGCGAAGGAAGATGCCATCCTGCCGGTAGCTCTCTTCCCGTCTCTCTGCGAGCTCATCTTTCATAACAACCCTCTGGTGGCCCATACACGAGGTATGGTACCTGCAAGGCTGCGCCCCCGTCCTGGTGCCCAGGGGCAGCGTGGGCACCCCTTAGCCCCACCTCATCAATGTCCAGCCCTGGGTTCTTTGGAGATGGAGAGAAGCACAGATACTGCCGAGCACCTGCTCTGTACCAGCTTACCTGACAGCAGCCCTGTGTGGCAGGCATCACTGTCCCCGTGCACAGTGAAGGAAGCTGAGGATCCAGGAGGTTCATAACCTAATCAAAGTCCCACAGCAATAAAGAGGCAGAGCAGGGAATGGAATACAGAATTATCTAGATCCTGTGTGAGATCTTTAAGTAACACCCTGCTTTGTAGAGCAGTTCTGCTGTGACCTCATTTCCTACTTCCCAGTTGGGGAGGGGTACAGGGCCCTCCCACCCAGAGCATCCTGGGTATACTGGGTGCTGCATTAGCAGCTGCATCTTGTTGGCACTTTAGAATCCTGGGTCCTGGAGTGACACCAGCAGAGTCCTCATCCTTGCTTTTCACTATCCTTGTCATCTTGGGCAAATTTCTTAACCTGTCTGTGCCTCGGTTTCCTCACGTATTGAATGGGAATAATATAGGTACCTACCTCCTGTGGTTGGTCTGAAAATGAAGTAAGTTAATACATGTCCAGCAGTTTGAACAGTGCTGGACACCTAAGAAGCTCCCAGTAAATATCCGCTAATAGTAATCTCACTTCCCCATTGTGGCTCCAGGGGTCCCTCCATTGCTGAAAACCTTCCTCCAGGAGCACCTGGGGATCCACTTGATTCGAAGGAAGATAGTAAAGGCTAAGCATCATATTTTGATGCCTTGGAAGGACTCTCGGAAGGTAAGCTTCCAGGACAGGACTGCCAAGCCCAGAGGAAGTGGAGCCTATTTTAATGCATGCAAATTGACCTGGGGAGGGAGAACCCATTCCCACTCATGGATTCCTTCCCTTAGGTCTGTAGTAGTGGCATTGTCTTCTTTCCATGTCTGTTACATACAGACGCATCTACGGTCACAGGGACCCAGGTGTCAGAGTAGGTAGAAGCTACTATGTGAATGTCATGGAGTCCTACCCCATGAAGAAGGAGCTGTGGAGAAGTGAGGGAGAAATCAGTCTGAAGACCCAGGGATAAGCCTGGCTTCGTCACTTTCCACAGCCACCTGAACTTGGGCAAGAGCTTCACTCTCTGAGCTTCATCTTCTCAACTCTAAGCCTCTCTGAGCTGCTGAGAGGACTGGATGAAGCAACAGATACAAAAATATGTTATGAGGTGCCTGGCTGGTTCAGTTGGTAAAGCATAAAACTAAGAGTTGTGAGTTCGACTCACTCAGCCCCAAGTTGGGTGTAGAGATTACTTAAAAATAAAATCTTCAAAAATAAATGTTATAACCCCCCAAGCCACTATCCATGCAAGTAGTAGCCACCTGTAGGAGTCATGGATGGCTGTGCCAAGCCTAGAATACGCATCTTGTGCCTCTGCCTCTGGAAGCATTTCCTTACGTTGAGAGCATTTCCTTACGCTCCCATAGCCAGTGGTCTTAGACTTGCCTTCTGGGATGCCATAAAGTAAGTCATTTCCCTCCCTCATCTGAAGAATTGCAGAAATTTCTGTGAAATGCTTCCCCTCCTGAACTTTAGCCTTCCTGTAGCTCTAAAAGCTGAATTGGGCATTGCTGGTCCCCAAAGTTAAATAGTTATTCCCTTTCCACCCCCTCTGCACCTTCTGTCCAGCCCTAGACCAGCGCCAAATTACAAGCCAGAAATAGACAGAAATTCAAAAGGTTTCCATCATATTCCTCTTGTTTGTTGCCTCCTCTAAGGATCGGACTACCTAGTTCCCATCAGCCAGCAGAGTGAGCCAGATGCTAAGTTTATAATCCTCATCCCCCAAGATGATTGGCTTTTGCTAATTAAGGAAGCTGAGAATTTTAATAGGAAAGAAGTTATTTCCTTAGTTCTGAACCCTGAGAAAGACTTGCCTTGCAAAACTTCATTTAAGGTATGGGAACCAGCATCCTAAAAGGGGCCTGGTGCTGCTGCCTACCAGAAAGTGCAGGACCATCTCCCACAGGCTTTCCTAAGAGTCCCTGAGGAAGGTCAGGTGCACTGTGTTAAACCTTGATCAGAACAATGAGGCTATTGAGAGCCAGAGTGATATGATAAGGGATGCAGAATGAAGCCCAGAGCCCAGTATGGAAATCAGGTAGTCCGGGCTCTGCCATCAAATAATTCTGTGACCTTGGACAAGGCATTTTACCTCTCTGAGCCCTAGTTTTCTCTTTTATAAAATAAAGATAATTATTTACTGGGTAGTTTGAGGTGTAAATAAAGCAACATCCGTCATGTATAGGGCACATTGTAGATGCCCAGTTAGTGTGATTTCACTCCCTCCCTCCCCCTAGGAGCCCTCACCCAGTCCTCTGATCACTGTACCAAATGGCCTTAGGCTTGTGAGGTCCAGGAGGAGAGACTCTGATTAGGAAGCAAAACAATCCAGCCTTTCTCCCATGACAGGTGAAAACCCAAGTTCCAAAGGTGCCAAAGCAGCCTCTGATTCTTCATCACCTATCCGTGCCCACAATCAAGTCTCCCTCAAAGGAGATGCCAGAGTCTGAGGCAGCGCCAACTAAAGAGCTGTCCACCACCAGAAGCAGTCCTCTGGAGCCAGAGATGCCCATCGAGGGCCTGGAGGGCCTTTCCCTGTCCCACCGGCCCTTTGTGCCACTGCCTCCCATCTGCTCTGACTCTACTGTGCATAGTGAAGAGACCATGTCCCACCAGAGCAACAGACCTGGCCACCTCAGCCCAGAGCACCTGTCAGATGAGGACACCAAGAGCACAGAGTCCATATTCTTGACCCAGGTACCTGGATACCCCTGCCCTTGCCTTGTGCTTAGCTCCCAGAGGCTCCTATACCACCACTGTGTAGCTGGGTTGCTGCAGGCAGCCGGAAGTAAGCACAGGGCAGGTCTGGAAACCAGAAGGAAGCACCCCTGGCAAGACCTGCAGGCTCGTCTGGGAGACCTGCTGAGCCAAGGCCTCCGGTGGGGGTACCCAAAGGGACAGGTCATGGCCCTGTGGCACAGACAGCATCTGGGGTCTGGCTGGGGCATGGTTCTGACTAATTTTTCAGAAGGGCTTCCTGCTGCCTCTGCCTATCTACATAAGTCATGTCACTTCTGATGCTGTCTCTGAATCCTGGGAATACAGATTGCTGAGATACAGGTCCTCGAGATGTCCTCAGTCTGGTGGGGGTTGGATTGTAGGAACAATGCATTAAGTCGGTGCCAAGACTGAGGAAAACCCAGGAGCTGGGAGCCTGGACGCAAGAGGGATCCTCTGCCCAGACCAGGAGGGCTCCTGAAAGAGGTTCCGACGAGCTGAGCTTTGCAGGCTGAGTAGGCAGTAACAAGGTGCGAACCTGGGCAGGAAGGGTGTTCTGGGCAGAGCAAACAACATGAAGCAGGCTGCAGAGGAAAGAAATTAAAATGGCATGTGCAGAAACCACAAATGGGTCAGTGTCTGGGCAGCAGAAGGGTGACACGTAAGAAAAGGGAAATATGAGGCTGGAGGCATTGGCAGGGCCTCCTTGAACTTTATTATTGTACCATTGCCTTTGCTCATCTCCCTACCTCCAGTCTTGCCCTTCCAATCTGCCAGATCTTTCCAAGTGGTACATCCATCTCTTATTCTACAGATGACTTAGAGTGACACACAAATTTATACAATATAAAAGTATCTTTATGAACTGTATCAGAACCTTTTAGAACAAAGCAGAGTATAAATAAATATTTTAAAATGAACTTGAGAAAGTTGGATGAAAGGAAAATACAGACAGGAAAGGAAATGAGTCCCAGGATAATTCTGTCACTCTAACCTGCTCATTATGCTCTGCCGCTCTCCTAACAGAGGTATATTGCAAAATGCAATTCTGAGCTTCCTAGGAGCCAAAGTAGGACAATTAACTGTGGGTCACCGTGACTGAAAAGGCTTTATTTTCCTTGTCAAATTGCCCAGGCTGTGACCTCCAGTGCAGTGTTGAATAGAGGTGGCAAGAAGCAGACAGGTCTTATTCCTGATCTTAAGGGGAAAAGTTTTCAGTCTTTCACCATTAATTCTGATGTTAGTTGTGGGATTTTCATAAATGTACTTTATCAGATTGAGGAAGCTTCGTTCTGTTCATAGTTTATTGAGTGTTTTGTTTTTGTTTTTTTAATCACAAAGGGGCATTAGATTTTACCAAATGCTTTTTCTGTGTCTATTGAAATGATTGTGTGGGTTTTGTCCTTTATCTATCGAAATGGTGAATCACATTAATTGATTTCCATTTGCCTAACCCGTGTAAACCAGGGGTAAATACCACTTGATCATGGCATATAGTCCTTTTTTATATGTTGCCAATTTGGGTTGCTAGTATTTTTTGAAGATTTTTGTGTTACATTCATAGGAATGTTGGTTTCTATCGTCCTTTTGTGATGTCTTTCCTTAGTTTTGGTTTTGGGGTAATATTGACCTCAGAGAATGAGCTGGGAGTATTCCCCTTTCTCCTAATTTTTGTAAGAGTTTGTGAAGGATTGGTGTTAATTCTTTAAATGTTTGGCACAGGAGCGCCTGGGTGGCTCGGTCAGTTAAGTGTCCAGTTCTTGATTTTGGCTCAGGTCACAATCCCAGGGTCATGGGATGGAGCCCTGTGTCAGGCTCTGCGTGGAGATTCTCTCTCTCCCTCTATGCTTCCCTCATTCGTGTGCGTGCGCTCTTTCTTTCTCTCTCTCTCTCTCTGAAATTAAAAAAAACAAATGTTTGGTAGAATTCACTAGTGAAGACATCTGGTCCTTGGCTTTTCTTTGTGGTAATTGTTTCAATTACTAATTCAGTCTCTACTTGTTACAGGTCTGTTCAGATTTTCTATTTCTTTTCAGCCACAGGCTTTAATGAAGGGCATAAACTATATCCCAACATTAAATACAGGTTTCATTAATATGTTTCTTATAAAACCATTAGGTTAGGCTAAAAATGGGAGTTCAGATAATGTTCCCTCACTCCCTTAAAAACTCTTTTGTGGCTTGCCATAGTGAGGATAAAGAAAATAAAAACAAAAACAAGGGGCGCCTGGGTGGCTCAGTCACGTAAGCATACGACTTCGGCTCAGGTCATGATCTCATGGTTCCTGGGTTTGAGCCCCACATCAGCCTCTCTGCTGTCAGCATGGAACTTGCTTCAGATTCTCTGTCCCCTCTCTCCCCTGCTTGCAAGCTCTCTCTCTAGAAATAAACGTTTTTTAAAAATAGAAAAAACAAACCCCCTCAGGTTGGCTTTTAAAAGTCCTTCCTGATCCGAGGCCTGCTTATTGCTCCAGTTGCCCGTCTCTTCACAGTAACCCCAACAATACCAATATGGAGCTCCCCCAAATACACCTTACAGCGTCTTATCTGTGGTTCTCGGCCCCCGCTATTCCTTGCCTACAACAGCCCTCTCTCCTCATCACCTGTAGCTCACCCCTCTCCCCACCCTGCCTGGGGATGGCTCTCCTGCTTCTTCAAGACTTAGCACAGGTTAAGGCATCTCTTCTTCCAGGGAGCTTCCCAGTCACCCCCCACCCCAGACGGGGTTAGGGCTTCCTGTGGGCTCCCCCAGAACCTTTGTGCTCCATTCTCCTACTGCACTTACCAAGGTGCATGATCATTGCCTGCTTTCATATCTGCCTGCTCTCACCCCAGTCTTGGTTCTTGCCCTTAACGGGGCCCAGCATGGGGACTCGCACAGAGCTAATGCTGGCGTCTGTTAATGGAATGAATGAGTACGTTTTTCTTTTGGTCACAGGTGAGTGGGTTGCCTTCCTCCATCCACCAGAAGGATGATTCAGCCGTGAAGGAGGAAGAGCAAAGACCACCCCGCACAGCCCCCAGAGAGGTAAAGAGGGCTTGGAGGAAGCTCCCATCTGCCTCCCTCCCCAGCAAGTATCGTGGCTATGAGGAGCTGCTGACAGCCAAGCCTGATCCAGCCTTTATTGAGCCAAAGGGTATGTGAGGAGAATGGCTCCAGGGCAAGGGGCCCTCTCTGCAGCCTGGAGCAAGTTGGGGCAAAGCTAATGCTTCATTTCAGGACCGGGATGCTATCCTCTCCGTGTCTGTCAAAGGGCCCCTGAGGATATCCTGGTTTGGAGCCTTACATATCAAGACCCGTGGCCTGGGCCTTCATTGGATTTTCAGGAGCCACAGCTCTTCCAATTCCAGCCAGTCCAGGCCCAGCTGCTCTGGTTGGAGAAGTGTCTCCAGGAAGGGTTTGATGAACAGACACCCAGACTGGCCAGATTCCTGAGTTCCTTCCCAGCCCAGCTGAGTCCCAAATTGAACATCCAAAATCCTCTCTATGTGACTTGAGGCAAGGGGGGGGGGGGTAGTGCTCCCTCGGAGCCCCTTATTTCACACTGATGTGTTAGTCATATTTGTGCTCTCAGAGGAACTAGCACTTGACTGTGTGCTCTCTTGGGTGCCAGTCCCTATGGCATAACCCACTGTGTTTAACGACGTTATGTCAGGGTCATTCCTTCTCTCCATGTCAGTGCTACTTTTCCATGAGGATCTGTGCACACAGGGGACAGTTATTCAGGGAATGGATGATGGAGGTCCGGGCACTGCAGATCAGGGAGAGATGAAGCAGTGTGTTCTTGGGGCCTCTCCAATCCTTCCACCCAGGGCTGCTGTGAGACTGGGGAATGAAGAAGTTGGAGGAGACATTCAGTAGGTGGAGGAGGAGTGCCTTGACCCAACCATGCCTTTTTGCCTTAGGAATCCAGAAGAACACACAGGCCCTGCAGTACGTGCTGAAGCACCCGCTGCTGTTCCGCTCCTCCAAGCCCAGGCTTGACACTCTTCAGAAACGCTACGTTCCCAAGGAGAAACGGGTAAATGCGTAACCACCACCTTGTTGTGTGTGCCAGTGGCTCCTCAGGACCCCCAGTTAGAGACGTGGCTGTCACCTCAGGACATTCTGAGGGCTGTGCTTTCCCAGTGCCCCCAGGTGCCCTCCTGCTTGTTGCTGCATCTGCATGAGGGGATGAGGCCAGGAGAGGCGGAGCACCGGACTGTGGTGACACGTTCCTCTTACCTTATGTTAGGCCCAGAGGATCCCCATTCCACCCCCACGGAAGACTCGAGCCCAGCTGTTGGATGACATTCTCATTCGCATGCGGGATCCCCGGAATATTACAGAGGCTCCACTAGGTATAGCTGTGCCCACCCGGTCCCCATCCTCAGTGGCCAGAAGTTTACTCATCTGCTGGTGGGAGGCAGCCGGCATGGACATGTCAGAGCAGGAAGGGCCCTTAGCATCTGCCCTGGCCCTTCCCCATGTGCAGATGGAGAAGCTGGGGCCTGGAGTCACACAGCACGTTACAGGCCAGAACTAAGGCTTGAGGTAGAATTCAGAGGGGACGCCACTGGCTGCCTAATGCCCCAAGCTGGGGAGGCCATTTTCAGTCCCTGTAGCATCCTCCTCTCACACCGTCCCACTCTCTGGGGTGGGGGGGGGGGGGGGCTCTGGACGCAGTCCCCACTGCTTCGGGCTAGCTGGGACCCAGAGCGAGTTTGGTGTCCCTCTGGCTTCTCTCCCTGCAGGAGCTGTCCTGTGCCAGCGGACTGAGCAGAGGCTGGTGAGCCAGAAGCAATACCTGGAGGCCAAGAGGCTGCTGAAGGAGTTTCGGGCACGCTACCGGCAACTGGTGCGCTGCTCACTGCGGACAGTGTTCAGGGCCACAGCATCACGCCCAGGCCACCCAGCACTGAGCGAGGGCCAGCCTAGGTTTGGCCGCTTCCTCAAGTTCATGGATGAGTTCTGCCAGGGTCCCACGGCCAGTGACTCAAAAGACTAAGGTCTGCGCACGGGGCAGTGCCCAGCCTGTGCCCCATACCCTCCCTGAGGGCTCCGCACCCTGGACCGCGCCTTGGGGCTGGGTGCACCGGGTGCAGGCCTCAAACCTTGGCTTGGCCTCGCTCGCTGGCCACAGAGAGTGGGGAACTAACTGGTAAGGACCTCCCCTCCCCGGGCCAGGCAGGACCCAGCGCCTGGCCCAGCAGCAATAAAGAGTGGGTGCACAGAGCAAGGTAGTCCACGTGCTTTCTTGTAGATGGCCAGGCTGCCACGCTGGAGGAGCACCCGGCTGACACACGCATCCTTTAGGAAACCTGCTTGAGTCGCACATCTCCAACAGAGCTGCGATCGGCACTGGGCTGAAAAAACAAGGGGGCTGATGGAACACAGCAGCAGCACGGACTCTGAGGCTCAGAGAAGTTAACTAACCCATCCACAGCCAACAAAGTGTATGTGTGTTGCTGGGGTAGGGGGGCAAAACTGAGGCCTCCAGGCCCCAGAAAAGGTGCTTTTTTTTATGGGGCAGTTTTCAATTTTGAGGGCAAATGGAGAGGAAGGGGAAGAGGATTGGGAATTCCCTTATTGGATGGTCATGGCCACAAAGTTGGGACAGGCTGAGGGCAGGACTTACATGGAATTTCCTAAGGTCCTCTCATCCAGGACACAAGCTGAAGTCCCAGATGCAAACACCGTGGCTCTAAAACAGATCCTGCAAAGTCAGCCTGGGCTCACAGTAAGTAAACTGGTTCTGGCCACAGCAGCCTGTGGGGCTGCCCCATTCTTCTGAGTGCCCAGGAGTCACCATCTGCTCCACAGGTGGATCTAGCGAAGGCCACTGGCACTGAACTCCAGAGATGTGCATTTGGGAATGGACACCGAGTGTGACTGGTCTCCTGAGCAGCCTTCGCTGCTAAGGCTACTCTCCTGAGGGTACCTACAATTCAGACCTGGGGAGCAGGCGTGTAGGTCCCAGGGTCCAGGAATTGGTGGCACGAGGATTAAGGCTCCTCAGCAAGGCACAAACTCCTACAACTTCAGTTGCAGGTAAGGTGATTATTGAGATCTAATCTGTCTTGCCGCCACAGGTCTGACAGACGCGTGGTGGAGTGTTTGCTGTATTGTGACTGTGAGACTCTGTTAGGACACAGAAATAGCTTTACTATCATACTTGGCCACACAGTCTCACACACGTGGCCAGTTACACAATTACACCTAGCTGTGGTCATACCAGATGCATACATCTGCATTCACGGAAGTCACACGGTCACGTACACATATCTAGTTACAGAGGGTGTTACGTCACACTTGACACAGGCACCTGGACAGATACATGTAATACAGGGTCACCCACGGTGGCACTCACCTGCAGAGTGTGTTGCTAACTTGCTGCCTTGGGTCTCCTGGGGCCCAAATCCCCTTCCCCTAATGTTAGGAAGGAGACTCTACCCCAACATTTACACTGTAAGCCTTGCTAGGTTCCAGTTCTAGAGAAACGGATTGCATCTTTCAGCCAGAAACACTATCAAACCATAGGCCCTCAGGCTTGAAAGGCTCCTAGGAACGTCCTACCCAGCCTCAAGACAGGAAGCATCTTGCGGTCCCCCTAACAGATTGTTCAGCTCCTTCCTGCACCCCTAGTGATGGGGAACTAACTCCCTCCAAAGGCTGTCACTTCCTTTGTTGGGAAAGCTATCTGACAGTTCTAACCACTGAGTTAAGCTGTGTGCCGAAGTCCCCCGGGGCTCCTAGCTCTGATTTTTAGCCAGGCATATATCTGCTCTCTCTGCCCAGCCAGGCCAGAGCCCTTCACCAATGTGAGAGCATCCTGAAGAGGCTTCACCTATCCAGGTCAAACGCTCGTGAACTGTTTTTCCACATAGGATACCATCTGAATAAATTAGTTGCCTCTCCTAGTGCCTGTTTTAGGTATGAGAGGCAGCGTATCACACTGTCTACTCAGCCTCCCGTGCAGGTGAATTGCTGCATCTCTGGAAGCCATACAATCGTCTACCAGTTGTGTCCAAGTGAGCAGACTTCAGTTGCTTGGTTTCCTGAGTTCTGACTTCTTTTGAAGAGATGTGAACTAGTTGTCTCAGTGAGTAAAGCCTCTGACTAGAATTGTCAAATGAACAGGAATCCATAACTAATCAAGGAAGCCTTTTGGGTGGCACCAACCCTCCCTGTTACCAGCACACTCTCCCTGGCACATCTGATCTGCTGCTAGATGATTCAACCCCCTGGGCTGCTTTCACCCAGAGCCCCCTTCCTTTGCCATAAGCAGATGGGAGCTGGCTGCCACACTCTTCTGAGCCTTCTCCAAACTTCTAACAAGAGCAAACCAGAAGAAATAATTTCTCCTACCACTAATTCTCCAAAACTAGGTAGGCCCAGCCTGTTCTCCTCGTCACTTATCCAAGATGGCCAGTAACTACCTGGAGCTGGATGTGGCCACAGGAAAGCAAACTGATTTAGATACAGACTCACAATCCTTGCTACTGTAGGATACCTCCCACCCCTACAGTGGGTCAGTGGGTGCAGAGGGAAGACTGATTTCTCTGGCCCTGGCAGGCCCAAGTCCAGAAGATCCAACCCAGAAAGCAGCTGGAGCCCTAGGGTTAGCCAAGACCAGTGGCAGAGGATGGCACTACCCTCAGTTGATTAAGCCAGGGCAACAGGAAAAGATTGAATAATCAGTGGCCTTGGAGTCAGAAGACCCAGCTTCCATGCTATGTTAGGGCCAGAGTCTCCCATCCTTTCACCAGACCAGGCTATCAGGGAATCCACGAGCGTGATATGTAGTACATTTCCTGTTAAGGGCCAAGGGACAAATTCCATTCTTCTACCTCCAAGCAGCTGCCTTGTTTCTTGCAAATCATTTCAAATACTCTCTTTTGGAAGAGTCTGGGCCAGATTTCAAAGGACCCTTACGTGCTGGTTTACCATGTATGGCATTTCTTACATCAGTCCTTCAAGTTGGCTTTACAAGTTTAGATGAAACAGGGATACGTTTGTTCTGTGTTTGATGAGAAACTGGCACCAAGGGTATTTTGATGAATTTCTGCTTCCAAAGCTGATTTTTAAATCAGATGTTGGGGGTACTGCCCCAGTATGCAAGGACAGTGTCATCCTGTACATCTGTTCTTTACTCAGACTCTTGTGCCTTCATTAGGAGTAAGAATGGTTGAATAGGAGAATGACAGTTATACATTGGAAATAACTCCAAACTCATGCTCCAGCAGCATGCCATGGAAACCCCATCTCGCCTCCTAATTTCTCCCATCCCAGTCTGAATGCCAAAGTGAGACATTCCAGTGTGGGGCATCTCCCAGAGCAAAGATAGCACCAAAAGTCAAACACACATAGTCTATTAGCCCAGATTTGTCTGAGATTACACGTTAGAGGTTAAAACTTTAACTAGAAACAGAACATTCACTTTCATGAGTTTGCTTTACTGTATTCTCAACTTGGGCCTCTCCTTAAGCAGGCAAACACACACTGAAGAATGCACCCTGGTACTGTTTAAATAAACAACACATCACCCCATTTGATTCTGTGCCATTTCTCTGTGGTCAGAAGCATCCCTGACCAGGCATGCCCCGTTCTGAGACTTTGTCAAAATGCTCTTTATGATGAGCTGGAGAGGAGGCAGCCCGCAGTGGCGGTCCACAAGGATCCAGGCCCCTTCTCCAATTCCAGTGAAGACAGCAGGTAGAAAACCAATATGCATCCCATTTTCTGTTTGTAGGTGGGAAGGGGAAGGGCCCTAAGGACAACAGTGTCTGTACAAATTGAGAGTAACAATAAAACCATTAGATGGCATTTAAGATAATTTTTTCCCCTCACACAGTTATACATTCTCTCCTTAGGAATTGAAGTGTTCTGCTGCAGGCTAAGGGCCAGACCCAGGGCCCAAAAGCTTCTCTTGAGCTCTAATAATTTAATCTTTGAGGAGTGCATTGCCTGTTTTTACCTCTTATTAAATGAGAGGGAAGGAAGATGAATAAGCCTGGCCTTAGCTCAGCTCTGTCCAACCAGTTGATTTAAGACACCAGAAAAGGTAGAGAGGGAGCCTGCCACGCTTATTAACAAGACATTAAGGAAGCATTTACTCACAAAGCAAAGTGTGTAAATATTTTTCTTAGGAAGAATAAAAATACTGATAATACATAGAACAATGTGCACATTCAGTCTTGGCACTTTTTCTTCATCCAATTTAACCGATCTCTAAACTGGTTGTGACCTCTGCTTATGTCTCTTTTTCCTATAGAACGATCTTCTTCAGAAAGCTACAGTGGGTAACAATCACGTGTAAAGATGCATTTTCTATATCATCTTTGGAGCAAAATCTATTCAACAGCAGCTTTCCCTAGAATCTCCCTGACCCAAAAAAACATACCTGCTTTGTCACTAACTCACAAGAATTTATAAGCAACTATGTTCACTTCTAAAAACCAGGCTGAATACCACTCTTTTGGTTGATGGGGGAAAAGGCTGGCTGAGAAAGATTTAAGTCCCTAAGGAGTTCTTGATTTTTTCAAAGAAAAATGAAGGGCTGGCATGGTTTTAACCCTTGGTGGTTAAAATGATGACTATTCCAATCAAAATATATCACTTCCCAAGATTCCATATTCACATTAGTCACATTATGGGGTTCCCCCTATCTGGGTATGTATTCAGGGGACAGAGGCATATTTTAATTCTGAAAAATTTTAAAAGAAAAAAGCTATTAAAACAAAAAGCTTCCTATATCATTTGGGTGTCCTCCTCGTTAGCAAATTGTGTGTGTGTGTGTAACTTAAAAAGATTATTTAGATCCTAGGAAACTACAGTGTCAACAGGGCATAAAGCACTGGACCTCAAGTTCCTTATTAGGAAAAAAAAAAGGGGAAGCAGATGGGTGAGTTTGATCTGAGTTATTTCCATGCCCTTTCCAGCTACAGCATTTTATGATTATAATCCAGCCTTCAGTTTTTCTTTCCTTCCTCTCCTGTTGGCTTTCCATTTCCATGAAAAGCCAGGCAGGAAAAAGGAAAGGAATCCAAAGTTGCTGCCAGCTCTGGTGAGAGGTCTGGTTGGGAGAGAGGTTAGGAGATCAGTAAGGTGGGATGTGGGCCTCCTCTGACCATGTCAATGATCCACACCCTGCCTCATTTCCTGGAGGTTATGTAAAAGCAGCTCCTGAAGAGAAATTATTGTCCTCTATCACTGGAGGAGAAAATTCATTCTCCTCTGATAAAATTACTTAGGAAATGGAAAGCAGTGTTGCAATCAAATTGAGAAATACTGATGGGGGTGTCTAAAATGTTCAGTGCAGCCTGTCAGGTGCTGGACAGTATCTCAAATGACTCCATCCAAGATCATCACTATGAAGAAGTGGCCTTTCACACGAGCATGAACAAACTCTCCAGCCACATATACCTTCAAATACATTCCATTAGCGGCTGAGCTTCTTAGGAGCAGGGACTGTCCTTTCCATCCTTGTATCTCCATGACCCAGCACAGGGTTGGCACAAGTTCGAACGAAGCTCAGGAATGTCTGAATGGAACAGAAAGAATGAACGGCACAGCCTTCGGTCATCAGCTTCACCAGTCAAGCACAGTGGCAGTTTCCCATCTTAGTTTGTCACTTTGTAATCAGACAGCAATTAATTAAGCAGCTTTAATCCTTAAGGGCATTTTTTTCTTTTAGGAAAAATGAGAAAAAAAACAAAACAAAAACAGAAGGCATTCATCACCAGTTCTTCCTCCAGACAAAAGTCTAAAAATTAAATTAAAAAAATAAATGAAGCCACTTACAAAGGGTTTTCCTGGGAAGCTTCAGCCAAGGCAAATTAACCTTTTAAAAAGAGGCAATTATACGAAAGGGGCCAAGGGCTGGATGCTTAATCGCCTGATTTGACACCAACCCAACAGGCCCAGATGACTTCTTCCAGCAGATACAATCAACGGGTCATGAGCATGTTCCCAAAGTGTCTCTCCCACTCTATGGAAAAGGGCTGAGCTCCCCCTTCCCAGGGCACCGCATTTCTTGGACTTCCCATCAGAATGACCTTGATCCTCCAACCTCTCAGAACTTCCCCTTTAATAAAAAACACAGAATGCATATACACAAAGAACAGAGTTAGTAGGGCATGGGAAATTTGTAGGGTGAACCAGATTCCAATGATTCATGAGAAATGTTTGTTTTGTGAAATGGTATTTCTCTCATTCTAGCCCACAAACCCTCCCATCGCTCTATTTTCCTTTTCTTGTCTTTCTCCGTCTCCAAATAATTCACATTGACAACTCCATTTGTGACAAACTTCACAAGCAAGCAAGCGAGCTACAGGACACAGAATTCTTTCAGAAGCAAAAAGTGTTCAGGTTTTAGTTAAGTAAGGGAAGCATTTTAAAATACAGATAATACCTTAGTGGTTTTTTCCTCCTCCAAAGCCGAGCAGATCAGAGGTGAAGCCTTGTCGCTCCTTAACCTAAACCACTTTGCCTCTGTGTAAAGGGCTACTGCTCAGCTGGAAGTTTGGAAAACAACAATTGTTGATACCATTCCAGGCACAACAGTAGGTGCAAAGGGGAAAGTCAGTAAGTTGGATCCAGCGTCTGGAATGTTCACTTAACAGGAAGTAGCTTTTCACTCTGCACCTGAAACTAAAATTTGTTGCTACTGCTATGCAATTTCTTAAAATGAAAGTAGTACTTTGGGGGAAATATTTAAAATATATATCTTTTTCTATTAAAAATATTTATCTTTTTTCCAAAAACAAAAATCAGTTCCAACCAAAATGTTTTTCAAATTACTGGAGATATAGAAAAAGGTGGCAAGTGGAAAAATAAGTGTCTTTGCTACTACCAACGAGACTAGCCTTCCGATATTATGTACTCCGAACCAAGGGGAACTGTGTGAAATGGCAGGAACTGATGATTTCTCTAAGGGCATTAAGTCACCCTCCTCTTACTCCGCAGACCAGCACCAGCACCAGCTCTTCTGTCTTGGGTACCAACCCTCCAGCAGCCTTTGGAGACATGTTGCTGGCAGGGCCTAGAACTGAAGTGGTGTGAATATAAAGTAATGAGATTGGTGCATGTTTAAACATACATTTGCATGTGTGCACACACACAGACACACAGAACACATACATTCGAGTGACACTCCCACCAACGTAGTCACTGAGGAGCCTCCACATATCTCCATGATGACCAGAATGCTTAAGACATCTCTGGAACGTCTCTCTGGGAACTGTTTAGGAGCAGAAGAAAATAGCTGCTTTATGGCTGTACCTCATCTATGACTCCAAACCCTCTTGACCT
Source organism: Lynx rufus (assembly GCF_022079265.1). Taxonomy (NCBI): domain Eukaryota; kingdom Metazoa; phylum Chordata; class Mammalia; order Carnivora; family Felidae; genus Lynx; species Lynx rufus. The sequence continues at coordinate 57,362,837 of NW_025814897.1, forward strand.
ACCTTCTCTTCCAGAGGCTTCAAATAGCCTCTGACTGGTTTCAAACTTAAAATTCTCCCTTCTATAACCACAAAAGATTAAAGATTTGTCCAGAGAAGAAGGGGCAAATCTCCCAGGAGGAATCAAAAGAAGGTGATGTAATAAATCCCTAGTAATCAGTGAGTCACCATTCCAAATCTTAGCTTCTGCCTCAGTAAGAGGAGGAGGTTGGAATAGATGACCTTTAAGGTCCCTTCCAATTCTAACATTTTAGGAGTCTATATTTCTAGACGTTTCTAGACTTTGAGGAGAGTTCCAGAAATGTTTTTGCCAATGGCAACATCATTAGACAACTATGTGGTATCTTGCTGGGGCCACGCAAGGGAGACAACATACACTGGGATATAGAAGCTCTAAAGCCTTTGTTAAAATGCCAGTCACATGACTTTATAGTAACAGCTCATACATGCACAGGGAACGCCAGCCCATCTGAGATTCCCTAAAATCATATCTTAATCCCTATTCTCAATGAGCCCAGACGGGCAGAAGCACCAAGCACCACCAGGGATGCAAAAGACACATGGTGTCAGCTGCTAAGGAAAATAAACCCCAAAGGTCCATGGGACTGAATTTACCAGCTGCATCCAGCTAGATACCTTGTTTCCATAGTATGGAGTTTCAGCATTGCTCTTACCTGACTTCTGGGCAATTGTTTTGGATTTTAGATCAACATTGCAGATAACTCTTGGACACGTAGAGAGTAGTAAGGAAGCTCAACTGTACTTTGTCTCCCCCGCCCCACCCCCAAGAAAACAAAAGGGTAAACTGTGCCGGGAGAAGGGAAGATAACTGCATAATATTTGTTTGTACTTCCCGTCAATCTCAATGATCTGCCTATGGATTTTGCACAATCAGTATTCACATGCCCAGCCAGTTTCCCTAGGCTCCTTGGGTCACAATCCATTACAGCAACCTGTCAGTGTGGAAAATCTATGGGATTTCTTGTCGGGAGACCCAACAGTCAGTCTGGGATGTTCCACCTAGTAAATGAGAGAATCTGAACACACGCCCTGCAGCTCCATCATCTAAAATGGGGCTCACACCGCTTACATGTTAGCACTCCTGAGAAGACCAAATCCAACAGTGACTCAATGTGGTCTGTCAACTATATAGCATTAATCAAACGTTACTTTTTAAACAGGGAAGGTAAATTAACTTTCGTAGAAGGGAAAAACTCAACCAATTTCAGTAGGTACATTTACTTGTGGCATGGATAAGGAGAAGGGGGAACACAATCATTTTGGAATCTGCCAAAATGCAGATCCACTTCTACGACACAGATGGAAGTAATGTTTATCTGCAAGGCTGATTTAAAATAACACCCTGTTGAAAGAAGTCAGGAGGTCTGTCGGTTTAAGAAGGTATCCCCCCTCATTCCTCTACCATTTGTAACTCTGGCCACTGTGCTCCTGAATCTCATTCCAAGTGGGTGCTGCCCGATTTGGCCCAGGAGCCCTCAGGGACAGGTCACTTTGGGGTGAGGAGTGCTTCTGGCCTCGGTCGCAGGGAGGCAGAGACACAGTTCCCTTGGACATGGACTACGAAGGCCCCGGAACCTCCCAGAACTGTATCAGACAGTGTTTTGCCATTGAAAGAAACCCAAAGTGAGAACACTCAGCTCTTCAGGATAAATGATCAAGCCCAAAGACCTCTTAAAAATAGGTAACACTGTTCATTAGGTGCTACTTGGCCCCGGCCACGTTGCTGGACCGTAAGAGATACTGATCCACGGTTCCTTTTCGCCGACTCACAGTCCGCCTCTCGTTGTCAAACATGCGCTGCAGCTGCAGAGCCAGCCGCCGGTCCTCTTCCTCTTGCTGCAGTTTCTGCTCCATCTCCCGCAGCACCGGCTCTGCCGGGGCCAGGACCACCTCACCACCGCTCTGTCGCAGTTTCTTAAGGGAGCCATTTTGTTCCAAGTGCTTGGTCTTACAGTGTCTTTTCCGGCCCCGACGCAAGGAAGGAAGCGGCTCCTCACCTCGGCTGTCTGCCAGCACACCATTAGGCAGATCAAAATGATTTGCTGTCTTCAGCTGCTTCTTTGTTTTGAGGACCCCACCCAGAACACTATTTTTGGGTAGCGCTGAATGAGCTGCCGAGATTTTCATGGTTGCGCTTATACAGGTTTTGTCTAACTTAGCATCTGGGGTTGGCCCCGGCCCTTCACTCTGCTCCGTCTCCAAAGTACCACTGGCTCCCACTCTAAGTTCTGAGGAACAGCAGGTTTCCAACGGGATCTCAGAGCTCCTTTTACTATCGCTGCCCTGTTCCACTTTTGTTTGGCTAACGGAGGGGAAAAAATCAAGGTCAGTGAGGGTGGGTCCTACACACTCAGAGAGTACTTGCCCACTGGCCAGTCTTGTATTTAAAGCCTGAGGTGGCTTCTCCTTGTTAGAATGGATAACTTCAGAGACCAGTGAGTCTTCCCCTGTTTCTGGAGGCAGGGAGGTGAGGGTGGCTTTCGAAAGGGTCTTTTTGATCTGCCGCTCCTGAAAGATCTGTTCCCACTTCTTGAGGATCCTTGGACTAGCCTCATAAGAAGTCTGCTTCTGCAGGCTTCTGTTTAGGTTGCGGGGTGTTGATTTGATGATGAGGGGACTTAGCACTCGGCCATCAGGGAGTCTCTTGGGAGGAGTACATGGTGAGCAGACAATGGGCTTGAAATGGTTTAGTTCTTCGGAGATGCTGTCATTGCTCTCAGGACTGATGGAGCGCTCGGGCTTATGCAAGGAAGTCAAGGATGAGAGGGAGCTGAAGGGTAGACGCTTTTCAACGGTTAAGTCAGGGGCTGAGAGGCAGCGGTTGTTCTGAGTGGACAAGAGGACACCAATGATGGGGTTGGAGGCTGGGGTTATAGCTGTGACCTAAAAGAAGTTAAAAAGATTATACATACATGTGTATATATTTTTTTTCTTCATAACTCTTTTATGATGGTAGAAGGGCAGTGGGGGAAGGGTAAGAAAAGGGATGGAAGGTGATGTGAGCCTAAGAAATGGGGAAAATCCCTAACCTAGAATATGCACCATTTGCAGAAATTCCTACACACTTGAAACAATTAATAAAATTGAAAACCTACAGGGGAAAAAAAACCTCATCTAGAACTTTTAAAAAAGTTCTTCTACTGGCCCTCATTCCACCCTTCTGGCTACGAATTCAATGCAAACTCTCTTCCTTTCCATCTATTCGCAAACTTCTCCAACATAATTAGTATACCCAGGACCCATTCTGCCTCTGCTTGTCTGGAATAGTTTCTGGGGTACCTGACTGGCTCAAGAGCACATGACTCTTGATCTCAGGGTCATGAGTTCAAGCCCCACATTGGATGTGGAGCCCACTCAAATAGCGTGCGCAATAGTTTCTGTCGTGGCCATGTGCAGGGAGCTACAGGATGGGAGTAGAGAGCTCCAGAAGCCTGTGTCTGAGATGTACCTTGGTTTTGCTTGTTGGGGCTGCTCTGAGTCTGCTCTTCGCTCTGTCCTGAGCTGTGTCACTGCAGCTCTGACTCCTTTCCACCTTGGAATTTAGGTTCCTAAATAAATAAATAAAAGACAAATAGTCAAAAGTAGCCCATATGCTAACTAAGGAAAAAAGAATAACAATCTCTTCTGTGCCCTCAAAGCCATCTACCAAGAAAGACAATTCCCTTGGCAAGCTACAGATAGGAAATGAATTGATTTATTAACAGAACACATTCTAAGAACAAATCCTGTCAAAAGAGAAAGAGCTCTCCAGAGAGGACATTCAGTGTAAGCCTTTGTTTCCAAACTAGATCCTGCTTAAATATGAAAGACCAATCAATGGCTGTTCTGCTCGAGCTTAGAGAGATGTAGGGATACTTCGCCTTCTTTAATAGGGTGGATAGAGTATAAAAATCACCTTTATGAACAATAAATTTTTTCCTTTTATTAGGCCCAACCCTCTCCTCAAGCAATCTAAGTCAGCCAAGAAACAAATATTTAAGTACTTACAAAATACATAGCACTGCACTAAATTTTTATGTGGGGAGTCAAAATTAAATGTAGTCTCTTCCTTAATTTATTCCATTTGAGCTTCCAAAGGCCTAAATCGGTTATTCAAGAGATTTCATGAACACGTGATTTTTTTTTGTCTGACGCATGCAACATTATGACTTTACAACCCAATCCAAAACCCAGAATACCTGTATTATAACATGAATCTTATTGTGTAAGGATTATATGCAGGTGACTGTCACCTATCCCACTGACAAGGGGGAACTATAAGTAGGAGTTTTTGATTATCTTATTACTCACCTTTGTTTCCTGATCTCCAATTTGTGCCTAATACATGTCCGGTGAGAATGATGCCTTTACAAATATGTGCAGCTGTTATTTTCCCTGTGCTACAACTCTATTCAACAAACAATTATCATACTTACTATATGCCAGTCACTGAGGAGCACATGTGGGCACTGGGAATACTGAGAAGAATGAGACACAGTCTAGGGTCTTCAAGGACTCAGAGTCCAGTGGGGCAGGCAAATAAATCATACAATACAGTGAAGTGGTACCCAAAAAAGTATGCCTCGAGGGAGTTATTAATTACCTGGATGGAGTGAGGACAGCGTGGAAAGCCTCCCTATGGCACATGTAGTCTGAAGGATAAATAAGAATTTGCCAGAAGTCAAGGTGGATACATAGCCATGTAGACGATCCCAAACAGAAATTATTTCCTCGAATGATTCTATTTAGCTTTGGAATGAAATACATCATCACAGCTACTCTTTTGTAGCAAAAGATTTACTTTTTAAGTTTCACTGTGCCAGGATTAACTCAGAAAACTTACAAAGGAAGTAATAAGGTGCATTCCCACAGTGCCTTTCCTCTCCCTATGTCTCTAGCAAAGGCTTCTTTTTTAATATTTATTTATTTTTGAGAGAGAGAGCGAGAGCGAGTGAGCGCAAGCTGGGTAGGGGCAGAGAGAGGGAGAAAGAGAATCCTAAGCAGGCTCCACACTGTCAGTCCACAGTCCAAAGTGAGGCTCGACCCCACAAACCACAAGATCATGACCTGAGCCAAAATTGAGAGTCGGCTGCTCAACAGACTGAACCTCCTAAGCGCCCCTACCCACAGTGGCCTCTATTCCAGTATTTCTGTGCTATTCCTCCCATTCAAAACCCTCTAATCCTATGTCTCATGGCCACATCACCTTGCTATATGGTTCCAGTCTGCAGAACTAATCTATGCTACCGTATTAATAGGAGAAAGTGGTGGCCAACCTGCATCTCATGCCTGCACTTTACCAAGAAAATTCAACACTGAACCTAAGCAAATAATGTGAGAGTTGTACCTTCTAGTGGGAAATGTATTTGGGAACAGGTAGGAAACTTAGACATCACCCTATAAAGGCAGCTGCTTAGAAATCAGCGTGTTTTGGGTTTTGCCTGGCATCGTATTGAAATTCACTTGCATTCCCAGAACTCACACAAACTGTCAGTGGTGTAAGCCACCCATAAGTAAAATGGATGACAGATTAAAATGCTGGGGTGAACAACATATACTTTGGGTCAGGAGGAATGAACATAGGGCTGAAAGAGAAGGTATTATTATTTCAAATACATGACTTGTTTGGCATCATTCCACTGGAGAAACAGTAGACACTTAGAGAAAAAGATGTTCTGCTCAACATAAGAAAGAACTTTGTAACCTTCAATACAGCAGTTCATTAATAGCTGCCTTGGTATTCAAACTGAGGCTGTACCTATATTTAGGGGTCCAAATACTCCATAATTAAGAATTAGTTTAATATAATTTTTAAAAACATGCTATGAATCCATATTGTCAGCAGTAGCAGAGTCAAATTTAAAGACACTGGCTACATGCCCAAATTATCAGATCTACAAATGACAGGTACCTATTGCTGGGGGGAACCTCTTCATATGCCCCCTAAATTCCATTTTGGTGAAAGAAAAGGCCCAGGGAAGAAACCCATACCTGCGGCACTCAAGCACAACAAGGACACCCAAAGTAGTTTCTGACTATCTAAAACTTTTTTGGTAAACTTCAGTATAGCTGAAACTGTCACTGTCTGTCTCTTCCGTTCCCTTAGTCTTCTGACTTCACTGAGTACCAACTTGGTGCAAGGCATGAAAGACAGATTGATGAAAGATAATCTTGACCCACAGACACATCCAGTCACTGAAGTCCACCCTACCATATCACAAAAGTGCTATAAGAGCAGTAATTCTACAGTTAATCTCTGTTTCCTTCTTAGAGTTTATAGCTATAGCCCTTACATTTAGGTATCTGATTCAATTTGATTTATTTGGTGTGAGATTGGGGTCCAATTTCATTTTTTAGTATATGGATATCTAATTGTTGTCCCAACACGATACGTGAAGAAACTATTCTTTTTCCCCATAGAATAGCCTCGGTACCTTTACTGAAAATCAACTGACCATAAGTATATGGGTTTATTTCTGGACTCCCAATTCTGTTCCACCGATTGACATATCTACTTCTATTTCAGTACCACACTCTCCACTTATTTGTATCTTCAATGTCTCTCATCAACGTCTTAATGTTTTCAGTATATAGATCTTTCACCTCTTTGATTAAATTTATTCCTAAGTATTTTATTTATTTATTTTTTGATGCTATGGTGAATGAGGCTATTTTATTTCTTTTTCAGATATTCCACTGTGTGTAGAAACACAAGTGATTTCTGTATGCTAATTTTGTATCCAGCAACATTACTAAATTCACTGATTAGCTCTATAGTTTGTGTGTGCGTGTGTGTGTGGTCTTTAGGATTTTCTACATATAAATTCATATTGTCTGCAAACAAAGACAATTATACTTCTTGCTTTCCAACTCAGATGCCTTGTTTTCTTCTTTTTCTTGCCTGACTGCTCTGGCTAGGACTCCAAGTACTATGTTGAATAGGAGTGCTGAGAGTGGGCACCCTTGTCTTGTTCCTGACCTTAGAGGAAAATCCTTCAATCTTTTTCACCATTGAGTATGTTGTTAGCTGTGGGCTTGTCTTATATAGCCTCTATTATGTTAAAGTATATTCCTTCTGTACCAAATTTGTTGAGAGTTTTTATCATAAAAGGATGTTGTATTTTGTCAAATGCTTTTTCTGCACCTATTGAAATAATCATATTTTTACCTTTCTTTCAATTAATGTAGTATATCACATTTATTGCTTTGCCTATGTTGAACCATCCTTGTACCCCAGAGATAAATTCCACTTAATCATGGTTATGAGCCTTTCCATGTGCTACTGAATTCAGTTCACAAATGTGTTGGTGAGATTTTTTGCATTGATATTCACAATCTGGGATATAAACCTGTAATTTTCTTTCCTGGTAGTGTCCTTGTCTGGCTTTGGCATCAGGGTAAAGCTGGCTTCATAAAACGATTTTGGGAGTGTTTCCACCTCTACAATCTTTTGGAAAAGTTTGAGAAGGATTAGCATTAATTCTTCTCTAAACGTTTGGGAGAATTCACCAGGCAAACCATCTGGTCCTGAGCTTTTCTTTGTTGGGAGGTATTTTATTACTGATTGAATCTCCTTATTTGTTATTGATCTGTTCAGATTTTCTATTTCTTCATAATTCAGTTTTGGTGGGTTGTATCCTTCTAGGAATTTATCCAATTCTTTTCTAGGTTATCCAACTTGTTGGCATATAATTGTTCGTAGTAGTCTCTTGCGATCCTTTGTATTTCTGTGATATCAGTTGTGGTATCTCCTCTTGCAGTTCCAATTTATTTCTTTGAGACTTCTTTTTTTTTCTTAGTTAGCCTAGCTAAAGGTTTGTCAATTTTATCTTTAAGAAAAAAAAACCCCACCAACTCTTTGGTTCATTGATCTTTTCTATTCTTTTTCTGGTCTCCATTTATTTCTGCTCTAATCTTTGTTATTTCCTTCCTTCTGCAAACTTGGGCTTCTTCTAGTTCCTTGAGGTGTAAAGTTAGGTTGTTTATTTGAGATCTTTCTTTTTTCATAATGTAGGTGTTTATTGCTGTATACTCCCTTTTAGAATGGATTTGCTGTATCGGACAAGTTTTGGTATGTCATGCTTCCATTTTCACTTGTTTAAAGATATTTTTGATTTCACTTCTTCTTTGATCCACTGATTGTTCAGGTGCATGTTGTTCAATTTTGTCATATTTGTGAATTTTTCAGTTTTCCTCCTGTTATTGATTTCTAATTTTATACCACTGTGGTCAGAAAGACATCTGGAATGATTCCAATCTTCTTAAATTTTCTAAGGCTTGTTTTGTGACCCATATTATCTATCCTGGAGAATGTTCCATATGCACTTGAGAAGAATATGTATTTTGCGGCTGTTGGATGGAATGTTCTGTGTGTGCCTGTTAGTTTTATGTTGGTCTAAAGTACAGTTCAACTCCAACATTTCCTCATTAATTTCTTGTCTGAATGATCTAGGCACTGTTGAAAGTAGGTACTAGAGTCCTCCACACTATTATTATATTGTTGTCTATTTCTCCCTTCAGATCTGTATTTCCTTAATATATTTAGGTGCTCCCAAGTTGGGTGCATTTATGACTGTTATATCCTCTTGATGAATTGACCCTTTATCATCATATAATGACCTTCTTTGTCTCTTGTTACCATTTTGGCTTAAAGTCTACTTTGTGTGACATAAGAATAACTACTCTGTCTTTTGGTTTTCATTTGCATGCAGTATCTTTTCCATCCCTTCAATTTGGGCCTATATGTCCTTAAAGCTGAAGTGTGTCTCCTGTATGCAGCATATAGCTGGGTCTTGTATCCATCTAGTCTCTCTATGCCTTTTTTTTTTTTAATTTTTATTTTTTGAGAGAGAGCATGAGTAAAAAAATTTTTATTTTTTGAGGAGAGGGGCAAAGGTAGAGGGAGGGACAGAATCATAAGCAGGCTCCATGCCCAGTGCAGAGCTTGACACACAGGGCTCAATCTCAAACCATGAGATTATGACCTGAGTCAAAATCAAGAGTTGGATGCTTCACTGACTGAGCCATCCAGGTGCCCCTATATGACTTTTGATTGGAGAATTTAACCCATTTACATTTAGAGTAATTACTGATAGATAGGAAGTGATTAGTGCCATCTTAGTTGTTGTTTGTAGCTGTTTCATACTTCCCTCGATCCCTCCTCCCTCTCTTTCAGCATTCCTTTGTGAATTAACGATTTTCCATAGTACTATTGCTTTGCTTCCTTTCCCTTTTTTTTTTCGTGACTCTACTGTTGGCTTTTGCTTTGTGCTTTACCATGAGGCTTACATAAAATATTTTATAGATATAACACTCTATTTTACACCAGTAACACTTTAACTTCCATCACATACAAAAGATTTACCCCTTTACTTTTTTGATGTCACGAGACACTTCATATGTATTCATTAACAAATTGTTTTATAGTTATTTTTAATACTCTTGTCCCTTAAACTTTATACTAGAGTTAAGTGGTTAATGTACCACCATGTTACAGTATTAGAGAATTCTAATATTACTATACATTTACCTTTACCAGTATGTTGTGTATTTTCATATTTTCATGTTACTAGTTAGCATTATTTTGTTTCAGTCTGGAGAGTTCCTTTCAGCATTTTTGTAAGGCTGATCTAGTGGTGATGAACTCCCTCAGCTTTTATTTGTCTGGGAAAGTCTACCTCTCCATTTCTGAAAGGCAGCTTTATTGGATAGAGTACTCTTGGTTGGCAGGTTTTTTTCTTTCAACCCATGAATATATCACCCCATTCCCCTGCTGTGCAAGGTTTCTGCTGAGAATTCCGCTGAGGGCATATGGGGGTTCCTTTATAAGTTACAATCCTCTTTTCTCTCACTGCTTTTAAGATTCTCACTCTGTCTTCGATTTTTTACAGCTTTATTATGTGTCTTGGTGAGATCTCTTTAAGTTGAGTTTGGTGACCTATGAGCTTCCCAAATTTAGATATCCAAACCTTTCCCCAGATTTGAACAGTTCTCAGCTCTTACTTCTTTAAATAACCTTTCTGCTCCCTTCTCCCTCTCCCACCCTTCTCCTTCTGAAATTCCAATAGTTTGAAAATTATTATTATTATTTTTTGACGGTATCCCACAGGTCATACTGGCTTTCTTCACTGTCTCCCATTCTTCTTTCTTCTGCTTAGTCCACACTGCTATTAATGCTTTCCACTGCATTTTTCTTTTCATTCAACATTTTCTTCAGCTCCAGAATTTTTGTTGTTGTTCTTATTATTTCTCTTTATTAAACTTCTTTTTCTTTTTTTACTGTACTGTTGTCCTGATTTAGTTGAATTGTCTTTCTGTGTTTTGTTGTAGCTCACTAAGCTTTCTGAAACAGTTATTTTGAGCTCTTTATTGGGTACATCACAGATCTTCATGTCTTTGGGATCCATTACTGGAAAATTATTGTGATCTTTTGATGGTGTCATATTTCCATGATTTTTCATGTTCCTTGAAGTTTTGCATTGCTGCCTTCACATTTAAAGTTGCAGTCACTGGAACCACAAAAGGCCCCGAATAGCCAAAGTAATTTTGAAGAAGAAGACCAAAGCAGGAGGCATCACAATCCCAGACTTTAGCCTCTACTACAAAGCTGTCATCATCAAGACAGCATGGTATTGGCACAAAAACAGACACATAGACCAATGGAATAGAATAGAAACCCCAGAACTAGACCCACAAACGTATGGCCAACTAATCTTTGACAAAGCAGGAAAGAACATCCAATGGAAAAAAGACAGTCTCTTTAACAAAGGGTGCTGGGAGAACTGGACAGCAACATGCAGAAGGTTGAAACCAGACCACTTTCTCACACCATTCACAAAAATAAACTCAAAATGGATAAAGGACCTGAATGTGAGACAGGAAACCATCAAAACCCTAGAGGAGAAAGCAGGAAAAGACCTCTCTGACCTCAGCCATAGCAATCTCTTACTCGACACATCCCCAAAGGCAAGGGAATTAAAAGCAAAAATGAATTACTGGGACCTTATGAAGATAAAAAGCTTCTGCACAGCAAAGGAAACAACCAACAAAACTAAAAGGCAACCAACGGAATGGGAAAAGATATTTGCAAATGACATATCGGACAAAGGGCTAGTATCCAAAATCTATAAAGAGCTCACCAAACTCCACACCCGAAAAACAAATAACCCAGTGAAGAAATGGGCAGAAAACATGAATAGACACTTCTCTAAAGAAGACATCTGGATGGCCAACAGGCACATGAAAAGATGCTCAACGTCACTCCTTATCAGGGAAATACAAATCAAAACCACACTCAGATATCACCTCACACCAGTCAGAGTGGCCAAAATGAATAAATCAGGAGACTATAGATGCTGGAGAGGATGTGGAGAAACGGGAACCCTCTTGCACTGTTGGTGGGAATGCAAATTGGTGCAGCCACTCTGGAAAACAGTGTGGAGGTTCCTCAAAAAATTAAAAATAGACCTACCCTATGACCCAGCAATAGCACTGCTAGGAATTTACCCAAGGGATACAGGAGTACTGATGCATAGGGGCACTTGTACCCCAATGTTTATAGCAGCACTCAACAATAGCCAAATTATGGAAAGAGCCTAAATGTCCATCAACTGATGAATGGATAAAGAAATTTGTGGTTTATATACACAATGGAGTACTACAGGGCAATGAGAAAGAACGAAATATGGCCCTTTGTAGCAACGTGGATGGAACTAGAGAGTGTGATACTAAGTGAAATAAGCCATACAGAGAAAGACAGATACCATATGTTTTCACTCTTATGTGGATCCTGAGAAACTTAACAGAAACCCATGGGGGAGGGGAAGGAAAAAAAAAAAAGAGGTTAGAGTGGGAGAGAACCAAAGCATAAGAGACTTTTAAAAACTGAGAACAAACTGAGGGTTGATGGGGGGTGGGAGGGAGGGGAGGGTGGGTGATGGGTATTGAGGAGGGCACCTTTTGGGATGAGCACTGGGTGTTGTATGGAAACCAATTTGACAATAAATTTCATATATTGAAAAAAATAAATAAACAAAGTTGCAGTCGCTTCCTCCAGTCTTTATTAACTGCCTTTGGGAAAGACATACTTTCCATCTGCCTTGGTAGGGATTCTGAGGCTTCCTCAGATCTTCTATGGACATATTTGCTCCTTGTTTCTTGCTCCCTCTTATGGCAGAATTCTTAAGCTTGTATGACTTCTCTTGATCCTGCAGCACACCAGACCATGCACTGACACAAAAGCACCCTTTTGCTTTTCCAAAGGTGGCACTAAAACTGAAGTTTGTGGTCTCTCCCTTGCCCACAGAGTTTGGCTGGCTTTCTACACATGCTCACTAGTCATGGGTAGAAATGTGCAAAGTGAGCCACAGGGTGGAGGTGTGAATGAAGTGTGTTTAGTGCTGGGAGTGCCTGTGACTCAGGTGGGAGGATCCACAGATGAAGATCTGGTTATTTATTTGAGATTTTTCTTCATTTTAAATATAGAAATTAGAATTATAAATTTCCCTCTAAGCACTGCTTTTACAACTACATCCCAAGTTTTAGTATGTTGGGTTTCATTTTCATTCCTCTCAAGGTATTTTTTAATTTCTCTTGTGATTTCTTTTTTACAATTTTTATTTATTTATTTATTTTTTTTAATTTATTTTATTTTTTTTTTAATTTTTTTTTCAACGTTTTTATTTATTTTTGGACAGAGAGAGACAGAGCATGAATGGGGGAGGGGCAGAGAGAGAGGGAGGCACAGAATAGGAAACAGGCTCCAGGCTCTGAGCCATCAGGCCAGAGCCCGACGTGGGGCTCGAACTCCCGGACCGCGAGATCGTGACCTGGCTGAAGTCGGACGCTTAACCGACTGTGCCACCCAGGCGCCCCTCTTTTTTACAATTTAAAAAAAAATTTTTTTTCAACGTTTATTTATTTTTGGGACAGAGAGAGACAGAGCATGAACGGGGGAGGGGCAGAGAGAGAGGGAGACACAGAATCGGAAGCAGGCTCCAGGCTCTGAGCCATCAGCCCAGAGCCCGACGCGGGGCTCGAACTCACGGACCGCGAGATCGTGACCTGGCTGAAGTCAGACGCTTAACCGACTGCGCCACCCAGGCGCCCCTTTTATAATTTTTTTAATGTTTACTTATTTTGAGAGAAGCAGAACATGAGTGAGGGAAGGGCAGAGAGAGAGGGAGACACAGAATGAGAAGCAGGCTTCAGGCTCTAAGCTGTCAGCACAGAGCCCAATGCAAGGCATGAACTCACAAACCACGAGATCATGACCTGAGCCAAAGTCGGGCGCTTAACCAACTGGGCCACCCAGGTACTCCTCTTGTGATTTATGTTTTGACCCATGTGTTGTTTTTTTTTTAATGCATTGTTTAATGTCCACATATCTGTGAATTTTCCAGTTTTTCTTGTTATTGACTTACAGCTTCATTCTATTGTGATCAAAAAAGATTTTGTATTATTCCAATCTTTTAAAATTTATTGAGACTTATTTTATGGTGTAACATATGGTCTACCCTGAAGAATTTTCCATGTGCACTATAGTAGAATGTGTGTTCTGCTGTTGTGGGGTGGAATGCTTTATATATAGTAAGTCTAATTGGTATCCAATATTGTGCAAGTCTTCTATATCCTTCTTTACCTTTCATCTATAATATTACATCCATTATTGAAATTGGGTGCCAAAGTCTCCAACTATTATCATTAAAGTGTTTACTGTTCCCTTCAATTCTGTCAGTTTTTGCTTCATATATTTTATGCATCCATTATTAGGTGTATATGTGTTTACAATGTTGTGTGTGTGTGTGTGTGTGTGTGTGTGTGTGTGTGTGTGTGTGTGTGTTTTAAGTAATCTCTACACCCAAAATGGAGCTCAAACTCACAACCCCAAGATCAAGAGTCGCATGCTCTACTAACTGAGCCAGCCAGGTACCCCATACAATGGTTATATCTTCTTAAAAGATTGACCTTTTTATCATTATACAATGTCCGTCTTGTCTCTTGTAATAATTTTTGTCCTTAAGTCTACATTGTCTGATATTAGTTTAGCTACTCCAGTTCTCTTTTGGTCACTGTTTGCATAGAATATCTTTTTCTATCCTTTCACTTTCAACCTATTTTTGCCTTTGGATCTAAAGTGAGTCTCAGCCTATATCTGGAACATATTTTTAAAAAATCCATTCTACCAATATCTGTCTTCTATTTGGAGAGTTTTAATTCATTTATATTTAATGTAATTACTGATGAGGAAGGATTTACTTCTGCCATTTTGCTATTTGTTTTCTATATACCTTATACCTTTTTTTGTTCATCAATTCTCTATTAATGCCTTCTTTTGTGTTAGATATTTCCTAGTATAGCATTTTGAGTCTCTTCTTATTCCTTTATTAAATATGTTTTAATTATTTCTTAGTGGTTGCTCTGGGGATTACAATAAACATCTTATTTTACAACAATCTATTTCAAAATTAATACCAATTCAATTTCAATAGCATAAAAAAGCTTTTTTTGTTCCTGTATAACTCTATTATCACCCTTTTACATTGTTATTGCTACATGAAGAGCTACAAAAATTATTGTAAAAACATCTTATAAGTCATAAACATATTACTGTAGTATTTGCTCAAAATAAGAGGCTTCAAAATACTGGCTGAGGGTTGAGTGGATGACTTAGTCAGTTAAGCCTATGACTTGACTTTGGCTCAGGTCACAATCTCACAGTTCATGGGATCAAGCCCCCCTTTTGGGCTCTGTGCTGACAGCATGGAGCCTGCTTGGGATTCTCTCTCTCTCCCCTGTCCCTCCCCAACGTGCTCTTGCTCTCACTCTCTCTCTCTCTCAAAATAAATAAATAAACTTAAAAAAATTACAGGCTGAGAATAGTCAAGACCAGTGAACTTGATGATGTTCTTAGGACTGAAAGAACTTAAACAACATCTTCACTAAAAAAATAAGTGAAGTAACTACTCCCATTACTTTGTGTACATCCATTTCTGTACCCCTAAACACCACCACACAATGGATATATTTAATAAATTTCATATTAATGAATAAAAATATATACAGAAAGGCCTCTCTATTATGAAAAAAAGAGAAAACTTAAACATTGATTAGGAATGTAATATCTGTCAGGCACTATGCTACTTTAAGTATTCTGTATCTCATTTAATCCACACAGAAACTCTATGAGATAAGCATCATCATCCTCACTTACAGTCAAAGAACTGAGGGGGGTGATCTTCCAAGGTCACACAGCCGAAGCCAAGGTTTAAACCTGTATCTCTATGATTCTAAGGCTTGTGTTCTTTCTACCACAAGATATTGATCTTACATTCTACTCTGCTGTGGCATAAAACAGACCCAGCACATCTAGAGAAGCTCTCTCTTCCAAACACATAATGAAGTCATAAACAAGAGAAAGCAGCATTGTCTAAAAGGCAACTGGCTTAAAATTTCCATTGCCAAGAGACCAGATGGTTTCTGGGATGTAGAGTTAGGCTAAAAATACCCACCAACACAATGAGTCTGACTTACAAAGAAAGAAAGGAGGGGCAGCCAGTATAAACATGCAGCTGGAAAACTAGAAGATTTAATGCTTATAAAATACTGCTTAAAGGGTTTTCAAATGGTAATACATGATACAAAAGATTAGATAGCTCATGCTCTGAACTGTTCAATCACCACTCTCACATATCCAAACCATAGTAGCTTATTAATTAAACTCTCAGGTCTGGCAGAGCTGAGTTCCACCTAGAAGCTGAAGGCTGGAGAGGAGCCTTCTTCCAGGCCCTAGCCTGGGGGTATGAGCCCTCCCAAACGTCACCACATACACACATACTTGAATGAAACCAGAAACCTTCTTAGGCCCAGTTGTAGCTGCTGTGCACCCAGAAATGGGTGAGATCTTGTTATAATCTTTCCCTTGTGTATTTATGACCTGGGTTATCTGCCTTGTGTACACTAGTATTATTTCTTTTTTTAAGTGTACAGTTTAATGGTTTTTAATTCACATAGTTATTTAACCATTACCACAACCAATTTTAGAACATTTCCATCACCTCATAAAGAAACCTCATGCCCTTTAGCTATCACCCCTAAGCTCCTGCTTCTCCCCAAGCCCTAAGCAACCACTGATCTATTTTCTGTCTCTACCTGTTTGGCTATTCTGGACACATATCAGTATTCATTTGGTGATAGATGGAGGAACACTGCTTTCACAGCTATATTCTAAAAGGACTAGTATCATGCAAAAGGACTTCAGTCCCCTCAAAAATGAGGAAAATTGGACAAGTTCTTATTTACCTCTGTAGCAACCCTTTATCTTTTTAGAACAAGGCAGGGTATAAATTAAACAAAGAGAAGGAAGGCAGTTTTCCCTTGCAAAGGTAGATCATTTCAAGATGAGGTTCCAAGTGCAGAGCCTTTGGTCACAGGGTTCCTTCAGTAGTTTGATAGAAAGTGCATAGGTTTGGGATAAAGAGAGACCTGAGTTCTAGTTCCATCTCTGTCATTATAATGCGGTGAGAAGCTCTTGGGTGAGTTACTTAACCTCTTTGAACTGCATTTTCCTTAGCTGAAAAATGGGAATAGTATAAAAAATCTTGTAGGATTAATGTGATAACTAAATGAAATGAGGTGTGTAAAGTACTCAACATGACCGGAAGCACCGGAGAAAAGCTAGTTCCCCTGCTACCACTCACCATCCCACCCTCTGAAAACTACCCTGGTGTGGCAGAGAAATTACTGGCACCTATAAACCTGCTGCTCTCCTTATGTTCCACATCACCTCTCCTCAAGCTCTGTTCCCTTTGCAACCACATTCCACTACTTTTAACACGATTTGTCCTCTTAATAACCAGTTCATCTGCTTGATTTGTTTCAATTCCTTTATCCCTCCCCAACACACACACAAACACACACACACACACACACACACACACACACACACACACAATGTGCCCCAGACCATCATCAAGTCTTGTGGTTTCTTTTAACTCATTACCTCATCTTTCTCTCACAGCCTCCTCTCCCTTATGGTTACCATTTGATTATTCCCCACACACAAACTTGCTAAGTCTAATCCTTAGATTTTTATGGAGTTTTCTAACTCCCCTCACCCCTTTCTTTTCATGCCATGGCCTCATTTTCTCCACTCTTAAAAAGTCTGCTTTAAGCCACTTCGAAATTTTTTTTAATGTTTATTTATTTTTGAGACAGAGAGAGACAGAGCATGAATGAGGGAGGGTCAGAGAGAGAGGGAGACACAGAATCTGAAGCAGGTTCTAGGCTCTGAGCTGTCAGCACAGAGCCCGACGCGGGGCTCGAACTCACAGACTGTGAGATCATGACCTGAGCCGAAGTTGGAAGCTCAACCAACTGAGCCACCCAGTAAGCCACTTCCAGAGGCTTTAGTTGAGAGGTGGAAAGATCTTAAGAAATTATCCAGTAGGGATGCCTGGGTGGCTCAGTCAGTTGAGCATCCAACTTCAGCTCAGGTCATGATCACACAATTCGTGGGTTCGAGCCCTGCATCTGGCTTTTGGCTGCCAGTGTGGAGCCTGCTTTAGATCCTTTGCCTCCCTCTCTCTCTGCCTTTCCCCTGCTTGTGCTCTCTCTTCAGAAATAAATGAACATCAAAAAACAGTAATCACACAGTAAAAGACCCTGCCCAGCAAGCAGGTAGGCCTAACAACCTGTCTTTTGCATAGATGAGACAGAAGTGGGTCCAATGAGTTTACTCAAGCTCACACAACGTCCCTACCATCTCCCTAGACTATCCTCCCCATCTCCACCTCTTTGGCTGTGCCTCCTTTCATCAATTCTGCAGCTAGTCCTCCAATATCATACCGCTCGTGTCTCTATTTGGTATCTGAAAGCATATGTATTTTCATTTGTTCACTTTAAGGAAGAGGGACAGGTCTGCAACACTGACTGGGCATGCATTTATTATTGCTGAGTCTGTTAGTTTCTGTCTCTATCTCCCCTCAAACACACCTTATAGTAAGCATCTTAGGTCTCATTTGATGTGCCCCACCCTGAGCCACAGACTCAGGCTTAAAGTATTTGGACATTAGAAAACAAAATATGTGGTTAATTTCTACTTAATAAAGGCTTAATTACTACTCAGTGGGAAACAGTTTTCTTTTATAGAATCTCTAAAAAAAGTACCATCATAAGCTATTGTTAATGCATTTGAAGGCTAAAATCAACTTTATAATATATACACTTTATCAGTGTGGTACTAGACACCCCCACCCCGTATTAATCATATGGAATCTAGTCTATAAAAACAACCACCAGCCAGTGTGTGCCTCTACAGCGACCTGAGCCCTCCCTCCTATGCTGCAAGTTTGATAAGTTTGACAATTGATTTTGACAAAGCTCCAGTTTAACCTACCACAGCACAAGACTTACTCAAACATTCCCTAAGTATTTATTGAGTGGAGGCTCGATATGCCAGACACTGTACTAAGCAGAGCAACCATAATGGTGAACAAGATGCTGTCCTTGGTTGCAAGGGGTTTAAAGTCTAGTGGGGAGATGGGCAGAGGCAGTATAGGGGTCTATAAAAAGGTGATAGGGGACAATGGGGTAAAGTGGAAAGAACAAGAAACCTCGGTTCTAACTCAGATGCCTACTATTCTAGCTATCTACAATTTGGCAAACAATGTTCTCTCTCTCCGGGCTTTAGTCTTCTCATCAATAAAAAAAGAATTAGGTAAGATAATATTTAAGATCCTTTTCAGAGGGAGGGGCCAACATGATAGAGAAGTAGAGGGATCTGAAGTTCCCTCGTCTCTCAAACACAGCAGTGTTGAGGCCAAAGGACTTTGAATTCCAAGAGTCCATGTGGCAAAGTGACAGAGACTTCTCCAGGGACCCACCAGGACAACCTGTCAGGCCATAGATGCGTGGCTGCGAATTGGGAGAGATAAAATGGGCAGACGGCAGAGGAACAGGGGCGGAATCCCCTCTGCAGAGACAAAGGGAAGAGAAAGAGAGGCTGGGGAAGTGTAAGACTGTATCTGGACAAGAGAAAGATCTAATCTCTAACTGTGGGGCTTTCTCCAGACTGGGGCCGACTGCCCCGTTCACACACCTGGGGAGGAGGGGAGCCAGCCCTGTGCTCGGTAACTAGTTCAGAGGCACAGTCCACAGTGGGAGAAAGCAATCCCCTCCCTGGAGTGCTGTGGGAAGAAGGTATATATCCTTTCAAAGGACAAAGATTGCCTGCGCCTGCCAGCCAGAGACCCTATATCCAGCGGCGCAGAGCAGCACTTTCCCCAAACCAGGACAGATGGAGTGGGAACCTTAAGGACATAGGGGTTTAAGACCCAGAAGAGTGCCAGGGAGGCACGGGAACTGGTGGAACAGGACAAACCACCTCATTTGTGCCCACGGCACAGTGAGGATAGCTTGAACAGAGTGATTTGGGACACCTGGTCCGTGCAGGAGAGCCTGGGGTGTCACCATTTTTCTCCCCACCACCAAGGTGGGGCTTCAGGGAAGGGACAGTGGGCCTACATCAAACCACGCCCCTCCACACCTGGTAACTGCTATCTCCTGGAGAGGCATAGACGCTGAGGACCAGACAGCCCCTCCTCCAGACTGATTGAAATTGCCTGATTAAATTCTCGGACAATTATATATATATTCTTCCTTCCTTTTCTCCTTCTTATCTCTTTCCTCCTCTAGTCTGGTTAATGTGGTTGTTGGTTTGTTTAATCAGAAATATTTAATCTATTCTCTTTATACATGTTCTACACCTCCTTCTTTATTTTCCTTTCTCTCTGGATTAAGCCGTATAGTTTCTCTGGTCAATTTTCTTTTCTTTTTCCCTGCCTCCTTTTTTATTTTTCTTCCTCTCCCTCTCTGGATTAAGCCGTATAGTTTCTCTGTCTGGTCAATTGTTATTTTATTTTATTTTTCCCTGCCCTGTCATTTCTCTCTTTGTATGGGATAAGGCCTCATCCATCAGCACTGCCTCCACCCTGTTTACTTGTAGCTGGTGTTTCTGTTTTTTTGCTTTTGTTTTTTTTTGTTTGTTTATTTGTTGTGTGTTTGTTTTTGTTTTCTGTTTTTCGTTTGTTTCCTTTCCAGGGCTACTTCACTGAACAAATCAAAACACACCTGGTGGAGGGTCCAAAACATCACCACGAGTAGGGAGAAAAAGTAACCAAAGTCACAACAACAGAGAGCAAGTAACACCTCCAAAAGCACCTCCTGAAGGGTGAGGCCCTGGAGAGTGTATGACCCCTCTTTAATATAGTGCTCGCAGGTGCAGGGCACATAACAAGCTTGTAAAACACATAAGGGACAGAAAACTAGCCAAAATGACAAAATGGAAGAATTCTCCTCAAAAGAAATTCCAAGAAAAAAATGACAGCTTAAAGAATTGATCAAAACAGATGTAAACAATATAACTGAACAAGAATTTAGAATCATAGTCATAAGATTAATCGCTGGGCTTGAAAAAAGCATAGAAGACAGCAGAGAATCTATTGCTGCAGAGATCAAGGAACTAAAAAATAGTCATAATGAATTAAAAAATGCTGTAAATGAGGTGCAAAATAAACTAGAGGTGATGAGAGTGAGGACTGAAGAGTCAGAGGGGAGATTAAGTGAAATAGAAGATAAAATTATGGAAAAAGATGAAGCTGAGAAAAAGAGAGATAAAACAATTCTGTTCCATGAGGGGAGAATTAGAGAACTAAGTGATTCAATAAAACAAAACAATATCTGTATCGTAGGAGTTCCAGAAGAAGAAGAGAGAGAGAAAAGGGCCGAAGGAATATGTGAACAAATCATAGCTGAGAACTTCCCCAATCTGGGGAAGGAAACAAGACATTGAAATCCAGGAGGTACAGAGAACTCCCTTCAGACATAACTTGAATTGATCTTCTGCATGACATATCATAGCAAAACTGGCAAAATACAAAGATAAAGAGAGAATTCTGAAAGCAGCTAGGGATAAACAGGCCTTAACCTACAAGGGTAGACACAGAAGGGTAGTAGCAGACCTATCTACTGAAACTTGGCAGGCCAGAAAGGAGTGGCAGGAAATTTTCAATGTGCTGACTAGGAAAAATATGCAGCCCAAATCCTTTATCCAGCAAGTCTGTCATTCAGAATAGAAGGAGAGAGAAAATGTTTTCGCAGAGAAACAAAAACTGAAGAAATTCATCACCACTAAACTAGCCCTACAAGAGATCCAAGGACTGTGAGTGGAATGTTGCAAAGACCACAAAGGATCAGTGACATCATTACAAGCATGAAACCTACAGATAACACCATGACTCTAAATCAATATCTTTCAATAATAACACTGAATGTAAATGGACTAAATGCTCCAATCAAAAGACATAGGGTCTCAGAATAGATAAAAAAACAAGACCCATCTATTTGCTGCCTACAAGAAACCCATTTTAGACCTGAGGAACCTTCAGATTGAAAGTGAGGGATGCAGAACCATCTATCATGCTACTGGAAGTCAAAAGAAAGCTGGAGTAGCCATACTTATATCAGACAAACTAGATTTTAAACTAAAGGCTGTAGCAAGAGGTGAAGAAGGACATTATATCATAATTACGGGGTCTATCCATCAAGAAGAGCTAACAATTATAAATGTTTATGCACAAAATTCAGAAGCAC
Source organism: Lynx rufus (assembly GCF_022079265.1). Lineage (NCBI taxonomy): Eukaryota > Metazoa > Chordata > Mammalia > Carnivora > Felidae > Lynx > Lynx rufus. The sequence continues at coordinate 57,384,484 of NW_025814897.1, forward strand.
CCAAATATATAAAACAATCACAAACATAAGCAATCTTATTGATAAGAATGTGATTATTGCAGGGGGCTTTAATACTCCGCTTACAACAATGGATAGATCATCTAGACAGAAAATCAATAAAGAAACAATGGCTCTGAATGATACACTGGACCAGATGGACTTGACAGATATATTCAGAACTTTTCATCCTAAAGCAGCAGAATACACATTCTTCTAGAGTGCACATGGAACATTCACCTAGATCACATACTGGGTCACAAAACAGCCCTCACTAAATATAGAAGAATTGAGATCACACCATGCACACTTTCAGATCACAATGCTACAAAACTTGAAATCAACCACAAGAACAAGTTTGGTAAACCTCCAAATGCATGGAGGTTAAAGAACATCCTACTAAAGAAAAAATGGGTCAACCAGGCAATTAAAGAAGGAATTTAAAAATATATGGAAACAAATGAAAATGAAAATACAACAATCCAAAACCTTTGGGATGCAGCAAAGGCAGTCCTAAGAGGAAAATACAATGTAATCCAGGCCTATCTCAAGAAACAAGAAAAATCCCAAATACAAAATCTAACAGCACACCTAAAAGAACTAGAAGCAGAACAACAAAGAAACCCCAAAGCCAGCAGAAGAAGAGAAATAATAAAGATCAGAGCAGAAATAAAGAATACAGAATTAAAAAAGAAACAACAGTAGAACAGATCAATGAAACTAAGAGATGGTTTTTTGAAAAAATAAACAAAACTGATAAACCCCCTAGCCAGACTTCTCAAAAAGAAAAGAGAGAGGACCCAAATAGATAAAATCACGAATGAAAATGGAGTTATCACAACCAATCCCTCATAAATACAAGCAATTATCAGAGAATACTATGAAAAATTATATGCCAACAAACTGAACAACCTGGAAGACATGGACAAATTCCTAGACACCCACACACTACCCAAACTCAAATGGGAAGAAAAAAAAAATTGAACAGACCCATAACTAGTGAAGAAATTGGATCAGTTACCAAAAATCTCCCAACAAGTAAGAGTCCTGGGACAGATGGTTTCCCAGGGGAATTCTACCAGACATTTAAAGCAGAGTTAATACCTATCCTTCTCAAGGTGTTCCAAAAAACAGAAATAGAAGGAAAACTTCCAGACTCATTCTATGAAGCCAGCATTACCTTGATTCCCAAACCAGACAGAGACCCCACAAAAAAAAGGAGAATTACAGGCCCAAATGCCTGGTGAACATGGATGCAAAAATTCTCAACAAGATACTAGCAAATCAAATTCAAAAGCATATAAAAAGAATTATTCACCATGTTCAAGTGGGATTCACTCCTGGGCTTCAGGGCTGGTTCAATATTCACAACTCAACCAATGTGATACATCTCATTAATAAAAGAAAGCATAAGGACCATATAAACCTGTCTACAGATTCAGAAAAAGCATTTGACAAAATAAAGCATCCTTTCTTAATAAAAACCCTCAAGAAAGTCGGGATAGAAGGAACATACTTAAACATCATACAAGCCACTTATGAAAAGCCCACAGCTAACATCATCCTTAATGGGGAAAAACTGAGAGCTTTCCCCCTGAGATCAGGAACATGATAGGGATGTCCACTCTCACCACTGTTGTTTAATATAGTGTTGGAAGTCCTAGCATCAGCAATCAGACAACAAAATGAAATAAGAGGCATCAAAATTGGCAAACAAGAAGTCAAACTTTCACTTTTTGCAGATGACATGATACTCTACATGGAAAACCTGAAAGACTTCACCAAAAGACTGCTAGAACTGATACATAAATTCAGCAAAGTGGCAGGGTACAACACCAATGTACAGAAATTGGTTGCATTTTTGTACACCAATCATGAAGCAACAGAAAGAGAAATCAAGAAACAGAGCCCATTTACAATTGCACCAAGAACCATAAAACCCCTAGGAATAAACCTAACCAAAGATGTAAGAGATCTGTATACTGAAAACTATAGAAAACTTATGAAGGAAATTGAAGAAGACACAAAGAAATGGAAAAAAACATTCCATGCTCATGGATAGGAAGAATAAATATTGTTAAAATGTCAATACTACCCAAAGCAATCTACACATTCAATACAATCCCAATCAAAATTGCACCAGCATTCTTCTTGAAGCTAGAACAAACAATCCTAAAATTTGTATGGAACCACAAAAGACCCCAAATAGCTAAAGTAATACTGAAGAAGAAAACCAAAGCAGGAGGCATCACAATCCCAGGCTTTAGCCTCTACTACAAAGCTGTAATCATCAAGACAGTATGGTATTGGCACAAAAACAGACACATAGATCAGTGGAATAGAATAGAGAACCCAGAATTGGACCCATAAATGTATGGCCAACTAATCTTTGACAAAGCAGGAAAGAATATCCAATGGAAAAAAGACAGTCTCTTTAACAAATGGTGCTGGGAAAACCGGACAGCAACATGCAGAAGAATGAAACTAGACCACTTTCTTACACCATACACAAAAATACACTCAAAATGGATGAAAGACCTAAATGTGAGACAGGAAACCATTAAAACCCTAGAGGAGAAAGCTGGAAAAAACCTCTTTGACCTCAGCTGTGGCAATTTCTTGCTCGACACATCTCCAAAGGTAAGGGAATTAAAAGCAAAAATGAATTATTGGGACCTCATCAAGATAAAAAGCTTCTGCACTGCAAAGGAAACAATCAACAAAACTAAAAGGCAACCGACGGAATGGGAAGATATTTGCAAATGACATATCAGATAAAGGGTTAGTATCCAAAATCTATAAAGAGTTTACCAAACTCAACACCCGAAAAACAAATAATCCAGTGAAGAAATGGGCAGAAGACATGAATAGACACTTTTCCAAAGAAGACATCCATATGGCCAACAGACACATGAAAAGATGCTCAACATCACTCCTCATCAGGGAAATACAAATCAAAACCACACTGAGATACCACCTCACACTGGTCAGAGTGGCTAAAATGAACAACTCAGGAAACCACAGATGCTGGTGAGCATATGGAGAAATGGGAACCCTCTCACACTGTTGGTGGGAATGCAAACTGGTGCAGCCGCTCTGGAAAACACTGTGGAGGTTCCTCAAAAAATTAAAAGTAGAACTACTCTATGACCCATCAATAGCACTAGGAGGAATTTACCCAAGGGATACCGGAGTGCTGATGCAGAGGGGCACAGGTACCCTCATGTTTATAGCAGCACTTTCAACAATAGCCAAACTATGGAAAGTGCCTAAATGTCCATCAACTGATGAATGGATAAAGAAGATATAGTTTACGGGGCGCCTGGGTGGCGCAGTCGGTTAAGCGTCCGACTTCAGCCAGGTCACGATCTCGCGGTCCGGGAGTTCGAGCCCCGCATCGGGCTCTGGGCTGATGGCTCAGAGCCTGGAGCCTGTTTCCGATTCTGTGTCTCCCTCTCTCTCTGCCCCTCCCCCGTTCATGCTCTGTCTCTCTCTGTCCCAAAAATAAATAAACGTTGAAAAAAAAATTAAAAAAAAAAAAAAGAAGATATAGTTTATATATACAATGGAATACTACTTGGCAATGGGAAAGTATGAAATCATGCTATTTGCATCAACGTGGATGGAACTGGAAGGTATTATGCTGAGTGAAATAAGTCAGAGAAGGACTGATATATGTTTTCACTCATATGTGGATCTTGAGAAACTTAACAGAAGACCATGGGGGATGGGAAGGGGAAAAAATAGTTACAGAGAGGGAGGAAGGCAAACCAAAAGAGACTCTTAAATACAGAGAACAAACTGAGGGTGGATGGAGGGGGTGGAGAAGAGGGGAAAATGGGTGATGGGCATTGAGGAGGGCACTTGCTGGGATGAGCACTGGGTGTTGTATGTAAGCGATGAGCCATGGGAATCTACCCCAAAAACCAAGAGCACACTTTATACACTGTATGTTAGCCAATTTGACAATAAATTATATTAAAAAAATAATAACTAATAAAAATAATTGAAAAAATAAAAACAAACCCCCTCCCCCTCAAAAAAGATCCTTTTCAGATCTAAGAGAATTCTAAAAGAATATAACAAAATAGCAGCAGTAACAGTCACTGAATTATCATGTGGCAGAAATCTTGCTGGGTACTATTTACTTAAGATACAATTTTATATGGAATGGCAGTACTGGCATTACTGCATCACTTTCTTTCTTCTTCTTTTTTTTTGTTTCATTTTTTAAACTGGAAAGAGGATAGATGGTTAAATTATATCCTTTTTACGGTTAGGCCCTAGTTCCAAGAAGAATCCAAAGTGACTTACTGCAAAAACACATAAAAACTGAGCCTTAACAGAGGATATAGATCACATTAAGTAATAAATACGGAAAAAGTATACAAAAAAAATTTTTTTATTATAGGCTATGTTGAAAGTCATGACGATTGAATGGAAAACTCTGTCCTAATCCTAAACTTCCAGATAGCAAAAGCAAAGAGGAAAATGCAAGTGGACATGTAGCCTTTTGAAAAAATACTATCTCAACAGAGAAAGTTTTCCAGGCTGAGCTTTTAGAAGAATTTGCAATCAAGTTTGGTTTGATTCTAGTGGGGAAGAAGGGAATGAAGAGTGGAGGGACATAAATTTAAACCAATTTTTCAGATATTTAAAATAAAAGTTTAACTTTACAATTATATATCTTATGGTTTAAGTTAATTAAAAAAATTTTCTTAATGTTTATTTTTCAGAGAGACAGAGTATGAGTGGGGGAGGGGCAAAGAGAGGAAGACACAGAATCTGAAGCAGGCTCCAGGATCCGAGCTGTCAGCACAGAGCCCAACACGGGGCTTGAACTCACGAACCACAAGATCATGACCTGAGCTGAATTTAGACGCTTAACTGACTGAACCACCCAGGCACCCGTCAAGTTAATTTTTCTCAATTAACATATATTTTGTGATTAACTTAGAAATGATCTTGGATTAACTATTACTCTGCCTACTTGAAAGAAGTTTCATTTTCAGTAAGGCTCTAGAATTTTATGAATAATACTCCAAAGCCCTCTTTGCTTTGAATTTTTCGAATAAATGGAGACAGAGCTGTTGGCAAGACTCATAGCCAGAATCAACCAATGGATTCCGTCCAAAATAGCTATCCTATCAGGCTTACTCACTCTTACCTCCATGCCTTTGGGCTTAAGACAGAAAACTTTACAAAGTAGGTAAGTAAAACAAATACAGATTGATTTCCTTTAAATACAGTTGTAAAAACTTTGAAAGCTTTGGGGCACCTGGGTGCCTCAGTTGGTTAAGTGTCTGACTTCAGCTTACTTAGGTCATGATCTCATGGTTCATGGGTTTGAGCCCCGTGTTGGGTTCCACACAGAATCCCTGCTTGGGATTCTCTCTCTCTCCCTTTCTGCCCCTCCCAGAGACTTGTGCTTTCTCTCTCTCAAAATAAATAAACTTAAAAAAAAAAAAAAAAAAAAAAAAACTCTGAAAGCTTTTACTTATGACCTCTCTTTAAGAAAAGAACTTACAGAGAAGACCTATTCTCTTGTTGTTTGTTTTTAACACATGGAAAAAAAATGCATGTGAAATATCCAGAAATGATTAACGATGCTAATACGTTTTTTAATGTGGTAAAATATATATAACATGAAAGTTACCATTTTAACCATTTTAAGTTTACAGTCACATTGTTGTGCAACATCACCATGCTAATTATTTTTTAATATATCCATATGCTACATCTCATTGTGTTAGAGTAAGCAGTTAGTTAGGCTTTAACAGGATGCCTGGAGGCCAACAAAGGAGGTGGGGCTCGCTAGCCTAGCAGGGAAGTTAGAGACCTTTGCTGGCAGCACACCAAAAACAAACCCACAGAAGCCAGATCAAATCAAACAGGCCCAAGATGAAGAAGGCCAGATAGAGATGCAGACCAAGTAAGGGAGAAAAGGTGTGAAATCCTGCTCCCAAGAAATCCCCTAATAAATATTCCACCCAATATTCCCTAATAAATATTCCACCCTAATAAATATTCCACCCCCTAGTTAACAACTGTCAATAAAAGAAACCCAAACCCCAGGGTGAATAGCTCTCCCTTGAGCTTGCCTCCTTTCACATCTTGGAGAGCATACTCTCACTTTAATAAACTTTTCTACTTGCACTGCTCAGCTGTTGTGTCTGGTATATCCTTGAATTCTTTCTTGCAACAAGACCAAGAGCCTTCGGAGACATCTTTGAGATGAGGGTTCCGGGTCTCCCCAGTTCACCTGCGACAATTTCAGCACTAACATGTCCAAATTGTTTTTCTAAGTATCTTTTGGAACTGAAATTTAAATATTTTCTTATCTAAGGAAAAAAGTATGTTGACTAAATAAGACAGGCAATTCACAATATTATGGTAATAGATTTTCCAACCTAAGTTTTCCAGGACATCAGCAAACTATGTCCTAAAAAGATAAGCCTACCAACCAAATCCAATGAATTATTTTAATAACTGTACTTCATTAATAACTGAACTCAGCCCACAACCTTGGACATTTGGAAAAATGAATGCTGAAACCCAGAAATGTGTAAGACAAATCATAAGCATTCCTTAACAGTAAGATGTTAAGTGAATGTTTTCCTATGAATTAGTCCCATTGTGGCTCAATGATATACAGTAAGGGCAAGGATGGGCCGAGGAGCAGGAAAATAAGATATGTTACAGATATTCCAGAGCCACACATAACTGAAAGCATACCTCTGCATAAAGGCTTTTTACATTTTACCCTTTAGAGAAGAATTTTCTAAGTTCCTTGCTAGGCATTTCTAAGTAATGACATATTAACCTGCTACCCTCTTTAAAAGAATGAATTACAAGAGTAGAGACTAGAATTGGTGATAAGTAATTCAATGGCACAATTGATCAATATCCACTCCAACTAATTGGGGCAATTTGACCTTGGCATATTTGGATTTCAAGACAAATTTCTCTTTTTTCCAAGTCATTTCAAATTTATGAGATATTAATTAACTTATCACAGACTGCCTAAAAGCACATTTATTTGTTTCAGTAAGTATTTACTGTGACTTGACTAAAATGAATGACATGATCTGTTTCTCTTCTCAGTAGACCTCTTATAATCATTAAAATATGCCTGCTATAAATGGGGGCAATCCATATATATACAATCAGCAACTGAAAAATCCTTAGTCAAGCAGTCTTGAATTTTTTAACTTTAGGGGGCATCTATAGTTCAAGCTCATATGCACAATGCAAGCATTTCATCTTTACCATAAATGGAAAGTAAACTGGCTTATATCTCACTTATTGGGTTCTGATTACATCAATCAAACCTAAGTGGTTACAATACAGTGGCCATTAAATGTCAAATGAATGAATAAATACTCTAGGAAAGAGCCTTCCTGGAAGGAGTTGCCATTACCTGCAGAAGGGGAGGCCTTTAAGGGAAGGGGAAGGGGGAGGGGGGAGGTTTAATTAATTCTATTCTCAGAAAGAACAAGAAAATCAGACTGCTCCAAAAGAACACACACAAAAAGGATTTAGATATAAACATTACATCAGGAATCATAATAGTACATGCATTATACATCTTAAACTTGGTAGTTTTGGGGGTCATATTTATTAGTGATTAGCAATAAAAAAACTTAAAACGGAACCAAGTATATGTCCATAGGGGCAGCAAAAAAGAGAGATCTACTTCACAGTGCTGCTGGGAAGAAAGAGAGGAACCCTAGATATAAGGGTGAACAATGCTGGTTTTAACCAAAAACAGATAACAAAATGGCATAAAGATTGTGTCTTTTCGTCTTTATATTAAAACAGAGTGCATGGCATATAGTAGCTACTCACAAAATGTCTGTTGAATGAATGATTCCTTCTTACTTCCTTCCCCCATTTCTTCTTCCTTTCTTCCTATTTATCACTCCTTCCCCCTTCCTTTCTTCTCTCATTCTCTTTTCTTCCATCATTCCTCCTTCCTTCCTTTTCCTTCCATCTAGCGCTTCATTATTCCCTCCATCATCCAACATCCATCCAATTTCTCCCTCCTTTCATCTCCACAGCCTGCAAAGTCTAAAGGATCAAGAGATTTCTTGACAAGGTCTTAAAAACTTTGCAGTTTGTCTTCTTGAAACCTATTCAAGATATATTTTAGTTCTAGGCAGTGAAAATAAAATCAACTGTGGCCTCACTTCCTACTAAGACAAAAAACTCCAGAGAGAGAATCGACAGATGTTGTTAGCAGAAGTTGACATTGTTGTTCCTTCCCAAGATAGAAAGATCACACTTTGTAGCACAGAAAGTAGCATAATACTACTCTGAGGATACCAGAAACGAGTAAAAATTACTTTTAGATCAGCCCCTTGTTCCTAGTCCATATTTGAAAACCCAATTCCCACATCTTTCCCCCATTCCCACCTCTCCCTCCCCAAAGTAGCTACAACAAATACTTTTGCTCCCCCTACCCCATCCCTTTAGTCTCATACTCCAGAATGGAAGAACCTTGACTGACTTCAGTATCAGTCTCTTACCCTGCCAGGAAAGCTAAGGAGTAGGAGTTGTTCTTGGAAACAAATGCCGAGCGATGTGTCTGTGTCATCTTGCCTCGGGAAGGTTCTTCGTTCTCTGAATCTGAGAGGCGTGCAGGACACTGGCAGGAGACAAGGGAGACAACATTGTCTATTTGTGTTCCCATGGAATCTCCCATAGCTATTGTTCCACATCTATTATATGTCATTTCTCTCTAAGCACCAATGTTTCCAACCGCTTCTTGGAGATCCCAATCTGGATATCCCAAATAGCTCAAACTTAATATATCCAAAATTAAATTCAGTATTTTCCTCTCTAAGCCCCACTACCAACCCAGCTAGAAGCCTCAATGTCATTATGACTCTTCCCTTTCCCTTTCTTCAAAGTCACAGAAACACTGCATAGAGGTTTTGAGTACCCCCAACACTTCTAAATATTTTATTTCATTTATGCTTTATATCGGTCCTATTAAGAAGGGATTACCTTTCTTCTACAGATGGCAAACTGAGGCCCAGAATAATTAATTTGCATAGGACTGTAGAGTTAATAAGTAGCTAACGCTATTACTTAAATCCAGAGTGTCTGTCTCCAAGTGCCTTCATGCTAGTTCCACTCTACCCCATTCTACTCCTAAAATGCCTTTCAGACAGAATTCCTCCATGTATACTCATTGTCATTGCCTTTCCTTAGATTCTCATCCTCTTTTTCCTGGACTGTTGCAATTATCTACTTACTGGTCTTGTTCTCTCCAGCCTTTTTCCCTCTAATCCTACCATACCATTAAGCACACAAATATAATCCTGTTACTCCCCTGCTTAACTGTTGGTTAAAGGATAAAGTGGAAACACCTCAGTATGATACAATAATCTTCAAAAACTAGACCCAACCTTCTTTCATAATTTTTCTCCCACCAGGTCTCATAAAGGGAACTCCTTGAGCTCTAGTACAACCAAACTACTTTCTACTCTCCATGTACCATCAAAGACTTTCAAAGGCTCTGTTCTGAACATGCTACTCCCTTTGCCTAAAACTCCTATTCCACATTCTCTGCTTAAAAGAAATACTCATTGGCCCTTCAGAGGCATCTGAAATGTCACTTTCTCTGCAAGGGGTTCTAAACACCCCTAGAATCAGATTTTTCCATCTTGTTGATACTCATTCAGTTACCTTCATTTTATTTTAGAGTCTTATTTTGAGTCTTTCAATTTACGTTTGAAGTTTCTTTACACATACTTAGAAAAGAGGTCTGGAAGGTTATTTACCAAAATGTTTCTAAGAGTTACCTCTAAATTGTTAGATGACAAGCAGTTTTTCACTTTTTGCTTTATAATCTTTGATAAGACTAAATTGCTATACCAGATTGTTTTCCAACAATTCACATTATTGGTATTAACTATACCATAACAAATCATAGTAGATTGTCATGTCCATTTTATTTCCACTCCACATTGATAACAACAGATGGTAATATCTTCTAGAATAAGCACTTTCTTCCCTCCATTGAATTGAATTTGATAAACATGTACCCAACACCTATGATGTACAAGACAGTGTAGGAGATTTTAAAATAGCTAACTCAATTTTAAAGATTGAGTTAGATTTTAAAATAGATTTTAAAATAGCTTACTCAACAAACTTATAAATCTAGTAGAGAAACACAAATACACAACCATAATCTAAGGGAGAATGAAATAAATTCTGTAAAAGTTACAAAGTTGGGAGGGGAAAAAGTAGATGACAGGAGTAGAGAAACAAGTGAGGAATCCCTAATAGGTTCCAGGAAGGTGACAGCTTTGGAACTGGGCTTGGACAGATGAATAGCTTTCAAACAGGTAAGCAGGGTGGCATTTCAATTAGATGAAAATGCAAGAGCAAAAACTCTTAAGAAAGAAAAGCATAAAGCTATATATTTGGGGGGAAAGTAAACAGGTCTGTTCTCTAGAATTTGGGGGTATGAGCAACGATGGAAGATAAGTTAGAATTACACTAAGGACTTGAATGTTAGAGTAAAGAATTCTCATTTACTTTCATAGGAAATGAGGTGTCACCAAGTCTTTGGGGGCAGGAAAGCAAAATGATCTGTTCAGCTCTAATCATAATGTTCTCTCTATAAAAAACAATCCTTCAGCTGGCTTTCCACTGAGACCACTTGAGCTTCTCTTAGGTCCCCATTTGAACGTAGTCTTGGCTAAACTAAATGAAATTATTTTTTTAACACCAAAAACTCTTAAGACATATTTAAAGCAAAATCAGAGCCATGTAAAAGTCCTCAAAACAGACAAAAGCAAACAGAAAAAGAGGTAAAATAGCAAAAATCTAAAACTTTAAGTGTTCATAAGTGAGATTTTATTCAATGTGTTTTTGTATATAAAATGTTTTGAAACTGGGGCGCCTGGGTGGCTCAGTCGGTTAAGTGTCCGACTTCAGCTCGGGTCATGATCTCACGGTTTGTGAGTTTGAGCCCCATGTCAACCTCTGTGCTGACAGCTCGGAGCCTGGAGCCTGCTTTGGATTCTGTGTCTCCTTCTCTCTGCCCCTCCCCCTCTTATGCTCTGTCTCTATCAAAAATAAATAAATGTAGAAAAAAAATTTTTTTTATGTTTTGAAACTGACTACTACCAATAAAAACAAGTCTGAGGATTTATACTTCTTGATTCCTTTTAAGATTACAATCAGGTTACAATTCCTTTTAAACTAACAAAATGCAGTTGATTTCTGTTTCAAAGTTGGTAGTGGCAAAAGAAAAAGCAATTAGAGCAATTTCCTGGCCTTGACATGAATTAATACTAGAGATCTTTTCCTGGATGAAACCTGAATCCGGCAAGGCCAAAAACAGCAGGTTCTTTCTATCAAAGGACCACAGTGAAGGGTAAGCTCTCTTTGTCAAGACTGGTTTGTCCTAAAGAGAAAGGTCCTTCTGGATCATTTTGCCTGAAGGCTCTAAAGGACAGTCCTGTTGGGGTAAAGAGGCAAAGGTTGCTGTCTAGAGATCACAGACCACAGTTGGGGCTACTAGTCAGAAAACATACTGTAGGCGCAAGACATGTTTTATTCTCGCCATCCTAGTTAAACTGCATGCTGTCCAGTAGCAGTCTTTTTCCTTTTGTAGTTCCCAATGAACACAGCATTAAGAGTACACAAGCATTTCTTATTTGTTAAATTGAATCTTATGGAAGAGTGAAACCCTCTAAAATGCAAGTGATTGGTTTTGATAAGAATTAAATAATAACGATTATTATTATAAATGGGATAAAAAATGCACATGCATGTTGATAGCAGCAATTACTATTGATCCAAGAAAGCTTAAGTAACTTCATTTCCTGAAGGTCAGGAAAAATACCTTTGCAAAGAGTAAAGCCAAAACACAGTGAAATTAAGTAACCTGGCCAAAGTCGTACAGTCCGTTACAATGCTGGGATCTGTTTAAGGAGCAGACTTCTGAAGGTGCAGAAAATTTTTTTTTCCTTCCATTCTATGTTCTCTGTATTAAATACAGTAAAACTTTTATTAATTCCAGCTCATTGGGAAGCTAACCTGAAATACTAACAAGGCTAAATCACAAACTATTCTAAAAGATTATGACACTAAAGATATTGTAAGTACACACAGCAAGCAACAGAAAAAGGTCTGATCCAGTAAGACTTAACTAAAGAAAAAAAACCCAATTGTAATTATCCATTTGAGCATCCAGTAGGCCTTCCAAAAGTGCTTTCATACATACATTAAATATACCATTTACAACCTTTTTGAGTAATCTGCTTGGTAAAAAAGTGATGAAAACAATTCAGGCAAGATTTGCAAGATTAGAAGTCTAGAGTTAGTTTAAACTAAGGGTTAGCGTTAGTTTAAACTAAGTAACTTAGGGTTAGTTTAAACTAAGTAATCTGATATTGAAGTCCTACCTTATCTCTAGCACTGTGTTGCTTAAGGCATTAAAAAGAATAAAAGGAAATCAAATACAAGCTTTAAGGAAACCTAGTTGAGAATATAAGATGTACAAAACTCAAAGGTCAAATCACAACACAGAAGTCAAAACGACAACACACATGTAAGTAGTATTGAATAGAACAGTATTGAATAGTAGTGAATAGTATAGAATACTCCACAAGTAGTATCCTGTACTAGGTTTTTCCCCTCACTCACCTTTTTTCCCCACTGTTCCTTAATCTTTTCACCCAAGTCTCAATTGTCTCATTCAGAATTATTTTCTCCAGCTGTCATCGAGGCACTAAGTTTTTCACTACTCTTAAACTGCATACTCAGCAACTCTTCTGGTCTCATAGCTCACAAACATAGGTTTGCAAATCCCCATCACCTGGGATAATTACTGATTTGGGGCCAGATGTCCATCAAAACGGTGATATACTTACATGTTCCAGATTTGATTTCAGTACTAATGGCTCATCTCTCTTTTTCTGTTCATCCATTTTTCTTTTCCCTGTTTCTGTATCCTCTGATAACAGCTTGTGGATTTGATCTTCAGAGGTTTTCTCCTCTTGCAACTTTTCTTCTCTCAGCTAAAAATACAAATCACACCGAGAAGGAGAGTTTTAGGCAACTATAGACTTCAAAACATTTTTTACTCAGTAGTCTATTAGAACAAACATCACATGGAAGTTTGAGACTATTTTTCTTTTTTTTTTTTTTAATTTTTTTTTTCAACGTTTATTTATTTTTGGGACAGAGAGAGACAGAGCATGAACGGGGGAGGGGCAGAGAGAGAGGGAGACACAGAATCGGAAACAGGCTCCAGGCTCTGAGCCATCAGCCCAGAGCCCGACGCGGGGCTCGAACTCACGGACCGTGAGATCGTGACCTGGCTGAAGTCGGACGCTTAACCGACTGCGCCACCCAGGCGCCCCGAGACTATTTTTCTTATTAGATATAGAGCCCTCTTAATTTTTAAGTAAGTCTGCTTTCACTTGACTTTTGCCAAACATACACTGCATGACTTAAGATTTAACTACTCCGCATTCTTAAGCAATATGAAATGATAAAAGCTAAAATAATATGCGTAATCAAAAAATAAGATTTACTCACTTAGCCAAAAAAGGCTGAACCTAAAAACTTTCCACGTTCCCAGAAACTAGATAAAACTACATTAAGTGAGGAGAATAGCCAAGATGTAGGCCACAGAGGGCCAGGGGTCATTGGTCCTAGAGGCAATAGAAAAAATTATCACAGTTCCAATGTCCTGCAATTTATGCCGTTATCTTGTGGTCCAGAGGACAGGTCAAAATACATTGTTTACAAATAAATTTAAGGCAGAAGCCAATGCTCCTCATTTGGAGGTGGCAGGACATTATGAACATAAGATGAGCATTGGAATAAAAACTCAGGTTCCAGTGGGTCTGTACTTATTACCAGCTGTACCATCTTGGGCAAATGAAGCATCATATGCTCACCTACAAAATAGGTAATGCTACTTACTTTGTAGATACTGTAGTAAGAAATAAATAATAATATAAAGGATTTAATGTAGTGTCTTGCTGTGTACTTACAGTACATTAAGAGTTTCCTTTTATTTTCCTTTCACTGCCCTAGGGTTTTCACAAAACTTAAATGACATAAGGTATATCAAGGCATTTACAGGCTACTAATTTTCAATCATACTTGCAAAAAAAATAAAGCTAGAGAACAAATATTTCGCATTGGTTGTCACCTCAGGGTTAAAAAGCAAAACCAACAATAAAAACAATTAAGATTTAGTCTTGGTCCCTGAAATGCAGCCAGATCAACACTAAACCAATCTTGCACAACTAGAAAACTAATTTGAGGATTAACACAACAATCTGCACAACCTGAACTACAGAACTTGGCAGGTGTGCAGCACAGAGAAGTGAACTGGGGGAGAGAGAAGCCGTGGAGGGGAGGAAACTATTTTTGCTTCTGGAGAGAGGATGGAGAAGGCAGGAAGAGTACGGGAAAGCATCCTTCCCCCAATCCCTGAAAGCAGCTGGAGAGAAAAGAAAGAGTATGCAAGGGACTGAACAAAAAAGGGAGAAAGGATAAAGAAAAGGGTTTAAATTCCATGAACACTTTATAAACAGGGGGAGTGCAGAGTCTCAAACTCCATAGCTAGATACCTGGTAGTACTCTGGTGGGAAGGGCGAATCCCCAGGAGCAGAGAGCGAGGTCCAAGGGGTCCTCAGGCCACACGGGGAGAGCCGGTTCCCCGGCCGGGGGGACATTTCATAGAGGCTGTGAGACAACCCCACAGGCAAAGGTCCCAGAGGACCTTGGAGAAGAACCACATTCAACGGTGCTGGAACAAGGGCATTAAGGGGGAAGGCTGGTGCCAGATGTGTTGTGATTTACCATAATCCCTGAAACGCTGCTGCTACACAATCACATGAACTTTTTCTGCTGTGGGCTGGCACCCAGTTGCAGTCTCTGGGCATCAGCAGCAGCACAGTCCTGCGAATGTTCCTGGCGGGCGGGCACCCTATCATTGATTGGTGAGACCCTCCCCCAGAGGGTCAGAATAGGTCAAAGCTGCAGTCCCTCAGTAGTAAGGGGCCGGGAAACACAGCCACATCTGAGACAAAACTCAGGAGGGAAGTGCCTCCTGGCAGCCTGACAGCTTGGTCACAGTATAAAAGCAGAGAGTGGACGGAAGCCAGAGGCAAAGGAGGGGTGCTTGACTGCCGGTCAGGGAGAGCACAGAGTTCTGATACTAGAGACTGGGTAGCTAGGTGACGCCATTTTCACCCCTCCCTCACATGCGCATACACACCTACTTGCACCACAACAACCCACCCTAGTAAGCTAAGCAGCGCCATCTAGTGGAGAATGGAGCCGTTACACTAAGCCCAGTCCAACTGGGCCAACCTCGCTCTTCAGGAACTCCTCAAGTCTCTCTGCCTGCTTAGTTAACGGACTATAAAGTGCTTCATAGTTTGACTGCTAGGGGAAACCGTTTTAATTTCAATCATATTTCAGTCTGTTTGCTAGTCCATCTATTCACTTTTTTTTATTTTTCTTTTCTTATTCCTGAATACAGAAAGAGAAAAAAATTATTTTTACTTTCCACGGTTCTTAAAAATATTTTTAATTTTTTTCTACTATATTTTTTACTTTTTTTGTAAATTTTTCAAATTCTATTTTGCTTCCATCATTTCATTTTATTCTATTCCATTGTATTCATTTTTTCAACTTTTCAATCGTTTTCCTTTTTTTTCTTTCTTTTCTTTCCTTTCCTTTTTTTCTCTAATCTATCAAGGTCCTTTCAACAAAAAGACCAAAACACACCTAGGATCTAACTTCCATTATTTGATTTTTTTTTTTGGTGTTGTTTTTAATTCTTTAATTGTAATTTTTGTACCTTATTAATTCCTTTTCTTCTTT
Source organism: Lynx rufus (assembly GCF_022079265.1). NCBI lineage: Eukaryota > Metazoa > Chordata > Mammalia > Carnivora > Felidae > Lynx > Lynx rufus. Next base: position 57,400,354 of record NW_025814897.1, read on the forward strand.
CAAAACGATGAAATGAAGGAATTCACCACAAAAGAAAGAACAGGAAGAAAGGACAGCCAGGGACTTAATCAACACAGATACAAGATGTCTGAACCAGAATTTAGAATCATAATATGAATACTAGCTGAGGTTGAAAATAGATTAGAATCCCTTTCTGCAGAGATGAAGTAAAAGCTAGTCAGGATGAAATAAAAATGCTGTAACTGAACTGCAAACTTGAATACATGCCATGGCAGCAAGGATGGATGAAACAGAGCAGCGAATCAGCGATATAGAGGACAAACTTATGGAGAACAATGAAGCAGAAGACAAAGAAACTAAGGCAAAAGAGCATGATTTAAGAATTAGAGAACTCAGTGACTCATTATAAAGGAACAACATCAGAATCATAGGGGTCCCAGAAGATGAAGAGAGAAAAAGCGGTAGATTCGTGTGAGCAAATCATAGCAGAAAACTTTCCTAACCTGGGGAAAGACACAGACATCAAAATCCAGGAAGCACAGAGGACTCCCATTAGATTCCACAAAAACTGACCAACAAGGCATATCATAGTCAAATTCACAAAATAAGCAGGCATGGAAAGAATCATGAAAGCAGCAAGGGAAAATAAGTCCTTAATCTACAAGGGAAGACAGATTAGGTTTGCAGCAGACCTATCCACAAAAACTTGGCAAGCCGGAAAGGAGTGGCAGGATATAGTCAATGTGCTGAATCGGAAAAATATGCAGCCAAGAATTCTTTATCCAGCAAGGCTGTAATTCAAAATAGAAGAAGAGATAAAAAGTTTCCCAGACAAACAAAAATTAAAGGAGTTCATGACCACTAACCAGCCCTGCAAGGAATTTTAAGGGGGACTCTCTGTGGGGAGAAAAGATGGAAAAAAAAAAAAGACCAAAAGCAACAAAGACTAGAAAGGACCAGAGAACACCACCACACCACCAGAAACCTCAACTCTACAGGCACCATAATGGCAATAAGTTCCTATCTTTCAGTACTCACTCTAAACATCAATGGACTAAATCCTCCAATCAAAAGACACAGGGTAACAGAATGGATAAGAAAACAAGATCATCTATATGCTGTTTACAAGAGACTCACTTTAGACCTAAAGACACCTTCAGCTTGAAAGTAAGGGGATGGAGAACCATCTATCATGCTAATGGTCAACAAAAAAACCAGAGTAGCCATACTTATGTCAGACAACCTAGACTTTAAAATAAAGACTGTAACAGAGATGAAGAAGGGCATTATATCATAATTAAGGGGTCTATCCACCAAGAAGATCTAACAACTGTAAACATATATACTCCAAATGTGAAAGCACCCAAATATATAAATCAATTAATCACAAACATAAAGAAACTCATTCATAATAATACCATAATAGTAGGGGAATTCAACCCCACTTACAACAATGGACAGATCACCTAAACAGAAAATCAACAAACAAACAATGGCTTTGAATGACACACTGGACTGTATGGCTTTAACAGATATATTCAGAACATTTCATCCTAAAGCAGCGGAATATACATTCCTCTCCAATACACATGGAACATTCTGCAGAATAGATCACATACTGGGACACAAATCAGCCCTCAACAAGTACAAAAAGATTGAGACAATACCGTGCATATTTTCAGACCACAATGCTATGAAACTTGAAATCACCCACAAGAAAAAATGTGGAAAGATAACAAATGCTTGGAGACTAAAGACCATTTTACTAAACAATAAATGGACTAATCAAGAAGTTAAAGAGGAAATTAAACAGTCATGGAAGCCAATGAAAATGATAACACCACAGCCCAAAACTTCTGGGACGCAGCAAAGGCGGTCATAAGAGAGAAATATATAGCAATCCAGGCCTTCGTAAAGAAGGAAGAAAGGTCTCAGATACACAACCTAACCTTATGCCTTAAGGAGCTGGAAAAAGAACAGCAAATAAAACCCAAACCAGCAGAAGACAGGAAATAATAAAGATTAGAGCAGAAATCAATGCTATCAAAACCAAAACCAAACAAACAAACAAAAAAATAATAGAACAGATCAATGAAACCAGAAGCTGGTTCTTTGAAAGAATTAACAAAATTGATAAACCCCTAGCCAGTTTGATCAAGAAAAAGGAAAGGACCCAAATAAATAAAATCAAGAATGAAAGAGGAGAGACCACAACCAACACAGCAGAAATAAAAACAATAGTAAAAGAATATTATGAGCAATTACACACCAATAAGATGGACAACCTGGAATAAATGGATAAATTCCTAGAAACATATAAACTACCAAAATTGAGATAGGAAAAATAGAAAATTTGAACAGATCCATAATCAGTAAAGAAATAGAATTGGTAATCAAAAATCTCCCAAAAAACAAGAGTCCAGGGCTGGATGGCTTTCCAGGGGAATTCTACCAAACATTTAAAGACGAGTTAACACCTATTCTCTTGAAGCTGTTCCAAAAAATAGAAATGCAAGGAAAACTTCCAAACTCTGACTATGAAGTCTGCATTACCTTGATTCCAAAACAAGACAAAGACCCTGCTAAAAAAGAGAATCATAGACCAATTTCCCTGATGGACATGGACACAAAACTCCTCAACAAGATACTAGCCAACTGGATCCAACAATACATTAAAAAAAATTATTCACCACGACCAAGTGGGATTTACACCTGGGATGCAGAGCTGGTTCAACATCTGCAAAACAATCAATGTGATACATCACATCAACAAAACAAAGGACAAGAGCCACAGGATCCGATCAATAGATGCAGAGAAAGCGTTTGACAAAACACAGCATCCTTTCTTGATAAAAACCCCCAAGAAAGTAGGGATAGAAGGATCATACCTGAAGATCATAAAAGATCATATGAAAGACCCAACACTAATATCACCCTCAATGGGGAAAAACTGAGAGCTTTACCCCTAAAGTCAGGAACAAGACAGGGATGTCCACTCTCACCACTGCTATTCAACATAGTATTAGAAGTCTTAGCCTCAGCAATCAGACAACACAAAGCAATAAAAGGCATCTAAATCGGCTAGGAGGAGATCAAACTTTCACTCTTCACAGACGACGTGATACTCTATGTGGAAAACCCAAAAGACTCCACCAAAAAACTGCTAGAACTGATCCATGAATTCAGCAAAGTGGCAGGATGTAAAATCAATGCACAGAAATTGGCTCCATTCCTATACACCAACAATGAAGCAACAGAAAGAGAAACCAAGGAATCAATCCCACTGATGCACCAAAAATCATAAAATACCTAGGAATAAATCTAACCAAAGAGGTGAAAAATCTATACACTGAAAACTATAGAAAGCTTATGAAAGAAATTGAAGACAACACACAAAAAAATGGAAAAATAGGGGCGCCTGGGTGGCGCAGTCGGTTAAGCGTCCGACTTCAGCCAGGTCACGATCTCGCGGTCCGTGAGTTCGAGCCCCGCGTCGGGCTCTGGGCTGATGGCTCAGAGCCTGGAGCCTGTTTCCGATTCTGTGTCTCCCTCTCTCTCTGCCCCTCCCCCGTTCATGCTCTGTCTCTCTCTGTCCCAAAAATAAATAAACTTTGAAAAAAAAAATTTAAAAAAAAAAAATGGAAAAATATTCCATGCTCCTGAATAGGAAGAACAAATACTGTTTAAAATGTCAACACTACCCAGGCAGTCTACATATTCAATGCAATCCCTATCAAAATAACTTCAGCATTCTTCATAGAGCTAGAACAATCCTAATTTTGTATGGAACCACAAAAGACCCCGAATAGCCAAAGCAATCTTGAAAAAGAAAACGAAAGCTGGAGGCATCACAATCCCAGACTTCAAGCTGTACTACAAAGCTATAATCAGCAAGACAGTATAGTACTGGCACAAAAACAGACACTCAGATCATGGGAATGGAACAAAGAACCCAGGAATGGACGCACAAACACATGGCCCACTAATCTTTGACAAAGCAGGAAAGAATATCCAATGGAATAAGACAGTCTCTTCAGCAAGTGGTGCCGCGAAAACTGAACAGCGACATGTAGAAGAATGAACCTGGACCACTTTCTTACACCATTCATAAAAATAAACTCAAAACTCAAAATGAAAGTTCTAAATGTAAGACATGAAGCCATCAAAATCCTAGATGAGAAAGCAGGCAAAAACTTTTCTGACCTTGGCCGCAGCAACTTCTTACTCAACACATCTCCGAAGGCAAGGGAAATAAAAGCAAAAATGAACTATTGCGACCTCATCAAAATAAAAAGCTTCTGCACAGTGAAGGAAGCAATCAGCAAAACTAAAAGGCAACTGATGGAATAGGAGAAGATATTCGCAAATGACATATCAGATAAAGGGTTAGTATCCAAAATCCATAAGGAACTTACCAAACTCAATGCCCAAAAAACAAATAATCCCGTGAAGAAATGGGTAAAAGACATGAATAGACATTTCTCCAAGGAAGACATCCAGATGGCCAACCGACACATGAAAAAATGCTCAACGTCACTCATCATCAGGGAAATACTAATCAAAACCACAATGAGATACCACCTCAACACCTGTCAGAATGGCTAACATTAACAACTCAGGCAACAACAGATGTTGGTGAGGATGCAGAGAAAGAGGATCTCTTTTGCGCTGCTGGTGGGAATGCAAACTGGTGCAGTCACTCTGGAAAACAGTATGGAGGTTCCTCAAAAAATTAAAAATAGAACTACCCTACGACCCAGCAATTGCACTACTAGGCATTTATCCAAGGGATACAGGTGTGCCATTTCAAAGCGGCACATGCACCCCAATGTTTACAGCAGCGCTATCAACAATAGTCAAAGTATGGAAAGAGCCCAAATGTCCATCAATGGATGAATGGATAAAGAAGATGTGGTATACATATACAATGGAGTATTACTCGACAATCAAAAAGAATGAAATCTTGCCATTTGCAACTACGTCGATGTAACTAGAGGGTATTATGCTAAGTGAAATTAGTCAATCAGAGAAAGACAAATATTATATGACTTCACTCATATGAGGAATTTAAGATACAAAACAGAGGAACATATGGGAAGGGAAGCAAAACTAGTATAAAAACAGGGAAGGGGACAAAATATAAGAGACTCTTAAATACAGAGAACAAACAAAGGGTTACTGGAGGGGTTGTGGGAGGTGGGATGGGCTAAATGGGTAAGAGGCATTAAGAAATCTCCTGAAATCATTGTTGCACTATATGCTAACTTGGATGTAAATTAAAAAATAATTTTTTAAAACTTTTAATAATTTTTTTCAAAGTACCAAGAAAAAAAAAGATTTAGTTTTATCTTTCCAATTTCTATACGTCTGATTGCTACAGGCTTGAACTAATCTTTAATATGCTGAGTCTAATTCAAGAGGTTACAAATATTCAATGAACACCATACACAATGTTATGTCAGGAAGAGGCTCAAATGAAATAACGTACTCCTAACTCTGCCCAAGTCAAACAAAAAAACAAAAGGATGAAAAGCAAACCATGGCCAGGAAGAAAGTAAACCTAAAGCCTATATTAATTGCCCACATGAAAGCTCAATGTCTTTTGATGATATCAGAAGAAAAATTCTTGTTCAACAGATTAACCACAGGCTACATAAAGGGGCAATTCATTTTTAGAGGATAAAGAGGCAGAGTGGCAAAAAAGAGAACAAGCTTTAGCATCAAAGTAATTGCTATCATTTATTGAACTCCTTGTGTGTCAGGTGCTAGGCTAAGCACTGTACATACATCATCTCATATAAGAAAACTAAGTTTTAGGAGTTAGGTATTGTGTTCAAATTCCCAGTGCCATAGTCCAGGAACTAGAATTCCAATCTAGGCTTATCTCAGTTGTTCTCAAGCAAAGATGATTTTACATCCCAGGGTACATCTAACAATGTCTGGAGACACTTTGAGTTGTCACAACTGAGGGTATGGGGGTATGTAGGTGCTACAGGCAGACTGTGGGTGAGGCCAAGGATTGCTACTAAACCTCCTAAATGCACAAGATTGCCTCCAATAATGCCCCCCCCCCACAGATGTTGCTATTAAAAAAAAAACTGTTACATTTCCTATTTTATATATTTTAGTGTTATTTTGTTTACTTAATGGTGTTTATATACTATGTCCTCTGGCTTTTCTAGTGTTTTAAAATGCATCCTTCTGCCTCCTACTAATGTTTATTATTGCTCTCAAAATTTTACAATGAACTTTGACATGGGCTGCTTCTGGCAAAACAACCTTTCTATTGTAATGTTGAGTCTCTAACACACTGTCATCTTAACACAGCTAAAAACTTACAAAATGGAAAAACCTACATGTGCATTTAAATCTTCATATGAATGATATTTGTGTCTTCTCCCTACTGGGTTCTGTAGCAGTTTTTTTTTTAAATGTTTATTTATTTTTGACAGAGAGAGAGAGAGAGACAGAGTATGAGCAGGGAGGGGGCAGAGAGAGGGAGACACAGAATCCGAAGCAGGCTCCAGGCTCTGAGCTGTCAGCACAGAGTCCGATGCAAGGCTCGAACTCACAGACCGCGAGATCATGACCTGAGCTGAAGTCAGAGGCTCAACTGACTGAGCCACCCAGGCGCCCCTTGAATAGTTTTTTATAAGGACTTGAGAACTTGGTGTCTAGGAAAGAGTTTTCACAGTCAGGGAAAATGACTTCGGGAGTGTCGGAAAGTAGCATATAAACTTGAAAAAGAAACATCAATAGCTGCTCTTTATTGAACTGTTCTTTGTGCCAGGCATTAAATTTAGAGAGCTTACCTCATTTAAACATTAAGGACTCTGTTTGATTCTATTATTATCATTTTATACACACAAAAATTAACACTCAGTGGTTATTCCCCAAAGTCGCAGAGACTGAATACTGAAGAGCAAACCACTGGCTTCCGATAACAGGATTTCTCAACCTCAGCACTCTTAGGCCATGTAATTCTTTGTTATGGGTAGCTGAACAGAGTCTGAGAAGAAGGCTCATGCATGAATACTTTGGGAGTAGGAGTTGAATACAGAGTAAACTTACCAAGGAAAGAAAGCCAATAAAAGTGGTATGGTGGTGGGTCCAATAATTGGCTACAAAGGCCAATATGAGAAACTGTATAAAATGCATGTCAAGACTGTCAGTCTGAAGTGAGAAAAAGGGAAGCATGGATCTATTGATTCCTACCTCCCACCGACCAAAGTTTGCTTCACGAGGCATGAAATACCCCTCACACTGGTTTGTACAACCTAAGGAAGTTCCCATGGTAGGCACTGGAGAGCGATTACAGAGAAGCCCTAATGCTAAAAGCAAGAGGCAAGCACTAGGAGCCTAAACAAGATCTCAGGCTGTACCAAAGTGAAGCTGCCCACTACTGTAAGTGGAATGGTTTTTACCACTTCCATTTCTGGATGCTAATTATTAAAGAAAAACTATTGACTTCTGTACATTAATCTCATATCCAGTCACACTACCAAAAAAACACCATGTAATCTTTTCCTGAAAATATCTTTACTTTGCCTTCACTAGTTTTTTTTTTTTTCAACGTTTTTTATTTATTTTTGGGACAGAGAGAGACAGAGCATGAACGGGGGAGGGGCAGAGAGAGAGGGAGACACAGAATCGGAAACAGGCTCCAGGCTCCGAGCCATCAGCCCAGAGCCTGACGCGGGGCTCGAACTCACGGACCGCGAGATCGTGACCTGGCTGAAGTCGGACGCTTAACCGACTGCGCCACCCAGGCGCCCCTTCACTAGTTTTTTAAAATAAAGTCTTTGGGTGCCCAGGTGGCTCAGTTGTTAAGCATCTGACTTTGGCTCAGGTCACGATCTTAGGGTTTGTGAGTTTGAGTCCCACGTCAGGTGAGCTCAAGCCCCGCTTCAGTGAGCATCAGCTTCGCTAAGGGTGAACATAAGCCCCACATCGGGTGAGCATGAGTCCGCTTCAGATGAGCCCTGCTTCTGTCTCTCTCTCTCTCTGTCTCTCTCTCTCTCTCTGCTCCTCACTCATTTCCACCCTCTCTCTCTCTCAAAAAAATTTTTAAATAAAAATAAACTCTTTAAAATCAAGGATTATAAACAGAGAAGTGTACAAATCATGAATGCAAAGTATGATCAATTATACAAAATAGGCATATCCATGTAACCACCACCCAGATCAAGAAACCAGTACTCCCTGTGCCTCTTTTTACCTAAAAGTAACCACAATTCCAGCTTCCAACACCAAAAACTCATTTTTACCTATTTGAATTTTATGTAAGTGGAATCTTTCATGGGTATTTTATCAGTCTTTCTTCAGTCAACATTCTATTTGTGAGATTCATCCATGTAGGTGCATAGAGTAGGTTGTACCTTCTCATTGTTTTATACTATTCCACTGTTTGACTACAAAACAATTTAACCATTCTACCATTAATGGATATTTGGGGAGTTACTAATTTGTGGCTATTCACAAATAAACTGCTATGAATATTTTTGAAGATGTATCCTGATACACATACTGTTCTGTGGTGTATATTGTAGAAGAGAAACTGTTTAGTCATAAGACATGGGTGCGCTGCCATAGCTTCCCAAGTTGGTTGTGCAGAGAACACTTCCACCCCCCAATGAGGCAGAATGACAGTTGCTCTCAGCCTTAACACTCAGTACCATTTGTCTATTTCAGTCATTCCAGTGAGTATATACTGGGACTGCATTATGACTAGATATGCGTTTCTCTGGTGACTAAAGATATAGAGCAGCTTTTCATATGTTTATGGACTATTAGGAAATCTTCTTTTATGAGCTGCTGATTCACATTATTGTCCTTTTTTCATTTAGATATTTGGGGGGTTTTTTCCCTAGTAATGTGTAGGAGTTATTTATATTTTTTGGATATGAAGCAATTTTCAAGAAAAAATATACATAGGACATATATATGTATATACATATATATTTTCATGTATATGAAAATCAGAAACTTTCAGACAAAAGTTTCAGGTTTTAAGGTAGTTTAACTTCAGTGGGTTTTTTTTTTTTTTTGAAGCTTATTTACTTTGAGAGAAAGAGCATGTGAGCAGGGGAGAGGCAGAGAGAGAGGAGAGAGAATCCCAAGCAGGTTCCACACTGTCAGCGCAGAGCCCTGGCATGGGGCTTGATCTCATGAACTGTGAGATCATGACCTGAGCTGAAATCAAAAGTTGGACACTTAACCAACTCTTTGTGTATCCTGTTCAAGAAATTCTCCCATGTTACCGTTAAGAAAAACAACTTTTTAATAAGCTGTATGCCCAACATGAGGCTTGAACTCATGACTCCAAGGTCAAGATTCACATGCTCCAGCCAATTTGAGCTGGCTCCAATTGAGCCAGCCAGGTGCCTCACCTCCCGTGTTATCTTTAAAGAGATTGTTATTTGACCTTTCATACTTATTTTATTTATTTTTTTAATTTACATTTAAGTTAGTTAGCATATAGTGCAACAATGATTTCAGGAATAGATTCCTTAATACCCCTTACCCATTTAGCCCATCTCCCCTCCCACAACCCCTCCAGTAACCCTTTGTTTGTTCTCCATATTTAAGAGTCTCTTATGTCCCCCTCCCTGTTTTTATACTAGTTTTGCTTCCCTTCCCATATGTTCCTCTGTTTTGTATCTTAAATTCCTCATATGAGTGAAGTCATATGATATTTGTCTTTCTTTTTTTTTTATTTTTTTTTTATTTTTTTTCAACGTTTATTTATTTTTGGGACAGAGAGAGACAGAACATGAACGGGCGAGGGGCAGAGAGAGAGGGAGACACAGAATCGGAAACAGGCTCCAGGCTCTGAGCCATCAGCCCAGAGCCCGATGCGGGGCACGAACCCACGGACCGCGAGATCATGACCTGGCTGAAGTCGGACGCTTAACCGACTGCGCCACCCAGGCGCCCTGATATTTGTCTTTCTCTACTAACTTCGCTTATCATAATACCCTCTCTAGTTCCATCCATGTAGTTGCAAATGGCAAGATTTCATTCTTTTTGATTTTCGAGTAATACTCCATTGTATATGTATACCACATCTTCTTTATCCATTCATCCATCGATGGACATTTGGGCTCTTTCCACACTTTGCCTATTATCAATAACACTGCTATAACCATTGGGGTGCATGTGCCCCTTCGAAACAGCATACCTGTATCCCTTGGATAAATGCCTAGTAGTGCAATGGCTAGGTCGTAGGGTAATTCTATTTTTAATTTTTTGAGGAACCTCCATACTGTTTTCCAGAGTGGCTGCACCAGCTTGCATTCCCACCAGCAGTGCAAAAGAGATGCTCTTTCTCTGCATCCTCACCAACATCTGTTGTTGCCTGAGTTGTTAATGTTAGCCACTCTGACAGGTGTGAGGTGGTATCTCACTGTGGTTTTGATTTGTATTTCCCTGATGGTTGAGCATTTTTTCATGTGTCGGTTGGCCATCTGGATATCTTCTTTGGACAACTGTCTATTCATGTCTTTTGCCCATTTCTTCACGGGATTATTTGTTTTTGGGGCATTGAATTTGATAAGTTCTTTATGGATTTTGGATAGTAACCCTTTATCTGGTATGTCATTTGCAAATATCTTCTCCTATTCCATCAGTTGCCGTTTAGTTTTGCTGATTGTTTCCTTTTCTGTGCAGAAACTTTTTATTTTGATGAGGTCGCAATAGTTCATTTTTGCTTTTATTTCCCTTGCCTTTGGAGACGTGTTGAGTAAGAAGTTGCTGCGGCCAAGGTCAAAGAAGTTTTTGCCTGCTTTCTCATCTAGGATTTTGATGGCTTCCTGTCTTACGTTTAGGTCCTTCATCCATTTTGAGTTTATTTTTATGAATGTGTAAGAAAGTGGTCCAGGTTCATTCTTCTGCATGTTGCTGTCCAGTTTTCCCAGCACCACTTCCTGAAGACTATCTTTATTCCATTGGATATTCATTCCTGCTTTGTCAAAGATTAGTTGGCCATACATTTGTGTGTCCATTTCTGGGTTCTCTATTCCGTTCCATTGACCTGAGTGTCTGTTTTTGTGCCAGTATGACCTTTCACATTTAGATCTACAACCCAGTTAGAACTGATTTTTTTTAAGTGAACTATAGTAAGGCATGTCTACATCTAATAAAATGAACACTTACAGAATGTTTAGCTCAGTGAGTTTTGACAAATGTATATATCCATGTAATCATCACCCTGATCAAGATATAGAACATTTTTACCTCTGAAGAAAGTCCCTTCAAGCCCACTAGCAATCAATCCCCCTTCCTACTCAGTCCTAAGCAACCCCTAAATCTGATAACTGTGACTACAGATGAGTTTTGTCTATTATAAAATCATACAACATATATTCCTTTGTGTCAGGCTTCATTCACTGAGCATATTTATGAGATTTGTCCATGTTAATAATTTTATTATTAAGACATTCCTTTTATGGATGAGTTACATTCATTCAGTTGTATGAATATACCAAAATGTGTTTATTCAAATGTTGGATATTTGGGTTTTATTTAGTTTGGGGCTATTATGAATAAAGCTGCTAAGAACATTCATGTCTTTTTGTGGACAGATGTTTTATTTTGCCTGGCTAAGTGGCTACAAGCAGGTTCGCTGGGTTACACAGTAAGTATATGTTTAAATTTATTTTTTTTTAATTTTTTTTCAACGTTTTTATTTATTTTTGGGACAGAGAGAGACAGAGCATGAACGAGGGAGGGGCAGAGAGAGAGGGAGACACAGAATCGGAAACAGGCTCCAGGCTCTGAGCCATCAGCCCAGAGCCTGACGCGGGGCTCCAACTCACGGACCGCGAGATCGTGACCTGGCTGAAGTCGGACGCTTAACCGACTGCGCCACCCAGGCGCCCCAAAATTTATAAAGCAATTGTCAAAATGTTTCCCATCATGGTCATACCATTTCATATTCCTACTAGCCTTGCATGAGAGTATCTGATGATTCACACTCTCCTATTCATTCTCATTCTTGGAATTGTTAGCCTTTTTAATTTGAGCCATTCTAAAAGATGTAAGGGATATCTCATTGTGGCTTTAATAACTATTTCCCTGCTGGCTATTTATGTTGAGCATCTTTTCATTTGTTTAGTAGCATATCTTCTTTTGTGAAGTGTCTGGTCAAACCTTTCACTCTCACATTTTTCTTTTTTTTTTTAACTTATTGCTTGCTAAGTCCAAGAATTCTTTACAAATTCTGGATACAAGTCCATTGTTAGATACACATTTTGAGAATATTTTCTCCCACTATTTGTTTTGCCTTTTTATTTCCCTAGTATGTGAAATTTTTTAATTTTGATACCCATATATCAATTTTTTCTTCTGTGATTAGGATTTTTTGTGTTCCTGTCTAGGAAATCTTTGCCTACCCCAAGGCCAAAAATGTTTTCTTCTATGTTTTCTTCTGCATAGTTTTAGCTTGTAAGTTTAGTCTATGATCCATTTTGAATTAATTTTGTATATTGTACAGACGTCAAGATTCACTTTTAGATACTCACAGGATATTCAGTTTGTTCTAGCACCACTGTTCAAAAGACTATACTGTTGCCACTGAATTACTTTTGTGCCTTTATGAACATCAGTTGACGATATATGAGTGGGTCTATCCCAGGTCTATATTCTACTCCATTGATCTATGTCTTTTCCTTATGCCAATACCATGTTGCCTTGATGACTAGCATTATAGCAATTCTTGAAATCTAGCAGTAAAGTCTCCCAGAAATAACATTATTCACAGACAACATAATCCTCCATGTAGAACATCCACTATAATCTACAAAAAAAAACTACTAGAATTACTAAATGAGTTTTAGCAACAGAATATCAAAATATCAAAATATAAAAATAAATTGTATTTCTATATACTTGCATGAACAATCAGAAATTGAAACTTTAAAATACCATTTACTATAACATCAAAAAATGTGAAATACTTTATATCTGACAAAAGATGTGGAAACTTAAAACCACAAATATTGTTCACAGAAATTTTAAAAGATCTTAAAAAACTAATATATACCATGTTGATGGGTCTGAAGACTCAATATTATTGAGATGCCAATTCTCCTCAAATTGATCTATAGATTCAATGCGATCCCAATCAAAATACCAGAAGCCTTTTTTTGTAGGAAATGGCAAGCTGATACTAAAATTCAGATGTGTATACTGAGAAGCAAGAATGGCTAAAATAACTTTGAAAAAGAACAATTTGAGGAATAACACTACCAGATTTCAAGAGTTGTTATAAAGCTACAATAACCAAAACAACATGGCATTGGTATAAAAATAAACAAATAGATCAGTGGTACAGATAGAATATAGAGTTTAGAAATAAACCCAGAAATATATGGATAACTGATTTTTGACAAAGTAGCAAAGGCAATCCAATGGAAAAAGGATAGTCTTTTCAACAGACAATACTCGAACAACTTAACACTCATATGCACGAAAAGGAACTTGGATCTATACTCACACCACATATAAAAATTAACTTGAAATGGATCACAGACCTAAATGTAAGGCCTAAAACCTTAAAACTTCCAGAAGAAAACAGAGGAGAAAATCTCTGTGAATTTGGGCTGGGCAAAGAATTCTTAGATATAATACCAAAACCACAATCTACAAAGAAAAAAGTTTATAAACTATTTTTCTTGAAAGATATCCAGTAATTCTACTCCTAGCCAAAAAAAACAAAAAAACAAAAAAACAAAAAAACCTGAAAACAAAAACTCAAAACAAAAAATATCTTGCTCTTCAGAAGACTCTAAGAGAATGAAAACATGGACACAGACTGGGAGAAAAATATTTGCAAAGCATATGCCTGATCAAAGATTTGTATCCAGAATACACAAAGATCAAAATTGAACAATAAGAAAATACATCACCCAATTTAAAAAGGCAAAATATTTGAACAGACATTAAACCAAAGAAAATATATAGAAGGCAAATAGACACATGAAAAGATGCTAAACATCATTAGTCATTAGGGAAATGAAAATTTTTAAACCACAATGAGATAGATACCCCTACGCACCAATTAGAATTGCTAAAATTAAAAAGACTAATCATACCAAATGTTGGTGAAGATCAAGAAAAACCCGAACTTTCACACAGTTGGTAGGAATTAAAATAGTAAAACTACTTTGGAAAAGTTTGGCAATTTCTTAAAAAATGAAACACACACCTACCCTATGATCTAGCCATTTCACATCTAAACATTTACCTAAGAGAAAAAGAAATATATGTCTATACAAAGACATACATGAATGTTCATAGCAGATTTGTAATGGCCAAGAACTGGAAACAACCCAAATGTCTATTAAAAGGCATACAGGTAAACAGACTGTGACATATCCAGTCACAATGAAATACTACTCAGCAATCAAAAAATAAATTATTGATACATGCAACAAAGTGAATGAATCTTAACATAATTGTGTTTAATGAAAAAGTCAAACAGAAGCAACAAAAGAAAAAAGAGACAAATTGGGTCTTCGTCCAAATTAAAAACTCTGTCCAAAGGATGTTTATCAATAAAGTATAAAGACAACCTACAGAGTAGGAGAAAATATGTGCAAATCATATATAAGGACTTAATATTCAGAATACATACATAAAGAGCTATTAGAAGTCAACAACAAAAAGACAGCCCAATTCAAAATTAAGCAAAGGACTTGAATAGATATTTCTCCAAAGAAGAGACACAAGATGGCCAATAAGTACACAACACAGTGCTCAACATCATTATTCACTAGGGAAATGCAAATCAAAATCATTATGAGATACCCACTAGAATGACTATAATAATTTTTTTTTTAAGAAAAAGGAAAATAACAAGTGCTAACAAGAATGTGGAGAAATTGGAGCCCTCAGACATTGCTGGTAGGAACGTAAAATGGTGCAGCTGCTGTGAAAAAGTTTGACAATTTCTCAAAAAATTAAATATACAATTATCCGTATGACCCAGTAATTCTACTCCTACTCAAAAAAAACTGAAAACAAAAATTCAAAACAAATACATGTACACCAGTGTTTATTGCAGCATTATTCACAATTGCCAAAAAGTGGGAACAACCCAAGTATTCGTCAAGAGATGAATGGATAAACAAAATGTGGAATGTCCATGCAATGGTATACTATTCAGTCATAAAAAGAAATGAAGTACTAAAACATGTGACAGTGTAGATGAACCTTGAAAACATTATGCTATGTGAAATAAGCCAGACCAAAAGGACAAATACTGTATGATTCCACTTATATATCTAGAATAGGCAAATTTGTAAAAATAGGAAGTTAGTTAGAGGTTACCAGGGGCTAGGGGGATAGAGAAACGGGAAGATATTGATTAACGGGTACAGAGTTTCTGTTTGGAGTAATGAAAAAATTTTCAAAAAAAAACAGCAGTGATGATTGCACAAAACTGTGAATGTACTTAAGGATACTAAGCTGTATACTTAAAAATAGTTAAAAAGGCAAATTTTTGTTATATATATTTTATAGCACTTAAAAAATTTTTGTGTCATATAGTATCATGAAGTTCCAGCTAGCTTTCCATCCTTTTAGATATTACAATAAATATCTTGCATGACAGTTCACTCAAGGCAATATTTTAGTAGCAGGATTCTGGTCAGAATCAGGTAAGTGAATTTTCCACTAACAGCTAAACACAGAGCCAAATAAAATTCCCAGCCACAGGCCAATGTTCCATAGAAGGAACAGGTTACAGAGCTCACTAGATTCTTAAATCCTATCATGCAAGGGCAGAAATGCCTGTAAAATATTTGTAGCTAAGCCACATCTTGAACAATACTCATTTCACCATGAAAAATTATTTATCTTCAAAATTGCAGAATCTGGGTAATCAGTATACAGGGGTTCATTTTATTGTTCTCTCCACTTTTATATTTGCTGGAATATTACAAAATTTAAAAATTTAGAAATTATTTCTAACATATGTTATGCTAGCTAACAAACCTTAGGTGCTGGACGATTATAGAAATAATTGAAGGGCTTATCAGAGCCTATACAGTGAAGGTTCTGACAATATAGTCTTTCAAGTGCTACATAACACTTCAAATGTTAACTAGCCATGCTTAGAGATTAAAATAAAAAACACATATACATACCACACTATTTCAAATGAAGTATTTTTTTTAATGTTTATTTATTTATTTTGAGAGAGACAGAGAGCCTGAGTAGAGGAGGGACACAGAGAGAGACAGAGAATCTGAAGCATGCTCCAGGTTCTGAGCTGTCAGCACCCACCAACTGTGAGATCAAGACCTCAGCTGAAGTTGGATGTTTAATCGACTGAGCCACCCAGATGCCCCCCAAATGAAGTATTTTAAAGTACATTTCATACCATCCAGAGAGCACTTCTACCATGAATTTCTGAAATAAACTACTGGGGCGCCTGGGTGGCTCAGTTGGTTGAGCGTCCGACTTCGGCTCAGGTCATGACCTTCACAGTTCATGCGTTTGAGCCCCAGCTTGCTGCTGTCAGCATGGAGCCCGCTTTGGGTCCTCTGTCCCCTTCTCTCTCTGCCCCTCCCCTATTTATTCTTTCTCTCTCTCTCAAAAGTAAATAAAATGCTAAGAAAATGAAATAGATTACTTGTGTCCAATTCCTTGTTTTCAAGTCTCTCTGCCCCCAGACACTATGAGCTTCTTTTGAAGGGGACCATGGAACTGTTTGTGTCCCATTGCTCCTTGATTTCCCCTCTCCTGCTTGAATTCTAGACTGGGATCTGTGTTCAGAAAGTTCAGTTCCACCAACAGCTACAGAACACTAGAGTCTATGTGTCAGGCATATTTTTGGTGCTGCGCATATACAGCCCTGATCAAAGATGACAAAGTTGTGCATGGAGCTTACTTTCTAGTACAATACAGTTGAAGTGAGTAATAAGGTTGAGCTAAACAATTTTTAAAAGGTTCTTCCAACAAATATTCCCTGTGATACAAACCATACTGTTGTTGGTGACCGTACCCATCCCCATGCTTTGAGGGAGCTTCTCTCAATTCCACAGTAAAAGGTAACCAACCCTGATAGTACCATTTACACAGGGCTGGTGGGAGGAGTACTACCCCATAGCACTTTAAAGACAAGAAGCTCATTGGGGCGCCTGGGTGGTGCAGTTGGTTAAGTGTCCGACTTCAGCCAGGTCACGATCTCGCGGTCCGTGAGTTCGAGCCCCGCGTCGGGCTCTGGGCTGATGGCTCAGAGCCTGGAGCCTGTTTCTGATTCTGTGTCTCCCTCTCTCTCTGCCCCTCCCCCCGTTCATGCTCTGTCTCTCTCTGTCTCAAAAATAAATAAACGTTAAAAAAAAAAAATTTTTAAAAGAAGCTCATTCATCTATAATTTTTCCATTTCCTTATCTGAGTTGGTAAAATGGTCCACTGCCCAATGATAGACTACAGAAATGGCTTGTGACAGCTGTAGGACCATACAGCATTATGGTGTTTCATTAATCTCTCCCCTCCACCAATAAGTAATAACAAATTTTTCCTATAAGAGGATGATATATGAAAACATTAAATAAATTCTATGAATTATACACATTTAACTCATTTTCTATATTTTCTAGTTATCTCTGGACCAAAAAGTCTCAAACTGGGACCCTAGACCCTTAAGATGTCCACAAGCTGGTAATGGGAATCTTTAAGTTAATTTTCAATATATTTTTAACAATCTAACAAATCATACACTTAATAGCCCGTAGTTTGTACCCACTAAATACCACTATCTCAGTAAATAGGTTGAATACATTTTTGTTGATGTCTGGGCTTATTCTTTAATAGAGGACATTAAAAATATTTTAAACTCTTACAGAGGCTATGGAAGAAATATAGTACAGGCTGGTAAAGTATATAATACCACTGCTTCAGAACGATTACTTCAAACACGATAAACCTGTTAATGAAATTAGTGTCAGAACATTTCAATTTACTTTGGTATCTAGAGCAGTCAGTGCTTTGTATCTTCTATCTGGTTCCTAGACTCTCATTTGATACTAACAGTTACCACCTCTTTTGGTCTAATTGGTGATTATTGCTGATGCTGCCATAAAAAGAAAGTGTTTTGACTGGACTGGATGGACTTAACAGAAATATTTAGAACATTTCATCCTAAAGCAGCAGAATACACATTCTTATTGAGTGCACATGGAACATTCTCCAGAATAGATCACATACTGGGTCACAAATCAGCCCTCAACAAGTACAAAAAGATTGATATCATACCATGCATATTTTCAGACCACAATGCTATGAAACTTGAAATCAACCACAAGAAAAAATTTGGAAAGATCACAAATGCTTGGAGACTAAAGAACATCCTACTAAAGAATGTATGGGTTAACCAAGAAATTAAAGAGCAAATTGAAAAGTACATGGAAGCCAATGAAAATGAAAATACGACAGTCCAAAACCTTTGGGATACAGCAAAGGTGGACATAAGAGAGAAGTATACGGCAATCCAGGCCTTCCTAAAGAGGGAAGAAATGTCTCAAGTACACAACCTAACCTTAAACCTAAAGGACCTACAAAAAGAACAGCAAAGAAAGCCCAAAACCAGCAGCAGTAGGGAAATACAGCAGAAACCAATGATACCGAAATCAGAAAAACAGAACAAATCAACAAAACTAGGAGCTAGTTCTTTGAAAGAATTAACAAAATTGATAAACCCCTCACCAGATTGATCAAAAAGAAAAAGGAAAGGACCCAAATAAATAAAAGCATGAATGAAAAAGGAGAGATCACAACCAACACCGCAGAAATACAAACAATTATAAGAGAATATTATGAATAATTACATGCCAACAAATTGGGTGATCTAGAAGAAATGAATAAATTGCTAGAAACATATAACTACCAAAACTGAAACAGGAAAAATAGAAAATTTGAACAGACCCATAACCAGTAAAGGAATTGAATCAGTAATCAAAAATCTCCCAACAAGAGTCCAGGGCTGGATGTCTTCCCAGAGAAATTCCACCAAACATTTAAAGAAGAGTTAATACCTATTTTATCGAAGCTGTTCGAAAAATAGAAATCGAAGAAAAACTTCCAAACCCATTCTATGACATGACAAAGTAATCAAAAATCTCCTAAAAAAACAAGAGTCTAGAGCCCGATGGATTTCCAGAGATTCTACCAAACATTTAAAGAAGAGTTAACACCTATTCTCTTGAAGCTTCTGTCCCCTTCTCTCTCTGCCCCTCCCCTATTTATTCTTTCTCTCTCTCTCAAAAGTAAATAAAATGCTAAGAAAATGAAATAGATTACTTGTGTCCAATTCCTTGTTCCAAAAAATTGAAATGCAAGGAAAACTTCCAAACTCTGTCTATGAAGCCAGCATTACATTGATTCCAAAACCAAAGACCCCCCTAAAAAGGAGAATTACAGACCAACTTCCCTGATGAACATGGATGCAAAAATTCTCAACAAGATACTAACAAATCAAATCCAACAATGCATTAAAATAATTATTCACCACGATTAAGTGGGATTTACTCCTGGGCTGCAGGGCTGGTTCAATATCCGCGAATCAGTCAATGTGATATGTCATATTAATAGAAGATAAGAAA
Organism: Lynx rufus; assembly: GCF_022079265.1. Lineage (NCBI taxonomy): Eukaryota > Metazoa > Chordata > Mammalia > Carnivora > Felidae > Lynx > Lynx rufus. Next base: position 57,419,922 of record NW_025814897.1, read on the forward strand.
TACACGATTCTCTCCATAGATGCCGAAAAAGCATTTGACAAAATACAGCATCCTTTCTTGATTAAAAAAAAAAACCCTCAAGAAAGTTGGGAAAGAAGGAACATACCTCAACATCCTAAAGGCCATATATGAAAGACCCACAGCTTATACCATCCTCAAAGGGGAAAAACTGAGAGGTCTTCTCCTAAGGTCAGGAACACAACAGAGATGTCCATTCTCACACTGTTGTTCAACATAGTACTAGAAGTCCTAGCCTCAGCAATCAGACAACAAAAAGAAATAAAAGGCATCAAAATCAGCAAGGAAGAAGTCAAACTTTTATTCTTTGCAGATGACATGATACTCTACATGGAAAATCCAAAAGAGTCCTCCAAAAAACTGCTCAAACTGATACATGAATTCAGCAAAGTCTCAGGATATAAAAGCAATGTACAGGAATCAGTTGCATTTCTATGCACTAATAGTGAAGCAACAGAAAGAGATATCAAGGAATCAATCCCATGTACAATTGCATCAAAAAACATAAAATACCTAGGAATGAAACCTAACCTCAAAGAGATAAAAAGACCTGTACACTGAAAACTATAGAAGGCTTATGAAAGAAATTGAAGATGACACAAAGAAATGGGAAAACATTCCATGCTCATGGAATGGAAGAACAAATACTGTTAAAATGTCAATACTACCCAAAGCAATCTACATATTCAATGCAATCCCTATCAAAATAACCCCAGCATTCTTCACAGAGATAGAACAAACAATCCTAAAATTTGTATGGAACCAGAAAAGGCCCTGAATAGCCAAAGTAATGTTGAAAAAGAAAAACAAAGCTGGAGGCATCACAATTCCAGACTTCAAGCTGTATTACAAAGCTGTAATCACCAAGACAATATGGTACTGGCACAAAAAGAGACACACAGATCAGTGGAACAGAGAACCCAGAAATGGACTCACAAATGTATGGCCAACTAATCTCTGACAAAGCAGAAAAGAATATCCAACGGAAAAAAGACAGTCCTTCAGCAAATGATGATAGGAAAACTGGACAACGACATGCAGAAGAATTAACCTCGACCGCTTTCTTACAATATACACAAAAATAAACTGAAAATAAATGAACGGCCTAAATATAAGACAGGAAACCATCAAAATTCTAGGGAAGAAAACATGCAACAACCTTTTTGACCTCGGCTGCAGCAACTTCTTACTAGACATGTCTCCAGAGGCAAGGGAAACAAAAGCAAAAATGAACTATCGGGACCTCATCAAGATAAAAATTTTCCGCACAGAGAAGGAAACAATCAACAAAACTAAAAGGCAACTGATGGAATGGGAAAAGATATTTGCAAATGACATATCAGATAAAGGGTTAGTATCCAAAATCCATAAAGAATTTATCAAACTCGACACCCAAAAAACAAACAATACAGTGAAGAAATGAATAAAAGACATGAACAGACACTTTTCCAAAGAAGACATCCAGATGGCTAACAGACCCATGAAAAAATGCTCAACATCCCTCAGCATCAGGGAAATACAAATGAAAACCACAATGAGATACCACCTCACACCTGTCAGAATGGCTGAAATGAACTCAGGAAACAAGATGTTGGCGAGGATACAGAAAAAGGGGAACACTTTTGCACTTTTAGTGGGAATGCAAACTGGTGCAGTCACTCTGGAGAACAGTATGAAGGTCCCTCAAAAAATTAAAAATAGAAATTACCCTATGGCCCAGAAATTGCACTACTAGGTATTTATCCAAAGAATACAAAAATGCTGATTCAAACAGGCACACGTACCCCAGTGTTCATAGGAGCACTACCACAATAGCCGAATTATGGGAAGAGCCCATATGTCCATCAATGGATGAATGGATAAAAAAGATGTGGCATATACATATAATTGAATATTACTTGGCAATCAAAATGAATGAAATCTTGCCATTTGCAATAATGTGGATGGAACTAGAATATACTATGCTAAGAAAAAGTCAGTCAGAGAAAGACAAATATCATATGATTTCACTTAAATGTGGAATTTAAGAAACAAAACAGATGAACATAGGGGAAGGGAAGGAAAAAATAAGATAAAAACAGAGAGACAAACCAAAGAGACTCTTAAATACAGAGGGTTGCTGGAAGGGTGCTGGGTTGGGGGAATGGGCTAAATGGGTGATGGGCATTAAGAAGGGTACTTGTTGGGATGAGCACTGGGTGTTATATGTAAGTGATGAATCACTAAATTCTACTCCTGAAACCATTATTACACTATATGTCAATTAAGATGGATTTAAATAAAATTTCTTTAAAAGTGTTTTGGGTAAACTAGGACTACTTGCAGTTTCCATTTCATAGCATCCTGAATCATAGCAAATGATCTCTTGCATACAAAGTTAAAGCCATGATTTCTACTTGAGCAATCACATAAATAACACCAAAGCAATTGACTTGCTCTTATGATTCTTACTTAGTTTTAAGGATATCATATTTATGATACTATGCTGTCTTCACTTTAATTCTCAAACACCTTTCAATTTAAATGTTACATTTAGAGCTAAGCATATATAAACTTTTATGTCAAGATAACATTTTACAAAATATCTCCTTTATGTAATAAGGTATTTAAAATTACTTTAATATAGGTTTTAAATTACATGCATTATGCAGAAATGCATATAAAATTAATCACAGGGATTCAAGTTTACACATAAATTGAACCAGCAGATGCTACAGAAGTCCTACATTTAATTGCCAAGCTAAAAGGCTGAATGAGGGGTGCCTGAGTGGCTCAGTTGGTTGAGCATCCAACTTCAGCTCGGGTCATATCTCACGGCTTGTGGATTTGAGCCCCGTGTCGGGCTCTGTGCTGACAGCTCAGAGCCTGGAGCCTGCTTTGGATTCTGGGTCTCTCTCTCTCAAAAATAAATAAACATTAAAAAAATTTTTTTAAATATATAAAATAAAAGGCTAAATGGACAGGAGGGAACTCACGTATCAGAAGTAGAAAGAAAGATCTCTAAGACATTGATTATGAAAAGGCAAATACAGGCCTTCTTCACTGTTGCAAGTTCAAGAAAATGGAGAATCATTTGGTTCATACCACTAACTTTCCAACTTCCAACTATGACTTTTTGAAGGTCAGCCATTTCTTTATTTTTTTTATTATTTTTTTTTTAATTTTTTTTTTTTCAACGTTTTTTATTTATTTTTGGGACAGAGAGAGACAGAGCATGAACGGGGGAGGGGCAGAGAGAGAGGGAGACACAGAATCGGAAACAGGCTCCAGGCTCTGAGCCATCAGCCCAGAGCCCGACGCCGGGCTCGAACTCACGGACCGCGAGATCGTGACCTGGCTGATGTCGGACGCCCAACCGACTGCGCCACCCAGGCGCCCCGGTCAGCCATTTCTTACTCAAATGAACAAACAAATGGCAGCAATGGAGGAATTTATTTCGTGCTAGGTTCTTCAGGATTCCAAATTTTAGAGAATAATAATAATTCTTATATATGGATTACTATGTGCCAGGCACTATTTCACAATAGTGAAGGAAGATGACTGCATTCCTCTTAGAAAGAAAAGAAAAATGGTATCTGGAATTTATTTATTTTTTTTTTTCAACGTTTATTTATTTTTGGGACAGAGAGAGACACAGCATGAACGGGGGAGGGGCAGAGAGAGAGGGAGACACAGCATCGGAAACAGGCTCCAGGCTCTGAGCCATCAGCCCAGAGCCCGACGCGGGGCTCGAACCCACGGACCGCGAGATCGTGACCTGGCTGAAGTCGGACGCTTAACCGACTGCGCCACCCAGGCGCCCCGGTATCTGGAATTTATAAATAATTACTGAGTAGGTCTGAAGACCATCCTTGAGAAGGTTTGATTTATAAAGTGCCTGGCCCTCTGCTAAGGGTTGTATTTATGTTCTCTCTTATAACTCTATAAGCCAGGTGCTATGGTGTTTATTTTGCAGAGCCAGGATTTGAACTCAGACAGTGGCTCTTTCTCATTATAATAGAGTAAAATATCGACATCACACCTGTATTGTGATTTGAAGAACACCTGCATTTTTTTAAGTTTAAGATAAATAAACAAAAAACTTGAGTCTCGGATGTAAGAAGCATGAGACTTTAACTCTCATTTGAATCCGGAAAAATATAACCAACCTTGCAATTCCACTGAAAGCAGATTACTTGTGAATTTTCACACAAATTTGGCTAGAGAGGAGAAATTTTAAAAATTTTCTTGTGGAATCTTTTTGAAATACTATATTTTTAGAAGTTATTTTTCATTCTTGAATGGTTTTGGCTTTTAAGGAAAATATTGGCATACATGTGATATATTACAATGATATTTTCTGTTATTCTATATAATCATTATAAATTTTGGCATGGATCTAAATTTATTGACATGGAAATTTCACATATGTTTAATTAAAAAATCAGTAAAAATGGTTTGTATAGTGTGATTCTTTATTCTGTAAAAAATCTTAAGCTTAAATTTATGATAAACATTTAAATTTGGCTATTAGATGACAAGATTATTGGTAATTTTCCTTTCTTCTTTAAATCTTTTCATTATCTGAACTTTTTTTTTCCTTTTTACAATTCTGCTTACTTTTATAAGCAGGAAAAAAATTTAATTTTTTAAAACCTTCACTAATCACATATTTCTACAAAATAAAATCGTTTTGTAAAAAGAGGTGCAACTGCTCTAAAAAAATTCCCTAGTTTGGCTTTCACGAGTAGCATTGAAATGATTTTATTTAAACTGTTCTCTAAACCATAAAAGGTACTATATTAATACAATAATCTTATAACTACTGATCCTCTCATAAATCAGAGACAAGGAAAGATAGCACAATGCAGAAATAACTTTGAATAACCTTCTATTATAATTACATTTGATCAGGCTTTGAATTTCCCAAATGTGATATTTTTTTAATTTTTTTAATGTTTATTTACGTTTGAGAGAGAGAGAGAGACAGAGGGTGAACAGAGGAGGGGCAGAGAGAGAGAGGGAGACACAGAATCCGAAGCAAGCTCCAGGCTCTGAGTTGTCAGTGCAGAGCCTGACGTGGGGCTCGAATCCACAAACCATGAGATCATGACCTGAGCTAAAGTCCGACACTTAACTGACTGAGCCACCCAGGCACTCCACCCCAAATGTTATTTTCTTTGAAAAGCCACTACATACTTGATAAAGCTGTTCCCCCTTGTCTGAATAGTTGTAAATAGCAAAAGAAGAAAACAACCAGGTTTAATATTTTTAGATTTTCAGCAACAGCTGTTTTTCCCTCAGGCAGTCAAAATTATAACTTACCATATAGCTTACTTTCTCTTAAAAATGTACTATGCGATTCTGTGTCTATTTTCTGGTTCTAGAAACAGGCACATCAGCACCTGCCAAAAAGCAGGCATTTCCTCCAAGATTACATGATAACATTACAGAGGAATAAGAAACAAAAATAACAAACATTGTAGCAAAAAGAACTCTAGAAATCTTAAAATATATCTAGCTTTATTGTGAGCCAGATATACATCCTTACACCAGTCATTTATTTTAAAAGGAGGAGCTTTGAAACTAGACGATCAACCATTCAATCAGCATTCAGTGAATACCTATATGCAAGATACTACACTAAACTGTCTCCACTCCCTTCCCATCCATGATTTCGCTTTCTGCAGAGTCACTCAACTACAGTCTGAAAGCAAATGATCCTCCTCTAGACACATCATCAGGTCAACAGTAGCCTAGCACTACATCACAATGTCTACATCACTCGCCTCACCTCATCTCATCACATAGGTATTTTACCATCTCACATTATCATAAGAAGAGTGTATCATTGTACAGTACAATGAGGTATTTTAAGAGACCACATTCACATAACTTTTATTAGAGTATATTGTTATAATTACTCTATCTTATTATTAGCATTGTTACTCTCTTACTGTACCTAATTTAGAAATTAAGCTTTATCATAGGTATGTATGTGCAGGAAAAACCACAGTATATACAGCATTTGGAACTCTCCACAGTTTCAGGCATCTACTGGGGGGGGGGGGGTCATAGAACATACACCCATGGATAAGTAGGGATGACTGTATCTTACATGCAGTAGAGAGTTGAAGAGACTAAATGAACAGATCCATCAGGAAAGATTTTACAATCTAATAGGAAAAAAAATTTTAAACAAATAGTCTGCTGCTTCTGTGACAGAACATATTTTAAACTTTCTAGGTAAATAAGCTCCTTTTAAAATAAGTAAATTTTTTTAAAGGGAGGAGTGGGTAAGGCCAGCTCAACATTTGGTTCCTGATGCACTGCATAGCCAAATAGATTTAAGTGAAATGTTCAAGTTTAAATAAAGTGCATTATATTTTAAGTTCATGGCATAAAGATAATAAAAGAGACTTTAAAGATTTATAATTTCAAAAACAATGAGGTCCTAAAAGTTTCCTTACCTTCAAAACATTCCTTCACAAAAGTTAGTGTCTGCCTCATAGAGACATTATTCACTTCAGTAACCCATTGACCATATCTGATTACACTGTGCTCTGGCTAAGGACTAAGAACTGCATGCTTACTACTTGAATAATTCAGCCAGCAATGGGGAGAAAATACTCCTCAAAAATGAGCCAGTAGGGAGAGAGAAAAAAGAAAATGGATAGGTCAGTAAACCAATTCAGAGAAAGCCTATACCACTCATGTGATCCACAGAATTACCGAAAGCAGTTCATCTTTCCCACTACAGGAACCAGGGAGATAAGCAGTCTAGAAGCAGAGGCTGTTTTTTCTCCTACTTACGACCTTTCAGAGTCCAACTGATTGAAAGAAGTCAAACAAGAGCATGTGGATTATGTTTCTTAACTCTAACATAAAGCAACTATTTAACCTGGTGGTCAAAATTAAGCATCAAATAAACTGTAAGCAGAAGAAATAATGGTGTAAATAAAAAGCTTAATCCAACCAATAAATAGAACTTACAGAGATGAATCAATTATTTTAAAAGACAAAAATGACTAATAGTCTCATATAGCATAGAAACATAAAAAGATATCCATATTGAAATAATTTCTTGCTAAAATTATTTTATTTCAACAGACATTTACTGCAGACAAGACTATAACAATATTCTTATCTTACATAATATTGTTATAGTCTTGTCTACAGTAAATGTCTGTTGAAATAAAAAAATAATATATACATATATATATATATATATATTCTAGAATGAATACAACAAAATTATTTCCTCGGGCAATGTAACAAGATAGGAGACTGAGCACATGCTAATTTTCTCCTTCCAGTTAAAAACCCCATAAAATGTCAGGGAGAAAAAGAAATCAGAAACTTTTTCAATAGAATACATCTACAAAGGCACAGGGGGAAAAAAGCATCCTTTAGTAGTCAAGTTTACAAATGCTAAAAGATGGAACTGGTTTTCACATTCAAAGGTTGTGAACAAACAATGTACAGAAAACATATAAATTACTAGCTAGAGGAAGCATCTTAGGCTCACTGGTCATTTATATGTTTTCTGTACATTTTTTCTAGCTAGTAATCAGGTAAATGCAAAGTAAAACAATGAGATATTTTTATCTAACAGATTAGCAAAGTATTAAAAGTAATAAAAACTTGGCAAGGATTTAAAGAAAAGGGGCCTCCCTTTTACTGTTGGTGAAAGAGTAAGTTGAAAAAGTCTTTCTAAAAGGCAATTTGCTAATATCCACCAAAATACAAAGTGTTCATACCATTTGACCCTGAACTTTCATTTCCAGGAATCTAACCTAAAGGAAGTGTTTGCTTGCACATGTTCATGTGTATTCAGTGCAGCATCTCTTTAGAACTGGGAGAAATTGGGAAGAATTTAAATGACTAATGATAATGGAATAGTTAAGTGAATTATGCCTCATCCATATTATGAAATATCTTTCAGGATGAAAAAGTATCTATATGAAAGCCTTACCTCCCACAAAAAAAAAAACACATACTGTTAGTGAAAGAAAGAGGAAGTTACAGAATAGATCAATTATTCCTCAAAAATCCTAGCTTCTTTGAAGTGTTTACTATAACCCCTCTTTGTGGTAATCATCTACCTATCTCTCTGGCAATTCCCCTTATTCACAGAGAAACTCAGCACCTACGTTTCTCTCCAACTACTTCAATGATGATTCCTGAAGATTTCAACATCAGTATACTCTCTCAGTTCCTGTACCTCCTCCTAAATAAGTCTTTTTTTTTCCATCCTACTTCAGTTATCTACTCCCTGATCATATTCTAAATCTCATCCTGTCCAATAACTAACCCACCTCCCAGTCTCACTTTTAAGCTTCTCACATTTAGACCAACGCTTCCTAGCTTTCTAACATGACTTGCAGTCACTTGCTAGTGACCCTACTTTTACAGTTCTCTACCACCATCAAAACTTCTAGCCCATTGACGCTACCATTCTTTCACTGTCCATAATGTCCGTCACCTTCTCAATTCCCTCCTTTAAATAACTTCAAAAACCATGGTCCAAAACTCGCCAGTTCATTGCATCTCTCCTTCTGTCATACTTCCAGCAAAACCCCAAGACTGCTTAAACCCAAAAGTGCCTTAATTGGTCTTATTTTCATTCTTGTCCCATAAGTCACAGACTGCTAGCTACCTACCCAATATCCATTCTTTCTTTCCTTACCAAGAGAACCCATATTTTACTTGGGAGGTTAATGCACCCAGCTAAACCACTGTACTTCCTAGCCTCCCTGACAGCTAGAGAGTGTCTATGACACTGGACCATAAAGCACAAGTGAAGTCACTGAATGAGCTTTGGAGAAAACCCTTAAAAAAAAAAATCAGCTGATATGTGCCTTTCTGCCTCTGACTTCTGTCTACATGTGATTCTAGAGAAGGATCAGCCATCTCACACAAGGAGACAAGCACACTTGAAGATGCCTAAACAGAAAGACAAAAGCAACCTGACTTCCTGATGTCACATAGCTGCTATATCAGCCCTAGGCTGCATACATCTGGTTTCGGTTGCTAGAGAAAAATAAAACTCCTCATTTGTTTGGTCATTATTTTTGGGTCTCTACTATTTACAGTAAATACAATTCCTAACTTCTAGGCCCATTATAGTTTATTCCCTACACAGCAACCAGAGACCTTTTAAAAGTATAAATCAGATCACATTACTGGCTTCACATCACACTTAAAGTAAATTTAGGTTCTTTACCAGGTCAACTAGGCCTTCTTTGATCTGGCCCTTCTATTTCTTCCAACTCATCTCCTACCAAATCCCTATACCACCCTTTCACCCACCACTTGCACACTCAACTCCCGCCACACTGTTCCTTGAACAAGCCAAACTTGTTTCTATTTCAGGGACTTTGCATTTGCTGCTCCTCTGCCTAGAATACTCTTTCCTCATACTTTTACTTGGCTTGCTACCTCACTTAACCCACGTAGCAACTCCAATGTTGCCTCTCTGACAGACCTTCCTGATTATCTAAAACAGTTTTTTTGTGTCTCCTCAAGTTTCCTCTCTACCTCCCAGTAACTCTTCTGATCCTACTTTAGTAATATATATTAAGTATTTGTTTGCTAATTTACTGTCTTTGGCACTAGAATGGAATCTCCCTGGGCAAGGACCTCAGGTGTCTGCAGCACCATATCTCCAGTGCTTGGCACACAGTAGGGACACAAAAAATATCTGATGAGTAAATGACTATATAACATGAGTTCATTTATACTGAAAAAGACTAAAGTGTGTGTGTGTGTGTGTGTGTGTGTGTGTGTGTATGAAAGTATATAAAGGACCTAAACTGATGTTACTAGTTGTTACTAGTTATCAAAGTTAACTATGGGGAGGATAATGAAAAATAAGGAAAAGAGGAATTTTCACATTTTGCTTTGCATATTTCTACATTATTTTTCTTTTCAAAAAAAACCCCAAAATTATATATGATACATGGCAGGAAGAAAGTTTTAAACATATTTGGAAATATAAATCCACTCACAGAATCATAAAATTTAGAAACTCAGAGTAACCTTAAGCATAATACTCCCCCCATAGGTAGGATAATCTATGATTACTAAGTAAGTATCTTCTAAAAGAACTAGAATTAGAAGAATAAAATTTCTTTAAAAAAATTTTTTTAATGTTTTTATTTATTTTTGAGACAGAGAGAGACAGAGCATGAGTAGGGGAGGGGCAGAGAGAGGGAGACACAAAATCCCAAGCAGGCTCCAGGCTCTGAGCTGTCAGCACAGAGCCCAACGCGAGGCTTGAACTCATGGACCGTGAGATCATGACCTGAGCTGAAGTCAGACGCTCAACCGACTGAGCCACCCAGGCGCCCCAAGAATAAAATTTCTTATTAACTTTTCATAGCCCTTATAAAATTTTTTACTATCACTTAAACAAAATAAAATATACCAAATAAAAAGTATATCAGTAGCATGTTATGCATCAAATAGTAATGATGAGTTGTGTAGAATGAATTTCCACCTACCATCCCTTGCTGAGTGGAAACTTTTAAGGATCTTCCTTCTCTAAATATACATCCAAATAATTATATATTTACTTTGTTTTCTTTTAGAAAATAAAATATGCACTCTAAGAGACACCTTTTTCTCTATCAAGTTCTCCATCTAGATGTCTAGCGCCTTTTAATTCTCCTTTACAACTTTATTAAGGCATATTTTACATGTTACATAATTTATCCACTTCAAGTGTATAATTTCAGTGACTTTCAGTAAATTTACCAACTTGTGGAACACACCATAATCAGTTGTAAAAATCTTCACCACTGCAATTAAATCACACAGGCCCATTTATTCTTACTCCCCATTCCCATCCCCTCCTCCAACAAACCATTAATCTACTGTCTGTCTCCATATATTTGCCTATCCTGGACATTTTCTGTAAATGGAATCATACAATGATGTGCATCCGTTGTATCTGGCTCTTCCCACTTAGCATCTTTCTGAGGTTCATCCAACTGGTAGCACGTTCCATTTTATTGCTGAATATTAGTCTACTGTACAGATATGCCATACTCGTGCCATTTGATTTTATGACTTGAATTTGCATTTTCCAGGTTGTACAATGGATGCCAGATAACTTGGGTACTTGCAGGTGGGTGGAGGGAGCTTTATATGTCATTTATTTAACCCAAAAGACATAGGTGAGCGTTTTTCAAGCCCAATCCAGTTTATATAGGGTGAGACTGCCCTAGCTTCCCTTAAAAACATTCTGCCATCAATCCCTTTTAAAACCGCTTTTCTGTCCCTCCTTCCTAATAAGAATAAAAGCATAGTTCCCCAAGGTTTCCTTCTCTCTCCCAAAGCTTATTAAAAACCTCAGCTCTTACTATGCATTGTTTAACCTTCTTTTTCTACCTCCAATCCTTGTTTTCTTTTTATCTTCAAGCTGATAGGTTTAAATTTTCCATATTCTTTGTAAAAAAAGTATATCAGAATTAAGTATCTGCAGATTCTGGAATTTTATGTAAAAAGAATCTGTGGTTCTTTTGATGTGGTCGCTAAAAATAATTTCTTCTTAAGTAGAAAAACACTGTGTAAGTGATTTAAAAACAGAAACCAAAGTGGCAATCCCTATCAAAATAATACCAGCATTCTTCACAGAGCTAGAACAAACAATCCTAAAATTTGTATGGAATCAGAAAAGACCCCAAATAGCCAAAGCAATCTTGAAAAAGAAAACCAAAGCTGGAGGCATCACAATCCCGGACTTCAAGCTGTATTACAAAGCTATAATCAGCAAGACAGTATGATACTGGCACAAAAACAGACACTCAGATCAATGCAACAGAATAGAGAACCCAGAAATGGACCCACAAACATATGGCCAACTAATCTTTGACAAAGCAGGAAAGAATATCCAGTGGAATAAAGACTGTCTCTGCAGCAAGAGGTGCTGGGAAAACTGGACAACGACATGCAGAAGAATTAACCTGGACCACTTTCCTACACCATACACAAAAATAAACTCAAAATGGATGAAAGACCTAAATGTTAGACAGGAAGCCATCAAAATCCTAGACGAGAAAGCAGGCAAAAACCTCTTTGCAGCCACAGCAACTTCTTACTCAACACGTCTCTGAAGGCAAGGGAAATAAAAGCAAAAATGAACTATTGCGACCTCATCAAAATAAAAAGCTTCTGCACAGTGAAGGAAACAATCAGCAAAACTAAAAGGAAACCAATGCAATGGGAAAAGTTATTTGCAAACGACATATCAGATAAAGGGTTAGTATCCAAAATCTATAAAGAACTTCTCAAACTCAATGCCCAAAAAACAAATAATCCCGTGAAGAAATGGGCAAAAGACATAGACACTTCTCCAAAGAAGACATCCAGATGGCCAACCAACACATGAAAAAATGCTCAACATCACTCATCATCAGGGAAATACAAATCAAAACCACAATGAGATACCACCTCACACCTGTCAGAATGGCTAATATTAACAACTCAGGCAACAACAGATGTTGGCGAGGATGCAGACAAAGAGGATCTCTTTTGCGCTGCTGGTGGGAATGCAAACTGGTGCAGCCACTCTGGAAAACAGTATGGAGGTTCCTCAAAAAATTAAGAATAGAACTATCCTACGACCCAGCAATTGCACTAGTAGGTAGTTATCCAAGGGATACAGGCAGGCTGTTTCTTTTTTTTTAAAAAAATTTTTTTTTTCAACGTTTATTATTTATTTTTGGGACAGAGAGAGACAGAGCATGAACGGGGGAGGGGCAGAGAGAGAGGGAGACACAGAATCGGAAACAGGCTCCAGGCTCTGAGCCATCAGCCCAGAGCCTGACGCGGGGCTCGAACTCCCGGACCGCGCGATCGTGACCTGGCTGAAGTTGGACGCCCAACCGACTGCGCCACCCAGGCGCCCCAAGGCAGGCTGTTTCAAAGGGGCACATGCACCCCAATGTTTACAGCAGTGCTATCAACAATAGCCAAAGTATGGAAAGAGCCCAAATGTCCATCGATGGATGAGTGATAAAGGTGATATGGTGTGTATGTATATACATATATATATATATATATATATATATATATATACACACACACACACACACACACACACACACAATGGAGTATTACTCGAAAATCAAAAAGAATGAAATCTTGCCATTTGCGACTAACCACATGGATGCAACTAGAGGGTATTATGCTACATGAAATTAGTCAATCAGAGAAAGACAAATATCATATGACTTCACTCATATGAGGAATTTAAGATACAAAACAGATGAACATAAGGGAAGGAAAGCAAAACTAATATAAAAACAGGGAGGGGGACAAAACACAACAGACTCTTAAATACAGACAACCAACAGAGGGTTGCTGGAGGGGTTGTGGGAGGCAGGATGGGCTAAATGGGTAAGGGACATTAAGGAATCTACTCCTGAAATCATTGTTGCACTATATCCTAACTTGGATGTAAATTAAAAAAAATAAAAAAAAAAAAAAAAGGGCAGAAACCAAAGTGCCCTCATAATACTAATATAAAAGAAGCATGAGGGGGTGCCTGGGTGGCTCAGTGGGTCAAGCATCTGAGTTTGGCTCAGGTAATGATCTTGTAGTCTGTGAGTTCGAGCCCAGTGATGGGCTCTGTGCTGACAGCTCAGAGTCTGGAGCCTGCTTCCTATTCTATGTCTTCCTCTCTCTCTGCCCCTCCCCTGTTCACGCTCTGTCTCTCTCTTTCTAAAGGTAAATTTTAAAAAACACTTACAAAAATTTAAAAAAAAAAGTTACTAGGTCATGATTTAAAAATAAATAAAATAAAATAAAATAAAATAAAATAAAATAAAATAAAATAAAAGGGAGCATGAGGACCCAAGTCAACATTTGACACTCTCACTTAAAAGAGAAAGTCAAAAAATGTATAATAATTAACATTATTAATTATTAACAGAGTTCTCTATTTTCTCCTTCATGTGACCTCCTTAAATACTGATTTTTCCATTCAATATAAAATGCCACAATAATGTTATTGTCTCACCTGTTTTATGATGATGTCTGATTCAGATTAGGTGGATTATTTACCTTTACAAAACATTAAATATCCACATGTAGAATCATTTACGGAGGTGTGTAAGGTGTGGTGGTATAGGGAAAGGGCTGGGGAAGGATGATACACATCTTGTAACATTCTTCTTATTACCAGCCTTTTTGACATCTTAATTCTCTAAGTGATTCCCAGACAATTAGCTTGAGAACATCTAAAATAAGATGATGTGAACGTAGCTAAAAGCTTTCCCAGTGGTAAACATTCTCCACCTAGGAAATTATTTCACTACCCTCTGAATGGCCTAAGTTACAGTTCTTCTGGAGTACATAACAGAGTAAAAGCAACAAAAGATAACACCAATTACACATAATTAGAGGAACTTTGCAAGATAAGGAAAAATAATACAAGCTATTATTATTAAAGCTTAAATGTTAGCTTTTAACCAACATTTAAATGCCAAGAATACCCCCATGTTGCAGGTGTAAGATAGGCTTGGTGAGCTACATTTTCATCTTTGAAAGGACAGCTAAAAAGAGGTTCTTAGTTAAGGTTTACTCTACTTCTATTATAGCTACGGTATAAGGTAATACAGAGAAAGGCTCTGCATTGTAAATTAAAAACCCACTAAGCATTCTTTAATGTCATTATTTCAATTTACTTTAAGAATATGAGTGATATGATAATGTGTATACTATACCTTTCTCAGGCTTTCATATTCCTCACGAAGTTCCCCAGGCTTGCTTAATTTGATTGGTGCTCTGAATATAAACTCTGGAGAAAAGGGAAAAGAAACACTTTTTAACAGAAGTTTCTAGGAAAGAACCCCAAACCTTGTCCTACTGCTGTCCTCACATTATAAACCACATGAAAAATTGTAGTCATCTTAATTTGAATAGTCATTCATTCGTTAACAAATATTTATTAAAGGGTAGAAATGAGGCAGAGTTCTAAGCACTGGTTCAGAAGCACTGAACACATAAAGCCCTTGCTCTCGTGGAGTTTAGGATCTTACAGACAGTAAACAAACAAGTGTGTACATAATACCACTGGTGGTACTGTTATGGAGGAAAATAAATGTAGGATGAAAGAAAAAGATTATTTTATATAGAATGGTCTGGAAGGGCCTGGTAAAATAACATGTAAAAGGACCTCAAGGAAAAACTATACTTAAAGTTCTTAGTTCAATGTTACTAAGTAACATTTTAAATGAGCTGAAGTTTTATTCATAACACTGTATCTTTCTATTTCTTTTTCAACATTGCCATTGCCAGCAGAGTATTTTCCTGTATCCAACCTGTAAATATTTCCAGTATATAACCTGATTTTTTTACCCTTAAAACCTTTGTGGTTTTTATTGGCCTATAGAAGAAAGTCAAAACTCTTCAATCTGTCATTCAAGGCCCTCCAAAGACAGATCACAACTTCATCTTTCTCCAGCATTGGATCTCTTAACCCTTGACTGTTTAGTTACAATAGATCCATGCCATATATTTTTAAACTTTCTACACTGTTTTCTTAGCTGAAATTCTGTTTTCTACCCTCATCTCTCTATATTTTTAAGTCCAAGCTATCCAGGACCACAGGAGACATACAGTACACACGGGTAATATAAATAGATGATAAAAATCCGAATTAAGAATAGGAATAAAAGATAGTTCTAGGGGCACCTGGGTTGCTCATTTGGTTAAGCATCTGACTCTTGATTTTGGCTCAGGTCATGATCTCAGAGTTGTTAGATCAAGCCCTGCATCAGGCGCCATGCTGGGCATGGAGCCTGCTTAAGATTCTCCCTCTGGAAAATGGGCGATGGGCACTGAGAAGGACACTTGTTGGGATGAGCACTGGGTGTTGTATATAAGCGATGAATCACAGGAATCTACCCCAAAACCAAGAGGACACTGTACACACTGTATGTTAGCCAACTTGACAATAAATTATATAAAAAAAAAAAAAAATTCTCCTTCTCCCTTGTCCTCTGCCCCTCCCCCACTAACGTGTGCGCTCACTCACGCGCGCTTTCTCTCTCAAAATAAATAAATAAATAAGTTCTAAATGCTAACAAAAAGGAGCGGAAAAGTCCACATTTACACTCCTTAAATGTGACATTTCTATATAACTCTATGTATATGTAGTAGTCAAAATACAGTATTAATTTTAAGACTTTCTAAGAACTCTATATCCACTAAGGTTGATAAATATTTGTTGTAGACAAGTAGGCTCCTCAAAAAAATTGACTTTTGTCCTTTTTCAGTTGTCTCAACTATTCTGAAAGACTCTAGCATACCTAAGAAATATGGAAGATAGAAACACTGGATCTAATGCAGAAGCAGGGAACAGTAACTTAAAGGCCTACAAGTACTAGAGAACTGTTAGACTTTGCATGTGGGAGGCAAACATTCCACCACCTTCACTCACTTAAAAAAAGTCCTGATGACTATTTTCATCATATCCCTTAAGCACATTTCTAATTATAGGCAAACAGTATTTAAAATCTGATGCTTTAATAGAGAAGGAGAAGCAGAGAGGTAAAAGAAAACCCTTAAGGCAATACAGTACTTTGAATCCATTTATGGAGAACCTATCACATGTAAAATACTTCATATAGGGGCGCCTGGGTGGCGCAGTCGGTTAAGCGTCCGACTTCAGCCAGGTCACGATCTCGCGGTCCGTGAGTTCGAGCCCCGCGTCAGGCTCTGGGCTGATGGCTCAGAGCCTGGAGCCTGCTTCCGATTCTGTGTCTCCCTCTCTCTCTGCCCCTCCCCCGTTCATGCTCTGTCTCTTTCTGTCCCAAAAATAAATAAACGTTGAAAAAAAAAATACTTCATATATATTTTCTCAGTGAATCTTCACAGAAACTTTGTAAGGTAGGTATTATACCCATTTTACAAGAAGGAAAATGAGAGGTTAATGACTTGCCTAAGGCCACAAAACTAGTAAATGGCAAAACCAACAGAAAACTATTAATAGGAATAAAGAGGGAAATCAAATAATGATTAAAAAGGCAACCCAACCAAGAAGATATAATAATCACAAACTTGTATGAACATATACCACAGCAAAAAAACTAATAACATTATAAGGAGGAATTAATAAATCCAAAATAATGGTAAGAAATTTTAACACACCACAACTAAAAACACATCAGGCAGTCCAAAAGGAAGTAAAAATGTAGAAAAACTGAACAAAAAAATTAACAAACTTTATCCTAATATATTTACATATATGTGCACTCAATGAATAGAATATATATTCCTTAAAGCAAACAAGGAACAATTAAAAATTCACTAGGTCACAAAGAACTTCCAAAGAATTCATATTATACAGACTTTGCTCTTGGATCCTAGCTGCTATTTTCCAAGCCAAGTTTTCTGGCTACTTGGCTGGTTATTTTGGATTACCCAATATTCTTTTTCAATAAATTCTTTTTCTGCTTAAATTTGCCAGAGTAGATTTCTGCTGATTAAAACAGACAACCGGATGGTTGCATCTTTTAGGTGAAACTATGAAATGACCCATAAACCAAGCTCTAGTAAAACAGGTTAAGAAAAAAAAGAGAGAGAAGACAAAGTAATACCTAGAATAAAGAGAAGGACCAAAATACAGATATCAAGGTGGGGGGGGGGGTGTTAAATCTCCAAAGGTTATCAAACAATGCTATAATGAATGATCTTGCATGCATATCATTTTGCAAGTATATTCATAGATCAAAGTGTTAGAATTACAGTTACTGTGTCAAAGAATATGTACCTACGTGTTTTTGTAATTCTGACAGACAATACCAAGTCTTCCTTCCTTCCGGTAGCCTATACTGATTTAAGTTCCACCAGCAATGCATAAGAATGCCATTTCCTCATACCTTTTCCAACACAACAAGTGTTGAAACATTTTAGTTTTGCCAATCTAATAGGCGAAATTCTGTATCTTATATACATATTTTATGAGTGAAATTGAGTACTTTTCATGTTTGAGTAATTTGCATTTACTTTGATATGAAATGTTCTTTACTCCTTATATTAACTTTTTCTTCTTGATTTGTAAAAGCTCTCTTTCTTTAAGGTAAATTAGCTTTATGTCACATAACTAGCAATACTTTTCCTAGTCTATCATTTGCCTTGACTTTGCTTATAGTGGTTATTTTTATGTAGTTATATTAATCAAACTTCTCCTTTTATGGCTTCAGTATTTTTGTACAATTGGAAAGACCTTCCCCAGGCCAAAATATAATAGCAAATTCTATCATATTTTCTTCTGGTACAAAGTATAAGATTCTTCTCCTGTCTCCTTTTAAAAATTCCAAACCTTTTTTTTATTTGAGGAGCAACAAGAGGAAGACAGTCTTATTCAGGCTTATAAATTTACTATCCAACACAAGGGACCAAAAATATTTTAGTGGTGGCCTGGTGGAAATGATGACAATTTTTATTTACTGTTGGAGAATTTGTTTTCTTGAAAACGGTCTTGCTAACATTTAGAACAAAATGTCCAAAGAGCTTACCATCTTCATCACATAGTGTAAATAATACAAAGTTAAAAGCCTGATCCCCAACTTAGAAGTTTCCAGAGCTTTGGAGAACTCATCTCAACTACTTCCTCTTCTGTAAAATCAGAGTATTATGACCGGCCATTATGAGGATCAAATGAGTATAATGAAAATGAAAACACTATAAACTATTTCAGCCAGTATAGTGGAATGCAATAAAATCTACTAACTACAAAATTGTCTCTGGTATTGGAGAGAGAAAGAAGTTGTGGTTTGGTATGGTTTACTTGCAATTACAACTTAACAAGAAAAAAATATAATTATTCAATTGCTTTGATAAGTATATTACATTGCAAGTTAAATTAACTTTCGGACACCTATTAATAGAAATCTCAAAGTTTATATATAAGGCCAAGTGGAACTCAGCATACTGACTGAAATCTGGGCCTTGACTTATTTGAGAGTAAAAGGTAATGGGTAGGGTAGAGGTGAAGTACCAATTTACATTCACCAAAATCAGTACTAATATAGATTAGCTTAATCTCAGATTAAGATTAATAATGTTTAGGGGCAACTGGGTGGTGGCTCAGTCAGTTAAGCCTCTGACTTGGGCTCAGGTCATGATCTCATGGTTTGTGAGTTTGAGCATTACGTAGCGCTCTGTGCTGACAGCTCAGAGCCTGGAACCTGTTTCAGATTCTGTGTCTCCCTCTCTCTCTGCTCCTCCCCCACTCACGTTCTGTCTCTCTCTCTCAAAAATAATAAACATTAAAAAAAATTTTTTAAAGATTAATGATGTTTAATGCTTTAACAATACAAAATGCTAAATAGTCAAGATCATTTTTTGCCCCAACAGAACTGTGCTACATTAAATGGCATTGTGCCCCCAAATTCACAAATTACATAAATACAAAAAAACTGTGAATTGATCCAACATGACACTAATTTAAATATTTAATCCTATTTCCCATTTTACTAATGCCCTCTAGAAATGTCAACATGGCAAAAAAAAATCCCATCTTTATCCTATGGACTTGCAAAAAAAACCCATATTAGATTCTAATACCTGCTCGGTCAATCAAGTGAAAGTATTTAGAAATGCCAAGGCTTCTCTTTGCCTTGGTCTCTTCATCTATCAAATAAAGATCAAAATACTGGCCAACCTACCTCCTAGGAATGCAGAAGATCACAATTAATAGAAGTAGGAGTAATCAATGAAGAATCCCTATAATAAATAAAAACAGCTAACATTTAATAAAAGTACACTATATACTAAATGTCACACACACACACACACACACACACACACACACACACACACACGGACACACACACACACATACACACAATGTAGAAAAGAATTAACATAGCAGGCCTCACTGCCTATCTCAAAAGGCCCACTTACAAGGTTGGCCCTTGGGTGACTGGGGCCTAGGAACTTGGATTTCAGTAGAGTTTGCACCCCCACAACTGATTAGGTACAGATTTACTACACCTAAATTATTTATAGAAACAATACAGTTATGGTGAATACCTTCTTTCAGGCTGGGAGTCTGTAATTTTGGCACATGCTAGGCAGAGGGTGCCCATCATCAGCCCCTAATAAAAACTCTAATGAGCTTCCCTAGTTGGCAACATTTCACATGTGTTGTTAACAACTTGTTACTAGGGAAATTAAGCATGTTCTGTGTGACTTAACTGAAAGTGGACTCTGGAAGCTTTCATCTGGTTTCCCCTGAACTTTGTCTTATGTGCCTTTGCTGATTTTGAATTATATCCTTTCACTATAATAATTCATAGCCATGAGCATAACTATATGCAGTGTCCTATTAGTACTGCTGGTGAATCATCATAACTGGGTGGTCTTGGGCTTTCCTGAGACACACACACACACACACACACACACCATGGACTAAAATTAAAATCTCTTTAGATCTCATTTCTACCTGAGAGACAAGGGTGGCAACACACTAGATAACTTGTAAAGTTAATGATTCAGTAACAATATTTTTATTTCATTTTAATTTACTACTCAATATGTTTCTCCAAATTCTGAAATACTCTATTAAAGTTTAACATGATGGTAAAAATGCTATTAGATTTTAAACTTACGTAAGAGTAGCTATAATATCTAAATAATTTCTTTGAAGCTTTTTGAAATGTGGTGTTTCAATCTGCTTTAACTATTGAGAAATGGAACAGAAAAGGGCCAGAAAAATGAAAATCTCCCATTTTTTTTTTTTTAACGCTTATTTATTTTTGAGACAGAGAGAGACAGAGCATGAACGGGGGAGGGTCAGAGAGAGGGAGACACAGAATCCGAAACAGGCTCCAGGCTCTGAGCTGTCAGCCCAGAGCCCGATGCAGGGCTCGAACTCACGGACCGCGAGATCATGACCTGAGCCGAAGTCGGCCGCCCAACCGACTGAGCCACCCAGGCGCCCCGAAAATCTCCCCTTTTAAATCACAGCCTTTTACAATGTCTCTTAAAGCTGACTGGAAAACATGTATAAAATCAACATTATTAATTATACTAAGACATTTATCAATCATTATTAACCTTTCAGGTTCCCCACCTTTTAATAAAGAAAAAAACAATCACTTATAATACAAGAGCTGCTGTCTGCTGATGTGGGACTTTTTTCTCTTTATTTCCCTCTGCCTTTCTAGGGTCATAAGTCAGATTCCTCCACTCCAAAAGATGAAATTATGGCTGAAACACCTGCAATGCTACCACTAGAGCAGAGCAACTGGAGAAAACCCAGATGACCCTGGTATGGTGATGCCTTTTCATATATACTATCAAAAATATAATTCGTAGACATCATTAAAATTAAAAATGTCTGCTCTGCAAAAGACAATGTCAAGAGAATGAGAAGATAAACCACAGACTGGACAAAATATTTGCAACAGACATAGCTGATATAAACATAAGACTATTACCTAAAATATACAAAGAACTAGGGGTGCCTGGCTGGCTCAGTCAGTAGAGCATGCAACTCTTGATCTCGGGGTTGTGAGTTCAAGCCCCATGCTAGATGCAGAGATTACTTCCAAAAAATTATAAGTTTTTTAAAAATATACAAAGAACTATTAAATTCAAAAGAAAACAATCTGATTTTTTTTTAATGGGTAAAAGACCTTAACAGACACCTCACCAAGAATATACACATGGCAATAAGCACATAAAAAGATACTCCATATCATAGGTCATTAAGGAGTTATGAATTAAAACAAGATACCACTACACACCTATTAGAATAGCCAAAATCCAAAACATGGAGAAAACCAAATGCTGGCGAGGATGTGGAGCAACAGGAACTCATTCACCACTAGTGAGAATGCAAAATGGTACAGCCACTTTGGAAGACAGTCTGGCAGTTTCTTACAAAACTAAACAGTCTTACCATATGATCCACCAATTGTACTCCTTGATATTTACACAAAGGAGTTAAAAACTTATGTCCACACAAAAACCTGCACAAAGATATTTTTATCTGCTTTATACATAATCACTAAAACTTGGAGACAACCAAGATATCCTTCAGTAAGTAAATGGATAAATAAACTGTGGTACATCCAGAAAATGGAATATTATTTAGTGTTAAAAAGAAATGAGCTATTAAAGACATGAAATGACATGGAGGAAACTTAAATGCATATTACTAAGTGAAAGAAGCCACTCTGAAAAAGCTACATATTGAATGATTCCAACCACATGACATTCTAGAAAAGACAAAATTATGGAGACAAAAGAAAAAAAAAAAAAAGACCAGGGTTTGCCATGAATGGAGGGGGGTAGGGATGAGGTGGCAGAGCACAGAGAACTCTTACTCCAGTAAAAACACACTATACAGGGGCACCTGGGTAGCTCAGTTGGTTAAGCGTCTGACTTTAGCTCAAGTCATGATCTCACAGTTTGTGAGTTTAAACACCACCATGGCGCTCTGTGCTGATGCTCAGTCCAGAGCCTGGAGCCTGCTTCAGATTCTGGGTCTCCCTCTCTCTCTGCCCCTCCCCCGCTCCCACTCTGTCTCTGTCTCTCTCAAAAATAAATAAAACATAAAATATTTTTAAAAATTTAATAAAAAAATACTCTGTACAATATTATAATGATGGATATATGTCATTATATATTTGTCCAAACCCAAAGAACATACAAGAGTGAACTCTAAAGCAAACTACAGACTGTGTGATTATAATGTGGCATTGTAGGCTCATCCTTGGTAACAAATCTAATATTTTGGTGAATGATATTGATAACGTGGGAGACTAAAAACACCACTACCCTCCTTAGTCCAGAGAAGTTAGTCCCAAACCCAATTCCTCTACCAGCTTCTATAGGGATTTTCAAGTGTTTCAGTAGCATAGAAACAACCACTCACCTTTCCTTCACTGCACAGAAAAGACAAGCTAGAAACTACTTCAGGTGTCACTGAGGTGCTGAATATCTTGGTATTTGTAAATGAATCCATTGGTTGTAATACTTTCTTAATGCCTGTCCTCCAACTACTACTATGTTTAACAGGAAGAGAAACTCTCTAAGGATATGATGCCTTAAGAATGACACATCCCTGTGGCTGGTGACCTAAACAGAGTATTGCATTCAGTCTAATGTGAACTGGAGGAGCAGCTATACTTCCTTGAAGGTCCTTCCTGAAAAGGATTTTCTCTGGGGTGGGGTGACTGGGTTATTAATAAAGGCAAACAAACAAAACAAAATAAAAGACAGGCATTTTTCTAATTGTACCAAAACCTCAGGAATGAAGCATCACTGACAAATCATACTCAATACAAAATTAGAAAAAGAAACTCACTCAACTGTACTGGGAAGATGTTAACCCTAACAACTCCCAAATCCAAAGTTAATCATTCCTTGGTACCTGGCTATGCTTGAGTTTTCACCCCTGTACATTCAAATTCTTATCAGTACATCAGAAAGAACAAGAACTTTGGACTCAGGTCCCAAGACCTAGATCCTAATTTGAATACTCAGACTTACTAGCTTTTTATCCTTGGGCAAATTAAAAAAAAAAATTCTCTTTGGGTAATTTCCATCTCTATCACCACCTGCGACACCATTATGATGGCCAGCAGTTATGTAACACTTACATTATGCCAGGCTCATTTCTAAGCACTTTGTATTTATTAACTCATCTAATCGTTATAATGACCCAAAGGGGACATACTATTATCCCAATTTTATAGAGCATTTAATTTGCCCAAGGCTATGCTGCTATCAGTGAAAGAGTTATGACTTGAACCCAAGCAATCTGGCTCCAGAATCTGTGCTCTTATTCACAATTCCTTATTACTTCTTTAATAATAATTTTTTTAAAGCCTAAAATCCCTATAAAACAATAGGCAAACAACATGAACAGGTGGCTTATAGCAAAAATAAAGTCAGAGGTTGGCACCCAACTCTTGATTTCAGCTCAGGACATAGTCTTGTGGTTTGTGAGGTTGACCCCCTGAAGGAAGAAGCACGGAGCCTACTTAGAATCCTCTCTCCCTCTATGCCCCTCCCCTGCTTGCATGTACTCTCTTTCTCTCTCTCAAAATAAATAAACATTTAAAAATAAATTCAGATGACTTATAAACATATTAAAATGTGTTCAATGTCACTCATATTTTAAGATACCAAGAACTTTTAAAAACAAAACACTTCTTTTTATCAGATTGGCAAAAATCAAAGAGTTTGATAAAGACGAGTTAGCAAAGGTATCCTTTATCTTAAAGATATCTCACAGATGTGTACAAAGATGTTACGTATAAGAATGTTCACTGTGGGGGCGCCTGGGTGGCTCAGTCGGTTGAGCGTCTTTGGCTCAGGTCATGATCTCAGGTTGACGAGTTCGAGCCCTGTGTGGGGCTCTGTGCTGATGGCTTGGAGCCTGGAGCCTGCTTCAGATTCTGTATCTCCCTCCCTCTCTGCCCCTCCCCTGCCCATGCTCTGTCTCTCTCTGTCTCAAAAATAAACACTTAAAAAAAATTTTTTTTTAAATAATGTTCACTGTGGATCCTCACAATACTAAAGACTGAAAACAACCTAAATATCCTTCAATTAGAGACACTGAATAAATTATCAGATGACTGGGATACCATGAATCTATTACTATACTGTCTGCTTTAATTCCTGGTCTGGTTTCTTGGTTTACCCAGTAATTTTTATTAGAATGTCTTTCATTGTGTATGAAAAACTGTAGAGGCTCTGGATGATATCACATTCCTACAGAGGATTCATCATATTCTCCATAAGCATTTAGAATGAGGGCAGATCACCTCGCAATCCAATCAGGACAGGAGCGGATTCAAGGCTGGCTGCAGTCTTTGTAAAGCTTGTAAAGCTTACCCTGCTTTGTAGCCCTTCAGAGGTCCAACTGAGAGTCCGGGTGTTTACCAGGACTACTTCCCTTGGAAGGTCTTCAAATTTTCTCTCCATTAAAGAACTGCTACAAGAATCCTTTGCTTTTCAGTAGCTTTCTGTGAAGGTTCTTAGCCCTTTTTTTACCCTCCACAGTTTAAGAATCAACAAATCCTTAAGATAAAAAAGCAGGTAGAGGGAGAAAAGGGAGTGGGGAAATGTACTTCCCTTCTCTCTGGGATCTTGGCCTCTCAAGTTCTTGTTGCTCTGTCAGCCTTGAACTACAATTTTTGTATCCCCAGCCCCATGAAGAAAGCTTTGCTATCTTTCCACCTCTTAAAGTTACACTCTCCATTCGCCAAGAGACCACAAATGTCTGAAGTCCTGGCTGCTTTAGCAACGTATCAATGCCTTCATATAGATTTTTTTTTTCAACGTTTTTTTTTTTATTTTTTTTTATTTTTTATTTTTGGGACAGAGAGAGACAGAGCATGAACGGGGGAGGGGCAGAGAGAGAGGGAGACACAGAATCAGAAACAGGCTCCAGGCTCTGAGCCATCAGCCCAGAGCCCGACGCGGGGCTCGAACTCATGGACCGCGAGATCGTGACCTGGCTGAAGTCGGACGCTTAACCGACTGCGCCACCCAGGCGCCCCTAGATTTTTTTTTTTTTAAATCAGGCTTTTCTAGTTATTCTCAACAGGAGTTTTGGTCTGCTACAATCTGCTCCATCATAGCCAGAATCAAAATCTACATTTTTCATAAGCAGTGGAAAAGACAAAATTTTATCATCAGACAACAGACCATTACTATAGAAGGAATGAGCAGTGAGGAAGAATACAAAAGTAGAGAATATTCCTTCGAGAAAATCAAGAAAGGGATACAGTAAAGGTAAAAACATTTGTGTTCCAAGTCCTAAAGAAACTTAAAATCTTTCTAGGGGAGGAAAAACATACTTGGTTGGGTGAGACAATTATAGAATGTCAAAGAGTTATAAAACTAAACATTTAAGAGCTGCATAAACAGGGGCACCTGGCTGGCTCAGTCAGTAGAGCATGTGACTCTTGATCTCAGCGTTATAAGTTTGAGTCCATATTGGATGTAGAGATTACTTAAAAACAAAATCTTTAAAAAAAAAAAAAGAGCTGCACAGAACAGCAAGAGATAGAGGTGCACAAAAGCAAAAGGAAGACAATGAATCCAAGTACATCTTCTATAACAAAATATATGTAAGTGCAGAGATCCACAGGATACAAGAGGGCATTATCCATATTAATTTCAAGGTTACCTACTTGTACTATCCACCAAACAACCACTATCAAATAGAGTAAGTGAAAGGAGAAATCTTAATGTTAAATTAAGCATATCATTTAGAATTAGGAAGGTGGAGACATGCAGAGTGAACCACAAATCCATTCTAAAATGAAACTAAAGTGTTTTCTATTTTATCTACTATTTTTTGGTTTACTCCTTCTAACTCTAAGAGTTCAGATGACAGCCAAGTACTAACTGTCCAAGTACTAACTGTCTTAAACTAACGCAACTGTTCATTTCCCCACTTGCCCAAGACAAATAACAATTTATAGCAAGCAATATAAAGAGTGGTTACCTGGGGAAAAAAAGGGCAGAGAGAAAAAGTTAAAAGCTAATAAAATGTTAATACCAAACTTTAAGACTGTTTACTTAAGTACTGTAATTAACACCACAGATTACCACTACATGAACTTATACTGCTTGTATTTTAAAACTATCCTTTGGCAAAGAACTAATGAAATCAAAATGTTACAGCTCACATACCAAGAACATATAAAATGCTTACAACTTTTGACCTAATAATTAATCTCCAGGAATCTAAAAAAATAATCTAAAATACAGAAAAACTTTTACATAAAAAGATTTTCATTGCAACCTATTCATAATTGCAAAACAAAAACTGAGAATAACCTAAAAGTCCAATTTTGAGAGAATGATCAGGCTAATTACAGACAGTCTATATAATGCATGATTATTCTGCCATTAAAATTTTATATAAAGACTTTTTAATAATGGGAGATATAAGAAAGAAATAATAAGATAGAAAGATAGAAAACCATTTAGATTAAACGAGAGATGCAAGTTGCCAGACTCAATGCCTTATAATTTCAAACATAAAAAAAAAACAAAAAACATTAAGCAGGGGCATGTGACTGGCGCCACTGGTAGAGCAACAACTCTTGATCTAGGGGTCATGAGTTCAAGCCCCACACTGGGCACAGAGCCTGCTTAAAGAAAACAAACAAACAAACACTAAGCATAGAAATAGCAATAAACAAGTGGAAAAAGAAACAGCAATATAAATGTAGAAGTCACAAAAGGAACAAAAATATTAAGTTATCATGTAAAAAGTATGTAAGAATAATGAAAAAAGTTTCCAGAGATTAGGAAATTAAAGGAGGAATGACCAGTGAAGAAGAAGGGAGTTGCTGTGGGAAGAAAAAACATACAAAACAAGGCATGACACCTGAAATTAATACTACACTATATGTTAACAAACTGGAATTTAAATAAAAACTTGAGGGGCGTCTAGTGGCTCAGTTGGTTGAGCATCCGACTCTTGATTTCGGCTCAGGTCATGACCTCACAGATACAAGATCCAGCCCCATATCGGGCTCCACACTGAGCATGGAGCTTACTTGGGACTCTCTCTCTCTCTCTCTCTCTCTCTCTCTCTCTCTCTCTCTCTCTGTCTCTCCCCTGCTTGCATGCTCTCTCTCTCAAAATAAATAAACATTTTTTTAAAACCCTTGAAAATAAAAAAAAAGTATGAGACCCTTTGCCCAAAGCATTTATAATATAGCTTATTAATGAAGACAAATTCATAAAGTTTTTAAAAAGATTTAAATAACAACAGAGATGATGACAGATGCAATATCACAAAATAAACAATTGCTTAGTGAAGCTTACAAGCCAATACTGCAATACTCATCCGCCCACCCACAGGAGGAAGAGAACCAGGGCTGGGAAGGAGAGGCAAGACTTTAAGATGGGACGAAGCATGGGCGCCTGGGTGGCTCAGTCGGTTAAGCGTCCAACTTCGGCTCAGGTCATGATCTCACGGTCTGTGGGTTCGAGCCCCGCATCAGGCTCTGTGCTGACAGCTTAGAGCCTGGAGCCTGCTTCCGATTCTGTGTCTCCCTCTCTCTCTGCCCCTCCCCTGCTCATGCTCTGTCTCTCTCTGTCGCAAAAATAAATAAAAACATAAAAAAAAATTTAAAAAAAAAAAAGATGGGACGAAGCAGAGTCTAACTGGTAAAATTTAATTAAAAAGATGGGAGAAAAAGCAATTCATGCGAACAACAAAGCATGAAGTATAAAGGCTGGACAGTGAATAACTAAAACAGTGTTTAACTAAAACAGAAAGGTTGTACAGGCCAGAAAGGTAGGCTCGGGCTAGATTATAGAGAACCTTCAACAAGGTTCTCTATGAAGTTAGGCTAAGGAATCTAAACTTCACCCGGTCGGAAGCAATGATGATACTAACATATTTAATCTTATTAATATGGTACGACTATTAATAAACTATAAAACCTGTTATCCCACATGCTTGGGGAATAGGTTGTTCTTTACTTTTATGTGGTAACAATGCCAAATTTGGGCAGAATCCCCCCTACACACAGTATGAAGGAGGTACTTCTGTGATTCTATTAGCAGTGCTTGCCTGGGTTGGTCACTCAGTTAAATACTTTTTTTTAATATAGCACTTTACCAAACATATGAGTATACCTGATAACTTCTTAAGTACAAAATCCCGGGCTGTGGATACCACTCAGATACTCTCTGGGCACACCACAACATCTCTAGTCCTCAGTTTCCCCATTCCCAAAAGGGTAACAATAACTCCCTTAAATGAACTATTATGAATGATTAAATGTGATTTAATGTAATGTGTCTGGTACAGTGTTGGCTATATAACTGATATTCATTGAATGTAGAAACTTCCCTATAAGGATATAGGGATATATATCAGGGATATAAATTTCTTGGAATTGTAGGAAAATATGAGAAATTCAATGAAAAAAAAATGGCACCAAAGTGTTTTTTCATATATGTATTAGTGGGTCAACTTTAAAGTACTTACTAAATTAACTGCTAATAAAAATTAATAAATACTCAAATTTCAAGTTGCATCTTGCTCCCTTAGCTTAAAGAATTAACCTGATTTGTACCGTGATTTGGAAAGAATGAGTAGCCCAAGACTATAGACTCGTGGCCAGAGAGTAAATATTTCAGGCTTTGCAGACCATAAGGTCTCTGTCCACTCTGCTACTGTAGCATGAAAGCAGCCATAGACAATAAGTATGGCTGTGTTCCAAGAAAAGCTTTATTTACAAAAATGAGCAGCAGGCTGGGTCTGGCCTGCTGACTCTAGCTATCAATGCCTGGTGCTAAATGTTTGCATTACCACCTCTCCCCTCACCCCCGCCCCCCCCCCCAAATTCATATGTTGAAACCTAATCCCCAGTGTGATGGCATTTAGAGGTGGGGCCTTGCAAAGGCGATTAGGTCATGAGGGCTTTGCCCTCATGAATGGGATTAGTGCCCGTATGAAAGAGATGCTAGAGACCTCTGCCTTTCAACCAAGTGAGGACAAACGCAGCAAGAAAATGAGTCCGTGAACAAGGAGGTGGGCCCTCACAAGACACCAAATCTACTAGCATCTTGATCTTTGACTTCCCAGCCTCCAGGACCATAAGAAAATAATGTCTGTTGTTTATAAGCCACCTAGTCCATGATATTCTGCTATAACAGCCCAAATTGACTAAGACACATGGATTGGAGAAAGACAAAGTAACAGAGATCAACAGAATTTGCAAATGTACATATTAAACAAGAGTAGAGTGAAAGCAGTAAGCTTCCTTGTTTAGTCCAGAAATGGCCCAAACAATTAGACATGGTTAGGCAGCCTGCATTGGATCAGCACAGTCAAATCAACAGGAGACACACAATAAAAGATGTTGTAGATGCAAATACAGGTATAGGAATGCTGCAGAGAGGGAGGCCCTGTAGATGTAGGCAGAACAAGACCACCATATGGTTGTCCCACTATATCCATCATCCTAGCACAAAATCCTTTGGATTTAATTTCTGCTCTGTTTGAGTCAAAGAATCATTCACACTAGTCCACAAGGTGGAATGATACCAAAATTAGAAAGAGTGCTGGATTTGGAGCTATACTACATGCGTTCAAAGCTACCACCCACAGGATAAATATTAATATTTATCTTTACGCTCCCAAAGCCTGTGTTTCTTCGTCTGTAAAATGGGAGTACTACTTACCATAATAGGGTTGCTTTTCTCATCTAATCCTCCAATATCTAGGAGCACCTGAGTGGTTCAGTTGGTTAAGCATCCAACTATGGCTCAGGTCATGATCTCACAGTTTGTGGGTTTGAGCCCCACATCAGGCTCTGTGCTGACAGCTCAGAGCCTGGAGCCTATCTAGGATTCTGTGTCTCCCTCTCTCTCTGCCTCTCCCCCCACACACAACTCTGTCTCTGTGTCTCTCTCTCTCTCAAAAATAAATAAACATTAAAAAAAATTTTTTTAATCCTCCAATATCTATTTGGTACAGATTCTGTGTGTATTAAATGGTAGCCTAATTGCTCTCTTGGACTCTCTGTCTTTCCATCTACCATCAACACTGCTTCCTTGGTTTTCTATAAAACACAGACCTTACCCTATCATCCTCCTGGCTTCTTTCTGCCTACAAGATTTATAAACAGTACCCAATCTACCACTCCAGCCACATTTTTCCATTCCTGCAATACCTCTCCCCTCCCCAGACTTAAGACATCTATTCCTGGATATGCCATACCCTGTCTCCTCTATGACTTTATATATGCCACTTCCCCTTTCCAGAATGGTTTTTCTCCTTCTCACTATACAGTGATTACTTCCAAAGCTGATCCATCGCTCTCTCCTTTGTGAAGCTTTTCCCGCTTAACCCAGAGAGAATTACATCAGCTTCCTGTAGGCCTCATAACATTCTGCACTTCTCTCAATGGTAGTAGCATTTATTACCCGTGTTATAATTATTTGTCGCTGCCTCTGCCTCCCCAAACTAGAAGATTTCCTTTAAGATAGGGATGGTCTCTAGGTATGTGTCTCAGTGTAAGACTCAGTGGCCTAAAACATTTTTGTAGAATGAACCAATGAGAAAGATCTTTAATACCATTAGCACCATTTTATACCAAAGTTTCAAATAATTTGTTGTCTGAAGGAAGCTGAAGTTAATAAAGCTTTTCTTTATAATTAAGGCAAAGGTAAACTTCAGTAAAGTCCAATCTTTTGTTGAAGTTTTACAGAACCAAACACAAGCAAAACACAAGAGAAATGGCAAAACAGAAGGGAGTCAAGGGAAAATAAGTCCACTGCTATTCAGAAAAATAAAAACCAAACCAAAATTGGAAATAAGTTATCTTCAAGCTTAAAAATTTTGTGGTAAATCATGTGATGAGGAAGATGTCTTGACAGTAATTCATGCCCAAAAAACAAACAAACAAACACACAAACAAGGAAAGAAACCAGTTTTGTTGCTGACAAATTCAGTATGAGTAAGGCTACTGTAATCTTTAGCAGTATTAAGAATTTTACATCCAGGGGCATCTGGGTGGCTCAGTCATTTAAGCATACACTCTTGATTTCAGCTCAGGTCATAATCTCAGGGTCATGAGATGGAGCCCTACCTCAGGTTCTGCACTGGGCGTGCAGCCTGCTTAAGATACTCTCTATCCCTCTCCCCCTCACTCTCTCTCGATTTAGAAAAAAAGAGAAGAGAAGAGAAGGAAAGGAAGAGAAAGAGAGAGAGAGAAAGAAAAGAATTTAGCATCCAGAAGGAGGGACAGTAAGCCCCACCACACTTTGCATTAGTCAGGTATTATTTAAAGTATGAGAGTCATCTCTGAGTGGCGTATTTAAAGATGACCAACCAGAAGGAATCATAACATATAATCAAGAACTTTTAGGGATTTTTTTTTAGAAATCTTTTTCCTCCATTAAACATTTACTATGTATCTAATATATTCTAAGTACCATATGAAGTGCTGAATACATGAAGACATAATCTCGGACCTCAGAAAGTTCACTGCAGTGCCAGATACACAAATGAGGAACTGAAATCCAGTGACATGAGTGATGCATATGCTGTGTGGTGGCACAAAGGAAGATAACTGACTCCTGTATGAGTGTGAAAAAAATTTTACAGAGCACTTAATATTTCACCTGGGCCTGAGAAGATGAGTATAATTTGACGGGAAGATAGAGTCTTCCAGGTAGGATAATCATAGAGGACAAAAGGCCAAAAAGCATACTATATTACAAGAACTCTAAGTACTGTAGCATGATCAGAACATTTGGAAAGGAAGAAGACCAAAGAAATGAATTTGAGAAGTTTAACCTAAAAATTTAGATAGAAGTAATCATGGTCTTTAAATACTTGAATACTAAAACTAGGGAAGTGGATTTTAATTCACTAGAAAACTTAACTTTCAAACCATTAAAATTGTCCAATATAGAGACGGCAATGAGTAGTCCCCACAATGGGAGAAATATCCCTATTCATGTATAAAATCTATCTCCCCTTGGTGTTCCAGGTCTCATCTTCTCTCACCTTAGCTCATCACTTTACTCTCTCCAGCATCAATTTCTTCCTCTCTACTATGATAACACACAAATCTAATACACAAACATGACATAATATCAGCTATCTTAAAAAGAAACAACTCCTGAGCTCTTGCCCTCCAGCAAGTACTGGCCTGTTTCCCTGCCCCCCTTTACAGCAGACCCCTCCAAAGAGTAGTGTATATATTCACTGTTTCTCCTTTCTCACTTTAACTCATGCTATTAGGGCCTTAGTTTGTTCCACCACTCTCCCAAAACTGCTCTTAATAAAGTCACCAAGAAGGACCTCCAAGGTTCCCCAGGGTCAATTTACAATAGGCACGAAAGAGTTCAATGAATGGGGATAATCTGATAAACAAACAGAATCTTTACTTAGCCTAAGTACTAAGGATCTTTCAAATCAAAATAGCTAATAGCAGGCTTATGGAAAGTTATCAGTCTGGGATAAACCAGCTCAGCTTTTGCATACAACTATCTCCACAGTAATACTATCCATTTCTTCTAGAAAACCAGAAAGAAAAGTGAGATGTTGAAATTGGACAGTCTTGCACCATCTTTATCAGTATGACTAATCAGCACTCTTCTTCCCTTACATATCTTCATCACAATCGTCTGACACTTATTTTTAACCTAATCTTCTAAAATAGACTCAGGCACAGTTATTAAGTGTGAAAGATAATTCTTCTTCCTTCAATGTTCCTCCTCTAAACATTCTTGCTCTCTTCAAGTCTACCCTTTTTAAGCACCTAGTTCAATGCCTTACACATCTAGATACTCTATAAATGTCTAGCAAGTAAACTATAAAACCTAACATATGGGACCTAATACAAAGTAAACTCCATAAATGCTATTTCCCTCTTCAAAACTATCCCAACTTTAAGAATGCATAAAATGATAAAACCTCCCTACCCTATATGAACAAGTTTATCTAGTTCTCTTTCTCAAAAGTACCTGCATTTTAAGAGAACCGCAAGAATAAGGGACCTAAAGAAAATATGTATTGAATTTCAGATACTACAGGATACATGTGAGTGATATCCTGAGGCAACAGAACCTTCCCTAGTCAATGAAGTGATTAAACATCAATTTGGCCCTTATATATCAAAAGAAAGTTAAACAATTTCTTTTTACTAATTATCATTTTTAAAAAGCCATATATAATATTTAGGCATAGGTAAAAAGCTAGTAAAGTCTGGCAGGAAATGTATAATTATTAACAATAGTTCTCTCTAGAAAGATAAACAATAATTGCCTGAACCATAATTTATCCCTTTATCCCTTTTCTTATCAAGGACAGCTGTTACTACTCTTTCCAGTACTATATTGAGCATCATTTTTTAAAACTTTGTAATTGTGTATAGGTGTATATACATGAATATATATCATAAATGTCATACACATTCATACATAGGGCAGACACCTATTAACGGAATTGCCACATGGCAAGAGATAAAGAATATCTCTCTTCAACCTTACTAGGTATGGCCAAACCGCTCTCCAAAATGGTTATACCGGGTTTTACTTCCCCAGCAGCATGTGGGTCCCCATTAATTATCATTAATTGATCATAAATTATGCAGTCTGGTAGCCTCTCATCATTGGCTTAATTTGCTTTTCCCTAATTATCAATGATAGTGAGCATAACTCCAGATGTTTACTGGCTTTTCAGTTTTCCTCTTCCATGAAATGTCTATTCAAATAGACTATCTTTTCACTATTTTTCTGGTGAGGTGTCTGTCATAGCGATTTGTGGTTTCTCATATATTTTGGATATTAATCTTTAATTGGTTATTTCATTGAAAACATTTTCTTCCACCCTGTGATTTATCTTCTTACTTTACATTATCATACAGAAGTGTTTAATGTGTCCAAATTATCAGTCTTTCCTTTATGCTGTTTATTTGTATGAAGAATCCTTCTCTACCTCATTTTCATAAAGATACTTCTAGTATTTTCTAGGTTTTGTGGTTTGACATTTAATCTATTTGGAATTAACTTTTTGTGTATAGTATGAGGTAAAGATCTATTTTTTTTTTCTGGTTTTCTATAAGGTTAGCTAACTATCCACAACAATTGAAAATGGGTTCTTTGCGACACCAAATAGCCAGAGTAATATTGAAGAAGAAAACCAAAATGGGAGGCATCACAATCCCAGACATTAGCCTCTACTACAAAGCTGTAATCATCAAGACAGTATGGTACTGGCACAAAAACAGACACATAGACCAGTGGAATGAGGCCCCAGAATTAGACCCACAAATGTATGGCCAACTAATCTTTGACAAAGCAGGAAAGAATATCCAATGGAAAAAAGACAGTCTCTTTAACAAATGGTGCTGGAAGAACTGGACAGCAATATGCAGAAGAATGAAACTAGGCCACTTTCTTACACCATTCACAAAAATAAACTCAAAATGGATAAAGGACCTGAATGTGAGACAGGAAACCATCAAAACCCTAGAGGAGAAAGGAAGAAAAAACCTCTCTGACCTCAGCTGCAGCAATTTCTTACTCAACACATCTCCAAAGGCAAGGGAATTAAAAGCAAAAATGAACTACTGGGACCTCATCAAGATAAAAAGCTTCTGCACTGCAAAGGAAACAATCAACAAAACTAAAAGGCAACCGATGGAATGGGAAAAGATATTTGCAAATGACATATGGGATAAAGGGCTAGTATCTAAAATCCATAAAGAACTCACCAAACTCTACACCCAAAAAATAATCCAGTGAAGAAATGGGCAGAAGACATGAATAGACACTTTCCCAAAGAAAACATCCAGATGGCCAACAGACACATGAAAAGATGCTCAACGTCACTCCTCATCAGGGAAATACAAATCAAAACTACAATGAGATATCACCTCACGCTGGTCAGAGTGGCTAAAATGAACATATCAGGAGACTATAGATGCTGGAGAGGATGTGGAGAAACAGGAACCCCCTTGCACTGCTGGTGGGAATGCAAACTGGTGCAGCCACTCTGGAAAACACTGTGGAGGTTCCTCAAAAAATTAAAAATAGAACTACCTTATGACCCAGAAATAGCACTGCTAGGAATCTACCCAAAGGATACAGGAGTGCTGATGCATAGGGGCCCATGTACCCCAATGTTTATAGCAGCACTTTCAATAGCCAAATTATGGAAAGAGCCTAAATGTCCATCAACTGATGAATGGATAAAGAAGATGTGGTTTATATATGCAATGGAATACTACTTGACAATGAGAAAGAATGAAATCTGGCCATTTGCAGCAATGTGGATGGAACTGGAGGGTATTATGCTAAGTGAAATAAGCCAGGCAGAGAAAGACAGATACCATAATGTTTTCATTCATATGTGAATCTTGAGAAACGTAACAGAAGACCATGCAGGAGGGGGGAAAAAAGTTACAGAGAGGGAGGGAGGCAAACCATAAGAGACTCTTAAGGACTGAGAACAAACTAAGGGTAGAGGGGGGGTTGGGGGAGAGGGGAAAGTGGGAGATGGGCAGGGAGGAGGGCACTTGTTGGGATGAGCACTGGGTATTGTATGGGAACCAATTCGACAATAAATTATATTAAAAAAAAAAAAGAAAAGAAAAAGAAAATCTTTGCCCCACTGATTTGTAATGCCATCTGTCATCTAT
Source organism: Lynx rufus (assembly GCF_022079265.1). Classification (NCBI taxonomy): domain Eukaryota; kingdom Metazoa; phylum Chordata; class Mammalia; order Carnivora; family Felidae; genus Lynx; species Lynx rufus. The sequence goes on from NW_025814897.1 coordinate 57,456,086, forward strand.
CAAATTCAAATATATGAGGGCATGTTACTCAACTCTTTATTTTTTGGACTTTTTAATTATTTTAATTTTTTTAATGTTTATTTATTTTTGAGAGAAAGAAAGAGCACGAGCAGGGGAGGAGCAGAGAGAGAGGGAGACACGGAATTTGAAGCAGGCTCCAGGCTCTGAGCTGTCAGCACAGAGCCTGACGCGGGGCTCGAAACCACAAACCGTGAGATCATGACCTGAGCCGAAGCCGGACGCTCAACCAACTGAGCCACCCAGGTGCCCCTGGACTTTTTAATTATTTAACACTGGTTATCCAACTATCCTGACATCAGTACCTGTTTCAATTAATACAGCTTTATAATAGCTTAATATTTGATAAAGCAATGTGCTCCAAAATTGTCTTGAGTGTTCTTGGCCACTCACTAATCATCCTTATTGACAAGTTCCACTAAAAAAGAAAAAGTTCCCCTCTATTCCAGGTGTTCTAGCTTTTTAAATGAATGAATGGTAAATTCTTGTCAAATGCTCTTTTAAGAATCTATTGAGATGATCATATGGTTTTACTTTCCTTTAGTTCATTAATGCTGTATACTGAATTACATTAGATTCTTAATGTTAAACTGAACCCCTATTCCTGGAATAAATGCTACTTGGTTGTGAGGTTTTTTTTAATGCACTACTAGATTAGTGTATATTTCATTTTGGATTTCTTAAATCTACATTCATGAGATTGGTCTGTATTTTTCCTTTCTTATGCTGTCCTTGTATGATTTTGATATCAAGTTGTAAAAGCCTTCCAAAAGGAACCTGAAAACACTTTTCTTTCCTGGAATAGTCTGCATCCTGCAATATTTGGGTAACCTGTAAAACCCTGTGCCTGGTGCATCCTAAGCAGATAGAATTTTTCTTCTGCCTTTTATTACAGAAAAGTCCCAAATATTTATTACAGATACCTGTATAATAAACCCCAACCTATCCATCCCCCAGCCTCAACAATCAATTCATTGCCAATCATATTTCATCTATTCCCCAGTCATTACCTCTCCCCACTCCCCTTGAAAGAATGATTTGAAACAAATCCCAGACATCAAATCATCTTATCTGGGAACATTTTAGTATCTCTCCTGAAGGACTCTTACAAAATATGTAACTATTGTCACGTTGAACATTTCATAATCTTTAATATCAACAAACATCCAAACAGTGTTCAAATTCCTATCAAATGTTTTAACAGTTTTTCAAATCAGGATCCAAATAAATTCACGCACTTAAATTTGTTACGTCTTTTCATCTACAGGTTTCCCTTCTATTGCTCTTCCTCTTCTTCCTCTTCCTCCTTCTTCTTCACATTATTTGTGGTAATGGGCCATGTATCTTGCAGTTTCCCACATTCTGGATTTTGCTTATTTTATCTACATATTACTTAGTGGATAGATTTTACTATTCATTTTCTTTTTTAGTTACATTTCTGTTCATATTTTCTATTTATTCTTAAGCAATCTGTGACAGATTGCAGTTTTTAGTAAGTGAACTATTTTATGCAATATTTCAAATTCATGGCATAAAGCCCATATTCTATATTTACGGGATTTTTATATCTTTATCACATCTGTAGTTGTATTCCCTGTTGCATTCCTAATATCATTTATGCCTTCGTTTTTTTTTCTTTGACCAATCTTGCCAGAGATTTGTCCATTATATAAACCTTTTTTTATTTTTTTAAAAAAAATTTTTTTAACGTTTATTTATTTTTGGGACAGAGAGAGACAGAGCATGAACGGGGGAGGGGCAGAGAGAGAGGGAGACACAGAATCGGAAACAGGCTCCAGGCTCTGAGCCATCAGCCCAGAGCCTGACGCGGGGCTCGAACTCACGGACCGCAAGATCGTGACCTGGCTGAAGTCGGACGCTTAACCGACTGCGCCACCCAGGCGCCCCTATTTTTTTAAATGTTTTTATTTATTTTTGAGACAGAGAGAGACAGAGCATGAGCAGGGGAGGGGCAGAGAGAGAGGGAGACACAGAATGTGAAGTAGGCTCCAGGCTCTGAGCTGTCAGCACACAGCCTGACACGGGACTCAAACTCACACACTGTGAGATCATGACCTGAGCTGAAGTTAAGATGCTCAACCGACTGAGCCACCCAGGCGCCCCCATAATATAAATCTCATATTACGACCTTCAGTGAATTAGATTTTGGCTTTATTAATCCTCTTCACTGTTTATTTTTTATTCCATTAATTTCTGTTATTTTTCTTTCCTATCTTCTACTTCCTTTGGGTTTAATCTATTTTTTTTTTAATATTTGTTTATTTACTTATTTAGGGAGTGAGACAGAGAGAGCATGAGCAGGGGAGGGGTAGAGACAGAGGGAGAAAGAGAATCCCAAGCAGGCTCTGCACTGACAGCGCAGGGCTGGAACTCATGAACGTGAGATCACGACCTGAGCCACCCAGGTGCCCCTCTGCTATTACTTTTCTAACTATTTCGGTTCACCACTTAATTCAATAATGTTTAGGCTTTCTTCAACTCAAATATCTTACAGGTTCTAGGACCTACATTTCTTCATATTAACATCTCTGAAATTGGGATGTTTCTTACAGTTGAAGTCTTATAATCACTGTCAGCCAGGCAGCAGTGATGATGGCACTGTCATTGCTTATTTATGTATAAATGTACACAATTAAAGAGTAAGCTCATCAAAAAATGTATGATTTGGTGGTTATCCCTGGTGACTGGACAACTGTAACCTCAGTATTAGCCTATAAAGGCCATCTGAGGAAGAACTATAAATCTCATCTGAAAACATTTTGTTGATGCCATTTGGCAAGCTCAAACAAGCATGAGCATCCAAACATGATGGGTGTCAGCAGTGTTAAAGAACAATGTTAGATAATAGAAAACAAACTATGAATTTGACAGAGGGAGGGAGGTGGGAGATGGGCTAGATGGGTGATGTATACTAAGGAGGGCACTTGTTGTGATGAGCACTGAGTGTTAAATGTTAAGTGATGAATCACTGAATTCTACCCCTGAAACCAATATTGCACTGTGTTAACTAAAATTTAAATTAAAAAGTTCTTTTCCTTAAAAAGAAAAGAAAAATGTTAGAGCTGTGGAACACTCTTTTAAGAAATTCTGTATCACCAATGGTCTCAATGACACAGTAAACAATACTACATAGAAAAACACAACCTCCATGATTTAGAAGAATCAGGCTCTGAATATGAAGTCACAGGAATATTCTAATTTATCACGTTACTTCCTTTTATAAATATATGCTCAAGTGGGGCGCCTGGGTGGCGCAGTCGGTTAAGCGTCCGACTTCAGCCAGGTCACGATCTCGCGGTCCGTGAGTTCGAGCCCCGCGTCAGGCTCTGGGCAGATGGCTCGGAGCCTGGAGCCTGTTTCCGATTCTGTGTCTCCCTCTCTCTCTGCCCTTCCCCCGTTCATGCTCTGTCTCTCTCTGTCCCAAAAATAAATAAAATCGTTGAAAAAAAAATTAAAAAAAAAATATATGCTCAAGTGATACGTTAAATCTGTAATAAATTTATAAGAACTCTTTCAGTAAGTACAAAGTTAAAAAGTCTGAGTGACAGTAAAGCATTGTTTGGTAAATGACAGCACATCTTACAAATGATGGCATCTTAAGATTTAATGAAACATAATTCAGACACTTAAATTTTCCTTAGTTTTGCTTTAGTTATACTCCACAGATTCTGAGATAGTTGTTTACTATCTCATTGTTACTCAACTCTAAATATATTCCAATTTCCATGATTTTGTTCTTCACCATACATTATTTAGACGTTTTTGTTTCTGCTTTTTAAATTTCCAAACATGGACTGGGAGGGGGATTGGTTATATTTGTCACTGATTTCTAATTTTATTGTACTGGGATGAGATAACAGTTTATATAGCAATCTTTGGTATCTGTTAAAACTTTTTGTGCCTAATTATGTGCATGTTCTACATTTGTTTAAAAGAACGTAAAATCTTGGGGTGCCTAGGTGGCTCAGTCAGTTGGGCGTCCAACTTTGGCACAGGTCATGATCTCACAGTTTGTGGGTTCGAGCCCCATGTCAGGCTCTGCGCTGACAGCTCAGAGCCTGGAGCCTGCTTCAGAATCTCTCTCTCTCTCGCGCGCGCGCGCGCTCTCGCGCTTTCGCTCTCGCTCTCTCTCTCTGCCCTTCCTCTGCTCACACTCTGTCTCTCAAAAATAAATAAATGTTAAAAAAAATTTTTTAAGAAAAAAAATAAAAGAATGTATATTCTCTAATTTGGGAGGAGTATGGTTCTATATATATGCAGCAGATCAAATTTACATTCTATTTCTTTTGGTAGTTACCCTTAAATTTTTAATATGCATCTGACCAAGAGCCTAAAGTTAATCAATATCTCTATCCTCCTGAACTATATATAGAACCTAAGAACTGTTCAATGCTGATCACCTTCCCTCCCAGCTTACATTTTATCCTTGTCTGATATTTTAGTCCCATTTTGGTTTTAACCCCCACATATTAGTCATAATTATTTTTGCTTTATAGAGTCAATATTCACTTAGTTTACCTACCCATTTCTTTGTTCACCATGTTTTCTTGTATCCTATTTTCTCCCATTACATTTCTTTCTTGCTGATGTATATTCTTCAGTATAATAGTTCTTTCAGAAACAGTGTGGTAAATTCTCTGTATTTTTGTTTATCTGAAAATATTTTTATTTTGTCCTCACTCTTGAATTATAACTTAGCTGAATACAAAATTCAGATCTCTCAACACTGAGAAGACATTGTTCCATTTTCTTCTGGCCTCTCTTGGTTATGTCTGCTCTCAGTCTGTTGCTCCTTTGTTTTTCCTTTCTGGTTGCTTTTTAAAGTGCCTGTGGTGTTCTACAGTTTCATTGCAATGTGTTTAGTTGTGGGGGTTGTTTGCTTTGTTCATTTAATTCTTTCTAGGGCCTCATGACTCTAAAACCTAAGGATTCATGTCTTCTTATTAATTCCAAAATACTCTCAAGTCACCATCTCTTTAAATTCCATGTCTCCCACATTCTATTCTTCTCCTTCTGTAACTATTAGATGATGGATCTTCTTGATCTTTCATTTCTCTTCACCTCTCTTTCAGATTTTCCTTTATCCTACTGTTCTGCATCCTCAGGATTTCCACATATCTAATTCCCAGCTTACTGATTTTCTCTTCATCCGTGTAAACTAGTGCTTACCTTATTCACTGAGCTTTTTTTAACCTCCCTGACTATATTTTTCATTATGTTTAGCTCTTTTTTAAATGCACCTGTTTCATAATGTCCTTCTCACTTCTTGAGATTTCCATTAATTCTTTAATGTCTTTAGTCACTTAAAATGTGCCAATTTAAATTATCATTCAAGCTGCTATTCTACTATCCCAGTTCCTGGAGACAGAATCCCCTTGCTTGTTATATCTACTAAGTCTCATTTATGTTAGAAAATGGTTTCCTCGTGTGTCACATTCAATTATAAGTTCATCTTTGGTTGGGCTTATCTCTTCTTAAAGAATCTCTTCTGGGGGCGCCTGGGTGGCGCAGTCGGTTAAGCATCTGACTTCAGCCAGGTCACGATCTCGCGGTCCGGGAGTTCGAGCCCCGCGTCGGGCTCTGGGCTGATGGCTCAGAGCCTGGAGCCTGTTTCCGATTCTGTGTCTCCCTCTCTCTCTGCCCCTCCCCCGTTCATGCTCTGTCTCTCTCTGTCCCAAAAATAAATAAACGTTGAAAAAAAAAATTAAAAAAAAAAAAAAGAATCTCTTCTGGAGCGAGTTGGGAGTACTTCTTAGAGTCTTTTTTTTTCCTTTCTCCAGGTGATCCATGGGTATCACTAGTTTGGAGCCAGCTTTTATATTAATTTCTCAGCATGGTGATACTTAAAACCATATAATATAAAATCAGATCCCAAATATGAGCAAGGCATACATCATGCGCTTCAATTTCTCAGGAAAGCTCTTTTCTCCATTTCCTCTCTGCATAGAGCCCAAGTAAATCAAGACAAAATTTCTTATTACTGGCTTGTACCAGTAGGAAGATTATTCTCTGCCCACCCCTTCACTCTGAATGCACATCAAGAATCCCAGTTTTATGCATAAGTCTTAGTTTTGGTTCCTTTTTCTGTGGTTAAAACTCAATCCACTAGGAATAGAAAACCAGAAATAGCCCCTCACTCCACCCCTTCACCCCCACTCTAGGGCAACATAGCATGAGCTTACTAAAGTTTTGGTTTTTAGTTCCATTTTTATTTCTAGAACCTGGAGATTTTCCTGTCTTTCCTGCAAGCTCGGGAATTCTTTTAAAAGAATTGTTAATTCAATATCATCTAGCTTTTCTGGATATTTGCAGCAGAAGCATCTTCTCATCTCAGCCCTCTTGCTAAAAGAGAATCTGGGCTCTCCAATCCATTTGCTACATTAACCCTATAGGAGTAATCACTCTAAAATGCAAAGATGGAACTCTTCTTTAAAATTCCTCAGTGGATCCTCACTCCTGAGCATGGCATTCAAAGTCCACTGTTATTCAGTAACTGCTTATTTCTGGAATTCCATCTCCTCCCACTCTCCCACATGTAGTCTATGCTCCAACCACTCCTACTTACAATCCCTGGAAGTCTCCTTGTTATTTCAGAGTCCTGTACTTCTGCATATACCGGTTTCCCTCATCTTCATCCTGCCCCCATCCACCTACTGAATACTCAGGGTCAAGTGTCTGCCTTTCACTGAAGCCATTTCTGACCCATCCAAGCTGGAAGCTCTTCATTGAGTTCTTTATATGCCAAGCATTCTACCAATTATTTAGTCTTACCAACATTATGATTTTGCTATTACTATCCCCATTTGCAAATGAGGAAACTAAGGTACAGAGAGTTGAAGCAACCTACGCAATGGCACACAGCTATAAATGGCAGAGCTGGAATTCAAACACAGGCAATCTGTCTCCAGATCCTGCTCCATTAACTTGCCCCATTAACATATTCCTTACTGCCTTCTACAATGATATCTTGCATTACCATTATAATTGCATTTATTACACATTTCAGTTGCATGTTTGTGCACCAATCTTCCCAACTACGCTGACTCAAAGAGAAAGAATCATGCTTTATTCTATATGCAGTTGCATTGCCTAGCACACAGAAGACCCTCAAATGATTACTAAATTAATGCATGACGGAAGGAAACATCCCCACAGACACTGCTTTAGTCCAGGCCCTCTTCATCTCTTGCCTGGACTACTAAAATAGTCCCCTAACTGGACTCCCTTCTTCATTTCTATTCATGTCTTTCCTCCATACCCCAACCAATATTCTTTCTAAAGTACACCATTATGATGACGTCATTACTTAAAAATCTGTAAGGGCTCTGTACTGTCTATAGGACAAAGTCCCAAATTATTTTATCATGACATACCATGCCCTTTGTGATCTAACTTCCCCAGTCCCTTCTCTTCTTTCCCACTTCAGTCCCACATTCCATCTATATTTAACTTCCTGTCAGTCCCTGAATATGCCAAGAGACTTCATGCCTTTGTGCATGTAGGTTCTTCTGCCTGGAATGGCCATCCCCTCCTCTCTCACCTGGTAAATTCCTACCTTTTCAGCATAGAGCTCAAATTCCTCAGCTCTCCTCCAGATGCTTAGTTATCCCATTCCTATACTCTGTTGGCTTTATGCATTTACCTCACTTACTACTTTGTAATATTTTTGATAAGGTGTTTCTCCAACCAGACTGTGGAATCTTAAAGAACAGGGACCATGTCTTATTCCCCTTTTTTACTGTATTATCTTACAGAGCATGTGCCCCCAAAATGCTCATTGAATTAGTGGGATGACATTTGACAAACATATCCCGTATTCTACACTCAAAAAAAAAAAAAACAAAACAAAAACAAAAAGCAAAAAAACCCCTCAGATATAAATGAATTCAAGGGTAGGCAATTGTCCGGATTAACTGGAAGTTTGGAAGTGGATAAGAAGAAAACCAAATACCTCCTAAATTCTTGAGGCTCAACCCTGAATTCTATAGGATACAGATATTCCTTTAATGGTAATTAGTGTTTAGTTGGCGAGGTAATCTCATTCTGAATTGTTTCCTGCATTAGAACACATAAGGACACTCTCAAATTCTGGAATATGTGTACGTGTCATTAAGGATAAAAAGTTGAGTCATTTTATACATTTTACAACAAATCCCTACAGTTGAGGGAAATTCTTATCCTTTTACACTACAATCACATGATTTCATTATTCATTAGTCCTAAATGCAATTTAGGCTGCACACATAGCAAACATTGTCTGCCAACTGAGTAATAAACCAGAACGACTTGTTTGTCACAGAAAGAGGATTTTTTTTAAATGTATAATGTTAACCCTAAGTGAACAGGGAGGTTGAGGGGTGATGAAAGGGATGGGATAAATGAGGTACTATTGAATTTTTGAAACGCGCTTTTAACACTAAAAAATTTTTTTTAAGTTTTAACTGCCAATTTAAAAGATTCATTGGTGGGGCTCCTGGGTGGCTTAGTCAGTTGAGAGTCTAAGTCTTGATTTTGGCTTAGGTCATGATCGCAGGGTTGTGGGATCAAGACCTGTGTCAGAATTCTCTCTCTCTGTCCATCTGCCCCTCTCCCCAACTCGTGTTCTCTATCTCTCTCCAAAAAATAAAAAAATAAAAAAATAAAAAGGACTCATTGGCCTTTGTGTAGCTTTTCTCTTCAATTATTACCCAGGGTAGAAGAAAAAGAATTATCCTAAAAAGGTCTTGGTTTCAATTTCAGAAGCAGTATAATTTAGAATGGTCACTCTTGATTTCATATCAAAAGACTAAATTAATTCTTAAGATTCATTAATTATTATCAATGAGACTTAAGTATTGCTGTTGTATATACAGATGACCATTGAACAACACAGGGGTTAGGGGCACCGACCCTCAGCACTGTTGAAAATCTACAGTAACTACTGACTTTCCAAAAACTTGACTTGTAGCCCTTTGTTGACCGGATGCTTTACTAATAATATAAACTGCTGATTAACACATATTTTGTATGTTATATGCATTATATACTCTATTCTTACAATAAACTAAGCTAGAAAAAAGAAAATGTTAGGAAAATCATAAGAAAGAGAAAATACATTTACAGCACTGTAATGTATTCATTGAAAAAATCCATGTATAAGTGGAACCCACACAGTTCAAACCCCTGTTGTTCAAGGGTCAAATGCAGTTGCAAAAGCACCTATATATGCCCATGTGCTACAGTTTTTATTTTTAATCAATGGACAAAGACTGCCTCTAAATTTAGTATATAAGCTCCAAGAAGAAGAAATCTTTGAACATTTCATTCACTAAGGTCTCCCAAGAACCTAGAACAGTGCCTGGCCCAGCACAAACATTCATTACATACTTGTGAATATTGCTCAAAATGGTTCAAATACTATGTCAATATATGCCATGAGCTATAACCTCAAGGAAGATAAAGTTGAAGTAGACTTCACACAATGTTGCACAAGTCAACTGTGCAACAGTTTGCTATATCCAAAAGCAAACTGACAAGGCATAGAAGAATAAAACAAAACATGTTATACAGGAGTCCTTAAGGTTCTGAATTTTAAAGCTTGTCAGGAAACTGGTAAAAAACAAAAATGTCACCAACACAACCAAAATTTTCGACAAGCACAAACTCTTATACTTATTATATAGACAATTCAATTCCAAAAGAGCCATGGGGCTTCAACAAAATTAAAATATATATATATAAGAATATATATATATAAGAATTTCACTTAAGCACCAGTGCATTTACTACAAAATTTAATTTCCAGTATTAAAAAGGAATTCTGACCTTTCTTTTTATCAATTAACCTAACTATGCCCCAAAAAAACTGCTAAGCAATATACTTCTGAATATACCTAAAATTGCTAGTTCTGTTGCTGTTTCCCACTCAAAAACACAATGTAAGTTTTTATAAAACTGGTATTTTTAGTTTTCTCTATTACAAGTCATCATGAGCATTTAACTGTGAATTAAGCTATGTTTTAGCCCTTATTTATGGGTTATTGTTTTGGTCCTTGTTTATCTGCTACTAACTCATGATGACCATTAGCTGGTCACTTTCTACTCTCTTCTGGGCCTCAGTTCTCTCTTCTGTAGAATGAGAGACCTGGGTTAAAACAATGGTTCCTAGCTTTCTTTCTGCATCCCTTTGAGAATCTAGTGAAAGCTACAGGTGACCTCTCCATATGAATGCACATACACATGTATATAACAATTTTATAACTGACTTTTTATAATAGCAAAAGATTGGAAACAACCTAAATGTCTACCAATAGACAGTTAATTGTTATAGCCATTCAATGAAATTCCTTGCAGCTGTAAGCAGAATAAAGAAACCTTCTATATACTGATATGAAAAGTTTTCCATCATGTATCTTTATATGGAAAAAAGCAAGTTACAGAACAATGTATACAATATACAACCTTTTGTGTAAAAAGATCAAAAACTAAAATAAATATATTTGAATTTTTATGTAGAAGCATAAAGAAACTGTGGAAGAATGAGAATCTTTGGTGGCAGTGGGAAATGAGTAAAGGGATAGGAGGAACCTTTCCATTGTACACTTTCTTACATTTGTGTTTGGATTATGTGAATGCACGGCATATTAAAATTCTAAATTAAAAAATTGTATATAACCCTAACAAGTCCAGACAACCCACTGAAGCTAGAAGATAATTCGCAAACCCTGTTCAGCAATATTCTCCTATAATGATTTGACTTAATAAGCCTGTAATTATATACACTCAATGATCCGACAAGAATATTTAAGGAAAAATATTTTTCATCACAGTCCTCATATAAACATATAAGTAATTGGTGGATACTCAGTAATTCAATAGATCCTAATTTGGAATCTCATTTTATATAATTTTCCTTAATCACTGATACACTTTATGACAAATTTCTTCATCAGAAAAAGTTTGCACAAATTATCAAGCCATACTCCTTCTCATGAATCAAAGTCCAGAACTGATATTTCACAGAGGAGTCCAGACTTTATAAATGAGAACAGACATCTCTATCTTATTTGACCATATAATCAATAGTACTAGTAGGAAGACCAGAGAAATTTTTACCATAATCTCAGAACTTGAAGCAAACTAAAGAGCATATGAGATCATCACTCAGCACCCACAAATTAGATGACGTTTGGGGAGGCCTTCTCACCTACTCTGAACAAGGATCAGATAGAATTGGGGTTCACCCTTCCGCAAGTTACTTAACCTCTCTGGGCCTCAATTTCATCTCTAAAATGGAAATAAAAGTACCTCTCTCATAAGGATGTTGTGAAACTTAAAAGGAAAAATAAGGAATATAGCCAAGTAAGACAAAGAAATAAAAGGAAGGTATCCTAGGACAGTGGCAGGTGTCTGCTTTAATCAAAACAGAACTGCATTCCGGAAACTGTAGTTTCTAGAGACTGCACTTTCATACACAAGCAACGCTTCCTTTTCCCTACTGAAAAAAAAAAAAAAAAAAATGGCAGAATTCCCAACACAAAAGGTGCAAATATCTGGCCTTTCCTAATTATGTTTCTTGGAAATCTCCTCCTAGGTAAGCATTTTTTTATCAAAGAACATAGATGTTGTGTTGACTGGATGTGTCTCGGAGTCCTAAGTTACACACCGTTCTGTTTTGTGTTTTTACAGGGCACTTTCAACGTCAAGCTCAGCACCAGAGGGGCAGGCTGTGGGAGGTATCGAAAGGCAAAGAAGTTGAAAGCAACAGTCCCGCAACTTTTAACTACCAGGACGATAGCAGGAAACCTACACAGCCATGGAGACAGAAGCAGCCCCTGCCAACCAATCTCCATTTACGAAACTTAACCCCCACCCAGTTTTGTTGTTGTTTTGTGTTTTTTTTTTTTTTTGTCGAGCACTACTGGACAGCTTATTCATTTTTGGAGTTATTAATTATAAATATAAATAACCCCGATGTGCGAGGCTCTGTCAAGATTTTGTGAAAATTGCGCTTGTGAGTTCATTCTCTCAACCCACTCCACACTCTAGTCTGAAAAGCTCTCTTCACATCCTCAAATTCAACCCGCCCCCTTAACTCCGGATACTCCATACCTCTCACTAATCCATTTAGGCCCAGGAGCCACTTCTCTACACGCAGTTCGACCCCAAGCTCTTCACCCAACACGAAACCAAGCACTTCTCTGATCCTCCAGGGCTCCTGCAAAGTTAGGAACCCTTCTCCCACACACCATTCCAACCTGGCCCTAACTTGTTCCAAGAATGCTGTTTCCCTCCAAACTTCTAACTTCCGTAAGGCGCGAGATCCCCTTACTGCCCCTCCAAATCCATCGTGCCCGTACTTCATTCTGAAGTTCAAAATTCAGAAACAGATGCGTCTGGACAGAGCCCAGTTCCAACCCCACGCGAACTCTACACAGCCGCTCGAGCACGGCCTGGGACCCTCCACCCCCCCAACCAGGCCAGGCCGGGCGCGCTCGGCCTCGCTCCAGACCCCCAAAGGGAGGAGGGAAAGCTCCACCTGGCTCCGTGGCCGCGGCGCGCGGCTCCGGCTCCGGCCTGGACCCCGCGGCGGCCGCGCCCCCGTCCCGGCGCTGGCGGCAGCGCTCCGGCTGGCCGCGGCGGGCGCGCTCGCTCTGCACCTCCGCGTCGGCCTGGCCGTCGTCGCGGGCCCGACGGCGGGCCCAACCCGGGCCGCGGGCACGGCAGCGCGGGCAACCGGGGCCCGCTGCGTCGGCGGCGCGCTGGGAGCAGCCTCGGCACAGCGAGTGGCCGCACGGCAGGGCCGCAGCTTCGCCCAGGGTCTCCAGACACCCGGCGCAGCCCGACTCCTCCGGCCGCGGCGGTGGCGGCGGTTGCAGCAGCGGCGGCGGCAACACCAGCAACGCGGGACCAGAGGCCGCGCCCGGGGCCCCAGTCTTGGCTGCCGCCATCTCGTCACAGCGGCCCCGTCGGCCCCGCCGACTCAGAGCTGCCGCTGCCGCCGCGGAAGAGGCCCGAGTACTCGGACCTGCCGCCGCCATCTTGTTTCCCGTTTGAAGGGAGAGTCCGTTGCGAGGGAGAAGAGTAGAGGGCGGGGCAGTGCGCGGCGGGCGGTACCGGCTACATATTTATGAGGGGGCGGGGCTCCAATGAGCCGGGAGAAGGTTCTCCCCGGGCCCGATTGGCGGGAGGCGAAACCTCATTAATATTTATTAGCTACCTTCTATGTCGTCCTCAGCCTCGCCCTCCAGTTTTTGCAATTTCCTCTTATCGAACCTGGTGAAGTTGAGGACTGAGGGGATTTGGAAATTCTGAGCGATGTTAAACTTTATGAAGTAATTACATTTATCCTGCACTACCTTGATAACTAAGGCTAAAGTGAGTGGGGGGGTTATGTGAATTATCCAGAACCTTCTTCCCTCAGTGCTTCATTTCATGAAAGGGTAGCTGTTGTGACCAGGCCTACTTAGTGACCAGCAACTAACTACCAAAAATAACAGCTTCTTGTCAGTTCTCATCTCCATATCTTCCCTATTCACGTCTCTTCCTGGAACTCCCCTCTCTTGGCTGGCAAAATCAGACTTTCCTGGTTTTTTCTCAACCCCTCAGCCCTTTCCCAGACTCCTTCGATCCCTCCGCCTTATTTGGGGCTTAAGCCTGCGTTTTCTTCTAGGCTCAGTCCTCCTCTCTCTTTGGGTGTGCCCCCACTCTCACCTCACACTTTCTTCCAGCTGAAACTCCCAAACTGATACTGGCCATCCAGACCTCCTGAGTCCAGCCCTGCACTTTCAACTGCCTGATGGAAACATCATATTGAATGTCTGCATCCCTCGTGTACAAAACCAAAGTCACTGTCTTCCACCCTCCTTCAAAAACAGCGTATTTCTTATTTCCCTCATCCTGTTAAAGGTACTATCCTCCTAGTTCCTCAAGCTCTAAACCTAGGGTTCTTTACATTTCTCTCATCTACCACATCTGTCAGTTTGTTAATCCTGCCACTTCTCCCACCAAAGTGACTATTTTCCCACCTGTCTTTTCCTATTCATTCCATTCCCACCACCCAATTCATGTCCCGTCATCTCTCACCTAGATTGTTGCAGTAGGTTGTCTCCCTGCCCACAGCCTCTCTTCCTCCAATCCATGCTCCACAGCTCTTAGAGTTGCTTCCTAAAGGACAGCTCTTACCATGTCATTCCTACTTGGGCTAGTCACCAAGTGAGTGACTTTGATGCCAGCCCCCCTGGATGCAGAGGGTATGGGAGAAAGAATGGCTCCCTTCTGATAGATGGTTCTGCTATAGCAATTCTCCTACCCTTTGCTTTCTTTGCACTAAGGTAGATATGGAGCAGGAGGACATTAAGCAAATGGCATTTCCTGTTGGGAATCTTTATAAGAAAGCACAAGTTTTATAAGGAGAGCAAAATCAAAAAAAGCAACATAATGTAATGGAAGGCATCAGAGGCCCTGGGTTTCCATTGCCCAGAAACAGTGTCTGAACTGGTGGTAAAACAATCCAAGGCAGAGTGATTGGTGGAAGTCAGAGAGCAGGAAAAAGAAAGAAGTAGATTCCCAAGATGAGAACCAGATGGCTAAAGAACAGTCAAGAATTGAAGAAGAGTCAATGAGTAATTGAAACAAGGTCTTGTGTGCACAGAGGCCCAGTCAGAATCCTGGCAAACACAGAAGTATGGCTTCAGCTGGACTGTCCTTTATCCAGGGATCCTCCTCATTTCACTCCCCACTTGAGGTTCTTGAGGGCGCTTTGCCCAGATTCTGACAAGGAGGCCTGTGGTCCAGAGATCAAACTAACTACCATTGGGATTGGGGCTCTTGGTGTGGGCTCGTTCTTGACAGTTTGGGGCTCTTGATCTGAAGCCTGTTTACTGTTGGAAGAGCTGAACGATAGACATGCAGCATGCTTCCTTAGATACAAATAAAGACGGGAAATTTCCTGTCACAGAGGGAAAAAACAAGAGGTCTGAGTAGCACTAGACCAAAAGCCAGGAGATCTGGGATTGGTCCTGACCCCTTTACCCTTCTCGTTAACTCATTGTGTGATTTCAAACACCTAACTTCTCTCTGGGCCTCAGGCTCCTCATCTTTAAAACAGGGTATTGGTGCAACACCTGGGTGGCTCAGTCAGTTAAGCATCTGACTCTTGATCTCTGCTCAGGTCATGATCTCACAGTTCATTAGATGGAGCCCCGCTCCATGGAGCCCCATGTCCATTGAGCCCCACATCCATTGGGCTCCACACTGACAGCGCAGAACCTGCTTGGGATTCTGTCTCTCTCTCTCTCTCTCTGCCTCTCCCCTGCTCACACGTGCTTTCTCTCAAAATTAAAAAAAAAGGGGGGGTATTGAAATTGAGCAGTTTGTGACCTGGGACACACCTCAGAAAGGTGCACACACACACACACACACACACACCAAAATCTCACCTCAGATCTACTGAAGGTGAGATACCAGCATGTGTATTTTATTAACGCCATAGGAATTCTAATGAATACTCCTAGATAAGACCACTATAACAGATAAGTTCAAAGGTCTCTTTTAGCTTTAACCTTCTAGGAATCTGACTCCCAATTTCTCCCAGTCTCTTCTCTCCTCTATGCTGTCGCCAGAGCAATCTTACTAAAGCTATAGCAGGGACAGAAGGTAAGGCAAACCTAAGAAATCTGGAGAGTTATTTACTGTGTGGGAAAATGAGAGTGATGGATGGTTCTAAAATGTCAAGCCTAGGAACGCTACATGATGACCACAACTGACAACTGACAAAAACAGAAGTGGAAAGGAAAAGCAGTCTGAAAGATGAGGGCGTGGTGGATAATTTGTTTTATTTAGTTTACCATCAGCATCTGGAGTCCTTCTTACTTGGAGGAACGCCCCATTCTATGTTGTATTTGCAGTGTTGCTGAGACTAGGGAAGCTGAAGCAGGGAGGTATTCTACCTGCCCCCCAGCAGCTACAACGTGACTTATGACCCAGGCTTGGCCACCTGGCCACACTTCTCTGAACTTTGAATCTTCAGGGAATGAAATGTAACGTATTGACAAGTTTAGAATTATTCAGAGCAACAGAAACAGTAGGTGTCCAATCACAGTGGGTCCCTGATGGAGCTTGGGGGTATGGGAGTCCCTACCATAGTGATGGTGGCCATTCCAGATCATTCCTGAGGCACAGACTTGGTTGTGGTGCCTGCTGCCTGGCTTTCCTAGGTTGAAACCCATTTTCCACATCCAACTCTCCAGCTTTCCTGTCAACTCTGTATCCTTCCAGTAAATTCTCTTTTTTTTCTTAAATGTCTTGCAATTTCTGTTGTTTGCATCAAAGTACTCTGATTAAGATAATGGTTTGTTGTTTTTGAAGTGTCACCTGGAAACAGTTGTCAAGGGTGCTTTGTAAGTTACGAAACAGTCTAAGAAACTTAGTACAACAGCCTAGAGTAGAATGAGTCGGAGTTGTGTCTTTTTTCTAAGTCCCCACCTATACCACAGACCACTGAGGGAAGAGAGACTCACAGACTCACCTTAATGCAGTCATCAAAGACGCCAACTGGAGGGGCACCTGAGTGACTCAATTGGTTAAGCGTCTACTTTGGCTCAGGTCATGGTCTTGCGGTTTGTGAATTCAAGCCCCGTGACAGGCTCTGTGCTGACAGTGTGGAACCTGCTTCAGATCCTCTGTGTCCCTCTCTCTCTTCCCCTACCCTGCTCGTTCTCTCTTTCTCTCTCTCTCTTTCACGAATAAATATTTCTTTAAAAAGATGCCAACTGGAGCAAATAGTGCGTCACATGTACCAGTGCTCCCTCTCCAGCTGCTTTTGTTCTGTCACTCCTACCATATCTTCTGAGGATTGCATTGCTGCCCAGATTACCTGCTATCTTTCTCATCGCGTGTCCATGGTTCCATACCACCACTAGCTCTTCAGAATCTCCCATGCACATCACTGCAAACCTTCCCTCTTCCTGGCATCTGGAGCCTCCAGCCTCTCCCAGCTGGACTGAAAGACTCAGATGTGAAGCAAGGCCATTCAGCCAAGTTCTGTGGGGCCAGGCTGTTTTGCCTCGCAGGCCCAAGAACCCCTTCTTGCTAAGCCAGGTGCTGAGTCCATCCTGAGACCTCACACATCTAGGAAGGAGAAGGATCAGACCATACCACTGCCCCCTCTCCTCTACCCTCCTCATCTCTTGGGATGACATCTTCTTCCTGTATTCTCTCTCCCTCAAGCCAGATTTCCCCCCTTGAGATTTGGCCTCTTCCCTGTTGCTTTAAAGATTCTTGCTACATTCTTACTATTATTCATCTTCAGTTACTTCCCTTTTGTTTCAGAGGAAGAAGCGATTTTTTTTTAAGTTTTTATTTATTTTTGAGACAGAGAGAAAGCACCAGCTGGGGAGGGGCAGAGAGAGAGGGAGACAGGAACCGAAGCAGGCTCCACACTGACAGCTGAGAGCCCAATGCGGAGCTCAAACCCACAAGCAGTGAGATCATGACTGGGACTGAGGTCAGACACTTAGCCAACTGAGCCACCCGGGCACCCAAGAAGCAGTTCTTTTGCAAAGCTAATCCTTCTGTCATCTTTCCAGCCTCTCCCAGACTCTTTCTAAACACTCTACAAATACAAGTAAGACTTGGTCCCTGCACCTGTCAAGGTCACAGCCTAACAGAGAGGCAAAAGTATAAGCGAAAAAAAAAAGTATAACAGAAACATGCTCTATGACTGAGACACATACAGGGTAATGAGGAAGCAGAAAGCAAGAGGGCATGGACAGAAGGTTTCACAGAAGAGGGGGACATTTGAGCTCTGTTCTGAAGGACAAGACGAGTTCACCAGGCAGACAGAGAGGATGGCCTTCCTGGCATTCCTGTGTGGTGGGACTGATAAGAAATTCAATATGGCTAGAACACTGGATTGGATATTAGGCTAGAAAATTGGAGAAGAAAAGGAACTAGAATTTATTGAGCAGCTACAACATGCTAAGCCATGATATCTTTATTTCGTTTAGACCTAAAGTAACCCTGTGAGGGGTGTGTATTGTCTCCATTTTACAGAGAAACTCAGGATATTGGGAGACTATTGAAAGATTTAACATTGGAACCAAAGGAGTTCTACATATGGATTTGTATTTTATAAGGATAACTCTCAATCCTATCATTATCAGTGAGGAATGAAAATCTAAGTAGACTTTCTCCTACCCTCATGGAATTGAGATATTACTGGACAAAGTACAGTGCAGCTATCATTCACTTATTCAACAGATCTCTTTTGAGCACCTGCTAGGTGGCAGCATAAGACAGGTTCTAAGAATTCAGCAGTGAACAGGCAGGCCAGGTATGGATGCTGAGCCCATTCAGGTGGGCCAGCTTTGGGTACAGTATTGGGCACATTCCAGATAATGTGGGATGAATGAGCGTTATCCCTGTAGTCATGCCTTTAATGTTTAGTAAGGTTCAAAGTACCGTGCACCGTTAGAAAAGAAAAAATTCTGTTTGCAAACAAGCACATTTGTGGAGAAAAAGAATTCTTGAGTTTCCTACAATTTCCCCTCTAGATACCTATAAATCCACATGGAATTAGTAGCAGCTCTCACTCTGTCTGTCTCTGCCCCACCTCCCTTCCCCTTGGTTTTTACTTCTCTCTTCCCTACCCTCAGAGTCCCTATTCTTTTTCCTCTATGCTCTGGCCCAAGATTCCAAGTAACCAATTCCATCTTTGATTTAATTGTGGGGCTTTTTGGAGGAAATTGAGGTGACTTTAAGAAGTCCTTTGGGTTTGGGGCACCTGGGTGGCTGTCTGTTGGTTAAGTGCCAACTTCAGCTCAGGTAATGATCTCACAGTTGGTGAGTTCAAGCCCTGCGTGGGGGCTCTGTGCTGACAACTCAGAGCCTGGAACCTGCTTCCCATCCTGTGACTCCCTCTCTCTGCCCCTCCCCCGCTCATGCTCTCTCTCTCTCTCTCTCTCTCTCTCTCAAAAATGAAATAAACATTAAAAAAATATTTAAAAAAAAAGAGTCCTTTGGGTTCAACATATAGAGAATAAGGAAATAAATGGGCAAATGGCCTCCCCAATCCCACTTTGAATGAAACATCTAAAAGACAACCCTCTCTCTGCTAGTGTTATCTTAACAGTGTAAACCACATGCCTCATTCTAGCACAGTCTGTCTCTTCTCCCCACCCTACCAAAGAAAGCCTTCTACTACCTTCACTTTGGCTCATGGCCCTATACCAGGAAGAGAGTGAGAGGGAGAGAAACCCTCATTTTGTCATAAATAAATGGATAGTTATACTGACCAGAATGAAGGATTTGCCTCAGAAGAGAGCACTGTGATGGGAGCAGAAGAAAAATTCAGGAGGACTACAAAGCAGCCTCCCAAAGATTGACTCCTTCTGGTTTGGAAAGAAACAGATATGAAATGGGTTCAGCTGGAGGCTGAGAACAGAGAGCACGATCTCCTAAATTCCTTTATTCTGAAGGAGTATAGGATTCCATACCCACCTACCAGTAACCAGGGGGAAGCCTGATTGGTTCTCTTCTAGAATGGTCATTGTCCCACTGTTCTTTGTTTATCAGGCTCTGAGCTCTGCTGTCTCCAGCCCTGGGAAAAGCCTACAGCTGTCACCCTGACTGTGATGTTGCCGAGTGACCAGCAGGGGGCAAACTGAGACTACTGAGCTCTAACCATGTCTCTTCCACCTAGTTTCCATGGAGCCAAACTCCGAATGTCAGAGCTGGAATCTGGCTTTAGAAATCATCCAAGCCTTCTGATCATCTTCATTTACAGAGAAGAAAACCAAAGTCTAAAGAAGAGAAGGTGTCAGGGCTACATAGTGAGTTAATGGTAAAGTAGGGACCAGAAACCAAGTCCAGTCCTCTACGTGTTCCAGCACACCAAGCTTT
Source organism: Lynx rufus (assembly GCF_022079265.1). Taxonomy (NCBI): domain Eukaryota; kingdom Metazoa; phylum Chordata; class Mammalia; order Carnivora; family Felidae; genus Lynx; species Lynx rufus. Next base: position 57,476,006 of record NW_025814897.1, read on the forward strand.
CTCCTTTCTCATATGTAATTCTAGAATACACTGTTTTTTAATGATATTTTTTCCTATGAAAAGGACTTGTGTCTCCAATTACACTGTAAGCATTCAGGGTCAGGGACTGTGTTTTGGACCAGCCTTGTATATCATCTCCTCCAGCACGTAGCATGTGGCTCTGCATGTAGCCTATGTCTGATACCAGATTGATTTCTGTTGGGTTGTTTTTTTTTTTTTAGTATTTTTTAACATTTATTTATTTTTGAGAGAGAGAGAGAAAGACCGTGTGAGCAGGGGAGGGGCAGAGACAGAGACAGAGTCACATAATCCGAAGCAGTTCCAGGCTCTGAGCTGCCAGCACAGAGCCCGACACGGAGCTCAAACCCACAAACCATGAGATCATGACCTAGGCTAAAGCCCAACACTTAATCGACTGAGCCATCCAGGCGCCCCTGATATCAGACTGATTTCAACAAATACTGTGAAACTGCTATGTGACAGGCCCAGCAATGATTCCTGAGAATACAGAGAGGAAAATTTACTGTCCCTGCCCTCAAGGAGCTCCTTATCTGAGGGAATAGTCAGCTATGTCAACAAACAGCTATAATTCAAGATAGGAGATGGGTTTTTCAGTGGTGCAGGCATAGTGAACTGGAAGGCCAGAAGCGAGAGTGACTATCTAGATGGGATGCAAAATGGGGTCCTAAAGAAAGGATGAGAACTCACCAAACAAAGAATGGGAATTCCAAATACAAGGAATAGCAGAATAAGTCAACACACAGAAATGTGGAGACATAGTGTGGTAAGTGAAAATGATTGCTTCTGAGTAGCTGGAGCATAGTATATGTAAGAAGTTAGAATGGGGGAGGGGGAATAGTAAATAAGACTAGAAAGGTAGTTTGAGGCTAGCTGTAAAGTTGATGTCTGTCCATTCATTCATTCAGTCAGTCAATAAACAGTAAGAACCCCCATGTGCAACGCAGCACTGTTGTTGATGATGATGGGGGGGATGATAACAATATATGAGGTAATAATAACAGTGATGAAAATACTAATGTGGTTAAATTCCAAGGATTGGAGTCTTTTTTTTTTAAGTTTTTTTTTTCAACGTTTATTTTTTTTTATTTTTTTTTTTAACGTTTTATTTATTTTTGAGACAGAGAGAGATAGAGCATGAACAGGGGAGGGTCAGAGAGAGAGGGAGACACAGAATCTGAAGCAGGCTCCAGGCTCTGAGCTGCCAGCACAGAGCCCGACGCGGGGCTCGAACTCACGGAGCGCGAGATCGTGACCTGGCTGAAGTCGGACGCTTAACCGACTGCGCCACCCAGGCGCCCCTCAACGTTTATTTATTTTTGGGACAGAGAGAGGCAGAGCATGAACGGGGGAGGGGCAGAGAGAGAGGGAGACACAGAATCGGAAACAGGCTCCAGGCTCTGAGCCATCAGCCCAGAGCCTGACGCGGGGCTCGAACTCACGGACCGTGAGATCGTGACCTGGCTGAAGTCGGACGCTTAACCGACTGCGCCACCCAGGCGCCCCGCCAAGGATTGGAGTCTTAAGTCTAGGGTTCACTTCTCACATGAATCAGATCATCCAGGTAAGTATTCTATCTTCCATTTATTTTCGTTTATTTTAAAAAAACAGTCGGGGTTGGCTCCATCGGTGGAACATGCCACGGGGTCATGAGTTAAAACCCTGCGTTGGATATAGAGCTTACTTTAAATTAATTAATTAATTAATTAAATTTAAAAATTCAGTAAGACTCTACCATGGGCAGGCACTGTCTTAGGAGCCAGGAGTATAGCAGTGATCAAGAATTAAGGGGGCACCTGGGTGGCTCAGTTGGTCAAGCATCTGACTCTCAGGTGTCAGCTCAGGTCATGATCTCGCGGTGGTGAGATTGTTCCCGGTGTAGGGCTCCATACTCAGTGGGGACCCTGCTTGGGATTCTTTCTCCCCCTCTCTCTCTGCACCTCCTCTGCTCCTGCGTGCACTCTCTCTCTCAAAATAAATAAATAAACATTTTTTTAAAAAGTAACCCTGAAAAAAAATTTTAAACTCTGTATATTGCTGGAGAAAACACAGAGATAACTGGTAGCTCTTCATTCTCAGCTTTGGGTGGGTACAGTGCCTGCCACCGTCCGGCTGTGGGACCCAAGTTATATGGCACCGTTCTCTGGCACTCTAGCTACATCTTCACAGACCTATAGACAGAAATCTCTGAGGACAAGCTGCTCTCCAAAGGTCCCCTGAACATGGAGGAGGCAGTAGCATAAGTTCCTTTGGCTTGGCTGGTGATGGCACTTGCAGTAGGGAGGCCTCTGGCCGGTAGCAGAGCTTAGGGTCTGGATGAAGGATGATCCCACTCTATCTTCCGAAGACACTTGTTTCCCTCGTGAGGGCCCTGTGAAATTAAGGGCTATGCCTTCCCTCATCCTGGTTCCTTATACCTCTCTCCATCAGAATTTCTGTTTGCAGGCTGTTCTTGGAAGAGAGGAGGGCCCACTACGGTTAAACAAACAAACAAAAAAAGACTTAGACATGTTCACGAAGCCACACTAAAAACCCAAACAAATAAATACTGGTGAGCTTCAAGTTCGTTCTACAAACATTTATTTAAGCCAACTATATGCACAATATCTGGAGATTCAAAGGAATATGTCCTGAAGCAATAATAGGTTTTAAGTAAATGTTTGTTACACAGATAAGTAACTCTAACCTGGCTGAAGGGTGGGAGTGGAGTGGGGATTGTTCAATTTACAAATAAATTAACTCTGACCGTTCCTTTAAATAAGACTTTCCTCCCGCTGTACCTAAACTGGACCCAGCTTTAAAGACTCAATTTGTTCACATCATCAGGACATCATCAAGTAAAGGCAGTGTACTACAGCTGATTCTAAGGACTCAGGAGAGCTAGCTAAGTGTTAAATTCTCAGGAATTTTGCAAGCTGGTTGTTTAACACTATCATTCTGAACATTAAATCATATAAACTCACAAGTAAGTTATATTCAAAACATTCAAACTCTTCAACCCCTAATTATATTCCTGCACTTCACCGTCAATGTTCTTGAAATTATTTACATGTACTGGACCCGCTAATGGAAATACTACATAATGGTGTCCTATCGTCAACTCCACATTCAGTGATGTCACATTGCTAGCCTGAAATTGGCCACGGTGGGAGTATCTACACCATGGAAATTGGCAACTGCTATAAACCAGGGCTTTTTTTCCCCTAGAGAGCTGGTTGTTACACATTTACGAGCACACCGATGTAGAGTCTATTATGTAGTCCTCTTATATTCACTCTTAGGTGAATCTGCTTTTAGAATCTTACTTACAGAATTAAGTGGACTGGGTTAAGAAGTCTTTGCTTTATGCTAATCTCTCTGATCCTTATCACTATGCTAAGTTTTCATAATCAAGGAGCCTGCAGCCCAGGAGGAGGTCTTAGCCACAAATAATGTCACAAGAAGACTATTTGAAGGAACAAGGCTATTCTTTGACAAAACTTTATTTAGCACCTACTGTGTGCAAAGCTGTGTGTGAAGGCTAGGGAAGATAGTAGTCTGTGTTCTCCAGGAACTCACTTTAGAGGAGGTGACATGAAACCTTTGATGATACAAGGTGACAAGTGGTATGTGCTACAATGGAGACACAGAAGCATGGAGCAAAGAGAAGCTAACTCAGACACCATGAAACAGACTTCAGCGAGAACCTGGCCTACCAGCACCAGTGTCTCTCTTGTTCTCCACTGTGTCCCTAGCACCTAGCACAGTGCCTGGCACAAGGTTGGATGAATGAAGGAGGGAGCAGTTTTAATCCTGGAAAAAGTAAGGCTGCCAGATAAGAAAGGGTAGAGGGAGGGCATTAGAAAAACATAGCACATGCAGAGACATGGGAAGCAAAAGCACTCAGTGAGTTTGAAAAGGGAAAATATAATGTGGCATGACGGGTCCAAGAGCCAGAACTAGTAAGGATGCAAGTATGGAAGAGGAGTCCTCTGTCTCAAATCTCTAGAGAGTTCTCAAAAGACAAAAGGAGTTGGCTTACTCTCTGCATCCTTGGGGGCAGAGCTAGGGGCAGTGAGGGGAGTCACGGAGAATCAGATATCAGTTAAAGAACTTTTTTTTAAAATGTTTATTTATTTTGAGAAAGAGAGAGAGAAAAAGAGAGCTTTGCTAGCAGGGCATGGGAGTAGGGGGTGGCAGACAGCAAGAGGGGGAGAGAGAATCCCAAGCAGGCTCTGTGCTGTTAGTGCAGAGCTGGATGCAGGGCTTGAATTTAAGAACTGTGAGATCATGACCTGAGCCAAAATCTTGAGAGCTGGACACTTAACCGACTGAGCCACCAAGGCACCCCAGTTGAAGAATTGTCCAACAGTGCATTGAATGGTCTGCCTTGGAAGGCAATGAGCAAGTTCCCTAAGAAGGAAGCAAACAGGTATCAAACTTGTAACAAATTGCTATGGGTACTTTTTTTTTTTTTCTGAATAGATTTTGGAAGAATTTATCAAGTCTCCTTTCTTCAAGGACAACCATCTTCCTGGAGAACTATCTTCAACAATTCTACAGAAGACTCAGAGATTTTCCTCAAATGCTTGCTTCTTATGTCAATCATTGATTAAAACCGAGGACAAAAGGGGTGCTGAAGCCTCCCCCGTGAAAGAATAATATCTTTTCAAATCACTGAGGTCTTCACTCATCCACGAAACAATCATTTATTCCATTTCTTTGTGTGTCAGGGGCCTTGCTAAGTCCTGGAAGTACAGATATAAATGAAAAAAGGCCCCTGCTCCCCACAGTACTGAGTGGAAATGCAAATATTTACTCCAAAATGCAAATAAATATTTACACGCCAGTAGCTACAATACAAAGTGCTCTGGGAAACACAAAGACCAAAAATTTGCTTTGCTTGGGGGACTCAGGGAAGGCCTTGGAGAAGAAAGTGACTCAGAGCTGACTTTTGAAAGTGAAAAGGAATTCACTAGATAGAGAAGGAGAAAGATGATGCAGGCAGGAGGAAAGCATATACAAACATGTGAAGGTGTGGGAAATCACAGCCAATTTGGGGAAGTGAGTAGTGAAGTGTAGGGTCGATGGGAGTGGTAAGTAGGAGCCAAAATGCCCACAGTCCTGAATCCAACGTTACCAGTTTTGGATTTTATTCTGTATATGATAGGAAACCAATAATTTTTTTCTGTTATTTATTTAATAAACTTTTCATTTTGGAAAGGCTTTTTTTTTATTTTGGAAAGATTTTAGATTCATAGAAGAGTTACAAAGATAGTAGAGTCTTATCTAAGAACCCTATATCCTCTACCCTACTTCCCCCAATGCTAACATCTTACATAGCCAGGGAACCTTTGTCCAAACGAAGAAACCAAGATTGCTACATTACTATTAACTAAAGTATAGACTTTATTCACCAGTTTTTCCACTAATGTCCTTTTACTGTCCCAGAATCCAATCCAGGGTACCACATTGCATTTAATGTTATATATTTATCTATTTCCAATCATGGATTTTAAGGGGAAAGTGATGTGATCAGATTTGTCGGTCGAAATAATCAGAATAATTCTTAGGGCACATGGGAGGAACATAAATTGAAGGGGCCCAGTTTAGGGGTGGCAGCCTTGCTTAGAAGCTGTTGGCAAAATCCAGGTAAGGGATGACAATGGCCCCAACTCTGGGAGCAGTGAGGATGGAGAGAAGGATTGAGACATTTTGGGGTTTCATGGTAGAGACCTTTCCTGAAGTAAAATGGGCAGGATATAGGACAGGCCAATCTTAATTCGTCTCTTACAACTAAGACACAGATATATATGTATAGCAGACTTTAAATAAAGATGGAGAGGGGCACCTGGGTGGCTCAGTCGCTTAAGTGTCTGACTCTTGATTTCAGCTCAGGTTATGATCTCATAGCTTGTGAGATCAAGCCCTGTGTCAGGCTCTGGGCTGACAGCACAGAGCCTGCTTGGGATTCTCTCTCCCTCCCTCTCTCTCTCTCTCTGCCCCTTCCCCATGCACACTCTCAAAATAATAAACATCTAAAAAAAAATAAAGATGGAGAAAGGAAAAGATCTCTGACTCAGAACCTTGGGATGAGACTATTTCTGCAATTAAGCACTAAATTTTACTGTGCTTCCTGAAAGGCAAGGCAAAAAGGGAAGCACGATGACACGCATAGCTCTCATTATCTGTTAAAATAAGGTATACTCAAGGGAGAGAAAGAGACTGGCCGGATTGGAGTGGGAGAAATTAAGCCTGAAGGGCACCTTTGGGGCAGATCATGCTTGTCCCTGATTCGGAGAGCCCCGGGGAAGTTCTGTCTCTGAGATCACTGGTTCCTCCCCCCTGCTCTCTGTTCTGGAGGGGATGGCCTGGCAGCACTTGGGAATGGGGAGCCCAGCCTTATCGCGGGAAGCTATCTTTCCAGAAGTGTGCAGAGCTAGAAATGATTCTCTACCAGAGTGGGATGTGGCTTGGCCTCCCATCTCACCTCTCACTCTTCTGGGTGCTCACTGGGCTTTCCAGTAGCTCTGCAAGAGAAGCTGGGCAGGAAGCTGAGATCCAAAGCAGGATGGATGAACTTCACCAAAATGGCCCAGCAAGCTAGGGAGAGAGCCGGGAGAGACCCAGGCTTTGGATTTCAGAGCCTGGGTGTTTCTTATCTGGAAAGCTCAAGCGTCCTACTAATTCATGCACTCATTCCACACAAGGCATGGAGCATTAATCATGGGTTTCAGGGCGGCACCCACAGGGAGCTCACGTTGGTGGGAAAGGTGACTGACAATCAGCTCTCACTGAAGAGGAATGAAGGCGGTCATCACTCTCAGAGAGGTGGGAACCTTACCTGCAGAGACAAAGGAGAGACCATGTCCTCCTTTGGGAGTGGGAGGGGGAAAGGTAGAGAAAGACTTCCAGAGGAAGGGCCAAGAATCCAGCTGGACTGGATTTCAACCTAGGCACCTAGCGTGTGGGTAGGAAGGGGAACTGGTAAGGGTATTCTAGGTGCATGGGATTACGACCCCTTCTTTTTGAGATGTGAGTACTTTGACGTTCATTACCTCATTTCATCTTCGCAAAAAGAAGTGGGAAGATATTAAGATCCGCATTTTAGATCCTGAGATGGCGTGTCCAAGACCACAAACAGAATTAAGAATGGCAAGTGTCCTGCCTGACTCCATCGAGAGTGATGTGCACGCACCGCCCAGAGCCCTACCCTGAGCGCCTCGCGGGTCCCGCAGCTCGCTTCGCTTCTCCCACCCGAGCATCTCATCCTTCCCCGCCCCCAAGTTTCACCTGAAGCCTAACTGGGTTGCGTCCTCCTGCTCTCTGGGCGCCTCGGGGAGTCAGGGGTTAAAGCCCGTGGCCCGGGTGGCCCCTTCCCCCTCCCCAGCCCTCTCGCCTCCTCTCGGCGCCGCGCCTGGAGCGTGCGTCCCAGAGACCCGCACCAGAGAGGAGGGGTAAAGTGGGCCTGTTTCTCGGGTGGCCAATCCACCGAGCCCGCGGTGCCCCAGAGGAGGCGCCAGCGCTAGGCCAGCGCCAGGCCGGGGCTGCCTGCTTCCCGCGGCAAAGTACAAATGCGCCCGAGCGCGGCGCCTGGCGCCCTTGGCGTGCACAGCCGGCCCGCGCTCAGCCAGCCCCCGTGGCCGCCACGCCGTCGCCGCCGCCGGTACCGCCGCCCCGCCGGGCCCCAGGACCCCGCAGCCCGACCCCGAGCCCACCGAGCAGGGGGCGCCGGCCGATTCTAGCCTGCGCGCCGGGAACCGCCCGCTGCTCCCGCGCGCCTCGCCCAACGCTGCGCGCTCTGCAGACCCCTGTCCTCCCCGTCTTTCTCCTCCTCCCCTCCCTCTCACCTTCTCCTTTGCTTTTATTGCTTTCCCTTCTTGCCGTACCTTCCTCCATCTCTCCATCTCTCTGTCTTTCCTTTTCCCTTGTCCTCTTTCCTCCTTCCTCTTATTCCCACCTTGGACCTCTCTTTCTGTTCTCACCGCCTACTCGACCCTTCTCTGACTCTCCACTGTAGCAGCAGCCCCCCCTGGTTGCTTTTGTGCCCCTGTGCCTCAGTGTCCTCATCTCAGTTTCTCCCGACGCCCCTCCTGGCTCAGCGCCTGGCGGCCTGGCCCCGGGGGAAGGAAGGATGGTTCCCGAGGTAAGGGTCCTCTCCTCCTTGCTGGGACTCGCGCTGCTCTGGTTCCCCTTGGATTCTCACGCTCGAGCCCGTAAGTAGGGGAGGGGAGGGCTGGATAAGCAGAGGAGGGATGCGAGCCCCTGGGATGTGCAGGGAAAGTGCCAGGACTTGGGACCCCACACTGTTCTGGCAGCCTTCCAGGCAGCACCTGTGCGGGGAGAGTGGAGACTCCTCTGCCGACCAGTATGGGCTGATGAGTCTGGGATACTGGGGGGAACTTGGCAAAACTCAGGGCCAGGGGGGCTGCTGCCAGGGACCTGAGGAGAGGGGGACTGAGGGCAGTGGGAGAGAAGGCAGGACACTGTGCGCATGTGTGTAGGCTGGTGGTGGTGCTTCATATTCTCAGCAGAGAGCAGGGTATGTTTGGCTGCAAGGGTGTGAAGAAGGTGATGGAGATGTAAAGACTATTGTATTCAAAGGCAGCCGGTGCAAAGAAAGAAGAGCTCGCTAGGTAACCTCATTCTGTTATCCGCTGTGATCCTCACGTGACTCCCAAGAGGTGGGTACTATCATTTGCATTTTACAGATGAGAAAACTTAGGGTAACAGAAGAAACTTGCTGAAGTTTACAGAGCTAGTAAGCCATCCAACGCCAGAGCTCTCCAATTCCAAATCCTATGCTTTTCCCCCTGCTGCACAGCAAAGCATCTGGAAGGAAACCTGATTTGGAGCTGTAAGACCCTGGGAGGCAGCAGGGCACAGGGAGATAGACCAGTCTTCACTATCCCAGATCTTCTGAATACCAGCTGATGGAGGGCACCTCTCTAAGCCTCAGTTTCCCAATCTATAAAATGGGAGTCAAAAATCCCAGGACTGTTGTGAGAATTAAATCGGAGAAAATATAATAAAGCAACTAGCTGGTACATGGTAGCGTCTTAAAAAAAAAAATCAGTTCCCGAATTCATGCTTCTCCACTTAGACAGTGTAACCTCAAACAGTTTATATAATCTCTCTGCAGCTCAGTTCCCTCACTGCCTCTGCCAGAGGCTCCTGGACCTCCTCTCCATCCCCAGTCTCTTAGAATACTGTGAGGATGGAAAACAAAACCAAGATTCTCTTGATGAGAAGGAAGGAGTTTAGTTCAAACCCTGAAATACCTGATAAAGAAACTGAGGACAAGGAGGGGCAGTGGTTTGCTCCAGGTTACACAGCGCAGAGCCTGGGATGAAGACCCCAGGTTCCCAACTCCCCGCCTAGCGCTCTGCCCTCCCCACAGCTCCACTCCCCCATTGCTGCCTTTCTTGGGCACATGACTTTCCTGAGCTGGCAGTGCTGGATTTTGTTTCATTCTTGTCTCTGCTTGTGAGGGCAGGCTGCAAGTCTGGTCGTCTCTGGGCTGCCCTTAGCATGAGACTCATAGAAGTCCTTAGTAACAAGTAATGGAAGGAACTCTGTTGGGTTCAAGTCCTGCCTCTGCGCCTTAGCGGCTGTGTGACTTCTCATAAGTCACAACTTCTCTGAGCCTCGATTTCATCACCTAAGACACATACTTACCTGGAACCCAAAGAGTTCTTGGGAGGATTAAGGGAAGTGACTGTGTTCAGTCAGCCAGCACAATGCCTAGTACTCAGTAAATTCCTCCTCCCCTTCCTTGGGCCCTGGAGGTTTCCTCCTAACACTTACCTGTTGTTTCTTAAAAGGGACTTAGTACAGAATGCCCTTAATGCCTGCCTCCCTTCCTCTTGGCACATCGTTCTTAGCTCCCAAGGTGTTTCTCCGGGTACTGTTGCCCCTGATGCATCTTGGAAAGATGTCCTAGAATCAGATCGTTGTGCATTGCTCTTGTCCTACCCACACCCCTGCTCTTGGCCTCCCATATCTTGCCAGGCCTTCACCACCTTGCCAGGTCAAACTTCTTCCAGCAAACTTTCCCTGGCCACCTGATCCACTCTGCTCTCCTTCCTCTGTGCCTCCACTGACCTTCAGGCAGTGTCTTAGGGAGAGACACACAAGAAAACAACTCAGAGAAGACTTGAGTTAAAGTGAGGTGGACTGGCATTCAGAGGGGTATGTTCAGATTCTGGGATGTCAGAGCTGAAAGAGCCTTTGAATATCACCTGCTTCTGGGGCACCTGGGCGGCTCAGTCGGTTGAGCACCCGACTTCAGCTCAGGTCATGGTCTCACATTTTGTGAGTTTGAGCCTCACGTTGGGCTCTGTGCTGACAGCTCGGAGCCTGGAGCCTGCTTCGGATTCTGTGTCTCCCTCTCTCTCTGCCCCTCTCCTGCTCATGCTCTGTCTCTCTCTCAAAATAAATAAACATTAAAAAAATTTAGAAAATAGTCTGCTTCTACCCCCCCCCCAATTTTCCTATAGTTAAACTGAAGCCCAGAAAGTGGGAGTGACTTGCCCAAGTTCACACAAAGAATAGATTTGTTGCTTATGGGTTGTGTGAATTTGAACAGATCACTTCCCTGCTCGGAGCCTCACTTTGTCTAGTGCTGACAATCTATGAATCTAGGAACAATCCTATTCTTTTTTTTTTTTAACGTTTATTTATTTTTGAGACAGAGAGAGACAGAACATGAAACGGGGGAGGGGCAGAGAGAGAGAGGGAGACACAGAATTGGAAGCAGACTCCAGGCTCTGAGCCATCAGCCCAGAGCCCGACGCGGGGCTCGAACTCACGGACCGTGAGATCGTGACCTGAGCTGAAGTCAGAGGCTCAACCGACTGAGCCACCCAGGCGCCCTGGAACAATCCTATTCTATAGTCATTTGCCAGAGTCCTATTTGGAGGTCTCTTATGATGGTCCTTGTGTTAGTTCAAGTAAGATCTAAGGCCCGTTGTACATAAGAAATCTCCTGGTGACACCTTAGGTGCTTTCAGAAGTGATACCAACGGATGGGAATTCTCAAGTCTGTGTCATGTCAGACTCCTGAGGTGGCTCAGCCCTGCGGAATGCCAAAGGCCTGTGAACACACATGGCAGTTTGCTCCTCAGTTACAGTGCAAAAAGGCTATTCAAACAAAGGTTATTCTGTCCTTGGCTCCGTTTCCAGCCACAGATTGAATTCAACCCGGACTGAGTCTCAGCTCTGGCCACAGGCTGAGCCCTGATCCTCAAAGCCCTGACCACGGACTTAACCCCGATTCCAGGTCTGTGACCTGGTCACTGACTGGTACTGACCCCAGCCCCAGGTGAAGACACATACATGTATGATGTTAGTCAGTTTGGGTATCCATTTCTCTGTGGAATGAGAACCGGCCTAGTATCTTGATTCCCTCTCCGGTGTTCTTCCCCCTATGTCAGCGCCTCTTCCTTGTGCTCCTCCCTTACTATTGCCACCCCCTTCCACCCGCAAGGTATCCGGCTCACTTCTGCTTTCTCTTCCCTCCCGCTGTCCAGTCCTGCTTTCAAGAGACAGTCAGTTATCAGGTAAAACCATCAATTGCTCTAGCCTCTCTCCAAAGGTGATGTGAACTGTGGGAATTGAGGCTCTGTTCCCAAGTGACAGAATCCCAGACTGCAGAAGCAGAGATAGGGCAGGAAGGGAGCTCCCATCGTATGAGTAGTACAGAGGACAAACTTGGAATCAGAAGGTCAGGGCCTCAGCCTGGCTCTGCTACTAATTCCAGCCACGCAGACACCAGACAAGTTGCCTTTCTCTCCCCCTCAGTTTTCCCAGCGGTAAAGAGAGATGGTTGACCCCAAGAGACAATCATTGAGGACACTTCTGGCTTTAATATCCCGTGATTCTAAGACTCTAAGATCCAAAGATGCTGTTGCCTTGATTCTGAGCCTGTTCTGGGCTTTGGGAAAGGAAGTCAGGGTGTTTAGGTCTGCAGCCTTGTACTCCTGTCCTGCTAGGGAGGAGTCAATAGATCCTCAGACACCAGGAGTGGCCCCTCCAGTACTTAGGAGGCCTAGAATAGTGGGTGTGTAGGGGGACCCACCGGCAGGGACCCTGCCCTGCTTTTCAGCTTAGTTGCATCCCCATCTACCTGTCCAGATTTACACGGGGGAGGGGGACACCTGAGTGAAGGCTTGACATCTGGCTCCAGGCAGGCCCCTCTCTGGGTCTGTCTAGGTGGTTCTGCACTTCCTCACTCCCACCAGTAGAGGTCTCTGTCTCACTCACTGGCTAGCTGGCTGCTGAGCAGGAGCTGGGTAACAGCTGCGCAGTTGTTCCAGCTGTTGCACCTGTTCCAGGACTGGCCTCTCAAGTTCCCCCCGCCACCAGCCATGGCGCCGGTCTCTGGGAGAGGGATCCTGAATCCCTTGGACTCCCAAAGAAAAGGACTGGTGTGAGAGCGGTGCCCCTGGGAGATGCAGTGCTGAGATCATTTCAGGCAACCCCCTGGAGGGGATCTCATCCCATCCCAGAGAAGGCGGTTCCAGTCTTCTTATGTTACCCATTCTTACAGCTGGGATTCTTCCTTATATCTCACCTGGATCCTTTTTTCGCAATTCAAAGCCATTTCTTCTGGTCCTTCCCCCTTAGGGAAGGGGTGTTCCTATAAGCACCCCCTTCAGATCTGAAGACTGCCACTGGAGTTTGTGCTGGCATAAATCAATGATCTTAGGCAAGTCCCGACCTCTCTTCTCGGACTCAATTTCCACATCTGTAGTAAAGGATTGGATGTCATCTCTCAGTCCCTGACTTTCTAAGATTCTGTGAATCTAAGTATCTATGTCCAAGGCAGAACACAATGTAAACGGTCTCATCTCTGCCCACCCCCCCCCCCGCCCCCGACACTTGCTGGTAACAGAGCTGCCTTTCCTGGTTTGACAGGTCTCTCATTTCAGGTCCTTCTGTACTCCTGAACATCCATCATGTGCCAGAGAAGAGGAGTCAGGTTCAGAGAAGTGAGGGCCCTTTCCCTAGGTCATACAGCTTAGCTACTGAGGACCTGAGGTTTTCACTTCTGATTCCCTTAGGAGGCCTCCCCCATTGGGTGCCAGTGCCCAGAGCAGAGCTTATGTCTTAGAGGGAAGCAAGTTTGTTTGCATGAAAGGGAACTATAAATAAATAATGGCTGTGTGGGCGCAAGGGAAAAGATGTAAACTTTCTCACATTCCTGCGCAGCTGGCTCGCTCAGGTTTCTTGAGTTCTTGCAGGCTGGGGACAGGCCAGCCACAGTCCCAGGCCTCTCTCCTCACACCCCAGATCCCCTGGTCCCTTCCAGCCTCCCCTGCATCCCAGAAGCTTCTTTTTGGTTGTCTTTTCTGTTTCTTCTTGGAAGAATTCCTAATCACACTACCCACTCCTAACTATCCCCTATGAGGCCTTGATAGCATGAGAGTTTCAAAGCAGACTGTGGGATGACCTTGGATGGAACAGATTGGAAACTTTGACTTACATGTGAAGATCATGGAATTGCTCATCCCCTTACCTACCCGGGCTTCTGCCCTTTTTTACATGGTATTTGGCTTGGGAGTTTAGATGGTGAGGGCTGGAAAGGGGAGGTCAAAGGCTAGTTCCGGTTAGGTGGCAGGGTCAAAGTGCTAAGGGTCAAAGTGCTAAAAGTGCTATCTTACCACATGATGAAGTATTTTCTTTGTTAAAGAGGTTTCCAGGATTAAGGACCATCAATCACCTCCTCTTCCAGAACTTCCCCTCTCCGCTGACTCAATTCTTTCATAGCACGTTCATTTATTGAGCACCAACTCTGTGTAGGACCTGTGCAGAGCACTGGAGACCCAAAAAGTAATGAGATGTGGTCCCTGCTCTCAAGAAGCTCACAGTTTAGTAAGGAAGAAGAATGCACTTAATAAGTACTTCAAACCCAGTGACAGGAGTTGTCACAGAGGGCTGAACTCTGTTCTGTGGGAGCCCTGAGGAAGGACTGGCAGCTGGCCTGGAAGGGTGGGGTGGCTTCACCAAAAGGGCAGCATCTAGACAGGCTTTTGAAGAATGAAAATGAGTTGGCCAAACATGGAGTTGGAGAATCACATTCCAAGTGAAGGAAACAGCATGGGAAGGCGCAGAAGTGCGAAAGAACCTGGTGGGGTGGTGAAAGAGTGAGAGATTCAACAAGAGGAGGGGAGGCTGAAAACGAGGCCACCACTGACAGTGTTGCTGGAAAAGCAGGCAAGAGCCAGCTCATGGCAGTCTGAGGTGACATGATAAGATTTAGAGTCTATGTGGTAAACGCTGTTGCCCTGAAATCAGATGGGACCAACTAAGTCCAGCGACTTTAAGTCAGTGTCAAGCTAGGGAAGAGCTTTGGCTATGGCCTATTCAAGTGGATGCTTCGAGCAGGAAGGGGAGCTAGCACCCGGCACGTCCCAGCCACCTGCAGCGGCCTTGCGTGAACCACAGTCACCCCCACCTCTGTGCCTTTGCACGTAGCTCCTGACCTGCCTGACAGGTCCTTCCCCTCCGTCTGCACCTTGTTAACCCCTCCAACATCCAGGTCAGGCATCTTTTCTGGGGGGAAGCCTTCCCCAAAGACTCTGTGCTTTCACTGTCATAGAGCTTGTCACACTGTATGTACAGTTGATGCTTGAACAATGTGGGGGTTAAGGGAACCAAGCCCCTCAGAGTCAAAAACCTGCCTTTAGCTTTTGACTCACCCCAAAACTTAATAACTGGTAGCCTACTATTGACTTGAAGCCTTACCGATAACATAAGCAGTCAATCAATACATATTTTGTGTGTTATATGTATTACATATGGTAATCTTACAATAATGTCAGCTAGAGAAAAGAAAATGTTATTAAGAAAATCATAAGGAAGAGAAAATACATTTACAGTGCCGCGGTGTAAAAAATCCACATATAAGTGGACCTGTGCAGGGCAAACCTGTGTTGTTCAGGGTCAGCTGTATTATATCTATCCATCTTCTTCATTAGGCTGTGAGCTTCTTGAGAATGGGGATTGTGTCTTACTTAGTCATGGCCCAGGCCCACAGACTTGTAGAAGACTTGATACACGAAAGCTCAATAAATGAATGAATAGCAGGAAGTAACATTACTACACCTAATGATAATAACACTTTCTGTTTTTGTGTCAAGTGCTCCCCATTCACCTGGTTGTTCAGGCCTGAAACCTCAGTCCTACTGCTGTAGACTGTTCCTTTATCCTCCCCGCCCACATCCAGCCTGCCCCAAAGCCCGCCCACCATACCTCCTAAGTGTTCCTCAAATCTGCACTTTTGCCCGTGGGCACAGCTTCCGTCTTGGCCCAGGCCAGCATTCTCTCACAACCAGTGACTGCAACAGCCTCCCTGGTCTCTCTGCCTCCAGTTTTGCCCTCCAACTCCTCCAACCCATTCTCCACTCCTGTGGCCACACTGATAATGCTAAAATGCAAACCTGACCATGGGCATGCCCCGGTTTAAAACTTTTCCGTGACTTTCTTTTGCCCTCTGGATTCTCAAGGCCCCTTGTGAGCCTCTCCCTCCCTCTCCAGCCTCCTGACCCCTTTCATCTCTGTATCCCATCCCTGAGGTCTGTGTAGGCAGAGGGGGCGTTGAGGGAATCTGGCTTGTGAGTGTGGCTAGGAGAGTGTGGGGAGCCACAGGAAACAGGGTTGGTGAGGTTGTAAATGACACCTGGGAGATGTGACCTCAGTGGCAGGTACCCTGATATTCATGCCCTAATGGGTGTCTGGGGGCTGCCCATAAAATTGTGGGAACAAATGGAATACCATGACAAACAGACTGTTAGGGAAGTTTGGAGTCAGCACCCAGATCTGCTTTTTGTTTTTAACCTACCATTTACATTTATTTATTTTTGATAGAGAGAGACAGAGCACAAGTGGGGGAGGGGCAGAGAGAGAGGGAGACACAGAATGCGAGGCAGGCTCCAGGCTCTGAGCTGTCAGCACAGAGCCCGACGCGGGGCTCAAACTCACAAACTGTGAGATCATGACCTGAGCCAAAGTCAGATGCTTAACTGACTGAGCCACCCAGGTGCCCCTAACCTACCATTTAACAGAGCATCTAATACATGTCAGGCACTAGGCACGTTGCATATATTATCTGATTTAATTCTACAATAACCGTGAGAGGTAGCCAAAACTGATCCCGTTTAACAGATATGGAAACTGAGACCTGGAGCGATTAAGTAATTTGTCTAAACTCAGGCTACAGATAAAAGCCAAATCCAGTTTGAATCCTGACCTATCTGACTCCAAAGCCAGGGTCTTTGGACTATATACACATACTTACATGCATTTTGAGGTGTAGGAAGCTTGTCCAACTTTAATTCTTCTCTATCTAAAGCCTGGAACAGGGCCAACTGTCCTTTTCCTCCACTGCTGTCTTTTCCCTGAGTTAGACATCACTGCTAGGGGCCATTAACTCCAAAAGATCCTCAAGAGCAGGCCCAGTTGCCCCCTGAGTTGGGGAGAGGAATGTGGGTACAGGTGGATGGGATGAGGTACGGTGGTGGGTGGAGAGGGGCAGCGGGGCAGGCCCAAGGGCAGGGCAGGTGGGAGAAGGCCACAGAAGATCAAGGGAGCAGATGGGAAAGGAGGGGATGTGAGAGACAAACTTGGCCTCCTTCTTCATGTTACTCACTGGCTCCCTGAACCTTATCCTAGCCCACCTTGGAAGCCCCGAGAGCTTGGGTGTGTGGCACCACCAATATATCCTAAATCATGGAAGCTTGAAATGATCAAATCTTAGAACCACAAAATCACAGAAGCTTCATGTTCTCATGAAATGTAGGCTCTTAGAAGCACAGAATTCTCAAATCTTCAATCTTAGAAACTTGCAGTCTTAGAATTGAGAAATCACAGACTCATAAGCAGTATCTGTGCAGAAACCTTTGGAGATCAAAGTTCGCCACCCCCCTTATTTTGCAGAAGAGAAACTGAGGCTGAGAGAAGGAAGAGCAAGGCTTCCTCATTGTCACAAGGTGATTTGGTGGCAAAAGGAGTTACAGCTCCTCCCAGCCATAAGCAAGGATGGGTGCTAAAGCCAGGACTGCAGGGATGGAAGAGGCTGCAGCCTGGCCGGTCCTCTTTCTGCTTGGCTTTGGCATGGCCTTGGGGCACTCACCTCCCTGGTATAAGAGGGAGCCCCAGGCAATGCCACCCTTCCTTGTGCCTCTCACCTTGGAAGGTGTGGTTGGGTGGGGTTGTGGCCACAGGGCCTCCTGGGGTTGAGGGACCGGCCTGCCAGGCCCCACACGTTCTCAGCCACTGCCAGGTCTGTTGGTGGGGCAACCGGCTTCCTGGCCTGGGCATGGGCTGAGCCGTTCCCTCTGTCTCCGTGCTCTGAGCAGGCGGCAAGGGGGAGGGGTGCCAACTGGCACAGGGGCCAGGCTACAGGGCCGCCCCAAGGAAGGTGGGAGTAGAGGGTTTCTTCAGCAAGGAGGCTCAGACCTAAGGCTTCTTCGAGGTTGTGTTGCAATCGGCCCCCTCCCGGGTGGGGGGAGGGGACTGAGGAAGAAAGACATTATTCAATCCTTGGAGAGTTGGGCTGGCTCTGACAAGCACCCCAGCTGGGGCTGTGTCCCGCCTTCTCTGCCAGCGGGGGCTGAGAGATAAACACAGCTCATTTGATACGGGCCAGCCTGGGCCTTGTTGGGAACAGGATCTGCTGTCTGATCCCCCCTCTACTTTAGGGAGCTGGGGAGGGGGTGGGGAGAGAACCAAGCCTTGTGCTGCTACAATCCCCAGCGGCCACTGAAGCACTCTGAGGGCATCATGACCGGGACTTCAAATCTTTGTTCCTGGAGGCCTGAGAGGCAGAGCAGCAGTCATGCAAGGAACCAGAGGGAGGCCGGTTCCAGCTTCTTACAGGGGAAACTTTCTGCAGGTTAGGAATGGCCCCTGAGCCTCTCTCCTCTGGAGGTGTGTGCCAGGGACCCGCCCCAGCACCCCTGACTTGGAGAGGGGATTTCTGCATTGCACGAGCTGGCCCTGCTGGTGTGCTGCTTTCAGCTCTCTGTGATTCTGTGTGGTCCAATATCTAACAGGAAGACTCTAGGAAGTGGGCAGGAGGAGGTATGAAAGGCACCTTCTAGATTCTAGACCAGTAGGGAACAGGGAAAGAAAATAGAGAACAGGGTAAGGTGGCGGCTGAGGCAGAGAGAGGAGCCCCTAGGCCCTGGGATTGGGCAAAAAGCCATGGAGTGGGGAGGTGAACTGCGGAGGGCTCTGCCTGGGAGTAGAGTCCTGGATTTAAAACACTAGCTGGATGGCCTAGACAAGTGCATCCTCAGTTTTTCCATCTAGTTTTCTCATCATTACGGTAACAACCCCACGACCCTGTTAGAGGGACACTATCATCTATTCAAGATGACCCATCTTACAGGGTCATTGTTACCACAATTATCATAATCCTAGCGCTCGACTAAGTGTTAGGAACTGGGCTAAGTAAGCCCTTGACCAGCATCATCCAATTTAACGTCCAAAACAATAATGCCAATGAGAGAATTAAGTAGTTTATGTAAAGAGAAGATAGTCAATAAATGTTGGCTCCTTTTTCCATAGCTCAGTCTCATCTAATTCCACAAACCTTGGGGACAGCTTAGCTTGTGCTAGGCATCCCAGTTCCTCCCTAAAAGAGTTTTCCTGTAGGACTGACAGCATCCCTTCTGGGTTGTAAAAATCACCAGGTACCTGTGAGGAGGAGATTCGGCGGGGACAGGGCAAAAGGCAGCAGGGTGAGGCACGGGGCTGTGAGCCAGACCTGGAGCCCTGACCCAAGCCTAGGTGGTGATCTGGTAAGAGGTGGGGGCAGGCGGGGAGACTGATTGGCTGTGTGAAGTGAGTGAGGAAAGCAGGATTGCAGGAGATATATCTAACCCACCTGGTGAAACAACCATTTCTCAGTCATTCCTGGAAGCATTCATCTGCATATAGACAACTGACATGCAGATCACAAAAGTAATCAACCATAGTGCAACCATAGTAGTCGCAATGACCATTGTTAAGGAAATTTAGGTGTCAGCTTTCTAAGAACTTTTCACTCCGTAGCCCTTGTTTTCCCAGTTCAAACACTTTCCATCACAGCTTGCTGAGCTGTAAGGACACAGTACAGTATGAACACAGAAAAATTGCTCTGAGTGGCTTTATTGAAAAGGTGGGTCATAGGACCCAGAGATGGTGTGTGTGTGTGTGTGTGTGTGTGTGTGTAGGGAGAGGCTCAGCAGTGGGAAGGGGTGGGGTGCAGAGATGTAGTAAATAAATAAGCAAAATGGGACCAAGGGAAAGGAAGCCAGTGTTATTATGAGGACAGAAGGAACTCTGGACTGAGAGTCAGGAAGCTTGGGCTAGCATCCCTCCTTGGTGACTGACCTTAAAGGTGTAATTTATCCTCTCAGGGCCTCAGATTGTTCATCTAATAACATTTATACCACAATTTAAATCTGTAAACACTTTCACTGTCTGATCCCCCAACTGCCCTATGAGAGAAATGTTAAGGTTCAGAAGGGGGAAGTGACACATCCAAAGTCACACGGCAAGTGTGTGGACAAGCTAACAAACTCAGATATTCTGGGCCCCTGACTGGAGAGCACTTCTGGTGGATTCCCTTTCACCTAAGTGGTCCAGATGACGTCCTTCCTAGAGCCAGAAAGAAGAAGGGATGAAGCAGGGTCTTTGGGCTGGAGACTCCTATAGGACTGACAAAGTACTGGTTGGTTTGCCAGGCCCAGACATGTTCTGCCTTTTCCATGGGAAGAGATATTCCCCTGGTGAGAGCTGGCACCCCTACTTGGAGCCACAGGGCCTGATGTACTGCCTGCGCTGTACTTGCTCTGAGGTACGTTCCTTTGGCCACGTGACCACCTGTGACAGGTACGTCCGGGAGACCCTAGAGAAGTCACCCCAGAGAGAGGGTGGGGCCATGCTACTTCCCTAGCGAGTACGCAATACGTGGGAACAGACAGCTGTGTGCGCCTCCCAGAGATCAGTCACACCACGGGTCAGTGGCTGGGCTGGGCTGGGGACCCGGCCCCTCCATCTTTCAGCCCAGCCTTCCTTCCATGTTGGCTGCTGCCAGCCTCCTTGTGTCCCATGCAGCAGAGGACAAGAGCCTCCCTGTTCTGACCTCCCATTCCTTCCTTTCCTTGTGCTATTTCCTTCCGGCCACCTCTCTTGCTGCCCTGCCTTAGGATGTGCTCTCCCAACTCCATTGGCTCAAATACTGACTCTTTAAGGCTTCACCCAAATGCCCCCCTCACCATTAGCCTTATTATTGGATGCCTCGCCTGCAAGTGTGTCTCCTTCTTGGATGCCACATAAGATTCTCTGTCCCTTTCTCCTGATCACTGTTGGCCAAGTATAATAATTATCTGTGTCTGTCAGTTACTGCCCCTTCTACATGGGGCCCCTGAGAGCAGGTCTTCCTGGCTGCTACTCATGCCCAATTTGGTGTCCTGCCAGAGGCTGAACAAACTGGGGCAGAGACCAGATCTTTTTGTTCACTTCTGTGTCCTTTCCCCCACCCCACCCCAGCACCCTCCACAGAGCCTTGTACTATCAACTGGGTGGAATAAATAAGATCCCCCGGGTGGCCCAGAATTCTCAGGCCAGGTATGAGGGTGGAGGGGTGAGGATGGAGGGGGAATGATTTGGGAGGCTTGAAACACCCCTTCAGCTGCCTGGGCCCAGCCTGGTTGGTGCGATATCCTCAACAGTCTTTGTCTGGGTGCTGGTGCTTGAGGGGGACAGCGTACCTAGCTCCTACCTGGAGCCAGCCCCTTGGCATCTTTCCCTGAACAAAAGCCAAGAGAGGAATGCAGAAAGCCTATAAGGGCCTCCCTTGTTAAGACAATCCTCAAAGTGGGAGCACAGAAGAGCTTCTGAGAAGACATTGGGAGGTGGAGGGGGGTGGACCAGCTCCTCTCCTGACTCTGATCACTGGGGTCTCACTCCTCCTGGGATCTTTCCCTCTGATTTCCCACTGCTTCTACCATGTTGGCCTGAGGCAGAACACTGCTGCCAACGGAGACACAACCCCCCACAACTGCCCCCCCCACCGGTTCTCCTTAGCACATCTGAGGCCAATCAGGCTTTACAAAAAGAACTTTATGAAATATAGCCAGAGAACAGAAAGAAAACCATAACAGAAAATTCCAGACATATCATGCGGTCCAGTTGACAAAGTCCAAGTTTTGTGATCCACTGGAGCTAATTTGTTTCTCCCTCCTCTGAGTTTCCCCAACCCAAGGGATCGTGCCGGTATCTCCAGAAAATATCCTGAATTCCTCTACTTCTCTCCACTGCTCCCCTTAATGAAAGCCACCTTTGATCTCTCCCTGGGCTGTTACACCAGCCTCCCAACTGGTCTCCCTGTTCCCCCTCTAAATCTGTCCTCCACACAGCAGGTAGAATGATCTTTTCTGAACATAAAACTGATCACGTTATTCCACTCTTTAAACCTTCTCATTGCACCTAAAGTAAAATTCTAATTTCCTGCTTTGGGTTCCACAGGAGCTGCCTTCAGCTTCTTTCTCAGACCTCATCTCCTACCTGTGCCAATGCTTCAACCTCATTCCTGCCTGGTGGTTCCTCCGCCTGAAATATGTCCCCCCAGTTGAATCTTCTCAAATGGTCCCTTTCATCTCGCAGTTTCTCACGTAAAAGTGACCTCCTTATGAGGCTTTCTTTGGTAGCTGTTTCTAAAACACTCTAACTTGGTTAGCCCAAGCACATCTCCCTATTTTATTATCATTATAAGTTTAACATCTGAAATGACCTTGTTCCCTACTTGTTTATTTTTTATAGTCTCTCTCCTATTCATAGGATGCAAATTCTGCGAGAGCAAAAACCATGTCGGGTTCACCGCTATGTCCCTAGAGCCTAAAAGAGGGCCTGGCACCCCCGTAGTCGTGTAGTAAATCCTGAGAGAATGAATGAGTCCCCATCCCGTCCACCAGGGGCAGCTCAGCATCACGGAAGTGCAGGGACCCTGGAGACAGTGCTCACCTATTGTGTGGTCTTAGGCACTTTAACCTCTCAGACAGAGGCTCTTTTCTCATTGTGAAAGTGTGGATAGCAGTACCTACCCCTAGGATTGCTGAGCAAATAAAGTGAGATCATATATTTATATATACAAAATAAAGTCCCTACCTAGTAGCCCCTCAGTAAATGGTAGTGATGACTTTCTTGAGAGGCAGTCTGGCTGCATGGCCTTCCACCTGGTCACCTGCCGTTCAACCCCTTGCCTGTCTCTACTTTATTCCTGGCTGCATGTGGCTGATCATCTCTATCCCTTGGCTCCTCCAAGGCTGGAATCAAGAAAGAGATCCTAACTCTTCAGGTCACACAGTTCCTTGCACTCTGCCCTAGTTTCTCATCTGAGGGACTTAGTTCGCCCCTTAGTTCACCTTATTAAGCACCCATGTGTGCCAGGCCTCTAGAAGGCCCCTTTTGGAGCTCAGACCAATTCTGCGGACTCTGGAATGCCCCTTAGCACACTGATTAGTCCTTGCAATCTGGCCGTCTTGAGAAGCAGTGGCCCCAGAGGGACTGGGGTCTGGTCCAGAGTTTTCCATGGGGCAAGAGGTGCTGTCCGGGAACTCGGTGGGCAAGGGGGCTAGAAGCAAACCCGCTGACTTCACAGTGGAACAAAACTGGCTCCCTCCCTTTATCTAAGAAAGAGGCCCTCTATCCCTTCTTTTCTGGCTCTTATTTATTCACTCACTCCTTTGTTCATACTGTAACAGGCAGTAGCCTGGAGCAAGGCCCTGAGCTGACAATTCAGAGATGAACAGACGAGGCATGACCCTTGTTTTTGGAAAAGAATTCGTGGATGAATGCACTAGACAGATGTAAATGGTCTGTGACAACATGTGGTCCAGTTGACAAAGTCCAAGATTCGTGATCCACTGGAGCTAATTTGTTTCTCCCGCCCCCGAATGCCATGACCCTTATAACAGAGGGGAGAGTAAGGTATGGGCCACCTAGGTCGGGCTGACAGACTCTGCCTGGTGAGCTGGGAAACCTCCAGAAGGGGCGGTGGCCTCTCTCTCTTTAGCTCCTCTGTTTCTGCTCATCACTCCCCCTCCCCCATTTCTCTGCCCCATCCCTTCTCTTCCATTTGCTGCCCTTGAAAAAGCGTAAAGAACTTTGGGCCCCTCCTTCTCTGGTGCCAGCTCCAAGGCTTTGTGCAAGGTTACCCAAACCTCCTAGAGATTCAGGGAGTGGATCGCAAAGCCCCGAGTCTTCTCCACATCAGGTTTCTAATCTTGTCCTCATCCCTGTCACCTGCCCTCCTGTGTCACATTTCTCTTGTAACCCCAAAGCTCAGGCTCAGAGGCAAAAGAATGAAGCCCCAGATGTAAGACAACAACAGTCAAGATCAATGTCAGAATAAGTCCAGCCTTTTACCTGTATTTCTCAAACACCGGGAAGGGGACACAAGGTCTGTGCAGGTCCGTGCACACTGTGGGGCACATGAGCAGGGGAAGGGGAGAGACTGGACAAATTGAGTTGATTGTTTTTGTTCTGTCACAGGCTGAAAACAAGTGTAGTGTCCCACAGCTGGGATGGGGTTTTGGGAAAGGTCAGGTTCAGGTGGGAGGCAGTGGTTCTTTGGAATCAGGACCTCCCTTCCATGTCCCCTTCAGAGTGCCCATGTGAGCTGTTACCGCCTCCACTGCCCGCCTGTCCACTGCCCCCAGCCTGTGACCGAGCCGCAGCAGTGCTGTCCCCGCTGTGTGGGTAAGTGGCCTCTCTCTCTTCGGCTCCTCTGTGTTTACTCATCACCCTCTCTCTCTGCTTCTCTGCCCCATCCATTCTCCCCCTTGCCTGCTGACCCCATCCCAATGCAGGCTTCTGGCTAAGAGGCGCCTCTGGCATGAGAGGGGGCAGTCTCTACTATCAGAGGTGTTGAGATGACAAAGGTATTCAGGGGAAGAAACATCCCAATCCCCACGGAGGGCTGGGGTAGCAGCAAATTTCTCATTCTTAAGTAGCTGGGCTTGGCAGAAGGAGGGAGAAAATGTGGAAAGTGGCTGAAGGTAACAGGGGCGTGCTTGGCCTGTGGACAGCACACTTGGGCTCCAATCTCTCTCTGGTTGGCCGGAGCTGGAGGGGGTGGACATGCCCTGTGTAAGTGGGGGTGACTAAGCAGGGGCCCAGAAGCCCTGGAGGGAGATGCCAGGAGTCCCACCCTGGGGCTGGGAATGACTACAGGAGTTGGAGTACACGTATTTGGAGATTTCTCCCAGTGCCGAGGTTCAGGGACCCTATGTGTCTTGATGCTAAATGCTTATGATTCTATGATTTTAAGATTCTAAGAGCCTCTGAGACTGGGATTCTAGGAAGTGAAGGTAAAAGAGAGAAGAGGAGAGGTGGTCTGAGAAGGAACTGGCATTACCAAGTGTATATGTAACCACGTGGCCAATGAGGGGCAGCCAGTGGGGAGACCAACATAATGGTAGGGAGATACTGAGAGGAGAATTAATGCTTAGAAGCATCAGGAAGGTGATAAAAGAGGGCTCCAGACTATGGTCTCCGGCTCTGGAACCAGGGCTCTCCTGGTGAGCTGGGGACCTGTGTGGAGTATGTGTGCAAAGGGGCTCATTTTCCATGCAGAACCCCAGTAGAGATCTGACCACGGCCCTGGCTTGGGTCGCAGATGTTCCTGGCTCTCGGTCCCCTTGGGGAGTAGCGGCTCTGAGCTTCATCCTGCCCCATGAGGGGGTCATCGTGCCTCCTCCTTGGCAGAGGCTCACTCCAGGAGTCCTTACTTCTCCTTGCTGATTTTGTGCATTGGCCCCTTCCTTCTTACATGCTCCTCTCTCCCTCTCCGTGCCCTGCCCCTTTGCCCACCTGGCTGTACATGTTCCTCATAACTCAGCTCAGCCATCCCTGGATGGAAAAGCCCTCCAGGGGCCTCCAGGGGCGGGGGGAAAGGAAAGACCCCCAGGAAAGCCCTCCCTGCCCAACCCCCCACCCCACCCCACCCCCGGCTGAGTTAGGGGCTCCTTCTCTGTGCTGCCATGACTTCTGTGCTTCCATCTGCCCTAGCCCTTACTTCTACAGCAGCACTGCTCGTAGGGTATTTCTCTAACCGCTCAGAATGTGAGAGTCCTGCTGGGAGGGGCTGGGTCTTACCCAGCACTCCTATGCCTGCTACAGAGAAGGTGCTTGGTAAAGGTGTCTTGAGGGAATGAGTGGGTACTGTCAGGAATAGAGGCTTATCCTGCTACCTGGCAGGATGAGGACTGGCTAGTTGGCAGGTGCTGACAAGTGGGGCTGTGGTGGCCAGTGAATGACAGGAGCTTACACCAAGCACAGGGATAGTCTAGATCATTCCAGCTGACTCTACTAGGATATAACTCTGTGTGGGGCCTCGTTTTGTTCACTGCTGTATCCCCACCACCTAGGACAGTGCCTGGCACTAGAGGGGACTCATGGATATGCTCATTGAATGTTAAGTGAACTAATGCAGGTCCCCACTGAGTGGGGCTTTGTGGAGCTGAGGCTTCTGGCACTTGTCAGGGCCAGCTCAGATACTGAGGGGCTGAAAGGCCTTGGTGGGGACCCATCAGAGGGAGCAATCATGGTCAGATGTAGTTATCAGTGAGACCTCTCAATTAGCTAATATGGGGACTGGCTGGGAGGGCCCAAGCCGGAGCTTGGTTTAAATGCCAAGATAGGATAAGATGCAAAATCTTCGGAAAAGTGGCCCAGTGAATTTTGACAAAGCTTTTGGAGTAATGTGAAACCTCAACTTTTTCTTCTTCCTGCCCCGCCTCCACTTGAAGAACCTCACACCCCCTCTGGGCTCCGGGCCCCCCCAAAGTACTGTCAGCACAATGGGACCATGTACCAACACGGAGAGATCTTCAGTGCCCACGAGCTGCTCCCTTCCCGCCTGCCCAACCAGTGTGTCCTCTGCAGCTGTACCGTAAGACCTTCCGCCTTCTTGTGAGCACAGGCCGGCACAGATCGGCCGGCAAAGCGTAATGGTGTGGTATGGTGGGGGAGAGCGGGGGATTGTTCCTCTCTGGTCAAAGCAAAGTGAGAGTGAACGGGCTCAGTGGGGAGGGAATCTCTGAGGTTTGGAATCTCTGGGCTTCCGCATCCTCCGCACGGTTACCACAGTTACCTCGTACTGACATTTGCCCATTTCTGTTTCCCCCAGTAACTCTACACTCCTCAGATAGAGGGAGCATACCCAATTCATTGTATCCTCTGCTGCTACTAGCCCAGGGCCTGGTACACAGATGTGTATAATGATTGTTGAATGAATAAGTGAATGAGTGAATGATCAGCCCTGGGGTACGGAGACAGGGTCAGACTGCTTGTTGCAAATGGATTTAATCTGAAGTTGCTTATACTCCACCTGCTGGGGTCAGGGTTGGGCCTGGGGACAGGCAGAACTGACCCTGCAGTGTTATCAGGGGACAGAGACTAAAGCCAAGCGGGGCCGGATCTGGAAAGTCTTCACCCTTCCCCTCAGTGGGCTTAAGTGTGGCCCTGCTATAGGTTTACAGGTGGCTTTCGCCATGGCATTCTTACCCTGGAGTTTAACTCATCTGTGCATTGGTCGGAGAAACTCCTGCTCTCCTGATTTCCATACTGTCTGCTCATCAAACTTCTCTGGGCCTCACTTCCTCCCAGTGTGGGAGGGAGTCTGACCAGGCGATCACCAACATCCTGTTTAAAATAATAATCTGATTTAGCAGTGACACAAGGGTAAGAGGCCTAGATTAGACGTCAGACACCCATGTTTGAGCTCCAGCTCTGCCACGGTTCCCTGTGTGACCTTGATCTAGTCACTTCCCTGGGGCCTGTGTCCCCATCCATCTTTTCAGGGACAGGATCCTATCAGTCTGAGATTCAGAATCTTAAAGTATCTGTGCTGCAGAGCAAACAACTTACAAATGACAAAGAGTGACCACTTATAAATCAACCTAGAGAGCAATTATTTTTGTCGGGCTTGAGCCTCTTCCAGAGGTCTGATACATTATACCTGCTGGTTCATGGGAATGCCTTGTGTTTATAAACAGTACCCCAAAGACCCTAGGAAAAGGATATTACTGTACTTATTTTCAGATGAGGAAAC
Source organism: Lynx rufus (assembly GCF_022079265.1). Classification (NCBI taxonomy): domain Eukaryota; kingdom Metazoa; phylum Chordata; class Mammalia; order Carnivora; family Felidae; genus Lynx; species Lynx rufus. Next base: position 57,503,109 of record NW_025814897.1, read on the forward strand.
TGAGGCTCAGATCAGTTAAGCAACTTGCCTGAAATCACACAGCTAGTTAAGTGGCAGAGCCAGAATTCAGATGTAGGGCCACATGACTCCAAAATTCATGTTCCTTTCCCCGTGCTGTGCTGCTTCCTGTAAAGGGACAAGGGCCTGGATGAGGAGGAGTCTGTGGAAAGAGACAGAAGTGATGGCATGGCCTTAGGGTGGTGACAACATTCTTATGATTCCTTGTCCCTTCTCCTTGGATACTTGGATCTCCCCTTCTTTCTTCTCCTTCTTGTTTAAATGGGACTGGCTTGACTCCTGGCCTCCTGAGGCTCACTGGAAAAGGAATAGGGAAAGGACTCAAGGTAATATCACTTCCTCCCAGGTACATCATGCCTTCCAGTTTAAGAAGGGTTTTCACAACCATTCCCTCACTTGATCTTCACAACCTAGATGGGAGTGTCCCCATTTCACAGAGGAGGAAATTGAGGCCCAGAGAAGAAAAGTGACTCACCACAGGTCATCTGGCTTCTGATTCCCAGAAGGCTCTTTCCTCTACAGTGTTGCCTCTCTAGGCTGGGTCCTGAAGCTGGGGACCTAGGGTTTTCAGTCAGAGCAAGATGATCCCAGGATGTATCCCATTGATCCCCCTCCTCTCTGCTGGGCCCCCTGTTCCAGGTCAGGGGGAAGGGTGTTGACTTCAGCCCGTAGGCTGGGCTCTAATCCATTCTGCTGGGTTGTGTCTCTGACTTCAGGCAGTTCAGGCAGCTCTCCAGGCTCTCCACTTCTATAGGATGGAAGAATCCCACCTCCCCAGCTTGCTGTGAGAGCCTAGGCAGAGACAGGGTCTGAGAGCACTTTACAAGCTGAAGGATGAATGCTAACTAACGTGGGGCCAGGGGAGGGGGAGGGATTGGTTAGGTATAGGGGATCCTTCCTCTGAGTTGGCTGGGCCTTGCCCAGGATGCTTGGCTGCTCCCTCCCACCCCCACCTCAGGGGACACCTCAAGGCAATTTGCCCTCAGGGCAGGGGGGGGCTCTCCTCACCCCAAGGCTGCCCCTCATCACTCATCTCCTATTTGCTCTGTCAGGAGGGCCAGATCTACTGTGGTCTCATGACCTGCCCAGAACCAGGCTGCCCCGCACCCCTCCCGCTGCCTGCATCCTGCTGCCAGATGTGCAAAGGTGAGTCTGTCCCTAGGTCTGGCAATGCCCACCCCCCCCACCCAAGGGACCTCGCCACGGGCTGTTAGAGGTGGAGGAACCTCAGCTAGGGAAGGACAAATGGCTTGAGCAGAGTGAAGTGCACAGATGGTCAGACTGTTCCCTGTGGGTTGGGTTAGTCCAGGAAAGCTTCCTGGAGGAGACAGGACTGGGGGAAGGGAGTACTTCACAGTAGAATGCTTCCCCAGATATTGGCATTGTGGAAGGGCACTGGACCAGGAGCCAGGTGACTCCAGTTTAGTCCTGGTTCTTCCAGCAAATTCCTACAGATCCCTGTTCCTCTTTGAGCCTCAGCTATGTCATGTGTGCACTGAGAGGTTGGCCTCAGTGATTTATTTATTTATTTATTTATTTACAATTAAAAAAAAATTTTTTTTTAATTTTATTTATTATTGAGAGACAGAACATGAGCATGGGAGGGGCAGAGAGAGGAGACACAGAATCCAAAGCAGGCTCCAGGCTCTGAGCTGCCAGCACAGACCCCGACGCAGGGCTCGAACCCACAAACTGCAAGATCATGACCTGAGTTGAAGTCAGACGCTTAACCGACTGAGCCACCCAGGCGCCCCTGGCCTCAGTGATTTCTAAGGGACTGTCTAATTCCAGGGTTCTTGGTCTTTGAACCAAGAATGCTTGGAAGGAGCCGGACCGTGTGTGAGGCAGGGGCTAGAGAGAGAGAATCCCACTCGGGGCCTTGTGTGCTGGCACCCCGGGGTGAGTGGGAGACAGAGGTCTAGGGTGTTCCAACTAGGACACAGGGGACTGGAGGCGGGTACCTGGGAGGGTATAGTATAGACCAAGGCCTGATGACTTCATATGTGGCTGGATACGGTGGCTCCCCAGGGGACTGCAGCTAAGCAGGCTGTAGGGATGGGATTCCGGGCCCTTGGGTCACCCATGATATGCACTGAACAAGAATGTCTGGCCCAGCCAAGAGGGAGTGTAGGGAAACGGAGGCAACAACCCAGTGTAGGGAATTTGTCAAGCCAACGGTGAAAAGCAGCTGTAACTAGAAGTGGGAATAAGTCCCCACTGGGGCAGAGGGCCCTGCCAGTGCATAGGGACTGCAGAAGTGTCACTAGGCCTGGGAGGTTGAAGGCCTGCAGGGCCCCTATCAGCAAGGCTTAGCAGGTGGAGGTTGACCCAACTTCCCTTTGGGTTTCCAGATGAGTCAAGTAAGAAATCAGCTGAAGAGGACACCACACAGTCACACCGTGAGGCGGTGAGTGCACAGCTTTACTGACAGTCTAGGGAGAGGCGGTGAGGGGGGCTGGTATCCAGGGCCTAAATGCCATGACTCTGGAGCAGACAACACCAGTCGTTGTCCTCATTTCTGTTTTTGTCCCCTAGGTCAGCTCCACGCCCTCCACCACGTCCCAGCCCCTCTCCCTAGCCTCCCATCATGGCTGGTTGGTCAGCAGGGGCTGGGAACAAGTGCCGTGCAGGGCAAGAGCAGGCTCTAAACTTCCCAAGTTCCCTCCTGAGCAACATTCTGACACTGACACTGTTCTATCTGGAGCCTGTATCTGTCCTTAGTTCAGCCTGCCTGTGGGCAGCACATTCCCCAGAGAATGTGGCCTCTGTCCTGGCCCAGCCTTCCCCACCCAGCTCCTGTGGTACTGGTGCTTTGTCTGGGGGTTACCTCTCTGTCCTCCCCTCTGTCTTGGCCCCTCTCCGTCTTAGTCTAGAGTTAGGATGGGCTAAACTTTCCAGCTTTCTCTGGTCAGAGAGGAAAGAGGTGTGAGGATGGGCTTACACACTGACTCAAGTCACCATCCACCCTCTGTGCTATGTCTACAATGTAAACAACTTCACCTTCTCCTTTAGCCTGGGTCACCTGGATCCCGGGGGACGGGAGGCTGACCTCCCCTGCTCAGGGACTCCCCAGGGGTCTGGCCTATGAGCTCTCCCTTCTCCTCTGCTGGCTCATCCTCCCTTCTCAGGCTGGGCCTTTTCAGGCGGAGCGGGGCTCTGTGCCTCAGAGCCTGAGCCAGGCCATCTCCTCGCCATCCCACCCTCTCCCCAGGAGGCAGCGTGCTAAGCAAAGCCCACCCAGGCTTAGTTCCAGGCCCTGAGCAGCTCCTTACTGGATGACGTGAGCAAGTCCCATCAGAGGGTTGGGCTTTTCAATTCCTTCTTGCTACTGTTCCACTTGACAAGCATTTCCTGGAAGCCTCCTATGTGCCTGGGCCTGTGCTGGGGCCTGAGACGGTTTCCTGGGAGCTCCTGTGGGCTCCGTTGGGCCATCAAAAGGCTGACTCAGACACTGTATGGGGCAGGAAGGGGCTGTAGAAGAAGGACTATGAGTGACTTGGTATTGGTGAGGCGGGTAATAAGCCCACCTGCTCCTACCCCTTGACCTCAAGCGCCAAGCCTCTTAACTAGGAGCTGTGATGCGCCTGACCCATTACACTGCCCTCACCCCTTTGTTATCACTGCTAGCCCTGCCAAGACCTGGTCTGGAGGGGCAGGGTTTCAGGATCTTGGATTCCAGGGGCTCAAGAAAGGGGGCTCTGGAGACTTGGTCTCCAGATGGGACCTGTTCTTAGTCTTCCTGCCCTGTAGGATTCTGGGGCCTGGTCGGACCTTCAGAGGCCCATCCCCTTATCCCATCACCTAAATCTTCTCAAGGAATTTCCTGACTGTCATCCTCACTACAGACAAGTAGTTTCTAAGTTTCCCAGGTTCCTAATTGCTGTGTCTCCCAGGTCAAGACCTCAGTACCTCTCTGTTCACCCCAGCCCCAAGGCCCTGGCTCTGATAGTCCTGAGAAGGGGTTGGTGGAGACTGGGTTTCCAAACCACTATCCTCTGAGAGTTTTCAAATATCCATTGTCTGAAAACATCTTAGACCCCATCCAGATCTTTCTATCCCTAGCCTGTGCCTCTCTTTACTAGGAAGTCATGCTGGTTTCTACCTGCAGACCTCACTGCAGCTCTGTCTTGCTGCTCTTCTGCTGACAATGGCCCATCAGTGATCTTCATCCTTCCTGCCATTTGCAGAGACATTCCCAGGATCCGTGTTCAGGGGACAATGGAAGAAAGAGGGTCCTGGGCACCCCAGCTCCCACTGGCCTCAGTGCTCCTCTGGGCTTCATCCCTCGCCACTTCCGACCAAAGGGGGCAGGCAGCACAACAGTCAAGATTGTCCTGAAGGAGAAACATAAGAAAGGTGAGGACGGAACCTCCTCTGATCCCTGAGGTGGGAAAAGGGGGCCCCGACTGCTCCCACCTCCCACCCCTGCACCCCCACCCCCCACTCAGTGGTCCCCTGATCTCAACTTGGCCATGAGCTTGTGGATTCACAAAATATCAAAACTGAAGGTGTCCTTAAGGGCATCAGGTCTAAGCCCCCATTTCACAGATGAGGACCCTGAAGTTCAGAGTACTGAGTGAGAGCCAGAACCAGTCCTAGAACCAGAACTATGGGTCAGCACAACAATATTTTTTGAGCCTCTGCCATGTCTTTGCTGGGAATTGAGGGGCACAGAACAGAGAGATGAAAAATGGTCCCTGTCCTCGAGGGGCTCCAGACATGCAAATAAATTAATATAAGGAAGTGGTGAGGGAAAGTTTTTGACAAAGAAAGGAGGGAGCAGAGCTAGGCTGCAGCAAGATGGCCAGGATGCAGCAGGGAAGGAGGCCAAGTGGGCATTGGTGGCAGCAGAGGGGGAGGAAAGCAGGCTTACTGCGGGGGGACCCCCCCCCCCGCCCCCGACCGGTGGAGCAGGAGGAGCTGCTGTCCCAGCCCCTTTTGTACAGATGGGACACTGAGGCTAAGAAAGGGGAAGGGACCTGCCAGAGCTCACACAGCCAGGTAAGTGTCCGAACTTGATTTCAGCTCTCCTCCCACCAGACATGCTGTGACGGGCAGGGGGGGAGTACTCTCCCTCTTCAGCAAGAACTTTCTGGGCACGTGTCAGCTCTGAGTGCTGAAACAGGGGAGAAGTCAGGGACAAGGGGCCAGGTCTGCAGCTGGCCTCAGCTTTACAAGCAGTGTGGCTGGGCCAGACTGGTGGAGCAGGGGGCTCCCCAAGGCCCCGCCCCCACCTATCACTGGACTCTGGCCCAGGTCTGAGGCACTGACCCTCCTCCCTTCCTGCCCTCCTTGGCCTAGCCTGCGTGCACAGTGGGAAGACATACTCCCATGGGGAGGTGTGGCACCCAGCTTTCCGCTCCTTTGGACCCCTGCCCTGCATCTTGTGCACCTGTCAGGATGGCCGCCAGGACTGCCAGCGGGTGACCTGCCCCACTGAGTATCCCTGCCATCACCCTGAGAAAGTGGCCGGAAAGTGCTGCAAGATTTGCCCAGGTACAAAGAGATGCTGGAGGCAGGGAGGGCACTGCCCTGAGTGGGCCCTGGGTCCCTCTCCCCAGGGCACAGATACTTGGAACATCTCCGACACAGATGGGGCAATGGACTCAGAGCCATAGGATGCAGGGTTTTTAGATGCACTCGAGTGGAAAATGCCAGACTCACAAAATATTAGACTTATGGAATATCTAATGTTATAGTGACAGATTCAGAGGCTCTCAGTCAAATACACAGAATCAAATAACGTTCTGGGTTCTTTGAAATCATAAAATCATAAGATGTTAGGACTTTTAGGAGGAATAGCCAATGTTTATTGTGCATTTACCATGAGCCAAGCAGGTATTTTACATGTGGGAGTTCATGTACTCCTCACCACAAATGGACAGGGCAGGTATCTTTGTCTCCATTTTACAGACCAAGAAAATAAGTGCCCTGTCCAAGGTCACACAGCTCAAATGACAGTTGGAATCCGAACCCAAGTCTGTCTTACTCCAAAGACAATGCTCTTGACCACTGTTGTCTTCTTTTAACCTTCATCTACATATGGGTAAACTGAGACCCAGAGAAAAGAAGGGACTTTCTAAAGTCACAGAGCAATGTAGTCGTGGAGCTGGAATTAGAACTCAGGCTTCCAGACTTGCCAGCTGAGTTCCTCTAACGCTGTCATGTGACCCTAGGATTAATAAGTGTGCAGAAGAAAACATCAGAGTATCTCATTGGGAGGAACAGCCTGTGATTGTCAACAGTAGCTGTTGTGAGGAACAGGCCCATTCCCTCAATCCTGGAAGGAGAGCAGGTGGGGTAGAAGGTGCGGGCTGTGTTGTGCCTTTACCACTTCTGGTTAGAGGGCTGGGTTGGCAAAACAAAAAGGAGAGGAATGGGGAAGAAAAAAGGGGAAGGAAATGTGTGTCGAGAACCTACTGGCACCAGGTATTGTCCTGTGATTTCACCTAGTTCAATTAATCCTCATCTCTCAGCTGTTTTACAAATGAGATCACAGAGTGGCTGCAATCATCTTAAGTCTGCACCTACCCCAGGCTTTGACGTCAGGAAATGTGAGTCTATGTTAGCTTGCTTACCGACGGACTTCCCTAACTTACTGTTGTGAGCTTAGACAAGTTACTTTCCTTTCGGAGCCTCAGACAGAGTTGATGAAAAATGCTTTATAAATTGTAAATCAACACCCAAACAAAATCCAAATATAAGAGGTCACTATTATTTTTCAGAGTAATATGCTATTGGGACAGGGTTAGGGACAGAGCATGACAGAATGGCACCTGGAAGAAAACGAGGGGTGGGGCTTCAACTTGGATTCTCTTGGAGACTGGCTGTGGTTCACTGCTGGGCTCCCTCACAAACACACTTGATCTTGGGCTCTGCCACTGGAACCCAGTCCATTTCCTCTTAAAAGTATGGAGACTGTAGCCTTACAACTCTTAGCGGAACATCTCTAAGAGTTTTATAACTAGGAAGAATTTAGAAGGAAGTGTGTATGTTTAGGGACTTAGTCCTTTAGTCCCTGAAAAATAGGGAATGTTGGTACATGGAAAGTTCCAGGAAATGTCCTTGGAATGCCAACATGTCCAGGCTTTAGGACTGGATCCAACCACTGTCGCCATCACCGCTCCCCGCTACACCCTTACGGTCCCCTCCACCGCTACAGTCACGCCATCACCTCCACCACCCTCCGTCACAACCATGATCAATCATCACTATTGCCATCATCACCTCAACCCCTCCTAAACCTTTCACTCCATGTATGGTCATGAGAATCTGTGTTTGGTGATGTGGGTGACTCAAAAGACTTGGAGGACATGGCTCCTGGCCTTCACCCCGTGGGTCTCTTTTAGAGAAGAACATACCCAAGTGAGACAGTTACAAGGCAATGCGTGTCAGTGAGACTAAGGGCATGAAGGGCTTTAAAGGCCGCGAGTGGAGAAAAAACAGGGTAGGCTAAGCTGTTCCAGGTCGGCTGCCTGGAGAAGGTGGAAGGTGAGCTGAGCCCAGAAGGATGAGAAGGTTTTAATATGCTAATCAATGGGAAGTGAATGGGAGAAATGCCCCATCTCTTTCCCAGGGGTACCAGAACTTTCCCAAAGACCTTAAAGACCGGAGGGGGGTGTCAGACCAGGGGCCCAGCTTCCTGGACATACCAGGCAGGGGTCGGGAGGAGGGGTACAGAATGTTCACAGCTCCTTGTCTTTCCCAGAGGACAAGGCAGACCCTGGCCACAGTGAGATCAGTGCTACCAGGTGTCCAAAGGTGCCAGGCCGGGTCCTCGTCCACACATCAGTGTCTCCAAGCCCAGACAACCTGCATCGCTTTGCCCTCGAGCATGAGGCCTCTGAGCAGGTGGAGATCTACCTCTGGAAGCTGGTAAAAGGTGAGCATGGGCCCACTCCCAGTTGGGCTTACCTCTGGCCTGTCCCCCTGTTATCAGGGGCCTCCGGGGCCTATTTTGTTGATCAGGTGCCTCTAGCCCAGGGAGACCTGCCTCTGGCTACCCTTCCAGATTTGAGTCTCTGATTCCAAGGTAGAGGGAGACGGAGATTCTGTCTGTGATTCTCTGGCAGTTCTGATAAGCTCATCCAGGGCCTCCCAGTGCTCCCTCTCCTGGGGGGAAGGGGTTGTTGCACTTGCAAGGAGCCAGGACAGGGTAATGCCTACAACCATGAAGCAAAGGCCTATCAGTAGAACTTCAGCACTCTGTGAGGGGAGATCTTTTCAGGCAGAAGGACATCCACAGCCTCCTCAAAGCAGGAGGGCCTTCAGGCTCATTTGGCCTTTTCTATTGGGTGGAGTCTATCCCTCTATATGAGAATATATTTCTCATTCTGTGAGAAACTCGCCCAATTCAACACGATGCTCCTATCACCGGCTGAAGGTGAAGAGGAGTTTTCATTGATGAGGAAATTGCTGAGAATTTGGTTTTCTGGGCACTTCTTGCCAAATATAGATCCCCTGGGTAGAGCAAAACAAACTAAACCCTTTAAGTGGGGATTAGCTGTAAGGTCACTTTTCTCTACTGATGGGTCTTGCTGAAATGGGTGGGGGTGGAAGAGGGAATGATAATAACGATGATAATGATAATGACAACCAATGTGTGAAGCACTTTAGAGTTTACAAAGTGCTTTCACATTCATTATCTCATTTGATCCTCAATGATCCTGAGAGTTAGGTATTATTATCCCCATTTTACAGATGAGGAAACTGAGGCTCAGAGAGGTGAAGTACCTGGCCCAAGGCCACACAGCCAGTAAGTGGAGGATGGGAGCTAGAGCCCATGTCTTGTGACGTCAGATGCGGCTCTTTCCCTGCTCTACTCTGCCTCCTGTCCTAGGAGGAATGGACGAAGAAAGCGGAGCTGTTCAGCCTGGAGAAGAGAAGACTCAGGGGGACAGGACTGCTGGCTTCATGGCTCTGAAGGACTGCCCCAGGAAGGGGGAGCTGTTGTGTTCTGAGTGAACAACAAACAGGGGCTTTGGAATCAGACAGACCTGAGTTCGAATCCTGGCTCTGCTATTTCTTAACTGTGTGGCCTTGGGCAATCACTTGACCTTTCTGGGCCTCAATTTTTTCTTCTGTTAATTGGAGAGGAGGGTGTTTGGAGGATTAGATGAAATCACATAGGTACAGCCCTGACCTATAGTAGGTGCTAACGACGTTAGTATCCTCATCCCACATCCTCTTAGAATTGTAGAGAAGCACATTTCCACCAATGAGAGGAAGCACTTTGTCATACCTTGACAGTTGCTGTCAAAGAAGGGAGGGAGCAATCTCCACTCACAGGAGTGTGCAAGCAGTGGCGGGGTGGGCCTTCTGCCACAGCTGAGGAGTTAGCTTCAGAAACCCTTATAATTATTTTATGCCTTGAAACTCCATCAGCCCCTGGACAGGTGCTGGTTTACTCCAGACCTCCCCTCACCCCCAGCAAGGACTGGGACCCCAGGGAGTAGTAAGCCCCAGCCTCTGTCTTTGGGAGCCCAGGACTTAGTGACTGGGGTGCAGTAGGAGCTCACCAGGAGCTGAGTTGTTCAGGCTGGAAGGCTTCGTGGAGGAGGGGCCTGCAGCTGGTTAGGAGTTAGGAAGGCAAGAGGAACACATTGCAGGCAGAGGTGGCAACGACAGCCTCAGACTGGCCCAAGAGCCTGTGCTGACATACCCCGTGCTCTGTGATTGGTGTGGAGCTCGCCCTATGCATAATGTGTTTCATTTCATCCATATAAGAAACCTGAGGCATATGTATTAATGCACCATTTTGCAGATAAAACGGAGTCTGAGAGGTAAAATGACTTGCTCAAAGTCACACAGTTTATTTAAGCACTAAAGCAAAGATTCAAACCCAGGTCTGACTGCCCCCAGTGCCACCTCCACGGAGGTGACCTAATGCTTTCAGAGAGGGGCCTGAGGAAGGTCAAGGTGTGTCCAGGATGGCACAGACCGGAGAGTTGTAGCTCAAGGCCGGTCTCGTTATGACCAGGCCCAGCAGAAAAAGAACAGGTGGTGGGGACTCTTCAACTTCACAATGCCAGGCTGTACCATCCTGTCACTAGCAAACACCTCCTCTCCATCTCCTGACCCCCTGGGCGGCCAAATTGCCTCATTAGCCTCTCTGTTACCTCCCTGTCCCAGACTGCGGGGGTCAAAACAAACACTCCAAGGGCTGACTATCAGTGGGAAACCCTGTTTCCTCACCCAGGGGAGCAGAAACAGCAGGCCTTGGGGGCAGGGAGAGGAAGGGGAGGATTGGCCTGGAGACAAAGGCACCAGGTGGACACCAAAACCTGGGCTAAGTGAGGCCACATCACCGTGGAGCCAGCCTCAGGCCCCAGAGGCTTGGCTTAGTGTTAAGAGCCTTTTAGATTCTGGAGTTTCAGAGTAGGAGGGACCTCAGGGGTCTCAATTCCAGCCCCTGTCTAGGAAGGAAGCCCCCCTACAGCCTCTCTGATGGTCTCTAGCCCCTGATGGCACATACCCCACCCCATCTCCACTGTGGATGGCTCCACTGAGAAAGGGTTTGTTTTCACATTGAGCTGAGCCTGCCCTATCTCCTAGGACTCACCTGCCAGTGCCGTCTCTGCCCTGGGGGTCCACAGAGCCCAGCTGCCCTCAGACCTGGCATGCCCTCAAAAGGCATGACCATGCCCCTCAGGCTAGCTCTTGATTCCAAGTCCAAGAGCTCAGTCATTAGGATCGTGCTTTATAGGCTATGGTACGAAGACCCTCCCTCATCCTGTCATCTCTCCAATCTGTGTTCTGGGGTATGTGCCATGTCAGGCCTGGCAGAAGAACCATCTGAGGTTTGTGATGTAGCCTGGGCCTTTGGAGTGAGTCTCTCCCATATCCTGGTCCTTGGCATCTGGGCTGGAGGGTCCTGAGAACAATGCTGGACATTCCCAGCCTCCTAGACCTTAGTGCTGCCCATTCTCCTCTGTGGGATCCTACTCAGATTTCCACAAGCAAGGCCAATTCTTAGTTTTCTTGAGGGCTGTGCTGGCCTAGCAGAGACCTTGCTGTCACATCTGTTCTTTCTGGCCACAGACCCTGGTGCTAACAGCTGGTGCAACCTCCCAGCCCATGTACTCAGGGCCTCAGTGCCATGCGTGGTGCCTGTGGCGAGCTCCCCATGGGATGCAAACATCAGGAGATCCAGATGATACCTTGTTCCTCTCTAGGGCCTGGCCTAGATTGGATATATTTACTTATCCATCCATTCATCTAGGGATTCATTCATTCATGTATTCATTCACTTATTCATTCATTCATTTATCCTACATGCCTAATGTGGGCCAGGCTCAGGGGAGCCAGAGAGGAAAGCCTTCCATGAGTAACCAGTCTAGTAGGGGAGGCAAGAATAGACACAAGGAGAGGACATTAGAAATAGGCCCAATCACAAACACAAGCTAAGAGCTGTGGGTGCCCCAAGGAAGGGAAATCAAGGAAGACTTCCCAGCTAAAGCGCAGAGGATGAGCACGAGTTTACCTGGTAGCAGCAGGACAAACGGAAGTCAATAGGAGAAGGAGTTGTAGCAAAGGGGGCAGCCTACGTACAGGCTTGGGCCCCTCAAGGACTTTAAGTAGTTGGTTAGAGCTGGAGCACAGGAAGGCCTCTCAGGGGTTGGGCAAACAGAGCCTTGTGCTGAAAGGGGGCCCTACCACTCTGACACCTGATGCTCTTTGGAGTCTGATAAACACACCTACTGATTTTTATCACACATTCTGTGCCCAAAAAACAGCCTGACCTGTCCACACAGCACCCCCCCCACACACACACACATTGTGGACAGGTGAGTAGTGTGAGAGCAGGATGCTGAGGGTGACAGGTGCAGGGTCAGCAGGGAGGTGATGGGAGGTCAGGGAAAGGGAATGACAGGTAACGTATGTTTTCGAATGACTGCAGTTAGGATCACAGACTGGAGGGGGAGTAAAAGGGGCCAGAAGTCCAGTGTAGTGACCCAGGCAAGATGTGATGGGGCCCGGATGGGGAGAGTGGCAGTGGAGATGGGAGGATAGATTCAAAACCTTTAGGAAATTTAGTCTACAGGGTTTGATGTCTGGTCAGAATAGGGGAGGGGAGGGCGGTGACTAGGTCCAGTCTAGGTCCAAGTCACCCTGTTTCACTGACCGCACGGCCCTACCTTTCCTGCTCATGCCCTTGCCTCTGCCCTCAGGAATCTTCCACTTGATTCAGATCAAGAAAGTCAGGAAGCAAGACTTCCAGAAAGAGGCACAGAACTTCCGGCTACTCCCCAGCACCCATGAAGGTGAGACGTCGGGCTGAGGACTGGGGCCTGGGAAAAGAGCCCGGCCAGAGGCCAGGGCCTCATGAGGAGTTCCAGGCTGCTGGTGCTGGGAGGGGGGCAGGGTGGTTGTCAGCCACAGACGTCAGTTCCCGGCACAGGAATCCAGTGGGCGTCTGGGCCAGAGATTTCTCAACTCAGGGCGCTTGGGAGCGGGAAGGTGAAGCAGAACCATCTGGATTTGGTCCTGGGAGTGAGGGAGACAGGACTGTGGAGGAGGGAGGCCTGAGCCCTCAAGCCCCAATGCTGCCTACCCACGCTGTATTGGAACGTTTCCCGCTGAAACCCTCCTAACCACTTTCCTTCTGATGCCCTTAATTTGCTCTACAGTATCCCAGGGAAGACGGATCCAGGTGGGGCTTTAAGTGGGGGAGAGGAAGCCACAGATGGGAGTGTCACTAACAGGTGTTAGGAAGCCAGCCCAGCCCCCAGATGCTGGTTGGTTGAAGTTGGGGTCACGTGCCAGAACTGATTAGGATGTGGGGTTATGATGGAAATATCCATCCCCTTCCTCCTATGTGCTCCAAACTCAGGCCCTCACCGTTCTTCTTGTCCCAAGTTTTTCCCACCCCAGTCACTCTGCCTCTTTTGTGCACATGCATGCACCCCTGCACACACACATACACACCCCCCTCAGGCCCCACCCCCACACACACACATACACACACCCCTCTGCTTTCCTCCATGCAGGTCACTGGAATGTTTTCCTAGCCCAGACCCCGGAGCTGAAGGTCACAGCCAGTCCAGACAAAGCAACCAAGACCTTATAATAAAGACCTAAACAGTTGCAGATATGAGCTTTATCATTTTTGTTGTTATATATTAATAAATAACAAGCTGCATTACCCCTCAATCCTGCCTGCTGAGTTTTATGTCCAGTCCCCACATGTTCCCACAGGGACTACAAGGCGGGCCTGCCCATCCCCATTTTGCAGGGCTAGAGACTGAGATGCAGCCGAGGCAGAGACAGGCCCTGTCCTCATGGTGAATTGTTACTGGAGCCAGGGCTAGCTCCCCCAGCCTCACTGCCCAGGCCTTTGTCTGCTGCCCGTGGCCTCCCCCCTGCTCTGTACTGCTTCTGTCCCTGGCCCCCCAGCTTTTATGGGCGGCCCCCCTCCTGGAGCTCCCTTTCTAGAGGAAAGGGACTGCCTCTAGATAGCCAGTGGAGGGGGAAATGTAGCCTCAAAGCACTTTGCCAGCAAATCTTCTGGGGATCCTTACGATTGTCAGCCCCATTCTACAATGAGGACACTGAATTTAGGGAGCAGCAGTAATTTGCCTGAAGCCACAGAGCAGGGCGGTGGCAGAGGTAAAACTGGTGCCAGGTCTCTTGCTCCAGGCTAGCCCTCCCCCCCCACCCCCGGTCCGCCATGACCAATGTCATAAACCCAAATATTCTCACCTCCGAGGATTTCCAAGACTTGGCAGTCAAATTGCCAACCCCGGCACCACCATCTGGGAAGAAAGCCTAACAGTTACAATGAAAGACAACATTAATAATTTATCCTGCCTACATGTACAATTACTTGCAATTTCAAAGATGTTTTAATGCTCATGATTCCACTTAAGGTGAACGAACAGTATAGGAATCACCCGCACCTTAGAGAGAAGGAAACAGAGGATCAGGATCGGCCAGTGTCTTCCCTCAAAACTTCACAGTGACAACAGGTGAGGCCAGGACTAGACCTCAGCCTACGGACTCCCAGACCCATGGTCTTGCTCCAGGACAGAGCTGCCCTCCACCCCAAGCCTGTGGGAAGCTGTGGAGAGGTGATGTAAAGTGGCCTATGGGCTGGAGTTCTGCCACCTGTAGTCACTTGGAGGGCTCTGACTATTGTTTCCAGAGCCTTGCTCTTTGTACCCGGGTGTCTGAGGGAGGCCTGGGAAATCTGCTAAGCAGCCTATCACTGCTGCCCTCACTGAGCAAGGGCCAATGTCGCACTGCCCAAACTCCCCCTGCGAGCTCCCACGGGCCTGGTTTGAGAGTCTGGGGTTTGAGGAACATGGCTGGAATCTCCCCCTCCTCCCCTGAGTAGGAAGGCGTTAGCTCTTCACAGCCTCCACCTGTCCATCCAAGAGAAGACAGCATTCTGGCCTTGCTCGCTCACCATGTAGGGTTAGCTCGCTCACCATGTAGGGTTAGCTCGGAACTCCGGGGACGATGAACTCTGAGCATCTCACATTTAAAGCGCGGGAATCTGAACGCTCAGCCATTTACGTCGTGAACTCCGTCAGCCATCAACTTGGCTCAGGTGTCTCTTCTCAGGAAAGTTTTCCTGGATACCCCCACCCCCGCCCCTGCACAATGGCCCCTCCCCTCTGCTGGAGAATGGGGTTGGAGGCAGGACTCTGTAATCAGAAGTGGCTCCGGGCCTCAGCATGGGAATGGACTTTCCTGTATACTTTCCCTGGTATTGCAGGCCAACTGCCTTCCTGGTTTCTTTGAGGGGCTTATCCAAAGCCTGTGTGGTTCACCCCAAACCTTTTCCGCCATGGGAGACACGTTCAGCATATCAGCATCTCCTCCTTTGGGTCCAGACGTTTCTGAGTGTGCACACGCAAGGCTTGCCTTGGGAACCGCTCAGCAGCTTTCTGGTGGTTTTACACCCCTCTGACTTGTCTTCCCCTTTCGTGTGTTCGTTCGTAAAACACTTGCTAAGCTGCTCTGTGATAGGACATTATGCTAGACGACCCACACAGTGTAAGGAACCAGCCCGGCTCTGCCTGTCCTTAGGGAGCCAAAGTCTTGAGGAGGAGATGGGGCATCACAACACCTTGTCACCTGGTGTGACAACAGGGCCATGGGGAGCACAAGCTTGCCCAGACTGAGGACGCTTCAGCAGGCTCTGAAGGATGAGGAGGATGTGAAGAAAAGGTGGAGGGAGGGAGACGGCGCAGGGAGAGACATGCATGGAAGATGTAAAAAAGCATGTCATAGGGAGAATCACCAACAGCTCACTGGACAGCTTGAGGCAGAGCTAAGGGAGGTGAGGCTAAAGACCCAGCTGAGAAGCTCTGGCTTCATCCGAGGGCAGCCGCGAGCCGTGGAAGGGTTTCAGTGCCTGGGTCAAGTCTGTGGGTTAGCAAGCTGGCTCTGGTTGCTGGGTGAAGACCAGTATGGCCGAGCGATGCAGACACCAGGTTCGAGGCTGTTGTGAGAGTCCTTGTGAGGGATGACGACGGCCTGGGCAGGAGAGAGGCGGTGGGGCTAGAAGGGAAGGCCACACTAATGACGCTAATGGAGGACTGGATGAGGGAGAGGGAGGAGGGTAGGGCGCAGCTGTGTTTCACATGGGGCCTGGGGAAAAACTCAGAAGATTCAGCTGAGCACACATTGAGTCTCAGGAAATACCCCTGGCTCGTGGGGTATATTATGGATCTGGGAGAAGGCTTGGCCAGAGACAGGGGTTTGGGAGCCATTGGCCTGCAGGTGGTAACTGAAGCCAGGAGGTGGGTGGCACCAGCCTGGGAGAGACTGTAGAGTGAAGAGACAGACGAGCATCAGCAAAGGAACCACCGTGGAGGCAAGAGGGAAGCCAAGAGGGTATGGTGGCGGAGAGTTCAATCACACAAGGCCTGGAAGGGTCTCCCTCCGCCCCCAGGGGTGAGGGGGCTTCTGGTGCCTGTGGAAATGGGCAATGTCAGGAGAGCTGGGAGGCAGGAACAGGTTTTGGGGGGCTGAGGTGGTGTCAGGGAGGCGGGGAAACAGACAAGTCTTTGAAGAACCTTGGTGGTAAAGGAGAGGGGAGAAGCAGAGCAGTGGCTGGCAGTGGACATGGATGGAAGAAGCGGGTTTCTCAGATGGAAGAGATGTAAGCAAGTCTTGGTGATGATCCCTCATCACCTCCTCACAGGACAGGGGAAAGGAGAAGGAACAAGAGAGTGGAAGAAGGGAGGTTTGAGGACAAGTTAAAATCTACTCTGCCTCAGCCACTAATTAACTCACTGTGTAACCCTGCTGGTCTCCCCGTGTGTGTGATGACAGAGAAGGAAATGGTGGTCTTCCAGGACTACCCAGACTTCCACTCGTGAGGCTCCCAGAGATCCCAGCAGGGAGTCCTACTTGGTGGCCAGGCTAGGCACAGGCTGGGCTCTGGATGCAAGAGTGACGTCCCCTCCCCCATGCCCGGCCATTAGATAACAAGGCACATTCAAGTCTGTTGTTTCATCTGATCCTTAGGACAACCCAGTGAGATGGGGACTGTCAACCATATTAAGAGATGAGGAAACTGAGGCACATACAGGGAGAGGAAATGACCTAACCAAGATCACATACTGGTAAATGGAGGGGTTGGGTTCCAGCTAAGGTCTGTCATTCTGTACCCTGATGGATCCCAGAACACTGGAAGTGCCAGGTCCTGGGCTGGGGCAGGTGCAGCTGACCTGGGCTCAGAGCCTCCACCTTCCCAGGTAGCTTCCTGGCCCCCAAACCTGATAGTGCAATTATGATGCCAAGCCTGGCCTCCGGGTTTCCTCCTCTTCCAGTAGCTATGAAGCCACCTCCCCCTGTCCCCCCACGAACCCTGGGCTCTGGGAAATGGCAGTATTTCTGAGAAACAGGACGTGGCCTGTGGTTTGGGGCTGGCTTGGGGGTAAGGGAAGGCCTGGGGCCCCACCAGGCACAATGGCATCTCTCGGCAGGGCAGGCCCAGCCACCCCCCTTCCCCTCACCCTGGTCCCTGGAAGACACCCTGCCTGCCTTCTCCTCCTGTAAGGCCAGTTTATAGAAGATGAACAGGAGGTATTGCAGGAGGCTGACTGAAGTTGGAAGGGGGTGGGGTGGCATGGATTTCTGAGTACAGAAAGTTATCTCAGACCTTCTAGAGTGGGAATTAGGACCTGGATCTCTGGCTCCAGCTCAAGGCTGCTTGAATGACCACATGACATCAGAGGTCTTCCCCCAATCCTACCTTTATCACCTCTGGCACAAAACAGAGCCACAAGATTTGCCCAACCTACAGTTGGGCTCTAATGGAGCCCGCAGGGTCTGACTCCCACATTCACTCCCCTCTCCGTGCCCCATGATGTTGGGGCTAGGGGTGGAATCAGCCTTCCTATCAGCTCCCCTGCTGCCAGCAACCCCCTCCCCTTCCCCTTCCCAGCAAGTCTTACCCACCAACCCAGAATGATCTTTCAGAAACACAAATCTTACCGTTTCCTTCATTAAGCCCCTTCTTCGATACCTTCCCTCCTGGACCCCTGAAGATCTGGTTCTTGCTGCCTTTTTGCCCCCAATTCCCCCATCATCTGTCCCAGCAGCGCTCCAGGGTCCAGTTTGCTGCCCTACCTGACCCAGGTGGGATGGATCTGGGCTCCAAGAAGACCTGAGGCACAGACTCTGACACCATCACGACATTCTGTTGACCCCTGCATACCAATCTGTTCTTCCCAACCAACTCTTTCAAGAAGCAGACAGCACACTGCACTGCTCAGGTGCCTACTAGCTCTCAATCAGACAGGGTACAAAGGATCTGCCCTTCCAATTCCTATAGAAAGATTCTGGGGGAACAACTCTGGTTGGTCCATCTTGGGTACATAGATGGTGGCCTGGGCTGAGGTATCAGAATCATGATTGGAGTTGGGGGGGGTGAGGAGCAGTTCCCTCAAATAAGGAGGTGGCACCCACACACAGTCACTACAGGGATCCCTGTTCCCAGTCACCACCACTACAATTTTGGATCACTTCTTAAACCAGTGTCCTTGCTTCCACACCTTAAACATGCTATTCCCTCTTTCTGGAGTGCCTTTCCTTAGTCCCTTCCTGCAGTATTCCAGCTTATGCTCCAAGTCCTCCTCAGAAAAAGCCCTCACTGGGCCTCCCTGCTGCCCCAACATCATATGCCCTTCGGTAACCAAACTCATGCTTTTGTATTGCAATGATGTGTTCCTGAGCCCTTCTCCCACTGGACAGTAAGCTTCTTGAGCCAGAGACCACGTGGTGGTTATCTTTCCGTCCCCAGCCCCTGGTCCACAGGAGGCATTCAGTGTATGCTTACTGAAGAAGGAAATGAGGGAAGGAAGAATGGCATTAATGGTGAAGACAACAGTGAGACGTGGCTGACTCCTGACATATAGCAGGTGCTCAGTAAGTGGTTGTTGAGCCCTTGAGTGATCACCACTACCATTCTCACCACCATTACCACTGCCACCACCACCAGGGCCGCACCTCACATTGTAGGGTCCAGGAAGGAAAACAAATGGGGCCTGCACATCACACCCTACATATTTAAAAGTTACAAATCAAACTAATAAACTATTAAATAAATACAGTCTATCTTTCTACCTTGACAAATAAACCTTCTTAATGACTTAGAAGGCCAACTTCAAATCTAAAATTGTCTGACCTCTTCTTTGCCAGAACATGGAAACACATGGAGAACTGACCTTTGGCCCCTGACTTCCTCCTTTCAGTCCACCTCGCTTCTTATTTCAACTCTGTCCTGTAGTGTGAAGGGCCTCGTACACACAGGTGTAGACACCCCAGTCTGCAAGTCTTTGATGTTTTTAAAACACGTCCAGAATGCTTTTATACTCCTCCCATTGAGAAGTCTGGCCCATGTCCTCTCCCCTTATATCTGGGTGGGCTGTGACTCATTTTAGCCAATAGAATGAAGCAGAAATTATTCTGGGTGACTTCCAAGCCTGGGCCACAACTGTAGGCCAGTAGGTGATGCAGACACAACAGTAGGTGATGCAGCTACTGGCTGTTTAATGAGATACTTGCCCTTCGCATCTGGAACCACTAGGCAAGAAGTCTAACTAACTCTGAGGTCACCATGCTGTGAGGAAGCCCAAGCACCTGGAGAACACACAGCGCTACTCCAGTCAACAGCCCCAGCTGAGCTCCCAGCCGACTACTAGCATGATCTGATATATGGATAAACAGATGACTTCAGCCCCCAGTCACTGAGTCTTCTCCGTGGAGGCCCAGACATCATGGAGCAGACAAAACCATTACCATTGTGCCCTGCTCAGCTGACCCACAGAATTCATAAGCATTAAAAAAACAACTGTCTTAAGATGCTCAGTTTGGGGGTAATTTGTTACCTAGGGATAGTAACTGAAAAATGTCCAAGCTTCATCCAAGCCCACCTCCCTTCTCCCCACTTTCTGGGCAAACTATCCCTCTGGCTTAAAGAACAGACTTGGAGAAGAGGACTATGCAGTCCTGGAAGAAGACTTGGGCTGTTTGAGTAGAGAATTCTAGGACCCTGGGTTCCCAGAGTGTGGGGAAGGAGGGGAGGGGCACATATCCTCTTGAACCAATGGACTCCTTGTGCTATGGGGAGGGGTGCAGCTGGAAGAAGGTCAGAGAGGGGCCTGGGTCTGAGAGTGGTGCTGGCCTCCACCATCCCCACCACCACTATCACCACCCACTACTACCAGCACAGGTGATGCAACTGTCCTGTGTGTCCCACCGTGCCCTCAGAAAGACCCCAGTCTGGCGAGGGAGAAAGAGACATCAACAATGGCGATTGAGTGACACGTGCTTTGACAGAAGAAAGCACAGGGGCCATGAGAGACCATGACGGAGGAGAGGAGTATCAGAGAAAGTGTCCTGGAAGAGGGGGCACCCAAAATGCAAGTTTTATTTTATTTTTTAAAAAAAAATTTTTTTTTTCAACGTTTATTTATTTTTTGGGACAGAGAGAGACAGAGCATGAACGGGGGAGGGGCAGAGAGAGAGGGAGACACAGAATCAGAAACAGGCTCCAGGCTCTGAGCCATCAGCCCAGAGCCCGACGCGGGGCTCGAACTCACGGACCGCAAGATCGTGACCTGGCTGAAGTCGGACGCTTAACCGACTGCGCCACCCAGGCGCCCCCAAAATGCAAGTTTTAAAGAAGTAGCCAGAAGAAGTGGGGGAATCACGTTCCAGTCCTGGGAAACACATTCAGAAGCCTGGAGACGAGTCATACATCTGGGGAAGGGCAAGCAGATCAGGCCGACGCGAGAGTTGCACTGGCCCAGTGCAGGCAGGGTGGTACAGGCAGCAGAGGATTGGCGGGTGGCACAGTCTCCAGCGAGAAACCAAGGAGGCAGGCAGAGGCCAGCTCTCCTAGGGCCCTCAGAACAGGGCCGATGTGCAGGAAGGATGTGCTGGCATTGCTGACAATGTTGGTGCCTGTTCTGATTGCCCAGGGCCCATCCCAAAACAGTAGTTACTCTGAATATCACTCCCCAGCCTCCACCCAACCCCCATCCCCGCCCTTTTTCTTGAGCCTGGAAGGATTTTCAGCAGGGATATAATTCAATCAGATGTGTGTTTTACAAAGATCTGTCAGGCTTCTGTGGGAGAAAGACTTAGAGGGAGCCAAGAACGGGAGCTGAGAAATCTATGAGTAAGCCCTCACAGCTACCAGTGAGAGGTGATGGCAGTCTGGACTAGGGCGTGGCAACACATGGAGAGAAATTGATGGAGTTATTCTTTAGAGGGTTGAAGCAACAGAAGCAAGGGTAAACCAGACATGGTCCCTGCCTTCCATGAGCTCAACAGAGAAACATCAGAGAAAAAAAGGCGTGGACATACCGAGCAATTAAAATCTGCTCAGTGAATCCTCCCCATGAATCTCAGAGGCAGGTACCAGTATTCTCCTTTTGCAAATGAGGAAGAGTGATGCGCTGTGGCAGATACGCTTGGGTGCCCACCCAGTAGTCATTCCCTTACCTCCTCTGTGCTAACAGAACCCCACTGGACAGGTGCTCAGCACCTGGGGTGAACTACTGAATGACCTAAGCGAACCTTAGCAACCCACTCTCCTCTGCTGGTGACTGGTCTAGGGCTGGGTATGTGATCCAACCTGGTGGGTTGTGGAAGGGGGGATTTTCCTCCTCAAAGGAGAGAGTCCTGTGAAGAGAAAGTCTTTTTGCTACCGCCCTGTTTTGCTTCTTACTTCAGATGCCATCGGCTAAGGATGTGAGATATGGAGCTGCGGCAGCCATCTTGTGGCCATGAGGCTAAGGCTATGAAAACCAGCCATGCTAAGGAAGGCTGAAAAGAGCTGAGTCCTCAGGGACATCAATGACTCACACTGAGCCAATCTGGGGACCACCTACGTTTCTCGTTAGGCAAACAACAGATGTCCTTATAGCTTATGCCACTGCAGCAACGCTGCCAATGACCCTCTCATCCCTTTAACATTTTCATACACACCGGCTCCCACTGTGCTTTCACTCCCAAAAGCCAGCACCTGCTTCCCCTTGTCAGAGGATGGCCTTCAGGCTGCTGGAGCCCACTTTGCCTATGAGCATGAAAAGCCAGAAGAGCCTGGGAATTTACACCCCTGCCCCACCTCAAGGGAGGCCCTTAACCAGTGACAGATGAGTATGGAGGTGTCAGTCCTCCAGCTGCCTTGCACTGACATGGCCAGCTCTGAGGGGTGACCTGCACTGTCCTCGAAGCTCCTCTATAAGATGGAGCCGAAGTTTCTCTTTGTGGGACTTGTCTTGATGTCACCCCCCCCCCCACCTCCAGTCCTACTTCTCACTCTGGCTTCTCTTGGAAACCTTCTTCCTAATACACATCATTTTCACATGACTCCTTGCCTTAAGTTCTGTTTCTAAGAATCCCAACCTAAGACAGCCACTATTGGTCAAGTTTTCTATACTTGCAGCCTAAAGCATCCTAACAGTCATAACATAGCAAGGGGAAGGTCTTACAGCAAGTTTGCTCAAATGTAGTTTTCCTGCTTGCAAATCCTATGGTTTTTGTAAACGAACTAATTAATAAGCTGGTGATTAAAATTTATTTTTGTAAAGTGCTGTGTTCCAAACATAATTAGCTGGCTCATGGCAGCTAATTACTACTGAGTATCTCCCATGAACCAGCACCAGGCTGGCTTTACCTCAGTGGCCCCACTCAATCTTTACCAGAACCCGATGAAGTGAATATGATTTGTATTAGTTTTCTATTACTGGGTCACAAACTACCACAAATCTAGCAGCTTAAAACACATTTATTACCTCACAGTTTATATAGGCCAGAAGTGTGGGCACGGCTTAGCTGGGTTCTCTGCTTTAGGATCTCACCAGTCCACGATCCAGGTATCCACAGGGGTGTGGTCTCATCTAAGACTCAACTGGGGAAAAGACCCACTTCCAAGCTCCCCCAGGTTATTGGTAAAATTCATCTCATTGCGGTTATAGGACTGAAGTCCCTCTTTTCTTGCTGGCTGTCAGCCAGGGGCCAGCCACTCCCAGTTCCTAGCGACTACCAGCTGGTCTTACAACAGCTTCTTCAAAGTTAGGAACAGAGTCTCTGACTCCATGCAGGATCAAGTTCCTCTCTTAAGGGCTCTTACCTGATCACATCACACCCACTCAATCTCCCTTTTGAGTGACTTAAAATCAACTGATTTGGGACCTCAATTCTACAAAATCCCTTCACCTTTGCCACATTCCACTGGCCAGAAGCAAATCACAGGTCCCACCCACCCTCAAAGAGAGGGATTATGCGAGGTGTGAACATCATGGGGAACACCATGGGGGCTGTCTGCCACACTATCGTTATCCTGATCGCATAGTTGGGGAAACCGAGGCAAAGAGGAGTTTAGTGATCTTATTCAAAGTCATGCTGCCAATGAGTAGGGGTGGAATGTGGTTTCCAACCTGAGTACTCTAGTTCAGAGCCTGCACTTTTATTTTATTTTTTTATTTTTTTATTTTTATTTTTTAATGTTATAGTGCATTTATTTTTTTTTATTTTTCAATATATGAAATTTATTGTCAAATTGGTTTCCATACAACACCCAGTGCTCATCCCAAAAGGTGCCCTCCTCAATACCCATCACCCACCCTCCCCTCCCTCCCACCCCCCATCAACCCTCAGTTTGTTCTCAGTTTTTAACAGTCTCTTATGCTTTGGCTCTCTCCCACTATAACCTCTCTTTTTTTTTTTTTTTCTTCCTTCCCCTCCCCCATGGGTTTCTGTTAAGTTTCTCAAGATCCACATGATTCACATAAGAGTGAAACCATATGGTATCTGTCTTTCTCTGTATGGCTTATTTCACTTAGCATCACACTCTCCAGTTCCATCCACGTTGCTACAAAAGGCCATATTTCATTCTTTCTCATTGCCACGTAGTATTCTTTCTCATTGCCACGTAGTATTCCATTGTGTATATAAACCACAATTTCTTTATCCATTCATCAGTTGATGGACATTTACAGAGCCTGCACTTTTAACTGTGACCCTGCACTGACTAGCTTCTGCCCCAAGTACTGCCCCTTTCCTTATGTCCCCTAACCCCCTCAATAATCATAAAGAGGAAACAGAGGCTCAGAGAGGTTAAAAGACTCACCCAAGGTCACAGAGTGGTGGAGTCAGAGTAACAAACCAGGTTTATCAAACTCCCAAACCCAAGATTTTAACCAGTAATAAAAGACAGTCAGTGCCTTAACAGAGGAACAGAGTGCTGAAAAAGTTCATGGGAGGGGCACCTGGGTGGCTCAGTCAGTTAAGCATCCTGGCTCTTGATTTCGGCTCAGGTCATGATTTCAGAGGTCAGGCTCTGGATTGACAGCACTGAGCCTGCTTGGGATTCTCTCTCTCCTTCTCTCTCTGCGCCTCCCCTGCTCGTAATCTCTCTCGAAATAAATAAATAAACTTAAAAAAAAAAGTTCCTGGGAGGTAAAGAACACCCCACTGGGACCGGGGTGGGACAGGAATGGAAGAGGTAGCCTTTCAACAGGGTCATGAGGAAATGACAAAGTCCGGCTATTTGAAATAGAGTAGGGGGGTGGTAAGGAGGAAGTATTTTTCCACGGAAGGGACAGCTTGGGCAAAGGCAAGTAAGCAGGAAAGCACAGATGTTGGGATGAGGTGGAAATGGAGGGTGGCTTCATACCAAGATGAGGGACTGTGAGAAAGCAGCAGGAGATGTGGCCAGGACCCAACCTGGAACACCATGATAAGGAGTCAGAGTCTTATTTTGAAGGCAACTGGCAGCCACAGCACGGTATTGAGCAGCAGCAGCCATTCACCAAAATACCTTTAGAGGTAGGTGTTAATGGCAGAGTGTGGGAGAGGGGACTGTTAGGAGTTTTCCTGCTTCTAATGGCCTTTCCCACTCAAGGACACCTTTGATTCTCAAGGTTGTGCCCATTTTGTGAGCAAGGACACCGATATCCTGGAGGACACAGTACTCTATAAGGGGAATAAAACTAAGTAGTGGGGCCAAATGTCCCACTTCAGTCAGGATACTGTGGGGATTGGAAGCAAAGACTGTATTTTTCTAACAATATGGCTCATTTATCCTTTGCACATGCCACATTCACGCACCAGAATCAACATGGCATTTGTTCAAAATGTGGATTTTGAGGCTCCAAGCCCCAAGGTTCTGATTCAGCAGGTGTGGAGTGGGGCCAGGTTTTGACATTTTAAACAAGCTCCCCAGGCAGACTCAAAGGTCCAGGCTGCCCCTTTAGGAAACCCTGAAGAGCAGGGGCACCGGGGTGGCTCAGTGGTTAAGCGTTGGACTTCTTTGGCTCAGGTCATCATCTCCTGAGTTCCAGCCCCGCGACGGGCTCTGTGCTGACAGCTCAGAGCCTGGAACCTGCTATGGATTCTGTCTCCCTCTCTCTCTGTCCCTCCCCCACTTGCTCTCTCTCTCTCTCTAATATAAATAAACATTAAAAAAAAATTAAGAAACCCTGAAGAGCATAAGGTTCAAAACTTGGGTCATAGAGAGCTGTCCACAACGCAGCCTTTCCCCTCAAGGCCTTCTCCTCCTCCCCATCCTCTAGTGGTTGCTCGCCGAGTCAGACCTCATCAGCCATCCCAGCAACATTTTAGAAGCTGGCTGCCTGAGCTGAATGCTAGTATTCCTGGGGAAACCGAGGCCCGGGGCGCCCATGACGTGCCCCGGGTCCGTGCGCCTTAAAAAGCGCGATTCGAACTCGAGGCGGCGGCTCCGGGAGGGCTCCACTTCCCGCGGCTGCCAGCAGGGGTACGCGGAGCCTGGGGATCCGCAGGCAGGAGGCGGGGGTCGGGGCGGGGGCGCTGGAAGAACGGGGGCTTTGATTTCCATCTCCCGGCGCAGACCCAGACACTAATTAAAATCGCCTGGGCCGCGGGGGCGGCGGGGCGGGCACAAAGCCGGCTTTGACCGGGAGGCGGCGGCGCTGGCGGGCGCGGGGCCGCGCCGCACAGGGGCCGCTTGTGGGACGTGTTTGTTTTTGCTCGTAAAGCGCGGCAGCCGAGCGGTGCCCGGGCGGCGAGGGGGGCCGGAGCCGGGAGAGGGCCCCTGAGGCCACGGCCGTCCGCCCCCGCTCGGCCCGCTGCACGCCACTCCCGCTCCGCTACCCTCGACCCCACCCCCCACCCCCGCTGCCGACCGCTCCCGGCCTCAGTTTCCCCGTGTATTACATGGTAATGATGATAACCTAGTGGCATTACTGAAAATGTTTATTGAGTCTTTACTGTATTCCAGGCCCTGGGCTGAGACCTTCTTCCACTTCGTTTTTAGTCCTCCCAACTTCATTAATATCCCCATTTTACAGATGAAGCCTGGAGAGGTTGACCTTGCCCAAGGTCACACAGCTCTAAATGAGAGAGCCAGGCCTGGAATACAACCCTGTGTCTCCAGAAGTTATAGGAGGCCGTCTTCCAGCAGAAGGAGTGCAAGGCTAGGGCCAGATGGGTTCGGCACAGGAAGGTGGGTTTCAGCAGGAGGAATGTTCCTAGTCAGAGTTTGCTCACTCCCTATCAAGCTGTCCATTAGACTGGGCTCCCCAGCACTGGGGTGTTCAAGCAGAGTCCTAACACAACCAGTGGTGGCACTATGGGGTCCCTTCCAGCCCTGGTCTTTAGGATCCCTGACTATGCACGAAGGCGCTGCCCTGCAGGGGAGGCACTTCCATCCTGGGCTGCCCTAGGTATTGGGGGTGGAGTGGGGTGCAGGTCTGTAGGTGGGTGGGGACCAGGAAAAGATGGGAGCCTCCTCCTTGGAAGCCTCTGTGGTTGGAGGGATCCCCTGCCTCATGGTCAGAGAATCACTGAACCTTAGGCTCGCCCTCTGGGCCTTTACACTCTAGCCTCCTGTGATCAGGATTTTCTCCAGCCGTACAGATCTCTCTTCCACCCACTTCTCACCTGACTTCTGCTCACACTTTAGTTATCAGCTTAGAGCAAGTTCTACTCTCTCAGCACCCACCATTTGTCCTTTGGAATCCCCCTTACAGTGGTAATAATGTGCTCAATGACCTTGCCTTTCTTGTCAGATCAGGGCTGCTAAGGGTGGGACCGTGTGGGCCTCGCTCACCTCTCTGCCACCTGCCAGTCCCTTCCCTTGATGGATTGTGCCAGGAAGATGCACTGGGATCAGAGCTCAACCGAGATCAGCACAGGCTCAGTTAAGTCCTGCAGGTGAGGGTGGGTGTCATCAGAGACATATAGAACCTGGTGGGGGCTCTAGTTCACTGCTTAAGGTGGTGACAGACCAGGCGACTGAGAGTTCCCATCCAGTGACGTGGGCACTGACAGAGGTGTCCTGTGGTTAGGGGTCCCACCACCCCTCTGAGACTGGACTCAAGCAACCTGAGCTCTAAGCTTCTCCACCTCTCCCCCACCCCCGCCCCATTCCTACCCACCATGTGCTGTACACAAATAGCTGTACCCCACTAACCCCAGCCACCTGCGAGGAGGAGAGCACGAATGACGGGGAGGAGAGCACGAATGACGGGGAGGAGGAGAACAACGCGGGAGGGTTTCTCTAAGGCTCTCCTCCTCTCTAAGTCCTGAGAGCCAGAGCTTGGACAGAGACACTATTAACACAAAATTTGCAAACATGGCTTCTAAAAATAGCTCTGGCTGGCAAGGCCCACCTGGCACGGCTGCACCTTTGCGGCTGCTGGCCCCCTCCCAAAGGAGCACCGCCTCAGTCTGTCAGCAAGCATGTCACTCTGCCCTCCCCCACCCGTCGTGAGGGCAGCAGCCACAGCTCTGGGTCTAATCGTGGGGAGAGACCCAGCAAGAAGATGAGGCCTGTCCCAATCTGAAGGGGGTGGGATGTGCAGGCTGAGGAGGAAGATGGTCTTGCCTATAAGGTGCGGTGGAGGACTGGGCGGGGGAAGGCAGCGCTGCCCAAGGGAGCTCCCCCATTGGGCTGGGAGGTAGGGTACATATATACAAAAGGCCAAAGCAGCATTTAAACTCCTGCAAATGAAGATAGCCCAATCCAAGTAAAAAATACCAAGAAGAAAGAAAACACACGGGGAGAAGGGCAGGGCCAGGAGAATGGTTTCCCTGGTCACAAGGAACCCAGATGGGGGTGGGCACATGGTCACCCCCAGCAAATCCTCAGGAAGCTACCTGAGAACTCTTCTTGTCCAACCCTTTCTTTGAACAAAATGAGGAAGTTAAGGCCCAGACTAGTGATGTGACTTGCCCCAGTTCCCTCAGCAGGTCAGTTGCAAGAAAGACTGAGCTGAAAAGTCAGTTCCAAGACTGGATCTACCGACCTGATGCCCTTTTCAGAGGCCTGCCTCTCTGCTGGCTCTGATGGAATGACTGTCATTAATAATGAGTCTCAGAATTGTCCTTTTCCATGTTGGTTTATTCAGAAAAGATTCACTGAGCACCTAGTATGTGCCAAACACTGGCTACACAAAGGTAAACTGGACAGCTAGGCCCTGATTTCTGGTAAATTCCTTTCCAATCTAATAGCAAGAACTGCTCAGGTGTGCACAGAGCTCTGGTGTTGTTCAAGGTGCCTTCAGGCAAACTCACAAAACAGAATAGGTATTTGTGTTCTCCAGGTTGCAGTTGAGGAAACTGAGGCTCAGGCAGTGAATAACTTGTCTGAGGTCACCTGGTAAAGTTGGGACTAGAGCCTCCCATGTTGCCTCAGGAGGCCTCGGATTCCTTCTAAATCACTGGGGATGGCTTGAAGGAGGCCAGTCACTTGCTTCTGGAAGCCTCCTATTCTGGATGACTCCATGGATAAGAGCTAAGAGGGTACTGGAAGGCCCCATGACCAGAAACACCAGATTACCCTGTAGTGCTTTGCTTTCGATTGGATTCAGCGGCATTCCCCGGACACATGATATAGGCAGATCTCGGTCCTCACAGAGGGCTTGGGAAGCCTGGCTGCTCCCTACTGGGTAGTTTCTACCCAGCTCTCCGTAGCCCTCCCCGTGGATCCATCCAACCAGACACAAATGCTTATTCCTGGAATGGGAAAGGAAAGCCAGAGCTATAATCTTCCTGGCTTTCATACAGGCCCCATTCGGGCTTCACAGCAGGGAGGGGTCACGGTGGTCGGCAGATGTGAAGACACGTGACCTCCCTCAAGGGAGTCCTGGCTGTGCTGGGTCCCTCACAACAGCCTCTGGGCATTGGCCGCCTGTGGTCTCTAGACCCCAGGCTCACCCTGGATATGGACCTGGGTGCCATTTCTTCCTGTTTTGATGCCACAACTAATTCTACTCCTTAATGGGCTCATTCCGGGTGAGCTTATCCGGGGCCTGAACATTCACTCCAACCATTCCCCAACACCCACAGGGGCGCCTCACTGCATCTACATCTTTCCACTTGCTGCCTAGAACTTTCCATGATGCAATGCTTGCCTTGAGTCCCCATCTATCATACACCTTATGGGCTGACAGGGCTCTGACCGCGGGCCCAGGGAGTAACTGGCTGTTCCACTCTGCCCACAGACTCTGAGATCCATCTGCAAGAGAGAGGCATCCCCTGCCTCAGAGAGCCTGCTGCCTGCACAGTGCCTTCTGATGCAAGTGGCCACTTTTGGGGCGCCCGGGTGGCTCGGTTGAGCGTCTGATTTCGGCACAGGTCATGATCTCACGGTTCGGTTCATGAGTTCAAGCCCCACATCGGGCTCACTGTTGTCAGTGCAGAGCCCACTTCAGCTCCTCTGTCCCCCTCTCTCTCTCTGCCCCTCCCCCACTCATGCTCGCTTGCTCTCTCTCTCTCTCTCAAAAGTAAACATTAAAAAAAGAAAAGAAAATGGCCACTTTGGGGACATACATTGCCAGCTTTGAGTTTATAAACCCCTTCCACCCTCGTCACGCCTAAGGCAAAGGCACCCATCTCTAGGCTGGATCTAAGAGAGACTAAGTGCTCTAAGAGGTGGCCTGGCTCAGGAATACTGCCCCCGAGGGACACTCCAGGGTAAGTAGAGACAAACCCAATCTGAAGGCACTAAGGATATTCACAATATTTTCTTCTGGTGAAACAGCTATGCTACCCCATCCCCTTTCAAAAAAGCAGAGCTGGGCAGGTGTTTGCACAGGGGAGGCCACTGATGAGACCAGAGGTAGGGAGAGCAGCAGCTCAGTTTCCCTAGAGCCTCAAGGTGGCCTCTGGGAAGAGTCTGTACAGTGAGGTGATCAGCTCACCAGGGGTAAATAGCTCAGTCTGTCGGAACGTTCCCTCCAGGGATCCGAACTGAGGCCCACCATGGTAATGGGCATATAAAAATGGAGGAGGATGGGGCATGTGTT
Source organism: Lynx rufus (assembly GCF_022079265.1). NCBI lineage: Eukaryota > Metazoa > Chordata > Mammalia > Carnivora > Felidae > Lynx > Lynx rufus. The sequence goes on from NW_025814897.1 coordinate 57,532,886, forward strand.
TGCCTTGATGTCTGAGCCCTTCCCAGTATGAAGCCATGTGTTTCCCGTCCCACCCACCCAGAGAAGGAATCCTGAGATGGCCTGAGAGAGCCCATGCTCCTTGCAACCAAAATGCTTGTCTAGGTAATAGATTCTGTGTCTTCGAGGTTTAAACAGGAGGCCCAGAGGGTGGGCAGAAAAAAGAAACAGACAAGTAGGAGGCTGAGTCATGGGACTAGGAGAGCCTAATCGGGGCGCTGGGGATGCTCCTGGAAAGGCCTCTGGAGGGGCTGCCAGGCCATCAAAGCTGCAGGTTAGACACTGATACTGAAAAGGCTGTGCCGCTCTCGCCATCCCCCATGTCCCCACAGTATCTCAGTGGGCCTCGATTCCTTGCAAACTGAGCAACCCAAACCTCCCACTGGACTCCTGCAAAAACCCTCTGGCTGGAAGGGAGCAGCCCCTACCATGGTGTCCACTGCCAGGTGACCCAGATAAGTCCCTCGGCCTCTCCCGAACTCAATTTTCCCATCTAGAAATTGGGGAGACCAATCCCAGCTTCTCCAAATCCTCCAAATGTTGGCAGAGGGCAGGGGCTGCGCGAATAAAATGAGCTCACGAATTGGAAACCACACCGAGGCTCAGCATCCAATTACACGTGATTCATCGTTTATGACCTCATCCGCATGAAAACACCAAATGGCAAATCCTCGCCATTCTCCCTTCACTCAGGTTAGCAGATCATTCAGTCATTTGGTCAACGGATACAGAAAAAGCCCCGCGTGGGCACCTGGCGCCATTTGGGTCTTGGGAGGCACAAGAGAAAGAGCCCCCGGCATAATAGCCCTCCAAGGGCTCACAGTCTGTCTGGAAGGTGAGGTACGCACAAAACCGAATCACCACCATTTGCTTGGGCACTCTATGCCCCCACTTTGCCATGTGCTCTGTAGACGATGTTTCATTGAACAGATCACCCCGTCACAGGGGTACGAGTATTCTGTCCGCTAAAGAGGAACCTGAGATTCAGAGAGGTGCCGGGGAGGCTTGTCCAATGCCACGTGATTCGTGGCAGTGAAGCATCAGCACAGTGGTCTCTGCGGCTTCTCTGGCTGCCCGTGGATGCTGCTGAGAGGGGTCGGTGTGCACCAGGAGGTGCTGCCCACTGTCACTCCCTGAAGTCTGCTCTGGCCTGGCCCTGTGCTGGGTACTGGCATCCGGAGCAGAGTTTTGAGCAGTTTACTGAAAAACATGGGGTCTGGCCAGAACTGCGTTTTAACCCCACATCTCCCGGGGCTCCCTCTCAGCGTACCCACCCCACCCTGGCACATCTGTCCCCTCACTGCTGAGAATGGCAGCTCCTGTGTGTCATGCGGCTAGCTCCTCAGAAAGACTGGGAGCTGTTTGACAGGTTAGGGAGAATGAATTCCCTTCACCTTTGATCTTCCCTGGGGTCAGGCCCCATGGGTCTAAGAAATCGGGGGCAGCTCTCGGTCTTAGCAACAGGGGCCCAGCGTGAGCCCAGGATGTCAGCAGGAGTCACACAGCTGCCATTTACCATGGTTAAATGTGTGTGCCTAACTCTGGGCGGGCTACTTGCCCTGCATTGTCTTATTTAATCTGCACATGAGATGTTGTTGCTCTCCAACTTTACAGATGAGGATATGGGGGCTCAGAGAAGCTTAGTGACTTGCCCAAGACCGCACAGCTAGTAAATGATGGAGCCGGGCCTCGATCTTGTCCCCTGACTCCATACATCCCACAGCAGCCTTTTAGGTAAAGATCCAATTCACTGTCTGGCATTTAAGACTTTGAGCAGGATGACCTCAAAACCATCAGCCAGATGGGCCTCCTCCTCACCAGACCCACATAGGCCTGCCCCTGCCTCCCAACATCTCTTCCTACCCTCCATCACCGGAGCTGTCCTCCTGCTCCTCCCCTTCCCAAGGAACTCTAGCACTTAAAGGATGGGGGGTGGAGACTGAGAAGGAGAGTTAGAAGGGGAGGGAAGGGAGGAAGGGGTCTCAGCAAACAAGGAAGTTAGGACATATGGACTCGGGAAGAGAGGCCAGCAGGACCAGTGGGTTTCTTTCTCCCCTTCTGCATGCCACTTGGGCAGACAATCAGTGTAGTCAGCTAAGTGCCACAGACTGTACGTGTCACCCTGGGCAAAGCAAAGCACAGTCCCTCTGAGTTCCGGCTACCCCGCCCATCCCCCCACCCCACCCCCACCCTGTCCTTGGAAGGAGCGTGCTTCAAGACCTCTCCAGCTCTGACACTCTGCCGCTGAATGGCAGCTGCTGGGCCTCCCCCTCCACCCCCTTCATGCTCCTGCTGCAGATGCTCCCTTGCTCCAGACGGGACAGTGGCAGTGACCAATAACCCACTCACCTACACGACACACCAGTTCCCCAGAAGCAGGGAGGGGTCCAGCCTAGTGGGTGCTGCTACCCAGTGAGAGGGGTCTCAAGAACCCTGGAATAAGAGGCAGGACGCCTGGCTTCTGGTTCTACTCTGTTATTCACTCTGCCTAGTGATGTTGGGCACATTAGTTCTTTCTCTGCCTATTTCCTCAGCCATGAAATGGGGGTGGGGACCATGCTTCCAGTCCCGACAATGAAGGAGTTAGCTGCAACAGAGGAATTCCAGGCATGGGCAGGGGAAGTTTTGGGGAGGATTTTGGGGACTGGCTGCTCTTTCCACCTGGGTGGCTGTTGGGACTGGCTGAGGAACATGAAGAGGAGGGACAGGGACCTACATAAGGAGAAGTGCCCGGCAGGGGACATGAGAATGACGAGGAGAGACTGACAGGAGAAGGCTGAGCGGAATAAAGGGAGAGGTGGAGACATAGAAGGAGGATGGAGAGCATCCCGGTCAGACAGGGGGGGAGGCGGGCGGGAGAGGGGCTGAATCAGGTCCACAGCTGCACACCTGGGGCAGGAAGCACCAAGGGTGGAGTGACCACTAGGCCACCAAGAGCCAGGGGTATGAAGGTGGAGCCAGTGCAACACTGTTTGCTATTTTTCATAAGAAAAAAATGGAGGACCACCGACTGTGGGAGGGCTAGGGACCTTCTGATGTCTCTCCTGAACTCTTCTGTGCAAAATTGCAAAATCACACTAACATCAACTAAGTAAGAGCGATATGCATAGAGAAAAGCCTGGAAGGACCTCTCCTCTGGAAGGAGGGAGGAAGTACGATGGGAAACAGGTATACCAGACATCAATGATATATGTAACTGCATATTCTTAAACCGGAGAGCAGGTACACAGGTGTTGATAATATTATTATTATACTTTTTCATACGTCAACATATCTTATTTTTTAAAAAATCCCTGTAAGGGAATTTGCCAAAGTCTTCGCACTGGTTCTTTGGGAGAATGGAATTATCACAACTGTTATTATCTTCTTTTCACTTTTGGTAGTTTCCAAATGTTCTACATTGGGCAGATATGGAAAAATAACTGAACCCTTTAAAGTAAACTCTTGCTGCTATGACCATAGTTTTAAGTCTTCAGTGGAAACTAAACACAACTGTTTGAGCCCCTCATCCTCATGCCCTTCCTCTCATCAGTTCACAGGCTCAATAAGCCAGCAGCTCCTCCACATTCTTCCTCCCCACCCTGCAACTGATGCTTCTCCAAAGCAAGGCTTTCAGCTCTCTTAGTTCCTTGAGCCCAAGATTACTAGGTTTATAGTGGAAAGAAAAGGGCCTGAGTCTTAGTGACCTACTGGTTTGGGCACTTGACCACTCTAAGTCTTAGTTTCCCTATTTGCAAAATGACCCAAGATTTTTGTGAGGATCAAATGAGATGATACAGATAAAGCATTCAGCATGAATTAACAGTGCCTGGAACATAGGAAGTATTTAATAAATTTGCATCATCATCTTCATTATCATCATCATTGTTGACTGCCTACTGCTTCCTCTAGGAAGTCTTGACTTCACGAGAGAAATATTTCAGCTTGAACTGGGCACCAAGCTGGCCTTCTCCTGATCCAAAAAAAATCTGGATCCCAGTCTCCACTCTGTCAGTAACTGTGTGACATTGGGCGAGTTCCTCCCCTTTCCAATGCCTTAGTTTCCTCATCTGCAAAATGGTAGGCTTAGACTTCCTATTCCAATAGTCTATGACTGGGGTAACCATATAAACCAGAATGTTTTTGAGAGAGAAATGGGCACTATCAATAATCATTTCAGGATGACAGGTTTAATGCAGAACAATCCCAGGCACACTGGGAAGTCTGGTCACTCCATTCTTAACAGATCCATTATCTCCTTGCCCACCAGGGTGGTAAGCAAAATAATTCCCCTTCCTCCCACAGACAGCCACTTCCTAGTCCCCAGAACCTGAGGATATGTTAGATGACATGGCAAAAGGAATTAAGGTTGTAGTTCAATTGACCTTGAGATGGGGAGATCATTCTGGATTATTTGGGCGAGCCCAGCATAATCATAGGATCCTAATAAATTGAAGAGGGAAGTAAAAGAGGGAATGCCAGAGTGACACAATGTAAGAAAGGCTTGACCAGACCTCACCAGCTTTGAAGATGGGTCCAAGGAATGCGGGCAGCCTCTAGATGCTGAAAAAGGTAAGAAAATGGATTTTCCTGGGGCGCCTGGGTGGCTCAGTTGCTTAAGCATCTGACTTCAGCTCAGGTCATGATCTCGTGGTTCTTGAGTTTAAGCCCCGCATTGGGCTCTGCTCTGACAGCTCAGAGCCTGAAGCCTGCTTCAGATTCTGTGCTCCTTCTCTTTCTCTGCCTCTTCCCCACTTGCATTCTGTCTCTCTGTCTCTCAAAACTAAATAATAAAAACATTTAAAAATTTTTTTAAAAAAAGAAAAGAAAATGGATTTTCCCCTATAGCCTCCAGGAAGGGATGCAGACCTACTGAAGCCTTGATTTTAGCCCAGTGAGACCCATTTTGAGCTTCTGACATCCAGGACTGTAAGATAATAAATGTGTGTTGTTCTCAGCCACTAAGTTGGTGGTGATTTGTTATAGCAGCAATAGGAAACTGATACACCTAGTATGGCTCAGTGGGTCCCTTTGGCTGGTTGTTCCGTAAATGCCATCCTTGGAACTTAAGAGAACTGATCTAAGCACCAGGAGAGCTGGAATCTGGTCCCTGCTCTGATATTAACTCACCCTGGACCCTTGGGCCTTGGGCCTCTATAAAATGGGGGATAACATTCCCTGCCTTATCTATCCCTGTGGTGGTGGTTGGGGGGGAGGGTTGTCCCACATTCAATGACTCATTCTATGCTTAGCTCTGTGCTGGGCGCTGGAGCACCAAGATGAACCAGACCTAGTCCCAACCCCATCCCTGCTCTTGAGGTGGGTACACAGACATGTAAGCAGGTGATTAAAATACAATGTGATGAACAGAAAGTTTTGTATGAGTATGCACAGAGAAATGTATAGGCCCACCTGCTGGGGGTGGGAGTGGGAGGACAGTCAGGGAAGGCTTCCTGGAAAAGGTGATACCAGAGCTGGGTCTTAAAGTTTGAGTAGGAGAAGCCAGGCAAAGCAGATAAGGAGGGCAGGGAAGAAGGAAGAAAGAACAATCCAGACAGAGAAATCAGCAGAGAAGCAAGCCCCCAGAGATGTGAATCAGCACGGCACGGGGGACAGAGATATAAGCAACTTGGTAGTATTGACCTGGAAAGCCTGAGTATAAAGGGGATGCTATGAGGATTCAGTGGAATGAAGGGTGAAGGCATGATGTGAGCACAAGTTTGTATTATCGGTCTGCATGTCCCCCAGACCAGTGCTGGGTCAGGAGACGATCTGTAACGTACGATTCCTCTTGACCTGGCTCTTCTGGTTGTCTCACCCTCACATTCCCCCCAGACATGTGCCAAAGGCCTGGCAGCTGCCTCAGCCTACTGTGGGGGATGGGGCCGTGCATAATTACAGCCACTGAAAGAGGCCGGCGTGACCTCAGCAGCTAGGTTTCATCATTCTGAAATCATGCTCCTGGCCTTAGTCAGAGGCAGAGAGGTCGGGAGGAGAGGGTGGGAAAGCAGAGCGGGTGGCAGTAGGTTTGGGCGAGGTGCCGGGACTGAAGGAGAAAGCAGCTGGCACCAGCAGGGGGTGAGACTCCAGCTTGGCTTGCATCCATCATGCTGTGTGACCTCAGGCCAGATCCTTGCCCATTCTGGGTCTCTCTGGGCAGCATGGGTCCTTGGTGCTGTTCCCAAGGCCTGTCCCCGGTGGAACCTCCTTATGGAGGTAAGAACCCTGGGATCTGCTGGTCATTCCTGTGCATGTGGCTCTTTGTGGATAGTAGGAGCCTGTGCCTGGCCTGTCGGGGTTTGGGGCAGGGCTCCAGCAGTAGGCTGCTCCATTGGATCCACATTTCCCGCAAAGTCATGCCTTTGTGCAGCACATGAAGCTAACTGGCTTCTGTCAGGGCCAAACCTATACGGATGTTTCTAAGCGTTGGGTTACCTAGCTCACACTACCCAGGCGTGTTCCATTTGCATTCTGCATCCTTGTCCAGTCTTTTAAGCAGCAGTGTCTGGGTGAGGCCGAATATCTTAATTTGCTAGGGCTGCCATTAGTAAGTACCACAGACTGGGGAGCTCAAACAATAGAAGTGTATTTTCTCACAATTCTGGAGGCTAGAAGTCCAAGATCAAAGTGCTGGTAGGGCTGGTTTCTTCTGAGGCATCTCTTTGGCTTGTACGTGGCCACCTTCTCGCCTTGGCTTCACATGGTCTTTTCCTCTGTGTGTCCTAACCTCCTCTTAATAGAACACCCAGTCATGGTGGCCCAGCCCATGATTTCGTTGAACTCAATTACCCCCTTTAAAGGCACTATGTCCAAATACAACCACATTCTGAGGTACTGAGGGGTAGGACTTCAATATACGAATTTTGAGGGGGACACAATTCAGCCCGTAACACTGGGCTTTGGAATTGCTCGCGGAGTTTTTTTCTAAATACAGCTGTCTGGGCCTGTCCCCAGAGATTCTGAGGGTAAACTCCATGAAGGCGGGCCAGGGGCTTGCCCACTACTGTATCCCTACCGCCTAGAACGGTGTCTGGCACGTGCAAAAATATTTGTGGAACGAAAGGATGACTTAATAAGCTTGGGATGGGGCCCACGTGTTTGTCATGTACGAAGTTCCACAGTTGATTCTGATTCATCTAGGGGTGGCATCCCCTCGAGATATGACTGGGTTTCATCTTTCCTGTTGCTGGATGGGAAGCCTGAGGCTCAGCAAGGAGCACTCACTTTGGCAGCACATATGCTAAAGTTTGAAGGAGACAGAGATTAGCATGGCCCCCGTGCAAGGGTGACACGCTAAGGTTCAGTAAGAAAAAGGAATACTGGGCCTGGCACTCCAAAGAATGTGGGCTCTTTGGGTCTGCCCCAGCACCCCTCCAGGACGCCCAGGACATGAGGGAAAAGGGAAAGCGGGACCTAATGCTGCCTTTTGTACCTCTTTATCTAGCTCTTCATTGCATCCTTTGTAATATCCTTTCTAATAAACTGGTAAACGGCAGTGTTTCTGAGTTTTGTGAGCTGCTCTACCAAATTAATTGAACCTGAAGAGGAGGTCGTGGGAACCTCCAATTTATAACCAGTTGGTCAGAAGCACAGGTGGCCATAGTCTCGTGAGACCGAGCCCTTAACTCATGAGATCTGATGGCATCTCCAGGTAGACAGCATCAGAATTGACTTAATGGCAAGCTCAAGCCCCACATCGGGCTCATCACTGATGGTGCAAGGCCTGCTTGGGATTCTGTCTCTCTCTCTCTGCCCCTCCTGCACTCTCTCTCTCTCTCTCCGTCTCAAAAATAAATAAACTTAAAAAAAAAGAAAAGAATTGACTTAATGGCTTGGTGGTGTTGGAAAATACACATTGGACCTGCCTTCAGCACCCTTCACATATGGCCCCTGCCAACCCCCCGCCTCACCCACCCTCACCCCTGCCCAGCCTATGGTTTAAACCACATGAAATCCAGCACCATTCCCTGATCCTGTCAAGCCACTTACCTTCTCATCTTAGCATGGGCTTCCTGGAATGCCTTTCCCTGCCTTGTTTGCCTAGGAAATGTCTCCTCAAGCTACACTGGAGCTCGAGGCCTTCTCTGACTGCCAAGGCTGGGGGTCGTGGGGCATCTTCTGGGCCTGTAGAGTCCCCTGTGCTGCCTTCATATCATATGCTGATCACACTGGGGACAAATGCCCATTCTGATGCTGCATCCAACAGACTGGGACCACCTGAGTGCAGGGCTGAGTCAGTTAGTATCTATGTCCTGATGCCTCGCCCAAAGCAGGGCTCTGAGTCTGAATCCTCAGCAAGATTTCGGGGATTAAAGAATGAATGCTGAGGGGAAGAATAAATGCTCCAGAGGCAACCAGAGGAGGAATAGGAGAAGCTCCAAAACAGGGTCTCAATGCAAGAATCATTTTTCAAAAGGTGACATTCTTCCGATGCCCGCACATCACCATTAGTGGCAGACCTGGGCTTGCTGTTGCAGCTCCTGACCTCACCTTCACCTCCCCTATGTCCCAGCCCCACTCAGGCCTACGGAGTGTCCGTGAGGTGGCCTGGCACAGCAGGTGAGCTCTTGGAGCTGGCCAGTGCACAGTAGAGGCCGGGAAGCAGAATCTTAGCCTCAGGTGGAGACCTCAGGCCGGTTGGGCTGGCCAGGAAGCTCAGAGAGGTAAGAGAGCAGTGGCCCCAAGGAGAAGAGACTGGAAAATACCAGTAATGGGGAGAGATGGAGGGGTGGGGAGAGATGGACAGCTGGGAGGCCAGAGAGACTCGACTTCTCAGCACCATTGTTCGGCCTCAGAGAAGCTCCCCTGATGTGACCTTTAGGCAAGTTCCTGCCTCTCTGGGCCTCAGAGTCTTAAACTGAAAATGGGGGCAGGCAGGCTGGACTAGATGGTCATTAATGTCTTCTCTAGCCCAGGCCAAGAAGATCTGGGAGAAGTGTAGCTGCCTTAAAGGTGCCATTTGAAAGGACTGTCTCCAGGCTGGCACACAAACTCTAGGGACTCACATCTAGCCAGGCATTGGGGGAACGTGTCTCTGGGCCTGGAAAGAACTGGAAGCAGCCTCCCCTCGCCTCCTGCTCTGGACTTGGCTCGAAGTTCTGGCAGGCCCAATGCGGCCCTCAGCTCTAATGAGGCTGGCCACCTGGGGAGCCATAGAAACACAGCCTGGCCTATTTTGTGGTGAAGCCATGGTCACTTCTCTGCCTAACCCTGAAGTGATGCTCCTGAATGTGGCCTGGGGGCTGGCAGCACCCTTCATGGGCCACCTGGGACTCGAAGGAGTACATCTGGTTGGGTGGGGACTGAAGGAAGCTCCAAGCCGCAGGGGCCGAGGGACCAAGTCCTGGGCCATGTGGACAACCCTTGTTGGCCCTGCACGCCCTGAGTCCCGCCCCACCAGGACAGGGCCTGCTGTCCTGGGCCCTTGCCTGCAACTATTCCCTGAGCCATGATTTCTGATTCAATTGGTGAAGACAGGCCTCCTGGGATGAGCCAGTTGGCCCCCCTCTGTTATTTGCTTCTTAAAGTTGGAAAAACTACGTTGTGCACCTGGCAGTACTTGCTGCTGCTGCGTTTTTTTTTCTTTCTTTCTTTCCTTTTTTTTTCTTCAAGAAACAGAAAGTAACCCCTGTGCTTACTGCAACCAAATCCATTTTATTGGCCTTCTGCATCTCCCACTGCAGTAATAATAACCCCTTACATTTGATGAGTCTTTTACGGCTTACAAAGCACTTTCTTATCCATTCTCCCTTTTGGTCCATGCAATGGTTTTGGAAAAGAGGGCTGGCATTATTATCCCTGATTACAGGTGAAGAAACTAAGCCTCTGATAGTAAGATCAGCTGCCCAAGGTCACACAGCAAAATGGAGCGGAAGCAAAGAACCTGGGTCCTCTGACCCAAGTCCATGGTTCTTTCCCCAGCACCACACACCCCTCATGCCACTTGAATGACCAGGGTCGCAGACACCTTCTTTTAGAAACAAGGGCAGCTGCCCCCACTCTGCTCTTATTTCTGAACTTTTTCCTTGGTGAAATTAACCATCACCTCTCCTTACCTAACACCTCTAAGACAATGGCTCTCACATCTGTACTTCCCTCTGGGACCTGAGAGCTTTAGATCTTACCCTGACTCTCCAGGTCTCTTTAATGTTCCCACCTGCCTCTCACCCATTTTAGAAAACTCAGCTTTACCTTAGTTTCATGTTTCTTTCATCTTCTAAATCCAGTTGGCATGGGCATTTTACTTAATTATTTTATTTTACTTTATTTTTTTCTTTTTGAGAGAGAGAGACAGCACAAGAGGGGGAGAGAGGCAGAGGGAGAGAGAGAATCTTAAGCAGGCTCCACACTCAGCACAGAGCCAGACACGGGGCTTGATCCCATGCCCTGGGATCATGACCCAAGCCAAAATCAAGACGTTGGTCACTCAACCGAGACACCCAGGCACCCCAGTATTGTATTTAATTTTTAATTAAGTCATTTATTCTTTCAGGAAATACTAATTGTATGCTGTACATTTACAGTCTATTCTGTATCCCTCTGTCACACAATATTTAGCCTTGTGTGTCCGGCTTCTTTTCCTTAGTGTAGTGTTTAATAAGGTTCATCCATGGTGTAGCATGTGTAAGACTTGTCCCTTTTTACGGCTGAGTAATATTCCTTTGTATGGATGTACCACTTATTTATCTGTTCATCAGTTCATGGACACTTGAGTTGTTTCTACTTTTTGGCTATTATGAAAAATGCTGCTACAAACATTTGTGTACATGTTTTTGTATGGGCATATGCTTTATTTCTTTGGGGTATATACGCAGGAGTAGAATTCCTGGGTCATATGGTAACTATAAGCTGCAAAACAGCCTTCAAAAATGGTTGCACTATTTTACATTCCCACCAGCAGGGTATGAGGGTTTCAGTTTATCCACATCCTCACTGACATTTGTTATCCTCTATCTTCTTTATTATAGCCATTCTGGTGGGTATAAAGTGGTTTCTCATTGTTACTTTTTTTTTTTTTTAATTTTTTTTTTCAACGTTTATTTTATTTTTGGGACAGAGAGAGACAGAGCATGAACGGGGGAGGGGCAGAAAGAGAGGGAGACACAGAATCAGAAACAGGCTCCAGGCTCTGAGCCATCAGCCCAGAGCCCGACGCGGGGCTCGAACTCACGCACCGCGAGATCGTGACCTGGCTGAAGTCGGACGCCCAACCGACTGCGCCACCCAGGCGCCCCCTCTCATTGTTATTTTGATTTGTATTTCTCTAATGACTAATGATGCTGAGCACTTTTTTCATGTTTTGTTGGCCATTTGTATGTATTCTTTGGAGAAATGTCTGTTCAGATCCTTTGCCTGTTTTTCAGTCGGATTATTGTCTTTTTACTGTTGACTTGTAATAGTTCTTTATGTATTCTGGACACCATTCCCTTATCAGATAAATGATTTGCAAATATTTTCTCCCATTTGGTGGTCTTTTCATTTCCTGAGAATGTCCTTCAAAGTCCACTTTACCTACCGTTTCTTTTGTCACTTATCCTTTGGGTGTTCAAGAAAGCTTGGTCTAACCCTAAATCACAAAGATTTACCCCTGTCTTCTTTGAAGAGTTTTATAGCATCAGTTATTACATTTAGGTCTACGGTACGTTTTGAGTTCAATGTTTTTATTAAAAAAATTTTTTTTTGATTGTGGTAAAACATCCATAACATAAAATGTACCATCCTAACCATTGTAGAATGTACAGTTTGGTAATTTTAAGTACATGCATGTTGTCGTGCGACTAATCTCCAGAACTTTTCATCTTGTGAAATTAAAACTCTATACTCATTAAAGAATTCCCCTTTTCCCCTATCTTTAGCCCCTGTTGATTTAATTTTTATGTATCCTGTTTAAGAAATGGGCTTATCTTTATTCCTTTGCATGTGGCTATCCAGTTGTTCCAGCACCATTTGTTGAAAAGACTATTCTTTTTCCATGAATTGTCTTGGCACTCTTGTCAAACATCAATTGACCACAAATATATAAGGGTTTAGTTCTGGACTATCAATTCTGTTCCATTGATCTATATGTCTATCTTTATGCCAGTATCAGACTGTTATGATTACTGTATCTTTGTAGTAAGGTTTTAAATCAAGAAGTATCAGTCCTCCAACTTTGTTCTTCCTTTTCAAAATCGTTTTGGCAATTTTTGGTCCTTTGCACTTCTATGTGAATTAGGATTAGATTATCAATTTGGGGAAAGAAAAAAAAAAGCCAGCTTGGATTTTGATAGTGTATTAAATCTGTAAATTAACATAGGGAGTATTGCCATCTTCACAGTATTAAGTTTTTTGACTCATGAACATGGAATATCTATTTATTTAGGTCTTCTTTCAACAATATTTTGTGAGGTTCCAAATATAAGTTTTGCACTTCTTTAGTTAAATTGATTCCTGTTCTTTGTGATACTATTCTAAGTGAAATTTTCTCTTTTTTTAAATGTTTGTTTATTTATTTTTGAGGTGGGAAGGGACAGAGAAAGAGGGAGTCAGAGAATCCCAAGCAGGCTCTACATGGTCAGTGCAGAGCCCGATGTGGGGCTCAAACTCATAAACCAAACTGTGAGATCGTGACCTGAGCTGAAATCAAGGATCAGAAGCTTAACTGACTGAACCACCCATGTGCCCTCTAAATGAAATTTTCTAATTTCATTTTTAGACTGTTGCTAACCTGTAGAATATAATTGGCTTTGTATTGGTTTTGTATATTGATCTTGCTGAACTTTTGTATGTTGGTCTTGCTGATTAGGTCTAATTGTTTTTTAGTGGATTCCTTAGGATATTCTACACAGGAGAGCATGCCATAGAATTAGTTTTACTTCTTCCTTTCCAGCATGGATGTCTTTTATTGCTTTTTCTTGCTTAATCGCCCTAGCTAGAACTTCCAATACAATGTTAAATAGAAGTAGTAAGAGCAAGACATCCTTGTCTTATTCTTGACCATATAGGAAAAGCTTTGTCTTCCACCATTAAGTATAATGTTAGCTGTAGGTTTTCATAGACACCTTTTATCAAGTTCAGGAAGTTTCCTTCTATTTTTTTTCTATTAAAATTTTTTTTTGAGTTTTTAAAATCAAGAAACAGTGTTGGACTTTGTTAAATGTTTTTCCTGACTCTATTGAGATGATCGTGTGGTTTATGTGTTTTATTGAAAAGGTATGTAATATTAATTGATTTTCAGATGTTAAACCAATCTTACATTCCTGGCCTAATTTCACTTGGTCAGAATGAATAATCCATTTTATATGTTGCTGGATTCAGTTTGGTAGTATTTTGTTGAAGATTTTTGCATCTGTATTCATCAGTAATATTTGTGGTTTTCTTTTCATGTCTTTGGTTTCTGGTATCAGAGTAACAATGACCTCATAGAATGAGTTGAGAAGTGTTTTCTCCTCTTCTAATTTTTGGAAGAGTTCGTGAAGAATTGGTATTAAATCTTCTTTAAATGTTTGGTAGAGTTCGTTCCTTTTTATTGCTGAATTGTATTCTACTACATGAATATTAACTTGTTTATCCATCACCTGTGGATGTTTGGGTTGTTTCCAGTTTTGAAATAAAGCCACTATGGACATTATAAATCTTTCTATGGACATATGTTTTCATTTTCTTGGGAAAATATTTACAAGTGGAATTGCTGGGTCATTTGGTAGGTGCATGTTAACTTTATGGAAAGTTCCAGACTAATTTCAAAGTGGTTGCATCACTACACTTTATACTCCCACCAGCAATGTATTTTGCTTACTGCACTATCCTTACCACAGTAGACATGGCATGTCTTTGATTTTAGCCATTCTAGTGTACATGTTGTGATATCTCAATATTTTTATTTACATTTTGCTGATGAATAATGATATTAAACACATACTCATGTGTATATTGGTCATTTGTATATCTTCCTTTGTTCATGTCTTTTGCTCATTTTTTAATTGGATTTTAATTGGGTCTTCTTACTGATTTGTAGGAGTTGCTTACATATTCTAGATAGAAATCCTTTGTCAAACGTATAGGCATAGAGAAAATTTACTCTATCTATGGCTCTCCTACTTATTTTCCTAATGGCGTCTTTTGAGAAGCTTTAAACTTTAAGTTTTGATGAATTCCATTTTATTGATTTTTCTTTCATGATTACTGCTTTCTGGATCCTAAGAAATATTTGCCTATCCAAAGATCATGAAAATAATCTTCTAGAAAAAATTTTCATAGCCAATTTTCTTAGCACTGCATGTTGAACAGACTTTTCTTTCCACATTGAATTGGTTTTGCTTTTTAGATAAAAACAATTAACTACTATTTCTAGACTCTAACTATTCTGTTTTCATTGGTCTGTCTTTTATATCTTCATGCCAGTACCACAGTGTCTTGATTACTGTAGCATTCTTGTAAGCCTAGAAATCAGGTAATGTAAATTCTTCACCTCTGTTTTATTTCAAGACTGCTTATTCTAGATCTTTTATATTTCCATATAAATTTTAGAACTTGTTGGTTTCTAAAAAAAAAAAAAAAAAGAACTGCTAGAAATTTGGTATTGCTTTGAACCTATTAATCAATTTGGGGAAAATTGACAAGTTAACAATAGTGTGTTCTTCCAATCCATGAACATGGTATATTTCTCTGTTAATTTTCAGTTTCTTTAATTCCTCTCTTCAGTATTTTGTAGTTTTTAGTGTTGAGGTCTTGCACATATTTTGTGCAAATATTTTATGTTTTCAATGCTATCATAAATAGCATTAAGTTTTTATTTTCCAATTGCTTATTGCTAGTATATGTAAATACAATTGATTCTTATATGTTGACCTGATATCCTGTCACTTTACTAAATTCGCTTACTAGCTTAAGTAGTTTTTTTCTTTATTTTTGGTAGATTTCTTAAGTTTTTCTATGTCATGCTCTTTGAAAATAAAGAAAATTTTACTTCTTTTTTTGATTTGTATGTCTTTTAAGTTACTTTTCTTGTTTTATTGCATTGGCTAGAACCTCCAATAATATAATATTGAATGAATTGATGATGGTAGATATCATTGCCTTGATCCTAAACTTAGTGGGAAAGTGTTCAATATCTCACTATAAAGTATCATATTTAGCCATAGAATTTTTATAGATCCCGCTTTACAGATTGAGGGTGTTTTGTTCTATTTCAATGTTTTGGAAAGTTTTTTTTTCCTTTTTATCAAGAATAGGTGTTAAGGGGTGCCTTGCTGGTTCGGTTGGAAGAGCATGTGGCTTTTGATCTTGGGTTGTGTGTTCAAGACCCATGCTGGGTGTAGGTATTACTTAAATATACTTTAAAAAAGAATAAGGGTTAAAATACAAATGGTTATCTTCCTTGCATACTTAAAAAGAACAAGCATTATGCAATTATCAAGGGTTCTGTTCTGCAAATGTCAATCAGGTCAAATTTGTTAAGGTTTCTAAAGTCTCATATATTATCGTTTTGAGTGCTCCCCCCCATATGTGGGTCATACTTTCCATTTCTTTGCATATCTCCTTTTTAAATCTTGTTAGGTAATATATTCTAGCAATTCTGAAGTCTGATATTTTCTCCCTAGGGGCTATTGTTGCTTTTGCTTGTTTGGTAACTTGCCTGGACTAAATCTGTGGAGTCTGCAGTGTGCAGTCACTGATGTCTTTCTTGTTTGTTTCTTTAATTCTTGTGTTTATGTTTAAGTCTTGATTGCCTCTGATTCTGCATGGCTAATTAGCTGGCCAATGACTGGTGAGAGGTTCTGCTCAAATACACTGAGCCCATAAGACTTACACCTTCTTCAGTGGCTGTGTGATGAATCTAATGTGTGGGTTAGAGAATACATTCAAAATTCAGGCAGTTTATAAGTCTGCCACAGTTTTTACTTTCTGGTGGGCACTATCATGTTCCTCTACCTGTCTGTATGCCCTCAAGTTCTACCAGGAATATGTGGATAGCCAGGGCACTCTGGTCAGTCCTGCTCATGTGCTTTGCCATAGATATGTGGGAACTTATCAAGACCCACTATGGCTATCTCATTCCCTGTGTATCCCTATTAAATTTCTGGTCCCTTGCTTGCCTCAACCAGGACCTCAACCTCAAGCTAGCCGAGTTGTTGGCCTTCCCTGTTTGTTTTGTCACTGAGATTGCTATTGTTTCTTTCAGTGCCCCTGGGCATGGGGTTTTTCAAATCAAGTAAGCTCCTTCCCAAAATAAAGACATAGTTTTCCATGGCTTACATCTCTATGTAGAACAATTACTGTGATAACCTTGAGCTGGGGTGGTAGTGTGGGGGAAAAAGTTAGTTAGGAGCAGCCACCGGCTAAGACATCACAGACTGCCACTGTTCTTCCCAAAGGTTCAGTAGTTTTTCATGAATGAATGTTTCTAAATTTATTGTAAGCCTTTGATCACTTTTGTTTTTGACAATTTCATACAGTTTTAATGTTTTGGGTTTTTGATTTTTTTTTTTTTAAAGAGGATTTTTTGAGCTCCTTACTCTGCCATTCCAGAAGTCCTGCCCCATCATTCTATATCCATCTAAATTGTGGATTTATCCACTACTTTTTCCAGTTCTGTTAGTTTTTAATTCATGCATGAATACAGCTGCCCTAAACATCCAGGTGTATGTTTTTGTGTGGACATAAGATATTTGTGTGGACATGTTTTCATTTCATTTGGGTAAACATCAAAGAGCACAATTACTGGATTATCTGGTAAGACTGTTCAGTTTTGTAAGAAACTTTCTTCAAAAATGGCTGTACTGTTGGGGAGCCTGGGTGGCTCAGATGGTTGAGCGTCCAACTCTTAACTTTCTGCTCAAGTCATGATCTCACGGTTTGTGAGTTCAAGCCCCACATCAGGCTCTGTGCTGACAGCATGGAGCCTGTTTGGGATTCTCTCTTACCCTCTCTTTCTGCCCCTCCCCACCCCTCAAATAAAGAAATAACTTAAAAAAAATAAAACAAACAAAAAGCAGTGGCTGTACCATTTTGTATTCCCACCAGCAGTGAATGAGAGTTCCTAATGCTCCACATGTTCACCAGCATTTGGTGTTGTCAGTATTTTGGATTTTGGCCACTCTAATAGACGTATGGTGGTATCTCATTGTTATTTTAATCTATAAGTTCCTAATGATATATGACGTGGAACATCTTTTCATATGTTTGTCTTGTGTATTATCTTCTTTGGTGAGGCATCCAAGTCTTTTGCCCATTTTTTTAAATTGGATTTTCTTATTGGTGAGTTTTAAAAGTTCTTCATATATTTTGAGTAAGTCTTATATCAGATTGATCTATTGCAAATATTTTCTCTCAGTCTGTGACCTTTTTTCTCATTCTCCTAACAATATCTTCCACGAAACAGAAGTTTTTAATTTTAATGAAGTCCATCTTATCAAGTCTTTCTTTCACTGATTGTGCTTTTGATGTTTTGATGTTAAAAAGTAATTGCCATACCCAAGGTCATCTGGGTTTTCTATAGTATCTTCTAGGAGTTTTACAGTGCTGTATTTTATTTATGTCTATGATCCATCTTTCCATCTTGAGTTTATTTTTGTGAAGGGTATAAGGTGTGTGTCTAGATTCTTTTGTTTGGCATGTGAATGTCCACTTGTTCCAGCACCATTTGTTGAAAAGACTGTGCTCCATTGTACTGCATTTGCTCCTCTGTCAATAATCAACTTATTTACATTTAAAATTAAATTTAGGGGCGCCTGGGTGGCGCAGTCGGTTAAGCGTCCGACTTCAGCCAGGTCACGATCTCGCGGTCCGTGAGTTCGAGCCCCGCGTCAGGCTCTGGGCTGATGGCTCAGAGCCTGGAGCCTGTTTCCGATTCTGTGTCTCCCTCTCTCTCTGCCCCTCCCCCGTTCATGCTCTGTCTCTCTCTGTCCCAAAAATAAATAAAAAACGTTGAAAAAAAAATTTTAAAAAAAATAAATAAATAAAATTAAATTTACATTTATGTGGGTCTACTTTGGGGCTCTGTGTGCTGTTCCACTGATCTATTTGTCTATTTTTTCACCAACATCACACTGTATTGATTACTATAGCTTTATAGTTAAGTCCTGGAATCAGGTAGTGACTCTGAACTTTGTTCTTCAACATTGTGTTAGCTATTCTGGACCTTCTACTTCTCTTTATAAACTTTAGAACTGGTTTGTCCATGTCTACAAAATAAATAACTTGCTTGGATTGGGACTGGGATTGCATCAAATTTATAGATCAAGCAGTGAATTAAAAAATTGTTATATTCTTCAGTTCTATAATTTCTTTTTTATAATTTCTGGTTCCCTGTTGAGATTTTTCCTCATTATACTTTTCTCTAATGCCTCGAACATGTTTATAACTAATTTAAGCTCATTATCTGCTAACTCCAAACATTAATGTCACTTATGGGTCTGTTTCTACTAAATTATTTTTCTTCTGATTATGAGTCACATTTTTCTGTTTCTTTGCAGGTCTATTAATACTTTATTTTGTGCTGGACACTATGGATGCTACGTTGTTGAGTGTGGATTTTGTTGTCTTCCTTAATAGGGTGTTGAGTTTTGTTCTGGCAGACAGATAACTTACTTGAGGATGAATTTGATCCTTTTGAGGCTAGTTTTAAAACTTGTACATCTAGAGTAGCATTTACTCTAGGGTTAGATTTTCCCTATGCTTAAGGCTTGGAATTTCTGAGAGCTCTACTGGATGCTTGGAGTGCTCAATGAGATCTCTATATTCTGGCTAGTTATAATTTAAACATACCTCAGTTCTCTGTATGCAGTGGTAGTTTAGCTTACAGTTTTCCAGCATTTGTTCTCTGCCCGGCCTTATGGATTATCTACCTATGTGTATAGGACACCTACGTATATTTCTGGAGCTCCTTTTCTATACAGCTCCATTCTTTCTGAAACCCTGCCCTGCAAATTTCAGCTGCCTTGGTAGTCCTGAAATACTTCCTCATCTTAGCAAATGTTCTTTTGGCTTGCACTTCCCTACATCAGGATCTAGAAAATGCCTCCAAATTGGGTCATAATGAAGCACACCACATTTGTTTTCTTTCTATTCAGGATCAAACTCCTACTCTGCCTGTTGTCCAATGTCTGAAAACAATTATTTCATGTGTGGTATCCAAATTTACAGTTGTTTGTGGTGGGAGGGCTGATTTAGTATCAGTTACTCTGCATGACCCTCTTTTTTCCTGTCAAAATCAGGCTAATAATAGCTACTTTAAAATATTATTAAGATAAAAAGAAATAATATATATGAATTCCTGATAGTGCCTGGAACATTTATTTGCAGAAGCTCCACAAATGACTGCCATCTATTACTGTGGTTTTGGTATAATGTGTTAAAATCTGTATTGGGCAGATGTAATTGAAAAGGCTAACAGGCAAGCAACACAGATGGGTCAAAAATCATACTTGAAGCCTCAGGCCTCACCATCACACGCAGCAAAAATTCAGCAGCAATGGCATAGCCTGTAGGCTTTGGAGTGTCCTAACCAGCTACTGACACGCTCAGCTAAAGGACAGTGTCCTTGGAGCCAAGGACCAGGCGAAGGCCATTGTTCACAATAAGAAATGAAAGTGAGAACATCAAGCACAATGACGGCAGTGTGATCTAGTGGAACGAATACACAGGCTTTGGAGTCAAACGGGCCCGAATTTCAGTCCCAGATGTGTTATTTGACTTTAGGTAGGCAACATAATCTCACCTATAAAATAGGGAATAATGTATACCTTGTAGGGTTGTTCTGAAAATAAGAGATACTATATGTAAAGTCTCCAGCATTTGGCTGACATGTAATCACTACTATTATCTCTATCACCTGGCTATAACACTTTCTTGCTTAATAACTTTCCTTGTTTTCTTATTTCCCTTAAGAAAAAATCCAAACTCCCGGGGTGCCTAGGTGGCTCAGTCAGTTAAGCATCCAACTCTTGATCTTGGCTCAGGTCATGATCTCACCATTTGTGATTTTGAGCCCCACATTGAGCTCTGTGCTAATAGCATGGAGCCTGCTTGGGATTCTGTCTCTCTCCTTCTTTCTCTGCCCCTCCTCTGTTCTCTCTGTCAAAATATATAAATAGACATTAAAAAAAAAAAGAAAAAATCGGGGTGCCTGGGTTGCTCAGTTGGTTAAGTATCCAACTTCGGCTCAGGTCATGATCTCACAGTTCGTGAGTTTGAGCTCCGTGTCGGGCTCTGTGCTGACAGCTCGGAGCCTGGAGCTTGTTTCCTATTCTGTCTACCTCTCTCTCTGCCCCTTCTCCACTCAGGTTCTGTCTCTCTCTGTCTCTCAAAACTAAATAAACATTAAAAAAAGAAAAGAAAAGAAAAAATCCAAACTCCCTAATATGCCTTAGAAGACTCTCCATGGCCTGACTTCCTTTGACCTCTTCAGCCTTCAATCTTAATACTCTGAGATTCTTTGACTCTGCTTCAGCCACACTGAACTACTTTCTTAACCTATCCAGTCCTTTACATTGCTTTTATCTCTGTATGAAACATAATTCCCATCCTCCACTTGGCTTACCAATTTAGACATCACTTTATTCATTCATTCTTTTGTTGATTCCTTCATCAAATGTTTATGGGAGACCCATCATGTAGCAGGTACTGGGATACAGCAGTGAACAAGGTGTATACATCTCTGTCCTCATTGAATTTACCCTGTAGCTTTACCATATCCACCAAAGCTAGCCATGGGGAGTGGGGGGGGGGCTGCTATATACTTTCATGATGCCCTGTATTTCTCTCCTTATAGCCCTTCTCTTAGTATTTTGTAATTGCTTATAACTTATAGTTAACTGTCACTAGATTGTAAGATCTGTGGAGACATGAACCATGTTGTCCTAATCTTCATTTCCACTGCCTAGCACATTAAATATGTGTTGAATCAACAGTAAAATACCGTTAGCTAAAAACTGAAAACTCAGCTTGGCTCTGAAACATTCCCAGAGCATCTACTCCATGCAAGGCACTGTAGAAGATGAAGATATGGGCCCATCACACCAGCCCAAGTGCGGGTAACAACCACCAAGATCTCTCTTAGGCCCGTGTCCCCACTTGCTAAGCTAACAAGCGCATGCTAATATTCCTTTGATTCTGCAGGCAGTGAGAACTCACCGTTGCTCTCCCCCCCCCACCCCAGTTTAGCTTCTGCTGGAGAAGAGTTTTCTTTTCTGTGTTAAGGGTTCTTTCAGTTTCAGAGAGCCTACTTAAGTCTGCAGGAACCACACTAAGCTCTGAACAGCAGCAGCTGCACACACGAGAGTGCATCCTGTCAGTGAATGAACAGACCCCACATGAGGTACTTTCTGGCTTCCTCCTAGGCCTTTGGGAGTTTCCTGCTTCCCTTGGGTACTACCATCTCTATAGCTTCATCTTCTTTCCCTGATTAATATTGCCAAAGCCTAGTTGTATTTCCTGTCTCCAAATGAATAAGTATGATTGGGAACTCAGCTTTCCTCAGTTTTGCTTAATAAATTAGATTACCTTGAGGCAGTGAAAAAGTCATTCTCATGTATTGATAATGAGCATCAAAGCTGGTACAATCTCAGGGCAATTGGGCAATATGTGTCAAGAGTACCTTAAGACTTTATATCCTTTGACACAGTAATGCTCTTCCTAGGAATCCATCCTAAGGATAAAAAATGCATCACACGTTTGGTTGTAGTTACCCAAAATGCAAGCATAATGCTCAGGAGAAATTTGTCTCTATCAGATTTGCTTAAAGGTTGCTTATGAGACATTCAATTTTCAGATGAGAGTTGTTATTACAAAATATTTAGGTCTAAAATTTAGCCATTTGGAGGATTTGAGAGGAAAAAGAAGCTCTCAATTCTGTAAATGTGGCAGAGGAGTGAATAAAATTCCAAAGGGTAAGCTCCACCTCTGACTCGCAAGAGCACCGAACCTCCCTTTCTTCATCTACAAAATGGGGTAATAACTGCCCTATCTCCACTGGACAGGCATGTAAGGAGGGAATCCAACTTTCCCTTTTGTATATAATAGTGAGCTCTCCATAATGATAGGAATTGTCTTTACTGGCCTCTCTTTGCCTTTAGAATGACAAAATCCTTACCACAGCCACAAAGTTCCCAATACTCTGGGCCAGCCAACCTCCCTGTTGGTCACTGTTCCAGCCACACTTTTCCCCAGGGCCTTCACATAAGCTCTTCCCTCTGCCTGAAATCCTGTACCCCTTTTCCTGGCCAACTCCTGCTTATCTGTAAAATCTGAGCTTAAATGTCATTTTCATCAGGGTATCTTCCCAGACTACCCCCAACATGGGTAGGTTCTCCCTATTAATCCTCTCACAGTGCTCTCTGCAGATCCTTTGTAAGGCTCATCACAATGGTCCTTAAATACATGTTTACACCATTATTTATTTGGTTGCCTCTCCCTTTCAAAACTCCATGAGGGCAGGTTCTGTTTCTGACTTGTTCATGACTGTATTTTCAGGGCTTGTCAGAATGCCTAGCACAGAGACCCGAGGTAATTTGTTAAATGAATGAATCCTTATAATCTTAGGGTGCCAGGAACAGAGATCTAATGCCTTCATTTTACAGCCGACAAAACTTAGGCCCAGAGAAGATAAATGACTTTTCCAGGATCACATGGCCAGTAAGTGGACAAGGTAGTTTTAGAGTTCATTCATTCATTCATTCAATATTTTCTAAGAGCCTACTATGTTCTAGGCACTGTCCTAGGTGCTGGAGTTAGAATGATGGCCAAGACAGACCCTGACTTCCTGGAATTTACATCATGGTGGAGGAGATGGCCAATAAGCACATAAACAAATAGCACTTATCACTATCTCATACATTATAAATCTACGAAGAAAGAGGTGCTCTGAAGACAAAATCACATAACCAGTAAGGACTCAAACCCATGTTTTCTGCTTCAAAGTACAGGGCTCTTTCCACTACACCACGCCGCTTGCCCTAAGTAAACAAACAAAACCATAATTTATGAGGCTCCCTCAGCTGCCTGTGTGTGTGCTTGGTGGGGTGAAGCCCTCATGCTGTCCATGAAAAAGGGCCAACATCATCAGAAGCAGCAGCTGACTGGCTTGCCTGCTAAAGCAGGTGTCACAGTGTTAGCCAGCCTGGCCTCTGCTGCCTTGAAACTTCACATCTGGCACCTAAAGAGAGAGGGAGTGTGTTTAAATAAGACAGCTATTGACCAAGTGGCTTGAGGAGGGTTGGAGTTGGCTGGTCTCTGGGAATGATGCAAACCACAAGGGGACAGTACTCAGGAGGTGAACAGAGAAAACAGATGGGCTCAAACTGCAGGCATGACTATTGCCTGAGCACCCCATACATCATTGTGGGAGGTTGGGGGAGGTCTCTTCTCTGCTGGAGGTCTGTTTATCTTTTCATTTATAAAGGCGCCCCCTGATGTCTATACTTGGGGAAACAGAATGCACACTCAGACCGCTGGTTTTTCTCTAAATTGCTTCAAGTAGAAACATGCTGAAACAAGTGTATAGGTTGCACAGCGTGACATGGCTCACCTGAAAGACAGGCATGCTGGGAGATCAAAGGGGAGCTCGGACAGGTGGGCAGAATCACAAGGAAGCCCACCAAAACACTGGGTCCATTAGCACTCCCTCCTTGCTTTATCATAACATCATTTTTGATAGTTTAATGTGTTGTCTATAACATAAAGTAGACATTCTAATAAAGGACAGTTGAAAATAAATGATGATGGGGCGTCTGGGTGGCTCGTTGGTTGAGCGTCCAACTTCAGCTCAGGTCATGATCTCATGGCTCGTGAGTTTGAGCCCTGCAGTTGGGCTCTGTGCTGATGGCTCAGAGCCTAGAGCCTACTTTGGATTCTGTGTGTGTGTCTCTCTCTCTCTGCCCCTCCCCCACTCATGCTGTCTCAAAAATAAATAAATATTTAAAAAAAGGAAAGAAAATAAATGATGACAACTCATTTTTTTCCACATAGGTTAAAGCCCAAAGCACTGCTCTGAAAATAATAAGTTATCATTTACTGACCAATCACAATAAACCAGGCACTTTTTTATAATCTCTAGTCCTGACAACAATCTTGAAGTAGGTATTACCTTCATTTTACAGATGAGCAAACTGAGGTTCAGAGAAGTTAAATGCCTTTCTAGAAGTCAAACGGGTAGTCAACAGGCACCCAGCACCAGTCTATCCAACTTAGAAAAAAATTTTTTTTAATGTTTATTATTTTTGGGAGAGAGAGAGAGAGACAGAGTGTGAGGGGGGTAAGGGATAGAGGGAGAGGGAGACACAGAATCTGAAGCAGGCTCCAGGCTCTGAGCTGTCAGCAGAGCCCGACGCGGAGCTCGAACCCACGAACTGTGAGATCGACCTGAGCCGAAGTCAGACACTTAACCAACTGAGCCACCCAGGTGCCCCCAGTCTGTCCAACTTTAAAATCCGGTACTTTCTACAAACCCAAGAAGTGACAACCACTTACCTACCTGATTGCAAAAAACCAACTGCCTGTAGCTGCTCTGCTGCTTCTATAGGCTGAGAAGCCATGCAACTCATATCGTGAGCTATGCACAATTCTAAGGGGAAGGGGGCTTCATGCAGCTTTATTCAGGTTGGCTGTTACACTTTAGGGGTGAGCTCTGGGGTTTGCAGCAAAAAACTTACTGCTGGAATAAAAGTATTATCACTGAACGGTCCTGGGTATCATGGCTGTTCAGTGAGTGGCTGATATGCACCCTAATGATATGCGGCACTGCTTACTGTGCTCCATACCCCTGGAAAACATCCCCTGTCAAGAATGGACAATGATAGGACACTCACAGTCAAATCCCAGCTCTATCATGAACTAACGGGGCAGCCTCTCTGATACTCAACTTCCTAATTCACAAAATTGGGCTGATATCTACACCTCACAAAATTATTAGGATTAAATAACAAAGTATATGGAAGCACTTGGTGGGGAATAGGTGTACAATAAATATGACTTTGGATGAATTTAATTGACCATTCTGGGACTATGGGTCATTTTGGCCCAAAGAATTCCAGGGAGATGCAGTAAGTTCCAGATCTAAATCAGAGTTTGTGTTTGTGCGTCAGAGAATGGCCTACATGTATCCTTAGTGGAACTGTGGAACCAATCCCATCTCCATGGTTTAACTAGGACCATGGCTCAGGCAAGAGCCAGAGGATTTCCAAGCTTGAGATGACCCAGCAAAAGGCTAATCATTCTAGATTTGAAGCCACTCCCAATTCTCTCCTGTCATGAGTTTCCAAGGAAATCAAGAAGTCATTTGCCTAAAACTGAACTAAACCTAATTTCAAATTATTTTCCTCTGCTTGCTCTATTGCAAGATGCAGGTGCAACTTGGCTCTGACTTATGACCTCCAGGTAATTCTCTCTTCAGTCTACAAAGGGTGATTTTTCTAACATACAATCCAGACAAGTTAAAATTCTTCAGTGGTTTCCTATTGTCCATAGAGTGAAGTCTAACTTCACTGTGATCTGGCCCCTGATCACTTATTTGCCCTCATAGCCCACTGTTCCACCTCTCCTCAATCCGCTTATAATCTCTAAGTACTCCAAGCTTTCTCTTGTGCCTGTGCACCCCTTATGCTGCATGCCCTGTCCTTTCTGCCTGGGATGGCTTCACGTTCTCATTTGGCAAACTCCTATTCTCAAAACCTTAATCTCTAAGGCAGTAGCAGACAGCCCTTCCTGGGGCCCACAGCAACTCGTGGCCACATACCTCCCTTACACAGAGAAGGAAGGACATGGTACGGTGGAAAGAATAAAGGCTTCAAGTCAGAAGGCCTAGAGTTCAAATTCTGGCCCTCCAGGCCAACCAGAGGAGAGCAAGCCTCAGTCTCTAGCCTAATACCCACTGGCATGGTTTTCCTTAGGTAAAGATAGATGCAGGGCATCATAGCAAAGAGTCAGTGACTTGAACCACTGGCAAGATCATCCCTATCTGGGATCAACAATTTAAAGGTGTAACTCATCTTATTTCTTTTGTTCCAACTTCCACGTTCACTCACACACCTATCTGACAGGAAGTCAGCTTCCTATACAGGTTTGCTAATCACAACCATTCAAGTATTCCAGTTCCTCCAATTTTCCACTATAAATTTATTATTAAAGACACATCTCAGGGCTCCTGGCCGGCTCAGTCGGTAGAGCATGTGACTCTTGATCGTGGAGTCATACATTCAAGCCTCACTTTGGGTGTAGTGATCACTTAAAAAGAAAATCTTAAAAAAAAAAAAAAAAAAAGACACATCTTATTGGGCACTTATTGGACAAAGCATTTAAACTCTCTGAGCCTCCCCACCTTCGTTTGTAAATGAAAGTGTTGTGAGGATTAGAGAAAGTAAATGTAGATATCTTGCATGAATTTTGGCCCTTGGTAAGCACTCAAGTATTATATTAGCATTATAGCACATTATAAGTATTGGTCTACATCTCTCCCTGCACTAGATAGCTAAATTCCTCAAGGGCAAGAAATTCATCTTTATATCCCCAGCATCTAGCACAACAAGTGCTGGGCACATAGTAACCTTTTAACAAAAGTCTGTGAAATACACAAACATGCACATGTTTGCCTTTCCAATGATGGTCTGTCCCAGGAAAGCAGAGAACTTGTCATGTGCTTTTCTATTTTTCACAGCAGCCATCATGGTTGTTGGGTAAATCAGGAAGCATTTTCAAAGCATACTTATGGGCAGACCAACAGCTTCCTCTTATTAAAGGTTGCTATATAGTGGAAGAGTCACACAATGTGAAATCTGAACCTAGGTTCTAGAACATCTGGTTCACTCCCCCTTACTGTGAGATGTTGGGCACACTAGCTAAACAACCTAGGCTTGTTTTCTACAAAACAGAGAAGAGAAAAACTTTGTAGGTTATCACAAGGATGAAATAAGATAAAGTAAAGCACCATATAAAGGTAGACTATAATTGAGAGTTTCATATCAGGCTTTATGGCAGGAAAATGGTTCTGCTTCCTATACGCCCTATTCCAGGATAGAATAAAACAGAATACCATGATTATGCTATGTTTATATAACCTTCACACATCTCTTAGAAAAACCTGGTTTTGATATTCAAAATGGAAAACACTGCTTTGGCCTAAGCCAGAGCAATCAGTGGGCAACAAATGTTCAGGGGCTACTTCTCTACCTGTGAACCTGCAGTATGGCTTAAATAGGATAAAGAAATACCAAATTTCCTCTTGATTTTCTTACATGGGTAAGTCAAAGGCAAGGCCAAGAACTGGACAATCTGTTTCAAAGAAAAACAGTGTTCTTGATTTAAACTGAAACCAATTAAATGCACTGCTTAGGGAACCAGGCTCTATTTAGACGAGCTTCCTGGTGATCTAAAATTAATCAGAAAACTTTATTTTATTCCAGCCTCTCTTTAAATTCTTCTTAACATTTATTAGTCCACTTATCTAACTTGGTAATTTAGTAAGCACAGTATACTGAGCATAATGGAGTCTTTGTTTATAGATTCAAGACCACTTGGCAGGGATGCTGTAGAAAGGACTCAAGCAGCAGATGAGTGGTTGAGTTAGATAAACATTAAGATTGCCTTCACATCTCACAATCTGGGAACCGAACAACTAGTTGTACTTTCACTTATAAAAACGAACATCAATCATCACTGGGCAGTATCGAAGTGTGAACTAATATAGAGCCAAGAGCAAGATAGCATAGTGGCTAAGACTACAGGCACTGAAGCCAAATTGTCAAGATTTATACCTTGGCTCCGTGTCACTTGCTAACTCTGTGATTTTGAACAAGTTACTCAACTTTTCTGCCTCCATTTCCTCATGTGTAAAATGGGAATAAACGTGCCTATCTCATAGAGTTACTATGAGGATTAAGAGTTAATACTTCTTAACATACTTGAACAGTGCCTGACACACAGTGGGTGCTCAAAAAATGTGAGTTACTCTGTTTTGTGTGAGTTTATTGTATGTCCAAATAGTAGGAGCTGCCCATGCAGCATTTCATAAAAGCCTTAAACAACATTTGGGGCACTTGGGTGGCTCAGCTGGTTGAACATCTGACTCTTGATTTTGGCTCAGGTCATGATTGCAGGGTTGTGGGATCGTCAAATCCCTGCCTGGGATTCTCTCTCCCTCCCCCTCTCCCCAGTTTGTACTCTTTTTGCAATCAATCAATCAATCAATCAAACAAACAAAAACAACCCTTTAAGGTAGGTGGTAGCTCATCGTAAAGATGAGGAAACAAGTTCTCAAAGGAGGAGTTCCTCACCTAAGGTTAGTGCCTTTAGACAAAGTTTGAATCCAGAGCCCTCTGCCTCCCAACTTGTGCTGTTTCAAAGCATCCTGCTTCCCCATTGTGCCAAAATTGAGCACACATAAAATGGAGCTGAATTCATGCTAATCTAATATATATCCCATAAAGTACCTTTTGGAATAGTCCTTGGTACCTGCTTCTTTCTTGTCAGTATTTTCATTCTTTTTTTTTTTTTTTCAACGTTTATTTATTTTTGGGACAGAGAGAGACAGAGCATGAACGGGGGAGGGGCAGAGAGAGAGGGAGACAGAATCGGAAACAGGCTCCAGGCTCTGAGCCATCAGCCCAGAGCCCGACGCGGGGCTCGAACCCACGG
Source organism: Lynx rufus (assembly GCF_022079265.1). Taxonomy (NCBI): domain Eukaryota; kingdom Metazoa; phylum Chordata; class Mammalia; order Carnivora; family Felidae; genus Lynx; species Lynx rufus. The sequence goes on from NW_025814897.1 coordinate 57,561,488, forward strand.
ACCGTGAGATCGTGACCTGGCTGAAGTCGGACACTTAACCGACTGCGCCACCCAGGCGCCCCAGTATTCTCATTCTTAAGATAGGACAGAAATAACTCCACTAAAGGTTCACTTAATAGATTACCTATACCATGACTGTATAAATGATGAGTGACATTCAAACAGTTGAATAAAATCCACTAAAATGGCGAACCGTCCCTCAGCTGTTTTCTTGCATTAAATCCTGTTGTTTTTCACAAGGGACTATAAAATGTTGCCCGTTATGATAATCCTGGTACTTTTCTGATTATTAAGTTCCTGTCTACCCCTCATCTAAGCATCATCTCCACTGCTACATAATGCTATTTATTTAGGGTGCATGTCCTGCCACTCCAAAATGGTAACCTCTGAGCTCTTGCAGTCTCTAAAGTATCTTATCCAGGAATGAACAGAACTAGCATTCAACAACTGCTTGACACTTTGGATTTGCATGATCCAAAGCAGATATTAAACAACATGGTTTTTCCATTCTTCAAGAGCAGTCTAGTAAAAGATGTGAAAGAAGAACCTTAAGAAAGCCTGAAAGACCAAAAGAAAGAAGTTAAAGTAGGACTAGCAATGAGGAACTTTTAAGTATTTAAAAAAAAAAAAAAAAGAGAGAGAGAGGGGTAGAAGCCAAAGTGAAGCCTCAAGAAACAAGGAGTCTGGCAAGAGCAAATGAGAAAAAAGAGAGGGAATGGTGTGGGGGAGCCAGACAATATTTAGAGCTTGAAATGAAAGGGCAATTCTAGAATTAAGGTGGGTTTGGATCAGAAGCCTTACCAAGTTTCTCTGGCTAAAGAGCCTGGGTGGCAATCTGTGGGTGGCCCACACTTAAGAACACACAGAAAAAAACTGGACACAGATACAAGTGGTGAGAAGTGTCATGAAGCAGGGAGTGGCAAGAGTCAATCCTAAATGCAGTCATTTGGGTACAATGTGCCCTTCAGAGAGGGCATGGTGACAGCATGGGCTAATTTACAGAGCCGCCAGGGCAATAACTCAGAAAGCAATACTGCCTTCTCACAACAAAACGAGGCAGCCCCAGAATGTTTCATGGTGGTAAAAAGCTGCATTACAGCATACTAGATCCCGGAACCAATGAAAGGAGACAAGTTTACCAAAACGAGTCTTGACACAGAGTACGTTTCTGGCAAATACATTATTATGCACTCATTCTACTCATGTCCTGGCGAAACTATTTAGTTTCCTTATATGGCCCTTCTCTTCAGCTCTCTCCTGTAAAATAACTAATGTCTTCTTAGAGAAACAAAGATAGAAAAGAAATAGAACTGTTCCACCCGTCCTCCCTCCCCTCCTCAGTTCTTTTCAGGGAGGTGAGTGGAGGCACATATCTTTGAGAGTGTCTGAGAACTACCCCATTTTTGAAATCAATTTCAGAAAACTGAAAAGCCTTCTGCAAGAGAAATCTGTGTTGATAGGGGAAGACGAGGGAAATACTGCAACTGTCTATGCTGGCTGCCAGAATGAAGCAGCCTTGTTTTAGCTGTGACATTTTTTAATCCCATTAAAACTTTAATAGCACTAGAAGTAGGATACAATGTACATGCATGGGTAGAAATACTATATGGCACATAAAATTAAAGAATATGCCAGCTGCCCTCTTAAATGAGAATCAACTTCTAATGTTATCATTCTTCTTAAAATTTTTCAGTTGGTCTTCACAGTCTTTACATTAAAATCCAAACTCCTTAGCCGGACCCAACTTCATTTCTCAATACATTTCATCCCTTTTCCCAAAGTCTACTGTCCATTTCCCCCCAAAGCCATGTTCCTCTGCCTGGAAAATCTTTTCCATTTCTCTTTGCTTGGTAAAATCCTACTCACCCTTCAAATATCCACTTAGCTTTCTCTCTTCCAGGAAGAATGCCCACACTCCTATGAGCTCTCAGAGAACCCTGCGCTTACTTGTCACTGCACTCACCATATCATGTTATAATTTCATTTTAACATGACATACTGGCTTGTCTCTTCCATTAGAGCCTGTAGACAAGTGCTAAATTCTAGGATGCTACCTATATCCTCTTGTGTCCAGGTCAGAGGCCTGACACATGAGTAGACACACGTATTTTCATGTATAGTAAATACAGCCATCAATGAACCTCACTTTGTTTCAATAGAAAAGTATCTACTCTAAAATTTTTCATAATATAGAACAAGTATCTTCCACCTTTGATCACATTTCCCGCCAGAATGACGACTTTCAAAGTAGAACATCTGGCTCATATCCTTGAAAACGTTTCAGGAAGTTGGTGGCTGACTGCATTTCTCACAGCAGGAAGGAAGCCACCATTTGTAGAGCACCTATGTGCTACAACTGTGCACCAAATTTAGGCTGCATGTATACGCTTCTTCAGTCTTGACAATCTATGGTAACTCGTTTTAGCTCTATTTTGACAAAGAACCTGAGGCTTAGAAATGTGCCCAAGGTCACATGGCTAGCAAATGATGAAGCCAAACTAACACAATGTGCAAGATCAGGACTACATTTTCTCCTAAATGAACTAAAAAATGATGTTGGCTGAAACTAAGGTTTCCCACTGGGTTGAAAAAATGATGAAGGCAGCAAATGACTTGTTCATCTCAGACTATGGGTGTGCAGTTTTAACAATATGAACTGAAAACCAGCCTTGTTCCTGTTCAGGGTTTGAATAATTGCACACACTGCTGCCGTCCTGTCAAATAACAGACTCATCAGACATTCAGTTTGAAGCACTGTTTTAAAACAACTTCTCAAATTTATTTAACTCATGTGGATAACATGGTAGAGTTTTGTATAAAAAGAAAAAAAAGGCCACCACTCCCTCCCTCCTAAGCCTTGCAGACAGCTGAGTTCAGGCAGCATACTGGGTGTGGTGATCACAGGATTTGCATTATCCTTTCAAAGATGGAACTCCAACTACCACTGGAGTTTTCCAATTCAAAATTCAGTTTCACTAGAGAGCCCAGCAGAATTAAAAAAAAAAAACACAAAAAACTAGATTGTTGCTTTTTTAATTTTTCCAATTCTTATTTAGAAAAATTACTAGAGGCAATGACAAAAGTAACCATTTAAAAGATCACTCTCCAGGGGCGCCTGGGTGGCTCAGTTGGATAAGCGTCCGACTTTGGCTCAGGTCATGATCTCACGGTTCGTGGGTTTGAGCCCCGCAGTGGGCTCCATGCTGACAGCTCAGAACCTGGATCCTGCTTCTGATTCTGCGTATCCCTCCCTCTCTCTCTCTCTCAAAAATAAAGAAACATTAAAAAAAATTTTTAAAGATCATTCTCCAGAGGTTTTTTGTAAAGGTAAGTCCAGGCTTTCCATCCTTTTACATTTTAAAAAGAAAGAGGGCTGTGGAATACGTCAACCTTTACTCTGATTGTGACACAAAGCGTCTGCCTTCTCAAGTCCTAGACGTAATGCCAGGACTCATCTCCCAAACTTCTGGTCTCAATCAAGTCCATGGGGTGCCTGGCTGGAGAGCCCCGGGTGATGGCTGCTAAATATGTTCGTATGAATCCAAGGTCAGTTAGAATCCTAACCTTAAACAGTAGGTTTACTGGATGCTGACTGCATCATGACATACGCAGGCTAAGTCAGACATCCCTCGTCTGTCAGTTGTGAGTCATGCCAGCAGATGAGCCTGTGTTCTTTCCCTAGAGCTCACTGTACCAGATTACTACCTCACCACTTCGATCCACCAAGGTCACTGTCCAGCCATCATGAAAATCACTTAAAAGTTATCAATAGAATAGATGATTTTCCATAAGCAACAAATGAGAATGTGTTACTTGCTGTTTAGTCCTACTAACAACTCAGTCTCTCCACCTTTCTTGGGCAGCCTATACTTTTAGGCAAACGGGAGGGTTAAAATACAGAGGAGCAACATCTATATAAAAATGTGTGCTTTATTTCTTCCTTGTTACCTTCCTGGAAAATTGCTGTTTCTGAACATTCAGGTTCCTTGAGAAGGAGAACTTTTTCTTAACTGTTATACCCTGCATACAGAAAAGGCTTTCTCTTTTTAGCCTCCATTTCATTGCCTGGGTTTCACTCTCTAGGTACTAACAGTGGGAAAGGGAGAGAGGAGGAGACAAAAATCACAAAGAGCAGCGTAAAACATGCCCTGTGTCAGCAACATGGCAAGGCCTCTACTATCGTCAATGCTGACACTAAGTAATTTCTGGTGGAGTTGAATACATCATTACACTTCTATTTGTGCTCTGCCTGAGGCTTTTCCCTACCTACTAATTGCGAGTGAAGGTCGAGAGAGGTTTTGTGAAAGGGGCAGAACATAAGCAATGTGCTGGTCTGTAGCCAGGTGTCAGTGTACTTTATAACGGAGGAAGAGAGGATTAGAGGATTATAGGGAGATTTTTGTTTCAGCCTTTAGTCCAACAAAGATTTAAAAGACTTACAGAAAATGGCTTCACATAGAAGTATGGTAGTGGGGAAGGGATTATGGGGAGAGTGGTAAACACAGCCAGTAAAATTCAGGGATAAATGAAGACCCACACAAGTCCACAGAATACAAAGGAACAAAGAAGAATACTTCTTGAGCCATAAGTGCTCAGGACACAGGATTGGGTAGGGACCAGTGAATTAGCAACTAAATGGCTTCAGTGATAATTCTGAAACCTGTTCCAATTTATGTTTGGAGTGAATTCTTCTCCAGAACAGGTCAAGATTGTGCTTAAAAAAATGTCCTTAAAACACAACAGCTTCTTAAATATTCTTTTGCCTCTTGCTTCCAGGTGATTTCCCTTTGGTTAAAAACCAGAAACAGTATAAACCTCACAGGATGGAATAAGTCTTTTGATACAGGCAAGGTGAGGCACAGGATGAACTTACACAGTAAGTGAGAGTCTGTCTGTCTTGGTCTTCTCCCTTGACCACTCCACGTCTCTGAACTAACAGAGATGGCAGTTCACTTCCTCTGGAAGAAGCCAGTAATGGATACTTGTCTGTTGGCTTTGCCCAGAGCTGCAGTCCCTTTCTTTGGGCCCTTTCGTTCTTCTTTGGGTTCTTTTTTCACCGTCATGGCGGAGGGTCTATGTACGGAGGAAGTCTTCATCTTAAGCTCCTCTTCACTATCTGTGCAGGATTCACTCACATAGACTTTTTCAGTCACTGGCAGAATAAAAAAAAAAAAATGGGAAAGGAGTGGGTCGAGTCATTTAGAACACTGTTATTAAGAGAATGAGATGTCTTGTTCACTCCAATTCCTTCAGACCCTCTGATCAAGGGAGACCCTCTGATCAGCTCACCTAATACTGGAGCCTTCTCCCACTGGGAGATCAGATCAGGCTACCAATAGGAACTATTTATCTTAAACTCATACAGTCTCTACTTGGGGCTCAGAACCAACATTTACCCTTACTGTCTCGCTGCTATGTCCCATGCCTTTTGCCCAAATTCTGCATTTGGGTCCTGGTCAATGCTAGCTAACTTCCTGAACTCTACATTGAACTGTCTGTATCTCAAATACCCACTTCTACCTCCATGCTTTGACTGACTTCTTCAGTCTCACTTCCCTGACCCACAGTGCCTGCCTATTTCCTTCCACTGCTGCTTTTCTGGATCTTAATCTCTGCTCTATTCGCCAGTCTTCATCTTGTCTAACCAGGTTCACAGTCAGGGGCCCTCCTGGCTGGCTATATCCTGACATCACCCACTCACTCTCTGCACATCCTAAATACAAGAATTGCAGATTACTCAATTTTTCAGTTCTTAGTTCTAAATGACCCAACACTTACTAGTGGTCTGCATTGTGAAGATAACTGCCCCAAGCAAACTCAATCATATAACAAACTTGATTGTTTTAAGACAATGATAAAATGAGAAACAAAGTTACCAATTCTCTTAATGCCCTATCAGCCAAAGGCATACTTTTGCCTTTTCTTATACCAATAAAATTCACTGACCCCCTCCCCCTTTGAAAATAATTTTACCAGTAAGCAGTCAGTATAAGGAAGCTGAAAAGGGCATAGGCACAGACAATAACTTCCAACAATGATGTCACAGAACTGATGAGGGTCTCTTCAGTATTACTGCAGCACACAAACCAATCATGAGAAACAGTACAATGCCACCTTCCTGTGACTTTAGAGAGCTGCAGCAGCTGTATAACCAACATCTTCTACATTCTTTCTCAGCTTTCCTGGTTGCAGCAGGAAGATGAAGAGTAAAGGAAAACATCTCCTCTTGGCTGAACACAGTAACCTAATATGCATCATAAATGCTCAAACGATTAAAGAACATTTTTGTCCTATTAAAGAACAATAATAGTTTTAAGCACTTAATTAGCGATTAAGAACAAACTACTCCAGAGGCAGTAGCTTTGGAATCAACTATATCTGCATACTAATATGTAGTCTGCCATTTATAAATTCTCAAACTTTTGATGTGCCTCATGATCACCTGCAGGGCTTATTAAAACAGATTGCCGAACTCTAATTCCAGAGCTTCAAATTCAGTAGGTGAGGGATGGACCTGAGAATTTGCTTTTCTCACATGTTCCCAGGGAATGCTGATGCTACTGGTCTGGGGACTATACCTTGAGAATCATTGTTCTCTCCTCCCCTGTAAAATGGGAGTAACACTGCCTCACAGAAGGTATGGATGCACCTAGTGATCTTATTAGCAAGTACCCATCAATGCTGGTCTTTCCCTTCAAAATGGCAAAGCCATGCTGGAGGTCTGTTGCCGGTAGAGCATTCCTTCACCATACCCATCTAATCCCATTAAGGGTACATAATTAACGGTTCCCTCACTAAGAGTTCCTAGGATTTGTCATTACTTTTAAGAGCCTAGAATTCACTTTGCTGATTCCTATCAACTTAGAGGCTACAAATCACTGAGAAGCTTTAAATATATATATGTAGATATATATATTTACATATATAAAGTGTTCTCAAAGGCCTTACTACTCACCTGTGCTCCACAGACCAGAGGCATTAGACTCTCCCATGATTTTATTAGAAATGCAGAATTTCAGGTCCTACCTGAGGGCCTACTGAATCAGAATTTGAATTTTAGCAAGATCTTCAAGTAATGTGAAGTTTGAGAAATGCTGCTCTAAGGTACTTAGGGAACTCCCATGGCATACCTATTAGTTCAGCAATTATGATCCCTGAACACTAGCCCAATCTCATCGGCAACTTGAAACGCATTATGCAACTGGATTATTGGAACAAACTCATGAGCTGCTATTTACTCAATATCTCAAATTAGGGAAGTCTGAAGAGCCATATGCAGACATAGAAAAGAAACAACTTACTACTAGTTGGTGGTATAAAACTTGCTCCTTCATAAGCTATACTTTGTATTCAAATGGCAGCAGGTCTATAATGTAAAACTCCAACATCAATTAGCTCATTATTTCATTACTTATTACTGAAACCACTGGTTGTCTCATTGCCAATTCTGTGCAATGCATTGCTTGGGGGAGTTAAAACCAGTCAGGGCAACACCAACAAAATTTCTTAAGCAGCACACTTAGTATACCTCAAGAGCTAAAAGAAGGATTTCTATATTCAAAGCTTTAGTTACTTCAAACTGTAAGACAAAGGAGATTTCAACTTAAAGATACAGAACCTTTATTTTAACTGAGTAACATGCAACTTTTCTGGGCTGCCATTAAAAAAAAAAAAAAAAAAGAGCCCAGTTTACATGGATAACATCAGAATTATTCTCCACTCAATGTTTTGCTGTTAGAATTCTAACTTGTCCAAAAGTCTACCCCACACTAATCTCAGGGGCCCAACTCCCCAGTCCCTGAAGCAAAGTCACAGAAAAGGAAAGATCAGTTTTGAAAACCCCCAGACCAGCTCTCATCCAGCATACGACAGGACAAGCCCCCTGTGCTGATACACTTGGAACAGTCCAAAGAGAAAGGAAAGCACAACTCCTTTGTTGGTAACAGGAGCCAAGATTCATTAGGTTGAGCTTGGACTACAAACCTTAAAAAAAAAAAAAAAAAAGTGCTATGTGAGCACGGTTTTCATTGTTGCATCCAAGGCTCTTAATAGTCCTGTCTGGAGACAGGAGTGTAAAAAGTCCACATCCCATACCTGGCCAAAACTTGAGTACTGTGTTTTGAACAAAGCAACAGGTAATTAGCCACAAACTCCCAGTAAATGCTCACAATGATATATCTGACATTTTTCTTTCGGGGTAGAAGGAGGGAAAAACTGGCACTGATGCCTTTGTCCTCTTAAATTTAAAACAAAGAAAAAGTAAGAACTTCAATAGTAAATGCACATATTATCACCACTAGTCAAACCAAAAGGCTTGAAAACACACTATTAGAAGACTGAAAGCAAACAAAACAAAATACAAAAAACAATCCTAACTTGAAGTCCAGAATTCATAGGCTCACAAAAAATTTGGCACTGAAAAGACCAATTTCCAGTGTAAGGAATTTTATTCCCCGATAATATGCTACAATTAAAATGGCACAGGCCTGAGGTGCCTGGGTGGCTCAGCCGGCTGAGCACTGAACTTTAGCTCAGGTCATGATCTCCTGGTTTCTGGGTTCGGACCCCACATAGGGCTTTGTGCTGGCAGGGCGGAGCCTGCTTTGGATTCTGTGTCTTCCTCTCTCTCTGCCCCTCCCCCACCTGCATGCTCTCTCCTAAAAATAAACATTGAGGGGCGCCTGGGTGGCGCAGTCGGTTAAGCGTCCGACTTCAGCCAGGTCACGATCTCGCGGTCCGTGAGTTCGAGCCCCGCGTCGGGCTCTGGGCTGATGGCTCAGAGCCTGGAGCCTGTTTCCGATTCTGTGTCTCCCTCTCTCTCTGCCCCTCCCCCGTTCATGCTCTGTCTCTCTCTGTCCCAAAAATAAATAAAAACGTTGAAAAAAAAAAATTAAAAAAAAAAAATAAACATTGAAAAAAAAATCTTTAAAAAAAATGGCAGAGGCCTTTTCAGAGGAGTGGAAGGTAGGGAACAATGGGACAGGGTTTGCACTTATTCTAACAACCACACAACCTAGGAAAAGTAGATTCTTCAGAATTGATCAATCTTTTTAAGATGAAAGTTTGAACCAGAAAAGGAGAGTCAAGAAAGGGAAAAGATACTTCTTTAGGAGAGCAGGTGCCACAGGAAGGGAGAAACTACAATTATAGGCTATCCAACTAACAAGAGGTTTCCAAAACTAAGCCCACAAGTCTCTGTAAACACAAAAAGTACCCGGATCAGAGCATCCTATTGGCCTGCAAGTGTGAAAGCCCCACAGAAGTTTGAGTCAACTGTGGAAGGGTAGAACAAGCTTAAACATGGCTGAAGAATTCAACCTATAACTAACTGAAAAGCTAAATTCTAATTCCCCTCTAGGTCACCAAAAAGCACACATTTTTATCTAACATGACTTACAAACGTGAAACATGAAGTGATTTGGAAGAGTCAAACCCCTCTGGAGAGATGGGACAAAATACCAAGAAGACTCTTGACACTCTCTTCAGAGTCTAATCATCAGTGGGGGCTTCCTTTCCACTGTTCAAATGTATAAAACAACCATTCTAGAAAAAAAAAGTTTCTCAATGTCTGTAACAACATTTTATGTTGGTATTATGGTTTCCATATCGAAAGTGCCTTTAAACGTTACCTCACCTGAATTTTCACAACAATCCCACATATAGGCAAAATGGATATTTTACCTCCATTCCATACATCAAGAAACTCCCTACCAGAGGTGACAGGACTTTTATCCAAGACCTCAAAGCTTATTTCTACAGGATGTGGTTCAAACAAGAACCCATGTTCTGCCTTTCGTTGTAGTGTTCTCTACTCTGCTACTCAGGGTGTGTGCCATGTTTGGCGTGAGTCATGTGCACATTCAAGTTTGAAGCACACTGCTCTGTAAGAGATCACGGAGCCAGAAACTCTTCTTACCTATGCAGCCTTCCTCATCCACAAAGGTCTTAGACTTCAGCACCCGTTTTCGTTTTCTTTTTTCTCCATTTGAGCTCTAAAAGATCAGAGGAAGATCAGAGGTTACAACATTCAGTTGACCAATGACTCTATAGAGAAAAATAACAAGAGCTTTTTAATCTGCAATAATCACCCTCTAATATTCCATGATGATAAAAAGTTGAATGTGAAACTCTATCCATTTCCTTTTACGGACCAGTCCTACTATACAGACAAGTTTACATTCCTATATATGGAAGCTTGATGTTTAATGCTTATAAGATAACTGTGATCATTCAGTCAACAAACTTTTGGTAAGCAGTGCACCATGGTTAAAAAGACCAATAGGACAAGGACCTTAGCGGATGAGAGAAGCGAGGAAGACAGACCACTGCAATCCACTGTGGTAAGGGCTTTAATGGAGGGCTGTGGCAGACATTATGGAAGCACACAGGAAAGCTAAATCAGATGAGAGGTCCGTGGCATGTACCCTTGCTGTAGCCTTGATGCTGCAACATTACCCTTGTCTAATTTAGTCTCACACAGATACTACTAATACCAATTTCCTTTTATGTTCAGTGGTCTTTCATCCCATTTTCCTGTCAACTAATGAGGAAATTAGTGCAAAATTTAAATGACAGTCTTAATACAATGAATTAAAGGAAAACTAATAGCTGTAAAGGAAAAAAAACCTTGTTAGCACCTTTCTTCTCAACTCTTCATTATCTACACTAATAGATAAGATACAGCTGAATACCATTCAAAACTATATTCCCCCATTTATTGCCAGCTTTTCTCACCCTGCCCTTTTCCAGAAGTTTCTGAAGAACAACAAATGTGCATAAGTTGTTTGTTCACTCTATTTCCCAAACTTTGCTCTGATGCAGGCAAGACCTTACTTTGCAAAATTCCAACAGGAGTTGGGTAACACAGCAGCCCTGATGCTGGAGGTCATGAAAAACAAAACCACTCCCAGGCCTGACCTCTGCAACCTTCCTGAGATGCGCCCTATAGCTGAGCTCTCACCGCAGGTGAGGAGAGGGAATGTCCATCCTGTAGTACCTACAGAGAGTGGAATGAGAAAAGAGCCATCTACTGGTGTCCCTGGACTATACAGCAGTGGCCGGTTCAGCATAGTTTCAGGTCCTTGGGAGGTCAGACACATGGAAAGGCAACCATCCCAGTAAAGTTTTACCTTGACAGAAGGAGGCTCTGGTTCAGTCTTAGGCACTGGTTCAGAAGGTGGAGAAGCAGGAGGAGGTGGGGATGGTGACTCAGCTTCATAATCCCCAGGAGAGTCTGGTATGACTGAAATAATGAAACAAGCTTAGCTAAGAGAACTGTGGCACTATCTGGTACAACGCCTTCTCTGGTGACTTTTTAAACGTCTGTATCCAGCAAAGGACATTTTGCAAGCAGTAATTCATGACAACCAAGGACTTTGCAGTTATAGATCTTTAAAATACACATTTTATTAATTTTATACAAAGAAAACCAGAGAATTAAGAGTTATTAAAGCTGGAATAAACCTTAGAGATTGTCTTAGCTAAACCTTTTATTTTGTAGGAAAGTCTAAAGTTGTTTTATAAATATCCACTGATCATCTAACATGTGTCATGTATTCCACTTACAATTGTTTCATTTATCCTCATAACAACCCTAAGAGACAAATATTATTCACACATTACAGTTGGGTAAAAAGAGGCTCAAAGAGGTTAATTAACTTGCCAAGGTCACAGGGCTTACAAATGAGGCAGGAGGTTTTAAACCCAAGTCAGTCTGATGCCACAGCCTTACCATTCCAACTATTCTGTGCTGCCTTACCATTCAGGGCCAGACATTTTAAGGTTAAACAAACAGATATAATTCTCAGATTATATCAAATGTTCCATGCCAGAGTCTTCATGACTATGACCCAAGGATTATCTGCAATCACCTGAGATGTTTATTAGACTGAAATATTCCAGCTGATGTTAAGAGCATAAACTTTGGAGGAAAAATCACCTTTGAAACAGTCACAATTATAGCTCTTACAACTAAGACTGGCTTACTATTTTGTATGGGAATTATTTCTGGTGATTGCTCACTGATGAGGCTTGTTTTGTTGTAGTAAGAGTAACCGGAAAGAACACTTTTGGGAAAGCAATATTGCTCTGGAAGTGGTATCACCCGAGAAGAGAGCATCTCCAGAGGGATCCCATCATTCCTGAACAGTTCCAGAAATAGTGGTCTTGGTATAAGGCCCATGAGAGGGGGAAGTGAAAATCCTCAGCTGACCTACGGCTTAATCACCACAGAGAAACCGCTGGTAAAAAGACTGGGTAGTTGCTTAGCCTCACCTGCTCCCTGAATCTCCTGGCTGTATTCAAATTCTTAGCACAAGTCTTGGATCTGAAATTCTCCCAACTGATTAGGTCAGTGTTAAAAATTATGACAGTGGAGGGTTCAAGGCCAAATGACCTAAAGAGGTGAAGCAAAACAAGAGCCAGAACGAAACAATAAATTACACACTTCAAGTATGAAATGGGCCCCAAAACTTTATAAGCTCTGGGAAACAAGAGTCAGAAACATATGAGGAAAGTGGTCCAGCTAGTAACCCAGCTCTAGGAGAATAGAACATGATGGGAGCTCAAGTAAGCAAGAGAAAAGTTAAACCACAGAGCCAAGCTCCCATTTCTTTGAAGGTATAGCAATCAGGAAAGCTGTGTCACATGCGTTACAGGGGCAGGAGGAAAGTTTACACAGTGAGGAAGCCAAAGAAAAGGAATTTTGAGTCCTCACAATAAATTTAGGAGTTTTCATTCTATTTCCACTTCTGTAACCATGAAGACACTTAATCCTAGTGGCACCCTCTAAGACCCCTGTCACTGCACTGTATACAAGTGTTTATCTAGATCCTCCTCTGACTCTAACCTCCATGGAGGCAGAGACACCACAATTTCCCTGGCACTGGACAAACAGTAACGATATTTTTAATAAAGGAAAACAATCATTTTTGGAATTTGGGATGAGGGGCTTCTAGGTCAAGGAAGAGTCAGCATATACCTCCCCCTCCCTTCCACATCCACCCAAAGAGACACATTACAGTGATGACTAAGGAATGAAATGCTGTAAACCTGCCTGCCACCCCTATCCCTGCCATAACAGGGAAGAGAGTAGAAGAGGGAGCCAAGAACTTGTAATGAATAAGAATTTTCAACAAATCCCCAGAAGATGGAAGGCAGATGGGAGAAAGGTGACATGAGAAGCATCAATTAGATTGAGTCCAATAGGAGAGCTTACAATCTATTACAAAACTTCTATTTTATCTGATTTTTCAAGTTGTGTATCACTTTGAATTTTTTTAAATAAAACATTTTGGGGCACCTGGGTGGCTCAGTCAGGTAAGCATTTGACTCTTGACTCAGGTCATGATCTCACAGTTGTGAGATCAAGCCCCATGTCAAGCTCTGAGCTGGGCATGGAGCCTGCTTAAGATTCTCTCTCTCTCCCTCTGCCCCTCCTGTGCATGCACACTCTCTCTTTCTCAAAGAAATTAAAAAAAAATTTTTTTTAACGTTTATTTATTTTTGAGAGAGAGAGAGCATGAAGAGGAGGCGGAGACACAGAATCCGAAGCAGGCTCCAGGCTCTGAGCTGCCAGCATAGAGCCTGACGTGGGGCTTGAACTCACAAACTGCGAGATCATGACCTGAGCCAGTCAGTCACTTAACCAACTGAGCCACCCGGACGCCCCACAAAGAAATTTTTTTTTAAGAAAGGAAGGATGGGGGGGCGTGTCAGGGTGGCCCGGTCAGTTAAGCATCCAGTCCTTGTTTTCAGCTCAGCTTCAATCCACAAACTGTGGGACTGGACCCCACATGGGGCTCTGTGCTGACAGCACAGAGCCTGCTTGGGATTCTCCCTTTCCCTTTCTCTCTGCCCTTCCCTTGCTTGTTCTGTCTCAAAATAAATAAACTTCTAAAAGAAAAAAAAGGGAAGGAAGGAAGGATACAGAAAACAACTAGAATTTTCTGGGCTTTACAAACATTAATCATTCATTCACATAATATTCCCCACAAAATCACTGTTACTATTATTTCTGTTTTATATAACTGAGGTTCAAAGAGACTAAAAAAAATTTGGCCACATTCATATGCTAGAATCCGTATGTGTCTGATTTTCCATCAAGGTAAATATATCCTCGACATACTTTTAGTGACATAAGCATAAGGAGGGTTTCATACATTGGTGTATTTTAAATATATTTATAATGAATTTACAGCTTTTCAGATGAAAGGTACTCAAGAAGTGTAATTTAACACTTACCCCAGGACAGCAGAATAAGAACTGTAGTAAAACTAGTTACTAGCAGAGTAACCACTGTTTACCAGAGTGCTATGGCAGACATGGGTCATTTTGGAAATCACTCATAGCTTCCTAGGAAAATTTATAAACTACCTATCTTAACCTAAAAAGGGTGGGGGGGGGGGGTCATTTGCTTAACATTCTCCATAAGTAATTTGCAAAAACTGAAAATGTTAGCAAAAAATCAGCTAAAACTATTTCTTCCTAGCAATATATTTTTTTAAATTCTATCTTAGAGACAGAGCACAAGTGGGGAAGAGGGAGAGAATCTTCAGTAGGCTCCACACTTAGCACAGGGCCCAATGTGGGGCTTGATCCCACTACCCTGGGATCATGACCTGAGCCAAAATCAAGAGCTGGACATTCAACTGACTGAGCCACCCAGGCGCCCCTCTTCCTAGCAATGAAAACATTACTCTTAATGTGATTTCTATCTGGGTCTGGCTTTTTCTTGCTTTACAAGAGAGTATGTAGAACTGCTAATGGTGCTTATGACTCTGCCAAGAAGAGAAATAAAGAAAAAGTCTCTTGGGTAGAGAGTTAAAGATATGAAGTTAAAGGGAATTTTCTGAGAGAAGAGACTGCTGTTAAATACTTATGGAACACATCAATAGAAAAAGTGGGGTGAATAAGAAGAAAACCTGCTATGTCAAGCAGTGTCCAGCGTTGCTGACGTATCTTATTTGATGTTCATAAAAAGTCTACACAGTGTGATAACATCCCCATTATAGATGAGGAAACAAGGAATTGAAGAAGTTAAATTATCTGTCTCCAGTTGCACAATAAGTGGCAGAAGTAAGGTTTTTTATTTTTAAAAATAATTTTTTTAATTTACATCCAAGTTAGCATATGGTGCAATAATGATTTCAGAAGTAGATTCCTTAATGCCCCTCACCCATTTAGCCCATCCCCCTACCCACAATCCCTCCAGCAACTCTCTGTTGGTTCTCTATATTTAAGAGTCTCTTGTTTTGTCCCCCTCCCTATTTTTATATTCTTTTTGCTTCCCTTCCCTTATGTTCATCTGTTCTGTGTCTTAAAGTCGTCACATGAGTGAAGTCATATGATATTTGTCTTTCTCTAATTTCACTTAGCATGATACCCTCTTGTTCCATCCATGCATTGCAAATGGCAAGATTTCATGTTTTTTGATTGCTTAGTAATACTCCATTGTATACCACATCTTCTTTATCCATTCATCCATCGATGGACACTTGGGCTCTTTCCATACTTTGGCTATTGTTGATAGTGCTGCTATAAACATTGGGGTGCCATGTACTCAGTTAAGTGGCAGAAGTAAGATTTAAACCCAGGTCTGTTTTACTCCAAAGTCCCTGTCATTTCTTCCACTTCTGCTGCTCATTTGCTAATTTCCATCTGAAGACAGCATATTGAATAGTATATATTCAGTGTGACAGGAATAAAATGATAATAGATTAGAGATTGTGTAAAGGTTTAAAATAAAGGCCCTCTAGCTTTGAGATGAAGAAGAAATTTAGGAATAAAATGGCAAAGGTTTGCAAATTTAGTCAGATGCTAAAAATTATTCTGCCAGATAAAAAATCTGAGAGCCTCTCATTTATATTATCTATTATTATAGGTTGTTCACCTCTATCACATTTCTTCTCACTTCTTTCTAAACTAATAACCCCACTCATATTTCTAATCACCCACAGGTATTATTTTTGTGCACTAATGATCAGAACTCCAGAGAATATTTCAGAAATATGTAATGAGTGTTTAATCAACCACAGTAATTCCCTGACTTAGAGCTGACTCCTTCACTGGAGTATCTAGTTTACCTTTTCAAAGTACATTAGGTTGATGGCTTGAAAGCCTTTTACAGATTCTTCCCCAAATCCTTTTCCTGGTTGGAAATAGGGAAGACAATTTCAATAGCACAGTAATATTCCTGTTACTTCCTAATTATTTTCCCATGTATCTTCATGGAGTCGCTTCTATTTCCTTAATTCTTAACTTGATGGCTCTTGTTTCAACCACACACTTGGGTATCTTCCTTTCAGGTGTCTTAGTCAAAGCATTTTGATAAATGACATGGAATGAGTATATAGTGACAGCTCCTCTAGGATGCTCACAATGCCCTATCCCTACCTATTCCAAAGAGTCATTAAAAAAAAAACCACAGCTCTGGTGGGCACAATACCTCTATAGGATATCAGAGCTTATAAACTCCTACATGCAAGCATGACTGGTAGGATCTAAACCTATGGAAGAGTCAAAGATATACCTACATCATAGATTTAACTTCCTTGTACAATTTCTTAGGTCTGTTCATTTCTTTTGCATTACTGTCATCTGTATATATAAATGGCTTTCTCACTCATTTGTACATGTACAGTCGCTGAGTTGCTTTCGGGGTGCCTCTGTTGCCATTTTCAATTCTTACAGAAATTTCTGTTAAGAGTAGAGCCTAACAAGTTTATTTTGTCCTTTACCAGCAGAACAGGTTCCTTTTCCTGCATTCGTTATTCTTCTTTAATTTCTTTTAGCATCTGTTTGTTTGTTTTGTCATTCTACCTTCATCTGATGCTGAATTCCTTTGGAGTAGATTTGCCTGACCCCTCAAAATGTTTTATACCCATTATGGCATAAATTCATAGAGAACGGATTATAGAAACTCAAGCTTCTCACCACCGTTCTCAAAGCAGGGTAGAAGTCATCTGGCATAGCAGTTTGACCAAGGCATCTTTCTCGTTAGCCTCATCCTCTTTTTTTTTTTTTTAAATGTTATTTATTTTTGAGACAGAGAGACAGAGCATGAGCGGGGGAGGGGCAGAGAGAGAGGGAGATACAGAATCGTAAACAGGCTCCAGGCACTGAGCTGTCAGCCCAGAGCCCGATGCAGGGCTCAAACTCACGGACCTCGAGATCATGACCTAAGCTGAAGTCGGACGCTTAACCAACTGAGCCACCCAGGTGCCCCAGCCTCATCCTCTTTCTATATACTTCATTTACACAATTTGGGAAGAGATCTTGGCTCTTCCAACACCTGATATTCTTTGAAAAGGCATATGAATTTTCCAGGTAAGAATCTTGCCCTTATTCTGTTTGTTTATCTTACAATAGAGCCCACAGCATAAAACTAGAAGGGTCCATAGTATCATTCCCTTTCAACAATGATACTATAGATTCTCAAACTTAGCATGTTTTTATTTATGTGGCGTGGAACATCATATCACCAACACCCTTGATACCTACAATATTACCTGTTTTAAAAGATTCACATGAAGGTAGCCAAAGGAATATCTCCATTTCATTTTTTAAAAAGAAAAGCTCTTCAGGGCACCTAGGCAGTTCAGTCAGTTAAGCTTCCGACTTTGGCTCAGTCGTGATCTCATGGTTCATGGGTTTGAGCCCCGTGTCAGGCTCTTTGCTGTCAGTGTGGAGCCTGCTTCAGATCCTCTGTCCTCTCTCTTTCTGCCTCTCCCCCACTCACACTCTCTCTCTCAAAAATAACATTAAAAAAATAAAAAAATAAAAAAGTAAAAAATAAATTAGAAAAAGAAAAGCTCTTTGATAATATACATAATAATAATCCTTATTCTCTTTCCTTTTATGTTATTTTGCTAAATTACCAAAAAAACAATGGTTCTGATCAAAAAGCGAAAGCAGACTCTAATGGTGCTATTGTTTATCTCTCAATACTACAATTACTATTGTCATTGTGACCTGTAATAAATTACTTTTTAACTCCTTGAGCGTCAAAGTAAGAATTGACCCCTGCTATCAACTAAATGTTTGTGTTCCCCCAAAATTCATATTTGAAGCTCTAACCCCTAACGTGATGGTATCTGGAGGTGGGGTCTTTGGGAGGTAATTAATGGAATCAGATTACCACCCTTATAAAAGATGCAAGAGAAACACTTTCTCTCTCTGCCATGTGAAGATATGGCAAGGAGATAGCCTACAAACCAGGAAGAGAGCTCTCACCAGGAACTACAATCAGGCAGTGCCTTGATTTTGGAATTCTCACCCTTTAGAACTGTGAACAGGACAAATTTGTCCTGCTTAAGCCATCCAGTCTATGGTACTTTTGCTATAACCCAAGTAACGGAGACAATGACACTAGCCAAAAATTAATAGCAACCTTTCATAGCCCACCTTCATCTTCACTGCTATCAGACTCAGGAAGTTTGATTCTTCTCCTCTTTTTCTTCATACTTTCAGTTTCTTTTGTCTCATCATCAGATAACTCCATTCGCTTCCCCCTGTTGCCATCCAGGAATAATTTAATCATGTTACACAAAATAAAAATATAAGTATTCATATGCTACTATGGGTCTTGCTTCATAACTCCTGGTCTTAATTCCAGAGGATAGAAGAGTCAAAGTAGACCAATAAGGATTCTTTTTAAGGATACTCTGCTGACCACAACTAAGTCATTCCATGGGGTGACCAGAATGAAACATTTTTCTAGCTCTCTATATAGCTCACTGGAAACTACTTACCAGCTCATCAATTATCATTACAAATTCCTTCTTACTTTTCCTACTGACCTTTCAATCATTCAACAAGCTTTAAATAAGCAGCTACTACATACACAGGCTTTTTGCTAAACACCGAGGATGCAAAGATGAAGAAAATACTGTTATCAAGAAGCTCTGGTGGGAGAAATAGATATAAACACCACCAAATGTAAGACAATGTGATAAAGACTACTGGAGAAATAAAATGTTATGGGACAAGACTCTTGTACGAAAACTAAAAACTAAGTGGAAATTCATCAGGTAAAAAAAGGGAGACAAATATTTTAAAGAGAAGAAAAAAAATGTGCAAAGGCATAGACATAAGACCTTAAGGTGATTCTAATGACATAATAAAAAAAACCTAGACTCCATCTTAACTTTAGTTAGCTCCTCTGGATACTCTATCACACTATTCAGATATGTATAAAATGTGGTTTTTATCTTCAAGTAACTTATTCCTTATGCAACTTTATCAACTTATTTTTCTACCTCAAGCTAGTAAAAGACAAACCCCAAATAGGTAAAAAACAAACAAACAAAAAACAACAAAAAAAGATAAAGAGCAGAAATTAATGAAATAAAACAGAAAAAAACTAACAAGGTTAAAAACTGTTATTTTGGGGCAAAAGATTAATGAAATTAATAAACCCTTCTATAAGACTGATTAAAAAAAGACAAAACAGGAGTGCCTGGGTGGCTCAATCAGTTAAGTGTCCAACTCCGACTCAGGTCACAATCTCGCGGTTCATGGGTTCGCGGTTCCGTGCTGACCACTCGGAGGCTGGAGCCTGCTTTGGATTCTGTGTCTCCCTCTCTCTCAAAAATAAACATTAAAAAGAAAATTTAAAAAAATAAGACAAAACAACGTATTACCAACATGAGGAATAAAGAATAAAGGAATCTATAATGATAAGTACAGATTTTACAGATCCTCAAAGAATAAGGCTATAGTAGGGGCTTTACGCCAATGAACTCAACAACTTAGATGAAATAAATTCCTTTAAAAACACAACCAAAACTGACCCAACAAGAACAAGAAAATTTGGATGGCTCTATTTAAAGAAATCAAATTAATAAAATAAACTTCCCCACAAAGAAAACTCGGCTCAGGTTCACTGAATTTTATCAAACTTTTAAGAAAAAAAATAATACATATCTTACACAAACTCAGAAAACACAGTTTTCTATTAATTCTATGAAGTTACATAACTTTGGTACTAAAATATAAAGACATTATCAGAAAAGTAAATAACTGATCTATCAGCCTCACAGATGCAGTGGCAAAATATCCTTACAATATTAGCAAATAAAATCCAACAACTTATAGAAAGGATAATGTATCATGACAAAAAATTAGGTTTATCCCAAGAATGCAAGGTTGGTTTAACACTTAAAAGCCGATCAAGGTAATTCACCACACTAACAGAAACCCCAAAAGATCATCTCAATAAATGCAGAAAAAGCATCAGTCAAGATTCAGCACCCATCCATAAAAAAACAGAAAAGGACAGCCTCCATCTGGTAAAGGGCATCTACTTAAAACATACAGTTAACATCACACTCGGTAATGAAATACTGAACGCATTCCTGACTATAACTGTCAACAATGAGTGTTATACCCATGGGCTGGGGACATTTTAACCTACCAATCTCACATATTCCTAGGAGGTAAGGCCCACTGGACAGAGCCTTGACCCTCTGAAACTTGAGCATTTTGTTGATGTTTTCTACTAGAGTAGCCCCAGCCTTGCTACAAAAGTCAAGTATTTCTGGGCCTATCAGTGCTGACAGTGTCTTTAGAATTTCTTTCAACAGACTAATTCCTACCAACTATGAGGTAGTGTCTCAAATTCCTGGATCCATTTTTAACAGCTTGTGTGCTTTTTATTTTCTTTTCTAATTACATTTTACCACTTGAAAAATAAACTCATTGATATAAAAAGAAAACAAAGAACTTTTTCTCTTAAATTTGACTGGAAATAGTAACCCCTCACTTGGCAATCTAAAGTGAAAAACAGACACAGACACAATCAGGCACACTTATGCCATGTCCACAAATTTAAAATGAAGTAAAGAAAAAAAAGGATAATCAATTTAGTTCAATGGGGCCCAAAAAACTGGATTTGGGCTCTAAACCATCTACACTGGCTGTTCCACAGTTCTACTTCCCTAGATAAGCTACTGAGCTTCTCTCTTCATTTTGGTTATACAGCTGTATCCCTAAGGCATTAAGTAGGATTTAGTACTCAACTGAAAACTGCCCACTGTCAATAAGCCCAAACAGACCTTCTCACCCCCAGCAGAGACACTCTTCCCTCACAGGCAACAAAATTTTCCTACCTTTTTTTTTCCTTCTGCTGCATCTTAACAGGCTCTGCTTTTTTGCTGGGTTTCTTCAGGCCTGTAGGGGCTGCCAGCTTTGGTTCAGTGACAGACACTGGAGGTTGCTCCACTATTTTTTCTTCTTTCACTGCTTGTTCTGAATCCAAATTGACTTTAAGTTTATCTACAAATATAGTATAACAGATGATATATAACCTCATCGTGCAATATCAATCTATTATTCCTCTGATAGTCGACTAAGTGCCAAGTAATTGGTTAGGAGCAGGGGGCTAAAGGGATAAAAAAAAACAGTCCCTGTCCTAACAGAACTCATGGTCTAGTCAGAGAACATTTCTCCTTTCCAACTACCACTCTAGCAGTAACTGTTTTCATTTCTGCCTCTTGCTAATCCTTCATTATATCACAACTCCCAGGCCAAATAATAGTAAAAGCAGGGCTTAGAAAAAGCAAATACAACTATATGAGGTATCATCATTCTCATTTATATATCACTTATTAGATGAGAAAATTAAGAGTCTGAGAGATAAAAGACGTTTCCCGAGTATACAGTTTACAAATAGTGACAACAGAAATTCGTACCAAAATCTTATTTCCTATTCCATTCTATCTTCTTAAACCTGGATACTCTTATCATCTCAGTATTATCTTAATTATATAATTAAAAGACTAGTTTGGAATGAGAAAAGTTTGATGCAAACTTTTTCACTCAGGATAAGTTACCTAAAAGTCAATCTTCTCTGTAAAAACTGAATATTTATGAGATTACTGTAAGGATTAAAAGGGATTAATATGTGAGGTTGTATGGCTTACCCAAGGTAACACTGACAGAAGAGGTTGAGAGACAGGATTTGAACCTAGGTCAGTTTAACTCCTCAAAATCCTTACCTCTTTCCCTACACCAAGCTGCAACTACTATGCCATGCAGAGGATTAAAAAATGCAAGCAGGATGGGCCTAGCCATCTGAGAAATCATAGAAGAATAGCCTTCGTGCTATATTCAGTGACAGTTTTTTTCAAGAAAAGTCATAAAATACTCTTAGCTGTGAACAGCATGAGGCTCTTCAATAAGTAGCTTTGGTTATATGTAAAATGGCTAAAACCAGCTACAGTGTAGGAAAAAGACCAATTGATAGCTTAGCCTTGGCCATTACACACGGCTTAGTATAATAATTTATAAACAAAGTATATTCTTTGAAAGAATAGATGATGGATAAAAGTATAACATGCAGCTTGTTTATACTTTATTTTTTGAAGACTTGACTGAGAAATCTGGTGGAATCCACCAGAGAATGGAGGCATTTTCTCTTGCCTTTTCAAAACTGTTATTCTCAAGTATCAGTACTTCTCAAGTTTTTCCACCAAATAGTACAGGAGAGTAAACATGTATCTCTAGGGGGTCCAGAGTCAGTAACTGATTCCCAAAAAACCAGTTCTCTGAAGCTGCATGTATATCCTTAAAGTTTATGCAAAATTTGCATTGTTACAGAATTTATATCATATTGACAGCAACTGTTTTAAAATTATATAATAGGGGCGCCTGGGTAGTTCACTTGGTTAAGCGTCCAACTCTTGATTTTGACTCAGGTCATGATCTCACAGTCATGAGATCTATCCATTGATCGAGCCCCACGTCAGGCTATGCACTGGGTGGGAAGTCTGCTTGAGATGCTCTCTCTCTCTCCCTTTCCCTCTGCCCCTCCCCCACTCTCTCAAAAAAGTAGAATAAAATAAAATAAAATAAAATAAAATAAAATAAAATAAAATAAAATAAAATAAAATAAAATAAAATAAGTAAAGTAAAATAATTAGGAGGAAAAACCTCCAAGTATTTCCTACCTCACTCCTGGGGTAAGGAAAGCAAGGCTATTGCATACAGTCTACCAATTTCAGGAAACTGATCTTAATTAAAATACCAGTGACCAAAGAGATTCAGCATCCAGAGTTTTCACTCTGTCGTGGTTTCACAGTATTAGGGGAACTCCAAATTATTTACATATGCAGCTACAAATGGCCAATTAGCTGGTAAAGAGGCAGCTCATTGCAACACTTTCAGACTACTCTTAAGGAAAATTTAACCACATTTTCTTTTTTTCTGAATGATCAAATCATTTGTATCATTGACTAATTAAAAGCATCTCCTTTTTATACTCAAAATATGAAACACCTTTAGAAGCAAGATACAGATGATGACTTTTTAATTTTGTCACCAATGCTGTAATTTTTTTCACATATGGAGCATTACAGTTCTTGTTAATGAGATAATTCATATGCCAGAAAATTTATCCTTTTAAAGTATAAAATTCAGTGCTTTGTAATTGTGCAAATATCAACACTATCCAATTTTAGAACATTTCCATCACCTCAAAATAAACCCTGTATCTATGAGCAGTCACTCCCCAATCCCAACCTAGCCTGTAACACTAGTCTACTAATCTACATTGTCTCTAGATTTGCCTATTCTAGACATTTTGTATAAATAAATTTATATAACAGGTGGCCTTTTCTGTCCAGCTTTTTTCATTTCACATATTTCAAGATTCATCCATGTTATAGTTCAAGGACTCATTCCTTTTTTGGCTCAATAATATCCTATTGTGTGGTTATATCACATTGTGTTTATCCATTCATCAGACGATGGACCCTTGGGTTGTTTCACCTTTTTGGCTATTATGAATAATGTTGCTATGAACATTTGTGTACAATTTTTTATGTGGACATACAGTTTTAATTCACTTGAGTAGATATGTAGGAGTGGAAGCACTGGATAATTACTTAACTTTTTGAAATACTACTATACTGTTTTTCAGAGCAAGCACATTATTTTATATTCCCCACAGCAGTGTATGAGGGCTTGACTTCTCCACATCCTTGCCAACACTTGTTATTGCCCGGCATTAAATTTTAAATGTTTCAAGTCTCCTCAACTCTTTTCATCCAACTCTCTTCATCACTTTCATCACAATGATCTTGTCATGTCTCAAATACAATAAAAATATTTATCATTTTACTTTTTTCTTTAATGTTTATTTTTGAGAGAGAGAAAGAGAGAGGGGGACAGGAGATCTGAAGCAGGCTCAGCACTGATAGCACAGAGCCCCTCGTGGAGCTTGAACCCATAAACCATGAGATCATGACCTGAGCCAAGTCAGACACTTAACCCACTAAACCATTCATCCGATAAAACATTCATCATCTTACTCTAAACATTCATCCTTGAAAAAACGTTAGATAAATCAACTTTAGAAGCCATTCTTTTTATTAGGTTAAGTATTTAATTCTTTTATTTTATCCAGTTTCCCTACTCCTTCTATCACTGTCTGCCTAGCAATTAAAATAATTAACTATTTTATTCTTTATTGATTTGTCTGTCTCTCACAGTAGAATATAAGGACCATGAAGGCTGATACCTTGCTTGTCTACATTTCTTCAACTGTATCACCATGGATAATAGTTGCAAGTACACAGTACTTGCTCAATAAATATTTCTGAAATAAACACATGAATAAATTATATACTTCTGTATAGCTTGATTTTTTTTACAACTAGCAAATATTCACAGCTTATATATTTTAGAAATAATAAAATTTTTTAAATTCACTGGTTACAAATGCATAAGAAAACAAAACAAAAATAAAAACGTGGACCTAAAAGTCACCAAGGAACCACACACACTCTGATTGGGTTCAGTGGACCAGTACCAGCCATGCAGGCCAGTGACATTAGCACTATCTATTTTCACAGAAGTAGGGAGCCCTCCTTGTGCATTCTGCCTGCAACAATACAACATGCTTCCCAATAACCTGAAGTATCAAATTTTCTACATACTTTCAAAAGACAAAAACCTTCTCTGATGGATTTTATGGCAAATAAACACTATCTACCCCAACACCTCCTCCAACCACTAATCCGACCATCACAGGAAAGCAGAATTCTGACTAATTTTTCTTGCACAAGCATGTAACAAAACACCTTCCCACAAGATCTTTGTAAAACTGATGCTCCAAGAAAGTGTGCCATAATTGTCCTGTGGCTCCTGAATGCTTTCTGGTATTATGCCACATAGCCCTTAGGGGAGGTGTACTTGGTATGAGAAGTATGAAAATATGTGACTACTGGTTCTTTCCATATGAAAGAATTCTAATTAAAACAAAATTTTTAAGGGCATCTGGATGGCTCAGTCTGTTAAGCTTCTGACTTTGGCTCAGGTCATGATCTTGTTCATGAGTTTGAGTCTCACATCAGGCTCTGTGCTGACGGCTTGGAGCCTGGAGCCTGCTGCTGGTTTTCTCTCTCTCGCAAAAATAAAAATACTAAAAAAATTTTTTTAAATAAAGGAAATTTTGCTTTCTCAAAAAGTATTATTTTTAAATGGCTACAATCACCTGTGCCCTTCTGAGGTCTAGTTCATTCACATGAATAATCTGTAAAAAATAACTATAGAATGTCAAAAAGATTTGTTTTTGCAACCCCTTGGGAGACAGAGGTAATAATTAATAATGGTCACACCAGGCAAACTGACCCCAGCATCTAGGATATTAACCTCAACACTATACTGTTTAACCAAGCAGCCTCCCTTCCATTTTATCACCCATTTTCAAGAGCCCTATGAAACAAATAATTGTCTTTTCAAGGCAGGAAGTTTTAACAGGAATAGTAAACTACCACCCAAGGTAAACTGAACTCAGCTCACCCGTTAAAATCCACTGTTCCAGTTGGGTTACTTCCATTCAATATATTGGTCAGTAGACTGCAAATTTATGTTAGGATGCAGCAAGTCTACATGGGACACCAGATGGGTAAAAACTGGGTAAGGTGGCTTTCACCTCAAATATGTTATTATATTACCATTCATGTATTAATCAAAGGAAGGTAAAAACATGCTTACTCATAGCAGCTTTTCCAAAAAAATTGTTCATCACATTCCCTTTCCCTGGTGCCTTGTTGCCTGCAGAAGATACCTAGAAGCAGAAAACACATATGATTTTTTTTAGTATCTAGGCTGTTCTTCAAGTCGGAGTCTTAAACAATCTCTTCAATTGCAGGGCACATTGTCACGATGGCACAGTCCCTATATAATCATGCCAAAATGTGTCAGCGTGAGATGTAAGAACAAATCCACACCAGAGTATCTGATGTTAATCTCCAAAGCTTAGTTACTCATAGTTCTTACAGAATTATTACCCATGAATGTGTCTAAACTTTGAGTATATTTAAAAACTGCTTAGTTTGGGGCGCCTGGGTGGCGCAGTCGGTTAAGCCTCCGACTTCAGCCAGGTCACGATCTCGCGGTCCGTGAGTTCGAGCCCCGCGTCGGGCTCTGGGCTGATGGCTCAGAGCCTGGAGCCTGTTTCCGATTCTGTGTCTCCCTCTCTCTCTGCCCCTCCCCCGTTCATGCTCTGTCTCTCTCTGTCCCAAAAATAAATAAACGTTGAAAAAAAAAAAAATTAAAAAAAAAATTAAAAAAAAAAAAAAATAAAAACTGCTTAGTTTGATAGAATTAAAACAGATCAGAGGCAGTATGATACACAACAAGGGAACCTCCAAAATGTTACATTTGTTATTATCAGAAGTGGATTTGAATTCTGGTTGTGCCATGTAATAGCAATCTGATATCCAGGCAATTAGCCCTTAGTTTCACCACCTACAAAACGGAGATCTCTTCCTCACAGAATAGTTAGGAGGATTTAAGCAAAGATCAAACTACTGGCACACAGTAGTTCTATAAATGTTAGGGGTTTTCCCTCCACTCCCCTCTCCTTTTCCAAAGCAGAGGCCAAAAATCACAATGATGGTAATAACAATAATAACGATAATTATGGGGTGCCTGGGTGGCTCAGTTGGTTAAGCGTCTGACTTTAGCTCAGGTCACGATCTCCTGGTTCGTGACTTCGAGCCCCGCATCAGGGTCTCTGCTGAGCCCACTTCTGATCCTCTGTCCCCCTCTCTCTGCCCCTCCCTGACTCGTTTTCTCTCTCAAAAATAACTAAACCTTAAAAAACAACAATAATTATGCTTTTCTGGAGTATTTTTTTAATAGTTTTTAATGAGACTTTTCTTAAGTCAATGCACTTAAGTTAGTTCAGATGTGTGAACAATAAATAAGGGAAGCAGATGAAGAAAAAAAACAAGAAAAATTCATAAAACAGAATGAGAATGTTAAATACACTAGGAAGAAAGGCATACATGGCAAAGCTCAGAATGTAAGATGTTCCCAAAATGACATATTGCTAATATACGATTCCTGGCACTTAATGGTTTTCAAGTGTTCTCACGTGCATGATTTCAATTGGCTTGCAAAACAATCTTGTGATGTGCACAGGACCATTTTACAGAAGAATCCAAAACTTGGTGAGAAGCATTTTCAAAAGAAAAAGGACAATTTCAGACGAGAATATCAAGAATTAAAGGATTCAGACCACAATGGAAAAACTAGACTATATTATTATATATTGGAACCTTATGTGATTAAACTACAATGCTCTTCTAGTTACCCATTCTGAGCTATAAAGACATCTTTAAACTTATATTTGTTACCTCTTTAGCCTCTGTTTTGGTTTCCTTGTTGGCTTCTTGGGTTTTAGAAGCAGCTTTAGAGGCAAACATTCCCATTATTCCCTTGGGCTGCTGTAAAATCTGTTTGGAGGTAGGTGGACTATGACCATTGGTTGTCAACTCATTATTGGCTTGTGTCTCACTTGATACTTGAAGATCTGACTGCTCAAACTTTTCGGAAGATGAGGATTCAGCAGGAGCTCTGGGAACTGCAGCTGCACATTGTATGGCACTAAACCTGAAGTTGGAAATGTTACATTAATTTCAAAGTCTTGCTTCTTCCACACAATACTTTCTACCTCTAACACTATTAAATTAGAAAAGCTTAGAACTAAAATGGATTTTAGAAATTATTTTGTGCAGGGGTGGCTGGGTGGCTTGGTCGGTTAAGCATCTGACTTTTGATTTCGGCTCAGGTCATGATCTCACTGTTCGTGAGTTTGAGCCTGGCCACGGGCTCTGTGCTGGCAGTGTGGAGCCTGCCTGGGATTCTGTCTCCTGTCTCCCTCTCTCTCTGTCCTTCCCTTGCTTGCTCTCTCTCAAAAATAAATAAAAACTCTAATTTAGATAGAGAAAGAAGTATCGGAGAGATGTTGAGAGACTTGTCCTAGATTATACATCTAGTCAGTAACAGAACTAGGACTGGAATCTGAGGTCTTCTACCATACCATATTGAACATTTTACTTTTTTGAAGAAAGCACCCCAATTCAAAACAGTAAGAATATACCAAAAAATAACAAAAGATTAGTAATGTCAACATCCTTGGGAAATCAAATGGTTATCTATTGTGTTTAAAGACCTTCACCTTACAGAGCTACGTATGCAATAAATATTGACTGAACCAAAATTACGAGCTTTAAATATTAATAAAATTCCTGGCAACTCTCCTGGCCAGAGTGGGTCATGCTTTAAAACAAGGAAGAAGCTGGGAACAGAGCCACTGGCTCCTATGACCTGTGGTCCTTTATTGTCATTTGTTAAAAATTTCTAATAACACCCACTAACAGCACCAGACAAGTATGCCCAAAGCCAAGTGAAGAAATGTGGAACGGTATGCATGGCATATTAAAGGGAGCGTTCATCTCTTCTATAATCATCGTAGATGTGCCTTGTTCACACAAATCCCAGTTGTGCTTAAAGCAAAGTTCCTCAACTTTTCTGACAAAGAAAAACATTTTATTTCCCCCAGTCTTTAGCTTACTGGGAGTAGGTGAGAGCTCCTTGGAGGTAGGGAAGGGTACTATTCATCTTTTGTATTTTAGGTACCCAGTACAAGGCCTGGCACATAGAAATACATGTGAAAGAATGAGAACTGAAGTCCCTGGAAGTGAGGCTTCTGGTTTCTCTCCCTTCTTTAATGTATCACCTCCACTTGAGGTGGGAAAAGTTAAGAAAGAAACTATGTGGTAATAGTAATCATTCGAGAGATCAACCAGGCACAACTTCTAGATTAACTGGCCTAAGAAAAAAGTCCCTGATACATCATTTAATTTCAGAAGTAACCTTAGACTGAGCAGCCCCAAAGCTGAGTCTATAGCTCCAAAATCTTCCCCTGATTTATTAGAGTCCACTTCAGAAAACCCCACACTAACACAAATATTTTGTGCATCAGAGTTAAGAACAGACGGAAATCATTTCCTTGTACCCACTAGTCTTCCTCTCTGGCCTTGCAGTGCTTCCATGTACACAGAAAAAAGCAATGGTTTATTTCATTGTCAACATCTGAAGTTGGCCCTGAAACAACTCTTTCTCCATTTGGTCTACATTCCACACCTTAGGGTCAGGACCAGAACTGGCAATAAGGAAGAGACCAAGTTAGGCTGGGAACATGTCCGAAGAGAGAAGAATCTGCTCAGTCCTAAAATTTCAACTTTCTTCCTGTCACAGCACTTCTTAAAACACACGAAACAATGAGTCAGATTTCAGTTGGCCCATAATTCTCAAGGGCAATTACAAACTTCTTTATTGGAGATAAATTCTTCACATTTCTACCCATTATACTTTAAGTATTTAAGTAAGGTTTCATTAAAGTGCTTCCTATTACCACATTTCTACTTTGCCATGTTTACTTTAGTGGTCCCTGAGTAAATATCATTTTGAACTTCTGAGTCCCCTTTATTCCTGTTTGACTACTCAGATACAATAGAAGAACTGATTTCTAGAGCCTGACATGCCACAACTAGATTTTAATACAGATTATTTTTGAAATCTAATAGTACAATTTACATAAACCTATCAGGATATTCATCTTTTCTTGTAGTCCTTCCCTAAGAAACACCACTTATCAGGGTGCCTGGGTGGCTCAGTCGGTTAAGCATCCAACTTCGGATCATGACTCAGGTCATGATCTCACAATTTGTGGCTTCAGGCCCTGCATCAGGCTCTGTGCTGACAGCTCAGAGCCTGGAGCCTGCTTCGGATTCTGTGTCACCCTCTCTCTCTGCCCCTCCCCCACTCATGCTCTGTCTCTCTTTCAAAAATAAACACTAAAAAAATTTTAAAAACCCCACCACTTATTACTCTAGCTATAGAATTATATTTATTTATTTAATAAATATTTGTGTGCCTATTAAGGTTTGAGCGGTAGAGTAAAAGAACCAATGTCTATCATCAATTCACTCAACAGTTACTTACTAAATGCTTACCATTTGCCAGGCACCATTTTTTGGTCACAAAATAGACACAATCCCTGTTCTCATGTAACTTACAGAAACTATGTTTGGCAAGTCTCTATTTCTCCTCAAGGACCTGGCTGTATCTGTTACCCCATCTCCCCCAGTAGCTTCAACCATTTCTTCTTTTATGGCTCTTTCTGAATAGTACAAGTTCAGGGCATTCTCAACAATGTATATATTCTCTCTCAGTCTCTCTCAAATCCTCTTTAGCTACCTCTCTCTTTCTCCATTTAACAGTCCAATTTCCTGAAAAGACTTGTCCATTTTTGCTGTCCCACTTTATCATGCTCCCATTTACTCAGTTCACCAGATTCTGGCCACTCCATGGAAAAGCCTCTTACCAAGGCCATCACTAAATCCAATGGACACTTTTCAGTTCCTATTCTACTTTGCTTCTCAGTAAGATATGATATTGCCAATCAGTTCCTACCTCTTAAAACTCTTTCCTTGCTTTTAGAGCCCCCTATATTCTCATGATTTTCCTCTCATCTCTGGCTGCTCCCATTTAGGCTCCTCTTCTCTTGCTCATCCCTTGAAAAGTGGCTATCTTTAAATAGCACTTACTACGTACCAAATACTATTCTAAGTGTTTTATATATATTCATTCATTTACTCCTCAATAACCTGTTGAGCTTTGTACCGTTGTTAGCTTCATTTTACTGATGAGACGGAGGCACAGAGAGGTTCAATAATTTGCTTAAGGTTATACAGCTAGTAACCATGGCCTCGAGTTTTACTTTCTGCCCTCCTTCATTCTACGCATTCTCTGTGAATGACTGTATCTACTGCTGTGTCCCAATTAATTACCTATTTTCTCTGATTCCGAAATCTCTATCTTCATGCCAGATTTCCCTCCTTAGCTCTAGACTCATCTATCTATTGCATGGACATCTTCACTTGGACTCCCCACAGGCTTCTCAAACTCAACATGTCCAAACCCAATTCACCATTTTTCCTTCTCCCCGCAAGCTTACTCCTCCCCACATATTCCCTTTCTTACTGATAACACCATCACCCAATTCAGCCACCAAGTCAGATATATGGTTATCATCCTTAACATCATGAACACCCCCACCCAGCCACATACACACACCTGGTCTCCAAGCGTGACAATATCCAGGTTTTGACAGCATGACTCTTTAACCTTCATACCTCTTCACCCTCAATACAACTACTATACTTCAGATAACTGTCATCTCCACCCTGAATCACTGCAACATCTCTCTTCACTGATGGCTTTGTCTCCCGATTATTCCCTTCTGATCGATGTTCACCATCTTATTGCAGCCAAGTGATCTTTTTTTTTTTTTAATATTTATTTTTGAATGAGAGGAAGAAAACAAGCACAAGCAGGAGAGGAACAGAGAGAGAGGGAGAAAGAGAATCCCAAGCCTGATGTGGGGCTCGATCCCACAAACCATGAGATCATGACCTGAGCCAAAATCAAGAGTTGGACACTTAATTGACTGAGCCACCTGGGTGCCCCAAGTGATCTTTCTATAAATGCAGCTCTGATCATTTCACCCATCTGCTTCAAAATCTTCAGTGGCTCCCCAGTGCCCTCAGAATAAAGTCGAAACTCTTTAACCTACTAGTCAAAGTGTAGACTATGACTCCTACTTTAGTCTTATATTTCATTATTTCCTACCTCTCAGTCTAAGTCCAGCCATAGAAATGACTTTGGTTCCACACAAGCACCATGTTTCCTCACAGTTCTGTCCTCACTCTTCTACTTCTCCTTTTACTGACTACTTCTACTTGGGCCTTAAGGCCTTGACTTAAATGTCACACCCTCTAGGAAGCCTTCTCTCTTTTGCCTCATCACTCCACCGCACCCAAAAGTGAGGGATGAGTGTCTGTGGGAAATCAAATAGCTATGTCCTGGGTTAGGAGATTATAAGGAAAGCATGCATTCTCCCAACCTAGGACATAGCTATTTGATTTCCCACCTATCCCCCTTTTTTGTTTGAAGAATCTTCTTGCTCAGGGAGTTGAGGAGGGTAATCAGTCATTGTTCATGATGTCTTGAGGAGGCCACTACGGTGGAGATCACTCAGAGGGCTATGAGAACAGCGGGCCAGAAAGCAGTGTTCTGCTTTGCAATGCGTTCCCTATAATCTCCTAACACAGGCCCTAGCTATTTGATTTCCCACAAATGCCCCCCACATAGCCTCCCTCAGTATTACTCCTATTATAGCACTGTCACGCTATAATGTAAGTGTTTACCATAGGACCATCAGTTCCATAAGCAGGTACTGGGCCATATTCACTCTACAGTGTGTGGCATGTCATAGGTACTCATCAGAACTTTGTGGAATGAGTTCAAAGGATCTCACTTAGTACCTATCAAAGTAGTAGGTGCTTAATATGTCTGGGGAACTGATTTGAACTCTTAATACAACCCCACAAAGTAGGTATTACTATTTAAAAGTTTTAAAATGAATTTAATTTAAAAATGAAAAAGCCAAAACTCAAAGAGTTTAAGTAGTTGGCCCAAAACCACCAGGCTATTAAGCAGCAAAGCCACAACACAAGCCTGTGCATTATGGTCCATCACCTCACTGAGAATGATATAAAGTACAAAAACAAACAAGATGTGATCCTGGCTGTGGAAGATCAACTGCTTTTGGATGGAAGGTAGAGGGATAACAAATTAGAAATAGTTTTTGAAGGACGTTTACACTGGTTCCTGAAAAATGGGTAGGATTCAGACAAGCAGAGACTGGGGTAAGGGAGTAATGAGGGGGCACAACAAACATTTCTGGTGGCGGTGACAGGATAAATACATGAGAAATAGATTTATGGGGAGTCCACTGGGGTTTTCAATATGGGTTGTGGCTGCTATTTTTCACCTTATGATGTACTAATAAAACCAGGCATGTGTCTTACTGCAAGATAAATGGGGTTTTACTAGACTTGGCATTCACTCTTAAGAGGCAGCCACTGTGTAAACATCTTACAAAATCAATTCGTAAAGAAGCCCACAAGGAACATTAAGGAGCTCACTTGCTGCAGTTCTGCAAGTTGCTTTTAAGGATGTCATAGTCGGTATTGAACAGAGGCCCACTGTCCTTTAGCATGGCTTTCTGGATGCTGTACACATGGATGCTGGCAGTCACAGCTAGCTTGGACTTCACTGCTACAAGTCAACAGGAAAAGCAGTCTGTTAATACACAAACTTCATAGCATGTGGGGACTTTAACAAGAAACCCTTCTGCATTAAAACCATTTGCAATCTGTGGTGGTCCAAAAAGCCCTAAAAGGCCAAAGAGTCACATACACAGTATAACATCAACTCTTTTTTCTATAACGGGGACATCATGACAAGGTAGGTAGTGGTGAGTCAGTCCTAAGTACCACACCTGTGAGGGTATCACTCATCCAGTGGACATTCAGTAAACATTAATGAATGATTGATGATGACTATGATGTTTTGGGTTTTTTTTTTTTTCAGTCAGGGAAGAATCTTTAGCATATAACTGAAGAATAATTTCTACCTGAGAAGACTCAAGTATGTAATTCAATTTTTGTGCAGACAAAGCAACTCTATAACAAAAATACTAACCAGATAAGTCTGCAGAGGAGAAACACAGAAGAACATCACAAGAACAAATGTTAGATTCCACGAAGAAAGGGAATGTGCTTGAGTCTCCAGCACGTAGCACAGAGCCTGACAGAGTATAAATACTCATGATGTATCTACTGAATGAATAAATCTCACTTTGCCTACCACGGTGGGAATTCACAAAGAAAAAAGTGGACATCTCCACCACCCTAAATACCTCAGAGTTCTTCTGTAAGAAAATGACACCACTGGTGGTGTTGTATAGGAAGTACAACAGTACAAGTTTTGTCTTGAGACAAAGGTCCAGATCATGTGGACCCTGTCATAAAATTCCTTTGAACTGGATTTTTAAATAGAACCATAGCATTAATAATTTTGAAATGGGAAGATAAATTTAATTTAGAAGTTCTATTAAGTCTTTCTGACTTTGAAAAAGCAATCTTTAATTTTCTTCCTAAAAAACTGTCCTGGAACACAAAACAGTATTTAGAGACTACTGTCTTTTTACAGTTGATGAGCTGTTCCACATGTTATTCATGATAGTTTTTTTGCAAGAATCACATGAGCTTTGAAATCCTGTGATAAAAGTGCTTTATAAATGTCAGCAGCTACTGGTCTTAAAAATGGGAAGTTAGGCAGATGTGGTATCCTATTTTAACATGTTTCAGAAACTACTAATAAAAGGAATATTCAGCTCTTCAGTTAAATAGCTAAATATACTGTATGCAGATGCTAGGGACAGATTTTTTCTGTACCTACATTGATCCCAAAAGAGGAAAATCTTGCTAAGTTGCTAAAACACTTACCTTCCAATTTATCTTCTCTCACTACTGCAACCTTGTGGCACTGTAAGGAAATAACATCTCATTAGTGTTTAAAGTAGTAGTACAACTTCCAATTTGAAAGTTTCTTTGCTGATAACTCAATTGCACCTTGATGTGAAATTACGAACATTAGGTACCCATAAAAATCTGTATTACAGTTTCATAAAGTCAGGCTTATTTTTTAACTTAAGCTGTTTACTTTAAAACTTCATCAGGTTAAGGAAAGTGACAGATTATACATATCAACAATACAATGAAAAACCAAACAAATGGCAGCCCTCAGCTAACAGTGCTGCCAGCCCACAGGTCCCAAACCACAGAACAGGGTGAGTGTGCAACCAGGCCAAAGCCCCCTTTCTGTGCAGCCCGGGCCTCCTGAACGCAGTGATCATGGTGGCACCGAGTTCGGGCAAGGTGTGTCATCGCACATCACAAAATACTTTGAGCTGAAGCCCCTCTCCCACAGGGACCCACTCTAAGACAATGGGCTTCGGACATAGAAATTGGTTAGCCAAGACTTTCACTAAACAAGGGAAGCTCATTTCAGACAATGTCATGACTCAGCTTGGCCCTTCGTGAACTGAAAAATCTCACCCAACATAGCTGGGTATTAGACAGTTTTCCAAGGACACTTCCATAAGCAGAAGCCCTGGATCGTTTATCAGATAGACATGGTGATTAATCTGAACATGCCCTTTGAGGTCATTAAACAACACCTTACTCCTTGCTAAATTCATCCACCTAGCCACCCGGTCTACAACATCAAATTCATCCCTCCCAAAACTGTGATGATCTGACTGGAGCACCTATCATCCGGTGTGAGAATAACAGATCAGAAATGGTTCTCAAGAGATGGAAGGCTTACAAAACCCAAACAGAACTGGTCCTGGAATATTACCTACCAGACAAAAGGGGTGTAGGATACATTCTCCACAACAGAAACTGATAAGATCTGGCCCTATGTATATGCTTCCCTACAAAAGTTCCACAAATGAACCAGAAAGCATCAGTTACTTCATGAGGAAAACCGCATTTACTAGTAAGATAAGCAGAAGCTCCTCATCCATGCATTTAGAAGCTCCTTATCCTAAGACTGGCATGTATGAATTCTTTGAGAATTCTATTAGTTTCATTTCTACTGGTTTTATCTGGAAATTAAGGATGTGTCAAATGAGTGAAATATGAAGATTCATCTTTTGAAATTATCTAGTGTTTTATCCAGTAATCTGTAGGTGTGCAATTGAAAAACACCAGAAATGTCTAAACTTAAAAAAAAAAAACGTTTTTGGGGCGCCTGGGTGGCGCAGTCGGTTAAGCGTCCAACTTCAGCCAGGTCACGATCTCGCGGTCCGTGAGTTCGAGCCCCGCGTCGGGCTCTGGGCTGATGGCTCAGAGCCTGGAGCCTGTTTCCGATTCCGTGTCTCCCTCTCTCTCTGCCCCTCCCCCGTTCATGCTCTGTCTCTCTCTGTCCCAAAAATAAATAAACGTTGAAAAAAAAAAATTAAAAAAAAAAACAAAAACGTTTTTAATGTTTTTTTTAAGTTTATTTATTTTTGAGAGAGAGAGACAAAGCACCCATGCATGAGGTGGGGAAGGGCAGAGAGAGAGGATACCAGGCAGGCTCCACATTGTCAACACGGAGCCAGAAGTGGGGCTTGAACCCACAAACCATGAGATCAAGACCTGAGCCAAAATCAAGAGTCGGATGCTTAACTGATTGAGCCACCGAGGCGGCCCTAAAAAAAATCTTTTAGAGCAAATTAAAAAAGCAATTGGTAGTAACCTAACATTTGTTCAGAAGAATAAGTGGTTGATAAAGTTTTCTTACTTTATGGAAAAGAAACAAAAAAATTCCATATTATTTGGGGAAAGTATCTTATAAGGGGCTTTTGCATAGACTGATGCAAAAAAAAAAAAAGCATCTTCAGCACTGTGGTATATGGCTTTGTGAGATATTATGTCTATAAAATTCCAAGAAAAAAAAAAACTGGATTTACAGATTAGTTGCAGGATGCAAATTCACTGCTACCTATACACTAAGACACTTATAAACTAGTCACATATGCTGTATTTATTTTGTCATTAAACATACCTTCAGTTTACTCGAATTTTCAATTTACTAAAAAAAGTATTAATTAGCACATAAGAAAGTTCATTTTCCTAAGACTGTTCTTTTGAAAATACATGTGCACTGAGGGATGATTTACATCAGAAACAGACAGAAGTTCTTGCAAAAACACCAAAGCTGAATTTTCAACAGAAAATGTAAGTAAAGTCTTATGTTTTCAAATGTTATTGAGTTTAAAAATTTGTGCTTTAGGATCTACTTGCTAGTTTGCTTTGTAAACAAAATGTAAGATCTGCCTTGTAATTAATAAATTAATTACAAGAAGAAGAATAAAAGAAAACCCATGGCACAAGGAAACAGAAATAGATCATGTATGCTTGAGGAAAATTCCCTTGATATATATAACAATCATAATTAGTAAACAGCTATAGCAATTAAAAGCATTTACATGACAGGCTGAAAAAGACCAAAAAATAACTGAGTTTGCTGACTGAGTTCTTTATTCCTAATCAAAGAAGTTGACACCTGCTAGCATTCACTGCCATAGTTATGGCCACTGTTATTTGGCAGGAAGAAACTCTACCGGTGAGTATAATCTGAGTTGCCATATTAAAATGAAAATGATTTGATCCCTTAGTGGGGTAACAAGGATGCTTGCTTACGTCCTGTGGGGCATATGAGAGCTAGAGGAGAAACATGACTCTTGAATGGTGTATTTACTCTTAATGTACTTGGTGCTAAATCAAGTGAAACAAGTCCTTGTACAAGCTGTTATAAACTGCCTTTGAAAATGTAGCCCATTTTATTCCAGGCACTCAAAATACGAATGCCAGCAAGTGGTTCTTATGTATTTTGTGGAGGAAAAAAACTTACTTTCCTTCCTTCTGATTTTTAAAACTTCAATGTTGATCTTTCAAAATGGACCAAGGCTTTTAAGGATTATAGTAAACATTTCATTCTTCACAAAATTTTCTATAACGCCTTATTTGAATGTTAACATTATGTACTTTCTAAAAATGTTGTGAACTCTTAAACTTATGAATTATCACTAGGTTATCAGGCATGCATTAGTATTAACGTATTAGAATAAAACTCCATTTTTTTTAAGTATATTTATTTTTGAGATAGAGACAGTACGAGCCAGGGAGGGACAGAGACAGGGGAGAGAGAGAATCCCAAGCAGGCTTCATGATGTCAGCACAGAGCCCGATGTGGGGCTCAATCTCATGAACTGTGAGATCATGACCTGAGTCAAAATCAAGAGTTGGACGCTTAACCAACCGAGCCACCCAGGTGCTCCTTTGAATAAAGCTAAATTTTAAAAGTGAAAAATAAACACAAGAAAATGAACACAGCATCTCAAATAGTGTGAGTAAAAGAACCTCTTAGTAAGTTTTGTAAAGAGAATTAATATATAATCATATGGAACCAAATAAAAATTGGATCTGTCTCTCACAGATTAGAATAAATTCTAAACCAAGCAGAGATTTAAGTGTAAAGAATAAAACCATACATATACTAGTAGAAAATATGGGTGAATTCTTCTATAAACAGATAAATTCTACTATAAAGTGATATGAGAATGAGGAAAAGTTTCCTAACTATAAACAATAAGAAGAATTTAAATAATCTATAAAAACTAACAAATGTACAATTTTTAGATGACAAAAATAAACTTTAAGCCAAAGTACAAAGAGAAATGATAAAGTGGGAAAAATACCTGCAACTCATATCACAAAGGGTTAATATATAGCTTCTAAAATAGAGGAAATAAACTCCTTTAGAAAAAATAGGCAAGAGGTATGAAGACAATTCATAGGAAAAGAAACACAAATGACCCCGAAACATATGACAACATGCATTATATAGAAAAGGGACTCTCATACATTACTGGTAGGAATGAAAAATGGAGAAGTATTTGGCAATTACCCAACAAAAATACATACGCATCCTAACAATCCTAGGAAACGCAACCTTAAAAGTGGCAAAAATATTAAAAAAAAAAAAACAAAACACACACACACGTTAACTATAGCACAATTTGTAAAGGCCATGTATTGTAAATAACTCCAAAAACTATCAATAAGGGACTGTTGAAAAACCTAAAGTATTATCAATGTAGCATCAGGTGGCTGTAATAAGGAATGAGGAATATTTTGGGGTGCCTGACTGGCTCAGTTGAAAGAGCATGTGACTCTGGGTCTCCAGGTCATGAATTCAAGCCTCATGTTGGGTGTATAGATTGCTTAAGTAAATAAATAAACAAACTTAAAAAAAAAAAGGAATATTTCTATAACTGCTATGGAATAATGTTCAGGGTCTACTGTAGGTAAAAAAGCAAAATGTAAAATAGGGAGTATAGTATGAAAACTTTTATCTAAGAAAGGGAGTAATAAAGGGGCACCTAAGTGACTCAGTCAGTTGAGCATCCAACTCGATTTCAGCTCAGGCTGTGATTCCAAGGTTGTGGGATCAAGCTCCATGTCAGGCTCCGCACTGAACGTGCAGCCTGCTTAAGATTCTCTCTCCCTCTGCCCCTCTCCCCAACACTTGCACTCTCTCTCTTAAAAAAAAGGGAGGGGGGAGTAATAGAATATATATTTGTATATATTAAAAATATATACAACAACAACGGAATAGAAGCAGAATCTATTAAAATAATTACCTGTCAGGAAAAGTAGGGAACCTAAAAATTCAAAGTGGGAAAAAATTTGAATTTAACTAGATACTTAATTGGTGGCTTATCCACAGAGAGAAGTTATTGCAAGTGACTCTAAAACACAGGCTGATTGGGGTGCCTGGGTGGCTCAGTTGGTTAAGCATCTGACTCTTGAGTTTGGCTCAGGTCATAATCTCAGTTTGTGAGATCAAGCCCCACCTCGGGCTCTACACTAAAAGCTCAGAGCCTGCTTTGGATTCTCTCTCTCCACCCCTCCCCTGTTCACACACTCTCTCTCTCAAAACAAATAAGCTTTTAATAAAAATAAAAAATAAAAAAATAAAATACTAGCTGATTGTGCATCCCTAGTAAGATATATCCTACAGACAAAAGGAACTGCAAAGAAATCTTAACCTGTTTTTGGTAATCATATTAAAGATAGTTTTGCTTTACTAAAGCAAATATTTTTCAGTATTTTAACATATTTATGAATGTTAGGAACTACCAAAACTCATATAACATAAGAGAAAAAAGCAGTATAAAATCAACTAATTTTTTTTTCAAAAGTGTAATTTTTATAAACTGGGTATATTAGTATGTTTTCATAATGCATTTTCTCCTTAAAAAAACAAAGGTCAGGGTGCCTGGGTGGCTCAGTTGGTTAAGTGTCCAACTTCGGCTCAGGTCATGATCTTGGGTTCGAGACGCATGTTGGGCTCTGTGCTGACAGCTCAGAGCCTGAAGCCTGCTTCGGATTCTGTGTCTCCCTCTCTCTGCTCCTCCCCAACTTGTTCTCTCGCTCACTCTATCAAAAATAAACAAACATTTAAAAAAAAAAAAAAAGTCATTCCGAAAAATGTTAGGTTCTGTAAAACTGTACCAAAAAAATTATAGAGCTAATTAGAAAAGCAGCATTAGGAATTAACCACTCAAACTTATGCAACTTTCTAAGTAAGGCCCTACAAACAAAAATGGGTACCTTCCGGAGAAAATGTGGATGGCCTAGAGAGTTCAGTGTGGCTAAAGCTGCCTGAGGGGATACTGGCAGTTGAAATGCCAACTTGCTTATGCTAAACAATGCATACCAGGGTAGAGGTCTGATTCAGTGGGTTCCTCTTAGCAGTCCATCGCCTTAACCACTCGGCCACCTCGTCCCACTCAGTGGGTTCCTCTTAAGATGGACACAGGGGTGGGGTGCCTGGGTGGCTCAGTAGGTTAAGCATCTGACTTCAGCTCAGGTCATGATCTCACTCAAAATTTTATGAATATGTCAACATACATATTTTTCTTTCAGATTCTCAAAGGAATCAGTGATCAAAAAAAAAGAATAAAAACCACTGCTTTAAAGGAACACAAGGGGTGACTGAGTGGCTCAGTCGGTTAAACATCCGACTTCAGCTCAGATCATGATCTCACGGTCTGTGAGTTTGAGCCCTGCATTGGTGTCTGTGCTGACAGCTCAGAGGCTGGAGCCTGTTTCCGATTCTGTGTCTCCCTCTCTTTCTGCCCCTCCCCTGCTCACACTCTGTCTCTCTCTCACAAATAAATAAACATTAAAATAGTAATAATAAAAAAAAAGGAACACAATTATTCTAAGGTAAAGAACTGGTAAGACAAGGGGCACCTGGGTGGCTCAGTCAGTTGAGTATCCGACTCTTGACTTTGGCTCATGTCATGATCCCAGGGTCATGGGATCTAGCCCCATGTTGGGCTCCGTGCTGGGCATGGAGCCTGCTTAAGATTCTCTCTCTCTCTCTGCCCTTCTCCCCCGCTCATGCTCTCTAAAATAAAAAGATAAATAAAAAAAATTGACATGACACAAGGGGTCATGATTGAAGGCAACAACTAATTAAAGAAAGAGAGGGGGGCAGGGTGCCTGGGTGGCTCAGTCAGTTGAGTGTCTGACTTTGGCTCAGGTCATATTCTTGCAATTCGTGGGTTCGAGCCCC
Source organism: Lynx rufus (assembly GCF_022079265.1). Taxonomy (NCBI): domain Eukaryota; kingdom Metazoa; phylum Chordata; class Mammalia; order Carnivora; family Felidae; genus Lynx; species Lynx rufus. The sequence goes on from NW_025814897.1 coordinate 57,602,891, forward strand.
GCATCAGGATCTGTGCTGACACCTCAGTGGCTGGAGCCTGCTTCAGATTCTGTATGCCCCTCCCCTGCTTGCACTCTGTCTCTGTCTCTCTCTCAAAAAATAAACATTAAAAAAAATAATAAATAAATAAAAGGGCTTTGCCTTATAGAAAAAACAAAAGAAAAGAAAGAGGGGGGGTTAGTTAAACCTAGAAACAAAAGGAAAGAAGACATTCAGATGCAAACTTGGGCAGTATTCACGCTAAAGCTATGTGTGGAAAGGATTCTAGTGGCAGGTTTATTTCTGAAAGCAAATAAATCAGGTCTGCTTAATTTTGTGTTTCTGATATATAATGACATCTGATTCTGTCTACACTTATAAACACCTTGTTATCACCTGGCTTGCCAAATAGCTTACCAATAAGGAAAGAATATGCTGGTCACAGAATATAAGGATCTGATCCCATAGCAGTTGTTTCTCCTTATAAATTACTAAATTGCCAATCTAGTTTTAATGTTTGTTTATTTTTGACAGAGAGAGAGAGAGAGAGACAGAGACAAAGCATGAGTTGGGGAGAGGCAGAGAGAGAGGGAGACACAGAATTCGAAGTAGGCTCTAGGCTCCGAGCTGTCAGCACAGAGCCCAACGCAGGGCTTGAACTCACAGACTGCAAGATCATGACCTGAGCCAAAGTCGGATGCTCAACCGACTGAGCCACCTAGGCACCCCAAGTTTTAAATTTCACATGCTTGGGACTCTTGCTACAAGATGACCCCAGTCAATATATTGATAAATCAGGCTTTTCTGAGCCGAGGGCTCTAAGGGAAAGTCAAAAGAAAGAGAAAAACTTCAACAATAGTGGATATCTGAGCAGGAAATCTAATCCTTGGGCTAAGTTCTATGGAGCTGATGGTGGTGGTAGTGGAAGCAAAAGAACTTTCAGATTCGAGATTTGGGGAAGTGAGAACAGAAAAGGTGTCCCTTACTTTTGGGAGGAAGACAGAGAGGAGAAGTTATCAAAGTGCCCAAGGATCAGTCTAGTGAAGAAGAAGGAACGAGTTATCTCAGCAGAGCTTCTGATGCCCTCATCCAGGCATGACAGTAATAGAATGATCCTTGAGCCCTCAAGAGGGACAGGGAAGTAGCTAAGAGAAGTCAGCAGACCTGAAAAAGCTTTGTGCTCTGGATGATAAAAACACAGCAGTGACCTGTGCTGATGAATGACCAGATACCAGATGGGACTATAAATAGATAGAGAATAAAGGTGTTCCTGGCCTATGCTTCTGCACTGCATTAGCTCGGTCCCCTATTAACACCTCTGTCCCTCAGCCACTCAGACATAAGCCTACCAAAATGAAATTTTTCAAAATTTTAAACTGAAATCAAACTCAGTTTAAAAATAAATAAAATTGGACTTTCTGAACACCCAAGTTGTGGCTGGACATCTGAACAGGATGAAAATTAACCATCACTGTCCCCAGTACACTTTGAAGAGGAAGAAAGGAATAGCAGAGCAGTCTCCTAATCTTGTTGCCTAGGAAAACTGAATAATCATGATACTCTCTCTGCATCACAGCCAAGATATTACCCAAACTTAGAGTTTTAGGTTCAGTCTAAAAATCCAAAATAATCAGCATCTTGAAGTTTCCCTTTAAAATTTCCGTAATACTGAATCCTACTGTTTTCCCTTGTGTTATGTTATGTAACATGGTTTATAACCCAAACATACTCCAGCTCATAAGATTCTGACAACTTACAGAATGTCCATTCTGAATGAGACTGCCAGACACTAAATAGGTGACATGCAGCTGGGCTCCTGAATTCTCCTTTCGCTTCCTTTCAACATAATCATACAGCATCCTGTTCCAAACAAAAGGCATAAGTCATTATTAGTAAGTTTTTACCCCATCAACTCTTAATTCATGACTTAAGAGTTAAATATATAAAATCTGACGGTCCATCAAATTTTTACAGAATATTTTGATCCATCCCATAGACAGAGAGTTAAAAAAAATGGGCTTTAAACAGGACATACAGGTTTGGATCAACTTGTATGGAGTTGGCACAGTAACAACAACACACAATGGATACAACAGTGAATCAAGAAAAAGTTCAGTCACTAACTATCCTGGATAAGTTAATTTTTCTAGGCCTCTTAACCCTAAGATATAAAACGAGGGGAATCGGTTACTCTTAGCCTGGGATTCTTGTGGCCATCTCTAACCCTCCACTCCCTAAACTGAAAGCAAGATACACATGTGTTTTTGAAAGGAGACAGTTCAGGGTTAATAGATTCTCAAAGGGATTACTCTAAAACAGTAAGAACCACTATGTAGATGATCATAAGTGTCTCATTCTGAAATTCAAATTTTATGTTCGCTCAGACACAATACTGTTTCAGAACTGCAGAATGTAACAGCTTACTCACACTGCCCAGTATTCAGAATATTCATTAACCTGAAATTGCCACTCAATGTAGAAATAAAATCGCTTTTAATGTTTTTTTTTTTATTTATTTATTTTTTAGAGAGACACAGAGCATGAATGGGGGAGGGGAAGAGAGAAAGCGAGACACAGAATCCTAAGCAGGCTGCAGGCTCTGAGCTATCAGCACAGAGACTGGTGCGGGGCTCAAACTCATGAACCGTGAAATCATGACCTGAATTGAAGTAAGATGCTTAACAAACTGAGCCACCCAGACGCCCCAATGTTGCTTTTAGTAGTATCCCTAAACTAATTTTTATCTTTATGCCCCAGCAAGTATCCAAAGTTGACTCCCCTTAACTTAGTTTAACAAAAGAATTTAACAAAAACAACAACAGAGGCATAGCATTTGTGTCTTTTATTTCAAGAAACATTTACTGTGCCTCTGATATGTCACACTTCTGCCAAAGACAGCTAAATACTCAAAAGTTCCAAGGGAAACTCAACCTATACTGTTGACCACTCTTCTTGAAGCATCTGCTCTCTTAGCTTCCATGATCCCATGCCCCATTGAGTCTCCTGCTACCCTTTCAACTGCCTCTGCCCCATTTCCTGCACAGACTTGACCACCTCCTCCTATTCCATGCTGCTGGAGTTCTGCTGTCAGCTATCTTTTCCCTCTAAAAATTAGAGTGACCAATGATCTGGGTGTGCCTGGATCTGAGGGGTTTCCTGAGACATGAACTTTTAGTGTTAAAACAGACAGACAGTCCTGGGCACACCAGGATGGTTGGTCACCTAACTACATATTCTCATTTTGGTCTATTTCATTCACCCCCATGGTTTCATTTATTCCTAACAACAACATCATCCGCTCAAACCACCCAAACCAGAAATCTGGAATCATTATCCTTCACTTCTCCCGGTCTAGTGAGTTACCAGATCTCATTAGGTCTTCCTCCTAAGTAATTCTTGACTCCAGGCCCCAAATCTCTTAACTGGACTATTTCAAGTGTTAATTCTGCCCTGCCCCTTTCCCATTCATTATCCACAAGGCCACCATGGTGAAGCTTTAAAAATGCAAATCATCTGGTCAACAAAATTTTACTTTATGTTCTATTTCTAGAGGATAGAGCAGTGAACAGAGGAGTCCAAATCCCTACCCTTACGCTGTAGAAAAGAAAGACAAACAATAAACTAACAAATAAGTAAATATATGTCAGACAGTAGTGAATCTATGAAAAAAAAATAAAGGTAAGGAGAATATAACTAGCCTGAGAAGTTCTGTGATTTTATATAAGATGATTAGGGAAGACCTCATAGCAGAACCCTTCGTGAAAGTAAGGGAGCCACCAACGTGGATATCTTGGGGAAAAATGTTCCAGGCAGACAGACTAAAAATGTAAAGGCCCTGAGGCAAGAATATAAGTAAGCAAAGTTCAAGAACAGAAAAGAGGCAAGTGTGGAGGAAGAAGAGTGGTGTCAGACTTGCAGGGCTTTATGACCCTACGTAGGACTTTAAGCACGGAAGTCATTAGAAGCTTTAGAACAGAAATAACAGGATCTCACCTTTTAGAAGGATTCCTCACTGCTGTGTGGAGAATATACTGTTGAGGGGAAAGGGAGGAAGCAGAGAGACTAGTGAGGAGGCTACTGCAGTAATCCCGGCTAGAGGTGATGGTGGGCTCAGACCAGGACGTTAGCAATGGAGGTAGTGATTAATGGGTGAATTCTGGGTACATTTTAAAGGAAGAAACAACAGAATTTGCTGGTGGATTGACTGTGGGGTATGAGAGAAAGGAGTCAAAGATGATTGGACTAAGCAGCTCAAAGAATAAAGTTGTCATTCACTGAGATGGGGAAAAATAGGTGTTGGGGGAGAAATTAGGAGCTGGGTTTAGAGACATGTTAAATCTGAAATGCCTATTAGTCAATAAGTGATGTTGAAAGGTAATTGGATACTCTTGTCTGAAATCTTACTCTTTGTTCCAAAGTTCTCAGTCTTTTCCTAGCCCCTAAGGATTGACTCCAACACTCTAGCAATGACAGGTAAGACCCTTCTTGTTCTGGCCCCTGTATCTCTCACCATTCTCCCACACTCACTATTTTCAACCTTAGGAAACACTCTGCAGTTCCCCCTTGCTCTTTGGTATGCCCTCTATCTGCCTAGAATGCTCTTCTCAGACCTCATCTACCTAACTCCTCATCAAGACAGCAGCTCAGTTATCATCTCCTGTATGAAGCCTTCCCTAATACCACCTAGGCTAGCAGGGTATCCCTGCCTTCTAAGTTCTAACAGAACCTATGCCATACCTATTAGGGCACTTATCACACTATATTCTAACTACTTCATTATATATCTGCCATCCCCACTAGACTATAAGCTCCCCGAGGACAAAAATGTGCCCTATTCAGGGGTGCCTGGGTGGCGCAGTCAGTCAAGTGTCTGACTCTTGATGTCGGCTCAGATCAAGATCTCACAGTTCGTGAAATCGAGCCCCAAGTTGGGCTCTGTGCTGACAGCACGGATTCTCTCCCCTTCTCTCTCTGCCTGTCTCCCACTCACACTGTCTCTGTCTCTCTCAAAATAAAAGAAATAAACTTTAAAAAAATTAAAGAATAATTTCCAGGGGCACCTGGCTGGCTCAGTCACTAGAGCATGTGACTCTTGATCTTGGGGTTGTAAGTTTGAGCCCCACGTTGGATATAGAGATTACTTAAAAATAAAATCTTTACAAATACAATAATAATTTCTGCATATCTTTTAAGTCTCTAAGATATGTTTATCTAACTGTATTACACCAAACATTTTACCTTTACTGACAAAATATGCAAAATACTCTTAGATATCAACGATACACTTCCCTACACATGATTAACTATACTTTCCCATTTTAAGTTTCCCTAGAATGAATACAGTATATAGTCTATAATGCCTTCCCAAATCTATTTTAATTCTTTTTTTTAAATTTAAAACCACTTTTTTCAATGTTTATTTTTGAGAGAGAGAGACAGAGCATGAGTGGGGGAGGAGCAGAGCAAGAGGGAGACACAGAATCCAAAGCAGGGTCCAGGCTCTGAGCTGTCAGCACAGAGCCCGATGCGGGGCTCGGACCCATGAACTGTGAGATCATGACCTGAGCTGAAGTTGGACACTTAACCGACTGAGCCACCCAGGCGCCCCTCAAACCTATTTTCATTCTTTACAGCACTTTTACAACTTGAAATTATCTTGTTGTTTTGTTTTTTTTTAATTTGAGAGACAGAGAATCTTAAGCAGGTTCCATGCTCAGCACAGAGGCCAACATAGGGCTTGAATCCACAACCCTGAGCCAATCATGACTTGAGCCGAAATCAAGAATCACATGCTCAACCGACTGAGCTACACAGGTGTCCCTGAAATTATCTTGTTTAAATCAACGATGAGAAAGAGCTAATCTGTTAGGTTTACGGTTTTATGACACAGCCTAAAATAATGCTAACAATAAGAAATGAAAAAAATACTCCTTTAAGAAATCCGGGGCACCTGGGCAACTCAGTAGGTTAAGCATCCGACTTCAGCTCAGGTCATGATCTCACAGTTTGTGGGTTCCAGGCCTGAGTTAGGCTCTGTGCTGACAGCTCAGAGCCTGGAGCCTGCTTCCGTTTCTGCATCTTCCTCTCTCTCTGCCCCTCCCCCACTCGTGCTCTAAGATGAATAAACATCTAAAAAAATTTTTAACAAATCCAAGCAAATCAATAACATCCATGCCTAGTCACTGCCTTTAGTACCACAAATGATTCTTCTTAAAAATATTTTATTTATTTTTGAGAGAGTGAGCGCACACACCAAGCAGGGGAGCGGCAGAGAGAGGAGGACCAGAGAGAGGATCCAAACTGGGCTCTGAGCTGTCAGCAAAAAGCCCAATGCAGGGCTAGAACTCACAGACTGTGAGATCATGACCTGAGCAGAAGTCAGATGCTTAACCAACTGAGCCACCCAGGGGCCCCTCACCAATACTTAAAATGCTTCCCCTATAGATAAAATTTTAAAATATGACAGGACACTTAAGTCTCAATTTTCTCAACTGTTATAAGAGGTTGATAACACCCATCACATTGGACTGTGACAACATTATGTGAGATAAATGTATGTGAAAATATCTACCATAGTGCTTAATACTCACTCAACAAATATTTATTGGCACATATTATAAGCCAGACGCTGAAGAGACGATTGTGGCATCCTGTATTTTCCAAAGATGGCTACAACAACATCTCCCACCCCACATGTTCTTCTACACCCTCCCATAGAGAGGTGGAGTCCATCCCCATGCCTTGAATATGAGGGCTAGTGATTCATTTTAACCAAAAGAATAAAGCAGACATGACACTGCCTGACTTCTGAGGTTAGTTGGAAAAGGCAATCAGCTTTTGCCTTGTGTTGGAACACTAGCTTTTGGGGTCCTGAGCTGCTATGTAAGAAGCCCAACCACCTGGGCACGCCTGGGTGGCTCAATCCGTTAAGTGCCTGACTTCAGCTCACATCATGATCTCATGGTTTGTGAGTTTGCGCCTAGAACCGGACTCTGCTGACAGCTCAGAGTCTGCAGCCTGCTTTGGATTCTGTGTCTCCTCTATCTCTGCTCCTTCCTTGCTCATTCTCTCTCTCCTCTCCCTTTTCCTCTCCCCCTCTCCCTCTCCCCCACTCCACTCCTTCCCTCTCTCTCTCTCTCAAAAATGAACATTAAAAAAAAAATTTTAATTAAAAAAAAAAGAAGTCCAACCACCTGGAGACACTATGCTCTGAGGAAGCCCAGCCCACATAGAAAGACACATGCAATGTCTGATCAACAGCCCCAGCTGAAGTCCCAGCAGATGGCCAACATCAACTGCCACACGTGCATAAAGATGCCCACACATGATAAGGCCCCGACCACTGAGGCTTCCAAGCTGAAACACCAAATGTGATGGAGCAGAGATAAACCATTCTGTGTCCTGCCCAAATTCTAAGCCAAAAGAATCTATGAACATAATAAAATGGTTGTTTCAAGCTGTTAAATTTTGGGATAATTTGTTATACAGCAATAGTAATTGGAAAAGTGACCAACATGGTAAACAAGTTCTCTACCTTCATGGGAGTTTATATGATAGCTGGGGCGGGCGCCCTAGAAAATGTCAGATAGTAATAAGAATTGTAAAATTCTGGATCAACTGGACATTCACATGCAAACAAATGAAATTAGACCCTTTCCTTACACCATATACAAAATGATTCCTGGAAGAAAAAGTGCCTATTTACACATTTTAGTGCTTCATTTAAAATTAGCTTGAGCTGGGGCACCTGGGTGGCTCAGTTGGTTAAGCATTTGACTCTTGATTTTGGCTCAGGTCATGACCTCACAGTTCATGAGATCGAGCCCCACGTTGGGCTCCAAGCTGACAGCACGGAGGCTGCTTGGGATTCTCTCTCTCAAAATAAATAAATAAACATTTTTAAAAAAAGGAATTTAAAATTAGCTTGAGCCAACACCTAATTTGAAAACTACAGTGTATTCGTATTATGAGGACTAAAGCATTTTTAATATGTTAACAAGCATATGTAGAAACCTTGAATATGTGATAATTATTGATGTAAGAGCTAAAATTACAAAACTCTTAGAATACAACATAGAAGTAAATCTTCACGACCTTGGGTTGGGCAAAAAGCACAAGCAATAAAAGATAAAAAAAAAAAAAAAGGGTGTTTGGCTGGCTCAGTCAGTAGAACATGGGACTTCTGATCTGGGGGGGTCATGAGTTCAAGGCCCAGGTTGGGCACAGAACTTTAAAGTAATATTTTTAAAAAGATAAAATAAATTGGGCTTCATCAACAACAAAAACTTCTGTGCTTCTAAAAGTACCATCAAAAAAGTGCAAAGACTGCCCACAAAATGAGAGAAAATTTTTGCAAGTCATATATCTGATCAGGGTCTTGTATCCAGAATATATAAAATAATCTTTATAACTCAAAGATTAGAAAACAACCCAGTGAAAAAATGGGGAAAGGATCTTTCTCCTAAGAAGATGCACAAATGGCTAATAAGCACATGAGATGATCAACATTATTAGTTATTATGGAAATGCAAATCAAACCATGATAATGCCACTTCACACACCCTAGGATGGCTAAAACAAAAAAGACAAATGATAAAAAGAGTTGGCAAGAATGTGGAGAAATTGGAACTCCCATACCTTGCTGGTGGGATTTTAAATTAGTGTAGCCACTTTAAAAAACAGCTTGTCAGTTCCTCAAAATGTTATACATGACCCAGAAATAGGTATATATATCCAAAAAAACTGAATACACATGTCCACACAAAAATCTGTACACAAATGTTCATAGTAGCATTATTCATAATACTCAAAATGTGGAAACAACCCAAATATCCATCAATTGACGATGATAGATAAAATGTACTATTTAAGTATGTTATGGGTTGGGGCACCTGGGTGGCTCAGTCGGTTAAGAATCTGACTCTTGATTTCGACTCAGGTCATGTGACCCTAGGGTCGTGGGATCAAGTCCCCGCATCAGGCTCTGCACTGAGCATGGAGCCTGCTTGAGAGTGTCTCTGTCTCTCTGTCTCTGTCTCTCTCTCTCTCTCTCTCCCTCTGCCCCTCTTCATAGCTCTCAAGCTCATTCTCTCTAAAAATGAAAAAAAATTTTTTTTCAATATTATGGGCTGAATTGTGTCCCCCTCACCCAAAAAAAGGTATGTTGAAGTCCTAACCACCAGTACCTCAGAATGTGACCTTCTTTGGAAAGAGGATCTTTACAGATGTAATTAGTTAAGATGAGGTCATACTGGAGTAGGGTGGGCTCCCAATTCAGTATGACTGGTATCCTTATACAATGGCCATGTGAAGACATAAACACACAAGAAGTATGTCATGTGACAGCAAAGGCAGACACTGGGGTTATGGAGCTATAAGCTAAAGAATGCCAAAGACTGCCAGCAAACCGCCAGAATCTAGGAAGGAATGAAGGATTCTTTACAGGTTTCAGAGAGAGCATCTGCTGACACCTTAATTTTGGACTTTTAGCTTCTGCAAGATAAATTTCTGTTGTTTTAAGCCACCTAGTTCATAGCATTCTGTTATGTCAGCCTTAGGAAACTAACTTGCCATATAATGGAATATTATTCAGCCCTAAGAAGGACTTAAGTAGTGATACATGCAGGGACAAACCTTGAAAACATGGTGCTAAGTGAAAGAAACCAGACACACAAGAATACATATTACAGGATTCCATTCATACGAAATTACCAGAATAAGTAAATCTATAGACAGAGAGTATATTAGTAGTTGCCTAATACTGGGAAGAAGAGGGTGGGGGGATGAGAAAGGAGTGGAGAGAAAGTGGTAAGTGACTGCTAATGGATATAGGGTTTCTTTTTAGGGTGATGAAAATGTTTTAAAATTAATTATAGTGATGGCTGTATAACTTTGTGAATATACTAAAACCTACCGAGTTGTACATTTTCAATGGGTGAATTACATGGTATGTGAATTATATCTCAATAAAGCATATCTCTTTATATCTCTTTCTTCTTTTGAAGAAAAGAACTAACAGATTGATACGACAGAAAGTTAGGAAAGGGTGGGGATACCTGAGATAGAGCATTATAAAGGGTTGTTGCAAAAAGTAACATGTGACATTTGAGCTACAACTTGAAGGATGAGGACAGCTGGGAGAAGAGCATTCCAGATAGAAGGAATGGTGCAAATGTCCAAAGGTGGAAATGAACCCAGCATATTTGAGGAACACGTGAGGTAGACAGTAGCATGGGATGAAGTTGTTTGAGAGACAGGGGCTAGACAGTATGCTGATTCTATAAAAATTACAGAGCATCAAGGTAACTACAATAAAACGGCAGGCAACTTTATTTTATCTCCAGCTCTCAATATGCACCTTTAAGCCTCAACAGGCTTATATCGTAATAGTTATTTCATAAACATCTGTAGCCATAACAATTACTCTTATATATGTCCATTCTCAAAGTTACCTGAAACTCTTGGGTTTGGGCCTGACTAGCATTAGCAACAGAAATCTCAGAGAGTCAAAATCAATCCAAATCAATCCCTAGGCCAAGAGTTTCAGGTCCTGGAGGCATAAAAATCACAGTCAAAACCAGATTCTAGATCTGTCCAACAGCAGCCCACATAAAGCCAAACTGACCCATTCTATATATCAGGAATTTTCTAAGACTCATGGAATATTCCCTAACTCAAAGAAAGCTTCTATGACTCAAAGAATGGGGGAAAAAAATCAGACCATCTTTAGGAATAAACTGAACTAAATGGGCATTTAATTCAATATACGTTTTCTCAGCCTGTTCACCAATTCCTCCCCTTGGGACAGAGACAACATTTTTAAGTTAAGAAATTTTTAAGTTAATTCAAAACCTTGCCTTTTCCCTTTTGGCCTCAAGTTGGACTACAAGTTTCAGCAAGCAAAGGTGATACAGCAAAATTCAAGGACAATGCCCTGTGCCATCCTGAACACTCCCTTTTTACTTTCACTTAAATAGTTCTCCCCAGGCTTATATTGTTACACAGCCTGTATCAAACACCTGTTGACCTCATTGTGAAAGTACTTCAGTAACAGCCAGATGTGGGCCTAAGGAACACGTGTGAAAATGTAACAAAGATATAACAGGCATATAAATTTGAGACATAAACAGAACTGGCTAGCCCATTTAATAAATTTGAAATGACAAAGTGATGTTCATCAGAAGCCAAGACTACAAATAAATCCAGTAAATGTATCACCACACATTTGTATATAAGTAGGTAAGTCCACCTATCTCCTAAATCATAGGCAAAATTAGTAAAAAGTATAAAAAATAGTTCTCTTTCCCATTTTCCAGGGGAAGAAAAAATTACCTCAAGGCTAACTGTAAAGCTAAAAACAAAGCAAAACAGGGGCACCTGGGTGGCTCAGTCGGCTAGGCGGGTTAGGCATCCGACTTCGGCTCAGGTCATGATCTCATGGTTCATGAGTTTGAGCTCCGTGTCAGGCTCTGTGCTGACAGCTGAGTCTGGAGCCTGCTTTGGGTTCTGTGTCTCCTTCTCTCTCTGCCCCTCCCCCGCTCATGCTCACTTGCGCGAGTGCTCGCTCTTTCAAAAAATAAACATTAAAAAAATTTTTTAAATAAAATAAAAGTGAAGCAAAACAAAACAAAAAATTCCAAAGTGAATAAAATTAGTAAATTGGACTTACTGTTTAGCCTGGTTAACATGAACTCCTAGTGTATAGCTCAGCCATTTGTATGTCACCTACAAGAAGAAAATTTTTTTTAACATTTTATTAGATAACTCCAGAGTGCAGGTCAGTCCCAAGGGCTCCTAGAGATTCCTACTCTTTGATGATTATGCCTTATAAATTACAGTAGCTGCCACCCTAGTTTTGGCGAGAACGATCCATCTGGGCAGGTAGGACTGAGATATTTATCTTACAAATATTAAAAAATTTGTTTCACAGGCTAATTAATGCAAGAGTCTAAAAAGAAGGGCTGAATATACAAAGAAAAAGCTCTCATTTTCCTTACATTCTGTTTTACTAGTGCCCTTTATTCACATTCCATCCTTTTGTGTGGCCGCCACTGATAAATATCTAAAACTCATCCAGGAGCTAGATTACTTTGAAGTGTATACCATAAACTTCTAAGGAAAGTTGCAGCCATACAAACGTTAACAGGCACAGGTGGTGTAGGGGTCAGGAATGAAAAAAGTGGATGAATACTGTATCTGGGGTTAGACTGGAAACTACAGGCATTAAGCCTTGTTTTTCCTTCCACCCTTCCTTGAACTTCCCGTCATGTGTCACTTCCTTGTATGCTCCTCACCTCTCAAAGTCTTCAATTCTAAATGCTGAGTTTCCAATAATTAAGACATAGACGAAAGCAATAGCAAAAGAGACAGACGTAGGTTGGAAAACTGCCTAACCCTTACTAACTACCAAGAAGTTATGTGGCTCGTCTGCTTCAACTTCCTTTTTTTAGGGTTACTTCCACCGCCCTTTGGGTGGGTCCTGTAAAGATCAAATGCAGTCATGTATATCCCAAGCTCACAGTAGGCACTCAATTATCACGGTTTGCAAAATCCATTCACATTCATCAGCTCACTTGATCGTTTACTCAAACCCTATGAAGTATTAATACCAAATTTCCTAGAGGAGGAAATCGACTGTTGAAAGGCTAAACAATTCGTCACCTAACCCAATTAAGGCACAATTTCCTCAACAGTAAACTTGGGACTTTAAACGCCAGCCACCTTATCAGACAGGTGAAGAAACGCCTTACAATTATTATCTACCAGTGCCCCTCCCTCCGCGCCTGTCCTCTAAGCCCGGGCTCCTAGCAAAGTCCCCAGCACGCCCACCCAAGGGACGCGGACTTGCGCGCGGCAGAGAAATTCCCCTGCGAGTCCTCGCTCGCCCAGGGGCACGAGGCGTGGGGACTTGTCTCCCCTCCGCCAGTCCCCACCAGGCCACGCACAGAGGGGTCAAGGCCCCCCGCAAACCTGGCCTGGCCCAAGACTCCAATCGCATGCCCACATTCCCCAGTCCTAGCTCCTCACGATCTTGTTCTGGTCCGTGACGAACTCGTCTATATTTTCCAGATAAAGCTGGTCCGCCATGGTGCTGCGGCGCTGAGCCCCGCCGCCACAACCGCAGCTCCCGCCGGCGGGAAACGTCTTTCCACCCTCCCAGGTCCCGGGTCGTTTCCCACAGCAACGAATCCGACGCGCTACGGCGGCCGCCCGAGGGTCAAACTAGTGTCCGAGACGGCGCAGGCTCAAGTAGGCGGAGCTAGTAAGTTGGAGCAGGCGGAAGTGTAGAGCTAAGAGCGTGCGCGTGAGGTGGCAGGGCAGTTCTTGGAGCTGTGGTTTCAAATCTCCCATCTGCAGTTTAATGACTAACCCAGGGCAAAATACCTCACCTCTGGGAATCACAGCCTTTCCACTTTGTAAATTGATAAAATAATCCTTGCCTTTTCATACCTTTATTCAACAGATACTTATCAAGTACCGATTCCAGGCACTTCTTAGGCACTGAGGACACAGGAGTGAATGATAAAGACAGAAATAAACCAGTAATTTTAGTAGAATGATGCCAGCTGGGATAAAGTACTGCTGATTATAATCCCTCAAAATTGAGAAATTAGAGATAGTTTTCAAGAAGGGATGGGAAGAGAAATGTTTCAGAAAGAGGCAGGAACATTTGCTGGGAAGAAAAAAAGAGTTTGTTGCAGCTGGAATGTTGGGAGAAGAGGGCAATGAGGAGAGATGAGACTTGGGAAAAGGCCAATCATGCTGCATGTACAAGGCTGTGTGAAGGGGCACATGAACTTGATTCTCAGGAAAAGGTTTCAGGTTGGGAGATTTCAACTAAAATTTCTCCTTACATCAGCTAAAGAACCCTTAATAACTGACTTCCACATAAGCCAGTGTAGTTCAAGAGGGCAGCATGGTGGAAAATGGAGCAAGCTCTAGAGTTAGACCCTGGATTTGAATCCTGGTGTTGATAATTGTCGTGTGACCCTAAGTAAGTTATTTAACCACTGCAAGCCTTTTACCCCATCTATAATATAGAAATAATAATAGCATCCCCTTCAAAGTTTTGTTGCAACAAGTACTGATTCAAGACATAGCAACAGCCTACTAAGGGCCAGGCACTGTTCTGGGTGCTGGGGTCAGCTGGGGTCAGCAATACACAGAGCCTGTTCACATGTAGCTTACATTCTCATAAAGATATGTGAGGGATGTCAAGGGCTTAAAATAGGATAGTGGGGAATTGAAAGAACTGAATGACTTGGGTTTTCTTTTTAGAGTCAGCAAAACCTGCTGATGAGTAGATGAATAGAGTGTGGGAAAAGCAGGAATGAAGAAAAGTACCTAGATTTGGAATCTAAATATTTAGGTAAATGGTGATGCCTTTGACTACTGGCTGTGGGAGACTGAGAGAAAGGGCAGATGAGAATATCAAAAAATATCAAAGAATTCTATTTAGTCACAGTTATAAACGAGAATATATATATATATATATATACATATATATGTATATATATACATATATGTGTGTATATATATATACATATATATGTATATATATATATATATACATATATGTGTGTATACCTACACACAATAAAATCAATGAACAGTGGATTACATTACTATATACTTATATACTATGCCTGGTGTATAGTAATGAGAGTGAGATTTCATTTAATCCCCATAGCAACCCTGCAAATGAATTGTGTCTGTCCATATTTTATAGATTAGATTGCTGAGGTTTAAGAGAGGAGAGATGAATTTTCCAGGTCACAGTGTTGAGTAGCAGTACTAGGTTTGGAATTCAAGCTTCTTGTCATTGTTTCACAGGGATGGGAAGTAAGATGATTGACCAGAGTCTTGCCACTACCCCCACACCTAAGGGACCAGATGATAATATACCTGAAACAACATGGCCCTAGATATGTCAATGTTAAAAGGGTTGTGTGACTTTTAAAAGCCAGATTAGTAGTTAGCCTTGGGAGGCCTATCCAGTTTGAACATTCCTACCTCAGGGGTGAGGGACTAAATGGAATGCATGCGGGCTTTGGGGAAAAAAATTTTTTTCTTTAAAGCAAGCAAACAAAATCCTGGGCTTGAATCCCAGCTTAACCACTTCCTAGCTGTGTGGATTTAGGCAAATCAACTTAGGCAAATCAACTAGCCCTCAGTTTCCTGATCTTTAAAAGAAGGAGCAATAAACTGGTGTACTAATAAAATGTATAACAACCAAACTTAAAAAGCCCTGATTTGGGGCTCCTGGGTGACTCTGTCAGTTAAGCACGCAACTCTTAATTTCAGCTCAAGTCATGATTTCATGGTGGTGAGATTGAACTGTCCGTTGGGCTCTGCGCTGGGCATGCAACCTGCCTGAGATTCTCTCTCTCCTTCTGCCCCTCTCCCACTTGTGTGCACACATGCAGCCTCTCTCTCTCTCTCTCTCTCTCTCTCTCTCTCTCTCTCTCTCAAAAATAAATAAATACGGGGCGCCTGGGTGGCGCAGTCGGTTAAGCGTCCGACTTCAGCCAGGTCACGATCTCGCGGTCCGGGAGTTCGAGCCCCGCGTCGGGCTCTGGGCTGATGGCTCAGAGCCTGGAGCCTGTTTCCGATTCTGTGTCTCCCTCTCTCTCTGCCCCTCCCCCGTTCATGCTCTGTCTCTCTCTGTCCCAAAAATAAATAAACGTTGAAAAAAAAATTAAAAAAAAAAAAAATAAATAGCCCTGAGTTGAAAACTTATGTGGTGTGAATACTCCCATCATGGCAGATTTCTAGCTAGTGATATTGATGTCACTGAATGCAAAGTACGTGGAGACACACAAGATCATGAGATCACACCATTATTTCCTCAATACACATAGAATAAACAAATAACCTCAAGAGCATATATGGCAGTAAGGTAATTAGGAAGTGATGATATTCGAATATATATTGTCTTTGTTTTTACTATTATTTATTTAGTTGTAAATTTATATAATTTAATTTTTAGTAATGGCTCTTGTGAAAAGATAATAAAAGGAAACCTAGTTTAGAATGGAGTTGGGAGGCCAGCAGGGGGAGCTCTCAAGCCCTACCACTCCTTGTCAATTGCAGACCCAACTGGGCAGGTTCTGTGCCTGGCGCGTTTAGCAATGTAAAATTAACTCATCTTCTTATTCTAGGCATCTGTAACATTTTCCCTATTTGAAATGTAACAGGCAAACCTCCAAAAAGGAAAAGAACCACCATTTCTACATTAAATGCTGCTTCTTAAAAAAAAAAAATATTCAGTCCCTGTTCCTTATAGATGAAGCTTAATAAAAACGTCAAAAACAATAGCAGTTCTCCAGGAATCTGAACAACCAATCAACCAAAGTATTTCTAAACAAATGAGGCCAGACAAAACTTGGGGATGGCAGTGTCAGCTGATACCAGAAGTGGGAGCCATAGGATCAAGACTCTTCAGCCTTCATGTTTCAAAAGAGGTTGATATTAGAAACAGAAGACTAATCCTTCTTTTTCCTCCTTTTCATCCCAGAAATGATTAGCATCAGAGAGGCTAATGATTGTGACGAGGCATGGGATGATGAATCTAGACTGGACTCAATCAATATCGGGAAGAGAATAAGGAGTGATCAACCTATATGCAGGCAGGACCCCAGACTCAGAGTAGGGGAGGGACACCAGGCCTCTGACCAGGAAACGGGGCCTGTGGGAGCAGCTCAGGAGTCCCACCAGAGAACTGGGCTACAGGGCTCCTGCAGATTTCTGGGAGATAGCATTCCAGGCAGAAGAACAGGTCAGAACCAAGGAATACAAGATTAAGAGCTATAATTTAGGGGCCACATAACTGTCCAAGGGTTGTTCCAGATCCCAGGGACCCAGAACTTATTAATACCATGCTATTAGCATTAGATCATTCATACATTCGTTCATCAAATATTACTCAAGGCCTCCTGTCTACCAGGCCCTGTGTGACTACTGGGAACAGAGCATGGTCTTCCTCTCTGAGAGTTTAGTCTGTGGGGAGTAAATAGCAATACAATGTGGGGAAAGCACAGGGTGCCATGGGAACCTGGCAGAGGCAACTAACCCCGCCTGGAGCTCAGAAGAAATGTGGAGAAAACTGGATTTAGGTATCCAGGACTAGATAGCATGTAATCCTTCCTTTCACTTTAGGTGAAATATATAGGAAATCAGAGTGCTGTCACGGTTATTAACACATACAACAAGCCAATATAATAAAAGGTATTTTATGAGAACATGTGTACCTTGTGCAGGCTGTCTTGTGGAATGTACAGCTATCAAGGCCAGGGCACATCAACCTTCTTGACAGCTGGTGAGGCAGGAGCCCAGGGAAGGGTAAAATAACATGCTGTTCTAACACACCTTATCAGTTCTATAAAAATCAATGTAAAACCCCTCTGTTACCAAAACAAAGTGGGTGAGCCAAGAGGGCAATCAGACACTGGTTCCCCTGTTTTATACCCACTGCCACCCCACCATACCCCCAACCCAAACTTACACCTCAGCCTGTTTACTTCTCAACTCAATCACCAACAGTTTCACTTTGCTACCTTTGTTGCCTCAGTCACACAGAAAAAGAGCAGGAAGATCTCACCCCGGTCCCATCTTGCAATTACTTTGTATATTGCTTTCCTTTCTCAATCCCTTTGGGGGCTGGAAGGGTGCTTTGGAGGAGTGTGTGTCCCTATTTTCGCTGTTAGCATTTTTGTTGTAAGCATCTTAGCCACATAATTGGCCAAAAAGCAGTTTTTCCATAAAAGGTAAGATCATAAAAAATAAAAGAGGGACACTCATTAAAAAGGACATACTGAAGAATGAATAACAAAATTAAAAAGACACTATGGCAAAATACAAAGTATTTGCATGCATTCAAAATATATAGTATAGATTCATGGCAATACTGTGTAAATAACTGACTTTATTTTGTGGATTGTATCCGAGCACTTGTCTTCAAAATCTTTTGTTCATAATATTATATATATTTTTTTGCTTGTTGATTCGTTTCTTCATTGGACATCAGACTTTTTTTTGCTAAATTTTTTCCCTTCATTAATAGAGGTATCAGTTTCCAAATAGGAGGATGCATATTTGTAACTGAACTTTGTATTGCGTTGTGACTGCCTTCTACACTGTTGTTTGTTCTTGGCATATGTCCATTGGTAGATGTTACAAAGTTCTAAGGGAAATGTGGGTTCAAAACTCTGTGCCACTGTATAGACCACTATGAGGGCTAAGACTCACATAATATAAAAATGGGAGTACTGTGTTAATGAAGAAATGAAACCAAACTCAACCAGTTGATGAAACCAACAAACTGTCAAACCAAACTACCAACCAGTTACTTTTCTCTTTTATGGCAAAATTGCCTTAGAGCCAATTAGTTATGTGGCAAAGATGTTTATGGCAAAACTACCTAAAACCAGAAGGGTGATGGTAAAAGTGAAGATAACTGGAAATGGATGATGAGAAGTTTTGTCTTAAGCACATCATTTATGAATTATTAAATTGGGAGCGGGAAGGTGAGGGAGACTTGGCATCCAGGGCTCGAAAGAAACGTGATCCTTCTCTAGACACCATTGCTGTCTGGCTTCCGGCACTGCTGGTTGGAAAGACTTCCTGAGGAAATGTCATGTGGCCTCACTTTGGTATGGAGTAAAGAAGGGGCAAAGGCCATTCTACGTACAGTGGATGGAGTGGCTGCTCTCTTTGCCTCATTGTCTCTCTCCTGGCATTACTGCTTCTCTGTCTCTACGACTATTCTGTTTGACTTTGGCTTAATCACAGTTTCTACTTCCTCATAATTTTAGTTTAAACACAACCATAAGTTACCAAGGGTCATCTACACCACTACCTCCAGATTTTACCGTATCATTACAGATGCTTTTGACAATTCCCCATCCTGTAATTCCTAAATGGTTGAACCTGATTTGCTCAGCTTATCTCAGGGTTTTGGTTTTTTAAAATCTCAGAGTATTGATCTCTTTCTCAGGATACTGACCAGCCATGTACAGGTTCCTCTTGGATAGGTGCTCTTTTACTTAATCCTCAATGGTTCATTGAATTCCTTCTATGAGCCCACTATACACATGAGATACAGTAGAATACATGATGCCCAGATGCAGAGTTAGATTGGGGACCCACAACATTCTATTTGGGCCATCAGAGGGAGTAGATCACCCAGGGACAGAGCTGAAGAACAGAACTCCAAGGAACATCAGCAGAGAAAGGACATGCAAAGAAGGAAAGGCCTAAAAAGGGAACTGAGAGAGAAAAGGAAAACAGGTAGGTTTCCATATGGAAACAAAAAAAGTGAGTTTGAAGAAGAGAGTTTGCAACAGTGTAAAATGTGAAATGGTGTTGGGTAGGGGTTGAGAGGAACACATAGGGGTTTGACAGTCAGGAGGCCTCTGATGAAGTACAAAAGGAGTGAGAGACACAAAAGCCAGATGGCAGTGAGTTAGGAGGGAGGAAATGTAAGAAAAGAAACTGAAGATGGAGGGTAAAGGCAACTCTGGCCAATTAAGTATGTGGAAATGGAGAAATAGGAGTGAGGGTGGTCATGAACTTTACAACATATGTGCCTAAGCGATAGGGGTGGGAGGTGGTGGTGGGTATTTGTCTTAGAAAAAGGTAGGACAGGAATTCTGGGGTCTTTTTCATCTAGAATGTCCTCAGTAGGGTTGCCTCAGAAACTTCAGGCCAGAATCTGCAGGAGGAGGGCATAGGGTAGATCCTCGGTTCCCAAAGAATGGAAATTTCTTAAAGGTCTTTTCATTCCTGGATTCCCAGCACCCAGCGTGGCCATAGATGGCACAGGGTAGGCCCTTAGCAAATATGTGTTGACTGGTAACTGAATGGCTGAATGAATCAATGGATGGATAAAACTGAATTAAATATTGTTCTGTTCTATAATCCCTTTGTTGATCTACAGAATATTGTTTGTGGAAGGTGTTGTCTACCTTCCCTTCCACCACTTGAACTATTACATAGTCTGTTATCAAGGTGAGCATTACTGATAAGCTAACTGGGGAAATCCAGCTTCCTTCAAAGGCCCAGAGATCAGAAATGAGGGCACGGGGTGGGGCGGGGGGAAGCTTTTATGGACAAAAGCTAGGACTAAGCACAGGTCCTAAACAGGCTTGAGAATTTCAGAGAGCACTGTTGCTGGAGACTCCAAAGTGAGGTTTCCTACATTCCTATATATATAAACTTCATACACATACACATTTATCTAGTGAATACTCCATCGATTGAGTAACCTGAAGTGTCCTACCTTTCAGTATTTTCTCCCAAGACTCTAGATCAACAACAAAAACAAGGGGGTAAACTTCACCCAAACAAATTCTTGTTTCCCCTTTCTCTGTCCATGAGAAGATGCTTCCATCACACCTTTGATCTCTCTGTACCTGTCCAATTTCAGACTTTCCTTATCATCAATTTTTCTTGTTTTTCTGCTTATAAAGGAAAGCATCGTCCTCATCTTCTCCAGCTTCATCTCGGTTCCAATCTGCCCCATGGTCCATCTTTAACTCCAGTTCCAGGATGATGTTTCTAAAACACAGATCTGATGATGTTACCCCCCCCACCATCACCACATACAACCACAACTCAATTTTAAAATACTTCCATCACCCCCAAAACATTCCCATGTGCCTTAATTCCCCACTTACACAATCAATCCCTGATCCCACCCCCCAACTCCAGGTAACCACTGATCTGTTCTCTGTCCTTATAATTTTGTCTTTTCATATAGATGGAACCTACAACGTGTAGTTATTTGTGTATGGCTTCTGTTTTGGACTGAATTGTGTCCACCTCCCAACCCAACCATATATTGGAGTCCTAACCCTCAGTCCCTCAGAATGTGATTGTATTTGAAGATAGGGTTTTTAAAGAGGTAACTAAGTTAATATGAGGTCATTAGGGTGGACATTAATCCATAAGACTGGTATCTGTGTAAGAAGAGTAAATTCAGACAACATTCACAACTAGAGTAGAGACCAAGTGAACACGCAGGCTCAGCAGAACTGCCCCATAGAGGGAGCCATTGTTCAAATGGGTATACTAGAGATGAAAAAGGTTAAGTCCCAGATGTTTAGTGACTTTCCCCAAGCTCATACACCAGAAAATAACTGAACTTGCACTGGGACTTCTTGATTCCCATCCAACCTAGGATTCCTGATAGACTAGTTGAGGAGAAGGCTGGGTGTGGGGAGGGGCATTCAGTGTCCATGTGGTGACAGATTGCTATATGTCTGATCTCAGTATGAAGCCAAAACAGGCTGGAGTTAATAAATGATCAAATTGAAGTTTTATAAAAATTAATCTAGTAGCACAAAGTACAACTCGTTGACAGACATTAGTAGTCCCATCCTTTCATTCTCTGGATCCTAGGTCTTCCCAAGTCTGTTTCTCTTCCGTCCTGTTCTCTGAAATCACTTTTTTCTCTAATTTTCTTACCTTAGCCATTCCTGAAGATCTGTGACAGCTTCCAACTTCCTTTGATATCTCCTGCTCCAATCCTTTCTCCTTTCCCTGCATCCTTTTCCAGCCACACTTTGTGCTCTGTGCCAGTACATCCCTGATGCTTACCAGAGGACACTCTGGTTATGGGTTTTACCCAGGAGCTGGCTAGGCATTTTCTGGGTATTGGAAAGAAAGACCTCCATGTGCCTCCGACACCCATCCATAAAAAAAGGAGCCCATGGGGCACCTGGGTGGCTCAGTTGGTTAAGCGACCGGCTTTGGCTCAGGTCATGATCTTGCAGTTTGTGAGTTCGAGCCCCACGTCGGGCTCTGTGCTGACAGCTCAGAGCCTGGAGCCTGCTTTGGATTCGGTGTTTCCTCCTCTCTCTGCCCCTCCCCTGCTCACGCCCTGTGTCTCTCTGTCTCTCAATAATAAATAAACGTTAAAAAAAAAAAAAAAAAAGGAGCCCATGACAAGGTCTTCCAGATCTGACCCTTTCAGAGGGTGGTGCTGGTACTGTCAATGAGCAGCAGATGGCAGAGTCCCCTCTCCTTCTGTCATCTACCATTAGGAGGCGCTGGTGCTCCTTCTCACAGGAAGAGTAACAATGACTAAGGACCTCAACAACTAATTAGAAGAAAACACTCTGGGGGCCAAACTTGAATTGAATTAATTGCCTGAACGTAAAGAACAAGGGATTTCACATTAAAAATCAGATTTTAGGTCTTATTAATCCAAACATCTAGCTGCCATCTTCTGCCAAGGGTATTTTGCCATTGGTCAAAGTATTTGTACTGTTACTTTTCTTAAACTCTTTTCTTGTCAGTGAATAGTTCCTGACGATGTATTCAACAAAATGAAGAAAGCTAGATTGTGAGGGCCACAAGTTTCAAAAACGGAGGGGGAAAGAACCCAGTTTTTGTGAAAATGAAGTAATCACAGTGTTGTCTATGTTTAAAGAATACAACCTAAATACTATTATGAAAATAAAGCATAATAAGACCTAAGAAGAAGATGGAAAAGATGTGAGATGAAAAAGCAACAAAATGGAAAAAAGGACTAAAACATCAACAGAATTGATTCTTTTTAATGCAGATAAGTGTTTCTGCTATAAACTGTAGTTAAGAGAGGTAAATTATAAATGAATAAAATAGAACAGAATAAGTAAAACAGCATCACCCTACAGAGGGTGTAGGCATTTCAGATTCTGTCTAATTCAATCTCTTCCCCCAGAACCTCCTCTGCCTGTTTACGGATGGGCTAGCTGAGGCCCAGAGACATTGGATAAACTGTCCAAGGTCACAAAGGTAGGAAGTGGCAAAGCTGGGAATAGAAATCATGTCTTTGGACTCTATATCCTCTACTTCTTCCATATATCCTATTGCCACAGAGCTTGACAAACATTTCTTGAGTTGACGAAAGGAAGCATAGTACAAAGGAAGGAACATTAAGTTGTGCTGGGGAGTCCTAGATTCCAGTCCTAGCTGTACAACTGACTGGCTGTGTGAACTTGGGCAGGTCACTTTCTCCCTTTGGACCTCAATATCAACATCAAAGGATAGAGAAAGCTAAACTCAAGACTTTGAAGGTTAATTGGGAAGTATGTCACATTAGCCAACTATAGCCTTTTTGATGTGGGGCTAAAAACTTGGCCCCCAAGCAAAAGGAGTAAAGACCTCATGGTGATAAAGAATAGATGTCAGCTCTTGCTGATTTGAATAAGAAATATATTTGATGATCTTCTAAAGCTCATACAGTCACCAGAAAAACTGAAGAGTTAGGCTAAAAAATGGGCTGAAAATGAAGGTATACACCCACACAGACACTTGTACATGAATGTTTATGGTGATATTATTCAAAATGGTCAAAAAGGAGAGGCGACCCAAATTCCCATAAACTGATGAATGAATAAACAAGATCTGGAATATGGTGGAATATTATTCAGCCATTAAAAAGAATGAAGTACTGACATAAGATTAAACACAGATGAACCTTGAAGAAATTATGCTAAATGAAATAAGCCAGTCGCAAATGGCTATATACTATGTGATTCCATTTCACATGAAAGGAATAGAGAAATCTGTAGACAGAAAGTAGATGAGTGGTTGCTCAGGGCTGGAGGGAGATGGGGTGGGAGAAGCAGGGGTAGAGGATGGGAATGATAGTCAAAGAGCGTGAGGTTTCTTTTTGAGACAATAAAAATGTCCTAAAATTGATGGTGATGAATAATCTAAAAAGTGAATTGTAGGGGCGTCTGGGTGGCTCAGTCAGTTAAGCATCCAACTTTGGCTCAGGTCATGATCTCACAGCTCGTGAGTTCAAGCCCCATGTCGGGCTCTGTGTAGACAGCTTGGAGCCTGGAGCCTGCCTTGAATTCTGTGTCTGCCTCTCTCTCTGCCCCTCCCGTACCTCGCACTCTGTCTCTCTCTCTCAAAAATAAACATTAAAAAAATTTTTAAGTGAATTGCATACTTTAAATGAGTGAATTATATGGTATGTGAATTATATCTCAATAAAGATGTTTAAAAAATTGGCAGTAACAAAGGGAGCCAGGGCAGATACAACCTCATCCCTAATCTATCATGCTACAGAACCAATTCAATAAGCCATCTTGACCCCTGCCCTGAACACTGGACCCAGAGGCCACCACTCACTCTGCTGGCATTGGTGCCCTGAAACCTACACGCTACTGCCATTGTCCCTGCCCCTGCCAAACTCTCCACTGTCCCTGCTTCTTTGCAATACAAGTATCTTATTCTAAGTTCCAGGAGAATGTACCTGATTGACTGAGTCTAAATCATACGTGCATACCCTAGCTGTAAGGGTGGGCTGGAAAGCAAATTTCTGGCCTTTTTTACTTCTATAGTAGGAGACGAGATCTGCCTCTCCAAGAATCCCATGGTGGAGAATTCTCCATATATAAGAAAGGGGCTTAGGGGGTGCCTGGTTGGCTTAGTAGGTTAAGTATCCAACTCTTGACGTGGACTCAGGTCATGATCTCACAGTTCATGAGTTCAAGCCCAAAGTCAGGCTCTCTGCTGTCAGCACAGAGCCCACTTTGGATCCTCTGTCTCCCTCTCTTTCTCTATACCTCCCTCCCCCACTCTCTCTCTCTCTCAAAACATTTAAAAAGAAAGAGAGAGACCAAGAGGAGTTAGCCAAAAAGAAAATGCTGGAAAAGAGGCATTGCAGGTGTAGAGAAGAGCATGTTATGGGGCCACGAAAAGGTGCCTTGCAGATCTCCAACTATAGGAGTGTAATAGACCAATGGCCCCAGACACTGCTCTGTAAAGTCTGCTGCTGCTCAGTTTGTGCTGAAACCACACCTCCTTTGAGCTGCTCCCAGCCAAGGGCTATGTGCAGCAGGAAGGCTAAGTAGACATATTCCTGAAGGACAAGGACTCTTCTGACAGCTAAGTCTGGCTTCATGACAGCCCAACCTTCCTTAGACTGTACACGTCCTCCCAACTGTCCCTCCCCTTCTGCTTACTTAGGGTCAGACTCGCATGGAGGATTTATGGTTCAACCAACCTCTCCCTTCTCATTTTTTTTCACATGTTGTTACATGAGTAAAATCCTTGCATGTTTCATCCCCTCTTGGCTCTGTTTCTTGGAAGACCTGGATTAACACACCTGTGTAAAAGTATAACGCCTTTAAGAACTCTGGACTTCACTCTGGATGAATTCACAACACCTGGGTTACCTTTAGTAAGGTATATAGAGACAAAATAAAATTTGAAGTTTGAAGGTGGCTGGCCTGGAGGCGTAGAGAAAGTGGAGAAGGGATGGGATAGCAAATAGTTGTAATTGTTTTGGGCTGCTGAGTTTTAGGACTTTTTCATGTTTGGAGAGTTCCCCATCTTATGAGACAGACAGAACTAGCTTCCCATTATAGAAACTGAAAATGCCAGACTTGCTTTCCCAGCAACCCCTGCAACTAAGGCATGGCACATGACCTAAGCCCTGCCAGTCAGATAGACCTGCCTTAGGTCCACTTTGAATTGGAGGCTAGTGAGGCAAAGAAGCAGCGGCATGCAAATCAGCGTGAGCCACACGGCTGGCAGCAGCAGAGCCAGCAGCGGTGGTGGTAGAGTCCAGGTCTGTCATTGGTCGTCTTGATGGTGTAGGCGGTGGAACCCACTCCCTAGAGCAGTGGCTGTCACGTGTTTACTGGGCCAGTTCTACGTGGTGAATTTGGGAGTTGTTCCTGGGGTGAAAGCTTCTCTGGTCCTCCCCGAGATTCTGTGAGCTACCTGATATCCCTTCAACAATTCTTTTTCTGTTTAAATAAGCCAGAATATGCTTCCCGTTTGCAGTAAAAAATCCTGCTTGATAAAGGTAGGAAGAAATAGGAACTATCAGCGGCCTCAATGAATGAGGATGGAGAAGGGAAGTAGGAGAGAGAGTGTGATATGATGTGAAAATCCTTAAGCTCTGCAGCCAAGGGACTTATATTTGTGTCCTAGCCCTTCACCTTCGTGTCAGTGAGCTCAGACTGCTGTAACAAGATACTGTAGACGAACTAGTTTAAACAAACATTGATTTCTCAGTTCTGGAAGCTGTGAGGTCCAGGGAGAGCCCTTTCTGGTTTGCAGATTGCCACCTTCTTATGGCATCCTCACATCACACACACACACACACACACACACACACACACACACACACAGCTCTAGTCTCTACTTATTCTTATAAGGGCACCAATCCCTTACAAAGAACTCTACCCTTACAACCTCATCTAAACCTAATTACCTCCCAAAGGCCCCACCTCCAAATGCCATCAAAATGGGGATTAGGACTTCAACATATGAATTTGGGGGGATACATTCATTCCATAGCAACCTAGTAGCCAAGTGACCTTGAGAAAGTCATTCATCTTTCTGAGCTTCAGTTACCTTACCTATAAAATGGGGATATTGAGTTTTACCTCCCCCTTAAGGCTGTTGTAAAGATTAACTGAGAAAATAGGTATGAAAATGCTTTGTAAACTATAAAATGAGCTCTGTGAATGTTTCTACTTTATCTTAACAGTGCTTAACACGAAGAATGGCAACCAGAAGGTGCTCTTTAAATGTTTGAAGAAAAAAGGATAATAATTACTGTAGGAGCAATTACTATTGCCAGCCACTTTGATAAATGCTTTATCAACATTATCTCCCTAATAACCTAAGGCGACCAGCCTTCCCAGTTTGCCTGGGACTCTACTGGGTATAGCACTGAAAGTCCTACATCGTGGGAATCCCCTGAGATCTGGACATAGGTTTGAGTATAATGCCCATTTTACACATTAGGAAACTGAGGCTTAGAGAGATTGCGCAACATGCCCAAATCACATTTGGTAAATGGCAAAGTCAAAGTTTGAACCCAGATCTGTCCAGGAGGAAACATGGGAGGAGAAGGATCTTCAGAATGAAAGAGGATCAAAACCCTGCTCTTTTAGCTACATTACTCCATCTCAAGCCCAGTTTGGTCTTAGGGGCTGGCGTTGGGAGATTGCCCAGAGAACGCCAAAAGCTGGCCCAACCCCAGGTCACCTGTTCTTCCAGGACAGTCCCTGGCAGATCATGGTTCTTTGTTTTGTTTTTTACTTCATAGAAACTCTCCTGCTTCTACAGGGTAATTAAACCCTCATGCCTTATCCTGTTTATATTTTTGCCTTTGTGTTTTGTTTTGCTTATGAATGAAAGAACAATCAACATTGCTAATCCAAACCATCTAACCCCTTAAAGCAGGTGTTTTTGGGTCTTGAGCAATAGCATTGCTATAAACACTTATATGGAGGTAGAGATTTCTGTGCCCAGCCAGGGTCAGAAGCAAAGTATTTATCAGATGCTGATGGGCAAATTTTGCTTGAGGTGTATAGGAATGGTGGTCAGGAGGGAAAGAAAGCCTGGTTAACCTCAACATTATGCTTCCTTTCTGCTCAGATATGTCTGTAATTGCCCCATTTTACCTCCCATCAATTTGTCCTATGCTATGCCGTTGAATCTAGAGTTGGGAGGCTGGCACAAGGCCCCCAGCTCTGCCACTAGTAATGTGTGTGACCCAGACAATCTCTTCTCCCTCTGAGTTCAGTTTTATCATCTGTCAGATGAAGGAATCAGGTTGTCACATTAGGTGCTCCCCTAGGGGTACTTTTGTTGACACTCTAGGACTCTGTAATGATACACATAATTGAACTGCTTCTGAAGGCAGGCTCTAGGCTGCTGCTGCTGCTGCTGCTGCTGGTGTGTGTGTGTAGATGTGAACATGTGTGAGTATGTATGCATGAGAGATGGAGTGAGAGTGAAGGCGTGCGACTGTGTGAACATGTAGGCATGTAGGTTGTTCTCAAAAAACATACTCAGGGCTTGCTTGGAATTCCAGCTTAGAGAAAGCCCTTCATCCCACCCCTGCCTGACTCTCCTGAATTGCTTTTCCAGACTCAGCTCTCCCATACAGTGGAAGTAAAAGCATCTCTTCTGGTAGATGCCGTGGACAAGAATGAGCACTGACTCTGGAATCAGACTTGGGTTTGAATCCTAGCTCCACCCTGTACTTGGTATGTAGCCTTCAGCAAGTTATTTACCTAAGCCTAAATTTCATCAATGGTAACAAGGAGCTAACACCTAGCTCAGCACAGTTAGAGGCTGGAATGACACAAGTATGTCAAGTACCTGGCCTAGAACTGAACACATGGGACACTCTCAATCAGGAGCAGTTGTGCAATTTGCGAGGCCCACTGCAAAATGAAAACATCGGCTTATTATTCAGAAATTATCAAGACTTTCAAGGTAGCAGCAACAGACATTAAACCAAGCATGAGGCCCTTCTAAGCACAGGCCCTGGGCACCTACACAGGTCACATCCTATCAATGGTAACTTTCTTCCAGGCAGGTTTAGCTAAGCTGTTGGGACAAGAATGATGGATGGAAGGCAATGTCACAGGTAAGGATCCCCAAATAACTCAGGAAGCAAAAATTGAGGCTTGGAAATCTCTTCCATCCCCATGCTCTCCCTGAAACTACCCTGGCCATGAGAAGGCATAGATGAAAGTCAGAGCAGGTGACTCACTTGCTTCCTTAAACACTGAGAATATTTTTCCCACTCTGTGAATTCAGCCTCCTTCCCTCCCAGACAGAGACTTAGCTTAGGATAAGACATCACACATCCTTTCCCAGAGAGTCTGTCTTCATTTCTTGTACCTCTTTTACGTCACCTAAGTCCTTCTGGATCCTCTGGGAAGGAACTGAGGTCCTGGGGCCCAATGACGAGGAAGGAGTTTCTGAGGGAGGTCACTGTCTGCTGGTCAGAAGGGATCTTCCAGACCAGAGTATCACTGAACACTTGGAAGCTGGGAAATCAGCCAGTGTTTCATCTTTTGTTTTTTCCTCCTGGGGCTTCCTGTCCCAGAGGTGGATAGAAAGGGGTCATGGGGGACTTCCTGATCACTACAAATAAACCTTTCCATTGTCATTGGCCAGGCAGCACTTCCAGCCTAGACAGACCAGACTGATGGGAAGTAACAGAGAGACAACAATGTTGCCTTCAGAGAAGGCTCATCCCTAGTTCCATCAAAGGTCCCAGCAAGAAGAGGCTATCCTCTTCTGGGGTGGAAAAGGTGGCCATGTGGGAGGCCAGTACTGACTGCCCATCAGGAGTAGGGGGTGAATGGGAACTATGTGGGGAGGAGCATCAGAGAATATGAGGATGGGAAGTGTCCTCAGAGGTCATCAAGTTTGTTCTCTGCAGCTTCCCAGTGCCCAGAACAGCTCCTGGCACATAGTAGAGGCTCAACAGCCATTTACTAAATAAATGTGTGAATCTAATCCAGCATCTTCATTTAACTGACCCAGGGAAGCAAGGCCCAGAATGGAAAAGAAGTTTCCCAAGGATACACTAAGTTAATAACAGAACTCAGACTAAAGCTCAGAGTTCCTGAATCCCACATCAATGTTCTTTCTACTGAATGGCAATCAGTGCACAGGGTGGCGGTGTATGTGTGTGTGTGTCGGGGGGTGGGGGGTGTATATTCTCCTCCTTCCTTAAGACAAGGGAGATAGGCAACTTCCAGAAAGCCACTCAGAGAACTTGACATGTGACTCTGGAGTCTGGGAATCATAAAACATAATTTCACACTTGCTTGAGGAACTTAGTGATGAGAGATCGAAAGAAACCTGTAGGACAAGGAGAGAGATGGTTATGCTGAGAACAAACTGTTCTCCCACTGGCCACTGGAAAAAGACAGGTGCATCCTAGGGACTGATGTGGACCTAGAAGAAGGGAGATGCCTGAAATCTTCTTAAAAGTGAACTGCCCTCAAAGAATCGCATGGAGGGTACTGTGATCCCAACAAAGAGGATGGACTGCTAGAAGCTCAGGGGCTAACCTGGGAGAGAGGCCTTGCCTTATCAAGGGAAGTCCAGGCAGAAGCTCTAGGGGAGGATCTCCAAAAGGTCTGCTAAAGCTTTCCAAAAAGAAAGAATTGGCTTAGGACTTCTGACCACCCCACAAAGCAGCATTACACTGCAGTGGATGCCTTGTGGTCCTCCCTTGGAGCCAGAGATGGGTATACCTTGAAACTAACAAAGTTTGTGTTTTAGAACCCCTCCCTGGAATGGGTCCCTTTAGACCCCTTTACAACTTTGGATTCTTTTTCTTAAAGATACATTGGTTTTCTATTGATGTGTAACAAATTACCACAAACTTAGCAACATAAAGCAATACAGAATTATTATCTCAGTTCTGTATGCTGAAGGTCTGGGCATGGCATGACTCAATTCTCTCTTCAGGGTCTCACCAGGCTAAATTCAGTTTTGGTCAGGTCTGGGGTTCAGGATCCTCTTTCAAGCTCTGATCATTGGCAGAATTCAGTTCCTTATGGTTGTAGGACTGAGGTAGGTCCCTGTTTTCTTGCTGGCTATCAACTGGGGACCACTCTAAGCTCCTAGAGGCCACTTCCAATATTTTTCCATGTGGCCCCTTGTTATGTACTGAATTTTTGTGTCTACCCTCCTGTCTCCCCCCCCCCCCCCGCCATAATTCATAGGTTGAAGTCTTAATCTCCAATGTGAGTAATATTTGGAAATGGGACTTCTAGGAGGTAAAAGTAAGCTTCAGTAAGGTTATAAGGGTAGGACCCTGATCCAATAGGATTAGTGTCCTTACAAGAAGAAACATCAGAGCATACTCTCTGTCTTTCCATGCATGTGCAGTGAGGAGAGGCCATGTGAGCACACAGAAAGGAAGTGGCCATCTGCAAGCCATGAAGAGAGCTCTTACCAGAAGCTAACCATGCTGGCACCTTGATCTCAGACTTCTAGCCTCCAGAGCAGTGAGAAAACAAATTTCTGTTGTTTAAGCCATCTAGTCTGTGGTATTTTGTCATGGCAGCCTGAGCTGACTAATACATCCCGTATGCAGTTTACAACATGAATGTTGGCTTTCTTCCAGACCAGGCAGAGTGTATCTTTCTAATTTTGTCTTCTTTTTAATATTTGAAAGCACTTGAAGAGCTCTCATTACCTGAGGACCAAAACAAACAAGCAAACAAAGAACCCAATGGGGTCCGTCCAAGATTTCATTTAATAACAAGGAAAGACCTATTCAGTAGAGAAACTGGTGGGAGAAAATATGGTTTTCTGTCTACAGCAGTATGAGTTCACTTTGTTCACCAAACTATCTACTCTAACATTGTAAGAGAAGAGACATAAACATAATACAACAAATATACAGAACAACAACTATGCGTGATAGTTCAGGAAGTGGCCAGAGTAGAGAAAATCATGATTTGGAAGTTCGGAGATTGGGGTGTAGTCCTGATTCTGTTATTGACCACTTTAGTTGCAATGTGGAATATATACAAGATGAACAAGCCACAGAGAAAAATGGGTAAATGATATGAATAGGCAATTCACAGAAGAGGTAATACAAATGGACAAGAAACATGAAAAAATGTTCAAACTCACTAGTCATTAGGGATATGTAAACTTTAAAAAATAGGATGCAGGGCATCTGGGTGGCTCAGTTGCTTAAGCATCTGACTGTTGGTTTTGGCTCAGGTCATGATCTCATGGTTCATGAGACTGAGCCCCATGTCAGACTCTGTGCTGGCAGCATGGAGTCTGCTTGGGATTTTCTCTCTCTCCCCCTCTCTCTCTGCCCCTCCCCTGCTGGGTGCTCACTCTCTCTCTCTCTCTCTCTCAAAAATAAATAAATAAACATTTAGAAATAAATAAATAAATCATGGAAATAAAAATAGGACACACTTTTACAAAATATGACAAAAATTAAAAGTCTGAGAACATCCAGCTGTTGTTAGAGAGTAAGAAAATGGACATCACTACACATTGTTGGTGAAAGTGTAACATTATACTCTAATCTCTTTGGAAAGTATTCTGGAAGGATCTATTAAAATTTAAAATGTATGTACCCTTTGGTCCAGTAATCTCTCTTTTAAGACTCTATATTATTGGAGCAAATGTATTAGTACCTAAAATAAATAAATACGTCTGAATCAATATCACTATCAATATCTATAGATATCTATATATCTATAGATATTGATCTATTTATATATCCATAGATATCTATAGATATTGATAGTGATATCGATACAGATATAGATAGAGATATTTATGGGGACATTGCTTACAGTGTCAAAAACAAACAAACAAACAAAACACTGGATATAACCTGAATGTCCAATAGTGGAGAAATTATTGAGTACATTTTTGTGCATTTACATTATATTACAGAATATTATCTAGCTATTTAAAATAGGAGTTAAATTTATATACCAACCAGGAAGAATGAATATGGAATATTAAATGAAAAAGCAAGTTGCATAGTAGTGTGTATCACATGTCTCAATACTTGCTAAGAAAAAAAAAAGGAACCCCTTTTTTAGGTTTATATATTTGTATTAGCAAAAAGAAAGGTGCAGAAAGTTATACAACACAGTGTTAATATTGGTAATTAGGGGTGGGGTGGAAAATGGTAGGGAGGGAGTAGTGAAGGTATTAGAGGGAATTAGGGAAAGATTATTAACATGTGCTTTATATGTTAACTCTCCCATTGTTTGACATATTATAAATAGTATGTATTATACTCCTTATTTTTAAAAAAAAAGTATGTTTAGGAACACCTGGCTAGGTCAGTAGATGGAGAGTATGACTCTTGATCTGGGGGTTGTATGTTTGAGCCCTCCATTGGGTGTAGAGATTACTTAAAAATAAAATCTTTTTTTAAAAAGTATGTTTAAATCAGGAGACTATAGATGCTGGAGAGGATGTGGAGAAACGGGAACCCTCTTGCATTGTTGGTGGGAATGCAAACTGGTGCAGCCACTCTGGAACAGTGTGGAGGTTCCTCAAAAAATTAAAAATAGACCTACCCTATGACCCAGCAGTAGCACTGCTAGGAATTTACCCAAGGGATACAGGAGTACTGATGCATAGGGGCACTTGTACCCCAATGCTCATAGCAGCACTCTCAACAATAGCCAAATTGTGGAAAGAGGCTAAATGTCCATCAACTGATGAATGGATAAAGAAATTGTGGTTTATATACACAATGGAGTACTACGTGGCAATGAGAAAGAATGAAATATGACCCTTTGTAACAACATGGATGAAACTGGAGAGTGTGATGCTAAGTGAAATAAGTCATACAGAGAAAGACAGATACCATATGTTTTCACTCTTATGTGGATCCTGAGAAACTTAACAGAAACCCATGGGGGAGGGGAAGGAAAAAAAAAAAAAAGAGGTTAGAGTGGGAGAGAGCCAAAGCATAAGAGACTCTTAAAAACTGAGAACAAACTGAGGGTTGATGGGGGCTGGGAGGGAGGGTAGGGTAGGTGATGGGTATTGAAGGGGGCATCTTTTGGGATGAGCACTGGGTGTTGTATGGAAACCAATTTGACAATAAATTTCATATATTTAAAAAATAAATAAATAAAATAAAAAGTATGTTTAAAAATTAAAAGGAATAAGAAAAAGCAGTCAGAGAAATCTAAATTTGAACTCCCATTCTATCATATACTGGCTGGATAACTATGAACAACTTGTTTAAACCTCTCTGAGCCTCTATTTTCTTATCTATTAAAATGGGGTGGACACCTGGCTGGCTCAGTGGGTTAAGTGTCTGACTCTCGATTTTGGCTCAGGTCATGATCTCACAGTTTGTGAGTTCAAGCCCCATGCCAGGCTCTGTGCTGACTGTGTGGAGTCTGCTTGGCATTCTCTCTCTCACTCTCTCTCTCTCTCAAAATAAGTAAATCAACTTAAAAAAATGAAAAATAATTAAAGTAAATAGTTACTGTGTGGATTAAACAAGATGTGGGGTTTTTTTTTGTTTTTGTTTTTGTTTTTGTTTTTGTTTTTGAGAAAGAGAGCATATGTGCAGGCGCTAGCGAGGGAGGTGCAGAGAGAGAGAGAGAATCTTAACCAGGTTCCATGCTCAAGCCAAAATGGGGCTCGATCCCACAACCCTGGGATCATGATTTGAGTCAAAATCAAGAGTGGGATGCTCAATTCACTGAGCCACCCAACGACCCCACAAGATGATGTATTTAAGTGCTGAGCATATAGTGGGTCCTCAAATAAATGGTAGCTCTTATCAGCCCCAACCAAGATTGCACTGACTTGTAGAAACCCTGAGAAGATTAATGATTTGGCACCTCCCAGCAGCTGGGTCTTTAGGGAAACAGAATTTACACTAGGTATTTTAACAGAGAGAATTTGATGTAAGTAATTAAACAAGTAGTAGAGAACCGAAAAAGAGAGAAAGGAGATAAAAGAGAGAATAACTGCATTAGCAGTTACCTCCACCAGAGATTAGGGAATAGAGGAAAGAGGATTGGGTTCATGGAGATCTAGAAGCCTAGAATTTGGACTCGTTCTGAGACAGCTCCCCAAATCTAGAGACTGACCCCAACTGCTGTTGTCAAGGTGAATGGCTTTGGCTGGGGTGACGCTGATAGGAACAGGAAGCAAACTGGAAGGAACAAGTCCTATCTCCCTCCTCCAGTGTTCCAGTCTTCCTCCAGTGCCCTTTGTAGGGGGAGGTGGACAGGGGATGGGGCTGGCAAAAGAAAACATGGCTTGCAGAGTCCCAGCCTCAGCACCCCAGGGTTCTGAAGGGTAGGCTTGCAGCTAAGAGATACTAGCACACTTTCTTCAAACCAACTTTCTTGAAGAAGGTAGTTGAGTGCTATAAAGGGGAAAGGCAGGAAGGACATCCAGAGGTGGTAGTGCTAATCTCCACCTTTATTTTCCAGGGCAATTCAGTTATGACCCAGATTTGCATATTCCATTCCACAAAACAAAAGCCCCCTTAGGAAGCTGTTGTGTAAGTGTTCACTGTTATTCATCGCCATCTTAGATTATTAATCAAAATGTTCCTTACAAAAACTAGAGTACTCTGCCCCAGAGGAGTTGTCATATACTCAGTTTTTCTCACCTTGTTCAATTTCCTGCAGTATTTTGGTTTTGG
Organism: Lynx rufus; assembly: GCF_022079265.1. Taxonomy (NCBI): domain Eukaryota; kingdom Metazoa; phylum Chordata; class Mammalia; order Carnivora; family Felidae; genus Lynx; species Lynx rufus. The sequence goes on from NW_025814897.1 coordinate 57,637,815, forward strand.
TGCCCCTTGTGAACTGGCCCTTCACTCCAAGTCAGATCCTCATTGTGTGACCCTGAATAGGTCACTTTAATCTTTGGTCCTCAGTTTCCTCTGGTATCAAATGAGAATTTTAGGCTAAATTAGCCCTAAAATTTCTCACAATTCTAGCATTCTATAATTTTGCCTATGCTGTGAGCAAAAGATTAATAAACTAAAAATGGGTTTTCTAAAAAGTTAGATTTTTTTATGACTCTGAGGCTATGTTTAGGGCATTTAGGTTAAATCTGCACCCTGACATTAAAGAGTTTGCTACTTTGACCCAACCTAGGTATTAAATGTCAATTAACATTTATTAACAAGTTCTATACCATGGATCCAGAAAAAAAAGATAAAATACCACCAAGCTTCAACTCTTAAGGGCCCATAATCATAGGAATAATTAATAAGCTAACAAAGCAAGTGATTAATACATAAGCAATGTACCAACTTTTTGTTCTGAACAGAAATTGGCTGGGTACTTTATTTTATTTGTAATGTTTGTTTATTTTTGAGAGAGAGAGAGACAGAACATGAGTAGGGCAGGGACAGAGAAAGGGAGGGAGACACAGAATCTAAAGTGGGCTGTCAGCAATGCCTAATGCAGGGCTCGAACCCACAAACTGTGAGATCATGACCTGAGCTGAATGAAGTCAGACACTTAACCCACTGAGCCACGCAGGCACCCCTTAGCTGGGTACTTTATAAAGTTGGTTGGTGGTACAAGGGTAAGGAGATTTCCCAAAGGAAATGAGCAGACTTCTTTAGAATTTCATGTATGACACATTTATATTTTTAAAATAATTAAAAAAAAAACATACATAAAACTATGGTGGGGTACCTGGCTGGCTCAGCAGGAAGAGCATGCAACTCATGATCTCAGGGTTGTGAGTTCAAGCCCCACATTGGGTGTGGCGATTACTTAGAAAAATAAAATTTTTAAAAACTTCTTATTTGGATCGTGGCTATTAAAAAGACATTAAAAGTGGCAGAGGCAGTAAAGAAAGATAAGAAAATTCACACTTATGGTTAACCTACCAAATTGAAATGTTGTGTTGAATTTTATTGACTACTTAATGTGATGTATTTATCGAATAGTGCTTGGAGCTGGGTGATCAGACTGAGAGGGTAGATTAATCTCCTACCCCCTGTCTGTACTTCTAGTGTATTATCCTAGGCACTAGGAATGTATTTTGGAAGTCACCAGGATACCCAGGAAAAAGTAGCTCTGATTTTCTTTACTTAGGCCACTGGCCTTGCTTGAACACCCTTCTCATGGCTCTTCTGAATTCTTCTAATCTTCTGTCATCCTCCAGGATCTATACAGTCTAGCTCAAACGCCAGCTCCCAAATATTTGAAATCTCCCCAGTGTGTGAAATAGTGGCATATAGTGATCTGTCCTTTCCACTGAGTAAAACGGAGCTGACTTTAACACTATCTATCTGTACTCCATTCTCCTATTGTCTACGATTACAGCCACCCACAGGAACAATTCACTGTCCCCTCCAAAGAGTAAATATATAGTCTGGGAGGGTGTGTGAATACAGATCAGTACTTGGAAACATGTTTACCATTGGCATTCTCTCTCTCCATCCTCTCTCTTCCTTCCCTCTGGTTTCCCTCCCTTTTTCTCCTCCTTGACCATTTTCTAAGTCTCTTTAATCTTCTACCTCTTTGTAGGGTCCCCTCATCATGGAAGAGGGAGCATCAGGTCCTTGAAAAGGTATACATTTTTGGAAAAATCTTCACGTCCTTCAGCTTCTATAGAATGAGAAACCCATAAGACAAACAAAACCTTCTCTTAAAATTTGATTATTACTCAGAACGTAACTTCATTGTGTTACCATGCAAACAAAGTCTCTGTGTCTCTACTCCTTTCCAAAGACCATCCTTCACTGTTAGAACAACAGAAAGAGAAAACTCAGATTTGCCCCTATCATAGGCTAAATAATGACCCTTAAAGATATCAGCTCCTAATCCTTGAAACCTGTAAATGTTACCTTTATGGAAACAAGGCTTTTGCATGTGAATTTAAATTAAAGATCTTGAGGTAGGGAGATTGTCATGGATTGTTAGGATGGGCCCTAAATGTAATCATGAGTACCTTATAAGAGAATGGCAGAGGAAGATTTGATGACCCATAGAAGAGAAGGGGGCAGTGTGACCAAAGAGGCAGAGATTGAAGTGATGTGGCCACAGGCAAGTGATGTTGGCAGCCGCCAGAAGCCAGAAGAGGCAAAGAACAGATTCTTCCCTTGATCCTTCAGAGGGAAGTGTGACTCTGCCCTGAATCATTGCTTGTGGCCCAGTGAAACTGAACTGAAGTTCCAGCCTTCGGAACTGTGAGAAAATAAATTTTCTGTTATTTTAAGCTACCAAGTTTGTGGTGATTTTCTCTTTTCTCTTCTCTTCTCTTCTCTTCTCTTCTCTTCTCTTCTCTTCTCTTCTCTTCTTTTTAATTTGAGAGAGAGAGAGCCAGGGAGAGGGGCAGAGGGAGAGAGAAAGAGAATCTTAAGCTGAGCCTGGAGCCTGATGCAGGGCTCAATCCCATGACCCTGGGGTCATAACCTAAGCTGAAATCAAGACTGAGCCACCCAGGCGCCCCTTGGTGATTTTTTTTTTTTTTTTTTTGCAGCAATGGAAAACTAATACAACTCCACTAAGAATTAACCACACCAACTAGGGGGGTATTCACCCCTCTCTGCTGAGCTAGAGCTGGTACTGTTAAAATTGAGGAAATCAGGACCTCTGACTAGAACAGAACTAATACTTCTGTGATTCTTGCTGCTGGTGGTTGGGTTCTTCAGAGGCAGATGCTGAGATAGAGTCTGATGTGCTGGATATTTATTAGGGTCAACACCTGTGGAGAGAAGAGAGGCATAACACTGTCAAGGGGCAAAACTGTAAATGTATATTGTTGCCCTGTCAATGTGTATGTGAACTGTTTCTGACACTTTTCTCTAATCAGAATAGAAAAGAATACATTTGCCAAGTCAATGGGTTTATATCATGTACCTGAGGCCCTGTTAATCTGCTCTGCCCAGAGGTTGTAATAGATCTATTTGGCATGATGGCTCTAATTGAAACTACTACACGGTTGAATTTGTGAAGACTATTATCATTCTCTAGGATCATATTGTTTCAAGTAAATTAAATGGAAATATGATGGGGACCATCTTCCCCACATCATTTAGATCCTTAAAGGTAGCGCTAATTTTCACCATCTCCCTGGAGTGTGATATTGTTCCTTATTTACTATCTTGACTGGATAGGGAGTAGTTTAGGAGACTTCCATTTGGCCTTTCCTATTATGATAGCTCTCATCCTACAGGCTCAGGACTCAACGTAGGGTTACATCAACTACAGGTATGCCAACCTCAATTATACGTTTGAGAACTAGGAATATTTTCACTGAGTATGGCTGCAGACCTGGTGGACCCTCTGTAAGTTGAATCACACATTATCTGGTCCCCATAAACCCTGGCTCTAAAAGAGGAGCCATGATAATACTTTGAGTATCTGGGTATAAATGCCAACTTAGACCCTATGCCCAAAGTCCCCCAAATATTTTGGTATTCTCTTTCCATATGACGGTGGGGGGAAGGACTGAGAGGGAATTATTACCATGTATACTTGCCAGAACATTATAGGATTCTTCCTCCTGGACACCTAGCCTCTTCTTCAATCAATGGGCTCTGGTCTGAGATGTGGCTTGGGATTATCAAATTTTAATTTGGTCCATAACTCTTAATGGATCAAGCCTCCTTAGCTGACACTCCAACACTTGCTAATTATGATAATTGCATCCATCTGGTTTCTAGCTGTCTCTAGTGACTCAGAAATAATCTAGTGGCTAAGCACTGCTACCTGGTTTCCATCATTTTGTATTTCTAACATCCCCAGGGCTACTTAGTGTGCCTAGTAACAGATTCTCTCACCACTAGCCCTGGTGTACCAAGGAGGGCCACCACTGAAGTTTTAGTAAAGCGGGTGCCCCTCTCACCAGCATATTCCTTGTAACTTCAGTAAATGGTGTAAACCTCTCTTGGAGCAGAGTTATCTGGTGAGTCTTCTGGCCCTACATGACATACTCACTTTCCTGAGTCTTTCTATCCTTCCCTCCACCAAATGCATTGCATTGACACTTTTAGCATTTTAGCTTCACTTAGTATGAGCCTTCACTTTTCCCATGCTTCTAGGTTCCATCCTAATAGCAAGTTTGCCCATTACTAAAATAAACTCTCCTCTATCCAGTCTTACATTTTGGTTCTCTTGATCAAGCCTCTTCAGAGTCCAGTGCCATGTGAATGTCCTGGCTCATGCCAGTAAGTGATGGCTGGGCCTGGTAGCTCCTTTGCAGATCCTTTGGTGAACAGTCCTTTACTTCCTATTATAGGCTCAGCACACCCCCAGCTGTACTATGCTATGAATTAACCCTAATTATGGACTTAATGTCCAGGAGTGGAGGTGCAGGGCAGACCCTGTCTTGAGGGTCTGAGTTCTCTGCATTACCTTTAAGAAAGCAGGATATGCTAGCTCTTAAAAGGAGAGGAAGTCTACTTCTGCATGCTCAGATGATTTAGAGGAGTCTGGGAGTTCAAAATATACCCAGATATCCCCATCCTAAGTATCAGAGTCCCATTAGCCTTGGCATATTAGATTTGCCTTCGGTGGTCATTTAATCTTCTCTGGAGCTTTCCTACCCTATTAAGTCCCACCCCAGTGCCTTCAGTTTTCTCTGCCCTCCTGCTGCAGGAGATGGAACCTTTTTTGGTAAGTTTTCACACTTGGCTTTCCTTGCCTGCAGCAAGGAATATCCATGGATTTAGCAATAGTTACTTAATCCCATTATCCTTGCAGTTACTATTTCTCCTATACTTCTCAAATGCTAAATACGTTGCACCAGCTAGTACATTCCCCTCCATAGGCATACCACCCTAACTCGTCACCACTAAGAATTGGATTACCATCTTGTGCCACATAGTGTTTCTGCTCCATGTATCACCAATGATCAGATCCTCATTGCCAACCAGGTGGTAGGAATGATCTAGCTTTAAAAATCCCATCTTACCACCTTTTAGCATTTTTGGACTGCTTCTTTGGACTGCTCTTGGTACCAATTTCTGCAGGTTGGGTTCTCCAGATGCAGGCACTGATATCTACAAGAATATGGTCTGCAGAATATTTATCAAGCATCCACATCTTTGAAAGGGAGGAAAAGGAAGAAAACTGGGCAGAGGGGAAAGCCCAAATGACATACAAATCTGACAAAGCTTCAGCCAACCCATGGGGACCTCTGGAGCATTTGTAACCCACCAGCCTTGTCCCATTGTGGGCCAAGATGGCCAAGCCTTTATACCCCTGCCTCATTCAGTCACCTAACATGGGATGCCCCAGGAAGGGCAAAGCCTTGGGTGAAGTAGCTCTCTATACACCTGAGGCAACTCCTGAAGGAACTGATAGCTAGAAGTTGTCTACTGGCACCACTCCTAGCAACTGGGGCAAAAATCCTCCTTGAAGTAAAATCTGGGGCTGCAGATCTGTGATGTTAAGTTAGGCTGCAGAGCAATTTATGCCCCAGAGCATTGTTGAAAACAGAAAAGCAATCAGCCAACAATTAGAGAAGCCTAATATCTGGGTGTGATACCAAACAAGGCACACAGTTTAACAGAGAGATCAGGGAAAGAGACAAAGGGAGCCCTACTAAAACCATTGGTATCCCAGAGTGACTGTGTGCATGTTCAAGGTTGTGTCCTCTGAGGAATGACATCAGGGACTTCACATTGTGGGGGAAATAGACTTCACTAAAATAGTCCAGCCAAGGGGTGCTTGGGTGGCTCAGTCGGTTAAGCGTCCAAGTCTTGATTTCAGCTCAGGTCACGATCCCACAGTTCATGAATTCGAGCCCTGCATCAGGCTCTGCGCTGACAACACAGAGCCTACTTGAGATCCCCTCTCTCCCTCTCTCTCTGTCCCTCCCCTGTTCCTGACTGCTCTCTCTCTTTCTGTCTCTCAAAATAAATAAATAAACTTTAAAAATTAAAAAATTAAAAAAATTAAGTAGTCCAGCCAAGTCCTTAAGCAAATAAGCAAACAACCAAAACAAGCCTCAGAGAGGAGAGAAAGGAATCAAGATCCAAGAAACTACAATATATTACCTAAAGTGATGAGTTTCAACAGAAAAATATGAGACATACAAAGAAACAGGTAAGTGTGACCCATACACAGGTTAAGAAAAAAAACAACAACAGGCATCAGAAACTGCCTATGAGAAGCCCTAGATGTCAGATTTAATACACAAAGACTTCAAAGTAGCCATTATGTTTCATGCATTCAACATTCAGGATTCAAAGTTCAAAGAACTCAAAGAAAAAAGCTGAAAGAGTTTTTTGCTAGCAGACCCATCTTGAAAGAAAAGCTGAAGGAAGTTCTTCAACCCAAAAGTAACTCACCCCAGATAGTAATTCAAATCCGAATGAAAAAACAAACAACACTGGTAAAGGTAATTATGTTACCTTTTATAATTATAAAAGACGATATAAATGTGTAATTCTCCTTTATCTATTAACTGATTTTAAAAGCAATTGTACAGGCTCTGTGCTGACAGCTCAGAGCCCGGAGCCTGCTTCAGATTCTGTGTCTCCCTCTCTTTCTGCCCCTCCCCTGCTCATGCTCTGTCTCTCTCTGTCTCAAAAATAATAAATAAAAACATTAAAAAAACATTTTTTTTAAAAAAAGCAATTGTATAAAGCAATATATGTATTTCTTATACATAACATAAAAAGCTAAAACACCAAAAGAAAAAATAAACTGGGCATCATCAAAATCTAAAACTTGGGTGCTTTATTTTTTTTAATGTTTATTTATATTTGAGAGAGAGCACGCGCACAAGCTGGGGAGGGGCAGAGGGTGAGGGAGGGAGACACGGAATCCAAAGCAGCTCCAAGCTCTGAGCTGTCAGCACAGAGCCTGACACAGGGCTCAAACCCACAAGGTGTGAGATCATGACCTGAGCTGCAGTCAGAGGTTTAACTGACTGAGCCACCCAGGTGCCCCAAAAACAGTATTTTAAAAAATATCATCAAGAAAGTGAAAACAGGGGCTCCTGGCTGGCTCTGTCGGTAGAGCATGTGACTCTTTGATCTCGGGCTCATGAATTCAAGCCCCTTGTTGGACATAGAGATTACTTTTTTAAGAAAAGGAAAAACAAGTATACAAAATGGAGGCATAAGATAGTTCCTTCCATGCTTATGATTCTCTAATTTAAGTGCTTTTCTTATTTATTTCTGCTTTTTATTTGTTTTTATATATTTATGAATAGGTCCTGACTCCCTTCAAGAGCAGGAAGTGTGTCTTAGTTATTTTATCATAGCTCAGTGGTTACTTTGACAATAATTATGGTAGTGAAGATAGCCTGAGCACAGCACTATGGGGAAAGGAGATCTGAACAGGGGAATGGTTACACATGGTTTGGGAGACTTTGCCAAGCCCTATTGTAATCTCCTGTGGGAGCCAGACGGGAGTACCCTGGAGCCGGCTATGGCTCCACCAATGTTAATGGATTATTTTCAAAAATAAAAAAACAATCCCACTGGCAAAGGAATCTTTCTTTACTGATAGCAATCTGTCTACTTAAGTTCCTGATAAAATGCTCTGCGAAGTCCAGACAGGAACAAGGGCATTGGCCTTGGGCCCCTGGGAACATTTGACAGCAGGTGTTATGGCTTCTTAGTGGTGTCAAGACCCAGAACATGCATGGCACCACTTAGGCAGGTTTGTGAGACGAATGAATGAAATTTCAAGAGAAAACAAAATAATTCAAGGCCAGAAACAGAATCTGTCAAAGGAGCTTTTATAACAGAGAAAACATCAGAAGAAGACATAATAGCTGTCTTCAGGCTTTTATATCCTGGGGCCAGTGGTGCTGGTAAATGTTCAACCAATCTCTGGGGCACCTGGGTGGCTCAGTCAGTTAAATGTCAGACCCTTTGTTTCAGCTGAGGTCATGATCTTGCAGTTTTCTGAGTTCGAGCCCAGCTCAGAATTCTGTCTCTCCCTCTCTTTCTGCCCCTCTCCCACTCATGCTGTCTCTGTCTCTCTCGATGTTTAACACCAATCTCTGGGGGGGGGGGGGGTCATGTTTGCAGATCTCCGTGGTGTAAATACTCCCACCAATGGCCAATTTCAAACTGCAACATGCATGCACACAACAAGCTCTGCGAGCCATGCGCTATTAAGTATTTCAACACTCGCACACACGTGTGAGGTCACATTATTTTTGTTGTCTTACTCTACGCTTCCCCAGACTCTCTCACTACTGTGCACCTTGATCTGTATAGTCTCCAGCCTCTTACCAGGCTTAACTCCCCATGTCTTTTAAGACAGTTCAGGAATCACCTCCTTTGGAAAAAAAAAAAAAAAAAGCTGTGTTTTGACTATCCCAACTGGATTGGGGGTCTTCCCTTGCATGCCCACTATCGCCTGCTACTCCCTTTGTCACAGAATGGATCACACCTGTACGGTTTTGTGTGCTTGCCTCCCTTTCTGGCCCCTCCCTCCATGCCCACCGTGTAGTCCTGGTGGGACTTGGCAACTACAATATACCTTCCCCTCAGTCCAAGGGAGCTCCAACCTACGTTAGATGAAATTGAGTCCTGCCGTAGAAGTTTATGAGCTGGAGTTGCAGAATTCAGGTTGAAGTATGAGATGGGAATTTTGCTTGTCAGAAGGAAAGAACTCTGAGAAAATAAATCCCATGTGCAAAGTAAAGCAGAAATAGATGGACAGCTACATGTACATTAAATATACATATACATTAAATGGGACAGTTGTAAAATCCACGTGGTGGTATGAGTATGTACAAATCTTTCAACTTCTCTGTATATTGAAATTGTTTTTAATTTTTTTAATGCTTATTTATTTTTTTATTTTTTTTTCAACGTTTTTATTTATTTTTGGGACAGAGAGAGACAGAGCATGAACGGGGGAGGGGCAGAGAGAGAGGGAGACACAGAATCGGAAACAGGCTCCAGGCTCCGAGCCATCAGCCCAGAGCCTGACGCGGGGCTCGAACTCACGGACCGCGAGATCGTGACCTGGCTGAAGTCGGACGCTTAACCGACTGCGCCACCCAGGCGCCCCAATGCTTATTTATTTTTGAGAGAGGGAGAGAGCAGGGCAGAGGCAGAGAGATGGGGAGAGAGAGAAAATCCCAAGTAGGCCCTGCACTGTCAGCGAGAAGCCTGACTTGGGGCTCTAACCCACAAACCACAGGATCATGACCTGAGCCCAAATCAAGAGTCTGAGCCACGCAGGTGCTCCTGAATTTTTTTTTTTTTTAATGTGAGCTTCGTGCCCACTGTAGGGCTTGAAGTCTTGACCCCCGGATCAAGAGTTGCATGCTCCACTGACTGAGCCAGCCAGGCAGCCTTGAAATTTTTATAATAAATTATTGAAGGAGGGAGTAAGGAAGAGACGAGAGTCAGAGAGTGACAGAATCCTGAGGAGATTCCAACCTCTGGGTCCACTTGTCCTAAAGGGCCTGGCTGCTTTATTGCCCTTCTCAGGATTACATTGAGAAAAATTTCCCTTTATACTCTGCGAGGTCAAAGTGGAATTTTGTCACTTACAATGAAGGAAGTCCTGACAACAAGAATAATATAATGCAACTGTTTTCACACCTGTCTCCACTGAGCTGTAAACTCTGAGAGGACAAGATCCTGTAGCACACCTGTTTTTGTCTCCACCTCCCAAACCAGGCAATTTAGTGGAACGGTAAATAGCACGGCTTTAGCAGAAGACTTGCATATGGTCTAGGGCTGCTATCTCACTGCGGGATAGTGGGCAATTACTTAAATCTTTCTCAGCCTCAGTTTCCTCATTTGTAAAATGGAGATAATATTTGCTGAATTGAATGTGAGGATAAAATAGGTACTGCAGGCAGAGTATTCAGCCAAGCATCGGGCCTCCAACAAGTGCTTGATAAATGTTAGCCACACTTACTGCTAGCCGCTGACGTATTACCTCACATTCTCCTATTCTCTGCCCTTAGTTTGTTTGTTTGTTTTTTAAATGTTTATTTGTTTTTGAGACAGAGAGAGACAGGGCATGAATGGGGGAGGGGCAGAGAGAGAGAGGGAGACACAGAATCGGAAGCAGGCTCCAGGCTCTGAGCCATCAGCCCAGAGCCCGACGCAGGGCTCGAACTCACAGACCGCGAGATCGTGACCTAAGCCGAAGTCAGACGCTCAACCGACTGAGCCACCCAGGCGCCCCTGCCCTTACTTTTTAAAATTACTGAATCCTTTCTATTCTATATACTTTTTTTATTCAAAAATTTTTAATGTTTATTTATTTTTGAGAGAGAGAGAGAGAGAGAGACAGAATACGAGTGGAGGAAAGGCAGAGAGAGAGGGAGACACAAAATCTGAAACAGGCTTCAGGCTGTCAGCACAGAGCCTGACATGGGACTCGAGCTCACAAACTGAGATCATGACCTGAGCCAGTCAAACGCTTAATCGACTCAGCCACCCAGGTTCCCCTGAGTCCTCTCTATTCTAAACTGCCATTGATTATAAACAACACCATAGTTTTAATAGCAGTTTATCATAAAAATGAGAAAATAGTAACACATTACATATACGGAAAGAGTACAATTTGATGGCTTAAAATATGGGTGCTAGAGATAAGCCACCTCTTTTTTTTTAAATTATTTTTTAATTTTTTACTGAGAATAAACTGAGGGTTGATGGGGGGTGGGAGGGAGGGGAGGGTGGGTGATGGGTATTGAGGAGGGCACCTTTTGGGATGAGCACTGGGTGTTGTATGGAAACCAATTTGACAATAAATTTCATATATTGAAAAAAAAAATAAATTAAATTATTTTTTAATTTTTTAAGTAATCTTTACACCCAATGTGGGGCTCGAACCCAAGACCCCGAGATCAAGAGTCACACACCCAACTGACTGAGCACCCCTACACCACTTTTGTTTTAATGACCTTGGATAAATAACTTCTCTAGACTCAGTTTCTTCATTCAGAAATTCTAAATGTTTGGGACACCTAGGTGGCTCAGTCGGTTAAGCATCAGACTTACAATCAGGTCATGATCTTGTGGTCCATGAGTTCGAGCCCCATGTCAGGCTCTGTGCTGACAGCTCAGAACCTGCAGCTTGCTTCAGATTTTGTGTCTCCCTTTCTCTCTGCCCCTCCCCTGCTCACGCTATTTCTCTCTCTCTCAAAAAATACATAATACACATTAAAAAAAAAAGAAATTCCAAATGTTCCATATGTTCAAAAAGTTAAATAGAGCCATGGAAGACATGAAAAAAGACACAAATCAAATCTTTAGAGATGAAAACCTCAGATGTCTGTGATGACAAATACACTGGGTGGGAGTAAGAGTAGATTAGAATAGAAGAAAAGATTTGCAAATTTAAAGACAGCAATATAAACTATACAAATGAAATACATAGATAAAAATGAATTAAGAATAACAGAAAGAGCATGAGTGAAAAAACGTGACTATGGTAAATTTTGTTTTCAATGTCCAATCTTTCCCCTTCTCACTACAGTCATGAAGAGATACCACAATAAACGTAGTCTCGGGAAAGACCCTGCATCAAGAAACTTTATCTGCCATAGGTCCCATGTCTATGCTCTGGCTATAACTTTTGAAACACAGAATGTTAAAGATGGGTAGGACTTCACCAAGCATTCTACACACACCCACACCCCTACCCCATTTTACATAGTGTGAGCCCAGAGAGTTTAAATGGCTTGTCCAGACCAGACACTGTAGTCACAGGGCAGAGGCTGGAGCCCAAATCTCCTGGCTCCACGCAATCCCATTCAATATAACAAACACCTAAGTGAGCCCCTGGGAACCAGGCCATGGGAAAGGAGTGGTGGGGGGTTGCTGGGAAGGGGCTCTGGATGTAAGTGACTTCACTGGGTGGGGGCTCAGAGCCAGAGAACATTTGATTGTTCCTAGACCCTAAGAATCTCTCCCCATCCCCCACCCCCAGTGGGTGGGTCCTGGGTAAACTAACTTTGTGTAATACAAAACTAGATTAAATTCCTGCAAACCATGAGGATAAGGAAAAGGTATGAGCACACAGGAGGAGGAGAGCTTAATTCTGTTAAGAATTCTTAAAAGGCAGGAAAGATTTCTATAGACGGACCTAGCAGAGTGTATTTTGGGCAATGTCTACCAGCAAAGGCCATTTGCATGTTTGAGAGTTAGGTTTGAATCCAATTCAGCCTTTTGAGCAAATTCCTTTCACCTCTCTGAGCCTGTTTCTTGAGCTATAAAATTCAGATTAAACTATCTCCATGCAGACTGAGGAAGATGAAGTGAGATAAAGTAAGAAAAGTGTTTAGTGTTAATGATGGCTATTAGAACCATTATTACTGTATCCCGGGAGCTTGCCCAAATAATCGTTACAACAACACTGAGATATAACATTTTTATAGATTAGGGAAGTAGAGCTTGGGGAGATTAAGGACTTTCCCCAAGTTGCTTACTGAATACTGCTAAGGGTACGTATGAGTACGTATGGGTATGTATGGGGTGGGGGAAGGGAGGCAGGGTAAAATGGTAAAATAAATGTCAGATATGTCTAAATTTGAGTTATTTCCTTAGGGGCCTTGTGCACACCTTTTTTTTTTTTTTTAACAACATGATAATAGATTGTGGTTCATCTTTTTGGAGGTCATTTTGACCTTAGGTGGCAGGGAGAAAGACTCTCAGTGGACTCTAAAAAGAAATTCTTAAAAACGAGAATTGTTCACCAAACAGCTAATAAAATGTTTCTCAAACTCAGGTAATGGATGGGTTGCTATTCAAAATTCTCACAGACTAGGGGTGCCTGGCTGGCTCCGTCTGGTCGGTGGAGCATGTGACTCTTGATTTCAGGGTTGTGGGTTCGAGCCCCATGTTGGATGTAGAGATTACATAAAAATAAAATTTATTATATGTATATAAGTATATATAATAAATATATATGTACATAATAAATAATATATGTGTTATATATATATGTAATGTTTTTATTTATTTTTGAGAGACAGAGAGAGCATGAGCGGGGAGGAGCAGAGAGAGAGGGAGATACACAATCTGAAGCAGGATCCAGACTCTGAGCTGTCAACACAGAGCCCAATACAGAGCTCGAACTCATAAGCCATGAGATCGTGACCTGAGGTGAAGTCAGACACTTAACCAACTCAGTCACCTAGGTAGCCCCTATTTATTTATTTTCAATTTATTGTCAAATTTGCTAACATATAGCGTATACAGTGTGCTCTTGATTTGGGGGGTACGTTCCTGTGATTCATCGCTTACATACAACACCCAGTGCTCATCCCAACAAGTGCCCTCCTCAATGCCCATCACCCATTTCCCTCTCCCCTGCCCCCCTCATCAACCCTCAGTTTGTTCTCAGCATTCAAGAGTCTTTTATGGTTTGCCTCCCTCTCTGTTTGAAACTGTTTTTTCCCCTTATGTGGAACTTGAGAAAAATAAAATTTTTTAAATATATTTTTTTAATTTTCACAGATTCACTCCAAAATTGACTTATTTTTTATTTTAATACCACTTACATATTTGTAAGCACTAAACTCAGTACACGTTCCTTGTGCTCACAGTTCCATAATTCTAAACCAACACAAAAGGAAAATAAAACGATAAAACCTCTAAAACTCAAAAGATTTCTATTGAATGTGATAGAAGACATTGATGTGCTGAAATTAAATTGCTGCTTGAAACCTGACTGTGTCTCAAACACCTAGGGCTTAGTTCTTTTGAGTCTGGCATACTCACAGCACTGTGCGACTGCAGGCAGCCCCCATTATGCTTCTCTGGTCAAACTCATGGAAAACCTTCATTTTGATAATACACCAAGAACCCATTTGACTTTCACTTGGCACAGGAGCATCATTTACATTAAGTCCACCTCCTTGTATTCCTCAGGCTCTAACAATTAATTCCTGGGCACCAGAGTGATCACAAGCATAAAGGAAATGCCAAGGTGGCTTGGCAGGTGGTGGTCTTCCAGACAACTCAGAACAGGTTTATTTTAATTTGTTTGGATTATCACCGGAATGTAATATAACCTTTAAAAGATCTCATAGACACATTTTAGGCTCTGAAAATATGTATCTATGAGCCCTGAGGCTCAAACAGACTCAAATTTGAGAAACTCTGGCCTAATGACCTCCAAAACTCTGGAATGTCTTTACCTGAAGAACTATAAGGTAGAACATCAGTCCCCTGGAAATGGAATGACTGGGTCACTTATGCATATACTGTTCTGCTGTTTCCCTCCATCTGCCTTGTCACCTTCTACTTGTCCTTTGAGTGGATTCATCCTCTGGAAGCCTTTCCTGGTTTCTAGAAGCTGAGTGAGCCTTGCCCAATCTGCACCCTTACCATACCCTATACGCTTAGTCTATAGTGCCATAGGCCCTGGTGATAAAATTATTCATTTACCCTCTTGCCTTGCCCCCACGTCATCTCCCCCATCCTTTAGACTATAAGCTTGGTGCAGGTGGAAACTGAGTCTGAGCCTTTTGTGGCTCTCAGCTCCCTACACAAGGCCAGGCACAGGGTATTTGCTCAAATAGGAATACTGAATAGATGAATGAATGAATGTGTGAATGAATGAGTTAGACGACCTCTCTTCCAGCTCTGGGATATTCAGCTCAACTATCCAGCTCAACATTTTCTTTCCTCTCTTCAGCTCCCACTATGATATGTCCTAGAATATGTCCTAGACTCAGAGTATCAGAGATGGAAGCACCCAATGAAATGAACATAACCAAAATGCAGAGAGGGGAAATGATTTGCCCCCAGGGAACCCAGCTAGGATGTGAAAGCGCTACATCAGAGCCATGTGCTCTGATTCTCATTTTGAAAACATTACTTATTTATCATGTATTCATTTATTTGTTTTTGGTTAGGTCTGCCTTGGGGGAAAGCCATGTTCCCTGTGACCTCACCTCCTCATGGCAGTGTTTTGGGAACAAACTGGATTCTCACGGTTCTCCCAATGGTGGCAGGGTGCCCATGTCAGGCAAGGTATTTTTCATAATGAAAAAGAAACAAAAATAGCATCTGGCCTCATTTGTAATTTCCCCATAGCAGCCAGAGTCTAAAATCTCTTTGTTTCCCTTCTCAGTTTATTATGCTGCCCTTGTCCTTGGTAAAGTGGAGGAAAAAAAGTGGATTTGAGGGCTTTAAAAAAAAAATCCTACTTCTTTATTTACGTAGTAATTACTCCCAGAAGCATTTATTTTTGCAGCAAGGGCCAATACGGACATCCTGCAATTCCCACCCGCCTTTCCTCCTTAATTTGGATATCTCACTTCTCTCCCATGGCCAAAACACTAGTGTCATCCCTCACCCCCGGATATCCTTCTTCCTTCCAGGGAGAAAGGCAGCCCGACTCCTCAAGCCAGGCCTTCCCAGCAGGCCGTCCTGGCTTTGACCCCACAACCACCAGATCCTCGTTCAACATTTAATCACTTCCTCTCTCAACACCCATCCTGCTCTCCCTCATCCTGCCTCTTGGCCATGGTCCTGGAACCCAGGTGAAGATAAATCCAGAAGGAAGGAAGAAGGAAGCTCAGACATAGAGATCGGCCACTGTGTACCTGAGACCATGATTTTTTTGTGTGAGGGAAAGGGGGTCTGGCTTCTCTTGCTCTGGACATCTGTCAAATGATCTATCTATTTATTTATATTGTGGTAAAATATACATTACATAAAATTTACCATTTCAGCCATATTTTAAGTATAGAGTTCGGTGACATTAACTACGTTTACACTGTGGTACAACCATCACTACTATCCATCTCCAAACCTTTTTTATCATCCCAGACTGAGCCTCTGTACCCATAACTCCCCATTCCCCCTTCCCCCAGTCCCTGGTAAACACTCAACACTTTTATATACATTATTTCATTTAAGCCTCACATCTGCCTTACAGTGTAAGTACCACCATCCTATCCTTAACACCTGAGAAATCTGAGGCTCTGAGAGGTTAAGTAACTTCCCCAAGGCTACTCAGCTCTTAAGAGTCCAGGCTGAGATTAAACTCCAACTGACGGAGCTCTTCCATTCTTTTCTTTTGTGTGCTCTTTCTCAGGCTGTGAGAGAGTGAGAATTGATGTATAAGGAATGGTCTTTGCCATTAAAGGGCCTATTCTTTTAAGAAGAGCAAGTGTAGCTTGTCTAAATATGTGACTCAACATATACAGAGGCTATGGAGTGAGGGTGGGGCTGTGGTAAATACCATCAGGACTGTGCATTACCATGTATTCCTTCAGTGTTTACTGGAAAATTGCTCCATATAACTAAGGGCCTCTGCTGGGCCCAGAGAGCCAAGAGATACCATCCTAACCTGGAAGAAGCTGATAGCCTAGTGCAAGAGGCAGGGTTCTAAACAGAAGTGTACAAGGCAGTGTGCTCTCTCTACCAAGGGCCATGGTAGGCAGGACAGGAAAGAGAAGGCCTCAGGAGGAGGAGACAAGTGAGGATGATTTAGGAGAGTGGCCAGTGGAGAAGACATGGTAGGCCATTCCAGGCCGAGGCATAGCATGTCCCAGAACACAGAGTGATCAGGAAACAGCAAGAAGACAGGGGACCCGGCAGGGAGGTGGCAGGACATGGAGATGGTAAGATAGGTCGGGGCAGGATGATCAACCTAAGGGAGTCTGGACTTGTGTTGACAGTGGGGAGCCAATATCTCCATGTCCAGCCCAGACCTCACCTCTCAAATTCTATCCATTTATATATATTGTATTAACATTTCCACTTGGGGGTCTTATAGTCACCTCTAAGTTTACATTTCCCAGAATGAATCCTGGCTTATAGTGTTTCCTTGCCCAAAACCCACCAGCAGAGATGTTAAAAAAATTTAGAGCAGAGGCACCAGCAGGTCCCCAGGGTTTAGGATCAGCATCATGAAGGCCCATAGCTGTGCCAGGTATTAGCACTTTTAGATGCTGGAAGAGTGGAAAGATGTGAGGGCCTCAGGAGAAAGCCCAGGCATCTGGGGTAGCAAGGGGGCTCAGAGCAGCGGTGGTTTTCCTAAGAGGCACAACCATCCTGCAGTCCAGAAATGCACCAGCTGTACATCAGCCCTGCCCCCATCAAACATAACCCTCCTGTGCTTTCCCCATCTCAGTAATGGTACCCTCATCTGCCCAGGAGCTCCTGCTGGAAACAGAGGCAATATCTCCGGGCATACACCAAAAATACAGTGCCATAATCCGAAATGGTTAAATGTGATACATCAGATTGAATCAATTACTTATTTATTAAGAGATAAGGTCTCCTTAACTTTATGGAGGTATTTTTACATGCAATAAAATACACACATTTTAAGGGCATAGTTTGAGGGGCTTTGACAAATACATTGTGTAACTACCACCCCAATCAATTACCATTACCCTAGAAAGTTTCCCTAGGCCTATTTGTAGCCAATTTCCCCTCCTCTCTCCCACAGGCAACTACCCATCTAATTTCTATCACCGTAGGTTAGTTTTGCCTGTTATAGGGCTTTCTATAAATGGAATTAGGCAACGTATTCTTTTGTGTCTGGCTTCCTTTGCTCAAAAGCTATGGATATTTTATGATGGAAAGCTGGCAAAATATCAAAGATGACTGAATTTAATGTTGTTCTTTTGATGAATAGTATATATGTGTAAAAAAGAACTATATTATTCATAAAGATTATATATTCCATAAAATTTGTTCTTGCTTCATTTCAGCAAAGTCACTAATTACATGGTTATACTCAAGATTTTTCAAATAATTTTGTTTGATTGACAATAAGGTCCAAAATTAAATAAACTTTGTTGAATCACTGTATATTGTAGACTTTCTTTTTTACTTACTAATTTCAATTTGGAAAAACTTTCCAGTAGTAACTGGAATTGCCAATAAAATTCTAAAGGCAATATTTTAGATTTTAAAATGTATCATGAATTTTATATATTATGGTCAAATATTGTTATGGGAACACATAATACATTATATATTTCATAATAATTATATTTATGTATCAAAATAAATTTATGAAAATTAAAATATGTAATAAATTATAAAACTGAGAGCTTTTCCCCTAAGGTCAAGAACAAGAGAAGGATGTCCGCTCTTACCACTTCTATTCAACATAGTACTGGAAGTCCTAGCCACGGCAATTAGAAAACAAAAAGAAATAAAAGGCATCCAAATTGGTAAGGAAGAAATAAAACTTTGACTATTTGCAGATGACATAATACTATATTTATAAAACCCTAAAGACTCCACCAAAAAACAGCTAGAACTAATAAATAAATTCAGTAAAGTTGCAGGATATAAAATCAACATATAGAAATCTGTTGCATTTCTATATACTAATAATAAAGCAGCAGAAAGAGAAAATAAGAAAACAATCCCATTTACAATTTCACCAAAACTAATAAAATACCTAGGAATAAAGTTAACCAAAGAGGTGAAAGACCTGTACTCTTAAAACTATAAAACATTGATGAAAGAAATTCAAGAGACATGGAGAAATGGAAAGACATTCCATGCTCATGGGTTGGAAGAACAAATATAGTTAAAATGTCTATACTACCTAAAGCAATCTACAGATGTAATGTAATCCCTATCAAAATACCAACAGCATTTTCACAGAGCTAGAATAAGCAATCCTAAAATTTGTATGGAACTACAAATGACCCTGAATAGTCAAAGCAATCATGAAAAAGAAAAAAAGCCAGAGACAGTTCTGGACTTTAAGTTACATTCAAAGCTGTAGTAATCAAAACAATATGGTACTGGCACCAAAAAAGACACATAGAATCAATAGAACAGAATAGAAAACCAGAAATAAACCCACAATGATATGGTCAATTGATCTTTGACAAAGCAGGAAAGATTTTCCAATGGGACAGCAGTCTCTTCAACAAATGGTATTGGGAAAACTGGGCAGCAACATGGGAAAAAAAAGAAACTGGACCACTTTCTTACACCATACACACAATAAATTCAAAATGGATTGAAGGCTTAAATGTGAGACCTGAAACCATAAAAATCCTTGAAGAGAGCACAGGAAATAATCTCTCTGACATCAGCAGTAGCAAAATTTTTCTAGCTCTGTCTCCTGAGGCAAAGGAAATAAAAGCAAAAATAAACCATTGGGACTACATCAAAATAAACAGCTTTTGCACATCAAAGGAAACAATCAACAAAACTAAAAGGAAACCGACTGAATGGGAGGAGATATTTCCAAATGACATATTTGATAAAGGGTTAGTATCCAAAATATACAAAGAACTTATATAATTCGACAGCCAAAAAACAAATAATCTGATTTTAAAATGGGCAGAAGACATGCACAGACAATTCTCCAAAGAAGACATACAGGTGGCCAACAGACACATGAATAGATGCTCAACATCACTCATCATCAAGAAAATGCAAATCAAAACCACAATGAGGTATCACCTCACACCTGTCAGAGTGGCTAATATCAAAAACACAAAAAACAACAAGTGTTGGTAAGGACGTGCAGAAAAAGGAATCCTCACGCACTGTTGGTAGAAATACAAACTGGTGCAGCCACTGTGAAAAGTAGTATGGAGATTCCTCAAAAATTTAAAAATAGAACTACCCTTTAATCTTGTAATCACACTACTGGGCATTTACCCCTCCCCTCCCCAAAAAACCAATAATTCAAAGGGATACATTGGAACCCTATGTTTACAGCAGCATTACATACAATAGCCAAATAATGGAAGCAGCCCAAATGTCCACTGATAGATAAATGGACAAAGAAGAGGTGGTGTATAAATTATATATATATATATATGTGTGTATATATATATACATATATATATGTGTGTGTATATATATATATATATACATATATATATAGGAATATATATATAAAGGAATATATATATATATGAATATTATTCAGTCATAAAAAGGAATGAAATCTTGTCATTTGCAACAACATGGATTGAGTTAGAGACCATAATGCTAAGTGAAATAAGGCAGTTAGAGAAAGATAAATACCATACAATTTCATTTACATGTGGAATTTAAGAAATAAAAAAAATGAGCAAAGGAAAAATAGAGAGAGAGAGAGAGAGAGAGAGAGAGAAAAACCAAGAAACAGACTCTCAACTATAGAGAACAAGCAGATGGTTCCCAGAGGGGAGGAGACTGGGGGGGGGGAATAGATAAATTTATAAAAATTAACATATGTAATAAATTATAACAAGAAATAACCCAAAATATTTTAATTTTATTATATAAATCATCAACAGTTATATTGTGATTTTCATTGTTCCTTAAAGAAATATTTAAGTCCATAAAGAATCAGTATCTTCCCTGATGAACATGGATGCAAAAATCTTCAACAAGATATTAGCCAACCGGATCCAACCACACATTAAAAAAATTATTCACCACAACCAAGTGGGATTTATACCTGGGATGCAGGGCTGGTTCAATATCTGCAAAACAATCAATGTGATTATTCACATCAATAAAAGAAAGGACAAGAACCACATGATCCTCTCAATAGACGCAGAGAAAACATTTGACAAAATACAGCATCCTTTCTTGATAAAAACCCTTAAGAAAGTAGGGATAGAAGGGTCATATCTGGAGATCATAAAAGCCATATATGAACGAACCAACACTAATATCATCCTCAATGGGGAAAAACTGAGAACTTTCCCCCTAAAGTCAGGAATAAGACAGGGATGTCCACTCTCACCACTGTTATTCAACATAGTATTGGAAGTCAGCCTCAGTAGAAAACACATAGGAATAAAAGGCATCCAAATCAGCCAGGAGGAGGTCAAACTTTCACTCTTCACAGACAACGTGATACTCTACATGGAAAACCCAAAAGATTCCACAAAAAATTTGCTAGAAGTGCCCCATGAATTCAGCAAAGTTGCAGGATATAAAAATCAATGCATAGAAATTGGTTGCATTCCTATATACCAATAACAAAGCAACAGAAAGAGAAATCAAGGAATCGATCTCATTTATAATTACACCAAAACCCATAAAATACCTAGGAATAAATCTAAAAACTATAGAAAGCTTATGAAAGAAATTGAATACAATGTGTCTCCACTTGGAGTATATCAAAATAAAGAAAAAAAAAGAAACTGAAGAAGACACCAAAAAATGAAAAATATTCCAAGCTCCTGGATAGGAAGAACAAATATTGTTAAAATGTCAATACTACCCAAAGCAATCTACATATTCAATGCAATCCTTTTCAAAATACCACCAGCATTCTTCACAGTGCTAGAACAAACAATCCTAAAATTTGCATGGAACCAGAAAAGACCCTGAATAGCCAAAGCAATCTTGAAAAAGAAAACCAAAGCAGGAGGCATCACAATCCCAGACTTCAAGCTGTATTACAAAGTTGTAATCATCAAAACAGTATGGTACTGGCACAAAAACAGACACTCAGATCAATGGAACAGAATAGAGAACCCAGAGAGGGACCCACAGACGTATGGCTAACTAATCTTTGACAAAGCAGGAAAGAATAGCCAATGGAATAAAGACAGTCTCTTTAGCAAATCGTGCTGGGAAAACTGGACAGCAACATGCAGAAAAATTAACCTGGACCACTTTCTTACACCATACACAAAAATAAATTCAACGTGGATGAAAGACATAAATGTAAGACAGGAAGCCATCAAAATCCTCGAGGAGAAAGCAGGCAAAAACCTCTTTGACCTTGGCCGCGGCAACTTCTTACTCAACATGTCTCCAGAGGCAAGGGAACAAAAGCAAAAATGAACTATTGAGACCTCATCAAAATAAAAAGCTTCTGCACAGCGAAGGAAACAATCAGCGAAACTAAAGGAAACCGACAGAATGGGAAAAGATATTTGCAAATGACCTATCAGATAAAGGGTTAGTATCCCTCTTATCAAACTCAACATCCAAACAAACAAACAAACAGACAGACAAATAATCCAGTGAAGAAATGGGCAAAAGACATAAATAGACACTTCTCCAAAGAAGGTATCCATATGGCCAACCGACATATGAAAATTCTCAACATCACTCATAATCAGGGAAATACAGATCAAAACCACAAGGAGATACCACCTCATACCTGTCAGAATGGCTAACATTAACAAGTCAGACAACAACAGATGTTGGTGAGGATGTGGAGAAAGAGGATCTCTTTTGCATCATTGGTGGGAATGCAAGCTGGTTCAGCCACTCTGGAAAACAGTATGGAGGTTCCTCAAAAAATTGAAAATAGAACTACTCTATGACCCAGCAATTGTACTACTAGGTATTTATCCAGGAGATAGAGGTGTGCTGTTTCAAAGAGGCACATGCACCCCAATGTTTACAGCAGCACTATCAACAATAGCCAAAGTATGGAAAGAGCCTAAATGTCCATCGACAGATGAATGGATAAAGAAGATATGGTACATATATAATAATGGAGTATTACTCGGCAATCAAAAAGAATGAAATCTTGCCATTTGCAATTACGTGGATGGAACTAGAGGGTATTATGCTAAGTGAAATTAGTCAGAGAAAGACAAATATCATATGACTTCACTTGTATGAGGACTTTAAGATACAAAACAGATGAATATAAGGGAAGGGAAGCAAAACTAATATAAAAACAGGGAGGGGGACAAAACGTAAGAGACTCTTAAATATGGAGAACAAACAGAAGGTTACTGGAGGTGTTGTGGGAGGGCGGATGGGCTAAATGGGTGAGGGGCATTAAGGAATCTACTCCTGAAATCGTTGTTGCACTATATGCTAACTAACTTGGATGTAAATTTTAAAAATTAGTTAATTAATTAATTAAAAAAAATCAGTATCATGTTGGGGTGCCTGGGTGGCTCAGTCAGTTAAGGGTCCAACTCTTGATTTAGGCTCTGGTCATGACCTCAGGGTTGTGAGATTCAGTCCCATGTGGAGCTCTGCACTGGGTATAGAGCTTGCTTAAGATTCACTCCCATGGGGTGCCTGGGTGGCTCAGTGGGTTGGACCTCCAACTTCAGCTCAGGTCATGATCTCAAGGTTCATGAGTTAGAGCCCCACATCAGGCTCTCTGCTGTCAGCACAGAGCCTGTTTCTGTCCCTCTCTCTCTCTCTCTGCCCCTCCCCTGCTCACTCTCTTTCTCTCAAAAATAATTAAAATATTTTTTTAAAAAAAGATTCTCTCTCTCCCTCTGCTGCTCCCCACTCCTCTCTTTCTCTCTCTTTCTCAAAAAAAAAAAAAAAAGAATCAGTATCATGCTCAAACATGTTATAACCAGACCCTATGTCCATATGTTTACATATAAACACATGTAAAATTTGTATGAATTTTTTAATATTCAAAATATTTATTAACTGTCATGTGCAACTGTTACAAATACCAAGCTATTCTTGGGTTCCTCCTGGGCCACAAATTGGAACACAAAGAGAAACAAGCAAATGAACTCTGTTCCTCTGGGAAATGATGTCTCATTATGCACTCATGCTATTTGAGAGAAACAATTCCACAGGACCTGTTCATGTGTTTATCTCTTCTTCTACCCAAGAGCTCTGCCACTCGCAGGCTCCCCATACTCCAAAGCAGTGTCCAGCTCGGATCTGGGCAGCAGCACAAGCTGCAGAACTTCCGCCATGTAATGAGAATGGTCTACATTCATGATTGAGTGAGATGGTGGTTACACAGATGGGTACATTCACCTCTCCAAACTGTGCACTTAAATGGGTGCACTTTATTGTATGTATAACATGCAATTTTTTTGGATTTAGGATGTAAAGCAAGACATGTGAAGTGTTTTCCCGAGGCCTGACTGAGGTTAAGCACGAAAAGGAAT
Organism: Lynx rufus; assembly: GCF_022079265.1. NCBI lineage: Eukaryota > Metazoa > Chordata > Mammalia > Carnivora > Felidae > Lynx > Lynx rufus. The sequence goes on from NW_025814897.1 coordinate 57,661,709, forward strand.
GTTTGGTGTACAGGACATGCAGTGCCAGTGCTAAGCACGAGCTCTTGAGTGTCAAGTCAATCATGCATTCTTTACTAAACTCTGGGGGGTGGGCTGTGCGTATGCCAGGGAGGGAGGTGGTACTTAAGGCCTCTAAAGTATGAGGCTCAAGGAAGAGACTCCTCTTGCACTGGTCCAGGGGAGGTATTGAATCCTTGATTCCTCCTTTTTCCTCACTCCCCACATACCCAATCATCAGCTGGTCCTGTGGATTCTGCCTCCAGAATATATCTTAAATCGCTCCTCTCTCCCATCTCTGCTGCCCCCATCCGGCCCATGCCACCATCATCTCTCTCTTGGGTTATAACAATCTTTTCTTTTTTAAGAAAAAAAGTTTATTTATTTACTTAGAGAGAGAGAGCAGGGGAGAGGCAGAGAGAGAGGGAGAGAGAGAATCCTAAGCAGGGTCTGTACTCATGCTGTCAGCACAGCACTCATGGTGATGTCCAACATCACCAACCGTGAGATCGTGACCTGAACAGAAATCAAGGGTTGGACACTTAACCAACTGAGCCACCCAGGTGCCCCACACAACAATCTCTTCTTAACAGGCCTCTCTGCTTCCACTCTTGCCTTCCTTCTATCTGCTCCAGCAACCAGCAGAATATTAAACATAAATAGCATCAGAATTGCTATCTTGCTGAAAGCATTCAACTGCATTCCCTTTGCTCTTAAGATAAAAACCAGTAATTTTAGTGACATTTAAGGCTCTCCAGAACTGGTCCCTATGCAGCACTCTGGCTTCAAGCCGTCATCCTGATTTATCCTCAATCAGCACTCTGTTTAGTGATTTGTGGGATTGCCCACAGATTTTTTTTTTTTTTTGTCTCCCCCACCCACCCAAAGCAGGCTGGGACTGTTTTGTTCATCACACTGCTACCTGGCACAACAAAAGCATTTAACAAATACTGTTGGCCAAATAGATGAATGGACTTTTTAAAACTGGGGAGTGGCACAGACAAGTCTGGGTTTTTGAAACGTCTCTGAATGTAGTGTGGAAGGTTAGATAGACAGAAACAGGCTGGAGGGTGATAGCTGCCATCTGTGTATGGGCTTAAGATCTCACTGGACCAACTTCAACTTCCACTGTTAAGAGCTAATGACAAAAAAAAAAAAAAAAGAAAAGGAAAATAAGATAAAAACAGAGAGGGAGGCAAACCATAAGAGACTCTTAAATACAGAGAACAAACAGAGGGTTGATGGAGGTGGGTTACATAGGTGATGGGCATTAAGGAGGGCACTTTTCAGGATGAGCACTGGGTGTCATATGTAAGAGATATTGAATCACTGGGTTCTCCTCCTGAAGCCGAGACTACACTGTATGTTAACTAACTTGAAAATAAAAGACAAAAAGAAAGAAAATGGGTAAAGATCTAATCAGTCTTTTCATAGATGAAGATGTATGGATGACAAATAAACATATGAAAAGATGCTCAACATCCTTTGGCATTAAAGAAATTAAAATTAAAACCACAATGAGACACAAGAATAAGGAGAAGGAGAAGAAAAGAAGAAGAAGGAGAAGGAGAAGAAGAAGAAGAAGAGGAGGAGGAGGAGGAGGAAGAGGAAGAAGAAGAAGTTGGAGGAGGAGGAGGAAGAGGAGGAGGAGGGACTTAAAAGGCTGAGACAGAGAGGGAGAGGCCAAGAAGCAGAGGCATTCTGCTTTATGCAATGGGGATCTATGTAAAATTTTAATAGGAAGTCTCCATTACTAAAAATGGATTTCAGAACCCATAGTATAACAGAAGGAACACACCAGGCTGGTAGTCAGGATCCCTGAGTTCCAGTCCTGTTTCCTTCCCCGTATGCTCTTTGGTAAGTCCCTTGCCTTTCCCAAACCTTATGAAGGGCAAGGATCTGAATGATTTCTGAGGTCAGTGCAGCACTAACAAGTAGAGTCTACACAAGCATGACAGAGCCCTTACAGGCCTGCTCTGGCTCGAGTCCTTGCTTCGTTTTACCTGTGACTCCTTAGAAGCTGAGAAGAGGATCAACAAACTAGAGATCGGGAAACTGAGAGGTCCCAGATCTGTATCATCGCATGCTTAGGGTCATGCTGGGCCCCTGGCCATTGCCAATCAGGAAAGGGAGGGAGCTGATGGGAACTGGCAAGGGCGCCATGGTTGGCTGTGACCCTGGAGCTAAAGGGGCCCAACAGTCAGAATAAGGGTCCAAAGGGATATGGCTCAATCTAGGGGCACAGTAGCCAACCAAAATATCAGGATTCAGACCACAGACAGTGCTATGGATCCTCAGGGAAAGATTGCATCCAGCAGCCAGGAAGCGGCTCTTCTGTCTCCAGTTACATGGACTGGAATCAGGCAGGACCCTGGTCCAACAGGGACCTGGAGCAGATTTTAAAAACCCCAAATTGAGTTTTCTCCCAAAGACCAAGAAGTGTTCCCTGACCCCACCCAGGTAGAGTTAGTGTGGCTCTCTCTTTTGCGTTGCTCATTAAATGTTGTACTGCCATTGTCTGTGGACACTTCTGTCTCTACTTCTGTGCCAATCCATTTTGTATCACTGGTACTCACTGTGGAGTGGGGTAGGCAGTAATTATCCATTGAATGGATGGATAAAGGGAGGGATGGATGAATGGACCGATGGAATAACACACTAACCCCATATTTGGAGGAAAGTCTCAGTAGGCAGATAGGTACTCAGGGAACTGCAGGAAACACCCAGCTTTCAGTTTATTGCTTTTGTTTATTCATTCAACAAACATTTTTGTTGAGACCTATTATGTGCCAAACTGTGAGATGCATGCTATAGGGTATATGAATCCTGGGTAAGGGCAAGGATTCTATAGCCTGACTACCCAGATTTGAATCCTATTGCTAGCACTTACTAGCAGCTTAATAGTAAGCAAGGTACTCACCCTGTGCCTCAGTCTCTTCATCTGTAAAATGAGGAAAATGATAGTACCTACTTTATAGGTTGTTAAAATATTAAATGCATTGATGATTTTAAAGCTTTTAGAGTTCCCTGCACATGTTTTTAGCTTTACTTTTATATTCTCAGGTCATAGGTCAAATGGGGGAGGGAGGGTGATCAACTGAACCCACAAGAATCTAGGCAGACTAGGTATTAGCAGAGGTACAGGCAAAGTTATTGAGGAGAGGCTGGGGAGGCATTATGGAGCAGGCAGTCTTTGAGCTGAGGATTGTGGGTTGAGTCTACGTTTGATTCAGCATGCTATGAGATGCACACGTTTTAGGGTGATAGTAGTCAAACATCCATTCTCATGTCCTGAAAATTTAGGGTCAATAGGGACCTGAAGGCCACTGGACTGTTTCCTTTAATGGTCAAGACCCCTGATAAAAGGTCCCAGTTCAAAGACATACAGCTAGTTATTTGTTAATAAATCACTCATTCATTCTACAAATATTCACTAAGAACTGTGTGCCAGGCATTAGGGTAGGTGGGGATCTAGGGATCAAAGTATGCATGACCTACCCCAAAGGAGTTCATATTCTCAAATAGTGATAGACACAGAACACGAATCCAGATCCCAGCCTTCCAGCCCAGGGCTCCTTCCAATTCCCATCAGAACCTTTCTCAGACTAGAACACTGAGTTCATCTTTTCCAAGAACAAACTCATGAGTTATTTTCCCCACACCATACATATTTATTTATAGACTGTAGGTTCCCTGGGACTGGGCTTATAAAATCCGGCCTCTATTTTCCCCTCAGAGCCTGGAGCTATCTGAATGCTATGTTTATTTTTAAACAACAGCACTGCCATTGATGACTCACAAAGACTTTTATAATCTGCTCTGAAACCTACCATTGTATATATCTGTCCATGTTATACTGTCTCCCTTCCCGATTTATTAGCCTGAGCCTCATTCTGGCTACCTTCCACTTCCTCCTCCCCTACCCCTATGGATTATTCTCCAACTACACAAGGATTCGTTGATTTTTTGGTCTGAGTGTCTATACTTCCTTAGTCCCACAACTTGCATGCTGAATCTGGCCCCAAACACTTTGAAAGGCTACTTTCTTATCTAGGACAGGGCCTGGGGCAAAGACAGATCACACCTTCCCTCTCTCATCATTCTCAGATATCTTGTATCCATTAGGTACCACAAGCCCAGCACTTGAAGCTGACAAGCTTCTCAAGGGTCCAGAAAAATGTTTAGGACCATTCTTCTCCCCCCCGCCCTTTTTTTTTTTTTTTTTTTTTTTTTTTTTTTTTTTTTTTACAGATTCCAAAATATAAAAACTATGAAATGGAAAGCAATAAATATTTAACAAATGTCTACAAATGTAAATTTATATCATCTTTGTTAGCTTTTCAATTTAATTGTGACAGTGACTGCCACATATCCCATTCTTTCTTTAATAGATAGCCCAAAATTTAGCTAGGCAAAAGGTGACCCAGCAAAAGACTATATTTCCAAACCCTCTTAAAGCTAGATGTGGTCAGGTGAGTAAGTTCTGGACATGTAAGTACAAGTGATACTTACTACTTTTGGTTGTGCCAAAAGTAGTGATACTTACTACTAGTAAGTACTTACTAGTAAGTACAAGTGATACTACTTTTGGTAGATGTGGGCTTATCTTCATCTTCATAGTCATAGTACTTGAGACTCTTGTGAACCATACATTATGCTACTCATGGAAGATAGTTTGTCCATTTTAATTGCTGAGCAGCATTCCATTATATAAAAATACCACCATATGTCCATTCTCTTATTGATAGACACATGAACAACTTCTAGTTTGGGAGTATGATGAATAAAGTTGCAGTGAATGTAGTTATACAAATCTTTTTGTGGTATAAATGTTTTCATTTATAATGGGTAAATTCCTAGGAAAAAATTGGGTCATAGCATAGGTATATATTTAGTTTCATAAGAAATGCCAGACTTTTACTAAAAGTGTTTATATCATTTTATACTGCCAACAACATTGTATGAAATTTCTGGTTGCTCTGCAACTATGTCAACACTTGATGTTTTCAGTGGTTTTCATTTTATCCATCCTAGTGAATGTGTAATATCATTTTGTTGTGGTTTTAACTTACATTTCCTGATGATTAGTGATGTCAAGCACAGGAAACAGTAAATAAAACAAAACAAAACAATACAAAACAAAACAGAGAAATAATAAAGAGAACAAGCAGAAAGATAAAATGTCAGGCTTAACCTTTAATATATCAATAATTACATTAAATCTAAATGGGTTAAATATACCAATTAAAAGATAGAGATTGGTACAGTACAGGGGTTAAAGCATGACCCAACTATATGCTGTCGATAAGAAATTCACTTTAAATATAATGATAAAGGCAGATTGAAAGTAAAAGGATGGAAAAAGATATATCATGCAAGATTAATCAAAGGAAAGCAGGAGTGACTACAATAATATCGGACAAAGTAAACTTCAGAGCAAAGAAAATTATCAGAGACAGAGCAGAACATTATAAAATGAAAAAAGGATCACTTTGGCAAGAAGACATAGCAATATTAAATGGATATACACCAAACAACAAAGCTACAAAATATGTGAGGCAAAAACTAATAGAACTTAAGTGAGAAATAGGTAAACACAATTATATTTGGAGATTTCAACACCCTTCTCTGAACAATTGGTAGAATAACTAGATAGAAAATCAGCAAGGATGTAGAACTCACCAACACCCTCTACCAAAAGATGTTAATTAAAATTTAAAGAATATTGCACCCAACAACAGCAGAATATACATTTTTTAAAATCTTTATATTTATCTTTGAGAGACAGAGAGACAGAGTGTTAGCGGGGGAGGGACAGAAAGAGGGAGACACAGAATCTGAAGCAGGCTCCAGGCTCTGAGCTGTCAGTACAGAGCCTGACACAGGGGCTTGAACTCAGGAGCTGTGAGATCATGACCTGAGCTGAAGTCAGACACTCAACCAACTGGGCCACTCAGGTGCCCCACAGAATATACATTTTTTAAGCTGCCCACAGAACGTATACCAAGATAGACTACATGCTAGGCCATTAAGAAACTTTTTTTTTTAGGGACACCTGGGTGGCTCAGCCAGTTGAGCATCTGGCTTCAGCTCAGGTCATGATCTCGCAGTTCATGGGTTCAAGCCCCACATCAGGCTCTGTGCTGACAGCTCAGAGCCTAGAGCCTGCTTCGGAATCTGTGTCTCCCTCTCTCTCTGCTCCTCCCCCGCTTGTGCTCTATCTCTCTCTCTCTCTTTCAAAAATAAATAAAAACATTTTTAAAAAATTTTTTTAAAAGAAACTTTTTTTTTTTTTACGAATTGGAATCAAATAGTGTGTTCTCTGTCCCAGTGGACTCAAACTAGAAATCAGTAACAGAAAGATAACAGGAATACAGTATACTTAGAAATAATACATAAGTCACAAAGGAAGTCTCAAAGGAAATAAAAAAAGATACATTAAACTGAATGAAAAAGATCATACAATATATCAAATTTTGTGAGATATAGCTAAAGTCACACTGAGAAGGAAAAATTTGCAGCACTACATCCATACACTGGAAAAGAGGAAAAATCTAATATCAATTCTCTGAGCTCCCACATAGAAATTATTTGGAAAAGAAGAACAAAATTAATCCAGAGCAAGCGGAAAGAGGGAAATAATAAAGAGCAGAAATCAATGAAATTAGAAACACAAAAACAATGGAAACAATGAAACAAAGAGCCAATTCTTTGGAAAAATAATAAAATTGACAAATTTCTAAAAAGACAAAGAAGAGAGAGAGAGAACACAAATTACCAGTATCAGGAATGACAAAACGGACATCATTACAGACAACATAAGCATTAAGAGGATAATAAGTGAGTACCACAAACAATTCTACATACATAATTTGAAAACTTAGATGAAATAGATCAATTCCTTGAAAAACACAAACTACTATAATTCACCCATATGAAATAGATAATTAAAAAAAATTTTTTAACCTTTATTTATTTTTTTGAGACAGAGAGAGACAGAGCATGAACGGGGGAGGGTCAGAGAGAGGGAGACACAGAATCCAAAACAGTCTCCAGGCTCTGAGCTGTCAGCACAGAGCCCGACGCGGGGCTTGGACTCACAGACCGTGAGATCATGACCTGAGCTGAAGTCGGACGCTCAACCAACTGAGCCACCCAGGTGCCCCTGAAATAGATAATTTTAACAGACCTATAATTATTAATAAAATTGAATCTGTAATTTTAAAACTTCCCAAATCTCCAGACCCAGATGGTTTCACAGAGATTCTACCAAATGTTTAAAAAAAGAATGAAGACAATCTACACAATCCCTTCCAGAAAACAGAAAAGGAAAAATACTTCACAATTCATTTTATGAATTTAGTATTACCCTATACCAAAACCAAAGAAGCACAAAAAGGGAAAACTTGAAACCAATATCCGTCATAAACTTAGATGCAAAAATCCTCAGCAAAATATTAGCAAACCAAGTGGAATGATGTATAAAAAAAAATTATTCACCATAACCAAGGGGGATTTATTCCAGCCATGCAAAGCTAGTCAACATCTAAAATTCAATCAATGATATCTACCACATTAACAGGTTAAAGAAGAAAAAAGCCACATGATAATGTATCATTGCAAAAAAAAAAAAAGCTTTTAACAGGATTCAACACCCTTCATGATAAAAAATAAAATAAAAATTAAAAAAAAAAAACCTCTTAGGGAAACATGAATAGAGGGAAACTTCCTCAACTTAATAAAGACCATCTACAACAAGCCTACAACTAACCGTTTATTTAACAGTGAAAGATAAATGCTTTTCCCCAAAGACTGGAAAAAGGCAAGGAGGTCTGTTCTTACTACTCTTATTCAAAGGCAAAACAAAGGCAAAACAAATCAATTAAATGCATACCCATCAGAAAGGAAGAAAATAGAACTGTCTATTTGCAGATGACAAAATTATCTACTTATCTACATAGAAGATCCTAAAGAATCTACCTACAATTCCTAGGGTTAATAAGTGAGTTCAGCAAGGTATCTTGCAGGATGCAAAATAAACATACAAAACTCAATTGCATTTCTATATATTTGCAATGAACACATGGACACAGAAATTAAAAATACAATACCATTTAGAATTACTCAAAAGAGAAATATTTAGGTATAAATCTAACAAAACATATATAGATTTGTATGCTGAAAAGTACAAAATGCTGATGAAAGAAGTCAAAGAAGATCTAAATAAATGGTGAGACATACCACATTCATAGACTGGAAGACCCAATATAGCAAATATGGCAATTCTTCCTGAATTGATATACACGTTCAATGCAATTCCATCAAGATTTTTCAGATATATACAAGGTTATTCTAAAGTTTATATGGAAATGCAAAAAACTAAAACAATTTAGAATAACTAAAACAATTTTGGAAAAAAGAAGAATAAAGTGGGAGGAATGAGAATATTTGATTTTAAAACCTATTATATAGTTACAGCAATCAATAATATATGGTATTGGTGTGGGGAAAGACACATAGTTCAATTAGTGTGGGGATCAATCATAGAATCCTGAAATCAGCCCATACAAATGTGCCCAACTCTTTTTTGTGGGTTTTGTTTTGTTTTGGTTTGGGTTTTTTTGCAATCTCTACATCCAACGTGGGGCTCAAATTCATGACCCCAAGATCAAGAGTTGCATGCTCTTCCAACTGAGCCAGCCAGGCGCCCCTGTGGGTTTTTTTTTTTTTTAACATAAAACAGTCTTTAGTATAATGACTGAAATAAACAAAACATGATTAAAATAATTTTTAAATTATTTATTTTTTAAATTCCAGTATAGTTAACATAGAGTGTTATAGTAGTTTCAGATGTACAATATAGTGATTCAACAATTCTATGCAATACTTGGTGCTCTTAGTCCCCTTGACCTTATTTCACACATTCTCCACCCCCAGCCCCACCTCCCTTCTGGTAACTATCAGTTTGTTCTCTATAGTTACAAGCCTGCTTTTTGGTTTGTCTCTTTTTTTCCTCATTCATTTCTTCATTCATTCACTCCACATATGAGTGAAACCATATGGTATCTGTCTTTCTCCGACTTATTTCACTTAGCATTATACCCTCTAGATCCATCCATGTTGTTGCAAATGACCAGAGTTCATTCTTATTTTTATGACTAATATTCCATTGTATATATAGACCACATATTCTTTGTCCATTCATCAATCAATGGACATTTGGGTTGCTTACATATCTTGGTTATTGTAAATTATGCTGTGATGAACATAGGGGAGCGTATATCTTTTCAAATTAGTATTTTCATTTTCTTTGGGTAAATAACAAGTAGTGGAATTACTGGACCATATGGCAATTTTATTCTTAATTTTTTGATGAAACTCCATACTATTTTCCACAGTGGCTGCACCTGTTTGCATTCCCACCAACAGTGCATGAGGGTTCCTTTTTCTTCACATCCTCACCAACACTTGTTGTTTCTTGTTTTTGATTTTAGCCATTCTGACAGGTGTGAGGTGATACCTCATTGTTGTTTTGATTTGCACTTCCCTGCTGATGAGTGATATTGAGCATGTTTTCATGTGTCTGATGGCCATCTGGATGTCTCCTTTGGAAATACTTCTGTTCATGTCTTCTGCCCACATTTAATTGGATTATTTGTGTTTTTTTGGTGTTGAGTTGTATTAGTTCTTTATATATTTTGGATATGTACCCCTTATTAGATATATAATTTGCAATTATCTTCTCCCATTCAGTGGGTTGTCTTTTTGTTTTGTTGGTGGTTTCCTTCACTTTGCAGAAGCTTTTTATTTTGGTGTGGTCCCAATAGTTTATTTTCACTTTGGTTTCCCTTTCCAAAGGAGACATGTCTAGAAAAATGTTTCTACAGCTGATATCAAAGAGATTACTGTGTATTTTTTTCTTCTAGGAATTTTATGGTTTCAGGTCTCACATTTATGTCTTAAATATATTTTATTTTTGTGTATAGTGTAAGAAGGTGGTCCAGTTTCATTCTTTTGCATGTAAATGTCCGGTTTTCCCAACACCATCTGTTGAAGAGATTATCTTTTTCCCATTGCATATTCTTGCCTCCTTTGTCATAGATTAATTGACTATATAACCAAGGGTTTATTTCTGGGTTTCCAATTCTGTTCTGTTGATCATGTGTCTAATTTTTTGTTTTTTGCCATTACCATACTGTTTTGACTACTACAGCTTTGTAGTATATCTTGAAATCTGGGATTGTGGTACCTCCAGTGTTGTTTTTCTTTTTCAAGATTGTTTTGGCTATTTTGGCTTTTGTGGTTTCAAACAAATTTTAGTATTATTTGTTCTAGTTCTGTGAAAAATGCTATTGGTATTTGATAGGGATTTATGCCAACTGGTTTTTGACAAAGATGTAAGAGCAATAAATGTTGGAAACAGCCCTTTGAACAAATGGTGCTGGAGCCTGGAATATCCATAGGCAAAACAAAATTTAAAAATAATGACCAAAGTTTCAAAACTTAGGAAAAACACAGGAGAAGGTGATCAGGATCTAGAGGTAGGCAAAGATTAGACCAAAAGCACAATCCACAAAATGAAAAGTAGATAAATTGGACCTCATCACAATTACAACCATTTGCTCTTCAAAAGACCTTATTAAGAGGATGAAAATATAAGCCATAGAGTGGGAGAAGCTATTTACAAACCATTTACAAATCAAAAAGGAGTAGTATTTAGAATATATAAAGAATTCTAAAAACTGAACAGTAAAAAAACACAATTAGAAAACAGGCAAAATACATGAACAGACATTTCATTGAAGAGGATATTCAAGTTGAAAATAAACACATGTAAAGATGTTCATCATTAGCCATTAAGGAAATACAAATTAAAGCCACAAAAAAAATACCACTACACACCCATCAGAATGTCTAAAATAAAAATAGTGACAATGTCAAATGCTGGCAAGGATACAGAGAAATTAGATCACTCATTGCTGGTGGGAATATAAAATGGAACAACTAGTCTGGAAAGCAGTTTGGCAGTTTTTTTAAAAACTAAACGTGCAAGTACATATGACAGCAATTTTACTCCTAGCCATTTATTCCAGATAAATGAAAACTTATGTACACACACACACACACACACACCTGTACACAAATGTTTGTAGCAGTTTTATTCAGAATATCTGAAAACTGGAAATAACCTAACCATTCTTCAACAGGGGAATGGATAAACAAATTGTGGTACATCCCTACCATGATATAATACTCATCAATAAAAAGAAACGAACTATTGTTACATGCAACAACAATCAGAAAATTATGCTAAGAAAAAAAAGAGGAAATTCAAAAAATTTATACATTGTATCATTCCATTTATATAACACAGATTTGTGTTTCACAGGAGTTAAATAGTGCAGATAAAAAAGCAGATCATGAGGGATCCTTGTGGTGATGGAAATATTCTATATCCTGACTGTATCAATGTCAATAACCTAATTATGACATTGGCAAGGCATTACCATTGGGTAAAGGGTCCACAAGATCTCTTTGTATTACTCCTCACAACTGCATGTGGGTCTACAATTTTCTTAAAATAAAAAATTAAATATATATAAAAATATTACCTTTGTGGTTTCTCTCTTGTCTGAACCCCAATTGATGCAATTCATCACACTGGGGAATTTCTCTTCTCTTCCTAGTTCACTCCAGTTTGCTGGGAGTTTTAGTCAGGGTATATGTTGATTTTTGCCAACTGCTTTTTTTGCATCTACTGAAAACAATTATATAGTTTTTCTCTTTTATGGTGAATTATACTGATTTTATAACGTTAAACCAATCTTGCATTCCTGGGACACATTACTTTATCATGATGTAATAATCCCTTTATACATTGCTGGATTCAATTTGCGAATATTTGCTTGGGATTTTAATGTCCATATTAGGAAATGTCTTTCAGATACCTAAGGGAGCAATGTTATTAGTTTCTAAAATTAAAAAGATACCTGGGAAAAAATAGTAAAATATTAAAATTTCACAAGGCTGGAGGGTGGTAAACAATAATTTGTTACATTATTGTCTACACTTTCCTGCTTTCTTATTTTTGTTTTTTTTTTTCTTTTCTATTGAACAGTCCTTGGCTGCAGCTTGTAAGATAGATTCAGATGATAGATTAAGGACATCAAAACTGGGTTCTTTATGCTATTAGGAATGCAGGGATGGGATAGCCTTATGAATCCTGTTTATCTAGCAATGGGCCTAACAGCACATAGTTGCTACTCAGTAAAAGTTTATTGAAGGAGTCCAAGTTTATTTAAATGGCAATCCAATACAGGGGCATCTGGGTGGCTTAATTGGTTCAGCATCCGACTTCACTCAGGTCATGATCTCACAGTTCTTTTTTTTTTTTTTTTAGTGTTTATTTATTTTTGAGAGAGAGAGAAAGACAGAGTATGAGCAGGGGAGGGTCAGAGAGAGAGGGATACACGGAACCCGAAACAGGCTCCAGGCTCTGAGCTGTCAGCACAGAGCCTGATGCGGGGCTTGAACTCACGAACCATAAGATCATGGACTGAGCTGCAATCGGACACTTAACCGACTGAGCCACTCAGGCTCTCCATGATCTCACAGTTCTTTAGTTCGTGTGCCGCGTCGGATTCTGTGTCTCCCTCTCTCTCTCTGCCCCTCACCCGCTCATGCTCTCTCTCTCAAAAATAAACATTTTTAAAAAATAATAAAATAAATCACAATCCAATACAACATAATGGATGCTGTGGTCCAGACCCACTCTCAGGATCTAGCCAGTCATTTCCCCAGCTTCTGGAAGTAGGTTGCTTATGGTTCATAATTCTTCTCTGGGAATTGCCTTCCACAGAAGGAATGAAACTTGCCAAAAGTTACAGATAGCCTCTATCACTGGTCAATGATAGGATATAAACTACTGGCCCCTGTTCTTTAATTTGGAACAACTCTTAAAGGTCATCCTAGGCTCAGACTATTCTTTGAGGTTGGCTGAGGCCTCTAAAGCGATTGTTTCAGTTTTTCTCCCTCTGCTATCCTGCTTCCATCACTCTCTCGCAGGCGGGGTCTTGACAGTAATCCCCACCTCCTCCCCGCCATAAAATTTCTGCACGTTCACCTGCTTTTCAGAGTCTCTTCATCGGGCATCTCCACCCAGGACACACACTAGCCTATTTTATATTTTTTTTCCTAGCACTTATCAATGTGTGAAATAACCTTGTTTATTCGATGCTTTAATACTTGCTTATTTAAGACTGTAAATCAGGCAACTCCACCCAGGACAGACTTTTTTCCCCATACACTGTGCACCACTGTATCAGGCGCCTAGAGCAGGGCCTACAGAACACAAGCAGACCCTAAATACTGGTTGTTGAAATAAATGAATGGAAGAAACACACCTGAGGCTGGGTCTTGGGCTCACAATCTCTCTAGAGCTAGCGGAGCGGCAGCCGGGGAGGGGCCCCGAGTCCCCGCCCCTCCTGGCACGCCCCCCCCTTCCCCGCCCGCCGGCCTAGACAGGGGGCGGGACCTCGCAGAAGGAGCTGCTGACGCGATGTTGCAGCCCGTGGTACGGCTGGTGCGGCTAAATCGGCTGCCCTACGCCGAGCTGCTGGCCCTGCAGGAGCGCTGGTTGCGACGGCTGCAGGCCGAACCAGGCAGTGAGGCCCTGTCGGCGGCTGAGGCGGGCGCGCTCCTGCTCTGCGAGCCCGCGGGGCCCGTATACACATCTGGGCTGCGCGGCGGCCTGACGCCGGAGGAAACTGCGCGGCTGCGGGCCTTGGGCGCCGAGGTGCGCGCCACAGGCCGCGGTGGCCTGGCCACTTTCCATGGGCCGGGCCAGCTGCTCTGCCACTCGGTGCTAGATCTGCGACGCCTGGGCCTGCGCCTGCGCACCCACGTGGCTGCGCTGGAGTCGTGCGCGGTGCGCGTGTGCGAGCTCCAGGGCTTGCATGGAGCCCGCGCGCGGCCCCCACCCTACACCGGCGTCTGGCTGGGGGAGCGCAAAGTCTGCGCGATCGGTTAGTGCTATGGGCTAGGGCGGGGCTGGGGGCGGGGCTTGGCAGAACTGGACCAATGGAGGTGAGGGCAAGCGCGGGCTGGAGGAAGTGGATCTGGCGCGGGCTTTAATAAATCAAAATTGTCCGCTGCGTTTGAGTTTTTAAGCCTTCTCACGGATCTCATTTTCGCAGCTCTCAGGAGGGCCTTCAATGGTCATTTCCAATATTCATCTTTTTGAGAAGTGAATTGCCATGTTACTTCCAATGAATCACAATGTCGGGACAATAATGAAGCTTAGTAGTTTTCAAACTTTTTTTTTAAACAACTTACTCTGTTAAAAGACATTTTCTGGAATTTCCATAATTGCAGCAGCTGTGGAGCCACACACTCCTCTCCAGCTTTGTCCCCCTCCCCCGATCTGTGCACAACCCCTTGAATGCTCAAAAACAAAGCTGGAAAACCAGTGATCCAGTCCAGTTCCTTCATGTGTACCGAGGGGGATCTTGAAGCCCAGGGAGGAAAGGTATCTACTCTGAGACCCTTTGACTTGTCTTGCAGGAGTCCGCTGTGGAAGGCACATCACGTCCCACGGCCTGGCTCTGAACTGTTGTACAGACCTCGTGTGGTTTGAGCACATCGTCCCCTGCGGGTTGGTTGGGACAGGCGTCACCTCTCTGAGTGAGGAACTCCAACGGCACGTCAGTGTGGATGAAGTAATACCACCTTTCCTTGAGGCCTTTAGGGAGACCTACAAATGCACATTTATCTCAGAGGACAGCCCCAACTAAAGGATGTTCATGTTATCACAGCTGGGAGGTTGTGCTTGAAAAGCACCAAGCCTGACTTGGAGTCACTGAAACCCAGATTCTAGACCTGGCCCTGTCATTCACTCACCATGAGACTATGAACAAATTATGAGCCCTTAGCATTGTTTCCATATGTGTCCTGGTTTATTTATATCTTCTCATCTACCTCAGATATAGTAGATTTGAAAACATTTTGAAAAGCAACACATGCTATATAAATGTAAGACATTAGCACTGGTATTGACAACATTTTCTCAACTGAGAGAAACTCAGACGTAATCAGTTCTCAAATATTTATTGCTTCCTAAATACTGTATTTAATTGGACAATTCTGAGATCCAGTTCCTTTGACTTTATAGGAATCATACCTCTGGATAGCCCAGGTGAAGGTAATGTGGTGGGGTGCTTTTTCATTCTCAAGAGATCTAGGTGCTTTCTGCAATGGAAGGAAAAAAGGGAAGGGATCTTCAAAGAACAAAATGAGATTTTGCCTTCCTGGGTTGGATTCTCCAAGCCCAATAGCTATTTTTAGTTAGGTAACCTGAGCTAGACCAGAGCCAGGGAAAAGACCAGAGGAATATCTTACATTATACAAATGTCAAAGGTAGAAGTAAGTTTTCCTTAAGTGAGATCCCTAAATTTATAAAGCTGTGTAATTATTCATTGCTATGCAACAAATCACCCCAAAATGTAATGGCTTAAAACAATAAACATTGTCTCATATATATTCTGTGGGTCAGGAATTTGGGAGAAGCTTAGCTGGGTGGTTCTGGGTGGAGATCTCTTATGAGGTATAGTCAAGATGTCAGCTGGGGCAGCCATCATCTGAAGGCTTGACTGGGATTGGAGGATCACTTTCAAAGATGGTTCACTCTGATTCGTTGGTACTGGTTGTTGACAGGGGGCCTGGGTTCTTCACCATGTGAGCCGCCCCATAGAGCTGCTTTTTCTCCTGGAGCAAGTGATGCCTGAAAGAGACAAGGTGAAGCCAAAATGTCTTATGACCCAGCCTTGGAAGTTACAGAGTCATTTCTACAGTCTCCTAATACGGGAACCCTACTCAGTGTGGAAGGGACTGCACAGGGTGATGGGAAGTAAAGATCTTTAGGACTACCTCAGAGACTGGCTACCACAGGCAGTTAGGGTGGAAAGATCCTTGAATGAGAAGACAGGTGATCCAGGTTGCTTTTTGAGCAAGTCGTTTACCCTCTCTGCACTTCAGTTTGCCCTACACAAGCACTATTCAATAGAAATACAACGTGAGCCACATTGTAATTTTATGTTTTCTAGTAGCCACATTAAAAAGGAAAAATAAACAGGTGACATTAATAATACTTTAATTAACCTAATAGACCCCAGATATTGTCAGTATAAAAATGTTTTACATTCCTTTTCTCCATACTATATCCAGATATTCAGTGTGTATTTTCTGCTTTATAGCACATCTCATTTTGGAGTCATCACACTTCGGCTCTTCAGTAGTCACATGTGGCTAGAGGCTACCACATGGTAAAGTTCAGCTTTAGGTAATATGGTATCTAAAGTCCTTTTTTGAGCTTCCAGTATCCTGTGGCCCCACTGCCTTGGAGAAGAAAGAGGAGTTCTCCCACTTCTGGGGCACACAGTTTATATCAGTTATTGAAGCTGGAAGAGAATTTGGAGGTATGTTCCTGTCTCCTCATTGTACAGAGATGAAACCAAGACTTTGGAAAAAACTTGCTCAAGACCACACAGTAAGTTAATCACAAAGCTAGGACTGGGTCCCAAATATAAGCCCATCTCTCATGCTCTTTTCCTGCTCTGCATACTGACTTAGAGCTCAGGGTAATATGCTTTCCGTCATGGACACTTGGTCAGTATTCATGGATTGCTAGTTTGTCCACCCGTCATTAACCTATATTCTTTCTAGGCCTTTTATTTCCCTCCATGGAGCCAACAGTACTGTTGTAGGAATGTGGGAGGTGAGTAGTAGTTGATAATTACTTTGTAGTATTACTGCCAAGAAGGAAAACAATTATTCCCGGGAAAAGTGGAGTTAGGTTCTCATGGTTGGAAGGCTGTGCATAGTGTTGCTCCCCATCTAGTACTCAACTCCCCTCTCTAGCAACCCTAGTAACTGACCATAAAGCCTGATCTTGAATACCTCCAGAGACTGGTAAAGAAACATTCACTCCATTTATTTTTGGTACCAGGTACTGTGTTAGCCCTCTTAAGTACATTCTCTCATTTAGCAACTGGATCACTGGGAATCGTTCTGCATGGTGTAGTGACTGAGTTACCTGGCCTTCCTGAGCCTCTGTTTCATTAGGCTCAAGGCTTGGCACAGAATAGGCAGCGGGAAATGTATGGTAGTTATTAATGTTCACCAAATATTTCAGGCAGGGGGCACCTGGGTGACTCAGTCAGTTGAGCGTCCGACTTCAGCTCAGGTCATGATCTCACAGCTTGTGAGTTCGAGCCCTGCATTGGGCTCTGTGCTGACAGCTCAGAGCCTGGAGCCTGCTTCAGATTCTGTGTCTCCCTCTCTGTCTCCCCCTAACCCACTCGCATTCTGTCTCTGTCTCTCTCAAAGATAAAATAAACATTAAAAAAATTTTTTTTAAAAACATTGCAGGCAGGATGGTACTTTGTGGCTCCCTTGTGGTTGGGTGGGGCCAAGTAACTTGTTCTGATCAATGAGTTATGAATGGAGGGGGCATGCCACTTCTGAGCTGGAGCATTGAATTGCTGGTGTCAGACCGCTTGGGGTTTCTCTTTCCCTCTGGAACGGTGACCAACAGCATTCAGGATAGCAGCTGCTTCCGGAGGGACTGCAATGAGCAGAGGCCCCTGCTGCTGCTGGACAGGTGGTATGGTTAAGCCACTGAAATGCAGGCGTTGTTCATTACCACAGCATAATCTAGCCTATTCTGACTGATATAATACATATATAGTAATTAGGAGTCTTGTATTTGCAAATGTAGAAACCCCACTCAAGTTCACTTATGCAAAAATAAATAGATAGATAGATGAGAGATAGATAGATGAATAAATGAATGAATGAATAAATAAATAAAATAGTGACAATGGAGGCATTATTGGAAAAGGTACTGGGGAGGGCCTCATAAAATGCAAGGGTAGGTCTGCCACTGGGCTCAAGAACAGAACTGGAGCACGTGGCCCTTTAGGAGCCCAGATAGTCTTCTCTCCTATTCCCTGCCAGGCTTTTTGGTGTCTGCTTCATTCTATCTGGCTTCAGTCCAGCTTTCTCTGTTTCCCAGGCTGCATGGTGGAAGATGGCTGCTGCTGCTGCTGTCATCCATTAATATTGGAGTAGTCAAGGAAAACCCCCAGGTTTCTGGCTTGAGCAACAAGGTGGACGCTAGAGGTATTGCTGGGATGGGAAACACTGGGTGGGGACTGAGTTTGGAGAGGAAGATAACTCGTTCAGTTTTAGGTAAATCAAGTTTGAAACACTTTTGGGAGATGCAAGTGGAGAGGACCAAGAGGCAGTGGATTTGTGGATCTGGAGCATGGGTGTGATGAGTTATGTTTTAGGTCTGGAGACAGAAGAGGAGGGCAGAAGACTGACAAATGTGAGGCATGGGCGAGGAGGGGCAGGCAAGGAGGCACAAAGGCAGTAGGCGGAGAAATAGTTGGGGGCCCAGAATGAAACAACAGGCAATCTCATTCACTCCTCTGGCAGCAGAGCAGTCTAGGTAGGATTATTTTTTATTTTTTATTTTTATTTTTTTAAATTTTTGTTAACGTTTTATTTATTTTTGAGACAGGGAGAGACAGAGCATGAACAGGGGAGGGTCAGAGAGAGGAAGACACAGAATCCGAAACAGGCTCCAGGCTCTGAGCTGTCAGCACAGAGCCCGACGCGGGGCTCGAACTCACGGACCGCGAGATCATGACCTGAGCCGAAGTCGGCCGCTTAACCAACTGAGCCACCCCGGCGCCCCTAGGTAGGATTATTTTAAGGGTGAGAAAACCAAGGCTCAGCAAGGCTAAGTGACTTGTTTGAGGCTATGCAGTTAGTAAGAAGCAGAGTCAGTCCCCGGCTCCCAGGCTGGGTCTCTCCACTCTTCTACAGTAGCCTCTGAAGGGTGAGCATGCCAGGCATCCTGGAAGAGCCAAGCCCTCAAGAACAGGTGGGCTGTGGGTCAGCAGAGCCAAGAGGATGCAGAGCAAAAGGTCAGAGTAGGATTGAGGCCAGGCCTGTGGGATCAGGTCAAGCCACTGCTGTGGGTTCCTGGCTCTTCTTCCTGCCTGGACAGAGCCCACCTCCGGTTTCCCACAGGGGCCCTTCCTCCAGGAAGGAAGCTGAGCATATGAAGAAGGATATTTAGCACCTCCAGAGGCCTCTTCTTTGTGCAGAATCTTTTCCCCATAAAGAGATTGTTCAGGGTCTGGTAAATGAGTGTTAAACATAAGGTTGTGACCAGCTGCTGTGTCTGGTTCAACATCTTGTTCCTCCAGTGAAGCTGGCAAGAAACCAAATCAAACCAGCTCTTGGCACTGTGACCCAGTACACCTTACTTCTTGGGGAAAGCCTCTCTCTGAAAGCCCTATGGAAATCAGATCTTTGCAATCTCAGTCTGATTTTCCTTTTTGCCAAATTACAATTTGCCATACATATAACCCTACCGTATTGTAACACCTATAAAATTGAAAAAGAAAACAATGCTTGCACTCCCACCTGACAACACATCCCGTCCATTTGCGTGTCTCTAGTACTTTAGCATGAACAGACATTTTATGTACTTGTATTTTATGTACTTGTAATTATGTGGGTACAATTATGTACCAAATGTAACCAAACATTACATACATTTTCCCACATTGCTACATAATCTTTATAGTTATATTTTTGAATGTCTTAATTTTGTTTTCATTTTGCTTAAAACTTAGAATTTAATGTTTTTTAAAATATAGGTAATGCATGCACATGGGATAAAATTAAAAAGGTACAAAATGGTAGCACTGAAATGTAAGTCTTGCTCTTATTCTTTTCCCCTGTAAACTCAGTTTCTTTTCTGGAGGCCCAAATGGTGGTAAATTCTTTTTTATATACTTCAGAGATATTTTATGCATCTGTAAGTGTGCATGATTATATATATACATTCTTTTTCATATAGTAACATACTATAGACACAGTATTGCACTTTGCAGACTGTTTCAGATCAATATATAAAGAGCAACCTCATTTTTAAAAGTGACTACAGAGTATTCCACTCAGTGGATTTCCTATGACTTATTTAGCTAGGATCCTATTGAGGACATTTAGGTTATTGCTAATCTTTTGCTTTTACAAACAAGGCTGCAGTGAAAATCCTTATAAAAGTGTGTGTGTGTGTGTGTGTGTGTGTGTGTGTGTGTGCGCACGCACACGTGCGTGCCTGTCTGTCCTTCTGTCTGTGTGTATGTGTTACATCACACATGGTGAGTACATGGGTTGCATTTTTAGAAGTGATTTTCTGAATCAAAGGATATGTGTGTTTTTATTTTAATAGATATTGTCATATTGCCTTCCATAAAAGTTATACCAATTTATATTCCAATAATGTACAAGGGAGATGCCTGAATTTTAAATGTTCCAGCATTTTAGGGGCACCTGAGTGGCTCAGTCAGTTAAGCCTCCGACTCTTGACAGCAGCTCAGGTTGTGTTATTGCCGTGGTGAGATGAAGTCCTGCATCAGGCTCTGTGCTATCAAATTCTCTTTCTCTCTCTCTCTCTTTGCCCCTCCCCCACTTGCACTGTCTCTCTCAAAATAAATAAATAAATTGAAGGTTAAATGTTCTAGGATCTTAGGTTTTTTCTCATTTTTGAAATTTTTTTGGTACAAAATCTTTTTAGCATACAACAATGAACCCCCACGTACTCATCATGCCCCTAAAGCAGTCATCAACTCATGGCCAGTCTTAGTTTGTCTAAACTAGTACCTACTTCCTGCTTTCTCCCTGGATTATTGTGAAGCAAATCATAGATACCATATTATTTCACCCATAAATATTTCAGTATGTATTCCCCAAAGATAAGGACTCAAAAAAAAAAAAAACAAAACCCCACAATAGCATTATTACACAGGAAAAATACTTCAGTATCAACAAATATTCCCCAAATGTTTGCTTTTTTTTTTACACTTGGTTTGTTCAAATCAGGATTCAAACAAGGTCTGCACACTGCATTTGTCATGTCTCATAAGTGTCTCTTTAGTCTCTTTTCACCTATAGATTACTCCCACAACTTAAAAAAAAAATCTTTTTCTCCTGTGTTTCCTGAAGTTTGAAAGGTGAAACCAGACACTTGATCTGATTCAGGTATGGTTTCTTTTGGGCAAGTTGGCTTCATGGGTGGTGGAGTGTTCTTAAGGCACACAGTATGTTTTTCCTTTTTTTGTGATGATCATTCCCTAGATCCATTAATTTGTTAGGAGTTTATAAAATGTAATACTCTGATTCTGTCATGCCTTCACTTACTAGCTGGAGTATGGTTATAGAACTCAACAAGATCAGTGGCATTAGTGTTGTTATTGGCATTTTATTAGTTTTTTAGTTCTTTTCATATTCACTAACAGTCTGTATTGAATACAAAATTATATATAAAAGATTTACTTTTTTTTTTTAACGTTTTATTTATTTTTGAGACAGGGAGAGACAGAGCATGAACAGGGGAGGGTCAGAGAGAGGGAGACACAGAATCTGAAACAGGCTCCAGGCTCTGAGCTGTCAGCACAGAGCCCGACGCGGGGCTTGAACTCACGGACCGCCAGATCATGACCTGAGCTGAAGTCGGACACTTAACCGACTGAGCCACCCAGGTGCCCCTAAAAGATTTACTTTTATGGTTGCATTAGTTTTTACCGAGTTTAAATCTGAACATATTTAGATTGCCAACACTGACTGCCTCAATAATTTTGGGGGGATCCATACGTTATTCAAATTCAAGAGACACAGGTATAAGACTAAAGTGTTTTTTGCAGTTTACCTAAATTGTGAGGTTTTCTAATCCAGAGACTGTTTGTTCGTGTTTCTACCCGAGTACCTGGCATGTAAAAGGAAGCAGGTTTAATGTCTATGTTACTGTGAAGAATTTCCTACAGCCTCCACATTTGGTTCTTTTGTTGATGGACATGGATATCAGGTCTGTGAAGCAGTCACAGTGGCCATGCTCACAGCTTCCAGCTCTTTCAGATATGGAGCAGGCAACTTCCATTCCTGAGTGATTCTGATTGTGAGAAAGTTAGTCCTCACTCTAAACTGAAACTTACCTCTGACACTGTCATAATTCTACCCCTGCAAGGGCTCCTCTGAGAGTCCTTTCCTGGCCTCATTCTACATCCCCCTCAAAAAGCAGTAACCACAGCGTGTTATAGTTCCTTGTTTCCATGTCTGACTGTGAGCTCTCCAGGCAGGGACTGTAGTTGCATCCTCTGTGGCCTCCTGGGGACCTGCCCAGGGCCTCATGCAGAAGAGGTGCCCAGAAATGGCCTGTTGAGTCAGCAAATGAATTCTATCCTGGGAATGGTCTCTTCTTCATGTTTTCTTTCCTGATTCTTCTGTTCTTCACAGAACATGGCTTCCAGACTCCACACCCCTGCCCTTATCTCAATAGGCTTTAATTGGCTAATGTGCCTTTAATCTGTGTTGCTTGGAATTGAAGATAACATGGCTGGTATGGTCTGGCCAGTGTGAGGTCTGTCAGCCTGTGCTGGGCCTTGAGGAGGATGGATCCGACTTGGTTCCTGTCTTCAAGGAGCTCATAGCTTTGTGGAGGAGACACACCTGTAAAAACAATTCACAATAAACTGTCACAAGTACCATGAGAGAAGTTTGCACAGGGTACTGTGGAAACATAAAAGAAGTGACAGATTTTAAAAGGGAGGAGGGGGGCAGAAAAGGCTCAAGGTGACATTGAATTAGAATTCTAGGTTCTAAGTAAGAAAAACCCAGCTCAAACTAGCTCAAATGAAAAGAGTATTTTAGAACTCAAAACTAAACAAGTCTGGGGCTAGCTTCAGGCACAGATTGATCCAGGAGGAGGTAGCATGTAAGGGGGGAGTTAGCCAGCCCCTGGAGGAAGGTGCTCCAGGCAGAGAGACTAGCACAGCAAAGGCCTGGAGAGGATAGAGAGCAGGTGGGTATTTGAGGAAATGCAGGTTGTCTTCCTGCCTCTTTCTAGGGTGAACAGCCTGGGTTCACAGCCTCCCCCATATTCCTTCATTCTCCTACTCCCTCCCTCCGCCCCCTGCGTGTAGAGCAGGATAAAGAGGAATGGGGCAGGCTCTCACCCATCAGACTGCTGCCACTGCCTGTACTCTCTCCCACTTGCCCTTCTAGGTGCTCACCACCCTTCTCCACTAACACAGGCCTC
The DNA here is from genome assembly GCF_022079265.1 of Lynx rufus. Classification (NCBI taxonomy): domain Eukaryota; kingdom Metazoa; phylum Chordata; class Mammalia; order Carnivora; family Felidae; genus Lynx; species Lynx rufus. The sequence goes on from NW_025814897.1 coordinate 57,684,876, forward strand.
CTTGCTCTGGAGCTCCCATCTGCGTTAGAGCAAAGGGAGACAGTGGTAGACGACTATAAGGAAGGGAGGGAGTAGGGGCAGAGAAGGATATTTATTTCCTCAGCTCTCTCCCTGCTGGGTCAGCATGGGTTGGGTACAGCCTCTACCAAAAGCCACAGCTCCAGCCTGCTGCCCTCTGCAGTTTCCTGTAACCCCTTCCTCCCCTGCTCTCTGAGCCTAGCCACTGTGTCTCTCTCTCCACCCTGGCTAGCCAGGGGGGTGGCACCATTGCTTGCTGGTTTCCTGAACCTTCCTCATACTCCCTTCAAATTACCCAGTTTCAGGGAGCCGTCTGTTTCCTACCAGAATGCTGACACCCAGCTCTCACCTGCAGCCAGAGGTGGGCTGGGGGCACGCTGGGCCCTGTGAAGTACTGGGTTCCTGTGAGGGGATAGCATTACTCAGGTCAACTCCATTCCACCACAGACGCCTCTCTCCAGCCCGACCCACAGGGATCCAAGGCTGTGCTAAGCATTTTACATGCTTTATGTCAACTTCACAGCAAATAACAAACCCACAAGGTTGAATTACTGACTGTTTTACAAAGAGGAAAGCGGCTCAGCTGAAGGTTTGCCCAAGTTCACAGTTAGTTAGAGGCAGTCCATGGTTTGAAGTCAAGTCTGGACTTCAAAGGCCATGTGTTAAACAGCACTCCTATGACCCCCACTCCGCTTTCCTCATAGGTCAAGGGAAAGAACCAAATGAGACAGTTGGTGCTTTTGAGATGCTGAAAAGCCAACACACCTGGTTGGCCTGAGAACTGTGCTATGTCACATCCCTCCCAAGAAGGCCAGGCTGAGTTTTTGACGGAGTACTGGAAGGTCAGAGCTGGCAGGGGACCCAGAGATCAGACAACCTCATCCCCTCCTATGCCCAGGAGGAAACAACCCCAAAAAGGACAAGTGGTTCCTCTTAGGTCCCACATTCCTGCAGGAACCAGAATTCGAATCCAGACGGTCTGCAGACATCCCGTAAACATATCAGCAAGAAGGATGTAGCATTCCCCTCAGAGAAGAGTTCAGAAGAGAGAAAAACAGTGGAGATTAGGATGGGGGGTGGGGAGGAGCTGATTTCTGGACTATAGGATTTCAGATTTGGGGAATGCAAGGCATGTCAGAGCCCATCTAGAAAATTTCCCTGATAGCAACTCTGAAAAGGAAACCCTGCTTGCACACCTCTCCAGTGATGGGAAGTGTATTCTGGCCAGAGGCAGCCTGTTTCTTGTTCCCAGTGAGCGGAGATCTGGGTCCTGTGACTCCCCTGTCCCTAAGCACAGTTCTGGGTCTTCTCTGGGACCCATAGAACATGTCCACTCCCTCTGCCCCAGATGTGTGAGCTGTGCTCACAGCACACTTAATCCCCACTTCTCACTTTTACATGGCTGTGAATCTCTGGGTGTCCTCCTCCCTCCTCCCTGTCTGCTCACTTAAATGTCCATTTACCCTACTTCCCCTAATAACACCCACATCTTCCTTAGGAATTGTACTCCCACCAACTTTATGTTTGTGTGTTATTTTTTATTAAGGTGTAATTGGCATAGAACATCATGGTTTCAGGTGTACAAATAATGATTTGCTCTTTATATGCATTGCAACTTGATCACCACTTTAAGTCTAGTTAACACCTTACATAGTTCCAAACTTTTTTTTCCAGTGATGAGAAATTTTAAGAACTACTCTCAGCAGCTTTCAAATATGCAACACAGTATTAGTGACTATAGTCACCGTGCTGTACATTATGTCCCTGTGACTTGTTTACTTGATAACTGGAATTTGCACCTTCTGAACACCTTCACCCATTTCTCCCACCCAAGTTTATGTGGTTTGAGTAAAGGTGACACGTCTACCAGCCTCTTTCCCTGGCTTTCTGTGACTGGTGCAGAGATGGGCACTGGGCCTCTTTTAGGACAATACGAGTCAGACCCAGACTTCTTCCAGGAGGGTTGTGGGGGAAAGGAGCTCTTCCTACTGGCTTTGCAGACAGAACAGAGTGTATACATGGAACTGCAGACAGCCATTCTGTCACCACAAAGTGGGATCCTGCCTGAGAAGGGAGCAATAGTGAGAGAAGCAGAGCCAAAAGATTCAAATAGCTTCATGAAGACATCATCTGAGCTCCTGGATCTAGCCATGCCTGAAGTCAGTCCTCTGGTTGTTGTAATTACATGAGCCAATAAATACCATTTTCTACTTAAGTCCGTTTGAGCTGCATTTTCTGTCTGTTGCAACTATGACTCCTGACTGAGACACTCACTTCCTCTGTACATCTCAGTCCTAACTTATCCTACTTTCTTCTGCCTTCTTTTATTGTTTAAATCATAAGATTTAAACGTCCATATTCATACCACTATGAACAACATGCCCTCATTAATAGTTATTCTTTATGTAACACTTGCTGTGTGCCAGGTACCAGCTAAAGCACTTTAGAAATAATATCTTACTGCAATTCACAGATGTAACTACTTTTATCCCCATTCTACAGATAAGGAAACTAAGACTCAGAGAGGTTAAACTCTCACAGCCAATAAGTGTCAGGGCTAGGATTCAAACCCAGCTCTGTTGGACCCCAGAGGCAGTGTTCTGGACCAGCTGCTTCCCAGGACATAGCATGTGTGAGGGTGAGGTGGGGAGAAGATGCTATGGAGATCTTTAGTTTCCTGACACCACACCATCCCACCCTTGCTGTACCTCTTCCAGTGCTCTTTTCACTGCTCTGTGCTGCTTGCAGAGGCAGGAGAAAAGTGATGCTCGAAACAAGGAGACAAAGTGTTCTGAGGGTCAAACTGACAGGCCAAGAGGAGACAACTCACAGAAGTATGGGCTGCTGATGGGTAATGGCATAAAATAACTTGATGTGACCATTAAGCTTCCTCTGTGTTTCATGCTGTATTTTCCCTGGTAACCCAGGCTTTTAGCACTGTTGACAAATACAATCTGTGCTCACCCTACCTCTGAACCCTTCTCCCCCAACCTACTAGACAGACATTGAGTTATATCCTGTGTATTCTATGGTGAAAAAGACACACCTGGTTCTGAAGGGGCACATGCACTAGAAAGTTAATAACAGAGCTATCAACAATAGCCAAAGTATGGAAAAAGCCCAGATGTCCATCGATGGATGAATGGATAAAGAAGAGTGATATATACTACAATGGAGTATTACTCAGCAATCAAAAGGAATGAAATCTTGCCATTTGCAACTACGTGGATAGAACTAGAGGGTATTATGCTAAGTGAAATTAGTCAGAGAAAGACAAATATCATATGGCTTCACTCATATGTGGAATTTAAGATACAAAACAGATGAACATAAGGGAAGGGAAGCAAAACTAATATAAAAACAAGGAGGGGGACAAAACATAAGAGACTCATAAATATGGAGAACAAACTGAGGGTTACTGGAGGGATTGTGGGATGGGGGATGGGCTAAATGGGTAAGGGGCATTAAGGAGGACACTTGTTGGGATGAGTACTGGGTATTATATATTGGGGATGAATCACTGGATTCTACTCCTGAAATCATTATTGCACTCCATGCTAACTAACCTGGATGTAAATTTAAAAATTTTTTAAAAAGAAAGAAAGAAAGAAAAAGATACACCTGGACTGTATTCTTGTAGTGCCTACAGTCTGATGGGGAAGGCAGACCCCATGTCAGTACACAGCTAAATAGGAGACTAGGTTGAGTTCTCTGAAGAAAACAAACAGGAAACTGGATTGATAATCGTTCCATTTACTGAGAGAATGAAGACTGAGGGGAGCCAGGGAAGGAAGTCAAGGGTTCCAACCCCAATATGTCATCCAGAGATGTCAAGTAGGTAGTCAGATATAGGAGTCTAGTGTTCAGGGGAGAAGTCTAGTCTAGAGGTTTAAAAAGTATCCTATTATCCTTCCAGGCTTTCTCAGGTTCTATCTCTTCTTGGAAGTTTTCCCTGATAACGTAATTCCTAGTGATCTCCCCTTCATGACATTGATTCATTGATTCATTGATTCAACAAATTCTCAGTAAGATCTACTCTGTGTAGACTCAGTGTTGGCTACTGCCCTCAAGGAGCGTATGTTCTAAGTGTGGAGTCAACATATAAAGTGGACAATTATAAGACAGACTGGTAAGTCCTGTGTTCAAGGGAAGTGCAAGGGGCTGCAGGAGAATGGGCCTGTGTATCAGCCAGGTTCTGCAGGAAGCAAATGGCCATCTCAGGTCAGTAATTTGAGGAGGTTCTATTCAAAGAGGTGGGCAGGGAGTAGGGAAACCACAAGGATCATGAAGTACCCTGGGGCTTGAAACATTTGGGCATCATTACCTCCCCAGGCCTGCAGGGGAGAGGGAAGAGGGTGGTTACAGGAACGCGGAAACAAGTAGAGCTCTGAGATAGGGCTGACAGAAGCTGGGAGCTTCAGCTGAGGAATGCAGCAAGAGAAACAACAGCAAAAGATTTTTTTTTAAGTTAAATATATCAGATGATGTTAAATGTTACTGAAAAACCAGGCAGAGAAGGGGGTTAGGGAGGGCAGCGGTAAGGAGGGACTAGGATTTGTATATGGGATGGTCAGGGAAGACCTCAGCCAGAAGGTGGCACTTGAGCAAAGACTTAAAGGAGGTGTTATCTCCAGGTGAGTCTTTCCCTGACCCCTTCAATCATCCCACCCCACTCCCCTGCCCAACCTGTCCTCAGGTCAGGGCCTTGTCTCCAATTTCTTTGGATTTGAGAGTCCCCTGAAGGCTGTTCTCAGACTATGGTCTCCCTGAGACAGAAACTCTGTTCCATCCTTTCTTTTCTCATCTAATAACAATAGGAGCTGCCACCTATTAAGCACATGTATCACGCTGGACCCAGCTCTGGGCCCGTTACACACATTGGGTCATCTGAGCTTCGTTGCAAACCTGCAAGGCACAGAAAAAGAAAATGAGTCCACTCTCCAAGAACCCCTTAGGCACCTGGCTTCTCTAACACGGTTCCTGCTCCATTCTCACTCCAGAGCAGGGGAAGTGGAGGACAGACCTTAAATTTCTGAAGGACCAAAAAAGGGAACGAAAACTAGGCATACACTTTATGTTTCCAGTGGGCACAAGGACCAAAGGGTAGAAGTAACTAGGAGGCAGTTTTTGTCAAAACGTGAAAACATCCTAACAATCAGAACTTTGGCTCCTCAGAAGCAATGAGCTGCTTGTCACTAATGGTGTGCCAGAGAAGCTGGACAATCTCATGTCAAAAATGAAATGTAGGTGGGGCACCTGGGTGCCTCAGTCCATTAAGCAGCTGACTTCAGCTCAGGTCATGATCTCGCAGTCCATGGGTTCCAGCCCCACGTTGGGCTCTGTGCTGACAGCTCAGAGCCTGGAGCCTGCTTCAGATTCTGTGTCTCCCTCTCTCTCTGCCCTTCACCCATTTGCGCTCAGTCTCTGTCTCTCAAAATAATAAATAAACATTTAAAAAATTTTTAATAAAATATAGGGGATTCTTAGGTGAGGGATTTGACCAGATAACTCCAAGGGTCCTTCCAAGTTAGGTTCTATCACTAAATGATTCTAGAACTCTAAGATGGTGTGATTTTAAGTCTATGATTCTAGAATTTTATTAAAACGAGATAATCCTTATCCTCAAAGAACTTGCAATCTAGTAGATGAGGTGGGCAAATAGTTACTTTTGATAAGCGTAATAAAAAGTCCTATAGAGTAAATGCAAGGCCCTGGCAGAATGGGGAAGGAACCAGGACTGTTTCCTCAAGGCTGATCTTAAGAACCACTCACGTCAGAATCATTGGGAATCTTTTTTTTTTTTTTTTCTTTAAATGTTTATTTCTGAGCTCCATTCCAGATCTCCTGGATTGGAACTTCTGGTGTGGCATCCAAGTCTACTTTATAAGAATGAGCTCCTAGGTGATTCTTAGGCAGACTGAAATTTGGTACTGCATGCCCAGAGTCAGGATGACTTTTCTGAGAGGTGATAATTGGACTGAGGAAAAGAAGTAGCTGGGTCAAAATACGTAACCACAGAAATAAAATGGCAGTACTGTGTTTTGATAAAGAATAGCAGTTTTGTACAGCATTCCCTCCATGTGGTAGATCTTTTCAAAATGATAGCACTTCTTAAATACAACCTGAGATTCTGTGATAAGGGCCTCAGATATCCTGGAACAGATCTTTGTTTACAAGGGAGCAAGAGCTGGTCTCAGTTTATCATTAATTAGTCCAAGGTGGGAGGCTGTTAAAGAGGGCTCTGATAAGGACTCCCACAGAGTCCCTGAGAGGCTATTCTCTGCCACTGTTCACTCTGCTGCCCATAGCCTCCTGGTCCTCATTTTCCAGCTGCCCCTGGCTGCTTATCTTTTCTGGAGCCTGCAGTGTCATCAGCAAGAAAGTAATAGTGTGAGGGAGGGCCTGGTGGCCACAAGTGCAGGGTGTTCTGGGACATGAGGTACAGCTGGACAACAGTTGTGTGGGCATGTGGGGAGCTGTCGACACTTGGAAGGAGGAGGCATAAGCTGAGGTGAAGGAGAGAAAGTGGCATAGTAGATTCTAAGTCTGAGCTCCGCTGCTGGCTTCTCGGTGAGCCTGGGCAAGTCCCTTCCCCAAGCTGGCCTCTGCATTCCTGCCTGGAAGAGACGGTTTGTGTGAGATGATTTCTGCAGTGACCACTGGCTTTAATATTTTGGATGCTACAATCTCATCTGACCCCAACCACCACCGTGTGGTGAAGAATGCATGCCAGGAACCGTACCCATTTTACAGCGAGGAAGCTATGGCCCAGCGCAGGGCAGTGACTTGCCCACCACCACACAGCCACTTAGGAGCAAAGCTTTATTCCCCCAACACCCAATGTTCAGCCTCGCCTTTTTATCAGTCTCAGGCTGGATAAACTGAAGCAAAGTGAGAGGCATTTGGTCTCCCGTCCAGGAAGCAGGCGCTGCAAGAGACGGAAGGATCGGAGCCCTCGGCTGTGTAAGGCCAAGCAGCTGGGCGGAGGCTCCCTAAGTCAGCCAGAGTAGAAGTGGGTGTGCTGGGGCCGGGCGGGGCTGGGGGAGGAGGCACCCTGGGGAAGGTTAAAGGGAGCAGAGCGCGGGTCGGGGCGCAGAGCCGAGGGGGCGCGCTGTGTGCTAACTGGCCACCCGAGCGCCAAGGGGTGCTGTGCGGAGGCACTGGGGAGCACAGAGTGCGGTGTCCTACCGACGGACGGGCGCCCCTCAGAGGCTTGCCGAGAGGCAGGTAAGGCGCACTAGCAGGGTCGGGAAAGCTGGGTTGCAGCTGAGGGTAGAAGTGAGGAGTCTTCCCGCTTCCCGGGAGAACGCCGACCCGAGGTGCAGAACGGCTCACGTACGGAGCTGATCCTCCCCAGACCCGAGCTGCAGGGATCCCGGGGCCCCACGTGGCGCGGAGCTGGGCTCCTGGCACACCCAGCCTGAAAACCATGGGGGCTTGCACCGGCACTTACGGGCCCCCGGACCGCGGCTCGAAAGCTCTTTCCACGTCCACAAATGTGCGTGCGAACACCGGCTGGTCCGCAGCGAGAGCACACGCAGAAACACCCTTCTGGGACCCTGCGTGGTCTTTTTGCTCTGCCGGAGCTGACTTGCCCATTTGCTACTGCACTGTGTCCTGCGCCTAGGGACTTTCAAAGGCACACCTTCTGTTGCTAATAACAGAGGTCTAGGTTGGGAGTCGGGAGACTGGAGTTCCAGTTTACAGGTTGTGTAAACCTGTGCAAGTCCCCTACCGGCTGTATGCCTTGTGCTGTCTGTCTTTTTTTTTTTTTTTTAACTTGTTTTATTTTTTATTTTTTTAAACTTACATCCAAATTAGTTAGCATATAGTGCAACAATGATTTCAGGAGTAGATTCCTTAGTGTCCCTTACCCATTTAGCCCATCCCCCTTCCCACAATCCCTCCAGTAACCCTGTTTGTTCTCCATATTTATGAGTCTCTTCTGTTTTGTCCCCCTCCCTGTTTTTATATTAGTTTTGTTTCCCTTCCCTTATGTTCCTCTGTTTTGTCTTAAAGTCCTCATTTGAGTGAAGTCATATGATTTGTGTCTTTCTCTGACTAATTTCGCTTAGCATAATACCCTCCAGTTCTATCCACGTACTTGCAAATGGCACGATTTCATTCTTTTTGATTGCGGAGTAATACTCCATTGTATATATATACCACATCTTTATCCATTCATCCATCGATGGACATTTGGGCTCTTTCCATACTTTGGCTATTGTTGATAGTGCTGCTATCAACATGGGGGTGCATGTGTCCCTTTGAAACAGCACACCTGTATCCCTTGGATAAATGTCTAGTAGTGCAATTGCTGTGTCATAGGGTAGTTCTATTTTTAGTTTTTTGAGGAACCTCCATACTGTTTTCCATAGTGGCTCCACCAGCTTGCATTCCCATGCCTTGTGCTTTCTTTTCCTGGGTCACTACCTGTAGAATGGGCCTCTCCGTCTTGTTACCCCACACTCAGTGTGACATGAGGGGAAAGAGGTCTGGACCTGGGTGGGATTCTCTTATCTAGAAAGTAGATGAGTTCAGACAGACCCTTGTATGAAGGCCCATGAAGAGTATCTCCTCCTTTCCCTCCTCCCCATCTTCACCAATTTGCATATGGGGAAACTGAGGCAGCAGGGAGCTAGCTTGCCTAGGAACATACCAGGACCAGAGAGAAGCAAAACCCAAGCCTCCTCACTTCTAATCCAGGGCTGTCTCCACTTCACCTACAAAGGTGCATTGTAAAAGTGTAAGGTCCTCATTTTGTAATGCCATCTATCAACTTTGGTGGTTCCAAATGGAGGAGACCCCTGCCTGAGGCATGGAAACTGCTTTCACATTTTCTTGATTCCTCAAGATGATAACCAACAACGTTCTTCATCCCTCACTCACTTCATACATCTCAAAACACATTTCTATCCATACACTGAATGAGCAGGTGCTCAAAATACCTACTGAGAGGGAATTAAGGCAAAACCCCCATCTTACTGATGGGGAACATGAGGCCCAGAGTGGAGCCGTGACTTCACTGAGACACACAGCTAGACACAGCCAAATAGGGGCAGGTCTCTTGATTCCAATTCCTGTGTGTTCTCCATTAACTATAGGACTACCAAATGGTACCCCTCAATGGAAAGGGACTACAGGGCTGATCAGAGTATGAGAAACAAGGAAGGCTTCTGAAGGAGGAAAGTGTGTCAAGAATCAAGAAGAGTAATAAGAACCTGTTGGCTTCTTCAGAGGATAGAGAACTAAGGCATCGGGCGTGGGGCAACACTTGGTAATCTGGAGGTGGGGGTAGAAAAACAGAAAAGAAAACCAGGTGACCCGACTGCCCCATAATTGTCTCTTATGTTTCTATAATACTTGGCAATTTCTAAAACACCTTCCTCTGTTGTCTCCTCCAGTTCCCATGTGAGGTAAACAGGGCAGGGATAATTATCCCCATCTCATACATGAGTTTCAGAGGAAATAAATGCAGTGCTCAAGGTCACATACCCAAGCATACAGCCAAGATTGGAACCATGAAACGCACACATGAAAGGCAAAATCACAGGCTGGGTGACTGGAAATTGGACTGTGTGTGTGTGCAGTGGTTGGGTGTGTGTGGCCACACCCTGAGTAGGTATACAGGGAAGAGGGTGGCAAAGCCACTGCTAGTGTTTTGGGGCCAAGAATGTTTGCCCTTTGGATTGAATGGGATTCAGGTGCAGGGAACATCTGGGCTTTCAAAGAAGTCTTAGAATTCCTTCTCCTCTGAGTCACTTCCCCACCTGACTGAGACACCTTCTTTTCTTTGAGCCACCCCTTCCCCAGACCAAATCAAATATGTTTTGGCCTGCTCTTGCTTTTTAAGTACTGTAAGCTGTTTTCATGAATGTCTATGTGTGTACTGGGTAGGGGATGGTCTAATAAGAAATGGCATTGATTCATTTTTTTAAATCAATTTTTAAAATGTTTAGTTATTTGTTTTGAGAGATAAAGGGAGAGAGAACACAAGCAGGGGAGGGACAGAGAGAAAGGGAAAGAGAAAATCCCAAGCAGGCTCCACACTGTCAGTGCAGAGCCTGATGCAGGGCTCGAACCCACAAACCATGAGATCATGACCTGAGCCGAAATCAAGAATCAGATGCTTAACCAACTGAGCCAGCCAGGTGCCCCTGATTCATTTATTCTTGAGTGCCTACTATGTGCTTGGGCCCAGGGCATAAAGAAGTATGTGAGGCACAGGTCCCTGCCCTCACACCTCACAGCACATAGTTTAGCATACATATCTACATATATTGATACCTATACACACATACACTTTCAGTACAGCATAGTGCTCTAATAGGGTTTTATGCAAAGCACTTTAGGAACAGACAAGAGGGAAAGAGTAATTGGCTAGGGAGTGGGGAAGGGGGTCTCTCAGGAGGGAGTCTATAGAGGTGACATTAGAGCTGGGCCTTTAAGGATGAGTAGGAGTTCACCAGGAAGATAAAAAGAGGAAGGAAACTCCTCTGCCTAAGAAAACAGCATAAGGAAAGGCAAGAGGTGTGCAAATGTGAGGAATGTTTGGAGAATGGTCTGTAACTCAGTACCAGTTGGCACAGGGAACTGGGGAGAGGCAGAGTCATATCCAAAGAAGCTTCAATGACAATCTGAGAAGGTTAGACTTTCCTACAGGCAACGGGGAACTGATACTAGAAAGGTCCGTGGATGTGATACCAATTTGTGATCCCAGTTCACGGGGCTGTGAGACCTTGTGCAAGTGGTTTCCTCAGGGAGGGGTGCTCTATTTTCCTGTTTGGATGGGGATTGTACTAACAACATAATTATTAAGATCCCTTTCAGCTCAGATTCTATCTCTGTCTCCTTCCAACTCTTTGTTAAGGTCCATACCTTGAACTCCTCCTCCCACTCCACTGGCTCCCCAGTCCATGTGGTGATAAGATTACACAGGGACCAATGGCAAAATCGTGTGGTCCCAGGGATTGTCTTTGGATCTCCATCTGCTTTGTGCGACTTTTTCCCCCTCACCTCTCTTTACCACATTTCTAAACACTTAAGATGTTCACTCTGAAAGAGTAGCTAAAACAGAGCAGTGGGAAAACCAAAAGAACCAATGGCGGAGTTTCATTTTTCCCCAGAGAAACCTGAAAGAAAACCTAAGATGCCCAGTTCATCCTTCAGATGACAGCTTTACAGCTCCACCCCCAGGTTAGACACCTTTGAGTTCTAACTCACAGGGATGGGGAGTTGGGGGATGAGGTACCTGGCTGGCTCAGTTGGAGCATGTGACTCGAGTTCAAGCCCCATGTTGGGCATAGAGCTTACTTAAAAAACAACCAACCAAACAAACAAAAAAACATTTAGGAAGAATCTGTTAAGGTGCAGGAAATAGAAATAGCAATAGAGTGTGGAAGAAGAGAGTGAGCCTGGTGTTTTGGGGGATCAGGAGTGGGTCTAGAGCAGAAAGGACCATAGGAGATGAGATTATAAAAGAAGGTTAACTCCTCGTCCAAAACATGCCAACATCCACCGCCCCCCCCCATCCCTACTAGATCCTCGATTTGTGAGAATCTGCAGTACAGGAAAAAGTATGGAGTTAGAGGATATGATGCTACAGGACACAAGAAGACTGTGTTCCATATGATGCACAACTCAGATGCCAGGGAATGTTGCCATTGGTAGTGGAAAGAGCACCTTAACAGCACATGCCCCCAAAGACCTCGGTCCTCATCAGAGCTCTGCCCGTCACTAGTCTTGTCATTTTGGGCAAGTCACCCTCCCTCTCAGAGCTTCCATTTCCCCATCTACAAAATGGAGGCATTGGCCTAGAATCTAGATTCTAAATAATCTTTACAATCTCTTTCAGCATGGTCAGTTCCTATTAACTGGTCTATCTTCTGTTTCAAGTTAAGAACTCTCCAGAGCAGAGCTCTATCTGCCCCATTATGAACTTTATAATCAGTGACTATCTTGACAAGGGAAGCCAAGGAGCTCAGAAAGAGGAACAAAATTCTCATTGTTGCCAACTGCCAATCCTTGGACCTAGAGGCAGTTCACAGAGAACCAACTCATTCTTTATCAGCTTTCTGTCTCTCCTGACCCAGCAATGCCCTTGCACCCAGGCCCTCATTCCTACCCCAACCCAGTACCTAAAGATAATGTAAGAGTGGCGTCTTTGCTTCCCCTGTCAGAACCACAAACTTCCAGGTCTATCCAGAGGCCCCAGAAGGAGAATCTGAGGGATCAATGATTTCATGAACTTTTACTGCCCTCACTGAACCCTGCATTAGAGCCTACCCCATCCCCCACACTGTCCGTCCACCCTCATTTTCTGCACAGTCTCCCTCCTTCCCTGGCTAGATCACCTGGGCAGATGAACTGTTAAGAAAAAAAACCAAAGTCAACTGACTTGGCTCTCAGTTTATCTAGGCAGGAATATTCAGTGTAACTTAGTCCTTGTCTCAGGTACATCTTTAATCTGTGAGAAAAAAGTCTGCAGCCTTCCTTATCTTGTGATTCAGGAGCTCTAAAAAGACCCCAAAATACCTCTCCCACCAACCTGTACAATCTCCCATAATCTCACAGTGTGGTTTTGTGATTTGTACCTTTGTGGGATGTTAGAGCTTACTGCAACCTTGCCAGATTACATAGTTAAAGTGCCTTCATTTTATAGATGCAGACAGAAGCTGAGGCCCAGAAAAGGGAAGTCACATGCCCAAAGTCACACAAGTAGCAACTGAACCAAGACAGCTCCTTGGGTTTCCATTTCCTTAACTGTAAGATGAGGGAGGTTAACTAAAGGTTAGACTAAATGGCCTCTGAAGGTCCCGCCAGCCTCTGCTCTGCAAAAATAAAACCGTCACCACCCCTGTGCGGCACCTGGTACCAGACGCTGCAATTTTCTTCTTTAATTTTCACAATGAGTTTTGCTACAGATAGTGCTGATGCTGTGACCATGTATTACCCAGTCTCTCCAAATAGGTTCATTGGAAACATCATTTGTGCCTATGTAAAATATCAACCCACTGCCAGCTGCCACTCTGCCACACACATCATTCCCTTGGGGTTCAGGCTCTTTGAACCTTTTAGAGACTTCTGTTAAGATACTTGCACCCTTAGGAAAGGGAATATTTTAGTCTGCACTATTGGCAGCTCCCCGAGCAGGAGTCCACATGTTAAACTGAGGTTTATCACAAAGTCACCCAGTAGAGACATTGCGGGCCTGGGGTTGAGGGACAGCAATCAGATGTCCCTTAGCCACTGCACAGTTCCTGTAACTGCAACCCTAGGCTGGTCTGACCCAGCTGCTGCATAAAGGGGAGGGGAAGTTGGGGGGGGGTGTTGGTTAGTGCCCACAGCAAAGCTATTGCACAACCCTTGGGGCCCCAGCCTTAGGAGATCCACCCTGGTTCTGAAGATTTTTCTGTGTGTCTGATTTCTTCCTTCCCTGCCTCCTCCCCTGTTTTCCAGCACTGGGCCTTCTCAGCTCTCAGTGTCAACACTGAGACCCCAGATGTGTCCAGAGACACCCTGAAGAAGCTGAGGGGCAGGGGAGCCTTAGGGCACCCACAGGGAGATTTCTGAAGCTGATTCAGAGCCAGAGAATTTGCCTACTATTTGGTGAGTCTTCCAGATATAGGTTCCCCTTCCTCTGCCCTGTCAGTTAAAACTACTTTGCAAAGGATTTCTAAGAAAACTGGTAACAGTGACTGCTCCGGGAAAGAGTCCTGGACCACTGGGAATAGGGAGACTTCGTCTTCACTGTATGTACTGTGTATACATACTTACTAGATTGAAACATTTTTTTCACCATAATAAAAGTGTATGCTCAAGCAAGCCTGGAGGGAGGCAGGACAGGGATAATAGTCTTTTGTTGTTGTTTTTAATCATGGTTTAAAAAATACATGAAATTTACCATTTTAACTATTTTTAAGTATACAGCTCAGTATCATTAACTGTATTCACATCGTTGTGCAACAGATCTCTAGAACTTTTTCTTCTTGCAAAATTGAAACTCAACCCATTGAATAACTCCCGATGATGATCATTTCAACAGATGAGAAAACTAAAGCCAGAACATGGCAAGAAGCCCATTTCTTTCAAAGTGGGATCCTCCAGGCACTCCATCTATCTGTTATCTGCCTGTAAAACTGCCCAAGGCCCCTTCTTCCCTAAGCCATTCCCCACATACCTCTCACAAATCACATCTGTGAGATCTTAACTCCTGCCCCCACCTTGTCATCCCCATGGTCCCAGCTCAGGACTCAGTGTCTTCTGCCTGAACTATTTCAGGACCCTTGTCATTAGGTTCCCTGCCTCAATTCTTGCCTCCTCCAGTCCATATGGCAGCCCGACTGTCCTTTCAAAGCATAGATCTCATCACTGTATTCCCTTTTAAAATACTGTTCCATGGCTCTTCCCCAACTACAGGATAAAGTTCCAGCTCTGCAGCCTGGCACTCAAGGCTCTCCATGATCTACTTCAGAGAAGTCTCTCTCTATTCCACGGTCTACGTTGTTTTTTTTTTTTAATTTAAATTTTAATGTTTGTTTTTGAGAGAAAGAGACAGAAAATGAGCAGGGGAGGGGCAGAGAGAGAAGGAGACACAGAATCCAAAGCAGGCTCCAGGCTCTAAGCTGTCAGCACAGAGCTCAACGTGGGGCTTGAGCTCATGAACCATGAGACTGTGACCTGAGCTGAAGTCAGCTGCTTAACCGACCGAGCCACCCAGGTGCCCCTCTTCTAAACATTCTTGTTGTCATGCTTGTTTACCTCTTTGCTTTTCTTGCCTTCTCTACTTCCTAAAAGCCCTTCAAGGTCCAATTCAAATGCCTCCGTCACTGAATACTCTCTGAGTCTTGATCAGAATTTGTCCCTTCTTTCTCTAAGCCCCAGTAGCCCTTGGCTTGTTGCCTTCATAATACATCAGCTGGCAATGTCCCTAAGTTCAGGGACTGGGTTTGAGCCTCCCCAAGCTCCCAGCATGAGGCCTGCCTAACAGTGGGCCTCCATACATGATGACAGGCTGAATGATGAGTTGAGCCATTAATTTCATTGTGCTGCTCCTGCTTTCCATTGGTCCATACAAGGGAAGAAGAAGGCACAAATTTCTTACCTGACAATTGAGGTAGTAGATGAGAATCTCTGCCTTCTGGATCTTAACTCCACGAGCCCTTGTTCTCTTTCCCTCCTCGGTCCAGACAAGGTAGTTCAAGTACTACTTACCAGGGAGCCCCAAAGGCCTTGCACGAAATGTAGGCCAGTCCTGGGTGATTGCTGTATTATTTAAATTCTTCCCCCTAACTTCTTCATTCATAGAGTTGTTCATGAATATTGATCGTGGTCATAACAGTCATCTTTTGTTTGGAAGAGACCATATGTAATATTCAAGTTTGTTAGTTTCAGTTAGGTTGACAGATCTACCTAGATAAAGGAGGGCTTTGGAACCAGTTAGTGAACTCTGAGTGATTGGCCTGTGGAAAAGTCCCTAAAATAGCCATTTTTACTGGAGACTATTGAAGGAAGAACAGCCAGCCAGTTACTAGGTAGACCCCTGCGGAAACACAACACCCAGCCAGTCTCAGGGTAATCCCCTAGACTTGAGGGAGAGATACAGTCCTGCTGACCAGGAGCATGTGGTCTGCTAATACCCTTATCAATAACAAGAGAATAGCCACACAGTGCCTTACATGTAAGTGCTGGTCAAAAGGGAGGGCTGCAACAATAAAGCTTGTGGAATATGGTTAAAGGATAGAGAGCACTCAATGAAGTCTTCCTGAAAGAAGTGAGTGTGGATGGAGCCTTGCTTAAAGAGAATGACATGATTTTTCAGAGATTAGGATACAAGGTTGTCTTTAGATGTTTTTCTGTATTATGGACTAAGGATCTCCAAGAAGAAGGGGAAGGAACATTTATTATACACCAGGTACACAGTGACTTTGTGTCAGAAGGCAGGAGAGTTGAGGTGCCTGTCTCTTCCCTCTCTGGGGTAGGAAAGCTCCAAACCAGACTGAGTTTTCCTTTCACTCCCCTGCCCTCAGGTTCAACCCTGTCCTTCTTTTCCCTGGTGTCTTCAGTGGTTATCAGCCTCTCCCTGTTTCCCCCACCGCCTCTTTTCCAACAGAATTTCCCCTAAATAGCTAGCAATACCTAGAGCATTTGGGACATAATGTGCTTAAGAGATCAAATGACCCAGCCTCTGGCCTCCAGGTAGGGTGAAATTTAAGCCATCCCCAAACTTCTTGTAAATGCTGTCCGTGGAATATAAAAAAAAACTGTGCTGAAGGAGGGCTCTGGGTAATGTCTTCTGATGGTGCCACACAGTCCTGCCGAGAGCTGGCCCAGGAGCCAAAGGAGCTGTAAGCCGGCCATCACAGAGAAGGACTCTGTCTTGGCTCTACTTCCAATATTCTCTGTGATCATGGACAGGCCACTTAATTCTCTCTGGGCCTCAGCTTCCCTTTGTATAAAAATGGAAGGAATTAGAGTAAATAATCCCTAAAGCCCTTGTAGCCTAAAGCTCGGTGATTTATAGAATAAAAAAAAAAAAAAGATTAATATGGGTTACAATGGTTGAGGAAGGCTTTATTCCACAAGTATTTATTGAGCACCTACTGGATGCTGTCTTAAGTGCTTGCATATAGCAGTTAGTAAAACAGACATAGTCCCTGCCTTCATTGACTTGGCAGTCTAGTGGAGAAGACAGACAAGTAAACAAGTAGGTAGAATAAACTGTGATGTTGGGATTTTCGCTGGGGTTTGAGGGAGTCGGGATGGAATTCAAGCTGCAGATGACAGAAGCTATCCCCTTTCTCTTTTCTGTCACCAACAGAGCGTCCTCCAGTTCTTTTCCCACTTCAATCCCTATTGCTATGGAGACCACCAACGGGACTGAGACTTGGTACAAAAGCCTGCACGCTGTGCTGAAGGCTCTAAATGCCACTATTCACAGCAACCTGCTCTGCCGGCCAGGGCCAGACAACCTGACAGAGAAGCGACGGGCCAGCCTACCTGGCCGTGATGACAACTCCTACATGTACATTCTCTTTGTCATGTTTCTATTTGCTGTCACTGTGGGCAGCCTCATCCTGGGATATACCCGCTCCCGCAAAGTGGACAAGCGCAGTGACCCCTATCACGTGTACATCAAGAACCGTGTGTCTATGATCTGATGCTAGGGGGCCAGGAATGGCAGAATATCAAGACACCAGAACTCAGTGCTGGACCACATCAGGCCTCAGTGTCCTCATCTATAAGATCAACAAGAAAAAGGGCTAGAAGAAATCATTAGGGTGGGAGGAGAGGGGCTGGGAGACCTGGGCCTTGCGGATAAAGATTTTTTTTTCCAGCAAAAGCAGACTTTTGGGAGCCCCATGAACAAATATATAGAAGTAGCAAAAGATAGTAAACACTACTGGTCCAGTGGCTGGAGTACTGGGAGCTAGGAGCTGGAGGCTGGAGGAAGGAGAAAAGGAAGTTGTAGCAGAAGCAAATGAAACGGGAAGATGCACGGAGATGTGTTTTTTGATGCGTTATCTTCAACGACCATGAAAAGCAGCAGTGATTACCATATCACAGATAAGAAATGAGTAACGTTACTTATTTATATTTGTTCACATTTTATATTTTTCCAGACATTTAACATTTGTGATTTTACCCCCTGTGAGGGAAGCAAATTAAGTACCATTCTGCCCATCTGGGCCAGAGTAGTGCCATAGCTGGAACGTAGGAGCTCTGGTTTCCTTGCCTAGTGCTTTTTAAACATGGGACAGGATCCAGACCTGAAACTTACACAATTCTGGGGGTCCCCTTAAGAAAAAGAATTCAAAATAATTTTGCTTTTGCAAATATTACAAAAACATATTGCCATGTCAATGCATTACTAGGACCCCTCCCAAGACCCTAAGGAGCCATGCAAGTGCAGGGCCCTGAATGTTAAGGCTCTTTAGTTCCATGATTCGTGCACTTCTCCAGCCAGGTCACAGTGCCCTTCCCAGCTACATCTCCAGTCACTACCTCTAACACAGCCTCTTCTGATTTGATTAAACTCTGGGAAGAATTTTCTGACACCAAATTGAAATCTGCTTCTAGAAGGTTATTATCACACCTAGAAGATTACCATATTAAAAGAAGGAGAGCATGCAAGGCAGGTACCTGGTTCAGTGGAAGGATTCTGGTACATGAACTGAGTGGTCATGCCTTTCTCTGATCCTTTTCCCACCTCCTCACAATGAAACAGTTCAACTTGAAAGTCTCTAAGAGCTCTACTAGTTCTGACATTCTGGTCTTCACATACATTAGATTAAAACCATAAAATTGTGTTTGTAGGTCAAAAGCAGCTGAATATCAGTAGTTTTCATATGGTTCAGCCTAATATGTGCAATGTGACGAGTGAATACCTTACAAGCTACAAATCCCCAGCTGGAACCTCGCACTGTTCTGTTTGATTTCTGTTTAAGGGATGTACAAAGGGTCTCCAGAAAACCCTACTGAAACATACATATTTGTATATAGCAAAAACCCTGAAAGAATATTTTGATAGTAATTATCTCTGAAAAAGAAGGATTGTGATTTTCCCTTTTTTACTTAAAAAATTATGCAATATTTGATTTATCTGACCATAAGTATGCTACTTGTATAATCGGGGCAGAGGGGGGAAGCTACTTCCACCTTGAAAAAATAAAAATAAATGCTTGTGTGTTTCTTGAATGGAAGATACAGAACACATTCATTCCCATGAGCAGTCAGTTGTGTTAACTCCCTGCAAAACTGTGCTGAGCCCCATATGTGCTCAAGCCTTTCCTTAGTTTTTCTTTTTTTTTTTAATGCTTATTTATTTATTTTGAGAGAGTGAGCATGAGCAGGGGAGGGGCAGAGAGAGGGAGAGAAAATCCCAAGCAGGCTCCATGCTGTCAGTGCAGAGCCCAATGTGGGACTCAGTCCCACACCCTGAGATCATACCTGAGCTGAAATCAAGAGTCAGATGCTTAACTGACTAAACCACCCAGGCATAGCTTTCCTTAGCTCTTCTTGAAGGAGAAGGTAGAGACCTATTTAAGAAGATTTGACATATGGGAAGACAACAATTCAGAAGTCTACAGTTGAATGAGACTTTAGAGACCACCCAGTCCAAAGTCCCAAATAGGAAATGGAATCAAGAATAGGAATGAATGGTCATGCTAGAAGGGTTTTAAGAAATGAGATTGGGTAGATTTTGAGGAGTCAGAAAAAGGTAGAATTTGAACTGGGTTTTGAAAAGATAGGACTGATCTAAGTGGGCACAGCAAAAGAAGAAAACAAACCAAGGGAAGCTTGAGGGTAGAAATGTGGTGAAACCACACGCCTAAAGAGAGTGGTTGGCTGGGAAGTTGGGCAGGAAGCAGACCCAATGTGGCAACTCTGGGACTTCAGTGTCCCTAACCATGGTAGTGGCTCTCCTTCACAGAGTCCTTATGCTTACAGGATTAAATAATAAAATAATATAAATTCTTTTGCTTGCAAGTTGCAGAAACCCGGTGTATATTAGCATTAACAGGAAAGAGGATTTGTTGAAGGGAGCATGGAGCAGTCAGTCACAAGTTCAAAAGAAGAGCTACTCCTGAGTAGCACCAGGGCAACTCCTGAGCACCAGGGCAGCTCCTGAGCCTAGAACTACTTATTTGCCTGAATTCACAAAGTAAGGGCTCTATATACCTCGTTACTACCCTCCCCACCCTCCAGCTCTACCCCATCCCAAATGTTTGTGAGTTAAGTGGCAATACCCTCTCAGCGCATAGGAATTTTTATCGGCACCGGTTCTGCCCTCTGCTGACCAGATCCCAGAACATCACCTTGAGCCCTCAAAGCAAAACTTCAACAATCCCTCATTCGCCAGACATTTATTGAGGGCCCACTACGTGCCAAGCACTCATCTAGGCACTCTTGGAATACATAAGTAAAAAAGATCAAAGAAACCCCTGCTCTAACACTTAAGAGCATTTATTATATGTCAGGTAGTGGTCTAAGCATTGTATATACATTAACTCATTCAGCTTGTAATACCCATATAACAACGCTTATTAGTAGGTATTCCTTATAATTACTTCAGTAGAGCCCACTAGTTCTTCATCTAACTGCTGTACCACATTCGATCCAACTTTGGCACCATGGTACACCCAACCCAGGGTGTGGATCTGAATTGTCCCTTGAAATGAATGGGAAAGTGATCTGCGGAAATGGTAGCAGGGCACTGACACTGATAGGTTGAGGTTGGGTTCCCTAGAAACAGAATTTGAGACAGGCATTTATTGATGGGGCACTTTTCAGGAAAAACCTTCAAGGGAGAGAAGGAAGTAGATAGGAAAGGGAAAGAACCAAAATGTGTTCTCATGTCCCTGGCCTAATCCTCAGGGAACTGTTCTACATGGCAGGGGCACAAACCACACAGCAGGATTACACCCCTTGAGGCAAGGGGGATGGCTCTTTATGCCCCCATATAGTCAGTCATTGGTTGTGGACCACCCTGGTTGGGAGGGGGGACAAGAGGAAGGTTGTAAGGAGGATCTCATCAACGGAGGGCAATTCTCTGGAGACAGGTGATGGCTGCTAGAGGGGGTACTTAATCTCAGAGGGGCACTTGACAAGAGCTTAGTAACATGACCACCACTGGCTCCAAGGCAAGTAGGCAAATGAGGTTCCTGCCTGGGCAGCGATGTCCTAACCAAATCTCTATTACTGTGGAAGGGAAGAATGGATTTCGGTGGACAGCTAGTGGTCTTCACCCTACCCTCCTCACTCTTTCCCCCAGGACTGGCCATGAAAGAAAAATGTACAGCCTTGTCAAGAAGAAAGACGTGCTGTTACTCTGATTTGGTCTTGTTTTTTGGGGGGTGTGGGGGTTGGAACCTTGTGGGTATAACTAAGCCTGTCCTGGCAGTGTGACTTTTACTCATTTTTTCCCCTGGTATTGGTGAATCTTGTCTCATCTCTCTTTGTAATGGCAATATCCAAGATGTTGGTTTAAGCATAAGGGAAATAGACAAAGCAAGGCTTTCAGCCAGCCTTGTGTAGGAAAAAGAATCCTGTTTCAGGTGCCACTAAGAAACCAAGAATATGATCTGCCTAGATGAAATCAGAGGACCCATCCGTGGCAGTGGTTAAACACTGACAGAGAATGAGCTCCTGGGGAGCAGGAGAGTCAGAAATTAGTGACCAGGAAAAAGTGAAGAAAAACTAGTTTTTGATGTGCAGCCAATCTCTGCTAAGCACTGTGCTGAGAATTTGCATGTTACCTATTTCACCTTCCCCAAATCTCTTAACTTTTTTAAATCCTCATTTAATAGATGAGGAAACAGAAGCTCAGAGGTGAAATAGCTTCTTTAACATTCACTTAATGCGTGAGGCTGTCTAGATTTTAACACTGACTTGCCTGCATTCAAAGCCCATGTTGTCTCTGATGTGGGAAACAATGGCAGAAGAAAAAAAAAATTAAATTTCCTGACAACTTAACAGCCCATTGACAAGTCCTTGGGACAGGCAGAGTGACCTTCCTCTAGGAGCTCAGCTGCCTGGATGATGACACTTTGCTAAGGGCAAAGGCAATCTTAACATTATCCCAAGCTCCAGGATCCTGTAAGTCTACTTAAACATATAAAAATTGCTTTGGAGGGGCACCTGGGTGGCTCAGTCGGTTAAGCGTCCAGCTTCAGCTCAGGTCATGAACTCATGGTTTTTGAGTTCGAGCCCCTCGTCGGACTCTGTGCTGACAGCTCAGAGCCTGGAGCCTGCTTTGGATTCTGTGTCTGCCTCTCTCTCTGCCCCTCCCCCGCTCATGCTCTGTCTCTCTCTCTCTCTCTGTCTCAAAAATAAATAAACATTAAACATTTTTTTAATTAAAAATAAATAAATAAATAAAAATTGCTTTGGAAACTTCCTTTATCTCTACCCCGCAAGATATATGTTGACAATCATACTCCAAGCTTACAGCCCCCTGATATACATGTGAAGGGTCTCATGACTGAGTTTTTACTAAACAATAACAAATGATCTCTTCTTAACAGCAGCTAGCCCTTCAAGGTCCTGGAAACCTTGTTTCCAAAATTCCTTAGAGGCTTACTCTATCCCTAAAACCCTCTCCCAACTTGAAAGTATATAATCAGCCACCCATCACAACCCCAGTGCAGCTCTGTCTGCCCAGGGGTCCTGTCCCCATGCTTTAATAAAACCACCTTTTTGCACCAAAGATGTCTCAAGAATTCTTTCTTGGCCATTGGCTCTAACTCCAACACCTCAAACCACATCATCCCCACCATAGCTGGCTCCTTTGAAAGTCACATTAGATCCTTTCTTGAATGTAAACCCTTCTAATCTCCCAGCAGACTGTGGCTGGCCTCTCTGTTCCCCTTCAGGGATCAAGTAGAGCAATCACAATCTCATCCCTGCCCAGCTTCTTCCATCCTCAATCAAGATGCCTCAAAGAGAAGAGAGGACATTGTCATGATTCTATGGGAATAATAAGCCAACTGGGATGGCTCTCGAGTGAGGCTCCCTGAGTCCCTACAACATTGACTCCAAACACTGGGGACAAGGGGAACAGAGACACCAGCCACAGAATCTGCTGGGAGATTAGAAGGAGTTAATCTCAAGAAAGCATCTAATGTGAATCATTGTTGCATCTCCCTTAGTCAGAGACAGGATGGGATTATTTAAGTACATTATTATGAAAAGAGCTCTGTGGGACAACTACAGGCTGACAGTTCTGCTTTTGGTTTATTATGTATTCATTCATTCAACAAATATTTATTAGGTACTTAGTTGTAGGTAAAGTGTTTGGTACTAAGAGAACAGCAACAAATAAGGTAGGCATGGTCCCTTGCCTTCA
This sequence comes from Lynx rufus, assembly GCF_022079265.1. Classification (NCBI taxonomy): domain Eukaryota; kingdom Metazoa; phylum Chordata; class Mammalia; order Carnivora; family Felidae; genus Lynx; species Lynx rufus. Next base: position 57,707,740 of record NW_025814897.1, read on the forward strand.
TGGGGGCAAAGATTAGCTCACCACTTCAGGTTTTCTACCTATAAAAACATTCTATTTCTATGAAGTTTTACTTTGAACCCATCTCTGCCCCTCCCTAACATAGACTGAGGCTACTTTCACCCATCTTACTTACAGTTACTGCCCGGTTTATGATTCTCTGATCATTTTTACCACGTTGTACTCTTTTGGCACGTCTTTTTCCCTCCAAGAAACAATGCAAAGGTGCAGACAGGGACCATGTCTAATGTATCTCTATGCCCCATCAACTAGGATAAAGCCTGGCACAAAGTAGATGCTTAATAAATATTAGAATGGATTAACATTATTATGAGTATTGTGCTACATAACCTCTCACATGTATATGTACTACCAATCTTTCAAACTATTTCTCTCTCCATTATCTCATTTGGTTTAGAGAATTTTGTTCAGTGGTTTCAATTGAAAGTGAATATGAGAGCACTCTGTAAAATTTAAATGGTGAAGCAGGGCATCTGGGTGACTCAGTCAGCTGAGTGTCTGACTCTTGATTTGGGCTCAGGGTATGGTCTCACGGTTCGTGGGTTCGAGCCTTGCATCAGGCTCTGACAGTGCAGAGCCTGCTTGGGATTCTCTCTCTGCCCCTCCCCCACACCCTCTCGCACGAGCACGCGGGCACGCTCTCTCAAAAATAAATAAACATTTAAAAAAAAAACTTTAGTGGTGAAGCATTGTTGTTGAGCTCTCTTGCTAGCCCTTAGGCTGGGATAATTTAGGTGACGTACTTAAGGTCATGTAGCAGGAGTGTATGCTAGAATCTGTCTCCTGATTTTCATTTCTGGACTTTTCCTTCCTGCATCAAGGGGAAACTGACAAAAAGAGAGGAACAAAGTACTCAGGAAGCCCATGAATGTGAATGCAAACTCCCACGGGTGGATTCAGGGTTCTGTGCCCAGATCTTTCACATCACCCAGCTGCTGGGAATGTGAGCTGCTCCCGGCTCCCAGCCGCATCTCTGTGTGTTGTCCTGGACCACAGATAACTATTTCACCACCCCTCCTGGAGGTGACTCACAACCAATGACAGACTGATGCAGGGATATATAAAGTTCTGGTTCCGTGGCATCAGTTTGGGACAATTCAGTTGCCACCTCAACTCCAGACCTCCTCGTTAGGATCAGATGAGGCTTCAGTTGCAACCACTGTGTGAGTTAGCTTCTCCCTCTGTCTACTCCTGTGTCCTCACTTACTGAGGTACCTGCCCCCCCAAAACCTGCATGCCACTCTCTATCTCAGTCTGGTTCTAAGGGAATCTTTCCCTGGAGATAGAAATGACAGAAGAATGAGAGGACAGAATATAGATGGGGGCAGTTAGTGGTTCTAACAAAACGAAAAAGAAGATGGGACAGTGATCAGTTCTTTGAATAAGAACTAGAGAACTTGAGAAAAGAGCATTATGGTCATTGAATAAGAACTAGCCACTAGAGGGCCCAGCACTACAGGTCTAGAGCTCTGCTGCTAAGTTAGAAGCAAAATTCTCATTTTGCCCTTCACTTGGCAGATGCCCAGCATAACTATGTGCACTATGTGCACTAAGTGGCTGAACAGTTCCTGTCCTTTTACCTCGTCCATGAACATCAGTGCCCTAGCCTGTTCTAATACCGTTACCAAGCCCTCTGTTCCATTACATATAAACTCCTATATAAAGCAAGGCTTCCAAAGCCTGTGTTTTTTCCACCCACTGCTCATTGTTCTCAAGGGGTTCAGAAGATCTGAAATGTAGAATTCCAAATGGTTGGTTTGGAAAATTCTCACCCACAAATTGGGAGAATCAGCAACATATTCTCTCTAGTATTGTCCTTTCCCTACCTCCTCTGCTTCCCCAGTTTGGAGTAAAGATAAGAGCTGCAAGCTTAGATGTGAAATATAGTGGCCAAGGGAGAAACAGGTTACAGGAGACTTCACAGAAGACGAAAAAGTTTGAGGCACCTGGGCGGCTCAGGAGGTTAAGTGTCCGACTCTTGATTTCGACTCAGGTCATGACATCATGATTCATGAGATGGAGCTCTGCATTGGGCTCTGCGCTGACAACGTGGAGCCTACTTGGGATTCTCTCTCTCCCTTTCTCTCTGCCCCTCCCCTGCTTGTGCATGCACACTCTCTCTCTCCCAAAATAAATAGATAAAAATTTTTTAAAAAAAGAAAAAAGAAAAAGAGGGGCACCTGGGTGGCTCAGTTGGTTAAGAATCCCACTTCAGCTCAGGTCATGATCTCGTGGTTCGTGGGTTCAAGCTCCGTGTTGGGCTCTGTGTTGACAGCACAGAGCCTGGAGCCTGCTTCAGATTTTGTGTCTCCCTCTTTCTCTGCCCCTTCCCTGCTCATGCTCTGTCTGTCTCTGTCTCTCAAAAATAAACATTAAAAAAATGGTTTTTAACTTTAAAAAAAAAAAGAAAAAGTTTGAGAATATGGTGTAATTGAATGAATTAAATCAATTAATTTTTTTTTTCTGCTTAGTAAAAAGACATAGAACATTTTCATCTGTACCCTTTTTGGAAGGACAGTTAGTCCTTTGTAGGTTGGGAGGCTTTCTTTACCTCAGGGGAAAAACATTTAGAGGTCCTTTTCCAACATATATATTCTTGAAGGGACAAAGCTGGATTATTTGGGAGGGTGACTCAAAGCCAAGAGGATGAAGGGGTGGTGGGGACCTGCACTTGGCTCTCTCCCAATATTTTTGGCAGTGGTAACTATAAGGATGCAATGGCTTTGGGAGTCATACAGGAACTCTTGGCGGCCAAGTTTAGATTAGAAAGAGTAGATGCCTTGACCAATTGGGCCAGATACATCAGACTACAACACACCTCCCTGAACAGTGAGCTACAACTATGATGGGCTAAAGACACTTCCCCAGGTTTTCTAGGTTGGGGAAGCCCTGAGATTTTGGCATCCCCATAAAAGCTCTGAAATTTTATGTCCCACTAACCTGGTAGGTGAGAGTGAAGCTAAATTTAATTAGATTTGAATTAGAGAAATTAAAATTTGACTTGATTTGATTTAGAAAAAAGTAAAAAAATCTAATGTTCTTGCACTCGTTATTGAATAAATTAAATGAGTTCCAATAGTTGGTCCTCTGATATCACAATAGCAAATCTAGTGTGGTCAGGTTTAATAAAAGGATAGTAATAATCCTTTGAGAGATTACCATGTGTTAAGCAATGCATTATTTCATTTAATCCTCACAATGACCTATGAGGTACACTGAGACAGAGGAGCACAGTGGGTCACCCTAGGTCACATGGCTAGTAAATGGCAGAACCAGGTTTGTTGGATTCCATGTCTGTCTGACTTCTACAGCCACTCATTCCCTGCCATCTAGCCATGTTTTCACTGACATCTAATCCATCACTCCCTAATTCATTTAGCCAGATAGTCACTTAGACAACAAATGATATTAATGCAGTGCTTCTGTTACTGGAACAGTGAGATAGATCTCCCAGTAGTTCGAAGAACAAAAGACTCTTAGAATTATAGAATGTTTGCACTGGCAGCTGGTCTAGTGGGAAAAGCAAGAGCTTTAGAGCCCTGTGGGCTAGCTTGGAATCCTGGCTATTCACTCCCTATGTGACCTTGAGTAATTTATTTGACCTCCTTCATTCTCATCTTCTGTAATTGTATATCACAAATAATAGTACACATATATTTTCACTAGACTGATGTGAGGATGAGAAATAATATTAGAGACAACCTTTCTCTTTCTCTCTCTAGATACACAAACACACACACACAGGATCAGCTACATAATGTATGGGGCCCAGTGCAAAATGAAAATGCAGAGCTTCTTGTTTAAATATTACTAAGAATCAAGATGAGTCAAGAATCAAGATGGTGACAGCAGATGGTAACCATTGATTAAGTCAAGCATGGGGCCCTTCTAAAGTCAGGACCCTGATGGCACATCAGTGCATGACACAGAGTAAGTGTGCAATAAATGGTAGTCCTTTTTTCTCTCTAGATCATTGATTTCAAACCTCTCCTTTTGCAGATGAAGAAACTGAAGTCCAAAAATGATGAAAAAGGCAAATTAGTGGCAAAGATGTGACCACAACCCAGACCTCCTCTGTTCCCAGTCAGTAGTCTTTACCTCAGCATTTCCTAAGTGTGTTCTGTGTGGTAATAGATATTCCGTGAATAAAAGTTTCCATTTGTAAGCAAGTTTGAAAAACATTGGACTAAGGCTAAACAGATATCTTTTGCAGAGCTCTTCAGAGACTTTTCTATGAGCAACATGAATCTTCAAGACAAGGATATAATATGGAACATTCCCTCATAGTATCAATACGGAATCCTTTCTCAAGAGCATATTGGAACTCCTTTGGAAATGCTGTTCAACCAGTGCTGCAGAGCAGTGGAAGTTTCCATGGATTTTGATCTGTGGGGTGTGGTTGTTCTTAGTCTAAATTAGGAACAAATATATTCCTTCCATTAGGCCTTTCTGTCGGCATCTCTGCCCTGGCTGATTTGTAAGCCTGAGGTTATAAAAATAATGAAAACCAGACTCCAGGAAGAGCATACTTGTTTAGAGTCACCCAGCTGCATCCGAAGGGACATCACATCCACTCTGCCCTTCCTCCAGGAGCAGGAATATACAGACAAAACATACACATGACCCCCAAATTCCTTCCATTATAAGTAATTTGCTCACAGCCACCACATTTTAAAAGTAACAGCTAAAGGCCCACGTGATGGTACCCAAGAAGCCGGGAAATCATGCTTCTTGTCTTAGCCCCTCCACTTATTATTAGCCATTTGACCTACATGGTTAATTCATCTTCTCATCCTCTTATTTTTATTGAAAACCTTCTTGCGTCAAATTAATTTCTCCCTTCTTTGAACTACCACACATTTGTATTTTGTCTGTGACACTCCTTCCTTCTCCCCAGGCCTTTGAGAATCTCTATGAAACACAGTTTGAGAATCAGCACACTAGATGATCTCTATAGTTCCTTTCAGCTCTGATACTCTGTTATTCACATTTTTATATAGTTTTGCAAGCTCTTGCCTCTACCTCTTAACAAAGGACACTAGCTCCTTGAGAAATGTTCCTCTTAATTCCTGGGAGACTCAGAGAGTGATTCTCACGTGCTGTGTTGTTGGGATGCCAGGTGACACTGACCCTTCTGGGGTCCCCAGTGCCAGAACCTATTATATGGATTGTGCAGTGGAGAGAACACCTTTCTCCCCGTATCATGTTATACTTTGTCACATGGGCTTCCAGTAGGTATTATTTATGCCCTTTGACTCAGACTTTTATTAAAGCATCTCTTCTATATTTTGCTGATTCCTCCTCACCCCCATTCCCCTCCACAAATTACTAAGCATGTGCCAATGGTAGGGGTAAGGCTGCATCGAGGCTAGGAAACCAATCTGTGATAAACCTAATGTTGAACTTAGACTCCTCTTTGATTTTGAAGATTCTGTGACTGGATCCACATTGCCAATAATCCTCACTTTCCTTAGGATAAGTTCCCTCCCAGGAGACACCTAAAGCCCTCATGAAAAATAGACCTTTGGTGAGTTGGCCCAACTAGGTTGGAAGTGCTGGTTTGGGACCTCCAGGAAGTAGATGGCAAGACAGAGTAAGCAGTCCAAGAGGGGCGCCTGGGTGGCTCAGTCGGTTAAGCATCCAACTCTTGACTTCCGTCCAAGTCAGGATCTCACGGTTCGTGAGATCAAGCCCCGCATCAAGCTGTGCACTGGCAGTGTGGAGCCTGCTTGGGATTCTCTCTCCCCCCCCCGTCCTCCCCTTGCTCTCTCTCCCTCTCTCTCTCAAAATAAATAAACTTTAAAAATTAAAAAATAAATAAAATAAAAAAGTGCAATAGAGTTACTGGGAGAAACACTTTGTAAAAGATAAAGGGGAAAGGAAAGAGGAAAGCCTCAGACTGCAATGCAGTTCTGACACCGGTGAATGGAGGAGGAAGGAAGGAAGATTGGCCGAGAGCATAATAATAATAATAATAATAATAATAATAATAAATAATGCAGCTCTGAGAAAGCTGCAGGGCAGACTGCCCATTAGAGGAACCCCACATTGGGCAGGAAAGGCTTGGCTCTAGCACATCTGCAGTGCCCTGTCACTGACAGGGAGAAGGACAGGGAAAGCATGACTGGTGTATTAACACTGGTAGATTCCAAAGATGCTACAGCTAGAGGCTGTCAGCTAACTACACTCCTCCCAGGAGGCTCTCTGTATGGGAAATCTGAGCAGTGCACTCCCTATGCCTGCCACACTGGACATGCACACACCTGTGTGAATTCAAAAATGGGCATAGTTTAAGCTCAAACTGAGGCCTATTTTACATATTTATGACAAATATTTATTGGACCTATACAAGATATTGCACTCAACACTGTAATACCCCTGCCCTCTCCAGTGGAATGACTGAATCTGGGAAGATTTCAAATAATTGGGTGGGTTTTTATTACCTTTATTGTCAACGATAGGCATGTATTAATAGCCTATATTATATATTAATACTGTGTCAAGCATAGTGCAAAAGAGAACAATCCTTACAGAGCTCAAGGTAGGTTAGCAATCAAATATCCCTCACCCCTGCGGAGCTCCGAGGAGACTTTTGAAGACTTTCCTCGTGCTAATGACTGGATGCTCCAAGGACAAAGGATCCTTTTAGTAGAACTGGACTTGGAGGTTACCAGAGAGACCTTGAAACTGATCTGGCAGCCTACCAGGTGGCACAAGGGCATGCTCCACCCTCAGGACCCTGCCAGCCAAGATTCAGGATTTGCTGAAAGGCAGGCCCAACACCTGTTGTGGCTCCTGGATTAGAGTCAAAATTTGAGAGACACAAGGTAGGGAAGAGGAAAGAACTGGGAAAGAGGAAATTATAGCTAGAAAGATAAGACGGGGGGGGGGGGGGCTTTTCAGAACCATGCCAAAACTCATCCCAAACTAATCACCTGGCAAAACAGATAGTGTCGGGGTGGAAAGAGTACTGGGCCTGACATCTAAGCTCAGTTTCTAACTCCCTGGCTGACCTTTGTCATTCAATGCCCCTCTGGGCCTGTGCTCCTTAGCTGTAATCTGCAGAACTAGGCCAGGCATTCTTTAATGTTCTTCCATTTGAACAGTCTAAGATTCCAACAGCTTCCCTAAATTAATCTTGGGAGAGTCTGCAGAAAGGCATGAAAGAGAAGGGGTACAGAGTGAAAAGAATTTCCAGCGAAGCCAAGAATGATATGATATGATATGATATGATATGATATGATATGATATAATAATTATTATAACAACACAACATAACAAGCATTATGATAGGCAGTAGAGTGTAGGAAAGAGGACCAGTAACATCTCTAAAGTGGAGCTAAATTCATGATCGAGACATCCAGGGCATCGAAATGTGACTCTGTTCTATCTTTATATAGAGGTGCAGATGATCTGGGAAGGAAAATAGTTCTCCAGTCAGCTGGCTCTAAAAGATCTAATATTCCCGTACATTTCAACAATACACAAACCCCCAATGTTGCCAAAGCCAAGGAGATGGAACTGTCCCTGTCCTTTACTGAACCTTCAGTTTTCTCTTATAAAAACAAGCCATTCTACTCCCCTTTAAGTCTGCATTTGCTGTTTATTTTCACCTAGATAAGAATGCTGGGAGAGGAAAGCATAGTGTGGGATTTCTTTCAGGTCCAGTATTTTAGGATTCTAAGAGCAACAGGGTTCCAGGCGCCCTTCTCATTTATTTCTCCTACTGAGCTAAGTACCACAGTTTAAAATAAAAAACAAAAAATTGCAGGCAAGGGAATGGCATAATTAGCAGCCAATCAGGGGAAGGCTCCATAATCCGCAGGCCTTCAGATATAGTACCTTCCAGACTAGCTCCTCCGGGAGAGGATCGGGTTTTCTCTTGGGGTTTCTTCCTTTTTGAATTAAGCACCACTGAGGGCTACAGTCCAGAAACACAAACTCTTAACCTAGTCTCCAGCAAGATAAACAGGTCTAGGGAGATTGTATGACCTGCAGGGAGAGAGTGCTCCAGGTTCCCTGAGAGACCAGGCTAAAGTGAAGGGAAAGGGTATATTGTCCACGAGGATATAAGAGCAGCCACAGGAGGGCCATGCAGCCTAAATAAATAATGGCCTGTTTGGCAGCAGACCCAATTCTAGGACATGCTGGGGCCTACAGGTAGGGAGTCTGCTAACTCACTTTTGCCCTTTAGATCCCAGCTTAAACATTATTTCTTCTGGGAAGCAGGGTGCCACACACAGTTGTGCAGGTTGCAAACTGCACATACTTAGGGTGTGCCAATTACAGCATAGCTATTACAGATTTATATATTTTTATTATAATTTCCTGGCAGTTGGCAGCTAAGTATTTTGAGGAAAGGGCACCTTTTTTTTCTGAGTCCCAAACAGGTAACCATATAAGCTGTCAGTGACCCTTCTGTGGAGCTTTTACTAACTCAGATCGGGTTTAATGCCACTCTTACCTGCTTCAGAAGGACCCTGTACTCTTTCTATGTTCACATTTACCATACTTTATTACAATTACCTGTTTACTGGTCTATATTCACACTGTTTTATCAGCTTCCTGAGAGAAGAGACTATGTCTTGTTCAACACTGTACCCTGGGCCTAAGAATGGTGCTTGGCTCTAGCACAGGCTCAATGTATTTATTTGTCTTATATTTATTTATTCTGGGGAGAGTGCAAACAAGGGAGGGGCAAAGAGAGGGGGAAGAGGATCTGAAGCGGGCTCTGTGCTGACAGGTTGACAGCAGTAAGCCCAATATGGGGCTTGAACTCACGACCTGTAAGATCATGACCTGAGCTGAAGTTGGACACTCAACTGACTGAGCCACCCAGGTGCCTCTCAGTGGTATTTATTGAACTAATGAGCAACATATTCTGAGCCAGTCCGGTGCTCTTGCCCCAGTGGACAGAAAGTGTGGCATAACAGAAACCGTACTAGCCACATCCTGGATTCAAGACCTTGCTCTACCTCTTACAAACCATGTGACTTTCAGCAGGTCACTGCACCCCGGTAGCCTTAATGCAAAACAGGGATAACCCTACCCTCTCCACCATGGAGGATTATTGTGAGAAGCAATTTGAAATTACCACCTGGTAAATTGTAAAAATACTAAGCAGGAGAAGTAAGGGGCTGTTTCAGGAAAGCTGGATCTATGAGGGGCCCAGGACCAGGAGTAGCCTTATCTCTGAACACAGTAAGGAGTCACCTTCAACAGAAAACAAGAGTTTCTGGGTCAAGCAATACTTTTTTGGTTGCTGGGGACAGAAACACAAAAATGTCAAAAGGCAAATTTATTCCCTCATACAAGGGGAAAGTTGTAACTGGGTTTTCAGGACAAATGGAAACAGGCACAATAATGCCACAAAGTGCTCTGCATTCTCATTCTCCTCCCGCTTCTGCCCATCCTACCCTCCTACTCTCCCAGCCCTTTGCCTTTCTTTCTTGTCACCCTTAGGGGTACAGCAAAGGACATGGCTACCACTAGCTCCTGACTCCATCTCACAGCTTTGCCATCTGAGAAGGACACTTTCTGAGAAGGATAAACCCCTCCTCTTCATCCCAATTTGCAAAATCTCCCTTTGCCCTGGCTTGAGTGACACATTGCCTCTGTGCCAAGGGTGAGGGGTACTATGATTTCCACACCTATGGGAACCACATGATTAGAGTGGGGGAATCAGTGTTCAAGCAGAAGGGAGGCTACCGTTCCAAGAAGAGAAGGTGGGTGCCAGCCAGACAAAACAATAGATGTCCACTGCGGTTTTCTAAAGATCTTTCCCATCCTGAGACCTGAAATGTGACCATTTGCAATCACTTAGCTTCGGTTTGGGTTCTGCTCCTCTAGGCTTATTTTTTCATATACCTTCTCCAAGTTCCTTACAACAGAAGAAGGAGACCAGAAGGGTGACAAGAGCAGGGAGACAGGCAACTAAGTGAAAAGTTAGAGTCCACTCTCCTCACAAACATTCAATAAATAATCAGAGGAGCAAGCTTAGTTCCCTTTATGGAACTGATCCTACTCAGTTCACCGGCTCAACATCAGATCCTAAAATCCTCTGTGCTTTGGTCAGGTTGGGGCTCAAATGACAATGTTACTGAAATGGAATACTATTCAGCCACACAGACCACTTTCACTTTCTGTTCTGTAGCATTCCTTTCTTGTTTCTTTTCAAATACAGTTGACCCTTGAACAACACAGGAGTTAGGGGCACTGACATTCTCTACACAAAGATCTGAGTATAACTTTGACTCCCCCCAAATCTCTAACTACTAAAAGCCTACTGTTGACCAGAAGCCTTACTGATAACATAAACAATTAACACATTTTTTTGTACATTATATGTATTATATACTCTATTCTTACAATAAGCTACAGAAAAAAAATATATTTTTTTTAATGTTTATTTTTGAGACAGAGGGAGACAGAGCACGAGTGGGGGAGGGGCAGAGAGAGAGGGAGACACAGAATCTGAAACAGGCTCCAGGCTCTGAGCTGTCAGCACAGAGCCCGATGTGGGGCTTGAACCCACGAACTGTGAGATCATGACCTGAGCTGAAGTCGGACGCTTAACCGACTGAGCCACCCAGGCGCCCCCAAAAATATATATTATTAAGAAAATTGGAAGGAAGAAAAATTACATTTGCAGTACTGTACTGTATTTACTGAAAAAAATCTGCACATAAGTTGTACCCTTGCTGTTCAAACCTGTGCTGTTCAAGTCAACTGTAGTCTAACACACACAGGCTGGAGATGGAGAAATCATCTCAGAGAGGGGATATTTCTTACCAAACACCATATACCAAGGCAGTTAATGGCCAAACCAAGATCAGACTCCATGTCATCTGACACTTGCTTTTCACATAAAATATTTATTTATTTAATTAATTAATTTGAAAGAGAGAGAGAGCATACACAAGCCAGAAAGAGGGGCAGAGGGAGAGACAGAGAATCCCAAGCAGCCTCCACACTCAGCACGGAACCCAACACAGGGCTTGATCTCACGACTGCAAGATGATGACCTGAGCCAAAATCAAGAGTCAGAGACGTTCAACCGAATGAGCCACCCAGGAGCCTTTGTTTTTCCCAATATACCACCTTTTGTTTTTCTGAACATTTATGACTTGAAATATGAGCTATCCCTTAATCTCACCCTTTTTCCATTCTTTTGTCTCTCTGGGTCACCTATTCAATGCTTTCTCTAGGTCAGTTTTACTATATTACTATTCAGTCACCTCTAGGTCCCAGTCAACTGCTGTTGTCTTATCCTTAACTGTCAGGAAGGAAATTCCAATAGCAGAGGGAACCCTTCACCCCCCTAATTATGCAGTATTTTCTACACTATTCCTCAATGTGAACCCACCATTTAAACAAACTAGTCTTGCCTTGTGGCAAATTTTCAGGCATCATCTTGGCAAACTCTTGGTTATCTCTCAGATATCCATTTAGATCACTTTGTTTCAGGAAGTGAAATATATCTTATTTGGTCTGTCTCCTCAGTCTGGATCAGAAGTACCTCCTATAAGCACCCATTGTATCCCAAACTTCCCTCAACAAAACATTCATCTCCCTGGACAGTAACTTCCTGCTTACTTTGTCTCTAATTCCCCACTCCATTATAATTCTATGAGAACAGAAACCATTCTAGTTTCCCTATACTATTATTTTCCCCAGGACCCATCGAAGGGCCTAGCACATGAAAATGCTGCATAAATATTTACTGAATGAATGACTAGAACTCTGACTCCATGGTTCCTAATTGTTTGCATAGTAGTGATCAAATGACAAAAAGATGTGAATACTTCATAGTTGAACACATTATGTGTACGTCAAGGACTTATGTTAAAAGAACCCTTTGTACCAGCTATCACTATAATAAAAATTTTCTGTTTATAACATGGAAATGAAAAAAAAAATCAGCAGTCCATGCACAAAACTTCCCAAGATTCTTAAAATGTTTGCTATTGCTACAGGCAAACATCACCAGAGTAAAAAACCACCTTTTTGACATTACCCTCACCTCAAGAGTAGTCAGGACTTCCTGCCTCTGGTGTCTTCCTTAGTCTACTTGGTGTCCACAAATGGAGTGCTTGCTATGAGTCAGTCCCTGTTCTAACTTTTTACATGTATCATCTCATTTAATTCTTATAACAACCCTAGGAGGAAGGTTCTATTTTCATTACCTTTTAACAATGGGAATTTCAAGACACAGGAAGGTTCTGTGACTTGCCCAAAGCTATAAAGTGGTCTAAGATTCAAACCCAGCTTTTGCTCTTAATCACTATGCTATAAGATTTTCTTTGTACTGTTTACCCCCTTGACAACAACCTAATTTACACTGGCCTGTTCCTGTTATCCAAACACACCTTGGACTTTCCAACTCCATGCATCTAGAATATCCTTCTATTAAGAATTCAAGATAGATTATCTTATCAAATACTCCTATGTTATCAATAGCAAAGTCATAGTATGTGTCATAGAAAGATTACCAGCATTGGAACAAGGAGGACCTAAAGCCAAAGCCTGGCTGTCTCAGTCATCTGTGGCTATATAATAAATCACTTCATAATAGCAATTTACTACTTCTCACAGTTATGTGAGTCAGCTGGGCAGTTCCTCTGCTGGGTGCACCTGAGCTCACTCATGGGCCTGCGTTCAGCAGGAGTGTCTGTGGGGTTAGAAGGCTTGTCATGATCTCACTTACATGTCTGGGTTTGCTTGGGCACCTTCCACATGGCCTCTCGCACTCCAGATGTATGGTGGTCTTGGTGACAGGAGCTGAAAATAATTTGTGGCCGTATTTAATTTACCTCACTTCCTAGTTGGTTGAACTTGGGCAATTTACTTTTTCTCTCCTGAGATCAATTTCCTTATCTGTGAAACTGTGAAAGTTAACCCCAGGTGTCTCAGGTTCTCCTAAGTATTAAATGAAATAATACATGTCAAGTACCTAACAAACTCCTTGCCATATAACAACTATTTATTCAATGTTAGTTTCCCTTGCTCTAAATCATTAGTTATTTGACATTTCTAGGGCATGGAGTGAACCCATGCCTTCCTCCCGTTCCCCATAATCTCTTTCCAGTCTGCTTAAATCCTATAGTTCAATCAAAATTAAATGCTACTCAAACTTTCTTTAGAAAAATTTACAAAATCAGTAGCCTTCAATAACTGTCTATATTAGTAAATTCCGAAGTTCTGTGCATAAATTAACGGTTCTCAGCCTTTTTTTGATATCCCCATAGAAACAATAAAGTTATATGTGAAATGATTTATTGTTATGCACAATGTATCATTTCTGGCTAGCTGGATATAATTCTACCCTTTTTTCCCCAATTTAAGGAAGCATACCGAAATGTGAATGTCTTTATTGTCCTTATAATCTGCTCTAATTTATTTTATAAAGGCAAATAATTTATAAAATTTGCTTCATTATTAGAAACAAATTACTTGCAATGGTTCACTGGTCTAAATCACTCATTTGACCCTAAGCACATGACCCTTTGTTTTTAAATCTTTTAAAGGATATATCCTGTCTTACAGACTAGATTTAAAACACTAATAAAACCAAAGACTTTGATTTATATACATTCACACATATAAATAGATGCATTTATACTTAATTTATCCTGTAGTTCTATCATAGTACATTAAACATAATAGAAGGGCAATGCATATTTGTCATATACTCGCTGTTGAGGTTTGTGTCAACAATGAGCAGGAAGAGGCTTAGAACAGTGGGAAAAAAAAAACTGGATGTACAAGCGCAGGTTCCAAAGTTTATGTGCCAGCTCTCGGGCTCTGGACCAAGAAGTTACTCCCTTATTGAACTTCTCTGGTATAATGGCAGAAAACACTGGATGAAGAGAGTGAGGGCCCTTGGGTACTCAAAACTCATTATCTTAGGCCAGTGAGTCCTAAGTGTGTGTGGAGGTTACTTTTTATCAAACTGAACAGGCCTGATCCTTCTCTTCTCTTAGTCACTGATATACCCTAGAATGGGAAGGCAAGAGAGAAAGATAAATTTGGACTACATTCTCTTGGTGAGAACTGCAACAGCACCAGACTTTGAGTTTATTCAGTGTAGTTAAATCTTAATAGCTTTGTGCAGTTGCAGGGAGACAGAGCCTTTCTCTATATCTCCACAATTATTCTGATTACCGAGAGCTATTTTTATTAAATTGAACCAAGTGACTGTTTTCACAAAGTAGATTTCTCATCTCCAGGGGACTGGAGAGGGAAATATAGACATTCATAGGGATTATAAGCTCTCTACAGTCTATTTGAAAAACCCACCTTGCCAAATTCCTAACCGTGTAATCATTTCCTTCAATGCTTTTCTTCCTTATCACCATCAACTCATAAAAGTCCTTACGATGATATGAGTTTGCAGAATGCCTGGAAGATAGCAAAACGTTTGCTGCTTAACTAATCTCCAAGTGCATAAAGGACTGCTCTCTCTGTGATAATTCACACTAACAGTTTGTTATGGTTATATTTATATCTACCACAGGAGACACCAGAAGGTGCTTAATAAGTGCTTTTGGATTGTCTAGAATGACCTGTACATCTTGGTTCTTTTCCGAAGCAGTGGAGAAAACCTGAGAATTTAATCCAACTGTGGCTCTTAGGTGCCCAGAGGGAAGTCTATTATGAAAAAGAAAGAGGATTAAACCTTAGGGAAGTTGTTAGCAATTTAGCATTTCTGAGTCAGGTGGGAGCATCTAATTTGCTCAGTAAAGAGAGCAACTTCAGCTCCAGGGCGTGGCAACAACAAAGCTATACTAATACATAGCCCTCACATTTATTTAGCCCTTTATTGGTTACAAGATGTTTTCATATCTCTCGTCTCACTTGAGCCCCCGGCAACCTTATCAGGCAGATGTTATTTATCTTAATTTTACAGAAGCAGAAGCTAGGGCATAGGTGGCTTATATGACACGCCCAAAGTCACACAGCTAGGAAATGGCACAGCTAGAACAGGTACCAAGATATTCCTAGTTGAATTAATCAGGGCCTTTTCAAGACAGGAAAGAAACTTGACATAAAACAGCTTAAGAAGGAAATAAACTTTTGTCTTATAATAGTTAGGAAGGCATAGAAGATATTTCGATGATCTCCCCCCAAGATCTGTTCCCTTTTCTCTCGGTATCTCCCCTATTTGTTTTCATTATCCATGCTCCCCCTCCATCCCTACTGTGGCACCCATGTGCTTTGGGGGAAACTGACCTACTCTTGATTGGAAGAGAAAAATTTATGCTCAGGTTTACACTCAGCACAATCCCACTTCCTGGCCATAGTTATTGGTTCAAGGATGGGCCTGTGATATTGTGTGGACCAATGAGAAGCAAGGAGAGGTTTGTTGAGAGTTTTCAGAAAAAGAATTTCCTGAATTTTCTAAGAAAGTATTTGGAAGCAATTGCCTCCCACCAGATGTGAGGGGAATGGATACAAGCCTTTTTACAACTATGCAGATATCCAGACCCTAGAATATGGATGGCACTGTGGATGGCAAACAAGGTCTATGGTACATTGTTAAACTACTAGATCAACTGATTCCAGGAGCGCCTGGGTGGCTCAGCTGGTTGAGTGTCTGGCTTCAGCTCAGGTCATGATCTCACTGCTCGAGAGTTTGAGCCCTGCATCAGGCTCTGCGCTGACAGCTCACAGCCTGGAGCCTGCTTCACATTCTCTGTCCTCCTTTCTCTCTGCCCCTTTCACACTCATGCTCTGTCTCTGTCTCCCTCAAAAATAAATAGTAAAACATTAAAAAAAAAAAACACTAATTCTGAAGTACAACCTATCTCTGGACTTTGCAGTTTCATAAGCCATGAGTTACCTTAGTATACTTCATGGCAAGTAACAGAAAACTCAACTCAAATTGGTCTAGACACGAATGGGCTTCCTGATACTTGCCTGTTTGCTATGCAGTACATTAATGTAACTGAAGGAATGGAAGGAGGGGTTTGAGAAATGAGGGCTTTGGGGACTGGAATTGATATCTCCATGGCACCAGGACTTTTCCTCTTCATCTTGCATTCTCCTTCTCTCTCATTCTCCTCTACTGCAGACATGCCTCTTCCACTCTGTGGCAAGTAAATAATCATCTGTCACCTCAGCATATGAGTGTGTGTGCTGACAGGAGAGGCCTTTCAGATTGAATACTCTGAGCAGAGTCTATTGAAGAGATTATACACAAAGATATGGATAGAAATACCACAAAGGATAACGTAGGGCCCCAGAGTTAGAAATTGCTTGATGAGGAGATGTCACTTCTGCAAAACCTATAGAGATGAGGGGAGGTAGCAGTTTCTGGAATCAGAAACAAGAGATGCCTGGGTGGCTTAGTCCGTTAAGCATCCGACTCTCGGTTTCAGCTCAGGTCATGATCCTATGTTTCGTGAGTTTAAGCCCCGCATTGGGCTTCAAGCTGACAGTGAAGAGCTTGCTTGGGATTCTCTCTCCTGCTCTTTCTGCCCCTCCCCCACGCCCTCTCTCTGTCTTTCTCAAAATCAATAAACTTTTTAAAAAATTAAAAAAAAAAAAAAGAAATCAAAAGGGCTTGTGGAGAGAATCACCTGACATCAATTATATCAAAGGATAAGCCAGATTGCATTCCAATTTCAATCTCCTCCTTCTTTCAGTTACCTGCTGGTGTTCCCCATTGGCCAACCAGACTAGAAGCAGAAGAAAAGAAGCCTGTGGAGGCACTCCATATAGGTCAGCCTCCTGAGGCACAGTGGGCTGTAGAAGGGTGGAAGGCAGACTTAGAGGGGCATATGGAAGACATCCGGTACAACAAAGTTAGCAACCTCTACAGAATGACAGCATTTTTTAAAATTAAGTAATCTCTATGCTGAATGTGGGGCTCAAATTCATGATCCCAAGTCCCATGCCCTACTAACTAAGCCAACCAGGTGTCCTCAGAGCCGTTATTTACGTTATCTAAATGTCTGGGGCGCCTGGGTGGCGCAGTCGGTTAAGCGTCTGACTTCAGCCAGGTCACGATCTCGCGGTCCGTGAGTTCCAGCCCCGCGTCAGGCTCTGGGCTGATGGCTCAGAGCCTGGAGCCTGTTTCCGATTCTGTGTCTCCCTCTCTCTCTGCCCCTCCCCCGTTCATGCTCTGTCTCTCTCTGTCCCAAAAATAAATAAACGTTGAAAAATAAAATAAAAAAAAATAAAGGTGGGCTTACAAAAAAAAAAAAATTAAAAAAAAATAAATGTCAATACCAGTAAAAGGAGTCTGGCCCTACCTGGGAGAGTGGCTAACTTCTTGAATTAATTGTGTAAACATATAAATAATTCCTTACCCCCAACAAACACTCTGTGGAAGAGTGTATCAGGGAGAGGTTTATTATAAAACATAAATATCACCATGAATGAGCAGAATATTCAGGTCTTACATGGTTTTCCACTGACCTTTTTAATTGATGCAAGTTAAATACAAGCCTAGGACTAACATAAGCATCTCAGATCAGTGTAGCAGTGTTATGGTGGGCAATCACATTATTATTGTTATTGCTATTATTATTATTAGGTTATGGCAGTATTTTTATTACTGCTAAAACAAAGTATTATTATAATTGTTATTACTAACTGTAGCTTAATGGTTAGAAGAAGGACTTTGGTCATAACAGTAAAAACTAAAAACAACTTTAAATTTTCTTACGTTCTCACAATGGAATATTAACCAGGAATGAAAATAGTGCCAACAAAATTTTGGTAACACAGAAAATCCCACAAGATAATATAGATATTAAAATCTGTTTATAAAAATAAAAAGTAAATAAAACAATATAAGTGATAAAACACCTCCTCCCCAAAAGCAAACATAAAAACAAAATTTGAGAGGGTGGGTGTCTTTGAGGGGGAGGCAAGGGGATGGGATAGGGATGGAGAACTTAGGAAATGTAAGTTATCTGTTTTTAATTTAGGTGGTAGGTTCATGATCTTCATTTTATTAGTACAGAAAAATAAATGAATACAACTAAGGTTCTTTGCTGGACCAATGATGACAGTGTATCTATCATAAACTGATGATTATATTTAATCCAATACTCTCTATTTAGGAAAAACAACGTTCTTCACCAAGAATAATGTTCATAACATTATTAAAATTTTTCATTTGTAAAAGCAAAAAACTGAAAATAATGCAAATGTCTAACCCCAAAACACCAACTGAAGTTGGTGAATGATTAAACAAAATTGGCACATCCATATAGTGGAATACTAGTCAGCAATGAAAAGAAACAAACTCATATTAAGCACAATAATCTGGAGCACCTGGGTGGCTCAGTCAGTTAAGTGTCCGACTCTTGATTTCGGCTCAGGTCGTGATCTATCTCAGGATTCATGGGCTTGAGCCCCATGTGGGACTCTGAGCTGACAGCACAGAGGCTGCTCGAGATTCTCTCTCTCTGCCCCTCCCCTCCTCGTGTGCATGTGCTCTCTCTCTCTCAAAATAAATAAATAAACAAAACAAAAATCCCACAATAATCTGGATGAATATCAAGGACATTTTGCTTAGTGAAAAAAAGCTAATTTTAAAAGGCTACTCACTGCATGACTCCATTTAATAATATTCTCAAGATGACAAAACTATAAGATGTGGATGCCAAGAGGGTAGCAGGGTGGGCACAGAAATATAAAGGAGTAACATTAGGGAGTTCCTTTGTGGTTATGGAACAGTTTTGTATGTTGAATGTGGTGGTGGTTACACAAATATACACATAAAACTGCATAGAACTACACACACACACACACACACACACACAAACACACACCCCAAAAAACCCAGCATATTATAAAGATACAGTATTCTAAGCATGTTGGTACAGACACATGAATGGACAAAAAGATCAATGAAATGGAAATATATACAGAAATTAAGTATCTGATAAAATGACATTTCAAGTAGTAACAAAAAGATGGTTTATTTAATAAAAATTATTTGACCTAAATAGATCAAAGATACTGTAAGTAAAAAAAAAAAAAAAAAAAAAAAAGCAAAATGGTTAAAGTGCTAGGAGAAAACATGAGATAACTCTTCTTAAATAACCAAGGAGAAACTCAGAAAAATAAAATATTTATGTAGATGACCACATAAATATTAAAATAACACACATGAAATCATACAATAAACAATGTAAAAAGCTAAATGACAAGCTGGAAAAAAAATGTTTGCAAGACATACAACAGACAAAAAACTGATTTCCTTTAGCTATAATGACCTTTGATAAGAGACAACCAATATACAAATGGGAAAAGACACAAAGGAAAGTTAGTAATAATAACGAACTAAAACACAGCTGCAAAATATATGAAATCTCATTCACAAAGAAAAATTTCTTAAGGTTTATTTATCTTTGAAAGATAGAGAGAGACAGAGCACATGCAGGGGAGGGGCAGACAGTGAAAGAGTCACAGAATCTGAAGCAGGCTCCAGGCTCTGAGCTGTCAGGACACAGCCTGACGTGGGGCTTGAACTCACAAACCGTGAGTTCATGACCCGAGCTGAAGTTGGACTCTCAACTGACTGAGCCACTCAGGCACCCCTCATTCACAATTTTAAATATATAAATTTAAAAACTTTTTAAAAAGCTTTATAATAAATTGGAGCACCTGGTGGCTCAGTCGGTTAAGTGTCCAACTTTAGCTTGGGTCATGATCTCCTGCTTCGTGAGTTCGAGCCCCACATCGGGCTCTCTGCTGTCTACACAGAGCCTGCTTCTGATCCTCTATTTCCCTCTCTCTCTGCCCCTCCCCCCTCTCTCTCAAAAATAAAATAAACATTTTTTAAAAAAATTTAAAAAG
Organism: Lynx rufus; assembly: GCF_022079265.1. NCBI lineage: Eukaryota > Metazoa > Chordata > Mammalia > Carnivora > Felidae > Lynx > Lynx rufus. Next base: position 57,727,573 of record NW_025814897.1, read on the forward strand.
CTTTATAATAAATTGTATTGGCCAAGGTTTATGGAGAAAAAAAAGGAACTAATTAACATCTTAGAAGGCCAGAGATCCTAAACCTTACAGGTAATTATCATTTCATTCCTATGTTTATTCATTTAAAATCTCAATACTTAGCATCTGTACGTGCCAGGCATTATTGGTGCTGAACATGCAGCAGTGAACAAAACAGATAAAAAAAAAAACCCTGTGCTCATGAAGCTCACATTCATTCAGGTAAGGAATAGAGAGGCATGCTGAGAGCTAGCTTTGGATGAAGACAGGAGTAAGATAAGAGACAAAGGTAAAATCTACCTATTTCACAGCTTTACATACGAATCTCCTCCCTCTCAACTGCCTGGCAATATCCTGTCCATCTACTTCTGAGCTCATTTCTAATGAATCCTACCTCCTCCCTGACTTCTTCCTACCCACCCTACATCATAAAAAATATTTTTACAAATTATAAAACAGTATATAATATAGTGTTATATTTTCATTTCCTGTAATGTGCACAATTGTGCCATGAACATTTTAGATGCTCGGTAAATGAATAAAAGAATTTTTGTCAAAGGCAGCATGTGGAATATGTAAGCAGTAGAGCTGTTATAAGAGAAAGCAGATGGCTTACAGGGAGGGGGCAGGAGAACAGATGACCAGGTTGCTGTTCCAAGATGCAAAATATACCTCTTATTAACTGTGCAATAAATGTGACTCATCAGTACTGTGTCAGCAAATACGAAATCATTTTCAATAGGCCAGAATGTAGCTAAAAGAAATAATGAAATACAGTAAAGGCAGTTCAACATGCATATCCATTTTTGTTTGACTATTTGAAAAAAAAAAGTATTAATAGATAAGGCTATAAGTACAATGGAAATATATTCAATTAATACTAAATAAAAATACTGTATGGTCTAAGGATTGCTTTTTAAGCTTTTTACCACCTTAACTTTAATTAACTAAAGCTCTTTTGAAGTAGAACTTACTTGGTCTTTTTGAAATAAAGTATTTTCCCCAATGCTATTATTATAAAGCTTGAACACAACATCCTTGCCTTGGCATGTCATAAAAGCCACTTCTTTGTGTATGCTTATAATTCAAGCATGCAGTAAAGAGAGACTGCAGAACATTCAGGAATAAAAACTGAGAACAAGAGGAAAAGAAACATAATAAAAAGCCAGGATTATAATGTTCAAATACATGTTGCTGACAGCCTTAATGAATGTACTTTTCAAAGGTTACATATCACTAAAATCCCTTTTCACCAACAGGAGGCCAGGGAAACAGAGGAAGTAACACAAAAGGCAGATTTAGAATAAAGATGTGGCATTAATTCAAGTCAGCGATAAGTTAGAAAATAGTTCTTGAGCGTTAAATGACTCATAATCAATTTTAGGTGGTAAAATTTTCCAATTCTTATTTTGGGGAACACGTATTGCTCTACCCCTACTTGGAATCACTATTGCAACAGATAAAAAGTCATAAATAAAAATATAAAAATGAAATTTTAAAATAAAAAAATGTTTTAAAAATTGTTTTCAATTTAAAAAAACGGAGTGGTTCTGCATCTGTGATGGGTAAAAGGAGAATAAATTCTGAAACTGTCCCTGTGACAGCCAGAATCCAAGAGATGGCTGTGCCAGGGTGTAATTGGACACAACGAACGGCCAAGAAAGGCATCCTGGGCGAGAACCATTCTTTAACAGTGTGTACCTGTACCAAATTAGGTTAGTTCCACATTAGGCAAAGTCCAACTTGGGCACAACAGAACCTCTTCTAAGTTAGTCTCAGCTTGCCAGTCACCAGGGTCACCTTAGGAGACAATGTTCCTCAACATCCCTTGGCTGTTCCATGAGTTGGGGAAGTGATAGCTTCTGCTCTGTGGAGAGGTCCTGCCAAAGAAAGCTGCAACTCTGTCACCAAATCCCTTCCCCTGAGGTCACCTCAGCAGGACAGGATCAAGCTGGCTGTGTTCTTCTACTCAAGACACCCTGAGAAGGGACAGGGGACATTGTGGCTACATAAAACTTTTCTGCCCCACTGGCCTTTAAGTTCTCCATGTCTTCCTCTGGTACTCTGCATTGTCATACTCCTCAGCATCACGCCTGTCTTGCTTACAAAATAACGTAAAATGCTCAGCACGTACACATCCACCTAGCTCCCAGCTCTCATTGTTCCCTGACCTGAATCTATGTTTCTACACCTATCCCCACTCTTCCTCCTAATCTCAGTCCATCAGTCAAAACAATCTTTCCTCCCGTGAGCTCTTTGGTTGTCATGGTAACCAAAAGACAAGTGCAAAGAAAGCATCACATAACAAGGCTGGATACAAAAATTTGAGCTATCCCCAGGGGACTTGCTGAGACTACCTCATTCCTTTTCATCTTGAATGCACATAATAAATAAACTGCAGTCCGTGTGGCTAGTTTTAACCATTTAACCTGATTAATTAAAGAAAGGTGTTGGGGTGGGGGACTGGCTCAACCTGTTTTAAAGAGGCTTATTGCCAACCTTCAAGACAACTTGCTTTAATTGCCACAGGTTTTTTAACACATCATGAAAAAACTTCAAAATGACTCAAAAAGGAATGTAATCAAATCCCACTCACTTCAGACAAAAAATATCCCATTTCTTGATGATAAAGAATGCTTTAAGTAAAAGGTTGTAGAGCTCCATCTTTGCTTATTTTGCCTTGCTTGAGATCAAGCATAGAAACAGGGGTGCCTGGGTAGCTCGGTTGGTTAAGCTTTTGACTCTTGGTTTCAGCTCAGGTCATGATCTCAGGGTTCATGGTTTTGAGCCCCTGGCAGGCTCTACATTGGCAGCTCAGAGCCTGCTTAGGATTCTCTATCTTTATGCCCCTCCCCTACTCATGTCTGTGCTTTCTCTCTCTCTCTCTCTCTCTCTCCCTCTTTCTGTCTCTCTCTCTCCTTCCCAAAATAAATAAATAAACATATATATATATATATATATATATATATATATATATGAAAAACTTTTCCAAGGAATACATTCTGGCCTTCCTTACTTATCAGTATGTCCATGAGCACATATTACAGGGAAAGCAGACTGCTCTTGGGATAGACTTTATACCAAATACTTGAAAAAGTACTTTATGAGACCAATTACTATTTCCTCTGATATAAAAGTCCATTCTTTCAAAAATAAGAAGTGAGCAACTAAGGTGCCTGGGTGGCTCGATTGGTTGAACATCCAATGGATCAAGTCATGATCTCATGGTTCATGGGTTCAGCCCCAAATTGGGTTCAGGCTCTGCACTGGCTGCTTGGGATTCTCTCTCTCTCTCTCTGCCCTTCCCCAACTTGTGCACACATGCATGCACATGCACACACGCGCACCTTCTCCCTCTCTCTCAAAATAAATAAACATTAAAAACAATTGAGCAACTACTAATTGTCATATTAACTTATCTGTTTCAACATTGATATGTAATGTTTTGATGCTCTCCCCCCGGAAAATTTGATGCCACAGTGCAGCATTCAAGAGCCTAAGATAGTATGGCCTCTCTGTCTCTTGCACTCTCCTTTGGTGTATAACACACACACATTCTCTCCCTTTCTCTGTCTCTCCCTCTCTCTTTTTTTCCATCGCTCCCTGTCTTTAGCAGATATTGTTGTAGCGTCTCCATATGCCAATTCTTCCTGTTCTCATGCTGGCAGAGCTCCACTTTTGATTAGATCCCATCTTCCTGCCCAACGCTCTCTAGCTCCAGCTCACCGCAGGAAGGAATTAGGACTGATCTAAGGCACTCGTGTGGTCTCATTCTCCTTGCCAGGGATTGGTTAGGTATGTATCTCATTTGGACAATTAGTTATGAGCAGAAAGCTGCCCAAAACCTCTGTGTTTTTAACTTCAAATTCCATTTATTCATTGCAGGTATATAGGAAAATGATTGAGTTTTGTATAGTAGCCTTATATCCTGGAGCCTTGCTATAATTGCTTATTCATTGTAGGAGGTTTTTTTCTCAATTCTCTTGGATTTTCTACATCTACATTCATGTCATCTGCAATCAAAGACAGTTTTATTTCTTCCTTACTTATCAGTATGTCTTTTATTTTATTTTCTTATGTTATTGCATTAGCTATGATTTCCAGTATGATGTTGAAAAAGAGTGGTGAAAGGAGACATCCTTGCCTTGTTCCTCATGTTAGGTGGTAAGATTCAAGTTTCTCACCATTAAGTATGATGTTAGCTATAGGTTTCTGTAGATATTACCAAACTGAGAAATTCACTCCTATTGCTAGTTTACTGAGTTTTTATTATAAATTGGTGTTGGGTTTTGTGCAATGTTCTTCCTTCATCTATTGATATAATCATGTGATCTTTCTTCTTTTTCCTGTTTGATGAGATGGATTACATTAAATGAACTTTGAACCAGTTTTGCATACCTGGGATAAATCTCATTTGGTTATGGTGGCATGGTATGTAATTTTTTTACACATTGTTAGATGTGATTTGCTAATATTTTGTTGAAGATTTTCATATATATGTTCATGAGAGATATTGGTCTACAGTTTTCTTCTCTTAATGTCTTTGTCTGGTTTTGGTAATAGGGTAATGCTGGCCTCACAGAATGAGTTAGGAAATAGTCCCGCTTCTATCTTCTGAAAGAGATTGTAGAGAATTGGTATAATTTCTTCCTCAAATGTCTGAGAGAACTCACCAGTGAACCCATTTGGGCCTGGTGCTTTCTGTATTAGAAAGTTATATATTTTTAGGGGCGCCTGGGTGGCTCAGTCAGTTAAACGTCCAAATTCAGCTCAGGTCACGATCTCACAGTTTGTGAGTTTGAGCCCTGCATCAGGCCCTGTGCTGATAGCTCAGAGCCTGGAGGCTGCTTCAGATTCTGTGTCTCCCTCTCTCTCTGCCCCTCCTCTGCTCGTGCTCTGTCTCTGTCTCTCTCTCTCAAAAATAAACATTAAAAAATTTTTTTAAGTTAATTTTTTAACCATTTATTTATTTATTTATTTATTTATTTATTTATTTATTTATTATTTTAGAGAGAGAGAGAGCACACAGGGGAGAGGGGTAGAGGGAGAGAGAGAGAATCTTAGGCAGGCTCCATGGTCAGCATGGAGCCCAACGTGGGGGCTCGATCCCACAACCCTGGGATCATCTGAGCCAAAATCAAGAGTCAGATGCTCGACTGACAGCTACCCAGGCACCCCTATTTTAGAAAGTTATTAATTACTGTTGTATTTTAATTTCCTTAACAGACACAGATTGTGTATACCTTCTTGTGTGAATTTCAGCAGATCTTATCTTTCAAGGAATTGGTCCATTTCATCTAAGTTATCAAATTTATGGGCTTAGAATTGTTCATAGTACTATTATCCTTTAAATTTTTTTTAATGTTTTTATTTATTTTTGAGAGAGAGAGAGACAAAGTGCAAGCAGGGAGGAGCAGAGAGAGAGGGAGACACAGAATCTGAAGCAGGTTGCAGGCTCTGAGCTGTCAGCACAGAGTCCAACATGGGGCTCAAACTCGTGAACCGCGAGATCATGACCTGAGCTGAAGTCGGATACTCAACCGACTGAGCCACCCAGGCGTGCCACCCTATTATCCTTGTTTTAAAAAGTAAACTCTACCCCCAATGTAGGGCTTAAACTCATGACCCCAAGATTAAGAGTCACATGTTCTACTGACTGAGCCAGTCAGGTACCCCTATTTATTACCCTTTTAATGTCCATAGAATCTATAGTGATATCCTCTCTTTCATTTCTGATATTAGCAATTTCTGTCCTGTCTCTCTCTCCCTTCTTCTTACTTAGCCTGGCTAGCAGTTTTTAAATTCTATTGATCTTTTCAAAGAGCCAGCTTTTGGATTTGTTGATTTTTCTCTGTTGATTTCCTGTTTTAAATATTCTTGATTCCTGTTCTAATTTTTTAATTTATTTTCTTCTGTTTACTTTAGATTTAATTTGCTCTTCTTTTTCTAGTTTCCTAAAATTAAAGTTTAGATTACTGATTTTAGATTTTCTTCTTTTCTAATATATGCATTCAATCCTATAAAATTCTTTCTAAGGGCTGCTTTCACTGTATCCCACAAATTTTGATAACTTGTATTTTCATTTAGTTCAAAACATTAAAAAAAAATTTTTTTTTTCAACGTTTATTTCTTTTTGGGACAGAGAGAGACAGAGCATGAACGGGGGAGGGGCAGAGAGAGAGGGAGACACAGAATCGGAAACAGGCTCCAGGCTCTGAGCCATCAGCCCAGAGCCTGACACAGGGCTCGAACTCACGGACCGCGAGATCGTGACCTGGCTGAAGTCCGACGCTTAACCGACTGCGCCACCCAGGCGCCCCTAGTTCAAAACATTTTAAAAAAATTTTAATGTTTATTTATTTTTGAAAGAGAGAGACAGAGCACAAGTGGGAGAGGAGCAGAGAGAAAGGAAGACACAGAATTGGAAGCAGGCTCCAGGCTCTGAGCTGCCAGCACAGAGCCTGATGCAGGGCTCAAACTCACAAGCTGTGAGATCATGACCTGAGCTGAAGTCAGGGGCTTAACTGACTGAGCCACCCAGACACCCCATGGTTCAAGACATTTTTTACACTTACCTTGAGATTTCTTCTTCGACCCATGTGCTATAAGGAAGAATGTTGTTTAATCTCCAAATATTTGGGGGTTTTCCAATTGTCTTTCTGTTGTTGATATCTAGTTTAATTCCATTGTGGTCTGAGAGCAGACATTCCTTCAAATGTGTTAAAGTGTGTTTCATGGCCAGAATGTGGTCTATCTTGGTGAATGTTCCATATGTGCTTGAGAAGAATGTGTATTCTGCTGTTGGATGAAGAAGTCTGTGAAAGTCCATTATATCCAGTTGACTGATGGTACTGTTGAGTTCAATTATGTCTTTACTGATTTTCTGCCCACTGAATACATCCAGTTCTGATATAAGGGCGCTGAAATCTCCAAATATAATAGTGAATTCATTTATTTTTCCTTGCAGTTCTATCAGTTTTTGCCTTACATATTTTGGCAGTCTGTTCTTAGATGTATACACATTAAGAATTGTTATGTCTTCTTGAAGAATTAATCCCTTGATCATTATGTAATGTACTTCTTCAATCTGATAACTTTCCTTGTTCTGAAGTCTGTTCTGTCTGAAAGTAATATCGTTATTCCTTTCTTTTAATTAGGGTTAGCATGGTATAGCTTTCTCCATCCATTTACTCACTTACTTTTAATCTACATGTGTCTTTATATTTAAAGTGGGCTTCTTGTAAATATCATATAGTTGGGTATTGTTTTTTGATCCACTCTGAAAATCTCAATCGTTTAAGTGTTGTATTGGACCACTGACATTTAAAGTCATTATATTTATCGTTGGATTAATTTCTAACATATTTGTTACTGTTTTCTATTTGTTGCCCTTGTTCTTGTCCACTCTTTTTCTGCCTTCTGTCATTTTAATTGAGCATATTACACAATTCCATTTTCTCTGTCTCAGCATGTCATTCATATATATATATATATACACATACATATGTATATATATATATATATATACACACTTTTTTTTTTTACTTTTTCTAGTATTTGCCCTATAATTTTCAATTAATCTAAGTCCACTTTCAAATAATCCTACACTGCTTCACAGGTAGTGTGAATACCTTATAACAAAATAATTCCTCCCTCCCTTTCATTGTATCATTGCTATTATTTATTTCATTTATATACATAAATATATATAGTCAAATACTTTGCTGCTGTTACTGTTTTGAACAAACTGTTTTCTGTTAGATCAATTAATATGAAAATTAGGGGTGTCTGGATAGCTCAGTTGGTTAAGTGTCGGACTTTGACTCAGGTCATGATCTCACGGCTTGTGAGTTCAAGCCCCAAGTTGGGCTTTGTGCTAACAGCTCAGAGCCTGAAGCCTGCTTTGGATTCTGTGTCTCCCTCTCTCTCTATCCCCGCCCCCCCACACCCGTGCTCTGTTTCTCTTTCTCTCAAAAATAAATAAACACTTAAAAAAAACAATATGAAAATTAAACCTTTTTTTGAAAAGTAAATGTTTTCATTTTACTTTCACCAATGCTTTTTTTTTTCTTTTTTGTACGACTTTCTGACCTGTATCATTTTCCTTCTCTCTAAAGAACGTTTAACATTTCCTGCAAGGCAGGTCAACTGGCAACAATTCCTTTAGTTTTTGCTTGTCTGAGAAAGTCTTTATTTCTTCTTCACTTTTTAAAGATTAGCCTGCAAAGAACATAATTCTAGGGTTTTTTTCCTGTCAACACTTTAAATATTTTACTCCACTCTCTTCTTCTGCGTAGTTTTTTGAGAAGAAGCTGATGTTATTTGTATCTTTGCTCATATATAGGTAAGCTGTTTTTATAATTCTGGGTTCCTTCAGGATTTTTTCTTCATCTTATATTTTCAACAATCTGAATATGATATCCCTAAATACAGTGTTTTTTGGACATTCATCCTGCTTGGTGTTCTCTGAGCTTCCTGGATCTGTGATTTGGTGTCTCACATTAATTTGGGGGAATTCTCCTTCTTTATCGCTTTAAATATTTCTCCTGTTTCTTTCTCTTTCTTCTCTTTCTAATATTCCCATTATGAATAGTATGTCATACCTTTTGTAGTTGCCCCATAGTTCTTGGATATTCTGTTTTTGTCAGCCTCTTTTCTCTTTGCTTTTCATTTTGGGGAGTTTCTATTGAGATATCCTCAAGCTCAGAAATTCTTTCCTCTGCTGTGTCCAGTTGAGGAAAGAAGTCCATCAAAGGCACTCTTCATTTCTGCTACATGTTTTTGATCTCTAGCATTTTTCTGATTTTTTCTTACAATTACCACCTCTATGCTTATATTACCCATCTGTTCTTGCATGCTGTCTCCTTTATTCATTAGAGCCCTTAGTATATTAACAACAGTTGTTTTAAATTTCTCATCTGATGATTCCAATACCCCTGCTGTATCTGAGTCTGGTTCTGATGATTTCTCTCTCTAAGCTGTTTTTTGCCACTTAATATGTCTAATAATTTTTACTGATATTTGCATATGATGTACTGGGTAAAAAAACTGCTTATAAATGGGTCTTTTGTAACATGGTAAGGTGAAGGGAGAGTAGAAGTATTCTGTAGTCCGATGATTAGTATCAGTCTCTTAAGGAGCCTGTGACTGGGTTGTAAACTTCACAAGTACCTTTCAGTCTTACCCCAACCCTTAGGGGACAGGATAGTTCGAGTGCGCTTGGGTTGGGTATTTCCCTCCCCCCAGGTCAGTTAAGCTCTGATAAAAATCCAGCAGGTTAGCCTCTGGTTAAACAGTTTCTCCTGAGGCAGGTCTTGTTAAGAGCAGATTCTCTGGTGTATTCAAAATGGTTTCTTCCTCCCTTGGCCTGCCAGAAGTATGAGGGATTTTTCTCCAATATTTACTATGAAAACCTGGTCAACCTCCTGGAGGTAAAACTGACAAAAGTATATACCCCCATATGACTGGTCTCCTTGGAGTTTTTGATTCTCAGACTTGGCCACATTGAGCCTCCCGTAATTCATCAATTGTAGTTTAGGTTTTCCAACCCCTGCACTGGTTCCTGAGGTTTCTGCTTGGGGATTTCCATTACAGTAAATTGTGATTCTTCATATAGGCCTGTGTCTCCAGTTTGGGGGCAGCAGCTTGCACTGTGACATCACTTCTCTGATGGATCCAGGAAAGCTATTGATTTTTCAGTTTGTTCAGCTGTTTACTTATGGTTAGGATGCAATGGCATCTTCCAAATTCCTTACATGCCTGACTAGAAACCAGAAGTCAGTAGTCATCTTTTGACTGTGAGGCTGAGCACCACACATTTAGGATGACAGAGCAGGAAGATAAAAAGGAGACTGGTCATTAATAATGTCTTTGACTTGCTGCACTTGGATTGCCTTCCTTGGGACTTCTTGTTATTTGGAAAACAAAAATACCTCTCTTTGGTTAAGTCACTCTAGTTTGGTTTTCAATACATGTAGCTGAATGCAATCATAACTGATACATACTTTTAGCCATTTCACTCTTCACTGATATCCCTAACTAAAGGGTGGGCAGGAAAATATGAGTGTGTGTATGTATTACTTGTTCCAGCTTGTGATTTATATAGACTTTTTTAAACAATGAAATTCACAAAAATAATACCTTTTAGTCCTCCCTTTGCCACATAATATGGGGTTATGTTTTCCTGTTGCTTTGAGTCTGGAATGTTTAATTTTCTTCAGTTCCTAGAAATTTCCAGGATATATCAGGCTGAGGACATCACACCATCATAAAATCATAATTTCTCAGGGCGCCTGGGTGGCTCAGTCGGTTGAGCGTCTGACTTCGGCTCAGGTCATGATCTCACGGTCCGTGAGTTCGAGCCCCGTGTCGGGCTCTGTGCTGACACCTCAGAGCCTGGAGCCTGCTTCAGATTCTGTGTCTCCCTCTCTCTCTGACCCTCCCCCCGTTCATGCTCTCTCTGTCTTAAAAATAAATAAACATTAAAAAATTTTTTTTTTTAAAATCATAATTTCTCTCCTGGAGCCCAGAGCTAACCTCAATAGTTTCAATACCCCTTCATCCATAATATACTATACTATCTGCGTATTATAATAGAAGATGGATCCTGTATTTCATCAGGAAATGAAACACTGTTAGAAAACTGACTACAGTCTACCAGTTCTTTCACTAAATAAAGAGGAGATCTCTATAGAGAACAGGAGACCATAAAAAGTGCTATAGCACTTTTATAAAATTTGTAAAAGAATCTAAAAGAATTTAATACATATATAAAATATAATAACTGAAATCAAAATTTCAAAGATGGAACTTCTGAGTTGGTGAACACATCCAGTTACTAGGAGGGTGGCATGACCTGAGGACATGAAAACTCCATGCCACCCCATGCCCCCACACTTTGCCCTATGCATCTGTTCATTTCCTGTTCTTTTTTTTAATTTTTTAAATGTTTATCTTTATTTTTGAGACATTAAGAGACAGAGCATGAGCGGGGGAGAGGGAGAGAGAGAGGGAGACACAGAATCCAAAACAGGCTCTAGGCTCTGAGCTCTCAGCACAGAGCCTGACCCAGGGCTCAAACTCACAGACTGCGAGATCATGACCTGAGCCCAAGTTGGATGCTCAACCAACTCAGCCACCCAGGAGCGCCTCATTTGCTGTTCTTGAGTTGGAGGAGGAGAGGCCGTGTGAAGACAGAGGCAGAGATTGGAGTTATGTAGCCACAAACTAAGGAACAATTACAGCCATCAGAAGCTGAAAGTGGCAAGGAAGGATTCTCCATTAGAGCCTTCAGAGGGAGCAAGGCCCTACTGACACTTCAACTTGGACTTTTGGCCTCAAACTCTGAGATATTAAATTTCTGTTGTTTTAAGCCAAGAACAAACAAACAAAAAACCCAAGGTCAAATCACTGCTCTGAAAAGAGGGCTCTAAGCCTTGGCTGCACATGGGAAACACTTGAGAAAGCTTAAAAAACAACCAAGCAAAGAAAAAAACACCCTATGCTCCAATCCAGATCAGTTGAGTCATAATCTCAGGGAGTGAGGTCCAGGAATCAGTTCCATAAAATGGTATGCATCCAAGGTTGGGAACCATTACTCTAGATCATGGATGGGCAAACTGTGGCCCACAGGTCAAACATGGCCTGCCACCTGCTTTTGTAAAATAAAGTTTTATTGGAATACATGAACACACAAAAAACCTAAGGCTCAGTTTAGTAAATTAGATTCTGATAAAAAGAAAATTAGGAAACTGGAAGATGAGAAATAATATAGATTAGAGTGGAAATTAATGAAATAAAGAATAGAAAAGCAATAGAGAAAATCAATGACCCTAAAAGTTAGTTCTTTGAAAAGAGAAACTAAAATTGACCTATAGCTAGACTAACCACCTCCCCCCAAGAGTCAAATTACTAGAATCAAGTAAAGGAGGAGACATTATTACTGACCTTATGGGGAAAAAAAGGATTAAAAAGAAATACCATAAACAACGTATGCCAACAAATTAGAAAACCTTGATGAAAGGGACAAATTCCCACAAAGAAACAGACTAATGAAACTCAAGAAGAAAGACGAGTGAATAGACCTACAAAATGTGAAGAGATTGCATTAATAATCAGAAAACTACCCAAAACTACCCAAAAGCCAAGACCCAAATGATTTTACCACTGAATTCTCTATTAAAAATTAAAGGAAATTTTATGCCAATTCTATACAAACTTTTCCAAAAGTTAGAAGGGAGCACTCATTTTATGAGGCCAGTATTACTCTGATACTAAAACCAGAAAAATATATCACAAGAAAAATATAGACTGTATCTATTATGAATATGGACAGATTAATCCTCAGCAAAATACTAGCAAAACAAATGCAGCAACATATAAAGACAATGATATACCATGAACAAGTAGAAGGCAAGTTTGGTCTAACTTCTAAAAAATCAATTAATGTAATAATTGTAATAATGTAATCAACATAATAAAAAACACAATTTTCATGTACATTAATAGATACAGAAAAGCATTTGGGGGCACCTGGGTGGCTTAGTCAGTTAAGCATCTTACTTTTATTTTGGCTCAGATCATGATCTCAAGGTTCATGAGTTCGAGCCCTGTGTTGGGCTCTGCGCTGACAGTGCAGAGCCTTCTTGGGATTCTCTCTCTCCCTCTTTCTCTGCCCTTCCCCCACTTGCTCTAAATAAGTAAATAAATTGACAAACTTTTTTTTTAAGAAAAGCAAGTGACAAAATTCAACCCTCTCTCATGATAAAAACACTCAACAAACTAGAAACAGAAGAGAATTCCACCAACATGATTAAAAGCATCTACTAAAAACCCACAGTTAACAATACACGTAGTAGTGAAAGACTGAATGCTTTCCCTTAAGGTCAGGAACAAGATAAGGATGCCCACTCTTGCTACTTCAATTCAACATTGTACTGGAGGGTCTAGCCAGGGCAAGCAGGCAAGGAAAAGAAACAAAAGGCATCCAGATTATAAAGGAAAAAGTAAAACTATTCACAGATGACATGATCTTGCATACAGAAAATTCTAAGAAATTGCATAAAAAACTATCAGAACTAATAAATGAATTCAGTGATGTTTCAGGATGTAATCAATGTACAAAAACCAATTGTATTTATGTATACTTGCAATGAACTATCCAAAAATGAAATTAAGAAAAAAATTCCATTTACAATGACATCAAAAAGAATAAAATACTTAGGAATAAATTTAACAAAAAAGTGCAAAACTTACATTCTGTAAACCATAAAATATTGTTGAAAGACATTAAAGAAGATCTACAATAGAAAACATCCCATGTTCATGGATTGGAAGACTTAACATTGTTAAGACAGTGATACTCCCCAATCTGCTCTATAGATTCAATGTAACCAATCAGAATCCCCAGCTGAATTCTTTGTAGAAACTAACAAGCTGACTGTAATATTTACTTAGAATTGTGAGGGAGTTAGAATAGTCAAAACAAACTTGAAAAAGAAGAACAAAGTAGGACTCACACTTCCTGATTTCAAAACTTACTACAAAGTAACAGTAATCTAGACATTGTGGTACTAGCACAAGGATAGACATATAGACCAATGGAATATACTGAGAGTCAAGAAATAAATCCATATGTCCATAGTCAACTAATCTTCTACAAGAATGCCAAGGCCATCCAGTAGACAAAGAGTAGTCTTTTCAACAAATGGAGCTCAGATGGCCACTTACAGATGAGTTTAGATCCCTTCCTCACACCATATAAAAAAGCAATTCAAAATAGATCAAGAATCTAACATAAGAGCTAGAAACATAAAAGTCTTAGTAGACAACAAAGGGTAAATCTCCATGACTTTAGAATTTGCAAAGAATTCTTAGATATAAACAACAGAAAAAAAAAAAGATAAATCAGACTTCCTCAAAACTAAAAACTTTTGTGCTTCAGATAACACCATCAAGATTGTGAAAAGACAGAGGATGGGAGGGATGGGTGAAATAGGCAAAGGGGGATTAAGAGGTTCAAACTTTCAGTTATAAAATAAGTTATAAAGACAAAAATCACAGCATAGGGAATACTGTCAATACTATTGTATGGTGACAGGTGGTGACTACATTTGTTGTGGTGAGCACTGAGTAATGTATAAAACTGTCAAATCACTATGTTGTACACTTGAAACTAACATAACACTGTATGTCATCCATACTTCAGTAATATAAAAGAATGTGAAAAGACAACCCACAGAATGAAAGGAAATATTTGCAAATCATTTATCTGATTTGTATCAGGAACTTATATCCAGAAATATAAATAAATCTTACAACTCAATAAAAAAACAATTTAAAAAAAGGGCAAAAGATGTGAATAAACAATTCTCCAAGGATGATATACAAATGGCCTTAAGCATATGAAAAGATGTTCAACATCACTAGTCATCAGGGAAATGCAAATAAAAACCACAATGAAATACAACTTCAGTCACTAAAATGGCTAGAATTAAAAAGTGGGATAATAAGAAGTGTTGGAAAAATCTGTGGTAAAACCCTCATACACTGCTGTTGGGAATGTAAATGGTGTAGCCGCTTTGGAAAACAGCCTGGCTGTTCCTCAAGTGATTAAACATAAGTTACCACATGACCCAGCCAATCCACTCATAGGTATATACCAAAGAGAAATGAAAACATAGTCCACACATAACTGTACATGAATTTTGTAGCAGCATTACTCATAACAGCCAAAAGACAGAAACAACCCAAATGTCATCAATGGACAAATAGGTCAACAAAATGTAGTATACCCATACACTGGAATACTATTCAACTGTAAAAAGAAATTAAATACTCATACATGTTGCAACATGTATGAACTTTCAAAACATTATGCTAAGTGAAAAAAGTCAGTCACAAAGACCACATATTATATGATTCCTTTTGCATGAAATGTTCAGGACAGGGAAATCTACAAATATATAAAGCAGATTAGTGGTTGCTTAGGCCTGGAGTGGGAGATTAGGCAATAGCAGGCTGATAGCTAAAGGGCATGAGGTTTCTTTCCGAGATAATGAGAATGTTCTAAAATTGACTGTGGTAATGTTTGTGCATATCAGTGAACATAACAAAAAACATGTAATTGTACACTTTAAATGAATTATATCTCAATATATGAATTATATCTCAATAAAGCTGTTTAAAAAAATATACTAAGGCACTCACTCTCAGGCACCAATCCTGCACTTCCACAAACCTGAAAAAGGAGCATCTCCTTAGATTTTGCCCCCCAGGTTCTTTGCCTTGCTTAACCCGAATCTCAGGCGTGCTCTGCATCCTTCCCCCTCACACAAAGATAATCACTTTTTGTTATTATCGTATTCCCTTGGAGTTTTTTGCAACAGGGCTAAAAGTTGAAAATTGCTTCTTGACTTTTTTTTAAATACAGATTTCATAACAACAGCTAATGAGCTGATCAAAAAGGATTTAAATAATATAACAGAAAGTGAATTTAGAATAATAGTCATAAAATTAATCGCTGGGCTGGAAAACGGCATACAGGACAGCAGAGAATCTCTTGCTACAGACATCAGGGGACTAAGGAACAGTCACGAGGAGCTGAAAAACGCTTTAAAGGAAATGGAAAACAAAATGCAAACCACCACGGCTCGGATGGAAGAGGCAGAGGAGAGAATAGGTGAACTAGAAGATAAAGTTATGGAAAAAGAGGAAGCTGAGAAAAAGAGAGATAAAAAAATCCAGGAGTATGAGGGGAAATTTAGAGAACTAAGTGATACACTAAAAAGAAATAATATACGCATAATTGGTATCCCAGAGGAGGAAGAGAGAGGGAAAGGTGCTGAAGGGGTACTTGAAGAAATAATAGCTGAGAACTTCCCTGAACTGGGGAAGGAAAAAGGCATTGAAATCCAAGAGGCACAGAGAACTCCCTTCAGACGTAACTTGAATCGATCTTCTGCATGACATATCATAGTGAAACTGGCAAAATACAAGGATAAAGAGAAAATTCTGAAAGCAGCAAGGGGTAAACGTGCCCTCACATATAAAGGGAGACCTATAAGACTCGTGACTGATCTCTCTTTTGAAACTTGGCAGGCCAGAAAGAATTGGCACGAGATTTTCAGGGTGCTAGACAGCAAAAATATGCAGCCAAGAATCCTTTATCCAGCAAGTCTGTCATTTAGAATAGAAGGAGAGATAAAGGTCTTCCCAAACAAACAAAAACTGAAGGAATTTGTCACCACTAAACCAGCCCTACAAGAGATCCTAAGGGGGACCCTGTGAGACAAAGTACCAGAGACATCACTACAAGCATAAAACATACAGACATCACAATGACTCTAAACCCGTATCTTTCTATAATAACACTGAATGTAAATGGATTAAATGCGCCAACCAAAAGACATAGGGTATCAGAATGGATAAAAAAACAAGACCCATCTATTTGCTGTCTACAAGAGACTCATTTTAGACCTGAGGACACCTTTAGATTCAGAGTGAGGGGATGGAGAACTATTTATCATGCTACTGGAAGCCAGAAGAAAGCTGGAGTAGCCATACTTATATCAGACAAACTAGACTTTAAATTAAAGGCTGTAACAAGAGATGAAGAAGGACATTATATAATAGTTACAGGGTCTATCCATCAGGAAGAGCTAACAATTATAAATGTCTATGCGCCGAATACCGGAGCCCCCAAATATATAAAACAATTACTCATAAACAGAAGCAACCTTATTGATAAGAATGTGGTAATTGCTGGGGACTTTAACACCCCACTTACAGAAATGGATAGATCATCTAGACACACGGTCAATAAAGAAACAAGGGCCCTGAATGAGACACTGGATCAGATGGACTTGACAGATATATTTAGAACTCTGCATCCCAAAGCAACAGAATATACTTTCTTCTCGAGTGCACATGGAACATTCTCCAAGATAGATCATATACTGGGTCACAAAACAGCCCTTCATAAGTTTACAAGAATTGAAATTATACCATGCATACTTTCAGACGACAATGCTATGAAGCTTGAAATCAACCACAGGAAAAAGTCTGGAAAACCTCCAAAAGCATGGAGGTTAAAGAACACTCTACTAACGAATGAGTGGGTCAACCAGGCAATTAGAGAAGAAATCAAAAAATATATGGAAACAAACGAAAATGAAAATACAACAATCCAAACGCTTTGGGACGCAGCAAAGGCAGTCCTGAGAGGAAAATACATTGCAATCCAGGCCTATCTCAAGAAACAAGAAAAATCCCAAATACAAAATCTAACAGCACACCTAAAGGAAATAGAAGCAGAACAGCAAAGGCAGCCTAAACCCAGCAGAAGAAGAGAAATAATAAAGATCAGAGCAGAAATAAACAATATAGAATCTAAAAAAACTGTAGAGCAGATCAACGAAACCAAGAGTTGGTTTTTTGAAAAAATAAACAAAATTGACAAACCTCTAGCCAGGCTTCTCAAAAAGAAAAGGGAGATGACCCAAATAGATAAAATCATGAATGAAAATGGAATTATTACAACCAATCCCTCAGAGATACAAACAATTATCAGGGAATACTATGAAAAATTATATGCCAACAAATTGGACAACCTGGAAGAAATGGACAAATTCCTGAACACCCACACTCTTCCAAAACTCAATCAGGAGGAAATAGAAAGCTTGAACAGACCCATAACCAGCGAAGAAATTGAATCGGTTATCAAAAATCTCCCAACAAATAAGAGTCCAGGACCAGATGGCTTCCCAGGGGAGTTCTACCAGACGTTTAAAGCAGAGATAATACCTATCCTTCTCAAGCTATTCCAAGAAATAGAAAGGGAAGGAAAACTTCCAGACTCATTCTATGAAGCCAGTGTTACTTTGATTCCTAAACCAGACAGAGACCCAGTAAAAAAAGAGAACTACAGGCCAATATCCCTGATGAATATGGATGCAAAAATTCTCAATAAGATACTAGCAAATCGAATTCAACAGCATATAAAAAGAATTATTCACCATGATCAAGTGGGATTCATTCCTGGGATGCAGGGCTGGTTCAACATTCGCAAATCAATCAACGTGATACATCACATTAACAAAAAAAAAGAGAAGAACCATATGATCCTGTCAATCGATGCAGAAAAGGCCTTTGACAAAATCCAGCACCCTTTCTTAATAAAAACCCTTGAGAAAGTCGGGATAGAAGGAACATACTTAAAGATCATAAAAGCCATTTATGAAAAGCCCACAGCTAACATCATCCTCAACGGGGAAAAACTGAGAGCTTTTTCCCTGAGATCAGGAACACGACAGGGATGCCCACTCTCACCGTTGTTGTTTAACATAGTGCTGGAAGTTCTAGCATCAGCAATCAGACAACAAAAGGAAATCAAAGGCATCAAAATTGGCAAAGATGAAGTCAAGCTTTCGCTTTTTGCAGATGACATGATATTATACATGGAAAATCCGATAGACTCCACCAAAAGTCTGCTAGAACTGATACATGAATTCAGCAAAGTTGCAGGATACAAAATCAATGTACAGAAATCAGTTGCGTTCTTATACACTAACAATGAAGCAACAGAAAGACAAATAAAGAAACTGATCCCATTCACAATTGCACCAAGAAGCATAAAATACCTAGGAATAAATCTAACCAAAGATGTAAAGGATCTGTATGCTGAAAACTATAGAAAGCTTATGAAGGTAATTGAAGAAGATTTAAAGAAATGGAAAGACATTCCCTGCTCATGGATTGGAAAAATAAATATTGTCAAAATGTCAATACTACCCAAAGCTATCTACACATTCAATGCAATCCCAATCAAAATTGCACCAGCATTCTTCTCGAAACTAGAACAAGCAATCCTAAAATTCATATGGAACCACAAAAGGCCCCGAATAGCCAAAGGAATTTTGAAGAAGAAGACCAAAGCAGGAGGCATCACAATCCCAGACTTCAGCCTCTACTACAAAGCTGTCATCATCAAGACAGCATGGTATTGGCACAAAAACAGACACACAGACCAATGGAATAGAATAGAAACCCCAGAACTAGACCCACAAACATATGGCCAACTCATCTTTGACAAAGCAGGAAAGAACATCCAATGGAAAAAAGACAGCCTCTTTAACAAATGGTGCTGGGAGAACTGGACAGCAACATGCAGAAGGTTGAAACTAGACCACTTTCTCACACCATTTACAAAAATAAACTCAAAATGGATAAAGGACCTAAATGTGAGACAGGAAACCATCAGAACCGTAGAGGAGAAAGCAGGAAAAGACCTCTCTGACCTCAGCCGTAGCAATCTCTTACTCGACACATCCCCAAAGGCAAGGGAATTAAAAGCAAAAGTGAATTACTGGGACCTTATGAAGATAAAAAGCTTCTGCACAGCAAAGGAAACAACCAACAAAACTAAAAGGCAACCAACGGAATGGGAAAAGATATTTGCAAATGACATATCGGACAAAGGGCTAGTATCTAAAATCTATAAAGAGCTCACCAAACTCCACACCCGAAAAACAAATAACCCAGTGAAGAAATGGGCAGAAAACATGAATAGACACTTCTCTAAAGAAGACATCCAGATGGCCAACAGGCACATGAAAAGATGTTCAGCGTCGCTCCTTATCAGGGAAATACAAATCAAAACCACACTCAGGTATCACCTCACGCCAGTCAGAGTGGCCAAAATGAACAAATCAGGAGACTATAGATGCTGGAGAGGATGTGGAGAAACGGGAACCCTCTTGCACTGTTGGTGGGAATGCAAATTGGTGCAGCCGCTCTGGAAAGCAGTGTGGAGGTTCCTCAGAAAATTAAAAATAGACCTACCCTATGACCCAGCAATAGCACTGCTAGGAATCTACCCAAGGGATACAGGAGTACTGATGCATAGGGGCACTTGTACCCCAATGTTTATAGCAGCACTCTCAACAATAGCCAAATTATGGAAAGAGCCTAAATGTCCATCAACTGATGAATGGATAAAGAAATTGTGGTTTATATACACAATGGAATACTACGTGGCAATGAGAAAAAATGAAATATGGCCTTTTGTAGCAACGTGGATGGAACTGGAGAGTGTGATGCTAAGTGAAATAAGCCATACAGAGAAAGACAGATACCATATGGTTTCACTCTTATGTGGATCCTGAGAAACTTAACAGGAACCCATGGGGGAGGGGAAGGGGAAAAAAAAAAAAAAAAAAAAAAAGGACGTTAGAGTGGGAGAGAGCCAAAGCATAAGAGACTGTTAAAAACTGAGAACAAACTGAGGGTTGATGGGGGGTGGGAGGGAGGGGCGGGTGGGTGATGGGTATTGAGGAGGGCACCTTTTGGGATGAGCACTGGGTGTTGTATGGAAACCAATTTGTCAATAAACTTCATATAAAAAAAAATAAATACAGATTTCAGTAGAGTTTCTATCACCTATCTTTGCGAGCAGCAATACTTCTCTTTTCAGAGAAATCACACAGCAGAATGATAGATTTCCTCAAGATTTAAAGTCTTACGATAGGAGAGTGAGGAGAGAGAGTCCCTGAGGTCTAAGGAATTGGCAAGATTTTAGAGGTGATGGCTATATGGTATACCTAGATAGAGGCCTTGGGGTTCATAGTCTTAACCAAGTTTCCTGACCACAGCTTACAAATGCTTTGCAAGGAGAAAGCTGTCAGACTTCCAGAGACCATTAAGACCCTGGGCAATATAGACTGATGTCATGGCGCTTCGGGGAAAGAAGCTGGTGTTTCTTTGGGCCCTGGTTCTGAAGACACCGTCCGGGGGACCATGGCCCCTTTCTACCCACCCCTCCTTCTGCTTTTTTTCCTTCCCTACTCTGGCAGGATGAGGCGTGCAGGCTTGGGTGAAGGAGTACCTCCAGGCAAATATGGGAACTATGGCTATGCTAACAGTGGGTATAGTGCCTGTGAAGAAAATGAGAGACTCACTGAAAGTCTGAGAAGCAAAGTAACTGCTATAAAATCTCTTTCCATCGAAATAGGCCATGAGGTTAAGCATCAAAATAAATTATTAGCTGAAATGGATTCACAGTTTGATTCTATAACTGGATTTCTTGGGAAAACTGAAGATTTTATCTAGAGGGAGCCAAACAAGCTGCTGTGCTACATGATGTTGTTTTCATTGTTTGTCTTGTCATTTATTGGATTATTAAACTGAGGTGATGCAAGTAAGTGCGAGTTTGGAATTTGTTCCAACTTAACTGTTTGGAGTACCATTTTGGTAAAAAATCAGCATCAAAACATTCCTAATTTTCAAATATTATGACTTTTTCCATTGACAATTACTGAATTGTGCTTGTTTTATAAATCACATTAGGTAATACAGTACTCTTTGAATACTGTTTCTTAATGATTCATTTTTTGCCCCTATTTTCAGGGGTATTGAGATGGCCTGAAGTCAGTCTGGCCCTAACAATTTTTTTTCCTATTGTTTGCCATCAGATTAAATACCGTATAATACTCTGTTGTTAGCATAAATGTACGTTTATGTTCACGTGAAGAAACCCAGCGGGAGAATAACAGAATGCCTGGAGAGCCTGATGCTGAGCTCTTGAGGTAGTGAACAAGTTTGTGATGGAATGCTATATGTCTTTTCCCAAGTTGTCATCAACCCTAATAAGGTACTCCCCTTTCTCCCTTCATTTGATTAAAACTATAGGCTGGTTTCCTTTTACCTAACTTTTCCTCAAAATTTTTGATGATATGACTTCCCCTTCTCCTCTGCCCAAGGACCTCATCTTTTACTGAAGCTTGTTATTTTGGCATATTTCTTGTAGGACCCAAAACAAACGTATACTAGTCTAGTTGTTGTTTCATGTTAACTTTATACATACCATTGACTTGGCTTATAATAATTTTATGATTTTAGCTGCTTTGGTAGGCCATTTGGTTATAATTTGTGATACAATAATGTGAAGCTAAAGTAATTGCTGAACTCCAAATGGAAATAAAATCAACTGCCTCTGCTTTATTATGTGTTCAAAATAGATATTGAAAGTACTCAGGCATTGAACTTGGGGTTAAGAGTATTGTTGCGTTAATCCAGTATGTTTGTTTGTGGAAAGGAAAACAAAGATGGGTAGAAAGAAGTATTAAAATGTTCTTAAATACTCTGTATTGCTACTGTTTGGGATTTGTCCATTGATGGGCTCTAAAAATAAAATTTTTAATGAAATTAAAAAAAAAAAAGACCCTGGACAATACAGATGTTAGCAAAAACTTTGATGAACTAGAGCTATTGACTCTCTGTTTCCCCAGTACCATACAATAAAGCCTGAATGAGAGGAGGGGCCCCTGATACTGATGAAAACTTAGTTTCTTGCTACCCTGACAGAATGAGAGGTTTGAATCTCTTCATTAGAATTTTAAAAACAATAAATAAATGGCTATTTCTTATACACTTGAGGTTTCTCTTTTTTTAATTTTTTTAATGTTTATTTATTTTTGAGAGAGAGAGACAGAGTGCAAGCGGGGGAGGGGCACAGAGAGAGGAAAACAAAGAATCTGAAGCAGGCTCCAGGCTCTGAGCTGTCAGCACAGAGCCCGACGCAGGGCTTGAACTCATGAACCACAAGATCATGACCTGAGTTGAAGTTGGGTGCTTAACCAACTAAGCCACCCAGATGCCCTGAGGTTTTTCTTCTAAATTTTTTAATTTAGAAATAATTTCAAATGAAGCTGCAAAAATTAAAATAGTACAAAGATTATCCATCTATCCTTTACCCAAATTCACCCGTTGTTAAAATGTCCCCCCATTTGATCTATTATTTGGTATTTATCTAGCCATATGTTTACATGTATATTTATATAATACATATGTGTGTGTATATATAACATATATTTGTGTGTGTATATACACACACACACAGTATTTTTTTCTGAACCACTTGAGGGTAAGTTATATACATCATGACCTTAAAATATTAGGTCATATATATATTAGGACCAAGAGAGATATTCTCTTTCATGACCACAGTTGGTGTTGCCAGATTTAGCAAATAAAAATACAGAACCCTGGGCAAATTCCCATAAAAAAGAACAAAATGTTGCCATATGTAACAACAGGGATGGAGCTGCAAAGTATTATGCTAAGCAAAGTAAGTCAGTCAGAGAAAGACAAATACCATATGATTTCACTCATACCTGGGATTTAAGAAACCAAACGAGTAAGGGGGGAAAAAAGAGAGAGAGAGAGAGAGAAAGAGATTCTTAATTATAAAGAATAAACCCATGGTTACCAGAAGGGAAGTGGGTGCAGGGGTGGGTTAAATGTGACAGGGATTAAGGAGTGCACTTGTGATGAGCCCTGGGTGATGTATGGAAGTGTTGAATCACTATGTTGTATACCTGAAACTAATATTACACTGTACATTAGCTGAAATTTAAATAAAGACTTGAAAAAAAAGAACCCTGGGCAAATTCCAACAGAAATTAAAGCTTCTGAACTTTCTCTGACTAGGAAAACTGTTATACTCCCTCTTCTGGACACACTTACACTATTCTTTGATTTGATAAGTTGTAGGTCTCTTTGGGTACCCCTCAATTCCTAAGCAATAAGCCAAAGATGCTGGGCAAGGTTTCTGGTAACCAGTGTATGTCATAATCTTGCTGATAAAATTGAGGGCTGGTTGATTCTGGTGTTGAATTAAAACTTGTATTTCTCCAGTCTTTTATACTTGTGTTATAGAATTCCATCTCTTAGAAGGTCTGTTGATTTAGTAGTGTTTCTCAGAATTGAATTAAATTTAAGAACTGTCTTATAAAAACCACTGCTTATCAAATTTAATATGCATATAAATCATCATTGGCTCCTGTTAAAATACAGATTTTGATTCAGCACAATTGGGATGGGGCCTGAAATTATGTATTTCTTAATGAGATTCCAGAGGACACCAATTCACTGGTCCTCCTATCAAACTCTGTAGTCAGATCATGGCCACCTATGTCACAATCAATAGATATTTGTTAAATATGTGGGCACTTAGGCCCTATTCCAAAGCACTGAATCAGAATCTCTAGGGCAGTGACCAGTAATACACTTTTTTTTTTTTTTAAGAGAGAGAGAGCATGAGGGGGAGAGGGGAAGAAGGAGAGAGGGGGGAAGAGTAGGAGAGAGAAAAGAGAGAGAGAAAGAGAGGGAGGGAGTGGGAGAGAATCCAAGCTCAGCATGGAGACTGACAGCATAGAGCCTGACACGGGGCTCAATCCCATGATTCTGGGATCATGATCTGAGCCACAGTCAAGAGATGGATGTCCAACCAACTGAGCCACCCAGGTGCCCCAGAAATACACATTTTAAATGAATTCCTAGGGAGATTTGAGAACCAGTGATGTATGGGTTTGAAATGCCCTCTACCTTTTTCTCTACTTATTAATTTTTTGACCTTTAAAGCCCAGTGCTTCTCCCTCCTGCTGCTTGTTGCTTTTATTGACTACCTCAGACTCTGAATTCTTTAACAGTTGTCTGAAGGAAGCATTTTCTCACATACATCTGTCTTCCCAGACACATTTTATTTTTTGAAATAAACAGTTTTGTTATATACTTTCTTGTGGCCTCAGCTCCTAGCATAATGCTTAGCATAGAGTAAATACTTAACATTTGTCATGGACAATAATGGTGACGATAGTGAACTATTAATTTCTTTTCAGGACACGTGGTTGTTTCCCAGGCCTTGTGTGATTAAAAGAACCTGCTAATTCCATAAAAGAAACACCCAACTGCTTAGCAAAGACTGTAAATCCCAACCATGGCACATTATTTTTCAGGAATTGGCACTATGCTCTTTCTATACCTTGGTAGCTTGGATTTTATTATGGTAAATGGCTTGTTAAAGGGAAGAAAGGAGTATTTTGAATTTATTAGGTCTTTTATCTGTGAACCTTCAAGCACTCTAAAGCTATTTATTAAGTTACTGTAGAGCCAGTAACTGTAAAATATTATTACACCCTCCTTACAAAAAAGCTGACTAGGGAAAGAGCTGTAAGATACTCAGCCAAAATCATAGAGCCATTGTAAGAAGGCCAAACCAAGAAACTGAGCGTCTGACAGGTAAGCCCTGCTCAGCATCTCTCAGTTCTCAAGTTGTGTGACTCTGCAAGGTGAGCGTTCCATAGCAGAGAGGCAAAATAAAAAATTGAAGATTATTTCAAATATCTCATTTCCTCCTCCGTATGCCTATCGTCATTGCTCTTTACCTCTCTTTTGACACCTGGACATCGTTGCTTGTGTTATGGTTAAATGCTGACCCATCCTCCCTCCTTAACTTCTTTGTCTATTTTTTCAGTCATCTTGTTCTCCCTCCTACCCCACTGCAGCAACAGAACTACCAGCTGAAATGTGAGGTTGGCACCCTGGTTCCATTACGAATTTTGCCTTTGAGAAACTCCCTTCACAGGCACAGGCAGTTTCCTCTTTGTTTGTAAATTAGGGCTAGATCACGCCCACCTACCTCACAAGATGGTTGAAGCGATAGAACATGACTGATAAACTGTAAAGCATTAAATGGATAACAGTGGTCCCCTTACTGCATCAGTCCTGGCTTAAAATAACTTAATTCTAAGGCCACATTGCGCAGCAAGGTAAGAGCAGGGCGCGTCCGTAAGGAATAGCTTCGAGGCGGATCTTTTTCCTTTGAGGAAAGGGAGAGCGCGCAGCCGCTGGGAGTTGTAGTCTTTGCGGCGGTCTCTACAGATCTCCGGGGAAGAAGAGTACTACAACTCCCGTGAGGTCGTGCGGAAACAGGCCCGTGCATCCTCCCGCCAAGCGCGTACCCCCAAGCTGAAGCTGGAGGGAGCAGGGGTCCTGCACGCGCGCCCGGGTCCCCGGAGCGAGCTCTGAAGCAGCGTGCTGGTAGCGGCCTTGGCAGCTGAGCGAGAAAAGGAGACGCGTGGGAGTGTGTGAGGACTGTTAACAAGGATAAGACGCGTGGCAAGAAGCAAATTAAAAAAAAAAAAAAAAAAAGGCCGCGCCACAACCCATCACACCCCAGCGGATCCTAACTTATGTTACTGCGAAGGCACCGGGATCGTACTCTCCCGCTGGTGCCTCACGCCCCAGGGACTTAAATCAGCAGGGGCGGGAAAGGGTGGGGCCAGTGGCGCGGGAGGCGGGGCGTACAGCGGCGAGGGCGGCGGCGGCGGCCGAGACCCAGACATCTGGGACTGTTGTTGTTCTCTCGCCGCCGGACCGCCTCAGTCCGTTCGCCCAGAAAGAGACCCGGAGCTAGTCTGGTGGGGAGCGGGTGGCCGAATCCCCCGTCTTTCCTGCTTCCGCAAAGCTGCGGCAGGAGCTGGTTCAGACACCTTGCGGTTGGTCTCCGATGCCCTTCAGTGAGGAGGGGGCGTCAGAACCCTGGTGAGCGCATCTCAGCCCCCACCCCCAACTCAGTGTCTTCGCCGGCCCCCAGGCCCTCACACCCCAGTCTGGCTGCCATGGCTGAAAACGCGGAGGGAGACCTGAACTCCAACCTGCTCCACGCCCCCTACCATACCGGTGATCCTCAGCTAGACACGGCCATCGGGCAGTGGCTCCGTTGGGATAAGGTGGGTACCTGTTCAGCCTTGCATCCTCCTGTCCTCCCGCACGCCCGCTCGCCCATGCACAGTCCGCCCTTTCCCGTCCGCACCCGGTGGTCAGCAGGCTGCTGAGAAGATGGTTCAGGCCACGGGGTGGGGGACAGCGGAGCCGGGCGTTGCCACCCACGTTTGCCTGGGCCGCCTCCCCGGGACCATCTGAGCGGGGATACCTATGGTCACTTCCTTTTGCAGTGCGCGGAATTGCAGCCTCCCTTTCTCACCCACAGCCCCGCCCTTCAAGTGCATGTCGTCTCTTTAAAAAAAAATTATTATTATCGATTATTTATTATTACTTTATCATCATGTCGTAAGTTCTACCCTTCGTAGTACTATTTTCTTTCCTCTTTCTTCTCCTTTGACTTCCTTCTCTGCAAACCTGAAAGTGGTTTTTGGTACCCTTTTTAGGTGTCTCTAACCGCTCTCTGCTTTACTTCTGGTCTGGTGTGTTTCCACTTTCCGTCGCTAGGTAGTCGCTGGTGGTTTTCTCTATCACCTTTAGCTCTTGAAAAGGTAAGAGTTCTCTTACCTCTTTATTCCCCTTGCCGGGAGTTATTTTCTGGAGTATCCTGTTCAAAGAATCATGTTTTCCAGGTTTCATATGATGCTCCTGATACGGAATTGTTTCTGCTTTACCCATTCCTTTTCCTCCTCTACTCCCCCCCACCCCCTCCAAGTTGTTGGGGTGATTTCATCTTGTGCAGACATATGGGATGGATCTGTGAGAGCCAGAGTTAAAATGCAGCTCTCTCACTTGTAAAAGACGCCACTGGTGACTCCAGCAGAGGAAGATGATCCAAGCTTTTGCTTTGTCAAATGCATTAAATGCATTTGTTGAAGTAGCGAAGGCAGTGTATTTAAAATGGAATTCATAATACTGAATTAAGGAATTAGTATGGTAGTACATGAAATTGTGTTGTACAAAAGAATTTCCTAAAGGATTCACTTTATGAAAAAGTTTTATTTTTACTTTGCTCAGTCATTCATGCATTTAGCAAAAATATGTATTGTGTATTGGGTAATGTTTTCAGA
Organism: Lynx rufus; assembly: GCF_022079265.1. Lineage (NCBI taxonomy): Eukaryota > Metazoa > Chordata > Mammalia > Carnivora > Felidae > Lynx > Lynx rufus. The sequence goes on from NW_025814897.1 coordinate 57,755,220, forward strand.
GCCTGTTAGGGCCAGGGAATGAATACTAGTGGTGAGGAAATAGAAAGGGTTCTGCCCTCAACACGCCTTCATTTAGCAGAAAAGACCAACAAATAAGCAATTACAATGAGTTAGTAACTGTTTCTTGGTCATGTGCATCTTAGACATTCTGTTCTTCCTATAGAGTCTAAACCAGTGCTTCTCAAACCTTAAAGTGCTTACAGATCACCTGGGAATCTAAAATGCAAATTTCCGTTTGGTAGGCCTGGGGTAGGGTCTGAGATTCGGCCTCAAGAATGAGCTTCCAGGTGATACCATTGCTGCTAGTCTGTGGACCATACTTGGAGCGGGAAGAATCTCTAGTGTTCTGATTCAAATATCAAATTAAAGAAATAAGTCCCTTTTTACAGAATTTGACCATAAAGATATATTTTTTAAATCAAGTGTGCAGAATTTGTGACATCCCATTAATTACTGTAAGGATGTGTAAAATGCAAATAACTTTAAAGCATAGCATAAGAGCTAAGGAATAGCATACAATAAAATCAAATGTACTACAAACCAACTATATAATGTCTTCAGCAGGGAAACCTGCCCAAATTACAAATGAATGATAACTGTATATGTTTAATATAGTTAATTGTTTTTGTTTAAAGCCATCTGCTTTCATTGGTATTTTCAGGAAATGAATGTGGTTGGGCACTTATGTGTCCCTAAAGAGAAAGGAAGACTCATGAAATTTGAAAACACTTGTAGAATTACAACACAATTTAATTTACTAGTAACTACTAAGTATGTCAAGGTTGTTTGACTCCAACAATAGGAATTTGTTTTTCATTGCCATGGATGAGATCTTTTGTTCTCTTTAGGTGCCAGTTTTGACTATACTTTTCCTAATGAGTCTCGATTGATTTCTTTTTAAAGATTGGCTGAATGAATCAATATGTATTAATTGTCTATGCCTGGATATTATTGGAATATACTGAAATATAAAAAGACTATAAAATGCAAAAAAAGATAACATTAGGGTTGTATTGCTGGCAATTAAATGTTTTATAGGCAGTCCTTATTGGAACAAAAGTAAGAGTGACCTGTGGACTGGGATGATCAAAGGAGACTTTATAAAACCAGGATAAATATAAAAAGACTGAGGTGAGCCTTCACTGAAAATGGAAGAGAGGTTCTTAAATTATATTTAAAGTGCCCTCTCTATGTAAGATACTAGCTAAAAACTTGTGGGAGATACAAACATGAAATAGATGTGGATCATATCTTCAAGCAACATAGAAGGGAAAATAAAACTAAAGCTTGCAAAGGGAACAAGTAGTAAGTGCCTTTAACTGAGGAATAGATCCAAATAATTTAAATAATTATTTAATAAAAATAATAAATAATTACTTAACTGACTCCCCCCATAATGGGAAAGAATGCTTATAATTGGTAAACAAATGTGTATTTACTATAGACTGTGGGTAACCTAGGCTATATATCCCAAGGCACTGAAATTTAGAGTGCAGAAATGTAAAATAATAGATCAAACTTATAGTTTTTATTACATTACACACTGACAGCATAAATAGTCTTTTAGAAGAGAAACTGAGTTTCATACCTGATTAATACCTGTTTAGTGAAAAAAAAGGAACCTATCAAATATGGCTGATTCTCAATGACTCTGCTTGCCTAGATCAACAAAATTGCTAGTTTTATCTTCATGAAAAAAAGTGTTATTTGTGCTGAACTTTCAGAATTAGTTAGAATTTAGATTTCCCAACATACGAAGACTATTCTAAGCAGAGATAGAAACTTTGTGTATGTAGAACATTTGTTTCAGCTGTAGTTTAGGGTACATAGAAATTATCAGAAAGGTATGTAGGGGTCATAGAAAAGCTTCAGTATGTGTTTATTGGCCTTGAATAAGTAAGAGTGTGGGTAAGTGTTAAAAGGAAAATAATTCCACAAGACAGGGTTTTTACTGGAGCAGTTTGGGGTACTATGGGATGGCATTCTGTTGGTAAATTTACCATAGTCCAGGATCTCTCAGTTTCTATGCTGTCAGACTAATTTGTTAGGCTGTGTTGTCTCAGGATGGATTCGCTATACTCGAAACTGAACCTGATGTCTGAATTCAGAATGAAGTTGTATTAATTTATGGTACATATGTAAAATAAGTAGATTTGTCTGTAGTCAAGGTATTTTCTAGATGCACCATAAGGAAGTCAAAGATCATGAAATAAAATCAGAAGGATTCAGATATATGCCTAAATGTTTAACAGCATTGGCCTGTAGTAAGTAAATGCATCCGTTTCTATGATGGGACTATCTTACCACTGGAACCCAAGTCCATGGATCAAGGTGTTCCTCTTCCAAGTAGTGCCCAGATGACTCCTCTATAGTGCTCACTCCCTTCTATGTGCTAGGGCTAACTAAAGCTCCCACTTTCTTCCTACTTCTTTTGATGTTTTTTTACATCCTATCAAATTACACACAAGTCTTGGCTGGCCTAGAAGCCAGGTTCTCTTTAACATGACAACTATCACCTGTTTCTAATTTACTTCTAACTTTAACTTTTTGAAAGCAGATATAGCCAAAGTATTGAGTACTGCTCAAGTTTGGGTGTTTTAATGTGTGGGTGGGGAGTGGAACAGGACCCAGGGCAGTGCTATTCAGCCAGTTGGAGCAGCAATGGTTGTATATTGACAAAATGTGCAGGCACAGCTTGGCCAAGGCATTTTGAGAAATAGTGAGTAGAGTACTCTGGTCTCAAAATGTAGCTCTGTGTTGAGAAAGAATAGAATGTAAAGATGGGTTAGGTTAGGTTAGGTTAGGTTAGGGTTATGAAATGCCTGAAAATAGAAATAAAAGACTTCAGTCTAAGCCAGTGATTTTCGGATACCTAGCAGTGAAACATTTGCAAGCAAAATATAGCCCAGTAAAATGGAGGTGAACGAATTCCCTTTTAATCATCATTGTGTGATGGAAAAGACACCCAAGAAGCACCTCTACAAAGGTGGTCTAGTCTAATTTCATGGTATAGAGATCTAAAGAAGTTGTGGAAGTTATCCAGTTTGGGTAGAGCCTGGACCAGAGGTTGGATCTGCCACTTAGTTCAATCCAGTTTTTATAGTAGTAGTTTAGGTTACTTTTTTTGGTTCACATTTTCCTAATACTTAATTTGGTCCTTAAGCAATGACGAGTACAGAATACATGTGGCTTTATTAATTTTGGGAAATATTAACACTACTACTTGAATTTATTTGTAATGTTTCAAACGTTGTAAAATGATCTAAATCTCATTTGATACAGCAACCTTGCATGGCAGGCAAGCTAGATAGTAGTTTTCCCCATTTTTACAAGTAAAGAAAGTTTCAGAAAAGGTAAATGACTTACTCAAGGATGTATGGCTTTTAAGCAGTGGAGTTGAGACTAGAATTTAGATCATTTGACTTTTACTCTAATTTTCTTATCACTGCACTAGATTCTATAACCTGAATATTTAGTAAATGTTAGTGACATCATACACCAGGTTTCAAGGACTTCATTAAAACCATTTTATTGGCCTTTGTAAAACCTGAGTAGGATGTAATTGCAGAATAAATGTCATGGAATTTTTTTAAAGAGCTGAATTTGCGGCTCAACAGTTGCTTTGGTCTCCTTGGCAACAACATTCTCCCTCTGTCTGAGAAATTTAGTACAGATAAATGAAGGTTTGAATTTATTTTCCTTCTTAGAAATGAAATTCATTTTTTCTTTTTCTTTTCAAATTTCTTATATTTTCCCCTCAGTTTCTACCATTTCATATTCACTTCATTTGTATTTATTTCAAAGAAATACATGCTTATGATAAAAAAAATACAAAAGGGAATATAATAAAAAACAATGTTCCTAACTGCTTCTTCTCATTTTCAATTTGCTCCTTAGAAACCATTTTTAGCTACTTGTTTTTAGTTATTCTCGTGGTTACCATCAAACGACTAAATAATATACTAGTATCACTAGTCCTTGGTTTATTTTATATGTTACTTGGCAAATATATGCTGTAAAAAATCGGAGCTAACTTACATTATTCTCTACCTCTCCTAAATTTCAATAATTATGTTGTAGTTATTCTTGTAAGTTTAAATAATGTAATTAGTGCTAACAGTCTGCAGAACAATAAGCCCAGCTCACAAATCCAGAGCTCCTAATTGCCCATTTTATTTAAGAGGAGATTGGTAGGGGTGCCTGAGTGGCTCAGTCCGTTAAGCTTCTGACTTCGGCTCAGTGCTCAGGTCATGATCTCACCCTGGGTTTGAGCTCCTGAGATCCAGCCGAGCGTTGGGCTCTCTGCTGTCAGTGCAGAGCCCACTTCAGATCTTCTGTCTCCCTCTCTCTCTGCCCCACCCTTTCAAAAATAAATAAACGACAACAACAAGGGAGAATGGCAGATAACATACCGTTACAAAAATGGAGAAAACCCATACCATTTTCATAGAATAATTTATGGATATCAATGACTGACCAAGGATCAAGTTACATAAAACAAGCAGCATTAAAAGCAAGAAAAACAAAGCAATGGCTCCAGAGGGGGGAAAAAAACGAGGTTAATGAGGTACATAGAATTTAAAATTTTTTTAAGTTAAATTTAAAAAGAGAATTCCATCAAATGAAGAAAGCTGCTATGAGAAAGGCATCGAAAATAGGAACGAGCTCTTAGAAGTTAAGAGAAAAATAAATGACTATCCCTCTACCTTTTGCCAAATGCAATAGAAAATATAAAAGCTTAAGTTGAGGAAACCTACAGCAAAAGGAAGTAGGAAATATAAGGGAAGTTGACATGGAGGAACTACCCCAACGTAAAGAAATCTCAGATGACCGTAGTGCCCTAGATCCACATTGGGCTTCAAGAAATGTGTCTTTAAAAAGAGTGCAACATCTATGCATAAATAGTAAAAATCTGGAAGATATTAATGATATGGTGAAGATGATATGTTTTTCTGACAACATTTAAAAAAATTGTTTTTAATGTTTATTTATTATTGAGAGACAGAGACGGAGCAAGAGCAGGGGAGGCCAAGAGACGGGGACACACAAAATCTGAAGCAGGCTTCAGGCTCCGAGCTGTCAGCACAGAGCCCATTGTAGGGCTTGAACTCACGTGCCATGAGATCATGACCTGAGCCTAAGTCAGATGCACTTAACTGACTGAGCCACCCAGGCACCACCACCCTGGCAACAACATTTAAAAAAGAAAAGCAATTATCCAGGGGTTGGTAGAGAGGAAGGGAGGGGAGGAGGAAGGAAGGAAGACCTGAGTAAGCAAGTTATGGTTTCAACAGGAAACCAAAACAGGGCATGATTTTGAACAACTAATTGATAGAGCTTAAGAAAAAAAATCGTTTTGATCTCAATACCTTCAGGAGGTATAGGTAGGTCTGAACAGAAGCAAATTTTATCCACACCCACTACATAGATCCACAATGAACAATATTTAGATGATCTTAACCTTGTGCTTACATATTATTTTCAATTTTGAGGATCAACAAGACGAAACACAAGATTTAATTATTTATTTATTGTGAAAAAGTACATAACATAAAATTTACAGTCTTACGCATTTTTAAGTGTACAATTCAGTAGTGTTAATTATATTCACATCGTTGTGAAATGGATCTCTAGAACTTTTTCATCTTGCAAATGTGAAACTGCACCCATTACATAAGTCCTCTTTGACCCTCCTCCCAGCCCCTGCTAATAACTAGGGTTCTATCCTGTTTCTATGAATTTGACTACTTTGGATGTCTCATATAAAGAGAATCATACAGTATTTGTCTTTTTATGGCTGGTTTATTTCACTTAGCATAATATCTTTAAGGTTCATCATGTTGTAGCATGTGACAGGATTTCCTTCTTTAAGGCTGAGTAATATGATACACCACATTTTGTTTATCCATTCATCCATCCATGGACATTTGGGTTGCATCCACCCTTGGCTGTTGTGAATAGTGCTGCTGTGAGCACGGATATGCAAATATCTCATCAAGACCCTGCTTTCAATTCTTTTGTCCTCATACCCAAAAGTGGGATTGCTGGAACAAAATGTAGATGTTATCAGCATAAATAGGGTTTTGGCTTATTGTATTTCATTTCATGCTTCTTTCTGTCTTTCAGAAATATGTTGAAATCTCATCTATTCCTCAGTACCCATTGATCCCTTCTCCAGTTCTTTTTGCATTATGGATTTAGTTATTTTATACCTTTATTGTCATGTAAAAAATTCTCAGGAGGAAGAAGAGACAAGTGCTTGAGGCTTCCATCTTCAACTAAAACTCTTTTATTTTTTCAAATTAAAAATGTAATTAAAACTGGAAGCAACCCAGATGTCTTTAGTAGGTGATGGGTAAACAAATTTTGGTATATCCAATTTATTTATTTATTTTGGGAGAGAGAGTGCTCGTGTGTGCATACACACGCATGTGGGGAAAGGGCAGAGAGAGAGAGAGAGAGAGAGAGAGAGAGAGAGAGAGAAAATCCCAAGCAGGCTCCACGTGTTAGTGTAGAGCCTGATCTGATTCAGGGCTCAACTTCATGAACTATGAGATTATGAGCTGAGCTGAAATCAAGAGTGGGATGCTTAACTGACTGAGCCACCCAGGCGTTCCAATTCATCGATGTTTTAAAAATGAGTTATCAAGCCACAAAAGAAATGAGCCATCAGTTAAGAAACTTTAAATACATACTACCCAGTGAAAGAAGCCATTCTGAAAAAGTTACATACTGTCTGATGTCCACTATATGTCATTTTGAAAACAGGTAATTTTTGAAAAATGACTGGTTATCAGGGGAAAGGAAGGAGTATATGGAGCACAAGGAATTTTTAGATCAGTGAAGCTATTCTATATGATACTATAATGGTGGATATATGGCATTATGTATTTGTCAAAAGCCGTATGTAAACTGTGGACTTTAGTTCATAATATTGGATCAAGGGCACCTGGCTGGCTCAGTCAGTGGAGCATGGAACTCTTGATCTTGGGGTTGTGAGCTCAAGCCCTATGTTAGGTGTAGAGATTACTTAAAAATATTAAAAATTCTTTGAAAAAAAATGGATCAGTATTGGATCAACTACAGCAAATGTACTGCACTAATACAAGGTGTTAACAACATGGAAAACTGGGCTAGGGCATTTATGGGAACTCCCTGTACTATCTGCTTAATTTTCTGTAAACCTTAAACTGTTCTAAAAAGTAAAGTCTAGGAGCACCTGGCTGGCTCAGTGAGTAGCATGTGACTCTTGATCTCAGGATCATAAGTTCCAGCCCCATATTGAGAGTAGAGTTTAAATAATTTTTAAGTTGAAAAAAAAGTAAAGTCTATGCATTAAAAAAAAATATATATATATATATATATATATATGTATATATTTGAAAGAAAGGATTTATATTTGAAAGCACCTCCTTCTTTCCCACCTGAAAATTTTAAAATAGGAAGACTGGCTTTTTCTGCCTTTTATTTGGGGGTCTTCTTTGCCCTATTTTAGGATTTTTGTTTAGTTCCTTCAAGTTTTCCACAAGGCCATTAGAAAGCCTATGTGGATATATCTTTGATCTAGAATTATTTCCTTATCTCTTTCTTTCCTCCTATTTGAAAAATCTGAGAGAGCCTGGAGAACCTAATGAAAAGGAATTTTTCTTCATTTGGTTCTTCCAGATTTTACTTGTAAGATACACTGAACTAGCCAAAGAATGTAAGTATTATATTTCACCATCTTAGATTTTCATGGTTACTCCCTGGATTATCTAAATCAGGGTTCTTTCATCCTCTTAGCTTGTTTAATTGTTTTTACATATTTTATATGTCCTGTTTTTTAGAAATATTTTCCCCCAAAACAAAAGGTTTAGTAATTTAGTGCAGATTTTACTAAAATATTTTTTCATGAGTCACTTTATACGTGACTGCTAATTAGCACTAAGGCTACTGCCCTCTGGCGTTGGGAGTGAATGGAGAAAATAATGCTGGTGGAAAATAGACACGTAGGTACTATATCTAATCCTGCATGAGATATTTTATACCAGATAATTTAATGAGCACTGAACCTTACCCAAAAAAACTATGGCATAGCCCTATCTAATGCCCAAAAGAATATGAAAATTGAAAAAAATAATATTAAAATTATAATATAAATGAAAAATCCTCTGCTTCTCAGATACATAGACCTTTTAGCTTTCAACTCATTAGAAAATCTCTTTAATGTAAATAGTGACTTTATTTTGTGGTTTCTGCTTCAGAATTTTTCTCATCTTATTTGCCCTCTGAAATACTTCATTATTTATACAGGTAAATATTAGAAAAAACCTAAATGCACACCAAAGGGGAAAGGGTAAACAAATTGGAACACTGCAACAGCTGAATAGAATAGGTCTGGGATGAATGGATAAAAAAGTTATGGTATATATTCACCATGGAATATTATTCAGCCATAAAAAACGAGAAAATCGTACTATTTGTGATAAAATGAATGGAACTCGAAGACATTATGCTAAGGGAAATAAGTCGGACAAGAAAGGCAGACACTATGTTCTCACTTACATGTTGAATTTAAAAAGACCCAAAAAACCAAAAGACACACGAAACTCACAGATCAGATTTGTGGTTACCTTATTGGGGGGAGGGTATAGAATTGGAGCAAGGTGGTCAAAGGGTACAAATTTCTGGTTATAAGGTAAGTAAGTACAGAGATGTAATGGACAATTTTATTATATTTCACACTGCTGTATGATATATAGGGAAAGTTGTTAAGAAAGTAGATCCTAGGAGTTTTCATCACAGAGAAATTTTTCCTTTTATTGTATCTATATAAGATGATGGATGTTAACTAAACCTATCATGTAATGTTTTCACAATACCTTCAACCACATGAAGGTTTGGGGCACCAACACGCCATGTAGTCAAAAATCTGCATATAACTTTTGATTCCCCAAAAACTTCATAATCTACTGTTAACAGAAGCCTTACTGATAACATAGTCAATTAACACAGATTTGTATGTTATATGTATTATAGACTGTATCCATACAATAAAGTAAGCTAGACATTTTCTTTTGAAAATGTTAAAATCATAAGAAAGAGAAAATACATTTACATTATTGTACTGACTTTATCAAAAAAATCTGCATATAAGTAGACCTGCTCACTTCAAATTCGTGTTCTTACAGGGTCAATTGTATGTGTAAATTAAACCATCATGCTATACACCTTAAACTTAGTGATGTCAATTATTTCTCAGTAAAAGAGGAACAAAACAAAACAAAAGTAGATCTGTATGTATTGAAAGATACATTAAGTGAAGTAAGCAAGTTATAGAACATCATATGCAATTTGATACCATCTATATAAAATAAAGAGAGAAAGCTAAACTACATTTCTGTGCATATATAGATGCCAGTAAAGGTCTAGAAGGATACATAACAATAGTACTTGCTCCTCCACAGGAGTGGTCTGGGACTAAAGGTAATAGTCAAAATGTCTGTAGCTTTATCTGTATTATTATTATTTTAAACTGGGAAAATATATAGTTACAATTAATAATATTTAAAATACAAATAAAGAACAATTAATGGTCAACTTCTGGGGCTGCTTTTTAAGAGCGATAGGAATTCAAAGTCAGGAAGACTATGTAAGAAGTAGAATTTGACCTGGGCCTGAAAGGAAAAATAGGATAGGAATAGATGATGAATAGGGGGGCAGAAAATTTAAGGTGGGAGAAATAGAAGAATAAAATGGAAAATGAAACTGATCAGGAAAGTGAAACTGCACAGCGTGCAAGAACAATGAAGATTCTTTTTTTTTAAACTCAAGTATAGTGTATGTGTTAGACTGCTGTGGCAATTTAGGCTACACAAAGGAAAAAGGATATCTAGTGTTTATTGACTGATCATGTGCCAGCTGTGTTAATTAATAGATGCTTTCATGTAAAAAAAAAATCTCTTTTAATCCTTCAAGGATTGTTTGAGGTAGTTGTTACTCTCATTTTTAACTTATATACAAACTTGGGCTCAGAGAAATGAAGAGAGTATTTGAATCCAAAAAGGTTTTGAATTCCTCTGCCCTTTGGGATCTGATTCCCACCCTTCCTGACCTTTATTTATATTTGAGGTAACTGGAATTGGACTCTATTGTTGGTTCTTGGGTGATTAATCTGGCAGTATGTAATTAGGATCAGATGGGTTGGAGATGGAGACTCTGAGAATTATGGATAACAAAGTTTTACATTTGGATGATTACAGAGCCTTCCAAGAAAACTAAAGAAGTAATGAGCCCTTTTAACAATTGTCCTATCCTTTTTAAAAACACAGAGACTGAGAGGCGCCTGGGTGGCTCAGTTGGTTAAGCATCCAACTTCAGCTCAGGTCATGATCTCATGGTTTGTGGGTTTGAGCCCTGTGTCGGGCTCTGTGCTGACAGCTCAGAGCCTGGAGCCTGCTTCAGATTCTGTGTCTCCCTCTCTCTCTGCCCCTCCCCTGATCATGCTCTGTCTCTCTCTGTCTCAAAAATAAATAAAACATTAAAAAAAAATTTTTAACACAGAAAATGATAAACAGCTTCTATTTGGTTACAATATTTTGCCAAGTTTGAATCAGAACTCCTTTTTAAAAAATTAAGTTACAGGTTCAGTTTAAATTCCCATATCTACTTTACATTCTCCTCCATCCTTTCCTCCAAGTAACCAAGTCATATCTACGAATACTAGAGTTTTGTCTAAATTTCCTGTTTGTTTGAAAAATAGTTTTGTTTTTCATTTAGTCAAGTAAAGATAACCCTGAAAGTTAAACAACTCCTTTAAAAAAAAATCACGTAGTGAAAAATATTTCAATGTCTGAAAACACTCGAATCAAAATTGAAGTATTATATTTTTTATAATATATACTTAATATATAACTTTTGAAAATGTGGACCCTGTTAACTTATCCCTAAATAGTAGCAGAAGCTATAGGGCAAGTCAACAATAAAATAACATCAAATACAGCCTAAGATGTTCTTTCTCTAAGTAGAAATGTCATATTTTACAAAGATAGTAAGTTTCATGTGTGGTTTCTGTAAAGTTAGATTCGTAACAACATAGAATTAGTGACTTAAATGTTCTCCCCAACATCAAGGAACTTTTACATAATTATCAGGAAAAACTTAACAGTAAGAGAGCTGATATTATGCAACAGTACAATTCACACCCATGAATTTGTTTTTGTAATTTGTATGTCTTAAAAAAAAAACTCTGCTTCATAAAGAGAATTCAAGTATCTTTCAAGTGTAATTTTTTTAACATTAAACTATATTTCTCAAATGTTTTATAAAGGGAATTGAAAAAAGCACCTAATATTGTTTGTCATTAATTCATGCATTATAAGGTAAAACCCTGTGTGCATCTGGATTTATGCGTATTTCTTCTACTTTAGTCTCAGCTTTAGAGTTTTTCTATATGGTTTGTTTTTTAGGTGTAATTTACATTTAGAAAATTGACAGTAAATTTAATTCTTTTAAGCGTTCCACTTAATGAATTTTGAAAAGTGTATACAGTTGGAAAACCAGCATCACAATCAAAGAGCATTTCGATCACTGCAGAAAGTTCCCTTGTGCCCTTTTGTAGTGAATCCCCTTGCTCCAGCCCCTGTCAACCACTCATCTAATTTGTCCTGTAGTTGTTGTTAATTGAGATATAATTCACATAATGTGAAATAACATTCACCATTTTAGAATGTATATAATTCAGTGGGTTTTAGTATGTTCAAAAGATTGTGCAGTTGTCACCAGTATCTATTTTTTTTTAATGTTTATTTATTTTTGAGAGAGAGAGTGGGGCAGGGGGAGGAGCGAGGAGCAGAGGGAGAGGGAGACACAGAATCCAAAGCAAGCTCCAGGCTCCGAGCTGTCAGCACGGAACCCAATGCGAGGCTCAAACCCACAAACCATGAGATCATGACCTGAGCTGAAGTTGGATGCTTAACTGTCTGAGCCACCCAGGTGCCCCACCACTATCTAATTCCCAAACATTTTAATTATCCCAGAAAGAAAAACCCCGTATCCATTAGTGGTCATTGCCCATTCCTCCATTCCCCCCCCCCCCCCCCCAGCTCCTGACAACCATTCATCTGTCTAGATTTTCCTATTCTGGACCTTTCATATAAATGGAACCATACTATTGTTTGTGGCCTTTTGTGTATGCCTTCTTTTACTTAGCACATTTCAGATTTCATCCATGTTGTATCATGAATCAATTGGCTATTTATATATTTTCTTTAGTGAATCCTTTGTCCCTCTTTAAATTAGGTTGCCTTTTTGTTGACTTGTAATAGTTCTTTATTGTTCCTGTAGTTTGCTTTTATAAAAATCATACAATACGTAAGCTTTTTGTGTCTAGCTTCCTTCAGTTAACATAATACTTGTGAGATTTATCCATTTTGTTTTCTATATCAGCAGTTTGTTCCTTTTTATTGCTGAATGTTATTCTATTTTATGGATGTACAATAATTTGTTTATTCATTCACCTGTTGATGGACAACAGGCTTTAACTCTTCAGAGTAAATCTACCTTTGAAATTCATTTATAGGTCTTTGTGTGAACATGTTTCATTTCTCTTGGGTAGATTCCTAGTGGAATTACTATTCAGCATTTACTGAGAAATTTTAAAATAGCTATTGGGTGTTGAGTTTTTTCAAATGCTTCCTTTGCATCTACCAAGATGATATTTTTTCTGTTGTTTTTTAAACTGAGACTTTATTTTTTTTTTTCAACGTTTATTTATTTTTGGGACAGAGAGAGACAGAGCATGAACGGGGGAGGGGCAGAGAGAGAGGGAGACACAGAATCGGAAACAGGCTCCAGGCTCTGAGCCATCAGCCCAGAGCCTGACGCGGGGCTCGAACTCACAGACCGCGAGATCGTGACCTGGCTGAAGTCGGACGCTTAACCGACTGCGCCACCCAGGCGCCCCTGAGACTTTATTTTTTAAGATCAGTTTCAGTCAAGAAAAGTATGTGTCAGAATACGTAGAGAAAAATAGCAAACATTTGAAATGTTTTATTTTGACTGTCTTTATGAGAAATATTTTTTGTTTAAAGCATAACAGAGACTTAAGTATGACTATATTATTGAACACATGTGTGTGTTTTGTTAGAAAAACAATCCAAAACTTAAAAAAAAGACTATATATATATATATATATATATATATATATATTATAACACTATGTATATAAAACTATATATATATACATGTTTTGAAATGAATTAATCAACATTTTTATCTTTCACACGAATTTTGGCATGTTTAGTATTATACTTAAATGATAATATGTTATATTTAATGTCTTATTTTCTGCTTTTTGAGTAGTTAGAATCTTTATTTCCTGGATATGATTTTTATATTCATTAAATGGTCTCAAGCTTTATTAAGCCAATTATTATTAATGAAATCTCATTTTATATGACAAGAATTGTCATTCAAATTTGTTATCTAAGCCAACTTATGCTAATTTCTACAATGTTTTTAAAGATGGAGAAATTATTTTACTTATATGTGGAATCTGAAAGACAAAACAAATGAACAAACAAAACCCAGGAATAGACTTATAAATACAGAGAACAAACCAGATGGTTGCCAGAGGGTAGAGAGGTGGGAACATGTACAAAATAGGTAAAAGGGATTAAGAAATACAAACTTCCAGTGATAAAATACATAAGTCACGGAGATGAAGAGTACAACATAGGGAATATAGTCAATAATATTGTATTAACATTGTATAGTGACAGGTGGTATAACTACACTTATTGTGGTGAGTGAGCATTGTGTAATCTATAGAATTATCAAATCACTATGTTTTAAAACAAATACAACTTTATATATCAACTATACTTAAATACAAAAAAAAGTTTAAGATGGAGAAATTAAATTTAGAATTACACAAAGACTCTTAGATGGGAAAAAATTATTGGTTAGCAAGAGTATATTTTGGACTCTGAGGAAGCATCTGGTTTGGAAAACATGTTCTGCTTCAGGTCTCTAGATTTGGATCTTCAAGCTGGTTGACCCTTAGAAGTAAATGTCAGTTACATTTACCCTTCAGGTTTTCAGATGGCAGTTTCCTATTTTAACTTCTGTTGAGAAATAAACTTAAATATTTTTTTTCTGTAGTTCTATAAAACTGGTATTTGTTGTTTAGGCACTAGCCTCTGTCAGTAACATTTTAAAATGTTATTTACAAGCTTTGCAATTTTAGATATATTTGAGCCACTAAGAAGTCAATTTTGTATATTACCTCACCTTTAGATATATAACAATATTAGGATTTTGATTGCAAAAAATATATATATAATATAATAATATTAATAGAGTAGATTCAAGTTGTATAAAAATTATACAATTATTAGGTTTATAAAAGAAGGAGGAAAGAAGATGTATAGGTGAATTCTTCATTGACAAACTGGATTTGTTTTATATGATGATTAATCAGTTTTTATGTACTTTTATATACATTTATATTTATTACACATAGGTAATACAGAAGCCCCCTAATTATGAACAGAATAGGTTCAGAAAAGCTTGGGTGAATCCAGAGTAATCCTTCATAAATGAATACTAATACTTTCGTTTCATGGCAGGTAGAATTGGAATGATTTTGGTCTGGTATATACCTTTATTCACATCTATGAAAGTTTGTAAGAGGTTTGTTAAAGGAGGTACTTCTCTTTATATATATAAAGTGCTGCTTTTTTTTTTTTTTTAAATCAGTTCTTTCATGTTTTCTTTGAATTTGGGCCTTAAGGACCTACGCTATGGAAAAAACACAACTCCACAGAGTATTATGTAAGAAGACACTTTCTTTTCTTCATTTCAGCCATATAAAGTTGCAGCACTCCATAGGATTAGAACCTAAAGGAAAATTTTGGGTAAACAGGTAACCTTTGAAAATAATGCATGGCTTTAATTCTGTATTCTTTAGCTTACTGATTTCCTACTAAACAATCAGCTTCCTTCCTGATGAAGTATAGAAAATGCTAGTAGTCACTAAAATCTTTTTGGATTTTCTGCAGGATTACTTTTTTGGGGCACTAAAATTATTAGGATTCTAAAATACACTAGTTAAGAGCAACTTTAGTTCAGATTGAATGTATTTACTTTCCAAAAGGAATGTACATTTCCAGAAGGTATGTAAATCAAATAACTTCTCTGCAGACTTACAGTATAATTTTTAGAGCTTTCTTTACCGTTGGCATCACTTGAACCATTTTTTTCTTTTTTTGCTGATTAGCCTGCTCCTATCCTCAAGTAATGAACGCATTGTAAATAAGAGAGCACATTTAGAAAGCAAACAATAATTTGTATTTGAGAAAGCTCCAACATTTGTTTTATTAATAACCTTCTGTGAGTGACAAAAAAACAATTTGTGAGGTAAAAAGTATCCATCTAGACCCACAATAGTAGTTTTTCTCAGCCATCAGAGAGATTTATTTAGTTTTTACCATAAAATAAATAAAATATAAAATATCCAAACAGTACTAAGGCTGTACAATAAAGTCACTTTTCTGCCTCAGACCTTATGCCTGGTTTCCCCATCAGAGATAATCACTAGTTTTAGTGTCTTATATTAGCATGGAGTATTTCTGGAATGATGTAAGTATACATATACTTCTTTTTATACAAATTAAAACACATTATGTATGCTTCTGCTTTTCATTTAATGTATCTGAGTTCTATGTGGAAAGAGTTTTAAAAATAATTTTTAGTTCTTTAGAATCTTCATAATATGATAGCTTATAAAAATCATAGTTTGAATATTTTAACAACAAAATAGAAATGTAATTTCATCCTCATGGAAAATGTATGATAATCATGGCTACATAGATTGCCCTTTAGGTGTATTTTTAAACATTTTAACATCAACATCTAATTTAATGTAGTTATGAAATAGTGGAGAAATCTGCATTTAAAGTAGATTTCATTTGCCTGTCACCATAATCACTTAGCACTTTGTACCATAAAAATACACATCTGTCCAATGCATCGTGATTCTTTATCCATTTTTATTTTTCTCTAATTTACAGTCTTTTTCAGAAACAGGAATTAGGTTAGGACTGGTTGTAATGTTTATAACAGAGAATGGAATTTTTAGGCCCTACTCTAGTAGCTGTGCAGTTAAACATTAGGAAGTACTCAGTAACATAATATTCATGTCTGGTGGGTCGTTTTTGTATCTTATGTAGCTATAATTAAAAGGAATCATATTTGGCTTTATAGTTTGAGTTCATTATTATTACGAACATTATTAACCTGCTCTGCATAATTATTTTGTTGTTGTGAGGTGGTATAGGATTTAGAACCAGACCAACCTGGATTCAAATCCTGTCTAGACCTCCAATGTTAGCTCCATGTTAATAGGCTCCCTAAATCTTAATTTCTTTATTAACACAGAGGTAATAATACTACCAGTAAGATGCTGCAATTTACATTCTTGTATGAATAAATCTTGTTTGAGTAAAGACATTGCTATGGACAGAGATATTTATGGGCCAAAAGGCATATGCAGTTTAAATTTTGGTAGTTGCTGTGATATCATTCTAAAAGGACTATCCTAATTTCTTTTTAAAAGAATTTTAAATCCTAATTTATTTTTTTTAAATAAATAAACGTATTTATTTTTAGTAATCTCTACACCCAACGTGGGGCTCAAACTCATGACCCCAAGGTCAAGAGTCACATGCTCTTCTGACTGAGCCAGCCAGGTGCCCTAGGACTATCTCAATTTCTATGGCACTAACTGTATGACACTGCCATATACCCTCTACAGAACTGAAACTTTTTAGTCTTCAATTTTGCCGTTCTTATACCTATTTTTAAATGTTAGCCATCTTCAAGTCTCTTTGACCTCTGTATCAAATCTGGTAACATCTTAAACATTGGGAGAATATAGAGTAGCCCAGTTAGTCTTATTGTTTAGATTCTCCTCTTAATAGCTATTCATAGTTTTATGTAGGCTGTGTATTTGTTAGTGTGTGCCATTTATAAAATGGAGATTTCGTGAGCTAAGGTCATTATACGTGTGTATACATACACATATACATATGTATATACATATACATACATACACACATATATATACATAAATTTATATCCATTTTTAGCTGATTATAATTTCAGTTAATCAGAATTTCCATGGCTTCTCATTAGTTTGTGGCATGTACTCTGGTTACTTTAATTCCACTATAACCAGAAAAGCTTTTTGTTTAAATTTTTTTTTTAATGTTTATTTATTTTTGAGAGAGGCAGAGACAGAATGCAAGTGGGTTAGGGGCAGAGAGAGAGAGACACACACAGAATCCAAAGCACGCTTCAGGCTCTGAGCTGTCAGCACAGAGCCCAATGCAGGTCTCGAACTCATGAGCTGTGAGATCATGACCTGAGCTGAAGTCGGACGCTCAACCAACTGAGCCACCCAGGTGCCCCCAGAAAACCTTTTTGTTTAAATTATATATTAATATGTTTTTATTTCTTTGCAAGTACAAATCTGTTCTAATATTTAGCACCTTATAGGTGCCTTGGTTTATCATTCTGAATATTCGTTATCATTGTATAGGCCATAGACATAGAAGATCTAAGCTGTTAGTATGGACTAAATCCATACTATATATAGTATGGAAGGGAGAAGTTGTGGTTCACCTTATTTTCATAATATTTGACTCTTTCTCTTATAAGGAAAATACTAGAAAATTCCATTCAAATTTTATTCTTATTATAATTGCACTTCCATTTGAAACTTGCTTGTAAAGTAATATTTCAGTCAAGAGTATCCATGAGCTTTATGAAAATAAGTTAATGGATGTGATAATGAAATACATAATCCTAAAGTATAGATGTTGGCATGTCCTGCCTCACAAGCCAAGCTTGGACTGAATTTTCATTCTTATTCTTAACCAAGTCCACATTTAACATCTAAGACCTTTTTATGATCACCTTTACTGTAGATACATTGAATGGTTTTCTGTGACTTTAAAGAGCAGAAGGCTTACCTGGTCATTTTGAATCGCAGAGGTTTAGGAAGTAATTGGTAGGCATGTGTTGATGGCTTTTATCCAATAGGTTCCTTATTTCTTTTAAAACTTAAGACAGACTCTTACTTAATGTTGTTTTTGACTAGGAGGCTTATTTGGGTTCCATAGCTCTTAAGTTTATCAATTTGTTAAAAAATTCTTGAGTAGTATTACCAAAAATGCTATGACAATTAGAGATATGTGCATTACCTTCGGTAAGGGTCTGGTTCTTTGGGGGGCTCCGTAGATGACAGGTATTTTTTTATTATACATACTAATATTGATAAGTAGCACTGTGGAACTTATATTTAGAACCTTGTGAAATATGCATAATATTTACTGGCTCCTCAGAAGGGCTTCATATCAGGACTCTGCTTGTGATCCTGATTAAGTCTTAATACTTTTTTATAGAATCCCAAAACAAAAGAGCAAATTGAAAATCTGTTACGGAATGGGATGAACAAGGAGCTACGAGATCGTCTTTGTTGCCGAATGACTTTTGGGACGGCGGGACTTCGTTCTGCTATGGGGGCAGGATTTTGCTATATTAATGACCTTACAGTAATACAGTCAACACAGGTAGGTATTATAAAGTATTATGTATACTTTTTATCACTCTATTTTTTGCTTTATAAATTAGGTAGGCTTTCTAAAACAAAAACAAACTTTATGTCTAGGAAGGTACCTTCTTGTAAGTTAAAAAACCTTGGAACAAATGCTAACCTTTGCTCTTGCACAGAGTTTATCTTATAAGTCATTTGTGTATCTTCAAGGTCACAAACTAACTTTCTGATTAAGAGTTCTTATGATTACCATTGTCAACTTCTTGACATTTACTTTACATTTGAAATCTTGACAGTTACTTTGCATTTGAAATCAGGACACAGATATTGAGATTTCCAATTAACATAAAGAAACAAATTTAGGAAAAAGAGAATTACTCATTTTGGCATATGGCCATTGATAAAGGTTAACCAGAATATTTGGAGAGTTTAGTTGAAAATATTTCCCTTAAACATGGTTTTCTATATCCATTTGAGAGTTCTTTAAGACAGTGTATGATGTGATACAATTTATGTCTCCCATTTTATACAACTTACCCTAGAAACAAATTACTTCTTTTTCTCGTGAAACATTCTCACTGCTTCAAGGAACTATACTTTTGAAGCCAAAATGCATTTAGAATATACTAAAAATAGTTCTGGACTAGAGAATTGCTCAGTAGGCATAATTCTAATCAATACTGTCAAACAGTAAATCATCCTTAGCTTTGTTCTGAGGGAATTCTCCAAAGGCAAAGGCTAGTGCAGAGGATGGAGTAGAAGGGATGATAAGATGACTAGACTACATAGGTAGGATATGTGCCACTTCCCCCATCCCAGACCCCTTTCTTCTCCTCATCCCAAAATTCATCAGTTCACTCTTTTTAATATATTGGTTTCCTCATAAGCTTTCATTTTAAATGAAGATTCCTTGACTTTATAAAAAGGGGTGGAGGAGGTGTTTGAAAATAAATTTCTATGGAAGTGTAAATTTTTACTGGAGTTGAGATTCCATTGTGTGAAAGGGAAAAGCCAAATGGAATCTAATACTTAAGCCCTAGCCCTTTTCAGAGTCTAGATAAAGGGGGATAAGACAGATATTTATACGAGAGAATAATAGGATGTTCTGTGAGGTTTTAGGATAGCATCGTTATTATATATAAATTGGGGAAACTAGTCAACGTGGGCTATATTAAGCATGCACATGTGTGCACTTACACACACACACACACACACACACACACACATTCATAGGGAATGTAACCCGTGGACGGGGGGCAAGAGCACCTGGCTCTTGGGGTCCCAAACAAACCAAATTTGACCACTTGCCAATGACAAAATCCAAAGAGAGTGGGGTGGTGGTGAAACAAGACAGGAATTTATATCAGTGATACCAACACCGGGAAGACAGCAGACTAACATCTCAAAGACTGCCTCCAAAGTGCTGAAAATAATTCCAGGTTTGTATAAGGAAAATGTGGGACAAAGGTAGGGAGGTACTTGCAGGTGGGCAGTGAAGGTCAAGTTGCTCACAGTCTTGTAGTCAGTCATGTGGGTCTTGCTGGCTCAGGGTAGTCACAGTTACAGTTTCCATAAGGAGATGCTTTGCCAGCATCTTTGCTGAGTTAAGAGATTAGCTGGGAGAAAGAACTTAATCAATTAGGAAATTAGAGCCTAAGGTCAAAATGGAGGTAATTGAAATCCTCTTTGAGGAGCAGGTTGAAAAGAATAATTACACTTGAAAGAGCCATGAAAAAAGGGTCTAGAGGTCCCTGGGGCTTCATTTGGTGCTGCCACATAGTTACTTAGCAGTGCCTGCCATCCAGTACTTCAATAAATTAGTATAACTTAGTTTTAGTTGAATGAATCGCCTTGGGCAATTCATTAAATGGAGCTTCAGTCTTACTCTGTCACCTCTTTTTTTGAAGAGATATTGAAAGACAAAAATAGAAAAGGTATCTGCATTCTTTCTTTTTGGGCTCATGAGTATTAAATGTGGCAACACTTTTGATAATGGTTTTAAAGGACTATAAAATATGAAGTGTTATTTTCAGAGATGAAAGCACTTATTGAAGTTATCAAACCATAAGTTACTTAAATGGTTTTAGTTTATCGTTGTGATATTTTCAGTATTCAGTGCTTCGCTTCTTTTTTTGTCACCAGTGACTGCATATTTTCCTACTTTATGAGATTTTCTTTCTGTGAGATTTTAAATTTTTTTTTTTTCAACGTTTATTTAATTTTGGGACAGAGAGAGACAGAGCATGAACGGGGGAGGGGCAGAGAGAGAGGGAGACACAGAATCGGAAACAGGCTCCAGGCTCCGAGCCATCAGCCCAGAGCCTGACGCGGGGCTCGAACTCACGGACCGTGAGATCGTGACCTGGCTGAAGTCGGACGCTTAACCGACTGCGCCACCCAGGCGCCCCTCTGTGAGATTTTAAAACTAAGGAATTAAGAACGGGATCAGCCATCTTAAGAAATGTTCTGATGAAGGTTTATGTTGCTGATTTAAAATGTTTGTGTCATAAATAGGTCAAATATTTTGGTTGGCTTCAGTCTTATGATTTAGCAAGGCCAAATATGGTCAAAATTCTATTCTCTAGAGCCTTAAGACAAGAAACAATTTCTTTTGGGTCTTCTGACAGTATTTTTTTCTTAGCATACTGACTCTCTTGTCCCCTCGTTTTCCCCTAATGTTTTATGTATCATATTGGATTTAATAGTTACTTAATTGATATTTCTGTGGTATTAAGTGAGTCTGAAATTCCAGGAAATAAATGTTTGTCATCTCACATTTGAGGCTTGAACAGTATTGTTCCCAAATCGGTAAACATGAGTATGAAGGCAGAAGCCAGTTCCCTATGAGCCGATAAACTGACCACTACACATAAAAATAATAGATTTTAAGTTGTGGAAAATGCAGGTATTAATCAGGAACTAATCTTTTGTGTTTATCTGCTCCAGGGAATGTACAAATACCTTGAGAGATGCTTCTCAGACTTCAAGCAGAGAGGTTTTGTCGTCGGGTATGACACCCGGGGTCAAGTAACTAGCAGCTGCAGCAGCCAGAGGTACAGCGTTAATTGTTTCAGAGATTAAGTTGGATTGCGATAGCCTTAAAAAAAAAATTAACAGTAGGATTTCTGAAACAGGAAACTGTCAAATAGAAATGTGATCACATGCTGATGTTTATTTTAGAGATGAAATAGAAGCATTTTAAAAAGAACCCTTAGGTTTTACAGGCAGGATTAAAATTTTTAAATATTTAGAGTTAGTATTTAGAATGGTATCATAGTTTATGTTATGATTTTAATACTTTGGCAAAAGCACCAGGTAGGAGTGATTAAATAAATTGCATTCTCTCATTATAATCCCATTTAATTAGTTTTAGGTGATTTTCACACATAGTCATGAGATAGTGATACTTTTTTTCAGGGGTTACTTATGCAATTGTGTTTATCAGAGTCTCTTATTTCACTTTCCTGCATTCTTTTTGCCCTTTTCCGGTTTTATTTCTTAGTAAAGGAGCCATCAAAAGATGATTAAGGAAAAAGGAGGAAATTAAAAGATCAGTTCTGTTTCTTACTAACTTCCTTTTTAAAAAACCTTATTTATTTAACATTTTTAAGTTGGAGCATGAAGTTTAACTGCTGATTATAAGAATTGGTTATATTAGGCTACTATATGTTCAGAATAATTCCAATATGAAACATTTATCTTGTAGAAGGTTAGGTTTTAAAATCTATGATAAGCTAAGGACTGAGTGAAATCTCCCTCAATTTTTTTTTTAGACTTGCTAAACTCACTGCTGCAGTCTTATTGGCCAAAGATGTTCCTGTGTACCTTTTTTCAAGATATGTTCCTACGCCTTTTGTAGTAAGTGTTTTATATTATTGATTGTACAGTTTGTTGCTGCAAATTAAAAAAATTTCTTAAATCAACCAGGATTCAAATATTTGTCATGCTTACAGTTCTATATTAAGTGACATGAAAGACCAAAGGAAGGGAAACAAAGTTTACACTGAGTTTATTTTCATTCAACAAGCATGTGTTGAACCACCAAAGAATTTGATCTATAACAAGATAACAAGTTTTAGCCTATTTCTGTCTTAATGTCTTCTCCTGTTACTCAAAGTTATTCCTATGTCAAATGTATAAGTAGGTGGAAAGCAAAATAGAATTATGGTGTGACTGTTTTTTCAGCCATATGCGGTCCAGGAGCTCAAAGCAGTTGCAGGTGTGATGATTACTGCTTCTCACAACCGCAAAGAAGACAACGGGTACAAGGTAAACCTTGGACTCTTGATCTTTGCTTATTGTATAGTTCTTATTTTATTTAAATAATATGTGCTGAGTTATACTTTCATCACTGAGGAGCAGGGTTAGATGTTGGGGACAGGAATATAAAAACATGAAGGCCAGCCCTTGAAGGATGTGTTTCCCTAATGGCCCTATTACTTCTCAACGTGTACTACTACAAAAATATCTTCAGTGGTCTTTTTACTTCTAGTATTCTACTGCCTTTGATTTCCCCATCCTATCTCAAACCCACCCTGTCTACATTTTAGAAACAAAGTCATACTGAGAACTGAGAACTTAAAGAATGAATGGGAGTTTGTAGGAGGAAAGCCAGAGGAACAGTACCTTTATGTCACTCTCCTTTTCCTCCAACCTTCTACTGGGACTCCCCGTTGGCTGTAGGATCCATTTGATGTGTCAGCCTCCATGGCAGAAAGCAGGGCAGAGAGGGGTGAAGAGCAGCAAAGAGAGGGTACAGCACAGTATTGAGACAGTGTTCGGGGCTCCTGGGTGATGAATGCATGATCTTATATTTGTTTTTCTTCTTGTATGGGAGGTCTTCAGGTACACTGAACTCTGTTTTATTAGGGAAAAGAAGATTTAGTACTAATCTATGATTTTGGCCCTGGCCAGCTAAATGGGTCGTGTTACTATGCACAGAGGCAGAGAAGAAGCATGATTAATTCAGTTTGGGACATACTAAGTTTGAGGTCTTTGTGGGCCAACCAGGTAGCAACATCCGGTAGGTGACTGGATGTATATGGATCTTCTCTGGGGAGAAATCTAAGGTTAAAGTTACAGATTTGGGGGTTATCATACATATTAGAACATGTAAGAATATTTGGAAGTCTTTTAGTTGGGTGAGTGGCCCAGAGACAGTATATAGTAAAAAATAGGTACAAAAGGGATCCCCAGGGAACATCAACTTTAAGGAAGGCAGAAAGAA
The DNA here is from genome assembly GCF_022079265.1 of Lynx rufus. Classification (NCBI taxonomy): domain Eukaryota; kingdom Metazoa; phylum Chordata; class Mammalia; order Carnivora; family Felidae; genus Lynx; species Lynx rufus. Next base: position 57,779,045 of record NW_025814897.1, read on the forward strand.
GAAGAGCTGGAGATAGAGGATAGACCAGGGGAGATTAGTGCCATAAAAACCAAAGGGATAAGAAGAGAGTTGCAAGGAAGGAGAAGTCAACTGTCAAAGAGAGCTGAGAACCCAGATCTCTCCTCTGAGCATCAGATCAGATTTCTAAATCCAGCTATCTACCTGATATCCATTGGGATGTCTAATAGACATTTCAGAATTAGTGTCTCTCAAATAGAGGTCTTAATTCCCCTACAACCTGTCACATGCACACCCAAATTTGTTCCTCCCTGAATCTTCCCCACCTCTGTAAATTGACATTATCAGCCACCCAAACAAAGACCAAAAATAATTTTATTTATTTATTTATTTATTTATTTATTTACTTACTTACTTACTTATTTACTTATTTACTGAGAGAGAGAGAGTGCATGCCATGTGCTCATGAGCAGGAGAAGGGCTGAGAGAGAAAGAGGGAATCCCAGCCAGGCTCCACACTTAGCATGGAGCTGATCCTACCCCCCACCCAGGTGCCCAACCAGTGCCCCCCAAAATTATTCTTGATTATTCATTTTCCTTCACTCCTAACATTTAACCCACTAAAAGATTCTACAGATTCTACATTTAAAATGTATGTTGAGGGGTGCCTGGGTGGCTCAGTTGGTTGAGCGTCCGACTCTTGGTTTTGGCTCAGGTTGAGCTGAGCATGGAGCCTGCTTGGGATTCTCTCTCTCCCTATCTCTCTACCCGTCCGCCACTCTCTCTAAATAAGTAAAAAATAAATAAACACACTTTAAAAAATAATAATAAAATACAATAAAATAAAATGTATGTTGAATATATTTGCTCTGCTCACTTCTACCTCCACCGTCGTCAAGCACTTTTATCTTATGTCAGAGCTACGGCATCCTATCTGCTCTCGTTCTGGTCCCATTGTTCTCCCTGAAATCCATTTCCACCAAGCAAGCAGATGATTTTTTTTAATATGAAAAGGTCATGTTACTTTCCTTCTTAAAATTCTCCAGTGGCTTCTCACTCTTCAAATAAAATCCACACTCCTTACCTTGGGGTTTCCAGGACTGTGTCTCCTGCCTACCTCTTCAACCTCATTTCATTCATTCCTCTCCTGTGTTCACTACATTCCACTCACACCACTGTTTCTTTCTGTTCCTTTGGTCCTCCAGTATACCAAAGCCTTTCCCACCTCTGAGCCTTTGTAATTATTTTTTCCTCTGCTTGGATTGCTCTTCCTTAATCTTGCAGATTTGCTTATTTTCATCCTTCAGATTCCTGCCCACATGTTATTTCCTTGAAGAGACCTTCCCAAGCCATCTTATCTGAAGTGACTTCCCTCAGTGACTTTCTCATCATCTTGTTTATTTCCTTTACAGAACTTATCACTGTCTCTGATTATCTGCTTTCTTTAGGATGAATTGCTTCATTATTGACTTGTTTGACCTTCCCCAACCCTCTTCCCCAATATAAGCTCAGGGGTGGAAGGACTTCACCTGTTATGGTAGTCATTCCTGGTGAACGTATTTGTCACATAATAGAGCCTCAAAGATTTTTTTCCTTAAAATATAAGCACGATGTAAAAAGGATAAAAGTTAAACAGTGTAAAAAGTGAAACAGCCAAAAGTACCTCTCCCATTTCTTTCCCCCAGTACCCCTATTCAGAAGCAAATATTGTTTCTGGTTTTGTTTCCTCCCAGAGATTGTCTATGCATGTATAATTATATATGTATTTGTCACTCCCACATTTTTTTCCATAAATGGGAGAGTGTCACTCCCACATTTTTTTCCATAAATGGGAGAGTACTATATAGTGTTCTACACCTTGCTGTTTTTCACACAACAGCATGAAACAGTCTTAGAGATCATTCTCTCAGTTGATCAATTGATAGGTAGATAGGTCTGCCTTATACCTCATTAAAAATCTGTATAAACGAATCCTGGTTTATTTGACCAGTCCTCTGTTGAGGAACATTTCATTTGTTTCTGATCTTCTGCTACTCACAAACAGTGCTACAAAGAATGTTCTACATATGTCTTTGTTCATATGTTTAAGTAGATTTGCATAGTCAGTATAGAATAGTTGTTTTTTTTAATACAAAATTTATTGTCAAATTGGTTTCCATACAACACCCAGTGCTCATCCCAACAGGTGCCCTCCTCAATGCCCATCACCCACTTTCCCTCCCTCCCACCCCCCATCAACCCTCAGTTTGTTCTCAGTTTTTAAGAGTCTCTTATGGTTTGCCTCCCTCCCTCTCTAACTTTTTTTTTCCTTCCCCTCCCCCATGGTCTTCTGTTAAGTTTCTCAGGAAGAGTGAAAACATATGGTATCTGTCTTGCTCTGTATGGCTTATTTCCTTAGCATAACACTCTCCAGTTCCATCCACGTTGCTACAAAAGGCCATATTTGATTCTTTCTCATTGCCAAGTAGTATTCCATTGTGTATATAAACCACAATTTCTTTATCCGTTCATCAGTTGATGGACATTTAGGCTCTTTCCATAATTTGGCTATTGTTGAAAGTGCTGCTATAAACATTGGGGTACAAGTGCCCCTGTGCATCAGCACTCCTGTATCCCTTGGGTAAATTCCTAGCAGTGCTATTGCTGGGTCATAGGGTAGATCTATTTAGAATAGGGGTTAAGACTATGGGTTGGGTTTAAAACCTGCCTCTGCCACTCAGAAGCTTTGTGACCCCAGGCAAGTTCTTTTCTCTGTGCTTTAGTTTCCCCATCTGCAAACTAGGGGGAATAATAGAACCAATGTCATAGGGTAAGAGTGATGATTAAAGGAGATACTGCATGCAAAATGCCTAGTATAGTGTCTGGCTCCAATAAATGCTCAATAAATGTTAGCTGTTGCAGCTATTCTTTTTTTTTTTTTAATTTTTAATGTTTATGTATTAGAGAGAGAGAGCATGAACGGGGGCAGAGAGAGAGGGAGACAGAGAACCCCAAGCAGGCTCCACACTGTTAGTGCAGAGCCCAATGCAGAGATCGAACCCGTCATGAGATCATGCCTTGAGCCGAAATTGGGCCCTCAACCGACTGAGCCACCCCAGTGCCCCAATTGCTTTTATTCTTATCATCTTACAGCTGCATTGTCCAATATTGTAGCCACTAGCCACCTATGGCTTTTGAACATTTTTTTTTTAATTTTTTTTTTTCAACGTTTATTTATTTTTGGGACAGAGAGAGACAGAGCATAAACGGGGGAGGGGCAGAGAGAGAGGGAGACAGAATTGGAAACAGGCTCCAGGCTCTGAGCCATCAGCCCAGAGCCTGACGCGGGGCTCGAACTCCCGGACCGCGAGATCGTGACCTGGCTGAAGTCGGACGCTTAACCGACTGCGCCACCCAGGCGCCCCGCTTTTGAACATTTAAAATACGACTAGTATGAACTAAGATACACTGAAAGTGTAAAATACACACCGGATTTCAAAGGCATAGTAGGAAAAAAGAATGTAAGATGTTTAATTAATTTTATATTGATTACATGTTGAAATGATAATATTTTGGATATATTGGGTTATATAAAGCATATTACAGTCAATTTTACCTCTTCCTTTTTCTCTTTTTTAATGTGGTTACTAGAAAATTTAAAATTACATAAGTGGGCTTGCATTTGTGGCTGACTTTATATTTCTATGACACTGTTGATCTATAGGATAAATTCTGGAAGTGAAATTTTTGAGTCAAAGGGATATGAAAGAAAATTTGTCATTCTCTACTCAAGGTGGTTGTACCAATTGATACTCTCACTAACAATGTATACCTTTCATATTATCAAACTTTTTGGTCTTTACCAATCAGGTGAAAATGTTAGGTTTAATCTGCACCTGTTCTGTGAGTGAGGTTGAGCATCTTTTCACTTAACTACATGATATTTGTGTTCCATTTCCTGAGAAGTCTGTTAAAGGTTTTGTCCATTTTTCTCTTGGGTAATTGCTCTTCTTCTTAGTGATTTTTGGGAACTCTTTATATGTGAAAAATAGCTCTTGGTCATCTGTTTTGCAGGTATTTTCCCCCATATCATCATTTGCCTTTTGACTTTATTTATATTTTCCATGTGTGGTATTATATTTTTTCCACTTGGGAAAAAATTATTTTGACATTTTTATTGGTATCATATTTCATTTGTAGATTAATTTAGGAAGCTTCAATGTTTTTACAATTTTTATTGAGTCTCTTATTCATGAACAGGATGTATCTTTCTGTTCTTTCAAGACTTCTATTATATACTCTAGTAACATTTTAAATATTTTTTTAAATTTGTCTATTTGTTTTGAGAGAGACAGGGCAAGTGGGAGAGGGGCTGAAAGGGAGGAAGGGAGAGAGTCCCAAGCAGATTCCATGCTGTCAGCACAGAGCCCGATGTGAGGCTTGAACCCACAAAACTGTGAGATCATGACCTGAGCTGAAACCAAGAGTCAGACACTTAACTGACTCAGGTACCCCTTAAATATTTTTGATAGATTTTTCATATTTCTTTTGAAGTTTGTTCCTGGGTATACTTTGTTGCATGGATTCTTCTGTTATTGAATCAAATACGGATACTTTCTGCTATAGATTCAGAAAACCCACAAAAATGGTTTAGGCTGAGAGGAGTTTATTTTTCAGACATAAAGTCCAAAGGTAGGTGGCTACTGGCAGGGTTCTGTAGCTCAGTGTTGTTGGGCCTGGCATTTCTGCAGTTTTTTGGCCTTTCTCACCAGTGTGGACATCATATAATGGTTGTAACTCTAGGCATCACATCCATATACAAAGGCAAGAAGAAATGGGCAAGGAGAAAGGCCAGGAGCTTTTTGTCATGTTTTATAAATTTTTATGGTGAGTTTCTGAAAGCTATGGATATAGGCTATGGATAGAATCTTTTTTATGGCTTGGACTGTGGGAGGATAATTCAGATTAGTTTTTGGTATTGTTTTTTTAATTTCTTTAGAATCCTCAGGAGTTTCGCTGATGGGGAGCAATTTCTGTGTTAATTTAGACCTCAGATTTGAAAGTGTTTTCATACCCAGAAGAATAGACATGCTTCCTCATCACCTTTCTAGAATAGTGGGCAGAGCCTCTATACTGTAATTCTACTGATCACAAGGGGTGGGAGGGGAGTCTCAGGTCTCAAATTTCCTGCCTTCCACATGGGTGTTACAACTCAAGAACCAGGGAAATAGTTCCCAAAGCCCAGGCAGTCACAGCATCAGCTCACAGCCTCATCACTCTGGTGTTCAATTCTTTCCTTTTTTCCCATTGCCTGGAGTTTTCCCTTTTCTTCTTATGAACTAAGCTATACATTTTAGATAATGTTTTTCCAACTTTAGCTAACATTTTAAGGTGTTTATATTGTGAGAATTTTCATCTAGCCTACCATATTGTTTGGCACAGAGCTTAGTACATAGTTTATATTCAAATGTATTCTTCTTTTCATCATTCAGGATGCAAAAGAGGGTAGTCTTGTCATATATATGGTAGAAGTCAGTATAGATATTTTCTAAGCAGAGTCCCTTCTAACTTTGAGATCCTATGAATTATAGAAATACATTTTCTTGCTTTTTTGTTAACTGTTCCTAATTTCTTGTTGATCAAGCCACTTGACAAACTGACAGCTTAATGAAATGTATTTTGATTAATACTGAAAACACATATACTGAAATATATATGCAGTAATTAACATGTTAGTTATCTTTCCTGATCTAGACTTTATCTGGTGTGACATAAATTCTACTTTAATTTATAGCTGATAATTTCTTCTTTATCACAGAACTACTTTATAATGCTAAAATTTTATAGTGTCAAAGTTTATGGATATCCCATAATTTCTTAGATTATCGGTAGTATATAGTTATAGATCTAAGAGTATGATTGAATACTATGGTATATGTATGCATTAATATGTTGTCATAATGGTGCCCTGATTATATTTTACTTGTATTGTTATTAAAGTATACTTCTAAAAGAGAAGATAATACATGATCATTTTATTAACGAGTCCCTGAGGAATCTTTATCATCAACATCCTTTCATATTACTTTAGTCCCGTGTTGACAGTTTCTACTTGATTGATTTGGTATGGTTCTTTATAAAGCCAAAGATCTCTACTGTAGCAAAAAATATCTGGCCTACATTTCAAGTAATTATAGCTGTATTTACCTATCAACTAGGTTTATTGGGAAACTGGTGCCCAGATCACATCTCCTCATGACAAAGAAATTCTGAAATGTATAGAAGAATGTGTGGAACCTTGGAATGGTTCCTGGAATGATAATTTAGTGGATACCAGCCCACTGAAGAGAGATCCTCTGCAGGACATTTGCAGAAGATACATGGAAGATCTTAAAAAGATCTGTTTTCACAGGTATCTACGGGGGGAATGTAGGATAGTATTACCATACAATAAGATAAATAAAGGAAAGAAATAGGGATAAAAATGTGTTGGCTATGGATTATATGAAGAATATAGCTAAATAGCACTATTCATCATAGTTAAAAGGTGAAAATAACCCAAATATCCATCAACTAATGAATGGATAAATAAACTATGGTATATCCGTACAACAAAATGTCATTCAGCTGTAAAAAGAAATATTGATGCATACCACAACATGGATAAACTTTGAAAACATGCAAAGTGAAAGAAGCCAGTCACAAAGGACCACATACTGTATGATTCCATTTATAGGAAATGTCCAGAGAAGGCAAATCTGTAGAGACAGAAACAAAGTATATTAGTGATTGCCTATGGCTGGGAGGAATGGGAGCGTTAGGGGGTGGTGGCTCTGGGGTACACAGTTTCTTTCTGGGGTAATGAGAATGTCCTAAAATTGATTATGGTAATGTTTGAATAACTGAACGTAGTAAAAGCCATTAAATTGTACATTTTAATAGAAGAATTGTATAGTATATTAATTGCTTCCTCATAAAGCCATTAAAAATTATAGCTAAATATATGTATTCTCTGTATGAGATCAGGAAATTTCTTCTAAAATTTGATTTTGCCTTCCATATTTTCTTACTATTTCATAAATAGCTAACACTACTGCTAGAAAGCATCCTGGCTTGCTGAGTTTATTTGCTTTATCCTAAAAAATAGATTTTAGCTTTTTCTCTAACTTATTTTAATTATACCACAAGTACCAAGTTTTGTGATATTGACTGAATAATTCTTTTCCTTTACAGGGAATTAAATTCAAAGACCACCTTGAAATTTGTACATACATCTTTCCATGGGGTCGGACATGACTATGTGCAGCTGGCTTTTCAAGTGTTTGGTTTTAAGCCTCCTATTCCAGTACCAGAACAAAAAGATCCTGATCCAGACTTTTCTACTGTTAAATGCCCAAATCCTGAAGAAGGAGAATCTGTGCTGGTATTTTTTTTCTTTATTTAAATTATTATGAGTGTGTTAAACTTCATCAAATAGATAGACCTCATTTGACAATTCAGTGATTACTTACAAAAGTAGATACCATCTTACTTTACATAATTTAAATTATATTGGAGCCATATATTCTGTTTTATTTGAAATCTCTATAGTGGATATTTCTACTTCTAGGCTTTTTTTTTTTTAAGTTTATTTTTTTATTTTGAGAGAGAGAGGGAGGCACAGAGTGAGAATCCGAAGCAGCCTCTATACCATCTGCACAGAGCCTGATGCAGGGCTCAGTCTCACAAACCAGGAGATCACGACCTGAGCCAAGATCAAGAGTCAGACACTTAACTGACTGAGCCGCCCAGGAGCCCCTAGGCTTATCTTAAATTTAGCCAAACTTACATTCCTTCTAAAATTTATATCAACTAACATCATCCCTCCATTTAGAAATTAAATGAATTTAACATCTTCAATAAAATCCAATGATTTGGCTGTTTCAGGAACTTTCTTTGAGACTGGCAGAGAGAGAAAATGCCCGGGTAGTGCTAGCCACAGATCCTGATGCAGACCGACTGGCAGTGGCAGAACTTCAGGAGAAGTAAGTAAAGCCTGTTATTTAATTAAAAGCTTAAAACTTTGAAAAACAGTTTTTGATTTTAAGTCTTACAGGCTCATCGGAAATAATAACAATAAGAAAATAAATCTCCCAGAAGCCCACTATCCAAAGATAACCCTTAGGTTGATATTTTGCCATTTCCTTTCTATATTTTTTCTACTCACATATTTGAGATATGCTATAATTGTTTCTATAAAATTGTTATTATACTATATATATTTTAATATTTTCATTGTCTTCCACTTAATATTGAACTATGAACACTCTTCAGTCCTTAAATATTGCTTAAAATATTCTTTCCTTTAAATTTTTTAACGTTTATTTTTATTTTTGAAAGAGAGAGAGAGGGAGAGAACAAGTGGGGGAGGGGCAAAGAGAGAGGGAAACAGAATCTGGAGCAGGCTCCAGGCTCTGAGCTGTCAGCACAGAGCCCGATGCAGGACCTCAATCCACGAACCATAAGATCATGACCTGAGCCAAAGTCAGCCGCTTAACCAACTGAGCCACCCAGGAACCCCTTAAAATATTAATTCTTAAAATGGAATAATACCCCAACAGATTGCTTTGTGAATACAATCATTTTCTAATCTTGGTCCTTTGGGTTGCTGTGGATTTTTATCATTATAATGTTGTGACAAATGTCCTTACACAGACAGGATATCATATTCTAAATTTTTCTCTCATTAAGTAAGAGAATAAAAGTTACAATGTAATAATTTTTCAGCAGACATTGCTGCCATTTCTACCCAAAGTTCACCCCTGGTGAGGTAGAAATGGTACTAAATGTTTTCTCAAAAATCTCATATAATAGTTCTTGGATTTTCCTATGTGAAGGATGGTAATTTGTTTGTATGTCTTAGGGTCAAGAAATTTTAATAAGAAGTTATAAAAGTGTTGAACTGAATTTTCATTCTCTCTCCAGTGGTCATTGGAAAGTTTTCACAGGGAATGAGTTGGCAGCTTTGTTTGGGTGGTGGATGTTTGATTGCTGGAAGAAAAATAAATCAAGAAATGCTGATGTGAAGAACGTTTATATGTTAGCCACCACAGTCTCTTCCAAAATTTTGAAGGCAATTGCACTTGAAGAAGGATTTCATTTTGAAGTAAGAAAAGATAATATCTGTGTGCTACTTTTCTAAATCAATTTCTTTTTTAAAATTACATGAGCTATTACTTAAACCCATTAATCTGACAATTTTTTCAAGTTTATTTATTTTGAGATAGAGAGCACGAGCTGGGGGAGGGGCAGAGAGAGAGAGAGGGAGAGAGAGAATCCGAAGCAGGCTCTGAGCAATCAGCACAGAGCCTAATGCAGAGCTCAAACTCACAAACTATGAAATCATGACCTGACCTGAAATCAAGGGTCGGATGCTTAACCAACTGAGCCACCCAGGTGCCCCTCTAAATCAATTTCTATACATTAAATTCACCTCCCCACTAAAACTGACTTTTATTGACTTGATTTATAATCCCCCCTTTTTTCTAATTCTGTTAAAATTTGCTCATCTTTTGACAATTCAGACACCTTGAGCCAAGTTCATCCAGTATGTGAATTTCTGGAACTAAGATAAGATGTTCTTTAAAAATTGAATTAATGCTTATTATTTCATACAACAATACTTGGTTTTCATACTGAGAAAATCTTGCTCCTAGTGACCTCATCAGTAGCATAAACTCCATTCCAAAAAATTGTAGGTATCATCGACCACTGTTTAGGCTCTTCAGGTTCAGTCTTAAGAAAATTAAAGCAGTCTTCTAAATTGTAAATGAAGACCCAATGATTCTCCATCCAAAAAAACAAATAATGACTCACTCTCAGTACAGATCTGTAACCTCTGTCTCAGGCAGTTAAGCTGACAGTTGTTTTTTTTGTTTTTTTTTTTTTCAACGTTTATTTATTTTTGGGACAGAGAGAGACAGAGCATGAACAGGGGAGGGGCAGAGAGAGAGGGAGACACAGAATTGGAAACAGGCTCCAGGCTCTGAGCCATCAGCCCAGAGCCCGACGCGGGGCTCGAACTCACGGACCGCGAGATCGTGACCTGGCTGAAGTCGGATGCTTAACCGACTGCGCCACCCAGGCGCCCCAAGCTGACAGTTTTTAGAGCTTCTGAGACTGATGCCAATTAAATTGCTTTTCCTCTGCCATCTTTGCCAAAATGTCAGTGTAAATGTCACCTCTGGGCCTTTTTTTTTTTTTTTTTTTAGCCACAGCCAAGCTACAGGTCTTAACATTAATTGGCTGAATAAAATAAAATTATACCTGTTTTAATGAAATGGAACTTTCATTCTCAGTCTTTTAAAGAAATACAAACAGCAAAAGAGCAGAAATTGAAAATTTATTCAAGCTTGAGATTCTGAATTATATTAATGTTAACATTCTCCTTGTTAATATCTATGGCAAAAACAACATACAATGAGCACAAAAGAGAAAAAAGAACCTGATTCTGGAGACCAATATTATAAATTTGCTTCCTTGTGTTGTTGTATGTAAGGAGGTAGCAGAGGTTTTTGGCTTTTATTTTTTCCCACTGAGGAAGTAGAGAGGTGAATTGGGAATCATAAGCTAGTAATGGTCAGCTCTAGAATCAGTGTCTATCACATGCTCTTTCTGTTGACTCTAAAACAGTTCACGTCTTTTTTTTTTTTTTAAATCTTTATTTATTTTTGAGAGAGAGCAACAGAGTGCAAGCAGGGGAAAAACAGACAGAGAGGGAGACACAGAATCTGAAGCAGGCTCCAGGCTCTGAGCTGTGAGCACAGAGCCTGATGCAGGGCTCAAACTCACCAACCGCGAGTTCATGACCAGAGCTGAAGTTGGATGCTTAACCCACTGAGCCACCCAGGCGCCCCATAAAACAGTTCATGTCTTTATTTTTTTTTTTAATGTTTTATTTATTTTTGACAGAGAGAGAGAGAGAGAGAGAGAGAGAGAGAGAGAGACAGAGCATGCATGGGGGAGGGGCAGAGAGAGAGGGAGACATAGAATCTGAAACAGGCTCCAGGTTCTGAGCCACCAGCACAAAGCCCGATGTGGGGCTTGAACTCGGGAACAAGATCATGACTTGAGCTGAAGTCGGACGCTCAACTGACTGAGCCACCCAGGCACCCCAGACAGTTCATGTCTTTAAAGTGAACAGTAGCTCATCAGATGAAAAGTCCTTGAATCTAATTACCAAAGAAGGGCTCAGTAACTCTCTTGGGTTTATTTAGGCCATGGTATTATACTAAGGAACACTTGGTTCAAGCATATGCTGTGATAATGATGTAAGTGCATCATTAAAAAGCTTTATGGCCTTCAATTATTCAAGGGGACTAAATCACATGCTTCGTAGGGTGCTCTTATATTAGTACTTATAATACAGCCTAAAAGACAGTTTCTGAGAAGCAGTGTAATTGAATCCTGGCTCTATCTCATATACGGCATAATCTTGGGCAAATTTACTGAGCCTCTATTTCAGCAACAGAGTTTTTGTAAGCATTTAAAAAGACAGTGATATAGAGCACCCGTTAACAGTGCTTGATAAATAGTGGATGATCATAATAGATGTGTGTATTTATGTTACTTTGTGACTATCTGTATCACCACTTTTAACTGCTGGACTGTATTTGGTGCAAATCACCTATTTGTGTGCTCAATGAATAGTAGTTTATCAGTCGTGGCAATGTGAATCCAAGCATTTCCTGGCTGTATGCTTACCACTTTATAAATCTGTGTGGACCAAACACCGTAACAGAAGATCACTATGAGAGTGTTATGTGCATTTAGCAATAGGCTTTACTATATTTTTATGAGGAGTCACTTAACTAGAGTGGCCTTCTGTGCATTTCAGGAAACATTACCAGGTTTTAAATGGATTGGATGTAGGATAAAAGACCTCCTGGAAAATGGGAAAGAAGTCCTTTTTGCATTTGAGGAGTCAATTGGTATGTAGTAAATATTAAAATCTTTGAAATTTGAATGAGAGCATGTTTTTATTTATTTTTTTATTTTTTTTTATTTTTTTATTTTTTTTAAATTTTTTTTTCAATGTTTATTTATTTTTGGGACAGAGAGAGACAGAGCATGAACGGGGGAGGGGCAGAGAGAGAGGGAGACACAGAATCGGAAACAGGCTCCAGGCTCTGAGCCATCAGCCCAGAGCCTGACGCGGGGCTCGAACTCCCGGACCGCGAGATCGTGACCTGGCTGAAGTCGGACGCTTAACCGACTGCGCCACCCAGGCGCCCCAAGAGCATGTTTTTAAATATAGGAATTCTGTGGAGAGGAGTTTTTGTCTTCTGGTTTTGCATTTTGTGTTGTAAAAACCATAGAGAACTCAGAAATATGTGGCTGCATTTTTCTTCGTGGGAAAAAAAGACCCTTAAAAATTCCCTAAATACCTTCAGTATCAAGGGGTATCATCTATTACTAGGCTCTTAAATTCATTTGTTCTTCTGAAGAAATAAAACTATTGAAATTAGTATTTTTAATTTTTTTTGATGTTTATTTTTGAGAGAGAGTGAGACAGAGCATGAGCAGGGGAGGGGCAGAGAGAGGGAGACACAGAATCCAAAGCAGGCTTCAGGCTCTGAGCTGTCAGCACAAAGCCTGACACGGGGCTCAAACTCACGGACTGTGAGATCATGACCTGAGCCGAAGTCAGACGCTCAACCGACTGAGCCACCCAGGCGCCCCTGGAAATTATTTTTTTCAAGTTTATTTATTTATTTTGAAAGAGGGACAGCACGAGTGCAGAGGGGAAGAGAGAGAGGGAGAATCCCAAGCAGGCTCCATACCATCAGCGTGGAGCCAGATGTGGGGCTCGAACCCATGAAACCGTGAGATCATGACTTGAGCCGAAACCAAGAATTGGATGCTTAACCACTGAGCCACCCAGGCACCACTAAAACTATTGAAATTATTATAGGCTTAAGTTTTCCCCTTTTTTCAAAAATGTGTTTTAATTCTCAGGTTTTCTGTGTGGAACTTCAGTTTTGGACAAAGATGGGGTGAGTGCAGCCGTTGTTGTTGCTGAGATGGCAGCTTACCTGGAAACCATGAACATAACATTGAAACAACAACTGATTAAGGTTTATGAAAAGTAAGTTATGTTATTATGAATTTCTAGTTTCAATTGCTAAATTTCTCAATTTTTTGGTTCTCCTTTTAGATTTCTAAATTTGGTTTTGAAAATAGCCAATCCTTTTTAAAAAGTTCTAAAACTGAACTAAAGACTTCCACTTTCTACATAATACAATAATAGGCTTATCTTTAATATGTACTTTCCTGAAGAGTTATCTGACATATGATTTTAACACTTTAAATTTTTGTGCAGATATGGTTATCACATTTCAAAAACGTCCTATTTCTTGTGTTATGATCCGATTACCATCAAAAGTATATTTGAAAGGCTTCGCAATTTTGATTCTCCAAAAGAATATCCAAAATTTTGTGGGACATTTGCTATATTGCACATACGGGATGTTACCACTGGATATGACAGCAGCCAGCCTAATAAGAAATCAGTAAGTACCCATATATATTTTTTTAAGTTTTTTAACAATTTGTAGTACTTCGTACTATAGTGAAATGGTGGAAGTTCAAGCCTGTGAGTGTCTTGAAACTAGGGGATTCATTGTTTTTCTTCAGAGCAGTTTTTTTTTCAATTTTTTTTTTGTTTTTTTAATGTTTGTTTATTTATTTATTTTTTTTTTAATTTTTTTTTTTTCAACGTTTATTTATTTTTGGGACAGAGAGAGACAGAGCATGAACGGGGGAGGGGCAGAGAGAGAGGAAGACACAGAATCGGAAACAGGCTCCAGGCTCTGAGCCATCAGCCCAGAGCCCGACGCGGGGCTCGAACTCACGGACCGCGAGATCGTGACCTGGCTGAAGTCGGACGCTTAACCGACTGCGCCACCCAGGCGCCCCTAATGTTTGTTTATTTTTGAGAGAGACAGAGTGTGAGCCAAGAAGGGGCAGAGAGAGAGAGAGAGACACACAGAATCCAAAGCAGACTCCAGGCTCTGAGCTGTCAGCACAGAGCCTGACGCGGGGCTCAAACCCACGAACCGTGAGGTCATGACCTGAGCCGAAGTCTGACGCTTAACCGACTGAGCCACCGAGGTGCCCCATCTTCAGAGCAGTTGTAATCCCAGAGCCTCCCTGCCTCTGATCCTGTCCTCCTCTTTCTCCATGTGGGGAGATGGAAAGAGAATTAGACAAAAAGAGAAAGGAAAGGAGAGAGGGAGAATGTGTGATGATGCTATATAATGCTGAAAATAAAGTCTAAAAGCCTGTTGTTTCAAAGTTCACAATTAACCCCCTTCTATTTGTAACTTCCCTTTTCGACCTTATTCCCTATACCTGTAGCCAAATAGAACAACTTAATAGTTTCTTACATGCATACATTTTTATTAAAAATTTCTCTCTTCTTGCTCAAGCTATTTCCTCAGTCTTTGTTTCCTTCCTATTGCTGCAGGTCCACACCTTAGCCATTATTTAAGACTTCAGACAAATGTCACCTCCTCCACATACCCTCCAGGTCCCAAAATTAGATATCTTCCTCCTGAGGCTTCATTATATATGGTGCCTTCCTCTTGTCACTTATCACTTTCTATCTTATCATTGTGTTGTACATGGCAGATCCATTTCTGATACACCTCTGTGCCTCTCAAGGCTCCTGCCTACGTGGTAGGTGCTCAACAAATATTTAAATGCTATAGATTGCTGATCATATGTATTTGGTTATTGTTATGGTTATTAGCCTAAATTTCCATTTATAATGTCCTGATGTCTCAAGTTGCTAGGGGCATAATATATTTTGGGAAATCTGCAACTTCTTGTGTATGATATAGCTCATAATCCTTTTATGTGTGTATATTCATCTGGTCAGCAAATATTGGTTCCCAGTTGTTGGTATTCTGTATATGTGCAAGGATGTGTGTATCTATTTTTCTGTCTTTGTAAACTACTTGAAGAGAAGAACCAAATTTTTTGCTTCTTTTTATTTCACTACTGTTGCTGTGCTCAGAGTAGTTCTTGCTGTGATGCTTTTTTCCTATTAACCCCCTTTAAGCTTTATGATATTCATTATTCAAAGTACTTTTCTGTGTGTTCTCTGCAGATGCTTACAACAATTTTATAAGGCAGGTGCTATAGATGTTGTTAATCCCCTAAGGTCACTTAGTAAGTGTCAAAGACTTTGTTAGGTTTTTCTTCACATTTCAGATTGATATTCATGTGTATGTTCAATAGGCATTTATCAGAATCCTTTGGTGCTACAGGTACAGACACACTGGAGATAGAGCAATGACAAAGGCGCTGTTTCTACACTCAAGAGTCTAGTGGGGAAATGGAAGGAAACTGATTACAACATGACAAATGCAACCAGGGGGTGCATAAGGTGCCATGGAAGAGCATAGGAAGGACCCCTGCTCGGATTTGGGAGGCTTATGGAATACATTCTAGAGGACTTTTGGGAGCTGAGTAAGAGTGGGAGTTATCCAGATGTAGGAGGAACAGTGGGTGTTCAGGCAAACGGAGCAGCAGGTGCTAGATCTGGAGGTGAGAAGGCATGTTCTCCTTCATAGAACCACAAGGAGTTCTCTACAACTGTAGTGGTAGTGTGGAGTTTGAGGCAGAATGGCCTGTGCGGTGTGTGGGTTAGAGAGAGACAAACTCCCGGGCGGGAAGATCAGTTCATATGCTGTTTCAGTAATCAAGCTGAGAGATGATGGGAGCCTAAATTTTTTTTATGTTTATTATTTTTGAGAAAGAGATTGAGAGTGGGGTAGGGGCAGAGAGAGGAGGGGGGCAGAGGATCTGAAGCGGCTCCATGCTGATAGCAGAAGAGTCTGATGCTGGGCTCTAACTCACGAACCATGAGATCGTGACCTAAACCAAAGTTGGATGTCTAACTGACTGAGCCACCCAGGTGCCCCTAAATTTAATATAGTAGCAGTGGAGATAGAAAGTTGGGCGAAGTAGAATACACAGGACTTGCTAATTGATGGTCTGTGAGTGAAAAAGAGGAGAAGAAGGTGTCTGGTTTTTTTTTAACTTTTTGTAATGTTTATTTACTTTTGAGAGAGAGAGAGAGACAGAGTGTGAGCAGGGGAGAGGCAGAGAGAGAGGGAGACACAGAATCTGAAGCAGGCTCTAGGCTCTGAGCTGTCAGCACAGAGCCCATTGTGGTTCTCAAACTCATGAACTGCAAGATCATGACCTGAGCCAAAGTTGGACATTTAACCAACTGAGCCACCCAGGAACCCCAGAAGGTGACTGTTTTAAGCAACCGGTGCATGGTAATACCACTGAGGGAGGGGTTTCACGGAGAGGACCAGGCTCAGGACACCTGGTGAAAGGCACCACTGTCAAACCCATGTCACAGTACAACCCCCACAGGTCCCCAAAGATACCTTCATAGACAGATCTGTGGTCCAGGAAGAGTACAAGTGTTAATCCATATGTTCAATGTCAAAAGTAAAGCTTTATTTCTTTTTTTAACTTTTACATAAAAAGTATACAATTTTTTTGTACCCCAGTAGGTTATTTGCCCTGTCCTCTAGGATATGGGCACTCTGCTTTGGAAGCTATTGATAAACTGTGAAAGTGCTTTGAAATTGTAAAGCACTTTGCAAACGTAGAGGCAGTTTGGACTTTGGTACAAATAGGCCTGGCCTCAGCTTCTTGCTCTGCCACTTTAGTTGATTACCTCGACTAGGTTGTTTACTCTTTTTGAAACTTGTCAGTAAATTGGAAGTAATATTTACTTTGGAAGATTATTCTTGAGGCCTAGAGACCATGTATATAACCCAATGCCTGTACTATTATAAATGTTAAGTACATGGTATATTTATAAATTATTATGTATGTACTCTCCTTTTGTATTTTATGATTCTTTTAAAAATATTTTCAGCTGTAAAAAACACATAACATAATAGGTACCACCATAACTGTTTAAGCATGCAGGCCCAGCAACGTTAACTATATCTGCATTATTTTGCAACAAATCTCCAGAACTTTTTCATCTTGCTAAACTGAAACCCCATACCATTAAACAACTGCCCCCGCCCCCCACCAGCCCTTACCAACAGCCTTCTACTTTCTGTTTCTATGAATTTGACTCCTTTAGATACCTCATATAAGTAGCGTATGTTTTACAACTCTTGAAAATGAAAAAGGTACTGAGTGTAACTAAGCTGTTGTTAAAATTGTGCATAGGTGCTGCCTGTGAGTAAAAACAGCCAAATGATTACATTTACTTTTCAAAATGGCTGTGTGGCTACTCTTCGGACAAGCGGGACAGAACCCAAGATAAAGTATTACGCAGAGATGTGTGCATCACCAGAGCAGAGGTGAGAATTGATTTTTTATATATATATATATATATATACATATATGCACATATATAAAGTTTATTGAGATACAATTCACATACTGTACAGTTTACCCATTCAAAGTGTACAATTCAGTGGTTTTTAGTATATTGTGCAATCATTACAATCAATTTTTTTCTCCATGTATTCTTTTTTTTTTTTATTCTCAAATTAGCTAACATAACAGTGTAGTCTTGGCTTCAGTAGATTCTGATGATTCATCATGTATAACACCCAGTTCTCATCCCAACAAGTGCCCTCCTTAATACCCATCATCTGTTTTCCCCACCCTCATCAACCCTCAATTTGTCCTCTGTATTTAAGAGTCTCTTATGGTTTGCCACAATCATTTTTTTTTTTTACTAACAATTTTAGAACATTTTCATCACCTCAAAAAGAAACACCATCCCCATTAGCAGTCACTTGCTATCCCCCACCCTCTTCACCCTAGGCGGCCACCAATCTACTGTCATTATAGACTAGTTTATTGTGGACATTTCATATAATGGAATCATACAATATCTAGCCCTTTGTGACTGGCATCTTTTACTTAACATAATGTTTTCAAGTTTCATCCATGTTGCATGAATCAGCACTTTATTCCTTTTTTAAAAAAAATTGTTTTCATGGCCTAATGATATTCTATTGTATGGGTTATAAAACTTTTTTATCCATTTTTCAGGCATTGGACATTTGGGTTATTTCCACATTTTAACTATTAATGAATAGCAGTGCTACAAATATTTGTGCAAAAATTTTTGTGTGGACATGTTTTCATTTCACTTGGGTATATAGGTGGTGTAGAATTGCTAGGTCACATGGTAGTTCTATGTTTAACCTTCAGAGAAACTGTCAGACTATTTTCCAAACCAGCTGCATCATTTAGAAATTGAATTTTTAAATTTTAGTGAATTTTTATTACTGGAAGGTTCTGTGAGCTTTAACTGTTATATGTTGAACATAAAGAAATGATGAACAAATAATTTTCAGACAATATTCATTTTTTTAATTTTTTTTTAAATGTTATTTTGAGAGAGAGAGAGGGAGGGAGAGAATGAGCAGTGGAAGGGCAGGGAGAGAGAGAGAGGGAGAGAAAATCCCAAGCAGGCTCTGTACACAGAGCCCCATGTGGGGCTCAATCCCACAAACTGAGATCATGACCTGAGCCAAAATCAGGAGATGGATGCTCAACCAACTGAGCCACCCAGGCGCCCCGAGAATATTCATTTTTTACATCAAATATGATTTGACTTAATCTGCCTAATTTATTGCCTTTTAAGAGTAAGAATTGTGACTAAATTGACTTTAATAAACATCTCAAATGCTATTTAAACTTACTAAAAGTAGTACCTTGTCACTGATTAATATACTTTTGGGAAGGAGATTTTTTGGAATTGCCTTCAGAGTCCGAGGTACATTATTTTGTATGTTCCTAAGTCTTTGCATTTAAGAGTAGATTTTATTTCCTTTGGGGGCAAAAAGACATCCTGAAGTCATTCAGAGTAGAGTTTAAAGGAAACCAAACTGGGTAATGCTGTATTTGGCTAAAACCAAAGGATGATTATTAAAGTAATAAAAAATGATTGTGAAGTCAGTTGAGAAGAGGCTTTCCTGGAAATCTTTTGGGCAACAGCAGTGATGACTTTGAAGCATATACCTGTAAGTGTATATTTATTTTTTAAACATCTCATTTTTCTAGTCACATCTCCCTCTGTACCTGAATCATGCCATGTCATCCCATAATATCTACTGGGTATCCTTCAAAGTTTTCAGGAAGCCATTTTAGCATAACACCTAGTATTGGTGTTCTAGGCCATTAAATTGCCTAACTCAGGAGAAATCTGTAACTCATCCATGTACTGTGTACCAAGGAACTCCCTTTCGTGAAATTCAACTTCAGTTGGTGATAATTGTGTTTTGTGTGTGTGTGATCGTTTCCCCTTTAGTCTTGTTTTGTTTTAACTGAGTGAACTTCCGTTTTGTTAACAAATTGTTTGATCATCCTCTCCGGAATACGTCATCTTAAAATTATAACAATTTAAATGAATTTTAAGGTGATGAAAATGAAGAATTTCAAAACCCTTAATCTTTCTCTTCAGTGACACTGCCTTACTAGAAGAGGAATTGAAGAAACTCATTGAAGCTCTGATTGAGAATTTTCTTGAGCCCAGTAAAAATGGACTGATCTGGCGTTCTGTTTAGTGCACACCAGTACATCATTTCTTTGCACTGGCACATGGAGCAGAACAGCAAAGAACTCCATGTGTTGACGTCATATTATCATTCTCTCCCTATCTCCTCTGGCCAAGTATCCTTTTACTTTTATTTTCTTTCTTTTGGTTGGCTGACTAAACAAACTATCAATTTGAAATGCAATGGTCTGGAGAGAAATGATTCAAATTTTTTCATAATCTTGAACAAAAGTCATTGCATTAAAAGTATTATAGTGACACATTGTTCTTCCTTTAACAGAAAAAAAACAATACATAAGTGAGTTTTCTTATTTAAGTGTGATTAAGCTTAGTTCCATATTATAATTGTGTAGAGCACGGTTTTAAAAAAAAAAAGGCAGATAAATGCTATATAATTGTAGAGTTAGTTAAGAAAATTAATCTATAAAATTGACAAGAAAATGGCATTGCTCCCATAATACTGTGGGAAAGTGTCATTGTTATGTCACAGATATTAACTTACAAAGTAGAGTATTTGAAATAGGGTATTTGCATTTTTAGCTTAGAACCGATGTTACAATATGTGGTTTCAGCTTCTCTTTTTTCAGGTGCTCTTAATGTAGTGTGAACTTATTGTACGTATTTAAAATTCTGACGTTTACTGAACGTAAAACAATAGTGGCAGTGCTCCTAGTGGTTTCGTTCTTGTCAGATTTCTTAGTGCCTTCTCAGGGTATGGTATGAATTAAAACAGTGTTCCTGCATTAAATATAATTTAATCAGCCAATTTTCAGACAGTTGAGGAAAACTTCCAAACTATGTAGGTGCTTCCCCTCTATAGCAAATAAATTTGCCCTTTAAAAAAATCTTATGAATGTAAATAAAAATGTTAATAAAAGCAAACTCAGTGTAACTATACTGAAGGATCTTCATGTTAGAATTCAGGCTCAGTAATCACAGTCTTCAAGTAAAGAAAAAAATCTGAACTGAGAAAGGAGCTCTAAATTTATTTAAATGTCTAACTTTGGAATTACATTTTTATAAGTAGATTTATTCCTTTATCAGATGAAGTAATGCTAATTTTACTAAGAAATAAAATATCCAGATTTTAGGTGTTAGAAAACACTAAAACTACATGTTTTAAAACTAAATTCCAGTTTGTTCTAACATCTTGCTGGCCACTGTAGAATTTCTGATCTCAAGAGTACTCTTTACCAATATGGAAAAAAATTTTGGAAGGTCACTTTTGGTTGATTCCCCAGACTTCTAAAAAAGTCTTAATAGAGAAATACCGTTTAATCTCCTTAAAGTGTATCCTGTCCTATATAACTCACAGAATAATTAAACCCAAGTGCTGTAGTTAAGAGGTAACAATCACAAGGCCTTGTGTGTAATTATACTGAACAAATAGCTAGTGGGATATAACTGGTATTAGAGAATTTATTTCCTAAAAAATAATAATAACATAAAATTTAAACATTTATTAAATAACAGTTTGGTTTATTGCAGCTATCAGCTAACATTTGGTTGAACCCATATAGTCCAAGTATAATTTTCAAATTATTGTATTGCCACTATTGTTAATTTGTTCCTTCCTTTCTTATAGCTAGATCTTGTATGACTGTAGGTAATAGCTAGCTAAGGGTAGAGCACCATACTTCTGAATGACATTGTTTTCAAAGGCTTTGCACTAGGGAAAATGTGTATACTTTTTTGCTTTATTGGCTTTAAGGAATGTAGAATGTAACTTAGGAGATAGCCTATATTCTGCCAAGTATTATAAACAATGCTATATATATCAAAAATATGTGTATTTGGCTTTAGTGTCTGTGTTTCCATGACTGAAGAACAAAGTGAAGCTAAAATGATATGATAGCCCATTCATAATCACTAAAGCCATGTCATGATTGTCATTCTATTATAAAGAGAACAGTTTGAGTGCTTTAATATAATACAATGTTTAAGTCATCTTAATCAAGGTGAAAAGTTATGAAAGCTTAGGTTATCTCAAAAATTTAAAAATCCAAAGTTAAAATTAACAAAATTTTACAAATGTTCCTGAAATGTATAGATTGAGGGAATTATTAGATTCTAGCCAAGCTCTCAAGTCTATGTAAGCATGGTATTTTAACATGAACTTGACATAGTGGGTATACAGTGGCCTAATAGAATAAATCAGTAATCCAAGTCAACCAGGAAGGGCAGAGGTGCTGGCCCATGAGTCTCAGCCTTGGGCTCTACATTGTTTAGCTTTTTCTTTATGAATTATATCACAAAAATGAATGCACTCTCCTTGAGTATATAGATCAAAACTGGGCTTCTCTAGAGTTTTGGGGAAAAGGAACAAACTAGTGGGGCAAGGTCAAAGAATACATTGAAAATAAGCAGTAGAAATAAACAAACAATAGAAAAGTCAATAAGATGGCACAGGAACAACTTCTTGTGAAGGGCAAACTAACCTCTCAAAAAGTAGGGAATAAACTGGCTGTGGGCAAGTTATTTAGCTGTGTTTGTTATTACGATGAACAAATAGCGAACCTTTTGCTTTCTTTCCTTTATTAGCAACCACTAAAAAGAAGCCAAGTTTTAGGAGGTGAGAAAAAGTACCCCTCTTACTGATTCAATTCCTGCTAGGATGTTGTGTCTTAGGATCATATGGGAACTGGGGAGGAGAGGACATAGCAGAAATAAAAAGGAATATATACAAATTGGAAAATAAGACTTGTGAGAAAGAGTTCAAAGAATTAAGATCATTTAACTCTGGAGGGGAGAAAGCTGTTGAGATAGTTTAATTAGTCTTCTTAAGTTATTAGTTGAATCTTTTATTGAAAGGCTCAAAGTAAGAAGGAATATATCAAACTATTCTTTATCTTCAATGAGGACAGACTAAAAAAGAATAAGGATCTTTTTTAAAAAATTAAATAACAAATTTATATATTAAGGAATGTACTAAATGGATTTTAAAGGTTCCTTCCAATACTTTTTTTTAAAACTCAGGTTGGGACAATGATGATATCATAGCACTGAAAGTTACATTTGAGGTTTTGCTCCTTATCTAGAAGAATTTAGCTCACAAGAGAGTTTTTGTATATGTTGAGTAGTAGACGCATGAGTGCAGTCTTTATTCACTGCATAAAGACCTGCTCGGATATTATTTTTAACTTAACCTGGCAAATAAGTGAGACTTGAACACCATTTTATTCATCTTGAAGACTATATAGCATTATAGGATATTTGAGGGTTTTGTTTTAACTGTATTGTTATTTGGGTGTCCTAACTTCAGCAGAGAGGAAGACTCTATATACTCTGGGCATAATAGTGTGGATCCAGTGGAAAAAGACTGGATACTCTGGGCATAACTTTATATAGGAAATAGACCTCCTATTTCTTAAGGAGGTTGCTTCTGGAATTGATCGAACAAAGGTATTAGCTGGAGTTTAATGGAGAAATTGTTCTATGAACTATGAATTGCTGCTATTGGTATTTCTTTCAGATGTTTTCCACTGATATTTGTGATGCTTGAAAAATCCAAATTTTGATTGGATAAATTTATTTTATGCCTTTTTCTCTCTACCTCCCTTTTTCCCTAGGTCCCCTCCCACATTTTGTTACTGTGAAAAGCTATTGCCCTATTACCTCACTGATAAGAAATCTTAATTGTATTCATTCAGAATGCTTTAAACGTGTTCATAAACTATGTCTGTTTTTTGGACTTTTGGTTATTTTGTTATTATTGTGAGAATATTTAAGACATTGTAAGAAGTAATTTTAAATCTATTTCATAACCTTTTTGGTCTGTCTGGATACTACTATATGTTAATTTATTATAGCCTTTTACAATTCACTTGTTTTTCTGAGATTGCTCTAGAAACTGATGAGGAAAGAGTCATACTAATCAATTGAATGGTCAATTGATCTCACATATTATTGCAGGTTTCCTTGTACTTGGGGTATCCAAAGCACAAAATTTGAGGAAATCTTTTTTCACATTTGTCCCCAAAGCATCTTACCATAAGCCGTAAGAAGTCCCAGGTGGAACGAAGAGGATCTTTCTTTGCAGGACTTAACACAGCACGATTTTCTTTAGTTCCAGGTGGAAACAAAGTTAAAGTTTTCCATTGGTTACTTTAAAAAATTAACCATACTATTACATTCATTAAATGATCTTTTCTCTTTGTTCATTCAAGACTGTGTACTTGAAAAAGAGGACATATAAGAATGAGTAACGTGTCCAAGGTAAGGGCAAATGACATATCTAAAGTTTGCTTCTCAAATTTTTCCACCCTAAAGCAGAAGAGTATAAATACTCTTGGGGGGGGGAGGGGAAAGGGGCCCAAGCACAAAATCTGAAGTAGTCTACCACTCGTGAAATTTCGTGTTCTGTCTTAAAAACGTAAGTTGAATTTTGCATTCTCCATAATAAAACTGTTTCGACATAAAGATGATTCCTTCAGTCTTCACGGAAACCAGTGCTGCCGGCAAGGAGCACCACATTTAGCACACGGCCTCTCAGTTTTCCCCCTCTACCCTCCTCAATTGCCACGTCTGCCTGGTGGTACACACACTGACTTTGGGAAATATAGACATAGGACATACCTAGGATATTCCCTGCCTTTTAAAAGCTGAACTTTGAAAGTATTAATGCCAAATTAAACTGAACTGAAACAGCTCCGTTACCACTGAGCCTTATATAATATTGTCAGAGGTGTTGGCCCATTTGTTTTCATTAACTCATTGGCATTTCTTGACCGAGAAGGAGCACCCAACTATCAGCTCCCTGAGAGCAGAGATCATGTTTTATTAGTTTTTCATACCCACACCCTCCCCCTGCCCCCCAGATACAGTACCTGTTATAGAGTGCCTAGTTGGTGACAGTAGGAATTAGGGGGTTGTATTTTAAAGAAACTAATAGTTTAAGTAAGAAACAATCAAAAATGTTAATTTTCTGATTCAGTTTTTTTAAGCATTTCTCATTGCTGGAATTTATGATAAATCTTCATTAAGCATGCACACCCTTAAATACTGTTTCTTTTGAGAGAGCAGAGCATATTCCTATTTGCAAATTATATATAATGCCTAGTATTTTACACTCAAAGCAAGATGTTGGCCAAGTAGGCTAAGAAGGTATCTATGTAGACTTAATATCACGGGTTATAAGTGCCATTTTGAGCCTAATAGTGCTACCTTCCAAGTGAGTCACAACTAATTTGAAACTATTTGGTATATTTTTGTCCACTGTTATGATTCATCATATATCTTAAAAGAGGCACTCAAACAAGAGTCTGCATCTGTATATATGGTGAGGCCTTTTTGTTTTAGGCTAAAATAAACTCTTTGTATTATGTCATTGAATATGCCAGATAAAATATATACAGTTAAGAATGAATTATTTTTCTGACTTGTGCAGCAGTTGCTCAAAATTGTGCCCTTGTTTTAACAGTTTCTGTCAACATTTTCTCATTTTTTTCCCTATGAAAACACCAGGATGTATCATAAGTACTGCCTGTGAGAATTTGCACTTGAAGTGTTTGTGAGTGGATTTCTTGTGGTTTTAGCAAATGAAGTGTTATCGGTAATAAACAGGCCTCTTTATAAGCATGAGTCTCTGTGTAATTTTTATTATCTTAATTACTGTGTGGTTCATAAAGTTTGCTATCCAAATGGAACATATTTTTGAAATATATGCATGGCATACCTAGAACCTACTTTCAGCCTAAATGAATATTCTAGCTTATTATTCACTAAACATGTTCATAAACTGGTTCATCAGAAGTCCCAGAAGAAAGAGCTAATATTCAAGTTTTTTCCATCTTATTTTTCTCTTTCTTTCATTTGACCTAATTTGTCTATTCACCTTAGCATCAGTTAACATAATAAAAAGTTAAATATATATTATAATATATTTGTTATTCCTGGTCCTTCCTTCCTGTCTTCCCTAAACTTGCACTTCCTCATTTCTGTTAGTGATAGGACCATTCTCCTGTCTTTATTTTCCTCTCTTTAATTCTGATTCTAATCATTAAATGGTCTCATCTTGCATGCAGCTTGCTTTAAATTATTTTATCCTTCTGCTTCATTATTTTTTTTTTAATTTTTTTAGTGTTTGTGTATTTTTGAGACAGAGAGAGACAGAGCATGAGCCGGGGAGGGGCAGAGAGAGAGAGGGAGACACAGAATCTGAAGCAGGGTCCAGGCTCTGAGCTGTCAGCACAGAGCCCGATGTGGGGCTTGAACTCACGTACTGTGAGATTGTGACCTGAGCTGAAGTCAGACTCTTAACCAACAGAGTCACCCAGGCACCCCATGCTTCATTATTTCATTTTATAAATATTTATGAAGTTGGAAATATGTAGGTACCAAGGGCCCTCCAGAAGGCTACAAAGTAGGAAAAAAGACACAGCAGCCATTTTATTGTTGGAACAGCCTGTTCAGGACACTGTTCCCATGACCCCCAATCCACCAGATCACCTTTATCTATTCCTTATGTCTTTGGATTCAAAGCACTAGAAAGAAGGCCCAGTTGGCTTTTGTGATACTTTGGTGACATGCCTTCCTCCTAGCTGAAACCAAAAACTGATAAGAGAAGAATTTGACCCCCCAGCTTCCTTCTGAATGGTAGTAGGAGGCAGGCCACTGCATTTATACCTTTCCATCAAGACACAGTGGGAGAGAGTTAATTGACCGATTGGAAATTATGGGGAAGGCTAAGAAAGAGGGAGGACGCATCAAACACAGATCAGCTTGAGTGTGCAGAGAACTGTAAGTGGTTTGCTATTGGCATGTTGAGTAGGGGTGTGAGTGGAGAGAGCCCTATGTGCTGTGCTATGGAGCTTAGACTTCAATCAGCAGGTGAGAGTATAGAAAGGCATAAGCAGAAGGTCTCTGAGATGGTGGTGTGGGTGGGGAGGTGGTATGAGAGACCCCACCCCTGGTAAGAACCTTAAAGTTCATCTTATCCAACCCTCATCAATTCCCACTATCTGCAGATTTATATTTGAACCTCTCCTGTGACAACTTGCCAAGTTGTACTCTTTTAAAGAAAGGCCAGTATAGGGGCTTCTGGGTGGCTCAGTTGGTTAGGTGTCTGACTTCGGCGCAGGTCACGATCTTAAGGCTTGTGGGTTCGAGTCCCATGTCAGACTCTGTGCTGACAGCTCGGAGCCCGGAGCCTGCTTCAGATTCTGTGTCTCCCTTTCTCTCTGCCCTTCCCCTACTCACACTCTCTCAAAAATAAACGAAAAAAAATTTTTTTAATTTATAAAAAAAAATACTAAAGGCCAGTAGAGAGTTCTTTCTTGTGTTCAGCTGAAATATGCCTCCCGAAGCTTCTGTCCTCCAATTGTATTTGAAAGATCAATGTGATTCCAAACTGCATCTCCTTTTCACTCCAAATCCCTTTTCCCTCAGTCTAAATATGCACAGTGCAGCTACTGTTCCTTGTATGACCATCCAATTGCCTTCCTGATCACCATGTGGACAGTTTTCAAAAAGCTGGATCCAGAGTTAATATGCTACACCAGAAATGGTAGTACCAGCCCAGAGTAGTAAAAGGTGGGATTTAGTCCTGATATGGGAGGGGGCTCTGCCTGGGGCACATCACTTGACACTTCTTCACTTCGCAAATAACTCCTTTAACCCTCAATTCAAGCATCATGCCTTCCAAAAAGCCTTCACTGCCCGGTTGCCACCTCCCACCCCACCAGCCAAACTGGAAAGGGCCCTGCTCTATATGGCCATAGCTCCCTTTGCCAGCCTCTGTTAACAGCACATCCCACACCAGGAAGAAATGATCTGCTTGTGTATTGGACTCTCCCAGCTCTCCGAAAGCTGGAATTGGCTGACTCAATGCAGTACCCCCAGTGCCCCCAACTGAGCCAAGCAGATGATGAGCCCTCAAAAAAAAAAAAAAAAAAGGTTCAGCTGAAGTGAACTGAATTGGAATAATTGGAATTTGAGCTGAGCTTTTAAAGGCAAGTAGGCGGGGCGCCTGGGTGGCGCAGTCGGTTAAGCATCCGACTTCAGCCAGGTCACGATCTCGCGGTCCGTGGGTTCGAGCCCCGCGTCAGGCTCTGGGCTGATGGCTCCGAGCCTGGAGCCTGTTTCCGATTCTGTGTCTCCCTCTCTCTCTGCCCCTCCCCCGTTCATGCTCTGTCTCTCTCTGTCCCAAAAAAATAAATAAAAACCGTTGAAAAAAAAAATAAAGGCAAGTAGGCTATGAATAAGCAAAGGGGAGAAGACACACATGTTATATGAGTACATTCAACTCAAAGCAAAGAAATATGAGAATGAAGACTTGGGAAGTAGGACTACTTGAGATTTGCTAGAAGGGCTTCAAGACAGACATAAACTGAAGCGGAAAAAAGTCATAAACTGAGGGGAGAGAAATCAACCTGAGGCTAAATAAGGCATGGGGGAAGGGTAGGAGAGATTTGTTCCCATGTGGGGAGGGAACAAGGGCAGAAAAAAACCAGCAACTGGGTCAGTTTCTTCCAGTTGCTATTCCATTCCCACATATGCATACTCCCCCCCCCCCCCCCCGGTGGACAGGGATCCACGACCCACAAAAGAAACAGTCCCTGCGCAAAGCAAGGAACCCAAATTCAGTGCAAGCATCTCTCTTGACAATTAGGGAAGCCTGAGGGTCGGATCAGGGACCCACTTGAGTCCACGGAGTGGATTTCTACAGGACCCAAGTTGTCTTACTCCCAAACTGCTGTTTCCCCGCCACTACGCGCCGCCCCCCTCCACTCCCATGACCTGAGGACGGCTAGTTAAAATTATTTCAATAAATCTTAGTCTTTAGTCAGAAAGGGCCCTTCCTATTTCTATTCCGTTGAAAACTAAGGTCCAGAGAGAAGTGATACCCTGAGTCACAGAGCTGGTCAGAGACAAAACTGGAACTAATAGATCTCCTGACTGGTAGTCCCTTCTCCTTCCGGTATAAATATTTACTAACCTGCTGGAAGCAGGACCGTGAATAAGAGGTTGGTAAGATGTCATCCATCTTTACGAAGACAAGAACAGTGACAGTGCAACAGAAGTGCTATAATAGTGGGGCGCCTGGGTGGCTAGTCAGTTAAGCGTAGGACTTCAGCCCAGGTCGTGATCTCGTGATCTTGTGATCTCACAGTTCATGAGTTTGAGCCCCGAGTCAGGCTCTGTGCTGACAGCTCTGAGCCTGAGCCTGCTTTAGATTCTGTGCCTCCCTCTCTCTGCCCCTCCCCCACACATGCTCTGTCTCTGTCTCTCTCAAAAACAAATAAGCAAAAGAAATGTTGTAAAAGGTGAACACAGAAATGGTGCAGGAGGAGAGAGGGGCAACTGTGTGGGGTCCAGGAGGGGGTCCAAACAATTGCTTGGGACTAGAGTGGAGCCTTGAGAGAACAGGTGTCTGTTGGGCAGAGAAACAAGGAAAGGCCTTGCAGACCCAGGAGACAGCAAGAAAAAAGCAGGAAGAAGCATCCTGGGAAGGCTGAATAATAGGTTTCTGATCTCAGCCATTGGCACTTCTGATTTTATACACTCTTTCTGGGTGAAATGCCCATAGTTCCCACTATTGCTCTGAGAGTATACAGTGAGACAGAGGCAGGATAAGCTCAACAGACATTTCTGTTCAAGAAGGAGAAGTATGAAAGGGGCATAGTCATCCTTAAACAGAGCAATTCTGACTCCAGCTAGATAAACACCAGATGGGGCTCCAGCCTGAGAGAAGGGATATTCTAATATTCCTTGCTCTGGCCTGCGTTCTGCTCCCTGGGAGTGGCTCCCTAGTCCACTGATCTCTGTGCTTTTTGGCTCCACCCTCTGGACCCTCCCTCCTTGTCCATCTCTTTCCTTAGCTACTTCTGAAGCAGTAGCACATGCGGGGAGCTGGGTAGCAATGGGAATTATTTCTCAGTTCCTTTTAGTTCAAGCTGTTGGTACTTTGGCACGTACAACTCATTTAAAATTTTTGTGGGTTTTCTATGTATCTGATTATGGTTGACTCTATACTCACAACTGTTTTTGAGACATCTCCCTCAATTTTATCACTGCTATTTTGGAATTGGGCTTCTGTGGATATTGCTGTTAGGAAGGATTCCAAGAAGTCTTTTTGTCTAGGAATCTACTAGATATCACTAATTCTTTCAAAGTCTTTACAAAGTGTGTTACAGGTACATCTTTGATATGATCTACATCTCCAAAATGTATTTTCCTGTAATAACCCTATGCTGGCTAGAGAGCCTCAAGATGAAAAAAAAATTATTATTTATTTTTTAAATTTTATTTTAGAAAGAGAACGCTCATGAGCAGGAGAGAGGCAGAGAAAGAAAGAGGGAGGGAGGGAGGGAGGGAAGGAGGGAGGGAGAGAGAGAGAGAGAGAATCTTAATCCATGCTAAGCATGGAGTCTGACATGGGGCTCAATCCCACAACCCTGGGATCATGACCTGAGCCAAAATCAGACGCTCAACCGACTGAGCCACCCAGGTGTCCCCCAAAAAGTTTTATTTTTTAACCAAGTCCTGTCCCTCTCTGTTCGCTCTAAATTCTTTTTGCCGGTTCTTTCTTTAGCTGGTACCTCTCTTCCTGTTACAAGATTACACAGCTAGGAACACCCAACTGACACTTTCAACACTCTGCCTAGAGATCTCCTTAGCTAACCAAACACTTTCTGAGTATTTTCCCCCAGCTTCCAAGTTGCCATAGGCAACACTTTGGCCAATTGTTTTGCTATTATAAAACACAGATCACCATTTTTTCCAGCCTCCAAACAATTTCCTCACCATTTTTTCCAGACTTCACTGTTTGCTTGCCATTTTTCCAATCTCCACCCATCCCTGATCCCAAAGCCAATGCCATGAATTTGGGGTTTTGTTAAAGGTAAGCATTTCACTTTCAGACACCAGTTTCTGTAATGGTCAACTTTTGCTGTAAAACAAACTACCCCAAAACTATTTATATGTCTCACAGCTTGGCAATTTGGACTGAGATCATCTGTCTGGTTCTTCTGGTCCAATTATCAGATGGGGGTCAGCTGCCAAGTTGATTGGGTGCTGGTTAGTTTAGGATGGCCTCAGCTGGGTTGGCTGAGTTCTGCCTCATGTGGCTCCCATATTTCAGCAGGCTAGCCCAGGCTTATTCACATGGGTGCCAGGGCAGGGATTCCAAAAGGGAAGGTCACAGCATGTAAGGCCTCTTGAGGCCTAGGCTCAGAACTGGTACACGTCACTTCTATTGCATTTTATTGGCTAAAGAAAGTAATAAGGCCTTCCCAGATTCAAGGGGAGGAGGAATGCAAGAAGGAATGAAAAGAAATGCAAAATCACATAGTAACGGGTGTGGATACAGGGCAGGATAGGACCATGGCTATTTTTACAGCCCACCATACCTCCTCAGAAGCAGCCTCATCATGAATTTGGTATGTATCCTTCCCTTCCAATCTTTATAATTATGTGAACACAAAAATATTTTTTCCCATCACTGTTATATGTTTTTAAATGAATGACTTCATATATACCAAAGAATTTGTATAATGTAAATGTAAGATACAAAGAATAAAATACTTTTGTAAGAGAGAAACAGAATTTTGGCAATACATTTTACCCTCCCTGTGTATCCTTCCCACCAAACATTCATTTCTCACCTGGACTATGCAATGGCTTCCTAGCTGACTTTTTCTGCCTCCGGTCTTGCTTCATCCAATCAATCAGGTCAACCCACTGTAGTCACAATGATCTCTCAAAACAAAAATCGAATCATATCGCTCCTCTCTAAAACTGTTCACTTGTTTCCCATTGGCCTTAGCATAAAACCAAACTTATTAATAGAGTAGGCCCTTCATCATCTAGCTCCTATTCACACTTCCTGCCTCATATTTGCCATCCATCCCCAAATGGGCCATGCTTTTTCTCTAAACTGATCAATGGGTATTGACCAAAGAAAGTGGCTTCCATAGTTCCCTGTACCTTCTCCTACATGGCATATATCACTGTTGTTGTTGGCCACCAGGCTCCTCTGCTTAATCCTGGGTGCTAAGCACAGCACCTAGAACCATAGATGCTCACTAATGGTTAAATGAATGCATGAAGAATGAATGGTAGGTTCTGGGGACAAAGAGAACTTCCACCAAAAACTCCTAGTGTAGGTGGAGAACAGATTTAG
Source organism: Lynx rufus (assembly GCF_022079265.1). Taxonomy (NCBI): domain Eukaryota; kingdom Metazoa; phylum Chordata; class Mammalia; order Carnivora; family Felidae; genus Lynx; species Lynx rufus. The sequence continues at coordinate 57,810,700 of NW_025814897.1, forward strand.
ATAGATAGACACATAGACAGACACATAGATAGATAGATACATAGATAGATAGATACATAGATAGATAGATAGATCCATCTCTCTGCTAAACAAAAGCAAATAAATGCCTGACAAGGATGGTAGATTTAAGTTAGCTTCTAAGTTCCACCAGGGGGCACTATGGGAATGCCTCAGGTTTCTCCGGAAAAATCAATGTTATTTCCTTGGAAAGACCCTACCTACTTTGGAGGAAATGTAATTTTCAAAGGTGATGCTTGTTTGTTTGTTTTTTGTTTTTGTTTTTTAATAAACTCCCTAGTCAGTCCACTTGAAAGAGCTGTATCTCAGCCATCTGTGAGTTTGAAGGACCAAAGTAACTCCTGTTGGTGTCCACTTTATTATCTGTAATGGTTCTTCAACTTGGAATCATCACAAGAGCTTTCAAAAACATGACTTAATTTATCTTCCACATCAACTGTTGGGAGCCAGAATAGGGATTGTTGTTATTATTTCCATCTTAAAGATGGTAACTCTAAGGGTCAAGAGGCACCTTAGCAAAGACTTAAATCTGTCTTCCAAATTCAAATGTATTTAACTAAAAGTATATTTAGTTCCAGGCTATGTAAAAGATGATAGAAATACAAAGGCATTCCCTCCAAATGTCTTAGAAGTAAAGACTGTCAAAACTAGAGGGAATTTTGGAAATCACCTAATGAAGTGTCCTCAACTCAAACATGCATAAAAATCTCCCCAAGAGCCTGTTAAAAATACAGATTCCTTGACTTTCTCCTCCCCCCACCCCCACCCCCACCCCAAACACACACATTTTTATTTAACAAGTCTTGGTGGGAATCTTGAAATGGAATTTTTCATAAGAACATCCATTTGTCCCCACCATGGTTCTGATGCAGATGAACTGTGGACTACACTTTTAGAAACATCAATCCACTGGTTTAATCCTTTCATAACAGAAGAGAAAACTCACGAGAAGTGAGTGGAAGTGAGTCCCACAGAAACTCTCCTTGGGTATAGTAAGGGAGGCTGGCCCCGGAACTGATAATGAGCACCTGAAGTAATGATACAAGGAACGAATGCCCAACCGAGAACTGGAGATTCTGGGTTCAATTTCAGGCTTTACCATCTTGCTAATGAATCACTTAACCTCACTGAACTATGATTTTCTCACCTGTAAAATGCAGAACAATACATGTTCCATAGACTTACTGTGAGGAAAAAAGGAGATAAACAGCATAAAGGGTTTGGCAGGGGACTGGCACATAGAGGACCCTTGATAAAAGAGATTGGTTGATGGGTTTATTTTGAATGCTTTTTCTACTCCATTTATTCTATTTCTTTCTTTTTTTAAGTTTATTTATTTATTTTGAGAGAGAGAGAGAAAATATGCATGGGGGCGGAGCAGAGAGAGAGGGAGAAAGAATTCCAAGCAGGCTCCACGCTGTCAGCACAGAACCCCACGTGGGCCCGGAACCCATGAACTGTGAGATCATGACCTGAGCCACAATCAAGAGTCAGATGCCTAACCAAATGAGCCACCCAAGCGCCCCTAACTCTAGTTCCTTAAATGAGTAATGACTGTTGCCAGGTATTCCACTAGGCAGTCCTGCCTACACGAAGCTTGTGATCTAGTGGAGCCGATGGTCATTAATTATAGAAATAAGAAATTACTATTGTAATAAATACTACCAAAGGAAAATATAAACTGTGTTTTAAATAATGTGGGGATTCAAACCTAATCTTCAGACAAATAAAACGTCCTGAGGAAATGACTCAAAGGATGAGTAGGAATTAGTCAGAAATTATACACGGATCAGGAAAGAGCTTGGCAGGAGTGGGAAATGAAAAGGCCAGAGTGGCTGGTGTGGAGTGAGCAGGAGAGAAGGGCACGAAACTAAGGATGATTACTACTTCTGGAAAGCTTTCCTTTTATCCTGCCTTGATATTTATGTGAAAATTTTTATCTTTTCCTTCACCCTTTTTTCCATTTCAATTTTTTTCCCACTTTTACACTATAAAGCCTAATAATACTAGTAACATTTCCTCAAAGCTAACAGAGTAGTCCCACCATATCTGCAAGGGATACGTTCCAAGACCCCCAGGAAATGCCTAAAACTGCGGGTAGTACTGAACCCCAAATATACTATGTTTTTCCTATACTAATTTATAAATTAGGCACAGTAAGAGATTAAGAACAGTAACTAATAATAAAGTAGAACAAATATAACAATATACTATAAGAAAAGTTACGTGAATGTGGTCTCTCTCTCAAATTATCTTTTTGTACTGTACTAACCCTGCTTGTGATGATGTGAGATGATAAAATGCCTACATGCTGAGGTGAAGTGAGGTGGAAACATAGGCATAGTGATGGAGCATTAGGCTACTATTGACTTGACAGGGTGTCAGAAGGAGGATCGTCTGCTTCTGGACCCTGGTTGGCCTCAGGTAAATGAAACCACGGAAAGTGAAACTGTGAATAAAGGGGACTACTCTGCACATTTTTCAGTTTCTGATGTTCAGAAATAGGCATTGTCTACTAAGACAAGTTTATAAACAAAAAAACACCTTGCTAAATACCAAACAGGAGTATAAATTGAGCTCTTACAATTAGCTGTGCTTAGAAAGTATCTATTCTATTGTCACATAGTTATTTGTACTGGTAGTATAATTCAGTTACATTTTCGGTTTTAGTTAAACTTAGAACCCTGTGCTACTCAGGGTGACTTTAAAACTCCTCTCTGGTGCAGAATTAAATTAAATATTATAATGGGGGACGTTCTAGTTACGGGAAGATGAAATGGACACATTCTACTGTGTCTCCCCAATGACTGCAGCTATGAAACCTGGACAGAACGCATAAAATGGCATTTGAGGACTCTGAAAAGTAAATGACAGCAGGTAGATTTGGAAAGAAGACCAGAATTTGAAGCATCACTGAGCTGGCATTAAATTTCCACTTTTCAATCCTCAATGGCCCTAAACCCAGAATTGGGACCCAAGGTGAGGACTGGGAGCGCTGCAGGAGAAACCCACTAGCTCTGGCTCAAGCAAAGAGGAATAGAACTCCCCCACTCAGAGGGGCGAGATCTCACGTTTTCCTTTGTTCTCTCTTTCTCCATACCCACACATCTCCCAGGGGCAATCTCACAGTGGTGGCCCCAATGGCAAAGGTGGTAGTGAGGTTCCTGTGGCTGTCTAAAACATTGAGTTATCTTATGTATTACATCTACCTACACTGAAACCATCTTAAATAATGCTGTAATTTTTGTTTTGGCAATCCTAAACAGGGTGGGGAAACCCCCACTGATTTTTTTCTCTCTGCATCCTCCTGCCACTTGGTCCCAGACATATGTAATAATGAGAAGCATACAGCAGAATAGAGTTATTTGAAGCCCAGGTCTTTGGCCAGAGAACCAAAAAGGGAAGTATCAGTAGGCTGTAAACTATCAGAGAGATTGTAGAGAGGGAGAAGCTCAAGAGATCAACCCCATAATTCCTGGACTCACCCCTTAGCTCTGCAGGCATGGATCTGATGCTCAAGTACATACCATAGACCTAAGAACTGAGGTATGGGATAGACCACTGTCTGGGTCCAAATGTGGCACACAAATGGGACAAATCTGAATAGTATTGCAAAAACTGAAAACTGAACTGACATTGAACTCATGGCCGCAGAAGGCAGATCAGAACTGAATCCAACTGAGTTAATTACAAGCTACACAAAAATATTAGTATTTTCTATATCATTTAAATAAGATCTAGGGAGGACCCAAGATGGTGGAACAGCATGGAAGCTTTTTGTGTGTCTCGCGCCCATGAAATACTGCCAGACCAACACTAAACCATCCTACACACCTAGAAAACTGATAGGAAAATTAACACAACAATCTGCACAACCTGAACCACAGAATTCAGCAGGTACGCGACACAAAGAGCTGAACTTGGGGAGCAAGAAGCCCTGAAAGGTAGGGAACCCCTATTGTGGGCAGAGAGAGGATGGAGACTGGGGAGAAGGGGAACATACGGGAAAAACACCCCTCCCCAAAAGCAGCTGGAGAGAAAGTGGAAAATTGGAAACAGCCGCAGGGACTAAACTAAAAAGGGAGAAAGGAGAAAGGAGAGGATTTAAATTCCATTAAGACTGTAAACAAGGGGAGCACAAAGGCTGCAACTCAGCAGCTCGACACCTGGCGGTGCTCTGGTGGGAAAGATGAATCCCCAGGAACAGAGTGGGATCCAGGAGGTTCTCGGGCCACACGGGAAAAAGCGGTTCCACTGCTGGAAGGACATTTGGTAGAGACTGTTGAAGCCACCTGGTCCCAGCAGACCCTGGAAGGCAGCCACATTCGCTGGTGCTGGGGCAAGGTTGTTGAAGGTGAAGCCTGGTGCCAGATGTGTGTTGCAATTTTCCATGGACCCTGAAACACTGCGGCTACACTGTCTCGCGATCTTTTTCTGGGGCGGGCTGGCACCTGACCGCAGTCTCGGGGCACCAGCAGCACCCGGGTCCAGCAAGCGTTCCTGGGTGCAGCCGACATTAGGCCATTGCTTGGTGAGACCCTCCCGCAGAGGGGCAGAGCAGGTCAAAGCCGCAGTCCTTCGGAAGTAAGGGGCCGGGGGAAAACAGCCGCATCTGAGACAAAACTTGGGAGAGAGATACTGCCTGGGGCCTGGTCACGGAGAGTGGAAAAGTGGGGAGTGGATGAGAGCTGAAGACGGAGGACCAGTGCGCGATTGCTGATCCAGGAGAACAGACTGGGTGGCCGGGTGGCGCCATTTTTCACCACTCCCGCGCATGCTCATGCGCACCGACAAGCACCGCAACCATCCACCCCAGTAGGCTAGCAGCGCCATCTAGTGGAGAGTGGAGCTGTTACAGCGGGCCCTGCCCAACTGGGCCAACTTCGCTATTCAAGAGCACAAACCTCACCCCTGGCTTAATTTATGGACTATAAAGAGCTACATGGACTGACCTCTAGGGGAAAACGAAGCAACTTCAGTCCTACTTCAATCTGTTAGCAGGTTCATCTATTCAATTTTTTTTCTCTTTTTCCTTTTTCTCTTTTACAATTCTTTTCTTTTTCTTGAATATAGAAAGAAAAAACTCATTTTTATTTTTAATTTTTATTAAAAATATCTGTCTTTAATTTTTATTACTATACTTTTTACTTTTGTGTGAATTTTTTCAAATTCTACTTTACTTCCATCATTTTATTTTAGTCTACTTCAGTGTACTCACCTTTTCAAATTTTCAAACAATTTCCTTTTTTCTTTCTTTTTCTTTTTTTCTTTTTCATTTCTTTTCTTTTTCTTGAATGCAGAAAGAGAAAAACTTCATTTTTACTTTCAATTTTTTTCAAATATTTTTATTTAATTTTTATTACTATATTTTTTGCTTTTATGGAATTTTTTTCAAATTCTATCTTACTCCCATTATTTTATTTCAGTCTACTACAGTGTATTCAATTTTTTCAAATTTTCAAACGATTTCTTTTTTTTGTCTTTTCTTTTTTCTTTTTTAAATGTTTTTTCTATTTTTCATTTCTTTTCTTTTTTCTTAAATACGGAAAATTCGTATTTCTTTTTAATTTTTATTGAAAATATTTTTCTATAATTTTTTTCTACTATATTCTCTACTTTTGTGTATTTTAGTCTACTTTAGTGTATTCATTTTTTTCAAATTCTCTAACGATTTCCTTTTTTTCTCTCCCCCCTCTTTTTTTGTTTTTTTGTTTCTCTAATCTGTCAAACCACTTTCTACACCCAGACCAAAACACACCTAGAATCTAGCATCATCTATTCGATTTTTGTGTGTGTGTTTTTTTTTAATTTTTAATTTTAATATTTTTTAATTTTAATTTTTTTAACTTCAATTTTTCTACCTCATTAATTCCTTTTCTCCCTTCAAAATGAGAAAACAAAGGAATTCACCCCAAAAGAAAGAGCACGAAGAAACGACAGCCAGGGATTTAACCAACACAGACACAAGCAAGATGTCTGAACCAGAATTTAGAATCACGATAATAAGAATACTAGCTGGAGTCGAAAATATATTAGAATCCCTTTCTGCAGAGATAAAAGAAGTAAAAAATAGCCAGAATGAAATTAAAAATGCTATAACTGAGCTGCGATCACGGATGGATGCAGCAGTAGCAAGGATGGACGAGGCAGAACAGAGAATCAGAGATATAGAGGACAAACGTATAGAGAATAACGAAGCAGAAAAAAAGAGGAAGATAAAGGCAAAAGAGCACAATGTAAAAATTAGAGAAATCAGTGACTCGTCAAAAAGGAACAACATCAGAATCATAGGGGTCCCAGAGGAGGAAGAGAGAGAAATAGGAGTAGAAGGGTTTTGTGAGCAAATCATAGTGGAAAAGTTTCCTAACCTGGGGAAAGACACAGACATCAAAATCCAGGAAGCACAGAGGACTCCCATTAGATTCAACAAAAACCGACCATCAACAAGGCATATCATAGTCAAATTCACAAAATACTCAGGCAAGGGGAGAATCATGAAAGCAGCAAGGGAAAAAAAAGTCCCTAGCCTACAAGGGAAGACAGACCAGGTTTGCAGCAGACCTATCCACAGAAACTTGGCAGGCTAGAAAGGAGTGGCGGGATATATTCAGTGTGCTGAATCAGAAAAATATGTAGCCAAGAATTCTTTATCCAGCAAGGCTGTCATTCAAAATAGAAGGAGAGATAAAAAGTTTCCCAGACAAACAAAAATTTTGTGACCACTAAACCAGCCCTGCAAGAAATTTTAAGGGGGACTCTCTGAGGGGAGGAAAGATGAAAAAATATACATATAAATAAATACTAAAAGCAACAAAAGATTGGAAAGGACCAGAGAACACCACCAGAAACTCCAACTCTACAAGCATCATAATGGCAATAAATTCATATCTTTCAGTAATCACTCTAAACATCAGTGGACTCAATGCTCCAATCAAAAGACATAGGGTAACAGAATGGATAAGAAAACAAGATCCATCTATATGCTGTTTACAAGAGACCCACTTTAGACCTAAAGACACCTTCAGATTGAAAATATTAGATAGATATGATAGATGGAGAACTATCTATCAAGCTAATGGTCAACAAAAGAAAGCGGAGTAGCCATAATTATATCAGACAATCTAGACTTTAAAATAAAGACTGTATCAAGAGATGCAGAAGAGCATTATATCATAATTAAGGGGTCTATCCACCAAGAAGACCTAACAATTGTAAACATTTATGCGCCAAATGTGAAAGCACCCAAATATATAAATCAATTAATCACAAACATAAAGAAACTCATTGATAGTAATACCATAATAGTAGGAGACTTCAACACCCCACTCACAGCAATGGACAGATCATCTCATCAAAAAATCAACAAGGAAACAATGGCTTTGAATGACACACTAGACCAGATGGACTTAACAGATATATTCAGAACATTTCATTTTAAAGCAGCAGAATATACATTCTTCTCCAGTGCACATGGAACATTCTCCAGAATAGACCATATTGGGACACAAATCAGCCCTAAGTAAGTACAAAAAGATCGAGATCATACCATGCATATTTTCAGACCACAATGCTATGAAACTTGAAATCAACCACAAGAAAAAAATTGGAAAGATAACAAATACTTGGAGACTAAAGAACATCCTACTAAAGAATGAATGCACTAACCAAGCAATTAAAGAAGAAATTAAAGAGTATATGGAAGTCAGTGAAAATGATAGCACCACAACCCAAAACCTCTGGGACACAGCAAAGGTGGTCATAAAAGGAAAGTATATAAAATCAATGCACAGAAATCGGTTGTATTCCTATATACCAACAATGAAGCAACAACAGAAAAAGAAATCAAGGAATCGATCCCATTTACAGTTGCACCAAAACCCATAAAATACCTAGGAATAAAACTAACCAAAGAGGTGAAAAATCTGTACACTGAAAACTATAGAAAGCTTATGAAAGAAATTGAAGAAGACACAAAGAAATGGAAAGAGATTCCATGCTCCTGGATAGGAAGAACAAATATTGTTAAAATGTCGATACTACCCAAAGCAATCTACATATTCAACGCAATCCCTATCAAAGTAACACCGGCATTCTTCACAGAGCTAGAACAAAGAATCCTAAATTTTGTATGGAACCAGAAAAGACCCCGAATAGCCAAAGCAATCTTGAAAAAGAAAACCAAAGCAGGAGGCATCTCAATCCCAGACTTCAAGCTATACTACAAAGCTGTAATCATCAAGACAGTATGGTACTGGCACAAAAACAGACACTCAGATCAATGGAATGTACCCACAAACGTATGGGCAACTAATCTTTGACAAAGCAGGAAAGAATATCCAGTGGAATAAAGACAGTCTCTTCTGCAAGTGGTGCTGGGAAAACTGGACAGCGACATGCAGAAGAATGAACCTGGACCACTTTCTTACACCATACACAAAAATAAACTCAAAGTGGATCAAAGACCTCAATGTAAGACAGGAAGCCATCAAAATCCTCGAGGAGACAGCAGGCAAAAACCTCTTTGACCTTGGCCGCAGCAGCTTCTTACTCAACACGTCTCTGGAGGCAAGGGAAACAAAAGCAAAAATGAACTACTGGGACCTCACCAAAATAAAAAGCTTCTTCACAGTGAAGGAAACAATCCACAAAACTAAAAGGCAACCGACAGAATGGGAGAAGATATTTGCAAATGACATATCAGATATAGAGTTAGTATCCAAAATCTACAAAGAACTTATCAAACTCAACGTCCAAAAAACAAAGAATTCAGTGAAGAAATGGGCAAAAGACATGAATAGACACTTCTCCAAAGAAGACATCCAGATGGCCAACCAACACATGAAAAAATGTTCAACATCCCTCAGCATCAGGGATACAAATCAAAACCACAAGGAGATACCACCTCACACCTGTCAGAATGGCTAACATTAACAAGTCAGGCAACAACAGATGTTGGCAAGGATGTGGAGAAAGAGGATCTCTTTTGCACTGCTCGTGGGAATGCAAGCTGGTGCAGCCACTCTGGAAAACAGTATGGAGGTTCCTCAAAAAACTAAAAATGGGGGCGCCTGGGTGGCTCAGTCAGTTGGGCGTCCGACTTTGGCTCAGGTCACGATCTCACGGTCCGTGAGTTCGAGCCCCGCATCGGGCTCTGTGCTGACAACTCAGAGCCTGGAGCCTGTTTCAGATTCTGTGTCTCCCTCTGTCTCTGCCCCTCCCCTGTTCATGCTCTGTCTCTCTCTGTCTCAAAAATAAATAAACGTTAAAAAAAAATAAAAATAAATAAAAATAGAACTACTCTACGACCCAGCAATTGCACTAGTAGGCATTTATCCAAGGGATACAGGTGTGCTGTTTCGAAGGGACACATGCACCCCATGTTTATAGTAGCACTATCAACAATAGCCAAAGTATGGAAAGAGCCCAAATGTCCATTGTGGATGAATGGATAAAGAAGATGTGGTATATATACTCAGTGGAGTATTACTTGGCAATCAAAAAGAATGAAATCTTGCCTTTTGCAACTATGTGGATGGAACTGTAGGGTATTATGCTAAGTGAAATTAGTCAGTCAGAGAAAGACAAAAATCATATGACTTCACTCATATGAGGACTTTAAGAGACAAAACAGATGAACATAAGGGAAGGGAAACAAAAATAATATAAAAACAGGGAGAGGGACAAAACAAAAGAGACTCCTAAATATGGAGAACAAACTGAGGGTTGCTGGAGGGGTTGTGGGAGTGGGGATGGGCTAAATGGATAAGGGGCATTTAGGAATCTACTCCTGAAAGCATTGCTTCACTATATACTAACTAATTTGGATGTAAATTTTAAAAAATAAAAAATAAAGTTAAATTACAAATAAATAAATAAGATCTAGACACTTACATATTCAAAATATGTAGCATTTAATCCAAAATTACTCTGCATATGAAGAACTAGGAAAATCTCAAGTGTGAGAGAAGGCAACCAACAGACATCCAGAAAGAGATTAACAAAATGTTGAAAATTGTCAAAGATGCAGGGTGCCTGGGTGGCTAAGTAGGCTAAATGTCCAACCCTTGGTTTTAGCTCAGGTCATGATCTTACAGTTCGTGAGATAGAGCCCTGACTCGGGCTTTACACTGACAGCACTGAGCTTGCTTGAGATTCTCTCTCTCCTTCTCTCTCTCTGCCCCTCCCCTGCTCACACGTGGTCTCTCTCTCTCTCTTTCAAAATAAATAAATAAACTTAAAAACAAAAACCACAAAAAAAGAAAATTGTTGAAGATTCATAAAGTGCTCTAAGAAGTAAGGATGAACACTCTTTAAATGAATGTAAAGGTAAGAACTATCAACAAAGAAATAGAAGATATAAAGAGAAACTCAATGGAAATGTTACAATTGAAAGTAAAATGGCAAAAGGAAAAAACTCATTGATGGACTCAATAGCTGAATAGAAATGACAGCAAAGAATCAGTGAACTTGAAGATAGGTCCATAGAATTTATTTAATCTGAACAACAAAGAAAAAGTGTTTTCTTTAAATTGTTTTTATTTTATTTTTGAGAGAGAGAGACAGACAGACAGACAGACAGACAGAGTGCAAGCAGGGGAGGGGCAAAGAGTGAGAGAGGGAGACACAGAATCCACAGCAAGCTCCAAGCTCTGAGCTGTCAGCACCTGGGGCTCAAACTCGTGAACTGTGAGATCATGACCTGAACCGAAGTCAGTTGCTTAACCAACTGAGCCACCCAGGCACCCTGAGAAAAAGTGTTTTTAAAAAATGAGCAGAGCCTGAGGACCTATGAGGCAGTATCTAATTCATGTCATTAAAATTCCAAAAGAGTCGGGGCGCCTCGGTGGCTCGGTCGGTTAAGCGTTGGACTTCGGCTCAGATCATGATCTCACGGTCTGTGAGTTCGAGCCCCGCGTCAGGCTCTGTGCTGACAGCTCAGAGCCTGGAGCCTGTTTCAGATTCTGTGTCTCCCTCTCTCTCTGCCCCTCCCCTGTTCATGCTCTGTCTCTCTCTGTCTCAAAAATAAATAAACGTCAAAAAAAAAATTAAAAAAAAAAAATTCCAAAAGAGTCTCTCTCTGCCCCTCCCCGTTCATGCTCTGTCTCTCTCTGTCCCAAAAATAAATAAACGTTGAAAAAAAAAATTTAAAAAAAAAAAAAAGAGGGGCGCCTGGGTGGCGCAGTCGGTTAAGCGTCCGACTTCAGCCAGGTCACGATCTCGCGGTCCGTGAGTTCGAGCCCCGCATCGGGCTCTGGGCTGATAGCTCAGAGCCTGGAGCCTGTTTCCGAATCTGTGTCTCCCTCTCTCTCTGCCCCTCCCCCGTTCATGCTCTGTCTCTCTCTGTCCCAAAAATAAATAAACGTTGAAAAAAAATTTTTTTTTAAAAATTCCAGAAGAGTTTGTAAAAGTATTTCAAGAAATAATATATGAACATTTCCCAAATTCGACAAAAGACATAGGTCTACATATCTGAGAAGTTCAGTGAACCCTAAACAAGGACCTAGTGAGGTGACAGACTAGAGACCCAGCCATTCATGCCTGTTGTGAGACAGCTCTGAAAGGAGATACTAGCTGCAGCCTCCCTGCCTCTTTTTTTTAGAAAAAATTTTTAATGTTTCTATTTATTTTTGAGAGAGGGACAGAGCACAAACAGCGGAGGAGCAGAGAGCAGAGAGACACAGAATCCCAAGCAGGCTCCAGGCTCCGAACTGTCAGCATAGAGACTGACGCAGGGCTTGAACTCTTGAACAGCGAGATCATGACCTGGGCCAAAGTCGGAGAGGAAGTCAGTGGGACACCTAACAGACTGAGCCACCCAGGCACCCCCACTCCTGTCACTTTGATCAAAGCTTTGTCAGGCCTCTTTGACTCTTCCTGTGCCCTTCCCTCCTTCCTCTCCCCTTCACAGATGTTGATCTGTAATAAATATCCTGTACCCCAAACTCTGTCTCAGCATCTGCTTCTGGGTGCTGCAACATCAGTGCAAACAGTGTAAGTATAGAGCAGAGACGTGAACCCAGGTATGTGGATCGAGATTCCATGTTCTTAGTGCCTACCAGAGGCAGTTTGCCATAAAGCCTAAGCTTCAAGGCCCCTAATGTGCACAAACCCTTTCAGAGGCCCTCGGGTTGCGGGGGATGAGGGAGCCTAGCAATGTCTTCACATTGCTATATGAATTTTTTAAATTTGCCAAAGAAAGCTATTTTAACCACAATTGGTAAAGTTGTTTCTTTCTCCTCTGACTTCCTCTCCATTACACTTTCCCTACTAACACTTCTCTTCATGGTAAGAATGGTGAAATGGCCATGGACCTTTGTTTGCAACTGAGTAGCCATCTTGGCCTGTTTTCTGCCCATAGAAGATTGGGGGTATTGGTAGGCAGAATAATGGCTCCCTAAAGATGTCCATGCCCTAGTTCCCCAAATCTGAGCCTTTTGGGGTGTGATTAAGTTAAGGATCTTGAGATGGGGAGATTATACTGAATTAATCTTGGTGAGCCTGATGTAATCACAAAGGTCCTTAAAAGAATCAGAGAGGGAGATGCGACAGTAGAAGCAAAGTCAAATAGAGATTTAAACATGTTACATTGGTTTTGAGGAAGAAGGAAGGGGCTACAAATAAAGAAATGCAGGCAGTCCATAGAAACTGGGAAAAGCAAGGAATAGGTTCTCCTGCCAGAACCTCCAGAAGAAACAGCCCTGCTGACACCTTGATTTCAGCCCAGTGAAACCCATTTCAGACTTTTGAACTCCAGAAATGTAAGATAATAAATTTGAGTTTTTCCAAGTCACTAAGTTTGAGGTAATTTGTTACAGCAGCAATAGGAAATGGGTACAGGGGTCCAAAGGCATCTTTTTAAATTTCCTTCCTTCCTCCCTCCTTCCCTATCTTCCTTCCTTCTTCCCTCCCTCCCTTCCATCCTTCCTTCCTCCCTTCCTTCCTTCCTTCCTTCCTTCCTTCCTTCCTTCCTTCCTTCCCTTTCCTACCTCTCTCCCTCTCTCTTTCTCTCTCTCTCCCCCTCCCTCCCTCCTTCCTTCTTTTTTCTCCCTCCCTCTTTCTTTTTTCCTTCCTCCCTCCCTCCCTCTTTCTTTTTCTGTTCCTTCCTTTCTTCCTTCCTTCTTCTTTCTTTCTTTCTTTCTTTCTTTCTTTCTTTCTTTCTTTCTCTTTACCCCAATCTGGCAGTGCTTCTTCTGATAAAATTATCTTAAAACTTTTTAAAAGTTTGTTTGCTTATTTATTTAGGTAATCTCTACACTCAACATGGGGCTTTGAGCTCATAAACCTAAGGTCAAGGAAGTCACATGCTTCACTGACTGAGCCAGTCAAATGCCCCTTATCTGAAAACTCTTGGTGATTTCCTATAAATCTTATTGGAATCCACTCCTTTAGACAAAAGCCACATCTATTTTTCTTTCCAGGCCCTTCTCTCACTTGGTCTGAGAGTCAGGATGCTGTGGTACAACAGTCTTAAGATTCTTAGAAACATTTTTGCCTGGTTGAAATAGTCTGCTTTATAGGGGACACTCAAGGCTCTTAGAGGGTCTCTTGTTTACCAGAGAGAATCTAAATGAAATGCCCTTTCTTTGAAGGTCTGCTAGGCATGCCCTTAAATCTTCCTAAAGTCTCAACAAAGAGTCTTTAAAACCATACTTTTGAAAGCTTTTCCTTGAGGTCATGTTTTACTTGTAGTGCCCCGGGCTTGTTCTTTACCCTGCATCACTTCTTTGTTTGAGAAATTTTAGATCCTTGGATAGACGGTTAGACCTTCTATATTTCCTCTAAATTTGGCTTAGAAACTGAGCCATTCCTTGTGTGTTTTTTGTATTTTATTGTAGTCTGCCAGAAGAAGCCAGTTGGCACTTTCATCATTCTGCCTGGAGACTTCATTAGCCAGATTCACAATGTAGTTATTAGAATGTCTTCTGTTTTCACATTGCCTGCAGGACAAGCTTCATTAACTGTTCTTCCAGTACAGAACAGCACTCAAGTGCCCTTTTCTCCAGGCTGTTTTCCTTCCTGTCCTTCGATCCCTCATCCACAGTCTCCTGGAAGCCCTTCCAGATTTTGCTAACAGTCTTTATGAGGGCCTTCAAGACTTTGCGAAAGCCAATGACACATGGTTTAAGTTAAGCTCCATCTTTATTCCCTCACTCAGAGACTGGATGCAGGCTTCCCAAGGAAGTTTGGAAATGGCTTGAGGTAAGGTTGCTCTCTGCTGCAGGACAGACCCCAAGGAGCTGACTACTAGAGACTCTTCTGACTACACTCTCTGGAGCTGCGCATCAAATCCTCCCTTGAAAAGGGATCTGGACGATGCATCTCTGTGTCTTCCGTGAGCAGTGCTATGCTGCGGCTGGCTCAAACCTCCTCATGGGAGCCAGTTGTTAACTCTTTACTGTGTTCAGTGACATCATCTCAGTGCCTTGAAAGTGGCCATTGTGGGAGTTTCCACCACAGAAGTTAGCAAATGTCACACATCGGGACTTTTATTGTCCTGGGGAGCCGGTTTACCAGCACACCTCTGAACTAGTCTATACAAAATTAACATTGGGTAAGTTATTTATCCTCTCTGTGCCTCAATCTTCTTATTTGTAAAATGGGACTAATAATCCTCCCTATGCCATAGAGTCAGTATGAGAATTAAATGAGCTAAGACATGCAAAATGCTTGGACAGTGCCTAGCACACAGGAAGCACTCAGTAAGTATTAACTATTATTTTTACTCTTGCTGTTGTTATGGCTGTTATTGCCACCTTAAAACTTCCAGTAGATTTTCATAAAGGATAGGCTAACTTTCTTAGTATGTCATGCAATGCAATATAACCTGACAGTTCCAACCACAAGGAACTTTTCATCATTTCTGGAACTCAGACTATGTTTCCATCTCCAAACGTTGGTACATATAGGTACCTTCTGCAAGGAAAGCTCATCCGTCACTTGCCTGTCATCTTCCAGACAATTTCTTTTCATCCTTTTGGACCTGCACACATTGCCTCCTCTGGGAAGCCCTCACCACCACCTATGCAATGGCAGGGACTCCCTCCTCAGTGTTGCCCTTGCTCATTGCACAGCCCTCCATTATCCTGATAGCGCTTTATTGTGGTTACTTGTTTATGTCTGTTTCCCCTTGTGAGTCCAGGGTTGGATGTGCTGTTTCTCTGTGTCCTCAGCACAGTAATAGAGGTGCTGAATATTTGTTGAATGAATGAATGAATGAATGAATGAATGAACATTGCCTGGAAAGGTGAGGGAAAGAGTAACTAGCCTAGTAGGATATAATAATAATAATAATAATAATAATAATAATAATAATATTTTTGTTTGCTTAAGTAGCCATAGGTATATGGTATGGAGCAATAACCCAGGACCCCAGCGTTTTAGGTGTGATGGGTCCTAGATTTGTCACACCCTGACCCTGATCGCCTTCACCCTCTTTACCAGAGTTCTGCCTGTCTTTCATGATGGCTCAGATTGTCAAGTCTTCCGTGAAGTGTTTCTTCCTTCCCTCTGCTCTCCCACAGCTCTCCACCCACATCGTCATTACCAACCACATCATTCACTCTCCTGGATTTCCCCTTAAGAATCCAGTGGTGTTTCTGCATTTCCACCCTCCATCTAGAGGGGTGAATACTCGGGGGATGGCGTTGTTCAGCCACGGACCGGTGAATTCATCTCCCACACCCCCTGCCTCTGTTTCCCCTGAGTGTGAACGGGCCACAGCGGAAACCCTTCCCGGGCCCGCGTCTTAGCGCGCGGACACGGAGGGCGCAGCAGCCCCCACGCGGGCGGAGGAGCCAGGCGGCAGGCGGGTGGGAGATGGAGAGAGACGGCAGGCGTCAGAGCAAAGGAGGGGAGGGGAGGCCCGAGGCGGGGCTGCGGGGCAGGCGAGCGGCCGGGCGGGGCCGAGAGGCGGGCCGGGCGGGAGCGGCGCGCGTCAGGGGCCTGGCGGGACCGTCCGAGGGGACGCGCGCGAGCGCCGGGATGGGCCCCGCGGCGCGGCTGACGGCGCTGCTGGCTGTGCTGGCGCTCCGGGCAGGGGACCCGACGGGAGCCGCGGCGCGGGGGGACACGTTCTCGGCGCTGACCAGCGTTGCGCGCGCCCTGGCGCCCGAGCGCCGGCTGCTGGGACTGCTGCGGCGCTACCTGCGCGGGGAGGAGGCGCGGCTGCGGGACCTGACCAGGTGAGGGCACGAGTTTGGGGCGGGAGGGAGCCCCAGGGGCGCCGCAGTCGGGGAGACTGAGTCAGAGGGCCAGACCAAGACACCCTGCTCTACGGTGGCGGGCGACTCGGTCTCGTTGTCCCTCTGCGTGGGACCTCAGACTCGATTTGAGACTGGGTAAGAGCCTCGCTAGACCGTGAGACTGAGACACCGTGGCCCAGTGTGACGGTCAGGTCCAGTGTGCGGGACCCCGAGATAGCCCCGAGGTGTGGCCCGAGGCATGAGGTCGTGGCGAAACAGATTGAGTGGGACCCCAGGGACGCTGTGTCACACGGAGTGGAGTCTCGGACTCCGTTGCGCGCGCACACACACACACACACACACGCTAGCACCCCAGAGCCATCCTCACACAGCCAAGTTGATAGCTGTGCAAAAGTGTAGTGGGGTGACTCGGGCTGAGGAGGAAGGACCTCACAAGGCACTGTGTCCAGCTGTGTGGGGCCCCAGGCTCTGTGTCACAGAGACACAGCAAGACTACAAGAGTGAGAGAGAGAAGATACTGTGAGGCTGTAGCCGTGTGTGGTGGCCACGTGACCCAGAGGACTAGTGTTTAGTATGAAGTGACTCTCTGTGACCGTGTATGAGATTTACATGCCTCTGGGACTGCGTGGGCACCCGCTATGGATATCTCTGTGTCTCTAATGAATGCTGCTTGTACAGCTCACTATATGACTAATGCTTCATGTTCATTAACTCATTCAACACACACGTTTGAGTGCCTGTTGTGAGCCAGGCACTGCTCCAGGCAGTGGGGATAAAATGGTGAACAAGACCCAACCCTGACCTCAAGGAGCTTGGCGTCCATAGCATTTGTCTCCTTCGCTTCAACTCTCCCTTCTCTCCCCATATATAAGAGCTCTCTAAATTCTAAATACAAGGGGTGCCTGGGTGGCTCAGTCGGTTGGGCATCTGACTTTGGCTCAGGTCATGATCTCGTGATTCATGAGTTCGAGCCCCGCATCAGGCTCTGGGCTGACAGCTCAGAGCCTGGAGCCTGTTTCAGATTCTGTGTCTCCCTCTCTCTCTGCCCCTCCCCTGCCCCTGCTCCTGCTCTGTCTCTCTCTGTCTCAAAAATAAATAAAATTTAAAAAAATTAAAAAAACATTAAATTCTAAATACAATTCTAAATACAAGGTAACTGACATTTGATATGTGTATCTTGACATCAAGAAAACACTGGGGAGGAGTGCCTGGCTGGTTCAGTCACTTAAGCGTCTGACTCTTGATTTCCACTCAGATCATTATCTTGCGGTTTGTGAGTTCAAGCCCCACATAGGGCTGTGTGCTGACAGCTCAGAGCCTGGAACCTGCTTCAGATTCTGTGTCTCCCTCTCTCTCTGCCCCTCCCCTCCCCCGCTCATGCTCTGTCTCTCTCTCTCTCAAAAAATAAACATGAAAAAAATTAAAAAAAAAACACTGGAGGAAAAACATACTTGATACTAGAGGATTATGGGTATAGCACACACAAGCATATGCTCAGCTGTACTGTTTTGCTATGAAATCAACACACTCTAGTGCTACACACTGGCATAAAATACTATATAGACTGGAATACAGGTACTGTAACCATGTATTGACTGTCAGTGTCAAACTCTGAAAGATGAATGATTGTATTATGGTACCATGTGTTGGAATAGGTGTTGTGCCTTCTCTGCTTGGGACATTAAGAAGTCTACAGCAGTGGTGTAACCACATTGCTAACTGAATATATTAATACAGCTCTACATCATCTGACTCTCTGCTGAGCCGAGACAACAGAGAGCTGTCTCACAATGTGCTGCTGATAAAACTGAGTTGAGTGTATGTGATAGTAATACCGATTCTGGGGCACATGGGAAGAAGGTGTGTGGGGATGCTATGGCTGTGTAAGAGAGCCCGGGTCGGAGAGAATCAGTTTGTGTATGGAAGTGTGTGTGAAAGATCTTGTTTGTTACTCAGTAGTGACTGAATGATGATGTAAGTTGGTATGTGCTTTTAAGTATGTAGCTTGCATATAAGTTAATGCATGTTTAAATTTACTATTAGTTTGAAAGAGTATGAATACACACACATGTACACACACAAAATGTATGTATTCTAACAATAAAGATATTTTCTTTTTTTTACCACTTTATCTTTTTTTAATTTACATCTAAGTTTGTTAGCATATAGTGCAACAGTGATTTCAGGAGTAGATTCCTTAGTGCCCCTTACCCATTTAGCCCATCCCCCCTCCCACAACCCCTCTAATAACCCTCTGTTTGTTCTCCATATGTAAGAGTCTCTTATGTTTTGTCCCCCTCCCTGTTTTTATAGTATGTTTTGCTTCCCTTCCCTTATGTTCATTATATTATTTTTGCTTCCCTTCCCTTATGTTCATCTGTTTTGTATCTTAAAGTCCTCATATGAGTGAAGTCATATGATATTTGTCTTTCTCTGACTGACTAATTTCACTTAGCATAATACCCTCTGTCTAGTTCCATCCACGTAGTTGCAAATGGCAAGATTTCATTCTTTTTGATTGCCGAGTAATACTCCATTTTATATATATACCACATCTTCTTTATCCATTCATCCACAATGGACATTTGGGCTCTTTCCATACTTTGGCTATTGTTGATAGTGCGCTATAAACATTGGGGTGCATGTGCCCCTTCAAAATGGCATGCCTGTATCCCCTTAGATAGATAACTAGTAGTGCAATTGCTGGGTTGTAGGGTAGTTCTATTTTTAATTTTTTGAGGAACCTTCATACTGTTTTCCAGAGTGTCTGCACCAGTTTGCATTCCCACCAGCAGTGCAAAAGAGATCCTCTTTCTCCGCATCCTCGCCAACATCTGTTGTTGCCTGACTTGTTAATGTTAGCCATTCTGACACGTGTAAGGTGGTATCTCATTGTGGTTTTGATTTGTTTTTCCTTGATGATGGGTGATGTGGAGCATTTTTTCATGTGTCTGTTGGCCATCTGGATGTCTTCTTTGGAGAAGTGTCTATTCATGTCTAAAAAATGATATTTTCAGTAATTCTTGTCACTCTTCAGAGTTGCAATTAAGTTTATTTATTTGTTTTGAGAGACACAGAGAGAGTGTGGGGGGGTGCAGAGAGAAAGGGAGAGAGAGAGAGAATTCCAAGCAGGCTCCCCACTGTCAGCGCAGAGCCCCATGCGGGGCTCAAACTCACAAATCATGAGATCAGGACCTGAGGCAAAATCAAGAGTCAGATGCTTCACCAGCTGAACCATCCAGGTGCTCCTGGGTCTACTCTATAAAGCAAAATGTTTTAATTTTGTTCTCAGTCCACATGCATTGGAGTCTCGGTTTGTTGGTGGAAATGAAAGACTCTTCTCTTTAATTTGAGATCCCAACATGCTCCCTGCTACCTACGTGCTCCTTCTCTTTATTTCGATGGCTCAGATAGAGATGGGGAGGTTAGAATCCTGATGCTGGACCTCTCAGGGAACAGGTTCAGAACTGAGAGTTTGCAGTGCTGATCAAAGTGACTGGCAGAGGGGATGGGGGGCAGGGCTCTGATGCTGGTCTCCTTTACTGTATTATCACTATTGTCGTTGCAGCTTTGTCACAGAATACTAATCCCATTTGATTCTTACACACAGTGCTTTGAAATAGGTTTATACTACTCTCTTAAACAAATGAGCCCAGATAATAAAAAAGAATCATGTAAATATGATAAGACTAAAATTTAGTACCTTATCCCAGATAGTAGGGTAGCAAATCCAGGACTAGGACCTAGTTTTTTGGATGGTTTCTTTCTATCGTGCCATGATGTCCTGACTGCTTGCTTTATCTGATGTGCCGGGACCCAGACCAAGCCCCATAACTCCTGAGGTTTTATGAGCAACTGGTGTACATAGTGGTTAAGAGTCTGGATTCAGGAATTTAACAGACCTCTGTTTGAATCCTTGGCTCTGACTTTGGGCAAGTTCCTTTACCTACATTCTGTAAAATGATGATAATGATAGTACCTACCCCACAGAGTTGTTGGAAGGATTAAGTACCATGTAAAGGTTATTTATCATTTTGCTTGGCATGTAGTAAATGCTTAACAAATGTTAGCTCCAACTGTATGATTTTTATTTTGAGACCGCCTGGTGAACCTAGACTCCACTTTTGGCTCTAAGCAGTAACTAAGATTGTGAGAGCCCAGATGATAAAAAAGAATCAGAAAAATTCTAGATCCTTTTCTCATATGACTTATGAGCATTTAATTTCACAAAGTTTAGCGTGGTATTTTACAGACTGTCTGTTCTTTAGTCAGTGCTTTAAAACTTAGTGAAATGTTTGCTTTTGAGAACAAGAATTTTGGCAGTTCTTGTTCATTTTCCTATACTCCCAATCTGGTGACCTAATGTAACTTGAGATGTTATTTCTGAGGGACTCAGTTGATATTCTTCTTTAAATTTCTGAATTTAGCAATAAAATATTTTTCGATGTTGAAACTACGTCTTACCCCAAGTTAATGAAGCAAAAATTTTATCAGTTATAGTATATATAATTATATACTGGTATAATGTAAATACTAGTGTTATATATATAGATAACAGTTGTTGTAGTTTTTAAAAAACTACCAAGATTGGAAGAGTAAAATCAGCAGCACTGATTTTTCTGTTAGGAATTAAACATTCAGGATGTCTCAGAAGAACTGAGACAAAGCCATTTCTGAATTCCCAAGGAGAAACATATTGAATTAAAAAAGCTCATGTATTGCGGTTGGATAACCTATCCAGGCTATGTTTAATGCGGGATTGGATTGCGAATTTTATGTGCACATTCTTGAAGCAAAGGATCTGATTTTCCACTCTCAGCAACATTTGTTAAAGCAAAAAGCCATTTAGGAAACCTTGAGGTTTGAATTCAGCATCCAGTAACTCGGTCTCTGAAAACCAGCTATTTGCTCAAAGGCTGGGAATAAGGCCAACGTTTAGATTCCAAGCCAGTCTCAGATATCTGTTGATAGGTTTTTTTTTTCTTTGTGTGACAGAAAAATGACGTATCTGAACATTGAATTGAATCATGTGGTGCAGTAGAGATCAAACCCCTGCCTTAAATAAACTGACACCGTAATACAAAGTGGGGTGTGAAGAGAACAAGGAGCTAGTGCTTTTGATGGGCTGGAGGACTTGGGGGAAATTTTCACCTCACTGCCTTCCTTCTTTCCTCTGATGCCTATTAAACGTTAGTCCTCAAGCACTAAGTGAAGAATCTATTCAGTTATGGAAAAGATGATGGAAAGAGAGAATAGAATGGTCGTGCCAAAAGAATCCATAGAGATCTTCTAGACTAGACCAGTTCTGTCATTTTAATTTTTTTTAATGTTTATTTATGGGAGAGAGAGAGAGACAGAGCACGAGCGGTGGAGGGGCTGAAAGCGAGGGAGACACTGAATCTGAAGCAGGCTTTAGGCTCTGAGCTGTCAGCACAGAGCCCCACAGGGAACTCGAACCCATAAACTGACAGATCATGACCTGAGCCGAAGTCAGATGCTTAACCGACTGAGCCACCCAGGCGCCCCCAGTTCTATCATTTTATAGAGGAGGAAACTGACAGATAGTTGGGGGCTGGGTCGGGATACCTCTCAGGTCTCCTTCCAATCCAACTGTCTATAAAATTACTGCCCCCTCAGCCTCAGTTGTCCTTGGACACTTACTCTTCAGGCTGGACTCAGGCCCAAGTCTCTGCTTGCTTTAAGTGTTTTCGTCTAGCAGTGGAATATCTTCCACTAAGTAGTTCCATATGGAGCTGAAGCAGGAAATAATGGGCAGTAAAAAAAAAAAAAAAAAAAAAAATCCCACACCCTGGAAGCCGGTTTAGTTTTTAAAACCGTAGAGTAGCCACTGTCAAAGTGCACTGTCTCGGGATCAGAGACATCCTCAGACTTGACAGAGCTCTCATTTCCTCCCTGGAAATGAGATTCTTGTTCTTAGTTTGTGCTTGAACTCTTGGCTCCCTGGAAGCACCTGGAGGCAAATCATCTTCTGTTTCAGGCTCCATTCCCAGTGGCGGGCTCCACCCTTGAGAAATCCTTAGGGCCGACTCAGCTTCAGAGGAGTGAATCCCTCCACCCTGCCACTCCTCTATTCTTTACTTTCATCCCTTTCTGCTCGCTGAAGTCTTCTACTCTCGCCAAAGGAGTCACACACTCTTGAGCACATTCCTATAAATATGTATCCTTTTCATTTTGCACACACTTTTTTCTTTTACATCCATTGTTGTTATTATATTGTTCTTGAAATTAATAATTTTAAAGACAAGAAAAAACTTAAAAAAAATTTTTTTTAATGTTTATATATTTTGAGAGAGAGTGGGAGACACAGAATCTGAAGCAGACTCCAGGCTCTGAGCTGTCAGCACAGAGCCCATTGTAGGGCTTGAACTCATGTGCTGTGAGATCATGACCTGAGCCAAAGTCAGACGTTTAACCAACTAAGCCACCCAGGCGCCCCAGAATAAGAAAAAAATTTTAGAGGTTACAGCTGGAACTCTCAAGGACTGCCTTATTATAATTGATAATTTAATAATGTTAATTCCAATAGTGTGTTATAAATGGAATAACCTTACTATGCCAGGAAAGGAAACAACTTTTTTTTTTAATGTTTATTTATTTTTGAGAGAGAAAGAGCGCTGCGGGGGAGGGGCAGATAGCGAGGGAGACACAGAAACTGAAGCAGGCTCCAGGTTCTGAGCTGTAAGCACAGAACCCGACAAGGAGCTCGAACCCACAAACCTTGAGATCATGACCTGAGCCGAAGTCTGGTGTTTAACTGACTGAGCCACCCAGGTGCCCCAGGAAACAGCATCTTTTGCTTGTGTGAATACTTTGTAGGACATCTGAAGAGAGAAATTAACTAGAAAGATGATCACTTCTGGTCCCACCATTTCTGGCCCTTTTCTACACATGTCGGCAAGCCAGA
The DNA here is from genome assembly GCF_022079265.1 of Lynx rufus. Classification (NCBI taxonomy): domain Eukaryota; kingdom Metazoa; phylum Chordata; class Mammalia; order Carnivora; family Felidae; genus Lynx; species Lynx rufus. Next base: position 57,833,845 of record NW_025814897.1, read on the forward strand.
GAGGCTGGAAGCATGATGGATGACCCCACGTTTACATCCCCCATTACAACCATCACCAGTTTCTATGTGGCCTGCTCCCTAAATAGCTTCAATGAATCTATCCCATTCGCAGCCCCCACTGTCATTATTATGGTTCGGACTCTCTTTACTCTTGCTTACAGTTTTGAATTGACCTCCTAACTGGTCTATCTGGCTCTGGTCATTCCCATTTCTGAACCCGCTTTCTCACCCTCTCATGAATTTATATATATAAACATGTCAGTGTGTCCGACTCTCACTTAAAACTTTTTGGTGGCTTGTGGGGTGCTCCTCATTTTTCCAGGCTAATCTACCCTATCCTCCAGCAGTGCTGAACAGCTTCTATTCCCCTACCAGTTCTCTCTGTCCCTTCACATAGGTTGAGCTGTCTCTGCCTGCCTCTCCTCCCTTCCTCACTATTTGCAAGTTTTAGTTTATTATGTCCTCTGTAAAACTATCCCTGACTTGCTCTGGCCAAATTAATTACCCCCTCTCCTTACGGCCCCCTAAGCCTTGTTCTTAAATCTGGTGTTCATCTGTAATATAATTATTTGTGTCTTATCTACTAGTCTGTGAGTCCTTGAGACCAAGGTTATTGTCTTATTCAAAATTCTGTTCCTAGATCCTAGAAGAGTATATATTAGTCATTCTTTCATAGAACTATTTATTGAATTTAGGTATAGAGTGATGAGAAAAACAGCTATCTTCTTGTTCATGAAATTCTCGAGCATTGGACCCTGTCTTGACTTTGCATCCCCAGCATCTAGCATGGAGTCTGACATCTGGCAAGCAACCATTGTAGACTGACGTATTGAATGAATAAATATATCAAGCCTCTGTGCTCTGGTACATGTTGGTCCCTGTTGACTCAAAAAATTTTCTGCCTACAATACAGAGAAGTTGAGCATGGTTTCTGCACAAGGATGCCATATGAATTCATGAAGTGTTCCATATTTTTTGAATCACTTTGTTGTGCACTTGAAACTAACGTAACACTGTGTGTCAACTATACTCAAGTTAAAAAAAAAGAACTACGGTGTCTGAGTGGCTCAGTCAGTTAAGCATCCGACTTCAGCTCAGGTCATGAACTCGTGGTTTGTGAGTTCAAGCCCCGCGTAGGGTTCTGTGCTGACAGCTTAGAGCCTGGAGGCTGTTTCGGATTCTGTCTGTCTCTCACTCTCTGCCTCTATGCTGCTCGCATTCTGTCTCTCTCAAAAATAAATAAACATTATAAATAAATAAATAAATAAATAAATAAATAAATAAATAAATTCTTCCTTTCTTTGTTCTAGTTCCATGGAAACAATAGGGCAAAATCAGCTGAGAATAAACTTCAGAGTCAAATCTGGCTTTGTCACTCACAAAAAGTGTGGCCTTGTTTCAGTTTTCTCTCCCTGTAAAATGGGCATGATAAAAATCTACTCTAAGGGTCGTTGGGGGGGGGGTTAAATGAGACAATATATTTAGAGCACTTAGCAGGATGCCTAATAGAGGTAAAGCTCAGTAAGCAGTAGCTATCAAATGTTTCATCCTTTAGGACTCAGATCAAGTGCCATTTCCTCTGGGAAGTCTTCCCTTACACCTTCTAACTCCCACCTGGGTTAGGGGCCCTGCCTACAAATTGCTGTAACATTACATAGCATTGCAAGCTTATGTCTCATAGCAGGTATCACAGTTATTGCAACTAATGGAACAATATTTTTGAGCTTCTACCAGATACTAAGTATTGAATATAGAGTGATGAGGAAAAAAAAAAAAAGATTTTTTGGTTTGTGAATTCCTTGGAACATCTACCCTGTCTTGCCTTTGTATCTTTAGCATCTAGTGTGGTGCCTGATGTTCTGTAATTGACCAGTAGAGACTGACTCATTGAGTGAACAAATGAATGGATCTTCTTTTGTTGTGTTGGTAGTTTTCATATTCTTTGTGCTTATTGGTTAGACTATTACATGAGTCTCGAGGGCGTCATGTTTCATTTTTAATGACTCTAAATGTACATACACCACGCCAGCCTTCACTAGGGGCAGTGGCTATCTCAGTAAGTGAGATCATTCTATTCCTCTCTTCCAGATTCTATGACAAGGTGCTTTCTTTGCATGAGGATTCGGCAACCCCTGTGTCTAACCCTCTGCTTGCATTTACTCTCATCAAACGCCTACAGTCTGACTGGAGGAATGTGGTACATAGTCTGGAGGCCAGTGAGAACATCCGAGGTAATGAGGAGGAGGGCTGGAGGGTAAGAGAAGATTCTATCTCCTGACTCTGGAAAGGAGAGAGATTCTGGTGGAATGTGATGAAGGGCAATGAAGTGGGTAGGTATTACTCGATCTTCTCAGCTCTAGTGATTACCAAGGACTAGGTCCCCTTGTTAATATGTTTATATGAATGTACACTAGAAAGCACTTTCATATCCATTATTTCATTGGATCTTCACTACAACCCTATGGAGAAGTACAGGTTATATCATTCCGTTTATGTATTTGTCTGATAATTTCTATTTTATTAAATTGACACTATAATGTGATCTGTAGCAAGGTCAGTTTCCTAATTTATTCTACTTTTGTTTTTGTTTTTAAAATATTTCTTTATTAAGGTACAAAACAGATGAACACAAGGGAAGGGAGGCAGAAATGATATAAAAACAGGGAGGGGGACAAAACATAAGAGACTCTTAAATCTAGAGAACAAACTGAGGGTTGCTGAAGGGGTTGTGGGTGGGGAGGTGGGCTAAGTGGGCAAGGGGCATTAAGGAGGGCACTCGTTGGGATGAGCACTGTTACATAGAGGGGATGAACCACTGGATTCTACTCCTGAAATCATTATTGCACTATATGTTAACTTGGATGTAAATTTTTAAAAAATTTATTTATTTATTTACTTTGAGAAAGAGCAGGGGAAGGGCAGAAAGAGAGAAGGAAAGAGAGAATCCCAAGCAAGCTCTGCTCTGTCAGCCGGAGACCGACGAGGGGCTTGATCCCATGGACTGTGAGGTCATGACCTGAGCTGAAATCAAGAGTTGGATGCTCAACTGACTGAGCCACCCAGGCACCCCTAATTTATTCTACTTTGACTTGAAGAAATTTTTTGACTTTGGGGAAGTTAAGAGGAAGAAGAGTTGTCCCCACAAAGGACAAGATTCCTGGAGACAGATAGGATGGAACGACACGTGCTTCAGTTTTTACTAGAAAGCTTTTTTTCCTCATTCAGAAGATTGTATTAAGCATCTGCTCTGTGCCAGGAGTTGTGCTTGCCACGGGGAATAAAAACACATAAAACAGAGGCACCTGGGTGGCTCAGTCGGTTAAGCGTCCGACCAGTTCAGGACATGATCTCGTGTTCGTGGATTCAAGCCCCATATCAGGCTCTGTGCTGACGGCTCAAGAGCCTGGAGCTTGCTTTGGATTCTGTGTCTCCCTCTCTCTCTGACCCTCCTCTGCTCACTCTCTCTCTCTCTCTCAAAAATAAAAAAAAAAAAAAACATTGAAAATAAATTAAAAAAATAAAAATATAAACACATACAACATTATCTTTGCTCATGAAATATTTGACTAGGTGATTATGCCTTGCATGTATCAAATGCTCACCACCTGTTTTTTGAAGGGTGGGGTGGATTGATGTTTTTACTGCCCTTACAGCTCTGAAAGATGGTTATGAGAAGGTGGAGCAGGACCTGCCAGCCTTTGAGGACCTTGAGGGAGCAGCGAGGGCCCTGATGCGGCTACAGGACGTGTACATGCTCAACGTGAAGGGCCTCGCCCGGGGTGTCTTTCAGAGAGTCACTGGCTCCGCCGTCACTGACCTGTACAGTCCCAGACGGCTCTTCTCCCTGACAGCAGATGACTGCTTCCAAGTTGGCAAGGTAACAATATTCAGAGGGAGAGCGAATTGTTCAGCTCTAATTTCTCAAGGATGAAATAACTATATCCTGATTGCTTTTACATACTTTCAGTCCTTCCAGCAAACTCGGAAACTTGGTATTATTCCCCACTTTCAGATGAAGAAGCCGAGGATCAGACAGGGAAATAATTTGCCCAAGGTTACACAATTTTAAGTAGAAGAAGGAAATTTTGAACCCAGGTCTTTTTTTTTTTTTTTTTAATTTTTTTTTTTTCAACGTTTTTATTTATTTTTGGGACAGAGAGAGACAGAGCATGAACGGGGGAGGGGCAGAGAGAGAAGGAGACACAGAATCGGAAACAGGCTCCAGGCTCTGAGCCATCAGCCCAGAGCCCGACGCGGGGCTCGAACTCACAGACTGCGAGATCGTGACCTGGCTGAAGTCGGACGCTTAACCGACTGCGCCACCCAGGCGCCCCTGAACCCAGGTCTTTTAACTCCAAATCACATGTCCATTCCATGATAGCTAAGGTGATCACATATGCCGGCCACTTTTGAGAGTGGAGGGGGTGTTATTAGTTATGCCAGGATGACAGACAAACTGGGACTGAGCTGGGAAAAATGGTCTTGTGGTCATCCTAACAGTAGCACCCTGCCAGCAGATGAACAGCTGGGTGGAGAGGAGAAGCAGGGTCCAAGGGTGGGGAAAGGGATAAGAGGTGGAGATGTGAAGGTAAGATCATGGAAACCAGGCTCCTGAGACTTTCTGGAATCCCTTGCAACATTTCCTAAGCATTTAGAAGTACTAAATTCAAGCAGTGTCAAAAAGCGGAGGCCATTTATTTTAACATTCCTTGAGGAAATAAACTTCAGGAACCTTCCATATGAGATATTTAGCCGATCTTTGATCATACATAACTTAAAAGCAAACTTGAGGTCACTTTACAATATACTCTTTGTTAGCCTTTGCCTTAATAAGTAATGGAATAAATCCTTTTTAATTTTGGAGACGTGTATTGCAGGAAAGTGAATTTTCCCGGCAGACATGAGAGTGGGCCTCAGGTGCCCTGATTTCAAGTTTTGTGGATCAGTCTTCCAAATTAAAGTAGGGTGTGTTGCCTCAGCCTCTCTATATACCATTTTTCCTTTTCTAATATTGTGATGGAATCAGAGCTCAACCATCAGGTTCATGGCTAGTTTAGATTTAAGCCAGTTAAAATAGTTCTGTGTATGGAACCAATGTACGCTTCATTTGTGAAGCCTTCATGAGACTAAAACCATATGTTGAAAATTCAGTAAGTCACTTCCTGAAAGCTTTATTGGCAGTCTTAATTTCTGTATTTATTCACTTATTTTAAAAGATAAAACGTTTCTTTTTTTTAATTTTTTTTTTCAACGTTTATTTATTTTTGGGTCAGAGAGAGACAGAGCATGAACGGGGGAGGGGCAGAGAGAGGGAGACACAGAATCGGAAACAGGCTCCAGGCTTTGAGCCATCAGCCCAGAGCCTGACGCGGGGCTCGAACTCACGGACCGCGAGATCATGACCTGGCTGAAGTCGGACGCTTAACCGACTGCGCCACCCAGGCGCCCCAAAGATAAAACGTTTCTAATATAAGAAAGGTATATAAAATAACAAGCAATTATATCTATAACCGGAGACGAAATATGTTTAAATTTTGCAATATTTGTTTCAGATTTTTAAAAAGGAATTTACATAAAACTTAAGGCATTTAAGTTAATATTAAAAAATGAATTTAGGGGCACCTGGGTGGCGCAGTCAGTTAAGTGTCCGACTCTTTATCTCAGCTCAGGTCATGACCTCAGAGCTCGTGGATTTAAGCCCTGCATTGGGCTCTGCACTGATGGCATAGAGCCTGCTTGGGATTCTGCCTCTCCTTCTCTGTGCCCCTCCCCCACTTGTGGTCTTGTGGTCTCTCTCTCTCTCTCTTCCCCCCCCCCCCACCAATGAATAAATAAACATAAAAAAAATTTTTAAAAAAGCATCTGTCCGACTCTTGGTTTCAGCTCAGGTCATGATCTCATGGCTTTTTGGGTTCAAGTTCCATATCAGGCTCTACGCTGGCAGTGCAGAGCCTGCTTGGGATTCTCTCTCTCTCTCCCTCTCTCTCTACCCCTCCCCCACTTGCACTGTCTCTGTCTCTCTCAAAATAAATAAACTTAAAAAAGAAAAGAATTTAAGGGCATCTGGGTGGCTCAGCTGGTTGGGCATCTGACTCTTGATTTCAGCTCAGCTCATGATCCCGGGGTTGTGGGATTGAGCCCCATGTCTGGATCCGTGCTGAGCATGTAGCCTGCTTGGGATTCTCTCTCTCCCTCTGCCCCTCTCCCACTTGTGCTCTCTCTCTCTCTCTCTCTCTAAAATGAAAAATTTTTTAAAAAAAGCTTTTTAATGAATTTAAATATAGCTCCATAAAATCCCCCTCCTGTTTCTTCTCACCATTCCCAGCCCCTCCCTTCTGCTCTACCTACCCTTGCCCAGGTGCCCGGTAACCATTGTCCTGAGCCATGCAATATGTACTATCCTGAGTCCAGCTTCTTTCACTCAGCACACTGTATCTGTGAAATTTATCCACCTTGTTGTATTTATTAGTAGGTAATTCCTTTTTTATTGTTGAGTAGTATTCCAGTGTATGAATATATTATCACTAGGAGACTGTTTATTATCCAGTCTCCTAGTGATAGATACTTGGATTGTTTCCAGCCTGGGCTACTGTGAATAAAGCTACTATTAACATTCTTATGTAAGTCTTTCTGTTTTTATTTCTCTTGAATAAACACCTGGGAGTAGTATTGGTGGGTCAAGGAATAAGCTTCAGCAATTATTAACATGTGGCCAAATTTGTTTCATCTACACATCTCCAATTTCCCCCTCCATGGATTATTTTAAAGCAGATTGGCCTTTCCATTTTCTGAAATCCTTAGTTGTCTAATTGTAATACCCTACTATTTTGTCTGTTGACTCTTGCTAATGATTATTTCCTGATGTGGTTTAGTATGTTTAATTGTGAGCTTACTTTTAGCAGGACTTTTTTTCTCCTAAAAGAATCTCTGTGTTTGTAGTTGTAGGAATATCACTCCAGAATGTTCTGGTTTTCTTCTTCCAGGTACTCTAATGGTATCACCGGCCTTAGGTACTATTTTTGGTTTTTTGTTTTTGTTTTTGGAGTACATTATATCTGCATGAATTATTTATTTCATAACTGGAAGTTTGTGCCTTTTGACTTCCTTCACCCATTTCAGTTACTCCCTACTTCCTGCCTGGGGCAACCAATCTGTTCTCTGTATCTATAGATTCAGGTTTTTGTTGTTGTTTGTTTTTTGTTTTAGATTCCACATATATGTGAGATCATATGGTACTAGTCTTTCTTTGTCTGAGTTTTTAAAAGTTTGTTTATTTATTTATTTTGAGAGAGAGCATGTGTAAGCAGGGGAGGGGCAGAGAGAGAGAATTCTGAAAGAGAGAGAGAGAGAGAGAGAGAGAGAGAAGAGAAAGAATTCCAAGCAGGCTCCATGCGCTCAGCTTGGAGTCCAATGTGGGGCTTGAACTCATGTACTGTGAGATCATGACCTGAGCTGAAACTAAGTCGCTTAACTGACTTAACCAACTGAACTACCCAGGCACCCCTTTGTCTGATTTATTTCATGTAGCATAATGCCCTCAAGGTTCATCCATGTTGTTGCAAATGGCAAAGTCTTCTTTTTTATCGTTGAATACTATTCCATTGCACACACACACACACACACACACACCCCACATTTTCTTTATTTGTCCGTTAATGGACACATAGGTTGTTTCCCTATCTTGGCTATTATAAATAATGCTGGCAATGAACATATGGGGTGCATATACCTATTCAAGTTAGTGTTTTCATTTTATTCAGATAAATACCAGAAGTGGAATTGATAAGTCATAGGGTAGTTCTATTTTTAATTTTTTGAGGAGCCTCCATATTGTTTTCCACACTGGCTGTACCAGTTCGCATTCCCACCAGCAGTGCACAAGGTTCTTTTTCTCCACATCCTCGCCAGCACTATTTCTTGTCCTTTTGATAATAGCCATTCTAACAGGCAAGAAGTGATGTCTCATTGTGGTTTCGATTTGCACTCACCTTAGATCCATTATTGTATTGATTTATTCACATGAGCATAGGCTCAAGATTGTGAATATTCTAAAGACACACTTTGTTTCCCCTAAACAATACCCAGACAGAAACAAACCAACTTTTTTTTTACTGTTTATTTATTTTTGAGAAAGAGAGAGCGTGAGTGGGAGAGGAGCAGAGAGAGAGAGGGAGACAGAGAATCCAAAGCAGACTTCGTGCTGTCAGCACAAAGCCTGACTCCGGGCTGAAACCCAGAAACTGTGAGATCACGACCTGAGCTGAAGTCAGTCACTCAACCCACTGAGCCACCGAGGTGCCCCATAAACCAACTTTCTTGACTCTTTGTGACAGTGGGCAGATTTTTTCAGGTTTACCCTTTCCTTTAAGGTATGGTTCTTCATGGATTTCGCTTTTATGAGTTTGTCTTCATTCCAACTCCTAGGTTTGAGGACGTGTCTGGAGGGCTCATATTGTGTCCTCATGTGGGTGTTTTAATTAAAGGTTGCTGAGAACAAGGACTACCAAACACCCCCATTCTAAACAGCTTTAGCATCTGCTCTTAAGCTTGTTGCTTGGGTTCTTAGCTCCTTTTTTGTTTCCTGTACCTGGACATTTTCCATTCTTTCTTGAAAATGTAAAATATTTGTTACATTTTATCCAAAAGTTTCAAGTAGTTTTGGTTAGAGGGATTCTAGTTAGCTCAATCTACTGTATTTTAGGGACTAGGGAAACCTTAATTAAATAAACTGTTAACTTGGCAGAAAAAGTTGAGTCATTTTGATTGTTATTCTTTTTTTTTTTTTTAAGATTTTATGTTTATTCATTTTTGAAAGACAGAGAGAGAGCACAAGCAGGGGTGGGGTGGAGAGAGAGGGGGGACACAGAATCCAAAGCAGGCTCCAGGCTGTCAGCACAGAGCCTGACGCAGGGCTCGAACTCACAAACCGTGAGGTCATGACCTGAGCCAAAGTCAGATGCTCAACCGACTGAGCCACCCAGGGGGCCCTGATTGTTATTCTTCAACTCAACTTTTTACAAACAGGAAACCTGAGGATCAGAGAAATAACACAACAGATTAATGGCAGACCTAGAACAGCCACTGATTTATTGTTTAGACTGCAGAGTTTTAGTACCTCTAGGCTCTGCCCTGTCTTTCTGCCAGTCTGGAAGTTATACCAGAATTAGATTATTTTGTAAAAGTGCTTCCAACTCTGCTACTTTATAATTCCATGCTGTCTCCAACATCAGCTTCCAGGAAATTCCACCTGCAGTGCTGGTATTATAGTTAACTGTAAGCTATTAGGATACAGAAACTAGGTTTAGTACATATTGCTACATTCCCACCTTCCAACATTTAACATAGAAAAAAATGCATTGAGTTCTTAGAGCATTCCCATGTGGGTCTAATACATTGTGTTGCAATTACTGTTCACTCTCGTGCCCCTCATTTGACTGTAAGCTCTAAGGCCAGGGATCACCAGATACATTGTAAATACTGGGTAAATATTGAATGAATGAATGAATAAATAAATAAATAAATGAAGAAATTCAACCCATTTCTCACATTGTTACTGGTTGTGTCTTCTTAAAAACATGACACTCACAACTCTTACTAGCTTAGCCCATGCTGCCTTTTGAAGTTCATTTCTTGCTTCTCTTCACCTTAGGCTATAACCACAGCGTCCTACCTGAACACAAGCTTGCTTTGAGTGTCTGTTTCTGCCATTCCCTCATCTTAAAATGTTCTTCTTCTCAATTTCTGCTCCTTGAAATCCTTTTCTTTCTTTGGGGAAGGCCTTCCAGATGCCAGTTCTTCTGTGAAGCTTTCTGAGATTCCCAAGTCTCTTCCTTCTCTGCCTCTGTGACATATTATGCATATTTCCTTTGAGTATTCATGTCATTCTTTCCAGCATTACAATTAATTGAATTTCTGTATCTCTCTTCTCCCCAGATTATGAATTCTTAAATGCACTCCTTCAATGTGTCTTCTCTACATCTAGAACAATGCATTGGATATAATGGATGCTAAATAAATAGAATTTAAATGAATTTGGGATGAAAACTTGCCTCCTGGTGTTCCATAGGCTCTCTCTTACTCTTTGTCATTTCCTCTCCTCTCCCCGTGGATTAAGGTTTAATGATGGTGCTTATGTTACCTACAGGTGGCCTATGACATGGGGGATTACTACCATGCCATTCCATGGCTGGAGGAGGCTGTCAGTCTCTTCCGAGGATCTTATGGAGAATGGAAGACAGAGGATGAGGCAAGTTTAGAGGATGCCTTGGATCACTTGGCCTTTGCCTATTTTCAGGTAGGGGAGTAAGAGAGGCTCACCACTTTTATCACAATAAATATAGTGCTTTATATCTGCTTTACAATTTTCTCTGCATTTTCATGTCTCTCAATTTATTTCATCTTCCCAACAGGACCAAATGTGAGTCAAGCAGGGCAGTTGTTTTATTATTTCCATATTTCACATGTGAGTAAACTAAATCTCCAAAAAATTCCTAACTTGTCACAAAGTTCATAGAGCTGGGATTAGCGCCCAAGTCTGTCTGACTCTTTGTCTGGTGCTCTTTCCAGTGCATTGACTGCTTTAAAATCCTCTTCCATGTAGGAGGCAGGCTCCCATCTGTAGCACAGCAGCTGCTAGACAAATGTCTAACGGGTTCATAGTCAATGTAGATCACTCTTTTGCACTGTCAGCAACTCATATCTCTTCACAGATGTTCTGCCATGATATTGCCAGTACCCAAGGAAGAAGTTTGATTATTACTGTAGGGGCCCAGGGCAGGCTGTCCCAAGATGGGCCACTTTGGCATAACGATTATTTTGAGTTAAAAGTAATCAAAACCAAGCAGATGAAGGAAAAGCTCTCTTTGCCTCCCTGCAAATGCCTAAATTTACATTGGAAAGGAGAGCCTGTAACAGGAAGAGAGCTATAAACAGGGACTCCCCTTTACCTTGTTTTTCCAAACAGCTCCTTTCACTTTCTTGCTAATGGTTTTTCTCCCCTTTGTGTCCACTGACCCTACCCCTCTCCTTAGCTCATGTAAGCTTCCTGTTGCCTCAGTGTCTTTGGAATTCTGTGTCTATGTGGATTCTCCATATGTATGCCTATTAAATTTGATTTTCTCCTGTTAACCAGTCTCATGTCGATTTGATTCTCTGTCCAGCTAGAAGGACCATAGGGCAGAGGAAGATCTTCCCCAAGATTATCCTCTGTCATCTGCAGTGGAGTCCCGCTGTAACTATGACTAGTGGCTGGTCATTGGTCCACGGTGCCAGCTCAGTGCCTCCTCCAGGGGTTGCTTTTCCTTGACACTTGATCTGTGAGCTGTTGTAGATCCTCCCGCGGAAGCTTATTTCCCTAAATATGGGATCTGCCATCCTTTTATATAGTTAATCCCATTTCCCATCAGAATTGTATAGTCTTCAAGAATAGACTGGAAATATCATTTACAGAGCCAATTCCTGAGAATTTCCAAAGCTAATAAACCATTTCAGCTCCCTACATTCCTTTCTTTTTCCCCCTTTTCCTAAGAAAAAGGAGGAGGACGTGGGTGGTCCAAACAAACCCACATGTTGCTGCCAAAACACGGATTTATTCTCCGTGTAGCAAATGGGCCTGTTCCTCTCATGGAAGTTCCTATTAAGTGGATCTTTGTTGTAAAACTTTCCAGGATGCTCTTCCTAACTCTCCTACTCAATTTGCTACATATTAAAGCTGAAATAGAATCACTATGGTGCAACAAAGGGCAAGAAAAGATTGAATTTTAATAGAGGAAGAAAATGGAGGATTGACATAGAGACTAGGAGAAGACAAACTAAAGCAGCTTACCCTGAGAGACAGAGCTTTAAATGTAGCGCCTGAGTATTAGTTTTGGCTTTTTTCCCCTGTGCTGACTTGGATTTGTCCTCTGGTCACTGGTAGACTCTCCCTTTCCACAATCGCGCTTTGTCTGGTAAATTTTATTCATCTCACAAGGCATAGATCAGATATCACCTATTTTGTGAAGTCTTTCTTAATTCTCCTCAGACTCCTCAGACTTTCCTTCTTTGTGTTCTTACAGCATATTCTCTCACACCTCAATAGTAGAACACATAGGGCATTGTTTCATAGACAATTTATGGTCGCCTCGTTAACCCTTGTAAATCTGGGATAGATGCCCCTCCATGGGGCACTATATAATACTATATATTATATAATAGTTGTTCATGATATGGTTCAGTAAAAAATTATTTCAGTAATTGTTAATAATGATTAAACCACAGGTTCTGAAGTCATACTGACCTGGGTTCAAATTCTGTGAAAATTTGGGCAACTTACTTAACTTACTTAACTCCCCAGACCTAAATTTTATTTTCTTTAAGAGGGGAATAATAAATGATGCTGTTAGGAAGTGGGCTGTGGGGGATGGGATAATTCTTCTCTAACCTTCTGAGTTCATGGCTGGGACCTCCCTGTCATAAAAGACAGATTAATCAGAGGGAAAATAACAGCAGTTTATTTCACGTATACCTTCTGTATACATGGGAGATGGGGTTGGGGAATGAGGAACTCTTTGAGGTGTTTGAAGCTGGCACCTTAAATACCATCTCCAGCTAAAGACAATAGGAAGAAAGGTGTAGGAGGAGACCAATTTTGGGAGGTTACCAGGAAAAGCAAACAAGGGTAAGGTTGTTATGCAGATTTAAGTGACTCTTCTCCTTGATAAGATTCTCCTGTGATTCTAAGTTAAACTTCTTTTCCAGGTACACAGAGGGAGACACTCTTACAAACGGAGGTTTCCTTTATAAATGTAAATTTCTCTTGCAAAACGGGTAATTTATCTGGTCTTCAGAACTTCTCCTGTGTCTGCCATTTCTCAAAATACTTAGCTCAAAATAATCCTTATGCCAAAGAGGCATATTCTGGGGTGGCCTATTCTGCTCCCCTCCAATGCTCACCTCAAAGAGTTGCCATGAGGATTAAATGAGCTAATACTTGTATATCCCTTAACACAGCTCATGATACACATCACTCAACAAGTGTAAACTATTCTTATATTATACATTAGAAGTATATGTTTTCCTCTTTCATTTAACATTACTTAGTGAACACATTTCCAAAGAAATTTAACTGGGACACCAAAAGTAACTTTGTTCTTGATAAAATATAATTTTCTCATGAAAGAGCCTTTGAGTTTTAAAAATATGTAAAATTGTGTTTTAGTTCTCTTCATCTCAAAAGAGTTTGAAAAGCTACAATCCTGAGTTAATAATCTGATGTTATACGGTATCAGTCGATTACTTAACTATCCCTGTGTTAAGTATGGAACAGAATAACTAATGGTATTAAATAAGTACAAACAATCTATACGTCCGAGTCCTCTGTGGTGTAGCTTCTAGATGGAATAAAATGCAGCTATTAAAAATGCTGTTTCTCTTGTACAACCACGTTCATAGCAGTATTATTCACAGCAGCCAAGAAGTGGAAGCAACGCAAGTGTCCATTGAGGGATGAATGGAGAAACAGAATGTGGTATATCCATACAATGGAATATTATTCAGCCTAAAAAGGAAGGAAATTCTGCTACGTGCAACAACATAGATGAATCTTGAGGACATTATGCTAAAAGAAATAAGCCAATCACGAAAACACAAATACTGTATGATTGCTCTTATACATGGTATCTAGAATAGTCAAATTTATAGAGACAGAAAATAGAATGGTGGTTGCCAGGGGTTGAAGGAAGGAGGCAATTGAAAGTTGGGTACAGAGTTTCAGATTTGCAAAATGAAAAAATTTTGGAGATTGGTTGCACAACAATGTGAATTTATTTAACATTACTGAAATATGTTACACTTAGAAATGGCTAAGATGATAAATTTATGTTGTGTGTTTTTTACCATATGCAGTCTCTGAAGACTATGAAGTGATATAAATAGTACCCGTGATGGCAATGTAGAGTGAAACAATCAGGATATGAAAATGTGTAACAAATATGACTGTAACTATGTAAACACTATGAGTCATCTACGTGCCTGGGTTTCAGCAAAGCATTTTTTCCCCTCTCTCTCATGTTTCATATTGCTTTCATATTGCTTCATATTGCTTTTATCATTAAACATGAATTTTTTTAACATGCAAAATTGAAATGATCAGAAGGAATACAAATCTCTCAGTTCGTCATCATTCCTTGGGGCCTAGGGAAGTTTCACAGCCCACCTATACTGGGTTCTGTTCCCCAGGTTTGTCTGGAAAGCCCTTGTGAACTTCTGAGCACATGCAGCCCCAGGTCCAATGGTGGACAGAAGAGGTCATTACTATTCAGTGGGAATGTTTCAGGTTCAGTTCTGTTGCCTCCTTCTCACTACCTTCGTAGAGTCTAGGAAGGACTGAGCCTAGAGAACAAATTATATTTTTACTAGGGTTTTTAGAGTTCCTTATTAAGTTTAGTAGTGAAATATACCAAAATAACAACAGCCCACAGTTGTGTGGTTTTGCATGCTCTAAGATTTGAGGGCACTTTAAGAAAGTTTATTTTCATTTATTTTTCTACCTTCCCTGGTAAGGGTGGTAATGAGTCATTTGTAAATGAGGAAACTGAGGAGACCTGAGTTGCATTAGGGCTGCAAATCCTGAATTAGGACCAAGAACTTCTACATTTCTAGTCTGCTGCTCATTTCAATGAGTCTTATTGTCTACTTGTGGTAAGAGTATTTTATAGTTTTTTTCTAAAAATCCATTTAATGATTTGGTCAAAGGAAATATCCCCAGTGTAGTTAACTCTTCCTTTTCTTTCTTTCTTTTTGTTTTATAGGCCGGCAATGTCTCGTGTGCCCTCAGCCTCTCCCGAGAGTTTCTTCTCTATAGTACGTAATGATAGAAGATAAGCCACAGCTCTGATTTACTGGGAAATCCCTTCTGCTTCTGGCCTTTAATCCCTGCAAGGAAAAGACAGCTGTGTGTCTTTATTTTTCTAATTTTATGATCCAAGCCACATTTCTGATTTTGGATTGAATCTCACCTATCTATTGATCAGTGCATCAGGGGAAAGTTTTTTGGTTTGTAGGAAAATGCTAAGAAGGTATCAACCTGTCCCTTTCCTCCACCGGCTATACCTTAGTGTTACTTCAGTGGGGAACAAGTCCAGGACTGGGAGCGAATGAGATCAATGAGAGCGCTGTGTGCAGGAGAGTGAGTGACTCCCCGTGGGATAACTCATTTTGGCTATTTCCACAGCGATATCAGTTCTTTCCTTAAAACCAGAGTTCACTTGGCTATCAAGCATCCTGACCAGCTAGTGCAGGGCTCAGCTTCAACCCTGCTCACGTAGCAAGTCACCAGACTTAAACAGCTTAGCTCTCTACTTGGATATTTTTGCTTAAAATTTTGGGGGAAGTTGGGGGAAGTATCTATCCCAATAAGATATTGAGATACTAAAGTAACTAAATAATCACTATTATATTTTAATGTTTATAAACTATCTCACATAGGATTCTGCAATTGTATGTATTTATCGATTTTTAATGAATCCATTTAGTAACATTATTCCATTCCGATAATTGGGCAAACAGTGGGATAAGGAAGTAGCCACATGGTCCTGAAACGTGAGTAATTACAACAGCCAAAGTGATAACCCAACTCTTCTTTATTTCTTTGTGCTTGATCTATTTTTTTTAATGTTTATTTATTTTTTGAGATAGATACAGAGTGCAAGCAGGGGATGGGTAGAGAGAGAGGGAAACACAGAATCTGAAGCAGGCTCCAGGCTCTGAGCTGTCAGCACAGAGCCCGACTCGGGGCTCAAACTCACAGACCTGAGCTGAAGTCGGAGGCTTAACCGGCTGAGCCACCCAGGCGCCCCTGTGATTGATCTATTAAAATTCCTGTCTGGGGGCACCTGGGTGGCTCTGTGGGTTGAGCCTCTGACTTCAGCTCAGGTCATGATCTTGCAGTTGGTGAGTTCGAGCCCCCCGTTGGGCTCTGTGTTGACATCTCGGAGCCTGAAGCCTGCTTCAGATTCTGTCTCCTTCTCTCTCTATCCCTACCCTGCGCGCGCACACACACACACACACACACTCTCTCTCTCTCTCTCAAAAATGAATAAACATGAAAAAAAAAAAGAATCCGTCTGTCCCAGAGAACCAAAACCATGTGCAGTTATAGGTGGATAAGCAGGACACAACAAATTGAGATTACTGGCTCCATTTCTGGCTTTGTAGTATTTTCACTGGGGTTTTGGGCTCATCATTTCCCTTCTTCCAAACTTCATTTCCCTTTTTGTTAAAAAAAAAAAAAAAAAAAAAAAAGGACGGTAACTTCTGTCCCCTCTCTGCCAGAGTGGTGGTGGTGATAGTTAGAAGCACATTGAGCTCCTAGGAGAAAGATGCTTTGGGAGCATTAGAACAATTCAGCACGTCCTTCTGAGAGGCATTGAAAATCATGCACAGAGGCTAGCAGGTCATGGGTGGCTGCCAACCCATGGGGCATCTTACAGCCAAAGTGGGCACCAATAGGTGGGCACAAATAAGACATAAGACCCCTGTGGGAGCCCAGGCTAGAGCCAAAGTCTAGAACCCCTTTGTCTTATATTGCACTGTTCTGTGTCTAGGCCAGTTAGGAATTTTGAAGGATCGAGTAGATTTGGCAATGAATTGGCTTTCACTGCTCCAGGGAAGAATAGGTTGGGGCTCTCTGCTATAGGCTTTGGCTCTCTGGACTTCTCTTTCATGGCATTTATGGGTTTCGTTGTAAGTAGTTATTTAACATATCTTTTCTCCATTAGGCTCTAAACTCTGAGAAGTTAGCCTCTAGCACAGTATCCAGTACACAGTAGATGTACACTGAAGATTTTTTGAGTGGGTGAATGAATCAGTGAATGAGTGAAGCTTCTTCCCTATACAGAAAACTTACCATCACACTATCCGAGAGCGGCCATCCTTAGGATCCCTTGGTCTAACAGTGTTAAGTACCACTTCCCTTCCCAAAGTCCTTTGCACCCGCAGATCTACCAGGCCTAACTCAATCTTCTTTAATACCAGGTACTCTTCTGGAGGTGAGGGCCTTACATCCTCCTGTGCCTGGACACAGGAGTTATTCAGGGTGTCCAGTGGTTGGTCATGTGCAACAGGGAAGCTGTAGGAAACCTTGGAAGCACTCCCTGAGACCGCTGTTTGGTAATCTGTGTTATTCCCTGCTCTGATTTCTTCCAGGCCCAGATAATAAGAGGATGTCCAGGAACGTGTTGAAATATGAAAAGCTCTTGGCAGAGAGCCCCACCCGGGTGGTAGCTGAGGCTGTCATCCAGAGGCCCAATGTGCCCCACCTGCAGACCAGAGACACCTATGAGGGGTTATGTCAGACCCTGGGATCCCAGGTGGGATTCCTCAGGGAAAGAAAAAGGGGGAACAGGCTTAGCTCGAGAGACAGAAGGTAGAATTGGAACGATGTGAGGGGAAAAGGCTGATGCATTAAAAATTAAAGCTCATTTGGACAGCCTCAGAGTGACCACATTCTGAATCTCCTGCATGCCAGTTTTTTTATGCCGTAGTTCCCCTATATTGGCTTCTGGTCCTAGACCCTTCATCTCTTATGCTGATTCTAGGCTTTCCTTCTAGCCTACTCACTACCAGATCCCTAGCCTCTACTGCTCCTATGAGACAAATTCCAGCCCCTACTTGCTGCTCCAGCCCATCCGGAAGGAAGTCATCCACCTGGAGCCCTATGTTGTTCTCTACCATGACTTTGTCAATGACTTGGAGGCTCAGAAAATTAGAGGACTTGCAGAACCGTGGGTGAGTGTCTTCAAAGCCTGCCAAGGACTTCTCTTTGTGTCATCACATGCCTGGAGTTCAGGAATGTGAGAACAGGCAGCCTGAACAACTGCACACTTTATCAGGCCAGGAATTCAAAATGCCAACTATTCCATAAAACGAATCAATGGTGAAAAAAAATCACAGTAGTTGTTGCCTCTGGAGGGAGGGGATTGGTTGGGAAAGGGGACAAGGGCATTTTCTGGGGTGTTGAAATGTGCTCTTGATATCTTGTTAGGGATGTGGAGTATGCAGCTGTGTGCGTTTGTTAAAATCCAGCAAATGGTACGCTTGAGATCTGTGCATATCATTATATGTAAATTTTACCTAAAAAATTCAAAAGTAAGTATCCTTCCTCCCCAGTGTCAATCATTCCACATAATGGGTAGAAATTTCTTTTTTAAAAAGGGCGAGGGGACGCCTGGCTGGTTCAGTTGGAAGAGCATGCAACTCTTGATCTCGGGGTCATGAGTTCAAGCCCCAAGTTGGGTGTAGAGAATACTTAAATATATAAAAAACTTTAAAGAAAAGGGTGAAATGATGGGCAAAGAATGATATCATAGTGCAGATTTACAGAATTACAGAGTGGAAAGATTATCTAGTTTAACTAGATTATTTTATTAAAGAGGAAACTGAGGCCCAGAGAGGGGAAGACACTTGATGAAGGTCACATATGTAGCTAGAGCCAGACTTGGAATTTAGGGGTACATCGATGGCTGCTCTGTTATTCTGCCTTCCTATCTCAGCTAACTCAGGCTAAATTATGTTCAGTAACAAACAGCCCCCAGATCTCAGACACAACAAAACTAAAGGTTTGTTTCTTACATTATGCGTCTGCCTTGGGCTGACTGCAGGCGTGGCACAGAACTGTCTTCACTTTGAGACCCAGCCTGACAGAGCAGCCTATGTTTGGGACATTTCCAGTCTCAGAGGAGACAAAAAAGATAAGATGGCAAACTCCTAGCTGGCTCCTCCAGCTTCTGCTTCGAAGGGCCAGACATTAATTCTGTCCCTGTTTCACTGGTCAAGGCAAAGCATGAGGCCACAATGGCTTTAATCATCCCCCAGGAAGTGTGGCAAATATTGAGAGAAATACCGCAGTCTATCTCATTTTTATAAGCACGTTGCCTCTTTATAAATGGCACATTAAGGCTGTCTCTGAATAACTTATGTCATCGTGCCCTTGATGGCATGCTGTTCATCCAGGCAGTTATTTGGCTGTTCACCAACAATACAGATTCTGCTGTGTGCCACACATTGTCCTGGGTGCTGGACATGCGCAGAGATTAAGTATTGGCTCTTTCCCTTTGGGAGCTCACAGCTTAATGGGGGAAAACAGATATTTACACTATCCTGTGATAGGTGCTGTCATAGAGGTGTATGCAAGGAGCTGTGCTATGGCGGCATTGCAAAGTGAACCTTCCTCTGAGGGAAAAGCGGATGGGAGGGGAGGGAGAAATGGAGATGGCTTCTCTGTGAATGTGAAATTCATCCGAGTAACAAGATGGCAAAGGGTATGGCAGGAAGACAAAACAGTATGCAAGGACCTGGTAAGCAGTGTGTTCAGAGAATGGGGTGAAGCTTGGTGGCGGAAGCGTGCAAGGGATGGGGTCGGAGCTGATTGGAGATAAAGCTACATGGTGAGACGCCATGAGGAAGTGCTGAAAATACCATGCTGAGGAGCTTGGATGCTATCCCATAGGCAGGGGGAGAGCTGTCGGACCGTTTAAACAGGAGATGGGCATGATGAGGCCTGTTGATTTTAAGGAAAATTCTGACAGCAGACATGGATTGGAGGGATAAGAGTAGCAGTAATCATCTCATCCAGCAGCCCTTCCAGTGAAGTCTGGAATCTTCGTGCAGAAGACTTGAGAGATTAAGCTCTACTGGTCAGTTGGAACAAGTATCTTTAGTAGCTTTGGCAGTTTAGGGAACCAGTGGTAGTATCTGGCCAGTAGCTGCTTTTTCCTTAGGACAGGCAGCCCACCCTGCAGTCCTTTGTGGCCAGGTCATCTATCTGGTCTGCACACACTTTGCCACTCTCCCTTTTCCCAGAAGCTGATCTGGAGATGCTGATCCCTGTCTGGTCTTTGGCTTTGCCAGGAATAAGCCTTGGCTTATAGGGTGGGGCTTCTACACGGGAACTGAGCTCAAAGGCTTTGGTGGCTTGTGTCGAATTTAATTAATCTGCTTCCTATCCCAGAGAATGCTCTCTTGTCACTTCTCCCTCTATCCACATCCTACCCATCCCTGAAGACTCAGGTGAAGCCACATGCCCCCCTGGACCCATTAGCCCTGTCACTCTGGTGTACTTTCATGGGTTCTTTCAGTAGGAACTTATTTTTTTCTTCAGAGCATTTCTTGGGGCTACATACAAGAACTTCTCTTTTTTGAACTCAAAGCTTTTGTCACTAGTTGTCTTGTATTTTTTTCATTTATTCTGCCATTTTTGTGTTGTCTAGTATCACTAACTGTTTCAAGGGTTAGCATCCTGTGTCCTCACCTAGACTGTAAAGTAGGAGGGATTGTATGTCATCTTTCTTGAAATGCCTAGCCCCATATTATGCCCATTGCAGCCAGAGTAATCTTTAAAAGGCTGCCCTTGCTTAAACTCTTTTATGGGTCACTTTAATGTCACTTAATGCTCCTTGGCCTGCCTGCTGCTGACCCCCTCCACAGCATGAGTCCCTTGCACTTGACACCCCAGCCACACTAAACAACTTGCACCTCCATGAACAGGCCATGATCCCACTAGCCTCTGCACACACTCTTCTCTCTGCCTAAATCACTCTTCCCTTGGCCTCTTTTGACCTGTATGATTCTGGTTGTCTTCTGCGCATCCTGGGAAGCCTTCCTGTCCCCCGTCAGAAGGGACTACATGCTCCTTCTTAATGTTTGTTTAGTGCCCTGAACTTGTCCATTATGGCCCCACTGCATGACTTATGTCTGCTCCATATGTTGTATTTTCAATGCCTAGCATTGTGCTCAGCACAGAGAATAACCAATAAATATCTGCACCCAAAAGTGAATGACTGTGCAGGTGTACAATAAATGTTAAAGGAATTAAGAGCAAGATGGTTCTTTAATGGGGAGGGAGGTGGAGTGGAGTATCCCTAGGATTTTTCTTTAAACCACTGATGTTGCCCTAGAAAAACGTAAGGGAGCAACTCCTCTAAGAATGTCTCCTCTCTTCTCTACAAAGGGCTCAGGGGAGGATGCTGGGTGAAGGACTAGACAGAAGCGTTATCAGTCACCTACTGATTTCCTGCATCCTGGTACCATAGAAGGATAGGCTGAGAGGACCTCCCAAGAATGTGTTGTTCACATGCTGCATTTTATAGCGAGGGTAATGGGTCCAAGGAAAGGACGAGACTTTTTCAAAGTTGTCTACCTGGGTTAGCAGGAACAATAATACTATAGGAGCCTCCAAGAAGGGAAAGGTGTCTGTCTTGTGCAGTTCATTGCCCTGTGTTCTGCTCTGAATGCATGTGAAGTGCCAGGCCTGGGTCATTAAGCACAGGACTCTAGTTCATTCATTCATTCATTCATTTCACCAATAGTGAGCACCTACTCCCTGCCAGGCTTTCTCTGGACCCTAGGGACACAGTAATAACAAAAGATTTGCCATCATGGAGCTGACATTCTGATGACAGATGCAGAAATAGACACATCCTTATATAAATATTTCTCTTTCTGGGGCGCCTGGGTGGCTCAGTTGGTTGAGTGTCTGACTCTTGACTTTGACTCAGGTCATGATCCCAGGATTGTGGGATCAAGCCCTGTGTCAGGCTCTGCATTGAGCATGGAGCCTGCTTAAGATTCTCTCCCTTTCTCCATCTCCCTCGGGGCACCTGGGTAACTCAGTCAGTTAAGCATGTGACTCTTGGTTTTGGCTCAGGTCATGATCGGTTCATGGGATAGAGCCCTGCAGTGGGGGCACTGACAGTGCAGAGCCTGCATGGGATTCCCTCTCCCTCTCTCTGCTCAAGTGCTCTCTTTCTCTCTTAAAGTAGATAAATAAACTTAAAGAATTTAAAATTTACATCTACACATTCAGAACAAAATGGAAACAGTTGAATTAATGACTTTGAACCTGTTTGGGGTTTTTTTCTCTCTTTCTCTCTGCTCAAGTGCTCTCTTTCTCTCTCAAAATAGATAAATAAACTTAAAGAATTTAAAATTTATATCTACACATTCAGAACAAAATAGGAACAGTTAAATTAATGACTTTGAACCTGTTTGGGTTTCTTTCCCCCATAATCAAGGCAGTTGCAGCCAAATAGATTTTGATTCTTTGTAGGGAAGGGCTTTGTGGGAATTGTTCAGAGGAGAGGGCTGTGCCTGAGGGTGGAGAATTTCCTTGTTAGAGGTGTTCATTTAATTTGACAAACACTGAGTGCTTACCTTAGGCCAGGCCCTGTGCCACTAGGAGACAAAGAAGAGTGAGAAACAGCCTTGTTCTGACAGAACTCACAATCTCAGATACAAAAGGGATTCAAATACCACTTTATTTCAGTTAACAAACTTTTATCGAGTGCTTATTGGCTACCAGATATGATGCTAAAGGTTATTTTTAACTCAGATTTTTTTTTGTCATTTATTATTGCTTATTTTCGAGATTGATAGCTATCACTAAATTTGTAGCATGAGCAAAATAATTTTTTGAGAGAGAGTGCGCAAGCATGGGGGAGGGGCAGAGAGAGAAAGAGAAAATTTTAAGCAGGCTCCATGCCCCGTGTGGAGCCTAACACGGGACTCCATACCACGGCCCTGGGAGCATGGCCTGAACGGAAATCAAGAGTCATGCTTAACTGACTGAGCCACCCAGGCGCCTCCCACCTTTTTTTTTTGGCACGTGCAAAATATTTCTAAATTAAGGAGGAATTCGCGATTGTTAGGTTTACACTGAAGAGAGGGGCATGTCAATGGAAATGATACAGTCCTTCCCTTCACATCATAACCACTTGTACTTTCTCTTACGTCCTTCACATCAGTTACAGAGATCTGTGGTGGCATCAGGTGAGAAGCAGTTGCCAGTGGAGTACCGCATCAGCAAAAGGTAAGAGAGGTCCTTCCCTGTAGGGACTCTGGTCATCCTTGCTGCCTGTCCTCAGGCCTGTGGCACAATGGAAGATCAGCGATAGCCATCCAGAGATGCTGCTAGAGAATCCGTAGTTCATGTATTGTATCTGTACATTCTTGTTGAGAGGGAGGAATTTCTACTCCTCTCACCCAAGGGCCTATGACAGGTTATATGGTCTGAGGACTTAACTAGGAGGCCCTTAGGGAAAGACTTGACAAAACTTCTATGCTCCAAACCAGAAAATAAGTGTGTAATTATTCTCCTAATCAGGATTGCTTTTCCAGAGGATTCAGTCCTGTCCCCATTTGGAATCTGACTTTATAAGATTCCATTCCTGCTTCCTGACTCATATTCAGAGCATGACTTGCCAACATTCAGGCAAGAAGGGTGGCCGGAATCTCTGGACCTGATGGCTTCTAGAGAGGCAGAAGCAGCTGAGAATCCAGCTTTATCTTCTTCCCTCAATCCTTGATTTGCACTGTAAAGACAGGACTTAGGATTGGTAAGAGGATGAGTCCCCATCGGAGCCATGGGAGACAGTGACAACAGCATCCATGGAGAGGACAGACCCAGGATGGGTGAATAGTTTTTGTTGTCTGGGAAGTGAGGTGAATAATGAAAGCTTTGATTCAGAATCATTTAGCTTAACTTCTTTGGTACATTTTGTGACCTTTTATTAGGAGTTGTTTTATAAACTTTGGAAGGTCCATATGGCCTCAGCTTCATTGCTTTTCTAACCTTTATGACACTGTAGGGTCAAAGAGAAAATTCGACCTTCTACTTAGACTCATTGCTTTTAGCAGAGTAGGTGGTATTCTTTTTACTTTTCAGGTAAAGAAACTGAGACCCTCATTACTTCCTCTTTTTTCTCTACCATCACTCTGCATCTGTTTGAATTTTGGTTCTGTCCTCACAGTTGCACTGGAACTGGTCCTTCAGAGGTCACCAGTGAACTCCTAATCACCAAATCACTTTCCTGCCCACCAACCTTCACTGATTATCCAACTACCCGCAAAGACCAGTTTTATGACCACGGTGTCCTCAGCTTTTTACATGTCTTGAACTTACTTTTCCAGCCTTGTTTCTCATTACTTCTTTCATAGACCAAATGCTTTCACACTTGTGCATATTCTATATTGTTATACCTCCATGTCTGTGCTTATGCTGTTTCTTCAGCCTGCCTTCCTTGCATCCTTCTTTCTGGCAATTGATGTAACTCATTCATTCACAGACATATAGTCATTTCTGGCATCAGATCATTGATGCTCCAACCTGTGATGTGTTTTAGTGCCTGGCTGAAGGACACTGTTGACCCACTGCTGGTAACCCTTGATCATCGCATTGGTGCCCTCACAGGCCTTGATGTCCAGCCTCCCTATGCAGAGTATCTCCAGGTGGTGAACTATGGAATCGGTGGTCACTATGAGCCTCACTTTGACCATGCTACGGTAACTATGGGGCCAATGATCAATCTCCTGGGGTAGGGAACCAGGGTAGTAATTGCTCTGAGGCAGAGCCCTTAACATGCTCTCAGGGAACACCAAGTGAAATCTTAGAACAAAGACTCTTGTTGCAGGAAGGTCTGAAAGCCTTGGTTTCAAGCAGACTGCTGCTGACTCATTTCCTTTTGGGCCACAATCACCCCTCTCTAAAATTTGCTAGTGGGGAGAAAAATGTGGCTTGTCATGTAGTCTTCTGTCTTGTTTCATCCAGGGACTTCCCAGTGAAGATTGTCCTTTTTACAGTCACTTTCCTTTCCACATGATTTCAACTGCCCATCTTTGTTGATGTGTATTGAGCAAGTAATTTTTAAGGATTAAAAGATCTCCCCAAAATTGATCTATAGATCAATAACCCAAACTTTATCAAAATTAGAAGAAATTATAGAAATTAATAAGGTGATCCTAAAATGTATATGGAAATACAAAGGATCCAGGACAGCCAAAATTTTGAAAAAGAACAAAGTTGGAGGACACAACACTACTTGATTTCAAAACGTAATATAGAGCTACAATAATCAGGGCTGTGTGGTATTGATATAAGGATAAACACATAGGTCAGTGGAACAGAACAAAGTCCAGAAATAAACCCACACATGGCCAATTGAATTTTGACAAAGGTGCCACAGAAATTCAATGAGGAAAAGATACTCTTTTCAACAAATGGTGCTGGGACAATTGGGTATCTACTTGCAAAACAACAACAACAACAACAACTTTAGACTCTTACCTCACACCATATACAAAAATTAACTGAAAATGGATTATAGACCTAAATGTAAAATGCAAAACTATAAAATGTTTAGAAGAAAACATAGAGAAATCTTTGTGACTAGGCAAAGTTTCTTAGGATAACAAAACAGGATCCATAAAAGAAAAATTAAGAGTGATAAATTGGACCTCATCAAAATTACAATAATTTGCTTTTCAAACACACCATTAGAAAATGAAAGGACAAATCACTAACTAGGAGAAAACACTCATAAATTGTATACCTGGTAAAAAAAAGTTGTATCCAAAATATATAAAAAACTTATAATTCAGTAATAACACAACTCAGTTTTTTCTTTTATCTCTCTGTCTATGTATTTACCTATCATCTATCTAAGTAAGCTCTATGCCCAATGTGGGCTTATGAGCTTGAATTCATAAGCCCAAGATCAAGAGTTGTGTGTTTTACTGACTGAGCTAGCCAGGTACCCCATAGCTCAAATTTAAAACATGGGCTTATTTGAGGGGTGCCTGGGTGGCTCAGTTGCTTAAGTCTCCAACTCTTGATTTCGGCTCAGGTCATGGTCTCACAGTCTATGAGTTTGAGCCCCACATTGGGCTCTGTGCTGACAATGCAGAGTCTGCTTGGGATTCTCTCTCTCCTCTCTCTCTGCCCCCGCCCACCCTATCAAAATAAATAAATAAACTTTAAATTAAATAAATAAATAAATAAATAAATAAATAAAATAATATGTTAAAAATGGGCTTATTTGAATTAATATTATGTATAGGTTAATAATGAAATAGGCTATTTGAATGGGTACTTCACCAAATAAAATAAATGAATGGGTAAGAAGCACACAAAACTATGCTCAATGCCATCAGAGAAATAAAAAAACCACAATGAGACAGCACCATACTCCTATTACAGTGGCTAAATAACAAAGACAGATAATATCAAATGTTGGTGGAAGTGTGCAGGAGCTCAAAAGTTCATACATTGCTGATGGAAATGTGAAATGGTACAGCCATTTTCAAAGATAGTTTGGCAGTTTCTTAAAAAGTTATACATATAGGGGTGCCTGAGTGGCTCAAACATCCAACTTCAGCTCAGGTCATTATCTCATGGTTCATGAATTCAAGCCCCGTGTTGGGTTCTGTGCTGACAGCTCAGAGCCTGGAGCCTGCTTCAGATTCTGTGTCTTCCTCTCTCTCTGCCTTTGCCCAGCTTGCACTTTGTCTCTCTCTCTCAAAAATAAATAAAACATTTACAAAAATTAAAAGAAAAAGTTATACATACGCCTACATATGATCCACCTATTCCTCTCCTAAGTATTTTACCCAAGAGAAAAGGAAATATGTCCATACAAAGACTTGTACAAGAGGGGCCTCTGGGCAGCTCAGTTGGTTAAGCATCTGACTCTTCATTTCAGTTCCGGTCAAGATCTCACAGTTCATGAGATTGAGCCCTGCACTGGGCTCTGTGCTGATAGCACAGAGCCTGCATGGGATTTCTCTCTCTCCCTGTCTCTCTCTCTGCCCCTCCCCACTCACACACTCTCTCTTTCTCTCTCTCTCTCAAAATAAATTAATTAATTTTAAAAAAGACTTGTATAAGAATGTTTAAAACAGATTTATTGATAATAGCTAAGAATTATAAACAACCCAAATGCTCATCAACAAGTGAATGAATAAACACATTTTTCTATATCCACACAATGGAATACTACTCAGCAATAGAAAGGAATGAACTACTACTGATATACCCAACAATATAGATGAATCTTAAAAACACTATGCCAAAAAACAAAACAAAACAAAACAAAAAAACACTATGCTAAGTGAAAGAAGCCAAACAAAAAAAGACTACATATTTTATGAGTCTGTTTATTATGAAATTTCTAGAAAAGGCAAACTATAGAGACAGAAAGTACATCAGTGGTTGCTCAGGGTTGAGGGTGGGATAGGGACTGACTACAAACTGACATGAGGGAACTTTTTAAGCTGGAAAAGTGCTCTAAAATTGGATTGTGTGAGTGGTGCACAACTGGTAAAATTTACCAAAACTCACTGAAAAAAAGTACTCTTACA
This sequence comes from Lynx rufus, assembly GCF_022079265.1. NCBI lineage: Eukaryota > Metazoa > Chordata > Mammalia > Carnivora > Felidae > Lynx > Lynx rufus. Next base: position 57,861,013 of record NW_025814897.1, read on the forward strand.
ATGGGTGAATTTTATGATATGTAAATTAGATCTCAGTTAAACTGTTCTATGTCAAAAGAGTGTGTCTCTTTGGCAAATAACTGGGAACTTCAGTCTTACGACTTGGTGTTCCTAGTTCCTACAGAGTATCTGTAATAGTGTATCTGCAAATTTCTTTATTTCACTGGAACTGAAGGTACAGTTAACCTCAGATAGTACTTTCACTACTGACAAGCAGTTCTGTTTGATTAGTACAGTTGACCCTTGAACAACTCAGGCCAACCCCTTGCACAGTCAAGAATCTGCGTATAATTTTGACTCCCCAAATACTTAACTTCTCATAGCCTACTCTTGACTGGAAGTCTTGGTGATGACATAAACCATTGATTAACACATATTTTGTATATGTTTTATATACTGTAATCTTACAATAAAGCAAGCTAGATAAAAGAAAAATGTTATTAAGAAGATCATAAGGAAAACATGTTTACAGCACTTATTGAAAAAAATCTATGTACAAGTGGACCTGCCCAGTTCAAACCCATATTGTTCAAGGATCAACTGTATACAATTCATTTAAATGAGTCTCTGATAAATTAGTAAAAGAAAAACAGTAATTGAGTACCTGCCAGCAAGGGTGGGTACTCAACTAGGTGTGGCTCAAGGCTATAGCCCTTCTGTGACACCCCCATTTTCCTCCCTGTATTATGTTAGAATCCCGACTGTTACTGTGGTGCCATGTGCATAAAATAATGATACGTTTTATTTTTGTCCCAGTCACCAACCAGTCCACTGTACAGAATGAAGTCTGGGAACCGAGTTGCAACATTTATGATCTATGTGAGTCTTGCTTTGGAAGGACCAGAGCTTCTTATTTAATGACTATTTACACTGCTTTTATTTTATGGTTTTCAAAACCGTATCAGATACTGATTTTATCTATCTATCTATACAGCACAAAAATCTCTGAGACTTTTGTGACTTTCAGACAGCATTTTTATTAGGCTCTATAGGAGCTAAAGAAATATAAGTCAGGGTTCCTGCCCGCAAAGAGCTTATACTGCATACACTTAAATATGACCTTCTCATAGGCAGTAATTAGGAAGGGAAGTGGGGTTACATTGAAGGCCAAGAGATTCCTGACCAACACAGGAAGAGAATGTGAGGGTCTCTCTCTTTGAAGTCCCATAGACTAACTGGTGTTGGAAAGCATGGACCCAGAGATGAGGTTGTAGAGCCGTGACAGGAAAGAGGAAAGAGAAATGAGACACCTAAGATTATGGAAGAATAGAGATGCCTACTGAGATGCTCTCTTATATGCAGTGAAAATTCTCTTTCCTATCTCCCCATAAAATGTTCAGTAAAATCAGCATTAAACCCCCTTAACAAATAAATTGGGCTCCTCTCCTACTTTCTGACCTGATCCTACAGGAATTGAACCCAGTTGCTATTATCTCACCAACCCCCTTCCCTTCAAATGGTGTGGGTTTACTTCATTCTCTATGGACAAGTCATAATTTCAGTCATCTGTCACTTAAATTATAAGAGGTGTATTACTGTTCACTGAAGGCATAAACATATTAGTAGAAGGGCTCTGCATAACACCCAAAGATGAAGTCCTGTTTCAGGCTCATTAGAATAGCAGACACACCCCACCCTAGCATTCCCTCTTTTGTCAGTGCTGTATTGTCTCCACAGTACAGCCAAGAAAGGACAACTAGAGGCCACACTTTATGGTCTGTAATGCTGTTGATCCCTTTGTGTTTCTTCACATGACTCAGTTTTCTACTTCCTGCAGAACTGGAAGGCTATCACTTCCAATGTGTCTGGCCTCTAGTGGTTATTCTGAGTGTTCTTATCAGGCAGAGGGACGTCAGCTCTCCAGGCAGGGGGCATGTCTTATTGCCTGCAGCTGGTTGCATCTCTAGTTGATGACTCAAGTTGGCATGGGCGGTCACAGACAGTGATGAATATCGTTATCAACCAAAGAGTAGGACATCTAGGGGCCAGTATCTCCCTGTCCTTTACTTCCCTAATATCTCCTACCACTGGTTTCCTGGTTACAGAGGTCCAGTTACTATGGTGAGGGTAGCATCGATGCAAGAGCCCTGCAATTTTAAATGGCAAAATGCAAGTGTGTGTATATGGGGGGTGGGGGGGTGAGTGCACACAAACATGTGCATGTACATTTGGGTTTTAAGCATTTGTGACAGTGGATTGGAATGCACTTTGGGTTTGCACAGTGGAATGGAATGCACTTAGAGTTGGCCTAATTCTGGTTCTGCCGCTTGATATATGTGGCCTCAGCACAAACTACATCAATTCTTTGAGCTCGTCTTCTTGTCCTGTGCCTCCCATTGGGTTGTCTTGAGGATCTGATGAAATAACATAAGGGAACATCACTCTATAAAGTTTTATCCGGCATGTTTCTATCATTGTACCCCACAAGCAAGTATAGAACCCTTTAAAGGGGCACTGGCATCATGGGACCTAGGAAGTGCTAGGTTATGCCCAATTCTTTCACCTTCAGGTTGGGGAAAAGACCATCATAAACATTTCTAACAAGCATAGGGTTTGTGGAGAACCTAAGAGATATATTGCAGGGAGAAAATAATGTATAAGATGTACAGAGGACTGAGCTGAAATCAAGTTTGTAATTTTCTGTTCAAATTGGATAAGATCAGTCCCAGTACAAAACAGTGAAAGCTTTAGTCCTACCCCATCGACTTCGCAATCCTGTTCAGGCGCTTCATAGCACACAGGTCAGGTTCTCTTTTCAATTTGTTGGACAAGTCATTCCTTCCCACCATACTGCAAAACCACAGGTACAGGAATGCAGGAAAGTCCAGGTTCCCCCTGTGTAAACCCATAGTTGCCTACAGCAGGAGTTAGAACAGAATCATCTAGTTTGTTGGTTACACAAGGGGCAAATTGTTGCTCTCACCGACCTTCTCAAAGGTCGCTAAGAAATGCTAAAAATCACAGGGAGCTAAGAAATGCTAAAAATCACCACTGCCATTACCAGGTTCTGAAGCACCACGTCAATTCAATTTCTTCTAACAAGTGCCAGCTTCCCAACCCCTGACAGGTGAATGTGGTGGGATCCATGACTGTTCTGATAGACAGGGCGAGGTAAGACTGGCACTGTCATGTTGTGCTCCTAGTGCAGCATGTATCAAAAGTATTCAATGCATGCACACACTCTTGACTCAGTAATACTAATGGTCCAGACTCTTTCCTACGAGAAGAGCATAAGATGAAAAAATGATTTTACTCATTAAGAGTTGTTTATAATAGTAAACATTTGGAAATAACCTGAATGTTCAAGGGTGTAGCATAAAGATTGTAAGCAGGGATTCTGTAGTTAGCATTGGCTCAGTTAAATCAGGCTCAGTCACTGAGGAGTCAGGTGACCTTTTGTGAAGTACTTAAGCTGAGACTCAGTTTCCTATCTGTAAAAAGTGAATTATAACAATAACAATTCTAATTTATAGGACTGTTGTGAGGAATAAGTAGGATATCCATGAGGACTTAGTATAATATCTAGCATATAGTCAATGCTGAGTAAATGTCAGTTACTAGTATGTAAATTATAACAATGCCTTTTTTTCCTCGATGATAAGATGATGAGTAATATTTTTAAGTATTTTCCTGTATTTTAAAATTATTTGTATATTTGACAATCAGAAAAAAACTTCATATTAAGAGAACATATCCACAATTCTAGAATATACCAGTGGTGAAACTCCTTAGCTGAGGTTACCTAGAGAGAGAGATGAGTGGTGTGGGAAACATGCCACAGCTGCAGTCAGTGGTTCCTACAATGCCCAACTTTGAAAACTGTTATCTAAACAGTGCTCTGCAAGCCACAGTCATGACCCATTCGTGGGCTGTGAAATTAATTTAGTGGATGTGGTCGGCATTTGAGAAATCTGAACTAGAATAGAATGAAATAAAATGGAAAATAACAAGGGGTATCTCATCTAAGAATGTTTATGAAACTTGTACTTCAGGGGCGTGTGTGTGTCTTGGGTTGTGATAATAAACTAGATTTCTTCCTGAGGGTCTCAAACTTCGAATCTACTTACTGTAGCCCTCAATAAGGATGTTAGCTGGAAGGATAAAGAAAGGGGGAATTCCTAAAGGCTTTCCATTTGTGGTCCTGCAGGCAAACACTGATGCCATTGAGCAGTCTTCCTTAATTCCTAAATTGGGTCATTGTCTCCCTTAATTCCTAAATTGGGTCATTGTCTCTCAATAAGTATTTCTCCCAGAGCTGAAACAGAGGAAGGAATCTATGTGGAAATGACATCAGATGTCAGGTAGGGCAGAGTTGGATAGTCAGGGGCTATTTCAACGCTGGCTCTTCTCTGGCACTGTAGCTGAGCTCGGTGGAAGCTGGAGGAGCCACCGCCTTCATCTATGCCAACTTCAGCGTGCCTGTGGTCAAGGTGAGTGGGGATCTGGTCCCAGCACACGGTGGTAATAAAAGTGCAGAACTACCACTCGAGCTTTGGTGCTGTCTGTGTCTGCAAGCTTATTCCTGGGAGGGAGGATAAAAAGATGTTTTCCCCTGATTCTCGAAATTAAAGGTAATTCCTCAGTGTGGATGGCCACATGATACTTGTGCCTCTTTTTTTTAATTTTATGACTACTTATATTGCAAGTAGCTGGATAACATGTCTGCCTTCTCTATTACAATAAACTCTTCAAGGTAAGAACTCAGTTTTAGTGACCTTTGGGTCCTCTGAACACTGACGGCCGAAGGCACTGAGGGTACAGAGAAAAACTCATAGTCCTTGTCGTCCAGGATCTCACAGAGAAGTTAACAGGCAGGCAGGAACAAAATATGGCAATAAGAGCTATGAAATCACATGAGGCACAGAGGAGGGCCATGTGATAAGAGGTTTTACTCCCCCCTCCCTCATCCCCTGGTTCAGACCAGTCAAGCTCCCTCACAGCCCCTACCTAATTCAGGAATGAAATGAATATATATAAATGATATCGTGCCTATTAAACACTTAGCACAGTGCCAGGCACAAGGTAAGTACCGCATAATAAAATGCAGAAATCTCTGAATACTCGGGATTGTTGTCTCTTCTGGGCTTGGGAATGCAGATGTTGTCAGTGCATTTGGGAAGCTGTTCATTACTTTGGGTTTAAACTGCTTCTAATGTCCAAGGTTAAACTAAGTGTATAGGAATTGTATAGGGGGAAAAATCTGTGTATGGGATCAAAAAGAACATATAGCATTTGGAGTCAAAACACCTGGGTTTGAGTCTTGTGCTCCTTCTTAGTTGCATTATTTAAAGCCGCTAAGCCTCAGCTTCCTTGCTGCTAAAGTTGGGAGTTATGATACTGCCTGCTTCCTGGGGGTGTTATTAGTAAGTGCCAAAGGAAGGGTAAGCGTCTGAATTAAGTTCTTAATTGTATAAGGAATATTTTGTTCCATTTTGTGGTTTTTCCTGAGTGCCTCTCCTCAGTGATCCCATGACATCACGGGATTCACCTTTCTCCTAGCACTTGCTACGCCGTCTTGTTCTGGTTTGTTTTTATGTCTTGTCTCTCCACTAAGACTGTGGGCTCCTGAGAGCAGCATTGGACATGATTTGTCTCTGCATCCTCAGAGCCTGGAGCAGAGAAGGCTCTCAATAAATGACGTATGCATGAATGAATGGGTGAACAGCAACTTACGCCATTTTGTGCCATTTTATGCATGACTTGCTTCCAATCTGCGTGGATAATTTTCTCATTTAATGACATGCGTGCATTTGCCTTAGTCATGTACTTCCAAAGGACTGAAATTCTGGGCTTACCCTCTCTGGGGTGGGCCCTTTTGTTTTCAGAATGCAGCACTGTTTTGGTGGAATCTGCATAGGAGTGGTGAAGGGGATGGAGACACACTTCATGCTGGTTGTCCTGTCCTGGTGGGAGATAAGTGGGGTAAGTCCAGCCTTTCTGGGTGAGGAGGTCAGAGTAAAGTGAAATAGGGGGTGAATGGAAAATAGCATAGCCTTGTCATTCCAATAGCTTCCTTATAGTGCCACATTATATTGAGATGATCAGGTTGTTGGGTTAGTTGCCCCCAACAGATTGGGAAGCCTTAAAGGACAGATCCTCTTATAGAGAAGCTGTCAGTGAAAGTTTATTGACCTGACCAGACAGGCCTTGCTTTCTGAGCACAGTTGAGGAAAACGGTGCTAAGTTCCAGCCCTCTAATCCAAGGAGAGAACCATCGAGCTACTATGTGTAGCATTTAGTGCCTCCCTGTAAGGAGATGGTCAACCAAGGAAGAGATAAATAAGCAGCAGATGTATTTATGTCATATGTGTCCAAAACCACGTAGTTCTGACGACAGAAAAAGAAATAGACGAGAGACTTTCGTGCTGAGATAGGGAATTGCCAGGAGAAGCCACCCCTTTATTCTCATTACTCTGGATTGGCACCAGGGGGAAGGTGGACTTTTAGGAGCTACATGAATAAAGAGTAAGTGACCTTAGTACCCAAGGTTTGAGAATCAGTGTACAGTAGACAGGCCCTGTCAAAGACTTTTTCTAGGGGACAATGTCCTCTTTGCTATTTATCCTTGCTAGAAGCAACATCCTGTGGTCTGTAGCAGGGCTGGGACGAAGATAGGGCAAGCGAGTTGCGTAGGGTGCAGAATGCAAGCGGGTCCTCACACAGCCCTGGGAGCGAGCATCGCTGCTGTCTGCTCTGTTGAGCCTGCTCTCTTCTTCTTCTTCCCTATTCTCCCCCAGTGGCCAACAAGTGGATACATGAGTATGGACAGGAATTCCGCAGGCCATGCAGCTCAAGCCCTGAAGACTAAAATGTTGGCAGAGAGAAGCTGGTGGAGTCCTGTGGCTTTCCAGAGAAGCCAGAAGCAAAAAGCTAAGCTAGGAGAGGAGAAAGGAGAGCTACCGGAAGAGGGCCTTGTAAGCATTGCTTGTTCCTTGCAAATGGGAGCTAAGGAAGTGATCTGTATCAGGGAACAGAATTTACATGGTTTCTCCTCCAGTCATTGCAGTCAGAATAGAATGGACAGGCAATACAAAGAAGGTAACAAGAAATCCAAAGGGAGAAGTTTCTGGGGCTCAGGCTCTCTATGTTGGAAACAGGACTTACCAACAGTCCCTGGGGTTTGGTCAATGACGGTTCTGCCACTTTGAGCACTGACCACAGGGGCCCAGAAGTGGCAATGAGGACACCTGCAGGAAGGGGCTAGCCTGACTTCCATGGCTTTTTGCCCTTCCCTCCACTGACTTCTGCTGAGCAGGGATTGTTTCTGTAACAGGAGTGTACCTCATATGATATTTTTAAAAAACAGAATGAAGTTTTCTTCTTTTTTTTATATGATGATTTTTTTAATACAGTCATTAAAAGTGTTAATAAATCATTTTTCACAACCAAGAATATTCTTACATAACATTGAGTAAAAAAATATACATGTATATGTGTGTGTGTGTGTGTGTGTGTGTGTGTGTGTGTGTATAATTATGCTATAATCTCAATTTGGCTCACCTCCCACCAATCCCCTCTCATTACATTCCAGACACGTGAAATTCTTTCCATTCCTAAAACCACTATGCTCATTGCCATCAGTATCATCCCCACCTTTCAGGTCTTTGCATTGGCTGCTCCCTCAAATCCCCCCATGGCCAAGTTCTTGTTGTCCCACTCTGGGCTCAGTGTCACTTCAGAGAGGGCTTCCCTGACCGCCTGACCCTCCAGTCATTTTCTTTCATGTTAATGGATTTTATTTTCTTCATGTTTCTCAAATTGCAATTACTCTAGTCATTTAACTGTGGTCAGTTTCCTTCCGTGCAGGCTGTGTGCGTTAGGACTCCACCCTACTTTGTACACGCCTCTATAATAGCCCCCATCGCCCTGAATTTCAATATTTGTTTATTTGCTTTGCTACCTGCACTGGACTCTGTACTCCTTCTTCCTCCTGGTATCCCCAGAAAGTCTGGTTCAAATAAGTAGGCGTTCAGCAAATATTTTTGGGTAAGTGAATAAAAAGGCATCTTTTGAGCTGTGCTTTGGAAGACTGGTAGAATTTTTAAGGTAGAGTCTAATGAGGAGAAGCATTTCCCAGCAGAAGGGCTAGCATGAGCTAAGGCTGTATTGATAAGTAATTGTAATGTCTGAACAGTTGTGCAGAGAACATTCCAGGCAACTTGGCTCAGGTTCTTTAACAGGGGCGGGAGTGTGTATCTGGCTCACAAAGTAGGCACATGGTTAAGGGATTGGGTGGTTGGATGCTGTGTTGTCTCTGCCCCCTCCCTGCACCATGCACTTCAGGATTTCTGCTTGCTAGAGCTCTGTGGCCCCGAAGGAAAGAGTTCTGATGTGCTGATAGCCAGCTTCCCCCAGGGCCTCGATGAGCACCTGGTCACATCTTTAGTATTTCTGCCGAGTGTGCCAAGATTCTGGAAATCCTCCTACTGAATTACTAAATCTTGTCATGTAGGGGAAGGAATTTTAGCTCTACCCTTCTGTATTCTTAGCTGAGATCTCTGTAATAAAAGATTAATAAGAGAAAAACAGAAGTTTATGAACATGTATATCTCATGTATACATGAGAAGCACCGAAGGAAAAATGAGTAACTCCGCTAGGTGGCTTAGAATTCAGGATTAAATATCATCCTAAAAGGGAAAGGGGAGGGGGAGGTGTAGGCCTCTTAGAGGAGATTTTTAGGAAAGATGAATGGGCCCTTAGAATAGATGAGGTATGACAGTTTGTGACAAAGTCTGTCTGGGTGCCATGTCTACTTCTAGTCTCCTCTCCTGCGGTAAGAGTCAATCCTTCCCAGTAGCGGAAACTCCCAGAGGGGATTTTTGACAATTGATTTCCTTTTGAAGGATCTGTCTTTAGGCAGTTAAGGGGAGTTCAGAGAAAGCTACTCCCTGCATTTACTGTTTTTCAAGTGCCTACAGCTCAACATCGTTAAGATGCCAGAGTAGCATATTTGGGGGTGGCATGGTCTGCTAGCCTCAGTCACATACTGAGGCTCCAGAGGACCGGACTTGAAACAGAAAGCTACTGTCTGTGAGCAACATGGCTCGCCTTTCTTTACAGCTGCAGGGATCAGAGCTGGGCCTTCTCAGAATTGCAGGGTTGGTCTCAGCTAATAACAGCAATGGTGAACTTGGATGAGTTTACTGTACGATGGGCACTGTTCTAAGACCTTATATGTATCAATGATTTAAATGTTCATCCCAACCCTCGCTACAGTGTTATGGCTGTTTTACAGATAGGGAGGCAAAGGTGGGGTTAAGTAACTTACCCAAGTGCCACAGTCTGGCTCCAAATCTTGTGCTTTGAACCACTACTTTTGCAATTTCTGATATGTGACAATTATCACACATCCTGATCAGGTGACTGAGGCCCAAGAACTGTCTGGCAGATGAAACAAATGCTTACTGAGCATTCCCCAGGGGCAGGCACTAGGCCCAGGCATGCTATGGGGGTGCTGAGAGGTACAGGACACAGTCCCTGGGAGCTAATGGCCAGTAGGGGGATAACACAAATGCATCCAGGGTTAAATGTAAGTTAAGCACAATGTGAAAAGGTTGCACGCAATAAGAGATGAATTATTGAATGCCACAGTCCAGAACTGAAGGGATCACTGTGGCTTGGGGTGGTTGGGATAGCCTCATTTATTTATCCAAATCACATGGCCAAGGTGCTGCCTCAGTGCCAGGCCCTTGCAGGCACCAGGAATGTAGAGGGAAATTAGAATGCTGACCCTGTCCAGACCTTCAGATCATCACAAGACAGTGTAGCCACAGGTGGAAACAGGAACACGGTACTGAGAAGCTCCCCCCGGGGGCTTCATGGGAAGGAGAGGCTGACGAAGTCTTGAAAATGCTGAGGGTCTGGAGAGGCGTGGAAGGAGGGGCAGGGCTGTGCAAACAGGGGGGATGCCTGTCTCTAAGCTATGAATAGTACCACCTTACTTTTGGCCAGTATGTTAGTTTTTCAAAACACTTTTAGCACTTTTCTTGAACCTCACCTACCCAGGGAGGAAAGAGCAGGCATTATGGAAAGCAAGGTCTGGAATGGTTAGTGGCCTGCCTGGGGTCATATAACAGGGCTTGGTCTGAGGCCTGGTCCTTTGTCTCCTTCACCAGTGCTTTCCACTCAGTGGTTATCAAAGCTGTGTTCTTTCATCATACCACGACTGGAGAGTGGAAAGGCCTTATTCTTTTATATTTGCAGCAGTCTCTATGCCCTCAGCAACTGACTAGTTTTGCTAGAAAGTGGTGTGTTTTGGGGGCCCAACAGTGCTTAGGGGGTAGGTAGCTAAACCTAGATAGGACTGACTGCTGTTTGGGGCATTGCTTGTTTATAATTTTGATTTCTTGCACCATTCTTCAGCCTTTCTTTTTCTTTTCTTTTTTCTTTTTTTTTTTTAACATTTGTTAATGCTTTTATTTATTTTTGAGAGAGAGAGAAACAGAACGTGAGTGGGGGAGGGGCAGAGCAAGACAAGGAGACACAGAATCTGAGGAAGGCTCCAGGCTCTGAGCTGTCAGCACAGAGCCCGACATGGAGCTTGACCTTATCAACCATGAGATCATGACTGGTGCTGAAGTCTGACACTTAACTGACTGAGCCACCAGATGTCCCATTCAGCCTTTTTTCTAACAGCCTTGTCCAACTGAGCTCCTGGCATTGCACTGCGTATCATGCACAAGCCTCACTCCTAGTGATATCTCTGTTGTCTGCATTACATGCTATTTGGCTGTGGTTGTTTTGCTACCTACCATTGGCAACAATATCTTTTGGAGCCAACAATTTTTAAGAGGAGTTTCTAACCCTTTCCCAGGCATTGAAAGGTCTATTCATTCTGCCTCTACTGCCTAATGGCTAAGAATCCTATCAGATGTAGTTGTTTTTTTTTTTTTTAAATCTATTTATTTATTTGTTTGTTTAAGTATGTTCCATGGCCAATGTGGGGCTTGAACTCACCTCCTTGAGATCAAGAGTCTTATGCTCTACCGACTGAGCCAGCCAGGCGCCCCAGATGTAGGTATTTGTTGAATACACAAATGAACCACCTCAATTCCACAGAGCTACAGTGAACACTTATTGTGTGAACAGTTCCACGGTAGGTGCTCCAAGAGAATCCAAGAAAATGAGGAGGCCTGCTCATTGCCCTTAAGGCAAAATGAGCACACACCCAAATATAAGAAAGCTAATTGGATATAATCAAGTGGAAAGCTGTGTGGTGCTACCCTAAGAATCATGGGAGGTGGGAGAAAGGGGAGAACGCTAGACTGGGCGGAGAGGGCTTCCACACTGGGGCCCCAGGAACACAGTGGAGAGAACATGTGTCTATGAAGGGCAGGGACCAGCTACCACCTCACTTGTCCCCCTTTTACACACAAGAGGGCAGGGAGAGCTGTCTGGGAGAAGGAAGTAAATAATTCTGGGGGGCCCTTGTCCAGCAGTGCCAAGGGCAGTCAGCATAAACTGCCCTTTCATGGAACCATTCAAAGAGTCTGCTGTCTGGGGGACTTGGCTGCTCAAGCTGGTAGAGGGCAAAGGAGAGGGGGTAGGGTGGGGAGGAGGGACATTTGTAGGCAGACTGTTGTACACTTAGCAAAACTATGAAATGAGCTAAAAGCTAGGGGGAGAAGACAAACATTTGTGCCAGCTATTTTATCTCCCTGGTCTTAAAACAATTATCCCTTTTGGCAAAGGAGGAAAAGGAGGCTCAGAAAGAAAACAAAACAAAACAATACAACACACTGACTTCCCCAAATTCACATAGCTAGAAGCAGAGCTGGGATCTGGAGCATGGAGTTTCTCCCCACCAGCTGCTTCTAACTAACCTCTTTCTTTCTGGACTTTTCTTTCTTCTTCACCTTGGGATCACCACAATTTTCTCCCCCTTAGGAAGGAGAGTCTGCTCCACCCCTTTTACCTTTTTCCTTGGTCACATGATCCTTCCCATTCAGCGCTTGATAGGCCTGTTTCCCCCTAAGGTCTGAGTAACCGAGGGACCCTAGGTGACGGCCAGGGGCACATTTGCATATGAAATGGGTACCTCCAGGGGAAATCAAAGATCATTTCAAAGGAAGGAAGTGCTCAGGAGTGTCTTTGGCTAAGGGTTTGAGAGTAAGGCTCAGATGCATCCCTGTAGATAACTACTCTCTCCATCTTCTTTAAAGTTTGCCACATTTTCAGATGGAGCAAAACTGAAGTACTGACCATTATACCTCCTGTTCATCTGCTTATTACCTCATGGGGCAGGAGGGCAGCAGTCATGTTCCGCACATGTAAGAGGCCAGCCACTCGCTAGTCTCTGCTTCCAAGGTTTCGCCTGGCTACAGGCTGGGGTTTTCTAGCAAACTCCTGGGAGAGGAAACCAGCTCTAGGAATAAGGGAGCCTCTTGAGTTTACATAACTTTCTGAGCCCTGGACCCAGATTGAGAACGTGTTGATTCTGGCCGCTAGTGGGACAGCCAGCTGTAGCGGAAGAGTTGGCTCAAAAACTCTGTTCCTGTAGGGGAGAGTGTGACTGCCTTTGCTTTACTCCAGTTTTAGGCTCTCTTCTTGCTTCTCCCTTATTAAAGTCCTGACCTTTTAACTCCCTACCCCCATTTCTGATGACAGATGCCTGACTCCAACTTAAGGGTCCTTGACATCTCACCGTCCAAATCGGTTTGTGTATTGTTCATTCCACCTCCAAAATAATGAGCCTTCTCGGGGCGCCTGGGTGGCCCAGTCGGTAAAGCATCCGACTTCGGCTCAGGTCATGATCTCGTGGTCCTGGTCGTGTGTTGGAGCCCGGCGGTGGCATCAGGCTCTGTGCTGACAGCTCGGAGCCTGGAGCTCGCTTCAGATTCTGTCTCCCTCTCTCTCTGCCCCTCCCCCACCCATGCTCTGTCTCTCTCTCAAAAATAAACATTAAAAAAAAAAAAAAAAGATGAGGCTTTTCTCTTATCCCTGCAGCCACTGTCCTAGTTAAGCATACCTGTGCCTTTTACCTGTTACAACTGCCTCTTACTGTCTCTTTCCCTGGAGTCTGTAAGTCAACATATTAGAGTTCCTTAACTTCTGAGGACTCCCCATTCTCACCACTCAAGGCCTTTATGTCCTGCCTCCTGCTGACTCCCCTGTCAGCCTGTACTCTAGCCATACTAATCACACTCATCTATCAGTTATCAGACTGACTTTCAAGTATGTTGGGCTTGCATATGCTGTCTCTTCTACCTGCCTTGTATTTTATTTCCTTTCCTTCTTCACCTACACCTTGTGACGATGCTTCAAAGCTCAATTCAAATTCTTTCTCAACCTGTTTCCAAAGAGGTTTAGTTGTTCCCTTCCTCTTTATGCAATGTGGTCACTGTTTCTATAATAGTCTGTCTAGACTATGAGCCCATTTGAAGGGCTTCATTATCTGTCTCCAAAGTCCATTGGAAGCTTGGTACAGAACAGGTGCTCAGGTTTGCTTAATCAGCAAATAAATGCTCCTAACAGGTTTAGAAGAGGGTAACACCAAGAAGTCATTCACATCCAGCTCCCCTTATGCCTTTGAGTCCTCTCAATCTCAAGATTCTCCCCCTACCAATAGATCTATGGCTTCCCCAAAGTTTGCCTATATTCTTTTTTTTGTTGTTGTTCTCCTTAGACATTCTTTAGTGCATGTGTGTGACAGAATGGCCTTTGGTTTGGCCCAGACATGCTCCTTCACTCTGTAGCAAATCCTTCATTCAGAAGGTCTGGGTCTCCTCTATTCCTTTCCTGAGTTCATAGTGGTGATCTGCAGGCTTCACAAGGATGTTGTTATGGCCAGCACATAGTGGGTGCTCATTAAAGATATGCTATGTGAACATGTGAATGGTTCCTTCCCTGCTGGGGTGCAATAGAACACTCAGTAGACAAAGATGCTGCCGCCACCTAGCCATGGCTGTGGGCAAGTCACTTCACATCTCTGAGCTTCAGTTTCTTTACCTTTAAAGTGGGGATAATAATGCCTACACTTCACAAGGATATAAAGGAGATGCATGTGACTAGTACAGAACCTAACACAAAGTTCAACATATTCATTCTCAGTCTCCATCCGTCAAGCCTGAAGAAGTCTCAAGTTCCTGGTCATCATCCTCCTGCTATCTTAGTCTGGTATCTAGACCAAAATGACCTCTGCCTAGGGTCCCCTGTATTGTTCAGGAGGCAGTGTGGAGAGGAAACAACCTAGGTTTGAATTCTGACACCAGCACTTCTGAACTGTATGAATTTGGACCTGTCTGCCTACTTGTGAAAGGAACATAATGTCACTTACCTCATAGGGCTGCTGTGAGGATTCAATGAAATGAGTGTAAAGTGAATTAGATGACACCCCAAATCTGATGACTGTTAGGACTTGCCTGGTGAACAGAAGTGCTGATGTGTGTTCCTGAAAACCATGCCTGTGATTGTGCTGCCCTCCTGTGGACAGAGGGCACACAGCCCAGCAAAGGGACCACCCATCCTCACACACACCCGACCAAGGGCTTGGTGGGAGAAATCCCATCACACACAAGGCACTTTTCTTCTTTGCTAGGGAGCTCATGCTTTGTTCTGAAATATTTAGGGAACATCTAAACCAGAAATTCTTAGAATTAATGTGGTTGTTAGAGTACAGATCAGTTGACTCAATAGGTCTGGGGTAGAGACAAAATCTTTAATAAGCTTCCAGATGATACCGATGCTACTGGTCCCCAGACCACTCTGAGTAAAGGTCTTAAGTACAATATAGCAGTGACATGACAGGAACTATTTATTAAATGCTTAACTTACCCTGTGCCAGTTACTGAGAGAGCCAGGTAACCTATATTAAGTTACATAGTCTTCAAGACTGTGAGGTAGGTACTGCTGATCATTTCTCAGAGGAGGAAACTGCAGCACAAAGAGAGAAAGTACGTGGCTATCTCACACAGCCTGTAAGGGGAGGGCCTTGGGTTCTAATTTAGACAGTCTGGCTCTAAAGCCTAATAGAAAGAAGACTCCCGAGAGTGTGTAGAGGATGACCAAGGGAGAGACTATGGTAAGAAACCAGCAAGGGTACTGAGTGAGCTAGCTGACAGATGAGGCCTAAGCTATGGCAGGGGCTGTGGGATGGAAAACAGGAGACAGAAAAGAGCATGGGTATGGGTTTGGTGGTAAGCCAGATATGGGTATAAGAGGGAGTCATCTAGAGAGCTCTGTGTGTCTGGTTTGGACAATGGAGAGATGGTGGTACCTACCACTTACAGAGCAAGGGAACATGGAAGGAAGAACAAGTTTTAGGGGGAAGGTGAGTTTGGTTTCAGGAATGGTTAATATGAGTGGCTTTTTGGTCATCTGGGAGAGATAGAAGGAGGAAGACAGATCTAAGTATCTAGAGCTCAGGAGATGATCTGGGTTGTGGACAAAATTCTGGTATTGGCTGATGTGAAGCCATGAGTGCCTGAACTCACGTGAACAGTGCACAAACTGTCCTGTTCTGGGCCAAAGCTGACCATGCAAATAACTGGAAGAATGGGACTGGAATGTGGGTCTCCCTGGCTGCAGTAGAGGCTGGCTCTGCCCATTCCACTGGGATTCTGGATGTGGGGAGGAGGCAGAGCATATGATGCTGATGGGCTTCAGGAAAGGGGTTTCTAGAGCCCTATGGTGACTAAATCCAACAAACTGTCCCCTGCCCCCAGATCAACAGAAATAAGGACAACCCCATGGAGAAAGACAAGATCAATAAACATTGGGAGATATTTATTTTCTTTAAACAAGGTCATAAATAACAAAGAAACAAAGTAGGTCCCAGACTCTGGACCGTGCAGCAGGACAGGGATAGGAAGTTGTTGGGTGGAAAGGTGGAGGGGATTACGCATCACCTAAGACAGTCACAGAAAAGATGGGCTGCAGGAGACTGCCCCTTCCTGCCCTTGGAAATGGCGTGCCTGGGCAGTAGGGGGAGGCCGCAGTGCTGTGATGAGGCAGCCGGAAGAGCGCAAAGATTGAGGATGCTGGGCTGTACTGTTTCTATGAAGAGTGACATGGAAACCACAAATGGTGAAGATAAGCTGTGGGTCTAGAAGAGGCAAGCGGGCACTCTGCACACCTCCAGGGACCAATTATGAAAATGGTTAAATTTGATTCTTAAAAACAACTCCACAGGCTTTGGCCTATGGCTTTGTGCATGGGCTGTATTTAACCTGGGTTGTTCTGTGGCAGGTGAGGGCTCAAGAGGCCCCTGGAGCAGCCTGGCCTCAGCCCAGGGCAGGTGCCCAGACATGTGGGAGAGGGACAGTGGGCTCTCCCCAGATGGGAGGCCATGTGCTTGGACTGGCTGGACCTGATTTTCAGGCTGGTTTCTTGTGATGCTATCCAACACCCCTCCCCATTCCTAAGGATGGGATCCTGGCCTCTCTGGGTCTTCCAAGCCTGGAAGAGTAAGACTGGGATAAAAAGGTACCTGACTGGTATTTTATTTGAAAGGAAATATAAGGACCACCCTGTGCATGGTCCATCCCATGAGGTAGGGTAGGACCATACCAAGAACAATCTTAAGGAATGGAGGTCCCTGAGCCTGGGGAGACATTTGGACCCAGGTGCATTGCCTAATACCAGGAATAGGGGCCCAGGGTGGCAGTTCTGATGGAGGCTTCACCCTAGGCAAGGTAAGAAGAACAGGCAGGGGCTACCCCTGAACAGGGAAGGGGTGGGAGCTGGGGAGCCTTGGACTAAGTTGGTCGAGGTTGGTCAAAGGCCCTGGAAAACAATGCTTTTGGCAGGAATACACAAAAGGGTTTGTACATCTGGGGATGCCCGTCTATAGGGAGCCGGTGTCACATGGTCGGGCGGGATGGTGAGGAGGAGACAGCGGCATCACAGTGGCCTCTGGTGCGATGTATTTACAACAGAGCTCAGTGTTGGGGGAGGGACGGATAGCAGGTTACTAACAGCCAGGAAACACACTGTGAAGAATGGAAAGAGAAGGAAAACAAATGTGACCATTACTAGTTTTCTCCTGCTCACACTGTCTCCTCCAGAAAGCCCAGGCCTTCATGATCACAAGGCCCCTGCAGATTGTCCGACCTCCCCACAGCCCCATCTAGGTCTAGACACAGGGTCTGTGAAGTGGTGATATGACCAAAGCTCCAAATGGTCCAGGGGCCCCAGACACTATTATTATCAAGAAAAACTAAGTCTTTACTTTTGATTCCTGGTATCCATCAATAGTTAGTTGCTTGAGGGGTGGTTTCGCATAAAGGAGTCACTTGTACCAGGCTCCTGTCATCATTTCCAATGCCGACCCTGCCCTGTGATCCTCACATCCCAGGCCCTGGCATTTAGAGTTTTCTAATGCAGAAGCAATTTCTTTTCTTCAACATTTCTTCTTCAAATTCCTAAAGGTAGGGAACCAGTTCCCCTGGACCCTCACCAAAATTAGGACTTTCCAACTGGCAGGTATGACTCATTGGGTTTGTGGGCTGAGAATCAGGGACATTCTGTAGCACAGATCAGGAGTTCCCTAAGGTGGGGGCCTAGTCTGTGTGGTTTGGTAATCATGCCTCTCTTACTCCTCCTCCTTGACAGAGTCTAACTATGTCTCCCTAATCAGATGAAGAGCTTCCTAGGGTGAGAGGCACCCTTTTCCCTTTAAACCAGTGGTTCTCAACTGTTAGTGATTTTGTCTTCCTTGAGACATTTGGTAAAACCTAAAGACATTTTTCCTTGCCATAACTTTGAGTGTGTATGTTGGAGTGCTACTGGCTTCTAGTGCGTTAGAAGCTAGGGATGCTGTCAAACATCCTACAATGCACAAGACAGGCCCCCAAATGTCAATAGTACTGAGGTTGAAAACCCAGCTCTGGATCTCTATACAGCTTCCATGGCCTGCCCAGCCTTCCTCAGCAGCAGGGCAGGAGATGGCACACAGAACTTACCTAAGAGCTTGGAAAAAGACGGATTCCCACCCCAGCCTCCTCAGACAAGGGGCACCTCAAGAAGTGGGGGGATTTCTTTAAGAAGTCAGGTGGAGTAGGGACTAGGCATAATTTAATCTCATCTCTGCAACAACCCACTGGACCAAAGCACACAGAAACAATCAACCATGGCTTAACAAAAACACACATACTTGGTTCCATGTTGAGGAGGAAGAAGAAAGGCATGGTGACCCAAACTGGGCAGGGGTAAGGTAGAGATATTTACAACATTACAAATATCTTTTTGCTGTGGTTGGCCAGCACTGCTGGGCTCTTTAAACCTGTGTTACTTCCTTACCACTGGAATCCACCGATGGGCTCTGCAAACCTGTGCCGGATCAGGAAAGTGGCAACAGCTTCAGCTACCTGGAAAAGGGAGAGATATTCCAGGCTATGTGACATTAACAGTGGGGATCACCTCTGGAGGTCCTGTATGCTTTTTTGGGAAGGTTAGGCTCTATAGTGGACTTATGGGACCTGCTGGATTTGAAATCTAAAGGATCTGAGTCCTGGCAGGGCCAGGGAGACTCTTCCCCACCGTCCTTGCCAGGGATAGCTCCAGAGAAGTCAAGGGGAATGATGTGAAGGCTTATTTATCCCTGAGAATTACAAAGCATCTTATTCCCATAGGAGGAGTACATATTAACTACTAACTACTAACTATAGTTTAGGAGGCTGTTTCTACCCCAATTTTCCCTTTTTACACCTGGCTTTTGGGAAAAAGAGAGAAGCAGAGCTCAAGATCTTAACCAGAGTGACCTGGGATGAAACGGCAAGGTGTCAGTGGCTCCTCAGCACATACACAGAAAGCTAAGACCATAAGCAGCTGCTAGGGAGAGGTTTGGGGAGATGGTGCAAGTTGTATCTGCATAGGCCCCACAAAAGCTGCTGAGGGCAACACAGGCTAACTCAAGGGTTTGTACTATTTTCTGTGAGAGCCAAGGTTACTCTCACAGCTGTCCTTCAACAGTCACAGAGCATCAGACTCACCTTGTCGGGGGCATCCTCATGGACTGCGTGGCCACACTGGGGTAGGACCTGCATCTGGAACTTTCCTGGAGAGGAAACAAATCCAGGTGATCTCAGGGACTAAAATGATCCCTTCCTGGGGTGCCTGGGTGGCTCAGTCAGTTAAGCATCTGACTCTTGGTTTTGGCTCAGGTCATGATCTCACAGTTCATGAGTATGAGCCCACATCAGGCTTTGCACTGACAGTGTGAAGCCTGCTTGGGATTCTCTCTTTCCCTCTTCCTCTCTCCCCTCCCACACTTTGTTTTTCAAAAAAACAAAAAAACAACAACAAAAAAAAACCATAAATAAAATGGCCCTTTCCTTACCAGCTCTGCAGTCTCACAGGCTACACTAGGAGTTCAGAACCTCCCTAACTACTACCCTCCCCAACAGTCTAGACCCAATCACCAAGGCTTGAGGAGAATGTAACCTTAGGCAAATGATTTTCCCTTCATTTTTTCCTTTGGCATGCATTTACTTTGGGCCAGACACACAGGAAGAAACAGTTCCTGTTTTCAGGGGATTTATAGTCTTGTAAGGGAACACAAAAAACAAAATTTTAATGTAGCATGTGGTTCCTATGATAAAAGAGTACACGGAACTGGAAAAACATAGGAAAGGAGGCTTCACAATCAAATAAGGATATAGGAAGGCTTCCCACACAGAGCAGGGCGGGGGGGGGGGGGGGGGGGGAGAAGCCTATACAAAGGAAAGGAGGATGAAATGGCATTTGCTCCTGGAAATAAAAAGGTTGACATGGAGCTCATGAGAGTTAACAATGAGGCTGGAGAGGAGAGCAAGGACCATACCATTAAAGGTTTTGTAAGCTATGTTAAGGATTTTGAAATTTATTATAACAAGAGTAAGTTTCCATTTGAGTGCTTAACTATATGCCAGACTATACTAACCACTTTCTCACACTTGTAGAACATCGTAAGCTCACCATTAATGTGATAGCTATTAAGAGTGAACCAAGATAACTGATAAAGCAAGATCCCAAAGCAGACCAAAGGATATGGGACCTAAGTAGACAGAACAGACTCTCAGAGCCTAAGTGGCTCTATTACAAAATAAGGCAATATGCTCTGAAGTCCTCTGGTCATCACATTCTAGGATTCTTACTCCAATTACACAGTGCTTTAAAATTTTTTCAAAATACTCTTCTATCCATTTTTTTAGTTGATTCTCAATCTACCCTATAAAACTGAACAGGACAAACACTGAAATTCTTTTCTGAGATAATGAAACTAATACCATGGTTAGTCATTTGTCCAAGTCTGCTTATTTAATCAATAGAGGAACTAAGACCATTCCATTCAGTAAGGCCCAACTTATGCCCATCCTCTTGCTGTAGTCTGCCCCTGGGTGCTCCAGCCTAGTTCAGCCTAATCTCCTCCCTCTTGTATCTCCTAAGGTACTACTACTAACACATATGGATCCAAACAGAGCAGCTTGTGCCCCTCTTGTTTTGTAAGCTTATATTTTATATGCCACTGGTGGCTTGCCTTCCCAAGAGTATTCCATTTCTGTAAAACAGAGCCTAATATCATTACTTGCTCTATTATTCCTAATAGAGCCCAACACAGGGCAAGACACTGAGTTAGTGTTTAGTAAGTCTTAATGAGTAACTGAGCGAATGACCTGATAACACAACTCCAATCACCCTGGGCTTGATGTCTAGGATGCATTTTTTTTGTTCCTACATACTAACAACATTGTACCTGGTAAATAAAATAACGATCATGGGTAATCCTCACAATTATTCTATGAAGTGGGCATATTTCCAAACGCTTCCCTCTAATTTTACAGATGAAGAACCTTATGTTTAGACAGCATAAAGTATTTACCCAAGTAGTATCATGAATGAATGCTAGGTTTCTAGGAATCTATAACTAACTTAGCAGGTTTAAACACAATGCTGGGAAGGCTGTGGTTTGGATCTATGCCAACTTGGCCATTTCTCTTTGTTTTATGGGATGTCCCTCACTTCAGCCATTTACTTTCTATACTCAAGGGATGCTTTGAAAGAGAAAGTAGTCTTGGCATAATCCTTACTTACTGGGGAAATAGCAGGAAATCATGAGTACTTCCTGAATATAATGAAGCCATCATTTGTCAGACTTACTTCACACACATTTTCTCAGTTAAATACCAAATAAATGTATTAAGATATAGCATTATTTCCATTTTACAGATGAAGAAACTTGGGATTAAAGAAGTTAGCAATTCATTCAACCACAACACTAGTAACAGTGACTCACCACCCAGGACTGTCTGATTTCAAGGCTGGTGATCAATAATGGTTTCTTTCAAATGCTATTCAGTCCAGATCAACTGCTTTCAGATAGTCTCAGGGGCCATATCTGATTCTTGTCTGTCTAGCATTACGCATAGGTCTTAGATAGAAAGACTGCTTAGGAAAGATTTGCTTGAATTGAATTGAAGGAAAGATGTCTAAGCTCAAAATTACCAACATCAGTGCCATAAAACTCACACAGTCCCAGACCATGGTCTTGCTCCAGGCTTTAGGCTACTTCAGGTAGAGGAAGGGTAGGGGAGAAGTGCCTGGGTCCAGGATGTAATAATCATTCAGGAGCCTTTGAACAACTATTGTGAGGGAATACAGTCCCTTTTACTGTGGAGAGCTTGAGGACAGCTAAAAGAACAATTTGAGCCCATGAACATCCAAGTAGAGATGTCCAACAGGTTTGATATATGGGCCAGGTCTACAGCTCAGGAGAGAGGTATGAGTTGGATGTTTAGCTTTGGGAGTTATCAGGGTATAAACAGAAGCCATGAGATTGCCCAGAGAGAGTAAGCAGAAAAAAAAGAAGGTCAAGAACAGAATCTGGTTAAGACTGAAAATTTGGCCTTAGAGTTAGCACCTCTTCTTCCCATACCTGAAAAGATGTCAATGCCTATTGACTTCACCTTTACCAAACTTTTCATCTATACTAAAGCAAGAGCCTCCACTTCCATCTGGCCAACACACCTGGACCTGAACACAATATGTCACTTTTCTACTCATTATACCTCATGATCCCTGTGAAGCTGCCATCAACTTTCTCATTTTATAGACTGAGAAATTTTATACTCGTTTTATAGGGTGGTAAAATGAGTAGGAAAGAAGCAGTACTCAAAGTCAGTTCTCCCAACCTCAGAGTCTGCTTTTACCACCTCACCAGGCTATCTTCTAAACACAGTTTACATCTTTATGCATTCTATTATCCTGGATCTTTTCCTTTCCTATGAATTCCAACAATGATAAAAATACTGATCAGTAGGGGAGCCTGGGTGGCTCAGTCAGTTAAGCCTCTGACTTTGGCTCAGGTCATGATCTTGTGGTTCACAAGTTTGAGCCCTGAGTCGGGGTCTGTGCTGACAGCTCAGAGCCTGGAGCCTTCAGATTCCTTGTCTCCCTCTTTCTCTGCCTGTTCCCTGCTCACGCTCTGTTTCTATCAAAAATAAATTAAAACATTAAAAAAATTTTTTTTAATTTTTAAAAAAAATTTTAAATTTAAAAAAATTTTTTAAAATTAAAAAAAATACTGATAAGTATTCAGAATATCTCCTTTCACAATATTATATATTTATAGGGTACTTTATGGTTTACATTGCTCTCTGCAAAGACACATTCTCATTTTAATCCTTACAACTCTGAGATGTAAATGGTAATTAAGTCCCATTTTTAGATGGCAAAAAAAAAAAAAAAATGAAGCTCAGAAAAGGGAAATATTTGCCTATAATCAAATAGTGGGTCAGGAATGGATGTTGATGTCAAGTTTCAGGTAACTCAAAGCTCATTAATTTCCACATGACTATGTCCCTTTCTCTGCCCTTAGAGAAAGACCTGGAGACAAAATTTCTTGATGACTTACCTTGCATTTGGCCAATAGTCAGATCCTTATCCAATCTATCAACACCTAGAACAAAATAGGAGAATCCGGAAGTAGCTTACTAGAAAAGGCTGTGCGAAACAGGTTTTGCTATTCAAGTAGGAAAAACTGCCACAAACTTGTAAACATGATGACATTATCAACTCGTGTTAATGCCAATCCCAACTCCTTGAGGGTATAGGCTCACCACATGAAGCTTTCCAGAATGAGGTTCCCTTGCAATCTTTTTGCTCATTTAAACTGGTTTCTGAAAACAGGGTTTTACTTTAAAAATTTTCATTATACTCAGAATATCTTTATACCACTCTAGAAGGCCTTGGGCTTAACCAGGGATTGAAGGCAAGCCAGAATTAAGCTATCCCAGATGAATGCTTATGCTTAGTTAGGTTTAGGGATTTGGTATGGAGAGGAGAAAAGCACAAATGAGTGAGGATGGGACTTTACTTTGGAAGTCACTACCCACTTGATGAGTAGTTTTAACAAGGACATATTCAGATGATGATATACCTACGCTGCTATGGACTGAACTGTGTCCTCCTCCCCCCAATTCATACGTTGCAGCCCTAATCAACAATGTGACCGCATTTAGAGATATGGAAATAATTAGGGTCAAAATGAAGAAGTAATTAAGGTTAAATGGGGTCATTTGGGTAGGACCTTCATATGACAGGATTAATATCCTTTTAAGAATAAACACCAGGGAGCTTACTCTCACTCTCTTCTGCCATATAAGGACATAGTGAGAAAGCAGTTGTCTGCAAGCCAGTAAGAAAGCTCCCACCAGAACTTGACTGTGCTGGTACCCTGATCTCAGACTTCTTCCAGAACTGTGAGAAAATAAATTCACTGTTTAAGCACCCAATCTATAATATTTTGTTATGGCAGCCTGAGCTAATACATACACATACACACTTACCAGCCAAGAGCAGCAATTTAGGAATAGGACAACTAAGAAAGAGATTGGATAAGCCTCGGAACCAGCCATCCCAGTATTTTTCTGTTTTCGCCAGTTCAATTCTCCAAGTGTACGGATGGTCTTTCTTGGTCTGGAGGAATAAGAGCAAGTTCTGAGTCTCTGAGGGCAACCCCTGGAGGAACAGGATAATAACTAGGTCCCTGGGAAAAGGAAAGGGAAGGAAACTAGCACTTATTAAGGGCCTACTATGTCCCAGACATTTTCACATACACTTAATCAATTATAACAGTCTTGTGATATAGGTTATTGTTGTAATTCCCATGTTTAAATAACTAGAAGTTTACTTTTTACTTCTATTAATTTCAGTGAACTTAGGAAACTTTCTTAAAGTCACAAAGCTAGTAAATGGTAGAGCCAAGACTGAGCTTCTCTTATATCCATTTGGCGAAAAGAACATATCCATCAAAAGAATAATTACATGGGAATGCAAGCTGGTCAGACACTCTGAAAAACAGTATGGAGGTTCCTCAAAAAACTAAAAATAGAACTATCCTACGACCCAGCAATTGTACTACTAGGTATTTATCCACGGGATACAGGTGTGCTGTTTCAAAGGGACACATGCATCCCCATGTTTATAGCAGCACTATCAACAATAGACAAAGTATGGAAAGAGCCCAAATGTCCATCGATGGATGAATGGATAAAGAAGACATGGTATATATATACAATGGAGTATCACTCGGCAATCAAAAAGAATGAAATCCTGCCACTTGCAACTACGTGGATAGAACTGAAGGGTGTTATGCTAAGTGATATTAGTCAGAGAAAGACACAAATCATATGACTTCACTCATATGAAGACTTTAAGAGACAAAAGAGATGAACATAAGGGAAGGGAAACAAAAATAATATAAAAACAGGGAGGGGGACAAAACAGAAGAGACTCCTAAATATGGAGAACAAACTGAGGGTTGCTGGAGGGGTTGTGGGAGGGGGGATGGGCTAAATGGGTAAGGGGCATTAAGGAATCTACTCCTGAAATCATTGTTTCACTATATGCTAATTTGGATGTAAATTTTAAAAAATAAAAAATAAAATTAAAAACATTTAAAAAAAGGATAATTGCAAAAAGCACAGTGCAGTATGAAAAAAATGCTGATGATATACTATTAAGAGAAAGAAGCAGAGTATAACATGTCATCTAAGTGAGCATTACTACTGGAAAAATGTGGTACATAGAGAGAAGGAACTGGAAGGAAAAAGGGAAAATACGTTGATTTGTTAGAACATTTTTTCTTATATTTTGATTAATAATAATGATATAATGTCCCTGCCATAGTTATCTGAAAAAGGAAACCTGACACAAATATTACAAAATATATCTGTTAATATAGGGGAAGGGAAGGAAAAATAAGATAAATACAGAGAGGGAGACTCTTAAATCCAGAGAACAAACTGACGATTGCTGGAAAGGAGGTGGGTGGGGAGATGGGTTAAATGGGTGATGCGCATTAAGGAGGGAACTTTTCAAGATGAGCAATGGGTGTCATAGGTAAGAGATGAATCACTGGGTTCTACTCCTAAAGCCAAGACTACACTGTATGTTAACTAGAATTTAAAAAAATCTATATCTATATCTATATCTATATCTATATCTATATCTATATCTATATCTATATCTTAAATCCTGATATATAGTAGACAGGCACAAAGTATGCACTCATCAAATACAAGCTGAACAAATAAATGATGCTCTATACTTTTCTGGATCACTGAAAATTTGACATATTATAATTGAAATAAACAATTGGGATACCACAGCAACCACAATATGAAAACCTAGAAGTGAACATGAGACAGCAACATACTGTGTTAGAGATCATTAGATGATTAAGATGTCCATACCACCCAAAACGATCTGCAGATTCAAAACAATCCCTATCAAAATCCCAATGACATTTTTACAAAAATAGAAAAATTCATCAAAAATTCATATGGAATCTCAAGGGACCCCAAATAGCCAAAACAATTTTGAAAAAGAACAAAATTGGAAGACTCATGCTCTCTAATTTCAAAACATATTGCAAAGCTACAGTAATCCAAATCTCATGGTATTGGTCTAAAGACAAAGAGACCAATGGAATACACTAGACAGCCCAGAAATAAACTCTCACATATATGGCTAAATGATCTTTAAAAAGGGTCCAAGATGATTCAATGGAGAAAGGATAGTTTTTTCAAGTGGTGTTGGGAAAACTGAATATCCACATGCAAAATAATGAAGTTGGATAATACACAAATTTAACTTAAATGGATAAAGACCTAAATGTAAGACCTCAAACCATAAAACTTCTAGAAGAAAACATAGAGGAAAGCTTCATGTAGTTTTTCATGACATTGAATTTGACAATGATTTCTTGGTTATAACACAAAAATCAGAGGCAACAAAAGCAAAATTAGATAAATGGACTACATTAAACTAAAAAAAACTTCGGCACATCAAAGAACACAATCAACAGAGTGAAAAGGTACAGAATGGGAGAAAATATTTACAAATCATATGTCTGATAAGGGGTTAATATTCAGAATATATAAGGAACTCCTACAACTCAATAGCAAAAAAAAAAAAAAAATCAAACAAACTGAATAAAAAAATGAGCCAAGGACATGAACAGACATTTCTCCAAAGAAGATATACAAATGGCTAATAAGTACACAAAAAGATACTTAACATCACTAATCATCAGGGGAATGCAAATCAAAGCCACAATAACATATCACTTTGCACCTATTAGGATGGCTATTATCAAAAAAGACCAAATAACCAGTGTTGGCAAAGATATGGAGAAACTGGAACACCTGGGGCACGGTTGGTGGGATTACACAATGGTACAACCACTATGAAGACAGCATGGAAGTTACTCAAAAATTAAAAATAAAACTACCATATTATCCAGCAATCTCACTTCTGGGTATATATCCAGAAGAAGTGAAAGCGGGGTCTTGAAGAGATATTTGCAGACCCATGTTCATAGCAACATTACTCACAACAGTCAAGAGGTGTAAACACTCCAAATGTTTATTGATGGATGAATGGATAAACAAAATGTACTATATACATATTATTTAGCTTAAAGAAGGAGATTTTGTCACATGCTACAACACAGAGGAAACGTGAAGACGTTTTGTTAACTAAAGCCAGTTACAAAAAGACAAATACTGATTCTACTTCTATGAGGTATCTAAAGTAGTGGAATTCATACAAACAGAAAGTAAAATGGTAGGTATGGGGGAAAAGGGAAATTGTTTAATGAGTATAGAGTTTCAGATATGCAAGATGAAAAAGTTCTGGAGATCTGTTTCACAACAGTGTGAACACTACCGAATTATACACTTAAAAATGATTGAGGTGGTGGGGCGCCTGGGTGGCTCAGTCAGTTGAGCATCCATCTCTTGATTTTGGCTCAGGTCATGATCCCAGAGTAGTGGGATCGAGCCCTGCATTAGGCTCTGTGCTGAGCATGGAGCCTGCTTAGGATTCATACTCTCTGTCTGTCTCTCCTGCCCTTCTCCCCTCTTGCGCACTAAAAAAAAAAAAAAAAAAAAAAAAAAGATTAAAGTGGTAAATTTTATGTTATGTATTTTTTAAACCAAAATATAAAAAAGGAAAGAAAAAGATCATGGGGTGGGTAGTCAGGAAACTTGGGTCTTCCAGTTCTCACTAAAGTGCTGCATGGGCAACACTTCCCATTTATGAGCCATTTCTAATAGATTTCCACAGTCAGAGACAGCAAGACCCTCTTCAATGCACAATGTACTTCATGTGCAAATGACAAATTTAAGGTAAGGGAACTTCCAAAGATAATAATACTATAAAAAGAAATTTTAAAAAAGGAGTTCATCTCAAGTCCTAAAAATGTAAAAATAAAAAATCTGGATAGAATTAAGAGTTGCTCCTTTATTTAGGCTTATGATAATAAATCTTTTCTCTGGAGAGGTGGATCATAAAGTTAGTTTAGTTTGATGCCTTCCTCTGACAAATGGTAATAAAACAGATTGATGTAAGAAACCAAATAGATGAACACGGGGGGGGGGGGGGGGAAGAGAGGCAAACCAGAAAACAGACTCTTAACTACCAAGAACAAACTGAGGGTTGCTGGAGGGGAGGGCAGAGGGATGGGTTAAATGCATGATAGATATGAAGGAAGGCACTTGGGATGAGCATGGGATGTTATATTATATGTAAGTGATGAATCACTAAATTCTACACCTGAAACTAATATTACACTGTATGTTAACTACTGGAATTTAAGTAAAAACTTGAAAGAAGAAAAAAAAGAAAAAAAAAGAAAAAAAAAAACAAATCGATGTAATGAGATCTAATTGTTGGATAGGAGAAGCAGAAAGCTGGCTACCAATTTTCCTGGTATGTTCACCTGGGCAGGATGCGATTCTCCACACAAGGGCATCAACCACAGGCTTTGCATTATTTTTCAACACCTCACTTGGAAAGAACTTAAGAAGATAGGCTTTGGGTCAGTCAGACCTGACTTAATGCAAATCCCAGCTCCACCATCAACTAATTCATGGTGGGTCCCTTGGGAAAGTTACCTAACTTCTCCAAGCCTGTTTTCTTAGTTATTAAGTGGGCAACACAAAATCTCAAAGGATTGTTGTAAAGATGAACTAAAAATACTCATGTATGTAAAACAAGAGGAACATGGTCTGGCATACAACAAGTAATTAAAACACCAAAATCTTAAGAATATGGGATTTCAATAATCTTGAAAAAGAAGAACAAAGTTGGAAGACTTATACTTCCCGATTTCAAAACTTACTACGAAGCTACAATAATGAAGACTGTGCACTTGCTTATAAGGATAGACATATATATATATAATGGAACAGAAATGAGAGTCCAGAGACAAAGCCTGGCATTTATGGTCATTTGATTTCCAACAAGGGATGCAAGACAAGTAAATGGGAAAGAGAGGTCTTACCAACAAACGATACCGAGACAGCTGGACATCCACATGCAAAAGAATGAAGTTGCACCCCCAACATCATACTATACACAAAAATTAACTCAAAATGGATCATAGACCTAAATATAAGTGCTAAAACTAGAAAACTCTTAGAAGAAAACATACACATAAACCTTTGTGACCCTGGGCTAGGCAAAACCTTCTTAGATATGGTGCAAGAAAATAGTAACTAGATAAAATAAATTTCTTCAAAATCAAACTTATGTACTTCCAAGAACATCATCAAGAACATGAAAAGACAATCTGTGTAACAGGACAAAATATCTGCAAATCAGGGACTTGTATCTAGAATATATAAAGAACTCCTACTATTCAATAATAAAAAGATAAAATACCCTACTGAAAAAATGGGCAAAGGATCTGATTATACATTCCTCCAGAGAGAAAATGGATAGTAAGCCCATGAAAAGATGTTCAACATCAATAGTCATCAGGAAAATGTAAATCAAAACCACAAGAAGATACCACTTCATACCCATTAGGATGGCTATAATCAAAAAGAGAGACAATATTACAAGTGCTGACAAGGATGTAGAAAACTCATACACTAGTGGTGGCAATATAAAGTGCTGCAGGCATTTTGGAAGATAGTCTGGCTACTCCTCAAATGATTAAACACAAAGTTAGCATCCAGCAATTTCACTTGTAGGTGCATACCCGAGAAAAATAAAAACCTATGTCCACACCAAAACTTGTACACCATTGTTCATACCAGCATTATTCATAACAGACAAAAAAGTGAAAACGATCCAAATGTCCATCAACTGATGAATGGATAAAAACTGTGGTCTATCCATACAAAGTGGTATTATTCAGCTATAAACAGGAATGAAGTTCTAATATATGCTACAACATGGATAAACCTTGAAAACATTATGCTAAGGTAAAATAAGCCAGTCACAAAAGAGTATATATTATTGATTCCATTTATATTAAATGTCCAGATTAGGCAAATCTAAAGAGACACAAAGTAGATTAGTGGATGCCTACGGCTGGGAAGGTTGAGGAGAAATGGGAAGCAACTGCGAACAGGTATGACATTTCTTTTACAAGTGATGAAAAATGTTCTAAAATTAGATTGGGATGGTTGCACAATTCTGAGACTCTACTAAAAACCACTGAATTGTATACTTTGGGTGAGTTACCTCTCAATAAAACAATTAAAAAAAAGAGAGATTTACACGTAAAGGAATACCACCTGAATAACTGAAGTTTATTGCTTTAAGGACCAAAAATTAAAGTTTCCCTTTTCTTTTCCGTATTTTAATCATTTTGTATTAGACATCACCCTCCACCACCAATGTATACCTTGTATTCTTTCACACACCAAAATGGATGCAATAGAACTCTTATGTATGTCTCAGGATCATTTCAAACACCACTTTTTTTTTTTTTTTTCAACGTTTATTTATTTTTGGGACAGAGAGAGACAGAGCATGAACGGGGGAGGGGCAGAGAGAGAGGGAGACACAGAATCGGAAACAGGCTCCAGGCTCTGAGCCATCAGCCCAGAGCCCGACGCGGGGCTCGAACTCACGGACCGCGAGATCGTGACCTGGCTGAAGCCGGACGCTTAACCGACTGCGCCACCCAGGCGCCCCTCAAACACCACTTTTTATATTATGTTGTAACATAGATGCTCCTAAGAGGGGCTCTAAATGGCCCCTGGCTACCATACTTTAGAAGTTGTGACTGTTGCCAACTAATCTTTGACAAAGCAGGAAAGAATATCCAATGGAAAAAAGACAGTCTCTTTAACAAATGGTGTTGGGAGAGCTGGACAGCAACATGCAGAAGAATGAAACTAGACCACTTTCTTACACCATTCACAAAAATAAACTCAAAATGGATAAAGGACCTGAATGTGAGACAGGAAACCATCAAAACCGTAGAGGAGAAAGCAGGAAAAAACCTCTCTGACCTCAGCCACAGCAATTTCTTACTTGACACATCCCCAAAGGCAAGGGAATTAAAAGCAAAAATAAACTACTGGGACCTCATGAAGATAAAAAGCTTCTTCGGCACTGCAAAGGAAACAATCAACAAAACTAAAAGGCAACCAACAGAATGGGAAAAGTTATTTGCAAATGACATATCGGATAAAAGGCTAGTATCCAAAACCTATAAAGAACTCACCAAACTCCACACCTGAAAAACAAATAACCCAGTGAAGAAATGGGCAGAAAACATGAATAGACACTTCTCTAAAGAAGACATCCAGATGGCCAACAGGCACATGAAAAGATGCTCAACGTCACTCCTCATCAGGGAAATACAAATCAAAACCACACTGAGATATCACCTCACACCAGTCAGAGTGGCCAAAATGAACAAATGAGGAGACTACAGATGCTGGCGAGGATGTGGAGAAACAGGAACCCTCTTGCACTGTTGCTGGGAATGCAAACTGGTGCAGCCGCTCTGGAAAACAGTGTGGAGGTTCCTCAAAAAATTAAAAATAGATCTACCCTATGGCCCAGCAATAGCACTGCTAGGAATTTACCCAAGGGATACAGGAGTGCTGATGCATAGGGGCACACGTACCCCAATGTTTATAGCAGCACTTTCAACAATAGCCAAATTATGGAAAGAGCCTAAATGTCCATCAACTGATGAATGGATAAAGAAATTGTGGTTTATATACACAATGGAATACTACGTAATGATAAAGAATGAAATATGGCCTTTTGTAGCAACGTGGATGGAACTGGAGAGTGTTATGCTAAGTGAAATAAGTCATACAGAGAAAGACAGACATCATATGTTTTCACTCCTATGTGGATCCTGAGAAACTTAACAGAAGACCATGGGGGAGGGGAAGGAAAAAAAAAAAAAGGTTAGAGAGGGTGGGAGGCAAACCATAAGAGACTCTTAAAAACTGAGAACTGGGGCGCCTGGGTGGCGCAGTTGGTTAAGCGTCCGACTTCAGCCAGGTCACGATCTCGCGGTCCGTGAGTTCGAGCCCCGCGTCAGGCTCTGGGCTGATGGCTCAGAGCCTGGAGCCTGTTTCCGATTCTGCGACTCCCTCTCTCTCTGCCCCTCCCCCGTCCATGCTCTGTTTCTCTCTGTCCCAAAAATAAATAAACGTTGAAAAAAAAAAAATTAAAAAAAAACAAAACTGAGAACAAACTGAGGGTCGATGGGGTGTGGGAGGGAGGGGAGGGTGGGTGATGAGCATTGAGGAGGGCACCTGTTGGGATGAGCACTGGGTGCTGTATGGAAACCAATTTGACAATAAACTTCATATTAAAAAAAAAAAGTTGTGACGGTTTCTGTTGTAGTCAGTAAGTTTAATTTGCATTATTAACATTTTCTCCATCATTTTATTTTATTTTTCTTTACTGAGATATAATTGACATATAACATTGTGTAGGTTTAAGGTGTACAATGTGTTGATCTGATACATTTATATATTGCTATACTGTAACACCACAGTGACAGCTAACAGCTCTATCATGTCACATTATCATTTCTTTTTTGTGCTGGGAACAATTAAGACCTAGTCTCTTAGCAAGTTATAATAAATAGTATTGTTGCCTATAATTATTATGCTGTGCATTAGATCTCCAGGATCTATAGATCTACTAGTTGCAATAAGCAGTTTCTGTTGTTTGGGGTTTGTGTCCTTCCTCAAGTGTAGATTGTTTTAGCTATACTTCTTATTGCCTCATGTGTCTCAGTCTGCCCTCCTAATAAAAATGCTGGAGTTTATTAAACTGCATATAACTGGGCTTATAAAAAACTGCAAAGAAAAAATGAGCTGGAGTTAAAAATCAGAGGATCTGGATGTGTTTTAGTGCTAACATTTATATGTGACTGTAGGCAAGTATCTGTACCTGACTTATAAAAAACAGTGATAATATCTATAATGCAGAGCTAAAACGAGAACTCGGGACGATAAATGTGATGCACTTAGTATAGCTTGCAGCACATAAAAGACAAAAAGTAATTGGCAGTTTGTATCAGAGTCTCAAATCTACTAAATATTACTTGATTACCTTGGGCAAGTCTCTTCATCTCTGAGTCTCAGTTTCTTTTTGTTTTTTTTAATTTTTTTTTTTTAACGTTTATTTATTTTTGAGACAGAGAGAGACAGAGCATGAACGGGGGAGGGTCAGAGAGAGGGAGACACAGAATCTGAAACAGGCTCCAGGCTCTGAGCTGTCAGCACAGATCCCGACGCGGGGCTCGAACTCACGGACCGCGAGATCATGACCTGAGCTGAAGTCGGCCGCTTAACCGACTGAGCCACCCAGGCGCCCCTCTGAGTCTCAGTTTCTAACTGTTAACATGGGAGAAAAGAGCTCCCCTCACCTCACACAGTGTAGGGAAGGCAAATTAGTCATGCATTATTTATGTTTTTGTAAACTCCAAAGAGGTACAACAAATTATTTATTGATCTTAAGGATGACAGAAAGAACCTCATTAAATTAAAAATACTGTTTGATGAACATACAGTTGATGCTTGAACAATATAGGTTTGGACTGTGCAGGTCCACTTATACGCAGATTTTTTTCACTGAAAACAGTACAGTACTGTAAATGTAATTTTTCTTCTTCATGATTTTCTTAATAACATTTTCTTTTGTCTAGCTTACTTTATTGTAAGAATACAGTATTTGATACATATAAATATACAAATTATGTACTAATTAACTGTTTATATTATTGGTAAGGCTTCTGGTTAATAGTAGGTTATTGGTAATTAAGTTTTTGGGTAGTTAGTAGTTATACTTGGATTTGACAGTGTGGGGGTCAGTGTCCCTAACTCCCATGTTGTTCAAGGGTCAATGTACTCTCCTCCTTGCTAACAGTAGCATCTCCAAATGTAAAGGAATATGTGGTGTATACCAATTCCATTATTTGCCATTAGTAAAATGTTTATAATCCATCCCAGAAAGTCTGCTGCTCATGCTCACCAACCATTTCCAAGAAAAAAAAGTACTCTTTCCCACTATTATCCTCAAATCAAGTGCTCAACAAGTACTCACAGGACATTTGCTATGCACACAACTCCAAGCTAAATAATAAGGAAATTCGTATAGAACATCAGATCCTGTGCTTAAAATACACAGGTTATTTTTGTTGGGAGACAAATTCTCGTGAAATTAGAGGACATTGATTACGTATTCTAGAGATGACTACAAGAGACCATAGTATCTCTGAATGTGGTTTATGAAAAACAATTCTATAACTCAGCCATGACTTCAAAAAAGAGTGCTAAGTTATGTCATACAGACTCTCAGTGCTATACTGGAGAGGGACTGATATAAAATGAGGTCAGAAAACATCCCTTAAGAGATATACCTTGAAAGATAAGTAAGATCTAATGGGCTTAGCATAGACTAGTAGGAAATGAGATAAACCTCAGGAACAGAAGTAATGAGGTAAGAAAGAGCCTGATGAGAAAGCAAGCTGTTTGAGGGGAGGATATATACTGTGAAGTTTTATGTTCCAATTTGTCAGAGCTATCAATGGTGCCTTATATCCTATAGTTAACCTAAATATCTAGAACATCTTCGCCCCCTAAAATATCCAATGGCAAAAAAAGGACACGTCACCTCCCCTTCCCTACCCCCACACACTCTGAACCATTCCATACTCCATCCTTCCAAGAATGCCGGCTTTCACTCACCTCCATGTCATCCTCCTTTTTCCTCTTGTTTACTGACTCACTTCCTTCTTCGTCTTCTTCTTCTTCCTCTATGATTCCTTCCACTATAGATTTTGAGCCTTCTGGACTTGTAATTCCTTCACACCTAGGTTTTTTTTTTTTTAGAAAGTGTTATCATATATCTCTCTATTATATACAAATTATCTCAGAGATACTGATACTTATGGTCTTTTACAATCAAATGTCAGTTAAAATTGACCATGCTTCTGGGAGAAGGAGGATGTGAAACATGTGCATTTTAAAATGTATAGAAGTAGGCCAGGGCTATGGAAGGTCATGGCCAATGTAGGACTATACTCTGAGGGCTGGTTTCCAGTTCTTGCACCAATACTGACCCACAGAAGGGAGTAACCATTCCTTGAGTCATGGTGGCAACAGTTTTACTGGTATTATCTTATATAATTCTCATAACAATCCTATGAGGTAGCCCTGAAAAGTTAAAAAAAAAAAAAAATTGTCCAAGATCACCTGGCTCATTAGTACATGAGGCTGGGAGGCAAATCCAGACCCAATTAACATGACAGCATGGTACTTTTCTACTGTACCCTGTTTATAATAGAACAAGTCTCAAACAGAATGGTAAAAGGCCCCCACTTTTAATTGGCTAATAGAAACTGGCAATTACAATAACCATGGGCAGCTGAACCTTGGAGATTAGAACATATGATCCAACCAATTACTGTTGTTTTTCCTCTAAAAAACAATGTCTGTTATATAATTAGGTAGAAAAATTATTATTATATGACCAGATGGTACCATAATTCCTTTTAGAAAGAACTTGTTGGAAAAAGTACACTGACAATATTAAAGGTAAAAATCCCAAGAGCCTAGGTAGCAGCTAGTGCTAAGGTCTGTTCTGCATGATAAAGAAGAATCTGTTATTTTGTACTTGATAAGGGAGAGTGAAGGGAGAAGAGAAGAGACAATGAGATAAAAAGAGGTGGATAAACTGAAGGGCCACTGAAACTTCAGTGGTGGATTCTTAACAGTTATCACTTGTCCTTCCCTGTCTCCTCTACCAATCTCAGTAAAGTGTATGTTCATAAAATATTTTGTCAAGTGGGGGGGTTTTCTATGGGACTTGAGGTGTCAAATTTCACATCTAGGGTCAAAGTAGTATAACAAAGAAACAATATGTACTTTACATTTCCAAGCTATGGATTAGGAGGTTCAAGGGAATTTCACATAGATCAAGAAGGGCAGGAAGGTTCCATCTGATATCTATGTGACAATTAAAACATACACTATATACACAAGTTTACATATTAAGAGAAAACACTTAAATTTACATATTAAGTAAAATTTTACAATCACTGAACTACCTGAACACAAGCCATATAACTTCCTCATGAAATGCTTCATCACTACTTAAACAAGTCAGATCTTAAAATATTTAGGCATTAAAAAGTGGGCAGTCTCACAGCTTATTTGAATACTGCATGTGTCTGTCAGATATTACTACTCAAATTGCATTTTTAGGCATAAAATCCATAATATAGGGCTTGAAGTCAAATACACAGGAGACTGAATTTGAGCTGTTATTCACTAGCTGTGTGATCCGGGGAAAACTACTTTATCTTTCTGAACTTCTATTTTCTCATCTATAAAACAATACTTATCTTAAAGAGGTACTATAAAGACTAAATGAGGTAGTGCAAATGAGTTACTGAATCCACATAATGGTCATCAATGGTTACCAACACTCAAAAAAAGGAGATAACCAGACATTACATGCTTCCTATTGGCAGTATGTATTCTCACAAACAAAAAGCCAAAATAACAATAAATAAAGCTGAACCTAACCAAATCTCTGGATCTAACTAACAATTTACAAACAATACAGGGCACAAAAAAAAAACCAAAAAACAAAAAACACAAACAAACAAACAACAAACCCAAAAACCAAAAACTTGGGGTGCCTGGGTGGCTCAATTGGTTAAACATCTGACTCTGGGGTCTGACTCTTAATTTGATTTCGGCTCAGAACATGATCTCATGGTTTTTGAGACCCTCATAGGGCTCTGTGCTGACAGTGTGGGCCTGCTTGGGATTCTGTCTCTCTCTCTCTGCCCTTCCCCCACTTGCTCGCTATCTCTCTTGAAATAAAAAAATAATAAAAATTAAAAAAATAATAATACAGGGAAGAGAGAACATATTAAATTACACCTTCAGGAATCAATCAGCAAATCCAGATTGTGGAAAATTCTACAGGGCAAACAACCAGGTTTCTTCAACAAATAAATCTCAAGGAAAAAAAATGAGACAAAAGTGGAAACTAAATTAAAAGATACTTAAGAGATATAGTCAATTGATATATATCACTTTATTGTAATTCTGACTTGAACTGTAAGAAAATTATTTGTGAGACAATCAGAAACATGAATACTGAATAGACATTTGATGATATTAAGGAACTATTTATTTTTTTAGGTGTGATAATGGTACTGTGATTGTGTTTAAAGTGTCCTTACCATTGGAATATATTTCAAAAAATGTTGTGCTTAGGGTAAATAAACAGGGGCACAGATGAAAAAAGACTGGCCATGAGTAACTGTTGAAAATAGGCATTATGTACATTGGGGTTCATTGTATTATTCTACTTTTATATATTTGAAAATTTGCATAAGGTCTTAAAAATGAGAAGGTGTATATAAAATACCTTGTACCCAGCAAATAGCAGGCATTCAATAATACCATTATCATTTTCATCAACTCCTGTGCTCCCTGTTGTTCCCTTGGGCAACATTTTCTCAATTCATCTAAAGTTAATTTTCTGACTACATAGCAATACCCAGGACTCATGTAACCCTATCCAAGAAGATCAACTGGGCTAAATATTCTTAGCTTAGCCTTAGAATCTGGCTTTCACTCAGGTTATGCTAAAGCTTTTATACTGTAATTTCCTCACAATCAGGTTTGGCTAAGAAGGAGATTATTACCAGAATAAAATGATCACTTCTAGCACTAGAATGGACACTTAATTTTTAATATCCATTCTCTGGGATTTTTCACCTTTTAACACCCAGAGTTACAATAATATGGTAGTCCTGTATTATATAGGCTTTGGGATTTCTTCAAAAAAAAAAAAAAAAAAGTAAAGAAAGAAAAGCTATGCCGCTAGCCCAGCTGAGCTCATTTGTCAAAATTATCTAAAATAATAAAGGCATTCAGGATGGTAGGACAGGTATATAACAAAAAGCAATCTGTAATTCTCTCACCATGTTTCAGTCTCTAAAGAGCCCAATAGGGAAAAAATAAGACCTACTGTTTGACTTGGCCAACCATGGAGACACGGGCCGATTCCAAATTTCGAATCTGACCACTCTTCACACTAGAAAAGTGAGAAGGGAAAGAGGTTATTCAGCAACCATTTTATCACGTCACTAGGGTCAAACGAATAATTCTGCAGATTCTGTGGAACCTACTACAAAGTTGTGTTTGCCAATATAGCTTACTATGGAGATAACCACTACTTCCTACCTGGTTATTATGGCTATAAGCCAAGTAGTAAAAATTAGGTTAAAGACATTCAAGTCATTTCAGTTCTGCAAATATTTACCAGGAGGATACTATGTGCCAGGCCTATGTTCAAGAAGCAGGGGGGAGAAAGAAACACAGATAGTTTCAGTATAACAAAGGCAAGGTTCAACGGAATCACTTGATTCTGAATGAAGACATTAAAGAAAGCTCCCCAAAATGTCCTGCCTAAACTGAGGAGAAAAGAAGTTCAGTGGAAGATAAAAGAGGATGGTCTCGCGCTCTCTCTCTCAAATAAAATTTAAAAATGGGAGCCTGGGTGGCTCTGTTGGTTCAGTGTCCGGCTCTTGGTTTCAGCTCAGGTCGTGATCTCAGGGTCATAGGATAGAGCCCTGTGTTAGGCTCTGCGCTGAGCGTGGAGCCTGCTTAAGATTCTCTTTCTCCTTCTCCCCCTTTCCCCAGCTCAAGCTTGTTCGCTCTCTCTCTCTCTCTCTCTCTCCCCCCCTCTCTCTAAAAAAAGGGGGGGATGGGCAGAGCATTACAGACAGAGGGCACATTGTGAACAAAGGCACTGTGATGTGGAAAAGTCAGTAGGATGAGGACAGAGTGCAAGGAGAAGCAGGGGAAAGCAAAGGAGGAGTGTGAATAGGAGAAAGGGATAGGTGGGCAGAGATGAGTTCTTAGAGGGCCTTGCATGCTATGATATAGAATTCAGAAGCTTAGATACTATTTTAGTAGATTAGGCCTCTCAGTTATCTACCTACATATGACTAAGGGCCAAGCAAAGCAGCTTCATGTCCCAGGGGGAACTGGAAACACTACCTGAAGCAGGCAATCAGAATGCATTTTTTTAAATCTAATTTTTTATCTTAAAAAATCATGTAAAATTTTAAAGGGCAACCCCTTTAGATAAAGACCTTGCTTCCTATTTTAATGATAGATGTGATCAGAACTATTCATTTTTCTATCCACCAACAGATCCACCAACTGAATTTTCCATCCACCAACTGAACCTACAGAATCTACAAATCTACCAGTATTTATAAATCACATACTCTCCCTTGATGACTGTTTAATATATGAAACACCTCTGTCCCTACTCAAGGCCAACCTTAGGAACTAGTTTGCATCTCTTCTTGCTATAAATTAGTATCCTATGTGTCATCATTTTTTTCTCTAGCTGATATTATAAAACATCTTTTAAAAACATTCTCAACCCCACATTTACTACTAGATACCATCCCATTTTTCTGCTCTTCTAGACAACAAAACTTCCCAAAAGTTATCCTAAAAGATAAGTTATCTTACTTGCTTTCTCCATTTTGTCATTTCCTATCCTTTCCCCAACTAATATCCTCAAACATATATTTGGAGGGGGGGTTATCGCCTACTTATTTTCTGTGATTGTCTTTGTCAAGGTCGCCTTTACTCATGCCAATTAAAAAAAATTTTTTTTTAATGTTTATTTTTGACAGAGAGAGAGAGAGACAGAGCATGAGCTGGGCAGGGGCAGAGAGAGAGGGAGACACAGAATCTGAAACAGGCTCCAGGCTCTGAGCTGTTAGTACAGAGCCCAACGTGGGGCTCGAACTAACAAACTGCGAGATCATGACCTGAGTTGAAGTCGGACGCTCAACCGACTGAGCCACCCAGGCGCCCCTCAGGTCAATTTTAATGGTCATTTTTTAGTCCTCATCTTAACTGATCTCTCAGCATGTGACACAGATGCTCTCTCCCTCCTTCTATAAACACTTGCTATACTCCTTTAGTTTTCCTTCTATCTCACCAACTGTGACTTTTCAGTTTCCTTTGTTGGATCTTTCTCTTCTTCCCAAGCTCTAAATACTGTGGAGTTTCCCAAGGCTCAGTTCTTGGAATTTTTCTATCAATATCAAATCCCTAGATGACTGCATTCAATCTTTTGGCTTTAAATATTATCTATGTAATAATGATTCTCCAGTTTATCTCTAACTCAGCCTCTTCTAACTAGTATAGACCAGTAACTACTTGACATTTCTGCTTAGAGGTATAATAACCATTTCAGTTTATCCAAACAAAAATCCTGATTCCCTGACCCTTTACCTGCTCCCAAATCTACTTCTCTTTGTCTCCACCATTCACCTGATTGCTTGGACTAAAAATCTAAAAGTTATCCTTGAATGCTGTGCCTCCTCCTACCCCCACCCCTCATTTCTCTCCTGACATCCGATCTGTAAGGCATTCCTGTCAGTTGTATCCTCAAAATACATTCCAAATATGACATATTACTTCCTCTGTTGTCATCCTAGTCTATGCTTACCATCATTACTCTCCTATACTACTAATCAATTTCCCACTTCCATTATCACACCCATCCCTTTCCCTTCCCCTAGTGTTTTCCTCAGAGCAGCCAGAGTGATGAAACCAAAGTGTAAATCCTTATCTGTCCAACTTTTAAAGCCTAGGCTTCTAATGACTATGACCTACTGTCTCTCATTAGGATGACCAAGAAAGCAGAAGTGGGAATTCACTTTGATTTAAATCTTTACTGAATTAAACAGGTTGGCTTTGTATTTCAACATCTTTTTTAAAACCTGGAATATCCACAATAACTATGAGTCATAAACTTGATTCAGATATCCAGCCGAGTACAAAATTATGAAATACTTCATAGTATTCTTTCTGATTCTCAGGTTCAAGAAGTGGGATCTAAAAATCAGTGGCTCTTATACAACGCAGAACATTTTAACATACAACAAACAGAACCCTCATCCTATCCCACATCTGCCACTAGAATCAAGACTCTATCTCTTTTTAAAGTTTATTTATCTTGAGAGAAAGAGAGTGCACGAGCGAGGAAGGGGCAGAGGGAGAGGAACAGAGAGAATCCCAAGCAGGCTCCAAGCTGTCAGCACAGAACCTGACATGGGGCTTGAACTCACAAACTGTGAGATCATGATCTGAGTTGAAATAAAAAATCGGAGGCTTAACCAACTGAGCCACCTTTTCTCCTTTAAGAAAAGATCCACCAATACCCTCATGCTGGATTAAGTACCTATCTTCTATAACTTTGTGCTTCCTTCACTGTACTGTGTTTAAATATTTACTTGTTTGTATTCCCAGTTTGTGGATGATAGGAACTAAGTCTGATTCATCTCCAGTTCTTAATCAGGTAGTAAGTAACACGTCTTAGGGACTAAAAAACCAAAGTTTACTGAATAAATTTAAAAAGTTATTTGGTGGGGGGTCCCTGGAGGGCTCAGGCAGTTAAGTGTCTGACTCTTGATCTCATGGTTCAATCTCATGGTCTGTGAGACCAAGCCCCACATCAGTCTTTGTGCTGATAGTGTGCAGCCTGCTTGGAATTCTCTCCCTCTCTCTCTGCCCCTCCCCATGCTGGCTCATTCTCCCTCTCTCAAAATAAATAAACATTTTTTTAAAAAATTAAAAAAAAAGTTATTTGGAATAATTTTCTCACTGTTTGCTCCTGGGGAAGAAGGCAGGGTGCCTCAGATACATGCTGAACTGGCAGCAATTTCATTCTGAAATGCTGTGGCTGCCAAAGATGGAGAGATCTTTGGTGTTGATGAGGGAACAGGAATCCTGCACCTCAGTAGTGTGAGCAAGGAGAGATAGAAGCAACCTCACTAAACACAAACATCATTTTGGCAAGCCATATTTGGCATGAGACCTTCTGTCTTAGAAAAACTACCTCAGATACATTTACCAGGTCCTTAATTTCCAGCTGATCTCTTTGATTCAATGAACAGATATGTTCTGCCTGCCAAGGCAGCCAGCAGTATGCTGTATGCTATATATGCTATAAAAGAAATAGAGGATAACTTCTGCCCTTCTGATGTAGGAAGAATCTTAAGACAGGAATGAAAATTAACAATATAAGCATATCCTTTCGGGGAGACTTAAGAGGTAAACAGTACAATATAGACAGAGGTCTTTAGCAATTTAACTGAGGGAGTAATCTGAGTGGTTTGGAGGAGTTAGAGAAGGGTTCTGGGAAAGGAGCTAGAGATGGATTTTGAAGAAGAGGTAGGAAGAGAGGATACTAAAGTTTTTTATCCTAAGATTGATTTCCTTGGGGGAGGGGCAGTGTTTTACTCATTTCTGAAATTTCACCCTTTAGCACAAAGTGTTTAATAAATATTTAATCAAATGATTGAATTAATGAATAAATTAATGACAAAACAGCCTTTACTTTAGTGGAAGTCATAGCCAATTCAGTGATTTTTATGAAAACTATTTACCCAAAGGGTTTTTATTTACCCAAACCCAAATAAAAACTGAGAAAGGAACCTATGCCCATCCTCTGTTTCTCCACCATTTTCTCTGGAACACAGAAAGTGAATCCAGAACATGAAGCATCAGAAGTAGAAAAGGCCTTAAAGTCTCATTTAGTCCAAACTCCTACCTCAGAAATGGAGATAGCTAGACAGGAGATAATCCATAATTAGTAAAATTATAGGAGGTACTATAGTGTATTAGAAAAAGGATGGATTTTAGACAACTGGGCCAAGTGTGAAACATTTAAAATATTAAAAATAATTCTGCACTTTACATAAATGTTTCCACACGTGATATTTTAATAAAGATAAGGCTTGGAAACTGAACTATTCTTTTGAACTTGGTGCCTGAGCTGATGAAAAAGGACAGTTAGAATCTAACATTCAAAATATAGACAATATAGATTTGTGGGTTACCTCCATTCAATGGCATTCTCTAGAGACTTGAAGGTTTTAGGACGACCACGTAAGAAATTCTGCATGCTATTAAGTGCATCCATGGCTGTACCTAGATGTTAAACAAATACTTTAACCACAGCACTTAACATATTCTAAGCATTTACATTTACTGGGCCAACTGTGTATATCTGCCCTCAATGATGGTAGAATTCAGTGATGTTTTGGGGAAAAAAGATGCAGCTTAAAAAAATTCAGAGATTGATGTGATAGCAAGTTTCGAAGATGGCCTCCAGTGATTTTTGCCTCTTGATATTCACTCCCTTGTGTAGTCTTATACTGAATAGGGGCTGACTTGTATAAGCAATCGTATGACTTCTGAGGCTGGGTCATAAAAGACATGGCAGCTTCTTTTTAACATTAAATATAATTATGGGACATACATACAATTGAAACATTATGTAGCCCTAAAAGATACTTACAAAGAGTTTTCAATGACATGGGAAATGACCATATAATATAGGGTACGGGTGCAATGGGTGAAGGTGTCAAAAGGTACAAACTTCCAGTTATAAAATAAAAAAGTCTTCAG
Organism: Lynx rufus; assembly: GCF_022079265.1. Lineage (NCBI taxonomy): Eukaryota > Metazoa > Chordata > Mammalia > Carnivora > Felidae > Lynx > Lynx rufus. The sequence goes on from NW_025814897.1 coordinate 57,904,240, forward strand.
GATATAATGTACAGTATAGTGACTACAGTTAATAATATATATTGTGTATTTGAAAGTTGCTAAGACAGTAGATCTTAAAAGTGCTCATCACAAGAAAAATAATTTATTATGTGTGGTGATGGATGTTAACTACACATACTGTGGTGATCATTTCATAATACATACACATATTGAATCATTATGTCATACAACTGAAACTAATAAAATTTGTATGTCAATTAAAAAATACTCAGAATGCCTTTGCCACAAAGTAACAGAAAAAATGATATAAAGACAGAGGGACATAGTTCAAGATGAGTAGAGATCAATAAATTAAAATAAGGTGATAATAATCTACCATGGATCTCTTATAAATCAAAGATTTTGATTTAGTCAGTACTAAGAAAACTTACCTTCTACAACATCGATCATACAGAGACCCAGGAGGCTTGGCACTAGGTTAGATGATGCTGTGTGGACTGCAATAGCTCCACCCATACTATGTCCAATCAGCATAATTGGAGGAGGGAGGTCCCCATACATGGCTTCAACCACATTGCCAACATCCCTGCAAAGAGAAGGAAACAAAGCTGGGAATGCTCTCTGACAACACTAAAAATCGTTTTCTTTCCTAATTCCTTTGTTTAGTCTGCAACTAACAGTGCTAAGACTGTAAAGGTCTACTGGGCCATCTTGAAAATATACCTATGTCAATCTCTTAGCATGCCCCTGCCCCCACCCCCCGTATCTATTCATGTAGCCACACATTTAGCTCTTCTAATAAACAGGACCAAGAACCCAAGTTTTTTGATTTTCATATACCTTTATTTTAAATGTAAGCTTGAAACTCTGGACAAATAATTTAAGTGCTCTATGCCTAAATTTCCCCAACTATAAAACAGAAAACAATTTTATTAAGCATTCTAACGTAGTAAAGTTTAGAGCCACAAGATGAATTGCAGCCCTACTTTATTTTTTGTGGACTTGAATTAGTTATTTAATCTCTCAGGCAGTTATACCTATGAGATGAAGATAAGAATATGATTTACTAAATATATATATACACACATAATTTACTATTTGAGATTAACTGAAACAGTGAATGAAAACTACTTTGAAAAGTATAAATGCTATCCAAAGGTTAATTGTTACTTATAATTTGTCAAGTAAGTTGCTTGAAATATGAACATAAATGTAAGTACAATGTTCTGAGAAACTAGAAAGATGTTCAGAGCTAATTTTTATTGACTTCTGTCTTCGTTTTTAATTGAGTGGATCGGTTAACAAAGTCAAACCTTAAAGCTCTGAAAATGAGAACTGAAGTAGGAACCTGGGTTTAATTTGCATATAGGCCCTCTTTGCTACAGCAATAGGTAGGTATGGTATGTTTTCAGAGACCACTGGCTCTACTGTCTTCTGGGAGTGGCTGAGTCAGTTAACTTCAAAAGACAGTTTTGTGTTGCTGGGTGTTATTATATACCTCAAGCACCCATACAGTGTTAGCCAAATAGAGCAGATGTGGATATAGGAAACACAGCCTTCCGAATATGATCTCCAAAGTATTTAGAATGGAAAAAGTAAATGCTATGAATTAATCTTTTTGTTAAAGTTTATTTATTTATTTTGAGAGAGATAGACACAGCATGAGTTGGGAAGGGGCAGAGACAGAAATCCCAAGCAGGCTCCACACCACCAGCACAGAGCCCAACATAGGGCTCAAACTCATGAAACTGTGAGATCATGACCTGTGGAGAAGCCAAGAGTCAGATGCCTAACTGACTGAACCACCCAGGTGCCCCTCAGAAGAAATTAATCTTAAAAATCTCATAAAACAGGGCACCTGGGTGGCTCAGTCAGTTAAGCGTCCGACTTAGGCTCTGGTCATGATCTCTCAGTTCATGGTTCGAGCCCCGCATCAGGCTCCGTGCTGACAGCTCGGAGCTGGAGCCTGCTTCAGATTCTGTGTCTTCCTCTCTCTCTGCCTTCCTCTGCTTGTACTCTGTGTCTCTCAAAAATGAATAAACATTAAAAAAATTTTTTTTAATCTCATAAAACAATTACAGATGTGAATAGGGTAGCTGTAGCACCTGCAGATAATCTGAATGGCATACAAGGAGGCCCCCAACTTTATAAGTGAAAAAAAATAGTTTAAAAATATTCCTTTGGAGTTAAAGTTAAAACTTTTGGTTGGTAACAACTATAATAAAATAAACGGATGCTACAGAAGATTATCTAAGTCCAGGTCTCTCTAAAATACTCAGTAACCTAGTTGCAGGGGTTCTGTGATGAAGGTGGACAAGGTCTGAAACAAAGCAACTCCATACTGCATCTAAGCTTAGCAAAAGTGTATTTCATCCAGGTAAAAGGTAGTTACTGATCATCTACTACAAGGAGAAATTTATTCTTATTGAAGTTAGCCAAACTACCAAGATTAGTGCCTTGAGACATGTTCTGAAGTTCCAGAAAAATAAAACAAAGATGAAGAAGCAGATGTTATCTACAAAACTAGCTGTAACTAGATATGCCACAATTTAGGTAGATGCTTTAAAAGGAGATTCTATCATACTTATCAATAATGGGTTCATTTCCTGAGAAGCAACAGACATAAAAGAAAAAGAGTATCAGAGCAACCTGAACCAATTCTTGGTTCTTCTACTTTCAGGGGAATTACATTTTATGTACGGTTGAGAGAAGTTGATACACAAGGGAAAAATCATGCTGTCAGTACTACTTGAAAATTACATTAATTGTCCATTAAATATACCCATTTTGAGATTTTTGTTTCAGAGTGACTGAATTCAGAAATCATATAAATGTTTTATTGCTTTGACTATTTCAACAATAATCTAACTTATTAGCTCTTCTGGTTCTTGGTAATCATCTTCAACTATGCTGGATGGTTTTAGTCATCTATTTTCTTTTTACCTTTCTTGCCAGTTATCAACTGGCAACTCTCAGCTCCAATTCATCCTTCCTTGCATGTTCTCCAAAATTGGATCTGAGGCCTTTAAATATTTTTCCTTTCCAGCTGGCATAATGTTAAACTTTATCAGTAGAGGGTGCAGGAGAGACACTGCAGAAAGGGTTTTGCTCCTAGTTCATGTAGCATGGTAAGCACTATATAGCACACACAGCTTCCCCAGTGCCCAAATCCTGCAGCACAGGTGGCTTCTCTGGCACACCATCCCCCCAGGCCCAATTTTTCCCTAGTCTTATTAAGATAAAATTGGTACATAAAAATGGCAAATAATTAATGTATATAATTTGGTAAGTTGGGACATATGTATACACTTGTGTTACCATCACTATGATTAAGGTAATAAACACTTCCAAAAGTTCCTTTGTGTGTGGGTGTGTTTGTGTGTGTGTGTGTGTGTGTGTGTGCACGAGATAAGAACACTTAACATGATATTTACCCTCCTAACAAACTTTTTAAGTACACGATTATGTCATTATTAAGTATAGGCACCATGTTATATAGCAGATCTTTGGAACCATTCCCGATATTTTTGTTGCAGAGTGCCTCTGGTGAGATACCTCCCTGTGAACAGCTTCCCCTGCACCCTAGAGGGCAGGTATCTGGCCAGTTCTGCCAAAGTGGCATCCAAATGACTTCTCTGTCTTTAGTAAGCCACAGTCATGCCCTCTACAACAGGGTCTAAATCTCAACCTCTTCCATTAGTGTTCTCTGTCAGCCCAAGGTGATAGTTCTCTGCTTCTTATATCTGCTATTCTTCCTTTTTCTTGAAAAGTATTCCAGCTTTACTGAGGTATAACCGATAAAATTATAATATATTTAAAGTGTACAACGTGATGATTTGATATATGAGTATACTGTGAAATGACCCCCACAATCAAGTTAATTAAACGTATATTCTTCAGTGTTCTCTTTACTACTTTTTTTTTTTTTTTTTTTTTTTTTTAAGAGAGCCAGCATGAGAGCAGAGAGAGAGGTGGGGAGAGAGAATCTTAAGCAGGCTCCATGCTCAGTGCAGAGCCAGATGCAGATGTGGAGCTTGATCCCACAACCCTAAGGTCATGACCTGAGCAGAAATCAAGAGTTGGATGCTCAACCAACTAAGCCACCCAGGCGCCCCTGTTCTCGTTATTTCTTATTAGCCAATTCTTCATTACTCCAATCCCCTATTATAGTTAATAAGTCTTTATACTAAACTTTCCCTGTTTAAATTACTGTGATTTTTCTTTCCTGATTGTCTCAGACTGATACATTATTAGGCAATGTATCCTTCAGGTCCTCCCTCAATTAATTCTTCAAATTCCTGTAGGACATCATCCAAGTCATCATAACCCTTTGGCAACCTGGCGACTTAGATGATGGATTTGCTTTTTTGTCAACAGTCAGGAAACCTTAAAAATTGTTCACGAATCTTTCAATAGGTATCACCAACATACTTGATTATCTTGGGCTTTATTGTTCTCATATTACAAAGGCATTAGGAACAACTGAGAGAACAGATTCTTAGCTCCCTTCTCATGGTTTCTTAGGCATATGGTCACTGAATGGAATGGTACCATATATTGTTATTTTTCTCTCTCTCTGCCAAGCACAATAGTTGAATGATCACAATTCTGGTCTATTAACTGTGTGACCTCATACAGTTAGTCATTTAATCTGAGTTAGTATACTCATTGGGTAAAACAAGAAAAAAGGATAATATGTACACTACAGAATTAATAATGTAGATAATTAAAATAAATAACTTAAATAAATTACTTATTCTTAATAGGTGCTTAATTTACACTTAATAAAGTCTGGCAGATAGCACACAAACAGTATCTGCTGTAACAATAAAACTATGACCACATGAGTTTCATTTCTGAAGGTAACACAGTTTACTCTTGAATTAAAGTTGCTAAAGTAAGAAGGGACAAGATATTTTTGGCCGAAGTTGATCAAATACTTGAGAGACCATGTATTAAAGCCGGGTAGTTGGAAGAATCCTGTTTACAATATAGGTCAGTGGTTCCCAAACACCAGTCACAGGACTGGCTGCATTAGATTTCTTTACAGAGCTTTATCAAAATATAAATAAATGTCCAGATCCCCCCAGTAGAAGCACTAATTCAGTAGGTCTGGGGTAAGGTCATATCATCTGTATTTCAATCACTTATTAGGTAAATCTGATGAGTGGCCATGTTTGAGGCTACTGTACATACTATAGTCATCTTGTACTTTGAGGCCCAGGGTATCACTAATTCTTCTTTTTAAAAAATTTTTTTAGTGTGCTTTACTTTTTTTTTTTTTTTTTTTTTTTTTTTTAATTTTTTTTTTTTTTTCAACGTTTATTTATTTTGGGGACAGAGAGAGACAGAGCATGAACGGGGGAGGGGCAGAGAGAGAGGGAGACACAGAATGGGAAACAGGCTCCAGGCTCTGAGCCATCAGCCCAGAGCCCGACGCGGGGCTCGAACTCACGGACCGCGAGATCGTGACCTGGCTGAAGTCGGACGCTTAACCGACTGCGCCACCCAGGCGCCCCAATAGTGTGCTTTACTTTTGAGAGAGTGAGCGAGCGAGCACGAGCAGGGGAGGGGCAAAGAGACACAGAATTCAAAGCAGGCTCCAGGCCCTGAGCCGTCAGCACAGAGCCCAACACGGAGCTTGAACTCATGAACTGTGAGATCATGATCTGAATCGAAGTTGGACTCTCAACTGACTGAGCCATCCAGGTGCCCCTCATTAATTCTTTAATATCTTGTTCTTGTCTCTCTAGGAAGTTGGATAAAGAACGTGGGCAGGAAACCTTAAGAACATCTTACATGGCAGGGTCTTTTGTATACAACCCCCTTTTCAAGCATAAGTTCCCAATAGATATCCAGATTCTATTCAACTCTGTCAACAGAAGAAAACTTTGCAAAAGTCAACAGAAACTAAACTGTGCCTCAAAGAATTTTCAAGTGCTTTATGTGATGACATAATGCTGAATATATCAAGAAAGATGGAGGTTTCTTTCAGGATTAAATACTAAGGAGACACCAAATACAGGGGAAAAACAACAGAAATAAAATTTTCTCTATGCTAATTATTGTACAACAGTCTCACTAGGAGAGTAAATAGTTACACTACTATTTATAATAGTAATGGAAGCTAGGTGATGTATAAACAATATTACATTACTTACTTTGCCATTGTTTCTGCAGACAGGTCTTCAGAATTCTTGACTTTTGTTTCACCTAAAAAGAAAATATTTAAAAAAATAAAATTCCCAAAAATACAAATTATAAAAGCAAGAGTATTCTCTTTTAAAAATCTCACTTTTGGGAATGAAATGCAGACTTTATGGTTGTGTATGATGGGCTTAGCAAGGATTTTCTATGTTAAAGATGCATCTTGATAATTGGGCACCCTAAGGAAGATGTAACTCCAGTAGCCTAGCAAAGATTTATTTACATTCCTTATACATCATCAGCATCAGAATTTGGTTACATTAAAGGACATTTTCATAGCTAAACAATAACATATATGTGTATTTATAAAATATCTTTTGTAAAAGCTGGAAACTAAGACTTCCCTCAAAGAGCCCAAATGGAATGGACCAGGTTATTCTGTGGCCATATTGAAACTTGTAATAGTTAACAGTATTCAAAGGGGTTGGCAAATTTATCAGAGTTAGTGACTAATTAAGTACATCACTCACCATGACCTCGCAGATCTAAAGCCACAATTCTACACTGAACCCTACTAATGATCGCCGCCTAGGAAGAAAAGAAAATCTGGTTTAGTAAACCTTCCCCATTACCAATGATAACTGTTGAACGAATACCTATCAGAATTCAAGAATCTCAAGATAATCAAAGGAAGACTTTCCTTTTTTTTTCTCATTTGAGTATAGTTGGTGTATAATGTTACATTAGTTTTAGGTATATAACGTAGTGATTTGACAAGTTTATACATTAACTTATGCTCACCAAATACAAACACTATTACGGTATCACTGACTGTATGCTGTGCCTTTTATTTCTGTTACTTATTCATTCCAGAGCTGGAAGCCTATATCTCCCCCTTCCCTATACCTATTTAGTCCATCCCTCGACCGCTTCCCCTCTCAAACCATCAGTTTGTTCTCTGTATTTATAGCTCTGACTCTGCTTTGTTTCTTTTTCTTTTTAGATTCCACATACAAGTGAAATCATATGGTATTTGTCTTCCTCAGACTTATTTCACTTAGCATAATACCCTCTAGATTTATCCATGTTGTTGTAAATGTCACAATCTCATTCTTTTTTATGGCTGTGTAATATTCCATTCTGTGTATATACAACTTCTTTAAACATTTGTCTAGCAACGGACACTGAGGTTGCTTCTATATGTTGGCTATTGTAAATAATGCTGCAATAAACACAAGGGTGCATATATCTTTTCAAATTAGTGTTGGGTAGTCCACTACCCAGTAGTGGACTTATTGGATCATATGGTATTCTTTTTTTTTTTTTTTTTTTAATTTGAGAGAGTGAGAGAACACGAGCAGGGAGAGGGGCAGAGGGAAATGGGGCGGGGGGGGGGGGAGAGGGAATCTTAAGCAGGCTCCACACTCAGTGCAAAGCCCAACATGGGACTCGATACCATGACCCTGAGATCATGACCTGAGCCAAATTGGAAATACAAAACTTTTCAATTTTAAGTAAAACTAAAAAACTGACGATTCTCTTCGTTTTTGTACATACTTTGGTTCTATCCCAACTTTTTTTTAAATTTTCTTTTTTTTAATTTACATCCAAGTTAGTTAGCATATAGTGTAACAATGATTTCAGGAGTAGATTTACCCATTTAGCCCATCACGTCTCCCACAACCCCTCTAGTAACCCTCTGTTTGTTCTCCATATTTAGGAGTTTCTTCTGTTTTGCCCCCCTCCCTGTTTTTATATTATTTTTGCTTCCCTTCCCTTATGTTCATCTGTTGTGTGTCTTAAAGTCCTCATATGAGTGAAGTCATATGATATTTGTCTTTCTCTGACTAATTTCACTTAGCATAAAACCCTCTAGTTGCATCCACGTAATTGCAAATGGCAAGATTTCATTCTTTTTGATTGCTGAGTAATACTCCACACATCTTCTTTATCATCTATCAACGGACATTTGGGCTCTTTCCATACTTTGGCTATTGTTGATAGTGCGCTATAAACATTGGGGTGCATGTGTCCCTTCGAAACAGCACACCTGTATCCCTTTGATAAATACCTAGTAGTGCAACTGCTGAGTCGTAGGGTAGTTCTATTTTCAATTTTTTGAGGAACTCCGTACTGTTTTCCAGAGTGGCTGCACCAGTTTGCATTCCCACCAGCAGTGCAAAAGAGATCCTCCTTGTCCGCATCCTCACCAATATCTGTTGTTGCCTGAGTTGTTAATGTTAGCCATTCTGACAGGTGTGAGGTGGTATCTCATTGTGGTTTTGATTTGTATTTCCCTGATGCTGAGGGATGTTGAGCATTTTTTCATGTGTCGGTTGGCCATCTAGATGTCTTCTTCAGAGAAGTGTCTATTCATGTCTTTTGCCCATTTCTTGACTGGATTATTTTTGGGTGTTTTTTTTGGGTGTTGAGTTTGGTAAATTCTTTATAAATTTTTGATACTTGCCCTTTATCTGATATGTCATTTGCAAATATCTTCTCCCATTCTGTCGGTTGCCTTTTAGTTTTGCTGATTGTTTCCTTCCTATGCAGAAGCTTTTTATCTTGATGAGGTCTCAATAGTTCATTTTTGCTTTTGTTTCCCTTGCCTCCAGAGACATTGAGTAAGACAGAGACAGAGAGTTGAGTAAGAAGTTGCTGCAGCCAATATCAAAGAGGTTTTTTTAAATATATTAAATATAATTTATTGTCAAACTGGTTTCCAAACAACACACAGTGCTCATCCCAACAGATGCCCTCCTCAATGCCCATCACCCACTTTCCCCGCTCCCCCACCTCCCATCAACCCTCAGTTTTTTCTCAGTATTTAAGAGTCTCTTATGGTTTGCCTCCCTCCCTCTCTGTAACCTTTTTCCCCCCTTCCCCTCCCCCATGGTCTTCTGTTAAGTTTCTCAGGATCCACATAGGAGTGAAAACATATGATATCTGTCTTTCTCTGTATGATTTATTTCACTTATCATAATATTCTCCAGTTCCATCCATGTTGCTACAAATGGCCAGATTTCATTCTTTCTCATTGCCAAGTAGTATTCCATTGTATATATAAACCACATCTTCTTTATCCATTTGTCAGTTGATGGACATTTAGGCTCTTTCCATAATTTGGCTATTGTTGAAAGTGCTGTTATAAACACTGGGGTACAAGTGCCCCTAATGCATCAGTACTCCTGTATTCCTTGGGTAAATTCCTAGCAGTGCTATTGCTGGGCCATAGGGTAGATCTATTTTTAATTTTTTGAGGAACCTCCACACTGTTTTCCAGAGCGGCTGTACCAGTTTGCATTCCCACTAACAGTGCAAGAGGGTTCCCGTTTCTCCACATCCTCGCCAGCATTTATACTCTCCTGATTTGTTCATTTTAGCCACTCTGACCAGCATGAGGTGGTATCTGAGTGTGGTTTTGATTTTTATTTCCCTGATGAGGAGTGACGATGAGCATCTTTGCATGTGCCTGTTGGTCATCTGGATGTCTTCTTTAGAAAAGTGTCTATTCATGTTTTCTGCCCATTTCTTCACTGGATTATTTGTTTTTCAGGTGTGGAGTTTGGTGAGTTCTTTATAGATTTTGGATACTAGCCTTTTATCAGATATGTCATTTACAAATATCTTTCCCCATTCCATCAGTTGCCTTTTAGTTTTGTTGTTTCCTTTGCAGTGCAGAAGCTTTTTATCTTGATGAGGTCTCAATAGTTAATTTTTGCTTTTAATTCCCTTGCCCTTGGAGATGTGTCGAGTAAGAAATTGCTGTGGCTGAGGTCAGAGAGGTTTTTTTCCTGCTTTCTCCTCTAGGGTTTTGATGATTTCCTGTCTCACATTCAGGTCCTTCATCCATTTTGAGTTTATTTTTATACATGGTGTAAAAAAGTGGTCTAGTTTCATTCTTCCACATGTCACTGTCCAGTTTTCCCAGCACCACTTGCTGAAGAGACTGTCTTTATTCCATTGGATATTCTTTCCTACTTTGTCAAAGATTAGTTGGCTATATGCTTGTAGGTCCATTTCTGGGTTCTCTATTCTGTTTCATTGATCTGAGTGTCTGTTTTTGTGCCATCTATCCCGACTTTAAAATATGGCTCTCTTCACCTAAATCCCTCTTTAAGTCCTAACTCTGCCTCACTTTTCATGAAACACAGAGTAAACACCTCAGAACGATGAACCTCTGAGTTCTACTATTACCTATGATTCTCATCCATATTCGTTGGCTATCTTTTCCCTCCTCTAGAAGGAAAATTCTCTAGATAAGGACCATGAGTAAGTATGCATCTTGGCTCAGGATATCACACAAATGTGACATTTAGATCATGAAATAACCCTGAAAGCAGTACAAATCATGAAATCTACCAAATATTCACTTAAGATAGATACAACATGGGGTGCCTGGGTGGCTCAGTCGGTTAGGCATCTAACTTCAGCTCAGGTCATGATCTCTCAGTTCACAAGTTCGAGCCCATGTTGGGCTCTGTGCTGACAGCTCAGAGCCCAGAGCCTGCTTCAGATTCTGTATCTCCCCCTCTTCCTGCCCCTTCCCTTCTCACACTGTCTCTGTCTTCTCCCAGAATAAATAAACATCAAGAAAAATTAAAAAAAAAAGATAGATACAGTAGTATACACAACCTTGTACCACAGTTAAATAAAAATATATTGAAAAAAATCATATCATGAGGAGGTACAATTTTTGAAGTTTAAACAAACCTGGAATAATTGGAGAGCTTCTTCCTCAAATAAACTAGATTCTTTGACAACACATCATAACTAGTGTTAGTAAATGTCATCAACATTTTTTACCTTTTGGGAATATAATGGGTCTAGCCTAACCCTCACATTTTATAAGTGAGGAAACTGAGGCCAAGAGAAAGGAAATTATTTGCTCAGGGTCATAAAACAGGTTAGTACTAAAAACAGAACTAGAATCAAGGTAAGTTACAAATATAACAGTCAATGTATAACACAAGTCAAATTTCTTTTTTTTTTTTTTCAACACTTATTTATTTTTGGGACAGAGAGAGACAGAGCATGAACGGGGGAGGGGCAGAGAGAGAGGGAGACACAGAATCAGAAACAGGCTCCAGGCTCTGAGCCATCAGCCCAGAGCCCGACGCGGGGCTCGAACTCACGGACCGCGAGATCGTGACCTGGCTGAAGTCGGACGCTCAACCGACTGCGCCACCCAGGCGCCCCCAAATTAAGTCAAATTTCTTAAGTCACCTTCCCCCTCATTTTATTTCTAAGTGATTACATATATCATCTTGAATACAGTCTCATTATAAAAGTGTTGAAAATATAGAAAAGTAATAAAGAGAGGAGATAAGTCTCTTTGATGTAGCCCTCTGTCATCTTGGTAAAGATGGCTTTTTTTTCTTCAGATTTATCGAGATATTACTGACATATTACATGTAAGTTTAAGTTGTACAATGTGATGATTTGATAAATGTGTATACTGCAAAATGATTATCACAATAAGGTTAGTTAAGATTTCTATCCCCCCATATGATTACCATTTACTCTTATGTGTGGTGAGAACATTTAAGATAGACTCTCTTAACTTTCAAGTATATAATAGAGAATAAGCAATTAACAGTATATACATACCACACAGTATGTAATGTAGTACATTAGATCCTGAGAACTTAATCTTATAGACAAGAGTTTATACCCTTTGACAAATATCTCCCAATTTCCCCCACCTTGCAGCCCTTGACAACTAATATCTATTACTATAAATTTGACTTTTTTAGATTCTGCATACAAGTAAGAACATGAAGTATTATTAGTCTTTCTCTTATTTCACCTAGCATAATATAAAGCCTTCAAGGTTCTCCATGTTGTTACAAAAGGCAGGATTTCCTTCTTTTTTATGGCTGAATAATATTCATGTGTGTGTATCAGTTTATTTATGTTGAATGTTTAGGTTGTTTCCATATCTTGCTTATTGTCAGTAATACTACAAACATGGGGTACACATACCTCTCTGAAAGTGTTTTTTTCATTTCCTGTGGATATACAGCCAGAAGTGGGATTGCTGGCTCACATGGTAATTCTATTTTTAATGTTTTGAGGAATTCTATACTGTTTTCCATAGTGACTGTACCAATTTATATTCCCACCAACAGTGCACAAGTGTTCCCTTTTGTCTACAGCCTTGCCAACGCTTGTCTCTTGTCTTTTTGATAACAGCCATTCCAACAGTTGTGAGGTGGTATCTCATTGTGGCTTTGATTTGTATTTTCCTGATTAGTGATGCTGAACATATTTTCATGTACCTGTTGGCCATTTGCACGTCTTCTTTGGAAATATGTTTATTCTTTTGCCCATTTTTGTTTAAAAAATTTTTTTTAATGTTTATTTTTGAGTAACAGAGAGAGAGAGAGCATGAGCAGGGGAAGGGCAGAGAGAGAGGGAGACACAGAATGCGAAGCAGGCTCTAGGCTCAGAGCTGTCAGCACACAGTCCCCAGTGCGGCTTGAACTCATGGGCCGTGAGTTTAACTTACCTAGCCAAAGTCGAACGTTTAACCAACTGATCCACCCAGGCACTCCAGTCTTTTGCCCATTTTTCAACTGGATTTTTTTTTTTTTTTTTTTTTTTTTGCTATTGCGTTGTATGGATTCCTTACACATTTTGGGTATTAACCACTTATCACATAGATGGTTTGCAAAAATTTTCTCCCATTCCATAGGTTGCCTTTTCATTTTGATGATAGTTTGATGTAGTCCCACTTGTTTCTTTATGCTTTTGTTGCTTGTACTTTTAGTGTTATACCCAAAAAATCATTGCCAAGACCAATGTCTAGGGGTTTTTTTTTCTTATATATTCTTTTAGTAGTTTTACAGGTTCAGGTCTCACATTTAAATCTTGAATTCATTTCAAGTTAATTTTTGTGAGTGATGTGAGACAAGGTCCAATTTCATTTTGTATGTGGTTATCCAGTTTTACCAATACTATTTACTGAAAAGATTACCCTTTCTCCATGGAGTCTTCTTGGCTTCCTTGTCAAATGTTAGTTAACTGTATATGCATGGCTTTATTCCTGAGGTCTTCATTCTGTCCCATTGGCCTAAGTGTCTATTTTTATGCCAGTGCCATACTGTTTTGATTACTATAGCTTTGTAATAAAATTTAAAATCAGGAATTGTGATGGCTTCTTCTCAGGATTGTTTTGGCTATTCACTACTTTTGTTGTCCCACTCCAATTTTAGGACTTTTTCTTTTTCCATGGAAAATGTCATTGAAATTTTGACACGTATTGCATTGAATCTGTAGATGGCTTTGGGTAATATGGACATTTTAACAATATTAATTCTTCTGATCCATGAATATGGGGTACCTTTCCATTTATTTGTCTTCTTCAATTTCTTTCATCAATGTCTTATAATTTTCAGTGCACGGATATTTCACCACCTTGGTTAAATTTATTCCTAAGTGTTTTATTTATTTGCTATTATAGGTGGGACCATTTTATTTAGTTCTTTTTCAGATAGTTCACTGTTAGTATATTAAATCACATTTTAAAAATCAGCCCGAGGGGCACCTGGCTAGCTTAGTCATAGAAATGTGCAACTCTTGATTTCAGGGTTGTGAGTTCAAGCCACACATTGGGTGTAGAGATTATTTAAGTAAATAAAATTTTTAATAATCACCTAGAGGGGGGTCTGGGTGGCTCAGTTGATTAAGCGTCCAACTTTGGCTCATGTCATGATCTTATGGTTCATGAGTTCAAGTCCTATATCAGGCTCTGTGCTAACAGCTCATAGCCTGGAGCCTGCTTCAGATTCTGTCTCCGTCTTTCTCTGCTCCTCCCACACTCGTGCACTCTCTCTCAAATATAAATAGACATTTAAAATTAAAAAAAAAAATCACCTAGAAAATGAATTCTGTTTCTACTTCCATTACTCTAATGAATGAAAAATGGATAGGGGTGTCTGGGTGGCTCAGTCGGTTAAGCATCCAACACATGGTTTCAGCTCAGGTTTCGTGAGTTAGTGGGTTCAAGCCCCACATCAGGCTCTGTGCTGACACTGCGGAGTCTGCTTGGGATTCTCGTTCTCCCTCTCTTTCTGCCTCTCCCCAACTCATGCTGTCTCTCAAATAAACTTAAAAAATTTTTTTAGAAAAGAAAAATGAGTAACTTTAAAAGAGAATAATGGACTGAAATTCTACTATACTTTGCTATTTGTTCTTGAAAACTAATTTACTAGAGTTATTTACCACATTATGGTGGCAGTAAAGTCTTCAATGCCAAAAACAAATCTGTATTTTGGAAATAAAATTAAGTGGCAAAGATTGTGTCAAGTTTGCTTTACTGCTCTATATTTAAAAAAAAAGATAACAAAATATGCATTTGAAGGAAGTAACTGTCAATTCCAACTTTAATTTAAAAGCAATAATTTATAATCTTATGTGCCTGTCAGAAAACACTGACAATAATGTTATAAAATTGATTTTTCCATTCACTTATTTAACAAATCTTTCTATAGCTTATAAAAATCTGGCACCAATTGCATAATGGGGTTGCGGTATGAAAAAGACAGGCAATGTTCCTGTTCTCATGATATGTATATCCTAGTGTGGCAAATTAAGAATAGGAAACAATAAAAGAACAAAGTAAATTCAACACGTTTCATAAGTAATGAAAAAGTGTCAGAGCACATCCATAATAGTCATTCCAGATCTTGTCTCAAATGGTACAACTTTCCCACTTTTGGAATGTTTCAATGAAATGCAGCTATTTAAGAACTAGACTTATCTGACCACTCTTCTTTTCTTTTTTATTTTAGTGTAGTTGATTTATAATGTCACATCAGATTCAGGTATACACCTTAGTGATTTGACAGGTTTATATATTATGCTATGTTCACAAGTATAGCCACCATCTGTCCCATTACAACAATATCATTGACTGCTGACCTTATGCTATGCTTTTTATTCCCGTGACCTACTCATCCCATAACTGGAGACCTGTATCTCCCTCTCCCTTTCACCCATTTTGCCCAGTGTCCCCCTTTCCCTCTGGTAACCAACAGTTTATTCTTGGTATTTATAGTTCTGATTCTGCTTTTTATTCATTTTTTGGCCTCCATTTGTGAGTGGTATCATATGGTATTTACCTTTCTCAGTCTGACTTAATTCACTTAGCATAACACTCTCAAGGTCCATCCATGTTGCCTGAAATGGCAGATCTCATCCTTTCTTATGGTTGTGTAATATTCCCTTGTTTACACATTTTCCTTATCCATTCACCTACTGATGGACTCTTAGGTTGCTTCCATGTCTTGGCTACTGTAAATAATACTGCAATAAACATAAAGGGTGCATGTATCTTTTTGAACCGGTGTTTTTGTTTTCCCTAGGTAAATACTTAATAGTGGAATTCTTGGATCATATGTTATTTCTGTTTTTAATTTTTTGAGGAACCTCAATACTGCTTTCCACAGTAGCTATACCAATTTACATTCTCACCAACAGTGCCTGAGGGTTTCCTTTTCTCCACATCCTAACACTCCTTGTTTCTTGTCTTCTTGATTTTAGTGACTGCAACAGGTGTGAGGTGATACCCCACAGTGGTTTAGATTTGCATTTTCCTGATCATTGGTGATGTTCAGTATCTTTTCATATGTCTATTGGCCATCTGTATGTCTTCATTAGAAAAATGTCTATTCAGGTCTTCTGCCCATTTTTTAATTGGACTGTTTTTTGGTCAAGTTATAGGAATTCTTTATATATTTTTGGGTATTAAACCTTTATTAGATATATCATTTGCAAATATCTTCTATTCAGTAGGAGACAACCATCCTTTTGTTTTGTTGATGGTTTCCTTTGCTTTCCAAAAGCTTTTTTATTTTGATGTAGTTCTAATAGTTTATTTTTGCTTTTGTTTCCCTTGACGTAGGAGACTTACCTAAAAAATGTTCAGGGACACCTGGGTGGTTCAGTTGGTTAAGGATCTGACTCCTGATTTCAGATCAGGTCATGATCTCACAGTCATGAGATTGTGCCCTGCATTGGGCTCTGAGCTGAGCATGGAGCCTGCTTAGGATTCTCTTTCTCCCTCTGCCCCTCCCCACCTCAAAAATATGTTGTTATGACTGAGGTCAGAGAAATTACTGCCTGTGTTCCCTTCTAGGATTTTTTATGGTTTCGGGTCTCACATTTAGGTCTTTAACCCATTTTCAGATTATTTTTACGTATGGTGCCAGAAAATAGTCCAGTTTTCCCAGCACCATTTATGAAAAGACTCTTTCCCCTATTGTATATTCTTTCCCACATTATCATAGATTGACCGTCTATAAGACATTTACATATATATATATATGAGGTTTATTTGTGGGGTCTCTATCTTGTTCCATTGACCTATGTGTCTATTTTTTTTTTTTTTTGAGAGAGAGAGAGAGAGAGAGAGAGAGAGAACAAGTGGGGAGGGGTAGAGAGAATCCCAAGCAGGCTCCATGCCAGTGCAGAGCCCAACATAGGGCTCAATCTCACAACCGTAAGATCATGACCTGAGCCAGCATCAGGAGTCCAGCGCTTAACCAACTGAGCCACCCAGGCGCCACTCTATGTGCCAGTATCATACTGTTTTGACTACTACAGCTTTGTAGCACATCTTCAAATCTGTAATTGTGATACCTTTCCCAGGATTTCTTTGGCTATTTGGTGTCTTCTGGAGACCCATACAAGTTTCAGTATTATTGTTCTAGTTTTGTGAAAAATGCTGCTGGTATTTTGATAGTGACTGCACTGAATCTGTAGATTGCTTTGGGTAATAAGGATATTTTGACAATATTAATTGTTCCAATACATAAGCAGGGAGTATCTTTCCATTTGTTTGTGTCATCTTCAATTTCTCTCACTAGTGTTTTATATTTTTCAGAGTACAGGTCTTTCACCTCTTTGGTTAAGTTTATTAAGTATTTTATTCTTTTTGGTATTAACTGTAAATAGTATTTTTAAAGTCTCTTTTTGTAACTTCACTGTTAGTGAATAGAAATGCTACCGATTTCTGGGTATTTTGTATCTTGCCACTATATTGAATTCATTTATTACTTCTAGTAGTTTTTAGTGGAATTTTTAGAGTTTTATATATATATATATATATATATATATATATATATATATATATAGTATGTCATCTGTAAACAGTGACAATTTAACTTCTTTACGAATATGGATGCCTCTTATTTTTCTTGCAGGATTGCTGTGGCTAGGACTTCTACTATGTTGAATAAAAATGGTTACAGTGGAATCTTTGTCTTGTTCCTGATCTTAGAGAGAAAGCTTTCAGTTTTTCATTACTGAATATGATGTTAGCTGTGGGTTTTCCATATATGGTCTTTATTATGTTGAGGTATGTTCCCTCTAACCCCATTTTGTTGAGTTTTTATCATGAATAGATGTTAGTCTTGTTAAATGCTTTCTCTGCATCTATTAAGATGGTCATGATTTTTATTCTTCGCTTTGTTGATGTGGTATATGATGTTGACTGATTTGTGAATACTGAACGATCCCTGCATCCCAGGGATAAGTCCCACCTGATTGTGCTGAATGATCCTTTTAATTTACTGCTGTATGCTGTAAGCTTGTATTTTTTTAAGGACTTTTGCATCTATGTTCATCATGGCTATTGGTCCACAGGCTTTTTTTTTTGTAGTGTCTTTGTCTGATTTTTGTATCAGGACAATGCTGGCCTTGTAGAATATATTTGGAAGCTTTCCTTCCTCTTCTATTTTTTGGAATTCTTTGAGGAGAATGGGTATTAACTCTTCTTTGAATGTCTGGTGGAATTCACTTGTGAATCCAATTGGTCCTGGACTTTTATTTTCTGGTAGTTTTTAGATTACTGATTCAATTTCATTTCTTCTTTTTTTTAAAAGTTTATTTATTTATTGAGAGAAAGCAAGAGTGTGCTCAAGCGGGAGAGAGGCAGAGAGGGAGAGAGAATCCCAAGCAGGCCCCCTGCTGTCAACACTGAGCATGAGGCAGGGGTTCAAACCCATGAACTGTGAGATCATGACCTGAGCCAAAATTAGAGTCAGACACTCAACCGAGCCACCCAGGTGTCCCTCAATTTCATTTCTTGTAATTGGTCTATTCAGGTTTTCTATTTCTTCCTGGTCCAGTTTTGGAAGAGTGTATGTTTCTAGAAATTTATCCATTTCTTCTAGGTTGTCCAGTTTGTCGGCATATGATTTTTCATAGTATTTTCTTATAGTCCTTTGTATTTCTGTGGTATCAGTTGTTACTTCTCTGATTGCTGATTTTACCTATTTGGGTCCTATTTTTTCTTGATGAGTCTGGTTAAGAGTCTGTCAATTTTTGTTATCTTTTCAAAGTACCAGCTCTTGGTTTGACTGATTTTTTTTCTATTCTTTTAGTCTCTAGGTCTTTTATTTCTGCTTTGATCTTTATTATTTTCTTTCTTCTACTCACCTTGGGCTTTGCTCTTTTTTCTAGTTCCTTCAGGTGAGGATTAGATTGTTTGAGCTTTTTTCTTGTTTCTTGAGATAGGCCTGTATTGCTATATACTTCTCTCTTAGAACTACTTTTGCTGGGGCATCTGGGTGGCTCAGCCAGTTAAGCATCTGACTTTGGCTCAGTCATGATGTCATGGTTTGTGGATTTGAGCTGTGCTGACAGCTCAGAGCCTGGAGCCTGCTTCGGATTCTGTATCTCCCTCTCTCTCTGCCCTTCCCCAAGTCGTATTCTGTCTCTCTCTCTCTCAAAAATAAACATTGGGGCACCTGGGTGGCTCCGTCAGTTGGGCGTCCGACTTCAGCTCAGGTCATGATCTCACGGTCTGTGGGTTTTATGGCTTTTACTTCTTGTGGTTAACTTTAAAAAGCCCTGCCCCAACATCATATACGTTCTTAAGGTTTGTTTTTAATTTAATTTGTTTTTTTTTAATTTTTTAAATTTTTTAATTTAATTTTTTAATTTGGATTTTTAAATTTAAATCCATTTGTATTGTTATTTTTATGGTATATTAACTTGTGTTTTATACATGGGTTTATTTCTTGATTCTTTCTGCCAATACCACACTATTGATAGTTTTAGAGTATGTTTTCATATCTGAGAGGGCAAGTCCCTTCACACTTTTTCAAAATTATCTTGGTCATTATCGGGCATTTATTTTTCTGTGTGTATTTTAGAGTTTGTTGATAAAGTCTCATGAAAAACCCAAGTGAGATTTTAACAAGTTTGTCAGAACATACAGGAACATGATTCTGTGAAGTTTAATGTTTTCTCAATAAATATCTTATGCTATTTTTTTTTTTAAGTAAGGCTTATTCCCAGATTTTATAGTTTTGTTGCTTTCATGAATAGGATCATTTTTCCTGTGATATTTCCCAACTTAGAAAAGGCAGATTTTAAGATACTGACCTTGTAAACTAAGGCTTAACTAGTTTTTCAGTTGATTTTCCTTCATATTCTAGAAAGACAATAATATTTGTAAGTAATGACAATTCTCATTCTTTTCAAGTCTTTAAAACTCATTTTTCTTCCTAGTTTTATTGTTTAGCCAGAACCTCCAGTATAATGTTGGAAAAATTACCCCTATCTTGTCCCTGACTTTAAAGGAAAGTGTCTAATATTTCACCACTAAGTATATTTATATAATTTTTTGGTATATAAATTCAATAAAGTTAAGGAAGTTATTCACTTATGGATAAAGAAGATGTGGTATATATACACAATGGAGTATTATTTGGCAATCAAAAAGAATGAAATCTTCCCATGTGCAACTACATGGATGCAACTAGAGGTTATCATGCTAAGCGAAATTAGTCAGAGAAAGACAAATATCATATGACTTCACTCATATGAGGACTTTAAGATGCAAAACAGATGAACATAAGGGAAGGGAAGCAAAAATAATATAAAAACAGGGAAGGGGACAAAACATAAGAGACTCTTAAATATGGAGAACCAACAGAGGGTTACTGGAGGGGTTGTGGGAGGGGGTTGGGCTAAATGGGTAAGGGGCATTAAGGAATCTACTCCTGAAATCATTGTTGCACTATATGCTAACTGGGATGTAAATTAAAAAAAATAAATTAAATTAAAAAACAAAAAAAGAAGTTATTCACTTATTCCCAGGTGCCAGAAGTTTGCAACCTAAGTGGGTATTGTATTTGATCAAGTCCTGTTTTGGGTATCAAGTTAAGTAAGAGATATTAATTACACTGATAGATGTTCGTTTTTTTTTTTTTTAATGTTTATTTTTTTTAATTTTTTTTTTCAACGTTTATTTATTTTTGGGACAGAGAGAGACAGAGCATGAATGGGGGAGGGGCAGAGAGAGAGGGAGACACAGAATCGGAAACAGGCTCCAGGCTCCGAGCCATCAGCCCAGAGCCCGACGCGGGGCTCGAACTCACGGACCGCGAGATCGTGACCTGGCTGAAGTCGGACGCTCAACCGACTGCGCCACCCAGGCGCCCCAATGTTTATTTATTTTGAAAGAGAAAGAGGAAGACAGAATGAGTGGGAGGGGCAAAGAGGGGGGGGGGGGGAGAGAGAGAGAGAGAGAGAAAGAGAGAGAGAGAATCCCAAGCAGGCTCCACACTGTCAGCACAGAGCCTGACGTGGGGCTCAATCTCACGAACTGACCATGACCTGAGCTGAAATCAAGAGTTGGACACTTAACTGACTGAGTCACCCAAGCACCCTTATACTGATAGATTTTCTAATCTATTTATTATTTTACTATACTATGGATTCAATCTGCTGTTATTTAGGATTTTGCATCTATTTGATAATTGAAATTGAAACTGGCTCATAGTTTTCCTGCATTTTTGTGGCCTAGTTTTAGTATTAGACTGATGCTACATTCATAAATAAATTGGGCTGCTTAAAACAGTACCAGTCTAAGTAGTGTTTTTACATGGTGAAAAAAATTAATTGAACTTTCTCCTTTTGGGGAGAAATTAACATTTCACAAGATAGCAAATATTTAGAATTGTGTAATACAAGAATAGTCTTTTAACTAGTCTGGCTGCCTCCATTTGTGTCTCTGGCCCAATCCATTAGCTATAGTAGTATCTTGACTAACACCCTTCAATAACTTATTGCCTATAACTGTGACACTCAATTAGAAGTAGGTAGAGGTATATCAAAATACTCAACTTCCCAGAACTTCCCAGTCTGGATATGTTTGTGATTATTTCAAACTAAACATACTTTACATACCCCTTGCCAATTTTGACATCCTAAGATATACTTATGGATGGGGGAAGTGTTTAAAAACAGGTCTCTACTATTACCCTGAACTAAAGGATAAGGTGTACTTCCTGATACAAAAGGTCCTCCCATAATTTTTCCCTGTGATCTCTAGGCACCTCTTTCCCTGCTCACTATCCTCATACTCTGTACTCAAGCTACTGATAATTTCCAAAACACACTTCATTGTTACAGTTTTCACTGCTTTTACATTTCTCTCTCCTTGGAATGCTTTCTTTATAATCCAACTTCTTTTCAGTCTTCAAAATCTAGTTCAGATGTCTTCTCTCTTATGAAACTTTCCTTACAGTCCCCTCAATCATCACCAGAGTTAATAATTTCCTCCTCTGGTACTTTTGTATCTTGTACAGAGATGCTGTAAATTTGTCTAAAACTGAGTGCTTGAGTCAAACACTTTATCAAGAGGCTCACTCACATCTTTTATTTATTCTCACAATTTCCCTATTGACTTAGGTGTTATTATACACATTTACAGACTGAGAAACAAAAGCCTGACAGATTAAGTTGTTTTGAAATTCAAACCCCAATCTGTTTGAGATGAAAGCTTCTTAATTTTTTTGCTGTGTTATTTGTTTACATGTGCCATCTTCATTTTTCCTATCTTCCCCATTAGACTTAAAACATCATATGAACAAGAGGATAGGATGTGTTTAATTCTCTACTGTATCCATACCACCTAACATTATGCCTGGTACAAAGTAGGGATTTAACAAGTTATTTCCTGATTGGTTGATCTTATTAAAGAATGAACTCTCATATTTTTCTTTTTTTTAAAGTTTGAGAGAGAAAAAGAGCATGTGTGCATACACGAATGAGGGAGGGGCACAGAGAGAGAGAGAGAGAGAGAGAGAGAGAGAGAGAGAGAGAGAGAGACTGAGAGAATCCCAAGTAGGCTCCACACTGTGAGCATGGAGACTGATGTGGGACTCAATGTCATGAACTGTGAGATCATGACCTGAGCTGAAATAAAGAGTTGGACCCTCTAAACCACACACACCACTGACCCTGGCTTTCACCAAGCTAACCCTTACTTATTTTGTTTTTCTTATGAAGCTTATATGCACAAAAGAGCAGCATTAGAACATTTCTTATTGGGGCAGCTAGGTGGCTCGGTTGGTTAAGCATGTGACTTCAGCTCAGGTCATGATCTCACGACTTGTGGGTTCAAGCCCTGTGTTGGGCTCTGTGCTGCCAGCTCACAGCCTGAGCCTGATCCTGATTTAGATTCCCTTTCTCTCTGCTCCTCCCCCACTCATGCTCTGTCTCTCAAAAAATAAATAAACATTAAAAAAAATTAGAATGTATTTGTTTTCTAGTGCCTTTGCCAACACTGAGAATTAGTTTTGGATAATATTAATTTGATATCAAAAACAAATGATACCTCCTATGTTAATCATATCTGATTACTAGTGAGGATGAACTTTCTCCTGTTTGTTCTCCATGAATTGTTTCTTCATGTTCTTTGGTGTCGCATATCCTGTGTTTGGGATTCTAACCATGTTATATAACTTCCTTATGTATCAGCCATATGTAAACGGCTTACTAACATTTGACAAAATCTTTAGGATAATTACATCTTTTCTTCCTTCTCAAACAGGATACAATATACAAAATTTAACCTTTTCTTAATTGCTCAAGACTGATGTTAACTTACTCAAGGAATAACTATTGAGCAACAACTCCCAACACAGGCTCTGTATGCTGTCATATTAAGAGTGAATGAGGCACAGTTCTGTCAAGGATCTCATGATCTAGCACCCCAAATATCAATCACAGTTGTTCCCTGTTTTCTTTTGGTTGTTAATACACTCATCCTCCTGCTATGCTAGTGCCTTTTTGTTTCTATTTTACTACCTTATTTTACCAATTATCATCTGGGTGGATGTCTGAGGGAAATTCTGCTTCTCATGATTATAAGGTACTTGGGGCTGTTCCTGCTGTTTGACATGGCTGCCTACTGGATCATGTTCTAGTGTTTACGAAAATATGACCTCTGGAGTCAAGTCAGTTGCCAGAGCACTAATGTTTACATAGCCATTCTTATTTTTAAAGCACTGTCACATATAAACTCATTTAGCAGGCTGGTACACTGTCAAGAATAACAACAAAAAAGGGCAGGTAAATTTAGCCAGTAAAAGCCCAAGCCATTAAGTTGAGTAGTAGAGAATTTCCTTGATTATATAAGTAAACCAGGTAAACAACTGGGGCATAATGACCTAACTATGAAAAACTTTCACAAAGTTTTGGAATGCTAATAGATGTTTTTAGAAAAAAGGAATTGAGGGGTGCCTGGGTGGCTCAGTCGGTTAAATGTCCAGACTCTTGATTTCAGTTCAGGTCATGATCTCACAGTTCATGAGATCAAGACCCATGTTGATCTGTACTGACAGCACAGAACCTGCTTGGGATTCTTTCCCTTTGCCCATCCTTCACTTGCTGCTCTGTCCCTTGTCTCTCTCGAAAGAAATAAATAAACATTAAAAAAAGAAGAAAAAAGGAACTGAGTGATAGAATACACTTAGAAGACAGTTGAAATAAAATAGATTAACTTAGAAGAACATGCCTAAGGCTTTAGTAATGTACTGATATATAGTGAATTTCTGAGAGATAAGAGAACATCGTATGTAATATTTCTTAAACTCATTTAATCACAAAAACCCTATTTCATTAATATCTCATGGGGTTTGTAATCTGTAGAATACACTTTGGTAAAAGAAGAACTAGAGTATCCTCTACAATAACAAGTATAATAACGTCAGCAGCTATTTATCAATCTCCTCCTCTATGCCAGGCACTTTCCACATTACTTGTTTCTACCTATGAGATAAAAATATTTATTATTGATATATGTCAACAAATCACTTATTAGAACATTTATACATGACTTTAAAATTTACAGTTTTCATATTCCATTATTTTACATAATTTTCAAGGAAACCTTGAAACGTAAGACTATTTGGAGAATAAAAGTTTACATGGCTTGCTCAATGGTTTAAGTAGCTTCTTCAAGGATATATTACCAATACTGGCAAAACTGGGACTAGAAATCACATCTTCCAATTCCTACTTCATTTTTCCTTCCCTTAGTGTCAAAAGCAATAGCTGTTTTATAGGGAATCTGTTCTAGCCCTATGCAGATCCCTCATCTCTAAGGACTCTGAACACTCAACTAGGTAACATTAGCTCTGATTTTATATTAGAGTCCTAGGGACTCTTGATATTAGCAGATCAAAAGTTCAAAGAATATAGTGAGACTACTATTGGCTTACATAGGTAATTCTCATCAAAATTTTATAAAATCTTGTGACCCACTATCTACTGTCCTTGGAATAAAGCTTTTTCTATCCAAACATTACTTTTTGCCAAATTTCTTACGAGGTAGAGCCTGGAGTCACTATCCCTAGCAAGTTTCAACTCCGTTGTATGAATGTGACACACCAATTAAGAGGGAGCTTCTTTCCCCTCTGCAGTCACACATTTCTTTCCTTCCATGTCTTGGTGTTAGCTGCCCAGTGACAGTGTACTAGTTTAGAGCAGAGCCAGCCAAGTCATAGTACATGAACAATTTCTGGTGGCTCTGACCACCAGAAGTACAGGGCAACCGGAGTACATTTACTACTACAACTGCTACATTAAGAACAGGAGTGTGATGCTGTTACTTGCTCATTCAAGAAACATTCCTTGAGCATACAATTATGTGCCAGGCATAAATAAGCCATGATCTAAACCTCCAAAAAAGCTATCTAGTTGAAGAATGTAAATGATCAAAGCAATGCTATTAAGGACTTGAAATGTGGGTAGTCCAAACTGAGATGTGTTATAAGTGCCTGAAATACACACTGATTTTCAAAGACAGTATAAAAAAATGAAGTGAAATATCTCAATAGTAATTTTTATATTGATTACCTGTTGAAATAATACTTTGGGTACAGTGAGTTAAATAAAATATATATTATTAAAAATAACTTCACCTCCTTCTTTTTAGCTATTTTATGCCCCTACTAGATTTTAAATTACATATGTGGCAAAAAAGATTACATCTATGGCTTGCATTATATTTCTATTAGACAACACAGGTGTAGGGAGATGAAAGAGCCTGGCACTTACGGGCAAATCAAACAGCTATGTCCTAAGGTAGGAGAAAGGAAGTAGCAAATAAGATAGGAATCAGATCATTTAGTAATTTAGTAACAGATGAGTAAGTGCCTATGTTTTGAGAACTATTCCCAATAATCCTGCTGCCAGGAACAACATGATATGTTCAGGGCCCTCCTAAACTGCATAGCCATCTAGATCCGTTATCTAGTACATCATTCCCACTTGCTCCCATTTTCTGTCCTTCAGACTCCCAGGTGGTAAGTAAAGAAATATGTACATCTGCTTGATATACACAAGAAAAGACGACAATTTCATTTTAGATGGAACGTTGCTAGTATTCTCCTCAGCAGTATCTCTCCTTGCATAGAGTTAAGCATATCAGAAAGATCTAGAACTGGTAGCATTCACACAGATATATATCCTCTACTCTGGACCAGGGTTTACTTCCCAATAGCTCACAAGTACCATTAAAATATAAAGCATTATTGTAAAAAAGAAGGAAGGGGCACCTGGGCCACTTAGTTGGCCATAATTCTTGATTTCAGATCAGGTCATGATCTCACAGTTCATGAGAGGGATTCTCTGTCTCCCTCTCTCTCTGCCCATCCCCTGCTCGCTCTCTCAAAATAAACAAATAAACATAAAATTTTTTTTAAAATAAAAATAAAAAAGGAAAATCTTCCAAATATTTATGGAACATCTCTATGTGTAAAGTACTACACTACACTCAATGAAGGAGACAAATAAAGGATAGACATTATATCTATCTAAAGTACCTGAGTAGATTATTTCTGCTTATCTATTACTTAAGTTATTTAGATACAGACCCCTACATATGATCAGGGACAAATTCCATCTCCCTTATCCTAATGCAATATATACACAACATTTTATAAAATATTTGAAGAATTCACGCACTAAGTTCATCCCAGTTAAGAACTTTAAAGAAAAGGTGATCTTGGGCCTACCATAACAAATATTTTGAATCAACTCACATCCCTAACCTTCTTATATCAAGCTATATGAGTGAGCACAGAATAAAGAGTTAGGTAAGTCAAATTCATCCAGAAGTAAACAATCGTTGTGATAACATCAACTATTACTATCAACTACTTACTTACCGTGAACACAGCCCAGGATAGGGCAGAATGGCCTCCTCCATGCAGAAGGAGTAGGACAGGACCCTCTGAACCACTCTTGTAAACTCGAAAAGTGTATGAATAGTTAAAGATAACATATCTAAGCATTTCCTCACTGAAGTTTTTGATTATTTTATCATAATACTGACTAGAAAACTCAGGCAGTACAACGCTCTATGCAAAGCTACAGACTTACAAACTTAGAGACACTTAAATACAAGTTTCTGAAACACCAAACCTGTTTTTGAAGGATGGAGCCTGTATGACCACTTTTTCAATGAGCAAACGAAAAAAGATTCCCTTTGCCCTAATGAGGACATAGTCCCTGGTTTCTAGATGCCAAATTGATTCAACTTACTTGATTCATGAAACCTTCCCCTGGGCCCTTAAGAGATACACCAGTTTTAGGAATTTAATTCTTCTTTCCCCACGCATTAGACAATTTTATCCATGTAAGACGTTGGCACAGACTTACAGGTTAAATTTCATGCTATACAAAGAACAGGTAGGGAACAAAAATGAAATAAACAGCAGGGAGAAAGAACATTTTAGAAATTCACATGTCTTCTTAGACAACAGTATAAACTTGTTAAAGAATAAGTCATTTTGTAAAGGATATATCCTTGCCAGTTTCATTCTCTACTTCTACATCTTCCATGGACTCAAAGTACTGACTCCAAGAAACA
Source organism: Lynx rufus (assembly GCF_022079265.1). Lineage (NCBI taxonomy): Eukaryota > Metazoa > Chordata > Mammalia > Carnivora > Felidae > Lynx > Lynx rufus. The sequence continues at coordinate 57,931,526 of NW_025814897.1, forward strand.
GGGGAAAAGTCTCGCTTTCTTCCAGGGCTAAGGAAAAAAAAAGAGAGAGAGAGTTCAAGTATAGTTATGCATGAAAAGATAAAATCTTGATCAACAAATGCTAAATGTAAATCTGAAATGAAAACTGCAGGCAGGGGTATTTTCTTTTTTTTTTTTTTTAATTTTATTTTTTATTTTTTAAAATTTACATCCAAAGTAGTTAGTATATAGTGAAGCAATGATTTCAGGAGTAGATTCCTTAATGCCCCTTACCCATTTAGCCCATCCCCCCTCCCACAATCCCTCCAGGAACCGTCAGTTTGTTCCCCGTATTTAACAGTCTCTTATGTTTTGTCCCCCTCCCTGTTTTTATATTATTTTTGTTTCCCTTCCCTTCTGTTCATCTGTTTTGTCTCTTAAAGTCCTCATATGAGTGAAGTCATATGATTTTTGTCTTTCTCTGACTAATTTCACTTAGCATAATACCCTCCAGTTCCATTCACATAGTTGCAGATGGCAAGATTTCATTCTTTTTGATTGCCGAGTAATACTCCATTGAGTATATATACCACATCTTCTTTATCCATTCATCCACAATGGACATTTGGGCTCTTTCCATACTTTCGCTATTGTTGATAATGCTGCTATAAACATGGGCATGCACGTGTCCCTTCGAAACAGCACACCTGTATCCCTTGGATAAATGTCTAGTAGTGCAATTGCTGGGTCGTAGGGTAGTTCTATTTTTAGTTTTTTGAGGAACCTCCATACTGTTTTCCAGAGTGGCTGCACCAGCTTGCATTGCTACCGACAATGCAAAAGAGATCCTCGCCAACATCTGTTGTTGCCTGACTTTTTAATGTTAGCCATTCTGACAGGTGTAAGGTGGTATCTCATTGTGGTTTTGATTTGTATTTCCCTGATGCTGAGGGATGTTGAGCATGTTTTCATATGTCGGTTGGCCATCTGGATGTCTTCCTTGGAGAAGTGTCTATTCATATCTTTTGCCCATTTCTCACTAGATTATTTGTTTTTTGGGTGTTGAGTTTGATAAGTTCTTTGTAGATTTTGGATACTAACTCTATATCTGATATGTCATTTGCAAATATCTTCTCCCATTCTGTCGGTTGCCTTTTAGTTTTGCGGATTGTTTCCTTCACTGTGCAGAAGCTTTTTATTTTGATGAGGTCCCAGTAGTTCATTTTTGCTTTTGTTTCCCTTGCCTCCAGAGACGTGCTGAGTAAGAAGTTGCTTCGGCCAAGATCAAAGAGGTCTTTGCCTGCTTTCTCCTTGAGGATTTTGATGGCTTCCTTTAGATTTAGGTCTAAATCTAGATTAGGTCTTAGATTTAGGTCTTTCATCTCTTTTGAGTTTATTTTTGTGTATGGTGTAAGAAAGTGGTCTGGGTTCATTCTTCTGCATGTCACTGTCCAGTTTTCCCAGCACCACTTGCTGAAAAGACTGTCTTTATTCCATTGGATATTCTTTCCTGCTTTGTCAAAGATTAGTTGCCCATACGTTTGTGAGTCCATTTCTGGGTTCTCTATTCTATTCCATTGATCTGAGTGTCTGTTCTTGTGCCAGTACCATACTGTCTTCATGATTATAGCTTTGTAGTATAACTTGAAGTCTGGGATTGCAATGCCTCCTGCTTTGGTTTTCTTTTTCAAGATTGCTTTGGCTATTTGGGGTCTTTTCTGGTTCCATACAAATTTTACAATTCTTTGTTCTAGCTCTGTGAAGAATGCCGGTGTTACTTTGATAGGGATTGCGTTGAATATGTAGATTGCTTTGGGTAGTATTGACATTTTAACAATATTTGTTCTTCCTATCCAGGAGCATGGAATCTCTTTCCATTTCTTTGTGTCTTCTTCAATTTCTTTCATAAGCTTTCTATAGTTTTCAGTGTGTAGATTTTTCACCTCTTTGGTTAGATTTATTCCTAGGTATTTTATGGTTTTTGGTGCAACTGTAAACGGGATCGATTCCTTGATTTCTCTTTCTGCTGTTGCTTCACTGTTGGTATATAGGAATGCAACTGATTTCTGTGCATTGATTTTATATCCTGCAACTTTGCTGAATTCATGAATCAATTCTAGCAGTTTTTTGGTGGAATCTTTTGGGTTTTCCATATAGAGTACCATGTCTTCTGCAAAGAGTGAAAGTTTGACCTCCTCCTGGCCGATTTGGATGCCTTTTATTTCTTTGTGTTGTCTGATTGCAGAGGCTAAGACTTCTAATACTATATTGAATAACAGTGGTGAGAGTGGACATCCCTGTCTTGTTCCTGACCTTAGGGGGAAAGCTCTCAGTTTTTCCCCATTGAGGATGATATTAGCATTGGGTCGTTCATATATGGCTTTTATGATCTCGAGGTATGCTCCTTCTATCCCTACTTTCTTGAGGGTTTTTATCAAGAAAGGATGCTGTATTTTGTCAAATGCTTTCCCTACATCTATTGAGAGGATCATATGGTTCTTGTCCTTTCTTTTATTGATGTGATGAATCACGTTAATTGTTTTGCAGATATTGAACCAGCCCTGCATCCCAGGTATAAATCCCGAGGGGTATTTTCTCTTAAAGAATGAGGAGTTTTCATACAGAAACCATCACATTAAAAGTGTGTCTTAAAAAGTTCAAATATAGAGCTAAGAGTAAAAATGTTAGGATTTTAGAAAGTTCATTAGCATATTTTAATCACAGATATAATCTGTGTACATATGTCAGAAAACCTGCTAATTCTCTTTCCTTGCTCTTTAAAAAAATTTTTAATGTTATTTATTTTTGAGAGAGGGAGAGACAGAATGCAAGCAGGGGACAGACAGAGAGAGAGGAAGACACAGAATCCAAAGCAGGCTCCAGGCTCCAAGCTGTCAGCACAGAGCTTGATGTGGGACTCAAACCCATGATCTGTGAGATCATGACCTGAGCCAAAGTCAGATGCTTAACCAACCGAACTACCCAGGCGCCCCTCTCCTTGTTCTTAGTTATAGGCTCATGCCTATCCTCTCAAGTCACTCTAATATCATTCCTGCTATAATAATTTTTAAAAATTTTTATTTATTTTGAGATTGGGGAGGGAGGGAGGAACAGAGATAGATGGGGAGAGAGAGTTCCAAGCAGGCTCTGCACTGTCAGCACAGAGCCCAATGTGGGGCTCAAACTCACGAACCCATGAGATCACAACCTGAGCTGAAATCAAAAGTCAGACATTTAACCAACTAAGCCACCCAGGCACACTCCTGCTATAATCATTTTTGATCACCATTCCTTGTTTATACCTTTAATCCCTCATATTATTTCATGTTGTTTTCATCATCTCCCAACTAAATCAGTATACAACCTTCATAAAAGACAAACTGGCAATACCTTGAACTTCTAGGAATTTATCCAAAGATATGGCATATCTATTAATGTAGCATTGTTTTTAATAGAGAAAAATCAGTAACAATTTAAGTATTCATCAACAGGTGATAGATTAAAATAAATTGTGGTACACAGAAATAATATAGTTATAAAAAGATGGAAGGAATTATATACTGATAACATTCTTTGTATATGGATGAGATACACTGTTAAGTATACAAACATGATGCGTTTTACCATTTGGGTAAAAATGGGAAGTATGTGCATATATAATACCTCTGGAAGAATACTCATATAATACGGATATATTCTGGGAGGGGAACTATATCTGGAAGATGAGGGGGACAATTTTCAATGTATACCCCTTTTAATTTTTGAACCAGAAATTATTTTTAAAAATAAAATTATTTTAAAATAAAACGAAAATAACCAATAAATATCTATTTACAACCTGTATCTTCAACCTTGGATGAGACACAAGAAAGGAACCTTGAATCTTATCCTATTTCCACACCTATTCTTCTCAGTAATGGAGGGAATTCAGAATTCTATCAGCAACAAAACATTACCTCCTGCCAAGTATTTTCCTGTATATGCCATGGGGGCAAATGCAGAACAAAGTATACTACAAAACCCCTTTTAAAGACTTAAATTAGTACAAAAGCACTCTAGGTTGACTTTAATACTGTAATTACAATGGAGAAACTGCACAGTTAGGTATTCTTTCAACAATCAAACATTTATTGAACATCTACACTCTTCTGGCATTGAACAGGTAGTAGTTCTTGATCTATGTAATAACATTTACCAAAGGAACTTTTTTTTTTTTTTTTAAGAAAGGCAGACTGCCACGTGCAGCGCCTTACTTGGATGTGTCTGGAGTCTTGAAAGCTTGACTACCCGACATTCTCCTACAAATGGACCTTGAGAGCTTGTTTACAGGTTTTAGCAGGGGAGCGCGGCTACTTGTATACCCTTGACTGAAGAACGATCCTCCTCTATCGGGGAAGGTCGTCCTCTTCAGCCAAGTGCGCAGCTTCTGGAAGGATGCACATGAAGCGGTGAGGGAGGAAGGGGACACCTGCCTAGCCAGCCAGATCAGCTGAATTAATCCTGGCGATCAATGGGGTGACAGATGTCGCAGCGATATCACCCTCACATCCAGAAAAGCAACTTTTAAAAATACTGATGCTTGGGTTTCACTTCTAGAAACTGATTCAAATGGCTTGACGTGTGGCCTAGGCACTAATTTCTTTTTAATTTTAGAGAGTGGGAGAGAGAGAGCACATACGGGGTAAGGGCAGTGGAAGAAGGAGAGAGAATCCCAAGTAGGCGCCACGCTCAGCGTAGAGCCTGAGGTGGGGCTCAATCTCTCGATCCTGGGATCATGACCTGAGCCGAAATCAAGAGCTGGGACACTCAACCGACTGAGCTAGCCAGGCGTCCCTGCACTGACAATTTTTAAAGATCCCCAAGTTGAGAGAGTTGAGATGCCCAAGTTGCGAGAGTTGAAGAATAAAAAGGTAGAGTAAATGATCTGGAATGAGAGAAGAGTTCAAATTCCTCACAGTTCCTACCATTTTCCAATAATTCCCTGCAAATCTCTAACAATTAGAGTATGTATTTGGGGAAATTCAAATTACCTAAATTCTTTCTGCATTGGATTATAGTGACTGAATAAAATATCTTTCAAAAGAATCTAATACATCTGGGATTTAGTAGTTGCTCAGAAAACGGGTAAAATCCTAACTTCTGATAGAAAAACTGCCTCTGTAGAAGTAATTTCCAATTTCAGCATTGACTTATTTTTTCTGGTTTGCTAGTTGTACTTGAATTCGTACTGGAAAACTAAAAGTAGAACTCTTAATTCTACTGACTCACCCATCACTCACAAATCCACCTACATATATACTAATTTGAGTATAACAACCACACATGGTATGTCAAACATGTTATAATTGATTTTAAGGATCTATGCATGAATTTTTGATGTCTGGACTCAGGGCATCATCACAGTAATAGTATCTAACATTTACTGTGCCACAACAGTGAGTCACTCTGCCAAGTAATTTATAGGCATGATTCCATTTAATCCTCACAAAACTTCAAGTTATTTTTATCCCCATTTCACAGATGACAGATTTAGAGATATAAAGTCACTTGACCAAGGTTATACAACTAACTACTAAATGGCAGTGACAGGATTCAAATCCAGTTCCATCACTCTTAAAAGTCTCTGCTCTTTACCCCAATGCTATATTAATTCTCAGATCCTTTCTTTTCTCTCTCACTCTTTCATTTATGCTTCTGAAAAGTAATAAGGCTTTAGAGTACGTTATCAGAAGTTTCCTTTTCAGGGTCTTTGCCAAAGGCCACAGAAACTTTCCAAGTTGGCCAGGCACCAGAGAAGATTACCCGTTAAGGAGAAATTACTTTGTATAAATAGAAATTATTCCTAGGAGGACACCTTCCACTTCTAATTCCCTTCATTAAAAAAAATAATAAAGTTCTAAGGACTACCCAATTTATACCAACATATGAGTAATTCCCATCTGGTTAAAGAGCCAATAATCTATACCTCCAAAGGTTGTTCCTACTCCCACAGAGACTTTCCTGGCATACTCTTTTGAACATTTGAACACATAATTGTTTATATACTCTACGAGTTCAGGTAATTTTGCAACCAATGTTAGACATGAAGTAGACAGCAAGATCTCGCATCAATCTTTATATTCTAGTCAGAAAGAATACTCTATTTTAATGATGTAGTTTTGGTTTATAAAAATAGTTTGTGGCACAAAAACAAACACCCAGATCAATAGAACAGAATAGAGAACCCAGAAATGGACCCACAAACATATGGCCAACTAATCTTTGACAAGGCAGGAAAGAATATCCAAAGCAGGAAAGAATAAAGACAGTCTCTTCAGCAAATGGTGCTGGGAAAACTGGACAGCAATATGCAGAAAAATGAACCACTCTGGAAAACAGTATGGAGGTTCCTCAAAAAATTAAAAATAGAACTACCCTATGACCCAGCAATTGCACTACTATTTATACAAGGTATATAGGTATGCTGTTTCGAAGGGGCACATGCACCCCAATGTTTATAGCAGTACTATCAACAATAGCCAAAGTATGGAAAGAGCCCAAATGTCCACTGATGGATGAATGGATACAGAAGATGTGGTATACATATACAATGGAGTATTATTTGGCAATCAAAAAGAATGAAATCTTGCCATTTGCAACTATGTGGATGGAACTAGAGGGTATTATGCTAAGCGAAATCAGTCAGAGAAAGACAAATATCATATGACTTCACTCACATAGAACTTTAAGATATAAAACAGATGAACAGAAGGGAAGGGAAGCAAAAATAATACAAAAACAGGGAGGGGGACAAAACAGAAGAGACTCTTAAATATAAAGAACAAATGAAGCGTTGCTGGAGGGGTGGAGGGAGGGAGGGATGGGCTAAATGGGTAAGGGGCATTAAATAATCTACTCCTGAAATCATTGTTGCACTATGTTAACTAACTTGGATGTAAACTAAAAAATAAATGAATAAATAGTTTGCTTTTTATGCTTTTAAGCCTACCTATTTTATAGTCATTACAGCCTGTATAGGCTCTTTTTAGCTATAATTTTTAAAATAAATTAATTACTTTCTTTCCCCAAGAAGTCATAATGGAAGAATTTTGAAGTAATGAAAATAACTTAAAAAAGCATAACGAGGTTAATTTATACTTTAAAAATGAGTTTTATTCACCAAAATCTAGTATATGTATTATGCCAGAACTGAGGTGGCGTGATGGGCGATACTGGGATAATTATAAAACTAGTGACACAATCCCTCTGCTGTCAAGAAACTAATGTTAACTACATAAATATCTAACATAAGGTAGAGTTAAATGCCCTAAGAGATATAGCTAAAGGAGGGAATAAAGATTACTTTAAAAAAAAAAAAAAAGATTACTTTTAGCTTAGGAAATAAAAAGAGGTTTCAAAGAAAAAGTAACATTTAAGCTATTAAGCTATGAAGTCATTGAAGGACAGACAGAATTTGGACTGATGGAAATAGGGAAGGGTATGGAAGACAACTCCGGCAGAGAGAAGGGCACCAATAAGAACCCAGTATGGTGTCTGCCTGTCATAGTGAGCACTGATAAAAGACAAAATAAAATAGTTAACTGCAACAAGGTGGAAATAAGTAAAACAGTTTTGAAAAACTAAAAGAAACTGATACAACTAAAAGCAGATCATGGAAAAATAATGACATTAGATGCAATATAGTGGGGAATTCATTTCTTTTTCTGTTATTTGTGTGTTGGGGTTGGTCCCAAAAGCCTGATAGAGTTTCAGTGGTTCAGATTAAAGTATTTTAGAAAGATCAATGTGGTGAAAGGTACAAGATGAATTTGATTCCGGAAAAAAAAAAAAACGTTGCTGCAATAATCTGGTTAGAAGATGGGAGTCTAGACTGGCAATGGAATTAAAAAGGAGGGAAACATAGAAAGACTTTTCAAAAAGGCAATCAACAAATCTCAGGAGTGTTCAAGACATGGAAAATGACTGATAGTAGAACCCAAGTCAATTCTGAAGTTTTGAACTAACAGAGATGAATTATTAAGTCCAACAATTGGTAAATAAAAATCTACACTGGGAGGTAAATGTCCACAGAATTTTTTTATGTCAGAATAAAGTTTATTTCAAACCAGCATAATAAATGTACAATTTCCTTCCAAGTCTTGTTACCGGAGGAAAGAGTTTGGCAGACACGGAACAAAATGGTATAGTGGGAGACACAAAGGAAATACAATTCCTGCCTAAATCATGTGAATCAAATGTGCTTTTAGATCCTTTGCTATTGTCACAGACTCCATTCAGAAGCTTTATAAAACCTCATTCCAGAAACCAGTGCACATACATATATTCTGCACACAACTGCACTGGCTTCAAGAAGCTCATATATGAACCCTAAATAAGATCTCTGGGCCTATACTTTGACCATAGCAACCTATTTCTGGCAGAAAGACAAAAAATTTAAAAAGGAAGAAAATTATGAGGAAATACCACATTCTTTTTTCTTTTTTACATGTTTATTTCTTCTTAAGAGAGAGACAGAGCGTGAGGGGAGAAGAGCAGAGAGAGAGAGACACAGAAAGCAAAGCAGGTTCCAGGCTCTGAGCTGTCAGCACAGAGCCTGACACAGGACTAGAACTCATGGACCATGAGATCATGACCTGCGCCAAAGCTGAATGCTTAACTGACTGAGCCAGCCACCCAGGTGCGCTGAAGTGATACTACATTCTTAATACTTCCTAAACCTAAATAAGTTTTCCATTTGCTACACACTAAAAGTTTGTTTTCATAACCCAGTTCTGCCTTTATTAATTGTGTGACCTTGGCCAAGTCATTTAATTTCTCTATGCCTGAGTTTCTTCATGTGAGATAGGGTTATAATGCCAATTTTATAGGGGTTGTAATGAGGATTAAAGTAGCCTTCTCCCTTGGTTACTCTCAAATTAGCCTGTTCTATTTTTATCATAGAACTAATCATTTCCTAAAATTAGTTTGTTCTTATATTTGTTAGATCACTCCACCTAATTTGCTACTAATGTGAGATCCAGGAGAGCAAGAACGTTCTCCCTTTGTTCACCAATGTACTCTTGGGGTCCGACACATTAATGAATATCTGTTGACAGTAAAAAATGAGCTAATGTGCATAAAGCACTTAGCTTGGTGCCTCAGGAAATTATTTATTATTATTATTATTACTATTATTATCATCATCATCACCATTGGGCTGAAGCTAATAAAGAGAAGCCTCCTTCCTGAATTCTGATAAGGTTTCCAGTAAAGGGAAATGGAATACTGTGGTACAAGTATGAGAGTAGACATATAGATAGATCAAACAGAACTGAGAGTCCAGAAATAAACTCTAACACTTACAGTCCATAGATTTTCAACAAAGGACCAAGACAATTCACTGGGGAAAAAACAGTCTTGACAATAAATGGTGTTAGGACAATTAGATATTCATATATCAATGAATCTGAACCCCTCCCTTACAACTACACACATAAGTAAATCACAGAGGATCATAAACCTAAATGTAAGAGCAAAAAGCTGCTAGGTCAATCCAGGGCACAGCTGGGATGGTCCATTTCAAGTGGCACCCACAGCCAAGGAGGGCTCAACTTGAAGGTGGAAGGCCCTCACCTACTTTGTAGCACTCCCTGGCGTGGGAGTGAGCATGCTGAACATCTGGAAGTCAAATCATGGAGAGCACTCGAGGCCTGAGTTCCATGCCTACCGCCATCTCTTCATCAGGTCTAAGCCCTTTCCCTGGGGAGATGTTAATCATATTCTACTCCATAATGCTCATGCAAAACTACTTCCAACCAGCTATGAGGATGAATAGAGAGGACCTGGATCACTACCCAGTGGGGACCACATTACTGGTTTGGACCATGACTCTGCACATGGACCAGAAAAGTACATGGTATCTTAAGCTCACCTTCCTTCTTTGTATCAGTGATGACCGATATATAGATCTTCCATCCCTTTGCTTATGGCAGGATAGCTTAAATAGATTGGTCCATGAGGAGGAAAAACCCCACCATATACAGTTTTTATGTTATGGCTGTGTACTGATTATTTAAGTTGAAATTTCATTTCTAGTAATTGTAAGCTTTGTGACCATTAGCAAATCCATCTCTGCCTAAATCTCAAGTGTAAGGTTTGAAAAACAGTAACAAGTAGGCACAAAAATACTTCATAAATGTTAGTTACTGCAGAAATGTTGTTCACAGCTAAGCCACATGGTATACGGATTATACTTTCTTTCTTGCGTGACTTCTTATTTTTTCCAGAACGATTGTCTTTTATTTTGTTTGCTTATTTTTTTTAATGAAATTATCATTGTTTCATAAGAGCTTTTTATAAGCAAAAAATATTAGTGGACATTTCACAAAAGAGGAAACACAAATAGCCCATAAATATTATGAAAGGGTTCCCAATTTTGTTCATGGAGACATGAAGTTTTATTATGTTTATTTTTTAGAGACATGAAATTTTAAATCAGAGTTAGGTATAATTTCACACCCATTATGTTGACAAAATACAAAGCCAGACAACACTAGGTGTTGGAGAGGATCTAAATCAGATGGAATTGCTGGTGGAAGTATAAATGGGAAAACTATTTGGAAAACAGTGAGTCACCACCTGGTAAAATTGAACAAGTACCCTTCACTCTAGTAGTTTCACTTCACAAGGAAACATCTGCACAGAGGTATTAAGATACATGTAAAAAGATGTTCATAGAAGCATTTCCATAAAGCCAAAGAATAACAAGCAAACTAAGTCTATCACCAGAGGAATACATAAATTGAGATATATTCAGATAACTCAATATGGCACAGCAGTGGGAATGGATATGCTAGAATTATATACAGTAACATGGATGAATTTCAGAAATACATTTAGAGGAAGAAAGAAGCATAGAATAAATGCAGACCATTAATAACAAAGTTCAAGAACAGGCAAAACTATCTTTTTTATGGATATATGCATAGGTGACAAAACTATTAAGAAAAGCAAAAGAATGATAAACATACAATTCAAGATTGTGGGGAGTAGAGGTGCTTTTGGGGAGAGGCAAACAGGCTTTTAAAGGCTAACAATGTTCAATTTCATAAGCCAGGTGGTAGATACATGGGCATTTATTTTATTCTTCTCTGAACTGCACACGCATATTTTAAACCCTTCTGAATGTATATTTCACTATTAACTTTTATTAATGAAAAAAAGCCTTTGAGAAATCTGTAAAACTTCTCTTAATATAATAATGTTAAATAATCTATTAGATCCATTTTTTCTTTGTAAATTTCCGTTCTTGGCACCTACCATTCTCCTCCAAATAGGACTGTTTGCTCTCTGGATATGATGAATTGCTGTCATTTCACCATCATCCTGGGAATTCCTTTTGCCTTTTTCCTGTGCTGAATCCCTGATTCCCATATCCCATGTTTTTCTTGATGCATTCTCTTATTTTGATGGAACACATCCTCTGTTAGCTTCTTGAGAAAGGGAGATAAATTTTGAAACTCTGCATGCCAGAAAATGCTATTATCCCATTTTCATACTTGACTAACAGTTTTCCTAGGTATAGAAATTTTATGTCAGGGACTGTTTCCATCAATGGTAATTAGGAATGTTGACAGAGCAAACTTCAGAAGTGTTGACTAAAATTGTACGTATGGGGCGCCTGGGTGGCACAGTCGGTTAAGCATCCGACTTCAGCCAGGTCACGATCTCGCGGTCCGTGAGTTCGAGCCCCGCGTCGGGCTCTGGGCTGATGGCTCAGAGCCTGGAGCCTGTTTCCAATTCTGTGTCTCCCTCTCTCTCTGCCCCTCCCCCGTTCATGCTCTGTCTCTCTCTGTCCCAAAAATAAATAAACGTTGAAAAAAAAATTAAAAAAAATAAATAAAATTGTACGTATGTGTGTTCTACGAATAAACCTAACCAAAGATGTAAAAGATCGTCTGCATGCTGAAAATTATAGAAAGCTTATCAAGGAAAATGAAGAAGACAAAAAAAATGAAAAAAAATTCCAAGCTCCTGGATAGGAAGAATAAATATTGTTAAAATGTCAATACTACCCAAAGCAATCTACACATTCAATGCAATCCCAATCAAAATTGCACCAGTATTCTTCTTGAAGCTAGAACAAACAATCCTAAAATTTGTATGGAACAAACAATCCTAAAATTTGTATGGAACCACAAAAGACCCCGAATAGCCAAAGTAATATTGAAGAAGAAAACTAAAGTGGGAGGCATCACAATCCCAGACTTTAGCCTCTATCAGAAAGCTATAATCATTAAGACAGTATGGTACTGGCACAAAAAAAGACACATAGACCAATGGAGTAGAATAGAGAACCCAGAATTGGACCCAAAAATGTATGGCTAACTAATCTTTGGAAATACTCCACCAATACTCCACCAATACTCCTGCATTCCATTGGATGCAGGAAAGATCATCCAATGGAAAAAAGGTGGTCTCTTTAGCAAATGGTGCTGGGAGAACTGGACAGCAACATGCAGAAGAATGAAACTAGACCACTTTCTTACACCATTCACAAAAATAAACTCAAAATGGATAAATGACCTGAATGTGAGACAGGAAACCATCAAAACCCTAGAGGAGAAAGCAGGAAAAGACCTCTCTGACCTCAGCTGCAGCAATTTCTTGCTTGACACATCTACAAAGGCAAAGGAACTAAAAGCAAAAATGAACTATTGAGACCTCATCAAGATTAAAAACTTCTGCACTGCAAAGGAAACAATCAACAGAACTAAAAGGCAACCAACGGAATGGGAAAAGATATTTGCAAATGACATATCACATAAAGGGTTAGTATCCAAAATCTATAAAGAATTCACCAAACTCAACACCTGGAAAACAAATAATCCAGTGAAGGAATGGGCAGAAGACATGAATAGACACTTTTCCAAAGAAGACATCCAGATGGCCAACAGACACATGAAAAGATGCTCAATGTCACCATCATCAGGGAATACAAATCAAAGCCACACTGAGATACCAACTCACACAGGTCAGAGTGGCTAAAATGAACAAATCAGGAAACTACAGATGCTGGCGAGGATGTGGAGAAACGGGAACCCTCTTGCACTGCTGGTGGGAATGCAAACTGGTGTAGCCACTCTGGAAAACAGTGTGGAGGTTCCTCAAAAAATTAAAAATAGATCTACCCTATGACCCAGCAATAGCACTGCTAGGAATTTACCCAAGGAATACAGGAGTGCTGATGCATTAGGGGCACTTGTACCCCAGTGTTTATAGCAGCACTTTCAACAATAGCCAAATTATGGAAAGAGCCTAAATGTCCACCAACTGATGAATGGATAAAGAAGAGGTGGTTTATATATACAATGGAATACTACTTGGCCATGAGAAAGAATGAAATCATGCCATTTGTGGCAATGTGGATGGAACTGGAAGGTATTATACTGAGTGAGACAGGTATCTTATGTTTTCACTCATATGTAGATCTTGAGAAACTTAACAGAACTCCATGGGGGAGGGGAAGGGGAAAAAATAGTTACAGAGAGGGAAGGCTCTGTAACTTGAGGCAAACCACAAGAGACTCTTAAATACAGAGAACAAACTGAGGGTGGATGGGAGTGGGGAAAATAGGAGATGGGCATTGAGGAGGGCACTTGTTGGGATGAGCACTGGGTGTTGTATGTAAGCCAATTTGACAATAAATTATATTAAAAATAATACATAAAAAATATAATTAATTAATTAATTAAAATGTGGGTTTTTTTAAATGTTTAGTTTTGAGAGAGAGGCCGACTGCAAGTGGGGGAGGGGCAGAGAGAGCAGGAGACACAGAATTGGAAGCAGGCTCCAGGCTGAGCTGTCAGCACAGAGCCTAACATGGGGTTCAAACTCACTAACTGTGAGATCATGACCTGAGCTGAAGTCGGATGCTTAACTCACTGAGCCACCCAGGCACCCCTGGGTAGTATAGGCATTTTAACACTATTTTGTTCTTCCAATTTATGAGCATGGAATGTTTTTTCCATTTCTTTGTGTCATCTTCAATTTCCCTCATAAGTGTTCTACAGTTTCTAGAGTACAGATCTTTTACCACTTTGGTTAGGTTTATTCCTAGGTATCTTACGGTTTTTGGTGCAACCGCAAATCGGATTGATTCCTTGATTTCATTCTGCTGCTTCATTATTGGACTATAGATATACAAAAGATTTTTGTACACTGATTTTGTACCCTGTGACTTTGCTGAATTTGTCCATCAGTTGTAGCAATTTTTTGGTGGAGTATTTTCTACATAGAGTATCATGTCATCTGCAAAATAGTGAAAGTGTGTCTTCTTCCTTGCCAATTTGGGTGCCTTTTATTCTTTTGTTGCCTGATTTCAGAGACTAGGACTTCCAGTACTATGTTAAATAACAATGGTGAGCCTGGACATCCCTTGTCTTGTTCCTGACCATAGAGGAAAAGGTCTCAGTTTTTCCCCATTGAGGATATTAGCTGTGGGTCTTTTGTAAATGGCCTCTATGATGAGGTATGTTCTCTCTAAACCTACTTTGTTGACAGTTTTTATCAGGAATGGACATATTTTGTCAAACACTTTTTCATATAGTTCTTACCCTTTTTGTTAATGTGGTGTATCACATTGATTGATTTGCAAATACTGAACCACCCTTGCAGCCCAGGAATAAATCCCAGATGATCATGGTGAGTAATTCTTTTAACGTACCGTTGGATTAGATTTGCCAGTTATCTTGTTGGGAATTTTTGCATCCATGTTCATCAGGGATACTAGCCTGTGATTCTTCATTTTAGTGGTTTTGGAATCAAAATAATGTTGGCCTCGTAGAATGAGTTTGGAGGTTTTCTATTTCTATTTTTAGGAACAGTTTGAGAAGAATAGGTATTAGTCTTCAAATGTTTGGTAGAATTCCCCTAGGAAGCCATAAAAGACCCCGAATAGCCAAAGCAATCTTGAAAAAGAGAAGCAAAGCAGGAGGCATCACAATCCTGGACTTCAAGCTGTAATCATCAGGACGGCATGGTACTGGCACAAAAACAGACACACAGATCAACGGGACAGAATAGAAAACCCAGAAATGGACCCACAACCATATGATTAATCTTCAACAAAACAGGAAAGATTATCCAATGGAAAAAAGACAGTCTCTTCAACTAATGGTGCTGTGAAAACTGGACAGCAACATGCAGAAGAATGAAACTGGACCACTTTCTTACACCATACACAAAAATAAATGAAAAAATGGATGAAAGACCTAAATGTGAGACAGGAAACCATCAAAATCCTAGAAGAAAACACAGGCAGAAACCTCTCTGACATCGGCATAGCAACTTCTTACTAGATATTTCTCCTAAGGCAAGGCAAAGAAAAACAAAAATGAACTATTGGGACTTCATCAAGATAAAAAGCTTCTGCACAGAGAAAATAAAAAACTAAAAGGCAACCAATGGAATGGGAGAAGAGATTTGTAAATGACATATCTGATAAAGAGTTAGTATCCAAAATCTATAAAGAACTTATCAGACTCAATACCCAAAAAACAAATAACGCAGTTAAGAAATGGCCAGAAGACATGAATAGACATTTTTCCAAAGAAGACATACAGATGGCTAACAGACACATGTAAAAGATGCTCAACATCACTCATCATCACAGAAATACAAATCAAAACTACAATGAGATATCACCTCACACCTGTTCAGAATGGCTAAAATTAACAACACAGAAAACAAAAGATACTGGCGAGGATGCAAAGAAGGGGGAACCCTCTTACGCTGTTGGTGGGAATGTAAACTGGTGCAGCCACTCTGGAAAACAGTATGGAGGTTCCTCAAATAGTTAAAAATAAAACTACCTTATGACCCAGCAATTGCACTACTAGGTATTTGCCCAAAGGATGCAAAAATACTGATCTGAAGGGGCACATGCACCCTGATGTTTACAGCAGCATTATCAACAACAGCCAAATTATGGAACGAGCCCAAATGTCCACTGACCGATGAATGGATAAAGATGTGTATACACACACACACACACACACACACACACACACACACTGGAATATTACTCAGCCACCAAAAAGAATGAAATCTTACCATTTGTAACACTGTGGATAGAGCTAGAGTGTATTATGTATGCTAAGTGAAACAAGTCAGAGAAAGACAAATACCATATGATTTCATTCATATATGAAATTTAAGAAACAAAACAGATGAACATAGGGAAGGGGGGGCAGAGAGAAAGAGGTAGGCAAACCATAAGAGACTCTTAACTATAGAGAACAAAAACTGAGGGTTGATGGAGGGGAGGTGGGCAGAGGATGGGCTAAATTGGTGATGGGTATTATGGAGGGCACTTGTGATGAGCACTGTGTTATATGTAAGTGATGAATCACTACACTCTACTCCTGAAACCAATATTATTCTATATGTTTACTAACTAGAATGTAATTAAAAACTTGAAACAAACAAAATAGAAGGCAGAAGAAAGAAAAAAAACCCTTCTCTGATGAAGCTATAACCACAGACAGTTCTCAAAAGGACTTGGGCTAAATTTATACCACTTATATATTCTAAGAAGTTTCAAGTTGAGAATTTAAAGTGGACCTAGGGGCGCCTGCGTGGCTCAGTCAGCTGAACATCCAATTCTTGATTTCGGTTCAGGTCATGGTCCCAGGGTCATGGGATTGAGACCCGCATCAGGTTCTGCGCTGAGAACATGAAGCCTGCTTGGGATTCTCTCTCCCTCTCTGTCAGCTTCTTCCCTGCGTGCGTGTGAACTCTCTCTCAAAATAAATAAGCATTTAAAAAAGTTAAAAGAGACAAAGATATAGTAAGCAAATACTAGCCAAAGCAATTTTAGGTTATTCTTTCTCAAAATTTAAGGCATTTTTCCATCTTCTAAGTAAGGTACTACTCTTGAGATGTTTTTACTAAGAATCTTTTTATCCCCCTTATTTCTAAATTTCAATCTTAAACTAGAATAAGGTATTTCCTAGAAGATTCCTTAAATTTTCTCTTCTTTTGAATTTATATATACTATACATATTTTCATTCCCAACATATTTCTTTTTCTCTGAAACCAGGTTCTCCCCCCTCCTTTTTTAAAAGAGCATTCTATTCTTGTTTCACAGATGCCATATCATCTCTTGTCTCTCTGACAAGTTTAAGCTTTTTTTTTTTTGTTCTATACATTATTGTTTCATTTTCTCATTTTGTTTTGGTATCTATTTTTTGTGTTAGAAGTTTTTCCTGGATGTCTGGTGATTCTATGAGAGAGCAAGGCTTGCTGACTATTGAATATGACTGTCTATTTAGCAAGTAGATTCCTAGCCTTTTAAGTAGGGGATTTTTCCTCCAAACATCAATATCTGCATGTCTTTTTTTTTGGCCAGTCATTTCTCCAGAGAAAAATCCTCCAATCTCCTGCCTGGGAACATAAGACTAGCCGTTAGCCTTCTGGAAAAAGATCTGAATAGACTCTTTCATTCACTCATTCAACAAACATTCACTGCGCACCTACAAGATACTGTTTTAGGCACCTGAAATACTTTGGTGAACAAAACAGACAAAACCCCCTACTCTTGTGGTGTTCACATTCCTGTGAAGGCAACATAAGTAAAAATTTGTCAGGTAACAGTAAGTGTCATGGAGAAAAATCAAATCAGGAAGCGAGGAAAATGAATGCCAGGTTGGGAAAACTGTAGTTTTAAATCAGGTGGTTAGGGAAGGCACCTTTAACAAAGACCTAAAGGTGAGGGAGCAAGCCATGAGAGCATGTCTAGATGACAGAATGTATACCTTCACTACCTTCACTTAACCCCTATTTTCATCCTGTTGCTTTACTTTTGTGGCCATGTGCTTAGCATCTCTGAGTCCAGAGACACCCTGGTTCAATTTCTATAGAAGTTAACCATCACACTGAGGGAAAGAAGATTTTGGCGTTTAATGGTGCTTTGTACAGATTTTCAATCAATCCTCCTGTTTTAGCCCACTTTCAGAGGTACTTAGCACCTACAATTCCTGAGCCTTTATGGGTTTATGATATGGATTAGCTTGCACTTTCATTCTTCTACAGGTAGTTTTCAGTTTGCTCTTCTCTGTTAGTTAATATTCAACTTGCTATCTTCCTAAATCTTGGTAGCCTATCTTCTATTTGTTCTTTGGTATTACTCCTTTTTCCAAATTACTCTATCATAATTTAATGGGGTTTGGTAAGAGAATAGAGGCAAACAAATGAATTTCTACAACTCTCTGGAGTAGCTATTCCTATTTCACAAATGAGAAAACTAAAACCAAGGGAGATTAAATAACTCATCCAAGACACAGAAAGTAGTGGGCTAGAATCTTATTCTCATGGTTATTTCCTTATCAGTTTTCAATACTACCCTCAAAATAATATTAAGTTCTCCATTCTTGAAATCACCCAAGCTAGCCATGAGTAAGCAGAAATCCTCAGGAAAAGGTGAAAGAGGATTGGTTCCTGTTGTAGGGGTAATGACTGCCAGAGGACCCTAGTAGCAAGGCTGTATACCAGGGAGACGAAAGAGAAAGTCAAGGTTTACAAATGTAGGTGGCAATGAGAGGGAGCAGGAAGGTGCAGTGAGAAGGAAGAATCAAAGACAACTCTCAAGTTTCTCTGATGCCATTCACAGAATACATAGAACGGCATTTTAAAGGGCTCTAAGTTACTAAATACTGATTTACCATGTGATTGAAAATCCTACATCCTATTCCTATTAGTTTTCTTTGTTGGCCATTGGAGAATGTTAATTGTTAAATGGGCATCATGGAATCCAAAAATGAAAATAGTACAGCATTTACCACAATGTCCTGCATTAGATAGGACAGGATACTTATGGCCCAATAGTTGATGTGGTTTCAAGCAAATGAATGAAAGCTTACCTCATTTAAAACCACTTTCAGATAAGATATTTACTCCATGGGAACTTCCAACCTGCTGAGTCAGATCACACAAAAATATAGTTTATTTTAAATGGATGGATAAAGACAGACTGTTGCAGCACTGAAAGAACTGTAATCTTATACCTCTGATAATAAAGAATTCTGCTTCACGTAGATTTAGAAAAAGTTAGAAATTTTATTTCCACCACTTACCCAACCTAATTAATAACTTATTTTTCCGAAATCTTACAAGTAACGAGAAAAAAAGATATGGTAACTTTACTACAATGATCTAGCCTCAAACACCACTGAGATATCAGTAATGAAAACAAGAAAGCAGACAGAATACAAAGCATTTTGATGTTTTACAAGAGCTAATTATAACTGTTTAGTCTTACAATCAATATTTGTAGCTATACTCAAGGATCAGAACTTACACAAGCTACTATTCTGCTTTGACAATATCACAACAGGAAGAAAGCAAGCAGGCTTGGAGTCAGAGTTTAAAAGCCAATAAAATCCATACAGAAGACTCTAATAAAGTATATAGTTCCAGGGCAGTTGGGTGGCTCAGTCAGTTGAGTGTCTGACTCTTGATTTCAGCTCAGGTCATGATCCCAGAGTTGGGGGATTGAGCCCGGTGTCAGGCTCTGTGCTGAGCATGGAGCCAGCTTGACATTCTCTGTCTCTCTCTCTCTCTCTCTGCCCCTCTTCCCTGCTCATGTGCACTCTTTCTCTAAAAAAAAGGAAAAGTATATAATTGAGAACCAACTGCCATATAACTCCCTTCTCAGACTCAACTGAATGCCAAGATGATGTAGAATATAAGACATATTTCATAGGATATTTCATTTCAAGTATATCTAGGGCAACGATTCTAGAGCCTCTTTCCAGTTACAACTTGCTTATATAAGCAACTAATTTAATTCCAATTCAATCAAAGAGACATTTGAGTATGTTTATGGCAGGCCCTGATACACTTCCTGGGCATTTGGGGAAATCAGCATGCTAGAGGTTCCCATTGATGAATAAAAACTTGGTTCTCACCCTCAAAAAGCTGACGCCAGAGAGGAAATAGGTAAGTAAACAGTCATTGTATACTACAGGTATGGCAGAAATAAGCCTAGCGTACCATGAAAATTCACAGAAGAGACTTCCAATCCTGTTTTGGACACTTATGGGAACGAAATCGGGTCAGGGAAGGATTCATAAAGATTTCTGGTATACAGATTTTCTTAAATGCTATACAAATCTGAAGTACTATCCTTATTAAATTATGACCTGGATTGGGAAGGTAATTCCTCTAATTACCAAATAAAAGATTATAATTTCCCCATATTCAGTGAGAAATATGTTAGTATAGAGATTCTGCAACTTAAAAATGGGTTTATATTCCAAAGGTTTGCAAACTAGGTTGTTGGGAAAACTGAACCACATTTTCCCTAATTAACATTATTATGAAATATTGGTAGATTCTCTAGGTAGTTATATCCCCAAGCCTACTTAGCCATAATATGATAAAATGCTATTTGTGATGAAATTCTACTAATAACGATGTAGTTCAAGTGATTAACACAGAAAACTGATTTTAATATAGCTTGAACCATGGTTCTTATGCTTAAGGAAAAGCTGTTTAAAGGGATGAGAAGGATTAAATGAAACTGCTCATGTGTTTGTGCTAGGTACTTTACAAGCATTATCTAAATTTAATCCTCATAATAACCTGAGCTATACTTTCTTAACAGAATAAAAACAGACAAATACAAATATGAAACCACAGAAGGATATAAGTAGGGCACAAGTTCATTTTTGCATATTGCCAATAATTACAGTTTTAAAATCTCATTTCTAGGGGCACCTGGGTGACTCAGTCAGTTAAGCATCCAACTTTGGCTCAGGCCATGATCTCACAGTTCATGGGTTCGAGCCATGTGTCAGGCTCTGCACTAACAGCTCAGAGCCTATAGTCTGCTTCAGATTCTGTATCTCCCTCTCCTTCTCTGTCCCTCCCCCACTTGTGCTTTCTTTCTCTTTCAAAAAGAAACTTCAAAAAGATAAAATAAAATCTCATTTCTATACTCCACAAATCTATGGTTTTTCCTTCCCATTTAATTCCCTACTAAATTTAGGTTGGACAATTTTAAACTATTGAAAACAATGTCATGTGTCCACTATATTAGAACATTATTCATTCATTAAATGTTTATTGAGCTCCTGGGTGCTAACCATTTTGGGGCAAGTAAATAAAACACAAAAGGAGTTTATAATTAAATTAGGAAAGATTAAACAAGTAAATCACAACATGGTTGTTGGTAGAACAGATAAAATACTGTATATACACACCACTATCAACTGAAAGATGAACAATAATTTTATGTACCACTAAGAAAAAAGCTACCAATTAAAGTATGACACATTTCAAGTGTCTAAGTATGACACTTAGAAGTCATTTTAAATTTCTTGGAAGAGCTCTTTTATACTTACATTGATTCAACATACATCACTTATGGGTATAAATAAAGGAAACTGAGAGCAAAATAAAATACTTAATAGTATTTCTAACCAACTTCTTCACACTGAGAGTCTTATTCTTTTTTTTCCCCTAAGTTTATTTATTTATTTTGAGAGAAAGAGAAGAGAGAAAGAATTCCAAGCAGCCTCCACACTGACAGCACAGAGTTTGACACGGGGCTCGAACCCACAAACCATGAGATTGTGATCTGAGCTGAAACCAAGGTTTGGATACTCAACCAACCGAGCTACCCAGGGACCCCTAAAACTAAACACCAGCTCATAAGCTGACTTAACCTTTATGTAGAGAGCTATGTTGCTTTCCGACTCGAACTTTAGAAATAATGCTTAACTCATCTGATTGAAAACCTACTCCTCACAACCATTCAGCTCTCAGTAGTTAAAAGAGTGCTCTACTTTTACCTCCAGAATTTTCTTCCAAGCTACCAACACCTATTTTACAAGTTTTGGTGCTGGTTTTGGTGTTTGTCCATACAACTCAGGAGAACCAAAATAAAGCTGTTACCTTACCAAGAGCAATTGTGAAGACACTATCATTTTAAATATGAAAAGAAATAAAAAAAAAAGTATGAATTACAGTAAATAGGTTTCCATTATCTAGCTTTATAATTTAAATGACTCTATGTATATATCATCTCTTTCTCCTTAAAAACAATTGATGCTACTAATATTAGCCACATTAAAATAAAATTTTATTGAAGTATAATTAACATACAATGTTATATTTAGTTTTACCCGTATTTTAAGAAAATAAAGTGGAGCTTACACTGGTTAAGGAGTACGTAGTAAGGCCAGGAAGGGAATCCCAGTTTGTTGATTTAAAACCTCTATTCTTTCTACTACAAGACAGGAGAAGTACAAAATAAATAGTATTGATATGGGATGGCAAACTGTGGCCTAAAGGCAAATCCAGTCACTGCCTGCTTTTGAATAGCTCATGAGCTGAGAATGGTCTTTACATTTTTAAAAGCTGGGAGAAAAAAAAAGTAATATTTAATGACAGGAGAAAATTACACGAAATTCAATTTCGGTGTTCACAAAAAAAGTATTATTGGAACACCATCACATTCAATATGTATCGTCCATGGTTGCTTTCGTCCTACAACAGCAGAGGTGAGTAGCTGCTACAGAAAGTGTATTGTTTGCAAAACATAAAATGGTTACTATTTGGCCCTTTACAGAAAAGTTTGCCAAACTCTGGTATAAATGATAGGTGCTATGAAAGGGCAGAAAATGGAAAGATCACTGCAGGCTGAATGGTTAGGAAACTTTCAGATCTCATTTTAAATGAATGCTATGTGCCACACGTCCATTAAACCAAATCTTAGAAAAACATTTATTTAAGGGACACCTGCGTGGCTCAGTCAGTTGAGCGTCTGATTCTTGATTTTGGCTCAGGTCACAATCTCAATGGTTTGTGGGATTGCGTCCTGCGTTAGGCTCTGCACTGAGAGCGTGGAGCCTGCTTAGGACTCTCTCTCTGCTCCTCGCCCACTCATTCTCTCTCTCAAAATAAATAAACTAAAAAAAAAAAAACCATTTATTTAACTGTGCTATTGTAAAAGATGCAAAGAAATAAAAACAAAGGCCCTTGCACTCCAGAACTTTCTATTTTATTGAGGTAACTTAAAAAAACTACCATGAAAGATAACTTATTATCTCAATTATGGTATTTGCCAACTTAAATTCTCATAAAAATTATGATAGATAAATTTGGCATAACAATTTTTTAAAATGCAATACTGAGTAGTAATGCACAATAATTGAGTGGAAATGACAAAGTGTTTTAGAACTCAGAGGAGACACGGAACAAGTGAATGAGCTAGAACAGTCTGAAAGAGGTTCGTTGGTTTTACAGGACTTGAAAACATGAAATCGGAGGCATTGTTAATAAAATAAACTCAGCAATTAGTAAGTGCAAGAAACATTTAGGGAACTGACATTGCCTGGAACATGACTATGGATAGCTTTTAATCACAGACTGCTTGCTCCCTACACTTTATGGTAGAGTCACTAATGTACAGGTACCACCTCCTTGGAAAATAGTCTTCACTCTTCGACAATAAGGGATAAATTGAGCAAGGGCAGAAAAAACCAATCCTATAAAATGCAGATCTTCCAAAAATAATTGTTAATTGACATTTATTCTCTTACAGTAATAGAATTGCTTTCAGGTTTAGAGAATCACAAAAGAAGAGATAAACTGTTAAATTTTGATAAAATAAAACCAAAACCAGGCATGAATCTTTACATAAAAGAGTCTAACTGCAGGCATGAGCTTCTACCATATGAGTATTTTAAATCTCAAATTAAGACCAGGTATTTGGAAGCACTCACAACACACTGAAGTGCTGGTGCTGAAATAAAGTATACATTCTATTATTTCATGAAGTGAAACAAATTTCAGAAGAAAGGGAATGTAGGTTTAGTTATGTCATCTTAATGGAACTGGTGAGGAAATAAGATTGTTCTCATAAAATGAGGCCAAATACGTCTAGGAAAGGTCAGCACTTAAATAGCCAGCATACTTAGGAATCAGGGAAATTAAGACACAACCCCTACCCTTAAGAAGCTCATGGTCTTATAGTCAACCAATAATCACAAGTCAGAAGGATAAGTGTTAAACTACAGAAGGCTACGAGGTCATAGAAGAGATGCAGCTTGCCTACTACATGAAGATGTCTACTAGGAGATATGACCACCACCAACAAAATTATATGATTAATTGCTAAGGAAAGACAGGAGGGGAGAATAGGAGGAAAGAAGGAAAAAATTTCCCTACATATTTAGAGAACAAGGAATAAGAAAAGTATGTTTTGAGGTGAATGTCTCAAATCCAAATAGGCATAATAACTTCAACATCAACTAGGCTGCTTAAATTTGTTAAGGGAGTTATGAATGAGTCATGAGCTGCACAGTAGCAGTCCTAGTCATTGTTGTCACAAATTCTCTAGTCTAGGAGTATGTGGAAGTAAAAAACTGAAGTTTAATTGCAGTCAGCTATTTAAATCAAGGCATCATTGCTTTTGTAAAAAAATGTCTTCATTAGGAACACTTTGAAGGGAATGGAAAGATGCCAACCAGATGGCTGTCTGGGTCATGGTAGTTTGGAGTGTTCATTACTAGTGATAAGGGCATGTTATTAAAGCAGCAGACTTAAAGATTCTCAAAACTACACACTGGATTAAGCTATTAGAGATCATCTTTCTTTATGGAAGGGAAAAATTAGCTGTTTATTATGTGTCAAACAGAATTTTGAGTTCCAAAAGAAAAGTTTCCCCATTTTTTTTAAAAGTAGGCTTCAAGCCCAGTGTGGAGCCCAATGCAAGGCTTGAACTCACGACCCTGAGATCAAGACCTAAGCTGCGATCAAGAGTCAGACGTTTAACCAACTGAGCCACCAAGGCACCCCAAAAGTTTCCCCACTTTATTTTTTTAATACGTATTTATTTTGGGGAGAGCACAAGTGAGGGAAGGGCAGAAAGAGGGGGACAGAGGATCCAAAGTGGTCTCTGTGCTGGCAGGCTGACAAGCAGCGAGCCCAATGTGGGGCTTGAACTCACAAACTGTGAGATCATGACTCAAGCTGAAGTTGGACACTCAACTGACTGAGGGACTCAAGTGCCCCAAGTGTCCCCATCTTAAAGACCAGGAAATAGAGTCTCAAATGTAAAATAACTTGCCCAGAGCCACTTTCAGTAGCACTGGAGTTTGGATTTTAAACTCAAGTATGTCTGGTGTCAAAGTGGTCTTGCTACTACACCATGATAGTGAATTCTAGAAAGAGGAAAGATAAAGTGACCAGGGCCACATGACTTATTAGTGACAGAGACAGGAGTTCCACTTACACCGAGAAAAGTCCATAGCAAAGAACACACACAGACGCATCGTAGAAAAAGAGTCAGAGTAAACAACTTCAGCCTTCTCCTGTGGTTTGGACGACTAGAATTTTCAACATAACCTCTTATTCAATCATCAAAATATATTGGTAGTTATGTGCTTGGGAGTGGTTGTCAAAACTGTTGAGGAACATCTAAGTGTGGCATATAATTGGACCGCCCTTTAAATAGCACTATTAATTAAAACTTTCTTCTTTAAAAGAAACTATTTTATGACATAAAGGAGTAAGTTTTTCCTAACCAACCAGAGATGTTTTCTCAAATCTGACATCAAGTAACATAACAAGGAAGGCTCATTAAGTTTAAAAAACAACAACAAAATCCAATTATCCAATTTTGGGGACACTGAGAAGAAACAGATTTGTCAGCAATAAGCCCAGCAGCAATGGAATAAAGGACCTTTACTCAGAAGTGCTCAGGTCAAGAGGCTCAAACCTGGCACAAGGTGGAAAGGGAGACAAAAGAAGAGATCAATTACTTCCTGTACCTCTGTTGAGTGAAAACAGTAGAGAATTTACAGTCAAAAGATTAATCTCCCCCACTTGTTAACATTAGGCCTTGGGTTACATGCTGTTTACTGTCTACTCCATACATTGCTGCTGCACTTCCCACCACTCTCTATTCCCTAGCAGAATTCCAAATTGTTTAGTAACTAGTGGGGAGATTTTGTTATCCTTCCTCCAGACCAGGGGAATGAATCAGAATTGGTCTAAACCAGTCAAAGTAATCCCATTCCCAACTGCCAGTGATTGGTCTTAAAATGGACATGTAAACCAGTTCTGGACCATGAGACTTAAGGGAAAAATTGGCTCGGGAATTTCCCTTTCCAGAAAACAAAACAAAACAAAAGACATGCTTAGCTAGGAAAAGGCCTTTGCTCCAGTTCCTTCCTTTTATTTGGAAAGATGGAATAAAGGTAAGATGAAAGTAGAGTTGCAGCAACCATCTTGCAACCAAAAGGTGACAAGAGAAGGAAAATCCAACATTACTAAGATGGCAAAATTAAGGATGCACAGGGTCCTTACTGATATCATTGAATGAATGAATCAATGCTAGAACTTCCTATTAATAATAAATATCCTTTTGGTTTAAAGCACAATAAACTGTTAACAGCTAATAAGATTATTTCACATTAATGTAATATTGCTAACTTGAATTTGGGAAGTTTTGTAGGACTGTATTTTAAAAACAAATCTACTGAGTTTTATAATTCTATAATAAAATGGAATTTACTTACACATAAGGAATTTATCCCTAGTTTATTTTGTACATAATTAAGTGATACTACATTAGATGAACTTAGGCCAATACTTGGGATCTGAAATATTTTTCCTTCAAAAGGGATTCATACACACTGAAAGACATCATATTTCCTCAAAGACTCAACATCATAAAAATGTTTACTTTGCATTAATTTACATATTTAATGTAATCTTAATAAAAATACTATACGGGTTTTTTTTTCTGGCACTAGTTTAGTTGATTAGAAAGCTTATTTGTATATTATTCAGCCATAAAAAAGAATGAGATCTTGCCATTTGCAACAACATGGATGGACCTACAGGGTATTGTGCTAAGTGAAAGAAGTAAGACAAAGACAAATACCACATAATTTCACTAATATGTGGAATCTAAAAAACAAAACAAATGAATAAACAAACAAGAAGCAGAAACAGACCCACAAATACAAAGAACTGATGGTTGCCAGAAGGGTGGCAAATGGGGGATGGGCAAAATGGGTGAGTGGAGTGGGAGATACAGGCTTCCAGATATGGAATGAATAAGTCACAGGGAATAAAAGGTATAGCATAGGAAATTATAGTCAATGGTATTATAATAGCATTGTATGGTGATGGATGGTAGCAATACTCATGGTGAGCACAGGGTAAAGTATAGACTTGAGAAATCACTATGTGGTACACCTGAAACTAATATAACATTGTGTGTCAACCATACTTTAAAAAAAAAGTTTGTCTGTAAGAATAAGCAAATAAAAGGAGCCAGGAAAATCTTAAAAAAGAATGAGGGAGAAGCTACGTCTACCATCTACTAAAACATACTAATAATAACTCTGTAGTTAAACAGGTAGTAGTGGCACAGAAATAAAAAAGCAGGCCAGGATGCCTGGGTGGCTCAGTTGTTTAAGTGTCCAGACTCTTGACTTTGTTTGGCTCAGGTCATGATCTCAGGGTTCGTGGGTTCGAATCCCTGCTTGGGATTCAATCAATCTCTCTCTCTCTCTCTCTCTCTCTCTCTCTCTCTCTTCCCCTCCCCCCCCCCGCCCCTCCCTTGATGGCACACTTTCTGTTTCTCTCAAAATTAATAAAACTTTAAAAAAACGTTAAAAAAATAGGAAGACGATGGGATAAAAAAGAAAATAAACAGATCCATTATCTATGTGAAAATTTGGTATTTGACAAAGACATCATTTTAATCCATGGGGAAAATGACTAATTTTTATTGAGGTGAAATTCATATAATAGAAAAAGAACGTTTTAATAAATGGTGTTACAACTGGAAAACCTGTGGATAAAGATAAAACTGGATCTATCTGTTCCTCACTTTGCACATCAAGATTAACTTAAAATGGATGTAAAAAATGGAACCATTTTTTAGAAAAAAAAAAATGATTTCCTTTATAACCTGGGTGAAGGAAATGTCTTTCTGTGATTCAAGATCTAGAAGCAGCACATGCTAGATAGTTTTGAGTGCATTAAAATAAAAAAAAACCTTTTTATATAGCAAAATACATTATAAGCAAAGTAAAAAAGCAACTTGGAAAATATTTTTAACACTTAGAAATATCCTGAATACATAGAAAGCTTCAAAGAGCCACTTTGGAAAACAGTTTGGCAGTTTCTTAAAAAGTTAAACATAACTTACCATGTAACACAGCAATTCCATTCTTAGGTGTTTACCAAAGGGAAATCCAAACACATTTCCATACAAAGATTTGTATGTGAATGTTCATAGCAGCATTATTCATAATAGCAAAACAAAAAAAAGGAAACTCAAAAGTGTTCAGCAACTGACAAGTAAAATTTGCTGTATCTACACACTAGAATATCATTCAACAATAAAAAGAAATGGTGTATTGATACATGCTACAACATGGATGAATCTTGAAAACATTATACAAAGTAAAAAAAGCCAGTCTCAAAAGGCACTTACTGGGGTGCCTGGGCGGCTCAGTCATTTCAGCATCTGACCCGTGATTTCACCTCAGGTAATGATCTCACAGTTTGTGAGATCCAGCCCTGCATGGGGCTCTGTGTTGAAAGCTTAGCACCTGCTTGGGATTCTCTCTCTCCCTCTCTCTTTACCCTTCCCCCACTCGTGTGCATGCTCTCTCTCAAAATAAATTTTTTTTTAAAGGCCCCTTACTGTATGATTTCATTTATATGCCAAAATAGGCAAATCCATGAAGACAGAAAATCAACAGTGGTTCCCAGGGGTTGGGGGAGGCGGAAGTAACTGGTAGCAGGTAAGTAGTTTCTTTATGGGATACTGAAAATGTTCTGGAATTAGTGACAATGACTGTACAGCCCTGAATATACTAAAAACTAATGAATGGTAGGTAAACTTGTAAAAGGGTGAATTGTATGGCATATGAATTTTAATTTTTTTTAAAAAAATTAATTAACAAAAACAGAAATACTAGAATTTGCAACTCAATATGTGAGCTTGAGCAAGCTTTGTCCTTTATTTCCCCATTTGTTCGAATGGCTCCTTAAAGCTTTCCCAGGAGGCCTGATGTTCATTATAAATTTAAGAAGTTGAACGAAGGACTATCTAATCAGATACAGATTAATAGAAAGCTTAAGGGGAAAAAGTGATATTACAAAAAATTCAAACAAGAGCTTCTACTTCATAAAGAAGCCTTTCTCACAGTTTTTCTCACAGTTTTCATAAAGAAGAAGCCTTTCTCGTGGTTTTCAATATAAAATAATTTACTAGTTATCATTCTGTAAGAGCTTATGTCAGGAAGCATAAGTGCTTTTCATGTATTATCTCATTCTCATAGCACTCTAAAGTAAGCAGAGATTAAAAGAAAAAACAAAAACAAAAAAAGACTAGAAGAGGTTAAATGACTTGACCAAAGTAAATACTTAAGCTGAGCTTCAAACTCAGATCTCCTTATCACTTTAAAAACAACAATTTCTACACCAAGGTATAACAAGAACTAAAAGTAAAACAAGAACAACAATGGACTAAAAACCCAAAGTCTAGGTTTGAATCTTGTTTCTGCCATTTGATGATTCTGTTTTTTTAGGCAAGTCAAAGAACATTCGAATTTTCTCATTAAGAGAAAATATTACCCCTTGCCCTAATTTACCTCATAAAATAATACAAATAGGCACTAATATATACCTTCCAGTTAAAGTACTGTAGAACTGTTAAGAGATAATTACAGAAATATAGTACTATTGGTAAACCAAAACTATATGGAAAAATGAATGGTTTTAATAATCTATAGTCTCTCTAATGGTAACAGAATGTACTAAAGCAGTGATTTTCAAAACATACTCCTCTCAAGCACACCAGATGCGGCAGACTAAACATTTGTGTCCCGCTCCCCCCTCCAAACCCAAATTCATGTTAAATCCTAACATCCAATGTGATGGTATTTGGATATGGGGCCTTGAGAGGTGATGAGGTCATGAGAGTACAACCTTCATGAATGGGATTAGTGCCCTCATAAAAGAGATGCCACAGAGCTTCCTTCCCCCTTCTGCCATGTGAAGACACAGCAAGAAAAATGCCATCTATAAACCAATAAACAGTCCCCACTGGATACAGAATCTGCCGGCATCTTGATCTTGGACTTCCCAGCTTCCAGAACTATCATACATTTCTGTTGTTTATAAGCCACCCAGTCTATGGTATTTTTTGTTATGGGCAACTCTAACAGACTAAACTACCAGTTGCAAGTAGGGATCCCAAATCAGAGTAGCTCCAAAATCTTTAATAAAAAAGTCAAAACCATTGTTTTTTGGCATCATCTACTGGCTTCTATCAAGGAACAATGAAACCAGGATTTCAGAGCTTACCCAAGAAAAACTGTTGGTGTTCTGAAAAGGGAATAGATTCTAGAGACTAAACCTAGATTAAACCCTGGTTCTGCCACATACTAGTTGGGTGACTGTTAATCTCAAGTCTGAGTTTCCTGACTTATAAACGCAGAGAAATATATACCTTGCAAGGTTGTGAACAGATTAAATAAAATAACATACAAAAAAATAATAAAGTAATATACATAAAGCTAGTACTACAATCACTTTCACAAGGTACCTACTTGAAAAAAAAGTACTTGCTGTTTTTACATTACCTAGTGATACTCTGGAATTACTAAGTCTAATTTGAAAAACTACATTATGGGAACTTAAGAAAAACCACAAACTCAAAACCACCCTGAATATATGAATACCTCTAAACAAGGTTTAGTGAAATTAAAGGCAAAAGATTATGAAAAACTGTCGAAAAAGTCATATAAGAGACTGTCAAATGAACAGGTCCAACCTAAAATTAAGAGATAGATGAGAGAATGGAAAAAGATGGGTAGATAAGAAAAATGCAAATGAATGAATAGAAGAAGAAATAAAGAAGAATGCTTTAAAATTGGTAGAAGTTAGACTTCATAAATCAAACCTGAGAAAAAAGAAAGACTGAATCCTAGACTATTTGCAATGAAATAAGAAACACAACTCAAATTAAGTATTGCCAGGATAACAACTATGAATCCAAAAAAACATAATGGGTCTCAGAGACTCAAGTCTCAGTCTTTACTGGCCCTACCACTAGGCTTCTACTGCCTTAGTATGAAGAAGAATTGAATTTGTTTTCTTTTTCTAATTTTTTTTTTTTTTTTTTTTTTTGAGAGTAAAAGAGACAAAGTGTGAGTTGGGGAGGAGCAGAAAGAGGGGGAGGGGCAGAGAGAGAGGGAGACACAGAATTCAAAACAGGCTCCAAGTTCTGAGCTGTCAGCACAGAGCCCAATGCAGGGCTCAAACTCATGAACCCTAAGATCAGGACCTGAGCTGAAGTCAGACACTTAACCAACTGAGCCACCCAGGCACCCCGAGTTTGTTTTCTTATTCACAAAAAATATTATCTCCTGCCTCTACGTTTACCTACAGAATAAAGAATTCTCTGAATCGTTTCCTCAACTATACAGTGAAACCATTTCAAAGCTCTCTTTTTAGCACAGGGAGAGAGTATATTACCACTAACTTTAGACTCGGCTAGAGGCCTGCCTATGTTTCAATAAGGAAATAGAAAAGAAAAATATAGGAAAACAAGCCACCTGAGGAGCACATAAAATTCACCAACACATGCTCTTCTCTTCATAATATTATAAAGAAGCATCTTCCTAAATAAGTTTATTTCCCAGAACAAGCAGTTAACAAAGAAGACCAAAGCATCTATTTAAAGAGGGTAAGTTGGAGTGCCTGGGTGTTCAGTCGGTTAAACATCTCAGCTCATGTCATGACCTCACAGTCCAGGAGTTGGAGCCCCACACTGGGCTCCAGGCTGACAGTGCAGAGCCTGCTGGGGATCTTCTCTTCCCCTCTCTGCCCCTCCCCTGCTTGTGCTCTTTCTCTCAAGATAAACAAACTTAAAAAATAAAGAGGGTAAGTTACTAACAATTATACAATCTTCTAATCACCAAGTTTTCCCTTTATTTTCTTTTACTGTTTTTCTTCAGTTTTTCACCTTCAGAGAACTTGTTTTAACAAAGTGAGAGGCTGACCTCTAAATTTATCTACAGCATGTATAGTTATTAAAAACCTAATATTTTTATATATTTTTACAGAAGAGGGCTTGTGTACTAAAGGACCAAATTTTAGATTAAAAAAGGCACTAAGACATATATACCAATGATAAATGTTACATTGATTTTATACTCCAGGTTAATTTTCCCAAATAATCTGTCATGGATCAGTTTCCACATCCTCCTTATTCATGTTACAGTCTTACTTTTCTGTCTTTTAACGCCAAAACAATATCCATCTTACCTTCTACGAGGCCTTCTACCACCTCTATTATGCATCAAATACCTATCTTCTGTCGAGGTTTTCTCACTTTTCTACTGTGCATCATAGTCAGGTCTCCACTTCAATTCTTAGTTTCCTTCCCTGTTTTTTTCAACCACCACCCCCAATTCTCACCACCTCTCTATCCCACTGTTTTAATTTATAGGATTCTCCTTTCTCTTTATTCCAAGGACCTACTTTCACAGTTATGCATCTACTGTCCTCGTCTCCTTTTTGATCAGTTTTTGTACATATTACTTCTTTAGAACCTAAGATTCCTCTTCTCTAGTTTTTATTCCAAGTACAGTATATCTATCAACCCATTTCTAGAATCCCAAACACACCCTCTTGGCTACCTCATACCTATTCATTCTTTCTACCCCTTTTCTCTGTAGTCACTAGTCTGCAGAATACCATTTGATACCACAAATAACCCTGAAAACCAACTGCCTACTCAATTGTCTCTACTTTCCAGTAACTACCTCTCCCATGTTCAACTCATCCTCTCTTATACCTAAGGTACCCCCTAAACGACACAAGCCATTCAACAACCTAAAATTCCCCAAAACTATCTCTTCAACACAGCTCCTGCCTTCCCAGTAAATGGATTTCCCCAAAATATTATAAGCAGCTACTTTCAATGCTTCATTAATTCTGAGTCTTATCAAACCAGTACATAGCTTCCATCAGACTTATTTGCCTGGCAAAAATCAACTGCCCAAATTTCCTCTTTAAGCTTCCCAGACTATATCTACAGCACTTCCATTCACTAAACCCCGTTCCCAGTCATTTCTCCATCTCTAGAGCCCATGGTCATCCTCTCAGCTCATCACTCCTACCCTTACTCCCTACCCTCACTTCCCAGAACATTCCCATTGCTCTTAACAGTCTAATTGGCTATATTCCCCATCTTTCCTTAGTCCCGTTCTCAGGCTTTCTCAATTCTCCCTTAAACTATCTAATCTAATCAACCCTCACTCCCTGAATCTTCCTCTTACCTCCAAGGACACTCTCTAGAACCTTCTGCTCCCTAGTTCTCTTTCCTTCTCCAATCCTGCCTCAGGTGTTCCCACTTCCCTCAGCTTTTCTAGTATCTAGTTCTTTCCGTCTTCTTACTACTTCCAAATCTTTCCCTAGTTGTTCTCCTAAATTCCCTCAACTTTTCTCTCAGTCATTCCCCATTTTCCTCAACCTTCCCTGGCAGCTATTCCCCGACTTTCCTCACCTCTACCACCTTTCCTCAAACCTCATCCATCCCTTCTTCTGGAGGTGCCTCCTACATCTCTTAAATTACCCTCTCAGCTTCCTCAATCTTTGCCTCATTCCCTCCTTCCTTCAATACTATTTGTCCTCCAATTTCCATTGACTTGGCGCCTCCCCTAGTTCCCAAATCTACGTTCAACACCATCTAAACGTCTCCAGGCCGCCGCCAACATTCTCTCTCATCCTTAGCCTCCCCTGCCGTGCCACTCTAAACGCCCAGAGACACCATTCTCCAATGGCCGGCGCCTGGCCTCTAGGGAGACGGGGTATGGGTCACGTACCCCATTCGCATCTTGGCTCCGCTCTGGCTGCCCCCGCTGCCGGGGAGAGGTGGGCGAGAGGGCAGACGGCCGAGGTGCATGCTCTTCTCTAGGGCCGACATGAAGTGGAGGCCTCAGGTAGTCAAACAGTAGCCGGAGCTTCGTCCCACGCTAAGCGCGGCCCAACCGGTCACAGCTCGCTCCCCTAGCGACGCCCAGTGCCTTTGGACAGCACCCAGCTACCGGCAGCACCGCCCACCGCCCACCGGCTCCGTAAACTCCACCCCCTCTCCTCGGCGATTCCACCGGAAGTACGCAACAGCCGTTCACAAAGAAAGCTGGGTAACGGAGTCTACGGATCTCTCAGACCAACAGAGAACTCATCGACCCTCCCCGGAAAGACAAGCGCTCCTAAAGGCAATGCATCCTGGGCAATGAAGTCCTCAAAGGGCATATCCCTTTGCGCTTGCGCAGCTGAAGGCGACAGCGGTCAACCTCGTAGAGGTAGTGTAGCAAAGCATCCTGGGTGTTGTAGTCTATTTGCGGGAAGAAGGCTTTGGCGCCTTTCCTTTTCACCGCTCCTTTCAGACGGTTAAGAGGAAGAGCTTTTTCTTCCTGCTTCCCAGGCTGCCCAGCGGCTCCGGTTGCCGGGGAACGCAGGCGCCTCGGGAAGGGATGGCGGGAGGTTACGGCTTGGGTGCTGGAGCCGGAGTTCAGTTGGTGAAGAAAAGCTCTGGCTCGTCATGAAACAAAGAAAAGGCCAGGGGCCTGTCGGAGCCCGTGGCCGCAAGAAGAGAGGTAACCTGAGAGACCAAAGGTTGAGGAAAGAATAATAAGGTGGAGTTGGGAGCAAGGTGTAGAGAATTCCAGGGAGACTCCCCCACCCGCCTGTAAAAAGGGTGGGAGAGATGTAGGAAGGGGGAAATAACCAAGGAATCTGAAGGTTAGAGAGGGCAGTTATCCCTCCAGCGAAAGGGAAGGAAATAGGTACTGAAGTAGGGGGTCAAAGTGGGCTAATAAATGGGGCGAGGTGAGGGCTAAAAGGGTGCAGGCAGGACGCTTCTAAAGAAAGGAAATAAAAAAATTCCAGGATTTTAAAAAACTTTTTAAAGGGAGGTGTAATTGACATGTAACATTATCTTAGCTTCAAGTTGTACAATTGTTTAGATATTCCCGTATATTGCGAAGTGATCAAACAGTACGTCTAGTTAGCATCCATCACCGTACATACTTACTAAAAGTTTTTTTCATGTCATGAAAGCTTTAAAGATGTACTCTTTTAGCAACTTTCAAATATACAGTACACTATTAACTATAGTTCACTGTGCTGTACTTTTACATCCCTGTGACCTAGGAGTACTTTTGATAGCAAAGTTAAATGTGTGTGTGTGTCTGTGTGTGGGAGGGCATAGCTTTGGAGTTCCACACGTACTGAAAGAAACATAAGTTGGAGAGGTGGTATGTCAGTAATTCTAATTGGCAAAGATCATGTTGTATGCATTACTCTAAGTGTTAGTTGAATGAGCCAAACAAACATAAGACAGTCATGAAGTATGAAGGGCTACAGGCAGGAGTTGGGAAAGATAGTTGTGGAGGAGAGAAAAAGACAGTGGGGAGTGACAAGGTGAGGTAGAGTGCAGGTAAAGGCATGAGGATCTTTGAAGGATCAGAGAGGATGAAAGAGTGTGTAGCAGGAGAAGGTCTTTACATTGAGGACTCAACCTACTGTCTGAGAACGTATCTCATCCAAGCTTTTTAAAGATAACTAAGGCAGTTTTGAGGCAGTGACTTTTCCTGCAAAGAATGACGGGAGGATATGAAATAGAAGCACAGATGTATTCAATGCCAGTGCTCCCTATGTCAAACAGTCAAGCATATTTGGTTGATAGGAGGAAAATAAAAATTGAAATAACATAAGAATGCCCTTGCTATACCATGTATATATGCAGTAATGCTTATATACACACCTGTGTATTATTTTTATATTGAAACTAGTTATACGTAAAGATTATGGTGGGTCTTTTTCAGCTATAGAGAACAGAGAAGGTGTTCGCTTTAGAAATCAAAAACTTTTGGGGTGCCTGGGTGGCGCAGTCGGTTAAGCGTCCGACTTCAGCCAGGTCACGATCTCGCGGTCCGTGAGTTCGAGCCCCGCGTCAGGCTCTGGGCTGATGGCTCAGAGCCTGGAGCCTGTTTCCGATTCTGTGTCTCCCTCTCTCTGCCCCTCCCCCGTTCGTGCTCTGTCTCTCTCTGTCCCAAAAATAAATAAACGTTGAAAAAAAATTTTTTTAAAAGAAATCCAAAAACTTTTATATAGATTTCTTGATCTGATATACTCCAGTATATTTTCTTGTTAGGCATGACCACTCTCTGAGGGAAAAGAGGAATAGGAAGGTGTGTGTAATATAGGAATGGTTTCTTTTTTTTTTTAAGTTTTTAATTTAATTCCAGTATAGTTAACATACAGCGTTATATTAGTTTCAGATATACAGTATAACGATTCAACAATTCTATGCATTACTCAGTGTTCATCATAAGTGTGCTCTTTAATACCCATTACCTATTTCACCCACCCACCGCTCCCCCACCTCTCCTCTGGTAACCATCAATTTGTTCTCTACAGTTAAGAGTCTGTTTCTTGGTTTGTTTCTCTTTTTTTTCCCTCCTTTGTTCATTTGTCTTTCTCTGACTTATTTTGCTTAGCATTATACTCTCTAACTCCATCCATGTTGTTGCAGATGGCAAGATTTCATTCTTTTTTATGGCTGAATAATATTCTATTGTATAGATATAAAGGAATAGTTTCTTAAATTTCTTCTAAATCATGGTTAGGAGATAACTATGAATGGAAGAACATCAGGGTCATTAAAGGAAAGTTTTATAAAAAGTCATAATTAAATGCCTTGTTTACATTTATTATCTGTCTGAAATCAGAAGCCAATAAATATTATAAAAGCCAATGAATATTGTGAGCCCAGTGCTGGAGTAAAAAATAATGGCAGAATCTGAAGATGATAGTGTCTGTCTTCAATGACTGAATGATGTTGGCCGGAAAGAAAATACAAAATTTAAGGTGGTCTTTATTGAAACGCTTAATCATTTGAGCATTGAGTGAAGGGAGGAGTTATTGCTGTTTCATGTTTAGTGATGGTTTTAAAGTAAGAGAGGTAGAGCTAACATATCTTAAAACCTGAACTTTGCAACAATAAACAACAGTACTTGGGAGAAAAATTTCAACTACTTCTGAGATTTTAAAAACCTATCTACTGTATCATTATATTTGTATTTTTAAAATGGTATCTTTTTTTTATTGAGGTATAGTTGACACACAATGTTATGCTAGTTTCAGGTATACAACAGTGATTCCACAAGTCTATATGTTATACTGTGCTTACCACAAGCATAACTGCTATCTATCCCCATACAACGCTATTACAATACCATTGACTATATTCCTTATGCTGTACCTTTTATCCCTATGATTTATTCATTCCATACCTGGAAGTGTGTGTCTCCCATCCCCCTTCATCTATTTTGCCCATCCCCCTTCCCCTCTCCCCACTGGTGACCGCCTGTTTTTCCTTTGTATTTCGGGATCTGTTTCTGCTATTTTTTAAGATTCCACATGTAAGTGAATTTATCTTTCTTTGTCTTATTTTACTTAAGCATAATACTCTGTAGGACCATCTGAGTGGTCTCAAAGGCAAGATTTCATTCTTTTTTTTTCTTAATATTTATTTATTTTGAGAGAGACAGTGCAAGCGAGGGAGGGACAGAAAGAGAGCGGGAGACACAGAATCTGAAGCAGACTCCAGGCTCTGAGCTGTCAGCACAGAGCCTGACATGGGGCTCAAACTCACGAACTGCGTGATCATGACCTGATCATGACCTGATCATGATCTGGTGGCCACTTAACTGACTGAGCTACCCAAGCACCCCTTTGTCCTTTTTTATGGCTGAGTAATAACCCATTGTGTACGTGTACCACCTCTTCTTTATCCATTCATCTGTCAGTGGACACTTGGGTTGCTTCCACACCTTGGCTAGTGTAAATAATGCTGCAATTAACATAGGGGTGGATATATCTTTTCTCATTAGTGTTTGAATTTGGGGGGTAAATACCCAGTAGTGGAGTTACTGGGTCATATGGTATTTCTGTTTTTAATTTTTTCTAAATTTTTAATTGTTTCTTAATTTCTTTTGAGAGAGAGCACTCATGCATAAACTGGGGAGGGGCAGAGAGAGAATCCCAAGTAGGCTCTGCTGACAGCGCAGAGATTATGAAATCATGACCTGAGTCGAAATCAAGACTCAGGTTCTTAACCAACTGAGCCAACCAGGAGCCCCTATTTTTAATTTTTTAAGGAACCTCTGTATTATTTTCCATAGTGGCTACACTAATTTACATTCCTCCCAGTGGTGCATGAGGGTTCTTTTTCCTCCACATCCTAGCCAACACTTGTTATTTCTTGTCGTTTTGATTCTAGCCATTCTGACAGGTGAAAGGTGATATCTTATTGTGGTTTTAATTTGCATGAAATGATAGCTTTCAATTAAAGAGGAGTTTGTTTTCACATGTTTTAAGCTGGTATTATGTTCTTTACTTACAATAACTTGAATCAGACCCTGAATATGAATTAGTTATCAAAGTGGCTTAGGTGGGGGTGCCTGGGTGGCTCAGTCGATTGAATGTCAAGTCCAACTCTTGATTTTGGCTCAGGTCATGATTTCATGGTTTGTGAGTTGGAGCCCTATCTCAGGCTCCACGCTGATGTTGTGGAGCCTGTTTGGGATTCTCTCTGCCCCCCTCATGTGTATGCTCCCTCTCATTTTCTCTCTCTCTCTCTCTCTCTCTCTCTCTCTCAAAATAAAATAAACTTAAAAAAAAAAAGTGGCTTAAGAGACTCGGTAAGTTATTCTGTGATTTGGTTTGCTCTTTATAGGATAAATGTTCTCCTGGTAGAGACTAATATTTGTGTGTCTTCTCATTCAAAAAGCAGATTATATGTTTCTATATTTAGTCTGAATTTTGACTTAGTGTTTTTGGATTCCTCCACAGGTTTGAGTGACATTTCTCCATCTACAAGCCTTCCACCTCTGGTTGAAGGCCAGCTACGCTGCTTTCTGAGACTTACTGTTAATAAAGTCATATGGAAGATTGCAAAGCCTCCCACTTGTGTACTTGTCCGAGTGAGATGGTGGGGAGAAACATCAGATGGAACCCTTTTTTGTCCCAGGGACGCATTGCAGACTGAACCAAAAGCTGTCAGAACAACTACACGTTATGCTGTTCGCTGTGGTCCAAAGCAGTTTACCTCTTATCTAACTGGTATGTTTTTGTCTTACCATTGTAGCTTCAGGCCTAATAAATGTGTGTTATGTTGTTAGCAAAGGGTATTATCATATACATAGTATCTATGGCATTGTTAATTATTAAGTGAAAGAAGTTTTATAATAGCCACCATTTATTGAGAGTATACTATGT
Source organism: Lynx rufus (assembly GCF_022079265.1). Classification (NCBI taxonomy): domain Eukaryota; kingdom Metazoa; phylum Chordata; class Mammalia; order Carnivora; family Felidae; genus Lynx; species Lynx rufus. The sequence goes on from NW_025814897.1 coordinate 57,970,857, forward strand.
GCCAGCAGTTGATACATATTGTTTCTAATCCTTAATAACCCTACAAGAAAAATATTTTCTGTGTTTTATAGGCAATGAAACTGAGGTGTAAAGATAAAATGAATACTCTCTAAGGTTACATAGTTGATAAATGGCAAAACTAGGATTTGAACCAGTTTCGGTCTGATACCAAAACTCATGCACTTTTCACTACCCCATGCTTCTTTAGTAGTAACTGTAGTCTCTGCTCTGGGACTCATGTTAAAGGAAGAAAGGGATAGGTAGATAGATAGATAGATATGTCTATGTATAAACTTTACTAAAAGTACAAGATAATACATGGTAAGTGAGTGGTTTAATGAATTAGTAATATAGGTTTTCATGGAAGGTAAGGATCCCTTTTTAATATTTATTTTTGAGAGAGAGAGAGAGAGAGAGAGCGCACCCATGAGCAGGGGAGGGGCAAAGAGAGAGAGGGAGAGAGAATCCCAAGCAGACTCTGTGCTAACAGCACAGAGTATAACATAAGGCCCAATCCCATGAACTGTGAGATCATGACCTGAGCTGAAATCAAGAGTCAGACACTTAACTGACTAACCCACCCCAAGAAGGGGTCCCATTACAAGAAACCAGGAGACAAGATTTCTTCATTTCTGTTCAAGGAAAACATTCTAAATCTACTATGTTATTTCTGTATTCAGGTCAGGCTTTCCCATAAACACATTTTGGATGGTGGGTTATTTATCAAACCAATCCACTTCAAGTAAAAAAAAAAAATCAGGTATCATGTAAACATTGTTGGGCTAAGAATACTGGAGAATCAGAGGTTAATTAAAGGTTAATTTGTCCCTAAGAAGCTTATATTCTATTAAAAATTTTTTGAAAATATCACAATATAAAGAACAAAACACTTGGTCATTCGAAAGATATATATTGAACTTTTAGCATGTGCTAGACATTGTGCTAGGCACTGTGGGGAATTACAAAAATGAATCAATTTAATCAGAATGGTATCTAATTCTAACTAAATTCACAGAGTAGTTTAGTTACAATACTAGGTAGGAAATGTTAAGTACTGTTATAGGATACTCATAAATAATCTGGGTACTATAAGCCTAATTTAACAAATGAAGAGTGGTTAAAAATTCTTTAGTAAGAGAGGTGCCTGGCTGGCTCAGTCGGTTAAGCGTCTGACTGTAGATTTTGGCTAAGGTCATGATCTCACCATTTGTGAGATCGAGCCTTGTGTAGGGCTCTGCACTAACAGCACGGAGCCTGTTGGGATTCCCTCTCTCTCTCTGTCTCTCTCTCTCTCCCCCCCGACCCTGCCCCTCCCCTGCTTGCTCACCAGATCTCTCTCTCAAAATAAATAAATAAACATTAAAAAAATGTTTTCAGTAAGAGAGAAAATATCTATTAATATGATAGCAAATCACACATTTATTTGAGCATCCTCCAGTATGATAAAGAATGCATTAGACCTGACATTTGAACTTTAGATTGGTGTTATCAGCTGTGGGATTTGGGGAAAGTCCCTTCCCATTTCTGACCCCCCTTTCCCTCATCTGTTAAAAGTGGGATCAGATAGCTGCCCTTTCACTTTGTTTTTTCATGAAGAGCCTGGTTGAATGAGAAGAACATGGGCTTTGAAGTCAGTCTTGAATTGGAACTCTGGCTTCAGGATTGGATGGCTGTACAATGCTGAGATGATCCTTAAGATCTTGGAGCCTCAGTGTCCTATTAGTTAAATGAGGATAATAGCACTTACCGGCAGGAATAATTGAAAAGGTTAAATGAAAAAATTTTTGTGAACTGATTGGTCCAGTACCTGGCACATTGTAGGTGTGAGTCTTGTAAAAATGTAAAGTTTTTGGCACTGTAGGGAATACAGAAACTTTAGACGTAATCTCTGGTCAAAAGGATCAGTTGAAAAAAACAAAACTGATACATATGAAATAGTAGTGACCAGTGGCAAACAATAAGTAATTAAATGTCTGATTACTTGGTGCATATAGTAAGTACTATATGAATATTCCATAATATTATCATGGGAACTTGAGAATCATAACTTAAGAACTCACTATCATAAGTTCTCAGGAAACCAGAATCCTACTTCTGTTGTGTACTAACTAGCTGTTTGAATTTAAGCAAGCATTTAATCTTCCTGTGCCTTAATTTTGCCCTTATTAAATTGAAGGGCTTAACCACCAAATGAGCCAATAATAAAATTTTATAAATCTAGTTGAGAAAGAAACTTTGTTGAAGGTAGGATTTGAATAGTAGTTGGATGAGGTGAACCTTGTAAGTGATGGCCCAGCTATGGACATGAATATGATGTGTTTATTAGAAAATGAAAACATAAGAGATCAAACATTAGTTCACATGAATATATGCTCTAACTGAAAACTTGGAAAAGTGTAACTATTTCTTAAGCTATGTGGTAGGTATTTGTTTCTTTATTCTTTTATGTACTCTTTTATATGCATATTTCGTTTAAAAGAAAGAAAAGTGCATGGTTCTGGAAGCCATGAGGAAGCAGCCTGGTGGCCAGCCTGACAAAGCCCACACTGGGCCCCAATCATGAGTGGCCACCACTAGGCTTCAGGAGGTGCTAGGTTCATCAGAGCCCTTCCTCTCACCTCCTCTTCTCCACGTAGACTAGGCAGGCTACAGCAAACAGAAGCAGTTGAGTTCTTTTATATCTAAACAGCAAAACACCAAAGAGGAAGTTGAGAGAACTCCACTCTCTCTATTATACAAGCCTTCCTGACACCCTGTAACCATGTGCCTTGCACCAAGTGGAAAATAAACTCCAACCTGCCAGTTGGAAAGAAAGAAAGAAAGAGAGAGAGACAGAGAGAGAGAGAGAGAGAGAGAGAGAGAGACGCCTGGGTGGCTCAGTTGGTTAAGAGTCCGACTTTGGCTCAGGTCATGATCTCGCAGTTTGTGAGTTCGTGCCCCGCATCGGGCTCTGTGCTGACAGCTCAGAGCCTGGAGCCTGCTTAGGATTCTGTGTCTCCTTTCTCTCTGCCCCTCCCCCGCTCATACTCTGTCTCTCTCTGTCTCTCAATAATAAATAAATGTTAAAAAAATTAAAAAAAAAAAGAAAGAAAGAAGAAAATGTATAAGGTAAACTAATGAATATATTGCCACAAATTAGTGTAAAATATGAATAGGTCCAGGTTGAAAAGAGCAAGGCAGTAAAACAGAGTATATTAATTCCTCAAGTAAGGATAATTTATAGGAACAAGTGAAAATGTTAGCATTTTACAGTTTATAAAATATTTTCAAGTCCAACATCTTCTTTGATGTTTAAAACAATCCTGTGTAGTAGGTAGGGTGGTTTGTTTTATTCCTTTCTTTGTATCTATTTTACCTTATTCCAACGGGAAGTTAGGACAATTACAAATACATGTTAAGGACAGAAAGATTTTTTTTAATACATAAGAAAATATTTACATTTTAAATCATTAAAAACTTTTTGTTTAAGGTAAATGAAAATACAGTAGGAGGAATGAGAGGAAGCCCCTGGGATTTACTACTATGCATGCAGTGGGTATTCTCATTTTCTGATGAATTTGCGTTTCAGAGTTTAAAAGTGACATACCCAGGGTCACCCTAATGCCAACCCTGATAGTAGGTGCATGTTTTATTTGAAAATAAAATAATTTAAGTAAAAAAGTTTTCTCATACATACCCACCTCCAAAAAAAAAAAGAAAGTAAATGAAAAATATCTGTGTATGTTATAATTGTTTCTGATTAGATATGGCTGTGCTGGTGCTGGAAGTAATCACCAAACTTGATCATCTTCCAATTGGTAGAGTTCAGATCAGTGGACTAGCTCAGCTTTCTCCAACGCATCACATCAATGGATTTTTTACCATTGTTTCACCAACATCTAAGAAACTTGGAGAACTCCAGGTAAAAATATTTTAATTCTTTGCTGCATAGAATAAAATTTTTTCAGTACAAGTAGTTGAGTCTGTTTGTAGAATGGATAGGTACATGACTCCCATTTATCATGGTAATTCCCACTTCATGCCTTTGTTCGTGTTTTTACCCAGTCTTTTTTTTTTTTTTTAAATATAATTTATTGTCAAATTGGCTTATGTATAACACCCAGGGCTCATCCCAACAAGTGCCCTCCTTAATGCCCATCACCCATTTTCTCCTCTTCCCCACCCTCCCATCCACCCTTAGTTTGTTCTCTGTATTTAAGAGTCTCTTGTGGTTTGCCTCCCTCCCTCTCTGTTTGTAACTATTTTTTTCCCCTTCCCACCCCCCATGGACTTCTGTTAAGTTTGTCAAGCTCTACATATGAGTGAAAACATGATACCTGTCCTTCTCTGACTGACTTATTTCACTCAGCATAATACCTTCCAGTTCGATCCACGTTGCTGCAAATGGCACTGTCTTTATAATGTATCTTATCCAAATCCTCTTAGTGCTTTACTACCCATCTGAAGTGCCAAGAGTCCTTCACAGCTCCTACTGCATTCATTCTTCTCTGTACTCTTTATTAAATTTATGACATTAATTATATAATCATTGTTTGGTTACAATCCTACACAATCTCTAAAATTATGTACTAGTCATTTCCCTTTAATTCCCTTTCTTTTTAGTTTCTAGATTCCCTGGGAGGTAGGACATTGTTTTCTACTTTCTGTGTTTTTCCCACAGCTCCTAACATAATGCCAAGCAATAATTGCTTGTTCGACTCATGTAAGTGGCATCTTTGATGTGTTCGTTCGTGCCTACAACCTTTTTATACAGTATTATGTGCCACTAAGGATACAGAGATAAGAGATGATTCTTTCATATAGTTTTCCAAAGTCACATAGGAGGAAATAGAAGAATAATAAGTAGAATGCTGTGTGATAGATGTTATGCTACATATGTGTACAGGATGGTGGAAAGAACATGGAAGGGTCCTTTTCTGAGCGAGACTTTTTGGGAGTGCTTCCTAGAAAGTTCTGAGTATTCAAATCACTTAGAAATTTAATGAATTTTACCTTTTCAAATGTATTCTAAAATACAGAAGGTTAAACAGGTAGAGAAAAGACATACAGCTTTATCAAATGTGAGAACTTCTTCTAAAACTATGAGCACAGGAGTGCCTAGCTGACTCAGTCGGAAGAGCAGGAGACTCTCGATCTCTGGGTCCTGAGTTGGAGCCCCACATTGGGTGTAGAGATCGCTAAAAAAAAAAAAAAAGCCAAAAAAACAAAAAACAACAACAAGCGCATAAATGTGTTAGTGGAACAGAATAGAGTCCAGAAATAATTCTGGGGTGCCTGGGTGGCTCAGTCTAAGTGTCTGACTTTGGCTCAGGTCATGATCTCATGGTTCATGAGTTCAAGCCCCATATCAGGCTCTGTGCTGACAGTTGGGAGCCTGGAGCCTGCTTCAAATTCTGTTGTCTCCCTCTCTCTCTGCCCCTCCCTCAGTTGCGCTGTCTCTCAAAAATAAACAAACATTAAAAAAAAAAAAGAAATGGGGCGCCTGGGTGGCGCAGTCGGTTAAGCGTCCGACTTCAGCCAGGTCACGATCTCGCGCTCTGTGAGTTCGAGCCCCGCGTCAGGCTCTGGGCTGATGGCTCGGAGCCTGGAGCCTGTTTCCGATTCTGTGTCTCCCTCTCTCTCTGCCCCTCCCCCGTTCATGCTCTGTCTCTCTCTGTCCCAAAAATAAATAAAAAAAAAAAAGAATTCTAACTGAATGAAAGAATGTAACTTTTTCTTTCTCATATTTTTATATATAATAAATTAAAAAATAGTGGCACCTTATGTTAGTAACTTCATAGTGAAGTGAGTATCATTACTTTTCTGATAATGGTACAGATTTACCTTAGATCTGCAAGACAATTTGGCATTGTGTTTCAAGAGCCCTAAAATTACCGTATATCATTTACCTAAGTAATTCTACCCTTAGGAACTTATCTTAAGGAAATACCATAAAAAGAGAGGGAACCTATATGCTTACGTCTAGTCATGGAAATACACTTTTTAAAAAAAATTTTTAATGTTTATTTATTTTTGAGAGAGAAAGAGACAGAGCCTGAGCAGGGGAGGGACAGAGAGAAAGGGAAACACAGAATCCAAAGCAGGCTCCAGGTTCTGAGCAGTCAGCACAGAGCCCAATGCAGGGCTCAAACTCATGAACCACAAGATCATGACCTGAGCCGAAGTTGGATGCTTAACGGACTGAGCCATCTACGCACCCCAGAAATACACTTTTAATGTTGAAAAATGAAAACAATGTATTCAAAAATATTAAAATTATAGTCTATTAGTAGAATATTTTGTTTCTGTAAAAGACAGAATTACATAATTGTATAGCCTCATGGAAAAATGGATTTTGGATTGATGACAAACAAGAATTAAAATTAAATCCACATACATACATGTATTATCAATGACTGGGAAAAAATAAGGAAAATTAAAAATAGTTGGAGTAGGGACACCTGGGTGTCTCAGTCGGTTAAACATCCAGCTTCGGCTCAGGTCATAATCTCACGTTTCGTGGGTTCAGGCCCCGCATCTGACAGCTCGGAGCCTAGAGCCTGCTTCAGATTCTGTCTCCCTCTTTCTCTGCCACCACCCTGCTCATGCTCTGTCTCTTTCTCTCAAAAATAAAAATAAAAATAAAAAATTTGAAGTGTAGGATTCTAGGTGGGGTTTTTTCCTATTTTTAAAATTGAGATATAATTTGGGGTGCCTGGTGGCTTAGTTGGTTAAGTGTCCAACTCTTGATTTCACCTTAGTCACAATGTGAAGATTCGGTTTGTGGGATTGAGCCCCAGGTCGGGCTCTGTCCTCACAGCATGGAGCCTGCTTGGGATTCTCTCTCTTCCTCTCTCTCTCTCTGCCCCTGGCGTTCTCATTTTTAAAAAATAAAATAAAATTGAGATATAATTCCCATGTCATAAGATTCACCCTTTTAAACAATTCAGTGTTTTTTAATATGTCCACAAGATTTTATAACCATCACCACTATCTAATTCCAAAAAGGAACACTGTGCCCATTAGCAGTCATACCCCTTTTCACCCTTTACCAGTCCCTGGCAACCACTAATTTAACTTCTGTTTTTAATGTATTTGCCTATTCAGGACCGTTCATATAAATGAAATAATATATTATGTAGCCTTTTGTAACTGACTTCTTTCATGTAGCATGATGTTTTCAAAGTTCATCTTTGTTGTGGCATGTATCGGTACTTCATTCCTTATGATGCCTGGATAATATTCCATTGTATGGATAGGCCACCTGTTTATCCATTCTTCAGTTGATGAACATTTGGTTTATTTCCACTTCTTGACCACTGTGAATAATGGCAGCCGCCATAAACATTCGCTTACAAGGTTTTTTGTGAACATGTTTTCATTTTTTGGGTATATACCTAGGAGTAGAATTTCAGTCATAGGGTAGGTATGTTTAACTTTGAAGAACTGCCAGACTGTTTTCTAAGGTGCCTGCATCATTTTTTCCCTATATTTAAATATCAGTTGCTGCAGTAATACTTGTGTGAGTGTTTATATAAATGTCATTGGAATTTTTGGAAAATTGTATAGAGCTTTACAGACAGAAGTCAGATTTTAAAAGATTATGGAATAAGGAAATAAGTAGCAATTAGAGATTTCTGTTTCTCAAGTAAATGTCAATGAAAAGAGGGAGAGGTAGTGTGATCTAGTGGAAATAGCACTAGAGTTGGGCATAAGAAATTGGTTAAAAAGCAATTCTGGTGTTCACTTGTCCTCTCTGAGCTTCTGTATCCTATTTTATAAATTGAATATACTAAAACATTTCCCTCACAGCATTGTTGCAGGGATTGAGATTTTAAAAATTTGGAAACACTTAACATGGTGTTTAGGCATGTGATGGGGACATGGCATATTTATTTGAATTTGAGAGGACACTAACTGTGGGTAGCAGAATTCAGAAGTTTGATCATTACTGTTTTAGAACAGGGGTTGACGCACTTTGCCTGGTGTTCCATATCTGGCCTTCTAACTGAACGTGGTTTTTGCATTTTTAAAATGGTTATTTGAAAACTAACATCCAATAAATAAAGCCTAAAATATTTATTCTCTGCCCCTTTACGGAATACACTTGCTGGCCCCTTTTTAGAGCATGATTTGTTTGTAGACCAAAGAGAAGCAAGTGAAGAAAGAAATTGAAGAGGATAACTGAGCCAGTATCATGAAGGTCATGAAGAGAATTAAATGGGAATGAGTTTTTATCATGAACTCAGCTAATAGGGTTACGTTGGGAATAGAGGAATTATAACCAGTAGGAAAAGAGGAAGAACATTTTGAAATAGACAAAATTGAAGAAGTTCATTCTGATAGTTTTCTCATCAGCATTTATTGTATGCCTATCTACCATATGTTAGGCACTATATATTTTGTTAACTTTTTTTTGTTTTTCTTAGAGATATGCAAAACAATATCTTATATGTATAAAATATAAAAACAACATATAGTGGAATGCCCATTGTCTCCTCACCCAGGCTAAGAATTTTTTTTTTTACGTTTATTTATTTTGAGAGAGCGAGAAAGAACGCAAGCAGGGGAGAGGTAGAGAGAGAGGGAGAGAGAATCCCAAGCAGGCTCCTCACTGTCAGCACAGAGCCCAATGTGGGGCTTGACCTGAGCTGAAATCAAGAGTCCAAAGCTTAACTGACTGAGCTACCCAGGTGCCCCCAGACTAAGAAATATTAATAGAGTAAGTAAAAGGAGCCAGTTTTAGAGATTCATCCGTATTGTTTTGTATATCAGTAGTTCCCTTTTGCAGAGGTATGTTCTATTGCATTGATAATTTCACAGTTGTGGTTTTGTTTTGTTTTTTTTAATCTATTTACCAGTTGGTGGACATTTGGGTTTTCTTTTTTTGTTTGTTTTTTGTTTTGTTTTGTTTTTATTTTTATTTTTTTTTACTACTTTTTGCTTGTTATGAATAAAGCAACTCTTTGTGTGGACACGTGTTTTTATTTTCTTCGGAAAATACCCAAAAATGGAATTGCTGAGTCATGGTTAACTTTTTAAGAAACTACCAGACCGTTTCCAAAGTGGTTGCATAACTTTACATTCCCATCAGTAGTATATAAACATTCTCCGTATAAACATCTACTTGGTATGTAGTTGCTCCACGTCCTTGCCATTACTTGGTTTGGATAGTCTTTTTAATTTTTGTCATTCTAGTGTTCTACTGAGTAGGTACTGATATCTCACTATGGTTTTAGTTTGTATTTCCTGATGATTAATATATTGAGTATTTTTTCATAGGCTTTTGGGCCATTATCTTCTTCAGGGATTCACAGGCTATATAACCCCCAAGGCAAGTCTGACTCACTCACCACCTATATTTGTAGATAATTTTATTAGAACACAGCCATACTCACTTATTTGCGTGTGGTCTGTTGCACCTTCCACGCTGTAACAGCAATGTAGAGTAGTCCCCCCGCCCACATCTGCAGTTTCTTTTTTGGTGATTTTAATGTAGTTGGGAAGCCGATGATCCTCCTTCTGACTTATCCTCAGAAGTCAGTATCAGCCTATCGCCATGTCACAATGCTTAGGTTGTTCACCACACTTAATGTCATCACGTGTGCATTTTATCATCTTATCACTAGAATAAAGGTAAATACAGTACAATAAGATATTTTGAGCAAGACCACATTCACATAATTTATTTTATTTTATTATTAGCTATTGTAAATCTCTTACTGTACCTAATTTTTAAGTTAAACTTTGTCATAGTTATGTAAGTATATAAGAAAAAAACATATGTATAGGTTCAGTACTATGTGCAGTTCGAGGCATCCACTGGGGATCTTGGAACATATCCCCCGTGGATAAGGAGGGACTACTGTAATTATGACAGAAACTCTATGGCATGCAAAGCCTAAAATATTAATTCTCTGGCTCCTTCACAGGAAAGAAAAAGTAATCAGTATATCTTATGGTTCAGCTTTAAAGAGGGATTCCATATGTAGTCAATTCAAGACTGTTTTGGGGGGGCGCCTGGGTGGCGCAGTCGGTTAAGCGTCCGACTTCAGCCAGGTCACGATCTCGCGGTCCGTGAGTCGGGCTCTGGGCTGATGGCTCAGAGCCTGGAGCCTGTTTCCGATTCTGTGTCTCCCTCTCTCTCTGCCCCTCCCCCGTTCATGCTCTGTCTCTCTCTGTCCCAAAAATAAATAAACGTTGAAAAAAAAAAAAAAGTTTGAAGACTGTTTTGGGGACCAGCAAAGCAGTGATATGACAAGAACTCCCATCACTCACTGCATACTCATTTTTTAAAAAGTTTTTTAATATTTATTTATTTTTGAGAGAGAGAGAGAGAGACAGAACGTGATCAGGGGAGGGGCAGAGAGAGAGGGAGACACAGAATCCAAAGCAGGCTCCAGGCTCTGAGCTGTTAGCATAGAGCCTGATGCAGGGCTTGAATTCACAAACCATGAGATCATGACCTGAGTCGAAGTCTGATGCTCAATCGACTGAGCCACCCAGGTGCCCCTGATACTCAGTTTTAAAAGTCATTTTTAAATTAATATTTTACCTTCACATAAAGAGTCAAATAACACTGTTACAAAAATGAGTCCCTCACATAGACCCATACTTTTCCCAGAGGCAACTACTTTCAACTCCTGCCCCTGATTCATCATTATGGTATTTACCTCTATAGTTCCAAATAATATGCTTATATTTATGTCACATCTTCATCTCCTCCCCCACCCTCTCAGTTTTCAGGCACTGTCTTCTGACTTCCTAATACAGAAGATGCAAATTTAGCTCAATCCCACATCCTTCTACCTCCCCATCTCCCAACCTGCCCACTCAGTTATACTATAAACATTGATTGTTGATCTAACCAAAATTACTGAGCAAGTTTCATGCCACAACAACAAAGTACAGTAGTCTCCCCTATCCGCAATTTCTCTTTCGGTGGTTTTAGTGTAGTTGGGAAGCATGTGATCCTCCTTCTGACTTATCCTCAGAAGATCAGTAGTAGCCGATCTCCATGTCACAATGCTTATGTTGTTCATCAAACTTAATGTCATCATGTACGCATTTTATCATCTTATCACTAGAATAAAGTTAAGTACAGTACAATAAAATATTTTGAGCAAGACCACATTCACATAATTTATTATATAGGCAGGTAGCATAATATATACATACGTATGATTCTTTTACATTGTAATTGAAGAACAAGTAAATTATAAATTCTTTCATTTTGAAATCAGTTCCTTTGATCTGACTAAAAATATCAGACATTTTACATTTGGTGGACACTACAGCATTGATTTTTTTAAACCATTTAAGAATAAAATTTAGTTTTTCTTCAGTTTAACAACAAAATAACTGTTTACAAACATGAGTGTTTCCAATCAAGGGCAGAATCTTAGCACAATAATTTTTGAAGTTAGGATATTATTACTAAGACATTCTTTTTTAAAATTTATTTTTATTTTAAGGATAGAGAGAGCACGAGTGGGGGAGAGGGATGGGGGTGGTGCAGAGAATCCCAAGCAGGCTCCACGCTCCGTGAGGAACTCGATGCTGGGCTCAATCCCATGATCCTGAGATCGTGACCTGAGTTGAAATCAAGAGCCAGATGCTTAACTGACTGATCCACCCAAGCACCCTGAGACTTTGATACCTTAAAGTTCTTATCTTAATACATAATTTCACGTCATAGGAGTATCACTTATTTTATTTGCATTTTAAAAACAAACCTTATTTAAAATCAGTACTTTTCTGTTTATTCCATTTTTGTCCTGCATCTTTTTTACATACTAATTATAATTCTACTATAGGTTGTTTCATAATGCTGTCTTTTGACAGTCACATTTTACCCCCTAACAGTCACTTTTTGTGGGTTTTTTTTTTTTGCCTTATTTTATCATTAGGAATATTCTCTTCCACACAGAAATATGCCTTCTCACATTTCTTTTGAAAATCATGGGTCTCTAATTCTCTCTGGGACAGGAGAAATATTTCACTTTCCTCTTGATTCTGCTGTAAGAAAGACCATAGTCTACAGAACCCAGAGATGGTACAGGAATAGTATAAACTCTATACACCTAAATTTGACAATTTACATGAATTCTTCGAAAACCACAAACTACCAAAAATCACTCAAAATGAAATACCTGGGGCACCTGTGTGGCTCAGTTGGTTGAGCTCTGAGTCTTGATTTCAGCTCAGGTCATGATCCCAGGGTTGTGGGAGTGAGTCCCACATTGGGCTCTGTGCTGAGCATGAGGCCTGTTAAAGATTCTCTCTCTCCCTTTGCCCCCCCCCCCACCATGTGTGTGTGTGCATGCTCTCTCTCTCTCAAATAAAAAAAGAAATACATAACCTGAATAGACCTGTAACTATTAAATTGCTTTTGCATTTTAAACCCTTTTACAAAAAAACCCTTCCAGGCCAAGTTAATTTTACTGGCAAATTCTTCCAAACATTTAAAAAAAATGGAAGGGGCACCTGGGTGGCACCATCAGTTAAGCATCCAACTCTTGATCTCGGCTCAGGTCATGATATATCACAGTTCATGAGTTCAAGTCTTGCATTGGGCTCTGTGCTGCTGGCCTGGAACTTGCTTGGGATTCTGTCTGTCCAAATAAAGAAAGGAAGGGGGGTGGGGGTGGGAGGAAGTGTACCAATTTTGCACAATCTTTTCCAGAAAATAGGAGAAAATACTTTTCAGCTTATTTTATGAGTCTTGCACCACCTTGATAGCAAAACTAGAGAAGGACAGTTTAAGATCTAGACCTAAAAATAAACCTAAAAATCCTCAAGAAAATATTAGCGAGTTGGGTCCAGCACTATATAAAAAGGATAATAAGACCATGTCCAGGTGGGGTCTATCCCAGGAATGCAAGACTGTCTCAGTTTTTGAAAATCAACCAGTGTGACAAGCCACGTTAATAATAGAATACTACTAAGTCTGTAAAAAAGGTATGAACTATTGATACACACACGACATAGAGGAACCTGAGAGGCATTACTCTGAGTGAAAGAAGCCTGTCTCAAAAGGTTACATACCATATGTTTTCCATTTATATGACATTCTCAAAAAGCCAGAACCATAATAGTCGAGAATAGATCAGCTGTTGCTAGGGATTAGGGGTGAAGGGAGCGTGTGACTACAGAGGGATAGCTTCAGGGAGCTTTTTGAGATGATGGAAGTGTTCTCTATCTCGATTGTGGTGGTGGTTACATGCATCTATTCATAGGTTAAAATTTATAGGAGTGTATTTACACACAAAAATGTCCATTTTATTGTAAGAAAGTAAAATTTTTAAAAGCTCCCACAGACCAAATGTGATGATGAACAATAGTTATCAGTCTGCCTCATTGAAATATGGCTGGGGACTTTTCAAATTGGAGCATGTACCCTGACTAAAGCCGCTAGTCTACTTCATCTAATTTTTGCCACATTGGAATGGAGACCCAGCATTGTTGGATTTTCTGATTTTCCAAGAGAAGCCAGAATTACTAAATTTTACACAAAATCTGGTATTGTAAAGCATGGTTACATAATTTAAAAAAAAATTTTTAAGTGCTGTGTTGACCAGCATAGGTCTGAAAAATAGGCATACTAATAGGCTGTCACTGATGCTGATGTTGTAGTAGATCATCGTGGGCAGCTTAGTGTTAAAGACAGCCTTGAGTCATTGAGAGAAGACTGATGAATGTCCCTAGGGTTGCTCTGTTATGGGTGTGAGACTTTTATGGTAGACTTATGGTATTTGTGGGTGGCATGGGCTTCTGAAGAGATGTGATATATTTAGGTGACAGAATGATGGTCTGGGGATGGTACCAGAACGGAATAAGTCAACTTCCCTCATCCCAGCTAGTAAAAGCAGTAGTTTCCATTGGAGAAGACTTCAGAGAAATTGGGGCATTTTAAAAAAAAGGGAATGTTCAGTTGAAGTGGTAAGGAAGTTTGTATGAAATAGAAATCCTACAGGGCTCTGTGAGGGGATTGGCAGAGGAGTGAACACAAGGATGAACCGTGATTGAGGAGGAGTATGACTGAGGTGGACAGGAATGCTAATCTAGGAGGTGAATGTAGGAGTGTATTGGGTACATTATATGGAAGCAGAGGAGTTAAGAGTGGCAATCTCTTGGATTTGTAGGAATTGCTGAAACATTTTATACCTCTAAAGCTTGACTCATGCTCTTCCCTCTACCTGGAATGTTGTGCCTCAACCTCCCTCAGCCTTATCTGTATCATTCCTATACAAAATTCTAAATCCAGGGGCAGCTGGGTGGCTTAGTCTGTTAAGCGGCCGACTTCGGCTCAGGTCATGATCTCGCGGTCCGTGAGTTCGAGCCCCGCGTCGGGCTCTGTGCTGACAACTCAGAGCCTGGAGCCTGTTTCAGATTCTGTGTCTCCCTCTCTCTGACCCTCCCCCGTTCATGCTCTGTCTCTCTCTGTCTCAAAAATAAATAAATGTAGGGGCGCCTGGGTGGCGCAGTCGGTTAAGCGTCCGACTTCAGCCAGGTCACGATCTCGTGGTCCGTGAGTTCGAGCCCCGTGTCAGGCTCTGGGCTGATGGCTCGGAGCCTGGAGCCTGTTTCCGATTCTGTGTCTCCCTCCCCTGTTCATGCTCTGTCTCTCTCTGTCCCAAAAATAAAAATAAAAAAAAAAAAAGTTGAAAAAAAAATTTTTAAAAAAATAAATAAATGTTAAAAAAAATTTTTTTTAATAAATAAAATTCTAAATCCAGATGTTTACATTTCACTTCTGGAAACCATCCCTGGCACTCCTTCCTCACCTCTTCCCCAAGCTCAGACCTCTCTTTCTCATACCATCCAGTATATATCCCTATCTCAGAGCTCACCATCTTATATTAAAATTACTTTTTTTTAAGTTCCCATATAAAATACCATGGTCCTCTGTGGGTCAGGTTCCATATTTTATTCATCTCTTTGCCTTAGACAGGTAGCACACAGCCTGGCATTGAGCTAGTACCAATAAATATTTCTTGAACAGAGAAGTTAGGTTAGCACATGTTTTAATTATAAGATTGGCATAGCAGGTACCTGGACTTTCTTCTTTCTTTAAGAGCCACTGGTAGTATAGGCCTATGAGCTGTTTTGTGATTGGCTCAGATCTGCTTAGAGAAAAAGCAAAGCTCAGTGCCAGATAGCAAGTCATGGTTAAGGCCAGGGACATCGCCTTTATTCTCAGTGTCTTCTTTGTTTCTAAAATACAGTGGCAGCCTTTTGGGAAATGATGAATGGTAAGGGAACGCTTTCTGACATTTACATTTGGGCAGCCAGGATTTTATGTGATGCTATTACAGTGATCACTGCACAGAGTATTTATCCTACTGCATTCCTGTCATTTGTCTTTGTAGAAAATCTTGATGGTGAACAGATTTAAAAGGCTTTATGTTACCTGGTTCATGAAAAGAATTCTCCTCATCAGGAGCCAGGTGTATTTTATTGAGTCTGTGCCTTTGCAGTTTCTCTGCACAAATTATTCCATTGACCTTTCCAGAGACATCTTAAAATAATCTAACTGCAACCTTCCCTTATTGTGTTAGGCCATTTATCATTATTTAACTCTGGCTGCTCGAACAGTTCCTTCTGCTTTCTCTGTCATTGGAACTGAACTTTCAACATCATTCTTTTATTTTGTGGTATATTCTTCCATTTCTTTCCTAAAGTTTTGCTTTAGGCTGTATGTTTTAGACTGTTCCTCCATTAGGCTTTTCAGGGGCTGGAGAGCCATTTAGTAGAGAACCTGAACTCACAGGAATGAGATGATAAAAGAAACTTCAAGTGATTACTTTTCATGTTAGTGTTTTTCCCTCTTCCCCCTGCCTAATCTCTAGCATAGAATTAAGGTCTTATTTTTCTCAAATAACCAACAATAGGGATGTGGAAGGTGTTACTATTCTTTTATTCATCAGACATAATAATTAGACATTGTTAGGCATAATAGACTTGCACACTAAGTGTGTCTTATGCTATTCAGTCCAGACAAAAATGAAAAGAACAAGTCCATGCCTTCAAGGAATTCAGAATCTAATCAGGATAATGAATGAAATAAAAGTTACAAAATACCTCCTGTAAGCCTCTGCTTTTTTTTTTTTTCCTTCAAATAGAACAGTATACTTTCCTGACAGAGTTATATCATTCATTACATGAGCTTCTCGGTGTGACAAACTTAGCACACCTTATGGCCTGTAGTAAGTTCAATGAATGGGGCTTATATTGATGGATAGATAAAGAATAAGTGGAAACATGAAGGAAACGGCCATGACATTTCTATCTAGACACAAAGAAGTTTTCACAGAGAAAGTAATATTGCAAGAAATTGCATATACAAAGACATAAGGGAATGAAACATAAGGTACATTTAGAGAACCCTAAATAATTGCTATATCTGGGAGAGAGGGATGGATGAGGGGAGGAAAGTGAGAGGTAAGGCTTCTGAGGTAGGCAGGAATTTGAACTTGATCCTATAAGGAGTGGGGGCCATATTAATCAGGGAGTCTTAAAATTAGTCAATACCAAAGAAAATTTATGATATATTACATGTCTCTTTCAGGTCTCACTTGCTCTGGAGCCTCTGTCAGAAACTTATGACAGCTACAATCCTCTTCCTACCACTGACATGACAGAAAATGTGGTTTTATCTGAGCAGGAATTCAGAGAATATACTGAACCCAACAATACTCAGTTTCTGGTTCCATCAAGGCCTCGTAGGATACCTACCACCAAAATGGACGGAAAAGAGTTAACAGCTAACAGTAGTAGATCAACCACTCCGAGGTAATTACCACAGTCTGTCAGCTAACTCCCACTGTACTGATCATTTCTTTTATTTGTGTTTGGATTAAAGACTGAATGTAGTCATTCATTCAGCAAATAAATATGAAGTACCTACTGTGTGCCTAGGCCAGTACCAATTACTAGGCATAGAAATTAATGAGACAATTCTTATCTTTGAGGATTGCTCACAATCTATTAGGGAGACCAATGTACAGATAAATAAGTAAGATTAAGTCATACACAGATGCCATGATAGATGTCCATGAGGGAAAGGAGGGAAAGGGTGGTATTTCGTGAAACAGAATGGAGTAAGAGAAATAGATTTTTTTATTTTCTAATTTAAGAGAGATAGTGAGCATGAGTGGGGTAGAGGGGCAGAGGTGGGGAGAGAGACAGAATCCCAAGCAGACTCCATGCTTCATTGCAGAGCCCAATGTGGGGCTTGATCCCACGACCCTGGGATCATGACCTGAGCCAAAATCAAGAGTCAGATGCTCAACCAGCTGAGCCACCCAGGCGCCCCGAAATAGATTTGTCTTTTAAATAATTACGAGGCATTTGTTTTGTGTCTGGCTCTGTGCTGAGCTCTTTATTTCATTGTCTCACTTGAGCCGCAACCATACAACTGTAGGTGAAGCATGTATTATTTATTTCATTTGGGAGATCAAAAATGAATTTACGAAGTCTAAACTACACTGCTATAAACCACTCATGCACTTTCTGTCTCCGACAAAGTGAAATGTTACCGTAATGGGTAATATATTGCTAAAATTCTCCTTTATTTTAAAACAGGGGAAAGGACCACTTGTACTTTGCAGAGAACTCTGATACCATAAAGGATTCTTCCTTTGGACTACAACACCATCTTAATTCAGGACAGAGTTTAGAGTGTATGACTCTGAAAGGCAGAGCCCCACGGAAGCAGATGTCCCTTCTTAACAGTTCTGAATTCCAGCCTCAAATTACGACAGTGGCCAAGAGTCACAGTGACTCATGCATTGTTTCTTCAAACAACCCCCCTACCAAGGACCTTCTTTCAGGTATGTATGTATTTATGAATAAAGACTAAGCTATATTTATTAGAATTACTCTGCCTGTTAGTCAGTCTTCAAAGAGAACCAAGACTTCTGCTTGAACTAAATAGCCAAATAAAAGTGAGTAATCTCACTGACATTCAGAATCTCTCATCATTTAAAGGCAGCTCCATTAAACCAGTAAGTTACTTCTAAATAATTATTGGTGCTTACAACTGTAGGTTTAGGGAAGGAGCCATTTAAAATGAACCTGGATATGGGGGGAAAGCATTTATCATATCATATTATTCCTTATTTTTCCACAAATAATTTAAAGCAAATATGCTTCTTGTCTCATCAGTAGTATTTAATTGTACCACTGTGGAGAGGCTAGTACTAAATCTGTCTCACATTCTGAAAATTGTTGGTCTCAGTGGAAATATTCAGTGCACAACAACTGCTAATCTTAAACCTGGGAATTGAATATGACTTGCAGCCAAACAGAAGTAGAAGAAAGTCAGTTTACCTATATAAGGGCTTAAATTGAAATTTAAAAGTCCAAATAGGATTATTTGGGAGTGGTATTATAAAAGCAACTGAGGTCCTTACATTACAATGTAATGCTTCAACCATATATCTCTGTAACATTAGTAGCATGACAGGAATTTGTTTCCATGCTCACAAGTAAATTTCCAAAGTAGAATGTCTGCAGCATTAGTAGAAAAGTCTTTAAAATAACTATTTGGATACATAATTTACATTAGTCAGGGTATTTTTTTCATGAAGAAAGATATTTCATTCATATTTTTTCAACTGAAATGTCTGTGATCCCCTATTTTAAAAAATATACTCTGATTATAATCTATTAATGTTAATCTTCAGTGCAATCCTAGGCTACATTAACAAGAATGAATTATCCCAATATACTATACTATACTATCTGCACCTGTCAGCTCACACCTGGAATATTTTGTATAGTCACCAGACTTGGAGAAAGATATTTTTTGCTCATTAAGCAGTTACTTACTTAGTACCTATCATATGTCTGGCATTCTTCTACATGTCAGAATACAGCGATTTAAATTAAAACAAAAACAAAATTCTGCATCATGGACCTTGTATTCTAGATGGAAAGACCAATGATAAATCAGGTAAATAGGTAAGTATGTAGTGTTAGATGATGATAATGGCAATGGGAAAAAAACAAAGGAAGGCAGATGAGAGAAGGGGATTTTAGTTTTACATAGGTTGGCAAAGGAAGGCCTCATTAGAAAAGTAACATGAGAGTAAAGATCTAAAGATGAGTTCCTTCTAAAGAGAGTAACTAGGTTGAGGAAGGGACCACCAAGAGCTATTTAGCCTCACAAAAACAGCTATCATTTATTGAGCATTCATTATGTGCTAGGTACTATGCCAAGTACCTTATCCACATAATCTTACAAAAACCAAGTGAGGTAGGGATTGTTATCCCCATTTAAAAATGAAAACACAGGCTCAGAATTATGGAGTTCCTGTCCTGTCAAAGGGGGCAGCTGCTCCTCAGCTCTAGTTCATTATTGCCTTTAGACTCTAAGGCAAGGTCCTCTGCTTTATCCTACTGTAGGTTCATTGTTTACCTAGGCCTGCCTTTTTTTTCATTTTTCCTTAAATCAAGACTTTTCTGGGGTGCCTGGGTGGCTCAGTTGGTTAAGCGTCTGACATTGGCTCAGGTCATGATCTCACAGTTCATGGATTCGAGCCCAGCATCGGTCTCTGTGCTGACAGCTCAGAACCTGGAACCGGCTTCTGCTTCTGTTTCCCTCTCTCTGTGCCCCTCCCCACTCATGCTCTGTCTCACTCTCTCAAAAATAAATAAACATTGAAAAAATGAAGAAAAAAAAAAAGACCTTTCTGCTCTACTGTCCAAGCCAAGCAAAATATGACAGGTACAGCACATGGACTGCCAATGTGTAGTCTCTTCCATGAGATTTAATGAGGATCAGTTGTCTTAAAGATGAAACAAGACAGATTGTGACTCAGCCTGAGTTAATAGTATGACCTGTACAGGGGCGCCTGGGTGGCTCAGTCGGTTGGGCGTCTGACTTTGGCTCAGGTCATGATCTCACGGTTCATGAGCTCAAGCCTCATGTTGAGCTCTGTACTGATAGTTCAGAGCCAGGAGCCTGCTTTGGATCTGTGTCTCCTTCTCTCTCTGCCCCTCTCCCTCTCACACTCTGTCTGTCTCTCTCTCTTAAAATTAAACATCACACACACACAAAAAATAGTATGACCTACACACAATAGGAAAGGACAGTTTCAAGAGGTAGTGAATTCTCTATCACTGGAAATGGTCAAGCATGAGCTAGTTCACCTTCTGATGGGACTTCTTCAGATTGTATTGAATTTTCAAGTGGACACATAGGATGTTTTAAGGCCCCTTCCAACCACAAGATTCTGGAGAACTAAGGTTAAGTGGCCCACTCTAGTCTAAAGTAGGTCTAGAGCTGGGATTCTGAGAGGGATGTAACAAATACTGTAAATGTAAATGTCTTCCTGGTCTTTATTATACTGACATGACACCAGAAAAGAGGTATAGAGCTGAATTGGTGAACTGGCTAGTATTTATGAAACATGAACTGCACATCCTTCTTATGAGAGTTGTGTTTAGAATAGATAGCAAGGAGTCAGAACAAAAACCAGAAGCTGTACATCTCCCTGAGTTTAGCAGGGGCTGTGCACATGGCATGTGGAAAATAAACAAGGGAAACATTTGTCCTAAACTCACTTGAATGCCTTTTTTTATTTAGGAAATGATTACTGAGTTGAGGTGCAGAAGGATGCCATGACAGCTCTTATAATGTAGGTACCAGCTTCCCCTTGAGAAGGGGAGATCAGATGTTTTTTAGTTGCCATGTCTTTGACTTTAGAAAAGCTTTTCCAAGAATGGCTGTTTCAACAATGAAACCACATGGAGGCCAATAAATGGACCATCTGTGCTCAGACTTGTCCTACTTGTTTTCCTCAAGGTTTATTTCCTTTTTAAAACCTGCTTTTGGAAAATATCTTAAGTACCTATTTCCATTTAGATATAAATTACTGATTAAGTCACTTTTAAATTATTCCATTCTCTGAGGAATTTTTATTTAACAGGGATAAAAACTTTTTTTTTTTTTTGAGTTTATGTATTCTGAGAGTACATGTCTGTGCGCACAAGCAAGAGAGGGGCAGACAGAGAGAGAGGAAGAAAGAGAATCCCAAGCAGACTCCAAGTATCTTTTGAGTGATTGTTTTAGATCAATCATTGTTTTGAGTATTGGGGGTACAATGATAAATAATGTATAGTCTTTGACCTTAAGGAATTCAGTCTAATAAAGGAAACAGACTCCAAAGCAGATGTAGTACAATTACGTATGATATAAACAACAGTGGAAGTATTTATTAAAACGTTTTATCAAATGCCTGATATATACTAGGCACTGTATCAGACACTGAGAATATAAAAATCAGCAAGAGCCAATCCCTGGTCTCAAAGTTGATTGGGTGAGATAGAGAATTATAATACTGTATGACAAATTCTTTGATGAAATTAAATACCCAGAGCTTTGAGAACATGAAGTATTGTATTTATGGAATTGAAAATAGTTGGGTATGGTTAGATCACAAAGTACCAAGGCTATTATTTCTCCAGAAACATTTTGGGTATCAGTAGAAAAACTATTTTTCTACATGGCCCTGAAATCAATTGAAGTTTACTATCAACACTGCTTGTTATTATCCACTTTATTCATAGTACATTTGAGTGTGCCCACCTCATTGAAGAACTTTAAACTGTACTGAGTAAAACCAAGTACCAACTAGAAACTAAAAGAAGAATTTTCTGTCACATAGCAATCTTTAGCCAAATTTCCAATGCCAGCAAGTCCATGTTTTCCTTACCCTTTCCCATTGAATAAACAAGACAATCATTTTTTTTGGCTGAGTGTTAAAGAAATTAAAAAAAAAAAACAACAATACTGAACAATTATTGTGCTACCATTATTTACATTAAAAATGTTAATGTATATTAAGTGAAAAGCAATTTCAAAACAGTATACGTATGTTTACAAAAGAGGAAATATATAAATACGTGTGTGTGTGTACATAATTTTAAAAACTATAAGAAATATATCACAATATTAACGATAAGTATTCCTGGGTAGTGACATTAATGGGCATATTAGAGGCTGCCTACATTTCTTTTTTTTTTTTTTTTTTTTTATTTTTTTTCAACGTTTTTTTTTTTTATTTATTTTTGGGACAGAGAGAGACAGAGCATGAACGGGGGAGGGGCAGAGAGAGAGGGAGACACAGAATCGGAAACAGGCTCCAAGGCTCTGAGCCATCAGCCCAGAGCCTGACGCGGGGCTCGAACTCACGGACCGCGAGATCGTGACCTGGCTGAAGTCGGATACTTAACCGACTGCGCCACCCAGGCGCCCCGAGGCTGCCTACATTTCTTGACCTTTGGCTCCCTCCACCTTAAAGTCAGCAAGGATACATTAAGTCTTTCTCCTGCTTCAAATCTCGGACATCATAACCTGCAAAAAGGCAGGGAAAACTCTGCTTTTAAAAGGTTTGGGCAGGGGCTCCTGGGTGACTCAGTCAGTTGAGCATCTGACTTTGGCCCAGGTCATGATCTCTCGGCTTGTAGGTTTGAGCCCCACGTTGGACTCTGTGCTGACAGCTCAGAACCTGGAGCCTGCTTCAGATTCTGTGTCTCCCTCTCCCTCTGCCTCTCCCCTGCTTGTGCTCTGTCTCTTTCTCTCTCTCTCAAAAATAAATAAACAAGACAAAAAAAAAAAAAAAAAAGGTTTGGGCAACCAAGAAGATCTCTCTATCTTAAGGTTGACTGATTTGGAACATAATTACAAAATCTCTTCACAGCACTTAGATGAATGTTTGAATCAGAGAGAAGATATGTGTACACCAGAGTTGGGAATCCTGGGGGGAATTATCTTAGAATTCTGAATGGTCGATCTTTATTTTCTTTTAGTTTAGTTGTGTTTTCATTGAACATATGATATTTCAGGTTTTGTTTTGTTTTTTTTTTTACTTTTTAAGCTATATTTTGAATTCTTTATACTAACAAATGTTAGATGTTTATAGATCTTTTTCCCCCCCTTGGCCTGACTACCATATCTTCTTTCTTTTTGGAAGCTTTAAAACTCTAGACTAAGAGAGATGGGCACTTGGTGTCTAGTCTCAGTTAACCTCCAAAGCATCTCTGGAACCTCAAGAACATAATACTTTCCACTGTTCCTTGGAATAATGCCACTGGTCCTAAGCTTTAAAAAGATGTCTAAGGACTAAAGTAGCGTCATATCTAGTATAGTAATTAAAATCATAGGATGTAGGCGCGCCTGTCCAGCTCAGTTGGTGGAGTGTGCAACTCTTGATCCCAGGGTTCTGAGTCTGAGCGCCATGTTGGGTGTGGAAATTATTTAAAAACATAAAATCTTAAAAAAAATAATAATAAAAAATAAAAATCATAGGATGTGAAGTCATACTGGTTATACTGTGTGTATAACTTGGGCAAGTTACTTATCTTCTGTGCCTCAATTTTCTTCATCTGTAAAATGAAGAAAATAATAGTACCTATCTCAGAGAATTCTTAGGAGGATTAAATGAGTTAATATATAATATATGTAGAGTAGTGCCCAGCACATGGTTAAGAGTTCAGTAAATTATCATTGCTATTATTGTTGTTGTTGCCTAAGGATAGTAAATTTACTTAGGTAGGTTTTTCTTTTTTTTTTTTTAATGTTTATTTTATTTTTGAGAGAGATGGGGTGAGTGGGGGAGGGGTAGAGGATCTGAACCAGAATCTGTGCTGACAGCAGACAGCCCAATGTGGGTCTCAAACTCACAAACCACACAATCATGACCTGAGCTGAAGTCAGGTACTTCACCGACTGAGCCACCAGGCGCCCCACTTAGGTAAATTTTTCTTATCAGAAACTCTGAAGCCTTCATCTTGACTTTTCTATTAACCTGTTGTATGATCTTAGACAAGTCATGGGAATTTTTTGGCATTTTCTTCATTCGTAAAGTATAAATTTGGAATAGATTATCACTATGGCTTATAAATTTTAGCTGGCGTAGTTAGTGTTTTTTGGATAATAGTGACATTATTATAAATAATAGAATTCAGTAAGATATCTAGATACAAAAATAATGTGTAAACATTATTAACTTTATTATGTACAAATACCAGTTGGAAGAGTCCATGCATTCATATAATGACCCACCACCATATAATGACCCTAGACACACTGACCTCCCTCCAGAATAGACTTCATTTACTGCTGTAATGCCAGCATCTGAAACAGTCCCCATAATAGCTCAGTAAACATTTCTTGTAAAGGGAGTATCCTCAAGAAATTCTCAAGCTGGTGGGGAAGGCAGACAATTCTCAAGCTAGTGGGGTAAGCCATTACAATATACTAGGTTAAGTCTGGTCATAGAAGGAGAGATGCCAAATACTGCAAGTATTACTATTGGATTTTAGATTTTCCATGTTCTGCTTTTGCCCTCTTCAGCTCTGTTAGAACAAGGCAATAAACTGCGTAATGCCATGGTGATTTCTGCAATGAAATCGAGCCCAGATACTAGCATGCTGTTGGATGAAGTTCATCCTCCCACGAAGGAAGATTTCCTCAGAGCCTCAACACAGTAAGTTACAGGGTAAACATGATTCTTAACAGTTCATTTCTTAATTGCTGCTAATGTATGTTTTTGTTAAGTTATAGACTAAATAATCTTAGAAATGCTCAGCAAATAATTCTTAATGTGGTGGAAAGGAAGCCTAAATAAGGAGTTAAGACACTCAACATCTAGACCTAGCACTGGCATTTGCTAATTTATGTAAATGGCTAAATTCTTTTCTCCCTATAAACTGGCATGCTTATATGTATAATGGGGATACTTTCTCCTTCTCTGACAGAAATCAAATTACATTCTAAGGTAGAAAAGGGTTTTGTAAATTGTGAAGTTTTATATATATTTAAGGTAGTTAAGTCTAAAGTGTGTTCAATTTTATATATTGAACCATCTCCATGTACTATCTGTTAGCTCAGTTAATTCTGATTTAGATTTCTCCTCTATGTTAGCCACTCAGAAAGTACTTTTCCATACCATAGAATTAAAGCCTTGTCTAAGAACCAATTTAAAGACCACATAGAAGATCACCTCCTCCCTCCAACTAAGAGTACATTTTGGAAACATGACACAAAAGCTGACACCAGAGCCATACAGCTGCTCTTGGGCAGGTAAGGGCTTTTAACTATCTTTCTTCCTTTTAAATTCTTCCTTCAATTCATTGTGTATATTGTTAACAGATTTATCTTCTGAAAGCAACACTTCCTTAGTCAATTGACTTTCAAGTCAATCTCTTGATTATTTGCATACTAAATAAAAATCACTACTTATTACCTACTAAGTAAAAATCCAGTCTTTAGCCTTTTATTCTTAGCTTCACTTACAGAATGGTCTTCCACCTTTCTATTGTTATCTCCCAGTTCTCTCCCCAATACCACTGTTAGGGTATAATTTTCAAAACTCAGATTTTATTTTTCTATTTATATATATTTTTTTAATGTTTATTTTTGGTAAAGAATAAGAGAGAGCACAAGCGGGGAATGGCAGAGAGAGAGAGGAAGACACAGAATCCAAAACAGGTTCCAGGCTCCAAGCTGTCAGCACAGTGCCTGACACGGGGCTCAAACCCATAAACCGCAAGATCATGACCTGAGCTGAAGTTGGACACTCAGCCAACTGAGCTACCTAGGCACCCCTCAGAACTCAGATTTTAAACAGATACAGCTTAATTCAGGGTCTTATTGTGCCTCTTATTACCTATGTGGCCAACGTAATTAGGCATGAAAAAAGTAAAAGGGATACAAATTGGAAAGGAAGAAGTAAAACTATCTCTATTCACAGATGACACGATCTGATCTGTACAAAATCCTAAAGAATCCACTAAAAAAATAAAATCAGGAAGATTGCAGAATATAAGATCAATATACAAAATCAGTCATACTTCTGTATCCTTGTAATGAACAATCCAAAAATGAAATTAAGAAACAATTCCATTTATAATAACATTGATAAGAATAAAATACTTAGGAATAAATTTAACAAGAGAAGTGCAAAACATAAACTCTGAAAACTGCAAAACATTATCAAAAAAAGTTTTAAAAAATTTAAATAAGTGGAAAAAATCCCCATGTTCATGATTCAGTGCAGTCTTTCTCAGAATTTCAGTTGACTTCTTTGTAGAAATTGACAACCTGATTCTAAACTTCCTATGAAATTGCAGGGGACCCAGAATAGCGAAAACAGTCTTGAAAAAGAAAAAAGTGGGAGGATTCACACTACTTCTCATTTTAAAACTTAGTGCAAAGAAGTAGTAATCAAATCAGTTTGGTACTGACATTAGGGCAGATATATAAATCAAGGGAATAAAAATGAGTTTAGAAATAAACCTGGGTTTATGGTCAGCTAATACTCAACAGGATGTTCAGTCAGTGGGAAATATTCTTTTCAACAAATGCTACTGGGACAACTGGCTAGCCACATGCCAAAAAATGAAGTTGGACCTTTATCTCAAGCCATATTTTAAAAAAAAATCTCAAAATAGATGAAATAGCTAAATGGAAGAGCTAAAACTATAAAGGTCTTAACAAAAATTGAGGTAAATCTTTATGACCTTGGATTCACAAAAGGTTTCTTCAATATGACATCAAAATCAAGCAACAAAAAAAATAGATAAATCAGACTTAATGAAAATTAAAAGTGTGCTTCAAAGAACATTATTAAGAAAGTGAAAAGACGACAAAATGGAGAAAATATTTTCAAATCTGATAAAGGACTTATATCTAGAATATATAAAGAACTCGTACAACTTAATAATTAAAGGGCAAATCATTCAGTTAAAAATATGCCCCCCCCCACCTCCCCAGGGTGCCTGGGTGGTTCAGTAAGTTAAGCATCCAACTTCAGCTCAGGTCATGATCTCACAGTCCATGGCTTCGAGCCCTGAGTCAGGCTCTGTTCTGACACCTCAGAGCCTGGAGCCTGCTTCAGTTTCTGTGTCTCCCTTTCTCTCTGCCCCTCCTTGACTCACAGTCGGTCTCTTTCTCTCTCTCTTTTTGTCTGTCTGTCTGTCTGTCTCTCTCTCGCAAAAATAAACAAACATTAAAAAACACTTTTTTTAAATATGAGCAAAGGATCTTAATAGAAATTTCTCCAAAGAAGATGGTGAAATGGCTAATATACACAAGAAAAGATGCCAACACCATTAGTTGTCAGAGAAATGCATATCAAAATCACAGTGAGATACCATTCATATGCTCTGGGATGGCTAGAATCAAAAAGTCAGATAGTCAGTGTTGGTCAGGATGTGGAGGATTGGGAACCCTCATACACTGCTTACAGCAGTGTAAAATGGTATAGCTACTTTGGAAAATAATCACTTCCTCAAACTGTTAACGTGTAGAGTTACCATTGACCCAGCAATTCAGCTCCTAGGTATACACCCAAGGGAAATGAAAACATAAGTCCATGCAAAAACATGTACATGAATTTGCATAGCAGCATTATTCATAATAGTTAAAAATGTTCATGAGATGATACATAGGGAAGAAAAAAGTGGGGTATTCATAAATTGTAATATTATTTGGCCAGAAAATGGAATAAGGTACCGATAACATACTGTAGCTTAGATGAACCTTGAAAACATGCTGAATGAAAGAAGGTTGTCACAAAAGAGAACATATTTTATGAGTCCATTTATATGAAACATACAAAATAGACAAATCTGGAGAAACAAAAAGTAGATTCAGGGGCTTTTTAGGGCTGGGTATGATGGGGGGGGGTAAGTCATAATAGCTAATGGATACATAGTTTCTCTTTGAGGTGACGAAAATATTTTTAAAGTGTGGTGATGGTTCATATCTGTAAATATACTAAAAACTACTGAACTTCTCACTTTAAATGAATGAATTATATGTTATGTGAATTATGTCTAAATGAAACTTTTTTTTAAAAGAATCTAGCATAAGGTCTGAAAAAAGACACATCAAGATATACAATCATGAATTTTCAAAATACTGGGTAAAAGGAGACGATCTTAAAAACTTCTAGAAAGAAAAAAAGAAAGGTCATATAAACAGTATCAGAATTGGAATGACATCAGCTACTCCGGAGAATTGACCAAGATGGTGACATAGGAGGCTTCTGAACTCCTGTTCTCCCATGGACACATTGAATGTAAAGCTACGCACAGAGCAGTTCCCTCTGAAAGAGATCCAGAGACTGAGCAATTCCTACATATTGTATGAATGAGAAAATACCATTGAAATGGGTAGGAAAGGCAGGTGACTGTTTTGTGTAATATACAGAATTCAATACAAGAAGTCAAGGAAAATGAAGATACAATATGTAAAGCAAATATGAGTAAATCTGAAGGGATAAATAACAGCCATACAATAATAGCAGAGAACTTTAATACCACATGTTCCACAATGGATAGATCATTCAGACAGAAAACCAATAAGGAAATACTGGACTTAAATGACACAGACCAGATGGAACTAATACACATATATAGAACATTCCATCTAACAGCTGCAAAATACATACTTTTTTCAAGCACACATGGAACATGATCTGTGATCATATATGGGGCCACAGTTCTTAATATATTTAAAGAGATGAAAATATCAGGCATTTTTTTCTGACCACAATAGTATGAAACTAAAAACCTCAAGAAGAAAACTAGAAAATTTACAAATATGTGGAATTTAAATGACAGGCTCC
The DNA here is from genome assembly GCF_022079265.1 of Lynx rufus. NCBI lineage: Eukaryota > Metazoa > Chordata > Mammalia > Carnivora > Felidae > Lynx > Lynx rufus. The sequence continues at coordinate 57,999,479 of NW_025814897.1, forward strand.
TGAACAACCAGTGAGTCAAAGAAATCAAAAGGGAAATCAAAGTAACTTGAGACAGGAAATTGGAAACACAAGCAGATCTAAGAGGAAAGTTTATTGTATAAACATATGCATTAAAAAACAAAGTAGGGTGGCTGGGTGGCTCATTTGGTTGAGTCTCTCACTCTTGATTTCAGATTGGGTCATGATCTCATGCTTCTTGAGATGAAGCCCTGAGTCTCATGTTCATGAGATCAATCCCAAGCTTGCTTGGGATTTTCTCCCACTCTCTCTGCCTCTTCCCTATTAATGCATTCATGCACTCTCTCTTTCTCTCTTTCAAAATAAATAAACTTTAAAAAATAAAATAAAAAATGAGAAAGGTCTCAAATAAAATAACTAAATTTATACCACAAAAAAACTAGAGAAAAAACAATCTAAGCCCAAAGTTAGCAGAGGGAAGCAAACAAAGATCAGAGTAGAATATGAAATAGACTACTAAGGCAATATAAAAGATCAATGAAACTAAGAGCTGGGGGGTTTTTGAATACATGAACTGGTAGCAGACTGATGCCTTATGATTCCTTATGACTGATGACACAGAAATACAATCATAAGAGACTACCATGAAAACGATATGCCAACAAATTGGAAGATCTACAAGAAATGGGTAAATTCCAGGTTATGGGTATTAATTAAAGAGGGCACTTGTGCCTGGGTAGCTCATTCAGTTAATAAAATGTCCGACTTCAGTTCAGGTCATGGTCTTGTGGTTTGTGGGTTCGAGCCCCACGTCAGAGTCTGTGCTGACAATTCAAGAGTCTGGAGTCTGCTTTGGATCCTATTTCTCCCTCTCTGTCTGCCCCTCCCCTGCTCTCATGCTCTGTCTCTCTCAAAAATAAATAAGCAATAAACAATATTTTTTAAAAAAGGTACTTGTTATGATGAGAACTGGGTGTTATATGTGATGAATCACTAAATTCTTTTTTTTTTTTAATGTTTTTATTCATTTTTGAGAGACAGAGCATGAGGGGGGCGCGGAGGGGGATGCAGAGAGAGAGAGGGAGACACAAAATCTGAAGCAAGCTCCAGGCTCTGAGCTGTCAGCACAGAGCCTGACGCGGGGCTCGAACCACAAGATCATGACCTGAGCTGAAATCAGACCCTTAACCAACTGAGCCACCCAGGGCCCCATGAATGACTAAATTCTACTCCTGAAACCAATATTACACTATATGTTAACTAACTGGAATTTAAATAAAAATTTGAAAAAAAAATGGATAAATTTCTGGAAATATGCAACCTACCAAATCTGAATCATAAAGAAACAGAAAACTTGAACAGACTGATTACAGTAAGGAGATTAACAAAATCTAACCTTAGAGTAAACCAAAACCTCCCAAGAAAAAACATGTCCAGAACCAGATCGCCCCATTAATGAATTCTACCAAATATTTAAAGAGCTAGTACCAATCCTTCTCAAACTCTACCAAAACACAGAAGAGGAGGGAGCACATCCAAACTCATTTTACAAGGCTAGCAGCACTCTGATACTAAAGCCAGACAAGGATACTACAAGAAAATAAAAGTATAGGTTTATATCCCTGATGAACAGTTGCAAAAATTCTCGACAAAATAGCAAATTGAATTCAACAGTACATTAAAAGGATTATACAGCATAATCAAGTGGAATTTGTTCCAGGGATACAGGGATGGTTCAACATCCATAGATCAATAAATATGGTATGCTGTATTAACAAAATGAAAGGTGAAAATCATATGATCATCCCAGTAAATGCAGAAAGAGCATTTGACAACATTCAACACCCATTCATGATGAAACCTCTCAACAAACTGGGCATAGAAGCAAGGTACGTCAATATAACAAAGGCCATGAACAACAAGCCCACAACCAACATCATAGTTAATAATGAAACACTGAATGCTTTTCCTGTAAGATCAGAAACAAAAGATGCCTGCTCTCACCACTCCAACATGCCTGTTTAATGGGTCATAGACAGTAGAATACATTCAAAGAAATGTTAATTGTAAAAAAGTATTAAAAGGAGAGGACTGCATTCTAAACAGTGGAGATCTTAACTTTAAGGGTGTGTGATGCAGGAGGGAAAAAAGCAAGTAACTGAGTGACGGGAACCTCAGTAAATGATTGCTATGTAAGATACCAAAAAGTAGAACTTCAAAAAGGAACAGTGTTCTGGTGCTACAGAGAAGCCATGTGGATTGGGAAGTTGTTAGTTGGGTTTTGGCAGTTAGGGAGTTCTCACCTTTGAGAGAGATTATTAGATTACTATAGATCAGTGGTTCTCAACTGGGGAGCTATTCTCCCCTACTTCCAGCCCCATGAGACATTTGGTGATGTCTGGACACATTTTGGATTATCAAAACTGGGGGAGTACTACAGAGATATGGTGAGTAGAGTTCAGGGATCCAAAATGCACAGAACAGCTCCCAATGACCAAGAATTATCTGACCCATCATATCAGTAGTGCTAAGTTTGAGAAACCCTGCTGTAGATTAAAAAAAGGTGAGGAAAGGAGCAGATATCTATTGAGCATCTGTTTGTTCCAAGAACTATAGGAAAATGATCTAACTTGAAGGTAGTAATTATGTGCTGGTTTGGTGTTTTTGTTTTTTTTTTTTTTTTTTTTTTTGGAAATTAAAGAAGAGGATGGGGCACCTGTCTAGCTCAGTTGGAAGAGCATTTGAATCTTGGTGTTGGGGTCTTCAGTTTGAGGCCCGTTTTGAGTGTAGAGATGACTTAAATAAACTTAAAAAAAAGGAGGGGGTGGTAAAATTATAGCAACTAGCATGAATGGGAAGCAAAGTTGAAAGAATTAATAATAAATGCTTAGCATGTTACCTGGTACATATTAAGTATTTACTAAATATTATTGCTTTTATTATTAATAACCGGTTCATTACCTGGGTGGCTCAGTCAGTTGAGCGTCCGACTTTGGCTCAGGTCATGACCCCACAGTTTGTAAGTTCGAGCCCTGCATTGGGCTCTGTGCTAATAGCTCAGAGCCTGGAGCCTGCTTCAGATTCTGGCTCCCTCTCTCTCTGCCCCTCCTCCACTCACACTCTATCTCTCTAAAAAATAAATAAACATTAAAAAAAATTTTTTAAGTAAATTCAATAAATCCATTTACAGATGTTCATTCAGTGCTAGTTACTATACGAGAAACAAAAACAAATGAAATATATACATACTTGTATGCTTATATTTCTTATTAATTTACAAACTTTTTGTAAGTAGGGTTTCTGTTTTACTTATTTCTATATCACACATAGAATTAATCTTGCATAATTAACCCAAAATACACATATTTTTGCTTAATGAAAAAAGGCTTATTTATGAATTCTTCACAAAAACAGCATAAGCATTTAACTCATTAAATTATAGTTGATTCTTTACCTTCTTCTCCCTGTTAGGTCATAAGCAGTGCAAGAATATACAGCAAGTTAGTTAGCCATCTCTGTATCATTCAAGACCTAACAAACACCTTGCCTGGCACATAATAGATGCCCAGAAAAATGTTTGTTAAATAAATGAGATCACAATCAGTGTCAGTAGTGTATTTTTTAAATACTAGCTGTTATCATCCCAGAGGAGGGGGAATACAATATGAAAATACTTATCAGATAGTCCTTCTGTTTAATGTGAGTCTTCTGCTTAACACATTTCTTCTATGTTTAAAACTTAGAAGTTTTTAATTTAAAAAATACAGTTCAACTGAAGCTTCTTTTAAAGTTCTTCTGCTTTGTTTTTCTTACCTCTACAGTGCTGAATTATCCCAAGGTCATTACTGGAATGGGCTAGGCTCTCCTCCAGATTCCCCATCTCCTGGGAGTGATGTGTATTGTAGCAGTGAGCTGAATGACCCTCAGTATGACCAGAGTCTCTTGGAGAGCTTATTTTACACGGTACCTGTAAGTCATTAAACCTGCTGCTTTGGGAATTGAACATGAGTATAATATTATTAGGTGCAGGCATGTTGCCAGACAGAAAGCTATCCATTTTACATATCTCATTTTACAGATGAGGAGACAGGCCTAGTAAAGTTAAGAATTTAGGGGCAACTGGCTGGCTTAGTTGGTAGAGCATGTGACTCTTGATCTCAGAGCTGTGAGTTCAAGCCCCGCGTTGGGTATAGGGCTTAGTTAAAAAAAAAAGATGGGGGTGCCCTGGGTGGCTCAGTCAGTTAAGCATCCGGTCTTGATCTCAAGCCCCATGGAACCTACTTAAAAAAAAAAAAATCAACCAGATTTAAGAATTTTGTCCAAGGACACATGTTAGAGCCAAGGTTAAAATTCAAGTTTACCTGAGTTCAAAGCCTATGGTTTTAGTATGTGGCTTCCTTAGACCTCTTCTAAGGAAGAGCTAATGCAGGCATACCCTCAAAACCAACCTCAACTGGTATCTTTTCAAAATATTCCAGAAACACTTCTACTCACAGGTGTCAAATACCTCTACTGACCCTTAAGACATGACATTCTCAGGGCGCCTGGTGGCTCAGTCAGTTAAGCGTCTGACTTCACCTCAGGTCATGGTCTCATGGATCGTGGGTTTGAGCCTCATATCGGGCTCTGTGCTGACAGCTCAGAATCTGGAGCCTGCTTTGGATTCTGTGTTTCCCTCCCTCTCTGCCCCTCACCCACGTGTGCTCTGTCTCTCTCAAAAATAAATAAATATTTTAAAAAAAGATAAGACATTCTCTTTTCCAGGTAGTTCTAGCATTTTCAAAGTTCTTTGTTATATCAAGCTATATGTTCTATTCGTTGATGTGCCCTCTTTTAGAGTCTATATGTAATAAGTCCAATCCCTGTTCCATAAGTAAACATTTATATTTATGAAGATTGCTGTCATACTCCTGATTGTTCTTTTCTCCAGGTCAAAGATAACTGAAAATAGAAGGTAGTTTATATCAGCTCAGTGGTAAGACAAGAGTTACCAAGGTCAGAGGAAACAGGGAGAACTTTAACATGAGATTCTCAGGAAAGGACATTATGCGGATTAGGGGGTTTTAACTGAGACTTGCAAAATAGTGTCTAGAGAAGTAGAGAAAAGATATGAAATGGGAATAGAAAGAATGACCTGTCTAGAGAAGAAATTTGTGCATTGCAAGGGATCTAATTTGAATTGATGAGAAATTTTGTGGGAAAGCCATCATCAATTACGCAGGCTAGCCTATTGCTTTCTGTGACAGCCTTTGAATGTCAGGTGAGGAGGAAATGACATGATCAAGATGGTGGTTTAGGAATGTTAATGTAGGGAGCTAACTTGGGGGAGAATACGTGGAAGCGAACAGGAAACCACAGACTGGAAACCATTGGGTTATTGGAGGTGTGTATTAGAGGGAGAGCTTGAAAGAGAGTGGCAGCAATGGGGCTGGAAAGGAAGAGATGGATTTCAAAGGCATTATAAATTATTAGGATTTCATGACTTTTTATATTAAAAATCATCACTGATGCTATGTTACTTACGGGATAAGAAGGAAAGGGAATTTATCTTTATTACACATTTTTTAAGGCTTATTTATTTTTTTTTTTAATTTTTTTTTTCAACGTTTATTTATTTTTGGGACAGAGAGAGACAGAGCATGAACGGGGGAGGGGCAGAGAGAGAGGGAGACACAGAATCGGAAACAGGCTCCAGGCTCTGAGCCATCAGCCCAGAGCCCGACGCGGGGCTCGAACTCCCGGACCGCGAGATCGTGACCTGGCTGAAGTCGGACGCTTAACCGACTGCGCCACCCAGGCGCCCCAAGTCTTATTTATTTTTTAAAATTTATTTTGAGAAAGATACAGAGAGCAAGTGGGGGAAGGGCAGAGAGAGAGGGAGAGGGAGAGGCAGAGGGAGAGGGGGTGAGAGAGAGAGAGAGAGAGAGAGAATGAATCCCTAGCAGGCTCCATGCTCAGCACAGAGCCCAACTTGAGGCAGGAACTCACAAACTGCAAGATCATGACCTGAACCAAAATCAAGAGTCGGACACTTAGCCAGCTGAGCCACCCAGGCACCCCTTTATTATACATTTTTGATGTGGTGGGGAATTTACAAGTTACCTATTATTTTTGAGTACTGTGCCAAATGTTTTAAATTCATTATTTCTTTTACTAGCCCTATAAGATAGTGTTGTCTTTTACCTATCATGATATAAACGCTTAGAGATGTTAATTACTAGTAATTAAGTGACAGAAATAGAATTCTTACCCTGGTCTATCTGGGGAAAAGCCTGTATTTTTCCCACTAGACCACATCATCTCATAAGCCATAAGCATGGCATTATTATCTGATCTTGACTTACCTCCCTAACCTCATTTCCCACTTTTGCCCTTTACCCTGTAGTCACACTGATTGTCTCATCACTCCTCAGACATTCTAGCTTTTTTTTTTTTATCTCTATTTCTTGCTCATACTGATCCTTCTCCTTTGAATGTTGAAATGCTTCTACACATCTGGTTACTTCTCTTTATTCTTTGAAAATAACTGATCAGGGGCGCCTGGGTGGCGCAGTCGGTTAAGCGTCCGACTTCAGCCAGGTCACGATCTTGCGGTCTGTGAGTTCGAGCCCCGCATCGGGCTCTGGGCTGATTGCTCAGAGCCTGGAGCCTGTTTCCGATTCTGTGTCTCCCTCTCTCTCTGCCCCTCGCCCGTTCATGCTCTGTCTCTCTCTGTCCCAAAAATAAATAAACGTTGAAAAAAAAAAAATTTAAAAAAAAAAAAAAAAAAAAAAAAAAGAAAATAACTGATCACCTCTCTGAAGAAACCATCCTAGATTTCCCCACACAGAATTTATTACCTGAATGTCCACAGGATCTTGCACATACCTCTATCACAGCCCGTGTTATATGAGACAGTTCTTCATGAGCAAGCACATACCTGCATTATTTTTGTATTACCAGTACACAAAAGCCTGATGAATTTTGAGTACTCAGTACTTAGTGAATAAATAAGTGCATGAATGGCACTAAGTAATCCCCATGCTATTTGAACAAAATAATTTAGAAAAGATTTGTTGATGGAAAGGAGTGAACCAGTAATGCAGTGGAAAAACAAAGGAGTAAGAATGCTCATGTCCTTCCCCAGGGTCAGTGTTTGATGGTCTTAATAGTGAATAATATCCACAGCTTAGAATTCAGCATTATTCACCTGTGTTTTTGGTTCCTAAAATTCTTAGTTTTTAAACAATCTAGTTTATATTTACTCTCTTTTCCTTCAGGCTGTTAGACACTTTTAAATTTTGAATGTCTTGTCTATAACCATTTTTAAAAGCTGGCACTTAATAAAGAAAAACCTAAGAATAAAAAGCTTTGTAATTTCCTCTTGAAAAAGTTGTGTTTTTTCCTTGAAGGACATTCTTATCATGCTTATTTAACTATTGTTACCCTTGTCACAGGTCAATACAATATACACCCTGAGATGCTGAAAAAAGTGAGGTGGAGGTGATAAACTTAAAATGACATTGGATCTATTCTGCATTTATATTAACAAAAAAAATTTTTTGTTAATTTGGATTTTTTTTTAATTTTTTTAAATTTAAATTGTCTTCTCTCTTTATTTTGCATTTTGTGATAGAAAGGGCTGATCAGTAAATTGTGGTAGCTCCTTTTTCTCCAAATAAAATTTAATTACAGACTGGTTCCTCCATTAATAGAATTTGTGATATAATAAAGAGTTCATCTTAGCAAGATTAAGAATACAATGAATTACTAGTAGTATGGAGTGGTGAAAAAAGGTTGAGTCTTTGCATTCATATAGGTACATGACATTGTACCATTTTGCCTCAAATTGTGGTAGAAATACAGGCTTTGGAATCTGCCTTTGGTATTAGATGCATAGTCGGCAGTAAATAAGTAATGATATTGAGAATTTGAAAGAAGAATCTGTTTTCATTTATTTTCTTTGAACTGAACTTGTAGGTTATTTTTAAATACCAAGAGAAATCTCCCTGGCATTAGTTATCTCTTTAAAAGACTTACATATGTGCAGAGAAGATTTTGATTACTTTTAGAGAAATGTTTTCATTACCAGTTTTTTTTTTTTAGTGCCTCTCTTTTTGCTTCTTCTCCCCCATAGAAATCAGATACCAGCATCAGTGATTTCTTCAGTGAAGACGATATTGTCTCTTCTAAAAAAATGAACCAGTCAGAAGCTCTTGCCATATATCCCAAGGTTCTGGAGTCAAATGATAAGTCGAAAAAGAGGGCAGCGGGGAAGAAAAATAGGTGAGCCTCTCCATTAATGTTTATCTAGAGGCAAAAGCAAAGTCAGATTATTTTCACAAGATGTCTTAAAGTAAGTGACTTGTATTTCCCCAACACTATCATATTGGTTAAGTGAGTTACAATAATTCATTAAGTATTACCATCCTTAAAAGTGTAATAACATATGGGAGCCTAGGTGGCTCAGTCAGTTGAGTGTCCCACTCCTGATTTTGGCTCAGATCATGATCCCAGGGTCATGGGCTCGAGCCCACATAGGGCTCCATGCTGAGTGTGGAGTCTGCTTGGGATTCTCTCTCTCTTTCTCTCTCTCTGCCCCCTCCCTGCTTGTGCTCTCTCACTCTCTCTCTCTCTCTCTCTCTCAAAAGAAAAATTTTTTTAAGTGTAATAATATGAAAAGATGGATACAGTAAAATGGGTAAGGGAGAAAGCAGAATTCTGGGTTGAATGTGTGCTACACTACATTTATGTGGAAAATATATGTAAAGAAAAATGAAAAGGAGTACATTAAAGTGATGATAGTAGTTATATTAAAGTAGTGGGTAACTGAAGTAATGTCTGTATTCCTTGTAGAAAATCTAATTCTGTAACATCAGTTTTTATACTTGTGTGGAGACAAGCCTTTAGGTTATAAGAATGTTTTTTTGTTTTTGTTGTTTGAGAGAGAGAATGTGAGCAGGAGAGGGGCAGAGAGAGTAGGGGACAGGATCTGAAGCAGGATCTGTGCTAACAGCAGCGAGCCTGATGTGGGGCTCAAATTCACAAACTGGGAGATCATGACCTGAGCTGAAGGCGGATGCTCAACCAACTGAGCCACCCAGGTGCCCGGATTACAAGAATGTTTTTTAACATTTTTTGAAATTTCTTTCACTGTGGATTAGGACCAGAATTCTGGTGATTGAAGTCATTTCTCAATCCTCAATAACTTGTGAATTAAGATACTTGCTGCCCTTCTTCTTTCATTTTCTTGCCTATCAAACTAGATTATTTCATGTTGGGCCTCGGACTGTCTGTTTCACTGTCTATATTAACTCCTTGCAGAAATTTGGTTGAACAACAGATATCAGAAACTCCAGAAGATGCCCGAGTGATGACACTAAGTGTGGATAGACTGGCCCTTTTGGGTAGAACACATTCCGTCAGAATTATCATCGAAACAATGAGGGTCCCTCCAGATAGTCCTCAGATGACCTCTGGCAAAAAAAGCTTTTCTGGGAGACCACCTAACGTGACAGCAACAACAAAGCGGTACGTCTCTGATATGGAAGAGCTAAATTTGACATTTCTGCAAAGTGTATCTGATGATAATGATAAATAATTGTATAACATTTTATGATTTATAAAGTGTTTTCATATGAATCATTCAGTCAACAAAAATATAACAAATTCCTCACTAGGCTTTGGGCATGATATTAGGTGAGCATGAGAATAAAGGCAACTAAGACCCTGACTCTGTTGTTACATACTTTATAGTCAGAAAAGAAACACATTTAAATGGCTATCTATATAACACAGGAATATAGGAGCCAAAAGAGGTGTGTTATATTTAAAGTGCTGTAGAAAATTTGTAGACTTACTGTGGTGATCATTTTCCAACATATACAAAAGTCAAATCATTATGCTATATGCCTGAAACTAATACAATGTTATACGTCAATTATGTGTCAGTAATAGAGAGAGAGCGCAAACTATGGGAGCACAGGAAGTTCTGCCTGAAAGGACTAGTTGAAGGCTTTGAAGAGAAGAGATAGGGCCTCTGAGGATCTGAGGTGCTGAAAATAGGACCTTGAAAGATATGTAGGATTGATCAGACAGTAAATACGTTTGTTATTTGGTTTATGTTTTAATCACCTTTTTTGGTTTTGATTTTTAGCACCTTCTTCGTGGAATATCACTTTCCTGTGGGCTTTTCTAAAGGTGGATTGGGAAAAACAGCTTTGATCACTGAGGTCGTTCGACTTGCCTCCAGTAAAATTACAGATGGAAGTAAGAGACTGGTTTTCTGCTCCTTAGACATTTTGGCTGTGGAAGAATTTTTCAATCCCTAAATATTCATCTGACTTTTATAGTACCGTAGAATCTTAGAAAGTATTTTGAGATGAATCTACTCTAATTCCTTTATTTTATAAGTGAGAAAACTGGCCTAGAGGTGCTAGGACTCTTCTGATTCAAGTCAGGAAGTCAGTAACATACCTGGACTAGAATGCAGAACTCCTGATGCTTAGAGCATGTTTGTTCAACTATTGCCATTTTTCTTCTATTTTTTATTAAAAAAAATTTTTTTTAATGTTTATTTATTTTTGAGGGAGAGAGAGACAGACAGAGTGCAAACAGGGGAGAGGCAGAGAGAGAGGAAGACACAGAATCAGAAGCAGGCTGCAGGCTCCGAGCTGTCAGCACAGAGCCTGACACAGGGCTCAAACCCGTGAACCACAAGATCATGACCTGAGCCAAAGTTGGATGCTTAACTGACTGAGCCACCCAAGCACCCCTCTTTTATTCTTCTTTTTAAAGCAGCTTTATCAAGATACAATCACATACTATACAGTTTAACTATTTGAAGTGTTCATTGAACCCACTGAAGAATTCAATCATTTTTATTATATTCGAAGTGCTGTGTAATCATCATGATCTAATTTAGAACATTTTCATCACTTGAAAAGAAATTCCTTACTCATTAGCATTCATTCCTCATTTTCCTGTCTCCACCCACACCTGCACTAAGCAACCCCTAATCTATTTTTTGTCTATGATTTTACTCTGGGCATTTCATATAAATGGAATCATACAATATGTGATTTTTGTAACCGGCTTCTTTGACTTACCATGATATTTTCAAATTTGCTCTATGTTATGGCATGTTTCAGTACTTTGCTCCTTTTTATGGCTATATAATATTTACTTGTATGGCTATACCACATTTGTTTATCCATTCATCAGCTGATGGGCATTTGGGTTGTTTCTGCTTTTTTGGCTATTGTGGATAATGCTTATGAACATTAGTGTACATGTTTTTGTGTAGACATACGCTTTCATTTCCCTTGGGTGTATACCTAACAGTGGAATTGCTGAGTCATATGATAACTGTTATGTTTTAACTTTTTGAAGAACTGCCAGTTTTCAACGGCTGCTCCACCATTTTACATTCTTAGCAACTATGTGTGGAGGGTTCCAGTTCTCCACATCTTCCCCAAAACTTGTTGTCTTTCATTATTTTTTATTTTAACCATTTTAGGGATTATGAAGTACTATCTCACTGTGGGGTTTTGGTTTGTTTGGTTGGTTGGTTTTTTAATTTAAAAAAAAAAACTTACTTATTTTGAGAGAGAGAGAGAGAGAGAGAGAGAGAGAGAGAGAATCCTAAGCAGACTCTGTGCTGTCAACACAGAGCCCAACGCAGGGCACAATCCCACGAACTGTGAGAACATGACCTGAGCTGAAATCAAGAGTCAGACACTTAACTGACTGAGCCACCCAGGTGCCCTTCCCTGGGGTTTTGATTTGTATTACCCTATGATTAATGATGTTGAGTATGTTTTCATGTGCTTACTGTCCATTTGTATATCTTGGAGAAATGTTGCAGTCCTTTGGCCATTTTTAAGTTTTTGTTACTGGGTTGTAAGAATTCTTTATACATTCTGGATATAGGACCCTTATGAGAGCTATGATTTTCAAATATCTTCTCCCATTAACAGGCTGTCCTTTCACTTTCTAAAAAGTATCACTTATAGCACAAAAGTTTTAAATTTTGCTGTAGTCCAGTTTAGTTTTTCTTTTGTTGCATGCACTTTTGGTATTGTCTTTTTTTTTCTATTTTAAGTATTTTTACAAAAAAGTAAAAGGCTTAAAAGGGTACTATAATAAACATTTATGTTCCTGTCATCCAAAGTTATATAACTTTCTAACAGATTTTTTGAATATCTTTGCCTTGGTTATTCAATTTAATCCATGAACTGTTCATCAGTGTGGAATTCTTTCTCTGGGAGCTAATTTGAGAAGTAAGAGATATGATCCTAATTCTCCTATACATTCAAGTGACTTTCCTATATGGCATGGTAACATTGGATTTTTAAATTTTTATTTTGTTTCATTTATTTATTTTTAATGTTTATTTATTTATTTTGAAAGAGAAAGATAGCATGAGCAGGGGAGGGACAGAGAGAGAGGGAGAGAGGGAGAGAGAGAGAGAGAGAGATAACAAACGAACCCCAAGCAGGCTCCAGGCTGTCAGCACAGAGTCCAACATGGGCTTGGACTCAAGAATCATGAGATAATGACCTAAACTGAAATTGAGATTCAGACACTTAACTGGCTAAGCCATCCAGGTGCCCCTATTTGTTATTTTAACTAGATATAATCCATTTACTTGGTTCAAAATCTTTGTAGGCAGTGTTGTAAATTTTATATTATTACTAAGATATTTTATGCATATGTAAGCAAATATGTTTATCCTTTCTCGCCCTCCTATTTTTACCCAAGTATTAGCATACTATATGCACTGTTCTGCACCTTGTCTTTAACAGTGTATCTTAGTAATTTTTTCATTAGTCCTTTCTGAGTCATAATATTCCATTGTATGCATATGCCATAATTTAAACACCCTTTATTGTGAGGTACCTGGGTGGCTCAGTCACTTGAGCATCCGACTTCAGCTCAGGTCATAATCTCATGGTTCGTGGGTTTGAGCCCTGTATCAGGCTCTCTGCTGTCAGTGCAGATCTCACTTTGGATCCTTTGTCCCGTCTCTCTCTCTGTACCTCCCCCACTCGCACTCTCTCAAAAATAAACATAAAAAAAATAAACATGCCTTGATTAATATATCAATATTTAAGTTATTTCAATCTTACTGTTAAAAACGGTACCTCAGTAGAATAATTTTGTACATGCATCATTTCTCATTTGATGTGAGTATATCCAGCACAAACATTAAAAATACTTATTTACTCTTGGGGCGCCTGGGTGGCGCAGTCGGTTAAGCGTCCGACTTCAGCCAGGTCACGATCTCGCGGTCCGTGAGTTCGAGCCCCACGTCGGGCTCTGGGCTGATGGCTCAGAGCCTGGAGCCTGTTTCCAATTCTGTGTCTCCCTCTCTCTCTGCCCCTCACCCGTTCATGCTCTGTCGCTCTCTGTCCCAAAAATAAATAAACGTTGAAAAAAAAAATTAAAAAAAAATACTTATTTACTCTTAAAAACAGCACTTAAAGTAATTTAATATATTTTTACTAGGATGTGTTGGTGTTACTTTCCCCATCACCTTAAAGGAAGAATTAGGGCATTTAAAATTTTTCATATGTTCACTTCTGGCTGAACGCTTAAATTATTGACAGCAACAGAAGCTGTTATAGAGGTTTGTTCAGAGCATTCAGGAATGCCTAATTGATCCTGCTGGTTGAAACTATGTTTGAGGAGCTTTAATATGCTTAAAACTTATCAAACCCCTATATGCAGAGAAAAATGTTGGATCATTTTCTCAGGTCTTCGCTTCTATCTCCATCTACCTGTGTCACATCTGGTGATTTTCTTAAAATTTCTCTGAGCCTCAGTTTCCCCATCTATAAAATTGAGCTACAGCAAGGGCACATGAGTTTCAGTTAATGTACCTGCAAAGCAAGGACACAAGGGATTGATAGACAGTCAAATGGGATAATGAATATAAAAGCATTAATCTCTAAAATAGTATGTAACAAATAGTAGCTCACGTTTACGGGGCACTAAACTACATGCCAAGAATTCAACTCAGTGTTTTATATATATTAACCATTTAACTGATTTTCATAAAAAAAAAAAAAAAAACCTCAGTCCTTTATGACTGTCTCACTCATAAATTAAAACACAAACACACAACAACAATCAAGTATCTTGTCTAAGATCATACAACTGGCTTATTGGTCAACTAGAATTTGAACTTAGAACATTTTATATTCCAAGCTCTGTGCTCTTAGTCTGTATTGCTTTTCAATTATTACTGTCATTATTGTTGGCCACGGTAGTTGAGTTCTCCCCATGTCCTTCTGTAAAAGATCATATTGGAAGTGTGGAATAAGCATCAAGCCAGGAATTAGAAGACAGAATTCTAGTTCTGTTTATACCACACACTAATCGTATGACCTTAGGCAAATCACTTTTTTCATCTGTGGGCCTCTCTTAACAGTAACATGGATTGGACTAGGTATTTTCAAGATAACCTTCCAACTCTTATTTTGCACCCTTCCAGCTCTTAAAAAATAACTTCTCTGGGACATTGTTTAGCAATTTATTTACGTGATTTCTTTTTCCATTGTTACCTAACTCGCTTTTTATGGTGGTAAAAACAAAAACACAAGCTTTAGAAACAGTTAAGATAATATAGTGCTAAAAATGTACCTAGATGGTGAGGAAAAATCTGAATGAAATAGTTTTGTTTGTACAAAAAAGACTTTTCGGTATCCACAGTGCTTTTTCATCTATTACCTCAGTCCTTTCAGCACACTGATGAGCTATGGGTGTTGTCTTACTTCCCTTCTCCTGGTAGGAAAATCGGGGAAACAGGTCTCTTGGGTGTGGGTTTCCTGGGCCCAGACCTTTTGTTTACAGTTCCTGTGTGGATCCAGATTAGAAGACCCAGATCCTGTTTATGAGTACCAAGAGAAGTATACAGAGTCAAGAATTAAGATGGCAAAGATGAGGGACGCCTGAGTGGCTCAGTTGGTCAAGCATCTGACTTTTGATTTTGGCTTAGGATCATAGTGCTGAAATCTGTGCTGACAGTGCTGAGCCTGATTGGTATTCTGTCTCTCTTCCCCTCCCCAACTCGCACATGTGTGCACTCTCTCTCAAATAAATAAACTTAAAAAAAATTTTTTTTTGTTGGGGCATCTGGGTGGCTCAGTCAGTTAATCCTCCGACTTCGGCTCAGGTCGTGATCTCTTGGTTTGTGAGTTTGAGCCTCACATCGGGCTCTGTGCTGACAGCTCAGAGCCTGGAGCCTGCTTCAGATTCTGTGTCTCCCCCTTCTCTCTGCTCCTCCCATGCTCATGCTCTGCCTCTTTCTGTTTCTAAATAATAAATAAACGTTAAAAAATAAACGTTTTATTTTTAAAAAGTTTTTAAGAACATAGAAAAAATAAAGTTAAAAAAATGATGGCAAAGATGAATAAAATTGATCAGTAGACCAACATGAGCAGTTTGAATGAATACCAGAGGTAGCAAGTCTCTCTGTAACTGGGCCTTGTGAAGGTTTTCCACATCCATTTTAAGAGTATAGAAGTGAATGAACAGGAAGATCATTTTACAGGTGGTAAATTGTGGTTGAGGTGGTCACTAGCAAGTAACAGAACTGGAGCTGGAACTTATATTCTTTGATTCTAATCCCAGATTCCTTTTTTTTTTTTTTAATCTGTTAAAGCCCCATAGCAGTGAGCACAAACTCAAATACTACATTATCCCATTTACACTTGTTATTACAGCAGAAACCCCTTCCCTTCCATCTAAGAGACAGCTTTATCCTGCCTAACACCACTGCCAAGTAACATCAGTACCTGGCACCCTGTGTGAATATGATAGTAGGAGTCCCCTCCCCTAGTCTTCAGCCAGAAGCTAAACTCATTTTTGTTGTTATACTTTTTGATTCAATTCTCTTCATTTATCCCTCATTGTCCCACCTCCAGCCCACCCCCTTCTTTTGTTATACTGCTTACCAACTTGTCTTTTAAAAACAATAAACCATATTACCTTACACCCAGTGAAGATCTCTTTTTTCCGCATCCTGTGCTCATGTGCTTGACATGAATTTCTCATAGCAAAACTAGAGCAACATAGCACTACTTATCTTCCATGTGTCATACCTAGGGTTTTCTCTTTGTATCTGCTCCTTAAATCCCCATAACACTAACACCTTTAGGAAATTACATGGACTAGATTTCTGAAAGAGATTTTAGTTAGATCAAAAAGGAGGTGGGTGGGTGGTGTCAAAGCATGGATTGATGATGGCTCTAGTTGGGTAGCCTGACATGTGCTTATGTGTTTGATTCTCCTTACAGTGGTGAAATTCCAGCAGCGATCTGTGTTTCCAGTACAGTTTGGTGGCCCAATGATAGAACACTGGTGGAATTCCAACCTCACTTTCCAAATTTACACAAAGAAAACCCCACAGAAAAAGGTATCTCAAGTCTTTTTAACCTTTGCCTTACCATTTATACTAAGGAATTAGAGCATACTTAAAATTATATTCCTACCTAAACTAGGAATTTCTCCAGGCTCAAACGGCACTAATAACTTATTTCTAATTTCTGTTTACTATTTGTTATAAGTCAGATATGCTAAAAGCACTACACGAACACACTGTCAAATTTAATCATTACAACTCTGTGAATTAGGTACATTATTATCTTTATTTTACAGACAAACTGAGATTTAGTGAAGTTTAGTAACTTGTCTAAGATCACACAAGCTAATAAAAGACAAAGCCAGGCAGAACTCCATCTCAAGTTTTCTGACTTCAGATCCTAAGTTCTTAACCTTTTTACTGTATTCCCTGCTTACAGAGAGGTGACTACTTAGATTGATATAGGTTATTAGCCTTAATTTAAGACTCTATTTCCTATTTCCAGGCAGAATATGTAGAGATCCAAGAAAATATAATGTGGATAGCAGTTTTGACCAGCTTATTCCAAGTTTATCAAATGCACTTGCAGTTGGCACAACATAAATCAATAAACTATGTCATGAACAGTTTTTTGTTAAACAGTAGCCTTTTTAATCTTTGACCTCTTCTTTGGTATGGATCGCATGAGGAATATAGCTTGAGGTTTTTTTGTTTTTTCAGAGGATATAAATAATACAAGATAATTCTACAACCTCAAGACAACCTCTGTAAACATTTCAGTATATTTACATTGAATCATCTAGCTAATGACTTCTTTCTAATAAGAGAATTATACATGTGTTTTGCAGAGAACTTGAAAAAATATTTTTGAAAAGCAAAAATTGTCTATAATCCCATCGTCAAGAAATAACTATTGTTAATATTTGTTTTCCCTTTGCTTTTTCCAAATGAATACAATACATGTGTAAATCTTTGGCAGTATTAGGATAACTTTGTATACAGCGTTTATCCTACTTTTTAAAAAGTTTAACATTATCTTTATAAATATTTGAAGATTTACTATATATAACTTAATACCCTATTTTACCAAACATCAAAACAGATATTGGTCATATTATTTCAGACTTTTTGTAAACATCATTTTAATGGCTACATATTATTGCATTGTAGCAGTATGGTCTATAATTAATAATTCCTGATTATTGGACCTCTAGTTCTAATTGTTAATTTTTAAGACATTTAAATATTTAAGATATATTTGTGTGTAAGTTTTTTATGTTTCTTATTTCTTTAGTATAAATTCCCAGAAGCAATTACTAAGCTAAAGAGAATATTTTTTAAATTTTTTTTTAATGCTTATTTTTGAGACAGAGGGAGACAGAGAGCGAGTGGGGGAGGGGCAGAGAGAGAGGGAGACACAGAATCTGAAACAGGCCCTGGGCTGTGAGCTGTCACCACAGAGCCTGATGCGGGGCTTGAACCCACGAACCGTGAGATCATGACCTGAGCTGAAGTCAGACACTTAACTGACTTAGCCACCCAGGCACCCCAAAAGAGTAAATATTTAAGGGGCACCTGAGTGGTTCAGTCGGTCGAGCATGTCTGACTTTTGATTTTGGCTCAGGTCACGATCTCCCAGTTCATGAGATTGAGCCCCACATTAGTCTCTGAGCTGACAGTGCAGAGCCTGCTTGGGGTTCTCTCTCTCCCTCTCTCTCTGCTCCTCCCTCCCCCCAAAATAAGTAAATAAATAAACTTTAAAAAAAAAAAGAGTGAATATTTTTATTGCCAAATTTGCAGTCCAGAAGTATGTTGCCAGTTTGTATTCCCAGCTTCACACATACGATAGCCTCTGTTTTTCCATAACCTTGATAGCATGAGATATATTAAGTTTTGTAATTTTATTAGCTTAATGGCAAAAATTTGTATCATCTAAATTTTATTTTTTTATTTTTATTAGTGAAGTTGAAAACTTTTTGTAAAGCATTAACTCTTAAAAAAAAATAATCTTCCAAACTCTTGGTGACTTATGAAACTCTCTATAATCTTCCAGGGAGAAGTAATAAAACCCAGAATGGGGACCAAAATATGACAGAATATAGATTCCCACTTAAAGTTGCCTTCGCCAAATAGTTAAGCTATTTACTTCATAAAGCATGGGTTCTCTTCTAAGCTGTCCTATGTTGTCACTTCAGTTAAAATCTCCCGTGGCTTGTCTTTAGTTAACCTGAATTTTTTTCTTTCCTTCTCTCAGCCAGAAGTCATTGGATCTGCATCAATGCCTTTACGAAGTGTCATTCAGTCTGAGTTGCTTTCTTTCAGTAACCAGCTTCCAGTGCGACAGGAAAATGGTCAGACTCCACTTGGCCCCCTCAAGGTACATAGATATACATTCAGGTAGTCAGGTATTTACAGAGCATCCATCACTGGCTAGCATGAATAAGAAAATCAGGGCCTCTCCTCTTGCACTTCTGTTAAAATAGGGCACCAGACCAGAAGTAGACCCACAAACGTATGGCCAACTAATTTTTGACAAAGCAGGAAAGAACCATCCAATGGAAAAAAGGCAGTCTTTTTAACAAATAGTGCTGGGAGAACTGGACAGCAACATGCAGAAGATTGAAACTAGACCACTTTCTCACACCATTCACAAAAATAAACTCAAAATGGATAAAGGACCTGAATGTGAGACAGGAAACCATCAAAACCCTAGAGGAGAAAGCAGGAAAAGACCTCTCTGACCTCAGCCACAGCAATTTCTTACTTGACACATCCCCAAAGGCAAGGGAATTAAAAGCAAAAATGAACTACTGGAACCTTATGAAGATAAAAAGCTTCTGCACAGCAAAGGAAACAACCAACAAAACTAAAAGGCAACCAACGGAATGGGAAAAGATATTTGCAAATGACATATTGGACAAAGGGCTAGTATCCAAAATCTATAAAGAACTCACCAAACTCCACACCCGAAAAACAAATAATCCAGCGAAGAAATGGGCAGAAAACATGAATAGACACTTCTCTAAAGAAGACATCCGGATGGCCAACAGGCACATGAAAAGATGCTCAACGTCGCTCCTCATCAGGGAAATACAAATCAAAGCCACACTCAGATATCACCTCACGCCAGTCAGAGTGGCCAAAATGAACAAATCAGGAGACTGTAGATGCTGGCGAGGATGTGGAGAAACAGGAACCCTCTTGCACTATTGGTGGGAATGCCAATTGGTGCAGCCACTCTGGAAAACAGTGTGGAGGTTCCTCAAAAAATTAAAAATAGACCTACCCTATGACCCAGCAATAGCACTGCTAGGAATTTACCCAAGGGATACAGGAGTACTGCTGCATAGGGGCACTTGTACCCCAATGTTTATAGCAACACTCTCCACAATAGCCAAATTATGGAAAGAGCCTAAATGTCCATCAACTGATGAATGGATAAAGAAATTGTGGTTTATATACACAATGGAGTACTACGTGGCAATGAGAAAGAATGAAATATGGCCCTTTGTAGCAACATGGATGGAACTGGAGAGTGTGATGCTAAATGAAATAAGCCATACAGAGAAAGACAGATACCATATGTTTTCACTCTTATGTGGATCCTGAGAAACTTAACAGAAACCCATGAGGGAGGGGAAGGAAAAAGAAAAAGAGGTTAGAGTGGGAGAGAGCCAAAGCATAAGAGACTGTTAAAAACTGAGAACAAACTGAGGGTTGATGGGGGGTGGGAGGGTGGGTAATGTGTATTGAGGAGGGCACCTTTTGGGATGAGCGCTGGGTGTTGTATGGAAACCCATTTGACAATAAATTTCATATGTTGAAAAAAAAATAGGGCAGCAGAATTACTGTGAAGAAATAAACAGTATGATATAATAGTGAATACCTGGGAGGAAATAGACAATGGTGGTCAGAGAAGGTCTCGCTAAGAAAGTAACATTTTAGGTAAGATATGAAGAAGGAGAAGAGGCCACCAAGTAAAAAGCAGAGGAAAGATCATTCCAGAGAAAGGGAATAACACAGGCAAAGGCCGTAAAGCAAGAATGTTGCCATATAATAGTGAGCCAAGAAGGAGAATGGTAGAGAGTAAGATTGGACAGGCACTCAGTAGCCATATCATTCAGAGTTTTGTAGGTCAGCATAAAGAGTGTAGATTTTATCGTAAGAGCCACGAAAGGACTTTGAAGTATGAGAAAAACATCTGATTGACTTTTTTTTAAGTTTATTTATTTTGAGAGAGTGTGAGTCAGGGAGGGGCAGAGAGAGAGGGAGAGAATCTCAAGCAGGCTCCTTGCTGTCAGCACAGAGCCTGATGTGGGGCTCAAACCCACAAACCGTGAAATCATGACCTGAGCTGAAGTCGGAAGCTTAACCGACTGAACCACCCAGGTGCCCCTGATTTACATTTTTAAAAGATAACTGTGGACAATAGATTGTGGGGGGCAAGAAGAAAAATAGGGAGACTGTTGAATTAGTCCAGGAAAGAGATAATTGATGGCTTGGACTAGAGTAGTGACAGGGAACAAGGAGAGAAGTGACTGAGTTTGTGGCCTGGTGGAATGAATTCTGATATATAATTCGTTGGAGAGAGGGTTCTTTCCTTGTATTAAGAAGCTGCAGGATTTCTTAGGTAGCAGAATTTGAATGTGTAGCTTCAGTATGGCTTTGTCTTATTGTCCTGGTGAGCTTTTAAAATCACAGCCAGGGGCACCTGGATGGCTCAGTCAGTTAAGCTTCTGACTTCAGTTCAGGTCATGATCTCATGGTTAGTGAGTTCAAGACCCACGTCAGGTTCTGTGTTGACAGCTGAGAGCCTAGAGCCTGCTTTAGATTCTGGTCTCCCCCTCTTTCTTCCCCTCCCCTGCTCATGCTCTGTCTCACCCTGTCTCTCAGAAAATTAAAAAAAATTTTTTTTTATAAAAAAAACATCTTTTTTTAATTATCACAGCCATACCCATGTCATTTCCATGGCTCTCCATTATCCAAAAGATAAAATACAGGGCTCACTATGTGGCCCTAACATACCACTTGCAGCTTCCTTACCAGTAGCCATATCAAACTATGTAAAGAATTAGTAAGGTATCATGATGGGTCATACCTCCATGCTTTTAATCTTGATTTTCACGCTGCTGCCTCCTCTTGAAAGCCCTCTCTGCCTCCTTCCTGGTCTTCTTGATAATAAATACCAGTTAGTTTTAAGGACTTGTGGGATTGTCATTGCAAAAAATTAATATCACATTACTCTTCCCCTATCAAAATTTTATTTTCTGTTTGCCTTATTCATTCTGGACTGCAAGGTTAAAACCAGAAAAGAGGAATTAATAGAACTGATGGACTAGAAATTGTTTCTGTCCTGGTTCTGTTGAGAGAAGTACTGTTGTAGATAGATTGTTGTCCGTATTCAATAGAGTGAAATAACTTTGCTGTGGATTTTAAATAAAGGGAACAGCAAGTCCCCTTTATCCCTAATAACTTCAAACTTAGAGAAAAATTGCAAATATAGAACAAAGAATTCACATACCCTTTACCTAGACTCCCCAATTACTAACATTTGTCACATTTGCTTTATAATTATCTACCTCCTGTCTCTCCCTTTCTTTCTGTCTTTCTTTGTCTCCCTATGCACTCTCCCCCACACCCACACACAATTTTTGTTCTGAAGTATTTGAGAATATGTTATAGACATCATGCCTCTTTCCCCCCTAAATTCTTATATTTCCTAAGAACAAGAACATTATACAAAACACTGTACAATTATAAAAATAGAGTTAACATTGATAATGTCTGTAGTCCATATGCAAGTTTCACTAATTGTGCCAATACTTCCATATAAAGAATTTTTTTTTCCATTCCAGGATTATCCATTACATTTGTCGTGTCTCTCTAATCTCCTTTAGTCTAGAACAGTTTTGCAACCTTTCTTTGTCTTTCAGTACTTTGATTTTTTTTTAAGTGAGACCTTTTATGTGTAGAATGTCTTCCACTGTGGTTTACCTGAATCACTTATTACTATAACGATTGTAAGATGATGATTTTCTAACTCCTCCATTCCTTATGTATTTACTAATTGCATTCTATACAGAAGAGTTGTCCCTTCTCCCATGTTTGTTTATATCGGTATAGACTCACATTATTCAGTGTTATTGTCCATTACTATTATTGTTCTTTTTGATGCTCAAATTGTCCCAGATTTGGCCCATGTGAGCTCCTTTGACTGAATTCTGTGTTCTTTTGATATGTCTGCATCCTTTTCTGAGCACATCCTTATTTTCTGGACAAGATGATGTTCTAGGTTCAGCTTATATTGTTGACAAATCATCTGTCTAGCTTTTCTTAATCCTGATAAGGTAATGTATATACAGACTGTTAGTGTTCCTACTATTATGGTATTTGAGAATGAGTTAATTACTTTCTAATAATCTGATTTGCCTCTAGCTCCAAAATTCTGATTCTGATTTCGGAAGGCCCACTAAGTCTCTTCCTTTTGTTTTTATAGGTAACTGTGGAGCTTGTTATACATAACAAGGATTTCACTTGTGTGAATACTAAATTACATAACAGCACCCAACGTGGCCCACTTTGTACTCTTACAAGTCCAGATAAGACATTATCAGAACCTGGTCAACATGTTACCTGTACTAAAAATCCAGAGAACCTAAATCAAATTCACAAAGAAGTTGCAAAGAAAGTACAGAATTTGATACTCTCCAACCCAAAGTCACCAAGCCCTGTTGTGCCAAATCCTTCAACCTTCATGGCTGTGCCAGCCTCTCACAATTTAGCAAATCAGACAGATGGGTCAACAAAAGAGAGTGCTTTGCTGTTGCATGTGCTGTTGATGGTGGCCGATGGGAAAGATTTCATTACTGGAGAATCTGACAAACCTCCGCCATGCAATGTTTATTTAAATTGCAAACTTTTCAGCACAGAGGAAGTCACCAGATCTATCATCGCATGGGGCACAACACAACCAGTTTTCAACTTTTCTCAGGTAACTCTGTACATATCTTAACCTTCTATATCTATTAGGGCTATATGGAGGTGGGAGACAAGTATGTTTCCCAAATCATAATTCCATTATAAAGGAAACCTAGAATGTTCAGACTGGGAGAGACCTTTGTAATTAGCTGGTGTGCAGATCCATTCCCACTATGGGATGGGAAGAGGAAAAGACACTATCAACATTTTAAAACTTTTTGTGGCTTCATTTTCTTCTGTCTCAATTGTTGTGGTTTCCCACTGTTTCTTTTGCCTGAGTTCTGAATTCTATTCCTTTATCCTTCCTCTAGAACTAAACTTTCCCCTTTCTTTTCTGTATCTCCAAGCTTTTTGTTTTTTTAATTTTTTCTCTAATTTATTCCTCTACTTGTTTTAATACTTATCTGGCTTGATTTCTCTGTAGAATTTGATGCTATTGCTTAAATTATTTCCTGTTTTGGGGAGCCTAGGCAGCTCAGTTGGTTAAATGTCTGACTCTTGATTTTTGCTCAGTTCATGATCTCTCAGTTTATGAGGTTGAGCCCTATATTGGGCTCTGTGGTGACAGTGCAGAGCCTGCTTGGGACTCTCTCTCTCCACCCCCCTCTCTCTGTCCTTGCCCAGCTTATGTTCTCTTCTCTTGCTCTGTCAAAATAAACAAACTTTAAAAAAAAAAAATAGTTTCCTTTCTTGATTTTTGTAACTCCACTCTCTTATTTTCTTCCTGAATCAACAACAGCTCTTTTTGGTCTTTGGGACAGCAGGAAAACTAGGAAACGAGTGGTGGCCCCAGCACTTCTTTCTCCCTTTCTTTTACCTTTAATTACTGGTACTCCTCTGCATTACTTTTATTCTTGGCACTGTTCCAAACCAACCCGCTTTTCCCATGGTCACTCCTTCCACTCCCATAGCTTCATCTATTATTTTTATGAAGATAACTTCCAAATCTATACTTCCATGTAGGCCAGACATTCCCTCAGGTTTCTGATCTCTCTATGTAACTGCTGGTCATCATCCCCAATTGTCTCAAAAGCACTTTACACTTGGCACCTAATGCACGGCCTGGCATATCATAGGTATTCAGTAAAGGTATGTAAATGAAAGAAGGAATTCAAATGTGTCTGAATCTGAATTTATTATTCCTTCCAGATCTGTTCCTCCTCCTCCTATCTGCCCTAATTCATATTGTAATCTACTCAGAAACCCGAGCAGAACCTGAAAGGTATCCTTGATTCTTTATTACATAATTATTCACCAAATCCAATAGATGCTGCAAACTTCATTCTCCAGATGAAATCCTCCCACTCAACCCGACTGCTACTGCTTTCATTCAGGCCCTCTTTCTCATTGCAGATAGCCTTCAGTCTAGTCTGTTTCTGATCTCTCCATGTCCATTCCTTTTTGTACCAATAGGAATGATCTTTCTAAAATATTAACCTGAGTATTTTATTCCCCTGGTTTAGACTTTTCAGTAATTCCCCATAGCCTTCAGAGTAGGTAAGATGTTTCGTTTGGACTATAAGCCCATTTAACAACTGCCTGACTGTACTTCTCCAGTCTCTACTCCTGTCACTCTTCCCTTCACACTAGATAGTCCAGCTATGCTCAGCTACTTGCAGTTTCCTAAATGTTCTTTCTCCCTACCTCTGTGTCTTTTCGTGTGCTTTTCCTCTGCCTTACATTTCCTTCTCACCCTTCATGACTCCTATTAGGTAGAGCTTTTTAGACAAGTTAACTTTATTCTGCTTATCCCTAAGAATTTAGTGTTACTTTCTGCCAGCAGCTTTCTCTGAAATCTCTCCTTTGTAGGTTAGGTCGCTATGTTTTAGTTTTTTTAGTTTCACAGAACAGAAATGTGCTCAGGTACCTTATGTAATTGGAGTTTCTTAGATGGATACAAAAGTAGGTCTGCTCAGGATCTCTGCTCTTCTGGTGTCTTCCTGTCATCTTGCCTTACCTAATTTCTGATTTCACCCTTTTTCCTTTCATGTTCTATTGATTTCATCATGGGGCTTATCTCTTCTCTGCTGATGCAGTTATACTGCAGCTTAGGTCACTTCAAATTGGTGGGCCCTTCATTCTGCCGTTAAGGAAACAGACTCGCTCTTGGCTGTAGGTCTCTGCTTCTCTTCGTGACTTTTCTTTCTCTTTCATCTACCAACTGGCTGGCCAGTTCTCAAATAATTTTACATTGGAAATCCAAATGAACAGTTGACTTGTTATTTACCATGACAGAAGATTGGGCAGAGCTTTTTGCATTAGGCCATTGCATCCAACCAGTGGGCTGGCTGCCCTTTGATTAGGTGCTCAACCCTTGTCTAGTCAGTAGCCATCTTTCTTTCAGAAACATCTGTCTTTCCGCAGGGATTTACAAATAGGTCATTTTGCCTTGGAAAGGCTTGGATGAGGCAGGCAGGCGCAGTCATTGATATGTCTGTGTCCTCAAAGCCCCATCTATATGACCTTTGTCATCAGAGAACTATTACCATTTTGTATTTGGCCTTAATTGGTCTCTTACACCAGACTAGCTTCTCTTGAGAATACAGAGTGGGTTTTATTTTAATGTCTTCAGTTCCTAGCACTGTGCATGGCTTTCAGTTCGTACTTGTTGAATAGAAGTATAAATTGATCCTTTTTCTCAGGTGTTGGTTTTTGTGTTGTTTTTTTGATTGTTCCTCTCCCCAGGTGATTCCTGTCTCTCTGTCTTCCAAATACCTGGAAAGGCTGAAGAACAATGTGATGGTAATTGAAACTTGGAACAAGGTGCAGAGCCCAGGACAGGACAAGTTGCTCGGGCTGGTGAAACTCCCCCTCCATCAGTTTTACGTGTCATTCAAGTAAATAGGATCTTTTGGAGTATTCTTTACTTTACATCTTTAACTTTGTTTGGACTGAAGAGGAATTCTTTGGGTTTGCAAACATGACTAGCCCAATAATACCTTGGAGGACTTTTCTCAGTGTCACCACAGTGGCTGCTCTTTCTATGTTAAAACAGTTCACAGATACTGCTTACCATGTTTCAGACCCTATGCTAAGAACCTTTCATACATCAAGTCATTTAATCCTCACAACAGTTTTCTAAGGCAGGTAACTTTTATTTCCCCTATTTTACAGATGAGTTAACAGAGGCACAGAGGATTTAAATAACTTGTTATATATATTGTAAGTAGTAGAACCAGGCTTAGAACCCAGAGAGTTCTACTGCTTCACCAAGAAGCTCTACTACCAAAGGTTATCATCTCACAAAATTAATGGTTTATCTCTGTCACAAAAACATGATGATTATTCCCATCAGCTATCTGCATGATTTCTCTACTGAGTATTGTCTTTTGGACCTACAGATTTGATCACTGTACCTCACTTATCACTCAGTAGGGTATTGATTTATCTGGAGGTTATTTCTGTCCTCACTACAGACTGTTAATTTTTTGTTTTGGTTCAAGGTACTGATTTTTAATTATTTTAGCACTGCTTTCCTAAGAGCTTTCTCATGGTGCTGTGTTTTAAATGTTGTGTTTTACATTTTACAGAGAACACTTTAGTGTGCACTGTTTCATGTGAGCCTTCCTATAACCCAGGAAGTATTATCATTATCCCCTTTTTACAAATGAGGAAGCTTGTCCTTTGACTTGGAAAAATCAACCTCTCTGGCTTTGTTTTCATCATCTGTAAAATGAGGGTGATGATAGACCCCCTGTCTCCCTTGTGGCACAATTGTGACAATCCAGTGAGAAAATAAATGGGTAAGCCTTCTGTGAACAGTGAAATACTTATGATGGTAGCACTGGAGAGCATGGTCAGGCTAAGGAGTGCTACTAGAATCATGCCACTGTCAGCTGTAGGCTTTGGCTTTTTCCCCTTTTTTTGCTTGTGATATTAGTGTAGTCTGGTATTTCCCTTCCCTTCTCATTTCATTAGACCCCATTCTTTGCTGACAGAGCATAAAATAATCATAGCTACCAGGTACTTAGCACTTATTGTGTACTAAGTATTGTAGTTGGTATTTTATATTTGTTTCCTCAACTTAGTCCTAACTGCCCTTTGAGGAAGTTTTATTACCTACATTTTACAGAAGACGAAACAGACTTAGAAGTGTTAAGTTGATTACTTAGAGTCATCCAACAACTAAGTGGCAGAGCTAAGATTTAGCATGGTCTGATGAGCATTTGGACTTTTTGATCTGTTAATAGTGGATAATATCAACCTTTGCAGTGTTAGAAGGATTATAGATGGAAGATGTTATTGGTAATATTATCCAAGTCTTACCTGCCAGACACCAAAGTCCATACTTTTTCAAGTTGACCACACTGTAAAATAATGCAATTCAATAAGCTTGTACTGGGATAGTTCTCAGTCCCAGATGCTGGGCTTGGGGTCATGATGATAACAGAGATAAATCAGACACATTCCCTGCTTTCAGATTGCTATGTTAGAACTTATCTGCCTGGGAATTTTTATTTGATGAGTTACGGTAGAATGATGTTTTTTCAGATCGCTATTACTTTTCTAGCTGTAGACCCATTTTTAACAAACTGAGAAAATAAGCCAAGTAGGAAATGCAGCAGCAACACTGAGACATGATTGATGGTTATTATTTGCTCATTCATACTTTCTCTCCCTCTAGAGATCCCAAAATCTCTCGCCTGCTGCTTGATGCTCAGTACCCAGTTGTTGCTGTTGACAGCTACATGCCTGTGATTGATGTGTTCTCAGGCCACCAAAATGGGAGTCTTCGCGTCTTTTTAGCCATGGGTTCTTCAGATCAGATAATGGCACTACAAAGATTAAAGAATGAAGAAGGAACACTTCCACCCTTCAGCCCTAGGCCAGCCCATTTTCTGGACCAGCCGTCTATAGCATCTGTTACTATGGTAGTCACTAACCACTTGATTATTTATAAAAACCATAATCTCATTTTAAGGTATACAACATGATGTTTTGATATATGTAACACTATGAAATGGTTACCATAATGAAGCCAATTAACGTTATCAGTCACTTCACCTTGTTACCTTTTGGTGTGTGTGGTGAGAGCATGAGATCTATTGTTTTGGCAAATTTTAAGTTCCATAATCTCATTTTATCTTGCATGTTTTAGTGAAACCATTGCCCCAGATCATTATTTCATTAGTGAAAAGAAACATATTTGCACCCTAATACTTGCTGTAGATTAAAGGAATTATTTATTTTTTATGATTTATATGTATATCTGTGTTCCTCTGAGCTTTTTGAATCTATAAAGAAACTCTAATTGGACAGCCACCTCTTAATCCTCTAATTCACTAACGGTTAATTAATTGCCTTTTAAAAAATCGGGGTGAATGTAAAACTGCATTTACAAAGTCTTAATTAAAAAAAAGATAAGCAGGGGTGCCTGGGTGGCTCAGTCGGTTGAGCATCCGACTTCGGCTCAGATCATGATCTCACAGCTCGTGAGTTCAAGCCCCGCATTGGGCTCTGTACTGACAGCTCGGAGCCTTGGAGCCTGCTTCAGATTCTGTGTCTCCCTCTCTCTCTACCCCTAACCCGCTCGCATTCTGTCTCTGTCTCTCTCAAAAATAAATAAACATTTAAAAAAAATTTTTTTTAAAGATAATCAAGGGGGGGAAAATGGGGGCAGAAGGTTGAGAATGATTCCAAATGCAAGCCAGCAAATCTTACTCTGTTTCTCAGCCAAATCCAGTTGGAAAGTTGTAGTGAATTTCCTTGCTTTTCTACCAGTAAATTCTTAAAAATAATTTGTACAGTGTTGGACAATTGAGAAAGCACATTGATACACTTTTTCATGTTTATTTCCCTAACACTACATGAGGTGAGTCATTGTCATTCTCTTTTTAAGTGATGAAACAGAATCAAAGAGGTTATGTTACTTGTCCAGGGTCACATAGCTAAGAATGAGAAAATCACTGTTCAGACACAGGCCTTCTGACTCAAAGTCCAGTCTTCATTCTACTGTGTCATGTCCTACTGTTATCTTACCTTTGGTGTCTTTACTAGCATAGCCAAATCTCAGTTTCCACATGATTTAAGTATGTTATATTTTCTAATCTGAATCTGAATGACAAATGTGATGTCTATGACAGAGAAAGAACTATTAGGAAAATGTCTATGAGTAGGTTATTGTTTATTTGTATGTTATGAACTCCAAACTTTTCTTTACTGTTTCTATTAGATACTAGTGTCTACCAATAGATAATAGTAGCTTTTTAAATTTGACAATGACATAAAAGCACAAACACAGAAAACTTATCTATAATATTCCTAAGTCTATTTTAGGTATTATATATGGCCCTCACTTTGCAGTGTAGACTCAGTTTTCATTAAATTCCATACCAAAAGTTAGAAAGTGTTACTCATTATGAGCATAAAAGAACTCTCTGAGAGATTAGATATCTATAAATAAATTGTTTTTCTTCGTATACTCATGTCCCTCATCCATTTCAGCATCTACAGAACTGAATTATTACTGTAATACTGTATGGCCAAGTTAAGTAGCTGCTGAGATTGTTTTTCTTTTCTGGGGAATCAAAAT
The DNA here is from genome assembly GCF_022079265.1 of Lynx rufus. Classification (NCBI taxonomy): domain Eukaryota; kingdom Metazoa; phylum Chordata; class Mammalia; order Carnivora; family Felidae; genus Lynx; species Lynx rufus. The sequence goes on from NW_025814897.1 coordinate 58,029,292, forward strand.
GAAAGTTTTCTGTTTCCCTGAGGAAGGTTTTGGAGCAGATACTGCTGATAAATAAAGCAAAGACCTTATGCAATCTGTTCCAGATTCATGGGATTAATGGTTAGAATGTTAAACACATACATCATACAATTTTATCTGAATCCTGAATCCCCCCTTTGAATATTCCCAGTTATCAGTTGTCTAGTGTCTGTCGAGGCTGTATAGAATAGAAGTAAAGAGCCTTGGCTCTCGAGTCAGACTACCTGAGTTCAAACCCTTATTCCACTGTTGTTAGCTATACATGTTAAATTAACTACTACAAGTCAAAGGCTTAGTACAGTGCCTGGCTATAGTAAATAATAAAAACATTAAATTGTTATCAGTAGTAGTTACTTTCAGTAATGGTATATTCACGACCTCCTTGACTAGTCCTTACCATTAATGAGTAGTCTTGGTGTTATTCCAACCTTCATTAAAAATAGTAAGTAAATTAATACCTGTTTGCTTCACATATGTATTCTTTATACAAGAAGATATTCTTAATGTGTCCTATTCTTAATGTACTAAGAATCAGGAGCTGATTGAATTTTATCAAATACCTTGTTAGCATTTATTGAGAAGTCATGTTTCTTTCCTTTATTCTATTTAATGCACTGAAACATTTATGGATTTCCTAATATTGACCTAGGCTCACAGTCTAGAGTAAATCCAGCTGGATCTGATTACAGTGAGCAGTTGTGAGATTATACACAATGAGAATTAAGTATCTGTTTTAGTATCAGCTAATTATGACTATTTCTTCATCTATACTCAGATTTTGTAGAGAAGCAGGAATATTCTAAGAATATTTTTTTCTTTAAAGCTCACCAGTATCTCTGTTTCATTTAATAGGCAGAGGACCAAAGAAATGGATTGATGGAGCATCACTTTGAGCTCCACATAGAGAGCGTTAAAGGGCTAGCCCCTCTTCAGGCAACAGTCTGGGGAGAAGCAGATTGTTATGTCCAGTACTACTTTCCAGTTCAAGACTCTCAATCCAGTGTGCTAAAAGGACCTGAGTTCCTTGAAAACGGTAGGTTTAGGAGGTTAGGGTTTCTCATTCTTGTATGGTTCTTTAATTGGCTATACTTAGGATTTTTTTTTTTTTTTTTCCTGAGTGAATTTTGAGTTCCTAAATGTTTCGAGTCTTACCTGGGTAGTACAGAAGATGGGCTAAGTTTTAATTTTTCCTTTCTTATGTTGTTTTCTGTAGCTTTTTATTTTGATATGATTTCAGATTTACAGAAAAGTTAACAAAAATAGTACAAAGAACTTCTATATACCCTTTACCTAGATCCCACCCATTATTTATATTTTGCCTGGTCACTCTTATCATCCATTCATATACAATTGATTCTCATTATTCAAGGTAGTTACATTCTACATAACATAACAGCGTGAAACACTGAATTAGGGAATACTGAACCATTGCTCTTAGGAGAAATATGTACATATATATCTCACATAGATCATAGTTGTAAATCCTAAAACAACTTATCCTAGTAGATTCTATTTTCTTTATTTTACAAAAGAGAGAAGTGTTAAGTGACTGAGGCTGCCCCAGTAACAATAACATGGTTGGCATTCAGACCCCATCCAACTGGCCCCAGAGCCAGATATTCTTGCACTACACTACACTACACTACCCCCTACCATTTCCATTGTCTCATCATCTCTGAGAGCTAAAACAAGAAAGCAGAGTGTCCCCTTGTTCTAGCTCAGTTGGGAATGATCAAGTCAGGTGGCTCAGATTTTTTTGGCATTCTGAGTATGTCCACATATAACTGCAAAAGCACTGCCAGTATTGATTTTAGGGTTCAAATAAGGAACTTGTATCCAGAATATATAAAGAACTCTTACAAATAATAATAAAAAGACAATCTAATTAAAAAATATTTAGAAAATCTAAATAGACATTTCTCTTAAGATATATAAATGGCGCCAATAAGCACATGAAAAGATACTCAGCATCATTAGTCATTTAGGGAATGAAAACCAAAACCACCACAGAATACCACTTCTTTTCACCAAGATGGCAATAATTTTTAAGCAAAAACAAAAATCAAACTAACAAGTGTTGGCAAGGATGTGGAGAAATGGCAACCCTTAGACATTGTCCAGCAATGAAGGGATCTCTTTCTTCTATATTATCATGGGGCCCTTGGGGGACCATAGCTACTATGGAAATAGACCTTGATAAAAGTAACATAGAAGATACAGGTTCTGGTATCAGGTGCATGATCTACTAACTCTAAGACCTTTGGATTCACTATGTAACTTCAATATGTCCTATCCTGTCTGTTAAGTAGGAATAATAATAGTTGCTTTGTTTTTCTCACAGGAGTTTTGTGAGGATAAAATTGAAATTGAATATTAGCATACTGTCCTGCTACAGATAAAGCACTAAATGTGTTGGATTATTCTGAATTGCTTTTCTTTTCCAAAGGAATCTCTTTGAAGCCTTTCAGATCTGCAACCACACTCTGTGTTCCAGATCCCATCTTTAATAGTGAGCACCATCACTCTCTCCTGTTGCCAGCTGAAGTTCCAGTGCAAAGGCTTCTGCTGAGTGTCTTCTCTGCACAGGGGCCCATGCCTGGAGGTGGAGTCCAGTTTGAAATCTGGTGCAGGTAGAATGTGAAACCAGTTTTGTGCCTAGAAAGGAAGTGCACAATCATAGAGCATCCCTCCCTTGACATCGTAGCTTGAATTATAAGGAAGCTAAGCAATCCTTTCTACCCTATTTTATATTACCTGGCTTATTAGTGACTCTTCTCCAGATTTTACTTAAATCTGCTACATTATTAGGCTCTTGAGAGCAGTTGTATCTCATGCTTCTAACCACTTGTTACATTTGGAAGTGAAGTTCTATCAGTTTTACCTCCTACTGCTCTTAAATATTTAGTCACTTGTTTTCTTATTACTGCCCTATTTAGTTCAGGCCCTCATCATATCATGCCTAATTTACTGATAGCCTCCTTACTGGTCTCCCCACTTCTAAACTCATTTCTTATAATCTGGTCTTCCCACCACCAAAAGAGTAGTCTTTGTAAAATTTAAATCCATTCATGTAACAGACTTGACATGAATACAGAGGCTCAGCCTCTTTTGCATCCCTGCGCCCAAGAAGTGACAAAGAGAGTATAGATTCAAAATAAGAAACAGCATCAACAGAACTAGGGCAGAGTACCATCTACTTGCCAGAAACTTTTCCTAAAACCAGTCAGGTGAATTTAGGTTTCATTTAAAACTGATACAAGAATGGAATGTTTTGGAACTAGAGGGTATTTATACTAAGCGAAATTAGAGAAAGACAAATATCATATGACTTCACTCATATGAGGACTTTAAGACACAAAACAGATGAACATAAGGGAAGGGAAGCAAAAATAATATAAAAACAGGGAGGGTGACAAAACATAAAAGACTTTAAAAATTTTTTTTTAATGTTTTATGTATTTTTGAGAGAGAAGGAGCGACAGCATGAGCAGAGAAGGGACAGAAAGAGAGGGAGTCACAGAATCTGAAGCAGGTCCAGACTTTGAGCTGTCAGCACGGATCCTGACGCGGGGCTGGAACCCACAAACTGTGAGATCCTGACCTGAGCTGAAATCGGACGCCTAACTGACTGAGCCATCCAGGCTCCCCCATAAGAGACTCTTAAATATGGAGAACAGACAGAGGGTTACTGGAGGGGTTGTTGGAGGAGGGGATGGGCTAAATGGGTAAGGGGCATTAAGGAATCTACTCCTGAAATCACTGTTGCACTATATGCTAACTAACTTGGATGTAAATTTAAAAAATAAATTAAAAAAAAAAAAGAATGGAATGTTTTGACAAGAGAAGGAAGTACAGTAGATACTAATGGATGCTTTAAATTTGAGGGACTTAGGCCTGAAGCCATAGAAGAGATTGGTACTGCTCCATTTGGAACCACTTTCACTGGCACCAGGGTGTATGTTCGTAAAAGTGGCTACTCCCAGCAGTCTAAGTCAGATGCAGATATCCAAACAGAAAGCTTGTAGGAAGCTGGCCTTTGTTCTGAACATAGAGTATAATTTATGAAGCTCTTCCTCCACATGATGGGCAATAAATCCAGTCAGATTGGACCACAGCTGTATACCACAAATACAGAGCAATCAGGCTGCAAAGATAACTCGATACCGAAAGCTGATCTCTTGGGCAAATTGAATAATTTATCCACCTAATTCTTCCAACAACAGCTTGTGCTTGTGTGGCTTACAGATACTATTATCCTAACGTGAGAGACCAGATGGTTGCCAGAGGAACCTTGCCATTATCGAGGATCTGTGCCATGGTAACCATGCAGCGCCATGAGGATGTGGGAATACAGACCTTTAATCTCCCTTTAACTCCCAGGCTTGAGAACAGGAAGGAACTGAGGAACCAGTCATCAGGTAATTGAAGACTGGTTTGCCCTTCCCTTTTGAAGTCAGTACATGTAAATATCCCTTTTCTCTATAAGTAGTGACTATTCATATTGTGTGAGACCCTTTTAAGAATCTGATGAAAACCATGATCTACCTTCTCTTAGAAAAATGAATATATAAGTGTATTGTATGCAAATTTTGCCTATAGTTTAAAAAATTCACATTTGCAGGGACTCTATTGTTTGTCTCATTTCACCTTTAACTTCAGCAAGCATTTAAGAAGCCTCACAGCATAAATCCTAAGTGTTGTGTAGGTGTATTCAGAGAATTAGTATTCCAAGGCAACATGAGCAGATGTGGGATTGGTGGGATACAGTTAGCATGAACTGGGAATTCACTGTAAGGATGGAAGAGGTTAGGATTTAAAGTTGGAAAAGATTAATTAGAATTTAGACTTTTGAATTACATCCTAATTGCTTCATTAGGATGACCTGCCCTCCAAGTATGTCATCAGATAACTAGAATTAACCTTCTAAATCAAGTTACTATGTTTGCTAGAGAGTATGCCACAACAGGAGGTTTTTATTTTGCCATGGTTAAGATTGAGTTGTTACTCCTGTCACTGATCAGCTTGTTCTGTTGTTTTTTTTTTTAAATATATTTTATTTATTTTTATATTATTAGTATTTTTAATTTTTTTAAATGCTTTATTTATTTTGAGAGAGAGAGAGAGAGAGACAGAGTGTGAGTGGTGGAGGGGCAGAGAGAGAGGGAGACACAGAATCCGCAGCAGGCTCCAGCCTCTGAGCTGTCAGCACAGAGCCCGACATGGGGCTTAAACCCACAAATTGTGAGATTATGACCTGAGCCAAAGTTAGATGCTCAACCAACTTAGCCACCCAGGCTCCCCTTTTATTATTATTTTTTTTAATGTTTATTTTTTAGAGAGAGAGCACACATGCATGCACAAGTGAGGGAGGGGCAGAGAGAGAGGGAGAGAGAGAGTCCAAGGCAGGCTCCACGCTCCCAGCATGGAGACCCACACAGAGCTCAAACTCACAAACCATGAGATCATGACCTGAACCAAAATCAGATGCTTAACCGACTGAGCCACCCAGGCACCCCTGTTCTCTTGTAAAGCTTTCTCTGAAATGTACGAAGGTAGAATTTTTGTAAAAGGATGGCATGTAAAGGATGTTTCAGGTGGTGGTGGTACAAAGGTGATAGAAGTGTAAGTGTGGAAAAGTTTAAAAACGAAGAAAGGCTGGAATCCATCTCAATTCTATAAGGATAACTGGAAGTTTAAAAAATCTGGGGGCGCCTGGGTGGCGCAGTCGGTTAAGCATCCGACTTCAGCCAGGTCACGATCTCGCGGTCCGTGAGTTCGAGCCCCGTGTCAGGCTCTGGGCTGATGGCTCAGAGCCTGGAGCCTGTTTCCGATTCTGTGTCTCCCTCTCTCTCTGCCCCTCCCCCGTTCATGCTCTGTGTCTCTCTGTCCCAAAAATAAATAAACGTTGAAAAAAAAAATTAAAAAAAAAAAAATCTGGAATTAAGTTCTGCCTCTGATAGTTGTGTGATCTTGACAAGCAGTTCAGTCTCTGAGCCATAGTTTCTTGGATGTGAAATGAAAATAGTAACTTTTGTTCTACCTTTATTAATCTTAAAGTATAATAATATAAAATGATTCTGGCTATGGACATATTATCTCACTGCTCATGCCCCTTATTGTTCATTAGGATTGTAGGCAATCCTAATGATTGTCTACCAAACCCCAAGTCTGACCAGGACTTGGGGTTTGGTAGAAGAGACACTGTGCCAACTAACTTTTCTTTTTTCCTTTTGTCCTCAATCTTAAGGTTTACTGGATGTGGGCCTAAAATACAGGCGTACTCCAAGAACAGCAGAGGGAGTTCTTGCTGCCCGAGCTGTCTCTATTTCAGTTGAGATAATTAGAGCCTGTGGTCTGCAAGCAGCAGCCAAGTAAGTCCACCTCATGTTTTTTCATTGCAGTCCACACAGTATATGATGCTCATATATGTAAAACTTCATTTGTACGATTTCCAGTTCAGTAAGCACTTTATTTTTTTCTTTCTCTCTTAAGAAAGCATGTAAGAGTATAAATGAGTAAATCACTTGCAAACTTTACTGTTATTAGCAACTTAGGTCCTTGACTTTGGTCAACAGTCTTGGAGCACCTGGCTGCCTCAATTAGAAGAGCATGTGACTCTTGATCTTGGGGTCATGACTTGGAGCCCCACGTTGGGTGTGGAGATGACTTAAAAATAAAATCTTAAAAAAATTTAAAAATTAAAAAAATTAAAAAATAAATAAAAACCACAAACTTATCCTCTACCCGACTTGATCACTTATGTATAGTCATACCCTACACCCTTAAACCAGGCCAGGGCCAATGACTCTTCTATAATCTCCTATCCAGTCTCTGAGTATCACCTCCCATTTTTCTAGTTTGTTCCCCTTCAGTCTGTTTGCAATACAGAAACCTCTGTATTGTGATCCTCTGAAAACTTAAGTCAGACCTTGACACACCTCTGCTTAAAACCCATCAGTGACTTTTCATCTCATACAAACTACTTAAATGTCTATAAGACCCAACTTGATCTGGCTCCTTATTATGTTTATGACTTCATCTCCTCCTGTTCATCTCCCCTCTGTTTACTGTCCTCCAAACACTGACTTTATTGTTTCTGAACACACCAAGCTCATTTCCCTCTCAGGGATTTTGTCTTGCTGTTTTTTCTGCCTGGAGCACTGTTTCTAAATATAAACAGCATGGCCTTCTCTTATCTCCTTCAGGCCTTTGTTCATACTTCTCTCTACCTTGAGTGTTCTTATTCCTTTTGTCCACTAAACAAACTCCTATTTTCTTTGACTTTGCAGCTTCTTTGCAGCCTTCCTATATGTCTTTCTACACGTAGACAGAATTGGTGCTTTGTCCTTGTCTTTTAGCACCTTGGTTGCAGTTATTTGTTATTTGAATATTCAGTTATTGGTATACATGAGTTTTCTCCAGTAGGCTATGAGTTCTTCTAATCACTGCTCGAACTCCTCTGTGCCCCCTGCCACCACATAGCATAATTCTAGCACATATAAAAGGTACCCACTAAGAAAGAGAACTAAGTCATGCTTCTACTGTAGGCTAGTTCACTTTGGACACAAGTTCAAGAAAGAAGGCAAGTGTTCCCTTTTTTCCTTTGCTGTGACTTAGGGTCAGATCATTTGCCTTTAACTTTGCACTCTGTAACTAACAAATTCAATTACTGCCATGCGAGATCTGACACTGAAGCAACTGGTAAAATGTTCAGCCTGGTTAATATTTTCCATCACTGAATTCTCCAAATGGATTTCCAGTAATTGCTTGAGAACATTTAGTGTCAGTGATACCAAGGCAGTTTTTTAACCATGCCATTCCCTCACATTAAAACTTTTGTGATGGTTTTCCATCATCAGTAGCAGTGGTCTTCTAATTTTAATTGTGTATTCCTACTAACAGAAAAATAAGGGGCGCCTGGGTGACTCAGTCGGTTAAGTGTCTAACTCTTGATTTCGATTCAGGTCATGATCTCATGGATTGTGAGTTCAAGCCCCACATTGGTCTCTGCACTGACAGTGTGGAACCTGCTTAGGATTCTCGCTCTCCTTCTCTCTCTGCCCCTCCCCCACTTGCGCATATGCACGCACACGCTCACTCTCTGTCAAAATGAATAAACTTTAAAAAAAATAAATAAATGAAAGTTTCACATACCTAGCATACCCTCTGAATATCTGGTACTTATTCATGTATAAATCAGCTTCATGTGCTACTATATTATAATACATTATAAAATCTACAACAGCACATATAAAACTTTAACATATATGATAACAAATATAGAAGTGGTAATATTTTCTTCCTATGCCCAAGTAGGTTATCCTATATATAAACCCCCTAGGTTGTACACACTTGACTTTAGAGACTACTGGTTCCCAAGATAAACTCTAACCTGCTCAACTTGGCATTCCAAGCCCTTCTTAATCTGAGTCTTGAAAAAAGAATAGGAGTTGTCAAAATACCCAAGAGAGCTGAAAACTATTCTGTTCAAAGAGAAGAACATGTGCAAAGGCATGGAGGCATGAAATTTGTGTGTATGGAATACCTGTTCTGTGTAAGACCCAGCCAAGGTCAGAATTTGTAAATTTAGCGTTAACTATTATTTAACTGGCAGAGAATGACTTAGAGTTTAGATAGTCAGTAGATCTTGGAGAGACTGCATAATAGATAAGAAACTCAGTAGTCCCTCTTTCTGGGGATCATGGGGAAACTCAAATCAGATGGCAGGCAGTTTGTTGTAAATCCTGCATTTGGTTTGTGTCACCGTTTCAAGAAGGAACGGTAAGAAGCCAGGCCAATTCTAACACTACATTCTTCTGATAGTTTGGGACAGTTCTGTGACAAACACAGTATAATGGAAACAAATTGCACTAGAAACGGGACCCACCCCCATCTCCCACTAGCTGTGCATGATCTTGGGGTAGTTTCTTCACCTCTCTGGGTCTGTTTGTTCATCTGAAAAATGGAAATTATGAATACTTCTCCTGATTTTATAAGGATCAGTGTAAGAATTAACAAATATGAAGTAACTTTATAAACTACCAACTACTATTCAAATAATTAGTTCCATTTGTATAAATAATGTTACCTTTATTAGCCAGTGGAATATAGTAAAATCAGAAATAAGTTTTACATTGCATCTTATTGAAGAAAGGAATTCTTGGTATCCAGATAGCAGGTGCTCTGAAGTCAGCCTTCTCTCATCAAGAGATACCAACCCTCATCTGAAGTGCCAGTGGTCTCCCTGAAAATACATTTTCAATGTCTGTGTAAACAGACCCCTTCTTTCTTTTTCACTTGAGTCTTTTAATTAACCTGATCTTTAACTGAGGATGAGTAGAAATTTCCATGAACATAAATGGGTTCATTGATTTGCTGGTGAAGTACTAGCAAAAAGATAATTGGACCAAAGGAAAAGCAATCACAGTCTAGATATAGACATAGATATATACATATATTTATAGTCACTTGATTGACAGAGATCTTGCTGCACTAGTTTTTAAGTTCCACAAGGGGAAGAAATTATAGCTCTTTCACTCCTATCTGTATCTAGCTCTGAGCCCAGTGCATGACACACAGAGAAGATGGTCAGGAAATAATTATTGAATGAATTAATTCAGAATAGCTTTGGGCGCAAACCTTTCTTTCTTATCAATGCTATATCTGAGAGTTGCCTGTTAAGAGCCCTTTCGTTGCCCATAACAGGTTCTCTGCTTTGTATGTATTATCTAGTGTAATTTTTACGACACTCCTTGAACATTTTATCTTTGTTTTTTTAGCCATTACTGGCATTTGATCTATTTCCCTCTCATGTTTCCTATACCTAATATATATTTCAGAGTCTGCTGTTGTATAGACATACACCAGTCTCCCATTAATGATCATTTTAGGTTACTTAATTTCATAAGAAATGAAAATATAATAAGCATATAATTATACATACGTCTTTAGTATTTGTATCCTTATGCTATCCTCATTTTAGCAAAGAGGACAGTGAAACTTCAAAGAGTTGAATAACTTGTCCAAGGTCACACATTTAATTAAATGATAGAGCCAAGATTCAAGCTCCAAGTTACTACCCTCTACTAATGTACACCAAGTACAGTAAAGAAGGAACACCTCTAACTCTTCTTTGGGGCTGTCAGAAAATGCTTCAAAAAGAGGTGACCTCTTTGCCTAAATGTCAATTTTATACCCTTGGGGAAGTTGGGGCAAAGGAGTTTTCCTCATACTATACCCACACACTAAAGACTTGACTGCTCTTTATGAGTGTCAGTTAAAGATGGATAGATTCTGTCTGTACGTGTGGAACATATGTACTGAGAAAGAGAAGAGCAACCCCAGAGACATCTGGGAACTGACCTGGCAATCATAGCTGGACTGGGTGTTTTCTTGCTGAGCATATATAATCTCATGGAACACCAGCATCAGACAAAGCTGCTTTGCAACCATGATGAAATGAGACAAAAATAAAATTATTCCATAATCTTGTCTAGGAACAAACCAAAACAAGGTCATTATGAAATCACAAAAATACCCAACATCACCCCCATCCTGGCTACAATGAGTGACTGACTGCTGCTGCTTTACCAATCCTAACCTTAGCCTTATTCTAGTTTTAATGTTTATTTGTTTTTAAGAGAGAGAGAGAGAGAGAGAGCACAAGGAGGGGAGGGGCAGAGAGAGAGACAGACAGCATCTGTAACAGGCTCCAGACATGGAGGGCCCGACGCAAGGCTCCAACTCGGGAACGGTGAAATCATGACCTAGGCCAAAGTTGGACGCTTAACCGACTGAGCCACCCATGTGCCCCTAGTCTTCTCTCCTAGATAAGATTCATTAGAACAACTATCAGGAGCAAAGCTCCACTTCCAGGAACAACGTCTAAATCAACTAACATGAGTCTAGTGCTAGTAGTCCTTTCTGATACTTTCTTACTAAAATTCCCCATGATTTCCCTTGGTGTATGTCCTTTCTCAGTGTAATGAGCAGTAAAGCCAAGTTGTTCAACTACTGTTGCTGCCTGCTAATCTTTGGCTGAAGGTCAGTGACAGTAAAATGGAGTGTCCCTGGAGAGTGTAACTCTGGTAGACAGATGAATATTGTCTTCCCCCACCTCATACACATACATTATGATATTTAAATAATTAAGAAAGCCCACTGTGGCTCTGCCCAAAGCCTAGATAGGAAATATCTGGTGGGTAGTGTTCTTGGTGGCCTCATGGAGATGGTGGAGATGTTTTCTAGGCAGTCCAGCTGAATTCTGTTACTACCTTCTCATTCCCATTCTTCTCCCTTTACAGGGCTTTGGCTGAGCTGGAACCCACTCTACAGTTCAGTGCCACAGTTGGGGTCAATGCCTTTGTCACCACTCATCTTTCCTTCCTGCCCAAGGGAGAACATCGCCGAACCCGCCCTGTAGCTTGTTCCTTCTGCCCTGAGTTCTCCCATCATGTTGAATTTTCATGTAATTTGGTGACTCAGCACTGTAGTGGAGAGGCCTGTTTCCTGGCAGAGCTGTTGGAGTTTGCAGAGGTCACCTTTGCTATTTATCATGAAGATACCAAGTCAGGTGAGCACCAAATGACCCATCACAACCAGAATTAAAAGGGGTGCAGTTTGGGGGCATCTGTGTGGCTCAGTCAGCTAAGCATCTGACTGTTGCTATCAGCTCAGGCCATGATCTCACTTTTTGTGATACTGAGCCTTGTATCAGGATTCTGCTTGGGATCCTCTCTCTCCCTCTCTGCCTCCTTTCCATGCACGTGCCCTCTCAAAATAAATAAATAAACATTTAAATAATAATAAAAAAAAAATAAAAGGGGCTCTGCTTTGAATGATATAGCCTCTCCTAGGAAATACATGTTAAAGTGTTTAGCCCTTTGGTCAGTAGAGCATTAAATAATTTCTCTATTTTGTTTGATTTAACAGCCACTGATATAACCAGTATTCAGTCAATCAGAGATTATCTGCTTGGAGTAGTAAAGGTTCCTACAAAAGAGCTGCTGGTCAAAAGATCTGGTAAAGATTCTGGATTATCACTTTCTAATCCTACCCCCTCCCCCCATTTGCTTTCCTACAAGAGATCTTGCATGGCTCCCTGCAAGATATGCAAAAGAAAACATGACCCATAATACATGCTTTTGAATTCTCCCAGGTACCTCAGAAGTTTTCTGGTAAGTATTTTAAGTCCTTTCCTAATCATTTCAGAAGTCTTCTAACAAAGCAAAGTAGCTCAAAACTTTGTATTGTCATCTTACTCTAGGAAAGCTGATGATGATGATGTTGATGATGATGATGATGATGATGGTAATACTACAAATAATAAATATGGTGATACCCATTATATTATATAGCATTTTGTGAAATATTTTCTCATACTGTGTGAGCCTCATTATAACCTTGCTTGGTGGGGATACAGGATCTTACTATTTTTATCTTACAAATGAGGAAATTTAGGCTCACAGAATTTAAGTGATTTGCCAAAACTGCACAACTAGTGAGTGGCAGTACTGAAAATCAAATCCAGATTTACCCATTCTTGTTCATTGTATCCCCCCTCTCTCACTGAAGAAAGAATAAAGAGCTAAAGGCCCAAAAGAAGACAGCCTCCAAGGCCGTCTGGAAATAATGGTCCTATTCTACTTACTGCTAGCTCAGTGACCTAGACCTTTCTGAGCCTCCATTTTCTTATCTCATGAATGGAGACAGTTAATTCCAACAAGTCTACAAAGTAGGGGCTGGTGAAAATAGGGTATATAAAGAACCTGACGTATAGTGGACATTCAGTAAATGTCACCTTTCCTTCTCTTGCCCATATTCCTTCCTACGATTTTGTAATCTACTTTCCAGAATTGTGTCACACATCTCCCAAGTTTAATTGTGAATTAAAATTTGAGCAATACTCTAATAAACAAGTACTCTCTATGTGCCTACCAGAGAGAAGTCTGTACAACTTGGTATATAGGGTTTCTCACTTATGTCATTTATTTATACAATGTGGTAATTAGGAGAATTTGGGCAGGTCTCTGAGCTTCCATTTTCTCATCTGTAAAATAGGGATTATTTTCCCAGTTAACCCTCAGAACTTCACAGCATTATCAGGGAAAGTAAATGAAGTGGTATTTATGAAGCCCTAAGAGTATATCTGACACCCAGTAGATACTCAGTAAAGAATAACTATTATTATTTTGAAATCTAGTGCCTGGTCCTTGGTGTATGTTCACCAAGTAGCAGTTCCTTCAGTGGAAGACCTAGGACTAGGTCTTTTCTACGGTATTGATAGCACCTTCATAACATTTCACTAAATGATGTATATTTGTTTTAATAGGGATGGCTGAATGAATAGGGACGTAGGCAAGTTTTATTTTCTCTCATTGTATTCCTCCTCTTCTCCATCCCTCGTGTAGCAAAATACTGAATTATACATTTTTAGATTCAGGAGGACTTTTACGGGCCTAATATTCTCATTTGGCTGATGAGAAAACTGAGGGTTGGAGAAGTGAATTGGTGCCATGGATCATATGAGGCAGGGTTTTGGTGGAGGGGGGTTGTTTTTTGTTTGTTTGTTTTTGTTATTTCTGTTGTTGATGTCTCTTAATCTTTTCTTTTTTTAATTTACATCCAAGTTAGTTAGCATAGAGTGCAATAATGATTTTAGGAGTAGATTCCAGTGATTCATCCCCTTTGTATAACACCCAGTGCTCATCCCAACAAGTGTCTTCCTTAATGCTCCTTACCCATTTAGCCCATCCCCCCACCCACAACCCTTCCAGCAACCCTCAGTTTGTTCTCTATATTTAAGAATCTCTTATGTTTTGTCCCCCTCCTTGTTTTTATATTATTTTTGCTTCCCTTCCTTTATGTTCATCAGTCTTGTATCAAATTCCTCATAGGACTGAAGTCATATGATACTTGTCTTCTCTAATTTTGCTTAGCATAATACCCTCTAGTTCTAGCCACATAGTTGCAAATGGCAAGATTTCATTCTTTTTGATTGCTGAGTAATACTCCATTGTATGTATGTGTGTGTGTATGTATATATATGTATATATATATACCACATCATCTTTATCATTCATCTGTCAGTGGACATTTGGGCTCTTTCCATACTTTCAATATTGTTGATAGCGCTGCCATAAACATTGCGATGCATGTGCCCCTTTGAAACAGCACTCCTGTATTTCTTGGATAAATACCTAGTAGTGCAATTGCTGGGTTGTAGGGTAGTTCTATTTCTAATTTTTTGAGGAAACTCCATACTGTTTTCCAGAGTGGCTGCACCAGTTTGCATTCCCACGAGCAGTGCAAAAGAGGATGTTGGCCACATCCTTGCCAACATCTGTTGTTGCTTGAGTTGTTAATGTTAGCCATTCTGACAGGTGTAAGGTGGTATCTCATTGTGGTTTTGATTTGTATTTCCCTGATGCTGAGGGATGTTGAGCATGTTTTCATGTGTCAGTTGGCCATCTGGATGTCTTCTTTGGAGAAGCGTCTATTCATGTCTTTTGCCCATTTCTTCACTGGATTATTTGTTTTTTTTTGGGTGTTGAGTTTGATACGTTCTTTATAGATTTTGGATACTAACGCTATATCTGATATGTCATTTGCAAATATCTTTTCCCATTCCTTCGGTTGCCTTTTAGTTTTGCTGATTGTTTCCTTCACTGTGCAGAAGCTTTTTATTTTCATGAGGCCTCAATAGTTCATTTTTGCTTTTGTTTCCCTTGCCTCCGGAGACATGTTGAGAAAGAAGTTGCTGTGGCTGAGGTCAAAGAGGCTTTTGCCTGCTTTCTCCTCTAGGATTTTGATGGCTTCCTGTCTTACATTTGAGCTTATTTTTGTGTATAGTGTAAGAAAGTGGTCTAGATTCATTTTTCTGCCTGTCGCTCTCCAGTTTTCCCAGCACCATTTGCTAAAGAGACTGTCTTTATTCCATTGGATATTCTTTCCTGCTTTGTCAAAGATTAGTTGTTCATATGTTTGTGGATCCATTTCTGAGTTCTCTATTCTGTTCCATTGATTTGAGTATCTGTTTTTGTGACAGTACCATACTTTGTAATACATTTTGAAGTCTGGGATTGTGATGCCTGCAGCCTTAGTTTTCTTTTTCAAGATTGCTTTGGCTATTTGGGGTCTTTTCTGGTTCCATACAAATTTTAGGATTGTTTGTTCTAGCTCTGTGAATAATGCTGGTGTTACTTTGATAGGGATAGCATTGAATATGTAGATTGCTTTGGGTAGTATCGACATTTTAACAATATTCTTTCAGTTCATGAACATGGAATGTCTTTCCATTTCTTTGTGTTGTCTTCAGTTTCTTTCATCAGTATTTTAGTTTTCAGAGTACAGGTCATTCACCTCTTTGGTTAGATTTTTTCGTAGGTATCTTATGCTAGGTATTTTTGGTGCAATTATAATTAGGATTGTTTTCTTAATTTCTCTTTCTGCTGCTTCATTACTGGTGTATTAAAATACAATAGATTTTATACATTTATCCTGTATCCTACAAACTTATTGAATTAGTTTATTAGCTCTAACAGTTTTTTGGTGGAGTCTTTCTGGTTTTCTAATGTATAATATCATGTCATCTACAAATAGTGAAAATTTTCCTTCTTCTTTAGCAATTTGGATGTGTTTTATTCCTTTTTGTTGTGTACTTGTCATGGCTAGGACTTCCAGTACTATGTTGAATAAAAGTGGTGAGAGTGGACATCCTTGTCTTGTTCCTGACCTTAGGGGAAAAGCTCTCCATTTTTCCCCCAGTAAGGATGATGTTAGCTGAGGGCTTTTTTTTTTTTTTTAAACGTTTATTTATTTTTGAGACAGAGAGAGACAGAGCATGAACAGGGGAGGGGCAGAGAGAGAGGGAGACACAGAATCTGAAACAGGCTCCAGGCTCTGAGCTGTCAGCACAGAGCCCGACGCGGGGCTCGAACTCACGGACCGTGAGATCATGACCTGAGCCGAAGTCGGACGCTTAACCGACCAAGCCACCCAGGCACCCCAGCTGAGGGCTTTTCTAAGTGACCTTTATTATGTTGAATTATGTTCCTTGTAAACGTACTTTGTTGAGGGTTTATCATGAATGGATGTTGTACTTTATCACATGGTTTTTTCTGCACCTATTGATAGGATCATATGGTTCTTAGCCTTTCTGTTACTGATATGATGTATCACATTGATTGATTTGCAGATATTGAACCACCCTTGAAAACCAGGAATAAATCCCACTTGATGGCGGTGAATGATTTTTTCTAATGTACTCTTGGATTCAGTTTGCTAGAATTTTTGAAGATTTTTGTATCTGTATTCATCAGGGATATTGGCCTGTAGTTTTCTTTTTATTGTGGTGCCTTTATCAGGTTTCGGTATCAGGGTAATGCTGGCCTCACAGAATAAATTTGGAAGTTTTCCTTCCTCTTCTGTTTTTTGGATTAGTTTGAGAAGAATATTATTAACTCTTCTTTAAATGTTTGGTAGAATTCACCTGGAAGCCATCTGGTCCTGGACTTTGGTTTGTTGGGAGTTTTTTGATTACTGATTCAGTTTCTTCACTGGTTATCAGTCTCTTCATATTTTCTATTTCTTTCTCAGTTTTGGTCATTTATATGTTTCTAAGAATATATCCATTTCTAGGTTATCTAATTTGTTGATATATAGTTTTTCATGATATTCTCAAAATTGTATTTCTGTGGTGTTAGTTGTTATTATCTCTTCTCTCATTTGTGATTTTATTTATTTGAGTTCCCTTTTTTTCTTGATCAGTTTGGCTAGAGGTTTATCAATTTTGTTGATTTTTTTCAAAGAACTAGCCCCTGGTTTCATTGTTCTTTCTCTCTTTTTTTTTTTTTTTTTTGGTTTTAGTATCATTTATTTCTCTTCTAATCTTTGTTATTTCCTTTTACTGATTTTAGATTTTCTTTATTGTTATTTTTCTAGCTCCTTTAGGTGTGAGGGTAAGTTGTTTATTTGAGATTTTTTTCTTCATGAGGTAGCCCTCATTTGCTATAAACTTCCCTCTTAGAACTGCTTTTGCTGCATCCCAAGATTTCAGACCATTGTGTTTTCATTTTCATTTGTTTCCGTGTACTTTTTTATTTCTTCTTTTATTTTCTAGTTGAACCCTTCATTGTTTATTAATACTTCATGTTGTTTAACCTGCATATATTTGTACTCTTTGTAGATTTTTTCTTGTGGTTGACTTCTAGTTTCATAAGTTGTGGTCAGAAAAGATGCATAGTATGACTTCCATCTTCTTGAATTTGTTGAGGCTTGTTTTGTGGGTTAATATGTGATCTGTTCTGGAGAATGTTCTGTGTGTACTTGAAAAGAATGTGTGTTCTGCTGTTTTAGGATGGAATGTTCTGAATATATCTGTTAAATCCATCTGTTCCAGTGGGTCATTCAAAGCCACTGTTTCCTTATTGATTTTCTGTTTAGATGATCTATCCCTTGATGTAAGTAAGGTGTTAAAGTCTGCTAGTATTATTGTATTATTACTGATTGTTTCCTTTATGTCTGGTATTAACTGTTTTATGTATTTGGATCCATAAATATTTTTTAATGTTTATTTATTTATTTTGAGAGAGAGGGTAAGAAAGCACACATGAGCAAGGGAGGGGCAGAGAGAGAGAGAAGGAGAGACAGACTCCCAAGCAGACTCCACGCTTAGCGTGGAGCCTGACACAGGGCTCAGTCTCAACAAACTGTGAGATCATGACCTGAGCCTAAATGAAGAGTTGGGTGCTTAACCAACCTAGCCATCCAGGTGCCTCTGGGTGCATAAATATTTATACTTGTTATATCTTCTTGTTGGATTGTCCCCTTTATTATTATATGGTGTCCTTCGTTGTCTCTTGTTACAGTTTGTTTTAAAGTCTATTTTGTCTCATATAAGTATTGCTACTCTGGCTTTCTTTTGATATCCATTTGCCTTATAGATGTTTCTCCATCCCCTCACTCCATCACCTCAATCTGCAGGTGTCTTTAGATTTAATGTGAGTCTCTTGTAGGCAGTATATAGATGAGTCTTGTTTTTTTATCTATTCTATTACCCTGTGTATTTTGATTGGAATGTTTAGTCTATTTACATTGAAAACAATTATGATAGATGTGTGTTTATTGTCATTTTATTATTTGTTTTATGGTTGTTTCTGAAGATTTCCTCTGATCCTATCTTTCTCTCTTTCATGGTTGATGATTTTCCTTAATGATATATTTGGGTTTCTTTCTGTTTATTCTTTGCATATTTATTAGTGGTTTTTGATATATGGTTACCATTAGGTTTTCATATCACCTCTTCTGCATATAGCAGTCTGTCTTAAGTTGATGGTCATTTAAGTTTGAACCCATTGTTGACTCCTCTCTTCTGCACATTTTAGGTATATGTTGTTATATTTTATATCCTTTTAATTTATGAGTTCTTTGACTGATTTTTTACAGAAACATCCATTTTTATGGCTCTTGTGTTTCCTACCTTTATACTGTCACTTTTGGTTTCTTCTTTCCTCAAAGAGTCCCCTTTAATATTTCTTACAGAACTGGTTTAGCGGTTATGAACTCCTTTAGTTTTAGTTTGGGAAACTCTTTATATCTCCTTGTGTTATGAATGATAGCCTTGCTGGATAGAGTATTCTTGGCTGCAGAGTTTTCCCCTCAGCACTTGAATATATTGTGCCACTCCCTCTGGCTTGGAAAGTTTCTGCTGAAAAATCCTGTTAGCCTTATGGGTTTTTCCTTGTAAGTTACTGTCTTCTTTTGTCTTAATGCTTTAAAATTTTTTTCTTTATCACTATATTTTGCCAATTTAATTCCAATATGTCTTGGTGTGAGTTTGCTTATGTTGATTTTGTTGGGAGTTCTCTGTGCCTCCTGGATCTGGATATCTATTTTCTTCCCCAGATTTACAGAAGTTTTCAGCCATTATTTCTTCAAATAAATGTTCTGCCCTCGCCCCCTTTCTCTCTTATTATCCTGGGACTTCTGTAATATGAATGCTACTACATTTGATGGAGTCATTGAGTTCCCTAAGTCTGTTCTCACTTTGTATAATTCTTTTTTCCTCTGTTTTGTTAGTTTTATTTCTTTCCATTATTCTGTCTTCTGGGTCATAAATTTGTTCCTCCACTTCTTGAGCTTCTGCTATGTTCTTGTCTTTGTGTTAAGGAAGGTCTCACTCATGTGTTCCACTCATTTCTCGACTCCAGTGAGTATTTTTATGACCATTACTATATATTCTCTATCAGGAATGTTATTTATATCTGTCTCACTTAGATCTCCAGCCATGGCCTTGTCCTGTTCTTTCATTTGGGATAAATTTCTCTGTCTTCTCATTTTGTCTAAGTCACTGTGCCTGTTTCTGTGTGTTGGGAAAGTCAGCCACATCTCCTGTTCTTGAGGGTCATGATCTTGTGAAGAAGAGGTCCTGTAGTGTCCTGTGGAGTGATGTCCAATATAATTTTGCCCAATGTAAGTATTGCTACTCCTGTTCCCCATGGCTTGGCACTTCCAGGAGTGTCTCCAGTATGTGCTGCGTGTGCTCTCCTGTTTTTTCCTGGTCACTTTATCCTTCAGGCCAGTTGTCTGCAGAGGCTCTCTTTGCCTTTTGTGGGCAGCTCTCTTTGCCTTTTGTAGGCAGTGTTTGGTCCCTGGCCTGAAGGTGGTGTGCATTTTAACTAGGTGTGCTCTGGTCTATGTGTGAAATGAAACCTGTCACCACTGCCACCCCACAGGAACCCAGCCTCCACAAAACTCCTACGTCGGGAAACACATTGTGAGCAGAGATTTGGGCTAGTCTTCTGGGGCAGGGAGCCTGTGGTGCTGGGACTAAGGCAAGCATGACTGGGAGGGACAGTTGCACCAAAGCAGGGGGTGTGGGGCTTGGTGTAAGCAAGTTAGGTAATGAGTGTCAGCACTGCGTTGGTTCCCTGTGCTTATGCTGAGGGGTGGGGAATGTAAATGACACCAGCCAACTTCTCGTTCCAGAGGCGTCTCTTTGTGAACACTATCTCTCTATCTCTCTGGGACACTCTCTGAAGTGAGCAAATAACTTTCCCACTGTGTGCCCTAGTGTGTGTTCCCACACTGTGTTCCCAGGATGTTTGCCTACCTCCTCTCCAAGAGCAGCCCCAGTGCCCTCTAGGCTCTATCAGAGCCAAGCATGCTGACCTTTCAAACTCCAGGCTTTAAGCCCCACTCATTACAGGAACTCAGGAAATTCAGCCCCTCTTGTCTTCCAAGCCAATTGCTATGGGGATTCATTTCCCCCATGAACTCCCCTGTGCTAATCTATCTCCCTTCCATGTGACCATGGCTCTCCCCCCACCACAACGGCAATAGTTTCTTTCCCAAACTATGTCCCCAACGCTACCTACCTTCTTCGATGTGGCCTCTTCTCTCCCTTTAGTTGTGAAGTTTGTTCTACCAGTCTTCAGGTCAATTTCTGGGGTATTTAGGATGATTTGATAGTTATCTAGTTTATTCATGGGACAAAGCAAGCCAGAGTCCTCCTACTTGGCTGCCATCTTCCAACCCCTCCATTTCACATTTTTTGTAGCACTTCTTTCAAACTCTTCCAAAACCATTATCTCATTTGATGATTAAACAACTTTGTCTGATGTGTAAGGTTAGCACTAATTTTCCCATTTGTCAGGTAAGGAAACCAAGGCTGAGAGAAATTAATGGCTTACCTAGACTGAACTACTAGTTTTGAGATGAGCCTAGGAGAGAACTCAGGTCTTCCAACTCCTAGCCTTTTTCTTCCATCTGATCACATTGTCTTTCAGTAATCAGATGAAACAAACTCCAGTGCTCTGTGGATATGTTTTCTTTTCTATCTTGGGCCAGGGTGATGGTGGCTCTGAAGTAGGAAGTGGGTATATCTTTTTATTCTTAAAACAATAATTGAAAATCTTATTTTTTTCCATAAGGGATCACAGGATGGTATCCTATCATTTTACCAGAAGATGGGGCCCTGCCTCACTGTTTGGAGCTCATACAGAAGATTGTGGGTGGCCTAGAACTTTCAGTTTCCTTCACACATCCTGGAGA
Organism: Lynx rufus; assembly: GCF_022079265.1. Taxonomy (NCBI): domain Eukaryota; kingdom Metazoa; phylum Chordata; class Mammalia; order Carnivora; family Felidae; genus Lynx; species Lynx rufus. Next base: position 58,050,361 of record NW_025814897.1, read on the forward strand.
TAGAGAGCGGGTGTTGGAAGCTGCTGAGCTATTGGGCTGGAGCTTTGAGAATAACCTGAAGAATCTTGTCACGATGGATGAAGAGGAGCCAGCCACTGTCACCATATCCACCCCAAGGCTCTGGCTGCCCATCCATTGTGTGCTTCTTGCCGACCAAAAGCACATTCATAAGAACATACACTGCTACCTCCGCTACAAATTTTATGATCATGAAGCCTTCTGGACCCCTCTCAAGAAGCCTAAAGAATCTACAAACAAAAAGCAGGTCATGGTTACTTTCAAGGCATCCAAAAGAGCAGAAGTCAATAGGGGCCCGTCACTGCTTTGGTATTTCAGGGAAGAGAGGTTAGAGGTCCAAGTGTGGCGGGCTTATGGCAATGACAGTGTGGAGAGGCCCCACCAGACAGACAGTTGGATTGGCTCAGCCTATGTGGACCTGGTCAGACTTGGGGAGAGGTCAGCAAGGACATTAACTGTCAGTGGTAAGTGAGGAACTATCCTCAGCTGTTGTGGTTTGAGTACCTGCTCTATGACAAGCACTATGTGATATACTCCCTAGAATATTGTTCTCAGTAAGTGTAAAATAAAAATGGGTGAACTTGGGGGACTACCTTAAAAAAAAATGTATAAGAGCCTATATGATAATCTAGAATGCTCGTTTTTTAAATACTCTGAAAAACATCCCTGCTAATGAGACTAGGATATCCTCCCTGTCTGGTCAGCATATCTTGAAATCATAAAGAAAATCTTCATGGTATTAAACTAGTTCACAAGGCAGAAAGGAAAAAGGTAACATTTTACAAGTGGCATTATGTGCTAGATGCTTTCTTTTCAACTTTTGTTCAGTACTTGATACATATACTTGGGCCTGGGAGTTCAAGATGAATAAGAAATAGTGAGAGAATAGAGTAGTAAATAAACATTTACAGTGAAGAACTATGAAAAGGTATTCTCAGTGGTATTATGGAGCACAGGGATGCAATATCTCTTTGGTTCAAGGATGATACCTCAGTGGAAATGACCCTTGAACTGAGTTTCAAAGGACTTAGGAATAAGCCAAGAAAAGGGGGGGGGGCGGGAATAATATTCTGAACAAGAAAATAGTGAAGGTGCAGAGGCATGAAGCAGTTTGACACCTTTTAGGCATTGTAAGTAATTTGGTACTGCTGGATCATAGGATATATAGGATGGGAGATGATAGGAGACGAAGCTAGAAAAGCAAACAAGAGTACTGTACGTTTTTCTGAGGGCTATGGAAAGCTGTTTCAATGGGGTCTGAATAGAGGAGGGACAGTTTTGCCATTTAGAAAAATAAGTCTAGTAACTATAATGAGCAGACTATATTCTTTATAAACATGATATTTTTTCTTTGGGACGCTCCTTGTAAGGTTAGTTGTTATTTTCTTCACTATACAGCTAAAGAAACTGAGTCACAACCCTATTTTAGCTCTATTAGCCTTGTGCTCTAAACCCTGTTGTTGAACAAGTGGCCCAAGCTAAAGAAGGAGAACTGAGTATCTGGGTGATGATTCCGGATTCTCTGGTTCTCTCTGGACCCAGCAGGTGTAATTCTTGCTCTGCTGAGCACCTCATTAAATGCCATGTGCCCTATTTTCTGGGCAAGCCTAGAGTCACTTCAGGGAGCATGCAGAAAAAGTATTTGAAGTAAGCAAAGCTCACCTGAACTAAAGTTTGTAAAGATAGGCTTTTAACTTCACTGTGCTGAAGAAAGTAGGTCTGGAACACTGAATAAACATTTAGGGATCAAACTCAAGCACAAGTACCTCTTTTTACTGAGTGATACCAAAGGCAGGATTTAACTTTTCAGATTGTCCATTTCTCTCATGCTTCTCCACATCCCTTCAGTCTAAGCTTTTTGTCCTCTTGTGAAGGGGCTTTGTACAAGGTGTGGCATTTGATGTATTTGTTGGATGAGTCAAGCAGTCCATCCAGTCATTCTTCCAACCGGCCTTCCAAGTAACTGTTAAGTTTCTTGGGGTAAGGATTTGGCTATGTTGTTTTTAGATGACTCCCCTCCTATCACCCTTACTTTCGCCTTGTGATAATGATGATAATTCACACATTGCATCAGAAGAAAAGAGGTTACTTAAAAACAAAAAGAAAAAGAACACGGAAAGTTCCATCTTGCTGCTTTCTGTGAATCAAATAGCTCCATTTTCCTGAATTGAAATGAGTCTGATGAAGCAATCTTTGAGATTCGGAAAGAATTCATAGTGCCTTCTGCTTTATAATTAAATCTCATTTTAATATCCAAGAAGTCTATAAGTTCAGATCCCTGGGTTTAAATCTACCACTTTTTGAAAAAGTCACGTTGGTGGGTTACCTAACCCCTCAGATTCTAGCACGTGAAAAACACTCAACAAGTACTAATTCCTCTAATTTTCTTTCTTGCCTCCTTTGCTTCCACCTCCTACTTCACTTCCAAATGATCTTCAGGGCTACTGCCAGAACATATTTAGTTGTTGAAACAGGCTAAATTGAGCACCAGGACAGCTTCCTAAGGAGAAGGCCTAAGGACAAGGGCCAGTAAGGACATGTGGAAGAGAAGACAGGCCACTCCTGCTTTAATAAAAAAATCTTACTTTCAAGAGGCTTCAGAGGTCATCTAAGTCTGCTTGCCCCCAGCACCTAAATCTATTCCACAACAGCTCTGCCTGGTAGTCATTTGGCTGTGACTTCAAATCCAAGCTCTCACTACTTTCCATTAATGGAGATAGTGTGTGTGCTGGGAAGAAAGGAAGGAATACTAGGTTCATACTTTCTTTTACAGACTGGATTGTTGGGGCATGTAGGCCTGTCAAAGGAAAGAGGACCACAAGCACTCTCAGTCATCTCCTCCAAGGTTAGAGGGTGTTCTTGGTTCCTGCTTGTTTGGGCTTATTCTCCTCCATCCTCTTGCAGGTGTGTATCCTCTGTTTGGACGAAATGCTTCCAACCTCTCAGGAGCTGCCTTGCGAGTTCACGTGGTTCTTTCCTCTCCTTCCCCACACCCTGGGCCTGCTCATGAACTGGATTCTGTGGACTGCAGCAGCCACAGTGAGTCTGAGCAGTTCCCCAGAAGGCATGATGAGATCCAGCGCTCTCCATCACCTGACCACCAGAAGTCTCCTGCCTCCACCCAGGTCCCCTGCAACACCACCACAGGGGAAGTCTGCCCAGCCCAGGAGGGCCCAGATGAGTTGGATGGAACTTTTGCAGTTAGTATCCTGGTGGAAAGAGCAATGCATTTGAGCTTAAAAGGTATGCCCTACTTACTTTTCCAGGAACATCTATCTGACACCTCAGGCCATGGTCCTATCTTCACAAATCTTTCAAATCATGACAGAATCTGTAATAACTGTTAACCATCTTAATCAGTAATTTTGATATTTCTCAAGCCTACAGGTTTAAGCAACATGAGAGCCTTTCTGAACTTAAGTGGACCTTGCCAGTTTTATTAATTTTGCATATCATTAATTCCCCAGTCCAGAAACCTGTCAGCTTAGATACTTCTCTTTCCCTTATCCACCATCAAATCATCAAATCCATTAAATTGTTGTATTATCTCTTAAATTTCTCTTAGGACTCTTTTTTTCTTTCCATTGCTACCAACTCAGGTCCTCTTCATTATGCACTTGGGGCCAAGAGTTCTTAACACTGCATGGCTAAACCCCCCAAAGGCTCCAAGGATAAAAGTCAGGTTGGTGAACTTGAAAAGGAAAATGATTACATCTGAATTTTATTACCCTCAAACTAAAACTTAACATTTCCTGTGATTGTGAACATAGGCAATAGTTGGCAATAGTCACTTGTAATATTAACAGTACCTGTGATGTTGTCAACAATAGAAATCACCTTGAAATGTTTTATCTCAGGACAAAGTCTTCTCCAAGTACAGTCCTTGCTTTGCTATATTAGAGATACTGAGATCCCATTTGAATCACAAAACCAGGAAATAATTTTTGCTTTTTTACTGACCCACCAAAGCAGCCTATTTTTGACAAGTATATTATATAAAAACTGAATTAAGGAAAGCACAAAAAACTTTAATTTTTTTTAAGAATTGTTTTGTTATTGTTATTGCATTGAAAATAGACTTTAAAATACAGAGGTATGAGTTACGTTCCATTTTAGGGTGGGGTGCCTATATTGCAAAAAGTGATACAAGTACAAATACAAGACAATACAAATATACTTACAACTTTTCTATTAGATAGTTCCATTTTTAAAATATGACTTGGGAAGGTAATTTGACGATAATTTATTGAGCATCTCCTTCTATCAAGTTCTATTCTCATTTTTGCACAATAATTATCTCATTTAATCCTTACAACAAGTGCAGTTATGGTGTGAATAGATTGCAGTACCTACCCATTTTCTAAAGATCAAGAAGTTAAAGTGACATGAGTTACACAGTTAATAAACTCTGGGAAGCCACGATTTGAGTCCATCTATGTCTGGATCTGAAGCCCATGCTCTTTCCTGTATACCATTCTGCCTGAGATATGGCTGTGTTTGCCAGTTAATCCTGCCTACACTATGTTTACCAGTCACTCTAGTCCAGGGTGGGTATGTATTGCATGCCCAGTGCTATGCTTACATTGCAAGAATGGCAGTTCAATTCAGCAAATAGTAAATCTCTGCTGGGCCAGTGCCAGGTACAGAGAGGGCAGAGCAGATGACACATAGTTTCTGTCCTCTGAGAGCCGATATCCCAGTTAAGAAGACTGGCAACTACACAATTAATGATATATAAAGCAAAATGTTCTGAATGCCAAAAGAGCTCTATAATATATAGAATTTAGAAAGTTTAGAGGGGCATCTGGGTGGCTCAGTCAGTTGAATGTCTGAATTTGGTTCAGGTTATGATCTCACAGTTTGTGGGTTAAGCCTCAGGTTGGGCTTTGTGCTGACAGCTTGGAGCCTGGAGCCTGCTTCGGATTCTGTGTCCCTCTCTCTCTACCCCTCCCCTGTTCATGTGTACGCGCATGCTCATTCTCTCTCTCGCTCTCTCTCAAAAATAAATAAGTAAAGATTTTTTTAAAAATTAGAGAGTTTAAAAACAGAGAGATGAGATATGTCTGAGAAATCAAGAGAAGTTTTTAGAATGAATAGGATTTCAGAAAGGTGGAGATAAAACTCCAGGTAGATATTTCAACTTAAACAAAGGTATTAAAGTAGGAAAGTGTATATTCTGGGCTTGCTTAGAGAGGGCATGGGGGATAATATCAGCTCTTTATCCTCTGACTGGATCCTCTTTTGGCTAGTCATTGCAGGGGAGTTATGGGAATCATGAAGAAATAGATAAGAAAATTGCTGAGCAGCAGCAAGGGCTCCACTAAGACTAACTGACATGATTTTAGAGTGACTGTGGATGACACAATGGTGATTTTCTTCCAGTAGTGTTTGGCTTCCTTTGTGTTGCATCACAACAAACAGCAATCTATTCCCTGGGCCTTTGTTCACACACCTTTCTCAGCCTGAATTCCTTTCTCCCCTTCCCCAGCTACCAAGTTCCAGCTGGTATCCTGCTCTTCTCCACATTCACCCTGTTCCAGCCATGCTGCCCACCCCCCCCACCTTTGCTTTTTCTGGAATATAGACAGACTCCTGCCTGGAGGCCTTTGGATCTGATGTTCCTCTGCTTGATATATTCTTAACTCCTGGTTTGTCTTTATTGAAATAACTTTGTCTCAGAAGGCCTTCCCTGACCACCTATCTAAAATTGTAGCCCCTCCCCAACATTTTCTATCCCTCTTCCCTGCTTTATTTTTTTTTAACGTTTATTTATTTTTGAGACAGAGAGAGACAGAGCATGAATGGGGGAGGGTCAGAGAGAGAGGGAGACACAGAATCCGAAGCAGGCTCCAGGCTCTGAGCCGTCAGCACAGAGCCCGACACGGGGCTTGAACCCACGAACTGCGAGATCATGACCTGAGCCGAAGTCGGACGCCCAACCGACTGAGCCACCCAGGCGCCCCTTCCCTGCTTTATTTTTGTCTACAGCCTTTAACAGTGTGTTTTGTTTACTTTCTGTCTTTTCTAGAAGAATATAAGTCCTACAGAAACAGGGATTTTTCTTTGTTTTGTTTTATTTATGCTAAATCCCCAACACCTAAAACTGCATCTGACACATAAGCAGCAGTAAATGTTTGTTAAGTGGGGAGGTAGATGAATCTGAGGCCTTGGTCAAATGCCCTCTTCTTAACACCTTCTCTGATTTCCTACTTTGCCTCCCCTGCAGCAAAGTTGCTTATGGGGAATTTAACAGAGGATAAGTCACAGGATTAATATATTTATTCCACTGTGTCCAATACAGGGTATAGGATTGTGGCCTCTTACACAGAAAATTTCTGTCACCTCTTCTCCATTCTCAGTGCCACATTGCTTGTTCAGGCTTCAGAAACATGGACTAATGGGATAGCCCTTTTAATGGTTGCTGCTTCCAGTGTTTTCTTTCAGTATCTTTTTCATTCTGCTGTTGAGGTTATATGTCTTGTCAACAAATATGACCTCTCTCAACTTAAAATACTTTGTTGGCTTCGTATCACTTGCACTCTCAGTGACATAGAACACAAAGTGCTGCCCACGTGGCCTAATCAGTCTTTCCAGCCTCATCTTGCACCATTTCTTACAGTCAACAGTTTGTTTTTTGCCAATGCACCATTCTCTCTCCTACTACCAAGCCTTTGACCATGCTCTTTTCTCTTCCTGGAATGCCTTTTTTTCTCTCCTTTTCAACAAACTTAGGCCTCATCCTTCAAGATAGACTAAATGACACCAACACTTTGAAGCCTACTGACCACCTCTCTTAGCACAAAACCTCCCTCTAGATTTCCCAAACTCCCCCATACCACCACCCCCACTCCCACACAGTTGTCTTTCTTCATATTATATATCAGTCTGCGCTGAAGATGTCTATAAATGTGTCTCCCCACTAGCTGTCTGTTCTTTGGGACAGGGACTGTGTGTTTATTTCTGTATCCCAGCACCCTGATCTTCATGATGTAGCTAAGCAAATGTACTAATGTCCTCTTGTTTGTGAATATGATACATAACACCTCCAACATTTTTGGCATGAATTACAAATCTATAAATCACTTGTTATTTGGCCTCTCTCTGTTCATCCAGGGCAGAGCACTCATCAGGGTGGATATCTGATTTTCAGAGGTCTCTGTTGTCTCTTGATTCTACCCTCAGTGACAGACCCATATAGTCTTTCCTCCCACAAAGTTTGTGTGTCAGTCAGGCACTGTGTTTGGTCCTGAGAAATACAGACCTGCCCACCACCTCTCTGAAATGTGCCTTCCAGATGATGATGTAATAAGAGTTCTGTAATGGGAGTCAGAGGACTGGGTTCTGGCCCTAGCTAAGTCATTAACTTGCTTTGTGACTTTGAGCAAATGCATTTCTCTTCTCCTCAGCCATGAAATGTGATGGCCATACATGTTCATGTCTAAGATTCCCTTTAGCTCTTATCATCTAAAAACATAGTGCTGAGGGCAACTCATGCCATACTCTCTGATTCAGCTATAATTTGCCAAGCTTTTGTGAAAATCATTTTGCATGCAAGGCTGCATGCAGAAGGTTCAAAAACAGCCCTGAATTAGCCTCAGTAGAGCTTAAACATAAAGCAGCTTTGAACTTTCTGTGGTCTCCACTGTGGTCCTGGTTCTGAAAATAAAAGACCTTTTTTTTTTTTTAATTTGAGAGAGAAAGAGAGTGCACATAAGCAGGGGAGAGGGGCAGAGGTGAGGAAGGAGAAAGAAGCCTAAGCAGGCCCACGTTCAGCATGGAGCCCAATGCAGGGCTCACTCCCACAACCCTGGGATCATGACCCGAGCTAAAATCAAGAGTCAGACACTCAACTGACTGAGCCACCCAGGCACCTCTAAAAGAGCTTCTTGAATACTTTTGTTAAAGAAAGCTCTGAGATCCTTTCTTTATGAATCAGCTTCAGTACTCTTCAGATTTGTATTCTTTTACTAGACAAACAGGTTATTGGTGGCCCTGTTTTATAAATAAGGCACTGAGAAACAGAGAGGTAAAATTATTTGGGGTAATCTAAGCTATACTCAGAAACAAAAATTATCTACAGTATCATCAGCCTTTAGAGGCTCTTTTTAACCTACCCAGGCAGGGTTAGGAGCCCCTCTGGGTTCCCACAGCTACCTGCGCTTTTGGTATAGTCTTTCTCTTATTTTGTGTCTGTTTCCCCCAGATCAGGAATCAAACCTGACCCATGTGGGCACATGTGACAGAGAGGAAGTGTCCGTTAACATTGACTTAATGAAACTGCACTCAGTTTTTGTTAATATACAAATTTGGGCATCGCTTGAGGGGAAGGTTTCCATGCATTCATTCCAGGCCAGAGAGAGCTCTTAACCAAATAGAGCTAATTAGAACTATTGCAATGACAAAACCCTGGAGTAGGAGCCCTGAAACCTGGCTGGGTCTTCCAAATCCTAGTTAACCAGGTTCGTGATGAGCAAGCCACTTTACCTCTCTGTTCCCTGGTTGCCTTATTTGTGAAATAGGGATAGAGGCACCTATCTTGTGGGATTTTCAGGTATGTTATGAGCATAAGTTTCGTATATAAGAAAGATTTGTAAGCTATAAGGTGTTACCCGAATATAAGGGGTTGTTATTTTAATCTCTGTGAAACGATTATATCTTTCTTGATGCATATATTTACATAAAACACAGGAAATCTAGGGAAAACGGTAACACTGGTTCATCTCAAGTCCCCTTAACTGCTCTTGATGTGTGTCCCAACCTGTGGGAGGTATAGTAGCTTTCTTCTAGGCTGCCTCCAAAAAAGTGTTTCAGAACTTGACCTTTTCCAGATATGTAAACAGGCCCACCTGAATTTCTACCCATAAGGAGAGAGCCAGGGAAACCTGATAGACCTGCTTTCTCAAGTAATTTGTCACCTGCTGTTTGGCTGAAAGGAGTATTTCTATTCAAGATTGAGTAAGAAACAGTTTTCTTCCAAAATCAAAGCAGTAGTTTTATTTCGAGGCCTTTAGCAGATAAACCATCTTCAAAACTAACAGACATTTAAAAGGGATGGGGTGGGGTGGGTGGTATGAGAGCGTTCTGAGCAGTACTAGTAGACATTTGGAATCATAAGTTTATTGCAAGAAGTGTTTTGGGAGTACATGTTCCAGGTGAGGAAACTGATACCCAGAGAGCCAGAATGAAGTACTCATGTCATGGTAAATTAGTGGCAGAGTACACAGGAACCTAGGGTCCTGCCTCTCAGAACCATAACTGGCCCTCTCTGCTGATCTCTCAGACCTTTCCGGAGCAGATGTTGTTGTCCTCTGATGGTGTGTGCATGCTGCAAGCAGATAAGGCAGCTTCTCTCTCCAACCCTGGCAAGTGTCTGTAGACAGAGGTAGAGGCGAGACTGCAAACCTTTAATAAGGGCCTTGGGTCCTCTCCATGCATTCAGGGAACTCTGAGTTTAGTGAGGAAAACCCAGACACAGATTATCACAGGATTTTGTGGGAACTGCCAACATAGAGGCAGATTATCTCTCCCTCACTGTGAGGATTTATGACATTTTATTGGAAGAAATCAATTGAAAAGCTTGCGACTTTCTAAGGAAAGTGGGAGAAAGAGCAGCTGTGTCAGGGAGTGTTCAGTTGTAGGAAACAGAACGCACTGAAGCCATTTTATATCTTGGATGCTGGGAGGCCCTGTGGTAGTAGTGATAATGTGAGTTTTTTGTTCCTCTGGGTTGCTTAAGTTATGTTTAAGACACACTTCTTCTTTTTTCTTTCCTTCATCTGTAATCCTAAGATTCATAGCAAAGATTCAGAGCTGAAAGTGATCTTGTGGAATACATAGACTCTATATTATACAGAGTCTCAATTACTCAGCATGTCCAAAAGAACTCTGTACTGTGATGGAGATGTTCTGTATCTTTATTGTCCAGTATGGTGGCCAGTAGCCACATGTGGCAATTGAGCACTTGAAATGTGGCCAGTGCAACTGAGAAACTGAATTTTTCATCTATATTTTCATGAATTTAATTTAAAGTTAAATAGCCACTTGTGGCTAGTGGTTATCTTGTTCATTTATAGACTATCTAGTATCACCAACTATCTTCATTTCTGTTGTTTTTTTTCTCATAAATAAATTAAAAATTTTAATGTTACATTTTCTAACTTAAATTGTGTCCTCCACAAACAACTGTATTTCTTTGAATAGCAGTTTAGGTAAGTAGGTTTAGGCAGCCTATTGAGATCTTATATGAAAAGTCTGCTCTCTACGTATCACAACTGTAAGGTTGACTTTGTAATGAATGTAATTCAGGACATCCATCCCCTTGTGTGGACTTCACATTCCCCTACCAACATTTGTCAGCTTCTATAAAACAGAGAATCATCTTTTGGGTAAACTGAGATGACTGAAGAAAAACTTCTGCTGTAGGTCCTCATAAGGGCTGGAACACAGCCTGGCAAAATGTGAAAAATACACATTGTCATTTCTGTGTTTGGATTTTGAATGTAAATGAAGGGCCTTGAAGCCTTCACCTTGCCTCCTTACAGTCCCCTCATTCAAATTTACCCTTATATGCTGTTATTCTCCTAGGAAGGAGGAAAAGAAAACCATTTTACTTTGTCTTAAGAGAGAATAAATGACTGAGTGTCCCACACTGGAGACCTGATCTTGTAAGAATTAACACCAGCACAGTACTCAATGTTTTACATTTCTTAACTCTAGTAGAGGCAATGAAGAAAATGGCTGAGAGCTTGGACTCTAGAGCCAGAATACTTGAATTTGACTCTCAGTTCTATTATTTAATAAACATGTGACCACTTAAAATGTTTACTTTCTATGTACCCCAGTTTTTTTTTATCTATATAATGGGAATAATAATAAAACCTATGTGTGAGGTTATAAAGTCTAAATGAGCTAATACATGTATAGTAATTAGAAGGTACCAGGCACATAGTAAGTAGTGTATAAGTTACCTAATACTATTTTTAATCCTTGTAACAACTTAGGAGGTATAAGTATCATATGCCCCATTTGAGGAAGCTATAGCCTAGATCAGCCTTGCTCAAAGTCACACAGAATGTATATGGCAGAGCTGATAATTGATCATCTGACTTTTAAGTCTCGGGCTTTTTGCAGTTCTACTTTTTTCTCTCAATCCAGTATTTTCCATCATCCCACAAAGTATGAAGTTGATGGGAGAAGTCATTCTTCACTGGGGAATATTTATGAACTGAGCCTTGAAAAGACAGTTTAAGTAGCAGAAAGGATACTGGAAACACTTCAGATATAGGGAATAGCTCAAACAAAGACCCAAAGATAGGTCCTGCTTATACCTGTGTAATGGGAGGCTTCCAGCACATTCTTTCCAGCACCCTAAAGTCAGTCATTCTACTGTGTTCCATTTCAGGGATCCCCTTGACAGAGCGGAAAGTATTGATACCCAGTTGCTGTGTATCCTTTGCAACAGCTGATGAGCCATCTCCTGTCTTCACCCACGTGGTTGAAAACACAGATTCCCCCATCTGGAATTTTCAACAGCAGTCAAGGTTTGTATTTTATGATATTCCATCAGTCTTTTAGAATTGGCTTTTTGTTTCAAGAGACACAACAATATTGAGCGGACTGGGAAAATGATTTTCTTATCAAGCAGTTATTTAATTCTGGTGCTTATGAATTCACAGCTAGTAATGGTTTAAAGATTTTACTGCAGGGGCGCCTGGGTGGCGCAGTCGGTTAAGCGTCCGACTTCAGCCAGGTCACGATCTTGCGCTCCGTGAGTTCGAGCCCCGCGTCGGGCTCTGGGCTGATGGCTCGGAGCCTGGAGCCTGTTTCCGATTCTGTGTCTCCCTCTCTCTCTGGCCCTCCCCCGTTCATGCTCTGTCTCTCTCTGTCTGAAAAATAAATAAACGTTGAAAAAAAAAAATTTAAAAAAAATAAAAAATAAAAAAAAAAAAAAAAAAAAAGATTTTACTGCAGTGGGGTTTTTTTTACTCTTTTTGAGCTCTTTTGAGCTCAGTACCACTAAAAAACTATTCAGTGAAGACCTCTTATATGCCCCGCTTTGTTCTAGGGACTGGGAATGAAAGATGGTTAAGACAGTCCCTGCTATTGAGGTATTCGTGGTCTACCTGGGAAAATAGACAATAGAATGTGACATGTGCTGTAAAGGTAGTAAAAAAGAATTCTTGTGCATCTCAGAAAGATTATTTAGGCCAACACAGAAGTTCAAGGAAGGCTTCTTAAATAAGATAATTCAACTGAGTATTGAAGAATATACACAATTTATAGAGGTGAAGAAGGCAGAGCAAACTAACCTCAGTAAAGACTACAGATTATATATTCTTGAAAAAGATTTCTGGTGCAGTAGAAAGAGCCTGGGCTTTGCACCAAGAGAGACATGGCATCCAGCCCCATCTCTGTCATTTATTAGCTGTGTGGACAAATTACATTATATCTCTGAGCCTCAGATTCCTCATCTGTAAAGTGGGGGTAATTTTTACAGAGTTATTGTGAGGTCCAAATTAGATGACATTTAGGAAAATTACCTCATGGTACATAGCAGGCACTCAACAAATGTTAGATCTCCTTTGGAAGACTCAAAAGAATTAGAAGTGGAGTCCTGTCAGTCATGTTGGAGTGTGGCTCAGAGGTAAGGGGCTGACATACAGGCCTGATGCTGCAGTGCAAGGCACATCCTCCCTTTTCTTCCGTCACCTGTGTCATCATCATTAAAAGTGTGAGTTCTCAGGGTGCCTGGGTGGCTCAGTCAGTTAAGCATCTGACTTTGGCTCAGGTCACGATCTCACAGTTCATGAGTTTGAGCCCCGCATCGGGCTCTGTCCTGACAGCTCGGAGCCTGGAGCCTGCTTCGGATTCTGTGTCTCCCTCTCTCTGCTTCTCCCCCGCTCATGCTCTCTCGCTCTCTCTCTCTCAGAAATAAACATTAAAAAAAAAATTTTTTTAAGTGTGAGTTCTAGTATAACTACTGTTAACTATTGTCTTTATAAAGTTTCTTTCTTATTCACCAACAGTACAACAGTAGCTACACCACATGGTGTCTGATCTGCTATTTTCTCACAGTATTTACATACCTAGCTGAGCCTCAGCACTTGCTCACATGTTCAGTGTTTTGAAATTTAAGAGGCTGGCCTGAGTCAGGTGCTAAAACTACAGTGACAACTCAGTACTATCTATGGTGAGCTACCGGAAATTACAGAAATTCTGGCCTTAATGGTCAGGTACTTCATCCAAAATATCAAATCTGCCTTAAAAGGCAGGAAGCCAGAGGGCTAAGCTTCTAAGTGAAGGTGATTTATTCATTCAGAAATTAACTTTATGGACTTGATGAAGTGACATTGACAGTTTCCTAATTTCATCCCCTCACTTTATTTTTTGTTAATCTTTTTTTTAAGTTTATTTATTTTGTGTGTGTGTGAGACAGAGAAAGAGCATGAGTTAGGGAGTGGCAGAGAGAGAGGGAGAGAGAGAATCCCAAGCAGGCTCTGCACTCTCAGCAAAGAGCTCAACACAGGGCTGGAACCCACAAACTATGAAATCATGACCTGAGCCGAAATCAAGAGGCGGTCACTTAACCGACTGAGTCACCCAGGCGCCCCCATCACCTCACTTTAAAGTTAAGACTGTGGACCAGGGAGGTTACATAGTCTGTTGGAAGCAGAGGAAAGATGAGAAGAAAAATGAGTAATGATGCTGTTTACAATTGCTTTCTCACAAAATTGTTTCACTTGATGCTGCTAGGAACCTCATAGGTAGAAAATAATTATCCAATTTAACAGGTAAGAAAACCAGGGCTCAAAAAGTCTGCGTTTCCAGGGCCACTCAAGTGATAATAGTAGAGCTAGAATTCAGAGATGTGTATTTTGACCATGAGCTAGACTTCAGATTTTTGACACAGTATTTTGACACAGATTTTGACACAGTTCACTTTATCACAACGTCTCTCATTGGTGTTAAACTGGGCTCTCTTCAGTTCCCCAACGGTGTCTAGGGAAGGATAGTAAGTCTCTTGGTTTTCCCTGGATCTCCTGGAACAATGGTACCTGTTTTTGAATTTTCCAAATATTTGTAATTTAAAACTATGTAAGTCACTTCACATAAAATGTATTAGAGATACTCACTGAATTCCACATCAGCTTCTTTACCTTGTATGAAAATTGGGCACTTTCCTATTTTGGTGCTTTGCCTCTGGACAATTTGGCTTTGGAGTCAAGCAAACTAGGCTTTAAGTCCCAGCCCTGCCACTCACCAACTCACATGTGACCATGAACAAAACACTTGACCTCTCTTAGCCCATCTGTATCATCTGTAAAGCAGGGATAATAATGCCATGTCTAGGTTTTTGTGCAGATTACATGTATATGAGACACTAGGCACCATGCGTGGCCCAGGGTAGGCACTCAGTAGATGTTCTTTTCACCTCTTCCTCCCTTCGCACCATTCCCCTTTCCACATCGCATAAAAAGAATCCCTACCTGCTCCAGTAAACTGGCCATTACCTCTTGAGGAACTCCCTTTCCACACCCCCTCTTGTCCTGAGAAACTGAGTCTGAATGTGGCAGATATCATCAGGCAGGGAAGTACTGCATCTGGGAGGCTTGATTTCAAGTCTTGGCAAGTTACTTCTCTCTGAGCTTCTAGCCCTCATTTTAACTGTGAAGATAAAAATATATCCTATAAGATGACTATGAAAATGTTAGGAAAGTGCTTTGCAAACTATAAGATATTCTTCAAATCTAAGTTTCATACTGCAGAAGTTAATTCCTACACAGTTAATTTATGGTGGTTGTTTTTCTTAATAGGCTATCAAAAGAGTTTCTTTTGGACCCACAACAAACTCTGGTCTTCAAAGTTTGGCATAAAGGAGGTATGAACTCTATTCTGTGAATATCTATCTGGTTGGGAAAATTAGCTCACATCCTGTTGACAATTCCAAATCCCTTTCTTTTTTTAACCAACTGAACCCATGGCACTTATGATATAGGGAATACATGTATATGTTAGAGGGAATCTCACAGAATGCCACATTATTCTCCTATGGAAGTTAAGTCCTTTAGAAGCCATATCATTTTATTTGACTGCCTGCTTAGTGCAGAAGTCCAAGTACATTTAATCTTTCCAGTTGTATCTCAACAGTCACAGTGTATAGCCTGCCATACACAAGTGATTTCTCCCCCTTTGTATGATGTTACACCTTCTGTTGACTCTGGCTTATTAACCAAGACCCTAGCATTTTTAAGCAGTACACAAGACTAGAATCTTGTTCTAAGAACCTCCCCAGGATGGAGGTGCTAACATCATGGTCCTTGAACCTCATTTTAGTCAGCTACCATTATTAAGAGGCATAATTCAACAACATTAAGAGCATAGACTCTGAAGCCACACTCTTGGGATTCAAATACCAGTTCTACCCCTTACAAGGTAGTATGCCCTTGGGTGAATGACTTAATTTCTCTATGCTCAGTTTCTTTATTTATAAAATAGTACCTACCTCTGGGGAAGAATTAAATGAGTTCCTGATACTTAGTAAAACCTTCTCAGTTTTTATTGTTCTTATTAGTGAATGGTAGTATGCTGAGAGCTTTCCAAATATCTAAAAGCAGGTAAAAATATAATTAGTTAAATGTTACAAATGTAACAGCTGAAGCCCAAGAAAGTTTAGGGCTTGACTAAGGTCATATGCCTATTAATCGGTGGAGCCAGGATTTGAACCCAGTTCTGACTGGCTGTACAGCCTTCACCTTTTGTACTTCACCATGCTAGTAAGATTGGATGGGAAAAGTGAGCAGATGAGGACATCCAGTTATGTCACAGTTTCTATGCTTAGAAAATTTTGTCTTAACTAAATCCCTCCTATAAATCTAGCTTCTTTAACATTCTTGCTAGGGCCTTTTACACATTTTTTTACACTATTTGCCAGTGGTAAGTTTGAGAGCTAACCCCAGAGCCTAATAAAGACCTGAGAGTAGTCAATGTGTAAAAGAAATGGACTTACCTGTCTCTCCTCCTGTGCTTTGGTTTGGAAATGATGCTGTGAATCTGGTTTCAATGATTTATCCCATGCTCCTGCCTTAGATTCACTTATCATGTCCCCCACCCCTACCTAACCTCATAAATGTAGCAGGAACTGATTATAAATGCATTTTCTCTGAACCAACACAAGGAACTCCTGGTATATTTAACTAGGCTCCACCTCCTCCCTGGCTTTCTATTCTTTTCTTTATCTGAAGTACTCCAGAGATGGTCAAGCAGACTGTGGTTTGCCTCGATTCAGCACTTACTGTAGTGAGAAGAAAAGAGTAAGTTTTGGTCTTATGCAGACCTAGATTCAAATCTTGGCTCTGCTATTTACGAGCTACATGACCTAAGGTAAAACATTTTATGTCTTTGAGCCTTTGTTTCCTTATTAATAAAATAAGGATAATAGTACCTGCCCTACAGGATTTTTATGAGGAATAGAGATAATATTTATAAAGTATTTGGCACATGGGGCACGTGGGTGGCTCAGTCAGTTAAGCATCCGACTCTTGGTTTCGGCTCAGATCATGGTTCGTGGATTCAAACCCCACATGGGACTCTGTGCAGAGAGTGCAGAGCCTGCTTGGGATTCTCTCTCTCTCTCTCTCTCTCCCTCTCTGTCCCTCCCCCACTTGCTCTCTATCCTCCTCTCTCAAAATAAATAAGTTAACATTTAAAAAAGTAAAGTATTTGGCACATAATTGGTGCTTAATACATGGAGCTATTTTTATTACACCTACTATGCTTCAGGTACTGTGCTAGGGCTATTCAGTATAGAGAAGAACAAAATACATTTCCCTATCTTTTGGGACCTCCAGAGAATCCTGTAAAACCCTATTGTAAATGGAGATGGGGAAAATGCCTAGACCCAACGAAGCACACTTATTTAGCTCTGTCTCTCAATGTAGGTAGATGCCTCTCTTCCCTTAACTCCATCCTTTCCACATAGCCTCAGCTATGCAAAAGGTACTCAAACCTGGCCAAGCTGTGTTCAGTCAACATTTGAGTTCCTACTCTGTGCCAGGCACTATGCTAAGTGCTAGGGATTCAAAGATAAAATAAGGCATACATGGTCTCTGTCCTCATGGATAGTATGATTAGGCAAATATATGGTTCTCCGGTAGGGGATATCTAACTCAGACAGGATGTCAGAGAAGGCTTCCTAGAGCACACTTCAGCTGAGAAACGAAGGGGCATGAAATAGTATAGTCAGAGGGAACAGCAAATACAAAAGTCTGGAGTAAAGAACGAGTATGAAGGAAGTTTGAGATCATTAGAACACAAAACTACAAAGAAAGAATGATGGGTTGTCCCACTCAATCTGATAATTAAACTGAGCTCTTCAAAGCTATTGTTTTTCTCAGTGATCACCTTAGCCTGATTTCTTCTCAGGTATGTTTAGATGTAGTGCTTTCATTAGCCAGAACCCTAAAGTTACAATCTATCAAGAACAGGTTATACTTGGATAACCAAACAAAGCAAGATTAGTTTTCATTGCAAAGCTTTAAAAAAATCTTTGGAGTGCAAATTAATGGTTCTAGCCAATATTCTTCACTCCCGTTGGGTAGGAATTACTTGACTCCTACTCTGGGGAACACAACTTCAAACGTTCTAGAGCCTAAGACTTCAACTTGGAAGTTGAAGGGGTCTTAAATCTGGTTAAGGAATTAAAGTAATGTGTTTTCAGTCAAAGCCATACTCAGATTAGCTATTGTAATGCACCTCCTCTCTGTCCCACTCTATGTTGGCCAGGTCATTTGTGTTCTCAGTGGATGTTTAGCAACTTCCTCATGATGTAGGAAGATTTACACCAGGAATGGAGAGTGTAGGGAACATAAAGCAAGTGACATTTGGTCTCAGGTTTCAGGTGGGTCCCAGTCCAAAGAAGAGTAAGCTGTCTAAACAAACATTAGACAGTGTGTGATGAGCTCAGTGTCACCAGCAGTGTGCACAAGAAACTTGGAAACTCATGACCACTCCTCTTAAAAATTTACATTCCTTGATTTATTTAGCAAATTGAAAACTGAAAATTGTGTCCTATGTTTGGTAGAATCAGCCTTTAATATTCATTATAAAGAGTGGAGCCTATACAAAAAAAGAACTTATGGAGTGATGGGGGCCTGTTTGTCCCCAGATACTTTCATGTCAGAAATGAGGAACAAGAAGCAACGAGTCAGAAAACAAGAGTCATTGCATGGTTGCTTGTCTATCCAAGAAAGGGTCTTCATACTCATTACGGGCAGCCCCCTTATAAGCTTGAGCCCAAGCTCTTATTTTGTACTGACTACTGATTTTCTAGGGGGTTGGCTTTCTTTTGTGATTTGTGTCACTTTTGTTTTTAATTAAATATAATACATGTGTATGTTATAGAGAATTTGGAAAATACAGACAAGTATAAATGAGAAAATGTAGATATGTAAATCCCTCATAATTCCAAAGGTGATGGTCTTTCAGATGATTTTTTTCAAGACCCACGTCCTGAGGAAAATTACTGAGACATGATAACGTAGGGAAAAGAACAAGTGTTTCTTATGTTTAAGGGTTGTTTTCCAATTGCCTATATCAAGAGGACAGAACTCAACTCTACTAGCTTTTCCCTGCCATACAAAAAGGGAAATCATAATAGTGAAAGCAGGCTGTGGTTCCCAGTCTCTCTCATCCTTATTATCTGTCTTCTCTTTTGATTTTGGAATCACTAAACTACCCCCCACCACCGCCCAGTCCTCTGTATCAGCTATTCTCTGTGCAACCTCTAATGTCAGTGGCAAGACATGCCCAGTCACACTGCTCAGCTCTTCTCTCTTCCCCCACAGATGAGGAGAGGGTGATTGGCTTTGCCTCAGTGGACCTCTCCCCGCTTCTTTCTGGCTTCCAGTTTGTCTGTGGCTGGTACAACATCACAGACTTCAGTGGAGAGTGCCAGGGGCAGATAAAAGTTGCTGTCTCCCCTCTGGAAAGTTTGATGCACTTCAAAGAAGAAAGACAATCAAGACGTGGAATGGAGACCCCAGGGTCACGGGTACGTATCCTAATTCAAATTCTTAACCAGTAAGGGTTCTACTGAGAAAATCTATAAGAAGATCCTTTACATGTGTTTGGTACTTTCCAGCTTGCAGAACACATTATATATTTGTGTCTCGTGATGATCTCATAACCTTTTTAGGGTGATAAAAATTTCACAGTGGTGTACATAGTGGAATTACATAGTGGTGATGGATTCACAACTTTGAATGTACTGAAAACCACTGAACTGAACACTTTCAAAGGGTGAATTTTACAATACATTAATTATATCTCAATTAAAAAAATTTTTTTAGTTGACACACAATGTTACATTAGTTTCAGGTATACAACATAATGACTTGACAAGTTTATATATCATGCTATGTTCACCACAAGTGCTGCCACCATCTGTCACCATACAATGTTGTTACAATACCATTGACTGTATTCTCTATGTTGTGCCTTTTATTCCCATGACTTATTCATTCTATGACTGGTAGCCTGTATCTCCCACTCCCCTTAACCCATTTTGCCCTCTCCCTCCCCTCTAACAACCATCAGTTTGTTCTCTGTTCCATGTTCTCACAAATGGCCATATCTCAATTTTTAAATAAAATTATTTGCAGCGTGGAGTTTGAAACCATATTGGCTGAAGTTTTCAAAAATTCTATTACATTAAAATCATTAGTCTATCTTAAAAAAAAAACAGAAAGAGGGGAATCAACAATAGCAAATACAAAGAACTCTTTTAGGGAGTTTAACTGTAAAAGAAAGAATTTTCAGACTGTCCCAGATGGAGGAACTCTATCAAAGCAAAGATTGTAGGGTTTTTTTTTTTGTTTTTTTTTTACCTCTTTTATCATGGATGTCTGGCCCAGGGTCTGGCAGAGTGTGCATCGGTAAATATTGAATATGAATGAATGCATGAGAAAGTGACAGAGTTACACAGTTTGTGTATAAGAAGGTCTTTTCTTCACACCTACCCTGATAGTCATGAGACAAGAAATACGACAGCCAGATCAGCCTCACATGTAAAATACAATGATATCCAGCCAGGAGTTCACAAACTAGCTGGGGGAGCAGGAACATAAAAACAGATAAAGTCACTAAAAAGCAATCTGATAGCATAGTGTGTAAAATGGGGATAATAATAGTACCTACCTTATAAGATTATTGTGAAGCTTAAATGAGAAAATGCATGTAAATTGCTTAGTACAGCCTTCAACATTGAAAATGCTCAGTAAATTATATTTATCTACACACAGTAAATTTTACAAATTTATTTATACTGCTTTGTTCCAAAAGAATTTGTGGTGACAAGTGTACCATTTTTCTCATTGATTCTACAGATCCCAATACACAGCCCCTTTTCCTTCCCTGCTTCTGGTATGTATGCTGCATTCCCTGGCTGTGTCGCAAGATGGACCCCAGAACAACCTGCTCACACCTCATCAAGGGGACTTGATTTCTCTTCTCCTACGAGGTGAGTGAATTTTTGATGGGAAGAAATAGAGTCAGAGAGTTGGAAGCATGCTAACTGGCTTGTCATTTCTCTTTCCTTTATTTCTTTTCTTTTCTTTCTTTCTTTCTTAATTTATATAATTTTGAGAGAGAGAAAGTATGAGCAGGGGAGGGGCAGAGAGAGAGAAAATCCCAAGCAGCACTATCAGCACGGAGCCCGACATGGGGCTAGAACCCATGAACTGTGAGATCATGACCTCAGCCAAAGTTAGATGCTTAACTGACTGAGCCACCCAGGCGCCCCTCTCTTTCCTTTATTGGAGGAAGAAACCAGAAATTATCTAGATTAGGCAAATCTACAGAGTCAGAAACTAGAGACAGGGAAAGAGCTTTGTTGATCTTCTGTCACAATCCCTAGGAATTCCAGGATCCAATGAAAACAAATTTTTTATAAGATAGGAACTAGAATATTTACTGCTATCAAAAGGTAGCTTCAGTGGAAAGGATACTTTTCTTTTTTCCTCAGAGGCCTTTAACCTTTATCCCTAAAATCAGTCATCAGCTGTGTGAGGTCTTTCCCTTTCCAAACCTAGGAACCAAATTATTTTATAAAAAGCGACTAGCCCATCCAATTGCTTTGCAAAGCCAACCATGGACGTGCATATGGATATTGGGGCTAGAGCACATTCCATTCTCTTAAAGGACGAGGTCTAGGAATAACATTGCTGCTTTCTACCCCACTCCCTTCCCGGCCTTAGTGGCATTTGTCATCCCCCTGCCTCCAGCAGTCTTTCCTGTGTCTGTCTCCCTACTTCAGGGATAAGACAAGGGATCTTCCCCTAAAATAGCCATTCCTACAGTAGCAGTTATGAGTAGATCCTTTATTCCAGAAAGATACTCTCTAACACCAAAGCCCATTTCAGTGCTGTGTAGCTCTCTCTACCTGCTTACCATATGAAGAGTGCCTCTGCCCTCTATATAAAGGGATCCCATGTGTCTGTCAAATCCTAAATCACAGGCTTAAATAATTTTTCTGTTATCTATTTTATGGGTGTTACTTTGACCATAACCAGTCCATGAGACATGGATAGGATAAGGGTACTGGTATTAGGATAGAATATAGATCAATGATGAGGACACTATTTAGTAATTGTAAAAGCTAAGTCTAGTGGTTTGCTTTTCGTCCACATAAAAACATCCCTGTTCCCATCTCAAAAGGACTATATCAAAATGACATATTCTGATCCAGCCAGCCATCTAAAGCTAACCAAACTGTGGTATATTCATACAAAGAAATACTACTAAGAAATTTTTCAAAAGGCAATACTGATACACAACAAAATGAATCTCAAAATATGTTGAGAAGCTAGTACATTGTATCTGATTCCATTTATATAAAATTCTAGAAAACACATACTAATCTATAGCAACAGAAAGCAAATCAGTAGTTATTTAGGGACAAGAAAGGATGACTAGAGCAAGAAAGAGGGAAGAATTATAAAGGACAGGAGGAAAGTTTTAAGGGTGATGGATATGTTCATAATCTTTATGTTGTAATGGTTTCCTTAGAAGTACACATATGTCAAAACTCAATATTGTGGCATGAAATTATGCTATAATTGAACCAAATAACCAGTTTTGATACTTCTCCAATAAAGGGTTGTTATTTGGTCAATAGTTTTTCAGTCATGATAAAAAATTATACCCCAAAAAATTACCTCATATTGTATACTTTAAATATGTGACATTCATTATATACCAGTTATACCTTAGTAAAGCAGTTTTCAAACATTTCCACTTCAGAACCCTTTATACTCTTAAAAATTAGTGATAACCTCAAAGAGGTTTATTTAGGTAAACTATATCTATCCATCTTTACCATATTAGAAATTTCAACCAACATTTTTATTTTTTTTAGTTTATTTATTTATTTTGAGAGAGAGACAGCACGAGTAGGGGAGTGCAGAGAGAAAGGGAGAGAGAGAATCCCAACATGGCGCTAGAACCCACAAAGCCATGAGATCATGACCTGAGCCAAAACCAAGAGTCGGATGCCTAACCAACTGAGCTACCCAGGTGCCCACAACCAACATTTTTTATTCTAATATACAAAATCAGTTGTTTATATGAGGCACCTGGGTGGCTCAGTCGGTTGAGCATCTGACTTCAGCTTAGGTCATGATCTCGTGGTTCATGAGTTCAAGCTCCACGTTGAGTTGGAGCCTGCTTTGGATTCTGTGTCTCCCTCTCTCTCTGTCCCTCCCCGCTCTCACTCTGTCTCTCTGTCTCTGTCTCTCAAAAAAATAAATAAATAAATAACCATTAAAAAAATAATTTAAAAAAATCAGTTGTATATCTGTACATCAGCAATGAATAACCCAAAATGAAACTGAGAAAACAATTCCATTTACAATAGCATCAAAAAGAATAAAATACTTAAAAATAAACTTAACAAAAAAAGTGCGGGGGAACCTGGGTGGTTCAGTCAGTTAAGTGTCCGACTTCAGCTCAGGTCATGATTTCATGGTTTGTGGGTTCAAGCCCCATGTCGGGCTCTGTGCTGACAGCTCAGAGCCTGGAGCCTGCTTTGGATTCTGTGTCTCCCTCCCTTTCTGCCCCTCCCCGGCTCACTCTCTCTCTCTCTCTCTCTCTCTCTCTCTCAAAAATAAATAAAGATTTAAAAAAAATTTTTTAAAGTGCAAAACTTACTCTCTGAAAACTACAAAACATTACTGAAAGAAATTAAAGAAGGTCTAAATAAATGGAAGGATATCCCATGTTCACAGATTAGAAGACTTAATATTGTTAAGATGGCAGTATTCCCCAAACTGATCTATAGATTCAACACACTCCCTATCATAATCCCTTTTGGATTTTTCGTAGAAATGGGCAAGCTAGTCCTAAAATGCATATGGAAGCTCAAGGGACACAGAGTAGGCAAAACAGTCTTGAAAAAGAACGAATTCCTAATTTCAAAGCTTAACACAAAGTTACTGTAAACAGTACAGTGTGCTACTGGTATAAGGATAGAAATCTAAATCAGTAGAATATATTGGCAGTCCAGAATAAACCCATGTGCCAAAGATGCCAAGATGTCAAAGATGCCAAGATAGTTTAATGAGGAAAGAATAGTCTTCAGAAAATGATACTATATATCCACATGCAAAGGATTGAAGTTGGACCCCTTCTTCACACTGTATGTAAAAATTAACTCCAAAAGGATCATATATCTAAATGTAAGAGCTAAAACTATAAAACTCTTAGAAGAAAACATAGGAGGAAATCTTCATGACCTTAGATTAGGCAATGATTCACCAAAAGCAGAAGCAACAAAAGAAAAAGTACACTGGATTCATCAAAATTAGAAACTTTCATGCTATAAATGATACCATCAAGAAAATGAAAGGGCCACCAACAGCATGGGAGAAAATAATTGTAAAACATAGATATGATAAGTGACTTACTTGTACCAGAATATGTAAAGAATTCCTACAACTCAATAATAAATGGCAAGTAACCCAAGTAAAAATGGACAAATGGTCTGAATTGACATATGTCCAAAGAACATATACAAAGGGTCAATAAACACATGAAAAGATGGTTAACATCATTAGCCATCAGGAAAATGTAATTGAACCATAATGAGATACCACTTCATACCCACTGCAATGACTGTAATCAAAAAGACAAATATTACAAATGTTGGAGGGGATGTGGAGAAATTGGAACCCTCATACATGGTAGGTGGGATTTTAAAATGGTGCAGCTGCTTTGGAAAACGGTCTGGCACTTCCTTTTAAAAGGTTAAACATAGAGTAACTGTATGATCCAGTAATTCCACTTCCAAGTATATACCCAAGAGAATAAATCATATGTTCATACAAAAACCTGTACGTGTTTGTAGTAGTAGCATTATTCCTAGTAACTAAAAAATACAAACAAAATGTCCATCATCTGATGAGTAGATGAATAAAATGTGATATCTTTATATAATGGAAAATTATTCAGCCATGAGAAGGAATGAATTACTGATACATGCTACAGCATGGGTGAAGCTTAAAAACATGCTAAATGTGGGGCACCTGGGTGGCTCAGTCAGTTGAGTGTCTGACTTCTTTGGCTCAGGTCACGATCTCGTGGTTTGTGAGTTTGAGCCCCACATCAGGCTCTGTGCTGACAGCTCAGAGCCTGGAGCCTGCTTCGGATTCTGTCTCCCTCTCTTTCTGCCTCTCCCCCAACTGCACTCTGTCTGGCTCTCTCTCTCTCTGTATTTCTCAAAAATAAATAAACATTAAAAAATAATAATTAAAAAAATGCTAAATGTATGAAGCTAGTCACAAAAGACTGTATGTTGTTATGATTCCATTTACATGAATTTCCAGATTAGGCAAATCTACAGAATCAGAAAGTAGATTAGCAATTGCCTAGAGCCGGGAGGTTTGGGTGAGGGTTTGGGGCAGAAGGGGAAGTGTGGAGTGATTGCTGATGTATAGGTATAGAATTTTTTGGGGGGTGATGAAAGTATCCTAAAATTGTGGCAATGTTTACACAACTCTGTGAATATACTAAAAACAATTGAATTGTAGACTTTGGGTAAATTGTATGGGATGTGAATGCTATCTCATTGAAGCTGTTACTTAAAGAGAAGACTGTTATTGCCGAAGTCAAGTTTTTGAATACCATGCTGAGAAATTTGAAATTTGTTTTATAGATTAAAAACAGAGAAACCGAAGCTAGAAAGAAACAATGGTGATTAAATAGTTTAGTACACAAATGCTTAGAACAGTGCTTGTCACATAATAAGGACTCCATAAATAGTGTTGTTCTTACTGTTACCAGACCTGTGTTTTAAAAAAAAATCACTCAGGCTGTAATGTGGACAATTTATTAAAGGAGAATGGGTAACACTTAAGTCAGTGGAAATAAACAGAAAATCAACAAGGAAACAGTGGCTTTCAGTGACACACTGGGCTAGATAGATTTAACAGATATATTCAGAACATTCCATCATAAAACAGCAGAATACACATTCTTTTTTTTTCTTTTTTTTCCATGTTACATGTTTTATTTTATTTTATTTTATTATTTAACGTTTATTTATTTTTGAGATAGAGACAGAGCATGAACAGGGGAGGGTCAGAGAGAGAGGGAGACACAGAATCTGAAACAGGCTCTAGGCTCTGAGGTGTTAGCACAGAGCCCGATGCGGGGCTCGAACTCACAGACTGAGATCATGACCTGAGTCGAAGTCGGACGCTTAACCGACTGAGCCACCCAGGCGCCCCTTACATGTTTTATTTTAAAAAGTAAAAGAAAAAAATGTAGAACCTTGAAAAAAGGGAAACTACTAGGAAAAGATTTGTTCATATAAAATATTGTAAAATGTCATTTATTTAAAATACTCCATTTTTTTCAAATTGTTATTTAAATTCTAGTTAGTTAACATATAGTGTAATATTGGTTTCAGGAGTAGAATTTAGTGATTCATCACTTACATGTAACACCCAGTGCTCATCATAACAAGTGCCCTCCATAATACCCATCACCCATTTAGCCCATCCCCCACCCACCTCCTTCCATCAACCCTCAGTTTGTCCTCTACAGTTAAGAGTCTCTTATGGTTTGTTTCCCTCTCTTTTTTTCTCCCCCTCCTGTATGTTCACCTCTTGTGTTTCCTCAATTTCACATATGAGGGAAATCATATAGTATTTGTGTTTGACTTATTTTGCTTAGCATAATACACCATAGCTCCATCTGTGGTCGTTGCAAATGACAAGATTTCATTCTTTTTGATGGCTGAGTAATAGTCATTGTGTAAATATACCACATCTTCTTTATCCATTCATCAGTAAATAGACATTTAGCCTCTCTTTCCATAGTTTGGCTTTTGTTGATAATGCTGCTATAAACATCAGGGTGCATGTACCCCTTTAAATCTGTATTTTTGTATCCTCTGGAAAATAACTAGTAGTGCAATTGCTCCTTTTTTGAGGAGCCTCCATACTGATCTACTCTGGAATACACATTCTTATCAAGTGAACATGGAACATTCCCCAGATAGATCATATATTAGGCCACAAAACAAGTCTCCACAAATTTAAAGAGATCAAAGTCATAACATATATTTTTTCCAACCACAACATTATGAAACTAGAAGTCAACCACAAGAAAAAATCTAGAAAGAGTGAAAATACATGGAAATAACGCTACTGAAAAATGAATGAGTCAACCAAGAAATCAAAGAAGAAATAAAAAATTACACAGAAAGAAATGAAATTAAAACACAAATGGTCCAAAATCTTTGGGATGCAGCAAAATCAGTTCTAAGAGGGAAATTTATAGTAACACGGGTCTACCTCAAAAAGGAAGAAAAATCTCAAACAACCTAATCTTACACCCACAAGAGCTAGAAAAAGAACAACAACAAACAAACAAAAAACCAAAACCAGGAGAAGGAAGGAAATAATAAAGACTAGAGCAAAAATAAATGATATAGAAACTAAAAAAACAGTAGAACAGATGAATGAAACCAAGAGCCGGTTCTTTGAAAAAATCAACAAAATTAATAAACTTCTAACCAGATTCATCAAAAAAAGAGAAAGGAAGGATTCAAATAAACAATATCACAAATGAAAGAGGAGAAATAACCAACACCACAGAAATAAAAATAATTGTAAGAAAATATTATGAAAAATTATATTCCAACAAATTGGACAACCTGGAAGAAATGGATGAATTCCTAGAAACATGTCACCTATCAAAACTGAATCAAGATGGGGGCGCCTGGGTGGCGCAGTCGGTTAAGCGTCCGACTTCAGCCAGGTCACGATCTCGCGGTCCGGGAGTTCGAGCCCCGCGTCGGGCTCTGGGCTGATGGCTCAGAGCCTGGAGCCTGTTTCCGATTCTGTGTCTCCCTCTCTCTCTGCCCCTCCCCCGTTCATGCTCTGTTTCTCTCTGTCTCAAAAATAAATAAACGTTGAAAAAAATTAAAAAAAAAAAAAAACTGAATCAAGATGAAACAAAATTTGAACAGACCAATTACCAACAAGGAAATTGAATAGATAATCGGCAATCTCCCAGCAAACAAAAGTCCAGGCAGGACCAGACAGTTTCACAGGTGAATTCTACTAAACATTTAAAAAAGCTATTCTTCTCAAATTATTCCAAAGAATAGAAGAGGAAGGAAAACTTCCAAATTCATGTTATGAGACCAGTATTACCCTGATACCAAAACCAGATAAAGACACTACAAAAAAAGAGATACAAAAATTCTTAATATTTAGAAACAGAATCCAACAATACATTAAAAAAAGCATTTACCATGATCAACTGGGATTTATTCCCAGAATACAAGGGTGGTTCAATAATTGCAAATCAATCAACATGATACACCGCATCAGTAAGAGAATGGATAAAAATCATATAGTCATTTCAATAGATGCAGAAAAAGCATTTGACAAAATACAACATCCATTCATGATAAAAGCCCTCAACAGAGTGGGTTTACAAGGAACATAGTTCAACATAATAAAGGCCTCATATGGAAAACCCATAGCTAACATACTCAAAGCAAGGAAAAACTGAGAGCTGTCTCCCTCAGATCAGGAACAAGACAGGATGTCCACTCTCACCATTTTTATTCGATATAGAACTGGAAGTCCTAGCCACAGCAGTCAGAAATAAAGAAAAAGAAATGAAAAGCATCCAAATTGGTAAGGAAGAAGTAAAACTTTCACTATTTGCAGATGACATGATAAAAAAATAAAAACCTAAAGAGTCCACCAAAAAACTACTAGAACTGATAAAGGAATACAATAAGGTCGTGGGATACAAAATCAACATACAGAAATCCACTGCATTTCTATACACTAATAATGAAGCAGCAGAAAGAGTAATTAAGAAAACAAAATAAAAAAGAAAACCATCCCATTTACAAATGCAAAACAGTAAATACTTAGAAATAGTAAAATACTTAGAAATAAATCTAACCAAAGGGGTGAAAGGACCTGTACTCTGAAAACTATAAAATATTGATGAAAGAAATTGAAGATAACACAAAGAAATGAAAAGACATCCCATGCCCATAGATCAGAAGAAAAATATTGTTAAAATGTTTATATTCCACAAAGCAATCTACATATTTAATGCAATCCCTATCAAAATACCAACAGCATTTTTTCACAGAGCTAGAATAAACAGTCCTAAAATTTGTATGGAACCAGAAAAGACCCTAAATAGCCAAAGCAATCTTGAAAAAAGAAAAGCAAAGTTGGAGGGAATCACAATTCTGGACCTCAAGTTATATTACAAAGCTATAGTAATCAAAACAGTATGGTACAGGCACAAAAATAGACACATAAGTCCATGCATGGAAAAGAATAGAAACCCCAGAAATAAACCCATAATTAGCTGGTCAGTTAATCTTCAACAAAGAATGCAATGGGAAAAAGACAGTCTTTTCAACAAATTGTGTTGGGAAAACTGGACAGTAACACACAAAAGAATGTACCTGGACCACTTTCTTACACCATACACAAAAATAAACTTAAAATGGATTAAGGACCTAAATGTGAGACCTGAAACCATAAAAGTCCTTGAAGAGAGCACAGGCAGTAACTCTCTGACATCAGCCATAGCAACATCTTTCCAGATGTGTTCACTTAGGCAAGGGAAACAAAAGCAAAAATAAACTATTGGGACTATATCAAAATAAAAGTTTCTGCACAGCAAAGTAAACAACCAACAAAACTAAAAGACAACCTACTGAATGGGAGAAGACATTTGTAAATGACATATTCAATGAAGGGTTAATATCAAAAATATATAAAGAATTTTTACAACTCAACACACAAGAAACAAATACTCCAATTTAAAAATGGGCAGAAGACATGAACAGACATTTCTCCACAGAAGACTTACAAATGGCCAAGAGATACATGAAAAGATATTCAACATCACTCATCACTGGTGAAATGCAATCAAAACCATAATGAGATATCATCTCACACCTGTCCAAATGGCTAAACTCAACAGCACAAGAAATAAGTATTGGCAAGGATGTGGAGAAAAAGGAACACTTGTGCACTGTCAGTGGGAATGCAAACTGGTTCAGCCACTGGAAAATAGTATGAAGTCTCCTCACAAGTTAAAAATAGAACTACCCTACATAGAGGAATGACACTACTGGATATTTACCCAGAAGATACAAAAACACTAATTCAAAGGGCAAATGCACCCTTGTGTTTATTGCAGCATTATTTACAATAGGCAAACTATGGAAACAGCCCAGGTGTCCACTGATAGATGAATGGATAAAGAAGATGTGATGTGATGTGATGTGTGTGTGTGTGTGTGTGTGTGTGTACATGCGCGTGTGTAATGGAATATTATCCAGCTATTAAAAAGAATGAAATCTTGGGGTGTCTGGGAGGCTCAGTCAGTTAAGCATCCGACTCTTGGTTTCAGTTCAGGTCATGATCTTGCAGTTGGTGGGATTGAGCCCCCTATTGGGCTCTGTGCTGACAGTGCGGAGCATACTTGGGATTCTCTCTGTCCCTCTCTCTCTGCTCCTTCCCTGTTTGCACTCTCTCTCTCAAAATAAATAAACATTAAAAAATATTTTTAAAAAGAGCAAAACCTTGCCATTTGCAATAACATGGATGGATCTAGAGCGTATGATGCTAAGCAAAATAAGTCCATCAGAGAAAGACAAATACTGTATGATTTCACTCCTATGTGGACTTTAAGAAACAAAACAAATGAACAAAGAGGAAAAAAAAAGAGAGACAAACCAAGAAACAGACTCTTAACCATAGAGAACAAACAAATGGTTACCAGAGGAGAGGTAAGGGGGATGGGTAAAATACATGAAGGGATTAAGAGTACACTCTTGGGGTGCCTGGGTGGCTCAGTATGTTAAGCATCTGACTCTTGATTTCAGCTCAGGTCATGATCTCACGGTTTGTGAGATCAAGCCTTACATCAGGCTGCACGCTAACAGTACAGAGCCTGCTTGGGCTTCTCTCTCTCCCTCTTTCTCTGTCCCTCCCCTGCTCATTCTCTTTCTCTCTCTCTCTCTCTCTCTCTCTCTCTCTCTCTCTCTCTGTAATAAAAAAAAAAAAAAGAATACATGTAACTTGATGAGGACTGAGTATGGAATTGTTGAATCACTATATTTTACACCTGAAACTAATATAACACTATATGTTAACTACACTGGAATTCACATTTGAAAAGAGAGGGAAAAAATAATAAAGGAGAGTGGTTAAGACTGAAGGCAAGATTATTTGGAAGATAGTTGTCATCTAAGCAAGAATTACTGAAGCCAGGACTGTGGTAATGGGGATGGATTTGCGATACCATTGTAGAAGGGTTATTTGTTGATTGTCACATTAGTTTTCTCATTGGCTGGGAATTTATTTTGGCCCCATTTATTCCTGACAGAAGCAGTACTGCAAGAAGTCAGGCATCACGCCATGAAGAGCATGTACAGAACATCCGCCGATTTCATGAATCCCTGCAGCAGGGAGAGGCAGTTTTGCCACATGATGACAAACTGACCACATTGCCTTTGTCCTCCTCCCACACTTCCATTCTGACTTCTCTCAGGTAAGACCCTGTGCTTAGAAAAGACACAAGAAACCATAGTAAAGCACAAGGTAAATGGGCTATGGCAACCTGCAATACTGCTGTTCTGTCAGCTACCACTGCCCTGGGAGGTGTAGGAGGGGACTTTGTCTGTGTTAGTGTTGCATTGGACCCTGGATCCTCTCAAGATTCTTCATAGATAAATCTGTCTCTACTTGGGGCCTTCCATTCCTTCACCGGCTCTATACTATTATATTATTTCCACTAATACAGGAACTTTAGATTATTCACCAAAGCTAATAATTATACAGCTTCATATCTACTTTACAATTTATAGACCCTCATCCTGCCCACTGTCCTCCTCACAACCACTGAATTCATCCAGATCACCATCTGTCCTGTTAATGCTTCCCTCTTTGTTAATTCAGTCAGCATCTGAGCCACAGAAGCACTGTGAGAATTGAAAGGGCCATTATAGATCATCTGAATCAGCACCTGGGTTATCTAGTAAGAAGTGTGGTCCTGTGAAAAGGTCTTGGCTTCAGAGTCCAACAGCCTTGACTTCCAGTCCTGGCTCTGCCATTCCCAGAAAAGGAAGGAGATAGTCTGTTGCCAGATAATTATAATGATGTGTGATAAGAGCTGCAGGTTTTCTGGCCAAGGGTAGATGGAGGAATGAGTAACATTCTAAATTGGTTTTGGGAATATTTAAAGAAGTCACACTTGAACTAGTCTTTAAAGGAGAAGGTCAACAAATGTGAAGGACATTCTATGCAGAAAACACGCTGAGACCCAGAGGCTTGAAACAGCAAGTCACGTTTGGAGAAATACCAGCAGTACAGTTGGGATACAGCTGAGCCTAAGATGTAAAGAGCAAGGAAAGTTCTGTAGCACCATCTTGAAGGGCCTTGAATGTCAGCTTGAGTTTGGACTTTTAGAACAAATGATCCTCAAGTGGAAAGTGATGGGGAATGGAGGAAGAGAGTGTGTAAAATTTGAGGAAAAAATATTTGAAAGATTTTATATTTGGAAAAAGCTAAAAAAAATTTTTTTTTAATTATTTGGTTTCTTAAAGCAAACTCAGAAAAGAATTGGCAAAATATTTTTGATTGGTGGAACATAGGTTAAAAAGAATTGAACAGTTATACTATAGACTATGGGAAACTGTTCAAATTTTTGTATTATAAGGAAGTGGTATGTTCAGATTCTCATTTTAGATTCTCAGCTAGAGACTGGAGGCTATTTAAGTAAAACCATTAACAGTGTGTCTGCATTTTGTTGGGTCACTCACATAACATATTTTAGAATCTACCAAGAAAGAGAAAAAGAAACTCTCGTGCAGTTCTCTCAGTGTCAGCGCTATTGACATTTGGGCCAGATATTTTGCTGTCTTACACATTGTAAGAATTTAGCATCATCCTTGGCCTCTATCTACTAGATACTAGTAGCTCTCCTGCCCCGATTGTGACAACCAAAAATGTCTTCACACATTGCCAAATGTGTTCTTGGGGCCAAATTACCAGGCTATAAACCACTGCCCTAGAACAGTGGTTCTCAAAAGTTAGTGTGTGTCAGAATCACGTGAACAACTTGTTAAAACAGCAATTGTTCTACCCACCCATACAGTTCCTAATTCAATAGGTCTAGGATAGGGCCTGAGAATTGGCATTTCTAAGAAGTTCTCAGATGATGCTAATGCTGCTAGATCTAGAACCAGGTTTTGAAAACTGCTAGTAGATGAATTCTCTAAAAATGGAGATGAAACAAAATAACGACTTTGCATTATTACTTCCTTAGATTCACAGAGCCCTAAAACAGTGCTTCTTTTGAGTCACAGCAATCCTATGAGGTCTACAGAGCAAATATTAATAAACCTTTTTCACAGATAAGAAAATTGCAGCTTAGTATTAGTAGGTTCTATACCCAGAACCTCTGACAAGATCAGTTGGGTTTGCACATTTTCTTTAAAGCTTCACCCAGTTAACATTTGTTTGCATTTTCCTGCTACAAGTGGCAGGTGGCAGACACCCAAATGTAGACACCTAAGTAAACCACTGTGATTTTTTAATTTTATTTATTTTTTTAATTTCCATCCAAGTTAGTTAGCATATAGTGCAACAATGATTTCGGGAGTAGATTCCCTAATGCCCCCTACCCATTTAGCCCATCCCCCCTCCAGTACCCTCTGTTTGTTCTCCATATTTAAGAGTCTCTTATGTTTCTCCCCCTCCCTGTTTTTTTTATTATTTTTGCTTCCCTTCCCTTATGTTCATCTGTTTTATATCTTAAAGTCCTCACATGAGTGAAGTCATGTGACATTTGTCTTTCTCTAATTTTGCTTAGCTTATATAATACCCTCTAGTTCCATCTATGTAGTTGCAAATGGCAAGATTTCATTCTTTTTGATTGCTGAGTAATACTCCATTGTGTGTGTGTGTGTGTGTGTGTGTGTGTGTGTGTGTGTGTGTGTATTTATATATATACACACCACATCTTCTTTATCCATTCACCTGTTGATGGACATTTGGGTTCTTTCCATAATTTGGCTGTTGTTGATAGTGCTGCCGTAAACATTGGAGTACATATGCCCCTTTGAAACAGCATACCTGTATCCCTTGGATAAATACCTACTAGTGCAATTACTGGGTTGTAGGGTAGTTCTATTTCTAATTTTTTGAGGAAACTCCATACTGTTTTCCAGAGTGGCTGCACCAGTTTGCATTCCCACCAGCAGTGCAAAAGAGATCCTCTGTCTCTGCATCCTTGCCAACATCTGTTGTTGCCTGAGTTGTTAATGTTAGCCATTCTGACGGTTGTGAGGTGGTATCTCAGTGTGGTTTTGATTTGTATTTCCCTGATGATGAGTGATGTTGAGGATTTTTTCATGTGTTGGTTGGCCATCTGGATGTCTTCTTTGGAGAAGTGTCTATTCATGTCTTTTGCCCATTTCTTCACTGAATTATTTGGGTTTGGGATGTTAAGTTTGATAAGTTTCCTATAGATTTTGGATACTAACCCTTTATCTGATATATCATTTGCAAATATCTTCTCCCATTCTGTTGGTTGCCTTTTAGTTTTGCTGATTGTTTCCTTCGCTGTGCAGAAGCTTTTTATTTTGATGAGGTCTCAATAGTTCATTTTTGCTTTTGTTTCCCTTGCCTCTGGAGACATGTTGAGTAGGAAGTTGCTGCAGCTGAGGTCAGAGAGGTTTTGCCTGCTTTCTCCTCAAGGATTTTGATGGCTTCCTGTCTTACGTTTAGGTCTTTCATCCATTTTGAGTTTATTTTTGTGTATGGTGTGAGAAAGTGATCCAGGTTCATTTTTCTGCATGTCGCTGTCCAGTTTTCTTAGCACCACTTGCTGAAAAGACTGTCTTTATTCTATTGAATATTCTTTCCTGCTTTGTCAAAGATTAGTTGGCCATATATTTGTGGGTCCATTTCTGGGTTCTCTATTTTGTTCCATTGATCTGAGTGTCTTTTCTTGTGCCAGGACCATACTGTCTTGATGATTACAGCTTTGTAATACAGCTTGAAGTCCGTAAATCCACTGTGATTTGAGAGTTGTGGCTTCTAATGACAGATTAAGGATCAGCTTTGTATTCTCTCATTTAATTTGCATTTGATGGTAGAACACAGCAGACTGTTCCTAACAAAAGCATAAAACGACTTTCAATTTACTTCACAGGTATTTAGTGTCTATGTAGTGCCAATTATACCAGGCACATTGAGTGTACCAGAGAAATAAAGAAGGTTGAGATATTATCTTCTGTTACCAAATGCTCATGGCCTAGTTTGGGAAACTAATACATGATAAGAAAACTAAGGTGGGGGGGCACCTCGGTGGCTTAGTGGGTTGAGCATCTGACTCTTAATTTCAGCTCAGGTCATGATCCCAGGGTCATGAGATAGAGCGCCACGTCAGGCTCCATGCTGAGTGTGCAGCCTACTTAAGATTCTCCTTCTCTCGAGGCACCTGGGTGGCTGAGTCGGTTAAGTGTCAGACTTCGGCTCAGGCCATGATCTCGCAGTCTCTGAGTTCGAGCCCCGCGTCGGGCTCTGTGCTGACAGCTCGTAGCCTAGAGAGCCTTCTTCGGATTCTATGTCTCCCTCTCTCTCTGCCCCTCCCCCGTTCATGCTCTGTCTCTCATCTCTCTCTCTCTCTCTCTCAAAAATAAGTAAACATTAAAAAAAAAAAAATTCTCCTTCTCTCCCTCTGCCCCTCTCCCCTGCTTGTGCTCTCTCAAAAAAAAAAAAAAAAAAAAAAAAAGTTAAAATAGTATAGGGACAGAGCAAGGGGAGTAGCTTGAACTCAGGCTCCAGCATTCAGAGGTATGAGGCAGAAATGAACCTAGTTGGGACAGGGCCCATCTATTATGGAGAAAGCACAAGATTTGGAGTCCTGAGTTCTGGAGAATGGTAAGAATGAATGTGGCCCCATTCAAAGTTTTTGAACAGATTTTTTTTTTAAGTCATTTATTCATTATCCATTCAGCATTTATTTTGTGACAAGCACTATGCTGGGTACAATAGATATAAAGGAATCAGCACAGAGCTCACAGTACATCAGAGGAAAGAGATGTGAAACAAATGATGTGATTGAAGAGTACAGAACTGTGAGGCATAAAGGAAGACCTCTTAAACCAATTTAGAGGCTCAGAGAAGGCTTGCTTCAAGGGATCACTTACTTGAAAGATCAAGAATGATTGTGAGGTAATCGCTTCTCAGCCTTTTGGCTTAGATCAAGTGAAGAATGACTGTGAGGTAGCAAAGGTCAGTGTTAGTCCAGAGTAAGGCCTTAGTCTGTCAGAATAAGAGGATGTGAAGACTAGATAGGAATGGTAGTCAAGAATGGTTCCCTACAGGAGGGGAGATTTTTCCTGGACATAGAAGAGGAATCTCATTAGCTAGACATAAGGAGTGGCAAGTTGCCCCCAGTAGCCAGATCATAGTCTGAGAGTAACATAAAAGATGCTTGTAATCCCAGTGAATGACCCTTTTGTCCTGTTCTCCCTTTCTTTTTTTTTTTTTTACAGGAGGAATCTGAGTGAGCTAGATCAGATCCAACGGTACTTCAGTCAGAAGCTCACCAAGCCTTTACTTCCCCTCAGTCCTCAGCCTCCTGCCGTCATGCAGTCCCAGGAGATTCATAGGGACCATCTTGGGCCCGGAGCTAGCAGCCTAGACCCTGACAGCCAGTGTCTTCTGGAGAAATCCAATAACCTGGTGTTGCAAGTCAGCTCCTTAATCACAGGTATGGCTCAGGGCCCCTCTTGTTGAGGAGTTATGGTCACTGGGTGCTATTCAAAAAACATCCCTCAGGCAAGCCCCTATGACAAATGAGAGACCAACAGCTTTCACTATATTATTTATTTACTGTCTTCCTTTTGAAAGGAGAGATTTAAAAGCATGGCACAGGAAATTGTGAAGTGGAAAGCACATTGGACTGAGAGGCCGGAGACCCAGGTCAGGTTCTTGGTAGGTTTTTGCCCAGACTTACGATTTGACTCAGCATACCTTTTCCCTTCTTGAGGATTCCCTAGCCAAAACAAGATGAGAGTGGATTAGGTGAGCTCTTTAGTAGCAGTTCTTGAACTTGTGCCACTCTACTTTCAGGAAAAAATCAACTATAGACATATTTAAAATTCTAGTTCTCAGAGCCCAGAAGCCTGCATTTTTAGCAGGTACCTCAGATGATTCTAGATATTGGTGGTCCATAGTCAACCCTTTGAAACACCCCTTAAAGCAGTGGTCCTCACTCTGGCTGCATATTAGAATTCTTGAGGGAGCTTTTCAAGATCCAGATGCCCAGGCTGCACCATAGGTCAGTTACAACAGGATCTTTGAGGGTGCAGACCCAGGCATCAGTGTTTTTCATAACTGCCCAGGTAATTCTACTGTGCAGCCCAGACAGAGACTACTATAGAATAAGTATTTCTCAAAGGTGCCTAAGCATAAGAATCACCTGGGGTACTTATTCTGAAATACAAATTCCTGGGTCTTCTTCCATTCTATTGAATTAGAATGCTGGGTTAAGGCCTGGGAACTTATATATCAGGCACAGTTTGGGGAATTGTGAGAAATCAGTTAGATCAGTACCTTTAGCCATCATTTGGTGTCATTTTTGCTGAAGTAAAATATGTATATTGTACACCGGGATGAATAAGTTTAATTTTCTCTGTTTAAAGTGGAAAGAAGCCACTCATGACTGATATGAAGTACAAACCTTCTTCCTACCCTCTTTCCCAGATAGCTAACCTGTCAGTAGCCAGGGTTTCCAAAGTACATGTTTGGCTTCCATTTGCTTGGAAATATTCAGTCATCTATTTATTGAGCACAAACTCTGCCAGGTACCACTATGTTACTGGTTCCAGGAAGATGGACAAGACAAGCATTATCTTTGCTTTCATCAAGTGTACATTCTATAGTCAACTGAAGAAACTGTCCCCCAGAAAGAAAGGATAAGAGCAGAATGGAGGCTTGTTTGGGGTAGAGGTGAGAGCATATAGAGAACCCCTTTAAATGGGTATATTAAAAGAGGAGAGAGAAGAGAAATGAGGATTGAAGCTGGAGGACCTTGAAGCCAAGTTTGGGAGTTTAATCTTTATCCTGGAAGAAAATGGGGAGTTCTAAGCAAGGTGATGACAGAATGAGAACTGACTTTTATAAGGAGAGGATGAATTTTGAAAGGGAGAGAGGACTAGATCGAAGAAAACAATTTAAAAAAATTTTTTTTATGTTTTTTAAAATTTATTTGTGAGAGAGAGAGAGAGAGAGAGAGACAGAGCATGAGTGGGGGAGGGGCAGAGAGAGAGAGGGAGACACAGAATCCAAAGCAGGCTTCAGGCTCTGAGCTGTCAGCACAGAGCCCAATGCAGGGCTTGAACTTGTGAACTGCGAGATCATGTCCTGAGCCGAAATCGGACACTCAACTGACTCAGCCAACCCAGGCACCCCTCGAAGAAAACAATTTAAAAAAATAAACTTCCCCAACCTCCATCGTGTCTTAGTACACTTTGGAAGAAGTCATTACACAAGTAGGTACCAGTGAATCTTGAGAGTGAGTTACTGATGGGGAGGAGGGGGTCTCATTTATGCCACATCTGTGTGCCAGGTCCTTTGCTGGACTCTAAAAATGCAACATGAATCAGATACGTGGTCTCTGCCTTTAAGAAGCTCACAATCTGATGGGGAAAACATACACAATAGCATATTAAATGCTTCCTTATAGAACAAAGCTGTATAGCCATCCCATCCAGCTGGTGCACCTAGGAAGGCTTCCCAGAGGAGATGCAGTAGAGCAGGGCCTTGAAGGATGGACTGGTATGTAAAAAGCGGAAAGACACCTCCAAGACAGAAAGGATAGTTCAGGCCAAGGGATCAGGATTGACTAACCTTCCTGGTTCCTGTTCCTGTTTGCAGGTAGAGATGTTCCATTTTCATACATCTACTCACTCCCTTTAAGACATGAAAATTGATAATGTATTAAATTTAGCCAGCACCTCCTATAGGCTGAGCACTCCCATCAGGTGCTATGAGGGAGATGTGACCCCACACCCCAAGAGTCAAATCTGCCTCCCAATTCCTAACATTCTCTTCTTAAATAATAATGTAAACAAACCATTTAGTAGTTCTATTTATTAACTTATTCCCTCCCATTTAATCACAAAAACAATTTGAAATGACTGGTAGTTTCCACTTGTTGTTTATATATGTGCCACAAAGTGTGTGCTCATTTATCTGATGTATTCTTTACTATAACTCTGTGCAAAGGATGGTGTTAATAACATTTTAAAGATAAACAGGTTGAGAGAGGATAGTTTGCTCATGACCACAATAAGTGACAGTAGAGATTTGAACCCAAGACTGACAAGCTCCAAAAACCTCTGTTCTTTCCATAATGCCATCCTCCCTCCATTTTCTCTGTAATAAACCTCCCCTACTTTACCAATTGGGTAATAGATTAATTGCTTTTATTTTCCAAGTAAAATATATAGTTTTTTTTTTTTCAACGTTTTTTTTTTTATTTATTTTTTTTTGGGGACAGAGAGAGACAGAGCATGAACGGGGGAGGGGCAGAGAGAGAGGGAGACACAGAATCGGAAACAGGCTCCAGGCTCCGAGCCATCAGCCCAGAGCCTGACGCGGGGCTCGAACTCACGGACCGCGAGATCGTGACCTGGCTGAAGTCGGACGCTTAACCGACTGCGCCACCCAGGCGCCCCAAAATATATAGTTTTAATAACTGTCATCAAATAGGTAAATAAGTAGATTCTCATTTTGGTTTTTAATATAGGTAATTACTGAAGTAAATGGAAGCATGAACATGCCTACCAGGACTCCTAGCTCCCAAGAATTCCTGAGCATGAGCAGATAGTCTCTGAAAGCATTTCCACAGATGTAACCACAACTATAAACAGATTAGATTTTGGTCCTCTGATGTTAGAATAAAGTGCTAGAAATCGTACT
Source organism: Lynx rufus (assembly GCF_022079265.1). NCBI lineage: Eukaryota > Metazoa > Chordata > Mammalia > Carnivora > Felidae > Lynx > Lynx rufus. Next base: position 58,089,927 of record NW_025814897.1, read on the forward strand.
GCCTTGAATATAGTTTCACTGACTTGGGTGGATTAACGATCTTTAAGATTTTTCAAAGTCTGATTGCAAGAATACATCTGAAGCTAGAGCCTAGCTTGGGAAAGTTGAGTGGTCTGTGGCCCTACCTTGTAGTAAGAGTGATATCTGTTGCTGTTCAGATCTGCAGACCATCACCAGGAATTCTCAAGCATCTTTGAGTTCTCACCAAGCCAGGAGTAGAAGCGGAGAAGTCCCCACCCTACCAGATGCTCAGGACACAGGGGCCATGCAGGAACGAAGAACAGCTCCCAATATGTCATTGGCACAAGTGCTGGATGAGGGCAGAAACTGCCTAACTCCCCCTACTCTTGAAGAGACTTCAAGCAGAAGAGGACTGCTCCATGAGTCCCTGGGGCACACAGTACCCGATACAAGGATGCAGAGCAGTGAGGAAACTGAGGCAGACCCAGTCTACAGCGATGAGGACTATGAAGAAGACATCATTGAGCCCAGGACCCTTAATGACATCACCACTGTGACAGACAAAACTAGCCCTTGGTCCAGTTTCATGTCAGACACAAGTGAGATCATCAGCCTTCAGCCTGATGAGGTGCATAGGGAAGGACCCTCTTGTCCTTCAAAGCCTTTCCCCAGAGAGGAGCTCAAGGGTAAAAGTAGCCCTCTGTCCAGCCCAGGAAGAGCTGTCAACCCCCACCTGCTTAGGCAGGGTTCTCCTAGGCAAAGTCTTGTTGCTTGTGAGGGTGAAGCCTCTCAGGCAAGGGATGGAGAGCCTGCCTTAACAGACCCGCAGCTCATCTCACAAGTAACATTCTCAGGAGCCCAACAGAGCAAAACCTCCATGGGACTGAGCTCACCAAGAGCAGATCAGGACCAGGAGCCCAAGCCAGAAGCCCAGACTGAGAATGAAGCTGCCTCCACAGAGCTAAGTGACTCTGCTGATAGCTTTGAGAAATTCCCTCTCAGCCTAGCCTCCCAGAGCAGAAAGGAAAGCCATCAGGGCCTACCCATCAACTGCCCTGACATCCATCAGAAGCAGGCAACATCTGGATCAGAGGTGTCCACAAGGCAGAGTCTCCTGTATCCTTTGGTATTTCCCACAAGTAGCCCCTTACACCATTTCTAGCATTTTGGATGCTAGCACTTAGGCCAACCTAGTGTGTGCGTGAGTGTGAGCATGAGCAGTGGCCTCCCTCATGGAATGCACTGGGAGATATAGGAAGCTCCTTCCTTCACAAGACTTGCCGGTCCTAATAAGGTGCTATGATGCTACTGTTAACCCCTGCCCTCTGAAGCATAAGGTTTTGAATTAGGTTTAAGTGTTAGTAGCACATTCATTGGCCTGGCCCAGCCTGATTTATTGAATTAATCTATTAGGTATTTTACACTTGAAGGCAGGGCTCTGGATGTAAGGAATGAGACCATTAATCTCAGTTGAAATAGAAATGGAGGGTGCAGAGAGAGGGAAAGGGAGAGTACTAGCAGTGATTGAGTATTTACTATGTGCCAGGCACTTTACATACCTTTTCATTCCATCATTGTAAGTCCTGAAGGTATCATCATTTCTATTTTGCATTTAGGGAAACTGAGGCCCAAAGTTATAGTGACTTGCCTAATACTTCATTTTTTTCAGAAAAAGGCAAGTAATAACAAGGAGTAATACAAGGAGTAAGACAAGGAAAGAGGAAGTGGGCACAGTTGAAATGGACTTGCCCGACTCCCCCTACCCCCCAGAAGGATAGTGTCAATGGAGAGAAGGGGCACCTGCCATTCCCCCTCTTCTTCCTTTGAAACACAGATGGCCCTGTAATGGGAAAAACTACCTAGACCCATCGACAGCCCTCATATCTGTTGCCTACCCCGCTGAGCAGATCAGTTCACCTGGCATCCCAACGGCCAGCAAGGGTTACTGCACAGCTACCAGTGAAGGGGGCTGCTTTACTGAAGAGATCTTTCTCTACCCGAAGCCAGGGGGCCTGTTTTTGACCCTTCTAGACCCATTTTCTTATTATTTGTGTGACTTCCGGCATACAATTTAACCTTTCTGAGCCTTAGTTTCTTCACCTATAAGATGGGGGCAGTAATCCCTTACCCACCAGACTGTACACTCTCTAGGTAGGTCAGGGACCTTGTCTTTTTCTGTGTCCCCAGCACCAGACATTACACAGAGAAGGGATCAGTAAATGTAGATTGAATTGAACTATCCTAATTTCACAAGATTCCTGAGAAAATCAAATGAGTGTGAAACATTTGTACATACTGTATGATGTGATTCTTTTTGCAGAGCAGAGAGAAACTAAAAGGTAGAGGGGTAGGGATTCAGAAAGGCTGAAACTATGAAATGGCTGGAGGGTGAGCACTGAAAGCAGACCACCTCCAGTGGAGTTCCTTCCTAGCCTCACTCAGCCTGGGTTCTGACGATGCTGCCTTTACAGTCAATTTAGTTGTGCTCAGAATACATGGTTTGTGCTGGAGCAGTCACATGTGACCAGGTCCTAAGCAGTCACATGTGACCACATGTGACTACTAAGGGTAGTGCTCTAATTCAGACCTTCCCAAGTATTCATCCTTTCAAAAAATGGGTATTGCCAGGCTTGGTGCTCTCCTGAAGACAGATTTGAAGTAGACTTTACCTTAAGAAGTTCTTATCATGAGGCAGGAGACAGGCAGTGATAGAATTTATTGTTCTAGGTGTTGTGATGAAACCTGGACAAAATGCTAGGGAGCAAGAGGAGGAAGCTGCCACAACACTGGATATATCCCGGGAAGAGAGACAGTGGAGCTGGACCTCAAAGATGAATAGACATCCTGTAAACAAATGAGAAAATTCTAGTTATAGTGAACTGTGTATGCAGAGGCATAGCCAGGTGAAAGAGCCTGACCTGTGGGGAGCAGTTCACTCTGCTTAGAGTCCAGGGGTACATGAGATGGTGAGCGGTGAGGCAGGGCTACATCTTAAAGAGCCTTTTATGCCTGGCTAATCTAATCTACATCATAGATGGGAGAGAATTAGGTTCAAGGAAGAGAAAAACAAATACAAAGTAGACTTAGAGAGTTCTGTTACAAGTTGCTAGGTAAGTGATGTCATTGACTGGATAGGGACTAGCACATAAAGACAGATAGTTTTGGAGGAAGGTACAGATTTCCATTTTGGACATATGCCTACAAGACCTCCAAGAGGAGGCCAGCTATAAAGGTAGGTATCTCCGGAAATAGATAAGGGGAGCAGGCAGAGCATGGAAAAGGAGAACCACCCACACAAAATGGAGCCTTGAGGATACGCTTCATTCAGTAGATACTTATTAAAAACTTACTATGTCCCAGGTACTGTGCTAGGTGACAGGAACATGACTGAAAAAGAGATGAATAATCTCTGCCCTCTTGGAGCTTAAATTCTAGCATGGAAGAACCATGATAAAACAATTTGAACCAGAACCATATTTAGCTTATTGAACAGAAACAAAAAATTGGAACATCAAAGTAGTCCCCTCCCAAACTGAATCAGTGCTTTGAACAAATATTTTTGGAAACACCATGTTCTCAGCACAGTACTGGGTACATCTAGTACCAGGAAAAGTGTAAGATGTGGTACTTGACTTCTAGGGCTCAGATGCAGACTGGGTGAACCAGCTATATCCACAGACAGCCCCTCATGTAGAGCCCTCATTCCTGGATGTTGGCAGAGGACAACTGGGAAGACCAGCCTCCTTCAGTGTCAGGCATCTCCCTCCAGCCTAAGACACTGTCCTTGGGGCCACCTTCCAACCCAACCCTGTCTGACTGGCTTCTAACAGGTCAGTTGTGGGTCAGCAGGACCTCAGCAAGTATCATTTAAATGTTGCGTACCAGCCTCATGCAGGGCTCTAGGGAAATAATGAGGGGAAGGAGGGATCACTGAGGTCTAACATTAGGAGAGGAAGGATTTTAACTGACCCTTGCAGAAAGTATAGACTGCGACTTGTTAGGGTGGGCAGGGCCTTCCAGACAGAAGGCACTACTGTACAAGAATAAGTTGGACAAGTAGGGATGACTGAGGCCAGTGGAGATGCCAGTCTGGCAAGGGGGGCAGATTTCAATGTATCTGTGCCCCTTAACTACCATTATAGCCCGGAACCCATTGTGGTGCCCAACTTCTTTTTGCCTCCTCAGCAGTTGGAGGCCTCCCTGCGGATCCTTTCACTCTCTACAGCTTTGCCACCGCCAGCCACAACAGATCAGGTAAGAGAACAGCTGGCTGACCCCCCTCTCCTAGAGTCCTCATCTCTTCCATGAAAGCATGGGCACAATGCAAAGCTGCCCAGGCCAGATTCCTGAAAAGGCGGCAGCAGTGGTCACTCCCCAAACTTGTGCTGAGCACATTCTGGGGGCCCAGAGGTGCACGAGGTGCTCAGGAACAGTGAGGAAGTGCAAATGAGTTAAGAGCAGGGCATCATCAGTTAAGATGATATGTGGAAGAAACAGTGCAGAAACATTAAAAATAAGACTCAGCCAAGAAATGAATACTGAGTGCTGTGGGAGCTCCACTAAGCCAAAGGTGGGCTTGAGCAGAGGAAGCTTCAAGCAGGAGACGCAACGTCAGCAAACTGTGACAGATGAGTTAACATTTGGAAGAAGAGAATATCAGAGATATACCTGTTGTTGTTTACAGAACACCTTGTAACCATCATTCATCCGAGCTGGGTGGTTGGAACCCAGGTACAGATCCCAGCTCTCCTCTTTGCTGCCTTGGCACAGCTCTGGACCTTTCTTACAGGTGCCAAGAAAATATTAATAATACTATAACTACTTTTGTAATCATTCAGCATATACTTACTGAGTACCTGTATCAGGCATTGTGCTAGGTTCTGAGCATACAGTAGTTAAGTAAGACAAATTCCCTGCTTGTGGAGTACAAACAGTAAACAACAAAAAAAAAAATATTGACAGATTGTGATGAGTACTAGGTGTTCTGATAAAGAACAGGGTCTCTGAGTAGGCAGTATTTAAGCTGAAAGATGGTAGTCATGGTGGTGCTTGCTAGGCACTGTTCAAAGCACCTTGTATTAACTCTTTACATTCAGCAACCTAATGAGGTACATATTTTATCTCTGTTTTTAAAGATGAAGAATCTGAGGCACAATCTAGAGATTAAGTATCTTGGCTCATACAGGTGTTAAGTGATAGAGCAAAAATGGGAACCTAAGCACTCTGGTTTCAAAATCTGTGTTGCTAACTACTATACTTAGAAGGAGCCAGGGGTGCCTGGGTGGCTCAGTCAGTTAAGCATCTAACTTCAGCTCAGGTCATGATCTCACAGTTCGTGAGTTAAAGCCCCACATCGGGCTCTGCACTGACAGCCCAGAGCCTGGAGCTTGCTTCTGTGTCTCCCTCTCTCTCTGCCCCTCCCCCGGCTCACACTCTGCCTCTCAAAAATAAATGAAGATTAAAAAAAAAAAGGAGCCAGCCATGTAAGAAACTTGGAGAGGAGTATTCTAGGTGGAGAGAACAGCAAATGCAAAGTCCCTGAGGCTGAAAGAGCTTGGCATGGTCTAGGAACTGACACAGAGCCAGTGGCACTGGAACATAGAAACTGACATAATGAGGCCAGAGGGCCCAGAGCACACAGGACATGTAGCCACGAGAAAGAGTTTAGATTTATTCTAAATGCTAAGATATCCTTTGAAGTGTGTTAAGCAGGGGAGTGAGATCTGATTTAAATTTTAAAGAATTTACCCAGGGTGCTGAATAGAGGATGGGTTGTCTTTCAGATTTGGTAGCATGATGGTCAAGAGTAACTGCAGTGATGTATTGGAGAAAAGAGCCAAAATAGTGCCTGTGTACCAGGCACTTATTCTAAATTCTAGGGGTGAACCAGGCATAAAGCTCTTGCCTCATGGAACTTAAAAAAACAAAAAAAAAAAGATAATTTCAGAGAATAATACATACTATAAACAAAATATATTAGCCTATTAATTGTAATAGCTGACTCATATTTAATGCTTATTATGCAACAGACATAATGCTAAGTGCTTTCATGTATAAGCTCATTTAATTCTCCCAACAACCCAGTAAGATGGGATATTGTTATCCCCATTTAAAAAAAGGAAAATTGAAGCTCAGAATTTTCCATACAGACCACAAGATATTATCTCTATTTTATATAGAAACTGAGACCCATAACAGTTAAGTCACTTGCCCAGGGTCTCCCAAACAATAAGTGACTTAAAACATATGATTTAAAACTCTATGCTTTCCATCACACCACTTTAAAATCATGACCCTTGACTTAAGGTATATTTTTCTAACCGATTTGCCTTTATATGGGTTTCATTTTGTACTTAACACTTAAACATTTTTTATGCTCTTCCAGAGCCTACTTTGATGACCAATTGGGTCAGTCCAGAAACATCTTGAGAGCCTGGGGGATAGTCCTAAAGAAAAGCCATCAGGTGTCTGATCCCTTGACTAGTTTTCCTTCTCCCTCAACTTCCCCAGCACCATTTTGAGGACATCTCATTTATTTGGCACATGGATCAACCTAAATTCTCATACATCTTAGTTTTTATCAGGTTTGTAAATCCTTCCCAAAGGAGAGGAGAGATACCAGTCCCGACCCAGGAGCTCTGCGTCTTTGTGGCCTTTATTCCTACTCTGGTTTGTGGTCACCAGCTCCTCTCCTTCCTCTTGCATATCCCATACGTACCCATCAGGAGTTATGCTAGAGTCACAGACCTTGATCCAGGTACCAAGCACAAGCTTTTGAGCAAGGCACCCATGAAGTGAAATACTGAATCTGCTACTAAGTTAATGAAGGGATCTTGAGCAAGAGACTTGACCTTTGAGTCTCTGTTTCCTTATACATAACATCAGGCTAATGAATCTTACCTAATAGAATGATGGCAAGAACTACCCTAGAGGAAAAAATAGACACTGTTGGTTCCCTTTCCCTCTTCCTCTCCCAGCCAAGTGGGTGAAATGTCAGTGAGTCACACCCCCCAGGAAGGGAGTCTGTGAGCCACTTTGAGCTGTCATCTCTCACCTGCCACACAGACCCGCCGTTCCTTCTTTCATATATCTGCCTTCATGATGTGCCAACTCCCAGGAATTTACTGTCTTTGATCTATTGTAAGATAAAAGTGTGGGAGAGGGAGAAATACGAATTTTCACTTCAATTAAAGGACATGTCTAGTTCTGAGAAGATAACAAGCCTCATATATTTTTCAGCCGTTTTTCTTTCTTGCTCACAGCAAAACTCCATTGTTTGTGTGCTGTTCTCAGGGCCACCTCTCTCCTCAGGACCTCATTCTGGGTCCTAGTTAGGGTAACCAGTCATCACAGTTCACCCAAAACTGTCACATTGAAAGTCCCAGGCCCAAGAAACCTCAGGAAGTTGGTGGTCCTCACTAACAATGACCCTCTCTCACTATTTGATGCATTCATAGCAGCATATTTTCTGAATCTGGTGCTCTTGGTTGCTACCCAGTGCTTGGTAACCTAGGAATCAAATCAAGTATGTATTTAAGGCACTAGCAAGTAGAGGCACCAAAAGCTAAGAGAAAAAAAAAAAAAAAGTAAGGATTACATGTATTTTTTAAAGCATTGAAATAGTTACCATGGGATAAATCAACTTTGATTCACCTCATTATATTTGTTTTAGATCTAATTGTGAATTTTATTTGGGCAGCGGCACCATAATCTTCTCAGCTTACAGTCTCTGAAGGCCTTAAAAGTGGCCTCACTTTGAAGAATTTAAGACAAGAAATATACTTTTATGTTTACCCACATACTATTTCTGGTGTTCTTCATTCCTTCTTCACATCCTGATTTTTTCGCTCCATTTCCCTTCAGCATGAAGAATTTCCTTTAGAATTTCATGAATTGCAGGGGCGCCTGGGTGGCTCATTCGGTTAAGTGTACGAATCTTAATGTCGGCTCAGGTCATGATTTCACAGCTTGTGGGATGGAGCCCCATGTGGAGCTCTGCACTGGCAGTGCAGAGCCTGCTTGGGATTCTCTGTCTCTCCCAGCTCAGCCCCGCTCCCCTGCTCACATGTGCATACTCACTCTCTCTCTCTCAAAATAAATAAACAAACATTTAAAAAAAAAAAAAAGAATTTCATGTATTGCAGACCTACTGGTAACAGCTTCAATTGTCTGAAAATATCTTTATTTTGCCTTCACTTTTTAAGGATATTTCTTCCACTGGATATAGAATTCCAACTTGAATTGTTTAGCATTTTAGAGCAATCATTCCATACTCTGACTTACATTGTTTCTGATGAGAAACAACCATCATTCTTATTGTCGCTGCCCCAAATGTAATGTGACCTTTATTCTCTGTTTTTAGGGTTTTCTCTGTTTTTCAACAGTTTGACTACAGTGTTCATAGTTGTGGAGGATAGGGGAGAAAGAACACATAGGTCTATTCAGCAGTATTAGCAATGTTTTAGTACTTAGGTTTGGTTCTATTGATCTTCAAAAACAAAAGAGCCAGTTATTTTACCGGCTGAATGAGTTTATTCTGGAATAGTAGAGGTATTGCACTTTGGGAACAAGCAAACTATGGTAAACCATTGGCACATGTGCAAAACAGAGAGGGGCTTGCTTTTATAAAGAGAGAGGAGGAAGCTGGGAGGGGCTTTTCAGCTGAGTTCTCCTTGGCTGAGTTGTTGCTGGGCCAGGAGAATTCTTCCTTTTTCCTGCTGGGGTATGTAAAGTAAGATTACTGTTGAGGAATGCTAGGTCTGCTTCTTACAAGTGACTCCATTTTAAGTGAGGTTTCCTTTATTTTCACAGTTGGGTTGGGTTGTGGGTTCACAGATGTTCATTTTTATTCTGCTTTATAATTTACATATGTTACATAGTTTGTTATGTTACACAGTGAAATCACAAATTTGTATGTAACTAAAATTTTAAGAGTGATTGAATGGTGAAAAATGGAGACACAAGCTCCTGCCATAAATCTGCCTGTGAATGTGGAGCGGGGAAATAGAATAGCGGCTGGAATAGCATAGGCGATAAAGATACAAGGTTTTGTTTTATTTCATATGGGAATGGCTACAGCTTTCTTGATGCTAATGCAATGATCCAATAGAGAAAAGGAGAAGGAGAAGGTGCAGGAGAGGGAGAGAAAATAGAAAAGATGGTCCCTGAGTCAGAGGGGGCATGGGGTCCAGAGCACATGTGGAGGTAGCCTTTTGAGAGGAAAAAGAAAACTCACCCTGTAGCATGGAGGAAGATGGAGAAGGTCGAGAAGATGGGTGCTAAAGCAAGTAGGATTAGAAGTTTGGCGGTAAGGTTTCCCATTTGATGAAAGCTTCTATTTTCTTATCTTCTGTTCTCTGTAATGTCTCAGGCCCTGTCAGCAAAGTGAGAGTCGGGGAAGGGAGGGCAGGAGCCTTGTCCTGTACCCTCATTTGGGAATTTCATCTATTCTGCCTCCTCCTAAGGCTGGCCTTGGCCCTGAAGATTGAAGAGAAGCATTTTGAGAGGCTGCTGGGCTCTTCCTAAGGAGTGTCCTAGGACTGCTGTGCTATAGCTAACCTGCTGTAGGGCCAGGCACACAACTCATCCCTGCAAAAGGAAAGAGCTTGTAAGTGCTGGCTCAGCTGCTCTGGCCTCACCATCTAAGGGAAGGCCTAATCCTTCACTCTAAGTTGAAATGATGCCCCAGAGCCCAGGAACCTCCCAGACAGTCTCCACTTCCAGCATCCGTGAAACAGGTTTTTTTCCTGCTCCTTCCCCAACAGTATAGTCGATCTAGGTCTCTGTGTGACATTAGTCAGTCAAGTCTTCTGATCTTTCTGAGTCTGTTTCCTCATTTGTCAGATGGGATTATCAGGCCTAACAGGGAAGTTGTAGAATGCCAAGTGCCACACAGAGAGGGTATAGAGGCCAGCCCTTAGCTCTCCTAGTCATGACTGCTTCATCTCCGGTTGTCACCTCTTCCAGGAGGGGAGGAAGATGGGAGGACTGCTACACAGTCAACCAGTGGCAGTTTCATATTACTTGTGAATCAGGTTCTGCTGCCTCTGCTTTCTCTTACCTCTCCGGATAAAGTACCTCTTCACTGGGACAGCTTCTTGGTATTTATGTAAAGTTACTTTTTTTGTTGTTTTGTTTTTTGTTTTTTACTGTAAAGTCACTTCTGATTCTGTTTGCTTAACTGCTTGTGGGCAAACTAGTTTTATCAACTTCCTTAAAGGGGAGGAAGGAGGTAGAAGATGAGACAGCAGTATTTTACATCCTGTTTTCCCCAGGTTTATGTCCTTTGCTCTTGTAGATGTTTCTTTGGGAAAATCTCAACCACTCCCAAATACTTCAGTTATTATTTACAGTTTGACGACTCTCAGATCCTTATTTTCAGTCTAGACTTCTTTTCCATGCTACAGACGCACATGGATCCAACTGTATCCTGGCCATCTTTTCCTTGATGTACCTCAGACAGTTCACTATGTCCCAGACTTGAACTTGTCACCTTCCTTTGCTTCCCCCACTGTGCCATCTGCATTCCTTATCTCTGTAAACCCAACTACTATCATGTGGCTACTTCTGCCAGAAGCATAGATATCATCTTCCCATCCTCTTGCTCCTTTATCCCCCGTGACCTGACCGAGAGCCAATCTGCTACCAGGGTCTGTTAATTCTACCACCTTTTGTATCTACTCGCTTCTCACCATCCCATTATCTAGTCTCAGTCATCTTCCTCATGACTCTTTCTGACTAGTCTCAGTCATATCCACTCTTTCACACCACTGGAAGGGAGAGGGACTCTTCAAGGTTGCCACATTGAAAAACCCATATTCTTAAACCACTTATCAAATCTGAGTGCCCAATTTATTTGACCTCAGCGGCATGTAACATAATTGATCTCTCTCCTTTAAACACTTTCTTCACTTGTTTCTAAGGCATCAGTTCCTCTTGGTTCTCCACCTCCCTCATGGTTGCTTCTGCTCAGCTACCTTTACTTGTTCTCCCTTACTTCCCCTACTTGGTAATATAGGAGTCACCCAGGACATAGTCTTTATACTTCAGTCTTTGCATTTGCTTTCTAGATGACCCCATCTGATCTCAAAGCTTCAAGTCCCCTCTGTTTGCTGACAACTGCTGATGGTTATCTTAGCTCGCATTTCTCTTGTAAACTCTAGACTCATATGTCCAACTGCCTACTCAGCAGCTCCATTTGGATATCTGAGATACTCGAATGAACACTCACTTCAGATTTTATTCCTCAGATCTGTTCCTCAGCCTTCCCCATCTCAGTTAAGCAGCTACTCTATGCTTCTAGTTCAGTTGTTCAGGCCACAACCCTTGGAATCACCTCCAGTGCCTCTGTTTGCAGTCCACCAAGAAATTCTGGCAGCTCTGTCTTTAAAATATATCCAAATCTAACTATAGTAAAACCTTGGTTTGCAAGCATAATTCATTCTGAAAACAAGCTTGTAATCAAAGCACTTGTATATCAAAGTGTATTTCCCCATAAATAATCAAAACTCAGATGATTTGTTCCACAACCCAAAAATATTCATATAAAAATGATTTCAGTATTGTAACATAATACAAAATACAAAGAAAATACAAAATATAAAGAAAAATAAATTAACCTGCACTTACTGTTGAAAACTTCATGGTTGGTGTCAGGGAGACAAGAGAGGAGGGTTATTGTGTAGGACAACTTTCACTATCACTAACAGAATCACTGCTATCTATTGGCTCAGTGGAATATTTTTCTTTTTGGGCAACAGGAACTTATCCAATGACACTTGCTTTTGTCTCCTTTTGAGGAGGCAATGTGACATTGCATTGTCGTTAAACAGATTCATCACTCACACTGCTACAGCCTTGTTCAGGTTCTTTCTTTTCTACAAAATTTTGCACTGTTTTTCCACATTTTACACATCTCCCTAATCTCATGTGAAGTGAGGGATTCCTCCGCCTTTTTCTCCTCCTCTGCAGACGAGATGCAGACATAGACTTCTTATAAAATCTTGCAATTTCGGCCACTCGTGTAACTCGTTTGTACTTCTTGATGATTTCCTTTACTTAAACTCCACCATAATCATCTCCTTCTTACTGCCTTTCTTTCCAGCCTTTTTCTGCATGGGGGCCACTGTACATGCTCACATGGATGTTGACTATAGTACAGTATTAATAAACTTGTCATATATTGTATTTAATGTAACTGGCAATAAGGCAGCAGAGGAAAGGGTCTCTCTCTGCAGACCCCTGACCTAGAATGAAGCAAAGCATTCCTAAGGTTACTCTTGTATGGAAAAGCAAAGGACGGTCCATGGGTGCTTTGAAGTGACAAAAAATACACTAGTGCCAGTTGTGGGCACCTTCCAACATTCTGAAAAATCACTGATTTCTGCCAAACACTGCGGCCTGAGACCAAGCATCTGAGCATGGATCACCCACAATCCCACAGCGAGAGAGGGAGGAGAGACACAGAACCATTGGCTCAGTTGTGATGTGATGTTCGGCGTCATGTGCTACTTGTATTGCAAGACATTGCTCATTTATCAAGTTAAAATTTACTAGAAAGCTTTGCTTATCTTGTGGAACGTTCTCAGAACAAGTTACTCGCAATCCAAGGTTTTACTGTATTTGTCACGACTCCAGCCATTTCCACCCTGATCTAAACCACCATTACCTCTTGTCTAGATTATTGCAGGAGTCTCCTCACTTGCCTGTCTGCTTCTGCTCTTGCCTCTGGCAACCCACTCCCCATACAGCATCTGTTAACCTTTTAAGATGGTGAATAAATCATGTGACTTCTCTGCTTGGAACCCTCTAGTAACTTCTTATTGGTGACTAGGAGAGCCAGAATTGGGCCTGAGGACATGGAGACCAGAGTGTAGGAAGGTAGTTTGGGCCTCAAACTTGAAATATACATCTTCCGGCAAATTAAAAAGCCATAGTCCTGAGTTCGGTGCAGGAGAAGACGGAAGGCCCCTTCCCTCAGGACCTCATAGTTCCCCAGGGGAGCCAGCTTTATATCTCAGTCCACCAACTCCATCAAGTGTCCGTCATGCTTAAAGAACAGGACCTGGTACTACAGGCTTTGCCTTCAGAGAGCTGACAGTTCCTAGTGGCCTCCAAACCACTCACTTTCTAAATGATATTAGCCTACAGTAACAAATAAAACAAAACAAAAAGAATGAATATAGGGAAAGGAAGACAGCCACAGGAGTGGCTTGCGTAGAATTCAGCAGAGATGAAGGAAAGGCTTTACAAGCTGTGGATCTGGAGAAAAGAAACCTCTCAGAGAATCAACAGATTTGGCAACCTGGAGGTACAAGCAGTATATGCTAGGGAGGAGGTCAGAGGTAGCGAAAGATTGGACTGGACCAGAATAGGGTAGGATAGGAATCAGATGCAAAGAGCAAAAGCAACCTGTCACCTGAGCCTTGGTCTCTGCCTGCCTACATGGCAGTTCCTTACCATGAGATGGGCCCTGTCTTGTTCTTGGTCTTGCTGTCTAAAGTCCAGGCTCTACATACATCATGAATGAGCCCTCAGATTTTTTTTTTTTTAATGCTTTTTTATTTTTCAGAGACAGAGTTGGGGAGGGGCAGAAAGAGAGGGAAACAGAGGATCTTCGCAGGCTCCATGCTGTCAGTGTAATGGGGTTGGAACTCACAAACTGTGAGATCATGACCTGAGCCAAAGTCCAATGCTTAACCAACTGAGCCACCCAGGTACCCCAATGAGCCCTTGGATTAGCCACAGGCATGGGGTCAGGTGCTCTTCCTGAGGAGTGTTGTTCCTGAGGAGTGAATGTAGGAGGCAGGAAGTCAGAGGCAAAGCCAGGCACAAGTGTACCCTTGAGAGCCTTGAGTTGTCTACTGCCCCCCACCCTAGCGTTCTCACCTCCATTCAGCCAGATCCCACAGCATTTTAGACATCACTAGGGATCAAAGTGCTTGGCCAGCTGGGGAGCTGAGAGTCAGCAAACCTGGTTTCTTGCCCTGACTCGGCTGCTGGGTTTCTGAGGAATCTTGGGCATGGTCTCTCCAGAGGCAACACAGACTTAATTTGTGACTATATTTCTCTCTTCTCTCCTACCAGGCAGTTTTGTACAGTGGCAAGAAGGGTGGCCTATGAATCTAGGAAGCCTAAGTTTAAACTTCAGCCACTTATTAGCTGTGGAACCTCCTGGGGCAAGCTATCTAACTTTTCTGTGCTTTGGTTCCTTTATCTGAATAAGGGGCACCTGGGTGGCTCAGTTGGTTGTGTCCGACTCTTGGTTTTGGCTCAGGTCACGATCTCACAGTTCATGAGATTCTTGCGGTCAAGCCCATGTCGGGCTCTGCATGACAGCACAGTGCCTGCTTCAGATTCTCCCTCTCTCTCTCTCTCTCTGCCCCTCCACTCACTCACGTGTGTGTTCTCTCTCTCTCAAAATAAATAAGTCCACTTTTTTAAAAAAATGGGCATAAGAGACTTGCCTCCTAGGATTTGTTTTGTGTAGGATTAACTGAGTAAGAGATGTAAAGTACAGTTATTCGTGGCACATAAGAGAGAACTATATGAGTATTAGTTATTGTTATTTGTATCATCATTATTATTGAAACGTCTTCCCTCTTACATTGTTCCACTTTGGGGGGAACCGGTAGGATGAAATACTAAAAGATGAGGGTGTGATCAAAAGCTTAGGACCAAGAACTGGAAGCTGGGAAGTTAGGCCCCACAGAGCACCCCTGAAATACGGAGAACAGTTTTCAGGGCTGTAGCAGTTGACTGTGCTCAGTTCAGACCCTGAGTTAGAGGCCCAGGATGACACACCACTCCCACCGGAGGGTGACAGATCCCTAGCCTCGGAAGTCTCTGCCCCGCTGGTCTGTGAATCTGAAGACTTTTAAGTCCGCTGCTTTTCTCACAGAAGCCCAAGGAATTTCCCTTCCTCGAGCCAGGAGGCATCTAGGAGATGTACAATCCTGGTTGAGAAACCCAGCCTCTACAAAATCATCAGATCACATCAGCAGGGGCCCAAGGGAACTTCCTGAGCCCAGTGTCCTCTCACCTCAGCCTGTGGTCTGGGCCTGATGGCTGAGATGTCCCTCTTAGGGCAGGAGGCCCTGACATATTGCCTCATTTCTTGGAGCCACTGAGTCCCTAGCCCTCTGCAGGGTGCCAAGAAGAGTCCTAAAGGTCCAAGGGTTTCTGATAAAGGCCACACAAAGCTTTCAGGAGGAGATGAGCTCCCTAGCCAAGGGTGTACAGAAGTCAGGGGAAACAGCCAGAATTGGCTGGTGCCCACCCTGGCCCAGAATGCAGCTTGGCAAGCACAGTGAGGGAAAGGGCCCACAGGACTCTTGGGCGGGTGCTGGGCTCAAGTTGCCTGAGCTACTCTGAGGCCAGAGTCTGGGAGGCACCAGGACCTCTTCCAGGAGTGTCACTTTAACCCTTCCCTCTCGGGAGTCTGGACTTTTGAGCCCTCTCACTGGCAGGGTGTGGCTTCAGAGGGTTGAGAAGTCTTGATTTAGTCAGGCCTCTTCATTCTGTATGGGGGGGGAGGGTGTGAGGACTGAGGCCCAGGGTGAGAGAGTGTGGCTCTAGTCCCTGTGGAATAGGCCTGTTGTCAGGGAAGGCTTCTCAGAAGAAGAATAGGGAGGGACCAGGGGGTGGTGAGGAATGGAGCTCAAAGCGTGGAGCCCAGCCACACTGCATTTGGGCTGGGTGATCAAATTTAGGATTCGCCTCTCAGGGATAGGCCCCTGGTCTCTGTCCTGTCCTCACCTCCCCCCTGCTCCTAGTTGCGGCTGCTGAATCTGCTACTCTCTTTTAGCCTAAGGAAGTCCTAGTCCTAGCCTTCAGAGAAGACCCTGGGAGCCACTCCAAGGGAAGGCACCCAGCCAAGGGGGTGAAAGTTGAGCAAGGCAGGCAGCTGTACTGAGCCCTCACTTGTCTCTGAGGCAGCAATCCGTTGGCAAGCCCACCTAGCCAGCCGGAATCAGGGAGCTGTTTACTTTCAGTTTTCAGCTCTTCCAAAAATTTTGCTTCCAGCTCCTAAATCAGTGTTTATGTCACTTAAGGGAACTCCTCTGGAAAAGAACAAACCTTCAGCCCAGATGCCAGCCCCAGAGGTTCATTGGGCAAGGGGCAATAGAGAGGGGAGAGCTAAGCCAGGCCTGGCCTAGCACTGGGCATGCCTTAGGAAGATACAGGACCTTACTTCTACTCTACCCGGAGTGAGGTCTGAGAAGAGCAAGGCCTCATTTTGCTCTCCGTAGCAGGTGTCAGCTTTAGCTCCAGCTTAGCAAGAGTTGTCCCCGGCCAGAGCCTTGGTCACATCTGAATTGCATTTCAGCTTCACAGTAGACCTGAGGTAAGAAGGCCAAACGGTTCTTAGCTCCATCTGGAAATGAAGATACTGAGACCAAGAAAGACTGTGTCTTGGCATCAGGCAAGTGGACGGTTGGGCTTGGCCACAGACCAGTGTTCATTCCGCTCCACCCCACAGCCTCTTCTCTGAGAAAGTCCCAGGAACACCCTGAAGCAGGGGTGAGTGGGGACACATGCACCTACCACCTTCCTGGGAGCAGGTGCTCTATTCAAGGGCATCCATCGGGGGACTGGAGTGAAGACAACCCAGAACACAGCAGTTTGGATCAGACCACATTTCAGACCAAAGAAGAGGGCTGGCCCTTCCTGAGGAGCTTTTGGAGAAGACACTGTATCACAGGGACCTGGCCAAAGAGGGACCCACAGGCTGGGAGAAGTTCCTGGGTTACAGAGCACCTCCTCTTACATTATCTGCTCATGTTGATCCATTTTCAGATGAGGAAGCCAAGGCCCAGAGAGAAAGTGACTTGCCCAAAGCCACTTGGCTAAGAAGTGGTAGAGCCAGGAGGAGAAACCAACTCCCCAGGACAGAGTTAGCCTCTTGATTTGAGGAAGCCCCAGATTTTCCTGCCACTCTTACTCCTTACTCTGTACATGATGCTTTATTTTCATCCCAGCAGGTTTCTACCTATAACCATGAGACAAACACATCTGACTGAAATAATAGGCTACAGAGGCCTATTCATGTTCATGGCCTGGGTGTCCAGATGCCCGGAAAACAACAGGTCCCCATATTTAAAAGTGGGAGAATTTAATGAGAGAACTGGGTGGATTTGATGGGGGCAGTCTGGGAGCCCCTGCCCTGCTGCTATGCTTGACACCCAGACCACAGTAAAAGCCAGTTCTGTCCTTCAGCTTAGGACAGTAATCACCCCCCACCCCATGCCTACATCCCTGTTCACTGGGAAGGTTAAGAGAAATAAGGTCAGTTCCTCTCCAGATATTCAAGAACTTCCCCCAGCAAGCATCAGCCCCTTTCTCTGGGTTTGTCTTCTCTCCATACCTGCACTCAGCCAAACCCACCCCCACTATTTTCCTAGCAGTTATTTCTTCATATCTCTGCTTAAGCCAGCCTCTACCTGGGAGACCCTTTCTCGTCTTCTTTTTTCAAATTCCACCTTCATGTTGTTTCAGGTCCCTCTTCTTGAAAGTACCCTTCCACAGACTTTACCCCATACAGAACACCCACTGTCCAGACTTCAAGGCCCTTACAGCCCCTCAGTCTGATGATCCTGCTTCCATGCAGACTCCTCCTGCCTCCCTAGGAAACCTGAGACTCCTGCAAATCATAGGCTATGCAGGAGCGGAGGGTGAACTGAGATCATGGAGCCCAGTCACGCTGCAGTGGGCTAGGTGGTCAAATTTTGGACTTACCCCACAGGGCTAGGCCCCTGGTCTATGTGTCTTGTCCCATATTCCCCCCTGTTCCTGGCTACAGCTGCTGAATCTGCTACTCTTCTAGCCCCAAGAAAGTCCTCGTCCTAACCTAGAGGAAGGCAGCCAGCAAGAGGGTGAAAGTTGAGCAAGGCAGGCAGCTGTATTGAGCCTGGGGCCCTGTTCTTTTGTGGGCACCTGGGCACGCAGGGCTCCAGCAGGAACATGGGAGTATTTCAGAGGGACAGTACGTGTAGGGGTAGCCCTACTTCAAGCAACTTCATCTCTGCCCAGTCCCTTCCAAGTTGTGTGTTTGGGGTAACAGCTCTGATGAAAGAACCTTTACTCCTAGTCAAGATGTTTTTTAGACCCTACTGAGGTCAACAAAAGCCAAATGCTGCTGAGTGTGTGTTCTCTGTCTTTCCACACCCCTGCCCTGCCCAGTACACAGAGCCAAGCCCTGTCCCTGGGCCTGGGCCATACAGATAAGGGCCCCCTAGGTTGCTGGGTCCAGGTGTGGGTGCTGGGTAGTTGGCTGAACCAGCCACACACAGTTCAGCTCCAGGGCAGTTGTTGGCCCAGCCAGCAGGTGCAGGCCTGTGCTCATGCTGTGCTATTCTTCCAGTGGAATGACCTCACCCCACCCCCCAGCTCTGCTGAAACTCTGCCCATTTTAGGTATCACCTCTGTGTGAAGCCTCCCCTGTCCATCCTGGCTGTTATGGATTGCCCCTTTCTCTATGCTCCCCAGTTCTAAGCTTCATCTCTGATTGTTAGATATATTGGCGTCTGTCTCTCCTCTAGCCTGAGCAGCCCTGTGGGGACAGGAACCGGGGGTACCTATTGTCCTTAAAAGGTGATCAGGTTGGATGGATCTTAGGCTCCTGAAAGGTTTGC
Source organism: Lynx rufus (assembly GCF_022079265.1). Taxonomy (NCBI): domain Eukaryota; kingdom Metazoa; phylum Chordata; class Mammalia; order Carnivora; family Felidae; genus Lynx; species Lynx rufus. Next base: position 58,108,520 of record NW_025814897.1, read on the forward strand.
TGAGTCACCAACAAAGGTCTTTTGATGTTCATCTCATGAACTGAGGTACTTGGCCCATCCAGAGATGGAGAACTAGACCCATTAGAGCCTCTCCAAAACAGAATGCTTCTCTCCTGGCAGATGAGGACACAAGAGACAGGGGACCATGCTCTTAGGCCTGTTTTCCCATCTGGCTTACAGAACAAACATCTCCCTAGTCCCCTTTCACTGCAGCAGAGAAAGAAATGGAAAGTAAGATACAGCTGGTGACCCAGAAGATCCATCTGCAGTGTAGCCTTGGGGACTGGAATGGGATTTGGTGTCACCTCTAAATCCTAAATAGCTCATGAAATAACAGGCGTGCATCTTGGGAGTAAAGAGGGGAATATGCAGACTTAAAGTGCTGCTGAGCCCCTGAGAGGATTTGACTTAACCAAGGGCCTGGCACATGGTAGGCCAACAACCACTGGTTCTAGAATGAGTGAATAAGATGTTTGCTGCAAGAGGCAGTCTCCTCCCCATGCAATTTAAACCTCTGGTCACCAAGGCTTGGTCCCACCCATTCACTGGTCTAGCAGTTAACCACGCTCCTGTCTTGGACCTGGCCCAGTTGGAGTCGCAAGCATCAGACCCAGTCCATGTCTTGCAGGAGCACTGGGCAACTGGCCTACCATGGCCTGAGGCATTATGGGGTACGGGTACCTCTCATAGTTTAGAAGAAAGAACTACAAATGTGAGCAAAGGGTGGGTTTCCTTTTTTCCCTTTTAGTCTAGGTCTGCCTAGAAGACAGGGAGCTGTATCTTCTCCACTCTACTGGGCATGCCCAGCCCCTAGCACTGCTTTGTTCTTGGTTCTCAGTTAACCCTACCTGTGGGCTGTCAGTGCTGAGGGTTTGCTCAGGTTGTATACACTCCTTTAGAGGTTAGCATTTAGAATTCCAGGGCAGGCTACATGCTGTGAAGTCAGCCAAGTTTGCCTGTGGTGACAACTCCCATCTCCTTTCAGCACTCTCTCTTCCCCTACTAGGCTTCCACCTCCTCCCTGGGACCTTGCTGTCAGCCAGCTACCTGGGGTGACTTTTCTGTACAGCTTTGAGCTCCTTCAGGGCAGGAACCTGGCACCAAAAATAAAGGGGGGGGGGTGTTGAACGAGCAAAAGAGTAAGTTATAAAGGCATCCAGAAGACCACAATGGCATAACCCAAATGTACACTAAGACCTTAAAGAGGAATTAGTGATACCCTGTCAGCCCAAGGCAGGAAAAGTTTGGTAGCAGGGCCATGGGTATGCCCTATGTCAGTCACCTGGCAGTTCTAGGAACTCCCAGTGGCCATACAGAGAGTGTATTATTCACCAACATCTTCCCCCTGGCAGTTAAATATATTCCCAGGTCACATGTGGAACAATTACAACTCAGAAGACAAATGACTTACCTAGATTCATTCAGCAAGAGAAGGGACGAGGCTTTAAACCTGTCCCGGAGGATACTCCTCCAGAGGCACAGAAAGAGTCTGAGCTAGGGTTCACATCTTGGCTCTGCTACTCCAAACTATGCGACCTTGAGTTTATTTAGCCTGAACTATAGTTTCCTCTCTGTGGCCTGCGAATGATGTACCCACCTACAGGGTAGAGGTGAGGGTTAAACAAGATCAAGTACGTGAAGGACTTTGTAAACCAGTCAGCTCTATGTCAATATTAGCCAAAGGACCAAAAGATGACAGTAATCAAAGTCATTTCTTGGAGGTGCCATATCCTCAATGCTAACCTAGCTGACTTCTTCCTCTCCAGGACAAGAGTGAGGCCTCCAGCAGACCCTTGTCTGGAAGGCCTGCTCGTCCCAGACCTAACTCGCTGCCTCCCAACCTGCCTGAAGAAGAAACTCGCAGGATCGCACGGATATTTTCTTCCCAATACTCCCAGAAAGACTAATGCAACCTGAGAGACCAAGGGAAGGACCCACCTGTCCACCTGCCCTCGGCCTTGTCCAGCTTGCATGAGGCACGAGGTCTGCTTCCTTCAGGGCTGTGAGACCCCTGAAACCATCACCAGCCTCGCCCATGGGTGCCTTGAGACCCATCCAGCACAGACTGGAGGAACGTCCCAAACCAGCCCAGTGTCCACCTGCCAGGATTTCAGCTTCTTCCTTCTATAGTGAGGCAAAGGCTAGGAACAAAACGGACTCCAGTGCCCAAGTGGAATCATCCATCTTTTGACCAAGGGACCTGAGCAGGCATCTTTTGGCTGAGAAACTCTTTCCAATGTCCTTGGTAGCCTGCTGCTGACCTGAGGCAACCTTCTGCCTGAATATCATGGGCCACTTTTGCCTTAAAGTTAGAACAAGGTAGAGGAGGGAGTGAAGATTGTGTGCATCATGCATAGCCAAGGAAATCCTAGGGCCGCCTCCATTTGACTTGCTTAGGAATAAGCATATTTTATAGCTATAAATTATTTTATGCTGTGTTAAACTAATCAATAGAAAAGGAGAGGAGAATCACCTCCTTTAGACTTTTTAATCTGATTATCTTAAATTCTAACCATGCTTTTAACTTATTGTTTTTACCCAGCTCTGAAGGTCATTATTCCTACCTGTGTTTGAATAAAATCATATTGGTATTTGTATTTTGTACACAGCTGTCTTCTGGGTTGGCCACTGGACTGGGGTATTAGGAATCCATTTGTGCTCTAACGGCCAGAGGAAAGCTTGAAAACCATAGTCCTTTCAGCTCACCTGGAACTGGGGGCCCGGGTCACCATGAGACTTCGGAACTTCCCTTCCCCAAAGGTCAGATTGGTCCAGATTAGGATGACACCTTTTGCCTCAAATCTATCAGCAAAGTGGAGAGGTCTGCTGGAATAGGTCTCAGAATCCTTGACCTCTCTAGGATGGGTAGCTCTGGCTTAAGATTGTCAGACTCTAAACGTTTGAGCAGCTACTGTAGACGGGGCCTGTGGGGAAGATAAGAAAGGGGCAAAGATATGCAGAGTGGTGACTGGGAGAAAAGGTTGGAAGAGAACTAAAATGGAGGCCCCGCTCTCCCAAGCACAGTGTATTTCACTTAGTCCTCAAAACAACTCTATAACCTACATACCATGATTCCCATTTTAGAAACTGAAACTCACTGAAGTCATTTGCGTCTTTATGTAGCTAGGAATGAATCACCACACAAAACATTTTCAGAGATGTCACAAGGCTTCTGCACACAGGGTATAGCCAGTGAGTGCTCTGAATTGGGGGAATTCATGGAGAAAGACCATGTGGGCTAGAGCAACCAAGGAAGGCTTCCTAGAAGAGTTGAGTCTGCAGATGAGCCCAGAGAGAGAACCAGGAGGGCACTTAGGGCCACAGACCGCTAGGGATAGAGAAGAAGCCGGTCTGACCCTGCCACTTCCCTGACAGGTCCCTTCTGGCTTGACTGTCCTCCCATCTGAGACTGTTGCCTCAGCTGTAAAACACAGATAATAATGCTTCAGAGGTTTGTTGTGAAGATTAAACGAGATGACATTTGTGAAAGTGCTTCGCCCGCACTTGGCACTTAGTGGAAGCTGAAAAAATGTCAGCTCCTCCCACTCCTCCCCCATTGTCCTGGAGCAAACCAGCAGATGGGCAAGCACACCAACTCTGAGACAGGCAGGACGTACCCTAGGGGGCACAGGGTAATGCAGGAACCCTGAGGCGGCACAGGGTGCCCCCTCATCAGGGAAGTGCCCTCAGACCAAGCTGGTGCCCTTCATTTGTTCATCTCGTCCCCCAGCCTTCGGCCCGCCACTCACCCCCTCCCCAGTGCCTCCTCTCAGGTCAACAGTGGGAGCTTTCAAGGAAGGGGGAAGGGGATGCTCCACCACCCTTGAGGCCACACAGAACCTACAGAGGGGTAGTCGGGCTCAGGCCTGAGGGGTTAAGCCTCAGGTGAAGAATATTCCTTCCAAATCCTGCTGCAGCTCCTGTAAATAACCTGATAGGGGTCAAGTTAGGATAAGGCCACAGGAGGACACAGGGTGCTCCCACCCAGGCGGCTCCTCCTACCCAGTCTCAGGGCAGCCCCCAATGACAAAGGCACCCCAACGGTCTGAAAACCACCACCTCAACTTACAAAAAGTGTGTTATTTACCAGTATCTTCTCCCTGAAAGTTGGATCTCTTTCCTGGTGACAACTCAGAGGTGAAAAGCCTTGCAGGCCATGCAGCGTGGGTTAAGGGAATGAGGTACATATCTGACAATAGGTACAGTCCCCCTTGCTTCCCATCAGGCACTTACTGCCTCTGCAGAGCCCTGAAAATGGGTGTTTCTGATCACCAGATGCTGGATGATCCCAGCCCATTGCAGCCAACCTTGGAACTTCAGCGCCTATTGGATTCTGGGGACAGGGAGCCAAAGCAGACACACCTGGCCCTGTCCTCAAGAAGCCTCCCAGACCAGGGGCACCTGGGTGGCTCAGTCAGCTAGGCCTCCAACTTTGGCTCAGGTCATGATCTCATGGTTCATGAGTTCAAGCCCTGCGCTGGGCTCTGTGCTGACAGCTCAGAGCCTGGAGCCTGCTTTGGATTCTGTGTCTTCCTCTCTCTGCCCCTCCCCCACTCACACTCTGTGTGTCAAAAATAAAGAAACATTTAAAAAAAAATTTTTTTTTTTTAAAGAAGCCTCCCAAGCCAGTGTAAGCTGAGTCCTCCCTCTGAGTACCAGGGTCCACAGCCTCTTTGAGCTCCTACTATTTATCCCTCCCCATATACCCACTGCAATTCACCCACCACCTTCAGGTCAGCATTTCCAGCTGGAGCCCAAAACCTGCTTCTTGATCCCAACCTCAGCAGTCCTAGCAGCCCCTTCCCTGTGTTAGAAATAATACAAGTGCTGGGGCACCTGGGTGGCTCAGTTGGTTAAGCATCCAACTTCGGCTCAAGTCATGATCTCACAGCTCATGGGTTCGAGCCCCGCATCAGGCTCTGTGCTGACAGCTCAGAGCCCTGGAGCCTGCTTCGGATTCTGTGCCTCCCTCTCTCTCTGCCCCAACCCACTCACATTCTGTCTCTGTCTCTCTCAAGAATAAACATTAAAAAAAAATTTTTTTTTTAAAAAAAGAAAAGAAATAACACAAGTGCCTGTGCTGCTGATGTGAGGGGCAGGGCCTGGTCCAAGGAAGAGGACACAGCCCTGGCTCTGCACTTGACTGTCTGGACTTGTGACCACTTGCCCTGTGGCCATGACTCTGTGCCCAAGTCCAGAAATGGCCTCTGCCCCACCTAGTTAACTCCCTTCCCAACCTCCTCTCCTTCTCCTCTCCTGTCCCCCTACCCTCCTCTTTCCTATGCCACCTGGGTCCCAGGTTCAGATGGGCCCCACCCTCCCCCTCAGTGCCTACCGATGGAGCCTATGGTAGGAGCTGCTGGGGACCCTCCCTGCTGTGCTTCACACACCTTCCCCAGCTCCCTTTGGCTCCCTTCAGCAGTGTCCATGCTGAAGCCTTCAAGTGTCACGTCAGAGACGGTAATGGTCACGGCAGATAGGCCCAGAATATGATGTTATTATAATTTAATTGGACCCTGCCACATACTAGCGGTATGACCTGGGTAAGTCCTTGTGTCTCCCTGAGACCCAGTTCTCTTCTCTGTAAAATAAGCATTATAAATGTTAGGATCCTCAGCAATCAAAAGGAATGAAGTACTGATACGTGCTCTAACAGCAGATGCACCTTGAAAGTATTATGCTAACTGAAAAAGCCAGTCACAAAAGGCCACATATTGTATGGTTTTATTTATATGGAAGATTCAGAAATCTACAGACAGAAAGTAGATTAGCAATTGCCTGGGGCTAGGTGGAAAGGGAAAAGGGGAGTGACTGCTGATGTAGCCAGGGATTTGGGGGGGAGTAAGGGGAGATTGGTGAAAATATTCTAAAATTGTGATGATGGTTGCATAACTGAACACTAAAAACCATTGAATTGTACCCTTTAAATAGATGTATTGAATGGAATGTGAACTATATCTCAGTAAAGCTGTTATTAAAAAAAAAACAACAAAAACTTAGAATCCTATTAGTACCTACCTCATAGGATTGTAAAAAATAGAAATAACATATGCAAAGTATCTAGCACATAGTAGGCACCAAGAAATGACCATTACTATCATTGTTAATGTTGGGAGGTCCAGGAGAACCCTGCCCAGCCTATCGTGAGTGGCCGTGACCTTTGAATTCTCAGGGGTGACAGGTCCAACCCCTATCCCCATATATACCCTTTGTTACCTGAGGTAGCTCTCTCAGCAGCTGGAAGGAGCTGTTTTTAAGAACCTCGAGTCAGAGGAACTAAACCAGATCTGGAACTCTGACCTTTCCCCTCACCGCCCTCCACTCACTGGCCAGCCAAGTCTTGTCAAGTGATCAGGCTGTCAACTAGTTTCTCTAGGGTAAGGTTTCAGGTCAGCTGGAGTGTATAAAGATAGGTGCCAAGACAGAGGCAGCAGAGACAACAGTGAATGGCGAGGGGGCAACGAGGTCCCTGCTGCCGCCTCCTGGGATGGAGCGCTAAGGAGTCTTAAGGAGGCCCTGTGCTTCCCCTGCCCTGGCTGGACTCACAGGTAAGACCCCTTCCTCCACCACCACCGTTCTGCCTTTCACAGCAGCTTACAGAGAGTAGCCGGGAGCTATCGGGGATCGCTAGCCTGGATCACTACAGACCCGGTAGATTTCCTTACGCCCCCACCTTGTCAAGAGGGGGTAACTGCAATGAGGGCACCGTAGCAGGGCTGAGGCTCAACCCCAACCCCTGTGTCACTCACTCCCCCCTTTTTCTGCTGGCTGCCTCCTCTGTGATTTTGCAAATCCCCATAGATAAGAAGTGGCTTTCTCCTTAGTCTGGCCCAGAATCCCCAGACTTCCTCCAGAGCATTAAGTCCTCTCCCCATAAGCATCCTGGGACCCCTGTCCTGAGTAGAGATGATGGGGGCACCTCTGGCCTGAGGCCTGACCCAAGTCGCATAGTGGGAGGTTACAGAGCCCAGGGACCTCTACTCGGGTGGCTTCTTCAGCGGGGATGATATGGAGACTTTGCCAGGAGGGTGAGATCAGGCAGGGCATCTCAGAATGGGGTCCTCTGACCCCTGCTTCAGAGCTGCCGTGGAAAACAGATCCCCAGGGCCCAGCCCAGATCTGAATCAGGATCTCTGGTGTGAAAGGCCTCTGAGAATCCACCCTGTAAACAAGCAGCTCCGGGGATCCTGAGCTCTCCCTGAAGCCTAGGGCTCTGGACAGTGGAATGGGCACAGGTGTCAGACAGACCTGGGCTCCAATCCCAGCCCCATCCCTTCAGTCTTATGACTAGCTGAAGCCTTCAGCAGCTGAGGTCCCTTGTTTATGAAGTGGGAATAATTGTGACAACTACCTTATAGCCTTATAAAGGGACTGAGTTAGTCAATACCTATAAAGCCCTGAGCACTGTGCCTCATGCAAGAAGCACTGAGCAGACATTAACGGCGCGCTGCTATGGTAGGCTGTGCAGCTGGAACATCCCATCCCTCAAGTGCCCCCACAAAGACACCGAGAGAAGATTCTGCTCTCAACTTCACCTTTGTCAGTGGCAAAGTTCTGTTGGCTGCTAGGTTTCCTCACGTATCAATTTAGGAGGCTGGAGTAAAGGGGGAAGGAGGCTGGAGAGCAGTGACCTCAGAGCAGCCCCTACCCGAGTCTACCATGGTGGCTTCCCTCTCCACCACAACTTGACCAATGAAAGTTCTAGAGCCCTCCCATCAAGGTATGGCTTTTGACTTGTGTCCATGCCTGTCCATTCTGCCTCTCATGAGTGGCTCAGGACTGCCTCTAGAGTAGGCTCCAGCTTCACCCATGGCCGCTGCTCTTGCCTGAATTGAGGCTCCAACATCTCTTGCTGCATCATTCCAACAACCTCCTCACTGCTCTGTGTCTCCGATCTCTCGTTCTGGTCCAGCCTTAACATTTGCACCAGCATGCTATGAACACAGGTCTGATGGTGTCATTCCTCTACTTGACAGCCACCAACCACTCCCCATTCTCTGCTAGATTCAGTACAGCCCTGGCATTCAAGACCCTCCACCGAAGAACACTGTGGGCTTCTCTGATTTCCCATTTCTCCACTTCAGCAAGTAGGGTTCCTTGGTCAGCTGGTCCTCCCTGGGACCCTCTAGCCGTGGGCCATCCCTGTACCAGGCTACACAGAGAAGCAGGATAAGTATACCATACCCCGTCCTTGCCTTTGGGGATCCCTATCTAGAGGGGAAACCATTGCAGTTAATGAGTTAATCAACAAGAAGGTGTGTGACTAGAGGCAGCGGGGGCAAAGGAGTTTCTGGACACTTCAGCCTCCCCACCTCCCCCCCCAAACCAACCCCCAGGCCTGGGGAAAACAGGCCTCCCCAGGAAGACCCAGCCCATTAGGCAATACCCATGAAGTGCTCCCTGTTGGCCCAGGTACATCACAAGGGACATGGGACTTTGTTCTGAATAAGGAGGGGAACTGGATAGTTTTAAAACAGGGAATTGACACGATCTGACTTCTGTATGCTTGGACACTAGGTTAGGTCCCCATCCAGAAAACCTCCTCCTGCATCTGCCATTTGGGCCTAACATTTAGAATCGATGCATGATTCCCTTTACGGCTCAGTGACCACTAAAATGCATACAGTCATCCTATGTAAATCATACATCAAGTTTAAAAAATAAAAATAAAATTGTAAATGTAACCTCATGCTTGGAAAATAAAAATAACGCATCCTCTTCCTCCGGGCATGATTTAACAGTTGTCCATCCACACTATGACGCAGACTACCAGGCTGGGATCTGCTGGCTGGTGAGTTCCAACCTCAGCCCTTCTTCCTCTATCCCACCTCCTTAACTCCCTGGATGATTCAACACCTATCTGCAAGCTCCTTGAGGGCAAGGGCCAAACATGATCCATTCCATATCTTTCCTTCCCTAGTGCCTACTGTAGTAGTCAAGAAATACCTGATCATTAAGATAGTCACTTATACCTTAGCATGAAATTGAACATCTGTTTCTTCTTAAGAACAGGCTTTTCCAGGGGTGCCTGGGTGGCTCAGTCGGTTAAGCGTCCGACTTCAACTCAGGTCATGATCTCACGGTCTGTGAGTTCGAGCCCCGCCTCGGGCTCTGGGCTGACGGCTCAGAGCCTGGAGCCTGCTTCGGATTCTGTGTCTCCCTCTCTCTCCGCCCCTCCCCCATTCATGCTCGATCTCTCTCTGTCTCAAAAATAAATAAACGTTAAAAAAATTAAAAAAAAAAAAAAGAACAGGCTTTTCCAGGGAAAGGTGGCAGCAAGCACAAGAGTTTAGGTGCCATGTAGGGGTAGGGCACAGCACAGGGAGAACCAGAGTTGCAGATAGCAGTCCTGAAAGAAGACCTGAGTGGTCACCCCTATCTTTTGGCGTCCAATTTATCACTGATGAACAGGTAATATATTATTCTCATTTACCCATAGGTTAAATGACATATCCAAGGTCCCACCACCCTTAGTAAGCCATGAAGACAGGGCAGGAGCTCAGGTTTCCTCACCGCAGGATCAGAGTTTTCCTACTGCCCATAGGAAGGCAACGCACACTGTGCCCACCTCATGACTCTATGGGACTGGCCCTGGCTCCAGAGGTGAGGACGCAGAAGGGTTCAGGATCCCAGCACACCAGGTGTATGTGCGCGTTGGGCGCCAGTGGGGTGACCTGCTAAGAAATGTCATCAGCACCAAAAGCTTGATGCACAGAAGCCCAGGTTATAAGAATGCAGGGCTGCCCATGACAGTCTCCCAAGGTAACCACAGCTAAACCAGGACCTTCAGATATAAATGTGCCCCTGGTCAGCCAGCAGCAGTATGGGCAGCCCAGGACAAGTACACACCAGGAGATGAGGCACGTTCCCTTGGCCCAAGACTGATCCTCCTCTGTCTGAGGCGCTCGTCTGCTTCAGCTGAGAAGGGAAGGCCTCGGGGGTGTGGGGCAGGGGTTGCGGGAAGGGCACGTGCTGAGCCAGGCAGATCAGCGGCCACTGCCCCCCAACATTAGCAGCAGGATGTAGCCCCATCTCCCTAGGAGCCCTGGAGAGGCAGAGCAGCAGAGGAGCCCAGGACCCATTTCCCTCCCTCCTCCACGCAGAACATCAGCCTGGGAATCCCACAGTGTTGGGAGGAAACGCCTCTAGTCATAGATTAACCATCTGCAGTGACAGAGAAGGAATCGAAGGCTGGGAAGGATTTTGTTTAAGTATAATAAAAGTATATTCAGGCAGCCTTGCATAAAACGCCTTCATCCAAGCTAACTAGCAGTTTAGGTGAGCCAGGAGGCACATTTATTTTGTTGATTTGGGATAGAAAGACCTGAAGTGGGGAGACTTGGCAGGTTCTCCATACACTTCAGGGGGCAGGTCCTTCCCAGGGGGCAGCCTGATGTGAGGGAAGGAGCACAGGGTGTGGCGTGCAGTCAGAATGAGGTCTGGTCCCTGCCTGAGCCTCAGTTTCCTCCTCTAAAGGATGAAGATCCACCCAGTCAGTGGAGGGAGGAGGAGGAAGGCGAGGATTGCAAGAGTGAACGGATTCTTAAAAGCCAAATCCACACAGCTAAGCATAGCAATGCCCAGGTTTTTCTCTTGCTAAAACCTCTGCCAGTGCTGAACGGAGCCTGGGGACAGGTGCAGATGGCCCAAGTTCCATCTGCCTCCTCTGGCCTGTCTCCTGCAGCCTCCTCCCTGCACTAAAGCTCAGGGCTACAAAGGGGCCTGTCTCCTTGGACCTCTACTGGGCCCTGGAGGGACCAGACAGAACCTTCTGGGACCATGGTTGGACTAAAGCCTTCAGACGTACCTCCCACAACAGCTGTGAAGTTCCTGGGGGCAGGCACAGCGGCCTGTTTTGCTGATCTCCTCACCTTTCCACTGGACACAGCCAAGGTTCGCCTGCAGGTAGGTGCTTTTTGGCAAGGGTCATTGCTCAGATCAAAGGAGGGGCTGAGTTCTCCACCCCAGCTCCCCTCATGTCTGCCAGCATGCTCTTCCTTACACAGAACCCTGAGCAGGCCACTCACTACGCCACTGTTTCAACCCTGCCTCACCATTTCCCCATCACCATCATCCAAGACAAAAAAAATCTTAATCCCTTGGACCCTTCATGGCCTCACAGTAGTCTGTAAACCATAAAGTGTGAAGTAAAAGTAACCATGTGACCTTGGACAAACCGTCAACCACTTGTGGGAAAAACAATCTGCCCTCCATGTGCTCTGAGGGTTGAGCACCACACCGTGTATAACAGCTTATGAGCTATAAACTGCCGCACGAGCCTCAGTTATTTTTACTGGGGATGTGATGGCTGTATAATCATGCTTGTTCTTGAAAACCAGCCCCATCAGGGTGCCTGGGTGGCTCAGTCGGTTGAGCATCCGACTTCAGCTCAGGTCATGATCTCGCGGTCCGTGAGTTCGAGCCCCGCGTCGGGCTCTGGGCTGACAGCTCAGAGCCTGGAGCCTGCTTCGGATTCTGTGTCTCCCTCTCTCTCTGCCCCTTCCCTGCTCATGCTCTGTCTGTCTCTGTCTCAAAAATAAATAAAAACATTAAAAAAAAAAAAGAAAAAAGAAAAAGAAAAAAAGAAAACCAGCCCCATCTGCCCCCTCTCTGCTCATGTCTCTGCCGGGATGTTTCTCAGATCCAAGGGGAGAACCAGGCGACGCAGGCAGCCCGGAGAACCCAGTACCGTGGCGTGCTGGGCACCATCCTGACCATGGTGCGCACCGAGGGCCCCCGCAGCCCCTACAACGGGCTGGTCGCTGGCCTGCAGCGCCAGATGAGCTTTGCCTCCATCCGCATCGGCCTCTATGACTCTGTCAAGCAGTTCTACACCCCCAAAGGATCGGACCGTGAGTGTCTGGTATCTTGTAGACACCGAAGGGGTGGGCAGAAGCATACTCAAGGCTAGTGGGTCAGAGATGAGGGCAGTGCAGACTCAGAGGCAGAGCTGGGGCATGGGAGGCTGATAACAGACACTCATGAGGAGGCCGAGCCACTGTCAGGAAAGCTCTAGAAGCCTGGCCTAGAAGAAGAGGCAGGCATCAGGCAGGGGCAGCTCCCCAGAGAACAGCATCAAGTCCAGAGAAGGGCTGGGTGGCAGAACACCGGCCCACTCTCTCTCCTTCTCTCCAGACTCCAGCATCACTACCCGGATTTTGGCAGGCTGCACCACAGGAGCCATGGCAGTATCATGTGCCCAGCCCACGGACGTGGTGAAGGTCCGATTTCAGGCCAGCATACACCTTGGGGCTGGGAGCAGCAGGAAGTACAGCGGGACAATGGATGCCTACAGGACCATCGCCAGGGAGGAAGGGGTCAGGGGCCTATGGAAAGGTAGGTCTGGACTCCAGGCTCAGAGGGCCTTGGGCAGAGCATTCCCTACCCTAGGGCTAGGGCAGAGTACTAGGCAAGGAGAGATCTCCAAGCATGGTGTATTCCAGTGATTCTGAAAGAACAACCCAACCAAAACTGTCACACTGCCCTGCCACAGTACCCCAAATTCAGTTCAACTTGTCAACCTTTCAGCGTGCACAGGCTGCTGTGAGGGAGACAGAAATTAATAGAAGACACTTTCCACAGCCTCGTGGCTCTCACAGACAGAGATAAGCCATGTCGAGGAACAGCATTCCACAGGGGAGGATGTGCTAGGTTCATACAGAGGTGTGGGGCCAGAGGCAGGAGAGGCCATGTAGTCTCCAGGGGTGGTGACGGAAGGTGATGCTTAAACTGGGCCTCAAGGCTCAGTGGGCTCTAGATGTGTGGAGATGGAAGGGAAGGACTTCCCCAGCAAAGCCCTATCAGGGGTGACTACAGGACATGGAGAAGAAATAGAGGCCACTGGAGGAGGCAGCTATGAGTTGTCAGGCACAGGGAGGTGCGGCGTGGAGGGGGCTTCTTCAGGAACAAGACTTCAGGATTCCCCGTGTGTCCAAGTGGTGACTTTGACAAATGCCGGAGTCTCTCTCACATGTAGATTGGGGGTCATACTAATCTTTGCAGAAGGAACAGTGACCCAGTGAAGGTTAAGGACAGGACACCTGGTCACAGCCTTATTTGCTATGTGCTTTCCCAGAACCCAGCCCTTGTCTATGATATCAGTGGCTTGGCCTTGATGCTCTCCTGGGGCCCCCCAGGGCCACCTTCCATCACTGCTCCAAGAGCCTTGCCTCTCTCTTCCAAAGAAAGACTTCCTTGTCTGGCTTTAGCCAGCTCTCAGGGAAGCTCATTTTAATTTTGACAGGTATTACAGATTATTCTCCAAAATATGGCTCAAGCAAATATAAGAGGGCCTCTCTGTTTTCTGTCTCTGAGGTGGATATAGATAATCTAAGAGTTGTTAACTCCAGAGAGGAAAGTGTAGAATCTGCTCAACTGAGGCAGGCTCCTCCGTGGAGCCTCCCTGGAATGGAACATTCCATTCCTCCCTGGAATGGAACATTCTGTTCCCCAAACTGGGGCCTGTGACCTTGCAACCAGGGAGCCCACATCTCCTATTTTCCACTCATCGGCCCTCACCTCCTCCTTAACAGGAACTTTGCCCAACATCACAAGGAACGCCATCATCAACTGTGCTGAGATGGTGACCTATGACATCATCAAGGAGAAGCTGCTAGACTATCACCTGCTCACTGGTGAGGCCTTGGGCTCCAGGCAGCTGCCCTCCCACAGCAGGGAGGGAACCTAGAATTACAGAGTGGGCACTACTCAGAGGCACCTGGGTGTTAGAAGGAGCAGAGAGAGGAGCAGCGCCCGATAAAAATGCCCAGTGTAGGAGCGCCTCTCTACTCGCTAGATGGGGTGCTGCCCGATTCATGAATCGTTTAATAGAGCCAATTAGATCTTTTAAAAAATGCCCGGTCCATCATTGTGACAAGTGGGAAAGAGCCCTGGGCGGGGAGGCCAAAGACCTGGCTTCCAGCCAGCACTTCCCACCATGCCTCTTTAAGTAAGAGTCTCCTTCTCTGACTTCATTTTCCTCTAATGAGGTCATTGGGCTGCATAGCCTTCCAGCTCTGGGACAGCCCTGTTCTATTTTGCGAGTACTGTGAGAGGTTTAGATAGCACTATCCTTACACGCGAGGAGTTCACAGTTTGGTGAAGGACAAACGATGATGCACATGGAACAGAGAGCAAGTGTGCTGCCATCTCACAGCTCGATATTTGCCCTGCCCTCTCCTGCTACAGACAACTTGCCCTGCCACTTCATCTCTGCCTTTGGAGCTGGCTTCTGTGCCACAGTGGTGGCCTCCCCAGTGGACGTGGTGAAGACCCGGTACATGAACTCGCCCCCAGGCCAATACCGCAGCCCCTTGGACTGTATGCTGAAGATGGTGGCCCATGAGGGCCCCACAGCTTTCTATAAGGGGTGAGCCTCCCCCTTCCTGCTTCCAGCACCCCCTCCCAGAGAACCCGGGCTTGTTTCCTTCCCTCCTTCCTTCTTTCCCTCCTTCCATGTATAATATGCCTGCCATGGGTCCACCTGGGGACATGGTGGTGAACAGCACAGATGTAAATGCCTCAAAGGAAAAATATAAAGAACTATGGGAGTTTAAAAAAAAAAATGGACCAAATCTGATTTGGAGAGTCAGGGAAGGCTGCCTGAGAAAAAGAAGTCTAGGCATAGGTCAGAGTGCTTACTGGGCAGGAGAGAAGGAGAGAGAGATGGTTGGCAATCTTGACTTTTCTCCAACCCAAAGTCATGACTGTGGAGCACCACTGATGGCGGCCAAAATGCCCAACACACTTCACATTTTCTTGCCTCTGTGTCTTTGCTTTTACCATTCCCTCTTAATGGAATGCCTTAAATCTTAGCCATGCTTCAGAACTAGTTCAAATGCCACCTTCTCCCCAGCGCTCTCAGGTCAAATTTTTCCTCCTCCCTGTGAACTTCAGCAATGCTTCCTTGATATCATTTTTTATGGTATTTACCACCTCCTACTTTGTGTTATAGGATTTGTAAGTTTCAATTATCCCCCATGCTAGATCGTAATGATCACAAACTTAAAATGTCAGAGCCGTGGCTCTAACCCAAATCGTCAGATGCTACCTCCCCCCTTCCACCTCCTACCACTGACGCCTTCAGCAGACAGTTTTCTGGTGCCCAACCATAGACTGGACCAAACATGCAATCAGGTTCTCAACCCTGGGAGTGACATAATAAAACTATTTCAGTTGGCAGATTGTTCTTTCCCTGTAAGTGCTTCTATCATTACAATCGATCAGTGGTAGCCACCTGTCTCAGTTCATTCTTTCACTTGGAAAACATTTACTGAGCATCTCCTGTGTGCTGGGCCCTGTGCTTCCCTCAGAGAGCGGCAGACACATGGGTGACATTTATTGAGCATTTACTGATACTGGGCCCTGCACCGTGTGCTGTATAGTAACTCACTGAATCCTTCACAACAACCCTATGAGGTCAATATTGTTATTTTGCTTATTTTACAGATGAGGACACTGAGGCTTAGGAAGATTCAGTAACTTGTCCTAGGTCATGAAGCTAGAACCTGAAAGAGCTAGGATTTGAACCCAGGTCTGATTCTGGAGTTCATATTCATTGTCTCAGTGCTATACTCCCTGTGGAGCCTAGGCTGAGGGTTCTGGAGAGGCCTTGGGATGAGGTTGTGGTGCCCAAGCTAAGCCCTCCAGAGCCTAGAGCAACCAGCCAGGCAAGGAAGAGAGTAGGGGACATTCCCAGACAGAGGGAGCATCACGAGCAAAGGCACGGAAGCAAGGCTGGCAGGAGAGAGAAGACCTGGAGAGGATCTGCAGAGAGAGAGGCTGAAGAGGGAGCAGGGCCAGGTCACAGGCTCCTCCCTGAGTCTGCGCAGCTAAGGTGGGGACTGTCTCCCAGCTGCACTAACACAGGACAGGCAGGCTCTCTGGAGATTGGCTAAACTTGGTGTCACCCAGTCTTCGCCCTGTGGTGAGCCAGCTTCTAGGTGCCCTGGTGGGACCCCCTCAGGGATGGCCCCTCAGTCTGTAAATGATCCCAGAAACACCCAGCAGCAGGGTGGAGTCAGGTGGTTTTAGTTGAGCTCCTTAACTGCCCTGGGCCTCAGTTTCTTTTGAAAAAGAAACCTGGCAACCATCACAGCTACCTTATAGAATTATAGGAATTAACTGCCTAACACAGAACCTGGCTCAAAATGTGTTTTCTTTCCTTTCCTTTCCTGACTGCAACTTCTGCCTAAATTCCTTCAGCAGAGAAGAAAAAGCCTAAACAGATCTCAGAAAATGCTCACAACAGAAGCCTAGGTCCTTTGGCACTAACACTGTGAATGGGGGGAGCACTGGAGATCTCTTTGGGACTCTTAGTCCACTCCACCTGATGTTTTGGTTGTTTCTCTCATCAGGTTTACACCATCTTTTTTGCGTTTGGGAGCCTGGAATGTGGCGATGTTCGTGACCTACGAGCAGTTGAAACGGGCCTTGATGAACGTCCAGATGCTACGGGAATCTCCATTCTGAATAAGGCAGGGCCGCTTGGTACTTAAACTGGAACAAAACCAGTTAAGACTTTACTAGAGCAGTGGGTCCATACACACACAAACCCACACATGTTTACAGAACTGTTTACTTGCTGCTAAGTCAAGAAATAGAAGTGGAGGAAGGATTCTGGTCTTCGGTGCTTTGTCTTAAGAACACAGTTGTTTTGCATGGACAAGATGGCAAATAAATTATATTAATTTGGGGGACCCATTAAGTTGGATGCCTAATATTTAGGCAAGAAAAAATAAGCCAAAACATCCATGTGGATAAAACAGAAGTTTGCAAACTATGTCCTTTAAAAAATAAATCTGATTAGATGATGAACGGTAGACAAGAAGGACTACAAGCATGGGACGGGAGTGACACACGGTACTTGGAAATCAGCTAAGGAATTTGGAGGGACACTGCCAAAGCAACGTAGCTGTGACTGCAGCCTTTGGTTAACCGTGGATCATCAGCCATATGTGTAATGTGTCTGCCCTTCAGAAGCCATTGAGATTCTAGAAAATATGAGACGAGAGAGAGAGAGAGAGAGAGAGAGAGAACCTGGAACCTGTGCCAAAGGAGCACTGCTGGGCCAGCAGGAGGCTGAGGTTTGTAACTGTTCCCTGAGGACACTGGAAAATGAAAAGGGCAGACTCCATCTTCTTTCCTGTAAAATGGCAGTCATAAACCCTTCCTTCCTATCTCACCAAGGATGTTATGAGGATCAAGTGACAAGGTGGACATAAAAGCACTTTATAAAAGCAAGAACTCTTATATTTACAAGTGTAAATATAAGGATGAGGCCTTGGGAGCTATTTTCTCAGGACAGTAAGGAACTTCCAGGGAAGTTGTTGAAAGGCTGAAAGGTTGTCTAGAGGCTAGACCTAAGGAACGAGGGGCTGGGGGCCCAGGGGTGACAGAGGATGACACGCAGGCACCGAAGCCCCACTCCCATGCAGCCCTCGCTTCCCAGCTGGACTGTGAGGCACCTCAAAGGGTGCCAGGCTTGGGGGGAAAGAGGTAGATGTCAGGCTTGAAAGCCTGAAGTAGCAGGACTCAAGAGTTCTTTGGAAAATTATTATAATTCAATAAAGGGTGTGGGAATGAGAACAGCTATTTCTTTTTGCCTCCTCTTTCTTGGACAGAATGCCTCTTTCTCACCAGGTTCCCTGTTTGTCAGGGCTGGGCCTTTGGCCCCACATGCCCCAACTGCCTTCTGCCTTCCCCAGGCTGGTTGCTAGGCTTTTTAGGGCTTTGGCTTCTCCATCTGTATGTAAAATGCGGGCTTGAACCAGATGACCTCCTTCTGAACTTCACTGGACTTCTTTCAGGTTGATAATGCAGACCCAGAATGTTGGTCTTTTTCTGCTTCTTAGCAGCCTATGTGGGTCTGATGACAGAACTGGGTTCTGTCCCCTCCCCCACCTCACTAGCAACCTAACCACCGGAAATCCTTGTACCCCAGTGTCCTAGCAGAGAAGTGGAAATAACAAGCCCCCACCTTGCAGAAGTGCTCAGCAACATCATCCCTCCCTCTCCACTCTGACCCCCCTGCATCCTGGGAAAAAGCAAATGTCCACTTGCCCTCAGCACTTCCCTAAATTTAAATTATAATTTAGAGATTATCAACATATACGAACTGGAAAGTCCAAACAAAAGCAAAAAAATAAAAATGATTTTTATTTAATGTCTGGTTTGACTTTCAAATAAAACCTATATTTAAATTTTTCTCTTTCTTTTGACTTGACTGGCATGTGCAAATCATTCTTAAATCCCAGGTCTCAGTTTGTAAGTTCCTAGAGGCCAGGAACTATGTCTTCCATGAATTTCTATATAGCAACATTAACACATCCTCTACCCAGAGCAAACTATTCAGATATTCAGATGATGCTGCCAAAAGAGAGAGGGGATCAATTCTACTAAGATATTTTGATTGGGATCAGCACCTTAGTGACCTCTGAGTCCAGACTCTTGGAGAAAGGAACACAAGATTAGTGGGAGATCTTCTACAGTTTCCCAGGTAAAATATTAGATCTCTTTCCCCACTTCTTAAAAGCAGAGGTTGAAACAAATGACCTAAAGCTCTAAAATTTGGTGGGCGTAAGGACTGAGTGAGACAGCTTCCACTAAACCACACTACGCATGCCCTTCCTAGTCCTGACCCCACTCTCTGCCACCAGGAAGTCATGAATGAGATCTCATAAGAAGGTCAGATCACAATCTGAGACTCACACAGGGAAGCCAGCTTCTTAGCTCTGTGCAGCCATTCCCCACTGCACACCCACAGACACCTACTCCATCAAGTCAGTAAAAGGAAAACTGCTCTTTCTCAAACTCTTCAGGCAAAAATGAGATAGTAGGGGCCCCAACACAGTCACATTTGTGACATAATGGATAACTGACTTCATATAAATCTTGTAAGTAAAGGTAGTATTTTTTAAAGGAACATTTTATTCAGAAGGAACGAATGTTAAGTAAGGAAATACAATCATATCTCTATGGATGAGTTCATTTGTGTCAGGACACTTTCAAAACTGCTGAATGCTAATATAAAGGACAACCTTCCGTGTACGTACAGTATAAGCCACATATTGTACTAAGTGCTGAGATAAACAAGGCCAATCCAGCCTCCAAGGAGCTCACTGAGGTGGAGGATGGTGGGGCAAGGAAGACAAATAAGCCATATGGAGTGATAAAAGCCACACTAGAGATATGCATAAGGCACCCAAGAGCAGGGACACAGATTAGGGACATCTGACCTGGTTTGGGGTCCAGGAGGCTTCTTGAAGGAAGACACCTACAGGACAATAGGAGTTATCTAAACAAAAGAGGGTGCTTCTGCTAAGGCCCAGAAACAAAGCAAGAACAAGGGGCATCCAAGTTTTGCCAGTTATCAGTACGACTGAGTTGCAGACCTAAACGGAAGCAATGAGAGAGATGGGGATGACAAAGAAAACAGGGACCTTGAAATGTTGTAGAAGCTACATATTATGGACTGAATGTTCTTGTCCTCCCCAGAATTCATAGGTATTAGATGAGGTCATGAGGGTGGGAACTCCATGATGGGATTAGTGTACTTATAAGAAGAGGAAGAGAGACCAGAGCTCTCTATCTCTCCACCACGTGCAGACACCGGTGAGAAGGCTGTCTGCAAGTCAGGAAGAGGGCCCTCGCTAGGGAACCAATTGGCTAGCACCCTGATCTTGGACTTGCCAGCCTCAAGAACAATGAGAAATAAATCCGTTATTTAAGGCACCAATCTATGGTACTTTGTTATGGCAGCCCGAGCTGACCAAGACGCCACATTAAGGAGTCTGGAGTAACTGGGTAACGTGGAGCCACTCAAGTGTTTTAAGGAGGGAATGAGTAGCTGCACTGTAGAGAATAAATTAATGGAGTGGCCTCTGGTAAGATGAGGCTATTGTTGAAACCCAGGCAAGGGTACTAACAGTGAGAGTTCAATGAACAAATAAAATCAATATTCCTTGGAAAGATTCAACCTGGACACAGTAGTAAGAAAAGAGAAGAATGATACGTGTTTTAAACACCATAGAAATATCCTCAATAATATTCCTAGCAAATTATTTCCTGGCCCCTGAACCAAATCGCTTGGGTATTGGCAGCCTCACCATTTCCAGCTCTGCCTAGGAGAGAGCTTTCTGATAATGACCCAAAGGTACAGACCTTGTACCATTTATTGCTTTGCCCACTTCTGTTATCTCTTAGACATACGCTGGGTCTGACATACATGGCAAACTTAGCTGCCCCTCTGATAGAGGCCCACAGCCCTGGTTACACTGTTTACCTGCCTGGCAGTCCCATGAGCCTGTAAATTCTTTGCAGGCATGCATGGGGTCATGTTTACAATTGCATCTCTCATCCTCTGCAGAGTGCCTAAGACATTGCAAAATGGGTTTATAAATGAATTTTTTGTTAATTTTTAAAAATACACATAATATAAAATTTACCATCTTAAGCATTTTTAAATATACAGGTCAGTGGTATTAAGTGTATTCATACTGCTGTGCAACCATCCACCCACAAAACTCATTTTTCATCTTGCAAAACTGAAACTGTCTTCCTACGAAATGTAACTCTCCATTTCCCTCTCCCCCCAGCTCCCTGTAACCATCATCCTACCCTTTTTTTTTAATGTTTATTTATTTGTTTTGAGGGGGGAGGGGCAGAGAGAGATAGAGAGAAAGAATTCCAAGCAGGCTCCACGCTCAGCAAAGAGCCCGACATGTGTGCAAGATCATGACCAAGCCAAAATGAAGAGTCAGATGCTCAACTGACTGAGCCACCCAGGCACCCCCGTCATCCTACTTTCTATTTCTATGAATCTGACTACTCCAGGTACTTCATACAATCATATAGTATTTATATTTTTGTGACTGACTTATTTCATTCAGCACAATGTCCTCAAGGTTCATCCTTGTTGGAACATGTGTCAGAATTTCCTTCCTTTTCAAGACTGAATAATATTCCATTATATGTATATACCATGTTTTGTTTATCCATTCACCTGTTCATGGACACTCAGGTCGCTTCTACCTTTTGGCTATTGTGAATAATGCAACATGCATGTATAATATCTTTTCAAGACCCTGATTTCCATTGTTTTGTGTATATCCCCAGAAGTAGAACTGCTGGATCATATGGCCATTCTATTTTTAAGATTTGAGGAACCATCATACTGTCTTCCGCAGTAGCTGTACTCTACATTCCCACCAACAGTGTACAAGAGTTCCAATTTTTCCCACATTCTTACTAACATTTATTTTCCTTTTTTTTTTTTAAATCATAACTATCCTAATGGATGTGAGGTAGTATCACACTGCGGTTTTGATTTGCATTTCCTTAATGATTAGTGATGTTGAACATTTTTTCATGTGCTTATTGGTCATCTGTATATCTTGTTTGGAGAAATGTCTGTTCAAGCCCTTTGCCCAATTCTAACTGGGCTCTTATTTTTGTTATGGAGTTTTAGGAGTTCTCTATCTATTCTGGATATCAGTCCCTTACCAGATAATGTGATTTGCAAATATTTTCTGTATTGTGTAGGTTGCCCTTTACTCTGTTGATTGTATCCTTCAATGCACAAAAGTTTTTAATTTTCATGAGCTTCAATTTGTCTATGTTCTCTTTTATCACCTGTGCCTTTGGTGCCTTATCCAAGAAATCACTGAAAAATCTAATGCTGTAAAGCTTTTTCCTTGTGTTTTTTTTCTAATAGTTGTATAGTACTAGCCCTTACATTTATGTCTTTGATTCATTTTGAGTTAATTTTTACATACGGTATTAATTAGGTAAGTGTCCAAGCTCATTCTAAAATGAATAATTTTTTAAAAGGTCAAGAAAATTCCTTCCTGAAATATAGCTTTGCTGTTGGCAATCTAAAACACTGAATAATCTATTTTTACAGGGGTGGAAATCTCTTGAGGATATAGTATACATGTGAAGTCATGTAAATGGAATGACTATTGACCTTATAACAAAAACCAAATCTAGAATCCCAGCTGTAATACTTTGTAGCTATGAGACATAGGTCAAATTCATAGTCTTTCTGAGCCTCAGATTCTTTATCTATGAAATATGAGAAATGATTTGGCAGAGAGCAAAAATCTATAGCTTTGTCAGCTAAAAGTGGTGAACTTTGTAGAAAACAAACTGGATTCCCCACGCGTTGTTGGTGACACTGTACTATGATACAGCCATTTTAGAAATGTTTGAGTTCCTTAAAATGTTAAATATAAACCTACCATAAGATCTAGCTGTCATCCTACTCTTAGGTATTTACCTAAGAGAAATGAAAGCGTATGTCCACAAAAAGACTTCTACATGAATGTCTGTAACATATTATTCATAATAGCCCAAAACTGTAAATATCCCAAATCCCTAACAATAACAGAGAGGACAGACACAACATTCATTATCACTATAATAGAATAATACTCAGCAGTAAAAGGGGAACAAACTACTGATACACATATCAACATGATGAGACTCAAAAAACATGTTAAGTGAAGAAACTAGACACCAAAGATTACATCTCATTTATATGAAAACTTTAAAGCTTATTTATTTATTTTGAGGGAGAGAGGGGGAGGGAGGGAGGGAGGGAGGGAGAGAGTGAGCATGAGTGGGGGAGGAGCAGAGAGAGGGAGAAAGAGAATCCCAAGCAGGGTTTGTGCTGTCAGCGCAGAGCCCCATGTGGGGCTCGATCTCACAAACCATGTGATCATGACCTGAGCCAAAACCAAGAGTCAGACACGTAACTGACTGAGCCACTCAGGTGCCCCATTTATATGAAAATTTTAGAAAATTGGGGCACCTGACTGGCTCAGTCAGTAGAGCATGCGACGCTTAATCTCAGGGTTGTAAATTCAAGCCCCACATTGGGTGTAGAGATTATTTAAAAATAAAACCTTTAAAACAAATTTACAAAATGCAAAACTGTAGAGACAGAAAGATTAGCAGTTATGTAGGGCTGAAGATGAGAGAAGGAAATGACTACAAACAGACACAACAGAACTTTTTGGGATGATGAATTGTAGTAATTGTTGTACAGCTATATAAATTTACTAAGAATCAATAAAACTGTACATTTAGCAATAGGTGAATTATATGGTATTTAAGTTGCACTCAATAAGGCAAAGTGGAAAAGGTTATATCCTAGTTCACAGCAGTACTACTGTAATAGACAAAAACGAGAAACAACATAAATGCCTGTCAACAGTAGAATGGATAAGTTGGATATATTCATATGATGGAATACTATAAAGCAATGAGAATTAACTACAGCTTCATGTACCTTGGATAAATCTCACAAACACAATGTTGAGTAAAAGACACATAATAGTACATAATGTATAATTCCATTTACGTGATGTTTAAAAACAGACAAAAAAATATTTGAAATATGTAGAAATCAAGATAGTAGTGGGGTGACTGGGTGGCTCAGTCAGTTAAGCATCTGACTCCTGATCTTGGTCTTGATCTCAGGGTCATGGGTTCAAGCCCCATGTTGAGCTCAAAGCTGGATGTGAAGCCTACTTAAATAAATAAATAAATAAATAAATAAATAAATAAATAAATAAATAAATAAAAAGACAAACAAATCAAGATAGTGGTTATTCTTTGGGTGAACAGAGGCAGTGAGGTGTTAATAATGTTTCTTTTTTTAATTTTAATTTTATTATTTTCAGTTTTACTAAGGTATCATTGACAAATAATATTGTTTCTTGAGATATGTGCTCATTATATAGGGGTATTCACTTTTTGAAAGTTTATCATGCTACACACTTATGGTTTGTGCACTGTTTTGTATGTTATGCTTCAATAAAAAGTTTACTTTAAAAGTGCACTAATTTTTAAAAAACAGTCCACTGGTGATCTCTGAGAAGCATGTGTGCGGGTACACTTCTGTGTGTCTGTATATCTGTGTGTGTGTGTGTGTGTGTGTGTGTGTGTGTGTGTGTGGATGATGAGACGAGCTGGCCAGGCAAAGATCCGAGGAAGTGTTCCAGGATAAGGAAACAAGCAGTCCACAGGCCCTACAGGAATAAGCCTGGCGTGTTCAGAGAATGGAAAGAAGGCTGTGTGTGTGGCTGGCATAAAGTGAATGAGATGAATGTGAGATCATTCCTTTATTCATTCATCAAATACGTAAGAGTTGTGCCAGAGGCTGAGAAGTCTGAGGACAGCCAATTGTTTGCAAAGTGTGGCAGAGAAAGGAAGGAGAGGGGGAAAGCCAAGGTAGAAGAAAGTCCTGAGGGTTCCTTTCAAATTACACATGCAGACACATACACACACATACACACAGAGTAGAAGAAAGGAAAAACTGAAGACGAGAGAAACATTACAGAAACAAGGTCCTGGAGAAAAACAGTAGAGGACAGAATAATGGGAATAGGTGAGAGGGCTCACTCTGGGAAGGATATGGGAAAGCTAAAAGTAAAACAGTCATAAAGACAAACATTTTGAAATAGAGAGAAGCAAAATTAACACATTCTCCCATCTCTCCATTGAAATTTGAGGAATGGCCACATATGGGAATACATTAGGGCTTAGAGAGTTATTTATAAAAAAGAGATTTTGAAAGTTATTTTTTTCCCTTAAAATATAATTTAATAAAGAAACTGGGTCCTCTGATGCGCTCCTAACACTGTTCTCTGTTCTCTGCCAAGCTGAGCTGTCTGGAGCCTTCACCATGAGGCAGCCTGGGAAATTCCAAAGTATAAGGTACCAGGCCTCTAGTACGCTCCCCCGAGCTGTCCCAGGGCCCTCACACCATAGACAGAGAGCTCCACATAAGGCATACTGCCCACAGAGTAAGCTGCTAGCTAATAGGTGACAGGGTCTTTAAAATTCACAGAGAGGGGCGCCTGGGTGGCTCAGTCAGTTAAGTGGCCGACTTCAGCTCAGGTCATGATCTCGCGGTCCGTGAGTTCGAGCCCCGCGTCGGGCTCTGTGCTGACGGCTCAGAGCCTGCAGCCTGTTTCAGATTCTGTGTCTCCCTCTCTCTGACCCTCCCCCATTCATGCTCTGTCTCTCTCTGTCTCAAAAATAAATAAACGTTAAAAAAAATTTTTTTAAATAAATAAAATTCACAGAGAAAATGTGCAAAGTAGGTTGTCCTCTACATGTCCACCATCAGTTATGATACAGAAATAGAACATAAACATGTCAAGGAAGATGAGTACAAATACTTTGAGGAGCTATTATACTCTAGCCGGTTTCATGCTGTACCTTTACCATTTATTGGATATTGTGGGACTGAGATAATACCATTTTTGCATTATGCTGAGATGATCTATGACATTTTGAAAACTGAGAAGAGTTATGCTTCATTGTCCAGTTGTCCGGGACTGAATGTCTACAGTTTCATGGCGTTAAAAGACAGTAGTACACTGATATTATGAATCAATATGGATCACTACATTTTTTCTTTTTGAAATTTGGGGGAAAAGTCACATCCTCTACCAATAAAGCCAGTAGAAAATCCCATAGAGATATGGTAGGTAATATAAACTGGTCAGATCACAAAAATGACATAAAGATATGAATTTTGCCTGAGGAATATACTACTGTGAAGATCGCTGATTCAGGTCCCCAACTCTCTGGATCAGTAGATTATAATGTGGTACACAGTTTATATAACAAAGGATTTATTTCTTTGAATAAATAAATCAATCTCTGATGACAATTTCATTCTCTTGAAGGTTTTATAATGAACTGAATGCCAGATGACTAGGTGATTACTTTGAAACTATGTATTATCTTTCAACAGGTAAGCATACTAATGTTGCTGAGCTTGCAAATGTCCTTGAGTGAGACTTATCATTGGTTAAGAATGATGTTTCCATGTATTGCTGATTGGGCTTTGCACATAAGAGACAAGTAATAAATGTGGATCAACTTCATTCATCATGGTGGAATGTACCCTGTGTAAACAAATTTAAAAGTAGTTTATATCTACAAAAGATACTCCTATCATGGCATGGTGAAGAAGGTAGGAGTCCTGAACAAGAAGCTGTGTGAGCTCTGATATCCATACTACGTCCAGCTGACACTGCCAGGATAAGCAGTTTGGGTCTGTCTACAGGATTCACGAAGATATTGTTTTCCTATCTGACTCAACTCTTGCCTTTTTAACGATGAGAAATCTTTCACCTAAAGTTGGCAAACTCTCACATGAGTCTCTGGACAGCTTCCTTAACAGAATTAGAAAAGATTCAAAACACTTAGGAAGGAGAAGTGCAGACTGCAGAAATATTTTGATCAGGCACTTAAAGAAACAAAATACTGTCTCTGCATCACAGTAACAACCCAATTATGGTTTTCTTCTGAACCTCTTACATTGTAAAAGCCTTCCTGATTTGAATTCTACAACTTGAAGCAGAGTTCTACACAAAAATTATAAATTGCTTGTTTCCACAGCTTCTCTAATAGATCAACCCATTGGCAATAGTATTGCTTGGCATTTTATTGTTGTTTTTTAATGTTTATTTATTTTTGAGAGAGAGAGAGAGTGAGCAGGGGAGGGGCAGAGAGAGAGGGAGACAAAAGATCTGAAGCAGGCTCCATGCTGACAACAGAGAGCCCCATGCAGGACTTGGAACTCACAAATCCATGAACCGTGAGATCATGACCTGAGCCAAAGTCAGACGCTTAACTGACTGAGCCATCCAGGTGCCCCCTGCTCAGCATTTTAGATCCATTATCTAGAAGTCACCACCCAGAAGTCAGATACCCATTTCTTTTACCGTCCAAAAGCATAAGACTTCAAAAACTATCATAGAGATTTCATGGTTATTATTTTTTTAAGTTTATTTATTTATTTTGAGAGAAGGAGAGAGAGGGAGCATGCGCGAGCAAGTTGGGGAAGGGCAGAGAGAAGGGAGAGACAGAGAATCTCAAGCAGGCTCCACACTGTCAGTGTGGGGTCCCACGTGGAACTCTAACTCACAAAACCGTGAGATCATGACTTGAGCCAAAACCAAGAGTCACCCCATATTTCATGGTTATTATTAAACACTAATAATGCCTTGGAGTCCTAATCCTGAAATAATTCCTACTTTAGATATGCTCATAATATTGAACAATGGGATGGGAGAAATCTTTCCCATTTGATGAAACAACTACAAGGAGGGTAATGAGTCATGTTAATATGATTGTCTATAAAGCACTGCAAATGTTAAGGGACAAAATGGGTTTGCAGGGATTTTTGTGGTTATGTTACCATGCTGTGTGCTTCTAAACAATTTACAAACGGAAGACTTGGTGATGTTTCTGAGAAGAAAGGAGAACCTGATTTCACTTCCGGCTCAGAGCAAATGAAAGTAGAGAACGATTTGAAATGGTCACTGAGGAAGCAACTACAGATTGAACAACAAAACAGAACTCTGATGTTGCCACAACAGAAGCCCACTGGTTTCTTCTTGATCTGTGCTTTGAAATTCCTGTTTAGCTCTGAATTAATGAGAAAGTTTATAGGAAAACTGCTACACACAAACTTTGCAGAAAAGAAAGCTGTCAAAACAAACAAAAAAACCCCTCCATTCTGGTACAAAACTATGTCTACGTGTCCTTAACTTTTCATTCATTCTAGGAAGGAGCTTTAACACTGGATATTCACACTGAAGCCACTTTTTCAAGTTTGCTTTACCATCTTAGGTTGGTATGGAAGTCTCATTTCCTGCAAATAATGCAATATTTAGAGACAGCATCTTATCAGAAAAGAATAGACAGTCACCTTCCTCAATTCATTTGCAATAATTTTATAACAACAACATTTGTTATTCACACTTGGTGTCTTTTTCTTTCTTAAAGTGTGCTTTATAGTGCCAGTCACTAAAAAGCATCCTGCTAGTGAGGTATAACTTAAATAATGTTCAAAGTGTTTTGTGGTGTAGTTTGGGAAACATTTGATAGTGTTTGGAATCTTGCTCATTATAGCACATCCTAATGCAACAAAGAGCTACTTCGAAAAAAATTTTTTTGACCCCTAATTTTTTAACAAAGAGCTTTTTAGCAATCAGCACTCTATTTTTTCATCTTGAATCAATCTGCATTTCATTTTATAAATCTAACGATAAACTTTATAGGCTTTATGATGACTGTTGACATTTATAAGCAGTCACTATGAATACTGTAATGGTGATTTTATGTGTCAGTTTATCAAACATAAATCTGGTTTAATTTTATATGTAACAAAATATACAACAAAACCTATGCTTTTGGGGATAATGGGAAGAGATTTATCTCTTCCTATGAAAAGACTTCTTGGTATTTAAAAAAATTTTTTTTTAACGTTTATTTATTTTTGAGACAGAGAGAGACAGAGCATGAACAGGGGAGGGTCAGAGAGAGGGAGACACAGAATCTGAAACAGGCTCCAGGCTCTGAGCTGTCAGCACAGAGCCCGACGCAGGGCTCGAACTCACAGACCGCGAGATCGTGACCTGAGCCAAAGTCGGCCACTTAACCGACTGAGCCACCCAGGCGCCCCAAGACTTCTTGGTATTTAGAGTAGAAAGAGTATAAAACAATAAATATCCAGTACTGAGAAATTTGATGAGGCATTAAGAATTCCTGTGGATATCTATAAATTGTGTGTATCAATTGAACATTGTGGAAGGTATACAAATCAGCAAGTTATGTATAATTTAGCCCTGTTTTATAAGATCTTAACTCAGACTATAAAGATTCACTGACATCTCATGAGAAGTTTTGGAAAACATTTTTTTTAACCCATTTAGAATTCATTCAAAGTGCATCAAGCAGCGCTTTAAAGGGTGTTAACATGGTCCGATTTGCATTTTGTTTGTTTTGGTTTTTTCCTTTTTTTTTTTTTTGTATCAGCATTATTGAAATATAATTAACATACCATACAATTCACTCATTTAAAGGGAAAGTCAACAGTTTTTTAGTATATTCAGAGTTGTGCAACCATCACCACAACCAATTTTAGAACATTTTCATCATCCCAAAACAACCACCCTCTCCTTACCCTTTACCTGTCATGCCCCAATGCCCTCCATCCCTCCTAGCTCTATTTTCTGCCTCTATAGAGTCGTCTATTCTGACATTTCATACAAGTGGAAGCATACAATATGTGGTCTTTTGTGACAGGCTTGACTTAGCAAAATGTTTTCAAGGTTCATCCTTGTTGTAGCATGTATCAGTACTTCATTCCTTTTTATTGCTGACTAAACATGCATCTTTTAACTCTTAACAGTGTTTTTCTAATTCAACATTTAAAATACAGGGTTTGCTGGGGGACCTGAGTGGCTCAGTTGGTTAAGCAATCAGCTCTTGGTTTCTGCTCAGGTCATGATCTCACAGTTCGTGGAATTGAGCTCTGAGTTGGACTCCACACTGACAGCATGGACCCTGCTTGGGATTCTTTCTCTCCCACTATCTCTGTCCCTCCCCAACACTCTCTCTCAAAATAAATAAATAAACTTAAAAAAGACAACAACAAAAAAATCTTTAATGAATCTTCACTGGCAAGTAACAAACCCTATATATTTTTTTAAGTTTATTTATTTATTTTGAAAGAGTGTGTTGGGGAGGAGCAGAGACAGTGCACACATGCGTGCATGTGCACACACACAAGCAGGGGAGGGGCAGAGAGAGAAAGGGAGAGAGAGAAAGGGAGAGAAAGAATCCCCAGCAGGCTCCATGCTCAGCACAGGTACTGAGGCAGGCAGGAGCATGACCTGAGCTGAAGTCTGACACTCAACCGACTGAGCCATCCAGGTACCCCTTGATTTTTCTAAAATATGCAATCAGGGACACCTGGCTGGCTCAGTTGGTGGAACATTTGACTCTTGATCTTGGGGTTGTGAGTTCAAGCACCAAGTTGGGTGTAGAGATTACATAAAAATAAAATCTTTTTAAAAATGCAATCAGAGGAGGGGCGCCTGGGTGGCTCAGTTGGATAAGTGTCTGACTTCACCTCAGGTCATGATCTTGCGGTTCGTGAATTGGAGCCCCGCGTCAGCTATGCTGACAGCTCAGAGCCTGGAGCCTGCTTTGAATTCTGTGTCTCCCTCTCTCTCTGCCCCTCCCCTCCCTGCTCATGCTCTGTCTCTCTCTGTCTCAAAAATGAATAAAACATTTAAAAAAATGTTTTAAAAAATGTAATCAGGGGAGCCTAGGTGGCTCAGTCAGTTAAGCGTCTAGCTCTTGGTTTTGGCTCAGGTCATGATCTTATGGTTTCGTGAGTTCAATACCCACATCAGGCTCCATCCTGACAAGGCAGAGTCTGCTTGAGATTTTCTGTCTCCCTCTCTCTCTCTGCCCCTCCTCCACTTGCGTTGCCTCTCTCTCAAAAATAAATAAACTTAAAAAATTAAAAATAAAAATTTTTAAAAGTGCAATGAATAAAATACCTAGGAATAAATCTAACCAAAGGGGTGAAAAATCTATACACTGAAAACTATAGAAAGCTTATGAATGAAACTGAAAAAGACACAAAACAATGGAAAAATATTCCATGCTCCTGGAGAGGAAGAACAAATATTATTAAAATGTCAATACTACCCAAAGCAATCTACATATTCAATGCCATACCTGTCAAAATAACACCAGCATTCTTCAGAGTTAGAACAAACAATCCTAAAATTTGTATGGAACCACAAAAGACCCCAAATAGCCAAAGCAATCTTGAAAAAGAAAACCAAAGCAGGAGGCATCACAATCCCGGACTTCAAGCTGTATTACAAAGCTGTAATCATCAAGACAGTATGGTACTGGCACAAAAACAGACACTCAGATCAATGGAACAGAATAGAGAACCCAGAAATGAACCCACAAACGTATGGCCAACTAATCTTTGACAAAGCAGGAAAGAATATTCAATAGAATAAAAACAGTCTCTTCAGCAAGTGGTGCTAGGAAAACTGGACAGCGACATGCAGAAAAATGAATCTGGATCATTTTCTCACACCATACACAAAAATAAACTCAAAATGGATGAAAGACCTAAATGTAAGACAGGAAGCCATCAAAATCCTAGAGAAGAAAGCAGGCAAAAAAACTCTTTGACTTCAGCCACAGCAACTTTTTATTCAACACGTCTCTGAAGGCAAGAGAAACAAAAGCAAAAATGAACTATTGGGACCTCGTCAAAATAAAAAGCTTCTGCACGGCAAAGGAAACAATCAGCAAAACTAAAAGGCAACCAACGGAATGGGAGAAGATATTTGCAAATGACATACCAGATAAAGGGTTAGTATCCAAAATCTATAGAGAACTTATCAAACTCAATACCCAAAAACCAAATAATCCAGTGAAAAAATGGGCAAAAAACATGAATAGACACTTCTCCAAAGAAGACATCCAGATGGCCAACTGACACATGAAAAATGCTCAACATCACTCATCAGGGAAATACAAATCAAAACCACAATGAGATACCACCTCACACCTGTCAGAATGAATAACATTAACAACTCAGGCAACAACAGATGTTGGCGAGGATGCGGAGAAAGAGGATCTCTTTTGCACTGCTGGTGGGAATGCAAACTGGTGCAGCCACTCTGGAAAACAGTATGGAGGTTCTTCAAAAAATTAGAAATAGAACTACCCTACAGCCCAGCAATTGCACTACTAGTTAGCTATCTAAGGGATACAGGTATGCCATTTTGAAGGGGCACATGCACCCCCATGTTTATAGCAGCACTATCAACAACAGCCAAAGTATGGAAAGAGCCCAAATGTCCATCGATGGATGAATGGATAAAGAAGATGTGGTATACAGATACAATGGAGTATTACTCGGCAATCAAAAAGAATGAAATCTTGCCATTTGCAACTATGTGGATGGAACTAGAGGGTACTATGCTAAGCGAAATTAGTCAGAGAAGACAAATATCATATGACTTCACTCATATGAGGACTTTAAGAGACAAAACAGATGAACATAAGGGAAGAGAAGCAAAAAGAATATAAAAACAGGGAGGGGGACAAAACATAAGAGACTCTTAAATATAGAGAACAGAGGGTTGCTGGAGGGGTTGTGGGAGGGGGGTGAGCTAAATGGGTAAGGGGCATTAAGGAATCTACTGAAATCATTGTTGCACTATATGCTAACTTGGATGTAAATTTAAAAATAAATTAATAAATAAAATAAGTTTTAAAAAAATGCAACCAGATAATTTTGTGTTTATTTGGGGGTGGGGGGGGTTAACATAGCCAACCTACCCAATATTTTAAAATTACCAGAGACATTTGAAATGTTTAATATTTTCTCATGTTGGCTTAATTATTTGATGTTTTCAATTCTCTTTGGCATTCTTGTGTCTTTTCCATTTTCAGTGTTTCAAACAGTTTGTATTTAAAATGTTAAAGTTTCAAAACTGTAAATACAGTGGATTGTTTTCTGGTATGATATCAACATTATAAACCTTGTCAATTTGATTATTGGCACCTACATTTACAAATAAACTGCAGTATGTATGTATTTAATGAAATAGATGTGAAACAAGTTTTTTAAATGCACTTACCTGTATGCATACATTCTCTAATCTGTCTACAGGACATCTTATGACTTGGACAAGCTGCTTGCTAGAAGTCCACAGATATAGTGTCAGTAGCATTGCTCTCATCTGCTTGGCTCCATCCGAAATAAAAGAGAATTGGCGGGGGGGAGGGGGGGTCATTGTTTATTTTTGTTTTCAAACTCTTGTGTTAAGAGAATTTAACAGGATTTCTTCTTAAGAAATTCATGCTGGGTCCTGGTAATCTCTACTTCTTTTTTTAAAGGTTCACACATCATCTTTTTACCAGCCCTTGAATTTTGCAAAGGATAAACACACATCTCACGGGTATATAGTCTTTGGTCAATTCTTCCTTGTTTTGGCAATCAGGGTGGTGCTTTCATTTTGAGGCCATTAGTTCCATCTTGTTCTTTCTGCCTTCTCAAGTTCAGCAGTTTCACCACCAGTCACAGAGCAATCTGGGAATCATTTCATCACAGCAAGACACAGAAGCTTGTGGAAAAGCCAGAGCAGCTAGTGGATGGGAGATTCCACAATGCCAGAAATAATTCTCCAGCTTGACTTCTCAGTTTCCACTTTTCTTCTGCTTCTGCCAAGACCACGTGTTCAGTGTTTTTCTTTCCTGCTATAATTATCCAGTCCCATGCCAGTTATTTTCAGCTGACATTGCTTGTGGACAATTCAGAAAACAAACACATTGGAGGCTGATAAACCAGGATTTAAATCGCAGCTCACCACTTCACAGCTGTGTGACATTACGCAGGTGATTTCACTTCTTTGGGACTCTGTTTCCGCTTAAAACTGAGGTTAATATCAGCCTCACAAGATTATATTAAGTATTCACACTGAATGTGAACACAGTAATTGCAGTCACCAAATGTTCATCTCCCCTGATCCTCCCATTTACACTTTTTCAGACATTTTCAACAGCAGCCCAAACAGCATGCACACAGCCTACTATATGCAGGCCCTTGATGTTGTGACACTAAAAATAAAGAGCTTCCTGCTCTCTAGAAGTTTACAATCTAGTCAGAGAGACGTCTTCCTCCTCTTCGATTAATCCATTCAATGGTGCTGGGAGGCCAACAAGGACAAAAACATAGGAAGAAAGGGCGAAGCCAAGGGCGAACAAGAGTCCTACTCCCCAAACGTTACATTTGTCCCAGCCACAGGACACAATTACTGGTTTTTTGCGTGTCTGTCACCCCAACAGGACTGCCAGCCGACTGAAGGGGACCCAGGTTCGGCTCATCTAAGTTACTTTCTCATCGCCAGGTTGGGCGCACAGCAGGCCCGGGCCCTGTTCCGCCTTCTCACTCCAGGGGCGCCGGCCCGCGCACCCAGGTGTATATGGGCGCGGGAGCGTCACGCTGGGTGCCTCCGTCCCGCCCAGATCGGAAGTCCCCTGGATCCCCTGGGCAAGGCCAGAGTGCCGCGGGCGTACGCCGGAAACCCAGCGGCGCCTCGCGGCTGTTGGCTGTTAGCCGCCACCTGCCGCTCCACCTCGGATTGGCTCCTTCCTCCGGCAACGCGGCGGCTTTAACTAATCTCCAGCGGCCGCGAGGCCCCGCCCCGCGGAGGACTCAGGAGGCTGGAGTTCTGTTTGCGAAGTGAGGGGTTGCAAAGCCGGTGAAGGGGGGAGTACGCTTTCATCCGAGTTTCTGGAGCGTATTAGAAAGAGCCCTAGCGGGATACAGGGGGAGCAGAGGCGTGTGTGACCCTGGGCTGCTTCTGCTTCTTTCCGGGCGTCCGCCTTGCCATTCTCACCAAGAGGTTGGCGGCACGGGGATGTGTGAGGAGACGCGATGGACGCGGGGATCCGCCCGCACGGAAATGGGAGTGGAGGAAGGCGCGCACAGAACTTTTCGCTGGACA
This sequence comes from Lynx rufus, assembly GCF_022079265.1. Taxonomy (NCBI): domain Eukaryota; kingdom Metazoa; phylum Chordata; class Mammalia; order Carnivora; family Felidae; genus Lynx; species Lynx rufus. The sequence goes on from NW_025814897.1 coordinate 58,142,881, forward strand.
GCCCTTGCCGAAAGGCGGTAACTAGAGGCCCCGCCTCGCAGGCCCCGCCCCCGAGACCTAAAGCGCGGCAGCCTCCAGCGACCCCATTGTAAACTCGCCGGACACGTTTTCGGTTTGAGTACTGTCTGTGCTCTCTCCACGCGCCCTCCGCCCGCCGACAGACAACAGAGTTGCCAGCACGCTCTTGTTCTCCCTTCGGCCGGGTGAGCCCGGGCCCCCCCCGCCCTAGCCTTGAGCCCGCTAAACCTGCGGCACTCCTGCCACCCCGGCAGCGAGGACCCGCGCCCTTCCTTCTAATTTCTCTCTTCTTCTCCCAGCCTATCTTGAATTTTTCTTCTCTGTCCTCTTTTTCCTTTTCTTTCACTCTTTTTCTCTCCCCTTTTGTTTACCTCTCACCTTCAACTGGCTCAATAATTTAAGCCTCCACCCTTCTACTCTCTCCCCTCGCCCAGGATGCCCAGCCCTGCTTTTGGGTGGGGGCCTTCGGCGCGACTGCGACGACCAGAATGACTTTCCATCCCCCAGGCTGAGACGGAGTTTTGAGCAGGGCCCGTTCCCAGCCCCTCTAACCTCCTCACAGCTCGCGGCTGGGTGCTAGTCGATTCTCTGCGAGTCTCTGACCTATCATGACCGCCTAACAACACTCCCACTCACCAGAATCTGCTGACTGCGTTGGGAGGCTGCTTCTTCAGAGTACAGAGTGCCTCTAAAGCAGAAATCTGGAAGAGAGTCAATGTGTCTACTAAGAGAGCAGACAGGGGAGGGGGGATTCCTGGGTTCATTTCCCCCCTCCAGTGTGTGTACTTAATTAGTCCCCAGCTACCCTGGGTGAAATAGACCCTATTCCTTACTCCTCCCCACCTCCACCCTGAAGGACTGGGCTTGTGTGCCTTGGGCAGGTGGCCCTTTTCTAGCTGGAGTGTGATCCTTAAAGGCATATTTCCTTTCTAAACTCCTCTTTCCCCTCATCCACAGGACACATAGTATGACTATTAGGTGTTTCGTCTCCCAGACATTTTCTATGGAAAACCAAGGGGATCGGGCCATGATAGCCACTGGCAGCTTTGAAGAATGGGATGCCTTTAGAGAAGCTTGATCTTGGAGGCCTCAGCGTGAGACCTTACAAAGCCGGGTAAGAATCCACTCTAAGGGAAGGGTCTTCTGTTGCCTACTAGTGCTTTGGCTTGGGGGTGGGGGTCAGTGGGACATTAGCAAAAATAACTACCACCACCCCAGTGAAGTTGCTCTTCAGAATTCACAAAACACTTTCCTTTATCCCTGGTCTCATTCTATCCTTTAAGCTGATCTTGACTAGGCAGGGATGGTGGTCCCCATATTTACAAAGGAAGAAATTGAAGGCTAGATGGGACAGTGATTAGTCCTTGGTCATCCTGGGAGTCAGCAGCAGAGCTAGGACAAATTCCTGAGTCCTGAGTTTTATTTTCTCTTCTTAGTAGGGTCTTTAGCACAAGTGGCCATAGCCCCCATACTCAACCTCTAAAAGATCTGACAAACCCAAAGCAACATTCAAAATGGCAACTGAGCCTCTGTGCATTTGTCTTTGAGATGGACAGAGGCTGGGCCTTATTCTCTGGCCTTCACAACACTGTGACCCAGCTCAAGGTCAGGACATGATAGACTCACTTTTCAGGTCTCTGATGCCCAGAGAAGGGATATTCGTTGCCTGAACTTTCTCAGAACTGTCAAATTGGCATGAAAGTGGGGCACCTGGGTGGCTCAGTCATTTAAGCGTCCAACTTCGGCTCAGGTCTTGACCTCATGGTTTTGTGGGCTTGAGCTGTGCTGACAGCTCAGAGCCTGGAGCCTGCTTCGGATTCTGTGTTTCCCTCTCACTGTCCCTCCCCCACTCATGCTCTGTCTCTCTGTCTCTCAAAAATAAATAATAAAAAAAAAAAGCTAAAAATTTAAGTTTTTTTAAAAAAAATTGGCATGAGAGAACTTGGGTGTTAGACTTTCTTGTTAAAAGCCCTGCCTGTGCCGGGGGCTGAGAAAACAGCAGGAGAGAAATGTTCTGGACACCAGTGCAGAGCAAATCTAATAAGCTTTGGAGGCTGTAGCTGTGGCTCTTACCAAGTTCCCTCATCTGTAACATGGAAATAAGGCAGCCACCTCACAGGGCAGCTCTGAAGAGTAAATGAGCTAATAGAGTGCCCCGGGCAGTGGGATGGGGAATGTATCCAACAGGTTCTGGGGGATAGATAGATATGTCAGAACAGGGAAGCTGGGGAGTCTGGAGCTCCTTCATCAACCCTCTCCGCCATGTGAGTACCAATCTTCACTGAGCCTCACGTGGGCCAGACTCCAGGGAAACTCCAATAAGGCCAGGACCTGGCCTATAGTAGATCCGGATGCAACTGAGTGGTGAGTAGCCTCTGGATTTCCCTGTTGGCCCCAGACGCCTGGAGTAGAGAAGCTCAGGAGGAAGAAGCTGTGAGATGTTTGTTTCCATGGGTCTTTGTGTTCACAACTGACTCCAACCACATCCTCCCTCTGCTGGCCAGCATTTTCCTTATGGCCCCAGCGACATGGGCGACCAATCAGGCTAGGCTCAGAGCAGCTGCTCCTGGTGAAGTGAAGTGAGAGAAGTGAGCTCAGGGGAGAGAGAAGCAGGTCACCTCCCCCACTGGGGTGCTGGGCTCACTTCCTCCCCGGGGAAGGGCAGCAGAGGCCGCGGAGAAGGGTGTTGTTCAACTCTGAGAACAAAATGGAGCTTTTGGTTTCCTGTGTCTTTGTAGCTCTGATCTGCACCTCCCTATCCCTGCCCCTCCTGTGGTGAAGATGTGGATCCCCTTTGTTGAAGGAGAGGAAACTGGCTAGAGAGGGAGACTGTTTTTCCTGGGTCACACAATAGGCCAGTGGGGGAGAGTCCAGGTCTGTGTACCTACTTTCAGCCCTGAGAGTTGTCCAGGATCCCTCAAGGCCCAGCTAAATATTACCTCTCTCCTGATGGAGTTAGTTGTTCCCTCTGCATTTTGAGAGTATGTCCTGCAAGCCCCAAATGTAGCTTGAATCACCTGCCCATCCCCTGTGCCAGACAGTAAGCCCCATCTAGGGATGATATTGTCTCCTGCATCTCAGTGAGCCAGTGCCCAGCAAAGCAGTCTTGTTGAAAGAATGACTCTAGAGAGCCCAAGTTGTGTGGGGCTGGGGAGGAGAATTAGACTGGGCTGAGAAGGGACTGAACTGGTCTTCTCCATTCCTTTTCTTCTAGACTTAGATAATTTGAGACCCATAGGAACCTCTCCTACTTAAGAAATCCAGGGCATAAGCCTATGAGCCTGTGCCTTTCAGATCTTGGTCTGACTGAAACCTTTTCCCCACTTCTGCCTGTCCTTCAGACAGATCTGCAGAAGTAGGCATGCCGGTATCATCAGTGAAATTTCTGCACCCAGCAGACAAAAGGATGAGTCAGTGACAGTTTGTCAGCACTAAGATAGCCCTGATCCAGACTCTTCCTATAGTAAAAGGGAGGGGGCTCTTCACAAAATGTGTTCTCCTCAGGCAGGAATTGCTTCTCTAGCCCCTACTTGAGTACCTCCAGAGCTCATTCCTGTTTTCCTTCATGAGGTTGCTCTGGTTCTTGCTTAGGGAAGTGGTGCTGTCAGGGAAGGTGGGGGTGGGGTGGTAAGCAGGGAGGGACTGTGCATGCTGCTGCTAATGGGGCTTCTCTCTCCTTGGCTTAGATTCCGGCAGAGTTCCTCTATCTCGTCTTGTTGCTGACCGAAGGTGCCCCCTTCTCCATCTTTCTCCATCTCCTGGGAGAGAGGAGGAAATCAGCATTATGGTTGGGTTCAAGGCTACAGATGTACCCCCTACTGCCACTGTGAAGTTCCTGGGGGCTGGCACAGCTGCCTGCATTGCAGATCTCATCACCTTTCCTCTGGACACCGCTAAAGTCCGGCTGCAGGTGAGGGCAGAAAGCCTGCGGTTCCCAATGTTGTCTAGTCTACTCTGCCCCAAGATATAGACTCCTTAAGGGCCAGTGGGGTGTTTGGGACTGTGTAAACTTTGGAGCGTAGGGATGGCAGGAGATGGGGAGGGCAACCTGCCAACCCCTATAACCACCCATCTTGGCCTTGCAGATCCAAGGAGAAAGGCAGGGACCAGCGCGGGCCGTAGCTAGCGCCCAGTACCGTGGCGTGCTGGGCACCATCCTGACCATGGTGCGCACCGAGGGCCCCCGCAGCCTCTACAATGGGCTGGTCGCTGGCCTGCAGCGCCAGATGAGCTTTGCTTCTGTCCGCATCGGCCTCTACGACTCTGTCAAGCAGTTCTACACCAAGGGTTCTGAGCGTGAGTGTGGAGCTGGGCCATGGGCCCCTTGACCTTTTCTCCTTGGTGATGACCAATCCAATCAAATCATCCTTGATTGATGATTTGCTACATAGCTTCTTTAGGCTCTAAGATCCCTAGGAGGATCAGAGGAACTGAGAACTGGAAGGCACCTTGATTCTCCTAATGATTCTTGAGCACCTGGGCTGTGCCAGGTTCTGTGCAGGGCATCATCCCATGACAGTCCCCACCACTACTCTGAGAGTAGGTGGTATCATCCCCATGTTAGAGATGAAGAGACTGAGCCTTGCTGGCTGGAAAGTACTTGGCCAAGAGCACACAATGAGGAGCCGGAAAACACACCCAGGACTTTTGCTTCCAAAGCTAGCACTCTTCCATTTTACCTCCTCGCATGCTATGCCCACCTCCTTTTTACATATGTGAAAACTGAGAACCCAGATCAAAAGGTTAACTTTTCCTGAGATAACATGGCAAGGAGAAATAGATCTGGCATGCAAACCCAAGTCTTATGAATCTAAGGCCTTGGAAGGCCACTTCTCTCTGAGCCTTGGGTTTTCACTTGTCAGGTGGAAATGATTGTGACTTACCCTGTTGAGCTAGGTCTCATTTTGTCCCACTCCTTGCTATGTCCCATTGCGTAGCAAGTAGTAGACATTCAAGGTGTTATTTTCTTTGATGCAAGGAGTTTTTAGAGCAAGAGCTTGTCTGAATCCTATTCCCAGAAGGCAAGAGATTACAGTGATGAGGTGATTTTTAGTGAAGAGAGGTGGAAAATTAGTACAATCCCAGCTGGGCACTGAACCCCCATGTTTCTTCCACAGATGCCGGCATCGGGAGCCGCCTCCTGGCAGGCAGCACCACAGGGGCCTTGGCTGTGGCTGTGGCCCAGCCCACAGATGTAGTAAAGGTCCGATTCCAAGCTCAGGCCCGGGCTGGAAGTGGCCGGAGATACCAAAGCACTGTCGATGCCTACAAGACCATTGCCCGAGAGGAAGGGTTTCGGGGACTCTGGAAAGGTGTGTACCAGGTGTTTCTTCTTCCCTATCTTCCTCCTCCTCTAGTCTCTGGTCTCACATCAGTATTTTTTCCTCCTGTAGGGACCTCTCCCAATGTTGCTCGTAATGCCATTGTCAACTGTGCTGAGCTGGTGACCTACGATCTCATCAAGGACGCCCTCCTGAAAGCCAACCTCATGACAGGTGAGTTAGTATAAATGGTTCTGGGTCTTGCCCTTCCCCCAACCTAGGATCAGATGTGAGGGTCTGGTTGCCTGAGTCTCACATCTTTTCATCCTCCTTCCCCTATGCTTGTGGAGTGAGTTTAGATTTACCATAGTGAAGCCAGCTGGGATGAAGCTCCCACTGCACACTGAGGTACTGAGGCTAGACTCTAGGCTAAATGACTTTTAGGTCATCAGGACAGATCCCCGCTGGCATCTCTTTCTCTAAAACCAGAAACCCCTAAGTTAGTTTGATAATCTCTTCCCTTCTGGAATGATGAGGTAAGGAGTCCTGACTGCCTCTCCTGCTCCTCCTTGGCAGATGACCTCCCTTGCCACTTCACTTCCGCCTTTGGGGCAGGCTTCTGCACCACTGTCATCGCCTCCCCTGTCGATGTGGTCAAGACGAGATATATGAACTCTGCCCCGGGCCAGTACAGCAGCGCTGGCCACTGTGCCCTTACCATGCTCCACAAGGAGGGTCCCCGAGCCTTCTACAAAGGGTGAGCCTCTGATCCACCCCACCCAATCCCGAGCCTCCTAGCTACCCATACCTACACACAGGTGGGAGAGAACCACCTGGAACTGACTAGCAACCAGGTGTCAAACTATTCTGATCCTGGTGTTAGTATTTCACTGGCATTCCCTCATGCTCTTAACTAGTTCCTCCCAGAGTTGTCATTCCTACCTTATGGGTATTAAAATGGAGACTCACAGAGAATTCTTGCTCAGAGCCACATGGCTGTGGGGCTCTGTTCACCCTGGGCCCTCACAGCCTCCTTTGGGACAGAGCAACTAGGTTGGATTGGATACCATGGCCCACTGGGGTGAGTGGGAGGTGAAGTGCCCTCAGGAGTCACCAAGGTGCCCCCTGTGACCTGTGTTTTCTGCCTTCTAGGTTCATGCCCTCCTTTCTCCGTTTGGGTTCCTGGAACGTGGTGATGTTTGTCACCTATGAGCAGCTCAAACGGGCTCTCATGGCAGCCTGCACTTCCCGGGAGGCTCCCTTTTGAGTGTCTCCTGCTGCTGACCCAACCACCTCCGGCTTTGGCTTTGGCTTTGGCTTTGGCTTTGGCTTTGGCTTTGGCTTTGGCTTTGGCTTTGGCTCTGGCTCTGGCTCTGGCTCTGGCTCTGGCTCTGGCTCTGGCTCTGGCTCTGGCTCTGGCTCCAGCCAAGCCCTGCTTCCCTTCCCTCTCTCCTCACCCCTTCCTTCCACTCCCTTTCCCACCACCTCCCTCTCCTGTCCCCACATTCTTACCCCTTCTCCCCTACCCCATCTCCCCGTTGCCTCCCAGTCCTAGTAGAGTTGACCCCAGTTGACACTGTGGGAGGCCTGGAACTAGCCAGGATCCCAAGCCTTCGATCCCTTGAAAAGCTAAGCCCAACTCTTTGTTCTGCCCCTAGTCCCAGCCAGCATGTCCCCCATAAAACAGGTTCAACCTTGTGTCTCCTCCTTCTCTCATAGCTGTTACCAGAGGTCTTGGTTCAGTGGGCCCTTCTGGCACCTGGTAGACAGCGGAGCAGCCACCTGACTTAGAAAGGGAGGTCTGTCCCACCTTCCGCTTCCAGCATCCATTCTGGGGCCCGCGGAGGTCATCTAGTTCATTTGTCTTTCCAGACCAGGCCTGGGGCTTAGGTGGTAAGTGAGGGAGCAGCTGGGAGTCACAGCTTCGCTCTCACTAGGACACTTGAGCTTCCACTCACCCAGTGCCTGGTGCTTCAGCTGGCCCCAGGCCTATTGATCTGCAAAATTAGTGTACTACTGTCTGCCCGACATCTCCTTGTTCGGTGGAAGATTTAGAGGAACTTGGGAATCTTAGATGCTGTGAACTTCTTTTATTCCATTCTACAAATGGGAAACTTCCTCTCCAAAGTCCCAGACCTCATGAGGACAAGTCTGGCTGCTTCTCATCCTCCACAGTCACACCCTTAGGTGGCATTCTTACTGCACTGGGTGGGACAGGGTGCAAGGAAAATATGAGGCCTCAGTCTGAGGATACTTTCATTTGGAGACTCACCCTCCCCCTAGGCTGGAGATCCCAAGGAGGCAGTGCCAAACCAGGGCTTAGGCTGCACAGGGTGTCAGCCTCCCTGTCCCTGTTCCTACCAGCTGTCCACAGAGGCAGGAAAGCAGATTCTACATCTGTTTCAAGGGGTAGGGGACTCTGAAGTCCCAGAATCCTGAGGCATCTCATGCAGAAGCAGGCCCTTAGAATTAAGCCACCCAGGCTCATTTTATAGCTATTGGAAGAAACTGAAGGCTGGGACTAGGACTCAGACTCCTTTCTCCCCCACTGTGCCTCTTCACCAGGGACCAGAGCTGGAGTCCTTCGGAATGTCTGTTAGACAGTTGTAGAGCCAGGCTCAGAGAATGTGGTCTCCCTCTTCCCACAGCCTCAAGCAGCTGATGCTACTGCTCCTGCCCATTGGTCAGAGCTGGAGGCTCAGCCCTTCAGAGCTTTGGCAAGGGGCCCAGGAAATGAGAGTCCTGGAGAAGGAAAGAGGGCCCAGGATTCCTCACCGTACTTTGTAACATCCGACAAATTGAGCTGGGGTCTCATAGTCCCCACGAGGAACGGGGTTGGGTGCCACAAGGTGAGCCAAGGCGAAGGTGGTAGGCAGCCCAGTGGGCCTGCTCTCCTGGGCTGCAGGGAGTCAACATAAATGGAGGACCGACCTGGTCAATGCACTTCATGCACCTTAATTCTCACACTAGTCCTATAAAGCAGGCTACTGTTTTATACCAGAGGAAACCGGGCCAATTTGTTGCCTTAGGCATGTCAGTCATCTGATTTGTTTATCAGTCTTGTGTCCCAGACACTTGGACACAAGGCCACCAGACTCCATCATGGTCTGGGCATGATCCTGGGACAGTGAGGAGCTGGGGCAGGTGGCAGGAACCATGGAACAACATTACCAGTAGCCTCACTAATTTAATAACTGGTCCTCACAGCTTATAAAATGGACATATGACAGGCCCTGCCTTGCCTGCCAGATGAGGTAGCACTGAAGATCACCAAGGTAATAGGAATTTCACAAAGATCTTTCATCAGGCCTAAGACCACGCTTCCTTCAGAGCATTGCCATGAGGAAGAGGCTAGAGGCAGGCTTTCCTACTGGCCTAGAGAAGACCTGGGTGCAAGGATTTGCACCCACTTGCTCTCAGCACAGGGCAGCCACCACCACTCTTCCACCTAGGCCGTGCCTCAGGGCAGAGTCGGCTTCACTCCTCATCTGGTTTCCTGAAGGCCTGCAAGATCAGGCTTGCAATCTTTGCTATAAGAAACAGGTTCAGAAAGGCAAAGTGATTTGCCGAAGAGCATACACCTGAGGTGTATCTGACTCCAAGGCCTACATGTCTTACGGGCTGCACAGGTGCTTCCTAGAACCCTGGTCCAGACTCCATGTCTCAAAGTTGGCTCCTGCCACATTTTCCCTGATGATTTCAAAATGGCTGACAGGTGCTACCCAGTCCCCATTTAAGAAAAAACGTTAAGGGGTGCCTGGGTGGCTCAGTTGGTGAAGCGTATGACTCTCAATCTCCACTTGGGTCTTGATCTCAGGGTTGTGAATTCAAGCCCCATGTTCAAGAAAGAAAGAAAGAAAAAACCTTGAGCAAAGAATGTTTTGAACGGGGGAATCCAATATGGACAATATGGGGGCCTTTTCTATTACCTCTGAAGTCATTCCACAAAAGTGGCCAACTACTCATAAAATTAGATCTATCCTAGCCCAAACCCAGACTTGAAAGAGAGGAGTCTTTGCCCTGGCACAGGAGAGGTGCATGCCACACTGTTGTTGACTGATGGAATGCAGGTCAGGAAAGCAAGTGTGGTCTGCATAGGCCCAGCTGGGTCTGGAGGCCACATCAGCAACAATCCTGGAACCCTGAGATCTAAGCAGTGAATTCACCAAGCATGTTCACCACAATGACTCAATCCTCATAAGCAGCCTGCAGGAGGCTTATAAGCAGTAACATCAAGAGGGGTCAGTGGCAGGGCCAGGAGCAGAACCCAGTTCTGCCTCCCATACCACCCCACCTAGAGTCAGTCCAGGACCCACTGCATAGATGAGAAGTGAGGCTGTGAGGTAGAAACCAAAACCATTTCCAGCACTGTGTCCTTTGTGCTACCTCTAAGCAGGGTGAATCTGGGAAGTGGCCTTCAAGGTTCTGATGACATCTTTGCCCTGTGTGGCCTTGACAAGTGTTTTCTTCTCTGTGCTTCCTATCTACACTATGACCATATCACATTCTAGAGACTGCCCCTGCTAAAGACTTTGGGTCATGAGAAATCAGAGCAGGGTGGGGACCCACAGAGGTCACTCAGGTCTGCCCCACTCTATCAAGGGGAGCACACAGGCTCCGAACCTTCAGGGACCTGGCCATACTTACAAAATCTGGACAGGAACCCAGGTTCTAGGCTTTCTGGGCCATGCCCCTCCCCCTTTTCCACAAGAAGCAATATATGAGGCTCCTCTCCCTCCAACACAGTCTCCTGGGTAGGAAGATAGGAAATCTTTATTGTGTCAGTTTAAAAACCCCAGGCTGTCCCATCCTCATGTCACATCTGTGCAGTGGGCTGGCTCAGCTGCACATCCTGGGACAGGAATGGGATAAGGCCCAGCTGGCCTTCTCCTCCCCTCCTCTGCTCCAGCCCTCAGCTCACCAGAGTTATGTCAGCAATGCCTGGCGCAGCATCTGCTTCTTTTGGGGTGTGAGGCGGGTGGGGAACTGGATGTCGAAGAAGATGAAGAGATCCCCTTTCTTAGTGGGGTCCTCAGGCAGTGGCATCCCCTCACCTGGCACCTTCTTGAAGTACTTGGGACTGAGACAGGGGAGGATGAAAGAAGGGAAATGAGAGGGCCCCCCAACACTGCTCTCTGACAGATCCCATGCTGCCCATGCTCACACAACCTCAGGCTTGAGGCAGTCAGTCCAGCTTCCACCAGGTGGCTCTTCTCAGCCAGAATCGTGTGGCAGGAGAGAGAAGACCAGCTTATTCAGACAGCCTGCCCCCTGATAACCATTTACACTGGAGGTTCCAGGAATAGAGGTTCCAGCCTAGGTTGGGGTCGGGGGGCGGGGTGCTGGGCTGCTGAGTAAAGCTTCCCATACAGAGGCCCTTTCCTGTAAAGGACTTGAGGGATACAACTCAGAACACTAATGAGACGTTCGGGAGGAGGAAGGCAACAAAGGTCGCCTCTGCAATCTTTGGGCTCTGTAGCGGCCTCGTGCAAGTTAGAAAAAGGCACTCCATTTACCAGGTGAATGCAGCTTGGCCAGAGTTAGGGCTGGATTTCAGTCCTTGCTAGTGAGGACTGAACTACCCCAGGCTGACCTGTCTGGCACTACCCTCTAAGGCCCAGGCCAGCCCTTCTGCCTACTGGGACCCACGCAGATGCACTCACTGGATAATGTCATTGATGGGGATGTTGAGCAGACGATCATCCAAGGTCTTCACCTCCACGGTGCAGCAGGTCAGAGCCTAGGGACGTTAGGGCCACAGGTGGGAGCAGGAGAGATAACCATGGCCATTCTGTTTAGAAGGCATTTTATGAGCTTATTCGGTGCCAGGCCCTGGGCCTGGCCTCAAGCAGACAAAAGGATGTTCAGGGACTAACAGGGGAGCGAGCCAGGCATCTGCCTGCCCTTAGGAGTTCACGGTCTGGTAGGAAAGACTGATGATGATAGAGGGAAGTAAAGGGGTCTGCGGGAGCCAAGGAGAGGCCCCCAAACCACTGTGGAGTGGGACAGGAGGACTACACAGTGGTGGTAGCAGTTGAGGAGGGTGAAGAGGATCCTGCCAGTCAGACAAGGTGGATATACAGCATTCCACACAGACGGCCCAGCATAAACAAGAGAATGGAGGTGGGGAAATGCTCCCAATGGACAGGGGCATGGTGGTTGGAGTGCAGGGGATGAGATCAGCAGAGGCAGAGTGTGGAGGGCCTTAAACACCATGTGAAGATGCTCCGATAGGCGTGTGGCACAGTCAGATGAGCGTGGGGAAGAGCCTAGAGGAGATGGGAAAGGAGGCAGGAAGGCCACCAAAGGGGCTGCTGTGCAGACCCAGGTGCTCAGACTCTGACTCTGGGAATGAACGGAAGGGGACTAGGTGGTAGAATTGACGGAGTAACTGCCCACAGGTAGGGTGGAGGAGGGGAGGCAAAGTCTAGGCTGGTGCTGTTCCTTGTTTGGATTGTGAGGACATGGAGGTGCCCTGAAGACAGCCACAAAGATTCTATGTGCACTCCTCACGTTCTGAAGGCCTGCGCCATAGGCACTGGGGGGAGTGCAGAGTGAGGCCTGCTTGCTCACTCTCATCTGCCCACTTCTCCTCCTCCACTTTGCCCACTCACCTTGCCCAAGGGAATGGGATTCACAAAAAGGAGGTTGTCGTTCTCCCTGCGGAAGCGAGGGTGTAGCTTCTCCTTTACAATGAAGATGATGTCGGCTGGGATAATGTTGGGGCCCTGGGCAGAGGAGGCAAGGGGTGACAAGGACTAATTGGCTGTGTGATATTGGCTAAGTTCCTGACTCTACTGGTCTCCATGTCTTCTTCTGAACAATGAAGAGATTGAACTAGGTTTTCTGGAAGGACCTTTTCAGTTTGGTTTCATAGCCCCTCCTCTGAGAAGCCTACTCCAATGAATCCAGCGCCACCCCCCCCCCATTACTTCTCCTCTATGGAGCATGCCCAACAGGATTCACTCAGATGGAGAGGGACAGAAGCTTCCTCAGGAGGTGGGTAAAATGCTGAGCTGCAAGTTTTGAAAACAACTTCTTACACACCTCTGTCCTGACAAGCTTCTGCTAAGGTCTCTTAAGGGGGCAGAGGAGCCTAACTGGTCCCTACAAGCAAGAAGCTCCCAGTCTAGTGGGGGGAACAGACACACCGTCCTCAGCATGCTCAGGACTGTGGTAAAAGGAACCCAGAGGCAGGAGGTTAGAGAGGCCCTGAGCCAGGTGGAGAGGTCAGGGGAGGCTGCCCAGAGCCCAGAGCATTAGAGCTGGGTCCTGAAGGGGTGTTTTGGAAGTAGATGTTTCACAGGTGAGAAAGGGAGCAAGAAGTATGGGCAGAGGAATTAATCTCTCTTGGCTCTGAAAATGCCATCACTCTGCCTCTTCTCAGACCTAAGGATACAGCATGCCTTGAACAATAATTTTATATTTTTATTTAAATAAGTAATTATCATGAAGATATTAAGCAGTATTAAAATTATTATTAATAAGTGGTTTCTGAATACCTCCTATAGTTGGGCTTTATTCAAGAAGCACTGAAGAAAATCAGGAAGAGCTCTTGTGCTCTTGCCCTGGCCAAATCCCTTCCCTTTCTGGGCCTCAGTTTCCTACTCTGCAAAATGGGGGAAAGCCCTGGGCTATCCACTCACAGAGGTGTTGTGAGGCTCTGTCCCTGGTAAGGGACTTTGGGGATCATTTCACCGACTCTGCAGACTGGTCTCCCTACTAGACTGGGGTCACGGGGCAGAGGAAAGCATTGCCTCCTTCCCCCTCAGTCTTTCCACCACATGAGCAAGCCTGGGTGACTGACACTAGGACTGACCCTAGTCAGTTCCCTCCTTCTCACCTGGTCCCCTTCCTTCTCAAAGGTGATCCGTGTGCCCTGCCTCCAACCAGGTTTCACATCAATTGTGAGAATCTTGTCCTTGATGGTAGAGGAGTACCCATCCTCGTTCAGTACCTGCAGCCAGATGGAAGAAGGGAGGTTTGCTCCAGATTTCCCAGCTGGCCTTTTAACACGAGAAAGATGCCAAGGGGATTTTGTGCTCAGATGCAATCTTCTAGCAACAGGGAGAAGCTGTCCTGAGCCATCCCCATTCTCACCCCATTTACTGGAACCAAGAACTTACGATTCTAGGATGATGTCATTGGGCTAGGGCCTGAGATGCCAAGCAGTCACCATTAGTTGACCAAGCCCCCAACTCCAGGCCTAGATCACGTAGCCCTGGCCACTAACAGATGCATGGTGAACACATACTCAGTTCCTCTCTCCCAACCCAGTGGCTCTGGCCCTGAGGGGCTGGCAGGTTTCTTAATCATGAAGGGAGAAAGACCACAGAGGTCAACATATCTGAGCATTCCCTATTATGTCATCCAACCATTCCCCAATCACATGCCCAGATGAGTGCCATCTGTGCCACAGCTGGCATCTCCTCTGCTGGGCAAAGGTGTGAGGAGGCTTTGCTCATGTGTCTAGCATAGGGCTGAGCCATAGGATAGGGTCAACCCAAGGACTAGACTCTGGGCCACTAAAAGTCTTCAATCAAACCCCTTGGGGACCGTCCCCCAGTGCACCCTCCATGCCCACACTGTTTCTTCTTACTCCTGAGGCATACACACTGATGAAGCCCTGGGGGTATGGTCTGGTAATACCCAGAGGGCAGAATTCACAAGGGACTCCTCCCATTTGGAATCCGGCTTCCCACAGGGATGGGGCTGATATGAGAAGAAGGGAAAGACCCTTCTGCAGAGGGGATTCCTGCACTGGGAAAGAATCAGGCTAATACCCTCAATTGTCCCTTCCAAATTTCAGATTCTAGAATTCTATGATCCTAGGTCTTCAATTCTGAGATTTCATGATTCTATCAGAGGCCATACCTGAGGTCTCCAGTGAGGGCATGGAGGAGGTGACTCAGAGGATTGGAGGGCATAGGTAGTGGCCCCCAGTAGGAGCAAGCCAAGTACTCACCCTTCGGGAGATCTTAATTTTCTTGGTGCAGCCAAAGAATAAGTCCTCCAGAGATAGGTAGAGGTCTCGTTCGATTGGGGGGTCCTGTTTCTTGACCCCTCGGCCTCGGAGACCCCCAAAATTCAAATCTGCCTCACTTCCTTCTACATCAAAAAACTCTGCAGGAGAGGAGAGGAGAGGAGAGGAGAGGGGAGGGGAGGGGAGGAGTAAGAGAGATTGTGTCAGGGACTTGGAAACACAGACACCCCTCCACACATACCTCTTCAGTCCCCAAGTGTAATACTCAGCATCCCATTCCTACCTTGCAAACTCAGACTGTTAGGCCAGGCCAAAAAGTTGTCCTAAATTGCAGATCCAATGGTTATCATTGCTTGCCACTTCCCACTGCTTCATCATCCCGTTTATATTCCCCCACTTTCCTGACTCCCTTCCCCCTCAATTTGGAGAAACACTCCTCGAGGCTGGCTGCCTCAGGATGGAGAGGAGTGCCCTCTGGTGGCAGCTCCTGGTATGCCAGAAATGACTCCCTTTGTTAGCTTGCTGGGGGGACGGTAATATCATTCCAGTCCTTCCTACCCTTCCCCACACTCCACTCTCCCTCACTGTCCAGCCCAGCACAACACCTCTAAAGACCACATACTCAAGTTTCTGTGAAGTCAATAGCTGATACGGGAGTAGGGAAGGGGTGGTTCCTAATAAATCTGAGAGTTCATCAGCATACCCCCAAACTCTTTTTCCCTCAATTTCTTTTTTCCCTGCCCAGCTCTACACCCGTAAGTGCTCTTGCTGCCCTGCCCTTCCATCCCAGTGGAAACAGCCTTTGTCTCTTGAAGTGCTATGGAGTCGTTTGGTTTCAGTTTTTCTGTCTGTGAGATGGGGTAATAATGCCTGATCTGCCTTTTTCCATTAGGATTAAATAACAAGACGATGAAGAAAAGTGGAAACTGGCTGAGAGCTTACTATGCATCAGGTGCTGGTTTCAGTTCTTCACAATATTGTCTTATTGGACAGAGAGGCCAAAGAAAAGGCTCACAGTCCCGCAGCTCATCTGAACACAGGACAATCTGACTATGAGAACCTCTGCCCTTAACCACTATGCTTATTGCTACGTGTGAAAACCTTTGAAAACTTTGTAGAGTCAGGGGTCGCTATCATAATTAAGATTTTTTTTTGTACTCTGCCTCTTATGGTTAGGGCCATGAATGAACTTCCCAGGCTAGAATGGTATAGTAACTTTAGGTGGGGGAGGGCAGGGCAGCATCATACTAAACCCCTCTATGAAATAGTAACTAATCAAGAGGCCTGTAAGTGACCTGGTCCCCTCTCGTATCACTGAATTCATTTCTTCACCCAGCACCTGTGCTGTGTTAGGTTGTAGACACCCCAACAGCCAGGTCATAGGAAGGTCTAGTCCCTCGGTCCTGCAGGGAGACAGGACACAAGAATCCCCTGGGTGAAGTCCTGTAGCAGTATAGTTTTGGGCACTGCCTGAGGGTCCCCAAAGCCTGTAAGTGATGTCCCTAGAAGCTCTGGTTTGGCTCCTCTGAGCTGCCTCTTTTTCATGCACCTGTCCATCGTTATGACATTTTTCAGTCTGCAAAGCCCATTTTCATAAACATTGTCTCATTTGCTAGTGACGTGTGAGGAATGGACTATTACAGCCACTTAACAGTAAGGAAGTTGAGGTTTCAGAGCAGTGAAGAGATTTGCCCAGAATCACACAGCTCATAAGAGGCAGTGCATGGATTTGAAACAGGCCTGACTCTAAGTCTCTTGCTTTTTCCAGTCACACATGGAGTTTATCAGTTCATCAACTCAGCTTCTTCTGGCAGGCAGATGAAGGAAATGCACAGGGGAGAGGTCTCTGAGGGGGAGAGACAGTGGGCTGTGGCCCACTTCTTATTAACATGCAGAAAAAGGAAGAGAGAACTTTTGAAATGCAGAACGGCTATAGTACAGCCAGGGGAAGGGGCAGCAGGGGGTCAGGCAGTGAAAATCTAGACTCTCTGAGTTGCATAACGAGAGCCAGGAAGACAGGTCTGAAGGTTAATTGCCCTTGCAAGATGACTGTGAGCCTCAGGAATCAACTCTTGGTCAGTTTGTCTGGGACCTGGGATTATCCACCCATCCATCCATATACTCACCTAACACACACCTGTACAGTGAAACCTAATGCAGCTATTAAAATGAGTAAAGTAGATCTGTTATGTAATATAGTATATAATGAGATAATCTCCGAGGCATACTGAGTGAAAGAAATCAGTGTGCACAATATGGTCCAATTCCCTTCATAAGATAAAAGGCTTAGGTAAAGATAAATATATGCTCATAAATGCATAGAAATTTTCCGGAAGGATACATAAACGGTTAACAGTAAGTGGCTGCTTCTGGAGAAGGAATAGAGGCTGAAATGTATTTCTTTAATAATTTCTTTTTTACCATGCATTATATATATTTTTAAAGTAAACAAAACAAAAGGATTCAAAGAAAAGCATCTTTTACAGCTACATCCTTTCCCAATAAAGCAAGTGGGTAGGTGGGGCCTCTTACCACCAAAGGGGTTGTCTCCTCCGAAGAACTCATGGAAAACCTTATCAGGGTTGCCGTGGAAGACATAACCAGTGGTCCATGGGGTCTGGGATCCAAACTCCAGAGGAATCCCGCCCTTTAGGCCCTCCTCTCCAAACTTGTCATAGATGCCTCTCTTCACAGCTGTGGACACATGTCACCTTGATGAGGGGGCTGGCGTTAGGGACTAAGATAGCTGCTGGGCTGGGAAGCAGGTGGATACAGGGTAGAGAGGAAGGGGAAAACCCAACCTTATTTCTAAAGTCTGGCACTCTTTGGAGGGAGACCCTAAAAGTTAGGGGTTTAATTTCATCATGGGTGGATCTAGGTGTGATCCCATAACGCGGAGGAGAATGAGGAAAGGTGGAGACCTGCTGGGTGGCAGGGGGAAGAGGATTGAAGGAGAGATCTAGAGACTGAGGGTGAGGCTATCGCCCTAGAATTTGGCTAAACTCATCATCGTAGCTACTGTTTTATTTGGGGTAAATAGAATCGTAGCACCTTGAAATTCTACAATCTAAGAATTCTAGAGCTGCCAAGTTCTAGAGCTTTCAAAGCCTAGAGTCTAAGGACTGTAAAGTCTTGAAAACTCGGGACTGGAGAAACCTTAGTCATCTGGCTATTCTTCTGCACAACATCGGTGATTACAGTCTCCAGAACAAGCCCTCGGGGATGCACGCATGCACGTGGTGCCCCGGGGCAGAGGTGTGGTGGGGGCGGGGGGGGGGGGGGGGGGGGGGGAATCACTTTCTACACTCTTTTGGTTTCAGGAGATTCTTGAATTACCAGCCTCTCTCTGACCCTTGATAGACATGCCTTCCGTGGAAAGGTGGCACTGGAGCTACTTGGTAATCTGGGAAGAGTAACTGGGGATGCCTGCCTCAGCCTCTTTCTTCCCTTGGCAGCAAGCATCTCACTGTGTGCACCCCTGCAGGGGACAGGTGGGGTGTGGAGTGTGGGAGACTTGCCCAGGTCCTGCTCTACTGACACTGGCTGAGCAGATCATCTTAATCCAGGGGCTCTCCACGCTGCATCAACCTTAGTTTGTGACTATGGAGAGAGGCAGTTCATGCTGTTTTCTTTCTAAGTTTTCTCAGGCTCTAGGCAGGGAAGAGGAATGCTTTACTACCCAGAGGCTTAAGGAACGGTCTCGAAATAGAGGTGGGGCAGAGGAGATGGGTGGAATCACTCACGGTCGCTCAGCACATCATAGGCCTCTGCTATTTGCCTGAATGTCTCTGCTGAGGATGGCTCACTGGACTTCAGCGGGTGGTTCTTAAGGGCCAGTTTCCGGTACCTAGAGGAGGGAGGATTCATACAAGTCATAGCATTTGACATGGGCCTGAGGCACAGACCATGGTTTAGAGCTGGCTCTGCTGTTCACTGCTTTGATGATGCCAGCTATAAAATCAGGGCTGTGGTGGCCAGGGTGGTGCATTGCACAGATGCCCTTGAACAGAACCCAGTGGGTAGAAAGTGTAGCTGCCCGCCCTGGGTGTCTGTGCTGAGGCTACATTTCCCCAAGCTGCCCCAACCAGTGCCTAAGCGTGGTGGGGATATTGGTGCTGGCGCGTCCCCCTAGGACACAGGACCCCTCCAACGCACAACCTCTGCTTCAGGACGCCCATCTATCAGCCCAGCTACTTTTTTCCAGACCACTCTGCAGCTCTCTCCATCCAGACATTTCTTCCTGCTCCCCTTTCACAGGTATCAGAACTGCACTGGGGTTTGAAGGTGCCGCCTGCATGCTCTTGCTCCCCCTTCACGTTTCCCCCAATACATTTCTCACACATCTAATCCTGTCGTGATATCTGAACTTACACACAGGCTTCTTGGGAAGATCAGGTAAAATAAGGTGTCAAAGGGCCTGGTACAGAGAGGCACTGGCACACGTCAGGTCCCTTTACCATCTCTCACTTCTGTGCTCATTCGTTTCCCTGCTTCTGTAGTACCCAATCCCAGCACTCAGTGATGCGATGCCTATAGTGTCTGAGAATCTGTATCATCAGTGTTCTGAAAGGAAAGAGCTGGCATGAACTGGGTGATTTGTGCAGAGTTTAATAAGGGACCACTCACCAAAGTGTAGGAGGTAGGGAGGATAACCATGCTGGACAGTGCTGTAGCCCAAGGCCAGGAGCCCTGAGTCACCCTGGCTACCCCTGAGCCTATAGGAGTGGGAAGGGAGAAATCCCACAGGAGTGTGTGTGGACGGGGCCCTTGGCAGGAGCTGTCATCTTCAGCTAAGGGATACCCAACCTGAAGCGCTCTCAGAAGAAGGGAGCTGGGAATAAATACCCCAGCCCCACTCTCCTCTTTGCCAATCACCTGCTGTGGGCTCTCTTTGGCTTTCATTTAGGAAGTCTGAGGGCCAGGGCGTCTATTGATGTGGTTCAGATGGGCCAGCTTCCAGCGCAGAGAGCAGGGTGCAGAAAGGCGGGGAGGGGGGTCTGAAAGAGCCAAAGGAGGGGATCAGCACAGCCCCCTGAGTGGCTCAGTACAAATCGGACCCCACATACCCTCCACTGGGTCAGAGTGCACTTCCTCTGCCCTGCTCACACCCTGCATGCTGGTGACCCCTCCCGCTGTTTCTCTTCTCACTCCACACACTATCTGTGCGCAAGCTCGTCTATCCCAAGGCTTTGAGCATCACTCACTCGCTGACCACTCCCAAATTTCTATCTGAAACCAGGCCACTAAGCTCCAGACCTTGGCATCCAGCTGCCATCTTGGTATCTGCTCTCCAGTGTCCCACAGGCCCCACAAACTCAATGAACCCAGACAGAAACACATTTTTGTTCCTTAAGTTTTTGCCCATTTGCCCAGGCAATGAAGCCAAAACGCTGAGCATTATCAACTCCCAAGTTCTTCATCCCCTCCATTCCCAGCCCACCTGTCACCCGGGCATTTCAGTTTTTCTTTCTCCCCAGTGTTCTCTTCCTGCCCCCTCATCCCTAGGACTATTGCAGAACCACGGCTTCCTGTTTCAGTGTTCTCCTTCTCCAGGCCTTTCCGTGTGCTGCCACCAGATTGATTTGTCTTTTTTAATCTGATGCTTCTAAAATGCCCCCTGGCCAAGTCACTCCACTGCCAAATCCCTCCACTGGTTTCCCTTTGCCTTCAGCATAAAATCTGTATCTCTAAGATTCAAGCCTCTGCTTCTTTCTCTGGCCTTCTCACTCACAGCTCTCCCTCCCCACTCCCATGGCCTCTCCTGCCCTTCTGGCCAGGCTCCAAACTCCCTACAATGCACTGCTCAGGTCTTTGACATTCTACTCCCATCCCTTGTAACACCCACCACTCTCCAGACCCTCCCATCTCCCCTTGGCACATTTTCATTCATCTTTCAACAATCAGCTCAGGGCTCAACTCCTCCAGGATGCCCTCCCTGACTGCAGTCTCCATTCTAGGTTAGACTCCCCTTCCCGAGTCCCCAGTGCCTTTGATCCCTAAACTTAGCACTTGGCACTCCAGTTGTTTGTTGACTGGTTTGTCTCTCCCACTATCCTGGGTTCCTTGAGTTGCTGTGTCTACTTCTCACTGAGCAGCAGTGAGGTAATGAATGACACGAACTAACTGTCCCACAAGGCAGCCCATCTCACCGTGGGACCCCTCTGACTTTTAAGCAACATCTCATCTTAGTGAGTGAGATCTGCTGTCCTATGACTCTGAAGGTTCTGATTCGGCCCCTGGAGGCCTTACAGAGATTATCTACATTGTCTACTTTCAGAAACTTAAAGTCAATTGTCATCACTTCCCTGAGACACTGAAACCAGCCCTCTCAGTTACAAAGGTCAAAGTCAGGTATGGGGAGAATTCCAAGTAAGTTCTATCAATAAGGAAAGGTAAGTAGGTTTGAGAAGAGCCTTATTTTTCATATAAACTTGAGTGGTTTCTGTGGAGTTTTTTGTCTCATTTGTTTTAGTGAGAGAGAGAGAGAGTGTGTGTGTGTGTGTCTGGGGGGTGCAGTGGCAGAGGGAGAGAATCTTAAGCAGGCTCCCCACCCAGTGCAGAGACCAACAGGGGGTTTGATCCCATGACCCTGAGATCATGACCAAGCCGAAATCAAGAGTTGGATGCTCAACCGAGCCAACCAGGTGCCCCTAAACTTGAGTGGTTTTAAGATTTTCCCTGCAGTGCCCTCACTCTGTTTCCTTGAGTGGGCAAGATGGAGTGGAGTCACAGCTTGGATGCAGCAGGGTAGGCTTAATGAGAGCTACTGAGAAGGTTAATAGCTAGGCAAGTAGGAATCATTGTGGTGCTTCTATTCATTATATACATTTAGCATTTAAAAAAAAAATTTTATGTGAATTTATTTTTGAGAGAGAGTGTGACAGAGTGCAAGCAGGGGAGGAGCAGAGAGAGAGGGAGACACAGAATCTGAAGCAGGCTTCAGGCTCTGAGCTGTCAGCACAGAGCCCGATGTGGGGCTCCAACTCATGAACCGTGAGATAATGACTTGAGCTGAATGAAGTTGGATGCTTAACCAACTAAGCCACCCAGGTGCCCCAGCATTTTTGTTTTGTTTTGTCAAAATCTAGTTACTCCCATATGGGAGACTGTGTTATACATGACTCATCTCTTAGAGCTGTTACAAGAGAGAAGGGTTAAGAACTATTGTTTGAAACAGGGGTGCCTGGGTGGCTCAGTTGCTTAAGCGTCTGACTTCTGCTCAGGTTATGATCTCATGGTTCGTGAGTCAAGCCCTGCAGATCAAGACCCTGAGGTCTTGATCTCAGTGTTGTGAGTTCAAACCCTATGTTGGGCTCTGAGCTAGGTGTGAAGGCTACTTAAGAAGAAACCTCCTTTGGGGTGCCTGGGTGGCTCAGTTGGTTGAGTACCCGACTTTGGCTTAGGTCATGATCTCACGGTTCATGAGTTGAAGCCCCACATGGGGCTTGCTGCTGTCGGCACTGAGCCTGCTTCTCAGGTCCTCTGTTCCCCTCTCCCCTGCTTCTCTCTTTCTCAAAAATAAACAAACATTTTTTAAAAAAGCTTACTTTGGGGTGCCTGAGTGGCCCAGTAGGTTAAGTGTCCAACTCTTGGTTTCAACTCTTGCAGTGTTTCCAGTTTGAGCCCCACATTGGGCTCCGTGCTGACAGTGCAAAAGCATGCTTGGGATTCTCATCTCCCTGTGTCTCTGTCCACCTCCACCCCCCGCCCACACCCCCCTCTCCCCCCACTAATGCTGTCTCTGTCTTTCTCAAAATAAATAAATAAACTTAAAAAAAAAAAAAAGCCTACTTGAAAAAAAAAAAAAAACTCGTATGACGGCCAGAATAAAATTTGAAACACATCCATCTGGCCAGGTCACTCTCCTGTTCTTAATCCTTTGGTTCTGCAAAGGAAAAAGTTCAAATGCCTTCTTTGTCCCCATTTTTATTGCTAAGAAAACCAGGGCACCCAGGAAGGGAAACAGGGCATAGGGGGTTAAGGATGATGGATTGGGAACTCTGACTCAGGCCAATCCCAGGTTGTAGGTATGTATGCAAGAAGCAACAGAAGAACAAGGTTTATCTTGCCTGCACTTGGCTGTGCAAGAAAGCTCAGTTTGGAAAAGATAAAGGTGGAGCCTTCCCAGCACACCCCTAAAGCCTCACTCCCGTCCCAACTTACGCCTTCTTGATCTGGGCATCCTCTGAATTGCGAGTGATCTGAAGCACAGAGTAATAATCCTGACCCATGGCTGGCTTG
Organism: Lynx rufus; assembly: GCF_022079265.1. Classification (NCBI taxonomy): domain Eukaryota; kingdom Metazoa; phylum Chordata; class Mammalia; order Carnivora; family Felidae; genus Lynx; species Lynx rufus. Next base: position 58,165,384 of record NW_025814897.1, read on the forward strand.
CAAGGCAGTCAGTCCTTGTTTAATCCTGACTCCAGCAGGGCTGTTAGTCTGCATTCTTTGGTTGCTCCTGACAACTGCACAGGGGCACTCTGGGAGTTGTATTCCCTCCTGCCCAAGCAGACATCACCTCTGCCTCACAGAACAGCCAATCGAAGAACCGGAAAAACGGTTGATCCTGTGACCCTGACAAAGGTCATTCAACTCAGAAACTCTCAACTCAAGAGTTTTTAAGAAAGTAGCAATTAGTTTTAATTAAAAGTTTTCAGAACAAATGCATTTGCTGATTTTTAAAAAATAAATTTTAAATTTTAGAATAGTTTTAGATTATCAAAAAAGTTGGGAAGACAGTATAGAATTCCCATATACCCATACCCAATTTCCTGTATTATTAATAGCTTACATGAGTAGGGTATGTTTATCATAAATAATAATACATCAGGGTTTGTTTTTTTTTTAATGTTCAATTTGGTGACATTTTATTTATCTATTATTAAATTTTTAATTACAGTATAGTTAACAATGTTATACTAGTTTCAGGTGTACAATACAGTGATTCACCGATTCCATACATCCCCCAGTGCTCATCACAAGTACACTACTTAATCCCCTTACCTATTTCACCCATCTACCTACCACCTCCCCTCGGATAACAATCAGTTTCTTCTCTATAGTTAAGAGTCTGTTATGGAGCCTGGGTGGCTCAGTTGGTTAAGTGTCTGACTTCGGCTCAGATCATGATCTCCTGGTTTGTGGGTTCAAGCACTGCATTGGGCTCTGTGCTGACATGACAACTTGGAGCCTGTTTTGGATTCTGTGATCTCTTCTGTCTCTGCCTCCTGCTGGCTCTATCTCAAAAATAAACATTAAAAAAAAGTCTGTTTCTTGGTTTGTCGCTCTTTTTCCTTTGTTCATTTGTTTCTTAAATTCCGCACGAGTGAAATCATACAGTATTTGTCTTTGACTTATTTTGCTTAGCATTATATGCTCTAGTTCCATCCATGTTGTTGCAAATGACAAGATTTTGTTCTTTTTATGGCTGAATAATATTCCATTGTATATATATGCCACCTCTTCTTTATCCATTTATTTACAATGGGCACTTGGGCTGCTTCCATAATTTGCCTATTGTAAATAAAGTTGCTATGAACATAGGGGTGCATGTATACTTTTGAATTAGTGTTTTTGTATATTTTTGATAGATACCCAGTAGTGCAATAATTGGGATTGTAAGGGAGTTGTATTTTTAACTTTTTGAGCAACCTCCAAACTGTTTTCCACAGTGGCTGCACCAGTTTGCACTCCCACCACAGAGCAAAAGGGTTCCTTTTCCTCCACATCCTGGCCAATACTTGTTTTCTTGTGTTTTTTATTTTAGTTATTCTGACAGATATAAGGTGATATCTCATTGTAGTTTTGATTTGCATTTCCCTGATGATAAATGACACTGAACCATCTCTTCATGTGTCTGTTGGCCATCTGAATGTCTTCTTTGGAGAAATGTCCATGTCTTCTGCCCAATTTTAATTGGATTATTTGGGGGGGGGTGTTGACTTGTATCATTCTTTATATATTTCAGATACTGTCCCTTTATCAAATACGTCATTTGAAAATATCTTCTCCCATTTAGTAGGTTGCCTTTTAGTTTTGTTGTTTCTTTTGGTTACAATGTTTATAATGAAAATCCATATTTGATTCATATTTCCTAGTTTTCAACCTTATGTCTTTTTTTCTGTTCCAGGATCCCACCCAGGATACCACGTTACATTTAGTTGTCATGTTTCCTTAGGCTCCTCCTGGCTAAAACTGTTTCTCAAACTTTTCTTGTATTTTGATGACTTTGATAGTTTAAGGAGTACTGCTCAGGTATTTTGTACAAAGTCTCTTAATGGGATTTGTTTGATGTTTTTCTTTTTCTTTTTTTAAACTTATTTATTTTGAGAGAGAGGGAAAGAGAGAGACAGTGCAAGTGGGGGAGGGGCAGAGAGAAAGGGAGAGAGAGAGAGAATCCCAAGCAGGCTCCACACTGTCAGCGTGGAGCCCGATGCAGGGATCAAACCCACAAACCATTAGATCATGACCTGAGCTGTAATCAAGAGTTGTATGCTTAACTAACTAAGCCACCCGGGCGCCCTGATTTGATATTTTTCTTATGATTAGACTGAGGCTGGGGGCTTCTGAAAGGAAGACCACAGAAGTGAAGTGCCATTCTCATCCCATCATATCAAAGGTACCTACTATCAACATGACATCACTGATCATGCTGACCTTCATCTGCTAAGGTAGTATTAATCAGGTTTCTCTCCACTGTAAAGTTACTTTTGTTTGCTCCTTTCTGGATTGTACTCCTTGGAAGGAAGTCATTTCACAGTCTGCCCTTAAAGATTGGGGAATTCTGCTCTAGAGGAGGAAAAAAGGAAGGGATATAGTGTGTCACTGGCCTAGGGAAAGACCACTGGAACAATCGTCCAGCTACAAACCCATGCATATATGAAAACTTTATACATAACACAGCAATCAATACAGATTGGTGCAGAAAACAAAAGGACTGTAAAATAAGTGGTTATGGGACAGCAGGATATCTAAAAGGAAAAAAATGATACTACCTTATACCATATACCAAAAAAAAAAAAAAAAAAAAAAGGTGGATTAAAGATTTAAGAGTGAAATGAACTCTTAGAAGAAAGTATAGGTGAAGATCTTTATGACCCGTACAGAGAATATTTCTTAAACTAGACACAAAAAGCATAACCAAAAAGGAAAAGATTGCTAGGTTCTACCCTACTAAGAAAAATGGTAAAAAGACAAGTTCCAAAGTGAAAGGGATTTGTACTTTATATTTTCTTTTATTTTCAATTTTTAAAAAATGTTTATTTATTTTTGAGAGAGGGGGGCAGAGGGGCAGGGGGAGAGGGAGACAGAGAATCTGAAGAGGGCTCTGTGCTGACAGCAGAGAGCTGGATGCAGGGGTAGAACTCATGAACTGTGAGATCACAACCTGAGCCAAAGTCAGAAGCTTAACCAACTAAGCAACCCAGATGCCCCTGTATTTTATATTTTAAACAAAGAAACATAAAAGAAAACCTGAAAAGTCACACACACAAAAAGTCCCAATAGAAAAATAGGCAAAAGGCATAAATAGGCATTTATAACAAGATGGTCAAACAAAAAATGCAAATTAAAGTTCACAATGAGATGCTATTTCACATCTATACTGGCAAACATTTAAAAAGTTGACCTCAGTGGTGCCTGGCTGGCTCAGTGGGTAGAGCATGTGACTCTTGATCTCAGGGTTGTGAGTTCAAGCCCCATGTTGGGCATAGAGCCGAAATGAAATGAAATGAAATGAAATGAAATGAAATGAAATGAAATGAAATGAAATGAAATGAAATGAAATGAAATAAAAATACACACACACACACACACGTACCTTAAAAGAAAATTGAGGGGCGCCTGGGTGGCTCAGTTGGTTAAGTATCAGACTTTGGCTCAGGTCATGATCTCAAGGTTCACGGTTCACAAGTTTTAATGTTTAAATAAACATTAAAAAAATTTAAAAAAGAAGAAATTTAAAAGAAAATTGAAATAAAATAAAAACTTGACATCAAGAATTGGTGAGTACGTAAAACAAAAAGGAACTCTCAGACACTGCTATTTTGTCAGTGTAAATTAGAATAACCACATCAGAAAACTGTGACATTCCCTTGCAAAGTTGATGCGCATACCCAAATGTTCAGCATTAACAGTGAATACTATACAGCCTTTGTGCAAATAAGCCACACACACAAATACATACCATTTGCATAAATGATGCCACTTATATAATGTTCAAAAACATGAAAAGATAAATATGTTGTTAGGAATACATGTAGTGATTGCTGTGCTGGAGCTGGTTGTAACAGCTTTGAACAAACTGGCAAATGCTATCAGGGCTATTTTTTTCCTTCTGGTGAGCTAGTTAAATATTAACAAGTACATGCATAGTAGTGAGTAAGTAAAATAATAAATAAAAGCAAGAGAATACTAAACAGAGAGGGGCACACAGGGGCAACATTCCTTCAATAAAGAATATTCCTTTTTTTTTTTTTAACGTTTTATTTATTTTTGAGAGAGAGAAAGAGAAACAAAGTATGAGCAGGGGAGGGGCAGAGAGAGAGGGAGACACAGAATGGGAAGCAGGCTCCAGGTTCTGAGCTGTCAGCACAGAGCCCGATGCGGGGCTCAAACTCATGAACCATGAGATCATGACCTGAGCTGAAGTCAGACACTTAACCAGCTGAGCCACCCAGGCGCCCCTTTAAACTGATTTCTTAGCCACAGTTGCCTCTTTGTAAAGTAAAAATATGGCATTATTTTTTATTTTTTGCATTTCTGAGCTTTCTTGTGAATTTTAATCTCCATTTATTTAACCACTGAAGTTGAGCATCTTTTCATGTGATTGGCCATATTTTACTTTTTTATTACCAGAAAAAAAGATGTTATTAAAAATTAAACCCAGAGGGTTGGGTGAGAACCTTGCTCAGCCTGGGACTGGCTGAGGTGAATGCAGGGGACTCCATGTAAGGGGCACCAAGTGTGCAGGGGCTGGAGTGAAAGGGGAGGTGGTTTGTGTAGTTGTCAGATTGGTTACTCACAGAAGTATTGAGCAAATAAGTGAAATATTGAGGATTATGAGAGCCAAGTTTCTCACTGTTGGAGGAAGGAGGTATGTATGCAGACTAGAATAATCCCAGTGGAGTTGGACTGGAATTGGGAGACATCAGTGTGAACTCATGAACTTTAGTGTATATCTAGAATGCTGGATGTAGAAATATAGACATATATATGTACTGTCCACTGGTAGGGACTAGAAGCAATAATACCCCCAAAACAAAGAATATCCATATAGTGCCCAGACTTGATTTCCAAATCCATTCTCCACTAAAAAGAACTGAAGCCATCTAGACAAATGACTGATTCCAGGACTAGGGTGGGGAAGTATAAGATGAAGCTTGAATATCTTGTAGTATCAGAAAAAAAGGAAGTGCTAAAAGAAAGATAGAAACATGTCAAAAGGACATAGGATCCAGCTTGAAGGAGCTACCACTGGCTCAGCTGGGACAATTTAAACACCACAAGAAATCATAGTAATAATGGATTATAATCCATAGAATAAAATATGAATCCATGTGTAGTCCACACTAATAGATCTATGATGAATGAGTGAATTAGTAATTAAATAAGTGGGGGAGAATGGAAAGCTCTACCTTATAGTAGAAAGCAAATTATAAATGAAAAAGAATGATGAAATTATAAAATCACCTTTTGGCAATTGTAGTAGGAATAACTGGCTCAGACAGAAATCAACAAATGCTGAAACTAAATGATGCAAGTTGTATGAGGAATAGGATATTTATAGTCTCAAAGTAGCTCTCCACAAAATACTAACTTTGCCATGGACAAACCTGGTAGACACCATTTTAACCAGCTGATTATAATAAAAAAGATGGACAAACCAAGTGTTGGCAGTGTTGGCAAGGACATGGAGAAAATAAGAACCTGTATACACCACTGCTGAGAATGTAAAATGGTGCAGCCACTTGAAAAACAGGTGGCGGTCTTAAAATGCTAAACATAGAGTTACTATATCCTTGCAATTTTTCTGAAGGTGTGAAATTACTTCAAAGTGAAAAGTAAATTAGAAAAAAATGTATCCACAAAGAGACGTGTTCAAGAAAAAGAAACCTTTACAGGGCACCTGGGTGGCTCAGTCGGTTAAGCATCCAACTCTTGATCGCGGTTCAGGTCATGATTTCATGGTTTGTGGGACCAAGTCCAGCACTGGGCTCTGCATGGACAGTGCAGAGCCTGCTTGGGATTCTCTCTCTCCCTCTCTCTGTCCTTCCCCGATTGCACACTCTCTCTCTGTCTCAAAGTAAACAAATAAATTTTTTTAATGTTTATTTATTTTTGAGACAGAGAGAGACAAAGCATGAACGGGGGAGGGGCAGAGAGAGAGGGAGACACAGAATCGGAAGCAGGCTCCAGGCTCTGAGCCATCAGCCCAGAGCCCGACGTGGGGCTCGAACTCACGGACCGCGAGATCATGACCTGGCTGAAGTCGGACACTCGACTGACTGAGCCACCCAGGCGCCCCAAATAAATAAAATTTTAAAAAAGAAAAAAGAACAAGAAACCTTTACTTTGCAAGGCTATTGTGAAGACTGTGCCTGGCACCGAATATACGCTCAGTAGCTGATGCCACTGACAGCTTTCCAGATCTCAGAAAGAGGCACTTCTCACAATTAGTCACAAGGGGGCATCTGAAAGCCAGGAAACAAGATGGAGCTTCCCTGGGCCATCACAGCTGCAGAAGGGGGTTGTCCATCCTTCCTTACCCAGAATGCACTCTTCAACCCAAAAGGAAAAAAAAAAAAGCTTTGTCTGCTGCATACTGGGGATATTCCATTCAGAGAAGACAAGGCTTTTGGCACCTGAGAGCTAGCCTCTGCTCTTTCTGTTTGAATCTGGATTTTAGGGCAGCTATCAAGGATCGCTGCATCCATCACAACCAGGATATCAACTCTGGAGACCTATGAAAAGGGGCTTATGGATGTGATGGCAGTGGAAAAGAGTGAATCTTGGAACAGGAACTCAGACACACCTGCTATGTGAACTCAGCCATATCCTCCCTCATCCTGTCTTCTTCATCTGACTTCTTAGAGGTTCCCTTTGAACTTCTTTGGATCCAATGTTTCTGAGCTCCGAAATAGGTCCCTTTGGGTCTACCTGACCTTATCACAAATCACTCCTTAAATGAAAATGGTCTAGTCCCAGAGGTCTTGTGACCACGTGGTATAGTAGAAGGAGCACAGGCTTTGGAGACAGACCAAGCAAGGTCCAAAACAAGGGTTTGGTACTTAATTTTTCTTTATTTCTTTTCTTTAAATGTTTGTTTATTTTTGAGAGAGAGAGACAGAATGTGAGTGAGGAAGGGGCAGAGAGAGAGAGGGAGACAAAGAATCCAAAGCAGGCTCCAGGCTTCAAGCTGTCAGCACAGAGCCCAATGCAGGGCTTGAACTCAAGAACTGTGAGATCATGACCTGAGCTGAAGTTGGACACTTAACTGACTGAGCCACCCAGGTGCCCCAGTACTTAATTTCTTGACTCTCAGTTTCCTTGTCTATAAAAAAAAAATACCATTTCCTTTTTAAGAGTGTTATGAGGATTACATATATAAATAGAGTCCCCAAAATAGAGTAGATACCCAATTATACTCAACAAATAACAGTATTTTATCTTCACAATTTAGGCATACACAACAGGTAGAAAAAAATGGATTTAAAGATAAAACATGTTCAAGTTCCTGTTCTCTATGACTCTTGGCAAATCAATTCATCTGAGTCTCACTACCTTCATGTCATAGTGAAGTTATAAAGATTACATGCTGTGAGCCATACTATTATTCCACCCAGGAATTGGCTTTTTCCCCTTAAATAAATCCAGATCTTAGCCTACACTGCCCAGCTCAAGTGTCTAATTTCTAAAGCGTAAATGATAAGGTATTCATACTCTGGAAAGTGTTAAAAAGTACAAAGGTCTAAATGTACTAAGTTAAAAAGAACTCAGAGATTCTAAGTGAAAATAAAACATGGAATATATACATTATGACTCCATTTTTATATTTAGGAAAAAAATAAAAAGAGGTGACCATGTTATACCCTTGCTTAAAACTCTTCCATGGGCTTCTCATGAACCAAATGAAATTGAAGCTTCTTACCTGGCACTCAAGCCCTTTCAATCTGGGTCCTGTCAAACTCTGCAGCCTCATCTCCTAAAGACCAGCCTCACCATCCTACGAGCACCGTGTTCCAGCTATGCCTAAAGTGCCCTTCACTATCTCTTCCTCTACGTTCCAAACTTTAGCATGCATCAGAATCACCTGGCTGGCTCTACCCACAGAATTTCTGATTTAGGGCCGAGGCGGGGCTTAGGAATTTCTATTTCTAACATATTTCCAGATGATACGGATGCAGCTGTTCCAGGGACCACACTTGGACAGCCACTGCCTTTACAATGATAGGATTCAACTTTTATCACCTGTATTTGGGATGATCAACCATATCAGTTTGCCTAGGACTGAAAGTCACATGTAGCAGAAAATCCCTGCCCAAACTGAGACAGTTTCCCTACCTGTGTAAGAATCTTTCCCAGATTGCTGCTTATAGGATATTTACTGCTAACAAGCAGTCTTTCTCTATGGCCACAGGAAGTGCCCAAGACAGGTACTCAATCAACTTGAATGACTCTCTACTGGAGAAAGAATATTTAACCAAGTTTTTCAAATTCAGACTCCTTCAAACACATTCTCTTTATTTCCTTCAGAGAACAGGCTTTAGTCCTCTGGTCACTGTAAACAATTAACACAAATGGTGTTAAGAGCAAACTGTAAGCATCCATACCCTTGCCCTGTGTTGTTGGGGGTGAGTTTATATATGGAACATATGTGAGCTTCTTACTTAGTTCACAGTTGGTTTTATCATGGAATGATATTCCATATTCCATGGGCCAATGTAGCTGACTTTCTGTGACTTCCCAAGGGTGTCCAAGACAATAAAGGTCCATGGTCCTTGAGAAGGACTAATGATTATTCTCTTTGTCAACTAAGGCCAATCTTTTTCATTAACTGGGACTCCTCTTTCCAAGGAGTCAGAGGTCAGAGAGCTGATAGCGTCGCACAAGACCATCTCGACAGCATGTGTAGATCTGCTTCTCCCATGTAGCTACCTGGAACACAAGATTTCACAGCTCAGAAGAAGCCTGGGATTCTTCCATTTCAAAAACAAAGAACCCTGGGGCACCTGGGTGGCTCAGTCGGTTGAGCATCCGACCTCAGCTCGGGTCATGATCTCGCAGTTCGTGAGTTTGAGCCCCGTGTCGGGCTCTGTGCTAACAGCTCAAAGCCTGGGGCCTGCTTCGGATTCTGTGTCTCCCTCTCTCTGACCCTTCCACGCTCGTGCTCTGTCTCTCTCAAAGATAAATAAACGTTAAAAAAAAAAAATTTTTTTTAAACTTATTAAAAAATAAAGAGCCCTGTCATTGACCCCCTTTAGTACAAGTGAGTCTAAGAAGCTCTACCAACTCCAAAGACAAGAGGAGAATTATATCCATGATAGGTATTTTAAAAATAGCTGATGAAGGTTCAGGGTACTTATGACTACAGAACAGAGAAATGAATTATCCAAGTAGAGAGCAAACCTATTAGTGTGGTACATATTTGAGGGCAGAGGGTCTGTACCTGGGAAAGGAGATGATCCATAGGTGGGCCAGGGTATCCCTGGACCTTGTACAACTATATTCAAAGAAGTTCTCAATATGTGTCTGAGGAGGAGTGAGGCACTGCTGGGGCTGTGCAGTGGTACTGGGGGCTATGGTGAGTGCCACTCAGGCTGTGCAGCTCCCAGTGGGGAGGCTTGGCTGCCCCTGCCATCTCGCTTGGTGTGCGCATGGTGCCAGTAGGCTGCCGGCACCACGGATGGGCCAGTGCAGCATCATCTCCTCCAAGATTTCGGAGCTCCTCATCCTCCTCCAGGACTGGTGTTTCTCAACCTCATCTTCAGGGGGAGCTGGCATTTTGCGCTATGTGGAAGCCCATGTCTTCATCACTTATGATGACTCTGACCACTACTTTGCAGATGTATATCCTCTCTTCCCTGCTGCAGTGATCACAGCTGTGGAGCCCGACTTTTCATTTTTGGGCTGATTGGCTGCTGTGCCACAATCTAGGAAAGCTGCTGCAGACTTGCCATATCTGTCATCATCCTACTCTTGGTTTTTGTCATAGCAGTTGTAGCAGTTTCGGGATACGATTACAGAGCTAAGGTGGAAAGTGAGGTTGATCACAGCATTCAGTGGAAACCTACAATGGAACCAACCAACCATACTGGAGAAATAGAGACTGGTACAAATAAACCAAAAGACAGCCAGCAGCTATAACGGCAGGTTGGCCCACTCCTCCAACCTCCATGCTGAGGGATGTGAGGCTCCTGTTGTGAAAAAGCTGCAAGAAATCATGGTGCATGTTATCTGGGCAGTGCTGGCACTTCCAGCCATTCAGCTGCTAGGCAGGCTGTGTGCACGCATCATATTGTGCAGGAGTAGAGATCTGGCTTATGAGGTCCTCGTCACTGGTGGAATTATGCACAGCAGAAATCGCAAGCCTGAGCTTTTAGTCTTATTTTTCGGATTTGGAAGGTGAATCAAGCAGGTCTACTGCTGTTGGCCTCCTGTGTTCATTTAGTTAAACCACACGTAACACAGGTGTTGGGACACAGAAGCTTGGTTCTTCGTATGCCGACCTATGACTTTCTTTTCCCTTGTTCTATCTGACTCTCCATGTTCTTAAATTTTTTTTAGGGTTTTAAAAAATTTGTTTATCTTGAGAGAGAGAGAGCATGTTGGCACACGTGCCTGTAAGCAGGGGAGGGGCAGAGAGAGAGAGGAGAGAGAGAATCCCAAGCAGACTCTGAGCTGACAGCATGGAGCCCCAAGTGGGGCTCAATCCCACAAACAATGAGATCATGACCTGAGCTGAAATCAAGAGTTGGATGATTGGGGCGCCTGGGTGGCTCAGTTGGTTAAGCATCCAAATTTGGCTCAGGTCATGATCTCAGGTTTGTGAGCCTGAGCCCCGCATCAGGTGAGCTGGAGCCCCACTTCAGGCTCTGCACTCTCACTCTCTCTCTCTCTCTGCCCCCTCATGGGTTCTCTCTCTCTTCCTCTATCTCTGCCCCTTGCTCACTCACGGTCTCTCGCTCAAAAATAACAAAATATATAAAATAAAATAGACACTTAACCGTCTGAGCCACCCAGGTGCCCCCCACATCCCTAAGTTTTTAAGTACAACACTGAAGGTTCTAATTTCAGAACCATTTGTGAGCTGAACAGTATGGGAAAATTAAAGGAGGACCTGGGCCTTATTTATTTTTTAGAAAGAAAGAGAATGTGAGTGGGAGAGGGGCAGAGGGGAAGAGAGAGAGAATCTTAAGCAAGCTCCACACTCTGCATGAAGCCCGATGCAGGGCTCAATCCCATGACCTGAGCCAAAATCAAGAGCCAGATGTTCAACTGACTAAGCCACCCAGGTGCCCCCAGCGTCCTTTTAAAACAACATATATTGTAGTCCAATAAAACAGCAACTGTACAAAATGGCTAAACTAGATTTTAGAATCATACAGTGTGTATCTTGGTTCATCTTCAAAATCAGACTAAGCTTTGAAACCAGTGTTTATTAATGAAAACTGGCCTTATAGGAGGAGCATAACATATGTGCTCTTTTAAAACAATGTGTGTGTCTTTTTTGTTGTATAACTGAGTCCACTCATCATAAATCTAAACTCATTAGGATTAATGTACCCATGCAGACTAGCAAAATAGTTCGTAGATGGGATCTCAGTTGTAAATAGAAAACTATAATCCAAGATGTATCACCCTTCAAAAAAAAAAAAGAAGCCTGAAACTCAAAGGTTAAGAACCACTAATTTAGTGGAAATAGCAGGAATTCTGGAGGGAACTTAATCTCAGATTTGCAAATCCATAGCTACAGGACCTAAGGCAACTTTTCAACTACACTGAATCTCACTATTCTCACTTGTATGGTATGTTAAATCACAATATAGAACACTACATAGAAATTTGTAAATATGAAGCAGATCTAGGGGCGCTTGGGAGGCCCAGCTGGCTAAACGTCCAACTTCAGCCCACCCAGGTCATGATCTTATATTTCATGAGTTTGAGCCCCGCACTGGGCTCTGTGCTGACAGCTCAGAGCCCAGAGCCTGCTTTGGATTCTGTGTCTCCCTTTCTCTCCGCCCCCATTCTGCTCATGCTCTGTTTCTCTCTCAAAAATAAATAATAAAACATTAAAAAATAAATGAAGTGGATCTATATGCATTTATCTGAAAAGAGCTCCAAGATGTTAAGTAAAAAAAAAAGTTATAGAACAATACATATAGAATGATCCCAATTATGTACAAACTAAATATAAAACTGTATTATTTACATAAATACATAAACACAAGATGTAAGTGCAGATTGTCCGAAAATAGTCTGAAAGATACATGCCGAACTATTAATGCTACTTACTTCTGGAAAGAAGAGTGAAACTAAAAAGTTCTTATAAGGGACTTTTAAGTCTGTATAATTTTGTACTGTTTGAATTTTTAGAGGTATGTATTAATTGTATAAAAACAAGAGAAATCATAATACCTATACTTTAAGAATAATAACAACAAAACAAGATGATACACGTAAAACATCCAAACATCCAGCAGAATGTCTGGTCAATAGATATTTCCCCTTTTGTTTTTCTCTTTCCGCTCTAATCAAATGAGTGAACTTTATTATTTCTTTAAAAAACAATTTTTTCAACGTTTATTTATTATTGAGAAACAGAGAGACACAGAGCATGAGCATGGGAGGGGCAGAGAGAGGAGGAAACACAGAATCCAAAGCAGGCTCCAGGCTCTGAGCTGTCAGCACAGAGCCCGACATGGGGCTCCAACTCACAAAATGCAAGATCATGACCTTAGCCGAAGTCAGACACTTAACCGACTGAGCCGCCCAGGTGCCCCTCAAATGAGTGAACTTTAAATAATAATAATGACAGATGTAAAACTACTTCTGACTCAAAACTCCTTCTGTGTTCTATCTCACCCCTAAGTATTTTATCATCCTGAATGCCCACCAAGTAGCTGGATTCAATCCCCTCACAAGCCTTAGATCCCAGGTGAGAATCACCCAGGCCTGTACCTTGTACACAGGGTCACAGTCAGCCCCAGTGAGCTCAATGAGATAGTCTAGGTCTTGCTGGACAATGAAACAGCTTCCATCACCTAAAAGGCAAAAGAAAAAATCAGATAACTGAAGAGAAAGCTGCATACAAAGGAGTTTAAACTCAGTATTTTAGTTTATTTCTGTACATCACTAGCCGAAAGAAGATTGTCCCAAGACTGAGAATGGCAAATAGATCTCATTATATGGGTCAAATATGAGGACCTACAGTGGTTGCCTAAAATGCTGAGCTAGAGGATTTGAAGGCCAAGTGCAAGCTCAGTGGGAAAAAGGGCCGTCTTTGATTAGCAATACCTGTCAAAGGCACAGAGCAAACAACTGCAGGGTTATATGTCTGATTACAAACTTATCCTGGACAAGGATTTTTTAACAGATAATTTGTCTACACAAATTTTTTTTTTTAATTTTTTTAACATTTATTTATTTTTGAGACAGAGAGAGACAGAGCACGAATGGGGGAGGGTCAGAGAGAGGGAGACACAGAATGTGAAACAGGCTCCAGGCTCCGAGCGGTCAGCACAGAGCCCAACGCGGGGCTCGAACTCACGGACCGCGAGATCGTGACCTGAGCCAAAATCGGCCGCTCAACCGACTGAGCCACCCAGGCGCCCCCACACAAATATTTTAAGAAAAATCTGTGCTCCCAAATTATTCTTCAATCTATAAATTTGACCACATAAAACTAGGCAAAGGAGCAAAGTTGTTATAACAAGAAAATAAAAGCATATCTAATTTTTAAACTTAATTTTCTCAAAAGAATGTGGACAAATGAGACTTGAGATGATCTATAAACTGCTGAATGAGGTAATTTTTTTTTTTTACTTAATATAAAAATAGTACATGCTAATTGAAGAAAACTTTAAAAATGAAACAGAAGTAAAAAAAAATCACACATAATCTACCAAAGATAATCATTGCTAATATTTTAATGTTATTTTCCAATCTTTTCTGTGAAAATTTTTATTTTACACGGTTGAGAGCATATTGTGTAAAAGAATACCTTTATGCATGAAGTTTTTCTGAGCAACACTGTGACTTTGTATAGAACCCGGGAAAAAATTTTTTTGATTTAATTAATCTTTTCAAGCTTTTTAAAATTTGAAAAACTGCGGTCCAAAACTATCTGTTAATCAATTTTATTTTAAGTTATTTGTTAATCAATCTATATCCCAACCAACAGCATACAGGAGACTGTATCCTTTCTTATGTTATTATTATAAATCATCTTTTTAATAAAAGAATTATCTTTTAGAGATAAATATTGACAGGTGAAATAATACAATGTTTGTGATATGTTTCAAAATATATTAAGGGTTGGAGATTGTATGGGAATGGGCAAAACAAGATGAAACAGGAATAGCCATAAATTGGTAATAGTTGAAGCTGGATAATCAGGTTCATTATTCTATTCCCTCTACCTTAGTATCTGTTTGACAATTTCTATAATAAAAATTGTTTAATCTGGCAGGAGATTCTAATAACTTTCTTTTATTAGCCTTAGTTTTGTCATCTGAAAACAGAGTTATATTATGATGAATAAGGTATAGTCATTACTCTCAAGGAACCTGGACTAGAGGGGGATATAGACAATTATAATGTAGAGTGATAAACACTATATGATAAACAAAGTATGCCAAAGAATTGTGGAGGACCATGCCCCTAACCCTGCCATAGACCAGGCATTTAAACCTATATTTATTTATTAAAAAAATTTTTTTAATGTTTATTCATTTTTGAGACACAGACAAAAAGAGCACGAGCAGGGGAAGGGCAGAGACAGAGGAGACACAGAATCTGAAGCAGGCTCCAGGCTCTGAGCTGTTAGCACAGAGTTCGATATGGGGCTTGAACCCACAAACTGTGAGATCATGACCTGAGCCGAAATTGGACACTTAACTGACCAAGTCACCCAAGTGCCCCTATTTATTTATTTTTAAATGTTTATTTATTTTGGGAGAGAGAGAGACAGAGTATGCATGAGTGGGGTAAGGGCAGAGAGAGAGAGAGAGAGAGAGAGAGAGAGAGAATCCCAAGCAGGCTCCGTGCTGTCAGCGCAGAGCCCAATGTGGGGCTGGATCCCACAAACGATGATATCTTGACCTGAGCCAAAATCGAGAGTCAGGCATTCAACTGAGGGAGCCACCCAAGTGCCCCTAAATCCATGTTTAAATGAACTACAGGAAACTCTCTCATCTGGCTACTGGACCCACCTTGACTAGCAATGAATCCATCTCTGAAACTTAGCAGGGACAGAACCGGTGCTCCTGACCTGTGGATGACTTGTACTGGAACCCTAGGATTCAAAAAAAGGGGCGATTGCACTTTCTTTCTTCAAAAGCAATACTTGACAGTATTCAACATATAGTACTAACCATACAAAAGCAAACAGGACGAATGTGGACAGAGATTAAACATTCACACAGTTTCTTTCTTGGCAAGATCCTTAAAGGTCATCCATGCAAAACTGCCTTGAAGCAAATCTAAATATGTCACTAACTAAACAAGTCATTGAGCCAAATGAACTAAGCCACCACCAATAACTCCAGTTTTTAGGGGAGCCCTGATAAGAGTTTAAGACAACAATGTTAACAACATGTTAATTATTTTGCTTATAGACAGAATTAAGACAATTGCAAAATATTAAAAATGTCAGGACTCTTTAAAATGAAAGACAAAGGTGAGAATCAATTTAATATATATGTAAGGCTGATTTTCTAATAATCAGAGATTCCCTATCTCCACAGGGCAAAAACAAGTAAAAAAGTAAAGTAACTTAAATTATGGGAGAAAAGGTATAAGGTGATCACTCCTTCGTTGGAATTTCTTCACTACTCTTGGAATAAAGTCCAAACTCCTCTGGATAGCTTGCAAGTTCTTTCTCAACAAACTCCTGCTTTCCTGTCTGGCATCACTCCTCCCTCCTACCCAGTCTGTATCATACATATTTGTCATATTTTAGAGATCCCTGAAAGTGCCATACGTGTCTTCACCCTGCTCTATATGTTATTCTATCAAGGCAGGCCCCTTCTTCTTTATTTGTTAACTTCCTACTGGACAAAATCCAATAAAATCCTCATTTCCTTGGAGAAGAGGTGCTTTCTCAAATTCCTGTGTAGAGCACTGATCACACCTGCATCACAACAGTCTTTTACCTGCCCATTTTTACTGTCAGACTCCAACTGCCTCAAAGGCAGAGTCTGTATCTTTTATTTCTGTTTTTCAGTGCCCACAAAAGCCATTCATTTAATGTCAACTGAACAAAGAAATGAAAGGAAGAAAGGACAGAAATTGGGAGAAACTGTTAAATCCTGGGACAGAGGGGTTGCTTGATTTTCTCTGGGTATCTGTAAGACCAGAATAAGGCCTGTTTCAGACAGGTTATGATCCAAGCTAAACAAAGAAACACAGCTGGCTTGCATGAACTAAAAATGATCAATCTTAGGCCAACCCAGATTTAATACCACTGAGAAAAATACTGAGCTCCTTAAAATTACAAGTTCTACACAATCATTTAAGTGAAATGTTAGTTCATTATTTAAGCTTAGATTCCACAGTAATCACTACAATAGAACAATCATGACAGCATGAATCAAATTACCTTTTAATATGATTCCAGGAATAATAAGAACAATCAGACAACTCAAACCGGAAAACCTTTATAAATGGAAAAATACACCCTTGATTCAACAGTCATCTCCATGCTATCCTAAATCAATGTTAAAGCTAATAAAAATTTCCACTCTGTAAGAAGACCTGCATCATGCAAATGAGTGGTGACTCACCTCGGACTCCTCACGTCCAGCTGATAAATGTTTCCATCTTGTGTCCCAGCCAATAACAAGAAGCCAGAGAGAAAAGTGCAGCAGTTGAAGGCATCTGAGCCAACAAAGAGGAACACCTGGGAACAAGCAGGAGCCAAAACTGCTGTTTAATTTTTTTTCAGGAATAAACAGCCACCAAAAAAGAAAATTCTCCTATTTTTAGAGAAATTTTCTTTCCTCTCCCTTTTAACATTCTCGATCTAAATTCACCAACAATGGAGGAGGAACCACTCTCGTGATTTCAGGAACCTGAGGTTCCCTGAGTACTTCAGCAGTTTATGTAATACCATACCCTAAGGTGGCAGTTTTCAAACTATTACCCCTCAATACATTGACTCATAGGATCCTCAATACCCCAAATCCTTCTTCTCCTGCTTTTCATTAGAACCTTCCATTTGAGAAACACTTGACATTCACACATTTAAATTTTGCTTCGTGTCACTTCTAACAACCTTTTGAAGGGAGACACTATGTAGGAAAAGAAACAAGCTTAAATGAAGTGGCAACCTAAAGAATTACAGGGGCACGCGGGTGGCTCAGTTGGTTGGGTGTCCGATTCTTGGTTTCGGCTCAGGTCATGGTCTCACAGTTGAGGGATCGAGCCCCGTGTTGGGCTCAGCACTGGGCATGGAGACTGCTTGAGATTCTCTCTCTCCCTATCTGCCCCTCCCCAGCTCACTCACTCACTCACTCACTCACTCACTCACTCTCTTTCTCTCTCAAAAATAATGCTAAAAAATAAAAATAAAAAATAAAAAATTATAATTCTCCCCATGTGCCTGAAAAAAGAAATTATCAGATTTTTATGTATTCTGTACTATTAGTTCAATGTGATCATTTCTCCTTCAAATGTTCTAAAAAGGAAAGAAAAAAACAAACCCAACCAAGCAAACAAAACCTGTGATTTCTCATTGGAAGGAAAAGTCAACATGGAAATTCAGAGTGCAAAAGCAATATGATAAAAAAGAGTGATGTTGCAAAAGCAATATGATAAAAAAGAGTGATGTTCCTGGAACGTCATTTCTGAAAATGGAAACATCACTAGCACAATGAAGTAATGAGAAGAAATGAAATACAAAACCTGGGGGTGTCTGGGTGGCTCAGTCATTTAGGTGTCTGACTTTGGCTCAGGTCTTGATCTCATGGTTCGTGAGTTTGAGCCCTGCATTAGGCTCTGTACCGACAGCTCTGAGCCTGGAGACTGCTTCTCTCTCTGCCCCGCCCTCCCCCCCCCCCCCCCCGCTCTGTTTCTTTTTCTCAAAAATAAATAAACATTAAAAAAAAAACAAAAAAACTTGTGGCCAAACCAAATCATTAAAGTTGTTGGGTGATGTTGACAGGAACTAGAAAGAAAATTTAAAAGTTGAATCCCAGGGAACTCAGAGCTTAATGAAGAGCACAGTCTTGCCCAGCAAAACCTCAGAGCCTGAAGGAAGAAAACTAAACTAATTCTTCCATAAAAGACATTCTGGCCATTAATTGATCAAAAGCCCTGAACATATGAGTCCTTTACTCAGAATTTCTTCACATTACTTTGGACACAGAAGGGAATCTACACAACCTTATCATTTTATATATAGCATACTAAGGCCCAGAGAGAAAGTGACTAAACAAAGCTCACAATGCAGTAGAGCATTTAATCCTTATCACATAACCCTAGAAGGTGAGTACTACTATGCCCAGTTTGGTGACGAGGAAACTGAGGCTCAGAATAGTTAAGTAACCTGTTCAATGTCACAGCCATTGTGGAGGAGCTAGGATGTGAATGTTGCCCTTAACCCAAAACCTCTGTTCTTAATCATTACACTTTACTGTTCCTTACTCCTGCAGCTTCCTCAAAAGGTGAACACAGGGAGCAAACAGAAATGTTTCCAAAACAGCCTTTCAAAAATCAGAGTGACCCAGGTTGCACCAGAGTTCAAAAGTCTGAGAGGAACCACTTGCCGGCTGCCTGCTCTGCAGTCCCAAGCACTGAAGTTTCTTATCTTCCCGTGCCAACAGCAGCATTTTCGACTCTGTTCCAACCTCCCGTTCACCTGCATGACAGATGAGCCAAGTTAACAGTGGGCAAGGCTGATCAGCTGGTTGTGCCCAGAAAGCAGATACTGATGGCTGTCTACTGAATTACTGTTAGTGATTAACTTACTAACTTAAAAAAACAATTATGTTCTGTATCTGGACTTTTGATATTGTTTATATGACTGTACACATATGTCAAAATTCACAGAACTGACATTTTAAAAAGAGTGACTTTTGGGGTGCCTGGCTGGCTCAGTCAGTACTGCATGCAACTTTTGATCTTGGCGTTATAAATTGGAGCCCCATGTTGGGGGTAGAGATTACTTAATAAATAAATAAGTTAATCTGAACAAAATAGTCTCTGCCCTCAAGCCTCTTATGGTCTGTAGTCAATGAAATTTATTCATTCACTAAACAAATCTTTATTGAGGGTCTACTACATATCAGACACTATCCTAGTAATATACAAATAGCTAGCATACACAAATAATAACATAGTAACAGTAATATATAAACAGACAAGGTCCTTACTCTCAAGAATTCTAGTGGAAAGAGGAAATAGTGGAGTAGGTAAATAAACAAATAGGATATTTTGAGACAGTGATGAGTTCCACAAAGGAAACAAAACAGAAAAGTATGATCAAAAGTGAGTAGACAGTGGAAGGAGAGTGAGGAAGGTAACTTTAAATTTAAACTTCAACTTTAAAAAAACTCCAGGGAGGCCATTTTTCAACTGAGACCTGAATGGTAAGCAAAAGGTAGTCATGCAAAGAACTTTTGGAAGTACATTCCAGACTAAGGGAAGAACAAGGCAGAGACCAAGAGGCTGGCAAAGTTTGTAGTGATGAAAGAACAGACAGAAGGCCTGTGGCTGGAACGTGGCGGGTCTAGCAGAGGGCAGTATGACATGAGGCGAGAGAGGAACGAGGAGGTTAGAAAGTGTAAGGGTTTGTGATAAGCCAAAGAAGGGGCTAGGATTTTAATATATGTATAAAAGGAGGCTACTGGAGGAGAGTAGGAACAAAGGAGAGAGACATAACTTATGTTTTTTTAAATGACCACAAAAGTTGCTCTCAGGAGAATGGATTACAGGAGATGAGTACAGGCAACAGATGATGACAGACCAGAACACAATGCTAGGAGGAAGGGAGAAGAAGAGGGCAGGTGGAAAAATCAGAAAAAATCTGTAGACTGTAGGTAGAGATGACAGAGTCTGCTAACATAGGACATGAGGAAAGGTGGGATGGATTGTGAATGATCATTCAAATAGGTAGATGGTAGTGCCATTTACAGATTTGGGGTGGAGGGAAATCAAATATTCCATGCTAAGTAAGGTTAAGTTTGAGCTGTCTATCAGACATCTAAAGAGTCTGAAACTCAGGAAAGAGGTCTATACATTAGACCTAGAGCTCAATCTCACAAACTGTACCATGAGATCATAACCTAAGCCTGTTTGGGATTCTTTGTCTTCCCCTCTCTGCCTCTCCCCTGAACATGCTTGCTCTCTCTCTCTCTCTCAAAAATAAAAATAAAAACTTAAAAAAAATTAATTTTTAAGTAATCTCTACACCCAATGTGGAGCTTGAACCCACAACCCCAAGATTAAGAGTTGCACGTTCCACTGACTAAGCCAGCCAGGCGCCCCTAAAGATTTTTTTAAGTAATCTCTACACCTAACATGGGGCTCGAACTTACAACTCTGAGGTCAAGAGTCACATGCTCTATCAACTGAGCCAGCCAGGGGCTCCCCACTACTACTACTCTTAATCAAACCTCTGCCCCGGCCATGCATATCTTTCTACCCAAGTCAATTTTACCTCCAAACCATCTTAATGTGAACTGCCCCTATTCCTCCCCCCCATCTCCCATTATTCCCATTCTTGTCTGTTCAACCCAAATTCATCCTTCAAGGTTCAAGTCAACTTCTTTCTGACATCTGTCTCATGTACACTAACCTAAAATATAAAATACTCTCTTCTTCCAAAAAACTATTACATTTGCATTAAGAATCATTAAGTTGTTTCAGCTAAAACATTTTTGTTCTATTTTATAGGCATCAGTCTCGTCTGCTAAGCTAGACTGTACTCACTCAAATGTAGTTAAGAATGACATATACTTCTTTTGTAGATTCCAAAGCACAGGAACATAGTATAGGTACGCAATAAATATTAACCTTATGGTGAGAATAATCAAATACCAGCCAAAGACCAGGAAAGGATGAGGAAGGAGAAGCTAAGGCAAACACTGAAGGTGCCTAAGGTAACAAAATAAGCTCAACATATCATTATCAACTTACTGGGCATCTGCTCAGGGGAGCCAAGATTTATGGAGTTGTCAGCAGCACCCACAGCCACTCCATTGATGGAAGAACCACAGTCTGCAATGACTCCCAGGCAGGCTGAGCGCCCACAATCCCAAAGTCGTGCTGTTCCGTCTCGAGAACCAGACACCACATTCCTGCCCCGATCAACAATGGCTGTATCCAGAATACCTGGCAAGAAAAAAAAAAAAAAAAAGAAAACGACCCTCTGATGGAGTGGGTAGAAAAGGAATTACAGGGCAGAGAAGATGGATCTGCATAATGACTCCACGCCTTCACAAACACACACTGGATACGTACTACATGCTGGGCAAGTTCAAGTGCTACAAAACAGAAATAAATAAGAGTCCCTGCTTCCCAGTGGTTCAAAGACTAGCCCTTAGAGACAGACATGGAAAAAGGTTTGGATTAATTCTTAGTGTAGTGTCCTAGAACAGTGGTTTTGAAGCTTCAATTTTGGCTTTAAAACATGTGTTTTAAATAAAAATTAAGAAGACATCTTAGTTCAGTTTGGAAATCACGGTCTTGCTGCTTCCATTGAGAACTAATTGAAAGGATTAATCTCCCCATTTTACAAAAAGATGTGACTTCCAGTCTGGACAAGATAGAGTAGCCCCATCTCCCTCAGGTCGTTCCCCTTGTAAATGAAAAAAACCTGGACATAAGACAGAAAGTATAAGAAGACTGAAAGATGGGGGCACCTTGGTAGCTCAGTCAGTTGAGCGACTGACTTTTGATTTGGGCTCAAATCATGCACAATCTCATGGTTGTGAGACTGAACCCTCAGTGTGAAGCCTGCTTAAGATTTTCTCTCTCTCTCTCTCTCTCCCCGCCCCCCCCCCTCCATCTCTCTCTGTACCCACCCCCATCACTCTCAAAACGAAAATAAAACAAAAAACCATACACAAATCTTACCTCTGCTTTAAAAAAAAATGTTTATTTTGAGAGAGAGAGAGAGAGAGGAGGGGAAGGGTATACAGAGACAGGGAGAGAGAGAATCCCAAGCAGGCTCTGCCCTGTCAGCACAGAGCCAGATGTGGGGCTTGATCCCATGAAGCTTTTTAACATTCTGATTAAGGATAAAACATTTCTAAATTATCATTTTTTCCAACAAACTAACCAGTTACAAGGGGAAAATGTTCTCATTCTGTCTCTATAACCTGATATCAACTGGCTGTATGGCTAATCCATTTTTAGTATCTGAACTGTGACTTAAATCCATGGGACCTGACAAGTACCACGCTCTATCTTTGTTGTCTAGTGATGCAGCCATTGCCACCCAGCTTTTATTATCACCTCAGCCAAAGGATTAATGAGAAAATGTTGGCACACATCTCTGTCTCTCCCAGCACACAAGCTGATGACCTCCTGGGGAGGATTTTTTTTCACTTGTCTATTGTGGAAAACAACTATCTGTGTAAGGCAGTTAGTAATAACAAGACTCAGTGTCAAAGTAATGTCTAATCCTTGAGGAAACAGCTCATTTAAATGGCCAGTTGGAGGAATTATTTGTGTTTCTGTAGATAACTAGCTTCTGTTTCTACCTTTGGTGATTCGTCTCCAGGGATCATTAGAGAAGCCTTTTGGAGAAATTACCCTTCATACCTCCTTTGTGACCTTTGAAGGTCACCACACAGCTAGCATCTTCAGCTGACCAGATCTTCAACTGGGCATCCATTCCCCCACTCAGAACCACAAGGCCTGATGGGAAAAACCTGCAACAATTCACATCAAACACATGTCCTTCCAATACTCTCTGGAAAAACAAAAGAAAATTCCATGCTAGTTCTCTTGTCCATCCCCTGATTTTCTCTTACCTCTTATATCCTCGGTCCCTTTAATGAAATATCTACCTGCTATACCTACATGCTGGGTTTTAGAATTATGGGGGTCGAAAGGGAACTCTTTAGTTCATTTGTATACCAGGTAGTGTTCTAAGAGCTGCTGACTCCCTTTCCTGTAGCTCTGGCTACAGATGTTGTGGATTTGAAGTCCGAGGTTCTCACAGCCATCTTTAAGTCTACTTCTACATACATGGAGGCTTGAGGACTCTTACCTCTTCTTAAAATCCTCTGTATGGGTTAGAGGGGCTCAGCCATATAATTAGTAATAATAGTCTAGTTACTTTGTCTTAGAAACTGATCACTGAAGGAAGTTCATACCAAGGGACCACCCATTTAGACATTCACAGTGGCTCCTCCACTGTTCCAGCCCCAATTTGTTCTGGAAAATCACCAAGATTGAGGATGGTTCCGAGATTAACATATGGGAGAACAAAGGTCAACTGAAGTGCAGTGGTCCTACAAATTTAGAATGTGCCACTCTTCCACCCATGACCCAGTCTAAGGTTTCTCAGACCACCCTTCAGGCATGAGACCCAAAAAGCATATTCAAAGCCTTTACTCTGAGCTCGCCATTGGAAGCCTGCCAGATCTTCATGCTCCCATCAGCACTAGAAGACACACCAAGGCCGCCTCCACTGGAAATGTCCAGGCACGTTATCTATTCAAAAAACAAAACAACTGGTGTTATAAATAATGAAATGCTCTTATTCTCTTGAAATATGTTAAAGATTTCCCTGTTTCACATTCCCCCAAGACTTCTTCAAGCCTACACTTCCCAGCACAAAGGACATCACCTGTCTCCTAACAAGGCTACTGCCAATACCTTTTATTTCTCAAAACAAAAAGATGTTCTTCTAATCATCTATATAGTCTCCTGCTTCAGCTTTTTAAACAGTTTTTCCTATCCCCATACCATTTCCATTATTTTCATCTTGTGCTATTTTAGAATGAAGATACCTAATTCTTAGGAACCTATTTACACAAAATAAAGTCAACTAAAATGTACCAGAAGGATCAAGGAAAAGCAAAGATGCTTCCAATTTACTATTTTACATTCTCTCTGTAAAATCCTAATTGTGTGTATATGTCTATTTCAGAATAAGTAACAAAAAATTCTGATTCACTTACGCAGTTTCAACATTAACAATGACTTCATGCATAAGCAATGACCATACACATGTATACATACATACCCTTTTTATTAAAAAACACCCAGGTGCAAACATTCCAGAAATGTAGGACTAAGATATATAATCCCAGATATATTCCCGGCAACAGTGATTCCCATGTGACCTAAATTATTAAGGAGAAAATAGGGACTTGGGCTTTAAATTATCCAACCTTCCATTTTACTTTTTTCTATGCCATTTGAGCCATAATGAGTAAATCTGGCAAGAACTGAAGGGATACATCTATCAACTCTAACACAATCTAAGACTTTTTCTTCATGTTTTGAGAGAGAGACTTTGAGCATATGTGCAAGTGGGGGAGGGGCAGAGAGAGAGGGAGAGAGAATCTCAGGCAGTCTCCATGCTCAGTGTGGAGTCTAATGGGGCTCAATCACATGACCACAAGACCATGAATTGAGCCAAAATCAAGAGCTGGATGTTTAACTGACTGAGCCACCCAGGTGCCCTTTTCTTTACTTTGGTTCCTTGGAATAAAAGTACTGTTAACTTAATTGTGGATCCTTTAATTTTAAGGATTATGACAACAATTAACCTTTATATCATGTTTTATCATTTATAAAACATTTTCAAATACATTATACTATTTGATCTTCATAATAATCCCATTCTGCTCCTAGTTTCCTATTGCTGGTAATAGCAACACAGAGGTAAATCGGACAGCCCTGCCTTCACATTCTAGTGCAGGAGAACTATCTCCCAGATCTATCTTTCTTCTCCAAGACCAGTGCTACCACCTTAATCTTGGGCCTTAAGCCCAACTACTGGTATTGCCAGTTAACTTCTTTCAACTCCATATCTGGCTCCCCAGCTACACGACAAGCTCTGTAAGTGTCAGAACAATGTCCAGCACTTTCTTTCTTTTTTTTATTTCCTTGAAAGATTTTTTAAAAATTTTTATAACTTTTTTCTAATTTTTTAATGTTCGTTATTTATTTATTTATTTATTTATTTATTTATTTATTTTTTTTTTTTTTTTTTTTTGAGGGGCACCTAGGTGGCTCAGTCGGTTGAGTGTCTGCCAAGCTCAGCTCACGACCTCGCAGTCCATGAGTTTGAGCTCCGCATTGGGCTCTGTGCTGACAACTCAGAGCCTGAAACCTGCTTCAGATTCTGTCTCCCTCTCTCTCTGCCCCTTCCCCGCTTATGCTCGCTCTCTCTTTCTCTCCTTCTCTCTCTCAAAAGTAAATAAACATTAAAAAATTAACATAAGTGGAATCAATATTGTTAAAAAATAACTTATTAAAAAATTTTTACATTTATTATTTTTCTGATGGGGGAGAGAAAGAGAGAATCCCACAAGGGGCAAAGAGAGATAGACAGAGGGAGAGAGAAAGAGAGAGAGAAAAGCAGGGCCTACCTGAAGTGGGGTTCGTGTTCACCTCAAGCGGGGCTTGAGCTCACCCAATGTGGGACTCAAACTCACAAACCATAAGATCATGACCTGAGCCGAAGTCAGATGCTTAACTAACTGAACCACCCAGGTGCTCTTTTTATTTATTTATTTTGAGAGAGAGAGAGAGAGAGAGAGAGTGCGCACGCAGTGGGGGGGGGGTGCAGAAAGCAAGGAAGTGAGAGATAGGGTCCGCACTGTCAGTGCAGAGCCCAACATGGGGCTCAGTCACAAACCATGAGACCATGACCTGAGCCAAAATCAAGAGTTGGACACTCAACCAAATGAACCACTCAGGTGCCCCTGAAAGATTTTATTTTTAAGTAATCTCTGCACCCAATGTGGGGCTCCAAACTTACTTCCCTGAGATCAAGAATCGCATGCTTGGAGGGCGCCTGGGTGGCGCAGTCGGTTAAGCGTCCAACTTCAGCCAGGTCACGATCTCGCGGTCCGTGAGTTCGAGCCCCG
Organism: Lynx rufus; assembly: GCF_022079265.1. Lineage (NCBI taxonomy): Eukaryota > Metazoa > Chordata > Mammalia > Carnivora > Felidae > Lynx > Lynx rufus. The sequence continues at coordinate 58,191,264 of NW_025814897.1, forward strand.
CGTCAGGCTCTGGGCTGATGGCTCAGAGCCTGGAGCCTGTTTCCGATTCTGCGTCTCCCTTTCTCTCTGCCCCTCCCCCGTTCATGCTCTGTCTCTCTCTGTCCCCAAAAAAATAAATAAAACGTTGAAAAAAAAAAAAATTAAAAAAAAAAAAAAAAGAATCGCATGCTCTACCAACTGAGCCAGCCAGGCGTCCGTGTCCAGCACCTTCTTAACACAATCATAGACTACTTACATAGTAACAACTCAACAAATACCACCAACAGCAGTGTGGTAATAAGAGTGAAGTACCTCAGGGGCACCTGGGTGGCCCATTTGGTTAAGCATCCGACTTCGACTCAGGTCATGATCTCTCAGTTGATGAGTTCGAGCCCCTGCATTAAGGCTCTGTGCTGACAGCTCAGAGCCTGGAGCCTGTTTCAAATTCTGTATGTCCCTCTCTTTCTCTGCCTTTCCCCCACTTGCACTCTGTCTCTCTCTCTCGAAAATAAACATTAAAAAAAAAAAAAAAAGGAATGAAGTACCTAAACAACACTAGGTAGGAAAGTGAAGCCATCTGACCTATATCCATAAGAGCAACCACAGTCCTCATTTGCAGGGCCCAAGAAACAAAGACATTTAAACACTCTCCTACTCACTCTCTGAAATAGAATTAATCCCTAAAGCAACAAAGCGCAACCCCTTTCCTGACTCAGGTAGTCTATCCAACTGCCATCTAGGCATCCGTCCACCTTTGGCTTTATAGTGGTCACCTCAAACTTAACATGTTCAGAACAAAACTCTCATTTCTCCCTGCTCCATACCAATACAACTACTTGACCTCATTAGTAAATGGCACCACTATTTACCCACTTCTTTGGAAATTTTTGGAAACATCCCTTCTCCTCGTTTTCTCTCACATCTCACACCCACATCATTAGCAAATCATGTCTAGTTCTACACCCAAGAAGGTAGGCTCTACATCACAGTTTCATTCACTGCTGTAGTCTCAGTGCCCAGAGAAGTACCTGGAATATAGCAGGGGATTAATAATTGGATAAATTACCTACTGATGAACTCAAATAAGAGAAAAGGAGAGTAAGAAATAGAAAAATAATAAGAAATAGCATAAGAAATAGAAAAATTAATAATTTCTTTAAATGACCTTCTTTCAACTATACTCAAATAAAAATAAGTAAATTTGGAGCACTTGGGTGGCTGAGTCAATAGAGCACATGACCCTTGATCTCAAGAGTTGTGAATTCAAGCCCCACATTGGACACAGAGCTTACTTTAAAAAAAAAAAAGTAAATTTAATTTAATTACAAATATATTTTTTTACAAATGTTTTATATTATATGTATTATACACTGTATTCTTAAAATAACGTAAGCTAGAGAAAAGGAAAAAAAAATTACCTACTTCTCAAAGGTTCTCCCAACTCTGCCAAAAAGTTTATCACTTCCTCCTTTAGTAAGTCTGCAGCACTATGTTTGTATATTGTAGTGGTCAACCGTGGGCAAATTACCTCATCACATTTGGTGATGTCTGGAAACATTTTTACTTGTCACACTTGGGGAATAGCTCACTACAATAAAGAATTATTGAGCTCAAAATGTCAATAGTGCCATGATCGAGAAACTTTGATATATTCTATTGTATCTTCTCAGTTAATATACTGTCCCTGGAAGGGACAGGGATATTGTTACCTTATGTGTGTTACATATCTCTGGGGACCTAGTTCCCTGATATAAAAACTAGTTGAATCTGAACTACTCAGTTCTTCCAAAGTGAGAGAACATTGATGAGTCGATTATAGGTCATACCAACTGTCTCCTTTCTCCAAACTTTTGTTAAAGAGGAAAGGGAACTAACATTACTGAATAGCTATTATGTACCAGACATGTAACAGACACTACCCAAATCTAGTATGCTCAAAAATCTATAAGATAGGTATTATTTGTATTTTTCAGCTGAGAAATCTGGGGTTTAAGAAGGGATTAAATAATATTGCCAAGGTGAAACAACAGAGCCAGGATGTAAACGTAGGTCTGGGTCTAAAGCTAAAGATCTATTTCTTAGTTATGGCAAAAAAAACCCAGATGAATTGGATAATTCTAAATATTGGATAAATATGACAATTCAAGTGAGTGAGATAAAGGATGGATTACTTTATAGTGCTGTGATATGCTAATCACTTCAAAAAGAATTAAGTTAGATCCCTACTTTAAACTAAGTAACAGGAGCACCTGGCTGGCTCAATTGGTAGAGTCTGCAACTCTTGATCTCAGGGTCATGAGTTCGAGCTCCACGCTGGGCATGGAGCGTACTTTAAAAAAAAAATTAAATAACAAAAATAAAGTTTGAAATGTAAAAAAATAAAACATTCAAAGAAAATACTATATAATTGTATTTAACACTTATATCGTGCTTACTATGTTTCAGACAGAATTCTAACTGTTTCAATCCTCATAACACCCCTATGAGATATTACTTTTACCCCTATTTTACAATAAAGCATCTGTGGCACACAGAGGTTAAGTACCTGGCCTAAGGTCACAGTTAGTAAGTGGCAGGACCAACATTCAATGCCAAAGAAGCAAATCAAATGAGTCTATCCCTAAAGTTGGTGCTCTTACCCATTATGCTTACCATTACACCCAAAGTGAATATATAAAAATCATGGACTACCATAAGCAGGACCCCAAAAGTGTTACCATAAAGGAATAAGTTGCTGGGTTTTATTATCTAGAGATATTAAATATCTGTATGTCAAAAGACACCATAAATAAACAATAAGAAGAAGCAACTATCTGAAAAATATATGGCAAAGGGTCAATACCCTTAATATAAGAGCTCTTATCCTCAACATCATTCATTATCAGGGAAATACAAATCAAAACCACAATGAGATACCACCTCACACCTGTCAGAATTGCTAAAATTTGTAACACAAGTAACAACAGGTACTGGAGAGGATGCGGAGAAAGGGCAACCCTCTTGCACCGCTGACTGGGACGAAAAGTGGTGCAGCCACTCTGAAAAACAGTATGGAGGTTCCTCAAAAAAAACTAAAAACAGAGGGTGCCTGGGTGGCTCAGTGGGTTAAGCATCCGACCTCAGCTCAGGTCATGACCTCACAGTTTGTGAGTTCGAGCCCCGAGTCGAGCTCTGTGCTGACAGCATGAAGACTTCTTGGGATCCACTGTCTCTCCTCTCTCTCTCTCTCTCTCTCTCTCTCCCTTTCTCTCTTGCTCTCAAAATAAATAAATTTTAAAGAAAAAAAATCTTTTCCCTAACATTTTGCATTTATTTTGCTTACACATATCATTACAGCAGTTTTTTAAAAATCCTCTCCTTTATCAAGTGTTTACAATGCAATCAACTTAGTTTTCAAAGTTTTCACACTTATATTACATTGGTTGGACACATTTAATTCATTAACATAATTTCAGAAACAATATAACTGGAATTATAACTGATCCTTGGTAAGCATTCAACTTAACCAGTAGTGTCAACAATATGCAGATCTCAGGAACGAGCTCATAAATCGTGAATATGCTGTGAGCATCAGTCAGTATGTTTTACATGGGAAATGCAGAGAAACAGTTAGCTCAATAAATTAGTTAAGTGGAAGTCAGTTAAAACATACCAAAAGCTTTATAATTTGCATTTCCTGTGACTCGACAAGTCTATTTTACCAATGTATTCTAATTTCTTCCTATCTTTGTGAGTAAAGGGTTAGCTCTAAGTATACTATCAAAATATGAAATCAGGAAATCAAAGATACCTGAAAGTCCAGTAAGATTGGAAAAAATAAACTGTGGTAAAATCATACAGCAGAATACTATGCAGTTCTTAACAGAATATATAAAAAGGTGATGTACAATGATGTACATATTATATTAAGGAATATGAAGCAAGTTATAAAACAGCATATACTGTAAAAACCTATTTTGATAAAATATTTAAAGAAAAGACAGGGAGAATCAAGTAAAATAATACATAAAGCTTAGCATGGTACAGACACATAGTAGGCAAATGTTAGCTATTACTACTAAAATTATTATTAATACAGGCTTTGTACCAAAAGTTCACATTAGTTATCTTCAAGTAGTAGAATGTGAGTGATTTTTCACCTTTTTTACATTTCCTAAATTTTCATTACTAAATCTATGTTTGTTTTATAATATGGGTAAAAACTAGCTATTTTTAAAATAAGAAATGGAAGGTTTTAATATAATCAGTTTATCCACATATTTCTCATTTATGCTTCCATGGTAGTTAGAAAGAGCATTATCACAACAACCTCTGAAAATTATCCCTCAATATGCTGTACTTGGAATTTTGAGAAAATGTCCCTGCCTTGTTGGCAATGAGACAGAAATATGAGCAGTGACAAATTATACAAACACAGTTACCAGCATTACCCAAAAACCACTAAGCAGCTCTGCTAAAACATATATAAATAAACTTCAGACAATTCCTTTCTCTAAGATTAACAGTGAGTGGATTTATGTACATATTCTATGTGGACCCAAATACCGGTTTTGCCAAACATCACACTTCAGCTGTGTTATCTTAACAATGCACAGTAAATGAAAGGCACGTTAATTATGGATGTCTATAAGCACTCAAGCAGATAAAATGAAAAAATAACATGCCATTATACTTTCTCCTCATTTTTTTTTAACATTTTTTTTTTAACGTTTATTTATTTTTGAGACAGAGAGAGACAGAGCATGAATGGGGGAGGGTCAGAGAGAGGGAGACACAGAATCTGAAACAGGCTCTGAGCTGTCAGCACAGAGCCCGACGTGGGGCTCAAACTCACGGACCGTGAGATCATGACCTGAGCGGAAGTCCGCCGCTTAACCGACTGAGTCACCCAGGCGCCCCTATTTCCTCCTCATTTTATCAAAATACTTACACTCTTGGAATGAATTCTGGAAAAAGTAGTGTATGGTGCCAAAAACTTCGAGGATGCGTTTTCCTCCGGACAAGAAATATGAATGCTTTTCTAAATAGAGAGGGAAAGATGAAATTCATCAATAAAGTTACTCCAGTGAAATTAAAGCCTCTTAAAGAAAACATCAGGATGATAGGAAATTTTCATCTTTTAAATGTACCTGCTCTTATCGCCCTTTCCCAGCTCACGACACAACCACTCCCCTATAGATCAGCAGCCCTTATAATGCAAAGGGGTGCAATGTAATTTTGTATTGCTTAGATGCCATTATCTTTTTATGGTGAAGTAAACTCCCACAGAAGACAAACCAACAGTAAGTACAAATGACAAACACGAGGGGTGTTTAGGTGGCTCAGTCACTCAAGCTTCTGACTCCTGCTTTTGGCTCAGGTCATGATCTCATGGTTCACGAGATCAATACCCGCGTGGGGCTCTACACAAGACAGCATAAGAGCCTGCTGGGGATTCTCTCTCTCCCTCTCTCTGCCCCTCCCCTGCTCCCAGGCATGTGTGTGCTTTCTCTCTCAAAATAAATAAACACTTAAAAACACTTTAAAAAAAAATGACAAATATGAAAGCATTAATTTTTATGAGAAAATCTAATACCAGTACTTTCAATTAGCAATGGGGGGAACAGGATTAACAGGAGGAAACAGCACCAGATTCCAAGTCTAGGGCCTAAACAATCAGTCTAAAAGTAAACTTACCGCCTTTAAGACCTTTTAGATAAAATGTTAGACTACTGATATCTATAGTTACCAGAGAAAATTAGCAAATTATGGTATACTTATACAATGTGTATGCCTGGTCAGGACTTCAGTGCTCATTCCTACCTAGGACTTAAACTGACTACACATGTTCACTGACTGCTCATCGCCCCATAGTTGTATTAATTCCCCATGTATTTTTGCTTAGTCATTACCACATATCTTTCAGCTGTTGTAGCAAGAAAACTGGTGACATAGTGGGAAACCGCACCTAGAACTAGATGTTAGATTCAGGTGACATAACTTGCAAAGGCAGCCTTTGTAACCATTTAAGATTTCAAGGTAGCATGTATACAGGTATAAAAGGCTTGGTAACCGTTTCAAGGATTCTTGCAAATAGGACAGCCCTTTATTCTAACTGCCAGAATACCAGCACCACCATCTAAGTGTGTATCTCCTACAGGGAAGCTGAGGAGCCACACTCACCCAATGGTTCCTAACCTGTTATCTCTTTTGCAGCAGTACTTCAAAGTTTCTGGAAATTCTGCTGAACAATGAAAATGTCTTCAAAAATCAAGATTTTCCAAACCTTTTTCTAAGGTTAATCTATATACAACAAACACAGGTCCTCACGGTTCATTAGAAAGAAGAGTTTCAGGGGTGCCTGGGGGGCTCATTCGGTTGAAAGCCCAATTCTTGATTTCAGTTCAGGGCATGATCCCAGAGCTGTGGGATCAAGCCCCGCATCAGACTCTGTGCTGGATGTGGAGGCTGCTTAAGATTCTTGCTCTCTCTCTCTCTCTCTCTCTCTCTGTCCCTCTCCCCTGCTTGTGCACCCTCTCTCTCTCTCTCTGTCCCTCTCCCCTGCTTGTGCACCCTCTCTCTCTCTCTCTCTCTCTCTCTCTGTCCCTCTCCCCTGCTTGTGCACCCTCTCTCTCTCTCTCAAGTAAAAACATAAAATTAAAATAGAAGGGATGGGAAATAAAATATTTTTTTAAAAGTTTCAAAATTATAATATTCTCATCACTAAAAATCAAAATACTCTTATTACAAGTATTCTACTCCTTTAAAAACACCATCAGAATATCTACCTATACAAACAGCACTTTCTTAGCCAGCATATCCATATGTGGTTGCCCGCAGGTTTTTCATTAAATTAGTTTTTGCTTCTAACCGCATGACAAAGCCCATACGGCAGCAAGAGAGCTGACCTGGATTTGGAATTGCCTCTTGTATCCAAAATTAAAGCGTCAGCTAAACTCTCCTGGTTTAAACATTCCTATCAGCAAGGATTCAAGGAACTCCATGAACTCAGTGTTCAGGCATCTGTTAAGAACTGGGTTTGCTCTCAGAAGACTTCATTTCTTTGAGACTAATTATATGAAAGATTTCACCAATCAATAGTATTCTCTCACTTATCAATCAAGCAATTCAGCCTTTAATCCATAAACAAACTATGGAGGAAAACAAATGTTAACTACCTTCCAATATCAGCAGTAGAAAATCATGCTGTTAATGAAAATATTTTAATGAAAAGCTGCAGGATATCAAAACATAAAATTCAGGGCAAGGTTTGGGGGAAGAGTGTGAGCATTCCATGCTAAGATAAAATTCAAAGTCAAACTTTTTTATACTCCAGGATTATGTATTTAAGCATAATCTACTGTTTAATAGAACGATGTAGCAACTGCAAAAGTTGACCGCAAAGTGACTCAGGGCAATTAGGAAACAAATGAATGTTCAACTATAACCACTTACTGTCTTACCTAGCAGGTACACTGGCAGAAATTAGCAATGAGGTTGGAAGAGATAAGGATTGTATCAGGGCCTACGTATGAAGGGAAGAAAGGAAATCAGAACTGACGCTGTGGCTGGCAAAACACCTGGGAAAAATGTAGGCTTGCAAGCTGGTGTTCATATTTGGAACTTTATAGAACTGGTTTCAATTCTGGCATACAGTCTAACTAGATTTGATTACTACTAGGGTTAATTAACCTCTCAATCTGTTTGCTTACATGCAAAATGGGAATTTAAAATATCAATACCACGGGATTGTTATGATAAACAAAAACTCACTTTTGTAATATTTTATAGTTTCATTCATATGCAGTCTCACTCCCCATTAACCAGCCTATAGGTAGAATATCATCTCCATTTAATTACACATTAAAAGAGAAAAAAAAGAAAGGCTGGTTTCCCCTTTGGGAATCAGGTTACCCACCAGAGCATACTGACAACAGCTATCAGAATGAGTAAGGAAAGTCAGATCTTGGGTTCTGCAATACAGTAAAACCCCAAGCATAATTCATTACAGAAACATGCTTTTAATCCAAAGCATTCATTTATCAAGGCAAATTTTAAGAACCATTGGCTCAGTTGTGATTATGTGATATTGGGCGTCATAGTCTACTCGTATTGCAAGACATTGCTCGTTTAACAAGTTAAAATTTATCAGAAATGATTAATCATCTTGCAGAACACTCACAGAAAAGGTTACTCGCAATCCAAGGTTTTACTGTACTTAGTTTGGCCATCTACTCACTTCAAAGACCAATGAGAAAAACTATTAAGTACTATTAACGTAGGTCTTCATCAAGGCCTAGCCAGATAAAGGCTATGCTGTCCAATATGGTAGATACTGGCCACATGAGGTTATTGAGCGTTTGAAATATGGCCAGTGCAAATGAAGAGCTGCATTTTTATTTTATTTAAAATTTAATTTAAAAACTAATACTTGACTCAGTTTTTGGAAAACTTTTTAAGTATATTTGGAACTACTTGGGTATGTGAATCTGTGTTCTCACCTGTAAATTTTATAGAACCTAAATACATTTATCAAGTATTTTCAATAAAAAAATTAGAGTCTGAATTGAGATGTGTGGTAAATGTAAAATATACACAGGATCTCAAAAACTCAGTAAGAAAAACGGAATGTATAATATCTCATTAACAATTTCTTAATATTAATTATAGGTTGAAATAATATTTTAGATCTACTGGGTTAAATAAAATATATTATTAAAATTAATTTCAACCGTTTCTTTTTACCTTTTTTATGTGGTTCCTAGAAAGTTTTAAATTACATATGGGGTTTACATTATTTTACCTACTGAATAGCGCTGATATAAGGGAAGTAAGAATAAGTATATGCAACTAAAAGTATCTAAAAGTATATGTAACTACAAAAGAAAAAAAAACTCTTGACATTCAAAGGCGTAAAAACTGTGATTACTATACAAGTAAAGATAACACAGATATACAAATAACAGTATACATATTTACAGTAGATATATAGGTACTACCCAGTTTTGGACTCGGTGTCATCTAGAAGACATAAAAACCTACCTTATTTATTTCATTCACAATAAATCCTTCTGAAGCTGTAACTTCTGGGATGCCATCGAGGCCAATTCCTTGACAAGTCAGGCTACCATACAAAGTTGGTTTCCCTACATAGCACAAAAGAAGTATGTCTCAAGAAAATAATAACTCAACATTGTTCTCCTTGAAGACCCAATTCAGGCATTTGTACTTATGGTAGGAAATTGGCTCATGGAAGAATAGAAGGTACTTGTGTTAAAGTGACGTGAAGTGGAAAGAGCACTGTCCTAAGTGAACCTAATTTGGGAGGGAGTACACTCAAGAGCTAAAACCTAGGACAAAGATTTAGAGATGTGATATGGCATTTGTAAGAAAGCTACTAGAGTGATCTCAAATTCAGTTTTACGGACTGTGAAATGGAATTCTTTCAGAATGAAAGATAAAGACCAACATGCACAGATGTATTTATCTACAGTACATATATATATATATATATATGTACTGTAGATATATATATATATAATACATAGCAAAGAATTAAGCTTCAGTAACCTAGAAAATTTGCCTAAGTAGACCACTGTTTTTGCAGTGATGAGGGCTAAATAAGACATCCTACACATAAACATAAGCAGATGGTAGAATGGAGTTAAAAACATTCTCTTCTTCTTCTGCACTTTATATATACACTTCTGTAAGAGCCCATAATACACTTTATATGTCTGACCTCCCTATTGGACTATAAAGTCCTTGAGTTCAGAAATGATCAGGGTCTACAAATTATTCAGTAAATAATTATTGCACTAAACTGAAATTCTAGGAGTAAGAGGGGGGTATAAAACATCAAGGATTCACACAGAGTAGGAGTGCTTCCTAGAGAGGGTGGGATTTAAGTAGAACCTTGAAAGATTACACCTATACACCTAGACAGAGGATAGAAAGATAGGGCTAGGCAGAATATAAGGGAAAGGAAACTCCAAGTCAGGGAGGAGCATGTCAAGAATAAAAGAAAATTAGAAAGAACAAGATAGGGAGGAGGCATCAATTAATGTAACAGTTTGGTTAGGGACGCCTGGGTGGCTTAGTTGGTTAGGTCATGGAGTCAAGATCGTGAGATCAAGCCCAACATCAGGCTCCACACTGAACATGGAGCCTGCTTAGGATATTCTGTCTCTCTTCCCCTCTCCCTCTATCCCCCCTTCCCCACGTTCTATATATAATTGTTTAAAAATTGTTTTGAAATACCAGTTTGGTGAGGTGCCAGGGTAACTCAGTTATTAAGCATCCTAATTCGGCTCGGGTCATGGTCTCGTGGGTCATGATTTTGAGCCCCACGGGGGTTCCGTGCTGACAGCTCAGAGCCTGGAGCCTACTTTGGATTCTGTGTCTCCCTCTCTTTCTGCCTCTCCCCCACTCATGCTCTGTTTCTCTCGCTCTCTCTCAAAAATAAATAAATATTAAAAACAAAAAATGTTTTAAATAAGTTTCTTTGCCATTAACATTAAAAAAATACCAGTTTGGGGCACCTGGGTGGCTCAGTCGGTTAAGCCTCTGACTTCAGCTCAGGTCATGATCTCCTAGTTTGTGGGTTCGAGCCTTGCATCGGGCTCTGTGCTGACAGCTCAGAGCCTGGAACCTGTTTCGGATTCTGTGCCTTCCTCTCTCTCTGCCCCTCCCCTGCACACACTCTGTCTCTCTCTCTCTCAAAAATAAATAGACATTAAAAAATTTTTTAAAAAAATACTAGTTTGGAAAAAAATAAATTAAAAAAACAAAAAAACAAAACACAACAACAAAATACCAGTTTGGTTAAAACAGTCATAAAAAGGTAGTTGAAGGATATTAATGGAGGAACTTACAATTTGGGATAAAGGTCTGGAATAGAGAAAATCTAGCAAAGAAGCTTTGGGAAGGAAAGTGGTGTGACGTGCTAGTTCAGAAAGAAGCCACAAAAATAGGATCAAGGGAACTGTGCTTTTTGTCCACCTCCACAATTCCCTCCTGGCTTCACCCACTGCCCCATGATGCCTGGTCCACAGGGTATATCATTTTAACCGATCTTGTGTCAACACCCTCAAAATGACCTTTCTACATCTGTAGTCACTGAAATGATCTCAGTCTTGGTTTTCTGTTTATAAAATAGAATTGGTTCAGTCAGTAGAACATAGGAATCTTGATCTCAAGGTCATGAGTTTAAGCCAAGCCCCACATTAAGGCATAGAGCTTACAGGAAGGAAGTGGGGAAGGAAGGAAAAAAGGAAGGAAGGAAGGAAGGAAGGAAGGAAGGAAGGAAGGAAGGAAGGAAGGAAGGAAGGGTAAGGAAAGGAGGAAGGAAGACACTCTTAAATGTCTATGTCCACACCAATGCATTTATCTACATCTGCACTTACCCTCACCTTCTTTCATCTTAGTCTTTTAGAGTTAATTGAATCTCTCTCCTTTAAGACACTAGCTTTTCAGTTAGCCCTTCTCTCCTCTACATATAACCTGTATTTTAATTGCTCTACAATTAGTTCTCATCTTTAAAAACAAAATCCTTGACTATGAGACCTAGCTACTATCTTCTATACAGCATCATTTTCCTCAAAAGACTGTTTAAAATTCTTTTCTCAGAGAAATAGAATATAGTTATATAAAGAATCAAAGGTATCTGAGGTTAAGGATAATCAGTAAAACAAAACTCACGAATTTATTAAAAAGTTTGATTTTTTTTTTAATAGTACCACAATAACGACAAACAAATGGATAAGACTAACACAGAAGTGTCATTCAAAGAAATAGGATTTGGGAGCTATCTGGATGTGACATGGTGAAGTGACTAGGTTTTTCATTCTGATGCCTAGAATGGTGGTAACTTAAATTTGAAAATCAAGAAAGAAAGCCTGTTTGACAAGAGAAGTGCTCAGCTTGGTTTTAGATTTGATAAAATCAAGAGAACAGTGAGATGGCACAAAAACAGACACACAGACCAATGGAATAGAATAGAAACCCCAGAACTAGACCCACAAACGTACGGCCAACTCATCTTTGACAAAGCAGGAAAGAATATCCAATGGAAAAAAGACAGCCTCTTTAACAAATGGTGCTGGGAGAACTGGACAGCAACATGCAGAAGGTTGAAACTAGACCACTTTCTCACACCATTCACAAAAATAAACTCAAAATGGATAAAGGACCTGAATGTGAGACAGGAAACCATCAAAACCTTAGAGGAGAAAGCAGGAAAAGACCTCTCTGACCTCAGCCGTAGCAATCTCTTACTCGACACATCCCCAAAGGCAAGGGAATTAAAAGCAAAAGTGAATTACTGGGACCTTATGAAGATAAAAAGCTTCTGCACAGCAAAGGAAACAACCAACAAAACTAAAAGGCAACCAACGGAATGGGAAAAGATATTTGCAAATGACATATCGGACAAAGGGCTAGTATCTAAAATCTATAAAGAGCTCACCAAACTCCACACCCGAAAAACAAATAACCCAGTGAAGAAATGGGCAGAAAACATGAATAGACACTTCTCTAAAGAAGACATCCAGATGGCCAACAGGCACATGAAAAGATGTTCAGTGTCGCTCCTTATCAGGGAAATACAAATCAAAACCACACTCAGGTATCACCTCACGCCAGTCAGAGTGGCCAAAATGAACAAATCAGGAGACTATAAATGCTGGAGAGGATGTGGAGAAACGGGAACCCTCTTGCACTGTTGGTGGGAATGCAAATTGGTGCAGCCGCTCTGGAAAGCAGTGTGGAGGTCCCTCAGAAAATTAAAAATAGACCTACCCTATGACCCAGCAATAGCACTGCTAGGAATTTATCCAAGGGATACAGGAGTACTGATGCATAGGGGCACTTGTACCCCAATGTTCATAGCAGCACTCTCAACAATAGCCAAATTATGGAAAGAGCCTAAATGTCCATCAACTGATGAATGGATAAAGAAATTGTGGTTTATATACACAATGGAATACTATGTGGCAATGAGAAAAAATGAAATATGGCCTTTTGTAGCAACATGGATGGAACTGGAGAGTGTGATGCTAAGTGAAATAAGCCATACAGAGAAAGACAGATACCATATGGTTTCACTCTTATGTGGATCCTGAGAAACTTAACAGGAACTCATGGGGGAGGGGAAGAAAAAAAAAAAAAAAGAGGTTAGAGTGGGAGAGAGCCAAAGCATAAGAGACTGTTAAAAACTGAGAACAAACTGAGGGTTGATGGGGGGTGGGAGGGAGGGGAGGGTGGGTGATGGGTATTGAGGAGGGCACCTTTTGGGATGAGCACTGGGTGTTGTATGGAAACCAATTTGTCAATAAATTTCATATATATAAAAAAAAAAAAAAGAGAGAACAGTGAGAGCTTCAAGCATTAATGTCTAGCAGATAATTGTTCAATCTCTGCTTGAACTTGAAGAGAGTTCAGGGCTGGAGCCATACATCTAGGAATCATCATCAGGAAATCACAAATGAAACTACAGAACTGCTTAGAATACAATAATATATAGCTAAGGGACTTAATCACTCCCTGAGTAAGTCTGTGTCCTCCAAATGGAAAACTCATCTTAAGGCCTTCCCCTGAAATGGAGGAGTTGGTGTGAATGGTCAAGAACATTTGAAGACTATGAGCACTATGCAAGGAGTTTGGGTCAAGAGAAAGTATGAAGCTATCTTCTAGGAGTAGTAAATCCCCTTTCTCTAAAGGGAAGGCATATAGTTTTGGGCATATGGACATTACCTGGGGGGTGACAACTCAGCCAGGCTTCCCCTTCATCCTTCCTATGAAGAGAAACAAAAGATTAATTAGGCTCATTCAATGCTGAAAAGGATGCCACTGGTGCAAGGGGGAAAGAAGATCATATAATTTTCAGTTTGGACATAGTACTGAGGTATGATCCAGTATAACATCTCATCCAGGCATAGATTATTCTAAGACAAACTTTATTTACTGAAGAAATATTCATGGATTAAGCACTTAATGCATAGATATCTACGGGTTAAATGAATACTCAAATATTTCATCAATAGGGAGTTCACTATCCATACAGCTGCACAGCTTTGAAAAATCAATAGGGAGTTCACTATCCATACAGCTGCACAGCTTTGAAAAGAATACTTTCAAAACTGAACTACTGGGACCTCATCAAAATAAAAAGCTTCTGCACAGCGAAGGAAACAATCAGCAAAACTAAAAGGCAACCAACAGAATGGGAGAAGATATTTGCAAATGACATATCAGATAAAGGGTTAGTATCCAAAATCTATAGGGAACTTATCAAACTTAACATCCCAAACCCAAATAATCCAGTGAAGAAATGGGCAAAAGACATGAATAGACACTTCTCCAAGGAAGACATCCAGATGGCCAACCGACACATGAAAAAATGCTCCACATCACTCAGCATCAGGGAAATACAAATCAAAACCACAACGAGATACCACCTCACCCCTGTCAGAATGGCTAACATTAACAACTCAGGCAACAACAGATGTTGGCAAAGATGTGGAGAAAGAGGATCTCTTTTGCATTGTTGGTGGCAATGCAAGCTGGTACAGCCACTCTGGAAAACAGTATGGAGGTTCCTCAAAAAACTAAAAATAGAACTAACCTATGACCCAGCAATTGCACTACTAGGCATTTATCCATGGGATACAGGTGTGCTGTTTCGAAGGGACACATGCACCCCAATGTTTATAGCAGCACTATCAACAATAGCCAAATTATGGAAAGAGCCCAAATGTCCATTGATGGATGAATGGATAAAGAAAATGTGGTATATATATACAATGGAGTATTACTCGGCAATCAAAAAGAATGAAATCTTGCCATTTGCAACTATGTGGATGGAACTGGAGGGTATTATGCTAAGTGAAATTAGTCGGAGAAAGACAAAAATCATATGACTTCACTCATATGAGGACTTTAAGAGACAAAACAGATGAACATAAGGGAAGGGAAACAAAAATAAAAACAGGGAGGGGGAGAAAACAGAAGAGACTCATAAATATGGAGAACAAACTGACAGTTGCTGGAGGGGTTGTGGGAGGGGGGATGGGCTAAATGGGTAAGGGGCATTAAGGAATCTACTCCTGAAATCATTGCTTTACTATATGCTAACTAATTTGGATGTAAATTTTAAAAAATAAAAAATAAAATTAAAAAAATACTTTATATGTAGATATTTATTGGGATTATTGGAAACCAAGCCCTGTGCCAGACACTTTGCAAACAGTGTAATTAATCCTCACAATTTAACAAAATACCTTTTATTATTCCCATGTTAAAAATTAAAAACAAACAAACATTAAAAACAAACAAACAAAAAACCTGAAGCTCAGGGGCACCTGGATGGCTCAGTCATTTAAACATCTGACTCTTGGGGCGCCTGGATGGCTCAGTCGGTTGAGTATCCAACTCCAGCTCAGGTCATGATCTCGCAGTTGTGGGTTCAGGCCCCATGTCAGAGTCTGTGCTGACAGCTCAGAGCCTGGAGCCCGCTTTGGATTCTGTGTCTCCCTCTGTCTCTGCCCCTCCCCCACTCACACTCTATCTCTCTGAGTCCCTCAAAAATAAATAAACATTAAAAAAAAATAATAAACATCTGACTCTTGCTTTCAGCTTGGGTCATGATTTCCCAGTTCCTAGAATTGAGCTCCACGTCCTGCTCCACGCTAACAGAGCAGAGCCTGCTTGGGATTCTCTCTCTCCCTCTCTGCCTCTCCCTTGCTCTGTCTCTCTGTCTCAAAATAAACTTAAAAAATTTTTATAGGGGCACCTGGGTGGCTCAGTCGGTTGAGCATCTGATTACTGATTTCAGCTGAGGTCATAATCTCACAGTTCATGGGTTCAAGCCCGGCAATGGGCTCTGTGCTGACAGCACGGAACCTGCTTGGAATTCTCTCTGCCCCTCTCCCACTTATGTGTGCTCTTTCTCTCTCTGTCTCTGTCTCTCTCTCTCTCAAAAGAAATAAAACATTTTGGGGGGAGGAGAAGGAAAAAAAAAAGTTAGAGAGGGGGGAGCCAAACCATAAGAGACCCTTAAAACCTGAGAATAAACTGAGGGTTGATAGGGGGTGGGAGGGAGGGGAAAGTGGGCACCCGTTGGGATGAGCACTGGGTGTTGTATGGAAACCAGTTTGACAATAAATTTCATATTAAAAAATAAAAATAAATAAACATTTATTAAGAAAACTGACTTTAAAAAAAAACCCTAAAGCTCAGGAAAAAGTGACTTGCTCAAGGTCACCTAGCTATCTGGAAAACGAATTGAAACAAGGGACTAGTACACAATGTCTGCATTCTAACAGGTCACTGACCTTTTACATGTTTTAGAATGCTCCTCTTCAATCATCCAAATCCTTACCTCATCACTCTTAACACTTTTAGGATATAATGAAAAAGACTTACACTTTTAAGACAGAAAAATTTAGGTTGATACTAAGTAACTTTCTGTCACTTACTGGCTGCAAAATCCTAAGCAAGTTACTTTTTTTTTTTTTTTAAGTTTTATTTATTTTTGACACAGACAGAGCAGGAACAGGGGAGGGGCAGAGAGAGAGAGGGAGACACAGAATCTGAAACAGGCTCCAGGCTCTGAGCTGTCAGCACAGAGCCCGACGCGGGGCTCGAACTCACAGACCGCGAGATCATGACCCGAGCTGAAGTCGGCCGCTCAACCGACTGAGCCACCCAGGCGCCCCAGCAAGTTACTTCTTTATTCCTCTCCTGCATTCTCTCCTGGTTGGCCCTCAGTAAAGGTTAGTGTTCTTCCTTTATTACTTGTCACACATTCTGTGTTGTAGTAAGTAATTTAGTCCACATAGTAAAGTGTAAGTTTCTTAAATGCAAAAAGCTATGTTTTATTCATCTTCACCACTGTTCCGATTTGAAAAACCCTTAGTAGTAACAGTTGCCATTCATGGCACTGCTGTACTCATCCTGGTGCACGCAGTAGTAACTTGCACAGTATACCATGAATAAATAGATATTGAATAAATGGTTTGCTGTGCATCCCCAATTAAGCTGTCAGCTTCTTAAAAGGCAGGAACCACTGTTTAAAACTCCACAACACTCACAGGGTCTGGACGCAGTGGTTGTTACACTGTTTCCTGAATAGAACTGCCCAATATGTCTAACATAGCACTGGGGGTCCGAGAATACAAGGATTCCATCATACACTCAAAGACAATGTGGAGGTAGGTGGTTGAGTACTAGGACTTTTGCAAATACAGTCAATATTTGCTAAATTACTAGAACTACTTGGCCAAGAGTTTCCCTGCCTCCTAGTTTGCCTGTCTTTGTCCACTCATTGATCCTAATCCTGGTGCTGGGATCACACAGCACGTACGTGTTGCTTTGGCCTCAGGACAGCTCTTCTGAGAATGAAAACCTATGACCATGTGTGACTTCTTTTTCTACACCCAGGGATCCCTTAAAAATCGATGAGGTAATCCCTATCCTGGACTGGGTACAGCGCTCCTTAACGCAAAGACAACATGCGTTACCCGCCTCCTCCGTCTCGGGTCTGGGCCTTTGTTCACCTGAGGGCTTGGGCCCAGTCGCTCTGAATCCTCAAAGGCGCCGCCATCTTAGCCCCGCCTCCACCTGCCCGCCTCTTCCGCTCTTCGCCGGAAGTGGGTCCCAGAAGGGGCTGCGACGAGGTTGGAGGGCGGAATCTCTACTGAGAGGCCGCCAATGATTATGCGCGGCGGGTCCCTGTTCCCCACTTCCGCTCTCAAGCTCCCTTACAGGCCGGTTTCCGGTCGGAGTGTCGGGAGAGTTACAACTGCCTACCAGACTGACGGCGACGTGCAGGAACGCGCGTCCAAATTCTCGTGTTCCACCTGTTGCTCGGTGAGCACTCTGTACCGCGTCCTTGCTCTGTAAGGCTTAGCCGGCACAGCGGGGCTGCGGTTGGCTGCCGCGCGCGCGCTTGAGTCTTCTTAAAATGGGAGACTTTAAAGTGGAAGCTGCAGGTGCCTTGGACACATGAATTTCTCTGCTTTCCTATGACTTCCTAGTCCAGGCCAGTCTCAGCCATCCTGCTGCCGACCATTTGCTTGCCCTGATCTCCAACCATGGGTCTTCCTCTTTTTCCTTCAGGGAAGACTGACGCCAGGATGTGGTGGGGAAAGAGTACCGTCGCATTTACTGTGAGCCCTGTTGTCGCGCATGCATTTCTCGTCCATTATCATATTAATCCTTATATTAGTTGTATGAGTTCAGTATTATTAAGGAGGAAGCTAAGAAGATTGTATGGTAAAACGTGGTGTCAGGATTCGAACCTAGTTCTCTTGGCTTAGAATCCAGGGCACTTTTTCTGTACAGTAATAAAAACTTATTTATTGAAGTCTTTGGACATGCCAGGCTTACGTGCACTATGTCATTTAGTCTTCAACAGTCTTGTGAGGTAGATGTGAACTCTTTTTCAAGAGAGATTATGAAGTGATTTTCTTAAGGTCACCCAGTGAGTCAGTAACAAAGCTAGGTTTCCAATCTTAGTCTCTTCAAAACCTATTACCCACCTCCTTCCTTAAGTTATACTGCCTCCAAAGCAAATGAGTTTTGGGTAGGCTATGTTGGCTTAACGTGGCCAACAAGACCTTGCTATGATCCGCTATTTTCTCATAGTGCCGATTTCATTTGCTATTCCCTAGTCATACAGAACTTTGAGTTCCTCTCCTGTGTCAAATTCTGTCTCAACCCCTGACCCTGCTCTTCCATTGACTACCCGTATTGTTTCTCCCCATCCTTGGCTAACTCCTATTCATCCTTCAAGTCTCAGTTTAGAAATCACTTCTTCCAGGAAGCCTACTCAGCCTGTTCCTGCCATGTCTGGATTAGGTGACCCTCTAGTGTGTTCCCAGTCTTAGCTATCTGTACACACTGTGTGGTAACCTGTTTATTGTCTAGATTGTAAACTCCATTAAGGCAGGAACTATATCCGTCTTGGTCACTCCTGTATCCTCAACTCTAGCATAGTGCCTGGTACATGATAGGTTCTCATTGATCATTTGTTGAATGAATCAGAGACACAGGAAAGGCACTGAAGGGTAAATTCCAATAAGGCAGGAACTACATCCGTCTTGGTCACTCCTGTATCCTCAATTCTTGCGTTGTACCTGGTACATGATAGGTACTCAATAATCATTTGTTGAATGAATCAGAGAAACAGGAAAGGCATTGAAGACTGCTAGTTCCTTTAAAGCCTGTCATGGTGAAATTTGTTCAAAGGCTGAGGTTATTTCCCTTCAAAGCTTTCTCAAGTTCCTTCTGTAGGCTGCTTTCTGCTGGGTGCTCTGAGGCAGATGATGTTGGGAAGACAAGTCTGGGCAAATCAACCTCACATTAAGTACTCTCATCTCACAGACTTATGCGCCCATGCACACTCTATGCTACAGCTAAACTGAACTCTCCATTCCTCCTGTATGTCAAACGCTACCCATATTTGGGTAATCTCCCAAGTGTTAAACTATGTTCTTTTCCAGCCATAGGAAAAGGCTAATAGGAGGAAAGGAGAGATTCATTCTTTTGGGGAGACATCTGCTGCAAAAAGGTGACATTTCACCTAATTCAAATTCCGTTAGCAAAATCCATTCAAGCTTATTTAGTGCTGTGCTAAACATTCTCATATACTTTATGTCATTCTATTGAGTTCAAACCGTTTTACAGATCTGCTCTCTTGCCAGGCCTAGTACTGATGGCACCAATGAATCAGGCCCAATATCTTCTCAAATAAGCTTACACTCTGCAAGGGGAGACAGATGCACAGATAGGCTATAACAGTGCAGTTTGGTCAATGTTATTGATAGTAATGGAACCTCATAATCACATTCCTACTCTAACTTTGCCTCCATTATTCCAGAGACTCTCAAAGATGTCAACTCAAGGCCATACTTGGGCCCGACAGGTGAAGAAGGAGGATGAGGAAGAGGATCCGCTGGACCAGCTGATTTCCCGCTCTGGTTGTGCTGCTTCCCACTATGCAGTACAGGAGTGCATGGCCCAACACCAGGACTGGCGACAGTGTCAGCCACAGGTACAGGCCTTCAGGGACTGCATGAGTGAACATCAGGCAAGGCGGCGGGAGGAGCTGCAGAGGAGGAAAGAGCAAGGCAGTGCTCACCACTGAGACCCCAAACCACCTATCCCCAGAGGATGTCCCTGAAGAAACCAGCCCAGAGAGATCATAGGTGGAAGAAGTCCTGAACAGTGGAAGTTTGGGCCGAGAGGTGTAAAACATGGGGATTGTCTGGCCAAGACTGACTTTGAGAGCCAGAGAGCCATGGGTTTGGACATGACTGCTGTAAAGAGGTGTCATATTTTCATTGTGCAATCCCACACATCCTCACCTACCATGTTACACCAATATTAAATGTCAACTGATATTTGCCAAGTAAAACAAAGAGTTGGGTTAAGGGATGCTCTCTTACCTTACATCTTGGGTCAGTGTGCCAGGTACCGAGCCGATTACATGGATGTTTAATTTTAAAAGTAAATTCACAATCTAAATGTAAACTGATTACCTAATCAGGTCTTCATTTATTGAGTAATTGGTTCAACACAGCAAGTTTTTCTGAGACCTTCCCATGTGCCAGGTACTGTGTGAATGGATCTCTTCTTTCATGTTTCTTAGTCTGGTTTGAGAGATAGAAATAAATAAAACAGCATTAGAACAACTAATTACTGGCCATTATATAAGTGCCTTTATCTTTCATTAGTTGTTCTGGATGTTTCATTCAGTCTAAGGAAGGAAGAAAACAAATGGGAAAATAAACATCGAGTGCCTCTTATGTGCAGACAGATACAGTCTGACCTCAGCGTGCTTCCAGCCCAGGAAACACACAATGTTGGCCTGACATTTAAAAGGCACATTTAACATAAAATACAGATTTTCAGATTTTAAAAACTGGAGAAGCTATCAACATGGAGCTTATATTCCTACTTGACAGTAATTTGCTGGAGCTGAATATGGATGCTTCTTTTAGGTGGTTATGTTCTCCAGTTGTTAACAGTTGCCATTGATTTTCATTTCCTTCCATGAAACTACATTACCATTCTATTACTTTCTGCCTAGCCCTATGAGGCATTTGGGAGTGGGAAGGGAGTTAGAAGAGTGACTCTTGCCACAGAAGCTGGAATGCAAAGGGGCATATGCTCTCATCATCAGTTACATTTCTTGAGCATCTATATATTGGAAGCACAAATCTGAAGTATTGTAGGCCCTAAAACTACTTTGAGTCTTTGTTGGTGACTGGGGAGGAAAGAGAAGAGGGTAGAAGACAGGAGGAATACGAGTTTAAAGAACAATAAAATCCAATTAGAATGGGATGACTGGGCATATAGAGAGAGATGAATCTCTTTGGGGTGCATGTCTGCTCAATGCTGAGTCATCAGAGGGAGCAGTGTGGACTGCAGCTGTCAGCAAGAATCTCAAGGGAGTTAGTTGAGTTGAACCTTTAATGATAAAGGAGACATTACCTATTTGTAACATATGTAACAGAATACCATCTGCACAAGTAAAAAGTACCTAGAAATCAGTGAGAAAAAGCAAACAACCCAATTGAAACATAAAAAAGTTAAAGTGGTTATTAGCTATTTCTATTGACAAAAATTAAAAGTATTTATAATGACCAGTACTGGTGAGAATGAAGAACAGGCACAATCACACTTAAAGGGATAATAAATTAGTAAAGCTTTTGGAGGACAATTTGATGGCATCTATAAATACTTTAAATATTTCAGGGGCGCCTGGGTGGCTCAGTCGATTATGCGTCCGACTTCGGCTCAGGTCATGATCTCGCGGTCTGTGAGTTTGAGCCCCGCGTCGGGCTCTGTGCTGACAGCTCGGAGCCTGGAGCCTGTTTCGGATTCTGTGTCTCCCTCTCTCTCTGACCCTCCCCCATTCATGCTGTCTCTCCCTGTCTCAAAAATAAATAAACGTTAAAAAAAAATTAAAAATAAATAAATATTTCAACAGCGGGGTACCTGGCTGGCTCATTCAGAAGAGTATGTAACTCTTAATCTCAGGGTCATGAATTCAGGCCCCACTTTAGGTGTAGAGATTACTTAAAATAAAAACTTAGAAAAAATTAAAATATTTCAATAGAAATTCCTTTTTTAGGAGCCCTCTTAAATATATTTTTACAAGATGTATATACTGTTACGTTCATTGCAGCATTGTTTAAAGAGTGGATAAATGGTCACAATGTAAAACTCCATCAATAAGAACTATATTTGCTTATATATTCAAGTCTTTTACAACAGGAATGTATCTGTGTTAATTTGTGTAATTAAAATAGAAATGATAGACTGTGGGTAAGGTAGGTGGGATTCTAGCAAAGGGGAAGGTTAGAAGGACCTCCTTAGGAGGAAACTAAACCAGCTAAGTGTAACTTTTTTAGGACTCCAGCTCTACCAGGGAGCTAACACTGGGTGGGTCACAGGATATATCTGGGTAAAGAGGGCTCTGTTGCCACCCAAATCTGTTTCCTCAAAGTAAATGTGGATAATTCCTGTTTAATACACATACTTAGAGAATTAAATGAGGGACAATATATAAATAGCAAATAATAAAAATTACTAGCGTATTTTGAACTATTAAAACTCTTATAAATATTATATTTATGTATATTATATATGTGTGTCATATATAATAAATGTTATGTTATATAATAGTTATGAAGCATTTAACCCAGGCTATTTGGTTCCATCGTTTTCTCTCAATCCCTATAATACAATGCTTTCAAATCCCACTATGCCACTTAAGCTGTGTGATTTGGGGCAAATTAGTTAACATCTCAGGATCTGTTTTTTTCTTCTGTAAAATACACACCTAGGCCTTAAAACTAATAAATGTAGACCTTATAAAGTTGTTGAATGAGTTAGAAACTG
The DNA here is from genome assembly GCF_022079265.1 of Lynx rufus. Lineage (NCBI taxonomy): Eukaryota > Metazoa > Chordata > Mammalia > Carnivora > Felidae > Lynx > Lynx rufus. Next base: position 58,214,130 of record NW_025814897.1, read on the forward strand.
TGTGGTACACAGGAAGCATTCACTAAATGTTGCCTATTATTGTGTGCTAGGCACTCTCCTGAGTTACATTTTCTCATTTAATCCCCATAATAATTCCATTAGCTCCCATTTACAGAGGAGGAAATAAACGTCAGTTTGGGGGTCAGACTTTCAAGTCTTATTCTAAAGTCTATGCTGTTCTCTGCTCTGTGTTCTCATAGTCATCCAGTGCTTAGTATAATGTTTAACAAATAGTAACTACATAGACTATGTAAATACTACCTTTTCTTTCTTTCTTTTTCTTTTTTTAGTGTTTTACTTAAAGATTAACCAGTACACATTGCCCACAGGGTTATAGATTGGCACGTTTTTTAAGTCTCTCAGTTCTGGAGCCCATAGCCATGGAGCTGTAATTTAATGTGGTCCGTGCTCATCCCTATATAACCTATACTTACTTGTGTACAGAGGCTTGGTGCCAGGGATGAGTGGAGAGACCTCTTGGCTGGGTGGATGCCACCCTTGGCTAGGCCTAGGGCAGACTCAAGAGTTGGCCCTTCCCTGCAAGGTCTTTAGCTGGGGACTTGGCCTGTGCTCAGGACAAAGGTGCACTGTAATGGCATTTTACTAGATGAGTAATAAGAGATGCCTCCCACTCCCTTCCTCAGGTAAAGTTGCGAGGCTAAGTCCTTGGGCTGCTGACTAGAAATCTAAAGAGAACTGGAGCCAGTCCAGGTTGAAACCTTACACTGTCCGCTGTATAGAATGATAGAGTTCCCTACTCTGCTCCAGCAGGGACTTAAAGCTGGCAGAAGTGGGAGGGATTCTTTTCCAGCAGCTTTCTTCTGAAGAGTTTTCATTCTCTGGAGCTCAGGCATCTTTCAGAGCCTGGGCATTCTGTCTAAATGGTGAGCTAAATCTGAAATGACTGGGAATGCAAGTCATTCCAGGGGGATTTATAAGAACTAAATGAGTCATTTCAGATTCTCCAGGGAAACCAGACATTTGAAGACAAAAATGGCACAAAGATATCAAAGCACAGATTAAACCAGCACAAGACACATTGGCCAATTCTGTGTGCACTGCCTTTCCAGCAGGTCTAGTTCTAGACATACCTAGTGCTTGTGCAGAGAGCTTTCTTTCCTTAGGTACAATTTACACCCTAGAAATAGGGGTCTCTGAGCATTGCTACAGTGTTTGAATGCCCAAAATGTCCAGATTCCATTTCTTTACCTGCAACTAAAACACTCTCAGAATCCACAGCTGCCAATTTCCAGCTGCCAATTTCTGTGGTAGCAGAACAAGGCATCCTTAGCTAGAAGAAAGGGACTAAAACATGAAGCTAAGGAATTTGCTGGCCTTACCTAGGAAGACTGCCCATTCAATCCAGGCATTCAGTCCTTCTTGAAAGTTACTGATCTACATAAAGATTCATTTCTGAAAATCTCAGTGATATGCACTGACCAGGAATTGAGTAAACTGGAGCTATCTCTGGCTCTCACTGGCTAACACAGTGACCTTGGACAAGTCGGTTTCCCTGCTGGGTCAATTATCTCATCTTTCAAATGAAGACCAAAACGGATCATCCCGAAGGTTATGTATTGATGGAGCCAAAACTAGCACCCAGATGTTCTGAATCCCAATCCATTGATCTTTCATCTTGTCTCTTCTGCCTACCCCTCATGTTTTCACGGTGGTTCTGGGCACAGTTTAACGCTAACCAGGACATTGAAAACTAAAAGTATGCTGAAGGGATGAACTATTGATAGACACAACAACATGGATAAAACAGGGTAAATGAAATCAGACACAAAAGGGTATATACTGTGATATTTATATGTAATACTAGAAAAGCAAAACTAATCTGTGGCACTAGAAATGATATTAATGGTTGCTTCTGAGGAAGAATGAACGAATGTCAAGGAACTTTCTGGGGTTATGGAAGTATTCTTTATCTTGCTAGAAGTGTACTTCTAGGGGTGACTATTTTTTTAAACTGATCAAATATACACTTAAGATAGGTTATTTTACTATATATTTTTTAAGTTATACTTAAAAAAACTCTAAAAAACTCTTTAAAAAGTATGCTGAAGAAGTTTAGAAGGGAAGGTAATCCAACATTTACTGAGCACTTGCTAGCCCATTGTATACATTATTTCTGTCTCAAACTGCTAAAGGGATTCTTTCCACTTTACAGATCAGAAAACTGAGGTTTATGAGGTGAAAATAATTCACCTGAGGCCTTAAGACTAATAAGTGCAGGAACTAGGAATAGCCCAAGTTTGTCTGACTCTTTCCTTTATAATAAGTTTTCTCAGGGAGGGTGGCCAAGGTATTTTCAACCTAGAGCCAGAAGACTTGCATTCCATTTGATTTCACTGCCATGTGATTCTAGGAAAGTCCATTTCCTTATGGGCCTCACTCTAGAGAGTCAAATGAAGCTTGTCATCATAACTCTGAGGTTCTAGCAATCAGAATATCTCCCATCCTTCTTGCCAGGATAAGACATTAGGAGGAATTTCCACTTATTTCAGGGCAGACTAATGAGTAACAAAAGCTCTTTGACTCTGGCAAGAGGAAAAATCAACGAGGTCAGTGACATAAGACTCCAAGGTGACAGAACCCAGCTGCCTCCTATTTACGAGATAAGCCTGACTCATCCCTCCATGATGTAATGGAAAGGGATGGACTGGGAATCAAGAGATCTAAATCCTGCTCCCAGCTCTGCCAATGAGGTGCCCAGTGACCTTGGGTAAAGCACTGCCTTTCCTTGGCCCCTAACCCACACCTGCTAAAAGAGAGGGTTAGGCTGGCTGGGTCCTAATGTTCTTCAGCTCTAATATCTTCTCAATTTATGAAATCCTGTGTCCTGCTTCCACAAATCAATAACAAGGAAAAGTGGGAAACTGAAAAGAAATGCTGTTTCCAGGTTCCTAAATGGAGTCCATATGATAGATATGGGGACAGTGTGTGTGTGTTTGCAAACATGTGTTTATTCATCTTTTTATCTTCATGTCACTATACATCCCCCAAATTTACGCTCATTGTTAGCAACTTCTCTTTTATCTTCTCTAAAGGAGACTCAGCAATGAATAATTCTACAACAAAATACCAGTCTTCACCTAAAAAATTCTGCCCACACTCCCAGTGGGGTTCACTTGGAAGTACTAGCCTGCTGAACCTCCAATGGGAATTCAGTGAAGCATTTTAATTGAGGGTATCTGCTCTCTTGACCCCTTAGGGTCATACCTTGGAAGGAAATCTTGAGTTTCTTCTTACTGCCTTTAGAGACCAAGGCAAAGAAACCATAATAACATCAGGACTGAAACTGTTGAGTTTCAGAAAAGTACCTGCAATGCTAAGACTGCTCTGGGCTCCCACAAACCTCTGTGTAGGAGTATCCCACAAGAAGCAAGGAGAAAGATCTGCCACTTATTAGCTATGTGACCCTTCAGGAAAAGGAAGTCACTTCATCTCTCCAAACCTCAGTTTCTCCATGTATAAAACTGGAATACTATCAATCTCAAGGATAATCTTTATAAAGTACATAGATATAATGAGGGCTCAGTAAATGTGAGATACACTCATGCATACTCAGACACACCACTCACACATAACCTTTTCACATACACAGATACCCATCCACATGCACACTCCTATACACACCCTAAAAGACTGGTGTAAGGATTAGCGCTCATTTAGTACCTTGAGCAGGGTCTAGCTCAATAAATGATAGCTATTATGTACAAAAGTATGAACGAACTAATGTTCAAAATAGGAAAAACATTAGAGGTCACTTAGACTAATGGTTCTCAAAGAGGTAATCCTGGGGGGGCCTGGGTGGCTCAGTCAGTTAAGCATCCAACTTCGGCCCAGGTCATGATCTCATGGTTCATGAGTTCAAGCCCTGCGTCAGGCTCTGTGCTTACAGCTCAGAGCCCAGAGCCTGCTTTAGATTCCGTGTCTTCCTCTCTCTGCCCCCCTCCTGCCCTCTCCTGCTCATCTCCTGCTCAGTCTCTCAAAAATAAACGTTAAAACAAAAAGTTAACCCTGGACCAGTAGCATCAGCATCACCTAGGAATGTGTAAGAAATTCAAATTATAGGCCCTTATTCAAGATCTACTAAGTCAGAAAATCTGGGGGTAAGAGCAGCAATTTATGTTTAAAAAAGCCCTCCAGGTGATCCTGATACACACTTAAGTTTGAGAATCAGTGACTTAGATCAGGGATTGACTGTTTTTATAAAGGACACATAATGAATGTTTTGGTTTTACAGTCTGTGTCGCAACTACTCAGCTGCCAGTGTGAAAGCAGCCATAGATGACATGTAAATGAGTGACCGTGGCTCTGTTCCAATAAATAGGCAATGGGGTTTTAGAACTAGATATAGGTGGTAGTTGTCTAACATTGTGAATGCATTAAATACCACTGAATTGTTTGCTTTAAAATGGTTAATTTTGTGGTTTGTGAATTTCATCTCAATGAATTACTTAAAAAAAGAAAAAAAAAAAAGCGCGGGGTGCCGGGGTGGTTCAGTTGGTTAATCATCCAACTCTTGATTTCAGCTCAAGCCATGATCTCACAGTTCATGAGACTGAGCCCCTGTGTCAGATGCACTCACAGCGCAGAGCCTGCTTGGGATTCCCACTCTTTCTCTCTCTTCCTCTCTCTGCCCCTACCCCACTCATGCTCTCTAAATAAAGAAAGAAACAAACAAACATTAAAACAAATAAACAAGCAGGCAGTCAGTGGGGCTTGGCTCACAAGCAGTAGTTTTCTGACCCCTGACCAAAATCAACTTTAATTCTTTGTTTAAACCCACTCCAGGTAACCCTAATTAGCAGTTATGTAACATCTGCCTGAATATGACAAGTCACTCACTGCCCCACAAAGCAATTTTTTTCACTATGGACAGACCTTGTTTCTATCTGGAGAGCTTTTTTCATAAGCAAAACCAAAAGCCCCGTCCCTATTCCTTCTACCCAAGTTTACTTATGATCCTCTGTTTCACTAAAAGACTCAATGCCAGATTGCTTTAAAGAATGAGATCACTCTAACTGGAGAAATATTGAAGGGAAGTATGTTTTTGTGCTAAAGAGAAAATAGAATCCCTTAAAGATACTCCACAGGGCAGCTGGCTGGCTCAGTCGGTGGCGCATATGACTCTTGATCTTGGGGTTGTGAGTTCAAGCCCCACGCTGCTGGGTGGGTATAGAGATTACTTAAAAATAAAATCTTAAAATAAAAAAATAAAAGATACTCCACAGGATGGATGGACTTCTCACATACGCACATGTCCACCAGCTGCAGATTTTTATTAGATGAAGGATGTCTTAGGTTGGCTCAAAGGAAAGTGGTAATCGGCAACACTCCTCCATATAAGAGAGGAGGCATTCCTGGCTAATGGGGATGGGTAGTTACAATATCTAAAGGATCTTCTTAATTTTGACCACCCAGGAAGCTCTTCCCCTTGGCACTCAATATCACCAGTCCTGGCTTGAAAGGGTTTGCAATGAGCTAGTTCAACTTAGCCAACAGTTCTTCCAGTTCTGGCCGAGCTTTGAACCTTCCTTTGAAGTCTTCTTCAGTGTGCTGGGGAGAAGAAAAAGTAAGTAAGTGAGAATTACTACAGAGCTTTCAGTTATTCATACATACACAGCATTAAAAAAAAAAAAAAAAAGCAGGGCATCTGGGTGGCTCACTCGGTTAAGCATACGACTCTTGATTTTGGTTCAGGTCATGATCTCACAGTTTGTGGGATCAAGCCCTGAGTCAGGCTCTGTGCTGAGCATGGAGCCTGCTTGGGATCCTCTCCCACTCTTCCTGTCCCTCTCCCCTGCTCACACTCTCTCTCTCAAAAATAAATAAATACACGTTAAAAAAAGCCATCAGACAGCTCTGTAGAGAATGATTCAGATTCAACTAACTTTTCATGAGACTTATATTAGATACTAGGGATTCTAAGTTGAATCGGACTTCCTCCCTGCCTTAAATGAACTTAAGTCTGGTGAGAGAAGACAGACATATAAAGAATTAATGTCAGAATGCTGAGTATATCATTAGAAGCATTTAAAGAGAGGCAATGCCCAAATTCTCCATCTACAATAGGAAAGACATAAGGACTGGAATATTTAAGTCAGCATGACCAGCACATTTTCTCCTATATACAGATCTGTGTGAAACCTGAATAACAAGAAGAGAATTAACAAGCATGGACTCAGAACAAGGAGAGCTGGATACAGCAAATTGCATCAGTCTAAAATGACCTGATGTATCTGTGTCATAACAAGGCTTGTCTTGGCATATGGACCCAAATACTCAGTATTTAGGCTGAAGTTCCTAATGTTTTCTAAGTTTTGCATGCCAAATTTCCTTCTGATTGGCATTCTTCAGTCAGGCTACAGTCAAGCCTTAAAGGTCCAGGAAACTCTTCTTTAAAGTACATTTCCTTATTTGTGTTCTGATTAATTAGACTGTATGTAATCTTAAATCATGTTATTTCTGCACACAACTATGGGTTCACCCCTAACACCAGGATACTGTGATGGAGTTCTGCTCCTGTGGTCCATAAAGGATCATCCCTGATCCATTGGAAGAGGCAGGATAATGACCACAGTTATACCAGTCTGCAAACCTTTCCTGTTTATTATCTGGGCTAATTACCCACATTTCTGTCTTGTTTCTAAAGCCAGATGCTCTTATCCATATTGAACACAGGTGGGCCACCAGGGGGCCTCTTCTCAAACTAGCACATACCTCCTTCACTGACAATCTGACTCCTTCAGGAAGATTACTTTGGATTATTTCCAAGAAAATCTCTGCAAATGTAGCACTCAAACCGCTGATCTGCAAAGGAAAAAAGATGCTCTAAGAGAGAGCACTGAAAGCCAGGTGATTGGGCAGACATGGCAGGGGCTCAGATGTCAGCTTCAGCAGAGCTACAGGGCCCTTGGGTAGAGGATTAACACCCAGAGCCAGTTTCAGAGCCAACCTCTACAGGATTCCTCTTGCCATCAAAGTGTCTGCTTGCCAACATAGTAGTCATGGCTAGTGTCTGCTCCTGCAGACAATGGATGTCATAACTGGACCAAGAGGTTATCAAGTCCAGGATGACTTTCTGATTCCACTCAGGTGTACCCACATAGACTGGACTAGTGTCAGACCCTGTGCGGAGAATCCAGAGGCGAATCAGATGTGTAGTAGAAGGGCACGCAGGGGGCTGCAGGAACCCACAAGACAAATATCTCCTAACCTAAGGAGGTCAAAGACAGCTTCCAAAAAAAGGTAACTTCTAGGTGGAGTCTTGAAGAAAAACAGGAGTAAACTAGGAGAATTCAGCAGTAATAGGGAGGGTTTTCAAAGCAGAAGAAATCAGTAAAGTGTGTTGCATCACACAGTACTAGGGAATTAAAATGAGTTCCATGTATGGCTGGAATGAATGGGGTGAGAAGAGGAAAAGCAGGAAGAGAATCATAAAGGTATTTAGGCACTAAAGAGATCAAACTTTATCCTATGGGCCTCAGTGGCAAGATAGATCTTTCTTAAGATCTGTATCTCAAATAATTTATTTCTGATAATATTTAAAGAACTAAAGATTGTTAAGTACTTAATTTTTAAAGTTAGCATAATAGATTTAAGGTGTTACTACCTTAACATTCTGTTACGGAATGTTATATTATGGAACATATATTATGGAATATATACGTCTTGTTGATATACTTCTTGAGTGGGTCAGAAAGGGGTGATGTCCATACATGGGAATATTATTTGGCAATACAAAGGAATGAAGCATTGATACCAGCTACAACATGGATGAACCTTGAAAACATGCTAAGTGGAAGTAGCCAGACAGAAAAGGCCATATATTGTATAATTCCATTTAAATGAAATGTCCAGAAGAGGTAAGATCATAGAGGCAGAAACAGATTTGTGGTTGCCAGGAGCTGGGGGGGACAGGGAAGGAGGAGTGACTGCAAATGGGTAGAGTTTCCTTTCGGGGTAATGAAATTGTTTAAAATTGTGGTGATGGTTGCCTAACTGTGAATATATTAAAACCCATTTAATTGTACGTGTTAAATGGGTAAATTGTATATGAATACAATTCTCAATAAAGCTGTTAGGGGGCATCTGGGTGGCTCAGTTGGTTAAGTCTCCAACTCTTGATTTCGGCTCAGGTCATGATGTCACTATTTGAGATCAAGCCCCACATCAGGTCCTGCACTGACAGCAGGGAGCCTGCTTGGAATTCCCTCTCTCCCTGTCTCTCACCCTCCCTCTCCTCCCCCTGCTCACAAGCTCCCTCTCGCTCTCAAAATAAATTTAAAAAAATAAACTTAATAAAATTTTTTAGTGTTTACTTTTGAGAGAGAGAGATAGAGTGTGACAGAGGAGGGGCAGAGGGAGAGGGAAACAGAATTGGAAGCAGGGATCAAACCCCCAAACCGCAAGATCATAACCTGAGCCAAAGTCACAGATTCAACCAACTGAGCCACCCAGGCACCCCTAAAAAAATAAACTTTAAAAAGCAAAACATCAGTTCCTCTACAATTGGTTTTATATATGCTGAGTGTAGGACACCTGTGGAATATCCCAGTGGAGAAGTCCAGTAAATAAGTGGATATCAGGTTTGAAGCTCAATGGAGAGATCAGGACTGGAGATGTTATCTAGGGGTTATTAGTATATAACCCATCAGGACTGGGAGATATGTATCAGGGGGTTGTCGGTATGTTATGATGGCCACTGAGACCCGGGGAATGAGTGAGATTGCATAGAGGGAAGGTATTACACAAGGAGAGATGGAAGGATCAAGAACTAAACGCTGGAGAACATCGTCATTTCAGGGGGCAGGCAACAGGAAGAGAAGGGCATGGTAGAAGGACAAAAAAATAGAAGAAGAACCAGGAGAGGCAAATACATTTCAAGTTTCTCCCAGAGTGCCTACCTGAACCACTCGCTCATGGGTGGTAAGAACTGAGTCCAAGAACATTTTGCTGCCTTGGTCTTGCAGCCGCAATACCTCCATGGTTTTGGTGGGCATCGCATAACTATGGGAAGGAAGAGTCAGCTATGAGGAGGGTTCCTTTAAGTCAGCAGCACCACTTGAATCAGGGTGGTCCCTGAGTACAGCCACTCCTGCAATGCAGTGACTCCTGGAATCTAGGGCAGTTTATCTGCAACCAGGGTAAAGTAAGCAGATCCTCTTAAACCTCCTCCAGAAACCTCTAAACTCCCTGAAGGAACAGACCTTCTAATGCCTTTTGCATCCCTAGTTCTTGCCTGATAGACGTTCTAATGCCTTTTGCATCCCTAGTTCTTGCCTGATAGAACATTGAATAAAATCTGGTGATTAATAACTATTCACTGCTACTAAAGAAAAGCCAATTCTAAAAGAATTGACCTCATCACTTTGGAGGCTAACCTTGGGTATTTCACCTCTTCTGGAGAAATGAGGCATGAAACCCAACTGTTTTAAAAGAGCATAATTTCTCAACCTCAGCACTATTGACATTTTAGACCAAATAATTCTTTGTTGCGGGGGGCTGGCCTATGTATCCCTAATCTCTACCCACAAGATGCCAACAGTACCCCCCTGAAATGGTGACAATAAAAATTATCTCCAGGGATACCTGGGTGGCTCAGTTGGTTAAATGTCTGACTTTGGCTCAGGTCATGATCTCACGGTTCGTGAGTCCTGTGTCGAGCTCTGTGCTGACAGCTCAGAGCCTGGAGCCTGCTTCAGATTCTGTGTCTCCCTTTCTCTGTCTGCCCCTCCCCTGCTTGCTCTCTGTCTCTCCCTCAAAAATAAACATTAAAAAAATTTTTTTAATAAAAAAAATTATCTCCAGACATTATTAAATGTCCCCAGCTTGAGAAATACTGTTGTAGAGACTATGCTTGCTATAATAAGCTTCAGCAGATCTACATGCTGCAGTGAAAAGAACACTGGATTTAGGGTCAAATCTTGGCCCTCTAGCTTATTAGCAATATTTACTAAGGCAAGTTACTTGTCTCTGTCGGCCTCAGTTTATTCCACAATAAAGGGGATTATAATCTAGGTCTAAATTAATAGATGTGTGAAGATCAGGTGTGGTGATAAAATAGGACCAATGGCTCCACAGAAATACGGTATTAGTGTTACCTTGTCAAAAAGGTCATCAAAATGAAGATAAATGGAATAATAACAATAGAATTCCTGAATTTTCATGCCAAACAAAGCTTCATCAATTGATAGCAAGGGGCATGGCTCTCTACGAAATGAATAATGGAAATAATGGAAGTGGATTAGAGACATGATAGTCCTGGATTTAAATGTTGGCTCTGCCCCTTATTACCTATTTGACCTTGGACAATTAATTCAGTTTTCTGAGTCTCAGAGTCTTCAGCTACAAAATGAGAATAATGATACCTAGTTCATAGAGTTGTTGCAATGATTAAATAAGATTATATAAGTAATTTGCCCGGCATAATATGACTACAAATGCCAATTCCCTTGCCCTTATAGAGAGTAAATGCTAGGTACTGCAAACTTCCAGGTAACCTCCCTAAATAACATTCCTTACCACTTTCTAGCACAATCTCTGACTTCCTCTTCCAAAAGCTTTCAGGAAAGTGAAAAGTATTCTAAAACGCTAGTTTTCTTTCTTGACATTCTGCAAATAAGACTGACTAACTAAAGTGGGAGTTGTCCATTCCTACCACTGAGCATGCATTCTATTCAACACTTACTTCACAAGATTTAGTTCATTTGTTCATTCACTCATTCATTCATTCATTCATTCATTCAACAAACATTTACTCAAAGCCTGTTTTGTCCTAGGCACACTACTGGGCAATATGTAGCCTATCCTTTAAAGGAGCTCACTAAGGGGTGCCTGAGTGGCTCAACTGATTAAGTGTCCAACTTCGGCTCATGATCTCACGGTTCGCGAGTTCAAGCCCCGCGTTGGGGTCTGTGCTGACAGCTCAGAGCCTGGAGCCTGCTTCGGATTCTGTGTCTCCCTCTCTCTCTGCCCCTCCCCTGCTTGCACTCTATCTCTTGCTCTGTCTCAAAATAAATATACATTAAAAAATAATAATAAATAAATAAATAAATAAATAAATAAAGGAGCTCACTAAAAGTGTTTTGGAGAGACAAGAAAGTACACAAACATCTTCACTACAGTAAGAAAAAGGCAATAATAGTCACGTACTGAATATTACAGGGACAAGAGAGAGAAAGGGAGCTCAAGGAAGACTTCACAGGTGAGGTAGCATTTTATCAAGTTATAAAGAATGAACATGTAGGCATTTGCCCAGGCAGCATTCCAAAAAAGTGAAGCAGCTATTGATAAGCCCTCAGAGAAAACCAACAGAAAAACCATAGTTTGACGTACTTTGACAAAGAAATACTGGGAACTCTGGTCATTTCAAGGTAGAATAGGCCTTTGAGTAGTAAGAATACATGTAATTTTTCTTCAGTGTCTACACTTTTCTGTATTTTACAAATTTTCTGCAATAAACATAACTTGAACGATCAGACAGGGAAAGCAGAAGGGAAGAAATGAAATAATTGTCAAAAGTCAATCTAAAATGACAAAATAATGCTACCTTCAGGATAGCATTCTTACTGCCTGAGACAGGACACAAGGGAGCCTGTTGGGGTATTAGGGAACTTAGAATCCATGGATTCCACTAAATATAAATCATACCTCCATTTTAAGCAATGTAAGTGGACTTCAAGGAAAAAAAAAAAAAAGAAAAAAAAGTAGCGTTAGAGAGAGTGACGCTGAGTGATGCTTTTAGTCTCCACAAAGCACAGGGGCTATATCAGCTTCAGGCTTGGAAGCTGCTCCCAGATGAATAAGATTTCCATCTCCAGGCAGCTGCTCAGCAAGGGAGGCAGGCAGATTAAGAAACCTGCAGGACCTTCTTCCTCTCCCCTCCTGGGTGAGTTGCAGCTGCAGCAGTGCAGACCATTTATAGAACAAAAGCCAGCACTTTGCTCCCCTGCCCAATTCCATCTCAAGGTCAGAGCCCTACCCCACCACTCCCAGAGGAAAAATGGATCACGATGAAATGAAAATCAGAAGAAAAGAAAATCATTTTATCTCTGAAAAGCTGGGCAGTGAGAATGCCTAACAATACAATGGTCTGAAAACCTCAATCAATGCAGAGAAGGGAGTTGCGAAAACGAACATCTCTTTATGCTCTGTGCTATTTGGAGAAACGAGCTAGAAAAGAGGCAAAAGCAGCACATCATTCATTCTGCTGTTCTAAGAATCATGCCAATGACTATTAAAACTCAATCCAAGTCAATGAATATTTATTCAGTGCTTACTATGTGTCAGGTACTGGGAAAGGTCTTAGGGTTACACTGCTAATGGAGATCGAAAGTCCTTGCCTTATAGATCTTAGAGTCTAAGAAGGAAGACCAATAAGAGACAAGTAATTACGAGGGTAAGGAATGAGTGCCATGAAAGGGAAGTTATATAATCTTTACTTCTCCCAAATATTTAACATAAAGACTTAATTTAATGAGGTTCTCTGAAGAAGCTAAGAAAAAAGCAGGGGTTAGTTAAGTAAAGGGGAAAGAGTATTCTAAGCTTTAGAGAGCAAGCATATGCACAGGTCCTGAGGTGGAAAGGGATAAAATCAAAGCCTCTGTTAATTGGAGGGAGAGGAAGACGGAACGGGAAATATGAGTTAAGGCAACAGAAGCAAGCCCAGGCCATAGAGCACCTAGCAAGCCATGTGAGGAACTTTCATTTTGATCCTAAAGGAATAGGAAGCCATAGAAGGATTTGAAGCATGCTAGTAACATGATAATATTTCCATTCTAGAAAGATCACACTGAAAGCTGCATGTAGAACCAATTACAAAGAATTGAGAATTTGAAAAAAACGTGGATTCAAATCCAGACCTTGCCTTTTATTAGATGTATGACCATAGGCAAGCTTCTATTATATTAATAAATAATAATAATAGTAGCAGCCAACTCTCGTTGGGAACAGTTATAAGCACTTTAAATATATTATCTCCCTTAATTTTCACTATAGCCTTTGTATGTAGGAACTTGTATTAACTCCATTTTACAGATGAGGAAACCAAGATACAGAGTTTAAGTAAACTGCCCAACGTCACACAATAAGAATGCTGCAGAACCAGAGCAAAACCCTAGCAGTCTGGCCACAGAGTTGATACTTTGATTCACTATGTGTTAGGTGCTTAGGTGCTTCTTGGAATCAAGCAACATTATACAAAAAAAGCCAGAATGGTTGGCTGATAGTAGGTGCTCAACAAATGCTACTGCGTTCCTGCCTTTACTCAAAAGAAGCCAGAGCTTTCCACAGCCAGGTTTTAAAAACAGCACCTTTTAAAAAGTCCTTCTAAAAATGTAAAACACTATTTCAGGGAATTAACCCACTATAGGTATGATAACATTCTGGAAATGACACTTAATGCCTCTTTGCCACCACAACCTCTGAGAAGCTACCCCTAATCCCTGCCAGCTAAAAAAAATATATTCTCCGTAGCTGTTAATAACAATATTATTCACAGAGTGTTTACAATGTTCTGGCCTCTCTGCTAAGTGCTATCATACACTTTCTTATTTAATTTTCAGAACTTAAAGGAATAAGAAAATTATCATCCCAGTTAGATAGATGAGGAAACTGAGGTTCAGAATTTCCGAAGGTCATATTGCCAACAACTGGTAGAACTAGAATTTGAACACAAGCCGTTTGATTCCAGAGCCTGTACTCTTAACCAATTGTTACTCAAAGTATGGTCCATAGGCAAGTTAAGTTGCTGGTGAACAAACTGCTTGTTATCAGTCCGTTACAAGATAAGAAGCATGCAACAGTCATTAAACACACCAACATTTAATTCAGCCAACATTTTTTTTTTCAATAGTGAGACTTTCTTGATGAAGGAAGCAAAGCACTAATGTACATTTTGGCATTAGCTTCTGATATCTTTGCAGAGTGGCACTTTCAGGAAGCATTGTTCTAAATTATTATGCTGTTCAGCCTCCTTGAACTGACATTGCATTTCATCCTTCACTTACCACCTTCCACATTACGTTGTACACGCGCGCACACACACACACACACACGTGCGTGCACACGCACACTCCCTAAAATCAGGGACATTCTCCTTGGTATCCTCCAGTCAGGATGTCTAATACAATACCAACCATACAGCAGGAATAGACTCGATCAGTATTTTAATTCATTAATTAAAGACACTTTCATTAAACTTCAGGAAACGTATACCATATACACCACACACTTGCATTGTTCAGTCACGTTCAAGAACCTGTCATTCTTTCAACAACGGCTTAATGTCCCCCATGTGGCAGGACCTGTGCTAGATGCTAAAGAAATAAAAAAGAACACAGTTCCCACTAGTCAGTAGGGAGGGCAGCTGACACATGAATAGATTATTACGGCCCAAAGCACTAAGTGACATGATAGAAGTATGCGTCAAGTGCTGAAAGAGCAACCAACTCTCTGGGGCATCAGGAAAAGATAAAGCACATCTTTAGGCCTAAAACAATTGAAGTACTATTAGCTGTGAGAGCTAAAGTCACAGGTTATTATCCAATCTTTTCAAGTGCATGTTTAGCACAGTTATATTCCACGTTACCAAGGTTTAAAAGTTCAAATTTAGCTTAAGAATTTAAATTAGACCCTATACGATTAAAAATACTGGGAGTCAGGCAGAAATGAGTTAATCTAGGCCACTTACTGGTTTTGTGACTTTTGGGCCTGCTGGGCCTTGGTTTCCTCATTTGTAAAATGGGAATATACTGCTATCTAATGAGTAAGAAAGTATAATTTTTACCATATCCACACACCGGGCCACGTATTACTTGCCACAATGGCCAACCACCAAAATGATTATTCTTTAAATAACATGGCAATAAATGGCAAACCACCAAAATGATTTTTCTTTAAATCAGTTCACTTAAAAAGTTATTTAAGGGGCGCCTGGGTGGCTCAGTCGGTTAAGTGTCCGACTTTGGCTCAGGTCATGATCTCACAGTTTGTGAGTTCGAGCCCCACGTCGGGCTCTGTGCTGACAGCTCAGAGCCTGGAGCTTGCTTCAGATTCTGTGTCTCCCTCTCCCTCTGCCCCTCCCCTGCTCACTCTCTGACTCTCTCTGTCTTTCAATAATAAATAAACGTTAAAAAAAATTAAAAAAAAAAAGTTATTTAAAAAATAAACTTGAGGGGCACCTGGGTGGCTCAGTTGGTTAAGCATCCAACTCTTGATTTCCACTCCGGTCATGATCTCACAGTCATAAGATTGAGCCCTGCATTTAGCTCCACAGTGAGCGTGGAGCCTGCTTGGGATTCTCTCTCTCCCTCTCCCTCGGCCCCTCCCCTGCTCACATTTTTTCTCTCTTTCAATAAATAAACAAACTTAAAAAAAAATAAAAGAGAGACTTGAGATGTAGAGCAACTGGAATTCAAGTTGCTGATGTGTAAGAAAATGGTAAAGCCACTTTGGAAAACAGTTTGAAAGTTTCTTATAAATTTAAACATCCACTGCCCTTACCATTCGACCCAGCAATCAAATTCCTAGAGAAATGAAAACATGTTCTCACAAAAAGCTGTACATGTTTATAGTGGCTTTATTTATAACTGCCCAAAACAGGAAACAATACAAATGTCCTTCAACTGTTGAATGGATAAACAAACAAGCATCCACTCATTGAAATGCTAATCGGCAGCAAAAAGGAACAAACTACCTGATACATGCAACAGCATAGATCAATCTCAAATACATTATCCTAAGTGAAAGAAGCAGACTCAAAAGGAAAAATACTGTATAATCCCACTTATATGACATTCTGGAAAAGGCAAAAACTATAGGGGCACCTGGGTGGCTCAGACGGTTAAGCCTCCAACATCAGCTCTGGTCATGATCTTGCAGTTCATGGGTTAAAGTCCTATGTTGGGATCTGTGCTGACAGTTCAGAGCCTGGAACCTGCTTTGGATTCTGTGTCTCCCTCTCTCTCTCTCTGCCCCTCCCCCACTTGTTCTCTCTCTCTCTCAAAAATAAGTAAACTTTTTTTTTTAATTTTTTTTTTAGCATTTATTTATTTTTGAGACAGAGAGAGACAGAGCATGAACGGGGGAGGGGCAGAGAGAGAGGGAGACACAGAATCTGAAGCAAGGCTCCAGGCTCCGAGCTGTCAGCACAGAGCCTGACGCAGGGCTCGAACTCACAGACTGCGAGATCGTGACCTGAGCTGAAATCGGACGCTCAACCGACTGAGCCACCTAGGCGCCCCAAGTAAACATTTTTTTAAAAAAGTATTAAAAAAAACTATAGGGGCAGAAAACAGATCATTAGTTGTGAGGGACTAGGGCTAAGAGGAGGGACTGACTACAAACGTGGGAGGGAACTTCCTGGGATAATGTAAATGTCCTACATCTGGATGATGATAGTACATACTGTCATTTGTCAAAACTCAGAAATTGTCCACTAAAGGGGTGAATTTTACTGAATTTAAACTATATCTCAGTAAGCCTGACTTTATATCACTATTGTAAATGGAAGACCAGTATCAGCTGCCATCCATAGAAGTTAAAAAAAAATTACAATGGGGGTGCCTGGCTGGCTCAGTCCATAGAATATATGACACTTTTTTTTTTAAGTTTATTTATTTTGCGGAGGGAAGGGCAGAGAGAAGGAGAGAGAGAATCCCAAGCAGGCTTCATGCTGTCGGCGCAGAGCCCCACGACGAACCATGGGGCTCCAACTCACGAACCATGAGATCATGACCTGAGCTGAAATCAAGAGTCAGACACTCAACCAACTGAACCACAGAACACATGACAGGTGCCCCAGAACACATGACTCTTAATCTCAGGATCATGAGTTCAAGTCCCATGCTGAGCCTAGAGCTTACTTTTAAAAAGTACAACAGAAACAAAATAATGGTATAAAATTCTCATTAGACATGATTGCTAGCCAAAGACTCTTGAGTCTGAGGTCCTTTCTCTGCTATAAAGATTAGGAGGTGCTACAGTGGTGTTAAGAACATACCAGAACCACACTAAAAAATCTCTCCTTGACATAATTAGGATGAATGAGAGTTAAAAAGGGAAGAAATCTCTCACCATGTGATTTAATGTTATTTAAAGCAAACTACAGGGCATCTCACACCTTCTGAAACCCTGAGAGATAAGATATGTAAAGTGCCTGGCCTGGAGTAGATAGCCAGTAATTGTTAGTTCTCTTCCCCTACAGTTTTCCAACAAATCCAAAGAGTAAATGAAAACCAGAGCAGGCGAAGAAAGCCTAAATAAATGGGGAGATATACCTCGTTAAAGGATCAGAGGAATCAAAATAGTTGTCAATTCTCTTCAAATTGACCTACAGATTCAACACAATCCCAATAAAATCCCATCAGGTTCCTTTCTGTAGAAATCGACAAACTATAATTATAAAACATTTAAGGAAAACCAAATGACCTAGGATAGCCAAAATAATTTTGAAAAAAAAAAAAAGTTGTAGTTTCAGTAATCCAGCTACAGTAATCAAGACAGTCTGGTATTGGTATAAGTATAGATACATACATCGCTGTAACAGAAGAGAGTCCAGAAATATATCCACACATACATGGTTAACTGACTTTCAAAAAGTGCTAAGACAATTTGATAAAAGCTAGAAAATCTTTTTAACAAATGGTGCTGGAACAACTGGTTATTTACATGAAAAAAAAAAAAACCACAAACACTTTGATTCATATCTCATACCATATACAAAAATAACTCAAAATGGATCATGGACCTAAAAGTAAAACTTAAAAATATAGAACCTTTAGAAGAAAACACAGGAGAATATCTTTGTGATCTTGGGTTAGACAATACTTTCTTAGATATGACACCAAAAGCATGAATAAAAAAAAATTAATAAACTGAACTTCATCAAACTTGAAAAAAGTCTGCCTTCCAAAGGACTCAGCTAAGAAGATGACAAGATAAGTCACAGACAGGAAGAAAATATTTGCAAAGCATACTGAAAAAGAACTGGTATCCAAAAATAGATAAAGAATTTTCATAACTTAATTATAAGAAAACAAACAACCCAATTTTAAAAATGGACAAACAGGGGCGCCTGGGTGGCGCAGTCGGTTAGACGTCCGACTTCAGCCAGGTCACGATCTCGCGGTCCGTGAGTTCGAGCCCCGCGTCGGGCTCTGGGCTGATGGCTCAGAGGCTGGAGCCTGTTTCCGATTCTGTGTCTCCCTCTCTCTCTGCCCCTCCCCCGTTCATGCTCTGTCTCTCTCTGTCCCAAAAATAAATAAACGTTGAAAGAAAAAAAAAAAATTAAAAAAAAAATGGACCGTCATCAAAGCAAATATACACCAAATTAGCACATGAAAAGATATCAAAATCATTATTTATTAGGGAAATGAATATTAAGACCACTCACTATGAAATACTATATATCTATTAGATATATCTTTAGGGAAAAAAATGACAATACCAAGTGCTGCCCAGGAAAAGGAGTTACTGTAATTCTCACACATTGTTGGTGGGAAAACAAAATGGTGCAGCCACTTTGGAAAACAGACGTCAGTTTCTTACGAAGTTAAACATACATTCACCATACAATCTCCAAATCCCAGGTTTAGGTGTTATCCAGAGAAAAGATATATGCATGAGAATGCTTATGACAGCTTTATTTATAATTACCAATAAACTAGAGAACAATGAAAATGTACATCAACTGGTGAATGGGTAAACCAATTAAGGTCCAGCATTTAATGGAATACTACTCAGCAATAAAATACTTGCAAAAACATGGATGAATATTAAACATATTATGCTAAGTGAAAGAGGACAGACACAAAAAGCTACATACCATATGATTCCATTTACATGATGTTCTGGAGAAATTAAAACAACAGGGACAGCAAATCAATTGTTGGTTGGGATCTGACTACACCAGGGCACTGGGGAAATTTTGGGGTTAATAGAACTGTTCTACATTCTGATTGTGGTAAACTATATACCTAAAAGGATGAATTTTACTAAATGTAAATTATACCTCAAAACCTCATTTAACGACAAAGCAGAGCATGCCACTCACACCAAAAACATCCCATGCAAAGGCATCCTTCATACCTTTCCTCAACTTTAATGGATAGATGGTTGCAGAGGTTGTGAACATATTGGGCATAACTCTCTGCCACGGCCATGTCGTATGCAGTCAGGTGAATGTTTAAAACCCCATATTCATAATCTGTTCCCAAATTAATGGGTCTCACTTCCACTTTTCCTCTCTTCTTCTTGGGCTGAACCAAAAACAAAAGGAGAAAGAAAATAAATCAAAGTATTACACAAAAAATTCTAATCATCCCATCTTGTTATCAAAGAAATCAATCTTTCAAATAAATTTACCATTTTTGTCTTAGGTTACCTTACCTTCAAATTGAAGTTTCTTTGGGAAGGAAAGAGTAGCTTCCCTTACCAGTCTGGGCTATGACATCAGCCAACAAAAGGAGAGGGAATATTGCTGGCATTCCTTTAACACAAATACAAGTGACTATCTTCTGCAATTAACTTGATATGAAACCATCTCTCATCTCTGGCCCTTAGTTGCCCAATTTTCAAATTGGTGGGTTTTTTGGTTCTTAATCTAGAATCCATGGAGGAATTTCAAATGGTCTATCAACCCCAAAATTTATTTTTTTTTTAATTTTTTTTTTCAACGTTTATTTATTTTGGGACAGAGAGAGACAGAGCATGAACTGGGGAGGGGCAGAGAGAGAGGGAGACACAGAATCGGAAACAGGCTCCAGGCTCTGAGCCATCAGCCCAGAGCCCGACGCGGGGCTCGAACTCCCGGACCGCGAGATCGTGACCTGGCTGAAGTCGGACGCTTAACCGACTGCGCCACCCAGGCGCCCCTCAACCCCAAAATTTATATGCAAAATTTTACCAGCATGCATATTTTTCTGAAGGAAAGAATCCTTAGCTTTCATTAGAATCTTAAATCAATTGCAAGGAAACCCAGGATTAGTTCTCTTCCAGCCCCTGCAGCTTTCAATTTCTGCATTTAGTCTTCCTTTTTCTTTTTTAAGTTTATTTATTTTGAGAGAGAGAGAGAGTGTGTGCACACAGGGAGGAGCAGAGAGAGAGAGAGAGAGAGAGAGAGAGAGAGAGAGAGAATCCCAAGCAGGCTCCCCACCATCAGCTCAGAGCCCTATGCAGGGCTAGATCTCATGAACTGCGAGGTCATGACCTGGGCCGAAACCAAGAGTCAGATGCTTAACCAACTGAGCCACCCAGGAGCCCCCAATCTTTCTTAAAAAAAATTGAGAAATAGACAAATTATTTCTTTTTTTTCATTAAAAAAAAATTTTAACATTCGTTCATTTTTGAGAGACAGAAGGAGACAGAGCATTAGTTGGGGAGGGGAACAGAGAGAAAGGGAGACACAGAATCCAAAGCAGGCTCCAGGCTCTGAGCTGTCAGCACAGAGCCCAACGCAGGGCTTGAACCCACAAACCATGAGATCATAACCTGAGCTGAAGTCAGACTCTTAACCAACTGAACCACATAGGCGCCCCAAGAAATAGACAAATTATTTCTACTTTACCCTTTTGTATTGCTCCACTACATATCAACCTGTGCAGGCTGTGGTAAAAAGTTAAAATGAGGCCTGGGAAAATAGATATTTAACCCAACATAGATCAGGATCAAGAAATCTTCTCAACCAGAAATAATTTAACCTGAATCCCCATCAAGAGGGGGGGACTTGTTAAATAAATCATGGAACATTCATACAATAGTATACATTATGCAGCTTTAAGAAGGAATAGGAATTTCTTTCTGTACTATATGGAAAAGTCTTTAAAATAAATGATAAAAGCAAACTGTAGGATAACATGCTCAGAATATTGCCATGCATACCAAAAAAGGGTGTGTGTGTGCGCACGCACATGTGTGTGTGTAATTACATACGTATTTATTTGCTCATATATTAAAAATATGTCTGGAAGGATGCACAAAAATACTAATATCATTGGCTCCCTGTGAGGGAACTGGATAGCTTGGGCATAGGAGTGGGAAGGAGACTTTTTTAGCTATTTCTCTTGTATATTTTTTGAATTTTTAATAAAGTTAATCTTTTGTCAGTTCAAAACTAGAATCTTAAACTCTACTATATTTTTAAGAAAATTTTTTTAGTAAAAGTTTTATTGCAATATAATACACATACTAAAGTGGTGCCTGGGTGGCTCAGTTGGTTAAGCATCCAGCTTCGGCTCAGGTCATGATCTCTCGGTTCATGAGTTCGAGCCCCACATTGGGCTCTGTGCTGACAGCTCAGAGCCTGAAGCCTGCTTTGGATTCTGTGTCTCCTTCTCTCTCTGCCCCTCCCCTGCTTGCGCTCTGTCTCTCTGTCTCTCTCTCAAAAAATGAATAAAACATTAAAAAAAATTTTTAAATACACATACTGAAAACAATGCATAAGTACACAACTCAATGAATTTTCACAAAGTGAAAATACCTGTATAATCAGTATCCTGAATAACACATAGACGACTACTAGCACCCCAAAAGCTCGTGCTCCTCAAATAAATGACTACTATTCTTACTTCTAAAACCATAGAATGATTTTGCCTGTTCTTGAAATTAATGTAAATGGAATGATACGCTATGTTATCTTTTATGTCTGCCTTCTTTCATTCATTATATTTGTTAGATTCATCATGTATTTGGTGAAATAGCAGTTCTTTCCTTCTCATTGCTCTAGTAGTCTATTGTATGAATATGCAACAATTTATCCTTTTTACAGCTGATGGAAATTTGGATTGTTTCTAACATATGTCCATAATTAATAGTACATCATGAATACCTACAATCTGAACTATTGAATTATAGAGTATGCATATGTTCATCTTTAATAAGTACTCTCAGTTTTACAAAGATGTTTCCAATTTCTTCTCCCACCAGGATGAATGAGAGTTCTAACTGCTCTACATTCTTGCCAACACAAAACTTAGTGTAGTTGAGTTTTCTGGTTTGCTTTAGCCATCCTGGTTGGTATTAAATGGTAATGAATTAGGGTTTTAACTTGCAGTTCTTTTGGGTCTATTGAGCCTGAGCACCTTTCCATTTGGATACTCTCTTTTGTAACATGCCTATTCAAGTATTTTGCCCATTTTTTAGATTAGGTTGTCTGCCTTTCTCTTACTGATGTGTAGATTCTTTCTATATTCTAGATATGATTCTTTGTTAAATATACATACTGCAAATATCGGCTCCCTCCCTATAGCTTCCCTTTCATATTTTTTTTTTAAATTTTTTTTTCAACGTTTTTTATTTATTTTTGGGACAGAGAGAGACAGAGCATGAACGGGGGAGGGGCAGAGAGAGGGAGACACAGAATCGGAAACAGGCTCCAGGCTCCGAGCCATCAGCCCAGAGCCTGACGCGGGGCTCGAACTCACGGACCGTGAGATCGTGACCTGGCTGAAGTCGGACGCTTAACCGACTGCGCCACCCAGGCGCCCCTTCCCTTTCATATTTTAATAGTGCACCTTAATGAGTAGAAGTTCTTATTTTTTATGTAATTCAATTTACTCATTCTTCCTTTTACAGTTATAGTGATTTGTGTGTCCTGTTTAAGAAATCTCTACCTTAATATTGTGAAGATATTCTCATATGTCATCTTCTAGTTGTAGATTATTTTAATATTTACATTTAGATCTACAATCCATCTTAAAGTAATTTTTGTGTATTGTATGAAATAGGAGTCCAGAGTAATTTTTTTCGGGGTGCCTGGGTGGCTCAGTCGGTTGAGCATCCGACTTCGGCTCAGGTCATGGTCTTGCAGTTCGTGAGTTCGAGCCCCGTGTCGGGCTCTGTGCTAACAAACAGCTCAGAGCCTAGAACCTGCTTCGGATTCTGTGTGTGTCTCTCTCTCCCCCTCCCCTGCTCATGCTATGCCTCTCTCTGTCTCTCAAAAATAAATATTTAAAAAAATTTTTTTTTTAAAAAGAGTAATTTTTTTTCACAGTCATCCAGTCCAGTTGACTCAGCACCATTGGACAGTAGTGTCACTTTTGTCATCTAAGTGCCCACAGATATATGGATCAGTTTCTATACTCTTTATTCTGTTCTGTTGGGCTATTTGTCTGTCCTTGAGCCAATACCACATCTTAACTATTGAACATTTACGATAAGTCCTACTATTTGGTAGAAATAGATTTTTTAAGGGGCGCCTGGGTGGCTCAGTAGGTCAAATGTCTGACTTCGGCTCAGGTCATGATCTCACAGTTTGTAAGTTCGAGCCCCATTATCAGCCTCTCTGCTGTCAGCACGGAGCCCGCTTGGGATCCTGCCTCCCTCTCTTTCTGCCCCTCCCCCACTCACAGGTGTGCACACTTGCATGTGGCATGTGCTCTCTTTCTCTCAAAAATATAAACATTTAAAAAAAAAAGAAATAGTTTTTTGAAGAAAAAGGTCAAAAATCTATCTCTATTTACATGTCTTAAGTCACCCCTATCTAACAGCCAACAGCCTAGTAGCTGCTACAGCAGAACTGTTCCTGGCGAAGCACCTGGAATGATTCTCTCCCATCACTGCTCCCTGGGTCAGTCCAAGATAGCAGAGGCCCAATGTAGGAGAGTAGGAGGAAGACCAAGAAATGATCCTTTCACAAGACCAGTAATACTGATGACAGACCTGATCTCACAGGGATGTTCTGAAAACTGAACAAAACATTACGTAAGGTGGTTAATACAATCTGTGCCACATAATTAAACACTGAATATATATAAACTTTTATTGCTATTTTCACTTTTATATTCCAATCTAGCACAGGCAAAGAGAAAACATGCAATGAATCACAAGTTTAGAATTTTAGAACTGGACAGCATTTAGAGACAATTGTGTCCCAATTCTTCATCTTTGCAGGGGAAGAATACGAAGCCCAGAGAAATTAAACATGTCCCCCAGAGCCACACAGCCAGGCAAGCAGATCCTAGGTACTAAAACTCAGACCTCCTGACCCCCAATACAGGGATTTTTCCACTGCAGCCTCTGCATTGCTAAAATTCTTTTTATAACCTTTATAGTTTCTGGATTTCCTATCTTTATGATGAAAGTCTTCCCCACTTCTTTATTATGTATATAGTCTCTTATAATTTCTCATTGCTAAAATTCTTAACAGTCGTGGCCACCCCAGGGTCCTAGACTTTGCTATGAGTGAGAAGCCAACCTCTAGAGACCAACCATCAAAGAACAGGAGCTTGTCTCTTTTTCAGAGCCTACCACATTCGTGGCCAAATGCAATGATCCAGACTTCTCATCAAGACATTCAGCACTGCAGTCAGAGCTGTGAAGAATACTAACGTAGGAATGCAATGAGGAGCTGCTAAAATTTTCCAGCAGAGAGGGGAGGAGCTTCTCTGAAGCCTTTAGAAAGCTTTTATAACCAGGGAAAATGCCAGGCTCTTCAAAGGTGTCACTTTAGGGGAACAAAACAAAACCAAAAAAGCTGATTCCAGTATCCCTCTTGGCATCTCACTTGCTTTTCTGTGTTGGCCTAGATATGCCTGGACCGATCCACACTATCAGGAGCCCACTGTGACATTATATTTCAGTTCTGAGCCAGGGCACAGCATAGCCAGCAAGAGCTTGCCTTCATATAATATCAGTCACCAGTTCCTATAATTTTACCTGTACAATCTTTCTCATATCCATCCCCTCCTTTCTAACCCTACTGCCTGAGTTTATGCCCTTATGACCACCATGGGGAGTTATTAAAGATATTGTGCAGGGGCGCGTGGGTGGCTCAGTTGGTTGAGTGTCCAACTTTGGCTCAGGTCATGATCTCACAGTTCGTGGGTTCAAGCCTCACATCGGGCTCTGTGCTGACAGCTCAGAGCCTAGAGCATGCTTCTGATTCTGTGTCTCCCCATCTCTCTGCCCCTTCCCCACTCATACTCTGTCTCTCCCTCTCTCAAAAATAAATATTTTTTAAAAATTAAAAAAACAAAGATATTGTGCAAAGGATCTACATGAGCTGTGTTTGGGGAAGCCCACCCTAGTTGCACATGGAGGAGAGTCAGGCAGGAAAGGAAGAGAAGATAGGAGAAAGGCAGCAGGGAGAATGGACTACTAGTGTCCACCATCAAACTTTGGCATTCCTGTGACTGACCTGTATTCAGTGTGTGATGGCCCAGGGTGGCCATTCTTAGATCCCTATAGGATTGTACTATGACCTTCCAAATAGGCCATGGGATATATTACTAAACCATTTTTGTAAAAAAAAAAAAGTCTACATTATTATCCCCATTTTACAGAGAGAAAACTGAGATCCTCTGAAAGTACCTCACTTGCCCAAGGTTACTAAGAAGCTTTGCTGGGAACAGGCAGATAGCGAAAGGAGTCAGATTAGAATGACAGGCTGCTGTAACTGCAAGGGATCTCAGAAACAATACAGTCCCTCTTTCTTTCCCTCCCTAATTTTAACCAAGGGGAAAGCTGAAACCCAGAAGGGGGAAATGACTTGTTTACAGTCACAATAGTAAGGACATGGCAAAGATAACCACTTTATGTCTAACCATGGCTGGAAGCTGGGTCTGTGGCCCCAAGCCCAGGCTCTCTCCTCTGGATTCTGTGTGAAAGTGATAATATCTGCCTAATAGGTGGCATTTTCCAGGTGGGAAAATTGGGAAGGAATAGTACCATCCTAATCCTCAAATGAAAAGGCAAATATGCCTGCAGCATATTTAGCTTCCAAAAATTCTGGTGATGAAAATTTAAAAATTTACACCTGAGGGGGCACCTGGGTGGCTCAGTCGGTTAAGGGTCCGACTTTGGCTCAGGTCATGATCTCATCGGTTCGTGGGTTCGAGCCCTGAGTCGTGCTCTGGGCTGACAGCTCAGAGCCTAGAGCCTGCTTCAGATTCTGTGTCTCCCTCTCCCTCTGCCCCTCCCCCACTTGCGCTCTGTCTCTGTCTCTCAAAAATAAATAAACGTTAAAAAAAATTTTTTTTAATTTATACCTGGGGACCTGAATGATTTGGTGATGGTACTCTGGACAGTCCATACTGAGTTTATGAGGTGCACAGAAATCAAGTGACTATGTTTATAACTCAATGTGACATACTCAAGAGACACACACCAGACAGAAGGCCTGGCCCTGACTAGGATGGCCAAAAGTCACAGCCTGGTACTGCATAAAGAACACTATACTTAGATGGAAGCCAAAGAAAATCTGGACTCAAATCCTGTCTGCTTAGTCACTAAATGACATTGAATGACCTCTCTAGGTGTCAGTTTCTTCACCTGTAACACCTAAAGTTCTTGTGATGCTTGAAATAATAAATTTATATGAAATGGAAATAGCATAGACATCACATAGGTTCTGACCACCTTGGTTCAAATGCTGGCTCTGGAAATTACTAGCCAATTAGGCAAGTTATTTAATCTCTCTGAGTCTTAGAGTCCTCAGACAGGGCCTTTAATAACTAGGATATCTGAGGATTGAATAAAATACACTATTTATAATGTTATAAAATGGAGTAACACTTTTATTTTTTTTTTACTTTTTTTTTTATTAAGTTTTTAAATTTCAATTCCAATATAGTTAACTTACAGTGTTATGTTAGTTTCAGGTGAACAATTCTATACATCACTCAGTGCTCATTGTGTTAAGTATACTATAATATTATAAAATAGAATAATGCTTTTAAAGCCTGGTACCTAGTAGTTACAGCATCTGGTATACAGCAGTTACCCAATAAATGGTATCTTTAAAAAAGGTTGAGTAATGCATACCAATAGAGCATTATTATACTATAAATTGGAGGTAATCATGCTCCTGGTATCCTACTGGCATGCTTTACAGAATGAAACACTTATTAAGCACCTGCTGTATGCAAAGTACTAATTAAATCACTCTCAGCAAAGACACCAACAAAACAGAAAACACAGTCCCAGCCCTCAAGGAATTTACAGTTCAGAGAGACAGAAGAGACACGTGAAAGACCAAATCTCAATTTAAACATAAAGAGCAGCCCACCTCCATGGCAAGTTCAGCACAAGCTACTTTCCTGGACCATGCTGATTAACTCCCCAAGCTGCTGGTTGCAGTTGAAAGGGCAGTAAGCAGTCACACTTGAGGGTATATAGTAGTTACTTAATAAACGGTATCTTTTTTTTTTTTTTTTTTCAACGTTTATTTATTTTTGGGACAGAGAGAGAGACAGAGCATGAACGGGGGAGGGCCAGAGAGAGAGGGAGACACAGAATGGGAAACAGGCTCCAGGCTCTGAGCCATCAGCCCAGAGCCCGACGCGGGGCTCGAACTCACGGACCCCGAGATCGTGACCTGGCTGAAGTCGGACGCTTAACCGACTGCGCCACCCAGGCGCCCCAACGGTATCTTTTTTTAATGTTTGCTTATTTTTAGGGAGAGAGAGATAGAGCACAAATAGGGGAGGGGCAAGGACAGAGAGGGAGACAGAACCTGAAACAGGCTCCAGGCTCCGAGCTGTCAGCATAGAGCCCAATGTGGGGCTCAAACCCACAAACCGTGAGATCACAACCTGAGCCAAAGTCGACCGCCTAACCAACTAAGCCACCCAGGTGCTCCAATAAATGGTATCTTTTAAAAAGGACTGATTTAGACCTACCTACTTCTCAGGTCTTATGGTCCCTCATCCCCTACCTTAGACCCCATGATTGAAAAACTCCTTGGGGCGCCTGGGTGGCTCAGTCGGTTAAGCGTCCGACTTCGGCTCAGGTCACGATCTTGTGGTCCGTGAGTTCGAGCCCCGCGTCGGGCTCTAGGCTGACGGCTCAGAGCCTGGAGCCTGTTTCCGATTCTGTGTCTCCCTCTCTCCCCCCCCCCCCCCCCTCGTTCATGCTCTGTCTCTCTCTGTCTCAAAAATAAATAAAGGTTAAAAAAAAAATTTTTTTTTTAATAAAAATAAAAAACTCCTAAGTTTCCCAATTGCATCTCAGTGTCTTCCTACCTTCACCCAGGAGGTTTCCCCTCCTTGCAGAGTCTTCACCCCACATGATTAATGTGAGCAACTCCTACTTATTTTTAAGACTGAGCTCATGTTCTTCCAGGAAGCCCTCCCTGATTCCTCAGGTTAAATTAGGTACCACTCTTATGTGTTCCCATAGCAAACCCTCCACCATATATACCACTACCAATCACATGTATGCCTCTGCATTTATTCAACAAATATTTACTGACCACTAGTGATGAGCAAGACCATGGTTAGCATTAGGGATATGATAGGTAATAAGACAGCCATTGTCTCTGCTCACTAACACTTACAATCTATAAGGAAAGGCATATACAGAACAAGTAATTTTAAGGAGATGCATGTTTTACGAGAGGAAAATAGAATGCTACGGGATTGTAAAAAGGCAGACTAATGCTATCACCATCATCATTACCACTTATGGGCTCTATGTTTCAAACACTGTGCTAAGTACTTAAAGTTTTCTTAATTTATTTCTCACAACAACATTGGGAAGTATAATTCCTACATAAAGCCTAGGAAACTCTGGCTTGGAAAAGTTAAATGATGTATCCAAGGACATACAACTAGTAAGCATCAGAGCTGAATCTTTAACTCAGGTCTGCCTAATTCCAAAACATTTCTCTTAACCTCTGTCTTTCCCTTTAGGCAAAGTGTGCAGAGCCTGCCAGTTTCCTCAATATCTATTCTCCATTTCTCCTTTAATAAGATAACTGCTGAAACACAACAGTTGGCAGATGGCAAACTTTATTCATGAAAGAATAATTAAGGAAATCAAAGTAAAAAAAAATAACAGAACTGCTGGATTTTAGCAGGGTATATGACCATTTATAATAAAAACTGCATGTCCCAAGCAATCTTGTAGCTAGGTATGGTTATATGACTCACTTCCAGCCAGTGGGACAAGAGCTTATGTACACTACTTTCCCTTTCTCCAGCCTGCTTGATGGAATGTGGACATGATGGCTGAAGAGGGAGCAGCCATCTCAGGACTAGGGGTTAGAAGCAGTATGGTAAGTGTGGCAAAGCCAAAAGCTAGAATATCTACTTATGCTTTTATGTGAGAGAGAAGTAAGCTTCTATCTTGTTTATGCCTCTAGATTAAGTGGATCTCTCTATTATGGCAACCAAACTACTATCTCAATTCCCATAAGAAGCTACTACATCTCATTCATTTCTCTATTCCTTGAGCCCAGAAACATTAAATGTTGAGTTGGACTGAACTGAATTCTTGTTTGGGTTCCGTCATTCACTAGACATATGTCATAGAGAAATCATTAATGCCCTTCAATCAGTTTCCTTTTCCACCCTGCCTATCTCACAGGATAGTTGGTGAATCAAATGGCATGGTTTTCAAATTTGTTGGTTGCAAAGAGCCTAACAAAACCATGTTTTTCTTTGTGAAACACCATAAAATGTTTGTCAAGATACGTGGATCATATACAACAAGAATGACTTTACTAGCAGAAAATATGGTTATATTATATAAATGGAGTTCTCTGCATGTCAAAAAATATGAAAAAAAAGAAGACATATCTGAGTTTCTCTGTTAATATTTGTTTTCATCAAGTAAAACTGATTGGGGAAAAAACCTGAAATTTAGGTTCTAAATTGTGGAAACTAAAATGCGGAAGATTGCCATTAGTACACTTGAGGAGAGGTTTGGCTCTAGGATCACTAGTGTTCCAAAAGCACATGGCTTGAGAGGCACTGAGATAATGGATGTGAAAGCACTTTGGAAATGGAAAGGGATCATTACTACTATTCATATCAAATATGACTCCCTCTAAAACTCTGACATTATTGTAATTCAGCAGAACAGGCAAGGCAGAATGAGACTGGTGGGCTAGAGACCAGGGCACTCTAATGGCACAGGCTAAGAGTCAGGTCATCATTAATAATCACTCAGAAAAGTTCTGGGGAACTCTATCATGTTCTTTATAGCCCCAGTGTTTCCCAGTGTATCCCAAGCAGCTGGTTATTCCTAGGGTCAGTTCACTTTACATACTCAGTGTATGATGTAGGTGGCATTTAGTAAATGTCTGTAGAGCTGACTTCCATAACACCTTCACTGACCCTTTCAGGGAGAATTGCTTCCTTAATTTTGTTCTCTTGTCAGTTCATTCTTCTAGTAAAGCACTTACCATGTACGGTTAGTTACATTTTTGAGCACTACCTTTCCTAGCCTGCTGTATGCTTTGGGTAAGAAGCGACTGTGTCCCATTCACCCAAGCATCACTTGTGTTCACACAGTGCCTGGCACATAGTAGATGCTCAATGATGGCTTTACTTTTCAGTGAGTTACAAGAGGCAGACTTGAGGAAAAACATAGATGCTAATTTAAAACAACTCTTCCCTAAGCCAGTCCTAAATCTAAGTCTAGCCCTATGGTTACTGCACTGGCAAAACCAATCTTTCTGTTCCCAGGAAGCTAGGACTGTCACTATCAAGTGATTCTGATTTGCTGATTTTTCTGGGAACGATGCCACAGTCTCCTCACAGCCTTGTGGCTGTGGGAGCTAATCTATCTATGGGTGTTACAATAAACTAAATAGGTGTCATAAATGACAGACACCTCCTGTATGTCAACAGTGCAAACAGTTTCCAAGACAGAAGACATCTTGACTCCTAGGGGGCCATTCTAGAAAGGGGAAGTAAATTGCCTACATTACAAAAGATACACATTACTCTCTTGCCCCAGGGCCTAGAAAATAGAACACAGAACAATTACAAACTGACAGCAATTTATGTTGCCTCCATTTCATCCTCCCATACCTTCCTCTTAGCAGTTCTCTGAGTCTTGGATTAATACCCCAATTAATAACAGCTGAGGGCAAGTCTGTGGTCTTGGGAGAAATAACCTAGTGCTACACCAATATGAAGGACTACATTATTTTCATTTCATAGAAATAAACATTCCAAACAATCCAAAGCCTTTTAAATTCAATAGAATGATTCAGGGCCTTGAGGAAATAATGAGATCTATACATTCAGACACAGTGTTAGGCCTGGAGATTATCTCTGAATGTGATCCCTCACTGCCACAGTCAAGCTGGGTCTTACAGGATGTGAGATTACACCAGCAGAAATGGGACAAGATCTGGGCACTCTGTACATGAGAATTAACTCTTGTCTTAAGGTTGGGGGCTCAAGAGAGTAGAGGGCCCAGCCTGGATACTAGAGAGGGAAGGAAGGGACTTTGGCTGCTTATTGTTTTTTCTAGGTGCTATGCTTAGGGAAAGAAAGGGGACCACAAGATCCTTTCTAGCTTTTCTAGTCAAATTTACTGGGGGCGGGGGGGGGGGGGTGGCAAAAGAGACAGGGACCTGGGACAGAGCCTCTGCAAGTTGGCAGACAAGAGTTTTCATGTGCTGTCCTGTGTCGGAAGCAAGGGGCCTGCATCAGTGACCACTACTATCTGGTTAGACACTGAGGGATGATGAATGACATCAGAGAAAAGCCTACAGCACTAACCAAAGAGAGCATCACTCCCTTCAAGCAACTAAGGTCAACTGGAGCCAGCTGTTTGCAAATTGTGGGTTGTGTTTGCCAGCTTTGATTTACAAAACCTCGGGGCAGTTCTAATAACCACATTTCAGTTCAGCTCTATCAATATTTCCTGTCCTCTACTTGATACCTGGCCCTCTGCTACACACTGAGGGTGCAGAGAGAAACGAGACACGGCCTCTACCCTTAGAGAGCTCACCATCTGGAAGGGGAGATGGTCATCAAACAGATCATTACAACAGAGCAGTAAGTCCTAAGACAGAGGAAGCACAAGGAATTCTGGCAGCTCATGGTAGGACAAGTAGCCCAGGTACAGGGAACCCAGGAAGGTTTCTCACAAGGGGAGATTCATTGTTTTCCTCCTCACCCCATTTCCCCGCAAGAATTTAAAGGTTTGATGACGTATTAACCAAGTGAAAAGGGAAAGACCTTCCAAGTAGACAGAACAACCTTGAAACGGTATGATGATTTGGATGAAAAGTGAGAGGCCCAATGCAGTTAAAGCATGGTATCCCTGAGACGGGAGAAGAGAGTAGGGAGAAAGACAGGGACAGATGGCACTAATGTGGCATTGAGCTTCCTTTTATACCAAATTAGGGAGAAGGTCAGAGCATGGCACATGCATAAAATTATCTTTTAGAGGAAAAAAATCCCAAGAAATTAACAAAAAAACAAAGAACACAGGCTCAAACAGAATGAATTTTATTTCCTACTAATTTACGTGGGACTTTTAGAAGAGGGATATCCCAAAATAAAACAACTCCAACAACTACTTTAAGGTGTCACAACTCAAAGAGGGTGTAAGTCACTCCTTTTAAATTTTAATAGCACCTTGTTATCTTCCTTTTAGCACCTGTCGCTTTCTGCTTGGGAGCATAAGTATCTGTGTCTTATCTCTAATGGTTTATCAGCCCTCTGAGTATGAACCAGGTTTTGTTCATTCATCCTATAAAATTTTATTACAACCCAGTCTGAATAGACAAGGCACCCTCAACAATGCCTAGCACATAACAGACATTCAACAATTGTTTCAGAACACCAGAGTTACATGATATCAGAACTAAAAGACTCTTTTTAATTTTTTAAAGTTTGTTTATTTATTTATTTATTTATTTATTTATTTATTTATTTATTTATTTTGAGAGAGAGAGAGCAAGCACAAGCGGGGGAGGGACAGAGAGAAAGAGAGACAGAATCTCAAGCAGCCTCTGCACTGATGGTGCAGAGCCTGATGCGGGGCTTGAACCCACGAACTGCGAATCATGACCTGAGCCAAGATCAAGAGTCGGACATTTAACCAACTGTGCCACCCAGGCTTCCCTCAGAGCTGAAAGAGTCTTAAAGATAATTCTAATCCAGTTCCTCAGCCTTTATGAAGACTCATAAAAGCTATGGACTCTCTTCCCAGAAAAAAATCACACACAGAAAACATTTTACATATAATTTCAGGGCCTACAATGCCCAGAGGGGTAAAGTTAACTTATCCAGAGTTGTGAAGGTGTAATAAGTAGCATAACCAAGCCTAGAACACAAGTTTCCTGGTTCCCAGTTAAGGTCTCTTCCCACTACAAACTACAAATGAACAATTTATTTGGGTTGTTCCCTGCTGGGAGGCTGCCAGATGTGGCAATGTTCCTCTGAAATTCCTTACTACAAAGATGACGCTCAGGAGAACATGCAAGTTTAGTGGCTTCTGAGGCCCAAAGACAGTGGTGGACCTCTGCCAAGGAGAAAGAGGGGCAGCAGGAGATGTTCAGGGTTACATGGAAGCATTACAATAAACCAAAGAACCAAAAGTGATGTTGAAGTCTCCCTAAGTAGAAGAGCAAAAGCCTTCTTAACTGTACTGTTTACAGGAAGTGCTAGAATCATGACTCAAAGCCAGACCTTCTGACTTTCAGGCCAGTGTTGTGTCCACCTCACCAACAAAATCCTCTGCACATCCACAGAAATCTAACCACCACTGAAGCAATCCTGTTGCTGTGGGAATCCTAAGAAATGGGCTAAATAATCTTAGAATGCTTGGAACTAACTCCCAGTTATCTGTGATAATGGATTCAAGGAACATCAACATATTTTAAATCTGCAAATACTATAAAACTATTTGGCTGAAAATGTAATCTGCCTCTACTTGCCACAAACCATTCAAGTCAAGTGCATATCATTTAATGTGAGGTCCATACTGAAATAAGTACTAAGAAGATACTCTTTTAAAGTACCACAAGTAATGAAGCCAAATCATTTGCGTTTCCCTGTGATAACCTGGTATATGGACAAGATCAAGAGCTGGCAGAAGCAGCCCCACCGTAGATAATATCCAAATGAAATAACTGGAGATGACTAAAGGATGACCCCTCCATCCTTTCTACCTCCAATATTATCCAACCAGTGTGTGTCTGATCTTTAGTTCTTGGCAAAAGTTGTACACTGTCCTTTTCTAAAATGGACCCCTGTTTCCTTTACCTCCTGGGCTTTAACTAGGTGCTTATATCTTCCAATGCCATGGGTAGGCTTTGTCTTGTAGTGCCGACTGGTGCTCAACAGAATGCCACCTAAAAGACAGAAAATAAGACAAACCGGTTTCAAAACTCTTCCAGGGCAGACAGATCACACATGAAGAGACAAATTTTCCACCACAAGACTGGGAATATTTGAGGACAGCAGGCCACTTACCGATTAAAGGACTAGAGCTACTTCTTAATCCTGGACTGACTCTCAGTTTACCCCTTTTTTTCTCAACTTTTGGGCCCTGGACTATATCCAATCCCCACTACCTATCTTTCCTTGAGAAATTATCTCCTGCTACAGCCACTGGTGGTAGGAGGACAAAATACTTTCTCACAGTGTTCTTGTTTTCTCTTGTCCCCCAACAGGCAATAATCCTTTTAAAGTTTCTCATATGGGCCATACAGAGAAGGAGATGGGTGACAAATATAGCCAGGTAAGAGGACAATCACGAATTTCCACAAAGTTTTACAAACCATCTATTTATTTGTGCTAATACAGAACAACTTCCAACACACATTGCCAAGTGAATAACAACAAAAATAAAAACCTAAGATACAGAACAGTGTGTATGAATACTAAGCATAAACCAGGATCTCCATATACATATTTATTGTGGTAGGCCCAGAGATGCACCACTTGGATCTACCTTCAGGGAAGCCCTTTAATCCTAATTATTTTTATCCCTGTTTACAAATAAACTGTAGCTTGACACATGAAAAGATGTTTAACATCACTCATCATCAGGGAAATGCAAGTCAAAACCTATCAGAATGGCCAAGATCAAAAAAACGGGAAACAAGTGTTGCAAGGATATGGAGAAAAAGGAACCCTCTTGCGATGTTGGTGGGAATGCAAACTGGTGCAGCCACTGTAGAAAACAGTATGGAGGTTCCTCAAAAAAGTTAAAGATAAGGGACTCCTGGGTGGCTCAGTTGGCTAAGCATGCAACTCTTGATTTTGGCTCAGGTCATGATCTTCCAGTTGTGAGATAGAGCCCCAAGTCAAGCTCCACACTGGGCATAGAGCCTGCTTAAGATTCTCTCTCTCTCTTTCTCTTTCTCTCCCTCTCTCTCCCTCTGCCTCTCCCCTCCACACACTCTCTCAAAAATAAAATAAAATAAAATTTTTAAATAAAGCTAAAAATAGAACTACCCTACAATCCAATAATTGCACTTCTGGGTATTTACCAAAAAAAAAAAAAAATACAAAAACACTAATGCAAAGAGATACATCCATCCTGTTTATAGCAGCATTATTATGGAAGCAGCCCAAATGTCCATTGATAGATGAAAGGAAGTAGTGTGTGTATATATACAAAGGAATATTATTCAGCCATAAAAAAAAGAATGAAATCCTGCCATTTGCAACAACATGGATGGATCTAGGGAGTATAACGTTAAGTGAAATAAGTCAGTCAGAGAAAGACAAATACCATATGATTTTGGTCATATGTAGAATTTCAGAAACAAAACAAATAAGCAAAGAAAAAAGAGAGAGAAAAAGAAACAGATTTTTAACTTTAGAGAACAAACTGATGGCTATCAGAGGGGAGGTGCATGGGGGAGGGGTAAAATAGGTGATGGGGATTAAAGAGTATACTTACCATGATGAGCACAGGGTAATGTATGGAATTGTTGAATTACAATACTATAGACCTAAAACTAATATAACACTGTATGGTAGCTATACTGGAACTATTTATTTTTTATTAATTAATTTATTTTTTTAATGTTTATTTATTTTTGAGACAGAGAGAGACAGAGCATGAACAGGGGAGGGTCAGAGAGAGAGGGAGACACAGAATCTGAAGCAGGCTCCAGGCTCTGAGTTGTCAGCACAGAGCCCGACGCGGGGCACGAACCACGAACCGTGAGATCATGACCTGAGCCGAAGTCGGACGCCCAACCGACTGAGCCACCCAGGCGCCCCAAGGAACTATTTATTTTTCAAAAAGCATGAGTAGAGCGGGGGCAGTGAGAGAGGGGGGCAGAGGATCTGAAGCAGGCTCTGCACTGAGAGTAGTGAGCCCAATGCGGGGCTATAACTCATGAACTGTGAGATCATGGCCTGAGCCAAAGTCAGACGCTCAACTGACCAAGCCACCCAGGAGCCCTGGAATTGGAATTAAAATTAAAAACTTAATTTAAAAAGAAAAAAGAGGGGCGTCTGGGTGACTCAGTCAGTTAAGTGGCCAACTTCAGCTCATGTCATGATCTCGCAGTTTGTGGCTTCAAGCTCCGCGTCGGGCTCTGTGCTGACAGCTCAGAGCCTGGAGCCTGCTTCGGATTCTGTGTCTCCCTCTCTCTCTGCCCCTCCCCAACTCGCACTGTGTCTCTGTCTCTCTCAAAAAATAAAAAATGTTAAAAAAAATTAAAAAGAAAAAAGAAACTATAGTTCAAAAGATATAGTGAATTGGCCAAGGTCATCCAGCAAGTGAAAGGCAGAACTGCAATTTAAACCCAGGTCTATCTCACTGAACAGCCTGTACTCAGATGGGTTATTATAACGTCTGAATTTCTGGAATATAAATTCTGGCTAGATATGATCTTTCCTAGCTCAGATATCAGTTTCTTATCTCTACTCTTTCACTAGAACCAGCCCTCCACAGCTCTTCTCTGTCTCTCTTACTCACTGTCTACCTTCTGGAGAAGTGTTAGTCCTAGGTTCTGCTCCCTTTCCTCCTAGTTCCTGTGGTCCTGCCCTCATCTTCCCCAGGGCCACCATTCTACAGGGAGGTTAAAAAGAAAATGGTGTGAAGAAGTGAAATGTTTCTTAGGCTTCTCTTTTCTAAAATGGACTTCCAAGCAGGTCTGCTCTATGCCAGGCCAATCAGAGATTGGCTTCAGAGCCAATCCTGCATTTACAACCCACACTATTTCATCAAGACAAACCCTAGATATCATGAGTCCCTTCCATGATATGCATTACTCCACATTTACTAGTACATGCCAAAAACTGTATAGACACTGGGACAAAGATGACTAGAATATGCCCCTTTCCCTGGAGACACTCAATGGGTACTAGGGAAAGATGATAGGAAAGCAGATAATTACCTTATGGTGCACAAATTGCTTTAATAGAGATGAGAACAAGGTAGTGAGCGCCTAGAGGAAGGAACAATGAATCTGCCTCGGTGGGGGGAGGTGGTGGGAGTAGGGGAGGGTAATGGGAATAGGTTCAGAAGAGGTAACAGATGCATTCTTTAAAGAGGAGCAAGAATTTACCATTCAAGGAAGAAGGAGGTATTTTTGACAGAGGTTCCAAAGGAGCACTGAACACAACTGAGGTATCTTCTTGGCTACTATCCCAATTCTGTCTCTCTGAATCTAAGACCTTTGACCCTTTGAGTCTTCAGGTTCCAGAGCTGTAGTATGAAGCTTACTGTCTAGTGGGAGGAGGGAATCATTAACGGAATAGTCACAAAATAAATATAAAATTACAAATTGTGATACTGAAAAAAAAAAGCACAGAAGGCTATGGCCATACAACCGGTGGATCTATTTTAGACTGGAAGATCAGAGAAGCCCTCTCTGAAAAAAATGACATGTGAACTGAGACCAGAATTCAGAGGAAAATAGTGGTTATCCACAAGGATGGGAAGTGATTAGAAAGCAGGAGGAGTGGGAGACTTACTGCTTATTTTATATTCTTTTGTATCTTTATTGTAGATAAAGATATACATATATTATCTATTCAAAAAAATAAATAAAACAAATTGAGACCTGAAAGGAATTTATTAGGCAAAAGACAGAGGATAAATGTTCCAGGGAGAGGGAACAGCATGTGCAAAGGCCCCATTGTGGGACACCACTTGGCACATTCAAGGAAGAGAAATGCTGTCAGTGTGCCTGAAGCAAAGTGAAAAGGGCACAGAAGATACCAGAGACTAGGGGCGCCTGGGTGGCGCAGTCGGTTAAGTGTCCGACTTCAGCCAGGTCATGATCTCGTGGTCTGTGAGTTCGAGCCCCGCGTCAGGCTCTGGGCTGATGGCTCGGAGCCTGGAGCCTGTTTCCGATTCTGTGTCTCCCTCTCTCTCTGCCCCTCCCCCATTCATGCTCTGTCTCTCTCTGTCCCAAAAATAAACGTTGAAAAAAAAAAAAAAAAGAAGATACCAGAGACTAGAGCAGGGGTGGGAACACACCACTCTCGGCCTTGTGAAGGGTTTGGATTTCAAGCTGAACAGCCTAAAGCAGGGAAAGTATATGACTGGTATGTTTTTAAATTTTTTTTTTTCAATGTTTATTTATCTTTGGGACAGAGAGAGACAGAGCATGAACGGGGGAGGGGCAGAGAGAGAGAGGGAGACACAGAATCGGAAACAGGCTCCAGGCTCTGAGCCATCAGCCCAGAGCCCGACGCGGGGCTCGAACTCCCGGACCGCGAGATCGTGACCTGGCTGAAGTCGGACGCTTAACCGACTGCGCCACCCAGGCGCCCCAATGACTGGTATGTTTTTAAAAGATCTCTTTGGTTGATGTATGGACAAGGGGGTGGGGAAAGAGAACGTGGGTAGGTTAGGAGATTCAAGCAGTAGCCTTGGCTAAGTTGTTGTTGATCTCACTGTATCTACATCCCCCCCATTCCATCCTCTAGAGCTTGCTCCTCAGGCACAGAAAGAACGCTTGCCATTCTGTATAAGCCACGCAGTTGTCGTGCCTCTGTGCCATGCTGGGCGGCCCCCCTGCCGGGACTACACCTCTCGGACTAGTGAAATCCTAGCCAGCCTCCAGCGCCAGCTCAAATATCACCATCTCCATGAACCTACTCTGTTGCCCTAAACATACAAAGACCATCGAATTTACTTCGTGGTTATAATTCTTGGATACTTCCGCTTTATAGTGAAACGTCCTGTGTAAATAAAGAAGAAAACTCAGATTCCAACCACCATCTTTAAGTACACAGAAACTGAATCACCACCACCTCCCCGCCCCCCCCCCCCCCCCCACTGGTTTCAAAAAGGTGATCTTTGAGATGGTGACACATCTTAGGCGAAAGCGCCACATTGCCTGCCTCAGCCTCTCATCCGCTGGAATTCCTTGGCGAATAAGCATTTTCAAATTCAGTTTAGGGCAATTCCTATAATTAGAGCAGCTGGTTAATTAAAAAGCTGGTTCAAGCTACTGTTAAATTAACCATTTTCCCCCGTAAATGAAAGGTTTTGGTCAAATTACCAGTGTTTAAACAGCTTAATGAGCCAGTTGTTTACGTTATAAAATGTACCAGTTTGAAAGCCTCTGATTTCTAATAAGTTCAACTGAATTCTTCCCCTGCTCCTAGTCATCAAACTGGCTTTCCTGCTGTCACATTAACATTGCAGCCTCCTAAGAGGAAAGGCAACTCTTTTCACTGAAGACACAGAACCCCAGGGTTTCAAAAGGAGGCTCTGAAGATCTTTCAATTAGCACAATTATAGGATGTAATCAGTATTGACTTCTCCCACATCACATCCCTTTACTTTATATATGCCAGCGTGACTGTCCTTCAGTGTCCTTGCTTATTAAACTGAAAACTAAACCCATTAATCTAGGATGGGGTAAACAATGTCATTTTACTTATTTCTCTTTCAAAATTAGCACAAGTAATTTTAGCAGGACTATGCTGGAGAGAAAGAGAAAATTACTGGGGTAGCCCCAGTCAGGATTAATTACAGGATATTCTCTCCATTCAGATCCTTACACAACACAAGGGCAGGTATACCCCAGCACCTGACAAATAGTATGTGCTCAGAAATTGCTCTTTTTTTTTTTAAAGGTTTTTAAGATATTTTACCAAGACAAACTACAGTGAAAAACTTTTCCAGTTTTTCTAATTATAGTACACTGAACTACCTGGATTTGAATGTGCCAGGTTTCTCTGATTCCATCTTTTTGCTCATGCTGTAATGAGAGGACTCTGAGTTCTCTTTATTTAAGCTCCTTAGACTTTTTTTTATGTATTTACTTCTACCTCTCTATGTACGTTTAAATCAGTAAGAAAAAGACAATCACTACAACCATGCCCATCTCTTGGAGAGAGCAGCTGGGATGGTACCCAAGCCCACAGAGAGAATGACGGGTAAAGGTAAGAATAGGGCACTGCTCCCCACTCTTTTCTGAAAATCGTTATAATTCAATCTTGGAATTTCTGACATTAAGGATATCTCAAAGAACTCGTGAAAAATGTCAACAAAACTATGTCCTTTCAAGTAGAATTATCTTGGCATGCCAGCATTGGTGAGCTTCTCTGGGCCTTCTAGGCACTAGGATTCCCTGACAACAATTATAAAATGGGCAAAGGAAAAGACAAATGGCAGGTAAATATATGAAAATACAGTCAACCAACTAGTAATCAAACACATGCAAACTACAAATACGAAGGATAGCATTTTTTAACTTATAATATTACCAAATATTAACAAAAATTTTTTTAATGTTTATTCATTTTTGGGAGACACAGAGAGACAGAGTGTGAATGGGGAAAAGACAGAGAGGCAGACGCAGAATCCGAAGCAGGATCCAGGCTCTGAGCTGTCACCACAGAGCCTGACGTGGGGCTTGAACTCATGAGCCATGAGATCATGACCTGAGCCAAAGTCGGACACTTACCCAACTGAGCCACCCAGGCACCCCATAATATTTCCAAATATTAAAAAAAAAATAGTAGCATTCAATGTTGATGAGTGTAAAAAAGGGGGATTCTCAAATACCAAATAAGTATAAAATAGCACAATCTTTCTGGAGACCAATTTGGTAATGCAC
Organism: Lynx rufus; assembly: GCF_022079265.1. NCBI lineage: Eukaryota > Metazoa > Chordata > Mammalia > Carnivora > Felidae > Lynx > Lynx rufus. Next base: position 58,254,874 of record NW_025814897.1, read on the forward strand.
ATCAATAGCTGTAAAATGTGCATTTCCTGGGGCACCTGGGTGGCTCACTTGGTTAAGCATTTGACTCTAGATTTCAGCTTGGGTCATAATCTCATGGTTCATGGGTTCAAGCCCTGTGATGGACTCTGGCAGCACAGAGCCTGCTTGGGATTCTCTCCTTTCTCTCTCTCTGCCCCTCCCCCACTCTCATTCTCTTGAAATAAATAAGTAAACATTAAAAAAAAGAATGCACACTTCCTTTGATCCAACCAGTTTGACTTTTAGAAATGTATTCTAAGGGGCACCTGGGTGGCTCAGTCGGTTAAACGTCCAACTTTGGCTCAGGTCATGACCTTGCGGTTCATGAGTTCAAGCCCCACATCGGGCTCTGTGTTGACAGTTCGGGGCCTGGAGCCTGCTTCAGATTCTGTGTCTTCCTCTCTCTCTGGCCCTTCCCCTTTCGAGCTCTGTCTGTCTCTCTCTCTCTCTCAAAAATAAATAAACATTAAAATTCTTGAAAAAAATGTATTCTAAGTTAATAATCAGACAAGAATACAAATACTGGTGTACATGGATGTTTATCATAGTGTTCTTTACATTGAAAAATCCTTTGGGAATGCAAGCTGGTGCAGCCACTCTGGAAAAGAGTATAGAGGTTCCTCAAAAAACTAAAAATAGAACTATCCTATGACCCAGCAATTGCACTACTAGGTATTTATCCAAGGGATACAGGTGTGCTATTTCGAAGGGACACATGCACCCCAAAGTTTATAGCAGTGCTATCAACAATAGCCAAAGTATGGAAAGAGCCCAAATGTCCATCGATGGATGAATGGATAAAGAAGATGTGGTATATATATACAATGGAGTATTACTCGGCAATCAAAAAGAATGAAATCTTGCCTTTTGCAACTACGTGGATGGAACTGGAGGGTATTATGCTAAGTGAAATTAGTCAGTCAGAGAAAGACAAATATCATATGACTTCACTCATATGAGGACTTTAAGAGACAAAACAGATAACATAAGGGAAGGGAAGCAAAAATAATATAAAAACAGGGAGGGGGACAAAACATAAGAGACTCTTAAATATGGAAAACAAACAGGGTTACTAGAGGGGTTGTGGGAGGGGGGATGGGCTAAATGGGTAAGGGGCACTAAGGAATCTACTCCTGAAATCATTGTTGCACTATATGCTAACTAATTTGGATGTAAATTTTAAATAGATAAATAAATAAATAAATAAAATTAAGTAGTAGAACAATAACAACAACAAAAATCCTAGAGACAGCTTAAATTTCTCTAAATAGAAAACTGTTTGAGTAAATTATGTTTACTCAAAAGGATCCCTACAGGATCTTTTTCAATAGATTTTAACATGCCCTATTTGATCCTAGCTTTAAAAACAAAATAAAACCCCCAAAAGCCTCAGATTTAAGTACCTTTCAAATACTAAAATATACTATAAAACTATAGTAACCAGTAGTATTAAGAAGGGTTAGTAGTGGCATCAAATATACAGACAAATCAATGGAACAAAGTTAAAATAATCCCAGATCTATATGGAAACTTAGTATATGAGTTTCAATCTATGGATTTTTCAATCAATGGATGTTTCGATAAATGTTGAAACAACTGACTACCCATTTTTTTGGGGAGGGGGTGGGATTGCATCCCTACTCACTTCTAATTCCAGATGGATTACATATATAAAGGGGAAAAAATACCAGAAGATAACATGAAGATTAAACTAATCCTGGAACAGATATCTTTCTAAGCAAGTATCAAAATCTAGAAATCAAAGATTAATAAACTTAGGTATATAAAAACGTAAAACTTCTTTCCAACAAAAAACACAAAAAGTCAAGAAACAGATAACTAGAAGCAATGCAAAGCAGAGATGACAGAAAAATGCTAATTTCCTTAATATATTAAAACTATGTAAAATGAAAAAGCAAACAATCCAATAAAAAAATGGGCAAAAAATATAGACAGGCAGTTCATAAGGAAAGAAATACAAATAGACAATAAAAATATGGAAAGATGATAAACTCTCTCAAGAAATGTAAATTATGAGACATAATTTTTTACTATCAAAAAAATAAGATTTTTTTTAAACCCAGTTTTGACCAGAGAATAGAAATGTAAATTAATACAGCTTCTCTGAAGGGCAATCTGATGATACTTACCAAAAATTTTAATCACAATCCATTGACTCAGCAATTTCAATTCCAGGAATTTATCTTACAAATGTACAGGAACAAGATCACAAAGAAGTATAAAGATTGTTGCTGCAGCATTTTTTTGAAATAGCAAAAACTAAGAACAACCTAAATGTCCAGCATTAAGACACAGTTATACACACATAAAATATATATGCTCGTATATGAACACAACTTCTTGAAAAATATATAAGAAATTGTGATCAGTAGATACCACTGGGAAGTAAGACTGGGAAACAGAAAATTCAACTTTTCATCATACACCTTTTTGTACAGTTTATATTTATGTTTATCCTATGCATCCATATAAGTGCATTTACAATTCTTAGTTGATAATTTTAATTGTAATTAAGAAAAAAAAAAACTTTACTCAGAACACATGCCAGTTCAAAATGAATTTTGCCTCTAATTGACAGGTAAGAGAAGAGACCAAAGCTAGGAAATAAGTGCACTTGATCATAATCTCTTTTTAAAACAAAACGAAACAAAATAAAATGAACATCTAGCAAAATGTTAGTAATTGCCCAATCTGGGTTTATGTGATATATTATCTTTTTTTTTTCTCTTCCGTATTTTTTTAATCTTTCAAAATAAAAAGTGTAAAAGAGAAAAAAAACACGTTAAAAAAACAAACACACACCTTTCCTGGACCCCACATTCCTCTCCACCTCCTTCTAATTCTCTCTGCTCCTGCTCTGAGGTCATAAAAACATTGTAACAGCTTTCTCTAGCTCTCCAACCCCTATTCACTTGTCAACTCACAGTTGACTTCCACAACTAGCCCCACCCCACCTACACAACACACTGCTTTCCTAAGATCACCAGTGACCTCCATGTTGCTAAAGACAAAGAATGTTAGGGTCTTATCTTTCATGATCTCTCAGCAGCACCCAGTGCTAACTCCAACATACTTGACCACTCTTTCCTTCTTGAAACATTCTCCTTGTGTCTGACATGAAATTATACTATGCTGGTTTTCTCCTACCAGTTTGGCCTCCTTTTTTCAACCTCATTAGCCATCTCTTTCACCCTCTACCCAGTTTTTAAATGTTGGAGTTCCTAAGGGCCTGATTCTTGGGCCTTTTCTCCACTTATTCTCCTCACACGATCCCATTCACTGTCATGACGTCAATTAACATTGACAATATGATGGTTTCCAAATGTACAGTTTCAATCCAGACCTATAATTTGAATTCAGTATCAATGTATCCAATGGGCTACTATCCTCCCCATAGGCACTCCAATTCAACATGTTCAAAGCCAGACTCAAAATCTTCCCTTCAGGCACCTGGGTAGCTCAGTCAGTTGAGCATCCCGACTTTGGCTCAGGTCATGATCTTGCTGCTTGTGGGTTCAGGCCCTGCCTCCAGGCTTTGTGTTGACAGCTTAGAGCCTGGAGCCTGCTTCGGATTCTGTGCCTACTCCTCTCTCTGCCCCTGCCCCACTCACGATCTGTCTCTCTCTCTCAAAAATAAATAAACGTTAAAAAAAATTAAAAAACAAAATCTTACCCTTCGAACTGTCCAATATAAGGCAGTACATTCAAAATAACTATACTTATATCTTCAAGGTAGTAGAGACATATTCATTATGGATTAAGAAAAAAAAAGATTATAAAACATTACATCATTTGTTCCCATCACTGCAAAACAAACAAAATCCATCCCTCTATCCACCTACTTACGTATGTATGTATGTATATATCTATGGAGAAAGAGATATAAACGCCTAGAAAAAGACCCGTTAGGATACACAACAAAATGTTAAACAATAACTTTTTTTTTAAACAATAATTTCTGAATAGTATTATTTTTATTTTCTGTCTACTTCAGCTTCTTATGTATATGTATGTTTATTTCCCATATTCTTTAAATGCATGTCTTTCAATTTTATAATTAGATATTCTTAGTTATTTTTTTAAATCTCCTGAGAGGATGCCATATGAAGTTCAGGGCACCTGAATCGGGGCACCTGGGTGGCTCAGTTGGTTAAGCGTCCGACTTGGGCTCAGGTCATGATCTCATGGTTGGTTCGTGAGTTCTAGTCCTGCATCCATCTCTCTGCTGTCAGCAGGGAACCTGCTTCAGATCTTCTGTCTTCTTCTCTCTCTACCCCTCCCCCAATTGTACTCTCTCTCTCAAAAATAAACAAACATTTTTTAAAAAATGAAGTTCAGGGCATCTGTTATGAAATTTTCTTGCTTAAATGGTTTAATTTAAATCTTGTCAAGCTTTTAGATCTAACTTCCAGGTTGTAGGAAGGAGACAGAACATGTTCTACAACACCAGTAGGAAACAATCAGACAAATCAAGAAGGGAGGACATTCTATAAGACAGATGGTCTGACCTAGTCAAAAAGTTACTGTTATGTAAGTGATGAATCATGGGAATCTACTCCCGTAGCCAAAAGCACACTGTATGCACTGTATGTTAGCTAACTTGACAATAAATTATTTTTTTTTAATGTTACTATTAGAGAGATAAAAAAAAGTGGTAGAACTGCTCTAGATTAAAAGTGACATAACAGTGAAATACAAAGTGGGAAATTTCACAGGCTTTTGGTTATAAACAATGCCCAGAAAAGACATTTTGCAGGTAATTACGGAAATGGATAGATATTAGATGATATGGGAGCATTACTATTAATTTTCCTGAGTGAGATGATAGTATTGCAGTTCTTTAACAGAATGTAGAGAATGTTCTTACTTCTAGAAATGCTGAGCTGTTTAAGAGTGAAGTGTCATGATGCCTGATAGAGAAAGCAAAATGTTAACAACAAATTATTCTAAATGATGGGTAGAGAGGTACCTGGGTGGCTCAGTCGGTTAAGTGTCCGACTTCGGCTCAGGTCATGATCTCACTGTTCATGGGTTTTAGCCCCACGTTGGGCTCTGTGCTGACAGCTCAGAGCCTGGAGCCTGCTTCAGATTCTGTGTCTCCCTCTCTCTCTGCCCCTCTCCTGCTCACACTGTCTCTCTTCAAAAAAATGAATAATTAAAAATAAATAAATAATTGGTGGGTAGAAAAGTGTTCACTGTATGTTCTTAGGGAAAAAATTCTTTCAAGACTGTAAGCTTTCCAAATGGCAAGGACTGTATCCTCTCAACGTTGTATCCCAGCACCTGAAACACATCTTGGTACAATAAATGTTTGTTGAGAGAATGAATAAATAAAAATAAGCCCATATTTTGAGATGCTGGGCAGTGGGGCTGGTAGAAATGGTGATGCTCTACATACTGCTGCCATCTTCTGAAAAAAAATAATAGATGTAAAACCTCTTTATGTACTGCCTGACATATGTGAGGCACTCAGTAAACGTTAGTTCCCTTCTTTTCTCCTTTTCCTTTGCCTCTGACTCTTTAGGCAGATGACAGATGTCATTAAAATCAAACAACTACTTTGAAACTTCTCACATAATAGACAAAGTAAAAAGGGAAAGTAATTGGGTTGAAGCATATTGAAATTTATTGAGTTAATCAGATTGAATGGACATTTATTTTGGACAAAATACTGTAAGAAAAGCCCTTGCCTGGTAGATGATAGACATGAAATACAGGTCTGAAATAGTAGGAATTACAATTACAATAATTAATTTTAGGTATTTTATCTCATTGAATCTTCAAATAATTCACTGTAGCTTGTACTATAATTATCCTCATTGTTTTAAGTGAGGAAAGCAAGCTATGGCGAGGTAGCCAAAGGTCACAGAGTAAGTATGCGGTAGAGCTGGAATCCAAACTTCCTATAGAACTCTTGCTCTTAACCACTACTTTAGATTCTTGCCCATTGCCCAATTCCACGTGAGGGGTGGAATGTGGTCCCAGCCACTCTTCTCAAAGATATGTTAGGAATATTTCTAGACAAAATTATTACAGATCATTAGAGGGTCACTTAAAGCAGGCAGACTATATCAGGAAATAACCACATACCTGCAGAACAGATGGGATTTTCTCCTGAAGTTCTGAATCTAAAAAGAGGGAAAGAGTATGCTGAATAAAATTAGATACCCACATTTAATCTATACCATTACCAAAACGTGTATGCCTCTCATTAAGGATAAGTCAATGCTAGAAATTTCCTTATTCCCTCCTTCCCGTCTTTCCACAAACATTATTAAGTGCCTATTGTGTGCCAGACATCCTGAGGATATAAAAATAAGTAAAATGTCTCTCTCTATAGTCTAGTTGGGAGAGAGACATGTAAATAAATGTGAGCCACAATACATTGCTGATCCAAAATGAAAACTTATACAAGATTTGGTGGAACATGAAGGAAAATGTGGTCATTTCTGCTAGGGGGGTAAAACTGTTTGACTGGAGTTTTAAAAATGAAGAACTGTTCTCAACTGTTTAGCCTTAAGGAAAAGCATTCCAGGGAGGGGTATGAAAGTGGTATGTTTGGGGAAGAGCAAGCAGCTGGATATGGGTAGAACTTAAGCAGCAGGGAAAAGGGGAGTTGGTGAAAGAGGTTCTCCTGGGCCAGGTGAGGAAGAACCTCGTACGCTGTGATAAGGAGTTTGGTCTTTACTCTGTATAGGCAGTGGGAAGCTCCTTGCCGAGTTTAAGCACAGGAGTGACACGATCAAGTTTAAGCTTTGGAAAGTTAACCTTGGCAGCAGGTGAGCAATGAATGGGAAGAGGTGAGACTGAGGCAAAAGAACTAGTGAGGTGGTAGTCTTGCATTATTAGAACATGCCCAGGGAGAGGAGAGGAAAGGACAGCAATGACTGCAGACTGAATACTGAAACCAAAGAACATGGAAGAGAATAATACGGCTCTGTCAGCTCACTAGGTTATCAGGTTCAGCATCCTGCGAAGTTTTGAAACTAAATTGCAGAACAAGTTGGGAGACAAGCAGATCTGTGATTAAATGCTGACTCTACCATGTTCAAACTGTGACCTTCAACAAGTTCTTTTAGATCTCTGTAACTCAGTTATCTCCTCTTTAAAATGCAGATAACAATAGTATAATCCCATGAGACTGAAAATCTATCTTAAACTCTCTGAGCCAGTTTCCTCTTTTGTAAAATGACAATATTTATATTTGTCCTGCCATGTTTTTGTAAAGATTAGAGAGAACATGTAAAATGGTTCTATAGTAAGTAACTACTTATTGAAGAGTTGACTGATTAATGATGGAAAAATAGATTAAGATGGAAAGGGAATAATAGGAGAGAGGCCTCAATAAATGTAAAGGATTAAAGAAATCATTCAGGCTCATGACTGTCATGTGGTCCAGGGAGATATACAATTCATTGTTTTATATTATATGGCCGCCACACATAAAACACTCAGTGAATATCTCTACTGAATAGAGAAATAAACCACCAAATGCCATTCATTATCATCTAGAGAAGATGGGAGGTAGCAAACTATATATGCAAGGCAGTGAAAAAAGAACTTGGGTTTGAATCCTAACTCCAACAACATATTAGCTATGTCATCTTAGAGCAATTAATTTACCTCTCTGTACCTAAGTTATTTATGTATAAAATTAAAATAATATGACCTGTTTCACGAGATCACTATAAGGATCTATTCGTTCATTAAACAAATATTTATTAAATGCCTACTATGTGCAAGACACCATTCTAGGCTCTAAGGATACAGCAGGAAACAACACTAACAAAATCCTTATCTACATGATGCTTATATTCTAGGGGACAAATAGGAAAGACAATTTAAATATCCGGTATCTGTACACATACATATATATAAAATGTGTCAGGTGGTGATACCTGCAATGAAGAAAAACAAAGCAAGGTAGGAAATAAAGTCTGATTGGGGTGGAGGGAGCTATTTTACACAGGGTAGTCATTGTAGACCTCTCTGATAAGATGACATCTGGGCACAAACCTGAATAAGGTAAGGGGGTCAAGCCATATGGATATCTAAGGGAAGAATGGGCAAAGATCCTGGGGTAGGAGAGTGCTTAGATCATCAAGGACTAGAAAGGGAGCCACCAGTATGGCTAAAACTGAGTAAGTAGTAGTATGCGGATGAGGGAACAGATTATGTAAAGCCTTGCAGGATATGGTGGAGTGTAGATTTTATTTTGAGTAAGATGGGATACCGTTGGAGAGTTCTGAGAGAGAAACTTGATTTTAAAAAGAACCACTCTGGAGGCACCTGGGTGGCTCAGCTGGTTACGCCTCCAATTCGAGTTTGGCTCAGGTCATGATTTCACTGGTCATAAGTTCAAGCCCCACATCGGGTTCTGCACTGACAGCTCGGAGCCTGCTTGGGATTCTCTCTCTCTCTCTCTCTCTCTCTCTCCCTCTCCCTCTCCCTCTCCCTCTCCCTCTCCCTCTCTCTCTTCCTCTATCAAAATAAATAAAAAACATTAATAAATAAATGGACCACTCCGATTAGAAGACAAAACTAAGTTTTGTCAAATACAAACTAAGTTTTGTCTTCTATCCTTCACACTAAAATCAAAAAGGAGGAACAGTTAGGAGGCAGGATGATGGTAATAAAGAAGATTAGAAGGAACTGGTCCCTAGTAGTTTAGCAAAACAGAAAGCATGAGACCTGAAACTGGAGGTGAGAAATGGTCTGATTCTGTATATATTTCATAAGTAGAGCTGAGAGGATTTGTTAAAGAATTGGATGTACAGTGAGAAAAATAACAGTGTCAAGACTGACTGCAAGAACTTTGGCCTGGGCAACTACATGAATGGAGTTGTCATTTACTGAGAATGGGGAAAGAGAAAGATGGCAGGAGAGTTAATACTTGAGATGTTTAGCAGACACACAAGTGGAGATGATGAAAGACAAATGATGGGTGAACCCTAGCCGAGTGCAAATATTGGCTATATTTAACCACTGTTATTAATATCCTTACCTTAAGAGAGAAAAGACTTGCTTAAAAATGGTATCATTCCTTGGACACAGCACCTACAGCAAAATAGCCATGTTAGGACAACCTTAACCATTCATAGCCTTCCAAGCACTTCTTCAAAAAGAGGCTAGAAACTCAAAGCACACAAACCAAAAAGAACCCAAAGGCTCTCGTCTAGCAAAGATGATGTCCTTCAGTTGACAACAAATATGTAAGCAAACCAAAGTCATCTTCTTTCTTATTCCACCCACTATAGGAAATGCTAAAAAAAACAAAACAAAACAAAACAAAACAAAAAACCCAGAAGTTCTCTTTCCATGCTGCTCTTTTTTTTTTTTTTACCTTATTTTCCCTTTCCAATTTAATCTTTTTCTAACATCAATCAACAACTATGCATCTGCCAAGCACAGGCACCATGCAAGGGACTTTCTTAATTCTTCCTTGATTTTCAACACACTGCAAGGCAATTTTACAGGTGAGACAGCTGAGGCTGTCTCACTGTTTTACTGTTTTACTCCAGACGCTATGCCTCTGTTACAGCATAGTCTCAATAATAATAATAATAATAATAATAATAATAATAATAATAAATGCCAATATCAACAAAACAATGACAGGAGACAGTAGCAGTGGCAACTTCCCTGAGTTTCCACCCTCCCCAGTTATTTCAAGCTCACTCTGCCCTACTGGCATCCATTTGAAAGATCAGTGGTATAACTTTACTAAGGGAGTGTTTAACATAGAGGTCTTTTTATAAAGTAACTAGATAATAAATACTAAATGTCCTAAGACTCTCTAATGTAAAGAGACAGTCCTGTCCTCTACAGGTAACAATTTAAATCCCTTCAACATGTACATGTTAAAAACCTATTACACAAAGAAAGTCTGAGAAACTGTCATAGATAAGAGAAGCCTAAGGAGACATGATGACTAAATGTAATGACTAAATGTAATATAATATCCTGGATGAATTCCTGGAACAGAAAAATGACATTAGATTTTAAAAAAATGAAAGAAATAGGAAAAAAATATGGACTTTAGTTAATAATATATCAATATCAGTTGATTAATTTATGAAAAGTGTAAGATAATAATAGTCAAAACTGGATGTGTGGTATGTGGAAATTCTCTGTACTCTCGTTGCAACTTTTCTGTAATTCTAAAACTAAAATAAAATAATTCTAAAACTAAAATAAAATAAATTTTATTTTGGGGTCTGGATGGCTCAGTTGGTTAAGCTTCCGACTCTTGATCTTAGCTCAGGTCATGATCTCATGACTCGTGAGATTGAGCCCGGTATCAAGCTTTGTGCTGACAGCACAGAGCCTGCTTGGGATTCTCTCTCTCCCTCTCTCTCTGCCCCTCCCCTGCTCACACACACACTCTCTCTCTCAAAATCAACAACAAAAAAATAGTTTTTTTAATATAATAAAATAAATTTTATTTTTTAAAAGGCTGTTACATGCCAACTACTGTGCTAAGTGTTAAAGGGAATATAAAAACAAATGTAACAACATAGACAGACTTTGAAAATATTACACTAAGTGAAAGAAGCCAGTCACAAAGAGCCAGATATTGTATGACTCCATTTATATGAAATACCCAAAACAGGCAAACCTATTGAGAAAGAAAGTAGATTAATGGTTGCCTTACAGCTAGAGTCTGAGATGGTGGGGATGACACCTAAGGGATATGGGGTTTCTTTCTGGGGTGACCAAAATGTTCTAAAATAGATTGTAGTGAAGGATGCACACTCTGTGTGTGTGTGTGTGTGTGTGTGTGTGTGTGTGTGTGTGTGTGTTTTAAAGTAATCTCTAAGCCCAACGTAGGGCTTGAACACATGCTCTTCCATACTCTACTGGATGAGCCAGCCAGGCACCCCATACTCTGAATATATTAAAAGCCATTGAATTGTACACTTTAAATGGGTGAATTGTATGGTATATGAATTGTATCTCAACAGAGCTGCTAAAAAAATGTAAGCACAATCCCTGTCCTGTAGGAGTTTGAATGGCTGGAGATACAGACATACATCTATATTAAACAGCTAAGTGGGCACCTGGGTGGCTTGGTTGGTTGAGGTTCTGTCTGACTTTGGCTCAGGTCAGGATCTCATGGTTCATGACTTTGAGCCTGGCATCCAGCTGGCTGCAGTCAGTGCAGAGCCTACCTGGGATCCTGTCTCCCTCTCTCTCTCTGCCCCTCCCCCTCTTGCACTCTCTCTCTAAAAAATAAATAAGCCTTAAAAAATAAAATAAAATAAAAATAAACAGCTAGGCAATATACCACAAGCATTATATGATTTAAGACAAAATAGGTGATACGAATAATAAGGACCTCTGGCAGGAAATTCAGGTGGAGATGGCCAGGAGAAGTTCTTAGCGTTTGGGGTGATACAGACACTGAGAATCTGCTCAAAGTCATGAACATTCTCCCCAGAAGATTCACCCATACACCACTATGCTAAACTAAGAGCTCCTCAGGGGCAGAGGTCATGTTGTATTCTTCTCAGGCACGTTGTAGACTTTCAGTCAAGGTTTGTTTTTGTGAATAAATAAATGATTAGAAAGTGAATGAATGCCATTTATTAAGCACCCACATCTATTTTGTTGAGTACCTACCATGCATCTGAATCAGAATAAGTATTATTACCTCATTTTACAGTTGAAGAAATGGAGGTTAAGTAATCTACCCAAAGTCAAACAGCCACTATCAGAACTAGCATACGATCTTAGAATTCTCTGACTCTAAAGTCCATAATTTTCCCACCATCTATATCCTCTCTCATATGTGTTAGTGCTTAAGAAATTGGGCTGGGGGTGATCAAATTTAGAAAAAGTCTCTCAGAGAATGTGAGGTCATGAAGATTGGAAAGGATATGAATAGATGGAAGGAAAGGCAAAATGCATAGGCAATCCTTAAAACTGCAATTAAACCAGATACTAAAAGACTTTGTAATTATGTGCACAATATGCTTAACCTAATATTAGCCCGCATAAAAAGCAGGTAGGCAACGGGGAGCCTTGGGAGACAGGAGCTCCAGCCGCCAGCCATCACACCTTGGCCAGTACTTCCCCTCTGTGAAGCTGGAGCAGATTAGTCTAAGATTCCTCCAGGCCCAAGGTCTACCAACCGTGACAAACAGAATAGAAATGAGTGAAGAAAATATATTAAGTGGGTTACCTCACACAGAAGAATTGGATGGGAAGAAAGATCTAGAGGACACTGATTTTTCCTCACTTTAATCATTCAGATTTCTGAGTCTCTACAAAAGCAAAGGATTTAATTATCTAAAAGCCAGGATTAAGGGTTGACAACTTTCTGGAAGACATTCAAATTGTAGCGTGAACTCTCCCTTTCAGCTCTGGGAAATGTGATTCCTCTTCCCTGCGATGCTCGGCATTATTTATCAGAACAAAAGTAATCTATTTTGGGACTGTATCCACAAATACCCACTCCCCCCCAATCAGCAAATGAAAAGCAGCGATAGCGCCACAGCAAATGGGAGAGGAGGTGGTGACGCTAGTGAATGAATGAATGAATGAGGACACAGCTGCTGCAGTGGGTTACAAAAATACTTGTGCCATGAGCTCAGGAGCCAAGAAGCAGGGGACTGCGCAGCTACAGAGAACTGAAGTCATGGGGAGAAATCTATACGGAATGAGTATCTTCACACACGCAGAACCCCAGGGTGAGTGGTGACAACAGTGAGTCAGGGGCCCATGAAAGCAACTGAAAGTTGTTTTACAAATATTAACAGAATACATTTCTATATCAACAAATATTTAAAGTAGCAGTTACATCACGTATTGAGTACCTTCTTTGTGGTAAGCACTTTACATATACTATTTCAGTTCATCTTTACACTATTCCTCTGATAGAGGCATAATTGAGATAATTGCATCCATTTTATAGAGGAAAAACCAAAGGTTTAGGAAAACTGCCCAAAGTTATAGGTTTGATAAGAGGCACCAAGAATTCAAACCCAAGTCTGAGTGAATCTAAAGTCCACGCCTTCCATTCTACCACACTACCTCTCAAAAGAATGATACTAATTTATATTAGTATGAAATTCATATGCTAATAATAATGGCATCAATAATCCCACCATTCGCTGAGCACCTGCTATATGCCAAACATCATTTCCCTTAATCCTCACAACTATTTGTGAGGTAGGTATTTCTACCCCCATTTAACTGTGAGGAAACCAAAGCTCAGAAAGGTGAATTCATGTGCCTAAAGCACACAGCTGGCAAGTGGTGTTCTGGCCAACTTTTTCCTAAGTTCTTTCAAAATTGCTTTTGTTTGTAGTTTTCCCTTTGGCCAAGTCTCTTCCTCCTATGTTTAATATGTTGACTGTCCAAGTCCATCTTTGCACTGAGTCTTTATGGCTATTAGGAGAACAGATTATAGATTCACACAAACCTGGGTTTAAATACTGAAACTTCCATTTTAATAGCTAGCTGTCGGATCTTTGGCAAATCACTTAAGAAATATTTGGCCTCTGGGGCGCCTGGGTGGCTCAGTCGGTTAAGTGTCCAACTTTGGCTCAAATCATTTCTCAGTTTGTGGGTTCGAGCCCTGCATCAGACTCCATGCTGCCGGTTCAGAGCCTGGGGCGTGCTTCAGATTCTGTCTCCCTCTCTCTCTGCCCCTCCCTACTCATGCTCTGTCTCTCTGCCTCTCAAAAATAAACATTAATTTTTTTTTTTTTAAGAAGAAATACATTGCTTCCGGTCACCTGGGCGGCTCAGTTGGTTAAGCATCTAACTCTTGGTTTCAGCTCAGGTCATGATCTCATGGTTCATGAATTCAAGCCCCACATCAGGCTCTGTGCTGATGGTGCACAGACTGCTTGGGATTCTCTCACTCTCTCTGCCCCTCCCCTGCTCGTGCTTGCATGTGCGCACTCTCTGTCTCTCTCTCTCAAATAAATAAATAAATAAATGTTTAAAAATATACTTGGCTCTGCATACTTATGATTTACTTACATGAAATGACCAGAACAGACAAATCCATACAGACAGAAAGCAGATCAGTGATTACATGGGGATGGGCAGAGGGGTGAATGAGGAATGACTGCTTATGGGTACAGAGTTTCTTCTTGCAGAGAAGAAAATGTTCTGGAATTAGATTTTAATGATAGCTGCACAACTCTGTAAAAATACTAAACACCACTCAATTGTCCATCTTAAAAGGGGAAATATTATGGTATATGAATGATATCTCAATTTTTTTAAAAAGAAAGAAACATCTGGCCTTCCACCATAACTGCTGGATGGTACTTCTAGGCCACAGTTGACCTTTATTAAGCCCAATTTCCTACCTTCCTCCAGGGCTAAACTGTTTCAAAATACCTGTGGTTACCTGAAATTTAAGTCCAATCCCCTACCATCTCCCCAAGTCTCATCCCCACATTTCTCTGCACATTCTCCCTTGGTTCAGGCCCCACTGCTTCTCTCATTCCCAGTATCTTCTGGGCCCTCTGGAACTCCAAACGAGTTCTCATTTCAGGGCCTTTGCACATACTCTGTCTGTCTGAATTCTAGCATTCTTTAAGTCTTAGTCATGTAACATCCTCAAGAAAACTTTCCTTACTGCTCAGATGTACCTGGATCCTGCTGTTATACACTCACATAGCACCCAGAATCTCTTTTGGGGCATTTATCACAATTAGTTAAGTAGTTATATGTTTAATTGGCCTGTCTATTTTGCTAAGAATATAAGCTCCATGAAGACAGGAAACTGCTACATCCCAACACCTACCATACTCTCGCACATTGTGGGTGGTCAGTAAACATCTGCTGATTAAATTAATAAATCCATCCAAACTTCATTTCCTTATCTTTAAAGAGGTTATAAAAATATTTACCTCATAAGATTGTTGATACGATTAAATTAGATAATATATAAAAAGGACTTAGCAAGTGCAAGGCACATTGTTAATGATCAAATTGGTAGCAGTGATGATGATGTGGTGATTGTTCAGCTCCTCATTTATTAAACAATATGTACTTTAGTGTGTGACAGGTGTTAAGACAGGTGTTAAGGTGTTTATGAACAAAATAGTAAAATATCCCTGTCCTGCAGAGCTTACAGTCTAATAGTAACCAGAAAATAGCCAACTTCCTGACCACTTTCCTGGGCTTTGGGACTCCCTGCCTTTCTAGGCACCCTGAAACTTGTGCCCTCCTATGTCACATCTTATGTCCTCCTAATTCATGTCTGTTGGTTTGTCATTTGCTTCAGTCCTCACTGCTCTTTGTTTACATGAACTCTACCCCACGTTAGACTTCAATGTTTTTAGTTGAAAACATCTTACAATGAGATCAGTACCCAAGGTTGCTCCTTTTGGCATACCTTTTGTGATCACCACAGCTCACCTAACCATATCCTTGTGGTTCAGAGGTATGGTAATCCCAGAGGGAAGAACAGTAATCTCAGGGTGAGTGACATTCAGACCTAAGCCTGATATTCCAGGACCATCCATTTTATGTGTAAAGTAACTCCACAGGTGAGTCATTACTCATTCCTTGGTATGTTCTGACTTCCACAGTCATCATCCTGCCATCTTGATCAATCAGTATGTTTTCTGGGGTTTGATGAATATCAGCATTATGGTCTTAACACTACTTCTACTTACTACTTCTATTGACCCAAAGAGGTATGTAATCCCACCCTGTTTTATTCCACTAAAGCAGGGCTTTTCGCTCATCTAAAATGGGAGATGGCTGTAAGCTAAAAACTCCTTGGGCTCCTAAGGAAAGAACACTGAGCTAAGAGTCTGAAGTTCTAGTCCCAGCTCTACCATTTACTTGCATGTAATGTCAATTTTTGTTCAGTCACTTATTCACTCAATATTTATCAGGAGCTACTTTAGGCCAAGTACACTGTGGGCTGGGTACATATAGACATAAAGAAAATACAGTTGGGGGCGCCTGGGTGGCTCAGTTGGTTAAGCGTCCGACTTCAGCTCAGGTCACGATCTCGCGGTCCGTGAGTTCGAGCCCCGCGTCAGGCTCTGGGCTGATGGCTCAGAGCCTGGAGCCTGCTTCCAATTCTGTGTCTCCCTCTCTCTCTGCCCCTCCCCCATTCATGCTCTGTCTCTCTCTGTCTCAAAAATAAATAAACGTTAAAAAAAAAATACAGTTGCCTACTCTCAAATCTTTCTAGTGAAGGCAGGAGATGTGCAAATTATTTATTACACTGCAATGTGAGAGCAGTGTAATGGGCTGTATAGGTCACAAAGATGGAAAGGACTGGGAAGGTTAAGGAAGGTTTTGGTTCTCCTCATCTGTGAAATGAGGAATGAAAAAGGAAAAGTAGTTGGGTCTTAGGAGAGGTAGAAAATCTTGGCTCCAGTCTCAGCTCTACCACTTAAACGGCTGTTGACCTATTTAAAAAAAGAGCATTCATTCATTCAGGCATTCAGTAGAATATTTGAGAACTATTATGTACCAGACACTGTGCCAGTAGCTTGCTTCCATTTCCTGATTTGTTGTGCCTGCCAAGATTATCTCATAATACTGTGAAAATCAAATGAAATTATGCAAATGAAAGCAGTATATAAACTGTGAAATAATATCAATATTCCTGCATATATTCCTTCACACCTTACAAACTAATCTTATTTACATTATCTTGTATAATCTTTACAACAATTCCATATGGTGGGCATTATCATCTGCATTCTATAGATATGAAACTGAAGCACAGAGAGCTCAAATAACCCACCTAAGGTCATATACCTCACAAGAGATAGAATCTGGGTGTGATGCAAGTCGCATGGCTTTTCCTTATAAACGTGAAGTATTAACTAACACTTCCAGACAGGCTGAGACAAAGATGGTCACAAGACTACATATGATTAGATGCCAAAAGATAACACTAGCTAGTTGAGGCATTTTAGACAGTGTGGTCAGAAAGGTTTTACGGAAAAGATGAGACCTGAGCTGGGTGCTGAGGGATGCAGCATTTGGATGGGTGGTGAGAAGGTGAGGACACTCCAAGTGAAGACTCTCTGTCCAAAGCAATAGAGCAGAGTGGAAGAACAAAATCAATAACAAAGGTGTCTGAAAGGTAACAGTGGCGTCAGACTTGGAGAGGTCCTATCTGCCCTTGAATCTTTAGGTGATGCCCTAATGACAGATTTCCATGGGGTCTCCTGTAGTAGAGAATGGTAGAAAACAGTATTCCTTGAAAAATTATCCCTCCCCTTCAGCAGTCCTCAGAATAAAAAGAAATACAGCAGAAGCACAGAGTCACCAATCTGACTATCTTTAACAATGGAATTTTGTAATTTCCTGATTTTTTTCTATTATCCTTTCACCAGATCTGGCCAAATTCTCACAATTAGGCTGAGGTGAACATCAGTGAGTTATTTCATAAAGAAGCAAGGTGTGCACCATTAAGGAAACAAGCCTAAAGACATTCAGGGCCCACCCGAAGATACCTACTGGTAGATCCATGAACAGCAAAGATCATGCTGATCTGTACATCATGGAGACATAATCTCTACAATTAACGGCTAAAATACAATTTTAACAAAAATTGCCAAAAGTAAGACATCATTCTAAGCATCATGATATATCTAAAACAACACACCTGTAATCTGTTCGTCTGTTAAAAGGGCAAGAGAAGACTAAGGACTGCCTTTACCGTGATTCAGACGGTTTTACTGAAGTCATTTAAATAGGGTTTTGTTACGTAAAATTTTAGCTTATTATCCTTTTCTCATCGTCAAGTAGCCTCACATCCTAATCAGGTCACCAAGTTAAAACACTCTGGAAGTTGATTACTTAACGCAAAAATAAAAATGACCTGCTCAAGGTCACAGACATTGTCGGAACCAGCACAGGTTCCGACAATCTCTAAGAGTTTTCCACTGTGCGGCTCTTCCCTTTCCAGGCCAATGGGTGGCGAGGGTGGCTAGCGGAGGGGGCGTGGCCCACGGGTAATCGCAGCTGTGTTCGCCCGGGGAGGAGTGGATGAAACACAACCCTTTGACCGCAAGGAGCCGTGGGTGCTGCCGGGAGAAACTTGTTCTCGCCAGTGTTTCATACCCGGATGTCTGCAGAGGCCGCGATAGCCAGGCGGCCACCACCCACCTCTAGTCTCCCCACCACCTCCGCCGCGCCCAGCGTGAGTGGAACCTACCTTTCCTAGAGTTCCGTTCATCCTTTGCTGCTGCGGCCGGTAGTTGTGCAAGCTGAAGACCCGCCCAAGCTGCAGCGATCTCCCGGCGTCTGGAAACACTGACGGGAACACCTCGCCTGAGTCCAGTAACAATATCCGACCGAGACACATTCAATCCCTGCAGCACCTTGGTTCCGGTAGCTTCTGAGACTCAGTATCTAGAAATCCCTTCAAGACTGCCCTAACCACGGCTTAAATGTCACCTTCACTGCAATTTTTCCAGGCAGAATTCATTGCCACATCTGTGTTGTCCCAGTGTTTTGCACACAATTCTGATATTTCATCCAACATACAATGTATTAATTAATTGTTACTGTCTCTCACATATTTGTGAGTTCCTCAAGGACTGAGATCCTGTATGATTAATTCATTCCAGTGGCTAGCACAGGACATGGAGAACTGACTTCTAACATTGATTTAAAAGCTGATTGGCCCTAAGCGAGTTTTTCTGACGTTCAGTTGCCTGTAATTAATAATTGATAATAACTTTCTTTTTTTATTACTTAAAAAAATTTTTTTTAGTGTTTATTTATTTTTGAGAGAGAGACAGAGCACAAGCAGGGGAGGGTCAGTGAGAGGGAGACACAGAATCCGAAGCAGGTTCCAGGCTTTGAGCTGTCAGCACAGAGCCCTACTTGGGACTGGAACCCATGAACCGTGAGATCATGACCTGAGCCTATGCTCAACTGGGTGAGCCACCCAGGCACCCCGATAATAACTACTTTCTACTGAGTGACAATTATGTGCAATGCATTGTGCTCAGAGCATCACTTAATTTATTCCCCACAAGCCTGTTAGTGAAATATTATCACTTGATTTTAGATATAAGGATATTCCAAGAGGTTAAGAGACTTCTTCCAGGCCAACCAACTGAAGCAGAGCTGAGTTTCAAACTCAGTCTCCTTATGCAAAGTGTTTTTCCTCTTATATAAGCCTTCTCACATGAGATAATGATGACACTGCACATTCATTTACTTTACACACATTAACCATTTACTTATCATAACATAGTGCCAGTCCTTTTATTGAATCTTGGGAATACAGAGATGAATATTACATGGTCCCTGAACTTAAGTAGCTCATAGGGAATTTCATCAAACTAAAAAGCTTCTGTGCAGCAAAGGAAACAATCAACAGAGTGAAAAGACAACCTACAGAATGGGAGAAAACATCTGCAAACCATACCTCTGCTAAGGGGTTAAAACCCAAAGTATATATATAAGGAATTCAACTCAATAGCACTCAAATTTTTTTTTTAAGTTTACTTATTTGTTTTGAGAGAGAGAGAGCACACATGCACGTGCTCAAGGAGGGGAGGGACAGAAAGAGAGGGAGAGGGGGAATCCCAAGCAGGCTCAGTGCTGTCAGGGCACAACTGGATGTGGGTCTTGAACCCATGAACCGTGAGATCATGACCTCAGCCAAAATCAAGAACCAACACTCAACACCCAGGCACCCCAATGGCACTCTATTTTAAATGGATAAAGGCAATTGCCACAACATGGATGGGCCTAGAGGATAGTATGCTAAGTGAAATAGGTCAGAAAGAGAAAGACAATTACCATACGATTTCACTTAACTGTAGAATCTAAAAAACAAAATAAACAGATTCTTAAATACAGAGAACGAATCAGTGGTCCAGAGGGGAGATGGGTGGGGGTGGGCAAAATAGATGAAGAGGATTAACAGGTACCAACTTAAGTTATAAAATAGGTCACGGAGATGAAAAGTACAGCATAGGGAACATGGGCAATAATATTGTAATAACCTTGTATGGTGACAGATGGTAACTACACTTCTCATAGTGACCACTGAGTAGTACATAGAAGTGTTAAATCAATATATATGTTGTACACTTGAAACTAATATAACATGGTATGTCAATTATAAATCAAGAATTTTTTAAATGGGCAGAGGACCTGAATAGACATTTCTCAGAAGAAGACACACAAATGGCCAACAGTATGTAAAAAGATGCTGAACATCACTACTCATCAGGGAAATGCAAAACAAAACCACAATGAGATATTATCTCACATCTGTTAGAATGGCTATTATCAAAAAGACAAAAGCTAACTTTCGGCAAGGATGTGGAGAAAAGGAAACCCTTGCACACTGTTGGTGAGAACGTAAATTGGTATATCCACAATGGAAAACAGTATAAATAGCGAATATATAATGAAATATTATACCAGCCTTTCAAAAGAAGGAAATCCTGTCATTTGTTAAAACATAGATGAAACTGGAGGATATTATGCTGAATGAAATAAGATGGGCACAGAAAGACAGATACTCCATGATCTCACTTATACTTGGAATTTAAAATAGTTGGACTCATAGAAGCAGAGTAGAGAATGGTGGATACCAGGGGCTTGAGCAGGACCGGGGGGGCAGAATGGAGAAATGTTGATCAAAGGGTACAAATTTCCAGTTACGCAGGATAAATTAAGTTTAGAGATCTAAAGTACTACATGATAACTATAATTAATAATACTGTATTGAATACTGCAAATGTGCTAAGAGAGTAAATTTTAGGTGCCCTCATCACAAAAGATAACTATATGAGGAAATGGTATGTTAACTAGTTGAACCACAATAATCATTTCATTATGTATATATATCAAGTCATCATATTGCACACCCTAAATATTTATAATTTTTTAAGTGGCTGGTAGAGATCAGTAGGGAAGTCAAATTATAAACAATTATAAAGCAATAAGGGATTCTAACTACAGAGATATGCACATAAACTCTGTGTATGAAGGGAGTACATGGTCACATAAAGTCAACGTCAAGTGAAATAATAAATATGCAATTATTTTTATTGTTGCTGTTATTATTGCTGCTACTGATTTTGTTGTTATTGTTTTCCTTAACAAGGAAAAGATGTAAAACCTGGTAAATATGAATGGGGCTTCAGTGATAGGGAGTTTGCTTTGGTGTCAGAAACCCTGTCAAGATCCCTTAACCTATTGTTTTATCAATTTTTCCTATGATGAAATTCCAAGGAGCTGCAAAGGGCTAAGTAGGTAAATCTATGCCCCCCAAAGGTAGCCCTTAATCTCTTAGGGGCAGAGTTGCTAAGAGATCATCTAAAGGGACAAATTCATAGTTAAGTGATGCTCTGAGCATACAGCATTGCACATAGTGGTCACTTAATAGAAGGCAGTTATCAATTATTATGAAGCAAACAGGGTGCCTGGGTGGCTCAGTTGGTTGAGTGTCTGACTTCGGCTCAGGTCATGATGTTGCGGTCTGTGAGTTCGAGCCCCGCGTCGGACTCTGTGCTGACAGCTCAGAGCCGGGAGCCTGCTTTGGATTGTGTGTCTCCCTCTCTCTCTGCCCCTCCCTCACTCATGCTCTGTCTCTCTCTGTCAAAAATAAAATAAACATTAAAAAATTATTATGAAGCAATTGGATGTCAGAAAGCCTCACTTAGAGTCAATCAGCTTTTACCTATTTTTTTTTAAGTTTCTTTCTTTTAGTAATCTCTAAACCCAACATCAGGCTCAAACTCACAACCCCAAGATCGAGCGTTGCATGGTCTACCGAATGAGCCAGCGGGCACCCCTCAATCAGCTTTTAAATCAAGGCTAGAAGTCAGATCTCCATGTCTTGTGCTAGCCACTAGAATAAATTAATCAGATAGGAGCTCAGTTCTTGAGGAACTCACAATTTAATATGTGGAGGAGATAGTAACAAATAACTAATATATAGTATAGTAAATGAAATAGCAGAATTATGTGCAAAATATTGGGACCACACAGAGATGGCAATTAATTCTGCCTGGAGAAATAGCAGATAAGTCATCCCTCCTCCACCACAGTGACTGTTTTTTTTGTTTTGTTTTGTTTTTTTGCCTGCACGGGGTATCTAAAAGCTGCTGAGATTTTAGAAAAAAAAACAAAACAAAACTATTGAGTTCTTAGTTTGTGCCAGGTCAGGTCTTTCCAGGTATATAGGTTCATTCAACTCCCCCAATGCCTGTGTGAAGTTGAGAATCACTCACTCGTTTCATAGATGAGGAACAAAGAAACAAAGAAGTTACCTAGTTAACATAAGTCACACTGCAGGTGATGACCTACCTGATTTCAGCACCTATGCTCCTTCTGTTCCACCGGATGGTGACTATAGGTTTCCAAAAGGGCAGATTGGCTAGGCCAGAGAGTTTCTTTCCTTGTCTAGCCCAGGCAAATGTAACCTGGTAAGATACAAAACCTATCTTTGTACTGTTCATACACTCTGAGGAGGGAGAAAGCTGAGGGGAAGAGGGATAAGAAGGAAGAAAGGGACAATTAATTCTGTTGGCAAAGCCCAAGGATTTTTCAAGACAACTAGAATACTTTAAAAGGTCAGGAATCTAGGACCCAAAAGGAAGGTGAAATCAGCATATATGGATATAAAGACACCATAGCAGCATATCTATTAATGTGTTGGAATGGATATTATTGTTTCCAAGCTCAGTTGATGATGTCATGTGTTATAAAGGAATATGAGCTTGCTGAGTTTGCCAGAAAGACACTTTCATACAGATGTGGCCAGAAATCCTTGTATCTCCAGCTATTCTGTAATTTCTCTGGCTTATTTTGTCTCTAGCCTCTAAAAACTAAGACTCCCTTAGAGAAACCAAGATAGCTCAACACAGGCCAACTTTCCAGGTACCAAGGCTCCTGCTTTCTTGCTTTATTCTCCTACAGACTATGAGCTGCCCAAAGTAAAGGATGTACCTTATTCATCTTTGTATCTCCAACATCTAGTCCAGGGCCTGGCCCATAGTAATATGCATCTGGTGAACTGAAATGAAAGCTTCCTGTTCTTCTTTCTCTTTTTTCTCCTACCTCTATGACATCATTCTTGTCTGTACATCCATAAGTGGCATAGTAGACACATAAAGATGGGAGAATGTGCAGAGAATATGGGCTCAGATCCAACCCTGCTTCCATCATTTACCCACTGTGTGATTTGTTATTATTATTATTGTTATTATTTTAAGTAGGCTCCACACTCAATGTGGGGCTTGCACTCATGACCTGGAGATCAAGAGTTGCACCCTCTACCAATTGAGCCAAGCTGGGTGCCCCACTCATGGTGTGACTTTGAAAAAGAGAGACTAGTGAATGTTTCAGGGACTTCAAGTTTAACTGAAATGTGTATATAAAGAAACATTCTCCCTGGCATGTGACCTGCTGCCACCCCCCTCTTTATTTCCTGAAGCTCCTTGGGCCATCATGCTAGAGTGGGAAATAGATTGAGGCTCACCAAATTCCTCCTGACCTCCCCAGTGGGAGAAATAGAAGAAAAGGGGTAGAACATTTGAATGCCACCTGTAAAGTTGCCTGAAACAAATCCTTTTGGGTCCATGTTCTGGATAGTTTTGCCTTCGTGATGAGTGGATATTATAAGAGAGGCAGCTAAGATAGTAGGGCTAAGGATAACAGAACCAAATAGTAATTTGTGATCACTTAACTTTAAAAAATGATTACGGGGCACCTGGGTGGTTCAGTTGGTTGAGCATCTGATGCTTGATTTTAGCTCAGGTCATGATCTCAAGGTTTGTGGGATCAAGCCCTGCATCCGGCCCTGTTTGTGGAGCCTGCTTGGGATTCTCTCTCTCCCTCTCTCTCTCTAGGCTGTTCCCTGTGCATGGTCTCTCTTTCAAAATAAATAAATAAACTTAAAAAAAAATTATTGGGGCAAGGTGCCTAGGTAGCTCAGTTGGTTAAGCATCTGACTGATCTTCCCAGCTGGGGTCATGATCTCATGGTTCCTGAATTCAAGCCCTGCCTTGGGCTCTGTGCTGACAGCACAGAGCCTGTTTGAGATTCTCTCTCTTCCTCTCTCTCTGCCTCTCCCCTGCTCTCTCTCTCTCTCCCTCTCAAAATAAATAATAAATAAACAAACAAACAAACTTTAAAAAATTATTGGGGCACCTGGGTGGCTCAGTCAGTTAAGCCTCCACTTCTTGGTTTATGCTCAGGTCATGATCTTTCAGGTTTGTGAGATCAAGTCCCACATTGGGGTCTGCATGGTCAGCATGGAGCCTGCTTGGGATTCTCTCTCTCTCCTCTCTCTCTCTCTGCCCCTCCCCCACATTGAGGTCACTTTCTCTCAACACACTATTTGCATTGTGAGCATTTTTAAAGGAGTAATTTTTTTCACCTAAAAGATTAACACAGATATTATTTTGTTTATTGTTTTGTACTTTTCAAACAACTTACATGAACATTATGCAATTTTATCAAAGTTACGATAGGTGAGTTTTCTCACTTTGTAGATAAAAAACCAAAGGGAAGAAGATAGGTGGCTTGCCTAAGCTTAAACAACTTGGACGTGGCAAAAAACAGGGTAATGACAATATATTTCTAGCTCTGGATGTTGCTTCTAATGGTCAACAACACCAACACCAAAAGCAAACTACAAGTGCTGAGATCCTCCCATTGCCAATCTCAAAAAACACTTGGTGAACTGGTGTCTATACAGTACACATGAATTTGGGCCACAAGCAACTTTACTGAGGGACTCACAGTGAGGTCTTTTCCCAGATAAGAATGGAGGCTAAGTGCACTGAAGCACCAACTTCTTTAGCCTTGTAAATTCCCCTCCCGCTCCAGACAGAGGTCTCCTAATATTTGTCCACTTTATCTTTTTTTTTTAAGATTTTTTTTTAAGTAATCTCTACACCCAGTGTGGGGCAGGAACTCACAACCCTGAGATCAAGAGTCACGTGCTCTACCAACTGAGCCAGCCAGGAGCCCCAACTTCATCTCATACTTAGTCCTGAGCAGTGTATTCTTAAAGGAGTATTCTTCATTTTTCTTCGTACCCTAATAATTTAGCACAGGTCATAGAACATAATGAGGCTCCAACAAATATTGAATGAAGTAATGAATGAAAGAATATTTAAAAGTTCTTAGTGATAATTATGGAGTTTAGATTTCTCCAAGATCTTGCAACACCAAAAAAACGTGGAGGAACTTTGCCTTTCTGGCTTTATTTTTACAAGTCAACCTTCTGTAAAAGCCTAATTTCTTTTTAATGTTTATTTATTTTTGAGAGAGAGACAGAGACAGAGCGTGAGCAGGGGAGGGACAGAGAGAGAAGGAGACATAGAATCCAAAGCAGGCTCCAGGCTCTGAGCTGTCATCACAGAGCATGACATGGGACTTGAACTCGTGAACCGTGAGATCGTGACCTGAGCCGAAGTCGGACACTTTACCAACTGAGCTACCCAGGTACCCCCTCTATAAAAGCTTTAAAAAAAACCCTGCTCCAGTCCTCAGCACAGCCACATCAGAGAAAGCCTTAGGGAAGAAGAGAGAATAAAGGGAGGCCCTTTTGAAGAATATGTTTGATCTCAGATTAAACTTCCTTTAAAGTAATAATTCTATGGTACCTCTTATAAGAAATTTCCCAACGTTGCCAAATAGCTCTAGTTTATGGCTAAAGTAAAAATATATGCATTAAGCTACCTCCAATTGAGAACTATTTTAGCTTCGGTAGAACTTCTCAGCTTCTATTCTTTGGAATGGTTTTGGTACAAAGAAAATCATACTTACAAGAAAAAATCGAAAGATAAAAGGCCAGAGGCGAAAGAGAGCTGGCTACCAGAAGGAAAGCCGGAAGGGAATGATGCTGACTCACCAGCCTACACTTTACCAGGAATTTTCTTCTTGTGCAGGGCTAGGCCCAGTGAGAAGGGATTACTTAACCCTGGAGAAAGGGAGAAAGGATGATGAAAGAGGCTGCAAGAGGGAAGCTCGAGTGGTTAGTGAGATCATAGAAGGCTGTAAGAAGGAAGGGTACAAAGAACCATTTATCAGGCAGCTAGGTGTGCAATTCAGTCAATCCTTCCAGAAACCCAGAACCTGTGCTCAGGTTAGTCCAGCCCAGCCTCTAGCACAGGGATACTAGGAGAGTACCTGGTGCACAAAGCTCGGCCAGCACAGGGCCACTAGGATACTTGGACACCTGAGAGGGCATCCTCCTCCCCTCCTTCTGTACCTTGCACCAGATACCAAATGTATAGTGAAAAACAAAACAAAACAAAAAACAGAAAGAACATAATTTCACTCTAGCAAACTATTCATAACCTCTAGTGCAATTCTCCTGCCTGGTAGCTTGGGATGAGGAGACACAGGTGCAGATTTTACACGATCATGGTGTGGAGGCAGATTTTGAAATAAATTCCTCATAGAATAATACTACCTCCTTGAACTACTGAGATAGGAGTTTCTAACTTTCATCTCCAGCTATCCTCTATCTTTATTTGAATGCTCATTTTCTTTACCTCCATACTGCCCAAGGTCCACTTTCACAGTCTTCTACCTGAATTATTGTGCTGGCCTTCTCATTGATCTGCAAACCTTCAGTCTCATCCCCACCCCAGTTCATTTCCAAAAGCAGTCATTTGAAGCACATATAATGGAGATTATGATTTAACAAACAAAATAAAAATGGGGTGCCTGAGTGGCTCAGTTGATTAAGCATCTGACTTCAGCTCAGGTCATGAACTCATGGTTCCTGGGCTCGAGCCCTGCATTGGGCTGGACAGCTCAGGGCCTGGGGCCTGCTTCAGAGTCTGTCTCCCTCTCTCCCTGCCCCTCCCCCTCCCCCACTCATGCTCTGTCTCTCTCACTCAAAAATAAATAAACATTAAAAGAAAAAATTTAAACAAACAAAATAAATCAAACAAAACTTTCAATAGCTCCTTACAGTTCTCTAATTTAACAACACACTCCTTACCTTGGCATTCATTGCTCTCATGATCCATCTCCAATTTACTATTCTTTTTTAATTTATTTATTTATTTTAAGGGGCGCCTAGGTGGCTCAGTCGGTTGAGCATCCGACTTCGGCTCAGGTCATGATCTCCCGGTCTGTGAGTTCGAGCCCCGCGTCGGGCTCTGTGCTGACAGCTCAGAGCCTGGAGCCTGTTTCAGATTCTGTGTCTCCCTCTCTCTGACCCTCCCCCGTTCATGCTCTGTCTCTCTCTGTCTCAAAAATAAATAAACGTTAAAAAAAATTAACATTAAAATTTTTTTTTAATTTATTTATTTTTGAGACAGAGAGAGAACAAGCAGAGGAAGGGCAGACAGAGAGGGAGAGAGAATTCTAAGCAGGCTGGGCAGAGTCCAAAAACTGTGAGATCATGACCTGAGCCAAAATCAAGAGTCAGATGCTTAACCAACTGAACCACCCAAGTGCTCCTCCAATTTACCATTCTAACCACTTCTGTTACATACCCATTACTCCTACTACACTGATAACTGTGCAACATATTTTCCTATACTCTCTTTATGGACTTTATTATCTATTTTATAGCTTTTACAGATTTTTTTGTGTGTCTGACTACCAGACCATGCTGCCTGATATAGAATCCTTGTCTGATTCAGCATGTGTTTCTCCCAGCATCTTTATAGCATTTACACATCAGAGGCACCCCCAAAAATACTTGTGGACAAAAATTGAGCTTGCTGTAGAAGTTTAACACCTTTGTCTCCAAGGTTTGCTAACCAAAATGTAAATGGTTCTTATAATAATCTACACTTCCTTGAGCCTTTGAGAGCCTTTTCTTAAAAAGGGTAGGGGTGGGGCATACTTACTGTAAAGCATTTGGAGAAGACAGAAAAGAAAATTTTTTTTTAATCTACACTACCCAAAGATAGCTGATATCTTAACATTTTATTGTATTTTTATTTTATCCATGTCTTTAAAAAATAGTTTTAACACAGTCTTCATACAATTTTAGGGGCAGTTTTGTTTCCAGTACATTATGACATAAACATTTTCCCTAGGTTATTAAAAATTCATGGGGTGCCTGGGTGGCTCAGTCGGTTGAGTGTCCGACCTCAGCTCAGGTCATGATCTCACAGTCTGTGAGTTTGAGCCCCCATCGGGCTCAGTGCTGACAGCTCGGAGGGGCCTGGAACCTGCTTCCGATTCTGTGTCTCCCTCTCTCTCTGCCCCTCCCCCACTAATGCTCTGTCTCTCTCTGTCAAAAATAAAAATAAACCTTAAAAAAATATTAAAAAAAAACTCATTGCAGGGGCACCTGGCTGGCTCAGTCAGTGGAGCATGGGACTCTTGATCCCGGGGTTGACTTTGAGTCCCATGTTGAGTGTAAAGATTACTTAAAAATAAAATCCTAAAGGGGCTCCTGCATGGCTCAGTCAGTTGAGCGTCTGACTTTGGCTCAGGCCATGATCTCACAGTTTGTGAGTTCAAGCTCATCAGGCCCACCTCTATCAGCACAGAACCCGCTTCAGATCCTCTGTCCTTCCCCCCGACCCCCTGGCCCATCCTCTGCTCATGCTCTCTCTTTCAAAAATAAATAAACATTAAAGAATAAATAAGTAAAATTCAAAAAAAAATTAAAATTAAAAACTCATTCCAAATATCACTTTGTAGCTGCATAATATTCTATTATAAAAATGTATCATTAGAGGGGCATCTGGGTGGCTCAGTCAGTTAAGGCTCTAACTTCGGCTCAGCTAGGGTCATGATCTTATGTTTGTGAGTCAAGACCCCCATTGGGCTCCTCCCTCACAGTGCTGGGCCTGCTTGGGATTCTTTCTCTCTCTCTCTCTCTCTCTCTCTGTCCCTTCTCCTTCCTCACTCCCCCCCTCCCCGCCCTCTCAAAATAAATAAACAAACTTAAAAAAATGTATCATTAGAGGGGCACCTGGGTAGCTCAGTCAGTTAAACCTTTGACTTCGGCTCTGGTCATGATCTCATGGTTTGTGAGTTGGAGCCCCAAATGGGGCTGTCTGTTGTCAGCACAGAGACTGCTTCAGATCCTCTGTTCACCTCTCTCTCTGCCCCTCCCCCACTTGCACTGTCTCTCTCAAAATGAATGAATAAACTTAAAAAAAAAAAAAAGAGGGGCGCCTGGGTGGCGCAGTCGGTTAAGCGTCCGACTTCAGCCAGGTCACGATCTCGCGGTCCGGGAGTTCGAGCCCCGCGTCAGGCTCTGGGCTGATGGCTCAGAGCCTGGAGCCTGTTTCCGATTCTGTGTCTCCCTCTCTCTCTGCCCCTCCCCCGTTCATGCTCTGTCTCTCTCTGTCCCAAAAATAAATAAACGTTGAAAAAAAAAATTAAAAAAAAAAAAAAAAAAAAAGAAAATGCATATCTTAAAAAAATGTATCCTTGGATCCTAAATTGTTTACTTTCAATACTGCAGATCATTATCATTATTATTTAAGTTTATTTACTTATTTTGAGAGTGCACACATGCACACACACGCGTGTGCAAACAGGGGGAGAGGCAGAGAGAGAGAGAGGGAGAGAGAGAATCCCAAGCAGGCTCCATGCTGACAGAGCCCTATGCAGGGGTTGATCCCAGGAACCATGAGATCATGACCTGAGCCAAAATCAAGAGTTGGACGTTTAAGTTTAACCGTGTCACCCAGGTGCCCCAGTACTGCAGATTATACTAAATCTTCATATTTAAGATTACTTTCTTATGATAGCTATCATGATAAGCAGAATTAGTTCTAGACAGATTCATTTTGAGACTTTTGATGAGTTTTGCCAAACTTTATTTCAGAGGCACCAAATCCTGTTTTTGCCACATCTTCACAAGCATTGAATATTAATATATTTGAAAACTTTCCAAATTTGGTAAGTAAAAATCAAAAATATTTGTGAATGTATACTTCGTGGAAGTATATCAAAAATCTTTGTGAATGGGGGTGCCCATTCGCTGATCTGCTGATAGCATAGAGCCTGCTTGGGATTCTCTCTCTTCCTCTCTCTGCCCTTCCCCCACTAGTGCAAAAGCGTGCACACACACACACACACACACTCAAAATATATAAATAAACATAAAAAAATACACTCCAGTTACAAAATAAGTAAGTCCTAGGGTTGTAATGTAATGTATTAACTCTAGTTAATAATGCTTTTGGTATATCTGAAAGTTGCTAAGAGAGTATATCTTAAAAGTTCTCATCACAAGGAAAAAAATTTATAATTAGGTGTGGTGATGGATGCTAACTAAACTTATTATAGTGATCATTTCACAATATATACATATATTGAATCATTATGTTATGTATCTGAAACTAATATAATGTTATATATCAGTTATATCTCAATAAAATTAAATCTTTGAGAATTGGTTGTTCATAAATCATGTTTTCTTTTTCGGTTTTTAGTATGGTTGAACCTTTCCTCCATGCTTTGTTATTCAATTGTATTTCCTTTGTGAATTGCCTGTTCATGTCTGTAACCTATTTTTCCTTTGGTGTTAATGCTTTTATTCCTGCAATCTCAGTCTTTTATACACATTCTTATGTTTTAGGAAATAGTTCATGTTCAGGGAAAGAACTGGAGATCATGAAAAACTAGGGGTGCCTGGGTGGCTCAGTTGGTTAAGTGTCCGACTTCAGCTCAGGTCGTGATCTCACAGCATGTAAGTTCGAGCCCCGCATCAGGCTCTGGGCTGTCAGCGCCGAGCCTGCTTCAGATCCTCTGTCTCTCTCTCTTTCAAAAATAGATAAAAATTAAGAAAAACTACCAGTATGTGACATAGAGAAAGTCATTTCCACTGTATACACCTCAAATCTGTACCCAAATCTACGTACTGAAATCTATAAGATGAGGGTGATGCATTAGAAGCTCTAAGAAGAGGAAAAGGCCAAGTGAATGGGGCTACCCTCCCAAACTCTTGCTTTCTTCTTTATCTAGAAGTGGTTCCTTTTTATCCATTGTTATACATATAATACAATAAATACACTATACAGACACACACACACACACACACACACACACATATTCCTAAAGTCCTTCCATCTCTAATGACCATGGATTCCTTTATTCTGCCATAGTAGACTATAACCAGTTAAAGAAAAATTCTGTGGTTGTTATTTCCATTTTACAGATGAAGAAACTAAGGCTTAGTCCAAGTGAATAAATGATTCAAGTCTGGCTAAGAGGAAGCCAGGCCTTCCAACTCTGGATACTTCTGCCTTGGTGAAAGTTTGGATTTGTTTCTTCAGCACTCTTACCACTCTGAGATTTAATGATTCTGAGTTTCTCAAGACTGTAATACTCTAGAATCCTAAGACTGTAACATCTCTGAACGCTCTAAAATCTAATTCTTGTGGAACAACTTACATCTTGTGGAGGATGAAGTTGTGGAATACCCCAGCTCTTAGCTATCTCTCCTCTACCTGCCCCACCTCCAACTGATTATTCACTTAAAGTTCCAAGTGTTTAAAAAGCCATTGGGGAAGGAGTGCCTGGGTGGCTCCGTCAGTTGTGACTTGGCGGGACTTGGACTCAGGTCATGATCTCGTGGTTCATGAGTTTGAGCCTCACATTGGGCTATGTGCTGACAGCTCAGAGCCTGGAGCATGTTTAGGATTCTGTCTCCCTCTCTCTTTGCCCCTCCCTGCTCACACTTTCTCTCTCTCTCTCAAAAATAAATATTTAAAAAAATGTAAAAAGCTCATTGGGGGAATATGAAAATTATGGCTCATTCATCCATGGAATAGTTTATACTATGCATATAATTAAAATGACAAAGAAAAATAGTATGTAACAACAATAGATAATTTTATGCAGCATTGTCCCAATTGTGTTAAAACAGATACACAGTTGAACAAAAAAAAGGAAGAATGACAAACTGTAATCTTGATCGACTTTGGTTGGTGGAGTAATAAACATTTTTGTTTTATCACAATCTTTTAAATTATGCGTATATTTTTATAATCAGGAAAAAATTGTTTTAAGTTAAAAAGCGTCAAGCCACACCTGGAGTCGTCAATTTGTCTCAGAGATGGGATGTTGAGATGAGTCATCTTAAAGGAGTGGGAGGGGACAGCTGGGCTTTGAGTAGGGCTGGCTTTGCAGGGGAGGGACAAGCACTGAATAGGGTGGAGACTGATCAACTCAGCTGGAATTCAAACCGGAAGCTCTGACGGTGGCATCCAACAGGGCAAAATCCAGCAGCAAAAGCTGGGGATAACGTGGCAACCACAACACGCGCTCAAGTCCAGCCTGGCCCAAGAACCAACCCCCCCCCCCCCCCCCCGCCATCCCTCACTGCCCTGCAGCCGACGCCCTCGCTAGTTCCGGCCCCTTGTCTCTCCCCACTGGTCCGTTGAAGCCCTTTGGTTTCCGGGGCCCGCCCCTCTGGGGCGCGAGAGAGGTGGGCAGCTCCCTCGCCCACTTCCACAGGGGCAGCCATGCTGAGAGTGGCGGGGCGGAGGAGGGTGGGGCTGTTGGCTCTATCCACTATCGCCGTACTCTCCCAGTGTTTCTCCGCCGCG
This sequence comes from Lynx rufus, assembly GCF_022079265.1. Lineage (NCBI taxonomy): Eukaryota > Metazoa > Chordata > Mammalia > Carnivora > Felidae > Lynx > Lynx rufus. The sequence continues at coordinate 58,287,381 of NW_025814897.1, forward strand.
CGCTTTGGAAACCCAAAGGAAAGAGTTGATTGATCGCTTGGGAGCTAGGCGCTTGTATGAAGTGCTCACGGCTCCCGCACTGCCTCCAGTTGCCTGGAGGCCGGGGGGTTTTAGTTTTCTAGAGATGATGTCATCATGAAGCCTTTCCAAGGTCCTAATGCCCGTGGTTAGGATCTCAGAACCATTGAAAATTAGAGATCCTTAGAGATAGGATGACCATATAATTTATTATCCAAACTAGACAGCTTTCAGAGCCTAAGAGGATACCATTAATAATTAACGATTGGTACAACAGTTGTAAGTGTGGGCTGTTCTGGAACTTAAATAAGCCACCCTACTTAGAGATTAACTGATTCTAGGACCAACTCTTTTTATTTTTATTTTTTCTTAATTGTGGAAAAATGTAAATAACAAAATTTTCCATTTTAACCCATTTTTTAAAAAGATTTTATTCTTTTGTAATCCCTACACCCAATGTGGGGCCTTAACTCACAATCCAGAGATCAAGAGTCGCCACTGACTGAGCCTGCCAGGCACCCTCCATTTTAACCATTTTTAAGCATACAATCCAGTGGCATTAAATTGATGGCGTTCACTTCACCATTATCTATTTCCAAAATGTTTCATCACCCTACATGGAAACTACCCAGTAAGTGATAACTCCCCATTGCCCCCTCCTATTAATCACTTTTCTGTTTCTTTGAATTTGCCTATTGATATTTCACATGTCCTAAGTGGAATTATGTGCTTTTGTCCTTTTGTTTTTGGCTTCTTTTAGAATCATGTTTTCAAGTTTCACCCATGTTGTAGCTCATATCAGTACTTCATTCTGTTTCATGGCTGAATAATACTACATTGTATGGATATACCATAATTTGTTTATTCGTTCATCAGTTAATGGACATTTGGTTGTTTCTACCTTTTGGCTATTATGAACGCAACTATAAACACTTTCATTCAGGTATTTGACTTTGTGCTTTCAATACTTTGGAGTATATAACTTGGGAATGGAATTGCTCGATCATATGGTAATTCTATGATACAAAGTTTTGAGGAACTGCCATGCTGTTTTCCATGGTAGCTGGACCACTTTATATCACCACCAGCAATGTTTGAGGGTTCCATTTCTCCATATCTTCACCAACACTTCTTATTTTCTGATTTTGTCTTTAATTTTTTTAATTTTAATTTTTTAATTTTTTTAATTTTTTAATTTTATGGCTATCCTGGTAGGTGTGAAAGATTATCTCATTGTAGTTTTGTTTTGCATTTACCTTATGACCAACGATGTTGAGCGTCTTTTCATGTGCTTATTAGTCATTTTTTATATCTTTTCGGGAGAAATTTCCATTCAAGTCCTTTGCTCATCTTTAAACTGTTGAGTTGTAGGAGTTTTTTTAATTTTTTTTTAAAAATTATTTATTATTATTATTGAAGTGTATGTAGGACTTCTTTATATACCCTGGATATATGGCTAGAAAATATTTTCTCCCATTCTGTGGATTGTCTTTTTACTCATTTGATAGTGGTTTTTTTTAAGCTTATTTATTATTTTGAGAGAGAGAAAGAGAGAGAGAGAGAGAGACAGAGTGTGAGTGGGGGAGGGGCAGGGAGAGAGGGAGACAGAATCTGAAGCAGGCTCCAGGTTCCCAGCTGTCAGCACAGAGCCCAACTCAGAACTCGAACTCTCGAACTGTGAGATCATGACCTGAGCCGAAGTCAGATGCTTAACCAACTGAGCCACCCAGGTGCCCCTGATAGTGTTTTTTTTTAATGCACAAAAGTGTTTTATTTTAGTCAAGTCCAATTTATCTATTTATTCTTTTCTTGTCTGTGCTTTTGGTGTCATATTTAAGAAACTATTGCCAAATGCAAGATCATGTGGCCCATCTCATTTTACAGATGGAGAAAATTGAAATGTACAGGGAGAAAGCCTGAGCACACAAGGTCACTGGAAGTTAATAACAGCTAGGCCTGAACTCTAGCATTCTATTCACAACCAGTGATAAATAAAAGAAAACACACACTTAAAGTTATTTAGTGGAGTTTTGTCTTCAATAAGACAACATAATAGATTAGAATCTTCAGAACAACTTTGCTCCTAGTCTAAACAGAGAAGGCTGTATGTAAAGATCAAATTATTATGACAGTAGACAACTCTGAGTGGATAATATAGGGGTCAGTATTAAACAAAGAAATGAAAGTTGATGTCTTTGATAAAGAAACAAATAGGATCCTGGCTCACTTCAGGACATAACATCTATAGAATGCACTTTACTTCATAGCCTGGAATACTAGGATTTTAGAAATCTAAATCTTTCCTGGCTGAGCTACCTGAGAGGCTTTCTACTGAAGCCAAAAGCCAAAACGTCAATTTCACTTTCATTTTTTCACCAGTGTATATTAAAAGAAATTCCCTTCTAAAAGTTGGCTTTTTATTTATTTATTTTTAAGTTTATTTATTTTCAGAGAGAGAAAGAGAGAGACTGGAGATCTCACGAACTGTGAGATCATGACCTGAGCAGAAATCAAGTATCTGATACTTAACTAACTGAATCACCCAGGCACTACCAAAAGTTGTCTTTTTAAAAATATTAGGCACACATGTCTGAAGTTTAAATTCCTTTTATTCAACAAATATCTACAGATCACTTTAAATCTATTAGCTTCTTTATTCTTATATTATCAATTAATTTGTAAAGTAAGTACTGGCAATTTCTCTTTCTCTGACATTTACATGGTATACCCTGTTAGAACTCGAACAAGGCTAGTCCCATCATATATCCAAGTCAGGATGAATGTGGTGTGTAGGTAATGCCCATGCTTCCCCATAACATTCATTTCTGGACATTTTTAAATAGCATCATTTTTTTCCTTCAAGACTATAAGCTTTGGTAGAGGAGCAGTTAATTAGAAATCAGAAAGGGAGGAGGGAGGAATTCTCAGAACCTGTCCTAAACAAAGTAAGTGGTAATGGTGGTGGGGTCATTGACATATTATGATGTGCTTTTAAAAAGAATATGGATGCTTTTACTTTTGGAAACTTAAAAAAATATTTGTGTCTAAAATAGAAACTGCATTCACTCAGCATTTAGTTTTATAAGTGGAGAAATTACCAATAATAATATCTCCCTCTCTTAAATCTTTCTACCAATCTTCCTACCTCTTGAGCCAATCTTCTATTAGAATCAGCTTTAAAAATAAACTAATCTGAAAGAAAAGTGTATATAAATATGATTTTTTACCTGCAGAGCATATCTCTTCGCAGGAACATAAAAAGACATAATAATTATCTGTAGAGAATTTTTCTGCAGAGAATTATAGGGAATATTTTATTCTATCCTCTCTATAAAATGAGACCATTATAGTATAACATGTTTTCTAGTTCACTCTCGGATGACCATGTGGGATCCCTTGGTTTTCAGACTAGAGCAGTTTCACTACTAAGGAGAGAAGCCCTTAGCTAGTCTATGTGGCTGCAAAATCTGATTTCTTACTAAAGGTTTGTTAAAAACAAGACAACAGGCCCCAATGGAGTCACTTAATGCTAAGCTCTGTGCCACCAAACTGAGGCTTAACTTAGAGTGTTGGCTCTCCCCAAAATGAAATCTTAAACCAGTCAATCAAACATTGCCTAATCAGCACTAGTTAAGTCATCTACCTGATAGACCCTTGCCATCCCCTAAAGGAAAGTGTCCTTGGCATAACCAGTCCTCTTTTTTGTCTAGTATAACTTCCTTTCTCCACTCCTATAAAAGTCTTTCATTTTGTACAGCTCCTCAGAGCTACTTTCTGTGTGCCAGATTGGATGCTGCATGATTCATGAATCATTGAATAAAGCCAATAAAGTCTTTAAAATTTACTCAGTGAAATTTTGTTTTTCAACAGGTTACCCATATTTAGAGTTGCCAGAATTAGCAAATAAAAATAGGGATGCCCTGTTAAATTTGAATATAAAATTTTAAGTCAAATTTAATTTGGCATACTATATTTTATCTGGCAATGCAATCTATAATATACCAATATTACACATTTATTATTTCAATGTCTTTTTTTAATGCTTATTTATTTTTCAGAGAGACAGCTAGAGAGAGAGAGAGAGAGAGAGAGAGAGAGAGAGAGAGACCGTGAGGGGGGGGAGGGGCAGAGAGAGAGGGAGACACAGAATCTGAAGCAGGTTCCAGGCTCCAAGCTGTCAGCACAGAGCCCGATGTGGGGCTAAAACCCACAAACCTTGAGATCATGACCTGAGCTGAAGTCTGGCACTTAACTGACTGAGCCACCCAGGTACCCCTATTTCAATGTCTTTATTGAACACCACTACAGTAAAACATTGGATTAGGCTTTGTAGGTCAAATGAAGGTAAAATTTGTGTCCTCAAAAATTTATAATTATTGGAAGATATAAGTCAGGACACTGAAATTACATATAAGCAAACAAAAACTACATGTATAATATGTATAATAATATTTCTACAAAGTGCTGTTAATCTGTGTGTAGTTTGTTTCTTTGAATTTTGAATACTGATCCCTTCCAGCATTTGTATTTATAAGGGCAAGAGAGTACACCGTCTGTAGTCAAGCTCTGTCTTGGAATCAGCATGGCTTTTGCCTGTTCCTTGCTATTGAAGCATAAATATCTGGTATGAAACAGGATTGATCAATATTTTAATTCTCTGTATAGTAAAATGGAAAGCTAGAGAACGACTTACTCTTTTTTCATTTAAATCTCAAATGTGCTTTATCTTAATTTGTGATTGATATTTAATCAATAGTAGTTTGTTATACTTGAACTTTTGTTTTTCTTTCGGGTAGAAATTTAATGGAATTTAATGATCCCTAAACAAATACTTAAGAAGGTGGTGCTTAAAGAAACCTTGTTAAAAATCTTTTTGGGGGCATTTGTGCTCTCTCTCTCTCTCTCAAAAATAATAAGCATTAAAATTTTTTTTAATTTAAAAAAACTTTTTGTTTTTAATATATATTTTTAAAAGTTTATTTACTTTGAGAGAGAGAGAGAGCACATGTGGGGAAGGGGTAGAGAAAGGAGAGAGAGAATCTCAAGCAGGCTCGGTGCATTCAGCACCGAGCCTGATGCTGGGCTCGAACTCACAGACTGTAAGATTATGACTTGAGCTGAAACCAAGAGGGGGATGCTTAACTGACTGAGCCACCCAGGCACTCCAAAACCTTGTTAAAAGTCTTAAAGGGGCACCTGGGTGGCTCAGTCCGTTAAGCATCTGACTTTTGATTTCAGTTCAGGTCATGATCTCACAGTTGGGTTTTGTGGGATGGAGCCCTGGGTGGGGCTCTGTGCTGATGGCGTGGATCCTGCTTGGGATTCTCTCTCTCCCTCTCCCTTTCTGCCCCTCCCCAACTCACACATGCAAGTATATGCTCTCTCTCGCTCTCTCTCTCTCTCTCAAAATAAAAAAACATGCAAAAAATCTTAGAAAACAGCAGGGGGAGGGGGCATCTGGATGGCTCAGTAGATAGTATGACTCAATCTCAGGGTTGTGAGTTTGAACCCCGTGTTGAGTATAGAGATTACTTAAAAATAAAATCTTGGGGCGCCTGAGTGGCTCAGTCGGTTAAGTGTCAGACTTTGGCTCTGGTCATGATCTCACAGTTCATGAGTTCAAGTCCCATATCAGGCTCTGTGCTGACAGCTCGAAGCCTAGAGCCTGCTTCAGATTCTGTGTCTTTCTCTCTCTCTGCCCCTCCCCTGCTCACGCTCAGACTTTCTCCGTCTCTCTCAAAAAATAAATATTTAAAAATAATAATAAAAAGTAGGGGCACCTGGCTGGCTCAGCTGGTTAAAGGTACAACTTTGACTCAGGTCATGATCTCGAAGCTTGTGTGTTCCAGCCCCATGTCGGGCTCAATGCTGACAGCTCAGAGCCTGGAGCCTGCTTCGCATTCTGTGTCTCCCTGTCTCCCCCTCCCCGTTTGTGCTCTCTCTCTCACTCTCAAAAATAAATAAATAAACATAAAAAAAATAATAGTGATAATAAATAAAATCTTAAGGGGCGCCTGGGTGGCTCAGTCGGTTAGGCATCAACTCTTCATTTCGGCTTAAATCATGATTTCGGCTCAGGTCATGATCTCACAGTTCATGAGTTCAAGTCCCTCATTGGGCTCTGCACTGACAGTGGGGAGCCTACTTGAATTTCTCTCTCTGTCCCTCACCCCCACGTGCATGCTTTCTGTCTCTCTCTCATAAATAAATAAAGAAACATTAAAAATTTTAAGAATAGAATCTTTAAAAAAAAAAAAGAAACCTTGTAAGTCCTTGGCAACTGATGGATTGTTTTGTAATGTGAGTAATTTAATTCCCTAATTTATGAGTTTATAAGGAAAATGGGTTAGTAGTTTAGATACTAATGTTAAGTTTTCCATAAAATACTATAAAAGGGATGGTATTCCAAGGTGGGAGAGAGTGACATCTGTAATTGTTTTTTCTTTATTTTTTTCATCTCTCTCCTCCAAATGATAGTAACTATCTATTGAGTTTTTTCTCTGTATAGGCTAAATGCTCTACAGGCATTACTAATTTAATTCTTATGGAGAAAACAAGGCTAGAGAGATTAGAGATGTGATCTAATATTTTTGGAGGCTATCTGGTGACCTTGGAAACATTGACAACAGAAAGCACAACAGCATACATTTTTTTTTCCCCTTAGGTGAACAGTTTTATTTTATTTTTTTAATATTTATTTTTAAGAGAAAGAGAGAGAGAGAGTGCATGAGCAGGGGAGGGTCAGAGACAGAGGCTCTGAAGCAGGCTCTGTGAGACCAGACAGAGAGCCTGACGTAGGGCATGGACCCACAAATCGTGAGTTCATGACCTAAGCCTAAGTCCGACACTCAACCAAGTGAGCCACCCAGGATACGCCTTAGATGAACAGTTTTAAAGCACTCAATTCCGAATGGAGAGATTTGGGTTAAATATTAGGAAAAACTTCCTCATACTGAGGAACTGGAATGAGAGTGGAGAGATTTTCTTCACTATATATACTGAAAAATCAGCTGAATCATATATGCCTAGAGGCTGATAGAGATGAAAAAGCCCTATTGATACTCTCATGGCTCAGTAATTCTGGGAAAAGAGTTTGCCTAGAGACCAAGGAGGGGAACTTAATCTGCTGTGTTTTGCTTTCTTTGTAGCTTCAGCTCTATCTCCACTTACTGTGGAAACTTGTACTAAATTTCTACTACTTCAATTTGTACTTCTAAAAGAAAAAGTAGTAATTATTTACCTATAATTATTTGGATTCTTACTTCCAATGGAATATGCCTACAACTAAACTCACTATCTTTCTCTTTTTCTTGATCTGTATGCCTCTTTAGTTGCTGCCTGTTTTCTTTCCTCCTCTTAAAAACCAAATTCCTTCAATGAGTCTTCACTTCTTGTTGCTATTACTTAATCTCCCATGTCCTCCTAAATCCAAATCTGGTTTTTGTTTTTCTCACGCCATTGAAACTTCTCTGACTTAGGCCACTGGTGACTCTTTAAAAAAAAAATCCACTTTACTAATATATAATTTACATATGATAAAAATCACTCATGTTGAGTGCACAGTAATCCACTGATTTTTAGTCAAAGAATTGTACAATCATCATCACAATCCAATTTTAGTACATTTTTATCACCCCAAAAGACTCCTGTGCCCATTTTCAGCCATTCATCTTTTGAGAGCAGTTTCAAAGAATGATTTTCAGTCTACAACATAGGTGTTTGCTCTGATGCACTTGGTGTTGCTAACCACACCTTTCCTTTTGCAACTTTCTCTTCCCTTCTTTTCTGATCACCACTCTCTCCTGATTTTCCACCTAACTTTCTGGTATTTCTTCACAGATTAGTTTCTCTGGCTTTATTTTATTTTTATTTTTATTTTTTAAGTTTTTAGTTATTTTAGAGAGGGAGAGACAGAGAGAGACAGACCATGAGTGGGGGAGGAGCAGAGAGAGAGGGAGATACAGAATCTGAAGCAGGCTCCAGGCTCTGAACTATCAGCACAGAGCCCGACATGGGGCTTGAACTCACGAATCAAGAGACCTGAGCCGAAGCTAGATTCTTAACCGACTGAGCCACCCAGGCACTCCATTTTCTCTGCCCTTAAATACTGTTATTCCAGAGGATTCTCTCCTGAACTCTCAGCGTATACTCTACTTAGGTAATCACATCCATCCTCATGACTACAATCACCACCTGTAAAGTGATGACTCCTAAATCTGTACTTCTAGCTTGGACTTGAGTTCTGAGCTCCAGACTAGTATAGTATAGTATAGTATAGTATAGTAGCAAAAAGACTTATCACCAACAGTGAGTCTTTTCTTGGGCTCGGGTTATAATAAAATGTACATAGAAAAGTCATCAAAATAGGACGTAAATCCTATTCTTCTTGGAGGAGGAAATTACAATTCACCCATATGTAATTAAGTTTCAAAGTGGTCGATGAAATATGAAATATATGTATGATCTCTGAAGTCTATAAACAGTAATACACTCTTCTTAACAGATCTTGTAAATTAGTTTTAACGTACCTGCATCTCTATTCCTTACTTTATTCTAACTTATTTTATTTTATATTTTAGTTTAGTTTAGTTTAGTTTAGTTCAGTTTTACATAGCTTTCTGACCAGGAGATTGATATAAACCTGAGAGCAGGAACCAAATGTTTTTTTTTTTTTTTAATTTTTCAAAATTACATATTTATTTATTTTTTTTAGAAGGATCATGTGATTTATTTTTTTTTCCTTTTTTTTTTTATATATGAAATTTATTGACAAATTGGTTTCCATACAACACCCAGTGCTCATCCCAAAAGGTGCCCTCCTCAATACCCATCACCCACCCTCCCCTCCCTCCCACCCCCCATCAACCCTCAGTTTGTTCTCAGTTTTTAACAGTCTCTTATGTTTTGGCTCTCTCCCACTCTAACCTCTTTTTTTTTTTTTTTTTTTCCTTCCCTTCCCCCATGGGTTCCTGTTAAGTTTCTCAGGATCCACATAAGAGTGAAACCATATGGTATCTGTCTTTCTCTGTATGGCTTATTTCACTTAGCATCACACTCTCCAGTTCCATCCACGTTGCTACAAAAGGCCATATTTCATTTTTTCTCATTGCCACGTAGTATTCCATTGTGTATATAAACCACAATTTCTTTATCCCTTCATCAGTTGATGGACATTTAGGCTCTTTCCATAATTTGGCTATTGTTGAGAGTGCTGCTATGAACATTGGGGTACAAGTGCCCCTATGCATCAGTACTCCTGTATCCCTTGGGTAAATTCCTAGCAGTGCTATTGCTGGGTCATAGGGTAGGTCTATTTTTAATTTTCTGAGGAACCTCCACACTGCTTTCCAGAGCGGCTGCACCAATTTGCATTCCCACCAACAGTGCAAGAGGGAGGAACCAAATGTTTTAATGCTTTGTCCTTCCAGTAGGAAAACACAGTGCTTGGTACATAGTGCTTTGGTACAGGCAAAAGTGTTTGTAGAATAAATGAACAAATGAATGTATGGGAAACGAGCATACCTGAAACTGAACTGATGTGTTAGTGTAGTGAACATTGGTGGTGGGCTGCAAAATGTCATTTTCAATCTTTTCCCCTTTATAACAAAATTATAGTTTTATTACAATAATCTGTCTCCTTCCACAAAGTCATATACTTTTGTATTTGTCATAGTAATCCCATTTCTCTTGCCAGTGACAGATTTAGGATAGGTATATGAAGATATTCTGGTCAGTGAGCTGTAATAGGGAATCTGCTGGGGGGATTCTGGGGAAAGTTTTTCACTTCTAAATAGAGATACATCGAGCCATCTTCTCTCTTTGGACTTTATAGTGTCTAGATGTGTCAACCTGAACTATGACATCCATCTTGTCATTATTGGAGAAGCCAGTGTCTAAAGAAAAAGTCCATATACTGAAGAAAACAGAGCAAAGACAGAAGAACCTCGTCATTGCAGACATTGCTAGGCAGAAATTAACCAAATCTGAAGCTTCCCTAGCTTGGAACCTCTTAATGTGATTTGCCCTATTATTTAAGCTATTTAGAATTGGATTTTCTTTCCTCTGAAGGATTCCTAACTGACAATGTTAGTAAATGAATAACAAAGCAAACAACCTGTGCCTTTTTTTTTTTTCCTCTCTCATCAGACTACAGTGGAGTGTGGACAAAGGGCACATATCAACCCTGTTGTCTGTATTGGAATACAGCTGCAGTGTAGATGTTCTTTCAAGCCTCTTCTGGAAAGACTGTTTATACACTAACCTTGATAATCTCAAGATCTGGGCAACAAAAACAACAATTTAGGATCTTACTTTTTCTGATGAAAATAATGAGACTTTTCAGCCTGGCTCTACTATGCAATGCTGACATTTTCAGCACAAGGGAACAGTCTTAATAGTAATAATTTTCAGGAGGGGCGCCTGGGTGGCGCAGTCGGTTGGGCGTCCGACTTCAGCCAGGTCACGATCTCGCGGTCCGGGAGTTCGAGCCCCGCGTCGGGCTCTGGGCTGATGGCTCAGAGCCTGGAGCCTGTTTCCGATTCTGTGTCTCCCTCTCTCTCTGACCCTCCCCCGTTCATGCTCTGTCTCTCTCTGTTCCAAAAATAAATAAACGTTGAAAAAAAAAATTTAAAAAAAAAAAATAATAATTTTCAGGAGACTTGAAGACATATATTGACACTGGTTATATACATAATATATATAGTATATAATTATACACATCTTTATATATAAAAGATAATTATATATAACATATTATATTATTATAATATTTTTATACAAGTTTCAGAACTTTTACCTTTTCTACTCCCCTTCCATCTACTCAAATTCTGCTATTATGCCGAGATGCAGCTGAGATTTCATCCTTGTCATAAATATAATGTATCATGAGGTAACCTCTCTTTTCTCTAATCTCTTAATTGCCTTAGTACTTTATTTGGACATGCAATGCTTTGTGAGATCTCTGTTTATTGTTTTAAAATGTTGTTCGAATCTTTATTAAACTTTTATTTTAATTGAAATTTAAAAAACTATTTTATTTTTATTCCAGTATAGTTAACATTTAAGCTTTTCATATGTCTTTCCTTTTCAACTTCATTTTAAGTTCCACAATGGCTGAATACATGTCAAAGTATCCTCACACAAGTATCTCATCTATTAGTTAATAAATTGTCGAATTATTTTTTGACAATTTTAATAAACTGTCAATTTAATTTTATTCTTAATAATTATTTATTTTTGAGAGACAGACAGAGAAACAGAGCACGAGTGGAGAAGGGCAGAAAGACACAGAATCCGAAGTAGGCTTCAGGCTCTGAACTTGTCTGCACAGAGACTGACATGGGGCTCAAACTCACAAACCGTGAGATCATGACCTGAGCTAAAGTCGGTGGCTTCACTGACTGGGCCACCCAGTTGCCTCTAAATTGTCAATTTATTAAATTATCAAATAAACAAAATGATTGTTTATTTTTTATTGTCAATTTTTAATTTAAAATGTTAAGAATGTGTAGAGAGAAGAGATTTGGCAAAGGAGTTAGAAATCTCATTAGAAATGTACTTTGTATTTTGTTGCTAAGAACTAAACAGATTTCTTTGATTACAAAAATATCCTTCCTTTACATCCTAAATTATATAATAATTCAGTGGTAATAGGTATAGAGAATCAAATAAAATAGGATTTGTTTAATTTTTGTAATTTATATATATACATAAATTTGTATATACATATTTTATATTTATTTATTTATTTATTTATTTTCAACATTTATTTATTTTTGGGACAGAGAGAGACAGAGCATGAACGGGGGAGGGGCAGAGAGAGAGGGAGACACAGAATCGGAAGCAGGCTCCAGGCTCTGAGCCAGCAGCCCAGAGCCCGATGCGGGGCTCGAACTCACGGACCGCGAGATCGTGACCTGGCTGAAGTCGGACGCTTAACCGACTGTGCCACCCAGGCGCCCCAACATTTATTTATTTTTTGAGAGACATAGAGAGACCTAGCACAAGTTGGGGAGGGGCAGAGAGAGAAGGAGACACAGAATCCGAAGCAAGCTCCAGGCTCCGAGCTGTCAGCACAGAACCTGACACCGGGCTTGAACTCACAAACCGTGAGATTGTGATCTGAGCCAAAGTTGGATGCTGAACAAACTGAGTCACCCAGGCACCCCCAATTTTTGTTATTTTTAACAAGTTTTTATTTATTTATTTATTTCTGAGAGAGAGAGGGAAAGAGAGAGCAGGGGAGGGGCAAAGAGCAGGACAGAGAGAGAATCCCAAGCAGGCTCTGCACTGTCAGCACAGAGCCCAATGTGAGGCTCAAACTCATGAACTATGAGAACATGACCTGAGCAGAAACTGGATGCTTAACCGACTGAGCCACCCAGGTGCCCCTGTTTCAGTGTTTACATGAAGTTGATGTCCAAACTGTTTTCTCTCCCCCCTCCTCAGCACAAGGCACATTGCTTTGTGTTTCATTTGTACATAGTAAATGTTGAAACACATTAAACAACGTATACAGACTTGGGATTAGGTTCATGGATATTTATTGTACTGTTATTTTTTTAATAGACTATTTTTTAGAGCACATTTATGTTCATAGCAAAAGTGAGATGAAGATACAAAAGTTCTTTAAGAATCTCCTGCCCCAACCCATGCATAGCTTCCCCCATTATCAATACTCTCCACTAGAATGGTACATATATTAGGATTGATGAACCCATATTGATACATTATTGTCACCCAAAGACCATGGTTTACACCAGTGTTCACTCTTGGTGTTGTACATTTTCTGAATTTGGACAAATGTATAATGATATATATCTACCATTTTAATATCATACAGAGTAATTTCAGTGCCCTAAAATTATCTCTTCAACCCTTCCTCTCTGAACCCCTGACAACCACTGATCATTTTACTGTCTCCATAGTTTTGATTTTTCCAGAAACATGAATATTTAACATAAACATCCAGTTAACATGAACATTAAAACCCCTTTTTCATCCTACCTTCGATTAGGATAAAGAAGAAGGGTTGCATAGATGGCTTAGTCAGTGGAGCATACAACTCTTGATCTCGGGGTTGTGAGTTTGAGCTCCCCGTTGTGTGTAGAGGTTACTTAAAAAATTTTTTTTAATAAAGAAATAAGAAAGAAGAAACCATACCTGTGACAATGCTTCTGTATAACATAAACTATTGTACTTATGTTTACTTTTTTAATTGAAAGATGATTCACATATCATAACATTCACCCTTCTAAAGTGTATATAGTTCAGTGGTTTGTATTGATTCACAATGTTGCACAGCCATCACCACTATCTAATTCCAGATCTTTTCATCATCCCCAAAAGGAAAAGCTAATATGAGGCCTTTTGCATCCAGGTTCTTAGCATGTTTTCAAGGTTTATCCATGTTGTTTTATGTATCAGCACTTCATTCCTTTTTGTGGCTAAATAATACTCCATCATATGGATATATCTGATTTTGTTTACCCGTTCATCAATTGATAGAAATTTGAGTTGTTTCTGCTTTTTGGATATTAAGAATAATGCTCCTGTGAACCTTAGTGTGCAAGTTTTTGTGTGGGCATATGTTTCTAATTCTCTTGGATGTATACCTATAAGTACAATTGTTGAGTCATATGGTAACCATATGTTTAAGATTGTGGGGAAGTACCAAACTGATTTCCAAAGTGGTTGCACCCTTTTATATTCCCAAAAGTAATGTATGAACATTTGAATTTCTCTACATTAATTCTAATTCTTGTTTTCTGGGTTTTTTTTTTATTATAGCCACTCGTAAGGTGGTATCTCATTATATTTTTGTATTTGCATTTCTCCAATAGCTAATTATATTGAATGTATTTTCATGTGGTTATTTGCCATTTATATGTCTTCTTTGGAGAAGTGTGTGTTCAATTCTTTGTCCATTTTTAATTGGGTTGTCTTTTTATTGTTGAGTTATAAAAGTTCTTTATATATTCTTGGGGCACCTGGATGGCTAAGTCAGTGGAGCATGTGATCTTGACCTTGGGGTTGTGAATTCCAGTCCCATGTTGGGTATAGAAATTACTCAAAAAATAAAATAAAATCTTTTTAAAAAAAATTCTTTAGGGGTGCCTGGGTGTCTCAGTCGGTTAAGTGTCCGACTTCGGCTCAGGTCATGATCTCACAGTTTGTGAGTTCGAGCCCTGTGTCAGGCTCTGTGCTGACATGTTGGAGCCTGGAGCCTGCTTCAGATTCTGTGTCTCCCTCTCTCTCTGTCTCTCTGTGTCTCAAAAATAAACATTAAAAAAAAAGTTTAAAAAAGTTCTTTATATATTCTGGATACTAGATATTTATCAGATCTATGATTTGTAAATATTTTCTCCATTCTGAGTGTTATCTTTTCACTTTCTTGATAGTACTCTTTGGTGCATAAAAGTTTTAAATTTTAATGTTAATGTATCTATTCTTTCTTCATTGCTTGTGCTTTTGGTGTCAGATCTAAAATATCATTCTAAATCTAAGATCATACAGATTTACACCTATATTTTCTTCTAAGAGTTTTATAATTTTAGCTCTTACTTTTAAGTCTTTGATCCATTTTTAATTAATCAATTATTTATTTGTTTATTTTAAAGTAATCTCTACTCCCAACATGGGGCTTGAACTCACAACCCTGAGATTAAGAGTCACATGCTCTACCAACTGAACCAGCCAGGGGCCCCTTTTTAATTTTTTTGATTATATATATATATATATATATATATATATATATATACAATCTGTATATAATGGATATACAGTTGTCCAAGCACCAATTTTTGAAAAGACCATACTCTTTTCCTGTAAGTTGTCTTGGCACCATGTTGTAAATCAATTGACCAGAAATGTGTAGGTTTATTTCTGGATTCTCAATTTGATTCCATTGATTTATGTGTGTATCCTTATGCTAGTACTACAGTCTTGATTGTTTTGGCTATTCTGGGTCCTTTGAATTTCTGTGTGAGTTGCAGAATTAGCTCATCAATTTCTACCAAAAAACCCAGCTGATATTTGGCTAGGGAATGCATTGAATCTGTGATCAATTTGGAGAGTATTTCCATCTTAACAGTATTGAGTATTCCAATCCATGAACATGGGAACTCTTTCCATTTATTTAGGTCTGCTTTAATTTTTTTCAGTTCTTTAATTATTGTGTCATTTTCAATGTAAATATCATGCATTTCTTTTGTAAATTTGTTCCTAAATATTTTATTCTTTTTTGGTGCTATTATAAGTAGAATTGTTTTCTTAACTTCACTTTCTATTGCTCATTGCTATCTATAGAAATACAATTGATTTCTGGGGCGCCTGGGTGGCGCAGTCGGTTAAGCGTCTGACTTCAGCCAGGTCACGATCTCACGGTCCGTGAGTTCGAGCCCCGCGTCAGGCTCTGGGCTGATGGCTCAGAGCCTGAAGCCTGTTTCCGATTCTGTGTCTCCCTCTCTCTGCCCCTCCCCCGTTCATGCTCTGTCTCTCTCTGTCCCAAAAATAAATAAACGTTGAAAAAAAAAATTAAAAAAAAAAAAAAAGAAATACAATTGATTTTTGTATATTTATTTAGTATTCTGCAACCTTATGGAACTAACTTACAATTAGGTCTAGTTGTGTGTGTGTGTATGTGTGAAGCCTTAGGATTTGTATATACAAGGTGATGTCATCTGCAAAAAGGGATATTTTCTCCTTTCCAATCTCTATGCATTTTATTTCTTTTCCTTCTCTAATTGGTCTGACTAGAACCTCAAATACAAAGTTGAATACAAGTGGTGAGAGTGGATATTCTTGTTCCTGATCTTAGGTTGAAAGTGTTCCATTTTTCAGTATGTATGATGTTAACTTTGGGGTTTTCACAAATGCACTTTGCCAGGATGAGGAAGTTCCTTCCTTTACTAGTTGAGTGTTTTTTTCATTACAGGGTGTTGGATTTTGTCAAATGTTTTTTCTGTATCTGTTGAGATGATAACGCATTTTTGTGTTTTGTTCGGTTCGTACGGTATAATATGTTCATTGATTCTCATAGGATAAATATCACTTGGTCATGGTGCATAATCCTTTTTATATGCTTCTGGATTAGGTATGTTAGTATACTCTTGAGGAATTTTGTGTCTATATTCATAAGGAGTATTGGTCTGTAGTTTACTTTTTTTTCTTTTGGTGTCTTTGTGTAGTTTCAGTAACAGGTTAATACTGGCCTCATAGAATGAGTTGGGAAGCATTACCTTATCTACTTTTTGGAAGAATTTTTAAAGGATTAGTATTAATTCAAATTTAAATGTTTGGTAGAATTCACCAGTGTAGACATCCAGTTCCTGGAAAGTTTTTTTTTAAATTATTATATTTTTATTTTGGATGAATGATAATCAGGTTTGGTTTTTTTTTACTTTTTTTTTAATGTTTATTTATTTTGAGAGAGAGACAGACAGACAGACAGAGAGCAAGATGGATAAGGGCAGAGAGAGCCGGAGACACAGAATCTGAAGCAGGCTCCAGGCTCTGAGCTATCAGCACAGACCCCAACTTGGGGCTGGAACTCATGCACCATGAGATCATGACATGAGCTGACATCAGGCACTTAACGGACTGAGGTCTCCAGCGCCCTGATAATCAAGTATTTTTAATCAGATACACAATTCTTTTTTTTTTTAAGTTTATTTATATATTTTTCAAGAAAGAGAGAGAGTGCGAAGGAGGGGCAGGGAGAGAGGGAAAAAGAGAGAATCTCGAACAGGCTCCACACTTCTAGTGCAGAGCCCAATGTGGAGCTCAAACCCAGGAACTGTGAGATCATGACTCCAGCTGAAACCAAGACTTGAACATTTAACCAACTGTGCCATCCAGGTGCCCCTGGAAAATGTTTTGATTACCAATTCTTTCTTTTTACTTGTTAAAGATGTATTCAGATTTCTTTTTGGGTCAGTTTTGGTAGTTTATGGGTTTTTTGTTTGTATGGTTGTTGTTGTTGTTTCTGGAATTTGATCATCTCGTCTGGGTTATCTAATTTGTAGTCATTTAATTCTTCATAGTATCCCTGTATAATCACTTTTATTTCTCTATTGTTGGTAATAATGTCCCCTCTTTCACCCTGATTTTAGTAATTTGAGTCTTTGCTTCCTCTCTCTGTTTCTCTCTGGTTCAATCTAGCTGAAGGTTTATACATTTTGTTAAACTTTTCAAAGATTAACTTTTGGTTTACATTGATTTTCTCTGTGGTTTTGCTATTCTTTATCTCATATGTTTCTGCTCTAATCTTCGTTATATTCTTTCTTCTGCTTTTTTGTTTGTTCTTTTAGTTTATTAAGGTGGAAGTTTAGGCCATTGATTTGTGGTCCTCTTTCTTTTTAACATAGGCATTTATAGTTTAAAATTTTTCTTTAAGTACTGCTTTTCCTGCATCCCAGAAGGTTTGGTGTGTTGTGTTTTTCTTTAATTCATTTGAAAATATTTTCTAATTTCCCTTGTGCTTTCTTCTTTGACCTATTGATTACCTAGGAGTGTAGTGTTTAACTTCCACATATGTGTGGATTTCCCAAATTTCCTTCTGTTATTGATGTTTAAAGTTTTTTTTTAAGTTTATTTATTTATTTAAGCAATCTCTACAACCAACATGGAGCTTGAACTCATGACTCATATCAAGAGTCGCACACTCTTCCTACTGCGCCAGCCAGACACCCCTGTTAATTGATTTTTAATTTCATTACATTGTAGTTAGAGAACATATTTTGTATGATTTTAATAGTTTCAATTTATTGAGACTTTGTTTTATGGCCTAAGATATGATGATAGGCCATATCTTAGGCCATAAAGATAGGCCTATCTTAGGCCATGTGTATTTGTTGCATCCATGTTGAAAGTAGGGTATTAAAGTCCAACTATTATCGTTGAATTGTCTATTTCTCCCTCAATTCTGTCAGTTTTTGCTTCATATATTATTAAATCTTCATGTATTATTAGGTCCATATATCTTTATTAGTGTTATGTCTTCTTGATGGGCTGATGCTTTTACCATTATAAAATATGCTTCTTTGTCTCTAGTAACATTTTTTATCTTAATTAGTAATAATTTATGTAAATATTTAATATACAGTCAACTCTACATTTAAATGTATGCCCTCTTAATATAGGAGTAAATGATGCAGTCAAGTAAAAATTATAAGTTCCTTTTTTAAAAATGTTTATTTATTTATTTTAAGAGAGAGAGAGAACAGCAAGGGAGGGGCAGAAAGAGAGGGAGAGAGAGAATCCAAGCAGGCTCCACACTGTCAGTGCAGAGCCCAATGTGGGGCTTGATCTCATGTAGCATGAGATCATGACTGAGCTGAAATCAAGAGTCAGAAGCTTACCTGACTGAGCCACTCAGGCACCACAAAAATTATAAGTTCTAAAGATTATTGATGGTATTTGCTCATTTTATTATTTTTTATGCATTTATTTTTTATTTTTAAATATTTATTTATTTTGAGAGAGCGAGAGTGCAAGCAAGCAGGGGAGGGGCAGAGAGAAAGAGAGAGAATCCTAAGCAGGCTCCACACTATCAGCACAGAGTCCAATGTGGGGCTCGATCTCATGAACCATGACATCAGGACCCAAGCCGAAATCAAGTTGGGACACTTAACCAACTGAGCCACCCAGGCACCCTTTGCTTAACTTATTTTATATATATTGCCATGCACATAGATTCAATATTCAGTTCTTAGCATATTTTTCTGAGCACCAAATACATATAAGACAAAGGAAGTACATTATATGCATCAGGCACACTCCTACCTTAAATAGCTTATAATCAAATTGACAAACCAGGACACAAAGAAAGTGTGGAGTAATAGACTGATTCTCAAACTTAAAGTGCATAAAATTCCACTTGTTAGACCCGTTAAAAATCAGTTTCCAAAGCCATACTTTCAGAGATTTTGACTTAGTAGCTTCAGTTTAGAGCTTTATAATCTTAACTTTTGACAAGTTCTTCAGATTGATCCTGATCGTAGATATAATGAAAGTCTCTACTGGAGAACATTGTGGAGTGCAGAGAGTGACATTTTTGTGTTTCTTTGGACTCTACTGCCATGAGAAATGGGCCCGTGGTAAGAGCATGAAAGCCCAGATTCATTCAAATTATCCTACTAATGGTAACAGTGAATATGGAGACAACTAAATAGAAGGATGTTAAAGAGTAGCTTTCATAGGGTTTGGTGACTGATTAGATGGTGGATGATACAGAAGAAGAAAAAGTCAAGGACGACAGTAACTTTCCTGACTTAAGTGATTCCCATCTCCTGTTAGCTCTATTACT
The DNA here is from genome assembly GCF_022079265.1 of Lynx rufus. Classification (NCBI taxonomy): domain Eukaryota; kingdom Metazoa; phylum Chordata; class Mammalia; order Carnivora; family Felidae; genus Lynx; species Lynx rufus. Next base: position 58,306,705 of record NW_025814897.1, read on the forward strand.
GATTTTCTAAATTCCACATTTTTTAAGTGAAGATAATGGTATCTAACTCATTGCATTGTTATGAAGTGTAAATAAATTAGGGTGGTTAATAGATACTCAATAAATAGTTTTCTGAAAGAAGTTTAACAACAATAGAAGGTAGCATATGGTTAGTGTTTAATGAGGGACTGGCAAACTATAAGAATTAGAGAAGACCTTTAAAACTTAAAAGAGTTAATTGTTTAATCAAGAAAATATATGTATCTTTGTATAATAACATACATATTTATGTATATATGACTCGTTTAAGAAAGTCTTAAAATAGTGGGGGCGTGCCTGGGTGGCTCAGTCAGTTACTCTTGATCTCAGCTCAGGTCTTGATTTCAGGGTCATGAGTTCAAAGCCCTTTATTCACATGCTGGGTGTGAAGGCTACTTAAAACAAACAAATTAATTAATTAAATTTAAAAAGAAAGTCTAATAGCGCTCGGAGCACCTGGTTGGCTCAGTCGGTAGAATTGTGACTCTTGGTCTCAGGGTTGTAAGTTCAAGCCCCACATTGGTGTAGAGATTCCTTTAAAACAAAATCTTTAAAAAAAAGTCTGATAGTGCTAAGATGCTATTTCCATTTGCCTAGTTTTTGTTGCACTTGTTGGCAGCTTTTCCTCTAGTTGTCTCAACTCCATTTCCTATGTGGTTAAATTTAACTTCCATTTTTCTGCTCCATCTCTACTGGTTACTCTCTAGGCCTGCTGTACAACTGTTGCCCTGCGACTACTCTTTGCATTTCCTGAGTATACCTTTTACTTTTTTCCTGTATAAGATTTATGATTCCTGGATCTGTAACTTTCCTTTCATTTAGCTCCTTGTTTGGGTCTTCCAATAGCTTTTTGGAAAAGTGTGAATTTTTGAGACCTTGCATAGCTGGGAAAATCCTTTCACTTAGAAGAAATTGCTTCATTGTTTCCCAATTTCCAGTGTTATTATTGAGAAGGTTGATGCCATTCTGGTTTTCAATCTTTTCAATATGTCCTGCTTTTAATTTCTGGGAACTTTTAAGATCTCCTTTTGTCTTTGATGTTGTGGAATTTCATGATATAAGCTGATATGGTTTTCTTTTATTTTTGCTGGGCAACTGACATACACTTCAATCTGTAAAGTCATGCCCCCCGGGTGTGAGAACTTTATTTATATAATTTATTTTCTAATTTTTTTTATACTAAAGTTTTCTTTGTTTCTGTCCATATAATTCCTGTTATTTGTATGCCGCATCTCCTGGATTAATCTTTTTTTTTTTTAATTTTTTTTTCAACATTTTTATTTATTTTTGGGACAGAGAGAGACAGAGCATGAACGGGGGAGGGGCAGGGAGAGAGGGAGACACAGAATCGGAAACAGGCTCCAGGCTCCGAGCCATCCGCCCAGAGCCTGACGCGGGAGTTGAACTCACGGACCGGACCGCGAGATCGTGACCTGGCTGAAGTCGGACGCTTAACCGACTGCGCCACCCAGGCGCCCCTTCTGGATTAATCTTAAAGACTCCTCAAATTATCTAGTGTCCATCTCTTAGCTTTTTGCTGTGCTGTCTGGAACATTTCCTTAATATCTTCCAATTCTTTTTTCTTTTCTTTTCTTTTTTATTCTGGTTTTATCTTTATTTAAGCAATCTCTATGCCCAATGTGGGGCTTGAACTCATGACTCTGAGATCAAGAGGCATATGCTCTTCTGACTGCCCCTCTTTTATTGTATTTTTAAAATTTGGTTGTTATAATTTTAACTTCTAAGAAAGGCTGTTTTTGTTTCAGTGTTCCTTTTTAAAAAATATGATCTTGGGGTACCTTGGTGGCTCAGTCGATTAAGTGTCAGACTTCAGCTCAGGTCATGATCTCGAAGTCCGCGAATTCGAGCCCTGTATCAGGCTCTGTGCTGACAGCCCAGAGCCTGGAGCCTGCTTCAGATTCTGTGTCTCCCTCTGTCTGTGCTCCTCCCCCACTCATGCTCTGTCTCTCTGTCTCTCTGTCTCTGTCTCTCTCTCAAAGATGAATAAACATTAAAAATTTTTTTAATATGATCTTGTTCTTCTTTCATAAATGCAATAGCTTTTCTCTCATCATAGACTTTCTTATTTATTTCTTGCTGGTTTATTTGTTTTATTTTCTTTGTTTCATATTGGAGACTTTTATCAAGTATATGGGAAACCTTTAAGGTTTGTTCAGTTTTAATAGCAGACATCAAACTAATTGGAAGGTCAATGTGAGGAGGTAGCATTTACTGATTAGAAGGGTTCATTATAGAATGATTTAGTGGTCAAACAGCTTTAAAAAATTTTTTTAAATGTTTATCTATTTTTGAGAGAGAGAGAGAGCACGTAAGCAGGGAAGGGCAGAGGGACAGGGAGACAGTGGATCAGAAGCAGGCTCTGTGCTGACAGCAGACAGCCCGATGTGGGGCTTGAACTCATGAACCATGAGATCTGACCTGAGCTGAAGTTGGACGCTTAACCGACTGAGACACCCAGGTGCCCCTCACCTGGCCTTTTTTTTTTTTTTTTTTTTTTTTTTAACCGAAGTTACCCCCATATTCAAAATTTACAGGTCTTTTTTTCTGGGATGTTTCAGCTTATCTTTCAGTCTTTTGGGGAGGGCATATAAAACACTGCCAGTGTTATGAAAGGGGCATGGGGAGAGACCTTTGGTTATCAATTCCCCTATCTTCTGGTGGCACCTTACCCTAGCACTCCACTATGCCTGGTTATCTGAGCCTAGTACTCCTAGTACACTGTGCCTGGTTATAGAGCCCCTTGTGTTTAATTCTTCCATAGATGCAGATGGGTTCATGACTACTATTTATGTAGTCTTTGATACAATTCCCTTGGTTTTGGCCCCATTCCTTACCCCTACCTTCTGTAGTACTTGGTACTTCACATTCTTGAACCTTTCTGGGGTTCTGTTTGGTTACTTGACTTGCTTCTTGTTACTTTCTCCTTCAGGGAGCCCTTTCTACGCTCTGTTTAGTCAGTTACTGCTGTTCTATCTTTGTCTCCCAACTTAAAATATTACGGCTCTGGGTTACAGAGAGCCAGAGTTTGCATTTTTATTTTTTATTTTTTTTTTTAGAACAATTCCAGAAAAGGAAGGAAGCAGAAACATCTTTAATCTCTCATCCTGTAACTGGAAGTTAGTTTAATTTTCCCAAGTGATGTTGTGGCTTCTTATCTCACTGGATAGTTTCAGCTAGCTATATCAGCCACATCGCTGGATGTAATGACTTCGTAAAATAAATAAACTGAATAGATAACAAATACATAAATTAAATAAATTAATTAAATTAAATAAAAATAAGTCCTAGTCACTTTGTGCTATTCAAAAATCAGGAGAAATGTTCACAAAAAGATGGCTTCTCTTGGCTTCTTAGGCAAGTTACAATTTGGCTGTACAGTCTGTTGGCATTTTAGTGCAAACAGTATTGGTCCCACTTTTCTGTCCTAAGATGCTCTGTTCTTTACATAAACAGCAGTAGAAGCAGTTGTTCTCTTCTACTCTGAGAGTGATTATCTCTTAGTGGTAAGTGGAGTGATTCATTCTCCTATACATCTTAGAGGAAACTTTATTATCTGTGGGGGATACAGTGTGGGGAGAGGAGAGCTCTAGCAATGTGTCAGGTATTACACATTCTGGACTGGCATAAAAAGAAGCAACCTCTTCCCCCACTGCAATTTTAAATCCTGGAAGTAACACCCCACATCTAAGGCTGTGAGAAATCACATTATTCATAACAAGGACCATGATTCACATGAACGGAACAAAATGGAATTATCAAAAATAGATTCTGTAGATTAGTCTGTAGCAAAAATATCTTCTGACTTAGCTTATGAATTGGCTATAATCACAGGAAGGATGATTCCATTGAGGTTTTACCACCTTCTCCTCCACCTTGACTGAATAACCTTTATACTTCTCCCATGGCACATCTTTGTAGGTCAGGGTATTTGGAAAACTGATTTTGACATGACGCCTCCCTCCTCTTTTTTTTTTTTCTCATAGTCTTTAAAAAAAAAAAAATGAGACTCACTTAAAACATACCTTGTGTTAATTCTACTCGTTTCATTGGTCACCTTGAATTATTGAGCATTTTTCATTTTTATGCTTTCTATATTGACCCACTATTATTTTTAGCAGTGATGATTATGATAACCTGCAGAGTGGGCTAGAAGGGCTTCACATTTGATGGAATTTGAATTCCTGCCAGAGCTATTATTTGTTTCAAATATGAACAATATGATTACAGTCCTTTTACCTGGGCAGTTTTCTACTTCTATTGATTTCCTGCCTCTCCAAGATTAATAAATTCTTTTCAGGGAGTAGTAAACAGAAAAGGGCAGTTCCTTTTGATAACTATCACTGTATTATGTATACACACACACAGTATTGCATAACTGATGCTCAAGGAATTGTGTGAGATGTTTTAAGAGATCTGAAGATGAGAATGTCAGATGCTTTCAGCTGCAAGTAACAATGATGAAGACATCTGAAGACATTATTAAATACAAAGACATTTGTTGTTTTGCTAAAAAGATATCCAGAGGAAGGCCATTTCCTGGATTGGTACAATAACTCAATGATGCTTTTAGCTCAGCCATCAACAATGGGTTGGGTTTTTTCTTAATGCTCTAGATATCATGTCCTTATATAATCACATCTAATGGCAGAAGAATGGCAGTTTTTCCTCATCTACCTCTTTTTTTTTTTTGAGGACTTTTTTAAAAGTTTATTTATTTATTTTGAGAGAGAGCATGGGGGAGGGACAGAGAAACAGGGAGAGGAGAATCCCAAGCAGTCTTGGCGCTGTCAGCTCAGAGCCCAACTCCAGGCTGGAACCTATGGACCGAACCATGAGATCATGATCTGAGTGGAAAACTTCACTGACTGAGCCATCCAGGTGCCTCTAATGATCCCTTTAAAATTGTTTAAAGAAAACTGTTCCAGATACTTTTGATTTGGAGCTGCCAAAGCTGTCCTCTCTCGTTGTCCCAAATTTTTAGTCACAAATCTGTTCTGAGCATCTTTTTCATAAGTGGTGTTAAGGAATGTAGTATCAATTTACATAGTGTGATTTTTTTTTTTTCAAGTCGGCGCCACACCCAGCATGGAGTCCATCGCAGGGCTTGAACTCACAACCTGGAGATCAAGACTTGAGCTGAGATCAAGAGTCAGACACTTAACCAACTGAGCCACTTAGGCGTCCTTACATAATGTGATTTTAGGTGATGTTCTCTTCCTCCAAAAGCTCTCGCCCGTCCATCTTCACATGCCCAAATCTCATTCATCCTTTAATGAAAGCTAAAAATAATGCCTCCCATTTATTTCATTTATTCAGCAAATAACTGTCACATGCTTATTATGTCAAGCACTCTGCAAGTGTTGGGTATACAAGACATGAGCTCTGACCTCATGGAGCTTACAGTCAGGTGGGGAACACTGACAATTAACAATAACAATTAAGTGATAAGGAAGAATAAGGTACAAGCAGAGGACAGGTAGAAGTATTTACACTGTTGGTGGGGATGGAGCAGACAGAGAATTCTTCTTGAAGACTTTTGAAAGATGATACCTAAAGGATGAGTAGGAATTGGAGAGAGAAAGGGAGGGGAAAGTGTTTATGGTAAGGAGAAGAGTGCATAAGAAATCATGGAGCAGAAAGTGTTGGTGAAAGCACTCTGGAAAAAGGCCTCTTTAATTCCTCCTCCCTGCCCACCCCCGCAAGTAACTTTCCATTTGATGAACCCCATGCACTTGATATACAATTTTTAGACCATAAGATCTCTGAAGGCAATACATATGACTTATACACAGTACTGGATAAATATGAGTGCAACTTCAGAGAAGAGTGAGGCTGTGTATGTGTCAATGCAAAATGCTAGCTTAAATATTGAAACAGCTAAGGGAAGAGGTGGATTATACCACATCTCTCTTCAAAATGATAAGAAAAGCATCACCTGTCTAGGTGACTACAGGGACCAGGGAGGCAACAGGGAGGAATTGATTCATAAAGTTCTGGAGGAAGTACAAAGTAATTATAGCTCCAATCCTCAGATGTTACTTTAAAAGCTATTTCAGGAAATATAATGAAAACCTGGTACCCATCAGGAAGAAAAAATAGCCACTCACTTATGTTTGCAAGAGGTTTTCTTTTTGAATATTCTCTTGGCGTGGACTGCTCTTGGTGTGTGCCACGGTTCTGGGTTACTGGTGGGGAGGGCCCAACCAGACCTGACAAGCTACTTTTAAATCAAATATTAAAAAAAAAACAACAACACACAAAACACAAATGTCCATATCATGACTTGGGTTTTTATCATTTATTTATTTTCCACTTCATTAAAAACATTTTTTTAACATTTATTTATTATTGACAGACACAGAAAGACAGCATGAGCAGGGGAGGGGCCGAGAGACGGGGAGACACAGAATCTGAAGCAGGCTCCAGGCTCTGAGCTGTCGGCACAGAGCCTGACGCAGGGCTCAAAATCACAGACTGTGAGATCATGACCTGAGCCGAAGTCAGATGCTTAACCAACTGAGCCACCCAGGCACCCAATTTTCCACTCCATTTTAGAGGTGTGTTCCAAAATCCTTTTGCCACTTGGCTGTGAGGAACCAAAAGTGAGTAAATTTTGATAGGGAAGGAGGTTTGGAGATACAGCTATTGTCTTGATAGGCCAGAATAGACAGTATTTTGAGTTCTCATAGAAAGCCCCCCTTAACTTATGTCTCTCCTTAATTCTAGTTCAGCAATTCATCACTGAGTTTGAGATGGTGCTTGTTTGATCCTGTAAGATTTTATTTCGTTGTTAACTTGGGAAGTATTTTTGATAGTTTTTTCTTTAAAGTAATCTCTACTCCCAACATTGGGCTTGAGCTCCCAGCTCGAGATCAAGAGTTGCATGCTTTATTGAATGAATCAGCCAGGTTGTCACTCCCCATTTTTTTTTTTTAATGTGTATTTATTTCGAGAGACAGAGAGAGACAGACAGAGTGCGAGTAGGGGAGGGGAAGAGAGAAAGGGAGACACAGAATCCAAAACAGGCTCCAGTCTCTGAGCTGTCAGCACAAAGCCTGACGTGGGGCTTGAACTCATGAACCATGAGATCATGACCTGAGCCGAAGTCAGACGCTTAACCAAGTGAGCCACCTCAGCGCTCCTTCCACGTTTTTTTGATACTAGTTTTTTAAAAGTGTCCTCCTCGAGGATAGAGATTACATTTTTGGATGCTGTCCCATAGTGTGGTGAGGTGTGGATGCTGAATTCTTTAATTCGGTGATTCTTAACTTTTTGTTTGTTTTATTAATATACTTTATTTTTTTAGGTTTTTAATTTACAGAAAAACCGAGCAGTCCCCATATAAACTCTCCTTCCCCAGTTACCTTATTATTAATATTTTATGTTAGTATGAAACATTTGTTATAATTAATGAACCAGTATTGATACACTGTAATTAACCAAAGTCCATATTTATTCAGATTTATTTTAGTTTTTGCCTAAAGTCCTTTTTCTCTCCCAGGATCCCATTCAGCTTAAAAGCCTATGCCGAGTTGTCCTGTTACTTACATCTACATTATACCTAGTTGTCGGGTCTCCTGAGGTTCTTGGCTGTCACATTAACCTTCATTTTTTGAGTCATAAACTGGATTGAAAATCTGATGAAAGCTATGGGTCCTCTCCACAGAAAAATGCGCCTGCTTCAGAGGTCTAATTTAAGGGAGGTCCACCCATAACTGATTCAGAAACCTAGCTTCAGGAGGAAAAGGTGATCTTTAAAATATTTCTTCCCTCACACTCAGGCTCGAGGTCAGGCTCTACCTCTACTTTGTTGTGTGACCTTTTTGCATAGCTGTTTTCCTACTTGGACCTCAGTTTCACCATCTGTGAAATGAAGGGTTTGATTTACATGATGTCTAAATCCTTTTCTAGCACAGTGGAAGGTGGGCGTCACCCACAAAGGAACAAGGGCTGTTAACAGACCAAGCCAGGTCAGGGAAGTGGAATGGCTTATCAATAATGAGGTCGCAGAGGTTCAATGGGAAAAAGACATAACCTAGGTTCCACTTTATGGCTTCGTGGATTTTGTAAGTCATTTCCTTCCTCTGAGGTTCAATTTCCTCATCTGCAAAAATGTAGAGGCTCTGCTTCTGGTAGTTATGAAACTCCTGGGAGCAACACTGAGGAATTAATGATAAGAAAAAAAAATGGAGTAGGTGGGTGGGTGCACGGGTGAAGGGCAGATTTAAGGAATACGAGGCAGGGCTGAGGGTTCTGGAGAAGAGAAACACAGCAGACACCTTAGGGATCTCACACCACACGCGCACTGTGCTGGGGTCAATTCAACCTAGGTGCCGGCCCCGCCTCCTCCCTCCCCACGCTTCCCCTCCCCTCGGGCTGCGACGCGCCACACTTCGCATGGTAGTCACCGTGAGTCGCTTTCCATCGCGCTAGGGCCGCGCGCGTTCTCGCGCCGCCACCTCACTGCCATCTCTGCCCGCCTTTGGCCCCTTCCGATTGGCTCTCACGTTAGTGACGTACATGCTCCTTATTCTACCCCCGTCACTTCCCCAGGGTTCCGCCCCGCCTCCCCCTTACTTCTCCCGATTGGCGTGGCAACCTAACCTGCCCTGGTCTCCGCTGTGAAGGAGAAGCCGGGAGAGCAGGCTAAACCAGGAAGGCGCTGGCTTGTGGCGCACGCGCACGCACGCACGCCGACGGCCGGAGGGGCGGCACGCTCGCGCCCGGGCTCGCCGCGCGCCGCGCCAGAGGCTCGCGCACTCAGCAGGTTGGGCTGCGGCGGCGGCAGCTGTGGGAGCTGAGGCGCAGCGCGTGAGAGGTCCCAGACGCGTCTGCGGCTCCGGTTCCGCCACCTTCCTCTTCTCTCACCCCAGTCTCGGTGCCGGGTGTTGAGAAGGGAACGGCGCTAGCCTTGGTAACTTAGAGCCCACCCTTGGCTGCTTCCGACACCGCCATCCTTCCTTTCCCAGCCGCGGGCCTCTCGGTGCTAAGGCGACTCTGCGGGGAGGCGGCGGCGACGGCTGCCTGTCTGTGGGGAGGAGTCCTGCCCTCCAGTCTTGCTCCGCCGCCGGGCCCTGCAGGGTCCAAGAGAGCTCGGCGCCGGTCCTTCCTCTCACCTTTTTCGTTAGCCGATTGGTGCAGCGTCGGTCCGAGAGGTCTCTGAGCTGAGGCGGCGGCAGCTCCTTCGGCTTCATCATGTCCGCGGGCGGAGACTTCGGGAATCCGCTGAGGAAATTCAAGCTGGTGTTCCTGGGGGAGCAGAGCGGTGAGTGCGCGGCTCCCCCACTCCTGGCAGCTGGCCGCGGCTTCCCCGCACCGCCCCCAGTGCGGCCCTTCTGTCCGCGAAGGCTCTCTCTACCGGCCTCGCGTTTACGCTCGGTGGTAACCCCCAGCCCTGCCCGGTGTTTGCTGACCTCTGTTAGCCACCGGCTCCTCTTCGTCTTGATCCGTCGGTCAGATTTTTGACCCTTCCGTCCCCGGTTCAGACGTCTCCTTCCACCACCTCTCCCCCCCCCCCCCCCCCCCCCGCCGCAGCCCGGGCCTCTCCCGTCGGTCTGCCCCCTCCCCCCAGTCCTCACCCCGCCCAGCCCCAGCCTGCTGTCCATCCCTTTATTCCTCCCGTCTCCGCCGTCTCACCAACCGTAGCCCCCTTCCTTGAGCCCCACCCTTATCTTTGCTTTTATTCCAGTTCGTCAGCTCTGTGAAGGCCCACCCTGGGAAGCCCCACTCCGGGAAGCCCCGCTCCCGGGAACCGACCCTCTTCAACCTTGGACTAGGAGGGTGGGGGGATTAGGGCGTTGTTTCCTTAGAGGCTTGGCCCTGGGATATGCGGATCTTATGGGAGGTGGGAAATGGGGGGTCGTAGAAATTCTTGGATGGTTTTCCCTTGGGTGGGGAATTAGTTTGGAAGATATATGTCTGAATTAGAGGCGACTTGAGGATGGAGTGGTTGGGGAGTAAGAGGGGTGGTGGCGGCAGTGGTGATTTTTGTTTCTTGGGTTAGGCTGAGGCTTGTTGGAAAACCTCGTTTTCTTCTCATGACTTTGAGCCCTGACAATTCTTCTGGCACTGTTGATGCTTTGCCGATCTCTGCCAGATGCTATGTCATGATCGTTTTACTTGGAATTTTTCACATCTCACCTCTCCTCCTCTTTCAACATGAAGCAGTGTCTGATTCTCTTTATGGTGGTGCAAACGGGGATTACCGGGGAAATGTTAATTATTTCATTTCTTCTGAGTGTTTTCAACATATAAATATATTTAGGATTCTTGTGAGAGAAGGCCTGAGAATAGCGAACATCTTTGTTTTGTAGGATTTCCTTAGGGGCTAGGGAGTAATGGAGTAGAGTAGAATAGATTCATCATCTGGTTATCTAAATTAGATTTCAATATGTAATGCCGTTTCGGCTAAATGACCCTTTTATGCTTCATATTCCACAGTATATGATGAGTAGCGTGATCTTACTTACCTGGTCAGGCTTCTGCTGTCGCTTACTTTGTATTACATACAGGATCATAGTTTTGTGATGGCTTTCTCCAAAATAACTTCTTGTGGTGATTCCAATTTTATGCTGAATTATGAAACTTGGCACTCGACAATTTAGAGATTATCATCCTTTTTTGTTTTTCTTACATTTTGCATGACCATCTTTAAAATCCACACATTGAGAGGTTAGTTCCTCCTAAATCATCATTGAGTTACCTGCTAGGTACCTTAGATTAGGCTGTAGGGAAGAAAATTTCTTTTGATTGGAAAGCAGATAACTGATATAAATTCAGAGCTTTTACAACTACCTTGAACTGTTTATACTAATATATATGGCGTTGAAGTAGATTAACGTTAGTTGCAAAATTGCTTCTAGTTGGAGCTGAGAAATCACTTCTCTCTTTTCATATATAATCTTTGCCTCTTCCTTCCTTACCAAGGAAAAGGATAGTCTCCTCTTTGCTTATGAATATTCCTGAAGCATGTATAAACTTGTTTCTTTAAGTAACTTGGTAAGTAAGACCTGTGAGCGTGAACCCAGTCTAGGTGTTTTATGGCACTTTTAGGACAATGCCATGTGTAAAATATGGTGTGTTCGTCATTATTGATAAATAGGATCTAAAGTGCTTATTGTGCACTCTAGGGATGTTATTGCCGACCTTATGTTGTGATGAAGAACTATTTAGTTTGCATGAAGAAACCTTTAATCTCTGCCCTAGGAAGGTTTTAGTATGAGTAGAGATCATAAGTTCGATATTTAAAGGTTTCCTTTGAATTCCTTGAGTATTTATGTTCTAAATGACATTGCAGAGTTCCGTGGCTTCTCATTTTTTACTTTATTTAAGTCTTGACAATGACCTCCCTGTAGTTCCTGAAGTCATCTTAGATTTTTTTTAATAGACTATTTTTTAGAACAATTTTAGATTTACAGAAAAATTGAGAAGATTGTGCAGAAGGTTCCCACATAGCCCCACCCAGTTTCCCCAGTATTCCTCGGTGTTCTTAACATCTTAAATTAGTATGGTACTTTTTTATAATGAATGAACCAATATTGATGTGTTATTATTAACTAAGTCCATAGTTTATTCAGATTTCTTTTCATCTTTTTTTCTTTCAGGATTCAGTTCAGGATACCACATTACGTTTAGATGTCAGTGTTTCTTTAGGCTCCTCTTAGATATTTTCTAAAGTATTGTATTTACATGCTTTTTAACTCTGGAACTGTGGGGTTAATTATCTTTTAAGGCTGCTATAATGCTAAGTAATGCCATCCGATAGCTTTGACAGTGAAAGATTGATCTCTGTTTTCCTGGGCAGTGTCTGTAGTTTTCTTATGCATTAGTAAAGGTCTTTGGAGCCCATGTCATCTTGATGTAACTCTTCATGAATTATTTATTTTTAGGTTTTACAGTTCCACAATTCAGCTTTCAAAAACTAATCTGTGGCAAAGCATTTACCACATTTATAATTCTTATTTGTATGTGTGTGTGTGTGTCTGTTACCCACAGCAGAACGTAAGTCCCATGAAGATTACAACTTATTTTTTTGTTCATTGTATCTCCAGTGCCTAGCATAGCACCAGGCTCGTAGGTACCAGAAATATTTGGTAAATGAATGATGGTTGAATCTACTAGGAATCAAAGCTAGTAGCCTGTATTAGTCTTTACTGTGGTGGAATCTATGTTTTATTTTTCCCATAGGCACTTAGTAGTTTAACAATAACATTTTATACTTACATTAGTTGATTGTATGCTGGGATACTTTAGATTCTTGGGGTTGGGGAGCAGGGAACCTGCTTTTTTTTTTTTTTATAACTCTTGCCATTTTTCTAAAAAAAATAATAATAATGAGACCAGGATTTTGCATTTTTTGGGGGGTAGGTTGAGAAAAATTAGTTTTGTTTAGTTAAAGCTATTGTTAAATTGTTTGCTATTAGCGTAGAACCTAAAAGTATGTCAAATGTTATTAAAGATGTGTTCATGGAACTGATTTGGAGTTAAGTAGGCTTCTGTTTAGCTTATCAAAAATAAAGCTTCTGTGCTTTGTAATGAAGATGAGTTGTTTCAGTATGTGAAGTGTCAGAGCAAGTTAATGATACTAGTCTTGGTAATCTTTCTAACAAGTCTTAGGGTTTATATTTCAGTAGTATACATGATTTAATAAAGGAATGTTGGAGTATACAATTTACAGCCGAAGTTTCCTTAAGAAATCTCTTTTATTGCTACCTCTGGCTGCCGTCTTGAAATGCTGAGGCACTTTTAGGAATGCATTCATGGTTTATAGTGGAAGATATTACTACAAACAAATGTTACAAATAGGGTTACAAATTAGGAAATATCTCGGGTAGAAGCACATATTTGGCCTAGTGCTGCTTATTTTTTCATTCTATGTTATTCTTTTTACATCAGGTCTTTTGAATTATAACATGCCAGATAGGGAAAATGTGTCTTTCCATCAGGGATCAGGAGTACTGAACGGTTTAGATTGGCTAGATCAGTGATCTTAAACTTTTCTTCTCAAGATACCGTTACCTGTTATGCTTTTACAAATTGTTGAGGCCCCTAAAGAACTGTTCATATGGTTTATATCAATATTTATTGAAAATTAAACAAAGTTTAAAAATACTTAATTCATTTAAAAATAAAAATAAACCCATTACATGAAAGAACTATTTTGCAAACAAAAATTTAGTGAGAGAATGGCATTGTTTTACAAATTTGCAAATCTCTTTAATGTCTTTGACTCATGAGAAAATATCTGGATTCTCAGATCCTTCTCCATTCGATCTATTGTAATGTCACGTGTCATATAGGCTCTGGGAAACTCCACTGTACACTCATGAGAGAACGAGGGTGAAAAAAGCCAAATAACAATATTATGAAAATGGTTTGACTCCCAGGAGGGTATTGGACCCTCTACTGAAGAGTCCTGGGGATCCTGGTGGTCAGTAGACCACACTTTGAGAACTGCTGGATTAGATGATATTAAGCCATTTGTACCATGAAGCTTCATACTGCAATTTAGGGCAGTCAAAGAGAATGTTTTCCAGATCTGGTTTTGGAGCCTTAAAACTAAACAGTAGAGCTAGTGATTAAGAGCACAGAGTCTGGGTTTCATATTTTAGCACTGGCCACTGGCTTTGGGCAAATTATTTGACTTCTTTGTGCTTCAATTTCCTTCTCTAAAGGTAATAGGAACTATAATACAGAGTTATTGTGAAGATTAAATTAGTTAATAAACGTGAAGCATTTACAAGAGTGCCTGGCACGTGGGAAGTGCTCAAACTATTTAAAAAAAAATTTTTTTTTAATGTTTATTTTTGAGAGAGAGACAAAACGCGAGCAGGGGAGGGGCAGAGAGAGAGGGAAACACAGAATCGGAAGCAGGCTTCAGCCTCTGAGCTGTCAGCACAGAGCCTGACCTCGAACCCATGAACCAAACCCATGAACTGCAAGAGCTGAAGTTGGGTGCTTAACCTACTGAGCCACCCAGGCACTCCATGCTTGGTAACTATTTTAATTTAACACATGTGCATGTAAAACTATGCTGTCAAGTGATTTGATAGAACATAAGCTTAAATTTACATTTTATCAGGAAAGAAATATTGCATATAATATCTAAAACAATACAGTGTGATAAGTGCAGTTGCTTAGAAAAATAGAGTTAAAAGGTATAAAGAAGTGACAGGAGCATGGGGTTTCAGGGAAGACACATTATAAATGACTAATAATTTAAGTACTTTGAGCTGAAATTCTTGAATTAGAACATTACAGAATTGGAGGAGACTTTCAGAATTCATCTAATCCATATCTCTTAGGGCTTTAAACTGGATAACTTTCCCCCCCTCTATTTTTTTTTTTTTTAATTTTTTTTTTCAACGTTTATTTATTTTTGGGACAGAGAGAGAGCATGAACGGGGGAGGGGCAGAGAGAGAGGGAGACACAGAATCGGAAACAGGCTCCAGGCTCTGAGCCATCAGCCCAGAGCCTGACGCGGGGCTCGAACTCACGGACTGCGAGATCGTGACTTGGCTGAAGTCAGACGCTTAACTGACTGCGCCACCCAGGCGCCCCATCCCCCCCTCTATTTTTAATAGGTAATACAAACATAAAAAGGTGTACTCTGAGAAAACTTACTACTACCCTTGTTCTGGTAGCTCCTTTCTCTACTCCACCCCCTCCTGCCTTATATATTGTTTGTATATATTATTTTCTTGTGTATATTCTGGGATTTCTTTATGCAAATACAAGCAAATACGAATATAATTTCTTATTTTCTCTTGTATAAGATGTATCAGACTCTACTCCACACTTTTCTTTTTTTACTTAACAATACATCCTAGAGATCTTTCCATATTATTTGTACATACAAAAACAGCTTTCCATTTCTGTTTTTTGTTTTCCAGTAAAATTTTTGTAAGGGGCACCTGGCTGGGTCAGTCAGAGGAGCATAGGGACTCTCAGTTCATCTCAGGGTCATAAGTTCAAGCCCCACATTGGGTGTAGAGATAACTTAAATAAATAAAACTTTAAAAAAATATTTTTTATTTTATAATAGTTTTAGGGGTGTCTGGGTGGCTCAGTCCGTTAAGCATCTATCTCTTGATTTTGGCTCAGGTCATGATCTCACAGTTTGTGAGATTGAGCCCCATGTCGGGCTCTGCTACCAGTGCAGAGCCTATTGGGATTCTCTCTCTACCCCTCCCTGGCTTGTTCTGTCTCTCTTTCTCTCCCCCCCCCCCCCAAAATAAATAAATAAATAAATACTTAAAAAAATAGAGTAGTTTTATATTGACAGAAAAACTGCAAAGATAATTCATTTGTACATTTTCACAGTTAATGAACCAGTATTGATACATTATTAACCAAATTCCATATTTTATTTAAATTTCTTTAGTTTTTATCTAGTGTTTTTCTGTTCCAGGATTCCATCAAGGATACCACATTTGATTTGTTATTAGTTCTCCTTATGCTGTTTTTAGTTATGACAGTTAAATTGGATCACTCTTAAGTTACTTCATTTATAGAAATCTCCAAGATAACACATTTTTTATTTTTTTTAAAGTTTGTTTATTTAAGAGAGAAAGAGAGTGGGCACATGAGCAGGAGAGGGGCAGAGAGAGGGGGAGAGAGAGAATCTCAAGCAAGCTCCAAACTGCCAGTGCAGAGTCCAATGCGGGGCTTGAACTCAGGAACCGAGAGATCATGACCTGAGCCAAAGTCGGATGCTTAACCGACTGAGCCCCCCAAGTGCCCCTGTAATTTTTAATATCAAATTTCCCTGTTTTGAAATTTTCAAATCTATTCCTGTGCTATATTGTTAAGCTCTTGTCCTTGGGGAGGCAACATATATTGATATAGACAGCTCCAGAGACAATCAGACTTTGGCGCTAATCCTGACCCCAGTATTTCAGTGTTATCTTGGAAAGTTTATTTAACTTTGCTAAGCGTTTTTTCCATTTCTTATATGGCAACACTAACCTGGTAGTAGTGTTTTTTTCTACCCTCTAGTTATAGATATACATTTTGGTTAGGTCGGTATTTCATTTATACAGTATTGTAATTAGGTAAATGATATTCACAGCTGAGTCATGTGGTATACTGATTACTTATACTTTTTTGCATATTTTTTTTGTTTTCCTTTGTTTAATTTATATACATATCCTGAATTTATCCCCCAACTTTTTATCCACAATGTAAATCACGTCTCTGTGTATAAGAATGCATCAGGTTTTTCCTCAGAAGAAATTCATTTAATTTGAAGACCTCTTGAAGACCTCTCTTCCAGAACCTTCTGGCCTATTCTAATATATACTAGTTACCACCCCCATGATGGGTGCTCAGCTGTCAACCTGGGATCTACCTTTGTCATCATTTTGAGAATTTCCTTTTCTCTTGTGTTAGATGGATCCATTGTTTCTCAGATTACATTTTCCTTTTTTTTATTGGTTTACTCTATCATGAGGTTGAACATACTCTCCAGTTGGTAGTTTCCTAATAAATGAAACATGGGAGAAAGTTTTTTGAGACCTTGTGTTTCTGAAAATGTATTTGGACAACTTTTACACTGGAAATTTGGTGGAGTTTAGAATTTTAAGTTGGATACATTCCTAAAGAAGTTCAAAAACATTAATGTATAGCCTTGTAGATTCTTAGTGTTACCTTTCTGACTCTTGGTCTTTTGATCTTTCATACTGATGTGTCGATTTTCATTTTGTGTGCTGAGTAATAGATATAATTTCTTTCAAACTGGAAACTTAATGTTCTTAGTTTTTAGGAAATTTTCTTAACTAGTATGATATCCTCTTCTCCATTTTTGGTTCCCTCTTGAATTATTAGACCTGGACTGATCTTCTGATTTTGTCTTATTTTATGTCTTTTCTTTTTCTTCATGTTTCTGTTTTAATTCTCAAAAGATTTTTTCAGCTTTCTTCCATCCTATTTTATTTCTATCATTTTCATTTCAAAGAGGTTTTTTTTGTTTGTTTTCTGAATGTTCCTTGTCTGTAGCATCTTTTTGATTCTAGTATCTTTGGTTTTTAAAGTTTCTATTTATTGATATTGAGAGAGAGAGAACATGTGTGTACATGTGTGCAAGTGAACAAGGGACAGGTAGAGAGAGAGGGAGAAAGAGAAACCCAAGCAGGCTCTGTACTATGAGTGCAGAGCCCAGCCCGGGCCTTGATCCCATGAACTGTGAAATCGTGACCTGTGCCAAAATCAAGAGACATTTGCTTAACTGACTGAACCACAGAGGAGCCCCTCCAGTATCTTTTATTATTTTGAGGATATTATTGAGATGTATTTCCTCTTCCCAATACTCAGTTTTTTGTATATTGTTAGTACCTCTGTTTATTTTGATTATTCTTTCTTGCTTGATGTGGTCCTCAAAAAACAAGTAATTCTTGGCTATCCTCCTATGTTTAAAAAAGTTGAGCACTAAAAGCTTGATTTTAAGCACTTGTGCGGGTTTAGGGAGCTTCTCTGTAGGATGATCTGGCTGAGTTCTTTTGGGGGGAGTTAGCTCCTTTAATTCTTTCTTTTGCCCATCAGATTCGTAAAGAATTATCCAGTGTCTTGCTGGAGGGAGTAAGCTTAGTTCCCAGTTTTCTTGGTGCTGAATGCAGACAGAGTTTGATGATAACATAGAGTAATGTATTTAATTTCCTTGTTTTTAATACTGTTTGTATTTTAGCCCTCACTTGTTTCTTTTATTTCCCAGTCCAGAAGCTCTCTATTTTCCTTTCTCATAGAATAACTCTCTAATCTTCTGGTGAAGTGGGAGAGGGACCTGGCTGTGTGGAACAGTGGAGGGGACTTTCATTTGTTCGTTTTGTTTTTAGCACCACCTTTATACTTATTTCTTAGATATGCTTGGTGCCTGCAATTCCTGAGCCATTTGGGGGTTCTCTGGCACAAATCAGATTGTTTCTCAGCTTTCTCCATTGTCAGTCTAAAGTTGATCTTTATAGAACCTATTAGGTCAATTACCACTTTTCCATTTACTTTCTACCTTCAACTTGGATGATTTAGATTTTCTGAGAACCAGTACTTTTAGGTGTTTAAAATTGCTTAGGGTTTTCAGTTTCTCTTTTTTTCCTTTTCCTTTTTCATTTTATAAAATTAAAACCAACTCATTTGTACCCATGTTTATAGTAGCGTTCACAGTAGCCAAAAGATAGAAGCAACCCAAGTGTCTCAATGGATACATGGATAAACAAAATGTGTTATATACATAAAATGAAATATATTATTCAGCCTTAAAAAGGAAGGAAACTCTGATACATGCTACAACATGGATGAATATTGATGACATTATGCTAAGTGAAATAAGTCAGTCACTAAAGGGCTAAATATTGTAGGATTCTTTAAATTAATGGATAATAAGCATTATCAGTACTGTCATTGTGAGATTGTATGAAACCATGCCCAGACACCCCAATAGATTTCTCTTTGAGATGAAGTCCAGACTCTTCTTCTTGGTTTAAAGACTGTCATAGTCTGGCTTCTACCCTCCTATCTCTGATCTTATACCTAATATTCATCTTTACCCTTTGTTATGCATATTACAGAAGAGTTTTTTTTAATCATCATTAGGGTGTTACATGCTATGCAGAATACATGTCTTCCATTCTTAGAATAATAGAATCTTAAAGATCATTTATTCATTTAACAGATCTGCTCATGGTGTGCCAGGCATGGAGCTAGGTCCTGGGGGATATAGTTATTAATAAATCAGATATTCTCTATTCTTGCTTACAGTCTGACAATAAAGTAGATTTAAATCTTTTACATTGCTCTGGACCTTCCAATCTCTGTTCTTGGACCTCTTCTTCAGTCTATCCTTTAAATTATTAGAATGAATTTTATAAAAATGTGAATCAGTAACTTCTTATCTTAAAAACATTGTGAATGTACTGAATTGTACACTTAAAAATGGTAAATTTATATGTATAGTTTATCACAATAAAAAATTAATTTTCAAAAACTCAAAAGCCTCACATTTGTAGGTTTATTCGGTCACTTTTATTTATTTTTATTTTTTTATTATTTTTAATGTTAATTTTATTTATTTATTTATTTATTTATTTATAAATGCTTATTTATTTTTGGGAGAGAGAGACAGAGTGTGAGGAAGGGAGGGGCAAAAAGGGAGGGAGACACAGAACTCAAAGCAGGCTCCGGGCTCCAGGCTCTGCATTGTCAGCACAGAGCCTGACACGGGACTCAAACTCACAAACTGTGAGATCATGACCCGAGCCAAAGTCGGGTGCTTACCCAACTGAGCCACCCAGGTGCCTCTGTTTTGTCACTTTCAGAATAAAATCAACCTTGAAAATAAAACAGCCAGGTAGTTATTTCACCAGCAAAATGGGTTTATTTGGAATAGCAGAGGAATGCCAGATCAGGAGAAGTAAGCCATCGTGAACCATTGGCAAGTCTGGAGAACAAATCAGAGATATGCTCTTTTATAGAGGAAGGGAAATTGGGAGGGGCTGTTATAAACAAAAATCCCTTGGAGTGAACTGGGAGTTTGAAGCTTAGTGACTTTTTGTTGGCTGAGTTGTGATAGTCTCCTATTGGTTGGGCTGTTGCTAGGCAAGGAGGGAATCTATCCTTCTGGGGTAGTAAAGTAGATTTCTCCCTGTTGGGAATGCAAGGTAAATCTCTTCCTGGTGGGTCTGCAAAGGGCTGCAGTGAATGGTATGGCCCAAGAACTCCCCCTTCTGGTCACGTGACTCCATTTTAAATGAGGTTTCTGTTGTTTTCCCCCTTAGATTAAGATCTTCTGAAAGCCTCGCTGGTCAAGAGTCAGGTTTTCTGTATTTAGTGCTTTTGTCCTTTGGTGTCAGGAAAGATGACCTTTCCCCCATGTTGTGTTCCACATGGGAGGGAAAGTACATAGCAGTTGGAAACCATTTAAGGCCATATTTGAGTAACAAGAAAGTTTAGGCGGGAGAACTCTCAGACACTTCTTACCTAGTCTATATCTTTTCAGGGTCATAAATGTTAGAGAAAATCTTGAAGCACTGAGCTAGCATCATCCTATTGTATATGTCATTTTTGTAAAAGTTTGACATGTGACAAGTAAAAGACTTCAAAATAATTATGCAAAGCAGAATCAAAAGTATGTGAAAAATACAGTTTGATGGTTCTAAACCAGGAGCCCAGGCTTGAAGGTAATCAGTTAAAAAGGTCAAAAGATCAGGGGTCATTAGGTGAAATTTGCAGTGACCAGAGGGCTTGTTTTCTGATTTTGTTTAATTGAATTTCTACCTCTCCAGAGATATTTATCCATGTGCAACAGGTAGTATTTGCTATTGCACAAATGCCTCCTTGTTTAGCAAGTAGGTAATCAGAGACTGTGTAGTTATCCAAAACCACTTGATCTAATGATTCAAGTGATCATTGTTGGGCTGCCACTGCTTTGGCTGTGAAATCAGCTACCTCTCCTAAAGTTAGGGAGTTTCTGACCAGGCATTCCTTGGCACTTACCCAACCTGAGGAGAAAGCTCTCCCTGTGTAGGTAAACCCGGAGTCATATAGGCCTCCTTCAGTTTCCATTTAAAGCAGCCATGGATGTTTAATGGGGCAGAACAATGAGAGGTTTTTTATTTATTACGGATGTTGACAGTGACACTTAAATGTCCCAGTAAGCATTGACCTCCAATTTGCCAGCTATCTAACCATTTGTATGCCCATGGGAAATGCTATCTACTGTAGACAAAAGTGAATCCAGGCAGAGTGCAGAGGAGTAAGGTATCCCTTAGCTGGAATTTCCTGATTGACCTTTCCAAGACAGGGATCAGAGGAATTTAGATGACATTCTGTGAGGTACCATCCCATACTAAAGAGGACTTTTCTAAGTCTTGCAGAAAGGAGTTAGCCCATTTGTATATCTCCTTAGTGCAGGGGAACAGGTTATTGGAGAAATTGCCTACAGATAAGACCAAGGAATCTCTGACATTGTGAACAGTTTCTGGTGATGGATCCAGCAGAGAGAGGGAGACACAGAACTCGAAGCAGGCTCCAGGCTCTGAGCTGTCAGCACAGAGTCCGACTTGGGGCTCGAACTCACAGACTCACAGACTGTGAGATCATGACCTGAGCTGAAGAGAGAGTGGGGGAAGGGTAGAGAGGGAGGTAGAGGATCCCAAGCAGGCTCCACACCCAGCACAAGGGCCCAACTTGAGGCTTATCCATGACTGTGAGACCATCACCTGAACTGAAATCAAGAGTTGGATGTTCAACTGGCTGAGCCACCCAGGCAGCCTGAGGAGGTCTTTCTTTTTTAAAGAAATTTTTTTTAATGTTTATTTATTTTTGAGACAGAGAGAGACCGAGCATGAACGGGGGAGGGTCAGAGAGAGGGAGACACAGAATCCGAAACAGGCTCCAGGCTCTGAGCTGTCAGCACAGAGCCTGACGCAGGGCTCGAACTCACGGACCGCGAGATCATGACCTGAGCCGAAGTCGGCCCGCTTAACCGACTGAGCCACCCAGACGCCCCACGAGGTCTTTCTTTAAGAAGGTGACAGAAGCATTATCATACTGATGTTGAGTAAATAGGAAAAAAGTAGAAAACTACTAAAGTTACTACTCATTTGTAAACTTTCCATATTTATCAAGTTGTTTTTTATGAGACATTTCTTTCCTTTGGCCTGTAAAACTTTTAAACTTAATATGATATGGGGAAAAGTCTTAGAGCAAGAGTTAGGAGAACTGAACTGTGGTCTTTGCTCTCCCACTTTATAAATTATGTGCTTTTAAAGAGTTCACTTTAACTTTTCCATGCCTCAGTTTCCTTGTATGTAAAATGAGAAGAATCTTCCCATCCCCATATATGGTATTGATTGCATAGATGGTTCTTTGTAGGCTCTACCCATGGACTTCATGTTAGCACTGTCCTATATTTCTACATATTTAATATTCACAAAGCTTCCAGAAATTGAAAGTAGTTCCTTCCCACAAAAGATTGAGTACATTTAATTTTAAATAAAGCATTCCTTTTGTACTCTCAAAATTCTTTAATTGAACTTCTTTTTCTTTCTAAGATATTGTACATTTGTTTTCTTTTTTTTTTTTTTATTTTTTTATTTTTTTTTTAAATTTTTTTTTTTCAACGTTTATTTATTTTTGGGACAGAGAGAGACAGAGCATGAACGGGCGAGGGGCAGAGAGAGAGGGAGACACAGAATCGGAAACAGGCTCCAGGCTCTGAGCCATCAGCCCAGAGCCCGACGCGGGGCTCGAACTCACGGACCGCGAGATCGTGACCTGGCTGAAGTCGGACGCTTAACCGACTGCGCCACCCAGGCGCCCCTGTACATTTGTTTTCAAAGTTTCTGATACTGAAATGATTAAGTCTTTTAAAGTTTTATTTTGTTTTTGAGAGAGAGAGAGAGACAGAGCGTGAGCAGGGGAGGGGCAGAGAGAGAGGGAGACACAGAATCTGAAGCAGGCTCCAGGCTCTGAGCTGTCAGTACAGAGCCCTATGCAGAGCTCCAACCCACGAGCCGTGAGATCATGAGCTGAGCCAAAGTTGGATGCTTAACTGACTGAGCCACCCAGGCGCCCCTGAAATAATTTAGTCTTTTATGTAAACAATCTGAATAGTTATTTCAACCTTAGTCTGGTTGGTATTATCTTAAATACTGTTATAATTTTTATTTTTCAGAATTTTTAGTCTCTAAAACTGTAGCGTCTAAAACCATGAGGCAGTAAATTTCTGTTGTTTAAACCAGTTTGTGGTGCTTTGTTATAGCAGCCCTAGCAGACCAATAAAATGCTCAGTATTCCTTTGTAACTAAATGTAAAACTCCATGTAGCACCTCCTGACAACTGTACTGGAAAATATGTAATTCTTATCAAACCACTAAATCTTTTCAATAGTCGGAATACCTTAATTTTGTGAGTAAATTTATGTTTTGTAGTTTCCTGACATTAATATATTTGTTTTGCATACAAAGTAATAATGTCGACTGACATTTGATTACTTACTACATATCAGGCCCTGGTTTAAGTACCTTACGATCTAACTGATTTAATCCTTAAAACCAGCTCTGTGAGCTCCTGGAGAAATGGTTGATTTCAGGGCTAGGGCAGGGAAAATACAAGATGAGCCCAGAGCTGCTTCTGGTGGCACAAAGTAAGGAAGTGTTTAAGAAAGAATGGGGCTTCTTAAAAGGGCACAGGAACCAATGTGAAAGAGCACCCAATAGAGAAAGTTGGGATAATTTGAGCAAAATAAATGATGATGATATTACATTATAACCCACAGATTAAATATCCATGAATCCAGAGTTAAATAGATAAGAACCACTCTTTCTTATAGAAGAATTCCAGTTAATAAATATAGATGGAATGAGGGAAATGCAAAATCACCGTTAGAATACCACGGTAATGGTGCACCTGTGTGGCTCAGTTGGTTAAGTGTCCGACTCTTGATTTTGGCTCAGGTCATGATCTCACGATATGTGAGATTGAGCCTCACATTGGTCTCTGTGTTGACAGTATAGAGCCTGCTTGGGATTCTCTTTTTCCCTCTCTCTCAAAATAAATAAACTTTAAAAGAAAAAAGGAATACTGCAGTAATTGTTGTATGCAAGATCGATTTTTTTAAAGTAATCTGTACCCCAACATGGTGCTTGAATTCAGAGCCCCCAGATAAAGAGTCTGGAGTTGCAAGATCTACTGACTGAGCCAGCTAGGTGCCCCTGGCAAGATCCATTTTTGAATGCTAGAATTGGTTGGCAAAAGTTTGAAAAGACACAGGACGTTTGTTAATTAGTCTCAAAGTATCTCCCCTAAGATAATTATTACAAGAGGAAAAACAGTAGCTTTTATAGTAGAAAAATTATGTAGAGATGACCATAACCAAGTCATCAAGGTTAACATCAGGAATAAGACATTAACATTATATCATGTTCCTCTTGTTATGATGCAGTGAGAAATGCTTATCAGTTTTTGGTAGTCTCGTCAAAAAAACGCATGATCTCAATCTAATGAGAAGACATTAGGCAAATCTAAATTGAGGGACATACACAAAATAATTGACCAGTACGCTTCAAAAGTGTCAACGTTATGAAAACAAGGAAAGACAGGAAATGTCACAGGTGAGAGGAGACTAAGGAAACATGACAACTAAATAGTGTCCTAATAGTCCTGGGTTGGATCTTGTAACAGAAAAAGGACATTGGTAGAAAACCTGGTGAAAGGCAAATAAGTTCTGTAGTTTAGTTAATAGCATTGTATCACTATTCATCTCACAGTTTTGATAATTGTGCTATTTAAGATGTTCTCCTTGGGAGAAGCTGAGTGAAAGGTATACTGGAATTCTTTGTACTAGTTTTATAACTTTTCTGTAAATTTAATATTATTTCCAAATAAAAAGTTAAAACGGTCCCGTAAGATAGGTACTACTGTTATTCCTATTTTACCTTGAGGAAACTGAGGCACAGATAGGTTAAAGAACTTAACCCAATTGTATAAGGTTGGTAAATGGCCAAGTTGGGATTTCAGCTGAACAGTTTAGTTCTAGAACTCCAGTAATAAAACCCTAAACTATTATTATCTTTCCTTGTTAAATTTTATATAGGTGAAATATGTGCAGAAAATAAAGGATACTTAGGTGTTCCCCCAAACACGGAAGTGAAGTAACTAATCATCTCTTGAAAGTTGAGCTATATGAACTAAATCTGTTAAAGTTAAGTGTTTCTCAGGTATTTTGCACTACCAGACTTTTGTAATTTGTATGACAGATTTTTTTTTTAAATATTTTATTATTTATTTTTGAGAGAGAGAGAGAGAGCGCGCGCGCGCAAGCCAGGTAAGGGCAGAGAGAGAGGGAGACATAGAATCCAGTGCAGGCTCCGGGCTCTGAACTGTCAGCACAGAGTCGGACGCAGGGCTCAAACTCACAAACTGTGAGATCATGACCTGAGCCAAAGTTGGATGCTTAACTGACTGAGCCACCCAGGCGCTCCAAAATTTGCTTTGTTAATGATTATATTACTGAGTTACCAGAATCATTTCAAAATACTGTTTATACACAAGGAAAACCATAGATCTATTTAATTATAGAATTAAAATGTGATATTCAACTGGGAATTGTTCAGTCTCATCAAGAAGGCAAAAACACAACTGAAAAAAGGCTTTAAGTTTGCTATGATACTATACAAAAAAGATAATAGCTAATTACTTTGCAGGTACAAGATCTGAACAAGAAATGCTCAAGCCGAAAAAGTTGTAGATTACACTAGGTTATGAAATCACCTAGAGAATATTTCCTTTTTTAAGTGAAAAAATGATTTTTTGGAGCATTTCAGCATAATGCTGAATGAAGTTTTGTGTATTTTTGGTTGAAAATAATGTTCAACAAAAAATGAATAGCCACAGTATTCAGGATAAGATTAGTTAGGCTCTGATTGAAATTGTCACATAAACTCCTTTTTATAGGAGGATATAATAAATGCACTATTAGGGATTTTGAAAAGTGTTTTGGAGAAGAGAGTAAACTTAGCTTAAACAGCTTTGAAAGAATATAGAAGAAATGCAAATATAGTAGAAATGCTGATTTAAAATTATGCCTAAAATATATGCGAAAAGGAACTATTTTAATTTCTAGAAGTCTTGTGATCATAAATGGGTAGGAATATATGAAAAGATACTAAAATATGTCTTTGGACAATGTAAAGGGGCCACCTACGTGGACTGTACTCCTCTTTCTCTGGAATTTTGGGGTAACCTCAGTATAAGGAGGATGCAATGACTCAAATGAACACTGACCCCATGAGAGATTGAGATCCTGATCTACTATTTGGAGATTCCTTCTTTAAAACAAAACAAAACTAACTTGAACTAAAATATGAAACAATTTATCCTCTATACCTAAGTGATATATAACCCATATTTTAAAGTGTACTTATTGTTAGTTTAAGCTCATGTGAGCAAAGATGTTCATTTCCTTATTTCTTGGGACTTAAAAAACATTGATAGGCTGTAAAATTTGTTTTATTAGAGTTGAAAGAAGAATTTTTGTTTTTAACTTATTGTCAAGTTGGCTAACATAGTGTATACAGTGTGGTCTTGGTTTTGGGAAAGGAGAATATTTTCAAGCCTTGTTTTTCTTTGTTGGGGTTTTAGTTTTGATTATTATTGTAATATCCAGAAACATTTTTCCAAAGTCAAAAATTCTTGCTTAAATTTTGCCACGGGGGAAAAGTTAAGGTACACATGAGAGTTTATAGTCACAGTTTAAAGAAAGACTTAACCCATGATACAGGTACTGTGTGGTAGAGTCTTAAAGTATTGTTTCATCCTCCTACAAAGTGTGTGTTCTTCATTCTCCATGAAGAAAAACAAAAAGTGTGTGGTTGGTTGTTTTTTGTTTTTTGGTTTTTTTTTTTTTGGTTTTCAGAATAGACCAACCTAGCTTGCTTCCTTTTTTTTACCTTTTTTTTTTTTTTTTTTTAAAGAGAAGAAGAGTGAGCAGGGGAGGGGCAGAGAGAGAGAGGGGGACAGAGAATCTGAAGATGGCTTGATGCGAGGCTCAAACCGTGAGATCATGACCTTTGCCCAAGTCATATGCTCAACCACTCAACTGATTAAGCCACCCAGGTGCCCTGCCTTTTTTTTTTTTTTTTTTTTTTACAATAATGACAACTTTTTCATGGGCAGAAAATATTAGTTTTAATGTGGTAGATGCGTCCTGTTTTAAGAAGTTTTTCCATCTACTGAGTAATGAAGATAGATTCCTGTATTATGTTTTAGAAGTGTTTTTGGGTTTATGTGTTTGTTTGTTTGCTTTGCCTTTCACATTTAGGTTTATAATCCATTGATTATAAATTGATTTTGATGTGTGTTCTGAAGTATATGTCAGTCAGGTTTAAATTTTTTCAGCATGGGTACATATTTATCCAAACATGTATTAAAAAAACAGTACTTTTCCTCACTGCTTTGCCATGTCAAGTTTTGTAATAATCAGCTGTCTATAAATTAATCAGTTTGGTTCTGGAATTTCTGTTCTGCCAGTTGGTTTGTCTACCCTTATAACAATACCAGACTTACCATAAGTTTATATTAAAGTGGCTAATTTGGGGCACTTCGGTGGCTCAGACAGTTAAGCAGCCTGCTTTTGGTTTCAGCGTAGGTCACGATCTCATGTTCATAGGTTTGAGTCCATGTTGTGCTGTGTGCTGACAACATGGAACCTGCTTGGGATTCTCTCTCTCCTCTCTCTGCCCCTCCCACATCTGTTTGCATGTGCACTTTCTCAAAATAAACAAACTTTAAAAAAATTGGCTGAGGGGTGCCTGGTGGCTCAGTTGGTTAAACGTCTAACTTTGGCCCAGGTCATGGTCTAATGGTTTGTGGGTTCAAACCCCGCATCAGCCTCTTGCTGACAGCTCTGAGCCTGGAGCCTGCTTTGGATTCTGTGTGTGTGTGTGTGTGTGTGTGTGTGTGTGTGTGTGTGTGTGTATGTGTATGTGTCTGCCCCTCCCCTGCTTGTGTGCGCTCTCTCAAAAATAAATAAGCATTTTTTAAAAAAATGACTGATTTCCCAGAGAGTAAATACTTCCACCTTATTTTTTTTATTTAAGAGTGGCATGGCTTGGCAATTCTAGGCCTTTGGCAATCTTGAAGAAGGTTGTTAAAATAGAACTTCAGGGGCGCCTAGGTGGCTCAGTTGGTTAAGCATCCGACTTCAGCTCAGGTAACGATCTCATAGTCCATGACTTCCAGCCCCACATTGGGCTCTGTGCTGACAGCTCAGAGCCTGGAGCCTGCTTCGGATTCTGTGTCTCCCTCTCTCTCTCTGCCCCTCCCCTGCTCATGCTCTGTCTGTCTCTCTCTGTCTCAAAAATAAATAAAAAACATTAAAGAAATAATAGAACTTCAGTTTCTTTAGTAGTCATAGGACTATTAATATTTTGCCTTCTTAGTGTTTTTCTAGGATTTTGAACATTTCACCTAAGATTTTAAATTTATTACTACAAATTATTCATATTGCCCTTTTATGTCTGTGGGATCTGTAATCATGCTTTTTTTTACACTTATTTATTTTTGAGAAACAGAGTGAGACAAAGTGTGATTGGGGGAGGGGCAGAGAGAGAAGGGGACACAGAATCCGAAGCAGGCTCCAGGCTCTGAGCAAGCGGTCAACACAGAGCCTGATGCGGGGCTCAAACCCATGAACTGTGAGATCATGACCTGAGCCGAAGTCAGATGCTCAACCGACTGAACCACCCAGGTGCCCCAAGTAATCATGCTACTTCAATGTCTAATACTGGCTATCTGTATCTTCTGTCTTCTTGATAAGACTTGCTAGAGGTTTATAAATTTAATAGTGTTTTTTTCCCCCAAAGAATTATTAGTCTTCTCAGTTGTGTGTTTTCTTTTTCATTAATTTCTGCTCTTTAATTCCTGTATTATGGTTTCTTTTGCTGGTCTTTTCCAACTTCTTGAGCAATACATGTAGCTGACTGACTTTTAGCTAATATATGCTACATGTAAGTGTGCATGTTGTATAAATTTCCTTTTAAATACTGTTACAGTTGTGTTTTGAAAATTTGATGTGCAATACTTTTGTTACTCAGTACAGAATGCTTTCTGATTTGTATTGTGATTTCTCTTTTGACACATTGGTTATTTAGAAGTATATTATTTCCAAACACTTGGGGATTTTCTAGTTTTCTTTATATTTTCCACCTTAATTGTACTGTAATCAGAGAATATATTTTTAGTATTTTTAATTTTCTTGAGAATTTTTTGTGGCCCATGTCATATCAATTTTATTTTATTTTTAAAGGTTATGTATTTTTTGAGAGAGAGCAAGTGGGAAAGAGGCAGAGACAGAGGGAAAGGGAGAATCACAAGCAGGTACTGTGCTGTCAGCACAGAGCCTGATGTGGGGCTCCATCCAGTGAATCATGAGATCCTGACCTGAGCTGAAACCAAGAGTCAGACACCAATTGACTGAGCCACCCAGTTGCCCCATATCAATTTTAATAAATAGTCTATGTTTCCCTGAAAAGAATGTATTTTATAGTTGTCAGATGCTGAATTCTTTCTAAGATTACTGGATCAATTTTGTTAATCATGTGGTTCAAATATTCTGTCTTCATTGAATTTTTGTCTATCCTGCTGTTGAAAGAGATATGTTAAAATCTCCCCCAGTGATTATAGTTCTTTTCATTTTTACTTTATGTGTTTTTGAGACTTTGAGATTAGATATATACAAATGTGTAATTGTTATATGTTCTTGGTGAATTGAACCTTTTATCATCTTCAAGTGTTCCACTTCATTTCTAGTAATGCTTTTGGCCCTAAAGTTTGTTTTGATGTTAATTTAGGCATACCATCTTTCTTTTAATGTTTTTATAGCATTTATATTTATTTCTTTTTACTTTCAACTTTTTTATATTCTTAGGTTTCAGATGTGTTTTAGTGGTCATCCAGTTAGGTTTTCTGTTTGTCCAGGCTGATAATCTGTTTATAAAATTGGAGCATTACTACATTTACATTTAATATAATTGTATATTTGGATTTAAAGTAAATCTACCATTTTAATGTACTTATTTTTGTCCTTGATATTTCTTTTTCTTTTCTGTTACTTGAATTTATAGTCTTTAAAAATTATTCAATATAATTGGAGCACTCAGCCGGTTGAGCATCTGACTTTGGCTCAGGTCATGACCTCACGGTTCATGAGTTCAAACCCTACGTCAGGTTCGCTGCTGTCAGTCTGTCAGTGCAGAGCCTGCTTCTGATTCTCTCTTCCTCTCTCTGCCCCCACCCCTGCTTGCGTTTTCCCAGTTAAAAAAGTTATTCCATATTCTTTGCTTTATTAATTGGGAAGTTATAAATTTTTTTCCATTTATTGATTACTGTAGAAATTGTGGCAGGTAGCCATGACTTACAAAAGTTTGCAGCTAATTGATTCCTTTACCCTTCAGGACAATGTAAGGACCTTAGAACTCTACTTACCACTCCCTCTGACTTTACTATGTGTATTTTAAGTGTGTGTGTATGTAAAACCCTGTATGATGTTATTGTTTTAAACAATGATTATTTAGATTTTTTTAATAAGGAAAACTTTCTTGAAGTACAACAGGTAAAAAAAAGCATACAAATCATAAGTGTACAGCTTGAATGAGAAAATTTGCTAGTCATATTGACTTGAATATTGCCATACTTATGAAAGTTATTTCTTACTGTAAATTAGTAAATTTGACCTTCTGATTTTAAAATCTCAATTTCCTGAGCTTTATTATTAAGCATGTCTTATGAGCTGTATCTACTTCCATCTTTTCAAGAATGAAAGGCTGTCATAGACTATTGTATGCTACACTCTGGGCCACCTTCGTAATGAATGTTGTCTACTTGGTGAAGTTTCTGTTTATTGGTTAATTTTTCAGTGCCAGCAGGAACTGATACTGTGAGTGTAGATAGCATGAACAAGATAGATGAAGTTCCTGTTCTGCAGCTTACAGTTCATAAGTTGGGAGAGGTAAACTAGTAAATAAATGCACAAACAAGATAATTTGAGATGAGTGTTTTTGTATTGCCATTTTTTTCTTATTTTTCTTTTTTCTTTTTTTTTATTTCTCATTTATTTTCTTTATTATTATTTATCTTTTTATCTTTTATTTATCTTTTTATCTTTTATTATATATCTATTATTTATTTTCTTTTTATTTTTTCTTTTTATCTTTTCTATTATTTCTTATTTTTTCTTATTTTTTCCCATAAGAAAAAATAGATCATGCTTTTTATTATGTTAAATGTCTACACCTGGACTTAATATTTTTGAGTAAAAATGCTGGTAAAATGAATGTTATGCTAGTACTTATTTTGAACTTTCCACTGGACTATTCTTTGAGAGTACAGATGATTTCCAGTCCATTTTTTTTTATCCTTAAAATACATCCATAGATGGATGTTCACTTTGTTGTAGGAATACCATAAAAGCCTTGCTGCCATCTAAAATACTTGTAGAAATACAATCTTAGGCTGAAAGTAATTTTGAGAGGTTATTTAGTTTTTCTTTCAGGCAGAACCATAGCTGATACTGAATTTATAAGTTCATAATGTAACCAGGAAAGAAAAGTTCCACAAAATTAGGTTCCATGAGCAAAATCTCAGAGGCTTTAAGGTACATGTTATACTTGAAGAATAACTAATAGCTTTCTATTCTTGTCAGATGAAGTTGTTTGGCAAGAGTAAGAGATGAGTCTAGAAGGCTAGGTTCCAGTTTGATTGTAAAGGTCCTTGAATACCTGCTAAGGATTTTTAACTTTATCTTATGGATACTAGGGAGCCTTGAAAAATTTTTTAAGTTTATTTATTTATTTTGAGAGAGAAAAAGAGAGCACAAACAGGGGAGGGGCAGAGAGAGAGAGGGAGAGAATCCCAAACAGGCTCTGCACTGTCAGCTTGGAGCCCAGTGCAGGGGCTCAAACTCATGAACAATGAGATCATGACCTGAACCGAAATCCAGAATCAGTTGTTTAACCCCTGGAATGTTTTATAAATTGAGAAAAGATTCCTCTAGCAGTATAGAGGCTGGACACTTTGCCCAGTGCTTTCTTCTCTTGTTCATTCTCTTATACGTATCTCTTTCAGTGGATTGTGAACTCTTTTGTGATAAGTGCTTTATCACTTATTTCTCATTCTCATCCACCAACCTCATTGTTCTCTAGCACTTGGTTTTGGAATGAAGTGAGAAACATAGAATTAAAATATTTCTTTACTTTTTTAAAAAAAATGTTTATTTATAGAGAGAGAGTGAGAGTGTGCAAGCATCAAGGAGGGGCAGAGGATCCAATGCTGGCCTCAAACTCATGAACCCTGAATCACTACCTGAGCCTAAGTTAGATGCTTAAACGACTGAACCACCCAGGTGCCCCATTTACTTTTTTTTAATGCTTATTTATTTTGAGAGAGAGAGAGAGACATTCAGCAGGCAGTGTGCACAGGGGAGGGGCAGGAAGAGAGGGATAGAGAGAGAATCCCACTCAGGCTTCGCACTGCCCGAGCAGAGCCTGACACAGGGCTCACAGTCCCATAAACAGTGAGATCATGACCTGAGCTGAAATCAAGAGTCCGACGCTCAACTGCCTGACCTAGCCAGGTGCCCCCAAATATTTATTTTTTATTTATCTTTAGTAAGATTAGCCAGTCAGTCTTTACCTTCGTGTGAGTATCTTTCCTATCTTTATCTCTTTTTGTTTATTAAGTTTTTGTTTTAATTCCTGTTAACATACAATGTTATGTTAGTTTCAGGTGTATAATGTAGTGATTAAACAATTCCAAATATCACCCAGTGTTTGTTTTTTTTTTAAGTTTAAAAAAAAATTTTTTTTTAATGTTTGTTTATTTTTGAGAGAGAGAGAGAGACAGAGTGTGAGCTGAGAAGGGGCAGAGAGAGACACACACAGAATCTGAAGCAGGCTCCAGGCTGTCAACACAGAGCCTGACATGGGGCTCGAACCCACGAACTGTGAGATCATGACCTGAGCTGAAGTCTGGCACTTAACCGACTGAGCCACCCAGGCACCCCTTAAGTTTTTATTTTAATTCTCCTGTCTTCATCTCATGTTCTAATTTTTTTTCCCCCTCTGGATGTCTCAATTTCATCATCCTGGAAACCCGTACTAAAGGTCTTATGCCTCTCATATAAATATTATTGGAAAGCTAAAGCACCTTTATTAAAAACAACTTTCAAGACATACATATCAAATTACTTATTTCAACAAATCTTCTACACAAACTCATAATCCCTATTTTTTAATATGATTGTATAAGGATAGTTGTTTTTTTTTTTTTAACTTTGGGAGAAACAAAAAATTTTATTTAAGTTTATTTAAAATTTTTTTTTAACATTTACTTATTTTTGAGAGACAGAGAGAGCACAAGTGGGGAGGGGCAGAGAGAAAAGGAGACAGAATCCAAAGCAGGCTTTAGGCTCTTGAGCTGTCAGCACAGAGCCTGACGCGGTGCTTCAACTCACAAACTGAGATCATGACCTGAGCTGAAGTCAGGCGCTTAACCAACTGAGCCACCCAAGCGCCCCTAAGTCTATTTATTTTGAGAGAGAGAGAGGATGCATGCAGGCAGAAGGAGGGGCAGAGAGGGAGGAGAGAAAGAATCCCAAACATCCTCCACATGCTGTCGGCGCAGAGACCAATGCAGCAGACTTGATTCTGCGAACCGTGAGAACATGACCTGAGCTGAAATCAAGAGTCAGATACATGATGGGGCGCCTGGGTGGCTCAGTCGGTTAAGCGTCCGACTTCAGCCCAGGTCATGATCTTGCGGTCTGTGAGTTCAAACCCTGTGTCGGGCGCTGTGCTGACAGCTCAGAGCCTGGAGCCTGCTTCTGATTCTGTGTCTCCCCCTCTTTCTGCCCCTCCCCTACTCATGCTCTGTCTCTCTCTGTCTCAGAAATAAATAAACATTAAAAAAAAAAAAAAAAAAAGAGATACATGCTTAACCGGGTGGGCCACTCAGGTGCCCCTAGGAGGAACAAAATCTTTATTCAATTTAGGTGTTTAGAAAAAGGCCACTAGATTTATTGAACTTTAGTACTGTTGACTAGGTTAGCTATATTGAAGTAGCATTAGCTTGGTTAATTGATTTTTCTGAGTTTCTCCCCCACTCCCCCCCCCAAGTAAACTCTACCCCCAACCTGGGGCTCAAACTCACCACCCTGAGACCAAGAGTCACATGCTATTCCACCTATGCCCCACTTTTCTGTTTTGCTATAGAATTGCATTACCTATGAGCGATATCTTTTACATGATATTGCATTGGATTTTGCTTGCAGTTGAGCATTACTCCTATGGTCCGTTTTTTAGCTGCTTTCATTACCATGATGGAATAGTGACTCCAGATAGGGGTTTTTTTGTTAGCTCTGTTACTAAAATCATAGCATCTGATTTAAGTTACTATTAGTATCATAGCATGATAATCTTTTATAGTGGCTTATTTTTGTGGGAAAAAGTTAGAAAAATATAAATAACCATTTGGTCCGTTTCAGTATTTTCTGACCAGTATAATTGGCTAAGAATTACAAAGCAGTTCATATGTTTTCATTATATAGGTTGTAGAATAATTCAGACTTTTCTTATTATACAAATATCTGTCTTCTTTGAATCTTAAGTATTCTTGAAGAGTATATTATATAAGGAATTATTATACAACTTACAGAAATTCTGCCCTAAATTAGTATAAATTGTTTTTCTAGAGGTCCAATAAGGAGTTTCTCTAATCTTTAATAATCTGCCCCTTTTAAAGCATTCCTTTTAGTTATCCTTGGTGTTCCATTATTAGATTTTTTAATTTTTAATTTATTTTTATTTTTTTAATTTACATCCAAGTTAGCATATAGTGCAACAATGATTTCAGGAATAGATTCCTTAATGCCTCTTACCCATTTAGCCCATCCTCCTCCCACAACCCCTCCAGGAACCCTCTGTTCTCCATATTTAAGAGTCTCTTATGTTTTGTCCCCTTTTCTGTTTTTATATTATTTTTGCTTCCCTTCCCTTATGTTCATCTGTGTCTTAAAGTCGTCACATGAGTGAAGTCATATGATATTTGTCTTTCTCTGACTAATTTCACTTAGCATGATACCCTCTTGTTCCATCCACGCATTGCGAATGGCAAGATTTCATGTTTTTTGATTGCTTAGTAATACTCCATTGTATACCACATCTTCTTTATCCATTCATCCATCGATGGACATTTGGGCTCTTTCCATACTTTGGCTATTGTTGATTGTGCTGCTATAAACATTGGGGTGCATGTGCCCCTTCGAAACAGCACACCTGTATCCCTTAGATGAATTCCTAATAGTGCAGTTGTTGGGTTGTAGGGTAGTTCTATTTTTAATTTTTTGAGGAACCTCCATAGTGGCTGCACCAGTTTGCATTCCAGCCAGCAGTGAAAAGAGATCCTCTTTCTCTGCATCCTCGCCAACATCTGTTGTTGCCTGAGTTGTTATTGTTAGCCACTCTGATAGGTGTGAGGTGGTATCTCACTGTGGTTTTGATTTGTATTTCCCTGATGATGAATGATGTTGAGCATTTTTTATGTGTCGGTTGGCCATCTGGATGTCTTCTTTGGAGAAGTGTCTATTCATGTTTTTTGCCCTTTTCTTCACTGGACTATTTGTTTCTTGGGTGTTGAGTTTGGTAAGTTTTTTATAGATTTTGGGTACTAACCCTTTATCTGATAATGTCATATGTAAATATCTTCTCCCATCCCATCAGTTGCCTTTTAGTTTTGCTGATTGTTTCCTTTGCTGTGCAGAAGCTTTTTATTTTGATGAGGTCCCAGTAGTTCATTTTTGCTTTTGTTTTCCTTGCCCCCCGAGACGTGTTGAGTAAGAAGTTGCTGCGGCCAAGGTCAAAGAGTTTTTTGCCTGCTTTCTCCTCAAGGATTTTGATGGCTTCCTGTCTTATGTTTAGGTCTTTCACCCATTTTGAGTTTATTTTTGTGTATGGTGTGAGAAAGTGGTCCAGGTTCATTCTTCTGCATGTCGCTGTCCAGTTTTCCCAGCACCTTTTCCTGAAGAGACTGTCTTTATTCCATTGGATATTCTTTCCTGCTTTGTCAAAGTTTATTTGGCCATATGTTTGTGGGTCCATTTCTGGGTTTTCTATTCTGTTCCGTTGATCTGAGTGTTCTTGTGCCAGTACCATACTTTCTTGATGTTTACAGCTTTGTAATACAGCTTGAAGTCTGGGATTGTGATGCCTCCTGCTTTGGTTTTCTTTTTCAAGATTGCTTTGGCTATTCAGGGCCTTTTCCATACACATTTTAGGATTGTTTGTTTTAGCTCTGTGAAGAATGCTGGTGTTACTTTGATAGGTATTGCATTGAATATGTAGATTGCTTTGGGTAGTATTGGCATTTTAACAATATTTGTTCTTCCTTTCTAGGGGTGTGAAATATTTTTCCATTTTTTTTGTGTGTCTTCTTCAGTTTCTTTCATAAGCTTTCAATAGTTTTCAGTGTATGGGTTTCTAACCTCCTTGGTTAGATTTATTCCTAGGTATTTTATGGTTTTTGGTGCAGTTGTCAATGGGATCGATTCCTTGATTTCTCTGTCACTTTATTGTTGGTGTATAGGAATGCAGCCGATTTCTGTGCATTGGTTTTATATCCTGCCACTTTGCTGAATTCATGGATCAGTTCTAGCAGTTTTTTGGTGGAATCTTTCCATATAGAGTATCATGTCATCTGTGAACAGTGAAAGTTTGACCTACTCCTGGCCGATTTGGAGGCCTTTTATTTCTTTGTGTTGTCTGATTGCTGAGGCTAAGACTTTCAATACTATGTTGAATAGCAGTAGTGAGAGTGGACATGCCTGTCTTGTTCCTGACCTTAGGGGGAAAGCTCTCAGTTTTTCCCCATTGAGGATGATATTAGCATTGGAATTTTCATATATGGCTTTTATGTTCTCCAGGTATGATTCTTCTATCCCTACTTTCTTAAGGGTTTTTTATCAAGAAAGGATGCTGTATTTTGCCAAATGTTTTCTCTGCATCTATTGAGAGGATCATGTGGTTCTTGTCCTTTCTTTTATTGACGTGATGAATCACACTGATTGTTTTGTGGATATTGAACCAGCCCAGCCTCCAAAGTATAAATCCCTCTTAGTTGTGGTGAATAATTTTTTTTAATGTGTTGGTGGATCCAGTTGGCTAATATCTTGTTGAGGATTTTTGCATCCACGTTCATCAGGGAAATTGGTCTATAATTCTCCTTTTTAGTGGGGTCTTTGACTAGTTTTGGAACCAAGGTAGTGCTTCATAGAAAGAGTTTGGAAGTTTTCCTTCCATTTCTGTCTTTTTGGAATAGCTTCAAGAGAACAGGTGTTAACTCTTCCTTAAATGTTTGGTAGAATTCCTCTGGAAAGCCATCTGGCCCTGGACTCTTGCTTTTTTGGGAGAGTTTTGATTACTAATTTGATTTCCTTACTGGTTATGGGTCTGTTCAAATTTTCTTCCTGTTTCAGTTTTGGTAGTGTATATGTTTCTAGGAATTTGTCCATTTCTTCCAGATTGCCCATTTTATTGTCATATAATTGCTTGTAGTATTCTCTTATTCTTGTTTGTATTTCTGCTGTGTTGGTTGTGATCTCTCCTCTTTCATTCTTGTTTTTATTTATTTGGGTCCTTCTCTTTTTCTTTTTGATCAAACTGGCCAGGGGGTTATCAATTTTGTTAATTCTTTCAAAGAACCAACTTCTGGTTTCATTGATCTGTTCTACTGTTTTTTTGGTTTCGGTAGCATTGATTTCTGGCCTTATCTTTATTATTTCCTGTCTTCTGCTGGTTTGGGGTTTTATTTGCTGTTCTTTTTCCAGCTCTTTAAGGTGTAGGGTTAGTTTTGTATCTGAGATGTTTCTTCCTTCTTTAAGAAGGCCTGGATTGGTATATACTTTCCTCTTATGACTGCCTTTGCTGCGTCTCAGAGGTTTTGGGCTGTGGTGTTACCATTTTCATTGGCTTCCATGTACTTTTTAATTTCCTCTTTAACTTCTTGGTTAGCCCATTCATTCTTTAGTAGGATGTTCTTTAGTCTCCAAATATTTGTTACCTTTCCACATTTTTTCTTGTGGTTGATTTCGAGTTTCATAGCATTGTGGTCTGAAAATATGCATGGTATGATCTCAATCTTTTTGTACTTGTCAAGGGCTGATTTGTGTCCCAGTATGTGATCTGTTATGGAGAACATTCTATGTGCACTAGAAAAGAATGTGTATTCTGCTTTAGGATGAAATGTTCTGAATATATCTGTTAAGTCCATCTGGTCCAGTGTGTCATTCAAAGTCATTGTTTCCTTGTTGATTTTCTGTTTAGATGATCTGTCCATTGCTGTAAGTGGGGTGTTGAAGTCCCCTACTATTATGGTATTATTATCAATGAGTTTTTTTATGTTTGTGATTGATTTATATGTTTGGGTGCCTCCACATTTGAACCATAAATGTTTACCATTGTTAGATCTTCTTGGTGTATAGACCCCTTAATTATGATATAATGACCTTCTTCATCTCTTGTTACAGTCTTTATTTTAAAGTCCAGATTGTCTGATATAAGTATGGCTACTCCGGCTTTCTTTTGGTGACCATTAGTATGATAGATGGTTCTCCATCCTCTTACTTTCAATCTGAAGGTGTGTTTAGGTCTAAAGTGGGTCTCTTGTAAACAACATATAGATGGATCTTGTTTTCTTATTCATTCTGTTACCCTGTGTCTTTTGAGTGGAGCATTTAGTCCATTGACGTTTAGAGTGAGTACTGAAAGATATGAATTTATTGCCATTATATTTCTTGTAGAGTTGGAGTTTCTGGTGGTGTTCTCTGGTTGTTTCTAGTCTGTGTTGCTTTTGATCTTCTTCTTCTTTTTTTTTTTTCCTTCATCTTTTCTCCCCTCTGAGAGTCCCCCTTAAAATTTCTTGCAGGGCTGGTTTAGTGTTCACAAACTCCTTTAATTTTTATGTGTCTGGGAAACTTTTACTCTCCCCTTCTATTTTAAATGACATCCTTGCTGGATAAAGAATTCTTGGCTGCAT
Organism: Lynx rufus; assembly: GCF_022079265.1. Lineage (NCBI taxonomy): Eukaryota > Metazoa > Chordata > Mammalia > Carnivora > Felidae > Lynx > Lynx rufus. The sequence goes on from NW_025814897.1 coordinate 58,345,316, forward strand.
ACTTTTTCCGATTCAGCACATTAAAATATCCTGCCACTCCTTTCTGGCCTTCAAAGTTTCAGTGAGTAGGTCTACTGCAAACCTGATCTGTCTTCCCTTGTAGGTTAATGACTTTTTTTTCCCTTGCTGCTTTCATGATTCTTTCCTTACCTGAGTATTTTGCGAATTTGATTATATGCCTTGTTGATGGTCAGTTTTTGTTGAATCTAGTGGGAGTCCTCTGTGCTTCCTGGATTTTGATGTCTGTATCTTTCCCCAGGTTAGGACAGTTTTCCAATATGATTTGTTCACATAACCCTCCTACCCTTTTTTCTCTCTCTTCGTCTTCTGGGACCCCTGTGATTCTGATGTTCTTTTTAATGACTCACTGAATTTTCTAATTCTTAAATCGTGCTGATATGCTGCTTTACCTCATCCATCCTTACCGCTGTGGCATCCATTTCAGATAGCATCTCAGTTATAGCGTTTTTTATCTCATCCTGACTAGCAAAAGCTAGAAGTAAAAACTTCTTTTATCTCCACAGAAAGGGATTCTAATCTATTTTGACCCCAACTAGTATTCTTATAATTGTGATTCTAAATTCTGGTTCAGACATCTTGCTTGTATCTGTGCTAAATCCCTGCTTGTCGTTTCTTTGTGCTCTTTCTTTTGGGGTGAATTCCTTCATTTTGTCATTTTGAAGGAAGCAAAGGAATTAGTAAGGAAAAAAATTAAAATTAAAAACAACACACACACACACAAATCAAATAAATGATGCTAGATCCTAGATGTGTTTTGGTCTGGGTGTTGAAAGGGGCTTGATAGATTAGAGAAAAAAGGGAAAAAGAAAAAAAAAGAAAACGTTTGAAAATTTGAAAAAAATGAATACAATGAAATAGAATAAAATGAAATGATGGAAGTAAAGTAGAATTTGAAAAATTAACAAAAAAGTAAAAAATATAGTAGAAGGAAATTAAAAATATTTTTAAGAAAAATTGAAAATAAAAATAAATTTTTTTCTTTATTCAAGGAAAAGAAAAGAAACAAACAAAAAAAAAAAAAGAAAACTGAATAGATGGACCAGTGAACATCCTGAAATATGATTGAAATTACACTGTTTTCCCCTAGAAGTCAAACTATGAAGCACTTTATAGTCCATAAACTAAGCAGGCAGAGAGACTTGTATTGTTCCTGAAGAGCAAGGTTGGCCCAGTTGGGCGGGGCTCAGTTTAACAGGTCCGTTCTCCACTAGATGGCGCTGCTTAGCTTACTGGGGTGGATTGTTGTGGTGCTTTTAGGTATGTATGTGCATGCGTGGGAAGGGTGAAAATGGTGTCACCCACCTACCCAGTCTCTAATATCAGAACTCTTTTCTCCCCAGTCAGCAATCACACACCCGTCCTTTGTCTCCAGCTTCTGTCCGCTCCCTGCTTTTACACTGTCTGTGACCAGGCCATCAGGTTGCCACACGGCACCTCCCTTCTGAGTGTATTCTCAGATACTGCTGTGTTTCCCGACCCCTCACTTATGAGGGACTGCCTTTTTGACCCGTTCTGACCCTCTGCAGGAGGGTCTCACCAAGCAATGGCTGGGTGCTGGCTGCATCCAGGAACGTTCGCGGGATTGTGCTGCTGCTGATGCCCAGAGACTGTGGCTGGGTGCCAGCCCGCCCCAGAAAAAGTTAACGCGATTGTGTAGCAGCAGCGTTTCAGGGATCATGGAAAATCACAACATACATCTGGCACCAGGCTTCACCCTTAATGACCTTGTTCCAGCACCAGTGAATGTGGTTGTTCTCTGGGGTCTGCTGGGACCCCTGGGGTCTGCTGGGGTGGTCGCACAGACTCTACCAAATGTCCTCCCAGCAGGGGAACTGACTCTCCCTGTGTGGCCCGAAGACTCCCCAGACTTTACTCTGCTCCTGGGGTTTCACTCTTCCCACCAGAGCACTGCCAGGTACCGAGTTGCAAAGTTTTAGACTCTGCACTCCCTCTGTTTATAGAGTCTTTTTTTTTTTTCAACTTTTTTTTATTTATTTTTGGGACAGAGAGAGACAGAGCATGAACGGGGGAGGGGCAGAGAGAGAGGGAGACACAGAATCGGAAACAGGCTCCAGGCTCCGAGCCATCAGCCCAGAGCCCGACGCGGGGCTCGAACTCACGGACCGCGAGATCATGACCTGGCTGAAGTCGGATGCTTAACCGACTGCGCCACCCAGGCGCCCCTCTGTTTATAGAGTCTTAATGGAATTTAAACCCTCTCCTTTCTCCCTTTTTTTTTTTTTCAGTCCCCGTGGCTGTTTCCACTTTTCCACTTTCTCTCTAGCTGCTTTTGTGAGAGGTGCTTTTCCCATACTCTCCCCCTGTCTCCATGTTCTCTCTGCAAGCAAAAACAGCTCCCTGCCCTCCGTCGCTTCTCTCTCCCCTAGTTAACTTCTCCATGCCACGTACCTGCTGAGTTCTGTGGTTCAGTTTGTGCAGATTGTTGTGTTAATCTTCAGATCAGTTTTCTAGGTGTGCAGGATGGTTTAGTGTTGATCTGGCTGTATTTCATGGACACAAAACACAAAAAAACTTCCATGCTGTTCTGCCATCTTGGCTCCTACATTGGGACTTTTGAGATATCTTTGAGTTATAAAGTTCTTGTTTAGTTTCACTGAGGGCAGAAAGCATATCCTATATGATTTCATACCTTTAAATTTGTTGAGACTTGTCTTATGACCCAGCACTTGTTTTCAGTTAGGGAATACCTAAATTCTAGATTCATCTAGAATTACCTTTACTCTTCCATTGAAGTCTTAGATTGTTACAAAGAGGACTGTCTTCTAAAATGCTAAGAATTGCTTATGTTCACTGAGCATATCGAATCACACTAACCACATTTATATGTATAAACAACCATTCTGTGACATAAGATTTATTATTATACTTATTTTATATAGATGAAACTGGGGAACAGAAAGATTAATTAAACTCCAAGTTACATAGATGGTAAAGGTGGGCTGGAAAACAGAAAAAAAATCCATAGCGGTAGAAAGTAGATTAATGGTTGTCAGGGATGAGGATTATAGGGATTGACTGCTAATAGGTATGGGATTTTTTTTGGAGTAATGAAAATGTTTTGGAATTAGTGGTAATGGTTGTACAACTTTGTGAATATACTAAAAACCACTAAATTTTGTTCTGTAGAGGGGTGAATTTTATGGTCTGTGAATTATTTCTCAAAAAAAAACAAAAAACAAAAAAACTGAGATTCTAACCCAGAAACTGCTTCATATATTCCTTTTTCATTCAGTAGACCTTTGAGGTTGGAACAGGTTCAGTATTAGAAGTAAAATCTCATCAGAAAGACTATAATTTAGAGATATATCCTTTATATGGCCTATTGCAAATGTTCTGGTTTTTCAGTAATTCAGGTACTCCCATGTATAAATGGAATTACATATTTAAATTTATTTCATTTTGGGGCGCCTGGGTGGCGCAGTCGGTTAAGCATCCGACTTCAGCCAGGTCACGATCTCGCGGTCCGGGAGTTCGAGCCCCCGCGTCGGGCTCTGGGCTGATGGCTCAGAGCCTGGAGCCTGTTTCCGATTCTGTGTCTCCCTGTCTCTCTTCCCCTCCCCTGTTCATGCTCTGTCTCTCTCTGTCCCAAAAATAAAATAAAAACGTTGAAAAAAAAATTTTTTTTTTAAATTTATTTCATTTTGAGTATATTCCAGATAAGATTGGAAAGTTAAATAAAGCTCTGCAAGTAGGCCCTCAAATAAAGGATAGCTCATGGTGCTTGTTAAAGGCCTGTGATGCCATCTGCCCTCTCTCTTTTAGCTAACTTCACCTTCCAACCTCAACTTTAAAGTCATTTTTTTCTGGGAAGTTTTTTCTAATCTTCCAGCCTTATAGAAGACTGTTCCTCCCCACAACATCCTGTGCGTAAAGTAACCTCTTCCCCCAACGGGGGGCTCAAACTCATGACTAAATACTGGGAGTTGCATGCCCTACCGACTGAACCAGGCAGGTGTCCCACTTCTGTACTTTTTATCACACTCAATAATTAATTTTTTCTGTCTCCCCTATTTAAACCAAATGGGGGCTATGGTTTTTTTTTTTTTTTTTGTTCTAATCTTAGCATTCGCATTATCCTTGGCATTTAGTGTGTGTGTTCATTAAAATGAAGAAATAGGAGTAGGATCTTTTCTTACATTTGCTTTGGGCTACAAATCTTTAAAAGATACAGCCCTACCATTTGGATTAGATTTCATACCTAAATTGTTTGCCAGTGGTTGTCATTATAGTAAAATGGAATTGGAATTTCACTGAAATCATTGTCATGCCTGGTCTTTAGAGAATTACAAGAGAGTACATAGTATTTTGCAGATGGTGTCATTTCAGAAATGTTATTATAAGTGTTGGATTTGAGCTAGAATTTCTATTTTTATATGGAGGGAGCATTAAGGCAGCATTGTAAGTGATGTTATAAGTTTTAGAGATCACTTACAAATATTTGCATCAGAATGGGATTTTTTAACTTTTCATTCCAGTTTGCTAATCTAAAATGAGCTATTTAGAGAATTATCTTTTGAGTAAATGTATACCTTTTTGTGTTTAAAACTACCGCTTCTTTGTAAAGAAATTCAGTAGACATTAGTGTTGGTAATCAGTTAACTAAAAGTCATATAATGGGGAATAACGAAAAATGATACATAGACCTTTAATTAATTATTTTTAATGTTTATTTATTTTTGAGAGAGAGAGACAGAGTGCGAGCGGGAAGGAACAGATAGAGAAGACACAGAATCTGAAGCAGGCTCCACGCTCTGAGCCGTCAGCACAGAGCCCAACGTGAGGCTTAAACTCACGAACCACGAGATCACAACCTGAGCCGAAGTCGAAAATTTATGAGCCACCCAGGTGCCCCTGAAGTCCAACTTTTAAATATTTTTCTTTTATACTGCTTTTTGAGCCCTATTTAAGAAATCTCTGCCTCCCCCAGCACATGAAGATAGTATCCTGTACTTTTGAAGCTTTAGTGTTTAAACTTAAAATTAGGGCTGTGATCCTTCTCAAAGTAATTTTTTTGTATATGGTGTAAAGTGTTGTAGGGATTAAGATTCTTTTATATTTTATGTTTAGATGTCCAGTGTCCCTTATCGTCCCCACTGAATTCTGTTTACACCTTTGTAATAAATTAAGTAGCCATACATATGTGGGTTCATTTCTGGACCCTACTCTATTGGCCTGTTTGTGTGTACATTAATATCATATTGTCTTATTTATAACTATAGCTTTATAGTAAATCTTGAAATCTGGTAGTGTAGGCCCCTCTGGTAGCGTAGATTCCTCAGTGTTACTCTTCACGATTGTCTTGGCACAGCAACATGTCGGTGAGGACGTGGAGAAAGAGGAACCCTTTTGCACTATTGGTAAGAATGCAAACTAGTGCAGCCACTCTGGACAACAGTATGGAGGTTCCTCAAAAAATTAAAAATAGAACTATCCTGTGATCCAACAATAAAAACAATTAGTATTTATCCAAAGGATACAGGAGTGCTGATTTGAAGGGGCACATGCACCCCAATGTTTATAGCAGCACTGTCTACAACAGCCAAACTGTGGAGAGAGCCGAAATGTCCATTGACGGATAGATAAAGAGGATGTGTGTGTGTGTGTGTGTGTGTGTGTGTGTGTGTGTGTATATATATATATATATATATATATATATATATGATGGAATATTACTCGGCAATGAAAAAGAATGAAATCTTGCCATTTGCAGCAATGTGGATGGAGCTAGAGTGTATTATGCTAAGCGAAATAAGAGAATGATAATATCCTATGATTTCACTCATATGTGAAATTTAAGATACAAAACAGATGAAAATAAGGGAAGGGAAGCAAAAATAATACAAAAACAGGGAGACAAACCATAAGAGACTCTTAAATACAGAGAACAAACTGAGGGTTGCTGGTCAGGTGTTGGGTGGGGGCATGGGCTAAATGGGCAAGGGGCATTAAGGAGGACACTTGTTGGGATGAGCGCGAGGTGTTATATGTAAGTGATGAATCACTAAATTCTATTCCTGAAATCATTATAACACTGTATGTTAGCTAACTTAGATTTAAATTAAAAAAAAAAAAAAAAGATTGTCTTGGCTCTTCTAAGTTATTTGCTTTTATAAATAAGTTTTTGAATCACTTTGTCAATTTATACCAAACTAACCTAGACCCTGCTCTTTAAATTGGGATTGGATTGAATTTATTTTTTTATTTTTATTTTTTTTATGTTTATTTATTTTTAAGAGAGAGAGAGAGCAAGCGAGTAAGCATGTGCGGGGTAGGAGCAGAGAGAAGGGGAGACGCAGAATCCTAAGCAGGCTCCAGGCTCTAAGCTGTCAGCACAGAGCCAGTGCAGGGCTGGAACTCATGGATTGCGAGATCATGACCTGAGCCAGATTCAGATGCTTAACTGACTGAGCCACCCAGGCGCCCTGGGATTGCATTGAATTTAACAATATTGAGGCGATACTGAGTTTTCCAGTCCTTGGACGTGGTATATTTCTCCATCTATTTAGTTCTTCCCTAAGTTCTCTCAGCAATGTTTCACAATTTTCAGTGTAGAAATCTTGCATATTTTATTAGATACCTAGGTATCTTGTTTTTGATACTGCATAAATAGTATTCTTAAATTTCAGTTTTCATTTGTGGCTAGTGTGTAGAAATACAGTTGATTTTTGTATAATGACTTTGTATGCAGGGCCTTGCTAAATTTACTTATTTAAAAATTTTGTAGATTATTTTGTATCTTTGGTCATGAATGATATTGGCCTGTAATTTTCCTTTTTAGTAATCTCATCACTTAAAAAAATAAATCAGAGTTATATAGGCACGATTGATTTCATATTTGAAAGTCGGCCATTCTAATTTATTCCATTAACTTAAAGGAGTAAAACCATATAGTCATTTCAGTAGATGTAGAAAAAGCATATCACAAAATTAAAAACCTATTTGTAATTAGTTACACTTAAAAATTTTTTTAATGTTTATTTTTGAGAGAGAGACAGCACTAGTGGGGAAGGGGCAGAGAGAGAAAGGGAGACACAGAATCCGAAGCAGGCTCCAGGCTCTGAGCTGTCAGCACAAAGCCTGATGTGGGGCTTGAACTGTGAGATCATGACCTGAGCTGAAGTCAGACACTCAACCAACTGAGCCACCTAGGCGCCCCTCAGTACGCTTTTAATTAAGAACAGAAGTGAACATCCTAAATCTGGTAAAGGATATTTACCAGGAGCCCCCTTCCCCCAAAATAACCTACAAATAACATCATACTTGATAAAAATACCGACCTCATTTCTTTTGAGTTTGGGCAGAAGACTGATGTCCATAGGAATATTTTAAAATCTTTTTTTTTTTTTTTAATTTTTTTTTTTCAACGTTTATTTATTTTTGGGACAGAGAGAGACAGAGCATGAACGGGGGAGGGGCAGAGAGAGAGGGAGACACAGAATCAGAAACAGGCTCTGAGCCATCAGCCCAGAGCCTGACGCGGGGCTCGAACTCACGGAGCGCGAGATCGTGACCTGGCTGAAGTCGGACGCTTAACCGACTGCGCCACCCAGGCGCCCCTAAAATCTTTTTTAATGTTTATTTTTGAGAGAGACAGAGAGAGACAGAGCACAAGGGGAAGGAGCAGAGAGAGAGGGAGACACAGAATCCAAAGCAGGCTTCAGGCTCTGAGCTGTCAGCACAGAGCCCGATGTGGGGCTCAAACTCACAAACCGTGAGATCATGACCTGAGCTGAAGCTGGATGCTCAACTGACTGAGCCACCCAGGAGCCCCTACATAGGAATATTTTAAAGCCAGCCCCAGAAATCTAATCATCCTATCAATAGTTCTGGCAATTAGCCTACAAAACAATGGTGAGAAAATATCAGAATGCATAGTCCATAGCAGTTTCATAAAACTTTTACTTCAGTAATGTAATTGTATACTGGATTGGGATTTTAAATGTATATGTTAATGTGCTTTTATAGTCAGAATACTTAGGAGCCCACTGTCCTAGAATATTGAATCTTTGAGAAATCTACCGATTGCTTGAAACTTCACTTAAATGAAACTTTTGCAGTTTGTTTTATTGAGGCTGTTTTGTGACAAATTATTTTTCCTTACTAGTTTTACTGAGGAAGGCTGTTGTCTAATTTATAAAAAATAAACTGCACTTCAGGGGCACCTAGGTGGCTCAGTTGGTTAAGGGCCCTACTCTAGATTTTGGCTCAGGTCTTGATCTAGTGGGGTTGAGATTGAGCCCCATGTCAGGCTTTGCCGATCCTGCTTGGGATTTTCTCTCTCCGTCTCTTTGCCCCTACCCCGCTGGCTCATGTGTTCTCTCTCTCTCCCTCTCTCTCTCTCTCTCTCTCTAAGTAAATATTTGAACAAAAAAAGGGGCAACTGGGTGTCTCAGTCAGTTAAGTGTCTGACTCTTGGTTTTGGCTCAGGTCATGATGTCCTGTTTCGTGAGATTGAGCCCTGCATTGGGCTCTCTGGATATGGAGCCTGCTTAGGATTCATTCATTCTCTCTCTCTCTCTCTCTCTTTCTCTCTCTCCCCCCCTTCCCTTTCTGTCCCTCTCTCTCCTTTTCTCTCCCTCTCTCTCCTTCTCCCCCTCTCTCCTCCCCACCTGTCCCTCAACCTTGCATGTGTTCACTCACTCTCTCTCTCAAATAAATAAACTTAAAAAAAAAAAAAATTCTCCTTCCTTCTTCCTCTGCCCCTCCCCCACTCATACTCTCACGCTCTTAAAACAAAAACTACAATTCTTTGACGCTTGACAGTGCAATAATCACAAAATAAAGAACATCTCCATCATGCCTGAAAGATTCTATACTTTACCTACTAGCCCTAAGAAACCACTGATCTACCTTTTTTGTTTGCTTTATTTTGTTTTAAGGATAAATGAATAATGAATTAAACAATTTTAAAATAAGCTATAATTTTTAGAATAGTTTTAGATTTACAGAAAAACTGAGAAGATAACTATAGTTCCCATAAACCTGTACCCAGTTTTTCCTATTATTGACATCTTTCGTTAATATGGTACATTTTTCATAATTAATGAACCAATATTATACATTATTATTATGTAAAATCCATAATTTATTTAGGTTTTCTTACTTTTTTCCCCAGTGTCCTTTATCTGTTCCAGGATTCTGTCAGATATCCTATTACATTAGTTTTCATGAGGCTCCTCTTGGCTGTAACAGTTTCTCAGACTTTTTTTTTTAATGTTGATTTTTGAGAGAGAGAGAGCATGAGCAGGGGAAGGGCAGAGAGAAAGAGGATCCAAAGCAAGCTCTGCGCTATCAGTAGAGAACCCGATGGGGGGGCTCCAACTCACAAACTGTGAGATCATGACCTGAGCTGAAGTTGGAAACTTAACCGACAGAGCCACCCAGGCACCCATCAGATATTTTATTTTATTTTATTTTATTTTATTTTATTTTATTTTATTTTATTTTATTTTATTTTATTTTATTTATTTTTTAACGTTTATTTATTTTTGAGACAGAGAGCATGAATGGGGGAGGGTCAGAGAGAGGGAGACAAAGAATCTGAAACAGGCTCCAGGCTCTGAGCTGTCAGCACAGAGCCCGACGCGGGGCTCGAACTCATGGACCGCGAAATCATGACCTGAGCTGAAGTCGGCCGCTTAACCGACTGAGCCACCCAGACGCCCCAGATTTTTTATTTTAATAAACTTGACAGTTGGAGGAGTACTGGTCAAGTATTTTGTGAGATGCTCCTCTGCTGGAATTTGATCTTTTCGTTATGATTAGACTGGGGTTACTGATTTTTGGAATTGATTTGCTCTTTTTATAAGAAAGAACATTCTAAAAAGTGGAATAGCCTTCTTAAGGCTGCAGTGGCTGTTTAAATGGCTTTGAGATTGAAAAAATGGTCCTGAAACATTGTGCAGTGTCTGGCACAGTATAAATAACATAATGAAAAAAGAGCCCTGGACTAAGTATAAATGCCTCTTTTTTTAGTATATATTGAGAGCACTGTTTTATTTTTGCTTGTTCCATAGAGACCCTTCATTTAAGTTTTTAAATCCCCCTTTAAAAAAAAAAGACATTTTACCCACATGTTCCTAAATTCATCTTAAATTATGTCTATAAAATAAACTTACTTAGACCTTAGATCTAATGACAGTTTTAGAGACAAATTTTCAGAATTAGGATTAATTGAAGGTATGGCTTTCATCAATGAAGAGTATTTTTGTAAGGGTTGTTAGGAAAGAAATAGAGCCACCTTGAGATTTCTCTGAAATCTTCTTTCCTAACGTATCACTTAGAAAATTTCACTTTTTCGCATTAACTGTGTTTCATTAGTTTCATCCCAGTGCTACTTTTCTCTGTTGCTAGCAAAATTAAATCTTTTCCTTAAACAAGAGTTGGCAGAAAAAAATTAGATCTCTACCAAATTTTGGAAAGGTTAAGGATTAGGATGAAAACATTTGTTCTCTAAAATTCCTTGTGATACAACAGTGTCATTATAGTGGAGATGTTTGCTTGGGAATAAAATGTTAATTTCATATTGGAAAGTTGTTTAAGATTTAAAATAAATTGTTAATTTTCTTATAATATCCTTGAGATGCTAATGTGGAAGAAAATTAAAATTGTTGGTTTTCAGGTCCTTTTGTTAGGGGCATTGGGTAGGAGAAAAAATTTTGGTCTCACAGAGATAGAGGTGGTTATTCAACAGCCTAGTTGCTCACTGTTTTCAAGATTGTTTTAACTATTTTAGATCCTTTGCATTTTCCTGTAAACTTTAGAATCAGCTTCTCATTTTCCATTTTTTAAAGGCTGTTGGGATTATGATTGAGATTATGTTTAACGTGTAAATTGGAGAAAATTGATATCTTAATATTGATTCCTCTTAATTTAGTATATGGTATATTTTTATATTTATTTAGATTTTCTTAATATTCTTTTTTTTAAATTTTTTTTTCTTAAGTTTATTTATTTTTGAGACAGAGAGAGACAGAGCATGAACGGGGGAGGGTCAGAGAGAGAGGGAGACACAGAATCGGAAGCAGGCTCCAGGCTCTGAGCCATCAGCCCAGAGCCCGACGCGGGGCTCAAACTCACGGACCGCGAGATCGTGACCTGAGCTGAAGTCGGACGCCTAACCGACTGAGCCACCCAGGCGCCCCAATATTCTTAAATATAGAGTGTTTTGGTTTCAATGTAGAGTTCTTACACATCTTGTTAAGTTTATTCACCATATGTGGAATTTAACATTTTTGGTTTTGTTTGCTTCTGGTATTTAGAAACGCAGTTGATTTTTGTATATCGACCTTCTGTACTGAGACCTTGCCAAATATACTAGTTCTAGTAGATTTTTGTTTGTTTGTTTATAGTCCTACTAGATTTTGAAAATTCGTTTCTTAGGATTCTTCTACATGAGAAGTCGTGTCATCAGTAAAAGAGAACAGTGTTTTGTGTGCCTTTTATTTATTTTTCTTATCAGTATTGCACTGGCCAAGACCACCAATACCATACTGAATAGAAGCGGCGGATTGAGGGCATCAGGGTGGGTCAGTCAGGTGAGCGTCCAACTCTAGATTTTGGCTCAGGTCATGATCCCAGGGTCATGGAATTGAGCCCTGAGTTGGGTTCTGCACTGAGAGCCTAAGAGTCTCTCTTCCTGTATCTCTGCCCCTCACCCCACTCACTTACACACTCTCTCCCTCTAAAAACAAAAGTAAGAAATAAAAAAGAAGTGGTAGGTTGGACATCCTTGCTTTTCCCCCCCATTCTTTGGAGGAAACCATTTAGTTTACCATTACAATGGTGAATATAGATTTCATTGTACATACTGTTTATCTGATTGCTACATTTTCCTTCCATTTCAGGTTTACTAGTTTCCTTACAGTTTTCATCATGAATCTGTTGAATTTTGTCATATACTATGTTTATATATATTGAGATAAACTTACGGATTTCTTTTATTCTGTTAATATTCTGGATTACATTATTTTATTTATTTTGTATGATCTAACCTTTTATTCCTGGGATAATCCCCACCTACTTATGAAGATATTTTTATATATACAGGGATTTGATTTGCTAATACTTTGTTAAGGAGTTTTGAGTCTGTGTTGATGAGAGATAATTGATCCATAATTTTCACTTTATTGTAATGTCTTTGTTAGGGTTATGCTCATCTCATATCATGAGTTGGAAAGTCTTCTTTGTCACTTGAAAAAAAAATGTCTATTTTTTTTTGAGCCGGGGGTGAAGAGCAGAGAGAGAGGGAGACAGAGAATCCTAAGCAGGCTCTGCACTGTGAGCACAGAGCCTGATACAGGGCTCAAACCCATGAACCATGAGATCAGACCTGAGCCAAAATCAAGAGTCACTTTTTTTAAAAAAAAGAGTTTAGGGGCACCTGGGTGGCTCATTCAGTTGAGCATCCGTCTCTTAATTTTGGCTCCAGTCATGATCCCAGGGTCATAGGAAGTTGGGTTCAGTGATGAGCATGGAGCCTGCTTAAGATTCTCTCTCTGTCCCTGGGGCGCCTGGGTGGCTCAGTCGGTTGGGTGTCCGACTTCAGCTCAGGTCATGATCTTGCGGTCTGTGAGTTCGAGCCCCGCGTCAGGCTCTGTGCTGACAGCTCAGAGCCTGGAGCCTGTTTCCGATTCTGTGTCTCCCTCTCTCTGCCCCTACCCCATTCATGCTCTGTCTCTCTCTGTCTCAAAAATGAATAAATGTTTAAAAAAAAAAAAAAAAAAAAGATTCTCTCTCTGTCCCTTTCTGTGTGTGTGTGTGTGTGTGTGTGTGTGTGTGTGTGTGTGTGTGTGTTTGTACATGTTCAAATATATATTCGGCTCAGGTCATTCAATATGTGTGTGTGTGTATATATATTATACATGGGGGGCACAGAGAATATATCTATAATAGCAGCATTAAATCCTTGTTTTCTAACTATAACATCTGAGTCATCTTGGATTGGAGCCTGTTTTCTTTCTTTCTTTTTTTTGAGTATGAATTATGTGTTTTTATTTCTTTGCATTTACTATTTTTTTATTATATAGTAGACATGATGGAGAAAGTATACAGAGACTCTGGATTTTGTTGTTCCTCCAAAGAGTTTTTTGTGGCTGAGAAGGCAGTTACCTTGGCTTGATTCAAACTCTAAACTCCCCGTGTCCTGTAGTAGCTCAATTGTTTCAAAACCCAGCTGCTACTTTTCACTGGGAATCCTGAAGTCTTCCCATCGATCCTCATAGGTAGTTTAGGAAATCAGCTAAGGATTTGGAGATGTTTTATGTTTTAAATGCAGATTTTCCAGTTCACTTTCTTTGTAGCTTCTTCTCCGTAATGTTTCTCATTGTTCTGTGCCCTGAACTTTGTCCTCCAACTCAAGTCAGTTAGGTTGTGGGCTGCCAGAAACCTAAATATGGTCGTGTTTCACGCAAAAAATTACAGACTGGAAAACCTCACTTTGCTATTTTTCATTCAAGGATATAGTATCTTTCATTTTGTATTTTCTTATGGTCTGTGTTCAGGTTCTTTAAAACCTGGAGGCTGGGTAGGTAGTGCAACATAATTTCTTCTGCCATTATGGCCATGTTACCTTTTTTTGTTTTTTTTTAAGTTTATTTACTTATTTTGAGGGGGTGGAGAGGGGCAGAAAGAGAGGGAGAGGGAGAATCCCCAGCAGGTTCTGTTTGGAGCCCAATATGGGGCTTGATCTCATGAACCATGAGATGATGACCTAAGCTGAAATCAAGAGTCAGGCACTCAACCAACTGAGCCACCCAGGTGCCCTACATTTACTTTATAGAGTCCAATCAGTGTTCAAAATAGTACTGCGTATATTGTTTCTGGCTTTCCTTTGAATGGTTCTAGCATTTTACCTTTATGTATTTTTAAATATAAAAAATATTTCAGAAAAACATATACTAACATTAGTTATATATGGGTGGTATGATATACATAATTTTCACTTTGTTCTTGTTATTTTCTGTGCTGCCTGCTTTACAAATATACATTTTACTCTTATGTGAAAGAGGTGGTGGGTGTTTTTTTTTAAAAAATGAAAACTATATGTACTATTTACTAATGAAGAAGTACATAGTTCCACTGTTGCTTTATAAAGAGACTTCTTCTCAAACATCAGTTTGCTTTTGACTAGGGTCTGGGGACTAGCTATAGCTTTTCTCTTCAACATGCTGTTTTAGGCTTTCTGAAATAAGACATTTGGGGTACATGATTTAGTGGGATTCTTCCTTCTTTGGCCCATTTTTTTCCCCTCAGGTTTTCATATGATATATGATTAGAGAATATAATATAGAGGCCAGGATCACACCTCTTTTACATTTGGGGGAACATTTGAGATACTTATTTGCACATAATTAATTGTGTGCACATAATTAATTGACATAATTAATACACTTACTTGTATTTAGTATTTGTTGGATCTGTGTCAAGCTACTGGAAAAATAGGAAAATTAGATATGGCTCTTGCCCTTGGAGAGTATGCCCATTGGTAAGGAAATTGCCAGTATTCCTCTATTTTTTATTTAGTGACACTTTCCTGTGGATTAACCTGAAAATACCAGTACAAAGTAGTATTATGAATCTTTGGGATTGCCTTGCCAGAGAAGTGGAGAGATGTGATCCTGAGATGAGTTTCAATACAGTTTTCCTTGTCACTTCTTTGTTACTCTTAAAACATTGTAGTTCTTGGGGCGCCTGGGTGGCGCAGTCGGTTCAGCGTCCGACTTCAGCCAGGTCACGATCTCGCGGTCTGTGAGTTCGAGCCCCGCGTCGGGCTCTGGGCTGATGGCTCGGAGCCTGGAGCCTGCTTCCGATTCTGTGTCTCCCTCTCTCTGCCCCTCCCCCGTTCATGCTCTGTCTCTCTCTGTCCCCAAAAAAATAAATAAAAAAACGTTGAAAAAATGAAAAAAAAAATTAAAAAAAAAAAACAAAAAACATTGTAGTTCTTGTGGCCCTCCTATTCCTCCTAGGATTCTCCATCTTTAGTCTTTATATTCCCAGGAGTTTGATTCATTAAATGAAGTGAATGTGAACCTCAATTTTTCCAGGTTACTGTCCAATAAGTGAATTATAATTTCTTCAGAGTCTAATCTTAGTTCTGTTTGTTAGGGCCCAAGTGAATATCTGCTTTCCCTTTTGTGAATTAGAAATGTCAACATAATTGATTGTTTTCCTCCATCTTTTCATTTTCCTCAATTCTTAACTATATACTCTTTACCTGTGCTCTTAATTTGAGAGATTGTTATCTGTTATTAGAGAAAGGTGTTTCAACAAACTAGGGGCTATATATCTTAAAATTATTATTAGTAGAACCATTGCAGATATTTCCCACTGACTGTAATTGCAGTCCTCTGTAGAAGAATGGCTTGAAAACCCAGTGTAATATGTTAACTAAGTGAATCTTTTTCCTTTTCATTTCAGTTGGAAAGACATCCTTGATCACCAGATTCATGTATGACAGTTTTGACAACACCTACCAGGTATTTTATTTTTGCCAATTTACTGATTGTCTCTATTTTGTGTTAGAAGTAGTATTTAAGGACTTTTTAAAAGTTCACATTTACATAAAAGCACTTTCTGTAATCTGTAAAATGCTTTATAAATACAGAGTATAACTGATTTTGCTCATTGTCCTCAGTCTTTTCACTTGATTTCTTTATCTCCTCTTCCAAAGTCCTTTCCAAAAGATTATTGGTAATTACCATTTGGGATAGAGGTAGGAGTGATTGTAGATACTCTGTTATGTGGTTCAAGCCTAGGATTATCTGACCTTTTGATCTACACTTAAAGTCAAGAATAAATGAGTAATGCAATTAGAAATCATTAACAGAAGGAGATTTTGGAAATCCACAAATGTGGAAATTAAATAGCAAATTCCCAGATAACCAGTGAGTCAAAGAAAAAAAATCACAAAAGAAATTAGAAAATACTTTGAGACAAATGGAAAAAAAAAACCCTAAACCACAACATACCAAAATTTATATGATAACAGCTAAAGCAGTGCTGTAAGGAAAAGAAGAAATACATTAAATCAGTAATTTAACCTTCTACTTTAAGAAATTAGAAAAGTAAACTAAACCTAAAACAAGCAAAGGACACATGATAAAAAACTGTTATCCCAAACATACAGAACTGTTAAAATCTCATAGTAGTAAAGAATTAACTCTTTACATTTTGACGTGTTTTGATAGATGTGTATACCTATGAAGCTACCACCACAGTCAAGATTAAGAACATTTCCATCATCCTAAGAAGGAATTTGTTTTTAATTAAGCATTTTATTAACAACCATAAATATCATAGAACAGAAATGACTCATCCATAAATCTGACATTTTAGAAAAGTCTTTTAAATAAAAAACCAGTTAATGTGTACTGTATATATTTTATTATTCTTTTGAATATCTCAGAAATGGTTTAGCTACTTCATAAGACATGAGAAAAGCGAGTTTAAAAATGAAAAATAGCTCAATCAACAAGAGTGCTTCAGTTTCTTTTGGACTCCTTTATATCATATATCCCCAATTTTCTAGGTCCCTACAACTCTATGGCTTATAGGCCTTACCTAGATGACCTTGTCTTTTGTACAGTATCTTGATTCTGAGCAATGCTCTGTCTCTTCTCATCAGAAAAACTACAAATACAAGTCTTAGAGACTAACAAAAATATTGATGTCATTGAGCCATATGTGGAAAATTCCTGAAAAGTGTAAGCTTAACTGTTTGGGAGTAGACCCAAATACCATAGGCTAAAAAATCTGAACTAGGGTCAGAGTCTTGGGCTAAAGACTCACTAGCTAGAGCCTATTTAGAGTTCTCTGTGTGTTTCTAAAGGATTTTGTTACACTCATGGTCTCAGTGAAATTAAGTAGATCTTTCAAGCATATATTAAAGTGCCATTGCTGTTTCTTCATGCTGCTGTTCAGTCAGACATATATAAGGGTAGTGATGTTGACATAAATATAGTGATATTGATAGAATTTGACAGATAGGGAAGGATTTTGATTCTTTGTGGAAAAGTTGTTGCTAATGAAGCTAAAAAATTGTACTTTGGCATTAACAGGAGACGTTTATTAACAGTGTGAGTTACAGGTTTTTATAACAATTAGGTACAGTCCTAGATATTCTTTTAGTTTAGCTCTAACAGAAAAATTTGGGCAACGTAGTACCCTAGGTCCTTATTTAATGAAATCATCTTGACAATATATTAAGTATTATCTTTGAATATGAAGAATTGACTTTCTGTAGTTAGCTGCCAACTTAGTTATCAGGTGAAGAGTTCTTCAGTGAATCATTTGAAGATTCCCTATATATACCCCGTCACACACACATCAGAAAGACTTCTGAAATGACTAATTAAAGAGCTAGTCTCATTGCTAGAAATTTATTATTGGGCTTAGAGGAGCCATGTGTAATGTATGTATCAAATTTAGTTTAAGTGAAGTTTTATTTTACAAAAATGATAAACTTTAGTTAATAATTCATGTTCCCTGTATGATTCCTTTGCACTGACTTCATTTCATTTAAAAAGAAGGAAACTGGCCAAAAGAGTCCTTAATTGACCAAAATTTGGGCAGTATGTCAAAGTGAAAAAAATAAAACCTGTTCTTTTTAAGTAGAGCGTCTGGAATTGATTCTCTTAAAGTTGCTCTTCTTATTCACCACTTATTTTCTTTATCCAGTTATAAACCCACAGATTTTTCTTTTTTTGTTTATTTCTGTTTTAGATTCATTCGTTTATTTGAGAAAGATTATATTGCTCAGACTAACTTCTGAGATTACTTTGAATTTAGAGGGTTTCTTATTCCAAAGGCTGTTACAAAGTGACAATCAACATAAATTCACCTTCATGATAGACAATGAAGCCATCTATGCTATCTGTCGTGGAAACCTCAATATTGAATGCCCAGCCAACACTAAACTAAATAGGTTGATAGGTCAAATTGTGTTCTCCATCACTGCTTCCCTCAGATTCGATGGAGCCCTGAATGTTGATCTGACAGAATTCCAGACTATCCTGGTGCCTTATCCCCACATCCACTTCTCTCTGGCCACATATGCTCCTGTTATCTCTGCTGAGAAAGGCTACCATGAGCAGCTTTCTGTAGCAGAGATCATTAATGCATGCTTTGAGCCAGCCAACCAGATGGTGAAATATGATTCTCACCATGGTAAATACATGGCTTGCTGTGCACCTGTGTGGCTCAGTTTAAGTGTCCAACTTCAGCTCAGGCCATGATCTCACGGTTTGGGGGTTTGAGCCCCGCGCCAGTCACTGTGCAGACAGCTCAGAGCCTGGAGGCCACATTAGATTCTTTGTCTCCCTCTCTGCCCTCCCCCACTCGTCCTCTCTCTCTCTCTCAAAAATAAACATTAAAGGGGCGCCTGGGTGGCTCAGTTGGTTGAGCGACCGACTTCAGCTCAGGTCATGATCTCACGGTTTGTGAGTTCGAGCCCCACGTCTGGCTCTGTGCTGACAGCTCAGAGCCTGGAGCCCGCTTTGGATTCTGTGTCTCCGTCTCTCTCTGTCCCTCCCCTGCTCATGCTCTGTCTCTGTCTCAGAAATAAATAAACATAAAAAAATAAAAAAATAAAATAAACATTAAAAAGAAATAAAAAAAAAAATACATGGCTTGCTGCATGTTGTACTGTGGCAACATGGTTCCCAAAGATGTCAGTGCTGCCATTTCCACCATCAAGACCAAGGGTACCATTCAGTTTATGGACTGGGGCCCCACTGGCTTCAAAGTTGGCATTAATTATCATCCTCCCATTGTGGTATCTGGTGGAGACCTGGCCAAAGTACAGCCATGCTGAGCAACACCACAGCCATTGCTGAGGCCTGGGCTCACCTGGACCTGATGTCCTGATGTATGCTAAGTATGCCTTTGTTCACTGGTATGTGGGTGAGGGCATGGATGAAGAAGAGTTTTCTGAAGCCTCTGAGGACATGGCTGCCCTTGAGAAGGATATGAAGAGGTTGGTGTGGATTCAGTTGAAGGAGAAATGAAGGAGGAGAGGAGTACTAAAGTTAAAAATATCACAAAGGTGCTGCTTTAAAGTTGTGCTCTGATCAGTTTAATTTGTATGTAGCAGTGTATACTCTTTATATACAATTACTGATCTGTGCTTTAAAACATAATGCTTTGTTACAACCCACGCTGTCCATTTCTCTGATGGATTTGAATAAAGTATTTGTCTTAATTGGAAAAAAAAACCCATAAATTCAGGGTTGTATAGTTTAAAATACTGAAATGTTTAAAACAGCTTAAGTGAATTTTTCTAGGAAGATGGTGATGATCAAATACATCCTTAACCTCTTTAAGTTAAAGCTTTTAAATTATTCTACACAAAATTATACTTTGTTATATGGAAATAAAATCTGCACCCAACTCCCACCCCCACCCCCCGCCCCACTAATGGGACTACTTTTCTCATCCAGTGTTTGATTTCTTATTTTTAAATTTTCTTTAATTTTTAAGGACTTTTTTCTCCTATCAGAAGTATTGTCATTTTATGGGAGGTAGGGGCAGAACAGTTCCTTTTTTTTCAAACTGTGCTAAGAACACTTAATATAAAATCTACCTCCTAATCAGATTTTTAAGTATACAATACAGTATTAAATATATGCACAATGATCTCTAGAACTTGTTCACTTTGCATAAGTAAAATTTTATGCCTATTATAGCGACTCATTTCTGAAATAGATTCTACATAGTTTCTGTTCTAAGTAATGTGGCACAAAGATATCTAAGAGAAAAGTATACATACATACATAAATATACACATACATAAATATATATAAACATGTGTAGTAATGGGATGGTTACCTTTCTAAAATGGAACCCATATCAGCGTCTTGCTTCTGGGATCCTTTGCCTTTCTTCATTGTTTTTACTTATCTCTGTTAGTCAGTGTTAGATAGACTCTTCTTTAACTTGTCCACTCTCTTCTTTCTTTATTCTAGTCTTTGCCTTTCCCAACACTTATTCTTGATTTATTTTCTCCTGCTAGGGAAAGCAGCAGCTAGGCAACAGAACTTTGTATGTTTGGACCACAAAGGAAGCTGATTATCATTGCTTGGTACAGAGGAAAACTTGTTTTCCTTACTTAATTACTTTTGTGTAGGAAAACTCATGTTCCTTAAAATCATGATGTTGAGGGGTCTAGACTGTGTATGGCATCAGAAAAGGTGATAAACAGTTATGTAGGAAGGAAGTCAGACAAAATAGTAGTTTACATCTGCAGTATTTTATAAAATTGCTATTGGGGCAAATAAACACTGTCCTGAGTGGAGAGCATCCAAGTATAAATATCCAAACTACAGTTATCATTATTATCTTGATGCTGATGTATTTAGGTAAGTCATTATTCAATCTTGAATTGTGTGCTCCCACAGTAAAAGTACTCAATTTAATTTTTTGTCTTTTACAAAGTAGACTTCCCTTACCCAGTGAATTAATTAACACTTAAAATAATGCGAAGCTATAAATTAAGATATGTGGGAGAATTTTCTCTAACCTTTGGTTTCTTCTACAATTATTGCCTTCTGCATTTCTATAAAGAAGATGAGCAAGAGGCAGCACTGATGTCTCATCCCTCTTTTATGAAAGTTTGAATTAGTTCCACATCAGTATCATTTAAGATCCTAGAATAGCTGATAATGTTTAGTTTCCTAGCCATTCTTTCTATTTTTCCTGCTGTTGGCTTAATTCCTGTGGCTGATCGACTTCTTTGCCATTGTAGCTCTGCTTGGAATAAAATTAACTGAAAAGAAGAGCAGGCAGGAACAGGCTATGCTTTTCAGGTTAATTTTGACCTTTATGAGTTCAGTGTATGAATGATGTCCCAAAACTAGGACAGTGCAGTGGAAGGAGGGGATTATTATACATTTTATCATAAAGTCTTACTTTGTACTAATTTTAAAAACATTTATATGTGTTGACTGTGAGATCTGAGAATGCATATTTTTGTTTGTAGCTATTAAAATTCTTTTTGGCTGTTTATAATAAACATAAAATAACATTATTAAGTGATATGAGAATTTTTTTCACGTAAAAGAAGTTTAGAGGTAAAGTAGTCCTGGGCTTGTGTGGCAGCTCCATGGTCATCTGGGACTAAGATGCCTTCTAAATTTAATCAGATCTCATTCATATATGACTTCCTTGTGAAGGTTGCTTCATGGTTACTGAATGGTTCCTGGAGTTCTGGGTGTGGTATCTATATCCAGGCAGGAAGAAGGAGAAAAGGAAAAATACCAACAGTGCACCTCTCAACTGAGTCAACCCTATTTAAAGCACAAAGAAGACTGGAAAATGTAGTCTTTTTAATGGGAAAAGTATGGATTTAAATAAATGTTTGATTTTTTTAATAAGGAAGAAGGGGAAAATGGGATATTTGTCTAGACAATTAGCTGCCTCTACCACATTATCTGATTAAATGAGGTTCTACTAATGAGATTTCTTAAATGTAGCCCTATACCATTCCTGTATATTTTTCAGGTTTGTCAATTAGATGCTTTTGCACAATAATTCGAATTTATAAACCCATTATTCCCAGCCTATAACAGAATAGGATACACACTTTCAGATTAAATGTCATAAGATGGAATTATAGAGAGAGAGAGAGAGAGATACTTGTAATATGTAGTCACATAGTTTAGGATAAAGGAGAACGCTAGCTTGCTTGCTTGCTTGCTTGCTTGTATGCTTGTTTGCTTTCTTAATAAAAGTCGGTATATAATTGAAATCTACAAAGCACTGCTCACAAAAAAAAAAAAAAAAAAAAAAAGATGACTTAAGTAAGTGGAGAGACATCCCAGGCAGAGGGATTGGAAGACTTAATATTAAGATGTCAATACTAACTATGCAAAACAGTCTACAGAATCAGTGCAATCCCTGTCAGATTTCTACTGCCATTTGTGTAGAAATGAAAGAGTCAATTTTAATTTACAGAAGCCAAAATAGTCTTGAAAAAGGAAAATAATAATTGGAAGACTAATACTGATTTCAAAAAAAATTTTTTAACAGTTATTTTATTTTTGAGAGAGAGAGAGAGAGAGAGAGAGAGAGAGAGACAGAGTGGAAGCAGGGAAGGGGCAGAGAAAGAGAAGGAGACACAGAATCCAAAGCAGGCTCATGAGCTATGACATCATGACGTGAGCCAAAGTTGGTGCTTAACCAACTGAGCCACCCAGGCTCCCCCACCCCCAATTTCAAAATTTACTGCAAAGCTACAGTAATCAAAATAAAGATAGACATATAGGCCAGTGGAATAGAATTAAGAGTTCATGAATAAATGCATATATCTATTGACAACTGGTTTTCAATTAAAGCACCAGGCCCAACCTATAGAATGGGAGGAAATATTTGAAAATTACATATCTGATAAGGGCTTGATATCTAAAATATATAAAGAACTATAAATCAATAATAAAATGACACACTTAATTTTAAAATGGGCAAAGGAGGGGCACCTGGGTGGCTCGGTTGGGCATCGGACTTAAGCTCAGGTCATGATTTCATGGTTTGTGAATTGGAGCCCCACATTGGGCTCTGTGCTGACAGCTCGGAGCCTGGAGCCTGCTTTGGATTCTGTGTCTTCTCTCTCTGCCCCTCTTCCACTTGTGCTCTGTCTCTCAAAAATAAATAAATGTAAAAAAAAAAAAATTAAAAAAATAAAAATGGGCAAGGGACTTGAATTGACATTTCTTCAGAGAGGATGTACATATCACCAGTAAGCACATAAAAAGATGCTCAACATTATTAGGCACTAGAGAACTGTTAATCAAAACCACAAAAAGATTCAATTTCCTACCTTCTAGGTTGAGTATTATATATTTTTTTTTTTTTAATTTTTTTTTCAACGTTTTTTTTTTTTTTTTTTTTTTTTTTTGGGGGACAGAGAGAGAGCATGAACGGGGGAGGGGCAGAGAGAGAGGGAGACACAGAATCGGAAACAGGCTCCAGGCTCCGAGCCATCAGCCCAGAGCCCGACGCGGGGCTCGAACTCCCGGACCGCGAGATCGTGACCTGGCTGAAGTCGGACGCTTAACCGACTGCGCCACCCAGGCGCCCCGAGTATTATATATTTAAAAAGAGAAACTAACAGATGCTGACAAGGATGTGGAAACATTGGAATCTTCATACATTGCTATTGGAAATTTAAAATGATGCTCCTACTGTGGGAAGACAGTCTAGCATTTCCTCACAAAGTTTAAATAGAATTATCATATGGCTTAGCAATTCCACTGTTAAGTATATACTGAGGAATTGAAAATAGGAACTCACAGTAGCCAAAACAACCCATGTCCGACAGTAGATGAATGGATAAAGAAATTTTGGTATATCCATACATTATAATAAGTTATTGCTTAATGGGCACAGAGTTTTTGTTTGGGGTTATAAAAAAGTGTTAAAAACAGATAGTGTTGACAGTGGTACATCATTGTGGATGCATTCACTGCCGTGGAATTGTACACTTAACATGGTCAAAATGTCACATTTTATGATACATATTTTACCACAATTTAGAAGTAAAATCTGTCTTAAAAAAATACATGAGCGTCAGGGACGCCTGGGTGGCTCAGTCTTTTAAGTGTCCTACTTAGGCTCAGGTCATGATTTCATGGTTTGTGTGTTTGAGTCCCACATCAGGCTCTGCTCTGACAGTGCAGAGTCTGCTTGGGATTCATTCTCTCATTCTCTCTCTCTCTCTCTCTCTCTCTCTCTCTGCCGCCCATCCCCCCCTCCCCGGCGCATTTGTGCTTTCTATCTCAAAATATATAAATAAACTTAAAAGAAATTATATATATGTATGTGTGTAATTATATGTATATATAATTTTAAGTTTATATATTTTATATAATTTATTTGTATAATATATAATGTTTATATTTTATATATACTTATGTATATGTATAAAATCAGTGTCAGTAGGTTCATCAGCTGTAACAATGGTACTGCTTTGGTGGGGGATGTTGATAGTAGGGGGTTTTATGCATATGTGGGGGTAGGGGGTATGTGGAAAATCTCTGTACCTTTCAGTTTTGCTGTCAACCTAAAACTACTCCCAAAAAGTAGTATTTTTAAAAATGGTTAAGATGATTAATTTTGTTATGTGTATTTTACCACAGTTTAAAATTTTATATGTGTGTGTGTGTGTGTGTGTGTGTGTATAAGTATAAATATATATAAATCATTATATACTGGAAAAAGCTGGGCTTTTACTCTCAGCTCCATAGCAAAATCTTTGTTTCCCTAGACAAGTTTTTTAACTTCTCTGAACCCCAATATTATTAACTATAAAAGAATAAAATAGGGATGACAATAGCTACCCTTGCAGAGATGTATGAGGATTAGAGATGGTCATGTAAAGGGCCTTAAAGAATCCCTTACTACACAGCACATGTTCAGTGGTGGAAGCCATTATCTCACTAAAAATTTTGGTCATTTATACTTAGCTATGATATGTTTATTAATTATTTCTTCTAATTATAGAAGTCATAATTATCATTTGAACCCTAAACTGCTGACTGCCATTAAACTATTATTATTATTATTTAATTTTTTTGTTTTATTTTGTTTTACAGGCAACAATTGGTATTGACTTTTTATCAAAAACAATGTACTTGGAGGATCGAACAGTGAGTAATGTTCTCAGTGTGCAATTTTCTGCAGCACTCCAGGATAGAAAACTGTGATCAGAGCTGTAATCAGTAATTGTCATCGTAAGAAGTTCTTAGTAAAGTTGACAAAGTTAGTGTATAAGCTTTGAGAAAAACTGTTATTACAGAGTGGTAGTACTTAGCATTCTGACTTAATCCCCAAGTAAAATGCAAAGGGGAGAGAAGGCCAAGTTATTGGAAAGCCCTGAAGGCCCTAGGCTTGCTAAATAAAATATGTCATCCTGATTTGGAAAAATGATAACAGACAGCATTGAGATAATGAAGAGTATTTTCATCAAGAAATTAGAGCTGCTAAAGACTTTTTGAGTGCTACTCTTGAAGCATTCAGAAATATTTCATTTGAATATCACATCATTTGTGAATTTCGAGATTTAATTTGTCAGAATATGATGTATACCGAAGTGACTGTGAATAGAAGAAGTAATATGTATTTATTTGTTGGATTTAGACACCTGTCTTTTGGAATGCTCCCTTTAAGCACAGTGTATTCCAGCCTATTGTCTCTGGAAGAGATTCCTATCAACTAAGCAGTGACTTTCTTAAATGCATTATTTCAGGACCTAGACCCAAAAAAACATTATTGTGCTTCTAATATTATTTGCTAGAAGTGTGTGGGTTTTTCTTTTATGTTTTAATGTTTAGCATGCCATTTCTTAAATTTTGAAAGCTTAGAAATTGCTTTATAATAGTACAGTACTACTTGTTTTCAGGCTTTTCTTCCTCAAATGTAGATGTGAAAAAGTAAGAAAATAAAGAAATTTTTATGTAGAGTTGCAAAAAGATATTTTTCCTTTTTTGTTGGGTTATGTACAGTGTTCTGGGAAGAAACATGTGGGAGAAACATAAGCACAGTAGTCAAAGACCCAATTTCTGGACTCAATAGAAAAGAGATGCTTTTAACTTCAGAGAGGCTTTCAGAGAAGCATTCACTCCTTTACTCTGATAGCCAGGGCTGCTTGTTGACATTTACTTTCATTTTTCCCTTTTATGCTCACTGAACGTCAACAGAATCTACTTTTTGCTGTCTCTGGAAGGCATAAGATTCAAAGAGAGGTTATAGGGAGTGAAAAAAAAGGGAGCTGTATTTCTGATTCTGTGAAATATTCCCCTATTGCCATTTTTAAGTCATGTACCTTCAGAGCAAATTTTTAATATTATTCTCTTTTGAAAAAGGAAAGGAGTTTTGTGTTATTTTCATTCTTCTCATCCCTGCAACCTTTTGCATGAGTCTACTTTTTACCTCCTTCCCACCTTCTCCCCTTTAAAAACATTATTTCTTTTTTCTTTTTAGTATGAGTTTGGTTTTTTTTTTTTTTTTATTTATTTTTTCCCATCCCACAGATCAGGCTGCAGCTGTGGGATACTGCGGGTCAGGAACGTTTCCGTAGCCTCATTCCCAGTTACATCCGTGATTCTGCTGCAGCCGTAGTAGTTTACGATATCACAAGTAGGTATTTTGCAACGGGTTGACCTTTCTTATTTTTCTTGCTTGTTTGACTGATTTTGTTGTTAGGTACGATTGCAATTATGGGACACAGCAGGTCAAGAGCGGTTCAGGAGCTTGATTCCTAGCTACATTCGTGACTCCACTGTGGCAGTTGTTGTTTATGATATCACAAGTGAGTGGGGGGAATTATGCATTTCTAATCTTCTTTCAACCTTTAGCTTAGCTGCATGCATGTTCTTGTCTTGTGCTTGTTTTCTATACTAGCATGTAAAAATGAGTTTTGTCATAGCAAACCTTATGGACCAGCTAGGTCAGAAATATTTGCTTTTGTGTTTGTACCAATATGCTTTATTTCCACTGTGCCAGGTTTTTTTGCCATGGAAATTTTCCTTCAGATCTAATCATGAATTCTCTCCAAAGCTTTCTTAGTATCCTGTTATCCCTAAGTCACACCATAATTATGGTTGGAAGAATGTCTCCTTTTTCATTTAACTTGATCTCAGATTTCTCTAAAATAAAATAATCTTCATTTAAGCCTCTTGCCAAAATTTTCAGATTCTCCAAGGCTCTCTGTTGAGGCTATTAAAAGCTTCTGCTAGCCAACTTTTCTCTGCTTTCCACTTCCAGCCATCCTCTCTCTAGAGAAGGCAGAGAAAACATGTAATGTGCAGTTTTCTATTAATCATTTTCATTTGAATCACATCTGGATTCTGTGATGGACTTTTTTTGCTAACAAATTACACTTTCATTTCTCTCCAAAAAGAAATTTTGAATAGGAGACTAAAACAAGTGATGATCTTCCTTTTTCTTTTCCCTAAAGACTGAATAATGTTTTTGGCATTTTAAGTGCCTGTAAATTTCCCACAGAACATGGTGACTGACAGGGAAATGCTCTCTGATTAAAATTGTCTTTGTAAATTGGTTTATTATATATATCAGGCAATATTAAGCCATCATTCCATATAGTAGTCCATAATTTGTAGGAAAACCAGAATAGTGTCACATCTTAGACTTATTTCAAAAAGAGTGTTACATATACAAACTATTGATTTGCGTTAGTGATACTATACATTTTTGTATATCTGCTAGAAGTCATACCTACTTAATAATTGCAATGGCAGAATTATAAGTTATAAGTTTGCATTCAGAGACCTTTGGGGGGGTGGGGTATGTGCTATATGCAATCTTTCTTTTCTTGAAGCTTTACTTTGGGTTGCTACTTGTTTAAAACAATGTATGTTCATTGTGCATTGACAAGTTTTGCAGCTTTAAAATGTTTGTGCTTACTTTAACCAAATCAAGTGAAACCTGGTGTCTTTTTCTTTAAAAATGCACATGTGGTTAAAATATTAGTAAACTGTTTTCTGGAGCTGCTGTAAAAAGTGTTTAAGTATTCTACTTAGAATTGGGTGCTAGGACAAAGATGGATTTTGTTACAAGTGATTCTGGTGCATTAAACTAATAAACTTCAAGTTAAAGTGATCACAAACTGAATAAGCCGTGCAAACAGTGGTGTTTAAAGCTATTTAAAGCTTTACAAATTTTCTGGATGTGTTGGGATTTACTGGCTGACATACTTTTGGAGATGCTTTCTTTGTCATGTTGGGTATGTGTAAGTAATCAAAAAAACGTTGTGGCAATGTGACACCATGTTATCTGCCGTAGCTGTCCTTAAATTTTAAAACGCTTTTTTTTTTTTAAATTTTTATTATATATGGTACATTGCATTCATTTGGTCATGTTCAAAATTTTTATACTATAAAAGGAACCTTGAGGACTTTATTTTTGTGATTTGTCACTGACAGTTGTACTCAGATAAAATGGAGTTATGTTGCAGGCACATTAAAAGTGGGTCCTAATGTGCCACCCCCCCTCCAACTTCCAGGGTTTGTTTTCGTTTATTTTTGTTTTTTTAGTCTGTCACTTGGGGAGACTTTGCGGTAACACTAATCTCTCTGTCCACCCTCCTATACCAGATGTTAACTCATTCCAGCAAACTACAAAATGGATTGATGATGTCAGAACAGAAAGAGGAAGTGATGTTATCATCATGCTAGTAGGAAATAAAACAGATCTTGCTGACAAGAGGTATAGAGTGATTTTGTATGCGTATCAAATGTTTGATTTCTTCCTTAAACAACCTGTTATTTTTATTACTAAAGAATTGTTTTGAAAGGAGACATGTTTAATTCTTAAGTTTATACCCCCCTTTTCTTCAGTGTGAGAACATGAAATATAAATGTAAACATTGAACATTTCCTTTAAGGAAAATGAGTTTTTTTGTTTTGTGTAAGCCCGTGTGTAAATAGTTCTTGTGCAAGATTGTTTACACGTGGGGGGAAACAAAGATTGTTTACACACGAAGCTCGTAACTATTTTGCATTTTTTAGGCCTCATAAACATGAGCAGTATTTTGTTAAAGGACAAAATGTTTGAAGAAACAAATCCTATCTTTAAAAATTATTCATAATGATTAAATGCACACTCTTTTGGTAGACTTCTTATAAATATTCATTATAATTCAGTGGTGTAGTTTTTCTTTTCTTTTTATAAGTTGTATGGTTGAACCAGACTGTGTAGTTGAACTGAATAGCTTGATTGTAATACCTTAGTCAAATGAGCAAAGCCATATTCAAGTCACAGGATGCAAAATTATTAACATTCACTGTAGAGCCCATGGCTTGAATATCTGCCTTCAGCATCCTAAGTAATCTACTGGATAGTCTTTCTGCTTTAAATAGTCTTGACCATTTCACTTAATAGTAGAAGCTTTTACTATTGCTGTTTGTTTATTCATGAGATGGATATTGAAATTCGGGTATTGAATTTGTACTATTAATTAAAATGTTGCAAAGAAATCCAATATGTTCCAAGGCTTGTGCAAATGTTAAGCCCATTTCTTCCCATGGTACTTCATTTGGAATTGGCAGTACAGTGACAAAAAAGTTTTTCTTGATTTAAAAGTAAACTCAGAGTATAATCATCTTTCCTTTATGAAAATAATTGTTTGGACATCAATTGGCATCATAAATTTTCACTATTTTATTTATCTACACTATGAGAATTTAAAGATGATATAGGTATATATTCTTCTAGTAGAGAGTCTCTAGTTCTTTTATTTTCTTTTTTAATGTTTATTTTGAGAGAGAGAGTGCGGTGCGCGTGTGTGCTGGGGAGGGGCAGAGAGAAAGAGGGAGAGAAAATCCCAAGCAGGCTCCACGCTGTCATCATGGAGCCCAATGCAGGGCTTGATCCCATGAACTGTGAGATCATGACCTGAGCTGAAATCAAGAATTGGATGCTTAACTGACTGAGCACCCCCCCCCCAATACTTTAATTTTTAAATAGAAAAATTGTGTGTCTGAATTGTTTTGTTTTAACAGGTAGAGTTAGCCAAATGGATGAGTATATCATCTTTTATTTTATTGTGTAATATTTCAGTTGAGTACACAAATGCTAGAAAATTATACTTGAAGTAATTTTTTCTTCAAGGTAATGTATGTCCATTGGTTTGGAATTACTGCCTTTCTCAGCAATTTTTGCCAGACTATCACCCTTCAACTGTTAACATTTTTTAAAAATTAAAGCCTTGTTCATTCCACTAAATTAATTTTAAAATGAGTAAAAGATTTAAATGTTTGTTAAAAAAGAATTAGAAGAAAAATGTTTTGGTAGTGAGTGGGTGACCTTTTATAAGCATGACATGAAGAGCGCCTGGGTGGCTCAGTGGGTTAAGTGTCTGACTTTGGTTCAGGCCATGATCTCACTGTTCAATAGTTTGAGCCCCACATTGAGCTCTGTACTGACAGCTCAGAGCCTGGAGCCTGCTTCAGATTCTGTGTCTTCCTCTCTTTGCCCCTCCCCCACTCACATTCTATCTCTCTCTGTCTCAAAAACAAACATTAAAAAATACTGTTTTTAATAAGGGGAGCCTGGGTAGCTCAGTTGGTTGAGCGTCTGACTTCGGCTCCGGTCATGATCTCATGGTTCGTGAGTTCGAGCCCTGCGTCAGGCTCTGTGCTGACAACTCGGAGCCTGGAGCCTGCTTCGGATTCTGTGTCTCCCTTTCTCTCTGCCCCTCCCCTGCTCATGATCTGTCTCTCTCTGTCTCAAAAATAAATAAACATAAAAAAATTAAAGAAATAAAAAATATTGTTTTTAATAAAAATTTTTTCTTAGAATCATGACATGAAACCTTAAAGCCATAAAGACAAAGATTGGTTAAGTCTGAATATTATCGATATGAAGATCATATTTACCTGTTAGATCAACCATTATTCAGAAGATTGATAATACACAGTATTGACAAGAATTTAATAAACAAGAACTCTTCATATACTGAAAATGTAACTAATATATTGGGATGAGGCAGTTTAACAGTATCAGAATTTAAAATACTCATGGACTCAAACCCACCTCCAGTAATTGCACAGATACACCTACACAAATGTGGGGGAAAAAATGAACATATAAGAATGTTTATTTCAGGGGCGCCTGGGTGGCTCAGTCAGTTAAGCGTCCGACTTTGGCTCAGGTCATGATCTCACAGTTTGTGTGTTCGAGCCCCACGTTGGGCTGTGTGCTGACAGCTCAGAGCCTGGAGCCTGTTTCAGATTCTGTGTCTCCCTCTCTCTCTGCCCCTCCCCTGTTCACGCTCTCTTTCTCAAGAATAAATAAACATTGGGGCGCCTGGGTGGCTCAGTCGGTTAAGTGGCCGACTTCAGCTCAGGTCACGATCTCACGGTCCGTGAGTTCGAGCCCCGCGTCGGGCTCTGGGCTGATGGCTCAGAGCCTGGAGCCTGCTTCGGATTCTGTGTCTCCCTCTCTCTCTGCCCCTCCCCCGTTCATGCTTTGTCTCTCTCTGTCTCAAAAATAAATAAAACGTTAAAAAAAAAATTAAAAAAAAAAAGAATAAATAAACATTAAAAAAATGTTTATTTCAACATTATTTGTAATATTAAAAATTAAAATCAATCTAAATGTCCATCAGTAGCAGTAGCATTTTATAAATGAAGTACACATAGCTACTAAAAAGAATGAGAGGAATTTATTGATGTCTAACACATGAAGCTTAAAAAATGATTTGATCAGTATGTATAGCATGATATTCTTTGTGTTAAAAAAAAAATCGAAAAAAAAAAAAATCGATGGTAGGGGTGCCTGGTTGGCTTAGTCTGTTGAGCTTCCGACTTCGGTTGAGCTTCCGACTTCGGCTCAGGTCATGATCTCACTCGTGAGTTCAAGCCCCGCATCAGGCTCTGTGCTGACAGCTCAGAGCCTGGAGCCTGCTTTGGATTCTGTGTCTCCCTCTCTCTCTGCCCCTAACCCATTCGCATTCTGTCTCTGTCTCTCTCAAAAATAAATAAACATTAAAAAAATTTTTTTAAGAAAATTGATGGTAGATGTATATATTTTTTCTTTTATTTTTTAGAATAAATCTGTATAAGCCTACATGGGACTTAACTGTCTCTACATCTTTGAGAAGGAGTAGGATTATGGAGGACTCTAATGTTAATGAGTGCCCTTTCTTTTTTTTAAAGGTTCGTTTATTTTTGAGAGAGAGAGAGAACAAGTGGAGGAGGGGCAGAGAGAGAGGGAGACACAGAATCTGAAGCAGGCTCCAGGCTTTGAACTGTCAGCCCAGAACCTGACACAGGTTTTGAGCTCACGAACCGTAAGACTATGACCTGAGCCGAAGTCCAGTGATCACCCAGCTGAGCCACCCAGGCACCCCTAATGATTGCCCTTTTTAAAAATTACTTTGGTAATTAGGAGAAAAAGTTTTAATAAAAATGATTCAAAGATAAATGTCTTTATCACATTGAGAATTACATTTGTTGTGTGTAAAAACTTGTAGAAAAGACCAGAGTATATCTGTTTCAGTGTTTCAAAATAAGTGCCCTGATGCTCAATACTTTCTGTCCCCTGTAGCCCAGTGATTCCCAGATGTTTAAATTTTGAGAATCAGTGGGTAAATTGGCTTATTAGACCCTCTTTTAAGATTCTGGCTATAAAGGATCATGGTCAACTTTTTCAATTTTTGTTTTTTGTTTTTTGTTTTATTTAAATTTTAGTTAACTTACGGTGCTGTAGTTGTTTCAGCAGTTAAATTTGGGGGTTTTAGATCCTACTTTTAGATGCTGTGATTCAATGAGTTTAGAAGGTATCCTTAAATCTGTATTTTAATGAATCTTCTAGCTGATTCTGACAAAATTATTGTATATGTATACCACATTTTCTTTATCCATCCATCCATCGATGGACATTTGGGCTCTTTCCATACTTTGGCTATCGTTGATAGTGCTGCTATAAACATGGGGGTGCATGTGTCCCTTCGAAACAGCACACCTGTATCCCGTGGATAAATGCCTACTAGTGCAATTGCTGGGTCGTAGGGTAGTTCTATTTTTAGTTTTTTGAGGAACCTCCATACTGATTTCCAGAGTGGCTGCACCAGCTTGCATTCCCATGATTCCGACAAAATCAAACCACAGTTGGGACCATTGCTATAGCTGACCTTCAACCATTTGATTAGGGTGACTCCTAGTTTTAAAACTAGGAAGAATTTCTCTGGAATCCTTTACATGTAGGATAGTCATTCACTCATAATAATCATTCATTCAGAAGTATTTATTGAGTACCACTTATGTGTCAGAAGATGCTACTCTAGGGTAGAATAGTAAACAAAAAAAGCCAAGTCTTCAAGGAACTTTTATTTCAGAAAATGAACCAGGCAAATAAATAAGTCAAAAAAACACATAGTAAAAAAAAAAAGCATGGTATGTTTGATAATGATAACATGCTAAAAGTACAAAAGAAAGCAGGGAAAAGAAATATGAAATGTCAAGTGTGAGTTTAAGATATTAGATGGAATAGAAATGGAAGACTTCATTGAGAAAATGGTGAGTTTTGAGTAAATATGCTAAGGAAGCAAGGGAGTCAACTATGCAGATATCCTGAGGAGGAAAAGGTTCTAAGCTGATGGCCCAGAAAATGCAAAATCCTTGAGTTGGGAATACATTTAGTTTATTTGAAGAACAGCAAGGAATCGTATATAGCTGGTGAGGAGAATAATGGAAAGTGTAGTAGGCAATGAGGTTAAAAAATGATAGTTTTTGAAAAAGACAATAAAGACCAGGTCAAGTAGGGCAAAGTAAAGACTCTGAATGAAATTGGAGGATTCATGGGGTGCCTGGGTGGCTCAGTCAGTTGAGCAACTAACTTCGGCTCAGGTCATGATTTCATGGTTTGTGGGTTCAAGCCCCGCATCAGGCTCTGTGTTGACAGCTCAGAGCCTGGAGCCTGCTTCACATTCTGTGTCTCCCTCTCTCTCTGCCCCTCCCCACTCATGCTCTGTCTCTCTCTGTCTCAGAAATAAATAAACATTAAAAAAAAAAATTGGAGGATTCAAGCAAAAGAGTAACTTTTCATAAATCACTGTTTGCTCTGTGGAAAATACGTAAGAGTAGAAGTGAAGAGAGTAATCCAGGCTGAAATCGAAGCAAGAAATGATGATGACTTGGACCAGGATAGTGGTAGCATGTGTAGTGATCAGTGGTCAAATTCAGATACATTTTGAAGGTAGAACTGTTGAAGATATACTCATGCAATGGATAGAATACATAATGATGGACAGAATATGGGGTGTCAAGAATGATGCCTGGATTCTTGGCCTGATTAACTGTCATTAACTGAGATAGGGAGACACTTCATAAAGAGGTGGTTTAGGATGGAATATTATGACTTCAATTTTGGTCATTTTAAATTTAGAATTGCTATTAGATATTCTAATATGTAATTAGATGTCAGGTAGGCAATTGGATATATGAGCCTGGAGTTCAGAGCAGCAGTCCAGGCTAGATAAATAAGTTTGGGATTAATCAGCATGTAGATGGGTATTTAAAACCATAATACTGCCTGGGATCACCAAGGGAGTAATTATAAATAGAGAAGAGGTCCAAAGAGTAAATTTTAGGGCATCTGATGGAAGTGTTTTAAAGAAATGCACACTGTTGGGACACCTACATAGCTCAATCAGTTAAGCATCTGACTCTTGATTTTGGTTCAGGTCATGATCTCATGGTATGTGAGATTGAGCCCCATGTTGGGCTCTGCGCTGACAGCACGGAGCCTGCTTGGGATTCTTTCCCTCCCCCACTCTCAAAATAAGTAAACATTAAAAAAAAAACCCACATTGTTGATATATTTAGGGCTAAAGGTCTGCAAATTGTCAGCTTACTCTCCAGTGTGTGTTTTTTTTAAATTTATACACACACACACATACACACACACATACATAAATACATAGAAATGAGAGGATAAAACAAGCAGATGTAGTAAAACATTATTAACAGGTGGATTGCTATATAAGAGAATTTCTGTGCTGTTGTTCTCTTTGCTTAAGAATACTCATTTTCTTCTTTCCTAACTTTTATAGAGAGTGGAGAATTTCTAGAATAATATCTTGTAGGCAAGAAGAGAGTGGAATCTAGTACAAAGGTGAAGTTTGGGGAGTAAGGACAGTTTCCTCCATAGTAGCAGGACTAGAAGTAGAATATAAGGGTACACACACATAGATTGGTGGATAGATGTGAGAGCTTGTGGAAATTCTCTTGCATTGCTTTGGTTTTCTGTGTTGTAGGAAGCTGAGTTTGTCAGCTGATATTTTAGATCCATTTAATTAGAATATTTGCATATTTATTACATATCTATATGCCAGCTAGGCACTAGGAACACCAAGATAAGTGACATAATCTTGTACTTAAAGAACATATTACAATTTGAGACACATTGCTGCTAATTATAATGTGTCACCAAATGCCCTATAAAATGTATCAAGAGAATTTAATATACATGCCTTTTGACTCCACTTAGAGAAATCCACAAAATCTATCCTAAAGAAAAGATCCACAGTGCATAAAATATTATGCACAAAGATATTTATAGCAACATTTTTCACAGTAGTATGAAATTTGAAAAAAAAATTTTTAGCATTTTTAACAGTTGGGGGTGGTTACATAAATTATAGTAGCAAATTGACAAATTGTCCAGTAATAAAAAATTATTTTACATGAAGTTTTTAATCATAAGACTAAATGCTTATGATCTAATATTAAGAGAAAATAGCAGGCTATTAAGATTTTAAAAATAAAAAAATTACAGGATGAGGTCAGCCAAATAAAAGCAAATCATTAAAAAATGCCTTTTTAAAAAATTTTAGTAAGGTATAACATACACACAGAAGTACCCAAATTTTAAGTGTACTGCAGCTTGATGAATTTTCAAACTATTCTTATCTGTGTAACCAGCACACATACGAGGGAAGTTATTTTCATAGGCATCTTGGTGGCTCAGTTGGTTAAGCATCCAGCTGTTGGTTTCAGCTCAAGTTATGACCTTGCAGTTTCATGGGTTCGAGCCCTACATCAGGCTCCATGCTGATGGCATGGAGTCTGCTTGTGATTCTCTGTCTCGCTCTCTCTCTGTCCATCCCCGATTCGTGCTGTCTCTCTCAAATAAATAAACTTAACAAAAAGAAAAGTTATTTTCAGAATCTTGTTTATATTCTTTACAATACCATCTTGCAAAAAGAGGAATTTATCTTTTGAATTTGTTTTACAGGCAAGTATCAATTGAGGAAGGAGAGAGGAAAGCCAAAGAGCTGAATGTTATGTTTATTGAAACAAGTGCAAAAGCAGGATACAATGTAAAACAGGTGAGTGTCCTTAGAGTATGGATAGAGGTTATCAAATTGAAAAGAGATGTTATAAAATAATTGTGGGAGTATTCTCTAGTGTAAGATTTTCTTTTGGTTGGTAACAGCAGACCTCATGAACTAGTAACATGGTAAACAGTGAAAAAAGATAAATGTGACACAGTTTTTGGAAAAAGAGAAAAGGCCTGCCAAACTTTTCAGATTGTGCACAGGACAACTATTTCATTATGATCGCAAGGTTGTAAACTTAACCATACCCTGCCTCCTATTGCGTTGTTTCAAGGTAAAAAGTTGTTTTTTTTTTTTTAATTTTAGAGTTTAATGACAAAAGAAAGTACCATGAGAAAATGCCATGAGAATGGTATTTTGCTTGTGGTTGTGAAAGTATATTCTGGTTACTTTATCCTTAATAACTGCTGCTGTTTTAACAGTGTTTATAACAGCAGTGTTTTGGGGAAGCTGGAAAATATGAAGAGACCTCACATTATCAAACTTCTCTAAAAGATGGAGTAGCCAAAAATTGAACTGCTTAATTTTCTAGGGCTGCATATCATACAGAGTAGTGGTCCCAGATTTATAGGATTTTCAAACCAATAAATCATTTTTTTTATTTCTAGGTGATCAGTAGAAGGTTAAAATAAAATCCTATAAACTGAATAAGTTGAGCTTTAAGAAAAATTTTATATATTATTTTCAGTTTTGACACTTTCTTTCCCATCTCTCCTTGTCTTGAGATATATTTAAGTAATTTTGAACTGTTACTAATTCCCTCCTTGTAGCATACTCTTCCATGGCTCTAAATCTTTGTTCATGGTGTTCTCTTTGATTAGAATGTTCAGTTTCTTTCTTGACTGATAACGTATTCATCCTTTTAAGTTTCATTTTAGATGTCAGCTCTTCAAAGACATTTTTTTCCTGACATTCTTTACCATACTGTATCTACACGCTATTCTGTTTAGCAGTAAATGAGTTTTCTGTGTTTTCTCAGGCCCCTGACCTTTGTGAAACCACTGTCATAGAAGTTACCACGTTATACTGGAAATATTTCTCCCATCAAAATTATGTACTCCCAGAGCCTGCCAATGTCTATGGAATTTAGAAAATGATATGTAGGGGCACCTGGGTGGTTCAGTTGGTTAAGTGTCTGACTTCAGCTCAGGTCATGATCTCGTGGTTCATGGATTCCATCACCATGTTGGGCTCTGTGCTGACAGCTCAGAGCCTGGAGCCTGCTTCAGATTCTGTGTCTCCCTTTCTCTCTGTCCCCCTCCCCCGCTCATGCTTTGTCTCTGTTTCTCTCTCTCTCACAAATAAACATTAAAAAATGTTTAAAAAAAAAGAAAGAAAAAAAATGATAAGTAAATGAACCCATTGGAACCACAGATAATTTAACATTTTGAATAATATTTGGGTGCCTGGTTGGCTCAGTCAGTTAAGCATCCAACTTCGACTCAGGTCATGATCTCGCAGTCTGTGGGTTTGAGCCCTGCATTGGGCTCTGTGCTGACAGCGCAGAACCTGGAGCCTGCTTGAGATTCTGTCTCCCTCTCTGTCTCTGCCTCTCCCCCACTCATGCTCTTTCTCTCTCAAAAATAAATAAAGCTTCAAAAAATTTTTTTGAGTAATAGAAGTAATTAGCACAATTATTATCATCTGTCACTGTTCTAGGACAAAGCAGTGGGTAGCCTCATCTAGCTTTTTCTATTACAGACATTTTGATAAGGATATGAGCTAGTTGCTTATATGTCAAAGTATGGCCTTTGGGACATCTTTCAGGCTGGGTTAATGTCTGAAGGGATTGCTGTGGCCCTCTAGTCCTAACCCTGAGAAGTCTCATAGGTTTGGAGGTCTAAAGTCCTCAGCATACAGTGGTCACTAGTGACAGCTAGCATCTTGATGATATTTAATTGCTTCTAAGTTTAGATAACTCTCGGGATGTTGAGAAAATGAGGTATGTCATTCATTTGCTATTTTCTAAGCACATTATTTCTTAATAGTTTTATTGAAGCATAATTTCCATACCACAAAATTACTTGTTTTAAATGAATAATTCAGGGTTTTCTTGCTTTTTTTCTTCTAATTTTTAAAATTTTATTTAAATCCAAGTTAGTTAACATATAGTGTAATAATGATTTCAGGAGTAGTGTTTAGTGATTCATCAGTTACTTACCCAGTGCTCATCTCAACAAGTGCCCTTCTTAATGCCCATCACTCATTTAGCCCATCCCTCCACCCAGCAACCTTCCAGCAACCTGTTTGTTCTCTGTATTTAAGAGTCTCTTATGGTTTGCCTCCCTCTCTTTATCTTATTTTCCTTTCCCTTCCCCTGTGTTCATCTGTTTTATTTCTTAAATTCCACATACGAGTGAAATCATATATTTATCTTTCTCTGACTGACTTATTTTTTACTTAGCATAATACATTCTGGTTCCATCCATGTTGTTGCAAATGGCAAGATTTCATTCTTTTTGATCGCCGAGTAATATTCCTGTGTGTGTGTGTGTGTGTGTGTGCGTGCGCATACACCACATCTTCTTTATCCATTTATCAATTGATGGACATTTGGGCTCTTTGTATAATTTGGCTATTGTTGATAGTGCTGCTATAAACATTGAGGTGCATGTGCCCCTTCAAATTAGCATTGTTGTATCCTTTGAATAAATACCTAGTTGTGCAGTTGCTGGGTTGTAGAATAGTTAATTTTAATAGGTGTGAGGTGGTATCTCATTGTGGTTTTGATTTGTATTTCCTTGATGATGAACGATGTTGAACATCTAGGGTTTTTTTTAGGGAATTTATAGAATTGTGCAGCCATTACCTCAATTTGATTTTAGAACTTTTTCAGCATTTGGCACATAATTTTTTCTAAAAGCCTGACCCATACAAACACTAGATATAGCTAGCCAGTGATAACGAAGGGAGAATTCTTTTACAAAACAATCTTACTCTGAATTCAAAACCTGTTTGCTACTTTATTATTTCTCCTTATTTATTTGTTTTATTTTAATGTTTATTTACTTATTTTGAGAAAGAGAGAAAGAATGTGCAAGCATGAACAGGGAAGGGGCAGAGAGAAAGAGAGGGAGAGAGAGAATCCCAAGCAGGCTCCATACTGTCAGTAAGGAGCCTGACCTGGGGATCGATTCCACAAACTGCAAGGTCATGACCTGAGCCAAAATCAGGAGTCAGATGCTCAACTGACGGAGCCACGCAGGTGCCCCTATTTCTCCTTATTTAGATATATCTGAATATGTGATCTTTCTGAAGTGCCTAATTCTACTGGGACTTGATTTTATTGTCTTTTAAATACAAATATGATTAAAATTAATGTTTTCAAATTTGGAAGAGAGCTAGCTGCCTTCGGTTTTGTTTTTTTTTTTGTAGCTTCTTTCTTAACTCATGACAACCATTACTTTGCATTTTATAGGGACTACCATAGTAATAGAATTTTATTTCAATATTTATAGACCTTTGCTTTGTAATCTTGCATAATTTAGTTAAGACAAAAATCCTGGAACCACTCTCCCTCTCCCCCACCAATTAAGACAATGAAACCAAAAAATGAATTTAAATCTTATGTTAATAAGCACATTTAAATAATAGGTTCAGATCTTCCCCTTTGTCAGTGATTAATCATATGGAGTATATTTCTGTCATGTGGGAAAATTACTGGTTGATTTTAAATTTTAGCTAAAAAATACATCTCATTATAATGGGTTGTCTTTTCCTTGAATTCGTTTTTATAAAGGACCTTAAAACTAAACAAATAGGGTATCATTTAAAGTGTTAATTATTTAAATGACTAGAAATGGAAGAAATTTTTTTTTTTCTTGTGGTTGCACTCACAAACTACCCCGAAGTTTAAAAGTCAAAAAACATATCCTTTGATATCACTTAATATACTGGCCATATGGAAATATTTAAAAAAAATTTTTTTTTAATTTTATTTATTTTGAGAGAGAGAGTGAAGGCAGGGGAGGGCCAGAGGGAGAAGGAAAGAGAGAATCCCAAGGAGGCTCCGCACTGTCAGCACAGAGCACTATGTGGGGTTCAAACGCACAAACCATGAGATCATGACCTGAGCCAAATTCAAGAGT
Source organism: Lynx rufus (assembly GCF_022079265.1). NCBI lineage: Eukaryota > Metazoa > Chordata > Mammalia > Carnivora > Felidae > Lynx > Lynx rufus. Next base: position 58,385,297 of record NW_025814897.1, read on the forward strand.
GAGTGAGATGCTTAACCAACTGAGCCACCCAGGCAGCCCTGAAATATTCAGATTTTTTAAAAATAAAGCCTTAGTCAAATCTACTTACTCCTGACTTTGGGCAGTAAACTTTGTGTGGCTGGAGTTCAGTGCCTATTTTGCAGATCTAATGTTTATCATGCCTTTGGAAACGTTGGCAGTAGGGGAAAAAACCTTAGTGACAAGTTTTCCCTAAGACAGATGTTTTTGAAACTCATATAGCATACTATTGAGATTAGGAATGTGTTTTTCCTCCATCCTATTATCTTTGGTAGAGAGTAGAATACCTGATATCCAAACAAAGGTAAGAAAGTACAGAGGTTTTTAGAATGGCACATTGTCCCCAGGAAGATCTCCTACCATTAAAGAATTGCTTAATGGTTTTAAACTTTAACATGGATAGTAGTTTCCTGGAAACCTATATAAAATACCAGGTTCCTGGGGCACAACTTCTGCATATTGATTCAGTAAGTCTAGGATAGTGCCCTAAAAATCTACATTTTTAACACGAATTTTAAGAAGTTTCTCATGCAAACTATACTTTGTAAGAAGATCTATTAAGCCATGGAGATGGTTCAGCAAGTATGTCAAATTATTCATTTTGATAGGACAAATATTGATTCTCTAACCCTTGCTAGATACAAAAGACAGATTTCCCACACTTAAAAGGCCCTGTCTTGTGTACAGCCAAAATAAGGAATTAAATACATATCCCGGTGCCAAAATGTGTCTCCATGCAGTAGAAGAACAAACCTGTGAAACTCATTTCTTTTGACTCATTTGTATTCAAGTCTTATAAGCAGTCATTTAGATACCTACTCTTGTTGATTCTCCTGTATTAAGGCCCTGTTGTCTATTGCCTTGCCTGCTGCCATAGCTTATTAACTGACATCTGCCTTCAGTCTTGCCCCACTTGAGATTACTCTCCATCCTGCTATCACGGTCTTCATTTTAAATACACATTTGAGGGGCGCCTGGGTGGCTCAGTCGGTTGAGCGACCGACTTTGGCTCCGGTCATGATCTCACGGTTTGTGAGTTCGAGCCCCGTGTCAGGCTCTGTGCTGACAGCTCAGAGCTTGGAGCCTGCTTCTGATTCTGTGTCTCCCTCTCTCTCTGCCCCTCCCCCACTCATGCTCTGTCTCTCTCTGTCTCAGAAATAAATAAACATAAAAAAAAATTAAAAAAAAATACACATTTGAACAGGTTACTTATGAATTTTATCCTGAATTTTAAGCAAAGTCCTTAGTATGCTATGCCCTGCTATTCAAAATCTTGGCCCCCGTATACATTGCTATCTTGATCTTTGGCCACTATATACCCATACTACACTGCTCAAAGTCTCCTGGGTTTACTGTGTTCCCATATTGCCATTGTATGTTACTGTCTGTCCCTCTGTAAAATACTATTTCTTCTCTACCTGCTATTTGTAATTTAAAAAGTCAGTTCAGACATAATCAAATTTAGATAAAATGCCTTTCCTAATAATTGAAGTAGCACTCCTTACTTTTAATATAGAAGTTTTCTTGTCAATTCTGCCTCCCACCATAATGAACTCAATAAATGTTCATTGAATAAGAGAATAATATGCTGTATTTTTTTAACAGATGCTTAGAGCTGCCATGTTATGCCATAAGAAAAAGATCTATTTAATGAGCTTGACTCTGTCTTAAGAATTTTCATAGACTGAACAAGTGTAGAGAATCTAGGTTACATGAGAAATTGTCCTTCATTCAGTATTTTGACTGCAACTTAGATGTAGATACTCCTACATCTTGAGTTTCTTTGAATTCAGGTAAACATGTATTGAACTTTTTTCACATTAATTTTTTTATTGAGCTAAACACTTGTATACAGTGAAATACACATATCTTAAGTTTACAATTAGATGAATTTTGATAAGTGTGTATGTGGATGTAATGACTACATCAATGAAGATACAGAAATATGTTATTTAATTTGCAAAAATTTGAAGCATTTCTAGATACTTATACTATTCCAGCTTCTGATTTAATTCTGTTGTGGTCAGAGAATATACTATGTAACATTTCAGTCATTCATAATTTATTGATATTTGTATTATGGCCTACCATATGGCCTGTCTTGGTGAAGGTTCCATGTATACTGGAAAATAATGTTTCTGTACAGTTGTCAGGTATAATGTTTTTAGATCTCAGTTATATCAAGATGGTTGATAGCATTGTTCAAATCTTGAAGAGTTTACTAATTTTTGTCTGTAGTTCTATCAGTTACTGAAGGGCGAGGTATTAAATGTACAACATTTGTATTTGCCTGTTTTGCCACTTAGTTCTGTCAGCTTTTATTTCATGTATTTTGAAGTTCTGTTATTCAGTGCATACATATTTAGGATTATTATTGTCTTCCTAATGCTTTGACTTTTTAAGTCTTCACAGATGTTCCTCTTTATCTCTAATAATAACTCCCTTGTCTCCAATTTTTTTGTCTGATCTTAATATAGCCACACTAGCTCTCTTATTGCTATTGTTTGCTTGGTATATCTTTTTCCTTGTAAAGTGGATTGCTTTTAAATGGCATATAGCTGCATCTCACTTTTTTAAAAAATCCAGTCTGAAAAATCTCTACTTCTTAATTGGAGTATTTGGTTTATTTAGATTTAATAAATAGTTGGGTTTATGTACCATACCTGCTTGCCCCTCTGTCATTTTTAGTTTAATCAAATATTTTTATATTGTAATTTAATTCCTCTTTATTTTTAGCTAAACCTTTCATAACTTGTTTTTAGTGGTTGCATTAGGGATTATACTAGAGTGTATATATCATTTCATCCTTTGCACCTATGCACCTATCCTTTGTGTTATTCTTGCCACACATTTTATATTTATATACATCATGGCCCCCATAATAAATGTCTTAATTTTTGCTTTAAACGATAATTAAGAGGGGCATCTAGGTGGCTCTGTTGGTTAAGTGTCTGACTTCATCTCAGGTCATGATCTCACAGTTTGTAGGTTCCAGCCATGCATCAGGCTCTGTGGTAACCACTCAGAGCATGGAGCCTGCTTGGGATTCTGTGTCTCCCTCTCTCTCTCTGCCCCTCCCCCTCTTGAGCTCTGTGTCTCTCTGTTTCTCAAAAATAAATAAAAACGCTAAAAATTTTTTAATTTTTTTAATGTTTATTTATTTTTGAGATAGAGACAGAGCATGAGAGGGGGAGGGGCAGAGAGTGAGGGAGACAGAATCTGAAGCAAGCTCCAGGCTCTGAGCTGTCAGCACAGAGCCCGATGCGGGGCTCGAACTCACAGGCTGTGAGATCATGACCTGAGCTGAAGTCAGACACTCAACTGACTGAGCCACCCAGGCACCCCTAAAAAATTTTTAAATAAATAAACAGTAATTAAGAGAAGAAAAGGACAGCTTTTTCTGTTTACCCATATATTTACCATTTCTAGTGCTCCTCATTCCTTCTTACAGATAGAAATTTCGGGGCGCCTGGGTGGCGCAGTCGGTTAGGCGTCCGACTTCAGCCAGGTCACGATCTTGCGGTCTGTGAGTTCGAGCCCCGCGTCAGGCTCTGGGCTGATGGCTCGGAGCCTGGAGCCTGTTTCCGATTCTGTGTCTCCCTCTCTCTCTGCCCCTCCCCCATTCATGCTCTGTCTCTCTCTCTGTCCCAAAAATAGATAAACGTTGAAAAAAGAAAAAAATTTAAAAAACAGTAGGGTGTGTCTAATTACTGGAAATCAACAGTTTCCAGAAAGAAGTCTAATAAATATGTTTAAAAAAAAAAAAAAAAAGAAATTTCACCTGGTATCACTTCCCTTTAGCATATATAACTGTCTTTACTGTTTTTTCTTTTAATGTTTATTTATTTATTTTGAGAGAGAGAGTGTGAGTGGAGGGGCAGAGAGAGAGGGAGAGAGAATCCCATGCAGGCTCTACACTGCCATTTCAGAGCCCAACATGGGGATTGATGTCATAATCCATGAGTTCATACCTGAGCCAAAATCAAGGAAACTTAACCTTATGGTTTTTGTGGGTTTTCTTTTTTTTAACACTTATTTATTTTTGAGAGACAGAGCACAAGCAGGGGAGGGGCAGAGAGAGAGAAGGACATACAGAATTCAAAGGAGGCTCCAAGCTCTGAGCTGTCAGCACAGAGCCCGACATGGGACTCAAACCCATGAACCATGAGATCATGACCTGAGCCGAAGTCAGATGCTTAACCAACTCAGGCACCCCAACCTTACTGTTTTTTATTAAGGTCTCCTGGTGATGAATTTTCTCAGCTTTCACTTAGACTAAAAGGCCATTTTAAGAAGAATTCTATAGGTAATGTGTCATTTTTAAGTATTTTTCCTCCATTTTCTTCTTTCCTCTTCTTCTGGAATTCCAATGGCACATCTGTTAAATGGCTTGAGAGACATATTTTTTTTTTTTTAATTTTTTTTTTTTTCAACGTTTATTTATTTTTTTGGGACAGAGAGAGACAGAGCATGAACGGGGGAGGGGCAGAGAGAGAGGGAGACACAGAATCGGAAACAGGCTCCAGGCTCTGAGCCATCAGCCCAGAGCCCGACGCGGGGCTCGAACTCACGGACCGCGAGATCGTGACCTGGCTGAAGTCGGACGCTTAACCGACTGCGCCACCCAGGCGCCCCTTGAGAGACATATTATCCCACTGGTCACTGAGGCTTTTGCTCATTGTTTTTATCCTGTTTTTACTCTTTCAGATTGGATAATATTCTTGATGTGTCTTCAAGTTCACCAATCCTTTTCTTCCGTATCCAAACTGCTATTGAGTCCATCCAGTGAATTTATTGTTTCAGATACCGTACTCAGTCATAGATTTGTCCTTTATTTCTTTATGTTTCCATATCTCTTTTGGAATACCCCAATGTTTGATAATTGTGGCATTGTTACCTTCAAGTCCTTGAACATACCTATAGTAGTTGCTTTGAAATTATTGTCTAATCCAACATATGAGTCATCTCTGAGTCTGTTTCTACTGGCAGTTTTTCTCTTGCCTTTAGGTTAAATTGTCCTATTTCTTTATGTGTCTAGTAAGTTTTGGTCGTATGCTCAGCATTGTGTATAATACATAGAGACTCTGCTTTCTGTTACTTTTCTCTGCAAAATGCTGAGTTTTATTATGGCAGTGTTTTATATTGCTGACTGATCACCTTGAGCTTGTGGGATCTTAATGTTATGTTTTGCTTTGATGGATCTGTAGAAAGCCTGTAGTATTTATCAAGCTTTTTCTGTTTTTGTGGGATTCAGACTCTAAACTTTATCCCTGAAGCAGGCAGTAACTAAAGTCTGCTCATTTCTTCCTGCCTTCTAGCTGTTGTTTTCAGATGGACTCCTTGTAGTCTCTCCTACATATGTACCATTAAAGAGTCAACTGAGATCTGCAGGAAATTTATATGTAGACTTTAGGGTTCCTCCTCTTGGCTTGTTCCTTTTTGTTATTTCCTTTCTCAGTCCAGCCACACTAGCAGTCCACTGGCACCTCAAACCTTTAAAATTCTAGTTTTCTGCATGAGCTCTCACCACCCCATTTTGTACAGGCCCAGTAGGAATAGCTCTTGGGAAAACCTGTATAAACATGGATCCTACCCAGTGAATGTGAGTTCCCTTCTTCCCAGGGTTGAATTCCCCCTAATTCGTATCTGCTTTTTGTTGCTCTTAAGAACCTTTAAATAGTTGGGTTTTTTTTATAGTTTCTCCAGAGTTAATAATTGCTATCTGCAAGAGTGTTAGTCCTATACAAGCTAGACTGCTATTACCAAAACTGGAGTTAATATTAAATTTACGGGGGTAAAACTTAATATATCTGATCAATGTAACAACTATTTAGCATGTACATGCTTAGTTTTGTTTTGTTTTTTTAACATGGAAAGCTAGTTTGTTCCTGAATTCTGTATGTTATCTAATAACAAAATAAATAGGTTTATTACTTAAATTATATATTCAGTAAGTAACACATATTGGCAGAAATTATTATGAAGAAATAATCTCAGACTCCTGAGTTTTTGTTGTAGGTCAGTCACAACTCAGAATTGGTCCTGGTGGTCAGAAATTCACCAGGTAAATTTCACAGTTTAGTCACTATCTTGGAAAACACTGGGGATCACAGTCTTATATGCCTGTTAAGTAAGCATTGTGTGTGTTTGTTCAGCCGTATATGTTTTCAAAAGCACAATTACTTTTGATGATTGTGCATTGTACTGATTTTGACAAAATCATCATGTATTTTCACAGGAAGGTACGTAATAGTCTTACCATATAGAGGATATGTTTATCAGTATTAAAGGTACCATCTGGTTGTATTTTCCATGCACAGAGATGTTTTCTAGCTTTCTGCTCATCTGCTAATTGGATTCCTTCTCCCTACTCCCTTATATACTGGATTATAATATACATAATAAAAGCTGAAAATGGGCTTTCTCTGTTGCTCCATTTACTTTTTAAATAATTTGGGCACCTGGGTGGTTCAGTTGGTTAAGTGTCCAACTTCAGCTTAGCTCATGATCTCATGGTTTGTGAGTTCGAGCCCTGTGTCACGCTCTGTGCTGACAGCTCAGAGCCTGGAGCCTGCTTCAGATTGTTTCTCTCTTTCTCTGCCTTTCTCCCTCCCTCTCTACCCCTCCCCCACTTGTGCTCTGTCTCTCTGTCTCTCATAAATGTAAAAAATTTATAAATAATTCTGGGAGAGATTTTATTAATGCATCATTAGTGTCTGACCATGGTTCAAGTGATTGGGCCTTAATGCCTGTGAATTCTGGCTTAAAATAAAGCAAATTTATTCCTGCACAGTACTGCTCTTCTGTGCATAAGCCTTGCTCTTTTTTTTTTTTTTTTAAATGTTTATTTTTGACAGAGCACGTGAGTGGCGGAAGGGCAGAGAGAGGGATACACAGAATCCGAAGCAGGCTCGAGGCTCTGAGCTGCCAGCACAGAGCCCGATGTGGGGTTCAAACTTAGGAACTGTGAGATCATGCTCTGGGCCAAAGTCGGCCACTTAACTGACTTGAGTCACCCATGTGCCCCAGCCCTTTGCTCTTTAATCTGGTTTAAGCATTCAACTCTAAGATCCTATTTATGTCTTAAAGAATATTGTCATAGTTGTTGTTTTTTTTTTTTTTTAATAAAAATACTATCAGGGCTAGAACTATAATAACTAATAATACCTCACACAATCATTTGCGTTATATAAGATGTTTAAGTAATATTTTTCATTGCATTCAATATTTCATAAAAAGATAGTCTATGAAAAAAAATTTATCCCTCTTTTTTCTGTTTTTTTAAAATGCAGTAATATTGCTTTCTTTTATGAAAGTGGTATGGTGTTTAAATTGCTGAAGGAAATGGTAATGAGAAAGTAATTATTTAAGGCTTCACCTGACTTTTCATCTGAGAATTAGTACATTCTTTTAGTGGAGTATTAAGTGTGTGGGTGTCACCTTTCTTATTATATTCTATAATTTTACAGTAGTGGGAAATGGGAAAAGAACAGAAATACTTCTTGATCTTTAACTTCTAAACTCATCAATGCTTGTCAGAAGAAAAACATCTTATATGAAAGAAAGTAAGGACTTCGTGAAAAATTAGTGATAGCTGATGTGCATCAGTGCTAACAGATCAATGAAAGCTTGCATGTGTACAGGGGGGTTGCGCACATACACGTGTGTGTGTAAATTATATTTACCTTACTTTAAGCATTGGTAGGGATAGTGTATTTTCTATACCAGTCTATTCTATGTCTGCCTTAGTTCTTGATCAGAACTTTTATCTTCTACTTTTATCATGTACCTTAAGCCACAAGTATCAATTACCTACAGTATGTAAGACCATCGTAGGTTCCTTGGAGAACTTAAAGTTACGTAAAATATGATTCTTGATTTCTAAAAAACTTATGATACAGTTGAAAAGAGTCACATTCTCATGAAAACTATATAGTAAAGGGTAAGTAGTACATGATAAATGCCTAGCCAATGCTACAGAGATAGTAAGAGCCACAGTAATTATTGAGATGTAAAATCAGTTCTGGCACAAGGAGGTGTATTTGTTGAAGAAATGAATAAGATCACATACAGATAGGATGATCAAGGAAGGCCCCATGCTTAGTCATCTGTGATTCCTAATAAAGCAAGAGCTCTGTTAGCATATCATTGACATTTAAAAAATTGATTTTCCTTTAATGATTATTTAAGACAACTTAATCCTCTAAGGTTTTTTTCATTCCTGTCTTACATATGTTTCTGTAAGGATAGAACTTTGCTTTTGTAAAAAGCTTTTTCTTGGCTCATTTTAAGGATGTCCTGAGTTGAGTTTAGGTTAATGACATCAATTCTTTTAATCTAATTGAAATATTTTGAGGGAACACTAAAATTTTCAAATACACTGGTTAAAACTATAGATAAATTAAAAAATTGTTTTTTTACTGTTTATTTATTTTTGAGCAAGAGTGAGCAGGGGAGGGGCAGAGAGAGAGGGAGACACAGAATCTGAAGCAGGCTCCAGGCTCTGAGCTGTCAGCACAGAGCCTGATATGGGGCTCAAACTCACAGACTGCGAGATCATGACCTGAGCCTAAGTCAGATGCTTAACTGACTGAGCCATCTGGGCACCCCTAAAAACTTTAAGTCCTTGAAAATGGATTAAGTTTTTATGTCTGTGATTTGTGTGTAATAATAGTATTTCACAAAGCAAACTCCTCTTACTCAGGATTGTTAGCTGTTTCTTCACACAGGCCTTTCCACAATGCTTTTCCATATAGAAGAGACTTCTATTTATACTAGGCAACATAAGGTAGTAGAAAAAAATATGAATTTCGGAGTCTTGGCTCTGCTATTTTATTTGGTTATTGTAAATTCTCTCTTCAGCCTTAGATTGCTATAAAATGAGGACACTAATATGTTCCTCATAGGAAGATATTAAAATGAGAAAACATGAAGATTCTACAAAGTAGCCACTCAGTATTAGCTTCTTTCTTGCTTTATTTGATGATTACTTCACACTCCTTACAAATTAGTATTACAGCATTGGTCTTTAACCATGGCTGCACATTAGAATCATCCAGAGATCTTTTAATGAATGGTAAGGGCCCAGTCCAACCCCAAATTAGTTAAATCTGGTTTTGTTTTTAGTTTCCCAGGTAATTCTGATGCATGGTAGGTATCAAGAATCACTGGTCTAGAGGGAATGATTTCACACATAACCTTTCAAGGAAATTCCTAACATAACTTTTTTCTAATTATTTTCAAAGGTATAATAATAATAAGTTGAACTTCACAACTGTAGCCCCGTTTTTATTAGAAAGAATCTAAGGATTAGAGAAATTAATATCCTCGAGGTCACAAAGCTATAATAACGGGGAAGTTAGTATAGTTTCTTGGCTCAAATTTTATACTCTTTCTAGAAACACATTAAAAACTGTGTTATATTATGAGAATAGGTAGACAGGTAAGAATATAATAATACCCTCTCTGAAAGACCTCATTAGATATGTACTTTTTTTTTAAGCATCAAAACTTAAAAACCATTTTATTCCATTTTCACAGAAAGTAAATACACCTTCCCAATGTCTCCTCCACACACAAAAAAAATCCATTTTTTAAATGATTTTTTTAAATGTTTGTTTATTTTTGAGAGAGAACATGTACACAAGTTGGGGAGGGGCAGAGAGAAGGAGTACAGAGGATCCAAAGCAGGCTCCACACTGACAGTCGAGAGCTTGATGCAGGACTCAAATTTCATGACCTGAGCTGAAGTCGGACCCTTAACTGACTGAGCCACCCAGGCATCCCCCGCAAAAAATCCATTTTTAAGCTAGCCTGTAATAAACTTTGACATTCTTAAGAGCTGAAAATGTTGTACATTTTGAACACATAAACAGTTTAATAAATATTTCATGTCAGAAGCGAACTATGAGATCTTAGGAAAGATTTCTAGATATTCCTAAGTAAGAACATTTCATTTCTGCCCTGATATTTTCAGAAGGTCTTTCCCAACTCCCACACCTTTCCCACCAGTTTTAAATAGCTTCTTAAAGCAGAATTTTACACCTGTTAGTGTTTTGCTGTAGTCCTAGAATTCACTGCCAGATTTCATAATGTGGAAAAATTTTGTTTCCCTAGCCCACAGGGCTAGGCTAGTCTCTAGTAGAAATAGAGCTACTGTTTATTACAGATTTTCTGTATAACATATTGGTTCTCAGCAATTTACCTAATGATTTCCCTTAATTTCCACAATAATCTAGTCAGTTAAGTATACTATTATTTTAAGCCCATTTTACGGATGAGAAAACTGAGGAACAGAAAAAAGACCTGTCCCCTAAGTGGCCTGCCCACAATATAAACTTTGCACTTTACCTTTTAGCTTTTAGGGTTTTGCCATTCCTCCCTTTCACTTTCAATACGTGCTTTGTAGATCTTTGTAGCCATAGTAAAATAAATAGAACCCCTGATAAAATTCCTTATGCAAACTGCAGTTTTTAGTGCCTACTTTTACCTGCAGGACAAAGTTAATATGCTTACCAGAACGTTCTTCGTCTGGTCTTTAATATATACAGCTTCTTTCTAATCCTTTTATATATTCTGTGCTGTAGCCAGTCTGGACTACCTAAATACTCTTGAATATACCTTGTGCTTTTCTCTGAACATGGTTCAGGGATTTGATTGTCTAGCAGCAGACAAATGTGGTGCTAGATCAAACTGTGCATCCTGGAAATTCATTCTATAATGGTGATATTCAGTCTTGGCCTCAGTGATTTTCACACTTAGCTGTGTAGCCATAATGTATAGTCCCCACATTTCTGATTTCAGTAGATTCAGGCACAAGGGGGAATATTGAGGCTAGCCCTTACTTTAGTACATCTCTAAAATGCCACTAAACTTGGGGCGCCTGGGTGGCGCAGTCGGTTAAGCGTCCGACTTCAGCCAGGTCACGATCTCACGGTCTGTGAGTTCGAGCCCCGCATCAGGCTCTGGGCTGATGGCTCGGAGCCTGGAGCCTGTTTCCGATTCTGTGTCTCCCTCTCTCTCTGCCCCTCCCCCGTTCATGCTCTGTCTCTGTCTGTCCCAAAAATAAAAAAAAAAATAAAAATAAAAAAAAAATAAATAAATAAAATGCCACTAAACCTTAAAGAACCAAAACAATTATACTTTTTCTCAAGTCTTCCCTAATCCTATCCCACCAGACTGTTGCCTACAGATGAAAATTTTGTCCTTTTCTGTATTCCTTTCCCTAAACAGATTAGAGTTCCAGTCTTTCATCCCTTTGCTGGCCTTCTGTTGTTTCTGTTCCTTCTCACTTTAATTCAGCAACATTTGTGGAACACTTAAACTCTGAGTACTTGGCATAGTGAAATACAACCAAGTGATTTTTTTTTTTTTTTTTTTTTTTTTTTAAAGAGAGAGCAAGGGAGAGGGGCAGAGGGAGAGAGGATCTTAAGCAGGCTGCATGCTTAGCATGGAGCCCCATGCAGAGCCAAGTGCCACAGCCCTGGGATCATGACCTGAACCAAAATCAAGAGTCAGACACTCAACCAACTGAGCCACCTAGGCACTCTGACCAATAAAAACTTTTAACTGCCTTTAAATCCCAACCGAAATGTTACCACCTAAAGATTTTTCCCAGTATCCTGAAACGGGCCTTCTTTTTTTATTGTTTTTTTAATGTTTTTTAATATTTTTATTCATTTTTGAGAGACAGATACAGAGCACTAACGGAGGAGGAGCAGAGAGAGAGGGAGACACAGAACCTGAAGCAGGCTCCAGGCTCTGAGCTATCACAGAGCCCGATGCGGGGCCCAAACCCACAAACCGTGAGATCATGACCCAAGCGGAAGTCGAATGTTCAACCGACTGAGCAACCCAGGCGCCCCAGAGCCTTCTTTTCTTATATCTGTGTTCTCATACCATTTTGTACTTCCTTGGTTTTTTTTTTTTTTTTAATTTTTTTTTTAATGTTTATTTATTTTTGAGACAGAGAGAGACAGAGCATGAATGGGGGAGGGGCAGAGAGAGAGGGAGACAGAATCGGAAGCAGGCTCCAGGCTCTGAGCCATCAGCCTAGAGCCTGACGCGGGGCTCGAACTCACAAACCGTGAGATTGTGACCTGAGCTGAAGTCAGACGCTCAACTGACTGAGCCACCCAGGCGCCCCCCCCTTTTTTTTTTGAGAGAGAGAGAGAGAGAGAGAGAGAGCATGCGCATGCGCGCCCACAAATGGGGGAGGGGCAGAAAATGAGGAAGAGAGCAAGAATCTCAAGCGGGCTTCACACTGTCAGTGTGGATCCCAATGTGGGCTTGTGAACCGTGAGATCATGACCCTAGCTGAAATCAAGAGTCAGATGCTTGGAGCGCCTGGGTAGTTTAGTCAGTTAAGCATCAGACTTCAGCCCAGGTCATGATCTCGGGGTTCTTGAGTTCGAGCCCCACATCGGGCTCTCTATGCTACCTGCTGTCAGCACAGAGCTCCCTTTGGATCCTTTGTTCCCCTCTCTGTACACACATGCTCTCTCCGCAAAATAAATAAACATTAAAAAAAAAAAAAGTCAGACGCACTGACTGAGCCACCCAAGTTTCCCTGTACTTCATTGGTTTATAGCACTTATCACATTGTGACATAAAGAATTGTTTGCATCTATCTCTTTCACTAGACTGTGAGCTCCTTGAATTAAAAAACTACATTTTGTTCATTTCTATGTCCTCAAAGAACCTGAGACAATGACTGAAACAAGCAGGTATTTTGTACAAGGGAGTTATATCACATGCGTATTTAACTTCTAGGAATTTTACACTGCGTACCAAAAAAAAAACCCAAAAAGAATGAAATAATCAGGCAGTTTCACCTGCCATTCTACCCAGTGAGTTGATGCCTAGTATTGGGCATATGATAGGAGGTATGAATCTGTTGTTCCCACATGTCTCTCACAGTGACCACCTCATTGGCTTGAGTGTGATTCTTTTGAAGAGATTTTTCGTAACATCATACCTCATACACAAGCCAACCACTTCCACTGGTGCTTTTTCTAGTGATGGAAGAAAAGCCATCTGTGTTGGATATGAGAGGTGGTATGTTAGTCTCTAACATAGTGCTTTCCTAAGGAATTATCCAGGGTAATTTTGACTAGACTTTTACTATATATTCACTGGCTTTAGAAGCTAACCCTTTATAAAAGACAGGAATACCACTATCCAGTTTTCCTAAAAGAGCAATCTATCCTTTCTCGGAGTTGTTATAGAAGTTTGTTTTTATGACTCAAATGGCATTTTTGCTGCTTGTTTCTTAGCTCTTTGTTCATGTCTGATACCACCAGTTGGAAAGTAAGGATCATATCTTTGTACCTCTTTGTATGTAGCATACTGCACATAGTACTCATTTATAGAATAAATAGACATTTTTATATGTTTTCATTATGCTAAGGTCTAAATGAGAAATAACCCAGAAGCCATATCTTTTAATTCACCATCCAGTGGTCATCCACTTTCACTTGATACCATTTGCTAAATTTTCCCTTCCAATTATCACATTTCTTTCTTCCACAGCTCTTCCGACGTGTTGCAGCAGCTTTGCCTGGAATGGAAAGCACACAGGACAGAAGCAGAGAAGACAGTATCCTTTTTGTTTCATCAGAAAATTTTATTGTTAACATTAGTCTTTAGAGCTCCACTTGGTTGGCTAAGGAATATGCCATCACCTTTTACAACCAGGAATTGATGACTTAGGAATGTAGAAGCTCCAAGATTTTCTTTTTTTTTTTTCTTTTTAACATTTTTTAACATTTTATTATTTTTTGAGAGAGAGAGCAAGCGAGCAAAGGAGGGGCAGAGAGGGAGACACAGAATCTGAAGGAGGCTTCAGGCTGTGAACTGTCAGCCTAGAGCCTGATGCAGGGCTCAAACCCACGAACTGTGAGATCATGACCTGAGTCGAAGTCAAGATGCCTAAGTGACTGAGCCACCTAGGGACCCTGAAGCTCCAAGGTTTTCTGTAGCACATGAGATCTGGTGGTTCAAGGGCATCCTTTGTAGCCCGCTTCTCACTGCAATTAATCAGTGAGAGGGTTTGTGTTTGTTTACTTGCTTTTTAATGAGCAGGAAACTTAGAATCACCGCCCTCTGCCTCTTAATTTTGAGTCCCATTGGCTCTGGGCTTTTTCCCTACAGTATATATCATATTTTCCTCCCTTGCTTTTTCTTGAGCTTTCTGCTTGGCACAGGCAAGAAATAATTCAGTCTTGAGTGTTATTGTGGCCTCTGCTTTCAGAAACAGGACATAATGAAGTACATGTAATAATAGTTATTTCAAAGGATTTTGAATCTTAATATTTTAATTGTTTTATATTTAGCGTTTTTCCATATGCATTTTTATTAAGCCATAGAATTCATAGCACTTTGTGTTCAGCTTTTCCCACTGCTAGATGTTTTATGTTTTCTAAGCCTTTATTTTTTTAAGGTTTTTTTTTTTTTTTAAGTTTATTTATTTTGAGAAAGAGTGTGCACAAGTGGGGAAGGGAGAGAGAGAGAGAGAGAAAGAAAGAGAAAGAATCCCAAGCAGGCTCTACTATCAGCAATGGAGCCTGGCATGGGACTTGATCTCATGAACCGTGAGATCATGACCTGAGCTAAAATCAAGAGTCGGATGCTTGGGGCGCCTGGGTGGCGCAGTCAGTTAAGCGTCCGACTTCAGCCAGGTCACGATCTCGCGGTCTGTGAGTTCGAGCCCCGCGTCAGGCTCTGGGCTGATGGCTCAGAGCCTGGAGCCTGTTTCCGATTCTGTGTCTCCCTCTCTCTCTGCCCCTCCCCCGTTCATGCTCTGTCTCTCTCTGTCCCAAAAATAAATAAACGTTGAAAAAAAAAAAAAAAGAGTCGGATGCTTAACTGACTGAGCCATCCAGGTGCCCCTAAGCCTTTATTACTTCTAATAGTATAATGTGTTCTATGGAGTTGAAGTCCCATTATTTATTAAATTCTCTCCCTGAACTCTTTTGTAAGCTATTTTCAGAGTTTCAGATAATCTCATATGGAACATAATCTTTACATGGTTTCTTGCTCCTATAATTTCCTTAAAACAAATTCTCATGAATAGGGCTTAACTTTATTCTGACCTTTGTTGCATATAGTAGATATAAACAAGTTTATTCCCTTTGAGCATCTCGTTATAGTGAGCTAGCTATACTAGAAAATAATGGCTGTATCAGTTCTGAAGCCAGTAGGAATGGAAGGAGCTTGCAAGAGATGTCAGTGTTCAGCAGAATTGGAATTGTACTTTCCCATTTATAGCTCCTTAACTTTTGTTTCAGTGATTGACATAAAACTGGAAAAGCCTCAGGAGCAACCAGTCAGTGAAGGAGGCTGTTCCTGCTAATCTTCCATGGCATCTTCAACTTTTCTTCAGAAGCTCACTGCTTTGGCCCCCTTACTCTTTCATTGACTGCAGTGTGAATATTGGCTTGAACCTTTTCCCTTCAGTAATAACGTATTGCAATTCATCATTGCTGCCTGTCTCGTGGAGATGATCTATTAGCTTCACAAGCACAAAAAAGTCAGTGTCTTCATTATTTATATTTTACAAAAAGCCAAATGATTCCAACATATTCCAGTGATAACTTTAAAAATTAGATACGTTTTCTCAATTTTTGTTTCCTTTTCAATGTTAGGATAACGTACTTCAAAATGATGGAAATTCCAACAGTCTGTGGCTAGGTTAAGGAGCAATTGTTCACAGCAGCGCTTGCCTACCTACTTGATCTCTCTCTGCTTTTCTCACCTCTCCCTTATTGCATTCCCTATTCTTACCATCTCTCCCTCAAAACAAATGAGGTATGACAAAGCAGGAGTTAGACCAAGCCCAATGGAGTTATCCTTCAAATTTAGTGATACCACTTGCTCTAGGCCTTGGGCCAAGATGTCCAAAATTATTCTTGAGCACTGATATAAATTACTTAGACTTTATTTGAGGTCAAAACTCAACTATCATGGTAGGCAGTGCTTGAATAAGAAAAGGGTTCTGATGCATCTTCAAAATGAGTCCTAATGAACACAGTGAGTACTTACAAATTAAATGAACATAAAATGTATTTCAGACCAAAACAAATGACCCTTTCACATGTTAGTCCCTGGGAGAGAAGAGTTAACAGTGCTTCAGAACATGTTTTTAATACTGAATTCTCCCAGTGAACTATTTCTCCCAGGATTTTAAAATTCTCAACATAGAGTTACTCTGTTTGTTTAAAAAAAGAAGAAAACTTTTGTAAGCAATAGATTTCTCTTGGGTTTTTCTTTGTTTCAAAAAATGCTATGCAGGCAAGGCACTACAGAAATCAAATTCTTTTAAGAAGAACCAGCGGAAGAATTTAAACTTGGTACCGTGATCAAAACTACAATAAACAATGATATCTAAAGCTATCATTGTAGAAACAATGATATCTAAAGCTTAACAACAAAAGAATCCTCAACAGAATAGCAAATACTTTGCTCAGGACATTTGAGGTCAAATTGAAAATGGAAACAGGTTTCTTATAAGCCCCTAGCGGCAGATCTGGAAAAGCATACATAGAAGAGGGAAAGGAGAGAATGGAAGTAAAACTTAATATTATGCAGATTTATGCCTTATTTTTTAGCATTTTTTTTTTTAATGTTGGGTCTTTCAGGCTGGTTTTGCTTTTTATTAGATCTGTATAGTTTGGTTAATTAACTAGTGATTTAGTTTTATATTTAAGCTACAATTAATCTTTTTTCTTTGTTGATATTTATTTCTTTGCCTTTTTTTTTTAAACTACTTTCAGTTTTTAGATGTTTTGTCTGATCTATTTAGAGCTTCATCACCATGGCAATATATATTTCCCTTAAAACACTGTAAACAAATATACTAGGAGTGCACCATTTTAATCTTTACTAGTTATTGTGAGATTGCTGTGTAAGTTAATAAACACATTTGTAAATACATTATTTGCAGGATGAAAATTTCTGAGTTACAGCTCAGGAAAAGCCTGCTGAATTTACGTTGTAAGCATTACTTAACACAGTATAAAGATGAAAAGACAACAAAAAATATCTTCATACTTCCTCATCCCCTCATTGCAACAAAACCCTTAACTGGGAACCTTATTCCCCTCTCTTTCCTCTTCCTTCTCCAGTTCCCACTTATTGTCACCTTGTAATATTCAGAGAGCACTTGGATTATGGGTCTGAATAGAGAAATGCTTTCAGATAATCATTAGCCCACATACCAGTAACTTATACTCAAAGATGGGATGGAGTTGTAAAGTGCTTTTATAATACAATATTATTGTTAAAGGCAAGGGTTGACTCTTTTGTTTTTATTTTGACATGGCATGTCCTGAAATAAATATCAATTCAATATGGCAGATGGGTCATATTCTTTATTTAGAAGAAGTTGTGATTTCTGACATGGGGGTGATTGTCTTCCTACACTGTAGTGTATGATTCTTTTTATGTATCTTTAAAACAGTAATCAGTTATGCTGCTTTTTAATATCGGTCTTTTTATTTGGCCTGGGGTTCTTCAACTGAAGCAGTGAAGTGTGTTCATAGTCTAGATTTTTTTTTTAATAAACAATTTTGCTGCCAAAAATATATAAATAAAACACAAACAAAAACAACTATTGACTTGGTTTCTATTCCTGCCAAGGTAGTAAGTTAGTATGAATTTCTTACTTCCTCCTTAGAATTATAAAGGGAACTTGAAATCCAGAAAAATAAAAAAACAGCAAAAAGAAACCCCTAGGGAGTCAGAAGACTTTTCAGCTGTTAGAAGTGGGGATGAGTGGCTACAACTTGAAAGACAGGGCCACTGGTAGAGGCAATAATATATTAAGAAAAGTAATTTACATTCTGCTTTTGCCTCCTCCTAACCCCACCTTTGCCTAGGGACAGGGACAGCAAACTCCTGCCCTCCCACCACATCCAGCCTGCTACCTGTTTTTAAATTAAATTTTTTTTGGAATTCACTGCAAAGGTGGGGTTGAGTAGTTGTGACAGAATGGCCCCAAAAGCTAAAAATATTTACTGTCTGGCCCTTTACAGAAAAAAGAGCTGGCCCTTGCCTTGGCACAAATGATAGCTATTTCCCTTACTACAGAAAGGAAGGCTACAGGCCAGACTACGGGTACAGGTGTCCACAGGGGTAATATCAGGGCAGTGTAAACTAAGTGAGGAGTTGTTGAAAATTGGTGGAGAATGACCTGCCTGCCTTAGGCCTTTCACTCACTCTCTAGCCTTTCCCTTTCAAAACTTGCGTTAATGAGCTGTAATCTAGGTGACTGCCCCCTGCAAAGCTGCTTCTTCCTAAACTAGTTTAAAGGTAAGACTCTGAAATAAAGTGTGGTTTAGTGGGATGTTACTGAATGGGAGCAGCTACATGTATGGTCTTGTGGTTCCTGGAACTCTGTCCCACAGTTTGTCTCCTCCCCTTCTTAAACACGACATTCTGGTCTTTGTCCTTTGCCCAGTATACCTTCCCAGACTTGTAACACATACCCCCAGGAGAATTTGGAGCCACAAGCCAGAGTAGTTGGATACCTGAAACTGCCTCAAAAGAAAAAGTGAATACTGGGGCGCCTGGGTGAGTCAGGACGGTGAAGCATCTGCCTTCAGCTCAGGTCATGATCTCATGGTTCGTGAGTTTGAGCCCCATGTCAGGCTCTCTGCTGTCAGTGCAGAGCCTGCTTCAGATCCTCTGTCCCCTCTCTCTGCCCCTACCCCATTCACACTCCCTCTTTCTGTCTTAAAAATAAATAAATAAATAAATAAATAAATAAATAAATAAATAAATAAATAAATTTAGAAAAAGTGAATACCATCTGGAGTAGAAATACTCAAAAAGACTAAAATGGTGTGATAAATATTGAAGAGTGGAGATACTAGCAATATGGAGCAAGAATCATAAAATAACCAAATACAACTATTAAGTGTGAAAAATAGTTGAAGTAAGGAACACATTAGATAAATGGTACATACACTGCATCCCACTGATTAGTGAGAACATTGAATTGAGGAACTCCTTCACTAGAAAGCAAAGAAATAGAAAAGATTAAGAGGATAATAGTACACATAGCAACTTCTAGTAGCAATTCCAGAAAGCTAAAAAAGCAAGAACTAAAGTACTGAAAATGAAGACAGTATTTATGATAAGCATCTGCATAGAATGCAGCTTCTAAAATAGTTCCTGATTGCTGCCTCCTGGTATTCATGCCTTTGTAGGATCCTTTTCCTCTAAGTATAGACTGGACCTGGTAAGTTGCTTCTAAGGAACAGAATACAGCGAAAGTGATAAGATACCACTTTGAAGATTAGATTATGAAAAATACTTTTGCCAATCTCTCTGACTCCTCTCATTTGCCTCTGTGCAGCAGTCTGTTTGTTATGAGCTCCTATGGAGAGGCACACTTTGTAAGGAGCTGACAGCAGCCTCCAACCAGCAGCCAGTGAGGAACCGAGGTCCTCAGTAAAACAGACTGCAAGGAATTGAATAAAAAGCCACAGACAGAATATACTTGTGAATTTCATTCATGCTTCATAAAGGACCAGTATTCAGAATATATGAAGAACTCTCTTAATAGGAAAGCAAGCCAATAAAAAGGTGAAAGATTTGACCGGACGCTTCACCAAAGAAGATCTATAAATGGCAAAAAAAAAAGACATGAAAAATGCTTGACATCATTAGTCACTGGGGAAATGCAAATTAAAACCACAGCGAGACACCACTACACACATATTAGAAAGGCTAAAACTTTAAAAGACGCCATATCAAGTGTAGGTGGAGATGAAGAGCAATTGGAACTCTCATACACTGTAGTCTGAGATTTTGGAAAAACTGGCAGTTCCTAAAGAAGTTAAACACATTTATTTAACTTAGCCATTTCATGCTCAAGTATTTACTCACAAGAAATGAAAGTCATGTGTCTATATGAAGACTTGCACACAAATATTCATAGCTTTACATGTCCAAGAACTGGAAACAACCCAAATGACCATCAAGAGGTGAATATACTGTATAAATAAATTATGAAACATGCATACTATGTAATATAGTATGCAGTGAAGCAGAATAAACTTGATACCCACAATATAGATAATCTCAATATAGCCTAATTGAAAAAAGTTGAAAAAAAAAGTACATATTTTATGTTTTCTTTTATGTAAAATGTTAGTAAAAAAAATTTTAATGTTTATTTTTGAGAGAGAGAGAGAGAGAGAGAGAATGTCAGCAAGGGAGGGGCAAAGAGAGAGGGAGACACAGAACCTGAAGCAGGCTCTAGGCTCTGAGCTGTCAGCACAGAGCCTACGCAGGACTTGAACCCAGGAACCGTGAGATCATTAACTGAGCTGAAGTCAGACACTTAACCGACTGAGCCACCCAGGAGCCCCTGGAATGCAAACTATTTTAACAACTCTCAGTTTTTCCATTCTGCTTTCTGTCTCTAAATTTGCCTATTCTAGATAACTGTGTAAGTGGAATTATACAATATTTGTCCTAGTGTCCACCCATGTTGTAGCTTGTATCAGACTTTTATTCCTTTTCATGGCTGAATAAAAGCCCAAGTTATGTATATACCACATTTTGTTTACTCATTCATCTGTTGGTGGACACTTGGATTGTTCCCACCTTTTGGCTATTTTATTTTTTTAATGTTTATTTATTTTTGAGAGAGACAGGGTAAATGGGGGAGGGGCAGAGGAAGAGGGAGACACAGAATCCAAAGCAGGCTCCAGGCTCTGAAGTGTCAGCACAGAGCCCTACATGGGGCTTGAACTCACAAACCGTGAGATCCTGACTGAAGTTGGACGCTTAACGGACTGAGCCACCCAGGCGCCCCTGGCTATTTTACGTTTTATTTTTTTATAAGCCTAGCATTTTCAATTTTTATTTATTTTATTTTTTGAGAGAAAGAGTGTGTGAGCAGGGGAGAAGGGGGGAGAGAGAGGGAGAGAAAATCTTAAGCAGGCTCTATGCATAGCATGGAGCCTGACAGAGGACTCGATCCCAGACCCTGGGATTATGACCTGAGCCAAAATCAAGAGTTGGATGTTAAACCAACTGAGCCACCAAGGCGCCCCGTGGCTATTTAAAATAATGCTGCCAAGAAAATTGGTGTATAAGTACCTGTTTGAATCCCTGTTTTCAGTTCTTTTTAGTGTATACCTGGGAGTAGAATTGCTGGGGCCTACAATTCTGTTTAACTATATTAACGTTTTGAGGAAATACCAAACTGCTTTCCACAGCAGCTGCACCATTTTACATTCCCAGCAGCAATGACTATATGAGGGTTCCAATTTTTACACATCTTCATCAACACTTTTTATGTTCTGATGTTTCTGATAATAGCCATCCTTGTGGGTGTATAGTGGTACCTGTCTCATGGTGATTTTGATCTGCATTTCCCTAATGACTAGTAATGTTAAACATCTTGCTTACTGGCTGTTTATATAATTTATTTAGAGAAATGTCTGTTGAAGTCCTTTGCCCATTTTTAAATGGGGTTGTTTATTGTGTTGTTGAATTACAGGAGTTCTTTATATATTCTAGATATTAATCCTGTAATAGATACATGGATTTACAACTGTTTCCTCTCATTCTGTGGGTTGCGTGTTCACTTATTGTGTCCTTTGATGCCCCAAAGTTTTAAATTTTGATGAAGTTCAATTACCTTTTTTTTTTTTTTTGGCCTGTGCTTTTGGTGTCATATGTAAGAAATCATTGCCAAATCCAATATCACAAAGATTTTCTCCTATGTTTTTATTCAATGAGTTTTATGGTTTTAGCTCTGATGTTTAAGTCTTTGATCCATTTTGAGTTAGTTTTGTATACTATGTATGATAAGGGCCAAGCTTCATTCTTTTGCATGTGGACATATTTTCCCCAGCAGCATTTGTCAAAAAGACTGTCCTTCCCCCATTGAATGAATGGTCTTTGCACCCTTGTTGAAAATCAGTTCTCCATATGTAAGAGTTTATTTCTGGGTTGTTTATTCTATTCATACATTGGTCTGTATGTCTCTCCTTAATGCCAGTACTCTACTGTGTTTATTACTGTAGCTTTGTAGTAAGTTTTGAAGCACATTGCATTTATTTACGCCTTTAATTTCTGTCAGCAATGTCTTAGTTTTCAGCATACAAGTCTTTCACCTCCTTGGTTGTTAGGTTTATTCCTAAGTATTTTATTCTTTTTGATGCTATTGAAAGTGGAATCTTTTTTCTTAATTTCTTTTTTGGATTGTTCAGTGCTAGTTTATAAAATGCAACTGATTTTTACATTGATTTTGTATCCTGCAACTTTGCTAAATTTATTAGATCTAACGATTTTTGTATGAAATGTTTAGGGTTTTTAACATATAATTGACCCTTGAACAATGCTGGGGTTAGGAGCACTGACCCTGTGCAGTCAAAAATCTGCATATAAGATACAATAAGGGTTGGCAAGGATGTGGAGGAAAAGGAGCCCTTTTGTGGAGGATGCAAATTGATGCAGCCACTGTGGAAAACAGTAAAAGGTTTCTTCAAAAAGTTAAAAATAAAACTACCCTACAATCCAGTAATCACAATACTAGCTATTTAGCCAAAGAATACAAAAACACTGGGGCGCCTGGGTGGCGCAGTCGGTTAAGCGTCCGACTTCAGCCAGGTCACTATCTTGCGGTCCGTGAGTTCGAGCCCCGTGTCAGGCTCTGGGCTGATGGCTCGGAGCCTGGAGCCTGTTTCTGATTCTGTGTCTCCCTCTCTCTCTGCCCCTCCCCCGTTCATGCTCTGTCTCTCTCTGTCCCAAAAATAAATAAACGTTGAAAAAAAAAATTTAATAAAAAAAAAAATACAAAAACACTAATTCAAAGGGATATATGCACCCCTATGTTTATTGCAGTATTATTTACAATAGCCAAACTATGGAAGCAGTTCAAGTGTCCATCAACAGATGAATGGATAAAGATGTGGTACATATACACAATGGAATATTAGTCTGCTATAAAAAAAGAATGAAACCTTGCCATTTGCAACAACATGGATGGAGCTAGAGAGAATATACTGCTAAGTGAAATAAGTTGGTCAGAGAAAGACAAATAACATATGATTTCATTCATATCTGGAATTTAAGAAACAAAACTAACAAAGGGGAAAAAAACGAGACAAAACAAAAATAGACTATAGAGAACAAACTGATGGTTACCAGAGGGGAGGTGGGTGAGGGAATGGGTGAAATAGATGATGGGGATTAAGGAGTGCATTTGTGATGAGCACTGGGTGATGTATGGAATTGTTGAATCACTATATCGTACATCTGAAACTAATATTACACTGTATGTTAACTATACCAGAATTAAAATGAAAACAAATGTATAACTGGTTTTTGGTTTTTTTAATGTCTAATTTTTTAGAGAGAGTGCATGGGAGGGAGGGGCATAAAGAGAGAGAGAGAATCTCAAGCAGGCTCTGGCATTGCCAGCGTGCAGCCTAACACAGGGCTTGATCCCATGAACCATGAGATCATGACCTAAGCCAAAATAATAGAGCCTGCCATTCAAGTGACTGAACACCATCCTGGTGCCCCTGCATATAACTGTTTAGTCCCCCAAAACTTTACAAATACTATTGACCAGAAGCCATACCAATAACATAAACAGTCAATTAACACATATTTTGTGGGTTATTTGTATTATATACTGTATTCTTACAATAAAGTAAGCAAGAGAAAAGATTTAAAATCATAAGAGAACGTATCTTTACAGTACCATACTGTATTTCTTGAAAAAAAAATCTGCATATAAGTGGACCCATGCAGTTCAAACCTGTGTTGTTCAGGGTCAACTGTAATAAGATATGATCTGTAAACAGCTGATTTTACTTCCATTCCAATATGGATGCCTTTTATTTTTTTCTAAACTAATTCCTCTGGCTACAACTTCCAGTATATGTTGAATATAAGTGACAAAAGTGGGCATTCTGTCTTTTTTCGGATCTTAAGGGAAACCTTTGAGTCTTTTACCGTTGAGTATATCATAGATTTTTAAATGTAGTATTTATCATGTTAAGGAAATTCTATTCCTAGTTTATTGAGTGTTTTTATCATAAAAACGTGTTAAATTTTGTCAAATACTTTTTCTGCATCAATTAGGAAGATATGGGTTTTTTCCCCTTTTATTCTACTAATTAGTATAGTATACTGATCAGTTTTCATGTGTAGAACCGTCCTTGCATTCTGAGAATAAATCATTGTGTGTATTTTCTGGTCATTGTGTATATTCTTCTCAATATGCCGCTGAATTCAGTTTGCTAGTAGTTTTTTGAGGATTTTAAAATCAATATTGGTCTGTAGTTTTCTTGTATTATCTTTGGCTTTGGTATCAGTGTAATGCTGCTGTCATGGAATGAGTTAGGAAGTGCTTCCTCTTAATTTTTTTTTTTTTTTGAGAAAAGTTTGAGAAGGACTGATTGTTAATTCTTCAAGTTTTTTTTTTTTTTTAATCTGGTATAGTTAATACAGTGTTATATCAGTGTCAGGTGTACAATATAGTGATTCAGCAATTCCATACATCACCCGGTGCTCATCTTGATAAGTGTCCTCTTGAATCCCTTACCTATTTCACCCATCTTCCTACCCACCTCCCCTCTCGTAAGCATCAGTTTGTTCTCTGTAATTAAAGAGTCTGCTTCTTGGTTTGTCTTTTTTCTTTGTTCATTTGTTTTGTTTCTTGAATTCCACATATGAGTGAAATCATGTTATTTGTCTTTCTCTGGCCAACTTATTTCACTTAGCAGTATACTCTCTAGCTCCATCCATGTTGTTGCAAATGGCAAGATTTCATTCTTTTTTATAGCTGAGTAATATTCCATTGTGTGTATGTACCACATCTTTATCCATTCATCTGTCGATGGACACTTGAGCTGTGTCCATAGTTTGGCTATTGTAAATAGTGCTGCAACAAACATAGGGGTGGGTGCATCTATTCCTTTGAATTAGTGTTTTTGTATTCTTTGGGTAAATAGCCAATAGTCGGCCTACTGGGTCATAGGGTATTTCTATTTTTTTAACTTTTTGAAGAACCTCATAACTATTTTCCACAGTGGCTGCACCAGTTTGCATTCCCACCAGCAGTGCACAGGGGTTCCTTTTTCTCCACAACCTCGCCAACACTTATTTCTTCCCATGTGCATCTTTGACTTATCAGCATACACTTAAGTCAATATTGTACTACTTTCCATAAAGTACAGAAAACTTTGCATAGTATAACTCTATTTTCCCACTTCCCCTTCACTCCTTATTTTTTTTATTCACTCTCAATTTTACATGTACTTATGGGTAATTTTCATTGAACAGTATTCCATTTTGTGAGTGGAATATACCATAGATCCACCTATTCTAGAATTTAAGTTTTTTCCACTACTTCTGTGATACTTTTATACCTATTATTTTTTGGTAAACATATGTACGCATTTCTCCTTGGTGTACCCTAGGAGTATGATTGATGGGTTATAAGGTATGCATATATTTGTCTTTACAAATTAGTTTCCAAAGCAGTTGTACCAGTTTACAGTCATGTGAGATTTCCATTTGCTTAATGTTGCCAGTCTTTTTCACCTTTAGCCTTTTAGGTGGTGTGTAGTGGTATCACATTTTAATTCAAAACTTTTTAATTTTATTTTAAATGTTTATTTATTTTTGAGAGCGAGAGAGCACAAGCGGGGAAGGGGGCAGAGAGAGAGAGGGGGACGGAGGATCTGAAGCAGGCTCTGCGCTGACATCAGGGAGCCGGATGCAGGGCTCGAACTCATGAACCGCGAAATCACGACCTGAGCCGAGACTCAACCAACTGAGCCATCCAGGTACCCCTTAATTGAAAACTTTTTAAAACCACTGTACTGACCAAACAAAAGAATGTGTGAGCCAGATATGGTCCATAAGTCAACTCCAGGTCAGACTGTTTTCTGAGAATGTTTGTTTTAATGTATATGTGAACAATTGTCTACTGGACAGCTGGAAGATAAAAAATTCGTGCCACAATCCTATTAGTGGAGAGATTTTGAAGCAAACTACATCTGAAACATCCATTTGTCTTGCCCTGTTCAATGGGGTGAGTGCAAAGAACCAGGTCTCATCAGGGTGCTAAATGGTAGTCCTGAGGCTGTAGGGGCACAGAGAAGAGCACTTAACCCAGCTGTGGGAGGTTCTCTATAATATTGCCTCATCTACCATCCCTTCTCACCATGAAATAGACTGTGACATCAGGCTGAACTTCATTGTGCTCTCAAGACCAAAGTCCTCTGAGGCCATTGCTCATGCCATTTCTTCCATGTGTTCTTTGTGTGGAAAGCTCTCCCTCCCTTCCCTGCTTGGCCTTCAAGTTCATCCCTGCCCCAGATCTTTCCCCACTTCCTTTGGCAGAGTTGAATTCCTCTTCTCACAGCTCGCACTGTACCATGTTCCTCACTTACCTCATCTCATTGAATCACTGGTGTTTGTTTATGTCTCCCTCTAAGTTGGTGTCTCTGGGAATGTGGCTGGGGCAGACACCTGATGTTGTTTGCACTTATCCAGCCTACTTCTGGGCAACAGTGCCCTAAACGTTCTTTGGGACACCACTCCACCCCTGTTGTAAGCCCTGTTGTTTTAGATCATCTTTTCCAGATCACCATGGACTCTTGGATGACCACAGGACCCAATTTGGGATAATGCTCTTCAGTCCCAGGACTTTTATTCATACTATTAGGAGAAGAAAAGCTCTCTTGGCTAGACTTGAACCCAGAAGGGCATTTGGTCTGGAGCTGCTGAGTATCACTGAAGCCTCTGAAAGGGTAAGCCCAGTGGCTATAAAGATGAAAACAAAGTCTAAGGGACACTGAATTTCTGCACCAAGCAGTTTCTGGACTTCTCAGTTATATGATCCAATGCTTTCCCTTCTTTAGCTTGAATCAGTTTGAGCAGGGGGTCTCTGTCACTTGCAGCCTCAAAAGGTCTGATGCAAGATGGTTGTTTGCTTCCCTGACCACCTGCTTTCTGAGACCAACTCATTGATTCAGCTCTAGAAGGATAAGAACCTACTGCAAAAGACCTCAACACCACTGGACTCTCAGCAGACAGGGCACAGCCTGGATCACTCATTAGTTCAGATGACAGACACCCTGAGGCAGCGTCTCTCTTTTTTTTTTTTTTTTTTTAGTTATTTTTTAAAATTCTTTTAAATATGAAATTTATTGTCAAATTGGTTTCTATACAACACCCAGTGCTCATCCCAACAGGTGCCCTCCTCAATACACATCACCCACCCCCCATCAACCCTCAGTTTATTCTCAGTTTTTAAGAGTCTCTTATGTTTTGGCTCCCTCCCTCTCTAACCTTTTTTTTTTTTTTTCTCCTTCCCCTCCCCCATGGTCTTCTGTTAAGTTTCCTAGGATCCACATAACAGTGAAAACATATGGTATCTGTCTTTCTCTGTATGACTTATTTCACTTAGCATAACACTCTCCAGTTCCATTCACGTTGCTACAAAAGGCCATACTTCATTCTTTCTCATTGCCATGTAGTATTCCATTGTGTATATAAACCACAATTTATTTATTTATTTATTTATTTATTTTTATATATGAAATTTATTGTCAAATTGGTTTCCATACAACACCCAGTGCTCATCCCAAAAGGTGCCCTCCTCAATACCCATCACCCACCCTCTCCTCCCTCCCACCCCCCATCAACCCTCAGTTTGTTCTCAGTTTTTAACAGTCTCTTATGCTTTGGCTCTCTCCCACTCTAACCTCTTTTTTTTTTTTTTTCCTTCCCCTCCCCCATGGGTTCCTGTTAAGTTTCTCAGGATCCACATAAGAGTGAAACCATATGGTATCTGTCTTTCTCTGTATGGCTTATTTCACTTAGCATCACACTCTCCAGTTCCATCCACGTTGCTACAAAGGGCCATATTTCGTTCTTTCTCATTGCCCTGTAGTACTCCATTGTGTATATAAGCCACAATTTCTTTAGCCATTCATCAGTTGATGGACATTTAGACTCTTTCCATAATTTGGCTATTGTTGAGAGTGCTGCTATAAACATTGGGGTACAAGTGCCCCTGTGCATCAGCACTCCTGTATCCCTTGGGTAAATTCCTAGCAGTGCTGTTGCTGGGTCATAGGGTAGATCTATTTTTAATTTTTTGAGGAACCTCCACACTGTTTTCCAGAGTGGCTGCACCAGTTTGCATTCCCACCAACAGTGCAAGAGGGTCCCGTTTCTCCACATCCTCGCCAGCATCTACAGTCTCCTGATTTGTTCATTTTAGCCACTCTGACTGGTGTGAGGTGGTATCTGAGTGTGGTTTTGATTTGTATTTCCCTGATGAGGAGCAATGTTGACCATCTTTTCATGCTGAGGCAGCCTCTCCTTATGAGCCCTCAGGCATGGCCAACTTCAACCTACCACCTTATGGATGGGAAAACCAAGATCCAGACAGGTTAAGTGAATTGCCCCAAATTGCTCAGCTAAGATGCTGTCTCCAGTTCTACCTGCCCTCAGAATCCACACACTCTTCTTACTATACCAAAGAAGGCACAAGTAGGTGCTGAGTCCCAGGGAGACAAGTACCGTGGCGGGGAGGGGGAGGTGGACAAAAGAGCCAGAGCCAGAGCCAGGGCTAGAGCCAACCATATCTTTATTAGTCTCTGCAGCAGGGCCACTAGAGCCCATACCTACAAGGGAACTTTAGCAGGCTACTCTGGCTACTGGGTAGGAATGTTAGCACTTCTGTTAGGACAGGGTGGGAGAGGAAATTGTAAAGGAGCCAAATGGAGAGATTGCTGGGCCACTTACAGGGAGGCACACATGGGGCTTCCCACTGGATCAGGCCCTAGAGGTGAACACTGCCATCTCCCCCAGAGCGAAGGAAGAGACAAAGCCTAAGATGGTGACAGCCACAGTTATGGACAGAGGGCCAAGTTCCTGGGGACCAGGAATGCATTTCCTGATGGAAGCACCATCCTAGGGCTGGAGGTCCTGAACAGAGCTTATCTGCCCCCCAGCAAGGGGACCCCAGGTTCAACTCAATTGCTGCCCCAGGCACCCCTAACATGGGGAACAAGTGTTTTCTGAGCACTGAAGGAACAGGGGACCCTGGAAGCTGATAGTGGGAAGGATGGGGCTAACCTCAGAGAGTGTTTTGGATTTCAGTATGTGTCAGTATTAACAGGCAATATATTCATTATAGGCGCAATCATGAAACTTCCCTCCAAAAAGCTCACATCTCCCCTTTACCCAGCAAGCTCTTTAGCCTGGAGGGCCATCGTGATCTTATCCCAGTCCCCACCCCAGCCTAAATGAACTTTTAATTCCTTGGACATGTCCATGATAATCATTGCTCTGCACTCTTGCAACAACCCTACTCCTAGCCTACCTTCTGTTCTTTACCCTCATGTGTCAAAGGATTGATAACTCTGTCCTGTCAAGTGTTTGTTTACTTCTGTTTTTCCCAGCAACCATGGAGGTGCTGGAGGAAAAAACCTGACTCCTCGGTCTCCAGTACCTGGGAACTTTAAGTCACATGAGTCGTTTTCTGTGTCCTGGTGTATTGGAGGGAACCATGTCTATATGGGTCTATAACAAAAGTCTGGGGTGTCTGGCAATAGATACAAGGATTTTGAGCTATGTTTGTGCCTGGGATGATAGCTTCTTGCAACGCAAGGGGTGAGAGTGGGGGAGTGGGATATGGATGATCCAAGTCCAGGGGGACTAGTGGAGAAGAAGGAGCCGAAGTACAGCAGGACTTAAATCGTGGAGGGTGGGGTCAAGGAGGAAAAGGGGTCTGTTGCTCTAGGCACAGGGTCCACACTCCCAGTCCCAGGGCTCAGAACCAACAGGGAGACCACATGAGCGAGCCGAGCGCGGCACCTGTGGCGGCCCCCGCGAGCATGCCCATGGCCAGCGGAGCGCCCGCACTGTAGCAGGGATCCTCCCGCACTACTACGTGCGTCACGCCGGGTCCTGTGGAGAGAGCGGTGAGGGACGGGGACTTCAGGGTAGGGAGAAGAGAGATCTTCACTCCTCTCCTCCCACTAGACTCATGCCCAACCCAGGGTAAAGAGCTGAGCCCACTCTTCTGCACCTCAATCGGAGAAACTGAGGCCTTGATGCGGAAAGGACTTGTACTCCTTCTCCAGGGCTTACTGGCCTTGTATCTGCTGGAACAGCGAGGAAACCCAGTATCTCTAAGAACCTCCAGGCCACACCAGAGGATGGGCGTTCCCAACCGCCAGCCCCTGGGGCGGAAGGAGGCGGCCGCTCCCGCGTTAGCCACCAGGGGTCGCCAGCAGCTCAGAAACGGGTATTGCTGGTCAGACAGCCTAGAGAAGTGAGGTCAGTTCTGGAGTGTGGAGGTACACTGGTTCAAGAGCTATTCCGAGTTTCGGGATGGGGAGGGCCCAGTGGTGGGTACCGCCTGGAAAAATCCGTGGTCCCCACAAGAGTGGTTTCTGTCCCAGCTGCAGGGGCCTGGGGCTGGATCTGGGCAGGGGGCGGGCCAGGCTGGAGACTTACCTGCATAGGGCGGTCCGTAGTAGCTGCGTACGTATGTGGCTTCATGAGCGTTGGGAGTTACCACCTCATAGTAGTCCTGGTACGGGCTGTAGACACGCACCTGGGGAGCCCCACTGGGTTACTGCCCAGAAACTCCCTGGCCCAGGTTTGGGCCCCTACCCACCACACCCTGCTTAGGTTTTTCTGGGCCTACAAAACCACTTCTTCAAGGTTAGAAATGGATCCCCAGGAACCAGCAAGCTCCTGGAGAAAGACCCTGCCTGCCCACGTGGTCCATGGTCCTTGTCCTCTAAAACTGTAGCCCCTACATCCAGATCCCATTTTCTCACCCTACCCTCCTACCTATCACTCCCCTGGTCAAAAATCCTCCACAGTGGGGCACCTTGGTGGCACAGTTGTTTAAGTGTGGGACCCTTGATTTCCATACAGGTCATGATCTCATAATTTGTGAGCTTGAGCCCCGAGCCCGAGTCAGGATCTGTGCTGTCAGCCTGGGATTCTCTCTCTCTCTGTCTCTCTCTGTCTCTCTCTCTCTCTCTCTCTCTGTCTCTGCCCCTCCCCTGCTCATGTGCTCTCTCCACATAAACATTAAAAATATATAGATTTTTACATTCCCCATGGCTCCCAACTTCCCTATGTAATCTAATATTTGCTAGCTGCTCTCCAATGGTCCCATTTGGAGAAAGCCAATGGATTTTTCTACTCTCCTAGTCACTGGGTAGGGCACCTGGCCAGCCCCCAGGCCCGGAAGTAAAAGCAGGTTGGGGAGGAAGGAAAAGAAAGGAGGGGATGGATGGAAAGTAACTAAAGTATTATCAAGCATCCACCATGTACCAGGTTCTGAGGGAGGTGTTCATATGTATTACTTCCTCTAATCCTTACTGCAGGCATTATTATCTCCACATTACCACAGAACTGGGGGTGGGAGGCTCAGAGAAGAATGGTCATTTTTCTCTCTCTGAGGGAGGAAAGCAGTCTCTCCATTAGAATCAACCCCTCAAAGCCTAACTCAGAAATCATCCACTCCAGGAAGCCCTTTTGGTTTCAGAAAGAATTCTTTCTTCCTAAGTTCTCTATGGACTATCTTTCCTCCTGGACTTTCCTGCCTGTACCCCAAATGTGAGCTACTTATAGACATGGACTCTGATTAATTTCTGTTACATACGGGATCTAGTGAATAGCAAGAACCAATAAATATACGCTGAATTAAATAGAAACTCCTAATCCATGCCCCTCATTTTACCCTTGAGGGAGTAGACCTAGAGAGGGAGCAAGATCCCCTAGTCTCCTGGCTCCTTCTTCTTAGCCCCCTTCTACTCTATATCTCTCTCAAACTAGGTGTCGCCCCTGAATGGTCCAACTCCTCTTAGAAGTCAGGTGTCTTAAACTCCACCTATCTCGAAGGGATTTCATCACCTTTCTATCTCCTGAACCTGCTCTTCCACAAATGCTTTTCTCTAAATGCCACTACCACGTACTCAAACCAAGGCATCAGGTTGGCACTCTCATCTTCACACGCTTGTCTTCCATATCACACCAGCCACCAAGTCTCATGATTTTATCTTCTAACTATGCTCTTCTGTCCATCCTTTTGGCCAGTGCCAAGAGAATAATAAGCCATTGATTTGGCAACTTGGAAGTTGTGGATGACCTTGAAAAAACATTTTTCAGAGGAGTGGTTGGGGGGAGAATCCAGACTATGGAGAGTTGAAGAATGGTTGAGAAATAAGGGATGGAATCAACATGTCATGACATCCCTTTCAAAAAATTTGGTTGTAAAGGGGGTTTCTCTAAATACATACCTGTGATTTCAAATCTCCATGCCATTTCTTTTTTTTTTTTTTTAATGTTTATTTATTTTTGAGAGAGGGAGGCAGAGCACAAGCAGGGGAGGGGCAGAGAAAGAGGGAGACAGAATCCAGAGTAGGCTCCAGGCTCTGAGCTGTCAGCACAGAACCTGACACGGGGCTTGAACTCACAGACCACGAGATCACAACCTGAGCCAAAGCCTGACCCTGAACCTCCTGAGCCACCCAGGCACCCCTCCATGCCATTTCTCTTTGATGAGGATGCCTTTCTTCCCTTTTTTCATTCAATTACCTAACTTATCTTTCAGACTGAACCCAAGTATTACTCTCCCTGAACCTCCCTGTTCTGTTGGGAGAACAGACTTAGCCCTTAGACTCTCCTTATCACAGCACCAGTCACTCTGCAGTGTCATTGTTTGTATCCCTTTGAGTGTGTGTCTCTCCCATCAGACTTGAGACCCACAAGGGGGTCTAATTAGGCCTCATTGGAACATGATAGCTGCCTAATGTACTGAATTTATCTCAAGTGAGTCAAATACAGAGCCAGACTGAACTAAGGTCACCCAGCTCTAAGTCCAGCTTCAATTTAGGGACAATGACCAGTTCCAGGGTAACACAGTAGGCTCAAACAATGCTCAGTCTCAAGTGACTTCCCTCACTGTGCTCTTCCCTAAAAGTGATCCAATAGAGCTTTCTGGTGGTGGGTAGCCAGGATCTAAGCTCCATGCCTGGAAGGGTCTAGAGAGATCCAAGCACTCAGATCCCCATTTTTATTTGTAGAGACTTTAGGATCTAGAGCCTGTATCTGCACGCAGCTGCACAGTGAGCCTGTGGCCTCATCTGGCCTCAGAGAGAATGGAAAACACCAACTCATGCCCCTTGGCGGCACCTGTTTCTACCCTCTAGGTCTGGGAGGCCCAGAGGTAAACTCATATGGGTCACCTGGCAACGAGGCAGGTTTTCCTCCAGGGACCTTAGGGACAGAACCTAAGGGCTTGATCCTGATCCTCTCCCTTTCTGCAAGCCCAGCCCCTTTTGCAAGTGCAGGGTCAGCCAATCAGGAGGCCACATACAAATAAGTTCCCTTCCCTCAGAAAAGCTGTTGTTATAAGGTTTACAGCTTTTTAAACCCCATGTTTAGGCATCCCCACTTTAAACAAACTTACATCTTTGGGGTGCCTGGGCGGCTCAGTCGGTTAAGCGTCTGGCTTCGGCTCAGGTCATGATCCCACTGTTTGTGTGTTTGAACCCCTCATCTGGGTCTGTGCCGACAGCTCAGAGCCTGGAGTCTGCTTTGGATTCTGTGTCTCCCTCTCTTTCTGCCCCTCCCCCGCTTGTGTTTTCTCTCTCTCTCTCTCTCTCTCTCTCTCTCTCTTTCTCTCTCTCTCTCAAATAAACATTTAAAAAAAAAATCTTTAAACAAACTTCCATCCTCATTTGGGTAGGGGGGATGTCTCAGAATGCTGGGATGGGAATCCTAGTCCTGCCACTGAAGAATCAAGTGTCCCGGTCAAGTTATGTAGCCTCTCAGAGCTTCAGTTTTTACATCTGTTAATAGGGATAGTCTTTCCTACAACGTCTTTCCTACAATGCCCACTCCCAAGGCACAGTGAGAATCCAACTGAGCCACGTCTATGCACCTGGACCTAGGTAGACCTAGCCTTCTGGGTTCAGTGGTTCTGCACGTCAGAATTACCTGAATAACTTTTTTAAACCACAGATTTCCAAGGCCCCACTCCAGACCTACAAAATTAGAGCATCCAGAGGTAGGATATGAACGTTTAGATTTTTTTTTTTTAAGTCCTGAAGTGATTCTAACTCACAGCCACATCAAACACCACTGTACTAGAAAAGGAGTTCACAGTTGACTATAAGACCACCAGCACTCGAAGATAGGCCCCCACTGTACCCACCCCATGCCCTGCTGAGCACTGGGGACAGAGATAGGATTCATCCCCCAATCGTGCTTTCCAGAAATTCTGGGGTAGGAGGAAGGGAGACAGATGTGGACTAAATTATGATATGTGACAGTGATGCCATTAACAGAGGTTTTTCACTCCTCCTTCCTCCCTTTAGTCATTCACTCATTCGCTCATTCGGTGAACACTGCCTGAGGCCCACCTGTGCCCCAGCTCCATGCACCGGGAAGAAGGAGGGTCAAAACAGACTGTCCCTATCACCGAGTACTCATTGAGCACCTGCTGTATACCCAGCACTGAGCCAGGCTCCATAGAGGCAGAGCTGATCAGACCCAGTCTTCGCCTTGGAGGAAGTCCCAGGTCTCATGGGAGAATAGAGACCGAAATAAAGGGACTTGAAAGAGGCCAAATAAGATGATACTAAGCATTAGTGCAGCAGGCTGTGAAGGGAGTGACGATACCTGGAGGTCTGGGAACTCCTCCCTGAGGAGGTGGTAGCCTTTGAAGTGGCTCTTAGAGGCTAAGCATTAGTTTGTCAGAGGAATAAGGAAACTAAGAGTCTTCACGGCAGAGAGAACAGCATCTGCAAAGCCTGGGAAGAGGCAAGAGGTCTGGTGCAGCTGGGAAGCTGGAGGAGCAGCTACAGCACAGGGGATGAGGGGATGTGGTAGGTGAGATTGGCTCAGGCTGGATCCTGAGAGAATGGGACATGAGATCCTTGAGACCTCAGGCTGGATCCTTGAGAATGGGTCTGTGGTTGGTGTTCTGTGAGTGATAGGTAGCCATGTAATGTTTGTGAGCAGAGAAGGGATGGGCCCAGTTTTGGAGGCACATCTTTGTGGCCAGAATGGAGGCAGGGAGGGCTGAGCCAGCACTTACCCAGATCCGCCTCTCAACCTTACAGGGGCTCCACGAGCGGGTCACACACCTGACCTTGGGGCAAACCCGGCGGCTCCTGGGAGGGACGGTGGCTCCGGTTGGGGCCTGCTCAAGCCACAGAAACCCAAGAAGGGGGAGGGAGGGAGGTGTCAGTGGCCCTCTACATCTGGAGAAACTCAGTTTTTAATAGGCCCAACCTGAGCCCTCTGCCAGCTGGGCAGTGGAAAGAGTGGTCCTCTTCCTCCTCAGCCCATGGTAATGGAGGGAGGCTCAGAGGGGGACACTTTGCCAAACTTACCCAGAGAAGGATCAGTAGTGTCCCTCCATAATTAGCCCACCTTCACCGGTTTTAGGCTGCTGAGGCTCTCAGTCTCCAGAAAGGACAGAACAACTCTGATCCGCCCTCCCACCCACCTGTCCTCCCCTTCACTGGCCTCCCAGCCTTGTCCTTGGCTGTGACCCTGGCCCTATATTCCCTGGAAGAGCCTCTGTCCAGAGTGGGGTATAAATCTGCAGGACATGGAGGGACAAAGCGCAGGTCACTCCTACATAGGCACAGAACAGAGAGAAGTCACGGACACAGGCGTGAACACTCAGAGACAAGCAGACACTGGTACAAAGACTGAGGCACCAACACATTCCACTCAAGCAAACCCTGGGATCAGACAGGTGTGTGTGATGGCAGACAGTGGGAGGGGGAGTAGAGGGTCAGAGCAGAGACTGGTAAGCAGAGCAGCAGGAAGGTGCACAGGCAGAGGAGGAACAAGGCAGCTTCATAGAGTCACAGAGTGCAGAACAGAACGGTCAGCCCTCACCTCCTTCTGCCTCTTTTGGGTGGGACTCCTTTGCTCTGCATTTGGGGACTTTGGAGCTCAGAGCCAGGTTAGCCAACAGGGGTGTCTCCGCCTTGTAGACCACTGCTCCAGCCTCCTCACTTCCAGCTTTTTCTAATCCAGTTTCCACCCAGAAGCCTGAATCTGCTCCCCAAAGTCTGGCCAAGTCCCCCCTTCTTAATGCCCTTTGTCATTCCCCACAATGCTCCTCAGAGGTCATTTCCCCCATTTCTTTCCCTCCATGTATTGTCATCCAGCCAGGACAGACTCCTGGCACTTACACACACATACACACACGTGCACATCTCACCCCTCACCTCTGTTCATGCAGTTCTTTCTACCAGTAATGCCCTTCCCTCCAAATCTCACTGACCTAGGCTCCAATACAGGCTCTTCCACTGACTTAAGACTATGAGGCTTTGGACAAGTCACTTCCTCTCTGAACCTCACCTTCCCTATCTGTAAAATGGAACTAAAAGTACAGCCCTACCGGAGCTGTTGGAAGATTAAATGATATAACTGATGGCAGGTTCTGAGCACAATGCTCAGCCCTCAGCAGGTGCATGTCTAAGAAGGGTTCTAAATGCAATCCAGTCTTCTCTGCTACTTTCCAGCAGAGTCTCTCTAGGTGAGATTGGGCTCCACTGCACCACACATAGAAGGAGCAAGCACACAATGTGGAGTCAGGCAGATGGGGTCAAGGCCAAGCTGGGCTATCATTGAGCTGGGGGCCTAGGGCAGCTCCTCAAACCCACACCTCCATCAATCACTAGGCTCTGTTGACTCTACCTCCTAAATATGTCTTATCCTCATTAGCAAGGCCTTAGACCAGACCTCCAGCCAGTCACTAGGACTCTGTCCCAGCCTTCTAACTGGTCTCCTGGCATCCACTCTTACCCTCTACAGGCCATTCCCTACCTACCAGCCAGACTATATTTTTAAAACACAAATCTGGTCTGATCTGTTCATATCATCCCACTGCTTAAAAGCTTTCAATGACTTCCTGGTGTTCGTAGCAGAAACCAACATCTTAACACATCCCATAATGCCTGGCCCTGCCAACCCTCCTTCTCCCTTGCTCTCCCTTCCTAAACTCCAGCTTCCCCAGCCTTCATTCTGTTCTTAAACTTACTGAAGTCTTACCCTTTCTCAGGGCCTTTGCACATGCAGTTCCTCTGCCTGGAAAGCTGTTCCCTTTACCCCACCCCACCCCTTCTACATAGTCAATTTCTGTTTATCCTTCAGGGTCTCATCTTTAGCCTTGTCTGAACTCCCATCTGGACCAGGCCACCAAGGTGGTCACACACTGAATGCACGGTGCACATCTCTGTCAAAGCAGTTACCACCGTTGCAATAGAATCATTAACTGTGTGATTAGTTGCTTCCTCACACCTGGCTGCCCACTAGATTGAATCCAGGAGAACAGGGCCAACATCTCTTTACTTAGTTCACCTCTGATCCCTGCCCTTTGTCAGAGTGCCTGAATATAGTAGGAACTCAGTAAATACTTGTTGTGTGGATGAATGAAGCTCAATCTTATTCTTTGCAGAGGGGTAATAATAATCCCAGCCTCACAAGACTGTTGTCAGGAGTAGGTGGAACTGCACCTGTGCCACACCTAGCACATAATAGTTGCTCAATAAAAGATAGTTTCTTTGCCCCAGCTTACATGCCACCCCCTACAGTCTCTCTCTCTTCTCCAAGCACCAGTTGTCTGTCTTCTGTCCTTTTACACTTGGACTCACAGTCTCTGAGTCCGCACAAGCCTATTCACTCACATTTATGGGAATTGAGAATTCCTGGCAGGTGGTGACCGAGTCTGAGTCACCCATGATTCCATGGCAGGAAGGGGTGGGGAGGGGAAAAGGAGGGAATGGGGGGCTCACCGGGGTAGAATTCGCCTCCAGTAACGCCGTCTTCCACGCTCTGCAAAGCAAACCCATCAGACCTTGAGGATGGAGTTTGGGAGATTGGGCCCCTAGCTGTTAAGACTTTTGTCCTCAACACAGCCTCAGCCCCAGTCTCCTGTAAAGGGGGGAGGTCCCCTTGACCCCCTTGGGTAGACAAAACCCCTCTCCCACCCCAGTCACACAGACAGAGCCCTCATTTGAGCTGGAGGCTCCTAATTCATTCTTAGTCCACAGACTTCCCTTCTTCCAGCTTCCCCGTCTAGACACTAGACAGCTGGGCTTGGGTGGTCTCTTCGGGGCCTTCGGATTCTGGCATGCTTGGGCTGGTTCTCTAGCTGCAGCTCACCTCCACACCCCAAACCTACACACACACAGTTCCCCAACGCTCTGACCCCAGAGCCCTGTGAGGGCCGAGTGGACACAGGACAATCAGGCCTTTGTTGGTTGCCATGGCACCTGGCTAGGGTGGACAAGGCGGCTCTGTGCTTTGTCGGGCCAGAGCTCAGCTTCCCCCACTCCCACACACCCCATCTCTTTCACTCTCCTACAATGCAAAGGCCTACTGACCCCTCGGCCCGAGGGTAGGAAGGGAAAGAATGTGAGTAAGCAGACACACCCGGCCTCACAGTGTGGATCTGCATCGGACACTGGCATGTCTCTGCAACACAGTGGGCTGCCTCTGTGAGGCGGGGCAGGGTCTCCACCTCAGATCAAAGGCCACCCACTAAGGCATCTCCTCAGGAGGCAGTGGGAAGGGAGGTCCTTTACGGATGCCACAGTGTTGTCTGTTCTTTTGTATCACCCCCAAGTGAGGGCTCATCTCAGAGCCTGCTAAATACACGACCCTGTATGATCAAGGACCACACACCTGAGGCCGGTGTGCCCACTCCTCCCTCCATAGTCCCGGGTTCCATCACAGGGTGATGTGAGGACTTTTCTGGGTACCACACCAATCACCACGAGCCATTCAAATCCACTCTGCCCAACCTCTTCCCTGTTGACTGATCTTTGTCCCCTCTTCCTACACTTTGGGAATCAGAAGGCCCAGTGAGGAGGAGGCATCTGGTTACATTCCCCAAGATCTCTCCCTATCCTCTCCTGAGAGGACTTACATGGCATCGTCCTTGGTCTCTGCGCACAGATACAGGCGGGAGCCCTCCCGGAGGTTCACAATCAGCAGGCCGTCTCGGCTCCGGCCCTCTGGGGGCTGCACATCTAGAGACAGACACACACATATGGGGTTTCCACGGGGCACAGGCCCCAGTAAACCAGAAACAAGAATAGGGACGGACCTCCAGGTCCTGTTTATTGGCCATTGCCAACCTCCTCTGATCTCACGCACTTTCTCTGGGATTCTGCTTTACTCTTCAGAGACTTTCAACCTTTCCACGTTGCCTATTGCCATAGTTAGACATCTGTCAGTTACCCGGTTATAACTGTGGCCTGAGCCCTGGTTGAGGAGATTTGCTCTGTGACTCTGGGCCAGTCACTTAACCTCTCTGATCCTCCTTATCTCTTTTCATCTTTATCCAGTTTCTAGCACCCAGAGGGCAGGAACCTTGTCTGACTTGCCTCTGTGACCCCAGCATAGGACCCAGGCCCAGTACAGGGTAGGAACTCAATAAGGAACCGCTATCTTAATTCAAACCCACATGAGTTGGAGTTGAGAGACCCAGAAGCAATGTCTATGGAAGCCCTCTGAAGCTGGCAAGAGCCTCATGCAGATGTTATCAGACAGACACAATGGGAGGGCCATGGACATAGTCACAGTGCCAGAGGGGAAAGGGCTTCTCACCGTGGCACTCTTGGCCGATCTTTATGCTGCGGACATTGAACTGGATGAGCACGCGATCCTCCTCGTCCTGTGCAGTCTCATCATGGTAGTAGCCCAGGGTCCCATCCAGCCACAAGGCAAACCAGTTTCGCTTCCAGCGGCGGAGGATGGAGCCTGTGCAATAGTTCACATGTGCTAGGCAGGCTGATTTCAGAGCCTGCTA
The DNA here is from genome assembly GCF_022079265.1 of Lynx rufus. Classification (NCBI taxonomy): domain Eukaryota; kingdom Metazoa; phylum Chordata; class Mammalia; order Carnivora; family Felidae; genus Lynx; species Lynx rufus. Next base: position 58,425,174 of record NW_025814897.1, read on the forward strand.
GGGGGCAGGAGCCCTGGACAGGCTCCCAGAATCCCCTCACCTGCAGCCCCCAGTGTTATAACCATGCCTTTCTTGTCTATCTACCCCCTGAAATGATGGCAGAACCTCTTTCTGCCTTGCTCACCCAGTACCTCCCACTGGTCCTAACACATAGCAGAGGCTCCATAAATGTGTTGAATGGTAAATGAATGACCAGATTCCTTCCTTGGGGGCTTCCAAGGCCAAGCCCCAAGTTTCAAGGGCAAAGGCCTCTTCCTACCCTGAGCTTCCATCTAATCCCTTATCTTGCACTTGTGTGACAGTTGTTTCTGTAGTGTCAGCCTCTTCTACCAGACTGGGGTGTCCACAGCTCCCCACCCTGGACTTGGCACCCAGCAGGACCTGGGTTCAGTGTTTGCTGAATTGAATGAACTGAGAATGGGTCATGGGGTATTGGAGAACTCCTAACCCAGGAGAGCTCTTCTTCAGATCATGATTCTGGTCAGAGGTGGGTCTGGAAGCCTGAGCCCTACCTTTGGACATTTTACGACTGAAAATCTTAACAGAAAAGGCAAAGTCATAAAGAAGCTTCTTAAGGCTTTACAGATCCCAAAGCATAGAGGCGTTTTCATATTATTCTGAGCCTCGTTCCATGGCCAGCCCTGGGCTAGTGCTGTGGATATGCAGAGCATCAAACCCAGTCCATGCCCTCAAGGAGCTCACAGTCTGGGGTCAGTATGGAGTGGGGGAGTGGTAAGACCCATAGATGAAGGCAGTTACATTACAGGGGGATCCGTGCTATAACAGAGGTATGCATAATGCACTGGGAACAGTGTAGGGAGCCTCTAACCCAGCTTGGTGCTACAGCAGAGGCGGAGTGGAGGTTAGAGGAAAAGTCAGAGAAGGCTTCTCCCAGAAGGGGACATTTTCCAAGCAGTCAGGAATAGGAAGGACACTCCAAGCAGAGGAAAGAGTATAAACAAAGGAGAAAGGGTAAAAAGGGTCTTGTTTCTTGGGAGAAGGGTTCACTGTGGCACACCTAACAAGCCACTTCCTTCACCCCTGTCCCTGGACAAGGTACACAATGGACAAGGATTTGGCCCAAGGTTACTTACTCTGTCTCCACAGCCAGCCGCCCCTCACCAGGGCCATTTCTTCAAAAGGACTTTCCAGGGTGGAGTCAGGCGGAACCTGTCGGAGGATTCACAGGACACACAAGCCTCATCAGCAGCTCCGGGGCAGCTCTCCAAAGAGAAGCCCCCAGCCCTGCTCTCCCTGGGGAAGCCACTGAGGAAACGTGGAAATGTTTAAGGGAGTGTTAGTAAACAAACAAGGGCAAGCCTGCCGGTCTCCTTCTCCTTCTCTGTCTCCTTCTCGGCTCTAGAAAGATAATGGGAGCACTGTCCTCGTGGGGTCAGCAGGGCAGCCACCCGTTGTGCGGGGGTGGGGGTCAGGAGCCTGGATTCCAATCTCAGCTCCATAACCTTTGCCATGTCCCTTCTCTCTGGCTTCTGTTTCTAGATTTGTGTCTATGAGGCAAGTAGAGCCTGGAGTGGGGGACAGTTAACAATGTTGGAAACCCTGGGATTTTGAAATGCTGGCAGCGCAGAATATTAGAATCATGACAATGAATGAGGGACTCTCATGATAGAAAAAAAAAGCTTCCCTCCCATTTGAATCTCACCTGAGCCGTTTACAAAGTGTGTAAAATAATAGTTCAATAGCTTCTATTATTGACTGAGCATTATATGCTGGATATGCTTCTCAGTGCTTTTGTCTATTATCTCATTGAAACCTCACGAAAATCCTTGTTACTCCCAGAAAACAGGCCTGGAGAAGTTCAACCACTTATGCAGATCCCCTCGATTAGTAAACAGAGGAGCCAGCATTCACACCCAGCAGTCCCAGCTTCTAACCATTACAACAGTAGGAGCTTTTAAAACTCTCAATACCCAGGTCATACCCCATAACAATTAAATCAGAAGGTCTGGGGCTGGGATGCAAGCATTGATAGTTTTTAAAGATCCCAGGTGATTCTAATGTGCAGCCAAGTTCTGAAACCACTGCATGTACTATACCACGTCACCTTGTCCCCACTGTAACTCTGTTGGATGGGTAGAATCTTGACTCCTATTTTACAGATGGACAAACTGAGGGACAGCAAACGACTTGTCCGTGTATGTGATGGAGCTTGGACTAGAATCCAGGTTCCCTCTGTTCCTGAGGGCGACTTACTTGCGAATAGGTGGCTCTGCCCCTCCCCCACCTGCTTACACCTGTTGCTGCGTAGCAAGAGCTGGAACACCTGAGCTGGAAGGCCTGGCTTTGTCCCTACTTCTCCTGCCACTCCCTCCCCTCTCCAAGCCCTACACTGGTCAGACAAAGAGGGTCAGGTGCAAACTCCCTCTCCAGCCTCCCCTTGATGCACCCACCTGTCTACACCTGTGGCGGATGCTGCTGCCAAAACGGCCGCTACTTGATGCTTGCTGTTACCCAACCTGCTGCGCCTGCGCTTTGTGTGCCCCAGAGAGCCTGGGGCATTTCAATACCCGGGCTGCGCCCCGGGCCTGGCTGCCCCTGGGCCCCGCCCCCAGGTCCCGCCCCATCTCCTGGGAGGGGATGGGGCGGGGAGAGATGCGCGATCACGAGGCATTCTGGGACTTGTAGTCTGAAGCCCTAGAGCTGGATTGCACAAGGCCTGTCCTGGGTGGAAACCCTGTGTTGACCTGGAGCACAGGTGAGCAGATGCACCTGCAATTTTATTTTGCCAAGACATCTGTGCACTCATTTATCATGAAATACATTTCCTAAGAATCATTAACTCATTCTGTAGAAAAAAGTAAGGTAGTAAGTAAGTAAGCCAGGCTCCTAGTCTTGTCACGTTTTTTCAATACTCGGTTTGTGCCTGGCACTGTTCTGGATGCTAGTGGAGGGCACAAAGGAGCATCTGACAAGGCCTTCCCTCCTTCCTTCCCCAGCTTCCAGTCTGGTGGGGTAGACTAAATGGAAACACAAGTGGAGCACAGGGTATGATTTAACAATGGGAGAAAAGAGTCTGACTTTGCCCAGGAGGTTCAGGAAGGCCTCCCAAGGAGGCTAAAAAGGGTTCTTGAGGGATGAGTAGTTTCCCAGGGGGTAGACCTAAGAGAATCATATGAGCACTGATCAGAAAGTTCAAAAGATAGGGCATCTGGGTGCCCCAGGCAGTTAAATGTCTAACTTCAGCTCAGGTCATGATCTCACGGTTCATGGGTTCAAGCCTTGTGTCGGGTTCTCCTGACAGCTCAGAGCCTGGAGCCTGCTTTGGATTCTGTGTCTCCCTCTCTCTCTGCCCCTCCTCAGCTCGTTATCTGTCTCTCTCTGTCTCTCAAAAATGAATAAACATTAAAAAATTTTTTTAAAAAAGGAAAGTTCAAAAGAATATGCAGTATTTCAGTGTGTTTGGAAAGTACAGTGCAGGGGTGGGGAGGGGAGGGCATGAGGAGTGGAAAGGGATGAAGCTACAGGTTTTGCAAGGACATAACATGAAGCCTGGAATGACAGGCTCAAGACTTACTTGGGTATTATGACATAGTGACTGGAGCTTTGGGGGTGGGGGTTTCAAGATGGAGAGTTAGGTGGTTTGATTTGTGGGTAGAAAAGATCTCTCTAGGGCATAATCAAAAATGATTGAAGGAGGCCCAACTGGAGAAAGAATATTGTTTCTGTATCTACAACCTGGGCTCCTCTTCCAGGATCATTTCCTGAATAGCTTAACCCCACCAAACCCCAACTAAGAGCAGATCCAGGATGTCATTCAGAGAACAGGGATGTCAGGGCCTGAAGGGCTCTTGGTCCTAAACCCCATCTGAGAGGGGCACCCACCCTGCCCTGGACCCTTCTTCCTGTCCCAGAGACCTGTTCCTTACCGGGGCTGCAGGACTCATGGTTCCTGGGCGGCCAGGGCAGCATTTCCCAGAAGGTTCCTGCAGGGGGTCATTTTCCTGAGCGCCTTAAGAGATAAAGGGATCAGGAAGATGCTACCAAGTGGGAGCCGGAAGGGGGAGGTAAGAGGAGGCATACAGATTCTACAGAAAAATCGTCCTCCCTCTCCAGTCACTCCCCAACCTCCCGGACTGATCTCAGCTGCTGACCTTCATTCAGTTCATTGGGTAACAAATCATCGGTAATTTGGTTGTGGTCTTGGCCTAGTATCTCTAAGATTCCCGAAGCAGGGGCGGGCCGGGCCTCCTCCCACGGTCGGGGCGTGGCTAAATCTGCTTTCTCCAGCCTGGCTGGACAGTGCCATCACCCTAGTCCTGGCTGCACAGCCTGGCTCTTTAAGCTTTCTCTCGCTTCTGAATTTCTGTAATCCTGACCTTGAGCCACCCCGGCGCTTCGCCCCTTCGTGCTGTGCGCGCCTTGCTGAAGGATTCGCCATGACCAATCCTATTAGCCGCTGAGCTCCTACGTCTCCGTGCATCCCCAGGAACCAGCTTTACCAAACCACAGTGCCTTTCTGACCCTGAAACGTCCCACCCCTGCCTTCTCCTAATTAAATATCCGCCTCACAGTGCAAGGAAGGAAGGGAGAGAGTAAGGGAGGGAATACAGACGGTAAGGAGGGGAAGGAAGAGAAGGAAGTGGAGGAAGAAAGGAAGGCAGGAAGAAGGAAGGAAGAAAGGTAGAAAGGTGGTAGAGAAGGGAAGGAGAAGCAGAAAGGAAGGATGAACGGAAGGAAGGAAGGAAAGGGTGGAGCTGGCCTCAGGAAATCTAGACCTGGATTCTGCCCCTCTCCCCAACTCTCCTTGCTCCCCTCTGTGAGGGGCTGTTTCGGGTCCTTCATAGAGGAGTGGGGGAACAGGGCAGACAGCTCCTAGATTACATACTCTGGATTCAGCAACTATATGAAAAGGGAAGATTCTCCTGCAACAGTGTGTAATTCAGGGGGACGGGTCCTCCACCACCCTCCCAAGGAGGGGGTGCTATGACAAGAAAAAGGAGAATGGTGAGTGGCAAACTAAAACCACGGGTACCTGTACAGAATCTAAATGCAGCCCCATCTGGTGTATGTGTCTAAAATGTTGGTCAATGGCCCTCTTTGAGAAGCTGATAAAGGGTGTAGATTCTGCTCGCAGGAAAAAATGCACACACATATCACATTTTGCATGTAATTCCTGGGAGTTCATAGACCCTGAAGCCATGACGATTACTGCTGAGATTGTCTTTAATTTCCAGAGCTGTGTAGACTGTTGGAAAGAGTGTGGGTCAACAGGTGAGAGATGCTGAAAGCATAGCAGGAGTCCCAGCTCAAAAGTCTTGGCTTTGAGAGACTGTTTAATCAACTGAAATGTATTGAGACCAACAAACTAACAAGTAACTTTCAGGTTTCTCTTGTAACTGTGGTGCATAGAACCATTGGCAGAGAACAAGTATTTGGCTATTTCAAATGTCTCTAGTGGGTGAACAGTTCATATAATATATTGTTTAGAGAATAGTGAACTAGCTCATCAAGTTAAAATTTACCACTCATATTTTCAAGACAATATGATACAATGCGAATAACACACTAGCTGTTTTAAAATTCTGAAATTTATTTTAAGGTGCAATTTGATCAAAAGTAAAAAGTTATGTGAAAGGTTTTTCATAATAATCTAGTGACATATATACCATAAAATTCGGTCTTTTAAAGTGTACAATTCAGAGGCACCTGGGTAGCTCAGTCAGTTAAGTGTCAGACTTCAGCTCAGGCCATGATCTCACGGCTTGTAGTTTTGAGCCCCACATCAGGCTCTGTGCGGACAGCTGAGAGCCTGGATTCTGCTTTGGATTCTGTGTTTCCCTCTCTCTCTGCCCCTCCCCTGTTCATTCTCTGTCACTGTCTCTCAAACGTAAAAAAACATTTAAAAAAAAGTGTACAATTCAGTGTTCTAATATATTCAGACTTGTGCAACCACCATCACTAAATAATTTCAGGACATTTTCATCACCCCAAAGAGAAACTCTATACCCTCTAGTGGTCATTCCTTTCCCCCAGCCCCTGGCAACAACCACTACCTACTTGGTCTCTATGGATTTACCTCTTCTGGACATTTTATTTGAGTGGAATCATACAACATGTGGCCTTTTGTGACGGAATTCTTTCACTTAACATGATGTTTTCAAGGTTTGTCCACATTGTGGCATGTATCTGTATGTGTATTTCATTCCTTTTTTTTTTTTTTAAGTTTATTTACTTATTTTAAGAGAGAGAGAGCATGCACACAGGGAAGGGGCAGAGAGAGAGAGGGAGAGAGAGAATCCCAAGCAGGCTCCATGCTGTCAGCACAGAGCCCTATGTGGGGCTCAGCCTCATGAACTGTGAGATTATGACCTGAGCTGAAATCAAGAGTCAGACACTTAACCGACTGAGCCACCCAGGCGTCCCCAGGGTACTTCATTCCTTTTTATTGACAAATACTATTCCACTGTATGGATATACCATATTTTATTTATCCATCAGTTGATAGACATTTGGGTGGTTTCCACTCTTTAGCTATTGTAAACAGTGCTGCTATGAACATGTGTGTGAGAACTTTTGTGTGGATATATGTTTTTATTTCTTTTGGGTGTGATATTGCTGGATCATATGGTAACTCTATGTTTAACATTTCATGCTATCAACCTGTTTTTCAAAGGGGCTACACTGCTTTACATTCCACCAACAGCGTATGAGAGTTCCAATTTTTCCATATCCTCATCAACTTTGTCATTGTCCATCTTTTTTATTATAGCTGTCCTAAGTAGGTGAAAAGTATTATCTTGTTATGGTTTTGATTTGCATTTCCTTAAATAGCCGATGATGTTGAGCATCTTTTCGTGTGCTTATTAGCCATTTGTACATCTTCTTTGGAGAAATGCCTATTCTAATCTTTTGTCCATTTTTAATTGGATTATTTGTTTTTTATTGTTGGGTTGTGAAAAGCTTTTAAGCTAAAAAGTTATAGATAATTCAAAAATAATTTTGAAGAAAATTAAGTGAAATGGTATAGGGCCCTTCTTGTGTTTCAGGAGTTTGAGTAGAAGGGTTATGTGGAGGCTCAATGGACCCGGAAGGTGACATACTTCCATTTCCTGGTTGGGAGTGTCCAGAGAAAAACCCAGCCCATGAGGGAGTATAAAGAGCACAACTTCTTGGTGGAAAGCCGTGGGTTTGGGATGGGGTGAGGGATGACCAGTATCCAGGCTTCCTGGGGCATAGGGAATCAATTTTCTGTGTCAATCTGGCTAGGTTATAGTACCCAGCTTTTCCATCGAAAGCTAATCTAGGTGTTGCTGTGAAGGTATTTTGTAGATGTGGTTAACCTCTACAACCAGTTGAATTTAAGTAAAGGAGGTTATTCTCAATAATCATCCAATTAATTGAAGGGCCTTAAGAACAAAACCGAGATTTCCCTGAGGAAGAAGACTAGTCAGTCTATAGACTATAGTCTCAGCCCCTGCCTGAGAGTTTTCAGCCTGCTGGCCTGCCTTACTGATGTCAGACTGGCCAGCCCGCACTGTCACATAAGCCAATTCCTTGAGATAACTCTTTATATATGAATATGTAGCCTACTGGTTCTGTTTCTCCGGAGAACCCTTACTGATACAGGGGGGAGGTAGATGTCTTGTCATGAACTTCCCATTTGAATCTATTGTAAACACCAGATGTGTCTGACAGAAGGGGAACTGAGACCCTCCTATCTCAGAAGAAACAGCACCCCATACCAGAGATGGGGGGCAGTGCAACTGCTCCCTGAAAACTGCTCCATCTGGATCATCATCTAGAAGCTCAAGTTTAATTATGGCTCCCATTGTTCTTTGTTTCATGTTTACAATCTCTTTTCTTGAGATAAAAGGTTCCTTTCAGCCTCCTGTGCTCTTGTCCAATGGTCATGATCTTTTAGTTCAAGACAATAAAAGGATAAATGATGCTTTCCAGATTTTCTTCAAGGTCTTTTTTTAATGTTTATTTCTTTCTGAGACAGAGAGAGACAGAGCATGAGCAGGGGAGGGGCAGAGAGAGAGGGAGACACAGAATTTGAAGCAGGCTCCAAGTTGTCAGCACAGAGCCCGACGTGGGGCTTGAACTCACAGGCCGTGAGGTCATGACCTGAGCCAAAGCCGGATGCTCAACCGACTGAGCCACCCAGGCGCCCCTTCAAGGTCTTTGACTTGCACTCAGAAGGTCTTCAGCTCTTCATTTGCATGCTCATCTTGTCATTTGCTTCAGAACTTTCCTCTTCTTGCTCCAAGTGACAATCTTTCTGGACAGATAATTTCGCAAGAGACTCCATTTCTTTCTCTTGATAAAGTTTATCACTTCACGTCCTCTCCCCTGGAGATTTTGGTCTGTACTTTTTCAGTGGAGGTTTGTTCAACCTGAAGACTTTTTTTGTTAATTTTTACTTAAAAATATTATTTTTAATGTTTATTTATTTTTGAGAGAGAGAGAGAGACAGAGTGCGAACAGGGGAGGGGCAAAGAGAGAGGGAGACACAGAATCCAAAGCAGGCTCCAGGCTCTGAGCTGTCAGCACAGAGCCCAACACGGGGCTCCAACCCACAAACTGGGAGATCATGACCTGAGCCAAAGCTGGACGCTCAACCTACTGAACCACCCAGTCGCCCCTCAACCTGAAGGCTTTTAAGATGATCTGTCCTGTTGGCTTTTCTGTCCCCTTCTTCAGCAGTGTTGATGTAGAATTGATGTCTCTCTCCATCTTGGATTTTTAAATGCGCAGTCGACTTTTCAATATCAGCCAGTGTCCTCCTGGCTCTTTTTGTCTGGTCATAAATACTGTCTCCACCTCCTGATTCCAACTTATTATGTATGTTGCCTTCCCCAAGGGAAGCTGTTAGGTCTTTCATCTTTAGCCAACATTCCTCCAGAGACTTGATCTGACTCTTCACACAGGCCATGGAGTTCTGTATGAAGGCCCTAAACAAAAGGTGCTTTTGTTACCCGTATGGTTTTAAATTTGCTTTTGCTTTTTCCACCTGTACTTTTATAGATTTGGTTTCTTTTTATGGATTTGTGGGGTTTTTTTCTTTTTTTATTTATTTGAGAGAGAGACAGAGAGCATGAGCAGGGGAGAAGGGCAGAGAGAGTGAGAATGCCAAGCAGGCTCCACACTCAGTGTGGAGCCCCACGTGGGGCTCGATCCCATGACCCTGGGACCGTGACCTGAGCCGAAATCAGGAGTCAGACACTCAACCAACGGAGCCATCCAGGCTCCCCCACAGATTTGGGTTTTTTTATGGATTTTGGATCTTTCTCATGAAAAAAGAGATGGGCTTATCTTGATCTAAATATTGAGGATTTTCTTTTCCTGGCTGGTTTGCTATTAAGCAGAAGATGATCCAAATCATGGGGTTTGATGTATCAGGTCATCAGTCACTTCTGGGCTTTTATCTTCTTTCACCTCAGGGTGAAACTGATGGGAACTTTCACTTTATGAGAACTATGCTGAATTGTTAATGGTATGCTCCTTGACTCTTGGTATAGAAAAAAATTTTTTTCATTCACTAAAAAATTCTGCCTAAAACCAAGAGAACTGTTAACATAGCTACCATCACTGCACACATGACTCTCTCCCTTGACTCTGGGAGAGCGACACTGGTCTCGTTCTGCATAGAACTTTACGGCATCTCCCAGTTTGCCAACAGCGCAGATTCAAGGCAGGATGAAACCCCTCCATGGCACCCAGGCTGCACAGAGCCCCCTGCTGTCACCGAGTCCTGCTGTGCCACGTTGTGGAGAACACTGAGCAAGGTTCCTTCCAGAACCAAACCTGTCTGGCAACTGGGCAGACCAGAGTAAGAGGGTCAAGGGGGCATAGCCCTGTGTCAAATACCCTGATACCCTCAACCTTATGCAGGGCTCCTTCTTTTCTCCTGCTTCCTTTTCTGCTGTGGCTCCCAGGAGGACTCATTCTATTCTCTGTGCACACTGCTCCCTCCGCCTGAAAGCACTTTCTCTTGCTGCCCATCCTGTAGTCACTGGGCCTAATCATCCCTGTGTCCCCAGTGCCCAGTGCAGGGCCTGGCACAGAATAAGTGCTCAATGCTCCACACATGTTCATGAAGAGAATGAATGGGTGAACGGATGAAAGAGGGACAAAGCCATCATTTGCTCTCCCTGCAGATTTACACATAACGCTCACTGTGTTGCCTCAGCAGATGGTTCCCTTAGGAGAGCTTAAAACTCCTTTCAGAACCGAGTGCCAGATGGTGGAGAGAAGGGGAGGAGGTGGCAGCCCTGTCCTGGCTCCCCATTCCCCCTGCCACCCCCAGTAAGAGACTATGAACAGGTTAGCTAACCTCTCTGAGTGTCCTTTCCTCATCTGTAAGCGGGGAGAGCAAAGCCTGCCTCCTGCCATGTTATGAGGATTAACACAAGGGCCGATAGAAAGCCCTGCAAGTAAGGAGTTCAAAACATTTTAGTGAACTTTTTGATTCCATTATCAAGGTATTTAGCAACTCTTTCCATTCATCAAGTATTCAGTTATTCCATGCAGGTTTAGCAAGAGCCTCATGGTAAAATAGCTTATAAACTTAAGAAAAAAGAGATAAAATTCTCTTTACTGTTAAGATTATATACCGAGTAAACATAAGAGACTCTAGTAAAAACTACTAGAAGTAATGAGAGAATTGGAAAAAGTGACAGCATATAAGATAAACATAGAAAGCAAAAAGAAAAAAATTGTTCTTAAAGAACATTTTATGTTGAGGGGCACCTGGCTGACTCAGAAGAGCATGACTCCTGATCTTGGAGTTGTGAGTTTGAGTCCCACGTTAGGTATAGAGATTACTTTTTTTTTTTTTTAATTTTTTTTTCAACGTTTATTTATTTTTGGGACAGAGAGAGACAGAGCATGAACGGGGGAGGGGCAGAGAGAGAGGGAGACACAGAATCGGAAATAGGCTCCAGGCTCTGAGCCATCAGCCCAGAGCCCGACGCGGGGCTCGAACTCCTGGACCGCGAGATCGTGACCTGGCTGAAGTCGGACGCTTAACCGACTGCGCCACCCAGGCGCCCCTAGAGATTACTTTAAAAAATAAAACTGTGGGGTGCCTGGATGGCTCAGTCAGTTAAGTGTCTGACTTTAGCTCAGGTCATGATCTCATGGCTCTTGAGTTCAAGTCCCGCATCAGGCTGTGTGCTGACAGCTCAGAGCCTGGAGCCTGCTTTGGATTCTGTGTCTCCCTCTCTCTCTGTTCTTCCCCTGCTCATGCTCTCTTTCTCTCTCTCTCAAAAATAAATAAATATTAAAAAATAAAAATAAAAAAAACCTTAAAACAAAAAAACTTTTATGTTGAGGTATAAAAAACGGCAGCAGATTTTTGGCTCCCCTTTCCGCCAGTCCCTCCTCCTCCGGAAGCTTAGTGCCCAGGCCTGGTTGGTTGAGAAGTTCTTCACCCCCTTTACACATTTGTTCTTGGGTGGACAGGGAGGCTATTTCATCTAGATTTTCCAGTTGTTCTCCGCGGGAGCACCCACTGCTAAAAGCTGCTGTCTCGTACTGGGATGCAAAGGTGTCAGTCTTTTCTTCTACTCTTCCAGTGAGGACTCAGAAACAAAATTGGGAGGAAAACTACCTCTAGAGCAACCAAAACTATGAAATACTTCAGAATACACTTAAGAAAAGTATAGAATCTATAAAGGGAAAACCATAAAATTGTGTTAAAAAATATAAAACGAGATTTGAATGAATGAAAAGACATGCCATGTTCTTGGACAGGAAGATAGAAATTCATAAAATTGTCAATTCTCCAAAATTACTATGTAAATTTAATTTAATTCCAACTGTAACACTAACAAATTTCTTTCTTTCCCCTTCTCATCCTTTCTCTTTCTTCGTTCTCCTTCTCCTCCTTCCCCCTGCTCCTGCCGCTCCCCTCCCCTATCCCTTTCCCCTCCCCTCCCCTTCACCTCCCCCTTTTCTTTCTCCATTTTATTCTTCTTTCAGAGTTGACAAAAGGAAGTATGAAAAATGAGAACAGAGGAGGAGACTTGCTCTCTAGAAAACAGAATTGACTAGAAAGCCAGTGTAATCAGAGCACTGATTACTAGTTTATCCCCAAAATTCACTCTTCTTCTCCTTCCTTAGTAGAATCCTAGATTTACATTGGGACACATAGCCACTTGGAAATAGGACCACCTCTCTCAGCATATCTTCCAGCTTATTGTGGCCATGTGAGTAAGTTCTGGCAAATGAGATATAAGAGGTGTTCTGTGCAACTTCAGGAAATGTCCTTTGAGGGAGAGACATATCTTTCTTCGTCCCTTTCACCTTCTGTTGATTGAAAGGCAGCCATATGGCTGAAGCTTGAGTGGCCATCTTGGACCATGAGAGAAAAGTCATGTGTTGAGGATGGTGGAACAGGAGAAAAAGAGCCTGGGTCCCTGAAATTGTGGAGGGTCAAGCCAGCTCTAGATTACTTATCTCTGGACTAAATCTATGTGAGAGAGAAATAGATTTTTAATTTAGTTTAAGCCACCATCACGTTAATTTTTCTGTCATAGGTAAACCTATTTCTCTTTTTTTTTATTTTTTTTTAACGTTTATTTATTTTTGAGACAGAGAGAGACAGAGCATGAATGGGGGAGGGTCAGAGAGAGAGGGAGACACAGAATCTGAAACAGGCTCCAGGCTCTGAGCTGTCAGCACAGAGCCCGACGTGGGGCTCGAACTCACGGACTGCGAGATCATGACCTGAGCCGAAGTCAGCCGCTTAACCGACTGAGCCACCCAGGCGCCCCGGTAAACCTAGTTCTAATTAATGTTGAATTTGGTATCTAGAAATAGATCACTTCAAGTAACAAAACTGAGGTGCTTAATTAATGAGTGCATTGGGTTGCAGATGGCAAGGACTCAGGCACTGCAGACTGGAAAGCTTGCGACTCTTGTTTTACAGTAGTAAAACATTTGATCCAAAAATTGTGTGTTAGTTGCCTATTACTGTGTGGCAAACCATCCCCGAACTTAAAGGGTTAAGACAATGAACACTTTACTACCTCTCACAATTCTGTGTATTGAAGGGTGATGGTTCCAACTGGGTGGCTCTTCTGCCGGTCTCACAAGGGTCTTTGATGAGTCAGATGGTGGCTGGGGAGGGAATATCCAAGATGCCTTCACTTATGTGTATGGGTGGGATGGCTGCAAGGGCTGTGACCTCTTTCTCCATCCATGTGACTTAGCTTGGGCTTCTTTACATGGCAGCTGGATCCCAAGTAGACAAAAGTGAAAGCTGCCAGACCTTCTTAAGGCTTAAAGTTAGTCACAGGACCAGCCCAGATTTCAAGGGAGGGTACTACACAGGTTGTGAATACTGGAAGGGGTGATTCATTGAGTGGTAAGCTTCAAATACTAGCTACCCCATCTTGAAAGGCAGATCATAGGCTACCTGAGGTTGTGGCAATGCAGTGTAATAATGTAGAAAGGTAGGGAAATTTAGAATGTCGATGTTTTCCATCTCTTTCTTGCTACTTCTAGCAAAATCCTGCTGGTGAGAAAGAAATAACGAAACTCAAACTAGAGCTAGCCACTCTGTACAGCTTTACTAAGGGAGGAACTCTTTGCTATTACCTATAATCTGGGTGGACCAAGAATCCTTTAATTTTGAGTATTGTAGAGTTTAAAAAGCCAATTGCTTCTGCACTGAAGCCCTTCGGTTTGTTAACTGCACAGTGGCAGCTTTAGGAGAGATAAGACAAGTACCCTCTTCAGAAAAGCAGTGAGCCTGTTGGCAAGGAAGGATGGTGCTTTCCCACCCACGCGTATTGTTTCAAATGGTCTGAAGAGAGCCATCATCCAGCTGGAGGAATGAGTGATAAGGAAAAGATCAGAGCCTTCAGGCTCGAAAACCGTGTCTAGATGAGGTCTTTGGCTGTGGTTACTCACACTGAAACTGACCAGAACCAAATAGACCAAAGGTCTACTAAATTTTTTAAGGAATTGTGCTATCAAGGAAACCCCAAACCCAGCCTGCAGAAGCCTCTGGTTGCTCACCCCTCACCATACTCCTTGGACCCTTGAACCTGCACCAGCAGGAAGTGGACTTGGATGACTGAATTTTTCAAAAAAGGTGTGTTGTCTTATGTTCTTCACGGATATGGCTCTCCAGCCTTGCGCTTGTATGCTACTTCTCAGAAATGTGGCCTATCTAGGAATTAAAGGAGGGCTACTGATTTACCTATTAGTTTAACCAAGTTTTACCAAATGCTTCTTTGTGTCAGATATTGGGTTAGTGCTGGGATGCAGTTGTGAGGGAAAGGAGAGGCAGCTGAGAATCTAGAAGGCCTGGTAGGACCTGTACTCACTCAGACTCATCATCCACAGCTATGTCTCCTCAGTGAGGGCCTTTTGAAGGACTCCAGAAGTTTCCACATCTGTCCCTGTTGCTGATTCCAGTGATGTGTATCTTGGCTGCACCAACTTCCCTGGTCAGTCTGGTTGGATTTTTCCCCGCCATCAACATTTCCAATACACTGGTTAGACAGTGTGCAGAGGTTAGGACTCATGGACCTGGTGCCGTCAGACTGAATATCCCTAAGACCTGACTGTGCAAGGCAGTGGCTTGCAATGCATTGTACCATGGCCCTTTTACACACATATCCTGTCTAGGCAACCCATTCCACTTCCAAAGGGGAAGAAAGCCTGATGATAACAGAAAGTATTTTGGGGATTACATTTTAGTGTTATGCTTTAGCAGTAGGGGTACGGGTACTTTCAATATGAACTCGAACACATTTGTCTTCTGGTCATAAAAAATGGCATACATCCCAGTCCTTTACAGATAGGTGTGCCTGATCAGGAGGAACTTTCAGAAATGGCCTGTATTAGGCAGTTTCTGGTTGTACACGCAGAAAGCTGGCTCTAGCTTAAGCAAAAAGTATGTTCTCACTCTTTGCTCCAGGCTCTGTGTCTATTGTATTCTTTCCTACCCACCAGCTCCAGGAGGAAAAAATCCCAGGGAAGGATTCTGACTGGCCCAGCTTCTGTCATGTGCCCATATAGGGCAAGTTCTGTTTCCAAAAAGGAAGGGGTAGGAGGGGAGGAAGGGCTGCTGGGAACAATAGCCAATACATTTGGGTTTAGACAACAAGACTCCTGGGAACAGAACTTTATTTAGGAAGAAGTCGCTTGAATGGCTCCTTTGATGAGGTAAATGTAGGGTAAATAGATACCGATATTCTAAGTAAAGGATGACACTGGACTCTGGTGTCTTTTTTTTTTTTTTTTTAAAGATTCTTTTTTTTTTTTTTTTTCCTTCAACGTTTATTTATTTTTGGGACAGAGAGAGACAGAGCATGAACGGGGGAGGGGCAGAGAGAGAGGGAGACACAGAATCAGAAACAGGCTCCAGGCTCTGAGCCATCAGCCCAGAGCCTGACGCGGGGCTCAAACTCACGGACCGCGAGATCGTGACCTGGCTGAAGTCGGACGCTTAACCGACTGCGCCACCCAGGCGCCCCAAGGACTCTCGTGTCTTGAAAAACACATCCCATCTTCACACCCCTTGATCTGGTTTCTGGGGAGGAAGTGGGAAAATTTGCTAGAGCCTCCCAGTGAGGTCACACTGTTACAACATTCTTGGTTGGTGGAATCTTACTGAGTGAACTCTGCCTGCAGGAAAAGACACCAAGGCAATACCAGAACACAGGGCGCGGTTCTGCCACAGCTCGTGGCTGGAGTTAGAGCTCTGTACTCCACCTCTCCATATAGAAAATATTTATGTTTCGAGAACAGTAACTGCACACAAGGAGGGAATGCAAAGAACTCAGTGCCCATCAAGTTCAGAATGACGCCCACAGGAGGAGGGCCTGACCCCTTGGAAGGTCCCTGTGGCCTGTGCAAGGATCTGAATCAGCACGAGTGTCATGCGAGCAACAATCAAGGGTGCCTTCACAAGCACTAGAACAAGATGGCGAGAAGTGGATAAATTTTGCATGCACTTTGGAGTTTTTAATTAGCCGGTTGATGGACTGGGTGTAGATCCTGAGGGAAAGGGAGAATTTAGGAAAGGTTCTTAGGTGTCTAACTTGAAGTGGAGGCATTTGCATATATATGAATTTTACATAAATATTAAACACATATACTTATGTACATATGCATTTGTTTAAACACGGACAAAATATTTCTAGAGGACTATGTAAGAATTTCCATGGGGGATGTGGTAGATTGCAAAAAAATGGTCACAAATTCCTCCCAGTCCTTGTGTGTGTGGCCTTTTGCAATGTGACTGTGCTGTTCTCCCATCAAGAGGTGGAGTCTGTTTTTGCCCACTCTCAAAGCTGTCTGGCCGGTTACCTGCTTTAACCAATAGAATGCCACTGAAGTGATGTCAGAGCTCTGGGCCTAGGAAGCCTTGCAGTTTCCGTTCTTACCACCACGCAAAGAAGCTTCCTTGAAGATGAGAGCGATCACGGGGAAAGAGAGGCCCCCAGACAGCCAGCCTGAACAGTCACACCTGTGAGTGAGGCCATCTTAGGCCTGTAGCCTCAATCCATCAGCCAAAAAACTGAAGCAGTATGATTCACCCCAGGCAAGGCCAGCAGAAGCCCTGCCCAGCTGCGTCCAGCCCAAATCACTGACCCACAGAGTCGTGAGCAAATACAGTGGTTGTTGCTTTAAGCCACTGAGTTTGGACCAATTTATTGCACAATAATAGATAAGTGTTATAGCCGGGAACTGAATGCCTAAAGAACAGGAGTAGGGGAGATTTTCATTCACCCTTTGGTATCATTTGAATTTTGAAACTTGTGAATAGATTACCTATTAATTCTCAAAAACTTGTTGTCATTTTTGCATAAGCCTCTTATTTTGAACATAAAGAGTATAGTTTTTAATTGATCATTGATTTTTTAAAAATGTTTATTTTTGAGAGAGAGAGAGAAGGAAACAGAGCGAGCTGAGCAGGGCAGAGAGAGAGAGAGAGGGAGACACAGAATCCAAAGCAGGCTCCAGGCTCTGAGCTGTCACCAGATAGCCTGACGCAAGGCTTAAACCAGACTATGAGATCATGACCTGAGCTGAAGTTGGATGCTTAACCGATGGAGTCACCCAGATGCCCCTGACCATTGATTTTTTAATAAACTTTTCTTGAGGCACAGCATACTTACAGATAAGTACACAAATCATAGTACAGTTTGATGGACTTTCACAAAATGAACCCTACCTGTGTAACTGGCACCCAGATCAAGAAACACCACCAGTCTCCTTTATGACCCTCCTAGTTGCTACCCACAAGGTGTATGTGTCTATATGTTTATTTGTATTGTATTTACATACTGGGGGTACCTGGTGGCTCAGTCAGTTGAGCGTCTGACTTTGGCTCAGGTCACGATCTCACAGTTTGTGAGCTCGAGCCCTGCACTGGGCTCTGTGCTGACATTCAGAGCCTGGAGCCTGCTTCAGATTCTGTGTCTCCCTCTCTCTCTGCCCCTTCCCGGCTCACACTCTGTCTCTCTCAAAAGTAAATAAATAAACATTAAAAAAACTATATTGTATTTACATACTTATATATGTATTTGCATATATAATTTTTTAGTTTTTTATTTATTTAGAAAAGCAGTTTCTTTTCTTCCCCACGAAATACATTTGAGCAAGTATTTAAAGAATGTCATTTTAAAGGCACATCAGGTTATCTGCCTTCACAGAACACCCGCAGATCTCCATCTGGCCCTTCTGCTTTAGCAGGGTGAACACATCTGAGCTGTTCCTGGTGGAAGCCAAACCCCTGCAGTTGGGAAGATGCATTACTTCCCTCTTGTGGCCATATTTGGTTACTGCACCGAAGCTGGGCGGGGGTTGGGGGGGGGGGGCGGTCAGTGCAGGACTTTTCCAAAGCTTAAGCCAAGGTGCAGAACCTGATAAAGTGGCCTCTGTTCTGGGCTGGCATTTTTAGAGCACTCCTTATAGCCAACGTGACCTGACCGTCCCCAGCACGGGTAGTACCTATAAAGTTAGCCCTGTGGTTGGTAGATGATTTCCACTAGCAGTCTGTCCTTCATGGGGAGGAGATAGTTAGGATGGGGAGTGGGGAGGGGCAACTGAAGGTTCCTCCTAAAGAACAACCGTTGTTAGAGATTGTGGCCTTGGAATTCTCAGAACACAGTATTTGGGAGGACACTAGACGTGTCTATGTGGCTGAAGCCATGAAGCCCCATTTCTCTGGAGCTTCTCCCTCCTCTCAGGTCCTGTGGGAGAAGGCGAGGTGTGTAGGAGGCTTCAATAAAAACTGGGGGCTCGTCCCGGATCCTCAGATTTCTGGGGTACCTCCCACCCAGGTGAGCAGACAGGAACGAACACATACCAAGTCCCATGGAAAGCTGTGGAGAGCTTCTGACAAGGAAATGGTGTGATGTGATTTCTGTTTTTAAAAGTTCACTCTTGGGGCACCTGGGTGATTCAGTTGGTTAAACTCCCGACTCTTGGTTTTGGCTCAGGTCATGGTCTCGCGGTTGATGGGATGGAGCCCCACATCTGGCTCTGGCTCCTGGCCCCGAGCCTGCTTGGGATCCTCTCTTCCTCTCTCTGCCCCTCCCCCACTTGTATGTACCCTCTCTCTCTCAAAATAAATAAAATTAAAAAAAAAAAAGGTTCACTCTTTGGGGAGATGGAAGGAACTGGTGATTTCTTGAAAGAAGACCTGGTAAAGGAAGGGCCATGAGGAGTGGGCCCACTGGGGAGGTCTCCATAAGTAGACCTGGCCACTGCTCTAAAGACCTTGACTCTCACCTCTCACACCTGGCGCTTAATCAACATGCAAGTTGAGGAGCAGGCTGGTCCAGAGGACAGAACCGGTTGCAATCTGTAAATAGTGACATCGGTCAATTTTAGGTTATGTCTGCTTCACTGTCGCTATCTTTCCGTTTCCTCCTTGTGTGATATTTTGTCATGCAAAAAGGTTATGGGACACTTACCACTAGCCCTACTCAGCAGTGCAGATATTAAATAGGACATGAAAAGGGGAACCATACAGGCAGAGAGTAGGGGACAAGCAGCCCCTGGAACGCACTTCTCACTGCTCTGTCGCCAGAGTCGCAGTAGAAAGGGCCCTGTTCCAGTAATGTTGAGATGGAGGAGGAACACACTTGGCTGGCATGAGTGATTAAAAAAGAAGGGATTTTTTAAAATGTTTATTTATTTGTTTTGACTAAGACTTAATATTTTAATTTTTTAAAAATGTGTTTGTCAAAATGTCACATGCGATTTATGGAACAAACCATAAAATGCTGTGCAATGAAATCAATGATGAAAGAGCCGAAGATTCGTATGTGCAAGAATGATTCCCAGTTCATCACAAGCCTCAATCACAACTTTGTCAGCAGTGGAGCCGGAAGGAGTGGCTATGCCACAGCACTCCTGTTAGCTCTGTCTACGTTACCCCTGAAAGGAAAGAAAGCATCGGAGCTGATAGAAACTTCATTAGGTTTCTCAACCCATTCCTTCTTCTCTGCTTCAGTTAGTAGTAGTTCAGGGACTTCCTCAAACAGTACCTTCCACTTTACCAAATCTTCATCCTTGCCTATGGTTCTGGTAACACACTGATCAATGACATTGGAGATTTCTGCTCTCTTCACTCCAGTTTTAAACTTCATTGAAAACACTTGTGGATAATGTCTAAGCCACCAATAGTTTGCCTTATCCACTGCAAGGTCGTGCAGTGTATTCGGGACTGCTGTCCTGCTCCAATACCGATAACCTGACCATTCCTGGCATAGCACACGGAGTCAGACTGCGTGTACTTCACAGCATTGGTGGCTACAATGAAGTCTCTGAGCGCAGACGCTGGCAAATCTTTATTCTCGATCACAACATTGCTAAACAATGACCTGTCGATGACGCCATTATTTCTCTTCTGACTTAAACGAAGACCCAAGAGAGTTGGAACTTCGTTTTCATCTGGACTGTGAGACTGGTCCAGCTGAAGAACACAGTAGTTCCCACTTTTCTTTTTGGAAAGTATTTTCAGAGCTTCATCTTCATATCCTAGGGCAACAATACCATCCGATACCTCTCCGGAGATAATTTTGGCAGTAGGGACATCACAAATATCAGATAATGCAACAAAGTCACCAAATGAAGACATCCCGTCAGCCCCTCTTGCTCTTGCATATGCAGTTGATATGAGCGTAAGGGTTGTTGTTGTTTTTTTAAATATTTTTGAGAGAGAGAGAGACAGTGAGAGAGAGAATCCCATGCAGGCTCTGCACTGTCAGCACAGAGCCCAACACGGGGCTTGAACGCACAAACTGTGAGATCATGACCTGAGCTGAAGTCGGATGCTTAACCAACTGAGCCACCCAGGCGCCCCAGAGTGTAAGGGTTTTATACAGATCGTAGATCATGCAGACTTTGGCCTCATCTTCACTTGGTGGAATTTCCAACAGCAGTACCTGATGGGCTGACATGTTTGAAAGAGGCAGCAGCAGGAATGTCTAAGGCTTCTTTGAGTTCCTTCACTATATACAAGTTTATAAATCCAGGGGCTCCATTTAGAATTGTGATGGGAAGATTGGGCTTCAGCGCTTTTGATGAGAAGGAGTTTGGTGAGCATTCATTCCATACCTCAAGGGTATCTGAGATATTCCTTTACTATACTGTGTCCTGAAGTAATCTGAAATTGCTTCCTCATATTGTGCCGTACGAGTGAAAGCCTTCAAGGCTCAATGGCGTCTAGTCTCCAAGCAGGTGTCTTAACTGTCGGAGTTCTGCATCTCTGCGGACGTGGCCACATAGTCCTCGGGTTCACATACTACTGTCACTCGAGCGTGGTTTTTGGCTGCTGCTCTCAGGAGGGTTACTCCACCAATATCAATCTGCTCAACAGTTACATCTGGAGAAGCCACTGTCTTCACAAAGGGATACAGATTACAGACGACAACCCTGATAAGATTGAAGTCAAGTCTGGCCATGTCAGCATTATCTTCTGGGATATTATGAGCCAAGATACTGGCATGGACTGCAGGATGCAAGGTTTTCACACGGCCCCCTAACATTTCAGGAAATCCCGTCAGCTCAGAGACATCTCTGACTGCCAGACCAGCATCCCTGAGAGCTTTTGCAGTCCCTCCAGAAGCGATCAGATTCACACCAACAGAAGTTAGGTTTCTGGCAAATTCCACGAGGCCCGTTTTGTCAGAGACACTAAACTAGGCGAGCTGGCCTGGTGCCATGGCTGCGGGTGGCAGGGTGGGGAGTGAATGAGGGCAGCTGTGGCAATGCCAAATGCAGAAGGGCACAGAGTGGCCAGAACACACACGATCAGGCAGGCTAATGTTTATTTTTGAGAGACAGAAAAAGAGAGAGCACGAGCAGGAAAGGGATTGAGAGAGAGGAGACAGAGGATCCTAATCAGGCTCTATACTGACACCAGTGAGCCCGATGGCAGGGCTCACACTCATCATGAGGTCATGACTTGAGCCAAAGTCCTCTGCTTAACCGACTGAGCCACCCAGGTGCCCAGGAACTTTTAAAAAGAATGGGTATGGGGAGAGAACAGCTATGTGACTATGTCACATTGGAAGTACCTCTGTCAAGGAAGTAGCCTAGTTAGAAAAGGGGAACTCCTATGGGGCACCTGGCTGGCTCGGTTGGTAGAGCATGTGACTCTTGATCTCAGGGTTGTGAGTTCCAGCCCCATGTTGGGTGTAGAGATTACTTAAATAAAATCCTGAAAGAAAGAAAGAAAGAAAGAAAGAAAGAAAGAAAGAAAGAAAGAAAGAAACGGGGAGCCCCTAAAATCCTGTAGCTGAGATCATGAGGCTAGCTGTCTAGGGAGATGAATGAATCTCTAAGGCCTTCAGATGTATCTCACCTTACACTTGAAAAAACATTCTGTGTCAATTAGGATGTTGTCATTGTAATTGAGGCTTCCTCACCAAAAGTGACTTAAGGGGTACCTGGCTGGCTCAGTCGGAAGAGCATGTGACTCTCGATCTCCAGGTCATGGGTTTGAGCCCCATGTTGTGTGTAGAGATTACTAAAAACAAAACAAAACAAAACAAAACTTTAAGCCAAAAGCAACTTAAGCTGTAGAATTTTCATAATCTCATTTAACAAGAAGTCAGCAGAAAAGTCCCTGGATTGACTCAGTGCGTAACCTGTCCCACAGGACCTTGCCATCTCTCCCCTCAGCCACCCACCTTGGCAACATCTCCCCTCAAGGTTGCAAGATGGCTGCTACAGATCCAAATATCACGCCATTATGCAACAACATCCAAAATCTTCCCTCCTTGTCTATCCTCTTTTTTATCACAGAGAGAAAGCTTTCTCAAAACTCTGCCCCCACCTCCCACCAGGGGACATCCCCTTTCATTTCACTGGTCAGAACTGGGGCACCCAGGCTCCACTAACCCAGTCACAGGGAACAGGGAAATGTGACCATGGCTGACTTGGACCATGATTCATGCTATCAACAGGGAAGGAGAGAATGCCTGCTGGGAAGTGACCCCCTGCGTCTCCCATTACGTTTTTGTTCTTTTCTCTGATTACAAAAGTCACATATGTCCATGGTAGAAAATTTGGGAAATCCAGAGAAGGATGAAATAGGAAGTAAAATCTAATATTCTACCATCTGGATCCAAGCACTGTCTTTTCACCACTCTTGCCTATCTCTGCCCTCAGCTCCGTGCAGTCCCCACCATCCTCCTCTTGCACCAGCCCTTCATATCTGCCCACCCACTCCCAAGCCACCTTCCATTCAGCCCAGAAACGCTTGCTGTAGGCCTTGGCCCCACCCTCCTCCCTCACTTTTTTTTTTAAGCTGTGAAAAAAAAAATTGTGAATAACAGAGTATGTATAATAGATGTGTATAGTTTAAATAACGATGTGAGGGACACTTGTAAGCCCACCACTCAGCCTGAATACTTTGAAGCCCTGATCACATCCCTTCCTTTCCCTTCCCGAAATGGCTGTTGCTCACTGTGTTCATCAGTTGTTGCCACAAAAATGCCACGTATTGCCTCACAGCTCAACAAGCCTTTGCCTCACTCTCATGGTCTGCAGGTTGCACTAATCTAGGTTGGGCTTGGTGGGGTGGCTCTACTTCAGGCCGTGGGTTGTCTGGGTGGGGCTCCAGACTGCAGAACTGGACCCAGGTCTGCCCCACGTGTCTCCCACCGTACTAGGATCAGAGTCTACCTGGTGCCTATTCTCCTCCTGGCAGCTCACTGAAGTGGGAGAGCCACGGCAAACAGCAGCACAAGCACGTTTAAGGCACTGCTCATCTCGTGTTTACTAATATTCGGCTGGCCCAAGTAAGTCATATGGCCAAGCTCAACCTCAGTGGGACAGGGGAGTCCACTCTCTTCACAGCAGCAGGAGGTATCGAGAACACTTGCTAACCCATAACCCAGACTGCACAGTCATGCCTTTGGTTTTCTTTATGGGTTTACCCAAAAGGGGATGTATCCCTGAGGAATATATGAGTTTTCCTCTGGTTTTGCACTTTATATACCTGAGTGGATAGATTTTGTCTGAGTTACTTTTTTCCTCCCTTCTCCTTACTTTGTTTTCTCCTTGTTTTATCAGCCAGGATGTTTGGTTGTGAACACAGACACCAGTTCTGGCTCACTTAATGAAAAGGAATTTATCAGAAGGGTGTTGGGTGGTCTACAGAATTGACAGGAAGGTTGGAGAAGCAGGCTCAGGAAGTGGACAGGATACAGATCAGTACTTGCCTTGGGCTGGAGGTGGAGATTCCCTCTACAGGGAACTAACTCTCTGTAAAGGGGCACAGAGAAACTTTTGGGGGTGATGAAAATATCTTGTATCTTGACTGTGATAGTGGTCACATGGGATATATACATTAGTCAGAACTCATCAAACTATACACTTCAAATGAATGCAATTTGTTATATGTAAATTATACATCTCCTTGATATAAAAAAAGAGGACCTGCTTCATTTAATAATAGTTTTTAAGTCTGTAGTGGCTGATCCTTCAGAAAGCAACTGTGGGGTTCTCCCCAGACCAGTTTCATATGATTTGAGGTGATATTTTTGGCTCTATACCTGGTTCCGTTTGACTCTTGTTGATTCTGTGAGCTCCCCAATACCACTTAAATTTTTTTTTTAACGCTTATTTATATTAGAGAGAGAGAGAGAGAGAGAGAAAATGTGCAAGTGGGGGAGGGGCAAGGGAGATGAAGACAGAATCCAAAGCAGGCTCCAGGCTCTGAGCTGTCAGCACAGAGGCCCTCGCAGGGCCCGAACTCACAAGCCACGAGATCATGACCTGAGCCGAAGTCAGATGCCCAACTGACCGAGCCACCCAGGCGCCCTAGCACTGAAGGAAAAAAAAAAAAAAAATATATATATATATATATATATATATGTATATACACACACACACACACACACATATATGTGTGTGTGTGTGTATACACATGTATACATATATGTAACAGATATATCTCAATAAACAGTTCAGTGATTTGAGTATATTCACAGAATTGTGCAACCATCACCACAATCAATTTTATTTTGTTTTTTTAAAGTTTATTTATTTATTTTTATTTTAAATTTTTTTTTCAACGTTTTTTTATTTATTTTTGAGACAGAGAGAGACAGAGCATGAACAGGGGAGGGGCAGAGAGAGAGGGAGACACAGAATCGGAAACAGGCTCCAGGCTCTGAGCCATCAGCCCAGAGCCCGACGCGGGGCTCGAACTCACGGACCGCGAGATCGTGACCTGGCTGAAGTCGGACGCTTAACCGACTGCGCCACCCAGGCGCCCCTAAAGTTTATTTATTTATTTGGAGAAAGATGGAGTGAGTAAGGGAGGGACAGAGAGAGAGGGAGGGAGAGAGAGAATCTCAAGCAGGCTCTACACTGTCAGAGTAGAGACTGACACAGGGCTCGTACTCATGAACCATGAGATAATGACCTGAGCCAAAGCTGGATGCTTAACCGACTGAGCCACCCAGGTGTCCCACCACAATGAATTTTAGAACATTTCATTTCATCACCCCCCCCCAAAAAAGGCCATACACCTTGGAATCACTCCCCATTTCTCCCTAGTCACCTGTACTACTTTGCTAAGGCTGCCATAACACAAAGTATCTGGGTGGCCTCAAGCAACAGAAATGTATTCTCTCATAGTTCTGGAGTCTAGTCCAAAATCAAGGTACTGGTAGGACCGGACTCTCTCTGCAGGCTCTAGGGGAGAATCTGTTCCAGCCTTTCGGTTAGCTTCTGCTGTTGCCAGCAATCCCCGGTGCTCCTTGGCTTGCAGGTACATCACTGCAATTGCTGTCTCTGTTACCAAGTGACATTCTCCTCTGTGTCTTATGTTTTCACGTGGCATTCATCTCTCTGTGCGTCTTTCTGTGTGTCTGTTCTCTTCTTATAAAGGCATCACTTATATTAGATTAAGAACATACCCTGGGGGGCCTGGATGGCTCATTTGGTAAGCATCTGACTTCAGCTCAGGTCATAATCTCATGGTTTGTGAGTTCGAGCCCCACATTGGGCTCTCTGCTGTCAGTGCAGAGCCTGCTTCAAATCCTCTGTCCCCACCTCTCTGCCCCTACCACACTCACGTGTGCATACCCACTCTCTCTCAAACATAAATAAACATAAAAAAAAAGAACATACCCTACTTGATAGTCCTTATCTCAGTTTACATCTTTTTTTTAATGTTTATTTATTTTTGAGAGAGACAGAGGCAGAATGTGAGTGGGTTAGGGGCAGAGAGAGAGGGAGACACAGAATCCGAGGCAGGCTCCAGGCTCTGAGCTGTCAGCACAGAGTCCGACGCGGGGCTCGAACTCACGAGCTATGAGATCATGACATGAGCCGAAGTCGGAGGCTCAACCAACTGAGCCACCCAGGTGCCCCTCTTAGTTTACATCTTAATTATGTTTTCAAAGACCCTATTTCCAAATAAGGTCATGTCCATAGGTACCAGGGGCTAGGACCTTAACATATCTTTTGGGGGGACATAATTCAACCCACAGCACCCTCTAATCCCTAGGAAACCACTAAGCTACTATGTGTACTTATGGATTTACCTACTCTGGGCATTTCATATAAATATAATTATACGATATGTAGTCTTTTGTGACTAGTTTCTTTCATGTAGCATAGTGTTTTCAAGGTTCATCCATGTTGTGGCATGTTGTATTAGTACTCCATTACTTTTTATGTGAAATAACATTCCATTATATAGATATACTGTATTTTGTCTACTCACTCATTAATTGATGGACATTTGGGTTGTTTCTGTTCTTTGACTATTATGAATAGTGCTGCTGTGAACATTCTTGTACACATTCTTGTATGGACATATGTTTTAATTTCTCTTGGATATATACCTAGGAGTGGAATTGCTGGGTCATATGATAACTCCATGTTTAACTATGAGGACCTGCCAGTCTGTTTTCCACAGAAGCTACACCATTTTACATTCCTACCAACAATGTATGGAGTTTCCAATTTCTCCACCTCTTTGCCAACACTTGTTATTATCCGTCTTTTAAATTGTTAGTCATTCCAGTGAATTTGAAGGATTTCATTGTGGTTTTGATTTGCATTTCCCTAACAACTAAAGATGTTGAGCATCTTTTTATGTGCTTATTCCCATATTCTTTTCTTTAAGTTTATTTGAGAGAGAGAGACAGATCAGGCAAGGGGCAGAGAGAGAGAGGGAGAGAGAGAATCCCAAGAAGGCTCCACACTGTCAGCACAGAGCCTCGTGTGGGGCTTGAACCCATATGAACATGAGATCATGACCTCAGCCTAGATCAAGAGTCGGGTGCTCAACCAATTGAGCTACCTTGGCACCCCTAGTCCCATATTCCTTTAATAAATTCCTTCTCTTAAATCAGCCAGAAATTTTTGTCATGGTTTTGTTCCTTACAACCATGAATCCCTGAGCCTTTCCTGAAAATCTCCTTAAGAGGTGTGTCTTTTGAGTTGGTTGTGGGCCTAACAAAGGAGTACAAAGGAGTTCCCCAGGGGTCCACTGAGTCTTCCCTTAAGGTACCTGAAGACCTCAAGAGTACAGGAATTCCATTTCACAGAGGCCCTAAAAATTCACCAAGGCCCCCAGGGGTGAGAAACTGCTTCCAAACTCATTAAATCATTTAGTAAGCACTCACTGACTCTCCCTAGTTGTCCCGTGCCTGGTCCCGTGCCTAGGGTCCTGCCTTCAAGTTGCTTGACATCTGCTACACAAGGCAGACCTGAACCTAGCCAGTTTCTGCTTAGAGTGACCAGTGCTGCTGCAGAGGAAAACATAGGGTCTCTCTGTCCCTGGGAATAGGAGGCTTCTTAGAGATGGAAATAGTTGAGATAAATCCTGGAGGATGAGTGGGAGATAGCAGGTGAAGGATGGGGTGTGCGATGAGGCTCAAGAAATGGTTCGTTCAGAGGGACAGCTTTGTATCAGTGATGATGTATTAGTGTATTAGTGATGATGTAAGTTCAATTGCCATAACAATCATCCTCTATGCTGTAAATAGATGTAGTTCTTTAAAGTTCAAGTGTGAGCCGTCCAAGTGGGAGTATAAATTATCTATTTCTGCGTAAGAAATTACACCCAAATGTAGTGGCCTGAAACTATAGATGTGTATTGTCTCACATATTTTCTGTGTCAAGGATTGGAAATGGCTTAACTAACTAGTTCTGGCTCTAGGTTCTCATGAAGTTGCTGTCAAGACATCAGCCAGGGCTGCAGTCATCTGAAGGCTCTATGGGAAGCTTGGTTATTGGCAGGAGGTCTCAGTTCCTCAGAATGTGGATCTGTTCTCATGACATGGCAGCCACCTTCTAAGATCCAAGACAGAGTGAGGCAGAAGCCACAATGCTTTTTATGACCTCATCTTAGAAGTTACCCTCTATCACAGGTAAGAATTATGGAGGCCATCTTCGAGGCTGGATAACATAATCTGCCTTCTTAACCCCAATGACTTGTGTCTCTCCTACATGCAAAATACTCTCACCTTCCTGTAAGGCCCTGAAAGTCTCATCCCATCACAATATCAACTTGAAATCCTGAATTTTGTCATTTTAGTCAAATTCAGATGAAAACAAGTCTCCTTGGGAGTAGTTCCTCAAGTAGTCTCATCAAGTACAGTTCTGCTTTATCCAAACACCTGCAAATGAGAGACAAGTTGTCTTCTCTCTACCTGCCCAACATCCCAAGCAGGACCAAGGTAACTGCTATCGACCTTCCTGCTCAAATAGAGAGGAAACAGGTACACAGCAGTCACTGGTCCATAGCGATTCTGAAATCAAGCAGGGCACACATTGCTTCTGAAATCAAGCACTTCCATGATTCAGACCAAACTTGGGAATACTTCCTTGTGGGTCTTGGTTCTGCCCTCGGAGTCATCCTTCTTTTCTCATGAAAGATTGACCATGTTTGCAGCTCAGTAATTTTTTCAGCCCATTTCCTCAACTATTATACAAGTTTATAAATCTAAAGTTTTCTTTTCATTTTATATTGTCCCTGTTCCTTTCAAATATAGGCATTTGAGTTTGTGACACATGGTTTAGACAAAGGTCTTGTAGGGAAAAACAAAATCCATATTTAGGGAACTTCCATGAGTTCTATATGACCAAAACATTGGGTGTTCCCTGGGTTTCTCTTTGCTAGAATGTTTAAACATATACTCACAATTATTACTTACTTGTGTCAGCCCTCATATCTGACTGTGATAACCTCTAGGGAAGGGCCTATTTCTCAAGGACAAATAGACAAATCCATTATTATGCTGGGATATTTTAATACAACTCTCTCAGTAACTGATAGAATATGCAAATAAAAATATCAATAAAGACAAATGAAATTTGAATGACATGCTTCAGAATTTTGATGTAATTGACATAATAGAACACTGGATCCAATAACAATAGAATACATATTCTTTTCAAGTGCACACGAATATTTATTGATATGCTGAGCCATAATGTAAGTCTAACTGAATTTCTAAGAGTTAAGATCATATAGAGTATGTTCAATGACCACAGTTGGATTATGCTAGTAATCAAAAACACAAAGAAAACTAGAAAATCCCCAAATAATGCAAAGGTCAAAAAAGAAATCACAATAGAAATTACAAAGTATTTGATTCAAATGATAATGAAAATATAATATGTCAAAACATGTGGAATGTAGCTAAAGCCATGTTTAGAGGGAAATTTGTGGCTTCAAATGAATATATTGAAAAGAAAACAATGGCTGAAAATAAATTATCTAAATATCTATTTCAACTAGTCAGGAAAAACACCCAGAAATTAAATCCAAATGAAGTAGAAAGAAGAAAATAATAAAGTTGACAGAAGAAGTTAATAAAATAGAAAACAAAGATATGAAGGGAGGATTCAAAGAACCAAAAGTTAATTCTCTGATAAGACTAGTAAAGTTGATGAAGTTTTGGCCAGATAGGTGAAGGATAAAAAGAGAAGACAAAATTCTCAATTTAGAAATGAAAAGAGTGCCATCCCTACAGATCCTACATGAATCAAAAAGATTGTGAGAGGAAATGGTGAGTAACTATATCCCAACACACTTGAAATTCAGATGACATGAACAGATAACTAGAAAAACACAGCCTACTAAAACTGACACAAGAGGAGACAGGAAAACTGAGTAGTTTCTATTAAAATTTTTTCTATTAAAGAAATTGAATTTTTTATTAAAAAAAAATCTTCCCACAAAGAAAACTCCAAGTCCAGATTCTTCCAGAGGACAGAAAAAATAGAAGTACTTCTCAACTTATTTTATGGGATGAGCATTACCTAGGTACAAAAACCTAGCGAGGACATTATCAGGAAGGAAAATTATAGGGTAAACAAAGATGTGAAAATTCTAAGCAAATTATCAGCAAGCCAAACCCAAAGATCAATAAGTAGGATAATACTACACAACCAAATTGTGTTAATTCCAGGGATACAAAGTTGATCTGACATTTGAAAATTAATATAATGCACCAATTTAACAGAATAAAGTTAAGAAAATCATAGGATCATTTCAAGAGATGTGGAAAATTAATTTGATAAAAGCCACCAATCATTTATAATAAAATCCTTTGAAACTAAGAATAGAAGGGAACTTCCTTCATCTGATAAGGGGCATGCACAAAAAACCTACATCTAACATCATACTTGCTGATAAAATAGAAAAAGCTTTCCTCCTGAAATGGGAATAAGGAAAGGGTGCCCAGTATCATCCCTTCTAGTCAACATTGTACTGGAGGTCCTCTCCTATGAAGTAACAAGACAGAGTGTAGAATTAGAAAAAAATAATTAAAATTATAATTATTTGAGGGCAGGGGCCTGGCCTGATTCCTTTGCCGGGGCCTGGCACAGAGTAGGTGTTTGTTTGGTGGGTAACTATTAAGTGGACAGATGGAGAAATGAATGGACAAAGAGAATGTTAAGTAGTAGGGCCCCAAGGCAGGGGCCTATCTTGTAGGGCACTGATGACTACATAATCAACAGAAAAAATAAAACAACAGTGAAATTACACACAGTGAAAATTTTTTTTAATATTTACTGATTTATTTTGAGAGAGAGAGAGAGAGACAGAGAGAGTGCAAGCAGGAAAGGGACAGAGAGAGAAGGAGAGAGAGAATCCCAAGCAGGCTCTGCACTGTCAGCACAGAGCCCAATGTGGGGCTTGATCTCATGTAGCATGAGATCATGACCTGAGCCGAAATCAAGAGCGGGTTGCTTAACCCATTGAGCCACCCAGGCATCCCTGAAACTTTTTATTGATGAAAAATTGATAAAAGGATCAGGGAAATCTTCTTGATAAAGTGTAGATCAGCAAAGGTTTGGCCACCGTCTTCATTTCTTTTCTCTCTCTAGGAGCTTTAGTAGAGAGTCAAGATATTTGGCCCCCACTTTGACCCTAAAGATTAAAAATTTTTTTTAAGATTTTAATTTTTATTTTTTAAAGTTTATTTGTTTATATTGAGAGAGACAGAGATAGCACATGAGCAGGGGAGGGGCAGAGAGAAGGGGAGAGAGAGAGAATCCCAAGCAGGCTCTGCACCGTCAGCGCAGAACCCACAAAACTGTAAGACCATGACCTGAGCCAAATTCAAGAGTCGGACGCTTAACCGACTGAGCAACCCATGCGCCCTTAAAGATTTTTATTTTTAAGTAATCTCTACACCCAACGTGGGGCTCAAACTCACAACCTTGAGATCATAGGTTGCATGCTCTACCGGCTGAGTCTACCTGACCCTGAGGATGTTTTTGTCTTGTAGTTATGAATACAAATTTTTGATGGAATTATATCATATTGATTACTTTTCACTGAGAAAATATTTCCCAGAACAAATCCCATTAAGTCAGTTCAATACCTTTGATTTTTCTACACAGTCATTAAATCTATTTGCAACTTACTCATTTTTGCTTAAATTGAACTATAATTATCTTCATCTGAAAAATAATTTTCGGTATAAATTTCATAATGATGATTTGTGTTACCAGTCAATTTAAAAAATCCATATCACAGTTTAATAATTATAGCTTCTGCCATTGTAAGTTATCTTTTGTGGTCATTATTTCTATTTTCTATGGAGTTCACTTTTCCTGGCATGAATTTTCCAGATCTACATTTTGTCAAGAAGGCTTCCTTGATTTTTCCATCCATTTTAGTCAATGAGTAATTTCACTGTGTGCAATTTAGATGTTGTCAGTTTTATTTTTTTCTGTTGATTATATAGCGGGTATGAATCTTACTCCACAAAGTTAGGGAAGTAAGAAATGACATATTACTTTATTCAATTTAAATCAAATTAAATCCAATTCAGAGCTTACATTATATGGGCTCCTTCCCCTGCAAAGGATCTGGTCTTTTGTAGAGAAAAATATTTTGGTTAATGGATACCAATGTCCTTCTATCTACCATGCGCTGTCCCTCCAGACAGCAGGCCACACATATGTCCAAGCCCCAGACCTTCCTACTTCTGGTAATCTCCTCTCACTACCCTCAAAGGCATTGGCTCCTGAATAGCCTTTGCAGAAAACAGCCTCCCAGGCTCTCTTGGGTGAGATGCAGACACATTTCTCTTCCCCTTAATTCATCCAGGTTAGGATTAGAATGTTTCAAGAGAAGTTTAGGAGAAAACAAAAAGCCTACAAGAAAATGTGAGAGTTGGAAAGGATGGGTTTGGTGCATCCTTTGATAAATTTGTGCAAATTTATCCTCTTTGAAATCAGTTTTGACTGTCAAAAGGTGATTGTTCACAATAGATAAAGACTTCCTAAAATTGGAGAAAAAAGGAACAGCTCCCCCCCCCCCCCCTTAAGACTACAATGAGAGCCAACTAGTGGGTACGCAGGTGGTTATTCTATTCTCAGAACTTTTCCATCTCTTGCAGAACAGCAACATGGCAGGCCATAGGTATTTGGACAGAGGCTCTGACTTCTAGGCTTTTCCCTCTGGGGGATTTCCTGCCTCAGTCTTGTTCTCTCTGCACTGTTTTGCTTACCTCAAGTGTATTCTCTGAGACCTAAGATCAGTCCATCCAGAGACAACTTCTCATCTGCCTGATCTTGTCCGCTTTGCTCTATTCATTCCTGCCATCCTCAAGTGCCTCCTGCCAACCTTTCTAAAGCTTTCCTCCTTCATAAAGAGCCAAAACAATACAGTTGTAAACAAATACAACAAAACAAAATGCAAAATCCTTGTCTCTTTACAGAGTTGTAGGGTTGAAGAGAAATTTACATTAGACACTCATAACAGCCCTGGGAGGTATGTGTGAATATCCACATTTTGCAGAAAGATGAAGTGACTTGCCCAAAGGTCACACAGCTTGTGAGGATGGAGATAGGAAGGAGGATTGGAGTTCAATTCTGGCTGGCTCCTTAGTCTCTGCCAACTGCATGGCACTACCCCACACTCCATTAAAAATTCCTATCACATGGCCAACAGACACATAGAAAGATGCTCAACATCACTCATCATCAGGGAAATACAAATCAAAACCACATTGAGATACCACCTCACACTGGTCAGAGTGGCTAAAATGAACAACTCAGGAAACAACAGATGTTGGCGAGGATGTGGAGAAACAGGAACACTCTTGCAAACTGGTGCAGCTGCTCTGGAAAACAGTGTGAAGTTTCCTCAAAAAATTAAAAATAGAACTACCCTATGACCTAGCAATAGCACTACTAGGAATTTCTGCAAAGGATACAGGAGTGCTGATTTGCAGGGGCACATGTACCCCAGTGTTTATAGCAGCACTTTCAACAATAGCCAAACCATGGAAAGAACCCAAATGTCCATCAACTGATGAATGGATAAAGAAGATGTGGTTTATATATACAATGGAATACTACTTGGCAATGAGAAAGAATGAAATGCTGCCATTTGCAACAACGTGGATGGAACTGGAGGGTATTATGCTAAGTGAAATAAGTCAGTCAGAGAAAGACAGATATCATATGTTTTCACTCATATGTGGAACTTGAGAAACTTAACAGAAGACGATGGGGGTAGAGAGGGGTAAAAAATAGTTTCGAACAGAGAGGGAAGCAAACCCATAAGAGACTCTTAAATACAGGGAACAAACTGAGGGTTAATAAGGGGGTGGGGGAGAGGGGAAAATGGGTGATGGGCGTTGAGGAGGGCACTTGTTGGGATGAGCACTGGGTGTTGTATGTAAACGATGAATCATGGGAATCTACCCCCGAAACCAAGAGCGCACTGTATACACTGTATGTTAACTAACTTGACAATTAATTATATTTAAAAAAAATTCCTTTCCCGGGACACCTGGGTGGCTCAGTCACTTAAGCATCTGACTTTGGCTCAGGTCATGGTCTCATGATTCGTGGGTTTGAGCCCCACATTGGGCTCTGTGCTGACAGCTCAGAGCCTGGAGCCTGCTTTGGATTCTGTCTCCCTCTCTCTCTGCCCCTCCCCCGCTCACACTCTGTGTCTCTCAAAAATGAATAAACATTAAAAAAATTTTTTTTAAATTAAAATTCCTGTCACAGACACAAGCCCCCAGTCTCTGTCGTCCCTTCCTACATAATTTTTATGCTCTAGTCCAACTACTTGGAAGAGAGATTCTTAACCTGGGGCCTGAGAGTCCAGAGAGCTGTGATCTTGGATGGGAGAGCTACATTTTTATATTCATTAATCTTTACAGAAATCTGGTTTTTCTTTCCATTTTGAATATAGGTGACAAGCCACAAGTAGACTTAGCAGTACCTTCCAATTTTGTCACCAACAGAAATCACAGATGTTTCCCTATCACATTACAGTTGTTGCAAAATATCTTGAAATATTTTGAAATATCTTGAAAATATGCTGACATATTTTGTGTTCATCACTACTTTGAAACTGTGTGGTTATTAGGTTGTGAGATCTTTAATTTGTGAATGAATATATATTCATATTTGATCACTGTATTTCAGTATAAATGGTTTCTTTGATAATTCTGGTATTTTATGTTATGCACTTACAATCATTATTTTGAGAGGGGCTTCATAGGCCTTAGCAGCCTACCTAAAGGGTCCATGGCACGAAAAGGGTTGAGAACCCCTGATCTGAGTTTTCCTGAACTCAGGGACGCTTCCTCTGCCCTCTACAGGTTCCTTCACTGTCTGATGAGTTCCTCCTCATCCTTCAGAGTACACTTCAAGCGTTTCCACTTCAGTAAACTTTCCCAAAGGAGCTCAGTCCAGAATGGAATTTGATAACTACAGTACCAGTGACCTCTCTCTCTTGGCCCCAATTCCACCCAAATCCCAGGCAGCCAATGCAGGAGTTACTGTGCCTGGGGTCAGTACCTTATGCTGAATGAATAATACATAAGTATCCAACGCTGTCCATCTTCTTCTATGGGGGTTCATAGATCCCACCCAGAGGAACCTCAGCTCTTCTGGAAATAAAAGCACTTGTTCTTTCTCTTTTTCTGGAATGCTTTCCCACCTTCTAGTTGAAATGAAAATTGGTGGCTCCTTCCTTTCCCTTCCTCCACCAGCCAAACATCACCCAAATAAAAAGAGAAGATCTCTATTGCTCTCTGGACAAGGCAAAGTTATGTATCTCCTGGGTCAGGCACTGTACTTAACATGAATTAATTCATTTCACCCTACGAAGCGGATAATATTAGTCACATCTTACAATGGAGGACATGGAGGTTCAATAAGGACAAATCATTTTCTCAATGTGGTAGCCTCTAGGTGGCTGAGCTGCGATATGAACCCAGATCTGGTCTCCTAAGTCTGTGCAATTTGTATGATACCAGAGTTCTTTCTACTCATTCAAAGTATGGGCCACCCCAGGAGACAGGTCAAGAACTACTAGTTAAAAAGAGAAAAGGCATGGATTTGAAGACAATGGATGTTAACACAAATTTTCCATAGCTGCTTTTAGAGATTAAGTGGAACTGATAAACATTTCCCAAAATATACTCTTCTGAATCTTTTTTGGGGGGGTCTTAAAATATTTGCTAATTAGTTGATTGCTTGGGTTTCCAGCTTAATTGGTATATTGGTCTCCTAGGACTGCCTTAACAAATTACTACAAACTCATGGCTTAAAACAACAGAAATGTATCCTTGCAGAGTTGAGAGGCCAGGTGTCTGAAATCAAGATGTTAGCAGGCTTGGTTCTTCCTGGAGGTTTCGGGAGAATCCATCTATGCCTCCCTCCCAGCTTCTAGTGGCTTCCAATAGTCCTTGGTGTTCCTTAGCTTGGGGCTGCGTGACTCATCTCTGCCTCTATCTTCACATGGCCTTCCCATTTATTGTCTCTGTGTCTCAAATCTCTTCTCTTTTTCCTAATAAAGACACCTCCACTCACTGGATTTAGGGCCCACCTAAATCCAGGATGGATCTCATCCTAAGATTTTTAATAGCCAAGATTCTACTTTCTAATAAGATCGCATTCACATGCACGAGGGTTAAAACTGGGACTTTCTGGGAGACACAATTTAACCCACTATAATCAGACTGCTTTTTTTTTTTTCAAGTTTATGAACTGAGCAGCTTTATGTAAAGGATCTTCCTAAACGTAAACTTCCCAGCAAATTCTCTCCTGACTTTCATCAGTAACATCCCTCACTTCTGTCAGCTTTTCAGAGCATGCAAAACATCTGGTACTTTGATTAATTCTTTTATCTGCCCTGGGGTTCTATATGGTCAGCAATTTTATGCATAAGGATCAGGTGTAGGAGGGGAAGTGACTGAACACGCATTCCTAGTTGCGTTAGGATTTGAACCTGGGATGTCAAGCCTCTTTCCTCCAATTGCCTGCTGCTGCATGGAAGCTTCCATAGCTGTTATGTTTGTGCAGATTCATTTATGATTTACCTTTGCCCTTAATTTATCTTTCCATTGTCATTTAAAAAAACTCTTCCCCCAGCTTTATTGTTATTTCCCTTGTTGATTGTATGGTCTATATACTTGTCATGTTAATTAAAAAATAAACTTCCTTAGATTTTTAAAAAAATATTTTATTTTTAAGTGATCTCTATGCCCATTGTTGGCCTTGAACTCTCAAGCCAAAGATCCAGAGTCCCGTGTTCCACTGACTGAGCCAGCTAGCAGCCCCTAATGGATTGATTTATTCTTTTTTAATGTTTATTTATTTTTGAAGGAGAGACAGAGTGTGAGTAGGGGGGGCGGGCAGAGAAAGAGAGAGACATAGAATCTGAAGCAGGCTCTAGGCTCTGAGCTGGCAGCACAGAGCCCGACGCGGGGCTCAAACACAAACCCTGAGATCACAACCTGAGCCGAAGTCTGACGCTCAACCAACTGAGCCACCCAGGCGCCCCTGATTTGTTCATTAATTCAACCACTATTTACTGAAGGCTTACGCTGTGAGAAGCCCCAGGCTGAACTGATTTAGGTGGGTCACAGAGATGAACCAGACCACCTTGCTCCTTGTCCTTGAGGACAGTAAATAGACAGTGAACATATAGTGTGAGCAGTCCATGGGAGCACAGTGGGCTTCTAACCTAACCAAAGGTGAGGAGAGGCTTCCTGATGTCGGAATTGGGTCTTAAAGGATAGATATATAGGATGCAATCCTATTCTTTAGTATTGGTTGTTAGAATTAAATATTAGGATGGGCATTTGATACCCATCTACTGAATGTTATTAGTTTTCTAGCACTCTGGGAAGGTGGCCTAACAGGTTGATATAACAGCCTTCATCACAAATAGTAGTAACTTCCATTTGTCCAGTGTTTGGTCATTTACAAAACATTTTCATACTCCTTATCTCATTTGCTATCACACAAAAAAATCTCTTTTTAAAATATATTTAGGGGTGCCTGGGTGGCTCAGTTGGTTGGGCATCCGGCTTCGGCTCAGGTCATGATCTCACGGTCTGTATGTTCGAGCCCCATGTCCGGCTCTGTGCTGACAGCTCGGAGCCTGGAGCCTGCTTCAGATTCTGTGTCTCCCTCTCTCTCTGCCCCTCTCCCACTCATGCTCTCTCTGTCTCAAAAATAAAAATAAACATTAAAAAAAATTTAAATATATTTAAAACATTTTAATTCAAGGGGTGTCTAGGTGGGTTAGTCGGTGAAGCGGCCGACTTCAGCTCAGGTCATGATCTTGTAGTTCGTGGGTTCGAGCCCTGCTGTGCTGACAGCTCAGAGCCTGGAGCCTGCGTTGGATTCTGTGTCTCCCTCTCTCTCTGTCCCTCCCCAGCTCATGTTCTGTCTGTCTCTCTCTCAAAACTAAATAAACATTTAACAATTTAATTCCAGGATAATTAGCATGCAGTGTTTCAGGTATATGATATAGTGATTCAACAATTCTATACATTACTCAGTGCTCATCACTTAGTACTCTTAATCCCCTTACCTGTTTCACTCATGTCTCCACCCCCCCCCCCCGTAACTATCAATTTGTTCTCTATAGTTAAGCGTCTGGTTTTCTTTTTTGCTTGCCTCTTTTTTTATTTTGTTTCTTAAATTCCACATATGAGTAAAATCATATGGTATTTGTCTTTCTCTGACTGACTTATTTCACTTAGCATAATACTCTCCAGAGCCATGTGGTTGTAAATGGCAAGATTTCATTCTTTTTTTTATGACTGAGTAATATTCCATTATACACACACACACACACACACACACACACACCATATCTTCTTTATCTATTCATCTATTGATGGAAACTTGGGCTGCTTCCATTTTGGTTATTATAAATGCTGAAATAAACGTAGGGGGGCATATATCTTTTTGAATTAGTGTTTTTGTTTTCTTTGGGTAAATACCCAACAGTGGAATTACTGGATCATATGGTAATTCTATTTTTTTTTTCAACGTTTATTTATTTTTGGGACAGAGAGAGACAGAGCATGAACGGGGGAGGGGCAGAGAGAGAGGGAGACACAGAATCGGAAACAGGCTCCAGGCTCTGAGCCGTCAGCCCAGAGCCCGACGCGGGGCTCGAACTCACGGACCGCGAGATCGTGACCTGGCTGAAGTCGGACGCTTAACCGACTGCGCCACCCAGGCGCCCCGGTAATTCTATTTTTAATTTACAAAAAGCTCTTTGAGAATGCTTTGTTTATATTCATGCATTTTTCTTGTTTATCTTAGCTAAACTCTAAAATTATAATTTAATTTTCCATTAAGATGATTGCAAAAGTTTAAAAATTAAGTTACATAATTTTTGGAACTTGTAAACATTCAAATTGCACCAAGTGTTAAACCAGGGCCTGGTTTCTGATCCTAATTCGGCCATCTCTTCCTCTCTCTGGGCCTCAATCTTCTCTGCTATAAAATGGGCATGTAAAGGAAGTCTAGGCTGAAGGATTAAATGACATAATGGATCTTAAATGCCAGCCCAGCAGCTGGCTCAATGAAAACTGGTTCTCCTAACATGGTCTGTAATGTCCATTTTCTTGCAATTCTAATGCAATACTTTTTTTTTTTTTTTGCAACCAATTCTTAAGTAAGAGTCCAGCCCACACATGTGTGCCAATGCTCTTAAAGAGATGCTTTGAGAGAAAGAGGAGCTCAAACAAAGTCATTAACACAGTGGAGACAAAACCATCTCACAGTCCCAGTTAATCAGATAATAACAGGCAACGGATAGTGTTTTGACACTGTCATTTTGTCCTTGAGTGTGTTTTGCTTGGGTTGCAGAAAACAAAAAAAAAAAAATTAGATGTGGTAGAAATAATCAACACAAAATAAAACTGACAATGGCTAAAACTACATGTGGTAAACATTTATTATGGATGGAAAAGCAAACTGAATGATCCCATCTTTGTTGGTAACATTAAACATTGCAAAGTTGACCCCTGGGAAGATTCCACTTGGTAGACATAATCAACACAAAATAAAACTGACAATGGCTCAAACTGCTTCCAGGAAAAGGTGGAATTGGTGGAAATAATGACTAGAAAGTTCATAATAGCTGAAGCAAAAATCAGTAAAAATTGGTAAAGATAAAAGATAACCGAAGAATCTGACCTTTCTTGTAAAATTGATGGAGAAAAGAATATATCTTGATGAAAATTCAATATAGAAAAAGATCTAGAAAAGTTAGAAATTGTTTAACTGTGCTATACAGAAAATTTATCAAGGAATTAAATTGGCTTCATGGAGTTGATTCCTTAAATACTTTAATAAATCCATTAATAATGGTCTAATTCTGAGTAAAAAGTTTACATACCAACAGTTGGCAGGAATTCGGAGAGAGAATTCTCAAATTAGATGAAGGGTTTGCACTGTAAGTGTCACTTTACAGTCTCCAAATACTCATACTCATCGCTTTATTGGATTCTCCTAATAACGTTTTGAGGGGACAGGGCAGGATTCATTCCTTCCATTTTACAGATGTAAACACTGAGATTCAGGACAGTTAAGAGACTTACTAAAGGTCACCCAGCATGTTTAAGGCAGGGTCTAATTTAGGATAGTCTGGTAAACTTTCTCATCCCTGTGACCCTAAACCTGATAATGCTTTACTTCCTGGCCAGACCAGATCCCTTCTAATTCTGATCTTCACCCAGCCCCCCTCTTTCTTCCAGTAGGACAAAAGGGAAAAAGAAGGAGGAGGGGAGTAAAGAGGGTTTAGAAGAGGGCCTGGGCAATGCAACACTTAGGGAGGGGAAGGGACTTCCCTGTCACATAGCAAACATGTCACAGGCACTTTTCTTACTCAGCTCAGAAAAGAGAGGGGCACTTGGGTGGCTCAGTTGTTTAAGTGTCCGACTTTGGCTCTGGTCATGATCTTGCGATCCACAGGTTAGAGACCCATGTTGGGCTCTGTGCTGACAGCTCAGAGCCTAGAGCCTGCTTTGGATTCTGTGTCTCCCCCTCTCTCTGCCCCTCCCCCACTCGTGCTCTGTCTCTCTCTCTCTCAAAAATAAACACTAAAAATTTTTTTAAAAATTTAAAAAAAGGGAGCAGAGGGGCTATGATATTTGGGGAAATGTATGTATGGGACTGGGCTTTTAAGGCTGGGCAAAAAGGATGAAAATGAGATAGGCAGTTTGAAAATGATAGTGCCCGCGGCACCTGGCTGGTTCAGTTGGTGGAATGTGCAACTTTTGATCTCAGGGTTGTGAGTTTGAGCCTTACATTAGGTGTAGAGATTACTGAAAAAAAAAATCTTAAAAAAAAAACAAAAGAAAACGACAGTACCCGATATATTTGGGCAGAGTGAGTCATAAGGAACAGAAGTGTAACTAGAGTTACGTGGGGTGAAGCTGAAGAGACTGATTGCAGCAGGGCTGTAGACCACATTAACCTCTGATACAAGGAACCTGGCCTTTCTCACGTACGCTTGAGGTTCTCCAGTGGGCTGGCTAGTGGAGCTTGAATGTTCTAGTGTTCAGAACATCAAGGAATAACAATATCCTAAATCTAAAATATCATAACAGGATTTATGCTAAATAGGGGAATCATCTGATGCCATGTTCCATATGCTAGGAGAGTTGGACACAGAAGAAAAATTATTTTTTTAAGTATAAGACTTATTCAGTCAATAGACAATGTTTTGTTTAAGGAGAGCTTTGCAGACCCTTTACAGTAACTCTGTTCCTCCCTCCTCACTCCCCATCTCCACAGAGATCTCTGGCCCAGAGATTAAAAACCAGTGCTATAAGAATTCAGATAGGAAGAAAATTAATGTGCCTAAAATTCATTCTAGGGAAGGTAGGATTTTGGTTTGAATTTCAAGAATGAGGAGAAAAGGAGGAAATGGCTTTGGAAAGACCGGAAGAAGTAAAAATTTGAGAATAGGTAATGAGAATAGAAAACATTCTACTAATTTAATGGTTTTTTATTAATTGTAAATAACCACCATTATTTGTTTTAATAGTGGAACTGTTGAGCTCACAGAAAAACCAGACAGGCCTCATCCCGGAGCACCACCGAGGGCAACAGGAAGCCGTGGTAAGCTTTTAGACAGCAAAGAATTGTTGTTGGATTTTGGAAATTTTTTGAAAATAGTCTTATAACTTAAAAAATTAGATGTTCTTTTTTAAACAGTTCAGGCAATAAGAAAATAAGAATTACTTGAAATCTGACACCCTTTCCTCCAAGATAATCACTGATAGTATTTGGGGAACCTCTTTGCTTAAGTCTCACCATGCTTTTATAGACTATCGTCTCAAACTTCACGTAAATTGGACCATTTAAACATGCTGTTCTGTAATCAATGTGTTTCCCTCCAGAATAAATGGTGAATAGCTTTTCGTGTCAATAAATAGATCTACATCATCATTTCAAATAGCTGCTTACTACTGTATTGTTTGTATATACAAATGGACATTTACAATACCCCGATAATCAAAAACCTCAATGCACCTTGTGCATTCATCTTTTTCAAAATGTTTCATTCTCTTTTTAAGGTAAAAAAAATTAAAGTAATGGAGCCCGGTCGAAAAGCAACCTCTTTTCACATTTGCATTTAAGTTGCCAAATCGTCCTCTGATTTGCAGGGAGACCAGGAGGGAGCTGCTGAATTAGCTCTGGTGTGACAGTGGCAACGGGGCTGACGTTGAGAGTACAGACTCACAGGTGATCTAACCCATCTAGGCCTATCCTCAGTGGGTTGGCTTATTCCTTCCTTTTTTCCTCTCTTTCACTTCTTTTTCTTAACATGGAGGAAGAAACGAGAACTGCATCTCCCAGCATTTCGCAGGCACCACCCCCTGGGAACTCTAGTACCGCCTCTGAGAAGGGTCCGGAAGGAGGGCGGGAGACTGTGGGAGCATGCTGGGAAGTGTAGTCCAGCAGGGGGCGGCGGCGGGTGTATGTGTGTGTAAAGAGGTTGGAGACGTTGCAAACATCGCTACTTTGAGAAGAGGGCTCGGGGAGACCTAACTTTCCTCACAAATGGTTTCTGAGTTTACAAAGGCCGCTAAGGGATGGTTGACTTTACTCCATTGTCCGTGACCAGGGCGGGCGCGGCCACTCTGCATAGGACGCGCGGCTGAAGGCGCAGGCCGCGCAGGCCAGGCGCGAGCCGGAGCAGGGCATGCCGGGAATTGTGGTCCCGGCGCGCTGAGGCTGTGGGACGTGTCGCGGCGCCGCGCAGGCTCCTCCTTCCCCGCCCTTCTTAGCGGTCCCCCGCCCCCTCCCTCCGCCTCCTCCTCCTTCGCCCGCAGCCGAGCGTCCCCTCCCCCCACCCGTCGGGCTCTTCGTCGGCTACTGCAGAGGATTCAGAGCCGAATCTGAGGAGGAGGCTCTCGGTCCCTGCGCGCCATCCGCCACCTTACTGGACACAGGCGAGGGAGTGAGAGCGTCGTCGCTGTAGCCTCCAGAGAAGACAAGGGCATCGCCGCCTCCGCCGCCGTTTTCGCCTGCAGCGGCTCGCCGGTGAGGAGACCTCCCCCCCTCTCCTGGTCCGCTCTCTCGGAGCCTGGGCCGGTGGTACTTAAGGAGAACGAGAGTGGGGGCTGCGGAGCCCCCGCGCGGGTTGGGGGAAGGGGGTTGAGATCGCGATGGAACGGCGGGTTGGCAGGGGAGACTTGTCCAGGCGCGGGCTGGGGGTGGGGTGAGGGTGGGACCCAAGCAGGTTGGGGGGGGGCGGCGACGAGGGAAGGGGACTTTTAATAGCGATTGACCCGATATGGGACAGGAGCGTGAGCTTGGGAGGTCGGGGTGGAATTTGGGATGTTTTTGGGCGACATGGATGATGAGACTGGAGTGGGATGGCTTTTAATGGGGGAGGGGACTGAATGAGGGTGATGGATTTGGGGTTGGCTTGGAGCAGTTGACAGCTTGGGATCCAGCCGGGGTGCAAGGTGGGGAGATGATTTCAATAGACAGTGGGATTGCAGGGTTGGATAGGACCCTGGGGGAGGGGTGTTAATTCAGGAGGGTGGAATTTGGGATGGACCTAAGGCAGACTAAAGTAGGTGGTAGGGGCTGGGAGTAAGGGGCTTGGCATGGGTTGAGACCTGAGCTTGAAGTGGGCGTTTGCCCTCTGGGGGTGGTGTAATTTGTGGAGACTTATGGAATAGCGTGGGTTAGGAGAGCAGAGCAGGTAGAATTGGGGGTTTTTCTGGGGAGTGCTTATGGAGGTTGGAATAGGAGC
Source organism: Lynx rufus (assembly GCF_022079265.1). Classification (NCBI taxonomy): domain Eukaryota; kingdom Metazoa; phylum Chordata; class Mammalia; order Carnivora; family Felidae; genus Lynx; species Lynx rufus. The sequence goes on from NW_025814897.1 coordinate 58,468,651, forward strand.
TTGGTGGGGGTGGGACTTTCAATGAGAGGAGTATGATGGTGAGCTGGCAGGAGGGGGGTAAATTAGAAGTTAGGCCCAAAATGGGCAGGCAGAGATTGAAATTGGAGGGGGACACAGGGGATGGGATTTAGGGTGATTTTAGAGCCACTGGAAAAGGCATGGTGGCTCCCTGGGTGCGGGGTTGAGTCAGAGGGCTCAGAAGACGCTGCTGGGCTAGACACAGTGAAAGAATAGTGGCAGGTGGTGCACAAGGTTGGGGGATGGTATCTTGAAGAAAATGCCCCTTTCCAAGGTGGTGGAGGGAGTTTTGGAAAAGGAGTGTCTGAGATGAACTGGTAGGACTGGAGGGGTGGTTGCTGATGGTGAGGTGGCAAAGAAGCTATTTAAGGAGTGGGAAACCTGGAGTTGCAGGTGCGGATGGGGCAGGGAGGATGGAGTGGGGCGGTGAGCAGGGCTGGGAAGAAGTGGGTTGGATGATTCTAGAGAGGAAAGATTCTTATGTCCTCCAAGAGACACAGAGGGTAAGGGGTTGTACTTAAATGGACAGCTTTGGAGGCTGTGGTTAGGGGAGGGACAGTAATCAGAGGGGACTTTGCAGGGGACAGAGAAGGTACATTAAAGACTTTCTTTCCTAGAGGATGTCTTAAGCTGTTAGTTCGATCTTTTTGTTTCATTTGTATTAGTATCATATTTGGAAGTAAATCAACCTGAAAGGTGAAGTTAAGAGGGGCTTCAGTTAAAGTAGAATTAAGGGGGGGGCGCGACGGGAGGGTGTTTTCTATTCATTTATCATAAAAAGAAACTTTGAGGAAAAAAAACCTCTCAAACTAAAGATGGAGAAGATAAATCTGAAATGTGATAGATATCTTTCTATATGAAGTCTCTGCCTGCTTCTTCCCACCCTCTCCTTGGTGCATTTGAAAATTAGTCCTGGAATTTGGAATTAAATAGATTTGATGAGTTGAGATATTTAAGGGAGCATTTCTTGCTTGAGAACCCATAAATGAGACTGAAAAATATGAGGCTGAATTTATTTCTTAGGCAAAGTGCATGTATGTAGAAAGAGCTTAGGCCTTTTTTTTTTTTCCTCTCCTCTTAAAATTGATTGTCTGAAGACTCCATTTATTGGTGTCCTGGTTTGCAAGGCAATTAGGCCCATCATTGTATTGCAGGCTAATAATCCTGAGATGAATCTTGGCACCACTGCTTTATGTAAACAGAGAGAAGACAGGAAATACAGAAATGTCATAAATATTCATTGGTGAAATGGTTTGGTATTGATGGAGTTTTTCATTTGATTCTCTTTTGACATTACTTGATAAGATTTAAAATAATTGGACTATATTTCTTTAGATTGAATTTTCTTCTAAAGGAATTCAGATGGTCAGAATTCTGTCTGATGTGGCTAGGTAAAGCATATAGAATCATTTTTGTGTTTTTTTTAGGAGTTGGTGTTGATATAGGAACATTGCATTAACTGCAGAAACAGTGTCTCCATCTATTCATCAGCAATTTTATTTAAAGCTTCATGATATGCTCATTCTTATGGCAGAATAGTGATCCTGGAAGGTAGAGAGGGGTGTGATTGGGGGGAAACAGTTTTAGGGAAACAATTTTCTGCACTTAATTGCATTAACTATGATATGTTAAACATGAAGTAGCTGTTGATTAGAGCTCAGACTGAGAAAACATGAGGAGGGATGTAAAGAGGATAAAATTGGCATCAACAGGATCAAAATGATTTTTGTTTGCTTGTTCAAGCTTCAGACTTCAGCTCGTAAACAATCCATTTTCCTTGGCTTTCACAGTTGAGCATGTAAAAATGCCCAATACTTAGAATCCTTTTTTTGTTGTTGTTGTTCCAAAATAGGTAGAATGATGGAAGATTTGACTTATCCTTGGGATTGAAAGTGTTTTGTTATAAGGAAGCTGTATTACAATAAAAGCCAGGTTTGAGCAGTTACCTGTAATTCAGTGAGAGTGTAATCTAATGCAAGCATTTCTTCTCATAACTTTGGGGTGCAGACATTGCTTTTGCGGATCTGCAGGCTTGAGCTAGAGGTGAGATATTTATGTTAAAGCTCTAGCTTTTGAAAGCTCAAAATGAAAACTAATCACCTGGGAGAAGCGTCTTGGTGGATTTTTCCCCCCTCACAGCTGTGGGCACCTGTGCAGTAGAAATTATATAAAGTGTGTGTTTAATTCTTCTGATATTCTGGTAAGAAGGAGAGAGCAGATGGAAGTATTGATAGGCCCCTCGGTAGAATGAATAGCCTGTGAATTTAGGGGTGCAGAGTCCTGGGTTCAAATCCCCATTCTACCTATTGATAGCTGAGTGATTGATTTCAGTAAAGTCATTCAAAACCTTTCATACTTAGTGATAATGGTTGGACAACATTGTGAATGTACTTCTCCTGAATTGCACACTTAAAAATGGTTAAAATAGTAAAAACAAACAAACACTTTTATGTTTTGCAAGGCCATCAAGGGAAACAAATCAGTTCATGTCCTGAAATAACGTTATGCCTTGAAAACACTGTATGTATGTGAACTATTTGTTCAATGTTTATTTACTTATTGCCTGCTAAGTGCCAGGGAAATAAAAATGAACAAAAAACAGTTGTGAAGGAGTCTTTCGTTGTTGGGAGAGATAGATGAATTAAATATAGTGAGAGGGGAGCCTGGGTGTCTCAGTCAGTTAATGCCCAACTCCTGGTTTCTACTCAGGTCATGATCTCCTGGTTTGTGGGATTGAGCCCCATGTTGGGCACTGCGTTGACAGCACGGAGTTTGCTTGGGATTCTCTGTCTCCCCTTCTGCCCCTCCCGTTTGTGCTCTCTCTCTCTAAATAAATAAATAATCTTAAATTGAGAAAAGTGAGGCATAACTTGGTGTGGTGAAAGGTGTGGCTTCTGAATTGAGTCCACCATATACTGCTAGCTGTGTGACCTTGGGCACAATAGTCTTATCTGTAAAGTGGGCATGAGAGAACTAATTTTAATTTCATAGGGTTGTTTTGAGGATTAAACAAAATAATCCATGGAAAGTATTTAACATAGTGGGTTGATTACATAGTACATATTAAAAAACATTAATTGTTGCCATTATTATGAGACAAGAAGATATTAGAATGTAAATAGCCTTGTGTGTCCTACCATTGAGTTCTTGGTATAACGATGTTCTATAATTTAATAAAGAGGGATTACTTTGTATTATCATCTCACAGTTTATCTATTTACATGTTTGTACTGTAGTCTAGGAACTTTAATCAGTAAAGTGCTAAACATATGTTAGCTGTAGCTTCCTCGTCTATAAAATAAGAAGAAAAACTGCTCTGAGGGTTTAAATGAATTGTTTAAGGTCACAGTAAACAGCCCCCAAATTCTGATTTTCCAACCCTGTTTGTATCTTCTTTTTACATTGCAGAATAAATCGTATGTATAAAGGTGTGAATAATATACATCTTTATTTTAAAGTATGGTAACAAATTGAAGACCTATCTTTTTCCTACTTAGCTTAAAAAGGAAATTTTTAGTACCTTTAAAGCCTTTTGTTATTCCCTGCCTGATTGAATCTCTCTCCTTCTCTATTCCTAGTAAGTAACTGCTTTCCTGAATTTTGTGTGGATCGCTTTCTTGTCTTTATAGTTTTACCAAAGAAGTGCATATCTTTAAACAATTTATTTTTTTACTGTTGCAATTTTATGTAAATAGAATCATAGTGTAAGTATTCTCTGGCCATATTCTTATCATTCTTATTTTTTTCTACCATTAAAATAACATGCATGTGGTAGAAATTGGAAATTACAAAAAGTAAAAGGAAGCAAAATTATTGTCTATAATCCCAATATCTGGCTATATTTTTTACTTATATGTATATGTAAGTAAAATTATATGTATACCTCAGTAGATGAGCATGTGTACACACACACAGGGTAGTCTAGATAGCAAGAAGCCAGCTTGCATTTATGGCTGATGAGATTATCCAGATGTGGATCAATCATACTTGGAAATAGGAATGGGAGGGGGTAATAGCAGCCTTTGTGAGCTTTGGAACAGCACTTTCTTAGAGCTTTTTCCTCATTGCTAGCTCTGTATTTATTAGATACTAATTCTTTGTTATACCAACGTAGAACTTCATTTCCTGTTTTGATAGGTCACTTCATTCTTTTCGTCAGAATTTGTGTGTGTCTTTTTGCAGGTAGTCTGCCTAGTACATTGATCCTTTCCTGGTTGTACAGGAGGGTCTGTCATCTGATGTACAGAGAGTACCATGGATAGGAAGTCCTCAGTTATACATATCAGAATTTTACAACCTAGACATCAAGAATTTTTTGTCTAAGAGATGTGAAATCCAGATTCATTAAAATCTGTTGGAGCTTCAGTTTGCTTGTCTGTAAAATGGGTCTCAAGTGAGATAATAAATGTGGAAATACTTTTTAAACTGGAAAGTATTATATAAATGTTAGGGTTTTTACCATCCTAGTTTACAAAATTGAAATCCCCACACAGAGGTAAAAAGCTTGTCATATTTGATTTATTGCTTTTCTGAAGAGTTGCTCTTGGAGGAGGGTTATATGGACAGTTCACAATTTCTCCCTTGAAACTTGAAGATTGTGGGATATAGTGGGACAGAGAATGTGCTAGAGGACTTTCTCCTAGTGAATTTATGAGACTTGGTCCCACAGTAACTGTGCTGGCTAGCTCAAAATGAAACGAGGCTATATTGAAGTAGAGAATGCAGTATACAGTGTTTGCTTTTCATTATTCTGACAAAACTCAGTTTTCCACCTGTAACTTATAACCAAGACAGAGTAGAAGTGAGATAAATGATGTGCACATATGTAAAAGGGTGATAATACTCCATTGTTGATTTGTTGTATGGGTTAAATGAGATAAAAAGGACAAAGAACCTGGAACACTCACTGGCACATATATAATTGGTGCTTAATATGACAGCCGTGACTACTATTATTTTTATTTTACTTATGAATTGTTTAGAGCAAATTTTTCCTGTATGCTGTTCTTTTGTTATGCAGTATTTTTCTGAGCTGTATCTCCTCACACTCATTTTACATTTGGAATAGAAATTTATGTAATATTATCATAAGTAAAGCAAAACAAAGAACATAAATCCACAACTGCAACACATACCAAGGCCAAAGAGCTAGTAGTCCTGTCTGCTTCAGATAGGTTTAAAACATTTGTTCAACAAATACAGGGCCACTTGGGTGGCTCAGTGTCTGACTCTTGGTTTCGGCTTAGGTCATGATCTCATGGTTCATGGGATGGAGCCTGGCTTTTGGCCCTGGGCTGATAAACATGGAGCCTGCTTGGGATCCCCCACCCCCTCTCAAAATAAAATAAATAAACTTAAAAAAACCACCAAAATACATATTGAGTGATTGTTAGGTGGCGGTGAGGGGGTGCTGTAAGTATGGACTACAAAAATTAAAATTCCCTGCTCTTAAGGAGTTTAGAGTCGATACATTTGGGAGACAGACATGCCACACATTGCCATAGCATGGTAGGATAAATGCCATAGTGGGGCATGAACAAGGGGCATTGGGAGGATGGAGGTTGGTGTGGCCTGATCTGCCTAGGGGAACTGGCAAGAGACAGATGCTTGGAGGCATTAATGCTTGAGCTGAGACCTAAAGGAGATGTGGATGTGTTGTGGAAGGAGAGCTTAAAAATGGTTCATGATGTCAAAAGCACAGTCTTCCTTGATTGTTCCCTCCCAGTGTTCTTGTAGGCCTTAGTTTCACACCTCTTTTTAAGGCCTTTCTAGCATGTATACCTACTGTAAGACCAAATGAACAAGTCCCCAAACATACTGTACTGTCTTGCTCCTGTTTTTTTGATATGCTATGCCTCTTACCTGGAAAGTCCTCTTCTACTGAATTTCTTAATTTTTACTTTGTCCATTAGATAAGGTGTATTAATGAACACGTTTTGTGGTTTTTGTGTTCTTCCCAGTTGTTCAGCTGGAAGAGATTTTTGAAGCTATGGAAATCAGCTGATATTTAAGATGAAATCTTTATTGTTTCTGCTTTCTCAGTAACTGTTGGTATTCCTTAGGGTTGGCTCCTTGACTTACTGAACTTTCTAAGATTCTTTCCTTAAGTAGTCTTGCTCACTCTATTGGCTTAAACTGTTACCTATATGCTGATGACTCTGAAATATCTACAGGATGAAGCTCTCTTGTGAGTTCCAAACTTGTAAATTTGACTAGCTACTGGCTATCTACATACAGATTTTCTACATTTAGGTTTTCCTCACATTCAAAAGGTCCAAAACAGAACCCATTTTCCCCATATACTTCTAACCTCTTCCATTCTGTGTCCCCTTCCACACAAAGTTAAAATCATCTCTTCTTGTAGTCTTGTAACAAATGTACTACCATATATCCAGTCATACTGGCTAATGAATATGTGCCGTTAGTCTTCTTTCTCTTTTTAAAAATTTCATTTGTTTATAAAAGTTTATTTATTTATTTTGAGAGAGACAGAGACAGTGTGAGTGGGGGAGGGGCAGAGAGAGATTGAGAGAGAGAGAGAGAGAGAGAGAGAGAGAGAGAGAGAGAGAATCCCAAGCAGGCTCCCTGCTGCCAGCACAGAATCCCATGTGGGGCTCGAACCCATGAAGCCGTGAGATCATGGCTTGAGCCGAAACCAAGAGTTGAACACTTCATTGACTGAGCCACCCAGGTGCCCTTCTTTTTTTCTTTCTTTTTTTTTTTTTTTTTTTTTTATTTTAATTCCAGTATAGTTAATATACAGTGTTACCTTAGTTTCAGGTGTACAGTTCAGTGATTCAAACTATTTTGTATGTTATTCCGTGCTCATGACTGAGCACTGTTTGTTTTTTTTTTTTTTAATTTTTAATGTTTATTTTTGAGAGAGAGAGCGCGTGAGCAGGGGAAGGGAAGAGAGAGAGGGAGACAGAATCTGAAGCAGACTCCAGGCTCTGAGCCGTCAGCACAGAGCCCGACTCAGGGCTTGAACTTATGAAACTGTGAGATCATGACCTGAGCTGAAGTTGGATGCTCAACCGACTGAGCCAGCCAGGTGCCCCATGATAAGTGTGCTCTTAATCCTCTTCACCAGTTTTACCCATCCTGCCTCTAACCTCCCCTCTGGTAATTATCAGTTTATATTCTCTATAGCTAATAGTCTGTTTTTGGTTTGTCTCTTTTGTTTTTCTTTGTTTCGTTTCTTGAATTCCACATATGAGTGAAATCATATGGTATTTGTCTTTCTCTGACTTATTTCACTTAGTATTTATACCCTCTAGATCTGCCCGTGTTGCATATGGCAAGATTTTATTTTTTTTTATGGCTAATATTCTATCGTGTATATATACCACATCTTCTTTATCCATTCATCTGTCAGTGGACACTTGATAATTTGGCTATTTTACATAATGCTGCAATAAACATAGTGGTGTGTGTATCCTTTTGGGTTAGTGTTTCTGTATTCTTTGGGTAAATAGTAGTGGAATTACTGGATCATATGGTAATTCGGTTTTTAATTTTTTGAAGAACCTCCATACTGTTTTTCACAGAGGTGCACCAGTTTGCATTCCCACCTTTTACTCCACATCCTTGCCAACACTTGTTTCTTGTGTTTTTGATTTAGCCATTCTGATAGATGTGAGGTGATATCTAATTGTGGTTATGATCTGCATTTCCCTGATGATCAGTGATGTCGAGCATCTTTTCAGGTGTCTGTTGGCCATTTCTGTGTCTTCTTTGCAAAATGTTCTGTTTTTTAATTGGATTACTTGGGTTTTTTTTGGTCTTGCATTGTGTAAGTTCTTTATACATTTTGTATACTGACCCTTTATTGACTAGGTCTTTGGAAATACCCCATTCAGTAGGTTGTCTTTTAGTTTTGTTTCCTCTGCTGTGCAGAAGCTTTTTGTTTTGATGTAGTGCTAATAGTTTATTTTTGCTTTTATTTCCCTTGCCTCAGGAGACATATCTAGAAAAATGTTGCTATGGCTGATATCAGAGAAAGTTCTACCTGTCCTGTCTTCTAGGACTTTTATGGTTTCAGGTCTTACATTTAAATCTTTAATCCATTTTAAGTTTATTTTTGTGTATGGTGTAAAAAAGTGGTTCAGTTTCATTCTTTAGCATGTAGCTGTCTGGTTTTCCTAATACCATTTGTTGAAGAGACCGTCTTTTTCCCATTGCATATTATTGTGCCCTTAGTCATTTCTTCTCCCTTATCCTTCATAGCCCCAATTAAATGTTTCTAAATATTTCTGGAATTCATCTCCCCATTCCTACTATTACCGCCTTAGTTCAGAGCCTGATCTCACCTGGACAACTGGTTTCTGTATCACCCATCTAGTAAACCTGTCTTACTCAGCAGCTACAACATCTATCCAGTAGGTGTATATGTCCACATTGTTCTCTTGCTTAAATCCCTTTATTGGCTCTAAAGTCTAAGCTCTTTACCATAACTGTTAGGCCTTCTGTGACCTGTGCCTATGTACTTCTGCTTGTAACTCTTCCTATGACTGGGAATACTGAGTAGCATGTAGTTCTTACAGATATCTTGCAATTTCACACCTTTGTTGACGCCGTTTTTCCTTTTATTCATCCCTCTGGGTTGGGTCCATCTCCCCTAAGAAACCTTTCAAAACCTTAAAGGTTGCTGTAAGTGCCCCCAATTTGTTCCCTTGGTCATCCAATACATGCTTATGTCATAATACTCTGTTTTAGGTAAATTGACTGTTTTTGTCTGCTCCTGTAAGTTTTTTGGTGGCAGGGACTGTATCCTAGTCATCTTTATAGTTTTAGTTTTTGGAGGGTACAAGTAGTGAGTGATTAGTTTTTGAACTGAATCTAGTAAGGATAGAGGACAAGCCAGGAGTATGATATTCTAATAAGGAGTAAGATACTATGTTGTTTTTAAAATTTTTTTAGAATGGAATTTAGAATTTAATTGGGTTGATAAAGGCTTTGGTGATGATGTTGGTGTATAGCTTAAGATTCAGAAGTAGAAGCAGCAAGAGGTTATATTCAGGAGTTGGCAAATGATTTCAGTAAAAAATATTTCAGGTTTGCGGGTCACATGCAGTCTCTATAATTTCTTCTTTTCCTTTTCCTCCTGTTCTTCCTTTCCCTCCCCATCTTCTTCCTGAAGCTCCTCCTCTTTTCTCCTCTTATGTTTCATTCAATTTTTTAAAAAATGTTTATTTTTGAGAGAGTGCAAGTGGGGTAGGGGCAGAGAGAGGGGGACAGAGGATCCGAAGCAGGCTCTGTGCTGACAGCATCGAGCCCAGTGTGGGGCTCAAACTCACAAACCATGAGTTCAGGACCTGAGCCGAAGTCAGATGCTCAACCAGCTGAGACACCCAGGTGCCCCATCTTCGTTTCATTCTTAACCCATAGGCTATCAAAAATCAAACTTTAGGTTGTAGAATATTGAAGATAAAAGAGACTAAAGCAAGTTCACATTTCTTATTTTATTTATTATAAAATTTAGTGTCGTGGGCAATTATGCATATCTTTAGTGTAGAGAACAATTATACAGAATCTTTTTTGTCAAACTGTTACTCTGTTTATCTAAGAGTTTAATGTTTTAATAAATGGACCATTGATCTCTGTATGAAGATGCTGTAAGAATGCTTTGGTTTATAAAGCTCCAATACAACTCCCTCTCCTTCCTCCATTTAAGCAGTTATCTGGGTCCTTTTAGAATATGCCTGTTTTTATAATGGTATAGATTGTGCTTTTTCTTAGATATGCACATTTTGAAAGAACTGTGACTGATAGATTTTTTATAGTAAACTTCAATTCTTGGCTGACTGAAGATTATGATCTTGATTTGCCTTGTGATCATGTCCTTCAAGGTTGACAGTTTCTGCTGATGCTCATATTTTCTAGCCTTTGTTTTAGAATTTTTTAACATATCCCAGTTTTCTAATGTGTCATCCTTGTTTTATTTTGAATTTATAGCAAAAATCTCTATAAGTATTGTTACACTATACTTCTGTAAACAGAATTATACTATTTTATTTAACCTATAGTGCATAGGTGTGTCATGTTGCATTATTTTAAGAATGAAGAAATCAAGACTCAAGAGGATAATTTGTCTCAGGTCTGAGAACTAGTAGGGGATGAGGATGGAAAGACAAAAGGGACCTAATAAGTTGTATATCAGGTAATATGCTGGGTATTTTTTCTCCCTTATATAATTTAATGATCACATTTACCTTGTGTAGGGTATTGTGCCTATTTTACAGAAGAGGAAACTAAAGCAACTGAGGTTTGTAGGGATTAAGTAGCTTGCATTTGGTTACATAGCTAATAAAAGCAGCTTGTATTAAAAACCTGATCTGGGGTGCCTGGGTGGCTCAGTTGGTTAAGCGTTGGACTCTTCATCTTGGCTCGGGTTACGATCTCACAGTTAGTGAGTTTGAGCCCCATATCCGGCTCTGGGCTGATGGCATGGAGCCTGCTTGGGATTCTTTTTCTCCTCTCTGACCTTCTCCTGTTTCTGCATGCGTGTGTGCATGTGTGTTCTCTCTCTCAAAATAAATAACCTTAAAAAAAAAAAATCCAGTCCCACATAGACATGTGGCTAGGAAAGGAAGGAATGTTTTAATTGCCTTTTTAGATAATTGTGGATATTCTTTTTTGAATATCAACACCAAAACTTGACAACTGTTAGTTTCTTTTTCTTTAAAAAAAATTTTTTTTTAAAGTAACCTCTACGCCTAATGTGGGGCTTGAATTCATGACCCCAAGACCAAGAGTCTCATGCTCTATTGACTGAGCCAACCAAGTGCCTGACAACTCTTAGTTTCATTTTTTAAAGTTTATTTGTTTATTTTGAGAGAGAGGGAGTCATGTGCCAGCAGGGGAAGGGCAGAGAGAGAGGTGAGAGAGAGAATATCAAACAGGTTCTGTGCTGTGCTGTCAGTATGGAGCCTGACGTGGGGCTGGATCTCACAAACTGTAAAATCATGACCTGAGATGAAATCAGGAGTTGGGCACTTAACCAACTGAGCCACCCAGGTGCCCCGACGACTCTTAGTTTCTTAAAGGTCCATTACATTATAGAAAATGAAACTATATCAGTGAGCTTTTTGTATTGTGTTACCTTAAAATCTGTTGGTCTGTTTTGTACTTTGAATGGATCTTCTACCCAGGCATGATTTTGTAGCATCATATATTGGTCATTTGCAAAATATTGGTTTACTGAGTTACATAGATCTTCTAAATGTTGTATTCTATTATGTAATGTCAAAAAATCACATTAGTTAATGTTACCACCAATCTTATCAGTCAATTCTTTTCTAATTTTTGCTTGTAAGCTCAAATTTTAGCAATGGCAACAAATAGTGACAGTTGTTTTCCATGAAGTGAGTCTCACATCATTCATTTTTGAAAAAATGCTGAACATCCAAGTCTGAATAATCATAGTTCATCTGCCAGTTGTTCTTTCAAGTAAAAACGGTGTTTCATGAAAAAAGCTGCTAGTTCAGCTTGAAACTTAATTGCACGAATGCTTTAATGTTTTTCTTTGAGACAATTCTTGTACTTTGGTATGCAGGAGAAGTACTTTATACTTCCAATTTCATCACAGAATATTAAACAGATGTGCAGTTAATGATTGAGATTAATAAAGTTAATCATTTTTGTGGCTTTATCAAGAGCATTCTTTTTTTTTTTATTTTTTTTATTATTTTTTTTATTTTTTTAAATTTTTTTTTTTTCAACGTTTTATTTTATTTTTGGGACAGAGAGAGACAGAGCATGAACGGGGGAGGGGCAGAGAGAGAGGGAGACACAGAATCAGAAACAGGCTCCAGGCTCTGAGCCATCAGCCCAGAGCCTGACGCGGGGCTCGAACTCCCGGACCGCGAGATCGTGACCTGGCTGAAGTCGGACGCTTAACCGACTGCGCCACCCAGGCGCCCCATATCAAGAGCATTCTTTAGTGAAACTGAAATTAGTTCTCTTTTTTGGCATGTTTATGAAGAATGGAAAGATACTATTACAGTCTGGTATCACTGCCTTCACTCAATACAGGATGGTATATTTTCATTTATTTGGATGATGATTGTGTTTCCAGGCTTTACTTATTTCTCATCAGAAGAATAGGTGGTTTTATTAAACCTTTACTAACAATACTGTTTTGAAAGCTAGCACTAGGGCAACTCGCTGGCTTAGTTGGAAGAATGTATGATTCTTGATCTTGGGGTCCTGAGTTCAAGCCCCACGTGAGGTGTGTAGAGATTACTTAAATAATGTAAAACTTAAAAAAAAAAAGCCAGCACGAATGCAGTTGGTTTTTACTTGGTTTAGTAGAACCAAAATACTTTAGAGTTGAACAGTTTCACAGGTTTGTCAGGATGTTAGAAAATCCCTGGGGTTGGTGCTTATTATTCACCACCTTGTGGTGAAGGAAAGGTATGAAATAGCCTTTAGAGAACTGTGCATAACTGTGTATAAAAGTGGTTCTCTAGGTATTTAGTCCTCGTACCCTTAACCTCTGGAGCATTTACAGTAGAAAAAGAAAAAAGATGTAGTTGAAGCCACTGCCAAGTAGTTTTGTTGCATAATGACTGGTTTTTCACTGTGATTGGGCAGTGGAGAACAGAGGAGGTGGGTTAGACAAGTTGTAGTACTGAGCATCATTTAACCTTTCTGCCAGCACACTTAAACTGCCTGGAGCCTCAGTTCTGAAGGGAGGAGAATGAACATTCATTGTGTGTCTACGTTGTGCTAGTCCTTTATGTTTTTTAATCTTATTTATACTCACAGTTATCCTGTAGGATGGTCACGGTTATTTTATACAAGAGAAAACTTAGGCTGAGAGATGTAGAGTCTGCTCAGACCCACCAGCCGGTAGGTAACTAGGGTGGAATTTAGCCCCAGACTTTTCTGTCTCCATGGCCTATGAGAGCTCTTTCCTACATGCTGTTCTGTCTTCCATGGGCAATGTCTCTGTGATTATTTGTGTATCCTTGATACCTGGAACCTAGTGGAGCTTAGTACATTTTTGTTTAATAAATGAATCTGTGATAAATGAGTGAACCAGTTTTTACAGAGTAGGACATAACCTAGCTCCTCTGGGCTACTGTGTAGATTAGTGCTACAAAGTTTGCACACTAGATTCTCATCACCATTTGCTGTGGGGGAAACGGTCAACCTTCTTAGTGATAAACTATGAAACTATTTAAGTAATTTGGATATTTAGGAATTAAAGAGATCTAATGGGATGAATTTTCGTTACATTGTTAATGATCTCTTCAGAAATAAGGTAATACATCTTTTTTACCCTTGTTTTCCTCCTTATTAGCTATGAGACCTTGGACAAGTTACTTCACTTTTCTGTGCCTCATTTTTTTAATCTTTAAAAGGGGAAGGGCAGTAATAATAGTACATAATTCCTGGATAGTTGTGAGGATTGAATGAAATAATTCATATGAAGAACTTAACACAGTGTTTAGCATATATTAAGAAATGCTAGCCATTATTCATATCTTTCTAGAATGAAGTATGGGATTAAAAACTTTTTTTTAATGTTTATTTATTTTTGAGAGAGAGAGTGTGAGTAGGGGAGGGGCAGAGAGAGAGAGGGACACATAGAATCTGAAGCAGGTCCAGGCCCTGAGCCGTCACCACAGAAGCCAATGCAGGGCTCAAACCCACAAACTGAGATCGTGACCTGAGCCGAAGTCGGATGCTTAACCAACTGAACCACTCATTGTTTGCCTCTCCTCCCACCTTATATATTTCATCTCTAGTACTAATAAAGTATACATTGTACTGTGTTTGCATTTCTCCAGATGCGCCATGCCTCTTGTTTCAGTCTTTGCACATCCTCCTCTCTGGGCCTGGACATCTTAATTGGTGTAACTCCTACTTGGCCTTTGAGACTCAGCTTAGGAGTTAACCTTTTCTGGAAAACTTTCCTTGGCTTTTCTCAGATTGGGATTGGGTGCCCCATCTCTGGGGTGCCCTGATTGTAATGATCTGTTTATTTATTGTTTATTGATTTCCTCCACTTGCAGGGAGCAGGGATTGTATCTGATCACCCTTTTTCCCAAGGGCCTATTTTTGGCCCTTGAGGAAAAGGGGATCAGTAAGGTCTTGTTGATTGAATCCCTAGTGTCAGGCTAATCTGTTAGCAGCTGTACTTTCCCAACCAGCCACAGTTACTCCGTATTGTTCTAGACTGAGTTTTTGTGGAATGGCTTTTCTGCTGTTTTCTGTTGTCCTCCGCCCCCCTCCCCCATGTTACCTCTGCTACACTTCAGTCCACTCTGATGCAGCTTTCATCTATTTTTGCTCATAGTTGGGGTAGTGGAGCTGTATATGCAGTAGACCTGTAGATACTCAGAACTTGATTTGTGACAGATCTTAGAATCTCATTTGGAATGAATGAAGGTTATATTGGTAAATGAAGAAGTTTGGACCTTTTGTTTGCTTTTCTGTTGGTTCTATTCTCTACTTCCAAGTTTCTTTTTTTAACTTTTTAAAAAAGTTTATTTTTTCCGATTCTGTGTCTCCCTCTCTCTCTGCCCCTCCCCCGTTCATGCTCTGTCTCTCTCTGTCCCAAAAATAAATAAACGTTGAAAAAAAAAAATTTTATAAAAAAAAAAAAAGGGGGGGCACCTGGGTGGCGCAGTCGGTTAAGCGTCCGACTTCAGCCAGGTCACGATCTCGCGGTCCGGGAGTTCGAGCCCCGCATCGGGCTCTGGGCTGATGGCTCAGAGCCTGGAGCCTGTTTCCGATTCTGTGTCTCCCTCTCTCTCTGCCCCTCCCCCGTTCATGCTCTGTCTCTCTCTGTCCCAAAAATAAATAAACGTTGAAAAAAAAATTTTTTTTAAAAAGTTTATTTTGAGAGAGAGAGAGAGAGTATGTGAGCCAGCACTCATGAGTTGGGAAGGAGGAAGTCATGAGATCGTGATGCTTGATCATGATCAAGAGTTGACACTTAACCGACTGAGCCACCCAGGTGCCCCCTTCTTTTATTAAGTTTTTGGTCAATTTTAACTTTCAGATAACATAGAATGAATGCTATAAAACTAAATTTGATCAGTACTCAACTTGTGCATTTGATTTTTTGACCCTAAATATTGGATTTGACTTATTAGTTTTGGTGGTAGAGACTTTAGGAAATGTGGGGTTTTTTTGTCTACCCTGTTAAGCACTTAGTGGTCCCTGACAGGTGATTTAAATTACGGCTTCCAAAAAAGGTTTTGCTAGAGTCTTAGTAGCACATAAAAATAATCATTTATGTATGTGTTCACTTAGTTAACATGGATGTCACGCTCTGTGCTAGGTTGGTTCTGATGATACACAGAGATGAGTAGGATGTGGTCTCTGTCTCCAAGTAGCTCCCGGGCACAAGGAAGCAGGTATAAACAAATACATTACATTCAGTATCTCATAGATGCTGTAAAATAACAAGCAGAGAGGGGGGTTGTTAATACCTTTTTCAGGGAAGAGTTCTTGGAGGAGTAAACACATGAGCTTATTTCTGAAAGAAGACTGGGTCTGGTGTGTGGAAGATTCTGGATGTAGAGTCAGAAGACCTAGGTTTGAACTCCAGCTTAGCCACTTACTAGCTCTCTGATTTGGAGAAAGTTGTTTAAGTACTCTGAATTTCAGTTTTTTCCCCTGTAAAATGAGAATAATCACATCCATATCTACTTTTGAAAGTTGCAAGGATTTAATACATGTGAAAGAACTTCATAAATGTTCTATACAAATATTATATCCTGGTTTTTGTATTTTATTCAATGATAATAGTATTTTGGCAGATTGGAGCATCAGTTTTCTTACCCAGTCCAGAAATAAGTAAGAAAAAGACTGCATATATTAGTGTGTCATTTTTGAAGTACTAACACTATTGGCATCATGAATTAGGGCAAAGAAGTTTTTTTTTTTAATTTTTTTTTAACGTTTATTTATTTTTGAGACAGAGAGAGACAGAGCATGAACGGGGGAGGGGCAGAGAGAGAGGGAGACACAGAATCGGAAGCAGGCTCCAGGCTCTGAGCCATCAGTAGGGCAGAGAGTTTTAAGTCTAGTCCATGAAACTGGGGTTCTGTGATATTATGGAAGATGCTCTTAAGATGTTTAAGGTGTGGTGTCTGAAAAAATATTGAATGTGGTTCTGAATGGCGTGGATGGCAACAAGCCAAAGTGGAAAGAGTTCTATTTCTTGTCAGGAGACTTATGTCTGTGTTACCTTTGGAGTTTATTTAAATTTCAGAATTGCATTTTCCTCATCAGTAAAGCAGAGAAAAATAGTAGTTACTTGCAGACTGAGAATTAGGGATAAATTGAATAAAGTAAACACTAGCCTTAATCAGTTAAAAGTTTAATTTGTAAAATATGTTTTTAAGTTTCTTTTTGGGGCTCCTGGGTGGCTCAGTCAGTTGAGTGCCTGATTCTTGGTTTCTCCTCAGGTCATGATCTTATGGTTCCCGGGATTGAGCCCTACATCGAGCTCTGTCTGCACTATCAGCATGGGTCCTGCTTGAGATTCTCTCTCTCCCTTTCTTTCTGCCCCTCCTCTGTATGCTCTCTCTCTCTTTCAAAAATAAATAAACATTAAAAAAATTTTCCTTTTAATATAATACTTTTTTAGAAAACCTTTAAAGAATCGAGGGGGCTTTCTATCATTTAAAGTATGCTAACACTATAGTATTTTATTCCTTCTTCAAGTTTATTACCTCAAGTAATTTTTAAGGTTTAAATCCCAGCTCTGGCACTTACTGGCTTTGTGACCTTCAGAGTTACTTAATCTTTCTATAACTTGTTTCATCAATCTTTGAGATGGAAACATAGTGGTATTTACAGTATATAGGTTTTAGGATTAAATGAGGTAATTAGATAAAGTGCTTAGTTTGGTGTTTGGCATATAATTAACAATTTCAATAAATTATAGTATTGTTATTATTACTTTCATTTTGTAAGTGAGGAACTGGGTGGATATTTAGCAACCTGACTAGATTCACTTGTAAGAACCAGAGATGGGAGTTAGTCCAGGTTGGGTAACACCAAAGCCTTCACTCTTTATCCTTTTATCAGGCTATGTTTTGTAATTAATATTTTATTTATATAGAAATGTATTATGGAGTGCCGTCGAGTGTTTGGAAAAAACCTGTTACTCTTAAAACTGTTTTTCAGTGATGTTTTACTAATAGTTTGTATAAACTCCAAACTAAATTGGTTAGGGAAAGAATTCCTTGGCCTGACTTCCCTGAGATCAGACACAATTTAAGGGTAGATACTCTGGTTAGTAAAACTTGATCAGTGGTTAGTAAAAAGAACAGTGTATTTTTTTCCTTCCTAAACACCTTTATTGAGGTAAAATTGACAGTGAATGACAGAAATTTAATACATTCTGCTAAGTTTTGACATATATATACCTGTGAAACCATCATCATAATTCAGATAGTGAATATATCCATCACCTCCCAAAAGTTTCCTGGCACCCTTGTGTAATCCCTTCCTCTTGCTTTCCCTGATCCCCCATCCAAGCACCCGTTGATCTGCTTTCTGTTACTATAGTTTAAACATGGTCTTGGAGTCAGACCCAGTTAGGGTTCAGATCCCTCATCTGCCACTGTACTATTTGGTCATCTTTGGAGATGTCATATCATCTCTCAGCCTAGTTTACTCATCTGTAAAATAGGAATTCTATCACCTGTCCAAAGGACCATGAGGAAGCTAGGAATAGTGTGTAGAAAGAGCCTAGCATGGTGCCTGACACATAGCAGCCCTTCAGTCACTGGAAGTCAGTATTATCAGCCCAGCTTTCAGTTAGTGGTCCAGAGTACATTTAGGAGTTCAGAGTTCCAAAATGCTTTAATATCACCTTAAATCTTGTTGTCCTTTCCCACTGAATGAGCTTTTAACAGGAACGTTTAGATTTAGGTAACTTGAGGCCCTAAAGGGCTTTTGATACTCTGTCCTTCCCTCCTCCATGCCCAGTGTTCCACATGTTATTATGAACAGATGTTCTTCATAAATAAGCAAAGAATGCCACAGCAGATTTTTGAGTTCTTGATGCCTGTGTTTAAGTCTGGCATTGTGGTAAGTTGTATGAGCAATGAGCTTGTAGTCAAGAGTTCTGAGTTCTAGTTTCCATGCTGCTTTGGGCAAATCATAAAATCTTTCTGAGCCTCACATATAAAATTTTGTCACATGTAAAGTTGGGAAGGATCATATCACACAAATTTGTTGAGAGGATTAGAGGAGAATTTTGAAAGTGAATTGTATGATGAAGTCTTGGTTCATATGCATTGTCCCATGACTACCTTGTATCGTTAGAACTTTGTAAAAGCCTCAGGTAGCACTTAAATGTGATGTCTTAACACTCCTTTTTTCCAAAAAATGTATTTTATAAGGTTCTACAGGTAGCACAAAAAAGCAAAAACCAAAGGTTGAAAGTGCTTAGAATTTAAAGTCAATTTAAAGTCAGAGAACCTTAAGTTCAAATTTTCCATTAGTAGCTTTGTGACCTTGGGCAAGTTATTTAATTTCTCTAAGCTTAAAATTCTCACCTGTCAATAAGGGATATCTAGTCTGCCTCAGAGGGTTGTTGTGAGGATTATAGGTAATGTGTGCAGTGGTTGGCATATAGCAGATACCTTGTGATGCTAGTTCCTTCCGTTTCCAAAATTGGTAGATTTGTGGAGTTTAAGTGAGCTATTACTGAAAGGATTACTTTGCCTTCCTCATTCTCTGCTGCAGTTTGGCTCAGGATAGGTGTTAGCTAGCATCTCAGATTTTTCATTTAAGTATTAAAATGAAGTTTGAAGTTTATGATGCTAGCGGTTATTATAAAGGGATTTTTTTTCTAATAATGGGAGGAGCCAATTCTATACTTTTGTACTTTCTCATTAATTCTCATTGCTGTTGCTGGGGATGCTTTGTGTTGTGGGAGCCAGGGAAACCAGGGGCTATTTTCTTGTTTCTTCTGTTTGTGTTTATTTGGGTTGGAGAATTGTCTAAACGTTTCTTAGTCAAAAAAGTGCATTTGCTTAGTTCAGATTCTTCCTCCTGGGCGAGCCCAGGAATGACCTACTGGGGTAAAAACAAATAGGAAAATATGTGGATAACTGGTGAGTTCTGCTTGTAAAGTTGTCATGGTCTTTGAGTTTGGGGCAGTGGTGAAAAGAGTTGATTCTCTGTTCCCCTCTTCCCCTTCCAAGCGTTTATAGCCCAACACAAAGGGAGCTTTAAGATGGAGGTCTGCATTGTAATTTCCTAGAAATTGCTGCTTCTGGTAACCGCTCATTCAGTTTGCACCTCTTTGCTGCAGTGGATGAAACAATGGGGACAATAAAGCCATTTATCTGATAGCTGTAGCCTCAATGGGATGTTTGTTTTAATAATGGTATAATTTGCAGGGCTCATAAATTGTGATTTTATTCTCATGGAAATAACTGCCCGGTGGTATTTGGATTTTCAGGTCTCCTGTTGTGGATAATTTCACTAACATTCTGGCTGACAATTCCCTTTATTCCAGACTTCGTTTTAGATTGTTCAGGCTGGTTGGGTAATTAGCCCAGTGCAGAGCCAATTTTCTTTAGTTTGGGGCTGGCAGGTGGTTACTAGGTAACTAGAGGATCTTCTGAGCAGGGAAGAAATTCTGCTTAGGGATTCAAGGGAAAAATAGCTGAATTTGATTTTGATTGTCATCTGGGATTTGTTTTTGAAGGTTTTGTGTATTTAATAACAAAATATCTAGATGAAAATAAAAAATTTAAATTATCTGAATGTTTATTTTCCATGCTACCAAACATTCCATTATTTTTGGAAAAATCGTACGTTTGAGTTTTTAATTTTCATCTACACGTTTTTGCTGGAAATACATCCACAGAGGGCAAAGGATGATAATAGCTACTGCATGCTAGACATTGCCCCTAGGTGTTTTAAATACATTATCTCTAAATCTTAATTAGAATACTGAGAGGTAGGTATTGTTTCTGTTTCACTTATGCAGAAAGTTAAATTCAGAGAAGTAATCAAATTAAGGTATCTCAGCCAATATGTGGCAGGCAGTTTATCAGATTCAAAACTCCTGCAAGGTTTTTAATTGTAGTAGAAGACATTCTGAAGAGACATTGAAGTTTGTATTAAACTCTTAGATATTACAGCGATTGGCTCAGTATTACATGAATTAGTACCTACCATCAGATATACATATATGATTGTTCTTCCTGTCTTCTAATCTTTTTTTAAAAAAATTTTTAATGTTTATTTAATTTTGAAAGAGCTACCGATAGAGACAGAATCCAAAGCAGGCTCCAGGCTCTGAATTGTCAGCACAGAACCTGTTTTAGGGGTTGAAACCATGAACTGCAAGATCATGACCTGAGCCGAAGTCAGATGCTTAATCGACTGCACGCCCATGCGCCCTTCCAATCTTTTTTTTTTTTTTAATTTATTTATTTTGAGAGAGAGAGTGTGTATGTGCACACAAGCGGGGGAGGGGTAGAGAGAGAGAAAGGGAGGGAGAGAATCCCAAGCAGGCTCCATGTTGTCAGCATAGAGTCCAACGTGGGGCTCAATCTCACGAACTGAGATCGTGACCTGAGCTGAAACCAAGAGTCAGACACTCAACAGACTGAGCCACCCAGGCACATCCCTGTCATCTAATCTTGTATTACATAAGTAAGGTACATGGAGTATTTTGATTATCTTACCAAAATTAAAGGCCCTCCAAACATACACTGTTTTAAGAATGCTTTAAAAGGTACCAAAGTATATAATAATCTCTGGTTTCAAATAACCTCACACTTGGAGTTTGGGGACTGGGCTTTTAAGTCTTGGCACTACCACTTATTGGGTGATCTTGGATAAAGCTCTTAACCCTCATTGGCTAACCCTTAGCCCTTGGGTAAGGGCTCATTTTGCTCATTTGCAAAATAGGGATATGATACCCATTTACTAGGAATACTGGTGTTAATGTATGTGATAGTGCCCAGTATATGCCTATGACATAGTAGAGGCTAAATAAACATTGATTTTCTTTCTTTAGACTTAACTCTAGTAGTTTCGAACTACTAGAATAATTTGATGTTTCTTTTATCATTGGCCATAAGAGTTATTAAAGGATGGCCAACTTCTAGTGCCACTGTGTTACATTTCTTGTTGAAACTGTTAAATTGACAGAGTTCATTTTTCTCAAGGAACTTGCTGCCCAAACTAGGTAATTTGTTTAAGGGACAGCTGGCTCACTATTTATACTCTCTTGGTCCAGAGGGTGAGTGCATATATGGTAAGGGCATTGGATTTGTGATCATACAAACTTGTTGAAGTTCCAGCTTTGCTGCTTACTAGCTGAGTTTCTTAGGACAGCTGACTTTCTCTGGCTATGACTTGGGATAGGGATAATAATAGCTGGCCTTCTCATATGTTGTGAGGATCAAATGAGATAATAGATGCAAAAAAGTCTTTTAAATTAAAAAATGCTAGGTGAGGTAGTAATTATGTGACTTTCATAGGTAGATTAGGTGGGGCTTAGTGAGAATTCACCACCATTTTAAGAGATAAATTTAATTTATTTAATTATTTTTTAAATTTAAATTTTAGTTAACATATAGTGCAATATTGGTTTTAAGAGTAGAATTCAGTGATTCATCACTTACATACAACACCCATTGCTCATCACAAATGCCCTCCTTAATACCCATCACCCATCTAGCCCATCTCCCACCCACCTCCCTCCTTCATCCCTCAGTTTGCTCTTTATTGCGGTTTGCTCTTTATTGTTAAGAGTTTAAGAGAAATTTTAAATTTCACTTGAACTGTATAAAGGAAATGTTTTGATGAGTTTTGTGTTAGCTCTTGGGACAATTGAAGAGAAGAGGCCAGAATGAGGTCCTTGGGCAGGAAGTATTGGGTGAATGAATGTAAGAATGGGGTGGGAGTAGGAGTACAGCTTATGGCCAGCCAAGAGTATTTAGGGAAGAACGTAGTTATGAGGTTCAGATCTTGGTCTAATCTTGATCCCTAGGGCAAGGAAGAGGGAGGCTCCTTGATTAGAAAATCTTAGAATGCTAGGCATTGTGTGGAGAATCGATTGAAAGAGTAAGGATGGTGGTAACAGCTGTAGCCTCTCTCCTGAGGACACTCAAGTTGAAATCCCAGTTTTATGTCTTCTAGGAATATGTACAGAAGATTTTGTTTCATTTCCAGCTCTCCCTACCTCCCAACAGCTAAGTGTGTCCATGTTTGGGGGGCAAGTTCCAAGTGAATCTTGTGCTTATTACATAAATCAGTTGGTGGCTCTCAGGTGAGCACATTGGCATATTTTCATTTAAAGAGGTGCAGGTGGCTGGCAAGTGGGGGATCTGCTTTCACAGACTAGAAAGCTTAATTTTATGCAGTCATATTCAGGTTATCTCTTCCCTGAAAATTGGTTCTGTTTACAGCATTTCAGTAATGCAGATGATATTTTTCCTAAGTGGAACATCAACCAAAATTTTTTTTTTTTTTTTTTTTTAAATTTTTTTTTTTTCAACGTTTATTTATTTTTGGGACAGAGAGAGACAGAGCATGAACGGGGGAGGGGCAGAGAGAGAGGGAGACACAGAATCGGAAACAGGTTCCAGGCTCTGAGCCATCAGCCCAGAGCCCGACGCGGGGCTCGAACTCACGGACCGCGAGATCGTGACCTGGCTGAAGTCGGACGCTTAACCGACTGCGCCACCCAGGCGCCCCGACCAAAATTTTTAATGTGTTTAATTATTGATGTATCTGAATGCTGCAGTGTGTTGGTTAAAGATTTTTTTCATACGAAGAAAGCCTTTTGGCCCTGGATTTTGGTGCTGCACCAGTTTTATTCATTTTTCTTTCAGGGGCATGTCAGTTTTTCTTTGCTACAAATGATTGTGTTATGTTGTCTGGAGCATTGCCTTTTTTGTTGGGTATTGGGATAGACTATTTGTTGTATAGGATAGTTTCAAAGTCTCCATTTTATTTGATGATAACACATTTAGACTTCTTTCTTCTGTCCTCTTTGTCTGCTAGTATGAAGATGTTGCAGTGATTAGGCAGGAGATGGATCTCCATAGGCCCCCAACACTCAGAATCAGTGTGATTTGCTTTATCATATTAACTTCATATATAATAATGTCAACTGATATTTGCATAATTATGTTTGTAGTTTCTGTTATTTAATATTTTTCTTTTTACTCACCTGTTTCTTGCACTAAACTGGTAGCTCTTTTCGGGCAGGACCATGTATTTCTTCATCTTGTATTCACTGTGTCCACAGATCTAATAATGATGATGATGGTAGCTAACACTGTGCTATATGTATGTCAGGCATTGTGCCAAGTGCAATATTTTTTTAATCCTCATTATCCCCATTTTATTGAAGGGAAAACTAAGACTCAAGTAATTTACTCAGTCTCACAACTAACAAAGGGATGCATCTGTGATTAGAAGTCAAGCAGTCTGACTTCAGAGTCTACATACTTAACCCCTGTACTATATCTTCTCAGAAACAGCTTGTAAGGATATATGGGCATATGTAAAATATATTCTCTATCTTATTTGAGCCTTAAAACTCTGTGAAGTGGGTATGATGCTGCATCATTTTATAGGTAGGGAAAAGTGAAGTGAATCAGTTAATATAGGTCATACATTTGTTGAGTGTCAGAATCTGGACTCCAGATCCCATGTCTCCTGACTCCCAACTCCTATATTTTTTTCCCCTCAATCATTCTGTTGCTGTTGGTTATAGCTACACATCTGTTTTCTTAGGAATGCACAGTAATCTTTTTAGATAGGGAAAATAGATTCCTTTACCTAGACTCACGGAAGATAAGAGGCAGCCTTAAAAAAAAAAAAAAATCTTTCTGTGTGCTTTTCTTTTTTAAATCCAAGGAGCAAAATTCCCTGGTAGATAGACTGTTAGAGCTCCTTGACAATTCTGGATAGACATAGACATAGACAATTCTGACCTAGACAATTCTGTGTGTGTGTGTGTGTGTGTGTGTGTGTGTGTGTGAAAGAGAGAGGAGAGAGCGAGAAAGAGAGAGAGACGGAGGGAGGGGAGAGAGAGAGAGAGAGAGAGAGAAGGCCTTTGTTTTCCTAGTAGCTGGCACAGAACATATTTTCTGTAAAGGTTGCTGAATGCATGATTGCAAGAGTTTATGCTAATCCACAGTATTATTAAAGAGTGATGATGCTAAAATTGCTACTTTACTTTTGTATCTTATATGCTTTCTCCTGATTGGTTCATTCTTGGTCACTATTTGATTCTGTTTGAGAATTACAGTAACACTAATTATAGTGGCATTTAATATAGTTGAGCCAGTATAAGTTACCTGTCTATAATAAAGTCTTCACATGAGAGAGAGATTCCAGTTACGCATTTGTAAATCCTTAAAGAAGCAATTTTTCTGGTGTTGTGTGAACTTAATTGTGCTGGACCCTTGATTGCCTTGTCAGGTTTTTTTTTTTTTTTTTTTTTTTCTTTTCCTTTTCTCTTGTATTTCTATGAAGAGGATGTGACAGTGGCAAATTAATTTCCAGTATATATTTTTTTACGTTTGCATCTTACATTGAAGTGATGCTATATTGTGACTTCTCTTATTTTACCTTGAAATATAGACATTAAAATAATAGTAGGCTAACTCAGTAGTATATCATTAGAAGATTTAAAAACTCCGGAACTTCCTAGGGCTGGAAGAGATCATCATCTGCCCACTCTCCCTCTCTCCTATATTATAGATAAGGAACTGGAAGCCCAGGGAAGTCCGTTGATTTGTTTAAGGTCATATAGTTTGACAGCGGAGAACATGAGGCTAGCTAGAACCTAGGTTTCTGTACTTTTGCACAGCATGCTCTTTTTCCTTTGAAAGCTATTTCTTTCTTACTTTGGCAGTTTTGAAGTCAGATATTGCCCTAAAGGTGATGTCACATGGCCACAGTTACAAGCTAAAGTGTTTGGGCTCATGTGTCCTGCAAATAAATAGTGTGGCTTTTGATATGAACATCCTAATAGTAACAAACAGATCAAGGAACTAGTTCCATGAATAGCCTCCTTCCAGGTCCTTGGGAAGAAACCGGTTTTGTTTCATTTAGCTTCTAGGCAATATCACATTCAAATAGTCATGTCATAGCCTAGCTACTTGGTTTCCCAGGTACATTGCCCTGAATTATTTTTAGGTATGATTGTAGTTCAGAATGTTTGAGAATTCCTAAGTCTCTCTTCTTCTTTTTGACTGACGTGGTTGTTATGTTCATTTAAGTTAACCCTCACCTAGGAATGTCATAATTGACTCCGTCGTTCCAGATTGTAGATCTGAGAGTCAGATAATAATCTACATATTACTGGATTTTTTTAAGAGTCGTTTTAATGTAGAAACTGTATGAGATCAAAAACTAGAACTGTCAGTCTTGATTAGTTGGCTACAGGCCTGGTATTGCTCTGTCACTTGGCATACATCAACTCTTTTCTCACTTTATGTCATGAGTGCACATATGCATGTACTCCGGAATGTTCCTCTTTCCAGTGTTGAAGGTACTACCGATACCTAAGTAGATTTTTAGGGCCTTGAAATTTGTCTTGCATAGTTTTCTTATAGGTTTTACAAGCTCAGGAGGGTATATAGAGTACAGGGTAGTTGCTGAAACAGACTCAAATATTGAGTGGGTCAAACAAGATAGACGTTTACCTATTATATAATAGTTAAGAGATAGGTCTGTTATGACCAGGAAGGGCAGAAGTTCTCCTCCATGAAATCATCCAGGGATCCAGAATACTTTTATCTATGTTTTTAAGTTATTTTTTTAAAGATTTATTTTATTATTTTTTTTTTTTTTAATTTTTTTTTTTTCAACGTTTATTTATTTTTGGGACAGAGAGAGACAGAGCATGAACGGGGGAGGGGCAGAGAGAGAGGGAGACACAGAATCGGAAACAGGCTCCAGGCTCCGAGCCATCAGCCCAGAGCCTGACGCGGGGCTCGAACTCATGGACCGCGAGATCGTGACCTGGCTGAAGTCGGACGCTTAACCGACTGCGCCACCCAGGCGCCCCTAAAGATTTATTTTTAAGTAATCTCTACACTCAACGTGGGGCTTGAACTTGCAACCCTGAGACCAAGAGTTGTGTGCTCTACTGACTGAGCCAGCTGGGCACCCCAGAATACTTTTATCTTGTTGTACTTCCAAGATGATGTCTTCATCAGAGGGCAAGCTTAAGACAGCTTATTAGCACTTCCACCTTCTAGCTCATGAGAAGAGAGAAAAGAGGGCACATAGCTGCCTTTAAAAAAGAGCTGGAAGTTTCATACATCACTTCTACTGGCATCTCATTCATTGTACTTAGAAGCATGGTATACACAGTTGTAAGTAACATTGAGAAATGTTTCCATTTAGTTTCCATTTAGTTGCATGCCTCAACTAAATCTTGGCATAAAGTGGAGGTAAGGGAGTGTCTTGCTTTTAGCAAGAAAGAAAAGATGGATACTATTAGCAGTCTCTTCCACAGAGTCAAAGTAGAAGGTAATAATAATTGTGCCCTTTCCCCATCCATTATTCTATTTAATCCTCACCACAGCCTTTGAGGTATTTCATATTATAACCATTTTGTTAATTGGGAAACTGATTTTGAAGTATTAAGTGATGGGCTTAAAATCACATGATTGGCTTAAAACTGGACTTAACTGCCTTTGTGCCCAAACGCTCTTCCCTTGTGTTTATCTTAGTGAATGACATCGCCATTCAGTCACCCAAACTAGAAATTTTGGATTTCCTTATCTTCCTGTACTTCCCATATCTACACTAAGCTTTGTGGGTAGTATCACCTTTACATTTCTCAAATTTATACCTTTCTCTCCATTTCCAAAGCTGTTTCCTCAGTTCAGACTTTTAGCATCTCTTGCCCAGATAGTAGTGTCTATTTTTCCTCTACTGTCAGGGTCACCTTCAGTGACCTCCCTCCTTTCAGCCTCACTCTGCCAAACCACTTGGCCTTCCCAGGGTTTACCATATACTGTTACATTGCCAAAGCTTTACTCATTCTGTTTGTTCTGCTCAAATGGTCCTTCTTCTTTTCTCAACTTGGCAAACACAGCCTAGTTTTATTTTTAAAAATCTAGTACCAACATCACTTCCTCTATAAAGCTGTTGCTCTCTTTTCTAGGTGGAATTGACTGTTTTCTCTTCATGCTTCTCCCTCGTTGATGCCTGTCATAAAACTTACTGTAATGCTTTATTGTACTAATTTATAATTTGTCTTCTTATACCATCAGCACTCAATATTCTGACTGGTTGAGAGCAGCTACTCAATAATTGTTTGAATGAATGGAGTATGTGACAGACTGGTACTTGAATCCAAATCCTGTGTTTTTCTGATCATAATGACTCATTCAATGTGTGTACATATTTCTCGGGAGTTGTTTCCCAACACCACATTTGGAGATCTGACCTTCAGGGAACTCTTTTCTTTGGCAGTCAAGAGTAACCCTGCTAGAAAAGGGCTGTTTCAACAAATGGGTGCTTTTGTGGTAGCCTCATCACCCTGTCATGTGTTGAGAATTTACATAAATGGTTTAATTTGTAAGAGTCAATCTCTTTGAAAGGTCACACTTGGACCTTGGAATAATCAAAGTTGTGAGAAAATTATTTTTCTGTTTGGATTTTGGGCATGTGCTTAATTTGGCTTTTATGCAGGTGCTGTTAAAAGCTTTCTGTGTAATGTGCAAAATAAATGTTGGATGTTTGACTTTAGCTTTTATTGATCAAATCAAGAGACAAAGGAGGTTTACTATTCATTTTGGAGAAAAGGTAGGCAAACTAGAAAAAAAAATGTACCCCCTTAAAGATGGTTTTGTTCTGTAGGTTATTTACAAAGTACATGAAAATGAAAAAGGAATAGCTTCAATTTACAATAGGTACAATGTAGGGAAACTTGGTGACATCTTAGTGATGAGTGTAAATTTAGCTTGGTCATTATCATTTCTGATCACTGAAACTCCCTTATTGTGGATTTAAACCATCTGTTTTGGTGTTAATCCTTTAAAACTCGGTGGATGTTAATGTGATAAAGGGCAATAAAGCTTGAAGTATGGCAGTCATTTGGTCTGGTTTACTTTTCAACTAATTGCATGCAAACTAAGTATCTTTGGAAAAAGGAAAGTGGGGATTAATGCTGTAGTCAACTATTTTGATCTCAGCTTGAGCCCTGCACACCTGTCACTGGCTTGTGGAAGTTTTCCTCCGTAATTAAGAGCTTCTCCCTCATATTATTACTTAATTGGATGCCACAAGAGCCTGGCGAAACAGTGGAATCCTCTTAATTGCATACCAGCTCTTAAAACAAATCACCAATGTTTAGTGTGGCATTGTTTTTATAAGCCTTCCCTGGAAACAGTTTTGTCTTTTTCAAGTTCATATGTTTTGTTTAAACTTTTTTGTTCTAATTAAAAACATTTTTTTGGTACGATTTTATTTTTAATCTCTACACCCATCATGGGGCTCAAACTTATAGCCTGGAGATCGAGTCACATGCACCACCCACTGAACCAATTGGGTGCCCCTGAGTCCCTATGTTTTGAAGCATTGAGGCTTTTGCTTTTTATAAAAGTAAGAGTTATATAAGACTTTGAAACATTTTCCACAAAGAATTAAAGAACATAATAACCGACATTTACACAGTGCTTTTCAATTGACCAAGTGCTTTCCCTTGCTTTATATATATTTTTTCCTATGATAGCTCCATGAAGGGAGATGGTACACTCATATTTCCTGTTTGACAGGTGAGGAAACCGAGGGTCAGAAAAGTGGCTTGCCCCAAGGTTACACAATTAGTAAGTGATGGAGATCGAAGCAGATCCCAAACCCTGCCTCCTTTCTGGTCCATCATGCTGTCTCAAAAAACATAAACTGTATGTGTGGAGATGTCAGTTTTATGGGGCTTTTATCTTGTTTTGTCATATGATAATGTGGCCTCAGCTTAGTGTGTTTGGTACTTCTGTCTTTGAACTTTCGATCCTTACACATGCAGTGGAAAAGAGGCGGTATGGTAGGAGGTGGCAAAGCTAAAGTGCTGGGAAATGACAGACTGTCTAGCTCTGGGTTTGGGTCATGACTGCATCTAACTGAACGTCTTTCAGTAGGGTTGGCAGGGTCTTTGTGGTTTTGCTGCTTGTGCAGACAGGGCCTTTTCAGTGTATTTAAATACTGAGCAGTTACAGTAGCTGGTTTAAATGAGCTTCTGTGGCAGTCACCCCCATTGATACCCCACTACCATCTTCCTCTCATACCATTAGGACCTAGTGGTGGGAAGATTCCTGAGGGGAATCAGGAAATCTTGGTTCTACTGTTGTAGCTGGGTGATTTGTTTCCTGCCATGTTCTCTTTAGGGCTGAGGTTGGTCAATATATCACCTCTATGAAGACTTCCCTGAGTACCCCAAGTGGCCTTAGCCCCTTTTTGTTTCTGAATGCTGTGACATTTTGTTCACATATCCACTGTGGTACTTATCACGTTGTACTGCAATTATATTTATTTCTCACTAGAACCATACCTTTGACTCTTTAAAACCAGACATCTGTGCTTGCAAATCATTGCCCTAAACTCTATATTCCATGAGCACAGTCACAGGGTTCCTTGTAGTGGGCATTTGTGGTTTGCTTCCTTACCTTCCCCCTTATCTTGGTAATGACCTCAGACGTTGACTTTAGGAACCACACTTCCTCCCTGTTTTGCCCTGTGTGGTTTGGGTAGGAACTTCTTAGCTCTGGTGTATCTGAGCCAGGCCCAAGCTAACTAGTACATAACATTCCTCTGGCCACAGTGATTGGTTTAGGATGAATATATGTTCTAAGCTGGTCTGAACTGGATTTTTTAGGACACTTGTGGGAGCCACTACAAAAGACCCTCTCCCAGTCTTGTTGGAATAGAAGGATATTAGTTTCTAGAAGGACTAGTTAGCTGTTAAGCTATTTTGCCACTATAAGAGGAGAGTCTGGCTTGTGATAAAACCGACACCAAGGAAGGGAGGCTAAAGAGATGGAGATGGTGACTTTGAGTTCTGAATCGAGGATCCTCCCTAGTCTTCCATAATGCTGGGCTTCAGTTAATTGAACCAATAAACTTTTCATTTAAACTAGTTTGGAGTAAGTTTTCTGTCATCTGCAATGGAAAGAGTCCTAACTGATCTGTTTCTCTTCTGCCCCTAGCATAGTGCATGGCCTAGAATTTGTTAAATGCATAAATGATTGGTCTCTATGAACATTTACACGATTGTTTTTCTTTCTTGGTCTCAGTTTCTTTTTCTATAAAATGAGAATAATAATTTCTGTTCTGCCTTAGAGTTTTTGTGAGTTAATGGAAGGAAAAGCTTTCTAGTCTCCTCCAGCACTTTATTTATGGCACACAATTCACCATTTAATTATAAAATTTTATATAACAGTTACCTTGTTTTCTCTCAACTAGATTGTATACTCTCTAAGAGTGAGACTGCATCCAGACCTATTGTTTCCCCCTAGTGCTCAGCACAACTTTGGTAGAATAGTGGGCATTCATGAATAGTTATTAATGATGACAATAGCAGCTACCACTTACTGTATACTTTCTTTAGGCTGCACATTGTGTAGGCATTCTACATAAATTATCTCTAAACCACACTTAGCTAATAGTACTACCTGTTACATAGCTATTATGTAAGTAGTGTTGTCTTCAGCGGTTAGGTTTTCAGTTAACAGGTAAGAGAGCTGATCTTGTCAGTTGTTTTATGATGGAAAATAGAGTGATTGAGCCTTCCAGAGCATATACTAGGAATGTTTGAGTGGCTTGGCATAGGTGAATGAGAGAGATGAAATGAGAGAAATGAAATACCTGATAGGGATGAAGCGTCAGTCTGGAATTGCTTGAAAGGCCACCTGCGCATTTTGTCTTTGCACAGTTTCATTGATTTCACCAATCAATCACGTCAGTATTAAATAATAAAGGATACGGAGAGTAGTGGTATTAGAAATTCTGGTCACAAGGGTAGTGTATAATATAGTGATATCCCATTGAATAGTTTAGTAAATGCTCCCTCCCTGGGTCCCCAGTGAGTTATTTCCTTGCTAAATATGCTTCATTGGTGCCCAGGGAATGTTTTGTCCATGTTCAGCAGAACTACCCTATTAATAGGTGATCTTTAGTTCTTTATTGAGATTTAAAGTTCGAAACCAGATTAAGCAAGAAATCAAATGGAAAAAGTCTAACTAACATTGTAGACTTCATTCTATAATGGAAAACACTTTCACCTTGAAGCAGGAGATCTGGATTGTGGACTGAAGTCTGAATCAAATGATACGAGTTACTGAGGACCTGCTTGATGATTTGCATATATTTTATAATCTCCAAAGGAGCCCATCAGGGTTAAGTATTATTCCCATCTATGATAAGGGTCAGAGAGATGAATTGAGGCACCTGACTGGCGCCTTTTTTTATTTGAAAAAGTAGGCTTCACTCCCAGTCTGGAGCCTAATGTGGGGCCTGAACCCATGACCCTGAGGTCAAGACCTGAGCTGAGATTAAGAGTCGGATGCCCAACTGACTGAGCCACTCAGGTGCCCTGGTCATGCAACTCTTCATCTGAAGGTTTTAAGTTTGGGCGCCATGTTGGGTGTCAAGATTATTTAAAAATAAAATCTTAAAAAAAAAAAAAGAGGGTATATAGCTGTAAATATTCCCCTATAATGCTTTGAATCACAATCCTTCCTAAGATTGCAACATTATACCTCAAGAACAAGAATCATATAGGGTAAGGGGATACTTAAATTATCCAAAGTTTTTTTTATTGTCCAAAGTGAGTGAAGTGTCACTTTTTGCCCCTTAGTTAAATGATGCAGATATAAAAATAAAGCCATTTCAGTTAATGGGAGGAGGCCTGATAAGGATCTTGGTTTATGGATTTTTTTTTAAGTGAATGGCTATGCCATTTTGAGTCCTGTATGCCATAATTTTAATACATTTATAAGGATATAGTAGCGTTTACCAATTTGTGTGGTCTTTAGTGTATTTATTCCACAAAGAATTTAAGGTAGTTTATAATAGTAACTTAGTAAAATACTATAAAAAAGAAAATTATTCAGTACTAATGAAAGTAGAATAATATATGGGTCTTGCCACTTGCTGTAGGTGAGTTACAAGTTTACCTCCGAATTTGCTGGAAGCCTAGGAAAGAAAGGTGACTTACAAGGAGAAAATAAGACATTTCCTCTGGGAAAGCAGTTTAACATTTACGGGTTTATCATTCAGGCATAGGGAATAGCATGGACGTAGCCATATTGGCATGAAACCTGAACCAAATGCTCTTGATTTACATATTTTATTCCATGTTAATGCATTGCATTTTTGTAAGGTCCTACTCATGTGGGAGATGGATTAAAATGTACTATAAATTACAGTTTATAGTAGTATAGAGTAAGTTCCTAGAGGTGGTACTTAATTTATACTTTTGTGATAGTCGGAGTTCAGAGACCACTTTTAGCTTGCGTAACCAGGAAAGACTTCCCGGCAGAGCAACAGATACATTGGAAGTCCAGCAGGTAGATCTGTTTGGCTGGTATGGGGGCTTAAGGTAGGATCCCAGACCATCCAAACACTGTTGGCATTGTTAGATTTTATCCTCTTGCCTCTCCTCGGGACTCAAGATGCTTCTCATTTTTTCATACCAGTTATATCTTCTGCCATGGGCCACCTTTGTGCTCTGGTTCAGTCCCATTTCTTAGGATAGATATACTCCCGAGAAGCTGCTTTTTCCTCCTATCCCAGTATATGTTCAAATGTAGTTACTCTTTCAGTTTAAACAACTTTTTTTTTTTTCTCTCCAGCTCACATGTTTCTGCACCTTCCAGGCTTTTTTTGTTTGAAAAAGGAGAGCTAGTGATGTGTTTCTGAGCTCCTGATATATTTGTTAACGGTATAAAAAATGTGCTTTGGCATACAGTAGTAATAATGTATTTCTTAAGTATGTTAATAGTAAATTAATGTTGTAATAGTTGCTGTATTAGAGAAAATAGTAAATATATTAGTTTCAGCAAAAAGTGTTTTAATTTTTAAAGTGGATAAGTCAGGGGGCACCTGGGTGCCTCAGTTGGTTGAGCGTCCGACTTCGCCTCAGGTCATGATCTCATGGTTCGTGAGTTCGAGCCCCACGTCGGGCTCTGTGCTGACAGCCCAGAGCCTGGAGCCCACTTCCAATTCTGTGTCTCTCTCTGTCTGCCCCTCCTCCACTCACGCTTTTCTGACTTTCTCTTTCTCACAAAATAAATAAACATTTAAAAAAATTAAAAAAAATTAAGTGTAAAGTTAGGGCTATCAAAATTTAAAAAAAATTTGTTTTAGACAACATTGTACTGTGTAATTTTTTAAAAGTGTTTACTTATTTTATTTTTTGAGAGAGAGAGGGGGCAGGGAGGGGCAGAGAAAGAGGGAGAGAGAGAATCCCAAGCAGGCTCTGCACTCACAACGCAGGGCTTGATCCCACAAACCAAGAGATCATGACCTGAGTCTAAATCAAGAGTCGGAGGTTTAACTGACTGAGTCACCCGGGTGCCCCTGTACTATATAATTTTTTGATGAATAACATTTTGTTACAGAATGTAACACCGTACACAGAACCTGACATGTTACAGATATTCAATTAATGTTTGTTCAATTGTATTGCTTTAAAAAAAACCCAATTTTTTTTATTATGAAATAATTATAGACTCACAGGAAATTGCACAAATAGACACAAAGTCCTGTGTATCCTTCCAACTTTCCTCAGTGGTCACATCTTATATAATGTAACAATATCAAAACCAGGTAATTGATCTTGGTACAATATGTTAACTAGATTACAAACCTTTTTCATTCATTTTTCACTATTTTTTACATGTATTTGTGTGTGTGTATGTATGTGTTTGTATAGAGCTCTGTGCAATTTTATACCATGTTTAGATTTGTACAGCTACCACAACAATGAAGATACAGAGGTGGTTCCTTTACTACAGAGAAACTCGTATTGTCCCCTTTATATTTGCGCATTTACTTCCCTTTCTCCCTCAGCCTATTCTTATCATTGTCCCCTGGCAGGTACTAATCTGTTCTCCATCTGTATACTTTTGTCATTTTGAGTGATAAATAAGTGGAGTCATATAGGATATAACCTTTTGAGATTGACTTCACCATACATAATGCCCTTGAGATTTATCTGGATTATTGTATCTATCTTTATTTTCTCTTTTGTTGCTGAATAGAAGTCCATCATGTGGATGTACCAGAGTTTATTTAACCATTCTTCTCTTGAAGGACATTTGGGTTGCTTCCAGGTTTTTTGCTATTACAAAGAAAGTCCTTATGAGCATTTGTGTACAGGTTTTTGTGTTTTTATTTCTTTGGGATAAATGCCCAACAGTGCAATTGCTAGGTTATATAGGAAGTCCATTTTAGTTTTGTAAGAAATTGCCAAACTATTTTCTAGGGTGGCTGTACCATTTTACATTCTTACCATCAATGTATAAGAAATCCAGTTTCTCTGCATCCTTGCCAGTGTTTAGTATTATCACTCTATTTTATTTTGGCCATCTTAATAAATACATACTTCTTTCAGTTTTTCTTTGATTAAGCTACATTTTTTTAATGTTTATATATTTATTTTGATAGAGTGCAAGCAGGGGAGGGGCAGAGAGAGAGGGAGAGAGAGAATCCCAAGCAGGCCCTGCTCTGTCAGCACAGAGCCTGATGCAGGGCTTGAACCCACAAACCGGGAGATCATGACCTGAGCTGAAATGAAGAGCCAGATGCTTAACTGACTGAACTGCCCAGGCGCCCCTAAGCTACATTTGTTTTTAGCACATGGCAGGTTGATAGCCTTCCACACTTGCTGTTTGTATCCATTGCAGCATTATTATTATTATTATTATTATTATTATTATTATTTTGGTTTTCAAAGCTACTTAAAACTTCTTTCGGGTAAGTGTTCTCTTTGTCTCTATACATGTATCCTGAATCCCAGCAATAGGTGTCTTAGGAAAAGTGCCTTCATTGGGCTTTCCTGAAGTGAGACCTAGCCACTTGGACTCATTTAATGTTGTAGTAGGGCTATTGAGGATTTTGTTTATGTTCTTTTCATTTGTGAAAACAAATCCCTGGAGCTCTTGTTTTCTTTCCTGATGAGAATCAAGAAATACACTGTCTGGTGTTACAACTTGGGTCATGAGAAGAAAAGACAATAACTGAATTTTGGGGGTAGACTTATGAGAGAGTTCTCTTATCCAATTGATTGACTGACTGATTCAGGTGAAATTCACATAACATGAAATTAACCATCTTAGAGTGAAAATCCAGTGATATTTAGTACATTTACGTTGTTGTGCAACCACCTCTATCTAGTTCCAAAACATTTCCGTTACCCCAAAAGGAAACCCCATATGTAAAGTGGTCATTCTCTGTTCCTCCCTACCCTCATCCAGTGTCAGCCTCAGTCTACTTCTGTCTCATTGGATTTACCTGTTCTGGATATTTTCATATAAATAAAATCATACAGTATGTGGACTTTTGTGTCTGGTTTCTTTCACCTAGAATGATTTTTTTTTTTTTTTTTAAATTTTAGAGCACGTGTGTGTGCAGAGGTGCAGAGGGGGAGAGAGAAAGAATCTTAAGCAGGCTCCATGCTCAGTGCAGAGCCTGATGTGGCACTTGATCCCACGACCCTGGGATCACCTGAGCCAAAATCAAGAGTTGGATGCTCAACCAATTGAGCTACCCAGGTGCCCCTAGAATAATGTTTTTGAGGTTCATCCATATTGTCATATGTATCAGTACTTCATTCCTTTTTATAGCTGAATATTACACTGTATATATCACAATTTATTCATGTGATGGTGGACATTTGGATTGTTTCTGCCTTTTGTTCATTGTGAATAATACTTATATGAACATGTGGGCACATGTATTATCTGAGTACCTCCTTTCATTTCTTTTGGATCTATAGCCAAGAGTGGACTCGCTGGGTCATACAATAATTGTGTAAGTTGTTGAAGAACTGCCAAGCTGTTTTCCATAACAGCTGTGCCACTTTACATTCCCACCAGCAATGTATGAGGGTTCAAATTTTTTCACATCATTCCCAACATTCCTTGTTATGTCTTCCTTTTTTCCCCCCTCCAAAATGGCCATTTTAGTGGGTATAATATGGTATTTTATTATAGCTCTGATTTGCATTTCTCTAAGGACAAATGTTAAGCATCTTTTCATGTGCTTATTGGTCATTTGTATATCTTTGGAAAAATATTCAAATCCTTTGCCCATTTTAATTAAAATTTTTTTTTCTCTTTCTTTCTTTCTTTCTTTCTTTCTTTCTTTCTTTCTTTCTTTCTTTCGAAAGAGAGGGAGAGTGTGTGTACATGCGTGAGTTGGGGTGAGGGGCAGATGGAGAGAGAGAAAAGCAGTCCCAGTGCTGAGCGTGGGGCTCGATACCACAACCCTGGGGTCATGACATGAGCTGAAATGAAGAGTCACACACTCAACCAACTGAGCCACACAGGCGCCCCCTTTGCCTATTTTTCAGTTAGGCTTTTGCCTTTTGGTTGTTGAATGATGAGAATTCTTTCCATAGTATGGATATCAGAGCTTTGTTACATATATGATTTCCAAATATTTTCTCTTATTCTGTAGGTTGTCTTTTCACTTTCTGGATAATGTCTTTGATATGCAAAATTTTAAATTTTGATGAAGTCCAGTTTATTCCAGTTTATTTTTTTCTTTTGTTGCTCATGCTTTTGGTGTAATATCCTAGAATCCATTGCCAAAATGATTATAGAGTAGTACCAGTCAATGGAAGGCTGCTCTTGCACAGATGTGGTCCATGTGAGACACAAGATGGTAGGTTGGATGAAGAGGATGATAGGTAGAAATGGGGAATGCAAGAGAGATGTAGTACGTGAAATTTATAGATCTGTGTGATAAATTATATTGGGGATAAAGGAGAAGGAAGTGATGAGAATGTTTCCAAGTTGTTGGCTTAATAACTCCGAGGTAGATGGTGGTGTCTTTAGCTAAAATGGGGACACTGGAAAGGACCACTTTGGGATAGAATATTATGAATTCAGTTTTGGACATGTTGAATTTAAGGTGACTTTAAGACATCCAAAGGATGATATTGAATAGTCAAATAAGCATGACTGGAACTTAGAGAAAGGTAACAGTCTAGAGAAACATTGGTTATGTTTTTGGCATTTAGATAGTAAATAAAGTCATGGACATGGATTAGATTGTCTAGGGAGGGAGAACAGAGGGAGAAAAGAAAAGGGAATGGTACAGTCTTAAACATTTCATCACTGGGTAGAAGAGGATAACCTTGGAGAGCAGAGAAGGGGCGGACATAGAGACAGGGAGAAATATAGGAGAATGTAATGTTCAAAAGCCAAGGGATTCAATAAGGAGGAGATGAACGACAATGCTAAATGATGCTGAGAGATCAAATAAAAATAAAGACGATTTCTGTTGGATTCATCAATGTGAAGGTCATTCATAACTTTAGTGAACTATGAAGTGATTATTGGGGGATTGTTCAGCTGATATGTGTTTCATTGAGAAATAGAATGTTAATCTGTAAAGGATATTATTGATCATCTAGTGTAGTGGATAAAAAAAAATTTTTTTTAAGTGCTAGAACTCTTTCTACCAAATGTTACATGAGGAGATCAAAGGAAAGCTGCTCTGGTTGGAGTGGGGCTTATGACACTACTCCTTTGTATCCCCCTTCTTTTTACTTCTGGTCCTGGACACCTTTTCATAACCCTTAGCTCTCTGAAGACCAGTTTGAAAACACTGATCTAAGTGGTCTCTTAATCCTGAGAGGGAAACTGAAGGCTAGGGAGAGGCAGTCTCTTAGCAAGGCCTGCATGGCAGGCTTAGGTTTAGAATTAGCGTAGTACTATTACTAAAACTAAGGTCTCTAGATTCTCTTCCAGAATGCTCTCCACAGACTCTGAACTCGATAGAGTGCTTCTTTCCCTCTTCCCCAGGCCAATAGTTCTTACTCACAGAGTCTTTGGGGTCACTGTGACATGAAGGAAATATACTAAGGAGTATGAAGGCAATCTGCTTCTCTCATTATTTCCTGTTTGTGTTCTAGAGGTGATGGGCACTGTGGTTGTTGTGTGTTTGCCAGGTCCCATTCCACCCCAGGGAATTAGTTTAAGTCAGTTGTCATGGTAATCCCATGCCCCTTGCCAGTGAATGATTTAGGAATGGGTATATGCCCAAAATCTGGCCAGTGAGACATGACACCATGCTATTGGAAGCTTTGAAGAAAGGCTTAAAAAAAAAAAAAAGATAAAAGAAAGGTGGCCTTTCCGGTGGATATTTTGCACTTATTTATTTAGATTAAACTGAGTCAGTTTGGCCGAGTGGAAATACTAATACTGATCTCTGTGAGTTGTTGCAAGGAGTAAGTGATTTAATGTGTTTAGAAGTGTCTGAGAACTGGGGTGCCTGGGTGGCTCAGTCGATTGAGCATCTGGCTTTGGCTCAGGTCATGATTTCATGGTTTGTGAGTTCAAGCTCCACATCAGGCTCAGCACAGAGCCAGCTTCGGATCCTCTCTCTCCCTATCTCTCTGCCCCTCCCCTATTCATGCTCTCCCCCCTCTATCAAAAATAAATAAACATTAAAAAAAAGTGAAAATTGTATAGTTAGTTTATTTGATAGTAGATGTCACCTAGCAGAGGTAGGTAAAGGAATGAGCAGGATTGAAAGGTGTATGGAAGTAGAAAAGAGCTTCCTTAGATTAGTCTTAAACTTGGTGGTGTTGGGGGTGGCACAGATGGGAGTGTGAGAGCCTGAGGCAAATGGGCCAGAAGGAGATGAGAGCCTGGTAATGGTTTCTGGGGCTGATCTAGGGGAGGAAAAGGAGTGAGGGCTGTTAGTCATTGAAGCTTTTGTTAAGCCGCACTAATATTTTAGGTATTGCCAGTGGCACATTTGCCCTCCTGGAGGAAACATTGTTATAAACGTTGTATTTTTGTCCTGCTTGGTCTGTTTGGGGTTTGAAAGACCTTTGGTGAGCTGATCCCCTCCTCTTTTCTTCCTCCAGTGGCTCAGTATGCAGAGCATCCGCCTCTCTGGCCATTGGGGATTGCCCAGAAAAGTATTTGGTACTTAATCTAGGTACTCCCAGTTTAAAGCTTCTGCAGAGCTGGAGGGCAGGACAAGTTGGGGGCCTAAGCCCCTGTAGTAGCACAGAGAGGTAGGTAACTCATCCTAGATAATTCAGTATAAAAATAGAATTTTAACATTTAGCTTTCAAGGTTACTGTTACAATTAGAGATAATGTTCATAAAACTCCAGCCACAGTGCCCCACATATATTAGGTGTTCAAGTAAATGACCTTTGTTTTCTGTTACCAACAAAGGTAAACAAAAGGTAAATTCAATGAGACTGGTTTTTCATACTGCGTCTCTCAGGTTGCCCATGGATTTGCTTGTTTGTGACTCCTTGGGGATTCCACACTTAGTATTTGTTTTAATTGGTACTCAATGCATGTAAAATTACTAAATTGGATATGGATGGAAATGACAATTGAAGGGAGGGATTGAGGAGACACTGCTATTTGCCTTTGGCTCCAAACTCCTAAGGGTTGGCCTTAGTCTTTAGTTATACTTGTACTGCTTTACATATTTTTTAAATGTTTACTTATTTATTTTGAGAAAGAGAGAGCATATGTGCGAGTGGGGGGGGGGTGGGCCAGAGCGGGGGGGGGGAGAGAGAGAGAGAGAGAGAGAGAGAGAGACAGGGAGAAAGAGGAAGAGAAAGAGAAGCAGGCTCCCTGCTGTCAGTACAGAGCCCGATGCAGGGCTCTATCCTACAAACTGTGAGGTCATGAACAGAACCAAAATCAAAAGTCAGATGCTCAACCAGCTGAGCCACCCAGGTGTTCCTATACTACTTTAACCTTTTTTACATTTCTTTTGTTTTCCCTGTTGCTTCCTTTTTAAGTAACATTTTTTTGGGTGGGTTTTGTAACTTTATTTTGTTTTATTTTTATTTATTAAAAATTTTTTGTTAATGTTTATTTTTGAGAGAGGCAGAGAGGGAGAGGGAGACACAGAATCTGAAGCACGCACCAGGCTCCGAGCTGTCAGCACAGAGCCTGACACGGGGCTCGAACCCACGAACCATGAGGTTGTGACCTGAGCCGAAGTCAGATGTTCAACCGACTGAGCCACCCAGGTGCCCTATTTTATTTTTTCAAAGTTTGTATTTATTTATTTTGAGAGAGACAGAGACAGCCTGAGTGGGAGAGGGGCAGAGAGAGAGGGGGAGAGAGAATCCCAAGCAGGCTCTGCACTGCCAGCACAGAGCCCGACCTGGGGCTCAAACTCACAAAACCATGAGATCATGACCTGAGCCAAAATCAAGAGTTGGATGCTTAACTGACTGAACCACCCAGGCTCCCCTGGGTTTTGGAATTAAAATATATATAAAATTTGCCATTTTAACCATTTTATAATGTGTAGTTCAATGACATTAAGTACATTCACATTGTTGTGCAACCATCCCACCTTCCATCTCCAGAGCTTTTTTCATGTTGCACAACTGAAACTCTATAATCATTAAACAGTAACTCTCCATTTCCTTCTCCTTCCAGCCCCTAGCAGCCACTATTAAACTTTCTGTCACTATGAATTCGATTACTCTATTCAAATTTCATATTGATGCAGTTTGAAGTGGGGTTTGTGAGCAAATGGCTAAGAAAGTATTCTTGAGATGTTTTTGGTGCACAAAGGTGATTTTATTATAGCACGGGAACAAGACCTGTTGGCAGAAAGAGCTGCACTGGGATTGTGAAGAGTGACTGATAAATATACTTTTAAGTTTGTGGAGGGAGAGGGGATAGAGTTAAAGTAAGTTTCTAAGGAATTTTGAAGCAAGATTTTCAGGACCTTGCCAGGCTAACTGCTCTTAGGATAATGTTACTTTTAGTCTTTAATAAACATAAACATTAAAGCACTCAGGAAGCCATGAGTTTCTTGAGGAAGGTCACGCTCTACATGTTTCAGGTATCTATCAGTGAGCTGCAAGCTGTAAGGAGGTTTAATTTAAGCTACATTTCTCTTGCCTTTGTTTCCCTCATCAATATGAGTGAAATTATACAGCATTTGTCCTTTTATGACTGTTTTTTTCACTTAGCATAACGTCAAGGTTGTAGTATATGTCAGAATTTACTTCCTTTTTGAAGTCGAATAATTTTTCATTGTATGTATATACCACATTTATTTTTTATCCATTTATCTGTCAATGAATGCTTCGGTTGCTTCTACCTTTTGGCTACTGTGAATTCCCATTGCTTTTTAATATAACAGCAAGCACCCTTATGTCTTTTTCTTCACAAATATTTATAGAGCAGCTTCTTTGTGCTTGATATTTTTAGTATTGGAAACATGGCAGCGAACAAGACAAATGAGGTCTTTGGAGCTTACATTCTGGTGATGAGAATGGTTGCCTCTTTGGAAGCATTGCAGGAAGGACTGGTTCCCTGATTTGCAGAATTTGTATCAGACCCCAGGTATCAACAGTGTGCTATCATCTTGTATGTTGCCGCCCTTAGCTCCATTTTTCCTTCATGTCTCAAATTTGGCACCTTCTCTCAACTTTATGAGCCCCCAGACTGGGTTGGTTACTCTTTTCTATGCTACCTGATTTCACTTATCTTTACCACAACGCGGCCAGTGTCTTTTCCTGGAATAAACTTCTTTTGGACTGGTACCCTTGTTGATTGATTAATCTGAAGCTGCTTGGCTAACAGACCAGGCATTTAGGTCCTCTGAGACCTGCGTCTGATGACTTCTGCACCCACATCTTTCACCTCTGCCTGCCTTGCACTTTGTACTCTGGCAACACAGAAATGAATGTCCTTTTCTCAGGCATGTTAAATTGTTTCTCTTCTCTGGGCTGCCCCTTTTTCCTAGAATGGCCTTCTCCCCTTTTTCCAGGTTTAAGTCTTTATCTTTTAAAGTAGTCTTCTTGCCATCCGGATGGCCAACAGGCACATGAAAAGATGCTCAACGTCACTCCTTATCAGGGAAATACAAATCAAAACCACACTCACATATCACCTCACACCAGTCAGAGTGGCCAAAATGAACAAATCAGGAGACTATAGATGCTGGAGAGGATGTGGAGAAACGGGAACCCTCTTGCACTGTTGGTGGGAATGCAAATTGGTGCAGCCGCTCTGGAAAACAGTGTGGAGGTTCCTCAGAAAATTAAAAATAGACCTACCCTATGACCCAGCAATAGCACTGCTAGGAATTTACCCAAGGGATACAGGAGTACTGATGCATAGGAGCACTTGTACCCCAATGTTTATAGCAGCACTCTCAACAATAGCCAAATTATGGAAAGAGCCTAAATGTCCATCAACTGATGAATGGATAAAGAAATTGTGGTTTATATACACAATGGAGTACTACAGGGCAATGAGAAAGAACGAAATATGGCCCTTTGTAGCAACGTGGATGGAACTGGAGAGTGTGATGCTAAGTGAAATAAGCCATACAGAGAAAGACAGATACCATATGGTTTCACTCTTATGTGGATCCTGAGAAACTTAACAGAAACCCATGGGGGAGGGGAAGAAAAAAAAAAAAAAGAGGTTAGAGTGGGAGAGAGCCAAAGCATAAGAGACTGTTAAAAACTGAGAACAAACTGAGGGTTGATGGGGGGTGGGAGGGAGGGGAGGATGGGTGATGGGTATTGAGGAGGGCACCTTTTGGGATGAGCACTGGGTGTTGTATGGAAACCAATTTGACAATAAATTTCATATATTGAAAAAAAAGAATACAAAAAAAAAGGAAAGTAGTCTTCTTGCATATGAAGCCTTCTTGGACCTTCTGGATACTATTGTCCCACATTCTTGCTGTTGCCTTCCATCATGGTCTATATCATACCATATGGTAATTGACAGGTTCTGTGCTTTTAAGTAACTCAC
Organism: Lynx rufus; assembly: GCF_022079265.1. Classification (NCBI taxonomy): domain Eukaryota; kingdom Metazoa; phylum Chordata; class Mammalia; order Carnivora; family Felidae; genus Lynx; species Lynx rufus. The sequence goes on from NW_025814897.1 coordinate 58,511,639, forward strand.
AAATTTTAGCACTAGGTTTTAGCTATATTTCTGCCACCTTCACCCATCAGGCGTCATTCCTCACCTCACTCGTTGAACTTGACTTTGCTGCTGACAGACATTCCAGAATGAAAGTGACCGCCAGGGAATCTGATTGGGTTTCCTCTTTATTGCTGTCCTATTGTGTTTCACCCGTGTAGTTGTGTCACTTGTCACTAGAATTAATGTAATCCTTTTGTATAAAAATAATACGCCTTTTATATCCTCACCTAGCAGAGATTCCAAAGATTTTGATTAGTCCTGATGGCATTTAACATCCTCATTTTTCTTCTTCTTCTTCAAAAAAACCTCTGTGGTTTTTTGAAAAATGCCTGTTATGGGAAATTTGAAAACTTGACAAAACTCTCTCTATATCCTGTCCTCCCTGTATTCTACTAGGCAGAGATTAACGTTTAAAACTTTCAGCATTTTTTTCCGCCTATTTATTTTAAACCTTACTTATTTATGTAAGTAATGTTTACACCCATTGTGGGGCTTGACCTCATGACCCAGAGATCAAGAGTTGCATGGTCCTGTGACTGAGCCAGCCAGGTGTTCCTCCTATTTATTTCATATAAAGATCATACTATAGAAACAGTTTTGTGGAGTGCTTTTTTTAAATTATTTTTTTTAATGTTTATTTTTGAGAGGGAGGGATAGAATGTGAATGGGGGAGGGGCTGAGAGAGAGGGAGACACAGAATGTGAAGCAGGTTCCAGGCTCTGAGCTGTCAGCACAGAGCCTGACACAGGGCTTAAACTCATGGACTGCAAGATCATGACCTGAGCCAAAGTTGTATGCTCAACCCACTGAGCTACCCAGGAGCCCCAGAGTGCTTTTTAACTTAACATTAGGTTATAAGCATTTTCAAGTGTCATTAAAATCTTTTGTTAAATATCAGTTTGGTTTTTTAAACATTTTTTAATGTTTAGAACGTGAGCAGGGGAGGGGCAGAGAGAGAGGGAGACACACAATCTGAAACAGGCTCCCGGCTTTGAGCTGTCAGCACAGAGCCCAATGTGGGGCTTGAACTCCTGAATGGTGAGATCATGACCTGAGCCTAAGTCGAACCCTTAACTGACTGAGCCACCCTGGGGCCCCAACAACACATTCTTATTGAATGGCTACTATATGACAGTTGTGTAATAAATTCTGAAAGGTTTTCCCCCTTATCACAGAACTGTGATCTCTTCAGTTCATGCCTTCAGCCATTATTTATTCAACTGGTCAACAGCTTATTTGCAAGGTTTTCTGCTAAGTACTAGGGAGGAAGACAGCGAATAAAGAAATTACAATTCATTGTGAAACATGCTATGATAATGGTGTGTAATAGTAATAACAACAATAGCAACCGGCAATTAACGGTTGCTTACTAAGTGCCAGGCACTGTTCTAAGCCCTTTACCTGTATTAATTCATTTAATCCTCAAAATAAACTTTTAAGGTAGGTGCATAATTACTGTTATATACAAATTACAGTGAGGTGCAAAGGAGAGTGTAAAAATAGTTACCCTTTATTGAATGCCCATATGAGCCAGATGTTCTATAGATACTTGATGTACATTTTCTATCATCTTCACCAAACTCTGCCAGGTTAGGTGTTATCGTTATCCACATGAGGAAATTGGTCTCTGGAAGATCAAGAATTGTGTTCAGTTCATATAGTGTATAATAGGTAGAGTTGGAATTGAACCTGGTTTTAGTTTAATTACAAAGCCTTCATTCTTAATATTTTGTTGGTACAAGGCAGGAGGGTAGGTAAAACTCTCTAGGCAAAGGAACTATGGGATCAAAGTTATCAGAGTCCATTGCCTTTTCTCTTCTCTTCTCTTCTCTTCTCTTCTCTTCTCTTCTCTTCTCTTCTCTTCTCTTTTCTTTTCTTTCTGTAGGCTCCACACCCAATGTGGGGCTCGAACTTACAAACAAGAGTCACATGCTCCACCAACTGAGCTGGCCAGAGCCCCAAGACTCCATTCCCTTTTAAGGGAAAAAAGATATGTTGTTAAAGTTGTGAGAGTGTTTCTTTCATTTTCCCACATGTCCCCTTTACTTCAGGATAGACTAAGAATTTCTCTCATACCAGTAAGAGTATGTAGGTACTTCTTCAGTACTATATATACTTGTGGCTGTGGCTGTAGATGGCACATGGCAGTTCTGAATGCTTTAGCCAAGTGCCTAATAACTGAAAGTGCTGTATTCATTCAAGACAGCTGCACCAGGCAACCAGATGGCATTTAAAATTGGCATGTTCATTTAAAAAAAAAAAAAGACTAATTTAAAAATGTCAATTTGCAACCTGATGTTGCCATGTTAGAATTTTCTAATTTTTTTCTCTAATAAGAATAGGAAATGTTTCATTAAACTCCTGTTAAATTGTTTACACTTGTTGCACACTGCACAGATGTGCTCAGCTGGCTGAAGTGTTTTTCCAAAATTGTGTGCGGTGGAAGAGAGAAAAATGTGCAGCTTTAGTTCAAAGAATGTTGAATAAGAGTGCAGTATAATTTTTTTAGTTTATTTAATTGACTTTAACAGTTGCTTTTGTAGTTGTGCTGTATAATTGAATCGTGGTGTTACAGCTTTGAGAGGCATAGACTAATGAAGACAGACCCATTTAAAATAGGTTGTGTTTAAAACTGTTTGCATCAGATGGCCCTTATCTCATCACTTTTTTCCCCCAGTTTGTTGTGGTGGTGGTGGTGGTGGTGGTGGTGGTGGTGGTGGTGGTGGTAAAATACACCATCTCATCAGGTTTTTCCAGCAACTTCCCTGCTCCTATCCTACCTCCTCCAAATCATCTTCCATGCTGCTTCTGTGTGAGCTTTGTTGAATATAGATTGCACTCCTTTTTCTTACTTTAAAAACCATCATAGGTTAGTTTATTCTGCAAAGCTTTTTCATGATTTGGCTCTGCCTGCCTCATTAGCCTCAAATCTTATTTCTTTTTCGTTTTGCTCCAGCCAGATTGAACTACTTGACATTTACTGTCCAAGTCACATGCCTGCCTGTACCTTCTTCAATGCCATTGTCTCTGTGTATGACACCTTCCACCCTTTTTTCATCTACCAGCCTCTTAATTACCCTTTAAAACTTACCTTGGGCATATTTTTGAGCAGCCTCCCTGTAGTTCCCCCACCCTCTGTCGCATTTCACCATTGGGTTCTCAGCCTTTCCTTTGTGCTCTTCATTGTTCCTGGTACTGCCCTTTATCATAGAGCACTTACCCCTTTGTATTATTCTAATTTGTTTCTATCTGCCACTAGAATTTATTTTTCTTTTTTAGCCCTCAGCTCTTAATAAGGCCTCAGAAAATGTGTGCCAAATGACTACATATATATATAGAGAGAGAGATTGAGATTAGACTATGTGTGTATATAAAGAGCATACTAAGTCCAAAAAGTGTGATAAATTTCAGTGTCTCCTTGTTTTTATTTCTGCTGAGTTGTCAGATTGTTCCAATATTTGAAAAAAAAAATCTTTTTAGAATTACCTAGAGTTTAATTACATGCTAAAACGGAAACAAGAAATAAGCCCTATTCTTCACCAAGTCTCACATTAAGTAGTGGAGCTTTGGTTTGAGGCGACAGACCAAACTTAGGCTTCTGATTAATCCTAACTATTGTGGTTCCAACCTTTTTTCACAAGTTGGGATGATGGTGAGTTATTACACTGATTCTAGCCTATAGGGGACATTGAACTTATGAAACCAAGGCCCTGGTGGTGTGTAATAATAAGAAAGGTAGAACAAGCTGTTAGTCATTCCTAAGAGACTTACTAGGAATTTACCAAGGGCTAGGTTACCACAATGAATTAAGCATAACTCCTGCCAGATTGCCTGCTAGACTGTGTGTGCCTTAGGGAACATATATGATGTAGACACAGTGCTGTCCAATAGAACTTTCTGCAGTAATGGAAATGTTTTATATCTGTGTTATCCAATATGGTAGTCACCAGCCAGCCACATGTGGCCCTTGCGTGTTTGAAAGGTGGCTGGTGAGACAGAGGAACTGAATTTTAAATTTTATTTAGTTTTAAGTAACGTATTTGAATTTAAGTAGCTACATGTGGCTAGTGGCTACTGTGTGGGAAAGCACAGATCTGGAGGGGCAAATCAGTAACAAGACAGATATGTAAATAAGGAAGTACAAGTAAGTTTAATAGGTGCTATGATAGAAGTATATCTAGGGTTCTAGCTAGGAATAGGTTAGATACATCTGGGGTAAAGTGGAACCCAACGAAAGAAATAGGCATTTCTGGGAATGGGGAGAGGAAATCAAGAAAAGGTTAAGGCTTTTAAGAATCTTAATCTTAAAAGATGAGTGGCTATACCTGATTGTCACATATCCTAGCTTAAAAGAATTACCACTGTCGGGGCACCTGGCTGGCTCCGTCAGTGGAACGTGTGACTCTTGATCTTGGGGTCATGAGTTTGAATCCCACATTGGGTGTACAGATTACTAAAAAAAAAAATAATTAAAAAAAAAAAAAAGAATTGGAGCACCTAGGTGGCTCAGTTGGTTAAGGGGCTGACTCTTTATTTTGGCTCAGGTCTTGATCTCAGGGTTGTGAGATTGAGCTTGCATTGGACTCCACTCCCTGTTTAAGATTCTCTCTCTCTCTCTCAAAAACAAAACAAACAAGAAACCAGTCACCACTCTCTTAGAACTTAGGTTACCAGTTTTTTAAGAATGAAAATATAGTAGGATACAGACTTCTGGTTAGAAGATGAATAAGTAGTGGGGATCTAATACACAGCATTGTGAATATAGTTAACAATACTGTATTATGTACTTGGAAGTTAAGAGAGTAGGTCTTAAATGTTCTCCCCACACAAAAAATGGTAATTATATGATGGAGGTGTTAGCTAATGGTGTGGTAGTAATCATTGCAGTATATAAGTGTATCAAATCAATATGTTGTACACCTTAAACTTATATAATGTTATATGTCAATTATATCTCAATAAAGCTGGAAAATATAAACATATAAAACATATAAACCAAAACAAAACAGATATAATAAAACATAGTTATGGATTGGATGATAGACGATGGTAGGAACTCTCCTTGTGTAGTATTAGTGCAATGTGGAAAAGATGGAGAAAACCTTTCAATCTGACTTTATTCACTTATCCATTCATTATATCTCAACAAATATGAATGCCTGTCTATACTGTTCTGTGCCCCAGGGATCTCGATTTAAGTTATAGTTTTATCCCTTAGGGAGCTCATAATCAGACTTTTCTCGGGTGTAAGTTCTTGTTTGATAGATCAGGGCACCTAATCTATTCTGGGGATCAGGAGTAAGGGCTCTGGTGGATGATGTTGACCTTTCATTTTATTTTTTTTTATTTTTTTTTATATATATGAAATTTATTGACAAATTGGTTTCCATACAACACCCAGTGCTCATCCCAAAAGGTGCCCTCCTCAATACCCATCACCCACCCTCCCCTCCCTCCCACCCCCCATCAACCCTCAGTTTGTTCTCAGTTTTTAAGAGTCTCTTATGCTTTGGCTCTCTCCCACTCTAACCTCTTTTCTTTTTTTTTTTTTTTTCCTTCCCCTCCCCCATGGGTTCCTGTTAAGTTTCTCAGGATCCACATAAGAGTGAAACCATATGGCATCTGTCTTTCTCTGTATGGCTTATTTCACTTAGCATCACACTCTCCAGTTCCATCCACGTTGCTGCAAAAGGCCATATTTCATTTTTTCTCATTGCCACATAGTATTCCATTGTGTATATATACCACAATTTCTTTATCCATTCATCAGTTGATGGACATTTAGGCTCTTTCCATAATTTGGCTATTGTTGAGAGTGCTGCTATGAACATTGGGGTACAAGTGCCCCTATGCATCAGTACTCCTGTATCCCTTGGATAAATTCCTAGCAGTGCTATTGCTGGGTCATAGGGTAGGTCTATTTTTAATTTTCTGAGGAACCTCCACACTGCTTTCCAGAGCGGCTGCACCAATTTGCATTCCCACCAACAGTGCAAGAGGGTTCCCGTTTCTCCACATCCTCTCCAGCATCTATAGTCTCCTGATTTGTTCATTTTGGCCACTCTGACTGGCGTGACGTGATACCTGAGTGTGGTTTTGATTTGTATTTCCCTGATAAGGAGCGACGCTGAACATCTTTTCATGTGCCTGTTGGCCATCTGGATGTCTTCTTTAGAGAAGTGTCTATTCATGTTTTCTGCCCATTTCTTCACTGGGTTATTTGTTTTTCGGGTGTGGAGTTTGGTGAGCTCTTTATAGATTTTAGATACTAGCCCTTTGTCCGATATGTCATTTGCAAATATCTTTTCCCATTCCGTTGGTTGCCTTTTAGTTTTGTTGGTTGTTTCCTTTGCTGTGCAGAAGCTTTTTATCTTCATAAGGTTGCTTTTAATTCCCTTGCCTTTGGGGATGTGTCGAGCAAGAGATTGCTACGGCTGAGGTCAGAGAGGTCTTTTCCTGCTTTCTCCTCTAAGGTTTTGATGGTTTCCTGTCTCACATTTAGGTCCTTTATCCATTTTGAGTTTATTTTTGTAAATGGTGTGAGAAAGTGGTCTAGTTTCAACCTTTTGCATGTTGCTGTCCAGTTCTCCCAGCACCATTTGTTAAAGAGGCTGTTTTTTTTCCATTGGATGTTCTTTCCTGCTTTGTCAAAGATGAGTTGGCCATACGTTTGTGGGTCTAGTTCTGGGGTTTCTATTCTATTCCATTGGTCTGTGTGTCTGTTTTTGTGCCAGACCTTTCATTTTAGACATTCCCTAGTTCCTGCCACTTGGCCATGACTCTTTTCCTCCCTAGTGGATGCTTATTACTCCCCTCACTTTGCCAGCCAGAGAATTTTTGTTTCCCCTGAAGCCTACTGCCTGGCCAGAACACTGTGGCTTTTTCTATTTCTGTCACTCTATGTTAATTAAGTTAATTATGGCTTTAAAATTTTTTCTACCTGCGTGTGCGTCTGTTTGTCTAAGGGAGAATAGAGGAGAGGAAGTAATCCTTATGCAAGTCTCTGAGCATAAAGTAAGTGCTCTGTTGCAGGCATCCTAGTTGCCAGGTGAGCCAGAAATGCTCCTGAGTGTCTCAGAGTCACATCATGTGATGAACATCGTTGTGGGGACCAAGACAAACTAGTTAATAAATTAGCTTAGAAAAACAGTCAACTTTGGGGCTCCTGGCTGGCTCAGTCAGTGGAGCATGTGACTCTTGATCTTCGAGATTTGTGAGTTTGAGCCCCACGTTGGGTGTAGAGATTACTTAAAAGTAAAATCTCTGGGGCGCCTGGGTGGCTCAGTTGGTTAAGCGTCCAACTTGGCTCAGGTCATGATCTCATGGTTTAAAAGTTTGAGCCCCATGTCAGGCTTTGTGCTGACAGATCAGAGCCTGGAGGCTGCTTCAGTTTCTGTCTCCCTCTCTCTCTTTGCCCCTCCCTTGCTTGTGTGCCCTCTCTCAGAAATAATAAACGAATGAACTTGGTAAAAAAAAAAAAAAAAAAAAAAGGTAAGGGGTGCCTGGGTAGCTCAGTTGGTTAAGCTTTGACTTTGACTCAGGTCTTGATCTCACGGTTCGTGGGTTCTAGCCCCATGTTGAGCTCTGTTTACAGCTAGGAACCTGGAGCCTGCTTCAGATTCTGTCTGTCTGTCTCTCTCTCTGCCTGTCCCCGCCCTGGCTGGCTCACTCGCTTGCTTGCTCTCTCAAAAATGAATAAATGTTTAAAAAAAAAAAAAAAAGTAAAAAGGGGCACCTGGGTGGTTCAGTCGGTTAAGCGTCTGAGTTCGGGTCGGGTCATGATCTCACAGTCTGAGTTCAAGCCCCACATTGGGCTCTGTGTTGACAGCTCAGAGCCTGGAGCCTGCTTCAGATTCAGTGTCTCCCTCTCTCTCTGCCCCTCCCCAACTTGTGTGCGCGCGCGCGCGCTCTCTCTCTCTCTCTCTCTCTCAAAAATAAATAAACATTAAATTTTTAAAAAAAGGTAAAAAAGGGGCGCCTGGGTGGCTCAGTCGGTTAAGCGTCCAACTTCGGCTCAGGTCGTGATCTCACGGTCCGTGAGTTCGAGCCCCGCATCGGGCTCTGTGCTGACAGCTCAGAGCCTGGAGCCTGTTTCAGATTCTGTGTCTCCCTCTCTCTTACCCTCCCCCGTTCATGCTCTGTCTCTCTCTGTCTCAAAAATAAATAAACATTAAAAAAAAAAAGTTTTAAAAAAAGGTAAAAAAAAAAAAGGTAAAAAAGTAAAATCTTGAAAAAAGAAAAGAAAAAAGAAAAGCATAGTCAACATTGAAAATGCTATTTGTTTGGAATAAGCCAACAAACCAGACAATTGAAGCATGAAAGAAAAAAGGAAAAGAACTAATGTTTATTGAGGAGCAGGTACTGATCTGAGTGCTTTGCATGTAGTAATTCCTACTTCAACTTTTTTTTTTTAATTGCAGTATAGTTAAATAAGTACAGTGTTATATTGGTTTTAGAGTACATGATAGTGATTCAGCCATTCTATACCTTACTTGGTGCTCATGATTAAGTGTATTCTTTTTTTTTTTTTTTTTAAAGTTTTTTTTTTTTTTTCCAACGTTTATTTATTTTTGGGACAGAGAGAGACAGAGCATGAACGGGGGAGGGGCAGAGAGAGAGGGAGACACAGAATCGGAAACAGGCTCCAGGCTCTGAGCCATCAGCCCAGAGCCCGACGCGGGGCTCGAACTCCCGGACCGCGAGATCGTGACCTGGCTGAAGTCGGACGCTTAACCGACTGCGCCACCCAGGCGCCCCGTGATTAAGTGTATTCTTAATCTCCTTCACATATTTCACCCATCCCCCCACCCACCTCCCCTCTGGTGACCATCAGTTTGTTCTTTATAGTTAAGGGTCTGGTTTTTTGGTTTGTCTCCTTTTTTCTTTGTTTTGTTTATTCAACATATGAATGAAATCCTGTGGTATTGATCTTTCTCTGACTGACTTATTTCACTTAGCATTATACCCTCTAGATCTATCCATGTTGTTGCAAATGGCAAGGTTTCATTGTTTTGTGTTTTTTTTATGGCTGAGTAATATTCTGTTGTGTGTGTATATATACACACACTACATCTTTATCCATTCATCTATTGATGGACATTTGGGCTGCTTCCATAACTTTGCTATTTATTGTAAGTAATGCTACAATAAACATAGGGGTGTATATCTTTTTGAATTAGTGTCTTTGTCTTCTTTGGGTAAATGCCCAGTAGTGCAATTACTGGATCATATGGTAATTCTATTTTTAATTTTTTGAGGAACCTCTGTACTGTGTTCCACAGAGGCTGCACCAGTTTACATTCCCACCAACAATGCATAAGGGTTCCTTTTTCTCCATATTCTTGCCAACACTTGTTTCCCTACATCAGCCTTTGAGCATGGATAATATTATTTCCATTTTGCAGATGAAGAATTCGAGATCCAGAGAGGTGAGAGCGAAGGTTTAGGTTTGAATCCTGGCTCCTTTATTTTTTTTTTCCCTTTGCTTTTTAGTTGTAAGATGTTTGTAAGTTTAACTGTATGATTCTCAATTTACTTGGTGGTTTAAATAAAAAGAGAAAGGGTGGCATCCAATAATGCTTTAGTCAAAGGATTCTTTTTGAGAATTAAGTGAGAAGCTTATGAGAAACATAGTATATGCTCAGTTAAGTTTGGTTGAAAGTAAGACTGTTGTTCCTCTGTTTTTTTTGTTTTTTGTTTTGTTTTGTTTTTTTGAGAGAGAGAAGGCGCAAGTGAGCGAGGGACAGAGAGAAAGAGAGAGAGAGAAGTGGGGCTCACCCGAAGTGGGGCACAAGCTCACCTGAGGCCGGGCTCGAGTTCACCCAATGTGGGACTCAGACTCACTAACCTGAGATCATGACCTGAGCTGAAGTCAGATGCTTAAGGACTGATGCACCCAAGCACCTTTCTGTGTTTAATCAGGGATTCCTTTTAAGGAAAGGATTGAAATTCCTGGAAAGACTAAGAAAATTTTACAAAGAAATATGGAGAATTAAGAAGTATGGCCTAGGGTTTAATAAATGTAGCTAATAAGTATATTTATTGTATATGTGTTTATTTGATAGAAGCTACAGGAGAGAAGGGAACTTGTGCTGAGGAGCCTTCATTGCCTTTCCTTGAGTAATAGGGACTGGTTATACAAAAAGTTAGTTCCTTGTCTCTCTTCCATGCTCAGGTTCCTCCTTAGCCCCCCATTCCTGCTGTTGACACTTTTGTTTGGCTTATTGTACTTTTTTTTTTTTAAGTTTCTGCCTTTATATCAATAAACCTCGTAAACTGTGAGGTATGAGAGAATAAAGAATTTAAGTAGTAATGGGAAATCTGCTTAGCATTGGGCATAGATTGAGTTCTAGCACTCATTTATCTGGTGAAGATACAGAGGGTGATGTTTGTTCTGCAAAGCCTTAGGCTAAAGGGGAGTCTTTTGCATAGAGCAAATACCAAAACAACTCAGAATTTCCAAGTGCCTGCAAAGGAAGAAGGTGACGCTTGAATCTTACCCTACGAGGTTTGGGGTGGGGGGCAGTATTAAAATTGGGATGCTGAAGGCTGGGGTCTTAGATTGTGTGTGTGTGTGTGTGTGTTTGTCCGTCCCACCTGTGATTTGGAACTGTCATTATTTTGCTCTTTCTTTTATGGACTGATTTGGGGCATGGTTCTAAAGAGAGAGACTGTGTAGCTCACTAAACTTATGTATGTACATTTTTTATAAGAATAATCTTATAAAATTCCACAATGCTTTTGATCTGCTATATTGGTTGTACAGTATGTCTGCTTCTACTGTGGGTCTCTTCAGTTGATAGTTTAGGTTATCAGGACTGGCTGGGATAGTTATCTTTGTGAACTTCTATCTGTGGTATTTTATATAGTATTTTATGTTGTAGTACAGCAGTTAAGGTCCTAGGCTTTGGAGTCAGACTGCCTGAATTTGAATTTAATTTCAGTTACTAGCTATGTTGTCTTGAACAACTGACTTGATCTTACTACATTCAGACATCTCATTTGTGAGAGATCATAATGGTCCCCACTTTATAGGATTATGGTCAGAGTTGGGTGAGATAATGTGCTCACTCATAGTCAGTATTCAATAAGCATTAGCTACTATTATCATTTTACCTCAGGTAATGCCCAGCTCATCTATTTTTAAATAAATTGTGGTAAAAAATACATATAATACATTACCATCATAATCATTTTTAAGTGTACAATTCAGTGACATTAAGTACATTCATATTCTTTTTTTTTTTTTTTTTAATTTTTTTTTTTTTAACGTTTTATTTATTTTTGAGACAGAGAGAGACAGAGCATGAACGGGGGAGGGGCAGAGAGAGAGGGAGACACAGAATCGGAAACAGGCTCCAGGCTCTGAGCCATCAGCCCAGAGCCCGACGCGGGGCTCGAACTCACGGACCGCGAGATCGTGACCTGGCTGAAGTCGGACGCTTAACCGACTGCGCCACCCAGGCGCCCCAGTACATTCATATTCTTATGCAACCTTCCCACTATGCATCTCCAGAACTCTTTCGGGCTTGTAAGACTGACACTCTATACTCATTGAACAACTCCCCATTGCCTCTCCCACCAGCCCCTGGCAACCACTGTTGTACTTTCTCTGATTTTGACTACTGTAAGTACCTCATATAAGTGGAATCTTACAGTATTTGTCTTTTTGTGACTGGCTTATTTCATTTATAATGTCCTCAAGATTCATGTGTGTTTGTAGCACATGTCAGAATTTTCTTCCTTTTTAAGGCTGAATAATACTTCATTGTATATAAACACCACATTTTGCTTTTATCCATTCATCTTTTGGTGGATACTTGGGTTCCTTCCACATTTTGGCTGTTGTTAATAATGCTGCTATGAACACGGGTGTACAAATATCTGAGACCCTGCTTTTGATTCTTCTGAGTATATACCTGTAAGTGGAATTGCTGGATCATATGATAATTCTGTGTTTAATTTTTTGAGGAAACTCCATAGTGTTTTTCACAGTGGCGGTACCATTTTACATTCCTACCAACAGTGCACAAGGGTTCAAATTTCTGCATATCCTTACTGGCACTTCTTGTTTTTTAGTTTTTTGGTAGAAGCTATCCTAATGGGCGTGAGGTGGTAGCTCATTGTGGTTTTGATGTGCATTTTCCTGATGATTAGTGATACTCAGTATCTTTTCATGTGCTTTTTGGCCATTTGTATATCTTCTTTGGAGAAAGGTCTATTCAAGTTCTTTGACCATTTTTTTCAGTGTTTTATTTTTGAGAGAGAGCGCAAGTGGGGGAGGGAGAGAGGGGAACAGAAGATCTGAAGTAGGCTCTGCGTTGACAGCAGCAACCCTGATGCGGGGCTTGAACTCACAAACTGTGAGATCATGACCTGAGCTGAAGTTTGGATGCTCAACCAACTGAGCCACCCAGGTGCCCCTGCTCATTTTTGAATCAGGTTTTTGTTGTTGAGTTTTGGGAGTTCTGTCTATATTCTGGATGTTGATTCCTTTTCAGTATATGATTTGTAAATAATTTCTCCCATTCTGTGGGTGTTTTTACTTTGTTGATTATGTCTTGATGCACAAAGCTTATTTTTAAAATGTGGTTTTTCTTAAATTTTACTTTTAAATTAGCCACAATAAAATTGCTATTTTTTTGTCATAAAATTCAATGAATTTTGACACATACATAGATTGTGTAACCAGCACCACCACAGTCAAGAGCACTCAGAAAAACTTCCTCATCACAGCTAGTTTTTAAAAAAATTTTTTCTTAATGTTTGTTTATTTTTGAGAGAGAGACAGACAGAGTGTGAGCGGGGGAGGGGGCAGAGAGAGGGAGACACAGAATCCAAAGCAGGCTCCAGGCTCTGAGCTGTTAGCACAGAGCTGGATGCAGGACTTGAACTCATGAGCTGCGAGATCATGACCTGAGCCGAAGTTGGATGCTTAACCGACTGAGCCACCCAGGTGCCCCGACAGCTAGCTTTTTAATAAGTGCTTTTTGGTGGTGTTATTGAGAAACTGTCTTATTTCAAGAATGGGCAAGATCAGCTGCAAACCAGTCGGAAGTGCTTATGGCTCTTAATTGGTTTGCTGGAGGATACTGTATGCTTTTTTTTCTTTCTCTTTCCTTTATTTCCCCCCATAGGTGACCTTGGAAATCAAACCTACCCCCTTCTTTTCATGTAGCAGAGCACTGTTGACCAAGTAATTAATGCAAGGATATTGGATTTTATGATACACAGTTTTGATACTCATTCTCTCAGTCTTTGGTTATAAATCTGTGTTCTCATGATCTCTTAGTCCTTGGTTTATTAATTCATAGCTTTGATGAGTAAGTGCTATAGCTGGGTCTTAGTTATGCTCACTAGTAAAAAGTGGGGTAAGAGAGGTGAGAAAGAGCCCTAGATTTGGAGACAGTGAATGCAGGGCCGACTCTTGGCTCTGATAACTTCTATATATCTTAAATCATTTAATTTCTATGAGCTGTATGTTTTTTACCTGCAAAGGGGTGAACTGTTAACCCCTATCTCATAGCATTTTTAGTTGTAAATATTAAGTAAAATAAAGAAGGTGAGAGTTATTTAGCATTCAGTAAATGTTAAGTTGAATGTGAATGTTAAGTATGTTGATAAGTGGAACCTAAAATAAATTCCAGATTACATTTTAAAGTTTTTTAAAAATAATAGCTGTATTGAGCAATAATCCTACATGTTATACAGTTCAACTGTTTAGAGAGTATGATTTAGTGGCTTTTAGTATATTCACAGAATTGTGCAACCATCATCATAATTAATTTTCATGTTCTTATCCCAAAGAGAAATATATATCCTTTAGCAGTCACCTCATACTTCTTTCATATCCACCAGCCCTAGGCTGTGTTTATTTATTTACTGTTTATTTATTTACTTAGAGCTGGGGAGGAGCAGAGAGAGAGAGAAAGAGAGAGAGTCCCAAGCAGGCTCCACACTGCCAACATGGAGCCCAGTGTGGGGCTCAAACTCAGGAATTGCGAGTTCATGACCTGAGCTGAAATCTAGAGCTGTATGCTTAACCAACTGAGCCATCCAGGTGTTCCTGTGTATGTATGTATTTTAAAGAAATCACATACCCATTAAACACTTAATCCTAAACACTTAAATTTTTTAATGTTTATTCCATTTTGAGAGAGAGAGAGAGAGACTGAGTGGGAGAGGGGCAGAGAGAGAGGGAGACACAGAAACCAAAGCCGGCTCCAGGCTCTGAGCTGTCAGCATAGAGCCTGATGTGGGGCTTGAACTCATGACCCATGAGATCATGACCTGAGCCAAAGTTGGACGCTTAACAGACTGAGTGCCCCAATCCTAAATACTTTATTTATTTTTTATTAAAAACATTTTTTTAAAATGTTTATTCATTTTTGAGAGACAGAGAAGCAGAGTGCAAGTGGGGGTGGGGCAGAGAGAGAGGGAGACACAGTCCCAAGCCGGCTCCAGGCTCTGAGCTGTCAGCACAGAGCCTGATGCAGGGCTCAAACTCATGAACCATGAGATCAAGACCCAAGCTGAAGTCGGACACTTAACTGACTGAGCCACCCAGGTGCTCTCTAAATACTTAAAAAAAAAAAAAAAAAAAAAAAAAAAGTTTATTTTTGAGAGCTTGTGTGAGAGAGCCTGCGCACACATACAAGCATTGGCAGGGGAGGGACAGAGAGAGAAGAGAGAGAATCCCAAGCAGGTTTGCACTGTCAGCACAGAGCCCATTGCAGTACCTAGTCCCAAAAACTGCAAGATCATGACCTGAACTGAAATCAAGAGTCAGACGCTCAACCGACTGAGCCACCCAGATGCCCCTGGGCTTCTTTTCATTTAGTGTGATGTTTTCAAGGTTCATCCATGTTGTAGCATGTATCAATATTTCATTCCTTTTCATTTCCTAATGTTCCCTTTTATGGATATACCACATTTATTAATCTATTCATCATATCATTAATAGACATTTGGGTCGTTTCTGCTTTTTAGCTATTATGAATAATGCTGCTATGAACATTCATATATAAGTTTTTGTGTGGACATATGTTTTCATTTTCAAGTGGAGGAAAATGCATTCTAGGTGTGGAATTGCTGGATCATATGGTAACTTTATGTTTAACCTTTTGAGGAGCTCCAAAAGTGTCTGTACCATTTTACATTCCCACCGGTGTATAAATATACTGAAATATACTGAAATATAAAGATTTCAATTTTGGGGATGCCTGACCGGCTCAGTCAGTGGAGCATGCAGCTCTTGATCTTGGGGTCATGAGTTTGAGCCTCATGTTGGGTGTAGAGATTACTTAAATAAATATTAAAAAAAAAATAAATGTTCCAGTTTCTCCACATCTTCCACATTCATTTTTGAGAGAGGGCGAGAGAGAGAGCAAGAGCGGGCGCGCGAGTAAGTGGGGGAGGGGGAGGGGCAGAGAAAGAGGGAGACACAGAATCCGAAACAGGCTCTGGCCTCTGAGCTGTCAGCCCAGGGCCCAGTGCGGGGCTCAAACTCACGAACTGTGACATCATGAGTTGAACCAATGTTGGACGCTTAAATGACTAGGCCACACAGGTGCCAATTTTTTTTTTAATGTTTTATTCTTTACTTTTTTTAGTTACTACCAGCACTGAAAATCCTTAGGAAGGAGATCCAAAAAAGAGAAATTTTAAAATAACATTCAGTCTTTTTATGGCCAGACCAGACTGACAATATAAGATATTAATTAAAGAACAGTTAATACCTGAATTGATTACTAGTATTGATTATACAGCACTTAAAATTTGATCTTGTCACTGTGGATAGAGCAGTGAATAAATTAAAGCCCCTGCTTTCAGTTGCACTCTACTGAGCAGAGACAGGAAAAATTAGGCAATATATGGGGAAAGGGAGTTATTGAAAGGGAGGGGACTATTTTAGATATGATTGGTTAACCTAGGCCTCTCTGGTGAGGTGAAATTTGAGTGGAGATCTTAACGAAATGAGAGAACAAATCATATTAATAATTCAGTGGCAGAATGGGCAGAGAGAGCTATAAATGCTAAATTCCTGAGATGGGGTTGTGCTAGGCTTATCAGTGAACAACAAGAAGGGAAAGAATAAAGAATGTCCCTGCTGTTCACATTAAGGAATCTGAGGTCTTGGGTGGCTCAGTCTGACTCTTGATTTCAGCCCAGGTCATGATCTCACGGTTCATGAGATCGATTCCCACATCAGGCTCTGCACTGATAGCACAGAGCCTGGTTAGGATTCTCTCTCCCTCTCTCTCCCCCCTTCCTTCTTCTTCTCTCTCTCTCTCTCTCTCAAAAATAAATAAATAAACATTAAAAAGGAAAAAGGAATCTGAGGCTTGCATGTTCTTCTTGGTATGTGTTTTTGGCCACCTCAGAGTGGTTTCTTTTTTTTTTTTTTTTTTAATTTTTTTTTTTTCAACGTTTATTTATTTTTGGGACAGAGAGAGACAGAGCATGAACGGGGGAGGGGCAGAGAGAGAGGGAGACACAGAATCGGAAACAGGCTCCAGGCTCTGAGCCATCAGCCCAGAGCCCGACGCGGGGCTCGAACTCACGGACCGCGAGATCGTGACCTGGCTGAAGTCGGACGCTTAACCGACTGCGCCACCCAGGCGCCCCGTCAGAGTGGTTTCTAAACAACATGAATGTTGGTGTTCCAATTTAGCTTTATTGCAGTGTAGCTGAAGTGTAACGAACAAAGAGGACAATGGTAGGGAGTAAGATAGATAGTTCGAAGAGAGCCAGATTACACAGTGTCTTGTAGGCCACGATGATGACTTTGTATTTTATTCTGAGTGAGATGAGAAGCCATTGCAGGGTATTGAACACAGTGGAGTGACATCTGAATTGAATCTAAAGGATCATTTTGGCTTCTGAGGAGAAAGGGTCAGGGGATAGATAGATGGCAAGGGGTATCAGATAGAAGCAGTGGTATCAGATAGGAAGCCATTAACAAGAGTTAGGGAATGAGATAATGAAAGTTTGAGCCAGTGTGTTAGCAGTAGAGGTGGTAAGAAATTGTTGGAATCAGGGTATGCTTTGAAAGTAGAGCTGACAGAATTTGCTCATCAATTGGATGAGGACTATGGGAGTAAGAAAGTAGTCACAGGAAGTTTTTTGCTTTGAGCAACTATAGGATTGGATTTACCATTTATATGAATGGGAAAGACTGAGAAGAGCAGATTTGTAGGAGGGGATCAGGTGTTTGGATTTACATACACTACATAATAGATGGCTGTTAGACAACCAAAAGGAGATGTCATGTAGGCAGTTGGATTTACAAGTCTAGAATTCAGAGAAGTTCTGGTTAGAGATCTAATTCTGGGAGTCATTAGCATATGTAAAACCATAAAGTAGCTGTGATCACCTAAGAAATGTGTAGATAGAGCAGAGGAGATTTGATGTTGGAGCCCTGGGGAGGCTGAGAAGATCAAAGGAAGGGCCAGTGAGGTAAAAGAAGAATCAAGGGAAAGTGAAGTACCAGAGTCCAAGTAACTTGTGGAGGATAATTGCAAGTGTCCCAACTTGGTTGCCTGGTTTGGTTCTAAGTAACTGTGGGACATTGGACAGTTCATGTTACTTTTTTGGGCCGTGGGTGATCCCTAAAGTGAAAGGCTTGATTAAATTGTCTTGAAACTTTCCTCATCATCATAATAAACGTATGTATATAATACTTTACAGCACATTAATCTTTATAACAAATTTATGGGACTTCTATTTTTATGCCCATTTTAAAGATGAGAAGAATAGAGGAGTTCAGAGACTTGTCAAAGTCACATAGTCATAGTCAGAGACTTGAGCCCAGATCTGCCTGATCTCAAAGCATGTGCACTTTATACCGTATAACAACTATATTTTTACACTAATATTCTAGAGCTCTGTGATTTTGAGCATATGGAATTCATTTATTGATTATTTATTGAGCACCTGCAATGTACTAGTCACTGTTCTAAGTGCTGGGGATACAGTTGTGACCAAACCAAAGTCCTTTTTGTTCTTTGATCTTTCATTCTAGTGGGTAAGACTGATAGTAAACAAACAAATTAACTAACTAGTAATGTTAGTGCCATAATTAAAAAAAAATCCAGGTGAGGGAACAGGATATGTTGGGGGAATGATCAAGAAAAGAAAAGCCTTTCTGGTGTGCCTGGGTGGCTCAGTCGGTTAAGTGTCTGACTTCAGCTCAGGTCATGATCTCGTGGTTCATGGGTTCGAGCCCTGAATCAGTCTCTGTGCTGACAGCTCAGAGCCTGGAGCCTGCTTTGGATTTTGTCTCTCCCTCTGTCTACCTCTCCCCTGCTCATGCTCTGTCTCTCTTTCAAAAATAAGTAAACATTAAAAAAAAAAGTTAAAAAAAAAAAAGCCTTTCTGAAGTGAAGACATTTTAGCAGAGACCTGAATGATCTAAAGTAGAAAGCCATGAGACATGATGGGGGAAACAAGAAACAGAAAGGTCCAGAGGTACGAATGAGCTAGATGTGTTTGAGGAACAGCAAGGAAGCCATTGGTAGGACAAGGAGGTTGACAAGATGCAGAGAGCTTTGGAGTCATTTAGCCCTGGAGGGTCAGTTATGACTCCCTTCATTTAATTTGCTGTGTGACTCTGGACAGAGTACCTGACTTTCTTGACTTTTAATTACCTTATCTCTAAAATGGAGATAATAAAATAAAGGTATCTTGAAAATGAAATGAGAAAATGTATGTAAAACATCTAGGATGGTGCCTGGAATATTACTTTATTAAACGTATGTTTACTGCGCACTATTATTATTGACCATGTCCTAGGCACTCATTCCGCTGTCATCCAGTAAGTTTAGTCTGTTTTTCTTTTTTCTTTCCTTTTCTTTCTTTTTCTTTCCTTTTCTTTCTTTTTCTTTCCTTTCCTTTCCTTTCCTTTCCTTTCCTTTCCTTTCCTTTCCTTTCCTTTCCTTTTCTTTTCTTTTCAATTTGTTTTAGTCAGCAGATCTTAAAGTTCTGTTTTTGTGCTCAGGCTAGGCAGTCTCCCTGAGCTCACCTTTGTATTAAAATCAAAGAAAGAAGTGTTGGACTGAAAAGAAAATGATTTAGAAGTTGATGAGTAAGTATAAAAATATGGGTTGGGATTCTGGTAATTGCAGCCTCTGATATATTCATTTATTATGGAAAGAAACTGCATGTGCATTTCTGTCATCTTTCCTCATCACTGGATACTAGCTCTACTCAGCCACTTCCCAGCCAGGCTTCCTGCTGACCCAAACCTGCTTGCCTTAGGAAAATCAGATAGGAGAGAAGTCTTCTATCCTTAGAAGACCATCTGTTTTTAGACCCACAGCTGCTGCCCTTACAATTGCAACCCAACACAACTGGAATGATTTATTCATCTCCAGGTAACATTTGTGCACCAGGCTTCCAGCAAAGTACAGTATCAGCTTTACACTTAATGAAGCATCCAGCACAGGTGGTGAGCTGCCCTGGAAAGGATGCTTCCGGCTTAGAAATGGCTGATGGACAGGTGGAGGTAAGCTGTTAGTATTGAGTGTAGCCAGAGGAAGAGCAGAGCAGAGTGAACACTAGGCAACAAGGGAGAATTTCTTGTCCAGTAGGGTCTTGATTGTGTGTCCTATATTCCTGGAGTTTCAAGATAATTTAGTCTTTAAGTTAAATGTTGTATCACTGTTGAGTTAGGGGAGAAATTTAAAATCCAGAGAGAGGAAGGGACTTAGCTTAAGTTGCAAACAGTTTGGCATAGTTAACACTAGAACTCAGGTATTCCAGTATCCATATAATTTGCTGATACTGTTAATAAATCACAACTTTTTCCCTCTTAATAACTAAATAACCACGCAAGTAGCTTAATTTTTTTTTTTAACTTCTCTTCTTATATATAAAATTAGGATGATTAACACTTGTTCTGGATTGTTTTGAGGGTTAAATGAGATAAAGTATGTGGAAACTGGTAAGGTAATTTTTGATAATCAGAAGGTATTAAATGTTAATTTCTCCTCTTTTTCAAGTCAATTGAGCAAACAGTAATTAAGCATCTGTCTTGTGCCAAGTGTAATAGTACTATAATAATAGTTATTGGTATAATTGGTATAATAGTACTTTCTCTTGTCAGAGTCCTTCCATAGTCAAATCTTCATAACTAAACACAGTTGTTGTAAACAAGTGATGCTTACTTTAGAAAAATTCAGAATGTTAATATTAACCTGTGGTGATAACTCTGGGACCAGTGCATCTAGAGCTAGTCTGTAAGACTTGGCTTCTGTTTCTACAGGGTGCTTTGGGGACCCTCTGGAGGGCAAATCATGACTATGATGATATTCTTTGTCACCTCAGAGATACCTTGGTTTCTCTTTTGGAATGTTTGGTTTTAGTAAATTGCTTCCTCTTCACCTTAGGTTTTAGGCTCTTTGACAAGCCATCTGCTTCTCAAACCCAATTTCCCTTTACCACCAAGTGCTTGCAGGCAGTTGTTCAGATGGAGAACAAAAGCTTTCTCCAGTTCCTAGTGGTTTTGTGAGAGTGAGAATGCCTCAGGGAGAGATTGCATCTGCTTATTGGAATTCATTTGTGATGTGTGCAGTACTTTAGGCAGTATTTTACCAAGGACTGTGCTGGGGCTGGCTGAAGAAGAGATAAAATTTTGGAATGGAGGTTTGTCAGCATGGATTTTGGCTATTTCTGTCCTTGCCGGTATCAGCTAGGGCTCCACAGAGCTTGTTGGGATTGCTGCTACTGCTTCTACTATCCTTACTACTACTTACATCTATTGTCCCAAGTTTTCCACGTGTACTTTTTGTTGCTGTTGTTGTTTGGTTGTTTTTCCAGGTTGTTGATCTATTCTGTGAGTGGCTCAGTATAATGCAATTCAATAGAGTAAAGTGGAGATTAAGTAATGAATAAAATAAGATACAGGGAAACTAGTGTGAGGTAGTAGAAAAGCCTTGGTAAATGTATAGGCATATCGTGGCTTTAAATTTCAGCTTTGCTTTGCACTGGTTCTGTGATCTTGGGTATATCATTTAATCTCTTTGCATGGTAATTTCTTCATCTCTAAAAGTAGGAATATAAATATCTACCTTGTTTAAGGTTGTGATGAGGATTAAATGAGAATTTATAGGAAAGAATCAAGCATTAAATGGGTGCTTATTAAATACTCCTTGCTATCTTTCTTCCCGTCTTTCTTCCCGTCATCCATAAGGAATGTACATGGAGAAATCAGACACATATACATGTGTGTGTTAGTTTAACATAGCTTTGAGAAGTGGCTGGAATTTGCCACACTCATTGAAACCAGGCAGAGAGGTATACTCTGGTAAGGTGACATAACATAATCTTTGTGCCTTTAAAGAAGACCTTAGGAGGGAAGAATAAAGAACCTGGCAGTGGAGGCCTTCGGATGTTGGTTTCCTCAGGGGACCATTAGAGTGTGTCTGGTAGCTACTGGTTTCTTAGAGATAGAATAATCTGTTTCGTGGTAAGGTGAGAGCAGAACCTGGGGTTTGTAAGTGTAAGACCTGCCTTTTGGGAACAGTAAGTGTATAGCTTGGAAGATTGTAGCCACCACCTTTTCCTTTCCCATCCCCCAAATCTGTAATATCATCCTCAGAATGATCTTTTCCAAGATTTCACATCTGGTCATCTTAATTGGCTCTCCATTGGCTCTCAGTTGCCTCTAGATTAGAGTCCAGAATTCTTCTATGACATATGAGGTCTTCCTCAGTCTGGTCTTGACCTACACTTTTAGCCTTGTTTCCCACTGCTCCTGCCTGTGCTCCAGTGATGCTTCTCAATCCCTCAGTCCTCATGTATTTGGCCCCTGATAGTCTTTCTGCTGTCTGTATTCCCCCTCTTTCTTATTCCTCTGTTTTACTTGACAGACTTCTTTCTTTAAAACTTTTCTCTGGGGCTCCTGGGTGGCTCAGTCGGTTGGGCGTCCGACTTCGGCTCAGGTCATGATCTCGCGGTCTGTGAGTTCGAGCCCCGCGTCGGGCCCTGTGCTGATGGCCCAGAGCCTGGAGCCCCTTTCAGATTCTGTGTCTCCCTCTCTCTGACCCTCCCCGTTCATGCTCTGTCTCTCTCTGTCTCAAAAATCAATAAACGTTAAAAAAAATTTTTTTTAAACTCTTCTCAAAAACCATGTTTTCTGTGAAGTTCTCCCTGACTTCTGAAAGTGAGGTGCCATGGGATGAGAGACTTCCCTCCTCTAGGTTCATCTAGAATTTTGTATTTACAAAAATCCACATGTTTAGCATCAGTGATTAGTAGACACAATTATGTTTCTTAATGCTTTTATTCATGACCCATTGACTTATTTTAGTGCCTTCACTGTGACACTCCATTCATATGTAGATCTATTTACAACAGATATCTTTAGAATTAGAAAAATAAACACAGATCTAATACAGCCTTTGCCAAGACTTAGCAAATTGTATTTTATTATACCTCTTATCCCTGATGAAATGAATAGTCATCAGTAAAATGAATCACTAGGTTTCGAAAGAGCTATTTATTATCAGGTTGGTGATGTAGGTCCATCTGATCTAATTTTGTGATATTTAGTCAATGATTGAATCAATTTTTAAATCGTTTAATCAATGATAAATCATTGACAGAGCATCATTATTATACTTAGGCTTTTTTTCATATAACTTTTCATTTGGATTCTCAAATTTGATATGAATAAGATCTGAATTCTGTTTTTCATGTTGGAGCTTTCCCCAGATATCTGGTGATCCTTGGTTGTTTGTTCATATTAAAATGGGATACTAAAAAGTTGATTGGAAATTTTAAATATTTGGGTGGGGCTTACTGATTGTGGACCTCACTATATGGTGATCTGCCTGGGATATTGGTGAGGCACCTACAATGTCAGCATCAGTAGGTCTTTTCACTAGGGCTGGTCAGATTTTGTGGAATGATCTTCTAGTCTTCTTCCTAGATGTTCTTGGCCTGGCTCTAGTGGTCTGGAAGTTGACTGGGAGAGGAAGGCTCTGATTTTACTTAACATTCTTATTTTCACTATTGTAACCCTGCCTTCAACTGTACCTGCTATTCCCTTATCTAGAGACCCTCTGTCATCCTTTTCAGAGGAAAAAGAAACCCTGAACATGGAGCTACCAGTTTCTGAAACTTGTGGGGTTTCTACAAAACCTCCACAGAAATAGCAAATCAGGTTACTTTTTGTCTCTGCCCCCCCCCCTCCCCCGCTCCCCCGCCACTGCTGGCTCAGTACTATCCTTCTTGGATCTGATGTCAGTTACTGATTATTGCTGCTTTCTAGCTTTCAATATTTGGTGGCTGTTGCTCTTCTCATTTCTCTTTGTTTTTATGATTTTATGCCTTATAAAAAGTCCAAAGGTGGGGTCTAAATTATATACTCCCCTCTTCAGAATAGACAATATTATTTAATCTTTCTTGAGATTCAGGTTCATTATTGTGAACATCAATTATTCTGCCTTTTTGTGTTGCACTGATGGCCATGGGAGCTATTGTATTCTATCCTAACCTAACCTATCTGATGCTGTACTTTAGAACAAAAACTAAAAGCTAAGGGCCTCTTTTTTGGTGAGTACTGTGCTTTATATATCTTGTGGTTGTTTTGGAATTATTTTTCTGCCTTTTCTTCTTTGTCACTTCTCACATACTGTATGTGGTGCTCTGAAATTACTGAGTTTATTAGATGTGTTTGTAAAGGAAAAGTGAGGCCTTAGGGATTCTACTGCCTGTAAAGTGTGAAGAATTAAAATAAAGACAGTTATTTTGGCTTTGAAGAGGTGTTTTGCTTGCTTTCTAGTTCTCTATGTGATCCAGAAGACAAGGTTGTTGGATCACTGAATTCCATACAAGTGAAGTATTGCAATGAAGCTTCATAGCTTGTCAAATAAATTGCTTTCATCCATATCATCTCATTATTTTAAGCTTCATAGTAATTCTACAAGGTAGTAGGGCAGGTAGGATTATTCCGGTTGTATGTATAGGGCAGTTTGAGTTTCAGAGAGATTAAATGATGTGTTCATATCACATAATTGAGTGGAAGAGCAATCTCAGGTTGTCTGACTTAAACCCTTGTGTTCTCTGTCTTCTCTGTAAGTGGCCTTCTACAGGGAAGGTCAAATTCATAAGATTAGAATTCAGCACAATAAAGAATAGTCCTCATTTGATCTTTATGGTAACCCAGGGAACAGGTAATACTTTTTCTATTTCCTCTCTGGGGAGTTTGAAGCTTAGATTAAATGACTTGTTCAAGGTCACCTGGCAAAATAAAGAGCGGCACAGCTGGGACTCATTCTCTTCTTTTGACTCCAAATCTTGCTCTCTGATTTTAGTGCGTGATACTTCCTCACTCTGAATGAACTGCCAAAAGAGAAAATATGCCAGCCATGTGCATATTAACAGCAATGGTTTGAAGTACTAGTAAACAGCCAAGTCCTCTTCCCTGGGAAGGTTTCAGCTGATTGGAATTCTCAGTCTGTTTTTCCAGTTTATGTAAGGAAGGAGGATAAAGAACTGTAATGTTTGGACTTGCAACAAACTTTAATTCCCTTAGTGGAAACACTAAAGATACACAGTTGCATTGCCAATTTGGCAAAAGGAAATATTTAAGCTCTCAAGTAGAAATAACTTAACTGAGTTTCTAGTACAGCCAATGTTCTAGACCCCAGGAGGGATTTATCATGAATCAGGGAATGTTAGAGCTCTGAAATCCATTCATTCTAAGGCTTAAAGGCTGAGTTTGTCTAGACAGTTCAGTAGAACAATTCTGTATACCTTTATTGAGCTCCTGCTGTTTACTAGGAATAGTAATCGACACTGCTTAGGAATTTTATGGTCTGGTTGAGAAGGCACACACAGACAAATAATTATATTGTAGTTTAAGAAAGCACTATAATTGAGAGATACACAAAGAGCACTGAAGAGGGAATGATCAATTCTGACCAGACCAAGAGTGAGAGGAGTGACTGGAAAAAAATTTACAATGAAGATGATGTTTGATTTGTACCTTGCAGGATGGGTCACATCTTTAGACAGAAAGGGAATGAAGGGCGTTGTAGGCAGAGGGAACAGTATATGCAGAATCTTAGAAATATGAAAGAGCTTATTGTTTGAGGGAAGCAGTGGAAAGCTTGATTCAGCTAGAACTGGAGAGTAAGGTAAAGTAGGCCTCCTCTCTGATCTAGGACTGTCAAGGCCCCTTCTTACTATGCTGTATCAACTCACTAGGTGTATTCTTCACATTTGGGTGTTCTCTGAGATAGGCTGCATCTCCTCTCCAATCTTGCTAGCCTTTCTTCAGAGCTTAGTACAATTACACACTCTTCTATAAAGCTTTCCAGGCTGATAGCTGATTGTTGTCTTATCCCAACTCCTGTCACCCTTTGTAAGCCAGTGTAGTTGCCTCCTAAGTTAATACTGACAAGTGTTCATCCATGATTTGTTTCTATATTGCTTTCTATTCTAGAAGGATTTGCTATTAATGATGTTTCTGATTATGGTCGGAGTGGAGGTTTATCGTTCGGTTACTTATATTTCTTAAGCCTTGGGTATAGGCTTATTTTGAGGTTGTTTAACCTTCTAATCAGCTCAGGAATCCTTCAGTCTAGGGAATAAAACATGGTGCAGTGAGACCCTTTAAGAAGCCTTTGCTGACCCTCCTAGAGCTAATAATTCCTTTTCTTTTTGTCTTAGGGCTTGTCACTCTGCCTACAACTCTTTTTTAGTGTCTGTCTCCACAATTAGGTAGTGAGCTCCCTGAGGGCAGGGATTTTGATATAGTTCATTTGTTGTGTTTTCAACAGCCAGTGTAGAGCCTGGACACAGAATAGGTGCTTGGTACATGTTTATTGTTTATTGAGAGCCAGAATGCAGGAATTCTAATTCCAATTCTACCATCATGTGACCTTGGGTAGGTAAGTCACTTCCAATCTTTCAAACTTCAGTTTCTTATCTGTACAATATGAAGGTTGGACTCCATGACCAGTATCACATCATTTATTCTACTTACAGCAGTCAAGGTCCACTTGAAAAGTTAGAAACCACACTAATAATTTGAACAGGTAAAATTTAATATGAAGAATTGTTAACTAGATAAAAAGTAGTTAACTACAAAAGAGATAAAAAGAAACTCTAAGGTGTAATAGAGGTAGTAACTGCAGAAAACTGGTACCATCCCTAGGGCTGAAGGAAAGGTAAATGAGGAAGGAACTTACAAGCTTAAGAAAAGAGAGCTCCACAAGGCTGAAATTCAGGCCTCTGAGGAGAGTGTATGGTTGCTGTAGGAATGTGTTGCTTTCTGCTGTGGTGAAGAAGAAACTGGCTGGAGAGTGCTCGCCTCAAAACCTGGAAAGCCACTGTGCTGAAATCTACCATGATCCCCTGCATGCTGATCTACTTGCTGATTTGTAGAAAAAACCAAGCACTGTAAAAGTCCCTTCTTTCTCTCTTAGCTTTGTAATCTCTTTCCAACACGCTCTGTTGGCAAAATAGACATGAATCCCCTGGGAATGGAAATATGTAGCCTGTAGAGTCCAGTCCAGTATCACAGAGCAGGGCAATGAAGAATTTGTTTGGAACCTTAAAGCAAGTAATACATTCCATTTTGTACTAATCTATTGTGATACTTATTTTCCTCATTGCACCATGAGCTTGATAGTGGCTAGAACAGTGTCATATTTGTCTCTGTATCTACATTGCCCCAGAAGGAGCCTAGCACTAAAGAATTGCTCAGTAAATACTGTTTGAATGAAGGAAAGACTCTGTAAGAGAAAATTAGGTGTTTCTCTAGGTTGGTGTAAGTCTGATTATCTTGGAAGAAATTGGAACTGGGCATCCTCCCTAGCAGTTAAAACCTTATTGAATGCCATTTGTCTTGTGCCTGTCATGTGCATACCTTGCATCAGATGCTACAGTGAGAACATTTTCCTGTTCATATATTTAATATGAAATTAAACATATCCCCTTTCCTAAAAGGGTGATGCTCTGAAATCTGAGGTAGTTAGTGTGCACATAAGTATATTCCTCAGAAGAGCAAAGAGATTAATGTATTATGTGTCATGTGCAGTTTAGTTCATTTCATCCCTAGAGCCCATTGTATTATACCCATTTTACAGATGGAGAAACTGAGGCTCAGGACTGTTGAGGTACTTGACCAAAGTTATACAGCCTATAAGTTGCAAAAGTGGGATATGAGCTCAGGTTTGGCTGTTGTAAAATTTTGAACAGGGCAATACTCTATCCCTTTCTCCCAGCTTACAAGCATACAAGCACAGAATTTCTATTAGCTGATGGCAATATAAATGTGTGGAATTGATTTTCTCTTTCTGGTCGTTTGGGGCTGGACAAGTAACAACAAAGCAAATAGCAGTACTTGCAAGGCTGCAGTGATGGTGTTTGCTAATAGCTGGCCTTTCAAGTAAGCCAGTTTGAGCCTGAGCTTCAGATATCTGATTTGTGGAGCAGTTGCTGTCTGGCAGCAGGGTATTCTTTCTCCAAATCCCACACTAGCAGCTCACAAAAGAGTTCTGATGCATTCCCTACATTAAACTTCTTTTCTCTTGCTCCTACACAGTTCTTTCCTTTTCTGGGACCTGAAATTAGATAGACCACTTAATTATTGTTAGGACACAAAATTTATGAGGCTAGTGTGTTTTGTTGCTTCTGAGCCAGCACATGTAGACCCTTTAGGTAAATTAGGTTTGAGAGTCAGTTACTCCTTTCTTTGGTTGTCAGCCAGGCAATGCTGGGGACCCAGATGCCTGTCTTCTTGCTTGAGGGGTCAGAGTATTGCATGTGGCCTGAGAGAGATAGTGTTAATAAGAAAAGCTTTTCATTGAAAGCATTGGAAGAGACCAATAATGTCAGGATTTGCTAATCAGATTATTCAGCTAGTTATTTTGTGAATATCCACTGGGATGACCACTGATTGCTGACATGGGAGCGTGATTTCAGCATGACAGTGAGAAGCCCTTGGGCCAATGTCACCTTTCCTTCATTTCTTTTGATACTATCATTGACTAGGGAATCTTAGGATAAGTTACCTTCCCCTTTGATTTTCTTGGCCATAAATGCTGCTGCTTAACTGCATTTCAGAAGTAATGACATTTATTCTTTGGAAGGAACTGAAGAAAGCCTGCACATGTCATTTATTTTTAACTGCATGCTCATTAGAGTTGAAATCTTAGTTTCATTTTGTGGGTTAGCATTGAACAGGAAAAGCCATATAGTGGAATTAGTATGGGCTATAATAGCACAATCACCTGGGCAAAATCCCATTCTGCTACTTAGCAACTTAATAGTTATTTATCCTGTATGAGCTTCAGTTTCCTTTTCACTAAAATGAGAATAATGATAAATAATAATGACAATAATAATGGTCCATAATTTTGGGTAAATCTGTTAATTTCTCTGAGCCTGAATTTATTTATCTGTAAAATGGAGCTAGTAATTCCCCAATAATAGGTTTAGTTTGAGAAAGAAACTGGCTAATGTAAATGAAAATATCTGTTGCAGTGCCTGGCACATAGTATTTGAGTATGCTAAGTGCTAAATAGTGGCAATGACTGCTCTTAGGAGATCTGAAGGAAAAGATCCCTGAGGGTGTAATAGTTGCTGTGGGATGGATCAGGGCTTAATAAATACTCATTGATTAATTCTTTCAGTGGGGAGGTCTTGTCATTTCCTTTAGGAACCGTTTTACTTGATCTATTGGTATTTCTTTTTCTACCGTGTCTCCAGACAGAACTATTTCCCCTGAAAGTTTCCTTCCCAAGATGTCGTCCTGACATTGCTATTCCAAGTTGCTCTCTATAGAGAAAGTGGAGTACAAAGACTGAGTTGTGGTTCAAAACTTCCACTAGCTTGTATTTCTGGGTTCATTGCTTTGTACACAAGACTGAGGAGGGTTTGTTAGAGGCCTTTAATGAGGTATGATCATGCCATTATTTTGCTGTTTCTTTGGTATAAGCCAAGAAGGAGGGCTAGCCAGTAAAAAATGTTTTATAGGACAGTAAACTGGATGTCTCTACAAAGCTGGCCTCTGATCTCCTTAGCCTCTTTAGGCAAGAGACTTGGGCTAGTTTGAATTCCAACTGTTTCAGTTCAAGGGTTTCATTTCTCTCTTTGTCACAGAGGTATAGATTTTTAGAGATGTTCAAAGCTGAAGCACAGAGATTAGAGGACTTGTTTAAAGTCTTATGGCAAAAGCAGAACCTAGATTTCTTTTTAATTCTCTTTCTGTAGTTCTTTGGGAAAATTCACTTTCTTTCATAGGATGTTTAGCTAACAATAAGCAGCTTATTTTTAAGAATATGCTCTCATTTTCCTTCTCATAAATGCTACAGGATTGTTCTGAGGTATAAAGATTACAGTTCTTTCATGGCCAGTGTTGTTTTTTTCTTTGCAGCACTCCTTGAGATAAGCAAGTCAGATACTCTTGATGATTTTTTTTTTAAGTTTATTTATTTATTTTGAGAGAGAGAGGGAAGGGGGGAGGGAAGGAGAGAGAATCCCAAGTAGGCTCCACACTGTCAGAACAGAACCCTAAGCGGGGCTTCATCTCACAAATCATGAGCTCAATGACCTAAGCCGAAACCAAGAGCCAAATGCTTAACTGACTGAGCCACACAGGGACCCTGGGTTTTGTTCTTGTTTAGACAACAATAACAAAAGGAAATTGAGGCCCAAGGAGGGGAGGGTGACTTGTTTAGAGTCACATAGTGAGGGTTAGAATTAGAACTGAGGAGCAAGAAGGCCCTTTTGTTTTTTGGTTTTTGATTATCACTGGGAACATTGTCATACCTTGTCAACACTGGATATTATTACTTTCTACAGCTTTTGCTATACTCATGAGAGAAAAAGACCTCATTGTTTTAATTTTCATCTTCCTAATTACTGGACAAGCTAAATATGTTTTCATGTTTATTGGCCATTTGTAGTTCTGTGAATTTTGTGTCATTTATTGCATAGTCCCTGCTAGGTTCTTTGTCTCTAATCAACTTGGTGAGGGAGTGCTCTTTTGTATACTAAAGGTATTCATCTTTTGATATATAGACTGCAAATACTTTTGACATTTTATTTACAAAACTTGAGGCTTCCTTAGAACACCAGAGAGAAAAAAGCCCTTTGTATTGGAATAGCTATTTATTTATTTTTTAAAGTTTATTTATTTTAATAGAGAGAGAGAGTGCAAACAGGGGAGGGACCCAGAGAGAGAATCTCAAGCAGGCTCTGTGCTGTCAGTGCAGAGCCCAATGCTGGGATCGAACTCCCAAACCATGAGATCATGACCTGAGCCGAAACCCAAGAGTCGGGTGCTTAACCAGCTGAGCTACCCAAGCACCCCTGGCATAACTGTTTAAAAATAACATCTCTTACCACTAACACTACTACTGAACATTCACAAATTTAACAAGAACTTTCAAATTCTTTCTATCTTTTGTTCTCTCAAGAATTTCAAGAGGGCTTATGATGAAAATAAAGTGGATTGAGAATGTACATCTTACCTCCTTTTATTTTTTTTAAATTTTTTTTTTTCAAAGTTTATTTATTTTTGGGACAGAGAGAGAGCATGAACGGGGGAGGGTCAGAGAGAGAGGGAGACACAGAATCGGAAACAGGCTCCAGGCTCTGAGCCATCAGCCCAGAGCCCGACGCGGGGCTCGAACTCACGGACCGCGAGATCGTGACCTGGCTGAAGTCGGACGCTTAACCGACTGCGCCATCCAGGCGCCCCTCTTACCTCCTTTTAAAAACTCCATTGAAATAACTAGAATTAACTTACAAAGGCCAAGAGAATGGGAGAATATGGAAAAGAGCCATAAGTGATGGATGATTTAGGGAAGGCAGAATGCTGAGGCTGCAGAGGGAGTGTGGATATGAACAAAGAAAGCCATTTGTGGTACGGAACTCTAGAAAGCTCTGGATAGCAGAGGTTCTTGGCATCTTGAATGTTAGACTGAGAGGTGGAGCTGAAAACAGGGGTTCATTGGTTATAAGAAACAGTTAAAAACCCAGATCTTTTCACTATTTCAGAACATTGGAGGTTTATTCTCTAGGGAAGTAAAAGCTGGGAGGCCGCTTTTTCTCCTGAGGTGGGAGATTGGAGGATTCCTCTCTGAGTAACTGACTCACAGAAGTTGAGGGCCTCCCCAGTAAAAAACTGGTTTGTCACTTTCTCTTGTCACAAGGAAGCCTAGAAGTTAACATGCCCTATTGCTCATACAGTGTATCTGCAAGTGCCTTACTCTTAAATGTGAGAGAATAGGCAAAGATCACCTAATATTTGAAAAAAACCCTCTAACATGAATGACAGAATGAAAAGAAACGGATGAAACGAACTCTACCTCCAAAAGAGAGGGGTGGGTGGAGAGCACAAGAGAGACAATGTAGGGAGCAAAAGAAAATTTGAAAAAAACTCATCAAAGGAGATACTGTGTCTATGAAATAAGGATAAGGTCCTGTTAAAAAGAAGGAATAGTCAGAGAACAAGAAAGAATCTTCGACCCTGAAAAATGTATTGGAAGTCTGGGGCACCTGGGTGGCTCAGTCGGTTAAGTGTCCAACTCTTGGTTTCGGCTCAAGTCATGATCTTGTGGTTTTGTGAGTTCAAGCCCTGTATCAGGCTCTGTGCTAGCAGTGCAGAGCCTGCTTGGGATCCTCTCTCTCCTTCTTTCTCTGCCCCTCCCTGACTTGTGCTGAATCTGTCTCAAAAAAAAAAATAAATAACTTAAAAAAATTCTTTTAAATGTATTAGAACTTAAGAAAGAATAAAAACAAATAAGTAGAAGGTAGGAGATGAAAGAAGTTAGAAGATCAGTTTAAAATTTATTTAAATGTAGGGGTGCCTGGGTGGCTTAGTCAGTTAAGTGGCTGACTTAGGCTTAGGTCATGATCTCACGGTTCTTGAATTCAAACCCCATATGGGGCTTTCTGCTGTCAGCACAGAACCCACTTCAGATCCTCTGTCCTCCTCACTCTCTGCCCCTCCCCGGCTTGCACTCTGTCTCTCTCAAAATAAATAAATGAACTTTAAAAAAAAAAAAAAGAAATTTATTTAAATGTAAAAGGTTTTAAATTCAAAAGAATTGATTTTTTTTTTTTTTATCATTTCCTTGTCCATTTTCTCTATTTCTTCCCTTTAGATCTCTGAGTTTCCTCATAATTAGGTGTTGGATCACAGGGTGAAGGAAATCATCAAACAAATAATATAATTTCTCAGAAGTTAAGTACACATATGTAGAGACTGAAAACCCAATCAAGTATGTTCCATACAATGAATAAAAAAAAATTATATATATATCATCATGAAATTTCAAAACACTGGATAGAATGAGAATATTGTAAAAGCTTCCAGAGAGAATTAACAGGTCGTACACATCCTAGCAATATGGGAAGCTAGAAGAAATTGGAGGAATTACCTTACATTCTGAGAGGAAATGATTTCCAACCTAGAATTCTATACCCAGTCAAAAGTAACTATCCGATATGAAGGTAGAAAAAAGAAAAAGGTTTTTAGAAATGCAGCATCGCAAAAGATTTATTTCCCATGTATGCTATCTCAGGAAACTTGGTAGTTTGATACATCATAATGAGATGGAAGAGAAAGAGGAAGGCGTGGATCTAGGAACAAGGGATTCCAATATAGAAAAGTGAGTAGAGGGGCGCCTGGGTGGCGCAGTCGGTTAAGCGTCCGACTTCAGCCAGGTCACGATCTCGCCGTCCGTGAGTTCGAGCCCGGTGTCGGGCTCTGGGCTGATGGCTCAGAGCCTGGAGCCTGTTTCCGATTCTGTGTCTCCCTCTCTCTCTGCCCCTCCCCCGTTCATGCTCTGTCTCTCTCTGTCCCAAAAATAAATAAAATAAAAACGTTGAAAAAAAAATTTAAAAAAAAAAAAAGAAAAGTGAGTAGAAACCTCAGAGTGGTGGGAAAGAAGTATTCCAAGACCACAGCTATGCAGGTCTTGAGACGAGAGAGTTACCAGATTGGAACAAGACGGTGGAGATCTCCTAGAGGGGTGTTTTAAAGAAAAGGTAAAATGAAACCAATACTTTGTCTGATTTTTTTGACGATATTAAAAGGAGCCTTAATATTATTTTGGAGACTTTGGAGGTGAAGTGGGGAAAAGAACTTAAAACTCAGTAAATTAAAACTGAGGCAACCGTTAATTCAAGGAGAAATTAGAATTCTAGTTGTCAAAGAAGGGCAATGCAGTCATAATACATTACGTGGCTTAGTTGTGAAAAACATTATAATAATGTGAACTCTGAATATTAATTTTTAAAAACATTTTTGAAATAATTATAGATTTACAGGGAGTTGCAAAGATAGTATAGAGAGGTCTTATATACCCTCTACCCAATTTCCCCCAATGGGTAGATCTTGTATAACCGTAGTACAGTATCAAAACCAGGAAAATGACATTGGTGCAATGTGTATGTATAGTTTTGTGCCATTTTATCACATGTGTAGATTTGTGTAACCACCACTGCAATGAAGATAGAGAATATCCCATTACTGCAGAGATTTCCCTCATGCTATCCCTTTATAGTCATACTCCTACCCCCCACCACAAATCCTGGTAACTACTAATTTGTTTTTCATCTCTATAATTTTATCATTTGAAGATAAGTATATAAATGGAATAATACACTAAATAGCCTTTTTTTTCACTCAGCATAATGTCCTTGAGATCCATACAAGTCATTATGTACATCAGTAGTTCATTCCTTTTGATTTCTGAGTAATATTCTATCGTATGGGTATATCTTAAATACTAGTTTAACTAAAAACTGTGATGTGACTATGTTAGTGGAAGAATAGTGTGCATATATGTGTATGGATAGGTGTGGGGGTGATGATTATGTTATACAGAAAGATAAATGGTAACTAAAATTGACCAAAAAATTAAATCAATAATAACCAGTACAAGCATGGTTTTTTTTGGAAATAAAGAGGTAAATGCCAAGAGAAAAAGCCAAAGTTAAAACTAGTTGCCTTTGGGAAGCAGAAATCAGGAGTAAGGCAGGGGACTGCCAGTTTTTTGTTATAAGCTTTATAGTACTACATACATAGGAAGTAAAGGGCTATTACCTACATAGAAATAAGGCCCAGAGAGTTAAGGGGTCCAAGGTTTTAGAGTGAATATCTAGAGAAGCTGAGATTCCACCTTTGGCTCTCTGATTCTTACCAGTGTGCTTTATCCTCCAGCCTGCCTTGAGGTGATCATACAAGTGAATGCTTGTGCTTCCAACAGAGCCTTCTCAATATTTTTTATATTGGTCATTACAGCCTCTGCATCTAGGACACTGCAAAGTGCCTGACCTAGCAAACAAGAGTCCCAATGACCCAGTTCCTGAGTAGCTGATGCTGGGGTAATAAATTACTATAGAACTGATTTGTGAATGCCAACTTGGCAGTTCTGTTTTCCCTTTTGATGGACTAGGGATAGCTCTTTTACAGGAATTACGTGTGTGTGTGTGTGTGTGTGTGTGTGTGTGTGTGTGTGTGTGTATTTATATATAATAAATAGGTACAAATACATATTATATATAAATAAATACATAATCTATAATAATGTTTTTATACACATACACACACATACACACACACACACACACACACGTTTAAAAATCACTCATTGGCACCTGACAAAATATTCCTATTGTAAGAGAGGGAAGTCATAGCTTAGGCTTGGGAGTCAGACAGTTTGAATGCAAGCTTTTGTCCTGCTACATTTTTTGTGTCCCCCACCCCCTTTAGCAAGGTACGTTTCCTTCTTTTCTAAGCTCCAATTTCAACTTCCTTGAGAATTCCCTCTCTGACCTCTTCATTGGACTGTAGTGCTCCTGAATTTCCTGTGCTCCAGATATTTCTTTGAGTCACTTCTGCAAATGATTTATTGCTCTCCTATCATGCGTGAGAATTTTATTCTCAGCAAGGAATCCCATTGTCTAGTGCTAGAGATTCATTCTTTGCCCTCATGTGTTAACTCTTGAACAAGATTCAACCCAGGGTGAAGGCCTCAGTATGAGTCAGTGCCCTTGTGGTTTACTTCAAATACTAGGTTATCCCCTTTTCATTGTTATTACCATTAAACTGTTCTTGTCCACAGGCATTAACTGCATGTTCCTTTGGTTTTCTTTGCTTTGTGGTTGTTAAACACTGATTTCTAAGTTCTGAAGATGAAGGTAAGAGCTGTTATTCACCAGCAGAGCAAACTTCATGACCGGATGTGAGCAAAAACAAGAGCAGAACTTTGTGTTTATCTCCTGCCAGCCCTGGGCTCAGTGGAGAGGAAAAGAGGGTCCCAATGTAGGTAGGGGTAGGTGTGTCTCAGTTTTCTTGTCCCTGAGGAGCAATGCCTTCAGAGAGTTCCACAGGTGTTGCAACAACAGTGCAGACAAGAGTATAGAGTCGTTGTCCTGTTATTTAGACTGTTCCTGGAGAGGGGGCCAATGGGCTCCTTCTTTTATGGCTCCTACCAAGAGCCACAATAATAGGCTAGGTTGCATATGCAGAAAAAGCCACCAATCCTTTTAAAGTATAAAACTAAAATCCATCTTATTATAAAAATAGTAACATACTTCCTGAAACTGCTGTACCATAATACAATTTTATCAGCTCATTTGTAACTTGGAACTTACCGGTTTCAACCAGTGTAAGAGAGAGTCTTTTAGACCAAAGGACCTTGCTGTTAAGGTAGTGTTTGCTGGGAGGTCTCAGGCTTGTGAGGTGGTTTTCTGGGAGCCATTGCCAGTAATGGTTTTTTCAGCTCATTATTTCAGTTGTCTTTGGGTGCAAAAACAGATGTTTGACAGTAGTGTGAAATAATGTGTAAGCCCATTTCTTCTTTTTCAAGGGCTTGACACCTGATAAGAGGACAAAGCCTTTGGGCAGGATATGTAGGGAGCCCCTTTGATGTTCTGAATTCTGTAAAGGGGCTGTTTCTTTTTAGACAGGGCATCCTTTGGTGACAAGCTTGATCATCCTCCCCATTTATGAATTATAATTTCAGAGAAACATTTTGAGAAGATTGCTAAAGAAACTAGGTCAAATTAGGTATGATTTATGAAATGCACCATTAATGAGGCAATGAGAAAGTCAGTTCTGTCTTTCTGTATCCTGAAATTCTAAAGAGGTTAATTACAGGAAGGCCTTCAAACCATATGTTCCTTTGTCTTGGAAACATTCCCATTTTTGCATAATGTGCTTGCTTATGTGACTGCATCTAGTCATACAGCATTGAGTATCAGCACTTATTACTTGAGTTCTTTTGTTTTATATCTGAAGTTATATAACCTGGCTTTAAAAGAATAAATTATAAGAGGTGAGTTTGCTGATATGCTACTCTCACTGATCTATGATGAACTTAACAGTATTCCTTCAAAAATCTATCTTCTGTTCCTGTGTGTTCTCCACCATGTTCACTCTGTTCCAGCCACACTTTCTCAGATCCTCTAAGAGCATATCAAGTTCCTTTCTGCCTCGGTGCCTTTGCCCATGCTATTCCTTTCCCTAAAATGTTTCCCTGAACCTTCCTCCATTATGACTAACTACTCCTCTGTTATGGCTTGTTTAAATGTCACTACCTTGGAGTGTCCTTTCTTGATTTGCTATTCACAAGAAAATCTCTATTTGCTTTTTTATGAGCATCTCTTACAAGTTGTAATTATATGATGTATTTAGTCTGTCCTGTCTGCCCTTCATCATCTTCCTCCTCTAGAGTATAAACTCTGAAGACAGGGGCAGTGGCTGAATGGTTCATTGTTGCATTCTCATTACCTAAAACAATGTCTAGGGTTTGACACATAGTAGGGATTCGTAACAAATATTTGTTGAAAGTTTGAATGAATAAAGGATGCGTTCTAGGGAGTATCCAAGAGAACCAGGCAAAAGCTGAATGGCCATTTAAAAATTTTTTCTGAATCGCCATTTTTTACTAAGCTTCGGAAGTCACATAGCATTTTACTTCTGCTGCAAACTACTGGTTGGGTGAGTCCAGCTCAGATTCATGAGGAAGAGAATTATACTTTACCTCTTGATTGGGTACATAGATTTCCCATATACCCCCCTCCTCCCATGTGGATAGCCTCCCCTTTTACCAGTATTACCTACTAGAATGGCACCTTTTTTTTTTTTTAACCAAAGATGAGCTTACATTGATACATCATAATCACCCCAAATCCATAGTTTATCTTAGGGTTCACTCTTTGTGTTGTATATTCTTGGGTTTGGACAAATATATAATGACACATCTATCATAATATCATACAGAGTATTTCACTGCCAGCAAAATCCTGTCCATTCCTCCTAATCCCCCTCCCCCCCGGCAACCACTGATTTTATTATTTCCATAGTTTTGCCTTCTCCAGAATGTCATATAGTTGGAATCATACAATATGTAGCCTTTTATGATTGGCTTCTTTCACTTAGTAATATACATTTAAGTTTCATTCATGTCTTTTCATGACTTGATAGCTCATTTCTTTTTAGCACTGAATAATAGTCTGTTGTCTGGATGTACTACAATTTATTTATTCACCTATTGGAGGGCATCTTGGTTTCTTTGAAGTTTTAGCAATTATGAATAAAGCTGCCTGTAAACATTCTTTTATAGGTTTTTGTGTGAACATATATTTTCAACTCCTTTGGATAAATACTAAGGAGTGTGATTGCTGGATCCCATAAGAGTATGTTTAGTTTTGAAAGAAACCATAAAACTGTCTTCCAAAGTGGCTTTACTTATTTATATTCCTACCAGAAATGTATGATAGTTCCTGTTGCTCTACATCCTTGCCAGCATTTGGTATTGTCAGTGTTCCAGATTTTAGCAACTCTAATAAGTCATCTGATGACTGATGATGTGAGCCAGCCATCTTTTCATCTGCTTCTTTGCCATCTGTATATCTTCTTTGGCAAGGTGTCTGTTAAGGTCTTTGGTCCATTTTTAAATTGGGTTGTTTGCTTTGCTATTGTTGAGTTTTAAGAGTTCTTTGTATATTTTGGATAGTAGTCTTTTATCAGATGTGTCTTTTGCAAATCTTTTCTCCTAATCTGTGGCTTGTCTTCCAATTCTTTTGATACTGTCTTTTGCAGAGCAAAGGTTTTAATTTTAATGAAGTCTAATTTATCAGTTATTTCTTTTATGGATCATATCTTTGATGTTGTATCTGAAAAGGAATCACCATACCCAAGGTCATCTGGGTTTTCTATTACTCTTCTAGGAGTTGTATAATTTTGTGTTTTACATGTAAGTCTGTGGTCCATTTTGTGTTAATTTTTGTGAAATGTATAAGGTCTGTGTCTAGATGGATTTTTTTTTTTTGTATGTGGATGTCTAGTTTTTCTGCATCATTTGTTGGAGAGACTGTCTTTGCTCCATTATATTGCCTTTGCTCCTTGACCAAAGATCAATGGACTATATTTATGTGGCTTTATTTCAGGGTTCTTTATTCTGTTCCATTGATGTATTTGTGAGTTCTTTCACCAGTCCTACACTATCATGGTTACTGTAGCTTTGTAGTAAGTCTTAAAGTCAGGTAGCGTCAGTCTTCCAACTTTGTTCTTCTTTTTTGATACTGTGTTGGCTATTCTGGGTCTTTTGCCTTTCTCTATATAAACTTTAGAATCAGTTTGTCAATATCCATAAAGTAACTTGCTGGGATTTTTATTAGGATTGTATTGAATCTATAGATCAAGTTGGGGACAGTTGATATCCTGATAATATTGTCTTTCTCTCCAGGAACATGGAATATCTACTTACTTAGTTCTTTTGTTACATTAATCACAGTTTTGTAGTTTTCCTTATATAGATCTTGTATATATTTTGTTAGATTTATACCTATTTCTTTTTGGGGGGATGCTAATATAGATGGTATTGTGTTTTTAATTTCAAATTCTACTTCTTTGTTAATATACAGAAAAGCAATTTACTTTTATATAATAACCTTATATCCTTCAGTCTTGCTGTAATTACATATTAGTTGCAGGAGGGTTTTTTTGGTCAATTCTTTGGGATTTTCTACATAGATGATAATTTCATCTGTGAAAAATGACAGTTTTATGTCTTCCTTCCCAATCTGTGTACCTTTGATTTCCCTTTCTTGCCTATTGCATTGGCAAGGACTTCTAGTATGATTTTTTAAAAAAGGGTGGTGAGAGGTGACATCCTTACCTTGTTCCTGATATTAGTGGGAATAGTTGGAATTTCTCACTATGAAGTATGTTAGCTGTAGTTTTTTGTAGATGGTCTTTATTAAGTTGAGACAGTTGCCCTCTCTTACTAGTTTACTAAAAATTTTTATGAGTAGGTTTTGGATTTTGTCAGAAACTTTTCTGCATCTATTGATATGATTGTATAATTTTTCTTTTTAGTCTGTTGATACGATGGATTACCTTAATGGATTTTTGAATGTTGAACCAGCCTCACATACTTAGGACAAATCCCTCTTGGTCATGGTGTATAATTCATTTTACGTTCTTTAAGAATACGTGTGCTGGGACGCCTGGGTGGCTTGGTCGGTTGAGCGTTCGACTTTGGCTCAGGTCATGATCTCACGGTCTGTGGGTTCGAGCCCCGCGTCGGGCTCTGTGCTGACAGCTCAGAGCCTGGAGCCTGTTTCAGATTCTGTGTCTCCCTCTCTCTCTGCCCCTCCCCCGTTCATGCTCTGTCTCTCTCTGTCTCAAAAATAAATAAACGTTAAAAAAAAATTAAAAAAAAATACGTGTGCTAATCTTTTGTTGAGTATTTTTGCATCTATAGTTATGAGAGAGATTGGTCTGTAGTTTTCTTTTCTTGTAATGCCTTCGTCTAGTTTTGGTATTAGGGTAATGCTGGCCTCACAGAATGAGTTAGGAAGTATTCCCTCTGCTTCTATTCTCTGGAAGACATTGTAGAGAATTGGTATAATTGTTTCCTTAAGTGGTAGAATTCACCCCATCCTGTGAACCCATCCTGGCCTGATGCTTTCTGTTTAGAAGATTATTGATTATTGATATGATTTCTTTAATAGATGTCTATTCAGATCATCTGTTTCTTCTTGTGTGAGTTTTGGCAGATGGTGTCTTTCAAGGAATTGATCTGTTTCATTTAGAGTTGTTTATAGTATTCTTTCATTATCCTTTGAATTTCCATGGGATCTATAGTGATGTCTGCATTTCTGATACTCGTCTTTTGTGTCCTCTCTCTTTTTTTCTTAGTATCCATTTTATTGATCTTTTCAGAGAACAGGCTGTTGGTTTCATTGATTTTCTTTATTGATTTTTTTGTTTTCAATTTCAATGATCTTGCTCTCTTATTATTTCTTCTTATTTTGGATTTGATTTGCTCTTCTTTTTCTAGTTTCTTAAGGCCCTTTTTTTTATAGGCATTTACTATTTTTTAAGTTCATTTACTTATTTTGAGAGAAAGAGAGAGTGCAAGTGAGTGGAGGAGGGGTAGAGAGATGGAGAGAGAATCCCAAGCAGGCTCCATGCTGTCAGCACATAGCCTGATGCAGGGGGTCTGTCCCATGCATGGTGAGATCATAACCTGAGCCAAAACCAGGAGTTGGAGGCTTAACCATCTGAGCCAAGCAGGTACCATGTAGGCATTTACTATTAAGTTATGACCTGTGCTGAAAGGAATGATTCCTGATCTCCACTTCTGTAACTGACCTTAACATGAATGGCTTATGCTTCCTATCTTATGTTGTAGTATTAGTATCTGCCTTCATGTTCAAAAACACTCAAGGTCATATTAGGTATTTCAAAAAAATTATTGGTGTCCCTGAGCCAAAACCAAGCTTATACAGTATTTAAGATACTTATGAATTGTTGTTTTTCCCTGATCTTTTTGAGGGACAGAAATACTTATTTCTGAAGAAGTGCAC
Organism: Lynx rufus; assembly: GCF_022079265.1. NCBI lineage: Eukaryota > Metazoa > Chordata > Mammalia > Carnivora > Felidae > Lynx > Lynx rufus. The sequence continues at coordinate 58,552,511 of NW_025814897.1, forward strand.
CCTCAGAGAATTAATGGGCAAGCACAATCCATCATGACCTATACAGACTTTTTCCTCCCTAAGTAGTGTTCTTTAACTGTTAATAGATAACATCTATTTCTGTTGGATTTACAAATCTATGAATTAAAATAGCAAAAAGAGCAATAGCCTGTAGTAATCAGGTGACCTGGATTCTAGACTACCTGCATGAGAGGTGACGGTGCAGAGACTGGGATGGTGAAAGACTGTTTACTATTCACTTGCTTAAAACAGAAAAGTATGTGGACTCAGTGACCCTGAAGGTGCCTTACAATCTAAATTTTCTATGCCAACATGCTCTTGTGTCTTCTGAGTTCCCATGGCAATCTGTATTTTTTAAAAAATAATTTATTAGTATACTTGTAATTATTTGTTTCATATTGGTCTTCCCCACTGGGCAATAAACTCCATGGGGGCAGGAATCATGTCTGTTTTATCCATTGCCAAGTACATAGAAGGCATTTAAGGGGCACCTGGGTGCCTCAGTCAGTTAAGCGTCTGACTTCGGCTCAGGTCATGATCTCACGGTCTGTGGGTTCGAGCCCCACGTTGGGTTCTGTGCTGCCAGCTAGGAGCCTGAAGCCTGCTTCGGATTCTGTGTCTCCCTCTCTCTCTCTGCCCCTTCCCTGCTCACGCTCTTTCTTTCTCTGTCTCTCAAAAATAAACAAACATTAAAAAAAAAAGGCATTTAATAAATATTTCTGGATGAACGAATGAAGGGTTTTCTACCATGTGTTCTACTTTTAAGAGAGTACAAGTGGGGGAGGGGCAAAGAGAGAGGGAGATAGAATCAAAAGCAGGCTCCTCCCTGACCACACAGAGCCTGATGTTGGGCTACAACTCACAAACTGAGATCATGACCTGAGCCAAAGTCAGACACTTAACTGACTGAGCCACCCAGGTGCCCCTACCATGCAGACATTCTTACTCTTTAAAGTAGCAGAGGCCCTTGGGGCGCGTAGGTGGCTCAGTTGGTTGAGCGTTGGATTGTGGTTCTGGTCATGATCTAGTGGTCTGTGGGTTTGAGCCCTGTGTCAGGCTCTGTGCTGGACAGCTTGGAGCCTGGAGCCTGCTTCAGATTCTGTGTCTCCCTCTCTCTCTCTCTGCCCCTCCCCTGTTTGCATTCATGTGTGCTCTCTCTGTCTCTCTCTCTCAAAAATAAATAAAAACATTTTAAAGTAGCAGAGGCCCACTGATACATTAATTGCCCCTAGCAAACGAAAAACTACTTTCTTTCTCTTTGGATTTGCCTGTTCTGGACTTGGGCAAGTTATTTAACCTTCTTGTGCCTCAGTTTTCTCATCACAAAGTGGGGAAAACAATACCTACATCATCAGGTTGTTGAAAGTGTGATACAGGAGCAGGAAAAGAATTAATTTAAAGGCTTTAGAATTGTGTTTGAAACACAGTAAATGCTATGTGTTTGTTGCTGTTATGTCTTATTATGTTTAACATTATTGTGATCATTGTTTTGTTCCCCTTATAGCACCTAGCATAGGACTGGACACATAATAGACACATTCATCCAATTTCCTGAGGCCTTTACTATATGCCAGGCACTGTTTTAGGAGATGTTAAATGTGGATTAAAATACTGTCCCTGCTCTGAAGCTGTTCACAATCTCATGGCAGAGATAGATATGTAAACAGTATGTAAATATACAAATATACATATACATATACATATATACTCACAGCATATGTGTGTATATATATATATAAAGAGATATATAAGGATAATAATAATGTTATACTAGAAGTAAATACAGTATGATATGGGAGCAGGAAGGAAGGAGAAATTCACACTGAATGACTGCAATGTTTTTATCATTTACCTCATTGAATTCTCAGGACAGCTCTGTGAGTTGGAGATTCTTAGTCATATCATTATGGATGAGGAAACTAATACTTAATGGCATTAAATTTCTTGCCCAGGGTCATGTAGATAGTAAGTAGTTTTTGGGACTTAAACCTGAATCTGACCAATTATAAAACCTTTTTTACTATTTCTGGTGCTTACAAAAATACTTTGCTCCTGTTTCTTTGAAATTTATAAGTCCTACAAAGCAAAGCAAAACTATGTTTTTGGCTGAAAGGATTTGAGATTCAGTACATATTTTGAAAAATTCAGCATCTGGAGCCCTGCTGTTCTATTGCTCCTGTTACCTGGTCTGGCAAGGAAAAACTTGATGACTGGGAAAGCTCAAGATACCTCAGCTTTGGGCAAGATGGGCTGTGTCCCATTTAACTTTATCCATTGTCTATCCTGAGAGGCTTCTAACTGGTACCTCTTCTCTGGGTACCCAGGCTCCTTTGTGTGGGCAGGGACCTTGGGACCTGAATGGAGAGTTTGTGCAGAGCTTCCTGTGAATGAGAAGTGTTCTGTGACTCGCCATGACCTCTTAGCAGCAGATACTTTCATCATTTGGCTTCAACTTTCCCACTTCTCCTTTGCAAAAGATTCCACTGGATCTACCAGGCACAAAGCAGCTTCCATTGAATTCAGCAGCTTGTTTCTGATTACATTAGGCATTATCTGTACTGCCCTTTGGCTCACCTTATGAGTGGGCTAGTACTGTGGTTATTTTTCACAGAATATCCAAGCTGGGAGGACCCTAAAAAACCCTGGTTAACCCCTGCTCATTTTGCAGAGCGAGTAAGCTGAGACCCAATAAATGGAAAGTACCCAGATTCCACAGAGTTTGTTCCATAGGTGAGACTAGGACTCTGATGCCTTAACTCCAGGTCACTTTTTCTACCTACTAGACCCTGCTACCTCCTTTTTTCTCACTCATATAAAATCATAAGCTCTTAGAAGGCAGAGATCATGCCTTTTATACCTTTATATCCTTCAGAGAGCCCAAGTTATTAGATATGCTCAGATTTGTTATTATCTGATTTTACATATGGAGAATGTATTGCCTAGTAGAAAGAGATAGGTAGGGGCACCTGGGTGGCTCAGTCAGTTAAGTGTCCGACTTCAGCTCAAGTCATGATCTCACGGCTGGTAAGTGTGAGCCCCACGTCAGGCTCTGTGCTGGCAGTTCAGAGCCTGGAGCCTGCTTCAGATTCTGTGTCTCCGTCTCTCTGCCCCTCCACCACTAATGCTCTGTCTCTGTCTCTCTCTCAAATATAAATAAACATTAAAAAAACTATTAAAAAAAAAAAAGGTAGGCCTGGATGGAAATCTTGGCTATGAATCAGTGGAGTTGGGGTTCTAACTCAGGTATTCTGAGTCCAAGTTGTGCAGTCTTTTTTCTAGTAAACTTTTACTGGATTGGTATGCTTTTAACAGGGGAAAAGTGATCCAGACAGAGCCAAGCTCCAGAGGCAGTGAGTGTTGGCTGTACATGGAGAGAAGCAACTAGACTGATGTGGCTAGAGCACAGGTTGGATTAAGTGAGGGGAGGTAGGACTCAGGCAGCCAGAAACATTGGGGGAAAAAGGTGAAAAAGGTGTGGAGCCAAAGAGGACAGATCACTTTATTTTTATTTTATTTTCAGTTTTCAAGTCATTTTATTCAGAATTTTGTGTTTGTTTCCTGAATCAATAAATACTATACAAACAATGTAGGAATGGCTACCATTTTCTCTCCCCTGCCTCCCACCTGGGGACAGTCCTCTGGGGCACTTAACTGAGGGGTTCTCCAGATTTGGTTCAGCAAATTAGGCTGAGTGACACTAAAGCCCCTTGAGTAGGGCAGATCACTTTAATGTGCACTTTTTAAAGAAAGCCTCCTGGAGTTGGGAGTCTTGAGTTGGGCCTGAAGGATGGTTAGGATTTGAACTCACAGGGAAGGCACAGGATTTGTGGAGAAGTGAGGACATACTTCTTTTCCTCTTTAAACAAAGTTCTAAAGCCAAGCATCTTGCTAATTTGCCTAGAGTGTTTTTGAGGAGAGGAGTACTGGAAAGTGGAGGTTGGGGCTAGGTTTTAAAAAGCATAGAATTCTGGATTTGAGGATTTAATTTTTATTTCTATTGATACCACTGCAGATGTGCTCCCTCTTCAAAGATGAGTTGTAGGAACCCTGGACAGCAACTGGGTAATGAACTCTGCCTTACTATTCTGGGGTTTTATTTTAGACATTTCACTTGGATGAACTTACCATATGCAGCTTTGGCTATTCTGGAGCAGCCTCAGAGGTCCATGACATTTGTAATTCCCATTTTCCTGAGAAGAGCATTTGAAAAGCATTTGATGAGGCAATGGTAGATGAGAGTGGTTTACTTATGGAGAGTGACATATGTAAATATGAGGATTCTTAAACTGTCTCGAGATTTCTCTACAAATGACAAGGTTTTTAATATATTCCCTTCCTACACTTTAAACTCAAGTCCATAATCAGCCTAGTCTTGGGTTCTGATCCCAACTTTAGTCCTTGACTTGCCTGTGTGGCCATGGATAAGCCTCTTTCCTTTAGTTCCTGCATCCACAGTAACAATGATGCTGAGCTGGAGACCTCTAACAATTTTTCTGGTTCTGATACTTTAGGACTCTGTATATGGAACACAGATCAGCCTTTTCTTTGGCACTCTTCTTATACACAGATCATAATGCATTAAAACATAATTGTACCATAGTGACTGTACACATATTGGTCTAATCAATACATGTACATGAAACGTTGGTAATCATGCTACGCTGGCTTTTTGAGTGTTTTTGTTGTATTCTGTCCTTTTATGCCCTCCGCTGCCTTCATGTTTTGGCTTTGCCCTGTGTCATCCTGCAGAGCAGGTCACAGATCCAAAGACACCACTGCATTTTAGTAGTATTTGGGAAAAAACAACAAAAATCACATTTTAAATTGAACCCGCTGCTTCAGTTTTAACTGGCCTTCCTGGTATCTACAGATTATCACTTTCCGCTCAGGCAGCCTGCAGGGCCAGGAGGAGGAGACGTGGCAATTTTGTCCCAACTTGATGGAAAAACCTTAGGCCTCACCTTTTCTGTTGGTTGCAAGTGTGTAGCTTACAGTCCACTTCTGCTTTACTGCAGTGTTAAAGATTTGTGGAAAGAGGCCAAAAATGCAAAAGAGGGAACTGTAAGGAACTATAGATACAAAATGTGGTTTAAGACAACTGCCTTTGGACAATTTTTTGTTTTCTCCTCATTTTTTTTTAAAGAATTTATTTATTTATTTTTTTTTTTAATTTTTTTTTTTTAACGTCTATTTCTGAGACAGAGAGAGACAGAGCATGAATGGGGGAGGGTCAGAGAGAGAGGGAGACACAGAATCCGAAACAGGCTCCAGGCTCTGAGCGGTCAGCACAGAGCCCGACGCAGGGCTCTAACCCACGGACCGCTAGATCATGACCTGAGCTGAAGTCGGCCGCTTAACCGACTGAGCCACCCAGGCGCCCCTGTTTTCTCCTCATTTTTGTTAATTTGCTCCATAGTTTTGGATATGAGTGATTGTAATAAGGCATTCCAAACATTTCATGGCACTTAAAGTGTAGAGCCTTTTTTTTTCCCTTTATATAACATACCTTTATAAACAACCTAGAGATAATGCCTACTATGAGTATTTACTTTTTATTGAGTACTTACTGTGTGCCTGACAATGTGATAAATACTTTCCATGTATCATTTCACTCAACTCTTCTATCAGCTGTAAAAGTGGTGTTATCACAATTTGAAACAGATGAAGACAGTAAGACCCAAAGAAGATAAACAAGATGCCCAAGATCACACAGTTAATATGTGATGGAGCTCAGACTGGAATCCAGCCAGTAGTGCCTGGCTGGACAATCAGTTCTGTTAACTTCTGTGGTTTACTGTCTCTGTGAGATATGGCATTGTATCTTCATTTATAGATGAACAAGCTGACTAGAGAGGTTGTAAATTGCCAGTAATCACATGGCAGATATATGGTAGATATAGGACCTGAATTTTGATTGGTTTGGAATGTGTGTCCCAGCTGGTTTTTATTCATTTTCACTTTAAACTGTCTTATTTTTATATCATAATAAGATGAACCGTTTCACATTCTTTTGGATTAGTCTTGCTCTGGATTATAAATAAATTATAAAAAGGTCTTACTGGGGATGCTAAGAAAAATAAGATGTTGGGTCTGTTCTTAAGGAACTAATGGTTTGTTGCAAGGAAAAGATACATTCAGAAGCAGTAGTGCTCCCACTAGTTAGTAAGTAGAGGGAAAACCCCTAATGAGTTCAGGCTATGAGTGATTTAAAGGAGAGGAATAGAAGTGTGAGCTACAAGGGGCACCTGGGTGGCTCAGTCGGTTGGGTGTCCGACTTCAGCTCAGGTCATGATCTCACAGTCTGTGAGTTCAAGCCCCGCGTCGGCCTCTGTGCTGACAGCTCAGAGCCTGCTTCAGATTCTGTGTCTCCCTCCCCTGCTCATGCTCTGTCTCTGTCTCAAAAATAAATTAAAACATTAAAAAAATTTTTTTAAGAAGTGTGGGCTACGATTTAATAGGGAGAATTTTGTTGTTGTTGTTGTTGTTATTATTTTGGGAAGGGTTGTTAATATAGCATATGATAATAAAAATTCCACAACCCTAGTTAAGTGTGATTAGAAAAAAAACAAAGCTATAGAATTCTGGAGCCAAGTTTTGTTTTTAGTAGGAACACAGTTCTGAAGTACTTATATATGTGAGTGGGGTCATTTAATATATTTGTGTTTTCTATGCCTTGCTTACATAAATGTTTATTGAATGAATGAATTTTGGGTCTGATTGTGAAGATACAGAGGTACTGTGTCATTATTGTGACATAATGTGCAATAAAGTGCTAAAAGTGGAACCTTTAGAGAATGTCTAGTCTAGCCTCTACTTCTAACTGATGAGGGAACTGGGGCACAGAAAGGGGAAGTGACTTCTAATAAGTTGTAGAGAAGGACTGGAATCCACAGCTCCTGGCAGCACTAATGAGTTTCTGTAATAAGTTGCCAATGTTTCCACAGATTTCCTGAGTATGGGTAGAACATACAGAGAAAATATTGAAAGTATTTTGAATTACTGACTTTTTACAGTAAAGTGAGGATGTGGAGGTTTGGTTTTTTTCTCAGTTGTACAGATCTTGTGTACCAAGTTTAGATTAGAAAGGTTCCATAGGTTAAACCTAACTTTTGATCATAGTTTTCCCACAGGGCACATCTAGCAGAGTTTTTTTCCCTCAAAGGCCTGGCTGGAAGCAGTGGCCTTTATCTCTGATGTATAATTTACCTCTCCTTCCTGGTGTTTGAGGCTTGTTGGTCTTGATAAATGCCTGTTTTCTATGCACAGCCTGCAGTTAACATGGGGAGCTCCTGGTGTGGAGCTGCTTAGGAAGCGGTGGGTGAGACTGCAAGTGAAGTGGGCAGGGTGGGTTAATGGCCTGTGCCCACAAGCAATGCATTAACTCAGAGAGCTTGTCTAGTCTGAATGAATCTGTAAATCTCAGTACCAGAAGGGGAAACTGATGTGAAAAGTATGCATTGGTATTGTTTCGCTGCAGAAAGGAATGGAGGTCAAACAGAGTCCAGTAGTGGAGAAGGAATTAGAATCCAGCAGTTCTGGATTTGATTCTAGGCTCAGTCATTTATAAGCCATATGACCTTGGATGGGTTCCTTAGTCTAAGCTCAGTTCTCCCATCTATAAAGTGGTGTTAGTAATACTAAGCACCTCACAGGGGTATTAAATTCTTCCTGAGATACTGAATGGCTTGTTTATTTTCCTACTCTTCCAGATCATTTCTCAGATATCACCCTCTCAGTAAGACTTCCCTAACTATCCTCTTAACAATTGTAATTCCTATCCTGACACTCCCTGTTCCCTTATCCTGCTTTATTTTTCTGCTGTACTGCTAATTGTTCATATTTTTTATTTGTTAATCTTGTTGCTCCCCACTCATAATAACAACAAAATATAGCAATAATAGTAACAGCTAGTTCTTATATGTTGGGCACTGTTCTTAGCACTTAACATATGTTAACTAATTTAATCCTTATAAAAATCCTGTTAGGTGGTAGTATTATTATCCCCATTTTATAGATTAAAAAATTGAGGCATGAGGACATTAAGTGATTTTCAAAGAACACATAACTAGTTAGCAGTGGAGTGATAATCTGAACCTGAGATCTCTGGCTCCAGTCCTTGCTTTTAACCACAGTACTACACTGCCTCATTAGAACATAGCTTCTTGAAGACAGTGCTGTTTCCTTAGCACCTAGAGTACATAGTAAACAATGACTATTTGTTAAATGAATGAATGTGCATTGATAATATTTGTGCGAGAAAAAGTTAAATGGAGCTATTTTATTTACTGTGGCCCCTTTTATCTTCTAAGGTCCTAACAGTTGCCCTAGTCCTGTGCTGGTTCAATATGGTAGCCAACAGCCACATTTTAGGTGCTCAGTAGCCACATGTGGCTTATAGCTACTATATTGGACACTGCAGATGTAGAACATTTTTATCCCTGTAGAAAGTTCAGTTTGAACAGCACTTCTCTAGCACCTCCTGGGTATCCAGGCTAGAGCAAAAAGGAGGAGGAGGTGGAGGAGCTAGTAGTGAGAAAGGAGAGAAAGAGAGAGAGAGAGAGAGAGGGAGAGAGGGAGAGAGGGAGAGTGATGGGCTCATGGAGGGCCTTGAATGCTGAAATAAAGTTTGGCCTTTATTTTTAAGCCAGAGGTTTCTGAATTTGACCATATATCAGAAATACCTGGGGGAAGCTTGTTTAGCATTCTGATTCTCAGGTGGTCTGAGTTAGTAGTTTTGGTGTGGGACCTAAAAAATCTGTGTGTGTGTGTGTGTGTGTGTGTGTGTGTGTGTGTGTGTGTGTGTGTGTGTGTGTAAAATAACACATGACATAAACGTCACCGTCTAAACTATTTTTAAGTGTGTAGTGTAGTACAGTAGTGTTAACTATATGTACCTTGTACAACAGATCTCTAGTACTTTTCCTTTTGCACAACTGAAATTATACCCAATAAACAACAACTTCCTATCCCACAGAGTCCCTGGCAACTATCATTCTACTTTCTAAGAGTTTGACTACTTAAGATATTTCATGTAAGTAGAATTATGCAGTATTTGTCTTTTTGTGACTGGCTTATTTTACTTAGCATAACATCCTCAAGGATTATCCATGTTGTAGCATATGATAAGATTTTCTTCTTTTTATTATTTTATTTTTGTTTTAGTTTTTAAATATTTATTTTGAGAGAGAGAATGTGAGTTCAAGCAGGGGAGGGTCAGAGAGACAGGGAATCCCAAGCAGGCTCCATGCTGTCATCGTAGAGCCCGATGCGGGGCTCCAGCCCATGAACTGTGAGATCATAACCTGAGCTGAAATCAAGAGTTGGACACTTAACTGACTGAGCCACCCAGGCGCCCCCAGGATTTTCTTCTTTTTATTTTTTATTTATTTAAAAAAATTTTTTTTTAACATTTATTCATTTTTGAGAGTGAGAGAGACAGAGCACAAGCGGGAGAGGGGCAGAGAGGGAGGGAGACACAGAATCGGAAGCAGACTCCAGGCTCTGAGCTGTCAGCACAGGGCCCGATGTGGGGCTTAAACCCACGGACTGTGAGATCATGACTTGAGCCGAAGTCAGACGCTTGACCGACTGAGCCACCCAGGTGCCCCTTTCTTCTTTTTAAAGACTTAATAATATATTGCAAATATACACCATATTTTCTTTATTCATTCACTGTCAGTGGACATTTAGGTTGCTTCTCCCTCTTGGCTGTTATGAATAATGCTGCAGTGAACATAGTTATGCAAATATCTCTTTAATATCCTGTTCTTAGTTCTTTTGGATTTAGGCCCAGAAGTGGAATTGCTAGATCATATAATATTTCTATTTTTAACTTTTTGAGGAACTTCCATACTGTTTTCCACAGCAGCTATACCATTTTACATTCCCACAAATTGCACAAGGGTTCCAGTTTCTCTGCATCTTTGCCAACCCTTGTTATTTTCTGTTTTTTTTAATTTAATTTTTTTTTAATACTGGCTATCCTAACAGATGTGAGGTAGTAGCTCATCGTGGTTTTGATTTGCACTTCCTTGATAATTAGTGATGTTGAGCATCTTTTTGTATGAGTGTTGGCCATTTGGAGAAATGTCTATTCAAGTTCTCTGCCAAGTTTTAAATCAAATTATGTATTTATAAAACTGTTTTAAATAAGTACCCTGAGTAATTCTGATGGAGGATGGTGGTGAGTGGGCCAGCAGCTGTGATGGAGAGTGAGGAAGCTTGGCTCATTCAAGCTACATTATTCTCAATTGGGTTATTCTTGGCATTACATGCTGTCTCCAGTTTGATTTTTTTGTTATGTCTATATCATTAAGCCTCAAATTAGACAGGTGCTTCCCTGAGGAGTCTTCACTGTGTCCTGAAATTACCCTCTCTTCCATTTTCTGAGCCTTTAGCTTGTTCTAATACAGTATCTTTCCTTTTCAGCAGGCGTGCTTTCTCAGTGTTGGTGCTGCTGGGCAGCAATCTCTCCATTGGTCCTATCTTGAATTTCTTCCCCGTTTCTTCAGCTTCATCACAACCAAACTCTTCCTGATCTTGTGCCAAGGCCTGTAGCCTAGGGCTTCCTGGGGCCTTTGCATCAAACAAGGATGGTTTTGCCTGGTTTTTCTGAGCCTTTCTGTCCTGAGACAAAGGACTTGGCCTGATACTCAGAGTCTCAACTGTCTGGAATGCAGCAGTTCCTGATTCAGAGTCTTGGACCTCCCATTGCAAGGGCCCAGTAGTCTTTGAACTACACAGTAAGCAGAGGAGGTCTCTTGTGCTTCAGGTGCAAAAGCAGCCTCACTGACATTCTTCTGGTTTGGGGAGTCTAGAAACCTGCGGTCCAGTCCTGAATCTGTTACTGATTTGCCCTGTGACTTTGAGGAAGTCACTTGGTCTCTGTTTTCTCTGTTGGAAAATGAAGGGCTTGAATTAAATGATCTTTGAGGTCCTACTAAGCTATACATTCTTTGGTCACTTTCCATTAATTAATGGTGTGCTCAGCTCTGTATCAGCCAGTGGGGAACTCCATAGGTTAACAAGATAGCCTCTGCTTTCACAAAGCTCATAGCCCAGGAGGGAAGCACTCACATGAACAATCAGGTCTAACTTGAAGCAGGTCTAGAATGGGACTATCACCTGGTGTGTTTGAACCAGAGCACAGCGATTAGTTCCTATTGGAAGGATCTGTGAAGTTTCAAGTAGGAGAGAGGGTTTGAGCCTTTGGTCCTGTCTTCACTTCTGTTGTTCTTCCTTCTCCCATCCCCATAGTCCCCAGGCCCATTCCCTTCTCAAACTTTGCCACAGTTTTCATGGTAAATCATGTTACTCCTTAAACACACACACACACACACACACACACACACACACACACACACACACACACCTAAAACACATACACACATAGAAATCCCTTCCTCCCTTGTCCAAACTCTTGCAGTAGTTGTATAGGTGTACAGGTTACATGTAAAGCTCCTCTAGTTTTTATTACTTGGAACCAGGAGTTCAAGTAGCTTCTCTCATTTTGTCTGCTATGAGGATTTTAAGCTGAGGGTTTGAGTCTCAGTTTTGCAACTACACTATGACCTCCATAGGGCAAACAATAGATCTTACTCTTTGGTCATCTATACCTCTTCCAAGTGATTTTTGTAACAAATAGCCCTGAGTAGAGAGTCATTAGATGTGGGCTTATTTTATTTTATTTTTTATTTATTTATTTTTTTTTTAATTTTTTTTTAACGTTTATTTATTTTTGAGACAGAGAGAGACAGAGCCTGAATGGGGGAGGGTCAGAGAGAGAGGGAGACACAGAATCAGAAACAGGCTCCAGACTCTGAGAGGTCAGCACAGAGCGCGGCGCGGGGCTCAAACTCACGGACCATGAGATCATGACCTGAGCTGAAGTCGGACACTTAACCGACTGAGCCACCCAGGCGCCCTGATGTGGGCTTATTTTAAACTGAGTCTCTTGGCTCTGATATGGATGTCACACTTGCTTATTTATTCAAGATGTGGTGTTTATATTAAGCGATAAATTTAAACATGTAACAGGTTTTTTTTTTAAGTTTATTTATTTTGAGAGACAGTGCGTGCGTGCGTACACGCATTCATGTGCAGGAGGGACACAGAGAGAATCCCAAGTAGGCTCCACACTGTCAGCGCAGAGCCCCATGTAGGGCTAGATCCCATGAACCGGGAGATCATGACCTGAGCCAAAACCAACGGTCAGAGGTTTAACCAGCTGAGCCACCCAGGCACCCCAAATGTGTAACAGGTTTTTGTTGTTGTTGTTGTTCTGTTTTTTTTTGTCAATTTGGTCCTTCTTTCTTGCCTCAACCATCTTCTTGGCTCTAAGAAGGATAGTAAACCTGTTGTTACATGAAAGAAAGAACACTGGGTTTAGAGTGTGAGGAGTCAGGGTAGAGTCTGGGCAACTTTGTAAGTAGAGACTAATCTCACCTCTGATTCCCCATTGAGTTATTAGATGATTGCAGAAATGCTTTGAAAAGTAAAAAATTGATCTTTGAATTTTTTTTGGCTTTTAGCATTTTAATTTAACAAATATTCACAAAGTACTTAATGTGTGCCAAATCCTGTGCTAGAGGAATAGAAGGAAGAGTAAGATATAGCCTTTGCCCTCCAAGTACTTTACATGCTAACTTGGCAGGCAGGTATGAACACAAAGGAATAAAGGAAGTGAACAAAGGGGGTGGGGAGGGAAAAGAATCGGGGAAAAGTGCTTGAATGTGAGACTTGTCAGGTTTTCTGGGGTTCAGTTTGGGAACTTGACTTGCCTTGTGAAGGTCGTACCTATGATGTCTTTTCTCAGAGTACAGCTAGGGTGAAGGATCTGCATCTCACATACGATATGAGATCAGAGAGTCAGTGTTCAGTCAGTTATCATTTTTGTATAACAGCAGTGTTGCATAGGAGAAAGAATAGGGAACTTGAGTTCAAATCTCTGGTCTTCACTTAAAGTGTATTCATCCTTGAACATGTTACATAATGTTGCTGAAAGATTAGTTTTGTTAATAAAAATGAGAGAATAAATGCCTCACATAATTATTCAGTTCAATTTGATAAACATTTACGGGAGTCTACTTTGTGCTAGCTGGATTCTGAGGTTGCAGAAGTGAAAGGACAATTTCCCAGGAACTCTCAATCTAGTGGGAAGAATTGTATCATGTAAGAATGTGAGATAGAAGCTATGTAATAAGAGCATCCCATGATTATAAGTGCTATATAAACATGAAGGCTTCGGGGCGCCTGGGTGGCTCAGTCGGTTAGGCGGCCGACTTCGGCGCAGGTCATGATCTTGCGGTCCGTGAGTTCTAGCCCCGCGTTGGGCTCTGTGCTGACAGCTCAGAGCCTGGAGCCTGCTTCATATTCTGTGTCTACCTCTCTCTGACCCTCCCCTGTTTATGCTCTGTCTCTCCCTGTCTCAAAAATAAATAAACGTTTAAAAAAAAAATTTAAACATTAAGGCTTCTGCCGTAGATGACCATTCATAGAGCTGCTTCCCACTAGAACAGTATTACCATAAGCAGTGTCTTATCATATCTCCTTTCTGTTTTTGGGAGGTGTGTGTGTGTGTGTGTGTGTGTGTGTGTGTGTGTGTGTTTTCTTTATTAACAGCTGGTTCCTGAAAGCTCAAGATTATTACAAGGAATAAATGTGATAACATCAGTCAGGTCAACTGGAGTTAGCATCTGACACACAGTAGGTAGTGACTAATGGAAGCTTTCGTTATCCCTAATCTGTGCTTCATCTGAGTCACAGAACAAGGAGAGTCTCAAATTAACTGCCATGTTCTGGGCACTGTTCTAGGGATTAGGGGTACAACAGTGAACAAAAATAGATGCAAGTATTTATCATAATGGAGCTTATATTTTTGCAGGGAAGACAAATGACCAACAAGATTAAAAGTAAAATATTAAGTATGGTAGACAAGTGGGAAAGAGGAAAAAATAAAGCAAAGGAGGGAGAACTATAGTGTTGGGGGTGAAGGTTTAAACTTAAAAAAAAAAATTTTTTTTAAGTTTATTTATTTTTGAGAGAGAGACAGAGCGTGAGTGAGGGAGGGGCAGAGAGAGAGGGAGACACAGAATCGGAAGCAAGGTCCAGGCTCTGAGCTGTCAGCACAGAGCCTGATGTGGGGCTCAAACTCACAAACCGTGAGATCATGACCTGTGCTGAAGTCAGATGCTTAACCAACTGAGCCACCCAGGTACCAGTGAACTTTTAAATAAGGAGCCAAGGAATGCCTCACTTGAGAAGGTAACTTTCGATTAAGATCTGAAAAAGATGAGAGAATGAGTTGGAGGAAGAACATTCCAGGCAGAGAACAGCAGATGCCAAGGCTCCAAAGCCAGACCTGGTATGTTTCAAGGAATGGCACGAGGACAGGGTGGCTGAAGTGAAGTGATCAAAGGGGAGAATAATAGAAGAGGTTGGAAGGTTGTAATGGGAGTAGACCTTGTCGGGTCTTCTAGATCCTAGGAAAGATTTAGCTTCTCCACAGAGTAAGATGGGAAGTCATTGACGGAAGAGTTACCTGATACAAGTTATTCATATGTTTTCATAGACTCATTCTGACTACTCTGTTGAGAATAGAGGGAAGAAAGGATAGATCCTAAAGCAGAGAGACCAGTGAGGCAGTTGCATCAGTCCTGGTGAGAGATGTTGGTGGTTTAGATTAAGATGAATGAAGTGGGGGTAGTGAGACTTGATTTTCAGGTAGAGCTGAAAAAAATTTGCTGTTGAAGTAGTTGTGAGGTATAAGAAAAAGAGAAGTGAAGAGAGACACCAAAATTTTGACCTTTGCAGTTGAAAGGATGGAGTTGACTGGGCGCCTGGGTGGCTTAGTCGGTTAAGCTTCCAACTTTGGCTCAGGTCATGATCTCACGGTTTGAGAGTTCATTCGAGCCCTGTGTTGGGCTCTGTGTGGACAGCTCAGAGCCTGGAGCCTGTTTCAGATTTTGTGTCTCCCTGTCTCTCTTCCCTCCCCCACTCATGCTCTCTCATTCTCTTTCTCTCTCAAAAATAAATAAACATTAAAAAAATTAAAAAAAAAAAGGATGGAGTTGCCATTAACTGAACTGGGAAAAGACTTGAGGAGAAACAGATTTCAGGGGAGAGGGTGAGTGAATATAAAAATAGAGATGGTATTTACATTCACAATATTAGATGAAGTGACCTTGGGGATGCATGAAGATAGAAAAGAGAAAAGAGGCCCAAGACTTGAGCCTAGGTCACCACAAAGTTTAGTTACTGAGAAAAAACTGCCAGAATAATGCAGAAAAACAAAACAAAACAAAAAACCTCCACCAAAACTCAGTGAGTATAGTGTCTGGAAGCCAAGTGAAGAAAGTGCTTAAAAGAGGGGAGAAAGTGATCAGCTGGGTCACATTCTGCTGACATATCAAGGAAGATGAGAGCTGAAAACTGATCACTAGTTTTAGCATGGTGGAGGTCATTGGTGACTTTGATAAGAACAGCAGTTGTGGTATGTATGGTGGGAATGAAAAATCTGATTGGCATGGGTTTAAAAGAATGAGACGAAAGACAAGAGAAAGCAAATATAAATAGCTCTTTCTAGAAGCTTTGTTGTGAAGGGAAGTAGAGAAATGGATTGATAACTGGCATGTTCAATAAAGAATGGGGGTTTTGTTATTTTTTTTTAATTTATTTTTTTAGATAAGACAAAAGCAGCAGGAGGCTAACAGGAATAATCCCGAAGAAAGGGAAAAACCTGATAATGTGGGAGAAAGAGGAGAAATAACCAGAGTAATGTCATTTGTTTGGTGAGGGGATAGAATCTGGTTTATCTGTCTTTGGAGGGTTGGATATGGGGTGGTACCCATGGTCAGAGGGGAGAAATCAGAGTATACGTGCACAGATGCACTAGGTAGGTAAATGTGGTGGGAGCATGTGACAATTCTCTTTTGTGATTGATTTTATTTAGACAGATAAGCAAAATCACTAGGTGATAAAATAGTGAGGTTAGCAGAGAAAGCATGAAATGGTGTAGGAAAAGTAAATTGTCTTGGCAAATACAGAATGATTGGGTTGCATTTAGAGCCTACATGAAAATAGTGATCATAAGTTTAAAGTTTAAATTTGGTGGACATAGTTGTGTATATTTTTTTCTCCCAAGACCTGTGCCAATGTAGGCAGAGAGTAGATGGTGAATTGCATTTAACCAGAGCTGTGGTTTAATCAAACTTGTGTTAAGATAGAGGGCCAAGGGAGTGATTATAAAAATTGACCAAGGAATTTAAACTAGCCAGGATTAGGAGGGAAGTAAGGATGTGAGGAATGTGATAGAAATTAAATGTAGGTAGGATCAGTAGATTAAATGTCCTGATAGGCTGAAGGGTTGTTAGAATTGGGGTAACTATAGTGAGTAAACTGGAAAGATAGGAGATAGTGACTGGAGAATGAGATATTTGGAATTAAGGTTATAGAAAATTGACAGTTATTGGTAATGACAAGGTAAAACCATGGAATGAGAGGCTGAGGTAGAGTGGAATTCAAGATCAGCAGAGAGAGCAGTAACTGGGAGGGCAGTATTCTGTAGCCATTATTTATATAGTTACTGAAATTACCAAGAATTATGGCAAGAAAGGTATTGGGGAGAAAAACCATTTGCTAGGAACCATAACCTTTAAGACATAAGTGGAAATAACTTGGGCTACAAGTTCAAGGCCCAGTGGTAGATGGGGAATGAGAGAAAAAGCCCCATTTGCTAGGGCTGCAAAGGAAACACTGTCAGGGACTGCTAGATTTCACTGAGAGCAAGAAGGCATGGGGGGACATTCACAGAAGAGATTGAATATACAGAGATTTGCTAACCTTGAGATCCAGAGGGAACAGTGGAAAAGGTCAGGAGATGAAGAGGGGAGAGAGGTAAGAGTCAGAAAATTCAATGTACAAGCCACATAGGAGTGAAGTCTGGAAGATGAGAAACAGCCTGGGGATCCAGGGGTGGGGTTGGGTGCAGCAGCTAATGACATTCCCAACTGAGAAGGAGGTGGTCTTTTCTAATTGTTTGTAGTAAGATTATTCAAATTGGTTTTCCAATGACATTTGGAATAAGATATGATTTGCTGGTTAAAAAATTATCCACTTGTGGGCGCCCTGGGGGCTCAGTCCGTTAAGCTTCCGACTCTTGATTTCACCTCAGGTCATGATCTCATGGACTGTGGGATCAAGCCCTGCTTTGGGCTCTGTGCTGACTGCATGGGGTCTGCTTGGGATCTTTCTCCCCTTTCTCTGCCGCTCCCCCGGCCCACATGAGTGCTCTAACATTTATTTTTATTAAAAAAAAAATTTTTTTTTTAATGTTTATTTTTGAGACGGAGACAGAATGTGAGCAGGGGAGGGGCAGAGAGAGAGAGGGAGACACAGAATCTGAAACAGGCTCCAAGCTGTCAGCACAGAGCCCGACATGGGGCTCAAACTCACAAACCATGAGATTGTGACCTGAGCCGAAGTCAGACGCTTAACCGACTGAGCCACTCAGGCACCCCTATTTTTATTTTTTATTTTTTTAATGTTTATTCACTTTTGAGAGAGAGTGTGCGCCTGAGTGTACACACGTGAGAGTCGGGGAGGGACAGAGGATCTGAAGCAGGCTCTACAATGACAGCAGAGCGCCTCATGCGGGATTTGAACCCAGGATCCATGAGATCATGACCTGAGCCAAAATCGGATGCCTAACTTACTGAACCACCCTACCACCCCTCAAAATAAATAAACATTCAAAATAATAATCCATGTGGATAATATAAATTTATTTGCAAATATTAAAAACATACTGCTTTGGAATAAGAAACATTTATAGGTGTATTACAAAAAGCAGACAGATGCACATTATTCTCCTGGAAGAAAATATGCTTGGCAGTGCCAAAGTAGATTGGATCTTGTTCGAAGCATTAATTTATATATTCAAACATTGATACCACTTTGTCTTTTTTACTGAGGGTCATTTTGCTTCCTAATGAACATGCTGGAATTTATTTTCAGGTTGCTTCATCTGAGGGATCTATTCAGAAATAGTTGTTCCAGATTACAAATCAATTTGGAAATCCCAGTGGCACTTGAAGGGGAAAAAAAAATCCTGCAGTGAGCTTTTGATTTTATCTTGAAAAGCTAATAAGTGGTGGTCAGACTTCTAGTTTGTGATCATCTTTATCTAAAACAGGAAGTCTGGAACGTTTTAAAAATCAATGTCTTCATGTTACAACAGATAAACCTTGGCAATGTTATGCTAAGTAAAATAAGTCAGTCATAAGGGACGTGTGTAATTCCTCTTATACAAGGTTCCTAGAATAATTAAATTCATAGAGATAGAAAGTGGAATGGTGGTTGTTGGGGGAGGAGAGAATGGGGAGAATTAGTCTTTAATAGGTACAGAGTTTCAATTAGGGAAGATGAAAAAATTCTGGAGATGAATGGTGGTGATAGTTGCACAATAGTGTGAATGTATTTTATGCCTCAGAACTATACACTTAAAATGGTTAAATTGGTAAATTTTGTGATACATATTTTACCACCACAAACAAAAAATCCTCCAGTGTTTTGAGTGTCCAGTGCCTACAAGATTGCTTGCCTAAACGAGTTGACCATTCTCACATTTTATTCTACTTTATTTTATTTTATTTTATTTATTTTATTTTATTTTAGAAATAAAGAGAGCAAGGTGGGGATGGAGGCAGAGGAAAAAGAGAGAGAGAATCTTAAGCAGGCTCCACACTCAGTGTGGAACCCAACTCAGGGCTCAGTCCCACAACCCTGGGATCATAACCTGAGCCAAAATCAAGAGTCAGATGCTTAACCAACTGAACCACCTAGGTACCCCATTCTCATATTGAATTACAAATAATGAACCCCCTTCTCCCTAATACCTTACATTTGTGTACTGCTGTACAGTTAAATGTTTTCATATCTCATTCAGAACAGCCTTGAGAAGTAGGTAGATAGGAATAGATAAGGAAATTGATTCTAAGAGACTTGCTCCTGTTAAGTCAGAGGGAGTGTCTAGTTCAACATGGTCTAGTTTCAGAACCTTCTTAGCCATAAATGAGGGAGTTTAAAACTTATAAGTGGGGGGCTTTTCCTGAAGCAATATAGTTCCTTCAGCAGAGACCTCCTCCCTTTATTAGAGCACAGAGGCAGAACAGTTGAGATCTGCACTCCTGACTTGCACGCGCTGCCTGGTTTGTATCCAGTTCTTCAACAGAGATTTGGACCTGGGAGACTGATCATACTATCTGCAGTTTGACCAGTTAAATTCTATATGCTCATCTTTTTTTTTTCCCCTGAAGGGAATTAGTTTTTCAAATATCATAACATAATAGGATCAAAAGTAAATAAAGAGATTCACAATGAAGGGGAAAAATAAGGAAAACAGAATAAATGAAGCCAAGATAAATTTAGTACCAGGAGTTTTGTTTTGTTTTTTTTTTTTTTGCTAAGATTTGGTAGCAAATTCAACTCTGAGCTTCCTGGTGGCCACAGCAAGGTCTGGTCCAAGATTCAGAGTGTCTGTCATTCGCTCATCTATTCTTTCAACTGATAGTTTATTCTCAGAAGACACACATGTATCTCTGGCTCTATGTCTGAAGAAAATAGAGCTCATTTTAAACAATGGCTGACATTAGTGGTTGCCACAGTAAACTTGATGGTAAGCTCTTTGTCTGGTTTATTTCTATTTAGCTTATACCTGGCACCAGCGATTGGCTCAGACTGAATAATTATTATGGACTTGATGAATGAATAAGAAATGATTGCTCTTTTTAGGATCTGATGTAAAACTTGGACAATGGACAGTCATTTTGATGTTCAGCAAATACTGAATACTTGTAGATACTTGGTCTTGTGCTGGGCTCTTTGAAAAATAAAGACATAAATTATGGCTTTATCTTCAAGGAGTATTTTTAAAAAGCTAATGATACAAAGCACTATGTGAAGATATAAAATGCCTTGTGAGGATTATGGGAGCTCAGAGGAGAGAGTTCATCTTAGGCCAGGCTGTTCAGTTTCCCCAATGGTAAAAAGGGAATAATAGTACCTACTTCATAGGGTGGTTGTGAAAATTAAAAGAGTTAATATATGTAGAGCTCTAAGAAAAATGCCTGGCTCATAGGAAGCATTCCACAAATACTAGCTAATAATAATATTTAGGGAAGACATCCTGGAGAAAAGAGTGCATGGAGTTAGGCTCTTTATATCCCTGTGTTTGTCCCTACCAAAGCGTGTGGGTGTCCTTATTTGACTCTTGATATGTTTCCCTTGTCTGCTAGCTCCAAGGTCCTTAAGGGCATGTATCATAACTTATACTCATCTCTGTATCCTTTTTTTTTTTAATTGTCTGAAACATTTTAATGTATTTTTGAGAGACACAGAGCATGAGTGGAGGTAGGGCAGAGAGAGAGAGAGAGGGAGACACAGAATCTAAAGCAGGCTCCAGGCTCTGAGCTGTCAGCACAGAGCCTGATGCGGGGCTCAAACCCATGAACCGCAAGATCACGACCTGAGCCGAAGTTGGACACTTAACCGACTGAGCCACCCAGGCGCCCTTCATCTCTATATCCTTAATGCTGGTACTGGGCCTGGTATAACATAAACACCCAGTGAAGGTTTGTTGACTAAAGGAAGAAAGCAAGCAAGCATACTGGGAGCCAAGCAGGCTTGCTCCTTTAACAGCTGAGAAGGTTCTAAAGACATGCTTTCTGGGAGCCCTACTTGGCTCTGAATTACATCTGATAGCATGTTCTGCTTGCTGTCCTGTTACTCTTCCTCCATGTTCCTTCATTCCTTACTGCCTTTATACCCTTGTTGGACTACTACTGACCTCTAAGCAAATGAACTAATGGTTGGTGGGTAGTTAGTTCACAGCAGTCGTCATCTCAGATCATACTGATTTCCAATTGTTCACTGGACCTCTTTGCCTCTGCTTGTTCAAAAATGAATGCCATATTTCACTGCTTACCTAGAAACTCCTTACTTTCTCCTCATTGAGCCCTGTATAGAGTTTCTAAAACGTATCAGTTATGACTCTAAAATAATTTCTGTGTTCTTTCCTTCTTTTGTATTTCCACTCTTCCTTTTTAGTTCTTATTTCTTTTCTGCCAGTTCATCCTCCAACTTCTCATGAAATGTCATTCTAAAACACAAATATGTCACTTTATTAATTTAATTTTTTGTCACTCCCTATTTATCTTCATAGCATTTCTTTAGATTATATGGTAGGGCTCAATTTCCATGTTATAGATGAGGAGATAATTGCATTCCTGGAACAGATGGCCTCAAGGTGAAATTAATACTCCTCGTAGCCTTTTGAGGCTAATTACCCTTCTAAAACCTCAGACCCAGGAAGAGAACAGTCTAAAGTCTAAAGTCTAACAGTCCTGTCCCTATAGAAATTGTGGGTCCAAGGCATTGAAAATCATATGTGATGAGGATGTTTCCCCAGATGCAATAATGATAAAAATCAACATTTGTTACATGTTTGTACTCTGGCAAAACATGTATTGTCTTATTTAGTCCTCCCAACAATCCTAGGATATAGTTAACACTAGTATTTCCACTCTACAGAAGAGGAAACTGAAATTAAGTGTGGCATACAAGGCCTCACATGTGCTATGACTTAAAAACCTATGTTCTTAACTATTATATGAAGTTTCTAGGTAGCACTTTGCACATGTTGCTTCCCTAGGAAGGATCATAACTTTGTGTGCTATAAACTTGCTGTTGAGAATTGCCAGTCTAGTAGGCTTTGTGGGTTTGCTTCAGAGAACTAACATATTCTGGTAGAACACTTTGACTGAATAGGTACTTCAATGAATACCTTTATTTCTTTAGATTTCCTTAGTATCCTGTGTCTCATGACAGATCAATCTAAAATGCCACGTAAGACTTATTACCAGCAAAAGGGGGAAGAGGGGCTTTATTGGGACTGTGTTTTCATATAGCTATCTTGTTCATTTGTCTGTCTTCCCATCTAATCGTCTGTTCATCTGTCCATGCAGAGAATGATATCAAGGAGAGATGGTAGAAAGCCTCCAGTGTAAAGTTGGAGACCTGGGTTTTGTTAAGGACCCAATCCATGACCCTAACTTGCCATGTATTTCTGGGGTAGTCCCTTCCTTTCTCTGTGCCTCAGTTTTTGTTTTTGTTTTCCTTCAAAAAAAAAAATAAATAAAGGTATTTGGATGCCATGACCATAGGCCTCTTCCAACTAGCTCTCTGCAGCTGGATGTCATAGGTAATATGGCAGTTGTACTTTTGAAAAGTAGCACTGGTACTTTTATATTATATTACAGGCCTCTTCTAAGAAGATAAAATCTGGCTTATATATTTGCATTGCAAATCTAGCCTCTTGTCAGTAACCATTAAAGAGAGGCTCTGATTTATAGCTTCTCTAGAAATGCGTGTTGACTATTTCCTATAGCTTGGGATGTTATATAGCAAGTCTGCCTATAGCAATCCATTTCTAGCAAATTATAACTTTGCTTCAGAGGTATGTGATAATTTAAGATCATTGTATTATGCGGTTGTGAAACTGTGGTATGCAATCAGTTTGTTCAGTGAATAGTTCCCAGGCACACACTGTGTTCCTGACTTTGTGCTAGGTATTAGGAATAAAAGTCTGACAAGACACATCTCTGCTTTCATGGACTTGGCAGGAGTTGGGAGTGTGATATAATTATGTTAGAGTGTGATAAATACTACAGAAGCTTCCCAGTGAAAGTGACATCTAATTGAGCCCTGAAAAGAAGAGGAGGAATTATCCAGATTAAGAGATAGGGTAGATCAGGGAGAACCCCTGAATGATGGAGAAGGATGGTATTTCAGTCAGGCACAGCGAACAGCAGTGTTGGAAAGACTCAGAGGCAAGAAAGTATGGCATGTTCAGGGGAACTCAAAAAGATAATACCTGCTGGATTATAAAGTGTGAAGGCAGGAAAAGGCTATTTTAAGATTACAGCCATTTTAGGTATCCCTTCTGGATTGGGAAATAGCATGATGTCATAGAAAAGACTAGGCTTGGGATCTAAAGACCCAGGTTTTAGTCCTTGGCTTGCCACTAGCTATCTATGGGATCTTGAACAAATTATTTAACTTCTCTGATTCTTAGTAATTGTTAACTCTTGCACCATCCTTTTAAGCTGTAAAACTGCTACACTATGAAAGCTTTTCTTAATTCTTCTGCAAAGCAAAATGACATCCTTGCTCTGTTTAAACACTTTTAGTATAGCACTTTTATTATAGTAATTTTTATATGCAGGTGTTTCCCCATTAAGAGGTGAGTTCTTTTAAGGGCAGAGAAATGACAATGTAAGTCCCAACTACTTGTGAGGTTTAATGGCTACTTGGATTGTATATTAAGGGAGTTTCCCTCTGAAATTTGTTTGCCCTTAGAAAAAAAAAAACCCTGAGAAGAAATCTTGTATTATTTGCAAACATGTGACTGGAGAGACAATTTTGTTATGTTTTTGATTAGCAAAAAAGCCTTTTTTTTAAAATATAATTTATTGTCAAGTTGACTAACATACAGTGTATACAGTGTGCTCTTGGTTTTGGGGGTGGATTCCTATGATTCATCGCTTATATTAAAAAAGAAAAAAAGCCATTTTCTTAAAGCTGTTTCGGTGGACTGAATGCTCTGGTGGTTAGAATGTGACATTTTGCAGATGAGCATATCATTTACAGGCAGGCAGGCACAAGAGGTGGTTGTTGAAGTTTTACATGAAAAGAGCTTTCCGTTAACAGTGGAAACCTTTTTGATATTGAGATCCTCTTAGCAGATCCTAGAAATCAGAGTTCTCCTCCATTTCACCTTTAAATTGAAACGTTTTCTAAGATGAAATGATATATACAAAGCTGTAAAATGTGGAAATCTAATGGGCAGTTTGATTACATTTGGCAGACGTATAAAGAAGCAGACATCTATTATAAAAACTGGCCTTCCTTGTGTATCATCATACTGATAAAATTAAGGGGAAAAACCCACTGAAATGGACTTTTCTTAAATTTGTTTGCTCAGAAGAAGTTAATGTGATATGAAACTGTTGAATTCCAATAAAGGTTTATTTTTATTTACCCATTAATTCATTCATCTTGCCTAATCAACAAATGTTTACTGAGCACCCTGCTTTATACCAGGCCCTTTTCTAGAAATTTAGGAGTGGATAAAACATACGGTCCCTTGACCTCATGGTGCTTCAAATGTAGCAGGAAGAAAAGAGTTGCACAAGCAAATTACAGCTGCAACGAGTATTTATAACAGAAGTTCAGAGAGCTCTGGGATCATAAAATGGCCTGTAGTCATGCCCTATCTGGCCTTCTGAGATTCTTCATAAGAACTGTGTAGACACAACTGAGAAATGAGTATAGGTTGATAATATCCCTATCATGTTTTCACTTAGATTCTGTGCTCCAGTTGTTCAGAGCTGCTTGACATCCTGCCTTGCTCGCTCATGACTTAGTTTCATGAATGCCCTTTCCTTTGCCTTCTGTAGAATTCCCATCATCATTCAAAACAGATCGAATGACAGTTTTTTAAATCTTCAACATCTCTCCCTCAAATAGAACTAGATTCAGCTACAACAGTCTAAAATAACAGTGGGTTGGAAATAATAAGGTTTTATTCTCATGTAAAAGAAGTACAGAGGTAGGCAGTCCAGGCCTGACCTGATTGTTCCATGAAATCATCAAGGACACAGTCTCCTTCTACCATCCTTGATTTGAGACTTCTATTCTCAAGGTTACATCATGGAAGAGAAGGCTGATGAATTCCAATCCATTGTGTCCTAATTCTAGATAGCAGGAAGGAGTAAGTGGAGAAAGCTGGGCCTCCAGATAACACTGTTCCCTTTAAGTAGCCTTTAATAGAAGGCTAACTATATTTGAATTGTATCTCATTGAGCAAAACTAATTACGTAGCCACACCTAACTACAGGAGGCACTAGGAATTAGAATCCTTTAACTGAGTGTTTTGCCACCTAGTGGTAGTTATAGCGTTCTTTCCCTGACTATCATCCTTTAGTTAGTTATAAATTCTAAACACTCAATATAATAACAGTACTGTATTGCTTTTAGTTGTCAATTTCTATGTCTGTTTCTTTCTTATAAATACCTCAGGAATAGAAATTGTGTCTTGTTATCTCTGTAACACTTTGCACAGAGCCTGGCACAGGAGGTATCTTCATGTGTATAAAATGAAGGTGTTGAACTAAATGACAATACTTTTAGCTTATAAAAAATCTGGAACTATTTCTTGAAACACCAATTTGTATTTTTAAACCACTTTATTGAGATATAACTTATATATGATAATATTCACCCTTAAGTATACAATTCAGTGATTTTAGTAAATTTACAGAATTGTGCAACTATCGCTAAAATCCAGTTTTAGACCATTTTTATTACCCTATAGAGATCTCTTGCTCCCATGTGCTATCAATCCCCATTCCTACTCCAAATCCCAGGTAACCAAAGATCTGTCTGCCTCTATAAATTTGCCTTTTCTGAACATTTCATATAAATAGAATCATATAGTATGTGGTCTTTTGCTCCAGCTGCTTTTATTGCATGATATTTTCAAGGTTAATTCATGTTGTGATATGTATCATTGGTTTTTTTCCTTTTTCTTGCTGATATTTTCTTTGTTGTTTTGGGAATTAAATGTATATCTTAATTTATTACAAATTATTGTATTTATTACAGTCTGCTTCACATATAATCTGCTCAGATACAAACTAAATGAATTTCAGTAAACTATAGAAACTTTGTTTCAATATAATTCCATTCCCCCCTCTCCTTTACTTGTTTTTATATAAGTCAAATCTTTATATATAATATGCCCAATAATACAGTTTTGGAGTTATTGTTTTCATAAATTTAAAAGACAGTATATAAGAGAAAAATATTTTTACTCTTTACCTACATAATCACCTCTACAGGTGTTCTTTATTTTTTCACGTGGATTTGAATTACTCTCTGGTACCGTTTCCTTTCAGCCTGATAGCCTCAGTATTTCTTTAGTATTTTTATTTATTTGTTTGTTTTGATTTATTTTTTATTTTATTTTTTAAATTTACATCCAAGTTAGTTAGCATATAGTACAATAGTGATTTCAAGAGTAGATTCCTTAATGCCCCTTACCCATTTAGCCCATCCCCCCTCCCACAACCCCTCCAGTAATCCTTTGTTTGTTCTCCATATTTAAGAGTCTCTTTTTTTTTTTTTTAATGTTTATTTA
This sequence comes from Lynx rufus, assembly GCF_022079265.1. Classification (NCBI taxonomy): domain Eukaryota; kingdom Metazoa; phylum Chordata; class Mammalia; order Carnivora; family Felidae; genus Lynx; species Lynx rufus. The sequence continues at coordinate 58,578,765 of NW_025814897.1, forward strand.
TTTTTGAGACAGAGAGAGAGACAGAGCATGAACAGGGGAGGGGCAGAGAGAGAGGGAGACACAGAATCTGAAACAGGCTCCAGGCTCTGAGCCATCTGCCCAGAGCCCGACGCAGGGCTCGAACTCAGGGACCGTGAGATCATGACCTGAGCCGAAGTCGGATGCTTAACCGACCAAGCCACCCAGGTGCCCCAAGAGTCTCTTCTGTTTTGTCCCCCTCCCTGTTTTTATATTATTTTTGCTTCCCTTCCCTTGTGTTCATCTGTTTTGTGTCTTAAAGCCCTCATGTGAGTGAAGTCCTATATTTGTCTTTCTCTAATTTCACATAGCTTAATACCCTCTAGTTCCATCCACGTAGCTGCAAATGGCAAGATTTCATTCTTTTTGATTGCCGAGTAATACTCCATTATATATATATATGTGTGTGTATGTATATATACATACATATATATGTATGTATATATACATACACACACATATATATATGTGTGTGTGTATGTATATATACATATATATATATGTATGTATATATACATACACACACATATATATATGTATGTATATATATATATATATACACACACACATACATATATATATACACACACATACATATATATATACACACAAACACACACACACACCCCACATCTTCTTTATCCATTCATCCATCGATGGACTTTTGGGCTCTTTCCATACTTTGGCTATTGTTGATAGTGCTGCTATAAACATTGGGGTGCATGTGCCCCTTCAAAACAGCATACCTGTATCCCTTGGATAAATACCTAGTAGTGTAATTGCTGGGTCATAGGGTAGTTCTATTTTTAATTTTTTGAGGAACCTCCATACTGTTTTCCAGAGTGGCTGCACCAGTTTGCATTCCACCAGCAGTGCAAAAGAGATTGTCTTTCTCTGCATCCTCGCCAACATCTGTTGTTGCCTGAGTTGCTCATGTTAGCCATTCTGACAGGTGTGAGGTGGTATCTCATTGTGGTTTTGATTTGTATTTCCCTGATGATGAGTGATGTGGAGCATTTTTAATGTGTCAGTTGGCCATCTGGATGTCTTCTTGGAGAAGTGTCTATTCATATCTTTTGCCCATTTCTTCACTGGATTATTTGTTTTTTGGATATAGAGTTTGATAAGTTCTTCATAGATTTTGGATACTAACCCTTTATCTGATATGTCATTTGCAGATACCTTCTCCCATTCTGTTGGTTGCCTTTTAGTTTTGCTGATTGTTTCCTTCGCTGTGCAGAAGCTTTTTATTTTGATGAGGTCCCAATAATTCATTTTGCTTTTGTTTCCCTTGCCTCTGGAGGCGTGTTGAGGAAGAATTTGCTGTGGCCAAGAGCAAAGAGTTTTTTGCCTGCTTTCTCCTAGAGGATTTTGATGGCTTCCTATCTTACATTTAGGTCTTTCATCCATTTTGAGTTTATTTTTGTGTATGGTGTGAGAAAGTGGTCCAGGTTCATTTTTCTGCATGTCGCTATCCAGTTTTCCCAGCACCATGTGCTGAAGAGACGGTCTTTATTCCATTGGATATTCTTTCCTGCTTTGTCAAAGATTAGTTGGCCATACGTCTGTGGGCCCATTTCTGGGTTCTCTATTCTGTTCCATTGATCTGAGTGTCTGTTTTTGTGCCATCTTTAGTATTTTTAGAAAGGCAGGTTGCTGCCAGTGAATTATCTCAGTCATTATATGGGAATGCCTTTATTTTTGCCTTCAGTTTTGAATATAGTTTTGCTGGGATTATAAATCTTTTTTTAAGGAAGATATTTAATTTTTAATTTATTTTTTTAATGTTTATTTTTGAGAGAGAGAGAGAGAGAGAGAGAGGGAGAGTGCAAGCGGGGGAGGGACAGAGAGAGAGGGAGACACAGAATCTGAAGCAGGCTCCAGGCTCTGAGCTGTCAGCACAGAGCCCAGTGTGGAGTTCAAACCCACGAACTGCTAAATCATGACCTGAGCTGAAGATAGATGCTTAACCCACTTAGCCACGCAGCTGCCTCTATTTTTTATTTTTATTTTATCTTTTGAGTAAAGTTGACACAGTGTTAGATATTTTAAGTATACAACTTAGTGGTTTGATAAGTTTATACATTATACTATGTTCACCCAAGTATAGCTATCATCTGTCCCATTATAATGCTATTACATTGTCACTGACTGTATTCCTCATGCTCTGCTTTATATTCCCATGACTCACTCATTCCATAACTGGAGGCCTGTATCTCCCTCTCCTCTCCACACCCTTTTGCCCAGCCCTTCCAACACCCTCCCCTCTGACAACTATCAGTTTGTTTTTGTTTATAGTCCTGATTCTGCTTTCTCTTTTATTTATTTTTTATAGATTCCATTTATGAATGGAATCATAATGATACTTGTCTTTCTCAGTCTGCCTTATTTCACTTAGCATAATACCCTCTAGGTCCATCCATGTTGTGTCAAATGGCATGATCTCATCCTTTTTTATGGCTGGGTAGTATTCCATTGTATGTGTGTGTGTATATATGTTTTCTTTATCCATTTGTCTATTTATGGACACTTAGGTTGTTTTCATGTCTTGGCTATTGTAAATAATGCTACAATAAACATAGGGGTGCATATATCTTTTTGAATTAGTGTTTTCATTTTTCTTGGGTAAATACCCAATAGTGGAATTATTGGATCATATATCTTTAATTTTTTGAGGAACCTCCATACTGTTTTCCACAGTGACTGTATCAATTTGCATTACCACCAGCAGTGCATGGGGGTTCCTTTTTCTCCACATGCTTACCAACATTTGTTGTTTCTTGTATTCCTGATTTTAGCCATTCATACAGGCATGAGTTGGTATCTCATTGTGGTTTTGATTTGCATTTCCCTGTCAGTGACTGATACTGAGCTTTTCATGTATCTGTTGGGCATCTTTATGTCTTTGGAAAATGTCTGTTCAGGTCCTCTTCCCATTTTTTAATCAGATTGTTGTTTGTTTGTTTTTAATTTTTTTTTTTTTGCTTTTTTTGGTGTTGTATAAGTTCTTTTTAAAAGATTTTTTAATGTTTATTTTTGAGAGAGAGAGAGAGAGACAGGGCACAAGTGGGGGAGGGGCAGAGACAGAGAGGGGGACACAGAATCTGAAACAGGCTCCAGGCTCTGACCTGTCAGCATAGAACCTGATGTGGGGCCCAAACTCATGAACTGTGATATCATGACTTGAGCTGAAGTCAGTTGCTTAACCCAGTGAGCCACCCAGGCGTCCCAAGTTGTATAAGTTCTTTATATATTTTGGGTATCAGATCCTGATCAGATATGTCATTTGCAAGTATCTTCTCCCATTCAGTGTGTTGTCTTTTCATTTGTTGATGGTTTCCTTCACTGTGCAAAAGCTTTTTATTTTGATGTAGTCCCAATAGTTTATTTTTGCTTTTGTTTCCCTTGCCTTAGGAAACATATCTAGAAAAATGTTGCTATGGCTGATATTAGAGAGATAACTGTGTTCTCTAGGATTTTTATGGTTTTAAGTCTCACATTTACGTCTTTATTGTTTTGAGTTTATTTTTGTGTATGGTGTTCAGAAGTGGTCCAGTTTCATTCTCTTATATGTAGCTGTCCAGTCTTTCCAGCACCATTTATTGAAAAGACTGTCTTTTAGCCATTGTATATTCTTGTCTCCTTTATCATAGATTAATTGACCATGAAATGTGAGTTTATTTCTGGGGTCTTTATTCTGTTCCATTGATCTGTGTGTCTGTTTTTTGTGCCAATACCGTACTTGTTTTGATTACTACAGCTTTATAGTATATCTTGAAATCTGGAATTGTGATACCTCCAGCTTTGTTCTTTCTCAGGATTGCTTTGGCTTTTCAGGCTCTTCTGTGGTTCCAAGGGGGTTATAAATCTTGATTAATATGTTTACTTTTTTTTGTTTTAGCACATTTTATATATCATTCCACTGCCTCTAGCCTCCATTATTTCTGATGAGAAGTGAGCTGTTAATCTTGTTCCCTTTTATCTGACAGATTGTTTTCTCTTGCCACTTTCAAAAATTTCTCTTTGGCTTTCTGCAGTTTTTACTGTGATGTACACAGGTATGGATATTTTTTGTGTTTAGCCAACTTGGAGTTCATTATCTATCTTACATGTGTAGTTTAATGTTTTCTTTCTTGTCTTTTTAATTTGAGAGGGAGAGAGAGAGAGCATGAGCAGAGCAGGGCAGAGGAGCAGAGGGAGAGAGAGAGAAAATTTCAGGCAGGCTCCATGCCTAGTGTGGAGCCAGAAACAGGACTTGACCCTGAGCCGAAATCATGACCTGAGCCGAAATCGAGTTGGACCCTCAACCACTGAGCCACCCAGGCACCCCTATTTGTTTTTAAAATCAAATTTGGGAAGTTTTTAACCATTATGTCTTCAAATATTTTCTGCTCATTTTTTTTCTTTCCTCTTTCTGGAACTCCCATTACTTACATGTTGGTTTGATTGATATTTCCCACAGGTCACTCACTAGGTTTATTTTTATTTTTGTTTTTCAGATTGTATAATCTATATTGATCTGTCTTTGGATTTGATGATTTTTTTCTCTGTCAGCTCAGATTTGTTGTTGAATCCTTGAATATTTTATTTCAGAATACAGTTTCCATTTGGTTCTTTTATTTTTATAATTTCTATATGTTGATATTCTCTATTTGATGAGTTATTATGATCATACTTTCATTTAATTCTTTAAATATGGTTTCCTTTTATTAATTTATAATAGCTGTTTTAAAATATTTATCTGCTGATTCCAATATCTGGGCTCCCTTGAGTCAGTATCTATGGTCTTTTTTTTTTCCTTAGTAAAGGGGCACACTTCACTGTTTCTTTGAATGATTCTTTTTTTTTTTTTTTTTTTTTTTTTTTTTTTTTTGGTTGAAAACTACATGTTCTAGATAATATATTGTAGCAACTCTTGATTCAGATTCTTCCCCCTTGGAGGTTGGGGGATATTGTTGCTGGGTGTTTTTGTTTATTTAGTAACTTGCTTAGACTATTCTGTAGTGACTATCTCTTCTGCAGTGTGTGACTACTGATGTCTTTTTTTTAAACATGAATATTTAGTTATTTATTTAACATGAATGTAGTTTATTCTGGTCACACTTTTAAAACTATTGTTTTAATTTTTAAAGCTTGGCTTCTTAAAAGTCACCCCTGGGTCAGTGTAGATTAGTGGTCAATGATTGGCTTAACCCCTAGGCCAGGAAATTTTGTACTCTTTGCTATAGGATCTGTTTGTCATTTGGGGAATGCATTCAAATTTCAGACAACTTACAATTCTGCATCAGCCTTTAGTTTCAGTGTGTTCAAGGCCTTACATTCACATAGAGTCAGTAGATAGCTAGGACCCTCTCCAGTTTCTCCTTAGCAACTGTGAAGTTTTACCACCAGGGATCCCATAGTAGGTCTTACCAAGACCCATTATGGCTGTTTGGTTCCCTAGTATGCCCTTTTAAATTTCTGGTTTATCTGCTCTGTTGCCTGCCCTACCTAATACTAATAGTATGACCTTAGTCTAGCTCCAGTAGTGGCCTTCCTGGATTGTTTACTATTGTTCCCCAGATTGTCACCCTATTGTGATGCTGGACAGTATCTAGAGATGATTTTCTATGCTCAGCTTCAGATTAAATCAGCCCACTCTGGCTCCAGTCATCCTCTTGGCCTGGCCTGGCCTGCTCTGACGGAATTACTCCCAGGAAGCTGGGGGTTGGGAGATAAGGGCAGCTCTAGGCTAAAATGCCACAGATTCTCACGTTCTTAGTATGGTTCAATAATTTTTCCTGAATAATCGTTTCTCAATTTGATGTATGTATGCCTTTGGTTAATTTTCAGAGGCCTGAATTGGTTGTTTTTGACAATTTTATCCAGTTTTGTTGCTTTTTAGGGAGAAGGTTTGCTGAGCAATTTAAGCATTCCAGAATTTCTGTCTCCTTGTATTATTTTTGGCATCTTTATTTTTATTGAACTTTAAAAATTCCCCAGCTAGACCATAACCTTCTTTGGGCAGACACCATCTTTCTCTTTTCTGTACAGTACCCATCCAAAGGGCACTGTACAGAGCTTTCATTCCTTTATCTGTCAAATGAAGTTAATTTGCATTGCTTACCTCAAGGTATCAAGGGAAATAGTAGTTAAAATTTTCATAGACTGTAAAACACTTTGTAAATGGTAAAATTCTTTGAAAATTTTAAAGTAGTTTGCAAGCTACTACACTAATTTTTAATGCTGCAACCTGTTGTGCATGTAGTACTTCCAAGTATTCATCCTGAATCCATGGGCTTTTTTTTTTTCCTTGTCATTTTATGCTCATAGGTTTTACTGTTGGTTTGAAAGAAATAGTTCACGTGTTTTTTGGGGGAGCAGCAACAGGTCACTTGCAGAACAGTCTGGGTATGAAAGCTGCTAGCTGCACCAGGAGGGAAGTTTTTAGGACCTGTTTTCTCTCTCACATGTTATTCTGGCTCACCACTGCTTATTCTGCAATTAGAGAGGTGAACTACCAATGGAGGCTAGTGTGGACAATAGAAATAAATACTGGGGAGATGTGGAGCCAAGTAGTTCACTGGGATATGCCAAGAAGTGGCAAGCACTTTGACGCTTTTTTCAGAGTTGTCTTTTGGAGAATATGAAGGATGGTTCATTATTCATTCAACTACTATGTATTTAGTGTCCATTCTGTGCTGGGTAATATTTTGGGTGCTGGGGATACAAGACAAACAGAATCCATATTCTTATGCAACTTACTCTAATTGGGGAGAAAATAAATAGGTAAGAAAATATATAAGGTAGTGATAGGTATCAATAGGAAAGGTAAAACAGGATGATGGGACAGAGAATAACATCTTTGGAGGAAGTATTTTAGGTAGGTGGGTTAAGGTAAAGAAGTCATTTCTGGTAAGAGATGAGACCTGATTGAAGTGAGGGAGTATACTATTTGGATATCTGGGGGAAGGGCATTCTGGGTGGAGGGAAGAGCAAGTGCAAAGATCCTGAGATGTAAGCATGCATGCTGTGTTCAGAGAACAAGGAGGTCATTGTGATTGGAGTGGAGAAAGCAAGGCAGTAGTAGTAGGAGTTGCAATCAGAGATGTGGGCATGTGAGGTCAGATCACAGAAGGCCTTGTAGATTTTTAAAAGGATTTTGGATTTTATTCTGAATAAGATGAGAAGGAAGCTATTACACAGTTGTGTTCGCTGGCACAAGAAATGTAGACTTGCTGTGGTTCAGCCCCAGGAAGCAGGGGCAACTCCATACTTGGCTCTGGAGAGATAGCTAGGAAGGATGTGCACAGTGGGCACTTACTTTTCTTACTAAAGAAGTGAAATCAGGTCGGATGGGTAGTGAGTGTATGGCAGCTGAGATTGTAGAAGTCAGGCAGGCAGTGCTTTTATTCTCTTGTAACTGACTGTGTGTGCCGCGCTGGGACCCAGCAGGTAGATATGAACTGCCTCCATGAGAGGAATCTGTCAAGGTCACAAGGGATCCTGAGTTAAAGGGAAGGGCTCAGGGCCTGCCATTCCAGAGGAGAATCGAGTGCTGGGTTTGGGAGACTAGGAACTTCATCTAGCATGGTGGAAGTAGCTTAGACATTGGAATCAGACAGACCTGGTTATGAAACTGACCTTTCTCAATTCTTAGTAATGAGACTTTGGATAGTTTGCTTTATTTCTCTAGACTTAAGTTTATTTATCTATAATACAGTGAAAATAATACCTATATTGCAAGATCACTGTGACCTTTTAAGACTTATAGGGACTTAATAAGGTAAGTCTCTAGCGCAGTGCCTGTCACCTGGTAGATGTTCAGTAAATAGTAGCTGCCGGTAATAGAGGTAATATTTATAATATTGGTAATGGTTAATCCCTACACAATACCCATTGTGTATCAATCATTGTAGTAATGTACTATCAATCATTGATAGATTGTACTATCAATCAATAGTAGTATTCTTAGGTATCACAAATTTAAGTCCAAATCCAAATTTGTTTTTCACTCCCAAACATGCTCTCTTCATAGTTCTCATCCCAGTAAGTGGTTATTTTTATTATTCCAATTTCTCAAGTTAGCTTTGGAGTCATCCTTAATGTCTTTCTCCTTCTCATACTCCATATTCAATCCATTGGTAATAGCTGTCAGCCTGTTCTTCAAAATATATCCAAAATATGACTACTTTCCACCACCACTATCACCACTGCTACCACCCTATTTCAAGCCACCATTATTCTTCATCTGGATTATTTCAAATAGCATCCTGACTAATTTCCCTTCTTTTCCATTTGCCTTCCTGCCATCTGATCTCAGCTCAGCAGCCAAAGTAGTCTTAAAATGAAGTCAAATCATGTCACTCTTCTGTGCAAAATACTCCAGTGGCTTCTTATTCCAAATAAAAAACAAATTCCTTATACTGGTCTACAAGGCTCTTCATGATTTGGCCCTTATTACCTGTCTGATGTCACTGTCTACTCTTTTCCCTTTCATTCGCTGCTTTCTGGCTAAAGTGGCCTCCATGGTGTTTCTCAGACATAGTTCCACTTCAGGGCATTTGCATTTGCTGTTTCCTCTACTTGGACAGTTTCCTCTCAGCTGTATGGCTTGCTTCTTCAACTTATTCATTGCTTAGATATCACTCAATGACACTTTCTCTAGCCATTTAAAAAATTGCACCTCCCCTCCCCCCGCCAGCACTCCTTGTCTACCCTCAGTGGATTTCTCTACTGCATTTACCACTATCTGATATACAATATGTTTTACTTTTTAGAAAATTTTGTCTCTCCTCCTCTCCCAGCTCAAATGTAGGTAGGAATATTTGTTGTTCCTCTATCAATTTTATGTGGGACAAATGACATTTGGGAAAGAGAGTCTCAGGCATTGTCTTCAAACTATTTGGGCTTCAAAATCTCCTTGGAAACATAAATGCATAGATTCCTAAGCCCTATCCCATAGAGCATAGAGAATATTGTACACCATGTGAAAGAATTTGGATTTTATTCCCAAAGCCTTTGTGAAAGAATTTGGATTTTATTCCCAAAGCCTTTGAGGAGAGTAACCCATCCAACCTTTGTTTTAATAATGAATATCAAGGATGAGGTAGACTGGGTTAGAATGTGGAAAAATAGACTTCTTGGCACTGTTGTAGTAGTTTAGACAAGAGATGATGAAACTTAAAACAGGGGCAGTAGGATTTTTTGGGAGCTCATGATCAGGTGTGAAAGAGTGGGTGGCATTTAGGATAACTTCCAGGTTTTTATCTTAGGTGCTAGGTGGATGGATTGTCAGTAACTCTGAGACAGGCAATACAGGATGAAAGAATGGGGCTGGGAAAAGATTCTGAGTTTACTTTTGGGTATGGTGGGTTTGAATTGCTTAAGGAGTGATCAGGAAGAAATGTTACGAAAGTAGGGTGTATGTGGGTGTGGATGTGTGGTTGAGTGTTACGTTATAATAATTATTGTGAGAAAATGTGGATTTGGAAGTTATTAGGTTTCATGTGTCATGAACTAATCTAGGCAACCATTAATCTACCTTTGTCTCTATAGGTTTGCCTATTCTGGAAATTTCATATAAATGGAATCATGCAATATGTGACCTTTTTTGACTGGTTTCTTTCACTTAATGTAATGTTTTCAAGATTCATTTATGTTGTATCATGTATCAATACTCCATTTCTTTTTATTGCCAAATATTTCATTGTATGGATGTATCACATTCCATTTATCCATTCACCAGTTGAACATTTAGGTTGTTTCCCTCTTTTTGTTTTGAGAGAGAGAGTGAGGTGGGGGAGGGGCAGAGAGAGACTCCCAAGAAGGCTTCATGCAGAGCTTGATCCCTGACTGACCATGAGATCATCCTGAGCTGAAATGAAGAGTTACATGCTTCGGGGCACCTGGATGGCTCAGTTGGTCGAGGGTCCAACTTCGGCTTAGGTCATGATCTCACAGTTTGTGAGTTCGAGCCCCACGTCAGGTTCTGTGCTGACAGCTCAGAGCCTGGAGCCTGCTTCGGATTCTGTCTCCTTCTGTCTCTGCCCCTCCCCACTTGTGCTCTGTCTCTCTGTCTCTCAACAATAAATAAATGTAAAAAAAAAAAAAAGTTGCATGCTTCACTGACTAAACCACCCGTTTCCATCTTTTGACTATCGTGAATAATGCTGCTGTGAACATTCATGTGGACATGTGTTTTCACTTCTCTGTGGTATATACCTAGGAGTGGCATTGCTGGATTATATCGTAACTCTGTTTAATTATTTGAGGAACTATCAGATTTATTTCTAAAGTGACTGTGTCATTTTACATTCCCACCAGCTTTGTATGAGGGTTCCATTTTCTTCACACACTTGTCAACACTTTTTGTTATCTTTTTATTTTAGCCATTTAGTGTATAGAAGTAGTATCTCATTATATCATTTATATAACTTCTTTGAAGAAATGTGTGTTCAGATCCTTTGCCCATTTTTTAATTGAGTTATTGGCCTTTTTATTATTGAGTAAAGATAAGAGTTTTTTTTTTTTCCAAAAAAATTTTTTTAATGTTTATTTATTTTTGAGAAAGACAGCGACTGGGGGAGGGGCAGAGAGAGAGAGGGAGACAGAATTCGAAACAGGCTCCAGGCTATGGACTGTCAGCACAGAGCCCAATGCAGGGCTCAGACTCATGAACCGCAAGATCATGACCTGAGTGGAAGTCGGACACTTAACTGACTGAGTCACCCAGGCACCCCAAGATAAGAGTTCTTTATATTTTTTAAATACAGATATTTATATTTATATACAAATACAATACCCGGGGCACTTGGGTGACTCAGTTAAGCATCTGATTCTTGATGTTGCCTCAGGTCATGATCTCAGAGTTCATGGGTTCTAGCCCCATGTCAGTCTCTGCACTGTCTGTGCAGAGCCTGCTTGGAATTTTCTCTGTCCCCCTTTCTCTCTGCGCCTTCCCCACTTGTGCTCTTGCTCTCTCAGAATTAAAACAACAACAACAACAACAACAACAACAACAAAAACCTTAAAAAAACCCCAATCCCCTATCCTATACAGTTGACCCTTGAACAACATGGGTTTGAACTGTGTGGGTCCACTTACACGTGGATTTTTTTTTACCGTACAATACTGTAAATGTATTTTCCTTATGATTTCCTTAATAACATTTTCTTTTTCTAGCTTTATTACAAAAATACAGTATGTAATACATAGACAAAATACGTGTTATTCAAATGTTTATATTCTCCAGTCAGCAGTAGGTTCTTAGTAGTTAAGTTTTGGGAGAGTCAAAGTTACATACAGATTTTGGACTGCACAGGGGTTTGGCACCCCTAACCCCTGCATTGTTCAAGGGTCAACTGTATATGGTCAGCAAATTTCTCTCCTTCTCTGGGTTGTCTTTCACTTTCTTAATGGTGTCTTTAAAGCACAAAAGTTTTTAGTTTTGATTAATCCAGTGTATTTCTTTTCCTTTGGTTGTTTGTACTCTTGGTATATTTAAGAAACCATTGCCAATCCAAGGTTACAAAGGTTTATGCCTATATTTTCTTCCTTCTTGTATGAGTTTTGTATTTCAGCTCTTTCATTTAGGTCTTTGATCCATTTGGGGTGCTAGTCTTGACCCTGCCCTTAACTTGCTTTGTGACCTTGGGCTGTTCATTACCTTTTTTCAGCTTCACTTATTTCATCTATAAAGTAAAAGTTGTTATGTATGTATATATAGAGCAACAGAAAACAGATCAGTGGTTGTCACAGGCTGGGAATCAGTGGGAGGGTATTGAATACAAAGATGAGAGAACTTTTTGGGGTGATGAAAATGCTTTATATTTTACATGTGGTGGTGTTTGTATGACTACACATGTTTTAAGAAAACCTTACAACACCTTTATAAAGTATGTAATATTTTCCATTTTGAGGCTAGAGGAAACTGAAGCTCAGAAAGGTTAGTGGCCTGTGGTCCCACATTTGGTAGGTGGCAGTGCTAGGATTTGAACCTAAATCTGTCTGATCATAGAGCTTGTGATCTTCCTACTCATGTTTAGTCTGTCCCTGAAACTATTAAGAGTATGTGGATTCTCTCGTAAAGGGTTGACTTACCCTTGAAAGCCAGGGACCGTCTCTTCCTGCAAGCAGCTTCCCCAGAAGTGGCTGTCACATTCTTAATCCAAATTTTGAACCCATGGAATATCTCATTTCTGTCAGTCATCAGTAGGGCTTGGAATCAATGCTGTTGTGGAGTGCTCCCCAGTCAAGATATCCTTTTGAGGCTGAGACCCTCATTTTGGGGCAGGAGGAAACCATTTCCAAAGTTTTTGAGTTTCTTTGGTTATGAAAAACATTTTCATACCTTGCCCAATCAGCAACATGGATTACCTTCTTATTAGGAGCGTGACTAGATGTATACAAGGCCAGTTGTGCTGCTTAGCACTTTAACAGTCTTGCTTATGCCACATTATTTAGCAGAGAACTAGTTGGGTAGAAGAGAGACCTAAGGCAGGAAAAGTGTACAAGTTGTCCTGTGTTGTTGCTGCCATCACATCATCACCATCATCATTTACATGTGTGCACCACCTGACGGTTGGTGGTGTATTTTGACAGTCTGAGATCTTTTTTAATTCTCCCAGTATCTGTTAAGGAGAGTGCTTGTGTTTAGAGAGAGAATGTTACCTGGCCATATTCTTAGATAACTCTGGATGCAAGGGGTATTTTCTCCTTAAATTGTGCCGAAATATATATATATCCTGTAACCTTCATCCTCAAGTTTTCAGTTCATTTACTGGTAGTAGTTTAATCTAGCCTGTTGCCTTGGGGTCATTTGCCAGGGCTGCCCATTGGCTACCTTTCAGGAAGTTCTAGCCTCTGGAATTAACCAGTAGCATTTTCCTTTTTGCCTGTTTGACCACCCTGCCTTCCTCTCCTTGGGAACCCATCTTTACTCCACCTCTCATTCCAGCAGCCTGGAGAGACTTAATTAATCTCAGAGCAATTGTCATCAAGCCAGTTGTTGACTGCCTGTCTTGACATTTGACTTGTTTCCTGTCCTGAGGTGCTATAAGAGAAGTTAATGACCTAAAAAATTGCCCATCCATCATGTGAGCCTAGTTAGGAGAGAATTGTTTGATTTTTATGAAGTGTAAGTAATATATTTGTAGAGACAAGTTTTTCAAACATGTACTGGCCTATGTGTCAGAGATGGTTCTCTAAACAAGATGGGACAAATGGGCTGTAAAACAAAGTTTAATGACAGATTTTTCCATTAATCAGAATGGAGAATGTGCTTCATTAAGGTAATTAACAGAGCACTTGTGCAGGTGATACTGCACACAAATTTCCAAGTTTCTTTCTGTTGAACAAATTTTGAAAGAGATCTTGACTGTGTTTTGCATTAAAATTCTCAGTGGTGATAAATTTCCATTTTTCCCAAATCTGTTAGTAACTGGTATCTTGTCCTCTGCAGGTGCAAAGGGTTGGTGAGACACTTGCTGCTCTTCCTAATAGTCTGTGTGTTTATTGTTTGGCTCTTACACTCCCCTGATGAACAGTAGAAGTGCATCCTTTCCCAACTCCCGGACTGGCATCCTTTGCATTGGAAAAGACCTCAGAGAGCCTAAACTAATTGATTTGACATCACGATGTTAGAGTCTGGAGAGGGGAAGTGACTTGGCCAATGCCACACAGTATACCAGTGGCAGAGTCATCTGTGAGATAGTGGGTCTGGTTCTGAACTAAAAGCCAAAAGGTCTGGGTTGACATTAGGCAAGTTGTATCACCTCTCTGCTTCTCAGTATCTTCATTTGTATAAGGAGAAAAGTGTATAGCATAGGGCCAAGTACAAACAAATGGCTTTTTGCTTCTTTCTGCTATACCATGTTGTTCTCTGTGAGTATAAGTTGAAGATTATAGAAGGGAAACTGATGTCAGGGAAAATGAACAATCAATAATCAGTGCTATTTTCTTTGTTTCTGTATAGGATCCTCAGTCTTCCACAATGAACCCTGTTTATAGCCCCGTGCAGCCTGGGGCTCCTTATGGCAACCCTAAGAACATGGCCTACACAGGTAAGTGGTGTAGTTTTGAAAAACGGTGGTTAAGGGCATTACCAAATAACTTGCTGAATGACTTTTGGTATACTGTGCCTCCAAAAGCCCTGGTAAAGCTTGGGAACTTGTAGAAGAGAGATATGTCTGGGGTTCAATGGAGATGGAAATGACATTCTTACAACTAAGGATTGTTGAATTGTCATCTAGGGGAAAGGAAGGGAGGTAACATTTATTGAATACCTACCATGGACCTAGCCCTGTGATGCACAGTTTCACATATCATGTTTAATTTTAAACCAGTTTTTCATGATACAGCTTCTTATCACCATTTGATAGTTGAGAAAGCCATAGTCACAGTAAGAGGCCATAAAACAAAACCAAAAATAGATATTTGAGCCCAGGTCTGCTGATCCTGAAAGCTGATCTTTTTCCTGAACTGCATACCAAGCTGTTTCCTACTTCACTTTTTGTGTATGTTGTCCCTCTGTCTGGACTGCCATTGTCCCCTGATAGCATCACCTTGTTCTTTAAGAACTCCACTCTGAGCTCAGAGAGCACTCTTCCTGGAATCATTCTCTCCCATACTTGGCCGTAGGCAAATTTTTTTAACCTTCCAGAGCCTTTGTATTCCCATTATAATATTACCTTCTTCCTTCCTTCCTTTCTTTTTTTTTTTTTTTTTTTTTTTTTTGTTCCTCACACTTATATCTTTATTCTAGGTGTTTGTTTTTTTATTTTTTATTTTTTTTAAATTTTTTTTTCAATGTTTATTTATTTTTTTGGGGACAGAGAGAGACAGAGCATGAACGGGGGAGGGGCAGAGAGAGAGGGAGACACAGAATCGGAAACAGGCTCCAGGCTCCGAGCCATCAGCCCAGAGCCTGACGCGGGGCTCGAACTCACAGACCGTGAGATCGTGACCTGGCTGAAGTCGGATGCTTAACCGACTGCACCACCCAGGCGCCCCTAGGTGTTTGTTTTTTTAAATTGAAGTATAGTTGACACACAGTATTACTTCAGTTTCAGGTATGCAACATACTGATTGGACAAGTCTATCTGTTGTGCTGTGCTTACCACAAATGTACTTACCATCTGTCACCATACTACACTATTACATTATCATTGACTATCCCTATGCTGTCCCTTTTATCCTTGTGACTTAATTCATTTTATATCTAGAACCTGTATCTCCCACTCCCCTTCACCCATTTTGCATCCCCCATCCAGCTCCCCTCTGGCAACCATAACCATTAGTCTGTTCTCTGTATTTATAGGTCTGTTTGTGTTGTGTTTGTTTAATTATTTTTTAGATTCCACATATAAGTGAAACCATGGGGTATTTGTCTTTCTCTGTCTTACTTCACTTTAGTGTAATACCCTCTAGGTCCATCTGTGTTGTTGCAAATGACAAGATCTTCTTTTTTATGGTTGAGTGATACTCCATTCACACACACACACACACACACACACACACACACACACACGCCCCACATCTTTTTTATCCATTCATCTGTCAGTGGACACTTAGGTTGCTTCTATAATTTGGCTATTGCAAAAAAATGCTCCAGTAAACATACAGATGCATATATCTTTTCAAATTAGTGTTCTTTGGGTAAATACACAGTAGTGGAGTTATTGCATCATATGTTATTTCTGTTTTTAATTTTTTGAGGAACCTCCGTACTGTTTTCCATAGTGATGGCACCAGTTTGCATTCTCATCAGCAGTACACAAGGGGTCTTTTTTTTCACCAACACTTGTTCTTTTTTGTGTTTTTGATTTTAGCATGAGGTGATATCTCATTGTGGTTTTGACTTGCATTTCCCTGATGATGAGTGATGCTGAGCATCTTTTCATGTGTCTCTTTGCCATTTATATGTCTTCTTTGGAAAAACGTCTATGCAGATCCCTTGCCCATTTTTAATTGGATTATTTGGGGTTTTTTGGTGTTGGGTTATGTAAGTTCTTTATATAGTTTGGATATTAACCCCTTCTTGGGTATCTCATTTGTAAGTATTTTCTTCCAGTCAGTAGATTGCCTTTCCATGCAAAAGCTTTGTGTTTTGATGTAGTCCCAGTAATTTATTTTTGCTTTTGTTTCCCTTGCCTTAAGAGACATACCTAGAAAAATGTTGCGATGGCCAGTGTCAGAGAGATGTTTTCTTTTAAGAATTTTATGGTTTCCTGTCTCACATTTAGGTCTTTAATCTGTTTTGAGTTTATTTCTGTGTATGGCTTAAGAAAGTGGTCCACTTTTATTCCTTTGCATGTAGCTGTCCAGTTTTCCCAGCTACGTTTATTAAAGAGACTGTCTTTTCTCCATTGTATATTCTTACCTCCGTTGTCATAGATTAATTAACCATATAAACATGGGTTTATTTCTGGACTGTCTATTCCATTCCATTGATCTATGTGTGTACTTTTGTGTCAGTATGATACTGTTTTGATTTAGGACTGTCATAAGGATTAAATGAACTAGTGTAAGGCACTGAGCATATAATATCTGGCATAAAGTAAGCACTTAAAAATGTTATTATTTACAAATAAATAAAGATGGGTAAAACATATAGTAATAGAAATAAATAAGAAAATGTATTTAGATTGCCCACCATGGTGCTTAGCATAGCATGGGCCTTCAAGAATACAGTGATTATAGATCCAAGGTGAAGGTAACAATATGAATAAACACATGGGGAAGTAAGAAGGTATGGTCAGATTACATACAGTCATTACTTGAGATTAGTTGGAGTAAAGAGCAGGAAAGGGGAAACGTGGGGGAGCGCCTGGCTGGCTCAGTCAAAAGAACATGCAACTCTTGGTCTGAGAGTCATGAGTTAGAGCCCCACACTGGGAAGGAGATTACTTTAAAAAAGAAATAAAATCTTTATTAAAAAAAAGAAAAGGGGAAAAGTGGGAAATGACACTCAAAAAGTAGATTAATAATGGTCTTCATGGCAGGATTGGAAGTGAAAGAGGGAGTAGAGAGTTTTCTCCCAGAAGAGAGTCATTGGCAGTGAATTTTGGAATGTATTGGTTCCTTCTTATAACTTCGCACTTTACTGTGTATCCTAACTTCCTAGACAGAAACTTGAGGGTTCTCTAAGTGTCCTTTGTCTAATTGTTCCATACTTTGCTCTGTAAAAACACTAGGAAGGTGCTTCAGAAATTCCTCAAATAATGTGATATGATTTATTAAAAATATTTAGAACTATTTTTATAAAGTATGTATACAAATAAGATGATCAGTGTGTTAAGCTTCTAAGAATGCATGTTAATTTTTAAAGAAACACAAATAGTCGTAGCTACTTGTGGTTGTAAATCAGGATTTTCTTAATGCGAGGCAACTCAAAAAAACATTCAAATATGTTGGATGTTGAGCCTGATATAACTATAGCTGTTATTACTTTCAATTTCATATGTTTATCACAATAGCCTTATTGTCCCTACTTAACATTAATAATAAATATTTTGAAATTTCTGTTTGAAAATATTTACGATATACTAAAATTGTTGTGTGTTTACTCTAAGAAATTAATGCCAAAACCAGGACCTACCGAGCAGTAGTTGCTCTTTTTCTTCCCAGTTTAGTGTCTCAGCAACCCAAGTCCCTTTGGCAGAGAGGACTGAGCCACTTTGGCAGACAGAGCCCAGGGGAATCCTGTGGGTTTCCTGTGATTCTGGCTGCATTCATTCTCACTGAATTGCTAAACTTGAGAAAGAAGAAAACAGTTGCATTTATCTATTGATTTGCTCAAAAAAGATTAGGCTGTGTGATATATTGGGAAGGAAGTGGACCTTGTTTCTGCTTGGCACGTAGTATAGAACTTGGTAAATGTATTTTGATTGAATGAACAACAACCAGGGGCGCCTGGGTGGCTCAGTTGGTTGAGCGTCTGACTTCGGCTCAGGTCATGATCTTACAGCTCGTGAGTTCAAGCCCTGCGTTGGGCTCTGTGCTGTCAGCTCAGAGCCTGGAGTCTGCTTTGGATTCTGTGTCTCTCTCTCTCTGCCCCTAACCCACTCACATTCTGTCTCTGTCTCTCTCAAAAATAAATAAACATTAAAAAAAAATTTTTTTTTTGAATGAACGACAACAAGATTCAGATCCCAGCTCTGTTACATAATAGCTAGGTGACTTTAACCTAGCTTAACCTTGCTTAATCTCCCTTAACTTAAATTTCTTTTATAAACTGAGATAATATTACTTACTCCATAGGACAGTTGTGAAAATTAAGTGAAATAATTAGTATTCCTCCCGAGGGGAAGAGGGAGGAGTGTCTTTGTTTCTAAGCCTGAAACTATGTTTTAAGTTAATTTCTCTGCTGCAGATTCTAAGGCCACATAGGAAGAATAAACTCCACACAAATAGAGTAAGTTCAGACTTCACATAGGCCAAGGTTTCAAATTCTTCAGGAAACTTTCTTTTTTAAGCTAAGCTTCCATTGTCTCTGTATTTTTGAGTCAGTTTTTTTTTTTTATTTTTTTAAATGTTTATTTATTTTTGAGAGAGAGACAGAGTGCGAGCAGGGGAGGGGCAGAGAGAGACAGAATCTGAAGCAGGCTCTAGACTCTGAGCTGTCAGCACAGAGCCGGACATGGGGCACAAACCATGAACCGTGAGATCATGAGCAGAGCTGAAGTTGAATGCTTAACCAACTGAGACACCCAGGCACTCCCCCTTTTTTTTGAACTGACAATATGATTCTTCCAAGATCCCAGCTTTTTAGAAGGGAATTCGAGTTCCGTTGTGCTTCCCAGGGCCCAACGCCTCATCTCCCACCTCCAGTGGCGAAATAAAGCAAGCCCTGTAATTGCCCAGACCAACATCAGCTATGAGAGTTAGTTTCCTCTTCAGTTTTTCACTCCTGGGGATTTCTTTTTCTTTCTTAAAATGTCAACTCTGCTTATGTTTATTATATGACATGAAGTGTTTGTTATCCAGCTTTTCAAGATGTTATGTAGTAAGTAGATTTTCAGGTTATCTTCTCCATAGTGCTGGAAATAGAAAACCCAAGTAAGATAATTTATAAGCAAATGCCAAATGTAATGCATTAGAGTAAACATTTGTTATTGTTAATAACAGTAATGGTTATGTTAAGGAGTATTACCATTTGGCAAACACATGCTGAGTACTTTCTATAATTAATCTTATTAATCACAAACCCCATAGGATCATCTTTTAATGGTGGTTTAATTGGTGGTTTAATTCAGGTCATAAAACTTGGCCAGTGTATATAGCTTCTAAAAGATGAGGAAATATCAGGTCTTTATGATTTCAAAGTATATGTGCTTCCTGTTATAGTAAGCTGATATGTTTTAAAATATGTACTCCTTTTACTGTTCCCAGTGATAAGCTAGATGAGAGGGTTGTTTTTTCAGTTTCTAGGACTAGGGAGTACCTTGGAGGGGCTAGAAGCCTGCTTCTGGCCAGCAGTTTGGAATAGGCTAGTGAAGGCCAGTAGAAGCAAAAGTGGAAGGTCAAGTTCATTGTGGTCTCATCTGCCTCAGAGGTAATGGGGTAGTGGCCACATGGAACAGAGGTTGGAAAAACTGATTTGAAATTCTCTGTGGAATCTGAGACGGAAATAAAATATAACTACACAATTATGATTCTGACATCAGTTCTAATGTGTGGGTTTTTTCCTCACACCATGCAGTTCTCCAATACCAGTCAGGTATCCTACAGTTCAACTCAATTCTGATACTATCTACTTGGAGTTAGTGTCAGATTCCACAGATTGAGGGCTCAATCCCACAACACTGTCTTTATTTCAGATGCTAATCGCACACCCAAGTTGTTACCTGTACTTCTGACTGATAGCCTGTAAATCAGAGGTTTCCACAACCACTGCCTTGGGTTCATTTAATCTGGTAGAGCAGCTCAAGAACTCAGGAAACCAGTTTACTCACTAGATTATTGGTTTATGGTAAAAGAATATAACTCAGGAACAGGCCGATGGAAGAGATGCATAGGGCAAGGAATGTAGAAACGAGTACGGAAGCTCCAGAGGGTGCCACTCTCCCTGCACTTCCATGTGTTCACCAGCCTGGAAGCTCTCCAGATCTTGTCCTTTTTGCCTTCTATGGGGACTTCATTACATAGACATGATTGATTAAACCATTGGCCATGGGCAATTGATTCAAGCTGCAGCCCCTCTCCTCTCTGCAGAGGTCAGGGTGGTGGGACTGAAAGTTCCAACTCTCCAATCACATGTTTGGTTCCCCTGGCAAACCTGTCCCCATTTCTTTCCAGATGTCACTCATTAACATAAACAGATGTGGTTGAAAGGAGTTTATTTTGAATGTCAAGATACCTTTATGGCTCTTATCACTTAGGAAATTCCAGTGGTTTTAGGAGCTTTGCACTAGGAATAAAGATGAAGACCAAATATTTATTTCCTATTGTAAATCATGGTATACAGCAATACAGTATATTTCAGTGAACAGCTGTCTGCTAGTTAAAAGACAGTATTTTCACATCCTTTTTAAACTCCTTTACTGAGCACTTACTGTGTGCCAAAAATTGATCTCAGTGTTTTACAGACAATATTTTTATACTTGCAGCAGTCCTGTGAAGTGATTATAATTAGCTCCTTGTGCATCTTGGAAAAGAGAATTCAGAGACTATACTATGTCCATATACTTTAAAACACTTAAAACATAGTGTTATAGACTGAATATTTGTGTCTCCTCAAATTCATATGTTGACACTCTCTCTAATTCTCAATGTGATGTTATTTGGAGTTCGGGCCTTTGCAAGATAATTAGATTTAGTTGAAGTCCTGAGGATGGGGCCCTCATGATGGGATTAGTGTTCTCATAGGAAGAGAGACACCAGAACTCTCTCTCTGCCATGTGAGGACACAGCAAGAAGGCTGTCATTAGCAAGGCAGGAAAAGAACCTTCACTAGAACCCAGTTGGGCTGGCATTCTGATCTCATATTTCCATCCTCCAGAGAGCGAGAAATCAATGTCAAAGCCACTCAGTTTGTGGTATTATATTATGGCAGCCTGAGCCAGTTAATAAAGATAGTAAGTACAGTGAACACTTAAATACCCTTCACATAGATTTACCATACCAGGGGGCTCTTTAAAGAATGGGGCATTTCTTTTTCTGAAAGGCCTCAGAAACATTTCTCTGCCAGAAGTTTGCAATGTAGACAAGACCTAAATAATTCTCCATACTCCTTTCCTTTCCTTTCCTTTCCTTTCCTTTCCTTTCCTTTCCTTTCCTTTCCTTTCCTTTCCTTTCCTTTCCTTTCTTTTCCTTTCCTTTCCTTTCCTCCCCTTTCCTTTCCTTTCCTTCCCTCCCCTCCCCTTCCCTCCCCTCCCCTTCCCTCCCCT
This sequence comes from Lynx rufus, assembly GCF_022079265.1. Lineage (NCBI taxonomy): Eukaryota > Metazoa > Chordata > Mammalia > Carnivora > Felidae > Lynx > Lynx rufus. Next base: position 58,600,151 of record NW_025814897.1, read on the forward strand.
CCCCTCCCCTTTCCTTCCCTCCCCTCCCCACCCCTCCCCTCCCCTCCCTTTCCTTCCCCTCCCTTTCCTTCCCCTCTCCTTCCCTCCCCTCCCCTCCCCTCCCCTCCCCTTCCCTTCCCTTCCCTTCCCTTCCCTTCCCTTCCCTTCCCTTCCCCTCCCTTCCCTTCCCTTCCCCTCCCTTCCCTTCCCCTCCCTTTCCTTCCCCTCTCCTTCCCTCCCCTCCCCTCCCCTCCCCTTCCCTTCCCTTTTCCTTTTCCTTTTCCTTAAAATATTCTGATGCTGAGAGTGTCCAAGCATCACCAGAGATCTAGAATAGATGCTGAAAAGAAGACAGATATTGGAATCTATCAGATCTGGGGTGGACTCCAGGCTCTGCCACTAATTAGCTGTAGGACCTTGGGTGAGTTCTTTAATTTTTCTCAGTCTCATTTTCTTCAACTCTAAAATAGAGTCATGATCTATACAGATGGTTGGTTCACAGGCCCATGAAAATGTTTATGAAGTCTAAGGCACCATGGCTGGCTCAAATGTGGTGTTCAGTTAACAGTTGTTACAATGCACAACACTAAGTATATCTCTACTGGGGAAAGAATGTGGGGTAAAGAATGAGTGACTTAGATTTAGACCTGATTCTACCATTTAAAAACTGTGTGATGTCAGATAAATTATTAAACTTTCTAGGCCTCAGTACATCATCTGAAAGAAAAAAAGCAACGGGGGTGGGGGGAAACCGTTAGGAATTTATGCTTCACAAGACAGCAGAAAGTAATAAATGTAACAGGGCCAACCATTGATTTGGAGTGAAGTTTCCAAAACCCAATTGGAAAGAATTCTGAAATGTGAGAATAGATGAACCTCTTAAAGTAACCCATAATTTTATAGGTGAGAAGATGGAGAAGTGTTTTGCAGAACTGTTGGAACTGGGTCCCCCTGTTTCGGGTTTGTGTATTCATTGTCTCTTTACCACAGAGCAACATCAAGGTTTCATCTTACATCCTCTCCTGGCTACTTCTCAATCCTCTGCTGGTCCATACCAGCTCATATCCTTTCCCCCACTCCTGTGCTGGGCCCTAAATGAATTTCGTGCTTTCAGCTCACAGCAATTATCATTGAAATACTTCAAATACCCCAACAAAACACATGCCTCTCAAGGTTGGAAAACTAGGAAATTGATCTGTCCAAAGACTTCGCTGTCATTTTTCAGTTTTTTTTTCCTAGAGTGCTTTTTTTGCTTAAAAAAAAAAAAAACAGTGGATTTAAGAAGTATATTTGTATTTGACACAGTTTTTCAGGTGGAAGACCTTGATAATTAAGCTGACAGTGTGCAGATACAATGAATAATCATTGTAATGTCAGTGAGACTAAAAAAGAGTATCTTTCTCTTCAATGACCCCGGCCTGCACCCTTCACCCTCCTTTGTGAGGATCACCTGATGGAGGTTTTAAGACTAACTATAACTAGTTTGTTCTTTGCAAAGAACCTTTTGTGGGGTTTTCCCCCTCATATTTATTTCTTATAACAAGTCTAGGGAGATAGCCCTTATTTTCCAGATGAAATGATGGGATCAGGCTTCCCAAGGTCACATTGTATAGCAGAACCCAAACCTCAGATTTTCTGCATTACAAAGCAAGTGCTTTTACTGCTCTAGCCAACTTGGCTATCTCTTGGATACCATAGTGATTAGGATCTTAGATGAGCCCAGGAAATGGTGAAAACTACTCCACAAAACTCCCTTCTGATGTTCAGACTGAATGTCTACTCAGGAAAGACTTCTCAGGTCAATTAATTACTTTCACCTATGACTGAAATAGGTCTCTAAGAAGAATTCTTACTAACTCTTCTCCCTGTGGTTACTAGTAATCTCTTTGTTGTTAAATCCAGTGGACCCTTGTCAGCCTTTCTTCTAATTTGACACTTCTATATCATTTGAAACTCCAGATTCCTCCCTTCTGGAAGTTTTCTCATTCCTTGCTTTTCATTGATTACAACATAGTCTTTCTGTTTATTTTTCTGTTTGTTTTTCCTTTCTTCCTCTCTGGCTGTTCCTGAATCTGTCTGCTTTCCAGTTTTTCTTTCCCCACTCACCCAGTAAAAGTTGGTGTTGCCCAAGAGCCCACTTTCTCTTTCATCTTAGTTCCAGCTACTGTCTGTAGGCTGATGATTCATAAACTCTAGCTCTACAGCAAACCTCTCTTCTGAGCTTCAGACCAGTTTATTATCTAGCTGTCTTCAGAACCTCTTCTCCATGAATGTCTCCTATTTTGTTTAGATGCATCATGTCTAAAACTGAGCCTATTATCTTTCTTTATAATGCATTTTTCCTTTTATTAGTTTGTAATTAGTACCATCATTCACCTATTCCCTCAAATCAGAAACATAGGAGTCCTTCTTAATACTGCTTTTTCTTTTGCCTTCTAAAATCAGTTACCAAGTCCTGTCTTTTTTTTTTAATTGTGGTAAAATACACATAACATAAAATTATTTGACATCTTAAACATTTTTAAGTGTACAGTTCAGTGGCATTAAATACATTCAGATTATTGTGCAAGCATCCCCACCATCCATACATAGAACTCTTTTCATTTTTTTTTTCTCAAAATTATTTAAATTCTAGTTGGTTAACATATAGTATAGTATTAGTTTCAGGAGTAGAATTTAGTGATTCATCATTTACATGTAATACCCAGTGTTCGTCACCAGTGCCCTCCTTAGTACCCATCACCCATCTAGCCCATCTCCCACCCACCTTCCTCCATAAACCCTCAGTTTGTTTTCTGTCTTTTGTAGCCCCCTTTTTCCCTGCCTTCCCATATGAGTGAAATCATGGTATTTGTCTTTCTCTTACTGACTTATTTGCTTAGCATAATATACTCTAGCTCCATCCATGTCATTGCAAATGGCAAGATTTCGTTCTTTTTGATGACTGAGTAATATTCCATTATTTGTGTGAGAGGGTATATATATATATGTGTATATATATATATGTATATACATATATATATATATACACACACACACACACACACACACACATATATCTGTATATACCCCATCTTTTTTTTAAAAAAAAATTTAATGTTTATTTTTGAGAGAGAGAGAGGACATGAGTGGGGGGAGGGGCACACACACACACACACACACACACACACACACACAGAATCCAAAGCAGGCTCCAGGCTCTGAGCTGTCAGCACAGAGCCCGACATGGGGCTTGAACTCACAAACTGTGAAGGTTGGACACTTAACCTGCTGAGCCACCCAGGCGCCTCCTATACCACATCTTCTTTATCCATTCATCAGTCGATGGACACTTGGGCTCTTTCCATAGTTTGGCTATTATTGATAATGCTGCTATAAACATTGGAGTGCATGTACCCCTTTGAATCTGTATTTTTCTTTTTTTTTTTTAAGTTTATTTATTTTGAGAGGGAGAGAGTGAGAACAAGTTGGGGAACAGAGAGAGGGTGACAGAGGATCTGAAGTGGGCACTGTGCTGACAGCAGAGAGCCCGATGCAGGACTTGAACTCAGGAACTGTGAGATCATGACCTGAGCTGACGTTGGACACTTAACCAACTGAGCCACCCAGGCACCCCGTCGAATATGTATTTTTGTATCCTTTGGGTAAATGCCTAGTAATGCAATTGTTGGATCATAGATTAGTTCTATTTGTAACTTTTTGAGGAACCTCCATACCATTTTCCAGAGTGGCTGCACCACTTGCATTCCCAGTAGTGTAAGAGTGTTCCCCTTTCTTCTCATCTTTCCAACATCTGTTGTTTCCTGTGTTGTTAATTTTAACCATTCTGACAGGTGTGAGGTGGTATCTCATTGTCGTTTTGATTTGTATTTCCCTGATGATGAATGATGTTGAGCATCTTTTCATGTGCCTGTTAGCCATCTGTTTGTCTTCTTTGGAAAGATGTCTATTCATGTCTTTTGCCCATTTCTTCTTCTTTTTTACCCCCCCCCCAAGTTTGTTTGTTTATTTGTTTAGAGAGCATGAACAGGGAAGGAGCAGAGAGAGAATTGGAAGCAGGCCCTGCACTCAGTACAGAACGCGGGGTTCTCTAGTACTTACAACCCTTTAATGATACTTCATTGTCCTTTGGTTGAATTGAAAACTCCTCAGTTTGCAAGAGAAGGTTTTTATGACCTGACCATTCACATCCCTCCAGCCCATTTCCTGCTCATCTTATGTATCTGTATTTTCCAAGTGGTGGCTGGTATTATGTTTTTATTTAGAATTAATTTCACTAGAGATCATCAGGGCCAATCCTCTTCTCAGGTGAGGAACCTGAGGTTTCATAAGTGCCTAAGGACAACACCTATTACAGTTCACCATGAATTCAATATCTGATTTACCTCTCTCTTCCTAGTACTCAGCCCCTGGCATGCCATGAATATTGACTAAGTATTTTTTAGTCAGATAGATGTACTAACCGATACCAAAATTGGAAGTAGAACCCAAAACTTTGACAGCTAAACTAGTTTTCTTTCTATTCACCTAATGCTGCTTTTTAATTTCCAAGGCACTTATGTGTAAAACATCTGGCATACAGTTATGCTCTTATTAGGTAGTAAAACATTAGTAGCCATTGTTATTAGTCATCATTATGGGCATACCTTATTTTATTGTGCATCGCAAATAGTGCATTTTTTACAAACTGAAAGTTTGTGGCAACACTGAGACAAGCAAGTCTTGACACCATTTTCCCATTAGCATTTGCTTGTTTCACGTTTCTGTGTCACATTTTGGTAATTCTTAAAATATTTCGAACCTTTCCATTACTATATTGTTATGGTGATCTGTGATCAGTGATTACAGCTTGCTGAAAGCTTAGATGATGGTTTATATTTTTTAGCCATAAACTATTTTTAATTAAGGTTTGTACATTGTTTTTTTAGACATAATGCTACTGCACACTTAATAGACCACACTATAGTGTAAGCATTACTTTTATATGCACTGGGAAACAGAAAAGTTTGTTTGGCTCACTTCATTGCAATGTTCACTTTATTGCAGTGGTCTGGAACTGAACCTACAGTATTTCCAAGGTGTGCGTGTATATCACCAGCACCTGGCACAGTGACTTAGAGCAGAATAGACTTAGTGAATTTTGAAAGAAGGAAGGGAAGACAAGAAGAAAGAGAGAAGTTAGTAGCCCTCTGTCATGGCAAGGAGAGTCTGGGACAGGTAGCCAATGTGGAAGAGATTGTTCTTGCTTTGTAGGTGAATGAACTGAGGCCCAGAACATTTAATTTGGGTAATCTATTGTGACTGGTCAACCCCTCTGTATGGACTAAATGGAATAGGGAGATTTTTCTACTTATGAGTTTTGTATAGATAGCACAGATCTTCAGAGGAAACAAACTTGGTTTATAGCAAATTTTCTTTTTTCAAACAATGATAGTTGAAGTCTGATGATTCCTTTGAGCTTCTTAGCAAGGAAGAGCTGTCCTCAAACCTCCTAATGTTAACTATGTAGTCAGCCTTGGACAGGCTCATTTTGGGTCTTGGCTTCTTTGGTAACAAAGCCAGATTTGACTTTTAAAAACAAAAATTGGGGGCGCCTGAGTGGCTCAATCGGCTCAGTCGGCGCCTGAGTGTCCAAGTTTGGCTCAGGTCATGATCTTGCGGTCTGTGAGTTCGAGCCCCACTTTGGGCTCTGTGCTAACAGTTCAGAGCCTGGAGCCTGCTTCGGATTCTGTGTCTCCCTTTCTCTCTGCCCCTCCTCCACTCATGCTCTGTCTCTCTCTCTCTCTGTCAAAAATAAATAAACATTCAAAAAAATTTAAAAAAAAAAACAAAAATTGACTCACCAATGACAGATATCTTCTGAAGCTTGAAAAAACAGGGCCCACAAAACTCGTGATAATAATAAATAAGAGGTACGATACTTTACAACTTAGAAAACTTTTTACCATTTGTAATTTCATTGAGTCCTTACAACAGTACTATGGGTAGAAATTTTTATTTTTTATTTTTTTTAATGTTTATTTTTGAGAGAGAGAGAGAGAGAGAGAGAGAGACAGTGTGTGAGTGGGGGAGGAGCTGAGAGAGGGAGACAATCTGAAGCAGGCTCCAGGCTCTGAGCTGTCAAAACACCCAGATGCCCCTAGAAATTTTTATTAAAACATCCATTTTATAGGTGAAGACTCAGGTTAATAAATATGTGCAACTTTATGCTATTAGTAAATTGCAGCGATGCTCTTCCTATTCCACCAAGCTGTCAGGCAAAGCCTCTCTGGGTTTTGGAGAGAACACAAGAAGTGAGTGTGTCTGCCTCTGATACATAATGTGTGATGTCAACACAAAAAGCAGATGGATTAAATCTTGTCTGGGCAAGAATCATGCACTTTAAACTAACTTGCTGTTGGCTTATGACAGATTTACTTTCCTGGATCACAAAATGATTTCCCACTTCTGTAGAAAAGATCAACCTTTCCCCCAAAGAAAGAAGTGTTGGTCGTGGTGTTGGATTATTATTTCCTTGCTCCTTCTTGGCTTCCTGTTTTCTGTAGTTGTTCATTTATTTCATGTCTTTCTAGACTGTGAGCTCTTTGAGCAGCAGTCATGTACCTTCTGTGCCTAGAACAGAGCAGACAGTTAGTTACTCATTATATATTTATTGGATTAAGTTATTTATCATTATGTTTATATTATAATGTTACTCTTGCTGTTGATAATTATTATAGTAATAATTACCATTAATGACTGTCAGTGCAGTGCCACGCACTTTACAGACATTGTCTCCAATTCTCATAATAACCGTACAAGGGAGAACTGTTATCCTTATACATATGAAGGAATAAGGTTCAGCTTATTAAGTAACTTGCTGAAGGTCATGTAGCTTTTAAGTGTCACCTTAAGCGAAATATAAGTAGACTTACATTTTTTTTTGCTTTATTGTGGCAAAATATACATAAAAATTACCATTTTAGCCATTTTAAGTGTATAATTTATTGGTATTAAGTACCTTTACAGTGTTGTGTGACCATCTCCACTATTTCCAGACTTTTTCATCATCCCAAACAGAAACTCTGTGTCCATGAAATAATAATTCCCCATTCCCCCCTCCCTCTAACCCTTGGAAACCTCTAAATCCCTGTCTCTATGAATTTGCCTATTTGAAATATTTCACATAAATGGAATCATATAATATTTGTCCTTTTATTTGGTTTATTTCATTTAGCACAATGTTTTCAAGGTTCATCCAGGTTGTAGCTTGTATCGAGATTTCATTCCTTTTTATCACTGAATAATATTCCATATAATGTATCTGTCACATTTTGTTTATCCATCTGTTTCTTTAAATCCTCTGGAATAAACTTCAGCCCAGGGAGGTTGGACCATGGCTGCAAGCCTCTGTCAGCCCCTCAGCCATCAAAGGCAAACTCATAAACCCTGTATTTGGAGGACAAGGTCCTTCTTGCCCACCCTAGATGAAAAAACTGACACAAGGAGCTTAAATGACTTTTCCAAGGTCATAAAGGATTTCATTAGTTTTGCCAGGCTTTAAAGACCCTCCTCTGACCTCTATCTTATGCTGAATGAGGGGAAGACCTAGAATAAATAGTTTCTTTATTTTGGCTCACTTCCCTCATTCAAAAAAGTAGGAGGTTGCCTTAGGAGCTGTTAAAGGGAAAGGTAAGCCAAGTGGGTGCCCCTTTCCCCTCCGGTAGAGATCTGTTCATGCCCATTTTATGTATTAGGCTTCTGGATGAGGTTTTGTTTGACAAAAAGCGTTCTGCTGCTATAGTAGGGAGCTAAATGAACTGCTCAAGATGAACTCTGACCTTCTAATTGTCTTATACACCCTGTTCTTCAAAGTGTGAGATTATCAGCTTTGTGAAGACAACACATACAGTGTGTCTTTTGTGTGTATTGCCCCTCTATTGACTCTCCACCTTAACCAGCACAGATTAAGAAGGGGAAAGACAGACATGTAAGTAGACAGTTACAGCACACTGAGATAAATGCTGTCGCAAATGTGCCATTGTGTTCCGAGAGTCTAACCTAATAAATAGATGTACAGATTGCCATGAAAACTTGGTGGGTATGTGGGAGGGGCCACAACTCTGGCAGAGGTTGTGTCAGGAAAGGCTTCTGAGAAGTCAGGCATGGAACTAGGTCTGGAAGCACGAAGAGAAGCCGAGTTCCAGGTCTGCTGCTAATGACTCAAGATGCTGGAGCAAGGCCTGCCCATCTCTCTTGCCTTGCCTTCCCTTCCCATCCAGGCTGAGGGGCTTAGATGTGTTGTTTAGCAATTTGCCTTCCAGCTCTAACATTCTGGGCATTAATCTATAAATTTTTGTTAGCCTTCTTTCATTAAAACAACTGGCTAACTCATTCCCTTAAACTATTTCTTTTGCTTCTTGAACAAAATTTTCTGTGCCCCTTCTTGGAATCCCTGGTGTTGATGAAGATTTCAGAAACAGGGAAGATGCAGTCAGCTGAGAACCCTCTCCTGTAGTGACTGTGCCTTCTATCTTCTCAGGGCTTCTTGCCCCAGAGCTCCTGACCTTCTTGGGCAAGATCAGTAGGAAACCATGAAAGCCTTTTCATAAGTGTCCTCCTATGAAAGGTCGGATATAACCATAGTCACCACTAGGGCCCTTGTCCTGCTGATTAAGCTCATGCAATTTAATTTCATTTTCTATTAGTTACTTATGGTTCTTAGTCAATGAAAATATAATTTTGTGGCTGTGACTACAGCTGAAAATTGGCGAAATATCGATAAAGGACTTGAATTTTTGGCCGTGCTACGTAGATTCTCATTGGAATGATGACTTTTGCTTAATATAGTGGGGAGAATCTCTGCTAGAAGTCAGAGACCTGAGTTTGACCCCTGGCTCTGTCTCTAACTGAAAACTTAAATCACTTTATTTTGGAGGACCTTAGTTTCCTCCTCTATAAAGTAAGAATAATAATACCTACCTTATCTATCACTTGTTTGTAAGACTTTAAGGAGATAATTGATCAGTAAGAGCTTTTTAAATGAGACAAAGCTAATTAGGAGTGAGCTGCTGGGTCCATGATTGTTCTTATCCTGGGGGTTAACTCCTTGGGCAGACTGAGGCCAGGGAGGCCTGGAGGTTGATGAGACTAGCTACTTTACTGGTGCTGAAATTCTTTTTTGAAGGGAACTCCCTGGCATATGGGGGAAAATTGGCCTGCTTCCTGGGAGTTCTACTTCCCAAGGAATCACAGGGTTTCTGGGGAGCAACTGGAAAAGTCCAGAGCTTGGAAAAAAGGGATACCTGGGTAGAGAGGACACCTTTATCTACCCTAGACACTACAGAGTAAGTTGGTTTCTCCTGTGGAAGGGTTAGTAATAACTAACAGCTATCTATTATTACTAATAATGGTTGCTGTTTGTTGGTCATCCATTATTGGCCATGCACAGTATTTTGGAAACTTTCCTACCCAAGTGTACTTGACATCAGAGAACAAATTCATCTCTGAATCAGTGGGGGAATATAGCCCAGAGCGGATCTCCAAGGTTAAAAATTACTTGAAGCCCCTGCATTATCTTCAAACTGCATAAGAATTTTGTCTTAAGTCACCATTATATAGTCATAGTTGTTTTCTGTACAACAGGTAATTTAAATTGTTTACCCTCTGGTATAATTACCTTACCCAGAAAGTACACTATATTTGCTCATTTACCCTTTAGTATACTGTTGAGTACCCACAGGGGTTCCTGTGCCCAGTTTGAGAACTGTATCATCATTATTTTAGTTAACCTTTATTTTCCAAAGTTCTTATTGATATAGACACAAGTTAAGGAAGATGGAAAGACTTGTCCCTATCACAGAGTAGTGGAGCCAGAATCAAGTCTAAGTTTGGATATTCCATTCTCTTAATCACTGAGTTACTTGTCTATATTATTTACTGCCTTAGAATTGTTTATATTTCTGGAACACTTATTCCTCTCATAGGCAATTACTGTGTCCTCAGTGCTTAACATAGTGCCTAATTCAAAGTAAACTCTTGGGGCACCTGGGTGACTCAGTTAAGTGTCCAGCTTTGGCCAGATCATGATCTCGCAGTAGGCAGGTTCGAGCCCTGCGTCAAGCTCTGTGCTAACAGCTCGGAGCCTGGTACCTGCTTTAAATTCTGTGTCTCCCTCTCTCTGCCCCCCTGCCCCGAATCATGCTCTGTCTCTCTCTCTCTCTCAAAAATAAATAAATGTTTAAAAAATTTAAAAAAAAAAAGGACAAAGTAAAACTGTTGATTGGTTGAATGATTAAATGGCAAATGATCAAGCCTCTAATAATGAAGCCTTTTCAGAGGTCCATAAGTATCTGGCAAATTGACCTCAGAGTTTGAATAAATGTTTTTCTCTTAACTCTTCTCTAAACCAGTGATGCACAGTTAGCTCTAAGCCAGTACTTCCACACAGAAAATGATGGTATTTGTAGAGAACTCTGGATAAACCGACAAGGCCATGAGGGAGTTCCTGTGCCCTACTTCCTTCCCAGACACCCTATGTGCTTAAGGAATCAGTGTCTCAATTCACCTGTAACCCATTGACAGCTCCTGAGCTACCATGAATGGTATCTAAGAATTATCTGGTTTTTATTTGTCTTACCATTTCCCCAGTATACACTCATACACATCCTATCTGCTCCATCTTTGTACCTATCCATCCCTCATCATTGCTATCATGAACACAGTTGTGTTGTGGAAAAAGGTTGAGAGTTTGGACCAAATTGTGGCTTTCCAAAGTCTCTGTGACCTCTGTGGCTTCTAAGTATAGTCCCAGGTGTAGGAATTTGTTAGAGATGAGAATTATTAGGCCCTACCCCAGACCTCTGGAATCAGAAACTCAGGAGGTAGTTCCCAGCAAGCTATTTTCACAAGCTCCCTAAATGATTCTGATGCTCCTATCTGCCATCTAGTAACTGTTCAATAAATGACATTCTCTCTCTCCCAGTTCTTTGAGGTTATCTAGAAATCTTGCCATCATTAATTCCATAATTTCTCTGAGAAATGCCCTTCGAGTTCCAAACAGCTTTAGAACAGAGATCATGTGTCATCTGTGACAGGGGTGGCTGGCCCCTTCTCAGATTGGGAGGTCTATGAACAGGCAGTCTAAACCCTGGATATGGGAATAGAAACTACAGCTTCCAGCATGATAGCCAGCAATCGTATCTTTTTCCCTGCACATGTTAGGAAAACTAAATAATTGGCCCCTAAAATTGGCTTTAAAAGGACTCATGTTGGGTGAGGTCAGAAGTGTGATTACTTGAAAATTGCTCTGCTGGTGGGGAAGGTACTTGAATTTAAGTGTCTAAATCAGATTTTTGCTATTACTGCTCTCAGCAGGAAAAGAGGCAGAAAAATCAATAGTCTGTGGTTTTGTTTAAGCTACAAAACCACACTTCTTGCCTCCAAAGGTCTCTGGCTTCCAAAGATTTCATCTTTCACTGTCACCACAGGTGCTGTCACGATTGTAAGTTTATGCTGAGTTCCTTGAACTCTGTCCTCTTATGTGTGCATGGTAGGAGGCCTGGAAGCTTTGTGGTACCATGAGATAGGTGGGTATGAGCATCCAAGACCTGGCTCCAGACCTTCCTTCCCTTTTCCCTCCTTAGGGTAGACCCTGAGCTGGGAGAATTGAATTCAGAAATGCAGACAAGAGGGCTGGACACAGTGTCCAAAGGGGTGGCCTCTTCCTGAGCAGCTACATTATGATTTTAGGTTACTGGCAATCCTTGAGTTTCCAGAGGAGCTTGGAACTTTGAAGAAGAATGCTGAATGACTGATATTATTTTAATCATTTCATCATTTGAGTACCCATTCCCTAAGAAGTCCAATGCTAAGTGTTTCTCATATAGCTTAATGGTTAAGGCTGCCTATTTTTGAGTCTTAGCTCCATCATTTGATTACTTTATATCACTTATACAAAGTATAAGTGCCTGAAGTATAAATACCTGAAGATGCTACTGGAAAACTTGACTATTTGTAGCTTAAACAAAGTATATTTTTCTTACATAAAAAAAAGTCTGGAGGTCAATGACTGATGGCATTGATTTATTAGGTCAGTGATTTCAGGACCAGTATTCTGTGACTCTTTTGGCTTTCCTCTTTTTTTTTTTTTTAAAGTTTATTTATTTATTTTGAGGGAGAGAGCAAACAGGGTAGGGGAAGAGAGAGAGAAGGAAGAGAGAGAATCCCAAGCAGGCTCCTCATTGTCAGCACAGTGACCAGTGCAGCCTCGAACCCACGAACTGTGAGATCATGACCCAAACTGAAATCAAGAGTGGGAGTTTTAGCACTTTTTTGCACCTGTTGGCTTTCCCCTTTTGATCTAAGATGGCTGCTATAGCTGTAAGTATCATGTCTGTGATTGAGGGAGGAAAAAGGGAGTATAGAGGAACATCAGTAATGTTTGTCCTTTTACTAAGAAAGCAAAGGCTTTCCCACAATTCTCTCAGGAGATTTCTGTGTAGATCTCGGTCAGAATTGGGCCACTTGGCTAATTCTAAGTTCTGGGAAGGCTGGAAAAATGAGTTTTTAGCTTTGCCAGCCTGAATAGTCAAAGAGCAGAGGGGGCTGGGAATGAGCATTGGGTTAGCCCACCCACGGTCTACCACGGTGGCCTCAGCAAGTAAATGGCTTCCCTGGCTGGTTTCCTCATCTATAAAATAAAGATAGTAGTAGAACCTACCTTATGAAGGAGCTGTGAGGGTTAAATGACATCAGTGTAAAGTGCTTAGCATAATACTTGACACATAATAAGTAATAATATTGTTTTATTACTAATATTATTATTTCAGCTTCATAAAGTAATTGTTATTATCCCATTTTACATAAGAGGAGGCTGAAGCTCTGTGAGTGGAAGTAATAACGTGCCAGAATTTAGAGTCTGAAATGGCAAAACTGGTTTAGAGCCTATATCTGAATCTAAATTCCACACTTGCTTTTTCTGCACTGCGAGTTGAGTCAGCAGGGAAATGGAGGTTGTTTGATGAGTCTGTCTTGGCACACCCAGGGCATTAGCCACACACTTGGTGAATAGAGTGTGAAGGCAACTGAAAAAAATAGATTTGGACAGTGAGAGCCCCAGCAGAAACCCCTGTCGGTGACATATAAGGACAAAGAGAACCACAACTTAGGGAGTTATCACAGGACTGATACTAGATCCACCAAATTGGGGGATGAGAATTTGAGAAAACCAATTTGGAAATATAATTTGATAAGAACTGTAAGAAAAGCCAGTTGTGGGGGGTAGTCAGAAGGGGCCCCTACTCTAGCCTCAAGGGAGGAAGGTCAAGGCAGACTTTCTGGAGAATGAAATAAGGTAAAGGGCAAGGGAAGGACAATCAAGCATTGAAGACATCCTGAACAGTGACCTAGAAGCAGAACAGTCAAATGGAGTATGCTAGAACAGCTTTGGGTTTGGTGTTGGTAAAGTGTAAAATGCCAGGCCAGAGTTGCCATGAGGGGAAATGGGACATCTAGATGGATAGAAGACTTGGAGGGTTATTATGCCATGCTAAGAACTTTGCAACTTTATCCATAGCAATATCTTTATCCTTCTTTGGATATTTGTTTGGAACTTTTATTCTTGGCCACCAGAATGGTTTAGGCATGATGGATAGATTGGCATTTTCAAAAGATCTCTCTGGATATGTGCAGAGAATGGATTAGAGGGAGAGAAAATGGAGGTTAGAACACACGTTAGGAGCTCTTTAAAGAGGTCAGTCGAGAGACCTGAACTAAGGGTGGTATTTAGGATGGACAGGAAAAGACACTCTTGAGACATTTTTAGAGAGAACACTATCTGGCATACAGTAGACATTCAACATTTGTGGAATATGAATTAATAATTTAGGACTTGATACTGGATTCAGGAAGTGAGGGAGAAGGAAGAATCAGGCTTCCTCTGACTTAGGTGACAGGTTGCATGGTTATGCCTTTCACTGAGTTCTCTGGAGTACCAGGGCTAGCATATGTCTGGGAGCTTTCCTTGTAATTTCTCAGGTAATTTCCTCATAACCCTTTGGGAATCCCCCTTTTTCCTAGTGCTGGGACTTCTAAACCCAATACGTGTTGGTAATGATGGGGCAAGATAATGCTATTCCCGTTCTACAGATTTGGAACCTGAGGTGCAGAGTAGTTAAGTAACTTGCTGAGGTACTCAGTTAGCTTACAGCATGTTGCCTGTTAGAGCATATTGCCTTCATGTGAGACTCTTGAACTTCCCATTGTAATTTCAACTGATTATAGGCCATAATAAAATAAGCAATAAAATTCAGAAGATTAGATTGATCTAATTACTCAACTGTTAAAATGAGGCCATGAGTTAATCATAATTCAATGCACCTTCTAATTCAATCCAATAGTGTACAATATCATTTGCATTATACAAAGAAAGGTCTACTGATGCCTCTTTAGTGTTAAAAGGAAGAAATAACTCATAAAAATAGAATCCACTATTCCTTTACCCTTATTCTTCTTTATTAGATAGATCTGGTGTCAGTCTTGTCACTTACATAACTGTGAACCTCAGTTTTCTTATCTGTAAAATAGGGGAGATTTTCATTTAACAGTAGCTGTTGTTATTTTGCAGACACAGAAATGGAGATTCAGAATTTGATAAGGATTATAAGGGTCTTACCCGGGTCACACAGTACTTTAGTGGCAGCTCTAAACAAAAAATATGTTGAAATGGAAGCATTTTGGAGGGAATCTTTGAAGACATGTTCCATATTTCAGCTTATTTGAAAACCCAGTCCTGGTGTGCATGTCATACCATCTTCTACCTTCTTCCTTTAGGACCTCACTAGTGAGCTCATAAGTCTCTAGGAACATCAGTCTTAAATTTGTAGAGCCCAAAAAGAGTTTTTAGGACATTTTTACATAAAGCTGAAAAATATAAGTATCTGAATTCTAGTCCTGGCTCTGCCTGAAGGATGAGTAGCAGTTATTTGGAACAGATGAAATATCTAACCAATAGGAGATTAATGGAATCTACCTAAGTGTCCATTAATATAAACATTTTGTGGTTTCTGTTGTTATTTTTCTTTATTTCCAAAACAATGTGCTCATTTTAGAAAACTCAGGAAATACTGAATATGAGAAAAAAAAAATCCATAGTTCATCTGATCCAGAGACCATCACTGTTAACACTTTGGTATATCTTTTTTTTTCCTAGAACTTGTAAAATAAGCACACATACACATTATTTCTCAATAAAAATGAGATTATATGCTGCGCACTGTCCTGTAACACCTTAATTTATTTAAGGAAGTTTGAGTTGTTGGGTTATTTAGATTTGTCTCATAATGCCCTGTTGACAGACATTTAGGTTTCTTTAACTCTCACTATTAACCAGTAGCACAAAGCAGAAATAATAGACTGAAAATGAATGAGAAAAATGCAAAAATGTGGGGATACTTTCATTTATAAATTTTTTAAAGAGACAAAAATGCTTTATAATGTATAAAAGATTGTAAGTATACATAAACACAACAGTACACAAAAAATTACCTATATTCAAAGCATAGTGACTGGTTCGATGTTTGCATAAAGAGCCACACTAACTAGGTAGGATCTTGCTTTTGTCCAGTTTGTGTTTGGCCAAGCAATAATAGGTTTAATCACCAGGAGTCATGTAAGGGGGAGGGAAAGGCAGGAGGTAAGGGACATGATTGAGGATCTAGAAGATTTTCATTAAACAAGACCATTTAGGGAACTTTTAATGAAAGGGATAGGGGTGGGGACTAACATTTATTCAAGTACTTACTACTCTGTACCAAGTTTTGTGCTAGGTATTTTGCATGCTAAGTCTTAATTTTCTACCCTGTAGTATATTATAGCCCTGTGTTCTTGAAGCTCAGGTAAAGAGACTTGCCTATGATTTCATGTCTGGTTAGTGGTACACTGGACTTTTGAATCCACATTTGCCTGCCTTCAGAGCACCTGTTCTTCCTGCTGGACTATGATGGCTCCCATAAGAGAGCCAGAGCAGGAGATTCTTTCTCCCGATTCTCAGAAGGAATGAGTCCTTTCCAAAAAAAAAATTCCTATGGATCCTCTTACCTCCTTAGGCTGTCATCTCCTCTCTTTTCCTTTACTGTCAACATCTTTACTCACTT
Organism: Lynx rufus; assembly: GCF_022079265.1. Classification (NCBI taxonomy): domain Eukaryota; kingdom Metazoa; phylum Chordata; class Mammalia; order Carnivora; family Felidae; genus Lynx; species Lynx rufus. Next base: position 58,616,263 of record NW_025814897.1, read on the forward strand.
TTCAACACAGCCTGCTGTTCCGATGCCTTCATTAAATCTGCTATATATAAAATAAAAAGGCAGATATTGCCATACTGGATTTAAAAAAAAAATCAGGATCCAACTGTATACCGTCTACAGGAGATACCACTTTAGATTCAAAGATACAAAAATGCTGAAAGTAAAAGAATGGAAAAAGATAATGTAATAGCAACCATAAGAAAGCTAGAATGGTTATACTAATATCAGACAGAATAGACTTTAAAACAAACCCCCCAAAAAATGTTACTGGAGATAAAAAGGGATATTTTATAATGATAAAGGGTCAATCCAGCCTGAAGATGTAATGGTTATATATGCACCTAACAATAGAGCCCCAAAATACACAAAACAGAAGGTAACAGAAATGAGGAGCAAAAGAGATAATTCAGCCGTTATAGTTGGAAACTTCAGGACCTCACTTTCTTTGACCTCACTTTCTTTGACCACTGCATCCTGCTGACTTCCAGTACCTCACTTTCAATAATAGATAGAACAACCAGACACAAGATCAACAAAGAAATGGAAAACTTGAACAACATTGTATACCAACCATATCTAACCAGTATCTGTAGGACAGTCCAACAGTAAAATATAATTCTTCTCAAGTACACGTGAAACATTCAGGATAGACCATATGCTGAGCCATAAAACAACTCTCAATACATTTAAAGTATTGAACTCATACAAAATATGCTCTCCAGCCACAATGGAGTGAAACTAGACATTAAAAAAAGAAGAAATTTAAGAAATTCACAATTATGTGAAAATTAACACACTCCTAAATAACAAGTGGGTCAAAGAAGAAATCATGAGGGAAATTAGAAAATACTTGGAATGAATTAAACACAGCACACCAGAATTTATGGGGTGTAGTTAAAGTGGTACTTAGAAGGAAATTTATAGCTGTAAATGCCTGCATTAAAAACAAATAATTCACCCTAACATATTGGGAGAAAAAAGAGCAAACTAAACCTAAAATAAGGGAAAGGAAGGAAATAATAAGGATTAGAGCAGAAATAAAAGAAATTTAAAAATAGAAAAACAAAGGTGTCTGGGTGGCTCCGTTGGTTAAGTGTCTACTTCTGAGTTGGCTCAGGTCATGATCTCAGGATCATGAGATTGAGCTCCGTGTGTTGGGCTCTGCGCTGGGCAGATTCTCTCTGTCCCTCTTCCCCTCTCCTGCTCTCTTGCACATGCTGTCTCTCTCTTTCAAAAGAAAAGGAAAGGAAAAGAGAAAAGGAAAGGGGAAAAGGAAAGAGGGGAGGGAGGGAGGAAATAGAAAAAAAAATCAATAAACTGAAAGTTTATTGTTTTTCAGCAGATCAACAAAGTTGGCAAACTTTTATCTAGACTGATCAAGAACAAAAGGGAGAAGACTCAAATTACTAAAATCTGGAATGATACAGGAGACTTAACTCCTGACTTTACAAAAATAAGGATTATAAGGGAATACCATGGGCAGTTGTATGCCAACAAATTAGATATCTAGGTGAAATGGACATATTACTAGAAATACACAAACTATCAATGCTGATTTATGAAGAAATAGAAAATCTGAATGGACTTAATAACAAGTAAATGGAATTAGTAATAAAAAAAAAAAAATTCCCCCAGAGAAAAGCCCAGAACCAGATAGTTTCACTGGTGAGTTCTGACAAACATTTAAACAAGAATTAACACTAACTGTCCACAAACTTTCAAAAATAGAACACTTTCTAATTCCTGTGAGACTAGTTTGTGTTGTCTTGATACCAAAACCAGACAAAGACATCACAAAAAACTATAGAACCAGTATCCCATTTGAATATAAATGCAGAAGTCCTCAACAAATACTACCAAAATGAGTCCATTAAGTTATAGAAAGGATTATATTATACACTGTGACCAAGTGGGATTTATCCCAGGGGTGCAAGATCCATTCAGCATAGGAAAATCAATCAGTGCAGTGCATCATATTAAAAGGTTATATGACAAAACCCACATAATCTCAGTAGACACAGAAAAAGCATTTGCCAAACTCCAGTACCCTTTAATGATTAAAAAAACAAAACAAAGAAACGGCCCAACAAATTAGGAATAGAAGGGAACTTCCTCAGTCTGACAAAGGACATTTATGCAAAACCCATGGCTATTACTACACTTAGTTTTAAAAGGCTGAATGCTTTTCTTCTGACACTGAGAATAAGACAAGGATGTGCAGTCTTACCCTTTCTATTGAACACTGTATTGGAGGATCTAACTAGGGCAATGGGGTAAGAAAATGAAATGAAAAGTAAAAGTATTTGTATTTGCAGATGATGCAATCTTGCATGTACAAAATTCTGAGGAACCCACAAACTAATAGAACTAATAAATGAGTTCAGCAAGGTTATAGGATACAGGATCAATATATAAAAATCAATTGTATTTCTATAGTTATAATAAACAACCCAAAAATAAAATTAAGAAAACCATTCCATGTACAGCACTATGAATTTATAGCAAATGAATTGAATAAAAGTACTTAGGGATAAATTTAACAAAAGAAGTGTAAAACTTATACTTTGAAAACTCTAACATGTTGAAAGAAATTAGGATCTAAATACATGGAAAAACATCCCATGTTCATGGATTGAAAGACTTAATATTTTTTAAGATGGTAATAGTTCCTAAATTGATCTACAGATTCAAAATAAACCCTATCAAAATTCTAGCTGGTTTGTTTGCAGATTTTGACAAGATGTTAATAAAATTCATGTGGAAATTCAAAGGACCCATATTAGCCAAAACAATCTTGAAAAAGAACAAAGTTGGAGGACCCACACTTCCCAATTTCAAAGCTTATTAGAAAGCTACAATAATAAATGTGGATTTATTGTGACTTTTGCCACAATGTGATTTTGGCATAGGGGTAGACATATGCATCAGTGGAATAGAATTAAGTATCCAGAAGCCAGCTGTCACATTTATGGTCAATTTTCAACAAGCATACCAAAAACAATTCAATAGAGAAAGAATAATCATTTCAACAAATGGTGCTGGGACACTGTATATCCACATATGAAAGAATGAAGTACTTCACATGATATGCAAATATTAACTTAAGATGGATCCAAAGCCCTAAATATAAGAGCTAATGCTATAAAACTTATACAGGAGAGCTTGGAGGTAAATCTTTGTGAGCTTAAGATTTGGCAGTGGTTTCTTAACTATATAACACCAATAGCACAAACAGCCAAAAGAAAAAAAAATAGATAAATTGGAATTCATCAAAAGTAAAAAGTTTTGGGGGCACCTGGGTGGCTCAGTCGGTTAGGCATCCAGCTCTTGATTTTGGCTCAGGTTATAATCTCACAGTTCATGAGAACGAGCCCTGCATCAGGCTCTGTGCTGACAGCGTGGAGCCTGCTTGGGATTCTCTGTCTCCCTCTCTCTCTGCTCCTGCCCCTCCCTTGCTTGTGTGCACTCTCTCTCAAAATAAACATTTAAAAAATAAGTTAAAAAAATAATAAAAGTAATTTTTTTAAAAAAGGGGAAAACTTTTGTGTTTCAAAGGACATTCAAGAAAGCAAAAAGACAGCCTACAGAATGGGGTAAAATATTTGCAGATCATCTGTCTGATAAAACATCTAGTTCTAGATTGCATCTAGAATATATCAAGAACTCTTAACAACTCAATAATAAAAAGACAACCCAATTAAGAAATATGCAAAGAACCTGAATAGATAGTTCTTCAAAGAAGATATACAGATGGCTAATAAACACATGAAACAGTTCCTAAATAATTATCAGGGAAATGCAAATCAAAACCACAATCAGATAGCACTTTACACCCCTAGGATGGCTGTAATCAAAAAGTCAGGTAATAACAAGTGTTGACAAGGATGTGGAGAAAGTGAAAACTCATACTGCTGGTGGGAATGTAAAAAATGGTGTAGCCACTTTAGAAAACAGTCTTGTCAGTCCTCAGATGGGTTCCTGTCTCTGACTGTGCTTATATTGTTCTTTTGGTTTTATTTTGTTTGGATGTCATTCCTCTTATCTTTGCCTGCCAGAATCCTGCCACCTCACAAGACCCACCTCAAAAATCCAGTTTCCCAATGGCTAGGTTGTGTATCTTTATCTGGTATTGCCAAATTGCCCTTCAGAATGCTTTTACTGATTCCCATGGTTTTAGATCCTTCCCAACACTTGCTATTGTGAGACTTTAAAATTTTTGTCACTCTGATATGTGTGAAATGATATTTTATTCCATGTATTCACATTTTGCTGATTACTAGTATGATTGAACATCTTTTCCCTTTCTCCTCCTTTTCCCTAGTCATTTTGAGTGATTTCTTCTATGAATACTGTGATTAGATGTTATTGGCTTATTTTCATTTCCTTGTTGATTAAATATGAGTTTTTTACTCTGGATACATTTGTTATAAATATCTTTGTACTTGTTTTTTAACTTTGTTTAAATTTTAGTGAGTTAAATTTATCAACCTTTTGTGGTTTTTCCTTTTGATTTCATCTAAGAAATACTTTCTAATCCCAAGTTCAAACTATACTCTCCTATTTTCCCTCATAGTTTTAAGTGTTTTTGTTGTTGTTGTTTTAATATTTAAGTTTTTGGTCTTTCTGGAATTGGAGAAGTATGAGATGGGGATCAAATTTTTTCTTCACATGGAAAAAGCAAGTATTCTATGTTTTACTGAATTTAAACAAGATCTTCCCTTTCCAGATCTCTTAAAACAGCATAATAGAATAAAAAAGTGAATTGACATGGGAGGAAAACGAATTTATGGACTAAATCATCAATTTGCAAAATTTCATCTTGCTCTTTTATTTCTTTTTAGAAAATAAATACAGGGAGGGTGGGAATCACTCACCAAACAATCTGTAAAGTATTGAGACCTCCCTTCATAGATGCCAAAAAAAAAAAAAAGGCAGCAGCACACTCCTGGAGTGAAGATTGAGACAGAATAGGCCATCTGCTTTCCATTAAGGTTTCTCCCATACCCCATGCTGACAGGGAGGGAGCTTTGGAGATACTGTTAGATTTGTAAAAGAATTTTTTTTCCCTTCAGAAACAGCACACACTTGGCCTTATGTACTTACCTAAGGAACAATTTTATTATTAGTTTTAACAATCTATTCTTCCTCTCTTTCTCTCTCTCTCTCTCTCCCCCCCCCCCCGCCTCTATATATGTAATTTATTGTCAAATTGGTTTCCATACAACACCCAGTGCTCATCCCAACAGGTGCCCTCCTCAATGCCCATCACCCACTTTCCCCTCCCCCCCCATCAACCCTCAGTTTGTTCTCAGTATTTAAGAGTCTCTTATGGTTTGCCTCCTTCCCTCTGTAACTTTTTTCCCCCCTTCCTCTCCCCCCTGGTCTTCTGTTAAGTTTCTCAGGATCCACCTATGAGTGAAAACATATGGTATGTCTTTCTCTGCCTGACTTATTTCACTTAGCATAATACTCTCCAGTTCCATCCATGTTGCTGCAAATGGCCAGATTTCATTCTTTCTCATTGCCAAGTAGTATTCCATTGTATATATAAACCACATCAAAAAAAACCACATCTTTTTCCATTCATCAGTTGATGGACATTTAGGTTCTTTCCATAATTTGGCTATTTAACAACCTATTTTCTTATCTTTTTTCATTGATGATACTGCTTTTGCACTAAAGGCATGCCATGTTAAACCTGCTCTGGCTTTAGCAGCCTTCTTCTTCTAGGGGTCATCCAGGATGAATGACCCACACAGGTTACTGGCTTTTTAACTAGAGGGTAAGTCCTCCCTGGAGATGCAACACAGGTCAGAGCACAATTGATTACTGGATATTTCTCAGAGGGAGTTGCCTTGCCCTAAACTGGGAAGAACAGTGCCTTACTTACCACCCTTAAAATTCCATGGGGCTCACTAGTGGGAGTCTGGGTGGGTAGGCCTTGCCAGTGTTTAGGCTACCTCAAATTCAAGTCTGGTGGGCAGGTCCAGAGCTAGCCCTGTAGAACCGCTGTCTGTGTAGACTGACCTGCAGTCTCGCCAGGATAGCACTCTAAGCAGCCAGGCCTCCCAGCTAGGAAGAAAATCAGATTCAGGCTGTTTTCTGGAGCCAAGAGATTCAAGAGCCCATTTGATTTATTTTCTTTCCTTCTGCCTATTAAAAGAAGCAACAAAAAGCCTATAAAACTTGCAGTTAGAATGTTTCCCATCTTGCTTTGTAGCCTTTTGCCTCACAGCAGGAAAAGTGAGGTTTTGCTGTAAGGATGGTATTTTGTAGGCTGTGTCTCCTAAATATCTTTGTTGTTGCCCATTTTCCTCTTTATCCCATCACTACTGTTTTAGCTTTGCCTTTGGGCAATTGCAGTAACTTCCTATCTGGTCCTTCCCTCTGATCTCACCCACTCTGAACCTGTTTACAGTTGCTGCTGGAGTAGGCAAAACACAAATCTGAAACTCTTGGTTCAGAATCCTCCAGTGGATTCTTATTATTGAGTGATAAATTCTTTCCCTAAGCCTGGCATTCAGATCCCTTCACAATCTGTTCTCAGTCTACCTTCTTATCTTCATTTCTTGTTGCTTTTCCCTACACACTATAAACTCCAACTGTACTAAACCATTTGCCGTTTGCCTAGTGTGGCATACGTTTTCATGCCATCGTGCATGAAGGGAGTATCTATTTCTTTGTCCCCACTCCTTCACACCTCTGACAAACTGCTCCCAGTCATTGTTCAAGGCCAATCAAATGTTCCTTCTTCTGACAAGCCATTCCCAGCTTTCCCAGACCTGTTCTTCACTCCTTCCTCCGCCTTCTGGTAACACTCCGACATTCTCTCATTATATGTCATATAGATTACCTGTAGATTAATATAAGTAGCTATATTATTTCCCTATTAAACTTTAAGTTCCTCTGTAAGGAACCTTACATCCTGTTAGCACAGAGTAAGCATTTGGTAGATATTAACTATGCTGATGGATAATGATGAAGAAATCTGGATTAAGTTACTTTCGGCCTTCACTGACTGCACATCACCAGCATCTTAATACGTCAATTAATTATTTTTCAAAAATTTTTAATGTTTTATTTACTTTTGAGAGAGAGAGAGAGAGAGAGAGATGGAGTACAAGTGGGGGAGGGGCAGAGAGAGAGGGAAACCCAGAATCTGAAGCAAGCTCCAGGCTCTGAGCTGTCAGCTGTTCTCTCTCGTGAACTGTGAGATCATGACCTGAGCTGAAGTCAGATGTTTAACCAACTTAGTTACCTAAGTGCCCATTTTTTTTTTTTTAATTGGGGAAAACCCATCAGCAGAAGACTGAACAAGGCAAGAAGAAAGTTGAATTGCTTTAAGGGAAGGGGATTTGTAAATTGAAGTCTGGCCAAAGGTGGGCAATCAGGATGGAGAAGGGGTTGAAGGAATTGGATTTATTGGATTTAGACAAGAGAAGATTCAGGAAGAATATCTGATACCTTCATATCTCTGGAGGATTGTCCTGGAGCAGAAGGAGCATACATATTCTTTGAGAACCAGGACCAGTAGCTTGGAAGCTTTTCAGGGTCAGATACCTTATAAGCCAGGTTGTTAGCCAGTGTGAAGAATTTCTTAACTTTCAGAGCTCTCCTGCAGGAACTTTGACTGCCTAAAGGGCTTCTGAGCATACCATCATTAGAAGAGTGTGCCAGCAGGGGCCATGTGGCCAGCTATGAGGACCATTATAAAGGATATTCTTGTACTGGGTGGCAAATTGGACTCAATCACCTCTAATACCTCTTCTAACTCTGTAATTCAGTGCCTGTGTGATGCTTTTCTTTAAAAAAAAAAAAAATTTTTTTATATTTATTTTTGAGAGAGACAGCACAAGTGGGGGAAGGGCAGAGAGAGAGGGAGACAAAGAAACCGAAGCAGGCTCTAGGCTCTGAGCTGTCAGCACAGAGCCCAGTGTGGGGCTCTAACCCACAAATCGTGAGATCATGACCTGAGCCGAAGTCTGGCGCTTAACTGACTGAGCCACCCAGGCACCCCTCTGATGCTTTTCAATAGCACCAGTATGACTTACATTAGTATGCTGAGTGGGAATAATAGCTGTTGTGTTGTGTTGTGTTTTGGGTAACTGAACCATCTTTGACCAAATTGAGTAATTTTTTGTTTTCCCACATTATGAAGCTAAAACTTGGGGGGGGGGGGTGGGCAGCCAAATCCCAAGGTTTGTGTTGAGTAGACTCATGTTTTGAGGAGAGGTAGGGAAGTTGGTAGAAATGGACTTTGTCTCACTCAGCAGGCCTGGATTCTGTCTCCACTCTGTTCACAAGCTATTTAAGGTAAGTCTAAGATATGTAAGATAAGTCTAAGTTTCAGTATCCTTATTTCTAAAATGGGATTGCTAAGGTATTTCATGGAGTTAGTGTGAAGATTAAATTAGATAAAGAAGGCCTGACATAATGCTCAGAACATAATACAGATTCAAAATTATATTCTTCCTTTTACCCTCTTTTTTATTTTGAGAGAATTAAATATTTTTTGTTTGGGTTTTGGTCACCAGGCCTTGAAGTGAAGGGGGTGGCAGTTTTTTTCTTTTTCATCTTGAGCTGCAGACCTAAAATGTCTTCATTGCATAAGTGTCCCCTGATCACAAAGACATAATCCTCTTTGTCTTCCTAAGCCAGGGAGTTAGTTTTCCACTAGCCTTTTGATACTCTTGCTTTCTTACTTCCTAAAGATCAAGTCATTTCAGAAATAGTCCTCTGATTTCTCTTAAAAGCAATTTCTAATTTCCATTTTAATCGAAAACTAGCTTTACATTTCTTCAGTCCTAATCCTAGTGACAACAAGAGGAAGGGATTAGATTATATTGACATCCATAAAGCAATTAAAATGTACACATCAGAATCCCAGGAAACCTGATCACTACTATAGCTTTTGGGATACAAAGGAGAAAAGCTCATTTTTTCCGTTTATTCTCTTTACTCCTGACCTTCAAAGAATTTAACTATAGAAGGGGCAGACTTCCTTCCAAGGACCAAATCATAGTTATTTGACAGGTGTGGAAAAGGCATTATTGCTTTCAGGATTCCCTTTCCAGTAATACCACTGACTTGCTGAAAAATCTTATCCAGAAAGATACTTCACCTCTCCAAGCCTCTGTTTCCTTTTCTACAAAATGGGGGAAATAGCATTAGTTTAGTTTTGTTTTAAGATTCTATTTTTAAGTAATCTCTACACCCAATGTGGGGTCTGAACTCACAACCCCAAGATCCAGAGTCATGTGCTCCACTGACTAAGCCAGCCAGGTGCCCCAACATTAGTGTTGTTTTGAGGCTCAAATGAAATCACAGGTGTAAAAAATATCTTTGTGTGAGCAGTGGGAGAAATGTATATGGTGTATTATTTGAACTCAATATCTTTACCCCTGATGAGCTTCCACAGATCCAGGTAGCTTTGGGGGACCAGGACCTGGGATGCATTCTGCTCCCTTGGGTCTTTGAGAGTCAAAGGGAATGTCTTTGGAGTGTGCCAGGAGGAGACTTCCAGCAGGGAATAGCTGCATACCAGCAAGTGCTACTGTGGACTAAGCTTATATTCTAGTGGTGGGAGACAGATGGTCTCCCCTAAGCAAGTAAATATATAGTATGTCAGGCTAAGTGCTGTGAAGAAAAACAAAGCAGGATAAGAAGCATAGAGAGTAATGAAAGTTGAGAGTACTATTTTAGAAAGAATATAAAATCCTTTGAACAGAGTTCCAGGAAGAGGGAATACAAAGAGTAAAAGGCTGAGATGGGAAAATGCTTGACACATTAAGAAGAGCAAGGAGGCCAATGTGGCTGGAGTAGATTAGCATGGGGGCAGATAGTCGGAGAGGAAGTTTAGAGAGGTGGCTGAGGCTCAAGTGGGTCATTAAAAGGATTTCTTTGCGATTGCCATGGGAAGCTAAAGAGAGGAGTGTCATGATCTGATTTAATGTTTTAACAGGATCACTCTGGCTGCTGTGGGAAATAGACTGCACAGAATCAAAGGTAGAAGCAGGGAGACCAATTATGAAGCTAGTGCAGTAATTTGGAAAGATGTATGTAGGCAATGAGAGAGAGTCAGATTCTGAATATATTCTGAAGGTGGAACTGAAAGGATTTGCTGATGTGGATAGGAGAGAAAGAATAGTATCAAGGATGAATCTAAGGTTTTTGGCCTGAGGAACTGGAAGAATGAGTTGTCATTCACTGGTGTAGAGAAAACTGCAGAGGAACAGGTTTAGAAGGGAATAGGAGGATAGAAAGTAAAAATTCCTTTTCAAGGAGATGTTTGAAATAATAATAGCTGACTTTTTGAAGTCTTAACTATTTGCCTGGCTCCTAGTGCTTTGAGGTCTTAACTAATTTAAACTTAGGGCAACTTGTTAGGTAAGTAACAGTCCCATTTTACAGATGAAAACTCAAGCACAGAGGGGGTAAATAAGTGGCCCAAGATCACATAAATATTCGTGTTGCTGGAATACATACCTAAGTCTGGGTCTAGCTCCAGAGACCAGGCTATCCGATAGCTTTGATAGTCTAGCAAACATCCAAATGGAGATGTTGAGTAGGCAGTTAGATACTATATGAGTCAGGAGTTGAGGAGAGAAGTCTGGTTTAACAGTACGAAACTCATACATAGTGACAGATATAGCTGGAAAGGTAAGTTAGAGCCATCCACTATAAAGGGAGACATGGTTACAAGAAGATAAAATGATGAGCTCAAGCCCCCAAGACAACCTTTCCTCTCAGGTATGGTTACCCCATCAGTTCTGCTTCTTAGAGCCAAGGAAGGTACAAATCAAGCCACTTATGGATGCCCCAAAATGCTACCCTCCATGCTCTTGCCTGGAATGTCCTTCTTTCTCTTTCTTATCCACATCCGGGACACCTAGTGCCCTGCATAATCCCTGGCAGATAGTAGATACTAAAAAATATTGGTTAATGAAGGCCTCTTCTCTGCCCACTCTCAACCTTTATCATGGCACTTTTCAGGAGGCATTCTAACTATCCACTTATCCATCTTTATCCCTCATTAGTTGGTGACTCTCTCAAAGCCAGGGACCCTGCTGAATTTGTTTCTCTTGTTTATAAACCTATCTTAGCTCCAGAATACCGCCCCCCCTCCCCGCCATAATCTCTGCATTGAGTACCTATTTTCTGCCTTATCTGTGCCAGGCTTTAGAGATGCCAGCACCATCATCAACAGAAGCAGCAAGATGAATAATATCGTTGGGAACAAGGAAACAAAACCAAACCAGGAAAGTTGTAGGGAGGAAGACTAGCTTACATTTGATGCCCTTTCTAGAGAAGGAAAGTTGATGGTGGGGAAGAGATTCTCTACTGGCCACAAAGACTATTCACCACCACCTTATGTTTGAGAAGCTCAGATGCTTCCTGTCCAGGCTGAGGGAAGGGGAGGGGAGGAGTGGTGTGTTAATAGGGCGGGAACGAGGAACTGACCGAAAGCTATTGTATACAAGCAAATAAGACATAGTTGTGTCTTCAGGGAGCTTACAGTTTGGGGAGGGTGAGCAGGACAGGAAATATAAACATACCGTTGATGTACAGTGTGATAAGTTCTGTAATTGGGGATACATGTGTCTTCAAATTTGTTCTGTTCTGAAGGGCAGAAGCTACCAATAGAGTTCAGTGAAGTATGAAAAGTCACTTTCAGACCATCAGAGCAATCTCACAGTGTAGTAGGGGTCTCAGGAAAGGAAAGAGTTTGCTATCTGTAGAGATGTAAGGGCTAGGTTGAATGATCCCATGAGTGTGTCATAGAGGAGGCCCTAGACCCAAATGTGAGGGTCCACCAAATGGCCTTTGAGTACATTCTAGCATCAGCAGTCCCTTTTCTTTCTCTCAGCCTCAGGATGTCATTTATAAAACAAAGAGGGTTGGAGGATCAAATAAAGTTCGTTCTATTCAGCCATCTTATATCTGTCAAACACAAGTGAATGAAAAATAATTCTACTTGGAAACATTGAAGGGAGATCCTATAATTGCCCCCCAAAGTAAAAGGCATCTGAAATGACAAAACAGGGGTATGATTACCCTTGGCCTCACAGTCCTCTCACGTGAAGCTGAATATAGATTTCAGCTAGGAGACTGGGTCACTTTGCTTCTCAGATTAAAGCCCTGACTTTCTTCTTGATAAGTAGCAGATCTCCATGATGCTAATTAAGAGACAACAAGTTATCTACCTTGGTTCTGAAATTAGAAAATGATTGAGGGATAAAGTGAGATGAATTTTCTTTGGAGTTGGAAAAGATTTAGGGAAAGGCATACTAACAAAGATACATTATTAAAGTGCAATATTTACAAATCCCAAAGAAGCTTTTAGGGATTTAGGGATTTAATCTTTGACTTTTAAAATCAGCTTTCCATCATCAGTCAAAATACCAATGAGCATTAAAAAGCTGCAGGGAGCAGTGAGACAGGCACTTACTTACTGCTAGTGCAAGTACAAATTGATAGTTTGTCTAGGAAGCAGTTTGGCAAAGTATGTGAAAACTCTTAGCACGTCACTTCTCATCACCTCTGCTGATATTGCCCTGATCTGAGGCCCATCATCTATTGCTAGGAGTTTGCAGTAGCCTTCTAACTGGTCTCTGCTTCTCCACACTGCCCACATTATACTCTGCTTTCAACACAGTGATCAGAGTGACCCTTTTCAAACGAAAGTCAGATCATATTATTCTTCTGCTCAAACCCCTGTGATGTCTTCTCATTTCACTCAGAATGAAAGTGAAGTCCTTTCAATAGGACTATGAGGCCCTGTGTGAACTGTCCAGCCCTTTACCTCTCTGACTTCCTCTACTACTACTGTCCCCCTCAATTGTTCCACTTCAGCCGTACTGGCCTCTTTGCTGTTCCTCGGACACATCCCGTAGGCTTTCCACTTAGGGGCTGTGTACATTTTCCTTCATCTGAAATGCTCTTTCTTTAGCCATCTGCTTGGGTAACTTTATTTCCTTCAAGTCTTTGTGAAAATCTTACCTTCTCAATGTGTCTTATATTGGTTACCCTATTCAATATGGCAGTGCCTCCGTCCAACACTCTGGCACTTCTTACACTCTCTACCCTGCCATTTTTCTCTTTTCCATAGCACTTTAGACTGTGTTTATTCATATTTACTATTTATCCACTGCCTTCTCCTACCTTTTTAAAATATAAGTTCCACAAGTACAGGCATCACGGTGTCTGGCACAGAGTAAATACTCAAATATTTGTTGAATGGATGAGCTTTAAAAATAGCACTATCTTTTGACCTAGAAATCTCACTTCTAGAATCGTTCCTAAAATAGAGATTTAGCCAAAGATTTATTTAGGTTGTTCTCATAGCTGCATTTACTATAATGAAAATTTGCAAACAACCTAAACATCTAAAAACAGAGTCATGGTTAAATGATTTGATATCTACATAATGGAATATCATAAAGATGTTTAAAATAATGTTTTTGAAGAATATGTAGTTAATATGGAAAAATACTTACAATGTTAAAGTGAAAAAGTAGAATATAAAACTACATATACCCGTACCTCACACCATTTACAGAAATGGATTGGTAATCTAAATATAAGAGCCAAAACCATACAACTTGTAGAAGAAACCATAAGGTTAAATCTTCATGACCTTGGATTTGGCAATGGATTCTTAGGTATGACACCAAAAGCATGAGCAACAAAACAAAAAAATAGGCAAATTGGACTTCATCAAAATTAAAAATTTTTGTGCATCAAAGGCATTGTCAAAAGGAAAAGACAACCCATGGAATGGGAGAAAATATTTGCAAATCATATACCTGATTAGGGTTTAATATTCAGATTATATAAAAGATTCCTTAAACTCAACAACAGAACCAAGTGACCCAGTTTTTTAAATGGGCAACTATTTTGAATAGACATTTCTCCAAAGAGGTATATGATGACCAATAAGCACATGAAAAGATGCTCAGCATCATTAATCATTAGGGAAATGCAAATTGAAATCACAGCAAGATACCACTTCATTCCTACTAGGATGGCTATAATTAAAAAAAAAAAAAAGGTAACAACTGTTGCTGAGGATATGGGAAAATTGAAACCCTAATACATTGCTGATATGAATGTAAAATGGTATAGCCACAATGCAAAACAGTTTGGTGGTTCCTCAGAAACCACCAAAGGATAAATGGTAAATAGATGTGGCATATACATACAGCGGATAATTATTCAGCCTTAAAAAGGAATGTAGTTTCAGTACATGCTTAAACATGGGCATATCTCAAAAACATTACGCTAAAGTGAAAGAAGCTAGACACAAAAGGGTAGTATATGATTCCATTTATATAAAATATCTAGAATAGGTAAATTCATAGAAACAAAGTAGATTAGAGGTTAACAGGAGCTATGGTTAGAGGGAATGGGATATCATTGCTTAATGGGTATAGAATTTAGAGTGATTAAAAAGTTTTAGTAACAGATAGTGGGGATGTTTCTACAACATTGTGAACATGATTAATGACACTGAATTATACACTTAAGTGGTTAAAATCACAAATTTTGTAATATGTATTTTGTCCCAATAAAAATTTCCAAAAAAGGGGCTCCCTGCAGGCTCAGTTGGTAGAGCATGTGACTCTTGGTCTTGGGGTCGTGAGTTCAAGCCCCACATTGGAGAGTAGATTGTACTTAAAAAAAAAAAAATCCTTTAAAAATTAAACAACAACAACACCAACAATACATAACATGCAGTGGCAGGCTAGATCTAGCTTGTGTGCACCCTCTAGAGCCAGTTGTGAGCGCCTTTTCCCAACTACTCCTTCAGTGACATTGGTAGCTTGAAATTGGCCACGGTGGGAGTATTTCTACCATGGAATTTGGCAAATGCTAGAAATAGAACTCCACTTCAATCCCCTCAAGCCAGTTGTTAAATATTTACCAGAACACCACTGAATATATGTGAATATATAAAAATGTATAGAAAACTCTCCAGAAGGATAGCTGTTACCACCTCGGGGGAGTAGAGTAGTGTTGCAGCAGGAATGTGAGAGTAAACTTAGACTTTTTACCACATACACTTTGATGGTGTTTCCATTTTTTTTTTCTTTTTTACAATGAGTACATAGACATACAATTCTTGTACTGTTTTTTTAATGTTTACTTTTATTTTTGAGAGAGAGAGAGAGAGAAAACACAAGTTGGGGGAGGGGCAGAGAGAGAGACACGCAGAATCTGAAGCAGGCTCCAGGCTCTGAGCTGTCAGCACAGAGCCAGACGCAGAGCTGGAAGCCACGAACTATGAGATCATGATCTGAGCCCAAGTCGGATGTTTAACCAAATGAGCCACCAGGAGCCCCTTTCTTGTGCTATTTTTTTTAAAAAGGAAAATCTGCATGTATTAGGATTGTGGTATTGGTGCCTTTTCTCAAGAGGCTAAAAGCTGGTTATATATACTGTCTGAAAAAAAAGGTCCATGAAGAGGCTGAAGGCCAACCCTGGGACTTGGATTCTGTTTCCTTTTCTTGTCCAATTAATTGGGGCTTTTTTGTCTCTTCACAGGTTACCCTACAGCCTACCCCGCAGCAGCGCCTGCCTACAATCCCAGTCTGTACCCCACCAATAGCCCCAGTTATGCTCCAGGTAAGGAGAAAGTGAAGACAGCAGTGGTGCCTGGGGTGGGAGGTGGGACTCTGTTTGGAAAAACAAACCCACCCGCTGGCCTTTTCCTGTCCTTAATTGCTCTGGACTCCGCCCATCCAGGCCTGATTCTCCTGGGAGTCCCCTCTGGGAACTGGGGGCAGTTGAGCCTAAGGGTTGGGGTGGGAATAGAATCTCCTCCGTTCTCCTTGGGATCTAAGGTTGGCCCATCTTTTCTCTGCTGGAATATCTGAAACATGCATCCTCTTCACAGAACCTTTTCTGCTCTCCCAAACAATGTCCAAATCAGTTCTTTGCTCGGTTTTCCCTAAGGCTGCCATTGAGACACACACAGATGCAAACACACACACCAGACTTCCTGGGTGTGGATTTGGAAGAGAGTGAGAGACTTGCCACCAGAGGATAAAGAACTGGTTTTCAGGCTGAGGCAAGGAACCTGTTTTTCACAAATCACAAAGGCCTAGCATTCCTTTATCTTATCCATTCCTGGATAGAGATTGATACAGATTTGAAATGTTAAAAAAATAAAAAATTGTTCTCATTTGGGCTAGGAGCAGTGCAGAGGTCTTACCACCAATACTAACCCTCATACTTAGTGGGTGCTTTAACACTCAAGGGGCCGGAGAAAGAATCTGGATGCTGCATGTAGAAAGTCCTGGGTTTGAATCCTGATTACTCAACTCACTAGTTGTGAGGCCTTGGACAAAATAGTTCTCTCAGAGAAATGTGCTACTTACTTACCTCAGGGGTGTAGATGGTTTTAAGTAAGCTCCTCTTCATTTACTCAACAAGTATTTATTTGTTGAATGTCCTCCACACTAGAATAGAGAAAAAGAGCCATCTTTGCCTAAAATAACTTCTAGTTCATTTGGGAGTTGGCATATAAACAAATTCATAGCTGTGCGGTGTGATGAAAGGGTACAGGATGCTTCACAGGGGGTCTCGCAATAGAGACCTGAGGAAGAAGCAGGAGACATTCTTTTAAGCACATAAGGAAAGAATTGGACATTCTAAACAGAGTAGAGCCTGGGCAAAGGAATGGTGATGTGGGAATGGTTGAAGCACACTGTAGGGGTGGGGATAATAGATGAATCTGAACTACAGATGTCCAAGGGCCAGATTTGGAAAGGCCTTAAATGCCATAATCATATCCCCCCCCCCGCCATGTTCTTGTTTAGTAATGATTATTCTAGAGTTAAAAAGCTTGAAAAGACCTTAGAGATCCTCCAGTTCAGCTCCTTCTCTTGACAAGAGAGATCCAGAAATAAACAGTGTTTTGTCCAAATTACTCAATGATGCAGCAATAGCATATGAACTAGAACCCTTGGCAGATCTTCGAGTTCTTGGTCTCATGCTTTTCTGTGCCAATTCAGCACTCATCCTACCATCGTTCCCTTTCTTCTGGAATATTTAAATAAGAGAAGAACATGGTCTATGTCAGAAGACCTAGATGTGAGTTCTGACTGTCACTTCCTAAATTAACAACCTTAGAGTCACTTGACCTCTCTGCACCTCAGTTGCTCCATTCTAAAGTAGGGATCATTTTGTAATCATACACACGTACATACCGTGAGCTCCCTCTTTTTTGAGAGACAAAGTACTATTTTATGCAAATAAGTGATGTTAACCCCTAAAGTCTTTACATAGGTATGTCATTCCACAGACATTTATTTTGGCCCTGCTATGCCCAAAGCACTCTAGAAGACACTGCATGTGATTCAGATTTGAGAAAGCTGAAGTCATTGACCTCAAAGAGCTTGTGAGGGTAGGAGTAATCCACAAGCTAAAACGTCTCTATCTCAGCTGAAGTTGGACGTTCAACCGACTGCGCCACCCAGGCGCCCCAATAGTTTATTCTATATTCACTTTTAATCAACAAAATACGTACTTCCAAAAAAATGTATAATAGGAGGCAGAAACAATGAAAGCTACAGAAATTTACCCTGATAAAAGATTTAATCAAATTTGATAAGATCTGTCTTAAAAACTATGGTGGTTTTGATTATCAAGTATCTCACAATATAGAAATGATTTAAATTTAAATGCTGTGAGATCTGTGAATTGGCTTGGTAAACTATCTGGTCTAAAACAAAATGAGGTGAGTAATTTCACAAGGTCAGCTAAGGTCAGGATGAAGAAGATGCGTGTGTGTAGTCAGGAGGCCACCAGTGACCTATGGAAGCAGAGTCAATGAAATGGGGAGCCCGGGAGTGAAGAAGCAGAGTTAGCAGACAGAGCCTGCTCTTACAAGAGACTTGACTACAAGGGAAAGGAGAACAAGGGAACGTGGGGTTAAAGGAGGCATTTTTTTTAGATGTGAGCATGATTAAGCATGTGAGCATGTAAGCGCTGATGGGAAGGAGCAAATGAGGAGGATAAGTCAGAGAGGCTGCCAGATAGAGCCAGGCCTTCAAGGAAGCTTTGCTGAGGTGGGAGATCTAGAGCTCTGTTCTCTTCTTTGTTTGGGGGAGCAGGTGGACGGGGCTGCCTCACACAGGAGGGCAGCTCTTTCTCTCCGACTACAGGAAAGGTCACAGATGCATGTGCTTAGAGTAAATTGTCCAGTGGAAAGTGGAGAGTTCTTGTTTAATGACTTTGATTTGCTGTTGGAGAGGTGAACAAGGATAGAGGGAGGGTTCTTAAGGAGAGAGGCCAATGTGTGAAAGCCTTACTGGAAGGAGAAGGATAAGTGTTACCAGCAGGTGACATAGTCGTGTAACAGGAGGCTCCACTGAGGGTGGAGGCCATGAATTCTTCAAGGCTCTAATTCCAGCACTGGGGCATTTTCTCATAATGTTCAGTATTTATGGTGCTGGTTTGTGGAACTGTTTGAGGATTAGTTTAGCAAGAAAGTGGAAGGACAGGGAATAAAAATAAATAGATAATATTTGTTGAATGGTTCCTATGTACCAGGGACTATTTTAAGCTCTTTATGGATATTGACTTGTTTTCTATCACAACAAACCTTTGAAGTCATTACTATTGTTATTCCCATTTTCCAAGTGGGAAAACTAAAATTTAGAGGAGTTAGGAACTAGCCCAAAGATCCAAACTCAGGCATCCTGCCACCACACCTGCATGTGGTCTGTGGCCGGCCAGAGAGAAATTGAGAAATTAGACTAGAGCAACCAGACTAGAGAGAACAGACAGAAGGAGCCTGGGACTGTGGGGAAAAAAAGAGGAGAGATTGGAAAGCTCCCAGCATGTATAAAGTACTGATTAGGTCTTAATTTTAAAACAAACAAATATCATCCCACTTCTAACTTGATTTTCCCCAATTTTATGTTTTCAAAATTTCACCATATTTCTAAGCTGTGACTGAAGCAACCTGACCGTTTCCTTAGAAACCCATACAATCCACTGTAGAGCGTGGTATTCCCACATGGTATCAGAAGGCCCCTAACTAGAAGCTGGAAGGACTGATTTTGATGTGACCTTGAGCAGATCCCTTTCCTTTGGAGTTAGACACACCCCACTGGTCTGTTGCATATTTTTAGAGGCCAGCCTCTGCATTCACCAGGTCTCCTGACTGCAGTAGGAGAGCTCCTGCTGAGGAAGGGCCGGCTCAAGGGCAGTGTAGGTTACTCTCAGCTTCCTGCTAGAAGCAGCCATTTGTGATGCTGAGAGATGCCTGTGGGGTAGAAGCCTGCAAAGAGCCAGGCTCTCAGGTTTAAATTTCTCTCAGCTTCTTCAAGGAGACCAAGAAGTTGCTTCAGAGAGAGCTATTTTTAGCAGCTCTGAGTACTCTAAGATGTCATCTGTTCACGATGCAGGGAAACATTTCACTCTTTCATTGGTTCTGAAAGCAGTGTGAGTACTTGGAGCTTTTTTCTAAGCTCTTGATGACTTTGGGGGTCTTATTTAAGGACCATTTGGCTCTGCAGGAAGCAGGAGCCAACTGAGACTCGTTCTCAGAATCTGAAAACCAAAGGATGTATCACATTATTGGTAATCTGACCTGAAAATGAAAGAAAAGGATAAACAGAATAACTAATGTAGATAGAAATGAAATACCTCCTCACAAGAGATATGTTTATAAACCATTTTCACCTACTGTCTCACTTGATTTCATAGCGACTTTATGAAGTACAAATACAAATTGTTCCTGTTTTGTATGTGACAAACCTGGAGAAGGGCAAGGGAAAGGAATTTGTGCCTCCTGAATACCTGCCATATTCCAGGCACTGTGTGAGTCATGGCACAAATGTTAATTTTTACTTCAGTCTTGTGTGAGTTGAATCTTCCTGCCTCTAGTTTTGCTCAGAGGTTAAATAACTTGTCCAAAGTTGCACAGCTAAAAAGCAGTGGAGCCAGAATTCAAACCCAGTCTGTCTGACCCTACAGCCCCTCCTGTAGCACCTCACTTCCCCAGAAGTTTCAAGTGATGAAGTACCTCTGCATTGGTCCTAGCCCTCTGGGGCTTTACAGAGAGCTCTTCAGAGGCCAAAGGTGATGATTTTGAACCCTGAACCTTTACTTCCTCTCACACACAAAGCCTCTGTCATGTGTGAAGTCCCTCTGCAGTTCAAAGAGCACTAACTTGGGTCAGATGCCTGGAAGATGCAGTGGCCTCAAGGAAGTGCTTCTCTTCAATGAATGGGCTTTCCTGGATGGCAAGTCTGTCATTCCCTCCAGGGTAGAGACACTTCACGCCCTGTGCATTCACTGTTTCTTATGTAGCCTGGGGGAAACTGCTATCTTGAGACAGTCTGTTTTTGTAACTGCAATGTATACTACTTTGCACAAGTTCTTAGTGGTAATTTCAACTAACATTTCTATCCAACAGAGTTTCAGTTCCTGCATTCAGCTTATGGTAGGAGAGCTATTTTTCCTCATCTGTATTATGGCCTATGAATGTGTTATCTCGTAACAACAGTAGATTCCCTCTCCTTCCCTCCCCAAATCCCATCCCTTAGGCTTGGGCTCCCCCAGGTGGCTCAGCAGCAGTTCCTAAAGCATGCAGGAACATGTCTGATGGTGCAAAATCATGGGTTGGAGACACACATGAACCGTCCCCTAGGGCAGCAATGAAGGATCATGGCACTAAAAGGCGTCTTTCCCCTTCCTCACCTCCGGGGTCCCATCTGACCTAGGTCAGAAACTTTCACCCTAACCTGGCTGCTGAATTCAAACAATCAAGTGAACAAAATTCTTGAGCCTGTATGGCTCCTCTCTGTTGGCTTTGTGGCAGCTCCTGTGGAGGAGTACCTGGATCACGCCTATAAGAACCCCAAAACACAATCTGCCCCAGGATCAGATTTTCCATCTCCATTGGCAGTCTGACATGTTTGAAAGACCTGGTTGACTTTAGATACAATCTGTTCCCTTAGCCCAAATCTTGAGCTCTAGCTCATTTTCAGGGCATTTTCCTGGATGGTGAGAGGTGAGGGCCAAGTGTGCTAACTAAGTGGGCAGTGTGGACTCCAGGCCCAAAGCACCACGGGAACTTCTGGGCACCTGTGAGGGTCCCAGCAGTGTAACTGGACTAGGTCCTTTTTGTCACAGACAGTAAGGGACCATGGGAGGGACTTGCCACTTTCACTACTCTCACCTGGGCTGCTCAGGACAATGTTTTCATTAAAATCTCTGCACACTTTCTCAGCTTTTAACCTTGAATTATTTGGATGTTGAATATTGAATTTGTGTATGGCGCATCTTTCAGGAGATGAGCTGTGAAAATTTCTCCTTGCCACTGCTGTGGGCTGAGTGATCTTGGGCAATTTGCTAATGTCTCCAAGCCATAGATAGTGTTTTGTTACAGATGTTCTCTCAGCTCCCTCTAATGTTAGCACTCTCTCCTCTTATAATTTTATTATTTTTTCCAGTCACAGACCTCTCTTATCATTTATGGAGAGTCCATTTTTTGTTTGCCTCAGGATCTATGAACTTGGACAGAAGATTCCATAAAAAGTGAGAGAAGTTCTCATGCTTTCTCACCCCTCTAGTTATAGCATCTGAAATAGAAATACTAAAAAGTATGTGCGGAGCTCTTCTCTTCACAGAATGCTTTGTGCCAGACCCTGCACTGACTCTTTAGAGATAAAGACTAGTGACACAAGGTCCCTATTCTAAAGGAACTCAATTTAGTGGGGGAGACAGACAAGCCAGTAAGTACAGGGGTTTCTAAGAATCACAGAAACTGGGATAGCGAACCATATGGGATATATGAAGGGGCTGTGGTCAAAGGGTGGGGAAAAGAAAAGACTTCATAGTAGAGGCAAGCTCATGATTGATGGCTTAATAAATCTTTACCAGGTGGCATTTGGGGAAAGACAGGCCAAGAAAAGTGAACCATGAGCAAAAATACAGAGATGTGCTGTGACACTCCTTGGCATATTCTGGGAATGATAAAGTTTGTGTGGCTATAGTGTAGGGTTGGAAAGTGAGAACAGTGAGAGACTAGAGAGATCACAGGGCTAGATCATGAGGGGTCTTGAATGCCACACAAGAAGTTCAGTCTTAGCCTGTAGGCAGTGGAGAACCGTGGAGTGTTCTTAAGATTTTGTGGTTAGGTTTAGGTCTTAGAAATGTCTCTTGATTGCAGTTTGTAGATTGAAGTTGGCAGGTGTAAAAACAGAACAATGAGGAAGCAGTTGCAGTAGTTAAGAGCTTATGAGAACTTAAATTAGAGCTGTCTATAACTGTGGGGATGGAAGACGAGCAGATACCAGAATTAGAAACTGTTAAGACTGGATGACACTTCACTTTGATCCTCACGTCAACAATATGAAGCAATCAGAGAGAAGTTATTACTGCTGTGTTATGAGACAACAAAATAAAGATTAAGTGACTTGCCCAAGGTCCCCCAGCTAGTAAGTGGCACAGCCCAGGTTAGAACTCAGATTTCCTGACCTACTGCATTATTCAGGATGATGGTCCCTTGCTGCCTCTCTTCCTTGTAAGTGTGCTTAACAGATTGTTCAGTGTCAGAGGGCGTGAGGGCCCCGTATCCAGGGAAGTGAACAACCCAGCACCTGGATGTGGGCAGCATGCTGTGACTGGGCCATGGCCCTTCACTGCCAAGGGTGTGTTCTCTCTCTCTCTCTCTCTCTCTCTCTCTCTCTCTCTTTCTCCCTTTCTCTCTCTCTCTCTCTCCTTTTTAAATTGAAGAATACATATACAGTAGTACATAAGGTGCACTAGTCTCAAATGTACAGCTCAGTAATATTTGACATATGTATACACTTGTATTTTACTACCACCTAGTTGAAAGTGTAGAACATTTCTAGGAGCTGGTACCTTTCATGGCACCCAAGAGCGGGCATGCCTGTCAGAGCAGCCTCCTCTATTACTGTGCCTCTAAAGTTTCAGTTGGATTGTCTCTATCCCACAACTGAGCTCTCAGTTGCTACCACCAACAGAGTGGGTTACTTTAGAATTTTACATGGAAGAGGAAGATCATATGGCACAATACAATAGACCAATGAGGAAGTCAAGTTGACAGCTAATATTTGTTGGTTTTTGTAGTCTTCATATTTGTCCAGTTTTAAATTATAAAGTACTCAAATACAGAGAGAAACATAGAAAATCCCAATATTTGTTTTCTTTTCTTTTTTAATGAAACCAGAAGGAAATACCCACTTCTTCAGGACATACACAGTTTAGTTCACTTGATCAGTTAGATAAGACATAATCAAAGGCACAGTCGCACTTGCTTCTTTCCTGGTTAATCTGGAATGTTATTTTATTGTGCATAATGCTGTCTTGTTCACTCTCTGGTTGGCGTGTGGCTGTGTTGCATCCCCAGCTAGCCCATAAATACCTTGTGTGCGGTGACCATGACCCACATGTGTTCCTGTCCACTGTGGCGCTCCCCTCAGTGCTGAGTGCAGTGTAGGCTTCAGTTACTCTTTGGTTAATCTTGATTTGCTTTAATTGTCATGCAGTCCTTCAGACTGATGTCAGACTTTTGGCTTATGAGGAAAATTATGGTGAAGTATGCACCACTTGGGGGAAAAAACTGGCCTGGAACAGGACATCCAAATTTTATGTGGCTAAATTCAGGCCTTCTGCTCCCTGATGGAACCCTGTAGGGTCTTGAGGACATCTGACTTCTCAGAATTACATGTTTCACTTTTTAGGAAGTTGTTTGGAGTGACCAGGGCTTTCCAGCCACATTGAGTGGCAGATTCTAAATTTGGAGACATCTTGATAAGATTTTTCAACACTAATTGGATCCTTTATTAATCCCCACCCCCTGCTCCCACCCCGGGGAAAAGAAACTCAAGGTAATTGTTTAAAATTGACTGCCCTCCTCCTGTATTGTTTGCAGAGCCATGTCTTGGTGTCCAGCAAAGGCTTTGGACTCTGCATGGAATTCTGCTGGGTGTCCATTTCTTCTGCCAGAATTCTCCTTTTAGTGTCACTTTCCTGCCCATGATTTCCTTCTCATTTCTCAGCATCTGCTGTATATATTGCGGGCCATTAATGCAAGCGCAGAGTCAGCCTAGAACAGCTACACTTCTAGCCTTAGTTTGGCAAAACAGCAGGGTCCTTGACCTCTTCCTCTGGCCGCAGTACTCCCAAGGCCGAAGGAACCAGAGGCATTACCTGTTACCTGGATGGGCAGAGGGGTTATGGGATCTCTCTGGAGGCGGGCTGTCCTTGCCCTGGCAGAATCAGAGTGGACAGGCATACTTCTCATGCCACCGTGCTGCACCTTAGCCCCTTGTTAAAATGTTTCCAGTATATCCAACTATTGGCAGTGTAGCCCCCACATCCTGCTACTGTTCTTTAGAACCCCTCATACCCAAGATGTTATTTGAGTGGAAAAGATACTATTAAAATTGTTCTTCCTACTCTAAATAGAAATTTGGGTCAAGAATGGTTTCTCCTTTAGGAGAAAGTATATCAAGAGAAATCTCTAAAAAGTTAGGCATTTCCCCCCTTTGAAACCCTCTTTCCTCTCTCCTTCCCCACAGGATACCATGAAGGTAAGTTTTTTGAGTCATTCCCCACTTCCAGATCATATGAAACATCATCCTTCAAATTTCTCAGGCTAAGCTTCAGGTGAACCTGAGAAGTGTCTGCAGATTTCAGACTGGGCCTCATCTCTGTTTTACACCTATCCCAAGTTTGACATAGAATTTCTTAATGGCCCAGCAGATCATCTCTAATTCATGAGGAGATATCTCAGGTGGGGCACAGCAGCACCTCAATAGGAGGTATAAAGGGTGTGCAAGATGTTTATCTGTCTGGCTCCAGCTGGGTGTACAGAAGAAGAAGGAATGGGAAGAGCCCCTGTGGACAGCCTATGCCTCCTGAACCGCCACAGCTCAGTCCCTTTAAAAGAGATGGCAGTCCAGCAAGGTTCATGTCACGTGACAATTCTTTTGAGGTCTCTCTTTGAAAACAACTTATTAAATAACCCCCAGGTGAGATTTCAGACATGAAAAATGAGTACTTGGTTGATGTGGCCCAGTACACAAAGGCTCCAAGTTGTGATATATTCATAAGAAAGCGGCTAAGGAATATCCCAGAGCCTTAGGCCAGAATGTCAGTAGGAGGTGGTATTCATAGGCATCTTCATAAGGTTTTGGTAGTGGATAGAAAACCCTGGCTCTCTTAGTGTAAACTCAGATTTCCTTGGTTTCAAATCATTTGGAAGCTCACTTCAGCACTCCCCGCAACCCACTCGCCCATCTCAGAAAGGCTGAACCATCCTGTGTGTCTGAACAGGGCCCCTTGGGTTATATGTTTCCATCCAGCACAAGACCCTTGCTTTGTGTCTGTGATTGGTGGTGCCCACTTCTTATTTCTGCCTAATGCCATTCTTGTGTCTTCCCTTAAGCAACTCTGCTGATGAAACAGGCCTGGCCACAGAACTCGTCTTCCTGTGGTACTGAAGGCACCTTCCACCTCCCAGTGGACACCGGGACCGAGAACCGAACTTACCAAGCATCCTCTGCGGCTTTCAGTAAATACAGCCTGTCTCCTCCTTTCCTTGTTCCCCTTGGTTGGGACTGATTTGTCTCTTAGAAAGAAAGGAAAGGGCACTTTTAAAACTGACCTTGTAAGACACTTATTTTAAGAGGTTCTCCTACCCACACAAAAAATTGACCTTCCTCATACAGGGAAGGTCATCCTCTTTGATCATGTACCCGGCTTTGGGGAGACACAAAGCAGTGAGGGAGGGAGGAGGAAGTATGCACCTGGCCAACAAGTTTGATAAGGGAAGAACTGTTACTACATTTTAAAGGAAAGAACATTTGAAGGCCTGTGGACCTTTGGACAGAGAGGGCTCCTCTAGCTAGCACAGGGTTTCACAACCTTGCCATTATGGACTTCTGGACCAGATAGAAATTCTTTGTTGTAGGGGGCTAACTTGTGCATTGTAGGATGCTAAGCAGAATCCCTGGCCTTGCCCCGCCCTCTTTCCCCTCCATCCCCGGATGCCAGCAAACCCTCATTATGGCAACCAAAATACCTCTAAACATTGCCAAGTGTCTCCTGGGGAGGCAGAATTGCCCCCTGCATGAGAAATATTCTCCGAGTGGAAGCTACCCTGTGAGAGCAAGGTATGTACAGGGAATCCTCAGGGAAGACAGAAACCATCTGGCCAATCAGATTGGTTATGTTCATCTTGAGGTTCAGTGGGGTGACTGATGGTTTCACCTTCACACCTGATGTTTACTTTTTTTTAATGTTTATTTATTTTTGAGAGAGAGAGAGACAGACAGACGGAGTGCAAGTAGGGGAGGGGCAGAGGGAGAGGGAGACACACAGTCTGAAGCAAGCTCCAGGCTCTGAGCTGTCAGCACAGAGCCTGATGCAGGGCTCAAACTCAAGAACTATGAGATCATGACCTGAGCTGAAGTCGGACGCCTAACCGTCTGAGCCACCCAGGTGCCCCCACACCTGATTTTTAATACAAGATGTCTCTGTGGGTAAAATGAGGACCAGTGTTTAGAAGTTACTGAGTGGCATTTTGACTCCATATAAGGAAGACTTTGTGCCTTGTTGGAGCTGTCCCAAAGAGGAATGGCTGGCTTTGGTTGTGGGGAGTGCTTTTTTCTTAAGTTGTGCCAGCAGAAGCTTGACATACCCTTAAGAGGGATATTGCAGATAAAGCCTGATAGTTTGTAGTTCAGTAAATTATTAATCTATTAAGTGGATTAAATGAATATGCTGCATTTTTTTCTTTTTTTTTAATACCCAATGTTATTTTCTCCTTAGTTACTGTTGCCCCTAGATGTCGTCATCAACTTACATTTAAACAACCTAACTCTTCACCTTTAGAGAATTTGCTTTCATTATCACCCTCTCATTTAATCTACACTACAGTCCATTTATGGTGGATTTTTATTCAGGTTTGAAAGCTGAGGCCCAGAAAGGTAATATGTCCAATGTCATCCAAGTAGCAAGCAGCACAACTAAAAAGATATCACTCAGGTTTAAATTTCAGGTTAAGTTTATTGACTTTTTTCATGAGATTAATTGTACTCATTAAGAGAGGGATGGCAGTAGTAGGGAGTTTTCTCAGGTATCTCAGGTAGAATTGAGCGAACATATATGTAAATGGGTTTATACATACACATATTTTCTCTTAAACCCACACGTGATTGTACATGCATATAGACACACCTACTATAGTTTAGCAGAAAGAGGCCTGGGATGGAGACCAGAAGAGTTGGATTCTAGACTTGGTTCTGTACAACCTTGGATAATTTATGTCCATGCTCTGGACCTTGGTTTTTCCAACTGTAAAATGAGGGGGCTGGACTAGGCCCTCTTGAAAGTTCTGTCTAGCTGTTAGACTCCTGATTCTGTCACCAGAGTGCTGTGTACTCAATATCTACCACCCCAGCAGGGACCTTTCTAGCTACCCTGCCCATAGTTGACCAGCCAGCCTTTGCTCACATATATATCTCCAGGGTATTCATTCCCTCCACAGGCAACCCTTTCTACAGTGAGAATGTCTGAATATTAGAAGGCTTCACCTTCTCCTGTGTTGAAATCTTCCTGAAGTCCCATTGAAATGTCCTGCAGCTACCTCCCACTGTCCTCACAGGCTGTCACAGTCGCTGGAAAGGACCACAATGTGCCCCTTTTCTTTAAAGCCAGTAGTGTGTGAACCTGTGGAATTTTTAAATAGAGGCTGGCTCGCCTGCCCCTCCCACTCCCACCAGGCTTCCTCCGACACAGATTTTGTGGCTTCTAATTGCTACAGAAAATTCAGGGCACTTTAACAAATTCAGTTTAATTTTACTAACACTTGCTAAGGCTGTTTGTAATTGGGTCTCCCTCCTACTTATTCCACACTCTCTTGTTTGGCTATCAACAAGGAGACTTGGGGGTCAAGGCAAGACTCAGACATAGAGCTTTGTTCAGACATGTAAATCTGATGGTCAATAAACCGATTAGTCTAAAAGGCATCCTTGATGTAAGGATCAATGCCTTTGAAGGTGGTAGGGGCTCTCCAACTGAAAAAGATTTATGGTAGTACAGAAGGATTGAAGAGAGGGCTAAAACAGTTTTTATCTCACTAATGTGCAGACTCTATTTATTTTCCTGTTTGATGGACCCTAAAATTATAGTTAGGGACCTGAGAGAAAGAATAGGGCCTCATAAACAAAGCCTCTTTCATAAGGCAGAGCTGGGACTTCTAGTGATCTAATTCCCTTTTTTCTGTCACAGTATTGCCTTTAATGAAATGATGACATGAAGGCCAAAATGCCAGATGTCCAAGATTGGACTGCAGAGACCTATAACTCAGAAAGGAACCGCTGCCCAGGTCATGGGAAGCCCTGAACTCTGAGCCAGCTCTGCACTGATTCGCTGTGCGATTTCGGGAAGGTCGCTGCCCCCCTCTCAGCTCCAGATTCATTTGAAATGTAAAAAGTTGAATGCAAGTCTCTAATGTCCTGAAGGCATAGCATTCCAAAGTCCTAATCCTGTGACCTTCAGACTTAGGTAGAAGTCCATTCACAAGTGCCAGACCTCCAGTGAGGGAGCTGAGTCTAAGTTCATTTCAGGAAAATCAGTGAGGTTTTTTTGTTTTTTGTTTTTGTTTGTTTTTGCATCATCAAGCCCAATAGCTTCTTTTACTTAGATGCACAGAATAACAAATCCTAAATTTTGCCTTACCCAAGGTAGCTGAAGCTATAGCTCCAGGGGACTTTATAATCCTCAGTGGTACGGACAGGACTGTCAGTCAGTTGTAGAAAGTCCACTGCAGTGATTTTCTCATAAGTCTCACTGAAATACTCAGAGACTTAGAATATCAACACTAGAATGCCTTCTGATACTATCTAGTCCAAATGAGGGTATTCCTGGAGAGAAGAATTGACCTGACTCCCTGACAAAGCCCAGGATGGGAACCCAGGCAGTTTCTGCAGCCTCTTAACACAGGTGGAAACCTTGAGAACTATTGTAGTTGGAGGAAGGAGCACTGGGTCCTGAGTCCTGGCGAGCAGTTGCTCTGTCTCAGCCATCTGTCCGTCATCTCATCTGTGAAATGTCTGTGTTGGGGGCTTAATGATCTCTAGCTCTGCTTCTTCCTTCTCAAACTGTCTGGACAAATGAGCAAGGCCTTCTTCTGCAGCATCATCTTTTGGCTGCCAAGGGTACTCTGGCTGCTGATTTGTATTCTGAGTATATGTGTATCTCATTTCATAACATGAAGAAAGGGAAACATTTTCAGAAAAAGTTATTCTTAGACTTGGAAACCAAATTCTCCTGCAGACTCTTGGTGCTTTTTGATTTTCCTCAGAGAGATAACCTCAATACTTTGTAAGGTGGTTGATTGTCCTTGTGGCATAGAGGAATAGAGCAGCCTTCCCCTAGGGATAGAAATTCCAGAGCACATTCTTGAGGAACATAAAGGAAAGTTGCCAGTATTGTTGGCTTGTTAACTTGAAAGAATTGTGAAGTCATGGTATTTTAAACCATACAGTTTTAGAATCTTAGAATCCTGGAGTCTGTGTTCCAAGTTGGATCACACAATGGAAGTCATAGTTTAACCTCTCTATTGTAGTCTTTCAGACCAGTCTCTGCTTGCACACCACCAGGGCAGGAAGCTTACTAAGTGTTTCTCTATACAGTGAGAGAGAGAAAAGAATAATAGCTCACCTTTATGAAATGCTTTTAATGTGTCAGGCACTATTCTGAGGGCTTAGCAATTATTAATTAATGTATTTATCACAGCAACCCAATGAAATAGGTACTGTTGTCCCCATTTTACAGATGAGGAGACTGTTGTTTTCTACAGCTGTTAAATAGCAGGGCTGGGGTTCAGACCCAGGCAGTCAGTCTGGCTCCAGACTACTCATAACCGCTACTCTGTGCTGTATAGCTTTCAGAGACAGGTATCTTAGGATTCAAGGGTATCCTGCCCTTCTGCATAGAAAAGAGATGCTCTCCACTCTGGCAGGACTCCTCATAACCTTATTTTATTCCTTTAAATCAGATTGAGCAAGCTATCCCTGTAGAAGTCCAAATAATAAATACTGTAGGCTTTTCAGGCCATATGGTCTCTGTCATAACTACCGTTGTAGCAGGAAAGCAGCCATAGTTGAGAAGTAAATGAATGGACATGGCCGTTACAATAAAACTTTGCTTACCAGATAAGCTGCGATTACAAAAACTGTAGTTTTCAGGTTTTATGTATTCATTTATTTATTTAATTTTATGGTTTATTTTTTAGTAATCTCTACACCCAGCATGGGGCTCAAACCCATGACCCCAAGATCATGAGTCGCATGCTCTTCCGACTGAGCCAGCCAGGCGCCCCTATAGTTTGCCTGTTTTAAATGTTAATAGCGTGCATAAAAGATTCAGTGGTAAATTAAATTTGTGAATAGTCTCCTGCATATCCCTATCTTGGAGATTCATAGTTCATCCTGTCATTTTAAAACTTCTCAGGGTCATGGAATAAAAAACAAACCTATTTGTCTCTATTCTACGTTACTGCACTTTTTTTTTAAACAGTGATTAAAATCCTTCAGAATGCTATAGTTCATCGCACAGTCTTGGGACATGCCCATTTTGAGAACCCCCACTTTTGTTTTACAGATTAAAAAACCATGCCTCCAAGGTGAAGTGCCCCTCAGATGGCTCCTTGTAGATATCACAGACTTAGACTTCTGTCTGCCCCTGCAGTATCTGCTTCACCTGCCTTGACCACATATCATAATTAGTGCCACAATCTAGAAACTTGGAGGAATCTGCTCCAGACTTCTCTCAGCTGATTCGCACCTCCATGTCTAGTTTCTCTTTTTTCATAATGCTACCTTCTCCTGAATGTATTCTTTCCACTCCATCTTCATTGCTACTTATTTCCCAAATGTATTTGACCACAAAACCAGTTTCTCGTGGAATAAACTATGGATCTGCAGATGGAAAAGTAAATGACATGATTCCAGGGAAGAGGACAAGGATGCCTTTCGGTGGTGCCTTTTGTGGTGACCAAATAGCAGCGTTCATATCCTACTGAGTACTTCATCAGGGTCCGGGAGGTTGGGGGGGGGGGGGGGAGGGACGCCAGGCCAGTGCTGTGGATGGAGACAGATTTGTGACCTTACAGCAGCTTGCTTTTACTTGGGGATAGGGTAAAAGAGACCTAGGATCTTTAGAAAAATGGGATTTTAGTTCAGGAGGAGATCTTCATTCTTAGCCTTCTGATTTAACAAAATAGGAAACTAAAGCCCAGACACTTGATAATAGGCACACCAAATTGGAAAAAAAAAAAGCCTGAACTGAAGCCTTGGTCTGTTTTCTTCCAATAAAGCACTCCTCTCTGCTCTGCCCCCCAGTCCCTTCTTGCAGAATCAGCACCACGTTGCTGACAGTCCTTGGTGAGCATCTTGTAGGTTGAAAGACCTTACTTTGAGACAGGAGAAGGTCAGTGATGTACCAACCAGACTGAGCCTGGATGGGAAGCCCAGGGAAGAAGTATCAGCAACACCCCATTGGAGATCCAAAGCCAAGGTCTTCTGGCACTGTCCCTTCAACTTAGAAAGAAGGAGCAGTTTGTAAAAACACTTGCCCTTTCTGAGCCCGTTGTATAAAGTAAGAGAGTTAGGGGTCACTTGATGATCACTTGGTTTCCATAGAATCATTTCATTTTGTGTTCTGTGAGTACACAGTCTTGTTCCTGGGTGATTTATGTCTCAGCTTTTTCCTGTGGACATAGGATCTGACTCTATTTTCCAGAACAGTCAAAGGTAGCACAGTTTAATCGAGTCGCTGATTGTGAGCTCCCTGGGGCCTAGGTTTCAGGTTGATGTGAACTTTCATGACCCCTGACTTGAGGCAGAGGTGGTTCCCTCCAAGCCCCAGGAGTGGGGGGAAAGGCTGGCTCTGAATGGTGTTTTCTGTGGGCTTTTCACCTTAACCCTCTCAGGGAAGAAGGGGAATGTGGGAGAGAGAATTCCAAAAAGAGAGACACAAGGAGAGAAAAAGAATAAGGGGGAAAACAAAAGAGAAACAGCAGCAGAAGACACCTGGGCTGCTGAGTGAGGAGACAGAAAAGCAGGAAGACAGAGTGCAATAAAGGGCAAGTGGGTGGAGGGTCTCCTGTCTGTGTGTACGTGCCTGTCTCACAGCATGTAGACAGAATCCCAAACTGTCTGAGCTGCAAGGTCCCTTAGGAGATCATCTGGTTCCAGCCTCTTATTTTATATGTCATACCCCTGAGACCCAGAAAAATACAAGATGCCAGAATCACTTGTGTGCCCTGTGCGCCAGGACTGAGGGAGCTGCCTCTGGGGCCAAGGCTTTCTGGATGGAGCCCTGTTCATTGTTCTCATCTGTGTTTCCAGCCTGGAATCAGCCCATCCTTGTCTGGGGAGTCGTGACTGGGACCTGCTACCTTCTGACAATGTTCTGTCCACTAACTGGAAGTCTCTCTTATTGCCTTGGTACAGGATATACTGCAGGGACACCGTACAAGGTCCCACCGACCCAGAGTAATACTGCTCCACCCCCCTACTCCCCATCACCCAACCCCTATCAGACGGCCATGTATCCAATCAGAAGTGCCTACCCCCAGCAGAATCTGTATGCCCAGGTAGGTGCACGTGGAAGCCTGGGCCCACCACTTCTGCAGGTAAAGGAGTGACCAGCCTAGGAGGGTTGGGGGTGGGTGAGGAAGAGAGGGAAGGCAAGTTCATGGCTCTGGCCACTTGTCACTATTATATCATAGAAACGGTAGCCCTGTAGTCTACACACTCCCTCACCCCACCTCAGCCCCCCAGGGGTGATGCATGAAGCCATTGAGATGAATAGCGCCCAGAATGTCAAAGGAGCAGGGGCCCCTGGAAATCATCTAGCTCAATTCCTTCTTTTTTTTTTTCTGGAGAGAGAGAATGAGGGGGAGAGGGAAAGAGAATTTTAAGTAGGCTCCATGCCCAGTGTGGAGCTCAATACAGGGCTCAGTCTTACCACCATGAGACTATGACCTGAGCTGAAATCAAGAGTTGGATGTTTAACTGACTGAGCCACCCAGGCACCCCACTCAATTCCTTTTTATACAAGTGGGGAAGCTGAGACCCAGAGGAGAGTGAGTTGTCCAAGGTCACACAGGGAGCTGTTGGTTGAGTCAGGATGAGACCCCATGTGTCTTGGGCTTCTCTCCCTAACCTCCACACCTACCCTTCCTTGATAAAGTGTGTGAGCTGAACAGGGAGGAGATAAGTTCTCAGGCTCTGTCACCAGTTCCCTGTGTGACCATCAGTAAGTTATTTCTCTGAGTGCCTTAGTGTCCCCATCTGGGCTCTTTCAGCTAGAGAGAATGTGTGTACTCTGAGGGGATGGCTATGACAGGGACTATATGAGGCTCCAGCATACCACATGGCACATTTTTTCTGGGGTGACAGTTCTACATGAGGTTTTTAAGTAGTGAGGAGAACACTTTTTGATTTAAAGAACAGCTACATTGTAGAATAGAATGCAAAACTTTTAAAAGATAGAACAGTGGGCTGGAGATCGTTTTTCTGGTTTGTGGTAGGCTGCTTTGCACTATGTTTTCAGACCTCTGGGATTATAAACCCATATTCTGAGGCTCCTGTCATTAGTTAGTAGAGGCATTGGGAAAGCTCTGGAGTAAGATGACCCAGGGGGCTGTGTCTACTCCCCACAAAGGTCACCAGGCCTGTGGGCTGTGGCAGCAGGAAGCAGCCATGTGATCTAGGCAGTGGGAAGTCACCTAAGACAATGGTCTCCATCCTCACCTCTTTGCCTAAAGAGAAATAGTAAGAGACATCTGGGGAAATGCTCTGCATTTGTGACAGTCCCCAGTAGGTAAAACGGCAGTACTCGCACCAGTGTGATCGCCCCGCTGGTAATTCCTCATGTGCATGCACACACAGTGGTCTGGATTCACCAGCCCCATCCATATCCTCACTCACTGACTGTGGTCCCTGCCTTTACATTTTAGGCAGCTCATAGAAGCACACTGCAGTAAGATCCACCCATTTTAAAATGTCAGAATTCGGGCTGTTACCTATTAGATCACATAGCAACCCTAGGAGCAAAGCAGGACAGGGTTGGAGCCTTATTTTTCGTAATTCATAACAAAAAGCTGAGCCCGTTACTGCACAGTCCAGAGTCACATAGTAAGACAGACACAGAGTCCCAACTGGGGCCCAGACCTTGTATCTCTAGGTCCATGCTTATCTGGCCCTATCCTATAGGGTCTGGGAGGAACAGGCTCCCCCTCCCTTTTCCTCCTCCCCATGTCCTACCCCACATCTCCAAAAGCTTGTGTGACCTCGGCCTCTTTTCCCTCAGGGAGCCTACTACACACAGCCGGTGTATGCTGCCCAGCCCCACGTCATCCACCACACCACGGTTGTCCAGCCCAACAGCATTCCCTCCGCCATCTACCCAGCGCCTGTTGCTGCCCCCCGGACCAACGGTGTGGCCATGGGCATGGTGGCCGGCACCACCATGGCAATGTCAGCAGGTGAGGGCAGCATCTATGTCAGTGTCCATCCCCCTTCTCCAGAAACTCATGACAGACTGGAGAACACAGTCATGGAATTGAGTGTCCCATAGCATGAGAAATTCTGTTCTGGGGGTTTCTGGGAATTTTGTCCATAGGGATGAGAAAGATTTCACCGAGGAGGACATACTGAGCTAGACCTTAAAGGGTGAACAGAAGCTAACCAGAGAGATGGAAGAGGGGAGGGAGGGCAGTCCAGGTGGAAAGAACATGAGCATAACACGTTCACAGAATGGAAATGGTCCAAGGCCCTTAGAAAAAAGGGGCATGGAGTTGGAAGAGCAGCTGGAGTAGTCAGCAAAGTAAAGTGGGGAGCTAGCAAAGGGGTTCAAGCAGAGGAGAGATGGTTTTTGTTTAAACGTTCTCGGCTGCAGGGTGGAGGCACAGTTATGTAGGAGAGGCTGGAAGCAGGTAGGTCGGTGGGGAGGCTGTCATTTAGAGGAAAGATGATGGCACTAATACTCTGGTAGCAGCAGGGTTCTAGAAGGGAGTGCACGGGGCTAATGTTATTGAGCAGGCAGAAGCTTAAGCCCCTGTCCAATAATTAATTGTAAGGCATGAGGGAACCCTTTTCCATTTCTGGCTTACTCCAGAAATCACATCAGAGCCCTGCCCTTCAGGAACCCTGAGGATAGGGATGGAGACGACACCGGGAGAGTAAGTTTAGGGAAGTCTCTGGATGTGCAGACATTCAAAAGAAGAGCGTGAGATGACAAGAGGGTTGTGGATAACTTTTAGAGACCCAACTTTTAAAGAATCATTTGAGGGAAGAGAGTACAAGGGGTCTAGTGGGCAGCGGGTGAGAATTGGGATTTTATGTGGCCCCCTAATGTAAGGGGTTGTTGAGGCCTCATTCCCTAAATCAGGTTAGCAAGCTATCGAATATCTGCTTGGTGCCAGCCTTCGTTCTGGTCCTGGGGACCAGTTACTGATAGATCAGACCAGAGCCCTGCCTTTAGGAACAGCAGGGCCCATGGGAAATACAACCATATAAACCAACAATTTCCACTCGGTAGATTACAAAAAGCATACAAAGAAGAGTAGAAGGAGGCCACTGAAGATGAGTGATTGACTGTCTTGGCGTATCAGCAAAATTTTCCCTAACGAGATGAAGCCTGGCAAGGTGGGAGGGGCAGGAAGTTCATGAGCAGGTGGGGGGCCCAGGTTGGGGAGCAGTTGTGTGAAAGACCATGGCTTCATCTTCTTCATCCCAATACCCTGGGACAGCCTCACTGGGTTTACTCTTCTCTCTGGATGCTCAGGTACCCTGCTGACTGCACCCCAGCACACTGCGATTGGGGCACACCCTGTGTCCATGCCAACATACAGGGCCCAAGGGACCCCTGCGTACAGCTATGTGCCCCCGCACTGGTAAAGCCTGCAGCCCATCCAAGTGAGTGGGGCCTGGGCTGGGAGAGGTAGGAGGATGACCAAATACCAGAACCGCCCCTAGCAAAGCACAGGTGTTGGTAGGAGCCAGTGACAGTTACCAGTTGCTTTCCTGCTCTGAGTTCAGTAATATTACCCTTAGTGATAGCTGTCACTTTCCATATGTTCTAGATACTCTACGTATGTTATCTCATAATCCTTAGAGCAGCTCTGTGAAATGAGGATTATTAGTTCTGTTTTACTGATAAATGCATAGTTCAACATCACTTAACCAGTAAGAATTAAGCTGGAACTTGAACTCCAGCCCTCTAGTGCTAAATTCTGTGCTCTTTACCTACAGTCTCTAGACTTCCTTTAACTCTGGTCCTCATTCTTCAGATGCAATCTTAGCTTAATCAGATGTTGGTGATGATAGTGGGGGAGGGGGGCGGCTGGAGACCTTGGGCCAACATCCCCCCCCCCCCACCAGCTTCCTTACTGCCCTCGACTGCTCCTGAGGGACATCAACTTTTAATAACTCTGCCCTACCTCCTGATCTCCCCTACCCTCCACGTCTTCCAGGAGCTCTCGGTACTGGACAGGAAGCAGGCAGCTCCACTAGGGAGGCACAGAGGGCTCCATTTAGGGCTCCCACAGTGAGGGGAGGGGATCCAGTGGCTTCCTGAAATGGCCTGACAGGAATATCATGGTCACTAATGGCTCTCCTCTTCCTTCCTCAGATCTGGAGTCACACATTGTATGCAACTACTCAAGTCTTACACAGGTGCTGGAGCAGTTCCCTAGCAGCACCACCTCTATTTGCAAGAAGAGACAACGGAAGTGCAAGGGTCACTTTATGCATCTTTAACGGTTTTGGTTTTTATTTTTGGTTTTTGTAAAAGCTGCTTTTTCTAATCTCCTGCCTCTCCCCAATGTCTCCTTCTTAGCAGCTACCCTTCCAGCTCTGTCCCCTCCTCCTGACCAAGCACATCCTCTCTGCTCTTCTCTCCTTCCCCAAGCATCCAGTCCCCGGGGATCCTAGTTTAGTGGCAGAGAGCAGGGTTTATTGCAATGGTTCAGCTGAAGGTGTGATTTCCTTTGAAGAGCGTAACACTTGTGGCCCTTGGGTCTAGGGTAGGAACTCAAAGCTGTTGAGCAGGTTACATCTCTGGGAGATTGTTCTTTATTTTTCCGGAGCAAGATTAGTTTAGGACGTTACTATGTCCTGACACAAAGGAAATGTCTTCTGAGAACCATCGCAACAGACCGAGAACAGGACCACCTGAATTAGGTAGGAGTGTTCATAGCAGCTTAATACCCCAGGTGAGAACCTGGGGAAACCAGATTCTTTCTTTGGGAGAACTTGAGGGAGGGTGGGGGGAGGGAGGGCACTGGGGGAAGGAAGAGGGGAGAGAGGTGCTTGCCTGCTGGCTTTGATTTGTAAGGTCTCTCGCCAAATTGTCTGGGCCTGGACCTTCTGATTTGCACAGTGTTGTTAACTGACCTGGCACTTCCTCAAAATGTAATTTTGACCTCAGTCCTGCCAAGCAGCTGCAGGGTGATGGTATCCCAGCCTCCCAAAGCCTTGGAAGGCCAGATGCCCTATGTAATCCAGACCTTGGCCCTTGAGCCCACAGGGACCCACTCTGATGAGATGCTTCCTCCTGATTAGAGTGGGAACCTATGGCATTTCTCTCCCTTCCCTCTGCCCTTCCCAGTGCCAGGGCTCACCAGCCTGTCCGTGGGGCTCTTGGTTATCTTGTGCCATTCACGGCCAAAGTGAAGGAACCACATTCCAGGTGGGTGCTGGCAGCTCTGAAGGTCAGGATAGTGAAGGAAAAGCAATAGCAATAAACATTTCATAGACTCATGGAACTGACGGGACCTTAGCAATCATCTCATCCATTCCCCTGTTTGATAGATGAGGAAGCTGAGGCTCAGAGAAGATGAAAGAACTTCCCTAGATCTTGCAGTAAATTAGCATTAAATGCAGGCTTCCTACCTAGGGGCATGTTATCCACAAAAATTTAACTAGGGATGGATTGGCTTGGTTTTGTAGAAATTAAGTCAGCAGCACTCACACCCGGTGAACTCTGGAACAGTCTCTGGGCTCTTGTTTCTGCTCTTTTTCTCCATCAATTCCAAAGCGGGGTTAAAGACTGGGCAGAGGTCCCATGGGGGCAAATGGCAGGAACAGAAATTGCAAATGAAGAAATAGCATTTGGAAATTCTGTGAAGACATCTAGAACTTTCGTTCTATACCTGACTCCAGCCCTACGAGAAGGAGAAAGCGGGCTGGCTGAAAGGAGGATCTATGCTTTTAGGACAAAAGCCCCTCCTCCTGAAAAGAGAAGGGGACAAGGATGAGGCCCAGGAGGCATGGGAGAAGAGGAACCCCCAAGTCAGGAGTCCAGGCTAGTCTCAGCCAGGAGCCCAGGTTGCCCAGCATTGTCCCCTGCACCCAGCTTTTGGCTGAGCCAGCAGCTCCTGTAGGGGTGGGGGTGCAGGAACATTTTACTGTACAAAATGGGATCATTGATAACATTTGGGACTTTTAAACAACCCTTTTCATTTTAAATTCACATGCACTTGGACATACCCTTACCCCTACCTCCCATGTCTCCCTTAAAGGAGGAAGAAATCAGGAAACTCTTGAGCCAGAAGGACCTCAGAGGTTGTCTGGCATTCCCAGGAGGGCAAAGCCCATCAGCATCCAACCCAGAGCCAGGAGTTGGGGGACCCACCTTCTTGGCTTTCCAGGGAACTGCAGGACCAGTAAGGAGAAACCTAGCTGTTCTAAATGGTCTGTTCTAGAGTGCTGATGGGGTTTCATTTTAAAACAACAAAGTTTTCCAGTGTTAATCCATTTTTTGCAGACACCTCCTCCTGCTCTCTGGTTTTGTAAGGGTGGGTGAAGGTTGTTCTAGATTATGTCATATGTTTGTGGAAAATGCCAAAATAATACTAATGATAATAATAGGAAACCTTTGCATTTGCCAGGTGCTTCATAGATTTCAGAGCACTTCACAGCCTTTAATTTACTGGCCCTGAGAGAGAGAGAGACGGGGTTAGAGTTATTACACCCATCTAACAAATGAGGAAACTGATTGTAGAAGAAAAGGGAGCTTGCCAAGGTGAGCAGAATGCTAGCTAGTATCCTAATAGGTTTCCATGTACCCTGCTACCTCTAGGTGGGCTGGGTAGAACCACAGAGAGGAAGTAAAAAGGGGGAGACCTAGGAATGGCCCTGTTGCTTTTGTTCTTTCTATGCCAGTAAGTAAAAACTAACATCTAGTACCTCACAGTTCACAAAGCAGTTTCACATCCATCATGTGGCTTAACCCTGTGAAATAGATTATTCCTCCTATTTGATCCATGAGGAAACTGAGACTTGGGAAAGCAAAGTGATTTGCTCATAAGTGGCAGAGCCACTTGAATCCCAGTTTGTCTGCCTTCCCTCCAGTCTGACTGCACATACAGGCTTGAGGACTAAAGCATCTATGCTCTGCACCCTTTCTTTGCCCTAGTATGTAATTCCAGATCAAAGACAGGCCCCAAGGCAAAAACAAGGTGCAGAAAGGCTGTGGTCTGGAAGAGCCCCAAGTCCAGCACCCTCTTTTCAGTGTGCATGGTGGAGCCCCAGTTCTGCTGGCCTCCCCCTCTTGCTTTGACGGAGATCCACAAGCCTGGCCAAGCTTGGGGAGTCATCGCAAAGGGAACAAGTCCAGGAGAGCAGGGGTAGTAGTAGTGTGCCTCTGGCAGAATGAACATTCGTAGCGGGATCATAGGCATCTCTTGGGAGGCATCTAAAGATACTGGGTAGCCCATTGGTAAAGCTGGACAGAAGGTCAGAGCTGGAAGGGCCCTGTCATTGTTAGGAAGGCCAGCAAGCCAGAGAGGACAAGGAGTGTGCCCACATGACATAGTGAGCTACAGTGCTGGCACCAGCATGCAGACACCTCCACTCCAGTGCCTGCCCCCAGTACCACAAGCTTGGTGGCCAGGGTTAGGGGTACAGGTGGTTTTAGTCACCAGCCAACCCTCTTGGCTTCCCCAACTTGTACCTGACTCCCTTTCCTCATTAGCCTGGGGCCCAGGAATCTGGAGTCTGGAGTGCCCCCCAGTGGTGAGAGCCTGAAACATAACTTTTCTGCCACTTGTGAAAACATTTTTTTCCTCACGAGACGGGACAGTTGCTGTGGCTCTTCTCTCTTGGCAATGACCCTAAAGTGTATATCCCCTTATCTAAATATCGAACAAGGACACACAAACCTATCCACATGTTTTTTTAATGTACAAAGTGCTTTGACATTCATTGATTGCCAAATCCTCATTTTATAGATGGAAAAACTGAAGTCTTAAAAGGCTTAGGAGACTTGGGGCACGTGGCTGGCTCAGTTGGTAGAGCATGTGACTCTTGATCTCGGTTGTGAGTTCAAGCCCTGTGCTGGGCCTAGAGCTTACTTTAAAAAAAAAAAAAAAATGGCTGAAGAGATTTGCCAAAAGTCATACAGTTAAGAGAAAGAGCTGAGATTTGAACTCTTCAAATCCTCTGCTCTTTCTGCTGGCACCTGCTGGAT
This sequence comes from Lynx rufus, assembly GCF_022079265.1. Taxonomy (NCBI): domain Eukaryota; kingdom Metazoa; phylum Chordata; class Mammalia; order Carnivora; family Felidae; genus Lynx; species Lynx rufus. The sequence goes on from NW_025814897.1 coordinate 58,656,796, forward strand.
CTCAGTGGCAGGCATTAAGAAGGGGTGGGCTGCTACCTGTTCCAAACAGAGGAAGATTCCAAAAGACCTGGGGAGCTCAGTCTTCCCAATTGAGATTTTTTATGAGGGGCCCCGAGGACCCTGGCAGCACCAGGAGGATGAAAATTGGCAACAGAAGGCCTAACCTGAACATAACACTTTGGGGTCATGATGCCGAGAGCTGAAGACACATTCAAGGGCAGCCCCCAGGTTTCTGTCCATTGAAAGACCCGTGTCCCAGGGAAGCCTGCATACCCCTTGCTTTCTGACCCCGGAGGGCCTGCCCACTGTCCAAACGCAGTGAGTCAACACTCCCAGGGGACCTGATGTAGCCTTGAATGGCCAAAAGCACATGCCTTCAATCCCTGGGCTTGCTTTTCCCATGGGTGAGAATCAGGACCAAGAGAGACACTGTATAGTTCCAAGTTTGAGGTTTACCAATCTCAGCTGGAATGCTCCTTTGGAGGGGCTTACTCTGTTCTGAGTGGCATTCAGAAATGAATCACATGGAGCATAAAAGGCAGGCAGGCCCTTAGTCACCAAGTTCTGGCGTCCTTGTGTAGACAAGATTTAGCCAAGAGCCCCAGTGAGGCCCTGGCTGAGCCAAGCCCGGAGCCCTGCATATCAGATTCCTTGGGTCTGCCTCATGGCCAGAGAAGGAAGGCCTAGAGGACATGGATCTTGGTCTTTGTGTGGTCTTGGTTATAGCACTCTGGCTGGATTAATCATTTAGGTATCACCATGGCATTTCTTAGTTGCATTTGAGTGAAGATAAATGGAAGCCCTGTTTTTCCACTCTCTGTTCTACCACATCACTACAGAGTGTGCGGTCCCCAGCTGCTTGCCAAGCTTCAGAGTCCAGAGAGGGGCAGGTTAGGCAGTGGAGTGAGCAGGTAGGAGGCAGGTTCCGTGCAGGGGCACAGCCCCAGGGGAATCCAGGCCCAGCCCAACAGCAGAGGAAGCTCAACCAGGCTAACATTGAATTCCATTCCTGAGCCTCAGAGATCAAGTTTCCATGGGCATGCCAGGTTGGCTGCAGGGTTTGTCCTTTACCTGTGTTCCCTTCTCCTAGAAAACTTGTTTCTGAAGTTATGTATTACATGGTTCCAGGGCCCAGCCTTCACAATTCCTGCCTGGCAGGCCAGCTTCAACATTCCATAGCCAACTTTGCCTGAGCCAGACTTGGGCCCTGTTCCCTCAGTTTCTCCAATGGTTATTTTCTATCTTGCATGCTGTTGAGTCCAACCCAGTGGCCAAGTGAGGAACACAGGAGTTGGGACTGGCTGCCACAAAACCAGAAAGGGTAACTAGAGCTCTTGCTTCCCTGCGGCTGCATCCATAGTCCCTGGGCATTCATGCTGTGGCGGTGAGGCCCTGGACCCATTGCAGCTCCTGGCAGAGTGGGTACTCTCCTTCCTGAAGAGAACCTATAGAACAGCTTTGCAGATAAGTACCAGCCCATAGGAGTCAAATGGGTGAAATCCTCTTTGGGCCTGACCCCAGCAAGACCAGCATCTCAAGGCTCTAGCCTTCCTCCTCATGCCTGTGAGTCAGGAAAAGAGTGGGATTGCCCACAGACCACCTTCTCAAGTCAGCCAGATCGTGTGGATCTATGGTGGGACTCAAGCTCCTCCTTACCCCAAGGGGAGGTAAGGCCAGGCCTCTAGCAACTTGGAGTTGTCTATAATGACCTTTAAAGGCCCAAGGGTCTATCTCCTGACTAAAGGCATTGCATCCCTATATCATATCACGTGACAGAGAAACCTGTTCTCGTGGCATGTAACATCCCTGTGAGAGCATTGTATATGATTTTGTATTTTTTAATTCATTTTAATCTACAGGTTGGAATCTAATTTTTAAATTTTATTGGAACTCACATTTTAAAAAGAAAAGCATTTAAAATAATAATAATAAACCTTTGACCGGTGTCTTCCAAGTAGTTTGATCAAAGAACTTATCAGTGTTTTCAAAACACAGCCTGGAGTGTAAAGATTGGAAAGCCCCGTGGCCTCGCCTTGTGTGTATGAAGTGTAAATCTGGTTTTGTTTTGTTGTTTTGGATTCTTTTGGGTTTTTGTTTCATTTTGTTTTGAAGATCAGATAGTGATCACTCTGAAAGATTGAAGCCAAGAATTTGTAACTATGATATTTACTGTAAGCTGTAGAACATTCAATAACTATTAAAAGAAAAAAAAGTTTCCAAAAAAAAAAAAAAAGTCCGGGGTGACCAGACTGGTGGTTCTTGGGGCAGGGAGACACCACCTCTTAGGCCAGTGAGTCCCCTGGGTTGCTCCTGCAAGCTGATGCTAACCTTGTTTTCACCAGTCAGGTAATGACTATGCTGCATCTCCCCTCAGGCATAGCAGGGCTTCCTTGGGATTCAGTTGAGGGGTCTGGGAAGTGACCATCAGCACCTGGACTAATTGAGGTGTGTGATACACGGCCAGGAGGTCATAAATGATGAAGGCTGCCATCTTCCAAGGCTCACCGTGTGGCCAGCGCTGTGCTTTATGTTTGCTAGTTCTCAAAATCCTCACAGCAGGATGGGAGGCGAGCCCTATTTATTAACCCTGCCCTCAAGACAGGGCAGCCAAGGAGGGTAAGTACCTTGGCCAAGGTCACAGAGCTGTGAGATTCAGAGTCGGAGCTCACACCTGGCCAGGCCCCACATTCTCCTGCCCACCCCAGAGGAGGCAGTGTCTGTGTTTGCTTAAAGGGAGAGTTTGTCAGCTGGGAAACCAAGGGAAGAAGGAGCTTACAGGTTTGTAGTCACAGAAGGACAGTCGAGGGAGGTTATGTGGTCTCCACCCAAATGGTCAACTACTGTCCATTTTCCATCCTAAATCTCTGCCTCCTCCTCCCTCTGGGCAAAGCCACAGCCCTAGTCCAGGCCCAGGCTTCTTTCCCTGGTCATTGTAGCCACCATTGCCTCCCAGGGCCTGGCCCCCAAATCCTGATGCTCCTATAGCCTGTCAAGTATTTCAGCCTCCTCAACTAGAGAAAAAACTGAGGCCCCAAGAGGCTCACTGACCTGGCTCACACTAGAGCTGTAATTGGACTTCAGGATAGACTCCTAACTCTCCAGCCCTTGCTACCAACCCATGCCCTGTGCCTCTGCAGCATGCTCCCCAGTTTCCCTCCTGTCCTCACCTCACAGGAGACTCCTTCTCCCTCCCTTGCGGTGGAAAGCTCTTATCATGTGTGGGAGCTGAGGGCACCTCTGGCCACAGACTTTGTTGGGCTGTGTCACAGCAGTTTCGCCAGAGCAGGAAAGGGATTTTCCAGGGACTCAGCTCCAGGTCACAATGGCAGGGCTGAGGACCAGGAGCAGACAGGGAGGTGGAGATCTGGGCCCCATACTCACAATTCTGGTCCTTGGGGTGAGGGGTGGACTAAGGAAAGGTGAGACTCAGAACTTCCCTCAGCCCAGCGCCCCAGTCTGTCCTCTGGCTCCCAGGGCTGCCAAGATTCAGAGGGACAAGCCAGGAAAACTTTCAGATGAGGGTGGGGGCCCTGAAGGCCAAGGGCATTGGATATACCCGTACCTGATCCCTCAGCAATGCATCCCATCCTTTAAGGGACAGGTGAAGAAATTTAGGCCAGAGTCATACTTTGACCTTCCAGCAAGCAGAAAATGGGGTGCCGGGGTGGGGGTGGCAGGCAGTGCTGGAGAAGAGCTGTGCTTATTACCCCAGGGCCCAGCACCAAGGTGAGGGTTATCTCTTACCTGGCCTGGGAAGCCAGACCCAGCCTCAGTCTCCACAGCAAGAGGGCGTTTAGAGTCCCCAGTCCAGCCTCCCCCTGGAAAAGGAGGCTGGAGAGTAGGAGGGACCCAACTCCCACCCCATCTCTTGCTTTCTCATCATCTTAGTGTGTCATCCAAGTCCTGGGTGAAGTGGGGTTGGTTGGCTCAGGGGACAGCCAAGTTTGAGAAGCCAAACCTTGACATGCAGCTAAGAGTTGGCAAATAGGGACACCAAGAGGACCCTGGTAGTCCAAGGGAACATTTCCTTGGGAGCACGGATGATGTCCACTAGGCCCCTACAATGAACAACCTGTTTTAGACTTTGGCAACCCATGGTGCTCCAGAAAATTCCTCCTGATGTACAGCCTGTCTCTTTCCCTCCTCTCTCCTAGAACAGGGAAAGCTTTGTTTCCTAGGCCCTAGGAAGTCCCCTCCCTTTCCTACACACCTCAGAAGCCTCAGAAAGAGAAGCCTGTGCCCTGGAGAGGCAAGAAAGAGGCAGGGAGAGATCAAATCTCAAGGCATGTCTGCCCAGCTTCTCTGGGCAGGAGTTTTCTGTGCTGCTAACTGGGCCAAAGGTCCATGGCTTCTGCACAGGAGAAAGGCCTCTGCCCACAGACAAGATGGTGATCTCACTTTGCCATCCTGCTGTGGCCCCAGCCTTAGGGAGCCCTGGCCGGGTTGGGCAGGGGTCTGGGAGTAGGAGTAGTGGCACCTGTGGCCTCAGGGGAGCAGCAAGAGCAAACATGAGCTGGGCCTTCTGGAGTCCCATCCTGACCAGCCGCCTTTATCCAGCAGGTCTGGGGCTCCCACAGGCTGTCCCTTTCCACACCTCCCCAGACTCCACCAAACATCAGTATCTGCTTCTTCAGCCTCTCTTTGGGACTCTCCCATTAGCATTTAAACGAGTCCCCTTCTTCCACCTTTAAAAAATATACCAATACCCAGAGAGCCCAGAATTAAAAACCTTACCTCCCTGGGGCCTAAGTCCCCACCAGGTATCGCCTGTCACAATCTGGCTTCTGTGGGGAGCTCAATCCAATCAGACCTCGTCCTGTTCTCACCATGTCCACGAACCAAGGACTGCTGCAGTCCTGGCCTTGTGGACCATCCTGCCCCTCACTCCCTTTCCCTCACTTGCAGGACACTGCAGTCTCCTGGTCTCCTTCCCACCTCCTTGGCAGCGCCTCTGGGGCAGCCCAAGAGTCTGCCCTGAGCCCTCTCTCCTGGTCCAGTCCTGGTGCAAATGCCTACTTGAGTGCTTCTAAATATTCCTGTAGCCCAGGTCGGTCTCTCGACCACTTCCGGCCTTCACATTCCAGACACCCAGGGGGCTGTATCACAGTTGTCTCCTGGGCTGCTCCTCCGGTTTCCCCACTCAGCTGGCCCTAATCTGTTGACCCACATCTTGTTACCAAGTCCTAGCAGTTCCATCTTAGGACTCTTAGATCCTGCCCCCACATCCTGGCTTCCACCACCTCTTGCCTGGACAGCTGCAACAGTTTCCATGCAGAATTCCTGCTCCACCCTCCACGCTGTGACCAAGAGCAAGCTGACCAGCTCCCCTTCCTAAATGCCTTAGAGGTTCCTTGGCATCTCTGGCAGAAGACTGATGGCTTCCAAGAGCACGTGTAGCTGTCTTCTGCCCACACCCAATCCAGTCTCCACACCTGGCACCTTCAACTTCCAGCTTCTCCAGTTCCTCGTAGTTCCCCTGGGCCTTTGCACATGCTGTTCTCTCTCTGCAGACCACGTTTCCCTTTCCCACGTTCGCCAGCTCCCAACAGGTCAGTCTGACCCCATCCATCTCCCAGGCTCCACTTCCTCTAGAGCTGTGCTGTCCAAGATAGGAGCCACTAGCCGCATGTGGCTATTGAGCCCTTGAATATGCTAGTTCTTATTAAGATGTGCTTTAAGTGTAAAATACCAGATTTCAAAACAAAAAAATTAGTGGTTCATGCATAATTTTTATACTGACTTTATACTGAAATGAAAATAGTTATACTGGCTTAAATACATTATTGATACTAAGCTTATCTTTTTCTTCCTTTTAAAAATGCGGCTATTAGAAAATTTTAAATTACATATGTGGTACATACTATATATATCTATTGGACAGCACTACCTCTAGGGGCTTCAGTGAGAACCTGATGAAGTGAGGGGCCTCCTCCAGCCCCACTTCACCCGCTGTCCCCATGCCTACCTGCCACAGAGCCAACACTGCGAGGGGAGGGATGGCCTGTCCCACACACAGTACCTGACACACAGCTATTTGGTGAATGGCCAGATGACCTGGGAAGAGACACAGGGAAAGAAACTCCTCATGACACGACTTTCCCACCTTTTATTATCCAATAAATGGATGGGAATAGAGACAAAGACAGGACAACAGCAAAGTTTCAATAAATAAGAGAAACAGGGATGGCAGTGGGGCCCATGCCTGCACGACCCCACATAAATAACCAGGTTGCTGAGCCAGAGTGGACATAGGAACTGGGCTGGGCAGTCGCCCGCACTGCCCAGGCTGGGGGACAGACACCAACACCACAGGGACACACAAACCACTGAGGCCAGGGGCACCTTACCAGCCCCTCACCCACGTCTCTCCCCAAAAGCTCCTGAGATCTTGGGGTGGCTATGCAGGCTGGCACCTTGTACTACAGCCCTGCCCAGGTCAAGACTGTGGTACCAATTTCAATAAAAACAGCAGGGTGGGGAGCAGATACATGCATTAAGCCCCTTCTTATAGACAGAGCCAGGGATGGGCCGCCCCATGAGGGCCTGAAGGCAGAGGCCTTAGAAGCCGCAAAAATGGGGCCAGATAAAGCTACTAATGGGAGGGGTGGCAAGGAGTCAGGCTCTCCCCTCACATGACCCGGGCCAGAACCTGCCAAGTAACTGGAGAAGCCCTGAGCCCTGAGATGCCTTTCTTTTCCCACTTCATGGTCAGAAGAATTATAACCAGGTGATGGCCAGGGACTTGCCCATGGTTAGAGCCTGGGAACTCAAGTTTCCAGCCCATGGCTTTTTGGTGCTCCTTCCCTTTACAGGGCCCACTAGAAGAGGCGGGAGAGGTCCGTACTAGGGCCCCGTACAGAGGCAAGGGCAGCTAATTACCAAGGTGTGGGGCCAGGAGCGCCAGGCAGAGGGCCCCTCCCCACCAGGCCAAGGCCTTGCCACTTAGTGGTACAGAGGATCCTGCAGGGTCCCAGGATCTGGCCAGGCTAGGGCACAGGGCATCCTTCAGAGAAAAAACTGGGTGGCAGGGACAGGGGAGGGGCTCTCAACCTGCTCCTGCACTCAGCACCCGCCAGCTGGCCTGCCTCCTCACTGGGGCGGACGCTCCCACCTCCAGGCCTTGGCCTTTGCTGTTCTGTCTGCTGGGCCATTGCTTCTTGGTCCTCACACGCCCAGCTGCAGCTCTACCTCCTCCAGGAAGCCTTCGGAACCTCCCAGGGCAGGGCTGCCATGTTCTCAGATGAGATAGACCATCAGATGACCAGGTTGCTCTCATTTAGCCGGACCACATAGCGGTTCTCCTGGGAGACAAGGTGAGGGGTCAGAGTGGAGTCGGGGGCTTCTGTACTCCCTGCCCAGGGCCCCCTGGACCTCCACCCGCGCCCTATTTGCAGTCAGGGTCGGCCCAGGTGCCAACTGACACTTTCCCCTCTAGCCCTCACCTCAGCCTTGTTCTCTGCTGGGGGCTTCAGCCACTTAGTATGGCTTCCGCCACTTCCCAGCAGTGCCTGCTGCTCAGTGGGGAGGCCAGGTTGTGGGGAGCCAGGGAGAGCACCCCCTGAGGGCCCAGCCTCTGTGACAGTTTTCACTTCAGAGGCCGCTGAACTTGACCGTTGCTCAGGAATTCGGGCCACTCGGAACCTGTGGTGGTGGAGTGAGGAGTGGTGGTGTGATGATTCCATTAAAGACAGAACCACGGGTCTAGAAAGGGCAACACCCGCCAGGATCCCACACCAAGTTCATGGATCGGAGTCTGAGCCCTTCCTATGCCCTCCCACCCACAGATGAGCTCCCAACCACTCTCAACCCTAGGCTGTAGGTAAACAGTCCTTTGGCCTGAGGGGCCCAAGGTGTGTTGGAGGCCGGGACCCTGCTCTGGCGCCCAAGGGCTCGTGTGAGACACAGCATAGCTGGAAGACCTGACTTCTCTCTGACAACCCTCCTTCTGCCCAGAGAGGCATACTGAGGCCAGAGAGGGACCAGTCACCAAGCAGGATGTTTAGGGCTCAAATGGGGCCCTGTCTCTCCCACCCTGGCTGTAATGTCTCTCCCCGACCCTCCAGTATCTATGCCCACCTCACCTGCCCACAGACAAGATGGTGATCTCGCCCTGGCGTCCTGCCTTGGCCCCAGCCTTGGGAGCCCTGGCCGGGTTGGGCAGGAGTCTGGGAGTAGGAGTAGTGGCAGCTGCGGCCTCAGGGGACAGCAGCACCTCAGGCCACTTCTTCTGGCTGCAGCGGGAGCAGCAGGGGCCAGAGAGTGAAGCCAGGCCCTGCACGGTGTGGAGGTGATGACGATGTGGGCAGACGTGTGGCATGCTGGGGGGACCCGGCGGCAGCCTACAGCGGGCACAGGGGGAAGTGGTCACTAGGGCAGGCCAGCACCAGCGGGTCCCAGGAGGTAATAAAGGGGAATCGTGAACATGAAAGGGAACATACCCAAGTGGTGAATTCCCAAGGAGGCAGGCTGATTATCTGTGGGTTTGGATCGCCTGCCCACTCACCTGGGTACGGGCCTGTGGCTGGTCTGCACCAGCTGTTTGCTGTGATACTCCTTCAGCAGCTCCTCCAGGGCCGCGGCATTCTCTGTTGGGCAGCTGTGGTCAGAACCCAGCTCTGGGCCACAAAGGGGTGCTCCCCGTGCACCCACACCCCACCCCACCCCAGGCCTCGTGCCTTTTCCTCCACCCCTCAGCCACACTGATGAGAGAGGGCCAGGCTGGCCCCAGGTGTCTCAGTGGGAGGGGTGGAGCAGAGAGGAGACCATCCTCTCCCCAGCATGGGGATGGGGTCAGACCTCCCCTCACCTTTCTTCTCGGTGATCAGGCGTACTAGGACCCCAATGGTGTCCTCATTGGCGTCCTCAGCCCGGTAGGCGGGGTTGATCCCTGTGGAAGAAAAGCAACAGCCATGGTCCTGGGGAAGTGGAGGGTTGATTGGGGGGGGGGGGGGGCGGGCAGTGCTCCAGACTTGACTCCAGATTTAACAGCTATGCCAAGATGTGGCAGCAGAGGGCACCGCAGGCCTTCCTGTGAGTTGTGCTGCAAGCCTGGGTGTTGATGCAGTGGTGGCACTCCAGGCCTCAGCTTAGGCTCTGCAAGCTTATTATCACTGCTCCCTGCAATTGGAGGGTGAGGGGGGCCACCCCTTCTGGGGCCTATCATCTCCCCTGCACAGCCTCAGGTAGCTGTGGGCTGTCTCCCTGCCCAGAACCCTGGACAGTTCTCAGGCACACTCTGCCATTCCGGGCTTATCACACTTCCCCACACACCACCCTGTCCATATGTCTAACTGAGGGCCCTCAGGGCCCAAACCTCAAGAGTGTGAGAACAGGCCACGTAATCAATCCTGGGCCAGTGGCAAACAGCTCCTAGGACTTGCACCCAGGCAGCAGCCAGCAGCTGAAGGAGAACCTAGGCTAGGAGAAAACAAGTGCAGTCCCAGACAAAATGGCCTGAGCTGCCATCTTCCTGCCTGCCTAAAGCCCCTGTGCACTTCCTGTCCCTGCCAGCCTGCAGCGTCAGGAGCTGGGAAGGGCTCTGGCCGGTCCCGGGCAGCCTGTGGCACAGGAATGGGAAGCACCGGTTCGATCTTAACTTGGCCGCAAGGCTCTGTGGGCAGTGTGTGTGCATGGGGGTCCTGCCCTATTGGCCTTCAAGGGACGGTGCAGGGAAGAGAAAAGGGGCCCAGGACCTGGGGATGGGGGGAACACATCTCTCCCTCTGGTTCCAGGACTCCTAACTCAAACCATGGCCTGGAGCTGAAACCTGAGCCCCTCGTGGGGTCTGCCAAGGACAGCTGCCCTGCCAGCCACTCAGGTCAGAGGTCAACCTGAGAAGGCAGTCCGACCCTTGAACCATATACATACAACTGCAGTCCCCAAAGAGTTCAGATCCCTACAGCCGGACAGGGCCTCACCCAGGACCAGAATCCCACTGAAGCCACTTGCCCTCTACTCTGCCCCCGTCACCACCTCAGGCCACTTCACCTTTCCTTCCACTCTGTCACTTCGCGCGGTCTCCTCTGCAGCCGCACGCACACCTCCAGGAAGCCCTCCTGGTTAGCCCTCTGCAGGTCCCTCCCTGTCAGTCCCTCTAGGCCAACAGGTTCCCTTGCGCAGCCACCAGGCTGAGCTGGGCTGAGCTAGACCCTACCCTCTGGCCTCCCCACCCAAGACCCCAGGCTGAGCCTCACCGTTGCCTCCACCTCCAGGGCCGGGCCCAACCTCCTTGTGGGCCGTGCAGTGGTAGCCTTTCCGCTTGAGCAGGTTGCACACCAGGATGCCCAGCAGCCCCATGAGGCAGAAGACAGGCACGATGGCAATAACCGCATACTGGGCAGCTGTCTCCTCAGGGCCACCTGCCCGCGTGCCATTCCCAAGCTGCCGCGTATCCCCAGCGCTGCTGGCCCCTGCTGCCACCTCCACACCACGTCGGGCCCGTCGTCCCCGCTCTGAGCACCACAGAGGATGGAGGCATGGAGGAAAGATGGAGGCAGAGAGGCCCAGGGCCTGGGTTAAATGGGAGGGGGGTGGGGGCACGAATGTGTCCAGAGCCGCCTACTGCCCACTCTCCACCGTGCTGGGGAGGCAAAGGCCAACTCACCCCTACTTGTTCTTGGCCATCTTATCAGCCTGAGCAAGGCCTCCTCAGACCTCAGGACAGCCAGACCCTCAGCCCCCTGTCCACCCCTCATTCTAGGGTGAACACAGTACCTAAGCACATGCCTGGGCCCGTGGACACCGGATCCCACCCCCCACGACTGGCCGATGAATTAGTTTCCTCAGAAAGTGACCGACAACAGGCGAGAGGTGTGTGCGCATGTATGTGTGAGTGTGAGCTCACACGCATCTTCATGTGCCTGTCTTTGAGGGGAGGAGGACAGGGGACAGGCGGGGTGTTAGCTCCTCAGGGCCTCAAGCCATGGCTGCCACCTGCCGGATGGGTCCTGCCACTCAGAAACGAGGAGAGCAGACACTGCCAGCGGAACAATTGAACACGTGTTGCCGGACGCCCTCTGGCTGCGCACCCTTCCCTGGGCTCAGGCGAGCTCACTGGACCCCCACCAGTCCTGCCCCCCATCTGTCACTCACCGTAACAGCTGCGAGTACCCAGAGGTGTCCAGGAGCACGGCTGACAGGAGACAAGGGGGACCCCTGAAGCGGCAAACCACCTGCAAAGAGAGAAGACATCACTAAGGCCTAAAAACTATCCTTAAGAGAGGCTCCTGCCAGGCACACTCACTGGTCCTGACCCCTCCCATTTCACAGATGGGAAGACAGGCCTGCTCAGGGGGTGGGTGAGGCTGGGACCCTAGGACCCAAAGTCCTGGTCACCTAGCCATGAGCCCTCAAGTCCCACCCCATGGCTCACCCAGGCTGGCAGTCTCCACATAGGGTGTCTCGAGTCGCTGTGCCTGCCTGGGCCTCCAGCCTCCCTCGAGGGCTGCAGCGAGCGTGGGGCTGGCACGGGCCAGGGCCCCATGAAGCAGAGAAAGTGCCGGGGGGACAGGACCTGCATAATGTGCCCTGCCCCAGGTCCTGTGGGAGGGAAAGGATGAGAACAAAGCCGGGAGCCAGGTCTGGGGAACCCGCCCCTGGCCCTCAACAGTCTTCCCAGGACAGGGCAGCTCACCAGGCTGGGCTCCTCCCCAGGTGGGCACCGCCAAAGGGTCCTTGATGTTGGAGTGGCCAGAGGCCAGCGCAGCAGCTGGAAGAACAGCAGGCAGGACACACTGAGAGAGCAGAAAGTGCTGGGATATGGCATCTCTGGGCCATCTATCCACCACCCACTTCCTAATGTCTCAGGAGTGGGGACCACTGACCACACAGGGCCAGCCCCCAGGTTTCAGGGACCTTCTCTAACCTCAATCCCTCATGTTCTGAGTAAAACCTGCCTGTCCCATACCTGCTGCATCACCACTGCCTAGGTAGAAAGAAAACCACATCGGCTTCTGGAAAGTGCTGGAAAACCCCAGACGGAGCCAGATCAGGATCTCAAGCCCTTGGGTCCCTGAGTCACATCCATTCCAGCTAATCAGGATGATAAAGAGGAAATGCTTCCGAATTCCTCTCTCAAGTTCTGTCTCCCTTCCTGTGGCTGTGGCCCCGCCACCACGGCTGGGCCTGCTGTTAACCAGGCCCTGTTCATCATCCCTGGGGCCAAGTCTGCAGCCAGTGCTTCCTGTTCTGGGCCCTCAGCAGAGTGTTTGGGACAACTTCCTCCATGACCTCTCCACACAAGGCCGGCCAGCTCACACTCCTGCACCCACACGGGGCGGGATACACCTCAAGGAAGGGATCTCAACTGGCCTCCCCCAGCACATTCCACTGACAGCTCCCTCTGCAACTCCAGGAATCAACTATCTGCCCTGAATCCCTCCTGCTGTGGGCAGATTCCCCCCACCCCCAAACCTGTCCTCCAATTTGGCCCAACTTGGGGTAACAAGCACAGAATAGAGCCAGCTGCCCTGGAGGGCAGAAGGAATGTCACACAGGAGGCTCTGGGACTCTCCCCAGGCCCCAGCCCTGGCTCCCAACATCTGCCAAGCCCTAGGAGGACTCCTGCACCAAGAGCCACACAGGCCAGGAGGTGTTTCCTAGGGTTGGACTGCCTCAATTTGCAAAGGAAGAGGTGTGTAACCAACCCTAGCATGGCAGCCGGCGTGGGGTTCCTGAACTCAGAAGGGCTGGGGTGCAGGGTTCAGTACTCCCAGGTCCCATCCCCAACTCACCACAAAAAGGCAGGACAGGGGCCAGTGTGGCAGGCTCAGCTTCATCCTCGGGCCCCAGGAGTCACCAGCCTACAACACACATGGAGGGAAGGCTCAGCAGGAGATGGGAAAAGGCAGGCAGCTGCTGTCCTCCCAGCACTGTTTCCAGGACAAGACTGGATGGGAATTTGCAAGGTATTGCTGGGCAGACAACACTGGGGTGGTTTGGCCTACACTCACCGCACCTCTCCCTCCCCCCACAAACCTGGGTAGAGATGGGGGTGCCCTGTGTGGGGCTGGCCTCCCAGGGCAGCAAAGGAGGGGGACAGAGGGCTCTGCCAGGCTTGGGGGACTTCCCAGAGGAGGAAGGGCTTCCTTTCCCTTCCATAAATAGCCATGTGCATGGGGACATGGGCAGGGGGGCCCTGGGAGGAAGGAAGTGTGCAGCAGCAGTCCTGGGGGTGGGGGCTGAGAGGGCCTGCAATCCCCCCATGCCCAGACTCTGCACCTCATTTCCAGCTCCCAGGCTCCTGCCACTTGGACCTCCTGTGGGCCCAGCCCCTTGGCTTCTCTGCCTTCACTCTTGCTGTTTCTGCTCCAAGGAAGGTACTTTCCCTCAGCCATCAAAGCCAAATACGAAGGCAGCTCTGTCCAGAAGCTTCTCGAGATTTCATTTTCCCCCCACAGCCGGGATCAAAGCGCCTGCATGTCTCCCTACTCACTGCCCCCCATCACAGTCCCAGTCCCACCACAAGTCAAGTCCCACTCCCCAGTGGGCAGTCTTCTCCACCGAAGGATGTGGAAGGACATGTCCAACACGGGGAGGGGTCTGACTGCATCTCTGGGTCAAGAACAGACCGCCTGCTGCCATAGCAACCAGTGTTCAGCCTTCTGTCCTCTCTCTCAGGCACCTACCACTGTGTGTTGGGCATTGCCCTCGGCGCAGGAAACAGAAGAAGACAGACACTGTCCCCATCCTCAGAGAGTTCACATCCCTGTTGACCATACCAATGGTCTACAGATGAACAGGGAAATGCCCCCCTGCCAGACAGCGGGAAGTGCCAACAAACCATGAGGCAGGGTGAGGGCGCCGCGTGGGATGGCCGCTGGCCTGAGGCTGAGCACCCAGGCTCCAAGCATGGGGTCCTCTGGAGAAAAGCCTCCAGCCAGTGGGCAGGTTGGAAGAGCAGGAAGGAGGATTCAGTTTAGACAAATGGAACTGTGGCAAAACAAGAGAGTTCCATCACTTTTTTCCAGGAGACCTGGCTTCCGGCTCAGGAGGGTGAAGGAAGCTGGATTTGTCAGGCCTCAGCCACAAGCCATATAGCTTCTGACCCCCAAGGGGCAGCCAAGCCACTGGCCCAGGGCCCCCAGCAGATTGAGGGGACCCTACCCAGAGCCCTGTGCTGCCCGATACCAAGTCTGGTGGGAGAAGCGATGCCTGCCGTAAACCCCAGGTCATATGAGAGCCCCTCGGGGGCACAGGTGGCCCGGCCTTCCCACGTGGAAAAGGAGCCAGAGGAAACTGATCCCCCTACACAGACCTCGGTGGCAGCAGCCAGGGGTTCGAATTACATCACAAGGGATGGGGAGGGGCGGCAGGCACAACATCCTCGGGACTCTCCAAGTCACTCTTGGCCCAAGGCCAGCTAAGGGGAAAACCTAGGACAGGAGAAGGTCGGGCCACAGCATAAAGGCCACACCCTGGTTGTCTGTACCCAACAGGTAGCATACTCAGACCCATTCCCCCACTTGTCCCCTCCTCTAATTTGGTCACAAGTCTTCCTTTCCAGTTTCTGGCCCAAAGTGTCCCTTCCCCTGCCCAGGCCAAGCTCCCACTCAAGCCCCGCCCCCTCATGAAGATCCTTCTTCATAGGATCTAACCCACGGACTTGACCACAAGCCCCAAGGCCTCAGGCTGACCCCACAGGGGCTGGACCAGAGGTGAAAAGAGACACAACAGCCACAGAAGAGAGGACCCCAGTCCCACTCCTGGCCCTGACTGGCACCTGCTGGGTAACCTGAGCCCACAGTGAGGGGCTGTACAGCTGCTCACCTCCAGGCCGATAGGGAACCGTGATCTTGAGACTTCCAGGAGGAAAGTCTTCCAGGGGTCCAAAGACCCAAACTCAAAGCCAGCAAGGGCCCACTCAGGCATATTCACAGACACTCGCCGCCTAGCGCCCTGACGCCTTCTAATTACGTGCCTTCTAATTACCCCAAACTGGTACTTACTCCAGTCTGGCCACCGGAGTCTGCTTACAGTTGCACTCCCAGCCCCCTCACTCAGCTAGATTGAGCCCCCGATGAACCTGTCCGGTCAGGCGGCCCATGGTAGGCCACCCAGAACCCCCTCCGTGTACACACAGGGCAGCACCTGCCGCTCTGACCTGCCCCTCGGCACCCCCTGTCCCACCAGGACTCCAGCATCTCTAAGCCTAGAGTCCTGAAATCTTGACTGAAAAGCAAGTTCAGATCAAAGCCCCTCGGCTGGCTGAGTGTCCGTGAAGGCTCCATCCCCACCTCTCTGCCTAGTCCTAAGGCCAGGAAGTCAGTGACCTTCCAAGGCCTCCAGAGAGCCTCCTGGAAGAAGGCTGTCAAGGTAGCTGAGCAGACCCAGGCCCACAGCAGGGAGCCTCCTCTCAGGGCCCAGTGCTCCAGAGGAGAAACACCCAACAGGGCCCCAGGGGCAGAGGAGGAAGTAAGCCTAGAGGCCACTCCTCCCAGAAGTCTAACCTGGGCCTGTCCCCATTGCCACCAACTCCCTGTGGGACCGGAGCCCCTGCTACACCTTGCTGGGTCTCAGTATCTTCATCTGCAAGATGGGGATATTTGTCTCCCAGGGCAAGACCATGATTAGGTTTAAATGAGGTAACAAGCCTAAGGAAGGTCTTGTGATTTCCTCCCCATCACCCCCTTCTTTCCCTCTGCACCTTGGCTCAGGTTTGTAATTAAGTATTTGTTTGCTTACTTGTTCAGCGCTGCTCCCCCTACCCCACCCCGACAGCAGCAAGGGCAGGGATGTCTGTCTCATTCACCACAAAGCCCTCCCCCAGCAGTGTCTGGAGCGGGAGGCCTCCACAAAACAGGTTGAGGGGGAGCAAGCTTCCTAACATGCAACCCACCCCCATCTCCAAAAATGCCCAAACAATTAGAACCAGAAATTCCCTGGAAGAAAACCAACTAACCAGGGCAGCGGAGCCCCAGGGACATGCAGCCCTGGAGGCCTCAGAGAAAGAGGAAGCTGTGACACCACCCAGGTCTCCACAGCTTCCCCTTTCCCAGAACTGAAGCTTTGTAGGGTCATGAGGCCCCAGCCTGGGGCCCTCCTCTGCTCTTACTCACTCTCCAACCTCAACCTGGCCTCCTACTGAAGCTCCACTGAATCTCCAAGGGCCCTTGCCCTTGGCCTCCAGTTCAGCCCCACCTGCAGCCTAGGCATCCTTACACTGGGATCTGGCCCCTGCCCCTTCCCCCAGCCATTCTGAGCTTCTTTCACTCCCCTACACTTGCCTCTCCTACCCAGAAACCCTTCCCATCACCTGGCCAATACCTACTCTTCCTTCAGAGCTCAGCTCAAGGCCCCTCACCTCCTCCTGGAAGCCCCCCACCGCTACCTTCCCTTACACAGTCATCATCCACATGTAACCTACCCGGCCCCTTCCCCACAACCTGTGTGCCCAGTGCGCAGCACAGGGCCAGGGCCCTGGTAAGTGGGTAGATATAGGCTGAACTGGGGATGGGATGGGTTTGAAGGAGGGGGCAGGGATCAGGAGAGCACCTAGGTTCTGTCAAGGCTGGGTGGGCCAGAGACCAGGATCTCCGTTAAGGAGCCCAGAGTCTGGGTTAGGCAGGAGGGGAGGGGGGGAGAGTTGAAACTGGATCTGAACCCCTGGGCTAACTTGGGGAAAATCAGTCTGCCTTGCTCTGCTCCTCAACTGGCTCTGTGGCTGTGGACACCCCTGCTCCCGTCAAGACAGAGGGCTGCTGTGAGGCTAAGAGAATTCACCTTAAATATGCAGCACAGGGGCGCCTGGGTGGCGCAGTCGGTTAAGCGTCCGACTTCAGCCAGGTCACGATCTCACGGTCCGTGAGTTCGAGCCCCGCGTCAGGCTCTGGGCTGATGGCTCAGAGCCTGGAGCCTGTTTCCGATTCTGTGTCTCCCTCTCTCTCTGCCCCTCCCCCGTTCATGCTCTGTCTCTCTCTGTCCCAAAAAAAATAAATAAACGTTGAAAAAAAAATTTTTTTAAATATGCAGCACAAGGCCTGGCACACAGAATGAGCCCTCAGTAAGCATTCGCCATGCCTCCGTTTCCCCATGTATAAATTATGGAGCAGGGAATGACACACACTTGACAAGCAGGTGTGAGGTACAAAAGAGATTCTTCTCTATTTATGCTTGGCCCAGAGCCTGTACACAGGAGGTGCTGAAGTAGCCATGATGAGGCTCTAGGAGGTAGGGGGGTATAAGAAGGGAGAGAGGTCTGGAAAGATAGGTGGGCAGAGCCCAGGTCACACCAAGACTTGGATGCAAACTGAGAAGCCTGCACTGCCTTAAGGGCCTGTGGGAGACTTGAAGGGTTAGTGGGCGGAGGAGAGGTATGGAACAATTTGCCTCTCAGAGGGCTTCCTGGGCTGCCTGCCAAGAAGGCTGGACTGGGGAGACAGAGGTGAGAGGCAGGTCCCCACCTGGAGCAGAGGGTGGGAGGCAGGTACTTGTGTTTCCCAGCGGTGGCTCTAGGGCCTATGGACCTCCCTGCAGCCTTCAGAGGCTAGAGCTGCCGGGAAACACAGCTGGGCACAGGCCTTCCTTGACCACTCGAGGCGGCAAGACAAAGGCCGCCCATCAATAGTTAGAAATCCAGGTTAGTGAGGAACCCAGTGGTTCCCTGGCAACTGGGGCTGAAGTAGGGCAGTGTCCACAGTGGGTGGCGGTGAGGGCAGCTAGGCATGCCTCCTTTCCACCCTCCACCCTCACGGGGAAGCCAACTGGCCCTCATTCCCTCGGGCCAGGCCCTCAGTTGCCCCTACTCCTTAGGAGTATCCCTGTTTCACACCTGGGTAAACTGAGGCCACGGGAGATCACTTGAATGGGTCACACAGCCAGTGTGTGGTGATGCAGGCGCCCAGGTCTGTCTGATTCTGCCTCCTACCTCACTCCTGACCCCTCTTAATCCTAGAGCCTAGCTTAGGGTCCAGCATATAGCAGATAGTCTCTGAGTGTTTACCAACCAGATGGCAGAGGCTAGGGAGGTAGTGGCATACAGAAGGGGCTCACTGAGAGGCTATTACAAAGCACCCAAGCAGGCCCCAGGGAAGGAGGTACTGCCCCCATTCCTGGGGGTCTCTGGGGTTTGCCTCCACCCACACTAACTTGCATATTGCCCTGTGTACCAGCTCCTGTGGGAAAAGGCAGTGGCACCTTTGAGAAGCAGGAAGCCCAGGGAAGGCTGGGAATTCCCAGGGGGTTGAAGAGCAAGTCCCAGGGTGGAGCCCAGCTCCTCAGGCTGCTGACAGGCTGGGGGCCTAGAGTTGTGCAGAGGCTATGTCAGGGCCACTCAGTGGGAAGGGCACCCCCGTTCCCAGCCCAGCCTTGGGCAGCCTTGGTCTCCCAGGCACAACCCTTGGGTAAGGACTCCATGCGTGTGAACCCCAAATCCCACACCAGGGCACACCAGACAGCAGCTGCTCCCCGGCCCACCCCGGGGGCTGGGCATGGTCTGCGCCTCAGACCTCCAGGCTGCCCCCGGGCCTGCACTTCAGAGGCTCGGGGAAGTGATGGGGGCAGGTGGGGCTGAGGGAGCTAATTGGCCCTTGAGGCTAAGAAAAGGGCTGAGGTGGCCAGACTGGGCCAGCCCCGCTCCTCCCAGTCTGGTGCAGTTCAGCTGCAAACCTGATCCCTTACCTGAGCTGAGTCTGGGGCTAGGGGAGGGGGGCACTAAACCAGACAGTCATCTCTGGGGCAGAGCTGGGCCTCCCCAAACCCCCTAAGCACTTACTGTGCGCCTCAATCCCATCCCAGGCCTCAAAGATGGGGTCCCAGGCTTCACAGATGAGAAAACTGAGGCTCAGAGAGACTAAGGAGTACCCTGTAACAAGTCGGTCTCAAAGGAGACAGGGTTAACCCACCCAGTGGTGAGGACAGGCAGCCCTTGTCCTTGCCCCCCAGGCCTGGCATTTCTGCTCCTACAGGCCCTCTCCAGCCTGACACCCAACCACTTAGCACCCTGGGCTTCCTGCAGGGAGCCCGAGCCAGCCCTGGGCCGTCTCCCTGGCCCCAAGGCAGGATGGCAATGGTCCACTCACTCATGCTACTGCTACTTCCTCCTCTAAGAAGCCACCTTTGCCGCCAACCCCAGCTGCACACTCGGTACCAATCACGGTACCGTGCTCAATCACAGTCTGCTCAGCACAGGCCCCCCGTCACCCTGACCTGGGCAAGGCTTCACAAGAGACTGAGGGCAGACCACACGCCCAGTCTGCCCTGTCCTCAGACTCCTCTAGACCTAAGGTGCGGGGGAAAAGAACCCTCTCCCCAGCAATTCTAGGTCAGGCCCCAACCCATGGAGACTGAGGACTGGGGTCAGCACAAGGCAGGAGGTTGGGTTCCAGAACAGTTACTCCTGGTTCAAGCTGTTTGTCACTTAGTGACTCTGTGACCTTGGGCAAAATACTTACCCTCCCTGAGCTTTCGGGGTCTCCTCTGCAAACAAGGGCTCTGGTCCCTGTCTCTGGGGATGCTGCAGGGCTAAGTGGAGCCACTGTAAACAGGGCTGACCAGGGCCTGGCCTGACCAAACCTCTCCTGAGGATCAGTTCTCACCACAACCCACAAGGGCCAGAGGAGGAGCCAGGCTCAGAATTAAGCAGCATCCAGCCAAGGTCATCCAGTGGCTTTGGAGCAAGCAAGGGTGCTTTGGGGAACCAAGCATCAGTCCCAGCAGCATGGACAAAGGAGCCTTGGCCTCCCAGGGAAGCCCGTGGGTGCCAGGCCTGTATCTACCTGCTCCCATGCCAGCTAAAGCCACAATCAGGAAGGTGGAAGGGTGCTGAGCAGTCAGGACCCAGCCCCACAACCCCAAGCTTCAGTTTCTTCCTCTGTAATTTGGGATAGTTGTGTTTCTTCAGCTGACCTCTTGGTGTGGCTGGAGGATCCAGAGTTCACAGGAGAACAGTGGCTCTTCTTACAATCAGGCTTCAGCCTACGTGCCACCTCCTGCAGGAAGCCTTCCCAGCCTCCCTGTCTGGGTGGACCCTCCCCTCTCCTGACCCCTTCAGCCACCTGTGATCTCCCTGGAGGGAAGGAGGGAGGGAGGGAAGGCAGGCAGGCAAGCAGGCAGGCTGGTGGGCACATAGGGGCACCAGGCCACTCCCTGAGCTCATTGCTCCTTCTCACGGTGACTACAATATGCAGATCCAAGTTTAGATCCCTCCTTCCTTCTCTCCACCCACACACTCAGACCCCGCTTCTAACTGGCTGCAGAGGCCCCTCCATCCCTCTCTCTGTGCCAAGTAGCCAGGGCACACACTCACAGCCACATGGGCAGTTTATTTATAGAGCTCTCATCTTTCCCAGGATGGCTTTCCAGGCAAACAGACCTGGGTTAAGATCCCAGTTACACTAGGGTCTTGCAAGTCCCTTCCCCTCTCGGGGCCCTCTTTTCCCTACCTATACCTAGAAGGGACTGCTGACCCTCAGGGCATAAAGCTAAAGATGTGAGAGCCTTGGGGTCCTAATCCCAGGGCTGAGCACACAGTAGGGATGCAGCCCTGGGTCCCTCCTGTCCTCCTTGCAACCCCAGCCCCAGCCAGTGGCACTAGGGCCAGGCCCAGGCACCCAGGGCCTCCGCAAAGAATGGGTACTGAGCTCTGCCAGAGACCTGGTCCCAGCAACACTCAATCCTGAGTGGGGTGGGGCCAGATGGGCCCCGCTGGCTGACCTCAGGCAAAACCCTGCCCTCTCTGGTGCACCCCTCCCACCCACCCAGCAGAAGGGCCAGCCCCATAACAAAGGGGGTCTGGCCTTATCCAGCCAGGCCAGGTGCTGAACAGCCCCACTACTTCCTCCTCCCAATGCAAGTAGCCAGCATGATCTCTCTGTGGAAACGGATGCCAGACAAACCTTGCCTCCACTTGGGAGACAGGGCTGGGTAAGAGCTTGGGCACCAGACTCCAGCACCACGGTTGTGTGACTCAAACTAGCACTGGTCCCTTCTGCCCTTTGAGTTTCAGCTCCCCAGTAAGCAGCCTGGGAAGGAATAAGATCCTCTGTCAGTACGGTTGAGACCTGAGCCCAGGGACTGGCAAACAGCAGGGAATGTGCTGGCCCTGAATGAGAGCCTTGTCTGAGGAGGGCCCAGACGCCAGATGTTCCCCTTCAAAAAGGATGGTCATGGGTCTTCACCTCTAAGCCCCCCAGCACACAATAGGCCCTCAGCCTACAGTGGCTGTCGTTCCTCAGGAAGAGGCCTGGCCGGCACCAATATGGCAAGACAGGGCAGGCTGCTGACCAGGCCTGCCCTTCCCAGCCGGGTATGTAGTGCCCATTCCCAAAGGTGAGGGGATGGGAGGGGGGGACACCTGACAGGTGGACCACAACAATGAAGAGGGGCTAACATTGGGCTGGGAGGGCTTCCTGGGTGAGGGGAAGCTGTACCCTGAATGGCCAGGAGGGTTCCAGAAAGGGGAGACAGCAAGAGCAAAGGCAGACTCGAACCAAGGCACACGGCAGGGAGAGATGAAGGTGAAGACGTAAAGTTCAGAAGGTCTTCGAAGGAAAAGTGCTGATGCTCAGATAAGGAGTCTGGACTATGTTATGCAGGCAAAAAAAAGTAAGTTGCCTTAGGGAGGATGTTCTGACAGTGCGTGGAAGAACTGGAAATGGAGGCAGAGAGGCCAGTACGGGAGTCTGGGGCAGGACAGCAAGGCCAGGGTGGAACAACAGAGGGAGGCCTGATTTTGTGAAGGTGTGTCTGGAGCCTGCTTCCAGTCTTGGGCCACGTCCAGTCTGCCGGGGAACATGTGGCAGGACAGAAGGAAGAAAGGTACCCTGTTTGGAGGGTGAGAGCCAGAATACCAGGTTTCTGGACGCCTTGGGTAAGTCCCAGCACTTCTCAAACCTCAGTCTCTCCCTCTGTAAAATGAGGCTGACTCTATGAGCAGGTGTGGAGTGATGACTGCCCCTCAACATCTCCCCTCCTTGGCCAAACACAGGTACCTCCCTCCAGCAACTATCACATCAGTCCCAACTAGGACCATATGTGGAAACCCACCCTGGCCCCACTGTCATTCTGGGAGGTCCAAGTTCCCAGAAAGCTTTAGCCTGGGCAGGGCACAGGGTAGGACTGGGAGGGCCTCCACCAGGGCTAGGATGAGAAGAGGAGGCTATCCCTTCCCCTCTTCCTCCCTCCCGCCCTGGGCCCAGAGCTATTTCCCTGTTTGCTGGGGATAGAAATAACTCAGGCTCAGCCCCAGGAGACCAAGACAGCTATTCTGATCAGCCCCAAGAAGCACAGCCCCAGTCATTCCAGGAAGGACCAAAAGACACCCTGACCCCCCAGCAACAGCCCTCGGCCCAGTGGCAGCAGTGGTCAGAACTTGCGGGGCCTCTGGGAAGAATGGGGAGACTGAAGGACCGAGAGGGTGGGGCAACCCCAGGTCACCCCCAGCCTGCCCCCACACCACAGCTTGTGGGTAGATTTGGGGAAATACGCCCAGAGCAACTCTAAATAGTGAAACAGAGCCTCTCCGGTATGGTGAAGGTCAGCTGGGACTCTCAGTTATCCTTGCCACCCCTGGAGCCTGGGCTGTGCTGCTGACTCCTGACACTTTTTGTAGCTGTGTGGATGCTCCCAAAGCCAGTTGCAGACTCTAAAAGGCAAGAGACAGGCCTCTCTGGTGACCTCCCGCTAGGGGTGAGAGCTGGGGGAAGGGAAGAGGAGGAACAGGAAGACCACATAACTTACCCACCCACACAGACACGTGTACAAATACACACTACACTCAGAACTCATAAAGGCACACTCTGGCAAGGCCATGCTTGCCAGTCCGGGTTTGAGAGAGGAAAGCCTACATAAGCCATGAACAGATATTCGAAAGATAGGTGGCCCTCTCCAAGCATCTCACAGGGTTTCAGAGGCAGAAGACCTGAATTCCTGTCCTGGCAGTGTCCGGACTCAGCATGACCTTGGCCAAGTCACTTTGCTTCTCTGAGCCTCAGTTTCCTTCTCTGAAAAATAGTCCTATCTCAGAACCACTGCGAGGATTCAACAAGAGTACACCACAAAGTGTTCAGCATAGCACCTGGTACTGTCCCCCTGCCCTCAGCCCCAACACAGAATGCGATCAACATTTTCAAAGCAGGACAGAACTTCCAGATCCTTTAGCAGATACCTCCTCACCCCTCCTGGTCTAGAGAGCCCAATTTCCATTCTGCCCTGCATGGATCCAACAGACCCTCTTGTGGGGGTGGGGGCCTCAGAGGGTAGCCCAGATGGTGCTTCAGCTCTCCAGATCAGAGACCACTCGTGGGGAACAACTCCATGCCCCCTCTCCCCCAACAAAGGGAAATGAAGGAGACCGGGGCCACAGAGGTCAATGTCTATGGATCAGAATTCTGGGCTTTGTCAGAGAAGCTGTACTTCCATCCCTGTCGCCAGCAGCCCCTGGGCCATTGTGTGCCCAGCAGCCAACCTGCCCCCACCCCCCACTGCAGTCTTTCTGCCTGGAGGGAGGGAGGGGAGAACATAGGCGGTTGACCCAAAAACAATAGAGGATCCCAAAGTGATGATTCACAGTCCATTCACAGCCCAACACCTCAGTGTGCAGAAAGGGAGACTGAGGCCCAATGGGGGCAGGGTCTGAGAGGAAGATAGGCCCAGTGAGAATACAGGTTACTGGGGACAAAGCTTTGCCAGGCATCTGGGACCTCAGTGTGTGAGTGTGTTTGGGAGGTGGAGCCTGAGGCTACCTCAGCGCCCCTCAGCTGCTGCCAGAAGTGTCAGTCATCTCAGCAGATGTCACCCAGCCTTGGCCTCCTCTCCCCCTGCCAGAGTAAGTCACTCAGGGTCCTCCCGGCTGACTAAATTGAGATGTTGAGAGGCACCCTCTTAGGGACAGCTCTGGAGCCGCCCCTGGCCTCCCCTCCTCCCCTTCCCTCTTTGTACGGCAGGTGGTTGAGGTCCCTCCTCTTTCTGCCTCTTACTCATTCTCCTGAGGCTTGGAGACACACACACACACACACACACACACTACTTGGCCCCACGAGCACACTACGGCCCCAGTGATTTGGAGGTTGGTTCTCCAAATCAGTTAGGCTTCCTCTCTGTTTCACACTTACATTAGGGAGTCACTCTGGCCCTGCCCTGGTCTCGTTCCAGGCCACATACACTCTCAGTGACCCCAGTGACCGGGGTCTCACAGTAAGCTGGGGTCACGGTCACCCGCAAGGACCTGGGGTCTCTCTCACACAATCACACGCACTCACTCGGCCTGTCAGAGATACACAGAGCCCCTCTGTGTCTCCCGCTTGGTCCCGGCGTCACTGCCCAGTGTCCCGGCCACACGTTCTCCCGGGCTGGGCCGCCTCACGCGCCGTGTCACCCACAGTCACGGGCTGACACCGTTCAGAGCTCCCCCCCGTCCGGCTGCCCCGCGCCGCAGCCGTCCCGTCCCGCACCCGTTCCTGGTCTCGGTCCAAGTTTCCCAGGCCGGGGGCGTCTCCGGGGCCCGCCGACTCCTCAAACTGCAAGTCCCGCGGCTGCTTGGCCCCCGCGCACGGCCGGGCCTGGAGTCGCGGCTAGAGGACGCGCAGCTCCTGGGGCAGGGGGCTCAGAGAGCGGCAGGGACCTGAGCGCGGAAGACGCCGGGACAGGACGCGGGGGAGGGGGGTGCGCAGAGCCGGGGCTGCGGCATCCGCCGCCCCGGCAAACTTCCTCAGAGACTCGGGGAGGCAGGGGGGCGCCACTCGGGTCCGCACCACTCTGGCCCCGGCCGCGGGAGGCAGACCCTGGGCTGAGGCCCCACGCACCCTCCTTACCTGACCGCCCCACAGCAGCTTCAGCAGCTCAACCCCTCGGCAGACTGGCAGGCCGGGCCCGGCTCCGCGAGCGCACCGGCGGCCGCGCAGGCTGCGCGCCTTTTGAATGAATCGCCGGCCGGGCCGGGAAGGTGCGCAGCCCCGCCTCCGCGCGTCACGGTCTCCGGCCCCGCCCCCTACGTCAGAGCCCGGGCTCGAGCCCCCAGGTCCCCACCCCCTTGAGGCCGCGTAGGGCCTCGCGTTCTCCCTTCGGGCCGCGCCGCTCTGTTTCGCCATCTCTCGCGCCCCCCGGGAACTGCAGGGGGCTGCGAGGGAAGAGGCTTCTTGGATGCACCTCTCCTGGACTCCAAACCAAGAAAGAAGGGGTTGCGCGATGCAACAGTCTGGAGACTTGGATGCTACCCCGGGTCCTGTCACAATTGCCGGTTCAGGCAGGACCACCGCCACCCCTTCTTGGGTCTTGTTTTCCTCCTGGAAATTGGCAACCAGGGAGAACGACCTCACTTTGTTGATGAGGCCCAGGTCGGCCCCTGGAAGTGCTCGCTTGTTGAGGAAAGTCCAAGTGAAAGTGAATCTGTAATGGAGGTACACGTAATGTGATCTCCTGCACATGCTTCAGGGCGCAACCCAAAGCGCCTTCCTCCAGAGACCTTTCCTGTCCCCATTCCCCACCCTACCCCACCCCATCCCTCTCTGACAAGATAGTGTCTCCTTCCAACGGGACAGATGACACAGTGTTCTCCCTTCCCTACCACCAGCTGCCCCACCCTGCCAATTCCCATTGCCAGCTATCTGGGTGCCCAGTTAGGCAGGGACTAGGGACTCCAGGACACTATTCACATTGTATTCCCAGCTCTGTGAATTGTGCCCTCTGGAGTTGTGCAATATGGTGGGCCAGGACTGGAGGCAGCAGCTCAGCAGTCAGAGTTTCCCCCACTCAGTACTATTGAGGGGATCCCAGGCAGTCCTCCCAGGACAGCAGGGCTGGGAGAAGATGCACACAGCACGGAGGGCCTCATGTTGGGGGCAGAGGCGGGCTGGGAAAGGGATAATCACAGCCCATGACAGAGGTAAAGGAAGGTAAATAAGTCTATTGGGGATAGATTGTGGGGAGAGGTGGAGAATTCTAAACAAACTGAGTCCTAGAACCTGAGCTGTAGGGTGAGGGGGTGGGGAAGGTCAGGTCCCCAGGGTCCAGGAGATTCTCAGAGAACTGGACACCTGCAGAGGGAGAGGGGGAGGGGAAGAGTTTCCATTTCCCTGGGCCATGCCCAGGTTGTAGGTGAAGAGCTCCAGGTGACTGATATCAGGATCATAGCCCCACCCCCCTCACATCTCAATGGACACCCCTCAGGGCTAAGGCAAGGGTGGTCCTAGGGTCGAATATCTCAAATCCAAGCCCATGGGGTGGGGGGAGCCCAGAGAGGATTCATGCTGGCACCTGGTGAGGCGATGAGAGTAGCCCAAGAGGCCCTCTGTTCCTGCAAATGTTTTCTTTGTAAGAGGACCTTCTATACCTGAGTTCCAAGTTCTGGAGTTCAAATGGTGGCATGTCACGTGCCACTTAATAGATTACATGAGGATATGCTTTTTGGTCAAGGAGCATAGGCTATTAATCAGACATCTTACAGAGGGTCTACACCTACTGCTGGCTCTCTGTGAGGCTTTGGTCAAATCCCTCCCCAGACTCAGTTTCCCCATCTGAAAATCTGGGTGCCAAACTTGTTACCTGAAGGTTGTTCCGGTTCTCTGTGGGAGGAGGTGATCTGCCCCACCTGTCTGAGTGCTAAGGGTGGGCAGCAGCAACCTGAGCCAGGAGGAAAGATCAGGAATGGTGGGGCTGATGTGGTCTCTCTTGTGGCTTTGGGGACTCTGGTTGGCAACTTTGGGCTCTCAGGTTGCATCTCCGTGGAGTTGGGTCTCCTGGAGCCACAGACCACACACATCCCACCCCCGCACCCTCAGGTTATGAGGGAGCCTAACTGTTATTTACTACCAGCTCTGACTCCTGAACCACAATGAGCTACAGATGGGACCCTGCTCAAGAATCTAGAAGCATCTAGTGAGGAGACAGAGAAAGAGTTATGGAGGCCACAGGAGAGATTTAGATAGGCTTTTTATAGAGCTTGGACAGCCACAGGCTTGAGAACAAAGGACTCTCACAATCACAGGCTTTTAAAACTCCTGGCATCTCACATGAACCTGTGAAATCTTAGCATTACAATCCCTGCACTTAGGGACCTCAGAGACCATCTCATTTGAACCTGTTATGGTGCAGCTGAGGAAGTGAGCCCAGAGAAAGCCAGCACTTCATCTTAGGTGGCACAGCACATGCTCCAGTAAACCAGGATGAGCTGCGATGGTGCTCCAGAGTCACGGTCATGAGCTCCATGTCCCACTGAGGCCCTGCCTGCAGTGGGGACCCTGTCCCAAAGGATCAGAGGCATGGGATGCAGTTGTTTGCAAGGAACCTGAGCAGATGTCAGTCTCTGGGTTGCGGACCAGAAGTGGTAGCGCCCTCTGCTGGCTGCACTGGAATTTTAACATGGAAATACAAAGGAGGAGGAATGCTGGGGGCTCCGACTTAAATTTCAGTGCTCTAGGGGTGCCTGGCTGGCTCAGTCAGTGGAACATGCGACTCTTGATCTCTGGGTTGTAAACTGGAGCCCCACACTGGTTATAGAAATTACTTAAAAATTAAAAAAAAAATCTTTTTAAAAAATTTCAATGCTCTGCACTTGGCTAATCCCCAACTGGCCAAGTCCTACCCCTCTAAGGGCGGGCTGCCCCCTATGTCTGTGCCTTAGCTCCATGGGGAGGTCTAAGGAGGAACTGAGGCTAGGAGGCCAGGGTGGGTGGGGCTCAGCCTGGGGCGGGGCAGAAACAGCTGAGGCTGCTGGGCCGGAGAGCTAGGTTCAGTCCGAATTTAGGTCTAGACCCTGACATGGGTCTGAAATCCCACTGGGGTTAGGTTTTGGTGTCGCACAGAAAGAGGTCAAGTCTCAGTTCTGCCATTGCCAGACTGTGTCACTTAAGCAAGTGACTTTACCTCTCTGAGAGCAAGCTCCCCAGCCCAGGGTGTTGTGAGGATCTATTGAAACCCCATTGTCAGGGGTACTAGCTTCTTCTAGAAAGAAGAACCCCTTCCAGGCTCAGAACCCCTATCTGCTCCCTCTCCTCCTGCATCCTCAGTGTTTGCCCTGTGTCATCCCCACACCCTGGCATCTGGGCTCTGCCCCTACTTGTCCCTGATACCTGCTCTATATCCACCTCCTCAGTTCAGTCCTGCAATCTATCCCTGATCCAGCTTAGGATGCCTGTTCACTTGCCTTTGCCAGGCAGGACTCCTCTTTGGCCATAATGGGCCCAAAATAGCACTTCCCCTTGCTGCTTCCTGCAACCTGGCCTGTGGCTTAAGGTCTGTGAGGACAGAAGACAGAATTGGTGTTTGGCAGGCATGCAAAATATGTGAAGGTCTCATAGAGGTCATTTGGGTCCGGAGAGGGCAGACACTTGCCTGGGGTCACACAGTGAAAGGAGGCGAGGGCTGAGGCTTGAGTTCGGACATCTGAGTCCCCTATCTCCTCCCCAGTCTCTACCCAAAATGTCTAATTTGCCTTAGCCAAATTTGCTGTCCCTTCACCAAGTCTTCTGGACCTGCAGATTATTGCTAGCCCCAGTTCAAGGCATATGACGGGGCCCCTGAAGACCGGCTAATTTAGTTCTGTGCTTCAGGGGTTCTAAGGGTCATTCTCTGACTGTTCTGATCACAGGAAACCTTCCTGCCTGGGCTGTCCTCTACACCCACCCAGCTTCCACTCCCACCCCACCCCCCAGCCTCAATGCTGCCTTGCTGTGTGGTCTGAAATAAGTCCCTATCCCTCTCCTTGCCTCATCTTCCCCCTGAGGTAGATGTCTAGCTAAACCCTGCCCTCTGTCCCTAGCCCAAGGAACCACTTGGAGAATCCCTTTGGAGAAGAGATGGCTCTCTCTTGTCCTCTGAGGTCAGAACACCCCACCCAGGGCTGGTTTAAGGAACTTGAGCCAGACACCTCATGAGTGATTGGATGTGGCTCTGGCTGCTCAGGCTCTGTCTCTCCTGTCCTCCAGCCACTCCATGTGACTTCCCCTCTTCTCTTCCCTGAGCCACAGAGACCTGAGCAGACACATCGCATGTGAATCCAGGCTGTACCACTTAGCAGACTGGTGACCTTGAGGAAGGCATTTAACTTCTCTGAACCTGAGTTTCCTCATCTGAGGAAAGAGAATAATAATGGTACCAACTTCCCGGGACCATTCTGAGGATTGAGATGGTCCATGCTCCGGACTTGTAGCAAACAATAACTGGGAGCTGGGGTTATTGTTTTGTGATATTTAAGACCTAGAAGGAGACCCTAACTGAATTCTCCAGATTTAATTCAACAAATATTTATTGAGCATCTACTACGTGTCAGGTACGGCAGGCAGCCTGGGGATGGAGCAAAAAAACAAAATGAAGTCCCCTTTCATAGAGCTCACGTTCTGGCTTCCCCTACCTCTTCCTCTGCTCCAGCTGGGCCTACACCATGGACTACTCACTCCAGCTGGCCCCCCTCCCCTGCTTGCCTTGCCTCAAGCTGTGCTCTCTTCATACCAAACCTAAGCCCCACTTCTTCCGACCCCAATGGCCAGCCATGGCCATACCCTTTAAAGTACTGGTTCTCCACCTCAGCTGGTGAAATTAAAACATGGTGTCCTAAGACAGTTACTCTTGGAGGATAGACTCAGAGGGGACGTTTGGGGAGTTTTCAGGCTGACAAATACTCGGTTTTTTGATCCGGGTGTATTTACATTATGAAAACTCATCAAGCCACACACTAACAACTGTGTACTTCTTTGTACAAACATTAGACTTCAATCCAGTTCCCTTGGAAAATACTGATACCTGGGTCCTACACTCAGAATTCTGACTTAATTGGCCTGGGATATGGGCCGGGCCCCTCAGGTGATTATAATGTGCAGCCAAGGTTGAGAACTACTGCTTTAGAGGAGCCAATTCTTCTAAGACCCTCCCCTGGGCCTGGGGCCTGATAACTATTCATCCCAGGACCTCCGTCCCCACAGCTGACTGGCTCAGGCATAAACACCTGTCCACAGGCTGACCAATGCCCTGGGATGTGGCCTCCTCGGTAACAGTGGGCTGGGCCTGGCCCAGTCCTACTAAGGTACTTGAGCTGGGAACATGCTGAGAGTCCGGCCTTGGGTATCCAATGCCAGAACTGAAGTCTGACCAGGACCCCTATGTTGAGGTGAAGAGGCCCCAAGGCCACAGAAGCTGTGAAGCAGTGAGAACAGCAGCCATCTGGCAGCAAGGGAGGAACCAGAGTCTCAAGGTGAAAAGGCCAAGTGTCCAGAGATGGAGTGCCAAAATGTGGGCCACTGTGCTGAAAACTATTTACTGCCAGTTCCCCTTTCCATTAACTAGCCCCCCTTTTATTTCAGGGCAGAACAAATCTCTTCTTTGTGGGGGAAAGGATTAATGGCCCCATTTTACAAATGAGGAAATGAAGGCTCACAGGGGACACAAGTCATTCAAAGTCACATAGCTAGTTAGTGATAAAGTCAAGATTTCTGTCCAGCTTCAAAGTCTGTGTTCTTTCTGCTTTGTTGCACCATGAATTCCACACAAACGTTGCCTTTTACCCTGGAATATGTGCGTTTAATATAATCCCCTCCTTCCCAGATCTTCCAAGTGAAGTGATGCTGCAGGGAGGTGTTCCATGCGTGTCCTGTGGCCTTGAGGGCCCAGCAGACCCGAGATATGTGTATACCAGTTTGCAAAGCATGAACCTGCATTCCCCCTTCAGCAACTGGTATGTGTAAAGTGTTAATCACTTAGGTTGGAAAACGTTCCAACGAGTTCAGCAGAGCTGGGGCATGCTCTGCCCTTCGCAAGTGGTCGTCCTCTTCAGCCCCGTGGGTGTACCCTGGTGGGAAGAGATCTGCCCTGCGTGGACTGGCCGGCCCCATGGGTTTGGCCTCTGTATTCTTTTTCTCTTTCTCTTTTTCTTTCTTCCTTTCTTTTTCTTTCTTCCTTTCTCTTTCTTTTCTTTCTTTCTTTCTTTCTTTCTTTCTTTCTTTCTTTTGAGATAACACCAGTGGAGGAGGGGCAGAGAGAGAGGGGACAGAGGATCTGAAGCAGGATCCATGCTGACAGCAGCAACTCTGACACTGGGCTCAAACTCTCAATCCGTGAGATCATGACCTGAGCCAAAGCCAGACGTTCAACTGACTGAGCCACCCAGGCGCCCCTGCATTTTTATGTCTACTTTAATGACATACTGTTTTGGACCAGAAATCAGACAGACTTGGATTCTACCCTTGCTCTAAAACCTGAAATCACCTTAGCTTCTGTCAGAATCCCCAGCCTCACATGAGGCTTTGCTGCAGAGAACACCATTTCCTGGAGGAGCTGTATAGGCTCCCTGGTCGCCTAGCTTTTTACTTACCGCCTGGGTCAGCTTCAGATTCCCAAGCCTCATCCCAGATCCAATGACTGAGAAGCTGTAGGGAGCCTGGGAATGTATACTTACATGGACAATTATGTATCACGCTTCCTGTTTACACATGTGGCCTGTAAGGGATTCTGACACGTAGCCCTGGTTACAGAGCAGCGAACTGGCATAAGCCCTTGTTTTCCTGATGAAAGAACTATAGCCCCCACAGGGGCAGTGACTTGCCTAGGATAACACAGCAAGTGGCAGCCTTTGCATCCCAGCACCCTTCTGGGTCTCCAAGCCCTCCCTTCTGCTCAAGTGAGCAGGTGTTGGGAGGCCCATCAGATGGGGAGCCCCGAGGTTGCTGGCTGGAGGCCACTATGCCACTGATGGGGAGCAATCATTTGGTGTTTCTATTTATTGACTCTTTAAAATTCATCATCCAAGGAAAGTTAATACATGACTGTTTGGTAGCAAGAGAAACATAATCTAAGACCGCAATGACCCACGCACCCCAAACAAAAACAGAACCAAACAAACCCCATCTGAAACCAGACCTTTGGAGCTGTAGCTGAAGAAGCAAGGGGGCTGGGGGTCAGACTGGCTCCTGCAGTCCAGGGGGCAGAGAAGAGGCTGTCCTCAAGTGGTTCCCAGTTGAAGAGGCCATGTCCAGCCCCTCAGCTCTGGGCATTCTTCCTGGAGGGGCTGCCCTGACAGGAAGGGTGTGAAGAGAGGGACTCAGTGGTCAGAGTGATGGGGCTCTTAGGCCCACACTCCTAAGGTGACCATACGTGCCAGTGCATGAGACACAGGGGCTGGGGAGGCAACTTTATGGAGAGCAGGGGCCCTTTCCTCTTCCCTGCTCAGGCCAGGAGAGAGCCTTGCCCACGTCCCCATCAGTGTTACCAAATTTGGAAATGACTAAAGGCACTGCCAAGAAGTTAGGAAATACCAAGGCCTGGGGAGGCCCCCAGATGGGAGTCACTGCCCCCAGCAGTCATCATCTTGTTCTGGATGACTGAGGGTACTTGGTCCTTGGCTCTGGATACCGGAGGGCAGCCCAATCAGGACAAGGCCGTGGAAAGTATATGTGAAGAGGCAATGTTTTAGTGCCCTGAACATGCAGTGTGTGTGTGTGTCTGTCTGTGTGTGCACACATGCGTGCAAGTATGTAATGGCGGGGGGATTGGTCCTTCCAGGAAGGCTTGCTTAGGGTCCTAGGTGGCCCCCAGAGCAGATATAGGGTTTTTTCCCTTGTTATTTCTTCAAATCACCCCCTGCCCAGGTCATTGCATAAATAAGTGCTTGGGAAGGTACACATCTAAAAAGGAACATAAATACTGTACATGGGAAAGGATTCTGCCCCAGCCCTCCCACTGTCCCCAGAAAACCCTCCAAATATTGCACATGGCCCTCCCTAGCCCCATGGGGTCCAGGCCCGGCTGTGTCTTTGGTAGAAGCTCCAGGGACAGAGGTCCTGGGCAGCCCACGTGTCCCCTACCCCACCCCAATCATGACTGGGAACACCGCAGCAGCCAGAGGGTTGGGAAAGGCCTTGGCCCACTGGCCAGCAGGTGTTCCATCAGTAATACTTCCTCAGGGATAGGAGGGAGCCCACACAGTCACAGGTGAGCCCCTGGTGGGACACTCCCAGTCAGAGTCTGCACGTGGGCTAGGAAGAGGCAAGCAGGTTGAGGGCAAGTGGGTGGGCAAGTCCTGGGCCACAGTGGACAGGGTCACACCCTCCATAGGAGGAGGTGGTTTGTGCTATCATCTCGGCCCACAGTCTCGCTGCTGCCACCACCCCCACTGCTGAGTCGGAAGTCCTCATAGCCGTCACCTCCACTGATAACCAGCATTTTAGGCCTGGCTGAGGCAGGTCCTCGGTGCCGAGGGGAGTCCCGGTGCTCCAGGGATGGAAGCTTCTCAGGGCCTTGGGAGTGGAGGGAGAGGATCCGTTAGCCTGGGGGCAACTGGTGGCTGTATTGTCCCCTAAAGGCCTGCACCCCAGAAGACAAGGAACAGAGACAGGTACACTTCCTGAGGGGATCCTACTTCCTGTT
Organism: Lynx rufus; assembly: GCF_022079265.1. Taxonomy (NCBI): domain Eukaryota; kingdom Metazoa; phylum Chordata; class Mammalia; order Carnivora; family Felidae; genus Lynx; species Lynx rufus. The sequence goes on from NW_025814897.1 coordinate 58,690,081, forward strand.
AGCCAAGAACTCCTTGCTTGAAAAGAAATGCCCACTTCTTGGCAGTCACACAACTTACCTCTATCTGTACTTTCTAGTCAAGAGCGGCATAGGTTCCCAGGGCCACACCACTTTCTCTGTTACTGCACATGCACTGTCCTCCTCATACCACTTCCTGCTTCCAACAGCCCTTTCTCGGCTAGGGAGCTTAGGTCTTCTCTGGACACAGACCACTCCTGCCCGAGGCTTCCCTGCTTCCCGATTCCCACTGCCACTTCCTCTTGGGAATATGGTTTCCTGCCCGGTCAAAGCAAGACTTGGCTAATTGTAGCCTCCTTGATGTACATCATTTCCTAATACATTTCACTTTCTAATTCTCATAGGCCACTTCTGTCTTATCTACCATTTGTGTTCTACTTACTGGTGCCATTTCTATTTCCTGCTCTGCACATCACTTCCTGACTCCACTTTCTGCCCCAGACATCATCTCTAGTCCTCTTTCATCTCCTGCCATATACATCCCTTGCGGTGCCATAGTCTAATTCTTGGGTTATAGTTCTTACGGTTCACACCCTGTCTACCGTGACACTTCTAGATAGAGTTTTACACACACCCCCTATCCTAGGAGGTTTTATTTTGGGGTTTCTAGAGCCTATTTCCCGTCATATATGCCATTTCCAGCTCTGTATTACACTCTTCTTCCCTCTTAAACCTCTTCTGGCAGGACGGGGGAGTCTTAAGAGACTGAAGAGGATCCCAGGATCCCTGGATTGGTAGGATGCACAAACCTACCCGTGTCTGGGGGAGGTGGTGGGGTTGAGCAGAGCAGGTTGAAGCCGTCTGGCAGCTGGACTGCAGCCAAGAAGCGGACGTGGCCGGTGTGTCCCTGGCCTAGGCCAGCGGGGCTAAGGGGCGCTCGCGGGCAGCTGACGGTACTGGGCGAGGTGGGCATGGTGAGCACGACGCCGGCACTGGTGCCCACCCACAGCAGCTCTTCACACACCAACAACGCTGTGATCCTCAGGCAGGCAGCCTTGTGCTGCCGGATGATGGCGTCCGAGCCTAGGGTGCAAGAGAGACCAGAGCTGAGGCCGAATTCTCGCCCTGGCTCAGCTTCCTCAATGATGGGGCAGAAAGGCTCCAAGGGAAGGGGTAGTGGTGGACTGAGGTCAGTACCTGCCAGCATCCTGTGCACGGGAGGTGTGACGTCTACCTCTGCCAGCTGCTCAAAGGTGTCTGGATGGTAGAGACACACGTGGGCACTACCCTTCAATGTCACCCACACACCCAGGCTGGAGTCCACCATGCAAGCCACGCTGCGGCTGGAATCCTGCCCCACATAGAATGTGTGCTGGTTGGGGAGACAAGTAGAGCGCAGGTGGGTGACCGGCAGGCTTGCCTTCTCTGCCCCTTCCTGCCTTGTGCTTCACCAGTGCCCCCCTCACCCCTTACAGCTGCCACTAAACCTCTCCAGAAAGCCACCTGGACTGACAGCAAAGGCAGCCTTCCTCCTTGGTCTAGATGACCAACCTATCAAAGCTTGGCTTCACTGAAGCCCCGACTCAATCCTCAGAAATTCAAATGGAGCTGCCTTTCCCCATGAAACTCCATGACTCCATGATCAGAGAATTTTAGAGCTTGAAAGGTTTTCAGATCAATCATTGGGCTCTCCCTGGACAGATGGAGGCTTTCTTATTGCCCCTATGGTCTCATCTCTCACTTTCATGAGTCAGGCTCACCTCAAATCACCAATCGTGTCCCCACTCCCCACCCCCCCCCCGCCCCACTCCCCACTGCTACCTCCAGCTGCAGTGTGTCAGGGCTCAGGACAAGGATTCGGTTCTGGCAGCCACACCACAGACGCCCACCCACAGACACCATCTTGGTGATGGGGCTCCCCTGAGAACCCAGGGTCACTGACTTGAAGTTCTGGGGGTCCCAGAAATGGCCTGGAGTGGGAGTGGGATAAAGAAGACAGAGTAAATTCAGTCCACTATTGCATTACCCCCACACCCTGAAATGAAATGAAATGAAATGAAATGAAATGAAATGAAATGAAATGAAATGGTGCCCTCATTTATACACAAGGACACCAAGGCCGAGAGGGCCTGAGAGTTCCCCAAAGCCACATTTCAGACTCATGGCCCCAAGGCCCCACCTGTGCTCAGAAGACAGTGCCAACACCAGCAAGGGGCTCGTGGGGGGTGGGGGAGGGGTGGGTTCCCACCTGCTTCTCTTTGGTAGACCACAAGTTCTCCATTGGCCAGAGACACAAACACCTGGTTATTCAGATACCTAGGCAGGGAAAAGAAGGAGGAGTCAGGGGTTTCAGGAGGCCAGAGGAGGTTACCTTGGGCCAAAGCATCGTAGACAGAATGGCTATGGTTCCCGAGAGACCACCCCTCCAGGCAGGGAAGCCTGAGGCTAGGAAGGGGTAGGATTGGCTCATAGTCAAAGAGTATGTGAAAGGCACAGCTAGCCTAGGGCCAAGCCCCTGGCGTCCAGCCTCCACAGAAAGGAGGGGCCAGTCGAGCAGGGAGACCTGGGTGAACAGCAGGAAACCTGCATGTGTAGAAGGGTCTGGACTAGGAGGACTACCCAAGGGCCTTACAGGATGCAGGTCACAGAGGCCGCATGCTGAAGCTTCATGCTGTTCCTGCGATCACGGATGCTGTCGGAGGACTGGTACACGTGGACACTGTGGATCAGGGGTGTGCACCTGTGACAAATGCTTGCACACACCAGCCCCTGAAGTATCCCTCCACCTCTGTCTCCCCCCCCATCTCCTTCCTGCCGGGTGCCTGCCCAAAGCACTGAGATCCAAGAGCCGCCCTATGGATCTCAGACTCACTGGCAGCCCTGGCTGCCAGTACTCCTGAGGTCTGACCCAAAGCCCTCCTGCTTCCGCTTCAGGATACCACATGATTTCCAAAGCAGAGCTCAGTGTCCCCAGCCCCTCTCCTGACCTTACCAGCCATCCTCAGTGCCCAGCCACACAGAGCTCTGGTAGGCCTCAGGGTCAACGCTCAGCAGGTCCTCAAGGCTGCCCCGGGTAAAGGAGCCACGGCTGGAGCGGCGAAGGGCTCTCCCATCCATTGGGCTGGTACTGCAGGGACCGCCAGGTCCAAAGGAGCCAGACAGTGGCAGGAAGCCAGGCTCCTGCTCTTCCTCTGAACTGGTTGTCTCTGCCGTGGCCTCCTTGGAGCTTGGGGTCTCCTCATCTGAGGGAGACAAAGGTCTCTGCCTCCATTCCACCTCTGCCAGGCCCAAACCTGGTATCTTTCTAGATCTCCATCTCTCCTCAGTGCATCCCTTCTGGCCATGTCCCTCTTGAGGGCCTTCCATAGCTGTTCTCCTGTCCCGGCAGCCTCTGCATAGCTCAGGCCTTGTCATTCTGCTCACTGACAGTCTAGTGCTACAGGCTGCTAGCCCTAAGCTGTCCCACTCCAATCCACCAGCACATGGTGGACAGGGGGATCGGCCATTCTACCCCCTACTCCATCTTCCCTACTTGACCGAGCATTTCATGATGTGTAGGATCTGGCCTGACTGTCCTACTGCCCTTGGGTCTTTGGTGTCACAGCCCCCGCCCACCTCGCTGGCTCCCACTGCTCTGCATGCTGACCTCCTGAGACTTGAATCCACGCCTTTGCCTATGCTGGTCCCTCCTCACCCATCAGTACCTGCTGTGCTGCCCCCTCCTCTGCGCAGTCCACCCTGCCTGACAGCCCCAAACTGGGCACTCACTGCCAAAGCTAGAGGAGATAGTGGACCGGCTGGCTTGGCTCTGCAGGGTTCCCGAGGGGCTGGGCGAAGACTCATCATCAGAGTCGCTGTCAAAGGGCACCAATTCTGGGCGAGTGTCCCCTTCGGCGGGGCCTGGTGCCATCTCCAGCCCCGAACCTGCAATGGAGATGTGCAGGCAGGGCTGGGGCCCTGGCTCTGCCAGCGTCGCTGCTTCTTCGTCCGCAGCCTCAACGTCCAGTTCTGGACCGGGGGTCTCCAGTGCCGTCTCTGGGGGACTCCTCAGTGAGGCAGGCTGGTCCCTGTGAGATGTAGGAGCAGGGATGAGAACCTCCAGGAGCCAAGGCCCTGCCCCACTGGTCCACAAGCCCACTAGGCCCAACCCCATCCACACCTGCAGCCACATAGGGGTAAAGGACAGGGACTCTGGCCTGCTGGCCCACGCACAGCCCCAGGCCTCACCTGTGGCTGCGGCGCTGCAGGCCGGGCACCGCCCCAATGCAGAGGATGCGGGCGGAGCAGACGGCGATGCAAGCCTCCACGTCGGGCTCAGCACGCAGGCTCAGCAGGCATACCTGGCCCACGTAGCCATCGCTGTTGCACACCCACACTTCGGGCATGGGCTCGGGACAGCTGCTCAGGGTCGGAGCTGCACACGAGAACTGCAGAAGACACCAATGGACAGGGTGAATGAAGGAATTATTGCCAACTTTCCAGGCTGACCAGCAGAATGGAGGGAGGTGGCCCTGCGTGGGTGTGCGTGAATTCCCAGTACACCCCTCTGAGTACACGTGCGTGCACACACACACACACACACACACACACACGTGATATTCTACACATCAAATGCACGTATGCCTGTGTGATAGAAGTATCATCCATTCATGTACACATACATCCATGCACATATAAACCCCAAATATGCTCACATATCTATGTGGGTAACAAATGTGAAAAATAGTAACCTCTGTCCATAGGTAGGCAAACTCATACAAGCACATAAATTAGACAGCTTCATGCTAATCACATAGCCTTTGTCCCCATGCACACATATAGACATGCATGGCCATACCTATATGCGTGTGACACATATACAGTATTCACATGCATGTGCAGAATTGTAGGCTCCAAGACACAGAGGGCAACCACAATGTTCAAGGCATGTACATAATGTTGTACACAAAACAAAAACACATGAACATGTGCTGGCTTTGAATACGTGCATCCACGTGACCCAGGCACATACACGTACCTGCATGCCACTGCGGGTTTTCATGATGGGGATGGCCTTCAGGAACTCAGGGTCTAGACAGCTTTTGCTGGATGCTGTAGGGAGATGGACAAAAAGACACTGCTTAGCATCCACCTCACTTTTGCTCATTTCCCTTCCTCCCCTGCTCCTCGGGGTCTCTCAAGGGAGAATGAGGGGGCTGTAGGATATGTCCTGCTTGTCCCTGGCCTCAATTTTCCCATCTGTACAATGTGGGAGGTAGACCTAGAGGTCCCTAAGGATCTTCTAAGCCATGGACCCTGATGAATAGCTTTCCCTGATCTAGGCCTGCTCAGAGTGTATGTATGTAGGGCACAGGAAGAGGGGTCCTGGCATCCACTCCCACAGTAGCGCCCCACCCTAAGCTCACCCTATCCATGGAATTCCCTCCCTGCCGGGGAGGCCCTGGAAAAGTCCCACATTTCTCTGTAGGAGTCTCAGTCCACCCTCCCACCAGCAGGCACTGAAGCACAGAACACAGCAGTCTTGGGACTTCTGGCTCCTGATCTCACAGACTGCTGCAAGGTACTGCCCACTGCCTGGGGGTGCTGGGAGGAGGACGCCAGCATGGGCCTGGCTTACCCAGCTTCCTCTTGGCTTCATCAAACGCCTGCTCAAAGCCGAGGCGGGCGTCAGGGTGGGGGAACTCAAAGATGAAGGAGTCAGTGCCCTCAGGCCTCGTGGTACACAGCTCCAGCTTGGTAGGGGGGAAGGAAAGCGCGTAGCACAGCGCCTGCTTCTCTGACAGGTCCCGGTGCATGGCAGCTGAAAGGTCCCGCAGCGCTTCATCCAGGCTCTGCCGGGAGGGGACCCAGGCCTCAGGCCCTGACATCTCCCCACAGCCTACTTCTGCCCTGGGAATGCCAGTGGGGACCTGCCTCTCCCCTCAGACAGAAAATGGGACTCTGTCTCCCCCCCCTGGAGGAGGTAGCCTGGATTCTCCCCCAACAGACATGATGGGTCCTCTCTCCTCCCTCAGCTAGGGACGGAGGTGTATCTCCACCCTCAGGCCTAGAACACATCACTTCCCTCAGCTGGGGTGAGGCTGTATTTCCCCCTTCCAATAAGTGACAAAGATGACTGACCTCTTCCTCAGGCAAATGAAAAGGCTGCTCTCTCTCCCTCAGTAGGGTCTGGGAACCCCCGCTGCCCCATTCCCCCAGCCTCAGACAGAGGGCACAGACCTGGTGGGGGAAACCAAGGTTCTCAGAAAGCTTGCTCATCTGGCCCAGAGTGGTCAGGTCCTCGTCTAGGCGGCTGATAGCCTTCTGGATGTTCTCCCGATTGGTGGCTTGGGATGCCCCTGGTGGGAATAGAGGAGGGCCATGGGCAGATACAGAGGCAGACAAGGTCAGGCGTGGACAGACACTCTTCTCCTCCCTCACAGTCTGCAGTTCAGCATGGGGAGTGGCCTGCCAAGCTGAGCGCTTGTAAGCCCCAAGACCCCAGGAACAAAGGCAGCTCTCAGGGAAACCGCAGGCCTAGGAACAGGGAAGTGGGCCTGATTCAGAGCCACTTGGCCCAGGGTGCTGGTCCCTTGGAGAACTCCCTGGAAGAGCACAAAGAATAAACAGCAGGCGGCTCTGCAGCTTATGCAGGCTCCTGCTGACACGGGAAGCCACGGTGGTGTGGTGTAGCCTCCACAGGGGAGTCAGCCGGGCAGCCAGAGCCTCAGGCGCTCAAATCTGCTGACCAAGGGACTCAATTCCCCCACAAAGAAGGGAAAATGAGCTGATGCCCTGGATTTCTCTAGTCCTATCCCATACCTGACCAGGGCCAAGTAGCAGGCCCCACAGGCCAACTCAGCATCCCCACACCCTGCACTGCCTGGCTGGGGGTGTATACCCTGGACCAGTAACCCACAAATAGGCAGAGTAGACAGCAGTGCAGTGTTTTAGAAAAGCTGAGGCTTGGGTTTTCTCCTTCTTCTTCTTTTTTTTTTTAAGTTTGTTTATTTGCGGGGGGTGGGGGGGGACAAGGAGCAGAGAGACAGAGGGAAAGAGAATCCCAACAGGCTCCACAACGGCAGCACAGAGCCTGACACGGGGCTGTCTCACAAACCACGAGATCATGAAGTGAGCCGAAACTAAGGGTCGAATACTTAACCAACTGAGCAGCCCGGGCACACCTCTCCTACTCCTTCTGAAGGAAACTGTCTCCCCATAACCCTCATTGCCAGGATAGCTGTGTTTTCTTCCATATGACCCTGCCCCTCTCTAGCCATACTTGACTGAATCAGAAGTAGACACCTAACCTAGTCATTTTATCAACTGGCCTGTGTTCCAGTGAGAAGAGACAAACGGGACCGATAATCGGCTTGTATCCCTACACAGGAGCCCACATGAGGCAGGCCTGGGTTCACCCCGGGGGCCACCTCGGGTGAGCCTAGGGGCAGAGCCTGGACCTGAACTGACTGCCAGCCCAGAGGTGCCCACGCCACCATCCCAGACCAACCATCCCCCTCAAGGGGACTTGCGGATCCTGGAGCAGCTAGGGAGAAAGGCCATGATGCAGAACAGGCCATGAAGGAACACAGGAGTTAGAAGGAAGGAGGAAGCAGAGAAAGCTGAGAGCAGTGAGAACAGGAAGAACCACAGAGAGACAGACAGATGGAGACACAGACACACATGTACACACAGCAGGAGGAGCAGCTCTTTGAAACCACCTCAGCTCCTGACAGCCTCTGCCCCAAACAACACAGATCTTTCCAACCAGCCTTGTGCTTGGACTGACTTGAGTGAGGCCCTGCTCCCTGGGAGTGAAACTGCTGGACCAGAACAGTATGTCATCACCTAAGGGGATGCTCGTGCGGTGGTCAGTGGCTGGTGGAGGGCACGTCTGTGGCCTCTGCACTGCTCCAGCCTAGGTTAGGTCCCTGCCCAGTCAAAGGTGATCTGCACGGATGGGTCTGGTGTGGTTCTGTGGGGGACAAACCCATCCTACATGCAACCCGCCTTCTACTGGATGGGAAAGTGAGGCCCCAAAGCAGAAAAGCAGATGGATAGGCAGCCAGCCTGGCCACGGCTCAAACCCTCCAGGAGGGCTTCTTAGAGGAGGACCCCAACACCCAGAAGCCCTGGGCAGGCCTGGGCCAGCCCCACCTTTGATTATGTCCGCATCTTCCAGTGGCAGCTTCCACAGCAGCTTGTACTTGCTGGCCGTGTCAATGACGCTGGCTGCCGTGTACCTGTGGGGAGCCAATGGGGTGCTCTGGCCTGGGCAGCGGAGTGGGGCCCAGGGAGGGACAACTGCTCCCCCCCATGCCAGAGCCCAGCCCCACCCCAGCCACTCACAGGCTCATGGAGCTACGCCGCAGGGAGCCTGACTTCCGCTTTAAGGTGGTGCAGACAATGAGGTCCGTGAACAGGAAGAGGGACCGGTCCTTCTTGCCACCAACTGCCTTCTGTGGGGCCCGAGGCAGGACTCAGGCCCAGAGGCCCACCCTCCTGCCCACAGTGCCCAAGGGGACAGCCAGGCCCACAGAGGGGTGAGGGCTCTGCCCCTGATTCCCAGAGGCAGAGGCAGAGTTGGGACTCGACCCGGGACTCCTGTTGTGGGGAAGAGCAGGCAGGCCCATGGGCGGCAGGTATGAGCAGGAGTACGAACAAAGTGGGGAGATGGGAACAGGTGGGTAGACAACGGGCCACTTCTTACCACTTCAATGACCATCTCCTGCCTTAGGAACCGCCGCAGAGGGGCTTGGAGCTGTGGGGCAGGAGAGACAACGCATCTTGATGGCCAATTCTTAATTCCATCTCCTTCCTAGACCCTGGCGACCCCTTGGTCCCACTCCATGTGCCAGGCCATAGAAGCACATCCCATCCCTCCTCCTGATGCTGTGCTGTCAGGCCACAGGACATGTGGCCAGAGACCGGCATGGAAGAGGACATGGACTTGGACAAAGATGTGTGGGGACGCTGGTAGACAGGGACGCAAACACACTGCAGACACTGCTGTGGATGTGGACGTGACCATGATGACCTCAGGTGACCACAGACGGGAACAAAGGCATGGGTGGAGTGGGATGGCACTCACATCCTCCATGCCCTCGATGTGAGCCTCAATCTCCTGCAGCACACGGGCATGACGCTCTGCCTCCTCGGCACTCCGCACACCCTTGTTGATGCGTTCAGCCACCTGTTTGATGTTCCGCTGAGCATCCAGCAGGAGCGGGTGGTCTGGGTGGTCCTCAGGTGTGTGCTTCAGGAGGTCCTGGGGTAGGAATGAGGACCAGACCCCTGCTTAGCTGCCCCTGTCAGGCCCTGGGGCCCACACCGACTGCTGGACTCGGAGGGACTATAGGTGGATTCCAGAGAGGACTTATTTTCCTACCCAACCCCTGGGGACTCTGATGCCAGGCTCGACCAAGTGGGGGCCTCAGAGCCCCCTGCATCCTCCAGGCCTTGCCTCCCTGCCCACAGACCCCATGCCCACCTTCACCAGAAGCTCATAGCGTGGGATCCGCTGTACAGGCTTGATCATGAGGTCAGATAATGCCTGCTTCTCCTTGTTCTCACGCATGCTTTGCTGAAACCAGAAACAAGGTGGATGGGTACCCAGGTGAGGAATGTCATGCAAACAAGGGAATGTCCAGGGATGGGTCCCCAGCCAGCCCCTCCAGGCCAGCCCAAGAGCAAAGGCTGACCCACATACTAAGGCTGTGGTGCCCAGGCTGGGAGCTCTTGGGCAATCCCCCACCAAAGCTAGTCCACGAGGAGGGTCATGTCCATCCCCCTGAGCTAGCCCACAGTACCTCCAAGAACTTGAGAAAGGCAGGCCTCGCTTCCTTGGCCACACGCACGGCATCCTTTGCATTGAGAAAGTTATCAATGTAGGCAGAATATATGTTGACCAGGACGTCTTTGGAGAACTGTGGGTGAAGAGGCAGGTTGTGGACCTTCAAGGTATCTCTTATTCCACCTCACCCTGTCCTGGTTTCCAATGATTCACAAGCCAACATCCTTTCCCTCCAACTGGACATAATATGGTCTCTAAGGGCTTGGACATTTGCTCCTACGTCGTGTGAACATGTTGTAGGTGCGACTGGTCAGGTGTGTGCATATACCTGCACACACATGTGTGCATTACCTATGGTTTGCGTGTCATGGATGTACATATGCCTAGATGTGTCCTGCCAGGACACCACACCAGGTTCTCCCATTTCCAACTGGGCATTTCCATCCTGGGTCTCCAACCCCGCCAAGTCCAGCCAGGCAGGTCTCCTTCCTCACTGTCCTCTGAGTGACACAGACTCATTCCACCTGCCTGGCCTTTGCTCATGTAATTCCCTTCACCAGAATGCCCTTCCTGCACCCAAATCTCACCCACCCTCAGCGTTAAGCTCCAACTGTGCCTCCTCCAGGAAGCACTCCCTGCCCTGACTAGGGCTCTTCCTGGAACTATACCTGGCCTCTGGCCTCCCTTGCTCTCCCAGGACAAGTCTCCTCTCTGCAAAGAGATAGGTACACCCATTCCATCCAGTAAAGCCCTGCTCAGGGCAGGCACACAGCTGGTGGCTAATACCCACTGGCCAGATGACAGCTGGGCTAAATGTGAAAGTTCTTGGTCAGAAGCCCTGGCTAGGAGTTGGGACATCCCAGTTCCTGTCTCAGCTGCACCATGGATGGACTAGGTGACCTGTGGTGGTATTTGTTTCTGGCCCCTCTGGGCCTACAAATCCCTGTGTCTCTGAGGTGCTGACTGTCCTCCTCCCCAACCCCGGGTGTACTACAGGGCACAGGCTGAAGCAACCTGGAGAGGAAGACAGCCCCTAGCCCCTACCCCCTACCCCATCCTGGCACAGAGCATTCTCTGCTGACCCCTCCCTGGGGCCAGGGCTTCTGCTCCAGTCAGACCCTGGTCAGCATCCCAGTCCAGACAGCGGAGGAACCTGGTGACACTGAGGGTAGTGATAGCCTAGAGATGTCAGCACTCAACTGGGGTCCCATCACTGCTGGGCCAAGGTTCCTGCCACATCAGTTCCAGGTCAGCAGGCACCTTCTAAGACCTTCTTAGGCACAGGCCCACCCACATCATCACAAACACATGAAAAAACACCCACATCTTATAAAAATAGGTAATATATTTTTTTTGTTAGTACAATTCTTGGAAGGATTTTTACAATTTTGCTTTTGAAATTATTTTGCTCTGAATAACCATTTAGTTTGTGTTTGGCTACGATTTATCAGTCATCATCATGCATTCTTGGGAATTCTGGCAAAATAACAAAATGTAACTTAAGTTTTTTCAAATGTAAGTTCGTATAAATGAATACTAAATTTAACAATGAAAGAAAATGGCATGTTATGGTTTTATAGACATTGAATTAAATGTTTATTAGTTTTACTTTTTTCTAAGTTTATTTATTTATTTTGAGAGAGAGAGAGAGAGAGTAAGCCGGGGGGGGAGGGGCAGAGAGAGAATCCTACATTGGGATTCAAACTGAAGAACCGTGACATCATGACCTGAGCCGAAATTTAGGGCTGGATGCTTTACCAACTGAGCCACCCGGGTGTGCCTATCAGCTTTGCTTTTACAGTTCTTTTTGAATTTTGAAGCTAGTACCTTTTCTAAGGTCCCAGTCACTGTTGTAGGATTCTGAAAAGCTCCCAGGCAGAAGTCTGCTTGTGGTGAAAGGGAGCACAGGGTGGGGTAGAGTGTGGACGCTGGAGCCATATTTCCTGAAGTTGAATCTTCCACCACTTACTAACTGTGACTTTGATTGGTCACTTTTATCTATGCCACAGAGTCAACTTTGAACTCGAGGGAATAACTGCACCTTTCTCTTACACTTATGGATATACATAACATATTTAAACTTTTATTTTTAAGTAGGCTCTATGCCCAATGTGGGGCTCAAACTTATGACCCTGAGATCGAGAGTCCCATGCTCTACCGACTGAACCAGCCAGGAGCCCCCTATAACATATTTAGAATAATGGCTAGCACCCAGGTGCCAAGTAGTTAGCTATTCCTATTAAAATGCCTGATGGAAAAAAGGGCTAGTTACAGTAAGGGTTGAGGTCAATATCAGCATCCACTGGAGGTCTGAATCAGTGTCAGCACCAATTCAGGTGCTGTAACCAGAGTTGGGTCCAGGATCAGAATCAGTATCTGGATGGGGTTGGGGTCCATGCCAGAGTCCAGCCAAGCTCTGGGGTTGGGCAGTGTCTACATTCAGGTCAACCCGGAGGCTGCAGTCAGTGCCAGTGTCTGCTCAAGTTCTGGTATTGGATTTGGGATCAGGGTCAGTGTTCAGATGGAGTGGGTGTGGGTGAGGGGTCCATGGCAGCAGCAGCCCCTTCCAGGAAGGGCCCAAGCTTGTGAGCACTGCCGCATGGGTAGCAGGGCCACTCACCGACTGGACAAGCAGGTCTCCCACCTTCTGCTGGGCATGCCAGGTCTGCACACAGTGCCGCACCTGCTCTAGGAACTGCTCATGGTGCTCCAGGAGCTCAGGGATCTGGTCGAAGATCTCGTCCACCAGCGACGGGTCACACAGCAAGGAGTTCTCTGGCTGCTTTAGTGGCTGCATGTAGCCCTGGGGGACCCACAGGGTCAGTACAAGTACCCTCAGAGGGATGATAGCCCAACCCACCAGTACAGGTGCAAAGGAAATCTCCTGGGTCTATAACTCAGTGGCCATGCCTCCTGGATCTTCCTCATTAGACTCAGAGCTCTAGGAGGAAGACAGGAAGACCTATCCCCATGCCCCTCACTGTGCAGCCCAGGGCCTGACATAAGATGGGGGTAAGTAGGCTCAGGAAAGTTAGCTGGATGCATGAACAAACAGAGCTTGGAGTGAGGAAAGCAAGAAGACTGGGCTCCTGGGAGACCCCCACACACCAACTCAGCAAATATTTTATTGAGCACTCACTATGTGCCAGGCACCGTTCTAAGAACTGGGAGACAGCAGTGAACAAGGAAGACCAAATTCCCTGCCCTAACAGAGCTTACAATCTAGTCAGATCAAACACACAAATAAAAGAAATAAACAAAAATAAACCACATTTCATAAACTCTTTAAGGAATTTCTGCCAATTATTATATGCCATCTATTATAGGATGAACTTGGATTTCAGAGATGTTAAAAGGTGAAGGATGCATCTTAGAATCAATTACATGTAGAAAGTCAAAAACGAGAAGTGCTGCCGGGAAAATGAAGCAAGGAGGGGCATGGGAGGCCTTTAGTGCCACTATCTGAGCACGTTCTCATAGTTTTCAGATCTACCAGTCAGTCTGATTAAAACTATTTTTCACCTCAAATCAGTGGTATTTCCTGAGAATGCACAGCCCTGCTTAGCAGCAGGCGTGCTCATGGAGACGTCGCCCTCTACTGGCCCAAACTATCACTACAAACCAAAGAACTGAGGATGCTTGAAGAAGTAATGCAATGTTGCAGTAAAATTTATATTAAACATTAAGAAAAACTGGCTTATTTTATAAAACAGCCCTGAAAAACTAAAGCTCAACAGAATCCTCTAGTCTGGTTGGGCATTCTTTTTTTTTTTAATTTTTTTTTAACATTTATTTATTATTGAGGGACAGAGAGAGAGCATGAGCAGGGGAGGGGCAGAGAGAGAGGGAGACACAGAATCTGAAGCAGGCTCCAGGCTCCGAGCTGTCAGCACAGAGCCTGACGTGGGGCTTGAACCCACAGACCGCGAGATCATGACCTGAGCTGAAGTCAGCCGCCTAACTGACTGAGCCACCCAGGTGCCCCCTGGTTGAGCATTCTTAAAAGGTCGGGAGGTGATGGTGAGGAGGCAGGCAGGCTGCCTCCCTCTTACAGCTCCTAGGCCAGTCTGAGCCAGGGCCTTCTCTGTGGCAGGGGCTGTTGCCCCACAAGGAGAGGAGCTAAGCCGCTCATGTCCGGATCCTAGTGCCCCACACAGAAGCAGGCACACGGTGGGAGGAAAGAATAAACTGATACAGATGCTCCTAGGAGCCAACACCTGCACCCACTCATCACATACTTGCTGAGCAACTACTGAGTGTCTGGACTTCTAAGCACCAGACAGCCCTGAGGGCAGACAAAAGTCCCTGTGCTTGTGGAGCTAACACTTCAGTGGAGGGAGGCAGAAAAGAAGCACCATAAATAACAAAATTATTACACAGGATGTCAGAAGGCAGTTAGTATTGTGAGGGAAACAAGATAGGGGCAGGAGTGCTGCGAGAAGGGGGCTGGGTCAGGGAAAGTGGGGTTTGTTAGCTGGGAATTTGGGGGTTAAAGAAAGACTCAAAGGGTGAGGGTGACACTGAAGAAAGATTTAATCTTAAGACTTGGGTTCAAATCCCATCTCCTTCTGGCTATTACCCTTGGTGTTTAACTCCTTCATTTTAAACTCCTGGCCTATACCCGAAACTTATGTCACATAGTGTGTCAACTATACTTCAATTACAAAAAAGAAAAGAAAAGAAAAGAAAAGAAAAGAAAAGAAAAGAAAAGAAAAGAAAAGAAAAAAGAGGCCCCTGACCTGCAGGAACAATACCAATCAATTTGGGGGGCAGTGGTCACTGCGAGAGAACACTAGGGCTGTGGAGTCCAATCTCAGTTTGAATTGAATACCACCTATGCTCAGGCAGTGCAGACTAGCTGGTGAGAGAAAGCGCCCTACAGTCAGGGTGTCAGGGATTCAACCCAGGCTATGGCACTTCCTGGCTCTCTGACCTTGAACAATTACTATACTTCTCTGTGTCTCAAGTTCATCCTCTGTAAAATGAAGGTTATAGAGATTTATATGATTTAAGTTATGTAAAGTGCACATATTAAGCACTCAATGCATGTCAGCTCTTAACATCACTACTTGTTGGTGTCCCACAGAAATCCTTAGGCTCAAAGCTAATCCCCAACGAGCTGGTATTTGGAGGTGGGGTCTTTGGGAGGTGAGCAGGTCATGTGGGTGAAGCCCTCATGAATGGTATTTGTGCCCTTATAAAAGAGGCCCCAGAGAGCTCCCTTGGCCCTTTCACCATGGAGGACACAGTGAAAAGATGGCCATCTATGACTATGAACCAAGAAGCAGGTCCTCACCAGACACCAAATCTGCTAGCACCTTGATCTTGGACTTCCCAGCCTCCAAAACTTTGAAAACTGAATCTGTATTTGTTTAAGCCACTCAGTCTACGGAATTTTTGTTCTAGCAGCCCAAATGGACTAGAATACCACTTAAGAGACGGATGACCCTGGGCAGGTTTCTTAACCTCTCTGAGCCTTCATTTCCTCCTATGAAGAGGGAGTTATGATATCTACCTCACAACGCTAATGCAAGGATTAAATGTGATTTTATACACACACACTCACATGTACACACACAGATTTGCCAGGCAGTATGCTAAATTATACATGCATCTTTCTTGTAATCTGCACTCAAGGTAGGTACTATTATTATTCCCACTCTGCAGACAAGGAAGCTGAAGCAGAGACTGGTTATGTAACCTGCTCCAGGCCACATGGCCGGGTAAGAGGTAGTGCCAGGTCTGAACACTGGTGGCCTGGTTTGGACCTCAGTCCTTCCTTCCGACACACCAGGGCTGCCTTGAGTGACAGTCCTTGGGTTCAGCTGACACTCTCCTGACCATCTCCATCCCTGGCCATGAACACTCTCAATTTGGCCTCCTCAGAACTACCCTCCCTTGGCTCTTCCACCTGCAGGTTCCGCAAGCCTCCGCGCACGGCCAGGAGATTTGAAGGCAGAGAGGCATACCCAAGCCCCGTCGGCTTCCTGTCTGTGAACAAGGCATGAGCAGCCTCATTACCTTTTAATCTTTGCACTGGGACGTGGGTATGATTAGTCACGTTTTGTACACAAAAACACCAAGGCTCAGAGAAGCGAGTGATTAGGCTAGCATCACCCAGCAGGGAAGCAAGTGACTCAAACTCTGGACTGCTTGACCCCAATGCCTTTAGCTCCTACCTAAAGGACAACAAAGGACCACCCCCCCACCCCCCCACCACCGCCAGACTCCTGCGTGACTATGGCCGCCTGGCAGCCAGGGGCAACCTCTTAAAGATAGCATTCTGGTTGTGTCCCTTCTGTGACTTCCATGTGCTTACAATAAAGCCCAGCTCTTCTGCAGCAGCCACAGTGACCACCTGTCCACCGCTAACCGCTCTGGGTTTCTTCCAGCCCCCTGGCCTTTGTTCCTGCTGTACCCTCTGCCAGAATGATCCCCTCCGGGCTCTCCCCCTACTTAGCTCTTACCTACCCTTCAGGTCTCAGCTAAATACCCCAACCTCAGAGAAGCCCTCCCTGGCCTCTGACACCAGGGCAGGCCCCCATTCTGTGTTCTCATCTTTCTGTGCACTTTTTTTTTAACATATAAAAGCAATGTATTTTTTGTGTGGCAAAACGTACATCATAAAATTTGCCATTTTAATCATTTTTTTTTTAATTTTTTTTTCAACATTTATTTATTTTTGGGACAGAGAGAGACAGAGCATGAACGGGGGAGGGGCAGAGAGAGAGGGAGACACAGAATCGGAAACAGGCTCCAGGCTCCGAGCCATCAGCCCAGAGCCTGATGCGGGGCTCGAACTCACGGACCGCGAGATTGTGACCTGGCTGAAGTCGGACGCTTAACCGACTGCGCCACCCAGGCGCCCCATTTTAATCATTTTTAAATGTACAGCTTGGTATACTCACATTAAATACATTCATGTGGTTGTGGAAGCATCATCACCATCCATCTCCAGAACTTTCTACTCTTCCCCAACCACAACTATATACCCATTAAACATGAACTCCCCAATTCCTCTCTCCCAGCTCCTGGCAACCACTGTTCTATGTTTCTCTCTCTATGAATTTGACTACTCTAGGTCCCTCATGTAAGTGGAATCATACAGTTTTTGCCCTTTTGTGACTGGTTTATTTCATTTAGCATAACGTTCCAAAGGTTCATCCAGATTGTGGTGTGTGTCAAAATTTCTTTCTGGATGAACAATATTCAGTTTTTCCAGACACACTTTCCATGCGTTTTTGCACCCTCATTTGTCCTCACATATGGTTTGTCAGTCCAGGAGACAGGACCTGATCACTCATGCTCACTGCCGAACCCTCACAGAGAACATTACCTGCACCCGGAAGATGCTTGTTGCGGATTTGTGCAGTAAATGAATGAACACTCTGGATGTTTCCAGGGCTCTACCTTCGACCCTTTGTTCTCACTCTACTTAGGTGGCTTGAGTAAATTTGTCCTCAACAGTGCCTACCAGGCCCTACTTCAGCTCAGATCCAGGTTCTCTGTCCTAGGCCTCAGACCCTCATATGCATCCTGGCTCCAGGGCCTTTCCACATCTGAACCTGAACTTGCCATCTTGCCCCACCTTTCACAGGTGGAGTTCCTATAGTGCTTCAGTCACCCAGACCGGGAGCCCAGGTCTCATCCTGGGCTTCCCCACCTTGCCCCTCACAACCAACCACTTACCATGCCTGGCCTGACCACTCCACTTCCTGAATGTCTGTCCCCAACTCTCCCTCCCTGTTGCCTCTGCCTGGGTCCTGGCCTCTCCTCCCCCACCCACCTTCAGTGGCCTTGGCCTCCTCTTCCACTGCCCACCTTCCTAGGAGTCAGAAAGATGTTGTAAAGTATGAGTCAGGCTATATGCCGCCCCTGCTCAAAGCCCTTCACTGATTCTCCAGGGCCCCTGGTAGAGCCCAAACCTTCTTCCTGGTATGCAAGGTCCCTACCATGTGGCCCCTGCTGGCTCCCCCAGCATCACCATAGGACCAACCCTCTGTGCTCTGTGCCAGCCACATGGACCTCCAAAAGTGCAGGCCTCTCCTACTCAACTCTGCACAAGCTGTTCCTGCTGCTGAGAAGACAGGTCAGGAAGAAGCTAGCACCTCCTCCAGGGAAAATTCCCTGACCCCATGCCTCACAGGTGCTCTCTCAATGCTTTCACAGTGACCATATACTCAGCTGTGTCCCCGACAGGACTATGAGCTCCTGTGGCAGTGGCTTGTCTCTCTAATTCGCCCCTGTGCTGCCTACACCTGGAACAGGACCTGGCACACAACAGGTGCTCAACATTTTATTCCATTCAACAAATATTTTCCCGATCAATGAACAAAATGGAAGGAGGGACACTGGGGTTGGGTCACAGATCTAAGCTCAGGCACCAGGGCTGCCAGAGGTAGGTGGCAGAACAGTAAAAGGAGGGAGCACCTGCCTGGGGTGGCCTGGTCTAGTCTCATTAAGACCCCTCTAAGATCTCTCCTGCCCTGGAGGGGGGGCTTCCTCCTCTGGGGCAGTCACATGAGAGGGGATCTCCATGGAAGGGTGATGTGTCCCAGGGTCATTCCTCTCTTCTCTAGCCTCCATCCCCTGTCCACAAAGTGGGTTTGTTTCCATATGTTTGACAGCCTCCTAGACTCAGAATGGCCACTCTCAGGGGCCTGGACCAGCCTCAAGCCTCACCTGCATCAGGGTTCGCAGCGACTCCACGTATGACTGCTCTGTGTCCAGCAGGGTCATGGTCACGTGCTTCCGCATGTCCTTGGGGGACAGAAAACAGAGGGTGAGCAGAGCCTTGTTCCCCTCAGACCCCGCCACCTGCAGTCACGTAGACCCAGAGAACCTATCCACATCCTCTCCCTGGCCTTCAAGGCCTGCCTTCCCACCATCCAGGACTGTTGGCTGTTACCCCAAATCACCGTAGACCTCCACTCTGTCAGGTCTTTGCTCAGATGCTCCCTGTGCAGGGAGGGCCCTCTCCCTGCATCTCAAACTCCTTCCTTTCCAGAGTATGCTCCTCAATCCTTCACCACCACCCCCATGACTGTTGGCAGACCTGGTTATCTACTGTTTACTTCATGGTTTTCCACTGGGCTCCTGGAAAGGACCCAAAACAATCAATAACTCTCACATTTGCAAAGGAAGATGCCTCCAGCCTACCCCCCACTCCAGCTGCCAACTCTGAAAACCCCACCTTCAGGATCCGTGCTGTGGGGTCAGACCCTACTAGGTTGGGCTTCAAACCACCCCTGAGCATGGCAACTGTGACCTCCTGCCACAGATGAAGAAAAGATGGCTCAGAAAGGTGAAGTCGGTGCCAAAGGTCACACAGCCAGGTGGGGGTAGGGTTCACCCACCCTCAGACAAGGCTAGATCCCAGGTCTCTTCGTAAAAAAGAGGTTAACTGAGCTCTACTCCACACCAAGCACTGCTCTAAGCATTATACATTATTTCATCCTTCTGACCACCCTGTGAGGTAGATAGATGTTATTCTTCTTCCCATTTTAAGGATGGGGAAAAGGAGCCCCAGAAACTAATGCCTCCATCCAAGAATCTGATGATCTACAGTACAGAGTCCCTAAGGGGTTGCCCAGAATCTGCACCCACACCTCCAGGGATAGGGTGTGCATCCCTGACAGGGCGGTCCCTATTCAATGGGAAGGCTTTGCTAGAAGCCAGACACAGGATGCTTTCTCTGTGTTCAATTCCCTGAGACCCAGCTTACCTATTGTCCCTTGCCACCAGTTCCTATACCTCTGGCCCACTCCTCCAGGAAGCCTTCCCAGATGGTACCAGCTCCAACAGCTTCCCTTCCTGGTGAGGGATTCCACTCCAGGTCACCTCTAAGTCCCTGGAGTGGTTCTGAGCAAGGCCTCCTCTGGGCCCCAGATCTCTGGGGCTTATTCTCCCCTCCCCACGCTCCCCCCAAGCCTTATCTCAACTTAGCCAGGACATCTGTCTGGACCCTGTCTCCGTCTCCAGCCATCAAGGCTTGTTGGGTTTGAGTGTATATTCTTTGCATGTGGCAATGGAAGGTTAGGTGTCCATGTCTGTGGTATCCCTCCACTCCCCATCCCTGGAGCCTCTCATGGTAGGGACTCAACCAGTGGAGCTGCCCTGGTCACTGCTCTGCACAGGGTCTATGTTTGCTGAGTAGACCCAAGCCCAAGGCCTGTTCGCCTTGCCTGATCCAGCCCCTGCTCACCCCTCTGCTCATGGTATGCCTCTCCTCCCTCTGACCCTCTCCCTTTGACCCAGGGACTTGGGGTCAGGTCTTTCCCCAAACCTGTCAACAATAAGACACTCAGAAAAGTAGACCCCAGTGCTAGGAACTTAGGGTTGGGAGGTGTGAATGACTCTCCATTGAGGGAGGGGAGGAGACTGGCTCTGCTCCATTCCGACCAGCTGCAGGCTCTGTTTGGTGAGAAGACACTGGGCCCTGCCGTAGAGCCTCCAGCCCTCAGATCATCTATCCTCAGTGATTTGAAGGCGTTTAGAACACCTGGGCAGCTTCCAGTGGGAGGGAAGATCAGCTGGGCTCACCTTAGGATGGAGAGTTTGGGAGAGCATCAAGGACCAGAAGGCCCCCCAAGAAAAAGCCCAGATGCCCAATCTTCCCATTGTCCCTCAGGGCCATCTCAGCATTTCACAGATATGACCTCATTTCCACCTCACACTCACAGCTCTGCATCACAGGTGTCATCATCTCTACTTTACAAGTGAGGAAGTCAAATCAGAGAGGTGACTGGACTTGCCCAAAGTCACACAGCCACTGACCGACAGAGTGAGGACCCAAGTCTCTTTAGCCATCTCAAGCTCAGTCTGAGGGCCCAAGCACCCAGAGTTCTCACCCAGACTGACTGGCTAGCCATGGGACACAGGGTCCCAGCCATACCTTTACTAGCTGTGTGACCTTGGGCCATCTAACTGCCTTGGGTTTTCACATTCTCCTCTATGAAATGGAAGGAATAAAGCCTCCCTCCCAGTACTGTGAAAGCAAAGAGCTGGGAAGCAGGGTAGCTCTCTCCACATACACTGGGTCTTCAATTCCCAGCTGGACAGGGAGTTCCCTTAGAGTAGAACCAGACCAGGCTCGGCCCTGGGCCGCACAGTCACCCTCCCCCCTCAGGTTCCCTAGACCTGGCCCTGCTGTGCCCAGTGGTGAGGGTCATGGGCAGCGAGGCCTCCTGAGGGAGGCAGGGTTGGTGCTGGGCCTGATGGGCCCAGAGGGCTGGGGTAACTCACACAGGGAGGCTGACGCTGCAACACCCGCCCTTCCCAGCCTCCTCCCTGCTTGAAAGCACAGTGGCTTGTCACTCAGCTGTCAGGTAGAGGCATAGAAAATAAGGCCAGCTCTCTGTCACTGCATGGAGTGCCCTTCTGCACGTGCCCAGACACGGGTGTGAGTGTATGTGGGGGTGGGGGAGCCAGGGGAAGCAAGAGACAGGCAATGCAGCTGTCAACCAGATCAGCGGGCCCACCTGTTCTGGGCGGGACAGCCCTGTAGGACTAGCCTCCCCCAGAGCCCGTCACCCCTCAACAGCTCCATCCCTAGACCTTCACTATATGGAGCACTGAAGTGGGAGGGAGGATGGGGGGGGGCTAAAGGGATACAGCAGGAAGACGGGGGGGGGGGGGGGGCCTCTCCTACCAGTAAGATTGGGACATGCTGACCCAAAGCTTAAAACCCTATATACACAGCATGAAGACAGAGACACACGTACACAGAAGAAGCTGTAAAGGCCAGACACTCCGCAAAGAGACGAAAAAGAAATGCAGCCAAGCCACCTAGCTGAGAACCAGGGCCTTCGGCCCAGAGATGTGAGGTGGTGGGGAGAAACACACACACCACAGCACAGGGAGCGGAGGGGGGGGGGGACAGAACCATAGCCCCCACTGGAGCCCAGAAGAGCAGGATAATCAGAATCCAGGCCCAGCGAAACACACAAAGGCATGGAAAAAGCCCCTGGAAGCCTCTCCCTCCCCGTCCCCTGGAGGAGAAGAGCACTGAGCCAGGAATGGGGACACCACAGCATGACACCTCCAAGGCCCAGCGGGTCCAGTGGCAGGGAGAGAATGGCAAGGGGGGGGAGCAAAATTGGCTACCCTCAACTTCCCATCCCCCAGCACATATATACACCTGGGGACTGCAACAGGCCTGCAGGAAAGAGGCTGGTAAAACCTTCCCTTCCTGAGCCTGTGAACCCAGGATACCTCTGGAGACAGTCTCTGCCTACAGGCTGATCCATATCAGGCACTAAGTACCACTAGGCCTTGCTGAGGCTGGATCTCAGGCTACAGGCCTCTCACCCCAGTTGAGTTTGCCAGCCCTTCTGCCATCCCAAGCTTGCATTCTGGTGGCACCAAACCTCAGCGCTCTGCCAGCCACACCACCCCTGCCATGGCTCCTCATACCTTCAATCTCCCTGCCCCCATCACTAGTCTCTGAGCCCCCAGGCCCGTGGCCACGCAGCTGGTGTGCCTGTTCCGAGTTCCCAGTCCTGCGCTCTCAGTAGGACCCATGTCTCCCTCAGGCCCAGATCCGCTGAGTTCTAGGTTTCGACCCAGGTCCCTGGCTGTCTCTTCCCCTCCCCCTACCTGGGCCTCCCCAGGCTCCTCAGCGTCAGCACCGCTGCTCCTGGCGGGCTCCCCGGAGGCGGTGGCCGGGCCCAGATCGCGCATATCTTCCAGCGCGATGGTGAACTGGGCCAGGGTCTTCACCATCTGAAGCATGCGGCCGGGCCGCCGCCAGGGCGGAGATGCCGGGGCGGCGGGGGACGACGGGCCCCCTCTCTCCCACCGTCACTCCCTCCGGGGGCTCAGCCCCGCCGCAGCGGCTATCGCGGTGTCAGTTCCAGCGTAGATCTGATAGCGAAAACTCGGGCGGCGGCGCTGTTGCCTCCTCTGCTCAGCGAGTGCGCCCAGCGAGCCAGGCGCGCTTGGCGCCGCTGGCGCGGGGGAGGGGAGCGGAGGGGAGTCCCCGCCCTCGCCCACCCTGCTCCGCCCACCCTCTCAGAGCCGCCTAGTCTCCCCCAGCACGCAGCGGGCGGCCCGACCTCGCCCCCGCCGCTCCCCCACGCAGCGGCCTCCCTTTGCGGACCCATCCCCCTCTGAGGACGTAAGTCGGCGCACACCAGTGGACAAAGGCAAGTACACTGAGACATGCACGTTTTGTCCACACCTGTACCCACGCAGGCACACACAGGGGCATGCACGGATCTACACAGAAGAAGCCCATGTACATAGAAACTTGCCCTCCCGCCTTGATGTGTATACACATTTGGGTGAAGGCCAAGGGCACACACATCAACGTAGTCCCATACAGACCCTGACACACATGAACCCGACCCAGTGCTGCACAGTGGCACACGCTTCTGTCTTCACACAACTATAATCCAGCACAAACAGGCGCACATATTTAGGGATGCGCATCTCTGGAAACTGACATTGTTCTCCCATCCAGGGGCAAAGCATTAAGGGCTTCATAAAGGAAAGAGACGACACTGAGTCATGCCTACTCCCACCCCACCCAGTTGACCTGAATCCTGTATTTGAGACAGTATCAGAGAATTCCAGTCCTATCCCCCTTCACCTCACCCCCCATCATGAGGAGGGGTTTGGACATTTACAACCCCCACCACATCGCTAGATGACGCTTCAGAATGTTTCCAAGCATGATCCCCAGGATCTGTTCCTCAAATTGAAGGTGATGTCAGAACACATCCCAGAACCACTTAATCAGGAGAGGGGGCAGGGTGAGCTTTGTTTTGTACTAGCTGCCACCTCCTACCAAGGGGCTCTCATGCACCCTGCAGCTGACTGGGGATCCGTCTGCTGTGCCTCAGCTCTGCTGACCTTATACTCCTTTAGTGTATGAGGTCTCCCACACTCAACAAACTCCTGATGCCCTCCCCCAAACCTGCTTTCCCTTGGGTTTCCTGCACAGTGGAGATCTTCTGACCCTATTGCCCAAGGCAGTTCCCTCTATCCCTCTCTCGCCTTGTTTGATATGCCCCAACCATTTTTTTTAATGTTTATTATTTATTTTTGTGAGAGAGAGAGAGAGCATGCATGCATGAGTGGGGGTGGGGGGGGGGCAGAGAGAGAGGGAGACACAGAATCCAAAGCAGGCTACAGGCTCCTAGCTGTTAGCAGCACAGAACCTGATGCGGGGCTTGAACCTATGGACCGAGAGATCATGACCTGAGCCAAAATGGGACACTCAACTGACTGAGCCACCCAGGTGCCCCCAACCATTTCTGTTTTATCTCCTAGAAACAGACCAGGCTCTCTCCTGCCTCAGGGCCTTGGCGGACACCTTTTCCCTCTTCTAGGAGTGTTTTTGCTGTTCCTTTAAGATTAATCTTAGTGTAAATGTTACCTCCTCAGGGAAGCCCTCCCTGATCCTCAGATTAGGCCAGGTACACCTGCTCTGTGCTCTCAAAGATTCTCAGTTTTTCTTAACCAGGTATCACAGTTTGTAATTACACATTTGAGCAATTGCTAGATTGATGACCATCTCCTCCCAGGAGACTGTAGGTTCCCTGAGGGCGGGGGTCCATGTCCCTTTTGTGAACCACAGCATTCTGCACATAGATGTTGGCTAATACACTAAGCAGTCATCACAGGGAGGCAAACCTTGCAATTCCCTGCTCACGAACCTCCCCTGGCAGTCCCATGGCACAGGATCAACCCCTCTTGCTGGCCCTTGCAGCCTCCTGTGCTGCTTGGCCCCCCTGCCACCTTCCCCTGTTTAGCCCTCAACCAGGTGAATCCACATCCTACAGCCCCGTCCAAGGGTATTATTTCTCATCCTCTCCTGAGAGGGCAGGACATGGACCCAGCAGCACTGGCCTCCTCAGGGAGTCCAAAATGTCCAAAACTAAAATTTTAACTCCCCAACAGACAATCCCAAAGAAGTCAACAATGAAAACAAGAACAGAGAATTCCAAGAGAGTAGAAAGAGAAAACAGGTGTGACCCCCACCTGGCAAGGGCTCCCAGAGCAGTGAGGCTACATTAGGGGGCAGAGCCTGACACATGAGAAGTGCTTGCTAAGTTTGTGCTGCCTAAACAATTGGTGAACCCATCTGTCTCTCCTGTGTCCCATGAAGGCCTGGCCCAGAGTAACCCTAAGCCAGTTTGTTGAATGAAAGAATGAATGAAAGCATGAGTGTGTGCTCTGCACCAACTCCCTTGCTGGTCCCTCTATGGCAATGGCTCTCAAAGTGCAGGCCCTGTGTACCTCCAGGAAATGTGTTAGAAATGCATATTCTCAACTCCCCCCCAAACTACCCTATTGACCTGACCTGAAACTCTGTACGGGGCCCAGCAATCTGTGCACTGGCAGCACAGAGCCTTCAAGGCCTAGAGCCTGCCTGGCCACCACATCCCCTCTCAGGGCACATGTCCTGGCCGAGCCCCTTCTGCCCCTGGGAGGCGGAACAAGGGTCCTCCAGCAGGGCCCCAAGCCCTCCTCTGCCCCTAGTTTGAACCAAGAATTCCAGTGAGTCCATCTGCTTCTTACCCTCCCAATGGGATGGATTATGGACTTCCCTGAGGGTGGGGCTTACAGTTCTCCTCCCCTCAGGGCTGGGCACATGGGGGGAGGGTTTGGAAGAGCCAGACCAGTTGACTGAGTGATGATGTGAGCACACAGGATGGACACACCCCGTGGACACATCTAACAGCCAGGTCCCAAAGATAATCCCACACTAGTAGGAGGACTGTGGTTTGAGGGCCCATCTCTGGCCCATTGCTTGATCACTCTGGCTAGTTAACCCACAGCTGGCTTTCTCTCAGAGCACCTCCTCCTCCTTCTGACCCTCTCTCCAGCTAAATGATCTGGGGCCTCATTTCCTCTGAGTTTTTGGGAGGCAGTGCATAGCTTGTTAGTAAGGTGCATCCATTCCCTTACTTGAGTAGGACCAGGCCCTGCACAGATGAATCCACTCTGGCTGGCATCCAGGAGCTCCCAGACAATACATAGGGCTCAGCAGAGGGAGTCACCTCTGCCTGGGGGATAGGGGGTATTCAAGGAGGGCTTCCTGGAGGAGGCAGGGTTTGAACAACATTTGGAGGTCAAGAAATCCAGAGGCATGTGGGTGCCCAGATGGCAGAGTTCAGGAGGCCGCTGCCCCGGAGAAGGGGGCTGGGCTTGATGCTAAGGCACTGCGTGCTGCAGCTTCATTAAAGATGGCTAATTACATCCAAGCCTGTTGCCATGGCAACAGGGGAGCTAGTGGGGTGGGGAAAGGAAGCTGAGAGAAGGAACAGGAACATATAGCTGCTGAATCAGAGTTTCCAGGCATCACCCCCACAAAGGCATGGGCATTGGAGCCCCTCAGAGTGAGGTCAGCTGGGAAGGGGGCTGGGGGCACCATGTATGTCCAGAGCACCCCTGAGCAGGTCTGGTTCTGTTATTGTTCCACTGAACTCCCCTTTTAGGTACTGACGTCTCTTTTCCTTTTGGGTATCTATGGTTGTTTGGAGTGGGTCTGGCTCAGAATAGTTTTTATAAGTATATGAGATGGTTGGTAAGGGCCCTCCTCTCCATACTGCATACCGCACACCCCACCACAACACATATACCACCCTCCTCCCACCAAACAGCTCCTATCCTCCTTAGTCAAGGGAAGGTGAGAGGGGACAAAAGGGCTCTGCTCCACAAGACCACCACCCCACTAGGATAAGCAGGTTGGGCACCCCAGTTGGGTGGGACCACCCTTCTGCTAGTCCTGGGGAACACCTAACCCTCCCTACCTCCCCCCAGTAAGCTGATATTGCCCCATCTCTAAAAGAAATCCAATACCTTGTTTACCTGCCTCCAGACACATCTCCCACTGTGGGCTTCCCCCAAGACCTCCTACAAGACTTCTTGCCCACTTGGGGCCACTTGGTCCTCCTGCAGCTAGTGCTGGACCAACTGGGACCCAGTCATGAGAAAGGACACATGGATGGACAAATGGATGGGTAATAAGCAATGGCTGACTAAATGAATAGGATGATCATAGGTGAATAACTAAGTGGAGGGGTGAATAGAATGATGAATCAGTAACAAATGAACCCACAAATGGCTACACAAACACACGGTTCAATAGATGGGTAATTAACTGAGTTTTAATTTTTTCATTTGTTGATTAGTTCAACAAGTATTTATTGAGTACCTACCAGGTACCAAACACTACGCTGGGGATTTAATTTCTTCGTTTATTTATTTATTTTGAGAGAGAGAGAGAGAAAGCATGAGTTGGGGGTGGGGCAGAAACAGAGGGAGACAGAATCTAAGAATCCTAAGCAGGCTCTGCACGGTCAGCTCAGAGTCCAATGCAGGGCTCAAACTCATGAACCATGAGATCATGACCTGAGCCGAAGTCAGATGCTTAACCAATTGAACCATCCAGGCACTCCTATGCTGGGGATTTAAAGATAAGAAAAGAGGTCTATGCCCTGCTGGGTACCACAGTCTAAGTGGGAAGATAGGAATTGAAAAAGGAATGACAAATGCAAGGCAGGTTCTGGGGCAGTGGGTCTCATCAGGCTCCTGTGGGGTGGGGAGGGGTCTCCAGCCTTTCATATCTGCATAGCTCTGTATGAGTACTTGCCACAGAGGGTCTGGACCCCAGAGCTGCCCAAACCAGATTGGGAACACCATAATCTTAGAATCCTCACCATCACTAATGCTGTTTGAACACTTTTCAGGTGTCAAGCACCCCATTATTGCTTTCCAAGCCCTGGCTCCTTTAATCTCCACGGGAGCCCTACATCAAAGGCTGTTATTGTTTCTCCTCTATTTTACAAACAAGGAAACTGAGGCTCAGAGTGGTCACCTGACTGATAAGGGGTGCATCTGAGGTGACTGTCTCCAGGGCCCATGCTCTTAAAACCACCCCCTCCCCTGTGAGGAGAGCCCGTCTCCACCTCCCCTTAGCCTCGTGCACTCAGCTTGGCCTCCCCCACCTTCCTGGTGCACTAGTCTGCATTACCTTTCTCCAGCCTCATTTGTACCGAGATGATTACATAAACAGGTTCTCCTGACGCAGAATGGTTTGGGTGGAAAATAAAATGCTGTCAACAGGCAATGCTGGAATCAAGGAGGATACGCTTCTCTGGGAAACAAGCCCTGGCTAATTGCCCAGATGGACTGTCTGCCCTTCCTGACCCCATCAATGTCCACCGTTATGGGAACTGAACGTTCCCAACCTAGTGGGCTATTCATTTCACTGATGGTGCTGCCCTCCTCAGGTCCTCAGGTTCATCAATGAGACCAAAGTTCCAAAAGAGGGACTTCTTGGCATAGAAATTAAGAGGGCAGACTCTGAAGCCAGACAGCTTGGCCTCACATCCCTGGCTCTACCACTTACTAGTAATGTGACCTTGAACAAGCCACTTCTCCTCTTGGGGCACCAGTATCTCCATCTGTTCTTGTCTGAGACCCCTTCCCTATTCTCCTGTCATTTGTCCCTTCCCCCTGCCTTCCCAGGTCATGGCCTATCCCCTATAGACACTCTCTTCCGGAAGGAGGAGCCTCTCAAGGCTCCACCAAGTTCCCAAGCCTCATAGGCAACTTCAAGGGCAGTGTCCAAGCCACAGAGCTCCCTCGGGACTGGCTGCTCAGCGTGGGTCCAAGAATTCTGGGGAATATGTTTGGGGATGGGAAGGAGAGATCAAGGACCGAAGGAGCCTCAGGTCCTTCCTGCCACAGGAAGGCCACTGCCCTGCTGAGGTGGGACTGTGTGCACCTGGAGGTGGGACTGTGAGTGACACAATGTGTGTCTCGTCTGTGTGGACTCACCCACATGTCTGTGTATACTCTTGTCAGTGGTCTTCTGTGACCGTGTGACTGTACAGCCCATCAGTGGGTGATAGTCTGTTTGGTTCCATGGCAGAAATGAAAAGTCAGGGCCATTCAATAATATTCAAAAGTAGTTATAGCTGGGGAGTCTGGGTAGCTCAGTTGGTTAGGCGTCTGACTCTCCATTTCAGCTCAGGTCATGATATCTCGGTTCATGAGATGGAGCCCCATGCCGGGTTCCAGGCTAATAGTGCACAGCCTGCTTGGGATTCTCTCTCCCTCTCTCTCTGCTCCTTCATTGCTCATGCACGTGCTCATGCTCTCTTTCTCAAACTAAATAAATAAACTTAAAAAAAAAAGCTATAGCTGTTGTTTCCTGAGCACTAAATATGTGCCAGGCACAGGCTAAGACTTTACATCACTGTCTTATTTTATCCTCTTAACCACCCCAGGAAGGTGTGGCAGATTGCATTTTTCAAAGATAGCTATCACAATATTTTCCATGCCACATGCTCTTCTTGTAGTGTGGTACTGACACTCTTCCATAGAGTGATGAGGTTTATGTCTCCTCCCCCTTGAAACTGGGTGACCTTTGTGACTGCCTCAATTAACAGAATATAGCAGAAAAGATACTATGTGACATCCAAAGCCAGGCCATAAAAATGCCATGTACTTCCACCTTGCTCTCTTGGGTCACTCATTCCTGAAACCCGGCTGCCACGTTGTGTGGAAGCCCAGGTCACATGCAGAGGCCTGTGTATAGTGTTCTAGCTGACCACCTAGATAAGGTCCCACCCAAATGCCAGCACGATTGCCAGACCTATGAATGAGGATGCCTTCAAGGTAATTCCAGCGCAGTCACTATGTGGCTGCAACTGCATGAAAGACTGAGTGAGAGCTACCTAGCTGGGGCAACTGAGGCTCAGAGAGGTAAACGATGGCCATACAGCCAATAAGTGGCATAGCTGGGGTAAAAACCCAAGGTTCTTAATTTCCTAAATGGAGAAAGGAAGGAAGAGGATAATATCTGCACAGACCTAGATTTCATCTACTGGCCCAGAGGAGTCCAGCTGGGACTCCAACCTCAGCAGCAATAGAAAATCTCACCACTCCTTCTAGAAACTGACCCTGATAGCTGACAAGAGGTTCAAGGTGGCAGCTCTCACTCCCTGTGCTGGGGCTCAGGGCCAATTTCTGGCTGATGAACTGTGCCGGCCACCTCTCAACCCAGAAGAGACACCTCCACCCACTGCACTCCTGAGCCCCTCCTGGGCCTCCAGGAATGACGTGCACTCCCCACAACCTTGGTGGGGTCTTACTTTTACTACCAGCTCCTGTTTAGTGAGGTGCTGTTCCTCATGCATTATCTCATTTAATCCTGACACCAATCCTCTAAGTTATGTATAATATTACCTCCATCTTAAAAATGAGTAAACAAAGCCTCCAAGAACTGAAGCAACATGCCTGAGGTCAAGAAGTTGGACATGGCAAAGGTGGGATTTGATGCCACGTCAAGTGACTTCACCAGGGTCACAGAGCACATAAATGAGTCAAGCCAGGGGCGCCTGGGTGGCGCAGTCGGTTAAGCACCCGACTTCAGCCAGGTCACGATCTCGCGGTCCGTGAGTTCGAGCCCCGCGTCGGGCTCTGGGCTGATGGCTCGGAGCCTGGAGCCTGTTTCCGATTCTGTGTCTCCCTCTCTCTCTGCCCCTCCCCCGTTCATGCTCTGTCTCTCTCTGTCCCAAAAATAAAAATAAACGTTGAAAAAAAAATTAAAAAAAAAAAAAATGAGTCAAGCCAAGCCCAGAATCCCTTGAACTAGGTGGTGACAAGCTGTATTCTCTTTCCTGGATGATTGGCAACAATAGGAGACATGGAAATAGGAGGAAGGTCTCTCTGTGTCCGCCACCCCCACCACTATAAGGTCCAAAAAGGCAGAGACCAGGTCTCTCTGTGTTCATACCTGTGTCCCTGACATACGCCAGGTGCACAATATATATGTGTCAAATGACTGACTCGCTCTGTGACTAAGCAGAGTTGCTCCCCAGTCTGGGATCAGGTCCCCCTCTGTAAACAAATGAGGGAGGAAGGAGGGTTCAGGTGGACTCTAAATTCCTCACCATGCTCCCTGAAGGAGGTGGTAAGTGAGGTCACCCCAGAGACAGCCAATGGACAGCCTGGCCATCCTCCTAGATTTCCTGTGCCAGGCAGGACCTTAGTGAGAAAGCTTGGGCTCCAGAACTGCACTTTTGCCAGACACCCACAGATGGCAGCAGAGGCCTGCATGGCAGAGGCTGTGGGGCATGTGGTTTGAATTTAACTGGTCTTTTTTCATGTGGGTTTTTTCCCTTTATTCTTCTCTGCCCTCCCCCATCGCCACTTAATTTCAAGAAGATACAGCTGGACCTTCCAGCTTGGGAAGGAAGAGTTTCTTAACATCAAGGATAATGGCCGGAAGCAGGAGGTGGGGGGTAGGTGGATAGACAGACTCCAACAGATGTGAAAAACACCTCCTGACCAGCTAAGAAATTCTGAATTTACTCATTTCCAGGGCCCGAGAGGCTAGACTGTCATCTCCACTTTTCAGGTAGAGAAACTGAAACCCAGATCTTCCGGGACCTACATCTGAGTCTGAGAGGCCAAGTTGGCCCACTCTTGGCGGCCAGGGGTGGGGAGCAGGGATACCACTGGGAATCTAATGAAGCCTTAGAGCAGGATTTGTTAAATCTGGCAACCCTAGCTCCCAGGAAATGCACCCACCCACCCCTGCGCACACTTCTGCCCGCAATAGTGGTCTGGCCTGTGGCCCCAGTCCTAGCTCAGAACCTGTGTGTGAGATTACCTCCCAGAACCCTCTCCTCTGAGCTTGATAAATTATTTCACTCAAAATGTCCAAACCTTGCACAGCATAGAACACCGCACAGGGATTTGGGCCCCTATGGTCTGGGTCCAGGGCTGTGACTTTCTAGCTATTGCAAACATTCCTTCCCTTCAGCCTCAGTTTCCCCACTTGGAAAATAAGAGTGAACACCTGCTGCACAGTAGGTGCTCTGCCAAGGAGGGCTCCCCTCCCTCATCTCCACCCAGTTCTCTAGCACACAGGGAGGCTGGGGTAAGGGATCGTGGGAACGGAAGTTATCCAGTGTCTGTTTCCAGACCCTACCGCGGGCTCCCTCCCTCCCTCGAACCCAGGCACAAGCTGAGGGGGGAGGTGGGCTCCATTTGTGTGTGTCTTCAGGGTGGGATGGGGTGTCCTGCCTCTAGAGCGGAAGATGACTCACTGGGCTGTTGGCCAGGCACCCTGGGAAAGGCCAGGCCAGCCTCAGGCCAGAGCCCCAGGGAGCTGAGAGGCAAGGAGGAGGGGGCAGGGCCTGCCTGAGTTGTAGATATAATCCTGGGGGCTCTCAAAGCCCGGCAGACAAAAGAGGCAATCTTCCCCACTTACAACGGTGCTAGAAACTATACTCGGACCACCAACGGCTCAGCCTGGGAAGCTTGAGGTGTCATCAGCTCCTACCAACCTACTAATCTGATCTCTGTTCTAGGTGTGGATGGTGCTGGAACAAAGGCAGAAGTGCTTCCTCCCCTCTGGAACTTGCAGACTTCAGTATCCATGCCTAGAACAGAGTCTGGCCCACAGTAAGTGCCCAGTACGTATTTGTGAATCAGTGAATGAATGAAAGTAAGTTTCTGTGTGATGAATGTGAACAGCAACCTTAGAATTCCCATGTTCAAGCCTTCCTTGAAGGAAGGAGCCAGAGACAGGACCATTCCTTCTCATTCTACATATAGGCAAATGTGGCTCAGAGAGGAAAGTGTCTTGAGATCCCCCAGGGCAGCAGGCAGTCAGCTGAGGCTAGAACTGGGCCCTTGGGGCTCTTTCACTAAATCTTGTCCAAAGGAGCCCAATCCACTGGGAGGCATTGAGGCCCCAACCTCCCCTGCCCCTACCCTATTCCAAGATCCAGGGGACACCCCAGGAGAGGAGCAAGTTCCATTCATCAGTCACTCTGGCCCTAAAGTACACCCTGTGTACCCTGACCCAACCCAGAGCCCAGGGAAGCTCCTCCCATCATACTAGACAAGCCCAGGGTGGTCAAGATGCCCAGGGACGGTGAACACGGTCTGTTCAACAATCCCTCCACACCAGCCTCCAAGGGGCTGTCACTGGGTCTGGGCCATGCTGGTAGAAATGGGCTTTAGCTTGGGCTGACCAGCGGCTTCCAAGCCTTGCTGCTCTGTATCAGCAACTAGTGACCAGTCCTAATGCCTGGGCAGCCACAGTCACCCATGTGTGCATGTGTATGTGCATGTACACGCAACAGGATTCACAGCTGTTAGTCAGACTGAGACAGGTCTACCTAGGTAGGCTCCACTGTCCCAAGCCCCCAGGACCAGGACTAACACTCCAGGAAGCTGTCCTGATATCCCAGATCTGGTGACTCCCCTTCTGTTCTGAGAGCAGCCTTGTGCTTCTGGAGTTGCAGCCTTGCTCTCCTGATACAGATAATAAGTGGCATCCATCATCCAGCACTTTACAGTTTACAAAATGCTTGCAGAGCCTAATCTCATCAGATCCTCACAGCAACTCAGGGGGGAAAACCAAGGCTCAGTGGGGAGTCATAACTTGCTCAGGTTCTTGAGGTGGCAAGGCTGGGGCTCAAATCCTCCCCTCTGCCACTAACCTGCTGTGCCTAGGACAAAAAGAGAGCAATAGCATACAAATAGAAGTTAATCTATCTGGAGGTGTTCCTTCATGCTGTTTACAAGTATTTATTTTAATCTGCAGCTAGGCCTCCTGGGTGGGCCCTATTGTTACCCTGCTGTACATAAGAGGAGATGGGCACAGAGAAGTTAAGGACTGGGCTCAAGGTCTCATAGCAGACAGGATTTGTGCCCACAGGGCACCCCGGGGTCGGAATATCCACATCTACTCCTCGGTGCAGGAGAGGAGGCATCTTCTAGTCCAGGGGATAGCAGCAGCAGAAGAGGACAAGGATACTCACCCTGCCTTCTTCACAACAGCGGGAAGTGACCACAAAGCTGTGTGAATCATGCACTTATGGAGTTCTTTAAAATGCCACGGAGAAATGTCCAGTGTAATATTAAATGGAAGAAGCAAGAAGCATGCATACTGCACCATCTGAATGTTACAAAATATACATACGCAGACATACATATGGATGTATATGTACATATACAGAGACTACACTGTGCTGGTGGCTGCCCCAACCTCCAGGAGGCCCACAGCTGTGCCACGGTTTCATCTATAGAATACAGAATATAAAGGGCTTACTTAGCACAGTGTGTGGAACAGAGCTCTCAATAAATATTGGATGGTTATGAATAACCAGAGAACCTCAGAAGGCAGGTCATCTCAGAGGTCAAGTGGACGAACCCCCTCCCGGGGTAAGCATCCCCTGGCAGTCCTTGCTTGCATAACCCCAGGGCCGAGGAGCTCACCCCCTCCAATGGTACCATGGTAACTCCTTCCACAATGGGGCAGGTCTGCTTGGAAGAAAGCCCAAGATGGGCCGGGCCCCTCAGTCCCTAGGCAGCATTAGCACTGGATGCTGGTCACCTGGGGAAGGATCTTCCATCTCCCATTCTAAAACCTTGGTCTCAGACCCTTCATGGGGCGATTCTCCAAGTGCAAGTTTGGAAGAGGCTTTCTAGGTGGCTCTCTTGTCCCCAGCCCAGGTGACCACCTCTGTCCCTCCCACTGTGTCTGGGATAACAACAGAGTAGCATTTACTGGCAGCACTTTGTGCCTTTTCCATTTTCTCCTTTGGAAAACAAATGCAAAACCAGCTGGGTCTGACCTCCTCCCTACCCCACCCCCAACCCCTCTAGTCCCCCAGGGGCGGGAGGCCCTCTCTGCCTCCTCCCTGGACAACAGCCTGGTAGAGAACCCTGAGAGGAGGGGCCCTGTGAGCCCACTGTTGCCATGGCAATGGCAGCCCTGGAATTTGACCACTGGGGCCCAGGAGTGGGGGTGGGGAGTTGGTACAGGCCGTGTGGGGGCAGGGAGGAGGGTCCAGGGGCCCAAGATAGCCAAGAAGAGCAATGGCAGGGCAGGGGTCAGGGTCCCCTCCATGGCCTCAGTTTCCCCATCTGTAAAGGGGGAAGAGGTAAGGACCTCAAGCTCTTCCCTCCCAGCTCGAACCCAAACTGGAATCTGGGTGAGGGCCAGGGATGGCAGAAGCACACCAGGCAAGTCCAACTGCCCCTTTTGATGGATAGAGACCCCAGCGGACAGGGACTGGCCCCAGGTCACACAGCAAGTCCAGGGCAGTACCAGGAGTAGTCCCTAAGAGGGTGGTCTGTCCCTCTTTCTCCACTGGAGAGGACAAGGATGCCTGCTGCATGGTGGAGAGAAGAGGACCTCCATGATATGGCTACAGCTGGGCTGGGCCCCCAGTCCTCAGACAACTAACTGACAGTGTGCCTGCCCCAGCAACCCTCAGCATTCCTGGATCCGGAAGGCTGGCAGAGGGCCTGCCCCCCACCCCTGCCTGCAGTGCCAGGCTGCAGTAGGTATTTTTAAATGGGTGCCCGCCCCTCTCTGTCTTCCTGCCTGCCCACTCCAGGAACACTGTCAATTCTGCTGCCAGCCCCCCAACCCCCTCCACTTCAGCCCAGCCTCAGTGGGTGCTGGATCCATGGCCACCACCCTCTGTGCCCCTGCCTTCAGGACAGTCCTTCTTGCTGGCCATCTCCTCCCTCACAGTCAGCCCTGGGTTCAGGGTGATATCCAGGGCCCCTTCGGCTACACTCTAGGTATACTCTAGGCCCAGAGAGGGGATGGGACTTGTCCAATGTCATACAGCAGAGATGAGGCTTTGAGAATGCTATGGCACCAGCCTATGCCCCATCTCTGGCTATCACATTATACTCCTGTTGCCCCAAGCCCTTCTCACCACTCTGCCATTGACCTTCAATAGCTACAGCCTCGGGCCTTCATACCCACCTGGAAAAGATACTCCAGTTCTGGGAAGAAATAGAGTTGGAGCCATAACTCACACTACACACCAGGATAAATTCCAAACGGGTCAAAGATTTAAATGTAAAACAAAACAAGAAAACATAAAACACCAGAGGAAAACATGGGGAAACTGCTTTATAAGCTTGGAGTGGGAAAGGCCTTTCTAAATGTGACTCCAAATACAGAAGTCTTAAAATAAAAGCTTGATAAAGTAGACCACATAAAAACAAAATCTTCTGCATGGTAAAAATATACCATAAACAAAGTCAAAAATCAAGTGACAAATCTGGAAAAAATATCTACAACTCATAACCCAGAAAATAATAAACCCCTTAATACTTTAAAGATTCCTAGAAATCGGTAAACAAAAGGCCAACAACCCAAGAGAAAAATGGGCAAAGGATATGAACAATTCATTGAAAGAGAATCCAAATGTCTCCTGGACATCTGGAAAGATGCTCAGCCTTACTCACTGTAAGATAAATGCAAATTAAACTACGCTGAGATACCATTTCACCTCTCAGACTGGGAAAATACTGCAGGTCCCATTTAGTGAGGCTGTGGGGAAATAGGCTTCTTACTCTGGTAATGGACCCCCCTCTGTAAAGCATCAAAGTCATAATCATATACCTTTCATCCCAGCAATTCAACCCCTAAGAAATTGCTCTAAACATACGCCAGTTCAGGGGCACTTGGGTGGCTCAGTTGGTTAAGCGTCTGACTTCCGCTCAGGTCGTGATCTCATGGTTTGTTGGTTCAAACCTCACACTGGGCTCTGTGCTGACAGCTCAGAGCCTGGAGCCTGCTTTGGATTTTGTGTCTCCCTCTCTCTCTGCCCCTCCACAGCTCTCACTGTCTCTCAAAAATGAATAAATGTTAAAAAAAATTTAGGGGCGCCTGGGTGGCTTAGTTGGTTGGGCGTCCAACTTTAGCTCAGGTCATGATCTCATGGCTCATGAGTTCGAGCCCCACATTGGGCTTTGAAAAAATAATAAAAATAAAAAATAAAAAAAACATTTAAACATATGCCAGTCCATGTACAAAATAACCTCTGAAGAAGCTTGTTCACTGCAGCACTATTTGTAACAGGAAAAGACTGAAAATATCCTAAACATCCTTTAACGCGTGGCTAAATACAGATGTAATCTGTGTGATGGGACACCACACAGCACAAGAAGAGACTGTGGAAGCTCTCAAAGCACTGATAAAGCAAGATCTGGGAAAAGATCTCATTAAGTAGACAACAGTGTGAACAGTGTGCCTCTTTCTGTGTGGAAAGAGAAGGAAAGACAGTGCATTTGCTGGTATTTGCATATAGAAGGATTCACAAGAACTAATAACGGGGTGTCCTGGGTGGGACAGGGTAGGTACTAGGCAGCTGGTGAGAGGCAGACTTTTTACCTTTTCTTAAACAAGTTTATGTACTTATTTTGAGGGGAGAGGGGCAGAGAGAGAGGGAAAGAGAAAGAACCCCAAACCGTGGCAGCGTGGAGCCCAACGCAGAGCTCATGAGATCACAACCTGAGCCGAAATCAAGAGTCAGACGCTCAATCAACCGAGCCACCCAGGCGCCCTGACTTTTTACCCTTTTTGGTTTTTCTTAACCATGTGACTATAGTATCTATTCAAAATATTAAATACCTACATTGAATTTTTAAAAACTTCACCTTACAATCTGGCACCTGCTGCCTGCTCCAGGCTCAGCTTTGAACAGCCTTTGCAACCCTCATCTTCCTTCTCATCCATCAAAGGCTTAGCTTTGGCCTTTTTCTCAGAAACTGTCCCTTCTGTACACCCCCTCCAGAGTGTGGACTTTCTGGGCTCCCCCAGCCTCTGGGCAGCAGCCTCTGATCACCCCTGGGCACTGCCCTGTGTTTCCAGCCTACGCACAGGACCAGGTCCCAAGGGGGCTCCCGGTGACTAAAAACAAGATGAAAGAAGTGGTTTGCTCTGGGACGCTGCGTTGGAAGCCTTTGTCTTTGCTTTCTCTCTTCAGTTTCCCAGGCGGTCTCCTCTCGCACAATTCCCGTGTCACCTGTGGTCTCATACAGGACACGTTCCCTGCCCACCTTGCAGCCAGAGAGGAAGCCCCTAGCCCTTTCTGCAGAGAACTGGCAAATTGCTCCTTTAGCGCCCCCACGCCTCCTCAGGTTGAGTGACGTCAGGGCTAGGCTTCCACCCAGCCAAAGCTTGGAAATGAGGCCCCAGCCTAGATGAAGGACTTGGGGCTAGAACTTGCTGGGCAGCCCTGGCAATCCTGTCTCTCTATGGGCCATAGATACTGACTGTAAAGTGAGATCATCCATAGGCAACTTTATAGCAGGGTGGGAATTTCTGCCAGGGAGAATCCAGCAGATTCCCAAGCCCACAGACCCCCACCCCACCTCCACAAAGCCCCTTAGCTCTTTTCCTATGGCAGCTGCCTGGAGGGGATGTTTTGAGCCTCTCCCAGGGAACTCAGCATGTCCCCCTCCCCCACAGATGACTCTCTAGGCTATTCCCGGTGACCCGATCCACTTCTCCCCATCCCTGGGGCCCTTCCTCAGCCAGGCCAGGCCAGGCCACCTTCTCTCTCCTTCCAACTTTATGATTTCCCACTGATCCCCTGTGGTCAGTGGTCCAGCCCAGCCACCACAGTCATTATCACATTTAATTTTCACAAAAACCCTATAATGAACGTCATCATCATCATCCCCATTTTATAGGAGCATAAACTGAGCCACAGAGGGATTAAGTACTTGCTCACAGTCATATAGCTAAGAGGAAGAGCAGGCTTTGAACTTAAGCCATCTGGCTCCAATCTATATATATAACCATTTATACCAACACAGCTGGATGTAGGATCAAGTGTAAGCACTCAGGTTGACCCCAAACACTCTGGATGAACTGGCCCTTGCTGACCCATCAGCATCAAGTCAAATTCTACCCACCTGTATCATACTCTGGTTGCATGATGCTCATGCCATAGTAATTCCTCCAACCCATCACACTCTTACACACCAGGCCTTGGCATATGCTGGTCTCTGCAATGTGCATCATCCTGTCTTTATGCTTGGCAATTTCTGACTCATCCAATGTTTTTGATGGCCAAAGAAGTGGGAGCCTAAACTGTGTAGCAGGCCAGGTAGGCTAGTGCCCGAGATGGGCCAAGCCTGGTTTCTGAAGGGCCTTGGATCTGCCAGGCTCAGAGCTCAGGCTTTCTCCTGCCAATGTCCGTTCACATTTCCTTTTACTCTGAGCTCTGGGGGAATCTTTCCAATTCTAACCTAAATTACCTGCCCGCTGCCTCCCCCTGTCCCCAGTCAGTGATGGAGCTGGGCCAGACAGCATTCCCATACTGGGATCATGGCTAGCTGCTAACTCCTACCCCCCTCAAAGGGCCTGTACCTTCCCAGGCAGCAGCAGTCAACAATCAGGGTCTTCCCACCATCCAAAAGGTCATCTTCCCCATCAGGTAGGGCCCAGCCCAGCTCTATAGGCCCCTGCTGGGGGACATTGCCTGCTCATAGGAGCCCCAAGGTGGGGTGCTCCATCATCCTGGATACTTCTGGAAACATGGTCCCAACGGGGTTTGTTCCTTCCCCGGGGAGCTTGGCTGGGCTGAACTTCTGAGCCTCGGAGGAGGCTCCCTGAAGGGAGAGGCTTGTCCTGCTTGCAACCCCTATGCCAAGGCCCATCTGCCCCAAACAGAGGCAGCCTCTGCCTAAGTCCTAGGGGACTCCATGGAAGTACATGGAGGGAGACGTGATCAAGAGGGCAGACATGCCCCCACCTTCACTTAAATCAACCAGGTTCCAAGCTGACCTGTCCTATAGAAGAAAGGGTTCCACTATTCCTAAGAGCTTGGAAATACTTCCCGGAGATGAACCCCAGACTTTCAAGGCTGGCCTTCTAGACTCCCCAGGACCCACCTGACTTCTCCAAAAATCAGGAGCTTCCATGGCACCCTAGACGCACCATTCCATCACAGGCCTCTCTACCTTCCTGGTTCTCTCTGACTGAAAGGCCTGGCCTCGTTTCTGCCAGTCAGTCCTGCTGGTTCTTCAAGGCTCCAGCCACATTAGCCTCCCTGACCCTCACCCACCTTGGCCTCCTTCTGATCCTCAGTACTCAGACAAGGCTCCCCCACCTCTTCCTGGGGTAGGAATCTCTTTCTGTTTGTCCTATAGCCCACATGCTAACCCTGCCCATGTAGGTACCAGTGGACAACAATGGAAATGAATTTTAAAGGTTACCCTGGACTCTCCACACGCATTACCCAGGCTGATTCCAGAGTTAATTACCAGGGCTAATTAGAAAAGCCGGGGAAGCTGTGTAGTCAGCTCAGTTACTCCACCAGTGACAGTGAGCATGTGGGTCCTCCCCCTGGGAATGAGGTCCCACTCCAGGCAGAAAGTGGGCTGAGGCCCTCTCCCCATTCACCTGGTTCTGGCATCCACTGCACAACCCAGCTCACACGTTGGGCACTCAGGGGTTTCAGTGCAGAGATGAATTGCTCCATCTGCATCGCCCCAGAGGGATAATGACTATTTACATTACTTGTTAAGCTGACATCTGGCTGCCCGTATCTACTCCAACTTTGCTGTCATCAAAGCTTGCTCCAGGGAAGGTATGAGAGGTTCTCAGGCTGGGTCCTCACTGCTGATATCTGCATAAATGTCTTTGGGAATACAGAAGTCTGCTAGGAATTGAAAAGAAATGTGTGTGTGTGTGTGTGTGTGTGTGTGTGTGTGTGCGCGCGCGTGCGCGCATGTATGCCTACGTGTTGTGTACCTCTGCTTTGCCGATGCTGGGATAGGTGGGGGTCTACAGTCAACTCACCCCATGGCATGTGAATTGTTTGTTTGGGTGTGTAACCCCCTTCTAAACTGCAGGATATGCCAGGACTCCTCTCTGCATTTCCACCCCAAGCTCAGGGTCCAACGCTGGCTGGTTCTTCTCCAGCACCCATGGCCCAGGCTTGGCCACATGGAAGGTGGCCCTATGACTCAGGGGAGGAGGTCACAGTGCTGCCTGAGGCCCAAGAGTTAAACTCATGGGACAGGGCTCAGGGCTAGGGGCCCAGAGGGAGACAGGGGTGGGGGGAGGCGGCCTGGGCTGGCTGCGGGTCCGGGCCTCTCTGGGCTCTTTGTCCAAATATGGAAGGTTTTTTTGTCTCCATTTGAGTCACGCCGGCCATGGCCCAAGAGATCTGCTTTCCAGATACTGCAGGCGGGACCGCGCCAGCGCTGCCTGGCCTGCCCCTACCCACCCCTCCTTCCCCTGCCTGTTGCTCATCTCAGCGCCCTTCCAACCCAGAGCTTTCTCTACAAGCAGGGAGCCCAGCAACCACCTCAGCTGCACTCCAGCACCAAGAGAAAGGTCTCTGGGCAGGTGGTGGGAGGAAATACTCATTCCCTCTGCCTGCCCATCACCTCCTCTTGCACCCCAAGGGGCCCTCATATGCAAGTAAGCCATTCAACTAGTATTTACTGAGCAACCACTATGTGCTAGTTCCTGGGGCTAGGACTGTGTGCTGCAAATCCAGTCAGTGGGTTTCCTATGTGCAAAGCGGAATCCACTCTCTCCTCCCACATAGTCACCTTGGTGATGGCACCACTGCCCACCCAGGCAGTCCTGACAGCCAGGAGCCTGGGTGATGTTCATGGATCCTGGAACCTGATTGTCTGGGTTTCAACAACAATTCCCCACTTAGTTTCCCTAACCCAGGCAAAGTACTTTATCACGCTTTGCCTCAGGCTCATCTAGAAACAAGGATGATAGCACCTCCCCACAGGTAGTTGTGAGATTGAATGAGTGAATGCATGGAAAGTGCTCAGACCAGTGCCTGGCACACAGGAAGAGCTTGACAAGCTTTGCTACCACTACCTGTGACTCCTCAGCCATGAGTCGCGCCATATTCAGTCAAATACCGTGGGCTAGACCTCCTAAGACGTTCCATCCACTTCCTCCTTGATCTCCCTGCTAAATTAGTCAAAATTCACTCCTGCAGCATTGGAGTGAGGCCAGGCTAGCCTCCAATACCACCATGTCTCTCCTTCTGAGCTCTGTGACCTGAGCTAGGAACCTCACCTTTGCTGGGCCTCAGTGTCCAGTTCCCCCCTCCTACCCCAACTCAGTACTGGCTTGGGACAGCACCCTTTGCCCATCTGCCAGCTCTCACCTGCCTGGATGCTCAGGCCTGTGATCCCTGGGGCAGAGCCAAAACAGGGCTGGATCTAGGGGGTGGGAAGAGCTCAGAGTAGCCTGGGAACTCCCCAAGGGCAGGGCCCAGCTCTTCTCCTCCTGCCTTCCCCACTCTCTCCATGACATTTATTTAATAAATGTGTTTTGATGCCCCGTGTGCCAGGAATAGGAGGGTTTGGCAAGAGTGGAGCCACCTGACCAGAACCATGCACTGGGTTACGGGATGAACCAGGGGCTCCACCCACATCTCTACACCCCAGAACCTTTGAGTTCTTTCGTCCTCCCCCGCCCCCGCCCCGCCCAGAAGAAAGGGGTTGCAATATCTGTGAGTGGAGCCGGGGGTGGTTCCTGATACTTAGGCTGGGATGCCA
The DNA here is from genome assembly GCF_022079265.1 of Lynx rufus. NCBI lineage: Eukaryota > Metazoa > Chordata > Mammalia > Carnivora > Felidae > Lynx > Lynx rufus. Next base: position 58,732,145 of record NW_025814897.1, read on the forward strand.
AGAGGACACCTCCCTATTCAAGGCCCTCTTCTGAAGGCCTGGTCCTGGCCAGGGGCCTCTGTCTGGCTCGGTCAGAAGCAGGGAGATATAGAGAAGAGACACAGCCAGAAGGGGTGAGGCTGGGGGAGGAAGGCAGGGAGGACAGAGAAGGGAGGAGAGAAGAAAGCCCAGAACTCCAGTAAGGGAAAGGCCTGATGTAAGAAGTGGACAAGGGAGGAGGTCCTCCGCAGCCCAGGCCCTGGGTCCAGGTGAAGAGGTGGGGCAGGCAGGATAAGGGCTTGCCCCGCCCTCCTCCCTCCACCCCCCCCCCCCCCATCTCCTCCTCCAGCCTTGGGGCCAGGCCCAGGACTATTTTTAGTGCGGGGCTGAATTTAGCTGTTCCCTCGGAAATTCCTCACCCGCCCCAGGCAACGCCCCCGCTGGCCTTGGGGAGAAGCCTGAAAGCTCTGGTCCAGGAGGAGGGGAAAAGAGACCCAGGCGCAGCAAGGAGCTAGAAGGGTACTTAGGCATCTGGTGAAGAAACTGAGGCTCAGATCAGGCCCCAAATCTGAGTTACTCCTCTCCCTACAGCCTGCCCTATTCTCCATGAAGGCCTCTAGGACTGCAGGGCCACAGAACAGCACTTGTCTTGGAGTCTGGTACAAATATCACAAGGATACTTTGTCTCTGACTGTAGGCCCCACTGTAAGCACTGCCAGCAAGATGGCCTGCCTGTCCACACACCAGTTGCTCTACTGCCAGCTCCTGAGAGCCTGCACAGTCCAGAGCTTTCCTGGACTCCACCACATCTAGGATTCCCACTTGACAGATGGGGAGACTGAGGCTGAGTGACTGGTCTTGGGTCATAGCTAGCAAGGCAGCACAGGCCTGCCCCTTCTCCCCATCCCCCCAAGCTCCCTACCCAGGCCACTCCCAGAAGGAGTGGGATTGGGGGTGTAGCCTGAAGCTCTGCTGTTCTCTGATGACCCCACTGAGAAGCAGGCACTTCCGCTGCAGCAGGAGGGACTGAAGTTAGATAGGACGCATACGGGGCACAGCGGGGCACAGTGGCAAAGATCTGAGCTGGCTCAGAGCCCCCTTACCCTTCTACAAATGCAGAGGAATGGTCTGCTCTGCTCAGATGACCCTGCATTCTGTTCCACTGCCACATTCTCTAACTCAAATAAGGGAGATGGGCCCCACTACACCCCCAACACCCCAGTTTCTAATAGGGCCCCTGAGCCTAAATTTAAATTGCCAGATTTTACCTCCAAATTATCTCCCTAGTCATCCTTTTCTCTCCATCCCTACATCACCTGTACCCCTTAGCTTGGGCTTCTCATCACCTGCTTTCTCCAGTCCATAACCAGAGGATGTTTTTTAATGTGTCCATCTGGCACTGTTCCTCCTTAGCTCCTACGCTTTCATGGTTCCCCACTGCCCACAGGACAAAGCCCAGGTCATTTAACTTGGCACCAAAGGCCTTCAACCTGGCTCTTGTACACACAGCCTTTCCCTGTGTGCTCTGGTCAGAGACCTTTCTGCAGACATGTATCGAGGCTTCTTTTTCCTGCCTCATTTAGTCCAACTCCCTAAAATGCCAAGTGAGCCATGCCACCCTCCCCCTCAAGAATTCCCAGTGCCCCCTTACACCCAGCAATCCAAGTTTGGGGTTGGAACAGCAGTGAGGTGCACAGGGCAGATTGCTGCTCCTGGTCTACTATGGCTCAACCTTGGACAAGACCCCTCCCCTTGCTGGGCCTCAGTTTCCTGTCGCCTCTGAATAATGCTAGGGTAAGGGATGGTTAGAAGACATCGCTGGTTTCTAAAGATCCTTCCAGGCAGACCTCCTGGCATTGAGGGCCCTGTCCCTATTCTTCTTCTTCCTGCCTCCTAGCCTACCAAGAAGTTGGACATCTCACCACTATGCTCCACACCAAGGAGACGGGGAGAGACAGAGGGGAACAGTGAGGAACCAGAAGTGAGACTTCAGTAACACAGGCAGCCAAGAAAGATGGAGTCAGTAGGATTTTTGAGGGGCCGGGGGGGGGGGTGCGGGGGGGGGAAGGGTCCCTTCCTGTCCTACCACCCCTTCCCTTCCACATCTGCTCCTTGACCTTCAGTGCCCTGTCCTGGGAAAGGACTGGATGTTTGTTCAAGGGGGCTCAGGGGGAGGGGTCTCAACAGTCCCAGAAGGCCAGACTGTGAGGCTGGCTGGCAGCCAGGACCACCCCCCCCTCCTCCAAGCCCGCCTCCCTCCCTCCTGCTCCATGCTGCTCTGGGGCAGGGCCTGCTCACCCCCTGGGAACCAATAAACAGGAAACAGACACCAACCTGGTGCTTGCTCCCTCAGCCTGGCCCCCTCCAACACAGTTCCCCTACTGGCCCAGGACCTGCCCCGCCTCTCCTTGGCCCCAGAATCTCAGAACCAAGAAGTAACCATCTCAAATGTACAAACAAAATCAAGCTAAGAGGTATGGACTCCTGGAAAAAAACAATCCTTCATCCTGAAACCACAAGATTCTACACTCTTAACTGGCAATCTCAAAAGCACATGCCCTTAAAGTGGCCACAGTTCTGAGAGCTTCTAAATCTAGGGTCCTGGACTGACAGGGCAGGCAACTAAGGCTCAGAGCTGAGATACAATGACTTGTTAGTTTTCACCCAATGAGTGAGTTAGAGTCAACTCTGACATGTCAACCCTTATCAGTCCAACCCCAAAGCCCACCAGGCACATGGACCCTCAGACCCCCTGGCTTGGAAGGGCTGTGAACGCTGCTTCAGAGGCAGGTTCAAATGGGTCTGGGGCTCTGACCAGAGAGGGCTCTGGCTCTGTTAAGCCTCCCAGTTTGGGGCTGGTGGTAACAAAAGAAGAGGGGGAGCTGGACTCCACCCAAATGCCCAGCCCCTCTCTCTCTGCCCACCTGCCCCCTCCAAAGTCCCAGGCTACTGGGCCACTGACCCTACCCAGTCAGGACCCTACCTGCTCTCCTGTCCAGAGCTCTGTCCTCTGCTTCACGGCTGGAAAGAGATGCTGAGCATTCCAGAGTCAATGTCTATTAGAATCTTAGAATCCTAACATCTGAGCCTCTCAGTCATGAGGGAAGGAACTAACACTTCTTGAGCACCTACTATGTGTCAAGACTTCTTGGCATGATTTCATTTAATCTCAACAATAATCCTTGGGGGAGTGAGGGGGCAATGCAGAGGAGTCTGTAAATGCTTGCCCTGGGTCTCAAAGCCAGCCTGGGGGATGAAAGGATCTGGGCAGTGCTCCTTACCCTCCACATACCATGTCCTGGGAAGCACCTCGGCCTCTCAGGCCATGAAGGAACCTGACAGATCCTCTGGTCCAACAGCACCAGGTCACCAATCCCCAACATGGAGCTCCTGGCACACGAGGTGAGGGAGCTCTTCCTCACCCAAGGTCACTTAGAGCAGCCTGACAGAGATGTAATTCCCACTCCCTCCCTAGACCCTCAAGTTCCCTCTTTGCCTTGCCTCTAAATCCTCTGCTAACTGCCCTTCTTGGAAGCTGCTTCATCCCAATTTTTAGTCAGCAAGCTCAGGGCCAGCAACCCCTAAAAACCAAGCCCATCCATAAGTGACCCACTTTTGTCCCTCTCCCACCAGGCCAGTGCTCAGCCAACCTCTTGACCCCATCCACCTCAGGGGACTAGCACCCTTGTTGAAACGCGTTGGTAAGCAGGGATGATGTCCCAGCTTTCCCTGTGTGTCCCTACTGTCCATTAAGGGTCTCAACAATTGACTGCAAAATGAATGAATGACAATTGACAAATGAACATTGGAAGAAATGAATGTACAATAGATGTAGTGGGCCTGTGTTCAGAGGCTCTGCCTCATGCCCAGCACCTACGGGGGATTTGGTCTCAGGAACCAACAGCCTGGCCCCTCTGCCCACCTGTTGTGGGCAGAATAATGACTCCCAAAGATGTCCATGTCCTAATCCTTGGAACCTATGAATATGTTACCTGTCATGGCAAAAGGGATTTTGCAGATGCGATTAAGGATTTTGAGATGAGGAAATTCTCCTGCATGATCTAAGTGGGCCGAAAGTAATCACCAGTGTCCTTATGAGAGTAAGGCAGGAGGTATAGAGTGAGAGAAAGATTTGAAGGTGTGATGCTTCTGGCTTTGAAGAAGGAGGAAGGGGCCACAAGACAAGAAATTCCAGCAGACACGATAAGCTGCAAAAGGCAAGGAAATGGGTTTTCCCCTAAAGCTTCTAGAAGAAACACAGCCTTATTAACACCTTAATTTTTAGCCCAGTAAAACCCATTTCTTCTGATCTCCAGGACTGTAAGATAATATTTGTATCATTTTGAGCACTAAATGTGTAGTAATTTGCCACAGCAGCAACAGGAAACCAATATACCACCTGTCTGCCAGCCTAGACTGGAATCAGCTCATGTCCCTCTGACCTCAGGTGCCTGTGTAAATTCCGCACGCACTCTCTCCCTGCCTAGGGAGAGTCTCAGAGCCCAGGGACGGCCCCATGCCCTGGACCAACTTTTAAAATCCCGGCAGCAACAGCATCACCCCAGACTAAGCCCCCCAGTTTGCCACAAGTGTGGGGAGAGCCTCATCTGTGTGTGTGGCGGAGCCTGGAACAGCAGCTGGTGGCAAGGAAAAGGCCTTGGGGGCTGGACCTGGTGAGGCCCAGCCCCACTTAGCCTCAGTCTCCTCAGCAGCCTAATGGCACTTCAGTCTACAAACTGGGATCTACTCAGGAAAGCTATTGCCCCTGCCAACAGCCCTGTGGGGAGGTTTTATCCTTGTGCCCAAGAGCATGGAGGAATCTGTGGCTCTGGTGGGAAGGGACTTATTTAAGGCCACACACCAGGAAAATGGAGAGGCTAAGACCAGAATCCATCTCCTGACCCCTAGTGCAGCCTCTATGTGCTACCAAGTCATTCCTGGTGACCTCCCACAGCTACTGGAGGGGGAGGTCATGGATGCCCCTCTTGGAGCTCAGATACCCTGGCTGGGGCTCCAGGCCCCTGCATGTCATGGGCTGGGGCTCACTCACTGCCCAGGGCCCAGCAGCCTGGCAGTTTTTGTCTGCCTCAGTCCACCCCTGGAATGCCCCAGAGGCTCAGGGTGGAAGTGGGGGGAGAGGATCAACTCCCATGGCGGGGGCATTGGCTCCAATAGGCTCTTGCTTCCCAGGAGACCCAGAGCCCCTGTTTTAGGGCCTGCCAGCAAGGCGCCAGGCTGCCTGGGCACATTTCCCAATAAGTACGCCAGGGCTTCAAGCCTTTCTGGGAAACATGGGCTCCCCCTTCCCCCACCCCAACACAGCCATTCCAGCCAACTCTGCTCAGTGGGAACTCTGTGGGGCCAACGTATGGCCTGGGAGTCAGGATACCTGGGGCCAAATCCCATACTTGAGCCACAGGGCATTTAGTCCAACCTCTGTCCACTCTGGGCCTGCTTCTTCATCCATATATTGGGACCATGGCAATGCCCACCTAGCTGGAGGACCAGATGGGGTGGCATGAGCTCCCGGTCTCAGGAAAATGCAAGCTGGAGCTGATGGGTGTCATGGTGGCTGTAGAGGAGACACCAGTGGGATATGGCACTGTGGCTGTCCTCACTACGGCCCTGTGGTGGTTCCCCTCTCCTATGTTTTGAACCAAGCCAATGTAGGTCTGCAGGGGGCAGTCAGTGCAGCCTACAGCCCCAGTACACCCTGGGGACTTTATCAACTTCCCCCTCCCCACCCTAATCAACCCCTCACACACTGCCCAGCAATGGGTGCCACAGTAGCTCTGTGTTCACTTTGAATGCTGGGATCCAGTCCCTCACAAAACCCTTTGGGCTGCAGCAGAAACCCACTACCCCACCACCTCTGTCCCAGCCTAAGCTACCATCAGCTCTCACCCAGATATTCCAGTGGCCTCCTTACTGGCCTCCCTGCTTCCACCGTGGGCCCCGACAGAGCAGCCAGAGCAGACCTGTGAAAGCCTAAGTCGGATCAGGTCACTGCTCTACTCACAACCTTCCCAAGGTGCCTGCCCTGTCTCACTTCGAGTAAATGCTGAAGTCCTCCTGTTGGCCTATGAGATCTACCTCAACCCTGACCCACTTCCACCCTCCCTGACCTCTCTGACCTCATCTCCTACTTTGCTCCATCCACACAGTCCTCTGGATAACTTCTCAAACACACTTCTGCCTCGGGGCTTTTGCACTTGCTGTTCTTCTCTGCCCAGAATGTACTTTCCCTGAGACGGCTAGCTGGTCTGCCCAGAATGTTCTTTCCCTGAGACGGCTAGCTGGTTTGCTCTCTCACTTCCTCCAGGCCTCTGCTCAAATCTCACTTCCTGAGAGAGGCTTTCCCAGACTTCTTGATCTAAAATAGTACCCTCTCGGGGCGCCTGGGTGGCTCAGTCAGTTAAGCATCTGACTTCAGCTCAGGCCATGATCTCACAGTCTGTGAGTTCGAGTCCCGAGCCTGGAGCCTGCTTCAGTTTCTGTGTCTCCCTCTCTCTCTGCCCCTCCCCTGCTCATGCTCTGTCTCTGTCTCAAAAATCAATAAAAATATTTTTTTAAAAAATTGAAATAGTACCTTCTCCCTGTCATTCTCTGCTCCCTTAACCTACTTTCTTTTGCTCCCCAGCCCCTAGTGAGGTCTCCTCACTAGTCTAGAAGCTCCATGAGGCCAGGACTTTGTTTTGTTTGCTACTGTGTCCTCAGGGCCCCGCAGGGTGCCTGGTATGTCTAGGAGCTCAGTAAGTATTTGTTAAAGGGATGATTGCATTGCTCTATCATGGGTCACCCAAGCCTCTGATAGAAACTCCTACCACACACAACCTGTCATGTCTTTCCTGTCTCCTAGACTTTGCTCATCACTGTGCCCTTCTCCTCCTAGAACCCCTCCCTCTCTTCTCTGGCTATATAGATTCTTCCAGTTTTCAAGGCCAGGCTCCAGGCATAGCCACCTCTAAGAAGTCTCCCCTGCCAGCCCCCAGACCAGTTCTTCAACATCCTTCAGTCCCTTAAGTCTGCTTTTAGATTCTGAATGGTCTGAGTGTCTGGTTCCCCAGGCCTAGGGGTGCCTCCCCCCCAACGTGGGGCAGCATGTATAGCCTGAGATCACAGATGGAAAGGAATGAAGCAGGAAGGGCAAGTCCCTACACTGGGAGGGTGCTGGGGACAGAACCTCCCAAACCCAGCTGGTCCTGGAAATGTGGGGCTGAAAAATGTCAGACTCAACCCTGGTCCATCCCCCAACTCTTCCATTCTTGGTGGGGGACCCATTCCTGGACTGTACTCCCTCCAATAGTCCAGGGCCCTTAGGAAGGAGTCGGCCAGGGGCGGTGGGGGGGGGGGTGTTGGGTGTGGGAGAGGGGGAAATAAACAGAAGAAAGGGACCGCCCTCTGCCTGCCCTCCCCATCCCACTCTCCTCTGGGTGACAAGACATTTAATTATAGATATTTGGTATCGCTCAGAACTCCAAATGTCCTAATTGCCTCCCCTCCCAGAACCAGTTTCCATGGAAAAATCACAGCAAAGAGCCAAGGAGGGAAAAGAGAGAACTCCCACCCCCATGGGTTCCCTGCCAAGGGGACACAGAGAGAAGGAAGGTGATGAAGGGCTGCAGCCGGGCAAGTCGGACAAGCCGGGGTGGGGTGGCGGGGGAGGCATGTCTGTTGGGGCAGGGGTTTGGTGCTTGGGCCCAGCTGTGGCTTGCCTTGCCGTGTGACCTTAGACCCAGTGTTCTCAGAACTGAGTCTCAAAGTTCGTTCCACTCCACCTCCAGGTCCCAGTGAATTAAATAACCACCGGGAAGGTGTTCAGGCTATTAGGGGTATGCAGGTGACACGCCCCAGGTACCCCGTGACTGTATGCCCCTTACTCAGATGGCAGGCCAGTCCCACCAAGAAACAGGGATCCCTTTGGCTCCTTCACCTCTAAGACACTGACATTCTAGGACTCGGTGGGAATCTAACAGTCTGCAATTCAAAGAATCCAGCACTGGAAGATTCTCACAGTTTCCACATCCGAAGAATGAAACATTCCGAGTATCTGGCATATAGTAAGCACTTAATAAATGTTAGCCACTGTTAACTGCTAGTCCAGTATGCTAAAATTCTGTGAGTCAATCCATCTAGGATTCTGAGACACAAGTCGTTTCCTGTTTCTGGGCTATAGTTGTCACATTTGTCAAATGTGTTCAGGTATCAGTACCTGAGGGCAGAAAGTTGGGCTACAAGACTCAGTACTTGAAGGCCAGGGTAGGGGAAGCACTGGAGTGAAGAGTCTGATCATCCAGGCTATTGTGGGTGTAAGTGGAAATGACAAGGGGTGTGGCAAGGCAGGGCATGGAGGCTCCAACAGCTCTGCCTGCTCCCAGCAGATACGCAAGCAGGTGTTCAGAGAACAAAATGACCACGAGTTATTCCTCATTCCCTGGACTCCTAGGCTCTCACAGCTGTTGCACGGAGCTTTCTTTCTCTTCCAGCAACATTCCAACACTTCCTGTTTCCCTTGACCACTCTGCAGGCTGTCTTCCCTACAGAGCTTCGAGACCACGCAGTCTAACATCCCACTGTACAGATGGGAAAATCGAGGCCCAAGATGACTGTCCACGTCTCAGAGCAAGTTAGAGGCTGAGCCAGGCCTGGTACCCAGGCCACCTGCTCCCAATAGGGATATGCCATGCAGAGGGCAAATAGAGACTCTGGGCTGGGAGAGACCTGAGTTTGAGGGACTCCTCAAAGCCTGGGTTGGGTCAGGGGCCACCTCTGCCCCCCAGGGACTCTCCTGTTAGCCCCTGGCTGGGTTCAGCCTAGTTTCTGCCTCATCAGCAAAGTGTGAAAGCCTCTTCTCTTCCCTTCTTATTCTGGAGCTCACACCACACCATCCCCACCCACAGCCCTGGGAGCATGACTGGAGCCCCAGGCCTGAAACAAGGGAACATTGTCTCCTCCATGGAGGCCAGTAGGAGGGGGTGAACAGCTGCTCCCCATCTTCCTGGAGGCAGAAGGAAGGGGATAGCAGAAGGGATTGAGGCTAGCAGATAGGAGAACCTCCAGGCTTTATGAAGAGGTTGGGGAATTAGGGGATGGTGAATCTCTTTTGAACCAATTCAAGTCTACCAGGTTATACTGAGGCTCAGAGTGCCCAGCCCTGTGCTCAAAAACCAGTAGGGGGCAGGGAGGAAGGGCCAGGCCGGTCACTGAGAAGAGCTGTGGGCATGGCAGAGGGGGGAGTGGAGCCTGTTTTTTCCCTCTCTCCTGCCCCCAGGGAGGAAGTGATCACACCAGCCACTCACCGTATAATAGCCTGCCAGACAGAAACCATTACCCCCATTTTACAGAAGGGGAAAGTGAGGTATAGAGCAGGGGTGTGACTGATCCTAGCCCTCATGGGATCTGGAGCCTAGGCTCAAACTCTGCTCTTCCAAAGACAGACTCACTCATTCTCTCCTCTACAAGGCAAGAGGGGACATCAAGCTGGGTCTACAAAAGTGGGAGGGCTAGAGTAGGTGAAGCTTTGGAGGCCCGAGAGAGGCTCTATGCTGGACAGGGAGAAGCCTGTGTTATGGACAGACATGGTGGTGGAGGGGGCTAAGCTTCTTGCCGAAGTTGGGTGGGACAGGCAAACAATATGAAGGAAGGCAGGCCAAAAGCCACCTATTCTGCAAAAACTCCCACCTCCTCTCTGGGTCTTAATGCCTCTTCTCAGGAGCATCTCCCCCACCCCCACCCCCACCAGTTTCCCTGAGTCCCTTGGTTCATTTCTGCCTTCTTCCCTAATTTAGCCTTCAAGGCTCCCAGAGGAGATAATTATATGGGAAAGGCAGCTGGGGAAGGGGCCTGGGCAGGAGCTGCCCTTGCTCATGCCCTCCCCCACCCCTATGTTCCAAAGACAGCTGGCTCTGAAATTAGGGGCATCAGAGCTGTCCTACCAGGCTCCCTTTTCCCCACTCCCTGCCTGCTGGCTCTCTCTGTGGTCTCTGTGAGAGACACCAGAGCCAGGACCAGGAGGAAACAGAGACAAGGAAAGGGAAACAAAGAAAGAGTTCAGAGGGGCCGTGAGAGTGCTGGGAACTGGGAGTGACCAAATTAGTCCAGGGTTTAGGGTTTCCAGGCTCTTCACACAGGCCCACAACACAGTGGGAATGCAGGCCATGGTTGAAATAACCCTGAGCCATCCCCACACTAGGCCCAGAACCCAACACCCAGAATCTAGCTTCTAAGTCAGATGCCAGGGCATCATGACACCTAGAACTTATCTAAACCCACAGCCAAAACTCCAGGGACATCTGAAGGCAGAAGGAGAGCCCTCAGAAAGATTGAGTCCCCAGGGCTTGGGGTCTGGCAGAGGAAGGGGGAAGCATTTCAGTCACCAGAAAGGGGGTGGGGTGGGAGAGATGAGAGCTGGCAGGATGGCGGAACAGTGCTCCCACCCTGACCCAGAGAGGCAGCCCTGCCTGTGGGGGCTGAAACCACTCCCAAACTCTCTCAAGGCCCCTGTCTGCTGAGCTTCAGCAGCCTTTTCTCTGTCCCTGCCCTCCCCTACAAGCCCCCACTCTAATCAGAAGAGGTTCTGGCAGACCGCAGGCACCAAGAGGGCCTCAACTCCAACCTATGAACTATCAAATTTGTGCGGCACCAGCTGGATGGAGACAAGTAGCACCTTGTCCACAATCCATGATTTTACAGATGGAGAGGTTGAGTCACAGAGAAAGGCCAGGGCCACCAGTGTACTTTATGGAATCTTCTTTGCTCCTCCATCAGTAATGCCTGTACCTCTCCAATTCTCCCAGGACCCAGGAACAAACCCACATTTTGATCTGCCACAGAAGAACCACATGAGGAAGTACAGACCTATGTCAGCTGTGGGCCCCAAACCCTAACATCCTAGAAAGGGGCTGGCCGATAGGGCATTAAGACTTAGGAAAGACTCTCACACCTCCTTGGGTATTTATAAAAAAGGATCAGACAGGAATCTCTAAAACCAATCCCTGAGAAATAGCTAAGGACTAGATTAAACCTTTTGTAATTATCACCAAGAATACCTTGAAGCAGACAAGAACTTTTGACATCAGCACCCGCACAAGCCTTTGGGGCCTGAGTAGACAGGAGCCCTGTGTCATTAACATTCTTAAAACTATCTGGGCACTTCCAGGACCAGAGAAGCCCCCTTAGACCTGGGCACCTACCTAATGAGCACACTCAAAAGGCTCCTGTGTAAGTCAGTGCGTATGTCCCTTCTCTGGCCCCACCCCTAAAGCCCCCCACAAAGGACTCACCACCTGTGGCTTGCTGCAGCACTTGCTGGCTGGGACAGGCTCATTTGGAGCCCTGGCTGCCTCAGGGGACTTGGCCTCAGCAGAGGGCGGTACAACAGGGGTCAAGCAAGGCATATCCACCGGTACTGGGGCAGGAACCTCACCAGGGTGGAGGGTCAGCACATACTGCTTAGTGACATCCTCGAGTGATGGTGCCTGCAATGTGGAGTGGGTTCTGGCAGGGAAGCCCATGGGCTCTGGCACAGCCACAGGGGGGCCAATGGAAGTCGGTGGCTCAGGTACCACAATAGGTGTGAAGGTGGCGGGCACACTCGCGTGGCGAACGTGTTTGGAGGACAGTCGGCCCTGAGACAGGCTGTTAGTCTGGTCCTCATTGCCTTCCTCTCTCTGTAGTTCCTGATGACTGCTCCGGGCTGGGCGTTTCTTGGAACCACGTCGGATGAGCCGTGGGGACAGAACATCAGCCAGTTTAGGGTCAAGGTGGAAGTCATGGTGGGCAGTGGAGGAGGCAGGTGGGGTCTTGAGTAGGGCCCTTTCAGACTGCGCCCGGCCCCTGGCAGGACTGGGCTCTTCTGGTTCTGCCTGCCGCTCTGCAAGAATGGGCTCACTGCTAGACGGAGGCAGCATGGGTTCAACTTCTCGGATGGGTTCCCCTCCAGGGCCCTCAAATCCAGGCCCAGCCAGCTCCCCACGGCGGCTGGGGTCACTCAGAGATTTCTTCTTGGGGGCTTTGCCAGCAACCCTGTCATCTGCCACACACCCCAAGGCACCAGGCCCCTGAACAATACTCTGAATAACTTCCTGGTAACCCTTGCTCTCTTCACTGCCCACAGACCAGTCACTGTGACCACTGGTCAAGCCCTCATCCACAGGTGGGGTCACTGGAAGTCCTGTCTTGGGGCTCAGTGAGCCCAAAAGGTTGCTATCCACGGAGAACCCAGAGGGCTCCTCAGAGGTGGCAGCCCGGTGGCGCTGTGGAATTGGGTCACTCAGAGACCTGTAGGCCTCCCCGGCCTCTCCATTGCTCAGTTCAGTCCCACCAGGGCCTGAAGGTGGGATTTTCCGTCTCCGGCGGAGGGCACCTGGTGTGGGAGGGGTATCAGGGGACACTAGGGCCCACCCTCCCAGACTATCTTCAGCCCCAGGGCCATGGTGGTTGGTCTGGGCTGAGGATGAAGAAAGGGGTCGCCACAGCCCTGTGGTACCCAGGCTGCAAAAAGCTGAAACAGGAGGCTCAGGGTCTGCCCCAATGCCCTCATCTGTCAGGCTAGACTCAGGGCCAGAGAGCTCCTCCTGGGACCGCTGCCCTTGGGTCATGTCTCCTGCCCAGTCAGGGCTTCCAGGGGGGATATCACTTCCATCATCCTGCTGGGCACCCATTCGCTGGATCTTCTCAAAAACCTGACGGGCCTCTTGCACATACTGATCTTGGACAACCAGGGGCAGTGGGTCCTCCTCGGCACTTGGGCCTGCCAGCAGGAGCTCAGAGGAGCTGGGCTTCAGGGCACTGGTGCGGGATAGGCGGCGGGCCACAGGCTTCTCAGAGCAGGTAAAAGACTTTGCCCTCCGCAGAGTGGCCGTCAAGTCTTTGAGTGTGGGCCGGGTGCCAGGTGACGCTGCTGATGGGCCAGGCATGGGCCCAAGTTGTCCGCAGGGGCCGCCTGCTGCTGGTGAGTCTCTGCCATCCAAGGGGCTGCTCCCAAGATCATTGGGGCGCCCACCGGGTTTTCGGACCCTCAGCTCTGAAAGGTCTGAGCGAAGGAAACTAAGCAGCGTCAGGGTCTCAGAGGCGATATCTGGATTCGACAGGGACTTCCGCTGCCGACTCTTGTCCAACTCCAATCCTCCATCTCGCAATGCCCTCGTGGTGCCCACAGGTCCCTTGGTGCGGGTTCGAGGCTGGGGCCTTAGGAGGAGACCTTCTCCAGCTCCAAAGCTAGGCGAGCGATACATGCCCCAGCCCCCAGAACCCCGACTAGACCATGGGTCCTCATCCTTGAGGGTCTCTGTGCTGGAATAACGGCTGCTACCACGGGAGCCTGCTGGGCTGGCTAGGTATGCGGGAAAGCTCACCTTGGCCACGCGGAAAGCTCCCCCCACAGTGTCAGACATGGGCCGGAGTCCCTCCTGAGGACCTGGTACACAGGGAGGCGAGCCAGTACCCCACTCCCGGGGTCCTTCTTCACTAGGGGCTCTTGGAGATTTGGAGGGCTCAGGACTCCTGGCTCCCCCTGCTGAGTCCATGCTGCCAAGATTTAACCCATAACTGTGTGGCCTACAGTCCTTATCCAAGAAGGAGCTTCCAGGCCTGGGTCCCGGCCTCCCTTCCCAGCGGTGGCCACCCTCACCGTCTTGGTCCTCCTCACTGCCCGAGGAGTGGCCTCCGTGGTAGGCCGGACTCTGAGCCCCGGGCGGCGGCGGCGGTGGGACCTCCTCTTCCTCCTCGCTGGAGCTGGCAGCCCGGCTGCGGCTGACAGGATAGGAGGAGGCGATGGAGGAGGAGCAGGAGCAGGAGGCCCGGGCCCCGGCCTGCGGTTGGGAGAAGCTATGCCAAGAATGTAAACCATCCGCCGGACGCTGCGCCCGCTCCTGTTGCTGCTGCTGCTGCTGCTGCCGCTGCCTCCTCCCCTCGGTCCCTGGGCCGGGCAGCGGCCGCGCGGAACGCAGGCCAGCCAGGGGGAAGCACGTCCGAGGAGGTGGCGTCGGTGGCTGCCGGGGCTCCCGAGCTGGAGGCTCCCACACGGCACCGTCGGGGCTGGGCGTTCCCGAGGCCTCAGAGTCAGCACTGGGCCGCCTGGAGCCAGGGCCTCCGAAGAGCTTGCGCATCTCGGTGACGCTGGGCCAGGCCCCGCGCGCGGCACCCTCCGCCGCTTCTTCCGCGGCCCCGGGGGAGACGCCCCCGTCTCGGGCCCCTGAGTGGTCGTCGTCCAGGCGCGGCGCGTCGAAGCGCCGGGAGAGCTGGCGCACGGACGGCGAGAGGCTGCGGAGCGGGCGCGGCTGCGCGGGGGCGGCCGGGGGCCCCGACGCCAGTTTGGACACGCGCCGGGAGGGCTGGCCCGGGACGGTCGCGGCCGGCCGGCACGAGGCGCGGCGCCGCAGCCCGGGGGTGTCCGTGGCCTCCTCCCTCGGCCCGGGCCCGCCGCTCCAGCGTTCGAGCAGCTTGAACGAGACGCTGCGATAGAGCGGGGGCCGGGGCGCCCCGTCCGCCATGGTGGCAGCACTCACTCTGGGGGGGCTGGCCTCGGGGAGCCGTGGCCAACCCCCCCCCACGCCCTCGCCGCGAAAGGAGCGCAGCAGCCGGGGTCCGAAGGCCTGGGTTCTGCAGCAGCAGTGTGAGGGGGTTTGCGGGGAGAGGGCGCAGAGACCCAAGCAGAGGTTTATCTGCTGCGGCTCAAATTTCTGAGGCCGCGGGCGGCATCTGCTCCATCCAGCGCGGTCCCTCCCGCCTCAGCGCCGACCCCCAGGACCGGCCCCCTCTTCGGCCGGTGCGATTCGGAGCATCGCGGCCCGGCCCGGTCCGGGCAGGATCCCAGTGCTCTGCTCCTCCGCTCCTTGCCCGCCAGCCGGCCTGCCTGCCTCCCCTCGCGCTCCCGCTCCGGCTCCCGCTCCCTCCCTCTTGGCTGCTAGCTCCTCGCTCCCTTTTGTTGCAAATAAACTTTGTGGCTGAGGAAAGGGGGCGGGAGGCGGGGCCTCGCGCCCAAAAGAGGGGGTGGGCTCCGGTCGCGCGCGAGGCTGGGAATCGGGAGTTAGGGGGGAGGGAATCGGGGAGGAGCTGAAAGAGAAACAAGACTGCTTGAGCACTTGCAGACCGAAGTAACCCTCTAGAGGAGCCCCTCTGGAACCCAGCAGGCCGAACTGCCCCGCCAAGGACTCCCTCAGGCACGCGAAAGCTCTCAGTGTGGTCAGATCCTCTGACATACAGCCGGCGCTGCGCCCCCACTGCGGTTCAGACGATTTTGTGTGGTAACATCTTCTGCTCAAAGAAACCCCAACATGGCAACTTCCGACCCATAAACTGGTACACACCGACATTCAGGTACACCCAGAAACTCTTCCAGGTGGAAGGGGGCGGGACTCGCCGCCAGGGGGAGCAGTAGGCGCCACAGGAGACCTGGGCGCTAGCCGCTCCCTGCCCCACCCCTCACCCCGCCCAGGCCACGCCCCCCACCGGGCCCTTCTCTGTGAATCCCACTCTCCCAGAGAGCCCGTCCAGCCTCCCTTGCCCCCAAACGCCCCGCCCCTCTTACCTCTGCTGCCAGTCCAGCTCTGACCCTCCCACGCCGCTCCAGGTGCCCCACCCTCTGTGGCCACGCCCCCATCCCCCTCACGTTTCCAGCTGCCCACCCCTAGGCACGGCCCTCCACCTGCCCCCGCCGTCTCAGAGGCCCCTGTCCTCGCTGCTCCGCCCTGTGCCCCGCCCCCTCCTCTTGAGCTCCGTGATACGTGGCTCTTACGCCCTCTACCGGTCGGATTCCCCCCCCCCCATGGAGTACAGGACAGGTAAAGGTAAAGCGGTACCCATCACCAAAAATGGGAGTTTGGAAGACTTAATTTCCTTTACTTCTTTTCAGTCCTTTCCTAATCCCTTCAGCCGTTTCAAACCTAGTCCCTTCGCAAAGTCCCTTCTGCTTCACACGCAAAACGAATTTCAACGGAAACGCCCTTGACTTGCCACTGCCAAACCAACACGACTACCTGTGGCCCTCCGCCCTCCCAACAGAGGGTGTGGGTCGCCTCTCCTGCTTCAAGCTGATCCAACCCTTGAGCTCCCCTTCCACCTCCGCCCTTGTCCGGCAAGTCTCTCATTGTACTGGGTACTGGGGTCTTCCCCACCCCTGCCTGCTTCTGCTATGTGCCATTCATCCTCAGGGCCCAGCTTACAATGCAAGGAAGCTCCTCAACATTTGAATGAACAAATGAGAGTTTATTTGTTCATAAACAATAACATGGGTTATTGTTGGATGTATGGGTAATATTATTTCATTCTTTTTATTTAATCCTCGAACCACCCTGGAGGGAGAAAATATTTCCTCTCTATTGGTCATGAAGGAGATGTAATTTTGACCACTGTCGAAGTCAGGAAATGGCAGTGCCTGGTATGACTCAAATTCAGATTTGAGGAGCTTTAAATGCCATGCTCCTCCAGTCTTCACCGGTCCCAGATCCCTGATAAAGAGGAGGGTTCTCTCTCCTTGAGCCCCCAGCAATCTCTTCCTCCTTCTTGGGCCTGGGCTCACCTGCCCCAGGAACAGAGGATAGTCTGGTCTGACTCATGCTCTCCTCAGCAAAAGAGGGCTGGGTCTGACTAGGCTGGCAGGCCCTGGAAGCAGGAGGCCCTGGCCCAGATGAGAGGTGCAAGGACGGGCATAGAGCAGGATGGCAGTCAGGGATTGACTCGGTTGAGGGAAATCTCTGTAGGGAGGATGCTCTTCCTCTTTGAGTTGAGACTAGCCTCCTATAAGTTCCTCACCTCAGCCTTGTCTCAGCTCTGCCTCAAAAGGACCTCTGTCCTTCACTGGGGAATTGATGGCAAGGAAGAGAATCCTGCCTGGCCTAGTGCCTCTCTACCCTTGCCTTGCTGTGTGACTTTGGATATATGCTTACACTTTTCTGGGCCTCAGCTGCCTCATCTGAAAAGTGAGGAGTGGGTCTAGAGTTCCCCAAGAGTGCCTCTCTGACTCTATTTGAAGTCAAATTCTTGTTTCCTCTGAAATACTTTTCTACTCTTTGGGGAAAGTTTTGTTATGGTGGGGGAGACCCTCATCCTGACAGACACTGCTCTCCTCCAAAAACAATGGTCCCTACCACTGAAATTTGTACTTTGCCAAACTTTTTCACATCCTGTCATATTTTGTCTTCACATCACTTCTGGAATAGAAGTTTATATTCCCATATCACAGATGGGCAAACTGATGGAGAGATGCAGAGACTCAGGTCACCTCAGCATCCTGAAGCTTGGCCTTGAGGTAGGCTGACTGAGGCCTTTGGATCAGGAATCCCCTTGGTGAGGGGTGAGGAGGGTGTTTAAGGATCTAGGCTGGGCCACCACCCAGTGGCACACTCACCCAGGCAGAGAGTGGCTTGGCTGCTTCCAGCACCTCACGAATCCTCCTAGCCCCAGTACCTTCTGATTCGTGATGAGACAAAGTCATCTTCCAGGTACAGAGGGTGCCTGGGTGTTTTTAGCTCTTCAAAGACTCATCTAGGAGGTTGCTGGGAACACTGGGCACCAGGGTAGAGAGGGGAACATTTCTGGGAGTCTAGAGCTGGGCCCAATGCAGGCACCCTCACAAGTGTGCCAGATGACCCTCAGCAGGTCACTCCCTTCCTCTGGGCCTCAAGCCCCTCACCTATGAAAGGAGAATGAAAACATTAACCCATCTACCCATAAGTCATGGTGCCCAGCAAGATCGGGGCTATAAAACCCTTGAAGAAATCAAGATAGGAAGGTTGTGATGGTCACAGTCATGGCCAGTGATGGCCCTTGGGTACTTAAGAGGGAGAAAGATAAGGAGTGAGAGGACCTTGAGAAGAAATGCCCTCCAGGGGCCACCTGGGTGGCTCAGTTGGTTAAGCGTCTGCCTTAGGCTCAGGCCATGATCTCACTGTTCATAGGTTCGAGCCCCATATTGGGCTCTCTGCTGTTACTGTGGAGCCTGCTTTTGATCCTCTGTCTCCCTCTCTCTCCTTTCCCCTTCCCCCACTCCCCTGCTCGTCTCTCTCTCTGTGTCTTTCAAAAATAAACATAAAAAAAGAGAGAGTGAGAGAGAGAAAAAGAAGCAATAACCTCCAGGAAGGAACTGTCTTAGGGGGAATCTGACTCTTGACTCCATTCCCAAGTCAATTAGAAATGACCTGAGATTGTCCCCTTTCCTGTATAATTAGACCTCAAGTGGACAGTATTGGATTATTTATAACCTTTAGTTCATGACACATTCTCACCACTTCTTTAATTGGCTCCCACCACAAAACAACTAGGACCTTGATAATGTCCTACATCTCATCATATAGGTTCCCTACCACCCATTCTCCTGCTGTCGTACCACGCCGAATAATAACCATTACCTCCTGTGTTCAGCATTCCTTTGCTTTCCTTTTTGTGTAGTTTTGTTGCATCTGTGTATTCCTTCAAAGTATATATTTTCATTTTAGTTGTTACAAAAGGGCATCTTGCTCTGTGTAATTTTTTGAGATTACTTTGTACTTAATATTATACTGCTTAGGTTTATCCATATCGTCACACATCCGTGTAGTGCATTCTGGCTGCGTGTAATATTCCATTGTGTGAATATAGCATGGTGTATTATTCATCCACTCTCTCATGGATGGATATTTGAGTGTTTGCAGGTGTTTGCTCTTGCAAATAGTGCTGCTCTGAGCATTGTGCACGACTCCAGGAGCAAATGCGCAGGAGAGCTCAGGGTAACAGGCCATGTGACTACTCAACATCCAGGAGGCATTGTCAAGCTAGGATCGAATATCTCTCTGTGTGTTTTTATTTTATTATCTGTGTTTCCTTTTATGTGAAATGCCAGTTTGTGCCTCTTCTATTGGGTTATTATACTTTTTTGTACTTTATGAAAATTCTGCTCTAACTTTTCCATGCTCAATAGGGTGGCTTAGGGAGGGCTGGTAGTATTATCATTGTTTTATACGTAAGGAAACAGAAACTTAGAGAAGTGAATGGGCTTGTTTAGAGTCAGAGTCAATAACAGCCCTTTTGCACTGAGCTGATACCTTCTGAGACCATTGGGCCTCAGCTAAGAAACCTCTGCCCCTTAAGCTGAGTCACAAAACCCCTGGTCCCCATCATCTCTCAGCTCCTGACCATTACATGAGCTTATAGTCTCCCCAGTGAGACCTTAGCCCTTGTTATGTTCTTCTGAGCTCTCCTCCCAGCTGTAATGATCCAGGGTATATATTTATTTCATTATTGTCTTTCTGTTTCATCAGACGAGAAGCTCGCTCAGGGCAGGGACCCACTGCTCAGCATGATGCCTGGCTCATAGTAGGTGCTCAATAAATGTTGTTTACTGGATGAACTGCCAGTTTCCTTGTCTGCACCCCTACTCTCACCCCCAGGTTCTTTCTGAGGATAGGGTCTGGGTCAGAGCTGCCTCTGTGTTCCCATCGCCATCTTGGAGGAGTATAGAGAATGTGTGTGGAAGAATGAATGAAGGAGGGAGGAGCAAGCTGCATCTATTCCTAGGACAGATCCAGTGCCCCTGGGCTTTTCCACATTAGAAAGGACAAGCCCTGGTTCCTGATTCTCTGGCTCTTCCATCTTTGGCCCTGCCCCTGTACTCAACCTACAACAGCCAACTCATATGCCTCCTGTCATGGAAGTGCCTTCCCTGGACCAGGCCTCCCTGGGAGCCTTCTTCTCTCTTTTCTTCTCCACCCATCACCTCCACTTCCTCCCTGCCTGCTACTCCCTCATTCAAACACCTCCACTGCCACCATCATTCAGAAACCCCTAGGCTCTGACCTTTCACCTCTCTGGCTCCTCCTCCTGCCCAGCCCCCTAATGAAGTTCCCAGGGTTCTCTCCAGGCCCTCCCTTCCTACTCTGTCCCTCAGGAAACCCATCTACCCCCTCGGCCTCAGGCCTCAAGCCGAAAGCACCATGACCACTCCCCAAGTTTTGCAATTCTCTAAGAAGCCTTCCTGGGTATCTCCAGACCCTGCTGAGTCCTAGCTCCCACCCAGGTTGAGGCCTTGTTATCAAGCTGGACCCTGCCCCCACCCCAGTCCAGGACACTGCCTGGCCTCCCTCTAGGTCCACCATCTCAGGATAGGAGCGAAGTAGAGGGACTTGTTTTGGCTGTGGTAACAAAGGCCTGAAAAACTCGTGGCTTAAAAAAGATAGACATTTATTTCCCTCTTGTGCAAAAGTCCAAATTCAGGTGGCCCCAAACTGGAATGGTCAGAAACCCAAGCTGTTTCTCATGGTCCAAGATGGTGCCCCAGCTGTGAGGCCCCCATTGTAAGCAGCAAGAAGGGAGGGGAGGCAAAGGACAGACCCCACCTATCTTTTAAAGACCTTCATCCCCTGTAGGCCACTTTGCTTATATCCCACTGCCCAGGATTAAGATACCTGGTCGTACCCAGCTGCAAGTAAGGCTGGGAAATGAAGTTTTCATCCTAGGAGAACTTGTGCCTAATTAAAGGAGAGTTAATACTGCAGTTGGCACTTAGCCGTCTCTGTTACAACTTCCTAGGGGGATCCCCAGTTACTGGCACTGGCTGAGGCAGGTGGGCACTTGAAAGGCACGTAATAAAAGGAAAGGGAAGCGACGCAGGTCGAGTAAGGCAAGGGGGGCATCTAGTATCTGGGTTAGAGAAAGACTGTGTGACCTTCACAGGTCAATTCTCACATCTGGGCCTCAGTATCCCCATCTGTAATTGGAGGTATTGTAAGGATTAAGTGAGAAAACGTGTGTACAGCACACTGCATGTGCCCAGGACCTGCAGAGCCCAACAAATGGCCACTGCTGTCATTGTTGTGGCTCCCCGGTGCTCCCCTGGGCTGGCACCAAGCCTTTTACTCTCCAGCCCTGCCAACTCTCCAGCCTAATCTCTTGCTATCTTTCCTCCAACAGCCTCTACGCCTTGGGCTGTGCTGTTCCCCGCACCAGAACAAACTTGCCCTCTCTTCTTCAGTCTAATTATGGCCATCCTTCAAGCCCCAGCTGCACTGCTACACCCCAGGAAATCTTCCTCAAGCCCAGAGCATCACCTTGGACCCCTGTGAACCCACATGCTCCCCCACCCCTCACCACACTCTACCTCCACACCTTCGTCCGTGTCTCCTCTGTCTTTACCCCAGTGAGCAGACATCCCCAGCTGAAGCCCCTATCCCCGGGTGTGCTCTGGGTTAAAGTGAGGAGAGAGATTAGGGGATGGGGACAAAAGGAGGGAGAAAGAAGGGGGGAAATTCAAGCTCCCCAAATGGCACTCAGGAGTCTCTGGCATTAATAAATGGTTTTTCCTTCTTGTAGGAGTAGATAGATGGGGCTCATGGATTATGACCCTCGTTCTGAAGGGAAAAAAGAAAGTGCGCGGAGTTTTTTTTCTTAAAAGACCAGCTGCCTCCTCAGGTGAAGGAAGGAGAAATCCCTTGCTCAGAGCCCCTTGTTTAGAAACTTCCTAGGCAAATTCCTAGAGAGAGAAACTGGAGGAACTTGTGTGCACAAAAGGCAAAGTCATTACAATAGCAACACTCATTGCACGCTTACTGTGTTTCGGCATTACTCTGAGTGCTTTGCACGTATTAATCCTCACAACCACTTTGCAAGACAGATAGCATCATCATTCCCATTTTATAGCCTGGGAAGTTACGGTACAAAGAGGCTACATAACGTGCCCAGAGTAACATAACTAGTAAGTGGTAGAGCCAAGATACACGCTCAGGTTGAGCTGGGTCTGCAGTTTCCACCCTTTATGCTGTTCTGCCTTGCGAAGGGATGCTGGAAATGGAATTTACCTGTGGTCCACAATGTTCACTCTTGGAAAAGTAACCAGAGAAAGGGTCACCATTCTCGGCAGTCTGCTAGGACAGTCATCTGGGATGCTCTGGGCACTGTGGGCAGAGGCCCTCTGCCTTCCGATCTCCTGCTGCCCTACTCCCCCATGACAGGCAACTGAAGAGTCTCATCTCAGACTCTCAACAAGATGCAAGGCAAGCATCATCTGTACTACTTGGCAGGACATTGCATTGTGTTGGGAATATACATCTTCTGACATTTCCTCACATCTCTTCCCTGTGACCCAAAGAATCAAAGTCCCTTCTGTCCAAATTATCATCACCTTCTTCAGCAAGGGCACTTTTGATGGGTTCCCAAGATGGTTTGGGCCCGGTTTTCCCACTTCCTCAGACAGCTGCAAGCACACTTCCAACATTACTATGGAGTTTAACTCCCGCAGAGCCCTTCTCTGAATGCCCCCATTGCCCAACAGCCTTGGAGATTAGACAGGGCTAAAAGGAAAATGCTGAGTAAGCTACGCAGTCCTTCCCCTCCCTGCCCTGTCCCTATGCCCTGCCCTCTCTCGGCTCTACCCTCTAAGAAGGTAGACTCTTTGTCAAGACTGGTTCGGGTACAGGGTCTGAGTGGTATACTAGCAGCCAAGGGCAGGTGAAATTGTTCTACAGGTGGAAAGCTGGGACCTGGGAGGAAGGAATAAGGAATGGAGGAGAAGTGAGGGGGGGGTCCGGTGGGGGTGTGTGTGGAGATATGAGGAAAAGGAGCAGAGAGGGTGAGGAGCTGTGCGGGTGGGGCTGAAAGGAGGGGTGGGTGGGGAGAGCAGGTAAAGAGGCCTTATGTGGCAGAATCCCTTGGCTGTCTTCTCAGAGACCTTCAGTGAAGATGCCTTTCCAAAGCTTTTGAAGGCTCAGGTCTGTGTTTGAGACGCCCCTGTGAGATGGCCTCCAGCAGCCTCCCAGGCACCCACAGGCCAGAATGATGAAGGTGAGAGGGCAGGAGCAGAACCCATGGACCAGTCTGTCTTGAGACTGGCCACAGGACTTCTGCACCTCCATGTGGCAGCCTCCTGGTAGCCCTGGCATGGCCCTGAGTCTCTTCAAGTTGACTTCTCCTTCTAGAATGAGGCAATATTGAAGGGCTATTTCCCTTCACTTGGGGGGGCCTGGTGGAGGGTTCCTCAGGCACCCAGGATACCCTGAGGCTGAAAGAGGCCCATGCGAAGAGATAGGTGAGGAGAGGTGGGGTCTGGGTCTCTTCCTGGCATTCAATGCTCTGGTCCCACCCACTCCATCCCCTCTTGGACTTAACTGAAACTCACTATTGATTTGCAGCCAGATTCAACAGGTCTCTGCCTCTGGGTTTTATGCACCCAGTGCCTTCCATCAGGAGCAGCCTCCTTCTCTCTGTCTTTTGGATTCCTCCCTGGCTTAAGCTCCACTCTTTGAAGAAGTGCTCCCTGATTCTTCCCTCTGCTCAGCCCCCACAGCCTGAAGGGTGGCTATGGGACAGCTTTTGTTTTCTCAACTTTCACACACAGCAGACCATATGCCTGCCCCCCACTCCAGCTCTCTACCCATATCCTCCAGCGCAGAGTCTAGATTAGGGCCATCCCAGGCTGGGTGAACACGCTCCCCACTTCTATTTGCTGACCTGCCACTCAGCCCTAAACATCTGGTTCAGATGCCCCCCAGCCCCGCCCTGAGAAATCTTTCCTGACTCCTTGGACTGGATCATGGGTATCCTCTGTTCACCCCTCCCCACCAGCCATGCTTCCCTCTGTCACAACCTTGACGTCACTTTGTCAAATGTCAGTATATCCAGTAGTTGGGAACCTATATGGGGCAGAGCTGGGACTTGTTCTCCTGGGGCCCTGGAATCAACCCAGGCCCAAGCACAAGGTGTAGGTAAAGTTTTGCTGAATGAATGGAACATCACATACCTCCAGAGAGCTCATATTCATCCCTCAAAATCCAGCTCAAATGCTCCTTTCCAGAAGCCCTCACTTCCTCCTCCCATCTTCCCTCACTCCCTTTATTGGTGACTCCAAAACATTCGGCATGCTCCTCAATTACAGTGCATGTCACACGCCATTTTTGTGAGCAGCTTAACATGGCTTCCCTGCCTCTCCAGGGCTGACTGGGATCTTCTGGAGAGCCAGGTCTGAGCTTGTCTCTCTGTGCCCACACGGCCCAGTCCAGAGAAAGAGCTCAATAAATAGTCATTGGTTGAGATTTTGGAGTCTGTGGGGCGACCTCACTCCATGCCCAGCTGAGCTAAGCTCTAATTCTCTGCACAGTTTGGGGTTGGTGGGGCTTCCGGCGCCACGGCCCCAGGTGTCCTTGTCCCCAGTGGGCTCAGGGACCCCGTCGCTGCCACTTGGCCGTGAGTTTCTGCAGCAGCTCATGTGGCCTCCGGCGGAACTTCTTCTGAGTGAAGTAGAAGAGAATGGGATCCAGCACGCTGTTGGCACTGGCAAAGGGCCGTGTGACTTTGTAGGCAGCTGCAAAGGCCTCCAGCACAGGGCAGGGGACCCCAGATGTAGAGCGCACCGCCAGGTAGGCTGTCTTGGTGACGTGGAAGGGCAGGAAGCTGACGGCAAAGGCGGCTGCCACCACCACCGCCATGCGGGCTGCCTTGCCACGCCGCTCCCGGGCCACTGGCCCTGCTGGGCCGTCCTGGCGGCACAGATGGTAGGCCAGGCGGCAGTAGCAGGCCAGCAGGGCGGCAAAGGGCAGCAGAAAGCCGATGACCGTGAGGGCCATGCCGTAGGGCATATAGTGGGAGGCCAGGGCAGGCGGGCTCAGGTCGTAGCAGACGGTGCGGTTACGCTGGACGCCTGTGGCAGCAAAGAGGGCTGTGGGCAGACACTGGGTCGCCACAGCCAGCCACACGGCCCCACACACTACCCAGGCGGTGCGGCGGCCCCCACGCTTGTGCCAGGGGGCCAGTGGGTGGCAGATGCCCAGGTAGCGCTGGAAACTGATGCAGGTGAGGAAGAGGATGCTGCCGTGCAGGTTGGCGTAAAACAGGAAGCGGACCAGGCGGCAGGCGAGGTCGCCAAAGGGCCAGTGGTCACCTTGGGCATAGTTGTAGATGAGCAGGGGCAGGGAGCAGGCGTAGAGCAGGTCAGCCAGGGCCAGGTTCAGGGTGTACACGGCTGTGCGGGTCAGGGCCCGGCGGGATGTGCCGATCTGGGCGATGACACAGGCGTTCAGTGGCAGGCCGGCCGCCAGCACCACTGAGTACACAGGTGGCAGTAGCAGTCTCTTGAAGTTCTCTTGGTAGACACAGGTGGTGGGCAGTGAGCCCGGGGCCTGTCCTGTCCCGTTGTCCCACTCCATGGCTGCCCGATTATGCTTCCCACATGCACAGAGGCTAGGGAAGCAACACAAAACCTGTCAGTAACTACACTCACTGACTGTCCGGTAGGCCCCCTGTCCCTCTCTGGGCCCTGATCTCCACCTGAACCATCTATGATACTCACTACCCCACGGAGACAGCACGCTGCCTTCACTTTAAGGAAACCTGGAATACAATAAAGCTCAAGCTTGGGAAAAATCCAACTCACTTTCTATAATATTCATTTCCCACCAACCTTCCTGGTGAACTTCTATTCGGCCTTCAAAACCCCATGTCTTCAAAACCCAAATGTCTCCTCTTTAAGGGGAGACTGACAGACTTTTGGTTTTTGTTTGTTTGTCCTAAATCTTTTTTTTAAAAGTTTTATTTATTTAGGTAATCTCTACACCCAACAGGGGCTCGGACTCACGATCCCGAGATCAAGAATCACATGCTCTTCTGACTGAGCCAACCAGGCACCCCAGGCAGACTTTAGTTTGAATCCCACCTGTGCTACTTATTAGCTATGTGACCTTGGGCTAGTGATATACCTTTTCTGAGTCTCAATTTTCCCATCTGAAAATTGCAGGAATGACAGGCCACCTCTCAGAATGTCATGAAGTTTGAGGTACTAAATCACGCTAGGTAGGGCTTCCCCTGGGCTTTTTGGAGTTTGGAGATTATGGTTATGGTGAACATGTGTGTCTTTCTCTCCTACACAGACCAGGAACCTCCTGAAGAAGTGCCAGGTCTGATGCCTGTATCTGGGAGCCCAATCTGCGGTCCAGGGCAGTGAAGGCCCTGGTAACTCTTAATTAATCAACGTGAACAGTATCCACACACTGTGAACTGATGAAGGACAGTGCCCACCTCCTCAGACTGGACTCCACCTTCCAAAGCCATGGTTCTTCTTTTGGCTGCAATCTTCTTATCTGTAAAATGGGGGAAGGAGGTGATTCAGGAGTTCCTCTAAGCCTCCTTCTACTTGACTTGAGGCTACAAATGTCCGTCTAGCACACACTGGACCACAGCACCCTCTGGTGGCTAATATGAAAACAGCTTCCCCAAAGGCAAAAGGGCAAATGACTGAGGACCAACCAAATCTGTTGTTTTTTTTTAACTGATTTTATTTTTAAGTAATATCTTCACCCAAAGTGGGGCTCAAACCCACAACCCCATGACCAAGAGTCATGCGCTCCACTGACTGAGCCAGCCAGGCGACCCTACTGCTTGCTTTTTAGAGAGAGGAAAATCCAGGCACAGCAAGAGGCAGTGATGGCTCAATCTTCCTCATTGAGTTAGAAGCAGAGCCAACCACCTGACTGAGAGGAGACAACTAAACATAGCCCATGGTCATGGGATGTAGAGGTTATAAACCCAACTTCAGAGCTAGGCAAGCCCGACATGGGGCTCATTCAAATCCTGGCTCCCCTACTTCTACGCTGTTCAACCCAAAGCATATCACTGGCCTTTTCTGGGTCTATGTTCTTATCAGTAAAACATGTCATAGGCCTGATATACAGTAGGTGCTTAATAAATGCCATGCCATGCTGTTGTATCCTACACGTAATGCCTCCATTCATCCCTTCAGGCGAGATTTTGGGGAAGCACAAGTGTCTTACGGGGTTCCCTGGTGAGGTAAGTCTGGCTTCTTGATACTTACCTCCCAACTGGCATGTCCACATTTACTGGTGCCCAGAGAGAACTCGCAACTTAAATCTAATGGACCTGAAAGACAAAGCCTTTGAGACAGTGAGTCAGATCATCCCCCTTCCTATTTATAGGTGGGAAAACTGAAGCTAAGGAAAAGATATGAAGTCCTGTAAATGTACACAGAGGGTGACAGAGGTTTGAGGCCAGAAGGTTCAAATTCCAGCTCTGCTACATGTGAGCCGTGGGGATTTAGGCTCATTACTGAACTCCTGGGCCTTGGTTTCCCCATCTGTAAAATGGAGTAATAGAGTACCTGCCTCATAGGGTTGTTATGAAGATCAGTGCCTGGCACAGGGCAAGTGTTAGCTATTCTTGATGTGAATATACCTGCTAAGTCAAGTTATGAGATTTTTATTTTTTTTAATTATTATTCTTTTTTTTTTTTTTAATTTTGAGAGAGACAGAGCAGGGGAGGGGCAGAGAGAGGGAGAAAGAGAGAGAATCTCAAGCAGGCTCTGAATTGTCAGCACAGAGCCCGACATGGGGCTCAATCCTACGAACTGCAAGATCATGACCTGAGCCAAAATCAAGAGTCGTACGCTTAACTGACTGAGCCATCCAGGCCCCCAAGTTATAAGATTTTTAAAAGTTAAGCTAGAGCAAAACGTAACTACCCAAACTAATTTCTACCAACTTAAAATTTGATTCTGATGAAAATATTTTCCCCAGAGTCTGGGCAAATGCAAAATGAGGTTTGGATTCTCTAGTCTGTATCCCACATGCCATATTATCTTTAATTATGAAAAATTCTTTGTGGGGCTTCAGCCCATGTGCTAGGAGTGCCGGGTGCCCAGTTAGCCAGTTAGGCACGGGGGAAGCCACAGGAAGAAGCACGGGAGGACCCCCATTGTAGCCAGGAAGCCAAGATTAGTACAGGCAAGAGAAAGCTCATTTACCCATCTCTTCATTCATTTGTTCAGGCTATTCTTTCCTTTATGCATTCATTCTCCTGTTTTCACCTGCCAGGCATTTAATGCATACTTACTGCCTGCTGGATGCATGGGGGCACAGTACATAGATGTCGATGCACATAGATAGGTAGAGATATAGAAATTATTTATACACATACACATACACGTACACGTACATATACATATGCTAGTCTGCATGGGGAGACCAGTGTAAGCCACAGGATAGAAGAGACTTTTCAGAAGAGAACGAAGGATGGAGCATGACCCAGGTGGTTGAGGAGGAATTCCCTGGGTGGAGAGGGGTGTGAGGATCTCTGGGTGTCCCCAGGTGGGGAGGAAAGTAGAGCAGGCAGAGCTTGAGAGGAGAGCAGCCTTCTAGGGCAGGGTCATGGTGAGGAGGAAGAAACGGGTAGAAGGAACAGTGCTGTGCCTCTGAACTCTCTTTTGGGAGGCCTATTGTCCTCAGACACCACCCCGAGGGAAAGCCCTCGCCTCAGGTGACTGGAGGCTCCAGATATTTCCTGCTCTCCACTCCCTGGTAAGACTGGTCCTCTTGGAAGGAGGCAGAGGCAGCACAAGGAGATCCAGAGTGAAGCTTCAGGTCTGCTCCAAGAAAGGCAGGCATGCCTGTCACCCTGGCTCCCTCACACTCTTCCCTCTGATGACTACGAGAGGTAGGGGCTGGTCCCAGCGGAGGGCTCCCTTGGCCCCTGCCTCCCAGCAGCTGACACTGTCTCCCTCTAGCTCTCACAGATGTCATTTCTTGGGCCCTGAGCCCTGGGCCAGCTCAGGCCCCAGTGTCTTCCTGGGCTCCGGCCACACTGTCTCTGGTGGGGGGCTTTCTAGCAAGTGGGTCAGATTACATCCTTCCCTGTATTCCTCTGCCCTTTGAAGAAAAGCTCAAACTCCTGACATTCAGGCTCCCTGCTGAGCCCTCCAACCTTATCAAGGTACCCCTGGTTGCTCCACTCTGCCCCTTCCTATCCTGCCACACTGTTCCTGAGACAATAAGACCGCCACACAACTATCCACAGTCAGAGACCTAGACTTCCTCTTGGGCCGTTCCATCTTTGTTGTTCCCTCTACACAAAGTGCCATTCATCACATGTCTGTTTGTCAAAACCCTAAGAGCGCATCCAGCTGCAGATCCCATCTTGCTTCTTCCTATCTGGTCCTCCAACTGGGTAGAGTCCCTTCTTCTGGTCCCCTCAACACCGTGGACCTCCTTTAGGTCAGCACTAGGCCCAGCCTGCCTGCCCAAAGTCACAGTTCCTTGTGTCCAGCCCCCATGCCCCCCTCACATTGGCCCATAGCACCAACACTCACATGCAGCCTCCTGTCCCCGAAGCACCTTGGTGGCCTCAAATGCGTTGGAGCAAGGGGGGCGCCAGACATGAGGCTCTCCACTCTCCTGCCCTCAACTCAGGCTGCAACACCTCCAAAGGAGCAGGCGGCTTCCTCTGTTTCCTGGCAGGGCTGTCTCTGACTGAAATAGCCCCTGCGGGGGCCACCCCCTCCCTGCCACCTCCAACACCAAGGTCTGGCGGAAACTGGGCCTCAAGGAGCAAGGAGGCGGAGAAAATGTCTCCTTCCTGGAACCCTTCCCACCCAGCAGAAGGAAGAGGGTGATGAGGGGATAGAAAGGTGGGGGAGAACCAGAGGCTGCTGGTCAAAGGCCAGCCCCACAGCCCCAGCAGCTTCCTTTCTCCTCAGCCCTCTCTCAGTCTTCTCATCTGTCAAATGGGCATGTGGGTAATTAAAGAGTTTTTGGCTCCCCCTTTAGCTGTAACACCCAGAGTCACCTTGTAGTCACTCACTCCCCCATCCATCCCTCCTTTCTCCATTCAATAGCTCATTCACTGACCTATCCATCCCTCTACATGGTAATCTACTTATGCACTCACTTATTTGGTCACCTTCTCCCTCTCTCCTTCCCTCTCTTCCTTTTCTCCCAAACCATTATTGAACACCTACTGTATGCCCTCAGATCCTCCCACATACCTCCACTTCTCAGGCACTGTCTCCTGCATGGCGGGTCCAGAGCTCACCGGGAGTGACAGCTGTGGGTTGTGGGGATAGAGGTGATGCCCCTGAGAACTCATCTGAGTGAGATTCTCCCTGCCGGTGCCAAGCCCTCTTCCAGCCCCTCCTTACTCCCAAACCAAGACTCAGAGCTGTTAGGATGGACCAGAGGAGGTGAGGTGGCTTCTCATTGTTCCAAGGAGGACAGCTCCAGTAGCAGAGGCAGCATTTGCAGGGATGACTTGGAGGAGGTGGGCTTTGGTTGGGAGAAGCTGGGGCAACGAGAGGGGGACAAGTTCACGCAGGGAGAGAACACTGCCCTGGGTGCTTGAGGCCCAGGTTCTTGTTTACTTTGGCCCCTACCCACAAGCCCCTTCCCCTCTCTGAGCCTCCTTGGCAGAATGTGGTCATAGTGGCCACCAGCATGTTGTGAGGATGAACTGCCAGGGACAGGGAGGACCCTTTTTACCCTGGCAGGTGTGAGCACTGCCCTCACACCCAAACCCATTTTATAGACAGGGGGATTGAGGAACTGAGTTGATCCCAAAATTTTGGGTCAAGCTGAGGAAATTTAGGTTCGAACTGCTGAGGAACACTTTGGTCAGTTGTGCAAGGATTGAGCACCTACTGCCTATTCAGGGCTGTGCTAAGAGGTTGCCAGCTGAAAGTGTGGACCTCCTGATCTGATTTTAGTGGTGCTAGAGCTCAGGAGGGCAAGGAGGCCTGGCCTTCAGCCCAGAAACGAGTCCTTTGCTGCATTCCTAGGACAATCTCCAGTGGTCACTCCCGCCACAGTGTCTGCCCCAAGAATGGGAGCAGCCCTGAGGGCTTCCTGGGGGTGTCAGACCCAGCGCAAGGCTTGGGTCAGAGTTCGTGCTACCGGGTTGGGGCCCAGGTGGGAGAGCTCAGGTCTCGGGGGTCATGGGAAGGAGTGACCTGGAATGGCTCCTGGAGAAGGCATGTCTGTTGCTGGGACTTAAAGGGCCAGGAGGACTTGGCCACATGAAGAGTGAAGAGAGCACCCTAGGCAGGAGGCACACAGGCAGGGAATGAGCCTATCCTGTGGGAGAAATGAAGCATAGTGTAGCAGGGGATGAGCTGTGTGAAGAGGGGCCCAGTTGGAGGCCTGAGGGGGCTGGCCCATTTAAAACCTCCAAGACAGAGCCCAAGTGCCCCTGCTCTGCTCCCAAGCCTGCCAGGGCTCCTAAGTCCAGCCTCAGCCCTTCCCCACCAGGCTTTCCAGCCCTGAGGCGTACATCTGTGCTATTTCCTCTGCCCGGGATGCTTTCCAAATAAGCCGTACTTATCCTTCCTGTAGTTTTCATGTCTGTAAAATGAGATTGATTACTGGTGCCTGCCACATAGGCTGTTGTAAGAAATAAACGAAACCATGCAGGTGAGGTGCCCTGGCACACAGTATGGACTCAATCAACATTTGTTAACTGAACGAATCAATTCCAGGCCCAGCCTAAATGCCCCCACTTTGGGCTCCCTCAGCCCGTGGCAGCGTGCACCAATTCCTGGGTCCTCACCACCCGGTGTCATCTCCTAATAGTCTGCCCGCTGCCGGATGTTTTAGCTGCAGCCCTGGGTGGGTGGCAGGCGGTGGCAGTGGTTATTCTCTCCCTTATACAGATGAAAGAAGTAAGACTCAGGATAAGTCAACGAGTTTCCCAAGGTGTCCCAGCCAGGTGACATTTCAATACTGTCTTTCTGACTCTACAAACCCCTTATCCATGGTTCCCCTGAAATCCATGCTTAGACGTCCAAGCCAGGAAATTCCCAGAGGATCGTCTCCCCTGCACTGAGGGCTTCTGGCCATGAGATGGTGCCAGCAGACTGCCTGGGCTGGCCAGTCTCAAGCCTTCTGACCGCCGCCCTGGGGTGGGGGCTGTGTGGCAGGTCGGCACACAGCCAGGGCCTCCCTTCTGGGGCTGGCACTGAGCAACCTCAGGACTGGGTTCCCAGCCTCAGTTTCTCCTGGCCCACTCCCCAGCCTTTCTCCTATTTGTTAGTCCCATATCCACTCATATCCTGTTCTCAGAGCCTCACCTGATCAATCTGGCTCACGGGAGCTAGTGGTGACATTGGCAGGGGGACGGGGCCAGTGTTCAGCCCTGTTCTTCTGAGGTAGAGGCCCTGGGAGTGTTGCCCTGACACCAGGCATCCACCCACCCAGCTCCGTTCCAGGTACACCCTTGGCAGAAACATTGAAGTCCCTCACTCCATCGAGGGGACACACTCTGCCAGTTTCCTTTTGTCAGTTCAGGCAACACATGGGATCGGTTTGTGCCTGCAGCAGAAGCGATTCAAGATAAATGGAAGGAAGAACTGGCAAGGGTTGATGCTCCTTGGGTTGCTTGGATCCTACGGTCTCGGGATACCCCTTTAGCTGACTCTGCAGTTCCCTCCCCATCCCTGCTCCAAGGACCTCAAATCTGGAAGGATGAGGAGGCCAGAGGCAGGAGCTGGAAGACTGAGTCACCACTTGCCAGCCAGCCAGGAACCAGCCCAGACCAGGCTGGATGTGGGAAGAGGCCTCCCAACCTTGGCCTGCCTGCCTGCTGGGAAACAAGGCCTGGAAACCCCCTTGCTTGGTCTCCAGCTTGTGAGTTTAGCAGCAAGGGCACAGGATGAGAAGGGTCAAGACCCAGCTTCCTTCCCCTGAGGAGTCAGACAGACTGGGATCCATCACCAACTCACTGTGTGACCTGGGGCGAGCCACCTACTCTCTCTGAGCCTGAGTCTCCACGTGATAAACAGGGCTAGTCCTGGTGCCTGCCTTACAGGGTCATTACATGCTCTGCCACAGTCACCAATCCAGCCCTGACCCAGCAGCATCCAGCCCGGGGCAGGAGAGCCCCCTGGAGCCTGCCTCAAGCCAGCCCGAGGCCAGGTTCCTGATGGCAGAGCCTCCTGGCATCCAGAGGATGGGGGGCAGGGGCAGTGCCCCCCACTCCAGGTGGAGTTTTGGTCCCACCCGTGATATCAGGCTGGCTGCAAAAGCAGGCAAATCTGGTAGGAAAAGGACACAGGGAGGGCAGGAAACTTGATCTCTTCTCTTTTCTACTTCCCCTTTTCACCTCCTACTCAACAAGAATTAAAGTTGGAACTGAAACAGCCATTTTGAGTGCAAGGAAGGGGAAGCTTCGGGGAATTTGGGAGATGAGGCTGCTTCCTTTAGTCTCTCTCTGGCCTCTACCAGCTGAGCAAAGAGGGAACTTGCATCTCCTGCACCACTACTCTGAGCCAGACCCATCAGTGAGCTCATGTAATCCCCACCACAATCCAGACAGATGTTTTCATTGGGCACTGACTCCGCACCATCACTGTGCAAAATGCCACAGCCCACTTACCCTTCACATTTCCACCTCCACTTTACAGATGAGGAAGCTGAGGCTTGGCAAACTTAGCAAGAGGTTGTCTCTCGGGAATGTGAATGAAGAGGTCAAAAACCATGGTGACCTAGGCAGGCACAGGGCTGAGAAGGCACAGGGCAGCCTCGGGGCTGGGGAACTGGACGGGGCAGCCCCTGACAGAAGGAGAGTCCATGGTGCCAGCTTTCTAAGTCCGTGCCCATGGGCCGCAGCACCTCCCACTGGGGGCTCTGGAAGATCCCAGCACCTTCCAATGTGCCCTCTTCCCTGAAGCTAGTGTGAGAGGGTCTCTGTTCTTTGCCCGGACCCCCAGGCTGTCCCCCCACACACCTTTTTTTTTATCTCCCTGTAGAGGTGTGCCGCTCAGATTCCCTTTCAAGCAAGAACATGCTGTTTACCTGCAAGGAGTGCAGCTGGCTGACAACCTCTATTGGTGACTTCAGGACCCACCCGTCCTCCCAGATAACCAGGCTCCAGTCTTTTGGGGAAGAGATGGCCCGGATCCAGCTATCTGGCCCATCTTGCAGGCAGTCATTATTCTCCTCTGCAATTTCTTTCATCCAATTCCCACACACCCTCTCACGATGAAGGCCCCATCTCCTGTTTTTCTTTCGGGGGATCCCCTTTCCCCTCTTCAAGTCTTGACAATCTGGGGGTGCTGGGCCTGTGACCTAGATCTGCCAATGAGAGAAGAGTGGGCTTCTCAGGCCCTATAACTGGCTCAGGGGTGGATGAGTGACCTCCCCTGGATGCCTCAGAGTCAATTTTGGAGATTTTGCTGGAACATTGGGAAGGAGGCAGATTTTCCACTGGGTTTGCAAAGCTGGTAGGAAGTGAGCCTGGAGCTTTAGGGCCAGGTGAACTGTATGCCAGGAACTGTCCTATGCATGGATGATACTACCAGCAGGAAGGAGACCGTGCAAAATAAAGCCAAGGATGGCAGAGCTGAGAACTGGGAACACACGGTTCCTGAGAACAACACTGAGCACCTGGTTCCCGCTATGCCTGAAGCTTTACCTTCCACTGGACTTTTTGACAGCTTGAGCTGATAAATTCCCTTTTTGCCTCAGTCCATTTGACCTAGGATTCTGTCACTTAAAATCAGGAGTCCTCCCTATAGACCTGCACTTCCCCCTCCACATGTCTCCTCTCCTCTTTCCACATCCCGTGTTCACAGGGTCAGCCCCAGAACCCTAACATCCTTTCAGGGGAGGCTGGAACTGGCCATGTACCTGAAGGCTACCAGCAGAGGGGCATGTAGGGACTGGGGGGGCTGTCAGGTCAAGCCTGATCCCCACGGGGGCTGCCAGGGAAGCCCCCCAATTCATTTCCCATGAGGGAAGCCCCTCCTCCAGCAGCTCCTGGAGTAACCACTGTGTCATTTCAGTAGCTCCTGGGCAGGAGTGCGGAAAGCTAGAAATCCAGCTTTTAGTCCTAGATTCATCACCCACTTGCTGTGTGACCCTGAGGAGGTCACTACACCTCCCCAAGCCTCACCTTGCCGAGCTACTTCACTGTAGCTGTGTAGTTTCTTGGCCACCAAGCTATGTGCTTTTACTGCAAAATCTCATTTGCTTTTACAACAGCCCTGCATGGTGGGTTGCATTATCTACATTTACAGATGAAGAAATAGGCTTCGAGAAGGCTGGTGGCTTGCCCAAGGTGACATGGCGAGGAGTGGTGAGCCAGGACTAGGACACAGATCTGAATAATGATAAAGGCTGTGCTCAGGAAGAGAGGCAACGTTCCTCTGTGTAAAAACTGAGGCCAAAGAGATTAGGAACTTGCCCAAGGTGCACAGTAAATCTACCATGCCACATTGCCTCTCAGGAACACAGTGGCCTGAGAGAGGACACAGAAATGGGCGCCAAGAGTCAGGACAGAAAAGAAGACCAGCCTGATTGTCAATGTCAGTCAGACTCCCTCCCTTCTTTAACTTTGTTAGGAATTGGGGACAAGGTCTGCTTTGCCTTTGCCAACACAGGCTCTAGCTCCCAAGAGGCACTGGGAAATGTTGAAGCCTAGTCTGTAAAGATGAGCCACAAGGCACCGTCCTTGGTGCTGTCTGGCTCAATTAAAAAAAAAAAATCTTTGTTTCGGTTGATGACAGGGAAGGCTGGTCAGGGGGGAATGAAGGTAATGGCTGCATGAATAGCACCTCTGCACCTACCTGGGTCCCCCAGCCTTCAGTTGTCAGGAAGGGCAGACCACCTCCACTGCCTTAGTGTTTGTTGTACGTTATGGTTCTGCCCATTTCACAGATGGACACTGAGGCCCCAAAGGTAGGTGGCTTTGTCCACAAATCTCACAGGTAGGGTCTGGGTATGGAGGAAGTCCAGAGAACCTCTCAACTCCCATGAAAGGCAGCTCCCTTGCCCCGGCCCTGCTCTAACCATCCCCAGCACCTAGGTCCACCTGGCAGAGAGAGGAGACCCAAGTGGACCCCAGAACCCAGTGTGTCAATGACAGGGCTCTGAATTGTAGACTCTCAGGGCCAGAGAGGCCTTAAGGGAATCTGACCCAGAGCTCTCCTCAGCCCCTCAGAGAAGGAGGCTCTCTGAAGCCTCTTTGACAGGACTTGTCTGGCCTCCATTTGCATATTTCCCATGACAGGGAACTCACTCCATCTCTCTTAGGCCGCTACACTCCACCATGAGAAAGCTCTCTGGAAGACGTGCTTCACCACACCAAGCCCTGAGATCTGCTCCTAGTCACTACTTTCCTTCCCCAGTCTGTCCTGCCTCTGGGTTCACAGAGCTCAGCTGCCCCCAAATCCCTGGGCACTGCAGAAGTTGTCCCAAGACTATTCACGAGCTGGTCTTCATTCCCATTGGCCAAATCCAGTGCTCATGTCCAGGCCCAGGAAACCTAGTGATGGAGCTCATAAACCAGACATGAGGCCAGAGAGCCATGACCATTCCCAAATCTGACGACAAAACCCTCTGCTTGGAGCACAGTCTCTTCTTACCATTTTGGGAAGATAAAACTGAGGTCTCCCCCGCAGCCTTAGAATCTTGCCAAGTGGTCTTCAGTCCTCTAGAATGTCTTCCACCAAACCCCAAATCCTCACCCTCAAATGTCAAGCATGTAGCACTGGGGCCTCATTTGTGCCCAACCTAGTGTGGGAGGAGCTGTGCTTTGTAGGTATCTGAGGGGTGACCTGGGATGAGGAAATCAAAGGCAGGGCAACTGCCTGGCTCTGAATGTAATGTGGGAGGTCAGCGGTGACACAGGCAGTTCCTGCCGCAGAGTGCATTGTTGTACGTGGCGTGTGTATGAGGAACACAGGACAGACCTCAGCTCCTTCAGGTGGCCACTCAAACATACAGGTTCTAGATGAGGCCTTCCCCTACCACACTAGCTAACATTGTAACCTCCCACCTTACACACACACACACACTTCCTACTGCCCTTCTCCACTGTATTTTTCTCCATGGCATTTACCATCTTCTAACCCACTATTTTATTTGTTTGCTATTGTCTGCCTCCTCCCATCAGAACATAAACTCCACCAGGGCAGGCGTTTTTATGTTTTATTCACTACTGCATCTCCAGGGCTTAGGATGGTACCTGACACATAGAAGGTACTCAGTGACAAATTGTTGGATGGATGGATTTCTAGGGGTGACTCAAGAATATCTACACAGAGAGGACTTGGGGTGGAAATCTGATTGGGGGCATATGGAACTAGGCTTGACATTATGCTTGCATTGCAAACTACAGTTTGTACTCAGAGTATGTTTACTGGAGATTAGAGGCTGATAGAGACTTCAAAGCCACCCATTGGGCCGCCTCTATCTGGCTGTGCATATGAGAATCAGGCTGCGAATAGTCCCAGCTGAGAAGGGTGAACGGGACATGGCCTGGTGGTGCTGGGCTGCCTGTCTCTTCCTCCTGCCCTGTGTGAGGTCTTCCCTGGTACTTTCCCCATCACTCCCACACTGGCCCTGTCCCATCCTGCTGTCCTCCCAGAGCCTCTCAGCCCGTAACCATCTCTCCCTTGGCACTGGGGCCTCTAATATGAAGGCCTCCAGAACCCTGGGCTAGCATCTTCCTAGCCCCTCTCCTTTCCCTTGCCAGCCTGGAGCTCTAGTGCAAGACCCGGGGCTCCTGTGAACACAACCAGTCCGTTTGTATCCCTCGTTCTTGGCACCAACAGACCACTTAGTCCTGCCCTGTGGATGTGAGGACGTGACTCAGCAGAGGGCCCTGAGGCCCAACTGGGTCACCACCCCACTTGGCTGAGTCCCCAAACTTCTGCCTGTCTTGGAGCAGTCCCTCTCCCATCTCTTCCAAGCCTCTGCCCCATCTTTCTTGTCAGTCCTATCCTCCACTCCAACAGCCCTCAACTCCTCCTTCAAAGCAAAGTGTACCCTTTCAGAGGGGCCTCCTTCAACTTCCTGGCCACCTAAAGAGCCTTGAATCTGTTCCTGGGTCTCCCCTTTCCCCCTGGACCCCAGGCGGCCTCCTGCAGTGTGGATCCCCCCCTCTGCCCAAAGCTTCCGCTCAGCCCACAACACTCCCCATCCTCTGGTCCCCCAGCTGTGCTTCCTCCTTCACAGTCCAGCCTGTCCAAGAGTCTTCTGCCTCCCATCCTCCCACTTTGCCC
Source organism: Lynx rufus (assembly GCF_022079265.1). Lineage (NCBI taxonomy): Eukaryota > Metazoa > Chordata > Mammalia > Carnivora > Felidae > Lynx > Lynx rufus. Next base: position 58,769,860 of record NW_025814897.1, read on the forward strand.
TCATTTCTCACAGCCCTACAGTCTGCCCAGGGCAGGGCAGACCAAAGCAGGGAGCCTTGGGGCCAGCTCAGGGAAGGGTGGTGGGCACCCTATCTTTCTAGGTGAGGCTGGCGAGATGGGACCATGGGAACCAGTGACCGTTTGATCTCTATCCCAAGGAAATCTCAGAGGTGACCTTGACATGACAGGCCCTGGGGGAAAAACAGGTCGCTGTGAGGTCATTTCAGTTGGACACTCCCCGACCCCTGGTGCAGGGCTGGGGGCAGGGGGGTCGGGAGGGAGCTCTTTCTGTGGCTTCCAGGAATAGGCCCGGATTCTGCTGGGAATCTGGGGTGGGGTCCAGGGCGGGAAGTGGCACCTCCAGAACATCTGTTTAGGTGGCAGCTGGGGGATTCCGGTGGGGGGTAAATGAGGGAACTGACACTTCGCAGCACTCACAACATGGGTTTGCGGAAACATCACAGAGTAGTAGGGGCTGTTGATAATGGAGCAGGCGAGGGTGGCAGGCAAAAGCTCTCCAAGCTACCCCAGTGACACGCCTGGTCATAGGAGATCCGAGGATCCACTCTGGAACAGGTCTCTGCTCAGAGATCCTTGGGAAACCCAGATTTCTTCAAACCTGGTTAATTCCAGTTCACCCATATGGTCCCATACACCCCCCCCCCAACCTATCCACCCCCCAGTGTAAGTGAAATCCAACTGCCCGTTCCTGGCATCTGCACCCCTGTGCCACACATCACCACTCCCTCTGCAAAGCTTGGCACTTTGCAGGCCTGGTTTCTGTCCTGGCTCTACAGCTCCCAAGCAGTGATTTCACCTCTCTGAGCTTCAGTGTCTTTAATTATAAGGTAGAGACAATAGCACCCACCTCACAGCATTGTTGGGGCTCAACAACGGATCTAGAACAACCAGCCCAGTATCTGGAGCAAGTGGGTATTCACTCAGTGGGGCTTTATTTTTATTACTTATAATTTTATCACAGACCAGCTGAGAAACGGCCTCACTTGCAGCCTTTGCTTATTCATTCATTCATTCTTTCATTCATTCACTCTTTTGACATGTGTTTTCAGGAAGCCTTACAATGTGCAGGGACTTCACTGGGCTCTGGTCCCGATCCTTGAGGAGGCCCAGCTGGTGGAAAAGACAGATGAAGGGGTCTCCAGGAAGACAGAGGAGGCCCTTATGCCTGCCTAGGGTATCAAGGAAGGATCCCTGGAGGAGGTGATTCTTTGTTGGAATGTGGACAAGGAAGGGGAGGGTGTTTCTGGCAGAGAGGCCTGCTGGAGATATGAGGGCACAGGGTACCTGCAAACGTTTGTGTTTGCAGGAGGTGAGGCTGGGAGGCCATCAGAGGCAGGTATCAACAGTTCTCAAACGTGAGGCTACAAATTCGGCCTTTGTACAGTGGGTGCCAGCCAAGGAGCCCTCAGTGGTTTATAAAGCAGGGTAGAGGTGTGATCAAATTTGAGATTTAGGAAGTCCCTCGTGCTGCTGGATAGAGGATGGACTGGATGCGGTGAGAGTCCAAGTCAGAGACAGTAGGGCACAAAGTGGGGCCTTGGCTCCAGGGCTAGTGTGGTAGGGCCAAATCAGGGGCCTTGAATGCTAGGCTCACTGCAGCCTTCTGCCCCTCTTCTACATAGCCCTCCACAAGCCCTGACAGCCAGAGTACTAGAAAGACAGATTGGAAAGTGGGCAGTTTGTCAGTGATGCCCTGGTCCAGTCCTCAGGTCACAGCCAGGAATCTGAGCCCTAGAGCAGACAAGAGGATGGCCTACAGCCCTTGAGTGAGTCCACGGGGGCCTTGTGCCCCTGTACCCTCTTCCCAAGGCTGCTGCTTCAGTCTGACTCCTCTCCTGGGGAAGCAAGGATGTGGCTCTGGTAGATGAAGAGTCCAGAAGGATAACTGGCTCCACCTGCCAGGCCCATGTAGGCCCTCTCCTCTCCAACTGAGGAGGGGAGCCCTCAGAGCTTCCTGAGTTCTCTCTTCTCCCTCACACCCATTTTTCAGCTGAGGAAATTGAGACCCAGAGAAGAGAGGCATTTGGCTCCTGCGATAAACACAGCTCTCTGGACCTTGAGGCGGGTGTCAGGTGTGGGAGATGGAATAGCTGGGTCCTAGCCCTGGCCCTGCCACTGGACAGCTGGATTCCTGATTCTTTTTTTTTTTTTTTTCTTTAAGTTTATTTATTTATTTTGAGAGCGAGAAAGAGCGCAAGCAGGGGAGGGGCAGAGAGAGGAGGAGAGAGGATCCCAAGGAGGCTCTGCACTGGCGGTGAACAGCCTGACGTGGGGCTCGAATTCATGAACCATGAGATCATGACCTGAGCAGAGATCAAGAGTTGGCCGCTTAACCGACTGAGCCACCCAGGCGCCCCTGAATTCATGATTCTTGAGGAGACTCGGCTGGTGAGGGGTAGAGCTCCTACAGCACAAGCTTCCGGCCCTGGCCTGGACCTTGTGGGCGGCACTGCTCCCAGGGCACACTCCCCTTCCACACCAGCCTGTGTCTCTGCAAGGCACAGCTGAGGAGGACAAAACAGGAAGAAACCACATACTGTCTGCTCCAGGGAACTGTGGGCCTCGGCTGGTCCCTTCTCTGGGCCAGACCCCACCCTGCCCAAGGGAGTCAGATGATCTCATCAGCACAGCTCAGCCAGGCCAGGCCCCTGTCCTCAGCCCCACCAGCTCTCCCAGCGTGGGGTTGGTGAAGAGGCCTGGCTCCGGTCCCTGGAGCCTGTTGACGTAACCAAGCCTCCTGAGTGTCTGGGCTTGTGCTTGACCTAGACCCTCCCCAGGGAAGGGGGTGGACCGGGGGGAGGATAGGGGGCTGCACGGGTGTGCAGTGTCAGGTGCCTGCCATCCTCCGGTCTCACCCAGAGAAACCAGTGGGGCCGCGCACGCCCATTGCCACTCTCCTAGTGGGAAAACTGAGGCCCCACTTGAAATCAATCACCGAGCCCTGTTTGTGTTCCATCCTTACATCTGTCAAACTGTGCCCTTGTCTCATCCTGTGGTCCCTGCCACAGCCTAGACCACATCCACCCAAAGCTCTGTCTTCCATCTCCCCAGCCAGTCCATCTTCTTTTTGCAGCCAGAGGGATCTTTGTTTGGCAAAAGTCTGACCTCATCACTCCCCTGCCTGAGCATTTTACGGCACCCTGGGGACTGAGGATAAAGGCAAACCAGGGCCCTGCTGACATCTCTGTTCTCAGCACTCACCCCTGTCCCTTATACACGACCTGCAAGGCCAGGAGCTACATTCAGTTCCTGGAACCAGCCATGCCTTCAGTCCCCACTCGGTGTTCCTTCTGCCACTGGATGGCCCTTTCTTCATCTCTGCAGCTGGCACACTCCCACTGTTAGCTCAATGACAGGGGAGATCCATGTCCTGCCCTCAGGAGCTCAGTGTAGACAAGGGACCTGAAGACCCATAATCCGAGGCAGGCATCAGTGCACCAGAGTCCTGCAGGAGCCCAGGCGGGGAGGGATGGTCTGCAGGGAAGGGATGCTCAGTGGGGGAGGCAGCAATGGAAAGGCCAAGTGCACATGGAGGCACAGGCATCTCTGGCAGAGGGAAGAGTAAGGGCTGAGGCTGGGTAAGGCGTGTTGAAGAACACAGCCGGAGCTGCCAATATACCAGCAAATGTGGTTGGAAAAGAGGCCCAAACTAATGCTACTAATAATACAATTACTGAACACTTACTGTGTGCCAGATGTACAACACTCCAATCCTCACAATGGCTCTGGGAGGTAGGACTGGTATTATCTCCATTTAATACCTCAAGTGGGAAAACTAAGGCACAGAGATGTCAGTTAGCTAACTTACCTAAGGTAGCACAAGTAGAAAGAACAGCTACTGGGCTAGGAACCCAGGCAGTGTGGCTCCAGAAGCACACATTCTAAGTTCCTACAATACAGAAGGACTGGGATAGGGAGGTTCTCAGGCGGCAGGGGAATTTAGCTCCTCCGCTCTCTGCCCAACCTTCTTAGGACCCAACTTGCCTGGGCTCACCCTCACACTAGTCACAGGGCCCCATAAGTGCTGTCTCCTTCTGGGGAAGGAAGTATTCAGGGACCAACTAAAAGGATTCCTTCTAATTCTCCCACTGGTTCCCATGGGAAGTCTGAGGCCAGGGATGCCCTTTTAAGCACAGCCTCCTAACCACAGCTGCCCATCAGCTTCCCAGAACTCTTCTGGGGAGGAACGCTTGCCTGTCAAGCATCTCTTGCCATGGGGAGCTCCCTCCCTCACTGCATGGTAATCTTGTCCATTCAAAGTGGGTGCCTGGCCCCGAGCCCATCAGCTAGAGCAGCCATACAGACCCCTTACCAGTGATTGGTTTAGAGGAAACCAATTAAAGTTTGTTCCAGGAATTTTGGTGGAACCAGCATGAAAGGTTTTCTCCCTTTTCCTCTAGGATTATTAGTTGTAAGGGTCATGGAAACCTGGTGCTTCTAGAAAGAACGTGGGTGAGAATGTAGGAAGCAAGTAGAAAGTCATGAGAAAGGATATAAAAAGAGAGCGCTGATGACATGACGGCACTTGTAGATTTAGCCATGCCTGGTCTAGGTCTACCTTCGACTTTTTCTTTACATTAACTAATCCTTTTCTTGCTTAAACTACTTACATTTGTCATTTGCAATCAAAGCCTCTCTGACCCATATGACACCAAAAGAACAGGCAACAAAAGAAAAAAAATAGATAAATTGAATTTCATCGAAATTTAAAACTTTTGTGCATCAAAGGACACTATCAACAGAGTGAAAAGGCAGCCCATAGAATGGGAGAAAAGATTTGCAAATCATATATCTGATAAAGGACTAATATCCAAAATACACAAAGAACTTCCACAACTCAAGAGCAACAACAACAACATGACAACCTAATTCCAAAAATGGCAAAAGACTTGAATAGACATTTCTCCTAAGAAGATACACAAATGGCCAACAAGTACATGAAAAGATGCTGAAATCACTAATCATTAAGGAGAATCGCCTCACCTCACACTCATTAGGATGGCTATTATCCAAAACCAGGAAATAGCACGTGTTGGTGTGGATATGGAGATATTGGAGCCCTTGTGCATTGCTGGTGGCAATGTAAAATGGTGCAATTAAAAAAAAAAAAAGCCCATTGAATTGCCGTAAGACCCAACAATTTTACCCCTAGGTAAAAATAATTGAAACTTACATTTATTTATTTATTTATTTATCTATTTATTTATTTATTTCTCAATATATGAAATTTGAAACTTACTTTTAAACAGACTCAAACAGATTATTTATACACCAACGTTTATAGCAGCATTATTCACAACAGTCAAAGGTAGAAACAACCTAAATGTTCGTCAATGGAAGAATGGATAAACAGACAGTGGTCTATCCATACCACAGAATACTATTCAGCCTTAAAAAAGGAGATTCTGATACATGTTATAACGTGGATGAACCTTGAAAACATTATGCTGAGCAAAATAAGCCAGATACAAAAGGACAAATACTGTATGAGTCCACCTATGAGAGGTACCTAAAATAGTTACATTCATAGAGACAGAAACAGCGGTTACTTGGGGCTGGGGGAGGGAGAAATGGGGAGTTATTATTTAGTGGGTAGGGGGCTTCAGTTTGGAATGATAAAAAGTTCTGGAGATGGACAGTAGTGAGGATTACACAATGCTGTAAATGTATTTAATGCCACTGAAGTATACATTCAAAAAGGGTTAAAATGGTAACTTTTATGTGTGGTGTAAGACACATATTTTTTGTCTTTGCCCCTGATTCCTGACACAAAGCTCCTACATTCCTTGGAATTTCCTGAGTAATAGTAGCATCTTTTGTTCTAATGATTGACTCTTGGCAGGCCCCTGAATGATTTCAGGATGGGGGCTAGTTGCCAGAAAGAACAAACCTTGATTAGAAGCTTGGAACTTTCAGTCCTGCTCCCTAACCTCCAGGGAAAGAAGAGGGGCTAGAGGTTGGGTTCAATTGCCAGTGACCAAAATAATGTAAGCAATCATGCCTATGTAATGATGTCCCCCCTAAAAAAAAACTCCAAAACTTGGAGAGCTTCCAAGTTTGGTGAAGACATCAAAGTGCTGGTGAAGGGTGCCTGGGTGGCTCAGTCAGTTAAACGTCTGACTTCAGCTCAGGTCATGATTTTACAGTTCATGAGTTTGAGCCCCGCATCAGGCTCTGTGCTGATGGCTCAGAGCCTGGAGCCTGCTTTGGATTCTGGGTCTCCCTCTCTCTCTGGCCCTCCCCGACGTGTACTCTGTCTCTCAAAAATAAATTAAAAACGTTTAAAAAATTAGAAACAAAAACAAAGTCTGGGAAGATGGTGCCACTTACGTCATACCTCACCCTATGCATCTCTTCCATTTGGCTGTTCCTGAGTTGTATCCTTTATAACAATCTGGTAATAGTTAAATAAAGTGTTTTCTTGAGTTCTGTGAGCCGTTCTAGCAAATTGTCAAACCTGAGAAGGGAGTCATAGGAACTCCTGAGTTCTAGACAGTCAGTCAGAAGCATGGGAGGTCCAGGACTTGTGACTGGCATCTGAATGGCGGGGGGTGGGGGGCAGTCTTGTCCTGTGGGACTGAACCCTTCACCTAAGTGCTAATCCTCAGAGTTGGTGTCAGAATTGGTTGGCATCATGAGGGGAAGAACCTACACGTTTGGTGATGCCTTCCTCTGGGACAAAGGTCAGGCAGGCTGACTGCCCATTATGAAAGATTCAAGTTGCCTCTGGTCTAGGCTCCTTTCTTGTAATGGAACTCACCGTGTGTGCAGGTGATATTTGGCCTTCTTTCTAGTGCCTTGTGGCAACTGGGGCTTGACAAACTGGTGCTGATACTGATATCCTCCCTGGTTCTGTTGCCGAGGAACAAAGTTCTTTGTCTAGAACCAGGAGTCTTAGGTCTTCTGCCAGCATCCATTAAAATGTAGTAGGCTAACTTGTTAGCTTCGATGCGTGGTAAACTCACAAGCCCTTCATGGTTCTTGATACGTACTACCTGCATCAGAATCTCAGGTGGGAGATATAGGACATTTGTGTTCTTGACAATTTATTATGATAGTCAGCCAACTCAGGCTTGTAGGAATCTTGCCATAGAGTGAAACCTTGGAAGAGTTGGTTTTCTTTCTTTTTTTTTTTTCCAGATTTTATTTATTTTTTGAGAGAGAGAGTGGGGGGGGCAGAGAGAGAGAGAGAGAGGGAGAGAGAGAGAATCCTAAGCAGGTTCCACAATGTCAGCACAGACCCTGACGTGGGGCTCGAACTCATGAATCCTGAGATCACAACCTGAGCTGGAATCAAGAGTCAGAGGTTTAACCAACTGAGCCACCCAGGCGCCCCAAGAGTTGGTTTTCCTAAGGAACTGGCACTTTCTTCTTCTGGGAGGCTGCTTCTCCTTTCTTGTTCCAGCACCCAGAAAGCTCAGGGTTGAATTTCCCTGTGCATCTATCTTAGCATCAACATTGGTCTCAACCTTCTGTGCAACTTGTAGGTTCCTGCTTCTGTTTTCCAAAAAATTAATATATAATCTACCTACCGTAAAATTCGCCCTTTTAAACTGTACAGTTCAGTGGCTTTTAGTATATTCATGAGATTGGACAACGATCTCTACTATCTAATTTCAGAACATTTTCCTTACCATAAAAGAAATCTTGTACCCATTAGCACTTGCTTTCCATTCCTCCCCCTCCATCTTGTGGAAATTACTTACTTATTTTCAGTATTTATGGATTTGCCCATTCTAGATACTTCATGTAAACGGGATCATAGAATACGTACCATTTTGTTTCTGGCTTATTTCACTTAGCATAATGTCTTTAAGGTTCGTACATGTTGTAGCATGGATCAGAATTTCATTTTTTACAGGCGAGTAATATTCCGTTGTAGGGATATACCATGTTTTGTTTATCCATTCATCAATTAACAAACATTTGGGTTGTTTCTGCTTTTTTGGCTATTATGAATAACACAGCTATGAACATTTCTGTATAAGTTTTTGCATAGATACACGTTTTCAATTTTCTTGGATATATACCTAAGAGAGGAATTGTTGGGTCTTATAGTAACTCTATGTTTAAATTTTTGAGAAATTGCCAAACTGTTTTCCAAAGTGGCCGCACCATTTCACATTCCCACCAGCAATGTATGAGAGTTCCAATCTCCCCACATCCTCCCCAACGTTTGCTATTGTCTGTCTTTTCCAGGATAGCCATCCTAAAGGGTGTAAGGTGGTATTATATTGTGATTTTGATTTATATTTCCCTAACTACTCCTTTTCTATGTTGTTGTTCACCTTTTACCATTTTATTTTATGTATTTCCGACCGGAGGCCTGACATCTTTTGTAGAACAAGTACCCCCATGGTGTAGGAGAGTCATAGCCTTCAGGGCTAGACTGGCCCCAATTTGACTATTAGCTGTATGACCTTGAACAAGTTTGACAACACTCTGAGTCTCAGTTTCTCCACTTACTAAACTTAAGTTACAGTATTCACCTTTCATAGTTGTTGTTACTGTAAAGATAGATCTACAATAAAGCTGTGGTGTAGGCCTGGCACAAAGTGAGTCCTCAATGAATCTCACTAAGGCTGGGAGTCTGACAGGGAGGTTTCTGAGACCCAGGATGGGGGCTGCTGGATTTTAACCTATCATGTGCTTTATTCCAGGAACTTTTTATCACAGAGGCATTTCAGGTTACCTCACACATTGGCCCCTCTGAGTCTCTATATCCCCTTTGTGCCATGAGAAATGAGGCTGTGTCCCATCACGTCAAATGCTGGCAAATCTGTAGGGTTCATCCTAACATCTTTCAAGTTTTGTCTCTCACTCAACCATCAGACTAGCTGCAGCCTAAAGGAGTATCTCCTCCTTCGGATGAAGGGCTCTCCAGTGTGAAGAGGGAAGTGAACTGAAACTTGTTGAGGACCTACAGTAATGTTATGTGCATTATCTTATTTGTCACTCCATGAGTCGGTCAGGTATGCTCTATCATCCCATTTCACAAATGGGGAAACTGAAATTCCAAGAAGTTAAAGAACTCATCTGAGATGACACAGCCAGCAAATGCTGGTGCCGGGATTCAAACCCAGCTCTGATTTCAACATCTGATTTCTTTTTCCCTGTACAGAGTGTTCCTCCCCCCCAACCTCTGCCCTCCAGTAGGAGGTGCTCAGGAAACTTCACTGACCTGAATGGCTGGTTCTCAACCCACTGGCTTGACAGAGACAATGTCATCCCTTTGAGCTGAGATCTACCTCCTAGACACCACAGGTCAGCTCTCTCTTGGGGCCACAGCACAGCCCTCACTCTGTCCCGAGCCCCCAAAACCAGTCCTGCGTGGGGAGTCAGGATGCCAGGCTCTGCCCCTACTACCACAGACTTAGCCCACCCAGGCCTCAGCTTTCATCCCAAGCTGGCTAAGCAGAAGGCTGGATCCGCTCGCTCCAGGGTCCCTGGCATCCAGCACGGGGCTGGGCACAGATGCTGCAGACCTAGCCTAGGCCATCTCCACAGACCCACAGCTGCATCTTGCATTGGCCTGCCCTCCCACAGGAGTCGTTAGTGACAGGGCCAGCTCTAGGGAAGGGGGAATAGGAGGATATCTCCGTATGCCCAGGCCAGGTTTCTGGCCTTTACTAGACATGCCAACAGTCAGAGAGGAAGAGTCAGAGCTGTACCCACCCCAAACTGAAATAGAAACCCATTTTAGAGACAAATGCGGAAATGGCCCCAGGACCAGAGGGGTGGGGTAGAGTGTCATTGGGGAGGACTCCAGAGACACAGCTTCCTGAGAGTCTTGACTGGCCGCTGCTACAGTGAGCACCGTTCACCAGGCTCTGCCAACTCATCCCTCCTCCAGGGAGGACAAATTAGAATCCCAGGTCCCACACTTGAACTTCTCTGAACCTCAGCCTCCTCGACCGCAACATGGGGATAACAATCATCTTGGCTGCATTTGTTAGCTCAATCTAAGTGACCGAAGCACCTAGCACATAGTAGGTGCTCAATAAATGGTAGCCATTGTTATTATCACTTAACTTTCTCTTTCAGCTCAATGTTGACCGAGTGATCTATTCATTTGTTCTTTCATTCATTTACCCATCCAGCCATCCCCACTAGGTGGGTCACAATAGTTAAGAATAAAGCTTCTGGAGTTAGGTAGGAGTTGAAACCCCAGAAATGCCACTAATTGGCTGAGTAACTCTGGAAAAGCCATTTTTCCTCACCAAGTCTTCATTTCCTTGCCTGTAAAATGGGAATAATAAGAGCACCTCTGGAGGGTGCAGGAATGTCGTGAAGGGTCATTGGGACAATGATGTGGACAGAGTCGTGGAAGGAAAAGTGGGTAGCAGGTGAGCCACACAGAGGAGCCAGGCAAGGTGCCAGCCCTGCAGAACAGGCCATGCTGGGAGCACCAGACAGCGAGGCCTCCAGGGACAGACACAGGATGAGGCGAGGGCGGCCAGGAGGGAAGAAGAATCAGCAGGCTCAGAAACAATTGCTAGGTTTCTGGACCGTGGCCTGCTCCCTTTCTGGTAAACTAAGAAACAGTGAGGAAACACAAAAAAAGATTGTAAGAAGTTTAGAGGAGAAAAGCCCTAGGCAAACAGGGAGCCTTAGGCAGCATGGAGTTGCCCCACCCAGCCAGGCCAGGGAACATGTACAGGCACACACATTGCACACATGTGCACACACAGTCACAAGCTGCACATTCTCACTTGTGCATACACACCCAAGGGCTTGCACACACATACAGATGTGTCCTCAGAGGCACGGCACTTTGTAGTTTGCCAACAGCCTTCTCATTTACCATCTCATTTTATACCAAGGGGTGGAGAGAGTGTCCTGAATTGGCTTGGGACTCTTTCCAGAGCAGGCAAGATACATGAATCCCAGACATCTTCAGGAGGCCAGGGACCCTCCGAGGGCTGTGCTGCCTCAGTTTCTTCCCCCCTGGAGGTGTCAGTGGGTGTTGAATGGCAACAGAAACCCCAGGAAAGTTTTCACCCAGCTTCCCCAGATACACTCGTTCACCCCGCTTCACTCTCCTTCAGCAAGGCACACTTGGACTCAAGAACTCACTTTCCCCACCAGTCACATGGGTTCAGCTCCAGGTTGTCTTGTGATTTAGCTGGGATGGCACAGGCAAGAGTTTGCCAAGGGCCTTCTCTGTGGATCTGGTCACCTAATCCTTCTTAGCCTCTCCCCACCATAGGCTCCGGAGGGCTCTGAGGGCAGAGCCCAGCCTCCTCCCTGGAGGGCCCTCACTAGCATATAACACTCAACAGTTTTCAAATACTCAGGAAGAGACCATCATGATCCCCATTCTACAGAGTAAGAATTTAGGCCCAGAGAGGGAACGTGTCCTGTGCCACTTGGGACTCAAACCCAGACTTACATGGCTCCCAGTTCTGTCTTCACTCTTCCACCCCTCCACCGAGGTCCCTCTCAGTCCCCATGTCTCCATCTCCTCTGCCCTGCACGCTGTGCGGCCTGGAGGCTCTAGGCACAACCAGGCCAAGGAAGGAAGGAGGACCCTCAAGGCTTCTCTGGCTCCCACTCCAGCCTATGAGGAGCCACAGTGCCTGCAAGGTGGGCTGTGTGTGAAGCTCTGAGAGGAGGTGGGGGCATGGGCACCCTTAGGACCCTGACCCAGAACACTCACCCAGGAGTCAGTGAGCTCCACGGTGGTCTGTGAGGCGTTGGAGCAAATTCTAACTCCAGAGCAACCCTTATAGCTAGCCAGTTCCTGTGCCACAAACTGTCACGTGCATGTTTCACAGAAGCCCCAGGAGGTAGCAAGAAACCAAGAAATCAAGGAGGGGAAGTAACTTGCCGCAGCACAGAGCTGGCAAAGGGCAGGGCGAATCCCAAGAACACGCAAGCTCATTCAGCCACTACCTAGTTGTGAACAGTTACTTCACCTTCTGAGTGTGCTGACGTTCAGAATGGGTACCACCCATTTACCCCTGAGGGCTGTTGGGAAGGTTGCGTGAGATAACATTTAAGGACAGGGCTTGGCACAGGGAGGCACTCCTCAGTAACCATTTTTCCCCTCCTCCTCTCCACCCTACCCCTCGGCCCTCTCCTGATCTTTCTCTGAAAGGTCTGGAGAGAGCTGGCCCTGCTCCTTGCTGCCAGAGGGAACAATCAACCTGGTTTTCTTAGCAGTGCCTGGAAGATCCATTAAGAGAGGCTGAGACCCTGAGGTTAACAGCTCTGCTCTCCGCAGCTCGGACTCCTGATGCTACCTACTCCCCTTCAGGGCTGAGGATGACTCCTCAGCTTGAGTGTGATTTGAGGGGAAAACAGGCTGAGCCTGGGCCACCATCCTTTCCCCAGCTCTGATCCACCCTTAAGCTTGGGCTTGATGAGAAGGCAGAAAGGGTGACTGTGCTTTGGGCCAATGGTGGCCTGGGACAGTCCCTCCCCCTCCATAAGATTGGTCCTCCTCATGGGGCACCTGGGTGGCTCAGTCGGTTGAGTGTCTGACTTCGGCTCAGGTCATGATCTCACGGTTTGTGGGTTTGAGCCCCGTGTTGGGCTCTGTGCTGACAGCTCAGAGCCTGGAGCCTGTTTCAGATTCTGTGTCTCCCTCTCTGTCTGCTCCTCCCCTTCTCACACTCTGTCTCTCTCTCAAAAATAAACATTTTTTTTTATTTAAAAAAAATTTTTTTAATGTTTATTTATTTTTGAGACAGAGATAGAGCATGAACGGGGGAGGGTCAGAGAGAGAGGGAGACACAGAATCTGAAGCAGGCTCCAGGCTCTGAGCTGCCAGCACAGAGCCCGATGCGGGGCTTGAACTCACGGACCGTGAGATCATGACCTGAGCCGAAGTCGGGCACTTAACCGACTAAGCCACCCAGGCGCCCCAAAAATAAACATTTTTTAAAAATTAAAAGAAAAAGATTTTTTTTAAAGAAGTACTTATGGGCACCTACTCTGTGCAGGTAATGTCCGAGGCACTTGAGAGCACAAAACAAAGTCCTTGCCCTCATACCATTTACATTCTAGCAGAGGGACCAGTTTATTTTGTTTAATGAGTTTAGTAAATACACAGCAGGTCAGGTAGTGACCTGTGGAGAAACATAAGGAAGAGTAGGGGCAGAGAGCCAGGGGGCTGCAACCCCAGCCAAGCTGGGCAGATATCATCTGGAGTCTCTGGGTGCTCTTCTCACATCACCACCTCCTCCCCAGCCCAGAGGAGACCCCAAGCTCTGAGTCCCCAGTCTGTGCCAGGCCCTGACTCAGGGGATCTCAGAAGCAGGCCAGGGCTCCCGTGTACCAGGCCTCAGCTCAGGACCACCAGGGCTTTGGCATGAAGCATCCTGAGCCTGTCTTCCACTTGTGGCTGTGGGGAAGCCTTCCAAATCCTCTAATCAACTCTCGTATCCCATTGTTGAGAGGGCACTAGGACCCAGAGACAGGCAGGGGCTTGCTTGGATTACACAGCAAAGCAAAGATGTCCTTGTTTCCCCTCCTGCCTTCTCTGGCACGTCCACAAGGGTGGACTCAGGGCTGAGCTTCACGGCAGAATGCTGGTCTGTGAGGGGCAGTCTATGCCCTCAGCCAACTCCTGGTAAAGGAGCGTGAGGTGCTCCTCCATTGGGCCCACCTCATCCTCCCGGCTTGGACAGCCAAAATCTTGTTCTCTAAGCCCCAGGAGGCTGAAACAACTCCTCCCCAGTGTTTTAGTAAATTCTGCTTTATCTTGCTGTGGGACCTCAGGCAGGTCCTGAGGTGTCTTTCTCTTTGTGTGTTTCCATTTCTTAATCTATCCAGTGGAGGAAATGAAGTCACCTTTATCGCTGGCTGTCATAAAGAATGAGCTAGCTGGCACAAAAACAGACACTCACACCAATGGAACAGAATAGAGAACCCAGAAATGGACCCACAAACGTATGGCCAACTAATCTTTGACAAAGCAGGAAAGAATATCCAGTGGAATAAAGACAGTCTCTTCAGCAAGTGGTGCTGGGAAAACTGGACAGCGACATGCAGAAGAATGAACCTGGACCACTTTCTTACACCATACACAAAAATAAACTCAAAATGGATAAAAGACCTAAATGTAAGACAGGAAGCCATCAAAATCCCCAAGGAGAAAGGAGGCAAAAACCTCTTTGACCTTGGCCACAGCAACTTCTCACTCAACACGTCTCTGGAGGCAAGGGAAACAAAAGAAAAATGAACTATTGGGACCTCATCAAAATAAAAAGCTTTTGCACAGTGAAGGAAACAATCAGCAAAACTAAAAGGCAACTGACAGAATGGGAGAAGATATTTGCAAATGACATATCAGATAAAGGGTTAGTATCCAAAATCTATAAAGAACTTCTCAAACTCAACACCCAAAAAACAAATAATCCAGTGAAGAAATGGGCAAAAGACACGACTAAACACTTCTCCAAAGAAGACATCCAGATGGCCAACTGACACATGAAAAATGCTCCACATCACTCATCATCAGGGAAATACAAATCAAAACCACAATGAGATACCACCTCACACCTGTCAGAATGGCTAACATGAACAACTCAGGCAACAACAGATTTTGGCGAGGATGCAGACACAGAGGATCTTTTGCACTGCTGGTGGGAATGCAACTGGTGCAGCCACTCTGGAAAACAGTATGGAGGTTCCTCAAAAAATTAAAAATAGAACTACCCTATGACCCAGCAATTACACTACTAGGTACTTATCCAGGGGATACAGGTATGCTGTTTCGAAGGGGCACATGCACCCCAATGTTTATAGCAGCACTATCAACAATAGCCAAAGTATGGAAAGAGCCCAAATGTCCATCGATGGATGAATGGATAAAGAAGATGTGGTATATATATATACAATGGAGTATTACTTGGCAATCAAAAAGAATGAAATCTTGCCATTTGCAACTATGTGGATGGAACTAGAGGGTATTATGCTAAGTGAAATTAGTCAGAGAAAGACAAATATCATATGACTTCACTCATATGAGGACTTTAAGACACAGAACAGATGAACATAAGGGAAGGGAAGCAAAAATAATATAAAAACAGGGAGGGGGACAAAACATAAGAGACTCCTAAATATGGAGGACAAACACAGGGTTACTGGAGGGGTTGTGGGAGGGGGGATGGGCTAAATGGGTAAGGGGCACTAAAGAAGCTACTCCTGAAATCATTGTTGCACTATATGCTAATTTGGATGTAAATTAAAAAAATAAAATTTATATAAAAAAAAAAAGAACGAGCTAGACATGGCAAGAAGGCAGTCCATAAACTTTTAGGCGCTACCCATGTGACAGGGGATGTTATATGCCTAACACCCATCCCTACTTGTCTGAAAAACAGCCTCCTCAGGCTTGTGGGGCCCTGGGGTAGCCCCCAGAGCAGCCCTTGATGCTTGATGGGAGCTAAGTAGAAATTCAGAAAAGACAAAACCACCTCTGCTCCCAACCAGCAGACTGACAGCTACCAGGAAAAGCCTCTCCTCTGTCCTTGCGGTAAGAGGAGGAGGAAGGCATGGAAAGGGACAAGGCCGGGAGGCCTGGGAAAGCTTATTCTGGGAGGAGAAGGTGTAGGCTTGAAGTAACTGTAAGGACCACCCATCCCCTACCTCAGGCCCCCCGGCTGGAAGAGGATGTAACTAGATAAATGTCGGGTACACCCATGTCTGCAAGGGTGTGGGGGTGTCAGTCATGTGTGGGTCTGACCTGGAAGATGTACATGTATTCACATGGGCACACATATTCAGAACTGCACCTGTGTGTATATGGCATATGTATGTGGCCCTGGAGTACGTTTGTTCACACGCATGTTGCCTGTGTCTCTGCATGTGACGCATGCACATGCACATGTGTGCCCACTCCTGGGGTGCCTATAACCCCCCAGTTCACAGGCCGTGTTTTCCCAGGCTTGTAAATCTTTGCCACAATCCCAGGCAGGCCCAGATACCACAGGAGATTTGTGGGGTTCCTGGTCACTGCAGGCTCTTGATTTTCCCCACGGACAAAAGCAGTTACACAAGAGGAGGAAGAAGGCTTAGAGGATTAACTCAGGTCCAGGCCCTCCCAGCTCAGCCCTGGGTGTAGGCTCCTCACAGTAGGCGTGTGCTCAAGGCCAAAGGCCCACCTCCCGGTGTGTGTGTGTGTGTGTGGGGGGGTATTCAGACCCTCTGCTGCACGTGGGCACTGACCCCTCCACAGTCACCTCCTGCCCTCAATCACTAGCAGGAACCCCTCAGTCCATGTACAATAGCCACGTATCTTACCTTTTAACCTCATATGTCCTCCACAAACTGGCCAAGCTGACCTTAGAACCCCATCTCCAGGGTTCCCACCCCTAGGCAGTCACTGCCAGCTGGGTCTCAGGGTCCCCCTCCTCACCCTGCGCTGGGCTCACAGTACAGCTCTGGCTACTCCACTGGGTAAGTCTCCCCTCTTCCTTTTTTTTTTTTTAAGTTTATTTATTTATTTTGAGAGGGAGAGAGAGTGTGTGTGCATGAGCAGGGGAGGGACAGAGAGAGAAGGGGAGAGAGAGAATCCCAAGCTGTCAGCATACAGCCTGATGCGGGGCTCAATCCCACAAACCATGAGGTTATTCCCTGAGCTGAAATCAAGAGTGGATGCTTAACTGACTGAGCCCCCCAGGCACCCGTTCCCCTCTTCCTGAACCCTGGTTTCTCTAGCTGTCAGATAAAGCTATTCCCTCCCATGTGAGTCCACAATTGGGAAGGCCTGTAATGAGCCACTGGCCAGCAGGAACGGTGTCCTGCCCATCCTAGGCAACCAAGGGTACTGCCCATTGGCTCCTTGCTGCTCCCAGGAGCCAGGAGGGAAACACAACCCTCAGCTCACTGTCTGAAAGAGGAGACCACCCAGCCCAATCTAAGCAGAGAGCCCTGGTCCCTCTGGGATCACCAAAGGAGCTGACCCTACTTGAGGCTTGCAGGTGGCATGCTTGGTGGTCTCCTCTGAAAGGAGGAAGTTGGTCCGTCTGGCTGCACCTCAGCTCTCCTTCTCTGCAGCCTGGGCATCTCACTTTGTCCAGAGTCTGGGGTCTGCTGTTTCCCAATCATAGGAATGTGCAGAGGGGCCACAGAGAACCAGCAGAGGAAGAAGGAGCACATGCCTGTGGGTGCAATCCCTCACTGGTGCACACCAAGCACACCCAGACCCCGACACAGCTCCATACAACCCACACAGGTCCACATACATGCATATGCCCAGGCACCTGCCACACTCAGGGGCATACCACCCCTAGCTTGCACACATGCACCCACATGCAGCCCAGCAGATGCAGGGCTACTGCTCAGCTCCAGAGCAAGTTTCACACAGAGAACTTTCAGAACCAAGAAAGAGAGAAGGGGAAGAGCAGAGTCCTTAGATGTCCAGGCTCTTCCTCGGCTTCCTCCCAGAGAGGCCAAGCAGTTCCCAAGGACACAAGATGGTTTGTCTGGCCTGTTGTCTCCAGCCATCCCACACAAGCCCTGGCCAGGATGCTCAGAGAAAGCAGGCAAAGGTCCTCTCAGGAGTGTGGCCCTCAGCCTGCCCAGCCCTGTTTGTCACCAGCTCGAAGTGAGGCTTCAGACTAGTAAATCACTCTGGATTTGGGAGTCTAGAGGGCAGAATGTGGGAAAGAGGGGTTCTAGAGGGGACAGCGCCATTCCTAGGCAGAGAGAGCCCAGCCACCCCCTGGAGCCCTCACTTCACTAAATTTCTAATCCATTCACTCATTCTGTATTTATTGAGCTCTCCTGAATGTTGGTGACCTAGTGGCGAAGAGCATTCAGTCCTTGTCTCAGACTCAGCTTGGAGTCCAGCTTCTTCAGAGCTTCAGGATGGGGTAGGTGGGGCACCAGTCCCAGGCTCCTCCATTGTGGCCTGGATCTCCTCCATGGACTCCAGCCACAGCCTGAACTAAGCCCTCCAGGTATAGACTGAAGTATGAACTTTGCTCAGAAGCATTGGCATCATCTGAGACTGTTAGAAATGCACCCTGAGGCCCTACCTTGACCTACTGAATCAGATCCCCAAGGGATCCAGGCATATATTGACATTTGAGAAACACTGATATAGAACATTCCATACTGATCTAGTCCCTCTTCCTCCTGGCCTTTTCAGGATGTCACAGACCCATTCCGGTAATAACTATATATGGGAACACACAGTGCTTACAACATCTCATTCAATCCTCACACACCCTTATAAGGTACGTACCATTATTATCCCCACATTACAGATGGGGAAATGAGGCACTGAGTGGTTAAGTAACTTGCCGAGGATTCATACAGATAGTAGTGGCAGAGCCAGGTTTGAACACAATGCTTTGAACCAAATCACTGCCCCATTCAGCACCAGTGTCTCTATGTCTGGGTAGGAGTCAATGTGATGAGACAGGCAACAAAAAAAGTGAAATACCCAAGGAGCCAGTGGACCTCTTCATAAGAATCTAGGAAATACCAGATTTTACTTATTGTTTGCTTTAGAATTTACTCCCTGTCCCTAAAGGGCTGGAGGCAGCACAGACAATAGCCACATATCCCACATGTTTCTATCAGAAGCAAGACAGAAAAAACAGTAGAGAAACCTAGACTAAGATGGCGACTCAGCTTCCTGGCAGCCAAAATAAAAAGGGAGGGAAGGATGGGGCTGGCGATGGGGAGGCTGTGAGGATTCCTGAGTTGAGCCAAAGTCACAGGGATGGAGAAAAAGGGACCACTGAAGAGACATTTGGGAGACAAGTTCAATGGGACTTGATAACTGAATGGGGGAAGTGAGCAAGAGGAGAAATGGAGGAAGAAGCCCAGAATGTACCCGAGCCCTCTGCTTCTGCTAGAATAGCTAGAGGACAAAAGGGCATATAGATAAGGACTGGGCACCATACTTCACAGTGTAGACACTGGTAAATGCATGCAACCTGTCCCCTCTTCATTCATGCTACTACCTCTCAGATGTGGGCCACTCCCTTCCTCACCCTGCTTCACACAGCCTGGGGGCCCAGGACTCTCTGGCCTCTGCTCTTCCCACAACCTCTGGGAGGCTCCTGCTCTCCATCCCAGCCTCCAGAGCTACTGCCCCTGAAGCTACGGTTCCTTCCTTCCTTCCTTCAATCATCAGCTTGGGAGCTGAGGGATGGTCATGGGGAAATATTCATGGAGAGCACCGGGACTCAGGGCAGGGCTGTCAGTGGAAACACTGCAGGGCAAGGGGTGACACCCAGGAGTCTCATAAACTCTCAGCCAATTCTGGGCTCTTCCAGAGGACAAGACCCCCAGTTCTCTTCGGTATGAGACCAATTTCTCACATGTGGGCTGAGACTGAGGCTTAGCAGGGAGGAAGGGAAGAGATCACAGTCATGGTGCCTTGTGCTGTATTTTCATACCTCTTCATCTGATCATTCATTTACTCATTCTTTCCTCACCTATTGGACTAATTAGAGTCTCGTCCAGGTAGTCAGTCCATGACAGTGCTGACGTCCTCAGCGTTAGGAGAGAGAGGTCAGGGAATTTTAGTCCTGTGTGCCAGTTTGCCAGATGACGAAGTGAGTTCTGGAGAGGGAAACTGACTTGTCTAAAGTCACTCAGCTGAAGCTGGAACTGGCTGTCAGCCCCCCACCCCCCCAGCCCATGTCAAGTTCAAACCCGGCTGTGCATTAATGGCACTGTTCTTGTGAACACCGCAAGAGTCTTTTCTACAACCTAAGACACAATGAGGTTTGCCTCTGGGGTCTCCTCAGCCCCATTTCTTTTTCTCTCCCTTCATCCTCTCTGTGTCCCCTCCAGGAGCCCAGTGATCCCACGGGGGATCCCAAGGGGAATGATGACAACACTGGATCCCCACCATTCCCTCTCCTGGGCCATCCTCGCCCCCTGATTACCATGAGCTCCAAGTACTTCCACTGTCCTGCTGAGAAGGGGCTTCTGGATTCGCTGTCACCCATCCCAGGGAGCATATGGCCTTTACCAGAGGACTTCCCTTACCCCAGAGGAGCAGTTCCAGTGCCTGTGCTTGGCTATGGAGGGACCTTTCCTGGGGCTTCTCAAACAATTCTGCAGAAGTGACCTCTAGCATATTTTCTCTGGTAGTTTATAATCTTTAAAATGTCCGGCTGGGACACCTGGGCCTCTCAATCAGTTAAGCGTCTGACTCTTGGCTTCGGCTCAGGTCATGATCTCACAGTTCATGAGTTCGAGCCCTGTACTGGGGCTGACAGTGCAGAACCTGCCTGAGATTCTCTCTCTCGCTCTCTCTGCCCCTCCCCTGATTGCTCGCACACATGCTCTCTTACTCTCTCTCTCTCAAAATAATGAATACAACTCAAAAAAAAATAGTGTCAGACTGCCAGAGCCAGGGTCAGAATTCTTGAACACTTAAGCTGGAATCAGGGAATATTACAGCTACAGCTTAGATTACATATGTCTAGAATGTTTGAGTTGAGATTATAGCCTTAGGGCTAGGGCTGTAGAATCAGGAACAATTATAGCTGGAATTGTGGATTAAAGGAAATCAGGGACAGAAGTGATGCCGACACCACTTTGTCCCACCTCCCTGACAGCTGAGAAGAGAGAGCTGGCCTTGTCACCCAGCCAGTCAAGGCTGGGCCAGGTCTCCTGCTACCTAGCAGGGTTCTGTTCTCCAGCCTTCCTAGAGCAGCATGCAGAGCCTCTGGCGCCAAAGCACTCCCTGCATGGGGACAGTGGGGACAGTGGTATGCTTCTGCTCTGTCTCAAGCCTCACTGCCAGTCCATCACAGCACCCCGCCACCACAGTGGATATATTTAGGTGCCCTCCCTAAATATGTTTCCACAGCTCCCAACACTGCCTTTTATGTCCCCTCCTCCTCTGAGTCCTCCAGGAACCTTCTCTAAACTGCCCCAATGAAGTCATCAGGAACAAGGGCTCTTTTGCTCCATCAATGCAAACGTCCTCTCCCCACCCTCGCCAAGCAAAGCCCAGCTTAATGGGTCTCCTGGTCCACCTCAGCCTGGAGCTCAGGCCCACCTGCCCTAAATTTGACCTTGCCACCTCCCCCACCCCCAGCTCCTAGGGTCTGCCATGGGCCAGGGATGAAACATCCTTGATCTTGCCCTTCTTGACTTTCCTCATTCCAGGCAGAGGGCATCCCTACCCCTGCCAGTCCCCAAACACACACACACACACACACACACACACACACACACACACACACACACATACACACACACAGAGGCCAGCATTTTCCTGTCCCTCTAGTGTTAGTCAGGAGAGAGAGGCCTCTGTCCAAGCCCCATGGCTACCCTGCACTTTACCCCAGGCTCCCCGTCCCATGCTCTATCCCAGGCCTTGCCAGAGACTCAGCATCCATCCCTTTCAGACTGCATCTGTCCAGGAGACAGAGTCACTCAGAGTGCAACAATGATGGAGCCTGGGGTCAGGAATGGATCCCCCAGACATACTTAAATGAAGGGCTCTCAGATTCCCACTTGCCCAGCTCATGAGAAGTCATTGGTCCTGTGGGGATCAGGGGCTCCTGGGGCAGGCAGGGGCCCCCCTCATGTAGAGGCTCCATCACATCCATCAGAGTTTTATCACCAGCAGTTTTATCACCAACAGTTAAAGAATTTTATGTGCCAACATTTTATATCCAGGAACTCAGTCCTTACAATAACCCTATGAGGCAAATATATTAAGTCCTCCATTTTATAAAGGAAGAAACTAAGGGGTGCAGAGAGGTTTTGACCAAAGTCTTACATGTAAAGAGTGACAGAGCTGGGATGCAAACCAAGCCTGGATAGCACAACCACGTCAACAGTCCCAGGCGGTAGCCTGCTATGAGAACCCCTTCCCTGTGATCCCCCAGGGTCCTGCAATCTCTTCCAGCCCAGCCAGTGGAGAAAATGTGAAAATCTCACTGATGGTCAGGTTTCCTCCTCAGAAGCCCTGCTCCCCTGCTGCTGAACTAGAAATAACCGACAGACCCTACCACAGTCCCCTCATGCAGGATATACCCCCCACACCACCGTGACCCCCTCCTTCACATCAGCACGTACGACCACACACAACTCCAGCTTCCCACAATGCAACTGTGCTTTACACATGCACACACAGCACAACCATATACCAACCACACTGCCATACTCCCCCAGGATGCGTAAATCCTGCCATCCCAGTTTGGAAGACAGGCAGCAGATTCCTACTCTACAGGTGCTGGAGGACTACCACTGCAGGATAAACCCAGCCAAGCCTTGAGTCAACTCACTGGGACACTATTTTTATATTAAAACAAATGCAGTAATATTACAGAAAGGAATGCAACATCCACATGAATTCTGAAGATTAAAAAAGGAGACCTCAAAGAAGCTGTGTGTGTGTGTGTGTGTGTGTGTGAGGGAGGGATCGTTTATACTTCCTCCACCCATATCCGGGGTGAGCTTTCATTTTCCCAAGCCTTTAGGGGTGCTGGGTAGAAAAGTAAGAACCATCTTGGGTTCATGGGAAATGGTCTGTGGGCGGTAACAGCTACGCAAACGCTTCTCACCTTCCATTACCTGGCTCAGCACCCCACATCGGGCCACAGATGTGCCACACACAGAATACACGTCTCACAACAGGCACAACGCACATGTATGCACCATCGCGCGGTGGCTCCTACCACACAGCGTGCACAAACCACGGGCACACACAGAACCCCTGGGTTACTCTGGCACAATCACCCACAGCTATAGATAGGTACCACACACACTTCTTGCATGTGGACACATACTACTAATCCACTGGTCACGGCGCATACACACACCACACACTACTGCGTACAGCCCAGCACACACGCATGGCCCACACTCATGTCTTACACACTGTTAACATCACACACACACACACTCACCCCTGGAAACCCCACCCGGGCAGCGGGGGTAGCCTGGAGCCGGCAGGCATAACCCGTACCCTCGTGCCCCAGCACCTCCTGCCCCTGGATGCCCAGCCCCGCCCCGCACAGCGCTTACCTGGGCCACGCAGCACCGCCCGGCTACGGCTACGGGCTACAAGCCGGGAACGACGCTCGCTGGCGCTCGCGCTGGGAGGCGACCCCGTAAACCTTTCGCTCGGGAGCTGGGAGGTGAACCCACAAACCGAGGGGCAACGTGGGCGGGCGAAGCTCCCACCCCCGAGTGTCTCCCGCCTCCCTGCCTCCCTCGTGCCTCACAGCGAAAAGCGAGAGCGCGAGCGCCGGGGGCGGGGGCGGGGGCGGGGGCGTGGCCGGGCTGGAGCGCACCCAAGTTGGAGTCCCGCGGAGGCTGGACCGGACTGGTTTGCCCGCCAATTGGGCAACCTGGTGGTGGTGATTAGAGTCTGGAAGAGGCCGCAGGCGTAGGAAGGGACGCTCTGGGCTGGGACTCAGGACCCCTGGACTCTAGTCCCGGTTCCGGCATCCCTACTCTTCCCTGGCCTCAGTTTCCCTCTTTGCATTGGGGACAGTGGAAGCGGTGATTCCTCAGGTCTTCGGGGCTCTGACAGTCTACAGTTCGGAACTGGTCGAGGAGAGGGAGGGATAATAAGTGTTATTTTTTGAGTTCCACTATGTGCCAGGCACCATGCTAGGTGTTTTAATCCATTTCCTTATTTCGTCACCGTAACCATTCCAGGGGCATTCTTAACCCCATTTTACAGGTGGGGAAACTGAAGCACAGAGAGATGAAGTGATTTGCCCAAGGTCACACAGCTAGTAAGTGGCAGACCTGAGATTTGAACCTAAGCAGTCCGGCTGTCGAGCCCAAGTGCCCCTACAGCCTGGCACTTGGTGACACTTCCCACACCACAGACTGATCCCTGATCCCTGATCCTCATAACAACCCCAGGAGCCTGGTGTTACAGACCCCAGGTCACCCAGCTAGTGGGACATCGTACTAAAGATGAGATGGGAGTGATGCTAGGAATGGTGAGTGTCAGGATAGTGTAACAGGACAGCACTTGGCACATGGATGGCGCTTATCATTGTCAATATTCCTCCTTTTATCTTCTCAGATCTCCTGGACCTTGGCCTCCAGTTCCCTCGTCCCTGAAACCTCCCTGACCTGTAGCCCTCTGACAAGCCAGCCCCTCCTCTTGGTGACCGCTGCAGCAACAATTGTTGAGTTCTTACTATGTGTCAGGTTCTGTGCTAGGCACTGGCAATGCATATGAACAAGACAGTCCAGATAGCGCTGGCTTCATAGAGTTTATACTCTGGTGGGGAACGCAGACATTAAATAGTCACACAAATTAATACATCATTACACATTGTGATGAGTGCTAAGGAGGAAAAGTGAAGGGCTAATATGGGAGATTATAATGGGGGTCAGAGGAGGCATCTAGTTTTTAAATCAGGAGATTTGGGAAGACTTCCCGGAGGGAGTACCACTTAAGCTGAGACCAAGGTGAGGAGTTGGCTTCAGGTAGGTGACAGTGAGGGGAAGAGAATCCCTGGTCCAGGAGACTGCACAGAGGGCTCAAGCAGGAGAGGGCTTGGCATGGTCCAGGAAACGAAGCACCGCCAGAGTGGGGGTGCCCCACAAGCTGGGAGGCATGGTGGGAGGTGGGCTGCAAGAGCAGCAGGAGCTATTCCAGCTGGGCCTTGTGGCAATGGTCAGGAATTTGGCCTTTATCTGAAGGGCCGTGGGAGTCACCAAAGTGTTTAGAGCAGCAGAGTGACATAACCAAATTTCGCTTTCATAGATTTCTCCAGCTGTTGAATAGAGACTGAGGAGCGGGTGGGAGGGACAAGGTGGCGGCAGAAGCCCAGCCCGGAGGCCTGTCCACAGTCTGCAAAGACATGACGGTGGCTGTCCCAGGGAGGGGGTGGGGGATGGAGATGTGAGGACAGACCCAGGGGTGTTTAGTGTCAGGGGCTCTCTCTGACTGAAGGGACCTTGAGGCAAGTCCTTGTCCGGTTCGTCTCTTTGCAGGGAGAAGGTGTTTGCCTGTGACTCAAGGGACTTGGGCCCCTAGAAACCTTACCTAGGGAAGCTCTCTCCTCTGTCTTCACAGTGGCCCTTCCAAATCTCCCCTCTCCACAAACCGTAACCCACTGATATCCCAATCCCACCTGCTGACCCCACTCTCTAACTGACTCACCAAGAAATTCACTCAAAAATGTTCACTGGCTCTTTCTTGAGTCAGGCAGACATTAGGACTGAGGCTGGGTTTTCTGCAGGGGGCTCAATTAAATTTCTGCCCCTAACTTCTCAGCTCAGCATCCCCCTACCCAAGAAGTAGCTCTTCTTTCATCTGAGGTGAAGGCCGCAACCAGTGGCCAGAGCTGCTCTTCTGCTCCTGCAGCCCGGTCCCCCCACCCTCTCCTGGTCTCCTCTCCTGCCACCTAGGAATATTCTCCACCATCTCCCCCAGCCCTGCCTTGGGGCCACGCCCTCCAGGTACTGCCCCCTCTCTTCCCTTCAGTGCCAACCAGTTACCACCTCTGCAGTCCTTCCCCATTTACTTAGTCTCTGCCCTCACAGAACCCCCAAGATGGCCCCTCCAAGGACCCAGTAATTTCTGTGTCTCAGAAGGAGTGCATAGGAAGTCACTCCATGGACACTATCGAGAACTGCCCACGTGGCTCCCACAATACCCTTCCTGATTCTCCTCCTGCTTCCCAGACTCCTCCCACCCTCTATCCCACCCTCTGCTAGTGCTGCACATTCTCCCTGGGGGAGGGTAGTGCTCCCTAAATTACCCCTGTGTGCTGAATACTCAGTCCCCACCTCCAGACCAGTCTATCTCCTGCATCCCAGACCCATTGCTCCCTAGACATCTTTGATGTCCTTTGATGACTGAAGCGTCCTCTTCTCTACAATAATCTCCCCCATATCCTCATGTCTGTGATGCCACAGCCCCTGTCACCTGACCCCAATGCCTGCAGCCCCTCCCTTCAGTTCCCATTGCAGCTTATATTCAACATTTACTGAATTCCTGCTGTGTGCCAGGACTGAGGAAGGATTTCTTGAAGAAAAACAACAAAAAAGAAACAAATCGTGTAGGAAAAAATTGGTGAACTCAAGTCTAATAAAAATGTTTAATGTTTATTTATTTTTGAGAGAGAGAGACAGAGCCCAAGCGGAGGAGGGGCAGAGAGAGAGGGAGACACAGAATCTGAAGCAGGCTCCAGTCTCTGAGCTGTCAGCACAGAGCCTGACACGGGGCTCGAAGCCACAAATGTGAGATCATGACCTGAGCCGAAGTCGGAGGCTTAACTGAATGAGCCACCCAGGTGCCCCAAGTCTAATAAAATTTTTAAAGTTCTATTAATATAAACACATGCACACACACGAAAAGACAGACCATAGACTGAGAGAAGATAATTGCAATACGTATAACAAAGGGTTATTATTCAGCATATATAAATAACTCCTACGTAGCAATAAGAAAAAGCCAAACAACCTAATAGAAAAATGAGAAAAATACACAAGCAGGCATTGTATTTTATTTTTTTTAATGTTTGTTTACTTTTGAGAGAGAAAAAGAGGGCAAGCAGAGGAGGCAGAGAGAAAGGGAGAGAGAGAATCCCGTGCTGGCTCCGTGCTGGGAGCATGGAACTGGACTCAGGCTTGATCCCATGAACCATGAGACCATGACCTGAGCCAAAATCAACAGTCAGACACTTAACCGACTGAGCCACCCAGGCGCCCCCAAACTGGCATTTTAAAGAAGATAAAGCAAGTATGGCCATTACACATAGGAAAATATGTTAAACCTCACTATCACCCAGGGAAATTTCCTTTTTTCTTTTTTTAATTTAAATTTTTATTTTTGAGAGAGAGAGGGGCAGCGCACGAGCTGGGAAGGGGCAGAGAGAGAGGGAGACACAGAATCCAAAGCAGGCTCAGGCTCCAAGCTGTCAGCACAGAGCCCAAGGTGGGCCCCAGACTCATGAACCATGCCATCGTGACCTGAGCCGAAGTGGGATGCTCAACTGACTGAACCACCCAGGCACCCCTGTCACCTAAGGGAATTTCAATTAAAACCACAGTGAAATGCCATTTCACACACATCAGATTAGCAAAAATTAGAGTTTTAGAATATCAACTTTGTTGAGAGCATACAGACAGGAAATTTTATGCACTGCTGGTAAGACTAGAAATTGAACACAACCAAGTTTAAGGACAATTTATTAATATCTAGTAGTTGAAGATGCACATAGTCTAAGACTGAGGTATGCCACTCAATATATATATATATATATATATGTATATATATATATATATGTATATATATATATATATATATATATATATATAAAACCAGGAGAAACTCTTGCAGATGTATAAAAATGTACATCACAGCATTGTATCTAAAGCAAAACACTGGGAACAATCTAAATATCCATTAACAGAAGTTAATTAATATCCGTTAATAGATAGATTAAAATATCCATTAATAGAAATTAATTAATATCCATTAATAGAAGAATGGGAAAATTTGTTTTTTTTAATTTATTAATTTTGAGAGAGAGTAAGTGGGGGAGGGGCAGAGACAGAGGGAGAGAGAGATTCAAGCAGGCTCCAACGCTCACTGCGGAACCCGATGGGGGGTTCGATCCCATGACAGCGATCATAACCTGAGCTGGAACCAAGAGCCGGACTTTCAGGGCACCTGGCTGGCTCAGTCGGTTAAGCCCAACTTCAGCTCAGGTCATGAGCCCACAGCTTGTGGGTTCGAGGCCCACATGGGCTCTGTGCTGACAGCTCAGAGCCTAGAGCCTTCTTCGGATTCTGTGTCTCTGTCTCCTTCTGCCCCTCCCCCACTAGTTCTCTCTCTCTCTCTCTCTCTCTCTCTCTCTCTCTGTCAAAAATAAATAAATATTTTTAAAAAAGGGTCAGATAGATGCTCAACCAACTGACACATCCAGGCGCCCTGGAAAATACATTTTTATTCGGGTATCCCTTGCTACGTGAACTCTCACTCTCTCCACGTTTGTTACAGTGGCTTGCAAAACTTTTACCCGCAGAAAACCTGACATAATAAACCTGCAGGCGCTCACCAGTATGGGTCGGGGTGAGCAGATGTGGAGCGGGCTGCAGTCCTAATGCAGCTGTTCTCCCAAGAGGATAGGATCGTGCCTCATGCTCGTGTCACTTAAACTTATTTGGTACATAATTGTTACCATCTTCCTCTCATTAAGTGAAAATGTCCTCTAAGGAAGTGGGAAAGCCTGCGAAGAAAGTAGGTAAGCCCAAGATGCTTAGAGAAACCCACCCCCTGGAGGGAGATGTGGTAGTACTAAAGCTCACCGAGAGGCCCGGCCAGGCACACGTCCTCACACACAGGAACTGTTCCATGTGTGAGAAAACAGGAAAAAAGGCTCATTCAGTGTTAGATAATGGAGTAATCAGTGTTTTAAATGCTTTAGAACTGTCATCACTGATGGAAATATCTTATATCTGCCATCCACGATGGGGGCCTCTAGTCCCCTGTGGCTACTGAGCCCTTGAAATGTTTCTAGGGCAACTGAGGACCTGAATTTTTAACTACTAATTAATTTACGTTTATTTTTTTAATTAATTTACTTTTTTTTTAACGTTTATTTATTTTTGAGACAGAGAGAGACAGAGCATGAATGGGGGAGGGGCAGAGAGAGAGGGAGACACAGAATCGGAAACAGGCTCCAGGCTCTGAGCCATCAGCCCAGAGCCCGATGCGGGGCTCGAACTCACGGACCGCGAGATTGTGACCTGAGCTGAAGTCGGACGCCCAACCGACTGAGCCACCCAGGCGCCCCAAAATTAATTTACGTTTAAACCAAAATAGCCTCGTGTGGCTAGTAGATACCATATTGGAGACCATAGCTTTGTACTGTGCAGAAATCTTTGATGGTTATTAATATCTTTAAAACTGTTTAATGATATTTGGGGGAAATCAGTTGAAGTTTTTGGATGAGCTGGGAACATATGATTTCTCCCAGCCAAAATTCTGTAATATGACCTTCCACTGTCCATGAATTTGCTATTAGGAATGGTCTATGTCCTGATAATAAGGGATAATGGCATAGTCATGCAATGGAGTACTATACAGCAGAGAAAATTAGTGAACCAGGGCACCACACAGCAATAAAGCTAAATCTTACAAACATAATATGAAAAAAGTGTATAGAAGGAGGCATGCAGTATACTATCAACATAAAGTTTAAAAACATACAAAATAATGTAAAACTCGTATAGAAAGTGCGTGAAGATATGAATGAGAATGACCAACAGCCTAGAGGTCACCTTGGAGGGGAAGGAGGAGGTGAGATTGTAAGGAACACACTGATAGCTTCTGTTTCTTTCCTGACTGCCCCCCCCCAACTCCCCTATACCCTCTGCAAAGACAGAGGTTGAGTAGGGTGAGCACAGAAAGGAGGCACTTCTTCTCAGTAGCCTTCTCTGTCCTCCTCCTCCTCCTCCCCCGCCACACACAGGGCTCCTCTGGGCTGCCGAGGCCCCAGTGTTGGCCTCTGATACACTCGATTATTTCAGCCTGAGGTTGTCTCTCTCTACATCTTTCCCCCACCAGCAGAGAAGGTCTTTCAGGGCAGGACTGTGTCTATTGTTCACCAGCCCTATTTCCCCCACGCTCGGCACAGTGTTCTGTAAATATCTAAATGAAAGAATGAATATACATTTCTTTGAGGATTTGGACTTGCCATGATCATTTATTTATTCTTTGACCTTTATTGTGCCCAAGTGTGTGCAGGCCGCTGGGGATACAAAAATGAATGATCTGTAGCTAGTGCCTTCAAGAAGTGTCCAGTGTGGAGAGAGGATAAACCAAGACGTGCTGGGCATTGGGACACAGACACATGCACTGAGACATAGGAGAGGCCCTGACCCAGACTGGGGGCAGGGACACAGGGGAGGCCAGAGTACAAGTGTGTCCTAAGCTGAGAGTTCAAGAACAACTCGAGCTATGTGGGTAAAATCGGGGAGGGTGTTCCTGAGAGAGGGAGCAGAATGTAAAGATCTGGAGAGAATATTGTGAGTTCTGGGAAGCTTGTGAAGCTCAGTCCTACTGTGACAAGGAGGAGTGAACAAGACCAGGCTGAAGAGGGGGCGGGGGGCAGGTCTTATAGGGCCTTGAATGCCAGGCCAGGAAGCTTGGTTTATCCTGAGGGCAATGGGAGCCCTGGAAGGGCTTAAGCAGGGGAAGGACATAATCAGAGCTCTGTCTTAGAAACATTGCTTGTCTTGGCTGCTATACAGAGGAGCGGAAGAGGAGGCAGGGGACCAGTGAGAAAGCTAGGCCAGTAGTCCAGGCGGTGGGGATGGAGGAGGAGTGATAAGTGAGGAGCTGAAGAGAAGATGGGTTGTGGGGCTTTTAGGAGGTAGAAGCAGCAGGACTTAAGGCAAACTGGGTATGAATGTGAGGGAGACGGAGAGGGTATCTTGGTTTGGGTTCCCTGAAACTGACCCTGAGTCAAGGATTTAAGTGCAAGTAGTTAATTTCTGAGATGATCCCAGGAAGCACGAGTAGGGGTCGGGGAAGTGTGACAGGGAAAAAGAAGGAAGCCAATTCAGGGTGGTCAATGAGCAGATTCTCACTGGGGGTCAGTCTCATTGGGCACCTCTAGGAGGCAGCACAATACACGTCTTAGCGATGTTCCACCTGAGGGAGGGAATGGGAGCATTTACCTACCAACTCCAGCTGTCATTGGTTAAAGGCTGGTCCCTAAACTGTCTGGCACTTCCGGCCACGTGTGCTCCAAACAAGGAGAGAAAGCCCCCTGGGCAGAGTCCCAGGTATCTTCAGTGAGAAGCTGCAGGGTGTGAGGAATAGTGGGTACTGAGTAAGGGTCATGGGTAGGGTGAGAGGAGTCCTATTTACTCCCAACAGGCTGAGCCCTGGTTCTCCAAGGTGGGCACAGGAGGGGAATCTGTGTCAGAGTTGTGGGGGCTTGCCTTGGTGCCCTGACCATTCCCCAGCATCCTTCCCTCAGCTCTCAGCCCTCCTTGCCTGGTCCATCCACTGTCTCTAGGCCCTCCTGAGAATGTAGGACCTCACCTGATTTCAGTGGAAGTCTCCAACTGAGTGCTCCAACCCCTGGAAATGCCTACTCTGATTAGCTTACCCAAGTAGCTTGATCCCTGCACATACATCAAGGCAGAGAAACTTGGTGACTCTTTAATAAAATCAAGGCCCATCACCCAGGGTTGGCAGTGGACTGGAGACACAGATTTGGTACTTATCAGCTTAATGTTTGGTTCTCTAGGCCATAGGGTGGGTGAGATTGCTTAAGGAGAGAGAAAAGACTGAGAAGAGCACATAGGATGGAGCCATCAGTTAAAGGAGGGAAGAGGAGATACCCAGGGATAAGACTGAGGAGGAACAGCCAGAGAAAGCAGTTAAGGTAAACAACCAAGCCATGTGGTGTCGCTGAGGCCAAGGGAAGACAGACCTGGGAGAAGGTGGGAGAGGGCCGCAGGCTCTGAGCTGGCCCAGGAGCCAGGCCCCATTCCCCTCACCTCCAATATTTGTCCTCCTCCATTTGTCCCCCCCCCCCACTTCCAAGAACCCTCCTCCATTAAACTGTGTCTGATAGCAAACTCCTCCTTCTCCTCCCCCTCTCAGCCTTGGCCCATGGCCTCAAAAACCTTAGCAGCTGGCAAGTGTCCAATGAGACCCAGAGCTGGACAAGCTATGCCTGGCTTCTGAGACTCCCCTTGCCCCTGTCAGTCCCCCTACTCTATGTGCTTGCAGCCTCCTCTTGAGGCCAATGCTGCTCTTTCAGTGGAAGCCGTGGCCCCAGGACTCCCCAGCCCCTTTCCTGAGGTCCAGGAGCCACATATTGCTCCTGTTTGCTTTGTCAGTCTAGAAGCCATGGCCAGACCGCGAAAGTACCCCCTTTCACTTCCCCATAATATTCCAGCTGCCGTCCAAGTGCTAATGCACAGATTCATGACCCAGGACTTTGTGCCATGGCAGCTTTTCCTCAGGGCTCTGAATCCCTCTCCTGCCTCTCCGTGTACAATGATGATAGGTGTGAATTACTGCCCGTTTCTGGGTCTCCGTTACCTCAACTATACAAAATTGGGTTGGCAATCCTGCCCTGCCTCCCTCCCACAGCTGGCTCTGAGGGTTCATACTTTGCAAATTCTGCTATTTATACATGCTGCTCCCCCTCTTGGAATGTTATTCCTTTCCTTATCTTCTCAGTGAGTCCTGTTTATCCTTCCAAATTCCACTAACAAAACATACTAGTATTTATTTTGTGTGTGCTATGAGCCGGCGTTGTGCTAAGTGTTTTACATACATTATCATGCTTCGTTTGTACATACTCCAATTATCCCCATCTTAGAGATGAGGAAACTGAGGCTCATAGAGACTACATGACTTCCTTTAGGTTACACATCTAGGAAGTATTGCTCAGGACTAGAACTCAAGATTTCTGAGGCAAGATTTGGACATTTCTCTTTTCAGCTCAGCTCCTTCCTACCAGCTTCATGCCTATCAGAGCTGCTCCTGATTCAGAAATTAACATGCTTTAAAAGGAACAGGGGCTCCTAGTTGGCTCAGTCCATAGAGCACGTAACTCTTGATCTTGGGGTTGTGAGTTCGAGTCCCACATTGGGTGTGGAGATTACTTAAAAATAAAACCTTAGGGGTGCCTGGGTGGCTCAGTCGGTTAAGCGGCTGACTTGGGCTCAGGTCATGATCTCGCAGTCTGTGAGTTCGAGCCCCACGTCGGGCTCTGTGCTGATGGCTCAGAGCCTGGAGCCTGTTTCGGATTCTGTGTCTCCCTCTCTCTCTGACCCTCCCCCGTTCATGCTCTGTCTCTCTCTGTCTCAAAAATAAATAAACATTAAAAAAAATTAAAAAAAAATAAAACCTTAAAAAAATAATAATAAATAAAAGTAACATGGTTCCCGTGACAAAAGAGGTGACAATTCATAGAGATCTGCTGCTCACATGGCCTCTGGACCCTCATTGGCCTCTCAACACCACCACTGCAGGGGGACTGAGGGGTGACAAAATCAACACGTGGACCAAGAAGCCAAATGACATGACAGTTGAACCTTGAGATCAGGAGGCAAGTCTTTCATTTGGTATGAGCAGATGCCTCTCCCTCTTAAATCAGACTTGGTGAATCGGAGGTACAGACGGACATTATTTTTTGGTTCAACAATTTAAACTTCATAGCAAAGAAAGAGTTGATACTTTCATTCACTTCAGTTCTTTAAGAAATCAACAAATCAATATCCAAAGGTTGGAAATGGCCTGAAAATCCTATTCACAGGGAACTAGTCATATAAATTATGGCTGTAAGCCAAATAAGTAAGCTTTTTCAAAAAAATTTTTTTAATGTTATTTATTTTTGAGAGAGAGAGAGAGAGAGGGAGACAGAGCATGAGCAGGGGAGGGGCAGAGAGAGAGAGGGAGACACAGAATCCGAAGCAGGTTCCACGCTCCATGCTATCAGCATACAGCCCAATGCGGGGCTCAAACCCACGAATTGTGAGATCATGACCTGAGCTGCAGTTGGATGCTCAACTGACTGAGCCACACAGGTGCCCCCAAACGAGTAAGCTTTTTATGTATTAGTGTGTGAAGACCTTCAAGAAATCTGCAGAAGAAATCTAGAAATATCTGCACAAGTACATAGCCTTTTGTGTATGACAGAAAAAGATAAGAAAGCACAATTTTCAGGGCTTGTAAATGCATACAATTAATTATCTGGAAAGATAAAGAAAAAATCATGAATAGTGATTACTTACTAGAATCAATGAGAGGTAGACTTTTCACTGTTTACCTTTCAATATTTTTGTTTGTTTGAACCTAACGAATGTTATTTAGTTGAAAATTAAATAAAAAGGAAACACATATAGTGAAATAATGATTTCAGGAATAGAATTTAGTGACTCAATGCTACGTGAAATTAGTCAGAGAAAGACAAAAATCATATGTGTTCACTCATATGAGGACTTTAAGAGACAAAACAGATGAACATAAGGGAAGGGAAACAAAAATAATATAAAAACAGGGAGGGGGACAAAACAGAAGAGACTCATAAATAAGGAGAACAATCAGAGGGTTACTGGGGGGGGTGGGGGGGATGGGCTAAATGGGTAAGGGGCACTAAGGAATCTACTCCTGAAATCGTTGTTTCACTATATGCTAACTAATTTGGATGTAAATTTTAAAAAATAAAAAATAAAATTAAAAAAAAATAAGGAATTTAGTGACTCATCACTTACATATAACACCCGGTGGTCATCCCAAGTGCTCTGCTTCATGCCCCTCACCCATTTAGCCCATCCCCCACCCATCTCCCCTCCAGCAACCCTCACTTTGTTCTCTGTATTTAAGAGTTTTGTATGGTTTGCTTCCTTCTCTGTTTTTATCTTATTTTTCCTTCCCTTCCCCTATGTTCATCTGTTTTGTTCCTTAAATTCTACATATGAGTGAAATATGACATTTCTCTTTCTCTGACTGACTTATTTCACTTAGCATAATGCATTCTAGTTCCAACCACATTGTTGCAAATGGCAAGATTTCATTCTTTTTGGTCAAAACATATCCCTTTCTTAAATCAAGATGTCACATTTAATTAAGTTGCCCCCAAATTCTGGGACTTGATCTCATTCTTGAGAAAAATAAAAAAAAAATTTTTTTTCTCTTAAGTAGGCTCCACACCCAGCATGGAGCCCATTGTGGGGCTTGAACTCACAACCCTGAATTCATGACCTGAGCTGAGATCAAGAATTGGACACTCAACTGACTGAGCCACCCAAGCACCCCTGAAAATTTTTATAAACAAGAATTTATATAGGGATTTACCACTTTATGAGTACTTTGCATAAACACACACATTAATCTTTTCAAACCTTATATAGGGGCGCCTAAGTGGCTCAGTCGGTTAAGCGTCCGACTTCAGCTCAGGTCATGATCTCTCGGTCTGTGAGTTCAAGCCCCGTGTCAGGCTCTGTGCTAACAGCTCAGAGCCTGGAGCCTGTTTCGGATTCTGTGTCTCCCTCTCTCTCTGACCCTCCCCCATTCATGCTCTGTCTCTCTCTGTCTCAAAAATAAATAAACGTTAAAAAAAAATTAAAAAAAAACCCTTATATAGAACACATGATTACTTCCATTTTTCAAGGAGGAAAGCGAGAGAGAGAGAGACCCATGGTCTTGTCCAAGTTCACCCAATCTGTAAGGAAAGGAGCTGGAACTGGGGCCCAGGGTCCTGATAACAGGAACAACAGAAACGGGAGAACAAAGCCCTCACTTACACCTCTCAGAGAGCCAGTCACTCATAAAAAGGGGGATAATTCTGTTCTACATGGTTTGAGGTAATATATGTAAGATTCTTAGCGCTGTGCCAGCACAGAGTAAATCATCAAAACCTTCCTTCAACCACTGCAGTGCTTTATTTAAGTAATAGAACAAGAGGTTCCAATTCAACTGATATTTCTTGATATCTCAAGTTGATATTCAACTTCATATTTCTTGCCATATAAACTAAGAAGGGGGGGGAAGCACTGGAGAAATGAAGGAAGCATAGGAAACAACCTTTGTCTTAACGATGCCTATGGTCTTACCGGTGACAAGGTTTAAGTAGACCCACACACCTTTCCTAGGATAACAGTTTATTGTTGTCAGTATTCAGCTGATTTTTCCGTGCTGAACCTCACTGTAAAATTAAAAGGCAGATGAATTGTTTATCCACTTTTATGCACAGTGGTTTTAAATGACAAATGACAAAATTTTTCTGCAAGAACTAAATTTTTTTTTTCAGAATATTTGATGCCATTTTAGATAATATCATGCAACTTTTATACTATCATCCATCCTCCCCCTTGAGTTCTTGGATACATATCTAGTCCTCTAATCATTCTAAATTAGTGCTATTTCGGGCATCCGTGACGTCAAAATGGTGTTGTCACATGTTCTCGTCATTATCTAATGTTTTATTGTATTGACATACATGACGCCCACTTTGGCTCCTGGCAATTTGCAGATCAGAAAAATACTAACAGAGTAATGCTGTCCTGCATTGAAAATTATCAGATAAGGGGCGCCTGGGTGGCGCAGTCGGTTAAGCGTCCGACTTCAGCCAGGTCATGATCTTGCGGTCCGTGAGTTCGAGCCCCGCATCGGGCTCTGGCCTGATGGCTCAGAGCCTGGAGCCTGTTTCCGATTCTGTGTCTCCCTCTCTCTCTGCCCCTCGCCCGTTCATGCTCTGTCTCTCTCTGTCCCAAAAATAAATAAACATTGAAAAAAAAAAAAAAAGAAAATTATCAGATAAGAAACAACAGAATTGTTCTTTACAGTTTATTTTTTGTCTCCGAAGTTTGAAAATAAGGGGATGTGATTCACATCTCAAAGGGAAAAGCCCTGACTTCCTTCTCTTTTGCGGGTGAGCCCACAAATGTCCTTACTCACCGGGAAGCTGGGATGTGTGTAGCAATACCTCCAGCTGCCACCACTTGCAGACAAGGCTGGCAGAAGCTCTTAGATGTTGCCACTCTGAGAAGCAGACAATAAAGGCCAGAATAACAAAGCAAGAGTGACAAGGATAATAAACCAAGATCAAGAGGGTTTGGGTCCACCTTGAGCTGTTTACACAGGTTGAAAGAGAGGCATTTCTTTGGAACCCTGCTTCCTCTTCCAGTAACTGACAAGAAAGAGAGCACTTCCAAAATATTTGGCACTCCTGGGCTTAGGTAAGTAAGTTGCAGTGTTTAACTTTTCTCCGGGTCACTGTGGGCTTATAGTATAGGTGCAGGATTGGAAAAAGAGCAGGAGACAAAGGGATGACAAAGAGTAATGAAAAAGGGTCTAGTGTATAAACAACCACACTTAGTCAAACCTGTCTCCAACGTGTGCAGGAGATGAGAAAGCAAACAACGAACCAAGATTACCTACGAGGGAAATGATGAAACGAGTCTATTTTAAGAAAAGACTAACCATTCCTCCATATGTAGAATGAACATAGTTAGGAACAAAATCCCACCATGAAAAAATACCAATAAAACAGAAGTTCAGATCTCCTTACCAGATCCCTGCTTTCCTGGGTTTTAACCGGGATTTTCCTTTTTCCTCGGTCTTTACATAGGGATTCAGCATGGACCCACATGGCAATAGGAAATACACCAGTTCATAGACACTGATTCATAGAGAAGAATGTTTAAGACACATAAATGCTCCTCACCCAAAGAAAAGAGAAATGGCATTGATGTCAGAGCCACAGGTGCTGATGGGTTTTGATTTACTTGAGCAGATTGGATGAAAAGGAAAGAAAGGAGGACTGGGTACCGGATATTAGTGCCTGTCACAGTGAAAACAACCTCCTCACGGACATAGGTGTGCTGGTGTAAGATATTTAGAGGACCAGGAAGTTTTCATATAGTTAATGGTTTGGGACATTGCTGTTGCAGACAGCTGGCCTAAGCATGTGCCCTCTATGGGCAGTGGCTCCAGCAAGTACTATATCTCTCTGTCTCTCTCTGTCTCTCTCTGTCTCTCTCTCTCATACACACACACACACACACACACACACACACGTACACACCAAACTTTAACACCAAACACCCCTGATAAGATGTGGTGGCCTTGGAACAATGATGGATTACAGGCAGCTACAAAGCAATTATAGCCCATTAATATCGACACATCATATTTAGAAATGACAATAAAGAGTAAGAAAATCAGCTGAGTCATGCAACCAATACAAGAGATGATGTTCTTTGATACAAAGATCATCAACATTTTGGCGGTGAAAACAAATCTGTGAAGAGGTTGAAGAGGAAATACAGCATGGGGGTGTGAAGATGAGAATTTAGGCTGATTAGGGTGGTTAGGGCCAGGCCCCCCACCATGGTGACAGCTTGTTAACCCAACAAGGGGAAACTCGGGCCCTGAGAAGTAACTTCCACCAGGCATTCCCATCTGGGGAGACACAGGCAAAGAAAACGCAGCTCCCTTTCCCCCTATAACAGACGGGATGATTGTCTTGAATTCCCACCCCACTGACAGGTGGATGAATTAGGGTGCTAGGACTGTCATAACAAACACTGCAGACTGGGGGGTTGAACAACGGAAATTTATTTTCTCACAGTTTTGGAGGCTAGAAATCAAAAATCACGGTGATGGCAGGATTGGTTCTTTATGAGGGCCATGAGAGATGGATCTTGGCTTTCCCTGGCTTGTAGATGGCTGTCTTCTCCGTGTCTTCATGTCGCTTTACCTCTGTATGTGTCTGTGTCCAAATTTCCTCTTTGTACAAGAACACCCATCACACTGGATTAGGGCCCACCCCAGTGACCTCATTTTAACTCCATTACCTCTTTAAAGACCCTTTGTCCAAATAACATTACATTCTGAGGCACTGGGTGTTGGGACTTCAACATACGAATTTGAGGGGGGCACACAATTCACTTGTAACAGTGGAGAAAACTCAAAAGTTGTCCAGCCTATTCTCTGTTTCCAATTCCCTCCCCCCCATTTGCCTTCAGGATAAATGGCTTCTGAATGTTTCAGGAGTTGGGGCCTTATACTTTTATAGCAATGAAGAGAGATGGGACCTTGGCTTTGACTTCTCTTCCTACGTCCACTCCTCTGCCATTTTCCCCCCATTTATTTATGAAGAAACCAGGTCATTTATCC
Organism: Lynx rufus; assembly: GCF_022079265.1. NCBI lineage: Eukaryota > Metazoa > Chordata > Mammalia > Carnivora > Felidae > Lynx > Lynx rufus. The sequence goes on from NW_025814897.1 coordinate 58,808,450, forward strand.
TGTATAAGTTCTCAGATTCTGAATCTAGCTAATTGTCCGTGCTGTCATTTAACATGTTCCTACGTACGCTATTTCCTGAAAAGTAGTAGTTAAATCCAGAGGCTTGATCACATTCAGGCTTGATTTTTTGGTAAGAATTCATAGGTGGTGGTACATACTTCCTTTTGTACCACATCAGCAAGACATCACGCCTAGTTCTGTCTCTTTTTGTGATGTTATATTGGTCAGTGCATCCAGGTCTCAGGAGACTGTCGTATTTACCAGCAGTCTTTGACAATCACTGCTTAGAACAGTTCTATAGAAATATAATGTGGGGCACCTGGGTGGCTCCGTCGGTTAAGCGTCCGACTTCAGCTCAGGTCATGATCTCACAGTCTGTGAGTTTGAGCCCCCTGTCAGGCTCTGTGCTGACAGCTCAGAGCCCGGAGCCTGCTTCGGATTCTGTGTCTCCCTCTCCCTCTGCTCATGCTCTGTCTCTCTCTGTCTCAAAAATAAATAAAAACATTAAAAAAAAAAAAGAAATACAATGCAAGCTATAGGTATAATTTAAAATATTCAAGGAGGGGCACCTGGGTGACTCAGTCAGTTAAGTGTCCAACTATGGCTCAGGTTATGATTTCATGGTTCATGAGTTTGAGCCCCGCATCAGACTCTGCACTGACAGTACGAAGCCTGGTTGGGATTCTCTCTCTCTCCCTCTCTCGCTGCCTCTCCCCCACTCTATCTCAAAATAAATAAAACTTTAAAAAGTAACAAAATATTCAAGGAACCACATTAGAAAAGTAATCAGAAATTAATGAAATTAATTTTTGTAATACATTTTATTTAACTCATTACATCCAAAATATTACCATTTCAATATGTTACCATTATAAAAAATTGATGAGATATTTTACAACCTTCTTTTTTTTTTACTCAAGTCTTTGCAATCCAGTGTGTATTTTATGCCTCAATGCAATTCAGACAAATCATATTTCAAGTGCTCAATAGCAACTTGTGGTGTAACTACAAATACTGTTTAAGATTTCTTTGTAATTTTCTTTGTCTTTAGCAGATGCCCCTCTGAAGGGTGTACAGTGAGACAATGATTAATTCTAGGAAAAACAAAAAGTTATGCAGGAAAGAAAATGTAATCATAGAACGCTGTGTTACTACAAACAATACTTTCAAGGCCGTAAAAATGGAAGCACTGAATATTGTTTTATCCAGAAAATTGCAACAGGAGGATGAGGGAAGAAAACTAAATCCCCATCTTTCACAGAGCAAATCAATAATGTCTCAAATGGAAGTAACCAGTGTTTAAACAGTTTGAATTTGTTTCTGCCAGGAAACAGTTTTCTTTCTCTCCCATCGAGTTTACATTTCCATAGTATAAATTTTTCATGGTGAATTGTGCACTTTATTCTTTTTTTTTTTTTCCAACGTTTATTTATTTTTAAGACAGAGAGAGACAGAGCATGAACGGGGGAGGGGCAGAGAGAGAGGGAGACACAGAATCGGAAACAGGCTCCAGGCTCTGAGCCATCAGCCCAGAGCCTGATGCGGGGCTCGAACTCCCGGACCGCGAGATCGTGACCTGGCTGAAGTCGGACGCTTAACCGACTGCGCCACCCAGGCGCCCCATTCTTTTGAAGTTTTTATATAAATTCCAGTTAGTTAACATCCAGTGCAATATTAGTTTCAGGTGTAGAATTTAGTGATTCAACACTTCCATACACACCTGGTGCTCATCTCAGCAAGTGCCCTCCTTAATCCCCATCGCCTATTTTACCCCCTCCCCAACCTCCCCTCTGGTGATCGTCAGTTTGTTTTCTATAGTTAAGAGTCTGTACCTTGGTTTCTCTCTCTCTCTCTTTTTTCCCCTCTGTTTATTTGTTTTGTTTCTTAAATTCCACGTACGAGTGAAATCATATGCTATTTGTCTTTCTTTGACTTATTTCACTTAGCATAATACTCTTTAGCTCCATCCATGTCATTGCAAAAGGCAAGATTTCATTCTTTTTTATGGCCGAGTAATATTCCACATCTTTCTTATCCATTCACCAATTGCTGGACACTTGGGCTGTTTCCATAGTTTGGCTACTGTAGATAATGCTGCTATAAACATCAGGGTGCAGGTATCCCTTTGAATTAGTGGTTTTTTTTAATTTTTTAATGTTTATTTATTATTATTGAGAGACAGAGCATGAGCATGGGAGGGGAAGAGACAGGGGGAGACACAGAATCCAAAGCAGGCTCCAGGCTCTGGGCTGTTAGCACAGAGCCCCACGCGGGGCTCAAACTCACAAATCTCGAGATCATGACCTGAGCTGAAGTTGAACGCTTAACTGACTGAGCCACCCAGATGCCCCTGAATTAGTGTTTTTGTATTCTTTAGGTAAATACCTAGCAGTGTGATTGCTGGATTATAGGGTAGTTCTATTTTTAACTTTTTGAGGGGCCTCCCTACTGTTTCCCAGAATGGTTGTACCAGGGTGCATTCACACCAACAGTGCAAGAGGGTTCCTTTCCACACAAGATATGAATTTCACACTTACTTCTCTCCTCCCCTCCCTGCATCCCACCCCTTCTGACTCCAGCTTCTCTGTGGGGAGGAACTAGGGGGAAATTGAAAAGTGGTGTTTTTTTTTTTTACTTAAGTGAGGTTGTGATTTAAATGCTCTTTAAATCCCTCTTCCCTAAAAACCCCAGCTTGGACCATGTCTTATGTTAGAGGCAGGCCCTCCATTGAGGGATCCTTCACCACACGTGTGAGAGTTTTCTGCCCAGGGAGAGGAGGCCGAGGGCAGGGATGGTGATCAGCAAGGCTTCCTGAGGAGGGGATTTTGAAGTGAGCCTTGAAGGAGGAGGAGACAGTTAGCAGGTGAGCCATGCAGGGGCAAGGATACTGCAGACAGAGGGGCAGCACGGATGAAGACAAGATGCCTGGCCTGGGCTCTGCAGTGAAAGGAGGGCCTGTGGTTACTCCTCAGAGAAGCCACGCAGTTGCTCGGACTTTTCTGGCAGCCGAAAGCCTAGGGCCATTTCCTAATCTATTTAATAATAGGCAAATACTCTGGCATCTGCTCAGTTCGTGGTCTTGGAACAAATGGACCCAATTAAAAGGTCATCATAGGGGAATTGAGGGGAAGAGGAAAAAGCCATTGATCAAATTAACGCCCAGCAGCCTGGGGCTGGTTTGTGACTTGCTGCAACAGAATCCTTCTTCCCATCCTGCCCTCTCCTCCCCCCAGACACCGCCCTAGCCCCAGGGACCTTCCTGCCACCTCTACCCCCATCCTCTGCTCTACTCAGTGACCTGTGGGTGTGTGCCACCTGGCTAGACCTCCTCTGGATTGCAGTTTCACTGCCTGTCAAACCTGGCAGGAAAAAACTGTCAGGAATCGTATTGGCTCTTCCTTCAAAATACACCTGGCATTGGTCCATTTCTCGCCACCTCCATTGCTACCACCTGATCCCAATCCCTATGCTCTGTCTCCTGGCTTCCTGAATTAGCTCCTTCCTGTTCTTGCGGTCCTATCCTTGCCCCCACTATGGTTTATTCACAACACAGCAGCCAGATCCCTCTAAAATATGTCAGATTGTGTCTCTGTTGTGGCTTCCCACCTCATTCCATGTCCTACCAGATTCCCCCCATCTCTGGCCCCAACTCCTCCTGCCTCCACCCCAGCCACGGACTCCTTACACGGGCAGTGGGACCATGTGTTTACGGTCCCCTCTATCTGGAAACCTCTCCCCCCAGAGAGTCCCTTAGCTAACTCCCACCCCTCCTTCAAGCTTGTTCAAATGCCCTCTCTTGGGCCCCTCTTGAGTCTTCACCTGACCACTCTATTTAAAATCACATCCCTCCCACCCCTTCCCCCTCTACCAGCCTGCCCTCTCAATCCCTCTTCCTGCTCTGCTGTTTTCCCCACAGCACTCATCACCTTCTAACACACCATGGAATTTACATTTCATTATGTCTGTTACTTTTTGTCTCTCATCACCCCCTAGATGTAAAACAAGGGAAGGGTCTTTGTTTTTTATTCACTGAGGATTTCCAAGTACGTACAACAACAGTACCTGGAATATAGTAGGCTCTTGGTAAATATTTGTTGGATAAATGGATGAATCAATAATAATGTTCTTGCCTCAAAGAGCCATTGTGAAACTTACATGAAATAATTAATTTGACTTGTTTTGAAAAGGAAAGGAATTACCTGTAATGAGTACCCACTAGTACTAGACATTTTGCAAAACAGTCTACACAATTTATCTCACTTATACCTCACTGTGGACCTCAGTCATTCATTTATTTTATTCATTATTTCAGGTAAATGTTGTGTACCTACTATGTGCCAGGCACTATTCTCAGCATGGGAGATAAATTAGTGACCAAAACAGACAAAGACCTCTGTCTTTTCCTACTATGATGAAAGCTCCCAGAGGACCAGCTGAGCTGGGTTATACCTCCCAGGGGGATGGAGTCTAGTCTTAGAGGCTACCATGCGAGGAGGCAAGGATTTCTAGGGGCATCCAGAGGTCAGAGTCTCTGGTGGAGTGGAGGCATTGGAATGGGGCAGGGCAGGGGGCTGGGGGCACCAGCTTGGAGAAGGGCCAACTCAGAGTCTTGGTCATACCCTTCCAATGGCTGCCCTGGGTGGAGGGCAAATATGCTGTGTGCCCCTTAGGCCAAGCTGGGAGACAGGGCTCCTGTGAGGAGGACTCTCCCAAAGGGGAAGGGGATGCCTAGGAAAGAGTGAACTCCCTGTCCCTGGAGGTGGGAGAGAGAGTGCAAATGATGTCAGGGTGTTAGGGAGGTGCAGAGGGGACTCTTGGAGGGGCAGATGCAGATCTTTTCAGAGGTTCCACCCTTAGAGAGGAGAGAAGATTCTGGCTTCCCTTCACAAGAGCTCCCAGACTGGAAGGAGGGGCTGGTCCTCAGGGCCTGGAGTCCAGCCCCAGATCTGCATGCCCCTTAAGAGAGCCTCTAGCCCCTCTCCCAAACACTCAGTTGTATCCTCAGACCCAGAGCTTGGGGGTCTTCCTGACAGCCAGTGAAGGTGGGGAACCCCACCTGGGGCCTTGAAGGTAAGCAGGAGGTCAAAGGGACACTCAAGGCCAGAGGACATCATAGCACTACCCTCAAGTGCCCCCCCCCCATCCTGGTAGAACCAGAGCGGGCCAAGTCAGCATCCCTGAAGAAGGAGCAGCTGTGTCTGCCCCTCAGTCTTGCCTTTACAAAAGCCAACAGCTGGACACAGTGAGCTTCCTCAGAGGGAATAAAACACCCACGGTCAGGCACTTTGTCCTGGTGCCAGGGTGCACCATGATGGGTCAGCTAGGGGCTGTAGGGCTGTAGATGGGACAGTCCCTGAGAGCCTATGGGAGTGAATAGGCTGGAATGGAGAGCTGAAATGTCACCTGCTCTCACTCTTTCACCCAGGAACCTCTGGTCAGTGCTGGTCAGCCTGCGCCACCAGAAACACGCCTGTAGCCAAAAAGGATGGGCTTATTATTTGCTGCAGCAAAGGCTTCACACTGGGGGATCCCTGGGGTGTCTCCAAAGGGGGCAGTTAAAGAAGAGTGCTCATGGGATTGTGGGGGACTGGAGTTCAAAGGATAGTTCTGTGGCAGAGATTGAATTTGCAGAGCAGGGAGTTACTGGAACAGTCAGCAATCCTGTGCTGAGAATACAGGAGTCCTCAAGGAGTGTTACTATTAGATCAATTTGTCTGTGGTTTTCTCTTGGAACTTGTGAGTCTCAGTCCATAGGTGTTTATAAGTGTGAGCTTAGATAGGATGAGATAAACATCACGGATTGAACAAGCACTATTACCTGTTTTGCAAGTCAGGGTGTTTTGTAAACTGTGTTCCCTGTTTAAATTCTCAGTCCTACCCCCCACCTTGCACTCTCCAACATCCTGGCTGCCAGCAGGATCATTTTCTTCTCCACAGGTGAAGGTCCCGACCTCAGCCCCCATTCCTGCCTCTGCAGCCAGCTCTGGCCACCAGGGGGCAGCAGAGCAGCATCCACAAACTGGGGACCTACAGAATCCTAAGCACAGCGGCGGGGAAGGGAGGTGAGCCAGTGCTCAAGAATGAAGGAATGAGTCTGTTGCTCTGTCCTGCCCCATTTGCTTCTCTCTGTTAGCAGGAATTCTGGGAACAGGGAGCAAAAGGAGGAGGAAAATGGGGAATATGGAGGGAGGGGAGCTGAGGAAAGAAAGAAGAATGGGGAATGAGGGAAGTGAAGGGGTTCAGAGAGCTAGCAGCTGGATCCTCTCCCCACTCCCCATCTCTTCGGGCCATCCCCAAGCCTGTATACGTCCATTAGTTTGACCTCCTGGTAGCCCCTCCTCCTCCCTCTGCTTCCTCCGGAGTGGCCACCAACCCAAAGCCCTTCTGTCTCCAGGTATCTTCTTGGTGTCTATGGGTACTGCCCTTCCCACCTCAGCCCTACCTCAAACACAGATGCGACAACTCAACACAGGCATAAACACACATACATACACATTAGCACAGGCTGTGTGGTGACCCATGCAATAGGCTTTGACTTTCCTCCCCCACATTTTGCAATTGCTTTGGTCACAAAGGCTGGTCTAACAGTTAATCCCACAATGAGGTGGGACTTTTCATGTGGCTGCTGATTTGGAATTTGGCTCTAGGACATAAATCTAAGGATACAGAGGGGTAAAATGCCTGACTTTCGAAAGAAACCTGAAAACAATTGGGGTCAGACATCTTCTCAGAGTTTATTAACCCAACCCTCTACCCACCCCCCTCCATGCTGATTCTATAAGCTGAACACTGGGCTCTGTGAACTTGAAAACATTTCTGCTGTTGTGAGTTCTCCACCAAGCCAGGTGAGGGGTGCCTTAGGAAAGTCACTCAAGGAAACTAGGGTATGAGTTACAGTCTCGGCAGGAAAGATGGGGCACACTCAGAGTGGGCGAATGAAGAGACTCTTTTACAAAGGTGTGTGGGCTGGTGTTTGGAGGGCTCCATGCGCAGGGGCACTGATGGCCAGAGAAGCCAGGATGGCAAGAAAGAACTGTGGCAGTCCTGGGGAGGATATACTGGTCCCTTTCCTCCCTACCTTGCCCAACACCTGGAGGAGAGAGGGACCCAAAGGAGGGGTGAGGAGGGTCCTCCCAGCACTGGGGAAGAAGAGGAGTGAGCATTAATTTAAGTAGGGATTAGAAACTTAAGCTGGAATGAACTTTGTTACTCAAAAGTGACTCAAAGTTTTGGAGTTTGCCAAAAATGCAGTTTATGGATGGGAAAGGGAAATTAGACATCATTGAGTAGGCAGTACTGATAGGAGGAAAATAAAATAGTTGTGTGTTTGTGCCTCACTATTCAGTACTCTGGAAAAAGAAATATTATCAGTTCCATTTTACAGATGAAGAAATTGAATTTGTGGTCACAGAGCTGGTGAAGGCCAAGCTGTGCCAGAACCCTCCTCCGGCCTCAGCTTCCCTGTGTCCCCCAATCTTCTTCTTTCCCCAGAGCTGCAACTTGGTAACCTGAGTTCAGGGCAAGCTAAAGCCACATTTGGTAAAAATAGGACTGAATAGGGAGCTCCAAGGTGCACCCCCTCTCACCCATGTCACCCAGGCCTCTTTGCAGCATGTCCACCTGTGACCTTCCAAGGTGAGCTCTCAGATGGGGCAGACCAGTGCTAATGAGGGCAGCAGAGGCAGCAGAAGCAGACAGAAAGCCTTGGCCTCACATCTAGTCTCCATGCTGACTGCTGTGTGACCTAGTGAAAGGCATAGCTCTCTCTCTCTCGGTCTCTCATCTCTCATCTGCTAATAAATAATCCCTGGGGTCCCTGCCGGGAGGGAAAACTGATTCCAACTGGTCATGTCTACCAGGGGACTCAACAGGAGTTAACAGCCCCAGGAAGCCATGTCAATGCAGGGAGGTGAGGAACAGGAGGCAGAGGCCCAGAAGGTAGGAGCAGGGAAGGTATTTTTGGGCAGACGGATCCCCTGGTCACTGCTAGACAATGGTCCGGGGCAGCCATTGTGCTGAGAGTGGAAAATCCTTTTCTGATTCCATCTCCAAGGTCTGAAAATAGTCCAGGGTAAGCCCTTGGGGACTGAGTTTGGGGCCCATGAGTGACTGGCCCAGCCTGGCCCATTGTTCCTGGCTGGGACAGGACTGAGTCTGGACACCTGGCTGAGCTGGAGCCAAGACAGAGGCAAGCTCAGGAAGCCTGTACTGGAGGAAGAGTGGCTGGGTGGAGCCAAGCCCCACGGCAGATGGGGAAACTGAGGCCCAGAGAGGAGAAGGGATGTATACCAAGTCACATGGCACATAGGGCAGAGGAGGATGAGAAGTTGGCTTCTGGGGCTCGTTTCCCCCCTCTCCACATCCCACCAGCACACACCCCTTGGAAAGGCAAACACATCTCTCAGCCTACTGCTTAGTTACTCCTGGTCAGACTCCACCGTCCACCTCACAGGAGGCAGGGACATCAGACATTGGACCAGCTCCACTCCAAGCCACTGCAGGGTGCCAAGGGAGGTGCTGTACCTCTCTAGTCACTTGATGCCAGGGGAGTCTTGCTGCCCCAACTCTAGTCCTCAGAACAGAGAGCCCAGGGGCCTTGGGGGAATGCCTGGGGGAGCAGCTGTTCGTTGTGCCTTTGCTGAAGATCTAGGTAGCTAGTGCCCTGAGACAGAGAGAACTGGAACATGGGAGGTAAGGGCTTCAGAGAGTGACCCAGAGAGGGCAGGCAGGTGGCCTCTGGTCACACAGCAAAAGTTGCCTATTCATTGCCTGTTCTGGCCTAGCTCCCAGTCAGTCCTGCCACCTTGGGTCTCCAGGCTCTTGGTTGAACCAAGAAGCTGCAGCACCCCATGACAGTCACCACCAGTTAGGCAGAAACGGCTAAGCCTGGTGCCATGGGTGAGCTGGAGCTCTCTAGTCCATAGAAGCTGGCTCTAGAAGCTTTACAGCAAGGGCATCCTGCCCCGTCCCTCCCCCTCCCCCTTTTCCCTGCTGCCCTCTCCCAGCCTGGCAGAGGGATAAGGTTCTGTAAACACACACAGGCCCGTGGGCCTGAAGGCCAACGAGCTCCAAGCAGGGCAGAGGGGGGTCCCACACCTTATCCCAGGATAGACCTGCTTTCCTCTTCCCACATCCTGGTGAAGCCTTGGCCATAGGAGGCCCACTGTTGCTCACTGGCTGGACATTCCTTTCCTTCAAATAATTTATCCTGGTATGGTTATATATTAAATTATGTCAACTCCATGAGGGCAGGGTCCGGCCGGTTTGCCTCTGTATCACCTTGGCACAGTGCCTGGCATGTAAATGCTCACCGTGTGCCAGGTACTGTTCTAAGTGTTCATGTATATTGACCCAGTGCCCCACGTGGCAGGTAGTATCTCTTTTCGGAAATGAGAAAACTGAGGCCTTGCAAGATTAAGTACTTTGAGCAAAGTGCCACAGTTGGAGGAAGAGGAAACAACACTCAAACAGAGGTGGCATGGGCATCGAATCTGTGCTCTTAACCCCTTCCTTGCTGTATTGTCTCTCTCCCTTGAATCACATGAAGGGTTACTTACAGACCCTCCCACTCTACAGGGGTTACAAGTGGTATGGGATACTGGAAAAGGAACGAATCTGGGCATCTGAGGGACCTGGACTCAATCTTGACTCATTCACTTGCTGCCTATATAACCCATAGCAAGGCCTCCCTTCTCGGAGCCTGTCCCCTTATCTGCTAAATGGGGATAAATAATGTCTATTTCACACAGTTGTGGCAAGGAATAAATAATAGATATGAGAGGGTCTGGCACAGTGCCTGGGACATGGGTTAGTACAGGAGTTCCCATCCTCATGTGCTAGAACAGAGCAGCCCAAACCTGCCGTGACAAGAGTGGTGGCAGAGGGGTAGCTCTGGTGGCCTAACTTCTCCTGGGCCCTGAGACACCAGCCACCCAGGGCAGAGACCCGCTGTGTGCCAGGGCCCCTGCCCTAGATGCACTGAGCTCATTGAGAATAGTTGCTGCAGGCAGGACAGCAGGCCTTTGCTCTTCCCCCCACCTATTGCTATTGCCCCCCACTTCTGTCCTATGTCCCTGGCCTCAGTGCCACAGCTCCATCCACCAGTTCCATCCACCAGGGTGGGAAGGGCTGGGGGACTGTGGGTGATGGCAGGAATCCCACAAAGGCACCGACCTGTACTAAAGGGAACAGGCCAGCAGGGCAGCCTGAGCCCCTGGCACACATCCAGGCGCCACACTGACCTGCTGAGTGACCTTGGGCAAGGCCCCGCCCCTCTCAACTCTACAGCTGGGCTGGATAATCCCTGGGGTCCCTGTCAGGTGGCTGTGCCCTTTCACAGTGGCCTTCAAGAGTCAACAGCCCCAGGAAGTGATGTCAGGGTGAGGAGGTGGGGTGGTTGGGAGGTGGCAGGCAGGCCCAGAGAGTAAGAGGAGATATTTTGAGAGTGGGCAGGTCCCCCCACGTCACTACTGGACAATGGTCTGGGGCTGGGAGTGGAAAATCCTGTTCTTACGTGGGCTGAAAATAGCACAAGGCGGGAGGGCCAGGAACCTCACCCACTAGGTGAAGGCCTAGCAGCAGGGCCAGACATCCACGTTGAGGGGTCAGGCAATCTGACTGGGGTCCAGGGGCAAGACCCTGGCCTGTCCCCGGTTCCCTTAGGGTCTCCATTCCCCACCCCACCAGTGTCTGCCACTGGATTAGAAGGTGAATATGGCCCTCCTTTCCCCTGGGTCCTATGTCCTTGGAAATGTATGGGCAGCTGATTCAAGGAAGGCTTCCTGGTGCTATGCCGTAGTGTTGGTTCCATGTGCTGCAGGGCCCTGGGTTCTCAGGGTCTCCAGGGAAGCTGCTGGTAGGGTAGGTAGGCAGGACACAAAAGGAATGGGGACTAAGGGAACTTGGGCCTGTGGTGGCCACTGCCCTACCCCCAACCACAGATGCACACTCAGGAGCCCCCAAATCGTGATGTATAACCTCCTGCCTCTGGTCTAAGCAGGGCTGAGGGAATCAGAGCCCAGCATTTACACCTTTGGGTGTAATCTTACCTGGGTAGGGGCTTCCTATAAACTAGAATGGGGTTCAGCCTCAGCAGCAGCTGGTAGGAAGGAGATAGGCTTGGGACTGCAGGAAAGGTTGGCTCAAGGTCAGTCTGTAAGAAGTAGTCACAAAAAAGCTCATAGGGACTCTGGTTATATGAACAGAAATATAGAACCTAGAATGTGGGAGGTGAGCATTTCACATTACTTTGAACAGGACACCCACGTTGCACAATGCAGAGTAATTGGTTGGGTCATGGCTTGTGATGGGTCCCTGTTGCATGAAGGAGCTGTGTGGAACTAGATTCTAAATAGAGCAACCCCTGGGAGTGCCTCGTTCTGACAGAGTGGAAAGGGTGAAGAGGTCACAGGAGACAGGAAGACGTGGAGTGAAGGGAAGAATCTTCTCTCAGGCAGAGTGGGCCTATAGGGAAAGGGGGTCTCCCCGAGGGAGACGGAGTAGGTCTTTATGTTTGAGATTAAGAATGAGACCTGTCAGGGGCTCCTGGGTGGCTCAGTCGGTTGAGTGTCTGACTTGGGCTCAGGCCATGATCTGGTGGTTCGTGCGTTCGAGCTCCACATTGGGCTCATTGTTGTCAGCACGGAGCCTACTTTGGATCCTCTGTCCCTCTCTCTCTGCCCTTCCCCTGCTTGTGCTCTCTCAAAAATAAATAAAATATTTTAAAAAAATGAGACCTGTTAGCTTTGCCCCAAGGCTGAGCTGGTCCCTGTCCAGCTCAGCTCCACAAACCTCCACAGTGGTCCTGGCTGGACCTAGAATCTGTCCAGGTGAGAAAGATCTACCTCACCCTGAGCCAGTCTGAGCACCAACTATTATGCCATATAGCAGGATTTTCCCAGGAGGCAGAGGATGGGACAGGAAGAGAAGCGAATCTCTCCCATACTTAGCCCCAGTGCAAAGGAGACCTCAGGTAAAGGCAAGGAAGGAGCCCTGACTTGTTAGCCTGGTGACCCACTCCCAGCCTGATTCCTGCCTTGAGACTGAGCACCGGCTGCCCAGCCTGCTTCCACTTCCTGCATACCCTGCTTTCCTGCCCCCATGTCTTTGCCCAGGATGTACCCTGCACCTGGATGTTCTTCTCCGATAAACTGCTTTTCTCAGAAGCTACAGTTCAGGAGTGTGTCCCAGGAAGCCTCTCGCACATGCTGGTCCACACCTCCAATCATTCAGCATTATCCAGTGGTGCGATGGAGCATGTTGGACCTGCTTGCAAGAGCCAATTGTTAAATTTTCAGGAATTTTGCAAGGAGGCTGACATCACATTACTGGTCTGAAGTTGGCCAAGGCAGGAGTATCTGCACCATGGCAATTAGCAATGCTACAGATAAGGGGTTCCCCTCACCCCCTGGAAAGCCAGTTAGATGGTTTCACATTTACCAACACATGACTGTTCATAGCCATTAATCCCTAAACTGGGGGATCCCAAGGACAGGACCCCATCTGACTCCTATCTGCACTCAGCAGAGCCAGGCACCAAAGCCACTTGGCTCTAAAGTGAGGGATGACCTGGAAAGAGGTCTGGAAAGGGGATCCCTGATGTGAGACTACCACTGAGGCAGCTAGTGGGAAGGCAGGTGGCAGAAAAGTAGAGGTTGGAGAAAGAACTCCAGTGTGGATGGTAAGAGCTTCTTAGACTGTATCCTCATCCTCAAACCACACAATAGGGCACAACAGGCAACAACACCTTCGGTAGAAGTTGCAGCCTCAAACTGGCTCCCAGGCCCGGGAAGCCTCCAGATGAGTTTATGACATCAGCTCCCAGATGTTACAGTCACCTCTAGGGATGAGGATGCTCCTCAGAGGTGTGTCCACTGTGGCATCTAGACCTGCGCTTGACCGCTCCGTGGGAAGCTCCGGCTCAGCTCTGGTTCCTTACCAGGGTCCTCCGACCACCCTAAAACTCCACCCCTCCCAGGTAGCTCAGGCCCAGACTATGTGACCTTGGTAAGTCACTTTCTTCTCTGCGTCTGTTTCTCCATTTGACTCGATCAGGCTGGGTTCCAGCCTAGATACCTTGCTGGGCACAGACAGCTAATTATGTGGGAGTCAGGCCAGGGGCAGAATTGGCCCCTTACCCTTGCCTTTCACGAAGCCTTATTCCCCAACTCACACATACAAATGGTGACTGGGGTTGTAGGGACTGTTAAGATCTCTGGACTGCAGAGAACATTCTGCCAAATGACAGAGCGTTGAGGTCACGGCTCCCTTGACCATCAGGCATGAGTCACTAATGGGGCATATCTAGGGAGACTATCCCAATGGAGGAAATCCTAGTCCCCACAGCCTCCCCACTCCCCCCACCCCCAATATTAACTTGCACAGGCGCCAGGGGTTCAGGTCCTACAGCCGGATGTCCTTAGTGTTCTCACCACCAGCTGCCATGGACTCTGTCCGCCTAGAGTCCTCACTGCTGCTCGACACATCTTTTGTCCTCTTGAGGTCAGTCCTGTCCAACCTGTGCAGGCCCCGTCTGCGGCGAGCTGGGGTAGTAGCAGTGGGGTCTGTGGGTGGCTTGGCATCTCGGGCAAAGCGCACAAGCCTCTGCCCAGCCAGGAAGTAGAGCACGGGGTCAAGGCAACTGTTGGCACTGGCCAGCGGCCGGGTGATCTTGTAAGCCATGTTGATGGCATTGAGGGTGTGGCAGCTGAGGTCCAGGGAGCGGAAGGAGTAGTAGAGGGTGCGGGTGACATGGAAAGGCAGGAAGCAGAGGGCGAAGACAGCCAGCACCACGGCAATGGTGCGCACCGACTTGCGCTTGGCCCGCGGCAGGCCTCCCGAGGTCCCGTAGGCTGGTTTCAACAGCCGCCGAGCCATAAGCACGTAACAGACCAAGATGATGGCAAAGGGCACTGCGAAGAGCAGGCCCAGCATGACAGAGCTGTAGGCCACGAACTGGCTGAAGAGCTCGGGTGCTGAGGTGTCGTGGCAGGTAATGCGGCCGCCACGCGCGCTGGTGGTGACGAAGTAGAGCACGGGTGACTGGCAAGCCAGCACCAGCACCCACACGGCAGCTGCCACCCGGCGGGCATAGCGGGCCCGGCCCCAGCGCAGCGAGCGCAGCGGGCGCAGGACCCCCAGGCATCGGTGCACGCTGATGCACGTGAGGAAGAGGATGCTGCAGTAAAGGTTGGTGTAGAAGAGGAAGCGCACCAGCTTGCAGAGCACTATGCTGAAGGGCCAGTGGTCCCCGCGGGCGTAGTAATAGACCAGCAGCGGCAGGGAGGCTGCGTACAGCGCATCGGACACGGCCAGGTGGAACATGTACGTGGTGGACGCGTTCCAGGTCTTGAGGCGGCACAGGAAGATGTAGAGCGCCACGGCGTTGAGACACAGCCCGAGCACACACACCACACCGTAGGACACAGGCAGCAGCACGTACTTGAAGTCCTCATTGAAGCGGCACTTGTAGCCCAGCTCGTCCCCACCCCAGGTGTCATTGACGGTGCTGTTCCAGCGGCCCGGGCCTGTGGCCATTGCCCTGAAGGGAAGGGGTGGTGGGGAGAACAGCCACGAGGGTCACAACCAGGGCTCAGTGGGGAGGCCTGACACACCCACCTGACCGGGGCCATGAGGGACCCCAAGCACCCATAGATTCCCTTGGTTAAGGTCTGCCCCACCACAGTCAAGGCCTTTGCGGCCACCTGACCTGGCTTCCTCCCTGGACCCAGAGGGCCCAGAACCTCGGAACCCCGGAACTTCGAGGATGCATGAGGTCTAGGAGTATCGTGGCCACACACCTTTAAAACTTCACAACAGGGGCAGGCACACTACATCCTGAGGGCCAGATGCAGTCCACCAGTCCGTTTCTGTAAAAAAAAAAAAAAAAAGCTTGATTGGAACACAATTATACCCATCTTATTTATAAAGAGTTGAATAGTTGCAACAAAGACCGTATATTCCCCAAAGCCTAAAATAGTTACCCCTGGCTTTGTTTTTTGTGTTTTTTTTTTGTTTTTGTTTTTTTTTTTAAATGTTTATTTATTTCTGAGACAGAGAGAGACAGAACATGAGTGGGGGAGGGGAGAGAGAGAGGGAGACACAGAATCAGAAGCAGGCTCCAGGCTCCGAGCTGTCAGCACAGAGCCCGACGCGGGGCTTGAATTCATGGACCGTGAGATCATGACCTGAGCCAAAGTCGGTCGCTCAACCGACTGAGCCACCCAGGCGCCCCTGTTTTTTGTTTTTGTGTGATTGTTTAAGACTGGCAACCCTGCTCTAGAACATCAGGAGCACAGAGTTCTAGATGGAGGATCCTGAGCTCTAGCATCTCAGGATCGGGGGGGTCCCAGAGCAGTGTCGTCCCAGATTCACAGAAAGGGGGCTATCAGGCTGGCTGGCTCCACCTCACACCCAGCGCTCACTGGCCGGTGGGCAGCCTCTACCTTGCTGGAAGTATTAGAAAGCTCTTTCCTTTAGCTCATCTTTCTGCCCTCTGAGAGGTTCTCTGGCCTCATGCCTGGTATTTTGGTATTTGAGGGAGTATTTCCAAGGGTCTCCCCCTTTAGTTATTCATTAACCTCCCAGCAAATAGTTTTTAGGTACTCCTATATTCTGGCACTTTCGGCACTCGTAAACAGCAGCCCTGCTCCCCGGCCCATGAGGCTACCAGATGGGACAGTGACCCTTCTGAAGATGCCAGGGAAGTCTGGGGCAGAGGTGAGAATGGGAGCAGAGAGGGACTTCTTTTGTGGGGAAATTCAGCTTCCCTCATACCTACCCAGCTTCTCTTCACACACCACCACTATCTTGATGGTCTCTTGCCTTATTCCTAGTGGGCATATGTACCCATGGGGCTTGAGTGCCCACAGAGTGAGTACCTGGAGCACAGATTGTCCATCTTCGTCATCTCCTTGTCCCCACCAATGTGACCAGTAAGAGCTCTCTCTCAGCGGGGAGCAGGGGACAGAGAGCCCAGGCTGGAGGGCAAAGATGTGGCCAAAGTTCCCAGCGTCAGGCTGGAAATCGTAGCAGGTAGGCAGGTTTGGGACAAACATGAAGAATAACTTTCTAACAGTGGGAAGGGGCTGGGGAGCTGCTATTTTTTCAAACCCCACTACCATGGATGCTTTAAAGTGTTACCTCATTTCATCTTTACAACATGTTTCTGGGAACCAGGTTATCATGCCCAGTTTTCCAATAAAGAGGCTGAGATCATTCAAGTAATTTGGCTAAGGTCATATGGTTAGGGATGGCTACAACTCATCCGGGTGCATCCCACAGTGGAAGGGGCTGTAGGAAGGAGGTAGTGAACTCCTTGTTCTGGGGGCATGCCAGCGTCTCTTCCAGCAGAGTCTGCAGAAAGGCTTGTGTCCTGTGTGTGGGTGTGTCTGGGAGGACAGAGGGGGCAGATGACATGTGAGTCCTCCCCATCCTAGGTATCTGGGGTGGTACAATTCCCTTCATCTTGGAACCGAGGTCCTGAGAGGCTGGGGCTTGGAGATTCTAGAGGGCCAGTGACATCCACTCCCTTAGACCATGAGCTTCCTGCCCAGCCTGGCCTCCCACTAGTAGTTCAGGGCCCCTGAGGTTGACATTAGGGGGCCGAGAGACACATAGGTCTCTCAGTTTCCCTTCTCTCCCCAAACCCTTTTCCCGCACCCCAGAATCTTCCCTGTCTCCTGGTGTCAGCAGAAGTGCAACCAAGAGCATGCACCTGCCTCTCACAGACACAGGTTCCTCCCCAAGGAACCAGGGCTGGTCCAGGGTGAGCAGGCAGGGAGGCTGTGTGGTGCCAAGTTGAGCAGGGGCAGCTCCCCCTGCCATGGGGAACTCTGGCAGGGCCAAGCTCCTAGGACCCCTCTTGCCCCGAGCCAGGACTGAGGACCCGACACTCAAGCGTCTCCTGCATCCCACCCCTTCTCCATGCAGCCCCGCGTTGCCTCCACCCTTGCTGCCAGAGCCACTGCATCCGCCTCCCTGCCTCTAGCCTCAGTTCCCCCAATCCAGGGGGCCTTCTTGAAGACAAAGTCATTCCCTTGTTCGAAACCCTCTGTGACTCCTGCCTATTCTCAGGAGAAAACCCCACTCCTCCTCAGTCTGGTATGGGATGGTTTCATAACCCAGCCTCTGTCAGCCTCACCAGCCCCATCCTCTGTGACCTGCAGTTTCCTGAATGCACCCAACACTCTCCCTCCCAGCCCTAGTTCATAGTGCTCCTTCAACCTGGAATCCATTCACACCCCTCGTCTCCACCTGTTGGAATTACAACTTTTTAATCCTTCAGTGCAACAAACTCCAGCGATTAAGAACCTGGCCTCTGGAGCCAGACCACCTTTGTTTCCTCATCTGTAAAATGAGGCGATTAATAGAACCTACATTATACAACTGCTGTGATGATTGAGTAATTTGTGTGAAATGTTTGGAGCAGTGCCTGGCACATAGTAGGTACGTTGTGGTGGTATAAGGCTCAGCCCAGATGTGGCCTTTTCCTGAAATCTACAGGAAGCTCTCCACCAGTGGAGGAGCGATAGAAGGTCTTCACTGGAGGCTGTGCAGCAGGTGAATGCGGTGGGCCAGGGGACTGGTGCTAAAGCCTAAGCCAGGGCCAGGCCTGGGGACCTTGTGAGGGGAGCGATGTGGAGGGGTTAGGGAAGAAGGCCAGAGAGTCTGGCCCAGAGGGAGTTTGGGTTGAAGAGGGGCAGGGTGTCTGGCTCAGGGGTTGGGGGAGGAGCAGGTATGGGGAGAGGGGCACTCGTTGTCAGACATGGTAAATGTGGGGTGCCCTGAGGGGTGTCATGGGACGTGGGGAAGGGCAAAGCCCAGGACCACCAGATCCAGCATTTTGGGAGGTGGGCTGGGAGTTGCTGGCTCCCAGCAGCTACAGGAGGAGCATGGAGGCCTGAGTGAGACTGAGGAGCTGTGGAGAGGCCACATTCCCTCCCCCGTGGGGACACTGGGTTGGGGTGTCCCGCTGTGCCACAAAACCCCAGGTGACATCAAGCATTTCCTGCCCTTCTGAGGCTCAGACCTCTTGTGGACTGAATCCCCCAGCCTTAGAGAACTGGAGTCCTAAATCCCCATGAGACTCTCTGCCCACTGAAGACAGGGGAAGCACACACACCCAGTCCCCCTCCACACTGCTGCTCTGCTCCTGCCCCAGTGCCTAGGCCTGGCGGGTCTCTCCTCTGGGTCATGATGGCCCTCCCCCACCCTCCACCCCTCCAGCCATAGTCCACATGTCTACACAGAGTTTATTTCTAATCATCAAGGGTGGAATCTCTGATGCTGGTGAGAGTGGGGGAGACTTCCCTAACTTTCTCCTGAAGCGAGGAAGCTGTCCTTTCCACCTGTTTTAAGACATCCTGGCCTCCACCCTCCCAGGCCAGCTGGGGACTCCATTGTCATGGCCCCCTTCCAGACTGACCCTGCCTGCCCTCTCCCTGGCAGGAGAGGCTGGCCCATCAACCTGTGAGTACATCTTTCCTGCCCCCCCACCTCCGGCCCCTGCTTATGAAGACAGCTGACTCCTTAACCCTCTCTCTCAGCCCTCTCCTCTACCTCTCCTTACCTCCCATACCCTTGGGGTCTCTCCCCAGGGTCTCTCACCCTAGAGACTAGCTCCCATCTTTGTCCAACACCACTTGCCAGCCCCTCTGTGCCTGGTTCTGTCTGGCTCTGCCCCTTTTAAGTGCCCTGCCAGCCTTCCCTGCCTTTGCTCATGCTATTCTTTCTGCCTGGACAGCCCTTCCAAAACCCATTCACACTGTACTCCATCATGGCCATCCCTCAAGGCTCTTCTCAAGGGTCACCTCATCTCTGAAGCTCTCGCACTCTACCACCCCAGACACTCCTCACACCCTGTTGGGAATTTGTGTTTCCACCCTCTAGAAACCCCAAAACATTCTAGGTGCTTCTAGAAGTCTTGGTCCATCTGATTCTTTTCTCTGTCCCTATCATCCAGCAAGAGGCCTGCTCCAAAGCAGGTATGACATGAGTGGAAGAATGAATGAATGAATGAATGAATGAATGACACAATCAAGCACAAGAGGATATGGGAGTCCAGAGGAGGCTGAGCCTCATGGCAGTTGCTCTCTTTTCCCTTATTCCTCTGAGGGCCTCCCAGAGTTGTCCTGACACTTAAAGATTTCTCAGCTGCTGACCCCAGGTGGCCTCCTGGGGAGCACTCCTGGGGACCAGCACACCTGGGCCTGCTCCTGCCCTAGACAGGCCTCTGGACTTCCTCTCTTTCAAGAGCCCTGCCCTTCTCTGGACAGGCCAGGGAAACGCCAGGAGAGGGGAACTGGACCTAGGCATTCTGGAGGTGGGTCAGCTGTCTGAATCAAGCACATTCTTTTACCTTGCTCATCTCTGGCTCAGGTCATGGGTCAATCTGAGTCAGGAGCTTCTGGTCCTGGTGCCCCCTACCCCCAACACCTCACTTTGTAGGGGCCAAACCTGGGCTGAACAGCATCCATGCAGCACCCCCCACCCTCACTCCTCAGGAGATACTGCCATAGAGGTTAAGCTATTTGTTCAAGATCACACTGCCAGGAATTGGAAAAAATGGGTTTGACACCAGGACTCCCCGGCTCTGAAGCCTGAATTCATCAGAGCCTGGGATGAGCGAGCAGGGTAGGGATCCCCTGGATCGAACCCTGGTCCAGCATATACACATGCACAAGTGAGCCTCCCAGCCAGTGGACCCTGCCCTCCAATGTCCATACCTGACCAGCCCCTGCTCTCACAGTCAGGATGTTCAGAGCCCGCTCAGGTTTCTCATTCATGAATGCATAGGCCTGGACCAGGATGCAGGGAATTCTTCAGGAAACAGGAAAAACAGGTCCTCTGGCCCGGGGATAAACCCAGCTTCCAGCACTTCTCAGGGCGGGCAGTGCTGTGGGCTCTGTGGGAGGTGGAGACAGCATGGGCTCTTGGGTTCCAGGTCATAGGAAGTCAGCTAGGCAGAGCCCTCCCAGGCCTGCCTCCTATGCTTCAACCTTGGTCCAAAAGAGGCAAGCACTAGTGTGTTTGCCTGTCCCAGAAGGGGTGCCCTCTGCCCACCCACACGCCCTGGCTTCTACCCTCGGCTCACATGTTCCAGGGATGGTTGTTCCCAGCCTCCTTCCCCAGGCACCCCCTTTCACAGGAGTGTGGCTCTGCTGGGAAAGGTCTCCCTCACATCCTGCAGAGCTGAGCTGAGCTGAGCCTCCAATGCCCGTCCCTCTGTCCTGGTCTATGATTCAGTCCCTAGAGTAGGAAACAGTCAACACCCTCCTTGCCCAGTATCCACTCAATAGTACTTCCGCTCATACGGTTTTTTGTTCAAGCTATGTCTCTACCTGGAACACATCCCCTCCCCTGTCCCACCTCTAATCATTCCTCCACAGATGCTGTAAACACACATGAACACACAGGCATGGACATACACAAATATCCAGATACATGGAGACATACACAGTCACATTCAGATGTATACACAGCATGTGCACACACACACACACACACACACACACACACACACACACACACTGTTCTAGACAGGGACTAGAACAGCCTTTAGAAATCATCTGCACTAAACTCCCATTTGACAGAGGAGAAAACTGAGGCCCTGTCACAAGGCCTCACCATAAGTCAGGGACAGAGCCAAGATTGGAATGCAGGCCTTCTGAATTCTGCCCCTGGCTTTTGTCTTGTCTGGCAGGCCCTCACACACACACCAGGCACAAGGTTTCACTGAGGGGATGGTTACATGGTGGAGGGACCCCTCTGTATGTGCAAGTCCCAGCATCCTCCAGAACCAGACTTACCAGAGGGGAAAAAGAACATTCCCTTCCTCTTTCCATCTGCTTCATTTCCCTGCACTGGGGTGGGGGTGGGGGTGTCTGAGACAGTTGAAGCCAGGTCTCCAGGCTGGAAGCAATGTACAAGCATGGAGAGAAGTGGGAAGAGGAGAGGGGGAGGATGGCTGCAAGAATGGGAAGGAGGTGTGGCACTGGGGAATGCCCCTAGGCCACTATTTTCCCAGCACACCTTGCCCCAGGAGTCTCAGGTTCACGTGGGGCAGTGGGCTGGTAGCCATTTGCCAACCTGCTCCAGAGTCCAGTGACGAAAGAGGTTACCTTTCACCCCACTCCACCCCGTCTTCTCCTTAGGATATGCCTTCACTCAAGAGACTAAGGAGGGGCACAGCACTTTCTCAAAGCCATTCTCCTATTTCTGAGATGGATCTCTACCACCCATCCTTCCACACTTTAAAATTCTAATATATCCTTGAGAATATATCTCTTTCCCACCCATGTGTAACCCAATGCTCGCCAATGAACCTGTCAGTTGAACCAGTGCAGTGGCTCAGACATGCCACTCTTCCCCACCCCATAGCCTTAGTCTTGTGTTTTTCCTCCACACCATTGCACAGCCTGCTCACTTATCTCCTTGCCTCCACCCCTCCCCTCCTATCCATCTTCCATTCTGCAATCACAGGTCTTCCTACAACACAAATCTGACTAGACACTGTAAGCTCAAAACCCTTCCATGGCTCCCTATTGCCCTCAGGCTAACATCCAAGCTCTTGAGCCTGGCATTCAAGGCCCTGGCTGACCTGGCCCCTGACGCCCCTCTAGACAACTCTCCCTCTCTGCCTCCAGCCTCATCTTCCTGTCCCAAGCACAGCAAAAGCAGTCCCATGATCATATCTTCACTCAGGGACACCCTCCCTTATCTTCAACATATATATTATAACAAAAGTTGAGTGCCGGCTCTGTGTCAGGCTCCATATTAGTTGGCTTTATAGACCTCTTCTCATTTAAGCCTGAGAAGCTCAGAGAAGCTAAATAATCTCTCCAGGGTCCCAAAGCTAGCAACTTGCAGAGCAGTCTTGATCTGTCTGACTGCAGGAGCCGTGCCCCTGATCACTACCCCCTACCCTCCTCAGCCTAGGTCCTCTGCTCCGGGAAGCTTCCTGACCAGCCCTCTTTGAGCCCCATGGCTCTGCCTGTCTGGTCAGTTCTCTGCCAGAGGGAACACCCTAGTGGCAGGGCTAGAATCTACTCTTCCTGGTATTTCCTCATTGTGAAGCAGACATGATGATTATTGTATTCATTTTACAATTAAAACAACAACAACAAACTAAGGCCAGAAACGGTAGCCCCAGATCCCACCCACGGTCACCAGTGAGTTAGGGGCAGACCGCTTGCCCCCTCTGCCTGGCTCTGCCCCTACCCCAAGGGCTGGGTCTTTCTCCTTGTAGCCCCAGGCTGGTTAACTCAAAGCCATGAGGAGGGGGTGAGGCAGTTCCCAGGCTGACTGCAGAATTTCCAGGGTGGTTGGACAACATTCCAGCTTCTCCACTAGGGCAGCTCCAGAATGAATGTACTGCCCATTCACCTGCCTACCTGGCTGGCCCTGTCCAGCCTAGCAGGGGAGTATGACGCATCACCACTCTGGAAACCCTTGCAGCCTGCCTGGAGGTGGGGTGCTGTGAGGGGAAACAGAGGACTTGGACCCAGAACGCCATCGAGGGACAGGGGAGGGCACTGGGCAGGTGGGAAATCCCAGTTCTGCCATTTCCATCTGTGGTACTTGGACAAGTCTCAGCTCTATAACCCAAATCTTAATTTCTTTACAATCTAAGAAGGGTATGCACTGCATAAAGTTGTTGAGACAGTTAAAGGAGATGATTTATTCATTTTATGAAATAACTTAAAAAGATATGATTTCAGCAGGTGGTGAAGATAGGGAGGATGGGAGTATTTCAGGAAGACAAGAGGGGCAGGAAAGCCACAGGAATTATGAGCAAAGTAGCAAGGTCACAGCCAGACTGACTATAGGTCAAGTTTCCCACCCTGAAGGCCATCCTCAGAAGGAAGGGCAGTCCGAGGACTGCCCCCGCCGAAGGAACTAGACCCAACTATACTCCTCAGTTCATTCACCCTTTCCAAAGGTTTGCCATAACTATGCCTGTCCTCATTCAGGGCACTTGGGGACTCCAAGGTGAGTTGGACCCTTCTGTGATCTCAAGGAGCTCACTGTCAAGGTGGTGGGTGTCGGGGAGGATAGGGGAAGACCCAGAAAAGGCAATGATAATTCAGGGTGATCAGGGCTGAAGGAAGCAGAGGCACCAGGGTTGGGTTGAAGCAGCCAAGAGGGTCCCTAATAGGAACTGGGGGTAGGGTGGTCAGGGAAGGCTTCCTGGAGGAGAGGACACCTGACCTTCATTTTGGAAGATGGACAAGAGTCAGGTGCGTGGAAACAGAAGAGGAGTAGAGTGAGCAAAAACCAGGGCAAATGATCACATAGTATGTCTCAGGAACTGACAGTCATCCCCGTGGCTTGAGGGAAGTAGAGAGGGCAAGGATGGATAGGAGGACAGGAAAGATCCTGGAAGTTATCTTTCACCCCCTCCCATATGTCCTCCACAGGCTTGAAGGCCAGTAGGCTCCCAGCCTTGCCTGATACGCTTTCTGCACCACCAGCACTGGGGCTGGTCTGGGGAAATAGCTGAGGGGGTAACCTCAGATAGTATCAGTAGGTGCTGTGGCAGTGGGAAGCCTCTGCAGCCTCCTCCAGAAAGCCCTTGGGTTCACCAGTCCTCTTGGAGACTCTCACCCTGTAGGGAGCCCCTAGAATCCTGGCTGTGGGGGCCACGCACTAAGAGAACATCTGAATGCATGCACGAGTCTCAGATCAACCAGGCTGGCCTCCCACTTACAGACCAGGAAACTGAGACTCCTTAAGAGGAAGGGCCTTACTCAAGGTCTGGTGTTCTAATTACATTCAGTGTAGGGTTGAGCACCTTCACCCCCACCCCAGAGCAGGACTGCAAACTACCTGTCCCTCCTCTGACCCAGCAGGGTCCAGCACAGCACAGTGCTATAGACACACTGCTAAATGGAACCAGTTGAGAACCACAGTGCCCTGAACTCCACCCTGACCTATCATATCCAAATGTCTCCAGCCAGACCTAGAAGAAAGAACCCTGGGTTCAGACTCCAACTTCAAACCACCCATGCTGTGCAACCTTGGTCAAGTTAACTTCCCTCTCTGAGCCTCGAGTTCTTCACTGATCAGATGGGGAGAATCACCACACCAGACAGCTCCTGAGGAAGGAGTAAGACAAAGGGACAGGTAGTACTCCATGTGGCTAGCAAATCATGCTCTGTTCTGATGTGGGGGGCTGCATCTACCTGTCCTGGCTGAGAGACACAGAAACCCTTCTCAGGCAGAGGGGCAGAAGTCATGGGCAGAGTAGGCAGGGAAGGCTCTTGGAAGGGGCTATGGTCAGGTCAGGAGAGAAGTAGAAAGAGCCCAGCATGGAAGGAAAAAGGAAGAATGGAGAAGCCAAGGTAGAAAATAGGACAAAAGTGTAGAACAAGTAGGTCTGTGATTCTGAGACTTTCTCACTCTGGGTGCTTCCAGAATTCTGAGTTCATTGGTTCTGACGGTCTAATTTAAGAGCCTCTGGTTCTGAGAGTAAATGATAAGTGTTTCTTCAATTCTGTCACTTGCTGCTTTTCATAGCCTTTGGTTGTGAGCTTCTCAGAACCACAGGAGTCTGCACTCTCAGAGTAATGTAATCAAAGATCACTGTCCCAGGAGCCATAAAGTCTCAGCAAACACTTGCCAGTACCCCCATGTGCTCAACCTCAGAGGAACACTGCAAACCCAGACTCAGATCAGGCTTGGTCAGGAGCTCCAGTCTGGATGGGGAGAAAGACACAGACATGGAAGAAGTCCACTTGAGTGATTAAGCCATGACCAAGGGAAGCCCAGGAACCATAGAGCCCAGAGGAACCCCTAACCAGCCTGGGGAGATAGTCAGGGAAAGCTGCTCAGAGGAGAGGTCATTTGAGCTGGGACTTAATGAAAGATTAGGAGTTTGTCAGGTGGACAACAAAGGTAGGAGGGCACTGAAGGCAGAAGAAAGAGCATGTGCAAAGACACAGTGGTGTGAGAGTGTGGCCAGGAGTTCATGTGAGGCTGGAATGGAGGGGTGGGTGGCACAGAATGTATATGGACCTGAGGCACTCACATGAAAAGGCTTGAATGCCAGGCTGAGGTGCTTGGCTTCTAACCTGAGGACAATGGGGTGCCATGGCAGGCCTTAAGCAGGGAAGGACATACTCAGAGTTGACCTTGACAAAGATGATGCCACAGAAAATAGATAGGACAGGGGAGTCTAAAGGGAGGAAGACCAAGGAGGAGACTACACATAAAATGGTCCAGTGAGAGGCACTGATACCTTGGCCCTGGAGTTTCTGTGAGTTGGGGAACATCCTTGCTGGCCCACAGCTCCACCACAGCAAGATTCCTCCTCCCACATTTGGGACCGAGGAAGCTGGGCACTCACCAGGAAGCCAGAGCAACACCAGGAGCCTCCCCTGAGGGGGTGGGAAAAGAGAGGGTCATGTGGGCCCCAAGAAGCTTGAAGGAGGCCTTCCTCCCATGCTTTAGGGCCCAAGCCCTAGACAGGGTGCCAGGGTGGAGGGCTAAGGAGGGAGCAGCTGCCCAGGAGGGCCCAGGCTACCCACACTCCCATCAGGGACTCTAGCCACTCACCCTGGACCAGAAATACTCAGGCCTAGGAGATTCTATAACAGGGAAGTGGAGGAACTCCTCTGCTCAAGAATCAACTGTAGCTCTCCAGGGAGTAAGGCCCTCCTCTTTGACTATATACCCATTTCCACAAGGTCCTTCATTTCTCAAACACTCACTGGCACCTGCTCTGTGCCCAACCTGTGCTGGATGATACAGAGAGAGAAAGCAGGCTGGCCTAGTCCTTCACCTGACCTCTAGGATGAGCACAGAGGTCAGAAAGGATTTCACCAGGGATGCATGGCTTCTCTGGTCCTGTGAGCAATGTGGCTAATCAGGCCACAAGCAAAACCTAAAGTCATGTTTTCAGGGCAATATTCAAACTTCCTTCACCCTGAAAGCCAGAGAATGGAGCTCTGAATCTCAGATGGAACTTCTGTCTTAAATGGAGAGAGGTAAGTTGGGTCAGGTAGCCCTAGCTTTCACCTCAGCTCTGTGATCTTGGGAAGGAAACTCCCTGAGCCTCTACTTCCTCATCAGCGAAATGGGGATAACAATTCCTCCCTCATAGGATTGATAAAGGATAAAATGAGAGACTTTTATAAATTGTTACTAGTAAGCTGTCTTTGCAGAGGGGACACAGGGAGAGGAAGGCAGTCAGTGGTTAAAATTCCAATATCTAGCACAATCCCTTGTTACTGCACCCTTGTTCTAATATCTTCAAAATGCATTTCTTTAAAAGTCTCTGAGTATCACATTTCTCCCTGTGCATTGCACTCCACAGCTTACAAAGCCCTTTCCTGACCACTGTCTTAAGAATTAAGGCGTCACAGCAGGGCACCTGGGGGGCTCAGTCAGTTGAGCATTGGACTTTGGCTCAGGTCATGATCTCACAGTTCCTGGGTTCAAGTCCCACATCAGGCTTGCTGCTGTCAGTGCAGAGCCTACTTCGGATCCTCTGTCCCTGCCTCTCTCTGCCCTCTCCCACTCAAGCACACTGCCTCTCAAAAATAAACATTAAAAAAAAAAAAGAATTGTCATAGCAACCTTGCATTTGAAGAGGCAAGGATCATCAGATCCAATTTACAGATAGCCAACTGACAATCTAGAGGGGGAGAGTGGCCTCTCTAAAGGCCATAGCCAGGAAAGAAGCCAAATCAAAGCACTCACCCATGAGACCTTGGTGATTTCTCATACTTTTAGCTGGTCCTTGGAAGATCCAGAAGCCTCAGGGCCTGTGCATCCTGGGCAAGAAGAAAATAAGAATGGAGGGGTCGTAGCCTCAGTCTGCAACACAAGCTTGGCAGCCATTTATGAAGGTCAGCCACTGTGATCCTCCAACTCCTCTGGCTAGACCCCAGGGCAGCCCAAGGCAGAAAAAAGAGGAGATTGAGAATTCTTCCATGCCAGGGCAGCCCAAGGCAGAAAAAAGAGGAAATTGAGAATTCTTCCATGCCAGGGCCTCCCAGGCACATACTCTCAACACAGGACCTTAGTGGTGCTGGCCTCCTTTTAGAGGTTGGCAGGGCAAGAACTGCCCCCCCAAGGTCACCCGGCAAGTTGGGGGAAGAGCTGGGATGAGATCAATTGCAGGTCTCCTGGCTCCCACTGGAGGAGGGAGAGCCCTAGGTATCCCCAAATTCCTCAGCAGGAACATCTAAGGTCTGAGGGACCAGACCCTTGGCCAAGGGATCAAGGGCTCAGAGTATATAATGCCTGGATGGTTCTAGTGTCAATATCTGATCTCCTTGTATAGCACTACTCAATCCATTCTCCACCCTGCAGCCAGAGAGATCTTTCTGAAATGCTGCTTTGACCATGAATCCTCCTTGTTCACAAACCTTCCATGGCTCCTTATCACCTACAGAGTGAAATCAAAGTTTTCGGCTTGTACACTCTGGGTCCTGTAATGCCTCCAGGACACACTGTTCTGACAACCTGTGCCACCTGTCTTGATCACTGGATTCTAGTTTCCTCTTCTTTGTGATGACATGGAGCTCCACTGTAGACATGCCTTCACTGGGGAAGCTGGGGGTAGGGAACAGGGGTTAGAGGCTGCTGGTGCTCTCTCAGTTCAGCTCAGCCCTTTGCAGGGTGCTGGCAAAAGAGAAATGAGTGACAGCCAGTTTCTGTCCTCCAGGGGGCCCCAGACCTCTGGTGAGGGAAGGAGGGGGACAGAGACCATAGCCGTCCAAGGTGGAACCAGGGCTGTAAGTCCTGGGACTTTCAAGAGCCAGAAGATGCTCCAATCCAACTGTGGGATCAAGGAAGGCTTCCCCAAAGAGGGAGCATCTGAGCTGGGCCCCAAGGCTAGGTAATTCTCCAACTGAGGAAGATGAGGGTAGGAGGGCATTTCAGGCAGTGAGTATATAGAATATGCCGCGGTCCAAAAGCAGGAAACTGTCTTGTGTATGTAGCAGAACTACATGTAATCACTAGAGGGTAAAGGGTCAGGCAGGAGAGGGGCTGGAGAGGTTGGCAAGAAGCAGTTCTTGGAGGCCTTGAGTCCCAGGCTAAGGGGTTCAGGTTGGGTCTTGTTAGCCCAGGGAGGAGAATAGTTGAGATTTGGGTTTCAGGCAGTTCCCTCCAGGGATTGACCCCACCCCCATCCCCAAGCAGTGAGCCTACCCAGGAGAACACTGGTGCTGAACATGACCCACACATTAGGAACTCGATGGCCCTCAAGTTCCATATTCTTGGAATATGAAGTTCCATATTCTTGGAACAGATGAAGCCACTAAGGCTCAGAGAAGGTCACATAGTGGCCAGGGCAGGATTGGAATATAGGTCTGAGTCTCCAGAGAGCTTTTGCGGGCCCTGTCTGCTTAAAGAATCTCCTTCCCAACCACTACCACACACACAGATAACTGAGACTTTACCAGGGCCCCACCCTAGCCCTCAAAAGCTCCCCATTATCACAGCCTAGCTCCCCAAACAAACCACGCACCTCAGGCTGCAGGCCCAGGGAAGCTGAGGATGCCAGGCTGAAAGAAACAGCTGCCACCAGCCCCAAAGACCCCAAACGGGCAGTTTTAATCCGCAGCTGGGCCTGGCCCTTGGGTCTGGCTCCTGGGGGGAAGTAGGGCAACCTGCCACCGACAGCAGCCAGTTGGGGAGCTGAGGGAGGGCACTGCCTTTCTCCAAACTGACCCTTCCTACGGCACCGCCTGCCAGATTAAAAGCCTCCTGACAGAGGCTTAACTGTCCTTCCAGGCCACTGTCCCAGCCCCCACCCCCACTCCCACCCCCAGTTTTACCGGGTCCGGGCGGGGTGGAGTGCCCCGGGTTTGAGGAGGCTCGGCGGGGCTCCAGGGGCTCGCGGGTCTCTGGCCGCGGTCCCCCGCCTCGGGGCGCTCACTCACACCAGAGCACACACACAAACAAGTCCCACAGGTTCAACTACTCGACCCGCTGGGGCGCACGCACTCACCCACTGATAGTGACTTTCCCAAAGAGGCCAACACACACTCACCGGGGTATCGGATCGCGCTCGCGGAGATCGACGCTACGGCGGAGACAAAGTTCGACCACGGACCCACCGGCACACTCCCACTGCTCGGAGCCGTGCCCCACTCGGACCGCCACGCGCCCACGGCTCTGCCTGCCCAGCGCCGCGTGGGCAGCCACCGCATCCGCGCCTGCCGACCTGTCTCCTCCTCCGATCCCTCCGGGCAGCCCGCCCCTCACCTCCGCGGGGCGCTCGGCCGCCAGCAGCGCCGAGGCCGCCGCTCCGGTGCCCGCGCCCGCGTCCCGCCGCCGCCGCCGCCGGCACCCACGTGCCCCGAGCCCCGCCCGCCGCGCCCAGCTCCCTGCCCAGGCCGGGTCAGGCGGGGGCGGGGCGGACTCTGGACAGACCCTGGCACCGCCCCCTCCCTCCCGAACGGACACCTCGCCACCCGCGCGGGGGCGCTAGGCTGGGGGGACGCGGGCAGCGCGGGAAGGGGCCTGTGGCGACTGACCTACCGCCTGGAGGAACCCGCCTTCCAAACACGACGTGAGAGCAGGGTTTCAGAGACACTAAATGTGCAAAGTTTGTCGGATACCTGTGTGGCTTCCGTCGCTGCCCACCACGGGACCTGTCCGCGAACCTGCGCCCTCTCCTGACAGGAACCTGCTCAGAGCACCACGCCGAGAACTTGCCTCCCTTTGCTTTGGACCCGGAGGCTGGGGAGGGTGTGCCCGTCGCCCAGAGAGGAGATACAGACATTCAGGGTCCTGTGTCTCTCCTGCTCCTGAGGAGAAGGCGGCTGGGGAGGGGGAGGTCGGGAGAGCCTCGCCTCACCTATGCTCCCGTTACTGGGCAGGATAGTCATTAGAAATTTCCTGAACACCTGGTTGTTTTTGATCCCTCAACTTGAGCTGCTTCCTTTGAGCTGCCTTCTCAGATTACACACAGCACTCCCTTCTCTGCTTTCAACCCCACTCTGATGGCCTTCTCTGGTCAGAGACCCTGTCTGTACCTTTTCTAGACTGTGAGCCGCAAGGAGGTGGATGACCAGGTCTGCATTCTTCCTACACCCCATGCCAGAGTTCCCAGGAGTTGCCCAATACTTGTTGAATGCCGAATGGATGAATGAATGAATGCCTCCCTCTCTTTCATTCTGGTTTAGGTGTCAGGAATATAGGTTCTGACCCAGCTTCAGCACTGACTCTGGGAGACCTTGACCCACAGTTCCAGTCCCTCTCCTGGCTTCCTTTTTTGTGACATAGAGGCAATCAATCACACTTACTCTCCCACCAACCGGTGTTCATCCATGGGGGGCTTTGGACGGTGGGTGTCTGGAGAGTGCACAGGAGGCCTCTTTCTGTGGTCAAGGAGATTGCCCAGGGCCCTGGAGCCTTGGGTTCTCCTGGGCTTCCCACCTGCTGACTGAGTCCTGGTTGCTGGCCCCAGGAGGGGCCCAGGAATGATACTGGTTACAGCCTTGCCAGGAGCAGGAGCAGAGCAGACACACAGCCCTGTGTGACTGAGCTGCCTCTGTAGTCCCCCAGGGACCTCCGCCTGGAAGACACAAAGGCCTCTTGTCCAGCTTCCTCCACCTATTATGCAAGCTGGTCCACGCAGCTTATAGGCGGCTAGGAATCTTACGGCTCCTACTTATGGAGCACAGGCCTTGGGGTCCCTGTGTTGGGAAGTTCCCCTGGTCACTGGAGGCCCCAACCAGCACCCCTTCAGCCTTCAGACTCTCAAGCCTTCAGACCTGTACTGTAACTACTACTAAGTTCAAGGGAAAAAAATTCCTTTGACCGCAAGATGAGGACTCACGGCTCTGCCTCAGTCTCTAGCTGCCTGGAGAGTGGGCAGCCCGGAGTCCTGCTGCTGCTCTGGTCCAACTCCCTTACTGTACAGTCGAAGAAACTGCATTCCTGAGACACCCAGTGTCTGAGCTAACACAATAAG
The DNA here is from genome assembly GCF_022079265.1 of Lynx rufus. Lineage (NCBI taxonomy): Eukaryota > Metazoa > Chordata > Mammalia > Carnivora > Felidae > Lynx > Lynx rufus. The sequence goes on from NW_025814897.1 coordinate 58,839,381, forward strand.
TGACTTAGTGAGACCTGAGAAACAGGAAAGGGACATGTCCTTGAACCCTATTGCCTTGGGGTCTTGCCTCACCTCTTCTATGAACTTCAGTTTCCTCTTTTGCAAAATGGTAAAGGTTCTTTTTTTAGGGTTTTGCCCGTTGTCCCAAACTGCCCGAGTTTGAGGGGTTAGTATTTCCTGTAATGAGGGGCTGGACATCTGGTTCTCTTGACATCTTCCCTTGGCTCTCTCATCACTGGGCTTGAGAGATCAAGTCCCATAAGTTCCGAATCCCCCCCCCTTACTTGAGGTGGCCTGAGGAGCCCCCACCCACTGCGACCTAAGGGCCTTTATTTTTATCATTGTACTTATTTACATTTCCTGGCAATAGTTTGTCAAGAAAATGTAGATGTTTCCATGCCTAAAAGATATTAGACCCATTGACTCAGCCAGGAAATTGAGGTTCAACAAGTCCCACAACAAGCCCCACACAGGGCCCCTATCTGGAAGTATGGAGGGGCATCAGAGGAGCCCTAGAACCAAGCAGCCCGGGCAGGCTGGTGGTGAAGACTCAGGCGTGTAATGGTCCCCAAGAGGAGGGTAATGGAGCCGCAGGAGGGAGACAGTTGCCGCGTCCTATTAGCAGCAGCAGGTCAGATGGGAAAGGGCAAGCCCAAGAGCACTCCTCCCCGTGCATTAGGAGGCTTCCTGTCTCTCCAACCCTGAGGAGGCACTTGGCTCTCTCAAGCCTTCTCATCTTCCCTCTCTCGACTTCTCTCATCTCCCCCGAGAAAACTTCCTGCTCTGAGAATCTGTGCTGGGAGTGAAAGCCCCTGCCATGGTTCAGGCCTCCTTGCTCAGCTGGGATATTTCCAAGTATCCCTCCATCATGGGCTAAGGTGGGGTGCCTGTCACTCCTCACAGCCATCACCTGCCTCACACCTTCTGTGGCTCCACCAGCCTCAAGGGAAAGCCCACCTCTGCAGCCTGCCAAGCCGGGCCTTCCCACCTCTCCGCCTCACCTCCTGCCTCTGATCTGCCACGCTGCAGTGCTGGGCCCTCACTCGCCTCCTGAGTGCTGCTTGCTGCTCCCTCTGCCTGCAATGCCCCTTCACGCTTCTCTGCCCTTGACCCTTTCTCTCGGCTCTCCCCGTTGCTTCTCTAAGGCCCAGCCCAGGAGCCCCATCAGGTACCTCCCTCTTGTCACACCACTTACCACACTGTTATCTCCCCCTCTAGTGGGCATCTCTTTGAAGGCAGAGCCAGGGTCCATCCTGTTCACAGTTAAATGTCCAACACCTAGCACCGTCACCTGGTCAGCCTTCATGAATATTTGTTACGTGAGCGAGTAAGAACTCGATTTAATAGTGACCACCTTTGAGCTAGTCGTCATGTTAAAGTACCTCATTTAGTCTTCACCAGAACCCTGTGAGGTAGATGTTATCATGACCATTTTACAAATAGGGAAACTGAGGCTCAGAAAGGGGAAGTGAAGGTCCAAAGTCACAGTGGCCCACAGCGTGCGTCCCCTGGCCCTAGAACTCCCGACCTGCTGGGAAGGAAGGCCCTGCTGAATTCCCTTCCCGGAGTGCTGGCTGGAGTAATGACTGAGCCACAGCATTGGGACCCACACTGGCGGCTCAGGTTACATAGGGCTGGGCTGGCTCCCGAAGCCTGGTCTTGCCTGATCTCCGCGCTGCTGCATCGGCCTGGACCATGCTCCCTCCCTTGCCCGCCTGAAGGCCGCAGGGAACTGTGCTCCTCAGGTTTCCAGGCAGGGGCCCGGTCCCTGATGCCAAATGCAAAGTAGAAGCTCTGGCTCTTGGCATGCCAGGATGCAGGCACCCAGGGGAGGCAGCCCAGGAGGCAGGAAGCCTGGTCCAGGCCTGGGCAAGCTACCCCTCCACCTCCCCACAAGCAGGACCAGCTACATAATTTGTGGGACCCAAGGCAAAATGAAAATGGTCACCTTGTTCGAAAACTAGTGAGAATTTCAAGATGGGACAGCAAAGCAGTGAATCAAGTACAGGGCCCTTCAAAGCGTGGGGCCCTGGGTCACCCTCTTATAATGCCTCAGGCCTTGGTTTTCTCATTTGCCAAACGGGAGAATGACAGCCACCTGGCCAGGCAGTAGAGAGGATGAGGTTGGAGATGTAAGTAGGAGGTTCAGAGAAGAGCGTGGATGTTGGGCAGGGGTCCCCATGTTGCTTAGGTCTCAGGACTGGGTAGCAGACCAATTCTTGCCAGGAGTTTGATTCCTCAGACAGCGTCTTTTTTCATGAACCCAAAAGTAAGCCTCAGAGAAGCAAAACAACTTGCTCAGAGATTCAGTGGGGGGAGCCAAGATTAGAGCCCTGGCTATCTCTCTGCAAAACTGGTGCTTTTTGTGACACAGGAGAGAAAGAGAGGGAAAGAGAGAAGGGCAGGAGGGAGGTGGGGGGTGAGGGCTGCTCAGGACAAAGAGGGCCACTGTGCAGACACAAAGGCCTGACCACAGAGGCCCCTGTGTGGGCTGGGCGAAAATGGGTGGATAGAAAAGCCCCATGGTGATGAGGGAGGTGCCAGGAGCTGCCTTTCAGCCCCTCCCTGCTTGTGATGGGAATGGGGAGGGGGGCGGTGGCATGCAGGAGCCAGGAAATGTATCAAAGAGGAGAAACAGACTCAGAGCCGAGCCCTTTACCCCAGCCCCGGGGCCTCCAGAGCCAGAACCGCACAACCTACCTTTCCCCGATTCCTCCTGGACAGACTTCAGGAATCCCCCAGCTTAAGGAATCTAGCTTAAGGAATCCCCCGTCATGCCACCGGCACCCCATTTCCCCCCATTTCAATGAGAGTGGGGCTCAGGCTGCTAACCATCTGACAGTCCCACATTCACAACCCTGCTCAGTAATTTCTGGCTAATCTTCATCACCCACAGGGGAATGAAACATAAACCCCTCGTATCATTCAAGGCCCCTTGTGACCTGTCCCAGTGACCTTTTCATACTCTCCAATCCCTACTCCCCATTAGCCCTCCACACCCTAGTCATGAGGGAAGTCCCCAATTTCTCCAAACCATTCGGTCCTTTTGCACACACCCCTGCATTTCTTCATGCTTTTCCTTCTTCCTGAAGTGTTTTTTTTCCCCTGCCCTTTGCTGGCTGAACACTTTCCCCCTCATGAACCAGCTCAAATGCCCTGTCCACCAGGCAGCTTCCCTCAACCCCCACAGTGGGACTTAACCTTCACTCTGCCACAAATTTTGGATTTACCCATTCTCTTGCAGGGCTTATCCCCCCTCTTGCTTTAGCCGTAGTTTAGATCCACAAAACCTACCTGGAGGAGGAGGCATTTGAGCTGGGCCTTAAAGGCAGGTAGACATCATTAGCAGATGGCTGTGATAGGCAAGGAACCAGAGCTCAGGAACCAGGGGTACCAGCCCTCTCTCAAACATTTTATCTGAATCAATCTATTTGGTTCCTGAGTTCAGATAACAAAGGATCCATACTTTAGAATCGTGGGAGTTGAGTGTCCAGGAGTTGAGGAAGAGGGGTTGACAAGGAGCAGATAGACTGCAAGGGCCAAATCAGGACAGGTTTTACAGGTCATGATGCAGAATTTTTAAATTTTTATTTTAAAAAAATTTTTAATGCTATTTATTTATTTATTTATTTATTTGTTTGTTTATTTATTTATTTATTTGTTTATTTATTTATTTATTTAGAGGGAGAGAAACAGAGAGACAGAACACGAGCTTGGGAGGGGCAGAGAGAGGGAGACACAGAATCTGAAGTGGGCTCCAGGCTCTGAGCTGTCAACACAGAGCCCAAAGTGGGGCTCGAACTCATGAATTGCAAGATTATGATCTGGGCTGAGGTTGGACGCTCACCCGACGGAGCCACCCAGGTGCCCCTAGAATTTTTTAAAATGAGCTTGAATTGGGGCTCCTGGGTGGCTCCGTCAGCAAGCATCTGATCTCCCTGTCTTTGGATCAAGCCCTGTGTCTGGCTCTGTGCTGGGTGGAACTTGCTTGGGATACTCTCTCTCTCTCTCTGCTCTTACCCCACACTCTGTCTCTCAAATAAATCAATAAACTTTTTAAAAATGCACCTGAATTTATTTCTCAGTTTATGTAGTTTACTAAGTAATTCATTTCTTTTTTTTTTATTTATTTTTCAATTTACATCCAAGTTAGTTAGCATATGGTACAATAATGATTTCAGGAGTAGATTCCAGTGATTCACCCCCATCCCTATATATAACACCCAGTGTTCATCCCAACAAGTGTCCTCCCTAATGCCCCTTACCCATTTAGCCCATCCCCCCACTAAAACCCCACCAGCGATCCTCAGTTTGTTCTCCGCGTTTAAGAGTCTCATATGTTTTGTCCCCCTCCCTGTTTTTATATTATTTTTGTTTCCCTTCCCTTATATTCATCTGTTTTTTATCTTAAATTCCTCATATGAGTAAAGTCATATGATATTTGTCTTTCTCTGACTGGCTAATTTCACTTAGCACAATACATTCTCGTTCCATCCATGTAGTTGCAAATGGTATGATTTCATTATTTTTTATTGCCGAATAATACTCCATTGTGTGTGTGTGTGTGTGTGTGTGTGTGTGTGTGTGTATACACCACATCTTCTTTATTCGTCCATCAATGGACATTTGGGCTCTTTCCATACTTTGGCTATTGTTGATAGTGCTGCTGTAAACATTGGGTGCATGTGCCCCTTCAAAACAGCACTCCTATATCCCTTGGATAAATACCTAGTAGTGCAATTGCTGGGTCATAGGGTAGTTCTATTTTTAATTTTTTGAGGAACCACCATACTGTTTTTCAGAGTGGCTGCACCAGTTTGCATTCCCACCAACAGTGCAAAAGAGATCCTCTGTCTCTGCATCCTCACCAACATCTGTTGTTGCCTGAGTTGTTAATGTTAGCCATTCTGACAGGTGTGAGGTGGTATCTCATTGTGGTTTTGATTTGTATTTCCCTGATGATGGGTGATGTGTAGCATTTTTTCATGTGTCTGTTAGCCATCTGGATGTCTTCTTTGGAGAAGTGTCTAGTCATGTCTTTTGCCCATTTCTTCACTGGATTATTTGTTTTTTGAGTGTTGAGTTTGAGAAGTTCTTTATAGATTTTGGATACTAACCCTTTATCTGATATGTCATTTCCAAATATCTTCTCCCATTCTGTTGGTTGCCTTTTAGTTTTGCTGATTGTTTCCTTCACTGTGCAGAAGCTTTTTATTTTGATGAGGTCTCAATAGTTCATTTTTACTTTTGTTTCCCTTGCCTCTGGAGACATGTTGAGTAAGAAGTTGCTGTGGCCAAGGTCAAAGAGGTTTTTGCCTGCTTTCTCCTTGGGGATTTTGATGGCTTCCTGTCTTACATTTAGGTCCTTCATCCATTTTGAGTTTCTTTTTGTGTATGGTGTAAGAAAGAGGTCCAGGTTCATTTTTCTACGTGTTGCTGTCCAGTTTTCCCAGCACCATTTGCTGAAGAGATTGTATTTATTCCATTGGATATTCTTTCCTTCTTTGTTAAAGATGAGTTGGCCACTAAGTAATTCATTTCTACCTTTATTATTTTCTTTCTCTTAATTCCCTTGGGGTAGCTTTTGTGTTCTTTTTCTACGGTTTTATTAAAGCTAATATTTATTTTGTGTATTGTCGTTCTTTTTATTTTATTCATTTTTCTTTTATAGAGAGAGTGAGCATAGCAGGAGAGGGGAAGAGGGAGAGAGAAAGAGAGAGAGAGAGGGAGGGAGAATCTTAAGTAGGCTCCATGCTCAGCATAGAGCCTGACAAGGGTCTCAATCCCACGACCCTGGGATCATGACCTGAGCCAGAATCTAGAGTTGTTCACTCAACCAACTGAGCCATCCAGGCGCCCTGTCATTCTTTTTAAATAACATAATCGTTTATGACTATGATTTCTCACTGACTTCTGCTTTGGCTACTTTACATGTTTTTATAGGTAAAGTTTTCTTTATCACCATTTTTAAATAGTTGGTGACTACATTTTTAATTTCTCTTTGACCCCGTCAAAAGTCTTTTTTAGAGGAGTATTTAGGTTTGGTTGTTATTTCTTGTAATTATTTAAACTTGTGTTATGAATTCCTAGTTTTATTTGCAGATATATAGGGGACATTGGCTTAATTAAAGTGTGTTAGCTTGTGTATATTTTATTTATTAGAATTTCATTTTATGTGTTCTATGGATTATTTATATATTTGTTTTAAAGTTTATTTATTTATTTTGAGGAGGAGACAAATAAAGAGGGAGAGAGAGTCCCAACCAGGCTCCACGCTCAGCTGGGACCCTGAGGCAGGTCTCGATCCCATGAACAGTGAGATTATGACCTGAGCTGAAATCAAGAGTTGGGACACTTAACTGACTGAACCACCCAGGAGCCCCCACACATATATTTTCAAATAAAGTATATCTACATTTATTTTTATTCTATATAACCTATTAGACTGATAGTGATGTGTCTCTTACTCTTTTCTGTGTTTTACTCTTTCCTTCTATTTGTAGTTTATCTATTTTGATGCTGTATTATTCAATACACCATATAAAAGTCTCTCTGGACTGGGGGCACCTTGGTGGCTCAGTCAGTTGAATGACCAGCTCGATTTCATCTCAGGTCATGATCCCAGGATCATGAAAAATAAATAAATAAGTAGATATATGTCTTCCTGGGTCACCTGGCTGGCTCAGCTGGTGGAGTGCACAACTCTTTTTTTTCTTTTTTAATGTTATTTTTGAGAGAGAGAGACAGAGACGGAGCATGAGCCGAGGAGAGGCAGAGAGAGAGGGAGACACAGAATCCGAAGCAGGCTCCAGGCTCTGAGCTGTCAGCACAACGACCAATGCAGGGCTTGAACCCACGGACCTCGAGATCATGACCTAGCTGAAGTCAGACATATAACCAACTGAGCCACCCAGGCGCCTCAAGTAGAGTGCACAACTCTTGATCTTGGGGTTGTACATTCGAGTCCCACATTGGGTGTAGAGATTACCTTAAAAATAAAAAATCTTGGGGCGCCTGGGTGGCTCAGCCGGTTAAGCGGCCGACTTCAGCTCAGGTCATGATCTCGCGGTCGGTGAGTTCAAGCCCCGCCTCAGGCTCTGTGCTGACTGCTCAGAGCCTGGAGCCTGTTTCAGATTCTGTGTCTCCCTCTCTCTCTGACCCTCCCCCGTTCATGCTCTGTCTCTCTCTGTCTCAAAAATAAATAAACGTTAAAAAATAATAATAATAAAAAATAAAAAATCTTAAAAAAATGTCTACCTTGTTATGGATTATATACCTGTTTTATAAATAAAAGCATCTCTCCTCCCATTTAATGCTTTTAGCCACGATTTTTTAAAATTTCTTATATCACTATTACCATCCCCTACTTTGCACTTACCTAATGTACCTTTGTCTGTGGTTTTTATATAAATTTTCCTTGTCATTTATCTTCTTAATTTGAAATCTGAATGAGTAATACATTTACATGCTTCAAAAATTAAAAGTATGGGAGGGGTGCCTGGGTGACTCAGTCTGTTAGGCATCTGACTGACGCTTGATTTCAGCTCAGGTCATGATCTCACAGTTTGTGGGTTCAAGCCCCACTTGGGGCTCTGCACTGACAATGTGGAGCCTACTTGGGATTCTCTGTCTCCCTCTCTCTTTGCCCCTCCCCTGTGCATTGTTTCTCTCTCTCTCTCTCTCTCTCTCTCTCTCTCTCTCTCTCTCTCAAAATAAATAAATAAACTTAAAAAAATATATGTGTATATACAGGAAAAAAAACATGCAGAGAAAAGTCTCCCTCCACCCCCCACCATCCATCTACCAAATTCCCACCCCCACTTCACCCCTAAGCTGGGAAGGTGGTTTGATTAGTTTCTTGTCTATCCTTGACTTTCTTTGTGCAAATACAAATATTTCTACTTATTTTCCTTCTAAATAAAAATGTAGTAGACAATACACATGACGTTGCATTTTACCACTTAATTGTATTTTGGGGGTTTTTCCAAATTAGCACATTGGAAGCTTCCTCATTCTTTGTAAGGGCTGCAAAATATCCCATTGTATAGATGTACCATAATGTATTTAACCAATCCTCTACTGGTGAACATTTGGGTTGTTTCCAATTTTTTACTAGTACAAACAATGCTGTAAAGAATATCCATGTCCTGTACATACTTTTTCATGTAGGAAATTTCACAGAAATATTATTACTAGATCAAAAAGACTGTGCATTTGTAAATTTGATTATTACTGCCAACTTGTCCACCTTTGGACTTGTACCAATGTAGCTTCCCATCAGCACCATATGAGAGAATCTGTTTCCCACCCCCCAGAGCCTCACCAACACTGTGATATCAAACTTTTGGAATTTTGCCAGTGTGATTGGTGGAAAAAAATCCATCTCAGTGTGGTTTAAATTTGCATTTCTCTTACTTTGAGCAACTTTTCATAACGAGAACCATTTAAGATTTATTTGCATTTCTTTTTCTAGCATATCCTTTAGCAATTTTTTGTTAAGCCCTTGGGCTTACTGATTCCCATTAGCTTTTTATATTTTGGGAAGAGTATCTATCCCTTTGTCTGGAGAGAGAAAGCAGGAGTTGGGGGGGGGGCAGAGAGCGAGTGGGGAGAGAGAGAATTCCAAGCAGGCTCTGCACTGACAGTTCAGGCTCGATGTGGGGCTTGAACTTATGAACCGTGAGATCATAACCTGAGCTGAAGCCGGACACTTAACCAAAGTCAGACACTTAACTGATGTCGGACACTTACCTGACTGAGCCACCCAGGCTCCCCTCTCTTTTTTTAAATTGTAAGACGCTTTTGTTTCTCTGTGGTTGAACTTACCAGTTTCTTCTCTTATGGTTTCTGGATTTCGAGCCGTAATTAGAAAGCCTGTTCCTACTCTTTCTGGGCTTTACTTCAAATTATTTTATTTTTAAATTATTTAAATTATTAAATTTATGAAATAAATTATAATTAAGTAAGTAATTAAATTCATTAAATAATGAGTGTTTTAATTATTTAATTATGATTTAAATCATCTCATTTTTAACATGTGTATCTTTAATACATTTGGACATTCTGTGTTATTGTATTTCTTTTTTTTTTTTATTTTTAAATTTTTTTTTTCAACGTTTATTTATTTTTGGGACAGAGAGAGACAGAGCATGAACAGGGGAGGGGCAGAGAGAGAGAGAGACACAGAATCGGAAACAGGCTCCAGGCTCCGAGCCATCAGCCCAGAGCCTGACGCGGGGCTCGAACTCACGGACCGCGAGATCGTGACCCGGCTGAAGTCGGACGCTTAACCGACTGCGCCACCTAGGCGCCCCTGTGTTATTGTATTTCTTATAAGTAGCATATAGTCTAGTTGAATTTTGTTTAAACAAAATTTTTTAATGTTTATTTTTGAGAGAGAGAGAGAGAGGGAGAGAAAGAACGGGGGAGGGGCAGAGAGAGAGGGAGACACAGAATCTGAAGCAAATGCCAGTCTCCCAGCTGTCAGCACAGAGCCCAAAGTAGGGCTTGAATTCAAGAACTATGAGATTATGACTTGGGCCAAAGTTGGACGCCCAACTGATTGAGCCACCCAGATGCCCCAAATTTTGTTTTAAACAAGAGAATGTGAAAAACTTTGCCTTCAGTAGTGTAGTTTAATTTATTTATATATATATTTCATAACTGATGTCTCATTTTACTTGATTTTTATGCTTCCATATTGCTTTTTTGTTCTTTGTTATACATTCTAGGTTTTTCTGTTTTTTTATCTTCTATAATGCTGTAGAAAGTAGAACTCTAATTTGTAATCTATAAACCTTTAGATCAGTCAAGCACATATATTTAAATTCATATGTATCCAATTACCGAAGTCAATAAAATGTCTGTTATTGAGTATGTGCTAGCCTTGGTGCTGGCTGCTTTCCACGAGTCTGTACTATTGTCTATATTTTACAGATGGGGAAACAAAGCCCATAATGTCTAAGTAGCTCAATAATTTTTGACGATGTCCTCTGGTGTGACGTCTGGTGTGACGATGTCACTCAATAATTTTTGACGATGTCCTCTGGATGATGAGAAATTTAGCAGACTTCAGCCAATCAGAGCCATCCCTGGAGCTGGAGAGGAGGAAATCTTAGTTAAATAACATTGCTGACAGTGAAAAAGGAGTGAATTCTTCAAAGTAAAACCCCCACAAGGATTTAAAATCCCATAATGGGGGTGCCTGGGTGGCTCAGTCAGTTAAGTGTTTGGGCTCCAGTTGTAATCTCATCATTAGTCAAACGGAGCCTCTGTGCCGTCAGCACAGAGATTCTCTCTCTCCCTCTCTACCCCTCCCTACCCTCCATGCATGTGCATTCTCTCTCTGTCTCAAAATAAATAAACATTTAAAAAGACATCATAAAAAAAAAAATGGGCACCTGGGTGGCTCAGTTGGCTAAGCATCTGACTCTTGATTTCGGCTCTCAGTTCATGATCTCACGGTTCTTGAGTTCAAGCCCCGGGCTGGCAGTGCAGAACCTGCTTGGGATTCTCTCCCTCTCTTTCTCCGTCTCTCTCTCCCTCTTTCTCTCTCAAACTAAACTAAACTAAAATTAAAAAACTATAAAATAAAATATTTTAATAAAATAAAATAAACTATAAAATGAAATACCCACAATAGCTTTCACAAGGGCCTCTCAATCCTTCAACATTAAAGTCTTGAATTTCCCCCAATTTGTCAGGTGAAGAATCATGTCTTGTTATAGTTTTGGTTTGCATTTCTCTTATGAGTGAAAGAAACATCTTTTCCTATGTTCGAGAGCCATTCGCATCGCCATTGCTATGAACTGCCCATTCATATCCTTTGCCCCCTTGGGAGACGTCCAGCAAATACCCACTATAACAAAGCCTCCTGGAGTATGTGTTTGTTTTGCGAATACCAAAAGGATGACTTTGGGAATTTTATTCTGTTTCTTACGGAAAATCATTTTAGAGATCATACACTCTTCATCCGAATCTTTAGGACAATTTTCATCCCCCTTGTGGGTAGGATCTTCTCACAGGCTCCGCACTAAATTTACACAGACATGTAAATTTAGTTGTCACAACAACGCTCTAAGATTGGTACTATTACGATCCCCCTTTTATAGATGATAAAGGTGAGACACAGAGGGGTTAGGTTACTTGCCTAAGCTCACACAGCTAATAACTGGTGGAGTCAGGACCCTAACCAGGTCTTCTTGCCCCAGAATCCATGCCCTCAACCAGACTGGCTCGAAAAATGTCCTGTCTGACCAGAGATCCATCTAGTCAGTAGGTCCCTGACAGAAGAGTAGACAGTAGGGATTAGTTCATCTTATTGACTTTGGAAGCCATTGGTGCTTCATTCATTCATTCAGTTAATCCTGTGACTCATTCATTCAGCAAATATTTACTGAGTGCCTACTATGTGCCAAGTTCTGAACTGGGTGCCAGACACACCAAGACAAATTAGATATGGTCCTTGTCTTTAAGGAACTTGCAGTTAAAGAAGAGGGGCATGGTCTGTTTCAGAGGGAGGAGCAGGTGGTATGTCATCCAAGAATGTGTTTCTCAATTTGTCCCCATTTGCCATTTAGTTAGTGTGATTTCTCCCTGTACTTTGCCTTGTGATCTCTTATCTTTAATGTGTGTGGTAATCATTACAAGTTTTGTATTTTTGCTTATTTTCCCGATCATCTTTTTTTTTAAGTTTATTTATTTGTTTATTTATTTTGAGAAAGAGAGCGAGAGAGAGGGAGAGAGAGAGGGAGAGAGAGAGAATACCAAGCAGGCTCAACCAGGCTCTGTGCTGTCAGCTTGGAGCCCAATGTGGGGCTAGATCCCATCAACTGTGAGATCATGACCTGAGCCGAAACCAAGAGTCAGGTGTTTAACTGACTGAGCCACCAGGCACCCCTTATCTTCCTGATCATTTTCACAGGGAGTAGAGAGTGGGCTGATCAGTCATATTTGCTATCACTTTTTTTCATCCCGGAAATGTTGCCTTATCCCTGCCTGTGAGTGATGGGGAGCCAGAAAACATTCTGAGTAGGGCAGGTGAGCACTTTAGAATGAGCATTCTGGCTGTAGTATGGAAAGTAAATTGAATGAGGGATATGAAGTAGACAGTGCAATGAGGAGGCTACTGGATAGTTCAGTGGGAGATGAGATCTGAGTAAAGGCTGTGACTGGGGGAGAGGAGGAAGTTATGGATCCAAGGAATACTAAGAGTATGGGATTAAAGGGACCTACTAATTCATTCAACACTTTTTTTTTAAGTGTTTATTTATTTTGAGAGGGGGGAAAGTGCAAATGGGGGAGGGGCAGAGAGAGAGGGAGACACAGAATCTGAAGCAGGCTCCAGGCTCCAAACTGTCAGCACAGAGCCTGACACGGGGCTTGAATTTATAGACTGCGAGATCATGACCTGAGCCAAGGTCAGAAGCTTAAGCAACTGAGCCACCCAGGTGCCCCTTAACACTGTTTAATGAGCACCTATTATGTGCCAGGCACTGTGCCAGGTGCCAGGAATATGGCAGGAAACAGTAAGTCTAGAAGGGAAACACGGACAATTGGAGATTTTCAATAAAAGATGATAAATGATGTTACAGGAGAAGTACAGGGCACTACAGGAAAACAGAAGGGAAACATGGAGGGGTGTGAGGGAGGAGTCCATGCTGATACCTAGATTTCTGCCTTGGCTGCAGTGATAATGTTGGTGCCACATTCTGAGCCAAGGAATCCAGAAGGGCAGAGCTCCATGGATAGCTCTCTGTGTCTCCCAAGCCCAACAAAGGGAGGAGAAGGGGAGGTGGTGAGCAAGTGACTTCTGAATGAAAAAATACATGAATGTGGACATGTGGATCCTCCCCGGCCCCCAGTCTGACCCTGAAAGAGGAAGATGGGGAGGGAAAGAAACCTGAAGTTTCAGGAAGCCCCAGCGGTTACTCAATGCCCACAAACCGCTAGCCTCTCCTCAGTTACCCAATGGGCCGCATGAGGCAGTCATGACTCTCCTAATGCCCAGTGACCAGAGCTGGGCTTCCATGATGCAGTATATCTGGGGCTTGGGCAGCAGGCAGACTCAGCATAAACCTGGACATTCCGAGGCCACCAGCCTGGGCCCCACAGGTTGTTGGAGGCCTTCCTGGAACTGGAGGGAAGAAAGAACCAGCCCTGCAAAGCCCTTGGGTACGTGCCTGCAGAGTTAGGGGCCCTTCCTCTGCCTCCTGCATCCCTTATGTGCCCCTTCTGCCTTCACATTGAGCCCCCGGCTATCTGCCCTCCAAGGACAGGAACTGGATGATCACCTTCTGTGTCCCCAGCACCTCGCTCAGGTAACCGTTTTCCCCAGCACATGATAAAAATATTTCTCAAGTTAGTTCAGAGAGAGCTGTACCTTGACCCCCAGGGGCTAGTCTTTCTCACCCTCAGAGAAATCCTACCAACAGCCATACTAACACCAGCTCTGTTCTTGGCATGTGGTAGTGGAACCCGTGATTATAACCCTGGGAGGGGCACCTGGGTCACACAGTCGGTCAGGCGTCCCATTTTGGCTCAGGTCATAACCTCAGGGTTCATGAGTTCGAGCCGCACTTCGAGCTCTCTGCTGTCAGTGCTGAGTCTGCTTCAGATCCTCTGTCCCCCTCTCTCTCTGCCCCTCCCATGCGTTCTCTCTCTCTCTCTCAAAAATAAAAAAAATAGGGGCACCTGGGTGGCACAGTCGGTTAAGCATCTGCCTTCAGCTCAGGCCACGATCTCACAGTTCGTGAGTTCAAGCCCCCATTGGGCTCTGTGCTGACAGCTCAGAGCCTGGAGCCTGCTTCGGATTCTGTGTCTCCCTCTCTCTCTGCCCCTTCCCTGCTTGCATTCTGTCTCTCTTTCAAAAATAAATAAACCTTTAAAAAAATTTTTTTAATAAAAGAGCACCTCTCTTATGTACTAGCCATGTGACCTAGTGCTTAGTTTTTCTGAGCCCCAGTTTTCTTGTAGGTAAGATGGGATAACCACACTGACCTGGTGGGCTTGCTGTGTGGATTAAATGAATGTATGTAAAGGATCAGCCCAGTGCAGCACGAGAGAGGTGCTCGGTGAATCTGTGTTCCCGCACGGCCATGTCTGGAAACCACGTGAGCCACACACGTTGAGCCTGGCTCCTCAGGACCCTGGAAGCCTGTGTTCCTTGCCAAGCAGATGGTGACTGCAGTGCCCGTGGGAAAGGAGAGCCCTGCCCCACCTGGCAAATGCCCAACAACTTCTGGTTGCACGCATCTTGTGGCATCCCCCACCCGCTCTCTGGTCTTCTCTACCTGAGAGTGAGCTAGGGTTCTCCTTCCTGCTCCAGAGACATTTATTTGTAGAGCTCTTCAAGCTACACGTCACGTGTTTACTAAAGTCTCCCAAGTGCCTGCTGGGAACAGGGCCCTGTATGGGCAGTTCCAGGGGGCCAGAAGAACCACCAAGAGTGGGGACAGGGAGGTGGGGTGTCCCACAGCCGGCCCAGAGCAGAGCAGGAAGTGGCCAGACGAGAATTGCAGGCACTGTTTCCATGGCATCCCAGCTAAATTCATTCTCAAGCATTAAAGTGTGTTTTTTTCCCCGACTATCATTACAGAACAGTTGAAAAATACAGAGAAATATAAACACAAAATAAAAAATGCTGACAGTCCTGATCCACACATAACTGATGTTACGATTTTGGTGTAGAAGCACCTGGGTGGCTCAGTCAGGTAAGCGTCCAACCCTTGGTTTGGGCTCAAGTCATGATCTCACAGTTCATGGGATTGAGCCCCTCATCTGGCTCCTCACTGACAGCATAGAGCCTGCTTTGAATTCTCTCTCCCTCTCTCTCTCTCTCTGCCCCTCCCAGACTCGTGTGCAAGCACCTGCACACTCTCTCTCCCAAAATAATAAAAAAACAGATTCTGGTGTGTTTTGGGGATGAAAAAGTATAGTATAGGAATATACTCAATAACACTGTAATAATGTATGGTGACAGATGGTAACTACACTTATCGTGAGCACTGCATAATGTATAGAACTGTTAAATCACTATGTTGTACACCTGAAATTAATATAACATCGTAGGTCAACTATATGTCAATAATAAAAAAAGAATCTGCTGTGTTTTCTACTAGAGTTTTCTATGCATTTTCACCTGCCATAATTATATATAGTTGTATACTCTGCTTTTTTCATTCTCCATAACAACATAAACACTTTCCCAGGTTTTTACAACCTAGCCAGTTAAATCCTGCCCTGTTGATTTCAGCCCATCATTCTAACAAACCCTTTACTTTGTGTTGGGATTTAGCTGCCTCTCCCCAGGATACAATGGCATTGGGTGCCAGCCTAGAGGGAAAGGGGGAGGGACGGGGAGGTGAGGAAGAGAGGTGGAAGACAAGGAGGAGAGAAAAGAGAAGAAGGAGACAAAAACAATTCTCTCTGCTCCTCTCTCAGGCTAAATCTGTTTCTTAGTATTGAAAAACTGCAGGGCCGTCCCCTGACCCCCAGAGTCACCTGAGCTCACCTGACGTCCTTCTGGATCTGCCCCCTGCTTATTCCACACACCCAACCCTAAAAAGAAGGGAACTCACTTCCTGGTAGGAAAAAAAGCCTTCTTCCCTGACGTCCAGCCCTGCAGACCCTGGGCAACAAAGACCCTGTTCCAGCCATCCCACCTATACTTGAGTCCTCTGCCCGCTAGCTGCATGACGTGGTTTCCAGGCCTCTGTAGTCCAGCCACTTTCTTCTGATCTAGAACATACCCCAGCATGTCAAAGAGGCCTCGGAGCTCCAGGTGGGTCTGGCTGAGTATGGAGTGGAGTAGGGCAATCACCTTCTATATTCCAGCCCCTATGCCTCTGTTAGTGCACCCTATGTTTACATTTGTTTATTTGGTAGTCTTTGCCTTGGCTCATGGAGAGCTTGTGGTCAATTCAAACTCTGAGCTCCTTTTTGCATTCTCCTACATTCTGTGCTTTGGGCAATCATTTGAAGAAAACTAATGTAAGACTTGGTATTTTGCCTTCTTTATATATTTGCATTGTGAATTTTAGCTGTCTCTCGGCCTCTTGTTGTAGGTGAGTTTGATACGTGTATGCTGTGTTTATGCAACTTATTGATAAGATGATAACCTGAACCAGGCCCAAGACGGAAATATCCTTCCCACAGGCCCTGGTCCATAACCAGAGCCTCTGTATGAGTTTGATCAGTATCCTAAAAACTCGTGAAGAAATATCACCTTCTCTACAAATCCAGTCACGCATAGGTACTGGATTGAAAATAGTACTAAAAAAGAATTGAAAATAAGTACTAAAAAAGAAAGAAATATTTACAGCTGAATGCTCATAGCAGTACCATTCACAATAGCCAAAAAGTGAAAACAACTCAAATGTCCATCAGTGGATGAATGGATAAACAGAATGTGGTATATACACACAATGGAATATTACTCAGCTGTAAAAAGGAGTGAAGTTCTGACACATGCTACAACACAGATGAACCTTGAAAACATTATTCTACATGAAATGAGCCAGGCACAAAAGGTCACATAGTATAGATTCCATTTATATGAAATAACCAGAGGGGCGCCTGGGTGGCGCAGTCGGTTGAGCGTCCGACTTCAGCCAGGTCACGATCTCGCGGTCCGTGAGTTCGAGCCCCGCGTCGGGCTCTGGGCTGATGGCTCGGAGCCTGGAGCCTGTTTCCGATTCTGTGTCTCCCTCTCTCTCTGCCCCTCCCCCGTTCATGCTCTGTCTCTCTCTGTCCCCCAAAAAATAAATAAACGTTGAAAAAAAAAAAAATAACCAGAACAGATATAGGGGCTGAGGAGAGAGGGGAATGGGGTAATGACAACATTTTGGAACTAGATGGGGAGGGTGGTTGCCTAACACTGTGAATGTATAAATGTCATTGAATTGTGCACTTTATTTACTTATTTATTTATTAGTGTTTATTTATTTTTGAGAGACAGAAAGAGACAGAGTGTGAGCGGGGGAGGGGCAGAGAGACAGGGATACACAGAATCTGAAGCAGGATCCAGGCTCTTGAGCTGTCAGCACAGAGCCTGATCTGGGGCTCCAACTCACTAGCTGTGAGAGCATGACCTGAGCCAAAGTCGGCAGCCCAACCGACTGAGCCACCCAGGCCCCCCTGAATTGTGCACTTTAAAATGGTTTAAGGGTAGGGGTACCTGGGGGGCTCAGTCGGTTAGGCGCCCAACTCTGGCTCAGGTCATGATCTCGTGGTCCGTGAGTTCGAGCCCCGCCTCGGGCTCTGTGCTGACAGCTCAGAGCCTGGAGCCTGTTTGGGATTCTGTGTCTCCCTCTCTCTCTCTGACTCTCCCCCATTCATGCTCTGTCTCTATCTCAAAAATAAATAAATGTTGGGGCGCCTGGGTGGCGCAGTCGGTTAGGCGTCCGACTTCAGCCAGGTCACGATCTCGCGGTCCGGGAGTTCGAGCCCCGCGTCGGGCTCTGGGCTGATGGCTCAGAGCCTGGAGCCTGTTTCCGATTCTGTGTCTCCCTCTCTCTCTGCCCCTCCCCCGTTCATGCTCTGTCTCTCTCTGTCTCAAAAAAAATAAATAAACGTTGAAAAAAAAAAATTTAAAAAAAATAAATAAATAAATGTTAAAAAATAAAAAAATAAAAATAAATAAATACAATAAAATGGTTTAGGGGCGCCTGGTGGCTTACTTGGTTAAGCATCCAACTCTTGATTTCAGATCAGGTCACCATCTCATGGTTGTGAGAGCAAGCCCTGGTCGGTCTCCACACTGAGCGTGGAGCCTGCCTGGAATTCTCTCTCTCCCTCTCTCTCCGCCTCTGCCCTGCTCTCTTGCACATACGCTCTCTCTCTAAATAAGTAGATATGTTTAAATGGTTAATAAAATAAAATGATTAATTTTATGTTAAGTGAATTTCACCTCCATTTAAAAAAATGCATCTACAAAAGAAAAAGATACCCAACGCATTCTCAGACAGTCTTGTGCTAGATACTGGGGAGACACATATGAATGAGACTTGCTCCCTGCTAGAGCTGGTAGAGCCCAAAGTCTTTGACGCTGAGAGGGGGCTACCCTCTGAAATTTACCTTCCACACTGCAGATTCTCTCATTCATTGCTATTAGCACCACCATCCAGATTTCCAAGGGTGCTGCCATCTTAGTGACCTGGGTTGGCACGACACAGAATGCATCCTCTGAGTAATTTGGCAGCAGAGAAACCTGACGGACATAACCTTAGCCCTGTGATCAAGGTTAGTGACCACAGTGATAGGTCATGTTGGTAATATATACCCTTGATCTGATGTGATGAGACTGACACTTTACCTGGGCGATCTTACTCCTAAGAACTTTTAACTCCAGTTTAATCATGAGAAGATCATCAGAAAAACTCAAATGGACAGTCTACAAGATACCTGGTCAATGCTCCTCAAAACTGTCAAGGACATTAGGGGTGCATGGGTGGCTCAGGCAGTTAAGCATCCAACTCTTGATTTCAGCTCGGGTCAGGATCTGATGGTTTCATGGGTTTAAGCCCCGCGTCGGACTCTGCACTGGCAGCAAAGAGCCTGCATGCTTGGGATTCTTTCTCCCTCTCTCTCTCTCTCTCTCTCTGCGCCTCCCCTACTTGTGCTGTCTCTGTCTCTCTCAAAATAAATAAATAAATGAAACTGGAAAAAAAATGTGAAGGACATTAAAAATAAAATTAGCCCAAGTAACTGTCCCAGACCAGAAGGAGTGCAGACAGGCATGATTATGTGGTGTCCTGGGACATAAAAAGGACATTAGGTAGGGGCACCTGGGTGGCTCAGTCAGTCAAGCATCTGACTTTGGCTCAGGTCAGTCTGTGAGTTCAAGCCCTGCTTTGGTCTCTGTGCTGACAGCTCAGAGCCTGGAGCCTGCTTCGGATTCTGTGTCTCCCTCTCTCTCTCTGCCCCTTCCCTACTTGCACTCTGTCTGTCTCTCTCTCAAAAATAAATAAACATTAAAAAAAAGTTTTTAAAGGACATTAGGTAAAAGCTATGGAAATCCAAATAAAATACAGACTTTAGTTAGTTAATAGTAATGTATCAATATTGGTTCGTTAGTTGCGACGAATAGAGATGGTCCCCAACTTATGATGGTTCGATTTAAGATTTTTCGACTTGAGAATGGTGAGAAAGTGACATGTATTCAGTAGTAACCGTACTTCAGATTTTGAGGTTTGATCTTCTCCTGGCTCTCTTGTGATGATGGGCATGGTAGCCAGCTGTGGCTCCCAGTCAGCCAGGTGATCCCGGGAGTAAGCAACTGATAGGCTTACAGCCATTATGTACCTACACAAGCTCTCTGCTTGTCATTTCCAGTACAGTATTCAGTAAATTCCATGAGACATTTCACACTTTACTGTTACAAAATAGTCTTTGTGTTAGGTGATTTTGCCCAACCGTAGGTTAACGTAAGTGTTCTGAGCGGGTCTGAGGTAGGCTAAACTAAGCTATGATGTTCAGTTAGGTTAGGTATATTAAATACATTTTCAATTTAACGATGGATTTCTTGGGACGTAACCCCATTGTAAGCAGAGAAAGATCTGTATGTTACAATAGAGGAAGCGATTAAGATCCTTACAAGGACCGGAACAAGGCTGTTCAGATGGAGGCGACAATGGGGAAAGGAATAGAGTGGAGCATGACCTACTAACAGTTTGTGGGTATCACTACTAAACAGTTGTAGCAGGTGTCACGTGTTCTCCAGGTGCTGATTGACCCAGGGAGAAAAATAAGTTCTTGCCTGATTATGAACCTGCTTTCCAAGGCCTCGACTGTCTCTTCCTGACTTGGGAACATGCTTGTAGACACCAACACCTTTAAAACTCCAGGCTAAGAGAGCCACGGTCTCTCTCTTCAATAGCCTAGGACCCTACAGAAGTTCTGCTTTCCAGGCCCTGGACACATCTCCTCCAGGGGACTTATACCAGGAAGAACTTTAGATGAGACATCTCACTATCTTTCCATGGGGTGTAGCCTTGAGGCCTGATGGTTATGTTCTAAGTCAACAGTAGACCAATATCTTAATCCAACATAATATTCACAGATACTCCTGCCCATTAACCAGGTGTCATTTTCTTCTCTATGGAGCAAACAAACCTTCATTTGGTACATGAAGATATCATGGATGACTTAAACCAAGGCCTTTCTCAAATATAAATGCAGGACAGGGAAGTACAGAGGTGAAGAGGAATGGTTTGGAATACATAACCCTAGATTCAAATCCTGATTCCATCACTTATGAATTTACTTAAACTCTATGACCCCAGTTTCTACAACTGTAAAGTAAGGATAATAATAATGTCTATTTTAGGGGTGCCTGGGTGACTCAGTTGGTTAAGCATCCAACTCTTGATTTCAGCTCAGGTCATGATCTCATGATTCATGGGTCCCAGCCCTGCGTCGGGCCCTGTGCCGACAGCGTGGAGCCTGAATAGGATTCTCTCTATCCCTTTCTCTCTGCCCTTCACCATGCCCCTCCCTCTCTCTCTCTCTCAAAATAAATAAATAAACATTAAAAAAGTAATGTCTATTTTATAAGATTGTTGGAGAATGAGATGAGATAATTCACGTAATGTGCTTAACATAGTACCTAGCATAAGGTCTCAGGCTCCTGACACAGTTCTTGGATAAAGCTGATGAAAAGTCCACACGTTCCAGGGAATTTGCACCTAACACCAAGGAGGCCACAAGTCCATTAGTGATACAGAAGCCAGGGGGCTGGCTGGACCCTGGAGCCAGTAGGAAGGAATAGCAAAGGATTTATCCACAACCAAACTTGACTCTGAGGGTCCCTGTTGAGGAGACTGTTCCAGAGTGGCTCTCAAGGTCTTGTGCATGTCTATACCCAATAGTATTTTATATTCTCCAGGTTCATGATCAGATGAAGCATCATTAAAACTGCCCCATGTCCATCCCAGTGAGGGCTTGCCCGGCATCAGGCATACACCTAGAGAGGCTAGGGAAGTCTAAGAGATCCAAAACGTGGGTTGATGTGGCCTGAGCTCCCAGAGCATGCCTGGTGTGTGAGACATTAGCCCTTTAGTTGAAGGACTGTGAGGAGACCCAGGCAGTATACTCAGGGGCACCCACAATGATGGGACAGCCAGAAGTCTCAGGGCATATCAGCCCCCAATTTTACCCTGGTGCCCAGCACTGTGCCTGGCACATAGTAGGTGCTTATAGTAGGCCTGGATTATGGCCATTGAATACCTTGAGGGGGACAGAAGGGCTTCAAGGGTGATGTGTGGAAGGACGTGGGAGCCCAAGACTCAGAGGAGGAAAGCTGTGTGTTTACACAGGGCCCCGCTATCCCAGGAGTGCTGGGGAGCCACATGACTCAGGGTAGGGCAGGGCTGCAGGCTGCAGGAAGGGTGCGGCACCTGAGGAAAGGGCAAATGAACCTCAGGAAGAGCTCATCCCTGACTTCAGTCCTTCCATAGTTTACTGCCTCTGGGCAAAGGCCTCTGCAGAAGCACAGACAAGCAATAACTTTGTCAGCATTTGCATCAGAAGAGTAGCAAAGATCAAAATGGGATAAAGTGCCCAAAATAAGTAACATCTCGGAGATGACTTAAAAAATAAAGGCAGCTCAGTGTAACTGGGTTAAAATCCCAGTTTAGCCTAACCTCCTAAACTCCTAGCACCTCAACTCCCTGATCCTTAGTACCTTTAATCCGGGTGCAGGAGACGGTGTCTGTGGTGGGCCTGGCTCATTCACCTAGTCTGGAGCTTGGTGACGCTCAGGTAGACATCACCTATCACTGTCCCAGACCAAGGCAGTGAAGGGGCCTGGGCAAACAGACGCTAAAAGCCACAGGGGCCTCCGTGTAGGGTCAGAAAGCCAGTCACCTTTCCTGATACTGTTGAGTGACTGTGCTCACCTACTGAAATTGCTTCAGCAACATCCAGGGCCCAACGGGAGATAACAGTGCTGTGTGACAGTCCTCCCAGCCAGCCCTCAGCTTTCTAGCAATCCATATCCTGTGCGGCTTCTCGGCCCAGTCCTGGAAGGTATGGGAGAAGAGGAAGGCCCTGCTTCTGCCTTCTGGAAATGCAGAATCTCGTAGGACCAGCCACGCTCTGAGCCACGGCACATGGTGTCAGGCCTTCCCCGGTCACAGGTCCACAGCACGAGCCGGAGCTTCTCGGTTCAACCTATTTGCGTGGTGACCTCTCAGCCTCGCTAGTACTCATCTTCCTCCTTGCCAGCCGCAGCCCTCTCCCTGCGCATTCGCTGCTCACACCAGCCCTTCGCTGTGCTCCCCGCTCCATCTGGAAGGCCCTTCTTCCAACTGCAATGGCGAAGGTTCCTGGGAGGCGCTCCCTCTCATTTCTTCCACTAATACTGATTGAAGCCTGCTCTCGGGTAGGGCCTCAGTGAAGCAGAACGCGGGCCCCACCTGCGTGAAGCCTCATCGGTTCCTGTGAAAGGGCAATAATCTCTCCGTTCTGTCATTGTTGGTGTCTCTGTCCCCACAGGACTGTGAGCTGCATGGAGGCAGGGGCTGTCTCTGTCCCTCTGGATGCAGTGGAGACAGTCCTGATGCTAAAGAATGGCCAAGGGAGGGTTCCTGGGGTGGGTAGAGTCTGTATAGGAGGAAAGGAGGCAGGAATAGAGCAAGGGTGTGGAGGCAGGCATGAGTCTGGCTGTGCAGGAGACAGTGGTGAGACCTGCCTGCCTTACTGGGGGTGGGAAGTGAGGTGAACTGGTGTGCAGGGCAGAAGGAGTTCGGATGCTGCCTCCTGGGGACTTGGGGCCTCTCTCCACAGTTTTCAATGCCCACAACTCCTGGTTCTCCCTCCCTCACCCCCCCTCCCTTCCAACAAGGCACCCAGAAGTCCATGGATAAGGGACTCCAGGAGCAGCAAGGTAGGTGGCCAGAACTCTGGTCATCTGAGCATCTAGGACCTTCCTCTGTTCAAGTCCTGGTTCCAATGATCTTTTCCACCTGGAGTTGCCAGATAAAATAGAAGACACCCACTTAAATTTGAATATCAGAAAAACAATGAATAATTCTTTCACATAAATAATATTTGAGACACGCTTATCCTAAAAAATTATTCATTGCTTTTCTGAAATTCAAAATTTTATTTGCTAAACCTGGCAACCTTTTGCCAACCCCCTATTTCACAATCTGCCACTCACCTTACAATGAGGTTCCAGGAAACCATCACAGAGGTCTTGGATCTCTTGAAATATACTCAACAAAACAGGAATTTAAAGTGTAAAGAACATGGAAGATTTTTTTTTAAGTTTACCTGTTTATTTTGAGAGAGAGAGAATGAATCCTAAGCAGGCTCCACACTATCAGCACAGAGCCCGAAGTGGGGCTCGAACCCATGAACTATGAGATCATGACCTGAGCCAAAACCAAGAGTCAGATACGTAGCCAACTGAGCCACTCAAGCACCCCAGAACATGGAAGATGATTTAGCTCCATTCTTCCCCCTTTATGTGGACTAGGAGACTGAAGCCCAGAGGGGACAGGCACTGACAAACCCTTGGGCCCCTCACACCCCCTTGGCTAGAACCTGGGTCTCCTGGAGAGAAGAAGGACCCCGGAGGCCAGGCCCTTTCCAGGTAAGGCAAGGTGGGAGTCCCCCACCCCCACCCCCAGGCAGTTTCCCGGATCCTGACACCCCATGAGTCACCTCCACCTGTCAAGACAGATCTGGAGTGGTGCCAAGGCCCTGGGCACAGCTGGGTTCTGTGCCCAGAGGAGTCAAGTTGGGAGGAAAAGGGGGTCTCATGTGCTGTCTGTGTAGGAGTGGGTGGGTGGGGCTGGACTTTGTGGGAGAGGATGGTCTTCCAGAAAGCTCACCTCTTCAGGCCCTTCTAATAGCCAGGCCAACAGGGGCTCTCGAGGATGACTCAGCTCAACTCCCAGGGAGGCGGGAAGTGGGGGCAGAGTCTTGACCAAAATCACCCAGCCAGCTGGGTCGACAATCAGGTTCTTTTTCTCAAATGAATACTCCATGCTCCCTGCTGAATCTGCCCTTCCCCCACCCTGTTCTGTGTTTCTTCATCCCACTTTGCCCTTCTTGACATTATAATATGTATTCATTTGTTCATTGTCCGTCTGTAGTTAAAACATAAATCCTCCTTAATGTCTCAAGATCCCAGAGCAGTGCCTGGCACTGAGTAGGTGCTGATTAAGCATTTGTTACCCCTGTTAGATCTCACCTCGTGTGGGGCTCGTTCCATGATGCCATAGTTCTCCCATCCTCAGACATGCATTGCAGGTTCTGCCAGGAACATGGCTCTATGCTGGGCTGTGCGTCTCCAGGTCTGGGTCTGTGGCTCCCTCCCCCTCCTTGCAGCCCATGCTTGGTCCTGGGACTGAGAAAGTAATAGCACAGGGCTGGGATGCACTGACAGTGGGTTTGGGGGTGCTGCTTGGTAAGGAGCTGGGCTCTCATCTGTCTGTCCCCGCATACCCTTCCTTTTTAAAAAAAACTTTTTTTAGCATTTTTTTTTTGAGAGAAAAACAGCACACAGCAGGGGAGGGGCAGAGAGAGGGGGGGACACAGAATCCAAAGCAGGCTCCAGGCTCTGAACTGTCAGCACGGAGCCTGACGCGAAACTCGAACTCATGAGCTGTGAGATCATGACCTGAGCTGAAGTCGGATGCTTAACCAACTAAGCCACCCAGGCGCTCCACCCAGCACACCCTTCTAGAGCAGACAAGCCCAAAACACCTGGGCATGGCCAGGAAGCTCAATCCCAGAGTCCCACCAATGGACCACTACCAGTCAGTGTGGCCCAGAGGACAGCCCTGAGCCAGGAGCTGCTGACCTGTTTGCCTCACTTGGGATACCCGGCTCATCCCCACCGCTCACTAGGTCTCATTCTGCCTGTATCTATAATGGCAGTTTCAGGCTGGCTGATCTGTAAGCCTTGCCTACCCTGGGGAGTTCCTTATCCTTACCCTTATCCAAGTCCCTTATCCTTGCCTACTCCTACCCTACCCTGTGGGAGTCCCTTATCCTTAGGCCCCAGACCCTCCCCTCCATCCTGGTCAGATCCTTTGCTGAGGATCTGTCCTTCCCTGGGATCCACATCCAAGTCCTGTCTGTCCTAAAGACCATAGGTGGTTGGGGCTCCTAGGACTATCCCGGGGCCACTTGGGACACTCCCAAGTCATTCAGAGTCTGTTACTCAGAGAGGATCTGTCCAGACTTGCCCTGCCCCAAGCCGTCTGACCAGTCTAAATATTGCCATTTCTAGTCAGACCACCTCTCTGAGGTGTCCAAAGGAGAGCTCTGCATCTTTCCCCAGACCTACTTCCCTCCGAAGCTCAGCAAGGACACCTCCAGCCAGCTGGTCACCGGGGCCAAGAACTCCGAGAATCACAGAGCCTGCGCTCCCTCCCTCCTTGCCCTCATCCAAGCCATCACTCAGTCCTGGCCATCCCTCTGTAGGTGCTGATTAAGCATTTGTTGCCCCTGTTAGATCTCACCTCTAGGTCTGGGGACCTAGGTCTGGGGAAAGTAGGTCTGGGGAAAGATGCAGAGCTCTCCAGTCCCTCTGGGGACTGTCCACTTCTCGACTTCTTCAGCCTCATCTATCTATGTTCATACTTCATCTTCTCTCACTTGGCCTTGAAATCTCCTCAACTCTACTCCCTCTGCCTTCAATCCACACCCCATGCAGCAGCCAGGGAGGAAATACTACTGACAGCAAATCCAGCCTCATCACTCTCCTGCTCAAAACCCTCCCATGGCTTCCCACTGCCCCCAGCACAAAGTCTGCTCCTTGGGCTGGCATTCAAGCCTCTTCATGATCTGTCCGTCTCACCAGCTCGTCTCACACTGCTGTTCCACTGACTACTGAGCATTCAGCTCCCAGCTTTGGCTCAAGACTTTCCTTCCACCTGGAAGGATTCCCTCCTTCCTAAATCCTAAGATTCCTCCACCTTCAATCATCCGGGGAGTCCACAGTGGTATTCAGGGAGGGTAGATAAACAAGGCTTTTCTCAGGGTGCATGTGTGTGTGTTTAGAGTCAGTCAACGTTTATCTATTTATTCATGTACACATAGCCTTGTTTCAGAAAGGATTTGAGGTGGGCCGTTAAATATTTATTGAGTGCCAGCCCCATGCAGCAAAGTCCCACATGCTCAGGGAATCATCCATGCTCCCACTCATAGACCCGATCAGGGAACCACAAGGACCAGAGCACGGGGCTCCAGGGGGAGAGATTTCAGGAAGAAATGGAGAGCTAGGGAGGTGGGAGAGTGGTTGGAATGAGCAAACAGTGGGAAGGGCAGGAACAGAGGGAACAGAAGGAACAAAGCCTGCAGGTAGGGGAAGGGAGGAGAACCACAGCTTCCCTCTGTGACCCCTGCTTGCATTTCCTTTCCCTCTTGCTGAGGTGGGCTTCAAGAACTATTTCCCTTTCCTCTTGCAACACAACTGGGTGAGGGACAGAGTGGGGATGGAGGCAGTGGGGGTGAAGACTGTGGGAGCCACTGAGGCTACAGTTCCACATGGGAAGGAGCCTGCGCCCAGCCAGCTGACAGCCCTGTGGGCACAGCACACTCCTGAGTCCCCTGTGCTCTTCCCATCCTCCATTCATCTCCTCTGTCCCGACCAGTCTGTGAAGATGTATCACCACATCCATGGCAGCAGGGAGGAAACCAAGGACCAGAATGTTGGTAGCGGAGCAAAGACTCTAACCCTTTGTTTTCAGAAGCTAAGACCCTTCCTCTGCCAACTATTCCAGGTGCCATCTGCTCCTGGATCCTAGACAGCTGGGCATGGCAAGGGGGCTTAAGAAGTATGTGTTGGGTTGGCACCAGAGAGGGACCCTGAGAAGGGTCCCCTCTCCGCACTCTCGAGGCAGGGAGGTACCAAGGCCCAGGACTGACCTTCACGGGCTTTTCTAGATGCTGGGCCCATCTACAGCTCCCCCCAGCCCTGGGGCACAGGGCACAGAGCCCAGCTGGGCACCAGGAGTCCTGGGCTTCAGCCCCAGCTTTGCCATCACTTGCTGTGTGACTCAGGTCCAGGCCTCAGTCCCTTGACCTTTCCCTTCTGCAGGCAAGGGGCTGAGCTACAGGGTCTCCAAGTCCCGAGTTCCCTGATCTCTGTGACTTCTGGCTGCCACAGGATTTGGTTTGTCTGTCTGGACGGGGTTGTCCAACTGAGAGCGGGACCAGTTCCTCTCCCATCCTGCCTGTCAGTACTGAGTAGGGCTCTCCAGGCAGTAGGGATGGTGCCCAGGGGGTAAGGTATCTAATTTTATCTGTCACAGTCAAAGCTGGGGCTGGCCTGGCCCACTCCCCGACGGACCCCAACTGACCCCAAGGCTGAGCAGGGAACTGACTCAGGTTGAGTTGAGGCAGCTGTCAAGACAGCCCTAAAATTAGCCCCAACAGGGACAGGGAGGGGCACTGGCCCAGGCCTCAGGCTCCAACAGCCCCGAGGGACCCAGCCCTCACCTCACTCAAGGAGGGAGAGGTCAGCCAGAGTTCTGGCAGTGACCCTACCATGATGCTGGGTGGGGAGAGTCACAAACAAGTGTGGACACATTTCAGGAGGGGGACTGAAGAGCAGGCATCCTCTGCCAGTTGCTTGGGCCCTGATGCAGTTCCCAGCCCCCAGCCTGTCAGAGCCCTGGGAAGGACCAGGGAGGGACCTTGCTATTTATATTCTTCTAGAACATGGTTGGGGGGGGGATGCCAACCTATCCTCCCAAGGCTGAGTTGAATAACCTCACACATTAGCACCAGCTCCCAAACACAGAGGAGCCAGGAGGTATATCAGCCTGCTGATAGGGCATAGGTTGGAAGCACCAGAGACAGGCCCAATGCCAGCCTCCTCTGGCTCAGGGATAATTGCCCACTTCCCTCCTCCCCACCCAGGTCCCCTGAGGATCTTATTAAAATGCAGATTCTGGGGCGCCTGGGTGGCGCAGTCGGTTAAGCGTCCGACTTCAGCCAGGTCACGATCTCGCGGTCCGTGAGTTCGAGCCCCGCATCAGGCTCTGGGCTGATGGCTCAGAGCCTGGAGCCTGTTTCCGATTCTGTGTCTCCCTCTCTCTCTGCCCCTCCCCTGTTCATGCTTTGTCTCTCTCTGTCCCCCCAAAAAATAAATAAACGTTGAAAAAAAAATTAAAAAAAAATGCAGATTCTGATTCAGAAGGTCTGGGGTGGGGTATGAGATTCTTCAAGATTCTAATGAGGTCCCAGCCTAGTCTGCAGACCATACTTCCATCACGAATCTTACTTCCCAGCCAGACTGGCCGGACCCCAAGGCCAGGTTTCCCGTCTTCTGTTCCCCAGGTATTCCTTACCTTCACCCCAGTAGTCTGGCACAGGCACATAGGCACATGATACATACAGCAGGTGGCTGGTTTTTTCACTGCGGGTTCCTGCACAAGTGTGTAGGTGTGCATGGCAATCCTTGTGCCTCGGTATATACTGCACATGGCGGGTTACATGTGTAGAGAGTGTACAAAGATGCGTGTATATAATAATAATGAAAAGCAGCTAAAATTTTAAAAACAGCTGACCTTTATCGAACACTATGCCTAGGTAAGGTTCTAACAACGCTACATACAATATCTTATTTAATTCTTACAACGATTTTGATGAGATGAGAACATCGAGGCTCACAGAGGTTAAGTGACTTGCTCAAGGTCACATAGCTGACAAGCAGCAGTCAGGGTTGCCAGTCAGGACGGGGCTTTACACACGCTCACGTGCCTATCAGCGCACTCACCTTGAGTTTGGGAGCATGTGTGCAATTGGTGGGCAGGGGTGTGTGCAGAAGTAAAGCGGCAGCAAGGATGAGTAGGTGAGGTAGGAGTCGTGCACAATTTGGACCATGTGCAAAAAGCAGGTGGGGAGAAGGAAGGAAACACAGGTGTGAGTCAGACCAGCCTCGGCTTGAGTCTTTATGTTGCCGCTGCCACCGCCAGGTTAAGCTTCCACTTCCTCCTCTGTGAAATGAGTATATAATAATCACCTTATGAGGCTGCTACTCTGAGAAAGAAATGTGATAACAAATACAAAGTGGAAAGCCAAGGGAAAGCTGACACACAGTAGGTGCTTGGGATATATGAGCTGGCCCTTCCTTCCCCTCGTGGCTGGAATGCTTGGCCATTTGGGGAGTGACTTCTGAACTGACTGGTTGCAGCCAGCTTATTGGATTAAGAGGAGGCATCCCGGGGAAGGCCAAGGACAAGGGGGGGGGGGGCAAGGCCAATAGGGCTGTGTTGGGCATACAGCTGAGAGACCACCCCAGGGAGATATGAACATGCAGACAGAGTTCAGAGCCTGGCCAACTGCCCCCCATGTTGGCAGAGACAGGAGAGGCTGTGAGGCCGGAGAGCCCCCAACTCAGGAGAAGCCCTTTCACAGGAAAACAAACACCTTGTCCCTTGACTCAGCCCTCAGCTATGTCGGACACAGACCATGCCCTCTGGGGGCCAAACATCCTCTGGGCTGGGTCAGAGGGCCTTTGGAAGTCCCTGGTGACTCATTTTCCCTTCCTCCACCCATGACCCTAACGTTGCTCCTGGAGCTGGGGTGTCTCAGCAAGTTTGTGGCTCAAGTCACTCGTGGGATAATGAGCTGCCTCCTGTAGGACTGTAAAAAGTGGGAAGTTGGGAGACATTAGTCTCTCCTGGGGCCCAGAGTGGAGGGGCACTCATATGGATCCTCTGGACCTCCCAGAAGCAGGTGCCCGGGAAAGGAGCCCAAGGACACATTGCTTATGAGAACTGGCTAAAAGTGGCTCCAGATGGCTCACTGCATTCACCTCCTTCGTCCTCCATGTGAGGATCCCAAGGCCAAGAGATGGCCATCACCAGGCCAGGGTCACCAGGAGAAGGGACACAAAGCTCATTCCAGCCACCCACCCACGATGCTGAAGGCGGAGATTCCAGAGAGGCTGTGGAAGACTCTGGCGCCCCCATGTGGTGTGAGGGAAGAAAGACAGGGCTTGGCCGAGATTGGAAAAACCGGCTCCTTGGGTGGAGTGACTGCCCTTGTGGAGGTGCTCTTCCTGGGTGATGGGGTGAGAGCTGCCTCCAGTTACACAACCCCTGCCCCTGCTGGTCACTCCAATCTAATATCTACCTCCTCCACCAGACTAGGAGCCCTCCAAGAGTGGGGTGGTGTCTGATTCATCCAATACCTAGGGTATGCTGGGAGGGCATTGTGAGGAAGTGGTTTGGACTGAATTGAATTCAGTATAAATGGAAGGAAACTGTGGAATGTGAACAAAGATTTATACACAAGAATGTTCATCAAATCCATGTCTGTAAAAGCAACACTGTGTTGACAGTTGTTGAAGTGGGTGATGGGTCCCGGGGTTTATTATACTATTCAATTCATTTTTGTGCAAGTTTGAAGTGTTGTGAAACAAAGGGGTTAATAGAAAACTTAAAGGTCCAACAATAGGAATCTAAATAAATTATGATGCGGCTGTGCAAAGGAATAATGTCTGAAGACGTTAAAGATGCTGCCATGGAGTTATTTTGTTTTTAATTGTAACAGATTTATTGATACATAAGTCATGTAACATACAATTTACCCACTTGAAGTGTACAATTCAATGGTTTTTAGTACATTCAAAAGTTTTGCAACTATCACCATAATCAGTTTTGGAAAATTTTTATCGCCCCACAGTAAATTCCTATACCCGTTAGCAGTCACTGCTCGTGTGCTGACAACCCCCGACCCAACCCACAGATACACTTTCTGACTCTAAGATTTGCCTTTCTGGACAGTTCATGAAAATGGGATAATATAGTATGTGGTCATCTGTGTCTGACTTTTTACACATCGTATAATGTTTTCAAGATTTATCCATGGGGCACCTGGGTGGCTCGGTCGGTTAAGCTTCAGACTCTTGATTTCAGCACAGGTCATGATCTCACGGTACATGAAGTGGGCTCTGTGTGGACAGTGCCAAGCTGGCTTGGGATTCTCGCTCTCTCTCTTTCTCTGCCCCTCCCCTGCTTGTGGTCTCTCTTTCTCTCTCAAAATAGATGGATAAATATTTTTTTTAAAGACAAGCTGCTATTTAAATTTTTTAATGTTTGTTTATTTTTGAGAGAGAGACAGAATGAGAGCGAGGGAGGGGCAGAGAGAGAAAGAGACACAGAATCTGAAGCAGGCTCCAGGCTCCAGGCTCCAAGCTGTCAGCACAGAGCCCGACGCGGGGCTCAAACTCACAAACCATGAGATCGTGACCTGAGCTGAAGTTGGCGGCTTAATCAACTGAGCCACCCAGGTGCCCCGACAAGCTGCTATTTGAGGGGGGGAAGAAAGGTTTATTCATGTTGTAGCATTTATCAATACTTCATTCCTTTTAATGGCTGAATACTATTCCATTGTATGGATATACCACATTTTATTTATTCACTCATTAGTTGGTAGACATTTGAGTTGTTTCCATTTTTGAGCTGTTATGAATAATTCTATTAACATTCATGTACAAATTTTTGCATGGATTTATGTTTTCATTTCTCTTGACTGTATATCTGTGAGTGAAATTGCTGGATCATCTTATAACTCTATGCTTAACTATTTGAGGAGCTATGAGACTGTTTTCTGAGGGGACTGCACCACTCCACATTCCCACGGGCACTGTGTGAGGGTTCAGATTGCTCCACATCCTTGTGACATTTCTTATCTTTTTATATTCCAACCACCCTAATAGGTATGACCCATGTAACTTTTAATGACATGGGAAATGTCCTTGGTATAATGTTAACTTTGTTTTGGTTTTGTTTTGTTTTGTTTTGTTTCTGAAAAGCAGGCTTTGGAACTGCTTATGCAGTGTGATCTCAACCCCGTAAAATATATATGTACACAGCAATTAGACCAAAAATAATCTACCAAAGTGTTAATATGGTTATCTGTGGACCATTTAGGGCGATTTTTATTCTTCAAGTTTTGATAATGTGAGCATATATTGATAAGAAAAAAATATGCTATTATACAATAAGGCAAAAGAAAATCAATAAATCTTAGAGATATAATGCAAGTAAATTAAAATAAAACATTCAAAATGTACGGGGCACCTGGGTGGCTCAGTCGGTTAAGCGTCCGACTTCAGCTCAGGTCATGATCTCGCGGTCCGTGAGTTCAAGCCCCGCGTCGGGCTCTGGGCTGATGGCTCAGAACCTGGAACCAGCTTCCGATTCTGTGTCTCCCTCTCTCTCTCCCCTCCCCCACTCATGATCTGTCTCTCTCTGTCTCAAAAATAAATAAACGTTAAAAAATTTAAAAAAAAAGACAAAATGTATTGAATGAGGCTGATCACATGACCAGTGTACATAATCTTGGGTACCTAGAGGAAGGGTCTGAGTGGGGATGGAGAGAGGGAAGAGTCAGGCTACTGATTCCAGGGTATGAGGGTGTCCAGAAAAGGAACATCACTCTCAGTAGGAGTCAGGGAGAGCTTCGTGGAAGAGACAACCCTGAGGCTGGCTGGACTCTGAAGCAAGAAGCAGATCTAGATTCACAGAGATGGGGGGATGGGGTGCAGATGTCAGGTATGTCAGCACAGACCTGACCTCTCTGCATATAGAGCACTGAGGTGGCAGAAAGGGCTCCAGAGACAGTGGCCTGTGCAAGCCTGGCTTTGCCCTAACTTGGGGTGACTGACCTTGCCCAGTGTGCTTAGGATGATTTTCCTAAACTGAAATGGCCATAATAACCTCCTTTAAGGGTTATTGTGAGCACCGAGTGAGATAAGAGTGTGGGGTAGCCTCTAGCACAGGCCTGGCCAACAACAGGTGAATGATTTGTTGCAAGGAGAGAGGGAGGGGCAAGACTGATTTTAAGGACAAGAGGATGATGAGTGATGGAGGGAGGCTTGAGGGGAGGGAACTGACGCCAGGTAAAAGCTTCTGGGATCCTGAGTCCCCTGCCTGGGGGTGAGGTGTTGGAGGGAGGGACACCAACCCCTTTCACAATAGAGGAGTTATCCCAGTAAAGACACAGCCTCCTGGGAGGGAGGCCAAATAGCCATGGTGTCTACTTTTACCAGCTAAGCCCAAAGAGGGCAGAACGGGCTTAAGGTCACATGGGGAAATCCTGGCCTCCTGGCTGAAGGCAGGGCTCTTCTGCAGGAAGTGATCTCGGGAGCGGGGGGCTGCAGCGGTATTCAGGGATTTGCATCTGAGCTCTGTGCATCCTTCCCACCCACCTCTCTGGCAAGTGGCTGCAAGTGGCTTCCCCCCTGTGGTCCTGGAGTGGGAATAAAGAGAGAGGGCACTTTTATTTTCTTCTTTTACTCCTCTATTTCTTCAAGCTCTCCACACATTGTTGTGTGCTACCTTTGTCACTGTAGTCAGTGAGTTTTTTTTTTCTTTTTTTGAGAGAAAGAGAGAGAGAAGCAGAGAGAGAGAGAAAGAATCCCCAAGCAGGCTCCACACTCAGGCTCCACACTCAGCACAGAGACTGACACTGGGCACTGAACCAACTGAGCCACTGAGGTGCCCCAACTGTTGCTACTTTTTATTTATTATTATTTTAATGTTTATTATTTTGAGAGAGAGAGAGAGAGAGAGAGAGAGAGAGAGATGCAAGCAGGGGAAGAGCAGGGAGAGAGGGAGTCACAGGCTCTGAGCTGTCAGCACAGAGCCCGATGCGGGGCTCAAACTCACGGACCTGAGATCATGACCTGAAGTCGGAAGCTTAACCAACTGAGCCACCCAAGCCCAAGCGCCCCAACTGTTGCTACTTTTTAAAGAACATTTCCAGGACAGTTTGCTTAGACTTTGAGAAAAGTCAATGTTACAAAATTCTGCAACTTATTGTCAAATGTTTCTGGGGGGGGGGGGGAAGTATCCACAAAAATCAAGCAAATGTGGCAAACTGCTAACAATTGATGCACTGTCAGCAAAGGGTATGTGGGTGTTCATCATATTCCTTTTTCAACTTTTCCATATACTTGAAATTTTTAAGAAAAGCTTTGGGGAAAACATGCAAAATATAAAATCATATATGCAATGTGAACCAAAACTTGGAAAGAAAGAGCACCAAACAAAGAAACAAAGATCTTTGTGACCTGGATTTAGGCAAATAGTTCATAGATACAATAACAGAAACATGATTCAGAATTGAAACATATAAATACATTTAACTTCATCAAAATTAAGAACATCTGCTCTTTGAAAAGGCACTGTTAGGAAAATGAAAAGGCAACCCATTAACTGCTAGCAACTATTGCAAATCACACACCCAAGAAAGCAGTCGTATCCAGCATGGCTATAACACACACACACACACACACACACACACACAGCCTATTAAAAAAAAAAAAAACTCTCATAACTCAGTAATAAGGAAACAAACCACCTAATAAAAAATATGCAAAAGGGGCACCCGGGTGGCTCAGTTGGTTAAGAGTCCAACTTCAGCTCAGGTCATAATCTCTCAGTCCGTGAGTTCTAGCCACGCGTTGGGCTCTGTACTGACAGCTCGGAGCCTGGAGCCTGCTTCAGATTCTGTGTCTCCTCTCCCCCCAACCCCCACCCCACTCACCCTCTGTCTCTCTCACTCTCAAAAATGAATAATATTTTTTAAAAAAATTTTTTAATGTGCAAAAGATTTGAACAAATACTTCACCGAGAAGGTGTGCGGATGGCAAAGAAGCACACAGAAAGATGCTCGAAAGGTAAAAACTAGTAGAGTAGAAGTACAGAAACAAATATGAACCTACTACCATAGTTGGAGATGTCAATACCCTCTGACAGAAATGAACAGTTCCAGCAGGCAGAAAATCAGTAAGGACATAGTGGAACTCAAGAACACCATCGATAGGGGCGCCCAGGGGGCTCAGTCAGTTGAGCATCCAACTCTTGATTTTGGCTCCAGTCATGATCTCAGCTCCGCACTGAGCATGGAGCCTGCTTGGGATTCTCTTCTCTCTCCTTCTGCCCCTCTCCCCAGCTTGTGCGCACACACACTCTCTCTCTAAAATAAAACATTAAAATTAAAAAAAGGAGCACCATCAATCAACTGGATGAATGCAACAGCAGAATACACATTCTTTCCAAGCTCACATGGAACATTCACCAAGATGTCCCACCACATTGTGGGCCATAAAATGTACCTTCACAAATTTAGAATAGAAATTCCACAATGGAATTAAACTAGACATCAGAAACAGAAAAGTAATTGGAAAATTCTGAAGTATGTGGAGATTAAATAACACACTTCCAGATAACACATAGGTCAAAGAAGAAATCTCAAGAGAAATTTTAAAATATTTTTAATTAAATAAAAATGAAAATACAACTTATCAAAATTTGTGGGATTCAGCGAAAGCAGTGCTTAGAGGGAAATTTATAGCATTGAATGCATACATCAGAAAGGAAGTGAGATCTAAAATCTGTAATCTAAGTTTCAGTTTAGGAAACTAGAGAAAGAAGAGCAAATTACACCCAAAGGAAGTGGCAAAAAAAGAAATTATAAGAATTAGAGCAAAAATCAATTAAAAGGTAAACAGAAAATCAATAGTGAAAAATCAATGAAACTAAAACCTGGTTTGTTGAAAAGATCAATAAAATGGTACAATTTAGCTAAGCTAACCAAGAAGAAAAGAAAAAGGAGAAAAATTACTAATATCAGAAATGAAAGGGAGGAATTCACTATAGATTCTAAGGACTTAAAAGAATAATAAAAGAATACTGTAAACAACTATGCCCACAAATTTGATAACCTAACTGAAATGGAACAATTCCTTGAAAGACACAATCTGCAGAAACTCACACAAGAACAAATAGACAATCTGAATAGGCAGGCCTGTATCTATTCAAGAAATTGAATCAACAATTAATAACCTTTCCAAACAGAAAACACCAGGCCCAGATGGGTTTACTGGTGAATTCTACCAAACATTTAGGGAAAAAATTATACTGATTCTCTATAAGGTCTTTCAGAGGATAGAAGCAGAGGGAATACTTCCTAACTCATTCTGTGAGGCCAGCATTACCCTAATACCCAAATCAGACAAGAAAAGAAAATTGTAGACCAATACTTTTCAGGAACATAGATGCAAGATTCTCAAACACATCATTAGTTATTAGGGAAATGCAAGTTAAAACCACAATGAGATGCCACTATACGTGTGTTAGAATGGCTAAAAAAATTTTTTTAAGTTTACTTATTTATTTTGAGCAAGAGAGAGAGAGAGCACAAGTGCAGGAGGGTCAGAGAGAAAGTGAGACAAAATCCCAAGCAGGCTCCGCACCATCCACACAGAGTCCGATACTGGGCTTGAACTCACGAACGGTGAGATCATGACCTGAGCCAAGATTAAGAGTCCGATGCTTACTGGACTGTGCCACCCAGGCACCCCAGAATGGCTAAAATTTTAAAAAGTGATCACACCAAGTGTTGGTGAAGATATGGAGGAACTAGAACTCTCAGACACTGTTGGTGGGAATGTAATAAGGTAAAAACCACTTTGGAAAACAGCTTAGCAATTTTTTTTAATGTTTATTTATTTTTGAGAGAGAGAGAGAGAGAGAGAGAGAGAGAGAGAGAGAGAACAAATGGGGGAGGGGCAGGGAGAGAGGGAAACAGAACCCGAAGCAGGCTCCAGGCTCTGAGCTGTCAGCACAGAGCCTGACATGGGGCTCAAACCTCAAGATCATGACCTGAGCTGAAGTAGGATGTTTAACTGACTGACCCACCCAAGCATCCCCCAGTTTAGCAATTTCTTAAAAAGTAACCATATAACCGCATAACCCAGCCATTCCACTTCTAGGCATTTATTCAAGAGAAATGAAAGCATATGTCCAAATAAAGACTTGTATGCAAATATTCAAAGCAGCTTTATTTGTAATATCCTCAAACTAGAAGCAAGCCAATGTCCATCAATGGGTAAATAGAGGAACAAAGTGTGGTACCTACAAACAATGGAATACTACTCAGCAATAAAAAGGAATGAGCTGGTGGACAACTTCTGGGCGATGGTGTGAGGAGTCCTGTAGACCCTCTTTCCAGTGGAACAACCGTGTGTGTGTGTGTGTGTGTGTGTGTGTGTGTGCGCGCGTGTATTTCTAGAAATTGTCCTAAGACATACATCAAATGAAGGAAAGTTCACTAAGGAAAATCTACTAAATCTTGGTAAGAACAGTAAGAGTTTGTAGCATTAGAGCTGTGATTCACTCTCTCCCTGCCCGCACCACCTCAACATGCTGGAAGCTCCCCTGTAGACAGGTGAACCTAAGAACACTGGGTTCCCTCTCCTCCCAGCTCCCAGTCAAAGCTTCTGTTACCTTCCTGGGACCTGAAGGCTGAAGGCATTTCTCATCCTCTCAGCTCTGTGCTACCTGGACAATTGGAGCCATGTGCAAAATAATGCGTCTGAATGCTTCCTTCCCACCATATACTAAAGTCAATTCAAAATAGATCAAATACTGTGGCACCTGGGTGGCTCAGCCGATTAAGCATCTGACCTCGGCTCAGGTCATGATATCACAGTTCCTGAGTTCAAGTCCAGCATCAGGCTCTGTGCTGACAGCTCAGAGCCTGGAGCCCGCTTCGGCTTCTGTGTCTCACCCTCTCTCTACCCCTCCCCTGCTCGCACTCTCTGTCTCTCTCTCTCTCTCAAAAATAAACATTTAAAAAATAATAGTAATAATAACAAAATATATCAAATAATGAAATGGAAGAGCTAAAAGCACAATCAACAGCAACAAGAATATACAAATTGAATTTCATCACAGTGAAAAAGGTTAGTGCTTCGGAGAATACCATCAAGGAAATGCAAAGACAACCCACAGAATGGGGGGAGATATTTGCAAGTCTTATACGGGATAAGGGACTTGGATCTAGGGTATATAAAAAAAGATTACAATTCAATAATTAAAAAAAAAAAAAGCAGGGGGTGCAGGTCAGGTCAGAGAGGCCAAGCTATCCTGTACCCTTTGCGTGAGCAGCTGTAGCGGCAGGTGCCAGCAGGTCCAGCCCGTTGCTTTACTTTTTTGCTGCTGCCCAAACATAGTCATTATGTCCAAAAGAAAGTCTCCAGAGAATACAGAGGGCAAGGACGGATCCAAACCAACTGAACAGGAGACCACCAGACAGTCTGCCAGATTGTCAGCGAAACCCGCTCCACCAAAAGCTGAACCTAAACCAAGAAAAACATCTGCGAACAAAGAACCTGGCACAAAGACTAACAAAGGTACTAAAAGGAAAGAGGGAGAGCAAGAAGCTGGAAAGGAAGATACCGCACCGTTTCCAAATGGTGAAACTAAAGCTGAAAAGGCGCGGAAAGCTGAACCTATAGATCACAGGGTAGGCTGAATCGTGAAAAACTGGGAGTTGATTTTATACACCTCTTGGGACAACTTTTTTTCTATATAAGAAAAGAAATTTTTTTAATGTTTATTTATTTTTGAGAGAGTGAGAAAGACAGAGCACACGTGGGGGAGGGGCAGAGAGCGAGGGAGACACAGGATCAGAAGCAGGCTCTAGGCTCTGAGCTGTCGGCACAGAGCCCAACACAGGGCTCAAACCCACAGATGGTGAGATCGTGGCCTGAAGCCGAAGTTGTATGCTTAACGACTGAGCCACCCAGGCAGCCCTTTTTTATATAATTTTCTAATGTTTATTTATTTATTTATTTTGAGAGGGAAAGAGAATATGCAAACGAGGGAGGGGCAGAGAGAGAGGGAGAGAGAGAGTCCCAAGCAGGCTTCATACTCTCAGCACAGAGCCTTATGCAGGGCTTGAACCCATGGACCGTGAGACCATGACCTGAGCCAAATTCAAGTCAGATGGCTAGCCGACTGAGCCACGCACCTGCCCTTGGGACAACTTTTTAAAGCTATTTTTACCAAATATTCTGTAAATGCTAATTTTTAGGACGCTACTTTGTGTAAGGGTGGACATTTTATCTTTTCATAGTCCTGCTTTTTGGAAATTTCCATCATCCTCAAGTAAAATAAATATCAATTTAATATTGGAAACTGTGTGTAGAATCGATTCAGAATTTCAGGCACTGGCTTTAAAAATCGAGTCCTGTGCATACTGTGGTATTTTTACTATACATATTTGAATTTTCACAGTTTTTCTAGAGCAGTAATCGGTGGTACTTTTTAATCTAGGTTTTATTTTATATGATTTTAATGAAACATGGAGAGTTTGTGGCCATCTGCTGACTATTTGTGGTTTAAAATAAAAGGTTTTCTTGCCTGCAAAAACAAACAAGCGAGTAAATAAACAAATAACCCAATTTTAAAAATGGGCAATGGATCTAAGTACACATTTTCCTAAAGAAGATGGAAAATAAGCAAATAGATAAATAAACAATAAACACAAGAAAAAATTCTTGGCATCCTTAGTCATCAAGGAGATATAAATCAAAACCACAATGAGATACATCTTAACCACAAGGATGGCCATAATAAATAAGTCAGAAAATAACAGGCTGGCAAAGATATGTAGAAATCAGAATCTTAACAGATTGCTAGTTGGAATGTGAAATGGTACGATTACTTTGAAAAACAGCTTCGCACTTCTTCAAACAGTCAAATATAGAGTTGCCACACGACTTAGCAATTCCTCTCCTAGGTGTCTACCCAGGAGGAATTGAAATGTACGTCTGTGCAAAAATTTGAACACAAATGTGTATAGCAGCATTATTCCTAATTGCTAAAAGGTAGAAACAACCCAAATGTCCATCAACTGATGGATGCATAAACAAAATGTGGTACAACCATACAATGCAGTATTCTTCAGCCATAAAAAGGAATGAGATACTGATACCTGCTACAACATGGATGAACCTTGAAAACTTCATGGTATATGGGAAAAGTCACAAAAGACCACACACTATACAATTCCATTTATATGAAATGCTCAGAATAGGTAAATCTGTAGCGATACAAAGATTTGTGGCTGTTTAAGGGCTGTGGGTGATAGCTAAAAGGTACAAGAGTTTTTTTTTGAGATGATAGAAATGTTCTAAAATGCAATGTAGGGGTGCCTGGGTGGCTCAGTCGGTTGAGTGTCTGACTTCGGCTCAGGTCACGATCTCACAGTCCGTGAGTTCGAGCCCCGCATCAGGCTCTGGGCTGATGGCTCAGAGCCTGGAGCCTGCTTCCGATTCTGTGTCTCCCTCTCTCTCTCTGCCCCTCCCCCGTTCATGCTCTGTCTCTCTCTGTCCCAAAAATAAATAAACGTTAAAAAAAATAAATAAATAAAATTAAAAAAAATAAAATAAAATGCAATGTAGTGATTGTATATCTACATATTGTATCACTATATATTGTATTATACATTGCATCATTATATATTGTGTATATCTGTGAATATTCTAAAAACCATTGAATTATATATTCTAAATGAGTGAGTTAAATGATATGTGAATTATGTATCAATGGAGATATTTTTTTTAAATACTATATATATTCAGAACTTTTTAGTTGAAAGGTAAAATACCAAAATGCCAACAGCTGGCAGCCCAGGGTGGTCAGATGACAGATTATTTTCTTTTGTAATTTTTCCTATTTTGAGGAGAAAAAAAAAACGTGAAGCCCCTATCCTAGATTTCCAGAGAACAAAGGGACTAACAACCAAATGCAAGGAGTGAACATTGATTGGATCCTGGACCCCCTCCCCCAAAATAGGTATAAAATACATTTTAGGAAAATTGGGAGAAATATAAATATGGACTGGATATTAGATGATAGCATGGAATTATTTATCCTTTTTGTAGGATTGTGATTGTGACTGTGTAGGACGTTGTTCTCAGGAGCTACATGCTCCAGGTGTTAAGTGTTATTTAGTGTCATGGTATCTACAACTCTCAAATGGTTCAGTTTTTCTTGTTTTTTGTTTGTTTGGGGTTTTTTTGTTTGTTTGTTTTTTAAGTAGGCTCCATGCCCAATGTGGGGCTTGAACTCATGACCCCGAGATTGAGAGTTCCCTGCTCAGGGTGCCTGGGTGGTTCAGTTGGTGGAGAGTCTGACTCTTGATCTTGGCTCAGATCATGAGCTCCTGGTTTGTAGAGTCGAGCCCTGCATCAGGCTACATGCCGACAGTGCAGAGTCTGCTTGGGATTCTCTCTTTCCCTGTCTCTCTGCCCCTCCCACCACAAAATAAATAAATAAACAAACATTTTTTAAAAGTTAACTACATTTATTAAAAAAAAAAAAGTTCCATGTTCTACCGACTAAGTCAGCCAGGCACCCCCAAATGGTTCAGATTTTTTTAAAAAAGAGAAAGCAATGAGGCAATAAGGCAAATCATTAATTGTTGAATCCAGGGATGCATACGGATGCTTATTTTATACTTTTCTTTTTTCCCTTGTGGTTTACATTTTCTTAAAAAAAAAATGGGGAGAAACATAAAAAAAAAAACAAATCACCCCACAGGGCACACAGTAGAGCCTCTCTGGGGTCAGGAGAGTAAAAAAAGACCTGAGGCTGGGGGGAGGGTAGCCAGGGGGCCAAGATCTGGAGCTTCCCCTTCTGGAAGGGATGTGTCCAGAGGAATGGGCAATGGGAAGAAGCCTCTTTGTCTGGCAACAATCCACGTTAGCAAGGTGGCTATATATGTATTTTCTCATTCAATCCTCCCCACATCTCCACGAAGTAGGCACTGTTATGCCCATTTACAGTTAAGGAACTTGTGACCGGAGTTCAGTAACTACTTGGAGACCCTTCCGCTGGTCCAAGGGCTGTGCCCAGGCTCCCAGAGAGATTACAGAATTATGTCCCTAGGATTGATCTGTGGACAGCCTGACCTAGCCCCTGGCCTTACGGAAGAAAGGAGGCCCCCAGAAATCAGGACCTCAGCTGAGTAGCCTGACTCAGAAGGGATGGAGTTAGAGTTTGTGGTATGGACTCCTGCCAGCACTAGGGGGTCAAAGCAAGAGATAGGCAGAGGAGGGGAGGGAATTGTGGGAAAGCTGTGTTGGCCACGGGTACCCAGGGCTATGACCTTTCTGACCTCATATTCTGGCACTCTGTCTTTCCTCAGCTGTTGCCCTCAAGCTTACACATAAACTCACTCCTCCATGCCTTTGCACAGGCTATTCCCTGAACCTGGAATGCCCTCGGTACAGAAGAAAAATTACTATTATTCTCCAAGACCCAGCTCCGTGTGTCTGGCCCTGGGCTCCTACCTCCACTTTGCCCCTCTCCATTAGATGAGGGTCCCTAGGGCCTGGCCCAGGACTGGCCCAGAGGACAGTCAGTGAGATTTGCCATGATGGTGATTTCTCTCCTCCACGGCCCTGTGGTGTTCAGAGCTCTCCCTCTGCCCTGGACTTTCTGTTATCACTTCATGCCAGTGGTCACTCCCCGTGGGCTACTCCCCTTTACATCTGGGGCCAGAATCCCTTCTGCATCCCAGCGCCTACCACTGGGCGGCACAGAGGGCCTTCACTGAATGAAGTTTCATAGTGGTAGCCCCAGTGGGACTCCACTGATTGGGCCCCAGATGGCGCTGTCAGCCCAGGCAAGGGCTGGGGAGTCTCAGACCCCAGAGCCTTAATGCTGCTACAACCTGTCAAACCCCCAAATTCCAGAGCTTCTTTTATCCATCCTGTCCACTACATCCATACCTGATTTGAAAACTCGGGATGTCAGTGCTAGATTGAAATCCCCCTAACGCTCAGACACAGAGGAACAGCTATCCTCTTGAGGCCACAGCTGAACCAAGAAGGCCCAGATCTCCCGAGAGGTCTAGGGCAGGTAAGCAGCCACCTAGGAACCAGTCATTTCACCCAGACTCTGCCACAACTGGCTGTGTGATGAGACAGCCCCTTCCCTTCTCTGAGTCCAAATGCTCCTGCATCCTGTGTTAGTGAGAACTGAAAAAATGGCCAGAGTGCTGGGTTCTGATCCTGATTCTGGTCCTGGTGTACTGCTCTGGCCTATGTCCATCCTCTGAGCCTCAGGGACTCTGGATGTGAAATGGGGGCTGGACCCAAAAGCTCTAAAACTACAAGAGTCCAAGATCCCCACTGGGCTACAGAGACCTGGGTGTGGGGCTGGCACCTTGGCCAAGGACAGGCCGCTCCAGGAGCTGCCAGACGGGAAACATTTTCCGGGAGCCGGAAGGGCTGGCGGAGCCCAGGGCCAGCCCATGCAACCACAATGGACCCTTGTATGGAAGTTTAGCTTGGACCCACCCATGGACTTGGCCCCTGGACTAGGGTGGGTCCTTTCTAAGCTCCCAAACAACCCACCCTAGGCCCAGAGACAGGAGTGTGAGATGGGATTCTGGTCCAGCTCCAGAGTGATGCCTACAGGCTTGTCACCAATGTCACCACATTTCCACCATCAGCCTTCCTAGAATCCACTTGCCTAAATGACCTCACACAACATGAGAAAGCCTGTCTCCCCAATCAGATGGGAGCCCAAGAGGGCAAGGGCAAGTTTTCTTCTCCTCGAGCCAACCAAGGGAGCTCAGGACAGACTGTTGGACCAGCCTGGTTCAGGGGTGGTGAAGATCCCTGGCTAAGTTGTGATCTAGGACACCCTGACTCTAATCCTGGCTGAGATTTTGTTTCTTCCCCAGCCAGTAAGAGAGAAGGAGGGTGGGTAACACTTATTTGAGGGGACCCAAACGCTGGTTGGGGAACCTTCAAAAGCATCTGACCCACCCTCTGCCTTGGGAAGGACTCCACCCAAACCAGGCAGACTCCACTCATTCTCCCCTCTTCCTGCAGCCTCCTGATCACACTTGTTTCTTTCTGGAGCCCTACCCCCAGGCTCTGCACTGCCTCTGAGGCATCCC
The DNA here is from genome assembly GCF_022079265.1 of Lynx rufus. NCBI lineage: Eukaryota > Metazoa > Chordata > Mammalia > Carnivora > Felidae > Lynx > Lynx rufus. The sequence continues at coordinate 58,883,121 of NW_025814897.1, forward strand.
TCAGGAAGCTTTTGTGGATATCCTATGGACTGCACATGGTTTTCCCTTCTCTGGGCTCCCGTGGTTTGGTAACTATCACTCCTCAGAGCACAGGATCCTGACCACTTAATGCTCATGGTCATCTCAGCAGCTGTTGTTGGGACCCCTGCTGGGACCAGCCTCCCCAGGGGACACTTCCCATCAGCCATCTCTGTGGTGTCCAGTAAGCTGTCCTAAGCATGAAAGGAGATGATGCATGTGAAGGGACTGTATATAAACCATAAAGCATCATATCACTATGAATTGCTAATATTCACAAGATGGAAATTAAAAAAGAAATGCAAGATCTTGTTCTTGAAACAAATTTTTAAAAGCCTGGGGTCTGAGATGATAAGAACACAGTGGGATGTGGTCAGCACAGAGGTGGATTTGATGTCTGGCTATATTAGCAGAGGCATAAAGCCTAGAAAATAGGAGGAGACCAACCAGTTTTCTCTGTAGCTTTGTGCCCATTTCTCAGGAATGGTTTTGGCACTAATGCCTCTGGCCAGGTAGTTTCAGACCCAGAGCAGAGAAGATGCACAGTCACTGTCCTCTTAGCTCAATAGGGCCACCTAGGGCCATAGGGCAGCTAACTTTGGGCCTCAAAGGAGACTATGGGGATGTCTCAGGAGGCTGGTCTCAGCTCAGAGTGAGAAAGACAGCCCCACAGCGAAAGGGGTGGCTTCTAGAGATAGTCAGTGAGGGTGTGAGAGAGGGTTGGATCAACCTAGTTGGGAAGTCTGTTGAGAGGATTCCTCTCTTGGGGTAGATTGACAGCTTGGGAGGTTCCTCCCAAGTTCTCTCACGTTAGAACTGTGAGAGTCTAAATTCCTAAATCAGTCTAGAAATCTGAGCTCCTGTGGCCAGTGGGGCCTTGGCCTCTTGCCACTTCATGATGAGTATCTCAGCAACACCAGAAACTATGCCATCACCTCTGTTTGTTTTGTGTGGTTTTGTTGCAGGGTGTGGATCAATACACCTTTTTTTTTTTCAATATATGAAATTTATTGTCAAATTGGTTTCCATACAACACCCAGTGCTCATCCCAACAGGTGCCCTCCTCAATACCCATCACCCACCCTCCCCTCCCTCCCACCCCCCATCAACCCTCAGTTTGTTCTCAGTTTTTAAGAGTATCTTATGCTTTGGCTCTCTCCCACTCTAACCACTTTTTTTTTTTTCCCTTCCCATCCCCCATGGGTTTCTGTTAAGTTTCTCAGGATCCACATAAGAGTGAAAACATATGGTATCTGTCTTTCTCTGTCAATACACCTTTTAAAAAAACCTGTCAGCGGGAGGTAGGATCCTGCTGTCCCAAGGTCATTTCTGTTGATCTTTATCACGGGTCGAACCAAGCGTCTGGGAACCTGGGCAGTGCCCGGAGTTTGCCCCTGGTTTCCCCTCCCCTGCTACTTCCTTGCATTGTCAGCCCTGGGTCCCAAACCCAACCTAGCCTGGGTAAGAACAAGAGCACAGGCTTTAGAAGTAGCAGACCTGGGCTTGAGTTTCTGGGCTGCCATCTACCAGCTGAGTGGCCTTGAGCAAGTTGCTTTGCATCTCTGAACCTCTGTTCCTGATTTGTTAAACATGGACAAGAACATCTGTCTCCAAGGTTTTGGAGATTGGAAAGAATGTGTGTGGAGGACCTGGCACATAACAGGTGTTCAGTAAATGTGAGGTCCTTTCTCCTCTCCTTGGGAGACATCTGTGCAATGAGATGTCTTGGGCCGGGGGTCAGGACACCTGAGTCTAGTGGGTAGGTTTTGTTGCTGTCTGGCTGCCTGACCTCTGGCAAGTCCCTGCCCCTCTCTGACATGCACTTCATTATCTGAGAAATAAGGCAGAGACACCAGTCTCTGCAGGGGTCCATTCTCCAGCCCGAGATAGAACATTGCCTGCTGGGTTTGACTTGCCTAAGCAGGGAAGCGAAATGCTCTGGTCTGGGAGGCAGGACCCTGGTTTGAGGCTGGCCCATGCCCTGACACACCAGATGATTTAGGACATGTCATTTTCACCTCTAGGCCTTGGTCTTATAATGGATTGGATGCCATGGGCTCCACAGCTCCTTTGTCTCTGATGATCCAGGATCCAGTGACCCTGACAGGGACAGGGCTAGGCCCAGGCAGGTCCCCTGTCCATGGGTGTCCCTCTCCATCTCCCCACCTATAGCAATAATCTCAGGTCCCATGTTGTCCATGGCACGATCCACCTTGTACCCAGCCTCATGGTCTTTCTTCCCGCATCTCATCTAAGACCCTGAAAGCTACTGAGACTCCTACCACACTGCTTCCTTCTTAGTACTCGGTGTCCCATGTGCCTCCAGGGCTCTCTAGGCCCTTCTTCCCTGAAATCATGGGATTTCCTCTAATAGGGAATCATCTCGACTCCTTCCTACTCATCTCACAAGAGTAGGAAGAATGCTTGCGCAAAGAAAGGTCCCCAAGTAACGGACAACACTTACGAGTGCACAAGCACGCTGCCTGCGTTCTCACCATCACAGAGACAGCACTTTCCCTGGGGCTCTGCTGAAACATAGGCTTCGACTTGAGCTACAGGCCCAGAAGATTTTAGCACTGTGCCTGTCCTCGGAGAAGTAGCCAGAGCACTTGAGAGAGTTCTCTACTTGTCACTGTGAGCCTTATCATGTGAGGTCAGAATAGGCCTGCTGGGTTGGTCTGATTCCAGACAGCTGGCAAACAGCACGTTCAGAGCATCACACCCATTGTATGAGGTATAGAGGTCACATGGAACAGTAAGAGGCCATCACGTCTGCCGGGAGCCAAGCCCCTGCTCAACAGGCCCTTGCCCAGGTACCGCCCTCCCGTGGGAAGAGGGTTGCCCTGCTGGGCCTCTGGCGGGGCCCCACTGCTTCCTGGATCTGATTCTTCTCCTGGAGAGGCAGCCAAAGAACTCAGGGCTCTCCTTCCCAATAGGACTACTGATGACGTTGGACTCCTTCCCAATAGGACTAGTGATGACGTTGGACAACTTGCCAGGTTGGCAAGGTCTGGCCAGGGACACCCTCTATCCTCAGAGGCTGGGAGCTTTCTCTGAGCACCTGCAGGCCCGGGCCCTGTTTCTCACAGACTAGCTCACCATGTTGCACATGGCAGTCAGTATACTCCCCAGCCCAAGTGCTCCTTGGGAAAGGGGTTTGAGTCGTCTTGATCCCCACAGCCCATTTTAGGGCTTGGCACATAATAGATACTAAATTGTTTCTCCCATCTATGCCCTATTTTGAGTCCTGTCAGCACTGACCCATAAAGGCCCTAGCACGGTCTCTTTCCAACAGAAACAAAGAGGCCCTGGAGTGGGCAGTCCTTAGCTACCGATGATGGAATGTAAATGTTAACCTCGGGGCAAGATTCATCCCAGGGACTGGGATGTAAAGTGTCCTATGGGGTCCCACCAATCCCTCTGCTTGTGGTCCTAACCCACTCTGTGCATGGATCCTGGGTTCTAGCCCACCCAGACAGACTGCCTGAGAACTGCTGGACTTCTGGGAATTCAATCTCAGTGTCAAGGCTCTCACTATCTCCTGCTCTTGGATTCTCTCTTCATCCCCTTCTCCCTGGAAACCTCCTGGCCCCAAAGTCCACTGACTGTGGGACACAGAGGTGACCTTTCCTCTCTGAGTTCTCCAGCAGTCCCCGTTTGTTTGTTTTTTTTGTTTTTTTTGTTTTTTTTTTCCGGCTTATCAGCTCACCTGGACTCAGAGTTATTGGTGCTGTTTGTCTTATCTGTCTCAGGAGGCTGCTCTGAGAGAAAGCAAATACCAGCCTTTGCAGCCATCTGTAAAATGGGGACAGTGATCCCTACCCTCCCAGGCTGATGTCAGGATTAAACGACATTAATCAGGTTAGAGCCCAGCACAGAGTCCTCTCAGCTGTCCACGCATATGACAGGAGGTAAGGCATAGACAATTTGCACCAAAGATGCAGGGGCCTCGGGGCTGGGGTTCTCGAACCTGTAGAAAGACTCAATTAAGCAGATGAACAACGCACCCTACCTCCTGGACAGGGGACGTGAGAAGCCAACGGGAGAGGGCAGACACATTATAACATCTCCAGATACGTGTAGAATGAAGACTGCTAACCTCCACTGGGCATTAGTTATGTGCCCGGCCCTGTGCTAAATGCATCACGGGCTCCATCTCATCCGTGCACGGCCAGTTCACAGGATCCTGGAGGAGTTATGGCTGGCACTTGGCTCTTTCCACTGCCCCCACTGTACTGGTAATGCCATGATACCTAAAGGCGGATGCGTTTTCATTTATATGTATAGTCCCAGATGTGGGACTTCTCCACACAGTAAAAGTGAATCTACAGCATGAGAAACTAACTTTAAGAAACATAAACTTTAGGGGCACCTGGGTGGCTTAGTGGGTTAAGTGTCCGAACCCCATATCGCATTGTCTGCTGTCAGCATAGAGCCTGCTTCAGATCCTCTGTCTCCCTCTCTCTGCCCCTCCCCTGCTCTCTCTCTTTCAATCTCAAAAATAAATAAACATTTTTTTAAAAATTAAAAAATAGGGGCTCCTGGGTGGCTCAGTCGGTTAAGCGTCTGACTTTGGCTCAGGTCCTGAACTCGCGGTTCACGAGTTCGAGCCCCACATCAGGCTCTGTGCTGACAGCTCAGAGCCTGGAGCCCTCATTGGATTCTGTGTGTGTGTGTGTGTGTCTATCTCTGCCCCTCTCCCACTCACCTGTCTCTCTCTCTGTCTCTCTCTCTCTCAAAAATAAACATTAAAACTTTTTAATTAAAAAATAATGCTTTATTTTGGAATAATTTTAGATTTATAGGAAAGTTGCAAAGATACTACAGAGAGGTCCCATATACCCTTTCCCCAGTTTCCTCCTTTGTTAGTATCTTGAGTTCCTATGGTACATTCAACACAATTAAGAAACTGACATTGGTAATTACTATTAACTACACTCCAGACTTTTACTGGATTTCACCATTTTTTCCAGTAACATCCTTTCATTCCAGGATCCAATCCAGGATACCACATTACATTTAGTCATCTTGTCTCCCCACTCTGGTCTATAATAGGAAGAATTGCCTTTTTAACTGGTTTCCTATGGGAGACAGAGGAGCGGGCTTTTTTTTTTTTTTTTTTTTTTGGCTTCTTTCACTTTTGCTTCCACAATTTCACTTTAGAAAATCCCCCTGGGACAGGATTTTTCTCCCTGCAGCAGCCAACTCCTGTTTCCCCTCCATCACGGTGCCCCCTCCAGCTGGCAGGCCCCTGGACTCCCCTCTAGAGTGCTCACACTCCCTTTTTCTTACTGCAGGGATATTTAATTCTGCTTTGCCACTCAGTACCTGTTAACATTGTCTTCAAGTGTGCCACGGGCTCTCATTCTGGGAATTATAAAACACCTGGGATTTTAGTTTTAGCTCCATTCTCTTCCTGAGGCAGAAACTGTGCTCTCAGAGGAGTAAATGGGGAACAATCCCTAATGCAATACTTCCCCAAATTCATCCTCCCTTCCCTCTTCCCTATAATACCCACATCCCTTTGGGGAACCCTGTGGTTCCAGGGAAACCAACTCCAGAAGTACAAATATGACCTAACCTTGACTAATCAGCACATTCCATCTCTTGGCCACAGTGATTGGTTCAGGAGGGGCCTCATGGAGTGAATCTCAGGACTTTTGCAGGCATTCTGGTTCACAGATGCTCTCTTTTGCTCAGGTTGGTGGGATGGCCAGTGGCCATTTTGTTACTGCAACTGGTTGTTGAGTTTTAACCTGTTAAGGTAGAAGCAGTCTTAAGTCTTTTTCTCCCTAGTCACTCCCTTGACTCTTTTTTAATACCATAGGTAGAGTTTTTTATAACTTTCTGGTCTCTTTCAGTTAGTAAAACTTAGACCAGGCCAGTTTAATTTTTTTTAATGTTTATTTATTTTTGACAGAGAGAGACACAGAGCATGAGCAGGGGAGGGGCAGAGAGAGAGGGAGACACAGAATCGGAAGCAGGTTCCAGGCTCCCAGCTGCCAGCAGAGTCCGACGCGGGGCTCGAACTCACGGACTGCAAGATCATGACCTGAGCCGAAGTCGGATGCTCAACCAACTGAGCCACCCAGGTGCCCCTTTAATTTTTTTTAATGTTTATTTATTTTTGAGACAGAGGGAGAGACAGAGTGTGAGCCGGAGAGGGGCAGAGAGAGAGAGGGAGACGCAGAATCCAAAGCAGGTACAAGGCTCTGAGCTGTCGGTACAGAGCCCAATGTAGGGCTCCAACTCACCGCAAATCACGATTTGAGCCGAAGTCAGATGCTTACCAACTGAGCCACCTAGGTGCCCTAGACCAGTCCAGTTTAAAACTTTAATCTGCTATTCAATTCATAGCAATCCTCCTACCCCCACCCCAATTAGAACTCTGACTTCGGGGGCTTGGTATGGGGATGGATGATGATATGCCAATGGCATACTCTGCTCTCTTTTCTGGTCACCAAAAAAGAGGGGAGGAAGCTTCATGAGACTTCCTGACAGCCTGACCTTGCTGTGCAGTGGAAAGGGGTCCCTGACTTTACTGTGGTTATGTATGCCCTTAGTAGCCTTTATGATGTGGTAGTCTCCACAGAGGGGACATATGTGGTTTCTTAGCTTCTGTTAAGCTCTATGGCCCCCTCATTGCCAAGGACTTCTACAGATAGCGGCCACCTGGTTTCCCTATCATCTGTCTGTCCCCAGTCCCTCCTCCAAGTCAGGGTCACATTGCTTGGCCCAGTGGCTGCTGTCTAGCCCCCTGGTTCCTGCCCCTCTTCTAAAGTTCATGCTCTGTCTCATGGAGCCATGAGAAGTATGAGGAACTGGGCAGGGTAGCCCAATTTTCCTCCCAGGCCCACCACATCCTGGTCCTGACAAGCTTGCTCACATAGGCCCTTTCACGAACCTCCCACCTTCAGAACTCTCTGGTTCACCGTCTATGTTCACAAACATTTGCCAGTCTCCTTCCCCTCAGCCCTGCTTTCTCACCACACTTTATTCCAGCAGTAGCACTAGGATGAGCCTGCGGGGTTCTAGCTCAGGAAGCATCCAGTGGGAGGAGCTCCTCTCCCTCTGTGCAGGCACCCCCAGTCTTTTCAAGGGAGCCTCTCAGAAGCCTCTACTCTCCCTCCCCCATGCCTCATATATACACAGTGTGCTTTGCTGGGGAAGAGAAACAAGGGAGATTTTTCAGCCACTGTTGGTTGAAATGTGGAAGCAATAGCATTAAAAGGGGTCTGGAGAGCTGGTGGAATTTCCAGCCTTGATCCTCTTTCTCGCTTCCTCTGCCCTCAGAGACAAGCCCTATCCCCACATCTTCGACTCTCCTTCCCTCCCCCAGCATGAGGAAGTCCCCTGCTTGCCTCAGGTTTGAGTGCCTCATCTCTTGGAAAGGGGAAAAATGATGCATTAAGTAAGCTTCCTCAGAGGTACATCTGCCACGAGATGGCCTTCTTGGTCACGGTGAAAAGAAATACAGGAGTGCTTCAACTCACGAGTCCTTGGAATTCCTTAGTCTGCCTTTCAATCTTACTACCAAATACGGGGACCTGGCAAGTGCCAATCCTCCTGGGCACCAGACTCTCCCTAGTGGAAGAAAGGATGCCCAGGACTTTAGCCTTCGTTCCGAACAGGAGGCTGAGCATATCCACATCCCCTCTGCCTCCCCAGTGGCTCCTCAGCCAACACTCTGCTGCTCTTTCTTATTCTCTGAGGACTGTCCCCTCAGCTCCCCCCCCCACCTTTTCCTCCTCCCACTTAGTTAAAAGGGAGAATTTCGGGGGCAGTTTCATTCAGGGTTCCAACAACAAACAGATGGCCCACTCAAATGAAAATAGAAGGAGGTTTTACTTATAAAGGGACTATTTACAAAGTGCAGGGGAGCCTCAAGTGCAAGAACCTAGAGTTGTCATCACCTCTAGGCCTGAATGGCTAAGGTGGAGTGGGAAGTAGTTACCAAAAGGTAGGAGAGTCTTGTGGAGCAGGCTTCTTTGAGAAGAGGAGTGACCTTGAGTTGACGGCAGAGACAGCCCAAGGCTCTACCACAAGAAGGGAACCAAGGGAAGAAAACACTTTGACCTTACTCTCCTCCCTTCCTCAGATCTGCAGCTGGGACTCTCCATTGGCCAAATCCAAGTGAAGCCAGAAGCAAGACTCCTGTTAATTAAATCTACACGAGTCAGCTTCCCCAGACCAGAGACCAGGGGAGGGGCAGAGAATGGAACACCTCAGAGGTACCTGGATGGCTCAGTTGGTTAGGCATCTGACTTCAGCTCAGGTCATGATCTCACGGTTCATGGGTTTGAGTCCCACGTCAGGCTCTGTGCAGACAACTCAGAGCCTGGAGCCTGCTTCAGATTCTGTGTCTCCCTCTCTCTCTGCCCCTCCCCCACTCACTCTCTGCCTGTCAAAAATGAATAAATGTTAAACAAAAAAAGAAGATATCGAGGGTGCCTGGGTGGTTAAGTGTCTGACTTTTGGTTTCAGCTCAGGTCATGATCTCACGATTCATGGGTTCAGTGTGGAGCCTGATTGGGAGTCTCTCTCCATCTCTCTGTTCCTCCTCCACTCTGTCTGTCTCAAAATAAAAAAAAATTTTTTTTAAATTAAAAAAAAAGAAGATAGGAAATCCAGGGAATTTCTGCCCTTTTCAATAAGGTCTCCCTCTCTGTCGCAGCTGTTCTAACAGGGCCAGATTCTCCAAGCTGTCATCAAGCACTTCTTGGCCCAAGGCTCATGGCTCATAGCACAGATCTCTTCACTCTTAGCACATGTGGAGAGCACTTGTCTCCTTTTCACGGTCTGTAAGTCGTACAAATCTTGACACCTTCCCAGTTCACTGCATACACCTTTATGTGGCACTGGTCACTCCTGCAGCGATGAAGGCATTGATTTGTGGCTTTGAATTTGTTTGATTCCTACTACTAGAGCTTAAAGCCTCTTATTCTTTGCCATTTCTCTCCCTCACTCCCACCACCACCCCGCAACATTTCAGAGGGAAGCTGCAACCACAGTCAGCATATTCTTCTCTTGTCCCTGGGGCTGCACTCTCTGCAAATCTCTCTCCTTTATGGTAGCATGTGGCCTTGACCAGAGGCTTCAGCTGCTCCAGTTCCAGGAAATCCTGTCTCTGAAGCTAAGGCTAAAAGGGGAGGGAGGGGGAGGACAAATCAACCAAGGGTATCTAGTCCACCTCTGCCCTTCCTGGAGACACTCTAGCTTCCTAATAAATCATGCATCCTTCATGGCTGGATTAAACATCAATTTCCAGCCTTGGGTCACACAAGGAAATTTGGGTTTGCTTTTTTTTTTTTTTTTTTTTTTTTTTTTTAATCAGTCTCCTAAGCCCACTTCATTGGGTGTATGTCTCAATTTTTCACTGACTGCTGTTTTGCTGTTCCCATTTCTGGTATCAGCACCCTCATTTCCTTTGGGAGACTTTCCTGCCTGCACTCTCCATTCAAGGAGTTCCTGTGTGGCTGACCCCACCCTCCCACCTCCAGGGTTGGGGAAATAAGCAGTCAGTCCCACGAGACTCAGTCCTGGTAATTTCCTCAGAACCATGGAGAAATTAAGCTCTTTCCAGTAGAGCTGATGATGTCAGGATGGAGCTCTTGGGGGTCATTTGCCACTAGATGGGGAACATATCCTGAGAGAGAAGCCAAAGCAGGGGAAGGCAAAGTGGTGAGATGGAGACAAATTCCTGATGACTTGACTTGTGTGCCTGGATCTAACCATTCCTGAAGCTAGCTGTATTCTTGGGTTTCACATTCTTGTGAGCCAATAATTCCACCCTCCCTTTTATGTCTTTGGGTTTTGTTTGTTTGATTTGCTTAATATATTAGAAATGAATTCCCATGATTTACAAACAAACAAGGGATCCTGATTAATATACCTTCTGAAAAATCCATCCTGGGTCATGCCAGAATGTCGACTTCACAATCACAAATTCCCTTTAGTCTTGAGGTAATATTCCAAGACCATCTCTGCTCAGGCTGGATCAGCCTACACTGACACTTTGGCAGAGAGGGGGAGGGAGGGGCATGTTTGGCTTTTTATTTTTTATAGTGGCAAGAACATTTAGCATGCAGTTTACCCTCTTAGCAAAACTTTGAGTGCACGATACTGTATTGTTAACTCTAGGTACAATGTAGTACATTTGGCTCTTTAGGGTAAAGATTGAAACCCAAATTCAGCTGAGAATTGAATTTACCATCAAAAACCTGGGCAGTGTCTCAAAATGCAGTCCAGGTGTGACCACCTTGCCTGGAGGAGCAAGCCTCGGCACTTAATTACCCCAGAGTTTGTCTTCACCACAAGGCTCTAGTGAGAAATGGATGTTGTATTGAAGATTTGGTCTAGAGCTGGAGAAGCGTTTTGCATCAAGTAGTTCTTTGTCCCTCCAAGTGACCCTAGGCCTCTCTCCTCTCCAGGGTCTTCTCTATGCCCACCTTTCTTACCTCTGTCTTCTTTGTAGCACCATTTGCTCTGGGCTTCTCTTCCTTACCCTTGATGTAAGGAGGCTGTGATCTAGTATAAGAAAGGCCATCGTGATCCTGAACAAGACTTTGTTCTCAGCAAACCCAAAACCCTCCAACTACCTGGATGTGTCTTCCTTGGAAGCCAGGGGGGAGGGAAGTTTTAAATTTTCTGAAACAAATATATGTTTTCCTGTCATGTGCTATAATTCTTTAGAATCAAATATATACCTCCCTACTAAATCACCCTGTAACTGGAAACCAGTTTCTGCAAGTTACCGACAGTCCCTTTGAAGAAATGATCTTTCTGTTTAAATCGGTCAGTTTGACTCTGACCCTTGCTCCCATGACGTGACTGGTGCAGTGGATCATTTCCTTCTCTCAGCCTCTGCTTTTTCGTGGCCTATATTGACTCTAGTATCTACCTACTCCCTTCTTTCCATCTTCCTGCCTCATCTGCTTTCAGTGGCTTAACTCTGTCCTCAGACCTCAGAGAAGGACTGGCTGGCCCACCTAATCCCTGTTGCCACCGTTTGGGCAGAGCTTTGGGTCAGGTCAGCCCTGAGGTCTTAGCAAGTCCATGGACCAGCTGCCCTTAGGGTGCTCAGCTGTAGTGAAAGTGGGATGGGGATGTGGAACAGGATGAGGGGAGACCCCTTCAGCAAAATAGCAGGCATGAGAAACACTCCAGGGCTTAGTCTCTTCAGAACTGGAAGTGATCGTCTCCTTACCACAGAGCTGATCACATCACACGTACAATGTGACCTCCCATTCCATTCCCCAAACCAGGAGAGAGCTCTAGACTAAGTGAGTCCTGTCTGACCACAAGAGAGAAACTGGAACAAAGAGGGAACATTTCCCACTACAGCCAGGTGAGGAAAGGAAGGCGCCCAGGGGACACAATCTTCAATCTTCTTCTGTACCTGCTGATGCACTCTGTGCTGATGCGCACAGGAGCTGAGTTGTTCTGGGTGGCCTGGAAAGCAGCACAGAAACAGATGAGTGTTACAAGGGAGCTTGAGAAATATTTTCTCCCAGTCAAAGCTTCCCACAACTGTCCAGGCAGCCTTTAAAGATAGTGAGCTCTCCATTATTAGAGATGCTTGATAGAGTCTAGGTGACTACCTGACAAGGCTGCAATGGAAAGGATTCCTATTAGATTAAATTGGCTGAACTAGGTGGCCTTTGAGGTCTCTTCCAGCCCCGAGCTTTGATATTTGGGACACATAGTTGAATGAATGAAGACTGAAAGACAACCTAGTACTTTGTTGGATGGATGATGGTTGACTTGTTAAAGAAAGTGATAGAATGAATGAATGAATGAAATTGACTAGATGCTCCAGTAAATAAGAGATATTTGATTGAATGAAGACTTGTTCGCTCTTTGAGTGAAGATTGGTTCGTTGAAACAATGAATTAGCAAATATAAAGTATAAATGAACAAGCTGATGGAATGAAGATTTGATGGCCTTTCAGATTCAGTTCCTTGGTTCTTGCTTTGTCCTCTTATTGTGCCCTTTATCCTGCTTGTCTTTGTTTTCCTTCTAAGTGTAGTCAAGAAGAAATGTTTTCAGGGCACCTGGGTGGTTCAGTCAGTTGAGCGTCCAACTTTGGCTCAGGTCAGGATCTTGTGGTATGTGGGTTTAAGCCCCTCATTGGGCTTGCTGCTGTCAGTGTGGAGCCAGCTTCGGATCCTCTGTCTCCCTCTCTCTGCCCCTCCCCTGCTTGCACTCTCTCAAAAATAAATACACGTTAAAAAAAAAAAAAAAAAGAAATGTTTTCATTTATGTGCTGGGCCTGGAAAATACTGCAGGCTAAAGAGTCCTTTTGCATAATCAAGATTTCATCTTAGGCATATTTGATTGCCCAGGCACATGGCCATGGTGACTGGTAAAACCTGCTTCAGGACTCATGGGAAGCGTGAATTTAGCATCTTGGCCAGAGAAGTGGAAATGAAGGTCACACCTGGGGCTTAGCCTGTTTAGCCCCTCACCTGTAGGCAGAAAATACTGTCTATGGATTAGCAGAGGATGCCTATTTATTAAGAAAATATCTTCCCAAACATCCTTTCAAGGTGCCTAAAATCCCACCAATGGAATCACACCTTCTTTGCACAATTGCAAAATGAGGTAGTACATTCCAACAGTCTATTTTTCAGACTTGTGTTTTGGAGTAAGATCCCTGGTAAAATGTGAATGGAATAGGGGAAGAGATATCTGCGAAGCTCTATTGGCTGGATTAAGCAACTACTATTGCCATCAACTTCTCAAGTCAATTTAGTCTGTCAGCTGAGTTCAGTGTCCCTGTCAGATTCAAAGGGATCAGGGCACAAGCTGGATAAATTTTGAAAGGGGGTGTGAACAGAAAATAACCCGTGCACTTGAGTGCTGTCCTGGGATACTGTCCTAGGCAGGGGCCATGGTAGAATGCAGAGGATGAGGAACAGCTGGGGAGCTCTTGAAGTGTATCTGAGAAGGACTTGCAGGGAACCAACGTGCAAAGAGAGGCCCAGAAACTTCCCTTCTTATTCCCCACCCCGGGTTGTCTTGAGCTGGCCTGAGTTCAGAAAGGCATAATACTCGTCCTGGTGCCCCTCACCCTGCCCCACTTCTGGGGAGCTAGAGAAGCCAAGAACTTGAGAACTATGTGTAACTGGTATGGTCACTCCCCCAGCTCAGGGCATAAATTATGCTCACATTTTTTCTCCCATTAATTGCCTGAGATCCTTCAAGATCTTATCAAAAGGAAGTCCAATCTTCCCCTCTGGGGGCCTTTTCTCTTGCTTCATAGGACTGCTCAAAACCCTCGGGGCTAGCTCATTTCAACCAAGTGCTCCACCTCCCTGCTTAAAGCCCCAACATCCTCGACCGCATTACTCTGAAGCCCCAGCTCTCATTCACATTCCTGGGCTCAGGCAATTTTCTCCAGGAGGAAAGTTCAAAGGGACTTCTAGGTCTTCAGCAGCAGAGTTGAGTTTTGTCACCAGCATAAGCCTCCTTTCCCACACCACTGAATTCCTCTTGGGGATCCAAGGGTCCTTTCTCACTGACCAGTAGTGCTTATTGGGGATGGTTATCCCGGGAGAGAGTCGAACAATTCTGAACCTCTCAAGGGCAGGGGCTGGGACTTCTTCCATTTGTACCCGGAAGCTCCTCTGTCCCCTAAAAACGATTATCTTTCTCCCTTGTTCTGCAACCCGTTGGATCCCAGGAAAGGCAGACTTTATCAGACCACAAAGGTCCTGTTTTGTTCTGCCAGGGCCTATTTACATCTGATAGCCTCAAGTGACTGCCAAAGCAGAAAGGGCCTCCTCCAAGGTGGTTGGCAAAGTCTTGCCCCAAGGACAAAAAATGAGAAGCTTCCTGCCACTGTTACACTTGGCTTCCTCCAGTTCGAACCCCAGGAGGGAAGTGACTTCAGTGACCATGAGTCAGGGACATTTCACACTGTGCCACCAGGTTCCTCATAAAGACCTTAAGGACCTCTGGGTGGGGCAGGGCAGGGAAGGAAGGAGCAAGAGAGAGTAGTCTCACATGTGAGCACCCTCCACAGGCATATACTTCACCAGCCCCTCCTGTCCCCAGTTAACCACTGCCAACTCCTCACCCAGACTTCACGTAGCCTTTGGGTAACTTTTTCTCTGAGAAAAGGACTCTGGAAGCTAAAATTGCTAAGAAAAAAAAAAAAATTCAGGCCAACCACACTCATTAGGGTGGCTATTACTATAAAATAATAAAAAGGAAAATAAGTATCTCTGGCCTGTGTCCCCAGGAGAAATTGGAACACTTGCTCATTGCTGGCAGGAACGTAAAATGGTGCAGCTGCCGTGAAAAAGGTTCAGGGGTTCCTCAAAGAGTTAAACTTAGAATTATCATATGATCCAGCAATTTCACTTCTAGGTATATACCCAAAAGAATTGAAAGCCGAGACTCAAACAGATATTTGTATACCCGTGTTCATAGCCGCAATGTTCACAAGAGCCGTAAGATGAAAACAAGATGAAAGGATAAACAAAATGTGGTCTAGCCGCACAATGGAATACTACCCAGCCTTCAAAAGGAAGGGAGTTCTGACATGTGTTGCAACATGGATGAATCTTGAAAACACTACGCTAAGTGAAATAAGCCAGACCAAAAAAGGGGCAAATATAGGATGATGTCACCTACATGAGGTACTAGAACAGGCAGAAAGTAGAACAACAGGGTACCAGGCACCGGGGTGGGAGGAGGAACGGAGAGTTATTGTTATTGTTTGATGGGTACAGAGTTTCTGTTTGGAATGATGGAAAAGTTCTGGAAATATATAGCAGTGATGGTTATGCAACATCATAAATGTACTTAATGCCACTGAATTGTACATATGAACATGGTTAAAATGGTAATTTTTTGTTATATATTTTACCACAAAAACAAAACATATCCAAGGCACTCTTCTTTGCCTAGAGCAAAAATTTGGTAGCCTCACTTCAATTCAAAGGCCCTCCCTGCCGAAAGGTGTGATTTTCGAAGGGGTCAAAGCAGCCTGTGCCCTCACTTCTGTTAGCTGTACTTGGGCAGAGATATTTCTTTCTTACTCTGTGGCTGTGAGATTAGATGGGATGAGAGATATGGGAGCATCAAGCCAGCACTCTGCACACAAGGACAATTTCTTCTACTTCATCCCGCCTGTACACTGTCCTGACTGGAGCGCTTCTAGGGGTTACAAAGTCCATTTTTTCATTGTACAGATGGGGAAAATGAGGTTCACAGAGAAGACGTGAATCTTCTGCCCAAAGTCATATACTTTCCTGACTCACTGCCCAGTGCTCTTTCCGCTGGGCTGGGGTGCTAAGAACAGACCCCCTTGGGACTGGGCAGTGATGACCTATGACCTCTGGGCTCTGAAGCCTCTTCAGGTGGGCTGGGATGGGGATCAAGTTACTGAAAGTTAGGATGGTGCCACACCCAGGTGAAGAGGCAGCCACTTCCAGCCTAGGTCTGGTGAGGATGCTTCACCTACCCCCAAGCATTTCCCTACCCATATACCCGCCCTTGGTCTCCTCCACCTTATTCTGTTCTCCTCTCCCATCTGACAGTGCTCCCACCCACTTCTCTAGCCTGTGTCCCCAGGAAACCCTTTCAGGTAAAGGATGACAAGACAGGACAAATTGATGGGTCAGGACAATAGGGTGCCCAGATTCATTTATCCAGTCCTCAAACTACCAAGAGCCCGCCAAGGCTCTGGTGAACATGGACTTGGAGGGCAGGCAGGCCTGGGGCCCAAGGTCAGGGGACCTGCAGACACTTCCTCCTACTCCAGCAGCTCTACCAGACTTAAAATTCCCTGGCCTAGAGACAGAGCTTCGAACCTTCTACCAAGCAAGGCAGACCCCCTACTCCCAGCCCTGGGGGGGCAAACAGCAAGTTTACACTAGAACAACTCTGATGAAAAAGGCCCGAGGGCCAGAGTTAACCTTGAACACAGCTTGTCACAAAGCAGTGCCCAGCATAGAGCTGATTTCTGAAAAATTGTGTTAAATTAAAAAGCTCTCAGCTTTTTTTATGTCATTTTTATGTCATTTTATGCAATTTTTTAAAATATCATCTCCACAATGTCTGAGTTAACACAGGCAGCAGAGAGTCTAGAGGGAGAGATGGGCAGAAAACACTTACAATGGATCAGCCACAGAGACAGAGGTTAATACAGACTATGGGGTGAGGGATGAAGGCCCTGACCCTGCCTGAATGGAGGATCTGGGAAGGCTTCCTGACAGAGAGGGATCCCAATTTGAAATCTAGGCAATCTATGGGAGATGCGCAGGTCCAAGGGGTAGATGGAGGAAGGTGGGCCAGTCAGAGAAGGTAGCTTCAGCACTGCCTAGGGAACCCTGTGCCCTGAGGCCCCAGTGTGAGCAGGGAAGGGGGCAGGGAGAAGAGAGGGTGGCTCAGGTCCCTTGATGGAGGGATGAATAGGGTGGGATGGGGTATGGTCTGCTGGGGAGCCTCAGAGGAGAACCCCACACAAGTGAGAGCTAAGCTCCAGGCCTTATAGGAGCCCAGGATGTGGAATCCCACCACCCTGGAAGAAGTCTCCAGGCTTTTTAGGTTATGTCTTAGCTGATAGTTTGGCTGGTTGTTAAGAGCTCTCTTTGGCCTAGTATCTTTCTTCCTGATGACCTCCAAACTCCCTTGGGCTGTGTCCTTTATCTTTGCCTGATACCTGCCTTCTTGGATGCTCCACTTCTCTGCCTATGTCTCCACCCAGCAGCCCAGGGCTGCACTGGGGTAGGTGTGGTATGTGGTGGGTGGGGAGTAGGGGCTGGGGGACTGGGTGGAGATAAGAAGGTAGCTCATCACAATTTGGAATCCTGTCACATGGGGAGAGCCCTGGGGACTCTCACCCAAACTAACCATTTTACAAGTGAAGAAACCTAGACCCAGACCTAGACTCAAGTAAGGAGTTGTTCAAGTCTATTCAGTGAGCTGGGAACAGAGACAAAATTAGAACCCAGGCCATCTGACCCCAACTGAAGTCTTTCTCTTCAGAGTCCAGAATCTTGCAGGAAAGAAATAAGCATTTTAGTAGAGCAGTGAATCTCCGACTTAATTAAGTCAGCTTGAGATACTGCACTGAAATCAAATGTGGTCACTTTAGGCAATTCTTTGGTACTCGTTTGCTGATAAACCCAGACACAGGCACTGACACTCAGAGCAGCTTCTTTTATTTGATGCCCTGTGTTCCAACTAAGCCAAAATACCCTATTAATTTGTTTAGCTTATCATTAAACTGAAGGTACTACATTTAAAAATTCAGAAAGTGGGGAGCCTGAGTGGCTCAGTTAGTCAGTGTCTGACTCTTGATTTCGGTTCAGGTCATGATCCCAGGGTCTTGGGATCGAGCCCCATATTGGGCTCCACGCTGAGCATGGAATCTGCTTGAGATTCTCTTTCTTTCTTTCTCTCTCTCTCTCTCAAATAAATAGATAAATATTCAGGTAGAAAATTTGTAGACATTCATGACTAAGTCTGGAAACCCTCAAGAAACTGAGGAGCCTGGAAAAAAAAAAAAAAAAAGAAAGAAACTGAAGAGCCTTGTTTAAGAAATGCTGGGCTGGAAGGACAGATGGGGAGGGGGTGGGAACAGACCAGGTCTAAACTGCAGAGTCCGTTGTGATGGGCACAGTGTGGGGCTGGACTCCTGCCCTCTGCTCACCCCACACCTCAGCCCTTGCCCTGTGACGGGGCTTGGGAGTGTCTTTCCCGTGGTTTTGACCACGTGGACATCTGCAGGTTCTAGACAGAGGTCAGAGTCCTTCCTGAGGGATCCTGAGATGGACATGCCCCTTTCTGGGCCTTGGGTCTTCATCTGTAATATCATGGAAGGGACTTGCCAGGAGGGACTGGTGGGAATGTGTTGAGGGGAAGGGGGCAGGAGCATCTGTTTGTTAGAGCTGCCATGGTAATAGGTCCAGAGCTGAAAAGATCATCTTACCCTTTACCCTAATTCTGAGACATCATTTTTCAGAAATAATGCAAAAGGAAAAGGGATGGCTCTAGAAAAGACTGATAATCACCCTGTAGTTATAATCCAGAGCTTGCCGCCTAGTTTGCAGCTTACATTTTCATCCACAGATAATCATCTGGTCTTTGTAGCAGGCCTGGGAAGCCAAAAGGCCTCCTCCAAGCTCCCCTAGAGCCACATGTCCTGCTCTGCCAGAGTGATCTCAGGGTGTTATTACAGTCTGTGCCCCTGTCCCTCCCCCACCCCTACCTCTTTAAGGAATCTGAGCACTGAGCCTCCCAGGTTGCTTTCTTTCTTTCCATATCCTTAGGGCCCAGCAGCTCACCTGGACCACAGAAAGCACTCAGCTAGCTGAAGGAATTAAAGGAGGCAAGTGCTGCAGACAAACATCCTTCCCCTGAGGCCAGTTTTGCACCTGACTACCCAGAAGGAAGCCAATCAGTGATCAATGGCACCTCAGGGACACCAGAACTTGAACATAACAGGCCTGAGCACTGGCCTCCAGGGACAGGGAAGGCCAGCTGACCTTGATGAAGTAAGAACCAGCACTTGGGGCCACCTTTCTTGATTTACCCTCTGCTGGCCTCCCAGCTTCTTTGGCTCAGCAACGCCCAGGATTCCGGTCATGTCTGCCTCTGGCCTTCTAAAAATACTCCAGCTGCCCAACGCCTCCCAGATGTCTGAGAGCTGAGTCTGTGATTTCTCTGTTGGTAATGGGTCAAGCAGCTCAAGCCACTTCCTCTGCTCCCACCACCCAGCCCACCCCCCAACCCCTGCAAGGCAGGCGTGGGTAGAAGCCTGACTGCCTAAACCGAGAGACCTCAGACATTGTTGAGTACAGTCCCTTCTTGGAACAGATGGGAGAACTGAGGTCTAAGGACTTGCCCAGGACACTTGGACACTAATGTCCTCTTCACCACACTCCCTACCACTCTATTTATGTCTGCTGCCACCCTACTTCTTATACGCTGCATGGAATCTGTAAACCGGATCTGACTTCCCCATTCCAGCTAAGCTCCTGTAAGCCCCTGACAGCAGAGGTGGGGAGGATCCCTATGGTCCACATGGTGCCTGGAAGAGTGTCTGATCCAGAGTGCACATAAGTAAATGTAGATTAGATTAAATGATGTAGTGCCAGCCAGGGCTGTGCATGGAGCCTTGGGCTAGGGGACAGAGCTCAGGTTCCAGTCCAGGGCCAGCTGCTGTGATGCTGTATGTCCTCATCATTTGCTCTGGATGATCCTCAGTTTCAAGAGGGCTGAATGAGATGGGGTCCAAGGACTGAGCCCCCTCTGCTGTTCTGAAGCCATGAACTGATGTCCTGTTGGGAATTTCTATCCCCTCCTCTGCTCCCCTGTGTGTAGGGAAGATGGCATGTCCTGCTGGTTTCACCCAGCTCCGGACTTTCAGCTTCTGTTCCTCCCTCCATGCCTCTGAACATCCCACCTCCCTCCATTTCCCTAGGCCCAGCCTTCCAGTGGTGCCCCCCTCTGACTCCACTGCTGGGTGCCCAGGGGTGGATACTCCCCACCCCACTTACTAACCATATGATCTTGGGTAAGGCACTGACATTTTTATCACCTCTACAATGGAGAAAATAAGACCTACCTTAGAGGAATGTCAGGAGGATCAAAGAAAATTCCACATCTCAGATTTCAGGTCATAAGTCTCTTTCTGCAGAGTCTTCCCTGACCTCCCAGAATGGCTCAGGTGACTTTGCTGGCTCTCCAGTTCTGTCCTCCCCCCAACACACACCCTGTCCACACTGTGTAGTCATTGTCTCTGCTGGGGTCTCCTTGAGGCCAAGAGTCCACAGGGCCCAGTATAGCACCATCACAGATGAAGAGCACGATAGATTTGTTGACCAACAAAGTGAGTAAATAAAGCCTGGGGAAAAGGCAAAAGGTTGTGCAGAAGCCAGGGAGTCGGATCTAGGAGTGGTCTGCTTGATGGCAGGCTCTGGTGGTCGAAATATAGAAAGCTCCTTGAAGCTCTTCCCTCCCTTCTCCGGTGAATTCATCCTTCAAGATCCTGGGAAAGCACCTTCTTCCACGAGAAACCTGGTCACTCTCTCACCTGGGCACATGACACAGTCCAATGTAGGATTTCTTTACATGTCTGTCTCTGGCCTCAGGTAGTGAGTCCCCTGAAGACAAGACCCTGTTGGATCTTCATACACCAAGCACTAATCTGGCATGAGCCCAATAAAAATTGTAAGAAAAAGAATAGATGGAGGAAATGATTTCTGAATTTGACTGTGGGTTGAACCCTCCTTGTCTTCGGGATGATATAAGTTACCAAAATGAGAGAAGTAGAGATGAAATTATTGTCTTTCTTCCAAAAGCACCCTCCAAGCACATGTGGATTAAATGTGAGCTGGGGAGAAAGACTGATAAAGAGCAGTGAAAATATATTCCCAAGCCCTGTCTTTGTCCCTGGACTTTTCTCTCTGTTGAGGAAAGACTGCAGAAACCAAACTTTAAGGGGTACCTGGGTGGCTCAGTAAGTTGAACATCTGACTCTTGATTTTGGCTCAGGTCATGATCCCAGGATCATGGGATTGAGCCCTGAGCTGGGCTCTGCTCTCAGCGAGGAGCCTGCTTAAGATTCTCTCTGCTCCTCTTCCCTGCTTGCATGTTCTCTCTCTCTCTCTTAGTAAAAAAGAAAAGGGGGCACCTGGGTGCCTCAGTTGGTTAAGCGTCCGACTCTGGCTCAGGTCATGATCTCATGGTTTGTAAGTTTGAGTCCCATATTGGACTCTGCTGTCAGCACAGAGCCCACTTCTGTTCCTCTGTGCCCCCCCCCCCCACTTCTGCCCCTCCCCTGCTCTCTCTCTCTCTCTCTCTCAAAAATAAACATTTAAATAATAATAATAATAATAAAGAAAAGAAACCAAACTTTAAGCATAAAAGGCTCCTGAATGTCCCAAAGATGTCCCTCAGGCACTTGATCTGAGCCCATTTACTCATATTTTACACATTAGTATTGCGCCTTTGGTGATCTTGTTGTAAACAGTTCACAGGTTAGCTGTCAGCCACCTTGGGGGTGAGAAGTTCCTCTTGCAAGCAGGTCCTGAGAGAGAAGCACCTGATGGGCCAGCAGAAGGGAGGTAGAAAAACAAAGCAGTATTACATTGACAAAAGCACTTAAGAGCAACACAGATTGGGACCATTTAGTTCAAGCTGTCCTACAAATAAATGCTCTCCGGTATACCACTGGGTTTCTGCTCTGGGAAAACTCCTTTTTGGACCGCAGTGTCCCTATCTGCAAAATGAATAGTTTCCATCAAGGATTCTAAGAGTTTATGATTCTGTAGAAGTTTCCTCACGTGAGACTTCCCCAACCCATGCAGGTCATATGACATTTCATCAAGGTCCAGACTCCAATCTTCCAGGGTTTTGGGTAATGAGGCTTTTTTGCCACAAACTCCAAGGCTAGAGACTATCTTTAGGGAGAGTCCACCACAAAGCTGGGCTCGGCCCCTAAGGAGAAACAGAACTCCCCAGGAGCTGGCACAGAGGCTGTGTGTGGCCCTTGGTTTGTTTGCTACCCACGGAAGGAGTGAAAAGGAAGCCTGGCTCTGAGTACAACGGAAGTGCCTGAGATCTGACAGTTGCTCTCAGCACTCTGCAGCCAGGAGGGAAGTAAAACTGAGCATCTGGTATCTTCTACCTTGAAAGCCCATGGGACAGCAACAGGTGAGGCCTGGTGCTGGCCCACTCTCTGGTCCAGAGAGTAGGCTGGCCCAAGGACTTGGGGGAGGGCAGAGGAAAAAGCCCTGAAACTGGTTCATGTCCTTGGGCAAATCTCTGTGCCTCTTCGGGCCCAGTCTCCATACTTGCAAAAATGGAATTGGGATTAAATTTGCTTGTGCCATATAAGGATTTCTGGAATGGTGAGCATTGGGAATACAGAGACAATTTGGCTACAAGGAATCTAGCGGGTTTCCTTGACAGCAAGGGACTCATAGTCTGGCGGAAGATAGTTACAGAATCATGGGATACATCATGATTATCAACATACATATAAGTGCTGAAAAACTCCCAACAGAGAGCACTTAACCCAGCCTGGAGGCCCAGGGAGAGCTCCAGAGAAGGTAAAGTGACTTGCCCAAGGTCACATAGTAAAAAAGCAGTCCAGCTGGGCCAGACTTGAAAGAAAGGGGAGTTGAGAAAGACATAACTAGATAGAAGTCTAGTCAGCCGGAACATAGTGCTGTCATCAATAACTGAACAAGTCTGTGAAGGAGCATTAAGTTTGACCTGATGGCAGGAGGAAGTGGGTTTTTGAGCTGGGGTTTAAAGAGCAAATTTGAGTTTATCAGGCAGAGAAAAGGGGAGAAGGCTGAAAGCAGAGGGAAGAACACATTCAGAAGTGTGAAGTTGCTAAAAGAACCTGATGAATTCTGGAAAAATGCATATACATGTTGTGTTTGGAACAAAGAGTGTCTGACATAGTGAAACTGATGAGGTCAGGGAGGCTAGCAGGAGTCATGAGGTGAAGGGCCTAGAATGTCATGTTACAATGTGGGGCTTATTTTATAGGGCAGGGGAAGCCATAGAAGGGTCTTGAGCGGAGGTGTGCATGGTAGAAATAGCATATTAGAAGGCTTGCTCTTGCTGCTAGGAGAGCAGTGGACCCGGGTTGGGGGAGAGGCAGGAATGATGATAAGGAGGCATCTAGATCAGTGTCAGACCCAACCCCTGTTGAGAAATTGAAACTTTTCAGGAGACTACAGAGATGTTGAGGAAATGAGAACTGAAACCTAGGCCCTGCTATGGCTGTGGTCTGGGCAGGTGTGGTTAGCAAAGGAAGTGAAAGGATTAGGGTGACAGGCAGCTCAAGCCAGAGGAAGGTGGGATAGCTCCTGAGGGAATGTGGGAGCCCTGATCCAGGCTAGTGCAGGGTAAGGAAGGGGTTATGTCCCAAGGGACGCCAAGGGGGGCAGTCTGCTACTGAACGCGGTGTGCCCCACCAAGTCCCTGGCCCTCACTCCTGCCCTCATGAATCCCACTTCTTCCTGCCAAGCATTTGCTCAACTCTCTCCTGAGCTAAACTCTTCCTCCTTCCTCTCTCTGCCTTTCCAGCACCCTATGGTGCCTGACCAGGCTCTGCCCAGCCCTCCAGGGAGACTGCCCTGAGCAGTGCAGGTTCCTGGATTCCCATAGCGCTGCCACCCACCTTGCCTAAGTGGGGATGTGACCACACTCTGTCTTGAGGCTCCATCATGTTTCATTCTGTGGTCTTGGTTCGCCATGCCAGTCAATGTTACTTTGGTGCAGGTGTCCCTTTCTCATCAGGTTCTGCCCACAGGAGTTCTTTAGGAGTGACAGTAAGTCAGAATCAGACTCTGGGGGCCCCAAAGGAGCCACACTGCACATGCTTTCCCCTAGAGCAGGCACATGGGAGGGCTGTTCATGGGCTAGGCTGGCTGGTTCTTTGTTTTGAAGAATGTATTGAATTATGAGTCAAATAGGCAGATCCAGGTGGAGGGTCCTAGGTTAGTCAGGAGGCTGGCAGGAAGCAATTCACCTCTAAGGTTGGAGTGAAGAGATTTACTGAAGGAACTGCTGTACTGAGGTGTGCGCAGGTGAAAGGAACAAACAGAAGGATGGCGAGGCACCTACCCAGAGATGAGGGCTGAAGGAGGGGTGGGAATCATGTTACTGAAGCCCAGTGAGAAGTTGGGCTGGCTGGCAGGAATAGGATCAAGAAGGAACTGGAAAAAGCACCAAAGCAGGAAAGGAGCAGAGGGAGAAATAGCCCAAACTTCCTCTTCTCTCATCCTCTGGTGTCTTGTTTTCTTATTGTATTGTCCAAACCCACGTGGAACTCATTTGGCAAGGGGTCCTGGTGATGAAGCCCAAATGTCCCAGCCTCCTTGGACACAGTGCAAGGCCAAGGGTCTGGGAGGGGTAGGGCGATGGCACAAATAGAGATTAACTGTCTCGATTAACACCAGAGAGGTGTGAAAAATTGTCACACAGATGCAATATCTGGATGATGCCTATGGCCTTAACCCAGTTATTTCTCTGTGATCACTGCTGGGTTGGAGAAGCTTTTTCTGGTTGCCCCAGAGAGAAAAGCCCAAGCTTCACCTTTACATTCATTTTGTTATCATTTAGAAAACACTGTTTAGTCTTGATTGTTACAGAACTAGAAAACAGTAGAGCCATGGGGGCCTCAAGAGTAACCATCCCAACTTACACAGTGACGGAGGCCCAGAGAGAATGAGAGCTGAGCCCAGGGTCACAGGACCAATGTGAGATGATGTTGGAGAGTATGCAGTAACTAGATGATACAATTAAGGCCACATAGCTAGAAGGTAGCAGGGCCAAAATTCAAATTGGTCAGCCTGACTTAAAACTTGACTGAGCTTTTGGGCACCTGGGTGGCTCAGTCAGTTGAGCGTCTGACTTCAGCTCAGGTCATGATCTCGTGGTTCATGAGTTCGATCCCTGCGTCGGGCTCTGTGCTGATAGCTCAGAGCCTGGAGCCTGCTTTGGATTCTGTGTCTCCTTCTCTCTCTGTTCCTCCCTGCTCTCTCTCTCTCAAAAATAAATAAAGATTAAAAAAAAAAAAAAGCAAAAAAAAAAAAAACCCAAAAAACTTGACTGAGCTTTTAACCAAGACCCCAAGCTGAGTGCCTAGTGGGAAGAAAGGTGATGGAGTTAGTGTGACCCAGCCCAAGATGCCTTGTCTTTCAGACCTGCCCATCCTCTCCTTTATGGTTAATACATTCACAAACCATCTGGGAGGAGTAACAGTGAGGTCACAGGCCCAGTGCAGTGTGTGAGGACAGAGGGCTGAATATGAACAGAAGACAGGCCTGTACAGGCCCTTGGGTACACCCTTCCTTAAGATGCTGTCCTGGGCCTTCTATTCTGTGACCTGGCTTCCCACACTTAATGTTCCATGGCTGATAAACCTTTGGGACTTCAGGCCTTCAAATCCATCCATCCAGCATGCCTTGTCCCAGGTGCTAGAGATATAGTGACAAACAAGATCTCCTCCAGAGATCTGTGGGGATGGAGGCATTGGCAGGATGGGTGAGATGGGCAATACACATGCCTATTACAGAGCGTGATAAACATCATAAAGGAAGATTGCTTTGAAAAATTTAGAGCAAATATCCAAGTGGGAGACCCAAGACTGCAGTCCACCTTTGTAGGCTCATTTCTTGGGATAGTCAGACTGTTCCCAAACATGGCTCAGCCCATCCAGCCTGTGCTGTTTGTTCTCCTGGGAGTGTCTACCTCCTATGCATTAAGACCCCTTCCAGGGCAGCCTTTTGGGGTCCCCTGTTGTAGATAGAGGCAGCCTTCCCCACATGGAACTACTATAGCACTTTGATTCTGTGCTTTGGAATTTCTTAAATTTTTTTAAATGTTTATTTATTTTTGAAGAAAAGAGAGAGAGTGCACGCAAGCAGGGGAGGGGCAGAGAGAGGGACACAGAATCTGAAGCAGGCTCCAGGTTCTGAGCCGTCAGCACAGGGCCTGACATGGGGCTCAAACTCACAAACTGTGAGATCATGACCCGAGCTGAAGTTGGACCCTTAACAGGCTGGGCCACCCAGGTGCCCCTGTGCTTTGGAATTTCTTATTCAGGCTCAAACAATAGTGGGGGGGGGTTCTAAATCTTGATTCTGTTAGTTTAATTTTCCATTCTCTCCTTCCTGAATACTACAATAACCATTGGCCCAACTGTGGCAGCCCAGTTCCCAAGAGGAGGGGCTGGGTGTGTCCAGAAACTATGACAGAGTAGTTAACCCGTGGACACTGGAGTAGGACCACTTGGGTTCAAATCCTGCTTCTTACTAATTGTGTGATCATGGGCAAGTTGCTTAACCTCTCTGAGCCTCAGTTTCTCTATCCTTAAAGTTTAAATAATTGGGTGTTGTGAGAATCAGTGGGTTAACACAAAGTCTTCAGAACTGTGCCTGGTACTCCATAAGCATTCAAGAAATGTTAGCTATTGTTATTACAGCTATTATTAGGAGCCAGTGGGTGTGCTTGTAAACAACTCCTCATGCCCAAGCGAAGCTGGTACAGATACACAGGCTTCACATACAGCCGCACTTAGAGATGGAGCAGGGTGGGGAACTGAAACCCCATTTTAGAGATGAACGGAGACTCAGAGAAGGCAGGGCATTCATTCGTTTAACAAATACTTTTATTTATTTTTTATTTTTTGGGCAATTTCCACATGTCAGGCACTGCCTCTTCCCACATCAAACTTACTGAATCCTCAAAGGAGGGCCCTGTGTTTTAAACAAGCACCCCTTGGTGATTCTCAGCTTCAGGCGAGTCTGGGTAAATGCTTAGGTTCTATCTAGGATACCAGTGCAAATATCTTGCCACATTCCAAGTTTGGATTTGGGTTTTACAGGGAATACCATCTTGTGGTGACAGATTTGCATAGCAGTTAACAGCACAGCCCCGGGACCTAATGAATTGGGTAGAAATCTCAGGTTGCCACTTACTGGCTGAATGACCTTAGGGTAAAATGGGGCTGATAATAGTACCTACTTCAAAGTTGTTGTGAGAATTAAATTATTTATGTGAATGCTGACACACAGTAACTATTATAAAGTGTAAGCTATTATTATTACTGTGTCCAGCGTAGACAAGCATCAGAGAGAAGGTGGGGGTGGTGGATTTGATGCTTCTTATCCCAGGATTGGCTCTGCCTACAGCGTTGGCGGTGTCTGTCTCTTCAGGGAGACTCACCACCTGCTCCCTTCCACGGGAAGAGCTTTCCTGAGCCAGGGAATTCCCTCCTGTAGTGCCTGACAGCAGCTCCCAGCATTCTGATGCCATGCGCTCTGCTCACAGCAGCACGGCAAGAATTAGATCACATCTCGGGGCCAAGGCCGGACTGGAAAGACAGGCAGCTTTAGGTGTTGCGAGTGTCTGTTTAAGAGCCCTGAAACTGAGAGGGGGAAGTGCAGGTCCTGAGGAAGCTCCTCTCCGCCGCCTGGGCCAGCTTTGGCCTGGGGTGGTGTTCAGCTCGCCCAGGCCACAGGCCACGGGTGTGTGGATGTGCTGCAGACAGGGGAAGGGCGGGTGCCCAGGGAGGAGAGGCAGGATGCCAGGGCATCTGCCAGCCCTCCAGGACATTCATTTTGGCCCACTGCCCTCCAGCAGGGAGCAGACAAGTGTGTTTTGTTTTGGCATTAACTGGGCAGGCTATGGGAAAATAGGTGGCAGCCTTCCTAAGCTGAGTGGGGCCTCCTCCTTTCACAGGCCAGCACAGAGTGGTTGTAGACCTGCCACCTCCCAATCCTGCTGTCCCTCCCCTACAACTCCATCTCCTTCCCCTGGTCACTGCCTGACCCCCGCCCCGGTTCGGCCTGGGGGGGTCCTCTCCAGGGAAGGGACTCACAAAGGAGTAGCATCTCAAGCTGCCAGGCTGGGCTTTGAAGAAACTCCCTGGTGAAGCCCCTGTGTTACAGATGAGGAAATGAAGGTGGAGGGAGGGCCAGGGACTTCCCAGGTCTTCATGGGTGAGTCAGGGGCAAAACTGGGACTGTAGTTGGGCTCAACCCCCTCCCATGGGAATTTCTCTTTTTGTGTTTTGCTTTTTAAATTTACAAACAAAACCAGAACAAAATGAAGGGAAACTGAAGGAAAACACATGCGCATACAAAGGAAACTCACATTTGTGGGCCAGCACAGTTGCAGGCATTTTATATAAACATTTCCATTTTTAATTCTCACCACAACCCAGCCAAAAGTCATTATTCCCCTTGTAAGGACGAGGGCACTGGGTTGAAGAAAGATTTCAGAACTCGGTCAAGAACCCAAAGCTAGGCAGAAGAGGAACCAAACATCTAGCCCAGGTTTGCCTGACCCCCAATCCCTTTGATGTCAACCCTCCTCCCAAGCCTGACTGTTTTACCCATAGGTCCAAGTTTCCCAGAGTTGTAATCACAGTGCAGCTCCCAGTGGGAAGGCCCTCGTTGGTGTCCTGCATAAGTGGTCATTCAACCTTCCCTGATGTATCCCAAGGCAGGCAGTCGCTAGCTTACATAGCTCCTCAGTTCTTTACAGATCACATACCTGTTATTTCACTTAACCTGTACCACCTCCTTAGGAGGAAGGACAGAATTTGTGATGTGCAAAAGGTCACATTCGCAAAGTGCCTGGCAAAGACAGGGCTAGAACCTTGGTTGCCTGCCTCCTGATATCAAAACCATGTGACTGTCCGCTCCTGCTATAGCCCTGGGACTGGCTGTCCTCTCACCTCCCCTCCCATCCCCACCAAGTTGTAACACTCCCTGGCACAGGCTGACCAGATAATTCACTGTCCCAGTGCCTGCCTCTCAGGAACCCATCTCTGGCCTTAGATCCCTGTCACCACCTGGTGGAATCTGGGCCCTGTGTGTTCGGGGCACACTGCTGAGATCTTTGGTCTGTGTGTTGAGATTGGGAGCTCCTGGAGTGCAGGGGCTGGGTCTCATCCCAGAGACCTGCTTATGACTGAACCCAGAATAAGGGACTGGTTGAGGTTGAGTGATGTTGGATGGAATTCAAGGTCTAGTTCTGCCACAAACTCACTTTGTGTCCTAGGAAGAGCCCCTGTCCTCTTCTGCTGGCCACTGATCTTGAGACGTCATTCCAGCAGGCTGTGATTCTGTCTTGAGAGCTAATGGAGGAGACGGGCATACTCCCATACCAGGTTTACCAGAGGGCTGTTTTGAGGAAATTAGTTTAGGCAGGAGCAAAGGTTGATATGTGTGTGTGGGGGTGGGGTGGGGAGTGGAAGTACAGGGGAAAGAAAGGTGATTAGGGTAGAAGGGAGGTAATGGGGATAGGGTCCACAGACTGCATTATTTGTAACAGCATCGTCAGCTAGCCTCAGTGGGGCTCAAACAGGGAATAGCTAGCATTTGGATGAGCTAATAGGTATTCCCCAGCAGCCTGAACCAATGTGAGTGGCAGATAATGAGACAGCAGGAAATGGAGTGAGGGCTGTGAACCCTAGCTGTGAGGAGGGTGGGAAGTGCATTGGTACAGTCTGGGCATATGGGATGGTGGCCACCATCTCTAGAGCCTTGGGTGGAGTGCCAATCTGTCCTGGATGGCCACTTTGAACTGTGGTGGGGTGCCGTTCACATTCTAATCATGCTCAAGGGCTGCTGCACACTTCGTATCCCTGCAGTTTCCCCTGGGAGTTCTGTGGAATATTGGGATAGCTTATCTTTCAATGCTCACTCATATGCCTGCTCTAGTCAGCTTTTAATCCTGGATCTCACTTAAATTTAGAATCACATTCCTTCTGGGAGATTGTACAGCAGCATGCTGGAGGAAGAGCATAGCTTCAGAATCACAGGAAGCCAGGGGCCAGGCCTGGCTCTCCTGTCCTAGCTGTGTGACCTTGGGCTGGTCATTTCACTTCTGATCTTTAGTCTGTGAAATCTGTGAAACGGGGTCATATGTATCATGAGAAGTTGTGAAGGTTAGAAACAATGTAAATAATATGCCTACTTCAATCCCTGAAACATAGAAGAGGCAAAATAAATGGTAGCTGTTATTAATTCCTTCCCAGGGTAAGAATCCCACCTGTGGCCTCCTTGATGGAAGGGAGTTAGCACCTACTTGCACTGCTCCAGGAATGGGGGAGCTCACCCCTTCTAAGGGCAGGTTGGCCTGGAAAACCTTCTTCCTTAGATACAGCTGAGACCAGTTCCAGTTCGGTCTCTGGGGCTATAACGCATGCTGCTCTGTGGTCACAGGACAGCTCTGTGGCATTTCCCCCAAACAGTGTCAAGGGATCTTACATCTGGTAACACAGTGCTTGCTTGCACTACAGGAGCAAGGCTCTGGAAGTTCCCAGCCTGGTTCAAAGGGGTACATTTTAAGTAGGCTTGTATAAGTCACAGAAATCCCTTTCCCATCCCTGTGAAGTTTGGAATATATGGTTGTATCCTCCTGAGTCTGCATTTTTCCTGGGTGAACTCTCAATTCCCTGAACAAGAGGCAAATGGGAGAACTGGATTCTGGTCCCAAATCCATCACTTCAGGGCAAATCACTTACCTTCATTGAGTTTCCAGTTACTCATTTGTAAAATGAATAAAATAACACTCTTTCACAGGATTATAGTGAAGATTAGCCCAGAAAAGTAATATGAAAGTTGGGGTTTTGGGAAAGGCATTTAGTAAATGTTAAACACATTTCTTTTTTTAAACCACATTTTTGAAAAAGCACCCAGCAGGTAAGTCCATCTGGTGTTGCCTGTTATTTATTACACTTCCAAAGAAAATCATCTCAGAAAGTCAATGCCGTTCCTGGTTTTAGAATAATGGCAAATCAGGTGGAGGATGCCCTCCTAAACCCATAAAATAAAGCCCCAGGGTTGTACTTCATCTGTGAAGAGCCTACTAAGTTCCAGGCTCATTCACTTACCTTATTCTGTGGTTGGGGACCAAGGCCCAGAGAAGGCCCAGCATATCAGTAGTAGAGGTTAGATCCCGCTCATAACATCTAGCAATTTTATACCCCTAGTCCTCACTTCTATAAAAGAGAGGTGAAGGGAGGATAATCTCTGGGCCAGATTAGTTGCACCCAGGACTAAGATCCAGCAAATCTTTGTTAAGCACCTTTGTGTGCATAACACTGTGTCTAGGAAAGCACTGTTACCCACCCCCCACGCCACCCCCACTATCTTAGTAACATTCATGGAATGGCTGGTCTGGAAATCAGCCTTGGTGAAGGCTGAGGCTGATTCTGTCTTGCTCTTAAGAATCTGTATTCCCAGTGTCTGGCACAAGGCTTGGCACAAAGCAGGATGCAGCAAATGTTTTTTGAATGAATGATAAATCAGTAAGCAATTATTGATCACCGACTATGTGCCAGAGCCTGTGGTAGATGGAATTCTATTAATACAAGCCTGTGGGGCTGGTATTATATCCCTATTTTACAAGCCAGAAAGTAAAGGCTGAAAGCAGTGAAACTGACTAGCTCAAAGCCTCACAATTAATTGGTGCAGGAGCTGAGATTGGAGCCCAGCCTGGCTACCTCTTGCCTGGGCTCTAGCTGCTGCCCCACAGCTGTCGGGGAGTTGGGTCTCCACCCACTTATTCCATTGCCCCAGGCGTTCCCTGAAGGTAATTGAGGACTCTGGTGAAGGGCTGACTTTTGAATGGCCTCAAGGAAATCAGAAAAAGCAAGCCTGATTTCCTGGTTCATACACAATCTAGCTCATGCATAGCCTTCTTGTACAAGAATCCAGGTAATTCAGTGTGAACAACCTGGGTTCAAGTTCCATCTTGAACCAATTTCTCGCCAATTGTGGCCTTGGGCAATATACTTGGGTCTCTCCAGGCCTCACTTTCCTCTTTTTGCCTGACTACTCTTCTGAGAACAGGCGTCCGGTACTCCAACTTCTGATAAAACTGTGGGGCAATCTAGTTCACCCTTCGCACATCCATGTGGCTCCGGAAGAGGTATTTTCTCTCTTCTAAGCAGCTAAAGAAACGCTGAAAACCCTACCCCCAGATGGTCTGGATGTGTGGGGAGGGGGCTGCGTGGATGAACAGCCTCACTGGCAGATGAGGAAGGTGGAGCTACATACCCAGCTACATAGAGGCAGGCAGAGTGGACTGAGATCCAGAGGTCCTGACTCCCAGACACGAGTTCCCTCCGTTGCCCCTGCTGCCTCCTTTACTTTTTCTCACAGTTATCATTGGCAAAAGTTTATGACCCATAGAGTGTAGTCGTGCTGTGTGACCTACATAAAGTCTCCCCTCTTCTAAGGGTATTAGCCTCCCTATCTGTGAATTGGGGATACTGGTCTTAACAACCTCGAGGTTCCCTTCCAGCAGAGAGTCCGTGCTCTTTGACTTGAATGCCCCGTACCAGAGAGCACTTTCTCCTTTGCAAGGCAACTAGACACCCCCCTGTCCCGCCCCCGCAACAGTCAGACACCTGCGGCCCGCTGAGAAAGGACTTGTCGATGCTCGCCCCCTTCATGCTTGCCTATTTGGCTAACCCATTCGCTCACCAGAGAGGGGTGTTTGAGGATCGAAAAGAAGTAAAAAACAGAACTCTCCTGCAGCTACAAGCATGCTACCCTCCGCCCCAAGGTAAAAACTTCAGTGTCGTCCCCCTAAACACACACACACACACGGACACAGAAACGCTGCGGCCCAAAAACCTGTAGGAGGTGGGGGCGGCTTGTGCGCGTGCGTCGGCGCGGAGCTCTCTCCCGCCCACGTGCGCGGCTCCGACTGCAGGCGCGTGCCCGGACGGCTGGCGGGAAAGCGCGCGGGAAGCCCCCGTCTGGCTCCCAGTGTGGGGGAGGGAGGACAAGAGGCGTTTGGAACGTGCCACTCTCGGAGAGAGGGGGGGGGATTTTCGTGCTCCGCTAGCGTTTCTATCCCTTCTATTCCCCGACCGATCCGTTAGTTTCCCCCCGCCGAGATCCAGAGCCCCACGCCGCCGCCACGCTCCTTCCCTGCAGTGTGGCCCGGCCCCTCGAACCGAGCTCTGGACTGAGTTGTCCCCTCCGCCGCCGGAGCGGGGCGCTGCGCCACTTGGTGGGGCCGGAAATTCCCGCGGCCTGAGTGGAGGAGCCGAAGCCGAGAGCGCGGCGCCGCCTTCCACCTCCCCGGGACGGGCGGGGGCGCTGGGCCCTGCGAGGGCTGGGCTGCCTGAGTGGGGGCGGGGGGCCGCGTCTGCTAGGAGCTGCGGCGCCGGCGGGCGGGGAGCCGGACGACGCTGCTGTTCGAGAGCCGCTCGACGAGCTAGGAGACCCTGCGCCCCAGCTCTAGGGCCCCCGCCCCCTTGCGGTCTCCGCCTCCTTCCCTCACACACCCCCCGGGCCGTCCGAGCCCCAGGCCTTCCCGGCGCTCCTCCTCCTTCTCTTCACACTCGCCCTCCGACCCGGGTCCTCCAGCCGCCCGCCGGCCTTGCTCCCTACCGGGGGAGTTCTCGTTCTCAGGCTCTCCTTACACACACAGACTCGCTTGCGGGGCCTCCCCTCCTCACGGCCCTCCACCTCCTCGTCCTAGCTGACGCCGCCGTCGGGGGAGGATTGATGTCCCTTCAGCATCATGCAGCCACCGCCGAGGAAGGTGAGAGTGCAGCCGGGGGGCTTTCGGGTTTGGGAGGGATGTGTACAAGGGACGCGGTTGGGGCGACCCGCTGCGTCCCCTCCCCCTTTTCGCTAGGGGCCGTGACCGCCGTCGCCTCGGGCTTGTCACCGAGTTGCCGGCGGCTCCAGGAGGGGGCCACGCGAATGAGGTGTCTTTCCGACGGAGGGGCGACCCGGGCTCGTCCCTTCCACCGCACTGGAGACCCCTAGACATTTCACAGAGTTTCGGGTGTGCATTTGTGTGCGCGCGCGCATGGCAGTGCTGCTCGCTGCAAAGTGCATTCTCGGGGCTGCACCGAGGGGAGGCGGGGAGCCCCTGCAGCTTTGCAGAGCCTGTGCTTGTGTGATTGTTTAGTCTGTGCCTGATTTGAGCCCTCCAGCTGCTTGTCGCCACCCTCGTCCGTTTGCAAATTTTCAGGGAATTTGTTTCTAGTCTTAGCCGTAAGGTTCGGCCTGCTTTTCCCACGGGGCGGCCGAGAAGTTGGACTAGTTACCGCCCCCCACCCCAGGGGAAAACAAGAAATTGTGCCTTTCTCCCCCCACCCCCAATCCTGCCCCGCCCCTCCAGCTAGGGGGCCTTGAGGCAGTGGTGCTGCTCCCGGAGAGCGTGAAATGGGCAGTGCGTGGCGTGTGCACGGCGATCTGGGCTTGGGGTGGGAGTGACGGGTGCTCCCGGCGTGTCAGCCGCTTCCCCCCAGCGCCCTTCGAGAACTGTTTCACTGTCCTCTTCCCCAGCGTTCCTAGGGGCTGAGGCTGTGTCCTTGTCTTTTTAATCCTGCAGATGGTTACTTAGTGTCTACTCTGGGCATTGGGTGGAGAAGGCTGTTCTGTCCTCCCCTCGTGGACAAACCTAACTCGCTCGTGTCTGCTTCTTTCTCTTTCTTAATCCGGGTTTCTCCAGTTAAGTGAGTCTTTTTTTCTTTCACACATGTACCCCCCACCCCTCCGGGTTAGCACGGCTCTGGTTTGGGGGGGGGGGATTCCAGGCCCACTGTAACCTGGAACCCTGGCGAGAGGCACTGGCCAGCTTGCATTTGCTGTTCTGTTTGAAGTGGAGCCGCCACGGGGACCGGCTTGCTGGGGTGGCTTAAAAGCACTGCATATGCTGGAAGGTCACTTTTGCTTTCTCCTTTGTGAGAAAGAGATTGTGATTTGATGGGCTGTCAGCGAGTGGAGGGCATCATCCTGAGACACAGTGTGCTTTCTCGCAGCCATTATGGAATAATTTATGTAGTCAATTTATGCATATGATTTCATGATTGTGTAAATTTCGGTCCTTAGATATTAGGCATTCCTATACTCCCTTCTGCCATCTATATTATACTCAGCTCACCTCCCCTGGTGGTAGAAATCTTTAAGTCTTTTTTGGAAGAAATAGAAGACAGGGCCTTTTAAAACTCTTCAGAAGATCTACTACATGTGTACTGAGCTTGTGCATGAAATGGAATGACTGGAAGCTTATTTTGCACTTATTCATTGTATAATTTTTATACTCTCTTACTTTTATTTAACCTCTTTCAGGTTATTTGCCTAGTTTTCTCATTAAGTATCGTCAGTAGAACAAAATATGGTGGCTAATAATGGATTTATGGCCTTTACAGAAGTGAGCAAGAGTTCTATATTCTGACAAGTATTAAGTATTTTGCTTAATTAATTATTTTGTTGTTAAGGTTGCAGTAAGGCCTTCATAAATGTATGGTATATTTTAGGTGAAAGTTACACAAGAACTGAAAAACACTCAAGTTGAGCAGATGACAAAACTTCAAGCCAAACATCAAGCAGAATGTGATTTGCTTGAAGATATGAGGTAAGATTATAGTAAATAGTTTGAGAACTTTTATATCTTTGTTTCAAAGAACCATTGAGTTACCAAGCCCCAGGAACTGATGATGGAATTTCCTTTTGGATTTCCTGCTTTAAGGCTGTTAGAGCTTTGACTCAGCTAGAAATTATAACTGGAACTAACGCAATGCAAACTTTTTTTCCTTTAGTGGGGGAACCTATGACTTACACATACTATCATGAAAAAACAAGGGTCTTAAAAGTTTATTAGTCAAATTATAATCATTGAAGTAGAAATTCTTAAATAGTCTTTCTACTGAATTGTAACATTTACTGACTTTAATGATTTCACATAGATTTTTTAACTGACACCTCTGGTAAATGGTTAATATCTGAGGGTGAGCCAGTCAACCTCAGATGATTGCACACTAACACTGTTAGAACATGACAAATATAATTTTGTCTTTGAACATTAAATTTAGTGGGAAATGTGTTTATCATATTTTGTCATTACCTGTATTCATAATTAAGATAACTTCAAGTAGATAAACCATCTTGCCAGCATTGTGAAAATCAGTATCTTTATTGAGGGAAGCATGACTCATTTTACTGAAAGAAACACCACTCTTAATAATCCTGTAATACAAATTGACAGCTCAACAAACATATTTTTGAAAATGATGGGGGGGGCACCTGGGTGGCTCAGTCGATTAAGCATGTGACTTCGGCTCAGGTCATGGTCTTGCAGTTTGTGAGTTTGAGCCCCTCATCGGGCTCTGTGCTGACAGCTCAGAGCCTGGAGCCTGCTTCAGATTCTGTGTCTCCCTCTCTCTGCTCCTCCCCCGCTCATGCTCTGTCACTTTCTCAAATAAACATTAAAAAAAAATTAAAAGAACATGATGGAAGATAATTTGTGTGTTGAAACAGAGTGGCTGCAATTCTTATTTCCCTTTAGTAACACATTTATCAAATTGGAGTTGGGTCCGTAAGCTTTATCAGTTACCTATTTTTCCTGTGGTGCATAATTACATGTTAGTTTCATGAAAAATATGAACTGTGTGTTGTAATAAAATTATATGTGTTTGGATACCTGAATTGTTTGGAGCCCAAAGGTTTAAAGAGCTTCTTTTTTCCTCCCCCATATTTAATTTAGGTGCTATTTGTGAGTATTTCTGCTGTATTTTCAGGGTTTCTTACTAAGGTATATAAAGTTAGTTGTATCCAAACTTGGATAAGATCAGTGTTTTCTGACTGAAAAGTATTCTGCATTTATTTCTTTTTGTTTTCCATGTGGCCACAGGGAAATTTTTAGACTTAAATAATTCCTGTGTAAGATACATGAAACTCTTCAAATGGTTAAAAACTCAAAATTTTTAGCATCTATTAAGTGAAATGAGCTATCTTAGTAGAAATTTCTAAATGAGGAAAGTAATAAATTTTCAGAAGCAATTCAGAAAGGCCAAATTAGTGTGTAAGTAAAGATCTTCTGTTGGGTCTGGATGGTCAGTGGTCCTTAAGTCCTGCTAATTAGAGATTAATAATTTAGTAATTTTAATATTAATTAATATTAAATATTAATATTAATTAATTAATAAATATTAATTAATATTTATTAATAATAAATTCTAGAGATTTCTTGTTTACATTCTTTTCTGTTTTTCCCCTATTGCCTATACCTTGGTATAGGAGCTTATGGTCAAGTATAGGGATACACAGTCACTGCTAAATTGATATAGTTTGGTGTGCTATTATTTAGTTGTTTCTATTATTGCTGACCTATCACATTTCACTTACGTTATTTCAATAATATCCTAATTCTTACAGTAGTCTCATATTTTCTAGCCCCACCCCCCCATCTCTCCTTTTATGTCTGTCTTCCACATTGTCACCAGCTGGCTTTCTAAAAATGTTGTTTGGGATGCCTGGGTGGCTCAGTCAGTTGAGCGTCTGACTCTTGATTTTGGCTCAGGTCATGATCCCAGGGTCGTGGGATCCAGCCCTGTGTCAGGCTCTGCGCTGAGCATGGAGTCTATTAAGATTCTCTCTCACTCTGCCCTGCTCTCCTGTGCGCATGCTCTCTCTCTCTCTCTCTCTCTCTCTCTGTAAAATAAAAAAATAATAAGATAAAAACAGTTTATTTTATATTGGGTTCTCTGTGGCCTTTTGGATAAAGATCATACACCTCGTTGTAGCATATATGGCCTTCTGCAACCTAGCCACAAGCTTCCTTTCCTGGCGTAATACTACCATTTCATGCTTATTCATCCTTCCTTTTTAATCTCCTTGCCCTGGCAACTCAGGACTTCTGGTTATCTAATTGTGCTTTTTACATTCATGCCTTTATATATGCCAGTCTCCTTGCCTGTTGATACCCTTCCTCCTACTTTTTCACCTGGCAAATTCTGCTTACCACTAAATTTGCAAGTTTGTTCTTTGTGATCTCAAAGAATTTTAATTTTGCACATGCTTCTGGCTTCCCCGCTCATGTGAACTCCTTGAAGTGAGAGGCTAAGTCATTTTTGTATCTTTGTACCCTTTTAGGCTGGCAGAATTGTTAAATGAATGTAACTGGTTATATTTTTTTTTTTTTAATTTTTTTTTTTCAACGTTTATTTATTTTTGGGACAGAGAGAGACAGAGCATGAACGAGGGAGGGGCAGAGAGAGAGGGAGACACAGAATCGGAAACAGGCTCCAGGCTCTGAGCCATCAGCCCAGAGCCCGACGCGGGGCTCGAACTCACGGACCGCGAGATCGTGACCTGGCTGAAGTCGGACGCTTAACCAACTGCGCCACCCAGGCGCCCCTATAACTGGTTATATTTAAATGCACCTTACTTGTTTTTAGGTGAAATGTTTTATTGTTCTTTTGGTAGGGGGCTAGAGTGGTGTCTGTTGAGCTTGTGTTACACTTTGATTCATGTGGGCTTATTTATTTATTTATTTATTTAAAAATTTATTTATTTTGAGAGAGAGCGAGCAAGTGAGTGAGCAGGGAAGGGGCAGAGAGAGAGGATCCTAAGTAGGCTCTGCACTAAACAGTGCAGGGGCTCGAACTCACTAACCATGAGATCATGACCTGAGCTGAAACCTAGAGTCAGACGCTCAATCCACTGAACCACCCAGGTGCCCCTCACGTGGGCAGTTTAAAACCTACCGTGCTATTTGATGTTGAGTATATCTATATTTACATATACATGTAAATACAGAGATGGTTGGTGTTCCCAAGGATTAATAGAGTCCTTATTCCAATGAGTCAGTGTGTTCTTCTTTTATGTTAAATTATTGGAATGAATCCCTTCACTCCTATATAGTTGTGAGCAGAATGCTATATTATCTCCTAAAACGTGAATTTAGGTTTCTAACTTCCTTTTTTTCTCAATGATAATGTTGAATTGGAAGTTGAAAATTGTGTTTTGTTGGTATTTATAATAACTTTAGTTGCTTGAGGAAGGGGGTAGTCTGCCTTTCTGGTCTGTCCTGTCAAGTCAAATGACATTGAAAAAATTCATTAGAAACTTCTGAACTTGGGTTCAGATGTATAATACAGTATGTATTATATTGTAAAAGATCTTGCCTGCCATTTTTCTTTTTTTCTTTTTTTTTAAGTTATCTCTATTCCAATCTGGGACTTGAATTCACAACCTGGGTATTAAGAGTTGCATGCTCTACCGACTAAGCTAGCCAGACACCCCTGCTTTTCTCTTTCCCAAAACCCCACAAATAATAGTCCTTCTCACCAGTGCCCCCTCTCCCCCATCAGTGTTATGTTCAATTTAGGTTAGTGTGAATCACTAAAAAGCAAATAGCTTTGTTTTGCTTTGCTTTTCTTTCCTTTCTTTTCTCTTTCTTTTCTCTTTCTTTCTCTTTCTTTCTTTCTTTCTTTCTTTCTTTCTTTCTTTCTTTCTTTCTTTCAAGATTTTATTTATTTAAGTAATTTCCATACCCAATGTGGGGCTTGAACTTACAAGCCCAAGGTCCAGAGTCACACGCTCCTCTGACTGAACCAGCCAGGTACCCCAACTTTTCTTA
Organism: Lynx rufus; assembly: GCF_022079265.1. Lineage (NCBI taxonomy): Eukaryota > Metazoa > Chordata > Mammalia > Carnivora > Felidae > Lynx > Lynx rufus. The sequence continues at coordinate 58,922,026 of NW_025814897.1, forward strand.
ATATAAAAAAATTGATAGTAGAGAAAAATTTTTATGACTTTAAAAAAAAAAGTGAAGAAGAAAAAGACCACAATAATTATTAAGCTGTAAGTAGGAGATGTAATAGGAGATATCATGTGTTAAGCTCTAAATAGGAGAATTTCATGCTGGGTTATGGCTAGTTTCCACTCCCTTCCCCCACTTTTCATCTTCTGGAATTTTGAAGGGAGGAAACCAATTATGATACAGTATTTTTCCTTTGCTCTCCTCCCCTTCTTCAGTTCATTTGTTCCAGGGATGTATTTGGAAGCTGGTGTGTTCGGAGTAAAATTTGAGAAAGAAAGATAAACTCATTTGTTGTTAATCAGGGGCATTGTTTTGGGGAGGCTTTATACTGAAGTGTTTCCCGTTGGCTTTTTCTGTCAGCTGTACATAAGCACACTTTACTTTCTTTTTAGTTTATTATTATTTTTTCCTCTTTGCTTTCTAAGGTGACTTATAAATTTCTAAGTACTACAGCCTGTATATTGTTTATTAATATTATATATTTAGTATTTATTCTTATGATTTGCTAAGTAGAGTCAATAAAGAAAGTTCTTTGCAGGGATTCTGAATATAAAGAACTAACTTCTTAGCAGACATTTTTTAGGAGGTCATTATATAATATGGCAAAATCACAGAATTTTAGTCTGATTGATACTGTCCCATTTGTTGATGAAAATGGAAACTGAGGCGCAGTGAGATGAAGTAAATCATATTGAGGAAAAATACTATTTCTCTATTTTCTAGACTAGTGCACGATCCCCTCTATTTGTATTTCCCAAGGTTTTAATCAAGGAAATCATTATAGGTCCCATTTCTTAAAAACATTTTGCCTATCAAAAAGTACATTTTAACTAATAATTTGTTTTCTTATTTTTTACTTTTCATACGTCAAGCTGTAAATCAGCTTTGAATCACTATTTTAAAACTACTTACATGAATCCAGACAAAGGCAAAGATACTTGAAACTTTACCTCAGAGAAGGTTGAGTATATGGTTTCTCACAGATGTTCTGAAAAATGGAAACTGGCTCAAGAAGCACCTGTCTTTCTTTGTAGACACCTGGAGGTCTGGCGACCTCAAGTGAGGAATTACTGTGCTATAGGTTCTCTTTTTTAACCTGGAGGTTCATGGAACTCACTGGGGATTGGATTCTTGTCTGTTTATGGATGCTCTTTTTTTTTGTTGTCTCAGAGACTGTTCGGTCTAGAAGGGAACCTTGGAAGTAATCTGGTATAGACTTTTTAAAAAAGATTTTTATCTATCTATCAATCATTTATTTATTTTGAGAGTGAGAATCTGTATGCATGTGTGTGTGCACATGTAGGGGAAGGAGCAGATAGAGAGGGAGAGAGAGAATCTCAAGCAGGCTCTGTGCTGATCTCATGAACTGTGATATCATGAACTGAAATCAAGAGTTGGATGCTTAACTGACTGAGCTACCCAGGCACCACTAAGATTTTTATTTTAAGTAGTTTTATATCCAGCATGGGGCTCAAACTTACAACCCCGAGATCAATAGTTGCACACTCCGTCAATTGAGCCAGCCAGGACTCTTTTGAGAACAGTTTTCTTGAGACATAATTCACATACCATGCAATTAACCTATTTAAAGTTTTTTAGTATATTCATGGGGTGTAGAACCATCAACACTTTAACTTTAGAACATTTTTGCTCCCCCAGAAAGAAGTGCTGTATTTATTAGCAGTCACTTTCCATAATTTTCTCCAGCCTTAAGCAGTTACCTTCCCTGTCTATAGAAATGGAATCTGTAAAAATGGAATCAGACACTGTGTGGTCTTCTGTGACTAGCTTTTGCTTAGCCTAATGTTTCCAGGGTTCATCCATGTTACAGCATCAGTACTTCATTCCTTTTTATTGCTAAATAATACTCTGTTGTATGGATATACCATCACATTTTATTAATCCACTTATCATTTGATGGATTTTTTGGCTATTATGAATAATGTTCCTTTTGAACACTCATGTACAAATTTTGTGTGGATTTCATGTTTTCATTTTTATACCTAGTAGTAGAATTGCTAGGGTCATGTGGTAACTCTGTTTAACTTTTTTTTTTTTTCCTGTTTAACTTTCTGAGGAACTTTCAAATTGATTTCCAAAGTGGCTGTACCATTTTTTATTCCCACAGCAATAATGTCACGAAGGTTCCAGTTTTTCCATATCCTTGCTCATGCTTGTTATTGTCTGTCTTTTGATTATAGCCATCCTAGCGGGCATGAAGTGGTGTCATTGTGGCTTTTATTTGCATTTCTCTAATAGCCTGTGATAGTGAGCATTTTTTCATATGCTTATTGGCCATTTGTATATCTTCTTTGGGGAAATGTCTATTCAGATCCTTTGCCCATTTTTTTTTTTTTATGAAGTTTATTGACAAATTGGTTTCTATACAACACCCAGTGCTCATCCCAAAATGTGCCCTCCTCAATACCCATCACCCACCCGACCCTCCCTCCCACCCCCCATCAACCCTCAGTTTGTTCTCAGTTTTTAACAGTCTCTTATGCTTTGGCTCTCTCCCATTCTACCCTCTTTTTTTTTTTCCTTCCCCTCCCCCATGGGTTCCTGTTAAGTTTCTCAGGATCCACATAAGAGTGAAACCATATGGTATCTGTCTTTCTCTGTATGGCTTATTTCACTTAGCATCACACTCTCCAGTTCCATCCACGTTGCTACAAAAGGCCATATTTCATTTTTTCTCATTGCCACGTAGTATTCCATTGTGTATATAAACCACAATTTCTTTATCCATTCATCAGTTGATGGACATTTAGGCTCTTTCCATAATTTGGCTATTGTTGAGAGTGCTGCTATGAACATTGGGGTACAAGTGCCCCTATGCATCACTACTCCTGTATCCCTTGGGTAGATTCCTAGCAGTGCTATTGCTGGGTCATAGGGTAGGTCTATTTTTAATTTTCTGAGGAACCTCCACACTGCTTTCCAGAGCTCCTTTGCCCATTTTTAAACTGGGCATGTATATATGTGTGTGTATATATATGTGTATGTATGTATATATATACATATATATATGTATATATATATATAAGCTATTTGCACTATATTTGCACTAATGTATACTATATTTGCACTATTTTTCCTGCTCTGGAAGAATCACCTGAAGTGATTCATACGTGCACTAAATTTTGAGAATTACTTAAGTGGTGGAAAGAATAAGGACTTTGAAGGTAGACCAGAGATTGAAACCCAGCTCTGCTACTTACTATTTGGGTGATCTTGGAGAAGTTACTAAGGTTCTCTGAGCCTCAGATTTCATAAATGTAAAACAAAGGTAATGCCGACCTTTCTGCTTTTCTGCAAAAGTTAAATGAGATATGTGAAATGCTGAGCATGGTAGATCTTTAGCACTGGTAGCTACCATTGTTAGTGGAAATTAGAACCTGGGAAGGATGTTGTCTTATTCAAGGTGACAATGGAAGTTATTGTGTTTCATTAATTCTAAGAAGCACGGTTTTATTTTATTTTTTTTCATTCTTCTGAAATCCAGATACATCTTACAATTGCTTTTGGCTTTGATGTAGTTGTCATTGTCTCGTCATGCATGGAACTTGCAGAATACGTATTGGCAGGCTTGGAAGAAAATCCCAGAGATAATGGTGGGAATACAAATGTTGGATCACCCGGGATTTTGATGGTACAGAGGATGATATTGTGTGGAAAACTATAGGTTATCAGTGACTGATTCAAAAAAGTGATTCAGAAGATCTTGACTCCGAGTGTGACCAGTTCATGCACCAATTTATTTTATCTTTTTAAAATTACTCACAAATTATCCTAAAAATCTGACTAAATAAGCTTAAAAGCACTCTTTTAATAAGTATAAATAAAAATTGTAAGTGTTAGGGTATTGAATCAATTTAGTTGGCAGCATTTTTTCTTAGTGAAACATAAGGTGTCTTGGAATGTGTATTTTTTAATATGATGAAAACTGGAAGTAGCAGATCAGATACTGGACCCAGGTCTTTTTTTTCATTCATTCAAAATCATGCTGCTTTTCAATTCAGAGAATTGAATTCAATTGAATTTGAATTCAGTTCAAATGAGAACTTAAAAATGATGTAAATCGTGAGAGGGAGCATTTTTAAAAATAGGACTGCAAGAGTGGCTCAGTCAGTTAAGCATCTGACTTCGGCTTACGTCAGGCTCTGTGCTGTTCACGAGTTCGAACCCCACGTCAGGCTCTGTGCGGACAGCTCAGAGCCTGGAGCCTGTTTCGGAATCTGTGCCTCCTTCTCTGCCTCTCCCCCGCTTGTGCACTCTCTCTCAAAAATAAATAAACATTAAAAAAAAAGTAGGGCTGCAGGGAAAAAGATCAAGTGGGACCATACTTAACATTTCTTTGAGAGTCACCTGAGTCGCTCTGTTGGTTAAGCATCTGACTTCGGCTCAGGTCATGATTTCAGTTTGTGAGTTTGAGCCCTACCCCCCCCCCCCCCAATTGGGCTCTCTGCTGTCAATACAGAGCCTGCTTTGAATCCTCTGTCCACCCCCTCTCTCTGCCCCTCCCCACTCTCAAAAATAAATATTAAAAAAATATTTGGGGCGCCTGTGGTGGGTTCAGTTGGTTGGGCATCTGACTTTGGCTCAGGTCATGATCTCACAGCTCATGGGTTCAGGTGCCGCATCAGGCTCTGTGTTGACAGCTCAGAGTCTGGAGCTTGCTTTGGATTCTGTGTCTCCATCTCTGTCTGCCTCTCCCCCCGCTCATACTCTGTCTCTCTCTCTCAAAAATAAATAAACATTAAAAAAATATATTAAAACATTTCTTTGAATGAAAAGAAGAAAAAAGAGTACCTCATTTTATTTATTTATTTATTTATTTATTTATTTATTATTATCTTTTTAATGTTTATTTTTGAGACAGAGAGAGAGACAGAGCGCGGAGCAAGGGAGGGGCAGAGAGAGAGAGGGAGACGCAGAATCCAAAGCAGGCACCAGGCTCTGAGCTGTCAGCACAGAGCCAGATGTGGGGCTTGAACGAACTCATGAGCTGTGAGATCATGACCTGAGCTGAAGTTGGATGCTTAACTGACTGAGTCACCCAGGTGTCCCAAGAGTACCTCATTTTAAAATGAAAGGATAGCATGGAACTTCAACTGACTAAATGAATTTATGTTTTTAATATATACTTCCACAATATGGTCAGTTCTGGAGGGGAGACTAAGAGTAGGAGGTATTAACTAGGGAGAGGAGGAAATAGGAAAATATAATTTGAGAGTCTATTTACTAAAACTTTTTGTCACAGACCACTGCTTACTTGAAAGAGTCAGGGTTTTAACAATACCTTTTCCTGTTGCTATTTAATGGTTTATGAATTCATAAGCCATTCATTGTCCATAGATCCTTATATGCTCCTAAAATGTGAAGATTTGTTTCTGGATGGGATGGCCGTTGCAACCCACAGCCGGAGTTCACATTTATAGATTTGAACAGGGCATACTTTCATGAGCCAGATGGAATTAAACTAAGGCCTAGTAATGAAAGTTACCCACCATTTGGGTTAAAAATAGAAGTGTTAGAAGAATTTCTGTGTGCACTTTTTTTTTAATTTGTTTTTTTTTAACCGTACCCAGATATGTAAATATGAGAGATGGTGAAGGTGATCTTTGTGGTAGGATAGCTGTGATATATTAGAATAAGCACAAATTTAGAGGCATACAACCTGAGTGTGAATCCTAATCTTAATCTCTTATTAACTGTGTGACTTTGGCCTTAAGTCACCACAGGTCACTTAAACTTCTCTGAGCCTCATGTATCTTATCTGTAAATTAGTAATAATTATAGTATCTTATGGGATTATTTTGATAATTAAAACAAAAGTAATGCATATAAAAGCTCTCTTGCATAGTATGTGGAACATAATAGATGTTAAGTAAATGCATGTGGATTGTAATTTTGTTAAGTAATTGAGAACATCAATTCAGAATTATAGTCTGTGACTAACTCATCCCTAACAAGTTAACTTGTGGGTTAAAAAATGTAATGAGCCTCAAAGATAAATTGTTCAAATAATTCTAAAGAATTTCTTTCACCAAGTTCAGTAGTCCTAGGTACCTTCCATTTTTCTCTGTCAGTAATGATTCTTCTCATGATTGCTGGATGGCTTCTGCAACTCCAAGCATAATAATCTCAGACAACAATGTTAGTGGAAAATGGGGAGGGAAGAACAGTTTATGGAAATATTCTCTGCCTTCCTCCCCTCTTTATTTCCTCTGGAGAAGGTCATTTCTACCAGAAATTATCTGAATAGACTTTCTCTTATGTTTTATTGGCTGAGTCTGCTTCATTTGCTTGTTCATGCCTAGCTGTAAAGGAGGCTGGGAATATGATTATATTCTTGGAGAGGTGGTCTTTGCCAGCAAGAAGTAAGGTATTGGTGGCAGTAATTGGTGGCTTTTGCCACATTACTGTTTTGCCCTGTTTGTCACAGGGACCCATTTCTAATTTACTTCTAGTGTTTCCCATAAAAGTGTAAAAAAATGTGTTGGGGTTTAATTGTGAAAGATGTAGCTGGATTTCCAGATGTCCCAAACAGACTAGAACCGCTTGTATCCCCTCCTACCAACTCCTTTTGAAATCAGTGTCTTAGGTCAGGAGTAGGTTTATGTATTTGCCATAGGTAATGGTCCGATAGGCCTGTGGCCTCTTAGGATTCTCAGCGATATAGGAGTGATTAAATATCTTGCCTCTTTTGGTCTTCTGATACGTAGAGAAATGGTGGTCTAAGGGCCTCCCAGGCAGTTGGTTTTTGTTTTTGTTTTTGTTTTTGTTTTGTTTTTTGCTGAACTATTTTTACTTCTAAGGTGAAAGCATTAGTAAGTAGTGAAGTGGCTAAAATGAAAGCAGGGAAGGACAAAAAAGAGCTAGAATTACTCCTAGCTGAATAATTTGCCCCTTAATGATTGAGGATTGGAAATTCAGTCTTGGAAATACAAAGTACTGGAAGAGGCCTGTGATGGTAAGTTGATGTTTTTCTTTGTAAATTTTTTGAATGTTCATTTGAATCCTGCAGATGCCGTTCTGTTTTATTGGTGTCAGTCTTCAGGAATGATCTGATGCATGAGCAAGAGTTAGTTTCTGAGTCTGGTTTGTGCTGTCTATTCTTCAGTGACTAATTTGGGAATTAGGCACAGAAACTTGTAACCCTCTCTTTTGTTCCATTGCTACAGATTTCCTGTCATGCGTTGGTCAGGGCTAACTTAATAAAACTTTGGCTGGTATTTTTATTTCATCTCATTGTGTCTTCACAGTATTCCTTGGTCATGCTTTATTTTAACATTCCATTTGATCTTTTTTTTTTTTTTTTTTTGGCATTCACATAGGAGTGTCTTGTCATCCAGATGTTTTCTGTTTTGTGAACTTTGACATAATCCCAATTCAAAAAGAAAATGTTATTTCTGGTATTATGAAAAGTGTCACCATGTCTGTGGCTCCACAGGAAACAATTGGGAGCATATATCCCTTGATTATATTTTAGTGGTATTTGTTTTTCCCCAATGGTTGTTGGAGAATAGGGATTAGAGGCAGAGACTTTTTATTGTATACCTTTTTTTGTATGTTTTGAATTTTGAACTATGTGAATCCTACCTACTCTCAAAACTAAAATTAAATGATTTAGTATTGGTAAACATTTGGCTTTTAGTTTTTAGTGAAGTTACTTCTATATTTTATGTTAACACACTTTGCAGGTTATTTCTAATATTAAGAATACTACAAATATTAAGAATACTTGATATATAAACTTATTTTCATAAAATGACTTGTCTTCACCTGGTTGTAGTTTGGAGTTGGGGAAATAGTCTCTGTGTACTACTGTGTTTCTTTCTTTCTGTATTATGGAATTGTTTTATTCCTAAACAAGTACACATATTAGGTGGTTAGATTCCTGTCCAGCCTCAAATTTTATTTTAGCTAACTTTATCCAAAGGTTTTACATTATAGTCATAATTAAAAATATTATTTCTGTGGTAACATGTATTTTGCATTATTAGTCAACTCTTTCCATGGGGGAATTGTTTTCTGTTTTACTATAGAGGTGTTTTAATAGTTTCCTCAGCTATATTGAGTTAATTGAATATTTTTAGTACTGCTTTTTCTTCTCTTGCATTTTTAGCTGGACGACTTTCTGTTTTTCAAGTGGTTGTTCAAGGTGTTACACCATGCATCTTTAATTCATCACTGTATACTTGGAATTAGTATTAGACCACTCCACCTAAGACACTTACAGGTCCAGTTCTGATTACTTCATTCCAGACTTTGTGCTGCATACCTTATGTATTTTTTAAGTTTATTTATTTTTTGAGAGAGAAAGAGAGAGGGAGTGCAAGCGAGCAGGGGGGACAGAGAGGGGGACAGAGGATCCGAAGCAGGCTCTGTGCTAACACTACAGAGCCCAATGTGGGGCTCTAACTCCCGAACCATGAGATGATAACCTGAGCCGAAGTAGGACACTTAACTGACTGAGCCACCCAGGCACCCCTATGCTGCGTACTTTATAAACGCCATGATATGTTAGTTTTTCTTTAAACACACTTATCTTTTGAAGAGATTAAGACATAGAAAAAAGTCTTTTATATTTACCAATATTGACTTTTCTTTCCTTCCTCAGACCACATAGGTTTGAGTTTCCATCTGGTATCATTTCCTTTTGGGCTGAAGAACTTCCTTCAGCATTTCTAGTGCAGTTCTACTGGTGACAGTTCTCTTAACTTTCACTCGTCTGAAAATGTCTTTATTTTTCTTTATTCACCTTCATTTTTGGAAGGTAATTTTCCCAGGATCTTGAATTCTGTGTTGACAGTTGGGTCACCCCATTGTCTTCTGGCTTTTACTGTTTCTGATGAGAAACCATATATATATACACACACACACACGTATTTATATACTTGTTTTCTTCTGTGTAATGTACCTTTTTTCCTCTCTGATAGCGTCGTTCTTCTTTATCTTTGTTTTTTTGCAGTTTGAATGTGATGTGACTAATGTATCTTTTTATTACTTTGCTGGGGGTTCACTGAGCTTTTTGGATCAACAAATCAGGGAAATTTGGGGCCATTATTTCTTCAAATTTTTTTTCTGCCCCATTTTCTCTTCTTCCGTTTTTGGGTTCCAAGGATATGCGTATATTAAACTGTCTGATAATAATCTGTGTTCTTCAGAGTGAATAGTTTCTGTTGATCTGTTTTCTGGCTCATTGGCTCTTTATTCTGTAATTTTTTTCCTTAAAATTTTTTTTTTTAATTTTTTTTAATGTTTATTTTTGAGAGAGAGACAGAGCATGAACGGGGGAGGGTCAGAGAGAGGGAGATACAGAATCTGAAACAGGCTCCAGGCTCTGAGCTGTCAGCACAGAGCCCGACGCGGGGCTCAAACTCACGGACCGTGAGATCATGACCTGAGCCGAAGTTGGCCGCTTAACCGACTGAGCCACCCAGGGGCCCCCAAATTTTTTTTTTAATAAAAAAATTTTTTTTCTTTTTATTTTAGAGACAGAGAGCAAGCAGGGGACAGGGGCAGAGGGAGGCAGGAGAGCATCTCAAGCAGGCTCCACACTCAGTGCAGGGCCTGATGCAGGGCTTAATCCCAGCACCTTGGGGTCATGACCTGAGCCAAAATCGAGTTGAATGTTCAACCAACTGAGCCACCCAGGCACCCCTTTTTCATTTTTATTTTTTAGGATTTTATTTTTCAGTAATCTCTACCCCCCAATGTGAGGCTTGAACTCACAACCCCAGGGTCAAGACTCACATGCTCTACTGACTGAGCCAGCCAGGTGCCCCTCTTCTGTAATTTTTAGTCTATTTTTAAGTCTATCCGGTGAAGTTTTCATTTTTGATAGTGTACCTTTAAGTGGTTGAACATATTTATAATCACCATTTTAAAGCTCTTGCCTGCTGTTCGCAACACTGGAGTCATATTGTGGTCTGTTTCTGTTGATTGCTTCCCTCCACTCCCTCATTATGGGTCACACTTTCCTGCTTATTTGCATATCTAGTAAGTTTTGATTTGGATTTTGTGGATGGTACATTATAGGAAGTCTCAATTGTGTTGTCTTTCTTTAAAGAGTGTTGAAATTTGGCGTTTCCACTGAAAGCCTGAGTGCCCAAGGTGTGCAGAAATGTCTCCATTCTGTCTGAACTACAATTCTGATGTCTCCCAGCAGTGTGCAGCTTCTGGTATCTGTTCAGCTCTCAGGCCTGCAACAGTAATTCTCACGGAGACTCACTCTGGCTTATATGTAGCTTGGTACTCAGCCAAAGATGCCCAAGGAACCCCCATGCAGATTTCTGGGACCACCCCTTCTGCATTGTTGCCTGTTCTCTAGTATCCTGTCCTCTGTAAAGTCTAGCCACTCCACTAGCCCAGGACTCTGATTTCTGCATCTCAGTTTGGTGAGACCGTTATGCTTGGCATAGACTTCACCTCCCTGTGATGCAGTTGGGAAAGTTTCCCAGGCAGAAAGCTGGGGCAGATGTTGTACACATCTCCTGTACTGCCAGTTGTTTCACTCCTGAAAATAGTAGAGTCATATGTTTTGTCTAGTTTTATAGCTGTCACTCGAGGAGGGCTAGTCTGGTACCAGTTACTTCATCATGTCTAGGAAAAGTCCATTTCTCAGATGTGTTAGAGGAAGATACTTAACTGTATTTAAATACATAAGATTATGTATTTATGCATGTTTAATATCTGTGTAATCCTAATTAATCTTGTGCTTTTAGATGTAGGAGTTTGGATATTCCATGTATAAATGTATTCTGTAGCATGGGAATTTTTTTTTTTTTTTTAAAGTTTTTTTTATTTATTTTTGGGACAGAGAGAGACAGAGCATGAACGGGGGAGGGGCAGAGAGAGGGAGACACAGAATCGGAAACAGGCTCCAGGCTCCGAGCCATCAGCCCAGAGCCTGACGCGGGGCTCGAACTCACGGACCGTGAGATCGTGACCTGGCTGAAGTCGGACGCTTAACCGACTGCGCCACCCAGGCATGGGAATTTTTTAACAGCTTTATTAAGATATAATTCTTAAACCGTGTAATTCATGCATTTGAAGTGTATAATCCAGGGGCTTTTAGTATATTCAAAATTGTGCATCTAGGGGCGCCTGGGTGGCGCAGTCGGTTAAGCGTCCGACTTCAGCCAGGTCACGATCTCGCGGTCCGTGAGTTCGAGCCCCGCGTCGGGCTCTGGGCTGATGGCTCAGAGCCTGGAGCCTGTTTCCCATTCTGTGTCTCCCTCTCTCTCTGGCCCTCCCCCGTTCATGCTCTGTCTCTCTCTCTGTCCCAAAAATAAATAAACGTTGAAAAAAAATTTAAAAAAAAAAAATTGTGCATCTATTACCACAATCAATTTTAGGACATTTTCATTACCACAAAAAGAAACCCCATACCCTTTAGCCATTACCCTTCCCCTTCCCCGCATTTGCCCCGCCTTAGGCAACCACTAATTGCTTTCCATAGATTTACTTGTTTTGGACATTTCATGTAAATGGAAGCAGTTGGCTTCTTTTACTTAGCATAATTTTTTCAAGGTTCTTCAGTGTTGTAACATCTATCAGTACTTTATTCCTTTTTATTGCTAAATAATATTCCAGTACTTAGATATACCACATTTTATTAACCCATTCATCAGTTGATGGACATTTGGGTTGTTTCACTTTGGCTGTTATGAATAACTCTTTTATGAACATTTATGTACAAATTTTTTAATGTACATATGTTTTCATTTTTCTTGGGTATATGCCTAGGAGTGGAATTGCTGAGTAATATATTAAGTCTGTGTTTATTCAAGGAACTGCCAGACTGTTTTCCAAAGGGACTATACCATTTTTCATTCTCACCAGCAATCTGTGAGGGTTTGATTTCTCCACATCCTTGTCCACACTTGTTGAACATTAATTATATCTCAGAGCCTCCCAGCAGCAATGTATTCTATAATTACAATTGTTATTATTATTATTCCCATTTTATAGATGAGGAAACTGAGGCTTGTAGTGGTTAAGTGTCTTGCCCACGATCAGAACTAAGAAATGGAAGAACTACATTTGAACCTGGGTGTATCCCTGACTTTTAAAATTTAAGTTCTTTCTCTCATTGAAAACTGTCTTTAAAGGCATTTGATAATAACAGTTGAAATCGAGTGAAATTTTCACAGTATTTCCATGTATATTTTCTTAGCCTTTATTAGATCTTGGTAGGAATCCACGGAACATAGGACCATCTTTTCCCTGGTTTTTATAGCTGGACTCAGTTTTTTTGAAAGTTAGAAAACAGATGTCTTTCACTTGGGATTATTTTAAATAATTGGGGGCACACTATTTTCAGTGCCTATTTTCAGGCATTGTGGACGGAGTATGGTACCTTGTTTCAAGAACTACTACTTAGAATAGATACCAAAGAAGGGGTGTAAGATTCAATGCCTTGCACATCTTTGAGTCTGGCTGATTAGTGTAGGAGTGGAAGAAGATATGTGATCTGGAGTTTCATGTTTTTTTCAGATCCAGGCTTGTTGAAGGATTGTGTGAAACACTGAACTTCTAGGGAATCTCTTAGCTCTTCTGATAATTATATCAGGTTTAGGTTATATTTTGAGATACTTCCATAGTCAAAAATGCCTCTTCTGTCTTTTTTTTAAATGTAAATTAAGATCAGGCAGTTTTGTGATAACTGAATGAAGGATGTAATAGTTTCTGAATAGCTTGTCTTGCTATTCTGACCACCTAACTAACTATGTTTATTTTTAACTTTTTGGCTGTGTACCTAAAATAAAATACACTCCACAAATAGCTTAGAATCAGCTTATTTTGGGTGAATGAAAATACTTTATATTAGTTAGTAAACTCACTGTAATAAAAAATAATTCTTGACATGTTTGAAATCAGTAAGTTACAAAAGTTATTGAAATGTTTCTTACCTAAAAAATAAACTGCTGTTAGCGAATTACATTGCTTCATTTTGTATAGCTATATGGATGAGGACAGATATTTTTCTGAAGAGAATAATAATCCTAAATTTACTTGCAGGAAAATACCAGATTTTCAGAGTTCCATAGTTTATAACAATATAAAGAATAATAGTAACAAATTATAATACTTTGTTAAAATTTAAAAATGGATTTGACAATGCATGTTTTGTCAGTGTGGGGTCTTTTGTCATTGATCTAGGTCTAGTCTTGATATATTAGTACACATATATTAAAATTCTTCAAACCTCCTGTATGTTATACATCAGTAACATTGTAAAGAAAGAGAAAGCAAGAAAAAAGACCTCAGAGTTTATTTTTATATAACTCTGCCAGGCAGAAGGCTGTGAAAGTTTTATGATGTATCTTTTAAATGTACAGTGTAATTCAAGGATAAAGAATAAGATGTTTCTTGCAGTAAAGATTTTTAAAGACAAGTAATGTAGTAAAAAATTATGTGTTAACTTTTATGTGCATTCTATAGAAATAGCAAAAATTTTCATTTGATTAAAATGTTTGATATGTTTTCTGCCAGGATCTCGAAGGAATGTGTGTTCCACTTTAATAAAAGATTATCTGACTAATAAATGTCTCTGACCTTTTTTCCTGGCAAAGAAAACTTGGCATCCTTATTTGGGTCTTAAACTTGATATATCATAGATGAAAACTTTTAAAGTCATGGTGTTCAAAGGTGAACTTGATTACACAGATCTCCTGACAAGATGATTTTGGCAACTTGATGAATACCGACTAATCTTTTTAAAAATATTTTTTTAATGTTTATTTGTTTTTGAGAGACAGAGACACAGAGTGTGAGCAGGAGAGGGTCAGAGAGAGAGGGAGACACAGAATCTGAAGCAGGCTCCAGGCTCAGAGCTATCAGCACAGTGCCTCATGAGGGGCTCAAACTCACCAACAGTGAGATCAGACCTGAGCTGGACGCTTAACCAACTGAGCCACCCAGGCGCCCTGTAATTTTTTTTACTTGATAATACGGTTTTAGGTCTTTTTTCTCCCCCAGGTCTTTTGTGTGTGTGTGTGTGTGTGTGTGTGTGTGTGTGTGTGTGTGTGTGTGTGCGCGCGCGCGCGCGCCATGATCTCAATACTTTTGAAAAATGAAAGGACATAGTAATCTTCTATCATCATGAAATGTTTACTAACTTGACCTAAATACTCTTTGAAGGATGTTATGATAAAAAGCTTTGGAAGATGTCTTGTGACTCTCTTTATCTTAGGGCCTATTATGACAAACTTGACTTCAGTTTCTCTGTGATAAAATTATCTCTTTCCAGGTAACTCAATTTGAGGACATTATTTCTCTTTATTTGTAGTGTATCAAGAGCGAAAGGCAAAGAAGTTCAAAAATGCCCAATTAAAATAACTCAGTTGGTCAGCACATACATTTACTAGAGAAAAAGCAGCTTTATTTAGACTGCATTTGATCAGTCTGAAAGGTGATATCCCCCAACTTTTGTGATGTTGGAAAGTGGGTGAGAGAGGAAAGGATGGTTATGTGATGAGGAAGATGATAGAGCTTTTTCAGATTCCTGAATATTGCCATCACAATGTTATAACATTGTCTTCTTTGAAATATTTTGAATTCTCAGAATTAAACATAGCTTTAATTAAAGGTAGATGCCAAGAAATGCATTGTAGAAGTAAGAGTCACCTGTGTACTTTACAACACGGCAGATGCTTAGTCCTTCTCTTGAGATTCAGAGCTGGTAGATTTGGAGAGAGGCCTGCGCACATGCATTTTTAAAAGCATAGTTGGTAATTCTCATTTGTAAGTAAGGATGAGAACTGCTGTTCTAAGAGTTACCAGTTTAATATGCATTTCAGGCTTTCTTCCTTAACTGAGGCATTCCAGGAAATATTTCCTTGGATAATAGATACTGCAGGAGAGGTGGATTTCCAAGATATATAAAATAATCAATTGGGTAATCAACCTTGAAAAATTAACAGTGGATTCTTTGTAGGTTGAAAATGTCAGTGAAATAATTTTTCAAGTTTATTTCACTTAAAAAAATGTTTATTTTTGAGAGAGAGAGAGAGAGAGAGAGAGAGAGACACACACACAGAGTGCGAGCAGGTGAGGGGCAGAGAGAGAGGGAGACACAGAATCCGAAGCAGGCTCCAAGCTCTGATCTGTCAGCACAGAGCCCAACAAGTGGCTTGAACTCATGAACTGTGAGATCATGAACCGAGCTGAAGTCAGATGCTTAACCAACTGAGCCACCCAAGTGCCCCTCAAGTTTATTTTACTTTTAATGCATCTGTGTTGGGCAAATAAGACAGTGGTGGTTTGGCTTGTTATTAGGTGTTTTTCTCCCTTTTTATGTGCATAATTAAAAAACTACATATATAAATATATAAATTATTCTTTTGTTTTTGGTGAGATAAGGACAGATGAGTAGTTTTATAATATTTTGATTTTCAAAGTGTGTTGCCTGGATTAGTAGTACCAACTGGGAATTTGTTAGAAGTGCAGTTTCTTGGGCTTTATCACAAACCTGCTGAATCATACATTCTGGGAGTGGGACCTAGAAATCCGTGATTTAACAAGTCCTTTTTGGTGATTCTCATGTATGTTAAAGCTTGAGGACCACTGTTATAATAACTATTGTTTACAGTGTTGTTTTATTTTTTGCTTACCCAGTACTTAACTAACCCATTGTTCAATATTTGTTTCCAAAATTTTACTTTAGTTAATGCTGCAGTGAATATTTTTGTACATCACACCCATCCACACACCCACACAGGGTATCTAAAGATACAGACATTTCCTGGTCCTTAATTGTTAATTGTTAAGACTTTATTGTTTTAAGCTTTACAAGTTGGTTTTCTGTTTATAAAGTGCTTAAACATCTATTATTTCATTTATTTATTTTTTTTTTTTTTTAATTTTTTTTTTTCAACGTTTATTTATTTTTGGGACAGAGAGAGACAGAGCATGAACGGGGGAGGGGCAGAGAGAGAGGGAGACACAGAATCGGAAACAGGCTCCAGGCTCTGAGCCATCAGCACAGAGCCCGACGCGGGGCTCGAACTCACGGACCGCGAGATCGTGACCTGGCTGAAGTCGGACGCTTAACCGACTGCGCCACCCAGGCGCCCCTCTATTATTTCATTTAAATCAGAGCAACTTGAGGGGTGCCTGGGTGGCTTAGTCAGTTAACTGTCTGACTTTTGATTTTAACTCAGGTCATGATTTCATGGTTCATGAGATTGAGCCCCTCGTTGGGCTCTGTGCTGACAGTGTGGAGCCTGCTTGGGATTCTCTCTCTCCCTCTATCTCTCTGCCCCCCCCCCCCCCATCTCTCTCTCTCAAAATAAACAAATTAAAAAAAAAAATCTCAGCACTTGAGAGGTAGGTATTCACTTCATATAGGTGAGGGAACCTAAGCCCAAAGAGATTCACTAACTTGTCCAAGATCACATTTTTACATTTTTAAATATTTTATTAAAATTTTATGTTTAGAGTACTTTAATTTGGGAAGCCTTTTCTGTCCCCTCTCTTATTCCTTTTTTGTTATCCTTCCTCTGTGCAGAGTTGAAATAATAAACTATCTAGCTTAAGTGGGGCATAACAGAACAGTACTTGAAGTATGAGATGGGGGAAAATTGCATTTACCAGAACTTCCTTCTGGGAAAAATGTGAGGAAAAAAAGGAGAATTGGAGAATTTTCTTGGTGCATGTGTGTGTGCTGAGCTCTGCAGCTTATTCATTGCCCTCCCTCCTTTTGGCAGCATTCTGCCTATTTTCTAAACAGACATGGAATAACACACTGGCTTGAGGAGGTGCCAGTTTAGCTTTTGTGGGGAGCCTGTGTTTTTCACTCTATGTGCTCCTGTAATGTCCTGTTAGGCTATTCATTATATTGTATGTTGTGTGTGTGTGTGTGTGTGTGTGTACACTTTCCCTTCCAGACTGTGAGTTTTTTGAGAGCAAGACTGTCTTTTCTCTTTGTATATTTCATAGACTGGTACGTAGATGCTGAAGGAATATTTGTTATCGATTGAGACATTGTTAACCATATCACTTTTTAGTAAATTTTAAAATAAAGTCACCATTGTTGTTAAGCTCAAGTTTTATTTTCCTTTGTTTATCTAAAGAGTTTATACTACACTATAGTACCTAATTTTTAGTGTAACATGCTGGTTGATGTTCTTATTTGTGTAACTATCTTTTTAGGATACATTTCGAGAAGTAGAGTTGATGGGTCAAACATTATATACTGTTTAAATGGTTGTTTATACTTGCTGCCATATTGCATACCCCTGCCCTGTGTAGGTACTTATTTCCAGACATGGCCACAGCATGTGGTATCATTATTCTAGTATTGTTCTAATATTGCGCATTCTAATAGGCAATAGCGTTACTGTTTAAATCTGGATTTCTTTGGTTATTAGCAAGGTTGGATTTTTTTCTTGTTTGACTATTTTACATTATTTTGCATGTTTTGTTAATCATTTGTCCCATCCTCATCCATTTGAACTGCTATAACAAATTTCCACAGACTGGGTAGCTATAAACAATAGAAATTTATTGCTCATAGTTCTGGAGGCTGAGAAGTCTCAAGATCAAGGTGCCGGCATGATTGTGTTCTCTCTTGAGGGTCCTTTTCCTGGTCATAGCTGGTACATTCTTGCTGTGTTCTCAAGTGGCTGAAAGGGTTAGGGATCTCTCTGGAACCTCTTATATGGGCACTAGTTTGCATTTATGTGAAGGGTTCCATCCTCATGACTTAAGTGCCTTCCAAAGGCCCCACCTACTAATACTATCAATTGGACATTAAGATTCCAATGTATGAATTTTGGAATGACACAAACATTCAGCCCATTGCATGTCCATAGTTGAATTTTCTGTTTGATATTGAGAGTTGTTTTTTTTTTTTTTATTTTTTTAGGCTGTTTGCTTTGTTAATTTCAAATATTCTCCTCCTCCCCAGCTTGTTTGTTTTTTAATTTTGCTTCTTTTTAATGTAAAAATTTAATATCTAGGTTGATCTATTCTTATGTACCAAGTATGTAAAAAACCTAATGATGTGTAAAAAACCTAATGATACTGAAAGTTGAAAATAAAGCAGTAAAATATGTTAGAAAATACTTCTAAAAAGAGGGGCACCTGACTGGCTCAGTCAGTAGGGCGTGCGACTCTTGATCTCAGGGTTGTAGGTTTGAGCTCTACATGGGTTGTAGAGATTGCCTTAAAAAAAAATCTTTAAAAAAAAGAAAATACTTTTAAAAGGAGAAATGATATTCCCTTATTAGATGAAGCAGAATTGAACTTTTATTAATAGGGAAAAAGATACTTAAAGATAAATGGAATAATCCACCTGGAAGATCACATAAGCATAAAAGAGTACAAATTATAAAATTATAAGGAGAAATTGACAAATCTGTGGTCCTAGTGGGAGATTTTAATCTCAAATAAAAATATATACAAGATTTGAATTCCATAATTAATAAGCTTAGTTACATACATATGGAATTCTGTATTTAATGAAGAGAATATACTTTTAGTTACAAAACTAGATTATGTAATTATTTATAAAGGAAGTCTCAACAAATTCCATGGAAATGATACCATACATTTTATGTAGTACATGGTTAAGAGGGCTCAGGAGCCAAATTCTGGTTCTACATTACCTGTATGACCTAGATGGGTCACCTAACCTCCTGTGCTTCAGGTTTCTCATCTGTAAAATGGAAATGATAATAGTGTGCTCCTCAGAGCTATTGTGAGGGTTAGAGTTCAGTACAGTGCCTTGCCATGTGGTAAGGGCTCAATAGAAGTTTGCAAACATCATTATTGTATTATCATATTTTCTGATCACAGTGCAGTGAATGGGAATCAGTAATGAAGAGATAAACACCACCCCCCAAATAAAAGACAAAACCTTTATATATGCTATATATAAACCTTTACATATTTTATTACTCAGTAATAAAAAAGTGAATTATGGATATACACAACAATGTGGACAAGGAAAACATTCTGAGTAAAACCACATAAAGAGATAAACTGTATGATTTTATTTACATTAAGTATTAGAATAGCCAAAATTGGGGGACTTGGGTGTCTCAGTTGGTTAAACGTCTGACTTCAGCTCAGGTCATGATCTTACCGTTTGTGAGTTTGAGACGCACGTAGGGCTCTGTGCTGACAGCTCGGAGCCTGGGGCCTGCTTTGGATTCTGCGTGTCTCTCTCCCCCCTCCCTCCCTGCCTCTCTCTCTCTCTCTCTCTCTCTGCCCCTCCCCAACTCACGCTGTCTCTCACTCTCAAAATAAATATGAAAAAAAAAATAGGCAAAACTAATTTATGGTGGAAAAGAAATCAATACAGTGGTTTCCTCTGCAGGTTATGAGAGGGAATTGTCCAGGAAGGGAATGAAGGAACTTTCTGGGATGATGCTGTCATTCTCTATCTTGATAGGCATTTGGATTACACAGGTGTATATGTTTGTCACAACTCACATAATACATATATAAAATTTATGCATTTTATTATATGCGTATTATATAAAAAGACTGAACAAATTGTTATATAATTGCAAAAAATGGGTAACAATTTAAAGTGCTTTTTAGGGAGATGGCTGAATAAATGAATAGTGGTATAAATGTATGATGAAATATAATGCAACAATTGAAAGAAATACATCTCTTGGGTGGATCTCATAGTCTTAACATTTACCGGAAAGACCCAAATCGCAGAATGACAAAATACTATGTACTGTTGGTAGAAATCTGTATATTTAAAGTATAAAAACTTGGGTAGGAAGCACATGGTATTGGTCGTCTCTTAGAAGAGAAGGTGGAGGGGCGCCTGGGTGGCGCAGTCGGTTAAGCGTCCGACTTCAGCCAGGTCACGATCTCGCGGTCCGTGAGTTCGAGCCCCGCGTCAGGCTCTGGGCTGATGGCTCAGAGCCTGGAGCCTGTTTCCGATTCTGTGTCTCCCTCTCTCTCTGCCCCTCCCCCGTTCATGCTCTGTCTCTCTCTGTCCCACAAATAAAATAAACGTTGAAAAAAAAAATTAAAAAAAAAAAAAAGAGAAGGTGGATAAGTTCTAGAACTGGTAGACTTTAGTATATTGTACAGTTACATTTCCCCGAAATACATTTGAAGCAAATAAAATGTAAGTTTAACATTTGTGGTAACTACATGGATGTGGGTTTATATTTTTAGTTGTACTTCCATGTTGAAAAATGTTCACAGAAAGTTAAAATCACTCCGTGGTCCTGTCATCCAGAGATGATCACTGTTGCTTTCTTACTTATCTTAAAAAGTGGTGTCTGGAGACACCACTCTCAGTTTGCGTCTTTGCTCTATCAGTTTTATGTGACATGTGTAAAGCAAATGTTGACCAAAGTAAACTTTTTAGATTTAAATTAGGTGTGTATTCAAATATATAAAGTTTTAATTTTAGGGAAATATTACAAAGCACTTTTAAGAATACAGCTTTTCCAGGGGCGCCTGGGTGGCTCAGTCGGGTAAGTGTCCAACTTCAGCCCAGGTTGTGATCTCACGATTCATGAATTCAAGCCTTGCATCGGGCTCTCTGCTGTCAGTACAGAGCCTGCTTTGGATCCTCTATCTGCACTGCCCGCCCCCCCCACCCCTTCCCCACTCACTCTCTCAAAAATAATAAATAAAAAAATTAAAAAAAAAAAGAACACAGATTTTCCAGTGGTGCCTGGGTGGTTCAGTCAGTTAAGTGTCCAACTCTTGATCTTAGCTCAGTTCTCGATCTCCGGGTCATGAGTTCAGGCCCAGGACTGGAATCCACACTAGGCGTGAAGCCTACTTAAAAAAAAAAAAACAAAAAAAAACAAACAAACAGATTTTCCAGTAAATAGTAATACATCTATGAACTAGGCTATAAGAAGTTCAGAGTTCTGGATATCCAGTGGTAGTTTTTAAATTTTCCACAGTACTTGTTAAATTGATAAGAACAGATTCTACACTTGATTTCAGCCAAAAGCCTGAGAAGTGATCCACAATATTTATTTATAAATAAATATGTTTATTAATCCTGTAAGATATTATTCTATCTCTGTCAAAATGTGAAATTCTTAGGCAGTGTTATGATTGGAATTGTAGTATTCTAGCCATAAATTTTTTAATTCTGCAGAAATTCAGTAACTTCCTATAGCTGTTTTCTTGTTACTATACTCAAGGATTTTTTGATGAGGGGAATGCAGATTTAAGACCCTAACTGGAAGAAATTCTTGCTTCATTTTGTTTTTGATGTTCTTCTCTTCCACACACTCCCAGCTCCAGTAAGGGAAATTTGAAAATTGTATAAAATTCTTTCTTGCCTCAGTCACTTTTTCTGTGAATCAAAGGTGTTCTCTCCGTGATGTCTAAAGTTTCTCATTTCTCTGATTTTATGATTTTTAAGTAGTTCTGGAAATGTTTGGATGCAAATATTAGCTTGTAGAGAATCCTGTGAAGATCGAAGCCTTACTTTTACCAGCTAACTTTACAGGTACTTATTTTACCAAATATCTTGTCAGATTTTAGAGTTCTGTAATACAGTGCATTTTCTTCATTTGGACTTAACAGATTTAAAAATTATTGTTAATTCTGGAATAGTCTATTCAGTCAACAAAAATTTTTAATTAAAAAAAAATCTTATGTTTAATTTTGAGAGTGAGAGAGACAGAAGGAGGGACAGAGAGAGAGTGAGACAGAAAATCTGAGACGGGCTCTGCACTGATAGTAGAGACCCCGATGCGGGGCTCGTACCCACAAACCACAAGATCATGACCTGACCTGAAGTCAGACACCAACCTACTGAGCCACCCAGGCGCCCCTCAACAAATATTTTTTAAAGTGATTGTATATATGATTGTGTAAAACTTATAAATAATTAAAATAATTTGGATTTATTAACACAATTCTGTAAGACACCTATTATGAATTTTTGTACCACATATTTGTAGCCTAATAATAAGCATTAGCTGAGTTCTTTACATTTCCCAAAGTGCTTCTATATCCATTTATTTCACTTAATCTTCAAAACAGCCTAGTAAGATATATGTGATTTGCAGATGTAAAAATTGTTGCTCAAAGAGATGAAGATACTTATCCAAAGCCAGGATTAGAAAAATTCAGGATCTCTGACTCCTAACCTATTCTCTTTCCACTTCCCTACTGTATTTTTGTTTCCGAGATCTTCTCTAGGGAAGTGACATTAGTGAGGCATATGGTGATGTCTTATATGAGGGTGTACTGTAGACAGTGGAAGGGAAGGCAATAAAATATGGAAATAATGTAAAATTGATTATTTGTTTCATTGTCCTTATTCTCTTTATCCTTGGCTTCATTTTTATCACCAAGTTTCATATTATTTATCATGGAAAATGTCTTAAATAAAATTGGTTCTAGGTTCTTTCCCCAGTTTCTCCCCCGACCTAACCAGAACTACTTACTAGCAATTGTGTGTGTTTTTAAATTGCTCTCGTCTGTAACTTGCCTCATTTATGGGGTGGAAATAGCCTTTTCTGGTTTCACAGGGTTGTTGTGAAGGGCAGAGGGGATAAGATGGGAAAGGACTCTGAAGATCTTGAAATGCTTTACTTAACAGGGATTATTGTTGCTGCATGTCAGTCTCTGTGGCTCAGTCCATTGCTGACCTGCTTTTAAATGAATGTATTCTGTTGAAATGTAATTAAACTATATTAGAATTTCACCATTTAGTACTGCAACTCTCTTGCCTTACATTAGTAAGTTTGTACAGTCTTTTCTGATTAGGAGACGTAGAGTGAAATGGTGTCATGTTGTGTGTTATTTAATTGTACTAGGTATAAAGTGTGCAGAGGGTTTTTCACTAATGCCAAATGGCAGGCCAACTGACCTGCACTGGAATTGCAGTGCAGCTACTAGTGCTTATATTACAGCCTGCATTTATTTTCATTTTTTATGTAATCTCTACACCCAACATGGGGCTTGAACTCACAACCCCAAGATCAAGAATCTCATGTTCCATGGACTAAGCCAGTCAGATGCCCCATAGTCTAGCCTACATTTAAGATGAGCTCTGTGCATAGTGGGAAAGTGTGACTGTTGGGTCCTCTGAAGCTGTGTAACAGAAAACATTTCTTGATACTTTTTGCCTTAGCAGTTGCACTGGTAGTATTTACTGGAACATTTGGCACCTTGTTTCAGATATTACAAAACTAAAGGATACTTTAATGAGGGGAACTTTTAAAGGCTTTTACAAACCTCTGGAGGAGGATTTGCTTGATTTGTGGGATTCTTAGAGGAATATCATGTCAAATTAATATGGCTTGTTATAATTAGATTTTATGGGGGCGCCTGGGTGGCGCAGTCGGTTAAGCGTCCGACTTCAGCCAGGTACGATCTCGCGGTCTGTGAGTTCGAGCCCCGCGTCAGGCTCTGGGCTGATGGCTCAGAGCCTGGAGCCTGTTTCCGATTCTGTGTCTCCCTCTCTCTCTGCCCCTCCCCCGTTCATGCTCTGTCTCTCTCTGTCCCAAAAATAAATAAACGTTGAAAAAAAAAATAAAAAAAAAATAATTAGATTTTATGAATATCTAAAATAAATTTGTGTACACTCTAAAGTAATGTAAAGAAAGCTGATGTTAACAAGCCCTTTTTTCTTTTCTGGCATATCTTAACTTTTTTCTTGAAAAGTATATGTATCTGTAGTTTATGTGTAAGTTCTGTATAGATTCATTTCAGTTTAATTGAGCATCTGCGTACCAGGCATCAAACTTAATGCTTGGAGGTACAAAGATATGTAAGAGAGATAGACACAAATGCAGGTATTTTTTTTCTATGTATGTATTCCCTATTTTATTTATTTTTTAATTTTAATTCCAATAAAGTTAACATACAGTGTTGTATTAGTTTTAGGTATACAGAATTGTCTGATAGTATATAGTACAGTATCATATATTAATATATAAAACATATGCTATTAGTATAGTGTAATATAGATTCAACATTTCCATACATTACCCAGTGTACAGGTACGCTCCTTTCTTAATCACCTTCACCTGTTTCACCTATTCCCCCACCCACCTTCCCTCTGGTAACCATCAGTTTGTTCTCTCTAGTTAAGCGTCTGTTTCTTGGTTTGTCTCTCTTTCTTTTTTCCCTTTGCTCATTTGTTTTGTTTCTTAAATTCCACATGTGAGTGAAAATCATATGGTGTTTGTCTTTCTCTGAGTGTTGTATTTCACTTAGCATTATACAGAGATATTTTCACTGTAATGTAGTTAGCAGTACGACAGATACATGCTTTGGGAATATAGCAGACAGATACTTGGTCCAGCATAGAGGTTCAGGCAATGATCCTAAACTAACTCGAAATCAAATCTTGTAACAATGGAAGCACTTTGACTTTTCAGAAATGATAAACCAAAAATTTTTTATGTCAGTCTTTTGCAGATTCTGAAGTGGTGTTACTTAATTTTTATTTATTTTCCACTTTTATGTTTTATTTACTTTCAACTTTATTGAGGTATGATTTGCCTGCAATAAAAATCATTTTCAAGCATACATAGTTTGATTTTTTTAGTAATTGTATGTAATTAAATTATCACCACCATGCTCAAGATACGGAACATTTCCATCAGCTTAAAATGTTTTCTTGTGCCCTTTGATGCCCCAGCTGCAGACAGCTAGTGATCTTCTTTCTGTCATTATATCTGTGTCTTTCCTAGAATTCCTTATACATGGAATCATACTGTAGGTACTTTTGTGTTTAACATATTTTATTCAGTGTAATTTGTGTTCAGTGCAGTGTTTTTTGAGATTCATATTGTTGCATATCTTAATATTTTATTCATTTTTTATTGCTAAGTAGTTTTCCATAGTAAGGGTATATTGCAGTTTGTTTATCAATTCACCAGTCGATGGGCATTTCATTGTTTCCAGTTTTTAGCTGTTACAAACTGTTTACATTTTTGGCTGCTGTGATATTTGTGTACAAGCCTTTGAATGGACCTGTTTTCATTTCTCTTCAGTAAATACCTAAGAGTGTGATTGCTGGGTCCTTTATTTAATACATGTGTATTCACTTGATAAGAAACAGCCAAAATGTTTTCAGAGTAGCTGTACCATTTGGTATTCCTGTCAGCAGTATATGAGCATTCCAGTTGTACCATATCCTCATAAACACTTGATATTGTTCGCGTTCTTAACTTCAGTAATTCTAGTGGGGTGTTTGGTGGTATGTCATTTTAATTTGCATTTCGTTAATGACTAGTGATGTTAAACATCTTTTCATTATTGTTGACCATTTTTTTTTTTTTTAATTTTTTTTTTCAACATTTATTTATTTTTTTGGGACAGAGAGAGACAGAGCATGAACGGGGGAGGGGCAGAGAGAGAGGGAGACACAGAATCGGAAACAGGCTCCAGGCTCTGAGCCATCAGCCCAGAGCCTGACGCGGGGCTCGAACTCACGGACCGCGAGATCATGACCTGGCTGAAGTCGGACGCTTAACCGACTGCGCCACCCAGGCGCCCCTATTCTTGACTATTTAGATAGTTTCTTTTGTGAAATGCCAGTTCACATCTTTTGCCCATATTTAAAAATTGGATTGTTTGGGGGCGCCTGGGTGGCTCAGTCGGTTAAGCGGCCGACTTCGGCTCAGGTCATGATCTCGCGCTTTGTGTGTTCCAGCCCCGTGTCGGGCTCTGTGCTGACAGCTCAGAGCCTGGAGCCTGTTTCAGATTCTGTGTCTCCCTCTCTCTGACCTTCCCCCGTTCATGCTCTGTCTCTCTCTATCTCAAAAATAAACGTTAAAAAAAATTTTTTTTGAAAAAATAAAATAAAAATTGGATTGTTTGACTTCTTAATGTTGAACTGTAAGAGTTATTTATGCGAGCCCTTTATAAGATAATTTTTTCTCCTTCCTAGTGTGTGGCTTGCTTTGTCATTTTCTTAACTTGTGTCTTTCAAAGAATAAAAGGTTCAAATTTGGGTGAAATCTGCTTCATCAAATTTTTCTTTGCTTTTTTGTGCCCTGCTTAACATTTAGTGTCACGATCCATTTCAAGTTCATTGTTCCATCACCATTTGTTGAAAAGCTTATCTTTGCTGCATTGAATTAGCTTTTGCATCTTTGTTGAAAATCACTTGGGGTGTGTGTGTGTGTTTTCATGGATACTATTTTGATTCATTGAGCTATTTGTTTATCTTCATGCCACTACCACACTGTTTTGATAACTATAGTCTTATTGTAAGTCTTGAAATTAAGTAATGTAAATCTTCCCATCTTGTTCTTTTTCAGAGGTGTTTTAGCTATTTTAGATTTTTTGTTTTCAATAGAAAGCTTATTAACTATTAACTTGTCAATTTCTTCAAAAGGCCTGCTAGGATTTTAATTGTGACTGTATTGACTCTGTTTTTCAGTTCCAGTAGAACTGTCATTTTAATAACATAAAAGTGTTTCAGTCCATGAAAGTAGGATATCTTTCCATTTATTTATTATTTAATATATTTAATGTTCCTTCACAGTGTTTTGCATTTTTCAGTGTCTTGGTATTCCATATCATTTGTTAAATTTATCCATAAACATTTTATTTTATTTTTTGATGCTGTTGTAAATGGAGCATTGAAAAAATTCATTTTCTTACTGTTCATTGCTGATATGGAAGTGAATATTGAATATTAGGTTATATCCTGTGACCTAGCTAAATTTACTAAGTTAGTAGCTTTTCTGTGGATTTCTTAATATTTTCCCTGTAAAAAAAATTTTTTTTTCTCTGTACATAATCATGTCATCTAAAAAAAAGATAGTTTGACTTTTTCCTTTCCAATTCTTATGCCTCATTCCTTTTCTTGCCCTTTCATATTGTACCCGTTAGTGAATGGAAGTGATGAGAGTGGACATCCTTACTTTCTATCTCTTTGCTTTCTTCCTAATCTTAGGTCAAAATCATTGAGACTGCACATGTTTTATCTGTAGAGTTTTAATAGATGCCCTTAATCAGGTCTAGGAAGGTTCTTTTTTTTTTTTTTTTTTTTTTAAGTTTATTTATGTATTTTGAGAGTGAGCGAGCCATGCTTGTGCATGAGCAGGGAAGGAGCAGAGAGAGAGAGGGAGAGAGAAAATCCCAAGCAGGCTCTGTGCTGTCAGTGCAGAGTCCATTGCAGGGCTTGATCTCATGAGCAATGAGATCATGATCTGAGCCGAGATAAAAATTCAGACCCTTAACTGACTCAGCCACCCAGGAACCCCGGAAGTTTCTTTTTATTTCTAGTTTCTTGACAGTTTTTGGTTAAGGCATTTCATTTGAATTTCATTTTTTTCCAGCTATATTGAGATGTAATTGACGTATAACATTGTAGAAGCTTAAGGTATACAGTGGGATGATTCAATACATGTCTATATTGCAAAATGATTACCACTGTAGGTTAGTTAACACATCCATCATATCACATAATTAACTTTTTTGTGTGTGTGGTAAGAACATTTAAGGTCTATTTTTCTTTTTTTAGCAACTTTCAATGTATAATCTACAGTTGTTAACTATAGCCACTCTGATGTACATTTAGAACTATATGATACACCCCAGAACTTATTCATCTTGTATTGATTTGTACCCTTTGACCACCATCTCGCCATTTCCCCCATCCTCTAGCCACGACTATTCTGTTTCTGTCTGTGATTTTTTAGCTTTTTTGGATTCCACATATAAGTGAGATCATACAGCATGTTTCTCTGACTTATTTCACTTAGTATAATGCCCTCAATTTCCATTGATCTTGCAAATGGCTAGATTTCCTTTTTTGTGTGTGTCATTGTGTATATGTATATATTTGTGTATGTATGTATACACACATGTGCGTGCACACACAGACCATGCTTTTTTAATCCATTTTTCTGTCAGTGGACACTTAGGTTGTTCCTATGTCTTGGCTATTGTGAATAATGCTATATTGAATACAGGGATATAGATATCTTTTCAAGATACTGATTTCATTTCCTTTAGATACAAACCCAGAAGTGGGATTACTGAATCATGTGGTAGTTTTATTTTTAATTTTTTGAGAAACCTCCATACCGTATTCCGTAGTGGTTGCGCCAGTTTACATTCCCACCAACAGTGCCTAAGGATTATGTGTTCTCCACGTTGGCCAACACTTGTTTCTTTTCTTTTTGGTAATTGCCATATGAACAGGTGTGAAATAATATCTCATTTTAGTTTTAATTTATGTTTCCTTGATGATTGGTGATGTTGAGTACCTTTTCATGTACCTGTTGACCATTTGTATGTCTTCTTTAGAAAACTGTCTTTTCAGGTCCTCTTCCCCCTTTTAATTGGGTTATTATTATTTTTTTTTCCTACTGAGTTCTATGAGTTTCTTATGTATTTTGGATAGTGACACCTTATCAAATATTTGGCTTGTAAATATTTTCTCTCAGTCTGTAGGTTGCCTTTTTATTTTGTTGATTGTTTCTTTTGCTGCGCAGAAGGTTTTTAGTTTGATGTAGTAAAACTTGTTTATTTTTGCTTTTGCTGCTGGTGATTTTGTATCATTTCCAAGAAATTATTGCCAAGACCAATGTCAAGGAACTGTTTTACCTTATGTTTTCTTCTAGGAGTTTTATGGTTTCAGGTCTTTTTTTTTTTTTTAACTTTTTTTTTTTTTCAATGTTTATTTATTTTTGGGACAGAGAGAGACAGAGCATGAACGGGGGAGGGGCAGAGAGAGAGGGAGACACAGCATCGGAAACAGGCTCCAGGCTCTGAGCCATCAGCCCAGAGCCCGACGCGGGGCTCGAACTCATGGACCGCGAGATCGTGACCTGGCTGAAGTCGGACGCTTAACCGACTGCGCCACCCAGGCGCCCCTGGTTTCAGGTCTTACAGTTAACTATTTCGAGTTAATTTTTGTAAGTGGTATAAAATAGGGGTCCAGTGTCATCCTTTTATATGTGGATAGTGTTCTCACTACCATTTATTGAAGACACTGTCCTTTCCCCATTGAGTATTCTTGGCTCCCTTGTCAAATATTAGTTGACTGTATATACATGGGTTTGTTTCTGGGCTCTCTATTCTGTTGTAGGTCTATGTGTCATTTTATTTTATTTTATTTTATATTTTATTTTATTTTATTTTATTTTATTTTATTTTATTTTATTTTATTATTTTTTAATGTTTGTTTTTGAGAGACAGAGTGTGAGCAAGGGAGGGGCAGTGAAAGAGGGAGACACAGAATCTGAAGCAGGCTCCAGTCTCTGAGCTGTCAGCACAGAGCCCGATGTGGGACTCGAAGTCATGAACCGTGAGATCATGACCTGAGCCGAAGTCAGATGCTTACTGACTGAGCCACCTAGGTGCCCCCATGTGGGTTTTTTTTTTTTTGATGCCAGTACCCTATAAATATTCATTTATATGCTGAACATTAGCAATATAAAGTGTCACGTACCATGGAAAAGTGCCATTGGTGGGTCAATGTGCCATAATACAGATGTATTCTTATTGACAGGATCTTATTCACAGGAAATATCAATAAGTTATTTTGTTAAGTAAAATTGGGGCACCTAGGCAGCTCAGTCTGTTAAGCATCCAACTCTTAACTTAGGCTCAGGTCATGATCTCGCTGTTCGTGGGTTTGAGCTCCACATTGGGCTCTGCACTGACGGATTCTGTGTCTGTCTCTCTCTGCCCCTCCCCTGCTTTCTCTCTCTCAAAATAAATAAAATAAACTTTAAAAAACAAATATTAAGTAAAATTAACATAACAGAAAGTTATGCTTATTTTAACATTTTAAAGTATACAATTAGGTGGTTTCCAGTATATTCACAGTGTTGTACAAGTATCATCACTAATTCCAGAACATTTTTATTACCCTGAAAGAAACCCCATACAAATAAGTAATCACTTGCCATTTCACCCCCTTCCCTAAGCTCATGACAATGATTAATCTGCTTTTTATTTCTATGGATTTGCTTTCTCTCAACATTTCATAAAAATGGAATCATTTAGTATGTGGCTGTAATTTTTAATTTATATGTCAACTTGGCTGGGCCACAGTGCCCAGACGTGTCAAATATTATATGAATGTTTTTCTGAAGATGTTTTTGTATGAGACTAATATTTAAATCAGTAGACTTTGAATAAAGCAGATTGCTCACCATAATATGGTGGGCCTCATCTAATCAGCTGAAGGCCTGAATAGAACAAAAGACTGGCTTCCTTCCCAGGTAAGAGAATTCTGCAGCAGATGGCCTTTGGACCTAAAAGCAGCTCCTTTGTGGGTCTCCAGCCTGATGACCTTTGACTTAAATGGCAACCTTGGCTTTTCTCTGGGTCTCCAGCCTATTATCCTACCCTGCAGATTTTAGATTTGCCAACCTCCATAATCATGTGAGCCAGTACCTTAAAATAAATATCTTTTTATACATATACACATCATCTTGGTTCTATTTCTCTGGAGAACCTATAAATACAGTGGCCTTTTGTGGCTGGCTTCTTTCACTTACCAAGTATTTTTTGAGGTTCATCCATGTTGTAATATGTATCAGTATTTATTACACTCTATGGCTAAATAAAATTTCATTTTATGGATATACCACATTTTGCATATTCATTGATCTGTTGATGGGCATTTGGGTTATTTCCACTTTTTGGCTATTATGGATAACACTGCCATGAACTTTGGTCTATAAGCTTTTGTTTTAATTTTTCACTTCTTGTGAGTATGTATGCTGAGGAGTGGAATTGTTACATCACATAGTAATTCTGTGTTTACTTTTTTTGAGGATGTGTCAGGTTGTTTTCTAGAAGCCGTACTGGTTTACATTCTCATCAGCAATGTATGAAGGTTCTTACTTCTCCACATCCTGGCCAGTATTTGTTCTTTTGCTTTTGTGTATAACCATTCCAGTGGGTCCAAAGTGATAACTTGCGGTGGTTTTGATTTGCATTTTCCTAGTGACTAATGGATGTTGAACATCTTTTCATGTGCTTTCATGTGCTTATTGACCGTTTGTATATTTTCTGTGGAAAAATGTATATTTAATACTTTTGCATTTTTAATTTAACTTAAATTTTTAAAAAAGTTTTATTTATCTTGAGAGAGAGAGCATGAGGAGGGGAAGGGGCAGAGTGAGAGGGAGAGAGAGAATCCCAAGCAGTCTCTGTGCTGTCAGCTTGGAGCCTGACGTGGGGCTTGATCCCATAAACCGCAAGACCATGACCTGAGCTGAAATCAAGAGTAAGACACCAACTGACTGAGCCACCCAGAATCCCCTGCTTTTGCCTTTTAAAATTGGGCCATTGGTCTCTTTGCTATAGATTTTTAAGAATTCTTTATGTATTCTGGATATTAAGCCTTTATATCAGATACATGATTTGCAAATAATTTTCCTATTCTATTGTCTTTTCATTTTCTTTCCTTCCTTCCCTTTCATATTCTTTCCTTTTGTTTTTTTAAAAGTAATCTCTACATCAAATGTGGGGCTCGAACTCACAATCCCAAGATCAAGAGTCACATGCTCTACTGACTGAGCCAGCCAGGCAACCCTTCTTTTCATATCTTTGATAATGTCTTTTTTTTTTTTTAACTTTTTTAACATTTATTCATTTTTGAGAGAGAGAGAGAGAGAGAGACAGAGCATGATCTGTGGAGGGGCAAAGGGAGAGAGAAGAGACACAGAATCTGAAGCAGGCTCCAGGCTCTGAGCTGTCAGTACAGAGCCCAATGCGGGGCTCGAACCCACAAACTGAGATCATGACCTGAGCCAGAGGCAGACGCTTAACCGACTGAGCCACCCAGTTGCCCTGATAATGTCCTTTGATGCATATTTTTAACTTTGATGAAGTTGTTTTACTTTTTTTTTCTTTTCTTGATATGCTTTTGGTGTTCCATTTAAGAATCTATTGCCAAATTGGAGATCTTGAAGATTTACTCCTATACTTTCTTTTAAGAATTTAATAGTTTTAGCTATTACATTTAATCTTTGGTCCACTTTGAGTTAAATTTTACATTTGGAATGAGATAGGGGTCCAATTTCATTCTTTTGTATATGGAAATTCACTTGTAGCACTATTTGTTGAAAAGACTATTCTTTCTCCTTTTAATGGTTGTGGCATCCTTGTTGGCATCCTTGTTGAACAACAACGTGGGGCTTGAACTTGTGAACCACAAGATCATGACCTGAGCTGAAGTAGGATGCTTAACTGACTGAGCTACTCAGGCGCCCCAGAACTACATACTCTTAAATAACTAGTGGGTCAAAAGAAATCACTGGGAAAATTAGAAAATACTTTGACGGGAATGAAAACAAAAACACAATATACCAAAACTTACAGTATGCAGTGAAGCTACTCTGGGAAATTAGTAGCTCTGAACACCTACATTACAAATAAAGATCTCAGATCAACCTAACTTTACACCCAAGAAACTAGTAAATAGCAAACCAAATCCAAAACCAGAAAAAGAGAGAAAATAATAAAGATTAGATCAGAGATAAATGAAATAGAGGATAGAAAGACAGTAGAGAGAATGAATGAAACCAAAGTCGATTCTTTGAAGAGCTCAACAATAGGCAAATCTTTAACTAGTCTAAGAAAAAAGAGAGAAGATGCAAATAGCTAAAATGAGAAATGAAAATGGGGGCATTACTCTTTATTCTACCATTAAAATAAAAAGTATTATAAGAGTACTATGAGCAGTTGTATGCCAACAAATTGGATAACCTAGATGAAAAGGACAAATTCCTAGAAACACACAAATTACCAAAACTGATTCAAGAAAAGAATAGAAATTCTCAACAGACCTTTTACAAATAATGAAATTGAATCAGTAATTAAAAACCTTCCAACAAAAAGTCTAGGAGTAGACATCTTCATAGGTGGACTTTACTAAACAGTTAAAGAAGAATTAACACCAGTCCTTCTCAAACACTCCCCCCCCAACCCCCCCACCAAAAAAAATTAGAGAAGGGAACACTTACATTCTATGAGGTCCTCATTATTCTGATATGAAAGTCACACAAAGATATCACAAGAAAACTACAGATCAATATCCCTATGAACATTGATGGAAAAATTCTCAAAAAACAACAACACGTTTACAGGATTATACACTTTGACAGAGTGAGATTCATCCCAGGAATGTAAAAGTTCAATATAAGAAAATCAATGAATGAAATACACCATACAAATAGAACAAAGGACAAAACCATATAATCATGTCAATAGAGACAGGAAAAGCATTTGACAAAATTCAGCACCTTTTCATGTTAAAACTGCTCAGTAAACTAAAGGCACAGCATAGAAAATATAGTCAATGATATTGTAAGAGCACTGTGTGGTAACAGATGGTAGCTACACTCGTGATGATCATAGCATAACTTAAAGAGAAGTTGGGGGGCGCCTGGGTGGCTCAGTCGGTTAAGCGGCCGACTTCGGCTTAGGTCACGATCTCGCGGTCTGTGAGTTCGAGCCCCGTGTCGGGCTCTGGGCTGATGGCTCAGAGCCTGGAGCCTGCTTCCGATTCTGTGTCTCCCTCTCTCTCTGCCCCTCCCCCGTTCATGCTCTGTCTCTCTCTGTCTCAAAAATAAATAAAAAACATTAATAAAAAAAAATTTTTTTTAGGGGCGCCTGGGTGGCGCAGTCGGTTAAGCGTCCGACTTCAGCCAGGTCACGATCTCGCGGTCCGTGAGTTCGAGCCCCGCGTCGGGCTCTGGGCTGATGGCTCAGAGCCTGGAGCCTGTTTCCCATTCTGTGTCTCCCTCTCTCTCTGGCCCTCCCCCGTTCATGCTCTGTCTCTCTCTCTGTCCCAAAAATAAATAAACGTTGAAAAAAAAAATTAAAAAAAAAATTTTTTTTAAAGAGAAGTTGGATCACTGTTATATACCTGAAATATTGTAACACATATAAACACATGTAGCATCCTGTGTCAGTTATACTCAAGAAATTTAGACAAATATATTAAAAAACACTCAGTAAACTAGGAATAAAAGGAAACTTCCTTTTAAAAAAATTATTTATTTTGAGAGAGAGGGAGGGAGCGGCAGAGAGAAAGGGAGGAGAATCTCAAGCAGGCTCCAAGCTATCAGCTTGGAGCCCAGCATGGGGCTTGATCTAGTGAACCATGACACCATGACTAGAACTGAAACCAAGAGTCAGATGCTTAACTGACTGAGCCACCAGGTGCCCCGGAAACTTCCTTAATATCATAAAGGGCTCATAGAAAAACCCACAGTAACATTCATTATACAGTTGACCCTTGAACAACATGCGTTTGAACCATGTGGGTCCAAATTTTTTTGATAAATACAGTACAGTACTATAAATTTATTTTCTTTTCCTTATGATTTTCTTAATAACATTTTCTTTTATGTAGCTTAGTTTATGGTAAGAATACAGTATATAATATACAAATGTGTTAATTGTTTGTTATTGGTAAGGCTTACAGTCACCAGTAGGCTATGCATAGTTAAGGTTTTGGGGAGTCAAAAGCCATACATGGATTTTTGACGGCTTGTATTGTGTAAGGGTCAGCTGTACTCAGTGGCAAAAGACACATCTTTCCCCCTAACATCAGGAACAAGAGGGAATACCCACTTTCTCCACTGCTCTTCTCTTGGCATTTGAACATTGTAATTTGATCTGAAAGTGGTATTTCTTTATTAGTTTTTAAAATTATTACTTAAGTTTTAAAAGTTCATTTGAAGTATTGGTTACATATTTCATTTGCTTGATGGCAGCATTTTTCTCATGAGTGTCCTTTGGCTACTGTTTTTCCTTTTTTAAAATTTACATTTGGGTTATTTATTTTTTGAATGAAGGGGGTTTTCCCCGTACTACTTTTTGTAGGTATCTCAGGGTAGCTACAGTCTTCCAAATCTACAGTAATTTTCTTTACAACCAGGTTTGTGTGTATTAATTTATTTTATTTCTCCTTTACCAGAGAAGATTGGACCGTTGGTAGTGCAAGCTGTCTCACTATCTTTTTGCCACACCAGCAACCT
Source organism: Lynx rufus (assembly GCF_022079265.1). Taxonomy (NCBI): domain Eukaryota; kingdom Metazoa; phylum Chordata; class Mammalia; order Carnivora; family Felidae; genus Lynx; species Lynx rufus. The sequence goes on from NW_025814897.1 coordinate 58,957,011, forward strand.
AATTTCTGCTAGTGTAGCTTGTTTATGTAGCTTGTTTATTGTTTCCTAATTTAGTACTGTCTCCTCTACTTCTTCAAACTGTGAACAACAAAGCTCTTTCCCCAGCCCACGTCCCCTGTTTTCGTTGTTGCAAATGTGGTTTAAATTTTATACCTCAGGAAGTATACTTGAAGAAATGTAGACACCTCTGCCCTTGAGTTTTGGAGGCTTGTGCCTTATATTCACCCTCCTTCTCCAGTTTGTCTCTCTTTTGGCTTATCTTTCACTTATATTTCATATGTTTCCTAGTTTTATTGGAGATAATGTTTGCATGTATGTTTTTTATTCTCTTTATTGCTTTTGAGTAACTTCTGGGAGGAGTAAGAAGATTTTCACTTTGCTCTGTCATGAAGACCAGAGTTGCTTAAAATGTATTTTTTGTTAGTGCTGTGCATATTCATTTAGTCAAAATATTTAAACTGGATTAAATTTGATAATTCTAAGCTGTGGAATGTATTTGCACTTATTTAACAAAGACTTGTCTAACATTTAGTATGTGCCAAGTCTGTTCTAAGTGCTTTACAAATATGTACATTTCATCTTCATAATAATCCTGTGAGGTAGGTGTTCTTTTTATTCCCATTTAACCAATAGGACACTGAAGCACAGTCAGGAAAATTAACTTGCCCAAGGTTGCCTGCCTAATTAATAAGAAATAAGAACACTTTCTGCTTTTCATTTTATGACGATAGCATTTGTGGATCTTGGCACCATCCATTTATACCTTGTCTTAATGGATCCCTTGAGAAGAGAGTCTATGTCTTATTCATCTTTTTATTTCCAATGCCTCTTTAGCAGAATGCCTGAAATTCAGAAGATACTTGATGAATGTTGGTGACTATTTTTATTAGGAGCCAAGTAATTTCCTCTGTGCCAGACTTTTATAGTTTCAGTTCTTTATTCTACTTGCTTTGTTTAAAAAAAAGTTTTTTGTGTTTCATGTCATCATTTTAATGTTATTGCCATATTTGCTGTAATAATACCCCTAAAGACAGCCATTGTATTCCAGAACAAAATTATAAAGGTTTTTTTCTTAATGAAAGAATTATCAATATGCTAATAATATAAGCACTAATTCCCTTACCCCAGCTTGCTGTCCGTGTTAAAAAATTATCTTTTATATCCTAATATTAGTTCTATTTAAAGTATTATTTATAAAATAACAGAGGTGAACTAACTCAGAGTAGTAAAATGTGGTAGTTATAGTTCATTTGTTTTTGTTTTTTGTTTTTTTAGTCCATGCATATTTAATACTCATTTTTTTTTTTTCTATTTTAAGCATATATTACCATTTAGGGGCACCTGGGTGGCTCAGTCGGTTGAGCATCCGACTTCGGCTCAGGTCGTGATCTCACAGCTTGTGGGTTCGAGCCCTGCATCGGGCTGACAGCTCAGATCCTGGAGCCTGCTTCGGATTCTGTCTGCCTCGCTCTCTACCCCTCCCCCACTCGTGCTCCATCTCTGTCGTTGTCTCTGTTTCTAAAAAATGAATGAAAACCTTAAAAAAAAAAGAATATATCACCATTTTAAAAAACCTTTAAAAAAAGTTTTTATTTAAATTCCAGTTAAAGATACAATGTAATATTAGTTTCAAGTGTTCAATACAGTGATTTAACACTTCCATATAACACCCTCTGCTCCTCACAACAAGGGTACTTCTTCATCTCCCTCACTTATTTTACCCATTCCCCCACCCACATCCCCTCTGGCAACCATCAGTTTGTTCTCTATAGTGTAGAGTCTGTTTCTTGGTTTGCCTCTTTTTTTTTTTTTTTTTTTTGCCTTTGCTTATTTGCCTTGTTTCTTAAATCTACAGATGAGTGAGATCATACAGTATTTATCTTTCTCTGACTTATTTTCACTGAGCATAATACTCTCTAGCTCCATCCATGTCCCTGCAAATGGCAAGATTTCATTTTTTATTGCTGAGTTATATTCCATTATGAATGTATATGTATCACATCTTCTTTATCATCAGTTGATGGGCACTTGGGCTGCTTCCATAGTTTGGCTATTGTGGATAATGCTCCTGTAAACATTGGAGTGCATGTATCTCTGAATTAGTATTTTTATATTCTTTGGATAAAACACTTAGTAGTGCGATTGCTGGATTGTAGGGTAGTTCTGTTTTTAACTTTTTATTTTTTTTTTTATTTATTTTTTTTTTTAATTTTTTTTTTTCAACGTTTATTTATTTCTGGGACAGAGAGATACAGAGCATGAACGGGGGAGGGGCAGAGAGAGAGGGAGACACAGCATCGGAAACAGGCTCCAGGCTCTGAGCCATCAGCCCAGAGCCCGACGCGGGGCTCGAACTCACGGACCGCGAGATCGTGACCTGGCTGAAGTCGGACGCTTAACCGACTGCGCCACCCAGGCGCCCCTGTTTTTAACTTTTTAAAAAAGTTTATTTATTTATTTTGAGAGAGAGAAAGAGAGTGAGCACGCGTGTGTGCATAAGCAGGGGAGGGGCAGAGAGAGAAAGGGGAAGAGATAATCCCAAGCAGGATCCATGCTCAGCACAGAGCCCAACGGAGGGCTCTATCTCACGAGTGTGAGATCACAATCTGAGCTGATATCGAGAGTCCAACGCTTAACCAACTGAGCTAGGCACTCCTTTTTTAACTTTTGAGGAACCTCCATACTGTTTTCCAGAGTGGCTGCACCAGTTTGTGTTCCCACCAACAGTGCAAGAGGGTTCCCCTGTCTCCACATCCTCACCAACATCTGTTGTTTCTTTTGTTGTTGATTTTAGCTATTTTGACAGGTGTGAGGTGGTGATCTCTCATTGTAGTTTTGATTTGTATTTTCCTGATGATCAGTGGTGTTGGGCATCGTTTCATGTGTCTGCTGACCATCTGTATGTCTTCTTTGGAAAGATGTCTATTCATGTTGTCTGCCTATTTTTAATTGGATTATTCATTTTTTGGGTATTGAGTTTTATTATTTATTTATTTATTTATTTATTTATTTTTAATTTTTTTTTCAACGTTTATTTATTTTTGGGACAGAGAGAGACAGAGCATGAACAGGGGAGGGGCAGAGAGAGAGGGAGACACAGAATCGGAAACAGGCTCCAGGCTCCGAGCCATCAGCCCAGAGCCTGACGCGGGGCTCGAACTCACGGACCGCGAGATCGTGACCTGGCTGAAGTCGGACGCTTAACCGACTGCGCCACCCAGGCGCCCCTGGGTATTGAGTTTTAAAAGTTCTTTATATATTTTGAGTATATATCACTGTTGATCTATTATGCCAGTGATGGACACCTGGACTACTTCCTGTTTTTGTTTGTTTATGAATAAAGGTGCTATAGATATTTTTGTTGAGTGTTTTTAGGGATGTGTATTTTCATCTCTCTTGGTAAATGCCCACTATTAGAATTGCTGTGTCAAGATAGATGTGTGCTTAATTATATAATAAAAACCATATTTTTTCCCAAAGTGGTTGTATTATTTTACATTCCCACTACCAACATACTAGAGTTTTATAGCTCTATCATCCCATTGATATTTATAGTTATCAGTCTTTTAAGTTTTAGCCATCTGGTATGTGTGTTTATCTGTATTTTTAACATTCATCATTATGGTTATTATCCCATTTCCACTACCACCATTAATAATTTGAACATTCTTAGGTGTTCTGCTTATCCTGGTGATGAATTATTGAGTTAGGGAGTCCCCAAGACAACTCTCACTTTTGACACCAACCGCAAGTTTGGAGGTCTCAAAGGTTACCCTCACTTCTGACATGATTTGCAAGATCAGGGAGCCCCAGGACCACCCTTAGATTTGATAATTCAATAGAAGGACTCACAGAATTCATTGAAAGTTTACTGAAGTTGTGTGTGTGTGTGTGTGTGTGTGTGTGTGTGTGTGTGTGTGTTTTATAGTGAAAGGATATTACCTTATAATCAGCCAAGAGAAGAGGTATATTTGGTCACCATGATATGATTAACTGCCCGTGTGGCTGACCTTATTAGTTTCCAGCTTCTTCAGAGGTTGAACTGATAACCATGTGTTAGGAACCCCCCCTCTCCTCCACACCACTCTCAATAAATCACATTGCTGTCATAGACTATGCATGGCCTAAGGTCCCCAGGTAAACAAAAACACTGTTATCAGACATGACATTCCATAGGTTTAGAGATCATTCCCCAGAAGTCAAGGGCAAAGGCCAGACCTCTCTTGGGGCAAGGTTAATCCTTTACTGCACATTCATATACCCTCCTTGTTTTTTAAAGCTCATGTACACAAAATAGTTAGGTTTTCTGATACAGTCTGTCCAAGGTTGAGAAACTTAACTGGTCCATATGGATATAGATTGTGATCTTGGTTCTACTGAGCTATTTAATTCATACTCATGAAGAGCCTGATTTAGTTTCTATCCATTCATTCAGCAAACATTTACTGAATAAACTTCTTTAGCTTTCAGGCACTGTGCTACACATATAAATACAAAACACACTCCTTGCTCTCAGGGAACTCTGGTCAATTCACAATTAAAATACTTGAAGCAGGTGCTTTGTTACAACATGCTGGAGGACCTTAGAGAAAGGGTATCCAAATCACAAGTGGAATTCAGGAAGACTTTTTAGAGGTTATGCTTAAGCTAAGTTTTGAAGGATGAGGAAGAATTAAGCCAAATAATGGGGGAAGGGAATTCCAAGTAAAAAGGAGTACATTTGCTAGACTATGAGCATGAGCCTACTGGTCCTTTTAAGAACTTTAGCTGGGGCCTGAGATGTGAATGGGGGAGTTTACAGAGATAAAGTCACATACAACCTTAAGGGAATTTAGATTTTTACTCTGGGAGTGATGAGTTTTTTTAGGAATATTAGTAGGAGAGTAGCTTGATCAGATTTGTTTTAGAAAAATTATTTAGAATATTGGATTTTATTAGAGAAATAACTATTACAGGGATTTATTCTTACTTTATATATGTTGTTTATAGCAACATTATTTATAATAGGTAAGATATGAAACAACCCAAATTCATCAGTAGATAAATGAATAAACAAATTGTAGTATATCCATACAGTAGAGTATAATAATAATTGGATTTTTACAGTGGAGTGGAATAATAATTCAGTCACAAAAGGTAATGGAGTATTGATACCTTCTACAACTTGGACCTGGGAAACATACTAAGTGAAAGATGTCAGATACAAAGGGTCATGTATGATTCCTTTTATATGAAATCTCCAGAATAGGCAAATATGTAATAGAGGCAGAAAAATATATTACTTTTTGCCAGGGATAAAAGGAGGGGGAATGGAGAGAGTGATTACTTAATGAATATGGAGTGTTCTGGAGTAATGAAAAGGTTTTGAAAGTGGGTAGAGGTGGTAGTTGCATACTGTGAACACATGAAATGCTGTTGAACTGAACACTTTATTATTTATTTATGTATTTAATTTTTATTTTTATTTACTTTATTTTCTTTTATTTATTTATTTATTTTAACTGAACACTTTAAACTGGTTAATTGTGGGGTGCCTGGGTGGCTCATTCAGTTATGATCTTGTGGTTGGTGAGTTGGAGCCCTGCATCGGGCTCTGTGCTGACAGCTTGGAGCCTGGAGCCTGCTTCTGATTCTGTGTCTCCCTCTCTCTCTCTGCCCCTTTCCAGCTCATGCTCAGTCTCTCTTTGTCTCTCAAAAATAAATAAATGTTAAAAACATTTTTTAAAATTATTAGTTGTATGTCATATAAATTTCACCTCAAAAATATATACACATCCACATGGTATGAATTCAAATAACACAAACAATGCAGTAAAAGGTCTTCTAACACCAGTTCCTTTCTTCATATGGAGCCATTGTCAAGCCAGTTTCTTGTTAATATTTCAGAGAATTCTATCACAGTGATTTCCTAGGGGACCACAGTAGGCATTTTTCCACAGAATAGTTTTTCATTTAAGGGACTACAGATCTTCCTTGACTTACAGTGGGGTTATGTTTTGATAAACCCATTGAAAGTTGAAAATAATGACATTAGGTCAAAAATGCATTTTGTATACCTAACCTACAAAACATCATAGCTTAGCCTAGCCTACCTTAAACGTGCTCAGAACACTTAGATTAGCATACAGTTGGGCAAAATCATTTAACGCAAAGCCTATTTTATAACAAAGTGTTGACAATCTCATGTAATTTATTGACTACTGTATTGAAAGTGAAAACCAGAATTGTTGTATGGGTATAGAATGGTTGGTTATAAGTAAGGTGTTTACCATTGTGATTGCGTGGCTGACTGGGAGCTGGGGCGCACTGATGCTGCCTTGCACAACAGTGGAGAGTTTTGTGCTGGCCCAGGAAAAGATCAAAATTTAAAATTTGAAGTTCGGTTTCTACTGAATGCATATCACTTTTGCACCATTGTAAAGTCGAAAAATTGTAAGTCGAACCATTGCAAGTTGGGGACCATCTGTGTTCTAATGGAGTAGTATTGTAATTATAATACAGCATATATGGGTAAACATTTTCATGTAAAAAGATAGTATACTATATATACATTAATCTGTAACTTTTCTGTTTACTTAACATTGCGTCTTCTTGTAAAGTTGACGCAGTAGAATTTACTAAGTAATCCATGTTTTCTCCTTTGAATCAAAATGTCTTCTTTTTCAGTTACTAAATTTTTGTGTATTTAGGTGCATTTCTGACTTCTGTTTCATTATCTTTCTGTTTATTCATGTTCCATTACTAAGCTATCTTAATTATTGCCACCTTATTAAATTAGTTTTTTTTTATGTGGTGAAGGTAGGTCTTTTGAAATACTTTTTCAGAATCTTAATAACTGTTCTTAAGTGTTCATTTTTTCCATGTGAACTTTATAATCAACCTATTTAGGTAAAAGAAAAATGCTTTTGAAATATGGCAAACTTATCTCAACTCTCCAACCTTTGGCAACCACTAATCTACTTTATGTCTCTGTACGCTTGCCTATTCTGGGACATTCTCTATAAATGAAACCATGTAATATGTATCCTTTTATGTGGCTTCTTAGCATAGTGTTTTCCAGGTTCATCCATACTGTATCATGTATCAATATTTCATTCCTTTTTTGAATAATATTCTGTCATATGATATAGCACATCTTATTTGTCTGTTCACCAGTTAATGGACTTTTGGGTTGATTCCACTTTCTGGCTATTATGAATAATGTTGCTATGAACATTTGTTTACAAGTTTTTATATAGACAAGTTTTCTTGGGTATGTACCTAGGAATAGAACTGCTGGGTCAATATGGTAACTCTATGTTTAACCTTTTGAGGAACTCCTACACTATGATTGTCTAAAGCAGCTGCATCATTTTATATTCCTACCAGCATTGTACCAGTTCTAATTTCTCTACATCTTTGCCATCGCTTGTTCTTGTCCATCTGTTTAATTATAGCATCCATTAATATTTTTAAAGATGTTTATGAGAAACTGATGTTGAATTTTAACAAATGCCTTTTCATCTTCTATGGAGATTATGAGAAGATTTTTTTGTTCTCTCTTGATACTGTGAATTATAACAAATAGGTTTCTAATATTAATGATGTTGATTTTGAATAGTTGTCAACTTGGATTTGTTTTCTTTCTTTAGAACAGAAAATTACTTAGTAGACATGTAATTGTTTCATAACAATTAAAAATCCACCGAGAATTTTAAAATTAATTGATACGCACATTCAGAATAAGAGTTCCATTTTCTTGGAGACTTCACTTGAACATCCTTATTTTAAGATGAGTTCCATCTAGGCTTTCAAGCTAAATAAATAAACACTGAATGCTAAATGAATACTACTACTGAATAAATAGCTTAAATGTTTGCTTTCATGTTTTGTGAAATATTAGAAAATACTACCTCCTTCAAAATATGGGTAAGTTTTCAGATTTTTTTTTTTTTTTTTTTTTTTTTTTTTGAGAGCGAGTGAGCACAGGTGGGGAGAGCCTCACTCCCAGGGCAGAGCCTGATGCAAGGCTCAGTCCCACGACCCTGGGATTACTGACCTGAGCTGAAATCAAGAGTCAGACACTTAACCGACTAAGCCACCGAAGTGCCCCAGTTTTCAGATTTTTTAATGATGAAAGTATAAGCTAGTTCATTTTAGTTTCTTCTGCCTGGGTATTTATGATAGGTGAGAAGATAACATATATACATACATATATATATGTATATACATATATATATTTTAATTTATTTTTGAGAGAGAGAGAGTGGGAGGGAGAGGGCAGGGAGAGGGGGAGAGAGAGAGAGACAGAGAGAGAGAATCCCAAGTAGGCTCTGCACTGTGAGCGCAGAGCCTAATGTGGGGCTTGAACTCATGAACTGTGAGCCAAAAACCAGAATTGGGTGCTTAACCGACTGAGCCACCCAGGCGCCCCGAGCACTTAATATATTCTAAATAACTAAATTTTACTCTATCATTTGACATGGGTACTGTTATAACTATCCCCATTTTGAGGCACAGAGAAGTCAAGTGACTTGACCAAGATCATAGGGCTACTAAGTGGTAGAGCCAGAATTTGAATGTAGTTTTTCTGAGTCCAGAGCCTTTTGTCAGCAGTGTTCCTAGAACATAAGATGAATAAAATATTGTCCTTTCCCTGAACACAGTTTTTACCAGGTAGTATCTGAGGATGTGTTGATAAATTTACATAAAATTATTGTTATACTTCTGCTAATGAATTTTTATTTGTGTTTTTAGGACATTCAGTCAGAAGAAGGCTGCTATTGAAAGAGAGTATGCACAGGTAAGCTTGGAAATTGAGGTGACCATTCTAGGTATACCTCTTCTTTGGCTTAAAGGCAGATCTACTCATTAGAGAGAAACTTGTTATCCCTGCATCCTGTTTTTCTTCTTATTTCTGACTATCTCACTTTGATTCTCTCTTTACTCCATTTGAATCTCTAGATGAGGAGCTAAGTTGCTCCTTACTACAATGAAGGTTATGAACTTTTGGAGAGAAGATAATATTTGTAGCAGTTGTAAGGTATTTACAAATATAAATAATAATGCATATACTTTATAAGTATATATAGGTGACTCTCGAACAACATGGGCTTGAACTATGATTGTCCACCAATATGTGGGGTTTTTTTTGGATAAATATATGTACAGTACTGTAAATGTATGTTCTCTTCCTCATAGTTTTCTTAATAACAGTTTCTTTTCTCTAGCTTACTTTATTGTAAAAATACAGTATATAATATAAAATATATGCTAATTGACTGCTTATGTTATCAGTAAGTCTTCTGGTCAATAGTAGCAATTAGTGGTTAAATTTTTAGGAGTCAAAAATTATATGGGAATTTTTGACTACATTGGGGGTTGGCATCCCTAATTGCTGCATTGTTCAAGCGTCAGCTGTATATTCATTCTCTTACATATCCCATTCTTTGCAGTCTTATGGAAGGTTTATTTTGTTCAGTCGGGCATTTATTTAGGTCCCTATTGACAGAGAATGATGTACTTTGAATGGATGACATAGTTCTATTTCTAGGGAAATTTAAGCATTTCATTCTTTTATTTATTTATTTAAATTTAAAAAAATGTTTATTTATTTTTGAGAGAGACAGCACATGAATGGGGGAAGGGCAGAGAGAGAGGGAGACACAGAATCTGAAGCAGGCTCCAGGCTCCGAGCTGTCAGCACAGAGCCCAGTGTAGGGCTTGAACTCGTGAACTATGAGATCGTGACCTGAGCTGAAGTCAGACGCTCAACCGACTGAGCCACCCAGGCACCCCTTTTCATTCTTTTATTTTAATTAGAATCTTATTTGCTCCCAGATAACTAAATGTGCCAAGAAAAAATTATGTTGATATATCATTTTATAGATATGTAAGAAATAATAATTACCTTTCCTTGTACAAAAATAGTATGACATGATTTGGAAATTTTGGCCCTTGTAAGCAATTGCTTTCTTTGTGGAATAGAATTCTAAAATCGATCTCCTCCCACTCCCAAAATTATAAAAGTTGTATGTGAAACAAAATTTGAAAATACAGGAAAGCATTAGAAGGAAATGCTGTACAGGGTAACTACTTATGGCTGCTGTTGTTATTCTTATAAATAGTGAAATTGGGATATGAGTTTTTTTGTGTTTTGTCAGATTTTGATTTTAATTTTTACTCTGATTTCATTGTAGTTAACAAGGTAACTGTGTTTTATTTGATAGTCTTAGATAATTATCCGTTTCTTGAAAACTAGATAGATTCATTAATTCAGTTGTTAGTTATTGAGTGGTTATTAATCAGGTGTTTTACATAACGAATTAGCATCAGTTCTAGTAATTAGTGTTGAACCTTATTCTGTGCTTATATAGGAAGTATTAGTAATGATGGGTAAAATTTATTGAATCCTTGTGCCAGGCACTTTGCTGATTATTTTACATTATGTTATCTGGTTTAATCCTCTCAATAAACCTGTGACATAGGGACAGTTATCATGCCCTTTACAGATATGTTTCCCCTGGGATCAAAGTATATGATCTGTTCTTAAAATTTATATGAAGTGGAAAATTTTTGTGTGATCTATTCTTCTGTAACATGATTTAAAAGTTTAATAATAAAATAAGTAGGATAGGTTCATGGTTAAAAATATAAGAGTACATTAAATTGTATGAAAATCAGCAGTCCTTTGTCCCATTTGCAATCACCACCCTCGGAGAAAAGATTAAAGGTAGACAACTGTTTTGGTTCTCCTAGGGATCATTTCCATATCTTTAAATAATGTGCTTATAACTGATTCATGATTTGTCAACTCTAGACATTATTGCTGGATTACTTCTTATAATAAATGAGAAATTAGCTTCCTAAGCCATTCCTTTTTGGCCTACCCTTTCCAATGTAATACAGCACTATTTTAGTGGCTTTGTTATTTTTCTCACTCTAAGTGATATATTTAGATTTCTATCTTTTGTTCAATTAAGGGCACATATGTGTTTTTATGTGTGTTTGTAAGTGTGTTTATAACATATTTATGATATTTTTATGTAGATGTATGTACTTTTTGTGTATATATGTATGTATATAGTAAAGTAGAATTGCGTTTAGAAAGCAGTCTAATTTATTCTTGAAAATTTTCTTTAAATGTCTTTTAAGTAAATTTTACCTGGTTTTGTTTATACAGTTCTATATAATAATGTATAAATGGTATATGGCACCTAATAATATATAGTTCAAAATTTCATGTAATAATATTCAGAAATTAAAATGTTTCGATATCTCTCTGATTGGGACATTTGAGCATTTATGGAGAGTCAGGGTGCTGATTCTTCTTGTTATTTGTCATATTTTCATTTCAGATGATTTTTCTCAGTTCTTACTCTTCAATGTTTTTCCAGTTAATTTTTCAATTCATTTCTTGTGGATATAGACAAAGCTATCTCTACACTCTTTTTTTAGTCGCCTCAACAGTGTTTTTACTTCTTGTCAATAGAAGAGAAACCCCTGAAATGACTGACATTCTGTCTGTGGATTTTGCCAGTTTACACTGATTATGTCAGGCTTATTATTTGCATTTGCTCTCTGAGGACATAACTCTCATTGGTGATAGGGTGTGGTCATAGAGGACAGCTGGACTATTTAAATTATTTCTTTTTCTTTCCTTCTCTGGCTCAGTATAGAGTTGAAATTTGGGGGAGTAGATCTTAAAAATGGAAATGGGGTACTTGGCTACCTTAGTTGTAGAGCATGCAACCCTTGATCTCAGGGTCATGAGTTCAAGCCCCATGTTGCTTAAAGATTTAGAAATTGAAATATTACATATATACAGTAAGATGGATAAATATTCAGTATACTGTTTGATAAATTTTTATGAAGTGAACACAGCCTTGTAACTACTATTCAGATTAAGATGTAGAACATTACCAGGGTCCCAGAAGCAGTTATTACTCCTACCTTCCAGTGGTAACCAGTACACTGATTCTTATCAGAATAATTGTTACTTTGGATTTCTTACTGTTTTTGAATTTAAATTAAATAATATCATGTACTATGTACTCTTCCGATTTCTTTCATTCAGCATTAAGTTTTGAGCTTCATATATGTTGGATATGTAGATTCATATCTGTTAGGTATACCTAGGTGTAGAACTAGGTATATACTGGGTCACCAGGTATATATGTATATTAGCACTTAAGTAGTTATAGCTAGTTTTCGAAAACGGTTGTACCAGTTTACATGCTTAGCAGCAATGTATGAAAGTTTCAGTTGCTCCACATCTTTGCCAAGAATTGGTATTGTCTGAAATTAAAAAGTAACATTCTTTTTAATTTTTAATGTTTATTTAATGTTAGCACAGAGCCACAGAGCCGGACGTGGGGCTCAAATTCAAGAACCGCACAGTCATGACCTCAGCTGAAGTCGGATGCTTAACCGACTGAGCCACCTAGGCGCCCCAAAAAGTATACATTCTGTTGAATGTATAATATCATATTTTTAATAAGCCATTTAAAAATTGATGTATAACATGCATACAGAAAAATGTGTAGATCCTAAGTGCACAGCTCCATGAATTTTCAGTGAACACACCCCTATAGCCAGTACCCTGGTCAAGAAACAGAACCTGGATGGCTTAGTCATTTTAGTGTCTGACTCTGGATTTCAGCTCAGGTCATGATCCTGTCGTGGGATCAAGCCCTGCTTCAGGCTCTGTGTTGGGTGTGGAGGCTGCTTGGGATATTCTCTCTCTCTCTAGCTCTCTCTCTCTCTCTGACCCTTTCCCACACTCAAGCATGCTCTCTCTCTCTCAAAAAAAAAAAAAAAAAGAACAGAATATTAACACCACCCCAAAAATCCCTCTTGTGCTCCCCCTTTACTGTCCTGACTCTTACACAAGTATTCGCTATACTGTTTTCTTATACCGCCTTATTGAATTATATACCACGTGAAACTATCATCACAATCAAGATAAGAACATGTCTATAGCTACCAAAAGATTATAATGTCTCATTATAATCCTTCCCTTTCACTCACTCTTCAGTAGTCATCTTTCCCCCATTATTACTCAGGCAATCTCTAATCTACTTTCTATCACTATAGATGAGTTTGCATTTTTTAGAAGTTTAATTCCATATAAGTAGAATTATATGTACTCTTTTGTTTGGCTTCTTTCATCAGCATAATTATTTACAATTATTGCATAATTATTTCAGTTATGTTGTATCAGTAGTTCATTTCTCTTTTTTGCTGAGTAGTATTGTATGGGTTTCCACAATTTGTTTATCATCACTTTTTTTTTTTAAGTTTATTTCTTTTGAGAGAGAGAGAGAGGGAAAGAGAGAAAGTGTATGTGTGTGTGGGAGGTACAGAGAAAAAGGGAGAGGGAGAGAGAGTCCCAAGCAGGCTCTGCACCAGCAGCACGGAGCCCCACACAGGGCTTGAACTCAGGAACCATGAGATCATGACCTGAGCCAAAGTCAAGAGTTAGACCCTTAAGCGACTGAGCCACCCGGGTGCCCCTATGCATTCACCTCTTGATGGATATTTGAGTTGTTTCTATTTTTAGATATTAGAAATAAAGCTACTATGAACATTTTTGTGTATGAAATGGTTTCATTTTTCTTTGGTAAATACATTGGAGTATAATGGCTGGGTCTTTCTTAAATAACTGCCAAACTGTTTCCAAAGACATTGTACTATTTTATGTTCCCATCAGCAGTATGTGAGAGTTATCAGTTGCTCTGCATCGTCCCCAACACTGCATATAGTCTTTCCAATTTCAGATATTGTAATAGGTTCATAGTGATATTTATTGTAGTTCTAATTTGCATTTACATAACAGTTAATGTTAAGCATCATTTTCATGCATTTATTTGCTATTGGTACATACTTGCAATACATATTGGTACATTTTTGGTGAAGTTTTCAAATCTGCTAATTTAAAAAAAGTTATTTGTTTTCTTATTTAAGAAAACTTTTCATTATGAAAAATTTTCAAGCATATATGAAAGTAAGAATTAGAACACTGAATTCTTATTAGCTGTAACGCAGCCGTAGCTATTACCTACATCACCAAACATTTCATTTATAGCTTCCTGCTTGCTGTCCCTTGCTAGTTACTTTTTAAAAATACTTCTGAGAGGCATAATTTATGTATCATTGAAAATCATCTGTTTGTGGGGCACCTGGGTGGCTCAGTTGGTTGGGTGTCCGGCTCAGGTCATGATCTGGCAGTTTGTGAGTTTGAGCCCTGTGTTGGGCTCTGTGCTGACAGCTTGGAGCCTGGAGCCTGCTTCAGATTCTGTGTCTCCCTGTCTGTCTGTACACCCCCCAAAACGCCCGCGTGCTCTCTTGAAAATAAACATTAAAAAGAAAATCATCCATTTGTAATTAAATGTTTTTTTTTTGCAAATTTATAGATTTATGCAATCATGAGCACAGTTCAGTTTTAGAATATTTCTGCAAATCCAAGTTTTCTGTACTTGTTTGTAGTCAATCTCTGTTGCCCAAGGCAACCGTCAGCTTTATGGCTCTATAAATTTGCCTTTTCTGGACATTTCAGAAAAATATACTCCTACAAAATACAGTCTTGTCTGGCTTTCGCTTAGGAAATTTTTTTTTTCCAAATGTTTTTGAGGTTCATACATGTTTTATCATGTATCAGTAACTCATTCCTTTTACTGGTGAATAATATTCCATGGTAGGGATACACACACACACACACACACACACACACACACACACACACACAGTACATTTGTTTATCCATTCACTAATTGGTAGGTACTCGGATTGTTTCTAGTTTGGGCTATTATGTATAATGCTGCTATAGACATTCACATAGTAATCTTTAATTGGACCTATGTTTTCATATTCTTGAGTGTATACCTAGAACTGGAATTGCCAGGTCATTTTGGTAAGTTTATTTTTAACTTTTTAAAGAAATAGTCAAACTGTTTTCTATATTGGCTGTATAATTTGCACTACCATCAGCAGTGTATGAAGGTTCTAATTCATCATGTTCTTGCCAATACTTCTCATTGTCTTTCTTTTTAAAGTTTGTTTATTTTGAGAGAGAGAGAGAGAGAGAGAGATAATGAGAAGGGGAGGGGCAGAAAGAGGGAGAGAGAGAACCCCAGTCAGGCTCCATACCATCAGTGCAGAGCTTATCTTGGGGCTCAATCTTGCAAACTGTGAGATCATGACCTGAGCTGAAATCAAGTGTCCTATGCTTAAATGACTGAGCCACCCAAGCACCCATCTTTCTGATTATAGCCATTATCATGGCTGTGATCATTTTGCCACTGTGAACTGTGAACATTCTTGTATGTGTCTTTTGGTGACTGAATGTAGTCTATTGGGTATATAACTAATGAGTGGATTTGCTGTGTCATATGTATTTAACTTTGGAAGATTTTTTGAAATGCTTTTCTAAAGTGATTATTGTTATTTACACTTCTACCAGTTGTGAGTGAGAGCTGTAGTTGATTTAAAACTTTGCTTTTGGGGGCATCTGACTCTAGATTTTGGCTCAGGTCATGATCTTGGGGTTCTTGGGTTCAAGCCCCAAGTGCTTGGGATTCTTTCTCTCTTTGTCTCTCTGTTCTTCCCCTGTGCTCGCTCATGTATGCTGACTGCAGTTGTGACATGTTGTCAATGGTTAGATATGCCCTGATTTCAGAGATCTTAAAATGCTTAGAAAAATATGTATCTTTTTTTATTTAAAATTTTTTTTAAATGTTTTTTTAGTTTTTGAGAGAGAGAGACAGAGTGCGAGCAGAAGAGGGGCAAAGAGAGAAGGAGACACAGAATCCAAAGCAGGCTCCAGGCTCTGAGCTGTCAGCACACAGAGCCTGATGCAGGGCTGAAACTCATAAACCGTGACATCATGACCTGAGCCGAAGTCGGATGCTTAACCAGCTGAGCCACCCAGGCGCCCCTAAAAAAATACGTATCTTAAAAAAAATTTTTTAAATGTTAATTCGTTTTTGAGAGAGAGAGAGAGAGAGAGAGAGACCGAGCACAAGCAAGGGAGGGGAGAGAGAGGGAGACACAGAATCTGAAGTGGGCTCCAGGCTCTGAGCTGTCAGGATAGAACTTGATGCAGGGCTCAAACCCACAAACTGTGAGATCATGACCTGAGCTGAAGTTGGATGCTTAACCATCTGAACCACTCAGGTGCCCCTAAAAAATATGTATCTTAATAGAATTGATTAGTTGTCTTCTTTTTTTATTCAGGCTATGTAGAGATTTCATTGTTTGAAGAAAAGTTGAAATGGTGGGGGGGACATTAAGAAAGGATGCTCCTACTGGCTTTTTTCTTTTATCACCTGAGGAATATGTTGCAAAATAAAATATTCATAACGTTATATATATATATAATATTCATATTGGGCTTTTGTCTTGATTGGGGGGGGGCTGTATGGGAGTAGATATATAAATACTTTATTTGTATGTATTGCTATAGCCACTGGCTACATATTTTTCAATTTATGGACAAGAAATGGGACACTAATTCAAACGAAGAAATTTTCTATCTGAAATAAATCAAATTAATGAACTGGGAAAATTACTTCCCTGACTTTTTTTTCTTCCTTCATTTTTGAAAGGAAAATGATGACCATTCTCCCTTCCATTCTTTTCAGGCTACACAGATATGCTAATGAGTATGAAACTGCTTCTCAGTCTATGTGTACCTGTATAAGATGGTCTTTATTGTTTTACTGCCTTAGATAGTTTTCCTAATCTCTGTAAATTGTTGTAACCTAGCTTTGTTAAATAATGGATTTCCCTAGTATAAAGAGGGTGATGAATTAAATTTGTGGGCCTTTGCACATGGAGTATTAGATATCCCAAGTCCTCGTCTCTGGGAAATAGTATGAGATAAAGTAATGGGAGGATCTTCTTGCCTTTGGGAAGCATTGTAAAAATTCTCCCACTATTAGAACATCTACTGTTTCATTAAAACAACTACTTAACTATTTTATTATGCCAGAATTTTTAAACAACTATCTCTTGAAGTCTTAAAAATTTTTTAAAAGTCTTTAAAAATACAACAATAATTTAGATTTTATAATATAAATCCATGCGGTAGGGTTGACTTTATTGAAATTTGCTTTATAACCCAAGTTATCTAAAATGTATTTCTAACAAGAATCAGTTAACAGTTACTACTTTAAGCCATAAGAGATTTACAAAAATTTCCATTGTGTTAACTGATTTTAGATTTTGGAATTTTTTTACTGAATTGAATAGAAATATCATGAAGGTATTTTCCTTTAATCTTTTGTTTGGAGAAACTGCAAATCTACAGAAATGTTGAAAGAATTATATACTGAAGAATAATGTTAATTGCCTCTCAATATTTTTAAGTTTATTTATTTATTTTGAGAGAGATAGAGACAGCATGAGTGGGGGAGGAACAGTGGGAGAGGGAGACCAAGAATCTAAAGCAGGCTCCACACTGTCAGCACAGAGCCTGATGCAGGGGTTGAACTCACAAAACCATGAGATCATGACCTGAGTTGAAACTAAGAGCCAGACCTTTAACTGACTGAGCCACCCAGGCATCTCTAATTGCCTCTGTATTAACCTAGTTACTAACATTTTGCTATATTAATGTCAGTACACATTTTTTTCCTAAGCTGGATTGAGAGTAAGTTTCAGTCATCATCCTTCTCTTCTACATATTTCACTTTGCATCTTCTGAGAACAAGACCATTTTTCAAAATATAATGTCATCATCACATCAAAGATAATAATAATTCTGTAATATCAAATATGTAGTTTATATTCAGATTTCCTCATTTATTCTCGAAATGTCAAAAGCAGTTTTCCCAAGATCCAATTAAGGTTTGCACATTGCATTTGGTAGATAATGTTTCTTGATTTTATTTAGAATATTTCCTCCACTTTTTTTGTTTTTCATAACATTAACTCTTTGATAAGTCTGGTCATTTGTATTATAAAATGCTTTTTTGTATTTGGAATTTTTTATATTTGGGATTTTTTGTTTCTTTCCTTCATGATTAGCTTTACATTAAATATGAGCAGAAATACTATGTAGGTGATATTGGGCCTAATAAGATTTTACAGTTTCTCTTAGTGACTTGGATAGATTAGAATGCAACATCACTAATACTACCATTTTTCAAGCCTGATTGAATCTATAATAACGATGATAGGTTTTTGTCTTTTATTTTCAAAATTGTCTCAAGCTATGTATTTTTTTTTTTTTTTTGCTATATTATATATTTCTGGTGCTCTAAGAAATGAAGTTTTGTTATGTTAAAGTTTTGGCAAGGCATAATTGGAGAAAAATCAAACATTTGAGAATTTAATTTTAACTTTTACATTTCAGATTAAGCACTAATGTAAAAGCCAATATATGTTCTTAACCATTACATGTAGATGCATTTAAAAATCAACTGAGGGGTGCCTCAGTCAGTTGAGTTAATCCGACTCTTGATTTGGCTTGGGTCATGATCCCAGGGTCGTGGTATTGAGCTCTGCTCCGCGTCTGCCTCTGCTGGTCGAGGAGCCTGCTTAAGATCCTCTCTCTCCCTTTTCCTCTATCCCTCTCCCTTGATCACGTGTGCGCATGCTGTCTCTCTCTCAAAAATAAATAAACATCTAAAATAAAATTAAAAACAAAATTTAAAAATCAACTGAAAATTATAATTTGCCCTTATTGTGGGAATTTCCTTTAGAGAGTCTGGTACTTGTTAAATTGAAAGTACGTAAAACATCTTTGTTACCAAGTGTCTAATGATAATTTTGATAATGACACTGTTACAGCCTTCCTTTTCAGAAAATTCCATAGTTTTTCTATTTGTTGTTGGTACATGACCTACCACAAAAAGAAATGGTCAAGACTACCACAAAAAGAAATAGAATTGCAATTTATATAAGCACTTTTATTTTATTTATGTATTTATGTATTTATGTATTTTAATTTTTTAACTTAATTTATTTTAAAAAATTTTTAGTGTTTATTTTTGAGAGAGAGAGAGAGAGAGAGAGACAGAGTGCAAGCAGGGGAGGGACAGAGAGAGAGGGAGACACAGGATCCAAAGCAGGCTCCAGGCTTCCAGCTGTCAGCACAGAGCCCGGTACAGGAGCTTGAAGTCAGGAACTGTGAGAGCATGACCTGAGCTGAAATTGGCTCTTAACTGACTGAGCCACCCAGGTGCCCCTTTAATTTTTTTTATTTTTGAGAGAGAGCACACATGTGCATATGAGAGAATGCAAGCAGGGGAGGGGTAGAAGGAGAGAGAATCTTAAGTAGGCTCCTCGACCAGCACAGAGCCCCATGCCACTATCTCCATCTTAGCGTGAGATCATGACCTGAGCTGAAATCAAGAGCTTAATCGACTGAGCCACACAGGTACCCTTATTTGAGCACTTTCAATCTCCTCTACCAGTTTCAATGTTAAAACAGCCTTTAAAAGTGTGGTGGTCGTGTTTTGGTTCCTTTTTAATATTTTAGTCTGGTGGTTTGCCTCTGTCAGGAGCTCAATCTTGTGAATGTTATTTCTTTAGTTAGATATTAAGAGAATCTATGTACTAGAAGGATTCACCACATTTAATTTTTTTATAAAGTACTATTTTTAAATTAGAAGGTTTTTAAAAGATATACCAGTTTCCACGTGTTGGGAAATATTTATCAAACACTCTTCTAGGTACTGTGACACTACCCAAAAAAGTCCTAAAGCTTAGAGAGCTTACGTTCTATCGGTGTGTTGTCTTCCAATTAAATATATTAATTTCTTTTCCTTCAAAGGCACTGATATGGCATTATAACCAATTGTAAAAGAATGATCTCTATAGAATTATATTACTAGTTGCATAATATTGTCATCCTCTGTGCAAAGGATTGATTGGCCAAAAGGGTTGAATATTATTTGTGAAATATAGAGAGCATTACAGATAAGCCACCCCAATAGAGAAATATTATAAAGGAAAATAATTCAGATGGATTGATCATATGACAGCAATTTGAAAAACGTACCTTAAACATATGCACAGTAAACCTGTAATACATTTTTAGGGGGATGTTAGAAGAAGGAAAGACAATCATATTGCATAACCTTACTTACACCTAAAGGGATTTGAGCAATAAACTTTTTCAAGTTTCTTGGTACTTTCAGTTTCCTACAAGAGTATTAATGCTTTATTTTTAAGCCTGGTTTGTGAAATTCACTTTGTAATTCTCCAGAAATAACAGATGTGTTGCATATCTATTTATCCAAACAGAAGAAATGAATCTCTGAAAACACAGAAGCCATGTAAGAGTCACTAAACAACCTTAAATATTAGGGTAAAATCAAGTCTGGCTTTTGACTGCATTTAACTTACCACTTGAGGTGTTGGTAAAATCATTTGCAGTATTCAAACTGAAAATGCTAAAGGCAAGTTCTGTGTATTAATTTATTTCCTGTAGTCTTTGGCAGAATGCTGCTAGTGAAAGAAGGATACAAAAGGTTACTGTGGCTAGAGAGAAGGAGCAGGAAAAGATTGTGGACTTTAAGGGCGGTTCCTTGCCTGAGGACAAACAGAACAAATATGGACACCCTGTCAAATAGCCTGTGGTGACACACTGTTGTGCCTAAAGTTTTTGCTATTTTTATTCTTTTGAGAAAGAAGTTTATGAAGAGTTGGGCATACTACCCAAGAAGTTAGTGTTATGTGTATGTGGTGGGATTCTTTTTTGGTAAATTTCATCAGCATAGAAATTTAAAATGTAACTTAATTTAGCCTTGTGCAGTTAGCTTTCTGGCCATTGCTGTTACAGAAGATTGGCAAAATTGTTTGAAATGGTGGACTATATACTTGGAGCTTTTTGTTCTACCAGTCTCTTCCCGTAGAACAATGAGGATAACTATCTGGAGAGAAGATTGAGGATTATTTTCTGTGTTTATGTTGATTCTTAATTTTATTTATTTATTTTTAAATTTCTTAATGTTTATTTTTGAGACAGACAGAGATAGGAGCCTGAGCGGGGGGAGGAGCAGAGAGAGGGAGACACAGAATCCAAAGCAGGCTCCAGGTTCTGAGCTGTCAGCACAGAGCCTGACTGTGGGGCTCAAACTTATAAGCCTTTGAGCTGTGAGATCATGACCTGAGTTGAAGTTGGATGTTAACCGACTGAGCCACCCAGGTGCCCTGTCTGCTCTAATCTTTATTATTTTCTTCCCTCTGCTAGCTTTGGGTTTAGTTTGTTCTTTTTTTTCTGTTCCTCATATTCCCCCCCGCCCACCAGGGCTACTGGCTGCTTGGTTTATTTTCCACTTGGTGCAAGGCACATGGTTACAGGGTGTTGGGAAGGCTTGCCTGTGGCTTGGGTAGTAAAAAGTGGCATTCTCTCAACTTCCTTTTTGGTGTTTTGTTATTTTGATGTAAAAGAACCCAAGTACTTCTGCCACAGCCCAGCTAGTCTAGGAGGGGAGGGGAGGGAAAAGAGGGAAGGGAGGGGCTCTGATGAGCCTAGAGCCTCCTGAAGCCTGACAGGGGCCCCTCAGGACTGGGGCCCGGTGTTGGCTTTGCCAGGCTGGCCACCAGGCTGCTTCCTCATGGCTTCCAGAGCCAGGTCTCAGGTGATCGAGCTGCCGAAGTCCTGGGGAGATTCCCAACGCTCTGGGGACTCCAACACTGTATCCATGAATGGGAGAGTGGACTTCCTGAGAAAGAAGCTTGCCCACCAGTGACCTCGGTTGGCCTTGGGGAGATGCCAGTAATAGTCGTGGGTGGCCACGAGTGAGCCGCTGGAGGAGATGACTGCCATGCTGTCGCTTGTGGGCCTGTTGCAAGGTGACCCCTTGCAGGCCTCGTTGTGCAATAATGGGTGGCAGGGACAGGGACGCTAGGCCACGGAGCCCTTTTGCAGAGGAGACCCCCCAAGGCTGCTCCACGACCAAAGTGCATGCGGAGTCTCTGTTCCTTATGTTCTAAAGTTAGGTTGTTGATCTGAGATCTTTCTTGTATTTTAATATGTGCATTTATAGCTATAGGGGTGGCTGGGTGGCTCAGTTGGTTAAGCAGCCAACTTTGGTTCAGGTCATGATCTCACAGCTTGAGGGCTCATGGGTTCGAGCCCTGCATCAGGCTCTGTGCTAACAGTACAGAGCCTGGAGCCTGCTCTCAATTCTGTGTCTCCCTCTCTCTCTGCCCCTCCCCTGCTTGTGCTCTGTCAGTCTGTCTGTCTCTCTCTCTCTCTTAAAAATAAATAAACATTAAAAACAAATTAAAAAACATTTTCCCTTTGGCACCGCTTTCGCTGTGTCCCGTAATTTTTAGTATGTTGTGTTTTTCATTTTCAGTATTCTCTAGATAGTTTCTAGTTTGCCTTATGATTTCTTCTTTGAGCTAGTGGTTGTTTAAAAATGTGTTATTTCGGGTGCCAGGGTGGCTCAGTTGGTTAAGCATCTGACTCTTGATTTCGGCCCAGATGATGATCTCACAGTTGTAAGATTGAGCCCTGTATGGAGCTCCATCCTGGGCATGGAGCCTGTTTAAGATTCTCTCTCCCTCTCTCTTTGCCCTGTCCCCTGCTTGCTCTTTCTCTCTCTCTCAAAAAGTGCATGTTTCATTTACACAATTTTGTGAATTTTTCAGTTTTCTTTTTTTTATTGATTTCTAACCTTTTCCCATTGTTGACAAGGAAGATACTTTGTATATCTATCTTTTAAAACCTATTGAGACTTCAATTTGTGGTGGCCTCTAATGTATGGTTTTTCTTGGAAAGTGTCCCATGTGTGCTTGGGAATAATGTGTGTTCTGTTGTTATTGGGTACAGTGTTCTGTTTATATTTGTTAGGGCTAGTTAATTTTGTTGTTGTTTAAGTTCTATTTCCTAACATTCTATCTGGTTGTTCTGTTTATTTTTGTGAGTGAGATTTTGAAGTCTTTATTAATTTGAAGTATCTAATTCTCCTTTTAGTTCTATCAGTTATTGCTTCATATATTTTGATGATCTTTCACTAGGTACATGAACATTTATAATTAATAAGTATTCTCATTGTATTGAAACTTTTATTAATGTATGATGTTCTCTTTGTCTTGTGACCTTTATTTATTTATTTTTTTTTGAGTTTATTTATTTTTGAGATAGAGGAGGGGCGGGGGGCAGAGAGAGACAGAGAGAGAGTCCCAAGCAGACTCCGCACTGTCAGCACAGAGCTCAGTGCAGGGCTGGAAACCATGAACTGTGAGATCATGACCAGAGCAGAAATTGAATTGGACGCTTAGCCAACCAAGCCACCCAGGCATGCCTCATGACCTTTCTTGACTTATAATGTATTTTGTCTGATATTAGTGTAGCTCTCTTTTGGTTGCTATATGCATGCAATATCTTCTTTTTACTTTACTTCAACCTGTTTATGTCTTTGGATTTCAAGTGAGTCTTGTGTAGACAGCATATAGTTGGATCATGTATTTTTACCCATGCCAATCTGTTTTTTTATTGGAGTGTTTAATCCATTTATTAAAGTAATTACTGATAAGGACTTAATTATGTCATTGTGCTCTTTGTTTACTGTGTGCCTTATAGCTTTTTCATTCCTTATTTTCTGAATTACTATCTTTTGTGTTTATTTCATTTTTTTGTAGTGAAATGTTTAAATTACTTTCTCATTTCCTTTTATGTATATTCTATAGCTATTGTGTTTGTAATTAGCAAGGGAATTACATTTAGCATCCTAAAGTTATGACACTCCTACTTGAATTTATACCAGCTTAACTTCAGTAGTAGAAAAGCTGTTCTTTTAAGGCACCATTCCCACCCTTTTCACTTGCTAATATCCCATAATGACATTTTAATACATTGTATGCCCCAAAATATAAACAAGTAATTTTCAAAATGTATTTAGTTTCTTAAATTATGTAGAAAACAGGATTTGAGTTACAAATCAAAGTTACACTAATACTTGCTTTTATGCTGATAATTTTTTTCTTTAAATGTATCAGTCATGTAAATCATATACAAAACAAAGTATAGTTACAAGTCATTGTTACAATAATACTGTATTTTGTAATTGTCCATATATATACCTTTAGTGAGATCTTTATTTCTTCATACAGCTTCAAGCTACTATCTGGTGTCCCTTCCTTCCACCCTGCAGGACTCCCTTGTGCATTTCCTGCAAGGCAGGTCTAGTGCTCACAAACTGTCTGAGCTTTTGTTTACTTGAGAATGTCTTTAATTTCTCCCTCATTTTGAGGGACAGTTTTGCCAGATAACAGAATTCTTAGTTGACAGGTTTTTTCTTTTAGCACTTTGAATATATAGAACCACTGTCTTCTGGCCTTCAAAGTTTTTGATGAGAAGTCTCTTAGCATTCTTTCTTTTTCTTTCATTCATTCATTCATTCATTCATTCATTTTTAAACTATTATTATTATTTTTTATTTTAGAGAGCAGGAGTCAGGGAGAAGGGCAGAGTTAGAGAGAGAGATTCTCAAGCAGGCTCCACACTCAGCCCAGAGCCTGATGCAGAGCTTGATCCCATGACCCTGGGATCATGACTTGAGCCGAAATCAAGAGTCAGATGCTCAACCAACTGAGCCACCCAAGTGCCCCTACAGGAATTTCTCTCTTTGTTTTTTGACAGTTTAATTATAATATGTCTCAGTGTGGGTCTCTTTGAGACGTATCCTACTTGGAATTCATTGAACTTCTTGGATATTTATATGTCATTCATCAAATTTGGGAGGTTTTCAGGCATTATTTCTTCAAATCTCTGTCCCATTCTCTCTTCTCCTTCTGGGACTCACATGATGCATATATTAGTCTGCTTGATGGTGTCACACAGGTTCCATAGGCTTTATTTACTTTTTTCCCCAATCTTTCTCTTCCTCAGACTTGATAATTTCTATTGTCCTATTTTTTTTTTTAATTTTTTTTTTCAACGTTTATTTATTTTTGGGACAGAGAGAGACAGAGCATGAACGGGGGAGGGGCAGAGAGAGAGGGAGACACAGAATCGGAAACAGGCTCCAGGCTCTGAGCCATCAGCCCAGAGCCTGACGCGGGGCTCGAACTCCCGGACCGCGAGATCGTGACCTGGCTGAAGTCGGACGCTTAACCGACTGCGCCACCCAGGCGCCCCTCTATTGTCCTATTTTTGAGTTCACTGATGTTTCTTCTGCCTGCCCAAATTTGCCATTGAATCCCTCTAGTGAAATTTTCATTTCAGTTGTATACTTTTCAGCTCCAGAATTTGTTTTTGGTTTCTTTTTAGGTTTTTTTATTTCTTTATTGATATTTCCATTTTGTTCACACATTGTTTTAATTTCTCCATACTTTAGTTCTTTGAGCATTTGTAAGTCCCTTGTTTTAAAGACTTAGTCTAGTTTATACACTATAAGTTCTTTTTTTGGGAATAGCTTCTGTTGATCTAATTTTTTTCTATGAACAAGCCTTACTTTCTTTGTATGCCCTGTGATTTTTTTGTTGAACATGAGACATTTTAGTCTAATAATGAAACTCTGGACCTCTCCCCCTTACTCAAGGTTTAATTTTTGTTTTTTTGATTGTCGTAGGCTCTCTCTGTGCTGAGAATCGGCCTGAGCGGTAAACTTAAGGTCTTACCAAGTTTTTTTTCCTGAGGTTTTCCCTGTCCATACATGGTCACTTTCTAATTTTCCTGCATATGCATATTCTAGTCATGATCTAGTCATTCATTTGAATGTTCCAGTCGTTAAAGTCTAGCTTCTGAAAGGGAAAAAAGCCAAAAAAAAAAAATGTAGGTGAGGAAAAGGGTGCTACTTCCTTAAATTTCCTGTAAATCATTTAGAGGGGCTTGCAACACTTGGGAGAGGTACAACAAAATGGCTGCCTTCCTCTTTGTCTCTACCTCTGTGATCAGAAGCAGCAGTTAGCAATCTAACAGATTTCCAATATTTGGAGGCGAGGGTCCTTTTTGCCTGCCTTGGTTTCCACAAGCTCTGTGCAAGCCTCTCCAGGAACATGTACACAGCTGTTTGCCATGTGTCTGGAGGATGAATAGCTGCTAATCTGCTAAGAGCTGAAATTGACTGAAATTAGCCAGAATTTACTCTTCCAAATCTTCCCCTGGAAGTTACAAGCCTTCAGCCTCTCCAGAGTTCCAAAATAGTTACAGCAGACAGATTCTGCTGCAATAGTTATCCTCTAGGTGGGGAGACAGATTCCTGGGGCTTCCTACTCCACCATCTTCCCAGAATCCTCTGCCTGTTGCCTTCTTTTTAACCAAGAGTCTAGTGTGTTTCTGACTTTAACTCTGATTACAAATTTGTGTTTTTGATCTAGGGAGATAGTTACTTCATTTAATGTCTATTTTTGTCTTGTTTGTTTTCTTTTTTAAATTAATGTATTTTTTATTTGATTTGTAGGTTTTGAGTGGGATGGGTAGATAATACATGAAAACATGAATTTATTATATGATCTTAACTCAAAGTCTTTCTTAGTCTTTTTTAAAATGTTTATTTATTTTTGAGAGAGCATGCATAGGTGCGTGGGGGAGGGACAGAGAGAGAAGGGGACAGAAGATCCACAGCGGGCTCCATGCTGACAGCAGAGAGCCCAATACGGAGCCTGAACCCACAAACTGTGAGATCGTGACCTGAGCCGAAGTTGGATGCTAAACTGACTGAGCCACCCAGGTGCCCCCTTTCTTAGATAGTGTTAGATAGTCTTAAAAAAATTTTTTTTTAAATGTTTATTTATTATTGAGAGACAGAGAGAGACAGAGCATAAGCATGGGAGGGACAGAGAGGAGGAAACACTGAATCTGAAGCAGGCTCCGGGCTCTCAGCTGTCAGCAGAGAGCCTGACACGGGGCTCGAACTCATGAACTGTGAGATCATGACCTGAGCTGAAGTTGGATGCTTAACTGACTGAGCCACCCAGGCATCCCAAAAGATTTCTTACGTTAATCAAGGATTACTTGAGGGTATGGTAAACCTGACATCATTTCTTTAACTGTAGGTTTTCACTGTCTTGGAAAGAGAATCAGTGCTCAGATTTCCAGAAATTTGAGTGTTGGCAGTAAAAAAAAACAAAACAAAAAAAAACCACGGAGGAAAATTTTAATAAAATTTGTAATTAGTTTCTCAGGACTTCATTTGGTACTGGGATTCATAAAACTTGAATTTTCATAGACTAAAAGCTAGTTTTGCTTCTCTTCTTACATTGGAATGAAGAGGAGAAATACTGGTTGACTTTCAGCAAGCCAAACCTAGTGGAAGATAAAACTGGAGTGGGGAAGGGTGAGCCTGCCTCATTTTTAGGGATGGTAATATCTGACATTTATATTTATAGTTTACATACAATGAAGTGCAGTGTTGATAGCTTGCTGTTCACTGACAGAATGTTTTCTGTAGCCTCCCCTACAAGTTTTTAATCTTAGAAGAGGACCCTAGATATTAATTTAAAAGAGAAAAGAAATATTATAATGTAATCTATCCTTTTCTATTATGAGGTTTATCTACTTATTTTAAAAAATGAAACTATATTAAGGTGTGAAACATGATGCTTTGATATACATATACATCATGAAATGATTACTATCGTTAAACTAACGTAGCTGTCTCCTCAAATAGTTACTTTCTCTTTCTTCTTTTTCTTTTTTTTGTGGGCAGAGCACCTGATACTTACATTCTTTTTAGCAACCTTCCAGTATACAGTACAGTGTTATTAACTAGAGTCTTGGTGCTCTGTGTTAGATCTTTATACTTACTCATTCTGATCAACTGCAACTTTGTATCCTTTGACCAACACCTGTCCATTTCTTGTACCTCCTTACCCCTGTAACCACAGTTCTCCTCTCTGCGCATGTATTTGATGACATAAAAGTCAGATCATATAATAATTTTCTTTGTGCATCTGGTTTATTTTCCTTAGCGTAACGTCCTCTAGGTTTGTCCATGTTGTTGCCAAATAGCAGGATCTCCTTCTTTTTTTAAGGATGCCTGCTATATATTACAGACAGTTAACCCTGGAACATTGTAAGCTCCTACCCCTGCATGGTCAAAAATCTTCATGTAACTTTTGACTCCCCAAACTTAACCACTAATAAATACTGTTGATTGGTAGCCTTATTGATAACATAGTCGTTTAACACCTATTATGTGTAAAATGTTATTAAAATCGTAAGTTGGGCACCTTGGTGGCTCAGTCCGTTGGGCGTCCAACTTTGGCTCACATCATAATCTTGTGGTTCATGAGTTCGAGCCCTGTGTCGGGCTCTGTGCTGACAGCTCAGAGCCTGGAGCCTGCTTTGGATTCTGTGTCTCCCTTTCTCTCTGCCCCTCCCTGGCTCGCACTCTGTCTCTCTCTCTCCCTCAAAAACAAATAAAGACATTAAAAAAGTTTTAAAAAAAGAAAATTGTAAGTAAAATAGGTTTACTCCATTTATAGTAAAAATTCCACACAGAGGTTCAAACCCATGTTGTTCAGTGGTCGGATGTATACATATAACACAATTTCTTTATCCATTCATCTGTCAGTGGATCCTTAGTTGTTTCCCTGTCTTGGTGATTGTGAGTAATGCTGCAGTGAACGTGCTTCTGTAGATACCTCTTCAAGGTACTGATTTCATTTCCTTGGATTGCTGGATTATATGGTCATTTAGTTTTAGGTCTTTTATTTTTTTTTAAGTTATTTATTTCTTTAGTAATCTCTCCACCAGTGTGGGACTGGAACTCACCACCCTGAAATCAAGAGTCTCATGCTCTTCTAACTGAGCCATTCAGGCGCCCCAAGTTTTAAGTTTTGGAGGAAACTGTATATCATCTTCCATAATGACTATACCACTTTACACCCCCACCAATACTTTACGAGTGTTTGTTTTTCTTTGGATCTTTACCAACACTTGTTTTCTTTTATCTTTTTGATAATATCCATCTTAAGAGGCATGAGGTAATATCTCATTGTGGTTTTGATTTGCATTTCCCTGATGATTAGTGACATCAAACACCTTTTCATGCACCTGTTGGCTATTTATGGAAAAATGTCTAGAAAAGTCCTTTACTCATTTTTTTAAAAAATCAGGTTGTTATTTTGCTATTGAGTTGTGTAAGTTCCTTGTATATTTTGGATATTAATCCCTTATCAGATACATGGTTTTAAAATATTTTCTCCCAATCTATAGGTTGCCTTTTCATTTTGTTGATTGTTTTCTTTACTGTGAAGAAGCTTTTTAGTTTGATGTAGTCCCACTTGTTTATTTTTACATTTGTTGCCTGAGCTTTTGGTGTCATATCAAAAAAAAATCATTGTCAAGTCCAATGTCAAGGAGCTTTTCCCCTATGTTTTTCCTTCTAGGAGTTTTATAGTTTCAGGTCTTATACTTATGTCTTTATTTTGAGTTGATTTTTGTGTATGGTGTAAGATAAGGATCCATTTTCATTCTTCTGCATATAGATACTCAGTTTTCCTAACACCATTCATTGAAAAGACTGTCATTTCCCCATTGTGTGTTCTTTGCATCAGTGTCAAAAATTACTTGATTGTGGGGGCGCCTGGGTGGCGCAGTCGGTTAAGCGTCCGACTTCAGCCAGGTCACGATCTCGCGGTCCGTGGGTTCGAGCCCCGCGTCGGGCTCTGGGCTGATGGCTCGGAGCCTGGAGCCTGTTTCCGATTCTGTGTCTCCCTCTCTCTCTGCCCCTCCCCCGTTCATGCTCTGTCTCTCTCTGTCCCAAAAATAATAAAAAACGTTGAAAAAAAAATTAAAATTACTTGATTGTGTATGTGTGAGTTTATTTCTGGGTTCTCTATTCTCTTCCATGCTCTGTGTATCTTTTTTCTTATGCCAGTACTGCACTTGTTGTTGTTGTTTTAAATTTTTAATGCACTGTTTTGATTACTGGAGCTTTGTAAAATAGTTTGGAGTTGGGGAACATGATTCTTCCAACTTTGTCTCAGGATGGCATTGGCTGTTTGTGACCTTGTGTGTTTCCTTATAAATTTTATTTATTTTAATTTTTAAATTTTTAAATGTTTGTTTATTTTGAGAGATAAAAAGCATGAATGGGAAGAGGGAGGGAGGGAGAGAGAGAATCCCAAGCAGGCTCTGCACTGTCAGCGAAGAGCCCAGTGCAGGGCTTGATCTCATGACCACAAGACCATGATCTGAGCCTAAAGCAAGAGTCGAACACTTGACCGACTGAACCACCCAGCTGCCCTTCATTATAAATTTTAGATTTTTTTTTCTATTTTTGTGGAAAAAAACCATTGGAATTTTGATAGGGATTGCATTGAATCTGTACATCACTTTGAGGAGTATGGACATTTCAACAGTGTTAATTCTTCTAATCTGTGTATGTGGAATATCTGTCCATTAGTTTGCAGCTTCAGTTTCTTTCATAAGTGTTTTACAGTTTTTACTCTACATATCTTTCACCTTCTTGGTTAAATTTATTCCTAAATATATAAATTTTCGATGCTATCCTAAATGGGATTGTTTTCATGATTTCCTTTGGAGATAGATCATTGTTGGTGTAGAGACAAACTTGTAGGTTGATTTTTATTTTATCCTGCAATGTTATTGAATTTGTTTATTCTGACAGATTTTCTTAGGGGTCTTTAAGGTCTTCTACAATTAGGATCATGTCCTCTCTAAACAGATAATTTTACTTCTTCCCTTTTGATTTGGATGCTTTTTATTTCTTTTGTTTGTCTGATTGCTCTTGGTAGTACTTTCAGTACTATTTTGGATAAAAGTGCCAAGAGTTGGAGGCAGCTGGGTGGCTCAGTCAGTTAAGCATCTGACTTTGGCTCAGGTCATGATCTCGTGGTTCGTGAGTTCATGCCCCATGTTGGGCTCTGTGCTGATAGCTCAGAGCCTGGAGCCTGCTTTGGATTCTGTGTCTCCCTCCCTCTCTGTCCCTTCCCTGCTTGCACTCTGTCTCTCTCTCTTTCTCTCTCTCTGTCTCTTTCTCAAAAATAAACATTAAAAAAAAAAACTTAAAAAAAAAGTGCCAAGAGCGGACAACCTTATGTATGTAATTTATGTATGTAACTTTAACGTGTGTTGTACTAGTAGTATTAAAATCAGAAATCTAGTCAGTTTGATTTTTAGGTAATTGACAGGCATATCATGGTGACATCCAGTCATACTAGTGTTATACTGAGTATGTTACATCTGAGACTTCCCATTTTTGACTGAACATTATTATATATAGTATACTAGGCAATGCCTGATTATCAAGGATATAAATGCCAAATTGTTATGGCATAAGCCTGACTAATTTTATGATACTAGAAAAAAGTTGTAAGACATTTATTTATTTAATTTATTTATGAGCACAGGCAAAAGTTTATTGAAGTATAAAATCAGATTAAGAATAGTATGAAAGCTGTCTTTACAGAGAGGGAGCATTCAGAAGTGAATACCCCAAATGTTGCAAAACTTTTAAAGGATGCAGCATTGGCAGTCCCGAGTGCTCCAGTGCCTCAGGCCCCTCTTAGCTTCCTCAAGGAATGAAGGGTTCCCATTCCTGGTATAGCTGTGGATGTGTAATACATTATTTGGGAAGTTTGATATAAAGTGTCAAAGGCTGACCTTGATTTAGATTAGGAGATAGAACCCTTTTAATATAAGTTTTGTTGATGACAGATAAACTGGGTGTCTTAGATATCTAGTAACTGATGTAAAAAGTGAAATCAGGTAAAATGGAATAGTCATGATGGCCATGTAGAGGAGGTAAATATTCAGTTATTTAGGTGTTTTTTCCTTCCTCCCTTCTTCCGTCCCTCCCTCCCTCTCTCCACATATTCTCTATTATATAGTTTTCATATTCTCTGTAGTATAGAGTCCTTACTGTGGAGGCTGCTTTCAGGCACACATGCTTGAGCAATGGAGTACAGACAGTCCCATCAAGGCAACCTACCTTAAAATATCCCTAGGCCCTAACTGACCAACGGGCTACTTACAACCAGGCACAGTTATCAAAAAAGGAAGAATTCCATATGTCGCCATACCTCCTCATCTTCCCCCTTTAAAAACAGCCCCCTTCTACTGCTTCATTGCAGAGAGCCTCTCCTCTGCTGTCCTGCTCACTGCTCCCTAGCAATGTATTCAATACACTTTTGTCTCCTTTGTTTGGCCTCAGGTGAGTTCATTCACCTCTGTGCCACCCGCTTCCACCTGATCGTCGCCCCACATTTGGGGGCCCCCATCCAATCTAGAGACACCTGTTTGACACCACACTTCCCTCTATTGGCTGTGAAGCCAGGAAGCAAGGAGGTAACTTGGAACCTCCACAATTCCCACAGTGAGGAAATGCTGGTGGAATGTTTTTGCTTTCCCTTCTGAAAGGAATCACTTGGCCTTGATGCTCCTTGTGGCCTCAGTGTCTATGCCTGGAACCCATATATTGTATTCTAGGTACTGTGCCAGTCACTTAAAGACAGTATTTTACTCAGTCCTTCATTAAAAAAAAAAAAAAAAAATACTACTAAGCTCCCTCTGCCTGTCTCCGGGTAGCTTCATTCAGTATGTCCTTCAAGGTGCAGATCAAGTGTTAGCCTGTTTTAGGATTTTACTACCTCATCTTTTCCTGCTCCGTCTGGATTTGGTAGCCCTTAAGTGTACCTTAGTATCTTTTTTGCTTCTGTCACTTCTCATCCTGTTATACCCTTCTCTTCACCCATTTTGCATAGTCTCTGGTATGTGTTTAAATACTTGGTGAATGTTTATTTAGAGAATGAATGAATGAATGAAGAAATACAGTTTCAGGTTTTGAAAATGAAAGTAATCTTTAATTGAAATTTGCCCCATTTCAAGTGTTAAAATTGATTAATTTTTGCAAAGTTGAAGAGACAAATGTACCAAAGCAGTAGTGTTTTTGCTCTGAACATGGATGACTTTTAGGATCTAGGGAAACAAAACAATTTTTTAAAAGGTTACATATATTGAAGGTAAACAGTGTTCTGCACTAATGCCTATATTCCCTAGTAGTTAGATAGAAATAACTGGTATAAATCAAACAGCAGTTTGTTTTCAATCTAAGAGATTTTAAAGATGGAGACCATCTATTTACTTGAGGCAGAGTTTCACAGGGTATTTATACCTTGGCTCTTAAATTTAGAAAATGGATTTTATTAGTTTATCTAGAAGAAATCTTCCAATAAAATTAATCTACTGGGGTGCCTGGGTGGCTCAGTTGGTTAAGCGACCGACTTCGGCTCAGGTCATGATCTCGCAGTTTGTGAGTTTGAGCCCCATGCTGGGCTCTGTGCTGACAGCTCAGAGCCTGGAGCCTGCTTCAGATTCTATGTCTCCCCCTCTCTCTACCCCTCCCCTGCTCACGCTCTTTTTCTCTCTGTCTCTCAATAATAAATAAATGTTCTAAAAAAAAAAAAAAAACCTAACAATCTACTTACGATAGGAAATTTACCTAGTCAGATTAATTATCTTTAAGGCACTCAGGAAACAAATTCACAGATCAAAAGATTGTTAAATAAACATTGAATTTGAACTGAGGGAGTGAGTTCAGTTGTCTTTCGTGGGGTGGCTTGTGATAAGATTTTAAAAAAATTTTTTGTTTTGGTAAAACATATATAAACATAAAATTTATCATTTTAAAGCATCCTAGCCAAAGGGGCACCTGGGTGGCTCATTCGTCCACCTCTTGATTTTCTGCCCAGGTCATGATTTCATGGTTCATGAGATAGAGCCCTGTGTCGGGCTCTGTGCTGATTGATTTGGGCCTGCTTGGGATTCTCTCTCTGCCTCTCCCCTGCTTGTTCTCTTTCTCTCTCTCTCTCTCTCTCAAAATAAATAAACGTTTTTTTAAAAATTAAAAAAATAAAGTGTACAAGTAAAAACAAAAGTATAAAAGTGTCATTTAAGTACATTTGCAGTGTTGTGAAACCATCACCAATATTTCCAGAACATTTTCATCACCCTAGATTGGAATTCTGTACCCATTAAGCAATAACTCATTTGCCATTCCTGATGTTTTCTGATCTACTTTTTGTCTCTATGAATTCTCCTATTCTGAATATTTCATAGGAGTTGAGTCATATAATCATATAATAATTGTCTTGTTGGAGTTAAGTGTTCCAAAAGGATATTCAACTTCTTTATTCTGGAGATTGTCTAAATAGTAGTTTTCAAACATATTTTGATTGTTTTATTACATCTATAAAAATTTAAGTGATATATGTGTGTTTATTTTTAAATTATATACATGTGTTCTGTACTATTATATGCATTATAAAATATGCATAAGAAGTTAAAGTATTATTTAAAATATATTGCCAATCAGTATTGATCACATCCTGCTATCATTAGCTTATATCTCAAGGCATAAAATTCTTTTTTTTTAATTTTTAAAAAGATTTGTTTATTTTGAGAGTGAGAAAGAGCATGAGAGAAGGTAGAGGAGGGGCAGAGACAAAGGGAGAGAAAGAATCTCACGTAGGCCCTATGCTGTCAGCAGGCAGCCCAACATGGGGCTCGATCTCATGAACAGTGAGATCATAATCTGAGCTGAAATCAAGAGTCAGACACTCCAGCTCAACTGCCTGAGCCACCCAGGTGCCCCTCAAGGCATAAAATTCTAATTGTCTAATTTCTTAACAGATTTTATCAGATGGTCATTGTATCTACTTTATGTTGTTGTTGATAAAGAACTCTTTGTATTGTTAGAAAGTGTCAGCTCTGCCGTTTGCATGTATTTGAATCATTAGAATTTAGTATGTTTTACGTGTTATCTTTTAAAACTAGTTATCTATTTTGTGAGGACCAATCACAAATGACTCAACCAGGTACATGTAAACTGCAATATATTCAAATACTTTAAAAGTTAGTGCATAAATCAGGATGTTACTATAGCTTCTCCGTGTTGTACAACATCCTTTCTTCCCCACAGTACCTTGTGTACTGTACTGTCCAAGTGAGGAGTAGGGGTGGGATGCTCCAAAAGAGTACCTATACTTAAATGTTAGTACAATTTAACTTACTTCTTTTTTGGTAAAATTAAATACAGATAGTACAAGTATTTTCTTTATATATGCATGTGGACTTAATTTATATACTCACATGGAATGCATTTACCTCAGTTTCACTGCTCTAACGCTGTGGTCTGGTCATCTAACACCTTTTTCCTGGTGTGACTTGGTTAATCATTGTTAATTATTTTACAATTTTATTATAAGAGTAGAAACATATCAGGCCAGATAATAATAATACTCTTTTTTTTTTTTAAGTTTTTGAAACGTTTATTCATTTTTGAGGGACAGAGGGAGACAGAGTGTGAGTGGGGAGGGGCAGAGAGAGAGGGAAACACAGAATCCAAAGCAGGCTCCAGGCTCCAAGCCGACAGCACAGAGCCTGATGTGGGGCTTGAACTCACGAACCACGAGATCATGACCTGAGCTGAGTCGGACGTTTAACTGAATGAGCCACCCAGGCGCCCCGATAATAATCATATTCTTATGTAGATTCTACTTTTCTTTCTCCTATTAGATATCTTGTTGGATTTGGTAAGCACCAGTCTTATCGATAATAAGTTTACAAAGTGTACACTGAGGGGTGCTTGGGTGGCTTAGTTGGTTGAGCATCTGACTTTTGATTTCATCTCAGGTCGTGATCCCAGGGTAGTGGATCAAGCCCTGTGTCAGGCTATGTGTTGAGTGTAGAACCTGCTTAAGATTCTTTCTCTCTCTCTCTGCCCTTTGCTTCTCTCTCTCTTTCTCTTTCTCCCTCTCTCTCTCTCTCAAAAAAAAAACAAAAACAAAAACCTTAAACCTTTAAAAAGCTTTAGTTTAAGGTGGAGACTTTTTATTCACTTAATTCTCTTAAAATAAGGTTTTTTTAACTGTACTGAATTTAAAAGTATTTACTCCCAAATTCACATCCACCAGAACCTATGAATGTGACCTTATTTTGAAATAGGTTCTTTGCAAATGCAATCAAGTTAGTATGTGGTTATACTGGATTAGAGTAGGCCCTAATTCAAGGACTGTTGTTCTTTTTTATTATTTATGTATTTATTTAGTTTACTTACCAGCATGTCACCTTATTTTATTTATTTTCTTAATTTTATTTTATATTTTTTAAAATTTACATCCAAATTAGCATATAGTGAAACAATGATTTCAGGAGTAGATTCCTTAATGCCCCTTACCCATTTAGCCCTTCCCCCCTCCCACAACCCCTCCAGTAACTTTGTTCTCCATATTTATGAGTCTCTTCTGTTTTGTCCCCTTCCCTGTTTTTATATTATTTTTGTTTCCCTTCCCTTATGTTCATCTGTTTTGTCTCTTAAAGTCCTCATATGAGTGAAGTCATATGATAATTTGTCTTTCTCTGACTAATTTCACTTAACGTAATACCTCCAGTTCCATCCACATAGTTGCCAATGACAAGATTTCATTCTTTTTGATTGCCGAGTAATACTCCATTGTATATATATATACCACATTTTCTTTATCCATTCATCCATTGATTGACATTTGGGCTCTTTCCATACTTTGGCTATTGTTGATAATGCTGCTATAAACATGGGGGTGCATGTGTGGTTTTGAAACAGCACACCTGTATCCTGTGGATAAATGCCTAGTAGTGCAATTGCTGGGTCGTAGGATAGTTCTATTTTTAGTGTTTTGAGGAACCTCCATACTGTTTTCCAGAGTGACTGCATTCCTAGCAGTGCAAAAGGGTTCCTCTTTCTCCTCATCCTTGCCAACATCTGTCGTTCCCTGAGTTGTTAATATTAGCCATTCTGACAGATGTGAGGTGGTATCTCATTGTGGTTTTGATTTGTATTTCCCAGATGATGAGCGATGTTGAGCATTTTTTCATGTGTTGGTTGGCCATCTGGATGTCTTCCTTGGAGAAGTGTCTATTCATGTCTTTTGCCCATTTCTTTACTGGATTATTTGTTTTTTTGGTGTTGAGTTTGACAAGTTCTTTATAGATTTTGTATACTAACCCTTTATCTGATATGTAAGGACTGTTGTTTTTTTTTAAATTTTTTTAATGTTTATTTATTTTTGAGAGAGAGACAGAGTGTGAGTGGGGGAGGAACAGAGAGAGAGAGGGAGACACAGAATCTGAAGCAGGCTCCAGGCTCCGAGCTGTCAGCACAGAGCCTGATGCAGGGCTCGAACTCACGAACCATGAGATCATGACCTGAGTTGAAGTCAGACACTTACCAACTGAGCCACCCAGGTGCCCCAGGACTGTTCTTTTTTTTTTTTTTTTTTTTTATTATAAATTTTTTTTTTTTTTTAACGTTTATTTATTTTTGGGACAGAGAGAGACAGAGCATGAACGGGGGAGGGGCAGAGAGAGAAGGAGACACAGAATCGGAAACAGGCTCCAGGCTCTGAGCCATCAGCCCAGAGCCTGACGCGGGGCTCGAACTCACAGACTGCGAGATCGTGACCTGGCTGAAGTCGGACGCTTAACCGACTGCGCCACCCAGGCGCCCCCCAGGACTGTTCTTATAAGAAGAGAGAAACTTGTACAAAGAGAGGAGAATACCATGTGAAGATGGATGCAGAGATTGAAATGAAGAATCTACAAACCAAGAAATGCCGGGGATTGCTGGCACCCCCTGGAAGCTGGTAGAGAGGCATGGACTGAAGTCTCCTCAGAGCCTCAGAGATTCTACTTCAGTTCCTCCTCAAAGGCACCAACCCTGCTGACACCTTAATTTTGGAGTTCTAGCCACCAGAACTATGAAAGGATACATTTTTGTTGCTTTAAGCCACTCAGTTTGTGGTACTTTATTGTAGTAGCCTTGGGAAACTAGTAACCAAGTATAATTTTCTTTTCAGATATACAGTTAGGCCTGTTGATGTGGCTACATGTATAAATGTCACTGAAAAGATGAGTTTTTTTCTCCTAAATTATAATGATAGCAGTGAGTTTTTGGAACACTACACATATGCTGCACATCATTGTTTCATTTAAATTCTTACACCAACAAGGTATTGGCTATTATTTCAACAATTAAAACAAAGATACCAATGCTCAGAAAGGGTAACCCTTACAAAGTATGAATGTTGGTATTTGACTATAAAAAAACCTGTGTTTTCTTTCCTCTATCACTTTCTCTCTTTGCCCTTATAGAGGGCAGTTTCTCTTGGTGGCATTAGCTGGTATTTATAGATTTTCTTCTTTAACTTACAATTTATTTTGTATTATCTAGAAAAATAAAAAATGGTGGCCCTTGAAATGTGCCAGCCTTTTCCAAAAGCTCTGAGTTTTATATGACTTTAGTGTTTGTTTGCATTTCTCATTTTCAGCCAGAGGCCAGAATCCAAAACCAAATTGTGTCATTCTATTCCTCTGGGATTGTTGAATAGCTAAAACCAGGAAGTACCAGAAATTTCTCATGGAAGTTCCAGGAACTTTAGCATTATGTCTAGAGAATCAGAATGATTAGAATATTCATTTTTGTATTTTTAGTAGCTTTAAATAGACCACTCATAACAAATGGTCAGTGGACAATTTTTATTTAAGAGAGCCCAGAAGATGGAGTGATTGCTGATAAAGACTAGTGTAATTGGTAGGGTATCATCCATCTCTTTTATGATGACTGGTCATAGGTAAAATCAAACCTGTTTTCTGTCTTTAGTGGAAGGAGATGACAATTTAATTGGTCTGGTGAAAGATAAAATAAAAACTATTTGCAAATATGTAATAAAAATTGAGTTTTAAAAAATATGAATAAAGTGGTGTATATGGGTAGATAAGTTATTTGATAATACACATAGTTTAAGCTTTAGAACTATATAAAGAAGGACACACATTCTAGGTTATCATATAATCTGAAAGAAGAGAAGCAGTCTCTGCAAAATGAAGTATTTTTTCACTTCATTGAAAGGAAAAATACAACATTGGATACTTTGTTATGGAATTTAATTGCTGTGTTAAATTATGTTATTCTTAAAAGTGAAAAGGACATGGTTACTGTCTTTGATTAAGTTAGTCTCATGGAGAAATAGAAAGAAATAAAGCTAGCCCACCTGGTTTTGCCTAGGAGAATCATTATCCTAAATGTGTATCTAATGTTCCTCATTACAGTACTGCTTCATTGTAAAAAAAAAAAGAATACTGGGGCGCCTGGGTGGCTCAGTCGATTATGCATCAGACTCTTGATTGCAGCTCAGGTCATGATCGCACAGTTTGTGAGATTAAGCCCCATGATGGGCTCTGCGCTCACAGTGTGGAGCCTACTTGGGATTCTGTCTCTCCCTCTTTCTGCCTCTCCCCCCCTCATTCTCTCTCTCTCTCTCTCTCTCTCCTCAAAATAAATAAATAAACTTAAAAAAATAAAGACAGTGACAACTCATACACTGCTGGTGGGAGTGCAAATTATACAGCCCATATAGAAAAGTTTGACCATGGGGCGCCTGGGTGGCGCAGTCGGTTAAGCGTCCGACTTCAGCCAGGTCACGATCTCGCGGTCCGTGAGTTCGAGCCCCGCGTCAGGCTCTGGGCTGATGGCTCGGAGCCTGGAGCCTGTTTCTGATTCTGTGTCTCCCTCTCTCTCTGCCCCTCCCCCGTTCATGCTCTGTCTCTCTCTGTCCCAAAAATAAATAAACGTTGAAAAAAAAAATTAAAAAAAAAAAAAAAAAGAAAAGTTTGACCATTTCTTTAAAAAGTTAAAAATAGGGGCGCCTGGGTGGCGCAGTCGGTTGGGCGTCCGACTTCAGCCAGGTCACGATCTCGCGGTCCATGAGTTCGAGCCCCGCGTCAGGCTCTGGGCTGATGGCTCAGAGCCTGGAGCCTGTTTCCGATTCTGTGTCTCCCTCTCTCTCTGCCCCTCCCCCGTTCATGCTCTGTCTCTCTCTGTCCCAAAAATAAATAAATGTTGAAAAAAAAATTTTTTAAAAAGTTAAAAATAATTGTCTCTCTCTCTTTCTCTGCCCCTCCCCTGCTTGCTCTCTCTCTCTCTCTCTCTCTCTCTCAAAAATAAAACATTCAAAAAATTACAAAAAAATAGTTAAAAATGATAAACTTACCAAATGACCTGGCAATTCCAGTCCTAGGTATACACCCAAGAATATGAAAACATAGGTCCAATTAAAGACTACTATGTGAATATCTGTAGCAGCATTATACATAGTTGCTCAAACTGGAAACATCAGACTCTTGATTTCAGCTCAGGTCATGATCTCATAGTTTTGTGAATTCGAGCCCTGCCATCTGGCTCTGTGCTGAGCTTGCTTGGAATTGCTTGAAATTGCTTGGAATGCTAGCATGGAGCTTGCTTGGAATTCTCCCTTCCTCTCTGCCCCTACCCCACTGGCACTCTCTCTGTCTCTCTTAAAATAAATAAACATTAAAAAAATTGTTAAAATAAAAAAAAATAGTGCCTCATAATGTTATCCACATGAGAGAAGCTTCTGCATTTTAGATTATCTGTTCAGGTGAATTTAAATTGGCGATTTATATCTGAAAACACTTTTGATCTTTCCCTTTAATATGTATGTTGTGCTGTTTACAGTGAGCAATCACATAGCTCTCTTGTTGATTCTGAGAATCAGTTGTTCTGTAGTGGGACTGCCTATCCCTTTGATATACTCCCTGCAACCTGCCAGAGTGAATTTTGGATTAGCAACATAGCCTATATTTTAAATCATCTGGGCCTAAACAGAACTTCCAAAGTGGATGAAAGTCCATCTAACTTTTTAAGGTGATATGGGGGGAAAATAATGAACAGAAATTTAATTTTATAAGCCAACATTACTCTAACTTAATCTCTTGCCCTTTCTAAATCTCTTAAGTTGACTAGTTTTGTGGCTTTTCTGAGAAAGGAGGAGGTGATCTAATGCTTTTATTTGAAAAGAGGGAACCATAATACTATCCAGGAAACATTCCATGATAGCATGCACACCTTACTTCTTTACCTATAAAGTTCTTGAATACAGGATTATATTTCCCTTTTGATTTATTTCTAGCACTTAGTACAATATCTAGCACATCATAAGTGCTTAAATAACATTTGATGCATGGAACAAAGAATGCTTTTTTCATGTCTACTGTGTTAGAAATTACAATTCAGGGTAGGAATCAAAATGTTATTCTTAAGCTAAGATAGTGGTATTGCTAGAAGGAACTTAAAGCATGTCTTTTCACCAATAATTGAAAGCCACAAACAGCTCATGTAGTCATGTGGTATACATTACTCCTTTATATTCTCAGAAATGAATTATTTAATAAAGTTTACACTTAAATAGTTTACAAAAAGTTTATATACTTTTTGTAGTAGTATAAACCCTTCTATCCATTTCATGACATTTACCTTCCTCTAGTCTTTTTTTTTTTTTTTAAATTTTTTTTTTTTTCAACGTTTATTTATTTTTGGGACAGAGAGAGACACAGCATGAACGGGGGAGGGGCAGAGAGAGAGGGAGACACAGCATCGGAAACAGGCTCCAGGCTCTGAGCCATCAGCCCAGAGCCCGACGCGGGGCTCGAACCCACGGACCGCGAGATCGTGACCTGGCTGAAGTCGGACGCTTAACCGACTGCGCCACCCAGGCGCCCCTACCTTCCTCTAGTCTTAAAAACATATATATGTATCATTTAGCAGAATTATACTCTTAGTCTCTATACACTAATAAATGTAAACCAAGTATCAATGATTTAAGGAATATTTGTTTTTAATGAACTGTTACTACTGTTATGACTTATTTTAATGAATGGTTATTCTAGTGATTTTTTTTTAAATTTTTTTTTCAACATTTTTTATTTATTTTTGGGACAGAGAGAGACAGAGCATGAACGGGGGAGGAGCAGAGAGAGAGGGAGACACAGAATCGGAAGCAGGCTCCAGGCTCCGAGCCATCAGCCCAGAGCCTGACGCAGGGCTCGAGCTCACGGACTGCGAGATCGTGACCTGGCTGAAGTCGGACGCTTAACTGACTGCGCCACCCAGGCGCCCCTCTAGTGATTTTTTTAGTGACTTAAAATTGAAACTCGAATTGTTGAATAATATGAGCCAAGTGGTTTCTTAAATCAGTTTTTCAGGGTAAATGCAGAGATAACTAAAACTTCATTCCTATCCTCAAAGGACTTACAGTCAAGTGGAATAAAAAATATGTAAATGAGATAGTATAGTATAAAACAGAATGAAGTAGATTCCAAACCACAATTACATACAGCAAGATTATAAGTAGGGAAATAATCCTTACTAGTATTGAATGATTAGGGAAGACTTCTGTGGATAAGAAATTCAGTAACAATTACTGTTGGAATGAAATGTGCCAATTCTTTTTTTTTTTTTAATATTTTTTCAATGTTTATTTATTTTTGAGAGACCTAGAGAGAGAGTAGGGAAGGGGCAGAGAGGGAGACACAGAATTCAAAGCAGGCTCCAGGCTCTGAGTTGTCAGCACAGAGCCCAATGCAGGGCTCGAACCCATGAACCATGAGATCATGACCTGGGCTGAAGTTGGACACCCAACCGACTGAGCCACCTAGGCACCACAAAATGTGCCAATTCTTAAACACTGAGGCCCCTCTTGCCCTTGGCTCAGTTTTTAAACACTAAGGCCCATTTTCAAAATTTTTCGATTTTCGTGA
Organism: Lynx rufus; assembly: GCF_022079265.1. Lineage (NCBI taxonomy): Eukaryota > Metazoa > Chordata > Mammalia > Carnivora > Felidae > Lynx > Lynx rufus. Next base: position 58,999,513 of record NW_025814897.1, read on the forward strand.
GTTAGGAATCTTGAGTAGTTGCTAAAAATGGGTCTTTGGAGGATAGGAATTTTCTAAATGGAGTTTTAGCCTTATGGCTAAGAATATGGTTTAAGGGGTGCCTGGGTGGCTCGGTTGGTTAAGTGTCTGACTTCAGCTCAGGACGTGATCTGTTGTCAACATAGAGCCTGCTTCGGATCCTCTGTCCCCACCTCTCTCTGCCTCTCTCCTACTTGTGCTCTTTCTGTCTCTCTCAAAATAAATAAACTTAAAAAAAAAATACTTAAAGAATATGGTTTGAATCTCAACTCTGCCACATACTACCTATATAACTTTGGGCAGTTTATTTAGCCACTCTGTGCTTCAGTTTACCAGTCTGTAAAATAGAATAATAACAATGGTAATAATGTAGGGCTGCTATTTGTATTTGTTTTTTATTAGAGTATGCTTTCTCATGGATAAACCCTTCATAGCAGAATAAATGGATACTCTAAGACCAATAAGACTGTGTGTGTGTGTGTGTGTGTGTGTAGACTAAAAATCCGATTGTACAGTGAAATTAGAACTATCCTGAAAACAAGAGCAGGGGAAATGAGTGTTTTAGCACAGATTTTTAATCTACGTCCCAGGCTTCAGAGAGGGAGCAGCTGCTTCTTTGCTACCAAAGATGTTTTAGAGATCGTTGACTTTTAGGTTTGGAACAATTCTGGAATTCTGAGGATTGTAAAAGCCTGGATGCCAGTTCAGTTCTCTAAGTACCTTCTCTACTTTTTAAAATATTTTCTCCTACTCCTTAAAAATGATTAGTGAACAGTTGATGAGACCCCTACCCTTTCTTCTATTTAATCCTCCATTATTCTTTGTGTGCTGTTAACTAGTTCTTTGTATTTCTGTGTTGGCAATTCAGATAATTTAATCTGTTCAAGTGAATAAAATTGGGAGCATTCCAAATTCTTTTTTTGGAGCCAAGTATATTGTACTCACTAAATTCTTCAACTGATGTCATGCTGAAAGGATGTCAAAATGTTAATATGCTTTATTTCATTCCCTTTTATTATGAATATTTTCAAACATAGAGCAAAGTTGAAAGAATATGACAGTTAACACATATACCACTTACATTCCACCATTAACATTTTAATTTTTTTTTTTTTAATTTTTTTTTTTTCAACGTTTATTTATTTTGGGACAGAGAGAGACAGAGCATGAACGGGGGAGGGGCAGAGAGAGAGGGAGACACAGAATCGGAAACAGGCTCCAGGCTCTGAGCCATCAGCCCAGAGCCCGACGCGGGGCTCGAACTCCCGGACCGCGAGATCGTGACCTGGCTGAAGTCGGACGCCCAACCGACTGCGCCACCCAGGCGCCCCTATGCTTTGTTTTTGAAAGGCTCATTTTCTCCCCTTTTTCTTTCATTCAGAGTTGATGTTTTAATACTTTTTCTTCTTTATTTATATGCTTTATTTAAATTTTGGACTGAATCCGCTATGGTTGATTTTGTTACTAAGCCTTCTGATTGTTAATGCTCAAAATTAGATTTGCTTTTCGAAGGGTTCGAACTTTAAAAAAAAAAAAAAGATACTTCAAAGTCATCTTAGCCAATTCCTAAGTATTTTGGCTTATATAATTGTAGCATTCTCTTCTTACAGTTTGCAATACATTAGGATATAAGTGCTGATAAGAGTTTTAAAGACAAGTTCTTCCATACCATTAGACATTTAGAAGCATTTCTTGCTTTTAAACTATTTAGAGGACCCTCAACTAGGTTATGAACTGTTTAAAGCCAAGAATGGTATATTATTATTCCTTGTGGCTCTTGATCGTCTTGAAAGGAAGAACTCAACATTTATTGATGTGTTGACTCTTTGATACTATGCTCAAAATATTCTTGGCACTATTGTGCTAAAGTTCAGTTTCAAAACTAATCCTGATGTATAATTTTCAGTAACTTTCAAGAGACTTTGTATTCACTGTATATATGATGTATGTTATAATGGAATTCAAAAAATCATGATAGGAAGTTATTTGAGGTGTGTAATAGTGAGACATTGTTCTCAGAATAACAGGATATCCTTCTATTTTATAGACTTTGCATTTCCAGCCCATAAAAAATATATGTATATAATGACCTACTCTGGGGATAGGTTTTTATAAAAACAATTTTATTATTTTAAAATAATTGAGCCATGGACATTGAATTAGGTAACCATTAGAGATTTAACATGTCATTTTAAGATTAAATCCCAAGTGAAATCTAAAACATATCAAACGAACATGACCATTTCTGCTCTTTTCATTGTTTCTTCTTGAAATCTGTATAGGATATTGTTTTTTTGATAGTGTTGAAATTACAGTAAGATAAAAATTACAGCAGGAGAAGGTCCTTTTTCTCTTGTTCCACATATGTGCACACATACACACACATGCTTACATTCTTCTGTAGTTGGAACCCTCATTATGTGCCCGGCTTGAAGATTCTTTTGGGTCTTCCAGATTTAGTGCTTCTTCTCCTATATGGATCAGAGTGTGATTCTTTTAGATCAAAATTAGGCACACAAATTAGAATTTTAGGATACCAAGAGACAGAGACCATGTGGAGGGGTTTACATGACCTTCATTCCTTCTCAGTGATGATACTTGAATACTGTCTAATTTCAATTTTTCTAGCCCTCTGCAGTTAGGAATGTTTAATCATCTTAAGAGTCCTGAGCTCTAATGATGTCTTTGCTTATTGAATGATTGAGAGAGGAAAATAGAGAGGCCTTCTCAATGTTTTGTTCAGCCTTTCAGAACAAGAGTTGACGAACATTTTTGCAAAGAACCAGATGTAAATATTGTAGCCTTTGAGGATCATATGGTCTCTACCAGAATTACTCAACTTTGCTGTTGTAGAGTGAAAGTAGCCATAGACAGTTGGTAAACAAGTAGATGTAATTGTATTACAGTCAAACTTTATGTAGAGAAACAGACTGCAGGCTATAATTTGCCAACCTGTGCATTATAGTTGTAATTCTTGAACTATCTGTTATGAGGAATTTTTTTTCCCTAATAATTTGTGGATGGACATTTCTGTAAAGTGCAGTAAAAATCACTGGAAGAATGAAATTGAAAAGGATGTAAGATACAAGCTTAAATTTTTTCAGTTAAATAGATAACAAATTACATTTTTATAATTAGAAGAGTCATATGTAAGTAAAAAGAAAAGAATCAGAAAAACTGTAAATGATGTTACTTGAAAGTATCTTCCAACCTATTAATGTAAAGAATTACTATACAGTCATAACTTTTTTTGTCACTCCACAATACTAACTAAACAAGAGGTTGAGTGAAATTGCAACTCTTCATTTATTAAATGTCTATATGCACACTCTAAACAAGCACTGTATGCACCAGTAAAAATTTTAATGTGACAAATAAATTTGCTGCTTGCTGTTTATCTAATGTAGGTTGGGTTGACAATAGTTGTACTCACAAAAGATAATGTATATCTCAACTGTTCTTATGTTTTGTTTTAAAAATATCCAGTATAGAGAAACCAGACTCAGAGAAGAATGTTGATGAGAACTGGAGAAGACACTTAAAAGATATATCAGCAAACTCAGGATATACATTTCTTACTTTTCCCTAAGATGAAGCAAGTGATTTTTTTTTTTTTTACTTTCAGAATTCATTTTTCAATCTTTTCATTGTTAATCTGTTCCAACAATTTATCCTATGGAGTTACAGTTAGATTTAAATTTTCTCTCAAAGAAATAGATTCTAGATTCATAGATTTCCTATATTTGGATTTTCTTTGATTTGGAAAAAGATAGAAAATTTGTATGTGTGTAATGTATGTAGTGATAATCTTTCAACAAACATACAATATCTGATCATAACTATTTTACTGAAAATTATTGTTAAATTATGGAACATGTCATAAGTATCTGTTGAAACTCTGATTTTTTTTTTGTGGTTTCAAGTTTTTATTTAATTTCAGTTAGTTAACATATAGTGTAATATTAGTTTCAGGAGTAGAATTTACTGATTCATCACTTACATATAACCAATGCTCATCACAAGTGCCCTCCTTAATACCCATCACCTATTTAACCCATCCCCCCACCACTTCCCCTCCAGCAGCCCTCAGTTTGTTCTCTATTCTTTTTTTTTCTTTTCTATTCTTAAGTGTCTGTTTTATGGTTTGCCTCTTTTTTTTCCCTGCCCCACCCACTGTGTTCATCTCTTTTATTTCTTAAATTCCACATGGGTGAAATCATATATTATTTGTCTTTCACCGATTGACTTATTTTGCTTAGCATAATACCCTCTAGCTCCATCCACATTGTTGCAAATGGCAAGATTTCTTTCTTTTTGATGGCTGAGTAATATTCCAGTGTGTGTGTGTGTGTGTGTGTGTGTGTGTGTGTGTGTGTGTGTACATCTTCTTTATCCATTCATCAGTTGATGAATATTTGGACTCTTTCCATAATTTGGCTGTGGTAGATAATGCTGATACAAATATCAGGGTGCATGTATCCCTTTGAATCAGTATTTTTGTATCCTTTGGATAAATACCTAGTAGTGCAATTGCTGGGTCATAGGGTAGTTCAATTTTTAACTTTTTGAGGAACCTCCATACTGTTTTCCAGAGTGGCTGCACCAGTTTGCATTCCCACAAACAGTATAAAGAAGGTTCCCCTTTCTCCACATCCTCACAAATGTGTGTTGTTTCCTGTGTTGTTAATTTTAGCTATTCTGACAGGTGTGAGGTGATCTCTCATTATAGTTTTGATTTGTATTTCTCTCATGATAAGTGATGTTGAGCTTCTTTTCATGTGTCTGTTAGCCATCTGTCTTCTTTGGGAAAATGTCTATTCTTTTTTTTTTTTTTTCCAAATTTATTTATTTATTTAGAGAGAGACAGCATGAATGGGGAAGGAGCAGGGAGAGAGAGAGAGAGAGAGAGAGAGAGAGAGAGAGAGAGAGAATTTAAAGCAGGCTCTACACTGTCAGTGCAGAGCCAGATGTAGGGTTCTGTCCCATGAACCGTGAGATCATGACTTGAACTGAAATCAAGAGGCATACATTTAACTCTCTGAGCCACACAGGAGCCCCCTTCCTATTTCTTAACTGGGTTATTTGTTTTGTGTGTGTTGAGTTTGATAAGTTCTTAATAGATTTTGGATACTAACCCTTTATCAGATACGTCATTTGCAAATATCTTCTCCCATTATGAAGGTTGCATTTTAGTTTTGTTGGTTGCTTCCTTTGCTGTGTAGAAGCATTTTATCTTTTTTTAAATTTAATTTTATTTTATTTTGAGAGAGGAGACAGAGAATGAGTGGGGGTGAGGCAGAGAGAGAGAGAGAGAGAGAGAGAGAGAGAGAGAGAGAGAGAATCCCAAGCAGGCCCCATGCACAGGGTGGAGCCTGATGCAGGACTGGATCCCACAATCCTGGGATCATGACCTCAGCTGAAATCAAGAGTCAGGCGCTTAATTGACTGAGCCACCCAGGCACCCCTTTTGTTGATTTTGCATCCTGAAACTTTATTGAATTCATGTATCAGTTCTAGCAATTTTTGGTGGAGTATTTCAGGTTTTCTACGTGAAACTCTGGTCTTCCATGTTCTTAACTTTTGCTTTGATCTTACTGCCATTGAGAAACATTCATATGCCTTACATGGAAGTATGAAGATTATTAAAAATACCAAATATATAGGCCAAATAAGTCTGGTTCTCCAGTTCACATCTTTATTTATTTATTTATAATGTTTAAATGTTTGTTTATTTTTGAGAGAGAGACAGAGCACAAGTGGGAGAGGGGCAGAGAGAGAGAAGGAGACACAGGATCTGAAGTAGGGTCCATGCTCCATCCAAGCTGTCAGCCCAGAGCCCGACGCAGGGCTTGAACCCATGAACTGAGAGATCATGACCTGAGCCGAAGTCAGACGCTTAACCGACTGAGCCATCCAGGGGCTCTTCCAATTCATATCTTTAATACACTGGGATCAGACTTTATTTTTTTAATATTGCAGAAACAATGAGAACTCATATCAGTGTTCATTTTTGACAGAACATTTTTCTCTTCAATAACCATGGAAACTTAGCATGTAGTAACAGTAGTATATGATCAGTTTCCATATTATTACTCAGTAAGGAGAATACTTTCTATTATATTATTAGCCTTTAAATAATCCACAATTATTCTGTGTCACTAAGCATACTGTTTAGACAGGTGACTTTTTTTTTTTCTTAAATCATAGCAAGAGTTTCTTGATGAAGGAAGCAGTACATTGATTTACACTCTGGGTAAGTGTCCAGAATATTTCCCTGTCATTATAGTTGTACCATCAGAATATACTGTTATACAAAATTTAAACTCCAAATCACATTTGTTAACTATATAATCCTTTATTGATTTATACACTTAAGAGTTATATTTGACAGTGAAGCTGAAAAAAAAATCTTTCACAACACCATAATATTCAAATTACATAATCTTACTAAAGGAATTGCCATGTTATCTTTGCATTTGTTAAAAAACACTTTGCTAGGTTTTTGCTTCTTTGAATTATTTTTACATATCATTAGTCAGTTCTTGAATGTGTCAAACCATGTATGGTATCGTTAGAAATTGGTTCTTTGTTGCAAATTTATTGAATATTTCCAAGCAAACATCTTTGATGGAGTTTTAACTTAATATCAATATATGTTTTTTTTCTTGTAGTTTTAGTATCCTGAAGAGCCACTATATAAAAAGCCTAGAAAGCACTAAGTTTATATGTGAAAAAAGAAACATTTGCTTCTCTTGGCTTTGTAATTCAACGTGCATTTTCAAGTTTGTTTTTATTTTGAACTTCTTTGTATTTTCTTTTCTTTAAGTTTACTTATTTATTTTGAGAGAGAGTACGCGTGCACACACAAATGAGAGCATGAACGGGGAAGAGGCAGAGAGAAAGGGAGAGAGAGGGAATCCCAAGCGGGTTCTGTGCACTCAGTGCAGAGTCCAGCGTGGAGCTTGAACCCATGAACTGTGAGGTCATGACCTGAGCCAAACAAAAGAGTCAGATGCTCAACCAACGGAGTCACTCATGCTCCCTATATTTTCTATATAAATGTCACTTAGGCTTTGATGGTTTTATTGTTTCACAGCCAGCACATCTCTACAAATAACACATTGATTGTGGTTTAGCACTTAACTGTCAGTTATACTTAAAAGTAAAATTAGCATGAACTCTTGGGTCTTCCTTGTTTTGAAATTCTATTATTTTATTTACTACTCATGCCTCATTCAGAGAAGGTGTATCTTTCCTTGCCAAAGAAGGCCAAACTTTTTGCTATCTGTAAATCAGAGGCAAAAATATCTGTTCACTTCCTTAATTTAGATAAAAATATTAAATTATGAATTACAGGCTTGATTAAAATTTAAATGATTGTAAAATGACATTTATGGAAATAAATGCTTGTATTTTTTAAATAATTTTTTTTAATGTTTATTTTTGAGAGAGAGAGACTGAATGGGGAAGGGGCAGAGAGAGAGAGAGGAAGACACAGAATCTGAAGCAGGCTCCAGGCTCTGAACTGTCAGCACAGAGCCCAATGTGGGGCTCGAACTCGGGAACAGTGAGATCATGACCTGAGCTGAAGTTGGACGCTTAACCAACTGAACCACCCAGGCTCCCCAAAGTTTATGTTTTCTTAGATTGTTTTATTTCTTGCAATATACTTGACAAACTAACCAATGCCAAATTGCTATAAATGTATCAAAATGCCTGCATTTAATTTCTGTACGTTTCTTTTTTTTTTTTTTTTTCAACGTTTATTTATTTTTGGGACAGAGAGAGACAGAGCATGAACGGGGGAGGGGCAGAGAGAGAGGGAGACACAGAATCGGAAACAGGCTCCAGGCTCTGAGCCATCAGCCCAGAGCCTGACGCGGGGCTCGAACTCCCGGACCGCGAGATCGTGACCTGGCTGAAGTCGGACGCTTAACCGACTGCGCCACCCAGGCGCCCCTCTGTACGTTTCTTAATGTGGAACCAGTAACATATAGTTGGAGGATGTTTATTCTGATCTAGAATTCTTCCCATATCTGTATAGGGAGACATAATACCCCTCAAATACAAAGAGGCTTTAAGTAGGCAGTTTGCAAACGTTCCTGTTGTCTCCCTGTGTAGATGTGGAAAGGCTTGTTTAAAGACAGTGGTCACAGTTAATGTTGTCTTACTCACCTATACTGAAAAATCATTACGGTGGTGCCTGGGTTCCTGTATCCATTTTTTGATTGTTACAGTGCTCACCAACAGGGACCTGTTCAAGAGCCTTATGTGTGGCTATCTCTCAATTTTTTTTGCACCTGAAATCTGTTTAAATGAGTGTGACCTATTCCATATATGTTTATAGCAAATTTCTTTCTGTATATGATTTATAAATGTATACATATATGCATATGATATAGCAAAATGTAAAAAAAAAATGCCCTTTCCCCCCCCACCTATTTCTATGTATCATTGAATTGCTTTACTGACTTTTAATGGAGCCTCAGAGCTGAAAGTGGTGTAAAGGTCGCATGTTCCAACCTGCTTTACATTCTTTCTCTCTTTTTAATATAGAGAAAGGGTTGGCAAACGGCAACCATCTGGCTTGACACCTGTTTTTGTAGGTAAAGTTTTATTGGACCATAGTCATGCTCATTTGTTTACTTGTTGTGTATGGCTGCTTTCTTGCATAGTTGAGTAGTTGACATAGGGATCGTATAGCTGCAAAGCCAACAGTATTTACTCTGGCCAATGACTTTACAAAAAAACTTGCCAATGACTGATACAGAGGCCTTGCAGCCTCTTTCTGAATTTAGTGATAGTAATTTTCTATCTCTCAGAGCATTCATCTTCTAGTTAGAAAGTTCCTATTTGTATTGAACAAAAATATTCCCTTCCAAGTAACCTCTTTGGGTACATGATTGTTTTTGTTTGTTTTTAGGACTCTGAAGACAATTTTTATGCTTTTTCTTTTTCTTTCTGTAGGTCTGTATCCCACTTCTAGCATTTTCAGCCCTAAAATTCTGTATTCAATTCACATTTGAAAGGCCTATTCAACTCTGTTTTAAACCTTTAACCTATCTTGTTTTTTTGTCATTATTCCCCATTGATACTCAGATCAGAACTGAATTTAATAATCCTGTGGGTGTAATTGTCTCAGAGTAGAGCATACTTTTTCTTCTGTGTTTTTATTTTCATTTTTTTAAGGTTTACTGTGTACTTTATATGTGCTGGTCCCTCAACTGTGTAATTATTACTATTAATATGGACTAAGATGCATTATCCTTTTAGGGAGCTCTATCATGTTAGTGGCTCTTATTGAGCTTAAACTAAAATCCACTAAGTCTTACATTTCTTGCCATTAATCAGATCTTCTCCATCCTATACTAAGCCATAGTTGGATTTTTACTCCTGTGAGATAACATTGCTTAGCGTTTTGCCCACTGTGCCAGTATATTGAGAAGTTTTTGCATCTTGATTCTTTTATTCCCATGTTTACTTTTCCTCTTAGCTCTTTGTCATGTGAGAATTTGATAGTAGTGAATTATTTGATCAGTAGTGGTTACTTCTTTGTTCATGACTGAACAAGTGAAATTTTTCTGGGACTTTCTCTTAGAGTTTATAGTATATTGAATTATTGCTCAGAAATAATCCTTGTGGGGCAGCTGGGTGGCTCAGTCGATTTGTGTGTCCGACTCTTGGTTTCAGCTCAGGTCATGATCTACTGGTTCATTGGATTGAGCCCTGTGTTGGGCTCCGCGCTGTGAGTGCAGAGCGACTTGGGATTCTCGCCCTCTCCCTCTGCCCCTCCTTCTCTCTCTCTGCTCCTCTTCCACTTGCGCATGCACGCGCCTACACACTCTCTCAAAATACATAAGCATTAAAACAAAAAAGAATCATTCTGCACCCTTTCCCTTGAGGTGAAGTATATATACCTGACTTCAACTTTTGACTTGGTTGTATGGCTTACTTGGACCAATAAAATGGAGATAGAAGTGACAGGAGGCCATTTTGGAGATGAGGCTTTAAGAAGTCTTGCACATTTCTTCCAGCTCCCTGTACTTCAGGTTTTACTTTTACTACAAGTGATCGCCCTAGGTAACTACTCCTCCTGTAGACTGAGTCCCAGAATGAAAGATAAGTGAAGAAGAATTGAACTTGATCCACAACATGGAGCAGAGATGCTCCAGCTAACATGAATTCATGAGTAAGGAATTAGCATTTAATGATGTAAGCCATTGACATTTTTGGAGGTGTTTGTTATGCAGCATTGATTCAGCACTGGATGACCCATACACAGTTAACCAAGCCATTCTGTTTGTGGGGAGTCATCTCTGAAATGCCCTATTTCCTATAAGTAAATTAAGCCAACAGTAGATGATTATGAACACTGGGTAAAGGGAGATCAGAGGTAAATTTTGGGTCTAATATGTATTGAGGTGCATGACATGGCATGAAGTGAGAGGTCCTCACTGAGGAAAGTAACTATAATAACTAAGCCAGATACACAGATATATCCTGCTGGTCTAGCTATACCTCCTATCCTTTGGGGTTAATTCTTTACTTTTGCAATTTGACTTGCTACCATTTCACGTTTTTGTACTTCTATTGTTTTTCTGTTCCTCTTCATCTTCCATGAGTTTTTTCTCTTCCTACTCTTGGAAATAATTTCTATTTTCACAGGCTGTATATATACTATGTAAAGATTGAATAAGATAGTTGGAGTTCTAATTGTGGCTCTACTACTTGTTAACACAATCACTGTAAATACATTATGTAAATCATTTCCTCCTCTATATAGTGGGGTTAATAAATAACTCACAGTTGTTGATAAGCTGAAATGAGATGACAGGTTTGGCTCAGAGTTATTTGTATATACAGTCTTTTAGCAAATACTGAGTGAATTCTGAGGGATGTGGTGCTTTGTATATTATAGAAAAGTTCAGTATATTTTATGGCATTTTGGTAATCACAGTTCTAGGAAGTTCTTGTTGGTATCACCTTGTTATAAGATGAAAAGAGAGTTCCATTTCGGTTTGTGGAGGAACATAAATATTTGCCACTAGAAATTGTGGAACACTTCTACAAATGTGTGTTAATCATCATAGCTTAATACATTATTTCAGGACTTCTTTTTGCATAATCCTTGGAAGTATCAGTGGCTGGTCTTTTAAAATATTTTTTGTTCTATCTGAAGATAGGAATCCAAGGCAGAATATAAGAAGATTGCTTGTGTTCTGTTTCTTCTTCTAGTCAGTTTATTCTGAATATAAATTCAAGTGTAAATCATGCCACTTAGTATTACAGATAATAGTATTCTTGCAGCCTTCAGTAAGATATAATAAAAATAATGAAGCTAACAACTTTTCTGTTTTTTGGGCACATGTGAGACATCTTGACTGTTTCATAAGAATTTTTTTTTTAAGGTAATTGTAGGGGCACCTGAGTGGCTCAGTTGGTTAAGTGTCCGACTTCAGCTCAAGTCATGATCTTGCGATTCATGGGTTTGAGTCCTGTGTTGAGCTCTTTGATGACAGCTTAGAGCCTGGAGTCTGCTTCTGATTCTGTGTCTCCCTCTCTCTCTCTGCTCCTTCCCTGCTTGTGCTCGCTCTCGCCCTCTCCCTCTCCCTCTCCCTCTCTCTCTCTCTCTCTCTCTCTCAAAAATAACAAACATTAAAAAAGGTAATTGTAGTTTTAATAATTCAAATAATAAATACAGAAGTACCTTAAGTAAAATTGTCATTTCTTTACAAATTCATTCTCTTATGGTTTGGCATGACTCTTTTCCTTTAATGTATGATCATTTAAAATGTAGTTTTTTATAAGTTTCATTTCTTTCAGCTGGTGTTTATGGATATTATGTTTGTAGGCATTTGCAGTGCCTTTTTGCTGTATTGGGTATTCACATACTTTTTTGTATTGGTTTTTCTTTTTAAAAGTAATTCATAGGGGCTTTTTGAAAGTTCTTATAGGAATTCAGGCAAGAGGTCATTTTTACTTTTCTTCCTGTCTTTTGTTTGACTATTTTTATTTAACAGAAAATTAACGAATTATTTTTGCATATGTGTATTGTTCTAAATGCAGTATTTACTCACAGTTTACCTAGTTTTAATGTGTATTCTAATATATGTGCGTAATCTCTAAAAGACAGAGTTTGAATTTTGTTATTATAGGTTTTTGTTATTATAGGTTATTATTATTTGCGTCTATTATTATAGGTTTGTTATTTGTTATTATTATATTATAATATAATATTGTATATTATAGAATCTTGGAATTAAGATTTGGAAGTGACTTTGGAAATATTTTTTGTAAAGTTTCTTTTTTTTTTTCCGTTTTAGTTCATGAATTCAACAGTAAGAATAGAAGCAATAGTCATAGAATTTATAGTTGAGCTTAAGAAGGAAGTGATCTTTATCCAGTATCTACTGTTCCCCATCGCTGTGCTAGCCATTTCATAGGCTCATTAAAAAAAAATTTTTTTAACGTTTATTTATTGAGAGACATAGAGAGACAGAGCACAGGTTGGGGAGGGGGAGAAAGAGAAGGAGACACAGAATCTGAAGCAGGCTCCAGGCTCCGAGCTGTCAGCACAGAGCCCGATGTGGGGCTCAAACTCACAAACCGTGAGATCATGACCTGAGCCGAAGTCGGACACTCACCCGACTGAGCCACCTATGTGCCCCCATAGGCTCATTTTAATTCTCACAACAATTGTATCCCTTTGGTTGAATCTCCATGGATCAGACTTTGAGGAAATTTTTATTTATTTTTTTTTTTTTAATTTTTTTTTTTCAACGTTTATTTATTTTTGGGACAGAGAGAGACAGAGCATGAACGGGGGAGGGGCAGAGAGAGAGGGAGACACAGAATTGGAAACAGGCTCCAGGCTCTGAGCCATCAGCCCAGAGCCTGACGCGGGGCTCGAACTCACGGACCGCGAGATCGTGACCTGGCTGAAGTCGGACGCTTAACCGACTGCGCCACCCAGGCGCCCCTGAGGAAATTTTTAAACATGGTGTCCATTGGAGATACCCTTTACAACACTTTTACTATTCAGATGAGCAACCTGAGCTTCTAAGAAGTTAATTGTTAATTGATTTGCTTGAGCAAGCCATGCGATAGCTTCAAATACCTTGGCCTGGCTGGAATTCCTTCCACTGTCCTCCATAGTAGTAGTGTACCCTAGTCTTAATTTTAGAAAGTGTCAGAAAAAATGGAACTTAAATTAATAACAGGGAAAATTATGTGTGTGCTTTGCTTGCAATGGATTTAACTTAATAGGACAAGAAAATCAATACAGTATTAACTTTTTAATTTTGAAAAAAATCTTTTTTTTTTTAATTTATTGGAATGAAAGAATAATTTGACCACCTAAATTTAAATAGGAGTTTTATCTTAAATCTTCTAAGAATTATATTTTATGGTTCTTTACCTAAAAAATTACCTTGCCTATATGCAGAAAAATTAATATGTGCCTGTTTTACTGAATTATACTTGATATGTAAAATATCATAGAAATTTTAGGAGCACCATGTTCCTGTGGTAGGAAAAAAAATGGTATAGAAGTATGCCTAGGGTCTTTGAGAATAGTTGTACAGTTTGTGCCTTTGCTAAGCTAAAGTTCTAATGGAAACTGGAATCCAGTCCTTGTTTTCCTCCTCAAGCTGAATGCCTTGTCATAGAAAGAGACCCTTTCCTTCACACAGAGATATAGTTGCCTTGCCAAGCTATTTCCTGTGGAGTTGTGTCCTCCCAGAGGGGGCGCCTTTTCCTAATTTATCTACTAAAATGGTCCCTTTGTCAAAATCACACAAAGTTGACATACAGGATAGTGGCAGGCCCTGAATGTATCAGTAGTTAACATATTTGGAAACAGAACGAATTTCAAATATAGAGTCTCACTGGTAAATGTTCTCTGTTCATCAGGATGGCTAATTGCTTTAATCTACAACCTGAAAATATCTCTGCAGCTTAAAAAAAAAAATTGTATAACAGTTTATTGCAGGAATTTGGTGAATGGCCTTGGTGTGATGATTAGTGATCCAGGGTGCATTAATCTTGAGGCTCTAAAATTCTTCAGGGTCTCAAGTCCTCTGCTGGATCCTCTGCATCTAGCTAGCAGAAAGGGGAAGGAGAATAGGATTGTACATATGAGGTCTTAATGGGCCAGACCTGTATGTGGCACACTCTACTTCTCATATCCCGTTGGGCAGAACTCAGTCAAATGGTCACATCTAAGAGGAGCCTGGGAAAATCTAATCAATGTGTATGCCCAGAAGAAGAGGAAAACGTGGATACCAGTAAAGCTAGCAGTCTGACATGTCTGGTTTAAAAATATAGAAATCAGTTTTTTAATCTGAAAATATTTATCTATACTGTGTATATTGGGTCATTGTTTTAAGAGAACAATAAAAGTAGTATGTAATTTAACTGATTAGTTCCTTCAGTTACACAAATGGTTAGTGGATCTGGTTAACCAAGATAGGAAGGAAAAATTAAACAAATAGAAAACTTAAATTATGTATTACTTGGCAGGTTGCCCAGAAAAGTGGATCGAATGATGAGTACTTGTGTATGGAAATCAATAATATTTTCATTCACCACTGAATAGTGCCTGTTAGTGATTTAATATATGATACAGAGAAGTAACATGTTAAATCTCAATCTCTTGTCCCTTTTTAAAGGTTTATAGTAAATGCCCAATTCTTAAATTTCTCTAGTGTTATTAGATCCTTTTAAGTGATCATGCAATCCTGTGATTTGGTACTGTCGTGTTAGTTATCTTCTGTGTTCTTCTCTTTCCTGGTTAATTAAGCATTTACTGAGTACCTGCTATATATAAACCAATGGGATAAAGAAATTGGGAAAGTAGCATAATTAGGTAATAGGGTTCTTTCCATTTAGCATATTAGTATAAATGTAGAAGTATAAATTTATATACTCCCAAGTTCTAGAGATTTGATGGTCTAGTCATTTAAAATTAGATATTTTTAAATTGTGAAAAACAGTGGAAGTAAATAAAAGTGCCAGGAATAGACATGTACACTAAATATATAATTAGGAAGCAAATTCCCATGTAACTGCCATCTAAGTAGAGAAATAGAAATTTTCTAGCACTGTTGGAAACTGTGTGTCCTTTTTTTTTTTAAGTTTTTATTTACATTCCAGTTAGTTAAAATACAGTATGATATTAATTTCGGGTGTACAATATAGTGATTCACTTCCGTACGACACCCAGTGCTCATCCCTGCAAGTGCACTCCTTAGTCCACTTCACCTATTTAACACATCCCCAGTCTACCTCCCTTTTGGTAACCAACCATCACTTCTTTATAGTTAAGAGTCTGTTTCTCTGGTTTGTCTCTTTCTTTCTTTCTTTCTTTCTTTCTCGCTCTCTTTCTGGTTTTTTTCCCCTTTGCTCATTTGTGTTTCTTAAATTCCATATATGAGTGAAATCATATGGTATTTGTCTGTCTTTGACTGACTTATTTTGCTTAGCATAATACTCTATTGCACTACTAGGTATTTACTCAAAGAATACAAAAATGCTAATGCAAAGGAATACATTCACCCAGATGTTTATAGCGGCATTATCTAGAGTAACCAAATTATGGAAACAGCCCAGTGTCCATTGACTGATGAATGGATAAAGAAGATGTGGTGTATATACATAGATTCAATGGAATATTACTTAACCAAAAGAGAGAGAGAGAGAGGGAAGTTTTGTCATTTGCAGTGATGTGGATGGAGCTAGGAACTGTGTCTTGGGCTGCCTGGCTGGCTCAGTTGGTGGAGCATGCGACTCCTGATCTCGGGGTCATGAGTTTGAGCCCCATTTTGGGTGTGGAGCCTACTTTAAAAAATTAAAATAAAAATATTAAAATTATTAATTATTAATAAAAGTTTAAAATTATCAGTATTCTTATTTACTTGCCCCTAGAGGTAACTGCTAATCTGACATGTGGTAATCATTGCTTTTCATTAAAGCTATATATGCATTCTTAAAGAATGTAATGTAGTTATTCCTGTTTTTGAACCTTACATAGACGGAGTATGAATGTATTCTTTGAGTCTTTCATTGCCATCGTCACGTTTGTAAGATTTAAGCCATGTTATTTTATGTTGCTATAATTTGTTCATTTTCATGCCTGTATAGTTTTCTGTTGTGTATACAAACCACAATATATTTATCCATTCTGCTGTTGATAGACATTTGAGGTGTTTCTATTTATTGGTTTTCATGAAAAATGTTACTGTGATTATTTGTGTATGTGTCTCCTGTTGCACATAAGCATGTGTTTTTCAATGCCAGGTAGTAGGGGCAGGATTGCTAAATCATAGGATTAAATGTGTCTTCAGTTTTCTCAGGTAATTTCCCAAAGAGATGGTAGCAATTTACCTTATACCAGGAATGTATGAGAGTTCCCATATAATACATTGTCAGAAACTTAATATTGTCAGATTAAATATTTGCCAATCTGTGGGTATGAAATTGTAATTTACTTTTATTTGTATTTCCCTTATTATTAATGAAATTAAAAAACTTTAAAATTTTTGAGCATTTGGGTATATCCTTTTTTGCGAAGTTAACCTTTTTCCCATCAATTTGTATTTCTTTTTCTTAATTTATAGGGATTCTGTATATATTTGGAATAAAAGACTTGGTAACCCATGTTACTGTGTGGACTGTGGTTTGTTTTTTTTTTTTTTTTAATTTACTCTTGGAAATAGTTGTCAAGGACTGTGAAGGATCTGAGATTTTACCCTACTTGAAAGCTAAGAATTTTCCTGAATATTGGAAGAAAAAAGACTCCTAGGTCCAACACAAAGGACTTTTTTTTTACTTTATTACTTTATGGCAGTAGCCATAGCCAGAGTGTCCGCATTTGGGTGCTTGTTTCCTAAGCTCCAGTTTCCACAGACAATGCAGATAAGGCCAAATGCCATAGTGGGTTGCATTATACAAGGGGAACCCTATTTAGGGAACCTCAATGTTTTGTAATAGACTGTAAGCACATCTGAACTTTGTCCTGGAAAGAGCCATTATCTTCATCATACCGGACAGTAACCAGACCTACCTTTTGCTCCATGGGAAGACATCTGTTTCTGTCCTTCAATGCTGTTTGATATACAGATGTCTTTGAAGAGATAGTTTGGAATCAAGATAGTCATTGCAGAGTCATTTTTATTATATATTGTCCATATATCTGTACATCAGTTTCTGGGATCTTTTCTCTCTCTCTCTCTCTTTTAATTTATTTATTTTTGGGAGAGCACAAGTGGGGGAGGAGCAGAGAGAGAGGGAAACACAGAATCTGAAGCAGACTTCGGGCTCTGAGCTGTCAGCACAGAGCCCGATGTGGCGCTCGAACCCACAAACCGTGAGATCATGACCTGAGCCGAAGTCAGATGCTTAACCAACTGAACCACCCAGTTGCCCTGCCCTGCTTTTTCTTTTTCTTTTTTTTTAATTAATTATTTTTATTTTTTAATTCACATCCAAGTTAGTTAGCCTGTAGTGCAATAATGATTTCAGGAGTAGGATCCAGTGATTCATCCTCTACACATAACACCCAGTGCTCATTACAACAAGTGTCTTCCTCAATGCCCCTTGCCCATTTAGCCATCCCCCCACCCAAATCCCCACCAGCAACCCTCAGTTCTCATTTCTTTTTATCCATTTGCCTACTGAAGGACATCTTATCTGCTTCTGAGTTTTGGCAATTATGAATAAAGCTGCTAGAAACATCCATGTGCAGATTTTTATGTGGACATAAGTAGTGTGACTACTGGATTGTATGGTAGGAGTATATTTAGTTTTGTAAGAGACCCCCAAACTGTCTTCTAAAGTAGCTTTAATGTGGAAGAAGAGGAACTCTTTTGCACTGCTGGTGGGAATGCAAATGGGTGCAGTCATTCTGGAAAACAGTATGGAGGTTCCTCAAAAAAATTAGAAATAGAACTACCCTACAACCCAGCAACTGTACTACTAGGTATTTATCCAAAGGATATAGGAGTGCTGTTACAAAGGGGCACATACGCTCCAATGTTTATAGCAGCAGTGCTACTGACAATAGCCAAAGTATGAAAAGAGCCCAAATGTCCATCGACGGATGAATGGATATAGAAGATGTGGTGTATATATATACAATAGAATATTACTCAGCAATCAAAAAGAATGAAATATTGCCATTTGTAGCAATGTGGATGGAACTAGAGTGTATTATGCTAAGGGAAATTAGAGGAAGACAAATATATGACTTCACTCATGTGGAATTAAAGATACAAAACAGATGAACATAAGGGAAGGGAAGCAAAAATAATATAAAAACAGGGAGGGGAACAAAACATCAGAG
Source organism: Lynx rufus (assembly GCF_022079265.1). NCBI lineage: Eukaryota > Metazoa > Chordata > Mammalia > Carnivora > Felidae > Lynx > Lynx rufus. The sequence continues at coordinate 59,017,871 of NW_025814897.1, forward strand.
ACTCTTAAATACAGAGAACAAACTGAGGGTTGCTGGTGGGGGATGGGCTAAATGGGCAAGGGGCATTAAGGAGGACACTTGTTGGGATGAGCACTGGGTATTATAAGTAGGAGATGAATCACTAGATTCTACTCCTGAAATCATTATTGCACTGTATGCTAACTAACTTGGATGTAAATTTAAAAAAGATACATGTGTTTTTCTAAATATTGCATTGAAGGGGCGCCTGGGTGGCTCAGTCGGTTGAGCGTCCGACTTCAGCTCAGGTCACGATCTCGCAGTCCGTGAGTTCGAGCCCCGCGTCGGGCTCTGGGCTGATGGCTCAGAGCCTGGAGCCTGTTTCCGATTCTGTGTCTCCCTCTCTCTCTGCCCCTCCCCCGTTCATGCTCTGTCTCTCTGTCTCAAAAATAAATAAACGTCAAAAAAATAAAAAAATAAAAAAAATATTGCATTGAAAACATTCCATAAGTCTTATTATGTAGTGGTTACTTGTTCGGTTGAAGATATTTTCTGGCTTCCATTGTGATTTCTCCTTGGACCTATGGTTTATTTAGAATTGTGTTTTTTTCTTTATTCATTATTCTTTATTGAAATATATAATATAGACATGTGCATAATTATTAGTATGAGGCTGACATATCCTTTGTCAACCTCTACTCAATTGAAGAACTAGAACAATTTAGCACCCAGAAGCCTCCCTTTGCCCATTTCTGTCACTAACAACTTCCCAAAAAAGTAATGATTAACTTGACTTTCAGCAGGTAGGTTTGTTTTGCCTGATTTTGAACTAATCTAAATGGAACCATACAATAAATATTATTTGGTCTGGCTTCTTTGGTCAACGTTGTATTTTTGAGATTCTTAATGTATTGTGCAGTGTAAGTGAATTTTATTCTCTTTGCTGAGAAATATTCCATTATATGAATTATCACAGTTTATTCTGTTGATGGACTCCTGGTTTGTTTCCAGTTTTTGACAATTGTGAGAAAATGTTGCTTTGAGCATTTCCATAAATGAAAATTTATATACACTTCTACTGGGTATATACCTAGGAGAGGAGTCACTGGGTCATTGGGTATGCATCTCTGTCTCATTATTAGATATGGCCAAATAGTTCCTCAAAGTTGTCCAATTTGCACTCCTACCAGCAGCATATGGGAGTTCTAGTTATTCCATATCTTTGCCAAGTCTTGATATTTTTAGTCTTTTTTAATTTTAGCTATCTGTTATTAATTAATCTTTGTAGAAATTGTAGAGGGAACCTGTATTAATTGTTTTTCTTTGTGTAGACATCTGCCTAAGCCTAATTGCTGCTTAGCATCTTGGTATATTTAATATTATTCCTCTAACTAGCCTGTGAGTTTGAATTTTTATGTTCCTGACCTGATCCTAGTAATTGTTATTGACATCTGCAAGGCTATTCATTCATTTGAGGCATATTTATTAAACCCCTACTTTACTCTGTGGTGCCATTGTCAGAAACAGTTTAAACCAGAGCCTGACAGGGGCACCTGGGTGACTCAGTCAGTTGAGCATCCGACTTTGGCTCCGGTCATGATCTCACAGTTCGTGAGTTTGAGCCCTGTGTCGGGCTCCGTGCTGACAGCTCAGAGCCCAGAGCCTGCTTCAGATTCTGTGTCTCCCTCTCTCTGCCTCTCCTTCACTCACACTCTGTCTGTCTCTCTTTCTCTCAAAAATAAAAATTAAAAAAAAAAATTAAAAAACCCAGCGTCTGACAGAATAGATACAAGTTCTCAGTAATACATTTATACCTGTATTTGTATTTATATTTAGTAAAAGTCTTATTGAGATATGTCACACACCATATAATTTACCCTTTTAAAGTATACACCTCAGTGGTATTTGGTATATTCACAAGAGTTGTGCAACCATCACTACAATCAATTTTACAACATTTTTATCACCCCCAAAAGAAATCTTTACTTATGTTGTATACCTGGAACTAATATAACATTGTATGTCAACTATACTATAATAATTAAAAGAAAGAAAAAAAGAAAGAAAGAAAGAAAGAAAGAGAAAGAAAAAGAAAGAAAAGAAAGAAACCCTGTGCTCATTAGCAGTCACCTCCTATTTTCCCATCAATCTCCCCAGCCCTGGGCAACCACCAGTTTACTTTCTGTCTCTATGGATTTGCCTAGTCTAGACATTTCATCTAAGTGGAATTATGTAATATGTAGACTTTTGGCATCCTTTACATAGCATACTGTTTTTAAGGTTCATCCATATTGTAGCATGTATCAGTACTTCATTCCTTTTTATTACTAAATGATATTTAATTGAATGTATATACCTATAGATATACCACATTTATTCATTCATCAGTGGAGGACATTTGGTTTGTTTTCACTTTGGGGCTATTGTGAATAATGCTGCTATGAACACTCATGTACAAATTTTTAAGTGGACATACATTTTCTTGAGTGTACAATTAAGAGTGGAATTGTGAGGCCGTCTGGTAACTATATGTTCAACATTTTCAGGAACTGCCAAACTTTCCAGAGTGGCTGTACCATTTTATGTTTCCATCAGCAACATATGAGGGTTCTAGTTTCTCCATATTCTCACTAACACTTAATATTATTATCATTATTATTTTTATTTTTTTTAATTTAGTCATCCTGGTGGGGTGGTAGGGAGTGTTTTAAGAACAGTAAATATAGTCTGCAATGCTCAACTTGTGTGTTTGTCTACTCTGTACTTTCATCAAAGTATATGGAAAACATTTAAAAGAATTTTAAATTTATTTATTTTCTTTCTTTTTTTTTAATGAAATTTATTGTCAAATTGGTTTCCATACAACACCCAGTGCTCATCCCAACAGGTGCCCTCCTCAATACCCATCACCGACTTTCCCCTCCCTCCCACCCCCCATCAACCCTCAGTTTATTCTCAGTTGTTAAGAGTCTCTTATGGTTTGGCTCCCTCCCTAACTTTTTTTTTGTCCTTCCCTTTCCCTCCCCCATGGTCTTCTGTTAAGTTTCTCAGGATCCACATAAGAGTGAAAACATATGGTATCTGTCTTTCTCTGTATGACTTATTTCACTTAGCATCACACTCTCCAGTTCCACCCACGTTGCTACCAAAGGCCATATTTCATTCTTTCTCATTGCCACGTAGTATTCCATTGTGTATATAAACCACAGTTTCTTTACCAATCATCAGTTGATGGACATTTAGGCTCTTTCCATAGTTTGGCTCTTGTTGAAAGTACTGCTATAAACATTGGGGTACAAGTGCCCCTATGCATCAGCACTCCTGTATCCCTTGGGTGAATTCCTAGCAGTGCTGTTGCTGGGTCATAGGGCAGATCTATTTTTAATTTTTTGAGGAACCTCCACACTGTTTTCCAGAGTGGCTGCACCAGTTTGCATTGCAAGAGGGTTCCCGTTTGTCTACATCCTCTCCAGCATCTATAGTCTCCTGATTTGTTCATTTTGGTCACTCTGACTGGCGTGAGGTGATATCTCAGTGTGGTTTTGATTTGTATTTCCCTGATGAGGAGTGACGTTGAGCATCTTTTCATGTGCCTATTGGCCATCTGGATGTCTTCTTTAGAAAAGTGTTTATTCATGTCTTCTGCCTATTTCTTCACTGGATTATTTGTTTTTCGGGTGTGGAGTTTGGTGCGTTCTTTATAGACTTTGGATACTAGCCCTTTGTCTGATATGTCACTTGCAAATATCTTTTCCCATTCCTTCGGTTGCCTTTTCGTTTTGTTGATTGTTTCCTTTGCAGTGCAGAAGGTTTTTATCTTCATGAGGTCCCAATAATTCCCGTGCCTTTGGAGATGTGTCAAGTAAGAAATTGCTGCGGCTGAGGTCAGAGAGGTTTTTTCCTGCTTTCTCCTCTAGGGTTTTGATGGTTTCCTGTCTCACATTCAGGTCCTTTATCCTAAATTTATTTATTTTCAATGTTTATTTATTTTTGAGAGAGAGAGAGAGAGAGAAAGAGAGAGAGAGAGTGTTAGTCGAGGAGGGGCAGAGAGAGAGGGAGACACAGAATCCAAATCAGGCTCCAGACTCCAAGCAGTCAGCACTGAGCCCAATGTGGGGCTTGAACCCACGAACTGTGAGATCGTTATCTGAGCCGAAGTCGGACACTCAACTGACTGAGCCACCCAGAAGCCTCTGAGAACATTTTTAAAGAATTTTAGATTATTTCTCTCACTAGAGTGTTAGTTCCTTCAGGGTAGGGGCTGTGTCTTACTTGTCTGTTTGAATTAGGGCCAAAGAATGAATGATTGAGTGATTGAATGTATTAAAGTAAGGATATAATAACTACTTCAAGAGACATAAGCAGAGTACTTTGTGAGGGTTTACTAGAAGAAATAATCATTTCAAAGCTGGAGCTAAACCATTTAAAAAAGAGTTTTGGATGTTAATTTGTTTCTGGATGGTGAAGTTTATATTATGTAAATCTTATGTCAGTAACATTATTGAGGTTAAAGAAGTTGTTTACTTATGGTTGGTTTAATTTTAACAGTACATGTATTTTTTTTAAGTTTATTTATTTATTTTGAGAGAAACAGAGACAGTGCAAGTGGAAGAGGGGCAGAGAGAGAGAGGGAGAAGAAAGACTCCTAAGCAGGCTCCGCGCTGCAAACCCATGAATCGCAAGATCATGACCTGAGCCGAAACCAAGAGTCAGATGCTTAACCAACTGAGCCACCCAGGCTCCCCTTAACAGTACATGTATTCTTAACTAAACTTTTAAAAATTTGTAATGTCTTATTTTAAAGTAATGTATTTGACATATCTGTGAAGAATATCGTAATCTCTGTTTCCAAGCACTTGAGGAAAATCCTCCCTTAAATGAATTTAGGGAAGAAGGACTTGGTCATATTTTCTGGTATAATACGTGTTCTAGAAACTGTTGAATTCCTTGTAAATAGAGAAAGTAGTAGCATCTTATGCCTTTTACTAAATTAAGCAGATAATGTCTCTCTTATCTTACAGAAGAACGAGTTTGAGGGGTGAGTAGGGCAAGACAGGTGAGAAAAAGGAAAAAATATACTGTTTTTAAAATGTGTGGAATCAGGGGCGCCTGGGTGGCGCAGTCGGTTAAGCGTCCGACTTCAGCCAGGTCACGATCTCGCGGTCCGTGGGTTCGAGCCCCGCGTCAGGCTCTGGGCTGATGGCTCGGAGCCTGGAGCCTGTTTCCGATTCTGTGTCTCCCTCTCTCTCTGCCCCTCCCCCATTCGTGCTCTGTCTCTCTCTGTCCCAAAAATAAATAAAAAACGTTGAAAAAAAAATTTAAATGTGTGGAATCAAAAATCCAATAGCAGTAATATTGAAATAACTTTAATTCTAGAGAGAATTGTAAAATCAGGTATTAGAGTAGGTAACTTAAAAACTGCCATTTAGAAACTAAGGAATCTGATGACTTAAAATAAAAAAAATACCTAAAAAACTTTGATAACAGCATTAATTAATGGATGTTAGAGAACAGTGTTCCCTTGTCATTTTTGTATTTCAAATCTGATGGGTTCCTGTCTTCAGCTTCTTTCATTTTCCCCTGATTGAAAATAATGCTTTACGTATATGGAGTAAGAATGATTCTTATCCCCAGCTTTGCCAGAGAATATTTATCTCCTGCTTATGAGATGCAGTGGTCAAAAGTTAATACATTTCTGTAAGTGTAAAAATGTTTCTTATTGGCAAGGAAAGGTGTAACCAACAGAAGAGACTTGGTATTGATAACCAAGGCAGAGCTGCTTAGCAAGGGTAGCTAGGGAGAGAGATGGAATAAGCTGTGTATGGTGTTTGAACAATATGTGTACCTTAAACACACACATCACATATACACACACCCTGACAGCCCTCTCATATCATACATACAGCATGCAGGCTTTACAGATCAGTTTCTTTCATTTAGCAATATGCATTTAAGGTTCCTCTATGTCTTTCATGACATGTGTGTGTTTGTATATCTCACACATATTGTAGTAGTGCCCTTAATGAAAACACTGCCTCCAGCAAGAAAAAACTGCTTGTTTTTCCACATGACTGCGGAACAATTATAGCTTCTACTAGCAGCCCTTCTCCTGTTCCTGGGAAAATAGCTGGGTTGGCTGGCATTTGCATAATCGTCTTTAGGGCTATTGTGGGCGGGTTTGGGCTGCTGACACAGAGCTGCAGACTGGCCACCTGTCCAGAACAAATGAACTCGGCCTTTATGCAGCATTATTATGTGTTCCTCCACAGTGTTATTTCTAAGTAATGAATAATTTGATTAAAATATTATGAAACTATTTAGGAAATGTTTGTGTTGAACTAAAATCTCCCATTTTGGAGAAAGAGAAATTTCCTACTTCTTCCATTGGCACAACTATATATTTCTGTGCCCTCTCTGGCATAGTTTTTTAAACTGCTTTTGTGAAATTATCCTCATGAATATTAATTAGGGATGTGAGAATTTAAAAAGAAACTTCAAAATGATTTGTATTCATCCTTCTATAAATTATAAACTAAGTGTTGTCTAATTTTTTCCAGGAGTCCATTGCATCTATGCGGAATAGTTCTTTAAACATTTTGGTCTGCAAAGCAAGAAGAAATATCTAAGGTCTTGAAATACTGACTATTCTTCATTCATTCATTTTCCTTGATAATTAACCCCATATATGATGTTTTTGTCCTAATAGTGAACACATTGCTATGTCAACTAGTTTTATTAATCATCTATATTTAGCCTGTGATGGGAAAAATCTCAGTTTTTTAAAAATTACATGTGACATAATGTTGATATTTCTTGTGCACAATGACTCACTGAAGTGAATTTTCATGTTATAATTGTAATTGATGGACCCTGTAGTCCTACTAAACCAGAAAAGTCTCAATACCAAATAAGTGGTCAGTGAATTAGTAAACATTAAAAAAATTATTTGCCAGAGTTATTTGGGGGCAAAATCTACTGGTTGTGACAGTAACCACTTCTCTAAGTTCTAATTAAGTATTTATTGAATGGAAGATTGAATATTGTTAAGAAACATTGAGTACTTAGAGGATACACATCCGGTACTTTATATATGCTATTTCATTTGATTAATTCAACAATCTATCTTTTGAGATAGATGGTATTATTTTTTAATAGACTTTAATTTTTAGCAGTTTTAGATTCATAATAATTTTGAGCAAAATGTAGAGTTCCAACATCCCCTCTAGCCCCACACATGCACAGCTTCCCCCACTGTCAACACTCACCACCAGTGTAGTACATTTGTTACAGCTCACAAACCTACAGTAGACCCATCATTATCACCTGAGGTCCATAGTTTACATTAGTGTTAACTTTTGGTGTTGTATATTCTGTGGGGTTTTAATAAACATATAATGACATGTATCCAGTATTGTAGTATCATACAGAATAGTTTTATTGCCCTAAAAATCTTCTGTGCTCTACTTGTTTCTCCCCTCACCCCACCCCTGGAAACCCCTGGCCTTTTTACTGTCACCATAGTTTTGCCTTGTCTAGAATGTTGTATAGTTGGAATAAGACAGTATGTGGCTTTTCCCATTGGCCTCTTTCACATAGCAGTAATATGCATTCAAGTTTTCTCTGTGTCTTTTCATGGTTTGATAAGTCATTTCTTTTAGTGTTTGAATAAGATTCCATTGTCTGAATGTGTTGCAGTTTATCCATTCACCTACTAAAGTATTACTTTTATTTTATAGGTGATGAGACTGAAGTTGAGATCAATTAATTTGCCTAAATCCACATATATGTAATATATGTCACGTCTAAGACCAAAGCCCATGACCTAAATCAGTGATATCTAGAGGGGGTTGTTCATGCTATTGGGGGTATATACAGGATGATTATATTTACATTGAAGGGTTTTTATCAGCGCTCTCACTGTTGGCCTTTGTGTGTTGCAGTAGCAGTTTTCATCTGATTAAATGGATTTACAGATGGTATTTTCTAATTTAAATTAAGCTATCTCACAAACTGGACAAGTAACTGTAAAATGTTACTGGGAAAAATATGAAAACTCATTGAGGATAATTTTAATAACACAAGCATAAGCAAACATCAAGAAAAGACCAGAGATGACATTTCTCTTAAAGGTGTTCATCAACTTAATTATAAGGTGAAAACTATGATAGCTCAAACACACCTGAAGAAAGTAGGCCAAAAATAATTTGTAATTACATAGAATACCATTTAATAATGGGTTTATTACCACTTTCTTTTTTTAATAGACAAAATTTATTCAAAAATAAAGTATTATAAGAGTAATTTCATGAAATCCACATTTGTAATAATACAAGATTCAGTTGCTTAACATTTCAAAATTCCAAATGTAGGTGATCATATATTGTTTTCCAGTCAGCATTCCTTTTTTTTAAGTTAAATTTTAGTTAACATACAGTATAATATTGGTTTCAGTGATTCACCACTTACATACAACACCCAGCGCTCATCACAAGTGCCCTCCTTAGTACCCATCATCCAATCCATCTAGCCCATCTCTCACCCACCTCCCTCTATCAACCCATAATTTGTTCTCTATCATTAAGAGTCTGTTGTGTTTTATTTCCCTCTCTTCTCTTCTCCCCCTTCCCATGTGTTTATCTGTTTTGTTTCTTAAAGTTCACACATGAATGAAATCATAAGGTATCTGTCTTTCTCTGATTGACTTATTATTTTGCTTAGCATAATACAGTCTAACTCCATTCATATCATGAATGATGGCAAGATTTTGTTCTTTTTGATGGCTGAGTAATATTCCAGTGTGTGTGTGTGTGTGTGTGTGTGTGTGTGTGTGTGTGTGTGTGTGTGTATGTGTGTGTGTGTGTACGTACACCACATCTTCTTTATCCATTCATCAGTTTATGGACATTTGGGCTCTCTTCATAGTTTGGCTACTGTTGATAGTGCTGCTATAAACATTGAGGTGTATGGGGGCGCCTGGGTGGCGCAGTCGGTTAAGCGTCCGACTTCAGCCAGGTCACGATCTCGCGGTCCGTGAGTTCGAGCCCCGCGTCGGGCTCTGGGCTGACAGCTGGGAGCCTGGAGCCTGTTTCCGATTCTGTGTCTCCCTCTCTCTCTGCCCCTCCCCCGTTCATGCTCTGTCTCTCTCTGTCCCAAAAATGAATAAACGTTGAAAAAAAATTAAAAAAAAATAAAATAAAATAAACATTGAGGTGTATGTACACCTTCAAATATGTATTTTTGTATACTTTAGGTAAATACCTAATAGTCCAATTGCTGGGTCTTAGTGTAGTTCTATTTTTTAGTTTCTTGAGGAACCTCCATACTGTTCTCCAGAGTGGCTGCTCCATTTTGCATTCCCACCAACAGTGCAAGAGGATTCCCCTTTCTCCACATCCTTGCCAACACCTGTTGTTTCTTGTATTGTTAATTTTAGCCATTCTGGCAGGTGTGAGTTGGTGTCTCATTGTGGTTTTGATTTGTATTTCCCTGATGATGAGCGATGTTGAGTATCTTTTCATGTGTCTCTTAGCCATCTGGATGTCTTCTTTGGAAAAGTGTCTATTCTTGTCTTCTGCCCATTTCTTAAATGGGTTATTTATTTTTTGGGTGTTGAGTTTGATAAATTATTTATAGTTTTGGATACTAACCCTTTATCATCAGATACATCATTTGCAGATATCTTCTGTAGGCTGCCTTATAGTTTTGCTGATTGTTTCCTTTGTTGTGCAGAAGCTTTGTATCTTGATGAAGTCCCAATATGTCACATTTGCTTTTGTTTCCCTTGCCTTCAGCAACATGTCGGGTAAGAAGTTTCTCTGGCTACCACTTTCATAATGAGGAACTTTACCCTAAACTTGTAACTGTCTTGAAATAATAGTCATATATATATACATACATACATCTATGAATACCTATACATATGTATATATATTCATATGTATACGTACATATGTATATTCATATTCATATATACATGTGTATGTGTGTGTATATATATTAACCTATAAAACTGGAAAGACATTGGTAAAATTAACTATTGCACATTTATCTCATTCCCTTTAAAGTTATGCTTTTGTTATGCTTTATAATTTGTATAATACACAAAGTATCTTCAGTATGATTTATAATTAAATATACATATTTTAGGTGCATGTCCTCAATATTTTTTTACATGGATTGTGCATTCAAAAATTGGGGGTCCCTATTCTAAATTGTATTGGTACATTTTCAGAGGTCTCATGTTAATTAAAAAAGTGAACTATTTCAATTTTGTACCCTTCCTCCTTTTAAATTTGTCTGAATACTCGTTATCTTCTCTTCCTTGTTTTGAAAGAGTATTCGTCTTTTTAACCAACCTTTCATCTGTGTAATCCTAACCCTAAATCTTTCCATAACTGTTGACCTTGTTTTTATAAGTCTTACCCATTTTTTCCTGGTTTTCCATCCCTTTTTTTCACCACAGTCTTATTTCAGCCTGTAAGTTTTCTTCCATTTTTATTTTCTAATTTTTTTAGGTTTATTTATTTTTGAGAAAGAGAGAGTACAAGTGGGAGAGGGGTAGAGAGCGGGGTGGGGAGAGAATCCCAAGCAAGCTCTGTGCTGTTAGCATAGAGCCCAAGGAGGGGCTCAGTTTCACAAGCCATGAGATCATGACCTGAGCTGAAGTTGGAGGCTCAATTGACTGAGCCAGCCAGGTGCCCTTATTCCTTTTTTAAACTAACACAAAAACCCTTCCTTTAACATACCTCTTATCAAACTTCTGCATTCATTTTATGTATTTTTTCCATTTGAAGATTTAGACCCATTGACTTTTTGAGAGCTGAGACCATATGAGAATCATCTCTGTTCTTTCCAGTGTCCAATATAGTATAGCATTGGGTGAATCATTTCTAAATAAATATTTATTGAATGATGAACATTTATCTTATGGATATAGCACAGTATTTGGCACAAAGGCATAGCTCTTCCTCTGTAGAAAGTTAGGCTATGTTAGGAAAGTAAGACCTGTTCCCAAGGGACCTGGAGATCAAGTCCAAGTTAAACGAATTGCTTCCTCCCAGTGAGCTAGTTTTCTTTTTTTTAATCTTACTTGAAAATGACATTTTATCATGAAAAGAGTGACATTGTGCATTGTTAAAAAACAAAATATTAATTTCTTCATCTACTATCACAGTTTCTAAAACAGAAAAATGGCTTCATTTTGAAAGTGATTTGTTCAGCTGGATGGGAAAAAGAAGTTAGAATAATAATTGAATATTTGGTCTTATTTAGTATACTAAGCTAAATTCATTGAGCCAGTCTTGAACTAGACTGAGGAAAATACAGGGTTTATAGTAGAGGGATATTAAAACTTGAAAGTGGTTGTAGATAAAAATACGCAGAGTTTCTGGAATTACTGTGGCGACTTAGGTGATCTTGGAAAGAAGGAGATATGTTTGGGATATGCTAAGTTAATACTATTTGATATAAGGTTGTAAACGCTAGGCTAGGATCCTTAGAGAAGCCAAGTGGGGGTAAAAAAAGTTCTGGAAAAAGAATACTGAAGTGAGAGTCATGCTATTATTTATATTGGATTATTGGCCCTATTACTTAGAGATCTTGAGTAAGTTCCCAGTTTTTTTCATCTGAATTCAACTAGATAAACCTAAGTTACACTTTGGAATCAGTTACCAAAATTTCTTGGTGAAAGATGGTATTGTATTTAATATTTCGGCTAGAAAACTATTTTTACATCTACCAGAAGGCTTGTATGTGGAAGGAAAAAGCTCAACTTGATAAATCTTTTTGTTAGAATAATCCCTATTTTTGGCATGGCTGTTTCATATAAAAATAACAAAATTTTCTACTCTTCAATGTAGAATTGGTCAGGGATTTGGATACAAAAGGATGTACTCTGAATATCCTAGAGAACTGCCCTCAGATTTTCCTAAAGTCATCTGCTGTGTCTGAGGGCAGGCACTGTGTATATCAAGTTTGTTAACTTTTGTAGAGTTACAAGGAAATTAGGCCTTCTCTGTTCATAACCTGAAATCTAATTGACAAAAGTAAGCTAGGCATACATAAAAAGCTACAAAATATGTATTATTACCAGGACTTCATCTTATTTGTATGATTAACTACCACATGTATGACAATCAGTAAGGGCCCTAAATTTGTAGAAAGACAGGAGAAATGAGCTTGGAGTATCTAGAGAAAGTAGGAATATTGAGTGGATACAGAGGATACATTCTTTATCAGTGAAAGACAGGGATCCAACATGTAGAGGTAAAAGATAATTGTGAATGAACACAATATGCCTGAAGGAAGACTTCTTGTGTGGCAGTAATCATGAATACCATGTATCAGGTACTTACTATATGTTAGGCATTGGTCTAATCATTAGGTTTGTGTTCCATTATTATGTCCATTTTGCAGTGGAGAAAAGTAAGGTTCATAGTGGTTAATGAAATTACTTTAAGTGTCATAACTTGTAAGTGGTAGATTGGGGCTTTGAACTTAGATTTGACTCCTAAGACCATGTGTAACATTGTGTAATATTGTACTAGAATAATGACCACGAAGCCCGCTTGCTTGTTTTGGCTTTTTAAGTTTCCTATGATTTCTTCTGTTGTTTCTTTACTTGAACATGTTTCAAAATTATTATCTTGGCTCTAATACTTTAGTGCTTTCGATTGTGTTTTTCTACCTTCTTAAACCTGCCCAATATTCAGCTCTACTAAGAAGCCTGGAAATAAGAAGTCCTCTGTTTTGATCCAATTTCTGCTACTGGCTTCCTTTATGTCCTGGCCAAGCTGATCTATTTTGAGTCTTTAGTTTCTTCACCTAAAAGTAAAAAGTAAATATTTTACTGTTTTCATTTTAACAACATTAATAAGATCAGTGAACATTTGAACAGTGTTCAGTATATAGAATAACATCTGGCATATACATAGTAAATACTCAGTAAGTATTTGCTGAATGAATGTAGGCATTGAGCACTTAATGTATGCTGGCATCGGGTCCCGTGCTTTATAAGCACTGACTCATTTAATTATATCAATATCACTTTGAAGTAGGTACTCTTTGTACGTTTATTTTTGAGATAAGGAAATACAAAACAAAGGCAAGTTAAGTAACTTGCCAAGGTCCACGAGTTAAACCCAAGCTTGTATGTCTATGCTCTTAACCAGTATACTGATTCTCAATACTGGTTGTGTATCACTGGTTGTGAAGTTTGTTATGTTAAATCATCAATATCTTAGCCCCACCTCTAATTCTACAGGCACATTTATTCTATAGTACCTTAGCTGCTCTGTGGAGTGACTGAGTGCTTGACTGACTGTCGCTTTTCTTTGTCATATGTCCATTTTTTTTTAACTGGGGAGAGAAACAGTTCTGTATGAAAAATTTACTTCCATAGCTCAAAGCTGTGTAATACACGGACTAATTTTCAGTTTCCTCAGTGAAATGATGATGAGCCAGTGTTAGGTATTAAAGGAAAATACTAATTACATAGTAGCTGAATTTTTTATTTTGGCCTATAGGATCTGAAAAAAAAAATCCAGAGAAATCCATATACCAAATACCAAAAATGTCAATCCAGTGTTTTAAAATATATATAGTCTTTTTGTTTTTGTTGTTAGTATAATCACCACACAGTGTTACATTGATTTCAGGTACACAACATAGTGATTCAGCAGTTCTGTGCATTATTCTATGCTCACCACAAGTATGGTTACCATCTCTTACTTTAACAATGCTATTACAATACCATTAACTATATTTCCTATGCTATACCTTTAATTCCTATGTCTTAATTCATCTCATAACTGGAAGTTTGTATCCCCCCACTCCCTGTCACCCATTTTGCCCATCCCTCAACCCACATCCTCTCTGGGAATCATCAGTTCTCTGTATTTATAGGCCTGATTCTTTTTGTTTATTTATTCATTTGTTTTGTTTTTTAGATTCCACATATAAATTAAATCATATGGTATTTGTCTTTCTCTGTCTGACTTAGTTCACTTAGTAGAATACCTTCTAGGTAATCCATGTTGTTGCAAATGGCAAAAAAAAAAAAAAAAAAAAGTCTCATCCTTTTTATGGGTGCATAATAATCCACTTTGTATATATACACCACATCTTTGTTCATCTATTGATGGACACTTAGGTTGCTTCTGTATCTTGGTTATTATAAGTAATACTGCAGTAAACATAGGGGCACATATATCTTTTCAAGTTAGTGTTTTTGTTCTCTTTGGGTAAGTACTCAGTGGTGGAATTATTAGATCGTATGGTATTTCTATTTTTAATTTTTTGAGGAACTTCCACACTTTTCTGCAGTGGCTATACCAATTTACATTCTTACCAACAGTGCACGAGTGCAGTTCTTTTTTTTTTTTTTTTTTTTTTTTAACTACATCCTTGCCAACCCTTGTTATTTCTTATCTGTTCAGCCATTCTGACAAATATAAGGTGATATCTCATTGTGGTTTTGATTTGCATTTTCTGGATGATTAGGAATGTTGAGCATCTTTGTATGTGTCTATTGACTGTATGTCTTCTTTAGAAAAATGTCTATTCAAGTGGAGTGACCTATTTAACTTACTTTAATAATTCTGGTGGCACTTTGTACCCAGAGGTGATTTTGTTATGTTATTGACTTACAGATTGACTGTCTTTGTTGTTTTGATTTTTAGTTCTTCTATAATTTATTCTCTTTTGCCATTTAAGAGTTCTGTGTCACAATTTACCTGATACTTAATAAGAGAAATACTGTATATAGAGTTTTTGAGTACTGCCTTTGCCATGCATTAGTTGTGTGTATCCTTAGTCACCAAACTAACAAGATTTCCCTCTTCCAATTTAAATATGATGATGAACAATGCTCATGATACAGAATCATTCAATAATGTTAGTTATTTCAAGAAATTTTATTTATCACATAACCATTACACATAGAAATATTGGAAATATAAGAGACCATTTAAATATTATTAGCAAATCATGTGGCCATTTTATATTTATATTTTATTTTAGCTAACATTACAGTGTTATATTGATTTCAGGAGTAGAATTTTGTGATTCATCACTTACATGTAATACCCAGTGCTCATCACAAGTGCCTTCCTTAACACCCATCACCCATTTAGCCCATCCCCCAGCACACTTCCCCTTCAGCAACCTTTGGTTGTTCTCTATAGTTAAGAGTTAAGAGTCTCTCTTATGGTTTGTCTCCCTCACTCTTTTTTTTTCTTTCCCCTGTGTTCATCTGTTTTGTTTCTTAAATTCCACATATGAGTGAAATCATATGATATTTGTCTTTTTCTGACTTTTTCACTTAGCATGATACACTCTAACTCTATCCACATCATTGAAAATGGCAAGATTTTGTTCTTTTTTATTCCATTATGTGTGTATGTATGTATGTGTGTGTGTATATATATATATATATACACACCACATCTTCTTTATCCATTCATCAATCGGTGGACATTTGGACTCTTTAGATAATTTGGCTATTGTTGATAATGCTGCTATAAACACTGGGTGCACGTGTACATGGCTTTTTTTTAGACTTGCTTTTTTTTGGGGTGGTGGCTGGCTCAGCCAGTGGAGCGTGTGACTCTTGATCTCAGAGTTGTGAGTTTGAGCCCCATATTGGTTGTAGAGGTTACTTAAAAATAAAATCTTAAAAAAAAAAGTTGCTTTTTTCCTTCTAAAGTTTAATTTGAGCAATGTAGGGTATGTAGTATCAAAAGGGTTGACACTTTGATTGACTTTTTCTTTACTGAGTGGTTAAATTTGCTGAGGACTGGAATATTATGCTTTATTGATGTGATTCCTTACTTGAGATATTTTCAGGAGAGTGAGAACTTTGATCTTTATTTTATTAATACAAACTCAGCCTCTTGTACCTGATTTTAACATTGGTAACAGTTTCTGGTGAGTAATCATTTATGTTGTAGTTTTAGACAGTTGGAAATTGCTTCTGTGGGAAAGACTAATATATGCATCTTTGCATGCTACCAAAGTTGAATTAGACCAACTTATTGATAGTTTTCTAGCTTCATGTTTTGAAATAGTTACAAGCACTTGTCTTAAAAGCCTTTTTAAAAAATCAGCTTTAACATATCTGTAAATGTAATTAAAGAAATCTTTAGATGGAAAACAACTCTTTTTAAAACAGGCCACATATTTGCTAATAATATTAAAACTGTCTCTTAAATATTTTTCTAATGTTTATTTATTTTTGAGAAAGAGAGAGACACAGAGCACGAGTGGAGGAAGGGCAGAGAGAGAGGGAGACACAGAATCTGAAACAGGCTCCAGGCTCCAAGCTGTCAGCACAGAGCTCAATGGGGGCTCGAACTCACGAACCATGAGATCATGATCTGAGCCGAAGTCGGACGTTCAACCGACTGAGCCACCCAGGTGCCCCAAATTTCCATTATTTCTATATGTAATGGTCACATGACAAATTTTTTAAACAGTAACATTGTTTGGTCCATAATTTTAGAATTCTTTCCACTAAAACCTGCCTCATATCCATCTCTCAAGGCTTTACCTCCTTGCTGTGTCATCTTTGAACACAATGTTTTAAATCTGATCGTGTCACTTCTGCTTAAAATGGTGGCTTCCCATTACCTATAGGACAGACTTAAAACTCCTTGTGGGATTTGGCTCTTGCTCACCACTTCTCCAGCCTCACCTAAAAGCCATTTTGTGTAGGGCTCCGGAGACATATAATCCTTCTCTTTTGCTTTTTCTGTTTGGTGTAAAAACTTACTTGTTTGGCTATATTTATTATGTATGCTAAATTGAGTTCAGTAAATTCTGTTTACAATTCTTTTTTCATTGACAGTAATTTGTATTGAATCTGTTCTTAGAGGACAGGACAAGACTTTTTCTTATACCTACTCTTAGAATATGTTCTAGTACTTCTCAAAAGTGCAAATTTTCCAACAACTATCTTGTCTTTTGCCAAGATGTTCACTGTGATCACTCTGTCTCTGTTACACACACACACACACACACACACACACACACACGCACACAGCTGTCATTTTGGTAGCTTGATTTTAGTACTTACTAGTGCCATGGGTGTGTGTGTGTGCATGTGTATGCACATGCACACGTGTGTGTGTTATATTATGTGTTGCTATCCTTGATTGGAGGAGGCGACTATGTTGTAAGAGACTTTAGTGCATGCCATCTGTAAAATTATATGAAAGACTGAACTGATGCTTTATAGAAAGAAAATCTCAGACTCTCTCCTTAGTTTGTTTGCAATGTTATTAGATTTAAAAATTTACAATTATTTTTAATTGTGTTAAAATACACATAACAGAAAACTTACCATCTCAACCATTTTTATTTTATTTATTTAAAGATTTTTTTTTAATGTTTTTTATTTATTTTGAGAGGGAGAGTGTAGGAGGGGCAGGGAGAGGGAGAGAGAGAATCCCAAGCGGGCTCTGTACTGTCAGCGCAGACCCAATGCAGAGCTCAGTCTCATAAACCATGAGATCATGACCTGAGCAGAAATCAAGAGTCAGATGCTTTACTGACTGAGCCACCCAGGCGCCCCTATTTTGTATTTATTGAAATTCAATTTAGTTAACATATAGTATAGTATTGTTTTCAGGAGTAGAATTTAGTGGTTCATCACTTACGTGTAGTAACAAGTGCCCTCCTTAATGCCCATCACCCATTTAGCCCATTCCCTGATGCAACCCTTAGTTTGTTCTCTGTATTTAAGAGTCTCTTGTTTGTCTCCCTCTGTTTTTATCTTCTCTTCCCTTCCCTTCCCCTATGATCATCTGTCTTGTTTCTTAAATTCCACATATGAGTGAAATCATATATTTGTCTTTCTCTGACTGCCTTATTTCACTTAGCATAATACACTCTAGTTCTATCCATGTTGTTGCAAATGGCAAGATTTCATTCTTTTTGATTGCCGAGTAATATTCCATTGTATATACATACCACATTTTCTTTATTCATTAGTCAATGGACTTTTGGGCTCTTTCCATAATTTGGCTGTGGTTGATAGCACTGCTATAAATGTTGAGATGCATGTGCCCCTTCAAATCAGCATTTTTGTATCCTTTGGATAAATACCTAGTAGTGCAGTTGCTGGGTCATAGGGTAGTTCTATGTTTAATTTTTTGAGGAACCTCCGTACTGTTTTCCATAGTGGTTGCACCAGTTTTGAAATGTACCATTCAGTAGTGTTAAGTGTACTTACATTCTTGTACAGTCAATCTCCAGAAGTTTTTTATCTTGTGAATTTGGTATTAATTGAAACAAGTACCCATTCTCCTCTCCTCACAGCTCCTGGAAACCACCATTATACTTTCCTTCTGTATGAATTTGGTCTCATACAAGTGGAATCATACAGTATTTGTCATTTGGTGACTGGCTTATTTTACTTACCATGATGTCCTAAAGATTCATTCATGTAGTAGCATGTGAGAGAGTTTCCTTCCTTTTTAAGACTCAAGAATATTCCATTGTATCAATTTACCATCTTTTGTTTGCCCATTGATGGACATTTGGGTTGCTTGCATCTTTTAGCTATTGTAAATAGTGCTGCTATGAATATGGGTGTATAAATATCTTTTTGAGCTCCTGCCTTGAATTCTTTTGGGTATATATACCCAGAATTGGAATTGCCACATTGTGTGGTAATTCTATGTTTAATTTCTTAAGGAACCTCCATATTGTTTTCCATAGTGGCTGTACCATTTTGCATTCCCACCAATGGTTCATGAGGGTTCTAATTTCTTTACATCCTCACCAACACTTGTTATTTTCTTATTTTTTTTATAATAGCCATTCTAGTGGGTAACTTTATTTTTTTTGTTTTTTTTTCAATATATGAAGTTTATTGTCAAATTGGTTTCCATAGAACACCCAGCGCTCATCCCAAAAGGTGCACTCCTCAATACTCATCACCCACCCTCCCCTCCCTCCCACCCCCCATCAACCCTCAGTTTGTTCTCAGTTTTTAAGAGTCTCTTATGCTTTGTCTAGTGGGTAACTTTAAAATTTTAACGTATGATCAACAGTAAGCAATAAATTCTTAAGTATATATACTCAATCTTGACTACGATTTATTCCCCTTTCCCATATCTGATTAATTCTCAGGTTGTCACTTTTGTTTTGGAGCACCTATTGCTAATTAGTTCTTTTCTTTCCCCTGCTGAGACCAAATATCATAGCTTCCTACTTGGATCACCCTGCTTCTGCATTCTCTTTATAATAAATCTTCCACAGCAGCCTCATGGTCATCATTCTGAAGTAAAGATCTATTTATGGCTCTCTCCTTTAAATGTCAATGGATTATTTAATATTTATTGAATGCTTTTTCAAAGTAGCTTTACCTAAGTTTACATGTCCTATAAGGTATGAATTTACTTCCATTTGAAAGATAAGGCAGATAACTGTTAGGGAAGAGATAACAGCTTGTTTAGCATTGACTACTAGAAAGTAAATGGAATCAGGATTTAAACATAGTGTTATCTGACTCCCCTATCCTTCCTTCTTTTATGCCTGACATATTTGTTCATGCATATCCTTTCCCCTCTATTTGGTCACTGGAAAAATTCTTTATATTTTTTCCTTCAAGGCCCAGCTCAAATGATGACTTTTGCTGTGACACTTACCCTGGCTCTCCTTGTCTTTTCTCTCAAGTCTGTTCAGCGATGTTTGCTGATACCTCATAGCACTTTGTATGTAACTGTAATAAGCCTTTTTCTTTTTTTCTTACTTTTATTTTTAATGTTTGTGCATTTATTTTTGAGAGAAAGAATGTGAGTGGGAGAAGGGCAGAGAGAGATGGAGACAGAATCCCCAGCAGGCCCTAGGCTCCAAGCTGTCAGCACAGTGCTGGATGTGGAGCTTGAACCCACAAACCGTGAGATCGTGACCTGAGATGAAGTCAGAGGCTTAACAACTGAGCCACCTAGGCACCCCAAGCCCTTTTCTTGATAAAGCACCGTTCAAAATAATATAACATGTTACTTTGTAACAAAAATTTATTGTATTGAATTTACGAAAATTGTTTACTGATATTATTAGAAGCATTAGGAATAAGAAATTATGTAGAATGGCATGTCATTGCACATTATCCGTATTTTAAGGGAATACTGTGGTGACTGAAGCATTCAAAATAGCTAAATTACAAAACAGTGATCTGTATAAAAATTTCTTACTTTATGAAGAATTTAGTTGAGGGGCGCCTGGGTGGCTCGGTTAGTTAACTGTCCGACTTCAGCTCAGGTCACGATCTTGCAGTCAGTGAGTTCGAGTCCCGCATCGGGCTCTGTGCTGACAGCTCAGAGCCTGGAGCCTGCTTCAGATTCTGTGTCTCCCTCTCTCTCTGCTCCTCCCTCACTCACACTCTGTCTCTATGTCTCAAAGATGAATAAATGTTAAAAAAAAAAATTAAAAAAAAAAAGAATTTAGTTGAGTTCTTTATTCACAAAATTTAGGTTATATGTAATTTTTCACAGTCAGTTCACTGCATTAGAGTGAAACACACCTATACATAATTTCATACTTAATCCGCTATCAGAACTAACCTTCAAGGCTTAGATTGTTTTCACTAATCTGATTCCTAAAGCCTAAAAACCTTACTTAACCTTAGTTAATGAGAATTCAATGTTAAAAATAATAGATGTTAAATTAAGAACTTCTCTGTGAAAGACACTGTTAAGAAAAGGAAAAGACAAGCCAGGGACTGGGAGAAAATATTTACAAAACATGTATCTGATAAAGGACTGGAATCCAGATTATACAAAGAAATCTTAAAACTCAATAATAAGTAAACAAATGACTCAATTAAAATGTAGGCCAAAACCTACACAAACACCTCAGCAAGGAGGATATGTAGATGGCAGATAATCATATGAAAGATGCTTAGCATCATGTATCATTAGAGATAGCACTACACACACTTGTTTGAATGGCTAAAATCCAAACACTGACAGCATCAAATGTCTACTAGGATGTGGAGCAATGGGAACTTTTCAAAATTCATGCTAGTGGAAATGCAGAATGGTACAACCACTTCTGGAAGTTAAACACAGTCTTATCATATAATCAAGCAATTGGACACTTTGGTAATTGACCAAATGTGTTCACAACAAGCTCACACAAAAACTTGTACGTGAATGTCAATAGCAACATTACCCAAACTGGGAAGCAATCAAGGTGTCCTTCAATAGGTGAGTGGACTAGGAAACAGTGGAATATCCAGACAATAGAATATTATTCAGTGACAAAAGGAATTGAATTAAGCCACTAAAAGACATGGAGGAACCTTAAATGCATTTTGTCAGGTGAACAAAGCCAACCTGAAAAGGCTACCGTACTGTATGATTCCAAATATATGATATTGTGAAAAGTTAAAACTGTGGAGACAGTAAAATGATTAGTGTTTGCCAGGGATGGAGAGGGAGGGAGATGAAGGGAGGATGAACAGGTAGAACACAGTGGAGCTTTAGGGTTTATTAGGAGAATGCAGTGGTGGATACATGACATTGTACATTTGGGAAAACCTATAGAACTGTACAACACAAATAGTGAATCCTAATGTAAACTATGGCTTGTAATTAATAATAATGTGTCAGTGTTGTTTCATCACTGTAACAAATATATCACACAAATGCAAAATGTTAATAGGAGGGAATCTGTGTAGTCAGTGGATATATGGGAACCCTGTATTTTTTGCTCAATTTCTCTGTAAACCTGAAATTGCTCTAAAAATAAACCATTAATTTAAAAATATATGTGTATAATTGTTCACTAAAATGAGTAATGAATGATTCAGTTCAGCAGTTATTTACTGAGCAAAGACTGAACTATGTTAGATTTTTATAGCCCTGTTCTTTAAAGAACCTATAAACAGCCCTTAGCCAAAATATACAGTGATTTGGGATAGTCTTTGGTTGTAGCAGAATGAATTGAGTGGTCAAAAAGTGTTTTAAACTTTGAAAGAAGACCTGCATTTGAACCCAGGCTTACCTAGCTGGGTGATCTTATAAAAATTACTTAGCCTTTTAAAATTTCTGTTGTGTCTGCTGCATAAGGCTATAGTTTTAAATGTTAGTTAATAAATGTGAAACACCTAGTACATAGTAAATAGTAGTAGTTCTCATGACTAGTTCTATGTTTTCTATCTAACAAGGGAAATGAAGAATGGGTCTTACTGGCCTTTATGTTCAATCACATTTTGGCCATTTTTTTCTAGACTTCCCCCCTCTAATTTGAGATCACTAAGGGTCAAGCACTTGAAATTATTATTTGCTTGCTGATTTGATACATTCCAGTTTCTTCTCTAAAGGAGAAACTGCTTGTATGGCTGTCTTTGAGATCAAGCAGGCAGTTCAGTCATGCTTAATAGAACACTTTTCTTACTGTTCAAAAACAATAGCAACTAGCTTGTTTTCCCCCCTTAGTGAGAACCTTCATGTCTGAGAGTCTTACAAAGAGGTATCTGCTAATCTAAGCCTTGAAATATAAATATTTAATAAAAAATTGAAAAAACTTTAAACAATGTTTAGTGACTCTAATATTCTTAATAAGCCATGGGGCGCCTGGGAGGCTCAGTCGGTTAAGCGTCCAACTTTGGCTCAGGTCATGATCTCACAGTTCGTGAGTTCAAGCCCTGCATCGGGCTTTGTGCTGACAGCTCAGAGCCTAGAGCCTGCTTCATATTCTGTGTCTCCCTCTCTCTCTGCCTCTCCTCCACTCGCACTCTGCC
The DNA here is from genome assembly GCF_022079265.1 of Lynx rufus. NCBI lineage: Eukaryota > Metazoa > Chordata > Mammalia > Carnivora > Felidae > Lynx > Lynx rufus. The sequence continues at coordinate 59,040,579 of NW_025814897.1, forward strand.
TCTCTATCTCAAAAATAAATAAAAATGTTAAAAAAATATATTCTTAGTAAGCCAAAATTCTGTGTACATTTTGCTCTAAAAATCTGTAAGCCATAATTTATGTTTTCCAATTGATAATGTTTTAAATAGTGTAAAATAAATTCCCTCAAGTTTGGTTTTTACCAACAAATAATATTAATCTTTATTTGAAGATGACTATATACACAGTGAAAAATACTGCTTTTCTTACGAATAGCTTACCAATTTTCTTACCAATAGCTTCCAGCAATTTGGAAAGAAAAATTTACAAAATATGGGGGAAAAAACATTCATAAAAGTGTAGCCATCATTTCTTAGTTAAGCAATCTACTGAAAATGTAAAATGAAGTAAAAACTATTGAAATATTAGAGGTAAGCTGAGTAAGTGCCTTTTAGTCAGTAGGATTTTCCCTTGATTAAAGCTTACATATAAAATTGCTTTGGAAACAAATGGAGAAACTCTATAGGAGAAGACAAGACTATCTGGAGGGAGAAAATGGTTGATTGTGAAAACGATTAAGTAACTGGCATTTAATATTTCATATTGGATGAATTTGGGCTTATGCCCCTTAAAGGAAGATACCTTTTGTTAAGCAGACTTCCAAGTTATCTGCCCATATTGGCAATACCATTTATGAACTGCACATTTAGTATGTCATCTCTGTTTAAGTGCAACAGGATTTATGCATGTTTTTTTTTATGAAATTGTCATAATAGCAACATTAAGTGGAGAACTAAGCGTATTTCAGGCAGATGATTTTTATGTCTCTTAGGTGTATTGAAGGCAGCATTTTGAGTTTTGTGTAAGCACAGTAAGTTAACATAAGATGATAAATCCCAGTTATTATTAGAACTACAACTTTCCAGGGAAACATCTTTTTAAATGTGTTTTATGACTCTATTTAAGCATGATGATAGTACAAAAAAGACATTGGAGATCTTTCTTAAAGAATAACTTCATGGAAAACTACTTTGAGAGTAGGTATCTCCTAGGCACTACAGAAGAATTCACTATGTAAGTGTAGGTGTAAGCTTCAAAGTACAAGTTGGATGCTTACAAGTAAAAATTTACTCCACCAATCCATGTCCCACATTTTCCCACCTATTTTTTACATCATCATTTTTTTTAACCTAAATTATACCAAGCCCTGTTATGTCCTTCTTTCTTTCTCATTTGATCAAATTCCTATTTCCTCTTTCAGATCCAGTTCCAAAGTACTTAAATCTGCATAGATTTTCCTGTCATCTCTCACTTTAGGAGACATCATGGCTCCTTGCCTTTTTTTATACTTCTGCTAAACCTACCACTGTTTGTATTATAATTCCAACAACATTTTCTGTAATTAAAGAGACTACCTATGTGTTCATCACTGAGGAAGATAGATACATTATTCATTCAGTTGTATAAGGCCAAAATCCAAAGGTTCATCTAATTATTGTCTTTGTTGTTTTCCATTCTGGACCATTACCATTTCTGTCAGTTTTCTCTGCTAAATATCTTTGTAATTAATCTGGCTCTGTCTTTAGTGCCTCTACCACAGTTCATAATATCATCATCTTTGATGAAGTTTTGGGGTGGTGGTGGGGTTCATGGTGTCCAGAGCCAATGGCCAAGAAAGAATTCTTGAAGACATGAAAGGTGATTTTATTAAAGCATGGGGACAGGACCCATGGGCAGGAAATGCTGCACTGGGGTTATGGCTGGTAACTCATTATATTCCCTGAGGTTGGGAGCAGGTCAGGGATAGGGTAAGTCTCTAAGGTATTTTGGGAGCAAGGTTTCCAGGACCCTGAGGGGCTAGCTGTAGCTAGGGAAACACCATTTGTCACCATTTAATAAAACCTCAGTCATGAGACCCTTCAGATGCATATCAGGGGGCTATAAACTTGGAACATGATTGCCAGCATATATCCTGGAGCAGTTGAGACAAAGGAAGTAGACTTACAGGATCCTTGAGGTTGGGACAATGTTAAGCCAAGGTTCTCTTTTGCCCCTAGCAAAGTGTCCTCATCCAGGCAGCTGAACTCCTAGAGGGGGAGGTCATTCTACAGGTTTTAAGGACTTGTCAATGGACTGTAGGCAGGAAGGGGATTTAATTTTCATTTGCCTTAGTTTCCCATATTACCATGGCAAGCACTTAAACCCCTTTCCTTCGTTCTTGGGTAGCCAGGAGTATCCGAGGAATATCACACATATTCACACATATTCCACTTTGGGGTTGGAGGGCTGGGTGCCAGCCTGTATTTTGCCCTCAGCTTGCCCCATGCTCCCCCATCATCTTTACTAGAATACTGTAGTTGTCTGTGTTACATTGGATCTAAAGAGTCTCTTGTTGGATTGTGTTTTTATTCTGTTCTGCTAGTTTCTGTCTTTTGATTGGAGAGTTTAATCCATTTACATTTTAAATAATTACTGATGAGTAAGTACTTACTTTTGTGGTTACATTTAACCCTTTAAAGTTACAACATTCTTGGTGCACCTGGGTGGCTCAGTTAAACTGCCACCTTGATCTCAGCTCAGGTCATGAGCTCATGGTTCATGAGATCAAGCCCCACGTCGGTCTCCACATTTGACAGCAGGGAGCCTGTTTGGGATTCTCTATCTCCCTCTCTGTTCCTCCACCCTATATGTGCGCTCTCTCTCTCTCAAAATAAATAAACTTTATTATCTTCTTCTTTCTTTCTTTTTTTTTTTTTTTTTTTTTTTAGCTATTCTTATAGCTATGTAGTGGTATCATGTTTTTTTTTTTTTAATTTTTTTTTACATCTACTTATTATTGAGAGACCAAGAGAGACAGAGCATGAGCAGGGGAGGGGCAGAAAGAGGAGGAGACACAGAATCTAAAGCAGGCTCCAAGATGTCAGCACAGAGCCCGATGCAGGGCTCGGACTCACAAACCACGAGATCATGACCTGAGCTGAAGTTGGACACTTAAGTGACTGAGCCACCTAGGCGCCCCTGGTATCATGTAGTTTTAATCTGTATTTCCACAATGATAAGAGATATTCAGCATTTTTCAAATACTTTTTTACCATCCTTATATCTTCCTGATAAAGTGTCTGTTCAGAGCATTTGCTTATTTTAAAACTTGAGTTGGTTTTTTTCTTACTGTTGAGTTTTTAGTGTTCTTTATACATTCTGGATACAAGTCATTTATCAGATACGTGATTTGCAGAATTTTTTTAAAAAATTCTCTTAACAGTGTCTTTAAAGAGTTCTGATAGGGGTGCCTAGGTGGTTCAGTTGGTTGAGCATCCAACTGTTGATTTCAGCTCGGGTCGTGATCCCAGGGTCACTGGATTGAGACCCATATCAGGCTCCATGCTGAGCTTGTGGCCATGCTGTGCATGGAGCCTGCTTGAGTTTCTCTCTCTCTCTCTCTCTCTCTCTCTCTCTCTGCCCCCTCCCCTTCTCCCCTGCTTGGGCATGAGTGCTCTCTCTCTCAAATAAAATTTTAAAAAAGTGTCTGATTAACTACAGTTTATCATTTTTTCTTTGATGTATCTTGCTTTTGGTGTTGTGTGTTAAAACTCTTCGCCAAAGGTCAAAGAGATTGTCTTTGTGTTCCACAGTTTTCTAGTTTTGTGCTTTACATTTAGATCTATGAAGCATTTTGAGTTAATTTTTTTTAATTGGGAGGTATGTGCTACTGTTCATTTCTTTGCACATGGTCATCTATTTGTTCAGCACCACTTATAGATGCAGACCATTCTTCCTCCATCTAATTTTCTTTGTACCTTTGGGAAAAATTAGTTTATTTTATTTTTTTGGATCTATTTTGGGCTCTGTTCTGTTCCATTGATCTGTGTGTCCATGCTTTTGCCAGTAGCACACTGTCTTTATTACAGTAACATTATACTATACTAGCCTTGAATGCAGGTGATATGAGTCTTCTGACTTTGTTCTCATTTTTCAGAATTGTTTTGGTGACTCTAGTACCTTTACCTTTCCATATACATACATATATACATACATACATACATACATTTATTTATTTATTTATTTATTTATTTATTTTTAAGTAGGCTTAATGCCCAGCATGGAGACCAACACAGGGCTTGAACTCATGACCCTGAGATCAAGACCTGAGCTGATATCAAGAGTTGGATTCTTAACCAACTGAGCCCCCTGGGTGCCCCTCCATATACATTGAAAAAAATTTTTTAAACGTGTATTTGTTTTTGAGAAAGAGAAAAAGAGAGACAGAGAGAGAGAGACAGACAGACATGGAGTTTGAGTGGCAGAGGGACAGAGAGAGAGGGAGACACAGAATCCCAAGCGGGCTCCAGACTCTGAGTTGTCAGCACCGAGCCCCATGCAGGGCTCTAACTGAAGAACCTTGATCATGACCTGATCCAAAGTCAGATGTTTAGCTGACTGAGCCACCTAGGCGCCCTTCCATACATTTTAAAGTCAGGCTGTTCAAGGGTGCCTGGGAGGCTCAGGCGGTTAAGCACCTAACTCTTGACTTCAGGTCAGGTCATGATCTTAGAGTTTGTGAGTTCAGGCCTGCATGGGGCTCTGCGCTAACTGTGCAGAGTCTGCTTGGGATTCTCTCTCTCTCTCTCTCTCTCTCTCTCTCTCTCTCTCTGAAGATAAATAAGTAGATAAACTTAAAAAAAAGTCACGCTGGCTCCACTTACAACAGTGGACAGATCATCTAATCAGAAAATCAACAAGGAAACAATGGCTTTGAATGACACACTAGACCAGATGGACTTAACAGATGTATTCAGAACATTTCATCCCAAAGCAGTGGAATATACATTCTTCTCCAGTGCACGTGGAATGTTCTCCAGAATAGACCACATACTGGGACACAAATCAGTGCTCAACAAGTACAAAAAGATCAAGATGATACCATGCATATTTTCAGACCACAATGCTATGAAACTTGAAATCAACCACAGGAAGAAATTTGGAAAGGTAGCATACTTGGAGACTAGAGAACATCCTACTAAAGAATGAATGGGATAACCAGGAAGTTAAAGAGAGAATTAAAAAGGACATGGAAGCCTGGGAATGCCAAGCTGGTGCAGCCACTCTGGAAAACAGTATGGAGGGTCCTTAAAAAACTAAAAATAGAACTATCCTATGACCCAGCAATTGCACTACTAGGCATTTATCCACGGGATACAGGTGTGCTGTTTCAAAACGACACATGCACCCCCATGTTTATAGCAGTACTATCAACAATTGCCAAAGTATGGAAAGAGCCCAAATGTCCATCAATGGATGAATGGATAGAGAAAATGTGGTATATATATACAATGGAGTATTACTCGGCAGTCAAAAAGAATGAAATCTTGCCATTTGCAACTACATGGATGGAACTAGAGGTTATTATGCTAAGTGAAATTAGTCAGAGAAAGACAAAAATCATATGACTTCATTCATATGAGGACTTTAAGAGACAAAACAGATGAACATAAGGGAAGAGAAACAAAAATAATATAAAAACAGGGAAGGGGACAAAACAGAAGAGACTCATAAATATGGAGAACAAACTGAGGGTTACTGGAGGGGTTGTGGGAGGGGAGAAGGGCTAAATGGGTAAGGGGCATTAAGGAATCTACTCCTAAAATCATTGTTTCACTATATGCTAACTAATTTGGGTATAAATTTTAAAAAATAAAATAAAAAGAAATTTAGAAGAAAAAATAGCTAAGAAAAATGTTAATATATATAATATACTATATATGTGTAACATTATATATATTTATATGTATATATAAAACTTTTCTACTTCTGATTATTGTTGACAGTAATTTGGTTATACTGTTTAACAACCTTGATGAACTTTATTTTATTTTATTTTATTTTTAATATATGAAATTTATTGTCAAATTGGTTTCCATACAACACCCAGTGCTCATCCCAAAAGGTGCCCTCCTCAATACCCATCACCCACCCTCCCCTCCCTCCCACCCCCCAGAACTTTAAATACTTTAACTGTTAAAATAATAAACATATGTTTCATGCAAAAAAAAAAAAAAAAAAAGGACATGGAAGCCAATGAAAATGGTAACACCACAGCCCAAAACCTCTGAGATGCAGCAAAGGTGGTCATAAGAGGAATGTATATAGCAATCCAGGCTTTCTTAAAGAAGGAAGAAACATCTCACATACAAAACTAACCCTATACCTTAAAGAGCTGGAAAAAGAACAGCAAATAAAACCCCAAGCCAGCAGAAGACAGGAAATAATAAAGACTAGAGCAGAAATCAATGCTATCGAAACCAAAAAAAAAAAAAAAAAACCCAGTAGAATAGATCAATGAAACCAGAAGCTGGTTCTTTGCACGAATTAACAAAATTGATAACCCCCTAGCCAATTTGATCAAATAGAAAAAGGAAAGGACCCAAATAAATAAAATCAAGAATGAAAGAGGAGAGATCACAACCAACATGGCAGAAATATAAACAATAATAGAATATTATGAGCAATTATATGCCGATAAAATGGGCAATCTGGAATTAATGGACAAATTCCTAGAAACATGTACACTACCAAAACTGAAACAGGAAGAAATAGAAAATTTGAACAGACCCATAACCAGTAAAGAAATCAAATTAGTAATCAAAAATCTCCTAAAAAACAAGAGTCCAGGACCAGGTGGCTTTCCAGAAGAGTTCTATCAAACATTTAAAGAAGAGTTAACACCTATTCTCTTGAAGCTGTTCCAAAAAAATAGAAATGGAAGGAAAACTTCCAGACTCTTCCTGTGAAGCCAGCATTACCTTGATTCCAAAACCAGACAAAGACCCCACTAAAAAGGAGAACTATAGACCAACTTCCCTGATGAACATGGATGCAAAAATCCTCAAAGAGATACTAGCCAACTGGATCCAACAATACATTAAAAAAATTATTCACCACAACCAAGTGGGATTTATACCTGGGATGCAGGGCTGGTTCAATATCTGCAAAACAATCAGTGTGATTCATCACATCAGTAAAAGAAAGGACAAGAACCACATGATCTTCTCAATAGATGCAGAGAAAGCATTTGGCAAAATACAGCATCCCTTCTTGATAAAAACCCTCAAGAAAGTAGGGATAAGGATCATACCTCAAGATCATAAAAGCCATATATGAAAGACCCAACGCTAATATCATCCTCAGTGGGGAAAAATGGAGAGCTTTCCCCTTAAGGTCAGGAGCAAGACAGGATGTCCACTCTCACCACTGTTACTCAACATAGTATTTGAAGTCTTAGCCTCAGCAATCAGATGACACAAATAAAAGGCATCCAAATCGGCCAGGAGGAGGTCAAAGTTGCACTCTTTGCAGATGACATGATACTCTATATGGAAAACCCAAAAGATTCCACCAAAAAACTGCTAGAACTGATTCATGAATTCAGCAAAGTTGCAGGATAGAAAATCAATGCACAGAAATTGGTTGCATTCCTATACACCAACAATAAAGCAACAGAAAGAGAAATCAAGGACTCGATCCCATTTACAGTTGCACCTAAACCCATAAAATACGTAGAAAAAATTTAACCAAAGAGGTGAAAAATCTGTACACTGAAAACTATATAGAAAGCTTATGAAAGAAATTGAAGAAGACACACAAATAAAGGAAAAATATTCCATGCTCCGGAATAGGTAGAACAAACATTGTTAAAATGTCAGTACTACCCAAAGCAATCTACATATTCACTGCAATACCTATCAAAATAACACCAGCATTCTTCACAGAGCAAGAACAAACAATCCTAACATTTGTATGGAACCAGAAAAGACCCTGAATAGCCAAAGAAATCTTGAAAAAGAAAACCAAAGCTGGAGACACCACAATCCCAGACTTCAAGCTGTATTACAAAGCTGTAATCATCAAGACACTCAGGTCAATGGAACAGAATAGAGAACCCAGAAATGGACCCACAAACGTATGGCCAACTGGTCTTTGACAAAGCAGGAAAGAATATCCAATGGAAAAAAGACAGTGTCTTCAGCAAGTGGTGCTGGGAAAACTGGACAGCGACATGCAGAAAAATTAACCTGGACCACTGTCTTACACCACACACAAAAATAAACTCAAGATGGATGGAAGACCCAAATGTAAGACAAGAAGCCATCAAAATCCTCAAGGACCTCTTTGATCTTGGCCGTGGCAACTTCTCACTCAACACCTCTCCAGAGTCAAAGGAAACAAAAGCAAAAATGAACTGTTTGGACTTCATGCTTCCGCACAGTGAAGGAAACAATCAGCCAAACTAAAAGGCAACTGATAGAATGGGAAAGGATATTTGCAAATGACATATCAGATAAAGGGTTAGTGTCCAAAATCTACAAAGAACTTATCAAACTCAACACCCAAAAAACAATCCAGTGAAGAAATGGCAAAAGACATGAATAGACACTTCTCCAAAGAAGACATCCAGATGGCCAACCGACGCATAAAAAGCGCTCAGCATCACTCATCATCAGGGAATGAAAATCAAAACCACAATGAGATACCACCTCACACCTGTCAGAATGGCTAACATTAACAGCTCAGGCAACAACAGATGTTGGCAAGGATGCAGAGACAAAGGATCTCTTTTGCATTGCTGGTGGGAATGCAAACTGCTGCAGCCACTCTGGAAAACAGTATGGAGGTTCCTCAAAAAATTAAAAATAGAACTACCCTATAACCCAGCAATTGCACTACTAGATATTTATCCAAGGGATACAGGAGTGCTGTTTCGAAGGGGCACATGCACCCCAATGTTTATAAGCAGCACTAGCAGCAATAGCCAAAGTATGGAAAGAGCCCAAATGTCCATCGATGGCTGAATGGATAAAGAAGATGTGGTGTATATATGTATACAATGGAGTATTACTCAGCAATCAAAAAGAGTGAAATCTTGCCATTTGCAACTGCGTGGTTGGAACTGGAGGGTATTATGCTAAGCAAAATTAGTCAGAGAAAGACAAATATCATATGACTTCACTCATAAGAACTTTAAGACACAGAACAGATGAACACCAGGGAAGAAAAGCAAAAATAATATAAAAACAGGGAGGGGTGCAAAACATAGGAGACTCTTAAACCCTGGAGAACAGAGGGTTACTGGAGGGGTTGTGGGAAGGGGGGAAGGGCTAAATGTGTAAGGGGCATTAAGGAATCTACTCCTGAAATCATTGTTGCGCTATATGCTAACTAACTTGGATGTAAATTAAAAATATAAAAATAGATAAATAAATAATAAAGTCAAGCTGTTCATATCCTCAAAAAAGCTTTCTGGAATTTTCATTTGGATTTCACATGTATAGATCATATTGGGAGCAGTTGACATCTTATTAGTATGAAGTCTTCCAATCCATTAACATTGGATATCTGTCCATTAATTTAGATCTTTGATTTCTTTCATCAGTATTTTGGAATTTTCTGCATAAAGTTCCTGCACATATTTTGTTAGATTTATACTTAAGTACTTCATATTTTACTCAATGCTATCATACATTTTTTTCTAATTTCAAACTTTATTTGTTCATTACAGGTATGTAGGAAAACAGTCCAGTTTTCTTTGTCATCCTTGTATCTTGCAGCCTTGATAAACTCAATTATTGGTTCCAGAGGTGTTTTATTTTGTTTTGTAGGTTCTTTAGAGTTTTCTACATACACAGTCACATCATCTGTGAATAAAAATAGTTTTATTTCTTCCTTTCCAATCTGTGTGCCTTTTCTTTTTCTTTCTTTTTCTTGTTGTAGTAGGTGGCACTATGAGTATAGTGTTGAAAAGGACTGGTGAGAGAGGGCATCCTTGCCTTCTTCCCAGTCTTTGTTTTTTTTATAAATTTTTTTTTTCAACATTTATTTATTTTTGGGACAGAGAGAGACAGAGCATGAACGGGGGAGGGGCAGAGAGAGAGGGAGACACAGAATCAGAAACAGGCTCCAGGTTCTGAGCCATCAGCCCAGAGCCCGACGCGGGGCTCGAACTCACGGACCGCGAGATCGTGACCTGGCTGAAGTCGGACGCTTAACCGACTGCGCCACCCAGGTGCCCGGTCTTCTTCCCAGTCTTAAGGGGGAAAACATTTGCTCTCCGTTAGAAGTATTTTAGCTATAGGTTTGTCATATACACCCTTATTAGGTTAAGGAAAGATCCCTGTGCTTCTCATCTTGACATTGTTTAATCATGAATGAATGTTAAATTTCATCTATTTTTTAATTATTTCGTTCTCAAATCATATAGGATAGGTCATTTAAAAATGTCTTTAGGGGGCGCCTGGGTGGCGCAGTCGGTTAAGCGTCCGACTTCAGCCAGGTCACGATCTCGCGGTCCGTGAGTTCGAGCCCCGCGTCAGGCTCTGGGCTGATGGCTCAGAGCCTGGAGCCTGTTTCCGATTCTGTGTCTCCCTCTCTCTCTGCCCCTCCCCCGTTCATGCTCTGTCTCTCTCTGTCCCAAAAATAAATAAACGTTGAATACACATTCTTTAAAAATAAATAAATAAATAAATAAAAATAAAATAAAAATGTCTTTAGATCTTGTCTTATGTAATCAATTAAAACAAAATTAGTCTTTATTTTTGATAAAAAGAAAAGGCTAAAATATGTATTTAATGTTAATATATAACATGAGATTATACTGATTAATTTTTTTTTTAATTTTTTTTTTCAACGTTTATTTATTTTTGGGACAGAGAGAGACAGAGCATGAACGGGGGAGGGGCAGAGAGCGAGGGAGACACAGAATCGGAAACAGGCTCCAGGCTCCGAGCCATCAGCCCAGAGCCTGACGCGGGGCTCGAACTCACGGACCGCGAGATCGTGACCTGGCTGAAGTCGGACGCTTAACCGACTGCGCCACCCAGGCGCCCCAATTTTTTTTAACCCTAACTACAATTGAAAACAGAAAACAGTGAAAAATATTTCAAAACTTTCCTTAAGGGTAGGGGTGAAGTTCTCCATTACTATTAAAGTAATTTAAAGAATAGTAAAGGGGGCCTGGGTGGCTCAGTTGGTTAAGCATCAGACTCTTGATATCAGCTCAGTTCGTGATCTTGTCGTCATGAGATTGAGCCCCGCTTCAGCAGGAGCCTGCTTGGGATTCTTTCCTTCCATATCTTTGCCCCTCCCCCCTCCATAAATAAAATTTTTAAAAAGAATAAAGACAATTATTTATATCAGTTTTAGAACCATTCAACTTATACAGTGGACTTGTTAATTTTTAACATAATCTTGGGAATTTCACAATAAAAAGGTATAGTATATATACAACATGGTGTCCTATAATTTTGAAGAGCCATTTGATGGCAAACCCTTAGTAAAATTTAAATATAAGTTTCTCTGTATGTTAAGGGGCCGAAATGGGTACAGAATAACCTGTGTGAGTGCCATGGAGCACATTCTTGCTCAGCTTGCTGTGGTAAATGGGCAAAAGGTTAAGCCATCAGTTCATTTCCCAGTATCTACTAAACAGTGGCTTTCTTTGTGTTGCCTCACTTGTTAGAGCAATATAGCAAGTGTTATTGAGAGGTAAAACAAAGCGAGTCTTACATCAGACACTGATAGCTTTTAAAAATTTGGAATGAGATGTTTTTGGATGTTCCAAGGAGTATATTGATAGCACATTTTTATGGAAACCAGTGCTACAGAGTAAACAGTATTGGAAATCAAATCAACATTATCCATCAGTGATGCTCAGGAAAATAGAAGTAAATAATATGTGTTTAGTGCACCAGTTTTAGAGAATAACGTTGTGGCCTAGGGAAGTGATTTAAAAAAAAAACAAAACACTTTTTAGAAAATTGCCAGCCATAGATTTATTTTTCTTAGCCACTTAATTAGACTTTATTTTGTCTATATACAGACCTTTCATTCATACAATGTAGCTTTAAGCATAACATATAAAAGGGAAACCAGTTAATTTAAGTATAGCATGCTTTCACAGGCATCAAATGTTATTTAAGACCTTTCCTATAATGGCCATGGAGTATTTCTTGAGCATCCATACAGATTAGATCTTGAACAGCTGCATGGAGCACACAGAAATCATGATTCCTGCCTCTGTGAACTAACTTGAATAAAGTCTTTCATCTAAAGATCTCACTGTTTATCTATTTCATGAATCCCTCATCTCATCTCTGAAGGGCTCATTCAGTTTAATACAGTTCAACTTTGTGGTTCAGAGCTCTAGAAATTGCTAATGTAACTTACAATGCACAAAAAAAAAGTAATTTCAGAAATTTTTTCTCTATATGTTAACTAACTAGAATTTAAGTAAAAATTTGAAAAAGAAAAAAAGAAATTTTTAAAGAATTAGATAAAATCAACTCTAAAGCAATGGTTTTTTTTGTGTGTGTGAAGATTTAGAATGATAAGTAGGGATTCTAACTCAAACCTAACTAGTTATGTGATCATAAATAAATTATATATCCTTTTAGGTGTCCAATTTCTCTGTGATGGGCATTGAGGAGGGCACCTGTTGGGATAAGCATTGGGTGTTGTATGGAAACCAATTTGACAATAAATTTCATATTAAAAAAATAATACAAATAAAAAATATAAATAAATAATCCAAATAAAAATAACAAATAAAATAAAAATAACTCTGCCTAACAGAGTTAAGAGAAATATATGTGTAGAAATGCTTGTCATATTCATTTGTTTTATATAAATTTTGAGTGCTGTCATTCTGCCTTAGTCCTACTCATAATCTGAGGCTCAGACATCCCATGTTCTGTATGAAATGTTCTGCAGCCACTTTGCAATAAACTGGATAAGTCAACTATCATGTCATTTAGATGTAACTCATTAAGAAAATATCAGATGAAGAGCGCCTGGGTGGCTCAGTCAGTTGAACATCCAACTCTTGGTTTTGGCTCAGGTCATGATCTTGTGTTTTGTGGCATGACAGTGTAAAGCCTGCTTGGGATTCTCTCTCTCTTTCTCTCTGTCCCTCCCCCATTCTGACATGTGTGTTCTCTCTAATTAAAACAAAACTAAACTAAACACTAAAAAAAAGAAAAAAATTTTTTAAATAAAAATAAAGAAAAGAAATAAGACAATCTTTTCTTCACCTTGGAACTTATATCATATATTGCCACTTAATTTGGTAGTGACCACGTGTTGCCTCCATTTTATATTGCATACTTCTTATTCCTGTGCACATATTATGAGTTCTTTTAATTCAGGGATTTTTATTTATTTGAACCTTCACAAAAATTAATGTGTACTGCCTTCTAAGTATGGAACAAATTTGTTACTGGAACAAATTTGTTACTTTTTTTTATTGCTTTAGAATATCCACACATATGTTTTCTTCCAATAATAGAAATGGTCAAAAATTAGCTGTAATTTTACAAAGGAATTTATTTATTATATTAAAACCACCTGGTAACAATCTTAGAAATCTGGTATGCCCTGCTCCCAACCCCCCCCCCACCCCCCCGAGGAAGAATTGAGGAACCAGAGAAATTTTGATTCAGATGTTTCTAAGTCCGAATGGCAAAAACACAAAAGGAGTTTGGCTCTTGTACATTCGATATAGAATAATGTAGGTGGCATTTATTCATGCAATTAGTGAAAGTTATTGGCATCAACTAAATGCTAGCCTTGTTGCTATAGCCTGGAGACATAGTGATTAAAAAAAAAAAAAGACAAGATCCCTACCTGAAGAAGTTTATAGTTGGTAAAGAGAGTAAAATTTATGTAAACCAGACAGTATCATAATGAGGATTATAAATAAGTGATAAGGTATGAGAGAGAGTAACTGGGTGGAGGGTAAGCTACTTTGTATACAGTGATTAGAAAAAAGCCTCTTAAAGACACAAAGACTTGAAGATAAGGAAATGCCTAGATTGTGGTCTCTAAATCTGGTTTCTCCCAGAAAGGAGTCAGAATTCCTTAGAAAACTAGCTTACTGCAGATCTAGAATAGAATCTGTAAAAGAAAACAAAGGAACTATCAAAGTCTGTTGGGGTCATGATGTGGGACCCAACTGGGAGGAACTCCTTACTGACTACAGTTGTAACAATTAGAGCATCAAAAGAATAGTGACTGCAATAAATTGAAATACATCCATTATTCAAAATATATGAGTTCATAATGTTACTTTAAAAATTCATTGTTCACCTTTAGGCAAAACTGGACAAATCAAGTATTTATCTTGCCCCTCTTTTAAGAACTGTACCTCAGGATAACCAAAGAGTTCAAGAAGGGTAGCTCTTTAAAAAAGAATTCCAGCTAGGGGTGCCTGGGTGGCTCAGTCGGTTGAGAGTCTGACTTCGGCTCAGGTCATGATCTTGCAGCTGATGAGCTCAAGCCCCGTGTCGGGCTCTGTGCTGACAGCTCAGAGCCTGGAGCCTGCTTCCAATTCTATGTCTCCCTCTCTCTCTGCCCCTCCCCTGCTCGTGCTCTGTCCCTCTCTCTTAACAAAATAAAATCAAATGTTAAAAAAAAAAAAAAGAATTCCAGCTAATAAATGCAGAAAAAATGATAAACTATTCAGTTTTAATGAAATGAAATTAAATACCTAGGCAGTAAATTTTTTTGTATTTTCCTATATATAATTTTGAATATTTTGTTAGGAAATTTAAAAATCAGCTTAAAGGCACGGTGGTGAGAGTTCAGCAGGTAGGAATGAGAGTGATAGGAAGTTATTTCGTAGAAATAGGAGTATGAAGAAGGTGCAGAGGTGAAAAATTACTGTACATATTCAAGGAACATTTAATGATTGAGATCCCCAAGTACAAGGTATGTAAATGGAAGTATTGTGGCTATGCCGTTGTATGTGAGTTCTCAGAATACACAGTACCTTGTAATAGTGAAACCAAACTATTGCCAATTTCAGGAGGAACTTGAGATTCCAAGGAACTTCTTTACAGTTCCTGCTACCCTTTGGGCTCATTGAAATAATGATAAATAGAAGCATTCAACAATGGATTTAATCAAGCCAAATTGATTTGGCTTTAGACCTTAGTAGAAAGGTGCCATGTATACAGTGCAGCATTGATTTTATTTGGGCAGCCTCTGCTTAATGTAGGCAGTCTGTTAATTAATGTGATTGTTCTTCATGTCAGCATTTTATTTATTCTATTTGAAGTTGCATGGAGAGAAGAGTGTCCTAAAGTTTATGATTTCTAATCATTACATTAGCACTATTAGGGGACCACATATGATCCCATCTAAAAGTAAGATATTCTGTGTTCAGAGTGAGTAGTTTAACCTTGCCAGTAAAAGTGTTCTCTGGGGCACCTGGGTGGCTCTGTCAGTTAAGCATCTGACTTTGTCTCAGGTCATGATCTCATGGTTCATGAGTTCAAGCCCCACATTAGTCTCACTGCTGTCAGTGCAGAGCATGCTCTGGATCTTCTGTCCCACCCCCACCCCCACCCCCAGCCACTCTGTGCTCTTCTCTCTCTCTCTCAAAAATAAACAAACATTAAAAAAATAAAATAGTCTTCTCTGTTCAAATCCTGATACCACTGTATCTATTGTAGATAAATATTCTGTTTTATCCACATTCATGTTGTATGGATAACAATATGTGGGTATATTTCTTTGTAAAACTAATTTCTATATTTGAAGTAATTTGTGCCATGGTATTATTTAAAAAGAAAAACCTTAAAATCTGTCTTGAATCAAAATGACTAATATGGAATAACACCAAGGTTTGTTCATTTCTTTTACAAGTGAATGTGTATCTGTCTGCTCCCAACTGAAAGAAATGGTGCCTTTCATGATCTGGGAGAGTTTGGATTTAGAAACGCAGGGCAATGCCACCGCAGAGGAATGGTGGGAAATTGAGATGTCAAGATGTGTAATCAGAGTTCTGCAGAGGTGGGCAGATGTGCAACCTGTGATATTCCAGAGACGGTTTGTTTTTAGCTGGTCAAGTAATTTGGTGAAGTGGAAAGCATATCAACTAAGTTTCAATTTTTTCATCCTTATAGTTACCCTTTCCTAAAAATGCACAGGAGAAGACTGTGACAATAATGAAACAAGTTATAATGTTCTGCCATTTATCGTTGGTTCTTCTGAGTTAAATTTACATTTGGAAAGATGAAATTTGCCAAGTAACATATTTTAAGGAAAAGAGTTTTTTTTATGGCACAATACTTATTTTATAATACATATATATGTGTGTGTATTTTAACAGGGTATCCAGAAGTTGGCTAGTCAATATCTGAAGAGAGATTGGCCTGGAATAAAAACTGATGATCGGAATGATTACAGGTAACTTAATAAGTAGATCTTGCCTATTTTCTCCAAAAATAAGTTCGCTCAGAGCCATGTCATATAGATAATGTAGACTTCAGTAGTTTTAAAAAATTGCTTTTCTATGCCATGTTTTTAGACATAATTTCAAAATCATCAGAAAATGTTAATGTTCCACAACATATGCAAATAATCTGTATAAAATAGTTTTCTTACGTGTTAAACCAAGATTGTGTTTTGTTTAATTGATTAAAATGCATGTATGGAATTTTAAAGAAGGTAGATGACAGTGGAACACAAATTGTTTCCTGAATGACCTACAAATGAAACACGTTATTACAATAATAATGAAAGAAGATTATAGTGTTCTGCCATGTTTATTGATTCTTTAATTCCAAAATTCTAAATTTGGAACAATGAAATTTTGTGAGCCTAGGGAAAAGTTTCTAGGTTTTACACACACACACACACACACACACACACACGCACGCACACACACACACAGAACAGGGTATACAGAAATTGGCCAGTCAGTATCCCACATACAAATTTTAAAGAAGGTAGATGACAATAGAATATAAATTGTGTCCTCAGTGACCTACAGATATGTTTAAAGTTACTGTAATATTTTGTAATTTTGTTTAGGATTTGATGACTTTTTTTTTTTTGAAATTAATTTGGAAGTGATTGTTGGCTTTTATGCTCAAGACTGTCCTTAGTATTTATTAAGGGAACCAGAAGTCAGAGTCAAGATTTTAGACCTTGCAGTTAAAACTAATGCCCATGAAATGATAGCAGAGAACCCAGGATAATTAAGAACTCCGTATTCAAGTGTATGGCTTAGAGTCTGAATATGAAATCATGTTGCTGGATTGTCAGTGAAAACTGACATCAGATATTGTTAACAGGACTAGAAAACGGAAAGATAAACAAGAAATGTAATAGTTCTTCCCAATTGCAGGACTGACTTATAACTTGGAAGGTGGCATTATAGCTGTAAGTAATAGATTTGTATAATTGCAATGTAGAATAATAAAGCAAACCAAGAAAATAAACAAAAATAGAGATTTTCTTGTGGACTTCCCAGTATCTTTAAAATTCAGCTAAGAGGGGAAGAGAGAGGATGTGAAATTCTAGGCAAAAGAGACAAGTAGAGCAAAAACCTTGAATGAGAGATACAACGTTAATATAGTTCAGTATTGTGAACATGAAGAAAGCCTGACCAAGGAAGAGATTGCTTGCTGGTAATAAAGAAGGACTCCAGCTTATATGCTAAGTTTGTTTGAAATTCAGGATTCAGGTTACCAAAGAAGTAGGGATAAAAAGGCTCTGTTCCCTGGCTAGCTTGTACAACCTTATTTTTAAAAGTATGTTAAGCCAAAAAAAAAAAAAAAGTAGGTTAAGCCAACTTTTACTAAATATTTGCTAGATACCAGATACTGTGCTAGGAACTTCAGCTTATCTCTCATGATTATCAAAACAACCCTGTGAGTTACATATGGTTATCTTCCTTTTATGTGTTAGGGAAGTAAGTCTTGGGTTATATGCCTTGCTTAAGATCACACAGCTATTTAAACAGTCATTGATTTATTTATTCATGAGATAGATGTAAAGTATCTGCTATATGGTAGCTGTTAAATTACACTTTAGGATCAGAGAGACTGTGAGGTGTGGTGCCTGTCCTTGTGGAGCTTACAGGAGATAGCTACTGTAAATAATTGTGGTATTGGGTGAGGAGTGGAGAGTGCGTTGGGACTGTAGGGGAAAACCTAGGCCTCTAGATCTGAGTCTCAAAGAACTTACAGGAGTTTGCCAGGGTTGGGCAAAAGGAATTCTAAGCAGAAGTAGCACCCTAAGGCATGAGAAAATATGGGTGTTAGGTAACTGTGCCGTCCAGCATGGCTGGTGTGAAATATATGGGTTGGTGGGTGAGAGGAGGGGTAGACCTGGAGGATACACAGGCATCTTGAAGGACTGGAAACTGGACAACTGGAACACCACTTTCTCTTGGACCTGTTTTTTTTTTGTTTTTGTTTTTGTTTTTTAGTCTTTGAGGACAAGTTGTCACCCCTGTCTTAGTCTGTTCAGGTTGTTATAACAAAATTCCACAGCCTGGATGGCTTATAAATGAGAAGTTTATTTCTCACTCTTCTGGAGGCTGGGAGTCTGAGACCAGGACGGGTTCTGGGGATGTTCCTCTTCTGAGTTGCAGGTTTCTCAACTTCTAGCATGTCCTTACATGGTAGAAGGGGTTTGGGAGCTCTGTGGGGTCTTTTTTAAAAGAGCACTAATCTGGGATGCCTGGGTGGCTCAGTCGGTTAAGTGACTGACTTCAGCTCAGGTCATGACCTCATGGTTCATGGGTTTGAGCCCCACATCAGACTGTCTGCTCTCAGCACAGAGAGCACTTCAGAACTTCTGTCCTCCTCCCTCTCTGCCTTTCCCTCGCTCACACTCTGTCTCTCTTTCAAAAATAAATAAACATAAAATAATTTTTTTTAATAAATAAAAAATAAAGGGCAATAATCTGCCTATGACCTAATCACCTCCCAAAAGCCTCACCTCCTGGTACCATCATCTTTGTGGGTTAGGATTTCCACATAGGAATTTTGGGCAGACGCAGACATTCAGACCATAGCAAGTCCTTTCTTTATAAGTGTTTCTCAAAGTTCCCTCAGCTCACTAGTGACTGTTTTAAGTAATCATATCTATCTTGTTCCTGTCTGTAAATATGGCCTATAAACTAGTAATGATCACGTGTTTTTATTAACTCTTTAGCCTGGGGACCAAAGTCAACTGCCTCCAACTTTGACTTCTTTCTAGATCTCATCTTCTCTTAGGAATATTAAGTAGCTGCTTCTCTGCCTGTGATCTCTCCCTTTCATAATTTCGTTAGTTGTAGTACCACCTTTTATGTCTTTGTATCGCTTTATGTCTTTGTAAAATAGGCCTACTGTCACTCCCCTGCTTGAAAATCTCCTGTGTTTCTCCTGGTCAATAGGATGAAATTTAAAATTTAAAAAAAAAAATATTCAAAGGCATGAAGGAACCTGGCCCCAGATTACCTTTCTCTCCTCATCTCTGTCCACTTCTTTTCTTATCCTTAGTTCCCTAATCTGTGAGCACCTCAAGCTATAGTTGTGTTGTAGTTACCACACCTCAACTACACTGAAATCAGTCATTCTCCTTGCCTTTACCTCTGTTACCTACACTTTTGGATATTCTTCCTTCTTACTAGCAAGAACAGTACTACATGAACACTTACTTATTAAACACTGTATTTTCTCCTTGTCATCAGTTACTGTATAAATGAATCTTAGATTTTGAGCTTATGTATCACATTTTCTAGAGTCTTCTTGATGTACACTGTTATATTTTTAGTCCTAGGGAGGATGTATAGTTTTGTTAATATATATATTTTTTTACGTTTTATTTTGAAATGTTGTAGATTCATGTGCAGTTGGAAAAACTAACACCAAGAGTTCTACTTTTCACCCGGTTCTCCCAATGGTAATACCTTACATAACTGTAGTATGTATCAGAACCAGGAAACTTATATTGATAAAACCCACCAATCTAATTCAGAATTCACCAGTTTTACATGCACTCCTTTGTACATGTCTTATATGCACTCATAAATTCTGTGGGGTTTTACCACATATGTAGATTTGTGTGACCATCATCACAGTCAGAGTACATTGGTTTCTTTCTTTCTTTCTTTCTTTTTTTTTATATTTTAGAGAGAAAGTGTGCACAAGCAGGGGTGAGAGGGGCAGAGGGAGAGAGAGAATCCCAAGCAGGATCCACACCCAGCACAGAGCCCAACACGGGGCTCCATCCCACGACCCTGGGATCATGACCTGAGCCAAAATCAACAGTCAGACACTTAACCAACTGAGCCACCCAGGCGCCCCAAGTTTGTTTCTTAATGATAATTCTTCCTGATAAAGTTTTCTCTGTTTTCCATTGTAATACCCATATGGAAGATAGTTCACAGCACAGCATGATTTTAGATGGTATTTGGTGGATGACCATTTTTGAATTTTAGTAGTTATAACTTAATTATTATGGCAAGTGTCATTTGTTTTTCAGTTAGAACATGAAGTTGTGAAATACATACATTTTAATTTAAAAGTTGAGTCATTGGGGCACTTGGGTGGCTCTGTCAGTTAAGCATCTGACTCAATTTCGGCTCAGGTCACCATCTCAAGGTTCATGGGATTGAGCCCTGCGTTGGGCTCTGCACTGACAGCATGGAGCCTATTTGGGATTCTCTCTCCCTGTCTCTGGCCTTCCCCTGCTCATGTACACACACACTCCCTCAAAATAAGTTTAAAAAAAATGGTGAGTTATTAAAAAAAAAGATAAGAAAATAATAGTGCAAGAGAAATGAGACCAAAATCATGTTAGACATACACAAAAGCCTTAGGATGCACAAAGCTTGATACCTTTATTACAGTGAAGAGACGCTTCTCTTGTTGCTAGCATTATTAGTGGGACCCAGAGCAATTTTATGTCAGGAGCAGAGGAGAGGTTTGGGAGCTAGACAGATTTGGGATTACATCTAGGCCTCATCATTCCCTCCTCTCTTTCCTCCACTGAATATGTATTGAGTGCCTTACATAGCATGCCAAACCCTGTTCTAGGTGCTGAGAATATAAGAGTGAATAAAACAATGCTTCTGCTGCATGGAGCCTACATCCTAGTGAGAGAAAACAAGACAATAAAACATATGAATAATTAAACATTATGTGTTGGTTTGAGTAGCCATAAATGAGATGGAATCAATTGACAGAACAGATTTTAGGAAAATGAAGAATTTGGTTTTGGACATTATAGTTTTAACGCCTACTAAACGTCCAAGTTGGATATGTTAAATAGGCAATGGAGGAGAGGAAAGATGTCTGGGCTAGAAATAAAAATTCAGGAATAGTTAGTATATTGACAGTATTTAAAACCAAAAGCCTGGATACTCATATTTGAAGAGTAAGTGTAGTTAGAGAAGAGAAGCAGCTTGGGGATTAACTTTGGGGGCACTCCAGCATTTACAGAGCAGTGAGATGAAGAGGAACTAGCAAAGAAGATTAAAGAGTGGCTAGTGAAGTAGGAGTAGGTCAAGAGAGAATGATGTCTTAGAAGCTGAGGAAAGAACGCTTTTCAAGAATAAACTAGGTAAACTATGCTGATAAATTGAATAGGACCAAAGCTTGAATTGACCATTGGGTTAGCCATAAGGAGATTTTTGATGACCTCGCAAAGCACTTTCAGAAGAATGGTGGAGGCTAAGGCCTTATTTAAGTTAAATCAAGAAAGTCCAGGATCAGAGGGAGTAGAAACAATAATTTCTGACTGTTTTCTCAAGGAGTTTTGTTGTTAAAAGAAGCAGGCATTGGGGTGGTAGCTAGAGAGAAATGGAGGGTTGATAGAGGATTTTTGTTTTCAATTTTTAAGTTTATTTATTTCTGAGAGATAGAGACAGAGTGTGAGCAGGGGAGGGGCAGAAAGAGAGGGAGACACAGAATCCGAAGCAGGCTCCAGGCTCTGAGCTGTCAGCACAGAGCCTGACGTGGGCTTGAACTCATGAACTCTGAGATCATGACCTGAGCTGAAGTCAGAGGCTTAACCGACTGAGCCACCCAGGTGACCCTGTTTGTTTGTTTTTCGTTTTTGTTGTTTAGATGGGAGACATTATAGCATATTTAGAGATCCATCCAATAGAGAGGGAAAAGTTGATGTTGTAGGAAGAAGCACAATTACTGGATTGCTATTCTTAAGTTATAGATTGTAGTGTAAATACAAAGGGTTGGCCTTCAGAGCACAGGTAGTTCTTCCAAGTAAAAAGAAAGATGACAGAGTGTATGGGTGCAGAAGTAGGGAGATTGGTAAATGTGGTGGGACATGTAGGCATTGTCTTCTGGTAGCTTCATTATCAGCTGAAAGTGTGGTCATAGTAGAGGTGTGAGATGAGAGGAAAAAGTGGGAAATAATTGTGTAGAAGATTGAGAGAATAAGAGGATTTAGGGGAATATAGTAGAATTGCTGCATAGCACTAAGGAGTTACTAGAATGTATTAGACATCAATTTAAACTGAGACCAGGCAGCATGATTATGGTTTTTTCCAGTAACATTCTGCCACACAGAGACTGGTATGGTGTAAACAGAACTTTGGATTTAATCAAGGTTGAAATTTTATTTTTAAAGTTTATTTATTTTTGAGAGAGAGAGAGTGTGCATGTGCACACAAGTGGGGGAAGGGCAGAGAGAGAGAGAGAGAGAGAGAGAGAGAGAGAGAGAGAGAGAGAATCTGTTAGCGCAGATCCGAATGCCTGGCTCATACTTCCAAACTGCTAAATCATGACCTGAGCCGAAGTTGGATGCTTAACGACTGAGCCATCCAGGTGCCCCCAGGGTTGAAATTAGATTAGAATGATAGAAAGAGAAAGGGGCAAGGGTAATAAGTATATAAACATAGGGAGTGGTTATAATGGTGGAGCATAAAACCGTCTGGATGAGGAGCTGAGAAGGGAAATATGAGACAGGGAAGAGACGGGGAAGGGGGATAAGATAGAATGGATTGTGGATTCCAATAGAGTTTAAATAATTGTTGGAGTCAGAATCCTAAAGAGAATGAGTGAAAACAGCAGGTGTTGGTCAGAGATTAGATGGTTACTTTGGGATTGGTTAGTGGTAATGGCAAAGTCTAGGTTATGACCGTGGGAGTCCTGTTTCCAGGTGAGTAGCCTTAGGAAAATTCTGCAGTCTTTCTGAGCCTTACTTTTCTCTTCTGAAAAATGGGAATAATGCTTATTTTGCAAAGTTCACATGAGAATTAAATGATAATGTAAATGTAAAAATATATGACATATAGTATCTAGCATGTGATAGTTTCTTAAAAGAATTTCCTTCCTTTCTGTCATAATTTTGAGCCTCATTTCATGACCTATGCAGAATAGCAAAATACCATACATGCTTAGTATCTTATGCCACAAAATTACATATATGGAGCCTAGTGAAATAAAAACATTTAAAATCTCTCTACACCCATTATTATTTTTCCTCAGTTTAATGAAAAATACCACTACCATTGCAACTATCACTATTATGTTAACAAGCACTAACATTTCTACTACAGTTCTGCTTCTGTTACTATTTATTCATTAAAAGAATCTCTGCCAAGGGTTTTTACTTCATTTGCATTTACTATTATAAAATAACCCTGTGAGATACATGGTGCTGGTATTTTTGTTATTTTCTCCATTTGCCAGTTGAGGAAATGAAAGTATAGTGAAGTGTGCTACATATGATTATTTTGGTTGAACTAGAACTTGAACCCAGGTCTTCTGATTAACTTGTAACTAAATTATTTTCTTTTCATAGTGTCTCATTATATAGAATATGTTTGCATGCTATAGATCTGCTACTCTTCAAAGACCTCTTTTTAAACTTTACAAGGATTTTTCTTTTTATTGTATAGTCCTCGTAATACATATATCCATTCATTTTTTTCATGCAATATGTATTTTCATAACCTTTCTAAATCTTAGGCCATGTGTTTAGGCCCTAGGAATACAATAGTGAGACAGACATGTACCCCTACCTTCATGAAATATTCACTATAGTGAGAGTGACAGACATTGACTAACAATTACATAAAAATATGTATAATTGAAGGAAAAGTGCTGGAGCCATGTAACGAATAACAGGAACTTGATGGAGTCTGTGGGTTGGGTTGGTGGTGATCATGAAAGGCTTCTCTAAGGAAGTTATATTTAAGCTGAGATTTGAGGGATGAACAACAGTCAACTAGGTGAAGACTGAAAGGGAAGAGAGTGCTCCCTATGAGGAGAGCCTGGATGAAGGGATCCTCCCTCCCTTCCTCCCTCCCACCTTTCCTTCCTTCCTCCCTTCCACCTTTCCTTTCTTCCTCCCTCCCACCTTTCCTTCCTTCCTTCCTTCCTTCCTTCCTTCCTTCCTTCCTTCCTCCCTCCCTCCCTCCCTCCCTCCCTCCCTTTTCTCTTTCCTTCCTTTCTGTCACATTTCATAGTGCTTCTTTCTCATTTTAATTATGATTTTAAAATGTATTTTAAGTGCAAATTAATAACTACAA
Source organism: Lynx rufus (assembly GCF_022079265.1). Lineage (NCBI taxonomy): Eukaryota > Metazoa > Chordata > Mammalia > Carnivora > Felidae > Lynx > Lynx rufus. The sequence continues at coordinate 59,064,863 of NW_025814897.1, forward strand.
AGCATAGTACTGAATTTTTCTCTCTGCATTCTCTGAACAGTTTGGACTGTTTAGGAGGGGCTGTGGTGAGTTTACATCCCAGGTTCCATCAGTTGTCATGCAGGCTATGGGCAACTTTAATTTTGCTGGGTTTTTTTCCCCAGCTTTATTGAAAAATAATTGACATATATCACTGTAAGTTTAAGGTATACAGCTTGATGGTTTGATTTACATATACTGTGAAATGATTACCACAATAGGTTTAGTTAACATCCATCATCTCATATTCATTTTGCTTTTGTGTTGACAGCTTTTGCTGGCACCATACACTGAATCTTTTTTCCAAAGGGAATGTGATATACTTCTGGTTAAATAAAAGAATATTTCCATCTAAACTAATTCATTTGATGTATTACAAAACCTAATCCACTATATAAACTAATCACTTCCTTATTTGAAAAATATAGTTACAATGATTTTTAGTTTTTATTGTTTAACTTATTTATGAGACAGAGCATGCACGCACATGGGCTGGGAGGGGCAGAGAGAGAGAGAGAGAGAGAGAGAGAGAGACAGAATCCTAAGCAGGCTGTCTCTCTGCTCAGTGTGGGGCTCGATCTTAGGAATGTGAGATCATGACCTTAGCCAAAATCAAGAGTTGGACAGACATTTAACTAACTGAGCCACCCAGGCACCCCAAGGTTTTTTAGTTCTAAGTAGTAGCATTTATGTAGCACAAGGTATCATACATTGCTATAATAGAAAATCCATGTGGCACAAGAAGGAAAATCTTAGGAGATGAACATTATAATCCATCAGTGCAAGCATCTCATTTTTTAAAAACAAAATACCCTCCATTGTTATGATAAGTTATAAAATATGTTTAACTAGTGCAGGTGCATACTAGAACTGACTAAGGAATTAGCAAAGTAGAAGAGAAGCTTTGAAAAGGACATTAGCTACAAAAAGCAAAAGATGAATGATTCTTTGAATTTCCCAAGAGATTGCTGAGCACATTTATCAAGTAAAGGTGATGGGAATTGCTTGGAATGATTCCAAGCCACAATAGGATGCTGGCTAAGCATTGTTACAACACAGAAACAGATGTAGAACATTGCTACCATAGAACTCTTTTGTCAGAGAAATAGACTTCTCAAGTATGTAAGCAATTGTTTATGATTTTTTTCCAGCTATATCAATTTATGTAAGAGAATAATATGATGTAGTTGAAAGAGAATGTACTTTAGAGGTACTCAACCTTCATCTATATCTCAGTACTACCACACTCTTTTGTGATCTAGGGTGATTTTCTAAATCTGTCTAAGGCTTGCTCAGTTACCCCATCTCTAAAATTAGGAAAATATCTTAATGAAATAATGAAACTTGATATCCACAATGATGACCCTGAGACAGTGAAAGGTCTGGACAGTCTGAATTCACTAATTTTTATAGCATTAGCTTTGTCTGGAATTGCAATCCTTTACTCCATTACCAAGAATAGCTAATGAATCAAGATAGTCATTGCAGAGATATAAAGGAATAAAGTATATGTTGTGTTTCTCCCTTTATATGATAAAAATTTTACTACCTATATATATAAACCACTATAAATACACTTTCAACTATAAAGAAAACATCCATTCTGTTTCACAGTGCTAGCCAGTAAGCATAAGGTTAGCCAACTTTTTTCCTTTTCCCTGCCTAATACTTTTCTGTCCCTCTTTGAATTTAGGAGCATGTATCCTGTTTGGAAATCTTTTCTTGAGGGAACAATGCAGGTAGCCCAGTCTCGGATCAATATATGTGAAAACTATAAAAACTTCATTTCTGAGCCTGCAAGGACAGTGAGAAGCTTAAAAGAACAACAACTAAAAAGGGTATTGTTTCTATTCTTTTCTTATATGCATTTTAATATCTAAGTGCTCCATTTGTAATCTGTAAGGTTATGTTAAATTGCATTTAACACCTTGAGCTTTTCTATATGGTCACAAATATTTCTGATTTCAACATGGACTTTTTGATTTCAACATGTTACTAGGATTTTTTTATTTCATCATATTCTTTCTAACTGCTGTGTTTTATTAACTGACAAAAGTGAGTATAATTTGAATCTGGATATTCTGAAAAGGTCAATGAATACTTCTTACAAATACCACTTTTCATCCTAATTCAAGTAAATAGATTTACTTAGTTGTACAATATTGTTATAGTTCAGTGTATAATAAAGTAGTTAAATGTTATTAATCCCACTAAGTCTTGAAAAAATTCATCTTGCTTTTAACTTGAGTCATTTTGCATAATAATTTAAAGGAAGTTGACACATTTTGACCAAATATGTGAAACTTATTTTCTTATTTTTCACCTAATAAGAAAACTTATTACCAAAAATGGTGTACTCTAAAGTTTAATTATATAGGTTATATAAAATTAAAGTTTTCAAATAGATCTACTTCTTTGATTATACAGATATCAAAAATTCATAGAAAAAAATCACTATTAAATATGTTTATGAAGTGCTTGCTATTGAAGGTAGTTGAATTGTATCCTTTTTTGGAGATAGAGTTACAAATACAAATTATTATGATGCCTAATAAGTAATTAAATTATTCCTATGGAAGTATTAATGCTTTAAAAAATATTAAAGTAATCATTTAAGGAAATAGTCATTCAAAAACCATCCAGTGTTTTAATTCTAATTATCATTTGGATTTTCAAAATTGTTTTACAAAATCTAAAAAAACTAATTTTCCTTGTTTGCCAAAGATGATATTTGTAGCATAAAATCAGTATGTTAAATGTATTTTGTGTTTATATAAAATTTTCATCTCTTTCAAGCACTTGTGTAGTATCAGTTGGTTTTAACATATCTGTATAGGAATGCCTTTTTTTAGCTCAAAATTACCTTTTCAAAATTACATAACCACTGACCAAACAATGCTTTTGAGTTGTGAAAATATGTGTTGTGTGTGTGTATATATATGTATATATGTATGTATGTATAAAACACATACATGTATGCAGAGAGAGGGTAGAAGATAGAGGCAGAGAATTTATACTAGCGTAATTTCCTAACTGGGAGGAAATACTGCGTTTCACATAGCCAATGCATTGACCAAATCTAATTGAATTACTGGAAAAGTCTACTTTTCTCAATATCAGAATATTTTGAAAGAGTTTCTCTTCCATTGGGAGAATAGTCTCTGTCCCGAATTTAACCACCGTTCCTGGGCAGAGGATGTTTGATGAAATTTGACAAGTCCTCTTATCTGTGAATTATATTATATTATAGCTGGAAAAAAATGGTGTTTATGTTCCATCTAAGCAGTTGTTGGATGTTAGGTACATATTAGGTGTACCCTTTACAACTCTGAGATTACAGATGACAGAAACCTACTTCAAACTAGTTTAAGCCAAGAAAATAATGTATTAGCTTGGATAACTGAAAATTCCAGGGGTGGATCAGATGGTTAAATGATGGTATTAGAATTCAGTCCTTCTTTCCATCTAGTAGGTCTGTTTTCCCCTGAAGGCTTCATTCTTTTTTTTTTTTTAATTTTGTTTTTTATTTTTTAAAATCTACATCCAAATTAGTTAACATGTAGTACAACAGTGATTTCAGGAGTAGATTTCTTAATGTCCCTTACCCATTTAGCCCAGCCCCCCCCCACAACCCCTCCAGTAACCCTGTTTTCCATATTTATGAGTCTCTTCTGTTTTGTCCCCCTCCCTGCTTTTATATTATTTTTGTTTCCCTTCCCCTATGTTCTTCTGTTTTGTCCCTTTTTTTTTTTTTTAATTTTTTTTTTCAACGTTTATTTATTTTTGGGACAGAGAGAGACAGAGCATGAACGGGGGAGGGGCAGAGAGAGAGGGAGACACAGAATCAGAAACAGGCTCCAGGCTCTGAGCCATCAGGCCAGAGCCTGACGCGGGGCTCGAACTCACGGACCGCGAGATCGTGACCTGGCTGAAGTCGGACGCTTAACCGACTGCGCCACCCAGGCGCCCCTGTTTTGTCTCTTAAAGTCCTCATATGAGTGAAGTCATATGATTTTTGTCTTTCTCTGACTGACTAATTTCACTTAGCATAATACCCTCCAGTTCCATCCACATAGTTACAAATGGCAAGATTTCATTCTTTTTGATTGCCGAGTAATACTCCATTGTGTATATATACCGCATTTTCTTTATCCATTTATCCATCAATGGATATTTGGGCTGTTTCCATACTTTGGCTATTGTTGATAGTGCTGCTATAAATATGGGGTGCATGTGTCCCTTCGAAATAGCACACCTGTATCCCGTGGATAAATTCCTAGTAGTGCAATTGCTGGGTCGTAGGGTAGTTCTATTTTTAGTTTTTTGAGGAATCTCCATACTGTTTTCCAGAGTGGCTGCACCAGCTTGCATTCCCATAAAGGCTTCATTCTTTAGCAACTCTCCACATGGTGGCCCCCAAATGAAGGATTTATAAATCTTATAGCTAGCAATCCCTCGCTTTGCATTTTCCCAAAAGTTCCAACGAAATTTCCCAAATTGAGGCTCATTGGCCTGTCTTGGGTTACCAAGACCCCCACGTTGGGGTTTACAGTCCTCATGTAAACTATATGTACTAAAAATGGGGAAAGATAATTTTCCAAAAGAAAATTGAGATGGATTTCCAAAGGAAAAACCATGGAAATAAAGACAGAGCAAGCAAAACAACAGATAGCCACTGTAGTTGGCTTCTCCAATTGTACTTCCCAAGCTTTACAACAAATTGACTCCATACGATCAATAAATGATCTATTCTTTTTCCTTTGCTTCTCTAACCTTTCCCCCATTTTTTTTTTTTTTTGCCTTTTGGATTAATTGTGTATTTTTCATTTCTTCTTCTTTTTTTTTAACTTTAGTGTGATAACAGCTAACATGAGATCTACCTTCTTAACAGATTTTTAAGTCTACAATACAGTATTGTTATCTATAGGCACAATGTTATACAGCTAATCTTGGGTTTACTCATTTAGTATAACTGAAATTTTGGTTGATTAGCAGTTCTTTCTTTCCTCTTCTTCCAGCCCCTGCTGACCAGAATTCTATTCTTTGCTTCCATGAGTTTTACTGTTTTAGATACTTTATGTAAGTGGAATCATGCAATATTTGTTCCTTTGTGACTGGCTTATTTCATTTAGGGTAATGTCTTGCAGGTTCATCTATGTTGTTGCATATTGTAGGATTTCATTCCTTTTTAAGGCTGAATAATACTCCACTATTAGTATATGCTACATTTTTTATACATTCATGCATTGCTCAATACTTTGATTGTTTCCTTACTTTGGCTTTTGTGAATAGTGCTGCTGTGAACATGGGGTGCTAATATCTCTTTGAGATCCTGATTTCAATTATTGTGGATAAATACTCAGAAGTGGGATTGCTGGATCATATAGTAGTTCTATTTTTAATTTTTTGAGAAACTGCCATACTGTTTTCCTTATTGCACCATTTTGCATTCCCAGCTGTGTATAAGGGTTCGTGTTTCTCCATAACTTCACCAATGGTTATTATCTTTTGGGTTTTTTTTTTATATGTATGTAATAACTATCCTAGAAGGTATGAAGTATCTCACTGTGGTTTTGACTCGCATTTTCCAGATGATTAGTGACATTGAACAATCTCACATTTTTCTTTTCTTTTTTTAAAAGTAATCTCTACTCCCAACATGGTGCTTAAACTCATGAACTAGAGATCAAGAGTCACGTGCTCTACTGTCTGAGCTAGCTAGGCACTGCACTTGATAATAAAAAAATACAATTTTTGCCCTACTATTAGCTTTTTAATTTTATAATTTTGTGTTATTCTTTTACTAGTTACCTTAGAGACTCCAGTATGCCTCCCTGACTTAGTCCAGTTTATCTGGAATTGGTACTTATACTATTCTCCAAACTTTCAATTAATTTAATAAAGTTTACCTGGAATTAGTATTTACTACCTTATACACAATATAAAAATCTTCCAACAGTGTAATTCCATTTGCCTCCCCATTATAACTTTTGTGCTGTCAGACCTTTTGAATTTGTTCATATGACATTTGTACTTTTTATGCATTTTCTCTATTTCCATCTTTTTTTTCTTTCTGTACTTCAGTCTGAGTATTTTCTACCAATGTCTTACAGTTCATTAATATTGTGTTTTAAGCTATTTCCAATCTGCTTTTAAAACATATATTGGAGTCTTAATGTATTTTTCAGTTCTAGAATTTTTATTTTATTTTTTAAAAACCAATTCTGTGTTTCTGGTGAAGTTGTTCTCCATGTTTTTCCTTTATTCTCTTAAATAGGTTACTCCTGATCTCTGGTTCATGATTCCACTGTCGAAATCACTATAGGTCTCCTTTTTTTTTTTTTTTTTAAGTTTATTTATTTATTTTGAGAGAAATAGAGTGTGAGTGCAGAGCCCAATATGGGGCTCAATCCCATGAACGGTGACACCATGACCTGAACCAAAATCAAGAGTCAGACACTTAACTGACTGAGCCACCCAGGCACCCAAGGCCTTTTTTTATCGTTTACTGTTTTTCTTGGGTTTTGGTTATGCCTCATAATGCTGGACATTGTGAATAAAAATTATAGAGGCTCTGGAATATGTTTTTTATTTCCAAAGAGAGTTAAATTTTCTAGCAGGCAGATAGAATACTGTCAGATCACCTTGATCCTGTTAGGGTCTGGTTTTAGCCTTTCTTAGGGCTGTTCTGTTTCACCATTGTCCATATTTTGGTATAGGGTGCCTACCAAAACCCTTCTACTTTGACAAGACTTGACTCTAACCTCTGTCTTCTCAACATCATGTAGCTGTTCTGATCCTCTGGTACTTGCTCAGCTTATTAGCCTTTCAGCTGCTCTTCTTTACTGGATTTCTTGGGATTTTACCCCATACATGCCACTTAGAAGTTAACTGATGACTCGGGGAAATTGCATACAGATCTTTGGGCTTGCTTCTCTGTAGCACCCTTCTTTCCAGAATTTAGCCTCTCAAGTTTTTCCTCTTGTAGCATCGTTAAACTCCGACCTCTATTTCCTTAATCTAATGAGATTGCCTGTTTCTCTGTACCCTGATTGGACAAATGCCCTAAGAAAAAAAAATCACCTTAAATGTAGAGCTTACCTAGCTGGGCTTCCCTTCTTCCATATATCATAGTCCTGTAAGTCCAGTGTATATTATTGTTCTTTAGTGCTGGTATCTTTTAAAAACCTGTTTTGTCCAACTTTTACAATTTCCAGACTAGAAGAAGGTAGTCTGAAACAACTTGTTTTGTCATTATCACAGCCAATTTTGTTTTCCCTCAGTAACATTTTAATGGTCATGTTATTTTATTTTTTTTTAAACATTTTTTTAACGTTTTATTTATTTTTGAGACAGGGAGAGACAGAGCGTGAACAGGGGAGGGTCAGAGAGAGGGAGACGCAGAATCTGAAACAGGCTCCAGGCTCTGAGCTGTCAGCACAGAGCCCGACGCGGGGCTCGAACTCACGGACCGTGAGATCATGACCTGAGCCGAAGTCGGCCGCCTAACCGACTGAGCCACCCAGGCGCCCCTGGTCATGTTATTTTAAAAATTTTCTCTATTTTGTCAGTTTTCTAAGACGTGGGGGTAAATTCAGCCATATTACAATTATAAAACGTCTGTCCATTGTGATTATAACGAGAATAATATTATGGCTTTTTCGAAATGATTTTCTGTATGCTGGCATTTGCTTATAAAACAAAACAAGAGCCATAATAATCTAAGACTTTTGCCATTTTTAAAAATTGAGATATAATTCACATAACATGAATTTCAGGTGTATAATGTAATGATTTGATATTTATATATATATTGCAAAATGATCGCCATACTAAGTCCAGAAGTCCAGTTAACATCCATCATTGTATTAATTATAGTACTACTTTAGTTCATATCTTTCTCATGCAAACTAGAGTTTATGTTTCTTTGAAATAGTTGGGATTTACATTTGGATAACAGTTTAGAGTTTGTAAAGTGCTACCGTATCCATTATAGTCTCATTTGATTTTCCTATCAACTTGTTAGGTATATTAATCTTATTATTTTACAAATGATAAAACCCAGCCTAAAAAGTGTTAAAGAGACTTAGTAGTAAATAACACAGCAGAAACTTGAATATACTGCTTCCTAATTCCAAATCCTATGCAATCTTCTAAAAACGCTTGAACTTTAATACTTAAATAAGTTTACAGAAAAATACATACAATTCCTTTACCTTAGTAGACTACTTAATTATCTTACTCCTTTTATCTTCTTAGTTTTTGCAATAGTTACGATTAATACATTGATCATTTTTTAGCATATCCCATTTTCTTCATTCTATTTCCTAATTAATTGTTCATGTTTCTGTGCAATCTTTGTGTTTACTATTTTTAATTTCTGAATGAATTTTTTATTTATTCTACTTTATTTAATCATACCTTTGTTTTTGGACATTACCACTAAGTCTGCAATAAAAATTAACTTTTTCTTTGAAGTTACTTCCTTAACATGAATTTCTAGGACATGACTACTAGGTTAGAGAATCTACTGATTTGTGGGACTTTAGTGTATTGGCTCAAGTTGCTATTTTATTTTTATTCCTCTCTTCAAGTTATTGCCAAGTATATCTTATTCTAAGATCTGTGTCATACTTAGGTATCATACTTTTAATTTCTTCACTAGAATTCTAGTATCCAAGTTTGTCACCATTTTATATAATACCTTATCCTTAAGGTAAACTTGTACATTCATTTCTGTGTCTGCTCAGTGCTGATAACTCTTGGTAAAGAGCTGGGCTTATACCATACCAAGTCTTTTCTTAACATATAGGCATTATTAAGTAAGCTTCTTTTTAAGTATATAACTTAGTCCCCTCAGAAAACTGGATTCCTATGAAGAAATTTAATCTAAATTTGGAAAGGAAATCCTAGGTAATCTTTTTCTTTGCAAATTAAGTTTTATGACTTGTATTTAACAAATATTTTTGGTGCAGGCATATCTCAAAAACATTGTGGGTTGATTTCATACCACTACAGTAAAGCAAATATTGCAGTAAAGTGAGCCAAATGAATTTTTTGGTTTCCCAGTGTATATAAAAGTTATGTTTACCCTATACTGTAGGCTGTAAGTGTGTGGTAGCTGTGTCTAAAAAACACACACACACACACACACACACACAATGTACATACCTTAATTTAAAAATACTTTATTGCTAAAAATGCTATCTATCATCTGAACTTTCAATGAGTCATAATCTTATTGCTGATAGAGGGTCTTTGCCTTCATGTTCGTGGCTGCTGATGATCAGGGTGGTGGTTGCTGAAGGCTAGTGTGGCTGTGGCAATTTCTTAAAATAAGACAACGAAGGGGTCCCTGGGTGGCTCAGTCAGTTAAGCATCTGACTTCGGCTCAGGTCATGATCTCACAGCTCGTGAGTTCAAGCCCCACATCAGACTCTATGCTGACAGCTCAGAGCCTGGAGCCTGCTTCAGATTCTGTGCCTCCCTCTTTCTCTTTGCCCCTCCCCTGCTCATGCTCGTTCTCTCTCTCTCTCTCTCTCTCTCTCTCTCTCTCTCTGAAAAATAAATAAACATTAAAAAAAAATAAGACAACGAAGTTTGCTGCATCCATTGACTCTTCCTTTCACACACAATTTCTCTGCAGCATGTGATGATGTTTGATAGCATTTTACCTATAGTAGAACTTCTTTGACAATTAGAGGCAGTCCTCTCAAACACTGCTGCTGCTTTATCAACTAAAATTATGTAGTATTCTAAATTGTCATTTCAACAGTCTTCACCAGGAGTAGATTCCTTCTCGAGAAACCACTGTCTTTGCTCATCCATAAGAAGCAGTTCCCCATCTATTCAAGTTTTATCATGAGATTGCAACAATTCAGACACATCTTCAGGCTCTACTTCAAATTCTAGTTCTCTTGCTATTTCCACCACATCTACAGTTCTTCCACTAAAGTCTTGAATCTTCAATTTGTAAAAAATGCAATATCTGCAGCGCAGGAAAGCAAAGTGCAATGAAATGAGGCATGTCCTTGTTTTGCTGTGTGCGGAGCACTTTCATTTGACAAAAACTCAAATTACTCTGACTTCAAACAGTTCATTTTGGTGATGGAAGACATTTGGTTAAGGATTTACTGAATGCTAGGGAAGAATAGATCATAAAAGATCTCTTCATTGTACACATGGGCTATCTATCTAATATTATTTGATGAACAGTATCTTAGAAACTTATGTAAAGGGAAAGAAAAAACAAGAATAGAATCACCCTGAGTTTTCTGATGAGATTTTTGAGAAATCCTTTCAAAGATATGAACTATCATAAGGTCCCCCTGATATTGTCACATATAGAGAAAGTAATTTAATTGGTAGCCTTTTATAGATGAAAATGAATTAAGTAATCAGGTCTAAGAGATACATCTTATCCTTCGAAGGGTAGGCATATGAGCAGAGAGTGGCTGTGTGTGGGTCTGTGCACGTGTACGCACATATGTTCTCATGTACCCATGGTGTTCATTTGTGTGAATATACTGATATCCTAGCCACATAATGTGCAATCCACATGAAAAGCTTTGACCAACTGTGTTTAGTTTCCTCTCGAAATGTTCAACTTAGCAGACCCTTTCCGTCCATGTAAATCACCACACAATTCTTAAGCTTCCCTTCATTGATTAGTTTTTCTGAGTTGTCAAGCTCTATTGTTTTGGATGAACATTTTGGTTATAAATGCCTTATACCTGACTCCTCTTTTAAATAATCTGTCTCATTTTCCCATTAAACATGGTTTTCAGACCATGCCCCAGTTTTTGGTTCTTATTTTTATTTGTATGTATGTATGTATGTATGCCCAACACGGGCCCAAACTCATGATCCCAAGATCAAGAGCCGCATGCTCTTACAAGAGGTTTGTTGAGGTGCTGGGTAATCCAGTCAGTTAAACATCCAACTCTTTATTTCAGTTCAGGTCATGATCTCACAGTTTGTGAGTTTGAGCCTCCTGTCAGGTTGCACAGAACCTGCTTGGAAGTCTCTCTCTCTCTGCCCCTTTCCCGTTCATGCACATGCACATGCACGCTCTCTCTCAAAGTAAATAAATAAACAAGAGGTTTATTTATGATAAGGACTATTAAAAATTAAAGGGAAAGACAGATTTTTTCTACAAGATAAAAGCTTACTATTTTAGTGTATCTATAAAATGAAATATTATTCAGCCATAAAAAGAAATGGAGAAATAACACATGATACAACATAGATGAACCCTAAATACATTATGTGAGGACTTAGGACATATAAGACCACATAGTTACATGATTCCATTGATAAATGAAATGCAGGAAATTCATAGAGACAGAAAGTAGATTAGTGGTTTCCAGGGACTAGGGATAGGGGAAAATGAGGAGTGACTGCTAATCGGTATGGGGTTTCTTTTTTGGGTGATGAAATGTTCTGGAATTAGACAGTGGTAAATGGTTGTACAACCTTATAAATATACTAAAACCCACCAAATTGTATACTTTTAAAGGATGAATTTTGTGGTATGTGGATTACATATCAATTTTTTTAAAGCTTACTATTTTAAGATAAAGTATCTCTACATGAGTTGTCACAAAACTGGGGTAGGTACTATAATGGATTAACATGGTAAATGATAGCATCACTTTCTCACTTTATGACTTCGGGTAAATTATTTAACCACTTTAAGTCTATTTCCTTAACCTAAAATAGGACTAGTATGAACACTTTTACCAGAGTCATTTGGAAGAGTAAATGTGATAATATTTATAAAGTACTAAACTTAGTGCATTCTGCCTATGTGCCCATAGGGAGTCTTCTTAAGTTTAACGAAACATTGAGACTGTCATGATTATTGTAGGCCGTACCTGGTATGAGGTTAACTTAGAAGGACATTAGAACAGGGAACACAGTTAACCAGCAGGGCAGCATCTAGTGCTAGTATTTAGTTCTTTCACTGGTGTATGTCTCAGTCTACATAGCCAACCACGGTTATTCTGTTTGGTTCCTCAGGTAAGAGATCTAGGGCAAGAGAATGAGAGAGAATGTACAGGGGTAGCCACAGGCCCTAAAGGAGACTAAAAGCTCTTATGACAACTTTACAGACAGAGCTTCCAAAGTCTATGAGAAGGACACATCCAGACACAGGAATTACGATACTCAAAAAAGCCTAAAGCCAGCGCTTCTCCACCAGATATTTATAGTTCATTTGTACTTTGATGCAGTTTGCCTGTCGGGTTCATAAGCAGTGTTACCAAATAACACAGTTGACATTGTGTCTTCATCAGGTTTCTGTTGAAACAGAGACCTAGAAAGTTAAGCAAGGGTCCAGTTTTCATGCAGAGGAGAAAGAGGTGGCTTTTTAACCCTTTATTCACAGCCTGACACTTGATAAGTGCTCAGTAAATATGCCCATAGAGATCCTTCCAGGTTTTGCACTTTCTGTAAAGTAGTCCCTTTTTATTTTTTTAATATTTGTTTATTTATTTTCAAGAGAGAGCACAAGTGGGGGGGGCAGCAGAGAAAGAGAGACACACACAGAATCCAAAGCAGGCTCCAGGCTCTTAGCTGTCAACACAGAGCCTGACGCAGGGCTCGAACCTATGAACCGTGAGATCATGACCTGAGCTGAAGTTGGACACTCAACTGACTGAGCCACCCAGGCACCCCAAAGTTGTCCCTTTCTTAACACCTAATAATTTCTGGGAAACTCTAGCCTATATGTCACATGTGTAAGTTTGTGCTTTATCTATGCTATTCCAGTGTCCTTGCTCTATCTACTCCATGCTGTTCAGCCTGGCACAGTAGTCCCTCACCAATATCTCCTCCTACTTTGCTGAGTTTGTCAGTCTCCACTAAATACTATTTCAGGCTCAGAAGTTTTTCAGTGAGAGCTTCCCTAAATTTGTCTCAGGCTGGCAAAACTTTTCAGTGGTTTGTTTCAAACTGGGAAAAATGTTTCCCCTTTGGATATCCAGAAGAGTTCCAAAGCAATGTTACTTTGGCCCAAGTATGTTATAAAAATTTATTGATTAAACATTTCTTCGAGTTAATTATGTCTGTCCCTTCTCTCAGAGTGTATAGGTGTATCCAAAGAGTTGAGCTGGCAGTAATTTTGAGTAGTAACTGTTATGTGGTACCCAGGTTTCTTGCTTCTCCATCTCGGACTTAATGTCAGACTTGTCAGATTTCATTCCTTCTTTCCCCGAGTAGAATTCTTCTCTACCTTTGCACCGTCAGTTCCCCAAACATGTAGAGACTTTATTAAGATTATGAAGAGTGCTCACTTTGGCAGCACATATACTAAAATTGGAATGATACAGAGAAGATTAGTATGGCCCCTGTGCAAGAATTATGAAGAAATACAGAATTGCTTTGTTCTTTTGCCTTTATTGCCATGAAATCTCCAATAATAAAAGCATTTTCATTGTTGCTTTTCTTTTGCTTTACCTTACTGTCAGTTATCAGCGGCACTGTGGTTATTTCTCAAAGCAGAGTTGTTAAGCAAACTGGGACAATATTCAATACCTTACTTGAGATGGGAGTACCAGCTGTTCACTGGATTTTAATTTACAATTTGACGGAGACTAAAGTGCTGATTTTTCTCCTGGGTTTCCATCCTGAGGGCATGGTGCATAGTCCTTAGGACAAATTCATTTTCGGTAAGCCTGAAAACTAATATCATAATAATTGTACTTTGTATTTTACAGTGTGTGGACCAGTTGACGAAGATCCAAACTGAATTACAAGAGACGGTGAAAGATTTAGCTAAAGGCAAAAAGAAGTACTTTGAGACTGAACAGATGGCTCATGCAGTACGGGAGAAAGCTGACATCGAGGCAAAGTATGTGTTTTAGCGTTTCTGAAAAAGTAATTATGCAAATAAATGTTATTTTTGCCAGTACTTTGTTTTCTATTAATATAGGGCATAGACTCATTCTCAGGTTATCTTGGTTTCGTCTGACCTATAAATGTTACATACTTTCAAATTTTTCTTTCATATTGGCTGATCTCATTTCAATTAATGTAGCAATAAGAGAATGTTTGATCAGTCAGTTTCACGTTCAATTGAATTATGGAAAGGAAAGAAGACAAATGAACATGGTATCAAAAGCTTAGACTCTAAATCAGTTGTATTTGGAAATCCCTGATCCTTAGCATGCCATTGAAGGACCTTGGACGTGTCAAATATATAAGAGCACTAACCTCAGTATAGAAACCCTGACTCAAGCACAGTTTCTCTCTTATGTGAAGTTCTAATACATACTTTTTTTTAATGTGTGCTTTAGCAACTGTGTGAATTTTACTCTTAATATATGTGACTTATAAGTCCTTGATTTTGGGAATAATTAGGAAAAAAAGAAACTGGCATTTGGTACAGAAGGAACTGGCAGTTGGTAATAAAAAAGAGATCTAAAACAAGCAGTAGAGATTTTTGCTATGACAAGTTGAGGAAAGATAAAAAGTTTTTGAGAAAAAATAAACCTGTGTCATAGAATGGTACTCTAAAGAGGTCTGTGAGGAGAGCTGAGACTCCCGTTTAATGCAAAATCTGGGACTCTGAACTCCTAATCATGAAATCAGAAGGGTTATGAACACTTGTACAGACTAGCAACTAGTGGGTGAGGTTCGTTAATATGCTTTTATCAGCAGGAAGTTAAGCAATCTCATAACCCTCTTGTGAAAATTTAGTGTATCCTTGGAAGTTTATGTAGTACCAAAGTATGGTAGATGAATACTCATGAAATACTTAATGTTACTGGAAAACCTATTTAATATTTCCCTAATTTAGTTTATTGTCTTTATGATTTTATTTTTGTGAGCATACAAATATTTCCCATACTTTCATAGAGTCAATGAACCCATCTTCCCAATAAGACCTGAAGATTTTAGATTAGATAATCTCTAATAGGAATTTCCTCTCCTAGTGGTTTTTAGGAATTTGTTTTTTAAAACTCTCAGGATTCTAGAACAGAGAGTTGACAGATTTGTAGAGCATATGTAAATACCTACTTTAGCCAAGGGCCACAGAGTGTAAATGAGGACAATTGCAAGGCTATTCCTAAGAAGTCTAGATTTGACAGGGTCTAATTCACAGATGCTGATCTCAAGAAACTGCCTTCTAATATGGCCCAAATTCAAAGGGATTGTAGTATATAAGACATTTTATCTCAGTGTGTAACTTCTCTGGAAAATTCATTCAACTACAGAGTAAGAAATGTTTCTTTATCTTCATTCACTCACTAAACGTTTATTGAATAATTATATTGGGTGCTGTGAGTATAAAGATGAGTAAGATAAGCTTTGCATCCTTAAGAAATTTAAAGCCTAGAATTAAAGACAACTGTGTTTAAAAGTAACTTTATGACTTGTTTATTCACAGCAAATTGAAAGAAATTAAGTGCCTCATGTCACTCAGTAACATATTTGCTGTAATTGTATGAAAACACTGTTTTGTAAGCCTAGAAAATAGATTAATTTTGCCTCATGAAAAAGGAAACCTTTATAGAAGAAGTGGTATTTGGACAGAATCTTGAAGAAGATGGGAAGGAATATCAGAAAGGGGAAGTGAAAACTAGACTATATGTAGTTTTGGTAGGTGATTTGACAGTAAGATGTGCACATTAGGAGAGAGCACACAAGGAAGAGGGAAGGGAAGGATGAGTTCCATTTTGGATGTGTAGGTTCTGAAGAGCCTGTAGGACTCTGAGGTGAATAAATTTGGTAGGGGGTCACATATCTAACTCTCAGATGAGAATAGGGCCTATCAGATGATTGCCTATCAGGGTTGATTGCCTATCAGATGATAGCTATAGGGTTGAAATCCTATATTAGATGAGAAATTGAGTTTGAGACCCTAAGGAGCATTAATTAACATTTGGAAGTAGATGATGAAGAGGAGTGTGCAATACAATTCACCATTCATATATATCTTATTTTTTATAGATCATAATCTTTGAGCACAGGAACTGTTTTTTCTTTTTTTTTAATGTTTATTTTTGAGAGAGAGAGAGAGAGAGATCACAAGCAGGGGTTGGGGGGCAGAGAGAGAGGGAGACATAGAATCCAAAGCAGACTCCATGCTCCAGGCTGTCAGCACAGAGCCTGATGTGGGGCTCAAACCCACAAACCGTGAGATCATGACCTGAGCTGAAGTCAGATGTTTAACTGACTGAGCCACCCAGGCGCCCCAGGAACTGTATTATTCTATTACTAATACGTTCTTAAGTTCCACACAAGAATTATATGAAAATTAGCAAATGAAGCAGAAACTAGAAACTTAAAACCTTATTTTGGAAAATCCAGGTGCAACTCAGACTATTTGGATAATGACTACAATAAAAAAGGAGAATCAAGAATACCCTAGTCTTTTTTAGCCTTGAACAGGCTGTCCAAATTTTAAAGCTTGTGGCCTTTGCTTTCTTTTTTTCTTTTTTTTTTAACGTTTGTTTTTGAGACAGAGACAGAGACAGAGCATGAACAGGGGAGGGGCAGAGAGAGGGAGACACAGAATCTGAAACAGGCTCCAGGCTCTGAGCTGTCAGCACAGAGCCCGACGCAGGGCTCGAACTCACGGACCGTGAGATCATGACCTGAGCTGAAGTCGGATGCTTAACCGACCAAGCCACCCAGGCGCCCCAGGCCTTTGCTTTCTTAAATCAAAATGAATAACAATCTGATTAATAAAAACAGGCAAAACCCTAGGAAATATGAATATGGCAAGATAGAAAATAACAGGAAAATCGTGGACCTTATTTTTTTTTAAACACTGGGGAAGTAGTTAGGATGCGTATGTGTACGTCCCTGAATGTTTCTCTTTTGTTAGAAAGATCATAGACTGCTTTTGCTCTCCTCCTCACATTTGCTGTGCAGAGACTGGCTTGCTGCGCCTTCCATTCCCAGGTGGTCTGCAACTTGACTTCGTATTATGGCATAGCATTCAGCACATGCCCTGAGTTCTCCCATGGCAGTCACCATAACACTGCAGTCGAGACAAACATTGCCGCCTCAAAAGTCACTGGTTGTGGGGGTGTTGGTTATTCCTTAGTGTTTGTTGACTTTCTTCTTCTGGTTATCTCTAGTTGTTTGGGTAAAACCAGCATTTTGTTAGATTATTGTTTCCTTCCCAAACCAAAAGGGATTGAGAGAAATAAGGACACCAGAATGGGAGAAGATTGAATAGAACAAAATCATATAGGGCAGAGAGAACAAGGACTTTCTCACTGTATTCAAATACTGTATTAACAGTGGACTTTTAATGGGAGAAAAAAATGGAATTAAGGACTTTGAAGAGTTCGGTAATATCATGCTATAAATTGCACTGCAGGTGTTACAGCGTATTGCCCACGGCACTAAAAGCCTAAGTTTTGCCTCCATAGATTGGTCAATCCCTAGGCATCCTTAAACTTTCTTATAGGAACTAAAGTGTGTGTAATTGTATGATAATGGAAATAAACTGTAGTTTGATGACTCTTGTTTATTAAGAGATACCAATATATTGGATTTGTCAAATTGTATTTTTGTCATTCAGGATATTTTTATTAAATATCCCAATATTTTCTCTTCCTGTAGTAAAATAAAGGAAAATAATCATTGCTGTCGGTTTTCCGTTTGTTAGTACTCTTTAATAGTGTTGTGGAAAGTGTCATTTTAAAAAAAGTTTGGAATTATAATACTTAATAAGTTTTATATGTAATTTTATAATTTTATTAAACATACTATTTTCTGTTTTATTATAGATCTAAACTTAGTCTTTTTCAATCAAGAATCAGTTTACAGAAGGCGAGTGTAAAGGTAAGTTTTTGAAAATTTTCACAATTGAGAAACCTTAGCTTATTAAAAAAATTGTTTTTTTTGAGGGTTAAAGTCAGTTATTTCCACCTAATGTAGAGAAGCATATTAAAGTCATTAACTTAGGGAAGAAGTTTCCTTCCCAGTTCATGGGAGTTTTTCACCCAGATGTCAGCACTTGGACACCACTTGCTTGTCAAGATTGCTTCAGAGATTGGTTTCTATACTTTACCTGCTTAGGTAGCCTATTGTCTGTAACTCTTAGTCCAAGAGGCTTAGTCCACGGGCTCTAGAAAATCTCTGCAAAATCCATTTCATTCATATTTACACACTTGAGTATATATTCTGGGCCAATGCAAGTGAGATTTTTCTGTGGGACCCTTAAGCTGTGGATACCTGATAAGTTAAATTTAATAACCTGCCTTTGGCTGTCATGATCCCAACTAGCACCCAGTTCTTTTGGCACATGAGGAGTATTGATTTTTTTTAAAAAACTTTTCTAACTCCCAACAGCTTTACCCATGTCTTTGAAGATAAGGTACTTACTCAATTTGGAACCTTTATTTTCCCATCTGAATAAAATGAGCAAAATATTTTGAAGTTTCCTGAAAAGCTTTGGAAGTAGGTTAAATGTAAATAAAAAATATGTAAGAACACTCTGACCATGTACAACAGTTCTAATCACTGTTTATTTAATTTCTTAACAGTGTTGAATATTTTTTTTTAATTTTTAAATTTTATCTTAAGTAAACTTTGTGCCACACATAGGGCTCGAACTCACAACCCTGTGATCAAGAGTCACCTTCTCCACTGACTGAGCCAGCCAGGTGCCCCTAGTGTTGAGTATTTTATTATGTGTATGAATATTTTTCCACGTGGTTACCTTTACTCTTGTTGAGGAGCCATTAATTGCCAGCTAAGAATGGTATCTTTATATATTTTACAGTTCAGTTGTCAGTTTGCATTGATTTTTTTCTTTTACTATGTTTTAGTTAAAAGCCCGGCGATCTGAATGTAATTCCAAAGCTACCCACGCAAGGAATGATTATCTTCTTACATTAGCAGCAGCAAATGCACACCAGGATCGCTACTATCAAACAGACTTAGTTAACATTATGAAGGTAATACAGACTTAATATCTGTGGTAATTTTGTTTCATTAAAGACAAAACAACTCATGAGTTGAATTAGGCAGATAAGATTAAGTGTAAGTACAGTAGCAGCCAGGCTTCTTTGCAATTCATTGAAGTATACTTGATACTGTTTGGGTAGCCTCTCTTTCAGGTAATTTTGAATTAATTTTTAATGTAAAATATCATTCAAAACCAAATCACAGTAAAAGAATGTATTATGTATTAGTCTCTAGCAAGTGGCAGATGTTTACTATATAATGGCTATTAATATATAAAATACAAAATAAGATTATTTTTTTAAAGCTTAGATTTTTAAAATTTCACAATTTTATTCTTAATTGATATGGAAACTTGTACATTAATGTTTTATGATTTTGGGTGTCCATGAGAAGACAAGAAAATGCCTAGTAGTTCTATGAAAATGTCTCTACCCTGGATATCACCCTGAAATGTAGATAGATTGTATTATGTCTCTTATGTACTCAAACTCTATCTTGGTCTTTCTTTGATTATACATCTATGTGTATCTTTAACTTTCACTGAAGTAAAGGAAAAGAGGTGGAGAAGAAAACCTTTTTAACTTACTGCCAGCTCCCCACTTGTTGCTGGTATATAATTTTACATAGAGTGTATCTCATTTTCTCCTGTCTTCTCAAGGACCCAAACATTTGATTATTCTTTCTCTTATATTTGCAAACCTTCCTTTTCAAATGCATTGTTATTTTCTTAATGTTTTTTTGAATTTTTCATTTTAGAGAGAGAGTGGGGGAGGGGCAGAGGCATTGGGGTGGGGGAGAGAGAGAGAGAGGGACAGACAGAGAGAGAGAGAGAATGAATCCTAAGCAGGCTCCTTGCTCAGCACGGGGCCTGACATGGGGCTCAGTCCCACGACCATTGGATTGTGACCTGAGCCGAAATCAAGAACCAGATGCTCGACTGACTGAGCCACCCAGGCACCCCTCAAATATGTTGTTCTTATTGACTGTCAAAACACATTACTTTCATTGAATTGCTTGCTTTACAAATCATAACTGTTGAGAATGGGGATGCAGTAGGAGTGGGTGCTCTTTTTTCTACATTGGCTCTGGGAAGGAGATAAACTCTATGTAGGAACTATAAGTTCTTTCCTTGAAAGTAGAGACAGGACATTTCCTGGTTCCTTCAGGAAAAAATAGGAGTGATGGAGAGAGTCAAACTGGGCTAAGAAGTATCCAGTTGCAGAATTTTTTCTTTCCTTTTTGTTCACTACCTGAAATCCCTTTTTCCTAGCCTGTTTTGATTTCTACTGGTTAGAATACAAGTGGTAAGAAAAACAAGGGCTTCTTTTGACATCTCAGATGAGAAGTCTGCATACGTTTTCCCATAAAATGTTGGACCTAGAGGCTTAGGCATTTTAATATCTTAGTAGGTGTCACACGGTGCTTCATACTTACAAGAACCAACAAGAGACTTGATCTCTCATTATAACATAGTTTCTCTAGGGGGGAAAATACACACACACACACACACACACACACACACACACAGTCTCAAACAATCCATTATTAAAGAAGATACTCAATACAGCTTGTAATTCAAAATTGTGATTCCCTATATACAGTCAAAGCTGTTGACTATATATTTTCCCTTTGAATACTTTAAAATGAACATATTAGTTTAAGCAGCAGCAAAAATAAAATCTTTATGTTTTTAAAATTGAATCCACAGCCAAAAAAGATCTCTTTCTTAAAACCCTATGGCCTTTGATAAACCGGGAAATGTACAGTATTCTTTTGGGGGTCTGCCCTCTGCCCCAAAACAAAGATTAAGTTAATGGACCTGGCCAGCTCTCAGATTATATATCTTTGAAGTTACTTTGAAGTTCTAATGCAGATATTTGATCAGCATTGGGTAGGTTATGCTTCAGATTACTCATTTCATGAGACATTGTAAGGTCCTGAAATGATAAAAATAGAGGCAGGAGTCTCCTTTCTTCCCTTAAAATAGAAAAATGTATTCTCAGTTTTCATGTTGTGTCTGTGTTAATTCATTTTCTTCCTCATGTTAATTCTATAGTCTGCATTTTTGGAAAACTCTTATCCATTGTATTGTAGCTACTAAGTAAGGTTCTATCATTGAATTGACAGTGGCCCTTTCTTAGAAATAAGGCCCTGTCTTATTTTCTGAATTGTTGTTAAGGTTCTAATGCCCTAGCTAGAATCTTAAAAACAAATAAACAAACAAACCAAAAACCCCTCTGAATAGCTTAGAAGCAAGATACTTGATTCATTGATTTAATTATGTGCTTTTAGTAGTCATAGTGTGGTAGCTACTGGACCACACTTCGGGAAGAATCAAAGATAAGCAATATACTCTTTTTATCCTCAAAGAGCTCAATCTGGTGAAAGAGAGAGAGATACATAAAAATGATTATAAATTAGGGGGTGACTCAGTCAGTTAAGCATCCAACTTTGGCTTTCAGGTGAATTCTAGCCCGAGTCAGCTGACAGCTCAGAGCCTGGAGTCTACTTTGGATCCTGTGTCTCCCCCGCTCTCTGCCCCTCCCCAGCTCTCACTCTTGTCTTTCTCTCTTTCAAAAATAAATAAACATTAACAAAAAATTTTTTAAAGAAATGATTACAAATTAGAATACTGAAATTACTTTCTGCTAGAGGACCGTAGTTAATGATATAACAGCTATCTTTTTTTTGATTGCTTAATATTACTCTTTTTTTTTCTTAATTTTTTTTTCAACTTTTTTTATTTTTATTTTTGGGACAGAGAGAGACAGAGCATGAACGGGGGAGGGGCAGAGAGAGAGGGAGACACAGAATCGGAAACAGGCTCCAGGCTCCGAGCCATCAGCCCAGAGCCCGACGCGGGGCTCGAACTCCCGGACCGCGAGATCGTGACCTGGCCGAAGTCGGACGCTTAACCGACTGCGCCACCCAGGCGCCCCTTAATATTACTCTTAATATTACTCCTAAACACTTTAGCATATTATCCCTTCTCATTTTTTTTCCTTTATCCTAGTTTAGTGTTCATAGTTCATTATGACTAGACTAGAAATGAAATGAAATGAAATTCTAACTCAAGTTGAACGCAGATAACCTCTTTCTTTGTACCTGCATCTAAGTAGCCGAGTACTACTGAAGAAAATCTTTCAACAGAACAGAACACATTCATGTTCATAAATTAATGTGGAACCCAGTCTCAAATGGACCCTCGACACTGCTCAGATATCCTGCTGTATTTCCCTGGTTAACTTTCCCTACTATTTTTAACACTTTTTTCAACTTTTCCATCTCAAACCTCAAACTTTCCTCTTCTCTTTCACACTTAGCAAGTGGTCTTTCTTCCTAATTTACAGAGAAAATACAAGCTATTAAAAGGGAACTCCATTATTTTCCCATTATCTGCCTTCATGCATGTTCAAGACTCTGCCAAGGAACCCCAACCTTTGAGTTGTTTATCCTGTCTAAAGATGATCTTTTCACCTTAGCTTTGGATATCTTATCGCCTTCTGCCTTTTCAGGATCAAAACAACTGATTATTCTCTTTTCTTCTTACATTTATTAGACATTGTATTCTTAGGTTAAACATGTAGAAGAGGCAAAAAAATTACAGAAGAGACCTTAAATGCCTGGGAATGAGAGTGAAGCAGCTATTTGGGTGTCAAGCATGGCTAGGCTCTCTGTCTAGGTACTTGTAAATACGTGATTTCATTTAGTTTTCAGGACATCTTTCAAACTAAATATCATTATCCCTGTTTTACAAATCAGGTAGCAGAGGCTCAGTGAGGTTCATTGGGTATGTATATAATAGCCAGGACTGAATTCAGAGTTTCTATGACTTCAGAGCCTGTGTTCTTTACTACAGATCACACTGTTCTTTTCTACATACCATTCCAATCTTCTTGATAGTAAAGAGGAGTATAATTAATAGTAGCCTACTGTGAATATCATAAATTCTGAGAGAACTGTAAAATAAAATTAATAATTGAAAATTGCAAATTCTCCCCTGCTATAATAAGATCATGTATAATAAGATCATCTAAATACTTGTATTTAGACAGGTTCCCCAAGGAATATTTTGTATTCCTTATGCCAATACTGATTAAAACAGATACTAAATATACTGCTCTGTGTCTGTGTATCATCAGGCAGTTATTTTTGAACTCCACACTAAAACAAAACAAAAAAGCTATTGCTAGGACATGGAAACCAGACAACTGATTTTATCACATCTATAGATAGCAGTTGTATTGGCTGCTGGGAAGTAAGTTTGTTCCTTAGAATTCCTTTTTTTTTTGGTAGCATATTCTCGTACAGTGTATAAACTGATACTTTTATTAGCTTGTGGAATATTTTCTTAGTGGTTTGGATAAGGAAGGATGAAGCACAGTGTATCATAGTAGAAAAGAGAAGAAATGTCAATCTAATGAAGGATTTGAAAAGTTTTATAACACTAGGACCTTATTTCTAGACAAATGCTTATCGTCTTCAGTGGAAGCTAAATATATCTGGGTGATACATTTATCATATATAATTGAACAAAGTAATTTGTTATATATGTTATTTTATATATATACATATATATGAAATATGTACATATTTTGTACACATTTTGTACATATTGTATGTACATATTGTACATACATAAATATACATATTATGTACATTTTGTATATATTTACATATATATATAAAATATGTTCTATATAATTGAACAAAGTAATAAAAGTTAAACATCTTTCTATGTGACAGAAACCTAGAAAATACGATAACATGGCATATCTTTTGCAGATGTTTGTTTTGATTAAATGAAGAAAAAGTCATTATTGGTATCTAGGTCCCTTATTTTTATGGCTTTTCTAGCTAATTACTTATTACTCCAAAAGCCTTCCTCATTCACTTGGGAGATTGTAGAACTCGTTTTTTGAAATTTTAAATCATAGCTCTTCTGGTTTCCCTGCCAACTAACTCTCTAGCTATTGTACTTCTCATTCACCTAATAATGTTTGTTCACTTAACAAATTAGCATGGAAATCCCCAAATCTCAAGGTTGGCTCTCTGCTTTTCTTACTTTGTATCCTCTTTCTTTATGCCCTCTTTCTTAGAAAAGAGTAGTCATTTGGTCCAATTTTTATTAATATTGTTTGAATCCCAAGTGTATATATTAACCATACCCTTAATGATTATCCATGGTTTGCCTTTCCATCAGTGGCCGAAATTTAAATTGGAGGCAACTCTGTCCCCCGTCTTTCCTTTGAATAAGCACCCTAGCCTAGTTTTCAGGTGACAACTGCTATCAATCTGTCCTCCAGAGCTCTAACGGTGCACTGTACAGTATGGTACACGTGACTGTTTAAAATAATTAAAAATAAATAAAATTTTAAGTTTTGTTCCTCAGTCACAATAGCCACATTTCAGGTGCTCCAAAGTCACATGTGGCTAGTGGCTTCCATATTGAACAGTGCAGATATAGAATATTTCCATCATCTCAGAAAGTTCTATTAGACAGCAGTGCTCTAAAGCTTATTTAGTTTTTTCTTGTTTTCCTCCTATTCTTTTTTTATAATCTGGCTATCATCACACCTGCTGATCATTTTTCCCAGTAACCATCACCATGATTTATTTGTGTTGTTTCAGAATTAAATTCTCCTTCATTTGCACTCTATACCTGGAAATAGAACAGGGGTTGGCAAGCATTTTCTGTGAAGCACCTAAGAGTAAATACTTCAGACTTCTCTGTCATGACCACTCAACTCTGACATTGTAGTATAGTCACTGACACTACATAAACAAATGAATGGCTGTGTTCCAGTAAAACTTTACTTACAAAAATAGGTGTTGAGGTTGATTTGGCCTACAGGCTTTAGTTGCCAATCCTTGGTGTAGAACTTTAAACTGAATATGAAATTTTCTAAGTATAAATACACTCAAAGCATATTAAATGAATACTCATTAATCACCACTGAGCTTCAGAAAGGAAAGACTACTAGTAAAATGGAAGCCTCTTCTGCGACTTGTCCTAAAATACTTCTCTCTCATCCACCACATCGTAACCACCATTCCCACTATACATTGTGTTGTCGTAGATGGTATCGTACCCTGTAATATTTTGCACCTTGCTTTTTTTCCCCACTGAATATTATATTTGTGGATTAATATGGATTTTTAACTTTAGTTTATTCGTTATTTTGCTATATAGTATTTCATTGTGTATATGTCATAAATTACTTATTGATGTTCTTGACTGAAATTTTTGTTGTTTTGTTTTACTGTTGTAAACGGTACTGCTATCAAACATTCTTGTACATGTCTCCTAGTGTACTTGTGCAAGAAGTTCTTAAAGAAATATACCTAGGAGTGATATGTTTTAGTAACTTTACCAAAGAGTGTTAGATTTTAAAGCGTTACAGCACTTTTTATTACACCTTTTAACATTGTTTGTATGTCATGTTAAACTCAGCAGGTATTTCAGTGTGTACTAGGTGATAGGCATTTGGGGATACAGAGATGAATTAGACATGATTCATACCATCAGTGAGCCAGAAATAAGAAGATTATAATTCTCTTGAGCAGCTCCTAAAGGTCTTAAGGAATATGAGGTGGTGAATCCTTTCCCTTGCTCTATTGGTTATGTTATAGTTGGCTCCCTGTGACACAAAAGCAGAAAATCAGGATGCTTCTTGCCCATTTTTTACCAAACTTGTAAAGCAGTAGTTTAAAAAATATTTAACATTTGAACTGCTACTAACTCCTACATGGAATCCTTAAACATAAAGCAGGTGAAAGGAAGCTATTGGGTTAAAACTTGTGAGGCTGTTTCCCCTTTGTGTGTTTTCCCCATTCCCCATACCGGCATATGTCATCTTCTATTTCTTTCCTTTTGTCCTGAGGCATTATATTGGATACTAGGGCTCCTTGAAATACAATTTGGAAACAACTGTTCTAAGATATGATTTTCCAACTAGCAAATTTCTTATGGAATTCTAAGTTTTACATGGATGATCTCCATGCTAGACTTTTCCTAGTAATCTTTTAAAAATGTAAATCAGGGGCGCCTGGGTGGCTCAGTCGGTTGAGTGTCTGATGTCAGCTCAGGTCATGATCTCACGGCTCATGGGTTCAAGCCCCACGTTGGGCTCTGTGCTGACAGCTCGGAGCCTGGAGTCTGCTTTGGGTTCTGTGTCTCCCTCTCTTTCTGTCCCTAACCCACTTGCATTCTGCCTCTGTCTCTCTCAAAAATAAACATTAAAAAAAATTTTTTTTAATATAAATCAGATCATGATAATCTATTGCTCACACCCTCCAGTGACAATTGAATATTCTGGCTTGAGGGCTTATTTGGATTCTTGGGCTAGAGAATCAATAAATGAGGGGTACTGAAGCAGAGAACACATAAAACTACGTATGAGTGTAGTGTATATGATGACAAGAGGTATAAGGAGAAAACCAGACTGAAGCCAGCTCTTTTATTTTTTTTTTAAGTTTATTTATTTTGAGAGGAGGGCATAAGTGGGGAAGCAGCAGAGAGAGAGAATCCCAAGCAGGCTCTGCACTGACAGTGCAAAAACCCATACAGGTCTTGAACTCACAAACATGAGATCTTGACTTAGCTGAAGTCGGACGCTTAACCAACTGAGCCACCCAGGTGCCCCAGAAACTAGCTCTTCTGAAATCAACTATATTAGGGTATAATTAATATACACTAAAATGCATCTATTTTAAATATACAGTTGGTTGGGTTTTGACAAATGTATACACCTATGTAATCACTGTCATAATCACAATCAGTGTATAGAATATTTCTGTCCCCTAAAATGTCTCTCTTGTTCCTTTGCAGTTATATTTAGTTTTTATCACTATGTAACAAATCAACACAAACTTAGAGACTTTGAATATCTCCATTTACTGTTTTCACAGTTCTGTAGGTTGAAAGTCCAAGTAGGCTCAGCTGGGTCCTCTGCTGAGGCTCTCACAAGGGCAAAACCTTGATTTTGATTTTTCCTGGGCTGGGTTCTTATCTGGAGACTGAGAGAATCCACTTCCAGGGTCATTTAGATGGCTGATAGAATCCTGTTCCTTGTGGTTATAGGA
Source organism: Lynx rufus (assembly GCF_022079265.1). Taxonomy (NCBI): domain Eukaryota; kingdom Metazoa; phylum Chordata; class Mammalia; order Carnivora; family Felidae; genus Lynx; species Lynx rufus. The sequence goes on from NW_025814897.1 coordinate 59,091,896, forward strand.
CTTAAGTCCTTGTTTTGCTGCTGGCAGCAGGCTGAAAGTCACTCTCAGCTCCTAGAGGTTGCTCTCAGGTTTATGCCACATGACTCCCTTTATCTCCAAACCAACATGTACACTCCTTTTCATGTTTTTAATCTCTAACTTCCTCCTCTTTTGCTACTAATAGAAAATTCTCTGCTTTTAAAGGGCTCTTGTGATACAGTTAGGCCTACCAGACAATTTCTCTTTTTTCATAGAACATAGTCACGGGAATAATATCTCATCATTCGTAAATTCTCCCCACAACCAGATTATATAAGGGCAAGGATTGTTGGGATCATATTCTAATTCTGCCTTCCTCAACAGTCCTAAATATATTTTGTTAAATTTATTCCTAAGTGTGTCGATGTTACTGTAACCATTATGTTTTCATTTCATCTTTTAATCATTTTATTAATATATAGAAAATTTTATATATTGACCTATAGCAGTTACTGTGTTACTCTGCATAACAGATTACTGTAAAGCTAAGTGGCTTAAAACAGCAAAAGCATTTATTTTTCTCTTGAATCTACACTTAGGATAGGGCTCAGTGGGGATAACTTGTTTCTGTAGCACTCCACCTCAGCTAGAACAGGTCAAAGGCTAGCAACTGAATTCTTTTGAGAGCGTACTTTCTCATATGATTTAGTGCTTGATACTCCCTATTGGCTGAGACCTGCTGGAGCTACCAGCTGGAGTTTCTGCATTTGGCTTCTTTGTGTCACCTGGGCTTTTTCACAGTGTCGTGGCTGGGCGAAAGACAGATTTTCTGAGGAGGGGAGGGAGGCTGGCCAGGCACAGGCAATATAGCCTTTTATGTAATAGTCTCAAAGGTCATACAGTCTCTTTTCTGCATTCCATTCATTGAAACAGTTACAAGGTTCTACCCAGAATCAAGATGGATTGATGGGATATATTCTGCTTCTTAGTGTAGTGTGGCAAAGTTATATAAGAATATGTGGCCCCAGAAATAGGGCTGTGGCTGGTTTTTTTTGCAAATGCAGTCTGCTACATGACCTGTATCCTACAGTCTTCCTAAATTCACTTATTGGTTTTTGTAGCTTTTTTGTGGATTCCTTACCATTTTAAATGACCATCATCATGTCAAACTAAATAAACATACTTTATTTCTGTCATTCTAATCCATAAATCTTTTTATTTCTTGCCTTACTCCATTGGCTAGGATCCTTAGTACAATGGTGAATAGAAGTGGTAAGAGTGGACATCTTTGCCTTGTTCTGAGATCTTTTGGGGAAAGCAAAAAACCAACTTCTTAAGAATTATTTTGTTAGGGGTGCCTGGGTGGCTCAGTTGGTTGACTGACTGACTTCAGCTCACATCATGATCTCATTGGTTGTGAGTTCGAGCCCTGTGTTGGGCTCTGTGCTGACAGCTCAGAGCCTGGAGCCTGCTTTGGATTCTCTCTCTCTCTCTCTCTCTCTCTCTCTCTCTCTCTGCCCCTCCCCCACTCATGCTCTGTCTCTGTCTCAGAAATAAATAAAAGTTAAAAAAAAAATTAAAGAATTATTTTGTTAAATGGGCACCAGGGTGGTTCAGTCGGTTGGGTGTCTGGCTCTTGATTTCGGCTCAGGTCATAAACTCACAATTTGTGGGATCGGGTCCTGTGTCAGGCTCTGCACGGATGGCACAGAGCCTGCTTGGGGTTCTCTCCCTCTCTCTCTCTCTGTCTCAAAAATAAATAAACATGAAAAATTTGTTTAAAGCATTAGCTATGAAAAAGAATTATTTTGTTAGAATACACATAAAATTTACCATTTTAACCATTTCCTTTTTTTTTCTTTTTTAATTCCAGTATTGTTAACTTACAGTGTTATATTACTTTCAGGTGTGTAATACAATGATTCAACAATTCTATACATTACTCAGTGCTCATCATGATATGCGTACTCTTAATCCTCTTCATCTCCCCTCTGGTAAACATAAGTTTCTTCTCTATATTTAAGAGTATATTTTTGTCTCTTTTTTTCTTCGTTCGTTTGTTTTGTTTCTTAAATTACACATAGGAGTGAAATTATATAGTATTTGTCATTCCCTGATTTATTTCACTTCACATTATGCTCTAGATCCATCCATGTTGTTGCAAATGGCAATGTTTCATTCTTTTTTATGGCCGAGTAATACTTTATTGTGTGTGTGTGTGTATATATATATATATATATATACACACACACACACATATATATTTTGTGATATATCTATCTATCAGTGGACACTTGGGTTGCTTCCGTAATTGAGCTATTGTAAATAATACTGCAATAAACATAAGGGTGCATATATCTCTTTGAATTAGTGTTTTTGTATTCTTTGGGTAAACACCCAGTAATGGAATTACTGGATCATATGGGAATTCTATTTTTAATTTTTTAAAAAAAATTTTTTTTTTCAACGTTTATTTATTTTTGGGACAGAGAGAGACAGAGCATGAACGGGGGAGGGGCAGAGAGAGAGGGAGACACAGAATCGGAAACAGGCTCCAGGCTCTGAGCCATCAGCCCAGAGCCCGACGCGGGGCTCGAACTCACGGACCGCAAGATCGTGACCTGGCTGAAGTCGGACGTTTAACCGACTGCGCCACCCAGGCGCCCCTCTGTTTTTAATTTTTTGAGGAATCCCCATAGTGTTTTCCACAGAGGCTGTACCAGTTTGCATTCCCACCAACAGTAAATGAGGGTTCCTTTTCCTCCACATCCTCACCAACACTTGTTGTTTCTTGTGTTTTTGATATTAGTCATTCTGATAGGTGCGAATGATATCTAATTGTGGTTTTAATTTGTATTTTCCTGATGACTAATGATATTGAGCATCTTTTCATGTGTCTATTGGCCATCAGTATGTCTTCTTTATAAAAACATCTGTTCGTGTCTTTGCCCATTTTAAAATTGAATTATTTGGTGGGTTTTTTTGTGTTGTGTTTGTGTGTGTGTGTGTGTTTATATATTTTAAATACTGACCGACACTTTATCAGGTATGTCATTTGCAAATATCTTCTTCTATTCAATAGGTTCACTTTTAGTTTTGTTGATTGCTTCCTTTGCTGTGCAAAAGGTTTTTATTTTGATGTACTCCCAATGGTTCATTTTTGCTTTTATTTCCCTTGCCTCAGGAGACTTACCTAGAAAAACATTGCTACTACTACCAATGTCAGAGAAGTTACTGCCTGTGCTCCTCTAGGATTTTTATAGTTTCAGATCTCACATTTAGGTCTTAATCCATTTTGAGTTTATTTTTGTGTATGGTGTAAGAAAGTGGTCCAGTTTCCTTTTTGTACATGTTGCTGTCCAGTCAGAAAAAGACAGTTACTGTATGATTTCACTCATATGTGGAATTCTTTCATTTAGGACATATTCCTCCGTCTCCTCTTTTTGTCTCTCTGCATCTGTTTCTATGTGTTATGAAAGTTAGCTGTGTCTCTTGCTCTTGAAAGTAGTGGCCTTATGAACAAGAGGTCCTGGCGTGCCCTGCAGTGTAATCCCCTGCTCACCAGCACCTGGTGTTTCATGTGTGTGTTGCATGTGGCTGAGTCGCTTTTACCTTCAGTCTAGTCATCTGCAGTGTCTCTGTCTGCCTGTCTCTCTCTGCAGGGTTTAGTCCCTGTGTTGTTAGTGGACTAGTCTGAAGCCACCTTGGGCTTGAGTTGAGTCAGACCAGGCATTTGTTAGAGATGCAGTAGCACCAAAGCACAGGGCACTTTCCCTGTATTGTCCCCCAAGAAGCTTCTTTTGGGGTGGGGTCTGCAGTCAGACCACAGGTCTGCCCCAGCCCACTGCTGGGGCCACAGTCCGACTGGTGTGTGTGGTTATCTTCCACCTTTCCTGGGGTAGAAGTCATTTTGGAGTGGTCCTGGCCCTTGTTGGTGCTGCTTGCACACTTTCAGGCTTGTGGTACCACTTTGAAAGGGTTCTGGCTTAGGGTATATTGGAAGGGGGCAGGGCATAGGAAAATATGGGAGTGAGGCAGGAGGTATTAGCAAGGTGTGTGGAAGTCTGCTGTGGGAGGGAACCTGCAGCTGCCCGAAACTCTTGCCAAGGCCAACTGGTTTGAGGGTGTGGATCTGCCGAAGTGCAGATGGGTGGGAAGGGCAGTCTGTTAGTGAGCTAGGTGGAGAGTGTTGGCACTGAAATGGTTCTGCTGGTGTCAGTGTATCTAGGCTGTGGGAGGGAAATAGCACCCACCAGCAGCTCTTTTTGTTCTTGGAGAAATCTCCCAATGACGTACCCCTCCAGCACACACTTTGAGATTAGTAAATAAATCTTCCCATATACCCCAGGCATTTTCCTAACTACTGCCTCTGTGCTGTATCTCAGGGCTGTTGTGCTATTTCTTAAAAGGTGGGGGGCCAAAATGAACAAATCAGGAGACTATAAATGCTGGAGAGGATGTGGAGAAACGGGAAACCTCTTGCACTGTTGGTGGGAATGCAAATTGGTGCAGCCGCTCTGGAAAACAGTGTGGAGGTTCCTCAAAAAATTAGAAATAGACCTACCCTATGACCTAGCAATAGCACTGCTAGGAATTTACCCAAGGGATACAGGAGCACTGATGCATAGGGGCACTTGTACCCCAATGTTTATAGCTGCACTCTCAACAATAGCCAAATTATGGAAAGAGCCTAAATGTCCATCAACTGATGAGTGGATAAAGAAATTGTGGTTTATATACACAATGGAGTACTACGTGGCAATGAGAAAGAATGAAATATGGCCCTTTGTAGCAACGTGGATGGAATTGGAGAGTGTTATGAAGTGAAATAAGCCATACAGAGAAAGACAGATACCTTATGTTTTCACTCTTATGTGGATCCTGAGAAACTTAACAGAAACCCATGGGGGAGGGGAAGGAAAAAAAAAAAAGAGGTTAGAGTGGGAGAGAGCGAAAGCATAAGAGACTCTTAAAAACTGAGAACAAACTGAGGGTTGATGGGGGGTGGGAGGGAGGGGGGGGTGGGTGATGGGTATTGAGGAGGGCACCTTTTGGGATGAGCACTGGGTGTTGTATGGAAACCAATTTGACAATAAATTTCATATATTGAAAAAAAAAAGGTGGGGACTCAGTATTTTCTTGTATGTTTGTTTTTCAGAGGGGAACTCAGTATTTTCTTGCCCCCAGACTCTTCCAGAGCTGAACCCGCTTATTTTTAAAGTTCCAGGTGTTAAGTTAAGCCCCTGGTTTTCAGAGTTATGGGGATTTGTCTTCCTCACTCTCGTTCCCCTTCCCCGTGCCTAGGGTGCTTGGTGTAAGAGTGTTTCTCTCCCCTCTCCGCCCCCTGGATTCCCTCCCGTGGCCAGTTCCATGGGTCTGTTTGGTCCCAATTGTGTCGCCTCTCTTCCTACCCTCTTTGATATAGCCTTTACATTTAGCTGTGAAGAGTCTCTTCTGCCAGTCTTTAGGTCATTTTCTGGGTTGTTTACACTGATGTGGGTGTTATCTACTTGTATCTATGGGACAAGGTGAGCTTAGGATCCTCCTACTCAGCCATCTTCCCCAGAAGTCTAATATGGACCTAACCATTTCTGTATATACAGTTCAGTGGCATTAAGTACTCATGCAGTATTGTGCAACCATCACCACTATCCGTCTTCAGGACTTTTTCATCTTCCCAAACTGAAACTCTGTGTACACTAAACAATAACTCCCATTCCTTTGTCCTCTGGCCTCCTGAAAACCACTATTCTGTTTTTTGTATGTGAATCTGACTACCGTAAACTACCTCATGTAAGTGGAATCATATAGTATTTGTCCTTCTGTGTCTGCTTTATTTCACTTAGTGTAATGTCTTCAAGATTCATCTGTGTTAGAGCATGTGTCAGAATTCCATTCATTTTTAAGGCTGCGCTTTTATTATCTTTACCCTGCATAGCAAATAATTTTAAGTGCCTTTTTACCAACAAAATGAGCTGAACACTGAATCCTTGCTGTCAGGGACTTTAGAAATTAGAAGTAGAACTAAGACATCCAAAAAATAACTATAATTTAAGAACATTTAATAGTAATAGCCATTATTTATTTAGCTTTTATTCTATATAGGATTTACATTCATATGATTTCATTTAATCCTTAAGGCAACCCTATATGTGCATTAATAGCTTCTAGTCATGTGTTTTATGAATGTAAGCAGTACAGATAGCTGTAGGCCATCAGATCTCAGTAGAATGTAAGTTTCCTGACAGCAAATATTTTGTTCTCTCCCCTGTTTTATACCTAGCATCCAAATGACGAGGGAGAGGTTGCACTGGTCTTTCTTCATGGAGGACCTTTCTCCATGGAAGAATTTGCATCTTGAATAGGCCTTACATAGTGAGTAGTAGGATGTCAGTAGGCTCTGGTGAACAAGGATGGGATTTCACAGGGATGGAGTTGTATGAGCACTTATGAAAGTGAGTTACAGTGAAAACCACTGGTTCCATTGGTCTTGGAGAGAGGCATGAGAATATTTGCTAAGCGTACTACTAACAGTAGAATTTTTAATGAAGCTTTAAAATGTTTGACATTGAAGAAAGAATTCTAAAATGCCATTAAAGTAACCCTTTTCATTTGTACCCCAATGTTTATAGCAGCACTCTCAACAATAGCCAAATTGTGGAAAGAGCCTAAATGTCCATCAACTGATGAATGGATAAAGAAATTGTGGTTTATATACACAATGGAGTACTACAGGGCAATGAGAAAGAATGAAATATGGCCCTTTGTAGCAACGTGGATGGAATTGGAGAGTGTGATGCTAAGTAAAATAAGCCATACAGAGAAAGACAGATACCATATGTTTTCACTCTTATGTGGATCCTGAGAAACTTAACAGAAACCCATGGGGGAGGGGAAGGAAAAAAAAAAGAGGTTAGAGTGGGAGAGAGCCAAAGCATAAGAGACTCTTAAAAACTGAGAACAAACTGAGGGTTGATGGGAGTGGGAGGGAGGGTAGGGTAGGTGATGGGTATTGAGGAGGGCATCTTTTGGGATTAGCACTGGGTGTTGTATGGAAACCAATTTGACAATACATTTCATATATTAAAAAAATAAATAAATAAAATAAAATAATAAACGTTAAAAAATTTTTTTAAAAATTTAAAAAAATTAGCCCTTTTTTTTCTTCAACTAAATATTAGGTTAGATATTTGACTATGAGTTTTTTTTAATGTTTATTTTTGAGAGAGAGAGAGAGAGAGAGAGAGAGAGAGAACGTGAGCAGGAGAGGAGCAGAGAGACAGAGACACAGAATCTGAAGCAGGTTCCAGGCTCTGTGCTAGAATACTACTAGAAGCACAGAGCCTGATGTGGGACTCGAACCCACCAGTTGTGAGATCATGACCTGAGCCAAAGTTGGACACCCAACTGAGCCATCCAGGCACCCCTGACTGTTAGCTTTTTAATGCAGTTTTCTATGAAGTATATTTTCCATTAAGTTTAATTATTATATTTGTTTTTTTTATATAATAGAAATATTGAATTGTTTTTACTCGCTGGAATTGTAGACTATTAGGTATCCAGTAATCTTCCTTGATTCTGTGATATATTTATTGTTGGTTAAAAATTTGATGTAGTAGACATTGATGGCATTAGCTTTGGGGTTGAGAAAGGAAGTAATATTTGAACTAACAGAATCTTCAACATTCTTAGCCATTTATGGCTTTAGCAAGTTTTCTTTGTTTATAAATCATTTATCAAGACTTCTACCTCTCTTTCTCCTTTCAAGACCTTTTTTTTTTTTTTTTTTTTTAAATTTTTTTTTTTCAACGTTTATTTACTTTTGGGACAGAGAGAGACAGAGCATGAACAGGGGAGGGGCAGAGAGAGAGGGAGACACAGAATCGGAAACAGGCTCCAGGCTCTGAGCCATCAGCCCAGAGCCCGATCAAGACCTTTTTGAAAGGCAAATAATATTCATCTATTGCTGGTAAATTTTGGTGGCTGTTGGTTATGATTCTCATACTGATGTAATGATGTCACAAAATATAATAGAGATTATATTCTATCACTGAGGTGCTTAGTTGTGGCTTAAAAAAGTCCCTAGCTATGGACAGGTGTTTTTCTGAATATAGTGCCCTATTCCTGTGATGAAGGTCAGGTCTCACTTGTGTGCATTTGGTGATGTTTATCTGGTATGACCAATGTGTAGGTTTTAAATTTCATTCAGTAAAGCCTTTAAACATAATAATTGTATTTCACTTTTTTTAATTTTTAATTTTTTCATTAAAAATTTTAGCATTTTATTTATTTTTGAGAGGGACTGAGCATGAATGGGGGAGGGGCAGAGAGAGAGGGAGACAAAGAATCTGAAGCAGGCTCCAGGCTCTGAGCTATCAGCACAGATCCTGACATAGGGCTTGAGCCGTGAGATCATGACCTGAGCCAAAGTTGGATGCTTAACTGACTGAGCCACTCAGTCAACCCAAGAATTGTATTTATCACAAATAACATGCTATGGGGGTGCCTGGGTGGCTCAGTTGATTAAGTGTCTGACTCTTGATTTCAGCTCAGGTCATGGTCTCCACTAAGGTCATGGTCTCCGCTAAGGTCATGGTCTCATGGTTCATGGGATCAAGCCCCATGTCGGGCTATACCCTGCCAGTGTGCAGCCTGCTTGGGATTCTCTCTCTTCCTCTCTCTTTACCCCTTCCCCATGTGTGCTTTCTCCCTCTCTCTCTCTCTCAAAAATAAACTTTAATTAAAAAAAAAAAAACTGGGGTGTCTGGGTGGCTCAGTCAGTTAAGCATCTGACTCTTGATTTTGGCTCAGGTCATGATCTCACAACCCTAAGAACAACCCTAAGAACACACATTGGGCTCCACATTGGGTGTGAAGCCTGCTTGAGATTCTCTCTCTTTCCTACTACTACTCATGCTCTCAGTCTCTCTCAGGAAGAAAAAAATCTGTAGAAAAGGTAGTAATGTATATAGAACTGTATATGTACACGTGTGTATAATAAAAACCATGTTTGTCACGTAAGGTGAATCCTTGAATGAGGCCTTAATGTTAGTAGTACTCAACAAGTTTTAAAGGGAAGACTAACTGGTCTTGGTTTTTGTTTTGTTATTTTTACCAATTTGTGGCATATCTTTTAACATTGCTATTATAAAACCATTAAGGCTGGATCTCTGAAGTGAAGATGGTTAGTCAGAAGCATCCTGACGTAGGCCTTATGCTCATGGAGTAGTTCATGGCCTTTAATGCTGCCAGAAAACAGTAGCATGTTTATGGGGCTTTCTGAAATTCCACTTCAGCACTATCATTTTGGAAATTAGAATAAAATCTTGTTTAGGAAATTAAGATTTATAGTTAGAGATAAAATATTATTTGGCAAGACAAGCTCCCATTCAGGACTCCCCACTGAGATATCTGTGCCACAGTGATTCTCATCCTACTTGTAATCTGGGCCCTGGTTCATCTTCACATATTATCTTTTTGTGATAGACGCATCAAGGCATAACTACAAATAAGATAGCACATCTAACAGATGACTCTCTGGAAAGGAGTAACTCTGAATAAAAGCTTCAGGTCTGCCTAAAGACATTTTCTAGGAAGCAGAATTATAAATAATAGTTTTAAATCAAATGACACATCTCTCACTATCACAGACTATTGAGTTTATCTATCAAAAAGTCTTTTTATTTGTTCAAAAAGTAATTTTGGGGGTACCTGGATGGCTCAGTTGGTTAAGTGTCTGACTTTGGCTCAGGTCATGATCTCACAGTCTGTGAGTTCGAGCTCTGTGTCGGGCTCTGTGCTGACAGCTTAGGGTCTGGAGCCTGCTTTGGATTCTGTGTCTCCCTCTCTCTCCGCCCTGCCCCCACTTGTGCTCTCTCTCTCAAAAATAAATAAACATTTTTTAAAAAGAAGTAATTTTGGGGGGCGCCTGAGTAGCTAAGTCATTTAAGTGTCCAACTCTTGATTTTGGCTCAGGTCACAATCTCACAGTTGGTGAAATCAAGTTCTAATTGGGCTCTGCACTGACAGTGCGGAGCCTGCTTGGGATTCTCTGTCTCTCTCTCTGCCCCTACCCCAATCTCACTCTCTTTCTCTCTCTCTCTCTCTCTCTCTCTCTCTCTCTCTCTCTCTCTCTCAAAATAAATAAATAAGCTTTTTTTAAAAAGTAATTTTTGGAGCATCTGTTCTGTACACTTACTATTCTGAAGATAAAACTGGAAAGCCTCGGGGCGCCTGGGTGGCGCAGTCGGTTAAGCGTCCGACTTCAGCCAGGTCACGATCTCGCGGTCTGTGAGTTCGAGCCCCGCGTCAGGCTCTGGGCTGATGGCTCGGAGCCTGGAGCCTGTTTCCGATGCTGTGTCTCCCTCTCTCTCTGCCCCTACCCCGTTCATGCTCTGTTTCTCTCTGTCCCCAAAAAAAATAAATAAAGAACGTTGAAAAAAAAAAAATTTTTTAAAAAAAACTGGAAAGCCTCAAGATAATTTAAAAGGTGTATGTTCTCTGCTAACTTTATCTTTTAAAACTCAGATAAAATTCATGTAACATAAAATTTACCATTTTAAAGTATACAATTCAGTGTTTTTTATTATATTCACAAGATTTTATAACTACGACCACAATCTAATTCCAGAAAATTTTCATTACCCACAAAAGAACCCTTGTACCCTATTAGTAGTCACTCCCTGTTTTCCTGCCACCTCCTGGCAACCACTAAATCTACTTTCTGTATCTATGGATTTTCCTCTTTTAGACATTTCATATAAACAGGATCTTGTAGTATGTAGTAGCCATTTGTGTGTGGCTTCTTTCACTTAGCATAATGTTTTCAAAATTCATCCATGTTATAGTGTGTATCAACACTTAATCTTTTTTACAGCTGAATAATACTCCATTGTATGGACATGCCACATTTTGTTTATCCATTCATCAGTTGATGGACATTTGAGTTGTTTCTGCTTTTTGCTTATGTGCCTGTCCTTTATCCTCATTTCATATCTCCCCCCATCACTCTGCACTTCAGTCATTGACTGTCTTTCAGTTCCTCACCAGTACCAGGCTCTCTCCTCCAGGGTATTTGCACTTGTTCGTCCCTTGGCCTAAAACCATCCTTTTCGTCATTACACCCACTTACTTTAACTCTTTTTTTTAAAGTTTTTATTTATTTATTTTGAGTGAGAGAGACAGTGTGAGTGGAGGGAGGGACAGAGAGAGAGGGCAAAGAGAGAACTCCAGCAGGCTCCACTCTGTCAGCACAGAACCCGATGTGGGACTTGAACTCACAAACTGTTGAGATCATGACCTGAGCTGAAACCAGGAGTCGGAAGCTAACCAGCTGAGCCACCCAGACTCCTCATTACTTTCTTAACTGTTAATCGTGGTTCACATTCTAGTTCAAACCTATCTCTTTAGGGATGCCTTTCCCAAACCATACCAGCTTCTCCTGTTATAGTTCTCACAGCATCAGCCTTCCTTCCCTTATAATATTCCTTTTAATTTGTAATTATATACTTGAGTGTACTCTTTACCTTCTTCTCCCAACCCTACTATACTTTAAATTTCATGAGAGCAAAGTTGGGTCTGCTTTTTACTTGTATCCCTGGAGCCTCATACGGTACCCAGCATATATAGTTGTTGAATGTATTAATGCATAAATCTATTTATGGTGCTAAGTACTAGGGACACAAAAATGAAAAACAGGCTCCACACATGGAACAACAATGCAGAGTTAAGCAGGCAAGTAAACAATTATTTTACAATAAGAAATGCTATAATGGCAGTGTGTACAAATGTAATGAGACCGGATGAAACAGGAGGAAAGTCAGGAAAGGCTTCACGGAAATAGCTTTTGAACTAAGACTTGTTGTGCCTCACTCAGTAGATTATAAGGTCTTGAAAGGAGGAACTGTGTATGGTTTACTACTGTGTTTTATTTCATAGAAGAGTGCTCAGTAAATATTTATAGAATCGAATCAAGTTCAGTTTTCCTGGCAGACAGGCAAAGTGAGAACATTTCAAATATAGAGATAACAATAATTCTGTACTTCAGAGATAAGTAGTTCAGTATCTTTACAGCATAATGTGCGGCAGGGGTGTGGCAAGAGATAGGGTTGGATTATAGGAAGAGCATATGACTGGATATTATGGATATTGTTTACATTATCATGGTTGTGGATTTCTGTTTTATTCAGTGGATTGAAATTTGTTGCTGTTATTAATATTAATTATGTTCAAATTGCTCCATACTCAACCAGTAGGGGGTCCCTTTGAACTAGCTCATGTCCTTCACATATGTCCTCATCATTCTCTGGACATTTCCTTTCTGTGAAAGATGTTCCAGGCTTATCATTTACTTTCCTTGCCCCAACTCTGGAGTCAACTGTTTCCTCAAACACTCCTATTTCATTTTAGTGGAAGATAATATTTAGACACTAAGTTCTGGGCACTTGGTGTGCCTATTGCTTCTAGCCCCTCTCAGTGTGTGTACACACACACACACACACACACACACACACACACACACACTCCACTTCCACTCCAGTACCTTAAGATTCTTTCTAGCTTCCCCCTTTTCTGTATTTGTATATAAATGCCTTTTTGACAATGAGAAACTTCACTCCAGTAATCCTCATGTATTTACTTATGCTCAGTGTCTTTGTATATTACTCATCTACTAACCACTCACTCTGGTCACCGACGCAGCCTTTGATTTCCCCCTCCCAAACTTGCTACTCTCAAAGCTACCCAATCTCAGTAGCATCAACTATATCATTGCAGTTGCTCATGCCGGAAGCATCAGTGCCATTCTTATTGCCCCTCCAAACCTCACATCCATCCCAACAGTAAATTCCTTCAGCTCTGCCTTTAAAATAGAACCAATTTACCCCACCTCCACTGCTACTATTCTAAATCAAGCCACCATTATTATTATCTCTTGCATGTATTTTAGCAAGACTCTTCTAATTGACTCTCTGCTTCCTTCCGCTTTTCCCTTTAATGTCTGTTCTCCACTCACTAGCCAAAGTGAGCTTTCTATAACCAAAATCATGGGGTGTCTGTGTGGCTCAGTCCGTTAAGTGTCCAACTTTAGCTCAGGTCATGATCTCACTGTTTGTGAGTCTGAGCCCCACACCAGGCTCTCTGCTGTCAGTGCAGAGCCCGCTTCAGATCTTCTGTTCCCGTCTCTCTGTCCCTCCCCCATTTGCACTCTGTCTCTCTCTCTCTTTCTGTCTCTTTCAAAAATAAATACATTTTAAATAAATAAGCAAACTGAGATCAGATTATGTCATCAGATTATGTCATTCCTTTGCTCAAAACCTACTAGTAGTTTCTCCTCATTCAGTTTAAAAGTCAAAATTCTTACCAAGGTCCTATGTAATCTACCACTCTTTCCCTCACTGTACTTCAGCTGTGTTGGCCTTCTTTTATTCCACAACAATCATACTCTTACCTCAGGGCCTTTGCCCTTGCCTATTTCCTCAGCAAGCTATTCTCTCAGATATCCACATAACTTATTACTCCTTTACTTCATTCAGTTCTTTATTGCTACCCAATTAGCATCCTTTTCCTCATTCTCTGTTTCTTTACTTTATTTATATGTTTATTGTATTTATTATGACCAGACATAATATTTAAGAACAGAGATTTTGGTCTGATTTTTTCTTCCATGCAGTGTCCCTGCTACCTAGAATAATGCCTGGCAGATAGTAGGCTCTTGATAAATGTTTGTTGAACAACTTTTTGTACATTCATGTTTAATACATTCATTTGGGTAAAATTGATTTTGGTGATATATTAGTAATATCTGGTTTTTTACAGCTATAAATTAGATGTTTAACTTATTTTGTAAGGAGAATTAGTGTCAACTTAGCTATCACGTGGCCTTTAAGAGAGAGTTCACTTTCAGAATGTACATAAATGTTTCAGAAAGCAGAATTAGAGATTAGAGATATTTTGAAAAAGAACTTATTAATGAATTGATAAGAGTGCATTACCACCTATACATTTCTGAGATCCAGAGTTTACCTTGCTGCCTTAGTTTCTGATGCTTAGGAGACCCTCTCAAGACTGTTTCTCAAAGAATGTCCTTTTTCCCTAACTGTAACCTTCCTTTCTGCTCCAAGACTGTTAGGTATCTCATGTTTTCTGGCATATCTTATTTTTCTTAATATCCAGTATTACATTTTATTTTCTATTGTAGTACAGTAACTTCATAAGTTCCTTTTATTCTTTCCACTTCTAGTAACAAAATTTTTGAAAGTTGAAGTATATTAGAAGTAGTGGAGTAGTTCTGTTTGCTTCTGTGTGGCCGAGGGCTCTAGAAAATGTGAACTGTTCACCTTAAGAAAAAGCAGATAATTCTATCAAGAAAGCCTTCCTCCAGGACTAGGTTTTCATTGCCTTATATTTCTTAACCTATAAGATCCTGTTTCTTCATCTACGGAAATATCTCTAACAATATCCTTTCAAGAGTTGTAAAATCATGTAAATGGTTCATACATAGTAGGTGTTCTTTAAGTATTCATTTCTCTTTCCATCTTCCCTGATTTTCCACTAATCAATATAACTTAATGTTTTACCTGTATTAATAAGTTCTTATATATCTTAACTAAATTTTCTTACTATAATAGTTAAAGTCGATATATATAAGTAGACACAAAAGCATAGGGAATTGTTCTCACTCTAAAAATACTGAAGACTAATATTAGATTAGTATTTTCCCTAACAGACCTTATATATCTTTCTGGTATAAAAATAGAGAAGAGAGAGTTAACTTCACCTGAGTGACCAAGCATGACCAATCTAAATGAAAGTACAAAGGGAGTTTCCAAGCATTAAACTCATGGGTGCTCTTCCTTTGTAACTTTATCTTCAATGCAGGCAATGTGCAGACAAACCATGAAGATGTAGGGATTTTTTTGGTTCTTACCAAAAATAAAAATGCTCTAAATAAAAATGTCTGTTGAGGGTGCCAACAGCATGTGAATTCAGAAAGTTATCTTTTAAGTGAAAGAAAGTATGTTTTTTATGGTATTCTTGTCAACAAGAATGTACCCTAAGCTTTATGGGTTAAAAACTTTATCTAGTATATTGAACTTCAGACTCATTTCCTAGCAAGCACAATTGATTTTAGTTAGATATTAAGAATGTGTAAATAAACTCTGAAAAGGTACACTTCAAACAGTGGGAAAATAACAGATCATAAAGGTAATGAAGTTGAAGTTCTCTAGAAAAAGAAAACTTTTGATCCCTACATCATACCGGGCCAAATTGTAGATTTATTAAAGATAAATGTAACAGACAAAAACATGGGTGAATATTTATCTGATCTGAGTGTGAGGAGGAGATTTTTAAGTATTCCAGCAAAGGTAGACACTACATGGTGTGATTTGACACTTCCAGAGGTTTTCAACATGTAATACAATAATAATAACAACAGTAACTAACATTTATTGAGCCAAGTACCAAACCTTGTAGTAAGCGCTTTACTACTAAGTGCTAAGATTGAGAAACACTGCCCTAGAACTATATGATCTATAACCGTAGTCTACTTTCCAGGTTATGCAGACGACAATGTCACCTGATGTTTTGCCGTGGTGTAATGAGTATTGCAAGCTTCCCAGTCTGCAGCATCTGTTTCCTCACTGCTTGCTGCTCTGCTGCTTAGCAGATGCCATCTGTATTATTAATGTTCTATTACAGCAACATCCTAATGCAAGATACTAATTCTATAGTAATTAGGACAAAGGTTAAACCACTAAAATAGACCCAAAATGTAATAGCTCAAATAAGATAGATGTTAATTATTTCTCATGCAATAGTTCAGGATAGATTGGTAGGTTCTACCTCATGAAATTATTTAAGGACCCATGTAACAAAGTAATTCAACTAATTTCTGTCATCACCAGCTTGGCCAAACCTGGGGCATTGACTCATTTGAGTTATATCCAGTGATAGAGGAAAGAGAACATGAGGAAGACATACCATTTTCTTAAAATCTAGTTGTGAAAGTGGCATATATTACTTCTGTTCACATTGTGTTAGAAAGAACTTATCCACATGAGGGGCACGTGGGTGGCTCAGTCATTTGAGCATCCAACTCTTGGTTTCAGCTTGGGTCATGATCTCAGGGTTTGTGAGTTTGAGCCCCACATCAGACTCTGTGCTGACAGCATGGAGCCTGCTTGGGATTCTCTCTCTCCCTCTGTCTGCCTCTCCTCTACTCTTGCTCTCTTTCTCTCTCAAAATAAATAAATAAAACTTAAAAGGAAGGAAGGAAGGAAGGAAGGAAGGAAGGAAGGAAGGAAGGAAGGAAGGACGGACTTAGCCACATGACCAGACCATACAGCAGAGGAAGCTAGGACATGCAGTCCCACCATGTGCCTAGGAAGACAACAGTTTCCACCATAACCCCTATCTGTGCTGCCTCTAAATATCTGATAAGGCAGATGACTGTGAGAGTTAAAATATTTTTATAAATCAATAAGAAAAATAGAAATGTCCTAAATGAAACCAGGAAAAGCTAAAATTTAGTTTAAAGAAGAGAAATATGCCCTTGCATATATGGTCAATATTTTCAATATTTGACAAGAGAGCCAAAAACTCCTATAAGAAGACACAGGAGAAAAACTCCTTCACATTGGTCTTGGCACTGATTTTTTACATATGACACCAAAAGCACAAGCAACAAAAGCAATGACAAATAAGTAGTACTATATCAAACTGAACTTCTGCACAGCAAAAGAAACACACAAAATGAGACAGCAATCTATAGAATGAATGACAGAAAATATTTTCAAATCATGTATCTGATAAGGGATTAATATCCAAAATATGTGTAGAACTCCTACAATTCAATAACAAGAAAACAACCCAATTTAAAAATGGACGGATGAACTAAATAGACTTTTTCCAAAGAAGACATACAGATAGCCAACAGGTACATGACAAGGTGCTGACATCACTAATCATGGAAATGCAAATCAAAATCACAGTAAGATATCACCTCATACCAATTAGAATGGCTATCATGAAAAAGACAAGAGATAAGTATTGGTGAGGATATGGAGAAAGGGAGCGCTTGTGAACTATTGGTAGGAATGTAACTTGGTACAGCCACTATGGAAAAACCGTATGGAGGCTCCCCCAAAAATTAAAAATAGAGACATGTTTGATCCAGAAATACCATTTCTGGGTATATTATCCAAAGGAAATGAAAACAGAGTCTCAAAGAGCTATCTGCACCCCCATGTTCACTGCAGCATTATTCCCAGTAGCCAAGATATGGAAACAACCTAAGTAAGTATCTGTCAGTGGATGAATGAATAAAGAAGATGTGGTATATATATATATATATATATACATATATATATATATATATATATATGTATATATATATATATATATACACGTGTGTGTGTATATATATATATACACGTATATACACACATATACACACACACACACATATATATATACCACATCTTCTTTATATACATACAATAAAATGTTCAGCCATGAAAAAGAAGGAAATCCTACCATTTGCAACAACCTGGATGAACCTTGAGAGCATTATGCTGAGGGAAATAAGTCACACAAAGACAAATACTATATGATATCACTTATATGTGCAGTCTTAAAAAAGCCAAACTCATAGAAACAGTATAGTGGTGGTTACCGTGGGCTGGGGAAATGGGAGAAAAGGGAGGTACTAGTCAAAGGTAAAAACTTCCAGTTAAGTTCTGGGGATCTAACATATAGCGTGGTGATGATAGCTCATAGTACTATATTATATACTTGAAAGTTGCTAAGAGAATAGATCTTAAATGTTCTCACCACAAAAAAAGGAGATGGTTGGGCACCTGGATGGCTCAGTTGGTTAAGATGGATGTGATCTCGTCACATATTTTGTAATATATAAATGTATCAAACCAACAAATTGTACCTTAAACTTACACAGTGTTATATGTCAGTTATTTTTCGATAAGGCTGGAAAAAAGAGAAATATAAAAGACTAGTGACGATTCATCTATAGTCATTTGAGTTTTGACAAGGATATCAAGACCATTCTGTGAAAAAGAATAGTCTTTCAACAAATGGTGCTGAGACAACTGAATATCCACATACAAAAGAGTATAAAAATTAAATCAAAGTGAATTAAAGGCTTAAATGTAAGAGTTAAAAATACAAAACTCTTAGAATTTTCCTTCTTTAGCTTTAGCATTTATATCCTAGGAATTTATTGTAAGTAGACATCTATGAAAATATTTGAGTACAGAGATGAGTACAGAGATTAAAAAAAAAATTAAAAGCAACTAAAATATTTAAAAATAAAACATTCAGGGGCACCTGGGTGGCTCAGTTGGTTAAGTGTCCGACTCTTGATCTCATCTCGGGTCATGATTTCATGGGTTTGTGAGTTCGAGCCCCACATTGGCTATACATTGTCAATGCAGAGCCTGCTTGGGATTCTCTCTGTCCCTTCCCCGTTTGCTCTCTTTCTCAGAATAAATAAATAAAATTAAAAAATAAAAATAGGGGCACCTGGGTGGTTCAGTCGGTTAAGCATCTGACTTCAGCTCAGGTCATGATCTTGTGGTCAGTGGGTTCGAGACCCATGTCGGGATCTGTGCTGATAGCTCAGAGCCTGGAGCCTGCTTCGGATTCTGTGTCTCCCTCTCTCTCTGCCTCTCTCTCTCTCTCTCTCTCTCAAAAATAAACATTAAAAAAAATTAAATATAAAATAAAACATTCAATAATTTGAAATAATTAAATATTTGATAATAAATAGTAATTTGTGATATATCTAAATGATGTCATGTACTATAATTCATTTAAAACAAAATTTTTTTAACGTTTACTTATTTTTGGAGAGAGACAGAGCGTGAGCAGGGGAGGGACAGAGAGAGAGAGGGAGACACAGAATCTGAAGCAGGCTCCAGGCTCTGAGCTGTCAGCACAGAGCCCTATGTGGGGCTCGAACTCACAAACCTTGAGATCATGACCTGAGCTGAAGTTAGGTGCTTAATTAACTGAGCCATCCAGGCACCCCTACTATAATTCATCTTAACTTACATTGTAGAAGATGATTTAATGACATGAAAAATGTTAACACTGTATTAACTGGTTAAATGGATCATAAATAAAATGTATTTGTTCTTGTGTAACCTACTGATAGCTTTACCTTGGTATTCCTATTATGCACTTAAAAATTAAAGCCCAACCTAAATTCTTATAGCTCATCTGTTTTAACTTAATGGCTTAAGATTAAACATCATTTTGTAAGTGAAATTTTTCTATTAACTTTATAAATATATACTCTTTTAAAAATAAATTCAGTGAAATCCGAGTAATAGAGATGTTGTGACAGATATTTTAATGATTGATTTATTTTAAAAACATAACGAATAATGTATCAGGAACTTTATAAACTTTTAACTACAAGTTTATCTATCTATATCTATATCGTATCTATATCTATATATCTATATTTAATGTTTATTTATTTTTGAGAGAGAGGGAGACACAGAATCCAAAGCAGGCTCCAGGCTCTGAGCTGTCAGCACAGAGCCTGATGCGGGGCTTGAACTCACAAGCTGTGAGATCATGACCTGAGCCAAAGTTGGACGCTTAACCGACTGAGCCACCCAGGTGCCCCTACAACTTTATATTTTTTAGCCATGAGTTTTTTTTTTAATAATGTTTGTTTATTTTCTTTTTTTTTTTTTTAAATTTTTTTTTTCAACGTTTATTTATTTTTGGGACAGAGAGAGACAGAGCATGAACGGGGGAGGGGCAGAGAGAGAGGGAGACACAGAATCCGAAACAGGCTCCAGGCTCTGAGCTGTCAGCCCAGAGCCCGACGCGGGGCTCGAACTCACGGACCGCGAGATCGTGACCTGGCTGAAGTCGGACGCTTAACCGACTGCGCCACCCAGGCGCCCCAATGTTTGTTTATTTTCAAGAGAGAGAAAGGAGAGAGTGCGTGAGCGTGGGTGGGGGAAGGGCAGAGAGAGAGGGAGAAAGAGAATCCTAAGAGTCAGATGCTCAACTGACTGAGCCATCCAGGCGCCCCTTGCCATGAGTTTTTAATAGGTTTGTAGTATTATCTGGATTTCTGACAGGAGTGTTCAAAGTTATACCAAAAGCTGGCAGTCATTTCAAATCATTTTTCAGATCATAAGCATAGTTGCTTTATAATTGTTTATGAATGGAAATGTGAGTATAGTGTTCTATGGCATAGTTGTAGTAGAGCCCTTTTTCTTTAACTTTAAGAAAGATAAATGTTCTGTTTGATTACCAGATTACCAAAAGAAGATTTTCACAGTACCAAGAAACCCAAATACAAAATTAAAATTAAAATTAATTAAAATCTATTATTCAGCAGTAAATTACTCTTAATGTCATTTTCGCATAATTTTCTAATCTTTTCTATGCATGTATTATATATACATGCATCAGACTTAGTATTGTTTTGTTCATGTTGGTGCTTTTTTTTTCACGTAAAATACGTTGTGAGCTATTCCTATCTTTATCACTTGAAGATGTGATTTTCATGACCACATAATATTTAATTAAAATGCCATAAATTTTCTTGTCCCCTTTGGTCTGCTTTTATAAATCTGTAGTAAAGATTCTTTTATACAAATATTTGTACACCTCTTTTTTTCCCTAAAGTTTATTTATTTTGAGAGAGATAGCACACTCAAGCAGGGGAGGGGTAGAGAGAAAGGGAGAGAGTGTCATTACAGAGCCTGATGTAGGGCTCAAACTCACTAACCTTGAGATCATGACCTGAACCGAAACCAAGAGAAAACCTCTTTGATAACTTCCTTAAGATACCTTCTTACAGGGGCGCCTGGGTGGCGCTGTCGGTTAAGCGTCCGACTTCAGCCAGGTCACGATCTCGCGGTCCGTGAGTTCGAGCCCCGCGTCGGGCTCTGGGCTGATGGCTCAGAGCCTGGAGCCTGTTTCCGATTCTGTGTCTCCCTCTCTCTCTGCCCCTCCCCCGTTCATGCTCTGTCTCTCTCTGTCCCAAAAATAAATAAACATTGAAAAAAAAAAATTAAAAAAAAAAAAAGATACCTTCTTACAGCTCCATTCCCTGGTCAAAACCAAAGATGTATTAATACTTCCTGTATACACTGATTACCTTCCAGAAAGATGATATCATTTTATGCTCCTAAAAGTAGTATATGAAAGTACCTATTTTCTTGTACCCTTATCAAAACTGTATTTTTTAATGTTTTTTTAAAATTTTATTTATTTTGAGGGAGACCATGTGTGAGTGGGGGATGGGCAGAGGGAGAGAGAGAATCCCAAGTAGGCTCCATGCTCAGCAGCTCACATCTGAAAAAACAGATAATAGAGCAGGTAAGACATTCAGTAGGGCTTGATCCCATGAACCGTGAGATCATGACCTGAGCCAAAATCAAGAGTTGGATGCTGAGTGCCCAGGTGGCTAAGTCGGTTAAGCATCCGAGTTTGGCTCAGGTTGTGATCTCACGGTTTGTGGGTTTGGGCCCCACATCAGGCTCTTTGCTGACAGGTCAGAGCCTGGGGCCTGCTTCAGATTCTGTGTGTGTGTGTGTGTCTCTCTCTCTGCTCCTCCCACCGCTCATGCTCTGTCTCTCTCTGTCTCAAAAATAAACATTAAAAAAAATTTTTTTTTTAAAGTTGGATACTCAACCAGCTGAGCCAGCAGGGCACCCCAAAATTGTATTTTATAACTAACTAAATATACCTGTATGAGCAACAATTTGGATAATTATATAATATTCTTAATTAAATATTTTAATTTTTTGCTTGCTAATAAATTGAGCATTTTCATTTGTGTTATTTAAACCACTTTTCTTGCCAGTTACAAATTGACGAAAAGGCACGCCTGGATGGCTCAGTTGATTAAGCATCTGACTCTTGATTTCAGCTCAGATCATGATCTCACAGTTGGTGAGATTGAGCCCTGGTGTGGAGCCTACATAGGATTCTCTCTCTCCTCTCTTTCTGCCCCCCCTCACTCTTGCTGTCTCTTTCTCTCAAAATAAATAAGCATTTAAAAAAATAAAAAACAATTTGGGGTGGCTGGGTGGCTCAGTTGGTTAAGTATCCAGCTCTTGATTTCAGCTTGGGTCGAGATCTCACAGTCATGGGATCAAGCCCCACATAGGGCTCTGCACTGAGCATGAGCCTGCTTTGGATTCCCTCTTCTTGTCTCTCTGCCTCTCTCCCCCAATAGCATGCTTGCACTCTCTCTCCCTCAAAATAAATATACAAACATTAAAAAAAAGAAAAAAACAAATTGAAGCAAAGGGTGGATGATTAAAAGAACAAGACAATTACTGCTGAAGATAGTAATGACATATTAACAGAGTTGCAGCCTATATTTTGTACCAAGCAAACTGATATCCAATGTAATTTATTATGTTCTATATCCTATGAGATGCTATTTTAGACATTGGAGATACAGTACTGATAGCAGACATTTTTATTTCAGACCATTCATTCATTTATAATTTAACAGATATTTTCTAGGTGCTTTCTGTGTACCATTTACTGGAGGCACAATAGAGAACAAGATCCACATGGCCTCTGTTCTCTTGAAGGAGAATAAAAATATAAAAGTAACTTCATTCATTATTTATTATTTGCCACACATCGTGCTAATATTATTCCATATATTATTTCCTTTAGTATTAAAATGATATTTGGAAACTGCCTTTTGGAGACATACATGTGTGTGGTCAATTTTGTTCATATCACCTGAAATACTAACATGCTTTATAAAAGGCCTTTTAGTATCAAAAATGTGGTGCATTTGTGATCAGCGTAGAATGAACACACACATGCGACAAAGTCTCATTTCACTTAAATATTGTTGTGAGACCTTCAGTCCCTAAAATGTTTGTAGTGACAAGTTTAAAAGGGTAAGGATGATAAATAATCTGATTCCCACTTAGGGCTAAAATGTATTTGTCCTCCCTCTTTAAATTAGAGCCAGGAATCATCTGTGTTAGGCTATAAATGCCTTTTCAGCGTGTCTTTGTGCTTTCTACATAGAGAGTATAGCACTGGTGCACAAAACACAGGGGGCTCTTGCCATTGGAGACTGTCTAACCCACAGATACCAAGAAGCTCCCTGGAACTTTACTGCTTGTTTACAGAAAGTCACCCACCATTGTTACAGATGCCTAGAAGGCGAGGAGTTTTCTGTAAGAGATCAAAATCTAACCAAGCTGGAATGTTTGCACCAAATAGGCAGCTTTTAAAATCTGAGTAAACCTCCACAACTCTTTAAAGAAAACTAAGTTGTAATTGTAGGTAACATTAAACTTTGGAATAAGAAAGTAGAAAGTTAATATTTTCTTTTATGATTTTGAATCCATTACTCAGGTATTTGAGGCACAATGTGTTACAACTACAGTCTTACTAAAACGAGGGGGGATATGTTTAGTTGTAACTTTTTTAGAAGACGAATTATTGTCACTGCTGCTGAGAAATGGATCCTGTCTTTCTTGATCTTCTTTGCTTTCTTCCTGAATGTCCTCAGTTAATGTTTTTTTCTGTGATTCAAATAGTGCTGAGCACAGCAGAGGTTGTTGCTGGAATTGAATTAAGAATGGACATGTGAGTGTTTATAATAAGAAAGCCAAATTCTTTTTTCATAGACTCTGTACTTGAAAGCTTTGATGTCCTGAATAACTACATACCCCCAAAAGTACAATTTGGCTACTATATTAAAATTTGAAAATATCCTGCTTTACATGTTTAGTTCAAAGGCCACTTTCATTACATACATATAAAGACCAAACTTCTGTAACTCATCCTTATTATATTTTTAGAAAGCATTTATAATCTTGGGGCACCTGGGTGGCTCAGTTGGGTAAACGTCCAACTTCAGCTCAGGTTGTGATCTCATGGTTCATGAATTCAAGCCCCACATCGGGCTCTGTGCTGACAGCTTGGAGCCTGGAGCCTGCTTCAGACTCTGTGTCTTCCTCTGTCTCTGGCACTCCCCCGCTTCACCCTGTCTCTCTCTCTCTCCTTCAAAAATAAGTAAACATTTAAAAAAAATTTTTTTAAAAGAAAGTATTTGTGGGGCGCCTGGATGGCTCAGTCGGTTAAGCGACCGACTTTGGCTCAGGTCATGATCTCGCCGTCCGTGAGTTCGAGCCCCCCGTCGGGCTCTTTGCTGACAGCTCAGAGCCTGGAGCCTGTTTCGGATTCTGTGTCTCCCTCTCTCTGACCCTCCCCCGTTCATGCTCTGTCTCTCTCTGTCTCAAAAATAAATAAATGTTAAAAAAAAAAAGATAAAAGGAAAGTATTTGTAATCTTAAATCTGCTTTAAAGTGCAACACCCCAAAAAAGTACAATTCAAGATCTTTTTAAAACCTGAATTGACTAATTAGGAAAACAAATAATCAAAATGATGAATTAGTCTTTTTTTCTAATGTTTTATTTTTTGTTTACTTTTGAGAGAGAGAGAGCATGAACAGGGAAAGGGCAGAGAGAGAGGGAGACACAGAATCTGAAGCAGGCTCCAGGCTCCGAGCTGTCAGCACAGAGCTTGACATAAGGCTTGAACTCACAAACCGCAAGATCATGACCTGAGCTAAAGTTGGACACTTAACCGACTGAGCCACCCAGGCACCCCAGTGATCAAAATGATGAATTAGTCTTTAAAGTTTGTTTTTTAACACTTATTTATTTTTGAGAGAGAGAGAGAGAGAGAGAGAGAATGCGAGCAGGGGAGGGGCAGAGAGACAGAGACACAGAATCCGAAGCAGGTTCCAGGCTCTGAGCTGTCAGCAGAGAACCCAATGTGGGGCTCAAACTCATGGACCGCAAGATCGTGACCTGCGCCAAAGTTTGATGCTTAACCAACTGAGCCACCCAGGGGCCCCAATGATTAATTGGTCTTAAGCAAGCTTTGATAAATACTGATTTTAGTAGTTAAAAACTGAACTGTTTTCTTAATAAAAACTGTGGCAAATGTTATCCTTCAGGACTTTCCACTACATTCGAGCATCATTTCCTCCAGAAAATCTTCCTTAAACTTCCACATTTGTTGAGGTCATTCTCTTCTGCCACCTTGTATAAATAAAATTATCTATTACATATTCATGCCTAACACTTGGCCAAATTCTTCATGGTTCAAATACACCACATATAAACAGACTCAACCCTTGGGGCACCTGGGTGGCTCAGTCAGGTGAGCGTCTGACTCTTGATTTTGGCTCAGGTCATGATCTTACAGTTCATGAGTTCAAGCCCCCACATCAGGCTCTGCACTGACAGTGTGGAGCCTGCTTGGGATTCTCTCTCTCTTCCTCTCTATCTCTGCCCCCCCCTTTCAAAATAAATAAATAAACTTAAAAAAAAAAAAAAACTTTAAACAGACTCAACCCTTGGCATAGTTTTTGGCACCGAGTAGGTTATCAATAAATTTTTATAGAATTGAACTGTTGAATAATCACTTTGTTATTATGTTTATAACAAGTTCCTTTTTGTCATAGTATTCCATATTGCATAGAAAATTCAGGTGCAAAGAAATGTAGCTGTTGGGGCACCTGGGTGGCTCAGTCGGTTGAGCGTCTGACTTCAGCTCAGGTCATGATCTCATGGTCTGTGAGTTCAAGCCCCACATTGGGCTCTGTGCTGACAGCTCAGAGCCTGGAGCCTGCTTCGGATTCTGTGTGTGTCTCTCTCTCTGCCCCTCCCCTGCTCTCTCTCTCTCTCTCTCTCTTTTTCTCTCTCTCTCAAGTAAATAAACATTAAAAAATTAAAAAAAAAAAAAGAAAAGAAATGTAGCTGTCACATTTGAGTATACCATACACCTAAGATTGTTTCAGTCAGAGGCTGTCATGGGCTGTAATGATCAGACCATGTTCACTACAACCATCAGTTGTAGTTAGGAGGAGACCAAAGGAAACATCTAAAGCCATCATACTATTTCCTTTCCATTAATGGTCCCATATATCCAAAAAAAATGTATATCAACTCTTCCCCAAAATTTCAATGTAAGGAACTTTCATATTGCCTGCATTAGGGATATTGCCTCCTGAACTAAAATTAAAGCTTTATATTCTCCATGCTAAATATTTTCTGGCATTTCAGTACTTTCATGTCAAAAGTACACATAAAAGATGCCACTGAAATAACACAGCCAAAAGATCAATATGGGAAAATTCTAGATTTAATTTGGAATGCCAAAAATTCTTATGTTTGCAGCAGTCATATTTGCTATCTGATACCTACAATTTCCTAGTTTATATACCTAGAGAGCTGAACGTCTATTATAGTTTCTTCAGAAGTCTTTTGGTTTCCTCCATCAGGCCTTTTGGCCCTCTAGCTCTCCTTGCCTCCAGCTTAAAAACTTTTGTTTATAGTTTTTATATAAGTATAAAACAACAACAAAAAATACCATTTAAATGCAAACAAGTCTATAAATCAATCAAATTCAAATTGACAAAATAATTAAATATGATAGCTGATAAAGATTAGTGGAACATAAATTGCTACTTGAGATATGAATTATGATGCTGTCTCTAAGCTGTTTTGAATTCTCCGTGCCTGTTCTTCCGTATGCCTGTAATGACTCTTCCTCATCACCCTTTTTGTTTTGTTAGTAAAGTGTTCACAGATGTCATTTTATCTCCACATCTTGCAAATATGTCATTTACATTTTAAGTTCAAGGTCATTTCAAGTACAAGAGCTCTTTTCATTAACCTAGGACCATTGGATTAAAACAACTTGACACATTGATCATAAACATAAGCGTGGGCACAGAGATCCCACGGCAATTCCCCAGTAAAAGGTTGATCTTCCATATTGCCCTGGATTAAATTATATCATTTAAAAATTATTTAGATGAAAACAAAAAAATTTAAATTGCTACAATGAATTTATGAGCTGCAAAGATTATGTGATTATATCCTTAGCTTCCACTTTAAGAAAAACTACTCTGATTAGTTTTATCTATGCTGTGTATATGTGCGGAACAAAAGAGATTTGGGGCTACTGAAATTGGAACACAGGCAAGAGATTTCTGAAAGGACTATACTCAAGCCAGTAGATTTTGGCTTGAATGTTTTGACATATACAATATGCATATGCTTTAAGATCATCTGGGCATGTCACTCACCTTTATCACATTTTACTTGAGTGCTGATTCTGATGGATTTGTTAGAAATGAAGATTATGGGGGCGCCTGGGTGGCGCAGTCGGTTAAGCGTCCGACTTCAGCCAGGTCACGATCTCGCGGTCCGTGAGTTCGAGCCCCGCGTCGGGCTCTGGGCTGATGGCTCAGAGCCTGGAGCCTGTTTCCGATTCTGTGTCTCCCTCTCTCTCTGCCCCTTCCCCGTTCACGCTCTGTCTCTCTCTGTCCCAAAAATAAATAAACGTTGAAAAAAAAAAAATTAAAAAAAAAAAAAAAAAGAAATGAAGATTATGGTTAGCAGTAGAGTGAGATGGAAAATAATGGATGGTTGACAGACTAAAATCAGTTTGTATATATTAAAAAATGGTCAAAACCATGCTTATTAAAACTTCTCAATCAAGTATTTGTGGAGTCTCTGAAGCTTCTTGGAAAATTCTGGATTCCCTGGAGCACTGAGGTAAAAACATGGTCACTAAATAAATAGCAACAGCAACAATAAATCTTGGGGAGAGAAAGAGGAATCTGATTTCCTGAAGTACCACATTACATTATTTAAAAACATTTTTTTAATGTTTATTTTTGAGAGAGAGGGAGACAGAACACAAGCAGGGGAGAGGCAGAGAGAGACAGAGAGACAGAGAGAGAGAGAGAGAGAGAGAGAGAGAGAGAGAGACAGATTCTGAAGTGGGCTCCAGGCTGTGAGCTGTCAGCACAGAGCCCAACGCGGAGTTCAAACTCACAAGCCATGAGTCAAAGTCAGACGCTCAACCAGCTGAGCTACTCAGGCGCCCCCACATTACATTATTTTAGATGGACAGTTCTTAAAAGATTATGAGATATGCAAAGAAACAGGAGTGTATAGCCCTTCCAGAGGACTAAAAGGAGTCAATAGAAATTGACCCTAAAGAAGCACATACATTGGAGTTACTAGACAAAGATTTTAAATCACCTATTTTTAACAAAGAACTAAAGGAAACCATAAAGCCAAAGAACTAAAGTATGGGAATAATGTCCCACCAAAGAGAGAATATCAACAAAGAGAAATTATAAAAAGGAGCCAAATAGAAATCCTGGTGTAGGAAAGTACAATAACTAAAATAGGAATGCACTAGAAGGGTTCAGCAGCAAATCTGAGCTGGCAAAAGAAAGAATCCATGAATTTAAGGTGAG
Source organism: Lynx rufus (assembly GCF_022079265.1). Taxonomy (NCBI): domain Eukaryota; kingdom Metazoa; phylum Chordata; class Mammalia; order Carnivora; family Felidae; genus Lynx; species Lynx rufus. The sequence goes on from NW_025814897.1 coordinate 59,120,176, forward strand.
GCAATTGAGATTATCCAGTCTGAGAAAGGAATATTTAAAGTCTGATTTAAAAGACAACATGGGGCACCTGGGTGGCTCCGTCGGTAGAGTGTCCGACTCTTGATTTTGACTCAGGTCATAATTTCAGGGTAGTGAGATTGAGCCCTGCGTGGGGCTCCGCCCTGAGCATGGAGCCTGCTTGAGATCCTCTCCGTCTCTCCCACTGCCCCCTCCCCCGCTTATATGCTTTCTCTCTTTCTAAAATGTAAATAAATAAATAAACAAACAAACAAAATTATAAAATGTTGATGGACTTATAATGTGTTAAAGATACATTTGTATGGCAGTAATAACACAGAGGAGGGTAGCAATAGAGCTTTGTAGGACCAAAGTTGATATACCGTTGAAATTAAGTTTGCATTAATCCAAACCAGTTTGCTTTAAATTAAGATGTTAGTTGTAATCTCTGGGCAACCACTGTGAAAATAATTCCCAAAAAAACATAATAAAAGAAACATCGAATTAGAATGGTACACTTGAAAATGCCTATTTTACAGATCTCATGAGAAGATACATTATTCTTTGTTTTATAAATGGGGAAACTGAGGCCTTAAGTACATAATAGAATCAAGATTCAAAACCAAGTCTGTCACAAAAAAAAAAAAAAAAAAAAACCCTCACTGTGGGTCCTATAAGGGAAATAGATGAAAATCCTGGATAGAACATAGAAATGGTGAAGCTTTATTATTCTAATAATCATCTTTTACAAATACTATACTCTTTTGACTCCATCAGATCAGGAGTTTAAAGAAGGAAGATTCAGTACTTGCTTAGAGTAATATTTTTCATAAGCAGTGGACCTGGATTTGAATGCAGGCATATATGGTTCAAAGCTTTCTATCGGACCATACTGCTTTAGGGTTGCAACCTAAATATTGAGATGGTTTCAGCACACTCACAAACAATTATGCATGCTAGTAAATAACTCAAGAGGACAACACAGAGGGGCATATTCTTGATCTCAGCTCACGTTATGATCTCACAGTTCATCATTTCGAGCCCCACATCCGGCCCTGCACTGATGGTGCAGAGCCTGCTTGGGATTCCTTCTGTTTTTCTCTCTGCCCCTTCCTGACTTGTATGCGCTCTCACGCTCGCACACACTCTCTTTCTCTCTCAAAATAAATAAACTTAAAAAAAGAGAGAGGGAGAGGACAACACAGACTTTATAGAGAAGCAGTGTTGAATTTTCCTTTCCTGGAGTTTTGTAATTCACAGAGGGGAGCTTTCTTATTTGTTTCCTCTTTCACAGAACCTGAAGTAACCCAATGCTTTTAAACAAAACAACCACAAGTATAAAATTGGGTGATGTGTTTCTAATTTTACTTTATATCAATTGACATATTCAGTCATGTCTTAAGATATTTACAGTGATACAGATGCAACTCAGTACGTGCTTTGATCTCTTTTTTTTTTTTTTGCTTTGATCTCTTTAAAAAAATTTTTTATTAAAGCATAGTTGACACAATGTTACATTATTTTCAGGTGTATGACATAGTAATTGGACAACTCTATGCCATGCTCACTGCAAGTGTAGCCACTATATGTCACCATTATAACACTATTACAGTACCATTGACTATATTCCCTGTGCTGTACCTTTCATTCCCATGACTTCTTTAATCTCTCTTAATTTGTGAAAATCTACTTTCTCTGCATCCTGGTTAAGTATAGGTAGGGTCTTCTCAGAAAGAAACAAATGCAGGCAGGCAATCATTGTTCTCTTCCATCAGCATAGGAGGACTGTAGAATTTTATGATTTAAGAGAGCTCAAATTTATCATCATCTTGATATTTATATCCTTGACTTTTACCCAAAGACTATTTTAGAATGCCCATTGCTCTTAGAAGAGTTTGCCTTCCTAGGCTGTAGTAAGGAAACTAAAGAGATTTCAACATAACCATATGACTACAGAATCTGTGCCCTTCCTGGATCCAAATAAGGAGGCCACTGTTTAAAGTTCTCACTGTAGGGGACATTGCACCAAATGCTTAGAAAAATGTCACATTTTCTTTCTCCTAACTCCTTATTCAGCATAATTTTCCTCTTCCAACGTGTTCCAGAGAATTTCTGCTTTCCTGAAAATAAATGTTCAGTGGAACATCCTAGTATTTTAAATTTCTGAATTTGTTAAGACAGCCCAATTTTCTTTTTTCTCTTCTCTTTTCTTTCTTTCTTTCTTTCTTTCTTTCTTTCTTTCTTTCTTTCTTTCTTTATCTCTCTCTCTCTTTCCTTCCTTCCTTCCTTCCTTCCTTCCTTCCTTCCTTCCTTCCTCCCTTCCCTTCCCTTCCCTTCCCTTCCCTTCCCTTCCCTTCCCTTCCCTTCCCTTCTTACTATTTTGAGTATTTACTATTACAAGTTTTGATTTCAAACTCAACTGATTTTAGAGATCAGGTTGATCCAATGAGTAAAGAGGGCAGGGGTAATAATACATAAGGGAGTGTGTGGTCTATGGGTAAGAGAAAAGAACATGGCTGCTTAAACACATTCAAAGTCAATTTTTCAAATTGAAAAACTGCTAGACTATTAAAACGTATGGCTGATCAAAGGCCTGTGGTTTCTCATTTCAGGTATTACAGAGTTCTTCCCCTAGCAGTTTGTATCAAATAATTTTTTAAGTTTGACTACGTTTCAAATACATATTTGGATGAGTTAACCAACCTACCAAATTTTTGCATAGTGGAGAACACCAAGGAGCTCATACTGCCAGATTAACTCATATTTGTATAAACCTTGAAAGAATGCTTCTGCCATTTCTGAGCACATATGTGAATTCTAGTTTACCATTGATTACAAAATTTGTGGCTCTTCACACAGGTCTCTATATTAATTGAAGTTTGTGCACAATTGCTCATTTGAAAATGAACAAACAAGTATACTTAGAATATTCTTGTGCCTTGCTCATTTGAAAATGAACAAACAAGTATACTTAGAACATTCTTGTACCTTGCTCATTGAATGCTACACAAGGCAGGCACCTGGGTCATTCAGTCATTTAAGCATCCAGCTTCAGCTCAGGTCATGATCTCATGGTTCATGAGTTCAAGCCCCACATCAGGCTCTCTGCTATCAGCACAGAGCCTACTTCAGAACCTCTGTCTCCCCCCCCCCGTCTCTCTCTGCCCCCCCCTCAATAAATAAGTAAACTTAAAAAAAAATAAATGTTACACAGGACTCAGATGCATCTTCACTATGCATGCCCTTATCAAATATTATAATTGTGACACATTTACCTTTTATTGAAAGATTTGAGTAGTTCTTACCGTACTTTAAATTTTCTAAGAAATACATGTAGCTTTTGGAATGTATTTGTGATTCAGCTTTGCAATAAAAAATTGTCTACCTCAAACTTTTAGATCTGGTTAATTGAAGAGAACCAGGAATATAAAGCAAGTTATTGAATTATTATTACTTACAATTAATTACCTAGATGAATCAAAGTTTTTCTTATAATACAATCAAAGAAATAATTTAGATAGTACAGCCAATACAAGCTAGTTATCATTCATAACCCTTTATTTTTTTTTAATGTTTATTTATTTTTGAGAGACAGGGTGCGAGCAGGGAAGGGGCAGAGAGAGAGAGGGAGATACAGAATCCGAAGCAGGCTCCTGGCTCTGAGCTGTCAGCACAGAGCCTAGTGCGGAGTTCAAACCCATGAACCGCAAGGTCATGACCTGAGCTGAAGTCAGACACTTAACCAACTGAGCCACCCAGGTGCCCCTCATTCAGAACCCTTTAGTGAGGAGTCTCTTAATTGCAAATAACAAACTCAACTCAACAAGACCTAATTCAAAGTAGCATGAGCAGAGTGGGAATTTGTTGGCTCAGGTAACCAATCACAGAAAGGACAAGGGGGTGCTTATTCAGAAACCACCCAATCTGAAGACATTCCTTGTCCCTCCCTTTTGCCTCCCCATTCCCATCTTCACTCTGCCAAATTTCTCATCACTGCTTTTCCTTGTGAATTGGTATAAATCTCTTCTACTGAAGACAGACTTTCTGTATTTGGTAGGAAGACTAGCCATTTAGTTATAGCCATTTGGCTATTTTTGACTCAGCTTCCATCCCAGCAATCACCTACTCTCGAGAGAGAGGGGGAGAGAGAGAGGAGAGAGAAAGAGGGAGAGCGAGAGCTCTAGGTCAAATGTCATTAGTATATGTTAGCTGCCTGTGTCAGTTATAGTTATTACTATTTGAATGAAGAGAAGGGGGGAAGAACATTCCAAGCCAACAGAACAACTTAACTGGAAACATGAAGGTGAGTGGCATTCTCTAAAAAGGCTCAGTCTGGTTGGGATGTAGAGTACAATGCAGATAACAATGATTAGAGATGGTGCTAATGAGAGGTAGTTTGGGACTAGATGGTAAAGGAACGTAGATACCAGCCAAAGAATTTTGACTTTTCAAAATATACAGTGGGAACCATTGAAAAAAAAATTGTGGCATCACTTTTTTTCCTAATCTGATATCCAGGCTTTCTTTTTATTTTTTTATGGAAAATTCTCAACATACACTGTAATAAAAAAGAGTAATATAAATACCCCCATGTATTCATTACCCAGCTTTAACAGTTATCAATATGTGGCCAATCCATTGAAGATTTTTGAAGAAGGCAAGAAAGGAGATTAACATTGTGTCACTTCCTTTGCTTTAGTTAATCTTCCCAATGTGCCTGTGGAGTATGTTGTATTCCCACTTTCCCTAATTACAAATGAGAAAGCCATCAAAATGATGAACTAAGTAACAGTGCTGGGATTCTAACCCACACCCAACTTCAGAACTCAAGTTCTTCCCCGTGTTGCATAATGCTGCCTCTAATTATGATGTAGGACATTATTCTGTTAAAAATAGCTGCTGTACTGCTGTACTGGGGCTGTTGACCCTATTCAGGATGGTAGACTTCTCTGCCTCCAGCCACTCTGCCTCTACAGGGTCACCAGGATCTAAGTCTGTGTAAACGTTGAACCTAATCAGTTAAAATGACCATTTAGTCCAGTGATTCTCAAAGTATGGTCCCCAGACAAGCAGCAAGTTGTTAGAAAATGTAAATTCTCAGCTCCCCACCACCACCCCAGCCTACTGAATCAAAAATTCAGAGGCTGGGAGCTCATGATGCCTATATTGCTACTTGCTGTGTTTAAATAAAAATGCTCCAGTTGTTTCCTGCAAACATGAGGTTAAGACCATCTACCAAGAGCATTTCTAAGGCAAAGCCATATCAGAAGAATTTATATGTTTCTTTTTTAACAAGTTCATGAAAAGCATGTCTTAAGTTAGGAATTCGTATTCAGACAGTACCAGCAGTCTCCCTTGGGATGTTACATGACTACGTGGAAAGGAATTTTAAGGCATTTGCACTGCCTATATTTAAAGTGCTTGATGGTGCCATCTGGTGGAGTAAGCACTATAGAATGTGCAGCTTTATTACTCAGTGCTTCGGGGATAGGTGTGCATTTTTAAAAAATCAGTGTCATAGTAAAAGTTTAATGGAATAGCCAGACATAAGATGTACAAAGAGTTTATTTACTGTAAAACCTCCATTGAGGATATGATACCAGAACACAAGCAACAAAAGAAAAATAGCTAAATTAGACTTCATCAAAACAAGAACTTTTTGTGCATCAAAGGACGCTATTGAGAAAGTGAAAAGACAGCCCACAAAATAAGAGAATATATTTGGAAGTCATACATCTAATAAAATACATGTATCTGATTATATGAATAACTCTTACAACCCCACAACAAAAAGGTAAAACAACCCAATTTAAAAACGAGCGAAGGACTTGAGTAGACATTTTTCCAAGGACAGCATACAAATGGCCGGTAAGCCCATGAAAAGATACCCAACATTATTAGTCATTAGAGAAATGCAAGTCAAAACCACAAGGAGATACTGCTTGCATGGCTTGAATAATTTAAAAAAAACAAACAGAAAACAACAAGCATTGATGAGGATGTAGAGAAATTGGAACCTTTATACATGGTTAATGGGGATGTAAAATGGTGCAGCCACCGTGGAAAAGTTTGGCAGTTCCTCAAATAGTTAGACATAGAATTACCATAGGACTCAGCAGTTCCACTGGTAGACATATACCCAGAGAATTGGAAACAGATGTTCAAATAAAAACTTATACATAAATGTTCATAGCAGCATTATCCATAATAGCCAAAAAGTGGAAACAACCCAAATGCCCATCAACCAATGAATGGATACTAAATGTGGTATATCCATATAAAAGAATATTATTCAGTCATAAAAAGAAATGAAATATTAATACATTGATGAACCTTGAAAACATTATGCCTGGTGATAAAGGCAGGCACAAAATGACATGTGTTATATGGTTCCATTTATATGAAATGTCTAGGCAAACCCTTAGAGGTAGAAAGATTAATGGTTGTCAGAGGTGGGGGCGGCGAGGGAGAAATGGGAGTCACCACCTAATGGATATGGGATTTCTTTTGGGGACAGTGCAAATATGCTGGACGTAGATAGTACTGATGGTTACACAACATTGTGAATGTACTAAAAGCCACTGAATTGTATACTTTAAAATAGCTAAAGTGGTGAATTTTATGTTGTGAAAATTTTACCTCAATTTTTAAGACAATTTCCATTGATTGGCAGGACTCCAGAACCTTTTTTTGATTATTGCTATTATTATAGATATATTTTCCCCATAGTTGTTGCTAATATGTATGCTATTTGTTTTACTTTTTTTTTAACCTAAAATTATTTTGTACCTACTTTTGCAACAGTATAGTTACCATAGTTTTTGTTGGTGCCTATATTTCAGTCATTATATATATCATAGCCTAATTATTTTTCAAATGTTTCGCGTTTTTTTTTTCTTTCAATTTCAGTGAATCCTACTCTAAATGCTTAAACAAAGAAGAATGTTTAAAATTCTTTATAGACATTTCATTGGTGTTTCTTCAAAAGTGTATTTCTAAATCACTTTTTTCTAACCATTGCTATTGTGTTTTTTCTCTGACTGCTCTGTAGTAAGAGTATACTAATTTATAATCCTACCAACAGTGGATGAGGAAAAATGGAGGAGATGATTTGACATGATTGCATGTCTACTCTGTTTCAGGCACTGTGCCTGGATCCTTTCACATCCACAGTTCCATTTAACTCCCACACCTACTCTGTTATAAAATGACTACAGTGGTTGATGGCAGTTAATAAACAGATGAACAAAGATTAGAACCCAATAACTTTGTCTCCAAGTGTATCCTGTTTCTACAGCTTTACCAATATTGGATTTTATCTTTTTTAGTTCCTATTTATTAGAAAGTTTCAGCATTTTCCCAAGTGATTGTTTACTGGTTATAAGTACGTTTATGTAGCAATCTTTATCTTTTGTCCATTTATTATTAATAGATTTTAAACTGAATTTACCTCGTGAACAGTAGGTGTTCTGTATCAAAGCTTTGTCATAATTTTTTTTTGCTTTTGTTTATTACTCTTTTACAGGCTCTTGATGGAAATGTGTATGATCACCTGAAGGATTATTTAATAGCCTTCAGCCGGACTGAGCTAGAGACATGCCAAGCTGTGCAGAACACATTCCAGTTTTTATTAGAAACCTCCAGCAAGGTAAGTTACCTTTAGTGAAATATGTAATGTTATCCATTTTAGAATCTAAAATGTTTTTGCGTACAAACAAAATGAAGTCACCGGTACTTTAGAAGAATGCTTTAAAGGACAAATCTCCTGGAAACACTTTTCCTTCTAACAAAGTTGCATGGTGTTCTTGATGAGTTGGCACAAAGGGGAAAAGGGGAGGTAATGGTACAAGCTAGTGCAGGATATCACTCTGCTGCCATATTGCTTTTGAGATGAAATGATTTGAAGAGTTTTACCTTCGGGGTGCCTGTCTGACTCAGTCAGAAGAGCATGTGACTCTTGATCTCAGAGTTGCAAGTTCAAGTCCCACATTAGGTGTAGAGATTACTTAAAAATAAAATCTTTAGGGGCGCCTGGGTGGCTCAGTCAGTTGAACCTCTGACTTTGGCTCAGGTCATGATCTCATGGCTTGTGAGTTTGAACCCCACATCGGGCTCTGTGCTGACAGCTCAGAGCCTGGAACCTGCTTCAGATTCTGTCTTTGTCTCTCTCTCTCTGCCTCTCCCCTGCTCACGCGCTGTCTCTCTCTTTCACTGTCTCTCAAATATAAACATTAAAAATTTTTTTAAATAAATAAAATCTTTAAAAGAAAAAAGGGAATTTTACCTTCCACTCAAATAAATTTTGAATGCACTCAACTCATTCATATGGAAGGACAGCAAGGTCATGTGTCAGTGTATAAGATAATAAAAAGACACAAAAGGGAAGGTAGCATTTTATCACTGATCAAAAAATGAAGGCTTTATCTTGTTTTTTAAAAATTAACCTTAACCTCCTACATGCTGTCATTCATTGATGGTAAATCTTTGTTCAAAAGTGTTAGGATCCAGCAACTTTGCTGGCATGTTCACACTGTGTGCAGAGAAAATAAACAAAATTGCTTTTCTTCAGGATCCTGACAGATTAAAATTTTTTTGCAGCATACAAACTGTCCTTTTGAAGATAAATTGTTCTTATGATTAGTAATTTTTTTATTCTGATACATTAAATGCATAGTAAATGTTTCCCAGCTGAATGCATGCATTTGTAAAACTATATTCATTTTGTAACAGCTATTTTTAAAGATTTCGTTCAATCCTCTTTTTTGGCAGGGGAAGCAGGAACTGGCTTAATACCTTAAGAAATTGTTTGGAAAGGAATCAGGGTTTCTTAAGAAAAGAAGCATAGACTCTTCTTCCTGAGCACCTCCTTATATATTTATTCTTCTTTTCAGTGTACCATGACTCTATTTCTATTTTTAGAAAAACATTTAAAATATTAATTTGGGGGGCACACAGCTGGGTCAGTCAGTGGAGTATGATCTTGGGATCATGAGTTCTAGCCCCATGTAGGGCCTAGAGTTTACTTCAAAAAGTAGATAGGTAGGTAGGTAGGTAGGTAGGTAGGTAGATGGATAGAATATTAAGTTGATACAGAAATATAAAAATCACTAGTCTGGTGCTTTGAAATCCTATCATGTTTCTATTTTCCTGGATTTTCTGGATTTTCCAGAATCCAATACAAGATATAGAAGGATTGATGTATAGAAAGTAGGATGGGTAGAAAGATGGATAATTATATGAAAGCAAATGTAGAAAAATGTTAATTGAAGAATCTAGGTAGTGGGTATATGGGTGTTTGCATATAGTTATTTTTATTTTAAGGTATATGTATTTGAAATTTTCTATAAGAGAATGTTGGGGGAATGAGTCTATAAAAACATCTTGGCTTTGTTCTGTTTGTGGAGCGGTTGATTTTTGAATAGTGATCAAACTGTGTATATTTATTGGCCCATTCAGGCTTCCTGTTCCTTTTTTTAATACATTTTGGTAACTTATACTTTCCTAGACAGTAGTCCATTTTATTTATCAAATTTGATGGTATTTGTGTATAAACTTGGGTACTCTATTGTCGTCTTCCTTTCCATTTCTAATATTGTATGTGCTGTGCTTTCTTTCATTTTGATCAAACTTACCAGTCTGTCTTCTTAATCTCCAAGATCCAGCTTTTACTCTACTTCTTCATGTTGTTGCTATTTCCTTAATACCTGCCTTTATATTTATTATTTCTTTCTACTTTATTACAGTTTATGTGCTTATTCTTTTTCAGGCTTCTTTTTCTATTAGATCCTTTGTTTTAGTCTTTCTTGCAAGTAAATCCACTTAAGGCTAAAAATTTCTTTTTCTACTTTAACTGCATTTTATATGTAGGGGCTTTTTGTTGTTTCTACATTCTCCCCCTTGTTAACCCATGAACTGTTTAGAGATGAGTTTTTCCAGTTTTCATTCAGTGGGAGTATTGTAGTGGGGTAACATTTTTCATTTCTAATTTTATTAGAAATTATATTTTATTACATTTATTTTTATCAGAGAGATTGTTCTCTGACAGAATTGTTTAAAATATCTTTTTCTGAAAATAAGTTATGTTGGATACACTACTTTTAGTTTATAAAACAGGTAAATTTAGTCTTAAAGAATAACTAATATTTTACACAACACTTAATTTTCTAGGAGTTTTAAGCACATCCTCTGAGGTTGATATTATCATGCCCGTTATATAGAAGAAAACAGACTCAGGAAGTTTATATGGCTGCCCGAGGTTACATACTCACACATCGCATTTTCCATGCTCTACTACTATACTATATTATCTCTTTAGCTTGTATTATTTCCATAGAAAATGAATTAAAAATATATAAACTGGTTTGGACATAAAGAGATAAGCTTTCATTTTTCTCTGCATTCACTCATATGAATATCTTGCTCCCCAGGGATGAGGATAAATGATATCCTCTTCTGTTTATATTGAAAGTAAGAATGATATAACTAGGAGTTGAGCCCTTTGTTTCAAAAACTAGAAGAGCTCATACCTTTAAGTTTTATGCCATGTGCTTTTCTGTTACAAAGAGCTTGTTATGCTATTCTTGTTACACTGCTGAACCCAGCACAGTGATCTGATAACCCAGAGAGAAGTTTGAAAATCTTCAGGTTTTTATTCTACACCATTATTACTTTGTCTTTTTAGGGAGGAGTTTATTCTCCCACCCCCATCTAAATTATAACTGTACATATTCTCAAAGATACTTGGGGGGGGGAGGGGTAATCCATACTGATACACTGTAGCTATTATCGTGTTCTCTGTATCTTTCATCCTCTGAAGAGAAACACCTGGCCCTAGGAGCTTTTGTTTAAATTTAATTATTTATGAAGCTTGCTCCTTAATATTTTATGAAATGCTTTGTATATGTAACTGAAGCAGATGTTGTCATAAATATTTTGTCTAGGATAGTAACTCCAAAGGTAGTTCTGGCTTTTATAGTTTGTTCACGTGTGCTTGCTTTCTGTCTGCGTAAGGAGACTCCTACCAATTAGTAACATAGCTTTTTAACAGTTCAGAAAAGAAGTGTTATTCTGTATTTTTTTGGAAATTGACTTGTCCGTTATTGCCACTCTTAATACCTTGAAGACTAACCAAAAAGTAAACTTAATAAAATAAAGGGAAAAAAAACTATTATCATCTCAAAAGAAACAGGGAAAAGAAAAGACACAGGAAAAGCATTTGACAAAATTAAACACTCTTTTATGATAAAAACACAAATTAGAAATAGAAGGGAACTTCCTTAACAGATAAAAGGCATTTATGAAAAACCTACAGTTAACATCGTGCTTAATGGTGAAAATCTGAAAGGTTTCCTTCTAGAGATCAGGAACAAGACAAAGATGCCCATTTTCCCTACTGTACTGGAAGTCCTAGTCAGATCAATTAGTCAAGGAAAAAAGAAGTAGAAGGCATCCATATTGAAAAGGAAGAATGAGGGGCGCCTGGGTGGCGCAGTCGGTTAAGCGTCCGACTTCAGCCAGGTCACGATCTCGCGGTCCGTGAGTTCGAGCCCCGCGTCAGGCTCTGGGCTGATGGCTCAGAGCCTGGAGCCTGTTTCCCATTCTGTGTCTCCCTCTCTCTCTGCCCCTCCCCCGTTCATGCTCTGTCTCTCTCTGTCCCAGAAATAAATAAACGTTGAAAAAAAAATTTAAAAAAAAAAAAAAAAAAAAAAGAAAAGGAAGAATGAAATTATCTGTTTTTGCAGATGACATAATTATATATAGGAAATACTATAGAGCCCATGAAAAAAGTACTAGAGCTAATAAATCAATTCAGTGAAATTACAGGTACGAGATCAAAACACAAAAATCAACTATGTTTCTGTACTCCATCAATGAATACACCAAAAGAAAATTAAGACAATTCCAGCTATAATATCTAAAGAATAAAATACCAAGAATAAATTTAAATAAAGGATTCAAAGACTTGTACATTGAGAAACTATAAAACATTGCTGAAAATAATTGAAGAGGACCTAAATAAATGGAAATCATATTTATGGATTGAAAGAGTTCATATTCCCCAAAGCAATCTATAGATTCAATCAATCCCTATCAAAATTCCAATGACCTTTTTTTGCAGAAATGGGAAAGCCTGTCCTCAAATTCATATGGAACTTCCAAGGGGCCCTGAATACCCAAAAAACAACATTGAAAAGAAAAAACAAAGCTGAAGGACTCACACTTCCCAATTTCAAAAGTTAATTCAAGATTAATCAAAACAGTGTGGTACTAGCATAAGGATAGACTTATATAGACCAATGAAATAGAATTGAGAATCCAGAAATAAGCCCAAACATCTATGGCCAATTGATTTTCAACAAGGTTGCCAAGGCCATTTAGTGAAGAAAGACTACTTTTTTCAACAAAAGACTTGTGCTGAGACAAGATAACCACATGCAAGAGAATGAAGTTGAACCCCTGCCTCACTCCATATACAAAAATTAACTCAAAATGGATCAGTGACCTAAAACTATAGAAGAAAACGTAGAGGTAAATCTTTATGACCTTGGGTTTGGCACCGTGTTCTTAGCTTTGCCATTAAAGCAGAAGCAACCAAAGAAAAAACAGATAATTTGACTTACTCAAATTAAAAGCTTTTGTGCATTGAAGAACATTCTCAAGAATATAGAAAAGACAGGGGTGCCTGGGTACCTCAGTCAGTTAAGTGTCCAACTTCAGCAGAGGTCATGATCTCATGGTTCGTGGATTCAAGCCCCACATCAGGCTCTGGGTTGACAGCTCAGAGCCTGGATCCTGCTTCAGATTCTGTGTCTCCCTCCCTCTTTCTCTGACCTTCCCTTGCTTGTGTTCTTCCTCTCTCTCAAAAATAAATAAACATTAAAAAAAGATTTAAAAAAGGAGAATATAGAAAAGATAGCCCATAGTGGGGCGCCTGGGTGGCGCAGTCGGTTAAGCGTCCGACTTCAGCCAGGTCACGATCTCGCGGTCCGTGAGTTCGAGCCCTGCGTCAGGCTCTGGGCTGATGGCTCAGAGCCTGGAGCCTGTTTCCGATTCTGTGTCTCCCTCTCTCTCTGCCCCTCCCCCATTCATGCTCTGTCTCTCTCTGTCCCCAAAATAAATAAACGTTGAAAAAAAAAAAAGATTTTAAAAAAGGAGAATATAGAAAAGATAGCCCATAGGATGGGAGAAATTATTTTTTATGATAATTTATTGTCAAATTGGCTTAGATACAACACCCAGTTCTCATCCCAGCAAGTGCCCTCCTCAATGCCCATCACCCATTTTCTTCTCTCCCCCATCCCCCATCAAATCTCAGTTCTCTGTATTTAAGAGTCTCCTATGTTTTGTCCCCCTCCCTGTTTTTATATTAGTTTTGCTTCCCTTCCCTTATGTTCATCTGTTTTGTATCTTAAAGTCCTCATATGAGTGAAGTCATATGATGTTTGTTTTTCTCTGACTAATTTCACTTAGTATAATACCCTCTAGCTCCATCCACATAGTTGCAAACGGCAAGATTTCATTTTCTTTGATTGCCGGCTAATACTCCATTGTATATGTATACCACATCTTCTTTATCTGTTCGTCCATCGATGGACATTTGTGTTCTTTCCATACTTTGGCTATTGTTGATAGTGCTGTTATCAACATTGGGGTGCATGTCCCCCTTCAAAACAGCACACCTGTATCCCTTGGATAAATACCTAGTAGTGCAATTGCTGGGTCTAGGGTAGTTCTATTTTTAATTTTTTGAGGAACCTCCATACTGTTTTCCAGAGTGGCTGCACCAGTTTGCATTCCCACCAGCAGTGCAAAAGAGATCCTCTTTCTCCGCATCCTTGCTAACATCTGTTGTTGCCTGAGTTGTTAATGTTAGCCATTCTGACAGGTATGAGGTGGTATTTCATTGTGGTTTTGGTTTGTATTTCCCTGATGATGAGTGATGTTGAGTATTTTTTCATGTGTTGGTTGGTCATCTGGACGTCTTTTTTGGAGAAGTGTCTATTCATGTCTTTTGCCCATTTCTTCACTGGATTATTTGTTTTTTGAGTGTTGAGTTTGAGAAGTTCTTTATAGATTTTGGATACTAACCCTTTATCTGATATGTCATTTGCAAATATCTTTTCCCATTCTATCAGTTGCCTTTTAGTTTTGCTGATTGTTTCCTTCACTGTGCAGAAGCTTTTTATTTTGATGAGGTCCCAATAATTCATTTTTGCTTTTGTTTCCCTTGCCTCTGGAGATGTGTTGAGTAAGAAGTTGCTGCGGCCAAGGTCAAAGAGGTTTTTGCCTGCTTTCTCCCCAAGGATTTTGATGGCTTCCTGTCTTACATTTAGGTCCTTCATCCATTTTGAGTTTCTTTTTGTGTATGGTGTAAGAAAGTGGTCCAGGTTCATTTTTATGCATGTTGCTGTCCAGTTTTTCCAGCACCACTTGCTGAAGACACTGTCTTTATTCCATTGGATATTCTTTCCTGCTTTGTCAAAGATTAGTTGGCCATATGTTTGTGGGTCCATTTTTGGGTTCTCTACTTTGTTCCATTGATCTGAGTGTCTGTTTTTGTGCCAGTACCACACTGTCTTGATGATTACAGCTTTGTAAAACAGCTTGAAGTCCGGGATCGTGATGCCTCCATCTTTGGTTTTCTTTCTCAAGATTTCTGTGGCTGTTCGGGGTCTTTTCTCATTCCATACAAATGTTCGGATTGTTTGTTCTAGCTCTGTGAAGAATGCTGGTATTATTTTATTAGGGATTGTATTGAGCGTGTAGATTGCTTTGAGTAGTATGGACATTTTAACAATATTTGTTCTTCCTATCCAGGAACATGGAATATTTTTTCCATTTTTTGGCGTATTCTTCAATTTCTTTCATAAGCTTCCTATAGTTATCAGTGTGTAGATTTTTCACCTCTTAGATTTATTCCTATGTATTTTATGGGTTTTGGTGCAGTTGTAAATGGGATCAATTCCTTGATTTCTCTTTCTGTTGCTTGATTATTGGTGTATAGGAATACACCCGATTTCTGTGCATTGATTTTATATCCTGCGACTTTGCTGAATTCATGGATCAGTTCTAGCAGTTTTTTGGTGGAATCTTTTGGGTTTTCCATATAGAGTATCATGTCATCTGCAAAGAGTGCAAGTTTGACCTCCTCCTGGCTGATTTGGATGCCTTTTATTTCTTAGTGTTGTCTGATTGCTGAGGCTATGATTTCCAATACTGTGTTGAGTAACAGTGACAAGAGTGGACATCCCTGGCTTGTTCCTGACCTTAGGGGGAAAGCTCTCAGTTTTTCCCCATTGAAGATGATATTAGCATTGGGTCTTTCATATATGGCTTTTATGATCTCAAGGTATGCTCCTTCTATCTCTACTTTCTTGAGGGTTTTTATCAAGAAAGGATGCTGTATTTTGTCAGATGCTTTCTCTGCATCTATTGAGAGGATCAAGAAAGGATGCTGTATTTTGTCAGATGCTTTCTCTGCATCTATTGAGAGGATCATGTGGTTTTTGTCCTTTCTTTTATTGATGTGATGAATCATGTTGATTGTTTTGCAGATTTTGAACCAGCCCTGCATCCCAGGTGTAAATCCCACTTGGTCATGGTGAATAATTTTTTTAATGTATTGTTGGATCCAGTTGGCTAGTATCTTGTTGAGGATTTTTGCATCCATGTTCATCAGAAAAACTGGTCTATAGTTCTCCTTTTTAGTGGAGTCTTTGGTTTTGGAATCAAAGTAATGCTGGCTTCATAGAAAGAGTTTGGAAGTTTTCCTTCCATTTCTATTTTTTGGAACAGCTTCAAGAGAATAGTTGTTAACTCTTCTTTAAATGTTTGGTAGAATTCTATTGGAAAGCCATCTATCTGGTCCTGGACTCTTGTTTTTTGGGAGATTTTTAATTAATAATTCGATTTCTTTACTGGTTAAGGGTCTGTTCAAATTTTCTATTTCTTCCTGTTTCAGTTTTGGTAGTGTATATGTTTCTAGGAATTTGTCCATTTCTTCCAGATTGCCCATATTATTGGCACATAATTGCTCATGATATTCCCTTATTATTGTTTATATTTCTGCTATGTTGGTTGTGATCTCCCCTCTTTCATTATTGATTTTATTTATTTGGGTCCTTTCCTTTTTCTATTTGATCAAACTGGCTAGGGGCTTATCAATTTTGTTAATTCTTTCAAAGAACCAGCTTCTGGCTTCATTGATCTGTTCTACTGTTTTTTTAGTTTCGATAGCACTGATTTCTGCTCTAGTCTTTATTATTTCCTGTCTTCTGCTGGTTTTGGGTTTTATTTGCTGTTCTTTTTCCATATCTGTAAGGTGTAAGGTTAGGTTGTATATATGAGATCTTTCTTCCTTCTTTAGGAAGGCCTGGATTGCTATATACTTTCCTCTTATAACCGCCTTTGCTGTCTCCTGGAGGTTTTGAGCTGTGGTGTTATTATTTTCATTGGCTTCCATGTCCTTCTTAATCTCCTCTTTAACTTCTTGGTTAGCCCATTCATTCTATAGTATGATGGTCTTTAGTCTCCAAGTATTTGTTATCTTTCCACATTTTTTCTTGTGGTTGATTTCAAGTTTCGTAGCATTGTGGTCTGAAAATATGCACAGTATGATCTTGATCTTTTTGTACCCCAGTATGTGATCTATTCTGGAAAACGTTCCATGTGCACTGGAGAAGAATGTGTATTCTACTGCTTTAGGATGAAATGTTCTGAATATATCTGTTAAGTCTGTCTGGTCCAGTGTGTCATTCAGAACCATTGTTTCCTTGTTCGTTGTCTATTTAGGTGATCTATCTATTGCTGTAAGTGGGGTGTTGAAGTCCCCTATTATTATGGTATTCTTATCAATGAGTTTCTTTATATTGTGATTAATTGATTTATATATTTGGGTACCTCCAAATTTGGAGCCTAAATGCTTACAATTCTTAGATCTTCTTGGTGGATAGACCCCTTCCTTAATTATGATATAATGCCCTTCTTCATCTCTTGTTACAGTCTTTATTTTAAAGTCTGGATTGTCTGATATAAGTATGGCTACCCTGGCTTTCTTTTGTTGACCATTAGCATGATAGATGGTTCTCCATTCCCTTACTTTCAATCTGAAGGTGTCCTTAGGTCTAAAGTGGGTCTCTTGTAAACAGCATATATATAGATCTTGTTTTCCTATCCATTCTGTTATCCTGTGTCTTCTGATTGGGGCATTTAGTCCATTGACATTTAGAGTGAGTACTGAAAGATAAGAATTTATGAGCATTTTTTTTAAGTTTATTTATTTAGAGAGAGACAGAGACAGCACAAGAGGGGGAGAGTCAGAGAAAGAGAGAGAAAGAGAGCGAATCTTAAGCAGGCTCCACACTGTCAGCTCAGAGCCTGATAAAGGGCTCAAACTCACAAACTGAGAGATCATGAGCTGAGCCAAAATCAGGAGTCAGATGCATAACCAACTGAGCCACCCAGGCGCCCCTGGATGGGTATGTTTTTTAAAAGAGTCCTTGTATTTTAGATATCATATTGAAATATTATGGATTAAGGCATATGTCTGAGACTTGCTTCAGTATAGTTGGGGGTGGAAGAGATAGTTGGATCTATTAATGAAACAAGATTGGGCAGGAGGGGCCATTTTTGGAAGTTGGATGATGGTTACGTGGGGATACATTATACCCTTGTCTCTAGTTTTATATATGTTATAATAAAGTTAAAAATATAAAAAAGGTTGTAACTAGAAGGATGATCCTCTTAACTTTTTTTGCATGATGATTAGTGAGGCTCTTAGGGCTGTGTCAAGAGCTTTCACAGCTTAAAACTGGAATCCAGGAAAAGAAAAAAAACACATTTCCCTTTGAGAAGATGTTTATTCAGCCAGCCTTGCCTGACAAAATTTTCCCAAACTCTGCTCACCCCATCTCACCCCGTCAGTCTGGATTAAATATCATCCTCTTTTGTGTTCTTTAAGTACCCTCTACATACTTCCACGGTGTACTTAACTGTGTATTGTCTGGGTCTCCCACTTTCCAGATTATAAATTCCTTGAAGATATTAACCTTGTGTATTCATCTTTATTCATCTATATTCTCCCCTCATCACTGCATTAAACATTGGGTTTGGTAAGCTCTCTCAATAAATTGCTGAGTGAGCGATAGGGAACTGGATTTGTGCTGGTAAATAAAATGTAAAATATAACCCCCTACTTTCTCCATATTCTCAGTAAACCCTTTTCTGAGGACTACTAAGGTATAGCTACAGAGCTTCTTTAAATTTTTCATATTCTGCCCATCCTCTGGCAGAAGTGCTAATGAAAGATAAGTAAAGGGTAAGTAAGCACTGTAGCAAAATGGAAAATAGGTTTCTGCACAATCAAATGTTGCCGATTTCCATTCATTCCCAGGGTATATAATGCAATGAAGTCTTTTCAGATGGCTTTCTGTACTGTTTTGCTGCATTCTGTGTATCAGAATTACCCTTCTATATGAATTCCTTTTAGTCTGTCTTCTTGGTATGCAATAAGATGATGGTAGTTAGAATGTAACCTCCTAGGGGCACCTGGCTGACTCAGTCAGTGGAGCATATAACTTTTGATTTGGGGGTTGTAAGTTCAAGCCCCGTCTTGGGTGTATAGAGATTACTTAAAGATTTTTTAAAATCTTAAAAAAAAAAATAATAACCACCTAGAAAAGGTGGCAAGAAATACTATAAAAATAATATTTGGTAGGGTTTCTGGCTGGCTCAGTCAGTAGAGCATGCAACTCTTGATCTCAGGGTTGTGAATTCAAGCCCCACTTTGGGCATGGAGCCTGCTCAAAAAAAATTGTTTTTGAATGCGATTTTGTGCTATGTAGAGTGTTATCTAGCAGTTTCCTAGTGGGCGACAATCTCCATATAACAGACTTTAAGAAGTCTACAAAGTTTTATAACTGGGAGAGACCTAAGAGACTAATGTGGTTTCCTATTTTCATTCCGCTGCCCCCATTAAAAAGAACAGCTTTTTGTATAATCACTATCTTTTTGCTGTCTTAAAATATTGCATATTATTTAGTCCCAAAATCTGGGCTATTTTCTAAACTAGTACTTTCCATATTTAGACTATTGAGAAAATAGGACATACAAGTAACAACTCTTATCTAAAATGAAAAAAAAATGGATAATTATCATTTTCTTTTGGTCACATAGTGTTGGATGATTTCTCATTTTTGGAAAGCAGCAGAATAAGTCTTAAACTTTAAAATACAATTACTGGATATCTTAACCTTATTAAAGACTTAAAGATACTTTATTTTCTCTTTAGGTCGTACGGGACTATAATCTTCAGCTGTTTTTACAAGAGAATGCTGTATTTCACAAACCCCAGCCCTTCCAGTTCCAACCCTGCGACAGTGATACTGTAAGGGAATTCCAGATTTTCATTCCATTTGTTTAAGCAATGTTTGTGCTCAAATGACTGTTATCCTCGGACTAGACAGAAAAAGCTGAGTGTGTGTCTCCTTAATTTTATAACAAAACTGTGAGTATGCAGAGAAACTGACATTTTTTCTTTCTAAAATGTGACTAAAACCCAGTATCTTTATGCCAGCAACTTAAACAAGGTTAAATTATAAGACACGGTACTGGAAACCTGCAAACTGAACTGAGGGAAGAAGAAAAAGTACTCAATAAAATTTTTTTTTTCAATTTAAATATAAATCATACTTTCTATCCATGAAATTCTTCACATGTGCATAGTTCCAAAGAAACCAGTGGTTAAATTTTAACCAGAATAGAATCAATAAACAGAGGAGTGAATATGTGCCTGCAAATATTTTGTTTGGCTTTTAAAAAAATTACAGGCCCTTTATAATTCCTTTCAGATTTCTTAGAATGTCAGAGCATTAACATAAATGCCAAATTGGCAATTTTGAAAAAGCAGACATTAAACATACATTTTATCCTTGAGCTAATGAAAAATGTTTGCCATTATTTAAATTAAAAAAAAATAGAACCAAAATGCTAATTTGATAACATAAAGAAAGGCAATCAACTTCTACAAGTTGAAAAAGCACATGTTGGCGTATCTAGCACATTCATTCCATGTAGGCAGGCCAAGAGGGAAGTCAAATTTTATTCATAAGGTCTCTTAGTAAACCTAGAGTCAGAACCAGGGGAATTTATGATCTCAGAATTTCATGCTATCAGTTTAATAGAAATCTTTGCTGGAGAGATCTTCATTACTTTTCTTACATTTTAAGGAGCCCTGTTAGTGGCTATGTAAAGAAATGTAGGAAATCAGCATTTTTCTCTAGATTGTAACTCTTGCCCTTTATATTAGTGCCCTTTTTATCAATCTGCTTTTGCTTAATCACCCAGTGACGTTGTCCGATAATTTGACTTCTTTAGCTGAAAGGAATAAAGCTGGGCAATAGAAGATATGGGGTATGGACAGGTTCACCAAGCTTGACTTAAAACTGTGACTAATACTAAATTATTTTATCTTTGCCCATTTTCCTCAAAAACTCAGAATAACTGTAGACTCTCGTCTTACTTGTCCAAGGCTCAACTACAATCTGAAATCCTCCTTTGTTTCTAGACACTGTGCTAAATGTTCTTAGCTGTGTGTCCCTGTTAACCTGAAGATTCTAACTATGCTGTTTTCTGTCCTTGTGCAATCTTTACTGGGCAGAGTTTAAAAGCTGCCCAGCTGGTGGATATTGAGCTCTCCCCTGTCAGTGCTCTGAGAATGACCATAGCTGAGGTATATGGGGGGTGTGGGTCAAGGGTGGGGGAGATGGGATGTGTGGGTTTGCATGTTAATGAAGGGTGGGACTGGTATTGGGATTAAGAACGTGTGTGTGTGTGTGTGTGTGTGTGTGTGTGTGTGTGTGTGTGTAAGAGGCCACTGAATGCATAAACTGGGGCTTTCCATTTTCCTTAATATAAATTAAGGTTTTCCTTTCCTATTTATAGTGAAAAGATTGAACTTCTCATTTTTCATCTTGTCTGAAGCACCTTAGTTTTCCTCAACAGATGTGCTGGAAAGGATTGTAGAGCTAATCTTGACTTTATCAAGGAGAAAACTGAAGCCTTTTTTAATATGACCCAGTTCAAATTGCAGTATTTTTCCTGCAAAAGTCCAAACTGTCCAAATGAAAACAGTCACATATTACTGTCAAAGTTAATTAAGACATGGAATGATTGTTACCCCCCCACCCCGCCTTTTTTTTGGTTTATCTTTTACTTGCTGTTGAATCGAAATTTCTTGTCATTTTATTTTAATATATGATTTTTTTAAATTTTGTTAACATTTATTTATTTTTGAGACAGAGAGAGAGAGAGAGCATGAAGCAGGGAGGGTCAGAGAGAGAGGGAGACACAGAATCTGAGACAGGCTCCAGGCTCCGAGCTGTCAGCACAGAGCCCAACGTGGGGCTCAAACTCACAGACTGCGAGATCATGACCTGAGCTGAAGTCGGATGCTTAACCGACTGAGCCACCCAGGCACCCCAATATATGATTATTTTGACTTATGCCTTAAAATGATATACCAAAAAAAAAAAAAAAACTGAGCAAAATGGTTTTATAAAGACACAATGGTTATGAGTAACAATGATGAGTGGCAAGTTTTGTTTCATGTGACATAATTGCTATCTCATGGTTAACACTGAAAGAATTCCTTGTCTTTATTTCCATATAGAGTTACTGATTTCCAAAGTGTCCTGTCTTTATATCCTCAAATAACATTTTTCAGATGATACCAGTAAGTCAAAAATCCTTTCTAGAAAGAGTGATTTTCACCTTTTTTGCTGAAAGTTTTTAATGCAAGATTATTCCAAGAAGGATATGAGATGTACCCTAAAATTTCCCTTCCTCCTTCCCCAAAATAGGATGTTCTATGAGGGAGAATTGACAAGTACATATATTAAGACCTCAATTTTGGAGAGTCATTCAACTGTCAAATGGGTCATGCTTGTGTTAGAGATTCATACAGGTGTCGTACAATGAGAAATCATGGGCTTTGGAGTCAAATCCTAGCTATGCCATTTGCTAGCTGTGCTTACTTTATTTATGTGTTTATATATATTTCACCTCTCTGATTCAGCTTTGTCAGATATAAAATGTTAAAAACTTTACTTGGTTTGAAAATTAAATGAGCTTCTTTAAGCATTTGACTCTATATGCCTAGCATATAGGTGGTACAGAATAAATGTTGACTGTCTTTTCCCCCCTATCTTTTTACAAGACAATCATATTTCACTTTTTTAGGTTTTGCCCCTAATTGCTATAGGAAATACCAAAATATCAAATATGGAAGACATTATAAAGATAATGGAATCTTATAACACTTTTGTAATCCTGGCCCCTCTGCTCTTAAGTCCCGTATCGATTGTCCCTTGGGACTTCTGCTCTCCCTTTTTATTCCACAATGTAGATCTCATCAACCTCTCTGTTAACAGTTTATGAACTTAAAAGGCAATCTGTGTGGAATAAACAACAGCCAGTAGCAAACAATTAGTGTCCATTCTTACTCTTATCATAAGAACATAACTGGTACTTTTCAGTACGTCTGCCCTACATACATCTCAATGTCCCTTGCATTATCAGAACTAGTGATGTGTGCCTTTAAGGACATTTCCTCACATCCTATGAAAAGGACCTCCTATCCTATTTCAGCCTGGGATGGGATGGTATAATACAGGAAACACACATGTCTACATATAAAGACAGAAAAAACCTAAGGAAACTTTTCTCCCAAATTTTATGGTGAGGATGAGAATACCCTTTCCTGAACTGCAAATAATAAGATCTTCACAGATATCACAAACTGACATTTTTATCACAGTGTCACAAATATAAAAAAAAAAAAAAAGCTGACAAATTCCTGATATATGATCTTTTCCTGTTATTTTAGCCACTACTTGTGATATTTAATTCTACTGTCTAAAAATTAAAAGTTATAGTAAGGGGCACCTGGGTGGCTCAGTCAGCTGAGTATCCGACTTTGACTCAAGTCGGGATCTCATTGTTTGTGAGTTCAAGCCCTGTATTGGGCTTGCTGCTTTCAACCTATCAGCTCAGAGCCTGCTTCAGATCCTCTGTCCCCCTCCCACTCATCCCCACTTGTACCCTCTCAAAAATAAATAAAAAATAAGTAAATAAAAGTTATAGTAAGTAAAATAGCCATTTGCTGTAATTTAGGACTTTTGCACATTAAATTTTCACTTAAGTGTGGCATTTTATGCATCTATTAAAAATATGTGCAATATATATAAATCAAACCAACATGCTGTATACCTTAAACTTACACAGTGATGTATGTCAATTATTTCTCAATAAACCAAGAAAAAATAAATATTTACCAAAAATTATCCTTGTCTATACAAGATTATGTGGGATCAATATACCCTACAGGTAAATTACCTGAAAATTCTCATTGTTAATGAGTGGCTTTATCTGCTATTGGAAATCTTACATTGCATATGCAGTGCTATAGCATTGACACCTGAACATGATAGCACTGTGATAGAGAATTTGTGGAAAATCCTACTCGTGGGTAAATAGGTACCATCCTCCTACCCGTATACTGACCACAGTATCCAAAAATGAAAGGCTCCGATTATAGACCTGAGTGTTGCTCTCCAGAAACAGCAGTGCTGGCAGTCAGCTGTTCAGAGGAGGCTGTCCTGTGTTCTTCAAAAAGGACTTACTTGCTCTTTGTTGAAAACCTACCACCTATATAATGAGTCTTGGTGCTTTCTCTGGTTTGGTGCTTTCTCTAACCATCCACATGTATCCAGAGCTTTCCATAGATGCCTTGGTACCGACACTAAGGAGACTGGAACATTCATTTTTTTATCTGGCCTGAGATTATAGCTCTTAAAGCAAAGTCTCTGTGAGAGCTACAAAAATAAAGACATATTCTCATGTGGCTTTTCCAACCAGTCATGCCTCAAGATCTGTTTAGAATGTCAGATACAAGCATTTTTATTGTTTTTCATTTTGCTTGCATGTCATTACTGAAGGGCATGATTGTCTCTTAGAATTACTTTTGGTATTCTAACACCTCTAGTGTGCTTCCCTAAGAGACTGTACACACTCAACCCAGCTATCCAGATGAGTTCCTGCATCTCTTCTAAGCACAAGAGCTGCCATCCAAGTGTAGTCTGCTCCACTTCTTTCCAAGTTGTGCTATATATTTAGAATACGTGGCTTAGAGGGCCACAATCTCTCATCAAAAGTCTTCAGGTCAGGTGTGTTTCAAAAATCAGAATTTTTCGGTGCTTTCAGCAGTACATATACAAAAATTGGGACAATACAGAGAAGTTTAGCATGGTCCCTGCTCAAGGATGACACACAAATTCATGAAGCGTTCCATATTTTTTAAAAACAAAATATTTTGAATCAATCAATCAATAACATAGGTACCATTTTTAGGATTTTTAGGGGTGCCTGGCAGGCTCAGTTGGTAGAGCATATGACTATTGATATGGGGGCTGTGAGTTTGAGCCTACATTGAGTGTAGAGATTACTTAAAAATAAAATCTTTTTTTTTTAATGTTTGTTTATTTTTGAGAGAGAGAGGGAGAGAGAACGCATGTGTGAGCAGGGGAGGGACAGAGAGAGAAGGAGACACAGAATCCGAAGCAGCTCCAGGTTCTGAGCTGTCAGCACAGAGCCTGACACAGGGCCCGAACCCACAAACCATGAAATCATGATCTGAGCTGAAGTTGGATGCTTACCCGACTGAGCCACCCAGGCACCCCAAAAATAAAATCTTTTAAAAAATAAAATAGGGGCGCCTGGGTGGCGCAGTCGGTTAAGCGTCCGACTTCAGCCAGGTCACGATCTCGCGGTCCGTGAGTTCGAGCCCTGCGTCAGGCTCTGGGCTGATGGCTCAGAGCCTGGAGCCTGTTTCCGATTCTGTGTCTCCCTCTCTCTCTGCCCCTCCCCTGTTCATGCTCTGTCTCTCTCTGTCCCAAAAATAAATAAACGCTGAAAAAAAAATTTTTTTTAAATAAAAGTAAAATAAAAATTTTAGGTTTTAGAAGAGTTTTCTGTATATCGTATATTGTATAACACCCTAGCAAGGTATGGGGAAGAACTCCCTGATCAAGCACAGTATTTTTGCAGTAAAACATTTGAATAGGCGTACTAAGTAAAATAAATAAGAATTATAAATAACCTCTCTTCAAGTCAGATTTTGCCCTAAATGAGCTGTGACTCCAAACTTAACTAAAAAGTACAACCTGATTTTCCAAGTATTTTGAATTTCAAAATTATGGGATTGTGAACCTATATAAACACGAATACTAGAAATACAATAACCTATAAAAATCCAGATGCTTTTTACTTGCAAAAGCCCTTTTCAGAAGAAGTGAAAATTAACTTTATTGAAATAACAGTATATTATTAAATTTCATAAAAAATAAAATGGATTAAATATTTACCACAATAAATATAAACTAAAAAATACAAGTAGTACAAATCCCTTGAATGAGGGTTAATAACTAGATTGTTCCTGGCACATGACATTGGCTTATCAACCCTAACGTTATCTTTTTTTTTTAATTTTTTTTTAACATTTATTTATTTTTGAAACAGAGAGAGACAGAGCATGAGCAGGGGAGGGGCAGAGAGAGAGAGAGACACAGAATCCGAAGCAGGTTCCAGGCTCTGAGCTGTCAGCACAGAGCCTGATGCGGGGCTCGAACTCACAGACCACGAGATCATGACCTGAGCCGAAGTGGGATGCTTAACTGACTGAGCCACCCAGGCACCCCACGTTATCTTTTTTTGAAATTGGTTTGAAATGCTTGTATTTTACTGTGTTCTTGGTTTTCATTCATCACATATGACCATCTCTTTATCTCTCTTTTGAATGGTTATATTTTGGTAACAGAGTTGAAAAATAATGACAATGTTTCTTGTGTGAAAATCAGCTTATCTGTCCCTACTCACTTGCCCTTCTGAGCATATGCTCTGATAACTTTCTGAACATTGCTGTGTCCCTACGTTAATCTTAAAGTGAACTGAAATATCTTTAAAGTTATTTAATAACTTTATAAATTTGAAAAGACTATTTTAATACTATATTATATAAAAATTGGTAACTTAACGTACAAAACTCAGTTGCATTTCTATACAATAATGAAGCAGCAGAAAGAGAAACCAAGGAATCAATCCCATTTACACTTCCACCAAAAACCATAAAATACCTAGGAATAAACCTAACTGAAGAGGTAAAAGATCTGTATGCTAAAACCTCTAGAAAGCTAATGATGAAAGAAATTGAAGACACAAAGAAATGGAGAAACATTCCATGCTCATGGATTAGAAGAACAAATACTGTTAAAATGTCAATACTACCCAAAGCGATCTATACAGCCAATGCAATCCCTGTCAAAATAACACTAACATTCTTCACAGAGCTAGAACAAACAATTCAAAATTTGTATGAAACCAGAAAAGACCCCAAGTAGCCACAGTAATGTTGAAAAAGGAAGCCAGGGGCACCTGGGTGGCTCAGTTAGTTAAGCATCCAACTTTGGCTCAGGTCACGATCACACGATTTGTGGGTTCAAGCCCTGTCTTGGGCTCTGTGCTGACAGCTCAGAGCCTGGAACCTGCTTTATATTCTGTGTCCCTCTCTCTCTGCCCCTCCCCGGCTTGCACTCTGTCTCTCTCAAAAATAAACATTTTTTAAAAAACTTTTAATGATAAATAAGAAGTTGTGGTTTATATACACAATGGAATACTATGTGGCAATGAGAAAGAATGAAATATGGCCTTTTGTAGCAACGTGGATGGAATTGGAGAGTTTTATGCTAAGTGAAATAAGTCATACAGAGAAAGACAGATACCATATGTTTTCACTCTTATGTGGATCCTGAGAAACTTAACAGAAGACCATAGGGGAGGGGAGGGGAAAAAAAAGTTAGAGAGGGAGGGAGCCAAACCATAAGAGACTCTTAAAAACTGAGAATAAACTGAGGGTTGATGGGAGGTGGGAGGGAGGGGAAAGTGGGTGATGGGCATTGAGGAGGGCACCTGTTGGGATGAGCACTGGGTGTTGTATGGAAACCAGATTGACAATAAATTTCATATTTAAAAAAAATAATTCAAAAATTTTAATATTGCTAGTCTCTGAAGGCCTTCTTAAACTCATTTGAAATAGTTTGGCTTTTGTTTTTCTAAAAACAAAATGAAATCAGGGGCATCTGGGTGACTCAGTCGGTTAAGTATCAGACTCTTGGTTTTGACTCAGGTCATGATCTCACAGTTCGTAAGTCCAAGCCCCACATCAGGCTCTGGGCTGACAGTGCAGAGCCTGTTTGGGATTCTCTCTCTCTCCCTCTCTCTCTGCCCCTCCCCTGCTAGTGCTATCTCAAAATAAATAAATAAACTTAAAAAAAAAAAAAAAAAAAAAAGGATGTCTTACCTCTAAGTAAATACCTACCCAAAGTTTCATTCAAAGGAAATTTGTATTTTAGGAATGCCTTTTTTCAATATTACTGTCTTTGTCTATTTTATCAATATTAGCATTAACTAAATAGAACAATTATTGGGACATAAGACATATTAGGTCATAAGATAGCAAGGAATCTGAAGTCAACAAGATCTCAATATAAGCTCTAAATTTGCCACTTAATGGCTTTAGGAAAGACACATACCATTTCTAAGCCTAGAATTCTATACCTATAAATTGAGAATCTCTATTAGGATTATTTTGAGAATTAATGAAATAATACGTGTAAAGCAGTTAGCAGAGAGCTTAAATATGCAATAAATGGTACCCTTTTAAAAAATTAACTTTATGGTTTTCTAATTATAAAAAAGCATAAAATAGGAAGTTTTCACCTGAACTGTCACTATTCAAAGGTAACCACTGATAGGATTTTGTTAGTAGCCTTCTAAACATTTCTCTGCAGGAACATACTTATGTCGATGTGGACACAGAGCTCTATGTAAATAGACTTATACAGACATGAATTAAACTTTTTTTCTCATTATGTCATGGCTATCTAATATTTGCAGTATCTACAGTTCCTGACCATCTCAGAGATTTGACATCCTGCACCTCCCATCAAATAGTTAAAACAAAAATTTTTTTTTATGTTTATTTTTGAGAGAGAGAGAGAGAGAGACAAAGTGTAGGCAGGGAAGGGGCAGAGAGAGAGAGGGACACACAGAATCTGAAACAGGCTCCAGGCTCTGAGCTGTCAGCACAGAGCCCAGTGCAGGGCCCGAACCCACAAAATATGAAATCATGACCTGAGCCAAAGTTGGATGTTTAATGGACTGAGCCACCAAGGTGCCCCAAATAGTTTTTATATTGCTCATCCCCAGTGCCTCCTAAGAATTATGTCCTGTCATGAATTTAAAATTACAATTATGTTTTAAGAATGTTTTTTAAATCTTTAAAAATTTATTTATTTTGAGAGAGAGAGAGCATGAGCACCAAGCAGGGAGGGGCAAAGAGGGAGAGGGAGAAAGAATCCCAAGCAGGCTTTGCATTGCCAGCACAGTCCAGCACCAGGCTGGATTTCACAAACCATGGGATTATGTATGACCTGAGCCAAAATCAAGAGTTGGATGCTTAACTGACTGAGCCACCCAGGTGCCCCAAATATTTTTTAAAATTTTATAGAGGCCCTTCTACTCTTGGGTTAGGCTAGGCTTTCAGATGATGCTAAGAAGACATTTGGTGCTCGGAGCAGTAGCAGTAGAATAGCAAATCCCTGAATCTTTTTTTTTTTTTTTTTTTTAACATTTATTTATCATTGAGAGGCAGAGCATGAGAGGGGGAGACACAGAATCTGAATCAGCCTCCAGGATCCAGCTGTCAGCACAGAGCCTGACTTGGGGCTTGAACTCACCAACTGAGAGATCATGACCTGAGCCGAAGTCAGACACTTAACTTACTGAGCCACCCAGGTGCCCCTCTCTGAGTCTCTTGCCCAGAGAAACACGGTGTTACCACTGCTTACAGATAAGGCATGAGTCAGTCTGTTATATTAAACTTAATTGCAGCAGTAGTAAGAATCTGAGATTTCATCTCATCTTTAGATGTCTTGATTTTCAGGTGAGAAAGCTAAGGCCTAGAGAGGAGGTGAAATATGCTAGTCAGGATGACACCGCCAGGTCCCTTTGGGGAATAAACATACCATGTAAATGTATTTGAAGAATAAATGTACTTCAGATTTCAATGGCTACTTTTTAAGGAACAAATAAATTTCATAAAATAAAAGTTATAAAAATCCCTTAATTTGGAGATCCAAAAAAATTTCCTTCCTCAGTTTTCTATTTTGAATGAATTTTATAGTGGGCATTTAAAGAAGAAAAAGGAGGGGCGCCTGGGTGGCGCAGTTGGTTAAGCGTCCGACTTCAGCCAGGTCACGATCTCGCGGTCTGTGAGTTCGAGCCCCGCGTCAGGCTCTGGGCTGATGGCTCAGAGCCTGGAGCCTGTTTCCGATTCTGTGTCTCCCTCTCTCTCTGCCCCTCCCCCGTTCATGCTCTGTCTCTCTCTGTCCCAAAAAAAATAAAAATAAAAATAAAAAAAAATAAAAAAAAAATAAAGAAGAAAAAGGAATCCTTTTATTGTACAAGGGAGAGAAGGATCTCAATCTTAAGTCCACTTTGAGAACCTACATTAAAATACATGACACTTAATAAATTAGTTCTCTTTCTTCTTCTGTTCTTCCGTATACAAAATAATCTTTCTTTTATCAGTTAGGAACTGATTCTAATGTATGTTTATGTCTGGTAATCTCTTTAAGCACCATTCCAATAATCTGGTGGCCTCACTTTAGAATAAAGGCATTAGGTTTTATTTGTTTAGCCAAATTTAACTGAGGGTTCAAGTCCTCAAATTGCCTAAAGACAAATGGGAAGCATACATGCCAGCAGTCACAGTATAATGTGATATTTGCCTGACAGTAGCCACTCAGTAAATGTCTGACAAGTGAATAGGGGCACCTGGATCACTGAGTCGGTTAATCATCCAACTCTTGATTTCATCTCAGGTCATGATCTCTCAGTTGTGAGATTAAGCCCCGTGTTGGCTTCGGTGCTTTCTGAGCATGGAGAGATTTTCTCTCTCCTTCTCCCTCTGTCCTTCTGTATGCACACGCATGCATGTTCTCTCTCAAAAAAAAAAAAAAAATAGGTAAATAAATGTCTAACAAATGAATAAATTAATATAATGGAAATATGTTAAAAAATGAAGGACCCCCTGAGTCTTTCTGCAAAGTCAGGGAATGTTTCACAGAGAACATAGCACTTGAACTGAGATTTGAAGACTGATACAAAAAACAATAAGGAAGCTATATTATCTGGAGGGAACAGCATAGGCTTGTTTTTAGATTTACATTTATTTCCCAGGAAAAGACCTATTTGCTTTTGTAATTTTTTTTTTTTTTTTACTAAAACTTCTATGATTTCTAAAATCTAATGTTTCTGAAGATCTCAAGGATCACATTTACTGGACCTAACTTATCAAAAACCCAATCTGACAAATGACAAATGAAAAACTACCTACCCTATACTTAAAAACTGATTTGAATTATTTTTGTGCCACTATTTTTCTGAGAATTGTGATATTGTTATTTATGTCTCTTTAAAAATAATCAAGTTCAACAAGTGAATTTTTTCAGAGCTAGGCTACAGTATTGTTTGGCACATAATTTTTAAGTTCTCATATTCTGCTTCAGGAAGATAACAATGCTCTTGAAATATTTGTGTTTAATAGCTTATATATGTTATTCTTGTATGTTTCAACTACATTTTTAAGAGGTAAAGGAAAAATGTTAAAAGAATGAACTAAAGATTAAATTAGCTAACATTTCAAAAAGAAGCAGTCACTAGCAGTCTCTTTGGTAGAATCAACCACTGCTAACACCACCATCTGATCGACACTGGATCCTGATATATATCAATCTCAGATGATAGCGGTGGCAGTAGAACATTTCTCTGTGTATTGTTTAACACCCTGGGACGTGTTTGCCGTGTATGAAATTCCCATTTGCCTAGACCTGAGTTGTAGGTTGCTTCCATTTGTCTTTCCATGGCTTGATTGTAAAATTCATGAAAAAAAATTAATCTGAATTTGAACTATAAACTCATATCTCCCAATCAGTGGCATTTGTTGTCTGTCCTGACCATTGGGCACTCCTGTCTGAGTAATAGTAAACCCAAAGAGAAAGGGGGGAAAAACCCATCTTTGCTTCCCCAGCTCTTAAGCACGGGAAATATTCCATTAAAAGGCACAAATTATATGTGGACAGGTAGGGCTATGGCCTTATCTGCAACTAGCACATTTAAACCCATTTACCTATTCCTAAAATGTTGCCTAGTAATGAAAATCCAATTTCTCCATCAACTGTCTCCTTTCTCATCTGATCTACTTCCTAGAAGTTCATTCACTTTGAGATCTGCCTTGATCTTTCAACATATCTTCAGTCTTATTTCTGATTCACTTACTGGGCTAGCAAGAACCTAGAAATTATTTGGAATTTCTTGTTAACAGTAATGAGATTTTAAGTAATTTTCACGTGGGTCTTTAGCATTAACAATTACCATTTATAGGATACTTAATATGTATATGTACTATAAGAGAATATTCATAATATGAACTCATTTATCTTTTTTAAAATTTTTTTTCAACGTTTTTTATTTATTTTTGGGACAGAGAGAGACAGAGCATGAACGGGGGAGGGGCAGAGAAAGAGGGAGACGCAGAATCGGAAACAGGCTCCAGGCTCCGAGCCATCAGCCCAGAGCCTGACGCGGGGCTCGAACTCACGGACCGCAAGATCGTGACCTGGCTGAAGTCGGACGCTTAACCGACTGCACCACCCAGGCGCCCCTGAACTCATTTATCTTAATAACCCTTATGAAATAGGCATTTTTACCAATATTCAGATGTAAGTAAGACTCAGATTAATAACATGCCCAAGATCATAAAGCTAACAAATAGCATAGAGAGGATTAAAACTAAGTCTGTCTGACTTAAAAACCTAAACCTGGGCTCTTGAAAATACACGTTTCTGGCATTCCATTTATACATTAGATTCCTCTGACTAATGTAGGCTGCACTTGAAGTCTGCATCCAGGGATTAACCTGGATTTTAACCCTGATTTCTGAGGATGGATTAAAATTTAAATTTCTAGATCCCTTTACAAAGCAAAATATAATAATAAAGGTGATTCCCAGATTCCTAATAGCCCAAAGAATGAATCAGAATATAAAATGTATGGGAATGCAAGCTGGTGCAACCACTCTGGAAAATAGTATGGAGGTTCCTCAGAAAATTAAAAGTAGAACTGCCCTATGACCCAGAAATTGCACTACTAGGTATTTATCCAAGGCATACACGTGTGCTGTTTTGAAGGGACATATGCATCCCCATGTTTATAGCAGCACTATCAACAATAGCCAAAGTATGGAAAGAGCCCAAATGTCCATTGATGGATGAATGGACAAAGAAGATGTGGTGTGTATATATATATAAACACACACACACAATGAGTATTACTTGGCAAACAAAAAGAATGAAATCTTGCCATTTACAACTACATGGTTGGAACTGGAGGGTATTATGCTAAGCAAAATTAGAGAAAGACAAATATATGACTTCACTCATATGAGGACTTTAAGAGACAAAACAGATGAACATAAGGGAAGGGAAACAAAAATAATATAAAAAGAAGGAGGGGGACAAAACATAAGAGACTCTGAAATATGGAGGACAAACAGAGGGTTACTGGAGGGGTTGTGGGGGGGGGTGGACTAAATGGGTAAGGGGCATTAAGGAATCTAGTCCTGAAATCATTGTTGCACTATATGCTAATTTGGATATAAATTTTAAAAAATTAAAAAAGTAAAAGAAAGAATATAACATGTAATTGTGAAGTTGCTTAGATTTTGATTTTGATTCTTTTCCTCTATTTCAGTGCATTTATCATTGTATAATCTAGCTTTAACTGAAATGTCTGCATAGAGTAAAAGTTTTTCACCCTTGCCTACAATCCTCCCAACAGAAATACTGTTTTAATCCAGTTTAACAAATTCTCCTTTACCAATTTTGAGCTTTGTAGCCTTAGAAAAGTCAGTTTTCTAAAATCTATCCACTGTAAATTTTGCTTCTATTAAAATCCTCTTTGGATAATTCATATTTAAGAAATTGTTTGCTTTCCCAATTTTACATTTTTTCATGGGTTCTTAAGAATTTAGGGGAAATTGAAATAGTTTATTGGTTAATAGTTCTGATTCTGGAATCAGACTTCTATAATCAAAGTCGTAACAATTAATATCTGGTAGATACCAGAAAGTTTACTTAACCTCTCTGAGCCTCAGTTTTCTTTTCTATCAGGTGGCTGTATGACCCATCTCATAAGGTTGTAAATATTACATGAAACACTTTTCACAATACTTTGTACAGTAGAAGTTAAACTATTACTGTTGTTAATTTAGATTTTGAAGTGTGTTCTTTGTGAAACAGAGTAATAGTATTTTAGGGCTAGAAGAAACCCTTACTGATCATTTAATCTAGCACCCCTATATTTCCTATGACACTGAAGTCCAGAGGAAGGGCAAAAACTGGTTTGAGGGGTTTTGGTGAATTGGTTATGGACCTAAAACTAAAGTAAACCCAGTATTTTCATGGACAGAAAGCTTCTGTTGCTGTTACTGTATTATTTTGTTCTTTGTGCTTCTACCCATTGATTCTTTTTTTTAATGCCATTGAAACTATTGGGTTGTTTCCATTTCAACTATGCAACTATTTAATGTCATAGTAGATTGGCATGAATACTTTTTTTTTTCTTCTTTGGTTAGCTAGCTTTTCTTCACACTCAGTATTAGAGATGCAGCTTTGATATTAAGCAGTATAAGACAAACAAAACAAAACAGAAAAACCTGTGGTCATTTATGGTTTCATTCCGTCCTCTTAGTTTTCTGCTGATGTTCTGACATGAGACATTGCTTCCCACAGTAGTGGAGCATGGCTTGGTTAGAGTGCTGATTAAGTGAAGGCCCTCTGGTCCACTTACAGACAGTAGTGAGTTCAGTACGGATAACAGTATTTGGTCTCTGTTCTCTCTTACATTGTAGAGCCGACAATTAGAATCAGAAACTGGAACCACAGAGGAGCACAGTCTAAACAAGGAGGCTCGAAAATGGGCTACACGTGTGGCACGTGAGCACAAAAACATTGTTCACCAACAACGGGTAAGTGCAGTAGAGAGTCTTAGGCTACATTTAGCTTAAGCCAAATGTCAAACCAATTTAATGAGTTGAGTTCTATTAATGTGAAAAATATCCTATGTTTTTTTCTGTAATTTCTCACCATTCAGCTGTATGCTCTCAGCTATCTGCTTAGCTTGGAAATTCCTTAAGCCTGGGGCGCCTGGGTGCCTCAGTCAGTTAAGCATCAGATTCTTGATTTCGGTATAGGTCATGATTTCACAGTTCCTGAGATCAAGCCCCACATCAGGCTTGCACTGACAGTGCAGAGCCTGCTTGGGATTCTCACTTTCTCCCTCTCTCCCCCTTCCCTCTCTCACTTTGTCTCTCCCAAAATAAATAAATAGACATACATACATACATAAATAAGTTACAATAAAAAAAAAATTCCTTAAGCCCTTCAAGCAGCAGCATAGTAATTTATTTTTTTGCCATAGAATTGCCTAAGAAAGCCTAGTGATAGTGTTACCGTGTTTCAGGTAGTGGAAGAGATATGCCTGTGTTGAATTAAGGTTTTAATTCCCTAGACAAGTTTTTTGAAGTCTTAATTGTAGATTCCATGAAAATGTGTCTTCAAGGGGTGCCTAGCTGGCTCAGTCAATAAAGCATGTGACTCTTGATCTCAGGGTCATGAGTTCGAGCCCCATGTTGGACATAGAGTTTACTTAATAAAAAATTTAAATTAAATTAAAAAATTAAAATTAAACACCAAAAAAAAAAATGTATCTTCAAGACTAAATTCTAAGCACAAAGAAATTACTTTAGGTGTAGTAAATTTTTTTTCTAATTTCCCTTTATAATTTTTGTCTTTATCTTCATATCCAACATATTAAAAGAATTTTCCATATTTAATATCTGTATTTCCTAATCTCTCACCCATAACATTTGGATTTTTCCTTCTTTCCTCTCCCTGCACTCCATACAGACTGCACTTGCCCAAATCACCAATGATGTCTATGTTGCAAAATCCAAAATAGACACTTTTATTTCTTAAAACCTGTTGGCAGTTTCATCACAATTGACAGCTCCCTTTGTGTTGAAACACTCTCTTCTCTAGTTATCCCTGTCTTAACATTGTCCTGGTTTTCCTTCTGCCTCTGTGGCAATTCCTAAGTTCTTCTTTCTCCACCCCACATTTAAATATTTAAATTCCTTGGGTTTCTGTACTAGGCTATCTTTTCTTATTCTTTAGTCCCTTAACTGGCAGTCTCAACCAGTGCCATGGTTTTGCTTACCAACAAATCATAAATTAGTATCTTCAACATTGGGCCTTTCTTCTGTGTATTCATATATCCTCTCACCTGCTTGGACATCCCACAGGCATCCCACATTCAGTGTTCCACTCATCTAATGCTGTAAAACAAATGACCTAAAACTTAATGCCACAAAAAGAGCATATTTCACTTGTCTCTTAGCACTCTGGGGATTGGATGGACTTAGCTTGCCACTTCTCACTTGGGAGTCTCCCACGTGGTTGCAATCAGATAGTGACCACTGCAGAAGTCACCTCACAGACTTGCCCACTGACATATCTGGTCTTGGAACAGGAAGACTTGAACAGCTGGGAGCTGGAACTGGTAGAGCTCCTCATGCATCTCAGTCTCTCCAGCACAGTGGCTTTAGATTAGCTGTATTTCTTACATGGTAGCACAGGGCCTCAAAGGTGTGAGTCCCAAGAGTGAGCCAGGTAGGAGCTATGTTATCTTTTCTGGCCGAGCCTCAGAAATAACATGATACTACTTGTGTCATATTTTTGTTAACTGAGGCAGTCACAAAGGCCTGTTGTCCAAGTTCAAGGAGAGAGAACATAAACTCCACTTCTTGGTAGGGAAACAGCAAGGTTCTGTAAGAACATGTGGAATGGGAAATATTGTAA
Source organism: Lynx rufus (assembly GCF_022079265.1). Lineage (NCBI taxonomy): Eukaryota > Metazoa > Chordata > Mammalia > Carnivora > Felidae > Lynx > Lynx rufus. Next base: position 59,156,262 of record NW_025814897.1, read on the forward strand.
CTTTTTTTGAAAATAGCCACAGTCTGCTTTCTGGGTATAACAGTTCACATCCCACTTGCATGCAAAATAAAATTCCCCTTTTTACCCAAATCCCCCAAAGCCTGGCATCAGACTCCAGTTTGAATTTTAGAATCTGGTCATCTAACTGAGATCCATAGACAGATAAGGCTTTTTGCCTGTAACACAGTATATCTCTGTCAAAGAATTTGTGGACTAGAGAGACAAGTTATCTGTCTACCATATATCCAATAAATAGTGATTAATTACTGCAGCTTTGTACGTCAAAATGTAAAACACGTAAAGAGACTTACATTAAAATGCCTTACTATATTTGAAAGTAAATGTTTAGATATTAAAAATAAATCTGCTTCCTCTCTCTGATGTCAAGGCATGTTGTGTCTTTCTGCTAGGAGATAGAGACAGGCAGATTTCAACAACTTTTCCATTTCTTTGTAGTATGACCTATGATAGGCTTTAATCTTGTAAGGTATAATTTAAGCAATAAAGTTAAGGGGTTCTGTTTTGGGCCATGATAAATTACCTGGGATCACACACTTACCCTCCTTCATAAACAGCTATAAAACTAGTCTAAATATATGAAACAAATGTTTTCAGACACTGTACAACAGGGAATAACAGGAGTGTGAAACCTGAGAGAAAAAAATAACACTGAACTTGGCCGTATGACTTCTCAAGCTTTCTGCCTAAAGGCCCTTTCTATATTGCAGTGTAGGGAGGGAGAACTTAAGCAGGGCACCACAGACTCACTGAGTTGAGATGACAGAAATCAGAGTTCAAGGAGCTGATGTGGCATGAATTTCAGGGCAAAGTACCAGACAACATGGAGATGCAAAGAAAGAATTCCAAACATGTACGTAGGTCTCCCCTTCAATCTGTTGAATACTAAACCACATAAGCATATGGTGAAATTCTACAATACTGGGTAGAGAATGACAGTGGAGATAAACTGAACGATTCCCAGAGATCACATAGGGCTAGGACACATTCAGGTTGTTCCTAGCCAAGGTTGAGGCTGCTCTTAGTTGACTATTCATGGATCATTTGGGGCATTCAAGAGACTACAGAAGGATCATACATTGGTTCCAGGGGTAAATTAGTCCTAGAATAAGGCTATTTTAGAATTAACCTAACAGAGCTTTAAAACAAGCTTCAGAAAGATCAAGCTAATCCACAAGTAATTTATTTGCCTGCCAGAAAAAAAAATCTCTTCAAAGGAAGGAAACAAAATCCAACATTTAACAACATAGTATTTATTATGTCAAGAGTAAAATTTGCAGGATACCTATGTGGCTCATTGAGTTGAGCATCCAATTCTTGATTACAGCTCAGGTCATGACCCCAGGGCCATGGGATCGAACCCTGCATCGGGCTTTGCACTGAACGTGGAGCCCTGGAGATTCATTCTCTCTCTCTCTCTCTCTCTCTCTCTCTCTCTCTCTCTCTCTCTCTCTCCCCCCTCTCTCTCTCCCCCTCTCTCTCTCCCCCTCTCCCCCCCCACCTGCTCTCCCTCTCTAAAAATTAAAAAAAATTAATTTAAACAAAAAATTTAAATTTGGGGCACCTGGGTGGCTCAGTCGGTTAAGTATCAGGCTCTTGGTTTCAGCTCAGGTCATGATCTCACAGTTTGTGAGTTGAAGTGCTGCATTGGGCTCCTCACTGACAGTGTGGAGCCTGCCTGGGATTCTCTTTCTCTCCCTCCCTCTCTGCCCTTCCCCTGCTCGCTCTCTCTGTCTCTCACTCTCAAAATAAATAAACTTAAAAAAAATTTTTTTAAAGAATCAAATTTACTAGATATTAAAAAATGCAAGAAGAATATGATCCATGACCAAAAGAAAAATCAATTAAAGCAGATCGATAAATGCTAGAGATGATGGAATTAGCAAATAAGGACTTTAGAACAGTAAGTAAGTTCAAGAATTTAAAAGAAAACAAACATGAACATATTGAAGAAAGAAAAGGAAGATATACAAAAGAACCAAATGGGAGGGTGGGGGGCACCTGTGGCTCAGTTGGTTAAGTGTCTGACTCTTGATTTCAGCTCAGGTCATGATCTCACAGTTTGTGAGTTTGAGCCCCGCATCAGGCTCTGCACTGACAGTGTGGAGCCTGCTTGGGATTCTCTGTCTCCCTGTCTCTCTGCCTTCCTCTCTCAAAAATAAATAAACATTGGGGCGCCTGGGTGGCTCAGTCGGTTGGGTGGCCGACTTCAGCCCAGGTCATGATCTCACGGTCCGTGAGTTCGAGCCCCATGTCAGGCTCTGGGCTGATGGCTCAGAGCCTGGAGCCTGTTGCAGATTCTGTGTCTCCCTCTCTCTGACCCTCCCCCGTTCATGCTTTGTCTCTCTCTGTCTCAAAAATAAATAAACGTTAAAAAAGATAAATAAATAAACATTAAAAAAAAGAACCAAATGGAACTTCTAAAGCTGAAAATACAATATTTGAAATGAAAAATTCAGTAGATTGGATGGCACCAAAAAAACGAGCTTAAAAGTATATATAGCAACAGAAACTATCTAATCTGAAGCACAGAGAGTGAAATAAAGACTTTATAAAAATGAAAAGAGCATCATTAATCTCTCCAGAATAATATGTGATCTATTATGTTTTGGGAGTTAAAGATATATTTGGAGACACAGAAGAAAGAGTCAGAAAAAATATTTGAAAAATTATAGCTAAAACTATCCAAGTTTAATAAAAAACTGTAAACCCATAAATGCAAGGAGCCCAACAAACCCCAGGAAGGTAAAACACAAAGATCACACCAAAGCGTTTCATAATCAATTTGTTAAAAAGCAGTGATATTAAATGGTATAAAACTGGAAATGTCCCCTTTAGGATCAGAAACAACACAAGGATGCCCTTTTTGCCACTTCTATTCTTTATAGAACTAGAAGTCCTAGCCACAGCCTTCACAGCCTTTTAGGGATCCAAATTGAGAAGAAAGAAGTAAAATGATCTCTGTTCACAAATGAAATGATCTTATACTCACACACACCTATTAGAACTAGTAAACAAATTCAGCAAAGTGCAAAATTACACAAAAATGAATTATGTTTTATACACTAACAATATACAATCCAAAAAGGAAATTAAGAAAATAATTCCATTTACAGTACCATCAAAAAGAATAAAATACTTAGGAATAAACCACAGAGGCAAATGACTTGTACACTTAAAACTGTAAGTCATTGATGAAAGTAGTTAAATAAGATATAAGTAAATGGAAAGACATCCTGTGTTTATGGAATGGAAGATAATGTTAAGATGACAGTACCACCCAAAATGATCTACAGATTCAGTGCAATCCCTATCAAAATTCCAACGGTATTTTTTTGCAGGAATAGAAAAACCCATCCTAAAATTCATATGGAATCTCAAGGAACCCCAGGTAGCCAAAACAGTCTTGAAAAAGAACAAGGTTGAAAGTCTCCTACTCCCTGACCTTAAAACTTATTACAAAAGGGTGCCTGGGCGGCTCAGTCAGTTAAGTGTCTGACTCCTGGTTTTGGCTCAGGTCATGATCTCCTGGTTCATGAGTTCGAGCCCCACATCAAGCTCTGTGCTGCCAGTGTGGAGCCTGCTTGGGATTCTCTCACTCCCTCTCTCTGCCCCTTCCCTGCTCGCTCTCTTGTTCTCTCAAAATAAATAAACATTAAAAAATTTACTACAAAGCTATTCAAAGTATTAAATATAAAGTAGTCAAAACATTGTAGTATTGGCATGACAGACATACAGACTAATGGAAAAGAAGTATCAATATTTTCATTTTATTTTTATTTTTTTAACATGGGGAACTCAAGTTTTTTTTTTATTTTAATTCCAGTATAGGTAACATACAATGTTATGTTAGTTTCAGGTGTACAATATAGTGATTCAACAGTTCCATACATTACTCAGTGCTCAGTATGGTAAGTGTACTCTTAATCCCCTAACCTATTTCACCCATCTTCCCAGCTACCTCCTTTCTGGTAACCACCAGTTCTCTATATTTAAGAGTCTGTTTTTTGGTTTATCTCTTTTTTTCTTTGTTCATTTGTAGAGGTCTCAATATTTTTAAAATAACAGCTATCTCCAAATTAATCCATATATTCAGTGCAATCCAAGTCAAACATCCAGCAGGGATTTTTATAGAAATGGACAAAATGCTTCTAAAGCATACATGGAAAAGCAAATGATCTAGAATAGCCAAAGCAATTTGAAAAATAAGAACAAGCCTTTCCAGAGTGAAACATGGCGATGTAGGAGGACGCTGGGCTCACTGCGTCCTGCTGATCACTTAGATTCCACCTACACCTGCTTAAATAACCCAGAAAACCGCCAGAAGACTAGCAGGACGGAGTCACCGGAGCCAAGCGCAGACGAGAGGCCCACGGAAGAGGGTAGGAAGGGCGGCGATGCAGAGCGCGCTCCACGGACTGGCAGGAGGGAGCCGGGGCGGGGGGCAGCCCTCTGGCAAATCAGAGCCCCCGAGTCTAGTTTGCAAAAGCAGAGGGGCTGGACGGAGTGTGTTCCGACAGCGAGCGGGACTTGACATCTGGAAGGTTATAAGCTAACAGCTCTGCTCCGAGAGTGGGAGGGCTGGAGGACAACGGGAGGGAGAGTTGTTGAGCCCCGGACCACAGAGCTCAGCTTGGCGGGAAACAAAGGCACTCACCAGTGCCATCTCCCTCGCCCATCCCCCAGCCAAAATCCCAAAGGGAACCAGTTCCTGCCAGGGAACTTACTTGCACTGCGCAAACACCCAACACTGTGCTTCTGCGGATCCATGCCTCCGGCGGCAAGTCTGACTCCCTCCCAGTGCCGCAGGGCCCCTCCTGAAGTGGATCACTGAAGGAAAAGCAAGCTGAGCCTGCCCCTCCTGCCTCTGTGCACCTTGCTGATCCACCCCAGCTAATACACCAGATCCCCAGCACCACAAGCCTGGCACTGTGCAAGTAGCCCAGACGGGCCACGCCACCCCACAGTGAAGCCCGCCCCTAGGAGAGGGAAGAGAAGGTACACACCAGTCTGACTGTGGCCCCAGCAGTGGGCTGGGGCAGACATCAGGTCTGACTGTGGCTCTGCCCACCAGCGCAAGTTATTCAAGACAGCACAGGAGAAGTGCCCTGCAGTTCCGCACCACTCCAGGGACTATCCAAAATGACGAAACGGAAGAATTCCCCTCAAAAAAACCTCCAGGAAATAACGACAGCTAACAAACTGATCAAAAGCGATTTAAACAATATAACAGAAAGTGAATTTAGAATAATAGTCATAAAATTAATAGCTGGGCTTGAAAACAGTATAAAGGACAGCAGAGAATCTATTGCTACAGAGATCAAGGGACTAAGGAACAGCCAGGAGGAGCTAAAAAATGCTATTAATGAGCTGCAAAATAAAATGGAGACGACCACAGCTCAGATTGAAGAGGCAGAGGAGAGAATAGGTGAACTAGAAGATAAAATTATGGAAAAAGAAGAAGCTGAGAAAAAGATAAAAAAAATCCAGGAGTATGAGGGGAAAATTAGAGACTAAGTGATGCACTAAAGAGAAATAATCTACGCATAATTGGTATCCCAGAGGAGGAAGAGAGAGGGAAAGGTGCTGGAAGTGTACTTGAAGAAATAATAGCTGAGAACTTCCCTGATCTGGGGAAGGAAAAAGGCATTGAAATCCAAGAGGCACAGAGAACTCCCTTCAGACGTAACTTGAATCGATCTTCTGCACGACCTATCCTAGTGAAACTGGCAAAATACAAGGACAAAGAGAAAATTCTGAAAGCAGCGTAGGATAAACGTGCTCTAACATATAAAGGGAGACCGATAAGACTCGTGACGGATCTCTCTACTGAAACTTGGCAGGCCAGAAAGGAATGGCAGGAAATCTTCAATGTGATAAACAGAAAAAATATGCAGCGGAGAATCCTCTATCCAGCAAATCTGTCATTTAGAATAGAAGGAGAGATAAAGATCTTCCCAAACAAACAAAAACTGAAGGAATTCATCACCACTAAACCAGCCCTACAAGAGATCCTAAGGGGGGTCCTGTGAGACAAAGTACCAGAGACATCGCTACTAGCATGAAACCTACAGACATCACAATGACTCTGAACCCATATCTTTCTATAATAACACTGAATGTAAATGGACTAAATGCACAAACCAAAAGACATAGGGTATCAGAATGGATAAAAAAAACAAGACCCATCTATTTGCTGTCTGCAAGAGACTCATGTTAGACCTGAGGACACTTTCAGATTGAAAGTGAGGGGATGGAGAACTATTTATCATGCTACTGGAAGTCAAAAGAAAGCTGGAGTAGCCATACTTATATCAGACAAACTAGACTTTAAATTAAAGGCTGTAACAAGAGATGAAGAAGGGCATTATATAATAATTACAGGATCTATCCATCAAGAAGAACTAACAATTATAAATGTCTATGCGCCGAATACGGGAGCCCCCAAATATATAAAACAATTATTCACAAACATAAGCAACCTTATTGACAAGAATGTGGTAATTGCAGGGGACTTTAATACCCCATTTACAACAATGGATAGATCATCTAGACACATGGTCAATAAAGAAACAAGGGCCCTGAATGATACATTGAATCAGATGGACTTGACAGATATACTTAGAACTCAGCATCCCAAAGCAACAGAATATACTTTCTTCTCGAGTGCACATGGAACATTCTACAAGATAGATCACATACTGGGACACAAAACAGCCCTTCATAAGTATACAAGAATTGAGATCATGTCATGCATACTTTTGGACCACAATGCTGTGAAGCTTGAAATCAACCACAGGAAAAAGTCTGGAAAACCTCCAAAAGCATTGAGGTTAAAGAACACCCTACTAAAGAATGAATGGGTCCACCAAGCAATGAGAGAAGAAATTCAAAAATATATGGAAACAAACGAAAATGAAAATACAACAATCCAAACGCTTTGGGACGCAGCGAAGGCAGTCCTGAGAGGAAAATACATTGCAATCCAGGCCTATCTCAAGAAACAAGAAAAATCCCAAATACAAAATCTAACAGCACACCTAAAGGAAATAGAAGCAGAGCAACAAAGACACCCCAAACCCAGCAGAAGAAGAGAAATAATAAAGATCAGAGCATAAACAATATAGAATCTAAAAAAACTGTAGAGCAGATCAATGAAACCAAGAGTTGGTTTTTTGAAAAAATAAACAAAATTGATAAATCTCTAGCCAGGCTTCTCGAAAAGAAAAGGGAGATGACCCAAATAGATAAAATCATGAATGAAAATGGAATTATTACAGCCAATCCCTCAGAAATACAAGCAATTATCAGGGAATACTATGAAAAATTATATGCCAACAAACTGGACAACCTGGAAGAAATGGAAAAATTCCTAAACACGCACACACTTCCAAAATTCAAACTGGAGGAAATAGAAAGCTTGAACAGACCCATAACCAGCAAAGAAATTGAATCAGTTATCAAAAATCTCCCAACAAATAAGAGTCCAGGACCAGATGGCTTCCCTGGGGAATTCTACCAGATATTTAAAGCAGAGATAATACCTATCCTTCTCAAGCTATTCCAAGAAATAGAAGGGGAAGGAAAACTTCCAGACTCATTCTGTGAAGCCAGTATTACTTTGATTCCTAAACCAGACAGAGACCCAGTAAAAAAAGAGAACTACAGGCCAATATCTCTGATGAATATGGATGCAAAACTTCTCAATAAGATACTAGCAAATCGGAGTCAACAGCTTATATAAAGAATTATTCACCATGATGAAGTGGGATTCATTCCTGGGCCGCAGGGCTTGTTCAACATTTGCAAATCAATCAACGTGATACAACACATTAATAAAAGAAAAGATAAGAACCATATGATCCTGTCAATCAGTGCAGAAAAAGCATTTGACAAAATTCAGCATCCTTTCTTAATAAAAACTCTCGAGAAAGTCGGGATAGAAGGAACATACTTAAACATCATAAAACCATTTATGAAAAGCCCCCAGCCAATATCATCCTCAGTGGGGGGAAAACTGAGAGCTTCCCCCTGAGATCAGGAACACGACAGGGATGTCCACTCTCACCGCTGTTGTTTAACCTAGTGTTGGAAGTGCTAGCATCAGCAATCAGACAACAAAAGGAAATCAAAGGCATCAAAATTGGCAGAGATGAAGTCAAGCTTTCACTTTTTGCAGATGACATGATATTATACATGGAAAATCCGATAGACTCCACCAAAAGTCTGCTAGAACTGATACATGAATTCAGCAAAGTTGCAGGATACAAAATCAATGTACAGAAATCAGTTGCATTCTTATACACTAATAATGAAACAGCAGAAAGACAAAGAAACTGATCCCATTCACAATTGCACCAAGAAGCATAAAATACCTAGGAATAAATCTAACCAAAGATGTAAAAGATCTGTGTGCTGAAAACTATAGAAAGCTTATGAAGGAAATTGAAGAAGATATAAAGAAATGGAAAAACATTCCATGCTCATGGGTTGGAAGAATAAATATTGTTAAAATGTCAATACTACCCAAAGCTATCTACACATTCAGTGCAATCCCAATCAAAATTGCACCAACATTCCTCTCGAAGCTAGAACAAGCAATCCTAAAATTCATATGGAACCACAAAAGGCCCCGAATAGCCAAAGGAATTTTGAAGACGAAGACCAAAGCAGGAGGCATCACAATCCCAGACTTTAGCCTCTACTCCAAAGCTGTCATCATCAAGACAGCATGGTATTGGCACAAAAACAGACACACAGACCAATGGAATAGAATAGAAACCCCAGAACTAGACCCACAAAATATGGCCAACTAGTCTTTGACAAAGCAGGAAAGAATATCCAATGGAAAAAAGACAGTCTCTTTAACAAATGGTGCTGGGAGAACTGGACAGCAACATGCAGAAGAATGAAACTACACCACTTTCTTACACCATTCACAAAAATAAACTCAAAATGGATAAAGGACCTGAATGTGAGACAGGAAACCATCAAAACCCTAGAGGAGAAAGCAGGAAAAGACCTCTCTGACCTCAGCTGCAGCAATTTCTTCCTTGACACATCCCCAAGGGCAAGGGAATTAAAAGCAAAAATGAACTATTGGGACCTCCTCAAGATAAAAAGCTTCTGCACAGCAAAGGAAACAATCAACAAAACTAAAAGGCAACCAACAGAGTGGGAAAACATATTTGCAAATTACATATCAGACCAACGGCTAGCATCCAAAATCTATAAAGAGCTCACCAAACTCCACACCCAAAAAACAAATACTCCAGTGAAGAAATGGGCAGAAAACATGAATAGACACTTCTCTAAAGAAGACATCCAGATGGCCAACAGGCACATGAAAAGATGCTCAACATCGCTCCTCATCAGGGAAATACAAATCAAAACCACGCTCAGATATCACCTCACGCCAGTCAGAGTGGCCAAAATGAACAAATCATGAGACTATAGATGCTGGAGAGGATGTGGAGAAATGGGAACCCTCTTGCACTGTTGGTGGGAATGCAAACTGGTGCAGCCACTCTGGTAAACAGTGTGGAGGTTCCTCAAAAAATTAAAAATAGACCTACCCTATGACCCAGCAATAGCACTGCTAGGAATTTACCCAAGGGATACAGGAGTACTGATGCATAGGGGCACTTGTACCCCAATGTTCATAGCAGCACTCTCAACAATAGCCAAATTGTGGAAAGAGCCTAAATGTCCATCAACTGATGAATGGATAAAGAAATTGTGGTTTATATACACAATGGAGTACTACGTGGCAATGAGAAAGAATGAAATATGGCCCTTTGTAGCAACGTGGATGGAACTGGAGAGTGTGATGCTAAGTGAAATAAGCCATACAGAGAAAGACAGATACCATATGGTTTCACTCTTATGTGGATCCTGAGAAACTTAACAGAAACCCGTGGGGGAGGGGAAGGGAAAAAAAAAAAGAGGTTAGAGTGGGAGAGAGCCAAAGTATAAGAGACTCTTAAAGAACAAACTGAGGGTTGATGGGGGGTGGGAGGGAGGGGAGGGTGGGTGATGGGTATTGAGGAGGGCATCTTTTGGGATGAGCACTGGGTGTTGTATGGAAACCAATTTGACAATAAATTTCATACATTAAAAAAAAGAAAAGAAAAAAGAAAATTGGAGGGCTTACTCTACCTCATTTCAAGATATAAAACTACAAAAATCAAGATACGGTAGTATTGGTGTAAGAATAGACTTACAGGAGGCGCCTGGGTGACTCAGTGAGTTAAGCCCCTGACTTCGGCTTAGGTCATGATGTTCCAATTTGTGAGCTCAATCCCCACTTCGGGCTCTGCACTGTCAGCGTGAGATTGTCTCTCCCTCCCCCTGTCTCTCACTTTCAGCCCCTCATTGGTTTCTCTCAGCCCCTCGTACACTTATGCCCTCTCTCTTTTAAAAGTAAATAAATAATAAAAATAAATAAATGGTTTTTTTTTTTAAAAAGAAAGGACTTACAGATGAATAGAACAAAATAGAGAGTCTAGAAATAGGCACACACATACATAGTCCAGTGATTTTTTTTTTTAATTTTTTTTTTTAATTTTTTTTTTTCAACGTTTATTTATTTTGGGACAGAGAGAGACAGAGCATGAACGGGGAAGGGGCAGAGAGAGAGGGAGACACAGAATCGGAAACAGGCTCCAGGCTCTGAGCCATCAGCCCAGAGCCTGACGCAGGGCTCGAACTCACAGACCGCGAGATCGTGACCTGGCTGAAGTCGGACGCTTAACCGACTGCGCCACCCAGGCGCCCCAGTCCAGTGATTTTTAACAAAGATGTAACAAACTTGTAAAAATGTTAAATAAATTTTAATAAAAATGAATCTAGCCATGTTTTAAGCACATGACTAGGGTGCAAGGATGATTCAACATTAGAAAATTTATCAGTATAATAAACTGCATTTATCCAGTAAAGATGAAAATTTCTATGATTATTTTATAGTTACCAAAAAAGCATATTATAAAACTTGTTATCTCTTAATGATTCAAAAATAAAACCGGGGTATCTGGGTGGCTCAGTAAGTTAAGCGTCCGACTTCAGCTTAGGTCATGATCTCATGATCTCATGGTCCGTGGCTTCCAGCTGACAGCTGAGAGTTCAGAGCCTGGAAGCTGCTTTGGATTCTGTGTCTCAAGGGGTGCCTGGGTGGCTCAGTTGGTTAAGTTGATTCTGTGTCTCCCTCTCTCTCTCTCCCTACCCCACTTGCTCTGTGTCTCTTTCTCTCAAAAATAAATAAACATTAAAAAAAATAAAACAAAATTCACAGCCAGCCAGATAAAGAACTTTTCATCCTAAAAAGGATATCTTCCTGAGACTTACTGCAAACATTATACTTGATGGGGTTGTATTAGTTTTATATATCTGCCATAACAAATTACCACAAACTTAGTAGTTTAAAATAACAGTACAAATTTCTCATCTCACAGTTCTGTAGATCAGAAGTCTGGGTGGGCTTGGCTGATTTTACTGCTCAGGCTCTAACAAGGCCGAAATCCTCTGGAGTAGGACCCACTTCCATGCTCATTCAGATTGTTGTCACAATCTAGTTCCTAATAACTGTAGGACTGAGGTCCCTGCTTCTTTGCTGTCAGTTAGGGGCTACCCTTAGCTCCTAGAGGCTACTCTCTCTGGTCCTTCTACATGTGCTCATACATCTCAGAGTCAGCAATGATGCATTGAACGCTTCCCATGCTTGGAATCTCCCTGACTTGTTTTTGGCCCCTCTCTTTTCTCATACCAGCTGGAGAAAGTTCTGTGCTTATAAGGTCTCATAATGATTAGATTGAGCCACTTTGATAATCCAGAATAATCTCCCTATCTTAAGGTCTATAACGCTAATATAAGTGTAAATTATATTTTACATATAAACAGTTTCAGGAAATTAGGGTGTGGACATGTTTGGAAGCCATTCTGCCTACTAAAATGGTAAAATAAGAAAACAGTACCCATCATCACCACTAGTTTTTAGTGTCATAAGATTTAGTCAGTACATTAATGAAAGAAAAATAAAGTGTTTAAATATTAGGAAAAGGTACACCTGTCATTATTTATAGATGATGTGATTGTGGACTCCCCAAAATATGTGACCCAACTGTCACACAGACGTAATAAGAGCTCAATAAGGTGAAGAGATTTAACACTATCACAGAAATCGTTAGATTTCTTAGTAACTAGAAATAATAAATTACAAAATGCAATTAGAAAAAAAAAAATTCACCATAGCAGTAAAATACTGATGAATTAACCAGGGAAATATCATGACCTGTAAGAAGACATTTTTTTTAACCAATGAACATAAAAGATGACCTGAGTAATTGTGGAGAGATGCCAAAAAAATGTGGATTTTTGTATTTATTTGTAATTTCAATGCAATCCCAATGAAACCAAAAAGATATTTTTATTTCTTAAAAGATTTTATTTATTGGGGCACCTGGGTGGCTCAGTTGGGTAAGCCTCTGACTTTGGCTCAAGTCATGATCTCAGAGTTTGTGAGTTCAAGCCCTGCATCAGCCACTGTGCTGACAGCTCAGAGTCTGGAGTCTGCTTCAGATTCTGTTTCTCCCTCTCTCTCTCTGCCCCTTCTCCACTAGTGCGCTCTCTCTGTCTCTCTCTCTCTCTCTCTCTCTCTCTCTGTCTCTCTCTCTCTTGCTCACTCACTCTCTCAAAAATAAACACTAAAAAAGATTTTTTTAAGATTTTATTTTTTAAATTAGTAATTATTTTACATTCTTTTTAAAAAATTTTTTTAAGTTTTATTTGAGAGAGAGTGAGCACACACAAGTGGGGGAGGGGCAGAGAGAAAGAGAGACAGAATCCCAAGCAGGCTCCAAACCATTAGCACAGAGCCCGATGTGGGGCTCAAACCCATGAACCATGAGATTTTGACCTGAGCCAAGATCAAGACTCACTTAACCAACTGTGCCACCCAGGTGCCCCTAACGATTTTATTTTTAAGTAATCTCTACACCCAACATGAGGCTTGAACTTAACAACCCCAAGATCAAGAGTCACACACTCTACTGACTGAGCCAGCCAGGCACCCCTAAAAAGATATTTTCAAAGGAATTTAAAAATCTGGCTCTAAAAATGTTTCTGGATTTTTTTTTAATGTGCAGGAATAGCCAAGAACAACGAGACTTACGTGCCTTAGCACATACTGAAATACAATAATGACCATAGTAATTAAAACTGGTATTATACAGAAATTAACAAATATATTTTAAAAAATGATCTGTATGCGTATGGACCATTAGATACTGATTGAAATCAACCAACCGTAAAAAAGTCATTTTGAAGAGCCAAAGAAATTTCATGATGAACAGCATAGTAAGGCTACCAAAGGACTCATTTAGTAGGTCTGTTGATGGTATTATAGTTTTATTTTTTCTTAAAGTTCATATTTTCAGAGACTTCTAATAAGGCATGTAGGAGTGAAATGACATGATGTTTGAAATTTGCTTTAAAATAATCTAGCCAAGAAAAAAAAGACTAAGCAATGTAGATGTAGAAAAATCTTGCTGACTGTTGAATCTTGATGATCAGTATATTGGAAGTTCAGCATACTAGGCTCTTTACTTTTGATTATATTTGAAATTTTTCATAATAAAATTGTTCATGGCATTTCAAATCTTTGGGAGAAGGATTTATTCAGTAAATAGTATTAGAGCAATTGTCTGTGCATCTGGGGAAAAAATATAAAGTTAGATTCCTCCCTTCCACTGTAATACAGAATAAATTTAGAGTAATTAAAGAGACATGTGCTAAACACAAATGATTAAACCTGGAAAATATAGAATATTTTTGGTATATTACAGATGACTTTTTTTTAGTGTTTATTTTGAGAGAGAGAACGAATGGGGAAGGAGCAAAGAGAGAAGGAGAGAGAGAATCCCAAAGCAAGCTCCACACTGCCAGTGTGGAGCCCAATACAAGGGCTTGATCTCACAAATCACAAGATCATGACCTGAGCCAAAATCAGGAGTCAATTACTTAACTGACTGAGCCACCCAGGCGCCCCTACAGATGACTTCTTAAGCAAGACACAAAACCCAGAACCCATAAAGGAAGAAACCGATAAATGTGACCACATAAAAAATAAACATTTCTATAAAACTAAAGAACTTTAAAAAGTTACGAGAAAAGGAATAGAATGAGACATTTGTGTTTGTTTTTTAATATTTATTCATTTTGAGAGAGCTCAAGCAGGAGAGGGGGGCGGTACAGAGAATCTCCGCACTGCAGCATGGAGCCTGATGCGGGACTTGAACCCATGAACCGTGAGATCATGACATGAACTGAAACCAAGAGTCAGATGCTTAACCAACTGAGCCACCCAGGCACCTCTGACACCTCTGGCACGTCTGACATAACAGATAAAGGACTAATATCTAGAAAGATGTTTAATAAGTAACAAAAAGACAAAAAAAAAAACAGAAGAATGATAGAGTCTATGAACTGTCCATTTATAAAAATAGAAATAAATACAGATGACCAGCATATGAAATGATGCTGTCTATTAGAGAAATTAAAATTGAAATGAGATGATCTTCGTGTATATAGCATCTTGGCAAAAATTTTAAAGATTGACAGTATTTAATGTTGGTAAGATACAGAAAAATATGCTCTCACACAGTACTAGTAAAAGACGAGGTATAATTTTTGGGGGGCAACTCAGCAATGTCTATTTAAATTAAAATACACAGTTTTCACTTCTGTATTTTTATCTTAAATAAATATTCCTATATGTGTTCAAAGAGTCATTAACAAGGTTGTTTGTACAATACTATTTATAATATTGGGAAATTCGAAAACTCAAATAGCAGTAGAAAAAGAGTAAATAAAAATGGTACAGCTAAACTATTGAATCTATGGATTAGAGAATGAAGTCAGTCTATTTGTACAATCATAAACAGTTTGCTTAGACACATTGAAGGGATGATAGATCTCATTTTAGATCTGTTTTTCAGATCATTTTAAACAAAACTTCAAGTATGTAGAAATACACAAGCAATAGTCTGGAAAAATACATGTAAATTGATGGGATGTGCCATTTTATATTAGTTGTTGTTTTATAACAATATATTCATGTAATTTTTAAAAATCGAAAGTATGTATATCAAAACATGCAATCCAAATAAGGTTTGTAGCTTGTACCAATGTCAATATCCTGGTTTTTATATTGTAGTATAGTTATATAAGCTGTTGCCATAGGGGAAAGGGACGAAGGGACTTTCTGCTACTTTTGCAATTTTGTAATTATATCAAGGGTTTGTTTTTTTATAATTAACAAATAAGTGAAAAAATTAAAGGTTAAAAAAGGAATCGTGGCCACTTGTCACTGAAACCTAGTAAATTACCTAAATACACTAGTCACTTAAGAAAAAATAGAGAAAAAAAAATAGTCATCATTTCCCTATTTTCTTTAATAGGTACTAGATGATCTGGAATGTCATGGAGTTGCAGTATCAGAACAAAGCCGAGCAGAGTTGGAACAGAAAATAGATGAAGCTAGAGAAAACATTCGTAAAGCAGAGGTGAGGTGGCAGCTAACTGTGGCATTTTGCCCAGCTCCAACAACGTCACGACTATGATATATACCTTTAGGATTCAGTTTCTATACACTGATTAATTTGAAGATGATTCAACATCTTTATGTGTGTCCAGAGTATTATTTTTGAGTACCTGCTTCATACAAGGTAATACATGTAACAAAAGGCACTGAACCTATCTGAAGAGTTTGCAATCATGAAACATTAAATAACAGAAGAATTATATCACAGTGAAGGTACTAATTTTATAGTTTTCACAAGGTACAAAATAAATCAGTCAAATTAATGGCATAGAAATTGATACATATATGTTCAGAGCCTTGAAAAGTCCTGCCCCATATAGAAGGTTCACTGGTCCAGGAGCATAAGCTGATCTTCTAAAAAAGAGACTTGGTTGAGCAGACAAAACAAAAAACATTACAACCATGGATTTTAATCTTTTGGTAAGGGGTCTTGGGACCCTTTGAGGATTGTACATCTCTCCCACAAAAAAAAAAAAATTCACATTTTTGTGCACAGTTTCCAGAAGTTCATGTACCCTAGAGTAATATTCTCTGACCTAGAGGCAGAGAGGTTGAGATAGAAAGAAGTTATTTGCAAAGGAGGAAGACCTAGGATATAATTTGGCAGTTGGATTAGATTAGAGTGGAGGTTTTTTTGTGAGGAAATGTGGTAGGAAGAAAGCAAAATAATTGTGGTTAGGACCAGTCCATGGAGGACCTGTGCACACTTGTATATAGTTATCTACCCAATGCAACATGTTGAAGGGATGTAGAAATAGACATTTTAAAAAGACTGAGACTATCCAGGCCTCAAGGAGAATATGTTCTTGTTAGGAAGGCCTCAAGAGAGCCAAAGATAACTAAGGCCTTAAAGCATAAATGCCAAGGAATGATCCACACAAGTATACATAATACTTAAGGAACCCAGAGGACACAGAGACCCCTGGGAGAAGTTGTTAGGGCAGGTAACACAGAAGAGGTAGGATTTGAGATGGGTGTTGACAGATGAATAATATTTAATTCGAGAAAAAGGGATAGATAGCACAAGATTTGTGCTATGCAATGTTAAGAGGCATAACTGGAACCAAAAGAAGAAGGTAGGAAGGAGGCAGATTTGAAGCTGACATTGGGAAATCCTAACAGTCAGATCTGCCCAAGGAAAGAATAAATTCCCCTGGGACGAGGTGCAGCACTGCAAGTGCTGTCAGGGACTCTATACAAGGAATTCTTTCATTGGTTGAGGGTTAATCTAAACTAGTGATTTTCACATGTCCCCTCAGGACTCTAGAGGTTTTGAGGAAATGTTTCAGTGGTTGGTTGGAGGGCAGGGGGAGGTGAGGGGAGAGGCAGCTTAGGCAAACATAGGGAGTATGAGCATGTTTTTGGCATAACCCCACAGAAGTGATCTGAACCAGAAAAGCTTGCCATCTGCCTGGTCTAGAAAAGCCCCAGTAAACCTAACTTGCCTTTGTTCCTGGCACATGATCCACAGCCTCCATAGTGAAGAGGGCAGGGTGTACAATAAATAGTCATTTTCTGCTCTGAATTCAGGGTCACGGCTAAACCACTACCCCAGTGTGCTGGCCAACTACTATTGGCAGGCCCTTGCCTAGTCTGAGAAACACTGGCTTGTGTAGAAGAGTTTCTCCTGGTATTTGTTTCTCTGTACTCTGAGTGAAGTCAGTTTTGGAGCTTTGGTGGAACAGGACAGGTCTCAGAAGTTTTCCAAAGGGTGTGTTCTCTCTTGTATTTTCCGTTTCCAGACTCCCTCCATAGTGTCACTGTCTGGTACCATCGCTCCACCAAACCCCCCAGTAGTAGCAGTAGTAGGTATCAGTCACACAGTCTGCATTTAGGCTGAATGACCTGTTATTTCCATGAGTGTGCTAAACAGCCCTGTGTTTGTTAGCTCAAAGCTAAAAATATGAAGTGAGATTCCCACAACAGAATGACTCGTTTCTCCTAATACCAGTATTTAAGTCTGCATTCTCAAAGATAATTTTCTTACCAAAAATACAGAATATGCTAAAAACCATGATGCTAGATCCAGTATCTCAGTTTTGAATATCAGTGAAATACGGTTAATCTTACTGCTGTCTTACAATGATCTTCCACTTGATTTTCACCTATCAGATATGAAGAACAGTCCAGCTAAAATTAGATGGCAAATACATGAGTGTATTACTCACTGCAGGGGTAGTACTTACCAGGTTGTCCTAATGACATTTTTGGATAGATTTGACTACAAGAGCCTTCAGAGGAATTGACAATAGTGGTTTTGTAGATTACCTTTTTCTTTCTTCTGCCTGCATATCATTTGCATTGAATTTTCCATTCAGTAGTTACTTACTTTATTATAAATAACTAATCAAAAGGGACAAAGCTGGTTAAAATTCCATTATATCCTTCATGTTTGATTTTTAACTCCCACCAACGTGTTACCCTCCCTTGTTGGGTAATCTACTTTATCTAGTCTTTTCTGTATTATGTTTCCATTCAGTGTTGCTGATTACAATAAAAACATCTGTGGTGCTCAGTAATAGATTAAAGAAACTTTTTCCAGACATAGAAATTGAAAAATATAAATGGCCTGTGCTTTTCTAAAGAATATAGCAATTACTTAATAATTATTGACTGGTTAATGTGTCACAAATTCACTAAGTTATTAGTGTAACAATTACTTAATAAACATCTGCTGTGCCCCAGGCACTGATGGATATACTAGACATACAATGATGAACACACTGTGTGTACTAGATGTGGTGCTGTTGGCAGCCCCTGACAAATCCAGGAGTTGAAACAAAGCAATAGCTCTTAAATTAAACTTTAAGAACAGTCTTCTTAACCTGGTATTTAGGTATTTGAATTTTTTGAAATGCCTTTTGTCACAAAGACACACACATTCTGCATCTGACTTATACCTGTTTTAAAAGTAGCTTGCCAAGAAACTGAGAATTTTAAATACCATCTTTTTGGAAGCTGTACATGACGTATGTTGTTCCAGAGCACAATTACTTTTTGCATGTTTAAATTTTTCCCTTTTTGGGGGGTTGAGGGTAGTTCTCTTTTTTTTTGACAGTGAAGAGACATACTGAGGAGACACAAATAGGAGAAAGTTAATGTAAGAAGTTAAAGATACTGGAAATTTTTAGTAGTTCATGTTTGGTATAAGGTCTGCAAGAAGGAACTATAGACTATATGATTCCTTCTCTAAGATACTAATTACATATTTTTTTATATGAATATACACTTGAAAGCCAGAGTACCTCGTATCAAGAGTGAATTAACAAAACCAAAAAAATCAATTATTATTTATATAAACACGTTTTCATAGGTACCATTTTCTCTTAAATTGTCATCCTATAAGGTTCTGTTGTACATCAGAAATTCAAGATTATTATGTCATCCTTGTACCTCAGTGACTCAAAAATGGTAATTAATACCCTTGCCAGCATGCTATAGGAGAAGCCCCAAAATTTCAGTTGCATAAAATGTAAAGCCTCCTTGGAGATATCTGGAGGCTTTTGGAAGATGGCGGCGTAGGAGGACGCTGGGCTCACCGCGCGTCCTGCTGATCACTTAGATTCCACCTACACCTGCCTAAATAACCCAGAAAACCGCCAGAGGATTAGCAGAACGGAGTCACCAGACCCAAGTGCAGACGAGAGGCCCACGGAAGAGGGTAGGAAGGGCGGCGAGGCGGTGCACGCTCCACGGACTGGCGGGAGGGGCGGCTCGTCAGCCAAGCAGAGCCCCCGAGTCCGGCTTGCAAAAGCGGAGGGGCCTGACGGACTGTGTTCCGACAGCAAGCGCGACTTAGCGTCTGGGAGGTCATAAGTTAACAGCTCTGCTCGGAAAGCGGGAAGGCTGGAGGACAAAGGGAGGGTGAGCTGCGGAGCCCCCGGACGACAGAGCTCAGTTTGGCGGGGAACAAAGGCGCTCGCCAGCGCCATCCCCCTCGCCCATCCCCCAGCCAAAATCCCAAAGGGAACCGGTTCCGGCCAGGGAAATTGCTCACTCCGCGCAAACACCCAACTCTGTGCTTCTGCGGAGCCAAACCTCCGGCAGCGGATCTGACTCCCTCCGGCTGCCACAGGGCCCCTCCTGAAGTGGATCACCTAAGGAGAAGCGAGCTAAGCCTGCCCCCCCCTGCCGCCGTGCACCTTGCCTTCCCACCCCAGCTAATACGCCAGATCCCCAGCATCACAAGCCTGGCAGTGTGCAAGTAGCCCAGACAGGCCACGCCACCCCACAGTGAATCCCGCCCCTAGGAGAGGGGAAGAGAAGGCACACACCAGTCTGACTGTGGCCCCAGCGGTGGGCTGGGGGCAGACATCAGGACTGACTGCGGCCCCGCCCACCAACTCCAGTTATACACCACAGCACAGGGGAAGTGCCCTGCAGGTCCTCACCACACCAGGGACTATCCAAAATGACCAAGCGGAAGAATTCCCCTCAGAAGAATCTCCAGGAAATAACAACAGCTAATGAGCTGATCAAAAAGGATTTAAATAATATAACAGAAAGTGAATTTAGAATAATAGTCATAAAATTAATCGCTGGGCTGGAAAACAGTATACAGGACAGCAGAGAATCTCTTGCTACAGAGATCAAGGGACTAAGGAACAGTCACGAGGAGCTGAAAAACGCTTTAAATGAAATGCAAAACAAAATGCAAACCACCACGGCTCGGATGGAAGAGGCAGAGGAGAGAATAGGTGAACTAGAAGATAAAGTTATGGAAAAAGAGGAAGCTGAGAAAAAGAGAGATAAAAAAATCCAGGAGTATGAGGGGAAAATTAGAGAACTAAGTGATACACTAAAAAGAAATAATATACGCATAATTGGTATCCCAGAGGAGGAAGAGAGAGGGAAAGGTGCTGAAGGGGTACTTGAAGAAATTATAGCTGAGAACTTCCCTGAACTGGGGAAGGAAAAAGGCATTGAAATCCAAGAGGCACAGAGAACTCCCTTCAGACGTAACTTGAATCGATCTTCTGCACAACCTATCCTAGTGAAACTGGCAAAATACAAGGACAAAGAGAAAATTCTGAAAGCAGCAAGGGGTAAACGTGCCCTCACATATAAAGGGAGACCTATAAGACTCGTGACGGATCTCTCTTTTGAAACTTGGCAGGCCAGAAAGAATTGGCACGAGATTTTCAGTGTGCTAGACAGAAAAAATATGCAGCCGAGAATCCTTTATCCAGCAAGTCTGTCATTTAGAATAGAAGGAGAGATAAAGGTCCTCCCAAACAAACAAAAACTGGAGGAATTTGTCACCACTAAACCAGCCCTACAAGAGATCCTAAGGGGGACCCTGTGAGACAAAGTACCAGAGACATCACTACAAGCATAAAACATACAGACATCACAATGACTCTAAACCCGTATCTTTCTATAATAACACTGAATGTAAATGGATTAAATGCGCCAACCAAAAGACATAGGGTATCAGAATGGATAAAAAAACAAGACCCATCTATTTGCTGTCTACAAGAGACTCATGTTAGACCTGAGGACACCTTTAGATTGAGAGTGAGGGGATGGAGAACTATTTATCATGCTACTGGAAGCCAAAAGAAAGCTGGAGTAGCCATACTTATATCAGACAAACTAGACTTTAAATTAAAGGCTGTAACAAGAGATGAAGAAGGACATTATATAATAGTTACAGGGTCTATCCATCAGGAAGAGCTAACAATTATAAATGTCTGTGCGCCGAATACCAGAGCCCCCAGATATATAAAACAATTACTCATAAACATAAGCAACCTTATTGATAAGAATGTGGTAATTGCTGGGGACTTTAACACCCCACTTACAGAAATGGATAGATCATCTAGACACACGGTCAATAAAGAAACAAGGGCCCTGAATGAGACACTGGATCAGATGGACTTGACAGATATATTTAGAACTCTGCATCCCAAAGCAACAGAATATACTTTCTTCTCGAGTGCACATGGAACATTCTCCAAGATAGATCATATACTGGGTCACAAAACAGCCCTTCATAAGTTTACAAGAATTGAAATTATACCATGCATACTTTCAGACCACAATGCTATGAAGCTTGAAATCAACCACAGGAAAAAGTCTGGAAAACCTCCAAAAGCATGGAGGTTAAAGAACACCCTACTAACGAATGAGTGGGTCAACCAGGCAATTAGAGAAGAAATCAAAAAATATATGGAAACAAACGAAAATGAAAATACAACAATCCAAACGCTTTGGGACGCAGCGAAGGCAGTCCTGAGAGGAAAATACATTGCAATCCAGGCCTATCTCAAGAAACAAGAAAAATCCCAAATACAAAATCTAACAGCACACCTAAAGGAAATAGAAGCAGAACAGCAAAGGCAGCCTAAACCCAGCAGAAGAAGAGAAATAATAAAGATCAGAGCAGAAATAAACAATATAGAATCTAAAAAAACTGTAGAGCAGATCAACGAAACCAAGAGTTGGTTTTTTGAAAAAATAAACAAAATTGACAAACCTCTAGCCAGGCTTCTCGAAAAGAAAAGGGAGATGACCCAAATAGATAAAATCATGAATGAAAATGCAATTATTACAACCAATCCCTCAGAGATACAAACAATTATCAGGGAATACTATGAAAAATTATATGCCAACAAATTGGACAACCTGGAAGAAATGGACAAATTCCTGAACACCCACACTCTTCCAAAACTCAATCAGGAGGAAATAGAAAGCTTGAACAGACCCATAACCAGCGAAGAAATTGAATCGGTTATCAAAAATCTCCCAACAAATAAGAGTCCAGGACCAGATGGCTTCCCAGGGAAGTTCTACCAGACGTTTAAAGCAGAGATAATACCTATCCTTCTCAAGCTATTCCAAGAAATAGAAAGGGAAGGAAAACTTCCAGACTCATTCTATGAAGCCAGTATTACTTTGATTCCTAAACCAGACAGAGACCCAGTAAAAAAAGAGAACTACAGGCCAATATCCCTGATGAATATGGATGCAAAAATTCTCAATAAGATACTAGCAAATCGAATTCAACAGCATATAAAAAGAATTATTCACCATGATCAAGTGGGATTCATTCCTGGGATGCAGGGCTGGTTCAACATTCGCAAAGCAATCAACGTGATACATCACATTAACAAAAAAAAAGAGAAGAACCATATGATCCTGTCAATCGATGCAGAAAAGGCCTTTGACAAAATCCAGCACCCTTTCTTAATAAAAACCCTTGAGAAAGTCGGGATAGAAGGAACATACTTAAAGATCATAAAAGCCATTTATGAAAAGCCCACAGCTAACATCATCCTCAACGGGGAAAAACTGAGAGCTTTTTCCCTGAGATCAGGAACACGACAGGGATGCCCACTCTCACCGCTGTTGTTTAACATAGTGCTGGAAGTTCTAGCATCAGCAATCAGACAACAAAAGGAAATCAAAGGCATCCAAATTGGCAAAGATGAAGTCAAGCTTTCGCTTTTTGCAGATGACATGATATTATACATGGAAAATCCGATAGACTCCACCAAAAGTCTGCTAGAACTGATACATGAATTCAGCAAAGTTGCAGGATACAAAATCAATGTGCAGAAATCAGTTGCATTCTTATACACTAACAATGAAGCAACAGAAAGACAAATAAAGAAACTGATCCCATTCACAATTGCACCAAGAAGCATAAAATACCTAGGAATAAATCTAACCAAAGATGTAAAGGATCTGTATGCTGAAAACTATAGAAAGCTTATGAAGGTAATTGAAGAAGATTTAAAGAAATGGAAAGACATTCCCTGCTCATGGATTGGAAAAATAAATATTGTCAAAATGTCAATACTACCCAAAGCTATCTACACATTCAATGCAATCCCAATCAAAATTGCACCAGCATTCTTCTCGAAACTAGAACAAGCAATCCTAAAATTCATATGGAACCACAAAAGGCCCCGAATAGCCAAAGGAATTTTGAAGAAGAAGACCAAAGCAGGAGGCATCACAATCCCAGACTTTAGCCTCTAC
The DNA here is from genome assembly GCF_022079265.1 of Lynx rufus. Taxonomy (NCBI): domain Eukaryota; kingdom Metazoa; phylum Chordata; class Mammalia; order Carnivora; family Felidae; genus Lynx; species Lynx rufus. The sequence goes on from NW_025814897.1 coordinate 59,179,861, forward strand.
TACAAAGCTGTCATCATCAAGACAGCATGGTATTGGCACAAAAACAGACACACAGACCAATGGAATAGAATAGAAACCTCAGAACCAGACCCACAAACGTATGGCCAACTCATCTTTGACAAAGCAGGAAAGAACATCCAATGGAAAAAAGACAGCCTCTTTAACAAATGGTGCTGGGAGAACTGGACAGCAACATGCAGAAGGTTGAAACTAGACCACTTTCTCACACCATTTACAAAAATAAACTCAAAATGGATAAAGGACCTAAATGTGAGACAGGAAACCATCAAAACCTTAGAGGAGAAAGCAGGAAAAGACCTCTCTGACCTCAGCCGTAGCAATCTCTTACTCGACACATCCCCAAAGGCAAGGGAATTAAAAGCAAAAGTGAATTACTGGGACCTTATGAAGATAAAAAGCTTCTGCACAGCAAAGGAAACAACCAACAAAACTAAAAGGCAACCAACGGAATGGGAAAAGATATTTACAAATGACATATCAGACAAAGGGCTAGTATCTAAAATCTATAAAGAGCTCACCAAACTCCACACCCGAAAAACAAATAACCCAGTGAAGAAATGGGCAGAAAACATGAATAGACACTTCTCTAAAGAAGACATCCAGGGGCGCCTGGGTGGCGCAGTCGGTTAAGCGTCCGACTTCAGCCAGGTCACGGTCTCGCGGTCTGTGAGTTCGAGCCCCGCGTCAGGCTCTGGGCTGATGGCTCGGAGCCTGGAGCCTGCCTTGGATTCTGTGTCTCCCTCTCTCTGCCCCTCCCCCGTTCATGCTCTGTCTCTCTCTGTCCCAAAAATGAATAAACGTTGAAAAAAAAAATTAAAAAAAAAAAAAAAAAAAAAAAGAAGACATCCAGATGGCCAACAGGCACATGAAAAGATGTTCAGCGTCGCTCCTTATCAGGGAAATACAAATCAAAACCACACTCAGGTATCACGTCACGCCAGTCAGAGTGGCCAAAATGAACAAATCAGGAGACTATAGATGCTGGAGAGGATGTGGAGAAACGGGAACCCTCTTGCACTGTTGGTGGGAATGCAAATTGGTGCAGCCGCTCTGGAAAGCAGTGTGGAGGTTCCTCAGAAAATTAAAAATAGACCTACCCTATGACCCAGCAATAGCACTGCTAGGAATTTATCCAAGGGATACAGGAGTGCTGATGCATAGGGGCACTTGTACCCCAATGTTCATAGCAGCACTGTCAACAATAGCCAAATTATGGAAAGAGCCTAAATGTCCATCAACTGATGAATGGATAAAGAAATTGTGGTTTATATACACAATGGAATACTACGTGGCAATGAGAAAAAATGAAATATGGCCTTTTGTAGCAACGTGGATGGAACTGGAGAGTGTGATGCTAAGTGAAATAAGCCATACAGAGAAAGACAGATACCATATGGTTTCACTCTTATGTGGATCCTGAGAAACTTAACAGGAACCCATGGGGGAGGGGAAGGAAAAAAAAAAAAAAAGAGGTTAGAGTGGGAGAGAGCCAAAGCATAAGAGACTGTTAAAAACTGAGAACAAACTGAGGGTTGATGGGGGGTGGGAGGGAGGGGCAGGTGGGTAATGGGTATTGAGGAGGGCACCTTTTGGGATGAGCACTGGGTGTTGTATGGAAACCAATTTGTCAATAAATTTCATATATAAAAAAAAAAATGTAAAGCCTCCTTGCCACAAGATTAATGAAATGCTAAGGATAAGCCTGCTATAAAAACAGAGTTTTCAATCATATTATATCGAAATTTACATTACCTCAGGGCCTGTTATTGTGGGTTTTCACTATACTCTTATAATAGTGTGTCAGCACACCTTTTGACTAATCACTTTCTTTCACTTTATGTGTGAATATGTTCTTTTTTTTTTTTTCCTTTGTGATTATTTATTTTTGAGAGAGAAGAAGAGAGCATGAGCGGGGGAGGGGGCAGAGAGCAAGGGGGACAGTTTCCGAAGTGGGCTCAGCTGCTGACAGCAGAAAGCCCAGTACAAGGCTCGAACTCATGAACCGTGAGATCATGACCTGCGCCAAGGTCAAGCTCTTACCCAACTGAGTCACCCAGGTGTCCCGTGAATATTTTCAACTGTACAGAAAAGATGAAGAGTAAATAAGTATTTCTCAACATGCTAAATTCAACAGTTAATATTTTGCAATATTGGCCCTATGTGTTTATTTCTATTCTCTAAAATAGAGGTTAAATCTCGAGGCCTTATTAGAGTCAGTATTTTAGGCAAGAATACTTGATAGATGATGCTGTTTTTCATCACAGAATGTTTTTTATCAAGTTGCCTCTCTATGAATGATGCTAACAGTAGTCACTTAATTTGGTGGTGCTCCCAGATCTTTCCACTGTTCAGGTTCCTTTTTTTCTTTTTTTTTTTTTTTTTTTTTTTTGTATTTGCAGCTACCAGGTACTAGTCACCTCCAGTAATGGCAAATACGTATTTTTCTTTCTTTCTTAAGTATCATTTTGATGTCATGGTATTTTAAAAGTCAGCTCTGGGGCACCTGGGTGGCTCAGTCAGTAGGTGTCTGACTTCGGCCCAGGTCATGATCTCACAGCTCTGTGAGTTCAAGCCCCGCATCAGGCTCTGTGCTGATGGCTCGGAGCCTGGAGCCTGCTTCAGATTCTGTGTCTCCCTCTCTCTCTGCCCCTAACCCACTCGCATTCTATTTCTGTCTCTCTCAAAAATAAATAAACATTAAAAAAAAATCAGCTCTATCAAGGTATAATATACATACAATAAAATGTAACCATTTCAAGGGAACAGTTTGGTAAGTTTGGACAAATACATCTCCCTAAATATTCACCACCACAATCTAGACACAAAATATTTCATTCATCCCCTCCCAAATTCTCTTGTGACCAGACAACAATTGACATGCTTTCTGTCTTAAGTTAGTTCAACTCCGACAATATGAGTATTAGATTACTTGGTATTGTCCTACACATCACATGCAAAGATCACCTTTCATGCTTTTATACAGTCTTATTTTTTGTCTTAATCTCAGTTTGATGAGCTAGTATGTATTCAAGTTCACTGATTGTTTCTTCTGTGGTACATAATCTACTGTTAAGGCCATCCTGTCAGTTTTGATTTCAGGTGTTACAGCTTCAGCTCTAAGAGTTCTGTTTGGTTCTTTATATTTCCAGTTCATGCCTGCTTATCTTCATGTTTTCCTTTAAATCCTTAGGTGTATTTATAATAATGACTTTAAGTCTTGTCTGCTCATTCCATCATATCTGTGATGTCTGTCTTTCTTATTGACTGATTTTTTTCCTTTAGTTATGGCTCATCTTTTTCTGCTTTTCAAATACCTAGTAATTTTTACTGAGTACTAGAAATGGTGAGTGTTTGGTGATTGGGGTGTCTGAATTCTCCTTTCTTCTTTTAAAGACTATTGAGTTTTGTTCTGACAGCCAATTCAGTTGCAGATCAATTTGATCCTTTTGAGGCTTATTTTCAAGCTTTGTTTGGGCTGGTTTAGAATAGCCTTTCCAACAGTGTGGAGGTTCCTCAGAAACTTAAAAATAGAACTACCCTACAACCCAGCAATTACATTACTAGGTATGTATCCAAGGGATACAGGTGTGCTATTTCGAAGGGGCATATGCACCCCAATGTTTATAGCAGTGCTATTGACAATAGCCAAAGTATGGAAAGAGCCCAAATGTCCATCAACGGATGAATGGATAAAGAAGATATGGCGTGTGTGTGTATATGTATATGTATGTATATGTATATGTATATACATGTGTATATATATATATGTATGTGTATATATATGTATACACATATATATGTGTGTATATATACATGTATACACATATATATGTGTATATATATACATATATACACATACATACATACATACATACATGCATACAATGGAGTATTACTCAGCAATCAAAAAGAATGAAATCTTGTTATTGGCAACTATGTGGATGGAACTAGAGGGTATTATACTAAGCGAAATTAGAGAAAGACTGATATCAAATGACTTCACTCATATGAGGAATTTAAGATACAAAACAGATGAACCTAAGGGAAGGGAAGCAAAAAAGAATATAAAAACAGGGAAGGGGACAAAACAGAAGAGACTCTTAAATACAGAGAACAAACTGAGGGTTGCTGGAGAAGTTGTGGGAGGGGGCATGGGCTAAATGGGTAAGGAGCATTAAGGAAGTTGCTTGTTGGGATGCGCACTGGGTGTTATACATAGGTGATGAATCACTGGAATCTACTCCTGAAAACATCATTGCACTATATGCTAGCTAACTTGGATGTAAATTATAAATAAATAAATGAATTAAAAAATTAAAAAAAAAAAAAAAGAATAGCCTTTCCAGTAGGGCAAATTTAGCCCTATTACCAATGCATTTCCTTTCTATAGTTTCTTGTTTTACCATGAGTATCCAGCAAGGTTTCTCAATTCTGGCTGGATAGATGGAACATCTTTCAGCCCTGTGTAAGCTCTTGAGAAGTTTTTAGTTCACAGCTCCGTAGTAGATGTCCTTTCCCTGAGTCATTATCCTTTGCTTCTCCTCATGGAGTCCCACATATTCTCAATTTATTATGGGTTTTTATTAATTTAGTGTATTTTAAATTATAGTTGGCCTTTTTTTAAGTGCCACATTGTCTAAATTTGGCCAGTGAGAGTCCATTTAATGGCTGATTTCCATGTCCTTTTGACATTATTCCCATTAGATTTTTGAACAGTTTCTTGCTTTCTCACACAACAAGCCATCATACACTCACCATGTATTTTTCCCCTACCAGACTTAGAATTAGCCATTTCTTCATGGAGCTCTGATTTCTTTTAATAAAGAATAGTATTTATTTTTTTATTTAAAAAAAATTTTTTTTAATATTTTTATTTATTTTTGAGACAGAGAGAGAGCATGAGCAGGGGAGGGGCACAGAGAGAGGGAGACACAGAATCTGAAGCAGGCTCCAGGCTCCAAGCTGTCAGCACAGAGCCCGATGCGGGGCTTGAACTCACAGGCCGCAAGATCATGACCTGAGCCGAAGTCGGACGCTCAACCGACTGAGCCACCCAAGCGCCCTAAGAATAGTATTTAGACACCAGAGTCTAGAATGTGAAGGTGCTTATTGTTATGAGTATCATTTATTTCTTGGCCCTTTCTTTGTTATTAGAGCTAGGAATTTATTATTTTTTTTCACATCATGAGTTCATGTTGATCTTTCCAATTAAAATTTAAAATTAAAAGGATTTTGTTGAACTTCTTTGATTTTATATTATCTTTTTTCTCTTATATTGAAAATCTTGGTTCCTAATATTATCATAATATTTTATTTGCTTTCTCCTGCAGTATATTAAAAAGTCTCAGAATTATAATGGAAATACTAATGGTAATCTATTGAGCAAAATTTAAGATTCCTTTGCAGTTCATTTTGGGTATAGAATATATCTCTACAAGGGTTTCTGCTTCTGATAATAAAGGACTAACTCATATTAGGCTAATCCTCCTTTAGATAACGGTTATTAACCTGGGGTAAAAATATTTAAAGTGATTATTTAGTAGATGTGGAAAACTGCCATATAAAAACTGGAAAGGAATAGACCCTGAAAAGAATGGGACTCTACTTGGTGATATTAACATTAAACAGCTCTTTGCAGGGGGTTGTTTTCAAGCATAGAGCCTTGGTCTTAACTGGCTTTAGAATGGCTGTCAGGAAGCCCTCAAGTTTGCATATATGTAAATAACCGTCCATATCCTGGGCCAAACCTAAATACATGTATGGAACAGAAACTCCCAGGAGCTTGACAGGAAACAGTAGCTGGAAGGCAAAAATAATTAACAGAAAGTTCAGCTGTTGCTCACCACAGGGGAACAACATCAACCATTAAAATATTGGAGTGGCGCGGTCCGTGAGTTCGAGCCCCGCGTCGGGCTCTGGGCTGATGGCTCAGAGCCTGGAGCCTGTTTCCGATTCTGTGTCTCCCTCTCTCTCTGCCCCTCCCCCGTTCATGCTCTGTCTCTCTCTGTCCCAAAAATAAATAAACGCTGAAAAAAAAAAAAATTTAAAATATTGGAGTGGTTGTAATATCAAAGTAAACTACAGGACAAGAAATATTAAAAGGGATCATTTATAATGATTAAAAATAAGGTGTTCATCATCTTCTCCATCAAGAAGACATAACAATTCTCAGGGCGCCTGGGTGGCTCAGTCAGTTGGGCATCCGACTTCGGCTCAGGTCAGGATCTCAGTTTGTGAGTTCAAGCCCCACTTCGGGCTCTGTGCTGAGCTCAGAGTCTGGAGCCTGCTTCAGATTCTGTGTCTCCCTCTGTCTCTGCTCCTCCCCAGCTCCCGCTCTGTCTCTCTCTCTCTCAAAGTTAAATAAAAACATTAAAAAAAAGAAGAAGAAGAAGACAGTGTAACAATTCTGGATGTGTATATAACTAATAATAGAGCTACTAAGTACATGAAGCAAAACTGGCCTAACTGAAAGGAGAAATAAACAAATCTACCATGGTAGTTGGAGATTTCAACATTCCTTTCAGTAATTAGAAGGAGCTAGAAAATCAGCAAGGATACAGGAGACTTGAACAACACTATCAACTAATTTTACCTTAATTGGCATTTAAAGAAGACTCTACCCTACAAGAGTATAGAGTATTTGTTCTTTTAAAGTACACACAGAATGTTCAGCATAAACCAGTGTCAAGTTAGTTTAAAAGTATTGATATCAGTCTGAGTATGTTCTCTGACCATCAGAATTAAATTAAAAATCAATTAACAGATACCTGAAAAATCCCCAGATATTTGGAAACTGAATTATTTAAACACAACAATCTGTGGCTGCCTTAAAACACACACACACACAACTTTATGGCAAAAGCTATTTATTATCTCTCACCATTCTGGGTGTTGACTATGCATTTCTTTTGCAGGTTTTTCCTGAGATTACTCAAGGAGCTGCATACATCTTAGAGGGTCTGCTAGAGGGCTAGGCCTTTTTTCCAAATGGTCTTTCATCCTCAATTATGCTAAACTGGGCTTCCTTACATGATGGAGATACATTCCAAGATATCAACTTTACTTACACTTATCAAATCTCTGCATCAAATTTGCATATGTTCCATCAAAGCAGATCACATGGATAAGCCCGGAATCAATGCGAGAGGGGACTACTTGGATAGCAAGAGGCATGATTCATTGGGAATAACAGTTTACCAAAATCGATGGGACTTTGGTTAAATCATTTTTCTCATCTATAATGGAGTTTATGATATCCATCCTCAGAATTGTTGTGTGGATTGAATGAAATGGTATAATCCTATGTGATAAAAGTTGTTTAGAGTGTTTTTAAGAAACCAAAGGTAATTTAGAATGGCAAATATTACCATCTACCATTATTCATTTCCTACACATGCCAGGCATTGTCCTAAATAGTAGAGTTGTAACAGACACAGTCCTTACCTTAGAGAAATGATATTTTGAAGGTAAAGTAACTAAGCCCATATTAGATTTACAGACTTTATAACTTTATCCACATGTCAAGCCAAAAAGTTTTATAAACTCAACTGTGGTTTGACATTTGGATGTGCTTATGTTAAATTTTATATTAAAATCAGTTAATTGACATTGTTAATACACCAAGATTATGTATCTATAAGATACATCTGTAAGATGTGGTTTTTCAAAGCATCATTTTAAAAAAACTATCTCTTGGGGCGTTTGGGTGGCTCGTCAGTTAAGCTTTCAGCTCTTGATTTCAGCTCAGGTCATGATCTCACCGTTCTTGAGATCAAGCCTCACGTCTTGAGATTAAGATTCTCTCCCTGTCTTTCTGCCCTTTCTGCACTCAACATATGCATGCTTTCTCTCAAAAAATTAATAATTAAAAAAATTTTTGAAGTAAAGTGAAAGACAACACACAGGATAGGAAAAAATAATCTGCAAATCATGTATCTGATGAGGGACTTTTATCTAGAATACATGAAAACTTACAATAAAGACAAAGACAAGGGGTACCTGGGTGGCTCAGTCAGTTGAGTGACCGACTCTTGATTTTGGTTCAGGTCATAATCTCACTGTTGTGAGATTGAGCCCCATGTTGGGTTCCATGATGAGTGTAGAGCCTGCTTGGGATTCTCTCTCTCTCTCTCTCTCTCTCTCTCTCTCTCTCTCTCTCCCTCTGCCCCTCTCCCCCACTTGTACTCTCTAAATAAATAAATAAATAAATATTTTTTAAAGGACAAAGACAAAATAAAACAGCAACAGTCCATTTTAAAAATGGGCAAAAGGTCTGAATAGACAGACATTTCTCCAGAGAAGATACACAGATGACTAATAAGCACATGAAAATATACTTGACATCATTAGTCATCAAGGAAATACATATCAAAACTACAATGAGATACTACTTCATACTCACTAGAATGGCTAGAATCAAAAAGAAAGACGTTAACAAGTGTTTTCCAGATGTGGAGAAATGTTAACCTCACACCCTGCTGGGGGGATTATCAAATGAGGCAGAAAACAGCCTGGCATTTCCCCAGTGGTTCAATATAGCATTATTTTATGACTAAGTAATTCCAGTCCTAGGTATATACCCAAGAGAAAAGAAAGCATGTTTACACAAAAACTTGTACACTAATGTGTAAAGGAACATTATTCATATTAGACAAAAAACTGAAATCACCCAAGTGTCGGTTAACTGACAAATGGATAAATAAAATGTGGTGTATCCAATAGAATGTTATATAGCCATAAAAAGGAATGAAATACTGATACATGTTACAACATGGATGAACCTTGAAACATTATGCTAATTCAAAGAAGCCAATCACAAAAGACCACATATGGTTCTATTTATATTAAATGTTCAGAATATGGGCTCCTGGGTGGGTCAGTCAGGTAAGCATCCAACTTCAGCTTAGGTCATGATCTCACCGTTCGGAGTTCAAGCCCCACATCAGGCTCTGTGCTGACAGCTCACTGCTAAAAAGTGTTCAGAATAGGTAAATCTGTATATAGAGAAAGAACAATAATTGAAATGAGGGGTGAGGGAGCAATAAAGGATACGAGGTTTCTTTTGGAGGTGATTAAAATGTTCTAAAAAGTGATTGTGGTGATAGTTGCATATCTGTGAATATACTGAATCATTGAACTGTACACTTTAAATGGATGAATCTTACAGTATATGCAAGCTTTATCTCAGTAAACAGTTGTTAGAAGAATAAACAGGTTTTTGCAAGGCTATTTACCAAACACTGTCTCCAAACCAAAAATTCTAATTGCTTTATAAAGATGTATATGATATCCAAAACTACTGAATTGTACACTTAAAAATGATTAAGATGGCAAATTTTATGTAATGTGAATTTTATCTCCATTTTTAAAAAGATGTATGCTTAATCTTAGGAATACAAGATAAATACAGCAATGAGAGCTCAGTGAAACAAGTCAGAAGTCAGAGAATTTTTTTTTTCTGAGTAGGCTCCATGCCCAGTGTGGGGCTTGAACTCATAACCCTGAGATCAAGAGTCACTTACTCTACCAACAGAGCCACCCAGGTGCCCCCAGAGTTCAGATCAGTTTTAATACCAGCTCTCCCGATGGAGAATCTAGAGAGTGATCAGAATCGCATGCCAGAAGGGTTCAGTGAGCACACTTGTTTGTCCAGAAGTCCCACAGAAGGCTATAAAGTGAGGGTTGGAATTATCAAATAATCAACATTTTCTCAGTGGAACCTTCCAATGTCGAAGGAAGAGACCACCTCTCTAATACGTGAAACAGTGAAACTGACTTTACTACTTGCTAAGCAAGAGAGTAATACTTACAAACACAATGTCTAAACAAAATAGAACCGATATACAAGGTTTTAAGAATTGTGGATTTCAGGGATTGGCAGTTTTTCAAAACTGAAAATGTTTTACAGATTAGCTCACCTCTGGCTGTGGTGTATAGGGATTGGTGGACTGTCAGAAGCAGGAGTAGAAGCTTGAACACTGGTGATTTCTGGAGTGAGGCTGTGGTTTACTGGCTGCCTTGCAGATGTGTGGGGCTGTCACTGGCTGACTTTCAGAGGCCTGGCTATTAGAGCAAAGCAGTTACTGTTTGATTGGGACAGGTTTAGACTGGTTCTGCGGTTACGTGCTTATGGCTTAGAACAAGAGTCAAAGCACAAGCAGTCTTTCTGTTTCTTGAATTTGGAGAATTCAGTTTGGAGAATTTTATTGCTGTATTTTATTATTTCTGATAGCTACATCATAATTTAACTTAAATCTTTACCCAGTAGTTCAGTCAGGAGTCATGGAAGTTTTTAACCAGGGAGTGACATGGTGACCTTTGCAAACTTGTAAGAGGTAGATTATAGAGAAGAAAAAGTCCAAGAGATAGGTTAAAAGGCTGTCAAAAAGGCTGGATTTTAGGATATCCTGAGGCCTAGCCTTCCTAAGAGGGGAAGAATGCAGACTTGATGGTGTATTCATATCTTCCTGTTCATAAGTTAGGTTTGATGTGTCTTGTCAAGATGCGAGTGTGCCATTTGCCCTCATTTCTGTTCTTGTGTTTCCTCTCCTCTCCCTACTTCTATTCCCCGCTCCCTCTCCCCCTCTCCAAGTGAAAATTTAACCTCTTTGCCAAGGAAGCATTGCTAGTGAATACCAAGATTATTCTAATTAGTAAATCAAGAATAACTTAAAAAACACATTGAGGAAAAAGTGCCTTGATGTCTCACCATTTTCTTGGTTTTCTTAGATAATTAAGTTGAAAGCTGAAGCCCGGCTGGACCTGCTAAAGCAGATCGGTGTTTCTGTGGACACGTGGCTAAAGAGTGCAATGAATCAAGTAATGGAAGAACTGGAAAATGAACGATGGGCTCGCCTTCCTGCAGTGACCAATAATGGCACTTTACACTCGGTAGGATTTCTCTTCTTGGCTGTAATGGGCAGACTTTCACTGAAGGATGCTATTCTTTGACTGTGTCACCAAACCTGATAATAGCCAAAATTTAAAAGAAAAAATAACGGTTTTGCTATCAGTTTGGTTTCTTTTCTTTGGCCTGTCACTGAGTTAAACTTGGTGCAGGAAGAGGGAAAAAGTCATGCTTTTTATTTTTAATATGCAGTGAAGAACATATTATCACTAGTTGGTTTATTAGTGCCACTTTACCAAATTCCTTATCCCAAAATGAAGTAGATATGTTTCTTGTCTGGAAGTCATGGAATAAAAATTTTAATCTAGTGTTTCTGAAGTTCTCAGAGGTCTTCTCTGAAAACTGACATCCAGAGAGTCAGAAACAATCTTAAAAAGAGAAAAGGGGGTGCCTGGATGGCTCAGGTGGTTGAACGTCCAACTCTTGGTTTCAGCTCAGGTCATGCATGATCTCACAGTTCATGAGATCAAGCCCCATGTGCCTGGGATTCTCCCTCTCCCTCTCTCTCTGCCTCTCTCTCTCTTTCTCTGTAAATAAGTAAATAAACTTAAAAAAGACAGGAACACTTTTAGTCTCTGGCTTAATTATTTGATTCACAAGGGCTTTCACACTCTGTTCACTGTATTTTTCATCAGGGAGACAGTGCAAGTATGGTCAGAGTTCAAGCTAGCATTTTCTTGCTTCAAGTCCAGGGCATTTTCCACTTTGATGTCATCCAGTTCAACCTTAGTTATTCATGTTGGAGATCTGAGTGCCAGAAAAGTTCATTGACTTGCCTGTTATTACATAAGTGGATATATGATGTCTATAGCTGGTCAGACTAAAGTAATTCCTACTGCTGCTTCCTACCCATTACTCTGTCTCATCCTGTTTATTTCCTTATGGCATTTATTACGATCTTTGCTTTGTGTTCTTTGTCTGTCTTCCTCTCTGGAATGTAATTACCATGTCTGTCTGATTCAGTGCACAGCAAAGTGCCTGGCACATAGTAAGTACTCAATAAATATCTGTTGAAGGAAGAAATGAAAGAATGGATGGCTGAATAGATGGAATAGTGGCAAACTAAAAGCTAAAACTCTAATCTCACAACTTCCTACTGTATCCAAAGTGCCTCTTCAGCGCTTGTGCCCTTCAGATAAAAGGCATCCTTGCGAGAGAAATTGGCTAAAGTTTAAGAACATTCCTGAAAGTTTTGTCAATTTTTTCACATAGCATTCTGATTTTCTAATGGGAATACACTTGCGCATTTTAAAAAGATTGCGTGTGGGTGTGCATTTTAAGGAAAAGCAATCTATTGAAAGTTTATTTTTATTTGACTGTTAATGGTGATCCAGCTAGAGAAAATAGGCACACATCACCTACTTGACGTCAGGGTTAGAAGAGCCTGGCCTGTTTTTAATACAATAGAGTTGTTCCATGTCATGGAATATCTCTTTCTAATGCATCTTTTGAATGTCACAGTTACCATCTACTTCAAGTAATTTTTTTGTTGTACAGAATTTAGGATGACAGCAAATCCCAGGCACACACTTTCTTTTGGACTCTTCAGTAGCACTGTTGGCAACCAATAAACCCATGATTTCTCTTGGACTAGTATCTTTTCTAACTAAATCAACTGGGCAGGCATTTATCCCCTCCCTGTGTGCCTACTTCCTGAGCAAATTGGAGATGAACAAGAATTGGTCTCTCTCCTTGAAGAGCTTGCAAGCTGGTAGAGCAGACAGACCTCAGACCTTTATAGATCTTAGTGATCCATGGCAGTGTATGACTGGGTTCCTCTGTGGCAAACTTGAAACGCCTACTTCTAACTCATCAACACACCTGGGAAAAAACCCTTCTCTCCGTGTTTCAGAGAGAAAGTTAAGTTAAATGATCTAAGCTCCTCTCCAACTCCAAAATCTTATGATTTTGTGAAATGCTATTAAAAAAGTTTAATACCAGGTGGAAAAATAGGAAAGACGTTTGCCCCATGAAGGAACTGTCAGTTGAGATAGTCCTTGAAGAATTTTAACATGAGATAAAGAAGGGCTTCTGAGTGTGAAGGAAGGAAATGAAGAAGATATGCCTAGTACAGTCTGTCAGTGAGTAGTACATTCTGGTAGTAAGTGTTGAATAAATTCGGTGTTTTTGAGAACTGTCCAAAGACATGAGCTCATCTAGAAACATCACATTTTCTGCGAAGAGAACATTTTGCAATCCTAACCCATTCTTCCTTACCTCTAGTCAGTATCATGGAGCTTGTGTCATCTTGCTTTCAGCTGAGGGATATATTTTGTGGAAGCTCTACTAACAGTCCAGTAGTGCCCCCTTTATCCATGGTGTCACTTTTCTTGGTTTCAGTTACCATGGTCAGCCATGGAAGCAACTATCTAGACGCAGATGATCCTCCTGACCTATTGTCAGAAGGTCAGTGGTAGCTTAACGCTGCATTACAATGCCTATGTCATTCACCTCACTTCATCTTGTCACGTAGGCATTTTATCTCACATCACCACAGGAAGAAGGGTAAGTACAGTACAATAAGATATTTTGAGAGAGAGAGACCACGTTCACAAACTTTTATTACAGTATATTATTGTAACTTATGTGTTATTACTATTGTTATTTATCTCTTACTGGGCCTGATTTATAAATTAAACTGTAGCACAGGTATGTATGTGTAGGAAAAAACATAGTCTGTAGGGTGTGGCCCTACTGGTACTTCTGTGGGTTCAAACATCCACTTGCGGTCTTGGAACATATCTCCTGCTGATAAGGAAGGGAGGCTACTGTATAAATAAAGGAGAGATGTGGGCACAAAACAGCTTAATGAAGTCCCAGTATTTATTTAACCTGCTTTTAAATGACTGCACTGAAGTAATTTAGAAGAAGTTGTATCTCTTCTCTTCACACTGGCAGCTGCTGGCTAGGATCATGAAGCAGAAATACACATCTGGGGACCAAATTATTTCTTCCATTATAGATGCCAACAAAAGCATTAGTCATCAAGTTTAGAGTTCCCTTCCATCGGGAAAACATGGTTAATTTTAATGTTACACATTAACAGTGTAAAGGGCCTTATTAGAAGATAAATGTTTTTAAAATATATAGTCTTTTTACCTTACAGAATAAGGAACTATACTTTCTTGAGTATTAACTTTTTGCCTTCTATATTATGCTGTGGTACAGATAGAGGGTTGGGAAGAAACATAGAAAAAGAATCACAGAATACAGCAATATTTTTTAATGGAGAACAGTCTGTTAATATAGCTACTCAGCTGATGGTAAACTAGAGCTCATACATAACCTCTTATGGTTAGATTGCTACCAGTAGCCCAGTCAGCCTTTCTGCCAGTCATTCCTCCCTTCTCTTATTTTCCTTTCTTCTCTTACTCAAAAACCCATACTTAGTTTAATTTTGAAGTTATATTAATTTTAGAATAGAAAAAGTTATAAAACTGGATTAGAAAAAAATTAGAAAGTTAGGTAGAGGAAAAAAATGACCTCAAACTCCGTCCTTATGACACCACTGTTAGCAACTTGATGTAATTCTGTCCTCTTTCTATTCTTTTTTTAAACATATTTGTCATAATAAAGTTAATTTTGTATATTTTTCCATCTAGCATTCCATTTTGCTGGACAGTCTTCATAATCTTTCTTTTCATGTCTGTGTAGTATTCCCTCAGGAAGGCATACCATAATTCACTTAACTGCTCTCTTATAGGTTCAATATTTAGATTGCTTCCAGATATTATAAATAAATAATACTCTGAAAGAGTGTCTCTGAAAGAGATATTTGTGTACATACTTCTTTTTTCCATAGTGGGAATAGATTTCTATAATACAGATTCTTAGAAGTAGAATTCATAGGTTGGAGATTTATAGTTCTTTGTTTAAGGTTGGGTTTTGTTCTTTTTTCCCCCTAGATTCTCAAACTATAGCTGACAGTGTTTACATGACTTCCTTATCTTCAGCCATTTCCCCTATCATTTCCCCTATATAACAGACATCCTGGCATCCACTTTGTTGTGCAACCTCCCTAAGAGCGTGAGCATTTTGCAGAGTTGCATGGAAATAAATTCTGACTTTCCTCATTATGAAGACCATGCTGAATAATGTGTTTGAAAGGCAAGGAAATTAAGTATTTTTAAACATCAGGATGGTAGTTTAGTTCTCATCTGCCTCGTTAAATGCCTAATAGTCTTTGCAGTATAATGGGTTTTGTTTTTGAAATATGAAAATCTGTTTGTTGGCTTGTCCTGATCCCAAAGAAAAGAAACAATGGCTTTTTGTAATGAAATAAATGTAAACAGTAGAAAATAATAGCATACACCTGCAAAAATTTTTAGGCACTTCCGTATTTACAGTTTTTCCAAGTGGTTAGTGGTCTTGTTATTGGATTAAACTCCATACCCAAATAGGCCACTCTATTATTGAAACTGACATTTCATATTTTCAGTAGGATCAATTTAATTCAATTCAGTAAGCATGTGTGGAGCCTGCACTCCTCATGAGACCCTTTGCTAAGTGCTGGGAGTTACAAACTGAGTATAATGTCTGCTGAGTTTATATCCACAGATTGAGAGAACCAGTCTCACTAACAGCCAAGACCAAAAGATGGGCATTGAAAAGATGTGGAGAATTTCAGTTCTAAGAGAAGTATCTCCAGCTGTATTGTGTTCTTTAACTTTCTGCATACCCATAACAACAAGTAAAGTACCTGACACAAATCCATATACGTAGTACATGTTCAAAAATACTAATCCACACCTGAAGATAAAGCAGTCTAATTCCACCAACTGACCTTAAAATACTATTAAAAAGAGGAAGTTCACAAAAAAGCATCTCTACTGTACCAGGTACTATGTTAGGCACATTCATACATTATTTCAATTAATGATCACAATGGTCCTGAATGTATTTACAGATGAGAAGACAGACTTGGAAGAATTAAATATCTCCCAGTGGCACACAGCTAGTAAGTGGAGAGAGCTAGATTTGAACCCGCATATGTCTGCTTCTAAAGCCCTGCTCTTTACCATACTTTTTTTTCCTTTGATGATTCTGTTGAATCATCATTGAACATCCTATTTTTGATGTAATTAATCATCTTATAACATCTTCAGGTAGTACGTGGCCAGTTGTCATTAAAATTCTCAAGCTTTACTGATATTTTTTGACAGCTTTGCTGAGGTATAATTGATAATATAGTAGGCTACACATATTTAAAGTGTACAATTTGATATATTTTGACATGTGTATACAGCAGTGAAACCCTTGTGACAATTAAGATAATGAACATATCCACCACCCTCAAAAATTTCCTCATGCTCCTTCCAGCCCTTCAGTCAACCACTGATCTGCTCCCATTGTGGGTTAGTTTATATTTCCTAGAATTTTGTATGAACAGAATCATACACTATGTACCTTTTTTTTTTTTTTTGGTCTTTCACTCAACATGATTATTTTGAGGATCATCCGTGTTATTGCTCATCAATAATTGTTTTTTTTTTTTTATTGCTGAGTAGTATTCCATTGTATGAGTACACCACAGTTTGTTTATCAGTTCACCTGATGATGGGCATTTGGGTTTTGGAGAGACTATTACAAGTAAAACTGCTTATGTTTTGAGTGGGTCAGACAGTGGGTATGTGTTTAACATTTTAGGAAACTTCCAAAGTGGTCGTACCATTTTACGTGCCCATCCAAAGGGTACTAGTGTTCTAGTTGTTTCACAGCCTCACCAACTCTTGGTATGGTTGGTCTTTAATTTTAGATATTCTAATGGGTGTGCAGTAGTGTATCGCTATATTTTTGATTTGTATCTCACTGATAATGTTGAGCATCTTTTCATATGCTTATTTGCCATCTGCATATATTCTTTGGTGAAGTGTCTGTTCAGATCTTTTGCCTATATTTTATTGCTTGTTTTCTTTTTATTGAGTTTTGAGAATTCTTTTTGTATTCTGTATACAAACCCTTTATCAGATAGATGATTAATTTTCTCCCAAATCAAGTCTATGGCTTGTCTTTTCATTTTAACAGTATCTTTTAAAGACCAGACATTTTTAAGTTTGATGAAGTCCCCACTTAATTTTTTTTTTTTCTTTTATGGACCATGCTGTGGTGTGGTATGGTATGGTAGCTTTCACAAGCTATGATTTCTTTGACAAATAAATCTTTGCCAAACCCAAGGTCATATAGATTTTCTCCTATATTTTCTTCTAGAAATTTTATAGTTTTGGGTTATACAGTTAAATCTGTGACCCAGTTTGAGTTAATCTTTGTATTATATGTATATCCTTTTTGTTGTTGTTGAAAAGACTGCCCTTTCTCCACTGAATTACCTTCACATCTTTGTCAAAAATCAATTAACCATATATGTGTGGGTTTATTTTTGGACTTTTGTTTCGTTCTGTTGATCTATTTATCTGTCCTGATGCCAATGCTACATTGTTTTGATTAATGTAACTTCATAATTAGCCTTGAAGTTAGGTAGTGTAAATTCTCCAACTTTCTTCTCCCTCTCTCTCTCTTTTTTTAAATTTTAAATCCAGGATATTTAACGTCCAGCTTTCTTCTTTGTCGAGGTTGTTTTGGGTATTCTGGGTCCTTTGCATTTCCATATAAATTTAAACTCCCATTTTCTACAAAAACAAAAACAAAAAAAAAAAACCCTACTAGGATTTTTAAAAATAAGATTGTGATGAATCTATTTGTAAGTCAGTTTGAAGATAGTTGATGTTTTAACAATATTGAGTCTTCCAACCCATTAACATAATACCTCCCCATTTATTTAACTTTAATTTCCCTCAGCAGTGTTTTATAGCTTTCAGTGTATAGGTCTTGCATCTTTTTTCAGATTTATCTCTATTTTAAAGTTTTTGGTGCTGTTTTAAGTGTTTTTTAAATTTCAACTTCCAATTGCTCATTGCTAACATACAGAAATATAATTGATCTTTGTGTATTGACCTTATATCCTGTAACTTTGCTAAACTCATTTATTAGTTGTAGTAGCTTTTGTGCAGGTTTTCTGTGTAGATAATCATGTCACCTGCATATTATTACTACTGTAACTGTTAGCATCTCCAGTAGTTTAGGGCCAATGGATGTTCTTGCCTTGTTTCTGCACTTAGGGAGAAAGCATTCAGTCTTTTACCATTAAGTATGATGTTAACAGACGGGTTTTTGTAGATGCCCTTTACCATATTGAGGAGTTTCCTCTATTTAATTTACTAATAGGAATGGATGCTGAATCTTGTGAAATGATTTTTCTTTTTTAGTTTGTTTATATGGTAAATTGCATTGATGATTTTTCAAATATTAAACAAACTTTGTATTACTGATAAACTCTACTTGTATCATGATACATTACCCTTTTTATATGTTGATTGAAATTGTTAAATTGGATTTGTTAAAATTTTGATGAGCATTTTTTTTCTCTGTTCATGGCAGAGATTAGTCTATAGTTTTCTTCTCTTGTAATGTTTTTGTCTGGTTTTGGTATAATGGTTGTCTCAGAATAATTTGAAAAGTATCCCTTCCTCTTCAATTTTCTGGAAGCTTATGTAGAATTGTGTAGAATTTTTCTTTCTTAAATGTTTGATATACTTCATCAGAGTGTGTTATCTGAGCCTGAAGTTTTCTTTATGGAAGTTTTCTTGTAACAACAAATCCGGTGTCTTTAGTAGATATAGAGTCATTCAGGTTATTCTTCTTGAGTGGATTTTGATCATTTGTGTCTTTCAAGGAATTTGTCCATTCTATCTAAGTTGCCAACTTTATTGGAACAAGTTGTTTATAATATTCCTTTATTCTTCTTTCATTACCTAGAGAATCTGTAGGGGCATCACTTCTCTCATTCTTGATATTGGTTATTTGTGTCTACACTTTATTCCTGATCATTCTGCTAGAGGTTTATTCATGTGATAAAGAACTAGATTCGGGGGCGCCTGGGTGGCTCTTGGAAGCACCATCTTTGCTGAGAATTCTCAAACGGGGACTGGGCACAGGCACTCAGCAGGGTACCTTTGTCGGTTAACTGTCAGTCTTCAGCTCTGGTCCTGATATCACAGTTCCTGAGTTCAAGCCCCCCATTGGGCTTGTTCTGGCGATGTGAAACCTGCTTGGGATTCTCTCTCCCTCTCTGCCTCTCCCACTTGCTCTCTCTTTCTCTGTCTCTCAAAATAATAAATAAATAAGTTTAAAAAAAAGAATGAATCAGGTTTTGACTTCACTGATTTTCCCCCCTGTTGTTTTTCTGTTGTCTTTTGTATTGATTTCTGCTCTGGTTTTTATTTCCTTTACTCTGATTTGTTTGGATTTAAATAGCTGTTTCCTAAGTTGACGAAATTGTTTCCCATTCCACAGGAATCACTGTCCTTAAGTGCATCATGTCCAGGGTTCATATATTTTGAACAGTTTTTTAGTTGTTTCTGGAAGGAGTTTAAATCTGGTCCCTGACGCTCCTATCTCATCTGGAAACAGAAATCCACTTTGCTGATATTTTCAGTGTTATCTTTTATAATCTACTTGTGTTGGATTTGGAATGATGTTCAATACGGTCACTTCTCTGTCCAGATGAAGCTCCGAGGTTCTGCTAGTGAGTTGTAAGGAGCAAAATAGAATAATGATTTAAGTACTTTCTAGGTATTGAGCGTGTGTTAGGGGTTTAAGTATGTCACCTAATTTAATCTTTATGATATGAAGTAATTGTCTTCATTATAAGATAAAGTCATTGAAGTTGAGAAGTTCAGTAATTTGCCCAAGGTCACACAGCCATAAATGGCACACTCAGCATTCAAACTCAAGTCTGTCAGACCCAGGGACCTAGTATTGCTTTCTAGTTCATTACAGTCCCATAAAGTTGATGAAACCCTTCAGAGGTTGTTTTGCTGAGTACAAGGAGATAGCTAATAATACCAACCCAGAAATCTGCTTCTTATCTGCCCTTGCAAAGAGAGTAAGCATTTTACATCTAAGAAAGGAAAAACATTAGCACAGCTGGGAAGAATAGTTTTAATTGAAGTTCTGTCAGGTGACAGGAAGGAAAAGGGCTAAGAGAGCAGTTGTTAAGAAACAGAGGAAGAATGTGATTTTAGAAATGCTGGGTCAAGAAAATATTGTAACAGCGAGGTTACAGAGGGTGGAGGAGGGAAAAGGCAGAAGTTGTTCCACAGTGACATACTTTGGAAAGCTTCTGGAGCCATGCAAAAGCACATGGCCCTGACCCCTTTTGCTGTCACTGCAACCTTTCATTCCCTTCTATGAGACTCAAACAATGGACTCAAAATAAAGGGGAAAGAAAGGAATGTTTGGTACCAAACAGTGTTGCCAAGATAAAATGTTTTGGATTGATTCCCAGTGCCAAAGCACAGTGCATATTAACATTCCTTCTATATTTTTGGAAATGTGTTCTACCCACACTGGCTTTAATTTTAGTTTTTATAGATATACGGGTGTTTTGTGTTGTTTTGTTTCAATGCCCACAGTTGTGGGGTTTTTTTAACGTCTATAACCTTTACTAGAGTATGAAAGTATCTTCTGTGTAGATATGTTTACATTTTATGGCAGTTTTTAGCATGTGATCCTCACCTTTTATATGACACAGTGCCTTTTTGGAGAACAACGGAATCATAGCCTGAGATGATTTGAAAGGTCATGATTTGAGCCTATTTTGTCATTGACCTGACTGACCATAGATGAAATTATTTGTAAGATGAGGCACATGATTATCTGACTCAGCTGGGAAGAATTTCCAATAATAGTTATAAAATAATGAGAATATTACAAGGGCTCATGAAGTGTAGGCAATACATTTGACAGGAAATATGTGCTACTTATTCTTTTAGAACACTCCCCCCCACACACACACATTTCTATAGAATTTTATTAGGGAAATAGCAGTTAAGAATAGAGTCAGTTTTAAACATTAGTGCTCAATAGAAATCACTTTAATTCACTAAAAAGTAAAAGTGGACTGTATAGGAGGCCTCTACTTTGCAACTCACTGAATGCCAGGAAGTCTTCTCTGACCTTCCTATTCACAGGACCCCCTGCGCACTCAGCATTTAGTTGTGATGGCTTTTCCACTCTAGAGTATGAGCTTTTGCAAAGCAAACCATGTCCTCCATTTCATATCTAAGAGCCTAGCACAGTGTTCAGCATGTTGTAGATATTTGATATTTCAGTTAATCGGTCTATTGTGAGACCTGATTCTGACCATCCATTTCTTATATCTTTAATGTGTAAACATTTGTGCCTTCGGATGTTTGAACATATGAAAAAGTAGCTAAATAGATGTTTATATGTAGCTAGAAACAAAGACACTTTGCCTGTTTTGTTTGCTCTTTTTTAGATTTTTACTTTAAAAAGTAAGACATATTTGGGGCATCTGGGTGGCTCAGTTGGTTGAACATCCACTCTTGATCTCAGCTCAGGTCTTGATATCAGGGTCATAGGTTCAAGCCCTACACTGGGCTGCACACCAGGCATGAACCCTACTTGAAAAAAAAGAGTAAGACATGCTTATTCTAATAGTTCAGATTGTAAAGAGAGAGAGATATTAAAAACAGCCATCTCTATTTCCAGTCTTTGTTGTGTTATTCTTCTTCCCCCTGTCAGATATTTGTGTTCATATAAATACTATTTGTACTTCAGTATCATGGACAGTACTCTAGGTAAATACATTTGTTATACCCAATTATTGAATACTGTACTGAGAGTGAACCCCAGAATGATCGTATGGGTACAGACTGGTTGTGAGCATACCTTGTTTACCCTTGTGACATTGTGGCTGACTGGGAGCCGTAGCTTGCTGCTGCTGCTGCACCACGAGAGAATATTGTACCATGTCGCTAGCCCGGAAAAAGATCAAAATTTAAATTTTAAAGTATGTTTTCTACTGAAAGTGTATTACTTTTGCATTATCACAAAACGAAAAATTGTAAGTCAAACCATCGTAAGTTGGGGACCATCTATAAATTACATGAGATATTCAGCACTTTATTATTATAAAATAGTCTCTGTGTTAGGTGGTTTTGCCCAACTGGAGGCTAGTGTAAGTGTAAGGGCTAATGTAAGCCCTAAGTGGGCTAGGCTAAGCTAAGCTATAATGTTCAGTAGGGTAATTGAATGCATTTTCAACTCAGGATATTTTTCAACATATGATAAGGTTTTTCGGACATAATGCCATTGTAAGTCGAGTAAGATCTATAGTGTTACATCCTGATCCTTTATTTCTCCATAGTATATTCACAAGAGTGAAATTGCTAGATCAAGTGGTATGTTTTGTTTTTAATTTCAGTAGGGTTTATTTTTGTTATATTTTTAAGGATTATAAGCTTTTTTTTTCTAAAACTCTTTTCAGTGTTTTTATTATTTTTATTTTTGAGGGAGACTGTGAGCAGAGCAGGGTCAGAGAGAGGAAGACACAGAATCCAGATCAGGCTCCATGCTCTGAGCTGTCAGCACAGAGCCCAATGCAGGGCTTAAACTCAACGAACCACAAGATCATGACCTGAGCTGAAGTTAGATGCTTAACCGACTGAGCCACCCAGGCACCCCATATCAGTTTACATTTCTACCAATGGTAGAGGAAAGCCTGTTTCTCCACATCCTTGGATAGCATTTAGAAATCTTTCTAACGTTTCCCAGTATGATCAGTTTAAAATGGTAAAAGGCCTTTGGGCGCCGGGGTGGCTTAGTCAGTTAAACATCCAACTTTGGCTCAGGGTATGATATCCCAGTTCGTGAGTTCAAGCCCCGCATCAGGCTCTGTGCTGACAGTGCAGAGCCTCCTTCGGATCCTCTCTCTGATCCTCCCCTGCTTGCTCACTCTCTCTCAAAAGTAAGTAAACATTTTTTTTTAATGGTAAAAGGTCTTTATTAGTATTTAACAGTGAAAAGAGAAAGGATACTGATAAGGATAAACATTTATGTATTTGAATGACATTTTACTCCTGGTTTTTAAAAACAAAACAAAAACACCTGATCCTTTCAAAGGGCCTGATAGAGCATTATAACTCTTGATCTTGGGGTTGTGAGTTCAAGCCCCGTGTTGGCTATAGAGATTACTTAAAAATAAAATCTTATAAAAAAAAAGAACTTGGCCCTTTCATACATGAAAAATGCAAGAGAGAATAGATACGTTTTTCTCTGTGCAGTTGAATAAGTAATTAATGTTTGAAACAGTCAGGTTTTAAGTGTTTTTTCCTGCTTCACTCATTTTCTTGAAGTAAGCAAGCTAGGTAATTAATGGCTTCTAATTTTCCCCAGCTTAATGCAGACCCCGAAAGAGAAGAAGGAGAAGAGTTTGAAGACAACATGGATGTTTTTGACGATAGCAGTTCCAGCCCTTCTGGCACCTTAAGAAATTATCCACTCACCTGCAAAGTTGTTTATTCCTACAAGGTGTGTATTTCTGTAACCTAGTGCTCATTTGAAATAGTGGCAATGCTGAAGACACACATGACTATATCTACCTAGCCCTAAAATTGGTGTTCAGTTAATATTAGAGACAATATAACATAGTGGTGAACAGTCTAGACTCTGACCTCAGACTGCCTGGATTAAAATGCCACTTACAAGCTATATGACCATACTGATTAGTCCCTTCGTCTCTGTGAACCTCAGTTTTCTTATCTCTTATTATGGAGGTAATATATAGGGCTAGTTTGAAGATTAGAAATAACACTTTATAGCAAAGTATTTAGCATAGTGCCTGGCATCTAGTAAATTTTCAGTAAATATTATCAGTTACCCTTATTATCAGTTGCCTGCTTTGGCACAGACCCTCCATTAGGATGATGCTCAAACTTGATATTAAAAGAAAATTGTTTTACAAAGCAGTTTTGTTAAACTTTACCTTTCCTAATCTTAATATGACCACCTCTCATTTCCATAGTAAGTAGGGACCTGGATAAAAAGATGCCAGAATTTCCAAACTTGATTTGGTATAATAGTTTTTAGTCTCTCTCACCCCTGCCCTGCTTTCACGTAAACTTTTTACTCACACAAAATAAATTGAGTTTCACTCCCCTCATCAGTCCATTGACCAACCCTCTTGATGCTACCTCCAAAACATACCCTGAGCCCATTCGCCTTTCACCATCTTGGTCTAGGCCATTGCTTCAGTTACTGTAAAAGAAAAAAAAACATAATTGGTAGCCTTCTGCATACTTGCCTCCCTCCCAAAAGTCCATTGTCCACTTTTCAGTCAGAATTATCTTTAACACATAAAGGAGGTTATTTTATTCCTCTGTCTAAAAACCTCTTAAAAGCTTTCCATCACACATAGAAAAACAGACTTTTCACTAGAGTCTATAGTGTTCAGATTGATCTGGCCCCTGACAGTCTCCCTAACTTGACGTCAGACCATTTCCCTACCCAGCCCAGTCACCACACATTAGCCACTGTGGCACCATGCTCCTTCCTGACTTGACAACTTTGCACTCACTGCTCCCTCCACCTAGAACATCTTTCCCCAAATCTTGGTTGGCTGCGTACTGCCCTTCACTGAGGCTCAGCTCAAATAGAGCCTATCCTCAAGTCTTCCCTGACCACCTAAATATATAACTGACTTCTCATTTACCCAACTTGTGTACACATACTCTCAGTCTCTCTCTCTCTCAAAATAAATAAACTTTAAAAAAAAAAAAAAAGAATACTTCCTCTTTCCTAAAAGGGCTGGAGTTCTTTTTCAAAATAAACTATTTTGATAATCTTTTGAAAATTTCAAATCTTCTGCTGAGATACTTAGAAAGGTGTTCTAGAGTATTATACAAGTAGGGTTGGGAATGTTTTCCCATCTCACGTGTCAGTATGATATTTACTTTGAAGTTCCAGAATTAAAATTTAAGGTCCCTTAATGGAGAGGGTCCCGAGTGTCTGAGTGATTATAAATAGCTCACATCCATCCAACATCCCCTCTATTGACATATGCCAGGCATGTCTCTATAGTAAACTGGACTATAAAAATCTGTTTAATCATTTAATCACTGAACAGTCACTCAGTGCCCAGTATGTGATATGTTTCAGGGATGCAAGAATTAGTGGACACAATTCCTGCTCCCTCCCCAGATGGATAGTCTGGGGGGAATAAATATTAAGCTGAAAAGTAGAGTACGTATGAAAACATTTATAGTAGGGGTTAAAACGGCTAATTTTTCCTGTGATAGTTGGAAGCAATTCCATAGATGAGGTGGCATTTCAGTTAGGTCATGAGTAAGATCTTACTAGATAACGGTGAGAAGGGAAAGAACCTTCTAAGCAAAAAGAATAAAAGATAAGAGACACAGTTTGATGAGAGTATGGGATGTTCAGGAAATGTTACATTCGGTGGTGGGTGAGCATCAAGTGTGGGGATTAGAGCAGCTGGAAATAAAGATGTTTGCTGTCAGAGAGTAAAGGGCCTTGGAGACCAGACTAAAGTATGACCTTTATCCTGGCTGGTAGGGACCTCTGGATGTCCTAAAATCAGATTGGGCTTTTAAGAAGGTAAACCCTGGTCGTGGTATAGATGCTATATGGGATAGATTAGAATAGAAATGAACTGTAAGCCTAATGGTGATTCCCATAGTCCAGACCAGCAAAGCAGGCCTGGATTAATCTAGTGAGGACAAAGAAACATTATATTTAAGGATTAGATTAAAAATGCTCATAACTTTTGGGGCACCTGGGTGGCTCAGTCAGTTAAGCATCTAACTTTGGCTCAGGTCATGATCTCATGGTTCATGAATTCGAGCCCCGTGTCAGGCTCTGTGCTGACAGCTCAGTCTGGAGCCTAGTTCGGATTCTCTCTCTCTCTCTCTCTCTCTCTCTCTCTCCCTCTCCCTCTCCCTCTCCCCCCCCCTCCTCCCCTCCCCTGCTTATGCACTCTCTCTCCTTCTCTCTCTCTCAAAAATAAATAAATGCTCATAACTTTTGACCCTACTAGCATAGATCCTAAGGAAATGATCACAGTATAGAAAATGATTTTGGACACAAAATGTTCTTTCATCATAGTACTATTTTTATAATAGCTGAAAGTTGGCAATCCAACAAGGGATTGTTAAATAAATTAACCATTCATATAATGTAACAGTAAAAAGTTACATAAAAGTTTTTTTATGTAAGAAGAAATGATATGTTATGCCAGAAGAATAAAATGCTCGTGTACCTTAAGATTTCAGTTATGCATATTTCCAGCTTTTCTACAGTGAACATGTATTATTTTTATAATCAGAAAAAAGTATACTGTTTTCAAAGAAAATAGGAAATTTAGAGAGGTAGTGGTGGGAATGGAGGACTTGGCCGCTTCTACAGTTCTGGTCGTCCCTGGATATTAGGATTTCAGGGGGCAGTGTGAGACCACGTGTTTATTTAAAAAACATTTCCTGACCACTTGCTGACTTCAGTTGGGATAAATGAGAAGAATTACATTCCCTGCATAAGTCATTCTAGTGGGAACCCTACAAGGGCAAATAACTAAGTAGAGTGCCATGGTAGTTCTCATTACAGAGATGTGCAAAGCTTTACAACAAAAGAAGGAAGAAGCAACCAGCTCCTTGGGAGTGGTCTGGAAAAACATATGAGCTGGGCATCATATCATGAGTAATTCTAATAGCTACCATTTGTTAAACACTGTATGCCTGGTACCATATTTATGTTTTTCTAATCTCTTTAATAACTCAATATGGAAGATATTATCAACAAACCCATTAAATCAACAAATATTAATTGAGTACCTTCTGTGTACCGTCCTGTTCTTTTCTAAGCTTGAGGACATGGCATTGGTCAATTACAGACAAAAATCTCTGCCTTCATGGAGCTTACATTCTAATAGGAATAGAAAAGAAAACTGATGCTCAGAGAGATCTTATGGATACTTGCCCTTAGAAACAGACTGAAACTGGACTTGAATCCACAGTAATCTAAATCTGTTTGCCAGATGGGAAAGAGAGAGCAGGGCCTGCTGGAAAAAAGAAACAGTCTGGTAAAAGCATAGAGGCAAGGAATAACATGGTGTGTTCAGAGAAGAGGCAATAGTGTATGGGGCCAAAGCTTTGAGAAACCATGGTGACCAAACTCTGTAGAGTCTTGAGTTGCCATGCAGAGGACGTGACCTTGTCAAATGGAAGCATTGATTACTGTTTGGGGTTGGTGTCTGCTGATATTCTATAACAGCACTGAACAACTTGCATGGACCTCCCTGACTTTTTTACAAGGGCAGCGGTATACTTAAAGGTGTTCTTATCCTTCCTGCTTTGGTTCTCACACACACTGAAGTCAGGTTGTGTTGTTACTTTTGAAGTCTTACCCTGGAATTAAGGAAAATGTTTTTGTTATATGGGTGCCTTTTCCTGGCATAGTCAAAGCATAGTGTGTTTTTGGATTAGTGAAGAAATCCCACTGGAAAAGCTATCATGAATCAATGAGGCTTTTATCCTCATGTTTTGAGATCAGAGGTAATTTACTTAAAATTCTGGTCCTGGAGTATTTATGTGACTGGTCAGCCATTTTCAATACTACTTTAACATCTCAAGCAGCTATGGCAACATCCAGAATCTGGGTTTAATAAAGTATTATAATGTACACAAAATGGGAAAGGAGGCTTAGTAATGTGACCCATTTTCTTGCCTTACTTTTTGCTTGTGTAACCTGGAGATACTTTACACATTGAGATTGTGAGATTTGAAAAACTGTAGGGTCTTACAGTTTGGTTATATAGTTGTTACTAATCTTGGGACTTGGGGAATGCTTTTAAGACTGCTCACCAGAGAACCAGAAGATGCTAGCAGGCCCCGCCCTGTTACATGTGACAGGCAAGTCTCTTTAGGAAACAAAGCCACACGGTTTCTCTCCAGCCTCTCTGCTGAGCCCCTTAGAGGTTGCGCTCAGATTCTGCAGTCTCGGGAGCAGTATCTGGGTGGCCAGCACTATTGAACTCCTGCGTCAGAGACCATAAAACCATCACAGTTAGCAGCCTGTACAAAAGCATCTAAGTGGATCAGGCCATTCTCCACAGTTAAGTTAGAGCATAATAAATCCAAATTGTGGACGATCTCAGCCATTTTCTTTCCTGCAACTCTAATTCTCCTGGCCATTGTTTATCGCACAGTGATTCCAGATCAGTTCTAGGCGCTGCTCAAGCTGTCATCCAATCCATGTACATAGTTCTCTGCATTTTCACGGCCTGCGCCTCCATGGTAGCCCTCGGGTGCCGTTCTAATTCAGCGCTTGCTCCTGTGCCTGTGCTTCACAGATCATCATGGTTCTCAGCTTATTCATCCCACATTGACTCCCTCATCCTCCCCAGAATGGCAGGATTGTCATTTTGAAGAAATGGAGGCATCAAGAAGTTGAATAACCAATAGAAACAAGCTGGAGCTGGAACCCTGGTCCCCTGCTTCCAGCAGAGTGCTATGTTCACTGCACCTGATTGTCTCTTGAGGATTCCGTTTCTCCAGTTTTTGCTGTGGCTTTATTTTGTTTAATTTTTTAGTAAAACTTCACCTCATTACGATAGTTTTACAAGACTTAAATTTTTATGTTTGGTATGTTTTTCAAAATCATTTCAATATTTTGATCCCGTTTTTGTTATGATCAGCGCACATCTGCTCTTTATCTAACCTTTTTAATTTTGTCCATGACCATCCTACATTGCAGGCTTCTCAACCAGATGAGTTGACCATTGAGGAACATGAGGTGTTAGAAGTGATTGAAGATGGAGATATGGAAGACTGGGTAAAGGTATATTCCTTTGCTCATATCGCCCCTTCTTGTGACATTTTAGGAGTTTGTTTTGGTTCTTGTTTTGCCCTGTCCAGATTGTGTGTGCAAACCTATTTTGTCACATGTCTTTTACTCAGGCTCGAAATAAAGTTGGCCAAGTGGGTTATGTGCCAGAAAAGTACCTACAGTTTCCCACCTCGAACAGTCTACTGAGCATGCTGCAGTCCTTGGCTGCTTTGGACAGTCGGTCACACACATCCAGCAATTCCACGGAGGCCGAGCTCGTTTCAGGCAGCCTCAACGGAGATGCCAGTGGTAAAGACTGAAACAAGGCACTCTTTATTTGGTCACATTTTGGCCTAAACGGTATTGCCCTGGAGTCAGCCTTCCATAGGTTAAAAAGCATATCTTTATTCCTATTCTATGATATATTTTCCATAATTTGGTCACATTTATCCTGTAGGGTAGAACCCTGAAGTTGATCTTCAGTGAGTAAAAAAAATTACTCTTACTCTGTATGATCCTCTTTTAGTTGCCACGTGAGCATAGGGGTGGTTGCAAAAGGAACCTGGCTGTCCATGTTCTTACTGCATTTTCTCCCTCTTCCTACCTAGTCTGTTTCGTGAAAGCACTTTATGACTATGAGGGCCAAACAGATGATGAGTTATCCTTTCCTGAGGGGGCAATCATCCGAATCCTGAACAAAGAAAACCAGGATGACGATGGCTTCTGGGAAGGGGAATTCAGTGGGCGGATTGGAGTCTTCCCATCGGTGCTAGTGGAAGAACTTTCAGCCTCAGAAAATGGTGACACTCCATGGATGAGAGAGATTCAGGTACATGAGAGGGGAGAAAGCTGAATTAAAAGGTGGTTAAAGAAAATGACTCCCAAGAGGTGGCTGACCCATGTAAACACAGGCTGCAATCTCAGCCCCACCTCCCCACTCCAGTCCTCGGTTGCCACGTTTATGCAAAAAATTGGGTTTGGAAAAGCAGAGACTCATCAACCTGGCTCTTGGGTAATGGCCATATAACACCTCCATTTGCCCACTTTCTTTTCTCTGAATCAGTTAACCAAAATGATAAGTTGTATGTGACATACAAAAAAGTGGTTTGGTAGAGAGAAAGAAACCAGAGAGGGAA
Organism: Lynx rufus; assembly: GCF_022079265.1. NCBI lineage: Eukaryota > Metazoa > Chordata > Mammalia > Carnivora > Felidae > Lynx > Lynx rufus. Next base: position 59,209,621 of record NW_025814897.1, read on the forward strand.
TTTATTGTCTCTGCAGTTAGTTTATATAGTAAAAATACTGCTTTCTATCCACCACTGTCAGAGCCTGCCTGCCAGTCCATTTCAGAGGACTAATGGCAGAGCCCCATTATACTCATATGGCTCTAGGCTCCGCTGATCATAGCAAAACTTGCCTTTACGGGAAACCCTAATTCAGATCTGTCATAGCAGGTCTGGCAGGCCCAGGACCATAAGGAACATGTCTCCCCATCTTGTGTGTGTGGTATTGTGAACACTTAGTCTGACATTTACAAAATTCGGGGAAGTCGAAAACAGCCAATTATTTTCTTAACACAAAAAAATAGAATTTGTCCCCTTTTTTTTCTTCACTAGATTTATTGCATTGACTGATTTAGTGTGTTTTCAGTAGAACTCTAGAGAATGGTTTGACTAAAATCAGTAGTATAATGAGCTCTCTGAGGAGAAAAAGTTAAATGCATCACAAAATTGGGATTTGTGGTGGTTATTCTAAGTTCATGTGCTTCTGATGAGGCTGACCAAAATTGTTGATAGTCATAACTTAGCTGCAGAGAAAAGTAACATGTCTGAATTAGGGAAGCCAACTTGCCTCTCAAGCTTCCTGAGGTGAGCACTTTGTAACCTCTTTCCTTTGTGGCAGATCTCTCCTTCCCCCAAGCCACCAGGCTCCCTGCCTCCACTGCCGCTGTATGACCAGCCTCCCAGCAGCCCTTACCCCAGCCCCGATAAGAGGAGCTCCCAGTACTTCCCACGCTCTCCCTCAGCAAATGGTAAGGGTTTTCCTGGGCATGGATCTAAATACATTTTTATTCAGAAATCCACATGTTTACCTGAAGAGCAAACAGATTTGTTATTAGCATTTTTATTGCCCAACAACACAAATAAAACGAGCTGCTTGATTCCCTCCCTTAGAAAACAGCTTCCATACCGAATCGCCGGGATGCTCACAGGCACCAAGGCATACTCCTGAGACCTCATATGGCAAACTGCGACCCGTAAGTCTCTTATCTTACCTGTTATAGAATGCAGTTCTTCCAAATTGAAAGTTAGCAGTTAATGTTTCCCTGTGGCCTCTGTGTTATGCTGATTCCCTCTCGCAAGGATCATATGAGTTTGGGAAGATAAAAAGAGCTCTTGAAAATGAAGTCTGTAAAAATACATGCAGGGGCACCTGGGCGGCTCAGTCAGTTAAGCATCACGCAGAGCCTACTTGGCATTCTCTCTCCCTCTCTTTCTGCCTCTTCCCCTGCTCGAGTGCTCTCTCTTTCTCTCTCTCAAGATAAATATTTTTTAAAAACTCAACACATCTTGGAAGGTCTAGTCTAGACTGGTAGTTTTTTTTACTGAGCTATGGTGAGATAGCTATGAAAGGTGTATTTAAATTATAGCAAGCATTAAAGTGGTCTAAGTGTGAAACAAGCAGTTTTTTTCCAGCAAACATTTATTGATAAATTATTTTCCAAGCTTATATTTCTCTCTGTGAGGAACACAGAGATGAAATGAGATATACTTCATGTCCTTTTGAGGTTTAAGAGCTTCTATTCTCAAGGAGAATCTCTTACAAATAATCACCTCTACTCATCCCTCACTCTACCCCACCACCTCACTGTGAAACAGCCCTTCCAAGGTCATAACTTTCCCACACTCATCCAGTACATTTATTTTCCTTGACTTGCTTATCAGCATTTGACACCATTCCTTGAACCACTCACTTCCTTTGGCTAATTCAGCAGATGTGTACTGAGTGCCTTGTTAAGGACTTGGTTCTTAGCCATTGCAAAGTTGTAAGTAGACAGTGATGTGACTGGTTTTCCATTTTGAAACATTGCTGTGGCTTCTAAGTGAGAGTGAATGGAAGGTGGCAGAAGGGACATGGGAGCCATTAGGAGACTGGAGCAGTGGTTCAAGCAAGACTGGAGCATTTGTTCAAGCAAGATGGTGACATAGACTGGTGGATAAGAGTGAGAATGAGAAGTGAGCCAGTTTGTTCCACTGCCCTTTCCTGGTTTGCTCTCTACTTTCTGGCCCTTCCTTTTCATTGACCTGTATGGGCTTCTCTGCTTCAGCCCATCTCTGCTGATGCTTCTCAGGGTTCTGTCCATGGGTTGCTTCTCCTGAAGTCATTAAATTCACTCTCATTCTCCCCGTACAATCTCATCTACTCCCATGGTTTTGATAACCATTTATTTACTGACAACCCCTAGTCTCATAACTGCCAATCCAGTCTCTTCCCTGAGCTTCAGCCTTGTGGACATTTCACTGTATATGTACCAAAGCCCCAAAACTCGGCAACGAGTTAATTATCCACCTTGCCAGACACACTCCTTCCATATTGCCTTGCTTGGTGAGTGGAACCCCCATTCTACCACTGCTCTGACCTCACTCTTGATAGCTTTCTAGCCCTGCCTCCCACAAAGTCATCACCAATTCCTGCCACATGTATCTTGGAGACCTCTATCAAATACTCCCACTTCTCTCCTCCCTGCCCCACTCCTCCCATGCCCCCCCCCACCAATTCCTAGGTCAGGCTGACATCAACTCTCATTCACATGACTACAAGAGCCTCCTAAATTGTCTTCTTACCTACACTATTGCCCACTCTTGCCCTCCACTCTTTTCTCCAAACTATTATCCTAGTCATCCTTTCACATATCTGCTCCTGCTGTTTAAAATTCCACCAAAGATTCCTCTTTGCCTACAGAGTAAAGCTCAGATTTCCTTAGCGTGGCTTAATGAGGCTCTTCATGACTTCATCCCAAGCTACATCTCCAGTCTTATCTCTTGCAGCTTTCCTTCCAAGACAGGCCAAAAGGTTTTCAGTTCCCCAAGCATTGCTCTCTCTGGGTTCCGCCTCCAGGCCTTTGCTTTGGATGAGCCTTTTGGAGCTACAGTGACTCTTGTGCCCACGAAGCCTAGGCAAGACCCTGATTTGTGGGTTCCACATTTCATCAGAACAGTTAACTCCTTGGTGTGGGAAATAGAATTACATTGGAAGCACACGCTTTCATGTTAAGATCATTTGTGAGACCCCTGGGGTACCCATGTCTGTGGATAAATGACTGGTTGGGGTCTGGATGCTTCAAGCACTGAATCAGGGAGCTAACAATCCATGTATTTGTTCCTTGCTCAGGTCCGGGCAGCTCCCCCTCCACCTACACAGAACCACCGAAGGCCAGCAGAGAAGATTGAGGATGTGGAAATCACACTGGTGTGATGATGGGTTTGCCCATCCATTACTGCTACAATCAAGGCCAGGCTTGGCGTTTGGCCACTCTTGTTTTTTAGGCACCTTTGCATGATGATGACTCTTGAACGGAGCAAAAACAAGGAGGATTATGTGACCGGGTGGCCTGGTGGACTCCTCCCACGTTTTGAATATTTTGTGCCTTTTTTTGTTGTCATTTTCTATGTCATCTCTCCTACCATAGCACAAATCCTAGCGGGCCCTAGAAGCAGAGGAGGACAGCCCTCATGCCTAACAGTGGTCCATTTTTATATGAGACTCAAGACCAGGACTCACTCAGGGCACGGTCACAGAGAAACTGATCATGTGCACTCGTACAGTATATTACTGTGGCCACAAGGATGTGGCAAAGATCCTCATCTTTCTTCAAGTGGCTTTTGCTCGTCTGATTGAGTTTAATCAGATCATGTTGGCTACGTAAGGAATTAGAAGGAGGGATTTCAGGAGAGGCTGGCTCCTCCCTACAGTTAGTCCCCAGACCGAGAAAAGTGAAACCTTATTGGAAAAAAGTGGACTGCCCTGAGTTTATCGCCAATTTCATTAATGCACATCTCTTCCACAACTAACAGATTTAAAACAGTAACAGTGTCCTTTGTATTAATATTTATGGCATTCATTTAGTATTAGTGGAGCTAATATGGAGGGGCTGAACTAATAGCCAAATCTTGTCCATCACATAGACTTAATAGAAAGGAGGCTGCGGCTGAAGCAGAAATGGAACTTCCAGATCTGAAATGAGCCGATTTAATGTTCTTTTTGTATTTGGGTATTTTTCATCTTAATTTTTGCAGCATATATTCTTCTGACCAGTACCTTTAGAATCTGAGTGTCTAGGTAAATTGGGGACACATACTTGCCTTGTTGAGCTTCTCTGCTGGGGAGGCCCCTCGCGTCATTTTATTCCCAAACCAGTGCATGAGTCCTGACAGCCAGCCTGTGGCTGCTCTAGACCGGTGGCCACCCCCCACGAAAGTGCAGCTTCCCAGGTCCCACTGACCTGACATATTTCCTTAGGAGGAACAACCTGTGGCTCATGGAAACCAGCTTCTCATGGAAAAGGACTAAAGGGTTGCACACCCTGCACAAGTGCAAACTGATAAGGAAAAGACAAGTTCTCCGTGTCGCAAGGAGAGCCAAGAGTAGCTTTCTCCGCAGGCTAGCAAGCTCACGGTGGCAGGTGGCCCAGGGTAGGGCTCTGTCGGCTCTCCACCTCCTGTGGAAGATAGGGAGTGCCGAACCTAGGGACGAAGGGATTTTGCCAGTTGGTTTGTTTTTGTTTTTGTTTAAGAAATCAGATTTGCAGAATTTGATCTAAAAGTTGTATTATGCTTTGAAAACTCCATCCCTCCTAAGAATCTTTAAAACTTGAAATGCTCGCCAAATGTCCCCATGGGATTTTTGACCAAAAGTCAGGTTGTAGCTGAAGAAATCTTCAGTTAGTCATTTGATCACTTCAGTGACAGTACCCAGCGACGAGTCTTCTCCGTAATTTGGGGTTTTTGTTTCGTTTTTTGCATTTCTTAACCTGTTGATCTATTTGAGGTCTTTTTGTGTTTATCAAACTTATTCTTAAGTTTAAAAAAGAAATTAAAAGGGTGGTTTTTTAAGATTTTAAAGTTCTCTGACATGTTAAAAATCTTCAAAGCACTTTACAAAATCTTCCAAGTGCTTAAATCAGGCAGTTCTCGCTACCCAGTCTTGTATTCTCTCTTTAGCTAGCCAAATTGTCCTTGAATCTGGATTTTCCACATTCTCAGAGAGTTATTTGAAATCTTTTGTTATATTTTAAAATATTTTTTGGAAGAGCTGCTAATTTTATTTTAAAAAAACAAAGTTGTAAAAATATGCCTCCTTTTTAAAAAGAACCCTTCCCTCCAGGACATGTAATCAAGCATCACAGTGCACAGGGCCAGGCTTGGAGGGAGTGCCTCTGTGCAGATGTGCTTTCTTTACAGTGGCTGTAAAAAGTTTGTATTTATTATGTATAAAATGTTGAATAATAAAAAAAAATGGAATTAAGTTTTCTAAGTTTCCTTATAAAAAGATTTAGGTAAATAGACCTTCCAAATAGACAATGCTTTTTTATAAAGATATCCCTAGGCCCTCCTTTTTTAAACCATAAAACAGATAGAGAGGGAAGTGAATTCCCAGTTAAAGGCTAAGTCCCTCTGGCTGCCAGCCAGCCACACCGAGGACCAAGGCTCAGTGTGTTTGGGGAGGGGCCCCACAGCTCTCCTCTTCCCAGGGCTGGGCACATGCAATATGTATTCTTCCAGACATTTTCTGTACATAAAACTCATACATGTACACATTACCTTTTTACATATGTGGGGTTATATATTTAGTAGGTTTACCTCATTCTTTTTGAAGGCTATATTCTCCATGGTTTGGATATATCACAATTTTAAGCCTCCTATAGTGATGGACGTTTAGGTTGTATCCATCCATTTGCTGTTAGAAACTTGAAATTACCATATTTGTACATGATTCTTTATAAATTTGTTCCAGTAAAAATATTGGGTAAATTCCCAAATATGGAATTTGAAAGTAAAAAAGCTATATGGACATTTAGTTTTGTTAGGTTTTGCCAAATTGGCCTCCAAAATGATTGTGTCTGTTAACACTCCCACCAGCAGCATAAGAGACAACAGCATCGACTGTGGAGTCAGAAGGTCTCAGTTCAGTCCTGGCTCTCACTTGACAACTGTAGGAACTGAGCCTCAACATCCTCATGGAAACTTGAGGATAACACTGTGGATCCAAGAAGGATACCTCAAGTCTGTAGCACAGGTGGTCACCACCAAACACCAATATTCCTCGCCATCACCTCCCCCACCTTTAGTGATCTACAGCTGAGCTCCTTTCTTCCAGCTTCATAGTCAACAAGGTTGTCAAGGGAAGGTAGGTGCACGTAGGTAGGTATTAAATACCACATTCAATACCCTTTCCATCTTCTGCCTTCCCCTGCTAATGAAAGGTGTTCACATTTGAGATTGCTATTGGCAGCAGGGGCTTAGTCTGTGATAAGGGGGCAGAGTTAAGCTAATTGCCCCACCCCAGCATCACAGCTAAATTTTGGCCTCCGTCATCAGAGGAACTATCTGTAAAGCAATGAAGCCATAGATTCACCGCATATCACCTGGAACCCTTTCCTCTCTGACCTTCGACCCTAGCCCACACCCATAAACCAGACAGATATGCAAGTGGGAGGATGTCAGCTGGCTTTAGCCCTGCTACCACTTGATGGGTGACCTTTCCCTCTGGGCCGCTGCATCCCCAGCTTTGAAAGGAGTGGAATGATTTCTAAGGGCTTATCCAACACTTCTTGCTAGATGAGTTCAGTTTCTAGACACAATGAAAACACCAAACAAAAAGGTCACAGTATTTGAGAACCGAGCACACAGACTTCTCAGGATGGCCAGAAACTAAAAAGAAAATTCAAGCCATTGGACTGTCCACTGAGAGAAAGCAAACCCTCCTCTGGGCTGTAATCACATCCTGGGCTGCACTATTCCCTTGCTGCCCGGGGTCCAGCCACAGCCCTCAGTTATGGAGCCAATTACTGCCTGATTAACTAAACTGAGTAGCTTTACAACAAAATCTAGCTGCTTGGAATCTTTGCGTTTATTTTGCTCATTACAAAGAGGTTTTTATGACAAAACCACAGCCAAGTTCTAGAAATTTTAGTTTAGAAGGGGGAGAATTGTAATTTGTCCTGAAATCCTGCAACCTGACACAACCAGAATTAAGTTTCCTCCTAGACTCTCCCTGTTTGCTCTGTCACTGTTGATCCAAGAACCCTGTGAATGCCAAAGAGCATCCTGTTCCTGGACCATTTTCCCCTGGTCCCGTTGGCCAAAACAACAAATGAAGTACTTCTCTCATGTCTGTTTCTGAGAGCTCTCTAGTCTGGGAATATTTTCCCGGAGTGTAATCCTGAAAAAACAGATGGACCCACAAATAGGGTTCACACCCTTTCCACACTGTGTGCTAAACACCTAAGCAGCCTTCTTGTTCTCGTCACGCCCTTGGTCCTGTGAGGGGCATAGGGAGATCCTGGTCAGAATGCCCATATTCAGGTCCCTGGCCACCTCGATTAGCTGTGGCCTTAGGCTCATCTCTTCACCTCTCTAGTCCTTGCTTTCCTCATCTGTAAAGTAGGAATGAGAAGGCAATACAAACTGCTTCTTAAGATCCAGGAGGATCAACAAAAATACTGAGCAGATAAAATGAAAATATTTTTGACAAATGTGTGTCCAGAGAAAGGGAACAAGCCTGTACCCAGACATGGTATGCCAACTCTCACAGGTGGGTCCATACCTGGTGCCACCAAGATTCTTCCAGAAAACTTTCTAAGGGCCAAGACCACCTCTGTTCAATTCCTATTTGTCCAGTCAGCAAACTGACCACCCCAGGTCTTGTTCTGTCTACTGGAGACATAAGTGACTCTGATCTCATCTCTGTCACCAAGGGGGCTCACATCTGGTAGGGGAGAGTCAGGAACAGCAGACTCCAGCTGAGGTGTGTCTTCCAGGGAGATGACCGAGAGGCAGCAGGAGCTGCTGTCTAGTCTCAGGCTCACCGAGGCCTGAGATTGGACAGGGCAGGCTTACAGAACCCCCCCCCCCCCCGCCCGGGGATGAGCTGTGACATCTTTTGTGAGGCCCAGAGCTGTGGGGCAGGAAGTCTCACAGATGGGGAAAATCCTTCCCCTGGAAGACACCGCGATTTGCTCAAGGTCTTTCAGAAAGACCACTCGGAGCAGAACCTAGAACTGGGTATCTGAAGACCAGGCCAGCTCCTCTCTGCAGAACCTGAGGGTAATTTTCAGAAAAGAGGAATCAGCTGAGTCCTTACCCCAGCTCTGCTATGACCCTGCACAAGACCCTGGCTCCTCTCTGGGCCTCAATCCATGTGCACAGCAAGAGAAAGGGTATTCCAGTTTAGAGACCCCAACTCAGGCATGCAGCCCAAGTACTGAAAACCTGCAAGGTATGCAGACTGGAGAGCTGGAGGATACTAAAGGCCTAGAGAGGTTTTTAGCCCCTGGATTCTATCCCCACCAGAGACTTCAAAGACTAGATGGAGGTACAACCTTCCCAACCACTCTCCTCTGAGCTCTTCCCCTGCTCGGTCTTTGCCAGCTACGCCCACCTCCTTGGCCTGTGGCTGGCCTTCCAGACTGGCTCCTCCAGAAGCATTCCAAGTAAGCTGTGGTACACATGTGCTCCCTGAGGTGAGCACTCCAAGGGTGCTATCAGAGTGGCCCCACAAAGAAGGAAAGGTTTACGGGGAGCAGAGGGGTTGCTGGCCCTAGAGTGGAGTTAAGTCATCTCTGAGCACCTTTTCTGGATTATCTAAGTAGCCTTCACTGCAGTCCTGTGAGGTACCAGCCCCCAAATGGTGTAGCCAGTAACGGCCTCCCAGGATTCAAGTTCACTTCACTTTTGGGGGCTGCATGTCCCTCACTTCAAGGGACACTGACCCTCCAGACTCAGGCGTAGGTGGCCAGGGCCCAGATGGAAAACAGAAGAGAGGATGCAGGGAGGGATTTAGGATACACAAAGCTAGAATCCCCCACCAATGGTGGGGACAGAGCACATACCCCTCGGGCACTGGGGAGCAGGGGGAAGATGCCCTGATCTTGCATAAATGGAAGCCCAGACTCTCAAAATGTTACTTTCATGTCACAATCCAGCTGTGCCAGCTGTATGACCTCACATAATACCTGTCAATTTTATCACGTATGAGAGATACCCCACCAGGAGGTTGGGAGGAATAAACTACTGCATGAAAAGTGCAGAGCACTGTGCCTGACACATGAGCACGTAAGTAATGGTGGTTACTGGAGGCACTGGTCTTTCCAGCCATGAATCCCAGGAGACTGGAGAATGGCCTGGCAGACAGTAAGCAGCTGGTGACTCCTGGTGGCCACTAGAAGCCAGGACAAGAGGGCTGGGACAGGATGGGAAGAGTGTCAGGCCTTCAGGAGTCAGGCTGGAATAATACTACACTCCCAGCGTCAACTGTTAAATTTACTGAGTCCTTGAGTAAGAGAGTTTAGCCATTTAATAGACACTTCTCAGACCCTCTCTGTGCCAGGCCTAATCTCAAGGAATACTCTGTTCCCATGCTGGCATCTTCCAAGAGCTCCCGAGGGAAGGAGACACCAATGAACACAAGAATGGAGGAGTCCCCTGGCCAGCCTGGTAAATGAGCAAAGGCTCTCAGTGAGAAGATCCGAAAGACAAATTGGAACTGGGGTGGGAGGGAAGAACATTCTGGGCAGAGGGAAAGTCCATGTGCAAAACAGAGTAGCAAGGAAATGAAGATGCAGCTGAGGTCGACGGGCTGGCTCCTAAGGTCTTTGAATTTAATGTCAAGCTTCTCTGCAGGCAGCCTGGGAACTTTAGAGGGTTGTACCTGTGAGCATGCCATCTTAGAAAGTCACTCCGGCCTTGGCAAAGAGGGTTCTGGGAGGAGAGATGAGACTAGGAGAAGGTGGCCTGCATTGCAGCCAGGTTAGAGGCTCCAGGCCTTGGTGCCAGAGGATGTGGGATGTGAGGGGAAGAGACACTTATGTCAGGGGGAGAGATGTCCAGGAGGCAGGTGGGTATGTCACCCAGAGCTCAGGGGACAGCTGGGCCAAGAGCAGTGAGTGAGCTGAGAGTCAGCAGAGTGTAGACTGGGTATTCAATCAACACTCAGCCTTTGGCACGTGCCAGGAGCTTCACAGATACCAACACATTGAGTCTTTCTAACAACCTCTGAGGTGCGTACCATTTCACAGAGGAGGAAACTAAGGCACAAAGTTATTAAGGAACCTGCTCAAAACCACTCTACTAAATAGTGGGCTGAGATTCAAACCCAGACAGCCTGGCTGTGGAGTTCAGGTTCTCAGCAATCTGCTGTTCATCCTGGGAATGGTTTCCAAATTCTGGAAATGGCAAAGGCCCCCCAAGGGAGACTTTCTACAGTGATAAAGGAGAAAACCGATAATTCTGGATTGAAGCCTTTGAATCTCAGATGGGCAGAATCCCAAAAGTAAGGCTCCATCACTCAGGGACGAAGGTCTCTTCCTGTGACTGCCTTGTGACTGGCAATGGCTGTCCTGCTGATGACTCCTCCATACCTGAAGTTGACAAAGGAACTGGGGTGTGCAGGCTCTGCCCTGTCGGGTCTGCTGAGTACCACAGAGGCTTGTCATGCCAACAAGCCCCAACCCAGGCCCAGCCCATGGGGGCCCTCCCCAAGACACAGACATACTCAGGCTATTTCCCTTTCACTCAAGGTTCTGCCTCTGGAGCAAGAACACGCCTCCATCTAAAGGCAGGCCTGGTGTACTAAGTACCTGACCTCACTCTCTAGTTTATTAGAACCCTTTCCACCAGAGCCCCTCTGGGCTGCTTCCCCTGCTCCCTTCCTCAAACTCCCATGGCCCCTCCACAGCTCAGTCTACCCTCCTGAAGCAGGAGGACCCAAGGTATTGGCTTGGCCTCTGGACCAGCCTGGACCAAGGGTGAAATTTCCATGGCTCCAAGAGCCACTGCCCTTTGTCGCCTCTGAGCCTTTCTTCATGCCTTCTCCTCAGACATGAACAGCACTGAGGCCAGACTGGCTCTGCCCCAGCTCTGTGCAGGAGGAGGAAAGGGAGCCAAGCACAGGTGTCCTGGAGCCACCAGCCCAAAGATCTCTCTGCTACCTGAATGCTGCAAAAAGGCAAGCAGACACCAGTTTAGATGCAATTTTTTTTCACTTTTGTCAGCGAAAGAAGCAGAGATTTCAAACAAACAAACAAAACTAACCCGCCTCTCCCCCCCACCCCCACCCCCCCACACACACTTTGTTCTTCAACAGACAGGCCAGGTCCTGCCAGGCCTTATTCACCACTAAATGCCCTAAGGCCACCGCCACCTCCACCCTATCCCCACCCCCACTGGTTCTGGAGCCCTGCGAGCAGTGGGAAGCTGTCCTCTGGCTTCGGGCTTTCGACTAGACCTCCAGCCCAGGCAGGAGTCATGGCACTAGTGCCAGAGCACAACCTTCCTGGCCTGGTCCACGCTCACCACGTGGCTCCCAGAGTAGCACCAGGCCACAGCATTGACAGCAGTGCTGAGGAGAGGGGAGGGGAGGAGAGGGAAGGCGGGCTTCAGGGAGGCATCAGGAGCCAGGCCTGCAGGCTGGGCTCCGCTCCTCGTTATGGGATGCCGGCAGCTTGAGGCTCCCTCTGAGCCTACTGCCTCACCTATAAAGTGGGCTCACGGGGCTGTGGTGAAGATGGACCCACGTGCACATGAGAAAGCACCTTGTGAACAAGAAGGGCTCTGGGGGGTGGAAGGTGTGAGACAAGGACTAGGGCCTCCAGGGTCCCAAACACGTCAGAACCTGTTACTGGCTTAGCAGCAGTGGGGCCAGGATGGCACTGGCCCTGGGCAGGTGGTAGCTATGCTCACCAGTGGGATCCCCGGAGACTGCCCTCCAGCTTCCCAGTGTCCACATCCCAGACGTAAAGGGTTCCATCCCAGGAACCTGCCAGTGCGTAGCTTCTATCTGGACTGCAGTGGCCACAGCAGAACAAGCAAGAGATGATCAGAGGTGATGATGCAGACACCGACAGACGTGATCAGATGGGGCACACTCTGGCACAGGCATGTGCTCTCACAGACATACCTGAACACGGCTTTGGTCCAGTCAGAACCGCACTTGAAGCCATCAGCCCTGAAGACAGACAAGATAGGGGTCAGAACGAATGTGGCTGCCAATCCCTGCCCTTGGCCAGGAGCTTCAAGAGCTTCCTCTGTCCATCAAGGGCTTGGGCACCTCAGCGGGCCCTGGTCCAGAAGGGCCTCCAGGATGGGTCCCCCGCTGACAGGTCCAGAAGGACCCTTAACAAGGGCTGAGAGACCCAGCTGCCCCAGCCAAAGCCACAGTGTCAGTGGGCACGAGGCAGGTACCTGAACACTTGGCGGATATTGCTGACACGAAGGTCAATGACCTTGAGTGTGTTATCTCGGGAACAGCTAAGCAGATGCAACTGGTCATGGCTGAGGTTCAGAGAGGTGACCCGACCCTGCACAGGGATGACCTGGGTGCAGCAGGGGCCCCTAAGGAGCAAAGACAAAAGCATGGATAAGAAGCAGCCCACCCGGGCCACTCCTTGCAGGTTAACAGAGTCCAGAAGTGCCCCGTTGTCATATCACTGGGGCCAGGGCTGACACTGACTAATCTCCCTTCTCCCACTGCAGCCAGCCTCTCCAACAAAATCTTAGGCAGCCTTTGACTCAAAGCTGGAGGCCTCGAAACCCCTGGGTCACTAAAATAAGTGCTGGAGGGAAAACCATGAGAGTTGCCTTTAATTGTGTGAAAGAGAGCAAGGGGGTTCACGCGGCAATCACCATACACCAGGAAGGAGGAGCTTCAGGCATGCCTGGCACTGGCTCCAGCACTGGCTTTTATAAACCATCCAAGCCCAGTGTTGAGCTCTCAGATTTAAAAAACAACGAAAACTTTTGTTCCCTTTGATTAAAAAGCGGTAACTAAGTGGAAAGGGGGCTTGGTTGGCAAGGCCCAGGCAGAGTCCAGCAGTCGGACCAAGAGCCACTAAAACGGTGGCACAGGTCCCCAGGGGCAGTGGAGCTTCCAAGGGGCCAAACCCAGCACAGACAAGCCACCACAGCCTCCATGGCTCCATGTCCAAAGAGAGGAAAGAGAACACAAGATGCCTGTCCCATGCCTCGACCACCCACAGCCCATGCCCATCACCTGCTGTCCCAGAACCGGATCTTCTGGTCATTGTGGCCACTAATGATTACATGGTCCCCACACACCACATCATTACAGTACGAAAGGACATTGATGGTCCTGGAGCCTGGGGACCAAGGATTAGAGCCCTACCTCAGAAAAGGGTTGTTGGAAGCCCAGAAGCCCCAGAGAGGTAGTATCCTCCCCAAATTAGAACCCAGATCCTCTGCTTCCCAGCCCAAAGCCTGAAGTCACCAAGAAACCAGGCAGAAATAAAAGCACTGATGGGGGATAGAGAAGGACAGGCCTTGGGAGGTTTCACCCCAAATGCCCGTGAATCTTGGAGCCACTCCCAGAGAACAGGCTGAAGTATTCTTGACCCGGCCTGGGGGTGCCAGCAGGTAGGGAGGGAGAGGAAAGGGCTGGACCTCACAGTAGGCGCGGCCGAGGTCCCACTCCTTCACTGTCCGGTCTCGGCTCCCAGTCACCGCCTGGTGCCTTGTTAGCTTGAATTTGGCAGCCGTCACCTTGTCTGTGTGTCCAGACAGTGTCTCCTGCCCCCATATCCCAGGTATGGATCAAGGGGATGGCCAAGACTCCATAACACCTCCCCCGGGGTCCAAGGTATGACCCCTGAGCCCCAGGTTGCTTCCTCAGTCACGCCTTACCTTGGACTGTGCCTCCCCCACCTTCCAGAGCTGGGCAGCCTGATTGTAAGTAGCTGCCAGTATCTGGGAGCCCTGGAGAGATGGAAGGGGAAGGGAAAGGCCCTGAACTTGGGCCCTGACAGAAGCAAAATCCCTCAAGCCAGATAGCCTCAGAGCTTCCCACAGCCCAGGTCACCCAGGCAGGCAGGGTAGCTTCCAGGCCCAGGGAAGATTTGTGTAGCAGCCAGGACTGGTTCTGGGACATCCATGATGTTCCCTTATGTCCCAGAGCCCCCACCTGCTCAGTGTGGAGATGGGCAGGGGGCACACACAACAGGCATTCCATGCCACTGAGGCAAAGGTCCCTCACCGAAGGGTCAAAGTCCACGCTGGTGATGCTGCCACCAGCTCCTTCAAGGGTCTGGTTGGCCTCCAGACGACCTGGGGGGACCGGGGAAAGGACAGGTGAAGTGGGGTCACTAACCTCATGAAAAGAAGGAGCTGGGACGATCAGTCTCTCCCAAGTTAGAAAACAAAACTCTGGGGACCTGGGCTGGAGACTGCACCTCCCCCAAATTACCAGCAGGGGGCTCCAGGGAACAGCAGGGCTACAGAGGACCACAGACAAGGGACTGTCCCTAGGTCACACAGCAAGCCAGGGCCAAGACTTTCTCTAGGAAGTCTCCAGGAGCTAACTGTGACTCCTCAACACACCCGCCTCTACAAGCACAGGATAAACAGCCAACACTCATCTCCTGAGTTCTAAGAGCTCAAGTGATACCAGAAGAGGCCACTGGTGGACCCCAGGGACCGGCTCCTCAAGGGCCCCTACAGGACCTAAGGATAAGGGACCCCCACCTCCCCAAATACGGACCATCTGAGCTCAGCCCTCCCCATCCTGCAGGCCTGGACCCCAAGAGCTGGGAGGCTTGGCCCAGAACTCTTGCCAAGGGGCCATTTGGCCACTGCTCTTAAGAATGTTACATGTGTTGGGGCACCTGGGTGGCGCAGTCGGTTAAGCGTCCGACTTCAGCCAGGTCACGATCTCACGGTCCGTGAGTTTGAGCCCCGCATCAGGCTCTGGGCTGATGGCTCAGAGCCTGGAGCCTGTTTCCGATTCTGTGTCTCCCTCTCTCTCTGCCCCTTCCCCGTTCATGCTCTGTCTCTCTCTGTCCCAAAAATAAATAAACGTTGAAAAAAAAATTTTTTTTTAAATAAAAATAAAAAAGAATGTTACATGTGAGGAAACACAAACAGATCGAAGACCTTTGCCCACCAAGGAGCAAGTTGAGGGTGGGGTCTGGAGAGAAAGCACTAGGTTGGCCCACCGGGGAGGAACCCTCACCTCCCACAACGTTCCAGAGATGGATGAAGCGGTCAGCCCCTCCAGTGGCCAGGAGGCTGCTATTGGGGCCAAAACAAACAGCATTGACCTCGGAGAGGTGGGCATTCTATGGGAAAAAGAGACAGTGGTGGCCCTGGTCCTCACCATACGTACCTCTTGGCACAGGCTCACAGGGTCCCTCTCACACACACACATGCACACATCGGGTCTCATCAGCCCTGCAGCAGCCTCCCGCTACACATCCTCATACTTCCCTGCCTGGCCTCCTGCTCTCCCTCTCCAGTCCATGCCCCATTATAAAATGCTGAGAGACTTCTACTACAGGCTGGGGGAAGAAAGCTTGTGCTCCTGGTGAGGTGCCCAGCCTTGCTTCCCTGGCCTCCCTGGATGACCCCTGGAACCTACACTCTCCATGTCAGCACCCCGTGCATGTGGCCCAGCTCCTCCCTTACCAGCACATCCTGAACCTGGGTAGGAGGCTGGACGGCCACGCACACAGGGATGCTCTGGTATCGCTGTTCAGGAGCTCCTCCAACAGAGTGGCCTCTCCTCTTCTTGAAACTGGGTGGGGGGCAGGTGTCAGGAAGGCATTTGGCAAGGCCTTCTGACACGGGAGCCTCATACTCCTGAGGCAACAGCAATAGGAAGCAAACACGAATGGTGGCAAAACATGGCCCAGAGGTGCAGCGAGCTTGTTCCCAACGCAGTCTCTGACCCCAGGGGTCAGTGTGGAGATGAGAAGGGCAGAGAGTAGAGTTGATGGATGCAGAGGAACCTCAGGGCTGGGGTTTCAGTCTTAGCCTTGCTACCACTTGGCTCTGGAACTCAGAACAAGTCCTGACACATCTGAGCCTTTTCCTGAGTGATAGTTCCCATCCAGGCTCAGACTGCAGACCTTGGTCCATGGACCATGGATGAGGGACAAAGCGTGGAGGACAGCCAGGCAGGGCCTGGAATGAGCTCAGGGAGAGGCAGCAGAGACTCACACAGACAGCTGGACAACACATGGACAGACAGATTGAGGCACATACACAGACCAAGCCTGGACACCAGAAGCCTGACACAGGCCTCTAAGGGGCCCAACCCCTTCACACACACACACACACACTTACTCCAGAAGCCCCTTCACCACATCCACACAGCGGGAGAGCGTCAAGGAGGTGGCGGAGGCAGACCTGGGGTAGAATCGAAAGAGATATGCTAAGGGACTGGCCAGTGAGTGTGCAGACAGCAACCATTCATCCCTGCACTCTGCTGGGGACCCTGAGGCTCACAGCCACTTGAGCCTGGGACAAGACTTGGCTCCTCCGAGACCAGGAGAATACGATGACCCGGAGCAGTCCCAGGAAGGTGGAGGCAGGGAGGGATGTGGCAATGAAGTCTCCCAAAGTTTCCACCATGATGGTAAGAACTGCCTCACCACCCAAATGCCCCCCCACAAAAAGCTCTGGGCAGGCTGAGCTGGGGCCTACGGGGGAAAGGGTGAAGGTACCCTGAGGCTGGGATACCACAAGGCTGGAGTTACCAGGGGTGGTAAAACCTAAGCTTGCTGAGTGACCTCAAAAATGCCCACAAGAGGGGCGCCTGGGTGGCTCACTCCGTTGAGCATCTGACTTCGCCTCAGGTCATGATCTCACAGTTTGTGAGTTCGAGCCCCACAGGGACTCACTGCTGTCAACACAGAGCCTGCTTTTGATCCTCTGGTTCCTTCTCTCTCTTTGCCCCTCCCCTGCTCGTACCCTCTCTCTCTCTAAAATTAAAAACAAATAAACATTAAAAATAATGCCCAGAAGAGGGTGTGTCCTGGGATGACTTGGCCCACAAAGGCTGCCAAGAACTTTCAGGACCAGCATTTCAAGCTCCTCCCCAAAGTTCTTTCACTGCCCCCAGGCATGGACAACAGTGATCTGCAAGGAAGGGCTGAAAGAGAAGCCTTCAGGCTGGGGAATGGAGCAAGGATGGGGGGAAGGCAGTTTCAATGACAGATAAATGGAGAGACAAATGGGAGAGACTGAGGGGAGGGGCCCTCACAGACTGAAGCCCCAATCTGTGGGCTTCAGCAGTCCACGTGAGCTCACACCTATACATGCTCACATGTTCACACGTACTCCGATATGCTCCCCCAGGTGTGTACACACGTGCTCTCACGTCCATGTGAGTACGTGTGCTTGTACACCTATGCCTACACACACGCCTGTGACAGCTGAGTCCTGGGCCTTCCCCACAGGCTCCCTCCTGGTGACACCCCACCCCCAGAGCTCTAGTCCTGAGAAGGAGAGAAAGAGGCGCTGGAGTCCCTAAGGCCGCAATGATCCCAAGAGACTCCAAGCACTGGAGGTCAGACCTGTCCTGGGAGGTGTGACCTGTACTGCGGCGTCTCCCCAAGCCCCTCTCAGCCCAAGAGCTGGCCCCAAGGCCCTAGAGGAGACTCCAGAGTGGGGCCCGGCTCAGAGCTCTGAGACAGTCCTCACCTGAAGGGCCTCTTCCACTTCTCACCAGCCTCAGTCTCCAGGGATAGGGGCTCAGCAGTCAGGGTCACAGTCTCAGCCATCTCTCTGATCCCATCACCTACAGTGTTTGGACTCCTGGGAGAGGGGGTGAAACTCAGTAAGGCCAAGGGACCAGCTCCTCCCTCACCCGCCCCCCGCCCCGCCCCGGCGCCCCACTGTGAAGAGCAGTCTGTGCGGGCACACGTGTGGCGGGCAGGCCTTTGGGCTCCTCTGACCACACGAGTCTGCACGTGTCCTGTGCGCTCAGTCTAGGTGGGAGCCTCTTGCGGACACGTGGGGGACAGGGTAGAATTGCAGGCAGAAGTCAGAGAAAGCGCTTTAGAGCACGCGGGGAAGAACGGGCTGCAAACCCTCGGCGGGCAGGACCTGGCGCACCCCGACTCTTACTCGCTGATGCTCACTGTCCGCTTGGCAGCCTTCTTTAGCTCCAGGGACATCCGCGCCTGCTTGGCCCTGGGGGGAGAAAAGCGTCCCGAGAGCCGGATCCCGCCCTGACGCGCCACGAGGCGGGGCAGTGAAGCTCGGACCGTGCCCGCCCCCAAAGGAGCACGGCGCTCGAGTCTCCGAGGGGCGGGGCCCGGCGCGCTCACCTCTCGTGGCGCTCATTGCGCAGGTTGCGCTCGGCGGCAGCGCGCGCCTTGCGCTGCACGAGCCACTCCAGCAGGTCACGTGCCTCCTCCTCGTGCCTACGCAGGGCCGCCTCCTGGAGCCCGGCTTGCGCGCGGAGCGCCTCGTACGCCGCCCGCTGCGCAACGTTCAGCGCCCGCTGCGCGTCCAGGTGCCGGGTCTGCTGCGCCCGCGCCTCCTGCAGCTGCGCCACGCGGGCCTCCAGAGCCGCCAGCCTGGAGGAGGGGGTAAGGGAGAGACTCTCCGTCGTCGCCCAGTGGGAGCGGGTCTCAGAGGCGGACGGACTTGCCCATGTCACGCGGTCAGGCAGGGAGCAAAGCCAAGTCTCCAATCACGTCTTCCACTCAGGCCTGCCGTTCGGGGCCGCAGAGCCCAATACGTGGGGAAAGCCCTCGGGCCGTGCTGGAGACACGCAGGGTCACCCCGTCCCCGGGCAGAGATGGCCCCGAGCCACCCAGAGATGGGCGCGGTCCCCCTCGCCCTGGCGGCGCCTCACCTGCTCTGCCGCTCCTCCAGCGTCGACTCCAGGGCGCCCAGGGCTGCGCTCTTCACCACCACCTGGTAGGCCATCTGGGGGTGGTCGGGGCCCGCAGTTGGGTGGGCGTGGGCGCCTCTGCAGGGCTCCCAACGTGCCCCCAGCCCCTCCCCCAGTGGAGGCTGGTGGGACAGACTCTGCTACTCCACCCACCCGCCCCCTAACTGAAAAGAAAGCAGAGGCTCAGATACGTTTAGGATCCTGCACAGGAACGCCCTACTGCTTTTGTGGAACAATGGAAGGGCCTTTAGGCTCTGGAGTTTCACCTGAGTTTCAGTCCTGGCAGTGCCACTTATTTTCTGTGTGACCCCGGGGTAATCATTTAACCTCTCTGAACCTATTCTGTTTCCTCACCTGTAAAATGGGAATGATAGTGCTTACCTCACAGGGTAATATTAGGAGTAATATTTCAGGTAATAGTAAACGTTTATATGGCATGTCTGTCATGCCTTGTTCTGAGTACTATATATGTATTAACTCTCTTAATCACCATAACCACACCAGGTCCTGCCACTTTCCCCATATTACAGAAGAGGACATTGGCGCAGAGAGGTTTAGGATCTTGACAAAATTACACAGCTAAGCGGCAGAGCTGATGGGTGAACCCAGGCCACCTAACATTATGCTTCAAGTACAGGACAGATCTACAGGAAAGGTTCCAGGGATGTGGGCTCTGTTTCCCACGTCTCTAACCCCTGACCTACCCAACATAAATCCCTGAGAGCAACAAGGAGCACTAAGCAGAGGCACAAAGGCAAGAACAAGAATAGACTCTGGGAGCACGGAGCCCAGACTGAATGCTGGAGCTGCCCCCAGCCCAAGAGTGGGGGTGAGGGTTACCTCATCCATACCCCTGCCTCATTCAAAACAGTCCTTCAAGCAAGAGCTGGAAAGCCACAGACAAAGCTCAAGTCCCACTTTTTTTTTAATATTTATTTTTTTAATATTTATTTATTTTTGAGAGAGAGAGAGAGAGACAGAAGCAGAGAGAGAGGGAGACACAGAATCTGAAGCAGGCTCCAGGCTCTGAGCTGTCAACACAGAGCCCAACGCGGGGCTCAAACCCACAAATTGCGAGATCATGACCTGAGCCAAAGTTGGATGCTTAACCGACTGAGCCACCCAGGTGCCCCTTAAATATTTATTTGAGAGAGAGAGAGAGAGAGAGAGAGAGAGAATATGAGTGGGGGAGGGGCAGAGAGGGGGGCGGACAGAGGATCCAAAGTAGGCTCTGTGCTGACAGCAGTGAGCCTGATGTGGGGCTCAAACTCACAAATCATGAGATCATGACCTGAGCAGAAGTCAGATGCTCAACCAACTGAGCCACCCAGGCGCCCAGCTCAAGTTCCACTTTTTAGAGCTGAGGGGTCAGTGGGAAAGACGGACCTCAGGCAAAGCAGTTCCTACTAGGTGACATGAGGAACATAGGAAATAACTGAGGCTGGGGCCCTGGTTGCTAACCTGTTCCTGTGTTCTTTCTCACATGGGCCTGGTGAGGGATGAATTGAAGAACAAGGTTAGTGTCACTCACCTGCACTGACACATCTCCCTAAATGAGTGGTCCTGCATGTGCCTACTTTCCTAGCTGGCCCAATTTCTAATGTTTGTAATTCCTTTCAGCACTGAGCAGTCTGACCTCCACTTCTGCTTCCTCACCTGTCATTTTACTTTCATTAATGCTTTGTTATTCAATATTTTGGGGATGCTTTTCAAAATCCAGATAATACAGGTGGAAAACAGATTAGTGGTTGCCAGGCTAGGGATGGTTGGGGGAGAGGGTTGAGTTGTGACCGAAAAGGATAGCAAGACGGAGATCTTTGTGGTCATTAAATTATGCTGTATCTTGCACAAATCCACATAGGGAACAACATGACAAAGAAATGTATGTACATTTCATACCAATATCAGTTTCCTCATTGTGTGTACTATAGTTACACAAGATGTAGCCAGTCTTTGCTACTTCCCATGAATCTATAATTACTTCCCCAAAAAAGTTAAAATAATGATAAATGCTTGTTGTGATATGTGAAACAGTACTAAGAATTACAGAAAAAGCTGCTCCCCATCCCCTGGCATATCCAGTGGGAACACACACTGGTGTGAGTCTGAGGAAGTGCCAGGGAGAGAGTGCTAAGGGCAAGACATTTGTGAAAGTGTCCCAGACAAAGGGGACCATAAGGTCAGAGATTGGAGAGTGGCAGGAAATGCAACAGGCGGCTAGAGAACTCCACTGGGAAGGCAGGCTAAAGCGTTCTAGAGGATATATACCAAACTGACAATGGGAGAGATAGTGAAGGGGGTTTCACTTCTTTACTCTATGGGCTTCTGTTTTCTTGAAATGTTTACAACGAGCATGTTTGTGTGTATTGTCTTTTTTTAAGGGAGATCTTTTTATTATTAAATATATCACTCTGTGTGCTGTGCAGAGAATGGATGGGCGTGCCAAGGGAGAGATCATCCAGGAAAGGATGAGGGTACTTGGGCCAAGCCAACAGAGACTTGGTGGATTTGAAGGTAGGATCAGTGAGCTGGTGACTAGCTGAGGATGGAGGGCTGGGAGAGACCAGAGGTCCCCCCTGAGCTTTCAGCCCAGTGACTGCCAGTTGGGGAGTGGGGGCTACCTCATCCATCATTTAGTTCACAAATATTCATTAGCATGGACTGTGGAGACAGACCCCAGGGATCAGTGGAAGCAAACCACAGGCATCCCAGGCCTTGGGGATCTCACAGCCCAGAAAGTGCCACAAATGTCAAGTTGCAACTACAACAGGGGCTCTGAGGGAGAGGCTCTCACTGGGTTCCTAGCTCCATTCCCACACTAGTTGGGCAAGTAATGTGGCATGCTGTAACTGGGCATGTGTTTATGGCCTATCAGTTTCCTCCAATGGACTGGAAGCTCCATGGGGCCGGGTCTTGTTCTTATCCTGTGCCTGTGACAATATAACTATTGTCAATAAATCTTTGTTGAAAGAATGGATGGGGATCAGAGAAGGTGGATTCATGTGGAAGGATGTTCAAATCCTGACTCCACTTCCCTAAGCCTCAGTTTCCTGCTCTAAAGTTGTAAAGGAATAGCTGAAATAATGTTTTAGCCCAATGCCTGCAGGAGTCACCTCTCAATGTGCTGCTGGCCATATATTATGGGGGATATGGCGAGTCTAATTTTAGATGTGATGTCCAAAGACCAGCTGAACAAAGACTGTGGAGCTCATGAGAGAAGGCCAGGCTAGAGACAAGTCTGGGAATAAGCAAACAGAGAAAGTCTTTGAGGCCACAGGAGTCGGTGAACCCACCCCACCTCCAAGGAACACCACATCTGTAGGGAGGAGGGAAGGAGACAAAGAAGGAAGCTTAGAAGTAACTGCTACAGAAATGAGAGGAAACCTGGATGGTGTGGTGAAACAGAAGACAAGACACACCATAGGGTGGGGGCAGCAGTGTCAGGTGGAGGTAGCACACCCTGCCATGTGGAGGTGGACCACCTTACTCATTTGGTCTGCAAACTCGTGCTGTGCATCAGCAGGTGCTAGACCCTGGGTTGGTGAGGCAAGCTGTGAACAGAGCAGGCAGGACGGTCTGGAAGGGGGAACAGAGGTCGTCTGGCCTTGCACACCTCATACTCCTCTCTGAGCTCTACCTCACATCCTCTGGCTGCTGTTGAAGACTCGAACTGGGCTGCCAGAACCAAACTAGAGAGCACTCTGGCACCAGAGTTGGGGAATGTCCCTCGTTTGCTGGACCCCTTGGACCACCCAAAGTCCTGGATTGTGGCTCCACCCCATTCTCTCTCAGACCCCTTCCCAGCCTACCTCACCACAGACCAGCCGGAGCCCCTCCTCCTCCTCTTGCCACTTCATCCTCAGAGTGGTTGGTGAAGGGACTTGGTCTGAATCGGGCTCCGATTCCTCCTCCCTGTCAACCAGTAAGAGTGGCATTCATTGTCCCTCCATTCACCCACAGAATGCACACAAAAAGCCTGAAACCAAAGCCGTGTACTTTCACCTGCAGAGGGTGGAAGCCAGAAAGCCAGCAGAAGAAAGAGCAAGTCTCCAAAAACTGGAACTACCCATGACTCCTCTGCTCTGGGATTTCCCCAGGCCTTGGGTTACCTAGCCAGGACCCTCCTCAAGAAGCACCTCCCATGGGGCACCTGGGTGGCTCCGTCAGGTAAGCATACAACTTCAGCTCAGCTCATGATCTTGTGATTCGTGAGTTCGAGCCCTGCATCAGGCTCTGTGCTGACAGCTCGAAGCCTGGAGCCTGCTTCGGATTCTGTGTCTCCCTCTTTCTCTGCCCCTCCCCTGTTCACACTCTGTCTCTCTCCCTCAAGAGTAAATATTTTTTTAAAAAAAGTTTTTTTAAAGCACCTCCAAACTCTGAGGCCCAGCCCATTCCTGGTTCTCATCTTCATTCCCCCTTTAGAATATGTAGCAAGACCCTACTCTCCCTTTGGAATATGTAGCAAAGACCCTTTCTGTCTGCATCAGGTAAGGGTAAGAAGACAAAAAGAGAAGAGGAGAAAAGGCAGGAGTGTGGGCGTGGAAAGGGAAGAGATGAGACAAATGCGGAGCTGGATTGAGCAGGGTGGTGGAGAAAGGCCATTCTAAGCAGCTGACTTGGAAGAAGCCTCAAGAGTCCACTTCCTCCCTCCCCTGGGTAGC
This sequence comes from Lynx rufus, assembly GCF_022079265.1. Classification (NCBI taxonomy): domain Eukaryota; kingdom Metazoa; phylum Chordata; class Mammalia; order Carnivora; family Felidae; genus Lynx; species Lynx rufus. The sequence continues at coordinate 59,232,928 of NW_025814897.1, forward strand.
AGTTAAGGACCAATGAGGTGTCAGAGAGAGAATGAACCCAGGACAGGCAGTGGGGGCAGGACCCAGGCACAGGCAGCTCATCATAACCAGGTATACACATACACTCACCAGGGGCCCTGGTGGGTAGCAGGAGTGGCATCGTTTGGCTCTGGCTGCAGCTTCTCTGAGATCCGGGTCAACAATTCAGCCTTCTCTAGGAGACGGTTATCTAGGGGTGCAAGAGGGTGAACCTGGGACAGAGACAGACACTTGCAACAGACTCCAGGCATACCTGGAGTTCTGCATACCCAGAGATGCAGAACGAGGGAGCTGCTGACAGTCTGGGCGCTGCCCTTTGCCTAAGGGGTGTCTGTGTAGCTCTACCAGACCTTCAGCCCTGGCAGACCCTCCTTACAGCATCTGCCCACAGGCCCTCCCAGGAAACCTACTCTCCTGAGGACAGAGAAAGACAACCACCACTGGGGAAGTATATGGCTGGCCTCACTGCCCACTCAGGGTCCTGAGGGAAGGAAGGGGCCAGAGATTGATTCAGTCTTGCCCCAGAGCAAGGCTTTGCCCCAAAGAATGATGAAACACACCAAGCTCCACCTGCTAGTGGCCTTTGGTAAATTACTTCCCCTCCAGGGCCTCTTACTTTGTACACTAAAAAACAGTCCTGTCTTTCCCACATTTGGGGTAAGTAAGTTTCCTCCAGGCCAGAAGAGAAAGTCCTTGAACAATTATGTAGCAGACCTCCTCGAGTTTGGTAGTTTTTGCTACAGACCCTGGAATGTCTCCCTCTACCCCCACCACACTCACTTCCTCTTTCTCACCAGTTTCAGGGTAGGGTGGGGGTGGTAATCCCAGGTTTAGCTCCTCAGCAAATTTCCTTCACCCAGTCCCCTGCCTGTCACCTTTAACTTAGGTCACTGGCCTAGTTCTCACACAAAACCCCAACCCAGCCCCCAGGGCACTGCACTGACTTCCCAGCAACTCTAAAGATGCTGTTTGCCTAATTTATGGGTGAGAAATTGGTGGTTTAAGGATATAACCCACCCAAGACCACAGAGAAGACTAGAGCTTCACTGTCTGATCTCAGCCCTCCAGAGTCACACAAATTGCAGCTGGGGGATGGGGAGGGAGAGGAGGCTCTTCCCTCAAGTTGGATGGTTCCATTGTCCACCAGAGCAGTGGAGAAGTGAGGCTGGCCTCACGTCCCTGAGGGAGAGGACCAGCAGCCTAGAAGGCTGCAGGGAAATCACCCAGGACAAAAGCAGCAAATTCAGTGGCGGGGGGGGGGGGGGGGGGGGGGGGGATAGTTAAGCAGCAGCTAAAATTAGGACCAGTGATGGAGCTGGAGGAATAGTGGTTGGACTTTCCACCCCAGACGTACAATCTTGAATGACCAGACGCACTCACACAAATGTACACCTGTTCATCCTGGCTTGAACTGCCATACCCACTCCTGACCAGCGCCCCTAGAAACACCTGTGAGAGTATGACTTCTTGGGTTCACCAGCAGCCAGTTCTCTCTAGAGGCTTCAGTTGCCCAAGCACAGAAGTGCTCCAAAAACCTGAGCCAGGATCACTTGTCAGTGGCAAAGCCTGGGACTCTGAGCTTCCTCCCTAAGAGATTCAGAGTTTAGAATCTCCAGCTACTCTGGAATTCTTTCACTGGGCCACAGGGACCAAATGAATTGACTTGGGTTGTACCCTGGGGACCGCACGGGAAAGGGAAGAAGCATAGAGACCCTAAAACACCCACACTCGCTAACGAAGCCATGCCCAGGAAACCCAGCCTGGGGAGAGGCCGCCCCCTGAGGAGAGAGGAGGGCAGGAGCACCAGGAGGGAGCTCCGTCCAGGAAGGGGCTCTAAGCAGAACCTGGACTGGGAAGCGCGGGAATGTTGGCCAGGCAGAGGTGTAACGGACCGAAGGTCCGGCAGGGCCAAGGCTTTGGAGGCGAGAAGGCATTGCTGCACACGGGTGACAGCCCGAGGAGCCAGACAACACTCCGTCCGCGCCCGGAGCCCCATCCCCTCCACGGCCATCTTCCAAGCCCCCGTGGCGCACTCACAGGCAGGCACCAGTTCCAGGAAGAGTGCCTTTTGCGTGCGGTCCCGCTGCCGAAGCTGCCGCACTATGTGGCGTTTCCAGGGGACACCGGGGGCGCCGGGCCCCTCCATGGTAGCTCCCGCGCCTGCACCGCGCGCACCTCCCGCGGAAGGAGGCGAAACCGGGGCGGGGCCTCGGGGGACTCCGTGACGTCAGGGGGCGGCGGCGGCGGGGAATCCCCGGATTGTACTAAGAGCGTCTGCTGGGGGGAGAAAGCAACGCTAATATGGGGTGAAGCCGCCCCCCGCCAGGGTCTACACCACCCGGATCGCACCAAAAATCCTCACCTACGTCGGGGCTCCCATTGCTGTCCGCGGCAATATGCGGTGATGGAAGTCGCGGGCTCTGGGCGGCTTCCCCCAGGCCTGTGGGCACACTCCCGGGCCGGGTCATTAACCCCTCCGCGCCTGGACCGAGTTCAGAACTAACGGAAGATCGCCCAAGGCCCGCCTGGACAAGCTGCCCTCAGAGATAGAGACCCCTCATACCCGGACCCTGCCCTCGAGGTGCTCAAGATCTGTGAGGAGAGGCGACACGGACGTGAGGCGCACACAGCGTGACGGCGAGTTGCAGCACAGAGGAGGAAGGGACTGAAGGGAAGAGGCAATGCTCTCTGGGAAATGACCGCATTTGAGTTAGGACTGAGGGCTGAAATAGGTGTTGGCCAGAAGAGCGAAAAGGATTCCAGGCAGAGGGAAGAACAAGTACAGAGGTTCCATGATATAAAAAGTCCCAGGGGACAGAAACTCGTGGAAGGACAGGAGGCAGAAAAGCCCTTGTGGAGAGCAGGGCTTAGGGGCTCAGTTCTTCGCCCCGAAAAAATTGAGGTCCCTGAGAGTGAAAGGATGCAGCTGATTTCATCTGGCAAATCCCTCGCCCAGAAGGGAAAAGCATCTGACTTGAGGTTGCACAGGCGTGGGTGGCTAACCTGGCCAGCAGCCCAATGTCCTGCCTCAGGGCTCAACAGTTCGCTCCAGGGGCGACCTCTGGAATAGCAGCAACGTCTCTTGCAGGTACACTTGACAGTGAATCATGAGTTGTAGGGAACTGTGATAAAACTGTCAGTCGCCCTGGTGGCTCAGTCGGTTGAGTATCCTACTCTTGATCTGGCTCAGGTCATGTCTCATGGTTCTTGAGCTCAAACCCCACGTAGGACTGACAGCCTGACAGTGCAGAGCCTGCTTGGTATTCTCTCTCTCTCTCTCTCTCTCTCTCTCTCTGCCCCTCCCCTGCTTGCACAGGCATGCTCTCTCTCAAAATAAATAAATAAACTTAAAAACAACAACAACAACAACAACAAACCTGTCTCCAGCAAGATCCCTGTCCAGAGCTCTGCAGACAGATCTGGTGTGAAGAATGAAAGGAGGGATTCACAGCCTTACCCCTGGGTACACTGTAAGGCCCCAGCAGGCCCTGCTCTCAATGAGTAAATGCAGACCTGTCCATTCCCCAGGAGATGGAGAGAAACTGGGCAATGTTGGGGAGCCACACAGGCCCTGGAGGTGATAGGTCTTTTGAGATGCCCATGGGGATGGGTCACAGGACTTGGAAAGCAGTAGATGCCAATGACACCCCAGGACAATGTACCCTGCTGTGCTTTGAAATTACTGTGAACTGAGTTCAGTCACCCACATGTCATTGCCTCTGACCCTCATTTCCTTTGCACAAGTTCCTTTGGAACACCTTCCCCTTTAGGCTCCTACTCATGGGTCACCTCCTCTAGGAAAACTTTCCTGCCCCTTCATTGAGTTAAGGCCCCAGTCCAAGCCTAGCCTGTCTGTTGAAGGGCTGGGTGCGGGTAGTAGCCTTCACCAGAAGGCATACACAGGAAAAGGGCATGGTACCATGGAAAGCCAGAGCCAGTTGGTGACAGTGATGAATTCCTTTTAGGAATTCACCTGTCTGACTCTCAGGTGCCCGGGGATACCATCAGAGGAACTGGGGCTGTGTGCATTGAAGGATGTGTTAACGGCTCTGCTTGGCTGTAAGGCGCAGAGATGCTATTTCTCTCAGGTGAAGAGTCATTTTGGGGTGAGGGGGTCCTAACCCTTTTTGATTCACAAAACACTCCTAGGAAATTTAAAATAATTTGTCATTTTTGAATAGTCTGATAAAGAAGTGATTGATTTTGGCTAAAAATATCTATCTTCTATCTTTAGAATATGAAAGATTGTGTTATAAAGTTCACGTAAAATCTTAAAGAACATTCATAGTATATGACAAAACATTTTTCACATTTAATATGCTGTTTCATTTATCTTTATGTAATAAAAATATGATTTGGTGACCAATATATATAAAAAGTGACTATATCATATTCAGTCTTAATGCACTTGAGAATATGTAGTTGGCCCTTGAGCAACATGGGTTTGAACTCCACAGGTCCACTGATACACGGATTTTTTTTTCAATAAATACAGTACCGTATGATGGGAGAAAAAGAAACAAAGGCCAGGCCTTGTTGTAGCTCTGTTACTCATAGTCTCCAGGCAGAACTCCTGAGGCATACAGATTGTAACACTCCTACAGCTCCCTCAAGGACTTCCTTTTACCTATATTTTACCAATATAGCTTTGCTCTTGTTAGTGTTAGAGTTACTTTTCCTCTTATAGCCATAAATACCTCCCAAGATATACGTTAGCAATTACCTAACAAGCATATGGCCCGCAAGTATACATCTGAAGGGTCTCAAGACTAATGTTTTAGTAGACAGTGGCACATAACCTTATCTTAGCCACTGCTGGCTCCTCAAAGTCCTGGAAGCCTTGTTTCCAAATTCCTTACAGACTTACACTATCCCTAACCCCCACTAACTAAAAAGTATTTAATCAGTCACTCCTCACAAACACAAGTGCAGCTCTTTCTGCTCATAGGTCCTGTCCCCGTGCTATAATAAATGCACCTTTTTGCACTGAAAACATTTCAAGAATCCTTCCTTAACTATCTGCTTGTGGCTGCACATCACTGTAAATGTATTTTCTCTTCCTTATGATTTTCTTAATAACACTTTTTCTCTAGCTTACTGTATTGTTAAAATACAGTATACAGGGGTGCCTGGATGGCTCAGTCGGTTAGGCGTCCAACTTTTGGTTTTGGCTCAGGTCGTGATCTCACTGTGTTGTGTGTTCGAGCCCTGCATCTGACTCTGCACTGGCAGCGGGGACCCTGTTTGGGATTCTCTCTCTCCCTCTCTCTCTCTGCCTCCTCCCTGCTTGCACTGTCTCTCTCTCAAAATAAATAAATAAATTTTACAAAATAAAATACAGTATATAATACAAATATAAACTATGTGTTAATCAACTGTTTATGTTATTAGTAAGGCTTCTGGTCAATAGTAGGCTATTAGTAGTTAGGTTTTAGGGGAGTCAAAAGTTACATGTGGATTTTTACTGTTCATGGGTTGGGTTGGTGCACCTAACCCCCATGTTGTTCATGGGTCAACTGTAGTTTGAAACTTACACCTGGGTTAGGTGTCTCCTAGCAGCCAAAGTGATTACCTAAAAACCTAAATCAGCTCATGTTACTCTTACTTAAAACCCTCCAGGGGCGCCTGGGTGGCGCAGTCGGTTAAGCGTCCGACTTCTGCCAGGTCACGATCTTGCGGTCTGTGAGTTCGAGCCCCGCATCGGGCTCTGGGCTGATTGCTCAGAGCCTGGAGCCTGTTTCCGATTCTGTGTCTCCCTCTCTCTCTGCCCCTCGCCCGTTCATGCTCTGTCTCTCTCTGTCCCAAAAATAAATAAACGTTGAAAAAAAAAAAAATTTTTTAAAAAAAAAAACCCTCCAAAGAAACCAAAAAAACAAAAACAAAAAAAAAAACCTTCAAAGGGTGTTCCAGTATATTCCAGCATATTGAAAGCAAATCTCAAAACCTTTATCATGGCCTTCAATGCCCTGCTTGCTCTGGCTCCTGCTCACATCTCTGACCTTACCTCTTTTTACCCTGTGAACAAAGCCTTATTCACAACACTGAAATAACTGTCTAACTCATTCCTATGTTGGTACCTTTACCCTGGATATTCTCTATTCCTGGTGCTCTTCCTTCAGAACCTTTAATTTTTTTTTTTTTTTAGAGAGAGTGGGGGAGGGGCAGAGAGAAAGGGAGAGAGAGAATCCCAAGCAGGCCCCATGCTGCCAGCACAGGGCCTGACGTAGGGCTTAAACCCACAAACTGTGAGATCATGACCTAAGCTGAAATCAGGAGTCGGACACTCAACTGACTGAGCCACCCAGGAGCCTCTTCCTTCAGAACTTTTAAGACCTGGCACAACCCCTTTTTTCGGAAGATCTTCCCTGTTCATCCAATCTGAAATAGCCTCTATTCCCATCAGCATCTACAACATCAACTAATTGTTCTTCCTTTCAGAGCCCTTATGGCTCCAGAGAGGTTCTTGTTCCTGTGTTTGTGTTGGTTTTGATCTGTATTTCCAGCCAGGCTATAAACTTCAGGAGAGCCAGGACCAAGTCATCTTTGATCCCGGCTCTGTCTTCAGACCTAGAACAGCACCTGGCAACAGTTCAGGAGGTGATCAATAAGTATTTATGGCCATTGCATCAAAATATTAAAAAAAAAAAGTTTTAATGGCCCAAGGCCTACAAGTTTTGAATTCAAAATTATAGTTTTATCTAATTGAAAAATAAATCACATGCATATAGCCAAAAATTTAAATATTATACGAATGAGCCTTTTTGCCTCACACCATCATATTGGTTAGGATCGGACAGGCTGTTCTGTGATCTTTTCTCTATTACTTAATACAGCTATTTCTTTAAAATTTTTTTAACATTTATTTATTTATTTATTTATTTATTTTTTTTTTTGGGACAGAGAGAGACAGAGCATGAACGGGGGAGGGGCAGAGAGAGAGGGAGACACAGAATCGGAAACAGGCTCCAGGCTCCGAGCCATCAGCCCAGAGCCTGACGCGGGGCTCGAACTCACGGACCGCGAGATCGTGACCTGGCTGAAGTCGGACGCTTAACCGACTGCGCCACCCAGGCGCCCCAACATTTATTTATTTTTGAAAGAGAGAGAGCACGAGCCAGGGGAGGAGCAGAGAGAGGGAGGGAGACACAGAATCTGAAGCGGGCTCCAGACTCTGAATTGTCAGCACAGAGCCCTACATGGGGCTTGAACCCAAGAACTGGGAGATCATGACCGAAGCCAAAGTCAGACACTTAACCAACTGAGCCACCCAGGCGCCCCACTACTTAATACAACTATTTCTTAATAGTTCTCATGATTCTGTGTGTTGGCTGAGCTTGGCTGGGTGATTCTTGCTTTGAGTCCCATGTGGTTGTAGTCACAACCAGGACTGGAGTCATCTGAAGACTCAGCAGGACTAGTTGCTAACTATGGCTCACTTGTTTGGCTAGCAGGAGTTGCTGACTGTTGGCTGGAAGGCTGAATAGAGGTGAAAACCAGAGTACCTACATATGGCCCCTCCATTAGGTCCCTCAGAGCATGGGGGCTAGATTCAGAGAGGAAGCATGCCCAAACAAGCATTTCAGCAGGCAGCCAGCTGCTAGTCTTCTATGGCTTGAGCCCAGGAAGTAGCACAGCATCACTTGCTCTGAGTTCTAAAGCAGTCACAGTCCAGCCTGGATTCAAGGAAAGGAGACATAGATCCCAGCTTTCAATGAAAGGAGTGTCGAAAAATCTCTGGCCATCTTTAATTCATTACATGTGGTACCAAATAAACCTTCAAATCTCAGTGGCTTAGCACAAAAAGGTTTATTTCTCACTCACATCCTAGTGTGGAGTAGACCATATTGATATGTTATTCTCCTCTAGTAGTGACGCAGTGACTCAGATTTAAGCTGCTTCTATCCAACATCTCCATCATCTCAAAATTCTTTGATCCCAACTGCTTAGATGGGGGCCACAGGTGAAGGGGTGGGGGTGGGGTGGAAAGTTATCATACTGACACTTAATTGCCTTGGACCTGAAGTGCCACATTCTTCTGCCTACACTCTCATTGGTAAGATCACATCTACCAGTAAGGTTGGGAAATGTAGTCTCCCATGTTCCCTGGAAGAGAAAAATGGGTGTGAATACATCATTGTTGTTGACACACACCAATTTCCCAGTCTTCTTCTCTAGAAGAATCACCATTCTTCTTGGTGTGTATTTTTCAGAAATGTTTATGCATATATGAACATATAAAAGCACAAAAATATCAAAACATATAGATCTACTACATTCCTTTTAAGACTACAAAGCATCTCATTATATGAATGTGCTATAATTTATTTAATCAGTCCCATATGGATAAAGATTTAGGCTACTTCCCATTATTTGCTTCTACGGTGTTACACTGTACAGCCTTGTACACAGATCTCTTTTTAACTATGTTAGTGAACCTGTAGGAAAGTTTCTATAAGTAATATTTAGAATATATCTATTCAGTAATTATATAGTCCGGTAACATCAAATTAGAAAATGTACTAAAAATGAAGTCATTCACAACCGCTACAAAAACTAATATACATAGGAATACACTCAAGAAAAAATTTACAAGCTGCAAATGAACACCAAATTTAATTTGAATGTTTGTATCAGTTATATATTTAATGTATCTTAAGTGATCAATGAAATTAACTGAAGGATCTAAAAGAATACTTGAATGAAAGAAAATACATTAAATATTTGGTGTTGAGAAGACTAAAACTAAAAATATAATTTGCAGGGGTGCCTGGGTGGTTAAGCCAGTTAAGCACCTGACTTCGGCTCAGGTCATGATCTCATAGTTCGTGAGTTCAAGCCCCACATTGGGCTGTGTGCTAACAGCTCAGAGCCTGGAGCCCACTTTGGATTCTGTCTCCCTCTCTCTCTGAACCTCCCCCACTAATACTCGCTCTCTTTCTCTCTCTCTCAAAAATGAATAAATATTAAAATATACATATATAATTTACACAAATTATGAATTACTTATTCCAATTAAAATCCCAATAGTGTATCTTTTTTAATTTTGTTAATATTTATTCATTTTTGAGAGACAGAGAGAGCACAGGGGGAAGGGGGAGAGAGGGAGACACAGAATCTGAAGCAGGCTCCAGGCTCTGAGCTGTCAGCACAGAGCCCGACACGGGGCTCGAACCCACGAACTATGGGATCATGACCTGAGCTGAAGATGGACACTTAACCGAGCCGACTGAGCCACGCAGGTGCCCCTCCTTTTTTATAGAACTTAACACGTTGCCTCTGAAACCCATCTCAAAAAAGAATACCTAAGAAAAAAATATTTTAAGAATAAAGTAAGACTATTATAATGGAAATGGTGTAGTGTTGGTTCAGAAATAGGCAAGATTAATAATAGAATAGAGACCAGAAATAGATCCTTCCATGTAGGAATTTAATATATGATGAAGGTGGCATTTCAAATAAGTGGAAAGAGGGATCTATTCAATAATTTGTGTAAGGACAATTTGTTATCCAGTTAGAGAAAAATATGTAGTTAGATTCCTTACTTCACATCATATACAAAAAAAGTAAATTCCAAATTGATTATATTACATTATGATTTATACACATAAAAATAAAGATATAGGGTACTTGGGTGGCTCAGTTGGTTAAGTGTCAGATTCTTGGTCTCTGCTCAGGTCATGATCTCATGGTTTGTGAGATCAACCCCCCTCCCTCCCGCATTGGGCTCTGTGCTGACAGATCAGAGCCTGCTTGGGATTCTTTCTCTCTGCCCCTGACCCCTCTCAAAATCAATAAATTAACTTTAAAAATAAATAATTAAACTTTTTTTTATGATAAAGAGGGGCACCTGGGTGACTCAGTTGGTTAAGCATCCAACTTCAGCTCAGGTCACAATCTCACGGCTCCTGAGTTCGAGCCCCATATTGGGCTCTGTGCTGACAGCACAGAGTTAGCTTCAGATCCTGTCTCCGTCTCTCTCTGCCTCTCCCCCACTCAAGCTCTCTCTCTCTCTCAAAAATAAATAAAAACATTAAAAACAAAAAAGAAACAAACCATAAAGAAGCACTGAGAGTTTGAGTATTACATTCTTCAAGTATGCTGTTTGGATTTTTGTTGTTGTTTTTTACGTTAGTGACTATACACATATTTTTAAAAACCTTAAAAGTACAGCCAAGGGATTTTGCTTAAAGTTAAGTATTTAGAAGGCTACTTCAAAATACTATGGTAGGACTGTGCAATGATCCTTTGGGGCATGATGGTATCACTTCGGTATTCTACCCAAGGTTAAGGGACCAGGTTCAAAAGTGATCATACTTCCAGGGTTGTGATTGGGCGTCATTCAGTATGGGCTAATGTGAACAATGCTTTGAAATGGACAGCAAAGGGAAAAATGACCTCTTTTATTTTATAAGAGGTCAGGTCAAAGTTATGTGAATGAGAGGAATACAAATTTCTTTGGTAGATATGGCAGAAGCGGAGTGGGATGAAGTGGCAAGAGGGTCCTTCACAAGGAAGTTAAATCTTCAAGATATTGAAGTGTTTGGCTGCAGATGTGGTCACAAGCAAACCAGGCACCACCCTAGAGGATGCTTCCTCTCACAGTACTCCTGAGAAGCGCCAGCTTTCCCAGCAGCAGACAGCCTACATCTCTCTCGCCCCTCTGCAGAGCTGGCCCAAGGAGAATGCCATCAGGCTCAATGAAGGCAAGTGACTATGAAAATCCCAAGGCACTAGAAGTGACTAGGGACTGGAAGGGGGTGGTGGGGAGGCACCAACTGGAAAGGCTTCAAGAGAGGGGACCATAAGGGAGGAGGAGGAGGAGGAGGAGGAGGAGGAGGAGGAGGAGGAGGAGACAATTGGGATCTTCTCTGCAGCCTCCTCATTGATGGCCCACTCTTTTTGGGGGGGGGGCATTTTTTTTTGTTTGTTTAATTTTATTTTTAATTTTTAAAAATTTACATCCAAATTAGTTAGCATATAGTGCAACAATGATTTCAGGAGCAGATTCCTTAGTGCCCCTTACCCATTTATCCCATCCCCCCTCCCAGAACCCCTCCAGTAACCCTCAGTTTGTTCTCCGTATTTATGAGTCTCTTCTGTTTTGTCCCCTTCCCTGTTTTTATATTATTTTTGTTTCCCTTCCCTTATGTTCATCTGTTTTGTCTCTTAAAGTCCTCATATGAGTGAAGTCATATGATTTCTGTCTTTCTCTAATTTCACTTAGCATAATACCCTCCAGTTCCATCCATGTAGTTGCAAATGATGCCCCACCCTTATTGAAGGGCCAAGGACAAGGGGCAGAGTAATTTAGGCCTGGTTTCTACCTGCATCTCCCTCCATTCTTCCCAACTTTCTAAGGTTTTAGGATGCTGACCTATGTGAAATGCAGCTGATTCAGTGTGATGCAGTTCTGAGGACAGTGGGTAAAGAGGTACCTGACCCAGGTGAGGAGTGTCCCCACCTCATGGTCAGAGGTATTCAGTGCCTAGTTCTTACTTGAACACAGCAGTGAGGGGTGGTTTCAAAAAAAAAAAAAAAAGTTCAGTTTTGAACACACTGAGTTTAAACAACCTGTGAGTCTACCAGAAGCAGAGGTCCCAGAGGTAGGAAAAAGGCCTGAGCTGGAGGTTGGTGGGTCATCAACATATGAATGGAAGTGAATGAGGTCATCCAAAGAGTATGTAAAGAGAGGACCTGTGACATAACCTGGAGGGCACCAGTAAATCTGGGTGTCCTAGCCCAATCAGCCAAAGACCACTGGGGACAGACTCACAGTCCAACAAAGTCAGGTTATTGACCCATGCTATGAGAAACACAACATGTCAAAGGAACCATGGGGTGTCCCACCAAACACAAAAGATAGAGTCATTATAGGACTTGAGAGAGAGATAGAATTAGGTGAAATTTAAATGAAGCAGTATTTTGATGGTTCAAAGCAAAACAGAGCTATGTGTAAAGGAGCCAACATCAGGTTTGGACTGGTAAGTGGAGCCAGGGGCCTGTTTCCTTAGAAACAGTTAAGTTAAAAAAAATGTGGGGGGGGCGCCTGGGTGGCGCAGTCGGTTAAGCGTCCGACTTCAGCCAGGTCACGATCTCGCGGTCCGGGAGTTCGAGCCCCGCGTCAGGCTCAGAGCCTGGAGCCTGTTTCCGATTCTGTGTCTCCCTCTCTCTCTGCCCCTCCCCCATTCATGCTCTGTCTCTCTCTGTCCCAAAAATAAGTAAACGTTGGAAAAAAAAAAAAATTAAAAAAAAAAATGTGGGGACTCCTGGGGGGTTCAGTCAGTTAAGCATGCAACCTAGGCTCAAGTCATGACGTCATGGTTCGTGGGTTCATGCCCAGCACTGGGCTCTCTGCTGTCAGCATGGAGTCTGCTTTGGATCCTCTGTCCTCCTCTTTCTGCCCCTACCCGGCTTCCATTGTCTCTCAAAAATAAATAAACATTAAAAAAAAAAACAACAATGATGTGAAGGGGCACCTGGGTGGCTCAGTCAGTTGAGCATCTGACTCTTGACTCAGGTCATGATCTGCTGCACTGAGCGTGGAGCCTGCTTAAGAGCTTAACATTTTCTCTTTCCCTCTGCCTCTCTCCCCAGCTCGAATGCGCTCTCTCTCTCTCTCTCTTTCTAAAATAAAAAAAAAAAAAAAAAAATTTAAGATGTGAAATATTATGTTCAGAAATTCCTTATCTGAATTTCTGCATCTGGTTTGTGAATCTTGTCTACATAGTGAGTTATATACTCCAGGCAAAAGTTTCACTCTTATATGATTTCAAACAGCAAAGTTTTTGATAGTCTGTGATTTAAAAAAAAAAAAAAAAATGAAGTTGCTCAGTGAGTAAAAAAAGAACTAGTCACTCAAAGCAGGGGGTTGTTGTGGCATTTTATAGCTGCAGTATGTCCTTGGGGAAAATAGTGTCTCCTGTTAATTTTGCAGCTGGCTTTATCTATGTGTTATTCCGGACTGATAAATAGGGCAGATTTTTACAGTCCAAACTAATGTTTAGGTTTTCAAGGGTCAAACAATGGAAGAGGAATATGCAAAGACATAGTGAGTAGACAGGAAGAAAACCAAAATGTAAGTCTCACATAGCAGGAAGGTGATTATTGGTGTTGAATGCCGCTAAGAGGTGTAGTTTACTGTGCTACTTACTCTCCAATACAACAGCCACTAGCCACAGGTAGCTTAAATTTAATTTAAAGTAGGGGTGCCTTGGGGCACCTGGGTGGCTCAGGTCATGATCTTGCAGAACATGAGTGAGTTCTAGTACTTGGGTTGACAGCTCAGAGCCTGGAGACTGCTTCTGATTCTGTCTTCTCTCTCTGCCCCTTCCCTGCTTGTGTTCTCTCTCTCAAAAATAAATAAACAAACATTAAAAAACAATTAAAAAAATTTTTAATATAAAGTGTTTAATTACAGGGATGCCTAGTTGGCCCAGTCGGTAGACCATCCAATTCTTGATCTCAGAATCATGAGTTTGAGCCCCATGATGAGTGCAGAGATTAATTTTTTAAAAGTGATTAATTATGTTAAACTTATTTTAGACATTAAGTTAATTAAATAAAAATTTTTATTCCATGTGGCACTTAGCCACATGTCGAGCGTCTGGCAGCCATGACTAGTGGCTAGGTATTGGGCAGTCCAGATACAGAAGATTTTCATCATCACATAAAGCTAACTGAACAGCAGTAAAAGACCTGGGAGTCCCAGGTCAGGGTGACCCGTGTTGAGTGCAGTGTCCAAGGAGTGATGTGGGGGGTGGAAGCCCTGTGCGAGGTCCAGACAGTAGTGAGTAGTATTCTTTCTAAAACTCAACCCTAACTGCGCAAGTTTCCTATAATAGCTGCTGTGTAACTGAGGCATATCCATCCCACAATCCCAGGCGCAGAGCACTGGGTTCCCCTGCTCCCCTGCGCATTTCCCTGCTCAAACTCACTACGGTCCCCAAACTCCATCTCCCAACCTGCCCCGGGTCGTCTTCGGCGACTCTGGCTCTTTGGCTTCCGGGAAGTGTAGTTTTTAAAGCGTTCCAACTCCAGAAAGGATCTAGGCATTGAACTAAGGCTCCCATAAGGCAGTGCATGGGCCACTGCAGTCCACTTCACCGCGGCCGCCATGTTTACCGTGAGGGAAGCCAGAAGGGGCACCCGCTGTTTAGTGGAGCGGGGGCCGAGATGCAGGAAATCTCCGGGAATGAAGGAGGATAGCAACTCCACCGGGTCTCTTCCTGCCACTCCTCAGATCTCTGTCGCTCGGGGGCTGTGGAGAATGCCTCAACCGAAGTGGAGCCGATGGGGGTACCAGGGAGCCTTGGTGACTGAGCGGCCACAACCGCTAAGGGACTTGGAAGCAGCGTCTAACCGCGAGCAGCCTGAGACCCATTGGGCGGCCCCTGGCGTGAAGCGCACGCGCAAATGAGAGACCTCGCGGCCTCTGTAAACACCGGAGAGCGCCTGCGCTAACCGAGCGTCCCTGGATCAACACGTGGGGGCGCCTTAGCGAAGATAACTGTAAAATGTATAGTAGCGTAAGGGTCTTGTCTTTTTGTGTTGTACTTTTTCTTATGGTTTGTAACATACAGCCCTCTTCATCGCCTCTTAGTTTGATCCTCACAACAGGTTTTTGTGTTGTTTTGTTTTTAGCGTAGTGACATTTATTTTAGTTTAATATCATATATTCTATTTATCATTTCACAACAGTTTTTTGGGTTTGTTTGTTTGTTTGTTTGTTTTACAAACGGGACAATGGGTTAGAGAAAGTCACACAGCCAGAGTCCTAGCATAATAAAGTGTGAAGGACCAGAGATGGTTCAGGATTCACGGGCTCTACCCTAGGCTGTGCCTCTGACTTGCTTTGTGACCTTGGGTAATTCTGTTCCCTTGGGGAGCTAAGCCTTCTCGTATGTAAATGGAAATAAGTTGTTGGGAGGATCAAATGAGATCTAGGAGTGAAACTAAATTCCCAAGCAGTATTTAAAGGCAAAATATTATAGTCAGGTGTTTGCAGATTGAGGGGCTGTTTCCTCATCTTACAAATTACAAAACTGAGGGCCCCAAAAGGAGCAGGAGTTTGCTGCAGGTATCAGCTGTGAACAAGGGCTGAAATCCAGCACTGCTGCCTTTGGGCCCAGAGTCCTTCTCTGCACCTTAAGGATCAGTGTCTTTGTTGGATACAGTTGGATCGACTGTTCGCTGAGGGTCTGGGGGAGTCCCTATTCCCAATCCTTCTCTCCAATCCCACTTGGCCCTAATGAAGGAGGGCCCTGCTCTGTTGAGATGACTACCAGAGGCAGAAAGCAAAGGAGGATCTGGAGAATGCTGGAGAAAGAACAGTGTTGCTGGAGCTGTACAGATGTTGCTTCTCAGGATGGTGGTCCAGGCAAGGGAAGGAGGCCAGGTATGACAGATGAGGGGGTAGTGCTAAGGGGGGACCCTGAGTGGGAAGGAGTGGGAGGGCATGGGGCTCTGTTTTAGAGCCTCGTAGGAATTGGACACTTAGGTGACCAGTTGGGGCCACTGGCAGCTGGAGGTAGTATCTGGACTGGCCTGATGACGAGGACAGGAAGGAAGTGATGCTTGTTGAGCCAAGGCTGTAGGAGCCACTCCCTTAACCAGGTGGAGTAGTCAGGTGGTACAGCATACCACCCCCCAGGATCAGGCAGCTGCCTGCCAGGGAAGTGAACTTCTCTCTGTCCCTAGTGGGAGAGCAGGGCTGTACCCAGATGTTTCTGTCTGGAGTGCTCTTAGAGGTTTTGGGGGACAGGTGGGGGAGGGGCTGGGAGATCCTGAGTTCTAGTTGCACGTGGAGCCTTCTCAGGCAAGTCATGAAAGGCAGATGTTCGTAGAAATAGAAAACCAAGATTCGTCTCACTTCCAAGTATCTAGTTCTCTTAACACTTAACTGTTTTCAGCAGGGGAAACGGGCTGAAAGAGGAAAGGACTCTGTTAGGGACACACAAGGAGTTGGGGTAGAACTGAACTAGGATAGGGATCTTTCCATTACATGGCAGTGATCAAACATCTTCATCAAACATTTATTGAGTGTCTAATGTATACTCAGAAGAGCTACCTTAGGGGCAAACAGAAGGCAGGATTGCAGTCAGACCTGGCTTTTAATCAGCCCTCTCAGCCCTCCTCGTGACTTAACGTTGTTACCCTGGGTAAGTCACAACCCCTCTGACCCTCAAGTTACCTGTAAAGTGGCAGTAGTAAGACTTATCCAAGGTGTAACTATGAATTAAATGATTATGACCTGCTAAGCACATAGAAAAGCAACAGGCACGTGATGCACACTCTAACCATTAGCCACTGTTGTTACTTGTGAACACGGGTTGAAGCTGGCTGCAGACAGGGTTCTACTAGAGCCAGGCAGAGGCAGAGATGCTGCGGCCCCAGCAGATAACTTCCCCTCCATGCCCTGGGAGCCTGAGTTTCTGGAAGTCAGGAGGGGTGAGGGGTGATGGGGACACATACATCCCCATTTCCTTCGGCGCTGGGAACCTGGCAGGGAACAAGTGTCTCACCTGGAGTGTTTACACCTCCACTTGCAACATGATTCCCTTCCCTACAACCTGAGGTCCAGAGTTAAAGTGATTCTTGCTCAAAGCCACACATTACAGCCCTGGACAGTCAGACCAAAACCAGACCCTGGGGTCTTTACAGCCCTGTCAGGATTTGGGGTCATACACAATTCTTCCTCCCTGCAAGGCAGAAGTCCAGAAGTGCTAACTAACAGCAGGGGCTTGACCTCTGTTTCCCCTGATTAAAGCAAGAGCTGGAGGGAAGGGAGGGGCCTGGTGGGCCTAACATCAGATACCCTGTCCCGTCCCCAGCCCACCCTGTTGCTGATAATTTCAATTCTGGTCCAAGCCTCCCTAACAGAGGTTGGCTTCAAACCCCTTATTTATAGAGGAGGAAAGAAAGACCCAGAGAGGCCAAGAACTCACCAAGAGCCCCACAGTAAGGTAGGAATGAGTCTGGGTCAGAACTCAGGTCTCCTGACATTAGGTCAGGGCCCTGCCTGGCAACCAATCTGGGCAAGGCAGGGCTTGGCTCCATCCCTCCTTCCCAGTGCCTCCTTAGCCCTGCTTGGACCAGCCCCAGTGCGGCCACCTGCATGGGCTCTGGTTGCCGAGTGGCAGGGTGGAGGTGGGTGTGTGGAGAAGCAAGAGGAGGCAGAGTATAGGACCTGGTCAGAGAGAGGCCCAGAGCTGGTCTAGAGTGGGTGGACTGGGGAAGCTCTTCTTGGTGTGGTGGCTGCTGCAGGATTCTAGGACCTTATTAATCAGTCTGAAGCAGCAGAGGATAAAAATACCGTGGGAACACACTCCTGGAGGTGGGGAGCAAAGCAGATTCAGGAATGAGTCACAGAGCCCAAGCCCTAAATTTAGAAGGTGCTGAAGGAGGCAACCTCCCCCAGGAGGGGAGCACTGTGGAGATGCCCGCTGACCCAGGGCACCAGGGCCTCAGGACAGGGGGCTGTGATTGGCAGAAGCTGCCTGCAAGGCATTGCCCTGTAATGAGAAAACAGACAGTTTGAGTTGCTGCTTAGGCATTTTACAGTACAATAACCCTGCTCATACCCAGAGTCTGAACATTTAAGTGAGGACCTGAACTTAGGATTCCCACCACAGATTTTTGCTTTGCTTTTCCTGGTCACTTAAAATGACCACTTAGAGTTGAGCCCATGAAAAATTAGTGACCTCCACCCCAACCACCTTACAAGTATTAGGTGCTTGCTACCTGCTCTCTATCTCCTGCTGGCTGAAGACCTGGACAGAAAGGACTGACTTTCCCTGGCTCATGGTTCTGGGATCCCAAAGTAATAAATCTTGCGACTTGACTTCCTTTGTATGAGTATATTGAAACTGCGTCTTCAATCAAAAGGACCTCAGGGTTTTCTCTTTCCCAGAGTGGGAGAGCTCCGACCCGAGGGAGCTCCCTGCCAACCCCGTGTGGGTGGCTCATGCCTCCTCATTCAGCAGATCATAATCTACATATTCTTGACACACCAGCTCCCAAGTTTTCTAACACATGCCCCATGGAAGCTGAGCCTGTCCTAGCTCTGCTCAACGTATGGATTTTGATCCCAGAACGAACCCTGAACCAAGGCAGAACCATCAGCCCCATTCTCAGTCAGAGTCCCCAGTGGGCCTTACTCACACCAGCCCTTCCTATGGTCCTGGGAACCAGTCCCTGGAGCATGCACATGTCCGTTCTGTCCTGCCCACTGGCTGGTCGTGGCCGGGCTCCCCACGTCCTGCTGCTGTCTTAGCACACAGTAGTTGGACACTGAGGAGGGGGATCTATGGATGCAAGGAGTTAACATCATTGAGTGAAGGCCTCTCAAAGGGGACCCATCTCGACCTTTAGCAGCATTCGGGGATGGAATGAGGAAGGGGGACAAGATGTCAGTGCTCACCTCAGCTTTATTCTCAACCTCCAGGCTCCAATGAACCCAGGCTGCTGCTTTTCCTCCAGGTCACAAGAGAGAAGTACTGCCTCCAGGTCAGGGAACAAAGATGCAGGAAAGAGGCCATACCTTGGGGACAGATGTCAGACCTGAGGGGGAAGGGAGCTCTGGAGCTGTGGTGTTTGTTGAACACTCATTGCTTGCCAGGCACTGTGCTGAGCACTCCACGTGCATGAACTCACTTCATCCCCATTGCAACGATGTAGATCCTACTAATCCACCCGTTTTAGAAATGGGAGAACTGAGACACAGAGAAGTTCAGTAATTTGCACTCCTTCACACAGTAAAAGGTTCTAACCCAGACAGCCTGGCTCCCTGGCTCAAGCCCTTAGCCATTCTGCCAGACTGCTGAGCAGGTATTTCACTGCATCTGTCCTGCCTCCTCTCCCATCCTTCCCTCCCCACCCTGCAGTCTCTGTACCCTAGAGCTCTGGGAACTGCCCCCTAGGCCTGCAGGGTCTTGCTGCCCAGCATATCCCCAGGCCTGGGGGAGGGAGGAGTGTAACAATGCCCCAACACCTCGTAGGACTTCACAATTTACAGAGCCCCCAGCCTGCCTCAGCCTGGCTGTGGGAATCTTGAGCATCACCACGTTGGCAGGATAACAGGCCTAGAAAGGTGCCCAAGGTAGGGAGAGCCTGAAGCAGAACCCTGGGGACTCCCTCTGTGGGAGGGCCCCAGACCCAAATGGCCCTGCCCTCCTGGGCATGCTGGGTCCCCCTGCTGCTGATGTCGAATGGGCAGTGCTGCCTGCAGGAATCCATTTCGATTGCTGGGTCGATGCAACCTTCCAAACGCCCTGGAGTTTCCTGTCAGAGGCTCCAGATCCATCTGCCCGACCCCAGGCCCTGCCTAAGGCTCTGTGCTCAGGCTGGTAGCAGTGGGGGTGGAAGCGTCCTTGTGTGTCTTCAGGAAGGACAAAGTTGTCTGGCCCTTCTACCAGAGTAAGAAATCCGGCACTGGAACGAGTACCCCTTTTATGGCAGCCCACACACAACTTCATTCTTTTGGCTTCTTATTTTTTAATCTCAAAGCTGGGCCCTCAGCACCCTGACTCAGGACAGTTTCCACCTTCTGGGACTAGAGGGCCTCTGGGGAGCACTTTGGATCACCCTTTAGATGGTGGGAGGGGCTATTACTTTTCCTGAGGCTCCTCTGAGAGGCTTGCTTGGGGAACAGGGACCTGCCCAAGGACACAGCCTGGCCCAGGTATAACATAACGTCCCCCTCACCCGTCTGCCCGGGGAACCACCACAGGGACACAAAGGATGGGTTCTTGCTGGGCCTTATTTTCCTCATCTGTCAAATGGGGCTAATGGTCCCTGCCTGATCTTCCACCTAAAGTTGAAAAAGTCAGACAAAATGAGGATGGAAGATTCTTACTCTTCACAGAGAGGATGTGAGGGGCCACGTGTGTGCACAAGCACACGTGTGTGCACCTGTAACAACTGTGTCCCAGGCAGGCCAGGGACTGCGATCTACAGAGGACTGCTGTGTGTACTGAGTGTGTGGAGCTTCAAGGCTTTGTGATGTGGGTGTGGCAGTGCCTCAGGTGAAAGGTTGCCAGATTTAGCAAATATTTGGGGTATACTTATACTAAAAATTATTCTTTGCTAATCTGGAAATCAAATTTCACTAGGCATCCTGTGCTTTATCTGGCAACTCTACTGTGGCACTCTAGGTGACCTGGTGTGCCCAAGCGTGTGTACCTGTGTCAGGCGGGCCGGGCATGACACTGAAGTGGTGTGTGGCTGTGTTGTGACTTTGACAGGGCATCAGTGTGATGGTATGTGGCTATGACGGTGTCACCAAGAGAAGCCAGGTTGTGGGTGACTCTGCCAGTATGGCTCTCCGTGACTCCCTCAGACTCCAGCTGCTCCCTCAGAGCAGGGTTTGGGCTGTTTGCTCAGTGAGGCCCAGCAGGGGTAAAGAACCGCCCTGGGCAAACACTTAGATCCGGCTCCAGATGGGACTGGGATCCAGAGCTTATTGCCACCTGCCCTCAGACTGTAAAGGACACGTCCTTCTCAAGGCCAAGCCAGCTCTGGGGGCCTCAGAGTGCTCTATCCTGGAAGGGGGGCCTCTGGAACCACCTCTCTACTCTGCTGCTTCCTGGTGACCTCACACAGGTCTCCGCCCAATCTTCTAGAACAGTGCCTCCAGGACACTGCTTTGTTACCCCAGGCAACCTGGGAATTTCTCCACCCAAACTGCCAGGCCAAGTTACCCCTGATGAGGGGGTAGGGGGAGAAGGGGCTGGGGGGGGGGCCTTCTCCTCATCTCCCAGAAGGGAGATCAGGGCAGCCATCTGTCTGTCTAACTAGATGGTGAGTAAGAGGGAGAACCCAGGAGCAAGTCAAGACTTGGGGGCCCCTCACCATCCAGGACACTGGGCAGGGTGGGGACCCTGGGCAGAGGCTGAATCTTAAGACAGAGAGAGAGGATGGTGACTGTGCTAATATCACCCCCAGGCTAGTGAAAGGGATGGCATACAATGGAGAGCAGGGTTAGAGCCTTGGGTTAGGAGTTGGGAGACCTAGGTTCTTATTTCTGTTTTGTCCCTGCTAGCTGGGCCTTTGTTTCCCCATCTGTACAGTGAGGGGCTGGGTACAGATGACATTAGTCTGAGGACCTTCAGTTCTGATGGGGACACAGTCGGGGGAGTAGGGGAGAGTGTTAGGGACCAGGTCATGGGTGGCTCCATGCAGGTGCCCTGACCCCTGCTCCAGTGTCTGTCAGGAGTCTGTGAGCAAAGTCTGGTGTGAATCTCCAAAAGACCACCTGCCCCCATTCCGGGAATCACAGTCCTGAGGTACTAGAGATTCCCACATGGGCTCTGACTTGCTTTGTGATTCAGGGGTATCCCTGTGCCTCTCATGGCTTCAGCTACTCTCTCTGTGAGGGGCACGTGTAAGACCTAGCACTTGCTCAGTGCCCTAGGTAATGATTCCTCACATTCCCATGACACCTCTCAGTTTGCTAAGCACCTTCTTCTCATACAAGCTGCTCCCTTCCACACCCACTCTGATTCCTGCTCTGTGATGCCCCATTCTGGGGCTCGGGACCCAGACAGGAGCCAGACCTGGGCCCCGTCCTGGGGGCCCAAAGAGATACCTTGATCCACCTCTGGTGGAGAGGCCCTATGGCTGCGCAAGGGTCTGCAAGGGGCAGAGTGGGGTCATGCCTTGCCAACCTTTAACACTGTTTAATCTTTCATGAGAATCTTAACCACCATCATATCAAGATGTTACCTTAGCACTTTTTGTTGGAAACATGCCATTTTTGGACAGTGTATTCTCTCTACCTCCCCTCCCAGTTATATTTTTGGTTATTTGGGGGTGAAACTGACACATGTACAACTCTTTTCATTGCAATAATTCTCAGTAGGTATTTTTATTTTAGATGAAGAAACAGGCTCAGAGAGGATGTGTCACCTGCCCTTGGTCACACAGCTAAGAGATAGGTGTAGCTGGGATTTGAACCCAGGTCCATTTGTGCTGCCAGGTTGTGCAGGGGTGGCCAAGTCCTAGAACTCCTCCCCAGACTCCTCCCCTAGGTCCCCTTTCCCAGCCCTCCTGGGCTCACTGTTCCACCCTTGAGCAGACAGGGTCCTTCTGTCTTGCTCAGGGGTGTTTAAAGGTCATGTTTGGGAGACTGTCATAAACCCCTGAGCCAGAGACACCTAAATTTGGGGGGGGGGTGAGGGAGGGGGACTTGCAAGGGCAAATTAATGATAAATAGGATGGGGAGTGATTCTGCCCATCCACTTGGCTAGCTAGCCTGGCCTGAACCCAGGACCCAAGGTTGAGCCCAAGGCATGGCTATCCAAGCAGGGGTACCAGGTCACTTACTTCTGACCCAAGACCTTCAAAAGATTCATTCTTGGTTAATCTCTGTTTGGATTTGAGTAATGGTTTGGTTTCTGCCATCTGTACCTCTCTGTCAATCTGCCGTTACTACTGTCAACCTAGCCTTATCTCTTTTACCCTGGACTGGGTGATGGGCATGAAAGGTTTACTGCCCTTGTGCCTGCTGTCTGCTGAGATGTTATTGGAGCCCTAAGGAGGCAGGATCCACCAGGCCAGTGCTCCCATCTCTTTTCCTTATCGTAGATCCCAGAGGCTACAGTTCACAGAGTTGGCCCTGTAGACTCCTTTTTGGGTCTCCCACTGAGCTGTGTTGTGGGAGATAAAACACAATCTGGTTGTAGCCGTCAGCTAAAACCACTGAGGCCAGGGGAGGGGCAGTGACCTGCCTAGAGTTAGGGTGGAGACAGAGGAGGTACATAGCAGAAAGCCATAGCCCTGGCTTCATCTTGAGCCCAGAGCCAGCTCCCCTGCCACCACTCCTACACATTTAAAGAATGTGGGTTAGAAGGGGTGGGGGTGAGTATCTGACTATGCCACCCACATACTGGAGATCTAAGGTGATCACACTTCATGGGGACCTGCAGCTCATTTTACAGGATTTAGTTTGCAAAATGCCCTTTGAGGTCATCTGCCATCATGGCTCCCTGCTCACCCCCACTCACTTATAAAATTGGGCCTGATTCACAAACATATTGGAGCCCTAAGCACTGTAGGAAAAAACACCTCTATTTGTGAACACGCTGTGACAACTCCTCGTTTTTTCTCTAGCACCTTTAAGAAAAGCTCTTCCATCCCAGAGATCTAGGATGGTGAGGCTAGGAGGTTATACGTTCTTATTCCTTCATTCCATAGATGGGAAACTAAGGCCCAGAGAGCATGGGGCAGCCAGAGCAGAGAAAGGAACCTGGGGTGAGAGGAGGCTGTGACCTGGATACTATTCAGGATGGCTATGTACTCACTGTGTAACACTGGGCAAGTTAGCTGTTCATCCAGGTGAGCTCACCAAGGGCCCTCCCTGCCCCTCTGTGGTCAAAGGCCAGTCACTGGAATGAGTGAATGCTCAGCCTTGGGCCATCTGCCACACTCATGCTGGCCTGGCCTCAGAGAAGTTGAACTATTTATTGGCCTCAGTTCACTGGAAGTGACTGGAGGCAAAGCTGGCACTAGGACCCAGGGGGCAGGTGGCAGCCTCCCAGGCTGGAAAGGGTGGCTGCAGTGCTGGTGGACCTATCTCCCCCGTGGCTTTGGAGCCCTGGCCAGCTCTGCCTGGGGAGGGTCAGGGGAGCCCCAGAACTCTGGGGCCAGGTGCTGTTGAGAGCCTAGTCTAGTCCATGGGAGGTATGTGGACAGGTGCTGGGATGCTCAGGGCAGATGGTGGTGGACAACTGCCAGAGTCCAAAGCTGGAGGGGGGCCTGGTTAAATCCCCCAGCTGGGAGTAAGACTGGAGTGGAGATTTTACCCAAGTCTGGTCAGTCTATGAACCTTGAGGCTAGTGGGCTGGATCAACTTCCTCCTGGGTTTGTGAACCTCACTGTGAACTGGGTTAGAAGTGTGTAGGCTTGGCGTGCCTCGTGGTTGGTGGGGGATGCAAGCTTTGGCATCTCTAAGTTGCTCTTGATTGTGGCGGGGGTGTGTGCCCATGTTTGGGTCTCTGGAGTGTCGTGTGGGGGCGTCTCTGGGATGTCTGGGGACAGCATGCCTGTGTGTAAGTAGGTTGTTGCAGGGGTGTATAGCTGTGAGTATGGGAGGGGGATAGAGAGAAGGGGCTTACAATTAACTTCCAGAATCCCTCTTCAAGCACCTCAGAGCCCCTCCTCTCAGAGTCCACTCTAACTCGGCCCCTTCCAGCCCCGTCCCCAACCCTAGCTTGAGGACTAGCGCTCTCCCGGCCCCGTCCCCCTCCGGGGTGGGGCGGGGGCGGGCGCTAGGACCCTGCGGGGCGGGGCGGGGCGGGGCTCCGAGCTCCGTCAGCTGTACCTCCGCAGCCTGGAAAATACCGAGCCCCGGGGAGCGGAGCCCCCGAGCCTCTGAGCCTAGCCCGGAGGGAGGGAGAAAGGGAGGGGGCGCGCGGGGCGGGGGGGGGCACGGGGCGGGGCCGGGCGGCGGGACCCACTGCTCCTCCCCCCGGAGCCCCCGCGCGGCCCCGGTCGCCCGGGCAGCGGCGGCAGCGGCGGCGGCTGAGGCGCTCGCACCCCGGGCCCTGGCGGGCCCCCGCGGAGCAGCGGGCACAGGTGAGCGTCCGGCTGGGCGGGCGCCCCACCCCGCCCCCACCACCCGCCCGGCGCGCAGTCCGCGCCGGCGCCGCTGCCGAGTTAGTTGAGCCGGTCCGGCGGGCACTGCGCGGAGCCCCGCCGGACCGTCCGTCACCTCGGGTCCTGGCCTCCCCCGGGTTCCCGAAGAGCTCTTGAGGAGCCCCCGCACCCGATACGCGGCCCCCACTCCGGCCCTAGGGAGGTCTGGGGTCGCTCCTGGGGGTGGCCCCCGTGATTGCCCTGCGCGGTTCCGCGCTCTCTAGGGGGCCAGCCTCTGCCTGTCTCGAACTCTCCATCGGCCCAGGACCCCGGACAGCCCCACCCGCGCCCCCAGCGCACTGACTCCCGTCCTCAAACCGGTCCTGCAGGTCCCAGGAAGGTGGCGTCAGCATCTGCAGCCGCGTCGACGTTGTCGGAGCCTCCGCGGAGGACCCAGGAGAGCGGGACTAGGACCAGGGCGCTGGGCCTCCCCATGGATAAGTCCGCTGCCTCAACAGAGCCCCAAGGGCCTCGGCCAGTCCTGGGCCGCGATAGTGTCCAGGTGCCCGACGACCAGGACTTCCGCAGTTTCCGGTCAGAGTGTGAGGCCGAGGAGGGCTGGAATCTGACCTACAGCAAGGCCGGCGTGTCTGTGTGGGTGCAGGCTGTGGAGATGGATCGGACCCTGCACAAGATCAAGGTAGGATTGCCCTGCCCCACGTGCAGCCTCCACTGCGCCCTTGCTGCCTCCGACAGGGAGTCCCCCTGCTCCTCTGCAGGGCCACAGACACCTGGTCGGGCACCTGGACTCAGAAGGAGTTTCCTGCCAGGGAACCAGGAGGAGGCACAGTTTGTTGGGCAAGGGCTCCTCACACAGATGGGCCAACTGAGGCCTGGAGAGGGGGTGTGACTCACTCTGGCTCACTCAGCCAGAACCCAGGCTTCTGCATGCCCTTGCCTGCTCCTGGGAAGTGGGCTGCTGCCAGGCCTGAGAGAGTGGTCTCCTTCTGGGACTGTGCTGGCTGTGCAAGTCTTCACTGGGTCCCTGACTTGAGTCATCCCAGGTGGGGAGACTGAGCCCTTCTCTCCCTAATTCCTGGTCTGTCCTCACTCTCAGCAGCCCTGGGTGCCAGGGACCTGATTCCTTCTTGCCTGATGTGCTGCTCTTCCCTCTTCCTTCCCTGGCTGCTCCCAGAGTCTCCTGCAGGGACTTAGGGTTGTGGTTGGCAGATCCTGAAGGCAGGGACTTGGATGTCCCTGCTTTACACAGGGCCAGGCTATGGGAGAAGGGGGCCAAGGGAGGCCAGCAGATGCAGGGCAGACACAGGCACATCAGCTCCCTCAGAGCCTAAGCCCCACTCCTCAAAGTCCCATGACTTTCCTCTTTGCCTGAACCGGGCAGGCTTGAGGTTTGGGACCCAATGAGCCCACCACCCCTTGGGGCCTAGATGGGGCAGAGGCTGGTGAAGACTCTGGTCTAGAGGCCTCGGTAGCTCCCCCCAACACATCTGGTATTGCTGTGAGTGCCTCATTTCGAGGGGGGAAATTCTCCCTTAAATGGGTTCTTGGCAGTAGGTTGTGTCCTTCACTTCCCTTGCCTTTCCCTTGCCCTCCTCTTTCTGCTGCCCTCCTCCCGGATGTAGGGGAGTGTATTCCTGTTGGGGGGGGGTAGAGGGGAAGGGCACTGGACTCTGAGGGCACTCCTACCCAGAACCTGCTCTCAGACCTAGCTCTGGCATCTTGACTTCATACCACGGTCTAAGAAAGCTGACCTTCCCTCTCTGACCCTATGCCTTTCTGCTTTACTAAATCTTAGTCGTTTACAGCTTTGTCCATTTGTCCCATGTGGCCTTCTGGCTCATGCTTTCTGCTTTCTCTTCCCCCTCGCCCCCGTGACTCTCTGTCTGCATCCCAGCTATCTGATTATCTCTTTCTCTCTGGGTTTCCATGTGTGTCTCCCCATCTGGGACTCTGCCCAGGCCTGAGGGCCCTGGGCCAGAGGCTTTCTGGGGGCCTGAACTGTGTCTGAGGCTGAGGAGCAGGGAAGCACAGGGCAGCTGGTGTGTCCCAGCTTGGTGCTCTCTGAGGGCAGGGACAGATCCTATCCCTCTTTGCATCCCTAGCATCCAACACAGATAGAGCAAGGATGTTGTTTGAATGAAGGATGGAAAGAAGGAAGGAACAGACTGAATGAAAGGTGAGCAAGGTTGTTGTGAGAACAAGGTTGTTTTCCTGTGATCTGGGAAAGGCTTAAGGCTCTCCAGAAGGGGAAGGTCTGAACTAAGTCCAGTACTCCCACCCTCTGTGTCAATAGGGCGGAGCTGCCTCCTCCAACTGGCTTGGTTAATGAATAAACCCAGCCCAGTCCAGGACTGGAGTTGATGGGTCTTGGGGCCAGACTGCCACAATAGACCCCTTGTGGCCAGATCAGTCTTGTCAAGTGGACTTCCTTGGGAGAGGAGGGGACTTGGAAAAACTGGGTGTTGTGGTCCCTAGCTGGGACCTGGATCCTCCTTCCCTCTCAGACTGAGCAGAGTTTGGAGGTGCCAGAAGACCTTTTGCAATCCCTGTTTCATACTCCCTCCTCACTGGGGTGTAAGTGAGGACACTGAGGCTCAGAGAAGGGCAGAGGCCAGTCTAGGGTCACAGAGCCAAGTCCTAGAAGGGCCAGGCTTGGAACCCAGATTTCCAGTCTCCCAGCCTATCTCTCTCTGTTCTCCCCACAATGGAGATAGAGTTGGGGACAGGAGGCAAACAGAGCTGGAGCCTAGGATGGAGGCTGGGACCTTGGCTATGGGCATCCTGAGCAGCCAGCCCCCTGACTCCCCATCCCCTCAGCCCAGCCAAGTGGAGCTCTGGGAGATGGGCAGGAGTCTCTGAGCATCCCATCCCCGAGGTTCCAGGATTCCCAGGTTCCATGCAGGAAATCTCATTTCTGATAGGAGTCAAGCATCTTTTCCATCTTCAAATTTGCCCTCAGGCCAGTCCTGGGCAGTAGTAGGCTTGTCTTCATGCTACAAAGAAACTGAGGCCAAGAGTCACTTGCTTAAGATCACAGAGCAGCTGAGGCAGGCATAGGACCCAAGCCGGCCTGACTCCAGAGCACCTGCCCCCCTCTGCTTGGGCTCACATTGTTAGTCAACGTTATGGCATTTGACCGCATCAGTAACTCTTTGAAGTACACGGTGTTCTCATAATCCCATTCCTGTTTGATAAATGAGACAGCTGAGGCCCAGAAAGGGGAAGTGACTTGCCAAGGTCACACAGCAGGTCTGAAGCCAGAGTCCCCAAGGATGATTGGGTCACTCCAGGGGGCTGGGACTCAACCACAGGTGTTTGTTTAGCTTTTGACCCCTTACCCCATCCTGCCCCAGCCTGTCTGTGGGCCTGCCCCTTGAGCTGGGAAAGCCAGCCTGCACTCTGGACATGCCCTGTTCTCGTGATCCTCAGGTGGGGGTGGGGGTAGGGTTCCATCTATCGGTCTACCTTATTGATTTTCTCCTCATCTCCCTTCCCCTAGACTTATCCTCTCCCTGTCCCTGTGTCCAGAGGTCCCCGAGAGCCACTGTAGCTCTGGTCCCAGCATTTGGAGCAAAGACAAAGGGGAGAGGTTGTTGGAGGTCATCTCTACCCTTTTCCTCCCTCCTGGCCTCCAACATGGCCTGGCCTGACCTCGGGTCTACACTGTGCTTTGGGCACTGGAGAGGAGGAAGACACTGCCTTCTGAGAGGTCCGGCCTTGTTCCAGAGGCAGATGTTGAACACAGATCCTGGGTCCAAGGCAGAGGGCAGATTGGAACCAAACCTAGGTCTCTCAATGCCCAGGCCAATGTCTGAGTGTATGAGAAATGCAAAACTAAGGGGTCTGCCAGTCATTTAAGCAGGGCCAGCTTAAGTCCATTCCTGGCTGTGGTATCCTCTTCTGTGGATTACCAATGGTATGTCCCTGCCCTTTTCTGGGCTATTTCTCCATTTCTGCCTTGGGACTTTCCTGGCTCTAAGGGCCTCTGAACTAATGGGACTCAAGGGCCCATGGGAGAGAAATGAGGAATGAGGGGAAGAAAGCAGGAGGTGACATGGCCTGCCAAGCCCTGCCCTTGATGCTCATGTGCTCAGACTCTCCAGTGTTGCAGCCTGCCTAACCTTGTGCTTGGCTAGCCATGTGAGAGGCAGAGGAGATCTGGTCCTGTCTTCCAGAAGTTTCCAGACCCTGGTAAAGAGAGGAAGGACAGTTCCAGGTGACTTCTGCCTACTACATGGGGCAGATGTTCATAGGCAGACCACAGAGGCAGGAGTGGGCCTAGTGAGCAGGGTCCTTGAGGGGCTTGGTGGGAGGTCTCTTGAGGGACTGTGGCTGAGAACCTGAGGTTCCTCTTGCTACAGGAAGCTGAGCAGTAGAGACCTGTCTTCTCTGACTTCCTTTCCTATGGCTCCTCCCCTTCTGCTTTGGAGAAAGCTCCTCGGCCCCTCCCTTCCCTATCTTACTGTCCACCTGCTCCCATAAGGCACCCTCACCCCACCCCCTCCATACTCTCAAGTCTGTTCCCTCTAAGTGCCTCAGGTCAGAGGTGGCTGGAAACTTTAGGGGAAGTCTTTCTGGGCTAGGCTGAGTCTCTGGAGGAGAGAGCATGTTGTCCAGAGTCACGGCCACATGGCCTTGGGCAGGTTGCTGCCACCACCTAGGCTTTAGCTTCTTCATCTGTTGAGTAGTGCTGCCCTGCCTGTCTTTGGGCACTTCATTCATTCATTTACTCATTGAGTGAACATTCACTGATAGCCTCTCTGCCTGGCCCTATGCTGAAGGTTAGGGACAGAGAGGAGGATCAAGCCCAAGCGCTGCTCTCAAGGAGCTCCTTTGTGCATGGACAGACACTTGTCACAGAAGCTATGGAGACCCAGAGGGGGCCTCTGAACCAGCTTGGGGGCCAGGAAAGGCTTCCTGGAATGCTCAGGTGATCCCTTTGGAATTGGGTGGCGAATGAGATGGACAAGTTTGATTGCATTGGGAGCCTTCCATATAGAGGAGCAAGCTGTGCAAAGCCCAGAGGTGGGAAATAGAGTAGTACATTAGGAGACTGGCAGGTGGTTTAGTATGGAGTTGGAGATGATTAGAGAGCTGGACCAAGGCCCCAGAACATGGGTCCTGGAGGTCCTGGGATGCCGGGCTGGGGCGGGGGGGTGGGGGGGATTCGATAAAGCAGGTAGGAAGTGGAGGAGGAGGAAGAGGAAGGGGAGGATACTGTATTTGTCTGGATAGAGGTGCTGAGTCCTGTGTGAAAGCAGGGGCTGTGGGGAATGAAGCAAGGGATTGCATCCAGAGAGATTTAGGAGGGATAATGGATGGGACATGGTGGTTATAGCATAGCCCTTTGCAGTGTGCAAACTGTATTGTGCAGGCTGGGGTGTAAGACTGTGGATATGCAGCCCCTTTGATGCCTGCCTTGGTGGGTGAGGAACCTTGTGAGTTTGAGCAGAGTGGGGGTAGGTGCCTCCAGTCAGTGTCCCCCTGGGGCCAGAAGAGCCCTTAGTCCCCAGGCTGGCTCTGTGCCTCCACACCCGGCTCCCCAGGCTCTGGCTTTTAAACTTTAACGAGCCCCAGCTCAGTTTCCAGCCCAGAGTCTTTAAAGTTTCAGGAGATGAGAGGAAGGAGGGAGTCCTGGAGACGGATGGGTTTTCTTTCTTCCTCTGCATCTCCACGCCTGACTGGGCCACCTGGAACCAGGGCTGTGGGTGCTATGACTCCAGAATCTGGGACCTTGGCTGGGCCACTCCAGCTGGTTCCTGAGGGGCTAGGGGCCACAGGCCTGGCAACAAGTTTGCCACCATGATAGATAGGATAGAAACCTTATTCCAGCCCTGATCCTTTACCTTGGCCTCTGACCTAGGCAGATGAGCATGTGCCAACAACAGGTGGGAGGAAAGCTGTTCAGAGCAGGTATTAGGCTTGAGGTGTCCCTGTTCTTCTTGGTGCCTCACTTTATCCCCTCTGGCATGCTTGCACTGGGCTCTGTGCTTTGGGGCCCTTGAACCTTCAGAAACACATACAGTGAAAGAAAGTGGCAGGCCCAGGACTTAGTGGTGGATCCCATGCCAAATATAGGTTCCTCTCACCTGTCATTAGAGAGCCTGGGGCAGGTGACACAGGGCCACTGGAGCTATTCTCTAGGGCTTTAACCTAACATTTGCCTCCCTGCCTCTCATCCGAGGCTCCCTGAAGACAGATACTAGCTACTTCTGATATCTCTAGAATCTTTATGTACTGGGGCAGGTGAGAAATGCCTGCACATGTACACTGTCCCCCGCAGCACACACACATGGGAAGTAGGGGGATGAGTACTGTGGTCCTGGGCCATTTAATCTCATCCTTGGGTTTCATGCCACAACTTGCATCTGCTCCTAGTTGCTGAGATCCCCTCTACCATCTCCTGGCACCCACCCCCCGGGCCCCCCTCCCCATCTCTGGTTCCTTCCAGGTTGCCTGGGACCTGATTCTGGACCAAAAAAGTGATAAAAGTCTAAGGCAGAGGCTTGGCAGAGAGGATGGAGTTCCCTTGTGTGTCTCTGACATTCATTCATTCAACACATTTTTATTGAGCACATACTATACGCCAAGTATTGTGTTATATCCAGGAATTTAGTGGCAACTCAGACAGATCAGACTCAGCTGTTATGAGGCTTACATCCTAAGGAAGAGACAAGAAGAATAGAAGCAAACAGATCATTAAA
The DNA here is from genome assembly GCF_022079265.1 of Lynx rufus. NCBI lineage: Eukaryota > Metazoa > Chordata > Mammalia > Carnivora > Felidae > Lynx > Lynx rufus. Next base: position 59,264,241 of record NW_025814897.1, read on the forward strand.
TAAGATACCAGATGGTGGTTATGGTGGTGTTATGAAGACAGGATGGTATGATAGGGGTTGTCTGGCCTTCTATGTGCAGATCTTCTGTTTGTGGAGCTGGATTGTGGGTGACTGCGTGTGTGATAGGGTCCTCGGTTGGGTGGACTGTGAGCCTCTTCACATCTGCCCAGGTGACATCCCTGGGGCAGAAACCTGACTGGGGTCAGTAAATCGTATTGAATGTGTGTATGTGTGTGTGTGTGTGTGTGTGCATGTGTCTGAGGTGGTGTGTATGTACCTCTGAGTGTGGGACTGTGTGTTTCTGTGTCTGGTGTTACTGTGTGTGTGAGTCACGCCCCCTCACTGCAGCAGAGTTGTCTCTGATCCAATTATGTCTCCTCAGCTGTATCCTGGCAGCTCTAGCCCCAGGCTCAGTGCTGGTTCTGCCACAGTTTTCCCCTCCCTACCTCCATCCAGCCTCCTGACCCAGCCTCTGGGCCTACCTCTGGGTCTCAGGGTCTCCTCTTAGGGTGTGTTCTCTGTCCCCATCTCTGATGGTTACTGCTTCTGCCCTTATGTCTCTACTCGTCCCCTTTCCTCCATTTTTTTTCTGTATCAGTTTTTTATTCATTCAACAAACCTCTTCTCATACCTCCCACCCACTCTGCCAGCCGCCATGCCAGTGCTGGAGACACTCGGCCCTGCTCCTGAAGCCTAGTGGGGAGACTGACAAAGATGGGGACAACCTTCCAAGAGAACTCAGGCAGAGGGAGGCCAGTGGCTGGCAGCGTGGGGGGTGTCTGGGTGGGGCCTTGGGAGCCCAGCAGGAGCCAGGTGGCAAGCTGAGCAATTCTCACTGAATCCCTCAGTGGGGTAGGCTCCCAGAGGCAGGAGTGCAGACTGAGAGTGAGAAGGAGTGGAGGCGGAACCAGAGTGAGGAGGACATCTTGGAGTTGGGATCTGGCCTGAAGGCAGAGAGAGAAAGATAGCAGGGACTTTCAAGCTGGGCAGTGCCATCATCAGCTCTGGGTTTTAGAAAGCTCCCTAGCTGCTGGGGAAGCACTGGCCTGGGAGCCAGGAGACCAGAGACAAGGATGCTGCTTCAGTGGTCCAAGCAAGAATGAGGAAGCCTGCCTCGGGTTGGTGAAGAGGAGCTGTTGGAAGGTCATGGCTGAGTGCAATCCCAGGAATGAGAGGGAGGGATGAGTCCAGAGCCATGCCTAGGTTCTAGGCACTGGAGGGGAGCACAGGGCAGTGGGCATTGGGGTGGATAACACGACAGTACTGGACATGGTGAGTGAGAGCCTGTGGGCCGTCCAGGGGGTGATGCCCAGGAGGCTGTTAAAGATGCTGTCTGGAGCTTACTAGAGAGAGTGCTTTGGGGGCATCGGGCAGTCTCTGGAGCCCTGGGAGGTGTTTATCCAGTTTGTGTTTGTCTTGATGTCTGTGTGCCAGCCCTGGCCATTGTCTCGTGTCTTGTGTCACTAGTCTCCCCCATCCCTTCCTTTTCTTCCAGGCCCAACCACCTCTGCCTCTCTCCTCTCCTCCCTCTTCTGTCTGGCTCTCCCACCTCCTCCAGGGCTGGAGTGGCAGGAGCTCCAGACCAGGAGGTCAGCTTCTGAGATGTCAGAGCAGGATGGTTCTCACTGCTGTGCAGCTGGGGCCTGCTGGTCTAGAGTCTGAGGGGTGCAGTACGGGTCCAGGGAGGCTGTTGGAGACTTGGGGGAAGGACAGAGGAAGGAGGCAGAGCAGGTATGAGTCACTCAGCGCTGGATGGAGAGCATAGCAAAGAGCCTGGGTTAGTCTGCCTGAGCAGACTTAGGAGCCCTGTCTAGGGGAGGGATGGCAGCACCTGCACTCTCCATAGTCTCAAGGGGACCCCAATTTTGGGGAGAAGATGGTTTGGAGGTATTTGGTGCCAGATCCCTTTTCCTTCAGAATAGAGGGCCATAGGGCTTGTGTGGTCATAGTACAGGTGGGGATACTGAGCTAGAAGATGGGGGAAAGAGCCCCTGCTCTGGGCTCACACCACACATGCTCTCTGTGTCCTTCCAGCTCCCCTCACTCCGGACAGAGCCAGCCCCAACGGACCCAGCCCCTAGCATGGATCCTCAGGGACAGGCCTCACCTGGCCAGGTGCTCGCTCACCTGGAATTCCTTGGGTCTTCCACAGAGCAGAACCTTGTTCTCAGGGAATAGCCTTGGTGAACTGTGGGTCACACTGGGTTCTGTGTTGGTTCCTCTCTTCACTTTTTTGAGCTACCATTTACAAATGGGCATAATCTTCCCTCCTCCCAGGTAATTGAGAGGATGGAATTAAATGAATTTGTGAAGCTCTTAGCACACCATTAACTTTTGCTGAATGGATGAATGAATGAACAGCCTGAGGTTCTCTAGGGACAGCTCCATTTCCTCCCACCTCCTTCCATGTTCACTCAGGTTACCCAGTGGAACTACCTGAGCCCTCCTCTTCCTCCAGCCCCCAGGCTCATGCCAGCACCTCTGCCCAGAGCTCTTTCACCTCCTTTTCATCTGAGTGCCGTCTGCTTTTCCGTTTATCCTTTAGGACTCCACTTAGGTGCTCCTCCTTGTAGCTGCATCTTAGCCTCCTGCATCCTCTTCCCTGCCCTGCCCACCCACGGTTGTCATTGCCTGTGCAGCTTTGGGGGGGGGGGTCCCCCTCTGGTTCCACTCCTAGCATGGTCAGATGATGTGGAGCCTTTCTAAGTAACTCAGCATTAACATGGGCAGCCTCAGGCCCCATCTCAGCTCAGCCCAGACTTCCAGCTCCAGGGAACAAGGACCTCCAGGTTCTGGACAACACTCTCAACTTGGAGAAAAAAGTATAGTTTCTATGTCTTGTATAAACTGTGTTGTACCAAGAATCCAAAAAGGAAAAATAAATCACCAGAGCCTCAATTCCTGAGTAAAACTTTTTCCTTGGTTCCTTTCAACTCTCACGCAAGAGTGTACATAATTTATACATACTTTAGACCTTGGCACAGGTACAAGTTTGTATCTTCTTTTTTCATTTAACATTGCATCTGTAAAAGTTTCTTGTATTGCTACCGAATTATTAATTCTACATTTCCGGCAGCTGCTCCATGCAGGCCTGTTCTGGGTTCCGAAGGTTCAGAGCCTGCCCTTCCCTGGGTGGGTGGTGGGGAGCCGTGCACAGTTCTCAGTAGCTGGGCAGCAGTCATCCAGGTGATGTGTCTTAACCCAACCAGACCCAGCTGTTGGTGATGTTCCAGGTTCTCAATATATTTTGCTAATTACAAATGCAATAATATAGTCATAAATATTGTAGCAAGTTTTTTTGGTGTTTTTTTTCTCAGTATAAATTTCTGGTCCTGGAGTTCCAGGAATTGAGTTGAGAGACATTTTTATGACCTAAAAAATATTGAGCCTGGGTGGCCCAAGTCGGCTAAGTGTCTGACTCTTGATTTTGGCTCAGGTCATGATCTCATGGTTCACGACATTAACCCCCGCATTAGTCAGCACAGAGCCTGCTTGGGGTTCTCTCTCTCTCTCTCTCTCTCTCTCTCTCTCTCTCTCTCTCTCTGCCTCTCTCCTGCTCATGCTCATGTGCTCTCTCTCTTTCCCTCTCAAAATAAATAAATAAACTTAAAAAAAATTTGCCAAATAGTTTTCCAGAATAGCGGAACCAACTTTTGGTGTCACTAACTGTGTAACAGTTTTAGCATGTCCTCACAAGCAGTAAATATTTTGTATATTTTAGCTAATTTACTAAAATATAAATTGGCACCTCAGTACCATTTAAATTTACTTTTCTTTAACTATCAGAACTATTAAGGATCTTTCAGCAAGTCCCAGAATCTTCCCTGAACTTGTCTCTGACACCTCCTACCCCTACACTGCATTTTATGTAAGGATGATGGCAGAAGGAGTAAGCCTCAAGTGCCATGGAGATTTTTACAAGTCTAGGAGGTTTTCACCAAGATTCTTCCTTCTGAAGTCCACAGAAGCTCTAAGGACCGCTGGCCATGGACCCTGCACTCTAAAAGTCAGAGAAGCCTACACAGGCACAACCTCTTTTCTGTCTCACCTGTCCATCCTTCCCTTCAGAAATACTTCTTTACTAAACCATGCCAGATACAGGGGGTGCCAAGATGAATAAGGGGCCACAGCACTGTGGGCCAATCAGTGCATTGCAATGCATGCTGATAGAGGGAAGCCCTGGGGGTGAAGGAGACAAGAAGTAGGCCCCAGGTCATCCTAAAAGATTTAAGGACAGGAAGGGCTGCCTGGACAGGGAACAGCCAGACTGAAGTTTGTTCAAAAACAAAATAGGGAAGGAGCCAGAGAAGGAAAGTTCTCAGAAAGCATAACTGATGAGATCTCTCTCCTCCTGCATCCCATTCCCCACTTTCTCTCCAACCCCTTGTGTCAGTGCCCTTGAGCTATTCTTGAGATTTGGGGGGGACATGGAGGAAGGTCTTAGAGGTCTGCATTCTGGGAGCTCCAGAAACCCAGAGGCAAGGGCAGGTGCTTTATCAACTTGGCTTAATGCTGGCTTCTTGAGGCCTTTGGGAGAGACAGTGGGGGCCCCTGGGAGGGGTCCCTTCAGAACAGGAGGCAGAGGCTCTGCTGAAGCTGAGCCTCTCACCGGCTATATGCCCCAGGCCAGGCTGTATCTCTCAGCACCAGGGCTGACATGGAGCTGGCAGTGCCCGGTTGTGTGGGCTGTGATGGGGGAGCAGATACATTTTTGTAGGGCCCTGGTGGAAGAGGGTTGCCCATTTGCTCCCTGTCCATCCACACTGTGGAGGGATCTGGGCATTTTTGTTTTTTTAAACTTTGTTCCCTGGCCCTGTATATCCTGCCCTTTGGGGATTAGCAAGAAGGTGCTCCTGTAGGCAGGGCCTGAGAAGTCCTGGGCGGGGGGCGGGGGGGGGGGGGTTGGCACTGGGGCTTGGGGCTGGAGGAAGAGCAGCTGCTGTTGGAGCTTTCTGTACAAGCCTCACTTAATCCTCACAGCTCCGTTCTGAGGGGAGGATTATCTTTGTTTGACAGATGAAGATACTGGGACTCAGAGCTGAAGTCCTTTGCCCAGGCCAAGGCCAGGAAAGCAGGATGTAGCTGGGCAGAGGCCTGTCTGCCCTAGCCAGCCTGGAACTGCTATGTAAACATGAGCCTGTGTGTGGCCTGGCTGGGTCTGGTGGGGCAATGCAGTGGCTGAAAGATTCTCGGGGGTCTTCCAGGTGCAGAGCACCTGGGTGGAGTTTTGGGAAAGTACAGCTCTGTCTTTGAGCCCAGTGCAGTCTGAGGGTGGAGTCAGGAACTCTGCTCTGAGGAAGAATGTCTGAGCTTCGCTTTCCTGGTGAGCAAGCCCTCCGAATCCGATGAGCTCTGCATAATAACCGTCAATTAACTAAGACAGTCTCCAGTTGCCAGCATGTTGTTTGAGCTGGGCCAGTCCTGCCCCTTGATGAAGGTAGCAGAAAGCCTTAACAATCTGGGGTCAGACACACCCAGGCGATAGTTCTCTGCTTTACCACTCTTAGCCTTCAGGCCTTGGTCAATCCTTGTAATGCTCTGGGCCTCAGTTTTTGCATCTGTAAAATGGGGATGATGATACCCATTGGGGTGTTGGGAGAATAAGAGACAGTATTTGTACAGGACACAGCTTGGCGTTGCAGACAACTGGCAGAGGCGGTTTGACCTACATGTCAGCTCCTATGGGGTCCATGGGCCAAGTGTTGTTGTCTCCTCTGTGATGATGACTTAGGCAGTGATTTGGAGCCATTGGTACATGGTAATGGTTATTGAGGTTGTGGTTATCATTCAAGGCTGTGATTGATTTGATAGTGAGTACCCCACCCCTGGTCAGGAATGCTTCCTTTGATTTGAATATGGTTCTGTTGGGAAAAGATGATTTGCATAACAGTTATTCCTTTTACAACACTGTCTATTAAAATGCAGCATTGTGAGTAGTCAGCACAGCCTGTGGGATGTTTCAGAGCCCACACGAACCCCTTACCTTCTCTGGGCCTCACTCTCCCCAGTGGTAACTGAAGAGTGTGGAGGAAGAGATAATCTCCTGGGTCCCTAGGACTGTGGGATAATCCGTGTGTTGCACATATCCCACGGGCAAGGATACTGGAGACCTGGGGTGAGGGCCAAACTTGGATCCACCTGTCTGTCAGTTTGCAGGTTACTGACCTGGCCTTTGGCCCTCAAGGCCATACCACAGCCCTGTGGAGGTGACCTTACTTCTTGTCCCCTGTCTCGGCTCAGCTATCTCCCTGGGTCCTGGGAGATACTGGAGCCCTTCTCCCCACCATTTCCCTCCCTCTGTGGAGATCCCTCCTTCTCTAAAGCTGAGCACTGGGAAGGCCTCCAGAGAAGCACAGGGCAAGGGTGGGAGAGAAGAGAGCGGCACAATGAGACACAGCTTGGGCACTGGATCCTGCTTGGTGCTTAATTATTTATTTATTTAAAATGTTTATTTATTTATTTTTGAGAAATAGAGAGAGCGTGCACAAGTGGGGGAGGGGCAGAGAGAGAGGGAGACACAGAATCTGAAGCAGGCTCCAGGCTCTGAGCTGTCAGAGCAGAACCCAATGCAGGGCCCCAACCTACGAACCACGAGATCATGACCTGAGCTGGTTGGAAGCCTAACCAGCTGAACCACCCAGGCACCCCTGTACTTATTTTTTTAAGTTTCCAGGTATTTGTACTCACCGGTCCCTCTGCTGAAATGCCCTCTCTCCCCTTGCAGCACTTCTGCCCCTTTTCCTTTTAGACTCTGTTGCCTTCTGCTCTCACAGTTACTGTGCCCCTCTCCCCCACCCCTACTCATTCTCTGCTGGGATTCTGTGTCCTTGTCTCTCATGCTACCCACTTGTTGGGGCCTCTGGCTCATCTCCAAGTTCCTCCTGCCCAGTTGCAGTGTCCTGGTATATAGCAGACTCTAGAAAGAAAGTGGTGGATAGATAAATGGATGGACCAATAGGCAGGCCCCAGGATGAGGCCAGAGAAGCATAAAGGGCACAAAATGCAAATGTGACCTGGTCCTATCCTGTGGAAGCGTGAATGGCTGCTCATGGAAGCTGGCTGAAGTCCTAACAGCTACTATTTTTTGAGTATTTACTATGTGCCAGGTATATTGCATACATGATCTCGTTTAATTGAATCACAACATCCCCATGAGATAAGTACTCTTATTATCCTTGTTTTTCATGTGAAGAAACTAAGACTCAGGAGCTTGTGCCCAAGGGGAAGGAACTGGAATGGGAACCTGGGATTGCCAGGCTCAAAACCTGCAAGAGTCTTCCCTGGTGGCCCTCTTCACTTGTCCAGTCCCTTCTGACCATGGCTCCGTAGGACTAAGTGTGTTGAGGGTTGAGGGTGTGCAGGTCCCAGGGCTTCTGAGCAATTCCAGTTTTCTACCTCCTGGGGCTGGAGAGGGTGGAATGTGGGAAATACGGTCTGTAGTTTCTCTGGTGTCACTTGCTCCCTCTGGGCCACAGTTTTCTCAGCTGCAAGTCAGCTTCCCCGCTGTAACCAGGCTTTGAGGGTTTTGCAGCTCAGCATGGCTCCTTGACTGAGCAACCCAGAGCAAACCCCCTTCAGTTCTGGCTTGCAGGGGCAGCTCCCAGATGTCCAGAGGAAGTGACTGACTTGCCCAGGGCCCAATGGCTGTGGGATCCAGTCACAGGCCTGCCCCCTAGGTGCTCTCCAGTGACTCACCGCTACCCCCACCATCCCTCTGAAGACTCTTAGAATTACACCTCGCAGATGTGGCAGCTGCCACAGTGGGCAGGAACAATGCCCTATGTAATCTACCCCTCTTGGCACAGGCCCCTAGCTCCTGGGGGCTGTGGAAAGAGCATGGCTGGGAGCCAGGCGGGATGAGGACGCCCACGGTCACTCTCCACTCTGCTCTCGGGACCAGCCACCCAGCCTGCCTGTTTTGTCACCTGCGGTATCACCACCCTAGCCAGGGTTTCCTGCCCTGCCAGCAGAGCGCCACTGCCGGCCTTCCTGCCCAAGAGCCTGCCACTAGCCTGGGAAACCTTTAAAGTTCCCCTATTTTGAAGATGAAATGTTATCGCTTCTCAGCCTTTTGGCTAAGATCGAGGGTAAAGATGAAATGTTATGCAAAGTTTACACTCAACTGCCAGGTCTGTCTTGGGTCTGTCTCGTGGCCATGCAAGCCCCGCCTACTTCCCCCGCTATCTCAGAGGGAGGCCTTTGGTCCTGAAGCCACAACAGCCCTGAGCGGTGTCTGGGCAGTGTGGGCCTCTCCTCAGGGTGCACCCAACCCCCAGCCGTGAGTGCACCTGGGTCCTTGTGCACGCTGAGCCTGACCAGAGGGAAGAGGCAGTCCCAGGTAGGGTTCTAGCCCAAGAGCATAATTCTGTCGTCACTGCCCCTCCACACACTCACTGCCCAGGATAACACCTCTGAGGACTTGTAAAGCCAAGTCAGCTTGGCTATAGAGAAGTTCTCGTTTCCTCAGAAGCCACACATGAGTGGTCCTTGATGGTTGAGAGTACAGGAAAATCCGGTTTTGAATCCCTGCTCTGCTGCTTTCTTGCTGTCTGATTCAGACAGGTTGCTTACTCTCCTGAGCCCTAGTCTTCTATGCACAGCACAGGAGTAATGCCAGCTCATAATTTGGGGTGAAGAGTGAGCTTGCATTGAATGTCTGCTGCAGCGTCCAGACCTCCACACAGCTGCTCAGTACAGGTCGTCCGGCTGCTGCTGCTGCTGCCAGTTTGACCTCTGCCTTCTTCCCCCACGCCTTTCTCACCATCCCAGCCCTTCCCTCACTCCGTTCAGTCACTCACTCACTCACTCACTCACTCGTTCCTTCACACGTGTCATTAGTCTCCTTAGGTGTGATGGGAGTTCCTGGGTACTTCCTTGACTTTCACAACCCTGACACTCAGCAGGGGAGACTTTTGTAAAAGTCCCTTATTTGGGGTTTGTCTGATTTTTCTAATGACTGGATTTCGGTTATGCATCTTTGGCAGAAATGTCACCTAAGTGGTGCCTGTATTCTCTTCGTTGCATTCTATCAGGCAACACCCAGTTGTAACTTGTCAGCACAGAGCCCAACGTGGGGCTTGAACTCATGAACAGCAAGATCGTGACCTGACCTGAAGTCGGACGCTTAACCAACTGAGCCACCCAGGAGCCTCGAATAATCTGTTACTATACTATTTTATTTTTTCATTCTATTTTGTATGTTAGAGACAAAGCATGCATGTGCAAGCAGGGGAGAGGGGCAGGAGACAGAGAGAATCTTAATCAGTCTCCATGTTTAGCACAGAGCCCGATGTAGGGCTTGATCCCACGACTCCAGGATCATAATGTGAGCCAAAATCTGAGTGGGACACTCAACTGACTAAGCCACTCAGGTGCCCTGATTATCACTATTTTGATACTCGGGTTGTCCTAGCTTTAGCCTGTGGTAGGTGGCCAGGTCTCCTAGTTTGTCTGGGATGGAGGGTTTTCCTAGGATGTGGGATTTTCAATGCTAAAACTGGCAAAGCCTTGGGCAGACCCTGACAAGTCACTCACCCAGTCAGTGGGAGCCCTTCCTCTGGCTCCTGTATCTGCTTGGCAAGGTCCCTATCATTCTGTGAGTATGTCCTTACTTTCTGGCACAATAAGATGTTCCAGGCTCATCTTATCTCACCCAGCCCCAGAATCCTGAATTTCTCTAGGAAAACCTGGAACCAGGACCTTTTGAGTATTAGTGGAGAAGAGGTGCCTGCCTCCATTCTGCAGAACTGACCTCCTCCTTTGTGTCCTCACTGGGCAGTTTAGGGCACCTCTCCATTTTCAAGTTGGTCTCCTCCCTCAACTAGAAGCCTCTCAAGGACAGGTCTCAGATTCACCTCTGATTGTTCTGTGCTCTGCACAGGACTAGAATTGGGGCTGTTAGTTAAATGACTGGATCTAGACTCATAACCTTCCTCATGGATCAGAAAAGCAGAGAGGGAAGGTGATTTGTTCAGACTCACACAGTGAGTTTTTGCAGGCTAGAATCTGTCCTCAAACTTTGATTTTGTCTGTCTTGTCTTTTCTTTTTGCAGTTTTATATCTTTATTTGAAAATCAGCAATTAGTTCTCATCCACATTAATTGTCTGTAGATTTTTGAAAGTGATGTGGGTACGCAGGTAACTAAGGCATAGAGCTTGTTTGAATCTTCATCCTTGTTAGTTTCCTGGACAACTGCACACAGATATAGTATGGAACATTCCTTATTCCTTTGGCCCAAACAGCTTTGTTGAGCCTGGTGTCAGTGAGCTTCTGGAGTTCCCATCTCCATGGCAAATTTCTGTGTCTCTTTGGGGGCCCAAAGGGCACACTTCTTGAGACCCACTCCTTAGATGCGCCTGTGAATGTTGATGGTGTGTGTTCCCTGGTCACTACCTCACTGATGGTAAACGGCCCTTCCTCTCATCATGCTTCTTTACAGGAGCCATTCTGCTGGGCCCTGGTTGAGACGACTGGAGAAATGTGAATATGCTCTGAGTGTTAGATGTGCTGAAAATTAACTGCAACAAAATGGTAGAGATTGTTGCCTGAAGGCTACAAAATGGAATGCACAGAATAATCTCATTCGGGGGAAATATGCACAAAAAAGGCTTGGGAAGAACAATCACTAAAGTGTTAACAGTGGCAATCTCTATTTTTTTTTTTTTAACGTTTATTTATTTTTGGGACAGAGAGAGACAGAGCATGAACGGGGGAGGGGCAGAGAGAGAGGGAGACACAGAATCGGAAACAGGCTCCAGGCTCTGAGCCATCAGGCCAGAGCCCGACGCGGGGCTCGAACTCACGCACCGCAAGATCGTGACCTGGCTGAAGTCGGACGCTTAACCGACTGCGCCACCCAGGCGCCCCAACAGTGGCAATCTCTAAATGATGAGAATATGATGGTTTTCTTTTTGCTGTCTGTATGTCTAACTTTCTAAAACATATAGTACTGTTTCTACAATAAGGAAATGATTTAAGTAGAAAGATCTCCCAGAGATACTGAGAGGTACACTCACCGCATGCCAGGTACTATCCCTTTTTTTTTTTTTTTCCTTCTCTCCCTACACCCACCCCCCATCCCCGCCCTTCTTTCTCCAGCCACCAGTGGAGGTGTTACCTTTATTTCTGCCAGGTACTATCCTAAGTGCTTTATACACATTACCACATTTTGCTCTCACAGAAATACTCGGAGGTATCAGCCCAATTTTAGAATTAAGAAAACCAAAGTTTGCTTCCTATGTGTTTCCCGTGGCACTGTCTGAATGCCCAGGTCTGGGAGACCTTTTTAAACGACATAAGAAAACTTGTCCAGTTGCTGAGGGGACCTTGAGCCTAGGCCTTGAGCTTTTGGGTGAAAACAATCACCGAATAAGGACGTGAACTAAGTTTCACCTTGCTGAGTGCAAACCTAGCAAAACCTAGTTCTGTTTTTACTTGCTTCCCAGACATATGATCTGGGTTAAATCCCAGCTCTGCTGCTTACTAGCTGGGTGACCCTAGTCAAGTTACTTAACCTCTCTCAGCCTCAAGTTCCTCTTTGCATTTCTTGCCTGGCAGAGTTGTTTTGAGGGTTAAATAAAAAAGGGGATCCTTGGCTCTTCTCTCCCCTAGACGGAAAGTTCTTTGAGGACAGAGCTAAAAACTGTAAGAAATCCAAAGATATTTGTTGGATGAGGGGGAAAAAAAGGTAAATTGTATGGTCAGGTGGTGAGTACCATGGATGAAAGAAAGCATCCATTTAGGTATTTGTTTATGCCTTCATTTCATTTAGCATGTAACCATACCAGATTCTCCGCTGAGTCAGCCATGAGCCTCCACCCATGAAGATCAGTGGTCTGGGAGGGCATAGATATAGAGACTTAGTGTACGGGAGTCCAGAAGGTCTGGCCTGGTCATTCAAGAAGGCTTCCTGGAAAAGGAGACTGGGATGGAACGGGAGGCTTGGTGGGAGCTGAGATGGGGGAGATGGTCTCTGGATACAGGGGCTGTCTCTCTCCTCGCACGGGTGGCTTCTGGGAGGGCTGGACAGTTAAGCTCTTCTTGATGTTCTTTCTCCCCTTCTTGCCTGTCTGCCCTTTGGTCTCCTGGCCGGGGCTTTTAGCCCTGTGTGACCCTAACAACCCATGTGTCTGTCTGCAGTGCCGGATGGAGTGCCGCGATGTGCCAGCTGAGACACTCTATGACGTCCTACACGACATTGAATACCGAAAGAAGTGGGACAGCAACGTCATTGAGACTTTCGACATTGCCCGCTTAACAGTCAATGCTGACGTGGGCTATTACTCTTGTGAGCAGGCGCAAGAACACTGATCCTAGCCTCCCTGCTTCCATCCAGGCCTCCAGCCCAGCTTCCTTCTCCCACCTTTCCTCCTTGTGATCACTCCCATGGCCAGGCTGCTCAGAGACCTGAGTGCTAAGATGTAGGGCTGCCCTCCCTGACATTTCTGTCCACTCCTAGACCCTTGGGCACACACACGTACACTCACAAACACATACGCACTCCCATGTTCATGTATACACACTCCACACACATGCACACAGAGTCATGTACACACTCCATGGCCACATGCCACATATTCACAGTCACACATTTTCTGATACACACGCCCACAATAATATATTCACATTCACATATACAAACAGGCCAGGCCAGCAAGGTAAGGGCCGTGTGAGGTTGTGAGCAGGAATGGCTGGTGACAAGAAGGGAGAGGGTTCTGTCTCTTTCCTAGTGTCAGCTCTGGGATTGTGGTCTGGTGGGTGGGTGGGGGGTGTATCTGTTTGGATCAGGGGGGACTGGTGATTAACTAGGCATCCCTGTGTCCCTGGCTTCTGCTATGCCCTCCCTTGCAGGCAGGCAGACCAGAGGTCTTGCTGAACTGTCCCTTGCCCTCCACAGGGAGGTGTCCAAAGCCCCTGAAGAATCGTGATGTCATCACCCTCCGCTCCTGGCTCCCCATGGGCACTGATTACATCATTATGAATTACTCAGTCAAACATCCTGTGAGTCTACCTGCCTTCCCTGCTGGGTGGGCAGGGGAAGGTCCCAGGTACGGCTGGGCCAGCAAGCCTGGCCCAGGAAGAGGCTTCTGGCTACTACCATGACTTTCATGTGACTTCAGTCTGGGCATGAAGCTCTCTGGCCCTCAGTTTCCTTACTATATAGTGAGAATAATGGCTCTTGTCTCCCTGCTCAGCTCTCAGGCAGATGAGAAGAGGGTGATGTGAGCCATCACTGTGGGCAAGTGGGATGGGCTGGCTCAGAAAGGGGGTGCAAGTAGTAAGAGGCAGGGCCTCTTACTTCCCTGAGGCTGGGCCACCTTGATCTCCACAGCAGGCAAGACAGGCAGGTACAGCTGGCCTGGGCAAAGATGAGTGCATGTGTGAATGCCCGTGTATGTGCTCATGACCCCTGACTCCAGACTGAGGGCTTTCCTGAGGGGAACAGGGAAACCTTGAGAGGCAACAGTGACCTAGACTGAGTCCTCCCTTTCTCCCTATCCCAACATCAGGCCTGTTCTGGAGTGGATGCCAGGGGATGTGAACTAACTGACTGTGTGTGTGTGTGTGTGTGTGTGTGTGTGTGTGTGTGTGTGTGTGTATGTACTCATAAAGACACTTCTTTTGTCCCAACCCTCAGTCTCACCTCCCTTTGCCTTCCATCCCCAGAAATACCCACCTCGGAAAGACTTGGTCCGAGCTGTGTCCATCCAGACGGGCTACCTCATCCAGAGCACGGGGCCCAAGAGCTGCGTCATCACCTACCTGGCCCAGGTGGACCCCAAAGGTGAGGGCTTGGCCCTGGCAGCTTATCATGGGATCCTTTCCTATACCACAGGAGATGTGGCCTGATCTACTAGGGATCAAAAAGAGCCTGTGTTAGGAGCTGTTTTGTATTTTGGGGCATCTCCATCCAAAATATCATTTGAACCAAGATTTGAGACTTTATACTGGTTTGAAAAGCAAAGGCCAAAGTGGTAGCCATTGCTCCATGACAAAGCTTGGAGCTCTTTTCCTGGGTTCCCACACCTCCATGCTCTGACTGGCTTCCTGCTTACTGTCTGCTTTCACTCCGTCTGTCTTGCTAGCTCCCATCTTCTGCCCATCCCAGAGGCCCTGAGTTTTCCAGGCTTTCCCCTTGGGAATGTTCAGCTACTCTCAAGACTTCTGTGGCCAGCTGACATGTCTCTCTCTGCTGGGAACCAGATCCCTGTGGCCATTGGCCTCCTGGACTCATCCCTTAAGATGTCTTCTGGGACCTGAGACTCACTGTGTCCAAAGCTGAGCTATGAACTATCTCCCCTCCTAGTTTTCCCCTTCTCCTAAACCTCCCCCTAGTCACCCATACCAAGAACCTGGCGGTTGACTGGGATGCCCTCTGCTCAGCTCCCAGGTCTGGCCACCAATTCTTATTGATTGTACCTTCTAAACAGCTCCTGAATCTGTCATTTCTCTCCATAGTCAACGACCTTCTCTGTCCATACAGCTACAGAGGGATTTTTCCCAAACATGCATTTCCTCATGATTCTCTTCTGATTCAAATTCTTCTGTGACTTTCTGTTGCCCTCAGAGTGAAGTCTAAGCCCCCTCCCCACATTTCCCAGTCCTTCCTCACACCTTACACCATCCCACCTCCCTGTCTAGGCAGCTTTTTCCCTCATCCTAGAAACATCTCTCCTCCCTTACGCATGCCCCCAGGACTGCTTCACATGTCACCTCCTCTGTCCCTGATGCCCAGAGTTACCACTGGCTCCATGCTCGCAGGCCCATTCCCCTCTAGCAGAGCATTTGGTACACTGTCGCGTCTCAGACAGTGAGTTGCTCTTTGGGTCCCTGGGGCTGGCCCAGAGTAAGTGTCATGGAGTGGATGTGGAGTGTGAGTGAATGGGTGAATGTCTCAAGGACGGGTAATCCCTGAACATCTTTGCCCGGGTGTGCCCCAACCCCACCAAGAACCCAGTGATGTAGGCCCAGGGCTCCCTAGCACCTCACTGACTGAGTGTGCTGGGTGTCAGAGGCAAGAGCAGACATTTGGGAATGAGACAGGGTGGATGGTTGGGCTACCAACTATGGATTCCAGGTGAGCCCAGGATGGGGAGCTTAGCCAAGAGGCCTATGTAGCAGCTAGGCTGCCTGGGGTAGGGGGCTTGGGAGGACAGGTAGAAGGCGGGGTAGAGCATCAGGGCCATTCACAGGTTGGGTATGAGAAAGAATGTCAGTGGAGGGGAGGTGACAGGCAGGAGTTTGGTGGGTCAGGATTTCAACCCACTTGTAGCCTGTGGTCACTTAGGACCCTGTGGTTTTCTTCCATGCTCTGGGGCTTAGCAGAGGGTCAGGAGGGGTATAGCAGATGGGTTTGGGGGAGGGGATACGACAGAATTGAGCCTGGGGACCTTGGTCTGAGACAGAAAGAGAGAGTGAGGATGATGAAGTCTTACAGGACTTGCCTCACAGCCTCCTCCCCTCCCATGGAGAAGAGGGTAGCCCTCCTTGGAAGCCCCAGGCTGGAAGGAGTAGGTTGATACGTATGTTTGGAGGGAGCTGGGTCCCTGAGGCTGCTTCTTCCCTTCTCTCCTCATTACTCTTCCCTGCTCTCATAGGCTCCTTACCCAAGTGGGTAGTGAATAAATCTTCTCAGTTCCTGGCTCCCAAGGTGAGTGGCCTTGGGACTTTGGGGTATGTAAGCAGCGGGAGAGGGTTCCGGCTGAGGGGGTGGGTCAGGGATGGAGACTGGGAGTCAGGGGTGGCGGAGTCAGGGCTGAGGGGCGGAGTTATGAAATGGGCTAGAGTCAGGGTCCCGGGAGCGGGGGACTGAGCCACTGGAGGGCGCAGGCCGGGAAGTGGCGAAGACTCAGTCCCACGCCGTGTCCACCCCTGACTCGGATGTGTGGCGGCCCCCCCAGGCCATGAAGAAGATGTACAAGGCGTGCGTCAAGTACCCAGAGTGGAAGCAGAAACATCAGCCGCACTTCAAGCCGTGGCTACACCCGGAGCAGAGCCCGTTGCCGAGCCTGGCGCTGTCGGAGCTCTCCGTGCAGCACGCGGACTCGCTGGAGAACATCGATGAGAGCGCGGTGACGGAGAGCCGGGAGGAGCGCACAGGCGGCGCGGGCGGCGAGGGCAGCGACGACGACACCTCGCTCACCTGATTGCGGCACCACTGCAGGGACCTAGACAAGATGGAGTGGGGTCAGGGGTGGCGGATCCTCCCGCGCTTTCTCCCCTCCCCCACCGCCTGCGCCTCCTAGGGACGCTGGGCTGGGGCCCAGGCTGGCGCTGCCGCCCCACTGGACACAGCCCCAATAAACGATCCCACAGCCTCAGCTGGCTCGTCGCTGTGCCTGTTTCCCACCTGCCCGGGCATGACCACTGACCACCGTCGCCTTTAATCCCCTTGTTCTAGGGTTCATTTTGTTAATTTTATTATTGATCCCCTGGCCTTTGCCCCTTTACACATCCTCTCATTTCCCCATGTGTAGCTGGAGTATGTGTCAGGTCATCACCCCTTCCTCCTGTCCATGGTGTGTTCTGTTTTCCGGTGTCTGTTCCTTAGTTCATTCATCCATTCACCTGTCCTTGTTACATGTTCATTCTGCCATTTGCTCCAGGCTATTTGGCTACCATTCACTGCTCTAATAGAAGTAGGTCTGGCCGGAAGCCCTGGTTCAGGGTTCCGAGAGTGAGGTTCTACTGTGTGACCTTCAGCCTGAGGCCCCTTTGGTACCACCTGCATTGGTAGAGGATCTGACACTCTCCAGTCGTCACATAAGGAAGGGGGAGAGGTTCCTGGGTCTCAGACCACAGGGCTGTGGGCCTCAGAGTGGAGGATGGAAGGTTGGGGGTTGAGGGTGACGGTCATCAGACTCAAGTGCAGTGGAGGGACTAGGTCCTGTGATTTGAGCCTTCCCTAGGTCACTTTGAAGACCTCACACCTGTGTTAACAGAAAAGGTGGGGCTCCCGGTCCTTTGCCAGTGGTCAGATACCAGTCCCTTGTACTGTGTTCCATCTGGCTGCTTGGAGCTCTAGGCTTTGAGACCTAGAGGGATGCCTGGACCTCACCTGTTCTCTGTGGCCTCCAGGTACCTCTGCTGCCTGAGGGCCATCCCTGCTATCAGGTGGGGAGGAAGGCTCTGCGCTCTGCCCTTTTCTGATGTTTCTACATCCTATATGAATTTGGGGCTGGGAAGTTCTCTCCAAGGTTTGGTCCTGTCCTCCCCTCCTGGGAAATGACTTGCCTTAGCCTTGTCAGGAAGACACAGCCTACGTGGCATCAACTCTTTGCTAGAGGGGCAGGGTGAATGTCCAGTGAAGGGTTGGCAAGAGATTCTATAACTCACCAAGACTTGGGTTCCAATCCCAGGCTTGTCCAATACTGGTTTTGTAACTTTGAACAAGTCCTGGAACTACTTGGAGCTTCATATTCTAATCCCTACCCTGGGTGATGATTTTTTGCCTTCAAGGAGAGGTATGAGGATTTAGGTAAAAGGAATAAGATGCCCAGCACTGGGCTTGGCATGTAGTAGGTGCTCAAATTAATGACTTCTAATTTCAGAGTCAATCCCCACGTCCCATCTTGGTGAGAGCTGTTTTTCCAAGTATCTCCATCAGGCATTTGGAGAAATAGAAGCATAGAGAAGTTAAGAAGTTAAGGTCTTTGGCTTGGCTGGCTCCAGAGGTGACAGGGACCCAGGACCCAGGAATTCCTGCTAAACCCAGGGCCCTCATCTGTGTATGTGCTGGCAGGATAGGCAGAAATCTCCCAGTCTTGGCCAATGAAGATGCCTTGGTTCCAGGACCTCAGGCTGTAGGTAGCCTTCTGCTAAGGGATCCTTGAGCTCTCTGACTGAGTAGGACTCTTCCCCACCAGCCTGCCCCATGGGGACGTGTGCCTAGGGAGGGAAGTGGGATATCCTCAGAGAATGAGGTGCGAAAGTACTTCCAGGAGGAGGAGGTCAGGACCCTAGGTCGTCCTGCCTCCTAAAGCCCCTTTCCACCCTGGGGGTCTGGACCCCTGGGACGGGAGTGGGGTGGGAGTGAGGGGTGGGAGTGAGAGTGTAGAGTCTCCAGGAGAAGGGTGGCAAGAGGCAGGGAGCCTCAGGAAGAGATGGAGACACAGCGGTTGGGGTGGTGGAGGTAGACCTGAGCCTCAAGAGACAGACGGACAAGCAAGCAGCGAGAGGGGCTGGGGAGACGCACAGTCTGACCTGTCCGCTAGGCGGGCCAGGCCAGCGGACGCAAAGATCGCTACTAGGCGGGGCCGAAGAGGGGGCGGGTCCCTGTGCCTTCCCCGCCCTCCGCTCCCCGGGGCATCACGTGGGGGCGGGCGGAAGCGCCCGGCGGGGTGGGCGCGCCCCGCTTGCGGTCGCGAGTTTACGGCGGCTTGAGTCCGTGGCGGCGCCGGGACCCCGGTCCCCGGGTCCGCACGTGGAATCTTCGCCCAGAACAGGTAAGTGCGGCTGCTGGGGCCTCTTCCGTCCGCCGCCGTTTCGGCAGGTGTTGTCCGGAGTTTCCCCATTTCGCAGAAGGGAAAGCCGAGGCCGCAAGCCGACCGTGCCCTCGGCGTCCACTTCCGCGGGTGTTTCTTCTGTCAGTTGTCGTCCCTGTCTAGTGATAGGGATGAGGGTCGCCTCCTGAGGATGCGTGGTCGGGCCAGAGGTGGCAGGGGAGGAGCGCGAACCGGCGGGAGAGGGGACTTCCAGCTCTTAGTCCTTTGGTATGAAGGCTCCCAGGAGCCGGAGCCAGCCAGCCCTCCGGCGCCTTGCTTTTCTCATCTGTGTGAAATGAAGGCTCCAGTGGCTCTCGTCTCGTTGAGCGCGGAGACCCTTACAGCTCTGAGCATTCGTATGATCCTGTGCCCTGTACCTGGGGTTCCAGTGACCTTGGGCAGACTACTTCCGGTCTCTGCGCCTCAATTCCCCACCAGTAAATGGAGGCGTGACGTCCCAAGAGCCCCTACCTGGCCCAATTGCTGGAAAAAGAGGAGGTGTGTGTTCACTGAATGGGGTCAAGCCGGGAGAGGGTTATTGGCACTGGAGAGAGCTGGCTTGGAGTGCAGCCTGGGGGGCATAGGGTGGGTGTTTGGTCCCAGATCTCCAAGGGTGGTTTTTTGGTGTTTGGGGAACTCTGGTCAGGAGCCATTACAGTGCGGCTTTTGGCATATGCATTTCCCTCCTCCAAAGTTCCGGTCCTGGGGAGGCTTCCCTGATCTCCAGGCTTGGTTGGGGGTGGGGAGGTGCTACAAGGTGGTACAGATTTGTGGAGGTGCTCAGAAAGGACTTGACTGTGTGCTGAGTGAGCACCAAAGTCCAGACAGAGGCATCCAGGATGTCTGTCCTTGGAGAGCAGAGAGTGTCCAGGTTAGGGGAGACCTCCCAGCAAGCTCATTACAGAGTCACAGAGACAAGTGCAGACAGGTACTGAGGTAGAATCAGGCACTGGGACTCTTGGAGGCCCAGGGAAGAAGAGATGACTGGAATGGGCCTTGGCAGTTAACTGGCAATTAACAAGGATAAGGACCTTTCAGAGGACAGCACAGCTTGTGCAAAACCAGGAACGTTCATGGTATATATGAGAAATGGCAAGGAGATGGGTGTGACTGGAAGGGGTAGCTGGAGCTGGGTGTAGAGAGAACTCATCCCTGTGTTCCATGGCTGGTTAGGGATTGTCCAGACCCTGCCTCCCCATTCACCACTTGCTCACAGGAGTAGGGCAAAAGGTGAGGTGGAAGTGGGCAGAGGCCACCAGGGACCCAGATTGCCCCCACGCTTCATTGGGGGCATTCAGGCCCTCCCATTCAGCCCCAGCCACACCCCCACCGCCTCTCAGGCTCCAGCCATACTTTTGTGCACCTGAAACCTCAGCCCTTTGTGCAGGTTGCTTGTCTTCCCCACCCTCTTTCCCTAGAAATTTTCTCCCCATCCAAATCTCCTAGGTCCTTCGGGACTTCACAGGTGGGCTGCTTATGTCCTCCTCCTGCCTAGCCTTTCAGTCCTGCTTAGGGGCACAGCTTAGGAAAGATCTCCTTGGAGTTCTGTGGGGAAGGGGCCTGCAGAGCAATGGGGATGACTGGGATGTGGGGTAGTCCCTATACAGCCACCAAACACTACATGACCCTGCAAGTCCCCAAACTTCTCAGAGCCTCCATTTCTCCATCTGCAGGATGGGGTGATAAGTCTTCGTCTCATGCTCCAGAGAGAGACTGCTGGGGTAAGAATTGGGCCTGAGTCTAAATCCTGTCTGTGGCAGTGAGTGTTTGAATGAAGAAAAGAGAGAACCTAGAGGGAAGAGGTCAGTTCAGAGGGGTAAGGGGCCTCTGAGAGTCCTAGGGGCTAGTGGTAAACTAGCCTAGTGTCAGAGTAGGGCATCAGCTGAAGACCGGGGAGTCCCTTCTGTTCTCTGGGGCCCTCCCCTCCCCACCCCTCTCTTCCTTTAGCCAAGCTCAAAGCCAGCCGGCTGATGCCCAAACAAGTAGCCTCTGTTCCCAGGGTGGGGGGAGGGGAGGCAGGCCCTGGGCTCCAGGCCCGCCTGTCCAGCACTGACCCTGCCGCTCACCCCCCATCCCCCGCCCTTCACTCTGGATCTTAACCCTTGGGCGTCTGGGATGGGCCCTGGGTTGCTTGAGGGCTCATACCCCTTGCCCACCAGCTGTCCCTCCACCCAAATTTAGGCTCTCAAGGGTTCTGTTGAAGCAAGAGGGGATGCTGTAGGACATGAGCTGGAAATGAAAAAGGAAGGAGGGAGCGGAGGTGGGAGCAGATAATATAGTCACGGACACTCAGAGACCACTTGGCCCAGAAGCTTTTTTCACAGATGGAGAGACTGAAGCCAAGGGTCAGAGATCAGACCAGGATCACACATTGAGCCTTGGTGGGGGTCAGGACTGATCCGACTCCTGGTCTGAGCCCTCATGGGGAAAGAAGAGGGAAAGGGAGGGAGCTCTCCTTGATGTGAGTACCTATCATGTGCCTGATGCTGCACATTTGTGCTTTTTATTTAACCTCACATCGTTCCATGAGACAGGGATCACCTTCCTGTAACATAGGGGAAGAGACTGAGAAAGAGCTGAGTAATCACATCTGCGAGAAAGATGTCAGTAAATAGGCACATAGCACTGGTATAGGCACTTTCATGTATATTAACCACTTTCGTCCTCCCGAAACCCCAGAAGTTAAGTACCATTCTGCAGATAAAAAGACTGAGGCATAGAGAGGTTAAGTAATTTGCCTAAATCATAGCAAATAAGTGGTAGAGGCAGGATCAGTACCCAGGAGTTTGTTTGCCTCCTTCGGCCTGATTTCCTCTCCCCTAGCCTGACCTTACTCCTTGAGCTCAGTCCAGGGTCCCACTCAGTGAGGGGCTTTCCCCTGGATAGTGGCCAAGGCAGCCTTGAGCAGAGTGTGACCCCAGCCAAGCAGACGCAGCCCTCGCTTAGGAGTAGAGTCCAGTCCCTTGGGTGGCCCCTCTCACCCCCTGCTCCAGTCTCAGTCTGCCTGGACTCATCCCCTTTCACAGCCCCTCACAGAGGGGTGTTTCATATTTCAGGAAGGGGTTCTGTGCTAAGCACCAGGATATGAGGGCCCTCAGAGATCCCCTACGAGTACAATGCCCACAAAGCTCAGGGCCTTCTGCTGACTCGACACCAGAACGCCCAGCCCTGATCAGAGAGGCTATCTTGGCCACTTACCCTTGCTGCCATCAGGCCCCCAGACCTGTACGTTCCAATGAGGGCTCCGGGGAGGACAGCCCAAAGAGGCAGATGACCCTGGGTGTCAGGGACGGCTGGGGGTGGGGGAGGGGGGCAGTGCATGGTTGGTCTTCCATATGACCTTCCTGTGGAATTTTTCCCTGTCTCAGCCTTTGGAACATAGAAGGTCTGTCCTGTAATGAGGACATCTGTCCCAGCCATCGGGAAAATCAGAGTGGGTGGGACGGGATGTGGAATTAAGTGACCAGTTCGATAACAGAATTATTGTTTAATGGTAGTGATAATAGTGGCAGTAGCTGCTGTTTCTTGGAGGCTTAGTACGTGCCGAGTACTGTGGAAGCATTTTTTGGTATCGATTTAATCCTCAACAGTTCTCTTGGAGTATGTGCCAATTCCCATTTTACAGATGAGGAAACAGGCCCAGAAAGGTAAAGTGATTTGCCCGAGACCATCCATTACATAGAAGAGCTGGGAGCCTGAATTCCTCCCTCTCCACAATGAGAACTGTGAGCACCGGGAGACACTGCAGACAGAGGAGATCCCAACCCCGTTCTACCCTGGGAGCTCCTAGTCTGGGTCGCAGGCAGTAGAGGGCCACCTGGTCACGTGATGTTGCTGGCACCCAGCTGTGAGGATGGCATGCCTGCAAGGGCATCCTGCTTGTAGATGGGACTGACCGCTAGCAAGCCCTGAGCCCCCCCACGGGCCCGCCTCTGGGATGATGAGCATCTCTTGGAGACCTGCTCACTGCTCTCATCCTGTCCGGGCAGCCCTGGGCTTTGTTGAATACAGTGGTTCCCCCAGCCCTCATTTTGCTGATGAAGAAACTGAGGTCAGTAGAAGTTAAGTGACTTGCCCGTGTGGTCTCTCAGCTGAGGAAAGGGAGAGCTAGAGCCGGCACCCAGGCAGAGGCTCTGAGGCCTGCAGTCCACCTCCCTACCTGGGGCCTGGTCAGGGTCTCCTGGGCCTCTGAAGCCCTGAGCTTCCCTCGGACACTGCCCACCTGCCTTGTCACAGGGTCCAGATCTTTCTCCCTGACTGAACCGAGAACCTGAGTCCTCTTAAGGTGCCTGGGATATGGAACGACTGGATGTCAGTGACTGGATGAACAAACCTGGGAAACATGGTTCCAGAGCTGAGAGCCAAGAAGCAGGCACCAGCTGTGGTCAACAGTGTGGTGCTCAGTACCAGCGGGGTCCAGAGGACGATTCAGGGGTCAAGAGGCCACCCTACTCAGATGACAGGAGGGAGAAATGTGGCAAAATCTTCTTCTTCCTTATTATCTTCATTGTGAGGGCAAAAAATGTGTGTGGAAGGGGGAGGAAGAGGAGGGTTGGGCCCTCTCACTGCTACTCCTCTGTCCCCATTCCCAGGGCAAGGAACTCGAGGTCACAACCTGGGATCTCAGCTGCTCGGGGCTCCTGGGGGAGTCTGGCCTGGCCGGGCCAGTCCTGGGGCAGGTCAGCCCCCAGGAAGGGGGAGCTGTCACTGCATCTTGCTACTCCGTATGCCTGGGTCTCCTTTGCTTCCTTCCTTACTGCCCGAGAGGGCACTGCCCTGCTCCTGGACATCCTCTTCACCCTTTACCTCCTTTCCACAAAATGCCAGGGCCGGGGCTCTGGAGTCCTGTCCCTGACCTCTGGTTCAGTGAGAGGCTTTGGACTGATCACTTCAATGAACTCAGCGTCCCTCAACCTTCAGAGAGGGAGCAAGAAGCAGCAGCTTCCACAGCAGTCTTTAGGTGTGGACAGATCAGGACAGGAACCAATCAAACAGAGCAGGTGAGGTGGGGTAGAGAGCCTTCTTCGTTCTGCTTCACTCCCACCCACCCTCTCCTCACATTGACCAGCTGGGATTTTAGGATTCTGAGTCTGAGATTCTAGGCTTTGGGGATTCAAGGATTCTAGAGCTCTGTGTGCTGGCGATTCCCAGCCCCTGAATTTCCAAAAATCTGGGTTCCAAGAGCCTGCAAAGGCTTGAATTGGGCTGGGTAGACTCTAAGTTGAGGCTGAGTCCTGTGCCACACCTTGCCGGCTGGTACCAGACAGACAAGGCCCGGAGTTTCTCAGCATTGCTTCTGAAGGCCTGTGGCACAGCTGGCCCCCAGGTTCTGTGTGCTGTCTATACCTACCACCCCCAGCATGTGCACCCAGCTGTCGCCTTTCAAGAAATCTGAGAACCGGACCCTGGAAGGGACTAGGTGGTAGCGGAAGAGATAGCCATCTTGGTGGAGAATGGGGAGGGAATGGACAGGGGCCACGACTCCTCTTCATTTGCTGGCAGTGGGGCTGTCGTGCTGGATACCAGGATGGGGTTAAGGGGAGGCCCAGGGAGGGCTGATGGCTGGTTGGGTCACAGAGCAAGGTCTGGGTCACACTGCTGGGGGAGCCAGGTCCTCCCGGGGCCAACGTGGAATGTGGCTCAGCAGGCCCAGGTCCAGTCTTGGAGGGCAGAGCCAGGCTCAAGGGCCCTGACAGAGTGGTGGACAGAGACCTGAGCCTGGGAGCCAGAAGGGAGGCACCCTGCCCCTCCTTGGGGCAGGGACGCCGGGCCTTGGCTCAGGGCCTTTGAATATTTCACAATGCTGCCACCCCCACCCACTCCTTCCGGTGCCCATCTGAGCCTACGGGCACATCAGCTGCCCTCAAAGGGCCTTGGGCATAAGAGTGGGAGCTGCCTCGTGGGGAGGAGACCTGTTTCCTCCCCATGAGGGAAGTGCCTTCCTCCTGGAAGACTTCCTGACTGGGTAAGCTCCTTCCTCGGTTGTGCTTCCCATCTCCTTTCTGCTCCATGTCCTTCTGGGCAGGCACCGTGCGTGTGTCCGTGTGTGAACGTGTGTGCACGTGTGTGCTCCTGGGCCCAGACGTGTCCTTGGAGGACCTGCGATTTTGCCTGCGTGCAGGTGTTAGCATTCCATGTCCCGGTGTATTGGAGTAGGAAGTGCCTGGCTTTGCACTCCTTGATGTGCGAACTGGGTGAGGCTTTTTTTTCCTTTAAGTTTACTTATTTATTTTGAGAGAGAGAGCCATCAGAGGAGGGACAGAGAGAGAGGGAGAGAGGGAATCCCAAGCAGGCTCTGTGCTATGAGTGCAAAGCTCAACACGGAGCTCTATCCCATGAACCATGAGATCACGACCTGAGCCGAAATGAAGAGCCAGACGCTCAACCAACTGAGCCACCCAGGTGCCTCCTGGGTAAGGCTTTTATCTGTTTGAGTGGGGACCTTCATCCAGGTAGGCCGCTGTGAGTCTGCAGCTGAAATACCATAGTTTGTTCCCCAAAGCCACCCCAGCAGCCTGGTGGGGAGAAAGGGGCCTCCCGGAGGGCAGGGGTGGGGACTGGGCTTTGCCAGATGACAACAGGACGGCTTTGGGGTGGGGTCCGTCTTGCTTGCTGAAGGGGTGCCAGAGCCTCAGCTGAAGGCCTGCCTTTCCCCTCAGACTGGGGCTCTTCCTCCTCCTCCTGTCTCCTCAGCTCTAAAGATGGATGTGCTAAGTCTAGGGAGACCAAAGACTCAGGGAGCACCTAGTTGTTCTAGTGGTTCTGTTCCAGTTTCTGTTTCAGGACGTGAACCAGGACACTCATCTGCCTCTACTGCCAGTGGCCTGAAAACCCACATCTTTCAGTGCTGGGCTGGCCTAGCCGATGTGGAGTAGGGGGGTTGCTCCAGTAACTTCGGGGTTACCTGAGGGGACTGTCCCCTCCCAGTTCTTCCAAGAAACAGGCTAGTGGAAGGACGGAGGGGTTCAGTCTGGGGGCCTAGGTCCTGGTCCTGACTGGTTAGTTTAGTTTCTTGCACCTCTCTAGGGCTCACTTTCCTCTTCTGGAAGAGGGGAGGGTTGGATAAGGTGGTTCCTAAGTGCCTAAGGGGCAGGTGGTTGGGGGGTGTGGAAAGCTGGGGGAAGGCAGGGCTGGGTGTGTAGTAGACAGGAAGTTAGAGCTATAACTGGGTGAGCACAAGGGGAATGAGAAGTGCCTGATTTAGGAGGCCAGAAGCCAGGTTCTAGCCACACTCTGGCCACTGATGGCAGTGTGACCTCAGGCAAGTCATCACTTGCCTGGGCTACTTGCTTTCTGTGTATAAAATTGGGAGATGCTCATTCAGTCAACAGAGATTCACTGCGTGCCAACCTCAGGCTGGTAGTAGGGGATGCAGGGTAATCAGATCCTGGTCCTGCTTTCGAGGAACACCCAGCCAGGTCTGGCGTGAGAGTGTGTGTGTGTATATGTGACACAATCACAGATAGTGACATCCCAATGTGATCAGGACTGTGGCCATGGGAGTCAGAGACTGCTCCCCAGAGCATGTGACACTTGAACTTGAAAGGCAAAGTAGAGAATGATGTTCCAAGCAGAGGGAACAGTATAAGCAAAGACCTGAAGGTAAAGTGTCAGGCAGCAGGAGTGGAGGGAATGAGATGGGTGAGGAGTAAGAGGCAGGAGCCGGAGGGTGGAGGCCCTTTGAACCCCTCTGGGTGTTAGTCATGGAAGGGGTAGGCATGGCAGAGAGGGTGGGGGCTGGTCTCTGAGACTCCTGGAAGTCTAGGGAGGTTCTCACCTGCTCTGGAGAATGGTTGAGGGGTGGGCAGCACGAGGGGGTCTGAGAGTCAGCACTTCCTCTCTGTGGGTGAGGGCTCCCCGAGCAGTGTTTATCAGGCCAGCACAGCAGGAAGTAGCTAGGGCAGCCTCAGGTGGAGAGAAAGGGCAAGCCTAGCCACAGAGGGGGCCAAGGAACCTCAGAGTTTAATCTTTGACTCCTAGAACTCCGGTCTGAACCTTGACACCTGCCTCGTCCAACCATCCCTCTCCCTACCCGTGTCACAGGCCCCTGTCCCAAGCTCACCTGACTGAGGTGAGCCAGGCCTATGTGGACATCCATTCATCCATTCTTCCAGTGGCCGAACGCGTCTAGCCGCTGGGGATAGGGCTGTGAATGAGACAGTGCCCTTGTCCTCCAGTTGAGGATACTGACAATGAACAAATAAATATGTAATACAGTAGTGTAATCCAACAGTGATAAGTGGCATCCAAATGTGTAATCCAATAGTGATAAGTGAGATGCTGAAAATCACACAGGATCAGGGACTCATAGGGGCACATTTTTAGGTAGAGTGTTCAGGGAATGATGGTCTTGCATTTGAGAAAATGCTGGAAAAAGTATGGGAGTGAGTCATCAGATGTCTGGAAAAGCATTCCAGGCAGAAGGAGCGCCAGTGCCCAAATCTGAGGTAAGAGCACACAGAGTGGGTTGGAATAGCAGGAAGGAGACAGAGGCAGTAGGGACAGACCATGGACCCTGGTAGGCCATGTGCTGGCTTTGGCTTTTAGTCTGAGGGAGGTGGGAAGTCACTGGGGAGTGAGAACTGGTCAGATTTGGGCTGTATTTCGAAGGCATACGTTTTATTCCTCCGAAGCTTGCAAGGTGGAGCTGTCATAATCCCCATTATACAGATGGTAAAACAGAGACTTAGAAGTTATGTGAATTTCCTAGTCTCCCAGTGGTAGGCACCCCGGTGCACCTGACTATCTGCCTGCCCCACGGTGCATCCCCGAAGCACCCTGCTTGCTCACCCAGGAGGGTGCTTCCTGTTGTCTGGACAGCAAGGGCAAGTGTCTTAGCATAGCCTTCAAGGCCCTTCTTAGCTTGCTCCTTCTCTCTTGCCCACCTGACCTCCCTGAATCTGCCCTGCTTTCTGCCTGTCTCGGCACTATGCCCTATGAGGAAATGAGTAGAAAGAGGGGCCCAGGCAGCCCTTTGTTCAGATTCTGGCTCCTGTGTTATTTTAGGCAGGTTACTTAACTTTTCTGAGGCTTTGTTTTTTTCTCATCTGTAAAGTAGGCTAAAAAACCATCCACTTTCTAGACTGTCATGAGGAAACAATCCATGTATTGTGTTTAGCACAGTGCCTGATGGTAAGCACTCCATAATCACAACCTTCTGTTGTTTTAGACAGGGATGGCTGGGTCATATAAGTGGGTTAGAATGTTCTCTGTGAGTTGGAGAGGAGAGGCTGAGTCAGGGAATCTTCCTATATGTTGTCTGACTATATAGTTGGGGAGGCTGAGATCACACATGAAATTGGAGGCCAGAGCCTTTGCGGCTGGTCCTTTCTAGCCCCTGCCCTGCCAGTCTGCTCACCTCCACCCCATCAGCACAGACCACTTCCCCTTTCAGGGGCCAGCAAGCAAGGGGCCTGCTTATCTTCTGGCTTCTCCATTCCAGGGGCCACCTGGGGGGATGGCAGGTTCAGGTCCCTGTTCTCCAGGGCTGCTAGTTCCAGGGTGCAAGGGAGCCCACCAAGTCTCTCCTCGTGGGTGACTGAGCACATCAGGTTCTGGGGCAAGTCGGGATAGAGTCAAGCAGCCTTCTGTCCCTCTCCCCAGGGCCAGGGCTAGCCCTCAACCCTTCTGAGGGTCCCGGTACCTGACTCTTGTTCTGTCCGCTCCTGCTGCCTGGGAGTCTGTCAGTAGACCTGGGTACTCCCACCCAGCATGTGGTCAGCCCTGTTTCTTCCTGTTTCACACTCACTCATTTATAGTGTTAAGAGCCCCTTCTCTCCCCCACCCCTGTCTTAGGGGGCAGTGGACACAGAGAAGGATCTTCCTGGGGTTACCCTGTGGCACCTTGGGCCTCCCCCTTACCCAGCACTTTCGTTGAGGGAGGTGTTCCCTGCCCTGCCTGGGAAGCCCCCAGCTCAGTAGAGGACTGTCTGTGACTGAGGGCAGGGGACCAGGCCACAGTCCAGTGTGCTCCTGCTGGGGGTGTCCCAGGTCTCCACGGTGCTATGGGGCTGATCTGAGCTGCACCTGAATGGTGACATGGGCTGGGGCACGGGGAACGTGGATGTGGGTGAGGGCTCTGGGGTAGGGTTAGGTGAGGAGCTCTGCCTTGGGGTTACAGTTACAGGGTGGGCTGGTGGGTGTGCTGGCTAAAGGTGGGTTGAGGACAGAAGAAGGGAAGAGGGCCCAGAGATCCAGACTGGCCTGGGGAGGCCTGGGGGGTGTGTGTCAAAACAAGGTAATGAAGAGCCATAGGGGAAATGGGAGGGGGTGGTCCAGAATGGTCCATTTGGAGATGGTTGGCCAAGTCATATGTCATAGACTTTGACAAGGCCTAAACCCCAAGTCATTGTTCGGCTTCGTGTATTTGCAAGTGAGGTACTGCAGATATTCACACTTCATCTCATAACTTCCTCCCTATCTGACCCTCTCTAGGATGGGGCTTGGGCATGAGGGGGCCCTGGGTGAGGTTTGGGGGGAACGTGGGTGACGCTCGGCGCTAGGGTGGGGTCAGATGCTGTCTAGAGGACAAACCACAGGGACCCTGGAGTCTCATGTTTACTAATGGACCTCAGTGCGTTTCCCATCTGAAAGTCCCTGGGCTGCCCTCTGCTACTGACCTCCATGTCCTAATGAGGGGGACCTTATTTGCTAAGCTGTGTCTTAGACCTTTGGGAGGATAAGCCGTGGTGGGAGGGAGGAAGTTTTGGGTCTCAGTTTCCCATTCTCTGGTCCAGATGGTCCAGGAAATCAGTCTCATTTATGATAATTCTCTTAGTGGTCTGTTCGTGTTACATTTAAAATCATAAAGCTGGTGGGGCACCTGGGTGGCTCAGTCGGTTGGGCGTCCGACTACAGCTCAGGTCATGGTCTCACAGCTTGTGAGTTCGAGCCCTGCATCCGGCTCTGTGCTGACAGCCCAGAGCCTGGAGCCTGCTTCAGATTCTGTGTCTCCCTCTCTCTCTGCCCCTCCCCCACTCACGTTCTGTCTCTCTCCTTCAAAAATAAATAAACATTTTAAAAAATTTTAAAATAAAGCTGGAGCACCTGGGTGGCTCAATCGGTTGGGTGTCTGACTCTTGATTTTGGTTCGGGTCATGGTCTCACGGTTTGTGGGATGGAGCCCCTCATCTGGCTCAGTGCAGAGCCTGCTTGGGATTCTCTCTCTCCCTCTCTCTGTGCCCCTTCCCTGCTCATTCTCTCTTTCTCAAAAATAAATAAATGAACATTAAAAAAAGAACATAAAGCTACTTTATATTGTTTTGAGGAACAAACTGGGGCAAACTCAATTCTAATAGACAAGATACTTTTGTCATTTGGTCTTCTAATTATAAAAGTGATACACAACTATAAAACTTTAAACAGTACAGACAGGAAGGTTGTAGAAAGGGATGGTCTTTCAAGATTGGATTGGGAGTTAGGGCTAGGCCTGAAATTCAGGTCAAGGATGTCTCCTGTCCCTTGGTCTTTATTGTGCCTTGGTCATGAATAAACCTGGTTTTATATTTGATTAGGGTGATGCTGAATGGGCTGCCCCAAGGAGGTTGTTAAGACGTCCTGCCTCTCACCAGGTCCACTGTGTGTGATGCGCATGTTGTGCACTGTCCAAGGGTACCTGGTCAGAAGGGGGTGAGGTGAGAGCTGGGAGGGGGTTACTGAAACCTACTAGCCTGTCCTCCCTGCTGAGCTTCATGTCCCGCTGTGGGGCCCCTGAAGGAAGAGGCATTTTTTCTAATTTGCCCAAAGGCCCCACCTAGGTTGGAGGTAACCTTGCTTTTCCCTGGAGAGTTCATCGTGGGGTGGGAATGTGCAGTGGCTGGGGCCACCCAGAATGAGGTCCAGGGGCAGTGGGGTGTCCAGTCTGGAGCCCTGCAGGGGCACATGGCTGGAGGCAGGGTGTGGTAGTCATTGGTGTCTGGGGTAACTGAGAATCCAGAGTGCGGAGGGGTCCAGACTAGAGACTGGCTACAAGACCAGCACCAAGGGCCCATTTGGTCAGGAGTGGCCAAGGCCTTGGGGCAAAGGAACAGGAAGTATGTGTCTTACCAGCAGAGGAATAAGCAGATGATGAGTGAGTGTGGTCTCTAGCACATACATAGTGACGTGTCACAGTCATCTGGGTGGCAGCGCTGCTTTATGGAGAGGGAAACTGAGGCTCAGAATGTGACATGACTTGCCCAGCACTTCAGGCAAGAAGTGATAGAGCCGGGATTGGAACCCGGACTTACCTTGCATCTTGCCGGGAGATGGCTCTGACTCACTAGTGGCCCCCAGCTTCCTACCAGGTGGCTGAGGCAATGGGGCCTCGACTCAGTCTTCCCCTGAGGGCTGCTCCTCACCCACCTCCACCATTCCCTGGTCCCCAGAGGAAGGGTCATACCCTGGACGGGATGGGACAGAAATCTGCTGCCAGGGAGGTGACAGGACAGAGATTCGGAGCTGCGGCAGGGCAGGAGAATCCACTGTAATTCTTTGGGTCCTGTATGTGGCAGCCACCCATCCCTGGGAGACAGAAAGTAGGCCCGTGGCCCAAGGATCAGTCAGCTGCCTGCCTGAGGGCTGCACCTGCTGCCTTGCTAGCCTAGCTGGGCTGGAAGGAGCTAGCTTCTGCAGCGGGGCAGGGGCCACTTCTGCACCCTCTGGGCCAGGAACCCAGCCCCCACCTAGTTCCTCATATCTAAGGGAAGTGTCTCCAAGGCTTCTTGCTTGCTTAGCGGAGTCCTGAGAACACCCAGGAGGGCGGCAGATCAAATGTGACCCTGCCTATAGGTATCATCTGGTGATTATGTTGAGGAGGGGGGTGGAGTTGGGGGTACTGGGCATTGTGGGGCTCTGGGGCAGATGTACACAGTCAAGTTGTTGGTAGGGAGTGTGGGGACTGAAGGCTGTGTGTGGTGGTTGGTCGTGGTGGGGGGGGGAGCAGATCTGCTGTGTGGCTGCTGAGTGGGGCAGGAGGTGTGTGTCCCTGGAGGCTGTGTGAGGTGTGAGTTTGTGGTATGGGTAGGTTGTGGCCTGGCCACAGCTGGTTGTGTACTGTTCTTGGTTCCTGTGCCGGCCACTGGAGGGGTTTCCTGAGGGCTATATGCTAAGGTCCCTGCCTAGCCTGCCTGGGGTGGCTGGGGTGGCTGGGGTGGGAGGGGAGGGCATGTAGGGGAGGTGAGGATCAGTGGTGGACGACCTCAGGCCTCAGTGTGGACCCTGAGCCTGCCTTCCTCCTCTCCTTCTGTTCCCCCATCACTGGCCCTTCCCTTGAAACCAGAGCGCAGCTCTGTGTGGAGGAGGACTAAAGATGCAGTGGGGGGTGGGAGGGAAGGGTCTTGGCTGAAGGGACCTCAGAGCTGAATGCGGAAGCAGTTAGGACCTTCCAGGCTGCCCAGACTCAGGCCTGACTCACTCATGCAAATCAGAATGCAGAGGAGGCTCACACCCTTGTGGGAGTCCCCAAACCTGTCTGGGTGTTACTACTGTCCTCCTACATCCCCCATTCCCACCCCACTGAAATCACCCGTCTCTGCATCTGCCTGGTCCTTTCTTATCCCTGTGAGCCTTGCGCACTCCCTTTGGCTGGAAGCACAACCTCCTACTTCTTCAAAGCCCAGCTCACGAGGGCCCTCTGGAAGCCTCTCTGACTTTACCAGACAGAGGCAGTCACATCCTCTGAAGGCTCTGTTGGTTCCAGCAAGTGACCTGGGCGAATCTCCACCTCACACAGCTTCCCTGAAATGGGGTAAAAATCTCAGGCTATGGATTGTGATGAGGACGACTGAGATAAGGGTGGAAATCTGGCCAAGGGCTGGGCATACAGTAGGCATTTGGGAAATGGAGGAAGTGGGAGTGTGCCTGTCCTCGGCTAGGGCTTTGTGCTGCCTTCCTGCTGCCCTGGTGGGCACGGCACAAGGGGGATGCTGGGCTGGGACAGAGAAGGAGGCAAGAAGCCTTAAACTATGGCGGGAGGTGAAATGGTAATTCGAGGACAGAAAGGTGAAAGCTTTGCCTCCAGCAAAGAGGGTCTCAGGTGAGACCTGAAGGACTGGCTAGGAAGGATTAGAGTCCAGATGACTCTTACCTCTACACGAAGTGCCCCTGGGCCAGCCAGGCCCTGGGCGCTACTGTGGAGGGCAGGGAGGATAAGAAGCGGTGCAGACTCTCAGGATACCCCAGGCCAAGTGGGGGTTGGGTGGAGATGGATCCCCACGAATGGAGCAACTAGAGACAGATCAGGAGCAGCGCTCAACCGCATGGCTCAGCTTCAGAGGTTTAGGAGCCCAAGGGGGATGGTTAGGGACGACTTGCTGGAGAGGGCAACCTGGAATCAGTACCTGAAGGTGGGAGGATGTGGGTCATTTGCTCATCATTGTCAGACATTTTTGGGGATCCCATATGCTAAGCGGGTGCCTGGTGCAAAAAGTGACACGGAGGGAATCCTGAGCCAGCCCAGCCTGGCTGGGGCTTGAGGTATGTCAAGTCACTTCCTCTCTGTGGGTGTTTGTTTCTTCATTTGTAAATGTCAGGGCTGGAGCAGGTCGAATGACAAGGGGCTTTGAGCAGGGGTGAGATCTGAGCAGGGGTGGGACCGAGGTTGGCATAGCAGAGGGGAGCTGGAGGGAGACAGGAGAAGCAGGGGCAGGGTGGGGTGTTGAAGCTTGAGCTGGGCCCTTGGGGTGGGGGAGGAGGGGAATCCCCCAGCTTGTGGCCATGCTGTCACAACAGGATGACACTCCCTTCTGCCAGGTCCCTGCTTTCCTGGGGGTGGAGATTCAGTGAGGTGTCCTAGCAGCTGTAGGGCTTAAACCCCCAAACCAGGGCCAGGATCAGGGTGCAGTGAATGCAGCACTTGTCTTGGGCACAAAATATAAGGGGCCGGGGTGGGAAAAAGTTCAGTAATCAAGGTAATATTTTTAAGCCATATTTTTAAAAAAATCAAAACTAATGAAAAAATCCAAAAAAATACCAAAATAAAAAAAATTATGTTTATTTTTGAGAGAGAGAGAGTGAGTGGGGGAGAGGCAGAGAGAGAGGGAGACACAGGATTTGAAGCAAGCTCTAGGCTCTGAGCTGTCAGCACAGAGCTCAACATGGGGTTGGAACCCATGAGCTGTGAGATCATGACCTGAACTGAAGTTGGACGCTTAACGGCCTGAGCCACCCAGGCTCAAAATACCAAAATTTTAAATAAAGAGGTTCAGTATTGCTGTTTCCTTCTTTGCCTTGGGCTCCAACATGGCTCAGAAGGGCACTGCTCCAAGCTTCTTTTTCAAGAGCTGTCTCCTTCAGGAAGCCTTCCCTGATCCTTAGCCTGCTGAGGGCCCTGTGGGCTGTTTTCCCTGGCTGGCTGGTGTCAGACCCCCTCTAGCCTGAGCTTCCTGAAGAGCCAGTCCAAGTCTGAGGTTCATGCTTCTAGAGCCTTGAACGAGGCCATCCTAGAAGGGAATCAATGTGGGTCCCTGCGTCTGACCTTGGCCTGAAGTCTTTCTTGCAAGAATGGGAACTTGAGGGAGACCCAGGAGGAGGTTGACCGTTTCTCAGGGATGGAACTGGTTTCCTGTTTCCCAGCCCTGGTCATTTCAGTAGGGTGGTTGGGGCCATCATCAATCCAATGTTGAACCGTTAGAACAGGGCCCAAGCTGTAGCAGGTGCTCGGTTAGTATTCATGATCACTTTTGAGAGGCAGTGAGCAGAGTGGTTAAGAGTCTAGAGTATCCAGGAGAAGTGAAATGGAAGCCACAAGTGCAGTTTAAAATTTTCATATTGTCTGTTATTTTTTATTTTATTTGTGTTTTTTTTAAGTATGTTTTAAAATGTTTATTTATTTATTTTTGAGAGTAAGAGAGAACACAAGCAGGGGATGGGCAGAGAGGGAGGGAGATACAGAATCTGAAGCAGGCTCCAGGCTCTGAGCTGTCAGCACAGAGCCTGATATGGGGCTCTAACTCACAAACCCTGAGATCATGACCTGAGCCGAAGTAGAAGTCTGCCCGCTTGACCAACTGAGCCACCCAGGCGCTCCTATTGTTTTTTAAAAAATTGTCACTTGAGTAGCACTGCCTTTCTTTGCCACTTCCTTTGAAGTACTAATTGCCTAAGATTTATTTTTAAAATACTTTTAGGGGCACCGCGCGGCGGTGGCGTGGCTCTGTCAGTTAAGCATCTGGCTCTTGATTTTGGCTCAAGTCATGATCTCATTGTTCTTGGGACTGATTCTCAATCCCCTAATCCCCGAGCTGGGTGGCCCTGCGCTGACAGCAAGGAGCCTGCTGGGGATATTCTCTCTCCCTCTCCCCCTGTCTCTGCCCCTCCCCTGCTCGTGCTTTTTCTCTCCCTCTCAAAAGAAATAAATTTAAAAAATAAAATGAAATATTTTTAAAACCTATACCTATTTTAGCCCTATCCTAAGAAGTTGTTGTAGAGAATACCTAACCAGTAAGTTAAATGTTCACAAGTACCCCCTAAAGCCATCATGCAGAGCCCAGCAGTTTTTGGTTGACCCTGCCCTAGTGGCAGGAAACAAGCTGTGCCCCAAAAGAGCCCATCTCCCCTCTCCCAACCCCCAACAGAGCCCAAATCGTCTGAGCTTGCTGGCAGCCTGCCCTCAGGGATGGCCAGTTCTTTCCCCTCCCACCTGGAAACACCCTCATTTGGCCCACACACGTGTTTAAGAGCAGGGCCTCTGAGGTCTCATGCCTCAGTTGGCCCCCTCTACCCGCACCCCACCCCATGGCTATCAGACTTAGTGGAAAGGGTCCTGTTCCCTGGGTCTTCTCAGTGTCCCCCACCTCTCAACTGACAGGCTCTGCCTTCTGGTGGGAACTGCATCTACCCCCCTTCCAGTCCTCCCTGGGAGCAATCCTGGCCCAACAATTCCCACCACAGCCAGCCTCGACACATCCCTGCCACTGGTTCTGGGGAGGCCTGGACAATGGGAAGTCCTCACTCCTCTTAGCCACCTGTGTGGCTGTTACCTCTGGGTGAGCCTGTCTGCCTCTCACTCCTACAGGAAGGCCTTTCTCTGGTCTAACCTCTACTGCCCCACCTGGCTTCCATTAGGCTTCCTGAACTCTTCCTTCTTCCTCTGTCCTCTTCTCCATCTTGTGTTTCCTTCTCTCTCTTTCCCCTTCCCCTTTCTCCTTCTTCCTTCTTTCCTCCTCCTTTCCTTCCTCCTCCTCCTCCTGGCATCCCACTGCTCAAAGTGGCTCCACCCCTGTTCTTGCAGGTTCCCCTTTGATCAAGATGAGGAGCCATTCAGAGTAGCTGCTGCCTCTGGGAGGATCCCTGGTGTCCTGGGCAGCCCAGTGGGTGAGTCTGGAGGCGGGAAGTGGGGAGCTGGGCTGGGTGTGGCCGGCTAAGCCCCAACTTTTAGGTGGGGGAGGCTTCATGGAGGCCAGACCTGAGGTCCCAGTTTTCATTTTGCGAGTAGGTGGAGGGGCAGAAAGAGGGTGAGGCTAAAGAGCTTCCCAGGAGGGCTTTGAAGGGGTGGGATAGGACAGGGACCAGTGGGTTGGGTGGGGGATGTGTATCACATTGTCTTTTAAATTGTATTTAGTTTTTAGAAAGCAGTACAAAAGTTTAAGATACAGAACAATATAGTGAAAGGTAACCTTCCCTCTCTTATCCTCCCAGCTGCCAATTCTCCTCCCCAAAGGCAGGTTGTTTCTTGTATACCCATCCAGAGGTATTCTGTGTGTGTGTGTGTGTGTGTGTGTGTGTGTGTGTGCGTGCGCACGTGCGTGCATATATGTATACGTATATACATACGTACATATTTGTACTTTTTTTATTTAACCCAGATGTTTGCATAATAAAACACTGTTCTGCATCTAATTTTTCCACCTGCAACAAATCCTTAATATCATTTTATATGAACTTTAGAATTTGCCTATTGGTAATTTGGTGGGGGGGGTGGGGATTGTGTTTTGTACTGGCTATAGCTTAACCCAGGAAGAACCAATGTCTTCATAATGTCTTCATAATGTTGAGAGCTGGTTTATCCAAGAACATCAAATGTATTTGTTTGTTTGTGTCTTCCTTTGGGTCCCTCAGCAGCCTTTTTAAATAACTCACATAGTTCAAGGGCACCTGGGTGACTCAGTCAGTTAGTTAAGCGTCCAACTCTTGGTTTCGGCTCAGGTCGTGATCTCACAGTTCGTGAGTTCAAGCCCCACATTGGGCTCTGTGCTAACAGTGTGGGATTCTCTCTCTGCCTCTTTCTCTCTGCCCCTCCCCTGCTCGCTCTCTCTCTCTCTCTCTCTCAAAATAAATGAATAAACTTTAAAAAAAAAAGAACTCACATAGTTCAAAACATAGTTAATAGATAAAGATGTAGAATGAAAATACTTCCTCCCACCAGGGGTGGGTTCCCAGGGAAACTGATGGAGCCTGAGCTTCAGGCTCCTTCTGAGGCCCAGGAGGGGCCCAGGCAGTGTGTGCATGTGATCATGTGGTTTGGGAAATTTTTACAAAAGTAAGATATTCCAATTAAATTTTTTAAAAAGCTGAGATATGATTTACGTACAACATTGTATTAGTTTTCAGATGTACAACATAATGATTTGATATTTGTGTATATTATAAAAAAGTAAGATATTCTGATACTCTTTTTTTTAAGTTTATTTATTTTGAGAGAGAGAGAGCACACGATCAGGGGAGCAGCAGAGGGAAAGGGAGTGAGAGAATCCCAAGCAGTTTCTTTGCTATCAGCATAGAGCCTGACAACGCAGGGCTTGATCTTACAAATTATGAGATCGTGACCCGAGCCTAAACCAAGAGTCGGAGCTTTAACTGACTGAGCCACCTGGGTGCCCCTGATATTCTTTTTCTTTTAAAAATAAATTTTTTTTAATGTTTATTTATTTTTGCGAGGTGGGGGCGGGGCAGAGAGAGGGAGACACAGAATCTGAAGCAGGCTCCAGGCTCTAGGCTCCAGGCTCCAAGCTGTCAGCACAGAGCCCGATGTGAGGCTTGAACTCGTGAACTGTGAGATTATGACCTGAGCTGAAGTCGAAGACTTAACTGACTAAGCCACCCAGGCTCCCACCTGATAGTCTTTCTTATTTTTTAAATTAATTAATTAGTTAATTTTTAAATTTACATCGAAGTTAGTTGCATATATTGCCAACAGTGATTTCAGGAGTAGATTCCTTAATGCCACCTACCCATTTAGCCCATCCCCCCACCCACAACACCTCCAGCAACCCTCTGTTCTCCATATTTAAGAGTCTCTTCTGTTTTGTCCCCCTCCCTGTTTTTTATTAGTTTTGCTCCCCTTCTTTTATGTTCATCTGTTTTGTATCTTAAATTCCTCATATGAGTGAAGTCAGATGATATTTGTCTTTCTCTGACTAATTTCGCTTAGCATAATACCCTCTAGTTCCATCCACGTAGTTGCAAATGGCAAGATTTCATACGTTTGATAGCCAAGTAATACTCCATTATATATATATACACCACATCTTTATCCATTCATCCATCAATGGACATTTGGGCTCTTTCCATACTTTGGCTATTGTTGATAGTGCTGCTATAAACATTGGGGTGCATGTGCCCCTTCAAAACAGCACACCTGTATCCCTTGGATAAATACCTACCAGTGCAATTGCTGGGTCATAGGGTAGTTCTATTTTCAATTTTTTGAGGAATCTCCATCCTGTTTTCCAGAGTGGCTGCACCAGTTTGCATTCCCACCAACAGTGCAAAAGAGATCCTTTGTCTCTGCATCCTCAACAACATCTGTTTTTGCCTGAGTTGTTAATGTTAGCCATTCTGACGGTTGTGAGGTGGTATCTCAGTGTGGTTTTGATTTGTATTTCCCTGATGATGAGTGATGTTGAGCATTTTTTTGTGTGTCAGTAGGCCATCTGGATGTCTTCTTTGGAGAAGTGTCTATTCATGTCTTTTGCCTATTTCTTAACTGGATTGTTTTTTGGGTGTTGAGTTTGATAAGTTCTTTATTGATTTTGGATACTAACCCTTTATCTGATGTTACTTGCAAATATCTTCTCCCATTCCGTTGGTTGCCTTTTAGTTTTGCTGATTGTTTCCCTCAGATATTTTCTTTTTTTTTTTTTAAACATTTCTTTTTTTTTTTAAATTTTTTTTTAACGTTTATTATTTTTGAGACAGAGACAGAGCATGAACGGGGAGGGTCAGAGAGAGGGAGACACAGAATCTGAAACAGGCTCTAGGCTCTGAGCTGTCAGCACAGAGCCCGACGCGGGGCTCGAACTCACGGACCGTGAGATCATGACCTGAGCCGAAGTTGGCCGCTTAACCGACTGAGCCACCCAGGCGCCCCTCAGATATTTTCTTAAAGATGGAATTGAACATGTGACAGCATCCGACCCCTTGAAGTCTGGCTCTGTGTCTGCTCCCTTCCATCCCCTCAGCCCTCAGTTTTCCTCCTTAGAGGCAACGTCACCTTGTCTCTGATGTCTCTTTTCAGAAATAGTTTATGCATTTACCAACACCATGTATTAATCTATCGTCTCTGGTTTGTTTTTTTCTACATAAAGGCAGAATGTTCTATATACTGTTCTGCACCTTTTTTTTTTTAATGTTTATTTATTTTTGAGAGAGAGAGACCAGAGTGTGAGTGGGGGAGGAGCAGAGAGAGAGGGAGACACAGAATCTGAAGCAGGCTCCAGGCTCCGAGCTGTCAGCACAGAGCCCGATGCAGGGCTCAAACTCATGGACCACAAGATCATGACCTGAACTGAAGTCGGACACTTACCGACTGAGCCACCCAGATGCCCCCTCCTTTTAAAAAAAAGTTTTTTTTAATGTTTATTTATTTTTGAGAGGGTTCTGCACCTTTCTTTAGTCACTTAACAACATACCTGGGAGGTCATCCCATATCAACATGTATGTACTGAGTTTCCTCATTTTGTTAATTGAGGTTGCTCAGTGTTCTACTATATGACCATCCTATAATTTAGTTAACCATTCCCTGATTAGTGGGTATTTTGGTTATTTCCAACCTTTTGTTATTATACACGTCACTGTTGCCAGTCACCTAGGAAGACTACAGGATAAGTGTCTAGGGGTGGCTGGAACAAAGAACAGAAGGACTTGGTGTTTTCATAGCTATTGTGGCATTAATTGCCCTTCTCAGAGGCACTCCCACCAGCCAGGCAGGAGAATGCCTCACCCTGTCACCACGTCGTGTGGGGAGGTTAAGTTCCTTTTCATATGTTTAGGAACCACTTATATTTTCCTTTCTGTGAATTTCTCTCTTCATATTTTTTGCCCTTTTTTCTGTTACGTCATTGGCCAGCTTTTAAAAAATGTTTATCTACTTATTTTTGAGAGAGAGGAGAGGCAGAGAGAGAGAGAGAATCCCAGTCAGGCTCCATACTGTCAGCACAGAGCCCGACTTGAGGCTAGAACTCATGAACCATGAGACCATGCATGACCTAAGCTGAAAATCAAGTTGGACCTGTTTCTTATTTCTAGGTGCTTTTCAGTTTTTAGGAAAATTAGTCCTGTGTTTGGGATATGAGAGGCAGATGTACCCTGAGTTGTCATTTATCTTTTGGCTTTGTTTCTAGTGCATTAAAAAAAAACTTTTTTAAATGTTTATTTAGTTTTTAGAGAGAGAGAGAGAGTGAGCAAGAGAGAGAGAGATCAAGCACAAGCAGCGGAGAGGCAGAGAGAGAGGGAGACAGAGAATCGAAGTGGGCTCCATACTCTGAGCTGTCAGCACAGAGCCCAATGCAGGGCTTGAACTTCTGAACCCCAAGATCATGATCTGAGCTGAAGTCAGACACTTAACTGATTGAGCCACCCCAGTGGCCCTGTTTCTGGTGCTTTTTAATTTGTGGGAATGTTTGATTTTTATATACTTCAGTATTTTACTCTTTTATCTTTCTGGGTTTATATCCTTTCTAAAAGGCTTTTGCGTCTCTGAGATGATATTTTAAATCCTTTCATAGTTTTATTTTTTATAACGAAATATTTGATCTAAATTTATCCTGTTGTAAGGTGTGAGATAGGGGTCTTTGTTTCTAGATTGTTCCACAACTGTCCCAACAACTTAATAATCCATCTTTTCAGTACTAATTTGAGATGTTACTTTTATTGTACACTAAGTTATTATATGCATTTGGGTCTATTTTTAAGCTTTCTCTTCTCTCTCTCTCTCTCTTTATTTATTTATTTAGAGAAAGAGCTTGTGCAGGAGAAGGGCAGAGAGAGAGAGGGAGAGAGAGAATCCCAAGCAGGCTCTGCACTGTCAGCACAGAGCCAGACATGGGGCTCAATCCCATGAACCATGAGATCATGACCTGAGCCAAAATCAAGAGTCAGACGCTTAACCGACTGAGCCACCCAAGCACCTCGGAACTTTTTGTTCTGTTTAATTCATCTGTATGTTCACATGCTGGTAACATGTACTGTTTTAATTACTAAGTCTTTATATGTTTTAATATGTGGTGAAGCTGGTTCTCACTCTCTACCCTTTTTTACCCTCCACCCCCTGCCTCTGGAAATTTCCTGGCTCTTCCTGCTTGTTTGCTTTTCCACATGAATTTTCAAATCCACTTGTCTGGCTCCCCTTCCCTTCCTGCCCCCCCCCCCCCGCCCCACTACATAGGTTGTGTGTATATTTAATAGGATTGTGCATATTTATAAATTAACTGAGAGAGAATTAATATCTTTATGATGCCTTCTGCTTGGCAGCATACTGTGTCTTTCCATTTGTCCAGGTCTCTTCTTTTTGACTCTTTCTACAGATCCCACACATTTCTTATTACGTTTCTTCCTGTGACTTAAGTTCTGTGATGCTATCGTAAATGAGGCTTTTCATCCTGGTCTCTAGCTGGTTATGGCCTATAAATATTAATTCTGTTATATGAGTTTTGAATCCAGCTCACTTACTAATTCTCTTATTGCTTGTAATAGTTTCTTAGTTAACCTTCATGGGTTTTCCAACTAAAAATTTATATAATTGGTAATCAATAGATAGTCTCTTCCTGCCCAATTTTTATACTTCTTGTTTATTTTTGTTGCCTAGAACTTTCAAAACAATGTGAATAATAACAATGATGATGATGATGATGAATAATCATTGAGCACCTGGGTGGCTCAGTCAGTTGAGCATCTGACTCTTGATTTTGGCTCAGGTCGTGATCCCAGGGTCATGATCTCATGGGTCAGGGAGCCCCACATCGGGCTCCACATTGAGCGTGGAGCCTTCCTGAGATTCTCTTTCTCCCTCTACCCCTCTCCCTGGCTCATGTGCTGTCTTTCTCTAAAATAAAATAAAAAAAAAATTAAAAAATAGGGGTGTCTGGGTGGCTTAGTGGTTAAGCGTCTGACTTCAGCTTAGGTCATGATCTCGCAGTTTGTGAGTTCAAGCCCCTCATCGGGCTCTGTGCTGACAGCTCAGAGCATGGAGCCTGCTTTGGATTCTGTGTCTCCCTCTCTCTCTCTGTCCCTCCCCCCGCTCAAAAGTAAATAAACATTAAAAAAATTTTTTAAATAAAAAAATAAATCCTTCTCCTCCTTCTCCTCCTCCTCATCATCATGAAATGGATATCCTTATTTCATTCCTGACTTTAATGGAAATTTTGCCATTGTTTTCCCATTAAGCAAGGGGCTGATTTTTTAGTTTAAGGGAGTATCAGTCTGTTTCTGTTTTAGTAAGTACACTGGATGTTGGCTTTTATCATATGCTTCTTTAGTATCTGTGGAGATGATCTGATGACTTTTCTCTTTTGATTTGTCAGTCTTCTCTCTGTATCATCTATCTCTTGACTCTTGCCAGGCCAGGAGCTCTTGAGTGCAGGGATGGGACCTGAGTCCCTATTGCCTTGTGTGAGGCTATCTCAAATGAACAAATGAATGGATGGTTCTTTCCTCTACATTAACCCCCTTGGTAGTGGGAAGGGTAACACATTCACAGGGCCAGGACCCCAGCTATGTGGTGCTGGTGTGACTTACCCCCTGGAGCGTTCTGCTTCTTCCAGGGACATGTAGGTGGGGTGAAGTTCAGTCCCTAGACTGGGCCTGCAGGGGGACCAGTGGTGGTATCACTCAATCCCACCCATACTTGCTAAGCCCCTGGGCCTGGCCTTCAGCTGGGGACTGGTACCTCAGAAGGAACTGGGCCCTTGCCTGGGTCCTGCAGAGGGCAGTGGCGGGTGTGTGTGCTAGACGCAGCCATTGGCTAGCCTTGCGGCAGTGGCCCAGGCTGTGGATGGGGCTCAGGGGTGCTAC
Source organism: Lynx rufus (assembly GCF_022079265.1). NCBI lineage: Eukaryota > Metazoa > Chordata > Mammalia > Carnivora > Felidae > Lynx > Lynx rufus. Next base: position 59,306,931 of record NW_025814897.1, read on the forward strand.
CAACTCTGGTTCCTGGAGGGCTTCCTGGAAGAGATGTGAGCTGGCCACTAGGAGGCCACGGGGGTGCGGGTGGCAGGTTTCAGACAGAGAGAAAAGCCTATGTGTTCAGGGACCTGGCAGTATCTGGCCTTGCCTGGCACATGGGGCACAAGGGAGACAGCTCAAGGACAGTGCCCGACCCCATGGCGTGGGAGAGCCACAGAGGGTTGCTAATCGGGGAGCTGTGGCTGGGCAGCCTTGTCTCTTACTTGTGCCCATCTGTCTCTTTCAGGTCCGGACAGGGCCCTGCTGGCTGGCCTCTGCTGGCAGGAACCATGGCAGAGGCCGGGGATGCAGCACTGTCCGTGGCTGAGTGGTTGCGGGCACTCCACCTGGAGCAGTACACTGGGCTCTTTGAGCAGCATGGACTGGTGTGGGCCACCGAGTGCCAAGGCCTCAGTGACGCCCGCCTGGTGGACATGGGCATGTTGCTCCCTGGTCACCGCCGCCGCATTCTGGCTGGCCTGCTCCGTGCCCACACGCCCCCAAGCCCTGCACCCCGCCCTACCCCCCGGCCCGTGCCCATGAAGCGTCATGTCTTCCGCTCACTGCCTGTGCCTGCCGCTCCACCGGAGCCACTGCCCACGGCCAGAGAGGACGAGGGGCTACCCACCGCCCCACCCATCCCACCCCGGAGGAGTTGCCTTCCGCCTGCCTGCTTTTCCGCCCCATCCGCAGCAGCCCCAGACCCTGTGCTGCCCCCACTGCCTGCCAAGCGGCATCTGGCAGAGTTCAACGTTCCGCCTGTGCCCCCCCGCACTGGGACCCCCCGCCAGCTGGTGAGGTGAGTAGATGCCATCCCTGGTGGGAGGAACATGGGTGGAGGATCCTGGAAAGTGGAGAGGGAGTTTGTGGCCTTTGGCAGTAGGATAAGAAAGGCACCTCGGTGGAGGGAACAGCATGTATGTATAAAGCTCAGAGGGGGGAAGCACTATCCTGGGGCACTCTGAGCAGACTGGGACTAAACTGTTGGGTGAGTGTGGGTGAGGCTGTGGATGGCATTGGTGGGAGATTCTGTGAAGGCCGGTGGGAAGCCAGAAAGGTTTCAAGCGGAGTGATCAGATGAAAGCTGGATCGGATGGATGACTGGTGGAGGAGGAGGCTGGGTGACCATTGAGAGGGCTCAGGCCCCCAGGAGAGGCCCCCACTTGGGCTGTGCTAACAGGGTGGAGAGAGAAGTAGGCAGATGGAATGAGAAATTGGCCCTGGAATGGACAGGGCTTGGGAACGGCCTAGACATTAGCAGAGAGGGTATGGGGAGCCACATGGCATCCAGGTTTCCATCTTGGGTGGATAGTGGTGCCATCCCTGATCTGGGGATCCAGGGACAGAAGTGTACCCAGGGAAGGAGTCTCGGGTTCAGTTTGGGGCTTGGGGAGTATGAGGCCCTGGGAGGTGGGAGTACCTTCCGAGTCAGGAGGTAGCATGTGGAGGACACAGTCTAGGGTGATGAGCTGCTGTTGGGGGAGCAGAACTGGCCAGGGCCTGGTGCTGTGCTCCTGTCTCCCTCTCCACACTGCTCCTGCCACATGCCCCCACATCCTGGGGATACTTCTCAGGCCACAACCTATTGGCCCTCCCTCCTCAGAATTTTTCCCCGTCTCCTGGCTCCTGGTACTCCTTGTTTCCTTGAGTTTCCTCCCACTTCTATGGATGTTCCATTTTAACCTCCTTCACAGATGCCCTCCCTGCCGTTTGCTGGGGTGCCCAGCTGGGAGGGAGGATCCCCAGCTAGTGCTGGATATATCTTTGGGGGGTGAAATGGAGATTACTGCAGTACTTGGACCAAGTCAGCCTAATCTGGGAACACTTCTTGGAGGAGAAAGGGATGTGCAGAGAGAGGTCTCTTGGTCCCTATGTTGGGCACTGTGCTGGCTGCCTCATTTCCATGATCTTGTTGCTCAAGCCTTCTGGGGGATTTTTGTCTTGTTTTCAAGCAGAGAAACTGAGGCTCAGAGAAGGGAGAGAAGCACTAGCTGGATCCATGCCAAGTGCATGCTCAGGGAGCCCCTGTGGGGAGAGTCTGGAAAGTTTTCACCACACAGAGAGGGGAATTAAGTAAGGGGGCCTTGAAGGCCCAGCCATGGCCGTGGTGTTTTGAGGTTTGATTGGTGGAAGCACAAAAAGGGTTTGTGCCTTTCCTGAATTCACACAACTGGGGACCATACTCCGGTCCCCTAGGAGCCTGGCTCACTGTTTAGATTGGGGTTTCCTGGCACCATTGTGCCCTCTGGTGGCCATTCTGATGCATGCATGAGCCGTTTCTATTTCTTTTAATTCCATCAACAGGATGGGGAGTGGTAGGGGGGAGAGAGAATATGTGTGTGTGTGTCTATTTCTGTTTGTCCATCTGTCTCTGGGGGTGGGAGAAGGTGAACAAGGACAGAAGACAGAGCCCTGTCCATACAACAAGGACAGAAGACAGAGCTCTGTCCATTGGGAATTCTCAAGGTCTGAGGAGGCAAACCCCTCATTGAGGGAGTGGAGGCCTGGATTCCTGTTTCGGAGTCAGAATACCTAGGGGCAGGCCTAGCTAACTGTGTGACTGATTAGCAGCTGCCCCTCTGGGCCTGTTTCTCCATCAGGTGCCCTCCTTGGCCTCCATAGTCCTCCTGGTACTAACATCTGCATTCAGGAGACTTGGCAGGATAGAGCAAGCATCCTGTCTATGCCCCAGGGTACCAGCCTCCACCTCAGAGCCTTAGTCTGAACTTAGTCACTTAGCCAACCTACCGGGGAGGCCAGGCTGCCATGCTCAGGAATCTGGCCCCTTGTTTTTGTTTTTGCTTTTTTCTTTTAATGTTTATTTGTTTTTTTTTTAGAGACAGACAGAGTGTGAGCAGGGGAGGGGCAGAGAGAGAGGGAGACACAGAATCTGAAGCAGGCTCCAGGCTCTGAGCCATCAGTACAGGGGGCTTTTTCTTAAAGTAGAGTGTGATGGGAGGTGAGCTGCCAAGCCTGACTTCCTTGTCCTGGGGTCTTTGACATTTGGAACAGTCAGTCAACATCTGCAGGTCCTAGCACTCTGACTTCCAGGGTGTACAAAATCTTTAAAGCCAAGTGGTAGAAAAACTCACTGCAGATGGAACTTCATGTATGTGTAACAGGTGAAGGCTGGGCAGGGAGGAGACCAGGATGCAGCCTGATTGGCTATCCCTCACAGCCCCTCCCTATGGACCCTGGGCTCCACAGTGCACACTGGAAGGCTCTTCAACCTGGCCTGCTCCTGCCCCCTTTGCAGGAGTCCCTTCTTCCTGATATGGCCTTTGGGTCCTTGCTTACACCCTTTAGTAACGGGGTTCTCACTCTCTGAATCTTAAGACCTTTTACACCGATTCACGTGGTGACTGAGCGAGCATTTCTGCCTGGCTCCAGGCCATCACCTGCCTCCCCGGTGGAATTTGGGAACTATCTGCTGTGTGTGCATGTGTGTCCTCTTGAGATAGTGACTCCACGTGAGGGCATGCCTAGCCGGTTGGTATGCGTGCACCGATAGGTGTGCATGTTTGTGCAAGCTGTCAAGGTAGTCATGTGTCTGTGTATTTATGTGTCTGCACACGTTTTAAGGGAGGCCATTTGTGATCCTGAGATGTACATGCAAGTGGGCATTTATATGATTTCCGTGGTTACTTGCGGTGGTGTGTGTGTGAGTTTATCCGGGCCCGTGTGCACACGTACCTGTGCCCGTGTGTGCTGGCACAGTGGGGACACCAACAGCATGAGTCCATTTGTGAGTGCACGTGCTGTGTGTTCTTTGCGTAGCGCCAGGGGTGAGCCAATGTGTGTACACATGCTGCAAAGCCCACTAGGGTCAGCTCTGTTAGGGCCAAGATTCTTGTTGATTTTGTTTAGTGCTGAATCCCTAACACCTGGGACAGTGCCAGGTGCCTAATAGACACTCCAAAAGTATTTGTTGTGTGCGTGAATCGATGACGACTGTATGCGTTTCTGCACTGCCCAGTGCTGAGCACGTGTGCTACCCATGCTGACGCAGCACCCAAAGAGTGCCCTCAGCACACAACGGACAGTAGACCATAGGGTTAAAGGGCCCCGCGCTCACGCCCCAAATCCCTTCCTACTATGCAACCTGTGGCACGCCTGGACATCTTAGAAAGGCAGAGGCCTTCGAGGAGGCAGGCAGAAAATGAGCCGACCCAACTGGGTCAGGATTCTCAGAACCAGGCTCACCGTTCTGCCTGGCCTGGGAGGACCCCACTTCACCCCTCACAGGGTCCGCACCCCTGCCATTATTTAAGCTTGTAATAGGGAACTTGCCGATGAGTCCGGAGATGATGAGAAACGCCCAGAGTCACATGGCCCAGCAGAGTGGAAGCCAATGGTCAGACCCTGCCTCCTGGGACGGGGCCCAGTCTACTCAGCTTCAAGTATCATAGATGTGGACCCTCTGAGCCTGCTTCCGAGTGGCAGAGGGGTCATTTCTGGGCCAGGTGTTCCAGGGTCACTCCACAGAGCCCCTCTCAGATTGCTCTGGGCCTCAGTTTCCTCCTCCAATACCTAGATGTCTGGAGATACCTTCAAAGAGGAAGTATTTGCCCAGAGGGGGCAGCTGCCAGCTGGAATCACACTGCAAGGCCTCCCACCTGTGCCCTTAACTGCCCTGCAGCCCAGCCAATCCCTTGTCTTCCTGAAGGCTGATCACTTGTTGCTGGGGCAGAATTTGCTCCCTTCAAAGAGCCTCTTTCCCAGCCTCTCTGGGCCTCCTTGTGGGGGTGGGGAAGGAGCAGCCAAGTCCAGAGCTTCCTGAGTGTCTACTCTGTAAGGCCCTGCTTGCCAGCACTGGGGTGGTTTGTCCCATTCCAACTTGGGATGGGGGGGCAGGCTGGAGGCGGGGAGGAAGTGTCTGCCCCAGGGGATTCTGGGTGACTTTTCTCTTTCTCAGTGTTTTCAGGAAGTGTGTATTGGCCGGGGCTGCAGGGGGTGGGGGAGGAGGAGAGCAGGAAGCCACGGGAGACTAGAGCTAGATGTACACACACACACACACACACACACACACTCTCACTCACTCCCAGACAGATCCAGTTTTACTCAGAAACACTCTCAGATAAGTGATCACAGCCACTCAGAGCCGTACCTGGACCCAGACACGGCCTCAGACACACCCAGGGAACAGGGGCCTGGCTTTCTGCTAGACCAGCCCTGGTCAGACGAGCTGCCTGGTCAGGCACACAGCACTCTCTCAAGCCGGAGCTGTGGGAGTCCTCTGGCCCAGGACCCAGTGGACATCTGAAGGTGAGAAAGGGGAAGCTTTGGGCTGGGCTGTTGGCGGGGGTGGTGGGGAGAGGCACCTTCAGAGGGTCTGGGAAGGCAGGAATCCCTGTCTGTCTGTCTGTCACTTCTGGACAGAGTTTTCTGTGGTACTCCTGCCCCCCTCCCTTTTTTGCTGTCAGAATTTTCTCTCTTCTTTCACTTTCTCCACATCTTCTGTTTTTCTCTTGCCCTCTCTTTTTTTCCCCTTCTCTTTTCCTTCTCTCTGCCCTGGGCTTTTCAGGCCTCTCGTCTTCCCATAAGCCTGTCTCCTGGGCCCACTGGGAGCCCATGGTACCTGAGAGACTGCCCGTCTGTGGGTGTCTACCCTTCAGGGACCTGGTGCTGGCCTCCTCAGTTCTGGCTTCTTTCAGTGTCAAGTTCAAGGGTATTGTGGCTCTGGGAAGCTCCTACCTGAACCCCTTTGCCCTCCCACTGAGTTCAGGATAATAGGGAGACCAACTGAAGGCTAGCACTTAGTTGATGTGGTTCCTACCCCTCTTCCCCAGGGCAAACAGTGTGGTGGGTGCCTATGTTGTTGGGGGCTGGGCTGACCTCTCCCCCCAGTTGCTGTGGACCCCTAATGAACTCAACAACCCTGTGCTTAGATCAGTGGGGACATAGAGATGCCTCTAACCAGGTCCTGTCTGTGCACCCAGCCTGCCCTATGCCCTTGGCTCATCTTTCCACAGTGTTCAGCAGACGCCTACCTGCACCTTCTCCTCCTGCTAAGACAGCCCTGGGTGGGACACTCAGGATGGGGGGATGAGCTCAACACAGTCATGAGCTCCCTCAGGGATAAACCTCCTCACCCTGCTGCCCTCAGTAAACAGCACAGGGCCAGACCTGGGAAGCATGATTAGCTGCCACAGGAGGGCCGGGCCTCTGTCTCCTCCTGCCCACTACAGCACGGCTTGCCTTCGGGAAAGCTCAGTGTAGGCCTGGTGGTAGGCATTCCATGAAGGACCCAACAGGCTGTGTGAGCTTAGAGGAGGGAGCAGTTGAGTAGACCTCCTGGAGGCATGTCCTGGGTACAGTGGAGCTGATGATCTGGATCATTGTGGGGATCAAATGCAAAAGCCTCCCAGAAGAGTGCTTAGTACATACTGGGTACTTAGTAAGTGGTAGCTGTTGTTCCAGGAAAAAGTGCTAAGAGCTGAATGAAGCCTTGGTTGCAAGGGTGGATGCCAGGTTAATTGGGTGCTGCTCTGTGGAGGGGTAGGGGAGCTTCTGACCTTCTCTAGTGATCAGGAAGTGAGTGGGGTGGTGGTCATTCAGTCATCAATACATACCCTCTGAAAACCCCCTGTGTTGAGTGGTGTCATGATGTGGAGGGAGATTGGCCTGCCTGAGAGGACTCACAGCATGTGCAGAGGCTGAGAGGCATTGTGCAGACACTAACCGAGTGAAAGCCCAGCAAGGGCCCTCCATGCTGTGATCTGGGCAGAAGTAAGAGAACAGAAGCAGGGGAATGCTGGAGGGGTTGACCTTTGGGTCTCATAATGGAGAAGGAAGGACAGGGGCAGCCACCGAGGAAGCAAGAAGCACAGGACTGAGGCCTGAGCCCTCATAGCCAGGGCACAAATGAGGAAGTGGGCAGCTGGGAAGTTTTGCCCCCATGGGGAGGGGAGTCAGGGTAAGAGATGGATGTGTTCAGGTCATCGGGCCTCATCCCACATCTCAGTCCTGCTGGCGAGAGTCCAGGGATTGAGATTGGACTAGGTCCCTCCAAGGCCTGTGCGACACTTTAGGGGGAAGGTCTTGAATCCAAGACAGGGTGTAGGCCTGGGTCCTTGGTCCTCTGAGGTCAGTTCAGTGAAATGAATGTTGATAGACACAGCTATACTGAGTGGAAGTATGGAGGGTGGAGGAGCCCCAAAGAGGCCCCAGCCCAGCCTGGAGCATGAGAGGAGGCACAAAGTGGAGGGGGAGGATGTACAATTTGGACAGGGAAGGGTGTTCCAGGTGGAAGGAACAACGTATGCAAAGGCCTGGAAGTATGCATTTATGGAATGCAGCTCAGGTAAGCATGGCTGAAATGTGAGCAGGGGATGAGTTCAAGGCCAGCCTGAGATATGTAGGGTGCCTCACTCTGTTGGTCCATCTGCCCTTGTGGTGAAGCCTGGTTCCTTTGGCCAGAGATTGATGTAGACAGAAAGATATGAAGGGAGAGCCAGGGGCCACCCTAGGGGAGGAGGCCATGAAGCAGGTTCCTGGCCCAGCCTGTGCTGTCTGAGCCTCTTTCATCACAGCCAGGGTGAAAAAGTTGTGCTGATGACCCATGGTCATGACTCTTCTTACTGAATTGTCAGTAAGCCTGGAAGCAGATCAGAGAGGAAACTGAGGATCAGAGCTATAGTCAGCTGCTTTGTGAAGTCAGAAACTGATGTGTAGTCAAGCTGGGATTTGAGTGTGTTCAGCCTGGCTCCAAAGCTCTGCCTCCTTTTTTTTTTTTTTTTTAATGTTTTTGTTTTTGAGAGGGGGAGGGGCAGAGAGAGAGGGAGACAGAATCTGAAGGAGGCTCTAGGCTCTGAACTGACAGCACAGAGCCCGAGGTGGGGCTCGAACTCACAGACCATGAGATCATGACCCGAGCTGAAGTCAGATACTCAACCGACTGAGCCACCCAGGCGCCCTCCAAAGCTCTGCCTCTTAGCTAGGCAGACCACATATCTCATTTTGCCTGGGACAGGCCCTGTTTATACCTGTTGTTCTGACATAGTTACTAACAGTGCCTCTTTTAACTGTCAGAAGTGTTCTGGTTTATACGATTAATTATGTGGTTACCCTACTCTTACCCATTCTGACATGGGACCCTCACATGTCCCCTAACCCCCAGGTTTAAGGTCAGCTGTGTGTATTTGCCCCAATCCAATAAAACAAACCTCAGGCTGTGATCCTGGGGTGGATCAGCCTCTGCCCCGTCCAGGAGTCGCCTGGTCTTGCTATGGGCATAGTGAGTAGAGCAGATGTGTCCATATGTCACTTGGATAGAGGAAAAAGGGACTGAAGGAGCAGGGGAGCCAGGGCTGGGGGGCAGGTGGAGGCCCCCTAGAGGACAGGCCCATTGAGCTGTACTTTTAGGTACACACAGGCTTTCCATGGGCTGAGATGATAGAGGGTAGTGTGGAGAAAGCAAGCAGTGTAAGCAAAGGTTTGGAGGGGGGTGCCACTGAGCATGTGCTCATGTTTGGGGCTCAGGGTTGGGGCCAGTCTTCTGATCTGTTGGATCAGAGGTCAATAGGAAACATCCCAGCTGGATCTCAGCTGCAGATTGGAGCTGAGGCCGCTCTTAGGGTTATAGGCACTGACGTCCAGGACTCCAACTGGGGTGGGGGCACTTTGTGGGCACTATCCTTTCCTCTGGGGTTTTCCCACATGCTGTGCCTTCCGGATACCACTTCTCCTTTCCTGGCCTGGCCCTGACTCAGCATGGCCCTGTCCCCTGTGGTAGGCAGGCAGAGGTCAGCCAGGAAGGTTCCTGGAAGAGGATGATAGAATGAGGCCTGGAGGTCCATGGAAGGGGGGGTGGGGTCCCCTTGCTCCCACTTGCTTGGCACATAGCCATTTTCCTACAAAGACTGTACTAGGAGAGGAGCCCTTTGCACTGTTCCCCTCTCCCTTCTTGCCATGGTCACAATGACCGTCAGAGTTATGATCACATTTCCTCTTGGATGGCAGCTCCAGAGCTGCCTAGATGCTGAGTTGGGGTGGTCAGTGTAAGGAGGTGAGCCTCAGAGAAGCTCTCAGATCCTGGCTGTGGCCTCATTCGACACCGTGGTTGAGTTTGCAGGCTCTGGTGCCAGACTGCCTGGGTGCAAATCCCAGCTGTGGGATCCGGGACAAGTTAACTTTGTGTCTCTGTGCCTCAGTTTCCTCATCTGTAAATTTGGGATAACAGTAGGCCATACTTTATAGAGCCCTTGTGATGAGTAAATGAAGACAACAGAGAATAATGCACGCACAGAAAACTAATAAGAATTAATGAACCCAGGTCTTCATTTATTTATTAATCCCTGCTGCGTGCTGGGCACGCCATAGTGAAGAAGGTAGGTGTGGCACCTGCCTCAGGGAACTCACATGCTTCAGATGGGCGGGTCCTTTGCAGACGATCAGGACGGTGATGGGGGGGCACCTGGGGTCCAGGGATGGGAGGGCCATTGCTTCTTCAGCTCTGAGGATGCTCTGTTGCCACCTTCCCCTCAGTGCTGGCTCTCAGTCCTGGGGAGGGTGTCAGTCCGGGGAACCACTCAGCCCTTCTTGGCATTGGAGGGGCACAGCCTGACCCCACTTCCCCAGGGCCAGCCTGACTGGCACTGACCTGACAGCTTGGAGTTTTACTCTCAGCTCATCACAGGCCAGGCCCCCAAGGGCTCCTTCTTCCTGGAGTCTGGCAGGCTGGGTGTGATAGATTGCTTTGCCTGTCAGGAAGCCTCTGAGGACATTGCACCTGACCAGCTGGGGGTCATGCCCTTGGACCTGTGGGTACTTACTCAGTCTCTAGGTCTTCATTCACCGTTTCATTTGCTTTTCTCTCAACTGTAATGGCAACCTATCCACTTACCTATCTGTCACCACCCACCTGTCCATTCAGCCATTTACTTGTCTTGTCATCCATCCACCTGCTCATGTGTCCACTCACCCACCCACCCACCCAACATGCTCTTGTTGTTGACTCAGCCAGTTCCTGCACTGGGCTGTGGAGATAAAGAATCAAGTCTGATGCTGCCCCTGGCCTAAAGACACTCAGGGTCAAGTAGGGGAGACAGTCTAGTGCAGTGTTCACCAGGGGGTCTTCTTAGGCCCAGCTAAACATTCAGGCTCTCATGAGCACCACTTGGCATCAGATTCCCTGAGAAGCATTTAAGACGAAACAGCTGGCCACCAGGGTAGTGGTGGGCCTTCCTCTGCTGTGGGGTCCTTGTGGCAATCAGTTCACACAGCTGTCCAGGAGCCATTCTCCGTGGCCCCCCAGGAGAGGTGGGGGACTGAGACGACAGGTAGGTGTGAGAGCCACCCTGGCTTAGAAACCTCTTGATTCAAGAGTCCAGTATTCCATCTAACGACCCCACAGGTGTGGTTTCGGGTTCCTACATGGGTTGTGCCAGTGACAAGCCACCACATTCAGGGAAGCCCAAAGCTCCAGCTCCTCCACCGGGTTGAGAGCCACTTACAATTTCTCCCCGTCTAGGTGCAGTGCCTCGCTCAGGCCACTTTTGTCCAAGGCAACGTTGCCAAGGAACGTGGCTGACATACCACCTTCAGCAGGTTTCTAGGGGAGCAGTGTGAGAAAGCGAGCCGAAGGTCAGATTCTCTCAAAGAAAGGAAAGGAGTTCACTCCTTCTTTACCTACACGTGGGGAGGAGACCATTAGACTACAGGGTAATATGGAAACAGCCATGTATCTTAGGAGGCCCATAGACTGCGGAGTCAGGGTTCGGGTCCTGGCATAGTATAAATGCCTGGCACAAAGGAGGAAGATACTTTAAAAAATGTTATTTGGAATCATTCGTCTGAAGCTTGTCACAGAGGGGGAGATGGGCAGGGTCTGGGGGAGTGTGGAAGAGGGGTCAGGAAAGGCATTCAGAGAAGCAGAACTTGAGTTTGGAGATAAAGGATGAATGGATGTTCTCTGGTCAGAGACCAGGGGGAAGGGATTCCTGGAGGAGGCAACAGCAGGAACAAAGGCCTGGCATCATGGTCACGCCCCAGTTCTTGCTTGGCTTTTGCGATAAACGCACACTGCCAATCACTGCCAGGAATGTTGGGGCAATAACCAGGCTGAAAATAACCAGTGAGACAATTGCCCACCCACTCTGATGTTCCTCCTTGGCCCCTGCCAGACACTGGCAGAGAGAGTGGGTGGGGCCAGGCCTCTAGGGCTAAATCCCTTGTTCCAGCTGTGGGGGCACAAAACACGCCTTGTCTTGGTTAATTCTCCAAACACCCTGCCAGGTCGGTGATATAGTCCCCCCTCTACAGAAGAAGAAACTGAGTCTCAGAGGGGCTAGGTGCTTGCTCTTGGACACACAGGAACTAAGACTGAGTCAAGGTTCAAACTCACATCTGATGCCAAAGCCAGGAGATACTCGGGAGACACTTAGCCTGTAGGGAGCAGTGTGATCTGTGCTGAGACAGATACACAGAGCACTGAGGCTGTGGGAGCTCAGGGGGCCCTGAACCCGGCCTTGGAGTTGGGGAAGGGTTTCTGGGGGAGTGATAGCAGAGATGAGGAGCTGGTGTGCAAGAGGAGTGTGGTAAGGACATAACAAGAGATGGCAGGGATGTGTAGAAGAAGGAACCCTCGTGCACTGTTGGTGGAAAGGCAAATTGGTGGAGCCACTGTGGGAAACAGTAAAGAGGTTCCTCAAAAAATGAAAAATAGAACTACTATATAATCCAGTAATTCCACTATTGGGTGTTTACCCACAGGAAATGAAAAGACTAATTCAAAAAGTGTATGCAGCCCGATGTTTATTGTAGCATTATTTACAATAGCCAAGATACAGAAGCAACCTCAGTGTCCATTGATAGGTGAATGGGTAAAGAAGAGGTGGTCTATATATACAATGGAACATTACTCTGCCATAAAGAGAATGAGATTGTGCGCCACGTGCAACAACGTGGATGGACCTAGAGGCTACACTGCTAAGTGAGACAAGTCAGAGAAAGACAAATACCGTATGATTTCACTCATACGGAATTTAAGAAATAACGAAAAAAGGAGACAAAAAACCCAGATGCTTAAATACGGAGAACAAACTGATGGTTACCAGAGGGGAGGTGGGTGGGGGGGGGTGAAATGGGTGAAGGGGATCAGGAGTGATCACCTGGGATGAGCACTGAGTACTGTATAGGATTGTTGAATCTCTGTATCGTACACCTGAAACTAATATGACACTTTGTGTTAACTATATTGGAATTAAGTCTGGTGGGATCAGGTGAATTTGAGGGGTCTGAGGCACCCAGGAGGTGGACACGTTTGCATCCATGTCTGGGGCAAGAGAGAAGGTAGTCTTGAGCCAGGGACCCCTAAGACTCAGGGCCTTACGACTTGGTTTCTGAGGCTCTGGTCTCTGCCCTTGGCTTAGATATCCATTTTGATCCTGAACCCATCCACTCACCAACACATGCCTTCTTATCCTTAAAAGCTCAAGTCAAGCATCACTTCCTCCAGTCTTCCCTGACTCCATAGGCTAGGATGCAGCCCACTCTGGACTGCTAGATTGGAGACGCTGTGGGTACATGTGGCTAAAAGCTAGAGCTTTGGGGATAGGTGACCGGATCACAGCAATGCAGGGGCAACTTATACATGCCAAAGAAGGTGCCTGCCTCCTTTAGGCTTGGGGAGCTTGGAGGTTTGCGGGCAGGGGAGTGAGGTGAGGAGGGCTCCCGTCTGAGTGTGTGGAATGAATGAGCTTTGCTACAGCCCAGGTGAGCTGGGAGTTCAGTGGGTTTGAGGCCTGGCTCTGTCACATAGTGATGCCAGCCCAGTGACTCCCCTACCTGGAGCTAACCCCTGGTGCCGAACTTTTGGTCTGTTCCCAGCCTTCCCTCCAGGGAGGAGGAGTTACTGTCATCACCACCATCATCCCCTCCCCAGCCAGCGCCTGAGGAGCCACCGGCCACCTTCCCCCGAGTGCCTCCACAGCCCCCATCTCCACCTCCCAGCCCCCCGGAGATCCCCCCGAAGCCTCTTCGCCTGCCCCCAGAGTTCGGTGAGTGCAATAGCCAGGCATGAGGTTCCTGGTGGGTAGCCTGGGATCAGGGCCCCTTGGGAGTCTGCAAGGATGCAAGGATCAAACTTTCTACTGGGCTCCGCCACCAACACAGTGTGGCCCTGGACAGGTGAGCACCATTCTCTTCATCCTCAAAATGGAGACGGCACCCACCTATCTGACCTACTGACTGTTAAGTGCACGTGGCAAACTTTTTGAATTGCCCTTGGTTTAAAGTCTAGGGCTATTTTCCATGGTTGTTGATGGTTTGCTTTTCAACTTGGAGTGTCCATTTTTCTCGATTCTTGATTCTTGTTACTTTTTTAGCCTTTTTAAACAGTCCTTGCCTCTGACCCCTAAACTTACCCCTATTCAGACCTCCTTGTGGTGGCCTGGCCTCTCCTTTGAGGCTGTCCTATGATGCCGTGAGTGTATAAATAGCATTTCCTGTCCCCTGTGCCTATTTTTGAAAGCTGGGCTGGGGTGAGGGGTAGGGGTCTTTTTAGGCTAAGGGTGACCTTTGTGAAGCCAGGCCAGGGTACCCAGGAGGGGAGGCTAGTCTGAGTCTCTTCCCACCCCCACCCCTCTCTCTCCTCAGATGACTCTGACTATGATGAGCCTCCAGAGGAGGGGCCAGCGGCCCCAGCTGGCGTGATGACCAAGAAGGTGGGGCAAGTGGTGGTTAGGGTTTGGGCTGCCTGTCAGAGTGGAGGGTGGGCTGCCCAGCTGCCTCTCGGACCCTGGGGACCACCTGATAGAGAAAGGGGAGCCAGTTCCCAGGATGTTTCCTTCCCCCTTCGTTGTCTTGGTTGTCTTGCCACGCAGGGCTTGAGGGTAGAGCATAGCACCTGAGCTCCCTGCCAGGGATCTGGGGGCTCTTGTTTGAGCCCCAGCTCCAGTCTTCAGCTACATCTGGATGGCTATGTGTGGCCTCTTCTCTCCCTCAGTGTTTGAGCACATCTCCCTGAGAGCATCTTCCTCCGTCTCTTTCACTTTCTCTTTTCCTGTGTCCCCCTGGTGTCTTAACTCTCCATCTCTGAGGGTTATTCACTATCCCTTCATCTTTCTGTCTTTGTCTCTGAGTGATGCTGTCCCCCTGGGTCCCTGTGCCGCCTGCTGGCAGGGGAGGGAGTATGTGGAAACAGCAGTGATGAAAGTGCTGAGTCGTGTGGGTTAGGTGGACTGGACTGAGGGAGCGCGGCAGCCCCCGGGGGGGGTGTGATCTGGGGCTTGAAGGGAAGCCTGATGCTGAGTGGGTTTGTGGCGGGGCGGCCAGGAGGAGTTCCCAGTGAGCCAAGTCCCACGTGCCGTGCGTGTGGCCAGTCTGCTGAGCGAGGGGGAAGAACTGTCTGGGGACGACGACCAAGCAGATGAAGATGAGGATGACCACGCCTATGAGGGCGTCCCCAAGTGAGTGTCCACTCTTCTCCAGTGGCTGTCCCCCCTGGCCACCCTCCTTTCCCAAGTGTTACCAGCCACTCCATCTCCTCAGCCCCTGCCCCATAGAAGCCCCCATCCTGGGCTCCCTCATTCCTTCTCTTCTTTCCCAAGTGGTGGATGGCACAAGAGCAGCCTGAACTCATCCCTGCCCAGCAGCCTCCTGATCCCCGAGCTCCCACCACACCCCATGGACGGGCTCCCCGGGGGCTCCACCCCCATCACACAGGTCATCAAGGCTGGCTGGCTGGACAAGAACCCACCGCAGGGGTGAGTGATGCCTGTTAGTCTTGCTGGCTCTCTGCATGAGGATGGGGAGTATTCTATACTGGATCCAAAAAACAGGCCAAGGTTATTTGAGCAGCTCTCTCCAAGCTGACTGTAGCAGTCAGTCATGCCCACCAGACCTATGTTTTATTACCGTTAAAATCGGGAAGTCCTGGGGCGCCTGGGTGGCTCAGTCGGTTAAGCATCCGACTTTGGCTCAGGTCATGATCTCACAGTTCATGAGTTTGAGCCCCACTTTGGACTCTGTGCTGACAGCTCACAGCCTGGAGCCTGCTTCGGATTCTGTGTCTCTGTGTCTCTCTGCCCCTCTCCTGCTTGTGCTCTGTCTCTCTCTCAAGAATAAATAAACACTAAAAAAATTCTTTTTAAGTTGGGAAGTCTTACTTTGAGTCTGACTTCTATCATTCTTGCTATAGGTAAAGTCCCTTTTCTCAGTGGCCATTTAGGTTCCTTCCTCCCTTGAACCTGGCTATTTCTAACTTTGTATGTGGCTGCGAGAGGGGGCGGGGGTAATCTTGGAGCCTCTCCTCTAATCCCCAGTCCTTTGCTCTGTTTTCCCTCTGCCTCTGCTTCTCCAGATCTTATATCTATCAGAAGCGATGGGTGAGACTGGATGCCGATCATCTGAGATACTTTGACAGTAACAAGGTGAGGCCCATGTTGGTCCCTGACAGGACCCCTGCTCCAGCCTGGCCCTAGGCTGACCCTTGACACTAGGCTTGGGTGGAGTCCTTCCCCAGACCAGACCTCACTAGAGCTCCAGTCTGACTCCTTGAACCGTGTCTTCCTCGCCCATTGGCCTGCTGTGGGCCGTGGTCAGGGTCAGTGTCAGGGCTATCCCTCATCACCTGTGGGGCACGGGGCTGTAGCTAACTTTTGTGTCATCTAAAGTCAAGGGAACCAAGGAGTTCTGAACCACAGTACAGCTTCCCTCTCTCACCAGGATGCCTACTCTAAGCGCTTTATCTCTGTGGCCTGCATCTCCCGCGTGGCTGCCATTGGGGACCAGAAGTTTGAAGTGATCACGAACAACCGGACTTTTGCCTTCCGGGCAGAGAGTGATGGTGAGGGGTAGGGCTGGGAGAAGATTGGCAGCTTGGCCTGGTAAGTGGGGGGAGGAGAACCAGGGCACATCTGCTCCCCCTGCATCAAACCCAGAGAAGAGTCCATCTTCTATGAGGTGGGAGAGAGAAGGGGACACTCTCTGGCTCTGTGTTTGAGACACCCACTGAGAACCATTTATTTCCATTTGCAGGGGAAATAGGCTCAGATAGGCGAAGTGGCTTGTCCAGCGTAGGTGGCACAGCTGGGATTGGAGCCTGAGCTTGTTCAAGTCCAAGAACTCAGAGATAGTCAGAAATGGGTGGAGTGGTCTGGGTGGGCTTGCTGGCGGAGGTGCTGCCTGAGGAGCCTGGAATAGAGAACCTTAGGGGGCTCCCTGCCAGGCTGAGCTCAGGCCTACTCTTTCCCCTTGGCCTGCAGTGGAGCGGAAGGAGTGGATGCAGGCCCTTCAGCAGGCGGTGGCTGCTCAGTATGCCCGGGCCCAGCTGTCTAGCGCTTATCCGTTGGGTATTCGAGGCTCAGAGCCACCTGACCGTGCTGGCAGCCTGGAACTACGTGGTTTCAAGAATAAACTGTATGTGGCCGTGGTTGGGGACAAAGTGCAGCTGTACAAGAATCTGGAGGTGCGAAGGAGTCAGCCAGATTGCTAAACCCCTCCCTGCTCCCTGCCTATTTGGTCCCTCAGCCTGCCCAGCACCCACCGTGGCCCCTCAGCCTGCCCCCTGCCCCCCCTGGCCCCTCAGCCTGCCCCCTGCCCACCCTGGTCCCTCAGCCTGCCCCCTGCCCACCCTGATCCCTCAGCCTGCCCCCTGCCCACCCCGGTCCCTCAGCCTGCCCCCTGCCCCCCCTGGCCCCTCAGCCTGCCCCCTGCCCATCTCATCCCTCAGCCTGCCCCCTGCTCACCTCATCCCTCAGTCTGCCCTATGCCTACCCTAGTCCCTCAGCCTGGCCTTTCCCTTTCTTCCTTCCCCTGACTGAGCTCAGCCCTGTGCCGGCCACACTTCCTGCTCCCAGTCCTGACACTATCCCCTGCCTGGTTCCTGAGCATTACCTTCCCATCACCTCCCTGCCTCCTGCTCTCCTTCCCTACTGCTACACGGCCTCTGAGCCTGGGTCCATTGACCCATTTCCAGGTTCCTGTACCCTCCTTTATCTCCTTCCAAGATACTTTTCTAGTCCCTAGGGTTCTACCTCCCCTTCCTCTCTGTCCCTCCCTGGGCCTTTAAGCCCCAACCCCAGGCCTTGCCCTCACCCCTTCCCACCTACCTGCCAGGAGTACCACCTGGGCATTGGCATCACCTTCATTGACATGAGCGTAGGCAACGTGAAGGAAGCAGACCGGCGCAGCTTTGACCTCACCACCCCCTACCGCATCTTCAGGTGAGCCTCCCTCCCCTCGCTTACCTGCATCATCACTCCCTGTCAGCATTTTTCTTCTTGCTTGTGTGGAAACCTGCCCCTTCTAGGATGGATTTCTCCCCTCCCTTCCCAGCCCTGACCATCCGCACTGGTCCTTTACCTCCACTCACTAATCTCTTCTGATCCCTCCCTTCTAAGAAATCTCACTTTTACCCCACCCCTCTCTGACCATCACTTTCCACCTCCCTTCCCCCCCCCCCCCACTCGCTCCCAGGCCGTCACCTGCCTGAACCTCTGAGGCACTGTGCCATGCCTGAGTTCAAATCGTGTATATTAGCCTGGCTGCCGTGCATGACAGAATAGCACAGACTGGGGGACTTAAACAACAAAAGTTTATTTTCTCACAGTTCTGGAGGCTGGAAGTCTAAGGTCAAGGAGCCGTCCGTGTTAGTTTCTGGTGAGGCCCCTCTTCCTGGTAGATGGCTACCTCCTCACTGTGTCCTCATGCGACTTTTCCTCTGTGCGCACGTAGAAAGAGAGTGAGCTATCTGGCATCCCTTCCTCTTTCTGTAAAGAAACCAATCTTACCAGGTTAGAGCCCCACTCTTAAGACATTATTTAACCTTAATTACCTCCCTCAAGGCCCTGTCTCCAGATGCAGTCACACTGGGGGACCACAGTTCGGTCCATAACATTCTGGGCCCACCACTGGGTCACTGTGTGACCTGGGCAAATCGCTTGACCTCTCTGTGACTTGGTTTCTTCCTCTGTAAGACCACGACAGTCTTTGTAAAGCCCTTACCTGACGCGGTATTCAGTAATTGCTCTGTCAACACTGATGCCATCATGCCTCCGTCATCATTTCTTTTACCCTTAGCTCAGATCTCTTCTCCCCCAGGGACTTTCTCCTGAGCTCCACCTGTATGTCCAACAGTTTTGTGGATTCCTCCTTGACTCCCTGTACCTCCCAGGCCCGTATCTCCACCCATGGGAATGTCTGCCTCTCCTGCTCAGCCCTGGGGACACCCGTCACAACCCCTGTCTTGCCCCCATCACTCTCTCACCTTTGTCTGGCGCCTCGCCTCTGTCCCTCCCATTTTGTCCCAGGCCAGAGGGGCCTCTGGCAGTGGCTGTGGTGCTTCCTCATCCATTAGCTGATTGTCTACAACTGCCTGCAGGGCCTTTTCTTTTTGTTGAAAGCCAATTTTTTATTTATTTCTTGCATTTGAAGTTCTCTTTGATGACATCATTGGCCTGAGATTCTTTGTTGTCATCCTTAACTACCATGCAACTGTGACCAGCCACCTTCCAGTGTTTTCCAGAAGCCTGCCTATTCACCTACTTTCTTGTTGTCATCAACCTTAATTAGGTTGATTTGGTGTTCGGCACCAAGGGCCTCCACCCTCCTGACATATGTAGGCTGAGACAGTTGGACATAAGAACACAAAGACGGGCTTAGTGCTTAGCTAAGGCCTTGGCAGCTTGCAGATTCCACATCTTAGGCCTTTGTGGATGAGCATGGTCTTCAGCCCCTCTTGTAAAGCAGCATTATAGCCTGTCACACCTCTAACAGCGATGCCTTTTTTGGCCATGGTGGTGGGTGATGGGGGTAGCCGAATCTTGAATGCATACATATGTGGTGTGGTGGCAGCAGGGAAATAAAGAACCAGAGGAAGACACCTCTGTATCCTCTTATACTGAAGGTGAAACCTCCACCCCACTGAAACTCTCCACTGCATCTCTGTTGTCCTCTGGGTACACTTTGCCCTCTTCTGCCTGGCACAGGCTTGTCCCTGTATGTCTCCCAACCTCTTGTCTGCACGTCTGCCCATCCTGCCTGCAGGTCCTGGAATGCCTGTGTGCCATCCCACCCCTTTGCACATGCTGTTCCCTTTGTCTAGAACTCCTTTCTGCCTCCTCTGGCTAACCCCTTTTCATCTGTCACGTCTTAGCTCAGGCATTATTTTTTCCCCGGCAGCCTTTTCTAGTCTCTGGGTGGGGCAGAGGCAACTCTGGGCTCCCCCAGCTCCCGTATATCTCTCAGGTTCATAGTGTCCTTGCTTTTGTCCATGCCCACCTTCCCCACAGACCCAGGATGCCTCCCTCTTCTGGTTATGAGTGCTCAATGCCTTGTTCCCGCCACCGCCCCCCCACCAAGGCTGTGCCTCCTCATGCTGCCTGCAAATCTCTCTGAGCCCTTTCCCACCAGCCCCCACCCCCCACTCCTGTGTCCCTAGCTTCTCGGCCGAATCGGAACTAGAGAAGGAGCAGTGGCTGGAGGCCATGCAGGGAGCCATTGCCGAGGCCCTGTCTACCTTGGAGGTGGCCGAGCGCATCTGGGCTGTGGCCCCCAACAGATTCTGTGCCGACTGCGGGGCTGCCCAGCCTGACTGGGCCTCCATCAACCTCTGTGTCGTCATCTGCAAGCGCTGTGCAGGTGTGTGGGGCTGGGGCACCAGGCTGAAGCATGACAGGGCTGGTGTGTTGGGATGATAGGTGGCCCGTCTGGCTGGAGGGGCTAGACCCAAGACGGTATTCAGATCGTTGTTGATGAAGTTGTACCTGTATGCCAGGCCTTTCCCACTGTGATTAGCCCTCAGTCCTGAGATTGTAAGGCAGGGGGGTTAACTGCTCATGCCATGGGTAAGGACACTGAGGCACAGAGAGGGGAAATGGCTTGTTCAGAGTGGCCTGTCAAGTAAGTGTGGATTTGAGCCCAGGCCTGTTGGGGTCCAGCACCCTGTCACATCAGAGGAGTGGAAAGAATTGAGACAGGAGGAGCTGGCAGGGCATTGCAGGCAGTGGGAGGAGCTAGTGTTTCATCTGGAGGTTATGGGAGGCAGGAGTGGGAGGGAAATGGTCAGATTTGTGCCTCAGACTCTGGCTGGTGGGTGGAATCCGAGTTGGAAAGGTGAGACTGGAGACCAGCGGGGAGGCTGTTAATGGATCCATTAGAGAGAAGAACAGGCTAAGGGCTGGTCTGTGGAAGTGATGGAGAGCACTTGAGAGATGTGCAGGATCTGCAGTGTAAAGGTCTCAGGGACAGATCAGATGAGGAGGGTGAGAAAGAAAGACTGGAGCCTAAGATTGATTCATCTACTGAACCGGCATTTATTGGGGGTCTCTGGTATGCCAGACACTGTGAGGTACTGGGGATTTGGCTCTCCTGGGAGCTGATGGTGCCCAGGTGGCAGCTTTGGGCAGCTTGAGATGGGGATCTGGGGTGCGGGGGACAGTTCTGGGGAAGGCGCTGAGCTCAGTAAGAAGCCCTGAAGCCTGTGGGACATCTAGGGCAAAGGTCCAGGAGGCCTTGGGCTGTGAGGTCTGGGTGCAGGAAAGAAATGACTCGATTTGGAAAGGTGTCAGCTCACGGAGGCATATGGGTGACTGGAGTGGAAGAGGTGCTCCATGAGAGGTTGCAGAGGGCGTGAGGCTGAAGCCAGAACCAGGCAGTGCTAGGCACTCCTAGAGCCCCAGCCTCCTCCCTACCCCGGGGTCCTTTGTGGGACCTATTGCTGAGCAAGGCTGCATTCCCTCCAGCCCCAACTCCCCCTGCCCTCTCATTCCACAGAGATTTACTAAGTGCTCACTATGTGCTAGACTTTATTCTAGGCACGGAGGCTAGACCCTAAAGCTGACAGTCAAGGTTCCTGCTCTCAGGCAGCTTACATTCTGTTGGGGAGAGGCAGAAAATACATATATGAACCAATAAAAACATCAGGTAATAAAGTGCTAGGCAGAGAATGTGTCTGTCAGGAAGCCCTCTCTGAAGAGATGACATGTCAGCTGAGATCTGGATGGGAGGAAGGAGCAGACCCTGGGGAGATGGGGGAAGAGAATCCAAGCAGAAAGAACTGTGAGGGCAAAGGCCCTGAGGCAGGAATGAGGTTGGTTGATAGGAAGAGGGAAGAGAGTATGGCCCAGGGGGATTGGGGTTGGGGAAAATTCTGAGATGAAGTTGAAGAAGCAGGTAGGGAATTCGTATCTAATCCTGGGGAGCCATTGGAGGGTCTAAAGCAGGGATTTGTTGTAAGGAGATTTGCTTTTTAAAGAGATCACTCTGGGGGCACCTGGCTGGCTCAGTTTGTGTGTGACTCTTGATCTGGGAGGAGGAGGAGGGGGGTGGGAGAGTCATGAGTTCAAGCCCCATGTTGGGCATAGAGCTTACTTAAAAAAAAAAAAAAAAAAAGATCAAAAACATCACTCTGGCTGGGCTGTGCAGAGAGTGGCTGTGGGGGGTGACGTGGGGGGAGCGGGGGCACTGCTGCAGGAGCCCAGGTGACTTTACAGGGCTCAGTTCTGTGGTGCTAAGAGCAGGGGGATGCGTGGCTGGTTTCCAGAGTGGTGTGTGAGTGACCTCTCCCTGTCTGCCCTGGATGGGCTCTATGGGGAGGCAAGGATGGGGGGAAGGTTAGTGCTTATATGAAGGAGAGCGCCCTAAAGACCCATGACCCTGAGTCTAGCCCTCTGTCTATAGGGGAGCACCGTGGCCTAGGCGCTGGGGTCTCCAAGGTGCGGAGCCTGAAGATGGACAGGAAGGTGTGGACGGAAACACTCATTGAGGTGGGGAGGCCTTGCCCGCCGCCTACATTTGGGGTCAGCTCCACTCAGCTACTGCCTGGGTCTCCCCCATCTCACAGACCCCGGCACCCTGGAGCTAGAAGAGACCTTGGGGATCATCTAGTGGGTGGGGATTTTGGAAAAGTTGATTTTTGGCAAAGTCAGCAAACTGGCCAGTGAGCTAAGAATGTTTCTACAGTTTTAAAGGGTTGTAAAAAAAAAAAGGAATATACCACAGAAACTGTCCTGCAGAGCCTAAAATGTTGTTTCATCTTCACTCACATATGCCAGTGGGTGTGAGTATGCACGTTTGGGGGCATACTTACATGTGCATATGTGCCTGTGTACTTGGGGTTCCCAGGTACTGACACGTGTGGTGGTCACAGAGGAGAACCGTGCAATGGGAGGCTGACCACACGGGCCTACCTGACAGCCCCAGCCACGCTTCAGTTTGGGTGTCACATCTCCTGTGAGTTAGGGTTAGAATCCCCAGGTTAAACATGAGGACACTGAGGCTCAGGGAGAGAAAATGACTTGCTCAAAGTCACAGAGTAAGTCGGTGGTGGTGGAGCCTGTTTCTGCTTTATTCTCTTCTGTGACCCAGCACCCCACACAGGGCCTGACAAGGAGGCAGGGTGGGGGGCCCAGGAAATGGCTGTGGAATGAATGATCAGCAGGATGAAGGGATTAATAGACTAGTCCCCTGGTTACTGGATTCTTGCATCTGCCCCCCAGCATTAGCCCCTGCTCCTCCTCCCCTGAGCCCAGAGAGGAATGTCAAGGACAGGAGAGGTTTCCAAAATCCCTACCCACTCCATTGGCTAACAGGTCAGCCGCCGCCCCCAACCCGTGACCCTTGCCCAGGCTGTGATAGCCTCAGGAATACAGAGTTCCAGATGTGGGACCGGGTGGGGGAAATAGTAAGGCCCCCAACCAGGCACCAGGCCTGGGGCGTCTACCTGGCAGACGGTCTGCCTCTCGTCCTGTCGTTGAGCTGAGGGACTAGGCTTGGGCTCACAGCCACCAGCCGGCCAGGCTGCCCCTCAGCTTCCCCGATTGGAAAGTGGGTAGGTGGCCTGGCTCTCCCAGCCCCTTGCCTGACAACCTCGAAGATTTTATAAGAACCGGCCTCTGGACATAGGCTGCCTCTCTAACCTCTTGCCCAAACCCACAGCTCTTCTTACAGCTGGGCAATGGCCCTGGGAACCGCTTCTGGGCAGCCAATGTACCCCCCAGTGAGGCTCTGCAGCCCAGCAGCAGCCCCAGTGCCCGGCGGCGCCACCTGGAGGCCAAATACCGTGAGGGCAAGTACCGCCGCTATCACCCGCTCTTTGGCAACCAGGAGGAACTGGACAAGGTCAGGGCACTGGGCCTCTGGGGCTCCTGGAGACCACCCACTTTCTTTCTGCTCCCCTCATTGCTCTCTGTGTTTCAACTCATCTTTTGCATCAGCTCAGAGCGATGAGCTTGGTATATAGGGAAACTGAGGCCCAGAGGGCAGAAGAACCCTGCCTGAGCCACAGGGAGAGTTGGAGCAAAGCAAGGAGGAGTCAGGCCTGACCCTTGGGCCAAGGCCACATCCCCAGCATCTGTCTGCCTCCCTCCCCTCTTGATTCCTCTGTCTCCCGAACCGTCCTGCTCCTTGTGAATCCTGCCAAAAGGAGTGAACTTGATGGGGATGCTATTTCCTGTCAGGCTCATGAAAAACAGCTGGCTGCTCTGACCCCCCCCCCCCATCCACACCCCACTCAAGATGAGGCCCCACATGGGCCCCAGGCCCTGACAGGCTGGGAGCCAAGCCCCGGGCCCTGGTCTGGCTCAGCCTGAGTGGGAGGTAGCCTGCTCCGAGGCAGGGGGATGCCACTGTGACCTCTGATTGGCCTTCAGCCCCTCCCCCCAAGCAGCCCCACCCAGGAAGGCTCAGTCTAGCTAGAAGCCCAGTGGGAGCCAGACCTCCACCTCCCAGGAACCCAGGCGTCCAGCCCCCAGCCCAGCCCAGTCTAGCCCGCCAGCTAGGAGGGGCAGCAACTCCCATTGGTTGAGAGGGCTGGGCAGGCAGTGAGGAATTCAAATGTGGGAGGAATTAGCTACAAAGCACCCCGCTCTGCCCTTCCACAAGGCAGAGGGAGCTTGAGATCCTCTAGAGAACAGGCTTGGCGGCTGACTGGATCCCAGGGGCTGCCAGCAGGGGTGAGCCCTGGGCCACTCGGATCCCCAGCCTCTGCAGGGCAGCCCCTACCTACCCTCCTAACCCCTTGGCCTTTCTCTTCCTCCCCCTTTCCTCTCTGGCTTTCTTCCTGCCTCTTTTCTCTTTCAACCTGAGGATGGGCCCCCAGACTTGGGTGACTCCTTCCACTCCCTTCCTCTCTTCCCCCAGGCCCCCTTTCCCACTGTCCCCCCACTCTGACTTAGGCTGACCCTCCCCTCCCTCTTCCTCCCTCCTCCCAGGCTCTGTGTGCTGCAGTCACTACCACAGACCTGGCTGAGACCCAAGCTCTCCTGGGCTGTGGGGCTGGAGTCAACTGCTTCTCAGGGGACCCTGAGGCCCCCACGCCCCTGGCTCTTGCCGAGCAGGCAGGGCAGGCGCTGCAGATGGAATTCCTACGGAACAACCGGACCACGGGTAAGTGGCTGATGGGACTGTCCACCTCGAGGGATGGGGCCTCCCTGCTGCCACCGTCTGGCCTTTTGAAAGGGGTGCTGGGTGGGGGTCGCCAGAAGCGGTGTATCACCCTGTGGGGTTAGATATGCGTACCACGTGGGCTGTGATAGCAGCTCCTTGAGGGGCCCTACAACAGCGTGTGACTTGGGGTCTGTTTGGGTTTGCATGTCAGTGTACATTTGTGCATCTGGCTTCCCCCTCGTACGTGTGTCCCTTTGTGTCTGTCTCTGCATCTCTTTCTGGATTTGTGGGTCCCGCCCAGACCTGCAGCAGGGCCTTCTGCCTGCCACCGTCTGGGCATCTCTGAGCTGCTGCAGATCTGCGTTTCCTCACACCTGGGGGTGTCGAGGGCTTTGGAGTTTGTGTGTGTACAGAGTAGCTGAGTTGCTGTGTGGGGGTTGCATTTCTCTATGTGCGAGTGGCCCACAATGGCAGCCCTGTCTGCTGCTTTGTCTGGGTGGGGCTCTGTCACAGACTGGGGTTGGGGCCCATTTGGCTATCACTCTCCGGGTGAGTGAGGAGGGGATGGCGGGGGTGAGCCCTGCCGGTCATGGCCCAGGGCTGGCCTCTGGGGCCATATCCCAGGACTGAGGGTGGAGCTCAGCGGCCAGAGCTCGGCTCGTGGCCACGGGTGGGTGGGGTGTGCTGGGCTGGAGCAAGCCCAGGTGTCCAGGGAGGCACAGGAGACCACCCAGCTGGCTTGAGCTTTGGGACCGCTGGGAGCGGGACTGGAGCCGGGCTGCTTCCTTAGGCTTTGCATTGTCTGGGACAGACCTCCTTCTGGGGATTGTTAGTGAGTTTGCCAAGACCCCTCATTCTAGTGTGCTAGCCCTGTGCCTCAACAGAGAAAGTGGGGTAGGCTGGGCTGGGGAGTTGGGGGGCTTCCTGGCAGGGAAGGTACTGGAGCTGGGCCTTGGAACTAGGGTGGAATTTGCACAAGCGGGAGGAGGTGGAGAATGACTTGGGCAAAGCCCTGGATGTGGCACTGAGACCCTGAAGGTGATAAAGGACTGGTGGCTTGAATGTAAGCTCGGATGCTCGACCCAGGCAGGGGCGAGGGGAGACACCCTGGGATGGTGAGCACGAGCAGCCGTTCCTCACCATACACCCCACCCCCCAACACCTTCCCTAAAGAGGTGCCTCGGCTGGATTCAGCGAAGCCTCTGGAAAAGCACTACTCAGTTGTCTTGCCGACTGTGAGCCACAGTGGCTTCCTCTACAAGACTGCTTCTGCCGCCAAGCTGCTGCAGGACCGCCGTGCCCGGGAAGGTGGGTGTTTGGCCAGACCCCATTCTTGCCATGGTGTTCTGGCATGGTGGCCGGGCCAGAGAAGTCAGGGCTGTCTGCACTGGTGACCAAGGAGGGTGCCAAGTATACTCTGGCAGAGTCACCCTAGAGGGCTTCCAGGATGTGGTCTCTAGTACATAGTAGATGCTTAATAAATGGGCCGATAGGGGTGGGAGTGGGGCCTGGCACTGCGGAGCAAGTCACTGCTAGAGTGCCTTTAGGCTATAAAAGCCTTGATTGAGCGCCTGCTGGGTGCTGGGCCTCTGATAGTTAGAGCCAGACAGAGCTAAGCTCAGAGCTCCGCCCCTTCGTCCTCTCTGCCTTCCATTTGCTCCCCAGCTCTGAGTACAATCCGCAGTCCTTCCCATATCCCACAAGGACCTGCCAGTCAGCCCTCCTACCCTGTGACTTCTGACCCCTCTCCCCTCACTCACTCTGCTCCAGCTTTACTGGCCTCCTTGCTGTTTCTCACACATGTATATTTACTTCCACCAGGGCCTTTACATTTGCTCTGCCCCCTGCCCAAAATGATTTTCGCCAAAATATCTGCACGATCAGTCTCTCACTTCAGTCGGATCTCTGTTTATTTTATTTTATTTTTAATGTTTTAATGTTTATTTATGTTTGAGAGAGAGAGAGCAAGAGTGGAAGGGGCAGAGAGAGGGAGACAGATTCCAAAGCAGGGGCTCCACGCTGACAGCAGTGAGCCCAATGAGGGGCTAGGACTTGCCAACCGTGAGATCATGACCTGAGCTGAAGTCAGATGTTTAACTGACTGAGCCACCCAGGTGCCCCGAGTCAGGTCTCTGTTTAAATGTTACTCCTTAGAGGGAGGCCTGGGTGACTCAGTCAGTTAAGCGTCCATCTTCGGCTCAGGTCACAGTCTCACAGTTCATGAGTTTGAGCCCCATACTGGGCTCTCTGCTGTCAGCGTGGAGCCCACTTCGGATCCTCTGTTGCCCTCTCGTTCTGCCCCTTCCCTGTTCACCCACACACACGTGCGCTCTCTCACTCTCTCTCCCTCAAATAAACAAACATTAAAAAAAAAATGTTACTCCTTAGAGACTTCATCCATAACCATTTTACCCAAATTAGCACGCTCTATTTACTTTTACCCTAACTTCATGCCACTTATCTGACGTTAATTTGTCTGCGTATAGATGTATCTATTGATTCTCTGTGCCACACTGGAATATAAGCTCCTCTCGGCCACCACTGTAGCCCCAGCACCTAGAACAGCTCCTAGCACAGTGGGCACTTGGCAGACATCACAGGATGAAAAGTGACCGAGGCAGGGCTGCTGCTTCTGGAGGGCCCCAGCCTGGGGAGCAGACTCTGGGACACACTGCCCTCAGAGGGCAGATGGCATATCCTCGCAGATAGGACAAGAGACAGTGTCTGCTTTGGGAACATTATTGAGACCATTGCTCCCTGCGTCCCTCAGCACCCCTCTGTGACACCCTCTAATACCCAAAGAGATTTCTTTGGAACTCTGTGCTGTTCACCACCTCACTGCCCCTGGGGCACTGCCCCTCGTCTGCCTCCTTCTGCCTGATAATGTCATTTATGTAACTGCTTGAGTCATCCTTTTTGCCCTGGATGCCAGGAAGCTCTGAGCCAATGTGAAGCTCAATGCTACGAACTATATAAGCCTGCGTGGCCTTGACATTCTGTTCTTTCTCCTGCCTTTCCTGGTCCAGATCCCCATTGCTGTTCCTTTATGGGATCTTGTCAGTTTTCTCAGTGCCATTATAGGAGGAAACATAGAGCAATGTGTGTCACTGGCAGGGGAGGGTGGGAGCATGGGGTGGGCATGGAAACTTTCTGTGACATATGGGCTGTTCTTAAAGGATGGAGGGTGTGGGTGGAGGAAACAAGGTGAGCAAAAGTGGTAAAGGCGAGGTATATGCCCAGAAGTGGTTGGAGAGGAGGGTAGGGGCAGACCCAGCAGGGCCTTGAATGCCAGTCTGAGGTGTATAGAATAAGGGGAGCATGGCAAAGTTCTGAGCACGGGAAGGACGGAGTCTGGTTTTACTTAGATCACTTTTGAATCTTGGAAGAAGCAAGTCGAGGCACCAATGAAGAAGTCACTGCAGTGGTTCAGGGGAGAGGCGTGGGCTGGGCTGGGGCGGCAGGCTGCAGGGAGGAGGATGGAATCAGGGGAAGCTTGTGAGTTAGAACGAAGAGGACATGAGTCAGGTGGGAGTCGGGGCCCAGGGAGGATACAGAGGGGGTTTTCAGGAGAGGGCAGGGGCTCCCTCATGGCTCCCCTGCCCAACTTCTTCCCAGAGTTCAGCCGACGCTGGTGTGTCCTTAGCGACGGGGTCCTGAGCTACTATGAGAATGAGCGGGCAGTGACCCCCAACGGCGAGATTCGGGCCAGTGAGATTGTGTGCCTGGCAGTGCCCCCTCCTGACACCCACGGGTGAGTATCCCTGGGGCAGAATCACAGACTCTTATTGCTGTGAGATCCAAGCCCCCATTCAGGAGATAGGGAAACAGGCCCAGAGAGGGTCAGAACCTTCCCAGGGTCACAGAGCAAACCCTGTGGGTCTCCAGAGGCCCCAGTTTAGGACTTTCCCATCCCTTCTTAGGGGGCCAGGGAAAGGGCAGGGGGCAGGGGATGGCGGCAAGGCTGGGCAGGGTGGGTCATGGCTGGGTTGAGTGGGCCTGAATCCTGACCTGTGTATCTACAGCTTTGAGCACACCTTTGAGGTGTACACGGAGGGAGAGCGGCTGTACCTGTTTGGTCTGGAGAGTGCAGAGCTGGCTCGTGAGTGGGTCAAGTGCATTGCTAAGGTGGGCCTGAGTTAGTGGACAGGTGTGGGAAGTCTGACAGGGGCTGGGGTGGGATCTCCCGGCTGATCCCGTGTACCCCATCTCTCCTGCCTCATGAATGGAGGGAGCAGACATAGGGCAGGCTTCTGGGGCCAAGAGCCAGATATGTCAGCATCTGCAGCCCCCTAGGGGGGACGTCAAGAGACCGGTCTCAACCATGTGGAAGAAGGGCTGTGAGCTTTGCACTCCACAGGTGCTCAATACAATAATGTGTAACAGCCATGTTAGGATAGATAGTGCTGACTCCAGGAAGAGTGAGCATCTTGTTCAGGAGCAAAGAGGCAGGGAGGCTGCAGAGCTCTGTCCTGGGGATTAGAGCCAGGCGCCCTCTGGGTCCCCCTGTGCTGTGAGGGCCTGTGACTCTTATTTACTCGGTCTCTGATCAGTCATCTGTGAGCCTTCTTGACGGTTAGTCCTCTGAGCTCTGGGAACCCAGATGAACCAGTCTTGGTCCTGGCTCTTCAATAGCTCCTTTGCTGATGGGGGAGACAGCTGGGTCCCTGACAGCAAGAATACTGTGGTCAGTGCCGCAATAGAGGGCAGAAAAGGGGCATCCCTGAAGGTGTCTGGGAACGTTTTCCTGAGGAGGGAACATAAGAGTGCGTATGAGTGGGGCATGATACCTGAGTTTATTTACTGTGCTAGGTCCTGCCCAGGGGAAGAGAGGAGGCAGCAAGGTGGGAAATGGGTATATGCCTACAAGCCAAAGAGCCTGGGGCAAGGGGTGGGGGTGGGGGAGGGGGGAGGCCAGCATTGCTGTTGGCTGATGCGGTCTCTTTGGCCACCTCCCCTTTTCCTCTGGCCTCCCCATCAGGCGTTCATACCTCCCCTGGCTGAAGATCTGCTGGCCCGGGATTTTGAGCGGCTTGGGCGCCTACCCTACAAAGCTGGCCTGAGCCTACAGCGGGCCCAGGAGGGCTGGTTCTCCCTCACTGGCTCCGAGCTCCGTGCTGTCTTCCCAGAGGGGCCCTGCGAGGAGCCGCTCCAACTTCGGAAACTGCAGGAGCTTTGTGCGTGGACCTAGACCTGGGCCCCCAACTTCCAGGGCACCCTATCCTGGGCTCCCAGGCCCCCAGCCCTTCCCTGGAAGTCTGAACTCTACCCTGGCCTGGCCAGAAGGAGCCAGCCTGCCCTCTTATGTCCTCTCCTGCCCTTAGGGTGTATCTCAGCGACTCCATATATTGGTGGGTGGGTCCCAGGGATGTATGTGCCCAGAGAACCTCAGGAGGGAGTCGGTTGGGGACCATGAACAAGGCCTTACCTCGACCGGCCCCTCCACAGCCGTCCAAGGGGACAGCGAGAACCAGGTGCTGGTGCTGGTGGAGCGAAGGAGGTGAGCCCTGGCCTCCCTGGGGGGCTCTGAGAAGCCCGCGGCAGTCTGTCTGACAGGCTTGGGAGGGGTAGGGCAGGGGTAGGCTCCCAAGTGACTGACTATCCCCCCCCACACCCAGGACGCTGTACATCCAGGGGGAGCGGCGGCTGGACTTCACAGGCTGGCTGGGGGCCATCCAGAAAGCAGCGGCCAGCTCCGGGGACACGCTGTCGGAGCAGCAGCTCGGAGACTCAGATATCCCAGTGATCGTCTACCGCTGTATAGACTACATCACGCAGTGTGGTGAGCCCCGCCCCTGTAACACAGACCCCGCCCAGGGAGGCTGACCTCTTGCGTCTCCCCCACCACCGGCCAAACCCCGCCTTCCCAGGATCCCTCTGACCTTAGCTGCGAGGCCCCGTCCCCGGCTCAGTGCCACCCCCTCTGCAGGCCTGACTTCTGAGGGCATCTACCGCAAGTGTGGGCAGACATCAAAGACTCAGCGGCTGCTGGAGAGTCTGCGGCAGGACGCTCGGTCTGTGCGCCTCAAGGAGGGCGAGCAGCATGTAGACGATGTCTCCTCAGCTCTCAAGCGCTTCCTGCGAGACCTGCCCGATGGTCTCTTCACTCGCGCCCAGCGCCTAGCCTGGCTAGAGGCCTCAGGTGGGCCCTGTAGTCCTTGCCAGCCTGAAACCCAGGCTAGTGCTGCTGACTTGTCCACTCCTATCTCCAAATTCCCACCCCTCCCCTTCCCATCCAATGAGGCATGCCCCAGGGGATAACCCCTCCCTCCCCCCCACCCCACTGTCTCCCTTACTCCCTCTGCTTCTCCTTCCCTTGTCACTCTATACAGGAAGTGCTATTCACCTAGGAGGAAAGGCAGAGCAGCCAGAAGGGTGGGACAGGGGAGGTGGTTATGGGGGGCCTCCTGACCTGATCTATTTCCCCCCACCCAGAGATTGAGGACGAGGAGGAGAAAGTCTCCAGATACAGAGAGCTCTTGGCACATCTGCCTCCAGTCAACCGAGCCACAGTGAAGGCCCTTATCAGCCACCTGTACTGGTGAGGAACATTATTATTGTATGGCTCTGGGGGGTTGGGGTGGAAAAGATTCTTCTACTCCTTCCTGGCTGACTGCCCTCCCCACAGAACCAGGTAGGCCTGGGAACTGAATGTAGACTTTTGATGTGCCCTGATCTTGGACCCTTTGTCTCCCAACTTACTTCCTGCAGGGTGGGAGAATAGAGGTGGTTTCACCTGGGACCCAGGGGACCTTGGCCAAATCTCCCAGCTTCCCAGCTCTGTTCTTCCCCAGGACCTACGGCATGGCCAGAAAGACTATTCCCATCTCCCCTTAACTGGTGGTTCACTCTGACCAGGACTTTCCCTGGCCTCCCTCCAGGAGTCAGTTGTGGACCTGCCTGGAATTGGGAAGGTGAAGTGGGGAGGTTCTGGGCTGGACTTCTCACTTAGGGCTCTGTCTTCCCCTGTCCAGCGTCCAGTGCTTCTCAGACACAAACCAGATGAACACGCACAACCTGGCTATTGTGTTTGGACCCACGCTCTTCCAGACAGATGGACAGGACTACAAGGCTGGCCGTGTGGTAGAAGACCTCATCGGCCACTATGTGGTGGTGTTTAGCGTGCGTCCCCCGCCAGTGGGCACTGGAGGGCAGGGACGGGCCCCTTGGATGGCAGTGATCATCTGTTCCTGTGTCTTTCTCCTCCCAGGTGGATGAGGAAGAGCTGAGGAAGCAGCGGGAAGAGATCACTGCCATTGTGAAGATGCGTGTGGCTGGCACTGCCAGCGGGACCCAGGTGAAAGACTGGGCCTGGGGTAGGATGCTCAGGATAGCTGCCTGCACCCACTTTCCCTGCCTCTAGCTGAGCCCTGTCTTTTCACAGCATGCCGGTGACTTCATCTGCACAGTGTACCTGGAGGAGAAGAAGGCGGAAACCGAGCAGCATATCAAGGTGAGAGCTAGGGACCTAGGAGCCAGAGGAGCAGAGAAGTCAGGCTGGGCCAGGCACAGGCTCAGGTGACCAGGGGAGCAGGGCTTCTATCCCAAGGGGAGCCCTGGTTTGGAACCTGTGTCTGGCTGGTGCCAGGGCCTGTCTCTTTGCCTCCTCCCCGGACGGTGGTCATCGGGACACTTAGAGACACCCTTCTAGTATCCCAGGACCCGAAGGGTGGGCTCGGCCCCTGGATCACAGCAAGGTTGTGGGAGAGCAGGGGCAGGGACAGGGTAGGCTGACCTCTTCCTCCTTGGCCACTGCAGATCCCAGCAGCCATGACAGCTGAGGAGCTCACCCTAGAGATCCTGGATCGCAGGAATGTGGGCATCAGGGAGAGGGACTACTGGACCTGCTTTGAGGTCAATGAGAGGGAGGAGGCAGGTAGGTGGCCACCAGGATTTGTGCAGGGTATGGTGTGGCCTGTACTTGTCTGAGCTGCTGCCCCAGTCTGTCCTCCCCTACCCCGCAGCGTGGCAACAGTGGTGGTCAAGGGAGTCTTGGATGATAGATGCTGCTTCCACACTGTCACCTCCATGATGGTGGTGGTGGCATGGTGGGGGGCCGGGGGGAGTTGAGGTGATGGCTATAATGTGGCTGATGGGAAGGAGGTTGATGGTATCAACTGTGATGGTGCTTTCTCAGTGTCAGTGAGAATGGTGTTCTTGCGAGGGTGGCGATGCTGAATTTGATAATGGGATTGATGGTGAAGGGGGCAGTAGGTGGTGATGACCGTGCAAGAGGGGTCAGGCAGGGTGGGGTGGGGTGGTGTTTGTAAGGGTGGTTGTGACAGTGTTGTGAGGGTACCTTGGTGGTGAAGACAGTGATAAAGGCATTTTAGGATGAAAGCAGTGGACAATGAGGGTGTATCTGTCCATTTGTTTTACTGTTATTTGTTGAGTGCCAGACACACAGCCCCTCCCCTTCATGGGGGTAAGTCTTGCATGGAATAGACATTAATCCTGTGGCCACAGCAATAAACATACAACCGAGGCTTGTGATAACTGCCTTGAGTGGCCACTAGAGCTTGTAACAGGGTCTCTGGCTACAGAGTCCCTACCCTAGGAGGTGAAGAGTAGGAGTTGCTTGGTGAAGGGGGAGAAAAGCGTCTCCAGGCAGTGGGAGCGGCACAGGCAGAGGCCCTGTGGTGACCATGGACATCACCCTTTTGAGGAGCTAGAGATAAGGGCAGTGAGGGGGCTGTGTCATGGGGTGGGACTGAAGACAGAGGCAGAGGCGGCCACCCAGCCCGACAACAACGCAAGGCCCCTGAAGGGCTAGTGACTGGGAGTTTGGAGAGGTTGCTACTTGCCGCTGGGTAGGGAGAGGTGAGGAGGGGAATGAGAGCACATGCAGGAGACCCCTCGGAAGGCCACAGTATTAGTCCAAGGACAGATGGTAACGGGCCAGCGTGGCAACAATGATGGACAGAAGTAAAGAGATTTAACATATGGAGGGAAGAGGGGGAGGAAGCTGTGTTTCTGGCTTGAATGGCTCGGCAGGTGGTGTTTTCCCCAACGAGGACACGGGAAAGATCACTGGCTTCGGTTGGAACAGCTTTGGTCCCAGCCAGTTGTGTCAGACCTGAAGCTCGAGCGTGGAAAGGGTAGTCCTGATGGTGATGTGTTGTGGCTATGGTAGGTGGCGGGAGTGGTGCTCACTTACGTGTAGGTGATATGTGGGTGTGCCAGCCCTCGGTCCCTCAGTAACAGCGGGTGTGACCTCCCCCCAGAGCGCCCCCTGCACTTTGCGGAGAAGGTGCTGCCCATCCTGCACGGGCTGGGCACGGACAGCTACCTGGTGGTGAAGAAGCACCAGTCCATGGAGGCCATGCTGCTGTACCTGGGTAGGTGGTGTGCCTGGGTGGGTGGCGCCTGCAGGGCTGGGCAGACTGGTGGGTCCCTCCATCTGAAGCCCAGGCAGGAGCAGCTTGGGCAGAGGGTGCCATGTGGGCAGGCCTCTTTGGTGGCTGGGGCAGGCTGGGGCAGTTTCCTTCATCCTGGCATGCTCCCCTGGGTGTCTGTATCCATGGGCAGGGGGTTGGTGCAGCCCACGCCCACTCCAGTCTTCCCCCAGCCAGCCACGTAGGCGACACCAAGCACGGCATGATGAAGTTCCGTGAGGACCGTAGCCTCCTGGGCCTGGGCCTGCCCTCAGGTGGCTTTCACGACCGATACTTCATCCTCAACAGCAGCTGCCTGCGGCTCTACAAGGAGGTCCGGGTAAGTGACCCCAGGGGGTCGTGCCCTGCAATGAGCGTCTGTACCCAAGTGTGCTCACACACCCATTCACAAACATTCGCCAGTGTCTGCCAGTGGGAGCAACCCCATCGCGGGGTCTTGGGGTGGCACAGTGGTGGAGGAGAGCTATAGACTCTCAGGAATCTTCTGCTGTGGCCCTCGGTGGCCGCTCTTCTGTGCCCTGTAGCCTCACTAGGCGCTAGTCTCTGGTGCCATCACGTCAGGCTCATGCTGTCTCACCTGTGCCTGTGTCTTGTCACGGCACCCACAAGAACATGCTATGTGGTGACAGCCCCCGTCGTGGCCCATGCACATCTTGTCACTTCACAGGCTGTACCTCCTCCATGCCCACTCTGTCCACATGCCAGGCGGCCTCCCAGGTCTTGGCACCCTGCCCCCAACATCTTCTGCACATACCTGCCACATCCCGCCATGCACCACCACACACACTGTCCTGGCTGTGGACCCGGACCTCCTTCTTCCATAACTCTGATCCTCTATCAAACAGAGCCAGAGGCCATGGAGCGGGGCCCCTGAGACCGTGAGTAGCTGTGGGCCAACTGCTAGCTGCCTTACACCACCTGGGGGCCAAGTGAGCCTGGCGGGAGCCTGGGGACACAGCCAGAGCTCTTCGCTACCTTCAGGCATGGTTCCCTGCCCTCTTGCCTATCAGCACTGGCTCCCGTCTTTGGGCTTGTGTCCTGGGCTCCTGTCCTTCATCCCCACCCATGCCCCAGAGTCCTTTTCCCAAGAAGGTTGAGCCCCCATCAGTGTGATGCTTTACAGTTTTCCAAAAGACTAGGTGTGGAGGCTGTGGAGCCAGTATCAGAGGCCCCTAGGTTTGAATTAGAGCTCTGACCCTCATCTCCTGCCACCCCTGGAGCCATCCTTGTCCCAGCCATGGAGAGAGTTTCAAGACTATCAGAATGCCCATGCTACTACCCTGATCCTAAAATGCTGGGGTGAGACTAAATGGGCTTGTGGTATAGTTCACCTGTGGTAGGAGTTCCCGCTCAGCCTCCCTGGCTGGTTGCCAACCCTTACATGCACACTTCTGGGAGAGGGGAGCTTATCCACTCCTCCCTTGGGACTGCCCTATCCCTAGAGGGATAGTTTTGCCGGGAGAAGGCCCTTGCTCAAGTTCAGCTGAGAACCTGCCACCTGGGATGCTCCTGTGGGTTCCAGCGATGCCTTAGGGGCCACAGAGCATAGATGTGCTGTACTAATGGGCAGCAGAAATGTATTTCCAATCCAAGGGTCTAACCGGATCTCCCATAGCTATTCCCACCAGTGATTCCAGCCCTTCCTGTCCCTTGCCTCTCCTGAGGACACTGGGCAGGTCTAGCTGTCATGGAGGGAGCAGAGCAGATAGACCAGGATCCTCACCTCCCTCTCTTTGCACATTATACCTCTACTAATGCAGCCTGGGCTCCTACAGATCCTCGTAGGCAATGCCTCCTCTTCTCTCTTTTGCCTCCCTCTATGATTACTTACTTCTGGGCCTGTTCACCCTTCCACTCAGTCTCCCTTGGTTCTGGGATGTTATTTCCCTGATGCCCTCCTTATGATGGTACTTGGAGCGGAGCAAGACCATCATTGTGGGCAGAGAGGAAGGAGGGTGGCTGAGGCACCTGAAAAAGCAGCTGCTAATCCCTTAGCATGGAGGGGAAATGGCACGAGAACTAGAGAAAGGAAAAAGATCTAATGTTTAAGTGAGCCAGGTTTGGTGCCCAGCCCTCCACATACTAGGACATGTCCTCCCACGAGCGTCCTCCGGAGGAGGGGTATTATCCCCATTTCACAGGTGAGAAAACAGGTTTCGAGTGCCTTGCCTAAGGCCATCTCTAGGTAGCCCCATCAGAGCTCTAGCTCTTTATTCCTTGAAGTACAGGAAACAGGGACTCTTTGGCGGAGCTGATCAGTGCTGCTCTCTGAATGGCAGCCACACCTCTGCCCTGACAGAAGCCCCAGGAGGGTGTGGTTTGGCTACTGAGGTGTTGGTAATTCCGGCATTTGCTATTTTATGGAGGAACAGAACAGAATATTTGAAATTGGGACAACACCCAGCAATTCAGGATATGCGAATACCCAGGCCAAGGCCTGGGCATCTTCCATTGTTAAAGACCTTGAAGCACCTGGGAAAGGCACATTCTAGAACAGTCTTGGCTCCAGCAGAGGTCTTTGAGCATCAAGGGGTGAATTTTATTCTTTCCAGTGACCTCATACCTCAGCAATGCTGGAAACATGAGCTCTTTGATTAGAAACGAAGTCCTGCGTTGTCTGATGTACCCCTCGCTCCCCAAATCTCCCCCTCAACCTTCCTGTCTCAGCCATACTCCTGTCACACACGTGCTGCTCATACACCACACACACCAGAGCCTGAGGGAGTGGAGGCCTGAGGATTGTTTTTTCGAATTTTCAGGGAGCCACAGCCTGGTTTGAATTCCTTGATTCCCACAATTCTCTCCACGCCCTGACTGGAACCGTTGTTTCTGTCACACCCACGAGCCTGTTCCTTCCACTGTCAACTCATCTACTCCTTGCTTCTAGTTCTCCCTCCCTGGCACCCACAGCTCAACTTCCTCCGAGCCCTCAGCCTGCTTTCCATTCCCTCAGCCTGCTGCCTTCCATACTTGCAACATGGGTTTTCCCCACGTCCTTTCTTCTGTCGTGCCCAGAGCCTGCTGTTTTCATGTCTACAGCCTAACTTCTTTTGCAACCTCTGTCTCAAGTCTTTCCATCTCCACTACCTGGTTCCTTCCACCCTGCAGTCTGACTTCTTCAGCACTCTCAGCCTTGCTTCTTTCCTGCTGGCTTGGAGGTTTCTTTCTTGTATTTGCCCACCCCTTATTTGCAGCCTGGTTTCCGACCCCACTGCCCGGTTTCCTCCCTGTCCACAGCCCAGTTTCTTCCAGGCCCCCTTGGGCACTTGGTCCTCAGGGAGGATCAGGGCAAAAGCAAGGTAAAAGGTCTCTAGTAAGCCCTCTTAAACCACATTCCCTGTGACAGCACCCAAGTCTCCACTTATCTAGGCAGCCCATCCTTTTGCAGCCTCACAGGGAGTCTACCAATCCCTGAAACTTTCCATCTCCCTGGCCATCCCTTAGTCCCTTCTTTTTGTTCCTGCTGAGGAGCCATGCCTGGGGGTGGCTAGGAGCAATGGTGGGAACAGGGTGGAGGTGGCTCAAACTTTGACCCCCAGTTTTGGTTGTAAGTGAGTCCCCCTCCCCTACCATCCATCCTGGTGCCCTACTGGTGCCGGGAGCCTGGTGGGGGTAGGGCTTCGAGCAGGTGGCTCCCAGAGCAGAAGGAAGGCTCATTAGCTTGACTTCCAATTAGCCTTTACCTTGGGGGTCATTGCTCCCATACCTCTGTCTCGGAGCCAGCCTGTTCCTTCCAACCCCAGACCCATATGCAGAGGTGGGGGCCAGAGGTGAGCATGTCAGTGATCTGGTGCCCCTCCCCAGTACATCGGTCTCTTGCTTCCTGACCTAGACCACTGGAAAGTTCTTCCTTTGGTCTACCAAACAGCAGTTCTGCTTCAGCTTGAGTCATTAGCCTTCCCCTCGTGGAACCAAAGAGCTAATAATTGCTGACCCAACAGGTCTTCTGTTCACACGGTCAACCCTGGAGCCTCCGTGGGGTGGAGAGGGGCAAGGAATCTATAACCGGAGACAAACAGACCCAAGCAGCCAACCGAGGCTCTCAGATCATACACGCTCATTCAGTTTGGTGCCAGAGGGCGAGGTGCAGACTTCTCCCTCCATAGACAAACTGATTCAGCTGATGCTACAAGTCAGTTCTCCAGTTTGTAGGGCAGCAGGAAGGGACTGAGAATCACTCCCTGGTCGTCCTGCTGGAACGGCTGCCTCGGGGACTGAGGGTTGACTGTCTGATGCTGCTGCAGGGAGAGAAACCTGGGGGGAGTGGGGACGTTAGTTGGGCTGGATTGTGAACAGGAAGGGCTTTGTCAGGAGGTTCCCTGTGCTGGGATGCAAATGGGGGGTGGGAAGAGGGAGGAGGGAGGTACCCAGTCACCCCAATTCCCGCCCTGACCGACTGAAGTGTCATCCCTCTGCCTGCCCCCACCCCAGAGTCACCGGCCTGAGAAGGAGTGGCCCGTCAGGAGTCTCAAAGTCTACCTGGGAGTGAAGAAGAAACTCCGGCCACCCACCTGGTTAGCCGGGGCTGGGGCCTGGGAGAGCTCAGAACAGATTGGGGTGGGGGTGGGGTGGGGTTGCGGCACAGTGGGGGCTTTAAACTTGACAGGGGTTGATACCATGGTTCTGAAGGTGTGGTCTCCCAGACCAGCAGCCTCAGCATTACCTGGAAACATGTTAGCAGCCCACATGTTGGTCCCACCCCAGACCTGCTGAGTCACGGATCCTAGGGGGTGGGGCCCGCAGTCTGTATGGTAACAAGCCATTTTGGCGACTCTGATGTTTGCTCATGTTTGAGAACCACTGGCCTTGATTGAAATCCTGTCACTGACTACCTCAGGGATCTTCCTGTGCCTCACTTCCCACATGTGTAGAATGTGGAAAATAATGGTGCACCTGTTTCAAAGGGTGGTTGTAGTATGCTTTTAAGTGGAAAAGTGATGCATAGCCACTATTATTGTTGTTAATTACAGCCACCAGACTTGGTTTTCTGACTTTCTCCTCTCATCTGCTGGCTGTGCCTAGCTGTCTCTCAGAGACTAGGGCAGGCCTGGGTGGGGTGGCATGGGTATAGGGAGCCAAGGGCCTGGGAGGCTGGTGTGAGCTGTGAGAGGAAGAGGCTGTGGCCAGAATGTGCCATGCTTGCAAGAAGGCCCTGAACTGTGCCCCTCGGCTCTGGCCCAGGCTTCTGGGCTCCGTCCCGGGCACCTGGGCTGGGAGGCCTCTGCTGGCAAGTGACTCCATCTGCCCCTCCTCTGCAGCTGGGGCTTCACAGTGGTGCACGAGACAGAGAAACATGAGAAGCAGCAGTGGTGAGTAAGGGCCCTGGCCTGAGACCCCAGGTTGGGAGAGATGGTTGCATGTTCCCTTTGGTTGGGTCCCTTTATTGTCCATATATGCACCCTGCCTGGAGAGCCAGGCAGGCTGCTCAGCCTTGGCAGTGTCCAGATCCGTGCCCTGCCTCGCCCCGCAGGTACCTCTGCTGTGAGACACAGATGGAGCTCCGGGAGTGGTTTGCCACCTTCCTCTTTGTGCAGGTACCAGCTCAGGGTGGGGTCCCGTGAGGCTTCCATTATGGAGAATGGGTGTGTTTGCTTCTTCACTACATAGGGCATCAATTGCATCAAGGAGATTTTGAGTTGCTTTTAATTCTTTTCTTCACTCAGCAAACCCTCCCTAGAGTCCACTTTGGTGCAACCCCAAGCCAGGCATGCTAGAGACAGAGTGCAGACCCCTGCCCTCAGGCACTCCCCATGTAGAAAGGAAAACAGACCTTGAAGTTGCCTGTTAAATAGCCCAATGTGGTCAGTGTATAGAGATAGAGAAAAGCCCAGGGACCCTACCCGCTGGAGGTGGTGGGTGTGGAGGGAAGGCAGCAGGGAGGGGGTGTCATAGGAGCTGAGTCTGAGGATGAGGAAGCCTTCATCAAGCAAAGGCGGTTGGAGGTGGGGGGGCGGGGGCAGGTCGGGGAGGCTTCTAGGCAGAAGGAACAGTTTATTGAAAGGCATGGCAACAGAACCACAGATTGCCCAGTGGGGTGTAAAGAGAAGCCAGGAGTACCAGAAGTTGACGCTGGAAAGAGATTCAGGAGCCAGATCTGAAAGAGCCTTGAAGGCCATGCCAAGGGAGCTGAACTTGACCTAGTCAGCAGTTTTCAGGGAGAGTTTTAAGCAAGGAAGTGGTGTGCAAGTTTGCGTCTGAGAGGGCTCGTTCTAGATGTACCATGCAGGGGAGGACAGGCTGAAGGAGTGAGGTGGCTGCCGCAGTGGGCCAGGTGGGAACAGGCTAGGAGGGGCTTGGGGCCAGAGCAGGGCTGGGGTGAGGGGTTGGGAGTGGGAGGGGTTGGACTTAAGCCACAGATTTTAAACCAGAGCTCAGAATTGTTTAGGGAAAAGGCTGACAGAACGGTGCCAGGGCTGTGGGCTGAGTTCTTTTAGCCCCGAGCTTCCTGGTAGTCAAGCCTAAAGAGAAACAGGCAGATTCTATAGTTTTGTTGGTTCGTGGTGAAAGAAAGCACACACATGTTCCTCTAGAACTGTTTTCTTGGTGCTGCATTCTTGGAGCAGTTTGTTTGTGGACCTGGAGGTGGGGGTTGTTGAGTAACATAACTGGCTGGGTTCTGCCAGGGATACAGTCATGTTCTCCTAACAGCTGCTTCTCATATCGACTGGGATCAAAGCTGAGAGGGTCACCTCAGATCATAGCTGGAGGCGTTTCTGGGAAGGGTGGGTGGATCTGGAGCTGAGTGTCTGGGTGAGCTGAGTGTCCTCCTCTTCCCCTGCTCCCCAGCATGACGGCCTGGTGTGGCCCCCGGAGCCCTCCCGTGTATCCCGGGCAGTGCCTGAGGTCCGGCTGGGCAGTGTTTCGTTGATCCCTCTGCGCGGCAGTGAGAACGAAATGCGAAGGAGTGTGGCCGCCTTTGCTGCGGACCCCCTTTCTGTGAGTAGTTTTCCATCCCTATGGGCAGAGCCCTGGGACCTGGCTGCTGCCCGCCTCCCACCTGACTCACCCGATTGCCCCCTGGCCCCCTCCCTCCAGCCTCCTAGCAGTCCTGACGGGCTCTTTTGGTTCATGTAGCTCTCAGGAGCCCCCTCTCTACCTGGCCCTGGGGACCCCGGCTGACCTGAGCACTCCCAAGCCAGCACTACAGAGCAGCTGCAGAAGCTTCAGCAGGGCCGCTGGTCCCTGTGAACCTTCACAAAGTGCTTATGGAATCTGGGCTTCTGTACCTTCCCACAGCTCCTCCGCAACGTCTGAGCGCAGAAGCCAGCCCCTGGCTCTGAGACTCTGCCGCCCTGAAGCCTTCCTGTTCAGACACCCTCGTGCCCTGCGTGCCTGGTGTGAACCAGCAGGGGATGCATGAGGAAGCCGCACCCCACATCCCACATCCTGGTTGCAACATGGGGTTCCCTGGCCAGGAAGTGGGGGCCAGCAGGGTCTGCCTGAGGAGGACCCCTCATCTGTTGTCTGGGTGCTTCTCCTGGCCTGGCCTGCTCCCCCCTCCAGGGTCACCCACCCTGAGTTTGAGGGGTTGGAGAGATGGGATGTGCATCATTCAGAAACTCTGGAGGACCACCATCCTTGCAGAGGCTCGAAGCCCTGGGGCCCCCGCTGGAAGGGAGCCCACCCTCTTGTCACAAACTCCAGAACAGCAAAAAGTGGATGCTCTAAAGGAACACTCAGCTGGGATAGGGAGGGAGCTCTTGGGTAAGTTTCTCTATAGCCTAGAACTGGGGCTGGGGGACTTGAGGAGCCTCCTCTGGTCTAGGCTGACTGGGAGGGCCCAGGCCGCCTGGTGTCCCTTCCCCACTTTGGGGGCCTTTTGATAATATAAATATATCTGTATATTTTATCCTACGGTGCTGAAGCCTGTGATTGGTTGGGGGTTTCAGGTGTTCCAGTGTAGGAGGGGACAGGAGTTCAGGAGGCCCAGAGGTGAGTGCCTAGTACCCTGAAGTTGGGGGGGGGGGGGGCGTGGGCCCTGTTCTTTCCAGGCTCTGAGCTGTTTAGCCACTCCCTCCTGCCCCAGGCAGAGCCCCGGCCCAGCTCCATGCCACCCCAGTGCATGCCTGTGCAGTCAGGGTGGGGAATACCGGTCCTGACCCTGGCCAGGACAGACCCCAGCTGGACCGAGCTCCTTTCCCTGCTGTAGTCTAGAGTCTGGGCCGGGACCTGGGTGTGGCATGTGAGTGACCCAGGGCAGCCCCTCACCAGCCCCTCTGAAACACGAGGTCACAAAGTCACAGGAGCTTTATTAAATTAGGAAGAAGAGCCTCGGGTGTCCCTTTATCCCTGTGCATGTCCCTCCGGAGGAGGGCCCTGCCTTGCACCAGGAAGCTGTCCTCACTGGGCACTGCCTGGTTGTCTCCTCCAGGAAGACAAGGCCCTGGCAAGTGGGGGAGATAACGAGCTGTTCAGAGACCTATTTGGGACTCCCTGGGAAGGTGCCAGACACCACATTCCTGCCTCTGCCTGGAGCCTCATTAACGGCCTCTCTCCAGGGGCCCGGCAGGCAGACAGGCTGACCTCCCAGCCTTAGCTTCAGCCAGTGGGGCTGGGCAAACAGGGTGGAGATGGGTCACATGATCTCTGATTCATGTGATCCAGCCCTGGGGAGGCCTGTGTATATGGATGGGGTCTTGGGGTCCTGGATTCCAGGTTCCTTGTTCCTGTCTCTTGAGAAGGGGAGGTGGATGCCAGACTGGAATGGGTTTTCTGGTCAGTTTCACAGGCTGGGGCTAAGCCCCTGGAGTCTCCCACTCTTATCCTGCCCTAACCGGGCTGCTCCAGGCCAGGCTGACAGATTGAATGACCATTCTGCCTGCCTGCAGCTAGGCCAAGACTGTTGTCCAAGTGCTCACGGGCTGGAATTCTTCCCAGGATCTGACTTCAGACTGACCAGCTAGTTCTGAGGTGCAGAGAGAGGGTGGGTGAGACTTAGAAGTGCCCCATGCTAGGCTGCCAGTGTCACTGACAGGCTCAGGGACTGGCTGCAGTGACTGAATTGGGCCACCAGGGGGCAGCCGTGGATAGCTCAATGTGGCTGGTCCCAGGACAGGTTCTGGAGGTCCCAGGACAGGTTCTGGGGGCCCCAGTGTGGTGGTGCTGACCCAGACCTTGCTCTCTTGGAGTGTGGGGTGGAACCTGGCCCTGCCTTTAACCCCAAGACTATTGATATTCTGGAAGGCAGCACAGTGCTTTGGACTCCCAAGATCTAGGAGCCAGGAGGAGAGAATAGCTCTTTTCCAAGTACCCACTGTGGGTCAGCACCTGTGCTCTATGCACTGTCTCCTCCTGGCAGAGGAAGAAAGGCTCAGGGAAGTGAGCCAACTTGCCCGAGGGCCTATAACTCTCCTGAATCAGGGCTGGGGTCCATTTCTACTATCCCACTTTGTAGGGGAGAGGGGTGTCTCCCTCTTCCACACCCCTCCTGACTTCAGCTCTGCTCTCTCCACTTGGCATGTCCAACTCGCTCTCTCCACTTGGTATGTCCCCTGGGGAAGGGGATCTGTACTGTCAGGAGTTAATGATAGCTTAAAGTGCTAACCCTTGGGATCAGGGATAGCATCCCAACAGGAGCCTTCAGGCCTGAACTTTAATGCATTGTGGCAATGACAGCAGTGTGATTGGTGGGTTATGCCAGGAGGCTCTGCTGGTTGTGGCCACAAGGATTCCTAGAAATGGGGCTTCTTGGGACCTTGAGTGGTTTTTTCACATATTATTTGAGGTTGGGCTGGGGGTGGGGGGGGGTGTGGAGGGTAGATGTGTGAGGAGCCCAGAGCTGGACCTGCTGAAAAGTAGGGAGCAACTCTTGGAGAGGGAGGAGGCTTTCTTTGAGGTTCCCCAAAGCTGGGCCTGAAAGGTGGAAGCCTTGCCAGGTACACATGGTTGGGAGGGGTGCAAGTTGGCGTGAGGGTGGGTTGAGATGCTGGGAGAAGAGGACTGGGTGACCCAAGTCTGGGTCTGATTGCAGGGGACCACAGTGAGCCCTGGGAGAGAAGGCTGTGGCAAGTCAGCCTGGGTGG
The DNA here is from genome assembly GCF_022079265.1 of Lynx rufus. Lineage (NCBI taxonomy): Eukaryota > Metazoa > Chordata > Mammalia > Carnivora > Felidae > Lynx > Lynx rufus. The sequence continues at coordinate 59,350,696 of NW_025814897.1, forward strand.
TGAGGGCCTTGTGGATGGAGAGTAGGGACAGAACGGGGGAAGGGCTGGGAGATGGGATGGGATATGGGATGCCATCTCCTTCCTGTTCAACTTGCCCACCCTGAAAAGTGTTCAGCAGCCTTCGAGGGCCTCTGGACCTCAGGAGATCCCCAGGCTCTGCAGGAAATCAATGGGACTGGGAAGGAGCCCTGCCTCCTCCCTGCTTCCCCCAGATCTTGGGGGCGGGGGGACCTGGAGCTAAGGCCTCCTCTTCTGGCCTCAAGCTCTGGTGGCTCCTGAGCCCCCTGCCCACAGCTTGCTGTTTTGGAAAAGCATGGGTGCGGATGCCAGCTGGGCAGATGCCGACACTCCCATCTATAAGCTCTGGAGCTTTGGCTGAGTTCCTGAGGTCTCTGATCCTCACTGTTCTCATCTGCTTTGGAGATATTAATAGTACCTACTAATGGGAGGATTAAATGAGCTAGTAAGTGTGAAGTACCTAACACTGTCCCCTGATAATCCCCTTCTCAAACATGTCTGGGGAGACCTAGCATCCAGAGTCTTCAGGCCCGATATATATATTTTTTTTAATTTTTTTTAAACGTTTATTTATTTTTGAGAGAGAAGGGCAGGGGCAGGGGGCGGGGGGCTGGGACGGGGGGCAGAGAGAGAAGGAGACACAGAATCTGAAGCAAGCTCCAGGCTCGGAGCTGTCAGCCCAGAGCCCGATACAGGGCTTCAACTCACAAACCACGAGACCATGACCTGAGCCAAAGTCTGATGCTCAACCAACTGAGTCGCCCAGGCACCCCTAGGTCCGATATATTTTACTTCAACAAGCACTTCTTGAACACCTACTGTGTGCAGTGCTTTACTGAACCATGAGGGGGAGCAGTTGAGTAAATGCTGTGGGGGGAGGAAGAAGCCCTTCCGGTAGGTGTATTGATCAGGAAAGACTCCACAGAGGGGGTGAGGCTAAAAAGACCAGCATATTTCTGTGGGTGGAGTTAAGAGGGAAAGGTGTCTTCAGAAGAGGGAATGGCATGAACCAGAGGCAAGGTGATGTGAGCCTGCAGTAAGCAGCCTGTGTGGTTGCAGCTGAGTGCCCCAGGGCCTGTCCCCAGGGCCTCTGGTATTGGGGATTTTGCCTTTCTTGCCTCTGAAATACAACTACATTCCAGACAAATGGAGTCCTCAGGGTCTTCCCCAGCCAGAAAAAGGAATAGCTCCTAGTCCTTTAGCTAGCTCTGTGGCCTAAGTGATCCCAGGCTCGCACCTGAGAAACGTCTGTCTGTCTCACATGCACACACATAATAAGTACAGCCAACATGAACCTCCCAGCCTCTCCTCCAATGTGACACTTCTTTCAGGAAGCTCTTCTGGACTGTTCTTCCATCTTGCTATACTGTGTGCACTTAGAATGTGTGTTCACATGCCCAGGTCACTTGCACCCATCTAGGGACTGGCGGGGGGAAGAGCTATCAGAGCAAGGTCCCCTGGTCAGCCCAAGCTGGTCCAGCCCTAGCGTGTCCCCTCTCCCATGCCACTTTCAGCTTGTGGAAATTTCCGCACTTTCTTTGCCCTGGTTACAGCTCCTACTGCTGTATTTATCACCCTGGAGACACAGTGGCACAGGCATACACATGCCACACACACACTCATGCCCTATACACACGTGCCTGCATACCTCAGCCTGCACTTCCAGATGCACACACGCCCGCACGTGCGCGCACACAGACACATGCATGGCACGTGTCTAAACGCCCCCACCACAGAGCTCTCTAGGAAAACTGCCCCTCCCCTGCTCCCCCTCCTCCACTGTCTTCCCACCACCACCCACCTCAAAACACTGAGACCAAAGAGATGGGCTGGACGGCCCTCCCACCACTTGTCAGCCTGGGAGGCACATCCGCCTCCGTAACTACAGCATCCTCCCTCCCACCCCTTCTTCCCCACTGCCCGCTTTTCCCTCCGTCTCTCCTCAGCTCCTCTGTCCTTCCCTCTGCCACTTCTCTGTGCTCCTGTCTGTGTCTTCCTGCACCTCAGTCATTCTGAGTCCTCTCTTGTCACTCTTGGCCCTCTGAGGTAGAAATTGTGCTTCCTCCCTGCCCTCCCTCCTGAGGGGCTCAGGATGGGGACCTTGTGTGTGGGGGGGAGCTTACGGAGACAGGGATAGGCCTAGGGGACCCAGGGACCTGAGCTGCCTCGTATCCTGTCATTTTCAGCCCCTCCTCCTGGGTGAGGGGAGAACTGTGTGCCTGGCACCATGGAGACTAGCGTCATGGCAACACAGCCTGGGTGGGCACAGCCTTCCTCCTCCTAGGGCCCCCCTGTGATCCCCTAGGAACTGCCAACAGGCCCTGAGGAGATGGGCCTTGTTTTAGTGCCCATCCCCAGCTCATATCAGGCCAGGGTACCCCCATCCTGACCATCCGTACTTGCACCCCAGCTTCCAATGCCACAAGTCACTAATCCCCATGGTGGGACATGGCGGGGGCAGGGAGGATTCTCATGCAAGCATGAGCTCCAGAGCTGGGGACCTGAGGGTCTTTTACTGACTGAGGGCCAGAGGTCAGGGGCTTGCTTAGGGGAACCCAGCAAGTCTGGCTAGGCTCCTGACTCTCAGACATCAGTTCTCTGGTCTCCCACCTTCCACCCAGGTCAGTGGTCACTGGGGCAAAAGGGTCATTCCAACCTGGGGTCCGGCCCTCCCCCCGGGAGGTCTCTAGCCCGTCCTTAGTATCGGCAATGATAATGATGCAAATGAGAATGTTGAGCCACCGTGAAGCACCCACAGCCTCCTGGGCTGAGGCTTTACAAGTGTTTTCTCATTTAATCCTTACAACAAACACCATGAGGAAGATACCTCTTGTTCTCATTTTATAGGTGAAGAAACCAAGGCATGGACTTGACAGTGTCAGGTGACTAATAAGTGGTGTGGCTAAGAAGAAACACAGGTCCTTCCCAGATGGTGCTGGTGAGCCCCAGCTTCATGCCTGGTGCCCTCCCCAGCAGGCACTCTTTTTCAAAATCACTGACAAACTGTGTTTTCAGTTCTGTCTTTCCTTCTGGAGAGAGTCCATGGGGAGGATCTCGGGCTTAGTCTAAGTTCGGTCTTAGGGTTTCTAGAAGCCAGGGGGTTATTTTTCTAAGAAGGTGGAGAGGGACCAGAGCCTTCCTAGTGTGGTTAGCCCTAGGGAAGACCTGCCTCGCAGTCCAGCAACGCATGTTCACAAGTCCCAGGTCCTTGTAGAGTCCTGTCCAAGTCCAGGCTGGAGCTGTGTGATGGAGGGAGGAGACCCTGCCTCCCGGGCCCAGCCTCAGCTTGTCTACCAACCTGGATGGAGTCACAGTGCAGTTGCCTCCCTCCTGGCTTATGTAATCATTCAAATATAGCAGCTACCTTTATCCCACTGAGTCACACCCCCTCCCGCCCCCAGTCAGGTGCGGGGAGTTAAGGGGGAAGAGGTAGATTAGGGCTGAGTGGGCAGCCCAGGGCCTCATGGCAAGGAGCATCCAGGTGTGCTGCACTGGAGGGTAGTGGAGGTGAGGGAGCTGGGGCCAGGACCCCAGGGAGAGTAAAACCTTCCCCAGAGTATGAAGCCACAGGGCCCACTTCTGTTCTGACCTATCTCTGCTGAAGCTCCCCATCCACGGGGATGCTTCCACAGGGTCATGAGCTGTATCAACAGCCTTCTTTCCTAGCCTTGTCCCCAGGTGGAAGAGGTGAGGAGGAGGGAGAGGCGGAAGATTACAAAGAAAATGAGGCAGTGGAGAGGGGGCGGTGGCCAGGAGTCCCTGGTCCTAGGTCTAGCCCTGCCCTTTACTCCCTGTGTGGCCTAGGCATGTTTCTGCCTTCTTTTCCCCCTCTGCACCATGAGGGTTGGGATTCCACTGGCTCTGGCATCTTGTGCTGCCTGGTCCATATTTCTGGGGATGACTTCAACCTTAGGCAGAAGACACTTCCAAGTGTCTGGTCTAGCCCCATCCCAGGCTGACTTCCCTCTCTTCCTGTTCTCTGCCCACCCCAAATCTGTCCATCCACCATGGGCCAGTTCAGCACCCCCTGCTCCCCCACCCCATCCACAGGGCAGTGTAGACAGGAAGGATCACTGGGTTCTGGCCTGAGGGGATAAGCCTTGGCTGTCTCTTCCCTTCCTGCACCGACCGTCTGTTCCACCACTTCATCCCCCTGCCCAACAGGAATGGGGAGCTTCCTACCTCTGTGTGAGGTCACCCCTTCTTTCATAGGGCAGTTCTGACAGATCCTGGACCTGAAGCAGGCCCACAGCACCTCAACCCTCAGGCCTGGGTCCCCAAAACCACCTTCCTGGGGTGAAGAAGCCATACCACCTTACAACTGTTCTGGAGCCTGGGGTGGCTTTTTGCTCCTTTGTCAGCAAGGGCCTTGTCACCCATGGTGTGATCGGGTCTGTGCTTAGTGTGGGAACACAGGGAACTATGCCAGGCCCTTGGAATGGAGTTGGTGCTCCTTCGGTCATTATGCTTGGAGTCACAGGTGGCAGCTTCCTGGCTGAGGAAGAGGCAGAGAAGCACTGTGAGATGGCTCCCTGAGCTTCCCACTCTCCCCACCCCCAGGCGTCTGTTGCCAAGAGCCAGATGTGGGCCCATCCTGGTCCCCAGCCAGAGGGAGTCACCCAGGGGTTTTCAGGCCAATGCTCCGTGAAATCCATGTTCCACCAATTACCAGCCTTCCCCTGAGAAGGCTGAGGGATACTGTATGGTCTCAGTCTGCCCTTGGACATGGGTGGGGGGTGGTTTGCACAGAGCGGGTCAGTGAGGACCCCTCATCTACCTGTGTCCCCCCATCCACCTGCAGCTTTTTGTGGAAGGCTTGCTCTGATGTGATTTTCACTGAGCTCCAGAGCACACCATTTCGTTTCCACACTCACCTGTGTCTCCCTCCTTCCTACTTTACTTCATCAACATTTCTCACTTGTCCCTGGCTAGGCTGCCCAAAGGCTGGGGACTGGGGCTGAGGTGAATAGGATTTTGGCCTGTTCTTGAGGAAAGGGTGATCCAGTAGAAGAAATTAGGTGAACCTGAGCGGGGGTGGGGGGTGGGGGGGTGAGGTGATAGGGCAGATGACAGGGAAGAGTGAGGCAGCCAGAGGCTGCTCAGCCCAGAACCCAGTGACCCCCCCTGCCCACCCTGTCCCCTGTGGGTAAGGGCAGGGTGTGGGCTGAACTGGTCCAGGAAGGATAGGCCAGGATTTGGAATGGGCAGAGAAAAGAAAGAGGAGAGGGAAGTGAGCCTGGGAAACAGGTGGTACCAAGTCAAAGGGGAAGAAAGGACTGGCTTAAGGACTGGACCCTGCTGTATGTGGAGCAAAGGATGGAGACCTCAGGGCCTATCATGAGAGATTTCAGGTATCAGGCTGAGGAGCTTGGCCTTTATCCTGAAGCCACTGGGGAGCCATGCAAGGATTCTGAGGAGTTACCTGACCGGATAGATAGTGCTCGGTGCAGGGTGGAGTGGAATAGAGGAGTTGAATTGGGGTAGGGGGCTGGAGAAAGACCAGAGGAGGAGGAAGTAAGCAGGGCCAGGGGGGTGATGGAGGGAGTGAATACATGGGAGAGAATTACAGAGGGAGAATTGGCGGTGATAGATTTGATACAGGAGGTGCAGGAGAAGGAAGAGGCAAAGCGACTTTGTAGTTTCTAGACTGGGGATTTGAAGTTTGCTGATGCCTTTGATAGAGACAAAAGATACGTTGGATGTGAATATTCAGGTGTATGGGGGCCTCTGGGATGTTCCCACAGATGTCCAGGAGGCGACCTGTATTGGTTGTCTGGAGCCCCAGAAACAGGGCTGGGCCTGGGTGGGGGTGGGGGTGGGGAGGCACTAGAAGTTGGTGCGTTTGGGGAAGGCTCCAAGCTCCCTGAAGGTGGGGTGGAGAAAGAGGAGAGAGACAGGGCGCGGTGCCCCTGTGAAGAGCACCCATGTTGAGGGGGCAAAAATAGGATGAGCCAGCGAGAGAGACAGAGGAGGGGCCGTCTGGAAGGTGGGAGGGAAACAGCCGAGCAGGAAGGCGGCGGGAGAGGGCGCTGAGAAGAAGCCGCCTTCTTTGGCAACGAGGAGGTAGCTGGAGCCTGCAGTCCTCGCGAGGCAGTGGGCGCAGGGCGGAGGCTGGATCTCAGAGGCTGCATCTTCCCGTCGCTTCGGGCACCCACCCGCCTCCCAGCTTCCTCTCACCTCCTGCCAGATCCCCAACTAGCAAAAACCGGTGTCTGCTGACCGGCTGCAGGGCGGCGGGCCAGGGCCCGTGAACGCGGCACGCCCCGATCAGCACCCGGGAGAGCGGCCGGGGCCTGCGGCGGGGCGGGGCTTCGCGGTGATCGCTCCGGGCCCTCGGTTCCTGCCGCCGGCCTAGCAGGCCAGATGGAGGTGGAGGTGGGAAGAGCAGGCCAGGACACCGGCCCCTCTCCCCTTTCAGAAGCACCCCCCCACCACCCCCACCATTCCGGCAGTGCCCTACAAGAGCCCCTACCCCAGCATTTCAGGCTGTTACTCCCTCAGCCCCACCAATTCAACCTCTTTAGGAAAAGGGAAGGGAGGAGAGGACTACGGCTTTTCACTGGGAACTTTGCAGACATTTCCAAAGCCTTACAACTCTTTGAGCTTGGAATTTGTGACCTCTCCTTTCAGATGAGAAAGCTGAACTGAAGTTCAGAGAAGTTAAATAACTTGCCCAGGGTGCATGGATGGCAGAGCTGGGATTTGACCCTCTGCCTGCCTGGCTGTAAGTCCTAGAGTACCAGAGTACCCAGTAGTCCTGGATCTTGCACCTCATTCCTGCAGACTTCTTTGTTCTGGGGCAGCTGTGGAGTCTGGTGTGGTAGTGGGATGGGAGGAGACCTTCCCTCCTGCCTGTCTTGCTTGGGTATATTCCCAGGAGGTTTCTGAAGATGAGGCCTCCACCATCATTTCCAGAGTGAGAAGGCAGAAAGGAGGCTGAGGGGCAGGTGAGGCTTCAACGCACCAGCTTCTCCTGTGCCCGGCAGGTGCCCTCCTTTGAGCTCCTCTGACTCAGCTTCTTACTGCCAGGCTCCTTGGGGCGTGAAGGGGAGTTGTGAGAGGCCAAGCCTGGACATGATCCAGGGCCTTGGCTTTCTGGGCCCGAGAAATGCCTTCCTAGCCAGCAGGCGTGGAGCAGTAAGGTCCCAGGTATGGGTCAGGCTGAGAAAACAGTTTGCCCAGAGTTTTCAGAGATCTGAAACTAGACCTTCTGGGGCCACAGTGGGAAGCAAAAGCTCCCTCATAGTTTCTTTCCTGACACTTAGTAAGCCATGAGAAAACTGCTTTCTGTCAGCCTGGACAGGCCTCCTGCACAAGCTGCATCATTCCTGTCCATCCCACCACCGCTGCACCTCCGTGCCTGTTAACAGGGATTAGGTTTTCACTCAGTCTCATGGGCGCTTCTGCATGGATCCTGTTGTGTGTGGCAGGGGTCCTTGTCCCCACAGGTCAGAGAAGTGAGGTTATTGGTGAGGATTACACATGGCCCCCATAGCCTGGAATATACCTGCTTTTCCTGGTCTCCTCCTTTTAAAGACTCAGCTGATATTCTCTTCTACAGGAATGCTTACCAACCCGAGACTGGGTCAGAGGCCCTGTTTGGACACTACATACTCTGTGCTTCCCTCTGTCACACTACAAGTCATTTCATCTCCTGCCTCCCACCCCCCCCCCCCCCGACACACACACCTTGACTGGGTGCTTCTCCAAGGCAAGGAGCTGTCTGAGTCATATATAATGAAGTTGGCCAATGACAGGTGTTTGTGAACAAATGAAGAAGTTAGTGGAGGAGCCAGCATTTGAACCCCCATTTCCCGCCTCAAGGTGTGGAGCATTTTCTTTTATGTCCAACAGGCCCTCTGCTGAGACAACTCCCTACCTGTCCATTGCCTAAAATGCCCCAATTCCATTGGGTTAAGGCTTCCTCCTCAGGAGTCCTCTCTGGCAACAGGGCAGAGGTACAGCAGGCCTCTTCCCATGCCTATAACCTATGGACACTGAAAACCACGTGGGCAAGTTGTGCCCACAACTCCTAGTACAAGTGCATGTTTCTGGGCGCCTGGATGGCTCATTCAGTAGAGCATGTGACTCATCAGGGTTGTGAGTTTGAGTCCCATGTTGGGTGTAGAGATTAAAAATAAAATCTTTGAGGCGCCTGGGTGGCTCAGTTGGTTGAGCATCCAACTCTTGATTTCGGCTCAGATCACGATCTCACGGTTCGTGAGTTCGAGCCCCACATCGGGCTCTGTGCTGACAGTGTGAAGCCTGCTTGGGATTCTGTCTCTCTCCCTCTCTCTCTGACCCTCCCTCACCCTCAAAATAAAGAAATCAACTTAAAAAAAATATTTTTTAAAAAAAGTGCATGCTTCAGCGTCAGCTCCCACAGTGTCCCAGCTAAGCAGAGCCACCAAGAGGTAGACTCAGTGACAAAGCTCTGAGTTCAAAGACCATTAGCAAGAGCACCCAGAGCCTCCTGCATCCCCAGCTCTATGCTGGGGATGCACCCCCTATACATGAGACCGACTCAGGGAGCCCAGAGGAACTGATTCTGCCTGGAGGCCCAGCCCTTCCTTTCTTGAGGAGGGTGAGAAGTGTCTCCTGACCCTGAGAGCCTCTGTAATGGGGTAGCACAGGGTCTGGGTTCCGTCCATCTGCCCCTCACCCCAGCTCCCATTCTAGTCAGTGCACAGTGCAAATCCTTCATCCTCGTACCTCTCTGGGTTCCTCTGTCTGTCTGCCTGTCTGTATGTCTGTCTGTCTGTCTCCCTCTCTCCCCTCCCCCATTTCCATCTCTGCTTTTTTTTTTTCTTCTTTTCTTTTCTTTTCTTTTCTTTTCTGTCTTTGTTCCTCTGTGTGTGTTTTCCCTATGCCTCTCTGATCTCTTTATATTTCCATCTTGATCTCTCTGGAGCTCTGCTCCCTTTCTTCTTTCCTTCATGTATTTCTCCTTCCTGTCTATTTCTCTCTGTCTCTGTTTCTGTCTCTGTCTGTTCCTCTGTGTGTGAGTCTTTCTTTTCCTCTCTCCCAGCCAGAGTCTCTCTCTACCCCTCCCTCCCTCTCTCCCTCTCTGTCTGGGCCTCTCTGTTCCTCCTCCCTCCTCCCTCCCCCTTCTGCATTATCAGACCTGCTCCAACCTCCTCCCGGAGCCAGCCTAGCGGCAGAGGCAGTGGCAGCAGGAGAGGTGGGAGCAACTGGGGCAGCAGCAGCAGCGCTGGATTGGGGTATTGAGTCCAGACTGAGTTGGGGACAGGCTACTGCTCTTGGTCCTTGTGCCCACTGGGCCAGGCACCCTGCCTGGAACCCCGGGCAGGGTGGACAGGGCGAGGTGCCACCTTAGTCTGGCTGGGGAGGCAGACGATGAGGAGCGATGGGGCAGGCATGCGGCCACTCCATCCTCTGCAGGAGCCAGCAGTACCCGGCAGCGCGACCGGCTGAGCCGTGAGTACTATCCAGGGGCTGGGGTTTGGGTGAGCGGCTGCAAGGCATACCAGCGACTAGGGTCCTGGGAGTGCCGCTGAGGAGCTGGGGTTGGCGTGGAGCTGAGCCACGTGGGAGGATCGATCCTGCTCCTGGGCGCCCCGTTGCTGGACTGTAGCCTGGGGCGGGGGGGGGGGGCGGCTCTGCACAGGGGTGGGGGTTTCAGACATCAACCTAGGGGGTGATGAGGGTGGTGTCCCATAGAAGAGGCTGGGGGAGGGGTTGGTAATGAACCTGAATTATCCTTTCAGGGGCTAGGGGTGGGGGGTGTCTCTGCAGGGAGTTCCAAGGAGGTCTGGGGGGCTGAGATAAACTGGTTCAGGACCCTAGAGAAGGGTGAGATGTCTGTGACCCAGTGTTTGTGTGTGTGTGTGTGTGTGTGTGTGAGAGAGAGAGAGAGAGAGAGAGAGAGAGAGAGAGAGAGAGAACAAACATGAATATGAATGAGTAAGTGGTGCTGGAACAGAATAGGGTCCCGGGCCACCGCCTTTTGTGGGACTGGGATTCATAGCCACTAGTTTCGGCAACTTTACCCCAAAACATCTGTCCCAGAGAGCCACGAGGCTGGTTGAATGAGGCCCCTGTGCACCAGCCTCATGTGCATCCACGTGCATGGGTGCATGTGCAGGTGAGTGGAATGGGGGGTTCCGTGGAGGCTCCCCTCCACCATCTGAGGGCTGCTGAGGTGGGGGGCAAGGGATGTGTGTCTTCAGGTCAGTGGAGGTGCAGTTCTATGCCTGCACGTGAAGGTGTGTGTATGTGTGTTACAGGTGTGAGGTGCAAGGGGACCTGTGGGGTGTACAAGGGCCTGTAGAGTCCTTGGTGGCTGAATGTGCGGTGGCCTGGCAGGATGTGTGAGCAAACCTGTGTGACTGTGAGAGGTCATCTGCACACGTGTGAGTGCAGGTTGCCGTGTGTGCGGGTGTAGGTGTGTGTGTGTTAGTTTGAACGTATGTGTTGGCACGCATGTTAATCTGTGTGCCGCGTCTGCAAAATAAAGTGACTCAAAACTGAGCACGTTGTTTGATTCCACGCACCTTCCTGTCTGCGTGCTTATCTGTTAGTGCGTGAATATTAGTGTTGCGCTGTGTGTGTGTGGCATAAGTGTTCGGGTGTGGGTGTGTGATCGTGTGCTGGTGCGCTTGAGTGTATATTGGTGCCTGTGTGGCTGGTGTACGTGTGTGTGTCTCTATGTGTGTGTTCATCTGACTGTGCGTGGGTGGCTGTTTCCTTCCCCTGCTGGTTGAGGACACAGCTGGGACACTGTGACCCACCGAGGCAGGGCGGGGGTGGCTGAATGTGCGACCACCTCTGTGAGCCCAGGACAATTCATTCTACACCCTGTGGGGAGACGCAGAAATGAAATAGGCAACAATGGCCCTGCCCTCTGGGGCCTCCTAAGCTTCCTAGACATAAAATGGCTTGAGAATAATTAAGCTTAAAGATCAGGATCTAGCTAACAGGTGGGGGTGGAGTGGGAGCAGCATAACAAAGGCCCTGGGTGGGGATCCCCCGTATCCCTGGAGCAGTGAGGAGGCTGACCGGGTTGGTAGCAGCCGGTCCCGCAGGACTTTGAACTCCAGGCCTCTTGGGCTCTATCCGGAGGGCCCTAGGGAGTCCAAGAAGGTTCTGTGTGATGGAGGGACAGAATTCTGTGAGTTTGAGAAAGCTTCCTCAGTGGCATGGTCAAGGTTGGACTAGCAAAGAGAGACGGGACAGAGGGGCCAGGCCACTGTGGACATCAGGGAGGTCCGGGGCCAGGTGGGCCAAGGGGCAGATGACCAGGGCCTTTCTGAAGGGAGAGGTTGGAGGGCTTAGGAAACGATGGGATGGGGGACGTCGAGGTGGTTCAGCTTGGACTCAGGTGGGAGATGCAGTGGCAGGACCTCAGAGGGTCAGGATGTTGGAGGGAAAAGCTGTTGGAAAGCTCAGGCCAACAAGGTAGCAGGAGAGATCCCCTGTAGGACTTCTGACCAGGGTGAAGAGGGTTGGAGATCATGGAGCCGTGGAAACTGAGGCTATGTCTTTGTCAACCTGCTCTGGCTACGAGGCTGAGGCTGAAGCTCTTTATCAGAGGCAAACTGAGGCCTCTTTCCTCAGGGCCTGCAGGGGACCTGTTGGTTGCCTGAACTGGGTTGGCTCAGTGAGGGTTAATCGCCTTTATGCTCCCCACACCCCCCAGTTGCCCCTGCCCACCAAGCAGCTCCTGCCACTCTTTCTGCTTCCCACTCCAGCCTCCTGTCCCTGGGGACTGCTGATGGCTTGGCTGGGATCTAGCCAAATAGGGGAGGCAGAGCTCCCAGCAGTACCCGCCTTCGGTCTTAATGGCCTGGGAGTCTCACCCTGAGCCGGGCTGCTGTCGGGTCAGGCCTGTGCTCCCCAGGCTCCTGCTGCTTGGGCCTGTACAATCTACCCACTTGACATGCTCCTGTTCCTGCATTTCTGTGTCCATCCATTCATTGATTCACTCAACAGCGACTCTCCAATGCCTGCTTGGTGCCCACGGGGCTGGTCACTGGGGACACAGAATGGACCCAGACCCAGACCCTGCTCTCAGGGACTCCCGGTCTGATGAGGGAGGCAGGAGTGGAGACCTATAACCTTGCAGTGTGAACAGTGCTGTGCAGAGGGAAGCCCCCTGGAACTGTGGGACCCACACCAAGCTGGGGCTTCAAAGGATGAGTCACTTGAGCTGCATCTTGAAGGATGGATGGGGATTGCCCATGGGAAGAGCAGAGGGAACAGCATGGAAATCCGATGTGAGAGTGCTGTGTGATCAAGGAACAGAAAGGGGTTGGGTTGGCAGGATGAAGAAGGGAGTGGAGAAGACGAAGAAAGGGCAGGAAGAGCCAGATTCTGTAGTCTCAAATGCCAGTCTAAGGGGCTTGGGTTCTCCTCTTAGGACTGGGTTGCTGAGGAAAAGTTTTGAAAAGGAAGCCTCCCCTAGGAAGCCCTCCTTGGTTCCCCCTCCCTCTGACCCCATGATCCACCCTGAGGTCTCCCTGATAGTACAGCATCAAGAATGTGGCCCAGGGGCACACAGTTGGCTCAGGCAGAGAGCATGTGACTCTTGATCTCAGGATCATGAGTTTGAGCCCCATGTTGGCCATGGAGCCTATTTAAAAAAAGAAAAAAGAATGTGGCCCAGAGTTGGTCTTTCCCTGTGATGCCCCCGTGTGTGAGGTCCTTTACCCAGCCAGCTAAGGAGCAACTCTAAGGCAAGAGCCACCCCCTCATGCTTCCCAGCACAGGGCTGGGCACCTAGGCTCAGTGCAGCCTCCCAGTGGGAGAGGACATGAAGAGCATCTGGGCCACCTTCTAGCAGTTGCTTTACTCCTTCCTGCAACCTGCCCACAGATCTGATCAGCCCTGCTTACATACCCCCGGGATGGGATGCTCATCCCTTCCCTCTTGGGCAGCCCTTCCCTTGGAGTGGTTTTATCTGTCCTGGGCTCCTTTACAAGGCCTGGCTACTTGGCCTTGTGCCCTTTCTCCATCCTGGGTCACTGTCCTTCCCCCTCAGCAGGGCCAAACTGGGGCATAATGGTTCAGGAGTGGTATGAACACATCGTGGGCAGAGAATAGAGAGAGATAAGCAGCCCTTATTCCAACTACAGATGGTCAAACTGAGATGGGCCAGTCCCTGACCCCTCTCCAAAAGGAATGATAAGGAAGTAGGCATGGCCAAGAAAGGGAATGAGGATAGACAACGGGAAGAACTTCCTACCAGCCCAGAGAGGTGTGGAATCTCCTGACTTTGTGAGAGTGGGCATGAGGGGGAAGTCTTCCGGGACAGGAGGGAGAGCTGGAGACTGAGGCACTCACTTCTGCCCCTCCTGCAGGTGAGGGAAGTCTTCCAGGGAGAGGGGGACTGCAGGGGCTGAGAGAGACGGGGGAGGGGGATCAGGATTCATTCATTCATTTATCTGACGTTTACTGGGTTGCTGCCCGACCAGACGTACCAGCTCTGTGGGGAGATAGACAGAACAGTGACCACACGGAGGGACACCCATGATCTTCCCTACCTCTGCCAGTGGCAGGAAGGTATTTAAGAAGAGGGGCTCTTGGAGCTAGCCTTAGAAGGAAGAATTCCTTCATGAGGCAGAATTGACAGCCCCACAGGAAGAGCACATACCATGTGCAAAGGCCTCGAAGGGAAAGCAAGCATGGTTTTGTTTATGTAAGGACTGTAGGAATTCAGAGTGGCCTAATCATGAAGTGCAAGGGTAGGGGAAGGTCTGGGCAGAGAAGGAGAAGGAGACAAGTGAGGGAATTGAGGTTAGACTATAGGAAGCACTTTCTGTGGCCAAGGTGCCGCCAGCAGCTTTGACTTGGAGGCGTCATTGTGAATTTGCAACTTCTTGGTCTCTCCCAGTGGCCCCATCAGGGCCTGCGGAGGGGCTCCTCCTTGCTTGAGAATGGGATGTTCAGTGAACAGAGACCCTGAAAATGGGGGAGCGGCAGCAGTTGAATGTGAGCCCCTTCCAGAAAGTGGCATGCAAATGAATGCAAAGTAATATGCAAATAAGCCAGCTTAGGCTTGGCAGCTTTGTCTGGGAGGATGAGACATCACCCCCTTCCACGCTGGCCTCCCACCTCCTCTGCCCCAGCCCCCCACTCCTCCCCACCCCCAGAACAGCCAGAACAGCCTTCTCTGCTGCTTCGACTGCCCTAGCTTGTGTGAACCACAAGATTGTGGCCTCTCGGTCAGGGACCATGGGCTCCCTGTCAGCACCCCCATCTTCTCGGGAAGTCGATATATTTAGTAACGGATGTTTTCAACACATTTATCTCCCATTGTTCAGCTGCCCGCTCCCTGGGAAAGGCCAGGTCCCCAGTGACATGACCCACTTTTTGAATTCCCTGAAGTCCCTTTTCACTGCCCTCCCTGAAAAACAGGAGGCAACTGGGGCTTGGTGCAGCAGAAGGGATTTAAGTCAGACATCTGGAAGGACTTCCCAACAGTGTAGTTGCTGAAAGATGTGGACCCTGAGGCTTCTGGGTTCTCACTTTTTAGATGGCTACCTGGGTTCAAAGCCAGAGGAGGCTTTGAGAATAGGACAGAGAAGGTGGTAGACAGCTGGAAGTTCAAATATCAGCACCATTACTCTAGAGCTATGTGGTCCTGGGCAAGCTACTTAGCTTCTCTGAACCCCATGTGAATAGTGAAGTGGGAACAATAATACTTTCCTGGCAGGATCACCAAGAAGAATCTGGAAGTGGAGAGCTTCGTGGCAGGCATGCAGCAGGTGCTCATAAAGGTTAGCTGTTGCCATTATAAACCACCCACACTCACCTACACTTTTAGAAAGATTCAGTGGGGGCCTCGAGGGGGAGAGACCAGAGCTAAGAGCCCAGAAGCTGTCATCGTGTGGGAGACACGAGGAGGTCTGAAATGGAGCCGCGGTGGTGGGCATGGTGAGCAGTGTGGATGCTCGGTGGGAGGGGCCCTCAGAGACATGTGACCACCTCCCTCAGCTGCCCTGACTGGTCAGGGACTAATCCCCAGGGAATACAATGGAGGAAAGGGCTCCAAGAGGAAGAGGTTAAACCAGTGGCCACACCCGTGGCAGTCTGTGAGTCATTCTGGGAGTTGTAGTCTGGCGTGAATTTGCAGTAAGTAGACTTAGTACGGCCTCCTTGGATCTAAATCCACACTCTGCTGCTGAGGCAGGCTGGGGACAGGCCCTGGAGGGTGCTGGGGGATGCAGGGCCCAAAAGTGGAGCAGCTTCGCTCCCTCCCCAGGGACCCCTCAGCCTGCTTCATGTTGGGCAGTGCAGGTGGGGGTAGGGATAATAGGATTAAGCCATAATTAGGACTCTTCACACATCCACACAGAAGTTTACAGCTTCCTGAACACTGTTTTCACATCTATGATCTCATTTAATCCTCACCACAAACCCAAGAGACTCCTGTTTTCTGGATCAAGAAACAGAGGATCTGAGAGGGGAAATAACTTGTCCAGAGGTATTCAGCCAGTGACTGATGGAGCCAGGCTTGGAGCACATGTGTGTCTGCCCCCAAAGTTCCTGCTCTTTCCATGGGTTATTGTGCCAGAGGGCAAAGGCTAGGCGTTGAAGGACAGGCAAGATACAGATAATTAGACATCTCAGCAGAGGACCGAGGAACAAAGACCTGACTCAAGGAACAGAAAGCAAAGGCTGAGCCCCTTGGGCTATAAGGCTAAGAGGTGGACTAGGCAAACCCCAGGCAACTAATTCCAGGCTGAGAATACCACAGCCCACCAGGATCTTCCCAGGAGTTTTGAGCAGGGGCAGGTCCTGATTAGGGCTGGACTTTGGGAAGATTGATTGATGTTGCAGTCTGGGCTGAATGGTTAGGAGTGGAGAAACAAGACAGCCTGAGGCTTCTGAAGTCCATCCGTGGTGCTCCCAGCGCTTTGCTCGAACTTCTTCCCAACTTATTCCTCCTCTTCCTCTTCTTCCTCCCCCTTCTACCCTACTCCCCTCCACCCCAGCCTGGGGAGGGAGGACTGTGTACCTTAGAGCTGTGCTGTAATGCCCCCTGTCTCCAGCAGGGGGTGCTGCCACACACACAGTCAGTTGCAGCCTGGATCTTTCTTGTGTTTGAAGGGCCAGCGGGAGGAAAAGGCTGGACAAAGAGCAGAGATGAAGAGTGGAGCAAGGGTAGCCCATTGTTCTGGCCGAGGGGGAGAGGGCCCTACTGAAATGACACAGGGAGGAAGGAGGGCTGAGGAGAGACTGGACCCCACACAGCAGGAACAGACATTTTAAAGGGATTAAGCCAGGGGACGAGATATTTTCTTCTCACAGTTCTGGGACAGGCTTAGATTTGGAAATGGATCTGGAATGACATTGCAGTTGGAGTCTGGGTTTCTATTGGATTGTGATTTACTTGATGCTGAGATGAGGGGTAAGATTAGTTGGTTTACTTGTGTTTCTGTGTGTGTGTGTGTGTGTGCACGTGCGTGCTTGTGCCTGAATGTGAACTTCCAGTTGCGTATGTATGTTTATGGGTCTGAGATGTAAGAGTGTGTGGGTCAGTGTTTGCATAAAAGTGTGGACACATTCCTATGTGTGAATATGTGAGTGTCTATTTTTATGCCTGATTATTGGTAAATGCTTATGTGTATGTGAGTGTGTGTGCACCTATGTGTACGGTGTTATGTACATGTGCTCTAATAAAACTGTGTGTGGGTGCGTAACTCTGTGTATGTGGCTGTCCGTGTTTGGGTGTAAAGGCACGGATGAGTGAATGTGTGTGAAGGCACTGACCCAGCAAAGCCACGCCCAAGGTCTGGACATTCAATACTTTCTCTTCTGACTCCCACCTGCCTGAAGACAGAGAGAAGATGTGTATGGACTTGGGCTGGAGGGGCTGTCATGTGTAGGGCTGGGCTTCCCTCAGGAGACGCCGGAACCCCCTACTAGTCAGTGAGGGCTCTAGAGGAGCACGGTGTCTTGTATTCAAGCTGAGGCTGGGCTAACCAGGATCCAGGGCTATCACATGGAGATGCTGGACATGGCCATACCCATACCCCGCTAAGAGTTCCAGGGACTCCCCACCCAGTCCTCTTGTATAGATGCAGCTCCTGAAGCCCAGAGAGGGGTAACGGTCGACTCAGCGTCACAGCAGGATCTAGGGTGAGATGGCAAGTCCCAGAGCACAAAGAGGGGTGGGTCTGGCCTAGACAGCCTCTCTCCAGCCTCTGGAGCAGATGGGGAGCTCAGAGTAGAGATCCAGTTCTGTGGCATGAGGCCCCCTCCTGCACCTGGGCATTCTCACTCCTCCTCAGCCTTGGATGATTCCTTTGAAGTTTCTACCAGAGTGTCTGCCTGCTGTGAGGCTCCTCCCGGGAAATTGTGAAGTCTGTCATTCCGTGGAGCATGGTGATTCCGTGGAGAGGGGTACGGCAGTGGAGTGGGACCTGGGGAGGGGCCTCATCTTTGCATCAGATGCTTTTCTAGGTTTCTACTATTCTAACATTTAAGGCGTTCCCTATAATCCCTCCTTGGGCTCTTAGTGCTGAAACGGTGCTGGGGTTGCCGGGGAGTCCTGGAAGCCCGGCTTGGCTCAAAGAGGGGGGGCGGGGCAGTCCCACAGGGAAGGGGCTTCCTGCCCATAGTGCAGGGGCACTGGGCAGCCTGGTTAGGGAGACTGTGGAAGAGACTCCTGTCCCAGCAGAGAAGCTGGCTGCGAACTCTCTGAAGTCCTTTCAAAGTGTAGCTGCCATGGAGGTGCCAGAGAAGGTGCCCACTCAGTATGGGGAAGTCTGAGCCCCACAGTGCTTTTCCCAGTGGCCTGGGCAGTGAGAAGATGCAAACAGGAGATCCCCTTTCCAGGGAAACTGGAGAGACATCATCTTCCTGGAGGTTTGGGATTGGAGGCTGGGGGCTGGATTTGAAGACACCGGTGGAGCCAGGGGTGTGATGGGTAGGAGATGGTGGCTTTGCTGGCAACACTGGCAGGGAGGGGGCAGACAGGCAGCTAGCTTCCTTTTTTTAAAAAAAAATTCATGTTTATTTATTTTTGAGAGGGAGAGTGAGTGAGCAGGGGCAGGGGAGGGGCAGAGAGAGAGGGAGAGACACAGAACTTGAAGTGGGTTCCAGGCTCTGTGCTGTCAGCACAGAGCCCGACACGGGACTTGAACTCATGAACTGTAAGATCATGACCTGAGCTGAAATCGGACGCTTAACCGACTGAGCCACCCAGGCGCCCCCAGCTAGTTTCTGTTGAGCCGAGTTGTGGGGGGCTCTAAGGTTGGAGGCCCATTGTGAGAGGTTCAGAGCTGGGTTCTGGGTGGTGTGGGGGCAGAGGCTTTCTGGTGCTGTGGACTGGGCAGGGATTGGGGAGAAGAGAAGAGAAGCAGACAGCCAGGCACTGCATCCTTCCCATGCCAGAGAATTCAGAGTCGTCTTAAAACTCCAAGTAGGGTGTAGTCTGCAGGCTAGATGGAGAGAACTGACAATTACAGAGTACCCTTTATATTTTTCAAATTACCTTGCTTAATCACCTCAACAATCCTTTAAGGAGCTCTCACTATTTTGTAGAGGGGAAACAGACGACACACTTACGTGGTTTAATTGAAGGCAGTTTGATGAAGCAAGCATCTTGGAGACGGGGTAGGATGAAGGGATGCAACAGGGCATGGTGAGGTCCTTTGGACCAGCATCCACGAGGCCTGCGGGGCAGAGAGAGTGCTGCAGATCTGAGAGCCAGGGCCATGAATAAAGGGCTGCTCTGCAGAGGAGGAGGCTGTCAAAGGAGACGAGTGGAGGTCTGGAGGGACAAGGGACAAATGGTTGATGGGAACCTGAAGCTCAGAGAGGGTGCCAACTGCTCCCTACCTCCTTCTGCCCTGCTCCCTACCTGAGCTGCACTGGGGCTCTGAAGAATGTCATTCTCAGGATTCGGTGTGCCCTGGGCCCCCACTGAGCCATCATCTGCTCATTGACCCCACCCCTCCTCAAGGATGCCCTCACGTGCCCCGCCTCGTGCTTGTCACCCTGGCCATGGAGATGGACGGGACAGTCCTTGCCCTCCCCTTTGCTAGAAGCAGGCAGTGAACCTTATGGGGTGAGTGCAGGGAAGGAGGAAAGCCCATGCTGGGGCCGCTGCTTGGAGACTTCTCTGAGGAGGTGATGATGGGTCTTGGCCCTGAAAAATGAATGTGAGTTTTCCGGGTGAGGGAGGAGAGGAAGGTGATTCTAGGCAAACAGCCAGCACAAGCAAAGGTGTGACGAACGACAGCAGGAAGTCAGGGTGGCGGGGCCAGGGCTGCTGGGCTGGAGGAAGGTCCTGTGGTGGAGGCCCAGCTCACATAGGGAAGCCAGGGAGGGCGTAAGCAGGGTCACAGTTAGCTTTGGGTTTAGGAAGCCCCAAGTGAAGGGTGCATTAGAGCGGCCAGCGAGGAGGCTGGTGTGGAGACCCAGGTGAGAGGCAAGATGGCCGCGATGCAGGTGTCTGAGGACAAGTGAGCTGTGTAGGCAGGTCAGAGGAGGAGTGACAGTCCCCAACCCCTGGCTCACCCATCTGAGCTATGGCCCTAGTTCTGCAGTGTCCGCCCACTAATGCAGGGATGGGTGACAACTCTAGACTCTCTTCCAGGAGCACCCTTCCCTGCTTCATCCTGCCTGTGGCTTCCGCACCCCAGAGCACCCGTCCGTGGCAGCCACTAGCCACGCTGCAGACCATAGCCTCCAAGAGCAAAGCCATGTCCCTGCCGCCTCATCTCTTGATAACATGTATGACTTGCCCACTGCGAAGCCTGATAAAATCCTCCCTTTTAAGACCATCATCATGGTGTGCCTGGGTGGCTCAGTCGTTAAGCATCTGACTTCGGCTCAGGTCATGGTCTCACGGTTCATGAGTTTGAGTCCCACGTCGGGTGAGCTTGAGCCGCACTTTGGATTAAAAAAAACACAAGCCCACTTTGGGTGAGCCCCGCTTCTCTCTCTCTCCCTCTCTCCCGGCCCCCTCTCCCTGCCCCTTTTGGGATTCTCTCTCTGCCCCTCACTCACTTGTGCCTCCTCTCTCTCTCTCTCTCTCAAAAAAAAAAAAAAAAAAAAAAAGCTTAATCCTGGAGTTTGATCTCAATCCCTCTTGCTGTCCAGAGCCTGGGCCTTGGACTCCCTGGGAAATGAGTCAATGAGATGGCTCCCTCCTGGTGCTGGGGGCAGTTATGGGCTTTGGCCAAGCCAACTCATCCGTGTGCCTGAGTGCCAGTGGGGACCGACTTCAGCCTCCGCTGGGCCTCAGGTCCTTGACTTGTTATCAGCGTTAATTGGCATCTCCAGTGCGGCCTTCCACCCCACTAAGCGCTTGACGGTCATGAGGTGCTTTTGTGTGCGACTGGATTCCCCCTCTTGCACCCTCCTGCCCCAGGCTTCTGGTTCTAGCTGCCTGAGCCAAGCCACCAAGCGTCCCAGCCACAAACATACAGCTCCAGGTGTGGAGAAACAAACAAACAAGAGAAAAGCTCAGCAGACACAGAAGCCCGCACACAGAGAAGCAGACCATAGTACAAAGACGTGGAGAGACCCACAATGAACAGAGACGTCAATATATACTGAGGAACGGAGACAGGACAAATCTTTTTTTTTTTTCTTTTAATGTTTGTTTATTCTGAGAGAGACAGAGAGAGCGTGCGTGAGCGGGTGTAGAGGCAGAGAGAGAGGAGAGAGAAGGGGCACCTGGGCGGCTCAGTCGGTTGAGCGTCTGACTCCAGCTCAGACCGTGACCTTGCGGCTTGTGGGTTCGAGCCCTGCATCGGGCTCTGTGCTGACAGCTCGGAGCCTGGAGCCTGCTTCGGATTCTGTGTCTCCCTCTCTCTCTGCCCCTTCCTCACTCATGTTCTGTTTCTCTCTGTCTCAAAAATAAATAAACATAAAAAATTAAAAAAAAAAAACACAACTGACCTTCCAACCCGGGTATACACACGAGCAACACAGATGTGGATTTAGCACACAGAAACACACACTTGGCATAAATACAGACCGCCTATCAGGAAGCCAAACCAAGCTACCTTTGGTTCCCCACTTGTGCAGCCTCTCTGCCCTCTGGGCATATGCTGTTCCTTTGTCTAGAATACTCTTCCTGGATGCTCCCTCCCTTCACTGGGTTAATTCCTATCATTCTTTAGTTCTTGGCCTCCCTTCCATACTCCCCAACCTTGGAGCTGTCCCCTGCTACATGGCATCCCTGTTTTCCAACGAGTCTTTGACAGCTTGGGGATGAAACTTTTGCCTGTGCCTGGTGAGGTGGTGATTGGGGTTGTGACTGGGCCATCGGGAGCCAAACAAAGACAAATTTGGGGGGCACTGAGTCAGGAATAACAATGAGGAGTCCTGGCTGCTCAGGGTGTGAGCAGGCATTTAACCCACAGGCTGGCATAGCCAGATGTCCTCTGCCTCATTTTTTTTTTCCTTTTGTGTTTCTTCTAGGCTTGCTGCCCAACCCAGTTCCCTCCTTTCCCAAAGCCAGTCCTGCCTCTTGCCACCTCTCTGCGCTCACACATGCTCACTCGCCCTCTTCGCTTGGGTGTACCCTGCCTCTACTTCTAAGCCTGGGGAGAACCTCATGATCCAAGGCCTGGGGTCGGAGGCACATCCTCCATACATGGTCTCCTAACCCATGCCACTTAGCTTGATAAAGGGAGGTGTAGAGGGGAGTGGTTATGAGCACAAGCCTTGGGGACTGTCTCCTCATTCAAGTATCAGCTCCTCTACTTCTTGGCAGCAGGACGTGTGTGAGTTCTGCCACCTTTGTTCCCTCATCTGTAAAAGGGGCACGCTAATAGAACCCACCTCATTAGGGCTGCTGCAAGGATTAAATGAGACAAGTGTGTGATGTACGTGGCATGCAGTTTGGCTCCCCTTTGGGCTGCGTGAGAGCTGAGGGAGAGCTAATGAGATCAAGGATGTGCAAGTGCACCCGGGAGGTGCCTAGTGAGTCCTTGCTAATTGGAACTGAGTGAAACAAACATCCCTGTGAGTACCTACTATGTGCCCTCCATGACTGGTTCTTTGCACCCTCCCCCCTCAGTTTCTGTGTGACTGCTGAGCCTGAACTGCTGTTTTGCTATGGGGGGGGGGGGCTCAGCAGGTGGGGGCGCGACTTCTTTTTTTAAACTTAATTTTTTACATCCATTTTATTAAAGTATAATTTACATACAATAAAATCGCCAATTTAAAGGGTATGATTCGATGAGTTTTAGTAAATGTATACAGTCATATAACTACCATTTCAATCAAGAATAGAACAGTATTCCCCCCCAGACTTCCCTGTGCCCTTTGCAGTCAATCTCTTTGGGGGTGACTTTTTACAGGGCTGTGAGAGGTCCCGGGTTTTCCTTGAGCTGACAACCTGGGCACATAGACTGGGATGCCTCTAACATGCTGGGAGTTGCCAAGGAACTGCCCGCCCTTTCTGGGCCTTGGTTCCTGTAGACTGGCAGAGGTAATGAGGCCAAAGAGGGGAAGGGATGCTCAGGTTGTGATCTCCTGAGGGTAGACTCTGGGTCTGAGAGCCAGGTCAGTTGGAAGTGGTGGCCTCAGAAATGCACAGAGTAGGTGACAAAGTAGAGAGTTGGTGTTCCCATAAACCTGCCTCTTGATCAGGTAGGTGAGCCCTGTGGCCCTGATGGGAATGGCTATGTGTTGGTCCAGACTGGAGCAGGGGCCTACCCAATATGACTCCACATGTCTTCCTGTCTCCCCCTTCCAGGAGCTGTAAACCCCTCTGTGGATTAGCAATTCCCTGAAAAGAAGGGGGGCACTTTTGTTCCCCAGTTCTAGAACCAAATATTAAAGCAATTATGTAACTAGCAATAAATTACTTAAAGTAGTGACTCACTCAGCTTAATTAGAGTGAGAGCAGGGAGGGATTAAGGTATTTTTAGAGCACACACCTCACTCCCTCCTGGGGGGGGGGGGGAGGCCTCTGTGCAAGGTGGGGGTGGAGAAAAGGCTGGGAGCTCATAGAAGCACCCCAGGTGTCTGCAAGGAGATGAAAGCCAATCCTCCACCCCGCTGAGGTCTCAACAAAGACAGGCCAAGTCAGAGCTGAGGCAAGAGGGATTCAGATCAGACCCAAGGAACACTTTCCAGAGGTACTTATTGGAGAACTGGGAACAGAAAAATTAGGTTATGAACTCTTTGAGGGCAGGGACTAGGTCTGTGATCCACCTTCCCGCCTTTACTGGTTACTAGCTGTGTGGTTCCTTTGTCACCCCAAGCTTCAGTTTCCTTCACTGTCAAATGGGCATAATAATATCCACCTTCACACATATTGTAAGGATCAAGTGGGTTAATGTGTGTAACTAACACAGACTCCAGTACTGACTTAACAGGACAAAAATCTCCAAGAAGACAGGGAGTGGGTCTGTTTTGTTCACTGTTTTATCCCAAGCTGTATTTACAGGGCCACACGTAGTAGGTGTTCAATAAATGCCTGTTGAGTGAGTGCTTGTTAGTTTCATTCCCATTCTCCTACTTCAAATGGGTCCTTGTTTCAAGGTTTGTGGATGAAGGAACTAAATGAGTGGAGGGCAGGGGTGCCTCTCAGGTGGAGACTGGCTTTTCTCCCCCAAGCTGAGGAACAGATGACTTAGAACATAAAAAGACCAGACTTCCAGAGACTGGCCAGGGAGAGTTTGGAACCATGGACAGCTCCAGCCTGTGCTAATGGGCTTAGTCTCCTGGTTGCCTGAAGCTGGGCTGGGCTGGGAGGGTCCACCCAGGCTACCCTCAACTGCAGTCCAGTCTGACTGGAGAGACCAGGACCCTCACCCACCGTCATTGGGAGTTCAGGGGAAGGAGGATGAGTGTGAGATGGGGCATCCTGAAAGCTTCCTGGAGGAGGGGATGGGATTGGCTGGGAAGATTTAGGCAGAGAGAATATCCAGGTGTCTGTAAAATGAAATAATAATTTTGATCCTATAGATTTTCCAAGAGGATTGAATGAATTACTTTTAAGGAATGCCTGGCACCTGCCTGCTTGGAGAGGGTACAACATAGGGGCTCATTTCTTCCTGCTTCCCTCCACCCCTTCTCAATGCCTGTGATTTGAGGAGGGACATCCCTCTGTCCTGTTGGGGACAGCAGGACCTGGATAACTGCTCAGAGATGCTGGGGTATGGGGATTCCTATTCTAGCCTTCACTGGCCCCCAGCTCTGACTGAGCTGGACACATAGTAGGTGCACAAGACAGACTGAGGGACGGTCTGCAATCCTCCTTCCTATCAGGGCATTGGGAGGCTGAGGGAAAGACATGGCAGGGTTGGGGTGATGGAGTTTAATCCCTGGTCCTCCCCTAGGCCCATAGCCCCAAGACTCCTGCCCCTAGTGGCCGCTCTGATCAGTTTTAACTAGCTCTCCTCACACCTCGCTGGCCTCTCAGGGCTCTGGCGATGAATTAGTGATGACAGCTTTGCACCATCACTATGACGACCAGGCATGTTCTTAGCCTCCAGTCAGGGTGCAGCGGCAGAGGCCAGAGACCCCTTTGGCTCTGAGCCTTTGTACTGTTGTGTGTGATGGGGCTGGGGCCCAAAGGGGGAGCAGGGGGGAGGGGAGCAAGGGATGGAGCAGAGAGCAGGGCATGGGGGCTCCATCTGGAGTAGATGAACATTCCTTCAGATTGTTAGATCCAAAGGAACCTTAGGGACAGTTGTTTCTCTTCCTCCCTGCTTTCTCTTTCTTTTCATTCCTCTCTCCCTTCCTCCTCCTTTCTTTCCTTCCATTTTCTCTAAGCCTCATCCCTGTTCAAGGCCCTGAGCTGCCCACCTCTTTCCCCTATCCTGGGAATCAGGCCCAGCCCAGCCCTCACTCTTAGGAGCCCAGAGTGAGATGGGGACATAGACCAATCCTGGTCTTGGCTTCAGAGAAGGTGTGTGGGAGCCACTGGTGGCTCTGCAAGGGGGGGCTGACTTAGCTCAGCCAGAGGCTGTGCAAACAGCTTTGCAGAGGGAGTGATACTTCTGGCCCTGTTGAGTGAGGATATTTTCCAGTGCAGAGGCAGAGGATCAGAGGAGAACAGGTAAACCATGAGTCCAGAGGTGAAATATAAAGAGGGGTGGGGGGTTGACAAAAATGCAGAGCAGCCTACATGCAGGAGTGTAGCAGGGCACAGAGGAGGACTGGAACCTGGGGAAGGACTGAGAGGGAATGGCTGCAATGAGCAGCTTGCAGGGTATCCCATAGGGAAAAAGGAGCCCCTGAAGAATTTTTGTTCTTGTTGCTTGTTTGATTTTCGGGATGGGAAAATTGAGGCCCAGGGAGAGAAAGTGACTTGATCAAGCTCACTGAGGTCATTAAAGACAGACTGAGGCTGTGGGCTCTGTCAGGATCCTACTCTATAGACCCCAGCTAGGACCTCTTGCCCCAGACTTGCTGGCCAGGAGTTTTCCAGGTAACCACCACCTCCCAAAGGTGAGGAGGGCCCATGGGTGACCCGCCCCTAGTTTGAATGAAATTTGAGAAGGCAAGAGCTGTGCTTATGCGCCACCCCCTGCCTCTTGTGTGGTGGGGGTAGAGGGGGAGGGCATTCAAGGAAGGACCTGGGAAGCCAGGGGCTTGGCTGGGGTCAGCAAGCGATTAGGGTCAGAAACTTGGGTGTTTGGTCTTCCAGCCCAGGCACTGTGCCACATCCCCTTACTTTGCACCCCCAGGAATCTTTGGCCGAATTGGGCACCAGTAGGAGGAAAGGGCATCTCCGGGGCCCTCACGTTCGGCCTGATATTGGGCCTGATGTGGCCGGAACTTATCAGGGCAGAGAGAGCCATTTTAGCCCCATTGTCCCAGGGCAACAGTGACTCACTCAGGGTTGCTGAACAGGTCAGTGCTGGGCTGGGCCTGGCTGCCTGGCCCTTAGCCTGTCTACACTCCCCCCACCTCACAGCTGTCCCCTTGCCTCGCTTTCACCCTACTCTGCAGCGTTGCTGGGCCTGCCAGCTTTGATGGATGGCCCCACAGCTCAGCCTCCCTCCCATTCTTTTCCGGATGCTGGGCTGTTAGCCTTCTAATCACCAGTCCTGCCTGGTAGCCGCCAAGCCATCCATCTCCCCCCTGCCCCCCCACCCCCACAGCTTCACCCAGCACAGGTAGGGTTTTGTGGGGGGAGGAGCAATGCAGCAGTTCCCCCTTCTCTGAGGTTGGGCCGAGAGTGTGGCTGAGTCGAGGGTTAGGGAGCAGCCTACACCCCCTTGCTGGAGTGCCACAAATCCCTCCTTCCAAGGGTATCTACACATGCATACGTGCATACATGCTTACAGTAATGATAAAAACAAACTTTCATATATTGGGGTGCCTGGGTGGCTCAGTCGGTTGAGCGTCCGACTTCGGCCCAGGTCATGATCTCACGGTTCGTGAGTTCGAGCCCCGCATCGGTCTCTGTGCTGACAGCTCAGAGCCTGGAGCCTGCTATCATGTATCAAAAAATACTATATGTCAAGCATTGTGCCAGAGTTCTGCATGTGTACTCTCATTTATCCTATTAGTTGGGTACTATTGGTAACCACACTGTATAGACAAGGGAACTGAGGCTCAGAGAGGTGAAGGGACTTGCACAGAGTCACATGTCCAGGAAATGGAGGAGGGGGATTTGAACCCAAGTTGTATAGCTTACATCTTGTATTTGCAACTCTTGTGCTATACTGACTTACTTATTCATGCACACATGCACACACAAATACATGTACACGTGCACACATGTGCATGTATGACCACGAGCCTCAATGTCAGCCCTTGCACTACCCATCTATCTGGACCAGGCTCCTGAGGAGTCGGGAGAGTGCTGGGCTGAGGGACAGATGAGGAGTCCCTGCTCATTGTCCCCAGGCTGCCCCCAGACTCACCCTGGCGGTGACATTGAGCAGCTGGAGGGCTGCATGGAGGAGGCAGCCTCCAGGCATCAGGAACAGGAGGCTGGGAGGCAATCAATCGATAATGCCTGTGGCACCACCTTCCTGGGACTGGGGCTCGAGGGAACGTGGCACCGAGGGTCGATCATCTGGGCTGCAGCCCAGGCCCAGCATGCATGCATGTGTATGTGGAGTGTGGCTCGTAGCCTGCCATCTCTGCACCCCCCAGTTCCGTGTGCCCTCCCTTCTTTCTTTGCCCTTCCCCCTGTCGTCCCTCACCTCACCCCAACTCCCCTTTCTGCCCCTCATCATGGGCACTGCCTCTGAGAATCAAAGTACCAGTTCCCAGGTGCCTATGTTCACCTTCTGCTCTGGGGTCACCTTGCCCCAGAGGCTGTTTCCAGGGCGAGTGCTGTGAGGTGTGGGGAGGGCAAGCAGAAAGGCCAGAGGCCAGGAGTTGCAGGACGTGGGGACGAGCCCTCAGAGCCATAGGAGACAATTTAATGAGATAATGAATGTCAACTGCTTCGCACCACCAGGGGGCACATAGTAGGTGCTTAATTAGACTTTGTCTTGTTCCTCCCTCAGGAGTGTGGCGAGAGCAAGGCTGGTGCTGATGGGGGCGGATGGGGCACCTCTGAAGGCACACGAGCTCCCACAGAGGCTGTCAGGTGCAGCTGACGGTGTTAACAATGCCAGGAGCAATTAGCGGGGAGAGAGAGGGGGAGAGAGAGAGAGAGATTAGTACCTGACACCTGACGGAGGCACTGTTACCCATTCTGACATCGGGGGAGGGTGTCTGGTGCCAGGAGGAGTGGTGGCCAGAGCCGGGCTTGAGACCTTCCCCCCCCCCTCCCCCTGGGAGGGGCCGCTGAGCAGGCCTGGATCGCACCCCCCTTCCTGGAGCAGCTGCCTCCGCCCTGGCAGAGAGGTTTCCACCAGGCCCTCCAACTTGTGCTGGCCCCACGAGACCTGGGGTCAGGCCGTAGTTCGGGCGCTGGCTGGCTGGTAGTGATTAGTCGGGGTGAGTCACTCGCCTTTTGGGGGCCTCAGTCTTCTCTGTAACAGGTTCCGGTGAACATCAAGTGAGATGTCGCCTGTTAAGTGCCTGCCACTTCCCTCTCCCCAAGGAGCCGGGCCACTTTGGGTTCCCCGGAGTCTGCCTTCCCTAGTCACACCCCGGAGAGAGACAGGTATGGGCCGTGGAGCAGATGCTGTCTGCTCCACCCGTGGGTCCCCGGCGCCGGGACACAGGGTTGTTGAGGAAGGAAATGGAGGGGGTCCCATCTTAGGTTCTGTCATCTTCTTCACTCTGGTGGGGGGACACGTGTGGCTCTCCGTACTGACTGTACATCCATGGGTAACCAAGGAGTGGTCAGGTGAGGGTGGGGAGGAGGTCTGGACTGGGATTCCCAGGGCCTGCCTTCCTAGCGCTTCACACGGTGCCTCACTGGCTGATCTTGGGCAAGACCTGTCCCTGGAGGGTTAGAGAGACATGGGAACTCTGACCAGCCTCCTTCTTGAGGGCCCAGACGACTCCGTTCCGCAGGAGAGGCCGGGTGGTGGGGTGGTGGTACAAAGCTGGTGAGGCCCATGCCATGGATGGGCAGACCCAGGAAGAGGGGCCAGCTCAGGACTCCTGTGACTTTGGTGCCCTTGTCCTCGTACTGCCCCTCCTGCCCCTCCTGCCCCTCTTTTCCTTTATTATCTGACTCTATATTGCCTCCTGCCTCAGGCTTATCTCCTCCTGTCACACATCCATCCATCTCTGTCATTCCCTGCGGCTCCCTCCTGCTCTCTGGCACACTGGCTCCCTTCCCCAGGAGTCAGGCCTGTCTGGGAGTCAGTCTTTTCTTGCCAACTGTCTAAGTAAGTGGTCTCTGTGACTCTGACCAGCTCTTGTCTTCTTCCACCTTCCCACATCTTCCTTTCTCAGAGACAGTGTCTCTGCCTTTCACTGTCTCTGGACTCCCTTTGTCTCTGCAAGTTTCTCTTTGCCCTTACCTCTGGGTCTCTGTTCTTTAGAGCCCACGTGGTCCAGCCCCTGCGCCTCCTTCCCTGCATGCCCAGCCAGGGCAACAGTTCCAGCCCTCCTGCCTGGAGAACGGAGTAGCCTACGCCCCCTCTTTTGCTGGCTGCCTTGGAAGCCCCTGACAATGCCCTCCGCCCCGCCCTGCTGGGCCCGTTGCTAAGCCTTGGGCAGGCAGCACCTGGCTTCCATAGCGACGGGTGCTTAGAAACGAAACGCCACATCTCCCGGTCCCACTACGGAGTCTTTGCGGATCGAGCGCTTTTCGATCAATCAGGACAGGAAATGTGGCCGGCTCTAGGCTGCCTCCAGCTTGGGGAGGCGAGAGGAGAAGTAGCCACAGTCTCTGCCTTCTGGAGCTTGAGGCGGGCAGTGAGGCCCTGGGCCAAGGAGGGAGCCCGGAAGGAGGCCCCCTGGGCTTTTCTCAGGAGTCAGCCTGCTACTGGGAGGCATTGGGTTTGCCAAGGGCCCTGTTTGGATTACTGTTCTACTATTTCTAGCTATGTGACTTTAGACAAATGACCTCATGACCCGGGACCTCAGTTTTATCAACTGTAAAGTTGGGCTAGTAATATCATGAGGATTAAATGAGAGAATCAACCAGGTGGGCCTGGCTTTTAGAAGGTAGTCCTTGATGGCAGTCCCCTCCCTTTCTCTTTAAAGTTGTCTGAGATTTAATTAGCAGAGAGGAGGGTGATGCACAGTGCTGTTAGCAAAAAGGTGGAGGCTGGAATGCACCTCACAGATGCAGGGGTTCGCTGGGGCTGTCTCTCTTACCTGGTATTCAGAGAGACTCAAGCCCGCACACCATCAGGCTCTGAGGGGTGTGGAAACCCTGGTGGAGTCCTGGCTTGTCAGGCAGTTAGAATAATAGAATTCTGGACTCCTACATTCTCAGGACTCCAGGCTCTTGCATTCATAGAATATAAGAAGCATAGACTCTTGGAATAAAGGGACATTATAATAGAGGCTTGATTTTCTTAGAACACAAAGCTCTGCGAGTTCTTGGAACCTCAAAGCCATAGATAGGGGCCTCCCTCTCTGATGGTTTCTGAGGTGGCAGGGAGTTTTCAGAGCCTGGGGCCTTGGGTCCCTGTTACTTAGACTTTCTTGTGCCTCAGCATCCCTCAGGGGCTTGGCTCTGAGCTGTCCTGGTGTGTGTGTACGTGTGTGTGTGTGTGTGTGTGTGTGTGTGTGTGTATTGGGGGCTGGGGTCAGTGATCGACTGCACCCTGATGCACCTCTGGAGCAGGGCCAGCCCAGGAATAGCTGACAGAGGAAAGCTGGGCTGCAGCTGTTCAGGCGGGGCTGGGTGGGAGTCTGGGCAGCCACCCTTGGCTGAGGACCAGCTTGCCCTCCCTCATCCACCCAGCCTGCAAGCCAGGGCTCGGGAGGAAGCTTCTCTATGTGCCACTCCTAGGGCTGGAGTCAGAGCACTCCTCATGGTCCTGCAGACTGGAAGGCAGGAGGCTCCAGTGAGAGGAGGAGATGGGGTGTGGGTAGGGGCATGGGGGATGAGAGGAGGGGGCTCAGTATGGGGGATGGAGCTTAATGAAGGGCCAAGGCTTCAGCGAGGAGGGTGGAAGTTCAGTGAGGGGGGATGGGGCTCAGTGGAGGTTGCTAGAGAGTTTCTTGGCAATGCATTGTCTCTGCACCACCCCGGGCTCCCGAGGATGGTGGTTGGCAGTAGGGGAGACCGAGCACCTTAAAACCACTCCCCTTTCCCTAGGGTAGGCTGAGAGCCAAGAGCTCCTTTTCCCACCTCGACCCAAAGCTGGGGAGGTTGGTAGAGCTGCTGAGAAAGCTGGGATCTGCCTCTCCTTTTGCTCATCTTCCTTCCTGGTTTCCATGGGAATCGTGGCTCGGGATGATCAGGGTTTAATAGGATGGTGCTGTGGGAGGAGTCAGCATCAGGCAGAGCCATCCATCCCACACGGGAAGGGGTTGGCTGCTAAGAAAGTGAGCTCCCTGTCTCTGGGAGTGTGCAAGCAGAGGCTGGATCACCAGTCGAGGTGGCTTTAGAAAGGGGTTCAGATGAGGGAAGGCGATTGGGAGGCCTCTTCCCTGGGACACGTAGGCTTTGTGTGATTGGCCCAGGTGGTCCCACGTTCCAGATATCCCTGTGCCTTATTGAGGGGGTCATGATGCCTTGGGATCTGCCCCCCAGACCTATCCCCCACCCCTGCTCTCTGTGCCTGGCCCTGAGCTGGACATACACACACGAAGCTGAATCACACGCAGTCTCTTCCTGGAGGGGCAGCGGGTCTGATCGGGGAGGCACACAAGAAAATAAACACAGTTGGGTAAATCTTACATAATGGGGCAGACCAGGCTGGAAGGAAGATTCTATCATTTATTTGTATGGTCAATAGATGTCTTTTTGAGCAATTCTTCTGGGTTGAGCCTTGTTCTAGGTGCTAGGGTCACAGCGATGAACAAAACACAAAGAGCCCTGTCCCCTGGAGTTGACAGCATAGTGGAGAGTCCAGCTACCTACCTGGCAAAGCGCGGAGTGATGGGGAGTACTAGTTGGTGAATGGATCTGTGGAATCCTCATGGATCCCATGAGGAGTGGCCAGAAGGCAGTGTAGGTGTGGCCTGAAAGGAAGTTTGTTGGTGGTATAGGTTAAGGGCTTTGAACAGCTCCAGCTTTATCCTGCAGGCAATTGCAAACTCTGTGAATGTGTGTGAGGCTGAAGAAAAGATGACCCCAGCAGGTATGGAGCTCGGGGAGAAGGAGGCACAGTGGTCCCCCTAGGGCAGACTTGCCCACCTGTGCTTCTGTGTATAAGAGTTGTGTGAACACGTTTCCAGGTATAGGAGTATGTGTTTGTGTGTAGGAGGACGTCCTCTATGGGAGGACAACGACTGTGTATGATTATGGTGGCCTGGGGCAGCCTTGTGTGGTGGAAGGATCTTGGGGTTTGCAGATGATAAGGAGCAGATAACCAAGGCTTAACATGTGCCAATGCCTGAGTCCCGTGGACCTCAGCCTGGCTGTGAGCCGACAGGTCCTGGACTAGTCTGGACCAGAATGCTATGGATTCCCTTACCCCTCTAGGGTCGTGGAGCTGGCCACCTGCTGCCGACAAGATAAATGTGCATACAAATAACATGGAAATGGACGAGACCTGTGGATGACCCACCCCTATTCCCACATCCCCTGGGCTTGAGTTACTCAACCTGTGCTCTTCCCCCCTCAGCTGCTGCTGGGCCTCTGGGAGCAGGTCCTGCGCACCCAAAGCCAACATCCATATTTCCCCAATAAGTGCCTATGGCCAGATCCTTTCTCTGTGAGGGCTACCCCCACATCTGGGGCCACAGCCAGAGCTGATCCAGGCTAGTGGCCATGGCGGCACCTCCTTTGGGTGTGAATTTGAATATATACATACTCATGCATTTGCACACACAGTCACACACGAATGCACATATTTGCCATACCTGGACCCGTGTGCACACCTACAACTGTTCACACATACCTGCAAGTGTGCATACACACACCTATGTGCACACACATATGCATATGCACATTCCATAGATGTACACACACACAAATTCAGCTATACTGTGAAAGTATCACACATCCTCACAAAGAAATAAACTTACAAACCTCTAGTCATACCCTCTCCTGCCTTTATCCACACCATGCTCACAGTCCTTGGTGCAAGGCCTTACCCACCTGTGCACACACACACGGCTACCAAAGGGTGGTCTATACCCATGCTCTCTCCAGGGCTGAAGCATTGAGGACAGGCTGTAGACGGACACAGAACCCACAGAGATGTCAGATTCCTCCAGGACGCTTCTTGGATTGTCCCTTTGCAGGGCCCCTAGGATGGAAGAGCCCTCTGTCAGTCTGTGGGCTCCACACCCCAAGTCATACTCTGACTGAGTCATACACTCTCTCCTGAGGAGCCTCCCATACTGAGATCTGGTCCTTGTTCATAGTCCTTGGGTCTGGCATGCCCAGGCAGGCCTGCCTGCCCAAGAAAGCTGCCTTGTACCCAGCTAGGCCTACCTGGATCCTGCCTCCTTCCACCTGATCTGCCTGAGCCCTCAACGAGAACCAGGCCAACTTCTATAGTTGCTGAGGAGTCTGAGGACAGAGAGGGCCAGAAGTTTGCCTGCGGTCACCCAGTATGTCAAGGCAGGGTGCAGATTCAAACCTGGGCTTCCAGGAGTATGACCGTGGTTAACAGTGACAGGATAAATGCATGTCAGGCACCAGACAGGCTTATGGAAGTAAGACAGGTGGGCATGGGGGATGATAGCAGATGTGGGGTCTACTGGGTGTCTGCTGGTGCCACTCTGTCACCTGGAGAGATGGCGAACAGGAAGTCTGCTCTCCCAGCCTGGATGAGGAAGTGCTTTGTGAGCACCGTGGCCCACAGGAGTGTCATTATTATTGGGAACAA
Organism: Lynx rufus; assembly: GCF_022079265.1. Lineage (NCBI taxonomy): Eukaryota > Metazoa > Chordata > Mammalia > Carnivora > Felidae > Lynx > Lynx rufus. The sequence goes on from NW_025814897.1 coordinate 59,383,977, forward strand.
CAGAGGGCTGGTTTCTGGACAGGGCCTGAGGTCTGGTAGGCCTGGTACCCAGGTTGACAGGCTGTCAGCTGACTCACCTTTTCCTAAAATACTCAGTAGCTGGGCCACTGGGCAGTTATAGCGGCCGGTAAGGTGGGGAGACAAAAGGAAGTGTCTAGAGGGACTGGGCCAGGCATTCCTGGGGCTGGGTTTTCTTGTGGCAGAGATGAGCAGAGGGTTCAGGGACTGGGAGCATAGGACCCTCAGTCACTGCACCGTTGGGGACAAAAGGAGAGGTAGGAAAATCTGTTCTTCTCACATGCCTTTCCTCAAGATAAGGAGCATGAATTTAGGACACAGATTGGAGCCAGATGGTCTGAGTTTGAATTTTGGCTCCATTACTTACTAGCTGTGTGACTGTGGACAAATTACTTGGTCTCTCTGTGCCTCAGTTTTCCATACGTATAAAATGTGGCTAATAATAGATCCAACTTTATACTGTTGTTGAGAAGGTGAAATGCGAGGCACATAGTAAGGGCTCAATAAATGTTAAAGCCCCTCGGACACAGAGGCCCCCAGCTCCAGATATACACACTCAGCCTTTTAGGGGCCAGCTGTGACAGTCGATTCCACGGGACTGATGTCAGCCAGGAACAAGATACATCTAATCCAGGGTTCTCAAACCTGGCAGCAAATTAGAATCACCTGGGAACATTTAAAAATATCTGGGATGGGGGAGTCCCAGGCATGAGCAAGGGTGAGAACCTAACATAGAATCACAGAACGTAGACCTGGAAGACAGGGACCTATAGGGGAGTGGAGGAGCCCTGGCTTTGGAGGAAGGGTCACTTCCTGGCAAGGAGCGTTTGCGCATGGCCTGTCATTTTGGCATCTCAAGGAGCCTTGACTGCCTCTTCTGGGAGGGGGGTGGATGGAGAATTTCAAGGATCACATCGGGGGGATGTTTTTGAAAGAATCTCTGTATCCTGCCAAACATCGAAAGAAAAAAATGTTTGTTTATTGAATCTAGTGTATTAACATTTCACAGATGGGAAAAATGAGGTCCAGAGATGTTCAGTGTCCTGCTCAGAATCACACAGCAAGTCTGTGGCAGAGTTAGGACTGAAACCCTTGGAGGAATGGTTGAATCTGAAGGATGGATGCAGAATGAATCTCTCTGAGTTGAGGGAGACGTAGAGCATGTCCCTGGGGCTCCAGCCACTGAGCTGCAGTGTAAGATAACCAAGTAAGATTTAAGAAATAACTTGTCATGAGGTGAGTGCTGTGGAGGTCCTGCTTAGAGGTGAGAGCCCAAGAGATGGTGGCTATGCCAGGCCAGGGTTGGCTCTTGACTGCAGGGTGTGAGATGTCTTCAGAACAAATAGGTCTGGCCAGTAGCCTTAACAGACAGCTCCTGGGTACCTGTGTCCCATCCAGGCTATAATAGCCCGGGATTGACAGGTACTCAGGATTTGCCAAGAGATTTGTGCACTGGGCTCAGACTCGGTGCTTAGAATAGCCCTTACATCGGTCACCCCCCTTTATAGAGCAGGAAACTGAGGCCAAAAAAGGAAGGGAGGCCCTTTTCTGGGTCAGAACCTTTACACCATCTTAGCCCATGTAGTTTTCTACAGTGCTAAAAAGTAGGCCACATTGCCCCTAATTTGAAGGTGAAGTAAAATACATCAACTGGGCCTGGATCACTTAGTGACAGAAAAGCTTCCCACTCCTCCCCATGTCCCCAGACATGATTCCCAGGAAAAACTCAAGAAGGGGACCCAGAGGACTAAGGTAGCATCAAGGGAAGGTCTCCTAGAGGAGGTGTCCACCTGAATGATAAACAGGTGGACAGGATCTGGTGGGCATTGGGGTAGGGTGGCATGGGTAAAGATCTGGAGGTGAGAATGAGTCAGTCACTCACCTGCGTAGAGGAGGAAGTATAAATTTAAGAAATGGTGGTGAGAGGGTCAAAGCTGGGTAAATAAATCAGGGCTAAGTTATAGAGGGTCTGCCATGTCAGGCTGAGGATTTGGGCTTTATTGTGTTTGTGGTAGGGAGTCTTTAAAGGTGTCTGAGCAGAGGCAGAAGCACGTGCAGAGCTGCGCCTCAGAAACAGAGGTGGGAGAAATCCGGGTTTGGAGGGCCTCCTCCTGAGCTGATGGCACAGCCAGGGCTCCGCCCAGCCTGTGTGCCAGGTGTCTGGACTGTGTCCAGGACTGGGCTCAGTGACTCAACGTTGAGGAAATCACTCCCCAGGGAGAAAGGGCCCAGATGAATCAGCCCAGTGAGGGGAGGCTGGGGGCTCACTGAGTCACCCTCCAAGTGGGGAAGGGGGGTGTTGCAGAGAAAGGGGCCAGCAGTGCAGCGGTCAGGATTCAGGTCAGTCCACAGCAAGGGCTGTCGGGAGACTGGCTGACTTCCCACCATTGTCGGGGTTGACTGTCCTGGCAGTCTTGTGAAAGAGATGGGATAACTGAGGCCCACAAACGGGAGGGAATCTGACCAAGGTCAAGCAGCAAGTCGCCGGCAAAGGCATGGCATGATCCAAAGCGCACCCTCTAGTCCAGACACGTCCTACCACCCCAGCGGATCTCATGCTAAATGGAGGCGAGGAACTAGTGGGTCCAGGCAGGGAGCTGGTCCAGGTGATCCTTCCTCCCTCTGCCCGCCCCCATTTCCCTCGCCCCGCAGATGGCAAATAGGCCCAGGCGGCGCTGCCGCGAAAGGACAGCAGGGGGCGTAGAAGCGTCACGGCTGCCGCAGGCGCCTGAGCACAGAGGCCGCGCTGCGGAGAACTGCGCTCCGGACGCGCGGGTCCCACCGCCGAACTGTGAACTGTGTGGCCCTGGGGCCTGCACCATCTCCGGCTTCCGGGGACGCCAACGCAGACCTGCCCGTCCGGTGCTGGGGGCCCGGCGCCCCTACCCCGCACTCAGGAGTGGTGCGCCTGCCCGTGTGTGCGCTCGTGTGTCCGTGCGCACGTGTCCCCCGCACAGATTGGCTATTGCCCCCCAGGCCTGTCCGTCGCTGGGCGACCTCTAAAATTCTCCCCGACTTCCCCATTTCTCCTGAAGAGGAGTCAGCCCGCGGCTCCTGGCATCGGGTCAGCGGCCCCTAGCCCCCTATCCCCCGCCTCTCCGCCCCTCCCGTCACTGCGCTGGTCTCTGGCTTGGAGCTCAGGACTTTCTAAGTGGGGGAAGAGGATGTGATCTGAAGAGAGAGGTTCTGAGAGACGAGGTAGCGACAGTAGGGGCGAGGGGCCAGAGAAGGGAGCGGAGGCTGAGAACCGGCTACCTGGTGGGCGATCCTAATAGCGGACAAGCTGGAAGAGTCTTGAGAGCAGAGAGAGAAGGGAGGTGAGAGCTGGGGTGGGGGGGCCCAGGGGGGTCCGCACGTCCGACTAGCCGAGAGGTGCAGCCCGCGGTGGCGGGAGGGTAGGCGGGGCTGCGCGGTCGGGGGCGGGGAGTGGGCGGGCCGGGGCGGGGCCGGGGCGGACCCTCGCGCGGACCCGGCGGAGCTGTCGCGGACGCGCTGACCGAGCGCAGCGGCCGGGCCGGCGGGCGGGCGGGCGGCTGCGAGCATGGTCCTGGTGTTGCACCACATCCTCATCGCTGTTGTCCAATTCCTCAGGCGGGGCCAGCAGGTCTTCCTCAAGCCGGACGAGCCGCCGCCGCCGCCGCAGCCATGCGCCGACAGCCTGCAGGTAGGGGGGCCCCCAGCACTGGGCACGAGGAGGACGGGGTGCCGGGCGAGCGCCTGGCTGGGTCCTCCACGGAGAGTGCAGGCGCCGGCTCCGTGGTCCACTCTGCCCCTGAACCCTCCTCAAGGTGGGGCCCCCTCCCCTAGCTCTGAATTCCACTCCTGTGCTGGGACTGCAGCCCATACCCGGAGCCCTTGAATCCCCAGCTCACAGTTGAAACCTCACCCCAGACTGATCCCCTTTCGGATCTGGGACTCCACTCCAAGCACTGAACTCCCAACAGGGAGTTCACAGAAGGACCCCAGCCGGGCGCCAGTCCCCACCGAGAGCTCTTTAAACCTGGAACCCCTTGCCTCCCAGATCAACGGATGACCTCTGCCCCAATCCCCAAACACCCACTATATATTTCAGACTCCGGGTACACCCATAACACCTGAACCCTCAGCTTTCAGCCAGGACTCCCCCTCAGTGCTGGAGCCTCACCCCAACCCCTGAACCTCTACTCCGCAGCCTCGTCTGTGCCCCCATCCAGATTCCCACTCCAGCATCTGGACTTTGATCCTCACCTGGGACCCTACCCCAGGGTCAAAACGCAGTTTTTCCTCATAGCTTGTCTCCTTCTCTGCAGGACCCCCTCCTACCTGCCTCCTGCTTTCCTTCCCTCCCTCCCTTCTGTATAGGAGGTCCCCTAGTCTCTTAGGGGTCTCACCCTCTCCTCTTGTTTCTCTCCAGGTGTGGTAGTCCCACTTTATTCTCTGGTTTCTCCCCTGGCTTCTCCGAGTCCTTCTGGGCCTCCTCTCTCTGCCCCTCCATGTCTCTTTCTTGGTCCCCTCTGCCCTGTTCATCTTTCTCAGTTTGTCCCCTCTATTTCTCTAGGTCTCTGTCTTTGTTCTAGGGTCTCACTCTGTGATCATCCCCTCCCCCTATATCTGCCTCTGCTTTCCAGTGAGGAAGGGGCAGGCTCAGAGTGCTGGGCTGGTGTCTGCAGGACCTCCACTTGCCCCATGTTGTCAGGCATGGCATGGTGTGGGCGCTCGTAGAAGGGGCTAAACATGGAGGGTACAGCCTTTGGGTGGTGCCCAGGGATCTAAGGTGGGTGGGGATTGTGCAGTGGCACTGGGGTTCATAACTTGTAAACCCCCCATCCCCACTGTCCTGGTCTTGACTGGGAGCAGCTGGGGGTGTGGGATTGGAGAGAGGGGAGTAGACTGCAATCTGGTGTCAGTTACCTGTGGTGGGAGGGTTCCAGGACTGGGTGAGTCTGAGATGTATGTATTTGTGTAGGATGGCCCACGTTGCATGTGTTGGGTGTGCCTTGTGTGTGATCATGTGTGATGTGTCATGTAATATTGTGTGTGGCACCACCAGGGGGATTATTTGGGGGGGTTGTGGGGGCTTATGGTGAGTGTGAAGATTGTGACTGTGTGTCATTGCATGCCGTGCATGGCTAGGATGGTTGCGTTGTGAGTGTGGAGTGGTGCCGTGTGCATGAGTGTTGTATGTGTAGGGGACATGTGTGTATGTGGTGTGTCTGTCTCCGTGGGGTGGAGTTGTTGTAGGGGCAGCCTGCCTGGGGTATTGTGTGTGTGGTTGCGTATGTTATTGGCTCTTGTGTGTATCCCAGAAGAGCCACTGTGGGGGCCTGATGAAGGGGTTTCATTGGACGTCGTGATGGAGGGGAGTGGGGGTGGGGGAGTTGTGTGTGCCCGAGTGTGTTCGCAGCCTAGGTGGCTTAGACTCTCTGTGGTACATCCTAGGCTTGCTTGGGAAATGTATTAGGACCTGTGTGTTGGTGTTTGAGCATCATATGTCCGTGTGATGGCTGTTTGTGCAACTCTGGGTAGGGGAGAGTGCAGCAGCCAGGGCCGAGGAGTCCCAGGCAAGGGGCTGGTTGACTAAGTGTGTGTGTGTGTGTGTGTGTGTGTGTGTGTGTGTGCGCGCGCGCGCGCCCACATGCACATGGGGGGGAGGAGGCAATGTGCAGGCAGGATTGTGTATGCCGAGGGGCTGTGTGTGGCCACAAACATGTGACATTAGGCGTGCACATTATCTATGCAGGGTGTGTCTCGTCTAGATGGTGTGTGTGTTGAATTTAATTGGACGTGTGTGTGTGCCTGTGGTTGGGGAGGTGAGTGTGGGGTGTGTGAGGTGCATGGTGGGAGGTTGAGTGTGAGTATGGTGTGAGGTGTGGGTGTGTGAGCTGTGTGACTTTTCAGTGTGACGCGTGGATTATGTGATCTTTTCTCCCTGTGAGCTGTTTATGTGTGGTGTGTGGTGAGGAGTGTGGAAAGGGTGTCCAGTGAGCTAGTGATGTGTGTGTGGGGTGAGGCAGTGTTAAGGGCTGTGGAATGTGCTGCAGGAGGTAAGGAAGTGTGTGCACACGGTGTGTGGGGTGAGGGACGAGGCAGTCAATGTTTGGGGCGTGGGGGATACAGCAGGTGTCCCATAAATGTTCGTGGAAGGGTGTGCGTGTGTGTGCAGGGAGGGCTTGGCTGCCATCTTGTCCTTGCTCCCCTCCCAGTTAGGTCCCCAGAGATGCCCAGTGACGTCCTCTCATGGCCCACCCCAAGCTAAGCTGCCTCTACCCTTTGCCCTTCATCCTCCTCACTTTGACCAAGGCCTTTGTCTTGGGTTTCCGGCTGAGCAGGCGCTGGACAGGCAGGCGGCGGGTGATGTTGTGGTCTGGGAACCTTTGTTCTTTTCCTCTTGGTCTGTGTCGTGTTTTGGGCTGGGATATGAGGAGGGCGGGGAGAGGATGCACGTGTTGCAGGGTCACTGTGTTTACTACCACCTCACAATGCTCCACAGCGGGGAGGGGTTCAGGCACAGGCCGTGAGGCCCGGGTGGCATCCCCAGTGGTGCCTTCTTGGCTCAAGAGCAGGCTTGAAGGGCGCCTGAGTGGCTCCATCGGTTAAGAATCTGACTTTGACTCAGGTCGTGATCTCACAGTTCGTGGGTTAAAGCCCCGCGTCGGGCTCTGGGCTGACAGCTCGGAGCCTGGAGCCTGCTTCCGATTCTATGTGTGTGTCTCTCTCTGCCCCTCCCCTGCTTGCACTCTGTCTCTGTCTCTCTGTCTCAAAAATAAATAAACATTAAAAAAATAATAAAAAAATAAAAAAAGAGTGGGCTTGGGCCAGGAATGGTTTCTGGGTGAGTTTGCCACCATGAGGGATTAGTCCCATGGGTGGCCCAGTACCCCTTCTGGCTCACGTGTCTCCAGGATGCTGAGCAGTCAGGGGCCCTCTTCTGCCTGCCAGCCTGTCCCTCTTCCCTTCTCTGTGTGGCCCTCAGGGAGTGTCCCTACTGGGCTGGGGGTCAACCAGGAAGGCCTCAATGTATCTCCTTTTGTTGACCTCCCATCTGACAGGAGGAAGAGTCCCTGCCCTCACAGAGACCCTTATCTGAGAAAGGAAGCCTGGTGACACTTTGGGGACTCTCTAGTCTGATAGGGGAGATGCCAGTCAGGAGGAGGACCCAGGTCACACCCTCCAGAGAAAGCAACAGGGAAACCTTAGTGGGCGGCCTGCTGACAGGTATTTGAGAGGACGAAAGGCCAGGGCTCCTGGCAGTTGGAAGGCACAGAGACTACCAGAGTCAGTCAGGGGAGGTGGCTGGGGGCAGCGCCCCAGCATCACCCTCCAAAAGGCTCTCTGTGGTGAGTGGGCTTAATAAGCTGGGCCTTGATGGGGGGTGTTGAGTAGGCAGAGAAATGTGGCCTGGGGCTGAGGAAGATTCTCAACTGGAAAATTCAACTGGAAAATTCTCAACTGGAAAATTCAAAAACACATCTTGACGGCATTTGATCCTTCCCAAGCAATACTGTCTAGCCTTGGATGGCCATCCCTGGGCCTCCAGCCTTCTCGAGCTTTCACATCACCTCTTCCCTTCCCCTTGTCTTTGGCCAGACTGATCGTCATCGTCATCATCATCTTTTAGGCAGCTCTTTCCAGATTCCAACCTCCTTTCACAGAAGTCTCATCTAACAGATTGACTCATTCACTTGTCTAAAGCATTTATTGTGCACCTGCTACACACTAGGCAGGCACTTAAGTGCTGGGGTCACAGCAGTGACCAAACAGGCTTCCTGGGGCTCCCGTGTCCTTTGCCTGAGAAAACCCATCTTTCCAGCTCGGCCACACTGTTGGCCCCTTAGGCCCTGGGCGCATGACCCTCCCTCCTGTGTTACCCCGGCCTGATGTACACTTGATTCTGTGAGGCTCCAGGTGTGCACCCTATGGTGTTGGGCTCACCGGAATGCGAGCTCTTCAGAAGCTGGGCCAGGTCTGCCCATCCCGCGTGTCCTGAGCTGGGCTCGGCACAGTCCAGATGGCCACATCGATCATCAGATGTCCATATACCCTTGTGGGGTTGGCAGCCCATGTGCCGTCCAGAAAAACAGAGGCCCAGAGCAGGGAGGGGATTTTAGGAAGTCTCCTTCTTAGACCCTCCTATTGCCAGTGTTCTCAGAGACCAGAGAGGTCAGGTGATTTGTCCAGGTTTCACAGCAAGGTGACAGAACACAGCAATTTTCTATTTCCCAGAAAGCAGCTCTACTGGTCAGCAGGCTGGACTCCAGCCCCAGCACCATGCAGCTCCCTGGCTGGCCTCCGTGCTGCCTGTGGCGGGTGAACGATTATTAATGACCCCCCTGGCAAGGAGACAGGAAACGTTTCCCAGCCACAGCTGGGGACATGCTCCCTGCCAGCCCCAGCCATCCATACCCACCCCGGCCCTGGTGTCAGCACGGATGTTATCTCCATTCTGCCCCAGCCTTCCTCGCTCCTCCTGCCCATCCGCCTCCCGCATCCTTTTCCTCTCAGGGCTAAAGGACAAGAAGAGACAGAGCTTTCTGAACAACATCTCTGTCTCACCACTTTCTCCAACTTGATTCATCTCCACCTTCTTCCCTGCCCCAGACCAGCCAGAAGCAGCCCCTCCTTCTGGAAGCCTTCTCTGAATGCACCTGTAGGCCCTCCAGCAACCCTGGCCTGGACCCTGGCTGCTTCATCTCCCTCACTGCAGACTTTGCTCCCACTCTGATGGCCCTAAGTCTGGGCTGGGGACTTCCTGTGGCCTGTCCTCAATTGTTGTCTTAAGACTGACACTTTTGGGGCGCCTGGGTGGCTCAGTCGGTTGAGCGTCCGATTTCAGGTCAGGTCATGATCTCACAGTTCATGAGTTCGAGCCCTGCATCCGGCTCTGTGCTGACAGCTCAGAGCCTGGAGCCTGTTTCAGATTCTGTGTCTCCCTCTCTGCCCCTCCCCACTCATGCTCTGTCTCTCTCTGTCTCTAAAAAAATGAATAAACGTTAAAAAAAATTAAAAAAAAAAAAAGACTGTCACTTTAAAGGGGCACCTAGGTGGCTCAGTCGGTTAAGCTTCCAACTTTGGCTCAGGTCATGATCTCACAGTCCATCAGTTCAAGCCCCATATCAGGCTCTGTGCTGACAACTCAGAGCCTGCTTTGGATTCCTTGTCTCCCTCTCTCTCTGCCCCTCCCCTGCTCATGCTCTGTCTCTCTGTATCTAAAAAATGAATAAATGTTAAAAAATTAAAAAAAAAAAAAAGACTGACACTTGGAGGATCCTCCCAGATGCCTCCTCCAAGAAGTCCCCAGCCCAACCCAGGGACTCTCACTTATCCTAAGCACCCCAGCCTGTCTGTCCATGCCACACACTATATACTGCCAGGCCTTCCTAGGTGGACATTTAGTGAGTACCTACTATGCGTCCAACAGAGAGGGGAGGTAGAAGTGAGCACAGTGTGGACTTTAAAGCTCTGCCACACACTGCCCCATGTCTGAGCAACCATGTGTCTGCCCCATGGCAGGTAAACACACCTAGGTACGAGGGCTGATGGCAGCCAGGTGATGGGGTCGGGGAGGAGGCACAAAGACTGATGCTGGTAGGTGGTGTGGTGAGGGCAGTGCTGGAGAGAAAGTAGGAGGCCATGGTGGGACAGAGCAGCAACCCCTGATTCAGCCCAGAGTAGGAGGGAGGGGCAAGTTGGGGAGCTTCCAGGAGGAAACGTATCTAATCTGAGAGTTAAGGGATGAACTAGGAGAAAGTTCTGGACAGAGAGGAGTGAATGGCACACGTGAAGCCTTGCTGGTGACAGACAGAGGGAAGGAAGTGTGGTTCTGTAGTTCTGTGTAGCTGGATCCTGGACCGCCAGGGTGGCCGAGTCCTAGGGTGGGATCTGGTGTGTGTGTGTGTGTGTGTGTGTGTGTGTGTGTGACGCTGGTGACAAGGCTGGTGATGTCTGCAGGGGCCAAATTGTGCAGGACTCCCAAGTGAAGGGATTTATGGACTTTTTCCAGAAGGAACTGGGCACTAGGTGGGGAGTTGAAAGCAGGGCAGGGACTGCTCAGACCTGCTTATTAGGAAACCTGGGCCATGGCTGGAGAGCACACGGAAGGGGTGCGGCAGGAGGCTGGGCTGGCCTTGCTGGAGGCTGGTGCAGTGTGGTCCAGAGAAGGGTGAGGAGGCATGGGCAGGAAGATGGCCAGGATGGAGGGAAGGAGACAGACCTTCGAGGGGTGAAGAGGGAGCCGCTCAGCTATGGAGGTAGAAAGAGAGGGAGCACCTCCCTGCATGTCTGGTTGGGCTCCTGAGGGAAGACTGGGCGTGAGGTCAGATGCCTGGGCCTGTGTCAGGGTCCTCTAAGGACTGAAAGGTCTCAGGAAGGTCTCCCAGGTCAGGAGCTTGGAGGCTAAGCAGAGACCAGGAGACCTGGCCCCCACTCGGAGCTGCAGCATCCTCTCCAGGAGTGTGGGGACTCGGGAACTGCCCTGGGCAAAGAGTGTTCAGAATTCAAAAATTAAAACAATCTGTGAAACGTAATATTTAATAAAATTCAAATCCAAAACTGTATGAGCACATTCCAAAATGAGTTAAAATGTAAATTTATGAAAATGCTAAACATACTTGATGGTTCTAATATCAAATGTAGGTCTCATTTGCTTCCCTCCACTTCAGATCAGACTCCCCTGAAGCTGCTGCTGCCTCAGGGGTGGCCAACAGCCCCCCCTTCCCTCCCCCCCTCCCCCCAGGCTCCCAGTCTTGAGTTCAAGGCACCTCCTCTAGGGAGCCCGCCCTCTGGCTGTTAGCTTCAGGTGGCAGGCCTTTTGCTTTTCCTGTCCTCCACCCTGAGGGAGTTGGCCCCATCTGTGGTTGTCTTTATTTAGGGGGCCCAGGTGTAGACCTAGAGGAGGGATGGGCGAGAGAGTTGCACCCAGATTGGAGGAGGGTGAGGGGGCTGAGAGATACTCAGCTACAGTGCTCAGTGGGGGTGGTGTGGGGACACAGGAGGACAGGGGGAGGGCCAGGAGGGGGCATGAGGGGAAGTGAGCAAAACTCACAGAGCGGCCCCACTCCAGCATAAACACAGCTATTTCCTAATGTAAAAGTGACACCATTTCTGGAACACCCGAATGTTGTGGTCCCGTTTTGCCATCTCAGGAGTGGGCATTGCTTGGCTTGCACTCTCCGGTCATCTTGCACGAGGCCATTTTCTGGGCTGCGTCTTCTCACGGCGGGTGGGGGCGGGGGGCGGGAAGAAGGAAGTAGGGGTAGTATCTCCAAGGAGTGTATGAGCACCAGCTCTAGGGATGCATGACTCTAAGAATCCGGCAGTGTCAGTTTGTGGGCTTCTAGCCTTCCATGACTCTTAGCTTCCAGACAGAGCTATGTGCAAGCTGGGTTGTGCGATTCCGACATTCTGCAACTTGAAGTTGCTGAGACTCCAGGAGCCAAATAGGCGGGCATTCTGTGAATCCAGGATTCTAGGATTTGATGACTTGATGATTCAATGATTCTAAATGGGGCTGCTGGGAAGAGCTGCAACCACCTTCCTTGTTAATGTCGATGTTAGGTTATTAAAAACATAAGGAGAAGCAACGGAGACAGCTCAGGATGGAGGGTGGCCCCACCCCCAGTGAGAGGGGAGGAGGGCTGAGCCGGTGTTGGGGGACCCAGACCCCTCTCCACCTGGGTCACATGGGCAGATTCTCCTGCCCCAACAGAAGTGATGTCTGTGCACGTGTGAGATCTGCCACTCCCTAAGCTTGCAGGATAAGGGGTCATTTCCTTCATCCCCCTGCCTCCATCCTTCAACTATTTCGGATTATAGCAGAGAGAGGAGTGCCCTTTCCTCCCAGCCACTAAAGTCTCTGGGCAGAAATGTCGACAGACAGAGGAGGAAAGAGAGGCCTGCTTACCACCTACCCCCCTTCCCCACCAACCCTGGCCTGAGGGGGAAAACAGGACATGAACACTTCCTGGACACGGACGTGGAAATGCACGAACACTTGCTTGTGAGGGCCCCAAGTACAAAGGGCCTCCGACTGGGGCAGAGGCCAGGGCAGCCAGAGGAGCAGTGTGGGCATTGGCTGGTGACCCATCAGCACCTCTTGAGCACAGGCCAAGGAGGGAGGACCCTGCTTGTGCCCTGGAGGTGGCTGTGAGAAGAGCTTAAGGAAGGAAGGTCCCAGGCCAAGTCGCCTGGAGATGGATGATCAGTGGGTGCTCCCTTGTGGCACAGGCCGGGCGGCTTGCTGCCTCTTGGCTTCTGCACTTGTCTCAGCACCTGTGCCAGAGTTGGGTGGGGGGGGGATCCCCTAGGCAGGAGAGAAGTATCTTTGGCCTCTAGAGAGCTCTCTCCGACTGGGTTCCTCAGAAGCCTGGTGCCGCTGCAGGAGTCCCAGCATGGTGGGCTCAAAGATCAGGTGAGGGAGACCAGGAGCTGGCCCAGGTTGCACAGCAGAGCAGGACCTGAAACCCAGCTTCCTGACTCCCAGTCCTGGGTGCTCCCCATTGTCTGCAGCTTCCCCCTTTCCCCTGTAACTCCTGGGGAACAGGAGCTGAGGCAGGACTCCTGTTAGGGGGCAGAGCCCTTGTCGATCACTCCTCCATCTTTCTCCTCCCACAGGCCAGAAGGCAGGTAGGGTGGCGGCAGCTGCTCCCTGTCATCCCCAAGGTTCCATTGTCTACCGCATCCTGTCTTGGCCCTGAGGATAGGGTCCCCAGCCACCCGACCCACAGTGAGCCTCCTGGGCGCTCCTGCCCCTTCACTCGGGCTCTCTCCCCACCCTGCAAGTCTCCATCTCTGGCTGGCTGCGTGTGTGTGTCAGCCTCCCTCCAAAGATCGTTAGACTTGGACGGGCCCTAGGAGATCGAGTCCCATGCTTTTATTCTTCAGAAGAGGAAAGTAGCTCAGAGAGGGAAGGTCCTATGCTGGGCCCGCGTCACGGAAGCACACTGCCCTCGGTGTCAGGCGGCTAGGGTGTGAACTGAGGTCATGACCCACAACGGGCTTCTCTTTCAGCCCTGAGTTGTCATCCCTCTTCTTTACTCAGACTACTGTCTTGTCTGCCCCTGTGCCTGCCGCCTAGCTGACCCCTACCTTGGGCAGAACCTGCCCTCGGGACATAGACTGGAGCTCAGGACTCCGTGACTGGGATGACACCCATGCCCACACGGACACACAGACACGTGAAAGTGCATACATGAGAACCGATAAGTCCCAGGTGAAAACCTATATCTCATAGTTAGGAGGCTGTTCTGGAACCTGGTGTTCTCTTCTTGTGAGGCACCACACACCTCCTCTAGGAAGCCCTCCAGGACCTCTCTGCATATTGTCTCCATCTCACTAGCCTCTTTATGACAGCTGGGTTCTACGATCTTAGGTTCCTTCACTGTGATCCCAAGGTCATGGGTGAGTCTCCTCCTAGTCCTAAAGCCCCTCCTTCAGTGTCCCTTCCTTCTGTCTCCAAGAGGGGCTCAGCTTCCTGTGGCTGGGTGGGGAGAGCCTTGTGGTCCCCAGAGGACAGTGGGACAATGAGGAGGCTGTGACAGATGAGACATTGTGTCTTCCCCAAAGCAGGCTCCACCCTACCCTAACCTCCTGGCTGGTGTCTGGGGCACAACTCTTAGGACTAGGGTCCTCGTCTGACCCCACAGCCTTGACCTGTCAGCGTAGAGGTCAGAAAATCATAACCACGATCCCACTCAGCAGTTCTCTAACTGGAGGTTGTGAAGCCCAGGTCCCCAGGGTGTCGGCAGCATAATAATGGGTGCTGCAGACTCCCAGGAGGGGTGAGCTGGACCTCCCTGACCGGGGAGTAGGCAGGGGTGTGGTAAACACTGAGGCTGGGTGGGATTATGGAGGAGCTGTGAATGCCTTGCTGAGACTCCCCTTTTCCAGGCTACCTTCCCCATGCTGGCAGCTGGTGCTGGGGAGCCAGAGAGCAGGGGCCTCTCCTGGGAGGGGTAGAGAGGCGGGAGAGTATTTGGAGAATCATAACTAGCACTGCCTCCTGTCACGGGAGGGAGAGAGAGTTGGCCCAGGGTAATACAGCGGGTGGACCATCAGAGGCCTGGGTGGAAAAGAAGGCTGAGGCCTCTGGACAAAAGGGATGGGCTTGGGGTTAGGTATTTAGCTCAGCCCTTGTCATTTCCTCTGCCGGACATGGCCGGGTTAGCAGGGTCATCGCACAGAGGGAAGGAACAGGCCGGGACCAATGCCCTACAGTAGACTCGCACACATGGGTGACCTCGTCACACCCTGGGCTGCAGTCAGTCCGTGCGGACCACAGTCACCCGTGGAGATGGCCACATCTAGACCACCGCTCCACACGCAGACCCAGTCTTCCTAGGCGACACTCAGGCATGGCTGTCAGCATGGCTGAGTCGGGAGATCCCATAGGACACGGGGACATGTGGGACAAACAGACGCCCTGCCACAGCCACACCACAAGTATCCACATACCAGGTGCAGCTCCTGTCACCCCTATGGTGACCCAAGGAAAGCCATAAATTCCAACAGTCATGGGCAGGCATCCAGAACCTGGATGAGAAGAGGGGACCACCAGGCAGGAGATGCAGAACCCCCCCACCAATGCCAGACTGTGCCCTCCCCCCAGCTCGCTGAGCGCCCAAGGCTGTTTATTTCCTAGCAGAGATGGGTGTCTCATCCCTCTCCCCCTCCCGTCCCCACCACACGCTTCCAAAGCTGCCAAATCAAATCAGCCCCTGCGCCCGCGCCAGGCTGGCATGGCGGCCAGCAGCTGACTGGAAGGAAGCCAGGCTCAGAATATCCCGCCGCCTGTGCCTGTCCGATGCTTGGGTGTGCTTGTTGGGTGGGGGTGGGGAGGGGCAGCCAGCCCCTGGGCAGTGCCTTCAAGAGGCTGGGGTTTCTGGAGGCCACCTGGGTGGTAGGCTCCTGGAGAATGAGTGAGCTGGGCAACTCCCTGGTGTCTGCCAGCATTATGAGGCGCTGTGGGGTCCGACTAGAGCTCAGATGACTGAGCACCAGGCCAGGGTTGGGGCACCAGCTGGGAGCCCGACCCCGTGGCTGTGTGAGCTAGATAGGACAAACCCCATTTTGCAGATGGGGAAACTGAGGATTAGAGAAGGGTAGTGAAGTTTCCTGGAGAGAAGCGGAAGTGGAGAAGGCATCAGAAAGGGTGAAAATGTGGTTGTTCCCCTCCTGAGGAGGTCCTGGTTGAACAAAAGAGCTCAACTCTGTTCCCAGAGAAGAGGTGTCCTCCTGAAGTAGGGAGTAAGAAGGGAGGGTGAGGGGAGAGCAGGGTGAAATCAGGCGAGGCTTCCTGGAGGAGGCCACTTGTGGGGAAGAGGAAGCCCTGGGCCTGCTGGGGACTGGGTGGGCGGGGGTAGGCTGGGAAGAAGGGGAGAAGGCCTGGCAAGCCTCAGCCCCTGGCCTTCTTGTCTCTGCAGCTGACTGGGACCTACTTGCACAGAAGCCAGTCCCCCCAGAGAGTAGAGATGCCGGACTGGAGGTGAGAGCTCAGTGGAGGGAGGCGTGGGTGGGCTTGGAGGGGTGGGGGCACAGACTGGGGGTCAGTCTGAGCATTGTCCCCACCCCTGGGAGGACTGGGAGGCTGGAGCCGAATCCCACCCCTGCCCCCACCAGCCTAGGGTCACCCCACACCAAGATCACCTTCCTTGCCCTATTCCTGCCTGGGGTCCTCTCCCATTGAGGATTCATCCTCCTCCCAAGTCACCGGGGAATCATTTCAGACTCCTCCCTAGGCCTCCCCACCCTCATCCAATGATTCCCTGTTGATTTTCTGCCCTAAGTGTTTTCTGAATTCCCCTCGTCCTCTCCACTCCTGCTGCCTGCCCCAGTCCGGGACTGGTCATCTTTCCCCTGCACGGCTCACTGGCTCACTGCTTTCAGTTGCCCCACTCTCCATGTGGCTGCCAGGAGGCTCTTTCTAACACGCATACCTGAATTTGTCACTTTTCTGCTCAAAAATCGATGCTTCCCATCCTCCTGCTCCCTCTGCAGTCCCTGCCTCCCCAGGACCACTCCTGCCACTCTCTTCTCCCTCAGCTTCCCAAATCTTTCTGGGCTCAGCTCTAGCCTCCCCTCCTCCAGGAAGCCCTCCCTGCCCCTCATGCTCCCTCCTCTGAGCTCTCCTGCCTAGTCAGACGGGGGCATTCTGGTGTCTGTGCCATTAGCACTCTATTTTCTCCATTATGTGACTCTGTAGGTCTTCCCCCCTTGAACTGTGAGCTCCTTAGCCTGGGGACTGTGCCTTTTTCATTCCTGAGTCTCCCACCTCATTCCAAAGGGTGCCTGGTGAGGGCCCGGTGAGTGCATTTCCTTTGATGTGAGGGATGCCATCCACACCCCCGCCATGCCTTTGGGGTGCCTCGCAGTATTCAGCGCTCAGAGGGGCCTTGAGCAGCAGAAATGGGGTGGGCTGCAGACTGGGTGGAGTGGCACAGAGGAAGGTTGTGTGTAACGTCAGACCGAGCAGCAAGACCAGCATGAGCCTTCTCTTGTACCCAGGCCCGGCTAAGAGAAAGGGGAGCCTCCTCTGTGTCAGAAGCATTAGACACACTTCCTTGTTCAATCTTCATGACCCCCCAGTGAAACAGCAGCTGTTATTATTCTCCTTTGAGGAAGCTGAGGCCCAGTGAGGTCACACAGTGAGCAAATGGGGCAGATCTGAGTGTGGATCCCAGATGCGTCTGATGCCCGCCACTTGCTCTCTCCCTGCCCTCCGGTAACATGGGAAAGAAGACGCCCACACATGGCCTGGCGCACAGCAGGGCTCAGCATGGACTCACTGCCGGGACGTGGGGGCCAAGCCCTGAGAATGTCCCTACAGCCGGGAGTTGGGAAAGGGAGAGAGGAGGGGGCACCCAGAAAGTCATTATTAATTTATTTATGATCATGGCATTCCCCATGGGGCAGGGGCTCCCCCCCCCAGAGCTGGGACAGATGGTGTTCCTGGGAGCCAGCAGTGTCTCGGCAGCCACCGCCACCTGCCAGGAAAGCCTGGATTTGTCATCCTCCCAGGAAGCCATGGGGGGACACGGCTTTGGAGAAGCTGAGACCCGCCTTGGTGCTGGGAGCTAGGCCCCAGGGGAAGGAGCCAGTCCCAGGCTCCTCATTTATACCTCTGTGTACCACCCTCTTTGCCTAGGCCTGGGCCCAGTTCCCTACAAGTGCAAGTCCTGCCCCTCCTGTCTAGCTCCACCGAGCCCCAGCAGGAGGCCTCTCCCGATCATACCCATTGGATCCCTTTGCTTCTGTTCTGTCTCCCCGTTTCCTTTGTCTGGGTCCTGCTGCCTCCTCCCTCAGAGGGAGGGTCTTAGGCTGTGAGCCCCTCAGCTGTCAGCTCTGGCCTGTCCCCCAGCCTCACATCCACCCTGAAGATGGCAGCTGTCTGCCTGGCCTCTGGGCAGAGCCTACTCTATCTCTGGGCTCAGCACCCCATCCCAAGTGCCTAGGCCCATGCTCAGCTCTGCTGGGAGAGAGTGCCAGGCACTCCCCAACATAAAAAGGACAGGACCGGAGAGAGCGGGGACCCTAGGATATGGTCATACTACAGGGACAGCGGGGAGGAAAGAGGGAAGAGGGATGGGGTGACTGAGAAGGACCCCCCTCCCCCCTGCCAGGGTGGTTGCTAGAGACAAGGCCTCATCTAGCAGACTGACTGTGGGTCAGATGGGCATGTGTCCAAGTCCCAGTTTCACTGCTTTCTAAGAGTGTGAGCTTGGGCCAGTCCCTTAACCAGCCTGAGCATCAGTTTCTTCACCTGTCAAAGGGGATAAGAAGATCCATCATTATTGGACGTAATCACAGCAGAGCTGCTGGGGCATGTTACAAAGTATGTGTGAGCTGCCTGGCCCGGGCCTGGCCCACAGCAGGTCCTTAGAGGGAGCTGGCTCCCTCCCTGCTTCCCACAAGGGTGAGATCCTTGGAGCCAGGCCTAGGCTGACAGGGTGCACCTTGGGGCTGGGCCAGGGTTAATGGAGGTTCTGTGGGCACGGCACGTTCTCCTGGCACTGGCAGCTTGACAGCCAGGGGAGCAGGGCTGCCAGCACCCATCCCTATGGCGGGCATCTGTTCAGCACACCCTCTTGGGATGGCTCCCTGGCTCCTGTGCCAACCCGCCAGCTTGGGGGAGGGCTCTTCACACTCAGCCTGGAATCCTCCTTCAGGGCCAGGGCCATTGCTCTCTGGATGTTGGGGTGGAGGCAGTTCAAGTAGTGAACTGAGCGCGTTGGTTCCATGCCCTCTCTGTGCTGGTTCTCGGGGCCCAGAAGGATCTTGGGAGCAGTAGCTAGGGCAGAGGCTGGGGGAGAGGCAGACGTAGACAATGGCACAGGTATCCCCACTAAGCACGCTAATGCTCTGCCCAGCACTGGCTCCTCTGTCGCTGCTCATGGGATAAATAGAGGCCACACCCCTTGGCATTGTCGGCCCTGCCTGCTGGGCCCCCTCAGGGCTACCCCTTGCTCCCGGACTTGGCAGTCCTTGTTACTCCCCAGGACACCAGCTCTTCCTGGCCTCCCTGCCTTTGTTTGCACCGACCCCTTTCTCTGGAATGCTTTTCCCTTTTTTCTCTGCCTGCTCCCTTTTTAAGCCTCAGGTTAGAGGTCACCTCTTCTGTAGAGTCCTCCCAGATTGCTCCCTCCACTCAGATCGAGTCAGTCTCCCCCCTTTCCTGGGCACTCACAGCTCCCAAGCTTCCCTGAGCTCTAGTTGGGTAACTTGTTAGCCCATGTGGTTGCATATCCTTTCCCCCATAGTTGTAAACACATGGGGGATAGGAACCAAGGCTGAGTCTCCTTTGTCTCTCCTGAGCCCGCATGGGACCTGGCAAGGCCTCGTACATAGTAGGTGCCCAATTAATGTTTCTTGATTAAAGGAGAATGGCTGTGTGAAGTGTTGGAGGAGTTCCAAGAAAGGGCAATTGCTGGATTGGGGAGAGTCTTGGAGACTTCCTGGAGGAGGTGGCCTTGGAACTTTGAAGGATGGGGAGGGTTAAGGCCATGGACTGATGAAGCCAAAGATCAGCTAGATAGTCCGAGAGGTCCATGTGGCCAGCTTTTGAGAAAACTACATGAGGACAACAAGGTCCAGCCCAGGACTGGGAACAAGCAGATAGAGAGCCTGAAACAAAGACTCAGCCCCAGAGGGGACTGTGGGAGGCTGGCTTGGTGCTGAGAAGCCAGATCCCAAAACCCCTCTGCCCCTGGGTCCTGGACTGAGGAATGCTTGGTCCCAGAGTCTGGGGTGAGGCTGAGGCCACCAATGGTGAGTAAATGGGCCCAGTGTGGCAGGCTCGTGATAGGCAGGACTAGGCATAGGGCTAGGCAGGAGCTGGGGTGATCCTGTAAGGTAAGATTGCTGTGGGGGCTGAGAAAGTCTTCACACATGGAAGGAGCCGCTGGGGCCAGGCCGTGTGGGCAGGATGCCCTGGGTCTCCGTGAGAGAAGGCCCAGCACGTCAGTGGAGCCCAGGCAATGGGCAGTGAGCACCTGGATGCGGCTGGAAGGGCTGCTTTCCAGGAGGCAACACTTTCTGGCCTGTTTAAAATTCTTGAGTGAGTGCTCCTAACTGGCAGGTGTGCCAGCCTCCTCCTGGGTTCTCCACGTCAGGATTAAGTAGCCTCAGTGATGCCCCATGGCCCCAAGGGAGCTGCTTGCAGCTAATTGGCCATAGCATCCGGCCTCTATAGGGGCCCCGAGGCCCTGCCATCTGCCTGTGCCCACCTGTTGGACCGCACAGGCTCGGGCTGTGTAGGGACTTGGGGCCAGGGAGGTGGTCTCAGCTGCCACCCAGTCCGTCTGTCTGTCTGTCCATCCATTTGTCCACACCCCCGCCCAAACAAGGACCAGGTGGAGATGGGCAGGCATGGGTCCTGCAATCCGAGAAGCCTAGTCTGAAGGGGGAGGCATCAAGTACCAGGGATTTGCACCCAGAAAAGACATAAGCTCAGACTGTGCTGGGCATTAGGCAGGCCAAGGCCCAGGGAGGTCAGCCCCCTTGAGGGCTTGGAATGGAGGCTCAGAGAGAGGCAGAGACTGGCTCAGAGGCACGCAGCAGGTCTGAGGTGGTGTTGGGGGTAGATGCTGTGAGCCCCAGAACAAGGTTCCTCAGGCGGGCCCCTCCCCCACCACCCTGCCTGGTCCTTGGCTGTAAACGCTGAGAGAACAAGTTCCGTTTCCTGGGAAATATTTATCTCAGGCCGTGTGGGGAGCGTGTGCTGGCCTCCCTGTGTCCTTCCTGCAGGCTGGCCTGGGGCGGGAGGGAGGTGAGGGGGCCTGGCAGCCATGGGGGGCAGTCTGCGGGCTGGGGCCAAAGGCAGGGCCAGGAAGGGAGTGCCCGGGGGCTCCTCTTGGAGCCAGAATCTAAATGCTGGAATGGGGGAGGGGGGGAAGGATAGCAGAGAAGTCTGTTTTTCTCCAAATCCCACAGCATAATTTGCCTGTCTCCCATGTTCTTGTCTTCATCTCTGGCAGCCCTGTCTCTTCCTGGTTCCTACCTCCAAGCGTTTGCTCCTGTCTGGTGCCCCCACCTCAGATGCATTTTCTTCCTTGTCTTCATATTTGCCAGCTCTCAGCTGGCTTCCTCTGGGAAGGCTTCCCTGATTCGCTAACCCCCTAAGCTTTTGTCCTCCTCTTCCACCTTCTGTCCTTCTCTCCCGGCTCCCAGCAGCTTCAGACTGAGCCTCATAGACCAGTGTAGACAGCCTCTTCCAGACAGCCCTCGAGTCCCCTTCCTGGTCATCCTGGGAGTGGGTGGGGCAGGGCCCAGAGGCCGCCTCCTTTCAGTGGACAGGGCATGAGCCCAGGCACTTGGGGAATCCAGGTTGATTGAATGGGGGGAATATCCCACGGGGCCCAACCAGAATGATGGGGGGCAGGAGGTGCAAGGTTCCCACTGGATGGCCCTTGGGCTTTGGGCTGTGTGTCCCAGGCTGGGCCAGGCCTGACTGGGGCCCTGACAACAGGAAATCCTTGAAGGAACAAGCAGTGGCTAAGGACTCTGAACACAACAACAGGAAACAGCCTTGACATGGGGCAGCAGCTCAGGCGACTGTGCCCAGTGGGGTGGGGTGGGCGGAAGCTTATGGGACCCAGGGTGACACTGAGATGCTGATCGTGGGGCAGTGGGTATTCTACTGAGTATGTGACACTGATCTTGTGATGTTATGTGTTATCGAGCATGTGACCTGAATCTTGGGATACCGTGTGGACAGTGAGTGAGTCACTGAGTGTGATACTGAGTGTGTGACACCAAAGGATACCAAATGTGTGACACCACTGATCAAAGACTGTGAGACCATGGATGTGGCACCGAGCACACTTTGATACTGTGTAATATTGATTGTATGATGCTAAGTGATACTAGGTCTGTGACGCTGAGGCTCTGACACCATAAGGGTCAAATATGTAAACACAGATGAATGACATTGTGCAATAACAGGTGTGGTCCTTGTGGCTCAAGTGTCTGACACTGAATTGTGAAACCAAGTGTGTCCCCCAAGCGTATGCTATAGTGAGGCTGAGTGTGTAACCAAGGGTGTGACATGGAGTGACATCAAGTGTTACTAAGTGACTCTAAGTCCACTGTTGGCTGAATGTGTGATAATGTGAAACGTGACCACAAGACACTGTGTATGACACAGTCCCAGGAGGACTCCGGTGGGTTCAGACAGGGAAGTGACACAGTCTAACGCATGATTTTGAGATTGCTCTAGCTGTAGTGTTTGGCAGGAGGGGCAGTTGGAGTGTGAGTTGGAGGGGCAGAGAGGAGGTGAGCAGACAAACTGGAGGCTGCAGCAGCCACCCAGGCAGGAGATAGTGGTGCCCGGGCTATGGGGATGCGGATGAATTGCAGAGAAATGGATGAACTTTGGAGGTACGTGGGAGGTTGCGATGACAGAACTTGCTGATGAATAAGAGGATGAGCTGGAGGGAGAAGTGGACGGTGGCTTCCGGTTTCTGGTTTGAGGAACCAAGTAATGGATAGTAGAGTCGCTACTGAGATGAGTGAAGAATAGTGGGAGGTCAAGGTTAGGGGCATGAGAGAGGACAAGGAGGAAGAAATTAAGAGATCTGTTTTGGACGGAAGTCAAACATCCAGATGAATGTGTCCAGTGGGCAGCAGAGGCCAGGCTGGGGATATATATTTGGGGGGCAGTAGGTGTGGCTAGGATGACCTAGGGAGAGAGCTCAAGGAGAGTGAGGTGAGGACTGGGCCCTGGCCCCAGACCTGCAGACTCCATCAGCTAGAGGCCTGGGAGGTGAGGAGGAGCGCCAAGGAGACAGAGGAGGAGTGGCCAGGGAGGTGGAGGATACTGAGAGTGTGGAGTGAGGTAGCCAGGGGAGACAGTGCAGGACTGGGTCCAGGCATTAGTCAGCCTGACAGGAACCAAGTCAGTGACCGGGTGGGGCCCGAAGCCAGCAGGCCTGGGTGGGTGCTGAGTCTGGGGTGAAGACAGAGCATAGTCAACACTTTGGAGACCTTTGGCTCTAAGGAATATGAAGGGGCGTGGCCACTGGCAAAGGTGTGAGGTCAAGGGAAAGTAAACTTTTTAAATTATGGAATATTTGAAATACACACAATAGTGGGGAGAATAATACAATAAACTTGCCATATACCCTTCACCCAAATCTAACAGTTACCAAGATTTGGGCACATTTAATACATCTATCCCTCCCCACCCCACCCCCCCTTTTATTTTTCTTTTTTTTTTCCTGAAGTATTTTTTTTGCTTTTAATTATTCTGAAATATACATAACAAAGTTTACTATATTTTTAATAAAGTTTTTGGAGTTTTGTTTTGTTTGAGAGAGAGAGAGCGACAGCATGAGCAGGGAAGGGGCAGAGAGAGAGGGAAACACAGAATCCAAAGCAGGCTCCAGGTTCTGAGCGGTCAGCACAGAGTCCAGCACGGAGCTCGAACTCATGAACCGTGAGATCATGACCTGAACCGAAGTCGGCCACTTAACCAACTGAGCCATGCAGGAGCCCCATAAAATTTACCATCTTAACCATTTTTAAGTGTATCCTTCAGTAGTGTTAAGTATGTTCACGTTGATGTGCAACCATTCTCCAGATCTTTTGCACTTTGAAAAACTGAAACCTTTACCCTTTAAACAACTCCCTATCCCCCCAGCTCTTGAAATCCATCTTTCTGCTTTCTGTCTGTGAGTTTGGCTACTCTAGGTACCTCCGATATGTGGAATCATACAGTGTTTATCTTTTTGTGGCTGGTGTATTTCACTCAACATAATATCCTCAAGATTCATCCATGCTGTATGAACATTTCCTTCCTTTTTGAGGCTAAATAATATTCTATTGTTTTTATATGCCACATTTTGTTTATCCATTCATCTATTGATGGACACTTGCGTTGCTTCCAACTTTTGGCTATTGTGAATAATGCTGCTGTGAGCATGGGCGTACAAGTATCTCTTCAAGATCCTGCTTTCAGTTCTTTTAGATATATACCCAGAAGTGAATTGTTGGATCATATGGAAATCTTTATTTTTAATTTTTGAGGAACCACCATACTGTTTTCCACAACAGCTATGCCATTTTATGTTCCCATCAACAGTGCACCAGTATTCTAATTTCTCCACATCCTCCCCAACACTTCTTTCCTTCCTTTCCTTTCCTTTCCTTTCCTTTCCTTTCCTTTCCTTTCCCCTCTTTCTTTCTTCCTTTTTAAAAAATGTTTATTTATTTTGAGAGAGAGATAGAGTGTGAGTGGTGGAGGGGAAGAGAAGGGAGATAGAGAATCCCAAGCAGGTTCTGCACTGTCAGTGCAGAGCAGAGTCCATCGTGTGGGGCTCAAACTCAAGAACCACAAGATCATGACCTGAGCTGAAACCAATCAAGAGTCAGACACTTAACCAACTGAGCCACCCAGGTGCTCCTCTCCCTCCCTCCCTCCCTCCCTCCCTTCCTTTTCTCTTTCCCATCCTAACAGGTGGAAGACTGGGGAAAGGTCGCATCTTACTGTGGTTTTGATTTGCGTTTCCCTAATGATTCGTGATGTTAAACATCTTTCCATGTGCTTGTTCACCATTTGTATGTCTTCTTTAGAAAATGTCTATTCAAGTTCTTTGCCCATTTTTTTTTTTCAACGTTTATTTATTTTTGGGACAGAGAGAGACAGAGCATGAACGGGGGAGGGGCAGAGAGAGAGGGAGACACAGAATCCGAAACAGGCTCCAGGCTCCGAGCCATCAGCCCAGAGCCTGACGCGGGGCTCGAACTCACGGACCGCGAGATCGTGACCTGGCTGAAGTCGGACGCTTAACCGACTGCGCCACCCAGGCGCCCCTTCTTTGCCCATTTTTTTTTTTTTTTTAACGTTTATTTATTTTTGAGACAGAGAGAGACAGAGCATGAACAGGGGAGGGGCAGAGAGAGAGGGAGACACAGAATCCGAAACAGGCTCCAGGCTCTGAGCCATCAGCACAGAGCCCGATGCGGGGCTCGAACTCACGGACCGCGAGATCGTGACCTGAGCCGAAGTCGGAGGCTTAACCGACTGAGCCACCCAGGCGCCCCTTCTTTGCCCATTTTTAAATCAGGTTGTTTATTTTGTGGTTGAGTTGTGGGACTTCTTTATATATTCTGGATATTACCCCCTAATCAGATACACGATTTGCAAATATTTTCTCTCATCCAATAGGTTGCTTTGCTGAAGTATTTTAAAGCAAATCCCAGACATGATGTCATTTCACCAAAGGTGGATTTTTTTTTTTAATGTCAGAAGGTCCTAGTTGATGCTGAAATGTGACAGTGCAATGTAGAGCCAGCTTGGAAGTGTGTGTTTGACACTATATGAGGGTGACACTGTGGAGCATTGGGAACATGGTATCTGACACTGAGGATGGGCTACCCTGAGTGAGGGTACAGTGATAGTTTCACTGTGAGTGGCCCTGTGACCCTCAGTGATGTGTGACAATGTAGAAACCATGGGATGACTGAATCACTGAGTATGTGAGACACGCCATGTGCAAGTGACAGTGATCCTGTCTCTGTGTGTCATCCTGGGGTGATGAGTGTGACACAGAACAGGACACTGCATGGGAGTGAAAGGGGTCATGAGTGTGCTGTGGGCAATGGGGGTGTGTGGAATCCATGTGGGATCAGCCCAGCCTCAGCTGCTGACCATCGGAGACAGGACAGACATCATAGTGTAGATGAGGAGAAATGCCCTGTATGGACCGAAATGCTGTCTGGGCCAAGGGTGAGTTGGTATGAGGCCCCCTCCGTTCTCTGAACTCCCTAGGAAGGCTTCCCAGAGGCAGGATGGTAGCAGTTCAGCAGGAAGAGCAGGTACCAGTTAAGAGCAAGGGCTGTGGTGTCAGACAGTCCTGTCTGGCTCTGACTTTTAGCAAAAGTCATTTTATGTCTTGAGCCTCAATCCCCTCACATATAAAATACAGCTGTTGGGGGGGGGGGGGCGCCTGGGTGGCTCAGTCGGTTGAGCGTCCGACTTCAGCTCAGGTCATGATCTCACAGTCTGTGAGTTCGAGCCCTGTGTGGAGCTCTGTGCTGACAGCTCGGAGCCTGGAGCCTGGAGCCTGTTTCAGATTCTGTGTCTCCCTCTCTTTCTGTCCCTCCCCTGCTCATGCTCTGTCTCTCTCTGTCTCAAAAATAAATAAAAACATTTAAAAAATTGAAACAGCACTTTTAAATGAATGCAGTACCTGGCACTAAGCAGTCGCTCGGTGGTCTCTAGGGGAGCACCACTCCTCATGTCCTGTGCCCAGGCACCCACACTTGTGGGTGTGCAGAATGGGTGTGCTGAATGAGTGGTATCCTGTCCTCCTGTGCCCACGGCCCTCCTTCCCCCCCACCTTCCTTGCTCCTTCTGTCCCCTGCTTAACGTTGCCAGCTTGCCCCTGCATCTTGCCCCCCCCCCCACCACCCTCACCCACTGTCAGCCTCCAGCCCAGGCTCCTGCAGCCTCATTCAATTAGGCCGATGCAATTTTCTCAAGAAAAAACCCTATAATTTGCTTAATCACACCAGTAGGGGATCTGGACCTGGGTGGGGATGGGCAGGAGGTCCACGCCAGCAGCTAAGGGCCCAGGTGTAGTTGTGCCTGTCTCTCAGCACCCCCACCTGCTCCCTTGGACCCCATTCAGTAGCCAACAGAGTCCAAAGCTTGGGTCTCCCTAACTGCGTCTGTTCTACAGAGATCTTGAGACAGGAGCTTGGCCTGACTGGGTTCACTTGTGTCCCTGGGAGGGTCCCTGACCGTCTCCGTGTCTCAGTCACCCTCTCCAATAATGGGAGATGGGCTGAGGGTGGGGGTGTCTCTGAGCATCCGGCCAGCCTAGCTGGTCTCTGCAGGTCGGGTCCAGTCAGTCCCCTCATGGCTTCCCTTTGGGGCTTTGGAGAGGCAGAGCTGGAGGGCTGGTCAAGGGGACAGAGCCCCAGGGGAAGGGGGGGGTGGGTGTCCTCAGAGCCTCATCTGGAACATGGCCACCCCACTCACGCAGAGTCAGAGACCCTTTAGTCCCAGGCTGCACACCTGGAGCAGGGGCTGAGGAAAGGGAGCCGCTATTTTTCAGTCACCTGCAGGGCCACTGCCTCTCACCTCATGCCTTGTACCTTGCACAGAGGTGGGGTGATGCTGAAACCCAGCCCGCCCTCCTCCACCATTCCACGCCCCTCAGGGCTGCAACTGCCTAGAGAGTTGGGGTCACCCCTGTCTGACTTGCACAGAAGTGGCCTATGCTGGGAGCCAGCAGAAGCAGGCTTTTATGGTATCATTTCCGTCCTCTCAGCAGCTCTGGGAGAAGGTACCATCCTATAAATGGGGAAACTGAGCCCAGGAAGGGGAAAAGACTTGTCCAGTGCCACACAGGTGACATGCGTCAGGGTAGGGATGTGAGCCCTGGCCTGGCATGAGTGGCGGAAGCAGTGATGGGGGTGCACGGAAGCAGAGAATCAGAGCCCCCACTTGTGC
Source organism: Lynx rufus (assembly GCF_022079265.1). NCBI lineage: Eukaryota > Metazoa > Chordata > Mammalia > Carnivora > Felidae > Lynx > Lynx rufus. The sequence goes on from NW_025814897.1 coordinate 59,410,921, forward strand.
AGCCACCAACCCTCTCAGTCATACACTCATCCAGAGACAAAAGCAGCCACACACTCCCTGGGCACACGCAGGCTCACATCACACACGCATGGACACAGCCCGCAACGGTCACCTGCGCACGCAGATGGCTCAGGCACAGACGTGGACACAGGGGTGCTCACACTGTCATGTTCACACACACTCCCTCACAGAATCACAGATCCATGTGCTTTCACACAGACATTCTCCTAGTGACCCACGGGGCATAGTCTGCTGTGGTCACCTACTGGGCCACAGGGACATGCATGATGGACGACTAAGAGGCAGGCCACACACCTGCTTAGGTCACTGGCAAAGTGGAAACTGCCCACAAAGTGAAAGAAAAAAATAGGTTTTTTTTAAGTTTATTTATTTATTTTGGGGGGTGGGGAGGGGCAGAGAGAGGGAGAGAATCCCAAGCAGGCTCAGCTCTGAGCGCAAAGCCCAATGTGGGGCTCGAACTCCCAACCATGAGATCATGACCTGAGCGGAAACCAAGAGTCAGGTGCCACCTGACTGAGCCACCCAGGCACCACAAAAAAAGATTAGTTTTGATGAGCGTATACAGAATTTGCCATCAGAAAAGTCACACAAAAGCGATTTTAATCTTTTTTTTTCCCAAGATAAAATTAATATAAGGTCAGGGGTAGGGACTCATCATCTTTTCAGGGTTTTGGGTCGCTAAAGGACCTGCACAGACTCACAAGCACACAATCCCAAGAGATCTTCTGGGCTCACGTGTTTACCCAGTCCGGGGCTGTGTGTGAGTGTGCGTGCGTGTGTTTGCGCACGTACTGGCATACCCTCTTGGTGGCTCCCGGATCCTTGGGATGTGAGGAGAGAGAGTCGAAGTTCCAGAGACTCCGGATGTTTGTTTTCTAGCTTCCTGGGCCCTCCAAAGGCAAATAGCTTTGGATGCCAGCCTGCCTGCCTTCCCTGGGCGGGGGCGGGGTGGGTGGGTTGTGTGAAGTGCCTGCTTCTGCCTCGAGAGCCCCACTGACTGGGGCCTTGGGAGACGAGGCAGAGTGACTGAGGCCCGTGGCCTGTGGCCAGCTTTCCATGAGCTTGCAGGCCCATCATCTCCCCTGTCGGAGGCTCAATTTCCCCATCTGAGAAATGGAGGCAGGGAGGAGGTGAGACTGGATGGGCTTCCCCTTGGAGACTGATATTGAGAGAGACATTCCAGGCCTAGGGTGCAGAAGAGAAAACTAAAGCCGGGGACAGGAGAAGGAAGGGCCAGTAGGGCCCAGGGTTCAGGGAGGGCTCAGGGGTGTCAGAGCTTGCACTGTCTCCCCACCAGTCTCCCCTTCCCTGGAGAAGGGCTGCACCTCAGAGCCTGCATCCGCTGGGGGCCCCTGCGGCCCAGCCCTTGTTGAGCTGCTGAGGGGGGCAGGGTTGGTGGTGGGGATGAGTTGTGAGCACAGCAGACCTGAGCGAGGCCTCAAAGGACAGGAGGGGGAAGAGAGGCCTGGAGGTGGAGGGACTTAGGGGTGGGGGGAGTGAGGTTGGAGAGTTGGGTAGAAGTTAGAGCCTGGGAACCAGTAGGAGCAGGCAGTGGCCCCACTATGAGATACTGAGCACTCGACAAATAGCTCCCAACAGGCCTGGGAGCTCAGAGCCTATCCTGGGCCCAGAAGCCATGGCAGTCTTAATGCAAGGGAAGGATACAGTCAGGTTTCCCTTTTAATGAAGCACCATGGGTAAGGGCCAGGGCAACTCAGAGAGGCCCCACACAGTAGATGGGAGCCCAGAGGCAGGGGCATGCCTGAGATGAACCCAGCCCAGAAGATTCCTCACTCCAACCCCCAATAAAGAAGAGCTATTTTTAGGAACAATGAAAGTGCTCACACATTCCTGCAGGGGCAGAAGGAAGGGGGTGGGCAGGAGCCTGTGCAGAGGGAAAGGGCTGACACCAGTCTTCCCTCCAATTCTGACTTTGTCTTCAGGGTCTCCCCGTCAGTGGCTGGGGAGGCTTTATAACCCTGTTAGCCCTGCCCTCCAGCCCTGTCCCCAGGGTCCCCTCTTCGCTCTTGTGTCTGTCCCTCTGCCTCTGAACTTGTCTCTGTCCCAGTGTCTTTCTCATACCACACCCCCCCCGCGCCCCACCCCCTTGGGATCTGGGGAACAGCTGGGATGGGCCAGGCCCCGAAGATTGAGCCAAATACAGTCATGGGACCAGCAGTAAGGCTGTGGGAGAAGTGCATACCAGAGAATAGACAGAAAGTACGAGGGACAGACACAGAGAGCCTGGGGAGGCCGAGAGGCAGGGAAGGAGCTTTGGACACAGTCAGGGAAAGCCCCAAGGCAGGCCTCAATGGTGATGGTGGTGGCAGGGGCTCTGTGTCCTGCTCTCTGACTTGTCCCAGAGGAGACGCTCTGCCAGGCTCACCCTCCCTCTACCTCCCACCAGCACCCTGCCCTCTGCAGGCCCACACTGACCCTATATGCCAGGCTAGTGCCGCCCGGGATCTACCTCCCACTCCGGGAACTCTGTCTGCCACAGAAGGGGAGACGAGAAACCCTGCCTCTGGCCTAGATAAAGACACCCAGCCGCACCTCACATCTGAGAGGGGCTCAGCCCATCCCCTGGCCAAAGCCAGGAATTGGAGGGGCCCCAAAGGCAAACAGTGCCAGAAGGGAGGGAGCCTAGTGTATCTTGAAGTGCCCTGAGCTTGGCCATGGACCTCCTGACTCCTTGTGAGGCCCTGGCAGGTGCTTTCTTTCTTCCCCTGGCCCTAGGCTACCCCCATCAAGCTGGGGATTAGGCTCCTTGAGGCCTAGGGCCCTCTAGGCACTGGTCCTGCAAGAATTCTCAGGAGGCCTGGGAGGAGGACAAGTGACCCACCCAGGAAGGCTGCCTGGAGGAAGTGACCTCAGTCATGAAAGAAGGGGACAGTGATAGTGCTCCTTTGGGGGGAAGAGCTCCTCCATCCTGACATGCTGTCCCCAGCCTCATCTGCACTGGGAGATGATCCTGAAGCATAGAGGACCTTCTGGTCCATGGAGTTGCCTTAGAAAAGTTTCTAATAGCTGTCAACACAAGGTACTCTCATTCCTCAGGCTCCTTCTCTAAGACAGTTACCGTGCCAGACTTGGGAAACTTTGAGAGCTCTCAGCTATCTTCCCGGCCTGGGAGCATTCAGAGGGCATGGGGTCCACCATCTACTCAGTGATGGCATGTACCCCCTCACAGCCCAACAGGTCTGGGCACTCAGGAGTCCAACTGATAATTTTGTACCTCAGCAAATATCTCCTGACACCTGTGATGAGCTGGATGAAGCTGGGGACTTGGGGAGGAACAGGACACAACCTCTGGCCTCTAAAAGCTCCCAGTCTGCTGGGGGAGCCAGATGGGAAATAGTGGCAATGCATCAGCACATGCCATGCCCGGATGGGGAGAGCGCAGGACTGCACGAGGGCCGGTGGGAGGGTCAGATTTGCCTGAGAAAGGCAGCAACAATGAAAAGTTCCTGGACAGAGGCCCAGAGTAGGGATGTGGGTCACTCATTCATTCATTTGTTCATTTATTCATTTGTCCATCCATTCATGTATCCAGTTGATCCTTTGGTCATTATTTCCTCAGAGACAGAAACTTCTCTGACACTGGCCCAGTGGGTCACTCCTCTCCATCCTCCTCTTCTGCTCTAGACACTGTGTCTGCCTTTCAGAGGCTCCTGGATTTTCTTTGTCCAGCTCCCAACCCATCAAGAAGACTGTGTGAGAGATGAGGCTGAGGAGGGTTTGAAGACATCTAGGGCCAAGGAACCCAGAGCTGGAGACCGACCAAGCTCACCAAGCCCTTTCCCCATGGCCCCCATCCTTGTTAGTACATCCTTGGGCACAGGGAGCTCACCCCTTCCTCCTTCCCAGGCTTCTCTCTTATGGCATAACTGACTCCCAGTGAGTTTACATCTGCTTCCTTTTGATTACCTCGCTATGCCAGGAGTGGAGGAGGATGAAGAGGCACCAGGTAATCATAATGACCGAGACAGAAGGGTGCCTGGGTGGCTCAGTAGGTTAGGCCTCTGACTCTTGATTTCAGCTCAGGTCATGACCTCACGGTTGGCGAATTTGAGCCCCGTGACCAGCTCTGCGCTGATAGTGCAGGGCCTGCTTGGGACTCTCTCTCCCTCTCTCTCTGACCCTACGCAGCTCACACACTTGTGCTTTTTCTCTCTCTCAAAATAAATAAACATTAAAAAAAAATCAGAATGACTGGGACAGCTGTGATGAGGGGGACACTGGTGATATGCTGGGGAGGAAGGCTGTGGCCTCAAGGAGAATGTGGGCCACGAAGATTGAGATCACTCTTGACCCTGCCACGTGGATGAGGCAGTTAAAGGTAGGGAATCCAGGAGCCTGTCCTGGCCCCCCTTGGTCTGATGTCTGCCTCCCAGGGCCATCTTCCCCGCCGCACATTCAGCTTTGCCTCCCTCCCTCTGCCTGCTCTGGTTATTCCCTTCAACCCTCCTTCCCTGACCCTAGACCCTGTGCTAGAGACTGAGAGGTTCCAGGGAGTCAGACTGCAGAGAGCTGATTGTTCACACAAGCCTACCTTCTCTCCCCAACTCCTTCCGCCCTCCTGTCCTTCATCCATCCTCAAACCTAGCCCCTGAGGGATCTAGGGGGGCCTGGGACAATTGGAGGGCATGTTGGAGGAGGCAGGCTCTGGAGTAGAAGCTGAGACTGGCTTAGAAACGGTGAGGGGCCTAGAAGGAGCTGGCTGGGCATACTGAAGGGGAAGGGCCAGCAGGAGGGGGCCGAGCTCATCCGAGAGGTGGAGCGCCCACGGGGTGCGGGCGCCAGGACTGGGCTCAGGTGTATTCTACAGTGCACGTGTCTCCAGTGTGGCTCGGAGGCTGGAGACGCGGCCCTGTTGGAGTAACAACTGCAGCCGGAGTCTGCAAAGAGTGGGGGGGAGGGGGGGAGGAGCAGGGGAGGGGGAGGGGAAAGGGGTAAACAACGGAGAAAGGTGAGAAGAGAGGGGCAGAGGACAGGCCTTTACTCTAGGCTGGGCTCCTGAGCTCCAGGTGGCCTTTGTCTCAAGCCACCCCTCAGTCCCACCTCACCCTCTGCTTCCAGCAAACCCGCTTCTCCCCTTCTTTGGGACGTTCCATGAGGGGGTTCCATTCCCCCCCGACAGAGGGGCAGGAGCCACTGGGAGGCTGTCCTCAGAGGCTGGGCGGGTCTCACCTGAGCAAGGATGATCAAAACAGGCACCTTCCATAATATGTACTAACATAGTATGGTGACAGATGGTGACTACACTTAATCGCGATGAGCGTTTTGTAATGTATGTAATTGGCAGATCACAATGTTGTGCACCTGAAACTAATGTAATAGTGTATGTTGACTATTCAGCAGTAAAACAAAACAAACCCCTCCCAGGGCTCGCAGGAGGATTAGTGATAATGTATGTCCCTGAGTCTCAAAGTGCGGTCCCTGGGCCAACAGCAGCCGCAGCCGCAGCTATAAATGTGTTGGAAATGGAAATACTTGGCATCATCCCAGACATACTGTATCAGAAACTCTGGGGGCGAGGCCAGCGATCTGTACAATAGCCAGCCCTCCAGGGGATGCTGGTGGGCACAGATGTTTGAGAGCCACTGGTGGCCAGCTCGCAGCAGGTGTTTGAAAAAGATGCCATCCCTTTCCCCAAGTCCGACGCCCCAGTCAAGCCAGGCTCTGACATTTGTGTTATTCCAACTGTGGCCTGGGTCTCTGTCCTGCCTCTTCCTTCTGATCAGGTCTCCCAATGATCACCAAGCCTCTTTTCCCTATTCCCTTGCTCCTGACCCAGCTCAGGCTTGTTAAGGGAGGTCTGGGGGTACAAGACCTAGCATCCAAGGTGCAGCTCTTCTGTGAGTATTTGAGGCATGAGTGTCTGTTAGAGGCGGTTCCTTGGGCAGGCGGCAGGCATGGGTAGAAGCGGAAGAAGGGAGGAGGGCCTGCCTCTTGTTCTTCCTTGACATCTCTTAACTCTGCAGGGCTGGGCACGCCGTGAGGGCTGGGCACACTCTGGGGAGCCGCAGAGTCAGGTTGGGGTGCTGGAGCCCAGGCTGGGGTCTGAGGCCCAGCCAAAGGGGGCTTCCATGCTCTGAACCCCTGGGAGGCTTCCTCTGGGGAGTTCTGTCGGTCACCCTCATATGGCAGCTCGGCTTGTCAGTGCTGGGCACAGAGATGGACAAATTCTTCTTTGCCCTAGAAGGCCCCATTGTCCAGGAAAATAAGAGACTGTGTATATAGATCACCAAAACAGGGGTCAGGAAGCAGGAGAATGTAGATGGCATCTTCCCTGGCACCCCTGATTTCCCCCATCTTGGGCTGTCTCCCTGGGTCCCTCCCATTCTGTGGGTACCCATCATGGGTCAGGTGCTCTCTCCTGAAGTTCTCAAGGGGGACTGCTTGGAGGTTTTGCAGGAGGAGTGGGTGGGAGCTGGAGTGTGCAGGGGAGAGATGGGAAGAGAAGCCATCTGAGAGGTGAGAAGACTTGGGGTGGGAAAAGATGTTGACCCTCATGGGGCTATGACAGGAGAGCAGCCTGTGACAGAAATGGGCATCAACTAAGGGAGGCATGGAGAGAAGAGAGATCCACTTAGAGAGATTGGGAGAGACAGGGCCTGAGAGAGACACACAGCCCAGAGGGAAAGAAAGAAGGATAGAGGCAAAGAGGGGCTCCAAGGCCCTGGGGATCTTGAAGAACACCCATGCTTCAGAGAAGGGGATACCGAGGCCCACAGAGAGACACCCCGCCCCCACCCAGGCCACACAGGAGACCTAGCACAAGCAGAGTTGGATGAATCAGTCCTTATGGCCAGTCCCAGTAATACAACTTGAGTCTTAGGAGGGACTTGGCCATTGAGTTTGATGCTATTACCTTGTAGGCCACCAAGAGGGGCACTGTGAGGCTTCCTTCCACAGAGGGAGAGGTAGGCTCTAGGTTCCAGGCAGTGGGGAGAGCCATAGAAGGGTCTAAAGTGGTGGGAAAAGACATAGAGACTCATGAAGATGAGAGAGGAGGGCAGCTTGTGACAGTGATGCTGACCCTCAGGATGGGTATCAGTCTCTGCACAGGTAGCACCAGAAGGGCTAAGGCCAAGGTCTCTGGCTTTTACAATCCTAGGCACTAAGAAGGAATCAGAAGTAATTTAGTCTAGACCCTTCCCCTGCTCAAACAAGTATAGAGATGCCGATCTAGCCACACTACTGGCTCCGCAGGAGCCCTGACTCATAACAGACTCCCCTTTCTTGGTACCTGGGTTGAAAGACTAGTGCTCCCAGAGCAGCACTTGTCTACAGTGCTGACTGGCCCTATCTCCAACCACAGAGTTGCAGGTAGGAAGCCAGCGAAAGCAGGGAGGCTCCATCCATCCATCCATCCATCCACAACGTGTTAAACTACAAAACCATAGAACTATATGTGCAGAGCTGGAAGGACCCATTTTTACTAATGAGAAAGCTGAGACTCGGAAGAAAGGGGCCTGCTAAGGCCACAGAGTTTCTGTAGTCAATCTGGGACAGGACTGGAAATTGCTGCTGTTTTCTACACACCACAAATTCTCCCCTGGGGTCTGGGAAATTGCCTGGTTGTTATGCTGATATTTATATTGGTGTTTGTTCAAAAAAAAAAAACTGAGAGGGCAGGAAATGTGACCTCCTTCACTCCACTCTGAGCCTGGGCTCTGTGTGTGTGTGCGTGTGTGTGCGTGTGTGTGCATTATATATATGGCTGTGTTTTTATCTATGTGCGTGCTTGTTTGTGTGAGGCTGTGTGCATGCGTGTTGGACAGAGGCGTGTGCATTCTCAGCTGCTCCACTGATTCTGTCCTCCCTTCACAGAGGCAGGCACTTTGCTCTCTGAGTCCTTTGCATCATGGGCTTTGGAATTTGAGCTATTTCCTTCCCTGAGTTGATGCAGTGGAGGTGAAGTTGCTTGGAGATCTGGGAAGGATACAGGGAGGAGGTGGCATTTGAGCAAGCTTGAAGGCCCCTTTGAGAGTCAGGTATGAAAGTGGTCTTCCCAGCACCCCCCCTCCTGGGGCAGGCTGGGCAGGGCTGGGCCAGGAGGCAGATGGACAGAAGGATGCCAGGCAGAGAGCCTCAGGCTTCATCAGCCATGTCTGCTTCCTGCCCACTCTGGCCAAGGATGATGGCCAAGGATGTGAAGCCCCTTTCTGCTGCTGCCCCAACTTTCCTTTCCTGTGCCCCCGTCACCACCATTATCCTGCCCTTAGTCTGAAAAGTCATAGAAAGCTGACCAATCTGAACAAAGGCCAGACAGGCACCCACCAATTCCAGTAAAGGACAGGTCAGGGCATTCCCCAATCCCAGTAAAGGGCAGGTGGAGGTGCCCACCAATTGGAATAAAGGACAGACTATTCTCTCTAAGCCCCCTGGGAAGGGAGCTGGGGGGTGGGTGCAGAGCAGGAGCTGGACAGGCAGAGACTTGTGCTGTGGACCTGGTGCTGCCTGATGGGCTGGCTGACCACCAATGGGATATTCCTTCTCTTTGAGTCTTGGTTTCCTCATCTGTCAAATGGGAAGACTTAGCTGTCCCAAGATTATGGCTTTGAAGAGTTTCTGCCCCCACAGCAGAGCCTGGCCCCACTTCTCTAACTTCTATGGCATATACTTAATCAAACTGCACTGGAGGTCAAGGCCCCACAGGGCTCAGCTCGACTACCCTCCACCTCCTAATCCCCCCACCTCTAGGCAGGAACAGACCTAAATCAGCACCACCTTCTAGGGTCCTGCCCTGGGAGCCTCAGCCTGAGGAGCCTGGGTTGGCAGACTTAATTTGGAGATTATTTGGGACATGAGCCCTTTCTCCCTTCTTTAGTCTGCAGAATTGACCTCGAAAGGCCACGCCAGCTTACGTGTATATTGTGTGTGCAGCTGTTACTAAGTCCTGGCCCTGTGAACACATAAGGAAGTAGCTGCACCTGTGTGTGTGCCTGGAGGTATCTGAAGGCATGTTGGGTGTTCCTGCAGAGATGTGGAAATCTGTGGCTGTGTGGCCTGGTATAGGTGGTGCTGAGAGTGTGTGAACTGGGATGAGGAGTGCCTAAGGGTTAAAGGACAATTAACCCAATTTGGGGATTATAATGTTTGGAATCAGCAGCTTCTGATGTCCAACAGCAGAAATGGATCTCTGTGACCAAGATGTGTCTTCATTCTTGAGCAGTGGGAGGGATCAGAGGGAGGCTGGGGTTTGGGGACAGCAATGCCAAGTGAGCATTCAGGGAGCGAGTCCACCCCTGCCGCCCATTCGTGGAAACAGGACTGGGTGGCCATGGGAATGAGGGAGAAAACCGAAGCCAAGAACATGCAAGGGTGAAACCTGTAGCTGAAGCCTGGACCCCGGTACAGGACTCCCATCTGTGGCCTCTCTGAAAGATGGGCACTTCGTCCATTCTTTCACACCCTTAGGGATAGGCAGCTTACTTCCTCCTTGTCTCCTGGTGGCCGATGCCTATGTAGCATGGCTCTGCGTAGATAAAAAGTCCTTCATCCCATTGGGTCAAGGCCAGCCTCTTTTAAACCTATGGGTCTCCAGGCTGTCCCTGGGGCCACGGAGTCCTGTCCCCTGCTCAGGAAAGCCTGACAGATTTGGAGTCAAAGATTGTGACCCATGGGTCTGCTCTGCTGTAGGCTGGGCACCCCCAGACTCTCCAGTCTCAGGCACATGCAAAACTTGGTTTCTAGTTCCCTCCTTACATGGGTCACCTGTGAATGAGTCTCATCTTGTCCTCACTTGGGAGGGACACAATGCGCTGGGGATGATCTAATCAGCCAATAGAGGTGGGAGAACTGTCATCTTCCCTATTTGGGATAACAGATCTTTATTAATATGGCCTGCAGTGCCAGCATTTTAATTTATTACCAGCCACACATACACTATGGGCTCAGACTGAGTTTGTGGTTCACTAAGACCCTCAACCCCGTAACATTTTTATACGAATGGGGGCCAAGCCATGTCGCCTTCCTCCTACAGTTAACCATTTTGCTTTTTGAACACAGACCCAGCCATCCACAGAAAGGAACTTCAAGGGCTTGTGGGGAGGGCATGGCTGAGTGGACGGTATGAGTCATGAGCCTGCCTTGGCCCTGGATCCCCTGTTCCATTACCTTTCTTTTTGATCCCTGTGGCTTGGCCAAGTTAATAGAGTGAGAAGCGTGGACCTTTCTTCTGTTCCGGCTCTCCAAGGACAAGGCCTGTTCCTGGGATGGGAAAGCTGTGAGGCAGTCAAGGCTGACTTCTCCTTCCCCCACTATCTTGCCAGGGGCTGGCCCAACTGTATTTCTCTCACCTTGTGGGCTCATGCACCCCATGGGCTCTTGCTAGCTCCCAGGATTCAAATTGAGGTTTTATTTGTTTGCTTGTTTTGCTTTGTTTTAATATGGAAGATTGTGCTTTCCCTACTATGCCAGAGTTGTCCTTGGCTAAAGGACAAGAGGCCTGGGAGCTAATCTAAACTTGACCTCTTGACTCACTGTGAGCATGTTAAGCCCCTGGCCCTTCTCTGAGCCCCCTTTTCCCAAGATGAGTGGACCTGGATACTCTAGGGCCATAAGACTTGTTGGATTCTGAGATTTTAAGATCCTGGGATTTAAGTGTCTGAGAGACTTGGGCTCTGGTTTAATCTGGGACTTTGTGCTCATAGCTGTCTGGGCAGATGGGGCTGCCCTGGCCTGCCTGGAGAAAACCCTCACTGCCCTTTTCTCTCTTCCAGGATGCTTTGCTGAGCCTGGGCTCTGTCATCCACATCGCGGGCTTCCAGCGGGCTGTCAAGGAGGCCCTTTCAGCTGTGCTCCCCAAAGTGGTAGGTGCCTTGCCCCACACTTTCCCCACCTCCCAAATCTTTGCCCAGCTCCTTACTGTGTACCTCACACAGAGTTGAGAAGGAAGAGGCAGGGTCCCTGCCCAGAGGATTCTCGCAGGGAAGGGAAGGGTTTGGGTAAGTGTTCTGAGAGGGCATTCTGGAAGAGAAGGGCTGAAGCTAAGTCCCAAAGAATGAACTTACATAGGAATTCTGGAATATCAGAGACAGAAAGGGACTTAGAACTTCATTGGAAAGATCATGTCTCAGATAATGGAAAGGATTCTCCTAGGATAATAGCTAGAACATAGTGGAGTCAAGTGGGCTTTAAAATATATAGCTGGAGGGGTTGAGGGTAGACATGCAGAAGAACTTCCTTGATCCCAGATCCCATTCCAGAGGTGCTAGAATGAGGCTCAGCTTTATTGAGTGAGTCGTATGAAGTTCAAGTGTCCTGCCTGGAGATAGGAAGCTGGACAAGGTGACCTCTAGAAACCTTTAGGCTTCTCTCTGACCTGCCCCAATACCATGGATGATTGCAGATTAGGGGCAGGTGGAGGGTGGCTGCTTGGGCCCTGGTCCCCTTGGTTGTCTGGGCTCAGAGTGCCTTGGTAAGGGAACTGCGCCCCTCCTGAGCTGCCCCCCAGTCATTCCCCAACCTGGCTCCAGTGGCTACTGCTCACACCTTAGGCTGTAGGACAAGTAAACTTGCCCTGAAGACCTGGAGCAGCACTGTCTCAGCTGTCAGCCTAGTGGGGGGAAGGGGAGCACCGTCTGAACCTGCCAAAGGAGCACTAAAGACTTCCAGGAGGAAGAGACACCTCAACTGGGTCCCACAGCTTGGAATCCCCTCTCCCCTACTCTAGACACCAGGCAGAGTCAGCCTCTGCCAAAACGTGACATCCTCCACCCCCACCTCCACCCCTGCAAGCCTATCATATCTGAATCTACTTGATGGATGAACCACTAGAGGCCCAGAGAGGAAAGGCACCTCACCCAAGGTCACACAGCATGACAGGGACAAAGGGGGATTGGCACCTAAGCATCCCCATTCTCTCTCCTCTGCTCTGCCTTCTCAAACCTTCTAGAAGTTCAGAGCCCTGGAGGAGGGCTAATGAGTGAGCTTTATTGAGTGTGAAATTGGTAGGAAGTGGGTGGTGTGTTTGAGCCCAAAAATAAATCCTCCCAGAGAAGGGTAGGACTGAGGCAACATCTGGCCTGGGGTGGAGAAACATCTGGAAAGGAGGGGGTGGAGAGGTTAGCAGGTCAGCATCTGCAAGGCTGCCCTGGGCCCCTCTGTGGCCATTGAGACTGTCCTGGGAGGGGTAAGAGGAGGTGACTGGCTACATCTTCATAGGCAGGGTGCCTGGTGGTTGTGCCAGTGTAGATGCCCTGTACTGGATTAATTGTATTTCCAAAGCTGGGGGCTTGGAAGACAGCTGTGGTTCAGACAGTTAGGTTCCTGGGACAACGGGACATGTCTACCTCAACTCATCCAAGAGACCTGTATGAGCTAGGGAAGCCCTGACTTTGGGCAGCCCTGCTTTAATTGCATGGAGGGTCTCAGTCCCTCCCCTCCCCCCAACACACACCCAGGAGGGGTGGGGAGATGGGAGGTGTGATCTGCACCCAGGGAGGGGTGGGTAGGCAAGAGGTCTAGTCTGTCCCCAGGGAGTGGGAGCAGGGATGGGGGGGAGCATCTGACCTGTCCCCAGGAAGTGGGGGGAGATGGGAGGATCTGCACCCAGGGAGAGATGGGTAGGTGAGAGGTCCGGTCTGCCCCCAGACAGTGGGGGCAGGGATGGGGAGGGGACATCTGGCCCGTCGCCAGGAAGTAGGGGAAGATGGGAGGGTCTGCTCTGCCCCCAGGAAATGGGGTGAGATGGAAGGTCTGGTCTGCTCCCAGAGAATGGGGGCAGGGACTGGAGGGGATGGGTCTGGTCTGCCCCCAGGGAGTGGAGTGGGGGTGGGGGGAAGGGCAGATGGGCGGTCTACTCAGTCCTCAGAGGAGGGAGGGAGATGGAGGTGTCTGCTCAGCCCCCAGGGAGGGGTGGGGCGCTGGGGGAGGGGTCTCCATACTCCTCCTTGGTGAGGAGAGCCTCTGGCACCTGGCTCCCTCATCAGCACCCATTGTGGCAGGCAGCCCCGAATGCAGATGGTGCTGATGTGTCTGAAATGGTTCCCTCCTTCTCTCCAATAAACTCAGCTAATTTTAACCCAGAGGGCTGAGAGTGAGGGGGTGGGAGATAGAGGGACATCCGGAAGTGATGAGGATCTGTCCTCCCAGGCTCCCCACACCTTGTGTACCCACCTCTCTCTCTGCCCGGGGAAGACTCACTGTGTGACCCCGTGTGCCGGGTGGTCTCCTAACCTCTTTGGGCCAAATCCCTCAGGCCCCTCCCAGGCTGCTGCAAGGATTGGAGGACAAGAAGGAGGCTGGATATAGATGAGGAGAGGCCTCCCTCCCACTGATTTCTCCATCCCTAAACTCCCAGCCTAGACCCTTACCCTGGAGGACAAGGGGCCTCCAGTTCTGGCCTGTGACTTGCCCCTGTCACTCTTCTCAGGCCCTATCATCCCCAGCCCATACCACCAATGAACTGGCTCAGGTTCTCTGGAAGCAGGACTGGAACTGGGGCTGGGAGGGTGGGGGCAGCCAAAAACAACAAGAGTGGCTGGCAGGACTGTGGACACCCACAGTGGCAGAAGGGCCGCTACTTCAGCTGAGAGGGATTCCACACTTACTGGCACGCTTACTACGGGTGGGCCTTCAGCGCCTGGCTCCAGTGTCATCTCCTCCAGAAGCCCTCCCTGGTAGCGCAGCAGAGAGGAGAGACCTGCCTGCCCGCACCAAGAAAACAGCGCCCCTCGGGATACTTACCTGGGTGCGTGGGTACCCCTCGGGGTCTTCTGGACAGCACCGGCCTCTGGGTCTCCCTCCCTCCACACCCAGAGTGTGCACGGTGGGGCGCTCAGTGAGGCTAGGCTGAATGAGCTGGTTATGGATCCCTCGGGGTGACCAGTCCTGTTTGGAGGGGATGTCGATTTTTCACCCGTGGGGCAGTGGGGTTGCCGTGAGGGCAACCACTTCTGCCAAGACCTGGCCTGCAACCGAGGCCAAAATGGCTCTGGGCCCTTGGGGAAGGCAGACTGACAAGCTGAAGACTTGACAAGCTTCGAAGAGAGCTTTGATCTCACTCTGGGGAGTGATCACTCCAAAATGCGCACCTGCTCCTCTCTCTCAGGGCTCACAGCAGTCTCCTCCAAATGTTTATAGGCCCTGCTGACCCTAAGACAACCTCCTGTGTCCCCTGCCTCCCCTGTCAGTTCCATAAATGCTCTGTGCTCTTTACACTGCCTGCCTGCTACTTGGCCCAGAAGCCACTCTTTGTGCCTCACCGACTCCCAGAATGTGTTTCATTTTTACTGTAGTTACAGATGTAAGGTCACTTCCTCCGGGAAGTCCTTCTGGCTTGAGTCACAGTGTGTGGTTTCTTGTAGAATTACTTGTGTCTCTGAGGTAGGAGGGACTCTTCCAGGGTGTTCTGAGCCCCTCTTGGCATTTAGCCCTGCGTAGACCACTCAGTTGTTTGCTGAGGCTAGAGTCCCAGCAAACTGAGGTGGCTGGTGGGTGAGATTTGTCTGCACCTTCAGTCCTTCAGACTCTTTCCCCAGCACTTTGGATTTGGGGTGATAGACAAGGAAAGCCTGCAGGGTCACGGGTCACTGCCTGCCCAGAGAACCCCCTCCAAGAGGAGAGGGCGAGGTGTAAGTTCATAAGGGACTTTTTCCACCATGGCTACATGTTAGAATCACCTGGGGAGTAAAAACAAACAGATGCTTGATCCCACTCCTAGAGGGTCTGTGACCTTGTCACCCAGATCCATGTCTGGGCTGGGACAGGGCGGCTGGGAGGGCTCTATATAGGGTCTCATGAGTGCCTTCTGTCCTAGGAGACTGTCTACACCTACCTGCTGGATGGGGAGTCTCGGCTGGTGTGTGAGGACCCCCCCCATGAGCTGCCCCAGGAGGGGAAAGTCCGGTGAGCCATTTTGCACCCCACTGCCTCTAGCACAGTCAAGGATCTCAGGCCTGGGGACCTTCCAAAGTCATCCAGTCTGATCTCCCCCACCTGACCTTGACCTCAGCTTCCCTGCCAGCTGGGGTTCCTTGGCTGGGTCACTGACACCCCCCAGAGGGGAGAAGCAGTGTCTTTTCTTGTGTTGGGGCAGTGGACAGCACAGGGAAAGGGCCAACTGGCAGGTTTTCTTCTAGAAACCTGGAGAGCTCTTCTAAATTGCTGCAGCCTCCTCAGAGCCCAGTCTCAGAAGGTCAGGGCTGCAGTTTATCAGTTAGAACCCAGCAGGCTATGAGAACTGCCTGGGAAGTTCTCACAGAATCACAGAATGCTGGACCTGCGGGAGCACATGGTGTCAACCCGGTATGTGAGAGCAGGGAGAAGGAGATCAGAGACAGTGTCCTGCTGTGGGTTCTGAGCCTGACTGCCTGGGTTCAAATCCCAGTTCCCTTTTACTAGCTGTATAGCCTAGGGCAAGGTACTCAACCTCTCTGTGCCTCCGTTTTCTTATTTGTAAATGGCAATAATCATAGTACTTATCTCATGGGGTTGTTGGGGGTGAATTAAATGAGCTTAACACAGCACTTAAAACTGAATCCATAAGAAATGCTAAAGGTCTGGTTTTACTTTTGTTATGATAGAATGTTGGAATCGCTGACTTTAGGAACACCGGGCTCAGTGCTCTGTGGTCCCCTGATACCTCTGAGCCTATTGAATTCAGCCTCCTTATCTTCCAGATGGGCAAACATCGTGAGACGTGTCCAAGGCCACATACCTGGTGTGAGAGAGAGGCAGGCCTGGGACACCGTCTCCTGGCTCCTGGCCATTTGGGAGACAGCGAGGGGAAGTGGAGCTTGTCAGATGAGAAAGTGTTGACAGGCAAGAGTGCTGGTCCAGAGGAAGGCAGGCCACGGAGGACATGGTCACTGCCTCGTAAGCACTGCAGGGCCATCATGGGCCCAGGGAGCACTAGGCTGGGAGCTGAGGGCCCAGTGGGCACCAGTGAGGGTGTTACTAGAAGGGGAGGGCTTTTCCAACAGGCCAAGCAGTCCAGCAATGTGGCTTTTTCAGGTGGTAGCTGAGACTGGCGAGACGCTCTCCTTTCACAGAAGCCATGGAAAGAATTGCTGTTTAGGGATGCCAGAGGTTCCTGAGGCTAGGGATGTGGGTGGTTTTGAGGCTCCTCCTGGTACTTGGGACCCTGGATTCCTGGATGCTGGCCTCTCTCTAGCCCTTCCCCCATGGAAGGGGCTGGTGCCTCTCCAACAACCCAAGAGCTTTTCCACCTCCTGTTCTCCCATTTGGCTCCCCCATGGCGTGGGTGGTGAGTGACACTCTCCCCTTCAGTTATCTCCTGACAACTCCTCCCTTCAAAGACTGTGTGAACCAAGCCGGCCATGCCTTCTCTGGCTTCTACTGTCCCTTCTGTAAGACTGTAAAATAGGGCTGGAAGGTCTTTGGAATCTTAAGGAAAAAGAATGCTGTAATAACCCCCTTTCTCCTCTGAGCCAGCACACCTACTGCTAAGAACTTTGCTTCATATGAGCTTGCTCCGTCCAAGAAGTTTCCTCAAAGTGGCCCAGGAAGGCCTTCCTGGGAGAGGGTTGCAGGATCATGGGCTCAGAAAGCAGGAGGGGAGCAAGATGGGTTTACTCCACCCCTTCTGAGCCTGCAAATGCTCCCCTTAGGTTTTCTTCTGTGAGGTGGGGTGGATGGGGTGTCTTTGGTCCAGGCATCTTGGAGGGGTCTCAGATCTTTTGCATCAGCAGCTCTTTCAGTATCCCCTGACCCCCTGCCCCCACAACCACTTCAGACTCAGTAAAGCCTTTGGAAAAAGTAACAAGAAGGAAAGGGAAGGGAATGGGAGGGGAGGGGATGGGGGGAGAGGGAAAGGAAAGGAGAGGAGAGGAGAGGAGAGGAGAGGAGAGGAGAGGAAAGAGGAGAGGAGAGGAGAGGAGAGTAGAGGAGAGGAGAGGAAAGGAAAGAGGAGAGGAGAGGAGAGGAAAGAGGAGAGGAGAGGAGAGGAGAGGAGAGGGGAGGGAAGGGGAGAGCATGGGGGGAGGGGAGGGGAAAGGAGAGGGGAAGGGGAAAGGAGAGAGGAAGAGGAAGGGGAAGGGGAAGGGAAGAAGAAAAAGAAACAAAAGGCAATTAAAAGTGAATGTTCCTTAGGGCGCCTGGGTGGCTCAGTCTGTTGAGCCACCGACTCCAGCTCAGGTCACGATCTCACAGTTTGTGGGTTCGAGCCCCATGTCGGGCTCTGTGCTGACAGCTCAGAGCCTGGAGCCTGCTTTGGATTCTGTGTCTCCCTCTCTCTCTGCCCCTCCCCCACTCATGCTCTGTCTCTCTCTCTGTCTCAGATATAAATAAACATTAAAAAATTTTTTTAAAAAAAGTGAATGTTCCAATGCAATTGGCCCAGAGTTCAGTGGAGATGGGGAGGTGAGTGCCTGCTGGGAGACAGGGCTCAGAAATCAGAGAAGTCAGAGGAGGAGAGGCTGGTAAGGGGCAAGAGGGGTGAGGCAGTACACATCCCAGGGGACACAGAGATCAAAGCTCCTTCAATCTGGTAAGGATGGGGGGTGAAGGTTGAGGTCAGTCCCGTCTTCTGAAATCTGTGCTATGCTTGCCCTCTCCGTGTCTGGTGTTGAGCCCACCCCCTAGACAAGGGCTAAGACCTAGCTCGGTATGTGGAAGAGGGAAGAACACTGGAATGGGAGTCAGATAGGCCTGAATCCTACCCTGGCCCCATTGCTGCCTCCCTGTGTCCACTTCCAAGCCTGTTTTCTTATCCCTAAAACAGAGATAACAGTAGGACCTGTCTTTTGCTGTCATGAAGTAATGGGTACACAGTGCCCTGTACACAGTCAGAGCTCAGTGGTTGCTGGCTGCCCTCCACCCCAAGTCTCAATTTCCCCATCTGGGTGACCTTGAGAAAATTATTTCCCTTCTTGCTTCATTCAGTCTTTTTCTATAAAATGGATGGGGCTTGGTACAGGGTCCTTCCAATGGTGACCTTTGCAGTTCTGGCCCCAGCAGCACACTGGGCACCTGCCTCAGGCTAAGGCTGAGGCAGATGCCCAGTGGAGGGGGCCCTGCTCCAGGAAACCCTGGAGGGTTGGCAGGGCTGGCAAACAGCAGCAGGTGTGAATAGAGTCGGGTCATAAAGACAGATAAGGACCCGGGGGTAAGGGGCAGAGGACGGGCTCAGGGAAGTATGAGGGAGGCAGGGGAGACATCCAAGGGACAATGGGGAGGCCCCTCCTGCCACTGCCCCCTTACCCCTGTGGGCTCGCAGGTGCCCAGTTTCATCCTCACCAAGTGTTTTGGGTTCCCTGCCCCCCTCGTGCTGGCTCATGCCCTCTTGTCCCTAGCAAAGCCCTTCCCTGTGTGGCTCCATCTCAACCGGCCACATTTCCCTAATCTCCCACAGCCCAGCTGGAGGCGCTCTAGGAGGCCTGCTCCATAGTTCCCTGACACTAAGGAAGATCCAATTTCCAGAAAAGGTGTCTGGCCATGACAGCCTCCCTCAGGGATGGGTCTTTCCACAAGAGGAAATACGGGCTGGGAGTCAGGAGACCTGGGATCCGGGGGGGTGTCCTGAGATCGCGCTGGGCCCCGTCCACTCCTGGGAGACAGTAAGACACTACAATGTCTGAGGGCTGGTCCAGCTCTGAATTCCAAGAACTGGAGGGGAGAACCTCCTGGAAGTCTTCGTCTCTGTCTTGTTGGAGCCCCCTCAATCTCCCAGCCTATTTCAGTCCCCAGCCCTGCCACCTTCCCCTTCTTATTGTGTCTCCTGCCATCTCGAAGCCTCTCGTGACCCAATGCTGAGTGTGGCAGAGTCTGGGGCCTTTCAGCTGCCACGGGGACACCACCCACACCTGCCCCAGCTGCTTGTCTCCCTCTGCTACCATTTGGGGGTCCCAGGGCCCAACCTTGACACATTCCTTCCTCAGAGCTGACCTGGTCCTCTTTTACCGCAGAATCTGTGTTCCTCTGATTTGTCTCAAAGGACACAGGAAATAGTCTCTTCCCATCTCCGGAGTCTCACATTCTGGGAGAGGGAAGGGGAGGGGAGGGTCCAGGTTCTGGGCTGAATCATAATTTGTCCCCTAGAGAAATGAAAGGTCAGAGAGAGATTGAGGCCCTAGGAGGTGGGGTGGGGGGGGTGCTCACTAAAGGGGATAGGGCCTCACCAAAGAAGGGGCTCAGAGGAATAGAAGGGGGCCTGGGCACTCAGCTCTTTCCAGGCCATTGACCCTACCAACAGAGAGCCTTTTTCTCCACTCTTGCCACTAAACAAATAATTGTTAAAGGAACAGAACCGTCATAAAGTACACGCCCGTTCCTCCCCTCACTCTGTGCCCATCTGTCTTTATCGTCACTGGGACAGCCATGACCACCCAGGCACCAGGGCTGAGTCATTAGCCTTCAACCTGTACAGCTGGCCCCTGGCGTGGAGTCCCCTCACCCCCACCATCAGCTTGGCAGGTGGAGGTAGGAGGCTGGAGTCGTCAGGAGGGGAGATGAGGCAGGGCAGAGGGTCCTAAATTGAGGGAGGAGCCGTTGGGGTGTGAGGGTAGACAAACACCCACCCTCATCTGGGTGGAGGAGACTCAGCCTGGGCCCTCCCTTTCCCCTTCCAGTCTGTGGGTGTCTTTAAAACTTCCAGGGGGACAACAGTTCTGGGAAGGGTGCAGCAGAGGCAAAGGGCTTGCATGGGGGGGTGGGCTGAGGTGAGCACAGCCCGGCACAGACCTGCCTGGGACTGCGGGATGTGGCCAGGCCAGGGAAGGCAGGTTGCAGAGCAAGGTGCCAAGGTTAAGGATTTCTGAGGGTTTAACCCCCCGGGAGGCCCCAGTGTTCAGTGAGAGATGTGGGCTCAGTCAAGGTTGACCTGCCCAAGCCCCGCCTCTCCTCTGCTGACCAGGGACCACTGAGACCAGAGGCCCTCCCTTACAAGAGGTTTCCAGTCTCTCAGATTCTCCCTCTGTAGTGAGAGTTTTGCCCAGCAGCTAAACTGATGCGCCTGAAAGCAAACCTGACCTTTACTTTCCCCAACTCAAGTCCCTCCTGGTGCTCCCACTGCCCTCAGGATCATGCCAAGCTCCTCAGGGCTCTCTCCAGCCTCGCTCCAAGCTGTCCAGACACACTAACCTTCTTGCAGTTGGGCCATCCGGCAGACACATGTTCTTTCTCTCCTCTGAGCCTCTACACATGCAGTTCCATCTGCTTGCACATCCCTTCCTGTCTGCCTTGACCCAACTCAGCATCACCTCCTCCAGGAAGCCTTCTCTGATACTAATTCCATGGGGAACAGTTGTGAGAGATGCATGGGAGGTGATTTACTCATTGGATGGGGGAAGTGAGGAAGAGGGAGGTAGCTGGGACAGTTTGTGGACAAGCCACAAGGGACCCGGGGGATGGTTGTACCACTTTTTGGTGGTGGAGAGAATAAATTCAGGTTGGGACTGGGTGCCTTTGACAACCTTGGGACATCCAGGGCAGGCTTCCAGGAGGACTTTGGGTATCTGGGGTCTGGAGCTCATAGAGTTGGGGCTGGAGAGTCATGGAGCCATGAGCACAGAGGAGGGAGTTTTGTGCAGAAAAGAAGAAAGGCTTCATCAGGTTCCTGGGGTGTGGGGTAGAGGGCAAAGCCAAGGCAGCCAGCGCCTGGTTGGGGCAGGGTTGGGGGAAGAGGGGTGTCAGGGGTCAGAGAGATGAAACTACAGCCATTACTGACCAGCAACGGAGGGACCAGCGCCACCTTGTGGTTGCCCAGTAACCAGACGGTGCGAGGCCAAGTGGCTGGGTGAGTTCGACAAGAGGGGTTTGGCTGAGGGTCACCTGCCTCCAGGTGGCCTGGCCCCTGCCTCCATGAAGACCCCGCCTTTATCAATTTAGTCTCCAGGACCATGGCTGCATTGCCCTCCTGCCACCCTTGATTCCTATTCGTTCCTGGGGTGATTGGCACAGTTGGACAGGGCAGAGCTGGGGCCTAGCACTCCCAGAGCCTAATAGCCCAGCGTGTGAGGGCTAGAAGGTGGGACACCCCACTGGGTCTTGTAGATTTTGAACCAAGAGGCCAGGAGTGAACGGATCCAGTTCAGAATGTGGCATGAACTTTACCAAGAAGCTCAACCTCTTAGTCCTCAATTTCTCCAGAGGCCGTGACCTCCTAATCAGGAGGCTTGTAGGCCACCTTCTCTCTTTTCCTCATCTGGCCTTTGCTTGGCTCCCCTTAGTGACCCCACATGCACACACTGGAGTCCCAGCCCCCCAAGGCTTCTCTTCTCTTCAGGCCAGGCAGTTCCTACAAACACAATTAAGTGGAGGCAGTGTGAGGGATGAGGAACCCAGGACAATTAATCATCAGGGAGTGACAGTTGGTGAAAAATCAGGCACTTAATTCAGCAGGAAGAGCTAGAGGCGGGTTGGGGGGGGATAGGGTGGTATGTGTAGTGAGGGCAGAGAGAGACTCATTCTTCCTACATCACCTACCCCCGCCCGCTGCCCCTCCATCACACCTACACCCATTCATACGAATCCCGTTGGAAACTCACATCCCCTCAGGTCTTTAGGAAGGTTCAAACACACCAGCCAGTTAGGAGTATGGGCTCTGGTGCCAACTGCCTGGGTTCAAATCCTGACTCTACCACTTATTAACCATGGGATCTTGGATAGGTTCCTAACTCCCAGTGCCTTAGTGTCTCTGCCTGAAAATGGAAATGATGATAATATTTAATTCATAGGATTGTTGGGAATTCTGAGTCAATCTCTATGAGTTGCTTGGATGATGCATGGCACATAGGGAATGGAGGGTACTTTAGTTACGACGATTACCTCTGAAGTCCTCCCTCCTGTGCTTAGCGCTGAAAGTTGCTCTAGAATGTTTTTCCCCCCCTTCTTTTAATTAAAGTATGGTTGACATGCAGTGTCACACTAGTTTCAGGTGTATAGAATGGCTTTCCTGAGGATTGAGCTGGTTAGGGTTCTCCTCTTCTCCACACTCTTTCTCCCTGGGAGGCTCAGAGAGGTAGGCCACTTGCCCAAGGTTAAGTAGTGGCCACAGCAGGATTTAAAAGAGGCGGCCTTTTAAAGTAAAGCTCTGAGCCCTTGCTTTACTTGCCCTGGGGGACCTGCACGGGGCCCCAGGGTACTTTCGCATACCCACCAGCAAAGAGGCACCAGAGGCCAGACTGCGGCTGCCTGCCTCTTCCACATGACAGGTCAGGGTTCCTATCTCTTTTATTTGTGTCCTCCTCATGTCCACCCTATGGCCGGTCAGCTTGTCTAGATCCTTGCAGATGTGCAGAGTCCAGCCTGCTGTGTGTCCCCAGGTTGGGGCCTGCACCTTTTTGATCCAGGGACTGAGAGGTGGGATCACATCCTCTTTTCAGAGAGGCTGTGATCTCCCGGAAGCGGTTGGGCTGCAATGGACTGGGCCCCTCGGACCTGCCGGGGAAGCCGTTGGCCAGACTGATGGCCCCACTGGCTCCTGATACCCAAGGTAAGGACTGGGAACTGGGCAGGGGCAGGGAGGGACCGTGCCCCTGCTCCCCAGATCCCATCTGTCTTCTATCCCTGTCTTCATCTCTCTGTCTCCTTCTTCCTCTTGCTCTGTGTCTTCAGCAATACCCTCATCTAATTCTCTCTCTATTGTGCTACTAACTTCTCTGAGCTTCGATTTTCTGATCTATAAAATGGGGATGAGAGAACCTACCTTGAGGGGGTGTTTTGAGGAGGAGCAAATGAGATAACGCATGTTAAAGGCCGGGCACATACTAGGGCTCGGTGGCCAGTGGCCGCAGTGGTCACGTGCTTGTGTCTCATGCTAGATGGGCTGTGTTGTTGTCATGCTTTCTCTGTCACTGTCTCTATTTTTCTTTCTCTTCCTCTCCACACCCCCTGTCCGCCATGTCTCTCTGCCTCGTGTCTCAGTCTCTCTAGGTCTGTGTCCTCTGTCTCGATGTGGAAAGTGCACAAGACTGGGAGTCAGGAGACCTGACTTGCTGTGTGATCTTGGGCAAGTCACTTCCCCTTTCTGAACCTCAGTTTCCCAATCTGTAAAATAGGGGTGCTCAGCCTTACCTGCCTCCTGCTCTCTCAGGGTTGCTGGGGGTGGTCGCAGGAGAGTTGTAACATGAGGGGGCTTCCTTCCATGCAGGGGACATTGCTGTGGTTGTTCTGTTGCCGCCTCAGGACCCCCCATCTCTCTGGGTCTCTGGGTCTTTCTGTGTCTCTGTCCCGGCCTCTCTGTCTGTGTCTTTGTCTCCCCCACCCTGGGGCTTGGCTCCATATCTCTGGGCCTCATTGGCCCCACAGGACCACCTCATTGCCCTCTCCCCCTCAGTGCTGGTCATGCCGCTGGTGGACAAGGAGGCTGGGGCTGTGGCAGCCGTCATCTTGGTAAGAACAGTGTGGGGTGGGATGGGGGAGTGGAGACCAAGGGAGGGATAGCGGATGGAGCCTGTCTAGGGTGTGTGTGTGTGTGTGTGTGTGTGTGTGTGTGTGTGTGTTATAGCAAGCCTGGCTGGAGTTGAGGAAATGGGGTCTAGGAGGAGTCTGGCTTCTCCCACACCCCAGCACTCTGCCCTACCTTGAATGGGCAGGACTCAGTCACTGGCCCAGTCAGCAACTTCCAGAGACATGTACAAGTCCCTTTTGCACTTCTCAGCCCCATGGAGCTGTTGGTGCAACCCTGACCTTACTTCCTCTTTGGCATCCTCCCAGCTGGGTTGGGGGCCAAGAGCTTTGTCCACAGAGGGCCTGGAAGACACTGAGGAATGATGGATGGACATGGCCCTGACAAGTAGAGATAGTATGAGAAGTTCAGTCAGATTCCGGTGGCCAGAGCTCAGGAGCAAGAGGTGGGGAGGCCCACCCGGAGGGGCTGCCTGGGAAGGCATCCAGCCCCATGGCTGACCAGGGCGGTCTTCCTGGAGAGGGAGATGGAGGGGGAAGGGGCTTTTGTGGGAAGTGGGGATGCCAGGCCTGGGCAGGGGCGCGGGGTTGGGGGGGTTCAGTCAGGCAGAGAACCCAGGCGGAGATGCCCCCTGCCCTCTGCTGCCCCCTGGCGGAGCTCTTCGGGTTTCTGCTCCACTGGCAGGGTTTGGCTGAGCCTGGTGGGGCTGGTTCAGCCTCTCTTTCCTGCTCTCCCATACGGGAGGTGGGCATTCAAAATCATTGTCCTGTCCTAGAAACCGAGGGTTAGCGCCCCCAAATCGCCACTATTGGGGGTCCGCTTCCACCGCACCACCTCAATAAGGCACAGACTAGGGGGCGTGGGCAGATGAAGAGTGGGTCCTCCTGAGCCCGTGGGACTCCTCCAGAGCTCATTAAAATGGAATTAAAGGTTTCTGAGGCACCTGACCTTTCCTGAGCTGCTGGCGGGGGAGGGTGGTGGGAGTGGGGGGGCGGCCGCGGTGGGGAGCAGGAGAGGAGAGGAAGGAAGGAGTGCTTGGCTTGGTCTCCTAGAAGCCCCATCTGCCTGACTGAGGGAGCTGCTGGCCCCTCGGTTTCTCCTCCGGCAAGCTGCTCCCCCACCCCCAGCTTCTGTTCCCGCAGGGGATGGATCTGCTGTTGGCACAGAGTTCTCAGCACCGCTTCCCTCCCTCTTTTGGTCCCAATCTGTGCCAGAGCTGGTGGCTTGGATGAGGACCAGGGCCAGGGGCAATGTGCAGAGGTGGGCAGCGGGAGGTGGTGGTAATTCGGTTCCCCACTTCTGTGGAGGGAGAAGAGTCTGGGGGTGCCTGAGAAGGATCTCCTATGGAGGGGCTGGGTCAGAAGGGCAGCAACTCCAGCAAGAGGAGGACATTTGGAGTTTGCTCATCTTGCGGGCAGGAGGATGGCTGCCATGACCTCTGCTCACCTTGGCTCAGGTTGAGCTGGGAGTCCAGGCTTCTGCTTTCTCCTGGGGGGGGGGTGGGGAGGGGGAAGGCCAGTGTGTATGTGTGTGTTGTGTGCTGGGGAGGCAGAGGGGCCACATTAAATTTAATTCACCCTAGCAAAAACCCTGCTCTAGGTATCCCAGCTGGGTGTAGGGAGGGTGGCAGAAAGAGGAGTGAGACCCATTTCTGCCTTCTAGAAGCTCAGTCTGGGGGAAGGCAGGTACAGCCTCAGGCTACAACTGGCCAAATGGAATAAATGCTGCTAGCAGGTGCTCCAGTGGCAGAGGCTGGGGCAACAAGGGGTGCCTCGTGGTGGACGCAGCATTTGAGTGGGGCTTTGGGGAGTAGGGGGGAGGTTGACAGGCAGAGAAGACTAGAAAGGGTATTCTAAGAGGAGGGAACAGCAGGAGCCGAGGCAGGGTGGAGAGCAGGGTGGTTGGAAAAAGAGCTTGATCCAGGTGAGGCTGAGGTGTGGAATGTGTGCTGTTGAGCAAGATGTTACCTGGGGCTTTGGCTGTTAGGAGGAGTTCCTGACAACTGTCTGCCCACCTCCTCAAATACCCTGGGCAGTGAAGAGTTTGTGGTTTTTTTAGGAGCTCTTGACAGGTGTTTAGATTATTCACAGTCCACCTCTACTCCAAGCCTGTGCCTTCCGACTCAGGTAGAAATGAACTTCCCCAGGACACCCCTCTCCCCGACACATACACATCTGATGTGGATCTCATGTCCTTCGAGAGGCAGCCCAGGCAGCCACAGCCCTCCTAACTGCTACCAGATCCTCAGGGCAGAGGGTACAAAGGGTAAAAGGAGTGCCACAAGGCAGATATTTTGGGAGGGCTGACTCACCAGCTACTTCCTCCACAAGCCCCATTCCCCTCTCGGAGTCTTTGTTTGCTCTTGGTATCCATTTACCCGTCCTTCCAGCTGTCCTTCCATCCACCCATCCATCCATCCATCCATCCATCAATGGAAGACATATTTCTTGAGCACCGCCAGGCATTGTGTGCTATAGGTGCTGCAAACAGCAGTGACTGACCGCTGCTTTCACAGACCGTACAGTCTGGAGAGGTTGGGAGACAGACCTCAAACAAGTGAGCAAAATAAGGATAGAATTAGAAATGATGGTGAATGCTAGCAAGGAAACAGGGAGCCCTGCAATATTGGAGCCTGATGGAGAAACGGTCAATGGAGGGCTCTCTGAGGAATATGCCAGCCAGGTGCCGGGCTGCCTGGCTGAGTGCTGGGCCTCTGCACCCTGTAGTTCAAGGTGCTTTGATTGCAGATTCTTCGTGTGGAAAGAGTCTTTAGCTCTATTTTTCAGTTCTGGGATAATAAGTCCCAGGAGTGGGCGGCCCCTGGTCTCTAGCATTTGATGCGTGATTTATGCCCATTCTTCTCTTCAGCTGTGCCAGTCACACCAGCTCCTTACGTGAGGATGAGGTGTTCGTGCAATTAGCCATGTTGAACTTCGTGTGGGTGAGGGTTATAGGGGCTGTGCTGGGCTCTCAACCCTCTCCACAGCCCCAGTGCCCACTCCTGAGTGTTCCGCTGGACCCCAGACACATTCCCTAACTAACAAGAAAGAGTAGTTTGCAAGTGTGTGTTCCTGTTGGTGAGCAAAAAGCCACGTGTGGATGTTGGTGACTGTGTGTTTGCAAGTGGGGGGCCAGAAGTGTGTGCGTGGCTCTTGGGTGTGTGGACCCAAGTATCCTGTGTACAGATACAAATGCGCATGTATGGATGGTGTAGATGCTGTGAGTGTGCGTGTGCGGATGTCTTTGAGTCTGGGACTGTACTCTGTGTGCGCATGTGTGCACACACGCCTGAGTATCTCCATGGCAAAGCGAGTGTATGGGCAGTGCGGAGGGTTTTCATGAGACTGTGTATGTGCGCTTGTGCACATGCTGGGTGGGGATGGGCTGAGGCAGCCCAGGAGCGTGTGCTGGGTGGGTAGGTTCCAGTGGGTGGGGGTGGGCTCTGCGATTCCTTCCTTTTCTCCAGCCCTTCTGAAGCTCTCCTTCAGTTTACCAGCTCTGTATTGGCACCAGGCTGTATTGCCAACCCAGGAACTAGTTGTGCCCACAGCCCTGGGTGGGGGTGGGGGGGTCCCAGTCTTCCCTTTTCCTGAGAAATGGGTCAAGGCAGAAGGACAAAAAGGATAGCACAGTAAAATACCAACATGTTTATGTAAGCATACACAAATGAATCATGCCCTCAGTCTCTTTCAACTCCCTGTCCTATGGGAGTCATAGATGGCGCTTCATCCAGAGCTTAGCCTTCAATACCATTTTTGGTCCACAGATGCTAAAGTCTGCCCCATGGGTCCCCAGTACAATTAAGCTAAAGTCCAATTCCTTAGCCTTGCATTCAAGACTCTTCCCCCTGCGGCACCATGGACCCTACCCCGGCCCTGGTCCTCATATCCCCAGGCCACCTACCAGTCAGGACTGCCAGGACAACCCCTGCCTGCAGTGTCCCACCCTCTTTAGGCCCCACATTTCCTCCTCATACTTCAGTGCCAGTTCTGGAAGCCTCCCAGATGCTCTCCCCCTCTGAGTTCCCACAAGCCTTCGGTTCTCACCCACACAGTCTGCCCTCTCCTACTTCCTCAGGTATGAGGTTCTGCACCCCTCCAATTGTATCCCCCACTCCACCCCGCCCCGCCAGACTGTGAGCTTTCTGAGAACCTGCTGGGCTCCTCCTCTCCATCTGCTCCAGGCAGGGTACCTAGAGCAGAGGCGGGCAGGGGCTGCTGAGTGGGGAGCTGAGGATGAAGGAGGGACCCCATGCAGGCACTGTGGGGAGCCCTGCAGGTGGTGAGCTGCCCTGAGTCAGCGCAGGAAGCTGGTGACAAGGTGGGGAGCCTGGCTGGCAGGGCCTGCAATGGGGCCCCAGACTACCACCTCTCTCTCTCTGTCTCTCTCTCTCTCTCTGTCTCTCTCTCTCTGTCTCTCTCTCATTTTTCTTACAAACTGCCCAAACAGGGGTGGGGGGAAGGGCCTTCACAGAGATAAGATGGGCTGAGGATATTCCTGGTGACTGACACAGGGAAGTT
Source organism: Lynx rufus (assembly GCF_022079265.1). Lineage (NCBI taxonomy): Eukaryota > Metazoa > Chordata > Mammalia > Carnivora > Felidae > Lynx > Lynx rufus. Next base: position 59,438,782 of record NW_025814897.1, read on the forward strand.
GGAGAGGGATGGGATGGTGGAGGTTGGGGGATGGGAGGGGTGAGAGTGGATCCAAAGAGGGGAAGGTATAGGCAGAGGAGGGGAGGGAGTAGGTGGTGCTGTCCCAACTCTGCCACTTCCTGCTGTGTAACCTTGGCCAAGGCAATTCCACCTTTCTGGGCCTTGCTTTATATGCAGGGTAGAAGCTTGCCTTGTGGGCTAGTGAGAGAATCACATGGAAGGCAAGCACTTTCTCTCTCCTTTCATTCATTCACCCATCTTCCTCTCAAGTTCTTTAGGCACAGCAGGTGCATCCTAAATGTTGAACCTCTTCCCTTACTCCAGACTTTGGGGTGGCTCAAACCCCAACTCAGAAAAGGTGGAGCTGGAGGTTGAGACTAATACCACTGATTCCATAATCAGGGCTTAAGGTTTCTATGGGCTGAGAGATGGAAGAGGGTCCAGGGTAACCCCCTTCCTCACTAAACACCTGGACTGTGTTGTTGATGGGACAGTGACTGAAAAGGCAGGGATCAGAAAAGTTCTATTTCTTTGGGTTAGGCCCAGAAGACTTCCTGGAGGAAGGAGGAGCTATCTGCTTGGTCAGAAGGATGGGCTTCTCATTGAAGCCCACAGACTGGAGCGTGTATGTGTTGGTGGGGACAAGCGTGTGCTGGGCATGAGGAGGGCACTCTGGCAGAGAGAGGAGGCTAGGGGAGGTCATAGCTGGTCCCCCTCTCATATTCCTCCAGGTGCATTGTGGCCAGCTGAGTGACAGTGAAGAGTGGAGCCTGCAAGCCGTGGAGAAGCATGTGAGTGAGGGTAGGGCTGCGGTAGGATGGGGGCTGCTGAAGGCCCTCATCATAGCCAGTGGGGAGATGATCTGGCCAGGGAGCTGGACAAGCAGTGCAGCATCTTTGGGCTGTATAACCTTGAGCAAGTCACTTAACCTCTCTGAACCTCAGTTTCACATCTGAAAATGAGGATAAGGATAGCACTGACCTGCTTATGGTACTGGTGAGATGAGGCAACACAAACACCTTGTCAATACTTAGGAAAGACCATGCCCTTCACGATAATGAGGCTCTTTCCTGGGATTTTACTCCCGTGAGTGCTAGAGACACTGAGAAATCTGACCCTGCCCTGTCTTGTAAGAGCCTGGGGGCAGGCGGGGGAGACAACCCTGTACTTAGCTGTTCAAGGGCGGAAGGACGCTCCTGGGGCAGTGGGAGCCCACAGGCCGGGTGGAGCGCTGAGGGCTGCGTTGTTTGGGACCGGGATGGGGGTGGTGGGCTCCCCGGGACGGAGAACGGTTTGAGCAAGGGCGAGGGTCCCGACGCGGTGTGTGCGGTGAAGGTGGGACGAATGACTCGCTGACCGCCCTGCTCGTCCCAGGCTCTGGTGGCCCTGCGAAGGGTGCAGGCTCTGCAGCCCCGGGGGCCTGGCGCCGCCTCGGCAGCAGTCCGGAACCCCCCGGCGGGGGTGGCGGGAGACCAGAAGGGCGGTGTGGCTCACACCGACCAGGACCAAAAGATCCTGCAGCTGTGCGGTAAGGACCCCGCCCAGCGGGTCTAACCTGGAAGGGAGGGGCCTCTTGGAGGGGGTGCGGTCTGGGTTGGGGAGCCAGGTGGCAATTGGAAGGGAGGTCCATGGGCTGGGCGGGCAGGTGGAGCACCTCTGGGGAAGTCTGCGAGCCTTCTCTCTGACCGGCGCGTCGCCACTGCAGGGGAACTCTACGACCTGGATGCCTCGTCCCTCCAGCTCAAAGTCCTCCAATACGTGAGTGCCCGTGCCTCTCCCCCTGTGATCCTCCAGGGACCTAGGTCCCAGTGAGCCCTCCTTCTCAGTTCAGATTCCGACGCCCTGCCCCTCCTCTCTCCTCCTTCTACCTGAGGAGCCTCAGAGAGGCGAGAGCTAGGGAGTGGGGGTGGCCCTAGATCCGCCGTCAGCCCCTCTCGGTCCTTGCATTTCAGCTGCAGCAGGAGACCCAGGCATCCCGCTGCTGCCTCCTGCTGGTGTCCGAGGATAATCTCCAGCTTTCCTGCAAGGTGAGGGCCCAGGTCCACTATGGGGCTGGGCGGGGGACTCAGGTCTCCGAGGGGAACAGACTTGCCCACCCTTTAACTGCCCCCACCCCCACCCCCGCTCTGCCGCTCAGGTCATTGGAGATAAAGTGCTGGAGGAAGAAACCAGCTTTCCGGTGAGTCTTGCGACCGTCCTCTGTATTGGATTCTGTGGGAGCAGTTAAGGCCAGCTACGCACTCCAGGGATCTGCCCAGAGAGACTGGGGTCTCTACTAGAATCTCTTGGAATCTGATGGAATTATCTGGATCTTGGGATCTATTAAGAAATCTTATGAGAGGTCACGATCTTTTATGAACAGGATCCATTAGGAGAGCTCTCTTACAATCTATAGAAAGGCTTACTTGGGGCCAGTTCACTTCTGTTGGAACATTTCTGGATTTGGCTCTCTCAGGATCTTTGAGATCAATGAGAATCCTTGGGGTTTGCTTTTCTCTCTCCTAATTAGGGAAGACCCTAAAGTCATCCAAAGGGGATTCTAGTCAAGAGCAGACCCTCACCCCACCCCACCCTCCACCCCCGCCCCCCAGTGTTGACTCTACCCACCATTTGGACTTACTGAAGAAGGTGTCTGGAAGGTCTGGAAACTTCCAGACTTGGGAGGGGGGTTGAGTCTGAGGTCACCTGACCTTAGAGAGAACTAGGCCCTGGCTCAGCCTCTCTTCACTCTCCAGTTGACGACAGGACGCCTGGGCCAGGTGGTGGAAGATAAGAAGTCTATCCAGCTGAAGGATCTCACCTCTGTAAGCCATGGCCTGGCTGGACCAGGGGAGGAGGCAAAGGGACAGGGTCTCTGGGACAAGGCAGCCTGGGAATGGGGGAAACAAGCCCCAGGGACCTTCTCCCAACCCATACCCATGTCCTAGGGTTTCCCATCTCACAGAGGTCCCTTAGAACTGCCTGTTGCAGAGTGTGGTGGAGGGCTAGGGGAGGGAAGCATGGTCCTTCCCTCCTTCCCTGCCCTGACACACCTCCCCCTTTGCAGGAGGATGTGCAACAGCTGCAAAGCATGTTGGGCTGTGAGCTGCAGGCGATGCTCTGCGTTCCTGTCATCAGCCGGGCCACTGACCAGGTGGTGGCCTTGGCCTGCGCCTTCAACAAGCTCGGAGGAGACTTGTGAGTCTTGGTGGGGTGAAGTGGATCAGAAGCTGAAAGACTGGGCAGGGCTCTCTACTAGGGTAACAGGGAAGGGCACCAGGCAGGGGATACTGCCCCAGCAGTGGTGGGTCAAATGGTTTGTTGCTGCAAGAGACTATAGGATTGTGAAGGTGCCAGACCCTTGCAGCTGCTGGCTGGGGTGCAGGTAATTGTTGACTCTCCATTACCCATTTTGGCTTATTTAAAATCCTGTTGAGGGGCGCCTGGGTGGCGCAGTCGGTTAAGTGTCCGACTTCAGCCAGGTCACGATCTCGCAGTCCGTGAGTTCGAGCCCCACATCGGGCTCTGTGCTGACAGCTCAGAGCCTGGAGCCTGTTTCAGATTCTGTGTCTCCCTCTCTCTCTGCCCCTCCCCTGTTCATGCTCTGTCTCTCTGTGTCTCAAAAATAAATAAACGTTAAAAAAAAAATTAAAGTCATGTTGAGGTCCAAATGAGTTCCCCTTCTGTCTGCCCACTGCCCCCAGTTTGGGCTATCCACTGCTAGAGTACTGGTCTTTCCCCCACTTGCCATCACCCTGTTTTGGCTTTTCTGCTGGGAATTGGCTGACGGAGGGGTGGTAAGCTCTGGGATGGGTGAACTCCTTGGGACCCGCAGAGCAGCAATCACACTGTGGGCAAGGGCTAAAGGGAATAGGCTGGGGGGCTGGGCTAAGCTAAGGGGCTTTAGAGACACTGATAGGGCAGCTATAAGAATCATTTGAAATGGAGGGGCAGGACAGAGTCAGGTAAAGAGGCTTAGGAAGCATTTTGCAAGAACTGAGGTCAGATTGGGGTCTAAAAGTAGTATCACAAATAGATTTGGTGTTCTTCTCCAACTCATTACTTGGTGGTAGCTGCCTGAAACAGTGGGTTGAGAATGAATATTAGTTTAGTGAGAAACAATGCTGTGATTGATTAGCCATGTCTATCCTGGGTGCAGGTTCAGTATGTGAATGCTGCCAGAGTTGGTCCAGATGGTCTAGCAGTTTGTGCCTGGATCATATAGGGAGGGAGAAGCAGGCAGGTGAGGGGTGGGTCCTGATTCTGGGATGCAGAGAGATACTGACAAAGAGCTTGGCCCCTGGGGCTCAAGCAAGCAGACTGGGTTTGAGGGCCTGGAGGTCCTGCAGAAAGTGGAGACCGGGATGTTGGGACTATAGAGATGTCAGAAGCACAGGGACAGAGTCTGCATAGGTGGGGCAGAGATATGAAAGTCATAGGCCTGAGTAGCAGGACCCGCCAGCACAGAGCTCTGTAGGCAGTTGGACAGGCCTGGGGAAGTGAAGACAGAGATGAAGTAGAACTCACTGAGGCAGGGAGGATGTGGATCTGTGTCATCTGTGGTTGGTATCCTAGTGGTGGGAGCATTTACACCATTCAACAAACACAAGTTGGGCACCTACTGTATCCAGCCCTGCATTGGTCAGGTGGCCCCGGAAAGGCCTTTGGGGAGGGGAGTACAGAGGGAAGGGGCTCATTAGGGGCTGCTGTCTGTGAGACTGCGTTCTGAGATGGCCCTAAACCTGGAGGAAAGGTGGTGTCAGAAGGGAAATGAGATGGGGCCTTGGTGACAACTTTGTGGCCATCTCTGGGTCCCACATATTTCAGGGAGTGAGTGCTGAATGATTGCATGAGCCAAGGTGGGGTTCAGTTCAGAGCAGTGACTGCAGACAAGCTGCCTGGAGCCCAGAGAACAAGGACTCCAGAGTCCCTTGAGCCGGGCGTGTGATGGGGCTGGTGGCCAGGGCAGAGGTAGAGTATAGTTAAAACATTCAGCAAACACCTCCCATATAACTCCCTGGTACCAGGCTTTGCACTGGGTTGTACAGTCATGGTCCCTGCCTTCAGGACTTGGAGTTTATTTTCAGGGCCAAGAGGGAGGAGGGTGGGAAAGGTATTCTAGGCAGAGAGAACAGTGTGGGGAAAAGCGTGAAGGTGTGAAAGAGACTGAGGTTTTCTCAGAATGATGAGGATCTTAGTATGGCTTAGTATGAGAGATACCCATAGATTAGGGGAGAGAGGTGAGTGGGACCAGACTGAGGGGCCGCAAATGTCATGGTAGGGAAGGGAGAGACAGACACAGGCTGGTAGGGAAGGTGGGGAGACAGACACAGGCTGGTGGGGATGGGGATGTAGACCCAAATCATTGGGCAGCAAGCATGAGTGGGGGATATCCTGGCAGAGGAGCACTGAGACCAGCCGTAAAATGGGAAGAAGCCTAGGCAGGGAAATCTGGGGGCAGAGAGAAGGTCAAGATCTTTGAGGTGTGCTCCCTGCTCCCCCTCACTCCGAAGACCCCCACATGGACAGGCTAACCCATCTCCCCAGAGCAGGTCCTGCCCCAAGTTGGTCCATCCGGCCCCACAAAACTCCCTAGTGATGAGTCATTTGGTGGCCAGATTGAATAACCTCAAAAAGGATTTGGGGCTCTCTTGTCAGCTGAGAGCTAGCTGTCTGAGTAAGGTGGGCACTACCCTCCTCACAAACACCTCAGGATTTATGGAGGCACCAGATCAGGGCCTGCAGACTCAGGGTGAGTAGGACAGTGGCAGGAGCTGGACAAGACAGGGTACTTCGTGAGGCCAGAAGGGCCCCTGGGAAGAGCAGGAGAATATCCACCTCTGGCCTGGGCAAGTCTCTAGTCCGAGAGAAGAGACCCAGCCTCAGTCTGGATAAATCCGAAGTCAGAGGATGGAGACATGGCTCTGGCTTCAATCAACAATAGTCTGAGGAGGATTAGAGTCCTCCCCTCAGGGAGCCCCAAGTCTGAGGGGGAAGCTGGCCCAGCTGCCTGTGCAGGGAACAGCCCCAGTAGAGGGGAGTGATGGTTAGCTACTGCGTCTCTGAGTGGGCTTCCTGGAGAAATGGAAGTAAAGAGAAACAGGGAGAAGTCCATCGTCCACTGCCTCTCCAGTGACCTCTGCCCTCTGCCCCAGGTTCACGGACCAGGATGAGCATGTGATCCAGCACTGCTTCCACTACACTAGCACGGTGCTCACCAGCACCCTGGCCTTCCAGAAAGAGCAAAAGCTCAAGTGTGAGTGCCAGGTGAGTGACCTTCTAGGAGCCACTCTTGGGGTTGAAGTCGCCCAGCTCTCAGCCCCAGAGCGTCATCCATAAGGGAAAAGCCCATGTCTTTCTGGACCCTTGGCAGGAAGGTTACCTAGTGCCCTGGAGGCTTCTTAAAGAGGTAGGTCGGTGGGTCCTCAGGACAGCGCCGCTGGCTGCAGGCACTGTATGTGACCGTCCTCTAGTGTTTAACTTGGGTACGACAGCAACATCTGGGCAGCTAGAGCAGAGGTGAATGAGCATCTGAGATTCAAGATTACTGTGCACCTTCACTGGGGCTATACTTTCACTCCTTCACTTGGTAGCCAAATGATTTAACTAGACTGTGCCAGTCCCCATCCTGTCCAGAGAGCCCTAAAGGGGGCATGAGAAGACCCTGGAGCTACTGGAAGCAGGGGGATGGAAGGTGTGACACCTCTGCAATGTGAACCCCTATGATTTTCATTTCCTCCATTCCAGGCTCTTCTCCAAGTGGCAAAGAACCTCTTTACTCACCTGGGTGAGTGAACTGGCCTCCATGCCTGGCTGTGGGTGGGAGCGGGGACTGGCATTTTGGGGAAGAGAGGTGGCAGGGCTTGGCCTCGGCATTCTAGCCTGGTCTCACCACTGCCCTCCATGCTTCTCCATCCCACAGATGATGTCTCTGTCCTGCTCCAGGAGATCATCACAGAGGCCAGAAACCTCAGCAATGCTGAGATGTAAGTCAGTCTACCCCAGGGTAAGGTGAGAGAGGCCCCAGTCCTGGGTCCTCATCCCCTTCCTTCTTCGCTTCTTTTTTCCCCTCCACTGCCTTCTTGCGGGACCCTATCATGTTTTGTGTGATCCTTTATTTCATGCCTGTGACCCTCACTAATAACGTTCAATGATAGCAGGGGCAGGGCTCACTTTGTTGGCCCTGGGTCCCCAGCTCCTAACACAGTGCCTGGCACATAGTAGGCACTACAAGAAAAAAAATCATTGGGATTAACTAATGTCTGGAGTCAGCCAGCCCTCAGGAGGGTCTCTCATAATGGATAGCACCTTTCAGGCTTCAAAATCTAGGCTTTGCCTAAAGTCGTGAGAAGTGGGGGTGGTCGGAGAGGGCTGTCAGGGACCTGTGGACCGTGGCTGTCTCCCCACAGCTGCTCCGTGTTCCTGCTGGATCAAAATGAGCTGGTGGCCAAGGTGTTCGACGGGGGCGTGGTGGATGACGAGGTGAGGCACGGGCGCGCGGAGGGAGTGTGTGGCCGTAGTCCTGGGGGCCGGGAGTCCACAAGGCGCCCAAGGAGGAGGAAGCAGGACAGTCCATGGTCCGTTCTGTGGCCGGCCGCTGACTTCCTCTCTACTCCATCACTGCCCTGGCAGAGCTACGAGATCCGCATCCCGGCTGACCAGGGCATTGCGGGCCACGTGGCAACCACCGGCCAGATCCTGAACATCCCGGACGCGTACGCGCATCCGCTTTTCTACCGTGGCGTGGACGACAGCACCGGCTTCCGCACGCGCAACATCCTTTGCTTCCCCATCAAGAACGAGAACCAGGGTGCGAGCCCCGGGCAGCTCCGGGAAGTGGGGCGGGCTGGGGCGGGCTCGGGCGGGGGCGGGGCCTGAGCAGGATGGGGCGGAGCCGAGCGGAGGGTCGGCGACCCTTCCCCAGCGCCTTAGCATCCGGGAGCGGAAAGGACAGGACGGGACTACCCTGGCTGGGACGTCCCTTGAGGACACCCTGGGAGGGCGGACGCCGCCGGACACATCCAGCAGCCGGTCCTAGCCCCCCTCCGGCCCCCAGAGGTCATCGGTGTGGCCGAGCTGGTGAACAAGATTAACGGACCATGGTTCAGCAAGTTCGACGAGGACTTGGCAACCGCCTTCTCCATCTACTGTGGCATCAGCATAGCCCATGTGAGTGGGGAAAGGGCAGGGCCGGTGCAGGACCCTCTGTTCACCTTCACATTGGCTGTGTCCAGACGGGCCCTGTGAGTCTGAGCTCTGTTGCTGGGTTGCTGTGCAGCCTTCAGTTCCTGCTGGTCACCTCTAGCCTCAGATTCCCATCTGAAAATTGAGGATACTGTTTCCTATCTTGCCAAGTTAGCCTCCTGGGATCAGGGGGAAACCCCAATTGTCATTAATACCCACCCTCTTTGCCAAGCAGCCTCAACCCGAGCCCCTGGTCAGCTTCTTTTTGGGAAATGTTGGGTCTCATTGTTCAGAGTTGGCTCTGAGCCAGGAATCCAACCACTAGGTTCCTGAGGCTAACCCATTCCTTGCGTCTCTGTCTCTGCTGTGGGACTCAGGCTCCATGACTGAAGACTGGGACAGGCTCAGGAGGGGGTGCAAAGTGCCAGATCAAATGCTAAGAGGACCTGGGGAGGAGGGGCAAGGGGGGAAGGTATGGGTGAAAGTCGGAGGGGGGTCCCTACTCTGGCTGGAGCTTGAAAGCTTGAACTAGAGCCAGCATGGGACAGGAACGGGGCGGGGGGGGGGGGCTATATGATCCTTTTGTCCCAGTCCTGGGCATTCTGAGATTTCATAGCCACCTAGTTTGAGCCCCATCTTTCCCTCTCTCTCCTAGTCCCTCCTATACAAGAAAGTGAATGAGGCCCAGTATCGCAGCCACCTAGCCAACGAGATGATGATGTACCACATGAAGGTGAGGCCTGCATGGAGCTTCTGTCCTTCTTCTCAGGATCCCAGGGTCCCCTGCAGCCCACCTATTTCTTCCCTGCCTCTCAGTTCCTCGGGAGCCCAGGACCAGCCTGGGTTTTCTGATCACCCTTTCCTGAAGATAAGAAGATAGATTCAGGGGCGCCTGGGTGGCGCAGTCGGTTAAGCGTCCGACATCAGCCAGGTCACGATCTCGCGGTCTGTGGGTTCGAGCCCCGCGTCGGGCTCTGGGCTGATGGCTCAGAGCCTGGAGCCTGTTTCCGATTCTGTGTCTCCCTCTCTCTCTGCCCCTCCCCCGTTCATGCTCTGTCTCTCTCTGTCCCAAAAATAAAAATAAAAAACGTTGAAAAAAAAAATTAAAAAAAAAAAAAGAAGATAGATTCAAAGCAATGCCTGGCCTCCTGCTCTCCTCTGGGGCAGCCTCTTCCAAGCAGTTTCTGGTTCAGCTCCAAGGCTGGCAGCAGGACCCATCCCGGGGAGGAATTTGGTTTGGCCAGGTGTTCCCCATATCCGGTGATGACTCCCACCTTGAGAATTACTGAAGGCTAGGAAGCTCACTCAGGGCCCTTCCCACAGCTCGCCTACATTCAGTGGTCATGCACGCCTCCATAGTCTGCTGATATTCTGTCTCATTCCCAGACCCTGTTTCAGAAAAGCTGTCCTGGGCTTTAGTTCAGAGTGTGTGGTGGTCATTTTCCTCTTCCCTGTGTACAAACCAAAAGGTCCCAGGCTCTGTGGATAGGGTCAAAGCTGTGATAGGAAGGATTAAGGTTAGACTCTGGGATGTTACCCCCGAAAGAAAGAATCCTCAAGTTAGTGTCTATGAAAGGCTGGCATTGTTTGGTGGTGTTCCGAAGTGGTGTTTCTCTGTCTTTGCTGAGGACAGGCCGTCACAGACGAGGGCTGTCACAGGCGAGGAGGCACAGTAGGTGGGCTGTACCACAGTGGTCTCCTGCCAGTGATACCCCATGGATTGGAGTATCCATGCCCTGCCGTGGGTGCATCCTGGGCCAGGGCGCTCCCTCCCACTGTGGGATTTTGAGGGTGAGGACACTGGATGGGGGTGGAGGCCATCTTCTAATACTCTGGTTGCTCCCCTCTAGGTCTCTGATGATGAATACACCAAACTTCTCCATGATGGGATCCAGCCTGTGGCTGCCATTGACTCCAACTTTGCCAGTTTCACCTATACCCCTCGCTCTCTGCCCGAGGATGACACTTCCATGGTGAGCTGGCCGTCCCCCCATTTGACTGCATAGGTGGAGGGTGTACAGCCAGAGATTTAAGTTAGATGTGGATAGGAACTTCCTGGCAAGACAGAGTCATCACCAAAGGCTAGAGAGCCTCCCTCAGAGATGGAGTGGGCATGTGGTCTGCCGGTGTGGGCCACAGGGCCTGCCCAGGGCTCAGTGGCTGGACTGGGTGACCGCCAAGGGCTGCTCCAGAGCCCACAATGCCTGGGGCACGTGGCCTCAGGGTTGGCGCCTCCCTCCCTAGCTTTCTAAGATTTTGTGTGAGTTTGGTTCCAAGAGTTCTTCGGTCCCGTTTCTAAAAGTTCGTGGCTCCGAGAATGCTTGTCTCTACCATTTTATGGTTCTCCAGTTCAGATCTAAAGTTCTAAGATTCCAAAAGTTTGGAAGCTTCAAGAAGGGGCAAGGCAGGGGACCCATTTTGAAACAGACAGTCCCTCTGAATCCTCCCTTCTACTCTCTCCAGGCCATCCTGAGCATGCTGCAGGACATGAATTTCATCAATAACTACAAAATTGACTGCCCAACTCTGGCCCGGTGTGTGCCCCAGCCCTCCCCTCCACGTGCAGGCAGCCCTGGTCTTTGCCTCCCTCTGTCCTCTACTCTCACATCCATTGCCCCAGCATTCTGGGAAGGGGTCTCTGTGGACGACTAGGAGTGGCCCAGTCTGTGGGAGTGGAGAGGATCCGTGAGTGAGAGGCAATTCACAGACACTGGGACCATGAGTAAAGGGAAGGAATGGGGCAAGGCACAGCCTGAAGGGCTTCCTGGAAGAGGAGAGCCTGAGGCCCCTCTGCTGCCCTCTCCCCTCCGCCAGGTTCTGTTTGATGGTGAAGAAGGGCTACCGGGATCCCCCCTACCACAACTGGATGCATGCCTTTTCTGTCTCCCACTTCTGCTACCTGCTCTACAAGAATCTGGAGCTTACCAACTACCTCGAGTGAGTGTCTGCACTGACCCCCAAGTCTGGCAGCTGTTACAGTCCCCTGCTTTGGGATAGGGGAGGCACCTAAGGATGACAGGCACTTTACATACACCACCTCCCACGATCCTCTTAACGGTTCTGAGGAAGGCTACATTGCCCCATTTTCCAGGTGGGACTTGCTCACAGTCACATGTCCCATACTCATGGAGCAGTGAGCCTGTCAAACTCCAAACCAGGGCTGCTTTCCCAGAAGGGGACCCAGGTGTCCCCGGCTCCTGTCTGGTGGCTCCTGGACATCTCATGCAGCCGTTCTTCCTCTGGATGTGTGGAAGGGGCCTGATCTCCCTCTCCCCTCTGCCTCCCAACCAGGGACATCGAGATCTTCGCCTTGTTTATTTCCTGCATGTGTCATGACCTGGACCACAGAGGCACAAACAATTCCTTCCAGGTGGCCTCGGTAAGATTCTGCCCTCATCAGAGTGGGCACCCTCCTCAGGGCATCTGGGAGTCTCATTCCTCCAGCCTGAGGAGAGATGGGAGCTGGTGGGACGGGAGCTGGTTTGGAGATGGGAGGAGGCTCTCCAAGGCTTTGCCTGGGCTCTGAGATGGGGGAATGGTGAGGGCAGGGAGGACAGGGCAATGCCTAGCCTAATATGGCAGGCACTTGCATCTGGATGCAAGGAGTAATGGAGATTTCCCGGGATTTTCCAGAAATCTGTGCTGGCTGCTCTCTACAGCTCCGAGGGCTCTGTCATGGAGGTACCACCAATATCCCTGTGCCCATCATCCTCTTAAGGCTGATGACTTACATAGTTAGACCATGACCCAGCTCCTCCTGTTCCCAAGCCGTGCTCTCCAGACAGGCTGTGAGAGCTGTAGCCATACCCCAGGGCATGTCGGGCTCATTTTGCTGGATGGGCTCGGAGGGGTGCAGGTGTGGATGGGGATGTGGGTCAGTCTGAAGGTCCTGCCCGAGCCCAGGTTTGCACAGGGAGAACTTGTATTTAGCATGTCTCTCTTGGCATATCTGGGAACACCCTGTTCCACCCCCACTCCACCAGGCCTGGGATGGCTCCACCTCCTGTCACACCCAGTTTTGCCTTAGGTTGTTTGAATTGTGTCTGCCCACCCCAGGATGGGAGCCTCCTGGGGCAGGGACAAAATCTGAGACCTCTCTGAACTCCCTGCACTTGGCATGGGGTCTGGCACAGAATAGGAGCCAAACCTGGGACAAGGTCACCTTGCCCCCTGCTGCCCCCTACAACATCCCTCTGGAGACTGCCCCTGCTTGCATACCCCTGGGAGATGAGGGGCTCACTCCCTCCCACGAGGCCTTGTGGCAGCCCCACTTCTGCCCTCTGCATACTGTGCTCAGCCTGCTCCTTCTCTCAATGACAGCCCTTCAGCATCTGGAGACAGGGGCCTTGCCCTCACCTCATCACTGCCTTTCTTTGTCAGCAAACAAATGTTTGCTGCATGAATTAGTGTCTAGGACTCCAATGGATCATTTCAGAATCATTCTGGTTTGAGAAGTCCTCAGAGCTTGCCTTGTCATGTCCCTTCATGTGACAGCTGAGGGATCTGAAGCTCAGAGCCTGCGAGGACTTGCCCGGGGTCACACAGAGGGCTGAAACAGAACCCAGAAAGGGAACTAGGACCCCCGACTCCCCGTTTCTGCCTGCTCTGCTCACCTTGGGGGCTGGGCCTGCACCGGTCCTGCTCCCTCTCTTGGCATCAGTGGTCAGCAGAGCCCCCGGCCCCAGCTGGGCCCCCATCATTCCTCTCCCCACAGAGGCACCACTTCGCTCAGGCCATCGCCATCCTCAACACCCATGGTTGCAACATCTTTGACCACTTCTCCCGGAAGGTGATGGGGCCAGGGTTGGGGGTGAGGGAGTGGGAGCCCAGAGCTGGCCTGAGGCAGGAGAAGGAGCCGAGGGAGTGGGTGGGGGTGTCTGACAGGAGGCCCTGACACCTCCTCGCTCCCCTGCCCACCCTGGCCCAGGACTATCAGCGTATGCTGGACCTGATGCGGGACATCATCTTGGCCACCGACCTGGCCCACCACCTCCGCATCTTCAAGGACCTCCAGAAGATGGCCGAAGGTGCCTGTCTTTAACCCCAGACCTTGGAGTTGGGAAAGGACCACCAAGAGGGGGATGTGCTGAGAGAGACCTACTCTCTCCAGCATCAACCCACCAAACCCAGGCAGATGCAGCACCTACCCTTCGGCTCCCACCCAGGGTGCCGAATTTCATGGACCACATAGGTGGGCCCTGGGGACCTTGCCCTCAGAGAGAGGGGGTGGGGCCTCCTCTCCTTGACCACACGCTCTCCCCAACAGTGGGTTATGACCGAACGAACAAGCAACACCATAGCCTCCTCCTCTGCCTCCTTATGACCTCCTGTGACCTCTCTGACCAGACCAAGGGCTGGAAGACTACGAGGAAGATCGCAGTAAGTGCTGCCCCTCCCTGGGAGGGTGCAGGCTGCACACCCCGCCAAGTTCTGTGTGGCTCCTGCATCTTGCTCACCCTCTCTGTGCTGAGCTCAGCCTGGCTATATTTTGGGGAGACAGAAACCTAGACCACCTCAGGGTGCCAGATGGGGAGATTCAGAAAGGGGCATGGACTCACCAGGGGTCACACAGCAAGTCAGTGGCTGGCGGAAGGTGGACCAGAACCCAGCCACTCCTCCCGATCTGGGCCATCCCCCTGCCAAATTGGGGATGGTGCAGACAGACCCTGAAGGAGGGCTGAGGGATGCCTCAGTTTGCCAGTTTGGGAATGGGCTGTAGAGGAGCTCAGGTGGACGGATTCCACACACAAGTTGTGATGAGAGTGTTGGCCTTTCAGGAGCTGATCTACAAAGAGTTCTTCTCCCAGGGAGACTTGGTAAGTAGGGAGTGACTGCTGGTGTCAGGTTGTGGGGAGAGGGATCCTGGGCTGGGGCTGGGAGGGGCTGGGTTAGCTTCATCCTGGTACCTGATGGAGGGAGGAGGGGACCAGGCCTGATGACTCGCTGCCCGCAGGAGAAGGCCATGGGCAACAGACCGATGGAGATGATGGACCGGGAGAAGGCCTACATCCCTGAGCTGCAGATCAGCTTTATGGAGCATATCGCGATGCCTATTTACAAGTGAGAGAGCTCAGGGGGTCTGCTGGGGGTAGGGGGGACAGGGCTGGCTGTGGCAGTCACAGCAGATGCAGGTGCTATCTCCTGTGGGCCCATAAACGGGCCCTTCACTTCATTTTCTCCTTGAGCGTCCAGTCCTATGCCTCACACTCTCGTGGAAGTTCTTCCTGCGGTAGAGCCCTAATCCTTCTTGCTACTCACAGTCTGATTTGTGACCCTGTCCATGTCCGTTTGCACCCCCAGGCTGCTGCAGGACCTGTTCCCCAAGGCGGCAGAGCTATATGAACGTGTGGCCTCTAACCGTGAGCACTGGACCAAAGTGTCTCACAAATTCACCATCCGCGGCCTCCCGAGCAACAACTCGCTGGACTTCCTGGATGAGGAGTATGAGGTGCCTCAGCTGGATGGCACTGGGGCCCCTGTCAATGGCTGTTTCAGCCTTGATGCTGAGTGAGCCCCCCCCTCTCCCCAGGACCCTTCCCTGCCCAGGCCTCCTCTCGCAGCCCCCCACTGGCCTGGCCGGGTGCCCTGGGACCAGAGCCACGGGTCCTAGGTTCTAGACCAGGACTTACCATGTGACCCTGAGCAAGTACCGACCTTTCTGGGCCTCAGCTTTCCTGTCTGTGTAATGGAAGCAAGACTTCCAGCCTCACCAAGATTTTGTCATTTGTCCTCTGAGAGCACAGGGGTGACTGATGAGCAGCGAGCCCTGCTCTGCACTTCTGACCACATCTTGGCAAATCCTCCCCAGCCACTCCTCTGAGGCAGCCTGGATGGTCTCTCCTGGGCCCCATTCCTGCCCCATTAGATCTGTGCCCTCTTCCCTCTCCAGGGTCCTCATGCAAGGAGAAGGTGGGACATCTGAATGAGCAGAGAATAGGTCTTAGAAACAGTCATTAGCTCTGCTGGACAACTAGAAATAGCCACGGGGCCACTGAAGGTGCCCCTTAGGATCGCCACATACTTATGGTGGGCACTGGGACCTGGGGAGCTGCCAGAGGGGCAGCTCAGTGCTTTGGGCAGAGGGGGGTCAGGGAGAAAGCAGGCTAGGAATGGTGGGCAGGAAGGATCCCAGGGCTGGAAGACAGGCTCCAATTGAGTCAATAATTCTTCCCCTGGCTGTGTGACCCTGGGCAAGTGACTTCCCCTATCTAGGTGAGACAGGAGGGTGGGACAATCTGTTTTCTAAGACCCCTTTTAGATCAAAGTCCCCATGGCTCTGTGGAGTCCCAGGAGAAGCCATGGAATGTCCCTGCCACCCTAGGGCAAAGAGCCAACCCTGAGTCCTTCAGTGGCCCCCTGAGTGTCCCCCCCCCCCCCACTTAGTCCAAGCCCCTTCCCCATTCCTGCAGCCAGAGAGGGCTGTCTCAGCCCTGACAGGGCTGACTGGCAGGGCTCCTATCTTCTTCAAGGCCATATCTACCCGTGCCCTGGGGCTTGGGAGACCCCCCATAGGGCTGGGCTTCTTGGTCAGCCCGGCTGCTGGCATCTCCCTTCTCTGTTTTGTTCTGTATGTGTTGTGGGGTGGGGGGAGGGGGGCCACCTGCCTTACCTATTCTGAGTTGCCTTTAGAGAGATGCGTTTTTCTAGGATTCTGTGCAACTGTTGTATATGGTCCCGTGGGCTGACCGCTTTGTACATGAGAATAAATCTATTTCTTTCTACCAACCCTCCCCCTTGGGGCTATTTCCAGATATTGTACTTGGGGATAGGGGAACAGAACTGGGGTAGGCAAATGCCCTTTAGAACTCCTTGGCTACTGGAGCCTCCAGCCCTTGTGTCTAGCCCCTCTTATAGGAGAGTCACAGACCTCCTGTGCCAGACTGTAGGGGCTTAGAGATATGGCGGCAGATGAGGAGACCTGGGCATGGAGCAGTGAGAGGGCATGTTGGCTGGCAGAGATTGTGGACTAGAAAGAAAAGAATTGAGGGGCTGAAGCCTGCCTAGAGCTCCTCCTAAACCCTCTGTCTTCTGGCTTGCTGGTCATGAATACCCATATAGCCAGGGCCTGGGCCTCTGAACCCCCTCCTTTCTTCCCTATCTGTGTCCCCATAAATCCTCCCCTGAGTCTGACTGTACACCAGATGCAACCCTGGGTTGTGTCTATGGAGTTAGTTCCCTGCTCTTCTGGTTGTGAGAGTGTTTGCCTCTGCACAGATAGAGAGGGGCAGACCCCAGATTGGACCATAAGGAGGATCTGACAGGCAAAAGTCTCTAAACCCACCCCCTCTCTTGCCTACATCCACCCCCCATTTCCTCTCCCTGTTCATCTCTTCCAGATCAGTAACGGTTGATATATTAAGGGCCGAACACTGGGATTTCCTTTCCTAGGAGATGGAGGAAAGAAGGACTGGGAGAAGATGATTGGGGCCATCCTGTGACACCTACAATGCCCCAGGTGCCAGCCTTTGGGACCACAGAGCCTATCTGTTTCTCCTGCTCCACAACTTGTCACTGTTTGGTATCTTCTCTTCTGGGCTATGGTCTCCAGGCAGCTAGCCTTCCCTTAAGAACTTGGGGTCCTGTCCCCTCCCTTGCCCAGCCCCTGCTTTGGGTTCCCCCCATGTGTCTCTGTCCTCTCACAGCACAGGACCCAGGCTGACCAGTGGACCCCCAGGTAGAGGCAGGTCAGTTCCTGATAGGGTCCAAGGCTGACAAGGGACGGACAGGGGACAGCTCTTGTAATGGTGTGCAGCTAACACCAGCATTGGTGTGGGTTGACATAGGTGCTCCTCTGCCTGTGACCACCCCCGCCCCCCCCGCCGCCCACTTCAAATGTGTGACTCTCTTCTACCAGCCCTTGAACAAAGGAAGAGCACAGACAGCCTGTGTGCACGCTTCAGGGACCTCCCTCCCCTTCCCTGCATCTGTTGTCTGTCCCCAGCTCAACCCACACTTGAGGACATTTAATCCCACTTGAGGCCCTTGTGTGACACATCCTTTCTCACCACCTGAGTGGACAGCTCACAAGTCTTTCCTCGTGCATGCAAGACCCCATGCCAAGACCACATTAGCCAAGAGCTAATTGTGCTTGTCCCTGGTCTGGAGAGTCTAACAGCCTGGTCAGGAAGATCTGGTCATGGGACCTGACAACCCCATGGGATGCTTGGCCATGGGGCTCCAGGCAGGATTATAACCCTGAGAAGCAAAGTAGTGAGGTTTGGGAGATGAACAGGTACTGTGTGGGCAGAAGGGGCCAAGCACTCCTGGTGGAAGGAACTGCTCATTAAAGGCACAGAAAAGGGGAGTGACCAGCACACAGGGAATGAAGAGACAGAGGGAAGTACAGCCAGACCAAGGAGAGCCTTGAATGCCAGGCTGTGAAGTTTGGCTTTACTCTGTGAACAGTGGGGGGACAGCGAACGTTTTCAGTAGGAGAGGGACTTGGACATGCATTTTAGAAAGATCCTGCTGGAAAGTAGAGAAAGGACTGCAGGGTTGAGGTTGGGCAGGGATCATTCTAGAGCTGATGCTCTGTGCCCTGGGCTGGCTGAGGGAGGGAGGGATTCAAGACTTCATGGAGGTGAGGACAGAGGGAGGACTAGGGGGTGGAATGTGGGTCCCACGAACAGCCCTAGGTGGCTGCTCATTGCTACTCTAACCTGCAACCAGGTGTGGGGTGGAGCCCCTAGCAGGAGGTGAGCTCCTTGGGAAGAAGGAAGGAATAGCAGTTTGGGGCTGCCAGGGGAGGGGAAGGTCGGAGGAGGGGCGGGAGGATGAATGGGAAGACAGGTAGGAGGAGGGGGTCTGCACAGAGTCAAAAGGCAGGTCCCACCTGATCTGAAAACACTAGACTTAGCCCCATGGCTTCTTGTAGCTGCCCAGCCCTTCCAACTTAATGATTTCATTTTACATAAAACTTTCCAGTGATTCTTTGGAGTAGATACCATTATTTCATTCTGTAGCCAAGTAGCTTGCAATTCACAGAAGTAATCCGCAAGCTTGAGATGTGAGCCCTGCCTACCTGAATCCCCTACAATGGCTCTTTCTCTGGGAGAGAGGCAAGAGATTCAGGGGGTCAGAGTCTCTGTAGGAGTGTGGTGGGGGGTAGGAGTGGTGAGCAAGTGGGTTGGAGCCCCAAAAGAAGGATCTGAGATCAGTTCTATGTAGTTGTGTTGTGGAAGTGGGAGGGGCAAGAGAAAAGAGGTGAAGTGGTTGGTGGCCTATAGTTAGCAGCTCATGGTCACCAGATGGCGCTCGATCCTTACTCTCCTCACCTCCCCAGAGGTCTAAGAAGGGTGTGGGGGAGGGGGCGGCGGGGGGGCTCCTCTCCTTCCCACCCACTCATATACGCCCCTTTCATACTTACAGAGACACCTTCTCACACACAGACATGCACACACAGACCCACACGCTCATTCTCCTATAGGCAGACACACTCTTCAGTCTACACGGTCTACACTGACTGTACACAGTCTACACTGGGTACACTGTACAGACTTCATAGGGAAAATGGGAAATGTTTCTTAGGGGCCTCCAAACTCCTTTAGCTGTTCACTGAACAGGACAGAGGCCTGCCAGTCTTACCTTAGTGAGATCCCATGTCTCCTGGAGGTATCTGTTAAGTGGCCCCCCTCTGCGGAAGGATCCCTGGGAAGACAGTACCAGCTTTGTGATCAGGCATAGGTGGAACTCCTCCTCCTCTGGGCGTAAAATAACTGGGAAACAGCACTGCCACGCTTGGTCCTGTGCTGTTGAAGCTGGAAAGTCAGAGCAGGAGCTAGCTGGAATATGCAGGGGCCTCAGGAGGAGGCTGGGCTCCAGGGTCTTGATATGTGGATGGGGGGGACCGGGACAGGAGGTGAGTTCCAGCCTGCAGATAGGCCAGGAAAGCAGGCTGGGTGGTGGGGAGGCGCAGGGGATGTGCCCAAGGCCTCAGCCCTCCCTCACTGCTCAGCTTCCCAGAGCTCAGTCCACCTGAGACTGTAGGGCCTGGAGGTGGGGAGCACAAGCAAGCCAAGGATGCCATGAGGTGGCCCAACAGCGTAGGGGCATGATGCAGGCGGACTGCAGGGAGATGCTGTTTTCTTAACCTCAGCTGCAGTCTCCTGGAAGGAGCCCTGAGCAGGGAGGTGAAGGGGTTAGAGGCCTGAGCAGGAGCTGGGCCCCAGGGCAGTGGGGCAAGCTGCGTGTCCAAGGCTAGACTCTGGACAGTGCCTGGAAGAGAAGGGAGGTGGGTCAACGGGAGAATGAGAGGAGGGAGGGGGAGGAGGCAGCATGGTTGGTTTGGGGAGGATCAAGAACGTGAGGGGAAGCCTCCTATCTGACAGAAATTCGCACTGCTATGTTCTCTCTCCTGAAACACAAAGCAAGAGTTGTCACCACACACCACATCCCTCCTGGACTTCCTCTTCTCTCATGGCAGGATGAGCACTCGGATTCTTCCTCTCCGGTCTCAGTTTTCCTGTCTACAAACTGGGATGATGAGGCCCCTCTGGAGGCCTTCAGGAGGGTGTGCTGGGAGGGAAGCCCACTCTACTTCTAAGGAGCTGTGTGTGAGTGAAATCTGCATATAGATGCTGTGGCCAGACTGTTCTCTGAGGGCTTACAAGGATGGGTTCGTATTGGAAGCAGAGTACACCATCCGGTGTGAAGATTGGCGAGACAGGTGTGAAAATGGGAGGTGCTGCCATTCCTGCCAAGATGGCTGCCACTCTCCATTCCCAAGTCATCACTGGAGAAACTGCAGAACTGAGTGAGGAACGTGGGAATTCTGGGAACTAACAAAATAGCCTGGGATGCAGTGGGGTGGATAAGTTGGGGAGAGATAAAAGAAGCTGGATTGGAGGAAAGCACTTGCCTCACCCCATGTTGCCTTAGATGGTCAACCGTTGCCTGTCCCCTCACCTCTGCACAAACCCCTGGTGCTTCTTTATCCCCTTTTGGCAGTGGCTGGAGGAAAAGAACAATCTCTTAATTGGGAGGTTCTCCCAAGGCTGGGTGGGAATTATTGTCCCCTTTATAGACAAGGGAAACTGAGGCGCAGAAGCTCAGCTGGCAGCAACTTCCCTCAGAGCAAAAGTTGCTCATAGAGCATCCCCAGGGTCAGATGAGGAAACCCAGAAAGGACAGGGCCCTCTAAGATCATATGATACAGAGGCCAAACAGGGATGGGTTGGGTACCAGCTCCCATTTCCTGGCCCGAGGTTCTCTCCCCATCCCAGGGAGTGTAGGCTTCACATAGGCCCCACCCTGCAGGCATGGCCCTGGTGAGCTGGTTTGTCTCTCCCACATCACAGTGCCCCTGCATCCGCCTGGTGCTGGGGTCAGAGAGGGGAGAGGCAGGTCAGAGCAATAGGCTCTCTTTTATCTCCACATCTGCTTCTGAACATCAATCTGGCTCTCAGCTGAGACTCTGCAGGCAGTGTGTGCCCTTCAGGGGCATGTGGTTTCTTTCCCCCTTTAGACTGGGCGCCCCTCAATGGCAGGAAGAGATCTGCCCTGACTCTGGTTCGGTTCACAGTAGGTGCTCAAAGCAGGAATGTTGATTGATGGAAAGTGACGGAATCAGGGCTCCAGTGTGTGCATTGATCACAACTCAATTGAACACTTGAGGGACACCCTCTGAAAATCTTCAGAATTCTCTCTCTATGCGTCTCTTTCATCTCTGGTACTGTGCCCTGTAAACTCTAGCCAACTGGGTCTTTTCAGATTCCCAACTCCATCCACTCAACTCAGGGAGACTTCCAGGCTTCACCGGGGATTCCCCCTCCCTGCACGGTGGCCTAGAAACTCTCTCTAGGCTGTCAGCCGGGCAATTGTAAAGCTTGCCACAATTTTCCTTTCTCTTAGGATCCCATTCCTTGCCTAGTAGTACCCAACCTCTTGAAAACTTTATATCATACATTTTGTCCATTTTGTTGTTGTTATTTCAAGGAGGTGGGTAAATCTAGCCTTTATGACTCCATCTTGGATGGGAGTACAAATCTGTTAACTTTTATTGAAGTTTAGTACTGCGTGTATGAATGTTGGTAATCATTTGGATATTAATATTTTGGCTATTAAGAACAATGTTCCCCTGGACATTCTTGTGTATGTATATATTGTGAATATCCCATCTTATGAATATATTTGTTTATCTGTTTCTACTGTTGACATATGGTATATGATCTGGAACCCTTGCTTTCTTCCTGAAAACACCCTTTTAGTGTCTCCTTTTGTGCAGGTCTGCTGCTGCTGAATTCTTCTGGTTTGTACTAGTTTGAGGATATCTGTTTCTCCTTCATTCTTTTAGGATGTTTTTGAAGCTGTTGAATTCTAGGTTAGGAAGTATTTTCTCTGAGCATCTTGGAGATGATTCTCTTTTTACTTCCATTGGTTCTGATGAGAAGTCAGCTATTGGTCTTGTTATTACTCCTTTGAAAGTCATGGAATGCATCTCTGTGGCTGCTGTTAAGATTTTCTCTTAGTTTTTGATTTTCAGCAGTTTTATCACAATGTGCTTATTATGTATGTCTTTCTCTGTATTTATCCTGCTTGAGATTTCTAATGCATCTTGAATCCGTGTGATTTTCCCTTTCGTCAATTCAGTCTTCATCAAATCTAGATAAGTGCATTTATCTTTGGGACAAGTAGTTCCCAAAGCATGCTAAAGAAGTATTCTACAAAATTTTGCTGAAATCCTGTGATAACAAGAGAGAAATAGTGATGCAGATATGGAGGAAATTATTTTATATGAACCGCTAGGTTCTTATCCTTGGGGTCCACACTCACACCCCTCCTCAGGAGAGGAGGAGACTCACCAGTGGCTGTCTCTCTCCTTAGCTCCTGATCTATAAGCAAGGATCCATCCCTGACCAGATATCCCTACCTAGAATCAAGGCTTTCCACTTTCTGCCTAGTGGCTGGTGAGAAGGAAGGACTACTTTCTGTCTGTCTCCCTGGTTTAAGTTCGCCCCTGATCAACACTTATGTTTTAATGCAAAACACTTCAGTATTTCATTGTTTAGAACTGCTCCATGTCAGAATAGAATTTTGGAATTGCCTACGTGACAATCAGTAGATCCCTGAGTGCAGAGTTCTAGCCTAATGAACTAAACAGTAGCCAGCAGCAGCCAGGATTCCCCTTCCCTGGTGGATTTCTCACTTTCTAACTCCTGTATGAGTTAGGCAGGCATCAGGGAGCTACCTTCACACTGTGTCTCTATCTCTACCACCTCATTTGCTGTTTCAGTGGTGAATTCAGTGGTGAATTGAAGTGGAAGCACCTTTGTACCTGGTCTGGGTTACCATCCTCACCAATCTTTGCACCCAGGCAAACCCTCTGTGACATGGCCCAGTTCACTGGTCCACATATCTTTCCTGAACCCCAGATACAAACATCCAATTGCCTGACCCCTTCTAGATTGCCTTCCTGTGGCATAGAGGCTGGAAAACATTTCCCACATTCCGCTACAGCTCGGATTCCATTAAGAAGATGTCCTTGTGGGGCACCTGGGTGGCTCAGTCAGTTAAGCGTCCGACTCTTGATTTTGGCTCAGGTCATGATCTCATGGTTTGTGGGATCAAGCCCCACAACAGGCTCTGAACTGATGATGTGGAGCCTGGCTGGGATTCTCTCTGTCTCCCTCTCTCCCTGCCCTTCCCCCTCTCGTGCCCTCTCTCTCTCTCTCTCTCTCTCTCAAAATAAATAAATGAACATTAAAAAACGAGAGAAAAAGTCCTTAAAAAAATAAGATGTCCTTGATAAGACACAGAGGTAGAAGTACGTAATGGACATTGATGACTGCATGCAGTTAGACAGCATCACCTGAAAAGCATCTGTGATGGGGGTGCCCATGGAGGGGTTTCTAATAGGCAGCCATTCACATAGGTGCTAAGCAACAGGTGGCAGGGTGGTGATGTTTCCACTTGAAAACGGGTTGGGCGTTTTGGCTGGCCCTGACCTTCAGCTGTGTAGCACTGAGCCCAATTCTCTTCTCCTTCTACTTAAGCGTAGATTACGGTGTGTACAACTAAGAATCTCAACTGATAGCGTTCTCTCAAAGCATTGATCCCATTGGTTGTAATTGCCTGTCTCCCCCAATAAAACATGATCTCCTTGAAGGGAGAGACTAAGTCTGGCTTATTTCTCTATCCTTAGTACCCAACATAGAGCCTAAGACAGAGTAGGCACTCAGCAAAAATGCTTAAATGAAAAGTGAGTCGTTGTAAATCCACTCCGAGTGACTGCATCCATCAAGGGATCTGTGGCTGGCCTGCGTGTCTTGAGGAGTGTCTCAGTAATCACGGACGTGCAAGAGTTACCTCATTCAACTGAAGAAAATAGCTTGTTCAGTATCACCACACCTGCGTGACGAACAGTCAGGCTTCCCTTCAGAGGAAATCATGTTCACGGTGGAGTCATGCTTGCATGACCAGTGCTGAACATCATTTAAAACAAACTGGCTTCCAGAACACTGGCAGGCTCCAGGATACACAGTGATGTTAACCGTGAGCGGGGCATGTAGAAGTAGGACAGAGAAAAATCAAATTTATACCAGATCATCATCAAATGAATTTTAAAATATCACCAATGGAAAATTCCTCCCTAAGGAAATGTCACCCCAAACTTCTCCTATGCATCTGTTTTCCATCTCCTAATGCAATCTGTGACTCCTTATTCCTGGGTCCTCCTAGTGACCAAACACAGGCCCCCAGTTTTGTAGTCTCTCTTATCCCCTTAGTTTTTTCACGACACTCTTCTAAGTTGCCAGATGGGTTTACTCGAACCCTCTTGGCAGCTGGCGGATAGCTCACCAAGGAAGTGTTTCAGTAGTAAGAGCGCAGTGGTTAAGGGTATGGTATCTGGCATAAGAATTCTGTGTTCTGCCATTCCTTGCTGTGTGGCTTTGTGTAAGGACTTACCTTCCCCAGGTCTCAATTTCCTCATCTGTCAAGTGGGGATAATAATAAATCTCCTCAAGGCTGCCGTGAGGATTAAATGAGAAAAGGCGTGAAAGCCTTTGGCTCCAGTCAAAACTGCCAGCTGTGTGAATTGAAGGGTTTCATCAGGGTATATTCCTGGGCATGAGGAGCATAACTTTGTCTTTGACAAAGGCTGAGGGGTCAGAAGAGAGCTCACAGGGAAAGGACTTTGGCCTCAGAGACAGAAAGGGCAGGTTCAAAAGAGGTTTGGAAGAGGTTAACTGTGGCATTCTGGGGTAGTGTATTGAATTGTGTCCACACCCTGCCCCCAACCAAAGGTAAGTTCAAGTCCCAATCCCTGATAACTGAGAACATGACCTTCTCTGGAAATAGGATCTTTGCAGATGTGATTAAGTTGAGGTCCTTATAAGAAGAAGGAAATTTAGACACGGAGACACACAGATAGAAGGTCATGTGAAGATGGAGGCAGAGATGGGATGATGTCACAAGTCAGTCCACACCAAGGACTGCCACCAGCACCAGAAGCTGGGAGCGAGTCAGGGCAAGATCCTCCCCTAGACCCCTTAGGGAGAGCGTGACCCTGCCAGCACTCACTTCAGCCTTCTAGACTCCGGAACCGTGAGACAACATGTTTCTGATGTTTGAAGCCACCCAGTTGATGGTACTTTGTTTCAGCAGCCCAAGGACACCAACACGAGGGTTTGAGGAAGGGAGGAGGTACCTCAGGGCACAGGAATTGGAGGGAGGAGGGGACATTTTTCACCTTTGGTGTCTTGGGTCCAGTTGGCAGGACAGCCCAATCACTGACCACCATCTGGAAGGGACACACAAACTGCTGGCTTCCTTGCCCAGAGAGGGGACAACTCCTCCGTGCAATCTTTGATTTATGCTCCTTATTTCCTTCCCTCATCAGACCAAAACTAGGGTTTCCTGAGACCACACCCATCCTCAGCTCTTTCCCCTTTATTGTCCCACATGCTTCACTCCCTTACAGGTTGTTTCTGACAAGCAGCCCCATCCCTGTCAACCACGTGGTCATCGTCACTCAGAGTGTTCATTACAAACTTCCCCAGGCCCAGCCTTGTGTGAGCTGCTGGGGGCGGTGGTGACACAAAAGCTTTAAAGCAGGGCCCTGCCCAGAGGGAGCTCGGAGAATTCTGGGTGAAACCCTAATTGATTAATCAACCAGTTAATAGTGAAACACACATTTGTCGAAAACATACTATGTGATGTTCATGGCTGGGCATCGGAGAGGCTGTAGAGAGGTCAACAAAATCAGACACCCAACTTACAGGCTAATTGAGGGATAGACATCAATCAAACAGACTGACAAGCAGGGACATCTGGATGGCTCAGTCAGTACAGCCTGTGACTCGATCTCAGGGTTGTGAGTTCAAGCCCTGCATAGAGCTTACTTTAAAAACAAACACAAGGATGACTGGGTAGCTCAGTCAGTTGGGTGACTGCTCTTGAGTTCAGCTCAGGTCGTGAGCTTGTGGTTCATGGGTTTGAGCCCCATGTGGGGCTCTGTGCTGACAGTGTGGAGCCTGGTTGGGATTCTCTCTCTTCCTCTCTCCCTCTAAATAAATAAATAAATAAATACTGACTCACAAGCAAATGTAAAATGATAGTTGTGCCAAAGGGACCATTAAAGAAGAGTAGATGCTGTAAGAGCCTCTGACAAGAGGATTTGACCTGGTCATGGTGGTCAGGGAGTCTCAGCAGAAGGAGAGCACCCAGGCTAAGGTCCGAGGTAAGCGAGAATGGAGGAAACAGCATGTGCGAAGATTCCAAGGCAGGAGGAAGCACAAGAAGGAGGGACTTCAGGAAGGTCAGGGGAGGAGGTGGTTGGGAGACTATGGACTATGAGAGGGAGCAGAGACAGCAGAAGATGAGGCAAGGGAGGCAGGCAGAGGCCAGGCTGTGTTACGGAGTTTGAGCTTTATCCCCAAAGGAATGAATGTCAAGGGTTTGCATTAGGCAGGTGAGCAGGTCAGAAACTGAGACAAGCACCCTGGCCGTGCATGGAGAAGAGACTGGGGGAGAAGCTGGGTGCCGTGGGTAGTTAGGGAGCTCTTGTAGCAGTTCAGGTGAGCACGTGATGGTAATGTGGGCCGAGGTCACAGAGGACTGAGAGAGGTGTACAGGTTGGAGAGACAGCCTTGGCAATGGGTTGGAGATGATGACTGGGAGGGAGAAAGAAGGTTGATGATGACTTTTAGTTTTCTGGTTTGTGCACCTAGTTGGATGTTGGTGCCACATGCGGGGAAAAGGCGCCCTGGAAGAGGACCAGATTTGGAGGAGAGAACCCTAAATTCAAGCAAAGTTCTTTGTAAACTCTATGGTTGCAACGAGTATCAGCTGCTACCACCTACTCATTAAAAAATTTTTTTGAATAAATGCTTGTTAAATGCTGAGCCCTGTGCCAAGAGCTGGAGATGAAAGGGAAGGAAATTAGCATTTGATGCACAACTCTGTAAGGCAGCAGAGGCTAGAGAGATTAAAATGGGCATCGTGATGTGCGACAGACTTGGTTTTGAGACCTGGCTCTAGAACTTCCTCACTGTATGACCTTGGGCAAATCACCTAACCTCTGCGTGTCTCAGGAACATCTGTAAAATGAGATTTACATCCCTGTCTCCTAGAATGTTCTGTGGCTCTAGTGACAACACACGTGGTGCCTTTAGCACAGTGCTTTGCATACAGTTAGTGCTTACTAAAAAGATGCTATTAAAAAAAAAGATGCTATTATTGGTTCTCTATGGGAGGCCTGGTCATATGTCATTTTATCTAATCTCTACCACTACCTCTTAAGCAGAGATTATCACTGTATCTCATTTTACAGATAAGGCAGCCCTGCTGATTGTCTAGCCAACCAACAGCGTTTCCCCTCTTCCTCGTAGGATTTGCCTGGGTGCTCATCATTCCATATTCAGGAAAGCTGCCCCCCTCTCTTGCCTCAGGGGGTGATCCTGATTAGTCTAAATTAATCATGGCAATTCCATTCCCCTATCCAATGACTGATTTAGGAAATTATGTGGTCCATTCCTACCCAGTTATGAACTTCGAAGCTGCCCAGGAATGTCCCTGTTTTAGTACTGGTAGTGCTGACTCCCTGGAAATCTGTCAGTCCTGGGCACACTAGGATGGTTTGTCACCCTACTGGCCACGGAGACCTGAGGAGAAGACTTCTACAGGGATAGGGGTATGGGGGGGGGTGCATCTGGAAATTTTTTTCCTTGTTAAGAATGAGTGGCAAAAAAACAACAAAAAGAATAAATGGTAATGACGTACACAGGAGAACACGGCCTTCTTTGCTGAATGTCTTTGTTTCACAGTACTGTACTTGGAGCTGCTGTGGCCATCCTGTGACCACCAGAGGAGACAAGCAGCATGCTGAAGATGGCAGGGTGAAGAAATGGAAAATAGCTGGGTCCTTGAGGACACTGCTGTAATGGAAGTGCTTAGCTCAGGAGTTCTTGCTATGACAGTAATAAACTACAATACCTGCTAATATCTGTTACTTGCAGCTAAAAGCATCCTGGGGAGCCTGGGTGGCTCAGGTGGTTAAGCATCCAACTTTGGCTCCAATCATGATCTTGCAGTTCATGAGTTCAAGCTCCGCATGGGGTTCTCCACTGGTGGTTCAGAGCCTGCTTGGGATTCTCTCTCTCTCTCTCTCTCTCTTTCTCTCTGCCCATTCCACACTCGTGCTGTCTCTCTCTCAAAAAACAAAAACAAAAACAAACAAACAAACAAACAAAAAAACCCAAAAGCATCCTGATGCAAAATGGCACCCAGCTGCAAAGAGGAAGAGCTGGTCTAAACCCATCTCCATCTTGGTGCTCATATCGCAATACTAAACTGTAGGACAGAGATAAGTATAAGTTCTGGGAGCAACTCCATTTGTCTAGGACAGTGTTGCATCAAGTGTGTTACTTCCATGGGATGCTCTCTGCGCAAGGATTCCATGGTCAAATGGGCTTGAGGGACATGACATGCTATACTCTCACCAACACATATTAATTTTGGGAAGTCCTACAGAAAAGAAATCTGTTTATCTTGGGTTAATTCAGAGTTTCCTAAAGTCACTTCAATGTGGAATTTTTAGTTTCTGTTTTGGTTTTGTGACTCTCTCAGGTGTTCCACGGAACACAGTTTGGGAAATGGTGAGGTAACCGATGAAGAGGCTGACTGGAGCATGAGACCTCAGCTTTGGGCTCTGGTTAGGAGACCACATCCCTCGGTTTGCTTGTGGTCAGATGTGATTACCAATGGTGGCCCCTCCCCTCTTGAGAGCCTTCCAAGTTAGGATGATCAACTATGTGATCACCTGGCTCCAGGTGAGGAGGGCTTCCTGAGAGAGGAGGAAGTAAGGGGCTCTTCAGGATGCGAGAGCCATGTCTCCTCAGCCTTCCAACAGAAAGGTAAGGCCAGAGTGTACCAGCTGGGGCTGGGGCTGGGGCTGGGGCGAGGGCACTGTGTGGCCGAAAGACTGAGGGGTATGGAGTTAAGCTGTGGCATGTGCTGTGTGTGTGATTCAGAAAGGGAGATGGGGGTGGGTACAGGGCCATTAGCCTGGGTGGGCAGAGAGTAATGGCAGAGGCTTGCAGGCTGCAGAGACATGGGGGTGGCCTGGGCCCGGAGGCCGCACAGCACCCACAGCAGGTGTCCCCTTGGGCCAGTACTGCTACCTACTCCAGGAAGCAGGGCTGTCTAATGAGTGGCTTGGACAAGGGGAACCGGATGTATAGTGCATTTGGGAAGGCAGAGGCCTAAAGGAAGGGAAGGACGTGACCCAGTCCTGAGTTTGTTAATCCTGTCCCCTCCAGTCCCACGTTTTTCTTTTGTTTGTCGTCTGTGTCCCTCATTGGAACTGATGCTCTTTGAGGTCAGGTACTGTGTGTGTTCCGCTCACACTTGTATCCGTAGCACCTGGAGCAGTTCCCCATCCATAGCAAAGGCTCAATAAATATGTGTTGAATAAATGCATGAGAGGGAGGAAAATATCTTTCTAAACCAGAAGGGCATTAAGACTTAATGAGCCTCTACTGTGCACTGGGGGCTTGCCAGCAGGCATCTCCTTTAGCTCACCTGCGTGGCAGAGATCACGGAGGGGCTAATGGCAAGTCAGCAAATCCCATTCCTCTTCCGAGGCCCCGTAGAAGCCCCTCATCCTGCAGGAAACTTCTCCATCTCAGCCACTTCCCCTTCACTGAGCTTCCTCTCCTCCAAGCTTTATAAAATCCAGCTCTCAGCTGCATGCTGTTCAGTGTGGTATTTCATCAGACCTCCTCCCACTTGACTGTAAACACTCTAAGAACAGAGGCTACATCGCTGTTTCCAAGTCTCCCCCACAGCACCAAGAGCTGAAAAGAACAAAAACGAAGAAAAGCAACTCTGTGTATTTGTTACTTGATGGGTTTATCTTTAACACTGGTTCCAGCCTGACCTTGACTCAGACCACTCTTCCGGCAGTCCTGCCATTCTGTGTATTCTGCCTCAGTGAGGAATGCTTTCTCCTCTGGAATAGAACACCTGACAAGCAGTGTCTTAAACAATCAGGTCACTTAATTATCTCACACGAGGAGAGGGCTGGAGGCAGGCTGGGGCAGGGCTTCAACGATGCCAGCAGACCCAACGTGGCTTCCGGCTCTGCCACCTTTAGCATGCTGGCTTGTTGCTTCATGGTACAAGATGAAGTTTTAAGCTTCACATCTATGTTCCAGGCAGGAAGATGGGAGAAAGAGCCCATCTTCTAGCCCAAGTGTTCTTTTGATAAGAAAAGCAAGGGGCGCCTGGGTGGCTCAGTCAGTTGGCATCTGTCTTCGGCTCAGGTCATGATCTCACAGTTCGTGGGTTGAACCCCATGTTGGGCTCTGTGCTGACAGCTCAGAGCCTGGAGCCTGCTTCAGATTCTGTGTCTCCCTCTCTCTCTGTCCCTTATCTACGTGCACTCTGTCTCTCTCTCTCAAAAATAAATAAAGCATTTAAAAAAAAAGAAAAGCGAAGGCTTTCCCAGAAGCCTCTAGTGGACTTCTGTTCCATTTTATTGGTCACACTAAATAAAAGAATCTGAGAAAACAACTAGGTTTTCCAGACTTTATAGTTAGGGGACAAAGGAAAAGTGGTTTGAGAATGAGTGTTGCATTAGCGCACCAAGAGTGTTTGCTATATAAGCTATAGAAGGAAAGGAGGAAAAAAAAAATCATCAGATTTGTCATTCACTCAGACCAGCTATTCTGAAATCTCTTCATCCCACGCAGGACCCTGCTTAGATTGGTTTGTTCCCCGGGAGACACTCTACGTTCTCGGCTATACATAAACACAGATACTTACAGACATAAAAGGCATAGCCCCTGACTTTCAGAGCCACACAGTCAGATGGTGAGGATGTGAAGGGCTGGCAGAGATAGAGCCGTCATCTCAGGAATGTGTGCTATGGCTTGTGCATAGAAAGGTAGGAGAGGAGGAGAGTCTAACTGTGGTTGGGGGTGGTCAGGGAAGGCTGCCCAGAAGTAGTGACACATGGGGTTGAAATGGCGGTTAAGGATATGAGGAAGGGGCTGGCAGGGCGTTCCAGATGGCAGAAAGCGCATAGGCAGCGGCACAGTGCGGGGAAGAGAGCACAGTGCAGTTGAGGAGCATCACAAAGTCCTGTTTTGCCAGTGTGTAGGATGCCTGGTGGAGAGAGAGGAGGCTGGTGGGGCCAGATCATGAAATGCATGATGTCTGCTGCTAGAGGCTCAGGTCTCCAGCTTGGGCACCTGGGTAGATGGCGGTGCCATTTTGTGAGATAGGAATCACTGAACTTAGTTTGGTAATGTTGACTTCGGGGGCCTCAAGCTGTTCCTACTCCACATGAATTTCCAGGACAATCTCATCCACGTCAGTTACCATTGTATGACTCCTAAACCTACAGGCCTCGTTCAGATCTCTTTTCTATATTCCCGGCCTGCATTTCGAATGGAGCTTTAGCTACATGACAACCATGCCCAAAATTAGTAGCTTAAAACAAGAACCATATATTTAGTCTCCGAATATGTAGGTTGGCAATTTTGGTGGGGGGGGGGGGCTCAGAAATTGTCTCCCTTGAAGACTAAAAGGATATGGAGTGCCTGGGTGGCTTAGTCGGTTAAGCGTCCGACTTCAGCTCAGGTCATGATCTCACAGCTTGTGAGTTCGAGCCCCGCGTCAGGCTCTGTGCTGACAGCTCAGAGCCTGGAGCCTGCTTCGGACTCTGTGTCTCCCTCTCTCTCTGCCCCTTCTCCTCTCCTGCTCTCCTTCTCTCTCTCTTAAAAATAAATAAACATTAAAAAAATTTTTTTAAAGACTAAAAGGAGAGAGGGTGGTGGTTCCCATTATATCCCCCATTTATTCTACCTGTATTAGGGTCTGCAAAAACCATGTGGCTCATGTTGGATGATGTGATAACCACAAATGATAACTTCAAATGCAGCTCTTATGCTGGATGTAGTATCTTTATTGGAATAGATCAGCACAATCTCTGGCGCTTGCCTTCAATTCTGTCAGTGTGTGCTTTCCAGTCCCCATTAGTAAAGAGATCCAAAAGCAGTTCACAAATAAATGAGCGGTAGTACTCATTTACAGTCTTGCTCCCAAGACTATAACTCTCCTTCTCTGTCACAAAGACCTTGGCCACCTTGACTTACTGCAGAACATCACTCTGATCCACCATATTAATGGGGGTCATGCTAAGTGCACCTGGTAAACAGGAATACGGTGTCACTCTGAATGTCTGAATAAGACACATACGTGCCAGAGGGTGTGAGAAAAACCCTACAAGGTTTCATTGGCCTGTTACATAGGTGAAGCTTTTAGGGGGGACTAGGTCTGAGACATGCTGGGCCATCCCTTCTGAGGCAAGGAACAAATTATTACACCTTATATTCCTTATTACTAAGCGAGATATGCATGTTTGATGGGTCCTTTGGAATTTGGAGGCAGTGTATGCCATATTGAGAATACTGCCCCAATCCATTTATCAGGTAGTCAGAAGTCTAACAATTTCAAGTGAGGCCCAGAGGAAGAGAGGACTCTGCATTAGGACCGGGTTGCAGTATAAGCTGCTTTACCCCTTGGATATAGTGTTAGAGGTGTCCATGGAAATTGGATGCTGGATGGAGTCCCTGGCAAGCCCCACAGCAGATGCATGGCACAGACCCTCTAGCTAGGCCATGCCTTCTGCACCAGAGAACTGTATATTTGAAAAGCAGATCCTGACAGACTACTGGGCGCTTGTAGAGACTGGCCACGGGATGGACAGTAAATGATTAGGAGAGAGGAGCTATCACGAGCTGGGTATTAATTAGATCCATCGAATCATAGCCAGAGCAGACAGGCACAGTAGCAACCCACTGTATGATGGAAATGGTACATTCAGGCCTAAGGAAGTCTATAAGACGCATACGAGTGTGAGTCATACAAGCAGGTGGCTCAGAGCCCCATGTCAGTAATCTGTTGCACTGATACCTCTCCTGCCCTCAAACTCATGGCCTCATGGGGGCTTCCCTATGCCCAGACAACAGAGAAAGAAAACATCCACGTCTGGTTCACATATGGGTAGGCTCGCCTGTAAGTTGATGTGGGCCAAGAACGGACTGTTGCCACACTGTAGCCCCAAGCAGTCATGGCCCTAAAAGCTAGTATAGAAGGAAGATCCTCTTAGTGGGCAGAACACCAAGCCATGCTGTCAGCTGTAAGCATTATAAGGAATAAGATTTGACAAAGATAAAGATACGCACTTCTGAGCAGGGGTGAATCACTGGCTTGCTGGTCAGGGGCCCAAAAGAAGCATCAGCAGAGGACAGGAAAGAGGCAGGAGGACGACGTAGGGGAGGGCAAAAGGAGTGGAATGTCAAGATGTTTGTGTCTCACATCTATGTTCGCTAGGAAGCATCCACCTCAGAAGAAGCACTCAACAATCAGGTAGACAGGATCATTCCCTCTGACACGTGCCAGCCAGCCTCTGTCCTTAGCCACTCTAGTGCCGGAGCAGTGGACCATGAGTGGAGGAGTCACAGCAGCAGGGATGGAGGCTATGCACAGGCCTAACAGCATGGGCTCACACTCACCAAGTCCTATCTAGCTACTGCCTCTGCTGGTTATCTAACTTGCCACCAAGGGTCTCCAGTGAGAATCCACCCCCTTGAGATCAAAAAAGTTGGTTACATCAGATCTCTTCTAACCTGGAAGGGGAAGTGATTCTTCCTGAGAGGAACTTAAATGAGCTCTGGGTGTGGGTTTGCCTTCTAAGACCTATCGGGCCTCTGCCAGCACCAATGCAAGGTGACCTATACCTGACTTCCTGACAAAGCATTCTGCCTTGCACTGCCTTAGCCTAAGGGCCTCCTTTTGGATGAAGATGTGACAACGGACACATTCCCACAAGATCCACCGGGCCTGGGGTGCCTGGGTGGCTCAGATGTTGAGGGTCAGACTCTTGGTTTCGGCTCAGGTCATGGTCTCATGGTTTCTTGAGTTCGAGCCCTGTGTTGGGCTCTGGTATAAGAAATAAGCCCACTGATCCAATCAAAGGAGAGACACAGAGACTCGGAGCACAGTGAAGTGAGGCTTTAATCAATGTTCTCACAAGAGCAGGTATCTGATGCAGGCAACTTGGGGCAATTACAGCAGACAATTTATCTCCTAGCGTGCAAGTCCCTCCCCTGATTTCTCATCGGCCTCATTTCCTGAGGTGATGCAGAGACTTTCAGTCCCTCCTTTGTTCTTTGACACATGCTTGTTGCAAAGCAGAGAAACTAAGCCTGCAAAATGGGGAGAGGGAAGAGGAACCAGGAACTGAAGCATCCAAGGGTTTGTGACTCCATTATGGTGGGGAGTGGAGGTTCATATATATTTCCAATAGGTTGTAAACCTACTGTTAATTAGACAGCACAGCTTTTATTTGGTATTTCTGAGAATGAATCGTCTCCCTTACTTTTCACAGTGAGCGTGGGGATGCCACCTTGCTGGGTTGGGTGCTGTCCTGGAGGATATGCAGTATGTATGGAACTAATGGCTGTTATGTGGTACTCGGTTTCTTTTCTTTTTTTTTTTTTAGCGTTTGTTCATTTTTTTGAGCGACAGAGCGTGAGTGGGGGAGGAGCAGAGAGAGAGGGAGACACAGAATCTGAAGCAGGCTCCAGGCTCTGAACTGAAAGCACAAAGCCCGACGCGGGGCTCAAACTCACAAACCGTGAGAGCATGACCTGAGCCAAAGTCAGACACTCAACCGACTGAGCCACCCAGGTGCCCCTGTGGTACTCTGTTTCTGTTGGTTGGAATACAGAGGTCCAGGAACCAAAGGATAGAAAGAGGAGAGGCCCCTCTTCCCATCATTTCCAGTGACCCACTTGTAGAAGATCATACAACTTTCGGCTCTACTGGGAAGAAGTCCTGGTTTCCAGGGAGGAGCCCTTCCACCAAGAGTCACAGGAGAGTTCCTTGAACCTGAAGCTATAACTGCCACCTGGCTCAGAAGGCAAAAATGTATTTACATTGGTGGCAGGGTAAAATCAACTCTGATTTTCATGAAGAGGCAGAACTGCTGACATTGGGCCAGAAAGGAGAATGTCCAGACCTCAGGGGATTCCCTAGGTGCATCTTGTTGCTTCTGTGCTCAGCAGTAACGCTGCATGGGCAACTGAGGCATCCATAACCTACCAAAGGCAAGGTCACTAAGGACTCAGACCCCTCAGGGATGAAGGTCTAGATCATCCCCTTGGCAAGCAGCTAGGCCAGCTGAGGTGCTGGCTGAGGGTGAGGGAAATTTAGAATGGGCAGTGGCAGGGGGAGATGACAAGTATCAGTTAGATATGCAAATTCAAACTACACTGAGAGATCATTTCTCACCCAGCAGATGAATATAAATCCCACAGTTGGACAACAATTTCCCTTAGGAGGCTTTGAGAGAAAGGCTCACTCACACATTACTAGGGAGGGTGCAAAATGGTATGACCCCTATGGAGGGAACATGGCAACATCTAGCAAAATGACATATGCATTTACCCATTTCTAGGAAACTATCCCAAATATAGACTGGCAAAACCCCGAATTGACGTTGGCACAAGACTGCTCACTGCAGCAGTATTTGTATTAGCAAAAGACCCAAAGGAATATCATCAAGAGAGCTACACTTCTTCTTTGCGGCAGCTGTTGGGAAGGAATTGGAATCCAGACAAAACATTGGGTGATTTACTTGTTCCTAACTAATGTGTACTGAGTGCCCGCTATGTGTTTGGTAGTTTACATACATCACCCCATTAAACTCTTTAGCAACCCTGCACACTTTCTGGAAACAAATTTGTATCTGTGATCTTGGACACAGAAATTCTAAGAATACATCATGCAAACATAACCAAAAATGGCAACCATTCTTTATGCACAAAGATGCTTACTGCAGTATTATTTTTCAGGATTATTTTTTATGTTTTATCAAAGCTATGTAGGCACACAATTAAAAAAAAAAAGCAAGCAGTACACAAGAGCTTATAATGGTATCAACAATCTTCAGCTATGGACCTTTCTGTTCCAGTCTGGTCTCTGCAGCCTACCCCTTTGAATCATTTCTGGTTTTATATCTTTCAGGGGTTCCTTCTATGTCTTTCAACAAGATGTTTGTGTGACTCTGCCTTTATTAAAGCTTAGGTATTGTGTATGGGCCTCTTGCTACAGATCAGACTAGGACCTCTTCAAGAGCAAACACTACTTTTTAATTCTCTAAAGACAATGGCCATGGGACTAGCAGGAAGGGATTATCAAGTAAATATTTGTTAAAAAACAGAAAAAGGTAATAACCTGGGTGGTCAATGGAGGGAAAGCACTGGAAGCAGATCAACAATCATTGGCAAAAGGGCCAAGGCCTCTTATTCCTGACTATAGGACCCTGATCTAGTTCAGAATGACTATGTCCCCGGCTCAAATTGCTTACCTCTCACACTCCCTTGTAGTAAGTAGAGACCATGTGACTTGTCTCAGCCAAAGGGATGTCAGTGAAAGTTGCTGAGTGGAGCTTCTGGAAAAGGTTTCCAAAGGGAACCCAAGGTGTTGGCATAATCTTGGGTCCCTTTCACCCTTCTTCATTCTTCTTTCCTGCAACAAGGATGTGATTTCTGGAGGCCTACCAGCCATCTTGCAATCACATTCTAAAGATGGAAGACCAAAACAATAGACAGAGCTCAATTTTTGAAGACATCGTGTAATTATACAGCTTGGACTGAACCTATGTCTAGACTTTATGTTATATGAGACAAATCGTGCTTTTTATTTGTTTAAGATCACATAGTTTTTCTGTTGCTTCATATGTTCTTAACAGAGGGATGTGGAAAAAGAATGGCTAAAGTCTGATGGTTGTTGATGGTACAAGGAGATTCTGAGAATTTTCTGTAATAAAAAGTTTAAAAGAACTATGAATATTTGTAAAAATAGATAAACCATCATGGCTAATACAATTTCTGAAAAGTTTTGCAAGACATCTAGGTTTCAGTGATTGTAGCTATGTCTTGTGACAGTATGCTTTAACCTCTAGAGTCTGTGATTTTGACGGGCTGTTGATGAGAAAAGCAACTTTTGTTTTTCTGAGTTGCTGCCCAGGCATTTTACAGCATGATAACCCTGTTCACACCCAGAGTCTGGTATTTTGATAAGGACTTAAGTTTAGCATTTCCACCATAAGTTCCTGCTTTGTTTTTCCAGGACACCTTCTAAAATAAGCATGTGGAGGAGCACCTGGATGGTTCAGTCGGTTAAGCATCCAACTCTTGATTTCGGCTCAGGTCATGACCTCAGAGTTCGTAGGATAGAGCCCTGCATCCGGCTCTGCGCTGACATCATGGAGCCTGCTTGGGATTCTCTCTCTCTCTCTCTCTCTCTCTCTCCCTCTCCCTCTCCCTCTCCCCCCTCCCCAGCTCATGTTCTCTCTGTCAAAATAAATAAACATTTAAAAAATACTAAATAATTTAAATTTTTTTTTTCAACGTTTATTTATTTTTGGGACAGAGAGAGACAGAGCATGAACGGGGGAGGGGCAGAGAGAGAGGGAGACACAGAATCGGAAACAGGCTCCAGGCTCTGAGCCATCAGCCCAGAGCCCGACGCGGGGCTCCAACTCACGGACCGCGAGATCGTGACCTGGCTGAAGTCGGACGCTTAACCGACTGCGCCACCCAGGCGCCCCAAAAATACTAAATAATTTAAAAGCATAACCATGTAGAGTTAAGTCCACAAAAAGTGACCTCTGCCCCAGCCACCTTATAGATAATAAGTGCTTGCTAGTCTGCTCTCTATCTCCCACTGGAACCTGACGTGGGACAGAGGACTGCCCTTTGTGTGGATGGTTGACCCTGCACCTTCGAGCAAAATGGCGCAGCTGTGGGTTTCACGTCCCCAGAGTGGGGAGCTTGGATACTGAGGGAACTACCTGCTGACTGAATAGGGGCCTTGTGCCATAATCTGCATATTCTCAATTCAACACACCAGCCCCAGCTTCTCAACACTGTTGCCTTTTTTACTATTAATAATTTTTTAGGGGCGCCTAGGTGATTCAGTCATTAAGCATCTGACTTCGGCTCAGGTCATGATCTCACAGTTCGTGAATTCGAGTCCCGCATCCGGTAAACATGAGCCTTGCCTCAGGTGAGCCCCACTTCTCCCTCTTTCTCTCTCTCTCTCTGCCCCTCACTCACTTGTGCCCTCTCTCTCTCTCAAAAATAAAATAAAATAAAATAAAATAAAATAAAATAAAATAAAATAAAATAAAATAAAATAAAATAAAATAACAATTTTAAGGTTTTTTTCTTATTTTTAATTTTTTGGAAAATTGGTTGACTTTTATTTTTTTATTTTACAGATAGAGTGAGTAGGGGAGAGGGCCAGAGAGAGAGAGAATCTTTTTATTTTAATTTAATTTAATTTAATTAATTAATTTTTTTATATATAATTTATTGTCAAGTTAGCTACCATATAGTACACCAAGTGTCCTCTTGGTTTCAGGGGTAGATTCCAGTGATTCATCACTTATATACAACACCCAGTGTTCATCCCAGCAAGTGCCCTCCTCAATGCCCATCACCCATTTTCCCTGCCCCTGGCCCCTGCACCCCCATCAACCCTCAGTTTGTTCTCTGTATTTAAAAGTCTCTTATGGTTTGCCTCCCTCCCTCTCTGTTTGTAACTATTTTTTTTCTTCAGATATCATATGTTTTCAATCATATGGGGAATTTGAGAAACTTAACAGAAGACCATTGTCAGCGCAGAGCTTGATGTGGAGCTTGAACTCACAAACTGTATTATGACCTGAGCTGAAATCAAGAGTCAAATGCTCAACCGACTGAGCCACCCAGGCACCCCAAACACACTTGTCTTAATAATGTTTTACACTGGGAGCGCCTGGGTAGCTCAGTCAGTTGAGCATCTGACTCTCGGTTTGGGCTCAGGTCATGATCTCATGGGTTCATGAGTTTGAGCCCTGCATGGAGCCCCGCAGGGCAGAGCCTGCTTGGGATTCTCTCTCTCTCTCTCTCTCTCTCTCTCTGCCCCCCACCCCCACCCATGCATTTTCTGTCTCAAAATAAATAAAACTTAAAAAAAATGTTACACTGGTGATGACATTTAAATTACCTTGGTTTTGGGGGGAGGTACAAATACCTGTGAATTTTCTTTTTTTGCCAGGAGGGGATCACTGGCATGGCACCTTCTTCAATATACATGAGAGAAAGATAAAACTACTCCAGAGAATTACTATTTAAACAAATAATTTGAGAGTCTCATCTCATTTAAATTAATAAACTGATGTGAAGCTAACAGCAGAGGTTGCTGAACCCATGTGGAGCTCAAATATGAGTCAACTGAAGGGAAGCAAAATTAACCTTCCTGGTTTGGACCCTTCTTTGCCCCACCTCACACCCTATCAGTCCAGTTTTGACTCCAGCCACTGCTGCTGTGACCAGATCCGTGTAGGCGTGACCCCATGGTTATGGGCATCAGCTGCTTGTTTCTCAGGCTTTCTGCCCACGGCTTCTCTGAAGCCACAGTGAGAAATGCCTGTGGGAACTCACAGGCACTCATTCATGCACGTGCACCCTGAATGTGCGAGAAATAAACACCCCAACAGGCAATGCTTGTCTACTAGGGGATGAGAACCTGTGCATAAATGCTCCCCAGTTCTGAGATGCACCCCCATGAGGTCCTGTGAGATCAAACCAATGCAGCAGCTCAGCTTTGCACTGGATTTCCCTCCTTCTCTGGGGCCAGTTCCCGTAGTGACCTACTCGCTCCAGTTTGCTTGGGACTTCCCCAATTTTAGCACTGAAAGTCTCACACTTTGGGGAGCCCCTCAGTCCCCAGCAAACAGGAAGGACTAGTCACCCTACTGGTTCCTCACACCTGCACCATGGGATCATCTCCCAGATAAACTCTTCCAGGTAAGCCCTCGTCTCAGGCTCTGTATACAGAGGGAACCCTCATAATGCCAATCAATTTGGATCTTGTTGGGGTATCTGCCTGTCTCTGAGATCTGTGTCCAATTAGATCTGTAACCGATTAGAAACAAGCACATCAAGTTGCAACCGACTAAGAACATCTATAGAGCACTGGGAAGTGAACAACTGCAGTTTCTGTTTCCTGTTATTGTGGATTACTGTCTTGTGGCTTTTGCCAGATGTTCATGGGTATGAATCCAGACAATACAGGTAGTGTCTTGTGAGCCTGCCTGCAGACAGAGCAGATGGAAGAGCTCTTGTGCTTCTGTCTCCTGGAATAAATGTTTCTAGTTTCTAGGTTAGAATTTTATCTGATTCGAAGCTGGAGTGTTTTCTTTCTGTTCGAATTAGGCCTAGCTAAGTGAATTTTCCCTAGAGGCTCCAAGTGGCAAAACTCTGAACTAGAGAGCGTTGTTTTTTCCCAGAAACAGGGAACTACCGCCCCCTAGAGGATAAGTATGTGTGTGGTGGTTCAGGCAAGCTCAGGGCAGCTGTGTTTTATGAATGCATACATGGTTTCTTCTCCTTAGGCGAGAAAAATGCTACTGCTTAATCTTTAGATTGCCTAATAATTTGAAAATTTCTCCGGTTGTTTGAGTGAGATATTTTCTTCCCCATGTAAAAGTCCAGATGAATTATGTTTAATTGGTATAAAGTAAAGGATCAGGAGTTGGGAATCCAAGGGATTGGAACCCCAACAGATATTTATTTGTTTCCAGAGGATTGGTCTGGGCATACTACGGGTGACACAAAATGAGTCTGATATCAAAGAGACTTTTTAATTAATTAGGCCTGCTCTGTAGAAAATACTCTGTAGAAAATACTTCCATAATGTCTCTCAACCTCAAAGCATTTCTTATTTGTGTTGGATCACTGAGCACTTATATAAATCTAAGATAAAGGGATTCAGTATCTCCCAAGGGGAAAAATTAAGAAATCAAGCCATACCTCCGATACTTTAAATGTGCTAGCCTTTTATGAAAAGCCCTCCAGGCTGAGAGAAAAATAAAAGAAAACCTTCCAAATCGCAGAACACCATGTTTACAAGAAGACTTAAGCTGTAAATTGCACTTTGTAATTTATGTTAATACATTTAAACAGAGTAAAGAAATTAGTCTTCAAGAGGATGACTCCTAACTTTTTTTTTTTTTTTTTTTACTTAAAAAAAATGACTTCCAGTGGAAAAAAATGAAACTGCTCAATTGAGTATTAAAACCTTTGGGTAAAAGGTAAATTTTACATTCTTACAAGAATCAAACAAAATATGTGTAAATAACCTACAAAATAAATGCAGTGTTGATACACGTTGAAACACTGTTCCTGTTTTCAGACCTAAACCCTTTCTCCAAAATGTTTTCGGGTGGGAACTGGGAAAATCTAACTTTAGTTTAATAGCTTCGTGGTTCCTGCTGAGTTACAAAATAAATATGCAGATCAGGCCCAATGATATGCAAATTCACAACAGGCCAAAAATTACTAGTCACAGAGATTTTAAGAAACGCTTCAGTACTAAGACTTCTTTCTAATCAAGTTTCAGAGAATTTCACTACTTTATAAAATAAATATAAGGAAGCCCTTGATCCTCTCTGCCAAGAGGCCTGTGTGCAACCACGGCCCAGGTGCTTCCTCCCAAGGTCTGTGAATTATGGGACTTCCTTTTGCTGCTCTTGCACATGACACTACCACCCAGCTTATATTTTTCTGAAGACAAAGGGATTTAGCATAGTCTTTTTTTTTTTTAAGTTTATTTATTTTGAGAGAGAGCGAGACAATGCCAGTGGGGGAGGGGCTGAGAGAGAGGAAGACGGAGAATCCCAAGCAGGCTTTGCACTGGCAGCGCAGAGCCTGACGCAGGGCTTGCACCCCGGAAACTGTGAGATCATGACCTGAGCCCAAACCAAGAGTTGGATGCTTAACCCACAGAGCCACCTAGGGCGCCCCACTTTAGCATAGTCTTCATTTGGAATCTCCTGTTGGGAACCCCCAGGCTCCCTCATTTTCTCTCCAGAGTTCCTTTTATTTATTTTTGAGAGAGAGAGACAGAGTTCAAGTGAGGGAGGGGCAGAGAGAAAGGGAGGCAGACACAGAATCTGAAGCAGGCTCCAGGCTCTCAGCTGTTAGCACAGAGCCTGACATGGAGCTCAAACTTCCCAAGTGCTTGATCATGACCTGAGCCGAAGTTGGACGCCTAACTGCCTAACAGACTGAGCCACCCAGGCGCCTCCAGAGTTCCCTTTCTCTAAAGTAATTTGTTCCTTAATTATCTGGAGAATATTACCAGTAAATGACAATGTGTACACGTATCACTGACATTACTCTTCAGTGTCTTAGTTTTGGATGCTTCAAGGGTTTTTTGCTCTTTATTTTGAGTTGATGACCCACCTCTTTCCCACCTGTTTCCCAAGGGAAACAAGTTACTGGCTTGAGAGTTCCAGATCCACCCCCACAGACTTGTGATACTTTGGGTGCTGGGAAACACCAGGGTTAACACGTACACACACCCCATGGCTGCATGTGGTCACCATCTGAGCTGATAGTGATAGACTATTAAATGCTAATGAGAAATCTCAGTTGCCTGTACATCCTGGAGGAAGCTCCTAAATGTCTGGATGAAGGCTAAGAGCCCTCTCTCCCCTGATTCAAACAACACTTGAGCATTTTTTAACCTGTACCCAAAAGGGCTCTGCGGATAGGAAGTCTTCTACCTTCTACTGCACAGAGACAATTTTTTAGCCAGTGTATCTCTTGAATGTTTCTCATTGTATGACTTTCTAAGGAAATACCTGAAAGAATTCAGGTTGAATTCTAAGAGAGAAATGTTGCTTTCTGCTGAGTCAGTATCTGGTGTTTTAGTCCAGCTTTCCCTGCAGCACAGGCCAAGGGTAAGTCTTCCAAGGACGGAAGGACCTTCACTGCCCAGTTCAGTGGTGTGGACCAACTACTGATTCAGTTCCAGCAACTCTTACCCTCACCCTTGGGGAGCGTCTTCTGAATGTTGGTCTTGTTTGACCAAGAATCTTGCTAGAATCCTAAATCATGGACTCTTGATCTGTGTGGGTCCCTGAGAATCCTTGTGTTAAGGAGGAGGAACGTGTTCAGTATTTGAATGCGCATTTTATAAAATCCTTCTCAGTTTTGGAATTAATCTTAAGCAAGTGTAACAGAAGCCCTCTCAGCCAGAGTGGGGCTGGGTGGGGCAGAGGGGGCTTTGAAATCAGCTGCTGTTTGTGATTTGGAATTGGGGGAGGAAAAGAGGAAAGAAGGAAGTAAC
Source organism: Lynx rufus (assembly GCF_022079265.1). Classification (NCBI taxonomy): domain Eukaryota; kingdom Metazoa; phylum Chordata; class Mammalia; order Carnivora; family Felidae; genus Lynx; species Lynx rufus. The sequence goes on from NW_025814897.1 coordinate 59,481,640, forward strand.
CTGGCCATCTAATTTTGCCTGTGTACACTCTTTATCAGATGGAGTTCTGTCTTATTCCTTCAGGAGGTATTTTGCAACAATGTGCCTTTATCAGCTAGGACTTTTACAGGCAGAGCTCTCAAATAAACAGATATAAAATGGAAAAATAAATAAATGCAAGGAAATTAAATGCTAATGTGTTGCTTTTAATATTCTCCGTGAAGGTAAACCCTTTGATAAAATAAATTATGTTGTGAATTTTAGCTAAAAGATGATATAGGTCTTCTCCTTGATTTTACCACAGTAGGAAATGAAAATGCACATGTAGTATTTTAGTTCCTGCAAGACTTTGAATTTAATTTTTCAATCTCCTCCCAAAAGTTAAATTAAGTGGAAATTTCAAATTTCCTGATTATTATTACTTACACTAATAGTTAACAGTATGTAGGGGCACCTGGGTGGTCAGTTGGTTAAGCGTCTGGCTTCAGCTCAGGTCATGATCCCATGGTCTGTGAGTTCAAGCCCCTCGTCAGGCTGTATACTGACAGCTTGGAGCCTGGAGCCTGCTTGAGATTCTGTGTCCCCCTCTCTCTCTGCCCCTCTCCCACTTGTGCGCATGTGCCCTCTCTCTCTCTCAAAAATAAATAAACATTAAAATAAACAAAATAAAAAAATAAGAGTATGTGAATATAAACACAAGTATTCTACTAAATTTACTTATTTTATTTTTTGATTTAATTCTTTTAAAAAAACCAGTATTTTATAAATTGTTTCTTGTACTATTGGAACTTATATACACAATATGACAAATTATGTGACTCTACAGTTTTCACCTAAAAGCGTATGTTTTGTTACCATATTCCCCTTATAAATCCTTAATCAGCCTGATTGGTTGTTTAATGTTAACAGTGTATTTTCTTTTTTTTTTTATTTTTTATTTTTAACGTTTATTTATTTTTGAGACAGAGAGAGACAGAGCATGAATGGGGGAGGGTCAGAGAGAGGGAGACACAGAATCCGAAACAGGCTCCAGGCTCTGAGCTGTCAGCACAGAGCCCGACGCGGGGCTGGAACTCACGGACTGCGAGATCGTGACCTGAGCCTAAGTCGGCCGCTCAACCGACTGAGCCACCCAGGCGCCCCAATAGTGTATTTTCCAAAATCTGTACATAACTTTGAGTCACAGGCAATGAAATATTAAGCTAATTAATAAGTTACCATTGTTTATCTGGAGATTTTTAAAGAAATTAAAATCCAAAGAGACAGAGAAAATAAAGCATGTGGTTATATAATCCCCAGGCAGATTTCTAACCTATGGATTATTTTCTACGTATAAACACATTTGGTCTTTGAAATATTCAAAGGAAGAGGGTAAATTAATCCACGTATCGTAAATATTGCTTTATAAGATGATTGCTACTGGGGCACCTAGGTGGCTCAGTTGGTTAAGTGTCTGACTTCAGCTCAGGTCATGATCTCACAGTCTGTGAGTTCGAGCCCCACGTCAGGCTCTGTGCTGACCGCCTGGAGCCTGCTTCAGATTCTGTGTCCTTCTCTCTCTGCCCCTCCCCCACTCACTGCTCTGTCTCTCAAAAATAAACATTTAAAAAAATTAAAAAATAAGATGATTGCTACTATTCATTATGATTTTAAAAATAGATATTGTCATTTAAGCATATTGTTTGGTATGATTATATGTGCTTGTGTGTTTAACCTGAGGCTTACATTTGGAGGGGATCAGGGTATGCCACCCCCAAACATATCACTTGGGCATAGGAATTATTTTGAGCTGAAGGCATTTGAGTTCCTGGAATCCCTTATCTGCCTCCCAGAAGAACTCAAATTGTTATAAATCCTGTCTTGGGAACAACTCTGTATAATCTTGGAGACTAGAAATTGGCACCACACCCAAACAGACATTATCATGAGACTGTCATGTCTCTGATCTATTCTCCAAAGGCTCATTTATCTTTCCCAAAAGTCATGTGTTTTTCCATAAGCGCCCTTTCTCTTTTTTCTCTTCATCTACTAAGTTAGGTATATAAGCCCCAAATTCCGAAGACCTGTGTGAGTTACTCATTGTTGACTCTTCCTGTGTGTGTTACACAAATAAATAACCTGTTTTTTTTCTCTCTTATGAATCTTTCTTTTATTGGTTTAATTCATATGCCTCAGGAACAGACCATAAGAGGGTAGCAGAAAAGGATTTTTCTGCCTTACCTACACATTCAGGTGGCCTATTTAGGAAGTGATCCTAGGGGCGCCTGGGTGGCTCAGTCAGTTAAGCGTCAGACTTTGGCTCAGGTCATGATCTCACGGTTTGTGAGTTGGAACCCTGCATCGGGCTCTGTGCTGACAGCTTAGAGCCTGGACCTTGCTTGGAATTCTGTGTCTCATTCTCTTTCTGCCCCTCCCCCACTTGTGCTCTGCCTCTGTCTCTCAAAAGTAAATAAATGTTAAAAAAAAAAAAAAAAAAAAAGGAAGTGAACCTAGAGAGCAGAAAGGGCAGGCCCTGGAGGATAGAAAGAGAGCTTTATGAAATGAGTCTCAGAATCATCTGACCGGGGGGACAAAAGGAAGACATTTTTATTGTCTGGCCTATGTCCTCCATTGGTTGAGAGTTGCCCCATGGAATTTTGACTTCCCCACACTTCGGGTTTGCATACGTATGAATGCAAAGTGGGTTCTCCCAGGCTTTCTGTACCTCTGCGTCAGAGAAGCATGTCAGAGAAGCTGAGAGGCAGGAAGGGAGAGGCAGCGCGCACCTGAGGAGAGGTGTGTCAACAGGAGCCAGCATGGTACCGTTTACTGCAGATGAGACTGGAAACTATAAGTGAGGCTGAGAGAATGTGAGGTGCAGAAAAGGTGTTCCACATTATGCATGTGCATGCACAGCAAGGCAAATTAAAGTTAATGGTGATAAAAACCCTCATGAATAGTGACTGATTGCTCAGAGAAAAGAATGGTCTTTGGTTATACAGTGTTTTCTCAACATGAGGTGGAAAATTTTTTTCTGTCTTTTCTGCTCGGGTAGCAAACTTGTAGCCTCCCCTGCACCTGTGCTCTCACTTCCCAAAAGTTTGTTTGCGTTTGTATCAGTCCTCATGATGCTTTTGAGCGCTTCATGATTGTAGGCCAATTGTGGCAAAACCCTAACATTTCCCCACTGATAAAGGAACCAGTATTTCTTCTGGTACTTTTGTTACCTTCTCCTATGTCTATCATAAAATATTGTTCCTTCCATGGGTAACTGAATAGGCTGTAACCATTTCCTGTTCTCAGGCGCATTTGTTCTCGTTAAAAAAAATAATAATAATAATGTTTATTTATTTTTGAGAGAGACAGAGACAGAATGTGAGTGGATTAGGGACAGAAAGAAAGGGAGACCCAGAATCCGAAACAGGTCCAGGCTCCGAGGTGTCAGCACAGAGCCCGACGTGGGGCTCGAACTCGCAAGCCATGAGATCATGACCTGAGCCGAAGTCAGCCTCTCAACCGACTGAGCCACCCAGGCGCCCCTCTTTCTCATTTTTAATCAACTGACATCATCCGGCATCTCTTTCAGACATTGCCGTACTCTAAGGCCCCGTACTCGTGACCTTTGGAGACTGACCAGGGCATCTTTTTGCCCACACCATCTTCAGGGCTCCCTAAACGGTTGTTGGCAGCACCAAGTGTTTTCTCTTACTGTGTACCTGTTACCCCAGGCATGGCACCCACAAACACCAAGGGAATTCTAGAACAATTAGCATGTTTTGAATGCACCAGTTTTCAGAACCTTTCAATGGTATTCTAAGAACGACATGCTTTTTAAGATTGCAGTGTGTGGGGCGCCTGGGTGGCGCAGTCGGTTAAGCGTCCGACTTCGGCTCAGGTCGTGATCTCCTGGTCCGTGAGTTCAAGCCCCGCGTCAGGCTCTGTGCTGACTGCTCAGAGCCTGGAGCCTGTTTCGGATTCTGTGTCTCCCTCTCTCTCTGACCCTCCCCCATTCATGCTCTCTCTCTCTCTGTCTCAAAAATAAATAAACGTTTAAAAAAATTGTTTAAAAAGATTGCAGTGTGGGAAAACATGTTAAGACAAGGAGAGCAACGCAAGCCCCCACCCCCACCCCCTGTTCCCTTGGGAGGATGACAATACATTTTATTCCAGTTGTTTTTATTCAAGTGAAGCCGTTGACCACATGAATAGATTTTAGTAAATGTATGCCCTTTTAAAGCAAGCCCAAGCACAGGATTGATACTTTGTTGGCAAAAGAGTTCTAAAGGTTTTCTAAAGGTGTTTTTTAAAGCTTGGATTACCCTTGCCTATGAATAGAGGCAAAGCCTATTGATTCATGAATGCCTTTGTGGCTCACATTATCTGGAATCAGGGAAAGTGGTGGAACTTCAAAATGCGATTCTAAAATAGATAAACTGGCCAGGGTTTAAGCAGAAACTGGACTAGAGTGGCCAGATGCCCTTCCCATAGCTCTTAGGAACATGACATGCACCACAAGGTGAAAACGGTGATTCCGCAGGTGATCCATCATCTGTGGGAGGCCTGTACAATTTCTGGTTACTCCCCCAAGGCCTCTCCCTGGCAGAGCATTTATGGGCCAGATGATGTTGTGTGGATTATTTTACAGCACTAATGATGCATAACCAAGTATTCTATTCCAGGTACAACCTACCAACTGATCTCCACAGACAGAGTAATGCCAAAGCTGTTGACTAAGATTACCTAAGGTTTATCAAAGGAAGACGTCACTGGAACTTCATTGGAAAGAACCTTATCAAGCCTTGCTAAGTGTTCAAATGGATGACAGGTGCAGAGGCTTTCTGTGTTCTTTCTGTGTTTCCTGTGTTCTTACTGTAAGAAAACGTACCCCACCCATTTGACAATTTCTTGCTGCGGTCTCTATTTTTCTTTTTCTCTTAAACACTGGGACCAATGCCTTGCTTGTCACTTGAGATCCAGGGAGGTATGACAGCTTCCAGGAAATTCCTGTTTCTGAAAAGAAACCGAGTTTAGAATGAAATTGGGAGACAGCAGAGGGAACTTCCAAGTCCCACCCCTCCTTGTCAATTGCAGACCCAACAGGTGGATACTTCTTTACTATTCCTGCAGGAGGAATAAAGTTCCACCCACCTACACCACCCCCGCCCACAACCGCGCAGCCAATGAGAGACAGTCACAACTCAGCCAATGAAAAGCCACTATATTTCGAACTCCTCGTTTACACCAATGGACTTTTTGTTTATAGTAGCCTGCTCGGCACCCTCCCCCCTTTCCTCAATAAAAGTCCAAGTGTTCTCTGGAAAGGCGGTATATACAAAATGACCTTAAAAGGTGGGATGCTGAAGAAAAAGGCTCACAAGTGCGGCTTGACGGGAAATGGTTTATTAAAGGGACTTACGGACAGAAGTGTGTCTTGCGGAGGGGCAAAACTAGTAGATCTCTGCAGTCCCATCTCCGGTAAGACCTGCTTTTGTAGCCCTAGAGTTTGGGGAGTACGTGCTAGTAGACCACCCAGGAGGAAATGTTTGAGAATAGTTGTGTCATAGTTATGTCTCCAAGAGCAGATCAAGGACGTTATGCCCCAAGGGCGTACTTAAGGGTGTGGTTGGATGAAAAGAAAGAATTTGTGTGTGGGGTGGGGGCTATACTTAAGGCTTCAGGTGACTGTGAAGTCATCATGGCGGACTTGTCCAAGATGGTGTTAGTCTGGTTCACACAGTGTTCCTCTCCTTTGTTCTGCAGACTAGGCCATGGTTTTGCTACAGCTTGCTTGTCCCAGATTACAGTTCTCTGCTATTCCTGAATAAACCCATTTTTTCTAGTAAAATAATTGGCAGTTTTCTTTTTAAGGTTAACACGTAGCAGCAGGCTGATCCTCTGCTCTAACCCCTGACCTGTGGCTAAATGGATATCTATATAGAAACAATAAAATTTGACTCCTCCTTCAACCATAGTTCAGAATCCGTTCTAGGTAGGTTGTTGATGTGTATGTGACAAATAACAAGCATCCTAGAAGATAATGTGGGGAAGGAAAAATTCTTCCTCGAGCCTTCAGGGTCTTCCAGCTGGAGTGAGAATTAAATTTACCTGAGACAGATTAACAAAAAAAGCAAACAAACAACAACCCAGTTTTATTATGTGCACACAGAGGCCCAATGATAGCATTGAGACCTAAAGGAATGACAGAGGCCGGCAGTTTTTATACTTTTTAGACAAAAGAACAGTACATTTGTGAGGAATTGAGAGGATAAAAAAAACAGATGTTTGGAATTTTTAGTTTGTAAGGAATTCTAAGTGGAATTTAGGCTGAAGTAGTAGATTAGAAAAAAAAATAATAACACGGTTTGCTTTGACAGCTTTCTGTCGCTGGGGGCACCTCGGTGGCTCAGTCGGTTAAGTGTCTGACTCCTGGTCTTGGCTCAGCTCATGATCTCACAGCTCATGGGTTTGAGCCCCGAGTTGAGCTCTCACAGCTCAGAATCTGGAGCCTGCTTCGGATTCTGTCTCTGAGTTTCTCTGCCCTTCCCCTGCTCGCGCGTGTGCACATGCGCACACTCTCACTCTCTCTCTCTCTCAAATATAAATAAACATTAAAAAAAATCAAAGTTCCCATCTCTGGTGATAAGGATGTCTTTATATTTTGTACAGAGAAGATACCTTTTCTTTGGGAGGTTTATTTCCTGCTTTCAGGGGCACAGAGGAGGGTCTGAGTGTCCTTATGATGCAGGGAAACAATGGCAAGAGAAATGTAGCTGAAATTAAATCTCCTTCCAGTTTGCAGCCCACTGATAGATACCTGAAACATGCAGAGTGTGACCTTCCTCAGGCAACTCATGGCTGCCTTATTTCCTTAATGTTTTTGTTTTAGTAAAGACTAAAAGTAACCTTATCTTAACAATAACTAGCCCCTCAAGGTCCCGAAAGCCTTGCTTCCAAATTCGTTAGAGACTTATGCTATCCCTAACCCCCACTAGCTTAAAAATATGTAATCAGTCACTTTTCACAACCCCAGTGCAGCGCTTTCTGCCCATGGGTCCTGTCCCTGTGCTGTAGTAAAATCACCTTTTTGTACCAAAGATGTCTCCAGAATTCTTTCTTAACCGTTCAAGAACCTCATCACTCAACACCAGCTGTTTCTTAAGTGACTTTTATTTAAAATAATCACTATGTCATGGGGCGCCTGGGTGGCTGAGTTGGTTAAGCATGTGACTCTTAATTTTGGCTCAGGTCATGATCTCACAGTTTGTGGGATTGAGCTGTGTGTCAGGCTCTGCGCTGATAGCGTGGAGCCTGCTTGGAACTTTTTTTCTCTCTTTCTGCCCCTCCCTACCTCAAAATAAATAAATAAACATTAAAAAATGTATAATTTTAAAATAATCACTATGCCAAACTGGCATATTTTGGGGCAGCCTGCCCTTGGCCCCTATGATAACATTGGCAAAATTCTTGGTCTTGGGGTAGAGAAAATTTTCTTAAACTGGGCATAATAAACACCAATCATAAAATACTGAATAGGGGCACCTGGGTGGCTCAGTCAGTTAAGCATCTGACACTTTGGCTCAGGTCATGATCTCACAGTTCGTGGGTTCGAGCCCTGAATTGGGCTCTGCTGACAGCCCAAAGCCTGGAGCCTGCTTCAGATTCCCTCTGCCCCTCCCCCCTCGACTGTGTCTACCTCTCTGTCAAAGTAAATAAACATTAAAAAAATTTAAAAAAACTGAATAAGTTGGACTACATTAAATGAATGATTTTTTTCCATTAAAAAAAAATACCATTCAGAGTGGAAAAGTAAGCCACAGGTAATGTTTGCAACATGTATAGTCAACAAAGGGTTTGCTTCAGGAATGTATAAAGAATTAATGAATTGGGGCGCCTGGGTGGCTCAGTTGGTTAAGCATCCGACTTCTGCTCGGGTCATGATCTCACCATTTGTGAGTTCAAGCCCCGTGTCTCTGTGCTGACAGCTCAGAGCCTGGAGCCTGCTTCAGATTCTGTGTCTCCCTCTCTCTCTGCCCCTCCCCACCTCATGCTCTGTCTCTCTTTCTCTCAAAAATAAATAAACATTAAAAAATTTGTTTTAACTTAATTGCATAACCCCTCCCAAGAGTTCACCACCATCACCCCTTCTGTGATATGTTCTCTTGTTTCTTGCCTCTGTTTTATTCATTGACAACCATTTGCATAACCTTAGTGCCTCGACTGTAAATTTGGAAAATGACAGAGCTCACCTCATAGGGTTATTATGAAGGGCTAAATTGAGGAAACGTCTACAGTGCTTACAACAATGAATGCCTGACACACAGTAAGCACCCAGTACATTTAAGCTTATTGTTATTACTACAATTTATGTTTTGTGTGTTTTTTGGTCTTACTTAAGAAATATTTCCCCAATTAGTATTATCTTCTTCTAGGTACCTTGTAAGGCCCCCTTTGAAGGTAGATGTGGCCTGTGGCTTCACTTGATCTGCGTACTGGGGCAGAAGTGATGAGGTGTAGGGATGCAGCCACCTCTCTGCGCTCCCCATTCCCAGCCCCGTCACCGTGAGCATGTTCTGTGATGGGGCCTTCAGCATCCTGCTTCGTTGAGTGACGATGAGCAGAGCCCCATTGTGGCCCGAGTATGAACAAGAAATAAGTTGAGGTATGAACAAGAAATAAGCCTTTGCCTGTTCTGTTTTTTTTTTTTTTTGTAAGAAAGAACTTCCTGCTCCGGGGTTAAAAAAAATATTCTCCCTCATTTTTTTTGTAATTTAGATGTTTATGTTTCACATTTAGGTCTTTAGTTTCTTGGAGATTATTTTTTTTTGTTTATTAAAAAAATTTTTTTTAATGTTTATTTACTTTTGAGAGAGAGAGACAGACAGACAGACAGACTGCGAGCTGGGGAGGGGCAGAGAGAGAGGGAGACACAGAATCCGAAGCAGGCTCCAGGCTCTGAGCTGTCAGCACTGAGCCTGATGCAGGGCTCAAACTCATGCTATGAGATCATGACCTGGGCCAAAGTCGGACACTTAACTGACTGAGCCACCCAGGTGCCCCGAGATTATTATTTTTTTTTAAGATTTTATTTTTAAGTAATCTCTAACACCCAATGTGGGGTTTGAATTTAACACAGCAAGACCAAGAGTCACATACCCCGTTGACGGAGCCTGCCAGGCACCCCAAGATTATTTTTATGTATGGTGCCGTGTGATGTGGAAATGTCAGAGTTCAGAGCTGATGGCCAAGAAAGAATTCTTGAAAGATCTTCCACGCAAAAAGGTGGTTTTACCAAAGCACAGGGACAGGACTTGTGGGCAGAAAGAACTGCCCTGGGGTTGTGACAAGTGATTGATTATATACCTTCAAGTTGAGAGGGCATTAGGGATAGCATAAATCTTCTAAGGAATTTTGGAAGCGAGGTTGAGGGGGCTAGCTGGTGTTAGGAAAAGGTCATGTATTCCTGTCTAGTAAAACCTCATTCATGAGATCCTTCACATGTATATCAGGGGGCCATATGCTTGGAGGATGATTGCCAACATATATTTTGGGGGTAGAGATAAAGGAAGTTTCCAAAGGAATTTTTATATGTTCAGGTAGACTTACAGGATCCTGGGGGGGGGGGTGGGCTAAGATTGCCTTTTGTCCTTAGCAAAGTGTCATCATTGAGGCAGCTGGGTTCCTAGAGGAAGATCTCTCTGTCGGTCTCAAGGAATTGTCAGTGGACTATAAGTTTTAAGATGTTTTCCTTTTGCATTTGTTTCCCACATCACTCTGTAGGAATCAAATTCAATGTTTTTTTTTTTTTAAATGTTTTGTTTATTTTTGAGACAGAGAGAGACAGAGCGTGAACGGGGGAGGGTCAGAGAGAGACGGAGACACAGAATCTGAAACAGGCTCCGGGCTCCGAGCTGTCAGCATAGAGCCCGACGCGGGGCTCGAACTCACAAACCGCGAGATCATGACCTGAGCCGAAGTCGGTCGCTCAACCGACTGAGCCACCCAGGTGCCCCAAATTCAATGTTTTTTAATGTGGAAAGCCACCAGTCCCAGTACCATTCATTGAGGTGTCCTTTCCCCTGACTTGTGGTCCCACCTGTCACATCCAGAGTGCATGTACTTGCATGGTCTTGACTCTGTTCTCTCCCATGATCTTCTTGGCTATTATTATACCATTTTACCATATGGTTTTACTTATTTCTTTGTAATATGCCTCACTAGCTGGTAGGCAAAGGGCAAGGTAGCCTTCAGGCATGGAGAGTGGGGAATGAAGAGTGAATTAAGCCCTCTGCCTCTTCGCCAAACCCACCCTTGGTGAGTAGAGCGCCACACTCTGGGCCTCGACTTCCTGGCTGTTTGCACATCAGAACGTGCCTGTCCATTTCCTTGGAGATAATCAGCGTGAGAAGCAAGCAGTAGTTTTGGGAGCTGTTATTAGAGTTAACTGACAGGGCTGGGTAACAGCTTGGATTTCTGGTGGGATAGTGTAGGGAGAGGGATTTCTCTGAGACAGCTCTTGTATTTCTGGCTCAATCAATCAAGGATGCAAGGATATCTGTGAGATGTATAAGTCATGAACCTTCTGAACTGTGAAAATGCAGGCGTCAAATCTAATGCCTGGAGAGAATTTCTTGAGCAAATAATACAACCTGTAGAAATAACTAGTCACGGAAAAGCATGGTGTGATTATAAATGATTTATTCCATTAGATGATAACATTCATCACAATCAAAATCCTGCTGACAATACATAAAAATATTGCTTTTTAATCATCATGAAGTGTCAAGAGACTAGTAAATTGGAAGACAAAGTACACACTTTTGCAGTCAGGGCCAGTAGCTCCCTTAGATGTCTTGGGGGACGTGAGCATTAGTGCAGGCCGTAGAAATAATCCTGTGTTCCCACCCTTCCCAATACTGATGCTGGCCAGCCAGCCAGTCAACTCCCTGCCCCTGTGCCTCCCTCCCATACCCCCTTCACAAACCCCGTGCCTAACGAGGCACCAGGCTGGGGAGGGTTGCATAGGTCAGCAGGGAAGGGCAGCAGGATGAGGGGGCTAGGCATTAGCAAGAGGAATGAGCTTTCTCTTATTCCTGCAGATGGGAGGAGAAGGAAAGGTTTCTCAATGGGATTCCTCAAGATTTGGGCCCCTCAAACTTTTTGAGCTTCAACCTGGAGTCACAAAACCAAGAGGATAGGCTCTCAGGGCTCCCTGTACTTGGCCGGCAGTTAGACTTCTCTTGCCTTTCAGGGATTGCTGAAGTCTCAGGAGAGCTCAGACTGTGAAGACAGATGCTTTGGTTCTCTGAATTTAAGGTCACCTCAAGTAGACTGGGCTTTCAGGCCTGAGGGTCTCCTCAGCCCCTCTCACCACCATTCAGGCTTCTGCGCTCCAAGCTACAGGGGCCTCAGTAAGAGAGGCCTTTCCTACCTGGGGCCTACAGCTCCCTGGCCACCATGGGAGTTCCTCCATGCTTGTCTTCATCCAACCAGGAAGGTTTCTGGGTCACGACCTCATAGAAATTAACTTTCGCAGTAACATATCTTCACTAACCAGTGTTAACTGGAGTTCTGACTCTTAGTGGGATCTGGCTTCCTCTCTTGAGGTTCTCAGCCTGCCTGAATCTGGATGAATATCAACCACTGGACCCAAGATGGTGGGTGGCAGCTTCCCTCTGCTGGATTGTTTCTGGCTGTCCTGTTTTCATTAGGCTTGACCCAAATTCAAAAGTCCTCTGTGTAAAAGCTCAAAGTTTCCTGGTAATCGCTCTTTGTGGTCCCATTCCAACCCCAGACATTCCTCTTGTTTCTAGCACCCTTTCAGAGCAAAATTTGCTTGAAACTTGCTGGCTACTCAGTTCCTCTGCAGCGCAGATCCACTTCAGGCTGGGCCCTGTCATCTCAACAACATTCACTGGAGCCCTGATTCACGCCGGGCATTAATGACAGATGGGATGGGGAGACAAAGTCTCTGCCACTAAAGAGATCACCAGACTATAAACAAATGATTATCAAAGAGATGGCGGGTGTATGGCTAAGGTACGTTACAAGGTTCTCCATGGAGAAAAAGATGGTATTTGTTAAGCAATGCCTATGTGTCGGCAGTAAATGATAAACTTCTCTCTTCTAATTCTCACAGAAATACTACTGAGGTATTTATTGTTTGTATTTTCATTTTATAAATGAGGTAATTGAGACCGAGATTACTCATGTAACTTGCTCGAAATCACAGAACTAGTGGTGGCTGAGCCTGAATTACTACCATCGAGGTCGTTGACCCGAACCCTGAGGCAGGAAGCATGATACAATGTTTAATTTTTGCCTGAAAATGTTGAGGAAGGCCTAACACTGGAAGTGATGTTAGAGTGAGGTCTTTTAAAGATATTTAGTGTACTAAATTGATAGTGTCTTAGGTTGGGTGAAATAGGATACGAAATGAAAGAGACTTCAGGCCAGGGGCACTTAAGTGGCTCAGTCGCTTAAGCGTCCAACTCTTGATTTCAGCTCAGGTTGTGATCTCACAAACTGAGATTGAGCCCCGGGTCAGGCTTTGCCCTGCCAGGATGGAGCTTGCTTGGGATTCTCTCTCTCCCTCTCTCTCCACCCCTCCCCACTTGTGTGCATGTTCTTGCTCACAAAATAAATGTACAAACATCAAACAACAACGACAACAACAACAAAACAAAGAGGCTTCAAGCCAGAAGGAACGATGGGTGTAAATGCACAGAAACCTGAGAGTCAGAACTCCTTGGAAAGGGTTGGGTAGAGTGGAGCCTGCCCCTGGTAGCACTCCTCTCACAGGGCTGGAGAGAGAACACCCTTCTCTACACTCCCCATTCCTCTTCCAGCCATTACTGATATGCCACCACTGAGGTTTGTGTCCTCTGGTTTTACCACCTCTGACTTCGTCACTCCAGGCATCATCCTGTGTATATGGTCCACCCTGAGGCCCACTCATGCAAACCCTTTCAGATTTTTTACCCCCTCAGCTCCAACACCATTCAGCTACTCTTCAATCTAGACGACAACTTCTAGGAAATGTCCTCCAACCTACTCAGCGTCTGCAGACTCTCTACACTGGAAATCTCAAGGCCCACCATCCTCTTTTCTGACTCCTCAGCCCACCAGCTTTCAGTCCCTTCCTGCTAGAGCCCCTAGAACTTACACTTATAGAGAGTACCAGTTCTCCAACCTCCCTCACTTACCAGGACACCAACTCAGTTCAGGCACCTGGATATTTGCTAAGATTACTGCAGCAGCCATGCCATTCCACTTGAAACCACGTCTCCTGACTCCCCTGACCTTTTCCATGGCCACACATTCTGGTATTTTCCATGCCTCATACCCCCTGGTGAGCCTTCTGCACAGCAGAGAGGCTGGGAGCTTGGCTGGACTAGAAACTTCCTGAGCTGCTTTCTATTCCAGGATGTCAGCCCCATCTTTTTAGGAACTTTATACTCTTCAACAGTTGGTCAAAGGCCCTGTTGTGGCTTCTGGCATCAGAACACCCCCTCTTCTATTTCATGATGGCCCCACTACTCCCACCTGGAACACCATCCCAGACTCACCTGAGCTACCAGAGAAACAGCTGAAATTATGGTCATTTAAAAAAATTGTTCAAAGTTAATATTTTTAAGGTTAATATTTAATTGTATTTTTATTTATCTTTTTTTCATGTTGACATCCTAAGACACCTCATAACCGGGAATCAATGCTTCATCCTCACATGGATGAAAAACATATTCTTTGTTTTTTTTATTTTTTATTTTTAAAAAAATTTTTTGTTAATGTTTATTTGTTTTTGAGACAGAGAGAGACAGAGCATGAGAGGGGAGGGCCAGAGAGAAAGGGAGACACAGAATCCCGAGCAGGCTCCAGGTTCTGAGCTGTCAGCACAGAGCCCAACGCAGGGCTCGAACTCATGGACTGTGATATCATGACCTGAGCCGAAGTCAGACGCTTAACCGACTGAGCCACCCAGGTGCCCCGAAAAACAGAAATTCCTAAGAAGGTTCTGATGTCAAAGAAAGAGCCCTCTCCATTAAAATAAAGTGCATGAGCAGCTATTTGTTGAGAGAAAGACGTAAGGTAAATTGCCCAAGATGTGTATTTTCTCTTCTACTGTAATGAAACTTGGTGCAGAGCCCCTGTAAACTGTAACATTTCTCTAGATTGAGAAGCTGAAGAGCTCTTGTCAAATGATAATGGAACGTGTTGAACTGAAAGTTATGTGCATTTTGATGGAATTCTACAGTGCTGCTAAATTCTGTTGCAACGTGCCCAGTGTCAGTCACCGGGGCTGTTCTGGGGATATCACTGCATTGCTTATACTGGCTTTTTTTTTTCTTCTTCTTCCATTTTTCCTTTTGGTTTTATTTCATTTATTTATTTATTTTTTTATTTTTTATTTATTTTTTTTTTCAACGTTTATTTATTTTTGGGACAGAGAGAGACAGAGCATGAACGGGGGAGGGGCAGAGAGAGAAGGAGACACAGAATCGGAAACAGGCTCCAGGCTCTGAGCCATCAGCCCAGAGCCTGACGCGGGGCTCGAACTCACAGACCGCGAGATCGTGACCTGGCTGAAGTCGGACGCTTAACCGACTGCACCACCCAGGCGCCCCTATTTCATTTATTTTTAAAAAGATTTTATTTTTAAGTAATCTCTACCCCCAGTGTGGGGCTCGAACTCACAACCCCTGAGAACAAGAGTCACCTGCTCCACTGACTGAGCCAAGCCAGGCACCCCTTACGTTTGGTTTTAAAGTTTTATTTTGCTACCAGTTTTTCTTATAACAGCCGGAATGACTTTCCCTCCATTTCTTCGGTACAGCCCACACACATCATCAAGTGTGTAGTCAACCATGTCCATGCATAGACCGTAACATGGACCTCTTGCTTAGCATAAAATTTCATACATTCCGCCAGCTCATATATGCAACATGCATAACAAATACATACTAACTTACCTATGGAGAATTAAATTGTATAGCTTTTAATTTTTTTTTTCAACGTTTATTTTATTTTTGGGACAGAGAGAGACAGAGCATGAACGGGGGAGGGGCAGAGAGAGAGGGAGACACAGAATCTGAAACAGGCTCCAGGCTCTGAGCCGTCAGCCCAGAGCCCGATGCGGGGCTTGAACTCACGGACCACGAGATCGTGACCTGGCTGAAGTCGGACGCTTAACCGACTGCGCCACCCAGGCGCCCCTGTATAGCTTTTATTTAGCTTTAGGATTAAAAAATTCTTCCCGGGTGCCTGGGTGGCTCAGTTAGTTGAGCGTCCAACTCTTGGTTTCAGCTTGGGTCATGGTCCCAGCGTTGTGGGATCAAGCCCTATGTCAGGTTCCATGCTGGGCGTGAAGCCTACTGCAGGTTCTCTCCCTCTCCCTCTCTCTCTCTCTTTCTCTCTCTTTCTCTCCCTACCTTCCTCCCCCCCCCACCCCTCTGTGCACACGTGCTCTCTCTCTCTTAAAAAAAAAAAAAAAAATTCTTCCTACTTAGGATCCACAGTCTCTAACAGACCCTTGTATTGCCTCCCTTCCAGGAACATTTTGTCCCATGAGATATGAAGGGAGAGTAGCTGCCTGGAAGATGTGGGCCCAGGACTGGAAAACATTATCCATACTGTTTGGCACAAGGTTGGGATCAAAAGGTGAACTGTTACAGCTAACGCTCATATTACCTACAAGTTGAACAAGGACTACAAAGGCTCATGAGACAGGAATGCTGGCACATCTTTTCTGTGCTAATGATTCTCAACCTCCATCCTAGGATCCGGAACTCCAGACTTGCATTCGTATCTCCATCCTGGACACTTTCAGTCTCAGGTTCCATGGAAAATTTCTCAAGGGTGTGATCATTTGCTTTATGCAATTGGCCTCATGATTTAGTGCATCTAAAGAAAATCCTTTACCTTTTTTTTTCTTTTTGGAAGATAGAATTCACATCCCTAAGCAAGGCAAGCAAGTCAAGGAACTCTTCACATTCTGGTGTTTTCCATTTCTTCTCGTACGGAGCTTTTGTTTAATAACAAAATCTTGCTACCATCTTTGAATCTGTGGTCAAATTTTCTACTGTGATCTGACCCATCTTGGACAAATCTGGAGCACCACAGAGCCCAGGAGCGTGGAGGGGCCCTCAGACCAGGACCGAGAGTATTCATGGTAAGCCTCTTTGTGGTCTTTGAATTCTCCCTGCTCTCTCTTTCTGAACTGCTTTTGTGTCAGAAGACTTTGTCCTTTCAGTCAGTGATCATAAACTGGGCTTTTCCACTTTTGATATATTTCCTATGTGATTTGCAAAAGTTTGAGTTTTCTGTTTTTATCCATAGGCTGGATTAACCTTTCATGGGCTTTCCCCAGACCGAAGTTTATTTTATATTCTTTTAAAGATTTTATTTTTGGGGCGCCTGGGTGGCGCAGTCGGTTAAGCGTCCGACTTCAGCCAGGTCACGATCTCGCGGTCCGTGAGTTCGAGCCCCGCGTCAGGCTCTGGGCTGATGGCTCAGAGCCTGGAGCCTGTTTCCGATTCTGTGTCTCCCTCTCTCTCTGCCCCTCCCCCGTTCATGCTCTGTCTCTCTCTGTCCCCAAAAAAATAAATAAACGTTGAAGAAAAAAATGTTTTTTTAAAGATTTTATTTTTAAGTAATCTCTACACCCAACAAAGGGCTCTAATTCACAACCCCAAGATCAAGAGTGACACTTCCCAATGACTGAGCCAGGCAGGCACCCCTTCCTAGACTGAAGTTTAAAAAGGAATTCCCAGGGTGCCTGGGTGACTCAGACAGTTAAGCATCCAACTTCAGCTCAGGTCATGATCTTGTGGTTTGTGAGCTCGAGCCCTGCATCAGGCACTGTGGTGACAGCTCAGAGCCTGGATCCTGCTTCAGATCTGTCTCCCTCTCTTTCTTCCCCTCCCCTGCTCGCACTCTGTCTCTTTCTGAAAAAGACAGTGGCCTTTTGTAGCAACGTGGATGGAACTGGAGAGGGTTATGCTAAGTGAAATAAGCCATACAGAGAAAGACAGATACCATATGTTTTCACTCTTATGTGGATCCTGAGAAACTTAACAGGAACCCATGGGGGAGGGGAAGGAAAAAAAAAAATTAGAGAGGGAGAGAGCCAAACCATAAGAGACTCTTAAAGACTGAGAATAAACTGAGGTTGATGGGGGGTGGGAGATGGGTATTGAGGAGGACACCTGTTGGGATGAGCATTGGTTGTTGTATGGAAACCAATGTGACAATAAATTTCATATTAAAAAATAAAATTATAGTAATTGACATTATAAAAAATAAATCAATTAATTAATAAAAGGAATTCCCACCTCTGTACATTTCATGTTAGACCACATGTTCCTTTTTTTTTTTTTAAATGTTTATTTATTTATTTATTTATTTATTTATTTTTTAATTTATTTTTGGGACAGAGAGAGACAGAGCATGAACGGGGGAGGGGCAGAGAGAGAGGGAGATACAGAATCGGAAACAGGCCCCAGGCTCCGAGCCATCAGCCCGGAGCCTGACGCGGGGCTCGAACTCACGGACCGCGAGATCGTGACCTGGCTGAAGTCGGACGCTTAACCGACTGCGCCACCCAGGCGCCCCTGTTTATTTATTTTTGAGAGACGGAGAGACAGAGTGCGAGCTGGGGAGGGGCAGAGAGAGAGAGAGAAAGAGACACAGAATCCGAAGCAGGCCCCAGGCTCCAAGCTGTCAGCACAGAGCTCAACATGGGGCTCGAACCCACAAACTGTGAGATCATGACCTAAGCTGAAGTTGGACACTCAACTGACTAAGCCATCCAGGTGCCCCAAGACCACATGTTCCTGATTGTCAAGTTAATTTAAAATAAAATGATTGGTATACCAGAGACAACTTGAAATTATAATTTCTCCTTGATGCTTTCTTAGACTATGATGTCCTGAAATATGCAATAATCTTACTCCTTAACATTAGGAATAGGTATCCCAGCCAGTAGAAAACCCGTATCTGCCTATTGGCTCAGTGTCATGAGGAGACCAATATGACGACTGAGCAGTCTCAGCAGTGTGAGACCATGACTGTATTCCTTGTTGGAAGTGTCTTTTCACTTAGGAATTAAAACTTCTAAACCTGCCAACACCAAGATTGTGAGAACAAGGAGCAAATATTCTTTAACTGGATTGTAGAGGTACTCATAAGAGGGACTGTTCCTATCCATGTGTGTCTTAGCTATGGAGTAAACAACATCAAATATTGGTTGATGGTTTTAAACACGTGCTGCTCCTGGAGGATAGCTCCCCAGCTTGTTAGGGTGCCATATTCCTACTGCCACCATAACTGAGCCTTCAGTAAGTTCATTCCACTGTTCTTTAAGGCCAGCTGTGTCTGGGTAATAATGTATATCCAAAACCAATAAATTCCATGGTATGAGCCAATTGCCACATCCTTTTCACTATAAAATTAGTTTCTTGGTCAGAATTTATGTCATGTGGGGATTTCTTGGTGGTATTTTATAAAATATTCTTTGTAGGTCTTTGATGATTCTGATGAAAGCATTTGAGGCATGGGAAGAAAATCTGGAAATATATCTATTCCCAGGAGGACACTTTTCTGTCCTCAATGAGGGAAGAGCTTCTATGAAGTAAATTTAACATTGTTTGGCTGGCTGGTCTCCCCAGGGAATGGTGCTATATTGGGGACTCATTGTTGGCTTCTGCTATTGGCACTCATGAGTGGTGATGGCCAAATTAACTTTGGTGAGGGGAATTTATGCTATTAAGCTTATGCATAGCTTCTGTCTCTATCACCATGCCACTTGTACCTGACCATTGGGCAATTAGTGGGGTGGATGGGGAAAAAGGCTAACTGACATCTACATGACCAGTCATCTTGTCCATCTATTATTGTCCACCTATTGAGTGACTTATCTACAGTATGTGCCTCCTATTGGGCATTTTTGTGAGACATGATTGTCTTCATACTCTGTGCCCATTCCAGGAAGTCCATCTACACTCCTCTCCAGACCATTCTTGTTGTAAGGCCATAGAGGCCATAGAGCGGATTAAATAAGAGACAATAAAAGAAGGGATCAGGCAACCAGTGGAGGGATTCAGCCAATGACCAAGTATGTCTACTTCACATATATATATATGTATATATATATATATATATATATATATACTAGTATACATATACACTCTGATTCTAACCTGGGTGGTATTTTGTACCCCAAATGAATAGCCTCAACTAAGAAACAGTATCTACTGGCTCCCTCCCACTGCATTGTTATTTTAAAAATTGGATGTAAGTCTTTCTAGGGGAGGCTTGGAAGGTCCCTTGAAGGGACCCAGCCTTCCCCTTGATTGAGGGGCTCTAGGCTTGTGATCTGGCTTGGTTTGATAATTGGATATGAGGCAGTATAGTCCCACTGTGGCAACTTGAGTCAGGCTTCTGTTTTCCAAATATATAGCTAAAGCTACACCTTCGTAGACTGCCCATCTGTTCATTCCTAAGAACCCCGTGATCATTTAGCTGCCACCACAGATCTCTGAAAGTGCAAACACTCTAAGAGCCTTTCTGTCCCTGCAGCCTATTGTGGTAATTCACCCAACCTGACCTTGAAGTTAAGAGCCACCACCTGGCCTTTGGCAATCCAGAATTCTAGTCCCACTGAAATCAGAAAGTCCAGTTCTAAGGTGGTATCTTCCCCACTATCATCTTTGGCCTTGCTTTTCAGGGTACTTCCATCACCTGTGCATAGCTGATGCCGTGGTAATGGAGCAGCCTCTGGACCTTGCCAGGGTTACAGATGAGGGTGGCTGAGATTACACATCTAGGTACACTCCCAAGATTCCCGTTACCCTGAGCTCTTGGACCTTTGATACCTTAACCTCATTGACTCTAGGCCAGCACTGAGTCCAGGCTTCAATAAATCAGCCAACATGCTGTTAAAACCACTTGTGGGTACTCAAGTTAAAGAGTATAGCCTAAATCCACACTAGTAATTCACAAGTTTATGCCTGTTCATACTCACATTTCACCTCTTTGGTCTGCATGCACTTAACTTTGAATCCACTTCTATACATGCTTTCCAGCTTTTCCAGATTTAAAGCAACCATCCCTACTCATTCTGACCTACATACAGGCTAACCACTAGAAGAGAAATCAATTTTAGAACTTTCAAAATAACAGAGGGTAAATTGGGATTTTTTTTTTTTTAACCCATCTAAAATGCTATTGGACAGGACACTTCTCTTTTGGCTCATGTTGATCCCTTCTTGTAGAAATCCTCCCATTTCTTTCTGACTCTCAAATCTTTCACGGTTATATTGAGGAACTCTCTCTTCTCCTTAAATATAGAAACAAGAGTGCCCCAGAAGAGTTAATGCTTTAAAACAGAACATAATGAATCAGAGTAGAACATAGAAAATCAGGGGCGCCTGAGTGGCTCAGTCGTTAAGCATCTGCCTCTTGATTTTGGCTCAGGTCATGATCTCGAAGTCGCGAGATGGAGCCCAAGTTGGGCTCTATGCTGAGTGTGGAGCCTGCTTGGGATTCTCTCTCTCCCTCTGCTCTTCCCCTGCTCACACACATGCGCATGCACGCCCATGGTCTCACTCTCAAAATGAATAAACTTTAAAAAAAAAAAAAAAAAGAAACCCAGAAAATCATTCTAAGTGGGTACCCAGGTTGGCAGGACTTCACTTTGTTTCTATCTCTGGTTCTTAACCTTGTTTTGATAACAAATCACTTTGAGAGGGTGGTAAAATCTGCGAGTCCCCTCTAGAGAAAATGTTCGTAGACATAAAATACACATTCACTTTTCAGGTATTCAAGAATATCCAGTTTTTGTGTTTTTTTTAATTTTTTTTTCAACGTTTTTATTTATTTTTGGGACAGAGAGAGACAGAGCATGAACGGGGGAGGGGCAGAGAGAGAGGGAGACACAGAATCGGAAACAGGCTCCAGGCTCTGAGCCATCAGCCCAGAGCCCGACGCGGGGCTCGAACTCACGGACCGCGAGATTGTGACCTGGCTGAAGTCGGACGCTTAACCGACTGCGCCACCCAGGCGCCCCAAGAATATCCAGTTATTGATAAACCCATAGTTAAGAACCCATACCTTTCGGGACTAGGTCAATGTATTTAAAATATCTAAAGAAAGTGTTCATCAGAAGGGGAATTAATGGTTAGGCATGAATATAGAAAAAAGAGAACGAAAAAAAAAAAAGACCCTATAGTGTCCTTCCAAATATCCTCCATGGAAGAGAGGACTGTGGACCAAAAAATCCATCAAATGTTCTGGTCCTGAGAGCAAGATGAGAGTGTCATTCTAACTTAGTCTGAAGCCATTGACCACTCAAATGAACAAATGCCCTTATTTTGATCGAATACACACCAAACTTCTGATTATAATTTGACTCCTTGAGTAGCTTGCCTACAGGGCAAAAGTGCTCTGACCAGAGAATGTGAGTAACTAGTCCCCTCTGCAGAAAGAGTTCCAGAGTAAATTAACAAGCCAGTATGTTTTTTAAATATGGCATTCTCTATGAGAATGGTTAATAAGAGTCTACATATAAAAGATGACCCTAGGCTTCTGAACTTGTGTGACAAGGGTAAATACCTCTAAGAAAGATTAATCTAGGTTTCTAAGCTTGCAAGGCAGAGAGAATGTGATAAATTTGCCAACTATCTCATTTAAATTTCTCAAATGCGTTGTCTTAGGACAGAGTCTGCCAGAGTCGCTGACTTTATTAATTTTTTTCTGGCTTAAGTGAGAAGAGTCAGATGTAGAATTTTGAAACTCTTCTGCAGAACAAAGGGATTTAGGTTATTTATATACCTTTAAGGAGTTACAGACACCAGTTACAATCATGTGGTTTCCCATGACAACCAATTATTATGCAAACCTTTGAGATTCAAGGTTTCCTACCACAGGAAATAATACTAAATTTTTGAAATCTCAATGTTTTTAAGGAGACTTCAGATAACCTTACAAAGTCGCTTTTTCAAAAGGCTATAAAATATTGAATAGGATGGCTACAAATAAAAATCCTCACATGGGTAGTCTCATCTATAGTCTTGTGACTGTTCTCAGCCTTCATCTTCTAACAAGCTCTTGAGAATGGCTTCATTGCTCTGACTCTCATCTCTGTCTTACACTGTGATAAGACTTTTCTCTCCAGAGTTTCTTTTTACACACAATTAATAGGAAGTCTGCAGTTTTTGACTTCAGGCAAGATTTTAATAGCCAGAACTCAGTGGAAAATGCAAGATTTGTAGAAACCTAGGAATTAGTACATCAAATGTGAACATAGTAAATTGTAAGAAAAATATTCCTATTTCACCCAGCACATGAATGGTCTCTTAAATCAAGTGTAAAGTCTCAGTCTGGTCTCTAAGTCCTTAAACAAATGCTCCCCTCCCCCCATCCACCCCACTCATGTATCCACTTTCCTCTCAATCCCAGACCAGTGCCTGTTCCAGCCAAGCAAACAGTACCTCCGTGTGGGTTCCCTCTGGTGCTGACAGGAAGATTCTAGTGCAAGTCTTTTATTTGGGAGGTTCAGGAGCCACCTGCTGGGGAGTTAAGGAGGTGACACAGGGAAAGGAACCAGCTGCCACAGAGGCCAACTACAGCTTAATTCCACAAGAAGATTCTGGAAAAGGGTTCAAAGCATACCTCACAATTATCTCACTAGAGAAATAGGAGTTCTGGAGTATTTTACACCACGTCTCATCAGTCATTGGCTGATGGCTGATCTGGGGAGTGTTAATTCCCCAGCACTTCCAGCATGCTCAGTTTGTTGAACAAGGCAGCTTTCCACAGTTCTGGAACAGCCTACAAGTGCAGAAGTGCATCAGATGCAGAGATGGCAGTCTGAGGGACATATAGGCAGGATGCTGAGAGTGTCTGCAATTTCTGCAATCCAGAAATTTCACGTAGTAGAGCTTTCTAGCGGAGTTTGATCAGATATTGAGTGTGTGAACTTGGCAGCAGCTCCCCAAGCATCTATTTGTATTAATTGATGTGTTTTGTGACTAAAGGAAAGGAGGAAGTAGGTGGTCCAGAACCAACTGGCAGAAGAAACTGAGGAAAACAGAAAACTGAAAATGATGCTTATGCTCCAGCTCTCCCTAGCTACTTCTCCCTGGAGGCCTACAAAATAATTCCCCACCTGACTTCCAAGGCAATGGAACAAGATTGCCGTCTAAACTTAATATGCCAAACACCGATTTTCTTTATCCTCAAAATGGTATAGGGAAGATAGGTGAGAAATTGAGAGGGACTATTCTGTCCACTGTTCAGAGCACATGGGGAAACCTAAATGAGGAGCAGTCCTGAATGTGGGTCCCCACGTGCTTTTCTCAAGTTAGTATCTGTTCACTGACTAGGCACCATGTGAAAAGTTCAACGAATTCTTTTTTAAACGTTTAAAATTACAATTTGCAACGTTATAAAAATAAATGGCACCTAAAATCTTTTTACTCTGTCACAAACTATTTTAATGTCCTTGCTTTCTTCTTAGTTTCTCTGAGACGTTCCAGTGCCTACTCAAACTTATTTCTTATTTTTCGCTATCCTAAGTAATTTTTTGTAAGCATCCTGTTTATATTTACCTGTAACAAATCAGGAAGTTAATAATCGTCGGCCATCGTCCCCATTCCAAAACTTCTGAAAAGCCTTTCTGGTTTTGACTTTTGGCAGCCCCTCTTCACAAAGAGCTTTGCCTCCCTTGCCTTTTTAGCCCTAATCCAGGCAACGTCCACTCCAGGCAGGGTGAATCTGGACTTAGGCACAAGGTCGTTAAGCACTTCTGGCTCAATACTCATTGACACTTCAGGCACTACCTTGGTACTGTGTATGTGCTAAATGCCCGACTAGGCTCAGGGACTTACAAAGATGAGTGAGATAGATTCCTGTTCTCAATTATTTTCTCATCTTGAAGTCTCCGAGTGCTATTTCAGATCCACACCCATCATGCTGAACTCAATAAAACTTAATCATCAGAATGTTCCATCAGAGCCTAGACATGGGAAGTCTGAGAACCCCTGACCTTCCTCTATAAATTACCCCTCACCAAGAGCATTTATTTTAACATCTTGACTGCACAGCTTTTATTTCCAATAAAAATCTGACTAAAGGAGAAAAGAGGGGGAACTTGAATTTGGAGATGAAAGAAAGGTGGGAAAATAGAATATTACTCATTCGCTTCACTGAGCATCTGGGTCCCAACCAGTTTGACTAGGGACCGTCTGAGGGTCAGGTAACCAGCACAGCTGCTTCAGGATTCAGGGGATAATTATGTGATATCGTTGAATTTTAGAGTTTCTAAGGGAATATTCCTCACTTGGAATACTTCTTGCCAAGTATAGAATTTGGTTCTTCACTCCCATACCACCCCCTCCCAAATATGACCACTCTCCACCCCCCCCCCTCAGTCTTCAGTTCTTCTTTCCTCTTCCCCTAAATTCTCATTTTCATAAGAGGATTTAGTTTCCCTCAACTCCAGCTTCTTATTCATAGACTCCACAAATTCTCTGATTTAGAACTGCCAGGTACCTGATTCCTTTTGCACTCTGACCCTTTATAATCTTGAGGAAAAATATATTTTCACTTTCAACATGAATTTTATGGCCATTTTTTTTGATCACTTGATTACTCATATCTTGCTTGTTGCTGTCTCTCCTTAACCCCCAGTGCTTTTCAGTGTAAATTAGTTTTGCTCACAAGTATGCACATTTTGGTATATTTCAGGGACATGTTATCCACTGCCTTCGTTCAGTCAAGAAATCCAGATCCTGTTCCCACCATGCTTTCTGCCTTTCTCCTCTATCTTGACCTAGTAACTGTTATTGTACTCATCACCTGAGCTTCATGGAGATTCACATGGTCAAGTGCATCTTTGTACTTGACATTTTATTTTTTATTTTATTTTATTTTTCAACGTTTATTTCTTTTTGGGACAGAGAGAGACAGAGCATGAACGGGGTAGGGGCAGAGAGAGAGGGAGACACAGAATCGGAAACAGGCTCCAGGCTCCAAGCCATCAGCCCAGAGCCTGACGCGGGGCTCGAACTCACGGACCGCGAGATTGTGACCTGGCTGAAGTCGGACGCTTAACCGACTGCACCACCCAGGCGCCCCTGTACTTGACATTTTAATCAAAGGATATCTTCCAAGGAAGAGTACCACTTGAGGGGTTCCTCAAGTCTCAGTGATGTTTGTGGGATATTTACCTCCTTCATGGAAGTCTATTCTCACCTCAGGTCAGAGGGTTGAGTCCATCATGCTCCTTAATTCATGGTATGCTGTCCTCATTGGTCCACTTGAAGACTCTCTCTTCTTTCATTTACTGATTTATTGTCTTTTATTCTCATTCCTCAGTCCCATTCTTCTAATTAAAAAAAAAATGTTTTTAAGTTTATTTATTTCTTTTGAGAGAGAGAGCACGAGAGCAGGGTAGGGGCAGAGAGAGAGGACAGAGAGAATCCCAAGCAGGCTCCTCACTGCCAGCACAGAGCCCTACGTGGGGCTCGAACTCATGAACTGTAAGATCATGACCTGAGCCAAAATCAGAGTTAGACGCCCAACTGAGTCAGCAGGCACCCCCCCCAACCATTCTTCTCTTTAAATGAACAACACTCTAATATATGTGATGTGTATCCTTTTATTTGTATGTTTTTTATAAAATGTATTATGTTAGATATGTGTATTTTTCATTTATATATGTGGCCAATTTAAAAACATGTAGCTTACTATTTTTTTTTTAAGTTTCATTTTTAAGGGGGTGCCTGGATGGCTCTATTGATGAAGTGTCCAACTTTTTTGTAGGATTTTATTTACTTATTTATTTATTTGAGAGAGAGAGTGAGAGGGAGGGTTAGCGGGAGAGAGAGCATCTTAAAGCAGGCTCCATGCCAAGTGTGGAGCCTGACGCAGGGCCCGATCTCACGACCCTGAGATCATGATCTGAACTGAAATCAAGAGTCGGGTGCTTAACCGACTGAGTCACCCAGGTGCCCTGGTATCTGAGTCTTGATCTCAGTTCAGGTCTTGATCTCAGGGTTGTGAGTTCAGGCCCGTGTTGCGCTTCACGCTGGGTGTGAAGCCTACTTACAAAAAAAAAAAAAAAAAAAAGATTTTATTTTTAAGTAATCTCTATATCCAACATGGGGCTCAAGTTCACGACCCCAAGATCAAGAGTCTTATGCTATATTTTATTTTATTTTATTTTTTTTAAATATACATCCAAATTAGTTAGCATATAATGCAACAATGATTTCAGGAGTAGATTCCTTAATGCCCCTCACCCATTTAGCCCATCCAGTAACCCTCTGTTTGTTCTCCATATTTAAGAGTCTCTTCTGTTTTGTCCCCCTCCATGTTTTTATATTATTTTTGCTTCCCTTCCCTTATGATCATTTGTTTTGTGTCTTAAAGTCCTCATATGAATGAAGTCATATGATGTTTGTCTTTCCCTGACTAATTTCGCTTAGCATAATACCCTCTAGTTCGATCCATGTAGTTGCAAATGGCAAAATTTCACTCTTTTTGATTGCCGAGTAATACTCCATTGTGTGTATATATACCACATCTTCTTTATCCATTCATCCATTGATGGACGTTTGGGCTCTTTCCATACTTTGGCTATTGTTGATAGTGCTGCTGTAAACATTGGGGTGCATGTGTCCCTTTGAAACAGCCTACCTGTATCCCTTGGATAAATGCCTAGTAGTGCAATTGCTGGGTCGTAGGGTAGTTCTATTTTCAATTTTTTGAGGAACCTCCATACTGTTTTCGAGAGTGGCTGCACCAGCTTTGCATTCCCACCAGCAGTGCAAAAGCAATTGTCTTTCTCCACATCCTCACCAACATCTGTTGTTGCCTGCGTTGTTAATGTTAGCCATTCTGACAGGTGTGAGGTGGTATCTCATTGGATTTTGATTTGTAGTTCCCTGATGATGAGTGATGTTGAGCATTTTTTCATGTGTCAGTTGGCCATCTGGATGTCTTCTTTGGAGAAGTGTCTATTCATGTCTTTTGCCCATTTCTTCACTGGATTATTTGTTTTTTGGGTGTTGAGTTTGATAAGTTCTCTATAGATTTTGGATATTAACCCTTTATCTGATATGTCGTTTGCAAATATCTTCTCCCATTCCGTTGGTTGCCTTTTAGTTTTGCTAATTGTTTCCTTCGCTGTGCAGAAGCTTTTTATTTTGATGAGGTCCCAATAGATCATTTTTGCTTTTGTTTCCCTTGCCTCCGGAGACTTGTTGAGTAAGAAGTTGCTGTGGCCAAAGTCAAAGAGGTTTTTGCCTGCTTTCTCCTTGAGGATTTTGATGGCTTCCTGTCTTACAAGAGTTGTATGCTGTATTGACTGATCTAGCCAGGTGCCCCTGCTTACTATTCCTTTTTTCTTAAATACTGTGGTTCTAAGATCTACCTCCGTTGCTGATGTACATCTAGTTTGTTGCTTCTAATTGATACTGAGTGCTCCGTTGGGTGCATCCCCTACATTTTACTTTTCAATCCACCAGTTATAGGTAAGTAGGTTGCCTCAAACTTACTCTCAAAGAAAACATTTGCAATGAGCACCCTTGTACATCTCCCCATTCAACATGTATGAGAATATTCCTTGGATATAGGCTCAGGAGGGAAATCATTGGGTGATAAGGCACATGTAATCTTAATTTTACTTAGTATTGCCAGATTGGGGTCCAGAATGGCTGTACCAGTCTGTTCTGCCACTGGCAGTGTGTGAGTGTCGTATATTCCATTATCCCCAACAATATTTATCATTAATTAGCTTTGTCATTTTTGCCAATATTAAGGGTAAAAAGTAATGTAACTCAATTTTAATTATATATTAACACAACGGAAATGCTGCAGATGGAGCCTTGGGTTCTCATTGACTCAGACCTCTTCTTCATATCTCACACCTACTCAGTTGTTAAATCCCATCTGCACATCTCCCAAGCCCATTTCTTCCTCTTTTACTTTGCCATGATTTGGGGGGAAATTTTTCCCTTTCACTATTTCAATTGCTTCCTAATTTGTTTCTTAAAAAATTTTTTTTAATGTTTATTTATTTTTGAGAGGGAGAGAGAGTGTGAGCTGGGAGGGGCAGAGAGAGAGGGAGACACAGAATCCGAAGCAGGCTCCAGGCTCTGAGCTGTCAGTGCAGAGCCCAAGGCGGGGCTCGAACCCATGAACCGAGAAATCATGACCTGAGCCGAAGTCCGATGCTTAACCGACTGAGCCACCCAGGTGTCCCACTACTTTGTTTCTTAGTGTCCAGACTCCACCCTGTCAATACATTCTATATCTGTTACTAAGTATTCCAGAAGCAGGGCCCTTTGAGGCAAGAATGAGGATGCTATGAATGAATAATGGTGAGGATTTTTACCCTAAAACTCTGAGTCAGGGGTTAACAAAGGTTTCCTTTCTAGCAGGGATCTCTAAACTTAATGAAATGTCAATCAGTTAGAGATATTACACCCCTATAAATCTCCACAAGGGAATTTCTAAAAGGTGATTATCACACCCTCACAGAAAGAAAACTGGGACTCATTAAAGAGTTTACTATGTCTGAGTTTGGAATCCACTCTTTCGAGTCGAAGCAGATAAAACCCGCCGATCATTAGCAGGTGCCTCCTTCCTTTTGCGTTTCTAAACGTTGCTTCATCATGTTGGGATTCTTTAATAAGTCCTGAAAACCAATTCAAATTAATTAAGCCAAAAAAGAATCAGGAGGCAGAAAGGGAGGGTTAATTATGATAAAAACACAAATGTATTTCACAGAACCCAAGGGGGAAGTGTAGGCAGAACTCGGGGCGATTTGAAAGCCGACAGAGTAAGCTCTGCAAGACGTCTCGGTTCATTCCTCTCCTAAGTGCTTCTTGCTCCGGTCCTCCAACCGTGCGGCCGACTGTCACTGCCCCACAGATTCCAGATCTAAACACTGCAGATGCCGCATCCCACAGAGACCAACTTAATTCTCTTTTGGCTTCAGGATTATCTCACTTTGCCAAACACTGTAGCTTTCTGTCCCCCAAGAGGCCTGATAATACAGAAATGAGTAAACAGAAATGAAGCATTGCTAGTGACAGACTTAAAAATTTCAGAACTGCTGGGTAGAAGTGGGGGGCCTTCATTACTTCATCCTGTTGGATGTTGGATTGTGAGAAACGATATCCAGACCTGATACGGGTTGTACCCGGAGATCCCAGACTCAGAGTTGGATTCAGGGTGTAACAGAAGTTACATGTGACTAGTGAGTTGGAGGTGGTATGTGGGTTATGTTCATGGGCCATTTGGGATTGCATGTGTGAGAAGACAGGCGTATGTATGCTGAGCAACTCAGGGGCAGGCTGGGGGAACGTGATTCTGTTTCACCAACATTCCTCACTTGAGAAGTGGCACATATCACTTCTGCCCACGTTCCACCGGCTCGAACTCAGTCATATGACCACCC
The DNA here is from genome assembly GCF_022079265.1 of Lynx rufus. NCBI lineage: Eukaryota > Metazoa > Chordata > Mammalia > Carnivora > Felidae > Lynx > Lynx rufus. The sequence goes on from NW_025814897.1 coordinate 59,511,059, forward strand.
CCACCCGCACGGGAGGCTGGGAAGTGGACCCCAGATGTATTTCCAGGAAGAAGAGGAAAGAAATTCATGAGTGTCTGACCACTCTCTTCCACCAACACCTTCCACTTCTATAAAATGGCTTTAAAACGCTTTAAGTTCCCAAAAGTCTGCTCTGTTCTCCCCTCTGCTCTGAATCCGGATGGCAGAGTATCTGTAAGCAGAGCCTGGACATAAGAGTTGCATGAATTAGTTCTACGTGGTGGGGGTGGGGGGTAGTGCTTTGTTGCTGAAGAAAGGGAAAAAGGTAGGTGCTTGGGGGAGAGAAAAAAGAAAAATAGAGAAATAACCACATGGTGTTTATTCCCAATCTCTCCTCTCAACCTATTGAAGAATTGGACTTCTAGGCTCAGAAGTTGTTAAGTTCCCTGTCTAAACGTGAGGTTCAAATACCTGCTTTATCTCAGTCTTAAAATGGTGGGCGGGAGGACGAGATGAAGACTTAAGAAGAAATGTCATTCTGTTCACAGTTCAGGACATCCAGCCTAACCTCACGGGGGTCTCTCGGGGCCTGCTTGTGAGCCCCCATCAGCTATTTTGGAGCCGCTGCCTGTAGGCTGTTTATCTAGGAGTCAAAAACTGTGTGCAAATGTGATGGGGAGAGGTGAAGGGTTCAGGATTTATAATTGAACCATTAATTAGAATGTGATTTTAAAAGGAAAACAATGTAAATATGTCCATTTCAACCATAACCTTGATGCCTTGACACAAGCATTTTTATTTCCTTGTGTTTCTTTTTGGTCTTTATTACCTTATGTAAATACATTAACATTTTAAAGTAAATTTATCATTTTTAAAAACAATGTTATAACCACCTGCACAAAGGAAGCCTGAGGAGACATGACAACTAAATGTAACGTATTCTGGATGGGATTCGGAACGGAGGAAGCTCATCAGGCAAAAACCAAAGGAAATCTAAAGTGTGGACTTTGGCTAATAATAAGGTATCAATATCGATTCATTAATTGTAACAAATATACCATACTGATGTAAACTATCAATAATATGGGAAACTGGGTGCAAGGTATATGGGAACTCCCTGTACTATTGTCACAAGTCTTCTGTAAATCTCAAACTGTTCTAAAAAATCGAGTCTATTTTTAAAAAGACTACATTATTATTCTATCCAATAACTTTTTTTAGTGTTAGACATCCATTCTGTTTCTGGCTTTCCACTGTTAAAAATAATGTTCTCTAAACATCCTGTACCTTTTAAATGAATTCAGAATCAGAATCCACTTCAGAGAGAACCGAGAAGTAGTTAAACTCTAATGATTGCTCCTTCCCCTTCTCCAAACATTCAACTACAGTTTGCCTCTTAGACACCTGTCTCCCCATAGCTTACAGTACTTAATGCCACCTGCATAATGAGTGCTATTCTAGTCTCTAGAATGAATCCTGACCCAAGCAAAAGATATTTAAACAGTTCTGGCCCAATACTCATTGACTCAGCAAACATCTATCACGCACCCACAGTGTGGCAGGTGCTGGTGGTAAATAGGAGGAGCTCTCTGCGGCACATATCCATTTGACTTAGGGTGAGGATATTTTAGAGGGTTATGTTTGTGGTCATCTGAACTTGAGGGTTTGCATTTTAAAAGATAAAGCCAAGTTTCATCTTATATACAGCAGTCTTTTCTTCAGATAGTTTTCCTCTTCCTTAACATAGAGGCAATGTCCAGAATATAAATAGTATGTCTTGGCTCAGAATGCATCCGAAATGAAAAGCCTTTTTGGGGCACCTGGGCGGCTCAGTCAAACTTCCAACTTCAGCTCAGGTCATGATCTTGTGGTTTGTGGGTTCGAGCCCCATGTCAGGCTCTGTGCTCTCAGCTCGGAGCCTGAGGCCTGCTTTGGATTCTATGTCTCCCTCTCTCTCTGCCCCTCCCCTGCTTGTGCTCTGTCTCTGTCTCAAAAAGAAATAAACATTGGGCACCTGGGTGGCTCAGTTGGTTAAGCATCTGACTTCAGCTCAGGTCATGATCTCACGGTTCGTGGGTTCGAGCCCCGTGTCTGGCTCTGTGCTAACAGTTCAGAGCCTGGAGCTGCTTCAGATTCCATGTCTCCCCCTCTCTCTGCCCCTCCCCTGCTCATGCTTTGTCTCTCTCTCTCTCTCGTTCTTAAAAATAAACATTAAAAAATTAAAAAAAATGAAAAGCCATTTTATATTGGTTGACATGATACAGTCAGAAGTATATTATAGTTTATTAAACTTGGGGCCCTATACAAAATTAAATCATGGAGGTAAATGAGTATCAAATCATAACTAAATCTTAAGAAAAAGAAGCCAATGAATGATAAATTCACCTCTTCTGATGGGAAAGCTTTGGGGGAAAAAGCCCAGTGAGAGGCAGATTCAGCTGGACTGTTCAGGAGTAGTGGGGGTGGGATGGAAGAGTGGCATGAAATGGAACAGAGAGGATCCTGTAAAATACCAGGCCCCGGTCACATTCTCGGGCCCATGTGATTTATGTTGCATCCATCCCATCGGGAAGATCCTTTCATTTCAACCATTTCCTATGCTTTTCCCTGCGACAGGGAAGATGGAGACCTGAGATGAGCCATGGCCCAGAGTAGCCATTACAGCATGTCCATGGTGAGTCACATCTATCTTGAAGGGGAGCATGCACAGGGTTTCCTTCTAAGAAGATAGATGGTACTGAAAGTTGGAGTCCTTTCATATTTTTTTTCTTTTAGTGCTCATACACAATAATCTATTAACTTCTGATTCAAGATAGAAAACATGAATTTGTCTTTTCCCACCTAAAAACCCATTACATGACAGGGAAAAAAAAAAGATACAAACGAGAAAACGAGGGGGATATCAGTGTAACAGGAATATCAACACATTTCTGAGAGAAAGGAAGTGGATGGAGAAGTAGTTCTGATGATGCAGGGTGCAGGAAGTTGCACCCTGGAATGTGCTAGAGGACTGAGAGACAGAGTTGGGTAGAGTCAGAACCCAAGAGAACCATAAGGCTTGGAAACACCAGGAATGGCCATTGGAAGAAAGATGACTTGGGCTTGAAAACTGGGAAATAGATGGCAGTTCTATAAGTAGAACATTGGACCCTGCTTACATGCTCTCCCACCCCATCCCCACACCAAAACCCCAGCTAGCAGACATCTGCCTCTCAAGCGACTGTTTAGAATGTATTTCCAATATCTGCACTCTGGGCAGCTGATTTCTGGATCAGCCTGGAGTCAAGCTCTCCAGTAAACAAGCCCAGCACATATTCACAGAGCCCCAATCAGGTCTTTGTGGCTCATTCCTAAAAGCAAATAAGTATTACCAGATATTTGAAAGCCTGTAAGATGAAAGTGCTAAAACAAGAAGCCGCAGTTATGAAAAGAATCACCAGGGGGCACCTGAGTGGCTCAATCGGTTAAGTGTCCGACTTTGGCTCAGGTCACGATCTCACGGTTTGTGGGTTTGAGCCCGCGTCAGGCTCTGTGCTGACACCTGTCTGTCCCTGCCCTGCTCACGCTCTCCCTCTCCTTCAAAAATAAGTAAAAAATAAATAAAAATAAAAAATAAAAGAACCACCAGGAAGCAAGAATGAGCTCTGGAATTAAATATATAATTGGTCAAATAATTCAATAAAAGAATAGTAAGATAAAGATGGAAGATATGAGAGGATTTGCAACACTCGAGTAATAGAAATTCCAAATGGGTCAGACAGAGGGTGGATGATTATAAGAGTGGTAAGAGACTTGGCCAGAGCTGAAGGACACTAGTTGCCAGATGAAAAGAATCCACCAAGTTCCAAACACGTGAATGATAAATCTGTGTGAAATTTCAAAACTCCATGAATAAAGAGAAGATTCTAAAAGATTTCAAAGATGGAAGGGAGAGAGGGGACTTCCAAATTAGACCTGAAAACCAGACTCACGTGGGATTGCTCATCTGTAGTCGTAGGTACTGGAAGACCACAGAAGAATAAAACCTTTCGAGTTCTGATGGGAAGTGTTATCAATGTCTTTTACTTTTATATCCTGTGAAGTGCAAGGGCAGACTACAAACATTTTCAGACAAACAAGTAACAAGGACTTTTATCTCCAACGTAGTCCCGATGAGGAAATTCCTGAGGATGTACTCAAATAAGACCAGTGAGTAAAACAACAAATCAACAGACTTGGAATTCAAGCCAGGAGGGAAGTGAAAGGACAAGAACTCTGCAGCTAGGACAGGCTGGAACAGGAGGATGGGGGATTACAGGAGGAGGGGGCTGCAGAAAGTACGGATTCCAGGGATTTGCTATCCTTGAGGATTTGGAGACACTTCAGGAGAAAAGCCATGTTTATTTCTAGAAAACTATTTTCTTCCATCTCTAAAAAGAATTGCTTCAGAATCCTTCCCTGATGAATCTATTCTATAATTCTCTACTCAGTGTCCTTTCTAAGAGATTTTCAGGAGCTGGCTGTTCCAGCAGAACCTACTCAGAATTTGGGGGTGTGAGGCCTGAAACTCCCTCGCAGGCATCTGTTGACAAGAATTGCTATTCACAAGGGGGGATAGGTTTTGGAGCTGAGGAAAGTTGGTGCCTAGAGGAGAGAAAGGAAAACTACAAAGAAAGAATTACATGATACTTGTTTCCTAACTAGCTCAGGGTTCCTCTTCAATCAGCCATTTAGTCTGGGTAGGGCTCTGCCCTCAAGTCTAAGGAAGGAACATACACACCAGGCTTAAGTCAAACAATACATACTGTTCTCTAGTGACAACATTGGCTAAGGGGCAGTACGTGCCATAAGATGTCCGATCACAAGGAATTTAGGACATTAGCTGGAAATGTTGAGGCAAAGATTTTCACTCTTTCCTGCTGGTCTTAAACCTGGAATCATGTAGTCTTAGAAGTTACTGGCTGCCATACGACAATAAGAGGGCAGAGAGAGCCTCTCTGTGGTTGAGACTGACACACAGTGGGGAGCAGAACCAAAAGATGGAGAGGACTTATGTCCTGATGATATTTTATAAGCTCCTGCTTTAAGCCACACCAATAGCCAACCCTGTTCTGGGACTTTTATGAAGTCCATAAACTCACTATCTGTGGAAGTCTGGGTCAAGTTTCCTCTTGTATAAAACAGAAATATTCTTACCTGATATAGATTTTATACATTTGCTTATTGATTTTCAGCTTTCTGATTTAACAGAACGTATTATGGCAACAGAAAAGGATATATAAATGCTTTTAACCTTGAAAATATAAAAATGAAAATACAGATCATAGAAACAGATGGAAGATGGAAGCAAAGGTAAATGAAGAACAGGGGCACTGATTTCTATAAATGTTGGGATCAAGAGACATAGTCTATAGGTGATGAAACAAGAAATAAAGGTGTAAGTTAGCATGTGAAATTACAAATGTCATAGGGGTGCCTGGGTGGCTCAGTCAGTTGAGCGTCCGACTCTTAATATCAGCTCAGGTCGTGATCTCATGGTTGGTGGGATCGAGCTCCACGTTAGGCTCTGTGCTGACAGCATGGAGCCTGCTTGGGATTCTCTCTCCCTCTGCCCCTCCCCCACTTGTGCACACGCTCTATCTCTCTGAGACAGCACCAAAGAGAAGGGAAACTATTCAGGGGAAGTAAATAGGTTTAAATTGTGAGACTCAGGAGAAAACTAGAGAAGTTGAAGGGAAACCTTGAGGCTTTGTCTCTATTCTACCTTTGTGAAGCGTTTGCTCCTCTCTTTGAGCTGAAAGTTATCCTAAGAAGGTTGGGGTTTCTTTTTCCTCTGGGATGATGCAATTGCAATTGATGCTTATGAGTCAGGTCGTCAGGACATGCACACTTTGGAGCCCAGGGATGCTTAGCTGAGGGTTAAGAGAGAAAATCAAAGTGGAGACTTGGAAAATGGTGAGACAAAGCCATAACTAAACCAAATGGTTTTCTCTGACAATTTTGTCTGTTGGTATTGGTGGGAAAAAGGGAAAATCAGCTGAAAAAATGGAGGAGAAGTTGACTAATAATAGCTCACATTAGAGAAAATTAGCAAGAACTTTGGTAAAGGTAACTTGGAAACATGATATAACATACTCATAACTCCTTACACAATAGGGAGGTAAAAAAGCCAGAAGGAAAAGAACATGCTTTCTATGGCATCAAAGTGGCCTGAGAATACTCTAGCGTTGACCTGCCTTCCTCTGGCTGATGAGGGGCACTAGCTAGATTTTGACTCTAATACTTTTCCCCTGGAAGAAAGGCTAAGACTCTAGGGAAGAAACACACTGGTTCCATCTCTCGAAGCAGGAAGCATTTCACACTGAGCCTGTAGCATCCTGTCATCTACTCAAGACAACAAGGATGCACTCAGAGATACCTGAGCAGAACTGACAAGGTCTGAAACACCTGCTTAAAAACAGACCTGTGAGGAGAGACTGGCTGCCTCAGTTGGAAGAGCACAGAACTCTTGATCATGTTGGGTGGAGAGATTACTAAAAAAAAAAAAAACAAAAAACAAAAAACTAATGAAACTTAAAAAAAAACAGAAACAAAAACAGGGCTGTGAGTGGCCAAGGAGTCACCTATCTGAATGAACCCCAGAGAGGGAAACAGCGACCCCAGTGAATCAGAGCTCATATGTCTGTTAAAGAACTGTGAGTTCACAAAAATCCTAAATAGGGGAAGATTTCACAAAAGGAACTAAAGGTGGTGGTACTGTGCACACTAGTTTGCAATATTACTGATTTAAAAATTTGTATCAATCAGAAGTATATGAGTCATGCACTGGTATTTTGGTCAAACTCCAGAATGTAAGCTATACGAGTAGGTTTGAGGAGGAAAGAAACGCTGGAAAGACACAGGAGAAACATGGAAAATAGCTATCCATGGTGCTTATATAAGGTGGGGACATACTTGTAGAAAGTGAGGGTAATTTTGTAGAAGATGAGGGAAGTGCTGTGGAAGATGGAAAAATATAAGTAAAAGGTGAAGGGAAATACTGGGTGAGCACTGTTGAGCAGAGAGGAAAATCTGTATTAGAAGAAAGGAAGTATCAAGGTTAATTAATAGAAATATAATGCACAGGCAGCAAATTCAGATTTTTTTTTAATGTTTATTTTTGAGAGAGAGAGTGTAAGCAGGGAAGGGGCAGAGAGAGAGGGAGACACAGAACTGGAAGTGGGCTCTAGGCTCTGAGCTGTCAGAAACTTGAACTCAGGAACCGTGAGATCATGACCTGAGCCAAAGGAGGCTTAACCGACTGAGCCACCCAGACACCCTGCAAATTCAGATTATTACATATGGGTCACCGAGTCCTTCTGAAGAGTTGGTCAAAAGGAGGAAGGAAATTTGTACATTGCTTGGAAAGTGAGAAACAGTCTGGGCTAACCGTGTCAGGCTGAGCAAACTCACAGTGTACAAAGTCAGTTAAGGTAAGAGAAGGAATCAGAGTTACAGGAAAAGAGAATGGTAGGTTATGAGAGAAATGTCAAGACATTAAAAATAGACTCCTTTTCATAAGAAGATAAAGATTAAAGAATTATGCAAACTAGGTGAAGGAATGAAAAGGATATGACAGTGTCTTAGAAATAAGCAGGCCTACACCGAACACCAGCAAAGGAAAACAGTCCCTTGCCAGAATGCAGAACCAAAGGTCAATGAGAAAACGGACTGGTCCACCTACAGTCAGCACCTACAAGACCTCACATCCAGTGCTTATACCACTGTGACCAGCAGGGGGCGGGTGTGCCCACTTAGCTAGGGTGGGAGGACACATCTGTGCTTCTAGAGGCCTCCCCGCCCACAGAAGTCCCCAGAGAGCTAGTGCTTTCAGAGCAGGACCCAACCCAAGGGCTGAACGTTTCCGTCCGCAGGGCCAGAAGAGCAAACTCTGGACAAGAGCCGGCTCTCCTTCCTCTTTCCTTCTTCCCAGCCGCTCCACCACTCTCTGCCTTGGGCTCATCAGGATGGATCTCAATAGGCCCTTTACCCTGTGGGTACGGCCTCCCACTCGTCCTCATTCCCAGGTCCTATTCCTGTTTGGCTTGGACATCACCTTTTCTGATCCCATCTGCCCTAACTCCTCATCTCCTAAAACCTCTCCACTGTGCCCTGAGAGCTCAAGGTCATTCATCAGCAGAATATTCTGCATTCTTACCCTCTTTATGAACGTTCTCTTCATCTTCTTGCTCTCCAACATAATTTTGGTCCAAAGATACTGCTTTCCTTGAAGTCCTCTCAAGAGGTAGTTGCTTGCTGTCCTACAGCCTCTGTATCTCTAGGCCTGGAGGTGATTTACATGTTCTCCTTGTTCCTCATTGCTAATCACAAATGCCTTCTCTTCCATAATACGAAGAGTCTATACTATCCACAACCCCTCTGTATGTGGGCATCTCTGACCTCCTCCCCATGTGTAGATGATTTTAGCCCTTGGATCACTCTCTCCAACACTCCAACATCATTCTTGGGAATTTCCATATCCACATTGATGATTATTCCAGTGCCCCGGATTCTTAAATTCCTCAATATTCTCTTCTCCATGAAATTGTCATCCATTCTATCTAAGCCATTCCCTTCCATGATAGTATTCTAGACCTTGTCATTATAAGAACTTCAGTCTTTCCATAATTTCAATTTTAGATATTTCATTCTTTGACCACACCTCTTTCCTAACCCAGATTTTCTAGAACACAGAGCTGACCTGAGGCAAAACATATGTGCTGATGCTTTTTTGGGAAAGATGCAAGAGTGGGGGGAAAGGAATAATCAGGTAGAGAAGTCAAGAGAACACCTACCTACAAGGTGGTGCTTTACTGAGCTGGCACCATCTTTACAAGAATGCTAAATGGGATGGCTTACAGGACCCTTCCAGAGAAGCCATATGGAACCGCTGCATCTAAAAACATTCTGTCAGGGGAGGAAAAGGAAGCCATTTGTCTGTGGGTGCCTTGTCATGTTCTGTTTCTCATTGGCCAAAATCCTCCCCACGGGACAGTAAGTCCTTAGGATCTGCAGGTTGTGTATTTGACCCCTCTGGGAAGTCAGTGGGGGAAGCCAGAGCACTCAAAGGTCCAGTCAGGTCAGACCTGGTGTGGGAGCTGCTATGGCTCCCACGGCAGTGGGTGTGATAGAAGTTGTGCTGACACTTGGTCCTGAAGCCTAAGGGGGTGCCTGAGGCAACCAGAGCTGGGAGATACGGTGGTCAGGGCTATCACCACTGGAATGAAAGAAACCATATCCCAGGGCAGTCTAGCCAGAAAATATGGCAAGTGGTTTAGGTCCTGGGGAGAGGAGGGGGCAAGTCAGGCTGAGCACATCTGGGGTGAAATAAACTGGATCTTCTACATCCATCTCTTGTGCCACTTAGATCTGTTCTTACCCGTTTAGATCTGGATCTTGTGTGAGGAAAAATGATGCTCTCACTTTTTTCCCCAGAAGCTTAAAGCCAGTTCTTCAAGCTGATGACCAGTTGCATTTCTTTAGAAGGGACTATCAGACCAAGTTATATGCCTTTATTACAGCTGATCCCAGGGCCATAATTGACATTCATCATCTTCCTGCTCTAACAACCATTGTAGGTTTCCCTCACTCTCAACCGGAACTTTGGCTGATCTGGGTTACTTGCCTGGTGGGGTGATCCAGAAGTCAGCACCCTTGCCTTCCTCTTGTCAAACAATGGTTGCAATGATCCGTTCAGAGTTATTCCTGGGCAGAGAAGCAGCAAGACTTGCCCCAGTGAATTCCCCGAATTGCAGACAGACTCTTTCTTTATCCATTATGAAATGGCAACCCTTGCTATTAATGTGATTCAGGGTCGACGACCCCTGCCAGTGTAGTAACTTCTTTGTCTGCTGGTCCATTGGCATGAGGAGCTCAGAGTGACCAAACCACAGTCATAGCCTTTAGTTACCTGGTAGAAGCACGTGCGCGCGCATGCGCGCGCGCGCGCACACACACACACACACACACACACACACACACACGAATAGGAACTTGTCAGGCCCTAAGATTACGGAACAGAAAACATGAGTTCTGTAAGTGGGTCATTGGGAATAATGGTGATCAGGGACAATCCTACTTCAATCACCTTGTAGTTGCCCAGACTTATGCATTCTAGCTAATGAAGAGACAAAACCACCTTCCTCCCTGGCATCATTATAGTGATGCATTCCTGAGGAAATTGCAAGGATTAGCACCACCAACAGAGCTTGAAAGATACAGACTAGTTATTCCTACCACAATCCCATTTAATTTGTCCTTTTGGCAGATGCAAAAGCTTGATGGATTCTGGAGAGTGACTATGGATTATTATACACATATTCAGCTAGTGAATTCAATTACAGCTGCAACCTGGATGTGATGTCTTTATTGGAGCAAATCGATATAGCTCCTGGCATCTGGAAAATGTTTTCAATCCAAAAGCAATCTGCCGTAATGTGGCATGACAGCTGTATTATTTCACTATTTTTTTCTCGTGGCTATGTCAACCTCTGGCTTTCTGAAATAATATAGCCAGAGGAGGCCTTGATCATCTTGATAACCCACAGATCATCATGCTGGTCCATTACATTGATGACACTATGCTCATTGGACCTGCTGAGCAGGAAGTAGTAAACATGCTAGATATTTTGGTAGGACATGGGCATTCCAGAAGATACGAGAAAAACTCTGTGAAAACTCAGGGACCTGACATGTGGATGAAGTTTCTAGGGGTCGAGGTGCCTGGGACATGTTGAAATATAGCTGTTAAAATGAGACACGGGTTGCTTCATCTCGAATTGACCACCGTGACTAAAGAGGCATAAAGCTTGGTAATAAGCCTGTTTGGATTTTGGAGGCAACATAAATACTACTTTGGAGCATGTTGCTCCAACCCATTTACCAGATAATGTACAAGATTTCCAGTTTTGAGTGGGGCCCAGGGCCAGAAAAGGCTCTGGAGCAGGCCTAGGTTGGTCGTGAGACCTAGCAGACCCAATGGTATGGGAAGTGTCTGTAACAAGAGAGAGCGAGCCTCTGCCAAACCCCCAAGAAGATAATCACAGTGCAGACCCTTAGAGGACTGAAGTAAAACTACACCCTTTCTGCTGGCTGTCTTCCATTTGAAAAGCAAATCTTAACTTGCCATTGGGTTCTGGTGGAGATCGAGTATCAGAAACTGAAACATTAAGTGATGAGGCCAGCAGACTCCTGCTTGAGGTGGGATGCTGTCAGCACAAGATGAGTTTGCCATCACAAAGAACTGTCAGCTACAGTAACGGCTGAAATCAGGTAAGCCAAGGAGATGTGACACAGGCCATCGTAGGCTCTGTTGTGGTTACTCCTTGCACCACTGAGATCCCCTTGGATCCCACATTAAATCCATTCTGTGAAAGATGATAGCCAGCTGCAACCTCTATGAAAGATTTAGTGTACAAGGATTACTAAGCTACAGCCCACTAGTTGGAACTAGATGTAAAGAGCCAGAGGTCTAAGAGGGCAGAATGGAGAGAGCATTTGGAGCAGGGAAGTGGGAAGGTAGGTAAGAGGCATCTTTGGGCTCTGGAGAACAAGCAGTGTAGTATTATTTCAAAATCTCACTTCCCAAATGCAGCTTGTTCTCCAGGACTCAAAGATGACTTCCTCTTTCCCTGCTCCAAAATCCCTCTCCGTCTGCCCTCTTAGACCTCTGGCTCTTTACATTTAGTTCAAGAGAGAGAAACCACTTGCTCTATCTACCTCCTCTTAGTGCCTTCTGAGTCAAGGGGCTAATAGAATCCCGTACAACAACCGCAACATTCCGATACCAAGACCACACAGACTCTCACTGGGGAGAGAGTTGGACGGGAAGGTATTCTCACAAAGAGCAGTTTCAGTGGAAGGGAGGGGAGGACACAGATGACATCGGTGTGGTGAGAGAATAGGACTGGACAAATAGGATGTGGAATCCTTTTTTTTTTTTTTTTAAGTTTATTTATTTTGAGAGAGCGCACACAAGCAGGGAAGGGGCAGAGAGAGAATCCGAAGCAGGCTCTGTGCTGTCAGTGCAGAGCCCCACACAGGGCTGGAACTCAGGAACCTGTGAGATCATGACCTGAGCCAAAGTCAAGAGTTGGACACTCAACTGACTGAACCACCAGGTGCCCCAGATGTAGATTCCTTTTGAAAAGCTCGACTGAGAAGGACCCCTGGCAGAGATCACCCCCAGCTAGAGCAGTGACTCTTGTCTAGACACTCTTGCTGCCCTCTGGATATACCACCCTGCTCCATAAGTATCTGATTCCTCTTCTAGACTAAACCTGAGGATAGGATTCACTTCTACTCTGTCCCTTATCCTCTCCTGCCCTCCAGCAGTCAGCACAGCAGCTAACACATAGCACACTGAATGATCAATCCGTGAGTGAATAACGTTACGCGTGTTGGTAGTCATGGAGACATACGCTCAGGTCCCCCTTCAAGGAAGGGGAATGCAGAGAATGTAGTCAGCAGACAGATGTAGCCGTCAGCTCTTTCAGGATCTGCCTAAGCAGCCCTTAGCAGTGATTGAGTGAGCCATTCCAGCTGGACACAGGACACAGATAGGCAATATTTCAGAGTAATTCCAGATTGACCAAGACTTGGGCAGGTCTGTTTAGTACTTTAGTTTCTTCTTCTGCCTGACCCTGCTCCCTCCTCCCACCCCACCCCATCTTTACAGGTGTGGATCCTGTGGAAAAACAAAATTCAGCAGACTAAATTTTTAAGATCTTACTGGCTTCATTCAACGACTCATGAATCAGGCAGCATCCAATCTAGCATATAGAAAGGAGCTCTGATGGCACAAAAACAGACACTCAGATCAATGGAACAGAATAGAAAACCCAGAAATGGACCCACAAATGTATGGCCAACTATTCTTTGACAAAGCAGGAAAGAGTATCCAATGGAATAAAGACAGTCTTTTCAGCAAATGGTGTTGGGAAAACTGGACAGTGGCATGCAGAAAAATGAACCTGGGGGCACCTGGGTGGCTCAGTCGGTTAAGCGTCTGACTTTGGCTCAGGTCATGATCTCACTGTTCCTGGGTTTGAGCCCCGCGTTGGGCTCTGTGCTGACAGCTCAGAACCTGGAGCCCTCTTGGGATCCTGTGTCTCCCTCTCTACCTGCCCCTCCCCTGCTCATGCTCTGTCTCTGTCTCAAAAATAAATAAACATTAAAAAAATTTTCTTAAAAAATGAACCTGGACCACTTTCTTACACCATAGACAAAAATAAACTCAAAATGGATGAAAGACCTAAACGTAAGACAGGAAGCCATCAAAATCCTTGAGGAGAAAGCGGGAAAAAACCTCTTTGACTTCGTCCACAGCAACTTCTTACTCAGCATGTCTCTGGAAGCAAGGGAAACTAAAGCAAAAATGATCTATTGGGACCTCATCAAAATAAAAAGCTTCTGCACAGCAAAGGAAACAATCAGCAAAACTAAAAGGCAACCAACAGAATGGGAGAAGATATTTGCAAGTGACATATCAGATAAAGGGTTAATATCCAAAATCTATAGAGAACTTACCAAACTCAACACCCAAAAAACAAATAATCCAGTGAAGAAATGGGCAAACGACAAGAATAGACACTTCTCCAAAGAAGACATCCAGATGGCCACTGACACATGATAAAATGCTCAACATCACTCATCATCAGGGAAATACAAATCAAAACCACAATGAGATACCACCTCACACCTGTCAGAATGGCTAACATTAACAATTCAGGCAACAACAGATGTTGGTGAGGATGTGGAGAAAGACAATTGCTTTTGCACTGCTGGTGGGTATGCAAGCTGGTGCAGCCACTCTCGAAAACAGTATGGAGATTCCTCAAAAAATTGAAAATAGAACTACCCTACAACCCAGCAATTGCACTACTAGGTATTTATCCAAGGGATACAGGTAGGCTGTTTTGAAGGGGCACATGCACCCCAATGTTTATAGAAGCACTATCAACAATAGCCGAAGTATGGAAAGAGCCCAAATGTCCATCAATGGATGACTGGATAAAGAAGGTGTGGTATGTATATATACAATGGAGTATTACTCAGCAGTCAAAAAGAATGAAATCTTGCCATTTGCAACTATGTGGATGGAACTAGAAGGTACTATGCTAAGTGAAATTAGTCAGTTGGAGAAAGACAAATATCATATGACTTCACTCATATGAGGACTTTAAGATACAAAACAGATGAACATAAGGGAAGCACAAATATAAGAACAGGGAGGGGCACAAATAAGAGACTCTTAAATTTAGAGAACAAACAGAGGGTTGCTGGAGGGGTTGTGGGAGGTGGGATGGGCTAAATGGGCAAGGGGCATTAAGGAATCTACTGAAATCACTGTTGCACTATATGCTAACTAACTTGGATGTAAATTACAAAATAAATTATTAATAAAAAAAAAAGAAAAGAGCTCTGAGAAACTGCACAAAATGGGAGACTTTCATAGGCAGAAGGGAGCAGGAACAAGGAAGTTTTACTAGGCAAAAAACCAGATTGGTTACTGAGAGGTTACATTCAATGGCGGATGGCAGGGGTTTGTCTGGCAGATTACTTCAGGCGATTCCTGATTGGCTGGTTTAAGATTCCATTTCTGGGGGAGCCAAAATGGTAATTAAATTAAGTCTCAGTTTGGTGACATGGGCTTAGCACAAGCAACTTTGTTTTGGACCTGTTGTCTTATTTTCAACATTTAAAAAAAATTTTTTTTTTCTTTAACGTTTATTTATTTTTGAGACAGAGAGAGACAGAGCATGAACGGGGGAGGGTCAGAGAGAGGGAGACACAGAATCTGAAACAGGCTCCAGGCTCGGAGCTGTCAGCCCAGAGCCCGATGCGGGGCTCGAACTCACGGACCGCGAGATCTTGACCTGAGCCGAAGTCGGCCGCTTAACCAACTGAGCCACCCAGGCACCCCTCATTTTCAACATTTTCTAATAACCATCTGGTTACCCAAACTCCAGCTTCTGCTTCCACAGAAGCCGTTTGTGACAGGAGATAAAGGAGCTTGCTCCACAATCCAAGCAAGACAAAGATGAGATTGGGGGAAGGGGCAGGAGTTCAGGTGCCCAGGGAGAAGGGCCAGCCAAGCAGATCTGTGGCCAGAGTTCACCCTCCTTACTATCGAAAATATGCACTCTAGAATTTCATCTGTTCCTTTCCCCTTTTAAGATTTTGTTCTGTCAGCTTTCTAGTTATGTTTTAAAGAATGTCAGATGAATGAGAAGGGGTTTGTATTGTGCCTGTCAGAGAGACCAGAGCCCCTTTGAGCTTGGAGAAGCAACGGTGATCGTTCCACCAGCTCTCAAAGTAGAGCTGGCCATATAGCTGAGCATCTGGGAACTCCTTCGGGTTGGGAGTTTTTCCCCCACACTTCAATTTGGTTCCGTTCTGCGGGAGTACATCCTCATACCCTAGCTCGGAATGTATCATATTGACTCGGCACAGTGTTGATGATCCTTTTGGTTCTTTTCTTCCTCCAAACCTAAGGCACATTTCAGAAGTGTCTATTACATCTATGTCACTTACTTCCTGCGAGCCAGGGTTTTGTAGTGATCAAGAGTCTGGGCTTTGGATTCAGACCATTTGAGACCCAGTTTTGCCATTTACAGGCTGGGGTGACACTGGTGAAATTATTTACCCCTTCCACACTTTGGTGGTTTTCTGATCTGTAAAATGGAGATAATATTGTTCCTCACAGGATTGTTGTTGGAGTTAAGCAAGATAATATATCATAAGCACCAAAAGTAGAGTCTTGCTCACAGTAATGTTCAGTAAACACACACACACACACACACACACACACACACACACACGTTCATTTACACATGGATAGATGTAGGGCCACTACCCAGAGACACAGCTTCAATGCTGAGGTTCACCCCACTCTGTCCCAGACAAGACCCTGGCCTTACTAAGCTGGGGGGATGGAGAGAGGCTCTGATGCAGTCACTCTCCTTTATTATCAACATGACCAGAATCAACAAAAACCAGAGTGGAGAGTTCCTCTGAGACTGAATTATCACTTTGTGATCTAAAAAGCCTTCCCTTGCTTCTCCCTAGTACCAAGGCTACAGAAACAAGCATTATGAAAAGGGAAGGAAGGGAAGGAGGGAAGGAAAGAAAAAAGGAAGGGAGGGAGGGAGAGAGGAGCCCCACCTTTGAGTCCGGGTCTGGAGGAGCAGAGCATTAGGCATGGGGCCTTGGAAAGGCTCACAGAGCAAAACATTAGTGGTCAGAAAGAGAAGCAGTGGAGTTATTTAGATCTGGGTTTAAATTATTGGTGCAGGGGCACCTGGGTGGCTCAGTCCGTTAAGTGTCTGACTCTTGGTTTCAGCTCAGGTCATGATCTCCCAGTTTTGTGAGATTGAGCCCCATGTTGAGCTCTTTGCTGACACCATGGAGCCTGCTTGGGATTCTCTCTCTCCCTCTATTTCTGTCCCTCTACTCCTCACTGTGTCTCTATCTCTCTGAAAAATAAATAAACTTTAAAAAAGTTATAAAAACACTTACAAAATTTCTTGGTGCAGCGTGTACTTGCTGAGAGAACCTGGTTAAGTTGCTTTAACCTCTCTGGTTATGAAATGAAGCCTCATTTCTCACCTCTTAGTCTCTCCTATTCCGTGCTTTAGCCACACTGCACACACAGTTCCTCAACTGTGCATTGAAAAAAAAATGTATTGTTTCTGTGAATTTTCAGAGTGTTCCCTTTGCAGTGATTCTCCAAGCGCCCCCCAAGCAAGCTACTTTATTCCCTTTTTGGGGGGTCAGTTGTGGCTCTTCCTGCAGAACTCAGCTCAGATGTCTCTTCCCCGGACACTCAGCCTGCTGTGGGCTCCCAGGGAAACCTGAATTATCTCTGCTGTAGCGCTTAACAGCTATGCAATGACGTCTGGAGACACCTCCTCCCACTCCCCGCCAGATCTCCGAGACTTTTTTGGGACTGTAGTTTCAGTGCCTGGCGCTTCACAGATGTTCTGTAAATAAGGTTGAATATCACTGAAACTTTTTCAGCTTTAAACGATTGGACAAATGCACACGGTAGGCATCAACAAATATTTGTTGGGAGGAATGGAGTGGAGTGAAATGGAATGATTTTAATATTTTTAGCAGCACTATCTTAAAAGTCCACAAGATGGCAGTGTTTCCACATGAGAAATAATGGCGGCAGTCTGAATGAAATTAAATGTACTCCTAGCTGGTGCTGGAAGTTAAAGTGAATATTGATATAGAAATAAGAGAAATTAAAACACAAACAACAAAACAAAACAAAACAAAAAGAAATAAGAGAAATTGGTTGGCTATTTGATTGGTTGATTTAACTGAATACGCGATATATGGACATGGTACAAAATGCCGAAAATGTAAACTCTCCTTTCCTCACTACTTCTCTTCCAGCTCCATTTTGTCCACTCCAAAGGCAACTATTTTTATTATCCTTCAAGAGATATTCTAAGTATTTAAACATAGGAAGGTCAAAATGCTTTTTTTTTTTTTAAGTTTAATTTGTTTTGAGAGAGAGGGAGAGAGCAAGCGGGGGAGGGACAGAGAGGGAGACAGAATCCCAAGCAGGCTCCTTTGTTTAACAGCTATTTGCTGAGTGCCTTACTAAAGGATGAAGAAATGAGAAACTCCATCTCTGCTCCCAAGAAGTTTAGAGTAAAGTGCTTGCTTTGGCAGCACTTATACTAAAACTGGAACGATACATAGAGGATTAGCATGGCCTCTGTGCAAGGGTGACATGCAGATTTATGAGCGTTCCGTATTTTTAAGAATGAAATTTTTCCATTTGCAATGACATGGATGGAACTAGACAGTGTTATGCTAAGTGAAATAAGTCAGAGAAAGACAAATACCACATGAGAGTATACCATATGAAGAATGCAAGAAACCAGACAAAGGGAGGAGGAGGAAGAGAGGGAGGCAAATCAAGAAACAGAGTCTTAACGATAGAAAACAGACTGATGGTTCCCAGAGGGGAGGTGTGCGGGGGAATGGGTAAAATAGGTGATGGGGATTCAGGGGGGCACTTGCTGAGATGAGCACCAGGTGTTGTACAGAAGTGTTGTATTACTATGTTGTACACCTGCAACTAATATTACACTGTATGTTGACTAACTGGAATTTAAATTAAAAACTTCAAAAAGAAATAAGTTTAGAGTAGGGAATCCAATGCACCCCTAGAGCGGGGAAAACAATGCCAGCTGCCGTTTCTTCAAGACCTAAAGTGAGCCAGGGACAGTGGTGATCTACATATTATCTCATTTAATACGAGGAATTCTCCTTTTTAATGTTTTTTGTTTTTATTTTTTGAGAGCGAGTGGGAGAGGTGCAGACAGGGAGGGGACAGAGGATCTGAAGGGGGCTCTGAAGTGGGCTCCGCACTGACAGCAGAGAGCCCAACGCGGGGTGCAGGGGCTAAAACTCACAAATCGTGAGATCATGGCTGAGCTGATGTATGCTCAACCGACTGAGCCACCCAGGTGCCCCAATACAAGCAATCCTCTTGAAGGTAGGTAGAATACGACCGACCGACCGTTGATAATGAGAAAATTAACAATGAGAAAGGGAAGGGAGTTTGTCCAAGGTCACACATGTAGTAAATGCAAGAGTCAAAATTGAAATCCAGGTCTGCTGCATTCCAAAGCTTATATTCATTTTGCCATGATAATAAGGTGGGAGTAATCCTTCTACCGAACAAATATTTATTGAGTAGCTCTTTTTGTTCCAGATATCGTTCTGGGTGCTAGTAATGTAGAAGAGAAAAAACAAAGTCCCTGTTTCCTGGGGCTCACGTTCTACCACCGAAAGACAGTAAACAAAACGAATTTTCAGTATGGCAGGTGGTAAGTACTGTGAAGAAAAAGTAGGCAAGATGGTGGGAGTGGGGGGAGAGGATTGCTAATTTAAATCGTCAGAGAAGGCTCTGATAATGTGAAGTTTGAGCAGAGACTTAAAGGAAATGCAGGAATAAGAGATGGGACTGCCATAAAAAAAGAGCTTCCTCCTTTGCCTGCCTGTGTGTAGTTTAGAAGAGAGGGGAAGAAATGAGGGTGCAGGTATTCTCTTCCGAGCTAGAAGACCTGAGCTTTATTTATCGATTTATTAGCAATTTTTTGAACCTCTGAGAGCAAATTCCCTTTTCTGTAGACAGGAATAACATTCCTTGCCCAACTTCCCGCACGCAGCCGCCATGAGATGCAAACTCTTTGAAAATACCTCGAGTGAGAAAGCGAGACTAGGAGTTAGCTCTTCAACTGAAAGGAAGTCTGTCTAGGAAAATAGAGAGAATTGCTATTACAGGTAGACTGGTTACCCTAGACATTTTTTGAAAAGCTGTCCCAGGCTGTAAAGAGAAATAAGCTAAAAGAAATAAGCATACATTTCATAATAGGCTTCTGCTGAAGATCCCTGTTGAACTTGCAGTAGTCAGAAACTGCGTCGCGTATTTTAACTGAACGTGGCAGAAAGCTCTGCCACTCGAACCTTTATTTTTTTTATTATTTATTATTTTTTTTAGAGTCTCTTATGCTTTGGCTCTCTCTCCCACTCTAACCTCTTTTTTTTTTTTTTTCTTTTTTTTCCTTCCCCGCCCCCATGGGTTTCTGTTAAGTTTCTCAGGATCCACATAAGAGTGAAAACATATGGTATCTGTCTTTCTCTGTATGGCTTATTTCACTTAGCATCACACTCTCCAGTTCCATCCACGTTGCTACAAAAGGCCATATTTCATTCTTTCTCATTGCCACGTAGTACTCCATTGTGTATATAAACCACAATTTCTTTATCCATTCGTCAGTTGATGGACATTTAGGCTCTTTCCACAATTTGGCTATTGTTGAGAGTGCTGCTATAAACATTGGGGTACAAGTGCCCCTGTGCATCAGCACTCCTGTATCCCTTGGGTAAATTCCTAGCAGTGCTACTGCTGGGTCATAGGGTAGGTCTATTTTTAATTTTTTGAGGAACCTCCACACTGTTTTCCAGAGTGGCTGCACCAGTGTGCATTCCCATCAAGAGTGCAAGAGGGTTCCCGTTTCTCCACATCCTCTCCAGCATCTATAGTCTCCTGATTTGTTCATTTTGGCCACTCTGACTGGTGTGAGGTGGTATCTGAGTGTGGTTTTGATTTGTATTTCCCTGATGAGGAGTGATGTTGAGCATCTTTTCATGTGCCTGTTGGCCATCCAGATGTCTTCTTTAGAGAAGTGTCTATTCATGTTTTCTGCCCATTTCTTCACTGGATTATTTGTTTTTTGGGTGTGGAGTTTGGTGAGCTCTTTATAGATTTTGGATACTAGCCCTTTGATATGTCATTTGCAAAGATCTTTTCCTATTCCGTTGGTTGCCTTTTAGTTTTGTTGGTTGTTTTCTTTGCTGTGCAGAAGCTTTTTATCTTCATGAGGTCCCTATGGTTCATTTTTGCTTTTAATTCCCTTGCCTTTGGGGATGTGTCAAGTAAGAAATTGCTGCGGCTGAGGTCAGAGAGGTCTTTTCCTGCTTTCTCCTCTAGTGTTTTGATGGTTTTCGGTCTCACATTCAAGTCCTTTATCCATTTTGAGTTAATTTTTGTGAATGGTGTAAGAAAGTGGTCTAGTTTCATTCTTCTGCATGTTGCTGTCCAGTTCTCCCAGCACCATTTGCTAAAGAGACTGTCTTTTTTCCATTGGATATTCAAACCTTAACTTAAATCGACACATCCCACCTGGGTATTTCCCTTCTTACCACGCCCCCTCACTCGAACTCCATTTCCCAACATGCCCTAGGCTCCTCTAAGTCGGCAGTCATTGTGACGCGAGTAACACAGCTTTCTGGGAAGTGTAGTTTATTTGTTCTCCAGCTGCAGAAAAATCTAAGGCTGTGGACTACCACTCCCGTGAAGTAGCGCGGAATTCCACCGCGTTCGCGGCGTCTTCGAACGCGCCGCGGCAGCCATGTTGGACGCGGCCAGCACAGGGGCCGGCACCAGGGGGTTATCGAAGCAGCTGTCACGATGCTGGGGTCCCTGGTGTTGAGAACAGCGCCGGCGCCCCGGCTCCTCCTCCAGCTGCTTAGGTCCCCATCGCTGCGGAGAAATGGAAGTGCCTCCGGCCAGACTGTAACCACCGCGGGCCGCGGGGAGCCGCAATGGCTGAGGGCGGCCGTCGGGGGGCGCCCTGCAACATCGCCGGCTTTCCTCACCCGAGGAGGGGCAGCCACCTGGGGGCGTCAGGGAGAACGCACCGAGACCCAGTGCTTCCTAGCCACAACATGGGGACGCCTTCCTAGCCCAGAAGAAACACTCCCGGGACAGGACAGCTGGAACGGAGTCCCCAACAAGGCTGGACTGAGCATGTGGGCCCTGGCCACGGCGCTAGTGGTTCACTGTTACAGCAAGAGCCCGTCCAACAAGGGTGATTATCGGGGCAGTCTGGGTTCGGGGAAGGTAGAGGCGGGAGGAGTGTCCTGACTCGAGGGTGGGAGTTGCTTGTAGATTTACACCAGCAGAGCTTCAGTCTTGGAGGAACCCAGACATCATCTGGTTACTGGGGCAGGGTGGTGAACTGGAGAGTTCAGTTGCCTGTGAGTTGTGTAACTTCCCATCGTAGGTCAACTCCCTCCTTTGGGCATTACTTTGTCCATCTGTGCAATGGACAAAACATGTAAAATTAGAGAATGGACCCTTTATGCTCTAATATTCTGCCTGGTCCAATTCCTAAGAGGCCTCCAGGAAACCACGGTGTGTTCTAACGGCAACCACTGGGTAATTTAGAGAAGTTTTCCTTGTAAGGTGGCCTAAGAAAGGAAGTAGAGACTTGGTTTCAATGCCAGCTTTGCCACTGCTCACCCCTTGCTCCTCTCTGGCTTCACCGCCCCCCCCCCCCCCCGCCCCTTACACAGTAAAGAATGATTTCTCAGTAATCTTACAGTTTGACTCTTATTTTGACTTATTTTGACTCTTGGAGTTCAGCAGCGTGGGTCTGCCCATCAGACTCCCACGGGTTTTGCTGTGCCTGGTCTCAGGTGTGAGGTGATCTTGCCAGGTGGGACAGTTGGCAGGAGGATTAGGCATGCTATAATTCTATAACTTTGAGCATTTTTTTTTTTTTTGAATACCTTCTGTGAGCCCAATTTTGGGAGGTTTTGAACTCCTAACAAAAAGTCAGTTAAGGAGACAGTGCAGGCAGTTAGGCCTATGGGTGTGGTGAGTGGTCTGACAGTGTGTTATTGGGGGATTGGAGGGCCCAGTAGGGTCAGGAAAGCATTCCTGGAAGATTGGAGACCCCTAGAGGATGGGGAATTTGAACTTGAGTTCTGTAGGATGAGGCAAGAGATGAAAAAGAGAGCGGTAGTGTGAGCTCCAATTGAGCAAGGAATGCAGCTTATCTTTTTTTCAGGTTGATACCAACCCCTTTCCCTAATACTTTCACATCGTTTGTCCACCATAGATAGCATCTGGAACTTAGTAGGTACGCAGTAAATGTGTCTTGAGTTGGATTCTGTTTCATGCGAAGGCTTCACAGATAAGGGATTCACAGGTCAGCATGATGTGTATAGAGGTTAGCAGGGTAGCCAGCCTGGTTGGAGGACAGGGCGTTTTTGGAATGAGGTGAGAGCAGATGGAGTGGGGCCTGGGTGTCAGACAAGAGGGTTTGGAGGTTTTGGAATTTCTCCTGTAGGCAGTGGAGAGCCATGGAAAGTTCATGAGCAGGCAGTGTCCTGAGGCCAGTATGTTTAGATGGATTGGGGGAGGTGTCCAAGGTCTTGCCTTAGACTTTCCTGGGGGCTCCAGACTGGACTTTGTCTATTTACTAAAGTAAGTAATGACCAAAACCATGATCACTTCCAACCCTTCAGACTTTGCTAGCCTACCCTATACCCTGATTTGGAGTTACAAGCTCAGGAACTGTTCCCTGTAGGAGCCAGGAGGCCCTGGTTCTCCGCTCATTCCTCATTCCTCCTGTGACCATGCAGAAGCCACTTTCTGCAGAGTGAGATCCCTCAGTGATCTCTGAGGGAATTTTGTTCTCCTTCCGGCTGGGGGCTGCCTGAGCATCCCTGGATGTGTGCTTAGAGAACCACTGGGGAAGATAACCAGGAAAGATCTGACCCTAGAGTCTAGGCCGGCAGGTGGGATGGAGACACTAATGTTTGAACCACACATCCGGTTTGCATATGCATGATAAGGTGGCCATCTTATCCCTGCTGTACAGGTAAGGAAATTGAGGCTCAGGAGGTTAGGTGAGTTGGCCAGGTCATATGGCAAGTAAGTGGCAGAATTGGGATGGGAGCCTAGGTTTGTCTGGCTCCAGATCCTGCTCTTCCCACCCTACTGCAGTGCCTCCTCAATGTTTCACTGGGTGAGTCTCTTGGCTAGACTGAGAACTCCTTGAGGCAGGGCTGGCTATGAGTCTTTCCATTGTTCAACAATGGAGCTTAAAACCATGCTGGGCAGATAGGGCTCCAAGGGCATTTGGTATAGACTATTTGAAAAAATGGTGCCTCTACTGTTGTTTTTTTCTGAGTCAGGCAGTTTTCCTTTTAGCCACAAGGTGGTGCCAGTAGCCTGCCAACTGCCCAGGCCACACCAGGCTTACATTAGGTTTAGGGTTGCTTTTCTTTTCTTCAAAAAAATTTTTTTAAATGTTTATTTATTTTTGAGAGAGACAGAGTGTGAGTGGGGGAGGAGCAGAGAGAAAGGGAGACCGGTTCCGGAACAGGCTCCAGGCTCTGAGCAAGCCGTCAGCCCAGAGCCCAATGTGGGGCTCTAACTCACAAACCAAGAGATCACGACCTGAGCTGAAGTCAGATGCTTAACCAGCTGAGCCACCCAGGTGCCCCTAGGGTTGCTTTTCTGCTAGGTGGTTCCTAAGGGATTGGAACCCTCTGCTTTGGATCTCCTTTTGCTGATCTTGGCACCGAGGAGTTTGTAGACTTTTTGACCCTCATTTCATCTCCTCAGCATCCCTGTGAGGCTGTCGGGACAAGGATTATTGCCTCTGCTTTATAGTCCTGAAAGTGGGGGTTGAGAAGGAAAGGGGCTGCTACAGCACAGGGAGTAGGGGGCAGACTGTTGGAGCCAGGCCTTCTGATTCCTGGTCAAGGCTCTTAACTTTCAGAGGAGCCCACACGCTTGCCTGTTCCCATTCTGTTTCTGGTGTTGGGTTGGTGACTTGTGACATGAGATTCAAAACTAGGCTGAGAAATTGGAGTTGGGGGTGAAAGTGGCACAAGGTAGGGGGGGATGATTAATAACAGTGGCAGCCATGTGAAACATTAGAGCTTTCTAGCTAATGAAGAGTGAAGGGATTCACACATCATGCATTTCCCATAGGCAGCACATAGTTGCTAGCACCTTACCTGAACCACCTGTATGATGAGAAGAGTTACGAGTTTGGGTTCCATAATGGATGTGGAAGATAAGTTAACAGTGGATACCATCTGGACAGGGGATGATTATCTTTCCCTTTATATACTTTGGCGTAATTTCCCTTGTTAAAGCCCATGTTTCTGAAGTTCTTCCATTTCTATTGTTTTACTGGGTCCTCCATGCAGCTTTGAGGGTAGGTCTTGGATAGGGATCTGACCAGTGCCCCCTTTCTTTTCAGATGCAGCCCTGATGGAAGCTGCTCGCACCAACAATGTCCAAGAAGTCAGCAGGTAAGTGTTGAACCCCAGGACTTGGTCTCCCCCACAAGAGGGCCTGAGCTGGGTGAACCCCTTCCTCCAGTGATGATTGCTTTGGAGGAAATGCTCACACTAGGTTGGGAAGTGAACCCTGTGACTTCCCTATGGTCACAGTCACCTGGGCTCCCTTGGCCCAGGTCAGCCTTTAAATGTTTTAAGGTAGGGAGTCAGCCCTGTGTCTCCTTTTTTTTTTTTAACCCCAAACAGCTCTGGATCCTTCCACTGTTTTATTCTTTGCAGGGCATGGTTTAGAGTCCTCCCCACATCCTTTGGGACCTTTACTGAATCTTCTAATTTGTTCTTATATCTTTGTGGAAGTGGCCAGGTGTTATTGTTTGTTGCCTAAATGGGGGGCACCCATGAAAAAGTTTGGAGATTTGGGAGGGAGCTGGAAGAGGCCTTTCTGCCAGGTCTTTTGGTGTTAGAAAAGTCTGCCTGCAGGGCTGGGGTGTACACACTGGGCTCCTGCTCAGGGGCTGAGTGCATTCTTCCAGTCTGCCTGGCTCAGCTGTGCCTTTTAGGACCACTGGCAGGTTGGATTTCAGGTTTGTTCTTGGGCAGGGATGGGACACAGCCTGGGGCTCAGCCTGGTGCTGGGACTGGGCCGTCTGTGTCCAGGATAGGTGCGCAGACAGGGACCAGCATAAGGCATCAGTATGGGGCTGTTGGTTAGGGGCAGAGGTTTTATTCTTGGTGAAACTAGTGGCCTACCCTGGGCCTCATCTTGGCCTTTTTGGCCCTTTGTATAAAGTGAGGTGGCCACAGTATACCCCACCTTCCCTGCTACCATGTGTCCATTTTGGACAGGAAATCTAGTGTTTGCAGTGGCTATCCCCACACCCAGTGCCACACACTCTTGGTGCTCCTCCCCACTGCAGCTGCCTGAATGTATAAGAAAGTGTTGAAAGTCAGCTGCAGCCCCCACCAAGACTTACTGCTTTGATTCCCTTTCATTTTATCTGCAGCATTATTATTGATTCTCAAGGGTGCTTTTGAGTATTAATGTTCAAGGCTTAGTTTTTAATAAACCACTTTTGGAAGTATGGGCTGGGAGTTGTTTCGTAGCCAAATAAATACGACGGAGCAATAGTTTAATAAACATGCGATGATGCGTCTTAAAAACCAAGCACAGATGTCAGCTTGCTGTTATAAGAGCCATTCATAACTGCCAGCTGTGCGTGGCATCTTCATTTCCCCAGAAACAGATGAGCCTCGCTTCCTTCTGCTGCAGTGCAAGGGAGTGAGGGGGCAAAAACTGGCCGTGCCACCTCCTGGCAGGCCTTTGCTGACCCTCACATCACCGGTTGGTGACCGCTGAGGGCTGCCAGGCTGCTGCTTTCCTGTGGCAACCCAATGTAGGTAGTGTATTTGCAGAGCATCAGTGCAGTGAATCCACTTTTCCATCACCCAGGGGAGGCTGAGTTTACCCTATCCCAGCGAGCCCCCAAGTGTTGATTATTTTAGCTCTTTCAAATACACATTTTTCTAATAGCAATAAACACCTGCCAAAAGAATGCAGAAAATGGTTGAATTCATGGTGTGTGTGATGCAGAATATTCCTTCTTGCCTGTGTGGATAGCATATGTTGGGGCCTTTTGTGCGTCTCCCCCAGTTTCCAGCTGCTTTTTTCCTGCCTGCTGTTGTTTCATCTCTTTTGGTCATGATGACTCAGAGTCTCCCTTCACCTCGTGTAAGGGAGTCAGAGATGAGCTAGGCACAGACCCTGCTTTTCAGCATGGCAATCTTTTTTTTTTTTCTTTTTTGAGAGAGAGTGCCCACATGTGTGAGCAAGCATGAGCCAGGGAGGGGCAGAAGGAGAGAGAGAATCTTAAACAGACTCCATGCCCAGCACAGATCCCCATGCAGGGCTCGATCTCACAACCCTGAGCCAAAATCAGGAGTCAGATGCTTAACTGATTAAGCCATCCACACGCCCCTATTTATTTTTTAAGTAGGCTCCATGCCCACTGTGGGGCTTGAACTCAAGACCCTAAGATTGAGAGTCCTGTGCTCTACTGACTGAGCCAGCCAGGTGCTCTCATTCTGTTCTTTGTTTAAGAAGGTTGTGAGCTAGACTTCAGCTTAAACCAGTGGTTTGTGTGCCTCCCCAGGTCAGGGAGAGGTCTGGTTTCCCACATCTCTTCCCCAACACAGAATTTCCCCAAACAGAATTTGGGGAAAGTTGCTTTTTACTGATTTTTCAGCAAACTTGAAGCAGAAAGTCCAGAGTCTTATTTCCATATGCCCATTGGCTATATCAGAGGGAGGCTGGGTCCCTCCCTTTTCCCTTCTTCCTCTTCTCCTTTCTCCCTGGGTGGCAGCCATTTCCTTCCTCCTCCCCCAAGGCACTTAAACCTTCTTAATGTGTTCAACTCTGACTCTTCAGGAGTGGAAGCCCTGTCCTGGGGCCCCTGTCCCACCTGTCAGCAGCATGAGCAGGTGGCCCTTCTCCTCGGCTCAGCTCATACCCAAGCCTGGCTTCTGGATGTAGGAACCACTCACCCGAAACATAGGGCACAGGGCAGACTGAAGGCACATCTGTCCAGGCTTGGGCTGAGCCATGTAAGGAGCTATCCAGGCTGAGAGAAATGAGGCCTCTTATTCTCTCAGTGGAGATCACATTTCTTTCAGAACAAACTTGGGTGAAAGACAACACCCCCAACCCATTTCCCTTCTCCCAGCAGGAAGCTGGGCCTCTCTGCTTTGTGCCTAACTCAGTTTTTCATCAGCCCAAACGTTCTCTAATGAAGGAACCCTGGTGATACCAGTCTTCAACTTCAGACTGCTTTTACCTTCCATGATCCATTTGATCACTTGACAAAATTTACTGAGCATCTCTCATATGCTAGGCCCTATGCCTGGCATGGGGTACACCTGACCAGACATGATTCCTGCCCTCAATGTAGGTGATTGGGGAAGACTGTGGCAACACAGTGTGGTCAGTGCTGTGAGACAGTAGCCCAGAAGATGCCCTAACCAACCTGGGAGACCAGAGTAAGCATCCTATTGGAAATGGCTTCAAATATCAGTAGGCCTTAGCAAATAGAAAGGGAAGGCAAAGGGGGTTGCATGAGTGGTAGCACTGAGGCAAGAATCAGCCTAGGGTGTGTGGTGAGGAGGGGGATTTATGTATCTGTGTTGTTTGATCACAGTTTGCGGCTAGGAGGAACTGGAGAGAGGAAGGGACTTGGTCATAGACAGCACTGTGCATTTGTCCCTCAGTTGTTCATCTGTCTAGCCTGTCTTCTGTGCCCAGCCCTGAGCTGAATTTGTGTTGGTGGCAACGCCATGAGGAAGTAGAAGCAGTTCCTGTCCTGGAGGAGCGTACTAACTCCCTTCCCGGGGGAGGAGGGAACACATGAGTCAAAATTGAGAACCAGCAAAACTGGGCACATATTGCCTGACTTTTATGAGCTTAAGTAACACAGAGATGATAATACCTTTAACCGGTAGAGTTGTAGAGTATTTGTTAATGACAAAATGTTGCTTCATTTGACCAGCGTTTGTGAGTGCTTATTAGGAGCAAGGCATTGGACTGAGTGCTTGGAGATACAGTGTGAACAAGATTGGCACAATCCCTGCACTCTTGGTACTTACAGTCTAACTGGGAGCCAGTGACTGGGAGCCAGTACTAATTATGTACTTCAAAATGAATTGCAGTTTGTCTTTTCAACAAATGGTAGTGGGACAACTGTATATCCACATGCCAAAAAAATGCAGTTGGAGCCTTACCTTACCCATAGACAAATATTAACTCAAAATGGATCATAGGCCTAAATGTAAGAGCTAAAATTATAAACTCTTAAAAGAAAATATACGGATAAATTTTTGCAACCTTGGGTTAGGCAAAGCCATCTTAGATATGGCAACAAAATCACGAGAAACCAAAGGAAAAAATAGATAAACTGGACTTCATCAAAATTAAAAAACTTTGTGTTCAATGGACACCTTCAAGGAAATGAAAACTTTCCCACAGAATGGGAGAAAATATTTGCAGATCATATATCTGGTAAGAGATTTTTATCTAGAATACATAAAGAACTGTTTAACTGGACAATAAAAAGATAACAGAATTTAAAAATGGGTAAAGGATCTGAATAGACATTTCTTTAAGGAAGACACTCAAATGAGTACATAATATTCAATATGCACACGGAAAGATGCTTAATATCATTAGGGAAATGCTAATCAAAACCACAATGAGATATCACTTCATGCCTATTAGGATGGCTGTAAGCAGAAGGATAATAGCAAGTGTTTGTCAGGATGTGGAGAAATTGGAACCCTTGTAGATTGCTGGTGGGGATGTGAAATGGTGTGACTATTTTGGAAAAGGGTTGGCATTTCCTTAATATGTTAAACATAGAATTACCTTATGATGCAGCAAGTCTATGCCTAGGTATATACGCCAGAGAAATGAAGACGTGAATGTGAATGTTCATAGCAGTGTTATTCATAATAGCCCAAAGAGGGAAACAGCGCCCAAAACCCAACAATGGTTGAAGGGACAAATAAAATATAATACAGCCATATAGCAGAATATTATCAGTACAAAAGAATGAAGTATTGCTATATGCTACAACGTGAATGAACTTAGAAAGCATTATGCTAACTGAAAGAAGTCAGACAAAAGACCACATATCATATGATTCAATTTATATAAAATTTTCAGAGTAGACAAAAAGTAGACAGAAAGTAGATTAGTTATTGGCAAGGACTGCAGAGGTTGGGGTTGGGAGGGACTAGGGAGTGACTGCTAATGGGTCTGGAGTTTCTTTGGGGAATGATGAAACTGTTCTGGAGTTAGTAGTCAAGATTGCACAACTCAATATAATAAAAACAATTGAGTTGTACATTTTTAATGGGTGGGTTATATATGATATGTTAATTATATCTTCAAACTTGATTAAAAAGTGAAGTATAAGACACTTGGGAATCTAACCTTGAATCTGGGAGGGGTTGAGGTGAGGGTATGTATCAGTAAGGAAAAGCATTGGAGTATGTGAGATTGAAGTGAGCTTGGGAGGATGAAGGGAAAAGCAGAACATTCAGTTGGAAGGAATAGTAGGCGGAAGGCCCTGAATTAAGAACAGATGTGAAGAAATCAAGCAGTTGAGAGAAAGCCAATCTGGTTAGACTCTACAGAGCAAGGACGGAAGGACATGAAATGAAGCTGGAGAATTAAGCGAGGACCATACTACACTGAGTCTGTAGGCCGTGGTAATGATTTTTATTTTTACTAAGATTGCTGGGCAACCAGTGTAGAATTTTAAGCACGTGTGCGTGTGTGTGTGTGTGTGTGTGAGAGAGAGAGAGAGAGAGAGAGAGAGAGAGAGAGAGGGAGAGAGAGGGAGGGAGAGAGATATGGTGACATGATCTAGATCTGTAATTTTAAAAGATCTCTGGTTGCTCCATGGAGAATAGATGATATAGAGAGCCATCCATGGTGGATGCAGGAAGATTGGATGAAAGTGACTGGAATAGTCTAGAAGAGAGGATGATGGCAGGTGATGACTTGGACTAAGGTGATAGCAGAGATGGAGGAAGTAAGCTAGACAGGACTTGGTGGTGGTTAGAGCAGTATCAATGCCTGATATGTCCTACATACTAATAAGTGAATGTTGAATGAATGAATAGAATTGGATATCATTGATTAGGGAGAAGAAATTATTAAGAAGGAATTTCAGTTTTCTGGCTTAATCAGCTATGTAGATGCTATTCACTGAGGTGAAGGTGCTAGAGGAGAACTGAGTTGGGGGGAAAAGATTATGAGTTTGGTTTTAAACATGTTAAATTTAACATGCTAGTGAGATACTCAAGTGGAGATCTGACTCTTCCCACTGTATATACCATGCAGTCTCCCCCACCCCCCAAAAATATATCAGTGATTACTTGAGAGATTGTTTTGTTATCTTTTTTTGATTTCTGGTTTCATGGTTTTAGAAAATAAAGGAGTTCATACCAGCTCAAACTTGTTTAGTAGATGCCTTTGGAAAAAAGTCTGATTTGGTTTGCATTTCAAGAAAGAAGAAAGGGTTGGGTTTTGTTGAGGGCACAAAACATTTATTCTAGCTTTACATTGATGGCTTGGTTCTTGTCCCTGGATGCCCCAGCTTGGGGCTTGAGGCACTTGCTGTCCATGTGCCAGTGCTAAGGTGTCCAGAATGTGCTCAGCTACAGCATAGGTAAATGTTCTGCACATTGATCCAAGGATTTTATCTAATTAACAAAAACCCTGGCTGGTAAGTACATTTGACTGTCTCAGAGCCTCAGAGAAGCTGTCTGTTTATCGATTGTTGTATCATTTTGGCTGGATGGGAAGATATTAATGATGGCATCAGGGCAACCAAAACATCCAGCTCTCTTAACCAGTAAATATTTAAATGTCCTTGTGGTTTACAGTAGGTTGAAACTAAAGTTTATTCTAAACCAAAGGTCAAGGCTTCACTGGTATCACTCTTCTAATTTGATGCTTGTTGTGAGAGCTCCTTAAGATCATCACACTGTTTTTTGAATGCTAGGATGTAACGTGCACAGGCTTTTGAATAGTGGGATGTTAGAAGGCAGTGTAATGGAAAGAATAAAGGATTTTTAGAATGAGAAGACCTGGCTTCCACTTCTGACACAGCTATGAACTGGCTCTGGGACCCTTAGTAAATCATAGAACGTTTCTCTTTGAGTCTTTGTTTCCAGATCATGTTAATGGGGACCCCACTGAGAACTTTGAATACAGTCCCTAGTGTTCAACTCTGCAGAGAAAACTGAGTCTCTTTGGAAAGGTCCAGATCGCACACTGAAACACTAATTCAAGTGGACAGTTCCCAGGCAAGCAGTTCTTCAGAGTGGCCTGTACCTTTTTCTGAGGTGCGTGACTGGATCTTTGCTTACTTTCTCCCTGGTGATGGCAGGTAATTGGGGAAGGCTGGATTAGCAGCTTTTTCGGAACTTCATGGGTAGGTGGAAGCAATCAGTCATCTGCATAGAAACCCAGCAGAGTCAGGTGGCTGGCCAACCCCCAGAGCACAGAATGGCCAAGGCCTACTGGGGTGGCTTGTAGGGAAGAGGGATGTCCCTGAAAGAGAGCCCAGCCCTGGGATGGAGCCTCTAGTGTTGGCCCTCCTGGTTCTTGGTTGTGTGGCCTTAGTCCCTAAACTTCCTCAGTGGCCTTACCTGTGAAGTATTGTTGATAATATTTGTCAGACCACCCTCCTAGGGTCTTATGAGAGTTCCAGGCAGGTGAGCTCTTGTCTGGAAAATTACTCATCCTTTGGGTCATCAGTGTCATGTTTTCCTGGAAGGCTTCAAGTACCCTAGCCTTCCCAGTACCTGTAGTCCCCATAACACCCGGAACTTCCTCTGTGACAGCACTTATCACCCCCTGTTGGGATAGGTCATCTATTTTC
The DNA here is from genome assembly GCF_022079265.1 of Lynx rufus. NCBI lineage: Eukaryota > Metazoa > Chordata > Mammalia > Carnivora > Felidae > Lynx > Lynx rufus. Next base: position 59,543,110 of record NW_025814897.1, read on the forward strand.
TTTCTCTCCCACAATACTGTGAGCATTGCTGGTTTTCATTGCTGTTCATGTGAATACTTGACATACTTACTGAACATATTTAACACATACTTACTGAATATTTCAAAAGTGCTTTGTAAATGATAAAGAGTTAGGCAAATGTTAATAGTTATTGATAGTTATAATAAACCTGTAAAAGAGGACTGACCTCCCTTTGAAAAAATAATATAAAAATGGAGAATTAGCTCTTGTATTCAACAAGTAATACCTACTATGTGCTGGCACTGTGCTAAGCTCTGATAGATCAGTGGTAAGCCAAAAATACGTAGAGGCATCACCTCATGGAGCTGGAAGCCTACTCAGATGTTGATCGTGCCGATGTGAAATTACAGCTGTGACAGATGCTGCAAGGGAGGGTAAAGAGAATCCTAGAGCCTCTGGTGGATTTCCTCTGGTCAAGGAAAGCTTCCCAGAGGAAGCTTGAGCTCTGGTGAGGAGTTAACCTAGGTGAAGAAGGGCAGAAGAGCTTTCCTGGCAGAAGGAACTTTTATTTACAGAGACCCGTGGAAGGAGGAACGATGGCAAGTGTGAAGGACTGAAAAGGGCAGGCACCTGCAGTGTCAAGCGGGTGCCAGAATAAACATTAGAAGCCGTAGTAAGGAGCTTTGTGTTTGTTCTAACAGCAGTGGTAGCTGATTTGGTGGTGGTGGTGGCACATGGGGTGGAAGGTTGACATGATCAACAACCATTCTGATTGTTGAGAAACATAAGGAACCAATCTGAGTGTTAACAGTCTGTGTGTTGCCAGCGTCTTTGGCACTGATCCAGCCACCGCAGCAGGGTAAGTCGCAAAGCTGTAGTCCTCCAGGGCCCCGCAGCAGGGACAGCAGTCAGGCTCTGTCTCTCCAACAGTATCGCTGTGGCCTGAGTGCCGCTGCTTGTAAATCCCAGCTCAGTCATGACCATAACACATGTCAGCATGGCTAGAACCAGTTAGATTTTTTTCCCACGGAATTTTCCTAGAAACAATGGGAGAGAAATCCAAGAATACTGAAAATAGTCAAGCTAAATGTGTTTCTGGGCTTACAGTATTCACTTTAGCTTCTTGCTTCACAGTTCCTGCTCTGTCCCTGTCCTGTTTGAAAGCTTTCTCAGAAAAAAAATCTCACTTTTGAATTTTGAGGCTCTTTTACATCCTAGTTCCTTCCCTCCCCTCCCTTCTGAGCAGGATTCCCAGGTCCAGAGTCTTCTTAAGGCAACAAGTGGTTCTCCCCTGTCATTCTGTCAGGGCGTCTGCCCAGGAGGCTCTCATCTCATTGGCAGAAATCCCAGTGGTAAGGACTTTGGGATGGGAGAAAGCAAGGTTTCATTCCCAGCTGTGAGTCTGAGAAAACAAGGGTTGAATTCCAGCTGTGCCGTTTGTCAGCTCTGTGACCTTGGGAAGTTGCCTAACCACTTCTCGCCTAAAGTGAGATGATGATTGACCTACCTCACACCATTGCTGTGAGTACTAAATGAGAACATTAAATGACAGAAACTGCTTAGTGCTATGCCTAGTGCATACCGGATGCTCAGTGCATAGCAAGTTTTGTTACTAAGTGTTGATAATTACACCAGGTTTTTACCCCACAGCTAGAAAAATAAATTAAGGTAATGGATAGAATTTTCTGGATATTCAGTTGTTACCCTGTACATGTTTCTTAAACTTTTAGTGTGAGTATTCAGACACCTCCCAGACTAATGAACACAAGGTAAATGAATATTAAGCGGGGCAAAAAAACACAGCCTATCATGCTTAGTTTTACTCTTTTTTTTTTAGAACTCACATATATTCAGAATTTTATTTACTTCTTATAGGATATTACTTTAATGACATTTTTTACACCTATAATTTTTATATACTTTGGTACATGTAGTATAAAATATTATAAAATAATATTTTAGGGGCACCTGGCTGGCTGAGTCGGAAGAGTGTACAACTCTTGATCTTGGGGTTGTGAATTCGAGCCCCATGTTGGGTGTAGAGATTAGTTAAATAAATAAAACTTTTTCAAGAATCTTAAATAATATTTTAATAACATTGTTGAATATTATTGATAGTGGCTGATGTTTATAAAATGCCTTTTTTGGGGTGCCTGGGTGGCTCAGTCGGTTAAGTGTCCGACTTCAACTCAGGTCATGATCTCACGGCTCCTGGGTTTGAGCCCCACGTCGGGCTCTGTGCTGACAGCTCAGAGCCTGGGGCCTGCTTCAGATTCTGCTCTGGCTCTCTCTCTGCCCCTCCCCCGCTTGTGCTCTGTCTCTCTGTCTCTAAAATAAAGAAACATTAAAAAAAAATTTTAAAAACCAAAAAACAAATGCTTTTTTTTTTTTTTAACATTTATTTATTTTTGGGACAGAGAGAGACAGAGCATGAACAGGGGAGGGGCAGAGAGAGAGGGAGACACAGAATCGGAAACAGGCTCCAGGCTCTGAGCCATCAGCCCAGAGCCCGACGCGGGGCTCGAACTCACGGACCGCGAGATCGTGACCTGGCTGAAGTCGGACGCTTAACCGACTGCGCCACCCAGGCGCCCCAACAAATGCTTTTTTTTAAGGCAGTTATACGAGGCTTTAATCACTAAATCCTCACAGTCGTGCAGGTAATAATAGCCCTGCTTCACAGACAATGAAACAGAAATGCAGGTTGCTAGAGTAATCCACAGTGGCCCACTTGGAAGTCACACACCACTTCATTTTCCAGATGAGGCGGCCTGAAGCAGAGAGAGCCTTGCTGGGGTCACAGTTTCCTCAGCACTCTTCCAGGCTCAGCGAGATGTTTTCTAGCTAGAGAAAGAACCATTTCTGTCCGTCTTATTGGGAGTCCACAAGGCTCCTGAAGAGAAACTGTCAAATCCAGATCCCTTACCTGTCCTCCCCTCTGCTCTTCACCCACACCCCTGCCTCCAGCCCCACGCTCCTGCCAGCCATGCCTGGCCCTTCCCTCCACCTCAAGAACCCTATTCCACTGAGACTTGGCTTCTCACTGTCCCAAACATGCAGCTTACTCATTCTACCTGGAAGCCTTTGCAGTGATTCCAGTTCCACCCCTGTCCTGTCTGGATCCAACTGATGTTTCATCGCCCACCTCAAGCCCTTCTTCTTCCAGAAAGCTCACCCTCACTAATAATGATAGCTGTCATTTATTAAATACCCACTCCATGTGAGGCAGAGTACTAGATATTCTATATGTATTATTTTCATTTCTTGGTACGGTATTGCAAAAGCAGATTATGTTACATCCATTTTCCAGATGACAAAACTTGAGGCTCAGATTTAGTGCTTACTACCTCACAGCTAGTAAATAGCAGTGTGGTGATTTAAACTGAGGCCCACAGGAGTCCAAAGTATGCACTTCCCTTGCTTCAGTTCATTACTTGCTCTAGCCCATATTGAGCTTTCTTACCAGATTCCCACAGCCTTAAAGTCTGAGCCACACAACATCACGGTTAGTTTTCTCCTTGCCTCTCGTGCCTGTGTCTCCTCAACCAGGCTGTGCTGTCACAGCAAGGTGGATGGCACCTCCTCCTGCCTCCACCGTAGCTAGTCACACAAGCCTGGCTGGGCACTCAGAAGGCACACAGTACAGATAGAGCCTTACTGGTTGATTGATTGGTTGAATGAAGCCCTGTTTATTCTCCAGAGGCTACCCAGCAGGAGGGTACAGCAGCTGGACAGGCTGACTGGTCTCCAGGATCCTCCATTCATGTGGATGGGAGGCCCAGGAAGGTTGCATAAGAATCCTCTCTGAGGCTGAGCTGAGGCTTCCATCTCAATGCCCTTTTGTTTGGGGGGGGGATAGCACCCAGGCCTCCCGGGAAGTCTGTGTGTTTGACCAGCTTTTGCAGATGGACAGTGAGCAGGGACAGGATATAAAGCACAAACAATTGTGGGAGGCCTCTGAATTCCCAGGGGTTCAGAGTCCAGCAGGCGGGGCAGGATCCTTTCTAGGGCAAGTGACACTTAGTTATAGCCCCTGCATGGGTAGACTGGATCCAAGGCACTTTTTGTCTCTGGCCTCACTTCCTCTTCAGTATTCAAGTCCTTCTTTGGGTTTTCTTTTTTTTTCCCCTTCAAGGAGGTTTTCTGCTGGACAGCTCCTCTAGGTATGAGGCCCTCTCTACCTCCCAAAGGATGCACAAACTCTGGTTGAATAAGCATTCTTTCTTTTATTCTTTTCTTTTTCTTTTTGAGATATAATTCACATACCATAGAATTCACTCTTTTAAAGGGTGCAGTGGTTTTTGGTATATTTATAAGATTATGCAACCATCACCACTGCCTCATTCCAGAACATTTTCATCACCCCCTCACCCCAAAAAAGATCCTGGTCCCATTGGCAGTCACTCCCTGTCACTCCCCCCAGAACCTGGCAACTACTGATCTACTTTCTGTCCCTGTGGATTTGCCTGTCTGGACATTTTCCATAAATGGAATCATACAACGTGGTCTTTGGGGACAGGCTTCTTTCACTTAGCATAATGTTTTCAGGGTTCATCCATGTTGTAGCATGTATTGGTACTTCATTCTTTTTATTGCTAAATAATATTCCATGTATAGACATACCACATTTTATTTATCCTTTTTTCATCAGTTGATGGGTGTTTATGTTTTTACTTTTTGGCTGTTGTGAATAATGCTGCTGTGAACGTTCATGTACAGGTTTTTATGTGAATGTATGTTTTCATATCTCTTGGGTAGATACCTACAAGTGGAACTGCTGCACAATAGAATAACTCTATTATCCATTTGCCAGACTGTTTTCCAAAGTGGCTGCACCATTTTACATTCTCCCCAGCAGTGTATGAGGGTTCTGACTTCTCTAGTCTTTTCAAAACTTGTTATTGTCTGTCTTTAATTATAGCCATCCTAGTATGTGTGAAGTGATATCCTATTGTAGTTTTGATTTGCATTTCCCTGATGGCTGATGATCCATCCATAGAGCATCTTTTCACATGCTTATTGGCCATTTGTATATCTGCTTTGGCATTTATTTTTATTTTATTTTATTTTATTTAAAAAAATTTTTTTTAACATTTTATTTATTTTTGAGACAGGGAGAGACAGAGCATGAACAGGGGAGGGTCAGAGAGAGGGAGACACAGAATCCGAAACAGGCTCCAGGCTCTGAGCTGTCAGCACAGAGCCCAATGTGGGGCTCGAACTCACGGACCGTGAGATCATGACCTGAGCTGAAGTCGGCCGCTCAACCGACTGAGCCACCCAGGCGCCCCTATTTTTATTTTTTATATTTTTTTGGCATTTATTTATTCTTAAGACCCCTTATAAGCATTATGCCCCATTTGGCATTGAGGAGGAGAATAAACATGCATCATGATGACTTTTGCCTTTCAAGAACTTGCAGTCTGGTAAGAGACTTGTAATTAGTATGTAAGAAAAGTTAAGGCTTCATAGAGAAGGTGGCATTTAGTCTGGGCCTGGAGATTCGTAGTATTTGGGTACAAGGAGCTTGGTGGAAAGGTTTTCTGGGCATTTGGAGTAATGTAAGCAAAGGCACTCGGTAATTAGAAAAACATTTATCTTGTGATGAATTCTGAAGCTGTATGTGTGAAAGCACTGGCATAGCACTTGACACATAGTGGACTGTCATTATGTGTTAGCTTCCCCTGCAACTGCCCTTTAGTCCCTGCTCTGTCCTCCAGGACTGCGCAACTCTTTTCCTGTTCCAGACTTTAAAAAAAAATTTTTTTTTGGTAACGTTTATTTATTTTTGGGAGAGAGAGTGCGAGTGGGGGAGTGGCAGAGAGAGAGAGGGAGACACAGAATCTGAAACAGGTGCCAGGCTCTGAGCTGTCAGCACAGCTGACAACCCAATGCAGGGCTCGAACTCAGGAATGGCGAGATCATAACCTAGGCCGAAGTCGGATGTTTAACTGACTGAGCCACCCAGGCGCCCCTCCAGACCTTTAAATATTAGGAGACAGAGCTCCAAGCCAAGTAAGACTTGGTTCCCTAAACTGTTTTCTTTTTTTTTTTTTTTTTTCAACGTTTATTTATTTTTGGGACAGAGAGAGACAGAGCATGAATGGGGGAGGGGCAGAGAGAGAGGGAGACACAGAATCGGAAACAGGCTCCAGGCTCTGAGCCATCAGCCCAGAGCCTGACGCGGGGCTCGAACCCACAGACCGCGAGATCGTGACCTGGCTGAAGTCGGACGCTTAACCGACTGCGCCACCCAGGCGCCCCCCTAAACTGTTTTCAAGTCTTCTACCCATCCTAGTCATTTCCTAATGAAATGGCCACAAAGTTTTGGTGCCTTTCTGAGTTACAGTGTGGCATGACCACAGTTGTGAGGAACAGGGCAGTCATCCCTTTTGTCAGAGATTTTATGCTTCTGTTAATATAGCCTGAGCTTGCACTAGCTTTTTTGGTAGCTGTGTTGTGCTCCTAGATTCTGTAAGCTTGCAGTCAGCCAAGCCTGCTGAGAACCAGGGCTTCTGTACTTCTTTAACCTTTTGATCAGATTTGTTTAGCAAACTTGTTTTAACCTAAAGGCAAGACCACTTTTAAAGTATCGTATTGCCATGTATTGCTACATGAGTATGAAAGTAGTGCTGCTAATGTGGAGATTACCGTGAGGAAGAAGGGATGGATTGGGCCTTTCTCATCTTGAGTCTAGGAGAAGAGGGTCTCTTCAATGGGAGAAGGTTCTAGAAAGCAGAACTAATCAAAGGGTATCTCCATCCTTCAGATCCCTCCTTTCCATTTAAGTCTTTTCCTTTTTTGTCATTTTTTGTCAGTTGATTAGTCCCATCAGATTCCTGTGGTGTGCTGGCCCCAGGCTAAATGTGGGAAAGGAGGGAAGAAATGGGATATGTGCCCTGGAAGGCAGTGTGGTTCAGTAGGGAGAGGTCCCAGTCCCAAGCTGCCACTTACTGGCTAGTCATCTTAAGCAAGTCCTTAACTAGTCACAAGATCAGATGAGATCACGTCAGGTGCCTGATACATAGTAGGCTGCTCAAGAAGTGTGAGTTCTTTTGACTTCACCATTCAAGAGCTCTCCACATGAGGAGCCAAGTATGTTGTGTGCTTACTGACCCTGAGTGAGCAGAACTCTCAGAGCACCTGCGATACTTAAAGCATTTATTTGTGTACTTGTCCCATTTCCGCAACCCCAATTCAGATGGGAGCTGCTTGTGGACAAGGTCCATGTCTGATTCATATCTGTACACTTAGTGCCCAGCACAGAGACTGACTTGGAGAAGATGCTACCTAAGTTTTGTTACTGGAATGAATCTGAATTAATGTAGGCCAGTCTTTGCCTCCACCTGTCTAGGGCGTCAGGTATTGTGACTGACTTTGCACAGTCCAGTATTTACTGAAAAGCATGGGGTTCTGGAGCTTGGCACTGGTGGCTCAAGTGCCAGCCCTGTTGGAGAAGTCTGAGTCACTTCTGTGTCTCACTGCCATATTGTGACAAGCTATCTGGCAACCAGCCAGCTGCCCAGCTAGAGTCCTACTGTAGTGCCAGTAGGTGGCGCCGGTGGCCCTTTCCCACACTTCAGCTACCTAGACCGGCATTTCCATCTTGTCACCAAGTTACCAGGGCAGCTGTTGACTGGGACATACCCTATAGTCCTGGGCAGAGGTACCCAGATAAGGGTGCTCTGGGCCACCCTCTCCTCCTTATAGCCTTGTATTGTTGCTTTTCATGTTTTATTGCGTCCCAGCCTTAACACACTGCTTGGGGAAACAGGGATGTTTCCTTAAGAGGATTCGAGGAGGGGCACCCAGGTGGCTCAGTCGGTTAAGCGTCCGACTTCAGCTCAGGTCATGATCTCCCAGTCTGTGAGTTTGAGCCCCGCATCAGGCTCTGTGCTGACAGCTCAGATCCTGGAGCCTGCTTCAGATTCTGTGTCTCCCTCTCTCTGCCCCTCCTCTGCTCATGCTCTGTCTCTGTCTCAAAAATAAATAAAAACATTAAAAAAAAAATTTAAGGGGCGCCTGGGTGGCTCAGTCGGTTGAGCGTCCTACTTCGGCTCAGGTCATGATCTCGTGGTCTGTGAGTTCGAGCCCCGCGTCGGGCTCTGTGCTGACAGCTCAGAGCCTGGAGCCTACTTCCAATTCTGTGTCTCCCTCTCTCTCTGCCCCTCCCCCGCTCGTGCTCTGTCTCTGTGTGAAAAATAAATAAACATTAAAAAAAATAATAAAAATAAAATTTAAAAGAGGATCCCAGGAGATCATTGGGGGAATCTGTGCTTCTGCCTGTCCTTTCTGGTGCAACTCATGTCTCTGCCTCCAGGAAGTTGTCCCTGTGGTTCTGTTGCTCTGACCTGCCCTCACACAACACCTTCTCCAGGGTCCTTGCTTGTATTTTAGCTGTTTGCCAGGTGTGGAGCTGAACAGTGAATGCCTTGAAGGATACAGTGGAACTCAGCTCAGAGTTCTGTAATAACCAGTCTCATGGAAAGTTTGTGGAATGAATGGATGAATAATAGGAAATGGGTTCCTCAAAAAATCGTTACCCAAACTGAAAGACGTTCTACAAACAAATTAGCCTTCCTCTGTAAAAGTGTCAGAACTAAGAAAATCAAAGAAAGGCCCAGCAACTATTCTAGTGAAGGGAAACTGAAGACACTTGCAATGCCTGGTTCTAATATTGATCCTGGCTTACATCTGGATTACAGAGGGAAATTTCTATAAAGGACATTATTGGGATAATTGATGAAATTTGAATATTAGATAAAAACATTTTATCCATGCTAAGTGTTCCAAATTTGGTTATTATTGGTTAGTGGTTATGAAAGAGAATGACCTTGTACTTAGAAATATGTGCTGAAGTATTTGGGAGTAAAGGGGCACATACTGTCTGAAACTAACTCTCATATGGTCCAGGAAAAAAATAGAGAAAAGGAGAGGTGCTTGGGTGGCTCAGTTAGTTAAGTGGCCAACTTTGGCACAGGTCGTGATCTTGCAGTTTGTGAGTTTGGGCTCCACATTGGGCTCTGTGCTGACAGCACAGAGCCTGGAACCTGCTTCAGATTCTGTGTCTCCCTCTTTCCCTGTCCCTTCCCCACTCGTGCTGTATGTCTCTCTCTCAAAAATAAATAAATATTTTTAAAAATTTAAAAAATAGAGGAAAGGAATGGCTAAGCACAGGAGGCAAAATGTAACGAGAATCTGAGTGGAGGATGGATCTGAGTTTTTTTGTCCTATTTTTGTAACTGTTCTGTAAGCTTGAAATCATTTCAAAATAAAGTTTAAAAAAATCTGTGAGGGGAACCTGGGTGGCTCAGTTGGTTAAGTGTTCAACTCTTGATTTTGGTTCAGGTCATGATCTCATGGTTTGTGAGATCAAGCCCTGCATCAGGCTCTGCACTGACAGCATGGAGCCTACTTGGGATTCTCTCCTCTCTCTCTCTGCCCCTCCCCTCCTCAAAATAAACAAATAAACTTAAAAAAATCTGTGCACTTTAATGTGTGTCAAGTTTCTGCCTGAAACAGGGAGATGGGACAAAGAATGGTCACCCAGCATTGGACTTCATTCCATTTCATCTAGTACTACTCAGTGAGGGTCTGATCCAGCTCCTATGCTGTGTGCTTTTGAACAAATGAAAACTTGTGGTAATGACAACGAACATTTGCAAAATGTAAGTGCTTTTGCATATGGTGTTTCCTTTGCTCAAGCTCAGCACCCTTGTTAAGTAGGTCTGGCAGGCTGATAAGGTTAAGGTGACTGACTGAGGTTCAGAGAGGTTAACGTTACCTGCTATAGTCACGCAGCCTGGAAGAGACACATGCAGGTTCATATCCAAATTAGTCTAGTCTGAGGCTGATGCTTTCTGGACCTCCACATCTGTATCTGTACAAGGAAGGATTGGACTGATTAATCTCTGCCGATCATTTATTATGTCTAGAAATTTTAAAACTTTATATGATAGGAAATAACTAGTCAGGAAGCTTACAGGCACATTCTCCACGTTTGTTGTAAGTGCTGCATAAGTGCCTGCCCTTCTCCCTCTCTGCCCACCTGCTTGCCTTTGGAGCAGTTTGGGTATGGCAGTGCTGGGGTGAGCCATATTCCTGGCAGAAAGAGCAACTAGAGAGTTTCCTAGAGGAAGGGTCCCATGCAGGGCCTTAAAGGAGAATGCTTTGTTCAAGTAGCAAATGCAGAAGATGCTAGAGAGGCCTCATGTCTGTGAAGTTAGAGCACCAGGATCCTACCTAAAGTCCACTGGCCCAGGCTGAGTTCTGAGAGCAGACTTCTTCCTCCCTGGCCCTGCCCCTCTCAGCCCAGGCTTACTGGGTAGATAAGGCGCAGATGGAGGCTGTGTGTGTGGATTCTAGCCCCAGGCGCCTTGCCTCTGTTCAGACAGCCTGGCCTGGTGCTGTTATTACTGTAAACAGGACCTTCTGCGAGGCTCCAGCCAGAGTCCTGTTGCCCCAGATAGTGATCATGATTGAGTCTGCATGGCTCACTGCTTCCAGGCCTCTGATGCAGGTGGGCCAGGGCTCCCTACCCTTCAGCCCCCCTTCCCAGCTGCAGCTGAGAGCCAGTTAATGTGAAGGATCCGGAAATCAGTTGGAACAATGCACGATTGAAGTTCAGTGGCCGCTTTGTATTGATTGGTTGTAAAGAAAGAGGAAGAAAAATCATGTGGTACCTCCCTCCGCTGAGTAGAAGAGCTGGTTAGCCAGAATAACTCAAAACTGCCCCCATATCCCTGTCTGGGACTGTCTCCCTCCTACAGACAGCAGCCGGAGGAGTCGTCTTTTCTTTGGAAGTCTTGCTGATGCCTGTGTCTGTCAGGAATCCACTTCTCAAATTTTGACATTATACGTAATTAGAATCCTAAGATTGTAGAACTGGCAGGGACTTGAGAAATCATTGAATTCACGTCCCCTATTTTACCACACAGAAAAGTGAGGCCCAGAGAGACTGATTTATCCAGGGTCACACAGCTAGTTACTGAGAGAGCCATGACTAGAATCCATGGCCTCTAGCCCCAGGCCTGCATCTGAAGTATCCCAAGCCCTGAGCCTGAGAAGCCACACCCACATACTCCCACATATACACAGGAGCCTAAGTTCTTTGAAGAAGACAGGCCTAACCAATATATAACAGGTAACTTCCAACCTGTTCCAACCTGTTCCAACCTGTTCCAACTTCCAATAAGACAGGTATTGGTGAGAGATATATGTCGGGAAGTGCTATATACATGTACTCATTCATTCAGCCCCTGAGCCTTGAAAGAGTGGCTGTGGTGCCAGCACAAGGAGTGAAGAGACAGGAGGGTCATGCTGACTGGAGGAGGGGGTGGGGGGACAAGGAAACTGATGTGTTTGGGGAGCCTGGGTGGCTTAGTCGGTTGAGTGTCTGACTTCAGCTCAGGTCATGATCTCATGGTACGTGGGTTCGAGCCCTGCATCAAGGCTTTGTGCTGACAGCTCAGAGCCTGGAGCCAACTTCTGATTCTGTTTCCCTTTCTCTCTTCCCCTCCCCCATCCATGCGCGCGCTCTCTGCCTCCCTCAAAAATAAACATTAAAAAAAAAAGGAAACTGATGTGCGATATAGGTTAGCTAGCATAGGCCAATGAGGCAGCATCAAGGCAGTCTTAGGGAAGCCTTCTTGGAGGAAAAAAGGGTAAGGGGCTTTTTCCCCCTAAGAAAGTTTTGTTTAAAAAAGAAAAGCAATAGTATGTTCATTGTTGCCAAAACAACAATAAAACTTAAAAGAATACAGAAGCACTCACAGCAGGAAGGGAAAGTTTAATACCCCCCACCCCCTTTCCCCCTTAACTGTTTCATGTTTGGTCCATAGCCTTCAGATCTCTCCTGGATTCCTGATATATCGGAGCAGCTTTGTTGTCCCCCTTGATCTGTTACTCTCCTATGGAAATCTTTATTTACTTATTTATTTATTTAATTTATTTTTAACATAATTTATTGTCGAATTGGTTTCCATACAACACCCAGTGCTCATCCCAACAAGTGCCCTCCTCCCTGCTCATCATCCACTTTCCCCTCTCCCTCACCCCCCATCTACTCTTAGTTTGTTCTCAGTCCTTAAGAGTCTCTTATGGTTTGCCTCCTTTCCTATGGAAATCTTTTTTTTTTTTATTTTTTTTAACGTTTATTTAATATATTATTGAGAGAGAGAGAGAGACAGAGCATGAGTGGGGGAGGGGCAGAGAGAGAGGGAGACACAGAATCCGAAGCAGGCTCCAGGCTCTGAGCTGTCAGCACAGAGCCTGATGTGGGGCTCGAACCCACAAACCAGGAGATCATGACCTGAGCTGAAGTAGGACGCTTAACCTACTGAGCCACCCAGGCGCCCCCCTATGGAGATCTTTAGGTCTTGGGCTAGGGTGCCCTTTTCTACTGCTGGCCCTTGCCTGGGGATTTGAGACTGCTTATTTATCATTTCACAGAAAATTTTGAGCACTTATATTCCAAGTTCTGTGTACACCTTTCACATATCCTGGTTTACTCTTGTTAACTTCCTTAAAATGGGGTAGATACTAATTGGGAAATGATAATAGTACAGGCCGTTGTTCTGTTTGTCCAGTGCTTTATTTTTATTGCATGTCAGGTATTTTTACATATTTTGCCTCATTGTTTCTTCATGGCACCCCTGTGTGACTTATGGAGTAGGGCTGCTGGGGTCCTCCATTTTTTTTAACAGATGTGGAAACAGGCTTGTAGAGCAGTAGCTGTCACTCAGATGAGGGGACCAAGTGAAGTTCAGAGAGGCTAGGTCATGCATTCATTCACTGCTACCCACCCAGTAATGCTGGAGCATGCATGTGGACCAAGTCTAACCCTGCTCCACCCTACTTCCTGAGAGCTGTGTGAGATCTGGGGTTCAACTCCTGACTGCTAGTGTGGCCTCCTTCCTGTCTGCTGCCCTGGGCCACCCCCAATTAGTGTCACCCACCACTGCTCTGCCAGGCAGGAGAGACCTAGTTCATTACAGAAGGGCCTTCCACAAGTCTGGACGGAGCCCAGAAAGGCCTGCAGTGCCCCACTCCTGGACAGAGGCTGCTCTGCCCTGAGTGGCAACCTGCATTAAGCATTCCACTCATCATCTCAGGGATGATGGAATCCTAACCTTTTCGGAGACACCGTGCTCTGTCACAAGCATTGCTCTTTTTAAAAGAGATTAATTCACTTGCCGCATTTTGTCCGTTGGTGAAAATCACAGGGGAGAGCAGGGGTGGCTTTCTCAGGCCTCAGAGGCCCTTTCAGCCACTCTCAGCAGGCAGCCACCCGCAAGCCCAGCTGGCCCGAAACTTTGAAATGACTGCCTACTGGGCATTCACTTGCAAAGGAACAAAATGAAATGGAGGAGACCTGGGTGTGTGAAATCCTAACTTTGAGCACAGAGGGGAAGTGGGGGAGGGGCCCCAGCCAGCTTTGAAGGAGGAAAAGTTGTTTGTAGCTGGGTTCACTTGTGATGGTTTGTAATGTTGGTACTGGTCCTGCCTTGAGTCACCAAGTGCCACCACTCCTTATGGAGTGCTACCACATGGTATCTCTTTTAATCCTTAACAGCCACCTTGCACAATAGAGATTAATATCCCCCGTGCCACAGCTAGTAAGGAAGAGAGCGAGAATCTGAACTCCAGCTCTTGGACTCCAGGGTCATTGCTTTTTTCGTTACATCTGAGCCCCCAGAAGGCTGCAAAGAATGGTGCTCAGTCAGGATGCTGTGCAGGGCTCAAAAGCTGGAGTGTTGCTGAAGAGCACCAAGATTTGCCTCCTAGGAATGAGCCTTCAAGTTGGTGGAGCCCTTTCCTTCAGATTTCAGTGTCCCCTCCTGAAACCCGTAAGAGCCTATGAGGAGGCTAAAGCTTGGGATGAGATACCTTCCGTAGCTTGTTAGAGTAGGAGGCGCCAGCCCTGGAACTAGAGCCCAGGCTGCCTGACTGCTCTCTGCTCTTTTGGCTCTGTTCATTGACAGGATAGCAAGTTTAGAGAATCCCTCTTTTCCAGCAGTCCTCCTCTTAGAAGAAAACCCTGCATTGTACAGAAAAAAGATAACCCCTAAATGCTGATGGCCGTGTAACAAGTAGCTGAAAATTGTTGCTAATCAGAGACATGCAAACTAAAACAATAATGTGAGATCCCTTTACACCTATTGGGCTTGCAGTCAGTAGGAAGCTGGCAACTGCCGAGTGTTGGCTAGGAGAGCAGGACACAGGAACACCCTAAAACCCAGGGATCTCACTGCAAGTACATGCCTCAGAAATACTCATACTGGTCCAAAAGGGCACATGTTCTTGTTCTTCTTGTTTGTTTGTTTGTTTTGTTTAATGTTTGTTTATTTTTGATAGAGAGCCGGAGAGGGCCAGAGAGAGAGAGGGAGATAGAGAATTCCAAGCAGGCTTCACACTGTCAGCGCAAAGCTTGACACAGGGCTCGAACTCAGAAACCGTGAGATTGTGACCTGAGGCGAAATCAAGAGTCAGATGCTTAGCCAGCTGAGCCACCCAGGCCCCCCATAAGAGGATGTTCTTTGAGCATTACTTTTGGTGGCTGGGAGATGGAGACTGCCTCAGTAGGTATCTCTGGGAGAGCAGAGAAGGAAAAAATCTGGTGAATGTGCCATTGAGAATTATATAGCAATTTTAAAAAATGGAATTATTGTATACTTGGCGGTGTGAGTGAATCTTAAAATGTATTATTTGTGAAAAAAAGTAATAAATACAACACGTGTGTGTGTGTACATATATAAAGAGAAAACACTGCTTGGCTCAGGCTTTGGAAAGCAAGAACCTCTGTCTTGTCTCCTTCCCAGGAGCCAGCATGCAGCTGGGCACAGAGTAGGTATGTACACATGTTTGTTGAATAAATGAAGAGAGGAGTGCCCAGAGCCAAGCTGAATGAATTACCCAGTCATCCTGTGTGACCCTGTCTTAGAATCCCTGGGTATTGGCCAACCTGCCACTGCCAGCGTCAGACTACAACACTTCGTTCCATCAAAGAGGTGGAAGTAGGGCAAGGTGGCAGGTGGAAGCCACCCTGTATCGAACACCTGCTATGTGCCAGGTACTGGGCTAGGATCCCAGCAAATTAGAGGTTAGTGTCCCTATTTGATAGGTGAGAAAACTGAGACTCAGAGAATTGATTGGCCTAGGGTTATCTAGCTGGGCTAGAATGTGAATCCAGGTTTGATTTATTACAAAGTCCTTTTATTCATCCTTTTCATTACACCATACTCGGTCCTCAAGGGGCATGAGGAGGAGGCATCTCAGTCCTGTTTCTTCAGCCCTACTTCCAGATCAGAGCTGCTTCCAGAATTCTCAGGGCCCAGGCAGGGGAAAACGGCTCACTGTCCCACTGGAGACAGGAGGGATTCTGGCTGCACTCAGTTTTTCCTGGCCATGCCCCACTTTCTCATTTTCCTGCCCTGACTTGTCTCCCTTGTCTATGTTACAACAGCTCCCAAACTGTCTTCTTGTCCCCACTTTCTACTCTCTCCCCTTTCAGAGTCAGCTTGCTTAAGCTATCAGGTTAATTTTATAATTTCTTTTACACAAAAACCTTCAGTGACAACCCTTTTGCCTGTGGTAAGAGTCTTAAGGAATGCCAAATAGGTTTCTTCTCTGTTGCCGGCTTTAGCTGATCGATGATGCCTGATTAGAACGAGGGTTGAAAAGGATTCTGAGGCTTGTTCAAAGGCTCCACAGAAAAAACTTCCGGGAGAGATTCATGATTTCTGACTTAGATGCAGGAGGCAGGACAGTAGCATGCATGCCAGGCATTTGTCAACTCTTCAAGTTGGGTTTGTAACCTAGGATCTGTCTTTGATTTCATGAAGACTTGTGAACTCCTGGACATTGAAAAAAAAATCTTTTTTTTGAGTACCTGTGCTCTTGTGCACTTTTCTGGAGAGAATCGTCAGCTTTGGTCATATTCTCAAAGAAGCCTATGTCTCAAAAGAGATTTACGCCCACTGCCTTGGCCCTGTGTCTTGACTTTAGAGGCTCTGTTGTAGGCCCTGCATACCTTGGCAGCTGCCTGTTTCTCTGCCAAGAACTGTCACCTGGATGGATCTACTTGATGATTTCCAAATATACCTTCCCATTGCTTCCCTGTTTCCTGATAGTGTCTTGGTCCTTTTGTCTTGACTGTTGTGCACTTCCTCCCTCGTCTCTAAACTGTTTCCATTCTTCAAGGCACAGTTCAGGCTTTTCCTTCAGAAACCTCTTTGATTTGCTTCAGCTGGTCCTGATTTTCTGGCCTTCTGTACTGAGGACCAGAGAAATGAAGCCATCCTGTCAGAATCACAGTTAGGATCAGAACCCCAGGCTCTAAACTCTCATACCCATGCACTTTCCACAGCACCTGCTAAACCAGGGAAGGTTTTGTAAGTTAGGAAGGAGGTTTTGTGCAAAGAGATTTTTGTCTCACAGGGTTCTTACTCTCTTTAATATTCTTGGCCATAGAAAATTGTTCCTGCATAAAAAAGGCTTAACTGTGTGTGGTAAAGAGGCCCAGGAGTTTCACCGGAAGAAATCCTCCAAATTAGAGATCAGAGATGAGTGACTTCCCAATCTCCTCTTCAACACTCTTCCCTCAGATTTTGTGCCCAGTCATGCTGCCTTCTCTTCTGGGGGAGAGGCTTTAGCCTCTGCCTCATGCACTCCTTCCTCTCCTTCGACCTCATTTGTCGGGCTAACTCTCTAGCATCACATCCTCAGGAAGGGCTTCCAGGTCACTAAGACTGGGTTAGGTCTCCTGGGTGTGCACCTGTAGCCTGTGCTCCCCATTCACAGCGCTCCTCTGATGCATGCTTATGTCCTTGCTGGCCTGTCTTCTCCCCTGTGTGAGCACGGGCCAAGTGAATACATACTTGATATGGCTTTTCCTCAAGCCTTCATCACCTGCTTACTTCAGCAGCACAGAGCTTTTATTTGGCTTGGTCCAGAGGAGCAGTGACTGCAGATTGTGGCACAAGAATGGCACTAGGACTCAATTCTAAGCCTCCAGACTCTCTGCAGGTGCCCTTTCATTTGCTCCCCTCTAAAGAGTCCTCCAAACACCCTCCCACCCAGTCCTCATAAGCAGATCCTGCCTTGTTGGTGAATTGCTCTTGCCTTTTGGTCCCCCTCTCTCCTGGTCTCCTGTAGCACTTCTGGTGGAAAACTATATGCTGCAGGCTTTGATTTCCTGCTGTCCTGAGTCTTCCCTCCACAGCTATGTCATTTGCTCTCTAGGGTACACCTGTGTCTTCTCACCCCCATCCCAGAATCTAGCACAGGACCAGGCACATATGGTGATTGCTAAAATCAGTTGAGTATCTTGTCTTCCATGTGCCATGGCGTCAGGTTCAGTTTGGAGGAAGGGTGGTGAGGCGAGAAGGGTTCCAGCTCTAGAGCCTTTATCAGCCTGAATTTCAGTCACTGATCACTCCTTAGCTAGCTTTGTGACCTTCAGCGAGTCATTTCACCTCACTGAGCCTGTTACCTCATCCATGAGAAGAGGAGGTTAGCGTCAGTTCCTTAAGCGTCTATGAAGAGCAAATGAGAGCAGGTGTGTCAGGTTCTGAAGGCAGTTCCTGCTTATAGTCGGTGTCCAGTAAGAGGTTGATTCTGTTTACTCCCCTTCTCTCTATCCACCCCCACATTGTAGAGCCCCCTGTTCCCAGGACCCGGAATTCAGGATTTTAGTGATATATATAAAACTGTGTTTGTTAATTTATCCAGCAACTATTGAGCTCTTACTATGTGTTAGGCACTGGCATAGAGAGTCAGGCTTGTGTGGACTCTCCTAGAAACCTAATGTAGCATTTCTTTCTTTTTTTTTTGGTAATATTTATCTATTTTTGAGAGAGAGAGACAGAGAGACAGAGCACAATTGGGGGAGGGGCAGAGAGAGAGAGAGGGAGACACAGAATCTGAAGGAGGCTTCAGACTCTGAGCTGTTAGCTAGCACAGAGCTGCCGCAGGGCTCAAACTCATGAGCTGCGAGGTCATGTCCTGAGTCAAAGTTGGAAGCTTAACCTACTGAGCTACTCAGGCACCCCAATCTAGCATTTCTAGCATTCTTTCCATGTTTCCTTGGGTTTGAGATTTTGAATTTCCAAATCACCACCATACAGAGAAACTTGAGTGTGATCCTTTTGCACACGGGGAATTACCTAGATAAGCAGTGTCATTGGGCATTCAGTGCTAAGCATGGGGAAATTCTAAGGATGGAAAACAGATCTGTGGATTGGATGAGCTAAGGAAGCCTTCTCGGGGGAGCTCTTAAACCAGGATTGTATTCCATACCATGGAAGTAGGATTAGAATAGGCAAAGAATCAGGGAGAGAGTATTCTGGACCAAGGTAGTGGGAGTGTCAGGGTATTAAGATAGAGAAGGCACATTCTTTCCTCAGAAGGCTGGAAGGATGACAGCATGGGTCAGACTGAGTAAGGGAAGAAGGAGAGGGGTAGGGGATACCTGGGGAAGGGGGGGAGACTGGCCAGAGGAGCTAGAGTGGGTACTTAGTTCTCAAAGGCCTCTGTTTCCAGATTCATGTAGCCTCCCTATTTGTTGACTGTCTGTCTCATTTCTTCCACTCTTACGTCCATGATATGCCATACACTGAAAATATTTCTCTCTTTCTAGGCTCTTGTCAGAAGGTGCAGATGTCAATGCAAGGCACAGACTTGGGTGGACAGCACTCATGGTGGCAGCCATCAGCCGAAACGACAGGTGAGAGATCTCCTTCCACACAGGGCTCCCTTAGCCAGATCCCTGCAGACCACATTCCAGAACCCTCTCCCACCCTTGCTTGTCTCCCTGCTGTTTTCTCCAGAGGCAGGGTGGTGGACTAAGGAGAAGGTCAGGTCTACACCTTGTGCAGTGGAAAGTATAGAAGATGTGGAGAGGGAAGAATATAACTCTGGATCCTAGCTCCATCTTTCATTGGCTTTGTGACATTAGGCATGTCATTTGCATTGTTGAAGTCACAAAATGTTTGGAAGTGTGTTAAGTGGTTGAAGGTACACATTTGAGTTACCTCCATGTTTTCTTATTCCACCATCTGTCCATGTGAGGAATCTGTAGTCACAGTAAGGGCCCCGCTAGGCTATTTCTTTGGAGGTTCTGATGGAAACTAGGGAAGGCCGGGGGCATTCTCCCTCCCATGGGAGGCCGTGTTCTTTTCCTGCCCGCTCCCCATTTCCTCAAGGGATAGCTGTTTTGTAAAGACTGAAATAGTCCCCTGTGTGTAGAGAATTACTTCAGTTCTCACAACTGACACAAGATAGGTAGGTAGGTAGGTAGGTAGGTAGGTAGGTAGGTAGGTGGTGGTGGATGGATGGATTTCTCATTTTGTAGCTGAGAAAACTGAAGCCCAAAGAGATAAGGTGATTTGTCTGAGATCACACAGACGAGTTAGAGCCTGGTCTGGCTGCCTACAAAGTTTGTGTGTTTTACTTTACCTCATTGCTGCCAGATCCTGGGCTAGTGCCGCATACTGCCTCTCCATCCCAGTCTCTAGCTGTAGTTATGCAAAAGAATTGATTAAAAAGGAGCAAAAAGAAATGCTTTCAAAAAAAGCAGACTGGGCACTTAAGTAGCAGCCACTGAAATTGATAGTTTGAATTACCAGTTTTAATTTTTCCTTTAAGCAGATCATTAAGGCTTTTGTCTGCCAGTACTGGCCTCCTTTGGAAGGATCATAAATGTGGTGGAAACCAACAAAACGGGTTTTCTAATATAAAGATGGCAGTGCTTCAGACTGGCTGAGAGACTTAGCTATACGTGAGATAGGTCTCCCCTCTCTGCTCCTCTGTCCTGAACTTGTTTCTCAGAATTCCATTTCCTTATTTGCCACTTAAGCTCCAAGCCCTTAAAAGAAAACTTGGTGTGGGGCGCCTGGGTGGCTCAGTCAGTTGAGCATCCGACTTTGGCTCAGGTCATGATGTCATGGCACGTGAGTTGGAGCCCCGTGTCAGGCTCTGTGCTAACAGGTCAGAGCCTGGAGCCTGCTTCCGATTCTTTGTCTCCCTCTCTCTCTGTCCCTCCCCCACTCGCACTCTGTCTTTGTCTCTCTGTCTCAAAAATAAACATTAAAAAAAGGAAAAAAGAAAAAAGAAAACTTGATGTAAATAGGCTTTGCAGTTGAGAGTCCTGGAATCCAGTCCTGGTTCTGACCCTTCGTTGAATTTAAGAATTCTGTGGGCACTCTATTTCTTCATCTGAAATCATTTATTTTTACAAACATTTGGTAAACGTCTACTCTGAGCCAGACTCTGTGCTCATCATTGGAGAACCAGAGAGAGACCTTGGGAGCTCAAGGTCCAATGTGAAAAAGAATGGCAGGTAGAGAGACAGAGTGTAGTGTAATCAATGATGTCAGAGCCATGTGGACAGGAAATTATCAAAGCAGAGGTTAGGAGAGGACTGACTCTGTGAGCAGGGTAGATTCTTGCTATATTTTTGTGAGAACCCAGTGAGATAGTTTTTGTGCTACCTGTTACAAATGGTGAGTTGTTATTCTCTGTTGCCCATATTAGATGTCTCTGCACATAAACACATGTGTTTATTCTACCAGTGATACTCCACCCACCACCACCTCCACCCCACCCACCAGTTTTCTTTCCCAGCTTGCAAGTATCTCCATTCACAAGAGATAGCAGGTAGTGGAGAAAAGAGAAGGGAGTGTGTGCCCTTCTTTACATAGTATTTTCAGCGCTGAGACAGAATAGGAAATAACACTATACTTAAGAGTACTGTCAATCAGTGAGCAGATAGCTGGTAGATGTGCTTTGGGGACATTTCTCTCTAAATCTAATGAGTTGTTGGCTTAACTGATTGTCCTGTCTTTATCCAGGGCCATTAGCAAATCAGCGTTGCTTGTTGAGCGAAGTGAGAGTGTTGGCTAGTATTTACTTGTTTTGGTTCCTAGGACTAATTATTGGTGTTTTAAACATCCATTTTGTGCCCTCCTCTTCCTTCCAGGGCCCAGGGACAGATTTTTATTGCAAATAGCAAACTTAGGTTAATTTATTCATATCATATACATATACGTATATATACACATATAGACATTATATATATACATTACATATATATATTACACATATATATACACATATATACACATTATATACATATATATACATACATAGGTACATATATATGTATATACATACATTATATACATTATATATATACACATTATATACATATATATACATTATATATACACAGTGTATACATATATACATACATATGTACATACATATATATGTATATATACATATATATACATATTATATACATATATATTACACACATATATACACATATATACACAATATATACATATATATATTACATATATATATGTAATGTACATATATACATATATATGTGTGTGTGTGTGTATATATATATATATATATATATATATATACATATATATATTTGGCACCTACTATTTGCCAGTCACTGTTCTTGACAAAGATTCCTGTCCTCACAGAGCATATTTTTCTTTTTTTTTTTTTTCCCACCGAGCATATTTCTATACTAGTGGTCCCTGCGTAGAGAGAGGCAGAAACAGACAATAAATAATAAATATAATACATAAGTAAACTACATACCTTATTAGAAGGTAAGAAGTGCTATAGAAAAGGAAAAATTGGGGTGCCTGGGTGGCTCAGTCAGTTGAGCGTCTGACTTCAGCTCAGGTCATGATCTCACGGTTTGTGGGTTCGAGCCCCGCATTGGGCTCTGTGCTGGTAGCTCGGAGCCTGGAGACTGCTTCGGATTCTGTGTCTGCCTCTCTCTCTGCCCCTCCCCCGCTTGTGCTCTGTGTCTCTCTCTGTCTCTCAAAAATGAATAAATGTGAAAAGAAAAGGAAAGGAAAAATAGGAGAACCTATGTGGCTCAGTTGGTTGAGGCTGACTCTTGTTTTCAGTTCAGGTCATGATCCCAGGGTATTGGGATCTAGCCCTGCATCAGGCTCCATGCTGAGTATGGAGCCTGCATGGGATTCTCTCTTTCTCCCTCTGCCCCTCTCCCCCACTTGCCCTCTCTCTAAAATTAAAACTTAAAAAAAAAAAAAAAGAGAGAGAGAGAAAGGAAAAATGGAACCTGATAAAAAGGAATGCCAGGAGTACCTTGGTCAGAGTGAGTAGGCCTCATTGGTAAAGTGCCGTGGGGGGTGGTCTTGAGAGATGATCATGTTTATGCCAGCACAGTCTGCCAGTAAGTTTCTCCTGATTAGAAGTGTGCTGATCCTCATTTCATCAATCACCAAGCCCTTCTGGAATCAGGCCTGAAATACCACCACGTTTCAGTTGGATTTGGATGAAAGGAGGGTAGAGGAATTGGAAGTTTTGATTCAAAGCTGAGAGCAGAGAACCTTCACCTCCTTTAGATGTTGGCAGCTTGCAAGCTCAAGGGAGAGAGATCCTAAGACCATCTGATCATTTCACCTCAACTGCCGTTAGTGAGTGCCTGCTTCATGCCTTACATCCTTCGGGATAGAGCACAATAGTGTCTATCCTTAAGGAGATTAACATCTTGTGAACTGTTATTTATGTATGTATTTGTCTTTTAACCTAATTTTGAATAGTAAAGATAGTACTATCTTATTTAATTTTGAATAGAAAATACAGTACTGTAGAACAAAATTTTTGAAGTATGTATGGGAACTTAATTTATAATTCTCACCTTTTATTTCCAAAAGGGTTTACAGTGACTCAAATTAAAATACAAATATAAATGTACATGGGAGAGTTAAAACTGGATCAGAAATCATATTGGTAAAAGGAAAGATAATTGTATCAGGATTGAACGAGAGATTTTCTTTTCTGAAAATAGGTTTATTGTTTTTGTAAAAATAATATGGAGAAGAAAGTAGCAGTCAACTAAATTCCCTCTGTCTAGAGATTGATCTGTGTGTGTGTGTGTGTGTGTGTGTGTGTGTGTGTGTAATTTTATATAAATGGGACGATGCTGTACTCACTGCAAATCAGGTAATTAGTGGAATTAAGTATTAATTTAGATTGAAGTTTCCTGACGAACAAGGCAAAAAAGGGATATAGAGAGTTTGGTTCATCAGGAAGGAGGAACTTTGTTCTGGCACCCCTTTATACTATCATTTTATGTATCCAGCAAACATTTTTTAAAACTATACTGTGTCTGGTGCTGATGTGCTAGGCTGTGAGGGGATTCAGATAATAAGCATCACAGCCTTTGCCTTAAGAAGCTTACTCGGACTGCTGACATCAAGGATGCAAGTAATGTGATGGCCTTTGTTTTCAGTAGCCATTCTGCCAAAGATTTACCAACATTCTACTAGGATGATCCTTTTGCCAGCCCTAGTAACAGCTTGGGTGTACTAGCGACTTGAGGAGCAGTCGCTGGGGCTGACCCCTTTTCCACAATGAGACCTTCATAAGCCTCATGCCACAGGCACTTGTTTAGCCTGAGTCTGGGTGCCTCATTCTGTGTTGCACTTTGACCCAACCCAACTAAAGGCTAAGCTACAGGGTCCCAGGATGATCACTGTGACTTAGCATAGCCTTCACCAGCTCGTGCAAATATACCCAGCCTTCAGCTAAATTCAATTAGTTTTTCTTTAAGAAGGGAAAGAAATCCAATTTTACCAAACATGGACAGACGGTGGAAGGCACTTTGATGTTACAACCTCTCAGTGATGCTTTACTTAGTCACAAGTTCATAAGCAAGAAGGCTTAATTACTTGGGAAAACACAGGATTAAAACTGGATACAATGGCTGAGTATCCGCTCTTGGGCGACTTGATTCGAACCCATGTACCCAGTTCGTGTGTGGTGCGAACTTTGATGTGTGCTATGACAAGCTGAAAGTCATGACCCCCTCAGGGAAGCTCCTTCACATGGCGTTTGCAGGATGTGTAGGCGGAGAGGCAGGGCCTGCCTGTTCTGTTTGCTCAACTTTGATGTCCAAGCAGCCACAGGCCCCACTGTTTGCTCTTTCACTGAAGGATGGATTGGGAGCCTCCTACCTTTCCCAGTGGACAATGGCCAGCAGTGGAGTGTGACGACTGTTGACCATTCCAGGAGCCTGGTGGACCAGAACAGGGCTTTAGGAGGTGCAGAGCCTGGGGGGCCAAAAGCTGTTTATAGAACAGTCATTTCTCCAGATGTAGCTTTCCTTAAAGCCTAGTGTTGGTTAGGTGCTTATTGTGGAGGTAAAAATAGTCTCCTGAGTTTTAGCAGTTACCAACTACTGCTTGGCCCTCTGTCCAGTGTCACTAAAGTATTTGTAAAATGAAGGTATAAGTCTGTCCTGTTTACTTCATCAGTGTTTACGTGCAAGGGATAGCGGTGTGATGGAAATACGGTATGATTTAGATCCTTATAGTTTTTAATGACTTAAAACACATGTCTGATAAAAGGAATAGTGTCCAGAAGATACAAAGAAGTGTTACAAATCAACAGTAAAAAGACAACCCAATTTTTAAAAAATGGGCAAAAGATTTGAGCAGACATTAGCCAAAGAAGAGATGGATGGCAAATAAGCACATGAAAAGATACTCAGCATTCGTCATTTAGGGAAATGTGAGTTAAAATCACAAGGAGAAACCGCTGTATACCTGCTAGAATGGCTAAAGTTTAGAAAACCTGACGGTACCAAGTGCTGACAAGGATGCAGAACAACTGCCATCATTGCTGATAGGAATGCATTATGCTATAAACCACTTTGGCAGTCTCTCATAAAGGCAAAACATATATTACCATCTAGCCCAGCAAAACCAACTCTTATACCAACTTTGTCCATGAGATATAGAAACATGAATCTTGGGGGCGTCTGGGTGGCTCAGTCAGGTAAGCATCCGACTTTGGCTCAGTTCATGATCTTGCAGTTAGTGAATTTGAGCCCCGCATTGAGCTCTGCGCTGTCAGTGTGGAGCCTGCTTCAGATCCTCTGTCTCCCTCTCTTTGCCCCTCCTCTGTAAATATGTTTTAAATATGTTTAAATAAACATTTAAAAAGGTTAAAAACAAAAACAAAAATCTCCAAAAAGACATTGATAGTAGTTTATTCATAATTGCCCCAAACTGGAAATCATCCAAATGTCTATCAACTGGTGAATGGACAAATTATGGTACATCCATACAGCGGACCACTATTCTGCAGTTAAAAAAAAAATTACACGTGCAACAACAGGGACAAATATTAAAAGCCTTATGCTAAGCTAAAGCCAGACACAAAAAACTAGCTATGATATAATTCCATTTATAGGATGATCTGGAAAAGGCAATACTGTAGGGACAGAAATCAGGTTAGTGGCTGCTAGGGTTTAGGAGTAGGAGGAAGGGCTCAAAGGAACTTTTGGGTGATGGAAATATTCTAAATCTGGATTGAACAATCAAAACTCATCAAATTGTACATCTTAAAAGGGTGAATTTTACTGTGAGTAAATGATACTTCAGTAAATTGACTTAAAAAAAACTTTTTAAAAAAGTCATCATCCCGGGACACCTGAGTGGTTCAGTTGACTGAGCGTCCGACTTTGGCTTAGGTCATGGTCTCACAGTTCGTGGGTTCAAGCTGTTCATCGGGCTTTGCGCTGACAGCTCGGAGCCTGGAGCCTGCTTCGGATTCTGTGTCTCCCTCTCTCTCTGCCCCTCGCCCACTCATACTCTGTCTCTTTCTGTCTCTCTCTCTCTCTCTCTCTCTCTCAAAGGTGAATAAACATTTAAAAAAAATTTGTAAAAGCCATCATCCCTGTCTAATTTTCATTATTAATTGTGACTGGTGGCACACTGAGAATTTGTCATGTCAAAATGAATTCGTATAGTTCCTGGTCACCTGGAATGTTTAGATTTCCTATTGTTGATGGTATTTCACATGTATACTCTAATTGTTACTAGAGAATAAAGGTTTGTGACTTCACATGATTTGTGACGTCATAAAGTGTAATTCCTGATGAACAACGACAAATTCATTTACAAGCGATACACAGGGAGCTTATGTAAATTCACAAAGTATCCTATGATTCTTCATAGTAAGAAAAAAGTTCAGGATACAGGACTGGGAGCTTGTCTTCCATCCCACATGATTCTCAGACTCCTTGTCCCTGGACTGCCAGGCAGTGAGACCACCTAGATAGTGTGGCTGTTGTGCCTCAGGAACCAAGAGTGGGATGGTGGGGGGGAGATTCAGATAAGTCCACTTGGGCTTGATGGTTACTCTGAAAGCCCCTGCCTCAGAGAAGGTGAGGTTATGAAGCAGAGCTCCGGCAAAACTGTTTGAAATTCCCCACAAGAGTCTCCCTCCCTCCTCTGCTTTTTCTCCCGGAGTGCATTTCATAAGCATCGGAAGGACTGCTTCCCGGCACTGCCTTCCCTGCTTGGCCGGGGTCCCTGAGGAGCTGATCTAATGAGTGGATAACACGCATTTGCCAAGGCCTTCCTGGATGTGGTACCTGGGCTTTGTTAATTTTAAAATGCCGCCATCCTTGGCTGAAGACCATTTAATTTCCTCTCATAGCAGTCACTTATTTTTAGCATTTGCTTATTTTCCCTCCACCTTACTGAGATGGTGGGTGGGCATTAAAACCTGTCTTTAAGAAACCAGTAGCTCAATTGAGATTCCTGGCTGTGCAGGCCTTTCTTTATGGGGTCAGCCACTGCACAGGTGTTCTTAGAGTGATGCTGCTCCTGGAGCTGGACCAGGGGCAGCTTCCCTGAGTGGCTCTCCTTCCTTGTTGGCTGGCCAGAGGCAGTGCTGGTAGAGCACCCTTGCACCTGTGCTTCAGTGCAGGTCCTTCGGGGGCCCAACCATGTAGAGGTCTATCCTGCCTCAGAGTTCTGCAGCCTCTTCCCAGGGTCCCCATCCTGTTCTTGGCCTGGCTGCTTATTGCCTGTGCTGTGCTGGCCGATCTTCTGACTGTAGTGGTGATCACGGTTATGGTTGTGATTGAGTGCCTTCTGTATGCCAAGCCTATGTCAGGCACTTCTCAGGTTGTCTCTAATCCTCACTGCAATCCTAATAGGGAAGGATTATTATCCCTATTTTGCAGATGGGGAAAGGGAAGCTCAGGGATACCCAGGGTTGTCTAATAAGTGAAAGAGGGAACCAGGATTTGAAGCCAGGTGTCTTTGAAGCACAGATTCTCATTTTTTCCACTGGAGTATGCTGCCTGTGGAGGGAGATGGTGGGGAGCAAGGCTATGGGTTGGCCTAAGGGGTGCTGGGACTAGAGTGAAGTCAGCTCAATTAGGGTTTCTTGATGATGTGCTGGATGATTATGAGAAGTCTAAAAGCAGACAAAACATTCTCCGTTTCTCAAAAAGCTGACAATTGGGGGGTGCCTGACTGACTTAATCAGTAGAGCATGCAACTCTTGATCTTGGGGTTGTAAGTTCAAGGCCCTTGTTGGGTAGAGAGATTACTTAAAAATAAAAAAATCTTAAAAATCTGGCAGTAAAGGGATAAACAAGTCCCACTTTAACTGTAGAATGAGGCAGAATGTGGTCAGTGCCTCAGAGAAGATCACCTATAGTGCTAGGTGTAGATCACGCCATGTAGAGGCAACATCATTAAGGGAAGCCTTTCATATGAGGTGGGCCTTGAAAGTTGGACAGGATTTTTGATTGATAGAGGTGGGGGCTAGAAAGACAGCATTTCTGAGAGAAGGACTGTGGGGAGCATAGGTTCACAAAGGTGAGAAAGTAGGACTCTGCCAGATCTTGTTGGAGGATCTAGCAGAGGCTAGAGACCAGAGAATGTGAAGGAAAGGCCTTATCCAACACAGGCCATGATCCTCTCAGTCTTTGGTAGCCTAGCATTGGTACAGCTGTAGCTCTAGAGCTGGATTATCTGGGTTCAACCACATTCTTTCTCTTACTAGTTATGTACCTCGGCATGTTCTTTCACTTATCTGTGATTGTTTCTTCACATCTACTATAAAATGGGGATAATAAGTAGATCTACCAGAAAACGCTGTTTCGAGGTTTAAATATGTAAATATATGTAGTGTTAGAACAATGCCTACCATATTGTAAGCACTTGATAAGGGTTTGTTACTTTGGTTAGTGGTAGTAGTGGTGCCTTAATTATTATTCTTGTTGTTGATTATTGGTCACTCCAGGAGGAAATTAGTGAATGGTCTACAGGTAAGCCTGTCTTTGAATGTAGGGTATTACTTGTCTCTCACCAATACCTTTAGGTGACTCAGAAGTAGTAGGGCTTTGGAGATTCTTTTTCCACTCCTTTTCATCCTAGAAGCTGGGCCTAGAACATGAGACCCCAGAGCAGGACACTTTGATATGGGACTGGCTCTTGTCCCAGGTGGCCACCTGCCCGATGCTGGACAGTGCTCAGTATTTCCCAGCAAGAAAGGGTGGGTGAGAATGCTGGCCAGGTGCCCGGAATGCCAGCATCATGTCCCCAGAAAAGTGTGCCGAGTTTGATGTTTCTCCCACTGCTGCTGCTGTGGCCGATTATGTCTGAGTAACAGAGTCATTTCTAATCCCATTTGGAATCATTGCTCAAGATAATCCTGTTTCGTAGTAATGATATTCCAATTCCAGCATGCACCGATTCTAGTTTGGCAGATGCATGCCTTGACCTCAGGCAACCCAAGACAGTGGTCCCTGGAAAGCAGTGCCAGCTCATTTGCCTAACATAACAATCTCAGGATAACCCCCCTTCTCCAACACTATATCTTGTTCGGGAGTTCTGTGTTCAGTGATCTCCTGGAGAGTTTCAGTTGGGACCAACAAGGAGAGCATCCAGTGCTCATCCTGGTCATGGGGAAGGATACATTGGGAAGGATGTTCAACTTCTAAGGACTGTGATATGGTTCACTCCCACATCTTTTCTTTAAAGACATCAGATCCACTCTCTGCCATGGGCTCTTTCTTTCTTTCTGTCTTTCTGTCTTTCTGTCTGTCTTCCTATCTGTCTACCTATCTGTCTACCTGTCTGTCTACCTGTCTGTCTACCTATCTATCTAAGAGAACAAACTATACCTTTATTTACTTTTCATTAAGTTTAAATCCTTGAGGGGTACAACATCACACGGATTCTGTGGCCAGAGGCTTTAGCAGGAAGATTGCTTCAGAATTTGGCATGAACCATGCCAGTGGTTCCACAAGCACAAGTTACTTTTCTCCAGATTGCTCTGGTTTTGTTCGGTTTGCCACCAGGAGTCACTGTGTTGTTCTTTGCTTTGTACATATACGCATATCTCTTGCCTAGATAGAATTCAGTTTTATCTAGAGCATAAACATCTTCAGTTTTAAGAAGAGCTGTGTGCTCCCTCTGGTTCCAAAGACCTCACTTATAGCCAACAAAAATGGCCTTGGACCACAGCCTAACAGACATATTTGTTGTTTTAAGAGTCCTGTTCCCAGCAGGCCTCCACAGGGTCCAAGGGTCCAAGATGGTGGAAAGAGGTGAGCTGCTTATTTAAATAAGGCTGCAGGCTAGTGGGTCAGGAGTATACAAGCAGTATAGTAGGTGTGTGTGGGTTTCAGCAAGGTATTTGTCTCTCATGACATTTCGCATGAATAAAGTATGATGTGGAGAATAGTTCAGACAGACTAATAAATGGTGAATGACCTATTTCATATGTTGTGTATATATGATTGGAGACTGGAGAGCAGACTCAAGTGGTGAGCCACAGGGCCTCGTCCTTTTCAGTAGTTACATCAGTGATTCTATTGAGACCATGGATAAATGCCAACCCAATTGGCAGATTAAATGAAGCTTAGAGAGAGAGCTAATATGTTAGGTGAAAGAATTGTGGACATGAAAAAAGAACTCAGTGGGTTAGAACAATGGTTAAATCTGTGGTGATAAACATTAATAGGGATGAGTGTTTAAGTCTACAATTAAAAAACCAAAAACCAACCATAAAATGCAGGGTGAGGAAGTCCCAACTTAGCAATACTAGCAAATAAAGCCCAGGAGCTGACTAAAAACTCAGTGTATCAGCAGTGCAGTGTTAAGGCCCCAGAAGTGAATTGATTCAACAAATATTTACTGGTCTGTACTGGGTCTTATGTGTGAGAAACAGATGGTCAAGCACAGTCCCTGCTTTGGGGAGTACACAGTCCAGTTATGTATGACAGTGGTGAGGAACAAGAGCTCTGGAAGGAGACTGCCTGAGTTTAAAACCTAGCTGTATCTCTTAACTAGCTCTGTTTTCGCATCGGCAAAATGCGAATAATAATAGCACCTACCTCAGCAATGGTGATTGTGAAGATTTAATCTCCACATAAGATGCACAGAAGACTATTTAGTGCATAGATACCTGCTTGTGTTATTAATATTTTTTGTTTTCTTGTTGTTATTTTCATCCAGAGTTGAAGAAGAATACCAGCCCCAGCGTGCTCTTATAGATCATTTGCCCAAAGAGAGCCTAATCAGGCCCATACTGTGGTGAAATCCCTACCATCAGAGCTTGACCACATTAGCCCATAGGTTTGACAACCATATATTATAGAGCACAGATTGAAAGACATGAAAGATAGGGAATTACATTTGAAACTAGGCTAAGGATGTGAAATCGAGATTGTGTTGGAAACCCTGTGATGGTGGCCTTGATTCCTTGCCCCTCTCCTTAATGTGCCATGTCTTCCTTGAGCCTTGCCCCAAGTGATCTCACCACTGATTTTGACCCTGTCCATCTGAATGAGACTCCCTTTTAACCCAGCTGGCTGCTATGACCTGCTTTACTATACCATCTGAAAATGTCACTGTCCCTGGTACACAGTAGGGGCTCAGTAATTATGGGATAGTAAGACACACTAATGGATGGATAGTTGGATGAGTGAGAACCAGTGTAGTTTAGTGAAATATGTACTAGGTTTGGCCTTACACAGACCTAGATTTGAATCTTGGTTCCTATGCTTAATGTGTATACTTTGGCAATTCACATTATTTTGCTGAGCCTCAGTTTATTCACTTATAAAATGGGACTAGTACCTCATTGCAAGTGGTTATATGGAGCTGAAATAGTGAATGTAAAGTGCTTATCACACTATGGCTGCTGTTACTATGATTATTAACTTTTACCTTTTGACAGAAGTAAACAAAAGATTATTATCCTCTTTTGAGAAAATTGGGGCACATTTTCTATACAGGTACTTTGCCTCCTACCTGATCCTTAGTTTGTTTCCTAAGGAACCTGCTTTATTATTACTATTTTTTTAACTTTTCATTTTTTTTAATTAATTTATTTTTTTTAATATATGAAATTTATTGTCAAATTGGTTTCCATACAACACCCAGTGCTCATCCCAAAAGATGCCCTCTTCAATACCCATCACCTAGCCTCCCCTCCCTCCCACCCCCCATGAACCCTCAGTTTGTTCTCAGTTTTTAAGAGTCTCTTATGCTTTGGCCTAAGGAACCTGCTTTAAAAAGAAAACTGCTTTCCTCACCCTCTCCACTCCCATTTCATGCCCCCATGCCAAAGGACCTTTAGATTTAACACATGCCGGTGCCTTTGGTCAGGCCACCCTGCTTTCCTGACCAGCTCATAGACCAGCCAGTAGGCTGAATGAGCCACAGCTCATTTGACTTTCCAGCAAACCTCCTGAACTCTGACCTCTTTGCTTCCTCCCTTCATCGAGGTGTGCACTGGGTTGAGAATAGGTCAACTCTTTGTCTTCTCCTTGGGACCCGTGACAGTTATCACAGTGACCCTATGCTTTGGATGTAGGGGGGCGGGTAGAGGGGAGGAGGAGTTGGAGGAGCTTCTCCTGAAGCTCAACATTGTGTGGGGACGACCTGGAGCTGGGATCACTGCCCTTCTTGCTTCACCAACTCCAGCTGCTCACCAGCTGTCTTTGACACGTGCCTGCCCAGCATAGGCCTCGGCCCACATCACAGGTTTCCTTGCTTTTTCCTAAACAATGTGGCAACCCCAAGCCCCTCCGGCCACTGAGAGCAGAAAGCCTTAACATCGATCGATGTAACTATCTTCCATGCATTGTGACACCCCACTGTCCTGAAAGCAGGAGCTCATCAAGGTCGGTGTGAGCCAACCTTCCTACATGAGCTCCCACCTCTAATCTAATTATAATCTGATCAGCAAATTAAAATGTGCCTCTTGGGGGCTGTGGTTCCAAAGGGAGTTTCATGAGTCCCAGGAGCTTCCAGTTAGGGACCACTCTCCTATTCATTTCCTCACCTTTGTCTGGGAACTGCCTGGTGGAAGGCAGGAAAGGCCTCATGCTCAGGAGAGGAAGATGAAGGTTTTCCACGGCTAAACCACCTGTGGCCTAGTTTGGAACCTCAGATAGGAGATGGCTAGGCAGGGCTGAGACAGTTGCCATCTACCATTCTCCATTTCCCATCAAATAAAATAATGATTGGAGTGCCTGGGTGGCTCAGTAGGTTAAGCATCCAACTTCGGCTC
The DNA here is from genome assembly GCF_022079265.1 of Lynx rufus. Lineage (NCBI taxonomy): Eukaryota > Metazoa > Chordata > Mammalia > Carnivora > Felidae > Lynx > Lynx rufus. The sequence goes on from NW_025814897.1 coordinate 59,575,459, forward strand.
AGGTCATGATCTCCTAGTTTGTGAGTTCCAGCCTTGTATCAGGCTCTCTGCTGTCAGCACAGAGCCTGCTTCAGATCCTCTGTCCCCCTTTCTCTCTGCCCCTCCTCAGCTTGTTTTCTCTCTCTCTCAAAATAAATAAACTTATGGAGAAAATAATAATTTTATTTATTCATCATTTATTCATGCACTTATTCAGAAAGCATCTACTGACCACTTTGATCCAGGCACTGGGCAAGGAGCTGGGAAGGAAGGTGGAGACATGGTCTCCATGCCTCATGGTCTAGCAGGAAAGGTAAATACGAGTAAATAGGCAATCATGGTACAATATGATCAGGGTCACCTACCTGTGGGTGTGGCTGTTGCATTCTGTAGACAAATAAGAAGGGCATGGATCCAGGCTGGAGGTCAGACAAGACTCGGTGAATTGGTGACCTTATCACTGAAGAGCCCTGAAAGTGATGAGCACTAACCAGTTGAAGGAGAGAGGGGGGCACTCCCAGCAGAAGTCGTGGCACATTTGACAGTCTTTGGTGTACTTCAGAGAATTCATTGTTTTCTCTGGGTCCTTAACCCATTAGTCCCCAAGATCTACCAGATCATCATAGGAATTAGAAGGTCTGCAGTTGAGAGACTTCCTAAAGGAATAAACTTTTGGAACAAGTGGTTAAGTTCAGTTAATGATTAATAGAAGGGGATAGGGAATCAACCCTTCTAAAAGATCATGTTGGTGTTGTTGAATGTATATCTAGTCTGTTGCTTCTAACTGCTATATCAGATAGTGTGTCTCTACTACATTGAACTTAACTCATTCCCCAGTGATGGATACTTGATTGCCTGCAACTCCCCACTGTCACAAAATGCTGGGATGAACATCTTCCATGTTGCCTTTTATGGATCTGTGTAAGAATTGCTCTGGGATATATATATTCAAGAGAAGTGCTGGGTCATAGAGTAAGGTACTTTAATTTGACAAAGTGTTACAAGCTTGGCTTCTAGAGTGGCTGCACCAGTCTATCCTGACAGTACGTGAACAGTCCCAGAACCCCATGTCCTCTCCAACACTTGGCATTTTTTAGCTTTCTAACTTTTGCCAATATGTTGGATTTAAAGTGATATTTCATTGTTTTAATTTGCATATCTCTAATAACATAAGTTTGAGAATCTTTTCATATACTTAATGATCATCTTTTTTGTTTGTTTCTTCCTCTGGGAATTCACTGTTCATACCCTTGCCCCATCTTTCTGTTGGACTTTCTGATCCTATCTTTGCTGCTAAAACCTGACTTGAGGCACAGCGTTCCCACAGATTGTTAGCTCTTGGGAGTCAGTATAGGAGCGTGAGGGGCAACATGGCAGAGGGATAAGGACATGGACTTTGTAGCCACACTGCCCTGGTTTGAATTCCACCTCCACTCCTTACAGCTGAATGATACCTTGGACACGTTACTTAACCATGCAGTGCCTCAGTTTTCTTAATGCATAACATGCCTCATTGTGTTGCTGTAAAGATTGAATGTGTTATTATATATAAAGTGTTTAAAACAGTGTGTGTCATGGGGGAAGTATACACAAATGTTAGCTCTTACGATTAGACTACTACCTTCCTCCTACTTAGCCATTCTGTACCCTTAAGAAAATAGATATTTGTACTAGCAGGCAGTAGAAACAAGGCAGAGAAAAAAATAGCTCTCAGCCTAGGATCAGAGTTTACCCTCACTTCCTTCACCTTCAGTATTCACAAGACCCTGCCTTTTTGGTGAGTACTGGGCGGAGATAAGAACAGAACAGATCCTGATGGGCACACAGGAAGGAAGTACTGCTGCTAGAGCCAGGTCATTAAAGGACAAACTCCTGTCCTCTTGGGCTGTACACATCCTCTGAATCTTGAAATTAGGGAAAGAGAGTCTGGAAATTATCTCTAGCCTTTGAGACTAATCCTCACATTGGTAGGCATATCTTTCCACAGACCACCAGAGACCAAATCCTGAGCTGGCTTGGAGAATTGCTGATATTCTTAAGTCTTTGCCTATGGAGAACTTGAAGAGTAGTTGACATAGAATCCTTTGAGTAGAAATGTTTCCTGTTGTAGAAAAACGTTAAGTGCATGGAATGACTTACTCTGCCCCCTTTAATCCAGATGTTAAGACCACGAAGGCCTAGCCCATACACCAAAGTCTGTTTGGTACCAGCTATCCAAATTTAAGGCAGTAATATCTAAACCCAGACGTACAAAATGGCACCTAGTATGCTGGGACGAGAACAGAGGGGAGGCTGCAGTTGTCCTTTGATGGATCACCTCAAATAGCAGTGTCTGCTTCCCTTTGTGCCATCAGATTCTCATTTTACTCCTGACCTTGTACTCCCCTTGTCAGCCAGATGGGCCAACTCACCTTCTCCCCATGTAAGTCACCTTCTCCCCGATACAGTTCTGAACCTGGGGATTTGTTTCTGCTTCGGCAAAAAGCGTCAAAGAGACAGAAATCACTTCATTTCCAAAGTCTTACTGCTGCTCCTGGTTTCTGCTTCTTTTGCCTTGCCTTGACCTCTGGTACCTGGATATTCCTTAGTTTCTGGCTGCTTACTTGGTTTGTGGCCTACTGTTCTCCTTTAGCTCCTAGCCCTTAACATCTGACCTGGCTTTTGACTCTCTACCGCATATCAGTGCTGCCTAGTCTCTGGCCCTTGGTTCTATTTTGACTCTGAACGTTTTGATACTTGCTGGGCATGGCCAACTGCTAAGTCTGTTCTTACCAGCTTTGCCGTAGCTTTCTCTAACCTGGCTAGCCTGTTTTTGTCCTGCTGTAGCCCACAGGTCTGGACACTTCTTTTGGTCATCAGAGCTAGCTTTGATTACCAAAGCTAAGCATAGTCATGTAGCCCTCTGGCCTGATCTGGGCTGGCTTCTCCAAGAGGGGTTTGATCCCCGTGAAGCTCTGGATTAGATGCTTTTTTTTAATTTTTTTTTTTTCAACGTTTATTTATTTTTGGGACAGAGAGAGACAGAGCATGAACAGGCGAGGGGCAGAGAGAGAGGGAGACACAGAATCGGAAACAGGCTTCAGGCTCTGAGCCATCAGCCCAGAGCCCGACGCGGGGCTCGAACTCACAGACCGCAAGATCGTGACCTGGCTGAAGTCGGACGCTTAACCGACTGCGCCACCCAGGCGCCCCTGGATTAGATGCTTTCTAAGTACGTAAATGGCCCTTGGACAAAAAGCCTCCTAGCCATCTGGCAAGGTGTTTGGTGCCATTCTTGGCCACTAAGCAGCCACAGTTCCTTTAGTCCTAGCAATACCCCATAGTGGGGCTGCTGCCTTTTGAGTTTTATTAAAAGTGAGGGAAATTTTCTCTGAGGTTTCAGAATGAGTCACTAGCTTGGTGGCTTACCCTCTTTGGCCTCCAAGTTTGTGAAGTGAATTGCCCATTCCCTTTGATTGGGTTAGCTGCCCGAGGGCCGAGCCTAGTCACTGTCTTCTCTCCATCCTACCAGACCACTGTCTGCCCTCCAGGGCCAAGGGCGGCATACTTGGTTGCTTGGACACGTCTTGCAGCCTACAAATTGGACAGACGGAATCAATACTCATGAACCTGGAGAGGCCCAGGTTAGCACAGTTAGTGACACCAGCTGCCTGGAGGGACAGCCTGCCATGGGAGGGGTTGTGATTGAATGGTGATTGGATACAGCATCTGAGGATTAACCAAATTATGTCCCTTTGAGTTTAGATCGACAAACCTTTCTCACTTGGATTTTATAACAAGCTGACTTGTGCAGAATATAGAAGAGCTGCCTTCTTAACACAGGGCTGTGCCGGCATGAGTCCTGGGGGAAGGGTGGTCAGGTATACGTGCCCACTGTGGCCCAGATTCATGTTGTTATCACTCAGATTATATGGAGAAAGGGAAGAGAGCTCGTATTTGTGGAGCTTCTTCTATGTGCCATGTGCCACAAAGTTTCACATACTTTCTCATAACCTGAAAAGGAGGCGTCATTATCTCCATTATTCTGGTAAGGAAATGGAGTCTCAGAGGTGAAGTAACTTATCCAGGGTCACAGGCAGTAAATGACAGAGCTTTAATTTAAACCCAGGTCTCTCTGTGCTTTTTATAAAATATCATTCTGTCTTCCTAATTTAAGTGTCTTAATTCACATTTCTCTTGACTTCCGCACAGCCCAACCACAGAGTCAGGTACATAGTAATAATAATAACCAATGTTTATTGAGCACTTATTGTATGTCAGATGGTGTTCTAAGCACTTTACATGTGTTAACACAGCCATATAAGCCAGATGCTCTTATTATCCTTGATAATTATGAGATTGCAAAATGATGATGTTCTAATTTCATCATACCTTCTACATTTATTAGTTGTCATTCTACAGTAAGGAAGAGCTTTCCTTTCTCTCCATTAACTTGTTTTCAGTATGGAATTATGGAATCTTATTTTACTCAATGGGTTGTAATCTGTTACTGTCATTATTCATGTTGATGCTCAGATTGTCCCAGATTTTATTTTATTTTTATTTTATTTTTTATTTTTATTTTATTTATTTTTAAATGTTTATTTTTGAGAGAGAGAGAGAGAGAGAGAGAGAGAGCAGGGGAGGGGCAGAGAGAGAGGGAGACACAGAATCTGAGGCAAGCTCCAGGCTCTGAGCTGTTAGCACAGAGCCTGACACGGGCCTCGACCTCACGAACCGCATGATCATGACCTGAGCCGAAGTTGAATGCTTAACTGACTGAGTCACCCAGGCAACCCAGATTGTCCCAGATTTTAAAGCCATATTCTTTTTTTTTTTTTTAAGTTTATTTATTTTGAGAGCGCAAGTGAGCAGGGGAGGGGCAGAGAGAAAAAGGGAGAGAGAGAATCCCAAGCAGATGCCCTGCTGTTGGTACAGAGCCCAACACAGGGCTTGATCCCATGAACTGTGAGCTCATGACCTGAGCTGAAATCAAGACTCGGATGCTTAACCAACTGAGCCATCCAGGCACCTCTTAAAGCCAGTGTTCTTAACCTCTATATCATACTACCTTTCTAGCAGATATTTTTTCTCACTGCCGTCAATTGATTTGCCTATGTATAACAGCCTTTTTGTACCCTTTGGCTTTTAATCTTCTGGGAAACAGTCTCATCCCACTTATGTGTAAACTAAGAACAAATATGTCTCCAAGTGAGAACCTGACAGACTCTGCTATGAATTCAGTATCTGAGTTTTAGATGTGGATTTTAGCTGCTTACAGACACTTCTCATTTCTCTTTGGAATTATAATCCATATCCTACAAGGATTACCTGTGAAAGGTACTTCTTAAGATCCTTGTAGGTAAGGTGAATAAACACCTGAGATTCAACCTGACCATGCTAGATGAGTTGTAGAAGCACCTCAGCTACGTGTCTGGTTCTTTGATCTGTCTGTGAGGAGTGTGTGTCTGTGGACATGGGAATTACTAAAATTCGTTCATTTATGCAGCAAGTAATTGAGCCAGGTTGTTTGCCTGTTGAAGGTAATGAAATTCAAGCCAGTTAGTACAGGGAAAACCCTCAACACTGATGGTTACAGATACTGAAAATCTAACAAAGAGAAAAACTAAAACTACTGTTTGACTCTTTAATAGTTATAATAATTAGAGTAAGTTTTTGAATTGCTTATCACTTATGCCTTCAAAAGCATTAACAGTTCTGAAGGCCAGTAAGCAAAAGATTAACATACTAAGAGAAAAATGGTCAAAGGACATTATGAAAATAAAATCAACTGTTGTGATTCATTAAAAAAGAAACACAACCAGCTACTAAACATTTTTTTTTTTATTGTTTATTTTTGCGAGAGAGAGACAGAGGGCGAACAGGGGAAGGGCAGAGAGAGAGAGGAAGACACAGATCTGAAGCAGGCTCCAGGCTCTGAGCTGTCAGCACAGAGCCTGACATGGGGCTTAATCCCATGAACCACAAGATCGTGACCTGAGCTGAAGTCAGACACTCAACCAACTGAACCACCCAGGTGCCCCCTAAACATATTCTTTTAAGTCCAACCTCATTAGTAATCAAAGAAATTCAGTTGAAACGGCAGTGTGATTCCATTTCTCTTTACCAGATTGACACGTGATGAAGAAAAATAAACACCCTATTTTGAAAAAAAAATTTTTTTAATGTTTATTTATTTTTGAGACAGAGAGAGACAGAGCATGAACGGGGGAGGGGCAGAATTGGAAGCAGGCTCCAGGCTCTGAGCCATCAGCCCAGAGCCTGACACAGGGCTCGAACTCACGGACCGCGAGATCGTGACCTGAGCTGAAGTCGGACGCTTAACTGACTGAGCCACCCAGGCGCCCCGATAAACACCCTATTTTGGAGAAAGGAAGGCCCAACAGTTACTCTCTTTTTCCTTTGCTAGTAAAAAAAAAAAATTGGTACAGTCTTTCTGAAATTCAGTTTGGTGATATTTATCAAAACCCTTAAAAAGGTTTAAGCTTTTGACCTAGGACTTCATCTCCAATGAATTTAGCCAAAGGAAATAATCAGACATGTGTTACTGAAATATTAAAAATAATCTAAAGTTTTACAATAGGAGATTGGCTAAATAAAATATATAATAGTCTTATAGTAGAACACTGCAGCCGTTAAAAAACGATGTGGTAGACAGGGGATCCTGGGTGGCTCAGTTGGTTAGGCATCTGACTTCAGCTCAGGTCACGATCTCACGGTTTGTGGGTTCGAGCCCCGCGTCGGGGTCAGAACACTGTGCAGACACACTCGGTGTCTGGAGCCTGCTTCTGATTCTGTGTCTTCCTCTCTCTCTGCCCTCCCCTGCTCTTGCTCTGTCTCTCTCAAAAATAAAATAAAACATTAAAAAAAAACCCAATGTGATAGACAAATACTTAAAACATGGAAATATGTGTGTTTGTGTGTGTTCAGAGAAAATTTATGTATGATCTTATTTTTGTAAATAAAAATGTACATACATTGAAAAAAATGGATGTTTTATATTCTTTTTTAAAACATATTTTTTAAAGGTTATTTATTTATTTAGAGAGAGCCCGTGCATGTGAACAGGGGAGAGGGGCAGAGAGAAAGAAAGAAAGAAAGAAAGAGAGAGAGAGAGAGAGAGAGAGAGAGAGAATCCAAGTAGGTTCCATGCTGTCAGCACAGAGCCTGACGTGGGGCTCAGTCCCATGAACCATGAGATCATGACCTGAGCCAAAAGCACAAGTTGGTTGCTTAACTGACTGAGCCAGGCGCCCCTGTTACATATTCTAAAATATTTCCTTCTTTTTAATTATCTATATCTTCTGAATGTTTTATAGTGAACACATTTTTTTTTTTTTTTTGTTACGGAAAAAATAAAGCATTGGCAGGAATATTCTGTAATAGGAGTGAAGTAAACATATATACGAACACTTCCTGGGTCACGGATACTATGCTTGGTGCTTTATAAATTTACCTAATTTAACCTCACTGAGTCTGTAGAGGCCCCTGCCTCTGGTCCTCCTCCCTCCAGTCCATTCACACACAGCTACTGGAGTGGCTTTTCTAATAGCAGTGGTTTGGAAGGATATACCAAACTGTGAATAGCGGCTACTCTTGGGAATTTTAAGGAGGTGGATGTTTTAATTTAGTATTTCAATATGGTATGTATTTTTCTAAGTCTTTGTATTTTGAGGTGGGGAGGAAAGGCGTATGTTGTCAGGGAGGGTCCCCTTTAAGCCCTTCAGTGGCCTGCTTCCTCTCCCATGCTTCTCTCCCTTACACTCTCTGCTCCAGCCCTACTTTCTTCAGGGGAAGCCCCGTGCTCATTTGCCTCCAGGATCTGTAAACGCATTGAGTCCTCCCACTTCACCATCCCAGGTCCGACTCTGTAGCCTTCAAGTCTTAAATACCTTAAATACCACATCCTCTGGGAGGCCTTTCTTGATCCCTTCCCTTGGTTTCCTACTGCACATGGTACTTCTTCCATCATAGCCTTGATCACACATTGCTACAATTTTATGCTAAATTGTCGTCCTCCCCAGAAGACTGTAACCTCCATGAGGGCACAGACCCTAGCACAGTGACTACAACACAGGAAGCATTTGACAACTAATTGTTGAATAAATACTTTGTATTTTGTAGTTGTGGAAACCTATAGGGCCTTAGAAAGGTGTTAAATAACTTGGCCAGAGCCTCTCAGCTAGTAAGTTTCAGAGCTTTCCTACCCTAGACTTTCACACTGGCAGAGTTCATGTTGTTTCCCCTGTACCACTCACTTGAACAGATGCAGATCCAATCCCCAAACAGGTATCAGAATCTGAGACTCTACTTCCTAGGCGTTTCCAGCTTTTGACACTTCTGTCTTTCTGATTTCTTCCAGTGTGGTGCAGGTCCTCCTTGCTGCTGGTGCTGACCCAAACCTCGGGGATGATTTCAGCAGTGTTTACAAGACTGCCAAGGAGCAGGGAATCCATTCTTTGGAAGGTAAGCATAGACTCCCCTGCTGTTCTGAGCACTCTTCTCCCTTTGGCTACCAGGCAGTCTTGCTCTGTGCCAGCTCTACCAGAAACTCAGAGTGAGAGTCTATAAGTTCTTTATCCTCTGGGAACTCATGGATAACCCAAAAGGCTTGGAATAGATGCCTTTCACAGTCCCTTGTGGCTCTATAATTTAATTTATGTCCCTTCAGAAGTCTCAGGGAATAAGATAGAGGCCTGACTTCATGACCGCAGCAGGGAGTGGGGGTACTTTTTACCTGGTGTTCCGAAAGCGCCTCAGCCTGTGGAGCCTCAGAGGAGTGGACAATGGAGCAGGTTTCCATAAAATAATTAAGGCAACTGCATGGAATGTGGCTTTGTTCCTCTTCTACTTCCTGCAGACTTACCCTGTTCCGTCCCTGCCCTAGAACTAGAAAGTAGCCTCACTGATTTCCTCCGCCTCAGAAGTCCCTCTGAATACTACTCCAAATACTGCTCCCCCGCCTTCTATATGCAAAATGCAATCCTGTCTCTGGGACTGGCCCCTCAATTTACCATTATGACCCAGAACAAATGTGGACCTTCTCTGTGCCTTGACGTTTATGTTTGTAAAATGCAGTGGTCATAAGCACCTCCCAAAGGTGTCATGTGGGTTGTTTGGATTTTAGAAGAAAGAGGCAATGTGCACCCGTACTAGGGTTTGTCACATGTCTGTCGGAGGGTAGTCAGTGAAGTCAGTCTTGGTTGCCTCTGGTGAGTGGTTCTTTGAAAGTGAGGTCTAGGAGAGGATGGGTTGCTTTGGCTACAGGCAGAAATGAATATTTTACTTTTGGGCTTTTGCTTGTTCGGGCGGTCTCCCTCCCTCCCTGTCTGTTATCCTGTGTTGCTTACAGAGGCTGAGATACCCCTGTTTATAGCAACAGGGCAGCCGAGCAGTGCTGCTTCAGGGTCGGCAGTGATGCCGGGAAGACAGCCAGCCACACTGACTGCCTGAGGGTCGGAACGTTGACTGGAGGGACGTCCAGTCAGGGGAGTGGTGCGCTCAGCCCTCAGAGCTGTCAGTGAGGCTGCCAGACTGACATAGCTCTGGTAGCCCAGAGCAGAGGGGTTGTTGCTGCCCCAGCAAGGTTTCTCAAGTCAGCAGCATGAGAGCAATGTTAAGAGCATCAGAGCATTGCTGCCCTGGTGAAGTGTCGAGTTGCCCTCCCCCTACCTCTCTACCTCTCTACCTCTCTAAACCTACTCCTTGTGTCAAGCTCCACCGCTATGGCTAGACCCTCTACAAAGCCTTTACTGTCCTTGGCAATAATTGCAACCTGCCCTCAGCTGTTCTTTTGAATGTTCTCTAAATCTTGACCTTTTATATGGTTATTTGAACTCTCATCTGCCCATATGTCTGTTCTCTCCTCCTCAGCTGACAGTTCCATGTGCAGGCCATGACCTATGCCTCTTTGGATTCCCCACTGAGCTGGAGGAATTATGTTCACTTCATGTTTCAGAGGAGAATTTCATAAGTACCAAACTTGCCCTATATTTGCAGCTTGCTATGTGGAGACTTGCTTTGTGGGCTATCCTCTCTTTACTCAAACACAGTATTACTGTCCTCAGCTCTGTCTTCTGTCCAGATGCTCTCACCAAAAAGCAAGGAGGAACATTTGCTGAGAGAGCAGAGCCAGGTGGAAGGGAAGGGATTGTTTGAATAAGTACCCTCTCACCTGCTCTCAGGATTCCAGCAGGGTTCAGTCATTATTTAAAAAAAAAATTTTTTTTTAATGCTTATTTATTTTTGAGAGAGACAGAGTGCAAACAGAGGAGAGGCAGAGAGAGAGAAGATACAGAATCAGAAGCAGACTCCAGGCTCTGAGCTGTCAGCACAGAGCCCGATGCAGGGCTCAAAACTCCCAAGCCGTGAGATCATGGACCTGAGCTGAAGCCGACGCTCAACGAACTGAGCCACCCAGCTGCCCTTCAATCATTATTTTTGATTTCACAGAATCTCAGAGCTGTGAAGCCGTGTAGTCTAACCTTTACTTTCACGCCAGTCCCCAACCCCTGCATTCTTTTATGTCTTTGTTATCTCCAGATTGATGCTCATATCCAACATTCTACTCTAGATCCATAGTCAGTATACTTTTCCTAGAAAGAGCTGTATAGTGGCTTTTAAGCTTTGTGGGCCTCAGTTTTGATTACTCAGCTTGGCCACTATAGTGCAGAAGCAGTTACAGACAATACACAAATAAATGTGCATGGATATGAACCAGTAAAACTTTATTTACAAAATAGGCAGTAGGCTGGATTTGGCCCATAGACTGTAGTTTGCTAACCCTGTTGTAGATATTTTCTTTCTTCCTTCCTTCCTTTTTCTTAACTTCTCCTCTTCTCTTCTTTTTTCTTCCTTCCTTCCTTCCTTCCTTCCTTTCTTCCTTCCTTCCTACCTTCCTTCCTTTCCACTGCCTGCCTGCCTCCTGTGAATTTTTAACTCTCACACTAGCCATACTGCATTCTGTATAGGTAGGTAGATAGACAAGAAAAATATTGGAAAAGGCTATTATATTCCTTATGAAATAAAGATTAAAATGTTAAGTATCTCATTTTGTATGATCTGCAGATTTGGTGTGTAGGCTTTCTATGGATTCATATGACATTCCTATTTAACAGGCGCTGTTCTAGGCATTGGTGAATTAGACAGACAAGATCCCTGCTATCATGTACTTTATGTGCTAGTCTTTGGTTTAAATGTTCATAAGGATTCCATTCAGTACAGAGCCTTGGACCTCATAATCAGGACAATTTGGAAGCATTATTCAACATTCACAACTGAATCCACCAAACTTCATTTATCTCTAGCCTCCATTTGTCCACAGAATTTTAAGAGATTTTCTTAGATTTCTTGCGAAAATAAAAATGTGTTTAGCATTTGCCATATTTTTTTTTCTTTTTTTTTTTTTTTTGCCCAGTAACCCTTTCCCCAAAAGATACTAAATTATTCTGGCATGGCCTTGTGTTATCCATAGAGAACCCATATTGATACCCAGTAATTACCTAAGTGTTAAAGAACCATTAAAAAAAAAAATACTAGAATTTTGTCAGAATCATTGATGAACTCAATCTTGTAGCTTGCAGGATATGCCTGTCTTTGCACTTGTTTTGTTGTTGTTGTTAAATTCCAGACTGCATCATTGCCTGCCACAGTTTTCTGGCAGCTTATCTGATTTTCCCTGACCTATCAGTTTGAATGTGGTCTCCCCTCCAACTTCATGTATGCTAAGTCCTAAAAAGTGACAGTCCTTTAGAATCATCCCAAGACTCTCTTCTCTCCTTACCAAGACTTTAGCTCCTTCTTAACCAGATTTTCTTTCTTTTTTTCATTTAAAGAGATCTCATTCTTTCATCTATTCAACCACTATTTATTGCCTACTGTATCCAATTCTGGGTTATTCTCATTGATGAAATAGACAGAAACAGAAGAATCTTGTGGTTCTCTTTCCTTTGGATTGGACATACTTTTTCACAGGAGGTTACCTGACTTATGGGATGTGTGAGGAAGCTAGAATAGAATACGAGATGTGAGCCCCTTGCCCAGAGTGTGTCCAAGCAAATCCAGAGGAAAGTCAAAGGCTCAGTTGGACAGTCCTTCACCTTTGGAGCAGAGGCCATGCTAAGTCCATCAAATTTACTAAATTTCTAGTAGAATTTCTGTGGGTCTTATACTGTGCTCAGTACAGAAAGGTGAGTTGTAGTTTGTGACCTTGGAAGGATCTCCCCAAATCCCAGTAATAGATCATTTTTCTGCCTTATCGGTATCGTGAACATCAAGAGATAAAGTATATGACGTGTGAATTGTAAAGTGCTCTACAGTTGTAATTGCCTATTAGTTTTATTTCTTTATAATTCAGTAGCATTTACTGAGTGTCAGGCACTCTGCCAGATGCTGGGAATGTAGAAATGAATATACATGGTCTAGCCAGTCAACAGTGCTCCCAGTCAAGTGAGAAGACAGACCTATGAACAAGACACCACAGTACAGGGTGATAAATGCAAAGGTAGACGTACAAAGAATATAGATAGCCCTGATAAAGGCAATGATGAGTTCTACTTGAGGGCAGGCTGCTATCTAGGAAGTCACTTTGAATTGGGTCTTAAGTATGAGTGGGAGATTGACGGGCAGACTAAGAGGGATGGATCTTCCAGGCAGAAGGAACAACACATGCAGAGACATGGGGTGGGTCGGTGATAGCAGGTGGACTCATCTGCCACACTGCTGAGAAAATAGCAAGAAGTAAGACTAGAGAGGGAAGCAGGGTTCCACATGAGAAGAACATTGTAGGACAGTTCTAGGGTGCTCACACTGTTTTCTGGAGGCCATTAAAGGATTTTAAGCAAGGAGATGCTCAGTTTACGTTTGCATTTTAGATGGATCATTCTGATGGGGTGGAGGATGAAATTGGAGGGGAGTGATCAGCAATGGCTCTTGACCTTTAGGGGATGATAGGCCCCTTTGAGAATTGGATGAGAAGCTATGTTTGTCTCCCCCAAAATGCACTTATAATTTCTAGGGATTCTTAAAAGTGATCTTTGGGAATGGAGAAAGTAGATACGAACAACATACTATGAGGTTGAGTTCTTAGCCGAATGTGGAAATAGGTGGAAAAGGAGGTATCCGTGGTGACATCCCAATTTCTGATTTGGGTGAACAGTTGGATGTATGGGTCTGGAGCTCAAAGGAGAAGTCAGGAGATAGGATGTAGGAGCCCCCTGCGTTTACTTGGTAGGGACTACAGTGGATGTGACTAAAATTGCCCAAGGAAAAGAGTTAAGGTAAGAGGTGAGGGGACAAGGTGTGAGGAGGAAAGAGGATCCAAACAAGGGGACCAAAGGTATCAGAGAAGTGCCCTTGTTATCTCTATTCTGCCTGCTCAGCACAGGCACAGTCTAGAAAGGAAAGAAACTTCTGTGACCTCCTTTCTGAGACTTTATTATTGGTTGCCCCATTCCTAGTGAAACCCTTCTCCTGTTTTACATATGACCATTGCTCCTTGGCAAGAAGCCTGCTCAGTCAGGCACATTACAGTATTTCCCACCTTTGTCAGAGTTGGTGTTTCTGGGCAGAGGGCAGGTCTGCTAGTGCAAGTGATACAGGAGTGCGTGGCATAGAAACCCTGCTGGCCTGACTGTTCTGTCCATTGTCGTTAGCCCTCAAGAGTGGCATCTTCAGAGGCATAATGGTGTCCTGGAGAAAGGTCAGACTTTGGTGCCAGGCAGTTATCTAAGCTCTATTCGTCTAAGTTCTGTAACTTACAAGCTGTATGGTCTTAAGCAAGTGACTTAAGGTTCTTGAATATCAGTTGTCTCCTCGCTAACATAGGGATAACAATACTCATCTACAGGGCTATTAGGATGACTAGAGATAACTAAAGCATAGTGTAAAGGATAATGTCATTTGATGAAGAATTTCTCTACTGTAGTGGGTTTTGACTCCATGCAAACCTTCCTTGGAGGTACTGAGCAACTCATCACTCAAGGAGCATTGACAGAGGCTTGGATGTCTGCCCATCAGGGATTCTGTATAGAGGATTCTTGTCCTGGGTCATTGGACAATATGGCCTCCAAGGCCCCTGTCAGCCATGTGATTTCTAAGATTCTAGAAACTCCAGGCTCACCATCAGAGCAGGTAATGTACTTAGAAGTAGGATTTGAGCTGGGCTTTGGAGGGTGGAAAGGAAAGGAAAAAAGAAGGGATATTCTAAGCAGGGACATAGCTTAAACAAAGGCACATAGAGGGGACAGATGTGGAGGGGAACGTGGAGATCACTGCTGCTTCTCTACCAACTCATTCCCCGATCTTGACCACATTCCATTCAGTGCCTTGCTCCCCACCCATGCTCACTCCAGGAGAGTTCCACTTGTGGCTGGCCGATGGGTGGTGGGTCCCAATCCTCAGGTGGAGGAGGCAATAAATTAACGATAACAGTAAACAAGTCGCCCAGCCAAGGATGCCGCAGGCTGCTTGTAAGTAACTGTTATAAACATTGGGTGTCTGGGGCTGTCAGAAATGCAAGCGAGCACTCTGAGCGCCTCTCATATGTACAATTAAAACAATAAAACACGGCAGAAACATGACCAGAATAGGATATAAATCAGCTTCTCTTCTCAGCTCCAAGTGGTGGCTGAATAAAGATGAGTCGTGCAGAAGCTGGGTTGGTATAGGACCCTTCTGGGGAGTAGGCCGTACCTCCCAAGGCTAACCCCAATAGCCTGGGTGGTCCCCTTCCCACAGCTCCAGGGGCTGTAGGCCCTGGCCTGCTCCAGCTGACCTCCCCATCTCTGTGTCTTTAGATGGGGGACAGGACGATGCAAGCTGGCGCATCACAAACCAGTGGACAAGTGCCCTGGAGTTCAGGAGATGGCTAGGAGTTCCCACTGGCGGTAATGGAACGGCTCTCTATAACATTTCTCCCCCTCCCCAGGACGTGCCAGGGAGTCGTCTCATCTTAGCTCATCTATTCAGTATAAGTTAATCACCCAGCACCCACTGTGTGCCCAGCCCCTCTATCCCCTTGGAAAGCACAAATTTAGATGGAAGAATAAGCCTCCCAAGGGCGTAAGAGAGGTCCCCAGTCTTTGAGTAGCATGATTTAAGTCTACAGATGTTAGTTCTGGCCTTGGGCTTGTACTGCTTTTAAAAACTCGTCTGGACTTTCTCCCTGGAAGAGACCCTATTTTGCCACTTTAAGCTTCACTCCTAGTGAGGTTGTGGGCTAATGCCATAAGTACAGAACACTTAATAGCTATGACACCTGCAGTATTTTTTTGTACCTCTCTGAGGCTCTGTCTCCTTATTTGTAAAATAAAGGTTACCAGAAGAGTTAGAGATAGTATATTTATCCCTAGCCTAAAACCTAGAACATAGAAGGAATTCCACTAATGTAAATTTCTGTTTTTATATCATCATCATTATCCTCACCATACTTTTATGGAACTTCATTCAGAATCTTTGACATGGGCTTCCAAATGCTATTCAGTGGTAGCAAACTGTTGTCTGTAAAGAGCCAAATATTTAGAGTCTGAGGAGTGGCCTGGTCATCACCTAACTGTGGGACTTTGGGCGTTTCTCTTTATTTCTCTGAGCCTTGATTTTTTTCATCTATAGAAAAGAGTAAACTATTGGTTTATTATAAAGATCAAATTGAAGTACTTAGAAAGCACTTGAGAAGATACAAGGCATTGTGCAAATGTGTGAGATACTAGTAAGAAAAGTAAATCATAATAATAAAGATTGAAGACTGGACCAAGACAGTCTTTGACAAGTGTCCAGTCAGAGGTGCAGATAATAAGTACTATCAGAGCTCAAAGAAGAGAATCTCTGGTTGAAGCAGTCAAGGAAATAAAATGGTATCTGAGCCCCAAAGTATAAGAAGGTTTTATGGAGGGCCTGAAGATGGGTGCAGTTGGGTGTGAGGGGTTGTATTATATCCACAACAGTGAGGAAAAGAAAAATGTGTTTCAGGCTGTTAAGTGAACTTGTCCAGATGAAGCAGCCATACAGCAGGTTTATTTTGAAGAGTAGTGAACGGGAAAGATGTGGCATTAGTAGACTGGGGCCAGGTTTAGATACTTGGACTTTATCCTTTAGACAGAGAGGAGCCTTGATGGCTCTAGAGGAGAGGGCACCACAGGAACTGATCCCTTGCAGGGTGGAGAAGCAAGGGGAGGTAATAATAAGATAATGGTGATGAGGTGGCTGCAGCAGCAGGTAACACTGATGCCGTGTGCCCGTAGCAGCCCTGTGATGTAGGCACTAAAGGAAACTGAGGCAGAGAGATGCAGCCAAAATGCCAGCGGAACTGTCTCCTGCTCTTACACAGAACCCGGCCACCAGAGCAGCCTCTAGGTGTCCCACACTTAGCCCAGAACCTCTGCTGGTCCAGAGTCTTGGAAGGCTTGGGAATCTGCCAGGCCAAAAGCTATTTGGGCAAGTTATTATTTTTAATAATGTCCCTGCCTCTTCCTCATCAATGTCACAGCCTTGTCACTCCTCCAGGGCCAGCGGTTCTACATCTCATTTCTCAGCAGTGCCAGCCACTACAGAGTCACCAGGATGGACAGTGCACTGTGAATCCATCACGCCTGTTAGCCAACTTCAAGATGAAGTGTATCAGCCAGTTAGGTTAATTGTTCCCCTCCTTTTAGCCATATTTATATATGGTTGACTAGGAGAGGGAGATAGACGAGTTGACATGTTTTGTTAAAAAGAATAAATTTGATACATTTATAAAAATAAAGGAAAAGTGGGATGAGGTGGCAAAGGACTAGTCTTGTGATTTTTAACTGATTTACATATTTTGCGTATAAATATTTTTTCATCAAAAGTTCCAAATCAGGGATGGGTCCCACACACCACACAAAATATATTAGAGACATTTATATGGATAGCAGGAAGGGAGACAGAGGGCTGAAATTTTCCAGGCACCCAGTGATTGATGGGGGCTGAGGCTCCCCCTGACGCTTTATTGAGTTTCCGATGATTATCTCTCGCTGAGACATTTTTTACAGATGACGGTCGAGCTGTCACAATGGACCATGGGGGAAAAAAAAACAACAATAATAACACTTTAATCTTTTTACTGCACTGCTCCCTAGTATCTCAGATTCATCTTCCCTGACGCACGCAGTTCATTATTCTGCCCCTCCCTGGATGGGAAATAAAGGAAAATAAATATATATGTAGACACACTTACCCACATACATACACACACACGGACTGGATATAAAAGAGACCACCTCAGAACCAGAGAGAGGCAGAATTTATTGTTCTTTTTGCAAGTGTTGAGGTTTATTAGTAGAGATGCTGGGTTGGCTTGGAATTGGCTATTAATTACAGCATTTTGTATTTGTTTTTATTGCAAGTTTTTAACATTTTGAAGAAAAGGCAGAGAAGAGGCAAGCAGGTATAGAGATGGGGAGCACAGAGGGACCAGGTTTGGCCAACCAAGTAGCATAACTGGCTGAAAGGCAGAGAGGGCAGGCTCTTCCTCTTGTTGCCAGCCCTACCCGGAGGATCCCTGGAGCTGAAAGAATTCTGCTTTAGTTGGGACGGGGGCAAAGCAGGGGCAGTGGGGGAGGTTTAAGCTCAGAGTAATGATTGGCCACCTCAGAGGGACTCTAGATGGCTGTGAGATGTTACTGCTGTGAGAGTTAGATGAGATGGGAAGAAGAGGGTCAAACAGTGCCAACGTGTCTACAGACAGCAGAGTAACACATTCTTAAGAGTTTGCCCCACTCTCTGAATATGATGGTATGAAGGTGACATGTGGGCTCTGGAAAGCTCGACCTAGGTCTATGTTCAAAGAAGGGGTCTTGGCCCAGAGAGGATGCCACACTGCCTAGCACCACAGGCAGGGTCAACAACCTGTCTTCTTGAAGTTCTAGGCCAACCTTCCTGTTCTCCCCCTTCCTTTTCATGGGGGTGAGAGAAGATGAGTTTGGGGTCCTTAGGGGAAGGCTGCCCTTGATGTGCCTTCAGTAGAGTAAGTGCGGACCCAGTATTACCTTTAATTCTTGAAACCTTTTCTGAGCTCCTAGTAGAAGGTAGTAATGAGATAAGCAGAGTCCTGTTCTTAAGGAGAAATTTTCCGGTCCATGGGCAGAGAACATGGTGTCTGTGAGAACCATTTTCAAGTGTGGTCTGGTATCCCACCCATAGGCCAACCTAGAGACCACGGGTGCCTTCTTTGTATGAAGGATAAAAAGATGTGTAAGACACAGTATCTGTTCCTTCAAAAACCTGTTTTCTGCTTGGGGAGACAAACTCCAACATCCACTCACTAAGGAAGTATTTATTGAGCACCTGCCATGTTCAAGAATATACATAAGAGGCAACTGAGAACATTTAAGACTAAAAAGAGAATGGTAACTAATTTGATACAGGCTAGACATTACTCAAATGCACAGAGGGAAAGGAGATCGGTGAAGATCAGCCTGCTTAAATCATAAAGGATGAGTAACATATAGATAAAAGGAATAATGATGTCATGTAATCACATAGAGAAAAGAGTACAAGCCTTGGAGTTAAACAGAGCAGCTCAATTATTAAATATCATTGTGACCTGAAACAATTTATACAACCCTGTAAGTCATGGTTTCTTCATTAATTAACTAGGAATAATAATAATAACAGCCTAATGATTCTTGGGAGGAAAATAGTTGTAAAGTTCCCAGCACAATACCTGGCATATAGTAAGTGCTCAATAAATGGAGGCCATTTTTTTCTTACTTCACCAAGAGTTATATATTTATTTGAGTATTGGAGAAAGACTCTAAGTCCTAGGGTATTAGGCATCAGGACTCACCTGTGACCCTCTACTGAGTATGAAATGGGCTCTTGCAATGAGCCTGACACATTGTACAGTGTTAATCTGAGAGGTGATTCTCGTCAGAGTTGGAGCGGCATCAGGAAGAGGAAAGGGCACAATAATAAATGTATTAACATTATTGACTATCTACTGTATGTCAGGCAGTGTGCTCACCTCCTTACATACACTTTTAAAAATATAACCGCTTTGTTGAGATTTAATTCAGATACTGTACAGTTCGGTCATTTAAAATGTGTAAGTCAGGGATGCCTGGGTGGCTCATTGGATTGAGCGTTGAACTCTTGATTTTGGCTCAGGTCTTGATCCCAGGGTCATGGGATCAAGCCCCACGTCAGGCTTTGCGCTGGGTGTAGAGCCTGCTTGAGATTCCCTCTCTCTCTCTTTCTCTGTCTCTCTCTGTCCCTCTCTCTCCCTCTATCTTTTTTTCCCCTTCTCCTTCATACCCACTCCCCCCCACTTGTACACATGCTGTCTTTTTTTTTTTAAGTTTTACATTTATTTATTTTTGAGAGGCAGAGAGAGACAGAGTACTAGTGGGGGAGGGGCAGAGAGAGGAGACAGAGAATCCAAAGCAGGCTCCAGGCTCCCAAGCTGTCAGCACAGAGCCCAGGGCTCAAACCCACAAACCGTGAGATCATGACCTGAGCCGAAGGCAGACGCTTAACTGACTGAGCCACCCAGGTGCCCCAACATGCTCTCTTTCTAAAATACATACATATATAAATACATAAAGTCAGTGTGTAAGTCAGTGGCTTATAATATATGCACAAGAGTTGTGCATTCATCACCGCAGTCAAGTTTTAGAACATTTCCATCACTCCATAAAAAGAAATTCCATTCTCCATTTCCTCTCAACTCCTCCTAACTTTAGACAGCCACTAATCTACTTTGTTTCTATAGCTTTGCATATTCTGGACATTTCATATACATGGAGTCATACAATATGTGATCTTTTGGACTGACTTCTTTCACTTAGCATGTTTTCAAGGTTCATCCGTGTTGTGGCATGTGTCAGTGCTGCATTCCTTTTCCATAGCTGAATGGTCCGTTAACGAATGGACCACATTTCATTTCTCCATTTATCAGTTGAGGGACATTTGGGTTGTTTCTCCTTTTGGCTACTATGAATAATACTACTGTGAATATTTGTGTACACGTTTTTGTGTGAACATAATGTTTTCAGTTTTCTTGGCTTTATACCTAGCAGTAGAATTGCTTGGTCATAGGATAACTCTCTGTTTAACCTTTTGCAGAACTGCTATACTATTTTCCAAAGAGGCTGCACCATCTTACATTCCCACCAGCTGGGTATGAAGGGTCCAGTTTTTCTGCATCCTCAGCAGCTCTTGTTACTGCCTGTCTTTTTTACTTTGGCCATCCTGATGGATGTGAAGTTGCATCTTGTGGTTTTGATTTGCATTTCCTTGATGGCTAATGATGTTGATCATCTTTTCATGTGCCTCATGGCCATTTGTATATATATCCACTCAGATCCTTCATCTGTGTTTTAATTGGGCTTGCGATTGAATCTTGCAAGGTAGGTGGTGATATCTGTTTTACAGATGAGGAGACAGATTCTGAGAGATGTTAAGTATTTTGATCAAAGTTATACAGTGAGTTTTGCTCCCCAGTCTCCTCAGTCATTATTGACCTCTGCACAATACTGCCTGCTAAGGATTCATGGTAGGATCACCAGGGTCCTCTTATGGGGAGTCTTGCCAGCAGGAAGGGAGGAGTTGAGACATTAACTAGGACTAGGTGGGAAAAGCCTCTGAAAGTCAGAGGAATATGGATATATTAACAGCTCCAGGACTAGGAAAATGGCCATTTCCTAGGTGCCAACCATTTCCTGTGCCCCTTACTATACCACATCATCTCTGATTTTCACAGCAACCCAGTTCATAGATATTTATGTTCCCATTTTACCAATGATGAATTTGAGGTCCAGAGGGACAAAGTAATTTTCCAGAGTCAGTAGGATCAGAATTTGGTTCTCTTGAACTCAAAATTCTGAACTCTTTCCTGCCAGAGATATTTTATAAAAGATGGATTTCTTTCAGTGTTATTTGCAGGATTTACAAGCTCTGCAGGCCATGGCCCAGCCCATGGAAAGTACTTAATAAATGTTTGGTGGATGAATGAGGAGATAGACTAGAGTATATGGTGTAAAAGGACCAATTCCAACTGGGATTCTGGAGGCAGGCAGAAGGAGGTATAAGTGAGATATTGGAGGTCTCATCCCAAGGCTTGGTGTCCTGGGGGCTTTGCTCTAAGTTTCTAAACATAGGGCTTGGGAAGAGTGCTCTGATGCCCAGACATCCTTAGCTTCTCTGGAGCAGGACGAAGCAGGTGGAGGTGGGATGGGTTTGACTAGCCTTGTATCTTTCTTGTGTTTGTCACAAGAACATTAGAGTGGGAGGGACCCTCAGAGACCATCTAGTTTGATGCTTCTTAGAGTTTTCTCTGAGGAGCAACACAAAGGGCTTTTTTAAACTGTACATTCCCAGGCCCTGCCTACTAAAAATTACTGAGATGGGGGCCTAAGAATCAACATTTAAAAAAAAATTTGTTTTTAACGTTTATTTATTTTATAGAGACAGACAGAGAAAGAACATGAGCCGGGGAAGGGCAGAGAGAGGAGACACAGAATCTGAAGCAGGCTCCTGGCTCTGAACTGTCAGCACAGAACCCGACTCGAGGCTCGAACCCATGAACTGCGAGATCATGACCTGAACCAAAGTCACATGCTTAACCGACTGAGCCATCCAGGTGCCCCAAGAGTCAACATTTTTTTTTTACAAGTTACCCTGGTGGTTTTGTTCCCACTAAAGTTTAAGAACCACTGGTGTAGAAAAACTCTTCAACTTTAAAAATAGGGAATCTGGGGGTGCCTGGGTGGTTCGGTTGGTTAAGCATACGACACTTGATTTTGGCTCAGGTCATGATTTCGTGGTTCGTGAGATCGAGCCCCATGTTGGGCTTTGTGCTGACAGTGTGGAGCCTGCTTGGGATTCTCTCTGTCCCTCGCTCTCTGCCCCTCCCCTGCTCACATTCATACTCTCTGTCTCTAAAAATAAATAAACTTTAAAAAAATGAAAATAGGGAATCTGGGGGCACAGAGGGATTGAAATGCATCTTCAGTTAGTGAAAGAGTCATTTTTGAATCCAGTTCTCTTGTCTCTTGATCTTTTTTGTTCTTGCTGTTCTCCATGCTGCTTAATCCCCTAAGAAAAATCATTTCATTGCATGCCCATAGTTTTCAAGGTAGAATCCAAATACTCTGAGTCAGGTCTCTGCCTCCCTGGGCAACCTCATCTCTGCCCGCAGCATTCTAGGCTTACTGAAAGACTCAGTTTCTCCAGGGGCCAGGTAGTGCAGACTTCATGCCCTGGCCTTTGCACATACTTTCTTTCCTAGAATGCCCTTCTTCCTCTCTCCATCTGGCAAGATCCTCTTCATCCTCAAGACCGTTCTTCTGGGAGATTCCTCCCCAAGCCACATGACCTGTGCCCCGTCTTTGCTGCCATTAGACCCTGTGCATGTATGATTCTCATAGCACTTACTCTTTTGAGGAGCTCAGTGTTGGTGTGCTCATGGGCAGGCAGATGGTTGAAGGTTCTCATGTTGAGTGCTATAGATGTATAAAATACTGAGGTGATGCTATATGAAATATATACAGAAAATGTTATGAACTAGTTACTGTTATCCATGATCTAACTAGGGGTCAGAGGGAAATTTTAACACAAGAAAGTATTACAAGGGGTATTGTTAGGCAATAAATGATTAACTGGTCAGATGGGTATGCCTAATCAACATGACAGGCATCCAGAGCAGAGCTGGGAAGAAAGGACTTCCTGGAAGAGGAAGCTTGAACAGGGCTTTAAAGAACAAGTAGGATTTGGAGAGGAAGGAGGGTTTTCCAGGCTGTGGAAGAAAATGAAGGGCCTTGCCCTTCCCAGGGATAGTCTCGTGGTGACCCCGCACAGGAGGTCTCTCTCCTGCCCCATCCCCTGCCTGAAGACAAACACAAGAAGCAGAGCTGACAGTGTCCACACGGGTTGAAAGGTCGGCCTGCCCATGCTGGCAAGATGCTGTCTCTCAGGTTATAGCGAGGATTTAAAGAGGTAATAGATGCACAATATCTTTTTTTTTTTTAATGTTTATTTTTGAGAGAGAGAGAGATAGCACTTGAACAGGGGAAGGTCAGGGAGATGGAGACACAGAATCTGAAGCAGGCTTCAGGCTCCAAGCTGTCAGCACAGAGCCCGATGTGGGCCTCGAATGCACAGACCGTGAGATCATGGCCTGAGCCAAAGTTAGATGCTCAACCGACCAAGCCACCCAGGTGCCCTGATACAGAATATCTTGAGCGGGGGGAAGCTAAGAGCCCAAGGCTTCTTCCCCGAGACTCTGATAAAAATTTAACCTACATCCTGAGCTTCAAACCAGGTTGAGCAACCCTGGTTTATGTGAGGCTTGAGCCTGCAGGCACTGACAGAAGCTGGGCGTTGAGAAGTATGAAGGATAGGGCCAGGCAGGCTCCAGATCTTGTTCTGGTCCACCACCAATTGGTAGTATGCGTTGGGCAGGCCACCCAGCTTCTTTACCTCTGTCTTCTAATCTGTTGAGTAGAGCAATGGCATCTGTCCTAAGTTGTCATGGAATGAGGAAACAGTCACATTGAAGTACTCTCGAAACTATAAAATGCTGCACAAATGTACGGGGTTGTTCTTGCATTTGTCAGATTAGTCACAGACATTTACTCTCGTGGAGACATGCCCACATCTTTAAAAGCAAAGGCACCGCTAGATACTCCATGACATTAGATGGCACAAGTTCTGGAGTGGCAGGTAGAGGCTGGCTGAGCCTGAGGGAGAGGCACTCGTTTCTAGGGTTGCCTTTCCCCTGTACAAGGCAGTGGTAATAAAGCTTTTGTTAACCAGAGACCACCCATCTTGCCTCATATACCTTTTTTCAAAGTCTCCCCCCGTAGACTTTGCAAATGAGGACAAGTGCCATGTCTGATTCATGTCTGTGTCCCAGTGCTTAACCCAACGGAGAGCAACATTAGTAAATATTTGTGGTGATGATGTCTTAAAAAAAAAAAACCCTGTTACCAGATTTGATTGTCATAATATTTAAACACATAGTGTTCCTCAAATGATTTCTCATCATACCCATTTTACAGATAGAAGAACTTAGTAGTGGCAGAGCTTAAAGTCAGGACTGTATGACCCCATTACCTTAAATCACTTTCTCACTGTGGGAGACGGTGGCTTTTTTTTTGTAATTTCAGCAGTGCTGGCAAGTGGCCAGGGCTACATGAAGGGCTTCAGGTACTACTTTCACCTCTGCTGACTCCTTGACACTGCAGAGTCCAGGGAATCCTGCAGAGTGCACATCAGGCACATACTGGCCACACCACCCAGGTATAGACTTTGCAACATCAAAAGACAGAGGTGGGAGCAGAAGGATGACAGTGGGATGCGTTATCATTCTCCCTGTGGTCAGAGGGGTGAAGAGACGGGAATGGCTGACTTAGAGGAGCAGCAGGAGCCTGAGCTCATCTCTCCCTGGGCTGGTAGAGGCCGGGAAATGTCTTCTGTTAGGAAGGAGTCAGTTCGCTGGCTGAGGATTGGCTCAGACAGGGGCCTCGAAAGACCACCTTGGTGGGCAGCTGGTGAGCCAGTCTTGAATGAGTCACTTTAGCTTTCGTGGATTTACTTACTCTTCCTCAATGAGAGTGGGTAAATATGTGAGGGCATGTGCCGCACCTCTCCCCACACCTCCTTTCCACCTTTAGCTACTTGTTTTGGATAGAGAATAGTATGACATCATATGATCTGGGGGCTTCAGCAAGATCTTCTGGGAGAGGCTTCTCAAATTGGGTGATGTCAGGAAAAGAGCTTCCTGCAAGAGCACAGAATGGGCCTAGCTGACCTGCACTGGGTCCTAACTGATTGTAGCACCCTTCTCAACTTCAGTGCTCTCATCTGTGAGATGAGAAAATAAACTTACACCTCACAGGCTTATTCTGAAATAAATAAGGAAAGGAAAATGCTCTAGATTGTAGTACACTACTCACTTCCAAAGAGTATTCTGTGGAACACTAGTGCTACAGGATTTTAACAAGGACAAGGGAGAAAGAGCTGTCAAACAGGGTACTGCTGACTAACACCAAATTAAACAGCTGGTTCTTAGTCAGCAGTGCGCCTTTCAGAAGGGAAGAGTGTATGCAGGATTCCCCAAATGGGACCACTTTTCACAGACAGAATGAACTTTGGAAGCACAAGACCAGACAGGAAGGATAATAGCTGACATTTACTGAGAGGTACTATATGCCAGGCACTGTTCCAAGCCCCTTTGCTCATAGTATCTTGTTTAATCCTTAAAACATCCCATGAGAGGGTACTGCTATTTCCATTTACAGATAAACTTGGCACAGAGAGGTTAGGTAAGTTACCCAAGATACACAGTCAGTAAGTTCAGAACTGGGATCCAAATACCAGGGTCTGGCTCCTGAGCTCACTTATTTAACAGCCACACTCTAAAACAAGGTAATATTAGGACCTTATTTATGTATTACGCATTTATTCACTAATTCATCAAGTATTTGTGAAGTGTGTATCTATGTCCAGACACCAAACTGGACACTGGGGATACAGCTTTGAAGACAGTCACACTTCCTGTCCTCAGTGAGCATTTGGTCTAGTAGGGAACATAGTCAAGTACACAGATGGTTACAACAGAATATGATAAATACTGTAATTGGGAGATGCTTAAGGTGCCAAGGAAGCCCTTAGGAGGAATAACTGCCTCAAATTTAGGAAGAGTAATACTGGAGGAAGTGACTTCTAATCAGAGGCCTAAAATGAATTGGAGTTAGTCAGCTGAAGGCATGGAGAGGGAAAAGTGTTCCAGGCAGTGGAATAGTATTTGTAAAAGTTCAGAGGCAAGAAAGCTCATTAGGAAGGGCATGGTGAGAGATGAGACCTCAGAGATGAGCAGGGGTCCTCCTCACAGACATTCCTTATTAGCTAGACTATGACGCTGGTACTCTGCTGACATTTGTCCCTGAACCGAATAGCCCCAACTGTGTTCCTTGAGTTCATCTGCTTTTTATGGCAAACATCCAGTGTATACCTCTGTCATTGTCCTCACAAAACAGGGTTATAATTTGTCTGTTCTTGATTCTTGCATCAGACTGTTAATTTCTTAAAGTCAAGAATCATGTCTTATTCATTAGTGTCTCCAGAAGCTACTACTATGCGTTGATGCTCAGTAAATGTTGTTTGTTGAATAAGTGATGTGTTTTCTTTGTAAAATGGATTATATCCTTCCTGCTTTTTTGAGCCAACTATCCCTTTTCCTCGGGTTCTTCATTATATTCAACAGCTAATGTCCTGTGTGGCAGTTCAGTGATACCCTTAGGGGCTTTTGAGGTGCTGTATTCTGTGACTTCCTCTTTCAGCTTTTTATTGTGCTGTTCTTTTCCCTTCCTGCCTGGGCAGCCCTTGATTTTAATCAGTCTGCTGGATTCTGAAGCCTCCTCCCCAGGCTTCTTGTTTGTTTCTCCTAATCTGCAGTGGGCTGGAAACAAGATCACTTACTATGATTTGATAAGACTATTTGTGACTAAGAGTTAGTCATTTCTGAGTTAGGTCCTAAAGGCGACCTATGGGGAAAATGCAGATGCACGTGGGACTTGTATGTTAGCTATTCAGAGGCCTTCTTCCTGTTCTTTTTGCTCCAGGAAAGGTCAGATAACACTCAGGGGTTGGGAGAGGTCATCAGTCTGGAGAGCCTCTGTGTGGTGCAGAAGAACTGATCTATCATTAATTGACTAGACTACAAGAAAGTCTGTCTGTTCTTCAACTATACACTCCACCAACTTCATTCTAGCCAAACACTTGAAATGCTTCTACCTAAGCTCGCTTATCCTGGTGCTAGCTACAAACCTCAGACTGATCTTTATTAAGGCAAGTTCCAAGGAGAATGTGCTTGTACCTTCATTTGAGCAGAGAAAGAAGAGGGAGTGGGAACCAAGGCTAAGACCAAAATGTCTGGGCTCTGGGCTCTGATTCCCTTATTTGCAAAATTAAGTGGCAACATGATATGATGTAAAGAAAGAGGACTTGGGGGTGCTGGTGGCTCAGTCAGTTAAGCCTCTGACTTCGGCTTACGTTGTGATCTCTCAGTTCATGAGTTCAAGCCCCACGTCGGGCTCTGCACTGACAGCGTGGAGCCTACTTGGGATTCTCTCTCTGCTCCTCCCCCATTTGTGTGCACTTGCTCTCGCTCACTCTCTCTGTCTCTTAAAAAAATAAAATAGAAGAAAGAGGACTTGGATTAGACCTGGGTTTTAATCCTCACTCAACCACTCATTGACTATGTGACCTCTCTACCTCAGTTTCCTCATCTGTAAAATGGAAATTATAATACCTACTACAGAAGTTAGTTAGAAGAATTAAATAGATTGTGTGAAGTGACCATTCCAGGCAAGAGTAGAAGGTCAGTAAGTGAAGTCTACTAGTATTAGGAAGAGATGTGACAGTCTTCTGGTTTGGGGGACTTTTAAATAGGAAGTCTAGTTTCACGAGAGGGGAATTGCATAGACTCCATTCCATGACCACTTGGAAAAGAATGATTTAGAAATGGTATGGTGCTTTTAACTACCTAGGCAAGGTTACCTGTTGACTAAATTATACCCTTTATCCAATGAGAGTTAAGAGGAGCCTACCTTTGCAAGCCCTATGGGCTAGGGAAGAGGGTGTACAGGTAGGTAGACCCAAATTCTGCCCCCAACAAACTCAACTCAGGTGGGAACATAGACAGTAGCTCCAGTAATTTCTCCATGAGGCAAAAAAGAAACCCTATCCTCTATGCAGGATACTTACTGTTCTAGGTGGTCTCATTTCCCAAGGTGGGGCCCCAGAGGTGGGATAACCTTACAATTTATTGTCCAAACTGGGACTGTCCAGGACAGTAGGCATAACCCAGACCCATCCAGGGTACACTGGGACATCTGTGGTCACCCAGCCCAGAGGGTCCTGCAGAAGTGATGGAACTGGTTTTAGATTCTTTCGTATCAAATTAGAGAGAGTCATGAATATTAGCACTGGACCGAACCAAGGGTTTTTGGCTCTTTGACCACACGAAATACTTATCCTTCTTACCTTAAAAAAATGTTCATAGTACATCATAAAAAGTGAAAAAAAAAAGACAACAAAACTGCAATATAGTAAGCTCTAATATTATAGGACCTATATGCATGTACATATATAGAGAGATACATATATATGTGCTTTGTACGATTTATATGTAACACACACACACACACACACACACACACACACACACATACACACCAAAATATTAAATGTAGTTTCTTGAGTTGCTGAACTGTTGATGCCTTTTCTACTTTGTATTTTTCTGTGGTTTCAAATTTTTAATGGCTTTTTTAAAAAGTTCTTTCCAAAATACTGTTAAATACTCACTAGATTGTAAAAATCTTCAGATTAGAGAGATGTATGGCTGTTATTAGCAGAACAGTCTCTTTCTCCCAGCTGACTCCTCCGTTAGCCTACCCCAACCTTCTTTATTCACCTGGATAGTTTCTCTTCACCCTTCAAGACTCTCATTTTTTGGGATACTCTCTTCCTGCTCAAAGTGAGCTAAGCTCCCCTCTGCTTTCTATATCATCCTGTTATACCTCTAACATAGCATTTATCTCCGATAGCACTGTAAATATCTGTTTGTTGTCTGCCTCCTTCATTGGATTGAGTCAGGGATCATATCTGACTCTATTCTGTGCACCCAAATGAATCCTAACACATAATAAATGTCAGTAAACATTTGTGGAATTAACTGGTTTTGCTTTACCACCTCTTGCCCTGCACAGATGGCCCAGCACTTAGTAGGTACATCATGTGTTTAGTAAGCAGGTACATGAGTGAGGGAGGAAAATAAAGAACCAAGAAAAAGGTGAGATTGGTGGCTCATGGCATTTGTTGCTAATGGAAGGGTTTGTGTTGCTGTCCTTCCAGTCCTGGTCACCCGAGAGGATGACTTCAACAACCGGCTGAACAACCGCGCCAGCTTCAAGGGCTGCACAGCCCTGCACTACGCCGTCCTTGCGGATGACTACCGCACAGTCAAGGAGCTGCTTGATGGAGGTGAGCGTGTGGGTGATGGGGGTGGGGGTTAGCAGGGAAAGAGTACCTGGCAACCTCTCTGCTCTGGAAATGCTTCCCCAGAGCTCTGTTACTCTTCCAGAGCTGGAAATGCCTCAAGGATGGCTGCACTTCATGAGAGTGGCTCTGGGCATGTGTGATTTGCCCTTCTGTGCCTGGAACATGTTCTTTTCCTATGTGTGTGTCGTATCCCACAGCATCTCCTTGTCTGCACACACTCTGAGTTTTGATTGTGACTCTCCCCATAAGTGTCCTCTCTTCTCCTCTGTGACCTCCAGGGCAGGGCTAGTGGAACAAGACAGGAGGCCTTCAAATCCCTACCAGTACAGGTCTCAAAGGTATCCTTCTTGATCCCATCCCCCCACCTCAGTCTAAATTAGGCCCTTTCCATTACTCTGGGTCATGGCACCCTGTTCTTTCCTGTAATTACTCTTGTCACAATCTGGAATTAGTTTAATGTGTTCAGTAGCCTTCTCCCTAACTTGACTCTGAACTTCCTAAAGGCAGGAACCATGACTAATTAGTCCCTAGCACCTAGTACAGTACCTAGCGTAAAGTAAGAACTCAATAAATCTTTGTTCAGGACTGAATACCCTCCCTTTGGAGAGCATTGGTTTAATTGGAAAGGCAGTATATGCCATCCCCAGACAGGCTGGACTCATTCTGTCTAGGTCTGGTACAGAGTTACCTGCCACCCTGCCAAATACTTCCCAAGCTGTCACTTTCCCTCCCACTTCCCCCTATCCCACTCTGGCCTCTTCTTGGGATAGGGAAAGAAGCATCTTGCCAGGATGTGACATGCCCAGGCCTCTGAGTGAGTGTGGCACATGACTGCCTGTGTATGCCCTTGTTGCCACTTCTTGAGAGCCTAGGGACCCTCTCTTGGGCCAAGATCCTTCTCAGTGGTCATTCTTCATAGAGCCTGGGCTCAGGAAGGGGCCTCAGAAGTCCTCTAGGTCACCCTGATTGCCTGCTCCCTCTCCTCCTGGCAGGAATCTCCAAGAGCTCACAGGGTGGCATTTTCTTGGATCCTGGCAGAGACTGAGGGAACCCTACTTCTTCCCCAGGAGTCCATTCCATTTTAGTTCTTCTCTGACTGGTTGAAATATCTTTTTAAAAATACACTGTTATTTTCTTATCTATAATTGCTGCCAACTGTCCTCTGCAACCTAATCACTTTTTCAAAATCCAGGATTCAAAGAAATTCTTTCAGTCCTAGAGCCTTTGCCTCCCCAACCTAATATTCCCAGATCATATTCTAGTCCTTGTCATGTGCTGGGCTGGAGGGATTTCCAGCAATCCCCAAACCCTGCCACCTCCTGTCAGCCACAGCCATGCTGGCTTAGAACCCAGGCCTGGCCCATCCCCCCAGCCTAGGCAGCAGAGTGTGCCTGGGCCTGGGACATGAACACTGTGAAGCACAGGACTGCTCATGGATGTGGTGACAGTGCAGGGGTGTCTGCGGATGGGATGACTGATGCTTTCAGAGCAAGAATTCACTGCTCTCAGAAGCAGAGACTTAGAAAACATCTCAAGCAAGATGCTACTCACTTTGTCCTTTGGAAAGATCTCAGGCAAGACATTTGTAGCTAAGAATTGGAACGTTCACCATGGGGCTTCTCTCTGCTGTGCCTTAAAAATCAATCAATACTCCCAGCCATTGTCCAGTGGTTTACATTCCCTGCTTCCCCTCAGCCCCCAAACAGACAGGGAATTCACTCTAAAGAGACACCCTCTCCCCAGTCTTCCAGATCGAACACCTTTGAAATGAAGATGCACGGGCCTTTTATGAAGCACTCCCCACCCTACCCCTCCAGGCCAAGGCTGGTCCTTTGAGCCGTTCCAGGGGCATGGTTCCTGCCTGTTGACTTGGAACAGATGCCCTTAGCCCCCAACTTTACAGTTGGCCCACCTGCCTTTTTACCCAGCATCTAGTTACACCCCCTGCCCTAGTCTCCCAGCCTCAAGGGCCAAAACCATTAACCCACTTATTTCTCCTTTCCCAACCTGAACAAGTGGCCGTCACTCAAGGCCTGCAGGCCTGCCAACTTCTAACCTCCCTCCCCCTTTGACCTCTCTTGGTCTGCCTGTATGTGTGACCAGCCAACCGAGAGGCAAGATCCTGCTCCCTTGTCCTAGAGGCTATTGCCAGTCACATTTCCAAAGTCTTCTGACCTTAGGTGACCTCTTCCAAAGGGTTTCAGGGAAGGCAGCAGGGCCTGTATTTGCCACCGGCTTTGCTGCAGCAACTTAGAGGGAGGCTCTCTGTGAGATCCAAGGCAGACATAGGCACAGGGCAGCCTATGCTCACGAGATCCACACAGAACCCTTGTCTTTGAAATTACTTCATCCATAGGGATTTAGGGCCCCCAGATTGTAGAGGGTTAGAGCTAGAGTAAGCAGCCGCTCTTGCCCTCTGGCCAGCGGTCCCCATATGAGAACTGGGAGGTGGTCCAGGCAGCAGCATCAGTCTGTTAATGTGGGAAGTTCTCTGACCCCTTTAGAGGCATGGTCACTTCAGGGAAGTGTCTGAGGAAGGACACCTCAGACTTCAGAGTCAGGCCAACCTGGGTTTGAATCCCACTTCCCTCACCTACTAGCTGTATTGCCTTGGACATGTCAACTTAACTCTCTAGGCCTGCTTTCTTGTCTGTCAAATAATACCTGGGAAGTATCACAGGGGTTAGGTGAGGACCAGTGATAATAATGTCTGTAAAATCCACGATATGTGGAAGGTGCACCATGATTGTATAGAGAAATCAGGCTCTTCCTCTGACAGTTCTAATCCTTCTTATTTCTTCCCCATGCTAAACCTCTGCTCCTGCCTAAAGACTTAATTCTGTCTTTGCCACAACTTATTTAAAACACCCTTGTGTTCCCTCTCTTCTCATTTAGACCCTTGGGCTCTTCAAGGTCTCCCTTTCTCAGGAAGCTTCTTCTGATGTTCTGGTCCATTCTGATTGCACCACCTCTGAACTCTTGCAGGGTTGGGCTGGGTGCTTAGCACAGGCTGTGTCTTCATTTTTAGGAGGTCCTGAAACATAGTGAAAAGAACACAAACTTGGGAGTCTGACAGACCTGGTTTTATTTTTTTCTTCTTTTTTTGTTTTTTTTTAACGTTTATTTATTTTTGAGACAGAGAGAGACAGAGCATGAACAGGGGAGGGGCAGAGAGAGAGGGAGACACAGAATCTGAAACAGGATCCAGGCTCTGAGCTGTAAGCACAGAGCCCGACGCAGGGCTCGAACTCACGGACCGTGAGATCATGACCTGAGCTGAAGTCGGACGCTTAACGGACCGAGCCACCCAGGCGCCCCTGACAGACCTGGTTTTAAATCTCAGCTCTACATTGTCAGTGTGGGCTAGCTAGTTGTCATCTCTGAGGCCGTGGACTTCAGGGCATCCTAAGATGGATCAGGCAGATTGGCCCTGACCCTGAGAGACTCTCAGACTGGTAGAGGAGATAGATATGGAAACAGGCAGTGACAGCTGGGTGGGTGTCTGGCTGGGAGCTGGAGGACAGGGGCTCTAGGAACAAAAGGAGGAAATACCTACCTCTGCTTAGTGAGCAGGGAGGTGGAGTCAGTTACAGAAAGCTTGGGAGGAGGGGGCAGGGGTTGTGCTTAAGTCCTATCAGGAAGGATAATGAGAGTTTGCCAGACAGCTTTGCGTGGACGGTACTGAGTTCTGAATTCACAGGTAGCAATTCTCTATTCTTGAGCTCCATACAAAAGTGGAAATCTTTGTGGTTTTCATTCTGTAAACATGCTGCTTCTGCCTGTATTGTTGGCTTATGAATAGGAAAGCTCTGCCTCTGCTCTTGACTGCCAAGTACAAGAAAAGGTTGGAGGGACGCAGGGAGGGAGAGACAGGATGACTGGGATGAGGAATAATTGGGGAAGGTAGGGAGCCGCCTCCCTCAAGCCCCTGGAGCTGACTCATCCCAGTATTTTTAGAGCAGTTAAGGGTTTTTGCAGCTGTTTCCTCCGAGGGATGTGATCCCATGGCCAAATCCATCTTCCTAAGACATACCTCCAGTCATGGCAGCCTTTCTCAACTAGGATTCCTCCAGAGAATTGAGCCCTAATGCTCTAAGGCATCCACAGTACACAGGGAATAACTCCTCTCCCAGGCAGCTGAAATGGTACGAGTTATCCACCACCATTCATGGGAGAATTGAGAAAATCATTACTGAGATAATTTCCTATGTGTGGTTCAGAGGAGAAACCCAGTTGAAGAAAGCTGCAAGGAAAGAACACGAACTGTGAAGTCAGGATGTCAATGCCATCCCTGCCACCAAATAGTGTGTGGTCCTGGGCAAGCTCCTGACTGCTCTGAGGTTGTCTTTCCTCTTCTGGAAATGGGAGTATGCCACCTGCTGTCTGTGGTTTTGTCAGACTTAGGGCATGTGTAGGTTCTACAAAGTAGGCACTTTATAGATGGTCTTGTATTACTTACTTCAAAAATACTCAGTGCTTACTTGTTAAAAAATAAATACAAAATAAAAAAAGAATCCTACCCATCCTAACTTTTTTTTTTTTTAATGCTTATTATTTTTGAGAGAGAGAGAGACAGAGACCAAGCAAGGAAGGGGCAGAGAGAAAGGGAGGCACAGAATCCGAAGCAGGCTCCAGGCTACGAGCTGTCAGCACAGAGCCCGACGCGGGGCTCAAACCCACAGACTGCGAGATCATGACTTGAGCCATAGTCAGCCACCCAACCGACTGAGCCACCCAGGCGCCCCTACTCATCCTAACTTTTTAACCTGGTTGTTCTAGTCATGAACCTCACCTAACTTTTTTCCCCACTGCTACCATAATATCCAGCTATACAATAATGTCGCTTCAGCATTCCCACCTTGGTGCCTTTACTCATGCAGGTCTTCTGCCAGTCGGTCCCCATCTTGAATGCCACCTCCCTTCTGAACTCTTCCCTGCTCCCTGGGATTTGGGTCCAGTCCCCATTACTAGATTGAGGTAGATTGAGGACAAGAACTGTGTCTTATTTGCCCCTCCCTCCTTTGCCACAGTGCTCTCTGCACATAGTTTGGCACATGTCTAGATGCACTGATCATCTCTAAAGCCACTGTAGACTTTCTGTTTGGAGATGTGGTACTCTTGCTTCCTGGCCCACTTGTTCTTAGTGTCAGCATGTATCTGGTTTTTTGGAGCTTCACATATGAGCAGCCTCTTTGCAGCTATGTTTGTAGTCACAGTACCACTGCCTTTTCAGTGCTCATCCCCTCAGAAACACTTGGCCTTTATGAAACCTAATAGCACTTTGCCCGGGGCTTCCCTTAGCCTCTTCTACCTACTTTCATGGCTCTTCCTTGTCCTTCTCTCCAAGTGTGCAGCTCAGTCGTCAGTGTTAACCAGCCATCATCAAATGAGTCAAATTCCCCACCATCTCTGCCTAAGGCAAAGAGCCTTTCCAGTGCTGACATCTTCCCTTTAACAGCCTGTTAGTTTGTTTTTGGGGCTGGAAACTTAGAGTTCCATTTCTTGTTCCACTTCACTGTCTGTCCATCTGGCTGTACTGCCAGATGCTGAGGGAGTCGGCTTTGCCTCAGGCTGTCCTCTGGAAACTTCGCCCTCTGATTCTTGCCAGCAGTGCAGAGAAGGGGAATGAGCACTGGGCTGAAGATCAGATATTCAGGCTCTGCCACTAGCCAATCCTTTCTCCTTTAGGCAAATCCTTTCTTCTCCTCAGTAAAACAGAGAAGTTGGAGTAGCTGATCCCACGGACCCCTTCCAGCGAGCTTCAGCATCCTATATAACCCCTAGGCAAGTCTTTTCATTCATTTTGTAAACACTTACTGAGTACCTCTCCTGTCATAGGCCCTACCCTAGGCACCTGGGAAATAAAGATGATCCAGACGTGGTCTTTGCCCTTAAGAAACTCATAGTTCAGAGAGGAAATCAGACATTTTAACAAAGACTTGCCATCGGGTATATTAATGGAGATATATAGGAGGTACTGAGGGATCACCAAGAAAAGACCTTTTCTGTCTCTGGGGAGGGCAGGGAAAGCATGGTGTAAGGAATGGTGTCTGCACTAAGTCTTACAGGATGAATACAAGTTTACCAGGTAGATGAGGGAGAAAGGCAGAGGGAACGGCATGTCCAGAGGCATGGAGTTTGAAGCAGTATGCTGTATTTAGGACATTTCAGGTAGTTCAGAAGAGCTGAATTTATAGGGTATGGATAGAAGGCTCAGAAGTCAAGAATGAAAAGCAGGAGCCGATAAGGGAGGCCTATACCAAGATCTGCTAAAGAAATTGGACTTTATCCTTCGGTGGGAAAGCATTAAAATTTAGGAGAGGGAAGGATTGGATTTATGTTAATGTGAAAAATCATTTAGGAGTTTCAGAAATGTTTATCAGTAATCAAATGGATAAATTCAAATTAAATAAATTATGAAATGTTCACACAATGGAATAATCAAATGAATGAATGAATGGATGGATGGATGGAATGAGTGAATGAACAAACGAACGAACGAACGGTTTCTTTCTCTGTACAACAACACAAATGAGTATCACAAACCTAACATTCTGGACACAAGCCAGACATGAAAGAGTACTTACTATGTGACTGCAATTATACACAGAGTTCAAAATAGACAAAAGTAGCCAATGGCATAAGAAGTGAAGGTAGTAGTTACCCTCAAGCGGGCAGATAGTTACTGGGCACCAGGGGGCTTCTGGGATATGTAATGTTCTATTTCTTTATCTACATGCTGGTTGTGCAGGTGTATCCACCTTGATGAGATTTCTTTGAGCTATACCTTTATGTATTTTTTTAACTTTTCTGTGTATATGTTATACTTGAGAGAAAGGTTAAAGAAAATGGAGAAACATGGATGAGAAGAGGGCATGATTGGAAAAAGGGAAAATACTTCGTTTAAAAGCTACTGAAATTTTCTAGGTGAGGCCTAACCCAAGACAGTTGAAGAGAGAGAAGACTGATCCCAGAAAGAGTGAGGAGTAGGATCAGACAGTGAGAGGGGAGGAGGAGTCAAGATGAGGTCCGAGTTCTAGGTTGGTTGTCTGAATAGATGGCATGTACCTGCACTGAGATAAAAAATATAGGACTGGAGTGGCTCCTGGGTGGCTCAGTCGGTCAAGCATCTGACTTTGGCCAAGGTCGTGATCTCGTCGTTCCCAAGCTCAAGCCCCACATTCGAGCTGTGCTGACAGCTCAGAGCCTGGAGCCTGTTTGAGATTCTGTGTCTCCCTCTCTCTCTCTGCCCTTCCCCCACTTGAGTTCTCTCACTCTCTCTCTCAAAAATAAATAAACATTAAAAAAAGAAAAAGAAAGAAAAAAAATACAGGACTGGAGGTACAGGGGAATGACCAGTGCTATTTTGAATGTTTACTTCTTCCCTCCCTTTTCCCTCTCACTTTTAGGTTCTGAGGTCCAGTGTTCTAATGATTCCATTGCTGCTTTCTCCCTTCTTTGCACTCATCTGATGAAACACTAACTGTAGTTTGTTGTTTGTTTGTTTTTTTAAAATATTTATTTATTTTTGAGAGAGAGAGACAGAGCATGAGTGGGGGAAGGACAGAGAGAGAGGGAGACACAGAATCGGAAGCAGGCTCCAGGCTCTGAGCTGTGTCAGCAGAGAGTCCGACACGGGGTTCAAACTCACGAACCGTGAGATCATGACCTGAGCCGAAGTCAGACGCTCAACTGACAGAGCCACCCAGGCACCTCAACACTAACCGTAGTTAAACCCAATTTCTCTTCACTTCATGTCTGAATCTGAAGAGCTGAATATTGCTGGGGGAAAGAAAAAATCGTACAATCATGCTAACTGGACTCACTTCACATTTATGACCATAAATGTGGCAGCTGCCACAAATGTGGCAGCACTGCCAGCTGCCCCACTGTACTTGTGATTAAAATCACCATCTTATTCTGGACCAGGACACCTTTTTTATGCCTTCTTTCTCCTCAGACCTCCAGTCCTCTCCTTTAGCTCCCAAGCAAATGATCCCACCTCCTGCTTCCTATAGAAAATACATTATAGTTCGAAGGGAACTACCTCATCTTCCCACCGCTTCCACTAGCCTACCACATCTGTACTTGAATGCTGCCTTCCTTCCTCTGCAGTTCCTAATGCAGCCCTGCATTTGGGCTCAGGCTCCTATTTTCAAGGACGTTGCTCCTCTGGGTATCCCTTATCTCTCCTGTATTAGCCGTGTTCCCCTCTCTGCTGGCTGATTCCAGTCAGCACAAAAACATGCCCTGGTTATCACCCATCTTAAATAAAGCAAACTAAAAGTTTCCTGGGATCTCCCTCCAGCTGCCACCTTATTTCTCTACATCCCTTCATGGTAAAAGTCCTGATTACATCCCCACCCGCATAATCCACTCCCCCAACTCCTGTTTTTTCCTCTGTCTCAGTGTCACCCTGGCCAAAATATTCATCTATTTTTCTCCCAAAATTGGCATGTCAGGGCTTCCCCATCTCAATAAATGATACCATCATCTGTGTAGTTTTTAGGCCCCAAATCCTGGTGTCATCCTTGAATTCTCTTTTTCCCTTACATTCCCTGTCAGGTCCTTCAATAAGTACTGTCAGCTGTGCCAGTCAAGCACATTTTGAACCCATTCCTGTTTCCCCTGTTCCACTGCCTCACCTGTAGTCCCTGTGCAGGGTGACGAGCACCACAGGTTGGCTAAGTTCTGCCATTTCCACTCTTGTCTCCCCGAATCCATCCTCCAAAAAACAGCTAGGCGATCTTTTTTCGAACATAAATGCTATCATTGTCCTACCTAAAACCTAACATTGGTATGCCACTGACACCAAAAGGAAATCCAGACTCCTTACCAGAGCCTACAAGGCCCAGAGCCCAGACTCTTGCCTGTCTGTGTGACCTCATCCCTAGCCATTCTCCCCGTTTTCACTCTTCCCTAGTGACACTGGTCTTCTCTTGTCCTGCAGGCACACAGAACTTCTCATGGCAGGGCTTCTGTACCTGCCTCTCCCAGAGATGGGATCATTTCCACCTTGGGAATTCAGGTCTCAACTCAAGTGCTGCCTCCTCAGAGAACCCTTCCCTGAGCACCCTAGGAAAATAGCTCCCTGGTCACTTTCTATCATATTACCCCACCTTATCTTCTTTATCAGTTACCAAATGATCACATTTATTGGTTATCTTTTTCTCCCCCACTAAAATGTAAGTCTTACAATCATAAGAGACCTTGTCCCTCTATTTTACTGCTATAGTCGCAGCTCCTAGGGAAAAAAACCTCACAGCTGGCATATGGTAGGCGATTAATAAATAGCTGTTGACCAACCAGGGAACCAGTGGGACAGTGTTGTAGAGATGTGCAGCAGGCAGTAGGATAAATGAGTCTGAAGCTGAAGAGAGAAAAGACTCTAAGTTGGCCATGAAAATTTCAGAGTTGGCAGTCTCTTGGGGGTGGTGGAAGCTGGCTGAGTCTGTGAGTTGCCTGTGGGAAGTTACAGAGCTAAGGAGACCCAAGGACACAACTGAGAGAACCTGCATTTTTGATGTGAGCGTGAGAGGGAGAGCCAGTGCAAGACATTCAAGGAAACAGAGAGGGAAAAGGGGAAGCAGAAGAGAGTGGAGAATGGGTTGCTTTAAGACAGTACTTCTCAAACAATCTATGAAAGACCTGTCCCTTTTTGTTGTTGTTTGATTTTGCAATCTGTCATGAACCAATAACCAATACTTTTGTAAAATACAATAAAAATAAATTACTGGCAAAATTATATTTTTAAAGGCATACAAAATAGAGCTCAAATGTGCCTTTAGGTTTGACAGATATAGAATAACTCTGGGTCCCTGTAAAAGTTTCTAGACACTTACTCTCACCATAGTTACCTCGTTGAGGACTGGTATCAAGGCTCACAGACTGGCACCAGTGTATGGACCACACCTGAGGCATAACTGTTCTGATGGTACTCCTGGGCAAGAAGGGAAGACAGATGGGCAGAATATAGCCTCTACCTTCATGTGGCTTGAAGTCCAGTGTGATAGACCATTTGGGAGACACAGTCATACTGTGTAACAGAGAGCTCACAGCACTGCCATTAGGATGTGGGCACCCAGCTCTGCCACCATCTCACCCCTGTAGGACTTTTGGCAGATCACAGTCCATCTCTGGCATCACTTTTTCCATCTGCATGATGAAGAGATCATGTCAGATAATTGGACACTGAAGGTTTCCTCATATTGTTTGGATACAGAGCTAAAATCCCTCCATGCCAGTAGTTGTCTGTGAGAAGGATGGGGAGTAACTGCTAATGGGTTCGAGGTTTCTTTTGGGGATGATGAAATATTCTAAAATTAGATTATGGTGATGGTTGTACAACTCTGTAAATATACTTTAAAAACATTAAATTGTATATTTAAATGGGTGAGCTCTATGATATGTAAATTATATCTCAGTAGAGCTGTTATACGTGAAAGAAAGGAAGAAACAAAGAAAGAAAGAAAAAGAAAGAAAGACCTCGATGCCACTCAAAACTAGGAAAAATGGGCTTGTGTGAGTAACTGGTTGCAGGTCAGAAAGCCAAGAGGACCTGATTGGCCCCAAAGCTAAGGTGGTGGTCTAGAGGAGCCCCTCTATTGTATATAAAAGTTTCCTTTTAAAGAATACTAGTCAAAACTTTCCTGTAAAACTATCTCTTTTTGCTATAAAACTGGTCTTTTTGTTGATTTCCTTTTATTACCTTAACAACTGTTTATGGCACTCCCCATCTTTGTGAAGCTTAAGCTCTGGCAGAATATAGAAATTAGGCAAATAATTACAAAATTATTAGCTAATTGCCACTGAGATAAGTATTAGGGAAGAGTAGAGGGTACTGTGAGGGTGTAACGGGGACCTAATCTGATCTGAAGCCTTCCCTGAGCAAATGTATTGAGACCTGAAGTATAGATGTTAGCTTGTTACTTAACTTGAGAAAGTCCCGTGGAGAGCGACAGGCACTAGTCATCCAAAGGGACTCAGCAGTCCAGGCAGGGGCGTTGTGGGGAATGAGGAGCTCTGTGGTGTTGTAATTGGAGTCCATGTGGTAGGTCAGGGCTAAAGGGGGCCTTCAGTGACCCTGGGTCCTATCCTCTTCCTTTGGCCTACTCAGACCCTTACCCAGGACAGAATGAAGAATTGTCCTTACTCACCCCCCAAGGAAAGATATTTCTCTATCCCAGATCCTGTGGGTTTGGAGGAGTCACTGCATGGTTGAGTTAGAGATGAGCGCCTGGTCACCAGAGCCCAAGCTCTCCAGAGCCACCTGCCATCCAGGCAGGCGCATTTCATCAAGGCTGTAATCGGCTCCAAGCAGTCATCAGATGAGCCTGGCTGGTATCCGGCATGACCTCATCACCGCCAACAGTGGCAGCTGGAGGCCAAGGCTCCCCTGGGTGAGGGAAAGGTCAGCATCAGCTAGGCCAGGTCTGTTCTGTGTCCAGTGTGCTCCTCCACCTGCACTGGCCTGGAAATAGAGCTGAGTAGAATTCAGATTTCCCAAGACAAGGCCATCTGCCCCTTGCTGGCCCGTTCATGCCCCTTCAGTGAATGTGTCATGGGCTGAATGCACAGAGTAAGAACAGCACTGCAGCTTTAAGAAGGGATGTCAGTCTGAAGGTCAGGGTCTGCAGAATAGCAGCTAAGTTCCTGTCCTAGAGTCAGACTGGGAGTTTGCTCAGAACCAAGTTTCCTTTCCCCAAAGGAGTTTTGCTTCTAGCATTCATGCCCTCTCTTCCTCTACACAGAGGCCTGGCAGTGTCCTAGAAAGGGCACAGCAGACATGCTCTCTGTAGGTCTATAACCACAGACTCCCTCCTGAACATCATTTTGGAAATGAATTCTTTTAAATATAGTGGAAGAAGGAGTTTGTCCCTTCAGGAATGCTTCAGAAACTCCCTTTGAAGTAATGAATGCTGTGTTGTTGGGAGTGGTGGCTGGGGGTCAGGTGACCTGGCGCCAACTCGACCTTGCTGTGCAACCTTGAGGAGTCCCTCCCCCTCACTGAGCCTCATTTTCCCCATCTGTAAAACTAGATAATTGGACTGCAATCTCAAAGCTCCCTTCTACTTTCATATTTTGTGATTCTCAATAAATAATTGCCCTCTGATTTGTCTAATTGCAAATCTAAGTGCTCATAGTTATTCAGCAACTATTAATTATTTTCCTGCAGCTGACCACCAGTATCCCTTTTCTAGGTTCCTCTGATATGTGCTCTTAAAGTGTCCTGTATAATTTCTTTCTTACACTTACCACAACATGTAGACATATAGCTGTTTGATCAATAGATCTGTCCTTTGTTATATAATGCATTCCCTGAAGGTAGGGTCTGGATCTGCAGTGCTTATATTCCCTGCACCTTGCAATATTGTTAGTGCATGATAGGTGCTTGGTAAACATTTTTTGAATAAGTGTATTTATAAAGGGGCACTAGGCATTACAGGAAATAAAAAAGAAAAAGATATAGGCCCTTCCTTCAGACTGCACCCTGTAGAGTGCTAGTTTGGTAAAAAGGTTCATACACAAAGCACACTCAGGACAGTGGCAGGACTCTGAATTAAACCTAAGCAAAGGGCAGAATGAATTAGTGTAATGAATGAGGAGGGGAAGATCACTGTTGGCATTCTAGAAGCTTCCTGGAGGAGAGGGACTGGAGGCAGTCCCTGAAGGACAGGTAGAATTCAAACAAGCAGAGGGAAGGAGGAAAGTTTTTCAGGTGAGTCAGTAACAGAAATGAGGCTTGCATGTTAGAGACCTGGAAGAAACTGGCCACCTGCTAGATTATGGATAGGGAGGCTTGAGTGTGGAGGGCCTTGGGGATGAGCCAGAGGACTTGTACTCCACTTTGAAATCCATAGAGAGTTCTAAAGTGACTGACTGTTGTTTATTTAGTGACTACAGTGATTCTTAACTTTAAAAGTTGTACATGATAAAAACTTCAAGCAGTACTAGAAGATATATAGGGGAAAGGAAGTCTCCCTTCTGTGTCCCTGGTCCTCCTCCTCAGAGACAACCACTGTAACTTTTCTTATGTACCCTTCCTATTGCTGCTGTAAACGGATTATCAAAAACTTAATGACTTAAGACAATGCAAGTTTACTGTCTTAAAGTTCTGGAGATGAGTCTGGAATGGGTCTCACTGGACTAAAAGCAAGGTGTCAGTAATACATTCCTTTTTGGAGACTCAGAATCTGTTTTCTTGCCTTTTCCAGCTTCTAACGGCTGCCCACATTCCTTGTCTCATAGCCCCCTTCTGTCATCGAGTCAGCAGTGGTCAGTTGGTCTTTCTCTTTTTTCACTCTGACATTGAGTCTTCTCCCTCCTTTCACTTATAAGGACCCTTGTCATTACATTGGGCCCACCTAGATAATCCAGGGTAATCTTCCCTTCT
Source organism: Lynx rufus (assembly GCF_022079265.1). Taxonomy (NCBI): domain Eukaryota; kingdom Metazoa; phylum Chordata; class Mammalia; order Carnivora; family Felidae; genus Lynx; species Lynx rufus. The sequence goes on from NW_025814897.1 coordinate 59,617,856, forward strand.
CAGAGTCAGCTGATTAGCAGACTTAATTCTATCTACGACCTTAATTCCCCTTTGCCCAGTGATTTAGCATATTCACAAATTCTAAGGATTAGAATGTGAACATCACTGGAGGGCTGTTATTCTGCCTACGACAGTCTCGGATATTTTATATTTATTTTTCTTCCTGTTTTTGAATAGTTGATACTTGAACACAGTACAGAATTCAAAAGAGTTTTCAGTAAAAAATCTTACTCCCGTCCCATCACCAACCCAAGTATTGCCCTGTTTCTCCACTGTACCTTTATTACTTCTTCCTTTGAAATTAATAAGCACTCTGTGGGGAGACAGTTTTAAGACCATGCAGGTAATCCTGCTCCTCATCAAAATTTCCCCCCTGGACTTAGCTTCCATTGATGGTTCTTTCCTGAACCAATCTTTATAAGTGGTTGCAAAATGAATATTTTGCATCTTACCCAACTCCAGTATCACTCCACATTGACCACTTAGGACCTGGCATCCTGTGGTAAGCAAAAGCAAGAACGCTTTCTCCCTCATTTATCTATGTGTTGTCAAAATGTGCTCACAGATACTATTGCTTTAATTGTTCTGCCGCTCATTACTATCTTTAGTTATGTTGGTGCTAAAATTATCTCAGATTTGGCCAGTGTGGCAATTTTTTTTTTTTTTTTTTTTAGCATTTCCATATTTCCTGGCATAACAAGGTGTTTTAGTCTAGTATTCATCTTGGTGCCCCTGGAATCAGCCATTTCTCTGAGGAGCCCTAAGACTTTTTAGTGAGCAATTGTATTAGAGACTGACACCTGAGTACCAGGCTTGCTCATCACCCCTTCTGTTTATATGACCATGAGATACATATGGTTATATACACATGTGCATATAGATCCCTCACAAGATACACATACATGCATATGCGTATATACACACATGGGCATATGCACATACGTATTTTTGAAATCCTGAACACCACTACCTCCCATTCCAGTTCATCCTTACAGGGTTCTTCCTTGTCTTCACACATTTCTTATTTGTATGCCCCTTCTTCTATAGTGAGAGTGCTGGCTCCAAATAGCAATGATACATTTACTCATTTGTTTACTCCTATAAGACGTCTAAGAAGGCTTGGGCCTTGCCTCACCTATACCACTATAGAAAACAAGCATACTATTGGGGCACCTGGGTGTCTCAGTCAGTTAAGGGCCGGACTGCAGCTCAGGTCATGATATCACGGTTTATGGGTTTGAGCCCTGTGTCAGGCTTTGTGCTAACAGCTCAGAGCCTGGAGCCTGCTTTGGTTTCTGTGTGTGTCTCTCTCTCTGCCCCTCCCCTGCTCACACTCTGTCTCTCTCTCTCTCTCTCAAAAATAAGCATTAAAAAAAAAAAGCCTCCTAAACAGAATTCCAGTTAGGATTTGTTTGCAGTTCTCATGCGTACTCCATCCATGGCTAAGATTATATAGTCAAATACTAGGTTCATTAAGTTATTTGAATGGTATTTTTTCCCCTTCAGTGTGTATGTTATTCATTTGAAATACAGTTGGGTTAATTTTTCAGTTTATTTTCAGTTTTAGGGTTTTTCTCCCCTACCTGTTTTTGTTTTAATTTTGGTGTTTGAATATGTAGAAGATTCACTTTTGTCTAAAAACTATCCAGAAAGATACACTCAGAGAAGTAAGACTTTCCTGTATCCCTTTCAACCTTTTTTCCACTCCCCTCAGTGAGCCCTAACCCCATGTTTCTTAGTATAAGCAAATACAGTATATGTATTTTTTAATTTACTTTTTTCCTACATAAAAGGTAGCACACTATATATGCTCTTCTGCAGTTTGCTTTTTTTTTTTTCTTTTTATCTAACTGTATTTCCTGGAAACTACTATCAGTTCACAGAGATCTTCCTCATTCTTTTCTTTTTTTTAACACCTGCATGGTATTCTGTTGTGTGTTTGCACTATATCCCCTATGCTCAGACATTGAAGTGTCCAGTATTTTTTAGTTACACATAATGCTGCAGTGAATAACCTCTCGCATGTATATTTGAGATTCAAAGTCCTAGAAGTGGTATTGCTGGGCCAAAGGGTAAATACATATGTCCTTTAGTTAAATATTGTGAATTTCTCCTCCACAGAAGTTGTACCATTTTACGTTCCCACTAGCAATGTATGAAAGTGCTTGGGTGACTCAGTCAGTTGAGCATCTGACTTGACTTGATTTCAGCTCAGGCCATGATCTCACAGTTTGTGGGATCCAGCCTCATGTTAGGCTCCGCACCGACAGCATGGATTTGTTTGGGAGTCTCTCTCTCTGCCCATCTCCTGCTTGCGCGTGTGCTCTCAAAAATAAACTTTAAAAAAAGACAAAAAAGAAAGTGCTTGTGTTTCTCACAACATCTCCAGCAGAGTGTATTGTCAAGCTTTTAGATTTTTGCCAATCTGATAGGTGAGATATAGTATCTCAGCATAGTTTTAGTTTGATTTTCTTGTCATGAGTGAAACCATACACCATTTCATGTGTTTAAGAGACTTTTTGTATCTCTTTTTTGTGAATTGTCTATTCATGTCTTTTGCCCATTTTTCTATAGGACTTTTGGTCTTTATTTTTCTCTTGATTTTTAAAATTTCTTTGTTGAATGGGGTTGTTGAAAGGGATCCCTTTCTTTGTTCAAAGGGATATTGACCCTTTATGTGTGATATATATCACAAATATTTTCTCCAGCCTTGGTTTGATAAGATTTTAACACTTCCCATATAATTCTGCTATACAGCCAGGATTGCAAACCACTGGGGTAGTTTAAACTGAGCCAGTTGGAACTGTTTCTTAAAGGAGAGCGCATACGGAAAGAAAGGATCATGAGCTGAGGACTTAGTCTTGGGTGTCACCTGTAACTTGGGACAGAAGAATGAACAGGAACCTTCAAAGGAGATAAAGTCATATGTATATATATCATGGAAATCAAGGTGGAAAATAATCGAAAGGAGGCAGGATTGGCCAGCAACATTGATTATTGTAGCCGTGAGGAAGAAGTGGAATTTCACGAACCATGAGATCATGACCTGAGTTGAAGTCAGACACTTAACCAACTGAGCCACCCAGCCGCCCCATATTTTATTTTATTTTGAATTTAAATCCAAGTTAGTTAACATACAGTGTAATTATTTTGGGAATAGAATTTAGTGACTCATCACTTACATATAACACCAAGAGCTCATCCCAAGGAGTGCCCTCCTTAATGCCCCACGCCCATTTAGCCCATCCCCCCACCCAACACCCCTCCAGCAACTCTCAGTTTGTTCTCTGTATTTGAGAATCTCTTGTGGTTTATCTCCCTCACTGTTGTTATGTTATTTTTGCTTCCCTTCCCTTATGTTCATCTGTTTTATATCTTAAATTCTACATATGAGTGAAGTCATATGATATTTGTCTTTCTCTGACTCATTTTGCTTAGCATAATACAGTCTAGTTCCATCCATGTTGTTGCAAATGGAAAGATTTAATTCTTTTTGAATGGAATTGCCAAGTAATATTCCATTGTATATGTATACTACATCTTCTTTATCCATTCATCAGTCAATGGACATTTGAGCTCTTTCCATACTTTGGTTATTGTCTATAGTGTTGCTGTAAACATGGGGGTGCATGTGTCCCTTCGAAACAGCACATCTGTATCCCTTGAATAAATACCTACTAGTGCAATTGCTGGGTCGTAGGGTAGGTCTATTTATAATTTTTTGAGGAACCTCCATACTGTTTTCCAGAGTGGCTGCACCAGTTTGCATTCCCGCCAGCAGGGCAAAAGAGATCCTCTTTCTCCACATCCTCGCCAACATCTGTTGTTGCCTGACCTCATTTTAAATTTGTGCTTCTCTCTCACCACTTTCTGAAAAGTTGGAGGTTTCTTTTTCCCAAGTCCATCTATCTGGTTTGTTGTGCAGCCTCAACTGAGACAAACTTGGTGAAATCCTCAGAATTAGGTAGTGAAAAGCCCTTTTGAGGGAAGTGGAATAATTAGCACCAGCAAGAAGCTCCAGGTCAGAAATGGGCCTTTTGGTGTAGGCAGCAAGTCCCTGCCCTCTTCCTCCTAATCTCCCCACTGCCATTCCACTTTTATTTTTGGTGACTGTTGCCTGGTGACTGGCTTTGGCCATAAAGGAAGGAGCATAAACTGAGAGAGTCCTTGTTAGCAGTGGCTTCTGGTTTAAAAAAAAAAAAAAAAAAAAAAAAGAAAACCACAACAGTTTTATGAGGGAGATGAGTAATTCAGCCTTGATGTGGGGTTGAAAAGCAGACATCAGCAGATGAATGGCTCCTGCACCCAGGACTGGAGCCTGTAGCATTTAATATTGTAAAGATACTCACCTCTGCACTCTTGAATTCTCTCCTGACTAGGAAGTACAATTAGCAAAATTATTTCATTGGTTTCTGTTTTTGCAAGTGTTCTCGAAACCACCTGTAAAGAAGGCCTCCTGCCTTCTTGAAAGTCAAAGTGAAAGTCTGTATATTTGAATATACAGTTGACCCTTGAACACCGTGGTGATTAGGAATGCTAATGCAGGCAAAAATCTGCATATAACTTTTGACTCCCCCAAAGCTTAATTACTAATAGCCCGCTCTTGATCAGAAAAGTCTTACCAATAACATAAAGTTCATTAACATACATGTTGTGTTATATAACATATTCTTGCAATAATGTAAACTAGGGAAAAGATGTTATTTAAAAAATCTGAAAAAAGTGGGGCGCCTGTGTGGCTTGGTTGAGCATACAACTCTTGAGTTTGGCTCAGGTCACAATCCCAGGATTGTGAAATTGAGCCCCATGATGGGCTCTGCACTGAACAAGGAGCCTGCTTAAGATTCTCTCTCTCTTAGGGTGCCTGGATGACGCAGTTGGTTAAGCATCTGACTCTTTTTTTTTTTTTTAATGTTTTATTTATTTTTGAGAGGGAGAGAGACAGAGTGCAAGCTGGGGAGGGGCAGAGACAGACACACACACAGAATCTGAAGCAGGCTTCAGGCTCTGAGCTGTCAGCACAGAGCCCGACGCGGGGCTTGAACCCACAAACCATGAGATCATGACCTGAGCTGAAGTCGGATGCTTAACTGACTGAGCCACCCAGGCGCCCCAGCATCTGACTCTTTATCTTGGTTCAGGTCTTGATCTCACAGTTTGTAAGTTTGGGCCCTGCATCGGGCTGTGTGCTGATGGTAAGGAACCTGCTTGAGATTCTCTCTCTCCCTCTCTCTGCCCCTCCCTCTCTCTCTCAAAATAAATAAACATAAAAAAAAAAAAAAAAGATTCTCTCTCCTCATCTGCCCCTCTCCCCCGCTCACATGCTCTCTAAAATAAAAGTAAAATTTTTTTAATTATAAGGAAGAGAAAATATGTTTATAATACTGTTTTTGTCAAAAATAAATCCACATGTAAGTGGACCCACACAGTTCAAACCTGTGTTGTTCAAGGGTCCGCTGTACATCATTTCAGTAAGCCTGGATTAACCACCACTTAATGGACTGGTACGTCTCATCCAAGCAGAAGGCTTTGCTTAGCTTTGAGAGTAGACATGTGAGTGGAAGCATAAGCCATCTCTTGATAACCCCTCTTGTCTGCTGTGGACATTAGGCTGGGATTGGTCAACAGAAGCTTAAACATCTGGTCAGGTCAGTCCTTTGGGGTGGTTGATGTTTTATAGACAACCCATCAAGATTGATTGGCCTCATAACTGAATTAGCCAGATGTGTGGGCATTGTGTGCCCTCTCCTCAGCCTCCCTTCAATGTTGTTAGATGGAAGCAGACATGAGATTAGCATGTTTGAAGATGATGTGTTTTTAGTGCATGAACAAAAGCTTTGCCTTCTGCAGAGACTGTGGCTGTGCCCCAGACGTCAGCAGTATAATTATGACTGCTAAATTCAGCCCAGACCCCAGGCTCGGTTGCCTTGGTCTCAGCTGTCATTTGTGGGAGGGGGCGGGGAGAATGCACAAGCCCAGGGACCCAGGCTCTTATTATGTCCACTTTGAACTCTGCTTTATCCAGAGTCATTCCGTCCCATGACAGTTGCTCCCAGCTGCTTTCTGGGCACAGAGCTTGCTGCCATCTCTGGGGGTTAGTCCGTGCTGGATTATGGGGAGAGATGGAAGTAGAGCTGGCCTCCTGAAAGCCCACAACTTCCAGGAAACTTGCCCAAAATGAAAATGAGCTGAGGCTCCCCGCACTTCCATTGCCTATGTCACATGCTATTCAGAACATTATCTCTCATCTAGAAAACCTCTACCTTAGGTTGCATTGAGCAGAAGTCCTTGGCAGGAGTTTTTGCTTTTGCCTTTTTTCCCACTTAACTCTGTGTATGAATTATGTTTGAGCATTTATTTCCATGCTTTTGTACCACCACTTTTCTTTTTTTAAGTTGATTTATTTATTGGGGGGGGGAGGGAGGGGAAGAGAGAGGGAGACGGAGGAAGAGGGAGAGAGAATCCCAAGCAGGCTCTGCACCATTCGAGATTATGACCTGAGCCAAAATCAAGAGCTTAACTGACTGAGCCACCCAGGCGCCCCTGTACCACCTCTTTTCTAACCAGACTAGCCTACATATTTGCCTTAGAACAAGCCAGGCACTTTCATGTCTCCAGTAGCTCTGCTGATGCTTAATATTCTGTAGACATCACATATTCAGTGTATCCAAACCCAGCCCTCCTCAGACTCTTCCCATATTCTCCTATTTGGTGACTGGCAGCATCATCTACTGGTCACAAACAGAGCATTATAAGTAAGTCTGATGATTTCACTCTCACTTTCCATCAAGCCTGTCTTAGAATTTTCTCTCAAGTCCATCTTCTCTCTTCAGTCTTCACTACCCTAGTTCAGATTTCATCACTGTCACTGGGCCTATTGTAACAGTCTTCTTGTTCATCTCCCTTCCTCCAGATTCCCCTTCAAACCAACCTCTACCCTGCAGGCGCTCCCCTGTTTGAAGACCTTCAGCAATTCCCAGTGCCTGTAAGATAAGCCTAGATGTTTAACCCCATGCACGTCTTCCTGCAGTGCACCATGAATCTTCTGCCGCCCTGTCTCCAAGAGGGGCTGGGGATGATGGTTTGCTTCAGGACTGGGACCAGAGGTTGGTGGGCCTACCAGGGGGATCCTTGCAGCCAGGTGGGCCCAGAGAGACAGGAACTATTGTTGCCATAGGCCCACTCAGGTGCATAGGATAGAGTCTTTCCTGCCTCTAAACCTTTACTCATTCACTTTTCTCTGCCTGGGATGCCCCCTCCCTGCTTCTCCCCCTGTCAAACTCCTGGTCTTCAGGAGCCAACTCATTTATGTCTCTTCTCTGTAACTTTCCCTGACTTGCCCACATGAAGTGTATCACTTCTCACTCTATTCCCCCACAGCAATTTCAGGAGGTTATTTTGTTGTTTCAGAGATTATAGTGGAAGCTTCAAAATACAGAGTTTCAACATATATCTCCACCTCGTACACCCTCTGTCCTCTGCTCCACTGATTCTGCTGCCAGTAGCCCTGGTCAGGTGTCTAACCTGTGGAAGGCCGTCCCAGTCTCCTTCTGTCTGCTAAAGAGATGAGGTGGCTGGCTCCCTGCTCAATACGCCATCTCTGTTATAGACCATTGGTGAGATGGCATTGTAAGAAGGAATGCCTGATCATGGTAATTGTAGTAACCATAACAATAGTTATCATTTATTGAGTTCTTACTGTGTATCAAGCTCTGTACTAAGGCTTTTATCTCTTTTAATACTTAAAATAACTCTGTGAATTCGATACTCTTATTACCTACATTTTCCCTATGTATGAACAAAGGCACTCTTAAGTAACTTCCCCAAGTTCCACCACTCACTAGTAAGTAGCACAGCCGTTGTGGCATATCTCGCTTATGATCTCGTGAGCAGAATTACCAGTCTGTATCCCCAGAGCCTCTACAGAATCTGGCATAAAATAGGTGTTCTGCAATGTTGGTTGGTTGATCGAATGAATGAATGAATGAATGAATCAGTGTTCTTCGCATTGAACTTGCTTCCAGGCTTAAGAGGGACTGGCTGAGCATCTGTAGCTTATGCCAAGAAGTATGGATTTTGTCTCCTCTCCTAATGCCCAGCTGTACACAGACATGTTCCCTCCCACTCAGTAACAAACTGCCTGGAACTCTTTCCTGGCTCATATTTACAAGAGAATGTGATAAATTCTGTATTGATCCCTCCTGTTCCACTGTAAATTTTGCAAAAGATGATTAAATAGAGCAATAGAGTCTGCAGGCATTGTGGCTCAATATGTTGTGGAGTGGTGTATCGACCTCCTCCATCCAAAGGCAGCCAGCGCCTATCCCTGCTGCCCCAGACCAGTAATTAAAATCCTGTGAGACTGGGATTTAAAATCCAATCATATCCCTGAATCAAGCCTTCTAGCCTCCCCATGTGACGAGTGCAATAAGGTAACGGCAGGAGCATGTTTATGTCCGTGCTGAAGCAGTCCCCATAGGGTGGGTAAGAAATGGAGAGTTGGGTAGCCCTGCTGGCTAAATCACTTCACCCTGACATCACAGCCACTTGTAAGACAATCTGTAGGTACATAAACAAGTCCCAGCCAAAGACCAAATCTCAGATTTATAAGAGCAAAATATCATGCACAAAAATTCACAAATTGTGTTTCACTGTACACTTCTGTGCCCACAGCCAGTAGTTGGTTTAAGCATGTGCTTTGGCTTGATTAAGCTCTGGCCTTCAGTAACCAAATAAGTGTTTGAATTTCCACAGGATCTCTTTGGTTTAATCTAAGCTGAAGCACAGCTTCCCTGTGCTGAGGCCTGTAATCAAGGCACAAGATACTATTTAAATAAACTTACCCATCTTCTCCTTGCATGATTGGGAGCTGTTTAAGAGCTGGGCCAGTGTTTTCTGATTCACCTTTGTATTCCTGGCGCCTAGCTTGATGCCAGACACCCAGAACATTCTTAAAAAGTATCTCTGAATGAATAAGCACAAGTTAAGCAATAAGTCTTGGAAAAAAACCTCTGTAAGCTGATGTGTAAGTGTTAGACCTACCAAATGGTCATTCACTCGGTGCTTGAATACTTCCAGTGCTGGGGAACTCATTTGTTCCTCAGCCTGCTCAGAATCTATCTTTGGATTATGGTTAGAAATTTCGTATATTCAACCAAAATCCAAGGGTCTTTAATTTTACCATCTGGCTTATGTAGAATGAATCTAATCCCTATTCCACTGCCAGCCCTTCAAATACCTGAAGTTGCAGTCATATTCTTCTGAGCTATCTTTCTCCAGCCTGAACCTCCAGTTCCTTAACCCATTATTCTCATGTGGTTTCCCAACCCTTTCCTAGTAAGTAGCACAACAATTGTAGCATATCTCTGCTTGTGATCTTTTATTAGGTTTGTTTTTTTAGTAATCTCTATACCCAATGCAAGGCTTGAACTCAAACTCTGAGATCAAGAGTCACATGTTCTTCTAACTGAACCAGCCAGGTGCCCAGCCCTTTCCTATTTTGATCCCTCTTCCCAGAACCATCTCTACTTTGTTTCTCTTCTGAAACCCATGACTTCCCATTTATCTCCATTACTTTTCATCTCGTTTGTTTCAGCTCTTAATGTCAACCATCCACCAGGTGCATCTCGTGCTCTTCCCAACCCTAATCTGTTGTCTGCAGATTCAACGAGCAGACCGTGCCTTGATATTTGTGTCAAGGATAAACGTACTAAACAGGACCAAGCCTCTTTGCTGCCTCTCGAAACTTCCTTCCAGGTTACTTATGATCTATTAGTCGCTCCATTCCCCTTGGGTCTGGTTAGTTCCCCAGTCACTATTAACTCTCCACACTGTACTGGCACCCAGCCCACAATTCTCCATCATGTTCTCAGGTTGTCCTCAGATACCCCAGCAAATGTCTGATGAAGTCCACATTTTCCCTGGCTGCACCTGATTGAGCAAATAGATAACCCTGATGAAGAAAGGAAATGAGGTTAGTCTGGCATGACTTGGTTTCCGTGAACCCATCGTGATGCCTGGCGATCATCACCATTTCCTTTTCTAGGCATTCACAGAGCATCCCTTTTGTAATACATCTGATTCTGGAGATTCTTTTCACTTTTATGTGAAAAGTGTATGATCAGATAAGTGCTCTAGGCGTTCAAAGGAGGAGGTGGTCTACATAGGCTAGAGTGGTCTGGGAAAGCTTTGGGATAGGGGAAATGGATCTGGGCTCACCACTGAAGAAAGCAGTGACAGCTCTGTGTAGTCCAGTCCTCTGGTCAGTTGGAATTGAAATCCTGGGGTGTGGGACCCAAGACTGGGCAGGTGGAAAGAGCCCTGGACTGGAAGGCCAGCTCCCACTCTCCCACTCACAGTCTCCATGACCACCTTGGGCTCCAACCTTCTATTACCCAGGCTTCTCCAGTCTTTTTTTCCTTTGTGCTTACTCAGTGCAACACCTCTGCTCTTCTCCAGCTGGTGCCATGGTTTCCCATCTCCCCAGTTACACAGTATGTGGCTCCCTTGTAGTGAGGGGAAGGGAGTCATCATCCTCATCCCCTTGTCTGCCTTCACCACACTGCGTTGTCACTGTTTCTGTCTCTGTTTGTGTCCCATCAGTCTTGGTTCTGCCCAAAGGCAAGAACTGCTCTGATTCTGTGTGCCCAGCACCTCGCCCAGCATCAGTACTCAGTGGGTTTTAATGGACTGGCTGGATTCAGCCATGAAGCAGTAGCTCTCTGTTCCATGAACTTTAGAAATCCCCCTCTTTGAAGGTAAGGGATCCCACCTGTCTAGGTCCACTGGAGAGTTAGGACTGGTAAATGACCTTCTGGGGGGTCAATTAATGTGAATCACTGTTCACCTGGTCCCCAGATGGGGCAGCCCTGAATGAGAGGAAAAGGAACCCCATTTTGTACCCTTTCTATAAAGCTGTCTATCCCAAGCCTACTTCTAGAAACCCCCCTATATCTTGGTTTTGGAGCCTCTGAGCACACTGGAAGGGAAGAAGAGCGATGATTTTTTTTCCTCTTTTTGAGTCATCAGGTCTTTAGAAGGTAGCACCATGTGGTGGAAAACCAGACCTGGCTTCTTCAAACACAACAACAAAAAAACTTATTATGGAAGATTGCAAACACATACAAAAATACAGTGATAAATCTCTGCTTTAAATTCCATCTTTACTATTTGTCTGCTGGGTGACCATGGGCAAATTATTTCAGCTCTCTGAGCCTGTATTCTCTGAATATTTGTATGATGAATAATTCAGACACTGTATACAAAGGCCTTACACACAACAAATGTTAGCTTGTCTCTTTTCATCCTGCTCTTCTGCCAGACTCAGTTAAATCATCTGGAAAATGGGAAAAAATAATACCTCTTCTACTTTCTTCAAATTGTTGTTAAGAATGAAATACATGGAAGGAGTCAGCACAGGGTATGGCATGTAGTGAGTGCTCAGTAAAGGTTGTTGGTTAGAGGGGAGGCATATCTATAGGTGCACATGTATGTGTGTGTACATATCTTGAGAATGCTCAGTGGTATGGCTTATGGAAACAGCTCAAGATTAGATGTCAGGAACTGGGGCTCTTTCTGGTTCCACTCAGCTTCCTGCAGCATTTTGGACAGGTCTCTTCTCTCTCACCTTCAGCCTCAGTGAATGGAGAAGAATTGGTTTGTCTCTGACCTGAGGAGCTACATACATACTAGCTGTGAGGATGAAACAGGGATGGGCTGCCAGGAAAGGGAGGGAGTTGAGAGGACAACAAGAGCCAGCAGACAGATGGGGAGAGCATGGATAGCTAGAGGGTGGTGGAGGCTTCCCAGAGAAGGAAACTTGAAGAAGGGGTAAGATCTAGATGGTCAGGGAGGCAAGGAGTGGAGTTCCAGGCAAGAAGAATGGCACAAGCAACACTGTGGAGACAGGGAAGGTGTGCGGCTTCTTTGAGGTCGTTATTCTGTCTCTCTGGGAATGCTTCCTTGATGGGGAGCACACAACCAAAAAGATTTCGCTGCACCCTGACAGATACCTCTAATTATAGGAATGATTTCCCTTATATTTAGCAAAAAAAATTTTTTTAAATTTTTTAAAATATTTGTTTAGTTTTGAGAGACAGAGACAGAGAGAGACAGAGTATGAATGGGGGAAGGGCAGAGAGAGAGGGAAACAGAATCAGAAGCAGGCTCCAGGCTCTGAGCTGTCAGCACAGAGCCCGATGTGGGGCTCAAACTCATGAGCCATGAGATCATGACCTGAGCTGAAGTCAGACGTTCAACCGACTGAGCCACCCAGGCACCCCAGTTCAGCAAAAAAACTTCCAATTGGAGATAGTAAACAGACTGTTGAAATAGTGAAAATCAGGATGAAGGTGGTACAGGAGCTCGCAGTAAAAATGGGAGAGTGAATATAAACGTTATTACAAAGAACAACGTACAGTCTTTTTTTCCCAATCATTTTCGAGCTTTTTATTTTACTCAGTCCAAACAAAACCCCTAGAGGTGGGCAAGGCAGCAGTCATTACCACCAGAGAAGTGAAGCAGGTGCCCTCGATCACACAGCCAGGGAGAGGTAACCCCTACTCCTGCAAGCTCCCCCACTCAGTGCTCTTTTAAAGGACTGGGAACCAGCTGCCTGTAGGGGAAGGGGTGAGTCATGGAAACTGCAGTGGTGTTAGACCTGGATCACTAGAAGGCCAGTCTGGCTGAGAGAACTGTAGGGGGTGGTGGGGAGTGTGTGAACATGCTGATATTATCGATAATATAGCCTAACACATTTGTATAGGGCAGTTACTGTGTGTGTGTGTGTGTGTGTGTGTGTGTGTGTGTGTGTGTGTTTAAGCCCTCTTATCCTAGCATTATCTTCTTTGATATTCACAGAGATAGGCAGAGGGCCAAGACTGGTAGTGACAAGGGAGGAGGCCTCCTCTCCCACCCTAACTTTAGTCCTCTCCCAGGGAAGGGCATGTGAGCCTCTCTCCAACCACTTTGTCCCCACTTCCCGCCCACAGAGCCCAGAAGATGTTGGGACTTGACATGATATAATTTTCTAGAGAGGTGTTTGGGACCAGAAAAGAGACTAGGAGCTTTGGCCTACAGGTGTCAGCAACACGGGGCATGCACTTGCTGTCAGAGGGCTCTTCTGAGGCAAGAAGAACAGCCATGTTTTGTGTGGCCTCAGAAGATAGTCCTTGGGAAGAAGTCCATTTATTTGGTAAATTTTAGTGAAAGCTATTCTGTGCCAGGCCCTGTGCTGGCTCGCAGTGGGTCAGACATAGTCCCTGACTTCTAGGAGCCCTCAGTCTTGGATGCAGACAGAATGTTTAACTGCAGAGTGATCGGTAAGACAGAGCAGAGGGCCTGTGGGAGCACAAATGATGGTACCAAACCTGGGGTGGGAAGGAAACCAGGAAGGTTTCTTAGAGAAGCCTGAACCGGTCTTGAAAGATGAACAAGTATTTGCAGGAAGACCAAGGTGGGAGTGGGGATGGAGGGACAGGTTGGGGTTTGTAGGAAAAGGATCTGCCCTCAGTTTAGTGGGGGGAACCCTGTGGAGGGCCATGAGCATGAGGCTAGGTTCTGAACACATTCAGGGGAGTCAGGGTGACCACCTGTTTCTGATGTAGTAGGAGGGGTGTCTCTTTGTAGGGAATTAGAAGAGCTCACTACTAAGGTGTTTTTCCACTCAAAATCTATGATTTTGTCAAACCAAAGGCACTGTGCCAGTGGGCTTCCTGGGTCTTGGTGGGCCAGCCTTCTCTTCTGCCGGCACCATTTCCACTGCTTTACATGGTGAGACCCAAGCCAGCTACTGGTACCAACCAGGACCAGCCCGTACCCCACCCCACCCCCCTTCTCTCGTGGCCTATTGACAGATCCTCCAGAATCTGAAGGAATTCAAGACAAATGGTTAAGGGGATGGAGTTAATAAAATTTGAAAAATTGAGGCCTGTCACTCCACTAAACTTTTTTCAATACCACTGACAGAAACATATTTCCCCAATGAGTGACCTTCCACAGCTGTAGCGGGCAGGCGCAGCCGCAGCAGTGCTGCCAGGAAGCCAGTCTGCTATTTATCAAATATTATAAGCTGGGACACACTAATCTGGAGCAGGGAGAGGAGGGGAGGGGTCCTGCACTATACTGCCTGGGGTGCTCCAGGTGTTGGCCCCAGCCCCAGACAGCCAGTGGGAGGTGACGGATGGCCTGCGATTAGCACTCCCCACCTCCATTCGGCCCTCTCACTTGCTCCCAGAGGCCTGACCCTCTAGACCAGCTGCTCGGCCCGGAGGGGCCCTGGGTGGGAGACAAGGGGAGGTCAGGCTAGGGCACGGGCCATCCTGATGCCCCTGGAGAGGGCAGGCGGGTGAGACCCAATGTGGTTATTTATTGGAGTATAATGGTTTGTGGCCGTTGGTCGTGGAGGTGAAATCGATCAGTTGTAGAAGTCAGGTTCTATCAATTATTACAGCAATTAGTCAAGTCAGAGCATCAGAGCAAGGGTGCGGGGGCGAGGGGACTAATATTAGATGGACATTTTCCATGATGCCCCCACCTCAGCCTTCCTAAAGTGGGAGCAGAAGTGCTGCCCTGAGGCTCCAGGACCTTGGGGAACCTGGCTGGCTTCCCCCCTCAGGAGTAGCTGGGGTGGGGCCTTCTGGGCTAGAGATAGGCTCAGCACTGTTTTAAAAGGCGTCCTTGTGCTGGCTGGCCCAGGTGCAGAGATGTCCTACCTGTCCCCATCCCATCCTTTATGAGAAGTGACACGACTCCTACTAGAAATTACTCAGTGGCCAATGTTTATGGCACACATTTTTCATTCTGTAAGCAAATATAGATCACTGACAGCACTTGTTTGATGCAACTAATCTCACCCTATGTTCTTTCTCCCATTGTCTTCCTCTCTTACCTTCTCTTGCTCTCCCCCCCTCCCCTTTTCTTCCTGTTTCTCTTCTCTTCTACTCTTGGTCCTCTTTTCTTTCCCTTCTATAGGTCTCTGATTCCCCCTTTATTCTTTTCTTTCCCTTCTATAGGTCCCTGATTCCCCTTTTACTCCAGTCCATATCTAGTGACAGAGCTCCCCTTGAGGCTGCCTAAAAAAGGAGACCTTTCCACTCTGCTAAACTGTAGCTCCCTTTCAGCTCTAGCTATGGTCCCGGAAATAGGGGTGGTGGGGCGGGCAGTTGCCATCTGCCGCTGGCCCTCGGCCCTTGTGGAGCCCCTCAGTGTTGAGCACCAGAGAGAACAGGAGTGGGCTGGGAAAGCCAGACCATGTGAGCAGGCCCCTTGGCACTCCATTCCTTCCTGGGCCCCCACAGTACTGTCTGTCCCTCCTTCAGCCCAAGTTGTAGTTGTATGGTCGTCTTCCATCCCCATTAGCTTCTGGAAAGCTGAAATTGTTCCTTGATGCAAACTCTAGATAACAGCTAGTCTTAAAGACAGGAAGAGGAGCCTGCAGAAGAAATGGTCACAGAGGTGTGAGGAAAACCTGAAAAAGTGGTTTTATAGAACTCAAAAGAGTGGCCAAGGTATCAGTTGCTATAGAGTGGTCAAAAAATACAAAAAAGACTGTTCACTGGCTTTGTCAATCCCCGTCATCCTACATACAGAGCCCTGCTGATACAAAGCACCCAGTCACTGCCAATAGAATTGAAAGAGTGAGGTTTCAGCTGAGCCCCTAAAGACCCACCTACTAGTTACGAAGAACACAGACACCCTCCTTACCAGGGAGCTGGCACTTTATCCTATAAGTAGTGAAAAGCCAGGGAAGGATATTTCAGCAGGAGTATGCTTTGGCTGCCCTTTTGGGAGTGTGGAGAATTGGAGTTGAGAAAACCTGGCCATGGGTTTGACTCCTGGTCCAAGCAAATAATTAGCTTTGTAACCTTGGGCTATGATTTCACTTTTCTGAGCTCTAGTTTTCATGTCTATAGCATGGGGATTTTAATTCCTACCTCTCAATAGTGGTTGTAAGGATTAAGTGATGTAACGTACATGAAGTACAGAGCACAGTGTCTGGTACATAGTAAGTGCTCAGTAAATACCTATTATTACCACCACTCCTAGATATATAACCAAGAGACATGAAAACACACCCACGTGAAGACTTGTGCACATACTTTCATAGCAGCATTATTCATAATAGCCAAGGGGGAAACAGCCCAAATGTCTATCAACTGATGAATGGCTAAACAAAATGTGGCCTATCCACAGAATGGAGTTTTATTCATCCATGAAAAGGAATGCTGCATTTCTGCTTTCATGTTGTAGCATGAATGACACTACAACATGGATGAACCTTGAAAACATGCCAAATGAAAGAAGCCAGACAGAAAAGGCCATATACTGTATGTTTCAATTTATATGAAATGTCAAGTATAGGCAAATCTATAGGAACAGAAAGTATAGGTTAGGGTGTCTGTGATAATGGCTATGGGCTTTCTTTTTGAGATTATGAAAATGATCTGAAATTAGTGGTGATGGTTGTATTACCCTGTAAGTATATTAGAAACCACTGAATTATACACTAAAAGGTTGAATTTTATGGTATGTGAATTCTATCTCAGTAAAAATTATATATATTAGTATTTTACATCAAATTCCTATTAGAAAATAGGAATCATGTATAAAAGTATTAATTTTTCTCATTGATAATAAGTGTCCCTGCCCTAGATCATACTTCTTGCTCTCTCCTCCACTCCTTTCTCCTCCCACACCTCTTCCCCTGCAGCCCAGGCAGACAGCCACATGTAAATGCTTAATAAAGCTTACAGTTGTTGGTTGATAAATTTATAGACCTTTAAGAAGCAGAGAGCTTCAGTAGGAATAGTTTTAGATCATGGAACAAATGTTTCACAGCCTAGGATTAAGAAATGCTGAGTTTTGGGGCACCTGGGTGGCTCAGTTGGTTAAATGTTCCACTTCAGCTCAGGTCATGATCTCACTGTTCATGGGTTCAAGCCTCGCGTTGGGCTCTGTGCTGACAGCTCAGAGCCTGGAGCCTGCTTCAGATTCTGTGTCTCCCCCTCTCGCTGCCCCTCCCCAACTCTCACTCTCTCTCAAAAATAAATAAATGTTAAAAAATTTAAAAAGAAAAAAGAAGAAATGCTGAGTTTTTATAGTCCATCAGTAAACAGTAGCGGGACACACGCCTTGAGCCAGGCCCCATGCTGATGTGCATTGGCCTGCATATTTAGTGTTTCCAACCAACCCATTAGATCCTTCTGGCAGGGACTGTGTCTTAACCCTTCTTTACTTCCCGACAACACTTCCTTAGCAAGAAAGAAGATCGAGGAATATTCCATTTAACACATAGTTCTTGAGTATCTGCTGTGTCCAAGGCACAGCTTTCTTAGGTTTCGGTCTCCCTGCTTCTAGAGAAGTGCCTTTGGGGCCAGGCCAGATCTGATTCTTTTGTGTCTCAAGCCCCACACATTCAAAGTTTGACAAATTGAATGGAATGGACAGTTTTTGAAGAGGAGAGTGAGGGTACAGACCTGGGCTTTGAGAAGGAGATTCTAATAATGTGGGGGTCAGAGGAGCCTTTCTTCCATATCTGCCAAGGCTTTGCACCAAGTAGACACTTTATACAGGCTTGTGAGCTGCCAGAACTTAAAAGAGAAACAAGGTAGATGCATGGACCCCAGCAAGCCCCTTCTTTTTATCATACTTCAGGTTCTTTGTCCTCCAAGCACAGGAACTGATACAGAAAGAATGCCTGCCCACATGCACATAGTCACCAACAGTTGGAATTGGTAAGGGCATCAAACCTTGGGGCTAGCATAGCCAGGTTCCTGGTAATGCCCACTCCCTTCCAGAGGACTCAGCTAACTCTAGTAAGCAAGAAATACCAGAGGTAAAAGACATTAAAGAAGAGAGGGGAGTGGAGAACAGAAAGAAGGGGGCTGTTTCACCTTTTTTCAGAAAGTCTGTGCTTTAGAAAGGAACCCTATTATATGGTTTTATTAATGAATATTCATCTGTATGCAGATGAGTTTGTTAATGACTAATGCATTGGCGTTAGGATATATTTATGTCTTTGGTGTATTTTTTAGCATATTCAGCTGTGTGTGTTTGTTTTCTGTGTGTGTGTATAGAGCACACCTGTGCGTACATAACACATGTATGTGTGGGTAGTGGTAGTAGTGTGGGTAGTATGTTTCTGCATATATGTGCATGTGCATGTAGGAACGCCAGTACCCTGACCTCTGTGTCAGAATTAAGAACTCTCCTGTCAGAGCAGCTTGATGTTTGTCACACCATTCTACAATCTCTTAGGGTTTTGTTGCTCTCTATTTCCATGGGAATTCCTTACTTTGAAATCAGGGCCCAAGTCACCTTTGAGGGAAGGCTGAGGCCCCAATGATCACTCATAGAGTCTTTAACTACTTTTCTTCTTTCTGCCAGGAGCCAACCCCCTTCAGAGGAATGAAATGGGACACACACCTTTGGATTATGCCCGAGAAGGGGAGGTGATGAAGCTTCTAAGAACTTCGGAGGCAAAGGTAAATTTCGGAGAAAGGAGAAGGCCTATGGGTACTCCATGCTGCATTTAATCGTTTGCTCATTAAATGATGTCTGGCTCCACACCAAAGGCCACTTCTCCTTAGGTGATTATTGTCTGTTTTAATACAAATCCAGGGGGAGCCTGGGTGGCTCAGTTGTTAAGCATCTGACTTTGACTCAGATCATGATCTCATAGTTCATGAGCTCGAGTCCCACATAGGGTTAGCTTGAGCCCCGCTTCGGGTGAGCTCGTGCCCTGCTTCGGGTGAGCTTGAGCTCTACTCCAGGTGAGCACGAGCCCTGCTTTGGGTAAAACACAAGCCCCGCTTTGGGTGAGCCCCACATCTCTCTCTCTCTTTGGGTGAGCCCCCCTTCTCTCTCTCTCTCACCTTCTCTCCCTCTGTCCCTCCTGTGATTCTCTCTCTCTTGCCTCTCGCTCACTTGCACTCTCTCTCTAAAAAAATACACACACACACACACACACACACACACACACACACACACACACACGTATGTATCTATATATACATACACATAATGTGTATATAAACACATACATAAATCTAGTCCCCAGTCTTAATAAGAATAGGAAGCTACCCTTATCATGACCAGGCAGAGGCCTGGGCCACTTCTGGGTTCTGAGGACTAATCTTCAAATTCAGTTTTTGAGCTAATAGACCTTCTAGCTCCTTTTCATAGGACCGGGATAGTTAGACAAAATCTTTAGCCCAAGTACTGTTTCTTCAGTCGTTATGTATTCTATAACCTCAGCAAGTAATCCTTTCCCATCATCCCTCCTTTCAGAACCATTCCCTGACCCTTCCCCTCCACACACAGTCCAGAGAGCCTGGTATAGTCTGAGCCAAAAAAAATCTCCATCTTAATTTGATCTTCTCAACCAAACTTTTGAGCTCCCTAAATACAGGCAGCTTTCTGCTCTTCCCAGCCACTGAGCTATCACTCAGGAACTACTTGGCAGAGTCCAGGCATTAGAATCACAAATCTCAGAGCTGCCAGGGACCTCAGAAATTGTCAAGTCCGGTGGTAAGAAATTTTACCAAAGCCTAAACAATTAAGTCAGAGGAAATTAAGATGTTGTGGTTGAGAAGTGGACCAGAGTTGCACCCAACTGGCCTAGCCCTTCTCTCCTGAGCAGCCTCAGGGGAGGCTGTGCTGTGAACACACGTTTTAAATCTCTGAAGCCTAAATCAATGGACTCGTTTTACTCCTGGGGAAACTAGAGCTGAGGGATGTGACATGACTTTGGTCCCAGAGTGAGTTAGTGTCAAACCTAAGCTAATAGACTTGAATACAAGGTCAGGTGATAGGTTCCGTGGTAGGACTGGAACTGGAAGACTTGGTTGCTGACTCTCATTCTTGTGTTCTGTCCAGGATCATGGAGTGTCTATTGGCATATTGGCTGATGTACCTTGAGATGATTCAGTGTGACAGGTCCCACCTAGTGGCAGATATTCTCTGTGTCTTGAGTAAGAGCACTTAGGTCATTGGACTGAAACAGACAAGATACGGGTTGTGATCCCAGCTCTACCACTCACTAACTGGGTGATGTTGGGCTAGCACTTGCTTTCACTGAAGCGCAATTTACCTCTGTGAAATGAAGACATTGGACAGAATGGTTTCTAAGGTTCTATTCTGTATACAATTGTCTACATGTCAGGATAAACCAGATTATGTTGTAATAACCCAGAATTTCAGTGGTGTAAAGCAATAAACATTTATTTTTGGCCTCATGCAGCCTATCCATCATGGGTCAACAGTGGGGGCTCTGTTCATCAAAGGCCTGCAGAGACCAGACTGGCATTGCAGCCACCCTCTGGGATGTTGGCAGGTTGCTTGCCAGAGGGAGAAGAATGCTCTGGAGGGTCTTGCATATGCAGTTAAATGCCCAGTCTGGAAGTAGACCCTTCTACTCACAGCTCACTGGACAGAACTAATCCCTGTTCCCACCCAATCACAAGGCACCAAGGAGAGTAATCCTACCATGTGCCTACAAGGGGGAGACTGGAAATGTCTGGCAGCCAGAATTAACCATATAGTTTGTTTCCCTGGGAGCCTTAGTAACTACCCTGCAGTAGTTTCCTCCAGAGGAGAGGAGGTAGGAAGGGAGATGGGCTTTCACAGCACATCCTGAGGGGTGCTTGGGACCAGCAAGAGTGAAAATTCCTAGAGAGCAAGTAATTCCCTCCTCTCTGTTCAGATTTTCCATCCCTAGGAATATCCCTAGAGGTAGAGTCAGTTTGCCCAGGTGCCTTAAAGATATCCCTAAACGTGTTTCACATAACCTTGGACTGCACTCCCGTCATCCCTCAGGTGCAATAGCTGTCCCATGAGACCATGCCCTAGACTTGGCCAAGAGAACCCATGGTGTGTCAGGTGGTCTGACATAGGGCAAGTCTCTTAGTGCCAGCATAGGTGGAGGGGTTAGAGCTGCTGTGGGATCCTTAACAAAATTCGGCTGCTTAAGAAGTGGCTTGATGTTGGCCATGTTAGTACAAGGCTAGTGTCCCGAGTAAATAAATGGTGGTTGTGTTCCTCTGTTCCAGTCAGACCCTTCTGGACCACAGAGGGCAATCGTAGACACTACCTTCTGAGTAGACATGGAGCTCTTAGAATCTGTGCAGAGTAGGGCAGCTAAGGGGAAAGAGGAACTATGCCAGAGAAAAAGCCAAAGGCAGTGGGGACATCAGGCCCAGAAAGGAGAGACCACATATAGACACAGGAATAGCTGTGAGTGAAAGGGGGGTGGGGGGGGTGGGCGGGGAGATTCATTCAGTGGCAGAGCTGGGACAGAGCCAGGCTCGGTGGCAGCTATCGGGAGGAGCTCCCTAACAGAGCTGTCACTCAGTGCACGGGGCTGCCTTTAGAGGCTGGAAAACCACGTAGAGACTGCTTGGGGTTCTGTAACCTCTCCATGGAAGACTATTTCTCTGTTGTCACCTCTCTGTACTTTATATTTTCATCTGGTCTGAAATGTCCCAACTGTCCACTGAGCATCTCTCCTTGATTGCTGTACAGTCCTGTCACCCCTCAGTTCTCCTTGGGTATTAGCATTGTCTTTCAGTTGCTCAGCATCTACTTTGTCACCCATTCTTCTCTGATTTTTTTTTTTCCTCTAAGCTGCAAAAAAACACTACCTCTTCAAAATCATGAGGCAGAGCTTCATGGGAAGAACACTGCTATAGACCTGGTTCTGTCCCACTTTGCCAGTAAGTAAGCAGTAGCTGATCCTCTCTGAGTTCAGGCCTTACGTCTATAACCTAATGACTCAGGCCTGGAGGGTGCTGAGGCTCCAGCCTGAGACCTCATCTCCTGGCTCTTTGTCTAGACATGGGTGACTGCCACTCCAATCTTATCTTACTCTCCTTCTATGCACCCAGCATCCTCCTGCTTCCCAGCCCAGCCTTGTCTACTCTGTAGTCAAATATGTGTTCGTTATGGAAAATGTGTAAGTATAAAAGTCATATGTGTCATTACAGAATATTTGGAAAGTAAATTGAAGAGAATTAAATAATTTAGTACATGTTTATGAATGTCTGTGTGCCAAGCTCTGGGCTAGGTAAGAAGAAGACAGGTGGGTGAAACACTCAAAGAGCTTACCGTCTGATGAAGAGACAGGCAAGTGAACCATGAAAGTGAACCAGGGAAGCCCAGGGACTGTGGGAATCCAGAGGTGGCTTCGAATCCTACCTGAGGAGATCAAGGCAGTCTCACTGGAGAACAGGGCAACTGAGCTGAATTTCAATGAACATTTTAGCCCTACTATCGATATGTGATCACTATTAATATTTTTAATTATTTATAATAATAGTAGGTATTATTAAGTGCATCTTTTATCAAGTGCATCTAGGTACTATGCCAGGTGCTTTCTCTGCATTTTTTATAACCCTCTAACAAATCCTTGAAGCAGCTCTTATTACCCCTGTTTTATAGATGGGAAAACTGAAGCTGAAAGAAAGAAAGCAGATACTTAACAGAAAATCAAGTTGTTAAAAGTAACTATTGGGGTATGAATCAGAGGATTTACTTTCATGATACTATATTTGCCTTTTCTGAACCTTACCTATATATATGTATATAGATGGCCTTTTTTTTTTAACCTGGTTGATAGCCTACGGTACATACAGGGGTCTTAAACTTGCAGCCATGTTTTATTTTAACAATCCAAGAATTTATTAAAAATGTGACCCCGTAAGGGTTGGGGGTGTGGATTCCTCCCAGCTCGCTATTATATTTTGTGCTAGCCTAACAGACATTTATATTTCCTACCTGGCCCTGAAGGTGTTTGAGTTATGATCCTAGTCCCATATTTGGAATTTGCTTTTTTTTCTTTTTCACTTAATATTATTTCTTTTTTTTTAAGTTTAATTATTATTATTATTTCTTTTTAGTAATCTCCATACCCCAGCATAGGGCTTGAACTCACAACCCTGAGATCAGGAGTCACATGCTCCTCTGACTGTGCCAGCCAGGTGCCCTGCTTAATATGATTTCTTGAAAATTTTCCCATTTTCAAGTTATCCATAAGCCTAATTTTTAATTTCATTCTGCCTTTTAAAATGTGTCACATATCTAAGAATCTCTGTCACTTTTTTTTTTTAAGTTTATTTCTTTATTTTGAGAGAGAGAGAGCAGAGGAGGAGCAGAGAGAGAGGAGAGAATCCCAAGCAGGCTCTGTGCTGACAGCATGGGCTTGGACCATGAGATCATGACCCGAGCCAAAATCAAGAGTCAGATGCTTAACCAACTAAGCCACCCATGCACCCCAAAGAATCTCTGTCACCTTTAGTAGCCTACATGATTTTCTCCTTGCTGCCGGTTTGCTCAGTTTCTCTGCTTTCTCTGTGCAGAAGCTTCCTTGGGCCCCCTAAGAAGATTCAGAGGTGGATGAACCCCAGCCCCTGTCCTCTGAGCTGGCCATCTGGAAATGGAGGATGGGAGAGAGGCAGGCACCCTTGGTTCTGATACCTACAGACTGATTTGTATGTTAGGAGGGGTCCACAGAGAGTTTGTGGGGGCTCCAAGAAAGCATGGATCACCTTCAGGCAGAATGAGCAGGGCAGGCTTCGTAGAGAAGGTAGTTGTGATCTCACTTTGAAGGATTTCGTTACATGGAGAGTTTAATACTTAAAGCTTAGACCATTTTCATGTTTTAACTAAGAGATGAAGGAGAGAGGTAGAAATATATCTCTGTGCACACGATGGCAGATAAAACAAAAATATGGGGAGCTAGTCCATGATGAATATTCAGCTGAGGGGGACGTGCTGGTGCCAGCCCGCATCTCCACTCCCGGATCCTCGTTCCGCCGAGACTCACGAGGAATTTATTGCTCATTTTAATCACACCCAGAGAATGAATTGGCAGGAATATTAGGCAGATAGGCCTATCATATATATTTTATTTGCATATCCCAGTGACAGAATCACAAGCACATTTCCTGTATCCATATTTTTTCATTTGCTTCAGGGATAGCTGGGGATGCAGTGCTCCCCTGGGCCCGCATTCTGGGCTGTAAACCTGGGTGCTGAGGAAAGCCCTCTTGGAGACAAGGGGCGAGGTACACAGGAGAGTAAGAGGGTTATCTTGCTCCTGTCATAGGGTGAAGTGATACCCTTTCCCCACTTTGCCCAGCCTGCTCCCTGCTGCATCTCATTTCAAGTGCCAGTGTGCCCCATGCCTGGCCCTGTGCTTGGCCTTACGGGGATGACAGCACCATCTGACCTTCATTGCAGCTTTACAGTGGGCCAGACATGGAGCTATGTGCCTTATGAGGACAAGCTTTTGCTTTCTCTTTTCTTTGTTTTTAACTTTTAAATAAGTTTTTATTGAAATATACTTGTATAAGGTGCATATATCTTAATTATATAGCTCTCTGTATTTTCACAAGCTAAACACAGCTGATCAAGAAACAGACCATTATAGACACTCAGAAACCTACCTTATACTTCCAGTCACTGCCCATCCCCCAGGGGTAAGCATTACCCTGATTTATTTTAATTTTATTTTTACATAATTTAAAAAATAGTGCGATGAATTCTGTAAATTCTTCACTCACATTACCAATTGTTAACATTTTATCACATTTGCTTTATTATATATATATAGAGAGAGAGAGAGAGAAAGAGAGAGAGAGAGAGAGAGAGGTAATTCTTTCTGAACTGTTTAAGGGTAAGTTACACACGTGATGCCCCTTTATCCCTAAATACTTGTATTTCCTAAAAGGACATTTTCTTACCTCAGTACGGTCCTCAAAAGCAAGGCATTAATATTGATATTAACTAATCTGTCAATGTTATTCACACTTCACCAGTTTGTCCCAATGACTATCTTTACAAGAAAAGAAAATTCTGGATCCCAAATTGGATTTAGTTTCATATCTCTTTAGTAGTCTCCGTTAATCTAGAATGGTTCCTCAGTCTTTCCTTGTCTTTCATGACCTTGACATTTAATGGGTTCAAGCTGGGTATTTTGTAAAATGTCCTTCAGTTTGGGTTTGTCTGATGTTTCCTTATGATTACATTTAGATTACACATATCTAGCAAGAACACCTTCTGGTGTTTATTTCAATAAAATCATTAGGTAGCCCCATGCTAAAAGTAGGAATAGGAGATTAGTGTTTTAAGTCTCATCTCCCTAAATAGACTGGGGCAGGAAACAGGTCTTTTCTTATCTCCAGGGTGTAAAGTGCAAGCTCTAGAGCCAGACTGCAAAGGTTAGCATTCTATCTCTATTACTTGCTACCGGTGGACCCATGCTTTAATGTACTTCATCTCTGTGCAGAGGAGGAAGAGATACACTGAACTTCTTATGGCTGGGAGGATTAGAACAGCTGGTTTCCAGTCAGATGAGACTCAGCAATTGATGCTAACACTAGTGAGTGAGAGTTTGAGGAGTAACAGGATTATTTACATAGGCTCAGATCCTCACCCCACAGGATACTTATTAATTACAACGGGAAAACGGTAGTGGAAAAACATGGCACAGACCACCTTAACCCAGTGATCAAAGTCAACATCACCAGTTATAAAATAATCAACATCCTGTGCCTCCTGATATGATGCACTAAGAACACAACTCATCTTCTCACTTGAGCCAGTCCTCTTAACCTTCTCTCACCAGTCTTTGAATCAACCCAGCTATTTGCACAGTGACATGATCTGATTTACATATTGAAACATCACTCTGGCAGCAAGGAGGATGGGCTGGAAGAGAAGACAATGGAATCCAGGATGCTGACATAAAGGTCACTGAGTGTAATGGAAGTGACACCTGCTATGTGCCCTAACTTTCTCTACAGGGATGTATACTTTATGAGCTAGTTCAAGAGATTTTCAAGTCCCTTGGGTGCCTCTCTCATCCTCCAGGCCTCTTTGTTGGACCTCCTGGGCTCCTCTTACCATCATTCCCCCACTCAGCATTCTTTCCACCATCCCCTGACCCTAGTCTCATCTGTTGCCCCTGTCCTTTTGGTGACTTTCTTACCAAGTCCTCTCTGTCATTGCAGCTTCAGAGCATGGGAGAAGCCCTGAGATGCGAATTGGGGTCAGCGTCAGGAACATGGGGCATATCTGAGTATATCTGAGAGCAGCCTAAGTGGGCTCTGTGACCCTGACCTCCCATGAGAGGTAAATGGTAGTTTGGCCTTTCTTCTGTTCCCTCCTCCATACCTATTGCATGCTTGCCAAGGGTCTCATTCTGTCTACTCACCACTCCCACCTTCACCTCAGCTGCCCTTTCAGTGAACACATTGCCACTTTCATTGTCAGACCTGTTCCTTGAGGGATACCCAATAATAGGGTTGCCTGACATACCCCTTCTCCCTGTAACCCTCCCCCAAAGAACCACTCATCCCAGCTACCCACCGCTGAGTGCGTGCAGCTAGGCTTCACCCCAGCCTCCCAGCCCTTTCCTGTAAATGCACTCACAGCCAGGAGGGGTGCCATATTAAATCAAGAATGATAGAAACCAGTGGCCACGATTATCCGCCAAGATGCAGCATGGGGAGCTGGTTGCTGCCGGCTCCAGGTGAGGACTTCTGAAGCTAATTGCATGTGGCTTTTATTAAGAAGATGATCACTCCCCCACTTCTGCTCTTGTTGGTGGTTTCTTCCTAGTGCTCTCAGCCCAGTGTCCTCTCCTTCTGCAGGTTGGGTCTCCTGCCCTATCTTCTCCTCTAGTGGAACTGTGTCAAAGCAGGGCCTCGACCTCAGTCCCTATAGGCTTCCTCTCCATCTCCTCAAAAAGCCGGAAACAGTAGTAGCCTACATTTATGGAGCCCTTACCAAGTGCCTTCTCCCATCTTTCTCTCCTTCCCCAAAGAGAATATATCCAGACCAAATATTTTCCTTTCCTATGTTCTTTCACAAGCCTGGGCTTATAGCTGATGCCTCAAAAAGCCATTCATTCAGGGGTGCCTGGCGAACTCAGTTGGTGAGTATGATACTTGATCTCAGGGTTGTGAGTTTAAGCCCCATGTTGGATGTAGAGATTACTTAAAAAATAAAATAAAATCTTCAAAAAAAAGGCCACTCTTTCATTCAACACATTTTTTAAAAAATACAAACTCTGTGCTAAGCATTAGGAAAAGAGCATGAAGCAGTAAACTTTAACCTGGTTTAATCCCAGCATCCTATATATTTTTATCAAAAAGTCCGATCCATTTTCAGAAGTTTTTCTGAATAGATATTGAGAACTCCAGGCTGGGGGAGAAACTCCTGATTTAGGCCACAGGTTGGATCTTTCCCGGGACCATCCAGAAAGCTCCTTAGAAACCGGCCAGATCACAGTATAACCTTTTCCCTATACTCACCCCCATAAAAGCCAGGGACCCTTTACCCTTGCCCAAGAAAATAACAGGAATACTAAACTCATGACATCAGAGAAGAGTTATAGGAGTAGAAATGTTTCCCTGGAGAAGACTTAGGAAGACCACAGGGTCCTACCCAAACCAACAGAGTGGCAAGAAAAGTCATGTTGCCCGTGACAAATGAAAAAGATATGTTCTGTGAGGCCCCACACACCAATGCATGAAAAGCACCTAGAGGCTGAATTTCTAACACATAAGGAAAACTGGCAGGCAGAGATGAGCTGCCTTGTGCAGTTGGAGGTATCCCCAGAACCTCGCTGGTGTTGAGACTGTACCCTACAGACCTAGGCTTCCTAAGGAGGGAGCCTCAAGAGCCATTTCTGGGGTAGTGGGGCATCTAAGTGGACTAGGCTCCTAGCTTCTGCTTCAGCCAGAGCAACTCTTCATCTGTGGAGCCCATACAGGTTAAATTAGTTAAAAGGGTTCCTGTGTCCCCATCCCACCTCCAAGAAAGCACTGGGTTAAATAGTTATCAAAATGCAGTGAAGGAGAGAAATAACGTTTATCAAAGGCCTTCCAAGGGCCAGCTACTGTGTTCTCTGCTTAAGTCTCTCACACTACCACTTCTGCTATACATTTGCTATGTGCCAGAGACTCTGCCGAGTTCTTTGTGTATGTTATCTCACCTGATTCTCCCCAGCATCCCACCAGGACCCTGGAAGGTGGGTATGAGTCACCGTCTCCGTATTAGAGATGAGGAAATGAAAATTCCGGGAGTTGAATGAACTTCCCCAAGGTCAGCTAGCTAGTAAGTGGATGAGGTGAAGTTTGAATTCAGGTCTTCATGGAACAGAGCTGCTTATTTCTGCCACACAGCTTGCCCCACTATGAGCCAGAAGAGGAGACAAACTTCAGGTGGGGACAACTGTAACAATTAAAGACACGGTTTTTAGAGGGCAGTGCCTTTGTATGGTTCCCGGCACTCAGCCCCTGCTCCACAACCAGTAGTAACCTCATTCAGTTGGCAACATGTATTGACTCCTTCTGTGAGCCAGGCCCTTGCTATGTGGTGGAGCTGTTGAGATGAATAAGACATGGTTTTTGTCACCAAGGACCTCATGGTTGAGTAAGGAGAGACAAACAGGCAGTTAAATAAGTGCTCTGGAGGTCCCAGGGGCAGGCATGAAGCCTTACGATAGGGTCCTTAGACAATGTGGTATTTAGGTTGAGATCACCAGGGCACTTGTAGATGGGAATGCAGAAGACTTTTGTGGTGAGGGAGCAGTGTGAGCAAGGGCTCAGAGGCAGGAATACTCTGAGACCCATCACTAGGAGAAGGAAGGGAAGCAGACTCAACAAACCCTGGCAGTCAGCTTCCATTGCCTCAAGCTGCTTTTGTGGCCTGCCTGACTACAAGCCAGCAAGGCCACTAGCCAATGCAGCACCAGGCAGTATGTGTACATGTCACCATCAGAGCCTTCCAGCCCAGTGGACCTAAGTGCTGAGAGGGGCTGGGTGGGCAGGGAGGAGGAGGAGGCAGATATATGGTGGAGTCGTCAGAGCCAGGTGATGTATGTGGCGCCTGAGGGAGCTGCACAGTGACACTCTGGATTCCAACCGGCAAGCGTCGCTCCACTGGGATTGGCGCCGAATTATTGCTCCATATGAAACCCAGGACTGATGGGAGCTTTCAGTTACAGACTGATAGCAACAGCCAAAATTGGATTGTTTGCTATTTATTTTTTTTAACTTCTGTCAAGGTCACTACTGTAACAGGAAAACACTGCCCAAGCAGCAGGTATTTTTCATCCACTCTGCCTGCAAGAGCAATCTGTAGCCACAACTTTTGTGACAGGGCCTTTCCTTGGCAGCTTTCTTTCTAGAAAGCTGTCAGTGTTACAGGGTCTTAGGGGAAAGGAGCCTCCTGAAGATCCATGTCTCTCTGTCCCAGTCCAAGACCAGCTCCCTTCCACCATCCACCCTGCTCCATGCGCACTTTATCATCCCACCTGCACACTCACCCTCCCTGCCTGGCCCCCAGATAGCCCTCCATTTGCTGCCTGGCCCAGTACTCCAGCTTCAAGCCTCCAGTCACCCAGAAGCCTCCCCAGAATGTTCTGGGCTTTGTATATCCTTCCTTCTCTGGACTCCTGTGCCACCCTGTTTGGCTGTCAATTCTTTCCTCTTATCTATCATCAAATTCACTTTTGCAAACATTCACCAGCTGCCTCCACTGTGTCAGGACTCATGCAGGGAGTAAAAGACAGCACTTGCCCTCAGGCGGCTCATAAATAGATTTAGAGGACAGAGTCACAAACATGCAACAAATTTGTTTTCAATAGTGGGAGGTTTTTGTTTGTTTGTTTTTTAGAGATGGGTATAGGCTAGAAATAGGCACACATGCTTTGGAGGAAAATGATCAGTATTGCCTGAGAAATATTTGTGCACAGGCCCTGCCTCACCTTCCTCCCAACTTAGAGCTCCCTGAGGACAAGGCCTGGCTCTCCTCTCTTCCCTGCAGTGTGATCATATTCAGGCTTCCTCCTCCTGCCTTCCCTGAAGTGGACCAAGCCCAGGGCCAGACACATGCCAGGCACTCAGCAGTGACTAGAACCCTCTGGGTTCTAGTCCTCCTCTCCACCCTGCCTTTTCCATCATGGCATGCACAGGACAAAACAGACAGCAATTAGTGAATAATTGTGTTTAATTGAAATGCAGTATCATGGAAGTGGAGGGTGTTCATAGCTCTGGTTTAAAAACCAAAAGGGGGGGGGCGCCTGGGTGGCGCAGTCGGTTAAGCGTCCGACTTCAGCCAGGTCACGATCTCGCGGTCCGTGAGTTCGAGCCCCGCGTCAGGCTCTGGGCTGATGGCTCAGAGCCTGGAGCCTGTTTCCGATTCTGTGTCTCCCTCTCTCTCTGCCCCTCCCCCGTTCATGCTCTGTCTCTCTCTGTCCCAAAAATAAATAAACGTTGAAAAAAAAAAACCCAAAAGGGGGGCGCCTGGGTGGCTCAGTCGGTTAAGCGTCCGACTTCAGCTCAGGTCACGATCTCACGGTCCGTGAGTTCGAGCCCCGTGTCAGGCTCTGGGCTGACGGCTCAGAGCCTGGAGCCTGCTTCGGATTCTGTGTCTCCCTCTCTCTCTCTCACCCTCCCCCATTCATGCTCTGTCTCTCTCTGTCTCAAAAATAAATAAACGTTAAAAAAAATTTTTTTTTAAATAAAAACCAAAAGGTTTTTGGGGTACCTGGCTGCCTCAGTCAGTGGAGCATGTGACCATTGATCTCCGGGTCATGAGTTCAAGCCCCACATTGGATGTAGAGCTTACTTTTAAAAAAATGAAAAACAGGGCACCTGGGTGGCTCAGTCAGTTAAGCGTCTGACTCTTGATTTCGATTCAGGTCATGATCTCATGGTTCATGGCTTTGAGCCCTGCTTTGGGCTCTGTGCTGACAGCACGGAGCCTGCTTGGGATTCTTGGTCTCCCTCTCTCTCTCTCTGCCCCTCCCCCACTCACACTCTCACTCAAAAACAAACATTAAAAAAAAAGTAAAACCAGAAAAGTTTTCAAGAGGGTAAGTGGAAAGGGAAATAACCTATTTTTATTAAGCACTTAAAACTGAATGCCAGCCATGATGTTAGGCACATTATGTATATCATCATATTTAATCCCCAATTTACAGATGAGAAAACTGAGGGGGAGTAACTTGCTCCAGATGATAAGCACATCTTATAAGTGATAAAGCTAGGATTCAAACTCAGGTCTTCTGTCAGACACCAGAGTCAAGGGTTACTTTACTAGCAGTACTTATTTTACTAGCAAGATGAGCCAGGACTCCTGAGCAGTGGCCAACTGAAGTAAGGAGAATGAGGTGAGGACTAGGACAAGGGGACAGTGGGAAGGACTGGGCCAGCCTCCAATGACCAGGAGCCAGAGTGTGCATTAGGACCCCTGGAGACCCAGAACTGTGTTTTTTACCCCTGAGTTACAGGGTGGAATGAAACTGGGATCCTGTTGGGCCCTGTGCTCCTGAGCCACCTGCCCTCTCTCCCCACAGTACCAGGAGAAGCAGCGGAAGCGTGAGGCCGAGGAGCGGCGCCGCTTTCCCCTGGAGCAACGGCTGAAAGAGCACATCATTGGCCAGGAGAATGCCATCGCCACAGTGGGTGCTGGTGAGTATCAAGATGCCAGCCAGTGCCAGAAAAGGGCTGGGGAGCTCATGGTCTGCTGCAGTGAGGTGTGCATCCTGCTGTCACCATACCAGGCAGAAGTGACTAACATTACAACTTAACATTTGTTGTGTATTTTCTGTGTGCCAGGCATTGTGATAAGCTCTTCATGTATGTTGTCATTTAGTCCTTACAGCAACCCGGTTAGGGTAAATCCCCATTTTACAGATGAGGAAACGGAGATACAGAGCACTCATAATAATTGCTCAAGGCTGCTTTGCTATACTCTGACTCAAACCTTGATCTGGTCCACTGTCCCCACCCCTAACTTTTCAGGTAGGCAGACTAAGACCCAGAGAGGAGTAGGAGCTTGTCCATCACTTGTAATGTGGCAGCTGAGTCAGAACTAGAACTTCTGTCTTTTGTCTCCCAGCCTGGGACTCTGCCACTTTTCAGTGTTTTTTGTCAGCATCTGGTTCAGTTTTAGGAGAAATACCCTGAACAAGCCTTAAGTGCTTTCTTCTTGACCCTAGAAGCTCTTAGGTCCCGTACTGGGAGCCGGAATGCTCTCTGGTATAACCCCTACTCTGATGGCCCTTCTGCCCATGCAGACCCCACTAGAGAGAATTATAAAACTAGGGTTCTGCTCAAGATAGTGGTCTCACTTCTCTTCTCTGACTCAGGTGCATGACTCTCTGAAGCTGTCCTCAGACAGATAAGGCAAGGGCAGAGTAACCCACTCCTGGCTTAAACAAGCAGGCAGTGGTTCTCAAAGCATGGTCTCTGGACCAGCAGCATCAATATCCTCTAGGACCTTGTTAGAATTGCAGATCTCAGACCTCACCCCAAACCTATGGAATCAGAAACTCTGGGGTGGGGCCCAGCAAACTTTTAACAAGCTGTGTAGCCAATTCTGATGCTCAGCTCGTGTTTAAAAACCTCTGCGCTATGGTGTCAGGACATTCTATTCATGTTGCTTACCCCTTCTCTCCAAGCATCTGGCCCCACCAGATGTGATCCAGCAACTACCAAAGACAGCACCTGATAAAGGCTTAGTGATAAAAGAAGACATCAGGCTGTATTGTGGTGCCCCTCTGGGACATTCTGGAGCAGCATATCAGCCCTAGGATACCAATTAGAGGAGTAATTGAAAAATGAAGGCAGCCACCCCTGCAACACAGCCCAGCCTGGTCTCCATCATCCTCACACACCAGTGGGACTCATGTGGCAGTCATGAGTCCCTCATCAGCGGATAAAAGGAGCCCACGGACCAGAACTGCCTCACCAGCTAGAAGTCAGGAGGCTGCCTAGAGGCATACACAGGAGCCAAGGAAAGCTTTTTGAACACACAGGCCCCACTACTCAGGCCCAAGCCACACCAGGCTGCCCTTTAGGATCTGGATACAGACATCCACTCTCAGCCACCACCTTACAGGTGGACACCTTACTTCTTTGCCAAGGCTGTGGCTGAGGTGGAGGGAGGGGAAGCCCTGGGAGTTCCTGAGTGTTGAAGAGAGGAGTTGCCCATGGAAAAGGCATTACCTGCACAGAGAGCTAAGAAAGCAGTTTCCTGTCCACCTGGGCCAGCACTGCAGCTGCCATCATAGTGTTTTCCCTCTGCTCCTTACACAGCCCTTTCCCAGCAGGCTGTCTCCTCCTCTCTGACCTCTTGCTTCTCCCCAGCTTCTCAAGCCCCATAAGATGTGATGCTCCAAGAAGTTGGAGGGAGGGGAGAGGAGGACATGGGAAGGAGAGATTTAGACCGACGTGGGCTAAAATAGCAGGTCTGCACTCTTTAGCTGTGCAACTCCAGCTAAACACATGGCTTGTTTGAGCATCAGCTTTCTCATCTGTGAACTGGGGAGCCAAATCCAGGACTGACTGACTATAAAGTACATGCTCTTTCCAGTCCCTGTCGTCAAGGTGTTTACCAGCTAGAGTGGGGCACTATGTTCTTTAAATTAGGCCCACAGTTGTTTCCTTCAAGCCGAGACTGATCCTTAGTCTCAGCCCCAGGCTGGCCTCTTCCTCTGATCCTACACCAACCTCTGATGCACCACCCACTTTGTCTCTCCTTGTTGTTGGCCCATAGCCGGAGTAAATGATTCAGTTGCCCACTTCCGAAGGGCTGTCAGAATGCCTGCCCTGAGAGCTTCCCTCTACCCAAAACTCCATTCTGTTACCCAGACTTTGCCGCGGATTGGGAGGGTCCTACACCTTGTCCTGCGTTATGTAGGTTGACCCTGCTGTGGCTTCAGTGACCCTTGAAAAGACAGACAGGTATTGGGGCCTGAGCTGTGGGCTTGTGTATCTCCTCCATTTGTATGGTGATAACTGTATGCCCGCCTAGCTGAGAAGCCTGTGGCTGGTCATCACACTGATAAAGATCTGATAATGTTCACCTACCAACCCAGGTGAAGCATGAGGTACTCTGTGGGCCAGAATTTGTGGCAGGCAAGCAGCAGCCAATGCTTCAAGATCTCCAGACTGAAGCAAGTATAGGAGACAGACGCACATCCAGAGGGGTAGGCCAGGCCTCTCTGGATCCTCTAGGCTAGCGTCAGATATATACTAGGGACTGGCTGGGTGGAGCCTGGCACCCCAGGGGTACCATGAGGATGGGCAGCCAGAGAAGTGCCGCAGAATGAATTGATTTGATAAATGGCCATTTATTACCCACACGAATTGGCTGAAACCAATTTCGGTCACATCAACCCCTGGTAAGTGCTGGGATATTGATTTGTGCAAAGTAATACAGTGAATTTATCAGTGTGATCCCCAGCTGCAGGGCTTCTAGCAAGGCTGGCGCACAGTTACCGCCTTACAAATGGAGGAGATAAAGCACCAACCCCATAGCTTAGGCCCCCATGGCCTCTCTGGTCTTCTAGGGTCACTGGAGCCAAAGCAAGGCCAGCCTACATACCACAAGCTAGAGCCTTGGCATTGAAAGTGAGACTCTCCTTACAGAACCTAGAGCTACTGTTGGTCATGGGAGGGGGAGGATGCCTACCCTGTTGAGCAGACCTCCTGGGATCTCAGAGACTCTACATCCCACCGTTCTCAGAAAAGCAACGAGCTGTCTATTCAGCACATTCAGGACTAGACTCCACTGCTCCCTCCAGCTTGTCCACATCCTGTGCTCCTGTCTCAGTAAAGGCACCACTATTCACTTATCTCCTAAAATAAAAACTTAGATTATTCCTTGCCCCTCCTCCCTCTCCCTCACCCCTAACAGCCCATCAAATATCAGGTTCTAGCATTTGCCTCTTAAACAGGTCTCAAAACTTACCCTCTCCCCTCCATTCCCAATACCACTGTCCTTGCTCAGGACCTCAGGATCTCCCATTTGAACCATATAGTGACCTCCTCCCTGGTCGCCCTGCCTCCTTTCCTTCCCCTATAACCACTTCTCCTACCCAGCTGGAGTGAGCTTTGTAAAATGTAAAAACTTACCTGTTTAAAATCTTTGAGTGGCTCTTGCTGCCCTGACCAGTATACAAGGCCCACCCCTGCAGCTGCCCCACCTTCCTCTACCATGCCTCCCCAACCCAGCTCTGCATCACATACACCAGCTGCTTCTGCTTTCTGCATTTGTTGATGCTGCCCTCTCTGCTCGGAATTCCTTTTCTTCTGGCCCTTTCCCCAACCTAGCCCAGCCCTGCCTATCTCCCACATTCTGGCTGGTTTTTACTTAGCCTAACTCAGTTCAAAAGTAATAGACTGTAGACTCCTGAGAGCAGAGATCATGCCTCAGTCGTTTTTGTTTTTGCAGTTCCTGGCACAGCTTTGAAGTAGATGTGTAGTGCAGTTTGTTGAATTAGTTTGGTTGGGCACCATGTCTGTCTCATGCTCTGAGGAGAGAAGAGAAGCTGTAAGCCTACCCTCTAGTAGCTCACAAGCATACTAGGAACAAGAGTATATTGATAGTTAATAACAACACACGTACGACTTGACCTTTGGCCCCTTGGGTGGATAGGCCATTCCCCAGCTCTGCTCTGGGTCAGCCTGCACACCTGGAAGCTTCCCTGCAGCTCCCTCTGACCAGGGGCTCATCCTCAACACCCATTGCTTTGTTCCCACTTGACTCTCCCTCAGGAGACCTTGCCAGCTTAAATGCTCTACCATGCTGGGGTCTGGCCCGAATTCAGAATCTCACCATTGGCTGTGTGGCACACGGTGGACTGTCTCATGCTTCACTTCTCTTTTTGACAGTCCAAAAATGTAATCACCCAAGCCCACCCTATACCTTTCTGGACCCCTCTTGGGGTCCTGTTTCTGAGCTGAGAAATATAATCAGGCCATCCCTGAGTCATGGTATGGCAATGATTAATTTAGAAAACTGCTTGCAGTCCCACCTTCACGTCATATCACTTCACATGTTCTCGTTTTCTGGACCACCCTGGTCTGCTGAGATCCTCAAGACCCAGGCTATCTCCAGGAAGCCTTCCTTAGCCCTCCACCTGGACAGAGGGCCCATTCTTGGGGCTTCCCACGGACATCTTTTATCACTGCACTTAACAAAGGGCATCTATTTGATGTCTCCCTCCAAAGGTCAGGAACTACCTCTCCTTCAGCTTTTTCCCCAAGGTTGGGCACACAGGTGTATAAAAGATTGCTGAACTCAAGTGAATTAAGCCTGAGCCCATCTTCACACTTAGCCTCTCCTCAACACAGATTCTCAACCCGTCCTCTTTCTGGAAGGGTGATCCTTCTAGTGATTCCTACCCCAGTACACCCAAGAACGGGGGTTGGGGGGTTTCGCAAGAGCCAGTCTTTGCATTTTTTATGTGTTAACCACTCAGTAGCAATTGTTTGCCTTCAGAAACACTAATCCTTAGAGACTAAGAAAAGAACTGTTCTCAGGCACCTGGTTGGCTCAGTCGGTCAGGTGTCCAACTTCGTCTCAGGTCATGATCTTGCAGTTTGTGAGTTCAAGCCCTGTGTCGAGCTCTGTGCCGACAGCTTGGAGCCTGGAGCTTGCTTCAGATTCTGTGTCTCCCTCTCTTTCTGCCCCTCCCCTGCTCGCACTGTGTTTCTCTCTTGTTCTGTCTCTCTCAAAAATAAAAATAAGCATTGGGGCGCCTGGGTGGCGCAGTCGGTTAAGCGTCCGACTTCAGCCAGGTCACGATCTCGCGGTCCGTGAGTTCGAGCCCCGCGTCGGGCTCTGGGCTGATGGCTCGGAGCCTGGAGCCTGTTTCCGATTCTGCGTCTCCCTCTCTCTCTGCCCCTCCCCCGTTCATGCTCTGTCTCTCTCTGTCCCAAAAATAAATAAACGTTGAAAAAAAAATTAAAAAAAAAAATAAATAAAAATAAGCATTAAACATTTAAAAAAAAAAAAGGAGAGAACTGTATTCTCATCACCCTCTCAGCCTGAGGCTCCAATCAGTATCCACTCATCCAGCAAGTACTTCTTGAGCACTTGCTGTGCTCCTTGAACCTATAAAGGTATAGACAGGAGATTGCTAATAGATGTGCAGGTGATTCAACCACAGGAGTCCCTCTTAAGGACTTGTTCCCATAGGAGATGCCACAAGCATGGGACAAACATGTTCCAGGTTAGGCTAAAAAAACCTCCCACACTAGATCACTAGAACTGATCAGGAAGGAGGAGTCAGCCCACCCAGACTGCCCCAGAACCTTGAGCCAGACAGAGGCAGCTGTCTCCTGTTGTTTTAGTTTGGCATACGATGGTTCTTTCTGTCTGGAATGTTCCATCATACCCCTACTGCCTGGCAGTCCCCTCTCATCATTCTCGCCCAGATGCAAATGGCTCTTCCCGCATTTCTCCCAGTGTTCCCATTCCATTTGGAGCCCACAGTTGGCAGAGCAGCATTCACCTGAAAGGAACAGACCTTACTTTAGGTGTCTTTTTAGGTATCCCAGCACCTGGCTCAGAGCTTGTTTGCTGCACAAATGGAAAAGGCTCCCTGGAGAGGGGTTATGAAGAGAGAGGAAGCCTTATTCCCCCAAGGGTAGTAGTAACCATTTGGAGCACTAACAAACTCTTGGGTCACGCCTTACTCTTCTCGTTTGTAAAATGGAAGTTGAAGCATCTCTTTTTTCCTCCTTGTGATTTCAGAATGACCAAGAATTAATTCATGTAGTCAGCAATGTTATACCA
The DNA here is from genome assembly GCF_022079265.1 of Lynx rufus. Classification (NCBI taxonomy): domain Eukaryota; kingdom Metazoa; phylum Chordata; class Mammalia; order Carnivora; family Felidae; genus Lynx; species Lynx rufus. Next base: position 59,655,452 of record NW_025814897.1, read on the forward strand.
CCTTTGGGCTAGTCCCAAGGGTCCCTCAGGAAATGGAACTCCTAGCATCTGCTCCCACAGATTACACAGTCTGAGCAGGGAACACCCTCCTCCAGGAAGCAAGGGCACAGGTGGATGAAACCCCTTACGCTGCCCCTTACTGAGCCCTAGTCTCCTCTTTTTTTTTTTTTTAATTTTTTTTTCAACGTTTATTTATTTTTTGGGGGACAGAGAGAGACAGAGCATGAACGGGGGAGGGGCAGAGAGAGAGGGAGACACAGAATCGGAAACAGGCTCCAGGCTCCGAGCCATCCGCCCAGAGCCTGACGCGGGGCTCGAACTCACGGACCGCGAGATCGTGACCTGGCTGAAGTCGGACGCTTAACCGACTGCGCCACCCAGGCGCCCCCCTAGTCTCCTCTTAAATGGAGACAATACCTACTTCTCAGGACTAGCATAAGGATGAAAAAGATATCTATAAAATACCAAAGCTGGCGGCAGCTGCTTTGACTACCGTTATTTGTACTTTTCTGATTATCCTCTCTTACGAAGTGCCTTCATAACCCTAGACTCATTTCATCTACATGTGGGGCTGGCTTAGCATGTGTCTGACTACTCCCATTTTACAGATGAAGAAATAAGGCTCTACAGGAATAAGTGTTTTATTCAGATTCAGTCAGCTAGTAAGTGGCAGAGCCAGGACTCCAAACTAGGTCCTATAACTCCTACCATGTCTATTATACCACCCCATAGGTGAAAGTCGACCAGGGAATACAGACCCCGAGAGTTAATGGAGTAGATGTGGGGTGGTAGAGTTAATCAAAAAGGTTGTTGCATGTGAGTTTTAAGATGGTCCAGTGGTGGTGGGCATGGCCAGGAGAAGGCAGGCATTCTGCTAAGGGGAAGAACACAGCAAGGAGGCACTGCTGCTCGCCCAGCCTGTGTAGAGGCAGCCAGGCCTGTTGGAGCTCACAGAGATGGGACCGGCCAGGGAAGGGGCTCAGCTGCCCACTCGGGGACCCTGACACCATCTTAGCCCAGAGAGCAGTTGTCAGCAGACTGTTGGAGGACAGGAGCTCCTGAAGCCATGTATCAAAGGCTGAATGAGCCAGACTGGAAGACTACAGAAAAGACAGTTTTCTGGGTGAGGCTAGGGTACGAGAAGGTGCTGTGGCCAGGGAGAGCCAACTTCTTTCTTTAAACTCTTGAAGCACCAGTTCAGGCTCCAGAGTCAGCCAGAATTTGGGGTAAAGCCCAGGGTCTTCATTTATTTACCTGTGTAACTTGAATACGTTACCTAACTTCTTTGCACATATTTCCTCATCTATAAGAAGGGAATCAAGTTCCCTGCCCTGCCTGCTTTGTCATAATGAGGCTCAAATGAAGTTATGTCTATGCAAGTTGTTGATACACTGGAAAGTGCTAGCAGAGTAAGTTGCTATTGCTGGTCCACAGCGAGAACATTGATACCTATGGCACATCTCAAGTGGCCCATCAGGGTCTCTGTCCCAGCTTCTGCCCCAGCCCAACAGGACCAGCCATGGTCATCAGCCACCCTGCCAACCACACACCCTGAGGCCTGCCTTCCTCAGTCTTTCCTAGCTGCTTCCATTTTTCATTCTGTCGGACTCCATCTGCTTGGTCGTTTTTCTCTTCAGATATTATTAGAAATATCCAGAGTTGTAATTGTTTAATGGTTGGCATTTCGCCTGTTTCACAGGGGGACCAGATCAAGCCCACCCCAGATCCATGCCCTGGGTCTGGCAGAATTGGCCAGGGACAGCTGTGCAGTGGAGTCTGCCTGGCATTATAAAGAGCTCTCTCCCAGGTGCATTATTAGAAAAGAAGGGGGAAAGATGGCCCCAGGCATAATCCAATTCCACCTTCTCCATGGCGCTTTTGAACTGCATAGCCCAGCAATGTGCAACTCTCAGTGATCGGGAAGCTTTCCTGAAAGAGAAATCAAGATCAGAACCTCAGATTCATGACACCTGGAGGATCCCAAATTCCCCTAGGCCACCTATCTAAGTGATGCCTGGGCACTTCTCTCTCCCCCCAAAACCCCAAGAAGCCTGAACCCAGTTCATGCTCAGCTTTTCAGCCTACACTCTCAATTCACCCAACTTTTTAAAGAATGTGACTCCTTTCAGATGACCCCTGCCTCACCCCTGCCCCAAAACACATCCACACATCATGTTCACAGGCTAACCTTTGCCATCTTGTATCTCTACGTCCCCCAAAGCCCCCACCCACAGGTTCTTATTTCTGTCAGGACACTGGGGACTCCCTCTCAGCCAGGCTTGGGCTGCCCCTTGTCATTCCCAGCCTTCAGGTATCTGTGAGGCCAGTGGATTCCCCTGAGAACCAAGCCTTCCATAGGGCTGGGTCAACTAGTTTAGAGAAGCTAGACTTGAGTGTCTTCTCAGGCCCCCCTCATGATTCACAGAGAGCATCTCCCTAAAGGTTGCACTTCCATCTGTTCCTGCTGAGGCCAGAACTAGAAAGTTCTTTAGGTAGCAGCATTAGAGATTGAGTTAAGAAAGACCACAGCAAAGACCTGAAGTGCTATGGCAGGTATTTGAGACGGTAAGCTGATCCCACCCACAACTATTCATGTTCATTCCTGTTTCTCAGTCTGTGTCATGCCGGCCACCTTTGCCCTTTCGGATCCTTCCTGGCCTTCATGATCCCTTATTAGTCCTACTTCTTCTAGAAAGCCTTCCCTGATCTGTGTAGCTACTTCTTTGAAACCCAGCCACAGATTGTACCACACAGGATCTTTGTACCTCAGGACCAGCAGACACTTCCCTAAGGCCATCAACTCTTTCTCAGTTGACTTGTTTTCCAGGCCTTGTCTTCTGACATATATCCCTTTGTTAATCTCCCCCTGACACTCTGAGCACCAGAGCATACATGTTGTTCCATCTGTAGACCAACCCTGCACAGTCCTCTGTCCCCTTCTATCTTCTGACTGCCACATTCCCATTAATGCAGTCCGAATGGATACTTTTTAAAAGCAGCCATATGTGAGCAAAAAAAAGAAAACCTGTTTAGAGAGAGAAGTAACTCTACCATCTATACCAACTAGTAGTAATCTACCAGTTACGTGACGTGATGGTCAAATCTCTTTATCTCTGGCCTCAGTTTCCTGCTCAGTATAATGGAGTTAAGAATAATACTTTACTTCTCAGGGTGTTTGTGTGGGTCTTGAGTAATAAAAAAATGTTGACAGTTTTTCTAGTTGTGCCCGGCAGATAGCTTGTCCAATAAATGGTTCTTTTTCTAATGACTCTGCCTCATTCTGCCCCCTGCTCTTATACTTGAGTGATGCTTCTGGAGCCTGATTCTCCCACTCTGTAGTTGGACACTTAATTTCCTCACCTTGAATGCACAGCCTTTGATTATATACTTCATCCTAAAGAGGGGAGGTCATGGGGTGCCTGGGTGGCTCAGTCGGTTGAGCGTCCGACTTCGGCTCAGGTCATGATCTCGCGGTCTGTGAGTTCCAGTCCCGCATCGGGCTCTGTGCTGACAACTCAGAGCCTGGAGCCTGTTTTGGATTCTGTGTCTCCCTCTCTCTCTGCCCCTCCCCTGCTCATGCTCTTTCTCTCTGTCAAAAATAAACATTGGAAAAAAAATTTTTTTTAATAAAAAATAAAGAGGGGAGGTCAGGTCTCACTCTGGCAGAGCTGAACTCCCAGGGAACTTGGGACATATCTGTCCCACTCCCGCACCATTTCTCCCTGATGGAGGTCATGGTTAGTGACAGTGCCAACCATGTGGTCCACCCTTCTGTGCCCTGAGCTCCACACTACCCTTGATTGGATTCCAGAAAGTACATTTGGCTATACTTCCAGACAGCAGACTAGGTCTTGGTTTCCCCAAGTGGGAAAGAGTCCAGAGCTCATACCCCAGATCCCTCAGGGCCTGCCATGGGCTTCTGTCTCTTGCATTTGCATAGGAGGCAGGCTCAGTCTCCCACCAGTCGTGAGTAGAAGTGGAACCAGCCCTCTGAGAGCTAAAGTTCCTCTCCAGTTCTCCTTCACCAGCCCCCTGCCCCCTTCACCTCCATTCACCATCCACCCGCCTTTCAGTTTCCCTGGCAACGCTGAGTGCTCATCCTGGAAAACTTTATCCGAAATCTGCTCTGGGCAGCTTTCCAAATCCATGCTAACCTGATTAGGTGTCTCTAGGGGCCTTGCCAGCTAATCAGATTAGGCAGCACTAATGGTAGTGAGGACTTTGAGTGGGCGCAGAGCAGTAAAACATATTGTATACTTAGTGATAATTATCCTGCCTTTTGTGTCATTGATTTATCTGCCTCCCTTACTGTCCCCCCCCCCCCCCCCGTCTTGTTTGGCCCTAGCGATCCGGAGGAAGGAGAATGGCTGGTACGATGAAGAACACCCTCTGGTCTTCCTCTTTTTGGGATCATCTGGAATAGGTAACTGGGAGCAGAACGGCAAGTAGGGAAGGAGTGCTGAGGGAGCCCCAGCTGCTATGGGCCAGGGTCACACAGCCCACTTCTGAATTCCAGCTCTCAAAACAACTGCCTCCAAATTACAGAGCCAGAAAGAGGGTTGTCTGTCACATTAGGAACAGCTGGAATGATGCCCCTCCCTCCGGAAGCTGTGGTATAGGGCCTGATGCACCTGGACAACCAAGCCCTTTGGGGTCTGTTAGCCCTGGTCCAGCCACTCTGCATCCCCAGAGGCTGCCCTTTGGGAACAGTTGAACCACCTCCACTGCCCAGCACACCAACCTTATTTATTAGTACAACCTTCTAGCAAGCTAAAGAAAGCCCCTGGTGGCCAACACAGTGTGGGGTGCATAGCAAAATTGGTTTCAGTCAAATGGGTTTGGTATTTTTCTAGCCAGTTGGGCTGGATTATCTGAGGCATTCTCACTCCCTCACTCTCCACCCTCACAGACCCCTGACCTGCACCACCACCTCCCACCATTGTCTTTTTGGGGAGTTTCATGCATTTGTTGTCTCTTCTTCCCCTCTCAGCATCTTCATGGGCCTAGCTCTCCCCCAGATGTAGATTACTGCCACCTCACCATGATACTGTAGAACTTGATTTCCTATACTAGACAGTGACTTCCAGAGGTTTGGCCATCATACCAAATGGTCCTTAGAGCCACCGCTTTGGTATTGTCATTGTTTCTTTATGTTACAAAGAAAGGCTGTGAAGCCAAGGAGAGGTATTCTTTATCCTCTCCCAGCCTCTGTTTGGCCTATGGCTCCAGGGCCTGGCTGGATGGCAAGACCATGAGTGTCCAAAGAGATGCAGTGCAGTGACCAGGAAGTCAGGGTGCTCCTGTCAGAGGCAAGGTTTGCACTGGGCTTCAAAGGATAAGTTGGCTCTGGATTATAAGTGTCAACCTCCCACTGTTAGGATGCTGCTATAGAGAAAAAGTCTCAGTCTCCATCCACAGAAAAATCAAGATGCAGCGCACTTTGATTCTGGTCTCAGCACCACCTCTAATTCTCCCAGTGACATTGGGAGAGTCACCGACCTTCTCTGAGCCTCAGTGTTCCCACCCATAAAATACATTATTTCCAGTGTCCGTGCATTTCTAATATTCTTTCATTCCAGGAGATAGTCATCTGGTCCTAACCGAACACCTCTTCCTTCCATCTTACTAGGAAAGACAGAGCTGGCCAAGCAAACAGCCAAATATATGCACAAAGATGCCAAAAAGGTAAGGGCCAGGATCTGGGCCTGAGGTGCAGGCCATAGAAACCTCTTCATTACTGCTAGCCTCCAAAATTCTGGGCTCTCTGAATCTGTCAATAGTGAATCAGAAAGATGGGCCCTGACCCAGGAAGCAGGCCTCAGCTCTGGCCCCCAACTTGGCTACCAAATATTCCAGGACTTTGGGCAAGTTATCCAATCTCCTTGTGCCTCCATTTATTAATCTATGAAATGGGAAAAATAATCCTTGCCCTGCCTGCTTCCTGGGGCATTTGGGAGAACCCACTGAGATTCATCCATACATTTTCAGGCATCTACTTTGGCCAGGTACTGTAATAGATTCTAATAACTCAGCATTTAAGACACTTTCCCTTACCTGAGGAACTCAGGCTGAACAAGGAAACAGCTTTAGAAACATACTATTACTGTCTAGTGCATCAAGACCATGCTAGAGTCTTGGGGCCTATAGAAGAAAACAAGAATGAGAAGATGCCTTATCGCTTCTCTCCATTGTATATGAGCTTTTAAACATGATTCTTATGCCCTAACCTGTGGTGTGGTCATAGTCCCCTTTGCCCCATGACTGAAAGCCCACGGACTCTTCATAGGAGAAGGCTGTCCCTGTCCCATATCTATTCAGACTCTGGCTTTCCAAGACCTGCTTAATTTGACTTTCTAGGCAGACTTAACCAACTGAGCCACCCAGGCACCCTCTAGGCAGACTGTAAATGTTTTCACGCAGAGAGAAACGTCCAAGAGATCCATCCTTGGAGATTGTAGAAACATTTCAACTAAAGCCAGACATTCTTCTTTCCACCAGTCTTTCCATTGTGGAAGCTAAAGTCCCCCTGCTCACCACCTGAGATTGCCCATGACCCCAGATGCCCTCGCCTAATTTCTATGGAAGACCTCTGCAGCTGAGGCAATGAGGAATTGCTCAGGCCTCTGCCAGCCAAACTGCCGCAGCAGCAGAGTCCTGGCCACCTTTCCTCCTGCTTCTGGCCTCACCACCCCTTTGCCACCTCCCTGAGGGCCTGGCACCACAGAAACAAGGTAGCTCAGCTGTGTCCTCTGGAGCCACATCCCTGGCCCCCGTCTGCCTAATAACTGGCTAAAGGCTCCTAAGCCTTCCTGGCTCTGCCAGTAGCTGTGCTCTGCCTCAGCCAAACCCAAAGCAGACCCACTTGACAGGCACTAGGCAAGAAGCAGCACACAGCATGCTAACATACTGCAACCAAAATAGCATCTTTAAGACAATTCATCAGGTTGGCAGCGATTGAAACAATTAGCACTCTGGAAAGAGCCATAAACTAGCAGGACTATTAGGGAAGATACAGTTACGGGCAGGAACCACCTGATTAGGGATGAAGAATTCTGAGTGGTTTAATTTTAATACTGTCAGAAAGGTTAATATTTAATTACAAATTATAATCTCCTTATCCAAGCTGTCTTAATATGTCTTCATACACAGTGGAAGAAGGGAAAGCATGGTCTGATTTGCTGGTGTAGGAGGCAGGCGTGGCTTGCTAAGAGACTGATGATTCAGGTCATTTTTCAGTTGGAGCATCTGAATGAGGGGCAGACTGACACCAGTGCGGGGGCTCCTAGAAGCATGGTTATGGCATTCTGCAGTACACCGTCACCCCTTGGAGGCAGTGGGCTGGGCAGTCAGGGCCGTGGAGCCAGCCATTCCTCAGTACAGGCTCCAGTTCTCCTTTCTCCTGACCTTAGGTGGGTTACTTAACCCCTCCAAGTTTGAGCTCTCTTGCCTCAAAGTGAAGCTGTCCAATCCTGTGTCTAAGATGGTTGTGAGCATGCAGTGAGGTAATATGAATCACGGTGAGCTCAGGTTCTGGCACATTTAAGTAAGTGCCTGATCCCTTGTTGCATGTGTGTTCATCATCAGGTACTTTCTGCAGTACTACCCCATCAGCTGTCTTACTTGATCCTGCGATGCTAAATTAGATCCACTTTTCAGATGAGAAGACTGAGATCCTACAACATGTAAGGGCTTGTCCAAGTTCATTTGTGAGGGGAGGAGGTAAAATCAGAATCCAGTCTCTCATCTCTTCTCTCAATACAATTGTTCTCAGCTACAGTAGGAGACTAGATTGTAAACTTGTCAGTTTGTCCCCACGTCACATAGGGAGATGAGAGGCATGAGAAGCCCAGAACAACTGTCTCTGTATTTAATTTTCATTTTATTTATTTTGTTGTTTTTTAAGTAGGCCCCACACCCACTATGGGGCTTGAGCTCAAGATCCTAAGGTCAAGAGTCATACGCTGTACTGACTGAGCCAGCCAGGTGCCCCTAATTTTTAAATCCTAGGCGGTGCTTCCGTAAAACTCCTACTTGTACCAGCCTGTGGGCCAGCTCACCTCAGAGTCTGTGTTTAGTAGAGACATTTTCTGGCCATATAACAGGCAAGTTTGAGACCTACCTTCAAAATCCGAGAGTCTTAAACTGTACCCAACACCAACAGGACCCAAGGAATGATTTATAGGAAGTGTCGTGTCATAAAAAGGGTAGAGTAGGGCTGACTAAATGAAATGCATGCTGGCCTGGGAGTTGGTGGCTTGAATTTAAATTCTGGCTTTGTGATCCTTAGTTTCCTCATTGGAAAAGGGTCACTGGTACCTCTGGACCTGGTTGCCTCACAAGGTCTCATTTGTACAATTTTATAATTTCTTTATTGGAATCAAGGGTAGTCCACCTGCCTGGGTTCAAACCCCAATTCTAAGCTACTCTGGAGTTTGCTGGGATCTCTGTTTACATCAGTTTTCTCATCTATAAAATGGGTCCAATAATGGTGCCTAACTGATTAGATTATTGTGAAAGTTAATTGAGATAATAATGTAAAATGCTAGACACCATCATTATCATGTAGTAATCAATCAGTACATGTTGGATATTACTGTCATAATTGTTGTCTCACTTCATCCTAAACTAAGATCATGTGAAACCAAAAGTATTCAAGCCAAGAAACTCAAGCCCTGAAACTTGTTCAAAGTTACTTAGCAAATCAGTAGGAGAACTAGGATGAGAACCCACATTATTTGACATAAGTGAGCAGTAGAGCCTGTACTTCTGGATCCTGGGACAATTGACATCGGCACAAAGCCCAAGATTCTTCAGATGAAGACTGCCAAGAGCCCTGCTGATTGACAGAGCAGGAAATAGGAGGCAGTAGAGTTTAGTGGCTAAGAGCACAGACTTGGAGCTAAATTGTCAAACCTGAGTGACCTTGGTCAAGTTACATTAATCTGTGATTCAGTCTTCTCTTCTGAAAAGTGGGGATGATAAGAATACTTATTTTACAGACTTCTACATGTTCTGAGCCCTGTAGAGCAGCTGGCTTAGAACATTGCCAGGTACTTAACACACAGTGACCGTCAGCTATTATCATTAGATACCCATCTCATGGGTTCCAATGCTTTGCTCCCTCTGGGAAGCACTCCCAGCTTCTTCATGTCTGTCCTCCCATTCTTCCTCAAGTCTGTGTTTCTCTTGGCTGAGCTGCCTGGGACCCTCTGAAAATGTTTTCTGGCTAATGCCCCATGTTCTCGGATAGCAGTGGTCACCTCCACATTGCCTTACTACTTCTCCAGCCCTCCTCTACCTCTTGGGTTAGGTCTCTCCTCAGGCCCCTGGTGAGCCAGGGAGAGGAAACAGGGCGTGTGTTACATACGAAGAAGCTGCAGTTCAGAAAGGGGGAGGGGGGCAGCATGCCCAGTGCCACACAGACAGTGGCCAAACTGGGACTGGAAACCAAGGCCCTGCCAAGGCTCTTCTGCCGCCCTCTACCTCTGGTACAGAGTGAACAGAACAGAGAAAAACTACGTCACCGAGTGAATTTCTGACCGGCAGCAGAGCTAGAATGTGGCCTGGATTTCAGACATAAATAGCTACCTCCCTCTGGGCTCCTGGCACCCTGTCATCCCCAGCCCTCAGAAGAAGCATATTCAGTGAGTGCACTTTCTAAGGTGGAAGTATGTGCCACTAGGAGAGGAACCTGGGAAACCCAGGCTGTGAGTAGAGAGACAGGCTACCTGTGAATCCCCTTTTCACTCCCTAAATCCATTGTGAGAAGGAGTGGATACTCTGCCTGTGTTAACTCACAGATCCCATACTATACACATACACACACACATCCGCTCCCTCTGAGGCTAATCATAGTTGAACCTCACCCCAGAGGTTCCCTTCAGATCACTCCTAGGCCCAGTGGTGGAGAGAGAGGGGCTGTAAGCTGCCATATGGATAGCTGTTAAATAAATTAAAAGATTTCTTAGCATAAAAGAAAACTAAAACAAAGGGGCATGTCCCTATAAAGACCTGCACAGCTGAGGGCACCGTGGAGCTGTCTGGGTATTTATTGTACCCTTCCTTCTCATCATGGTCCACACTGATGGTGACCGAATTTGTCCATGTATGTCTGCCCCTACTTGAGGTGTTCTCCTTGAGGACGGAGACCAAGACTTGTTCACAGCTGTAGCTCCAGTGCCCAGCACACACGAGATGCCCTCAGGAAATGTGAGATGGGTGGGAAGGTGGGTGATACGGTAATCAGACCAGTAGAAGCCTGAAAAAAGAGACATTCTGAGCCAGATTTAGAAGGGCAGGGATATGACTTAGGTTTATTAAGGTAGCAAGTGGGGGGGATCATGTGGGGGAGGAGTGAACAGAAACCCACTATGGTGAGAATGGGGTAGAAGATCTTGGTTGGTGTGGTCTGAAACCCTAGGGCCTATTTGAGCAGCTCTCCTCCTTAACCCTTCCCTCTACCTTCCTGCCTCCAAATGGACTCCTGCTTGTTTCCACACAGGGCTTCATCAGGCTGGACATGTCTGAGTTCCAGGAGCGGCATGAGGTGAGTGAGAGTCCTTGGTAAAACGTGGTTTGGTGGATCTGTCAATCAACATGATTCTGCCTTGGGATTTGTCCTTTGGGGGCATATGTGTGCAGCAGGATCACTGATCTGTTTTGTATCGGACTTGCTCTGAAAAACAAGCATAAAGAAGATCTGTCTGCTCTCTCATTACAGCAGGATTCCTGCCACCCCAGGAGAAAGCCTGACTGTCCCTGTTGACACATGCAGTCTTTTTTTTTTAAGTTTACTTATTTATTTTGAGAGAGAGTGTACAAGAGTACACGTGCACACGCACACAGAGGAGAGTTAGAGAGAGGGGGAGAGAGAATCCCAAGCGGGCTCCATGCTGTCAGCATGGATCCCAACGTGGGGCTCAGACTTACAAGCTGTGAGATCATGACCTGAGCCAAAAATCAAGAGTCAGACGCTTAACCAACTGAGTCACCCAGGTGCCCCTTGACACAGGCAGTCTTAATGAATAAAGCCATTTTCCTATGTATGCCCATATCGGGAACTAAAAGCATAGAAAGGCTTTTTCAATATGTTTCCTTCCTTCCTCCAGGTGGCCAAGTTTATCGGGTCCCCACCAGGCTACATTGGCCACGAAGAAGGTGGCCAGCTGACCAAGAAGCTGAAACAGTGTCCCAATGCTGTGGTGCTCTTCGATGAAGTGGACAAGGCCCATCCAGATGTGCTTACTATCATGCTGCAGCTGTTTGATGAGGTGAAAGTGACTTTGGGCTGGGATGGAGGAGGGGACCCCAAAAGTATGGGGTGCTGTGAATCAAGAATCAAGGGCCCAGAGGCTTGTCTGATCCCTTCACTTGCCACTTTGCCCCCATGTGTATTCAGTCACTTAGCAAATGATGCTTTGCCCCCTTTCTGGACCAGGGCCTGGGCTGGGCACTTGAGGACAGACCAGTACTACCCAAAGATTGACATTTTCTGGCTGCCCAGACTGCCTTCTAGAGAGACATGGAGCAGAGGTACCAAGACAGAGAGACATGAATTTTTAGTTCCAGCTCTGCTCCATCTCTAGGCATCAGGGACCTCATGTGACAAAGAAGGAGGCTGTATCCAAGATAAGCTCCAAGAACCTTTCTGGCTTGTGAAGCCCTTTTCTTCCAAGGAGTTCCAGGCTCACCACAAATTAGATAACCTCCTTCTGGTAGGGTAAGCTCTAAATAAGAACTCTGCTTTTCAGTACATTCTGTGTACTAGGCTTGTGCTAACAACGTCACCGCTAATCATCACAATAGCCAGGCAATGACAGCTGTCTCATTTTTTATTTATTTATTATTTTTTCTAATTAAAAAAAATTTTTTTTAACATTTATTATTGAGAAACAGAGACAGAGCATGAGCATGAGAGGGGCAGAGAGAAGGGAAGGCGTAGAATCTGAAGTAGGCTCCAGGCTCTGAGCTGTCAGCACAGAGCCCGACGCGGGGCTTAAACTCATGGACCATGAGATCATGACCTGAGCCGAAGGCAGACGCCCAACCAACTGAGCCACCCAGGCACCCCAGCTGTCTCATTTTTTACAGAAGAAACTGAAGTTCAGAGAGGTTATAAATGACTTGCCTGAGGCCATGGAGCTATTATACAGAGGATCCAGGTTTGGGCCACAGATACATTTGATTCCAGAGCCCCAGTTCTCCTACTCTGTGCCATTCCTTACCTCAAGCAGGGGAGGGAGAGCTTATCATAGGAGGATTGGATCTCTTCCTTTAGAGGCCGGGCAGAACTGAGCATGAGGCTTCTCCTCTGCTTCCAAGCCGGGGCTATATTAACCAATATATGTCCAGATGGAGTCCAGCCCACTTTTCCACTTAGCCCCTTCCAGCTCTGGGACAGCAAGGAGGGGTTTTGCTTCCCATGTCGCAAGTGTACTTGATAAGGTGTGGGAAGGGACTCCTCATGGACCAAATAGCACACCAGATGCCAAACCAAGAAGACCCAGATCCAGATATCCCCATAGCTGCCCATCACCTTCCCCACATGGCCCAGTATCCTTGTCCCTGCCCTAGTTTCATTGCTGTCTTCCTAGCCCCCCAGCTCTTCCCTGTCCCCAGACCACCCACTGAGGAATAAAGGCCGGTCCTTCAAAAGTCATATATTAGTTACCCACATCTGTGCTGTAAGACCTCCCACTTTATTCTAGTCTCTTGATGGGATTCAAGTACACAGCTATGGACTAGACCCAGACCTTCTCTCTGGGAGCTCCCTGCCTAGGTAGATAAGTGGAAAGGAGACATGATAATGTTGAAATTTTTGACTTTATGTACCAGGCACTGGTCTAAAACAGTTACTTGTATCAATTCATGTGATCCTCCCAACATCCCTACGAAGATAGTTCTTATTACTGCCTCTGTGTAAGATATGGAAACTGAAGTAAAGTGAGATAAGTAATTTGCCCATGGTCATACAGCTGGGAAGAGAGAATCCAAGGTTGGAACCCAGGCAGTCCAGTTCAGAGCCTACAGCTTCACTAAGAACTACCATGCAGGTAGGACCAGAAGAGAGAGGTAGATCTGCAGTGAAGCATTCACAGGAAGGGAGGGCCCAGCTCAGGGAGCGTGAGCACAACAGTTTCTGACATCCCTGGAAAGGTACCTCTGATGACCACCTTGGCCCAGAAAGAGGGAAGGCAGCTGCTGACTGAAATACAACCAGCACCACCTAGAACTTGTTACCGCCTCCATATGTAAGCCCTGTCCACCCATTCCCTGCTACTGTCACTCCATTGACTACCTTTTGGGAGTTGATAATAATCCCTTCCTACAGCCCCCACCAGCCTATTGTCATTCCTGAAATTTATATCCTTGATTCCATTGACCAAAGCTGTCATCCAAGATTACTTAGCCAGAGTTATGCTTATAGGCTCCTTGTGGACAGGGACTTTATCTTAGTCCAACCATTCCCAGAGCCCATGAGGTCAGGGGAAATGCTCTGTTAAGTAACTTAATTCAACAGGAATATAGTATACCTTTCAAGGATAAATCAGGAGGTTCTAGGCGAACGAGCGGAGAAGGGCTGGCAGCAGACACCTACTGTGCCGAAGCACGGGGGCGCGAGGCCGTCTGGCCTGTCCAGGGAACTGCAGCTGCTCAGCACTGCTCGGCTACAGAAGGGAAGTGAGAACAGAACAGTGGAGGTGAGTGGGTAAGTTGTCAGGGACCAGTTACAATCCCAGGAGATGAAGTATGGGTTTACTTGTTAGATTGTAAGGAGCTTTTAAAGACTTTAAGCAAGAAAGAAACATGGCCAGGTTCTTACTTTATAAAGATCTGTCTTCCTAGCCTGAGAGAAGACATTGGTGAGAGAATGGACTGGAAGGCAGATGGGGAGCAGCAAGGAGGCTGTTGAAGCCTCCGGGCTAGAGCTGAGGATGCCTTCTCTAAAGCAGAGCCACAGGCTAGCCAGAACTCCCGGAAGGCTGACTATGCAGGGCTCAGTGATTTGATTGAATTTGAGGGGAGACAGAGGGGCCAGGGGTGGCCAGCTGCAGGGTTTCTGGCCTGGGTGACAAGACGGCCACTACTGCCATTGACTGAGGCAGGGAACACAGGAGGATGAGCAGCAGATTGGCGAGGAAGGTGAGTTGCTGAGGTTTGAAATCACTGAAAATGAGATGCCTGAGGGACGACGACCAGATGGAGGTGTCCGAGAGGCCAGTCATCAGTTGGAGAGATCTAGAGCATAGTACAGTTCTGGACTGGAAGCAGAGATTCAGGAATGCATCAGCACGGACAGGGTAATGGAAGCCACAGGAAGGGATGAGATCTCTCAACCAGGGGGTATGTAGTATGCAGAGAAGAAAAGGCTAACCCAGAGCCTTGTGACCTATCAGGAAAGTCAGAGGGAATGTGGTTCAGGTGGGGCAGAGGGGACACAGGATGCACAGTATCTGCCTTGGTGTTCATGAATGAGTGGGGCAGACTGGCAGCAAAAAGCATTTTAGCCCACTGTGGTGCATGCTGAGCTAGAATAAGCTACAATTGTCGGGAGTTGTGGGGGCATATGATCCAGTCTGGGGGCATGAAGGAAGCACCCTCGTTCCCACCTAGCCCAGTTCTCACAAGCCTGGATCCAGAGAAGCAGGAGCCCTAATGTTCTCACCAAAACACCAAGCAGGACTATGACCCCAGAGCCTGTAGCACAGGGAAGAAGTCCCAAGAAGAGACTGGCTCCTGGGGAGCCCAACCTGCTCTTCCCTTCAAGGATGGAAGCATTGGGAAAGCAATCCCTATAAGCCCGGGTAGCATTCACACCCACCCAGTCACTGCTGGGAGGTGTGCCAGTGACAACTCCCTCTTTGGGACACATCCTATTGCCAAAGACTCTGAGGAAGAGAAGACATGAACACTGAAAGTCATCCTTTGGGTCAGTCTTACCCTGCACCTGTTCCCGTCACCCCTCTAGGACCCATCCACAGGCCCAGTTAGAAGCAGCGCTTTGATCCTGGAATGAAATTGCTGTTGGTTGTTGCTCTAGCCAGTATAGCAGCATGTGTACTCAGTCCTTGGGGTTGAGCTCTGTGAACAGTGTCCTATGCGCACATTTGGACACATCTCACACACACGCACAGAACAGGTCTTCAAAACTACAATTGCCCCCGGGTACCTGGGTGGCTCAGTTGGCTGAGCATCTGACTTCGGCTCAGGTTATGATCTCATGGTTCGTGAATTCAAGCCCCGCATCAGGCTCTGCGCTGACAGCTCAGAACCTGGAGCCCGCTTCAGATTCTATGTCTCCTTCTTTCTCTCTGCCCCTCCCCTGCTTGCACTCTGTCTCTGTCTCTCTCAAAAGTAAGTAAACGTTAAAAAAGGAAAAAAAGAATTGCCCCCAGGTAGATTCTGTTGATCTATAACTCATAGATAGGGAAGCTAATGGCAAAAGCTAAAGATTATCTGCTTCCACCCTTGCTTTCCCTTCTTCCCACCCAAGGCAGGGACAAGAAAGTGATTAGGACTTGAGCTGCACATCTATTCTAAATAGACCCCCTTGGAACTAACACTTTCTGAGAGGCCTGTATCAAAGACCCATATAAAGCAAGGCTAACAAGCACCAGATACCATGCCCAGCATGGAGTAGGTGCTAGGTTAATGCACATTTCTTCCCCTTTAGCCCCTGAGGGCCAGGGCTAGTCTGCCGTTGCTTTGGCTTTAGAAGCAAGGGCTGACCCTGAGTCAGGTCCATACCACCAGGGAATGGGAATTGTTAAAGGAGGACTAGTTACCATCTGAGCCTGGGGCAGGCAGGAGCTGACAGGTTGAGGTCAGTGCCCTGTCCCCAGAGCCATGGTCTCTGGCCTGGCATGAGTTTGTGCTTTGTGGGAAGAGTATGGGAGCACATGGAAAGCACTAAACAGGAGACCTGCAGTGGATGTAGAAAGTGCCCCATCGGTGTCCACTGTTGTTATTCCCATCAGTTCTGCTCAGCGAGGCCCTGACCATTGCTTTTGTCATAAATGACTATAAAGTGCTGTTGTTGTACAGTCATAGCCTTGATGTTTGCTGAGTAGGTGGAGCTTCTTGCCCTTGAACTGAGTGGCCCCAGACAACTATACTTTCTTCGTTGTTCTGTCGCTTCTGCTGTAGCTCCTTGTATCTTTGTTCGGTGTATCTGTCTCCTGTATAGATGGTTTCATCTGTGTCACTTTAGAAAGAGCTAAAGATTCCAAGGAAACTTCCCACATTGGCTAAAGAGGAGCCTTGTTTTCTCTTCCTCTCTGTCAGGCAAAAGGATGGCTTTAAAGATGGAGAGATTTGGGGACACCTGGGTGGCTCAGTCAGTTAAGCATCTGACTTTGGCTCAGGTCGTGATCTCACTGTTTGTGAGTTTGAGCCCCGCATCAGGCTCTGTGCTGATAGCTCAGAGCCTGAAGACTGCTTTGGTTTCTGTGTCTCCCTCTCTCTCTGCCCCTCCCCTGCTTGCACTGTCTGTCTGTCTCTCTCTCTCTCAAAAACCAATAAACATTAAAAAATTAAAAAAATAAATAAAGATGCAGAGTTTATACTGGTTTCAGTTCATGTCATTCATTTTGATACAGCAAATGTATATTGTCTGCTGTCATAATAACAGTTCAGGACATTTGCATAGTTTGGTTAACTAAGGGTTTTTAACCAACATGACCATATTAGTCTTCACAGTGGCCCTGTAAAATACCCTCCTCTGAACTCCTACAGTGACCTTATACCACTTAACTCACTGAATTGTCATTGCTGGTTTCTTGAGTGGCATTTCTTCTCTTAAGGAGGAGAATGTCAAAGGTGCGGTGAGCCTCGAGCCTGGCCCGGACTGGGCCGCCAAGGAAGTATGTTGGATAAATGCATGTTTAATCAGGCTGACTTCCAGGGTGCCAGAGAGGAATCAAGGGCCCTTATTGATGACAAACAGAGGTGCAATATTGCCTGCAGTCAGTCTCAACAGGTGGAGTGGTTGCAGCCCAGGGCAGTGAGCACTGCAGCCTAGGTGTGAGAATAGTGCTCAGAGAACTGGGAGGAGGGAGCAGCTGAGGGTTCTAGAGAGAACTTCTGGAAGTCAGGCTTAACCCTCCATGAACATGGAGTCACTGTTCTTTCCCAGGGCCGGCTGACGGATGGAAAAGGGAAGACCATCGACTGCAAGGATGCCATCTTCATCATGACCTCCAATGTGGCCAGTGATGAGATCGCACAGCATGCCCTGCAGCTGCGGCAGGAGGCTTTGGAGATGAGCCATAACCGTCTTGCTGAAAACCTTGGTATGGCACACAGCCTGAGCTGTCTGGGCAGTTGAGCAGGTGCCCAGACCACCAGCACATCTCTTCCCCAGGAGGTGGAGGATGACATCAAGCAGGAGGCCACATCTGTCATCTTTCTATTTGGAAGTGAACCCTCCAACCCCTCTTCCAAGTCAGAACTCAAATCTTGTCCTGACTCTTCTCCCCCTCTGTTCCTCCCTCACACAACTCCTACCCTAAGGAATCCTGAGCTTTGGATTTGTAGCACATAGAGATGGAAGAGCCTCAGGAAGTGCCCAGTTCTAACCCTCTCAATATTCAGGTGGAGAGCAGGCCAAGGCGTAGAGAGCCTGAGACCCTGACCAGGATCACACAGACCATCAGGGACAGGACCAGATCTCTTTTCATAAATGGGCCCACGAGGCAGACACAGTTCCCAAAGCTCCCTAGGTGTGGGGAGTAGGCAATTTATGATTCTTTTTCCACAGGGGATGTCCAGATTAATGACAAGATTACCATCTCAAAGAACTTCAAGGAGAATGTGATTCGTCCCATCCTGAAAGTAAGAGGTCTTTGTCCTTCCTATTGGAATCTTGGGTGGGAAGATCCCCCTTAGCCATCTCTCTGTCTTCCCCTTTGGGGTCTAGTAATTCCCTTTACCCCTTCTGGGTCACAGAGCTCACCCCACCCCTAACCTGGCCCTACAGGCTCACTTCCGGAGGGATGAGTTTCTGGGACGAATCAATGAGATTGTCTATTTCCTCCCCTTCTGCCACTCGGAGCTCATCCAACTTGTCAACAAGGAACTGAACTTCTGGGCCAAGAGAGTAAGAATAGGAACTGCCTATGGGTGGGGATGGGTCATCTGCCTGTTGGAAATTGGGGAACACTGGGTTGGGAGCACCCCCTTCCTAGAGGCTTGGAGAACAGTGGTGTGGGTCAGTGGCCTCAGGGGCACACAGTCATTCACAGGCCCAGGCCTCAGGCCAGAGTGGTGAGAGATGGAAAGCACTGGGCCACATGCAGGCACGCTCCTATCTGACCTGTCTCAGGCCAAGCAAAGGCACAATATCACGCTGCTCTGGGACCGCGAGGTGGCAGACGTGTTGGTCGACGGCTACAACGTGCACTATGGCGCCCGCTCCATCAAGCATGAGGTGAGCACAGGATCCTTAGAGAAGTAAGGCACCTCTACACTTCCCACCCCAGGGCCCCCAGACCCAGCCCCTGGGCTCCCAACCTGGAATAGTTCATACCCAGAGCAGATGCCCCTTCACAACCAAAACCAGAAGATGATCAAGTAAAACCCCTGTCCTGAAGGATAACCGAGTATGAATCCCTGCTAGGAGTGAGGAACTGAGCTGGGAACCTCAGAAACTGACACCCCTGAGTCTTTAGCATAGTCCTTTAAACTGTGTGTTTTTAGCCCCACTCTGCAGAGGGAAACTGAAGCTCAGAGGTTTCTGACTTGCCCTAGCAGTAAGTGATGGAGCCTGGGCTCCAGGCTCAGGCCACATGCTAGCCCAGGCCACAGCGGTGACGACCACTTCACCTGTCACCTGCAGGTAGAACGCCGTGTGGTGAACCAGCTGGCAGCCGCCTATGAGCAGGATCTGCTGCCAGGGGGCTGTACTCTGCGTATCACTGTGGAGGACTCAGACAAGCAGCTGCTCAAGAGCCCTGAACTGCCCTCACCTCAGGCTGAGAAGCGTCCACCCAAGCTGCGGCTGGAGATCATCGACAAGGACAGCAAGACCCACAAACTGGACATCCGGGCACCGCTACACCCTGAGAAGATGTGCCACAGCCTCTAGCTTCTACCTACCTACCTATACATGCCCTCAACATCCAATAAAGGCCCCTCGGCTGTGGCATGGCAACCGCCCTATCTTCCCCTCATGCCCTTTACCTCGTCTCCACCCAGCCTAAGGCCTGTTTACCTCCACAGCCACAGGAAGACCCCTCCTTAGCCTCAAAATCAAAAATAGGGGTTTTGCCCTCCCCTGGACCATTTGTTATGGGCCCAAAATTTGCTAACAGGTCCCCAGGAGAGGGGCTGTCTTCCCACCCTCTTCAGAGCAGGGAGGAGAAGGAGATCCCTTTTCTCTATCCTTCAGCATGATCCCCATGGCCTGTATACTCTCTGGAACTTTATCACGGTCTGAGGAAGCTCAGAAGTTTGACAGCTAAGAACAGATCTGGCTCAGGAAAGACAGGGACCAGGCTGTGACCTGTCTGCCACCCTCTGCTGGCCCTCATGCAACTGAGTCCCCATAATGTCTGCACAGATTGTGGAGAAAGAATGCAGAGGCCCAGGCACAGAGGTTGTACAGTGTAGGCTGAGGCTACCTCTTTCCCATGCCCTAAAATTCCAAGGAGAAGGGACCCATAGAATCCCCCACTCCACTGCCATGTGGTAGCTACTCCCCCTCACCACACATTCTGGTGTCAGGCCAGACCATGTTTCTCCAGCTTTGGAACAAAGCCAGAATAAGGCACCTCTAGGAGGAAGGCTGACTGGGTCACTACCCTGCTCTGCTCTGGAACTGGACAACAGTACCAAATGACCAAGCAAGCTCAGCTCTATGGGACCTCCTTCAGGAATCTAACACAGACATTGGGGAGCTGGAGGGAGAGAGAGAATGAAGTCAGTCCTGTGCCCAAGTGGCCATGATGTCTGTAGCAGCTCTGTCTATCCTGCTGTCCCAACTAAGTTAGTCTGGAATGAATAGCTTCCCCATGCAGTCTCCTTCTTTGCCACTAAGCAGAGGGGCTGCACACCATCCCCCAAGGGCATTCCACAAACCAGCCACGTTTCAACCCCATCTTAGCAGGGCACAGCAAGGCCTGGTGCATCCTTGGGCTCCATCGACAGTAGCCACCATTGATGACCACTCCATCACCCTGCAGGGCCATTTTAGAACTCTCCTTTTGTGTTAGCTGATGATCTCTTTCAGGAAGCAGAAAATGGGGGCAGGTGATGGAGGAATGCCATGACAGTATGGTGGGTATGAAGCAGACAGAAGCTAAGACATGGGCTCCAGCAGATGCTCCAGTAATCACTGTCCAGCCCCTCAAGGAGCTGCCTGCTGTTCCCTACCTCAGTGACTGCTGTTCTTTTTATTATTACTACTACTGCTACTACTACTACTACAGCTTCTTGTTTTGAAATAAGTTTAGGCTTATGTTGCAAAAATGGTAGAGTTCCCATATACCCTTCGCCTCACTTCTCGTAATAGTAACATCTTAAAAACTGTAGTATAGTTATTAAAAGCAGGAAATTAACATTGATGCAGTACTAACTACTCTGTAGACATTCAGATTTTGCGAGGTTTCCCGCTGATGCCCTTTTTCTGACCCAAAGTCCAATCCAGGATCCCATGTTACATTTTGTGGGGGTTTTTGTCTTGTTTTGTTTTTCTGTTTTTAATTGTTTTAATGTTTGTTTATTTTTGAGAGAGAGAGAGAGAGACCGAGCACAAGCGGGGGAGGGGCAGAGAGAGAGGGAGACACAGAATCCGAAGCAGGCTCCAGGCTCTGAGCTGCCAGCACAGGGCTCGAACCCAGGAACAGTGAGATCATGACCTGAGCCGAAGTCGGATGCTTGACCAACTGAGCCACCCAGGTGCCCCTGTTTGTTTTGTTTTCAAAGTTGGTCTATTTTGAGAGCGAGAGTGCTGCGTGCACAAACGCGCATATGGGGGAGGGGGAGAGCGACAACCCAAGCAGGCTCCGCACTGTCAGCGTAGAGCCAATGCAGAGCTCAGCTTCACGAACTGTGAGTGAGATATGACCTGAGCTGAAATCAAGAGTCAGATGCTTAACCAACTGAGCCACCCAGGTGCCGCCCCCCCCTTTTTTGTCCATGTTACATTTTGTTGTCCTGTTTCCTTCATCTCCTTCACGCTGTGACAATGCCTCCATTTTTCTTTGCTTTTCATGACCTTGACACTTTTGAAATGTCCAGGCCAGTTGTTTTGTAATGTTCCTCAATTTGGATTTGTCTTCTGTTTTCATGTGATTAGATTGAGGGTTTGCATTTTTGACAAAACTACCCCAGAACTGATGATGTGCCCCTCTAGTGCCTCATAGCAGGTGGTGATGTTACTTTTGATCACATGGCTGAGGTGGTGTGTACCAGGTTTCTCCACTGTAAAATTACTAATTTCCCCTTTGAAATTAGTAAGAATCTTGTGGGGAGATACTTTGAAGCTGTGTCAATGTCTTATTTATTCTTAGACTTTTTGCCCACTAATTTTAGCATCCAAAAACCAAGTGGCTTTTGTTTACAAGTATTAATGCTGTGTTGACCTAATGATGACTTTCTGTTTACTTATTTTATATGTATTAGTTGGTATTCTACTGTGGGGAAGAGCTATCTCTTTTCCCCCATATATTTATCCAATAATTTATATCGGTATAAACTAATGGATATTTGTTTTATTCTATGGGTTATAATCTAATACTAAAATAGTTCATTTGTTGCTCATACTGGCCCAGATTTGGCCATCAGGAACTCTCTCAAGTTGGCTTCTGTGTTGTTTCAGCATTGTCCCCATCATTTTTTTTTTAAGTACTTCCTTACTCTCTAGCACCACAGGATGTTCCAAGCTCATTCATATTTTTCTTGTTCTAGCCCTGGCATCAGTTATTTCCCCAGGTAGCTCCTGGTTCCTTTCACTCGAGAATGGGCATCAGATGTATTCATTGCTACTGGGGTGTCATTATTTCTAGGCCCTTTCAGCATACAGAGCTAAAGAAATATGTGTATTTATGTTAACACGCACATCTGAATTTATTATTGTGTCTATATGTATATTATTAAAAATCATGAGTTCAGGTGATACCTACAGTTCCAATCCAATACCATAGGATTTGTGACACTATTATACTTTACTTTTCTTTTTCTCTTCTTCTGCTATCTCTGTTTCTTCTCCTTTCACTCTGTTTGGTGTTCAGACTTCCCTTAGGGGCTCTAATTCAGTCAGTTAGTGACCATCCTATGTGGAACATTCCTATTGGATTAAGTTTGTATGCCTGGCTGTCAGTCTTTGGTTCAATCCGCTGTGACTAGGAGCAATAGGCATATAACTCAAGACCAGACAGCTTTCATATTAGAAAACCCAATGGCCACCTTCCTGACAGGAAAGTAGGAGACAGAGTAGATCCTCAGATTTTGAGGAACTTAAGTGTTACCACTTCTACAGATTCTTAGGTAGACCTCCTAAGTGATGTTGGGTCCCTATCATCACTTCCAGAGCATCCTAGGCAATACTTAGTTCACTTGTATTACTTGTTCTGTGTCTGTATTTGTCACTAGAATATAAACACCCAGAGGGCAGATACTTGTTTAGTTCACTGCCCTATTCACAAGACCTGACATAGTGCCAGCATATGACAGATGCTCCAGGTATTTGGATGGGTGGGTGGGCCTTGCAGCAAGCACAGATCTTCACAGTGGGTCCCAGGACAGAACAGTATCATTTATTCAACAAGCACACATTTATTTGTCATGATTTTGTGCCCAGCCAGAAGGACCTGCCAGGATTGGACCCTCAGTAAATGGGGTAAAGTAAGACCCTGATCCCATACTGAGTATCCTGGAATGCGTGAGACTGGGCTCGAAAATTAAAATGTAACACTTATTATTCAGAAAGAAAAACTCAAAGATGTGTAGTGATTGTTTTAGAGATTTAGGAAAGAAACACATTTAAACCATACAAAAATAGAAAATGGACCAATAAAGATAAAACCTGAAGTTAAAAAGTAGGAAAACTGGGACACCTGGGTGGCTCAATTGGTTAAGCGTCCTACTCTTGGTTTCAGCTCAGGTCATGATCTCATGGTTTGTGGGAATGAGCACCATGTCACGCTCTACACTGACATCGAGGAACCTGCTTGGGATTCTTTCTCTCTCTCTCTCTCTCTCTCTCTCTCTCTCTCTCTCTCTCTCTCAAAATGAACAAACTTTTAAAAAAAGTAGGAAACCAAAAAAAAAAAAAGGACAAGTAGAAAAATGACTCTGAAAACACCAATAAAATAGATAAAACCTCAGCTTGATAAATAGAAAAACAGCAAACAAAAAAACAAAAAAAAAAACCTGCAGAATTAGGAATGAGAAACCATGTAAATATGGAAACTTTTTAAATTTTAGGAGAATTCTATGGCAACAAATTTGGAAACAATAGATAATTTCCTAGCAAATATTGACCCAAAACATACTTTGAATAGACCAATTAATTACCAAAGAAAAAATTGGAAAGGTTATTAAACATTTATCCTTTTAAAAATCATGTTCTTTTAAACTTTTTTGTTTTGTTTTGTTTTTAGAGAGAGAGCACACATGAGTGCTAGAGGGAGAGAGAGAAACTCTTAAGCAAGCTCCACGCCCAGCACAGAGCCCAGCACAGGCTCGATCTCAAGACCTGAGCTGAGATCAAGAGTTGGACACTTAACCGACTGAGCCACACAGGCGCCCCTACTTAAACTTCTTTTATTGAAATATATGTGGAAAAATGCACAAATCACAAGTATACAGTTCATTGAATTGTCACCAGGTGAACACCACTTGAAGCTATCATCCAGCCCAACAAATAGATGAGTTACAATTTTTAATTATAAGTTGCTTTAGACTGTGGGATAAGATGGAAAGATGCTTGGTTGATTTTTAAAGGCCAGCATAAGATTAATACTCCAACCTGATAGTGCCTAAAAGAATGTCCTAGCCTAATCTCACCTATGCCTATAGATTAAAAATTCCAAATAAAACAAAGTTGAATTGTATGCTATGATCATATTAGGTTTATTTCAGTGGTACAAACCTCAGTATTAGAAATTTATTAATATAAGTCACTACATCAAGAACGAAGAGGGGCACCTGGCTGGCTCAGTTGGTAGAGCATGCGACTCTTGATCTCAGATTCAAGCCCTGTGTTGGGTGTAGAGCTTACTTAAAAAAAAAAAACAAAGAACTGGATTATTTAAATGTCAGATCAATATCAATTTTCTTATTTTGATAATACATGATTAAGAGAATGTCCTTGTTTTTATAAAATATACATTGAAGTATTTAGAGGTTAAAGGTAAAAATTTGCAAATGTATCTGGAAACATATATATATATATATATATAAAACTATATATACATATACATATATACACACATACACACATGCATACATACAGATGTGTGGACTCATATATGTATACACATGTACACATACACACCCACAATGATAAAACAAAAGAGTAAAGTATTAACAGGTGGGAAATCTGAGTAAGGATATATAGGAATTCTTTATATTGTTTTTGGAACTTCTGTCTAACTCTAAAATTATTTCAAATAAAGTTTGCTAAATTAAAGGAGATAAAATATTTTATCAGTATATGCTGAAAAAGCATTGAATAAAATTTTTCAGTTTTAATGATTTATGATATAAAAATAAAGCTCTAAGGGTGCCTGGCTATCTCAGCCAGTAGAGCATGTAACTTGATCTTGGGGTCCTGATTTTGAGCCCCATATTGGACATAGAGATTCCTTAAAAAAATTTTTTTAGTGTAAAATAAAGCTCTAAGTAAAAGGAAAAGATAATTCATCAAAAAACAATCGCAAACATTTCTAATAGTGAATACTAAAGCTGTTTTTATTGAAGTCTGAAATAAGACAGGATTCAACATTGCTTTGAAAATTCAACTGAAAACAATTAGGCAAGAAAACTAAATAATTGATGAAAATACTGGAAAATAATAACTTATCTTGTTTTGGTGAAATACAATTGTGTATTTAGGAAATCCAAGAGACTATACTAAAACCTAGTAGCATAATAAGGAAATTTGGTAAGTGTATGAATAAAAGGTAAATGTATAAAAATCAATAGCTTTTTTTCTATTCTAGCAGTAGTCAACTAGAAAACAGTAACAAAGGAAAGGTATTTCATTCAGTTGCAACAAATACATATATATATTTGTTCATATATACAAAAAAAATACCTGTGAAAGGGGAATTGGGTAGAGAGAGGGGGATAGCAATGGAAGTGGAAAATTCACGATATTCATTTTTATACTTTTAATTTTGAACCATATTAATGTGTTACCTATTCAAAATTATAAAATATTTATTGTTTTTTTTTTTCAACGTTTATTTATTTTTGGGACAGAGAGAGACAGAGCATGAACGGGGGAGGGGCAGAGAGAGAGGGAGACACAGAATCGGAAACAGGCTCCAGGCTCCGAGCCATCAGCCCAGAGCCTGACGCGGGGCTCGAACTCACGGACCGCGAGATCTTGACCTGGCTGAAGTCGGACGCTTAACCGACTGCGCCACCCAGGCGCCCCAAAATTATAAAATATTTAAGAATAAACTTAAGAAAATCCTACTGAAGGGCATAAAATGAGAAGCTATACCAAGTTCTTGAAAAGTATGACTCAATATATAATTCAGTGTAAACCTAACTAGACTCAACAGCATTTTTAATTTAAACTTAACTAGGGGTGCCTGAGTGGCTCAGTCAGTTGAGTGTCCAACTTCAGCTCAGGTCATGATGTTGCGGCTTGTTAGTTCTAGCCCCTCTTTGGGCTCTGTGCGGACAGCTCGGAGCCTGGACGCTGCTTCGGGTTCTGTGTCTCCCTCTCTGTCTGCCCCTCCCCTGTTCATGCGCGTGTGCTCTCTCGCTCTCTCTCTCTTTCTCTTTCACTCTCTCTCAAAAATAAACATTAAAAAAATTTTTTAAGGGGCGCCTGGGTGGCGCAGTCGGTTAAGCGTCCGACTTCAGCCAGGTCACGATCTCGCGGTCCGTGAGTTCGAGCCCCGCGTCGGGCTCTGGGCTGATGGCTCAGAGCCTGGAGCCTGTTTCCGATGCTGTGTCTCCCTCTCTCTCTGCCCCTCCCCCGTTCATGCTCTGTCTCTCTCTGTCCCAAAAATAAATAAACGTTGAAAAAAAAATTTTTTTTAAAATAAAAAAATAAAAAATAAATAAAAAAAAATTTTTTTTAAGTTAACTAAACTCATGTTACACTGCAGTGTCTAGATGTGAAGGCACCTGGAGATACTGTTTTCTGGATCTAGCTCTTAGAACATACAAGCTACTGGCAGTAACTACTTAATAGTGTGCAAACTAGAGAATGAGTCTATTTAACTCCCACCAACACACACCCTAGGTACAATGAGAGAGAAGGGAAAGAGAAGAGTCATCTATGACTAGAATGTGGAGACTGTATCTGGATGTGGAAAAGAGGAGAAAGCAGTGGAAAATGAAGCTAGAGAAGCAAGTTTCCTAATTTCATAGTGCCTTGAATGCCATCTAAGGGAATGAAATTACCATATTTATGTTTTCAAAAGACCCTTTGGGCTGACTTCGGACCAGTTTGCAACAGATGGAGTAGTTACAGGCAAAATCCCTTCCCACCCTCAAACATGGAAATAATATGTAACAACAAAAAGTTTAACACATAACTGGGCTTGAAACTAAAAATGGGAGATCCCAAGGTGCCAGAAATGAATGGGAACCCAAAAGTCAAAGGATTTGTGAGAGTGGAAGTCAAGGAGTTACTGTTCTTTAAGGATATTCCCATAATCAGCTTTTCACAAAGGAACCCATGGGAAAACAAGTCCTATTAAAAATGAGCTTACAGGGAGAAATTGAAAAAGTTACAAAAGAAGAAGAAGAAGAAACAACAAACCAAGGAAAGAACAAATGGGAGAGATTACACTCCAAGAATTGTTTTTAAAAGAGTCTGAAGGGTGCCTCACTGGCTTAGTTGGTGGAACCTGCAACTCTTGATCTCAGGGTTGTGTGTTTGGCCACCACTTACATGTAGAGATTACTCAAAATTGTTAAAAGAATCTGAATTTATATATGTTTAAAATGTTCAGAGAGATAAAGGGAAGACTGGAAACCATAATGCAAGAAAGGACAGTATAAAAAATAGGTGAATCTGAAAAGAACACTCCAGAACTTTCCTCAGATTTATTTCCATGTTTTTTACATCTAAGCAATTTTCTATTTTGTTGTGGTCCTAATTGATACTATGTATTAGGTATTAGATACTAGGACCCCTCGGATTTTTAAAGAACAAAGATTTGGATCACCTACTAGGCAAAGAACACTAATGATCTAAGGAGATGACATAGGGCAAGGAGAATATGGAATGAGTAGAAGAGGAGGGAAGTCACTGGAGTGCCACCCCACCCACCCCCACCTCTGGGCCCATGACCAGTTGCAGAAATAAGGAATGTAGCCTCGACCACAGTCCTGGAACTATTTGCTCACCATCGCCTAAGAGTCAAGTCTAATCCCACCATGCCTCACAGGTTTGTCACAGTAATCCCAAGCGTCTGAACCTCATTGGTCATCTACCACCACATCACACATACTGCTCCCCTTCCCAACCCTTTGCCTGTGCCTTCCAGCACTTGCCTTCTATAATCAAATTCTTTTTTTTATTAAAAATTTTTTAACGTTTATTTTTGAGACAGAGAGAGACAGAGCATGAATGGGGGAGGGTGAGAGAGAGGGAGACACAGAATCTGAAACAGGCTCCAGGCTCTGAGCGGTCAGCACAGAGCCCGACACAGGGCCCGAACCCACAGACCGCGAGATCATAACCTGAGCTGAAGTTGGATGCTTAACCGACTGAGCCACCCAGGTGCCCCTATAATCAAATTCTATGTAAGCACCTTCTTGTTGGAATGTTTGCATCACTCTTCACCTTAATTGTCCCCTAAAGGGACTGCTTACTTTGGCTGTCCCATAAACTGTTGCTTCCCCTGTAGCCTTCCTAAGTGGAGGCTGCTTTTATTGTCATACCCAGGAAGTGAGCCCCCCACTGCTGCTCTGTGATTATTTCTCATCCTTTCTTCCAGCTTTTAAAATTAAGCAGTCTGACTACTATCCCAACCCTTCTGTCATTGTTCTTTCTACTGAACTCTCAATGTCCCTCATACAGGGAAGGTTTTAGCTCCTGTAGTATCACTTTCTCTTTTTCCTACATATGCCATTATTCTTGGTGGCTTTAACTTACCATGAATGACTGTTCCAACTCTCTGCTTTACTTATATTTAATGATCTTTTTCTGCCCCTGCCCACTTCACTCACCTATGTCACTGTCATATCCTACATCTTATCAACAGTAACTACACTTGAAGAACTTTTACAACTCAACAATAAAAAGATGAATAACCTAATTGTAAAATGGGAAAAAGGTCTGAAGAGATATTTCTCCAAAAATGTACAAATGGGCAATAAGCCATCATTAGCCATCAGAGAAATGCAAATCAAGACTGCAATGAGATACCACTATACACCCACTAGAATGGCTATAATCAAAAATATAGACAATAAGTGATGAAGTGGAGATTTGGGAATGTAAAATGATGCAATCACTTTGGAAGAGTCTAGCAATCCCTGGGAAGATTAAACAACTTTCGGGGATCCCTGGGTGGCTCAGTCAGTTAAGTGACTCTTAGTTTCAGCTCAAGCCATGAACTCATGGTTCATGAGTTCAAGCCCCATGCCGGGCTTTGCACTGGCAGTGCAGAGCATGCTTGGGATTCTCTCTCCTCTCTCTGCCCCTTCCGCACTCAGGTGCATGCACTCTCTCTCTCAACATTAAAAAAAAAAAAAAAGTTTCTATAGGTCCCAGCAATTACAATCCCAAGTATATACCTGTGTCATAAAACACACACAAAAACTTGTTACATGAATGTTAAAAGCAAAAAAGTGGAAACCATCCAAATGTCTATCAAACCGATGAATAGATAAAATATGATGTATCCATACAATGGAATACTCAGCCATAAAAAGAATGAAGTACTGATGTATGCAACAACATGAAGATGAGCCTTGAAAACATATTAAATGTAATGGGATCCAGTTACAAAAGATTACGTATTCTCATTCCATTTATATGAAAATGTCCAGATAGGCAAATCCATAGAGACAAAGTAGATTAGTGGTTGCCAAGAGGAGAGGGAAATGGGAATGATAATAGGTTTCTTTTTGGAGTGAGGAAAATTTTCTGTACATAGTGGTGATGGTTGAACAACTTTGTGCAAACCAGTGAATTACTTCTACACTTTAAAGGGTGACTTTTATGACATGTGAATTATCTTAGATTTTTTGTATCAAGAAAATTATACCTCAATTTAAAGAAAAAATTATTTAGAAAATAAGCTTTTTAAAAAATGCATCAAAGCTAAATGTCAAGAGAATGAGAAGACAAATCATAGACTGGGAGAAAATATTTGCAAACTACATAATCTGATTAAAGACTGGTACCCACAATGTACAAAGAACTCTTAAAATTCAACAGAAAAAAAAATGAACAACCAGATTACAAAATGGGCAAAAGATCTGAGCAGACACCTCTCCAAAAAAAGACATACAGAGAGCAAATAAGCACGTGAAAAGATGCTCAATATCCTACATCACTAATGAATTGCAAATTAAAACAATGAAATACCACTACACACACATTAGAAAAGAATCTGAAGCACCAGTGCTGGTGAGGATGTGGAGCAACAGGGACTCTCATTCATTGCCAGTGGGAATGCAAAACAGTCCAGCCACTTTGAAACACAGTTTGACTATATTAGTTCTTACAAAACTAAAAATACTTTTACCATAGGATCTTGCAGGTCATGCTGCTTGGTATTTACCCAGATGTGTTGAAAAATCCACACAAAAGCTACACCCAAGATTTATAGTAGGTTTATTCATAATTGCCAAAACTTGGAAATAACCAAGATATTCCTTAATAGGCAAGTGGATAAGCAAACTGTGGTACATCTATTCAGTGCTAAAAAGAAATGAGCTATCAAGCCTCAAAAGGACACGGAGAAACCACAAATTCATATTACTAGTGAAAGAAGCCAATGTGAAAAGGCTACATACTGTATGATCCCAACTATATGACCTTCTGGAAAAGATAAAGCCATAGCGACAGTAAAAAACATAAGCAGTTGCTGGAAGCTTGAGTGGGGCAGAGAGGAAGTGGAGCATAGGGGATTTTTAAGGCAATGAAGCTCTTCTGTATATTAGATATTGTTGAGTGCATGCCATACATTTGTCAAAACCCATGGAATGGACCCTGCTGTAAACTATGGACTCTGGTTTATAATGATAATGTCATCAGTTGTAACAAATGTACCACTCCGATGGTGATGTCAATAGTGGGGAAGCTTTCTAGGGATGGGGGAGTATATGGGAACTCTATACTTTCCACTCAGTTTTGCTGTGAACCTAAAGCTGCTCTAAAAAATAAAGTCTACTAATTTTAAAAAGTTAAATGAACTTCATTTTAATACAGCTTATCAAAGAAGTCAAGGTTCATATCCCAGCAGGTTAAAATTACAAAACTGTTTTAGGGTCTAACTCTGCTTAATTTCTGTGGTTTATCTGGACATACTCAGACACAGTATAGATGCTTACCAGGTGCTTTCTGGAAGAGCAAATCACTCAAGCTTTCTGTGGCCTAATGTCACAACTTGGGTTTTTATCTTTGATAGTTTCTTCCCATTACAGTATCTCTTCAGTCAGCTGGCTTATTTTAACAAATATATAAAACAGTTATAATTTCCTGGCCACTAAAGCATACCAGCTTAAAATCCTCACAGTGTGTCAGTTAGTATCCCTAGAGCAATCTAAGAGTGAAGCAGAAGCAACCTTATCTAGTATGATCTAGGTCTCAGAAGTAGCACACCATTATTCCCACCATATTCTCTTCATTAGAAGTAAGTCTCCTATGGAGAACAATAGGGAGGTTCCTCAAAAAATTAAAATTTTTTTTATTTTTAGTTTGGATCCTGTGATCCATCAATTCCACTTCTGGGTATTTACCTGGAGAAAACAAAAACACTAACTCAGAAAGATCTATGCACCCCATGTTCACTGCAACATTATTTACAATATCCAAGATACAGAATATTCAGCCATAAAAACAATGAAATCTTGCCATTTGTGAAAACATGGATGGACCTTGAGGGCATTATACTAAGTTAAACAAGTCAGAGAACGACAAATACCATATGATCTCACTCATATGTGGAATATTGAAAAAAAAAAAAACTTACACAGAGAACAGTTCAGTGGGGGCTGGGGAAAATGGGTAAAAGCAATCAAAATATACAAACTTCCAGTTATATAATAAATGAGTCATGGCGATATGTAAATAAAAAATTTGTATAATGATAGATGTTAACTAGATATTGTTGTGGTTATTTTGTGATAACATATAAATGTCAAATCATGTCATATACCTGAAACTAATATGTTATATGTTAATTATACCTCAATACAAAAAAATTACTACAAATTAAAATACCTGAGGGAACAGGAAGTAAGTTTCTAAGTCCATCTCAAACTTAAAAGAAGAATAAAGCTCCACCTTTTAAAGCATCAAAGAATTCATATATATATATTTAAACTACTACACATGCCTGGACACATCATATATTTAAAATTCCAAAAACCAAAAATAAAGAGAAAAATCTTGAAAGCAGCCAAAGAAAAAAGACACATTATACAGGGAACAAAGCATACTTTTCACCAAAACCTCTGCAGGCCAGAAGACAAGAGAGTAACATCTTTAAAGTGCTGAAGGAAGAAACTGTCAACTCAGCATTCCATACCCAGTGAAAGTACTTCAAAAATGAAAGTGAAACACTTTTTCATACAAATACAAACTGAGAGAATTCATTACCATCCGACCTGCATTACAAGAAATGTTAAAGGGGGTTCTTAAGAAAGACGGAATATGGGATCAAAGAGAAACTTTGATCTATATTCAGAGATGTAGATCTCCCTCTGAGCCATTATTTAACAATAATGCCTGCTGCTTTCCACTTTTGATTGGAAGGATCACACAACATTGGAGGCCCAGAAAAGGGTGTGTTGGTGGCCTCCAAACTGGTAAAGGCACCTTTGGCTAGGGTCTTTCTGTGACCTAGGGAACCTTTGGAACCTTCGCTGAGGGCTTCGATTTTCTTCGAATTATGGCACCACTGAAATCTTACCCCTTCTAGGAAGTGTCCATCAAGAAATTAGAAGACTTAGTAATGGAAGACTCCTAGGCAACAGTCTGCTCAGGATTCTCCTTCTGATAGCAACGCTGTCCCCCACCCACTAACACCATCCAAATGCTTTTCAAGGTTGCTGTCATGTTGGTCCATTCATGGCCATCCATTGCTCTCTGGATATACATCTGGATATATTTTACTGGTCCTAATGTGATAACCTAATATGACCCAAGCTGGACCAACCAGACTCCTCTTTCTCCCCCCACCAAGAAATTTTAAAACCAGAGCTTGAGAGAGAACCCCAAGGCTCTCTTTAGAGTATCTAAGATGTACAGCTCTGGAGCTGGCCATGGCCAAGTTATCTCTCTGGGGGCCAGAGTAGTGGAAGAAAGTGATGAGCTGAGAGTAAAGAACAGACTGCAGAGAGGAGCAGAGCTAAAGGTCAGAGAGAGTTACAATGGTGTCTGGGTCTCTGGTCCCAGTTTTCCCTGAAGCCCACCTGCTGTTAGGTCCTATAAGACAACAGAGTATCCCTAAAACCAACTTTCTTTTTTCATTTAGCTGGAGTTTACTTTCAGGTGAAATTTCTGTTTCTTGCAACCAAAAGATTCCCAAAAATCTTGCTCACTGCCTCGCTTAGCATTTCACCTGAAACCCTTGTGACTATATATGTGGCCATCTGTTATTTGCAGGTGGGATCATTTTAAGAAAGGTTGATGTGTTGGGGCGCCTGGGTGGTACAGTGGGTTAAGCATCCAACTCTTCAGCTCAGCTCAGGTCATGATCTCACAGTCCTGAATTCAAGCCCCACATAGGGCTCTGCGCTGATGGTGTGAAGTCTGCCCAGGATTCTGTCTCTCCTTGTCTCTGCCCCTCCCTCACTTGTGTTCTCTCTCTCTCTCTCTCTCTCTCTCTCTCTCTCTCTCTCTCTCTCTCTCTCAAAATAGAAAGTTTATTTAAATTTTAAAATAAGCAAGTTTGATGTATTAAAATACAAGTGTACAGAGACACCTGGCTGGCTCAGTCAGGGGAATATGTGACACTTGATCTTGG
Organism: Lynx rufus; assembly: GCF_022079265.1. Taxonomy (NCBI): domain Eukaryota; kingdom Metazoa; phylum Chordata; class Mammalia; order Carnivora; family Felidae; genus Lynx; species Lynx rufus. The sequence continues at coordinate 59,688,787 of NW_025814897.1, forward strand.
GGTAATGAGTTTGAGCCCCACGTCAAGTGTACAGATTACTTAAACTAATAAACTAAAAAATAAAGTGCAAGTGTACATGCCTGAAAAAATACTGGGTAAGTATTAATTAGCTGGAAATAATTGTTTGCTCTACAAAAAGAACTTACTAGAAAGGATTCTATAATTTATAATTTGCATAGTGCTCTAGAAATATTGTTTCAGGGGTGCCTGGGTGGCTCAGTTGGTTAATCATCTGACTTTAGCTCAGGTCATGATTCCACAGTTCCTGAGGTCAAGTCCTCCATCAGGCTCTGTGCTGACAGCTCAGAGCCTGGACCCTGCTTCGGATTCTTGTCTACCTCTCTCTCTGCCCCTCCCCAGCTCATGCTCTATCTCTCTCTCTCTCTCTCTCTCTCTCTCTCTCAAAAATAAACATTAAAAACTGTTTTCAAAAAAAATATTGTTTCAAAACCATTGTGTTCATCACAATAAATTATAAATACTACACAACTAATAAGAACAAAATGAATCTGTATGTACCAATAATGAATATCTCCAGGAATATTATGGGGAAAAATCTAGTTCATATACATTATGGTTTTATCCCCTTTGTGTATGTGTATGTACACTTACACACACACACACACACACACACACACACACACACACACACGGGCTTTTTTTTTTTTTATTTCTAGGAGAAATAAAAGTATTCACAAAGGTTACCTTTTGAGAGAAGGACTAGGGGAAGAAAGGAGGAAGACACTTTATATATCACTTTCTATTTCTTTTTTTTTTTTAATGTTTGTTTATTTTTGAGAGACAGAACCCATGGACCACAAGATCATGACCTGAGCCAAAGTCAGTGCTTAACCCACTGAGCCACTCAGGCACCCCTGTCTTTCTTAAATCATCTGGCCTAATATATGTATTTTTATTTTGAGTTAGTGAAATTATAAACTTTTTCTCTCAGTACATTTCTGTACTCTATTAAAAGTGGAAACTGAATAGGGAAAGCAGAACTGAGAAAAATGAATAGCAGAACTAAGAAAACTAAACGCCCAATAGCTACAGAGTGAATGTAAAAAAAAAAAAAAAAATCAAATTTATACCACAGGACTCCAGGAAACTCCAGGACTGTAAATATATTTTATTTTTTAAATACAGTAAGACTGAGGTGCCTGGGTGGCTCAGTCAGTTAAGCGTCTGACTTTGGCTCAGGTCATGATCTCGAGGTCCGTGAGTTCAAGCCCCACTTTGGGCTCTGTGCCAACAGCTCAGAGCCTGGAGCCTGCTTCGGACTCTGTGTCTCCCTCTCTCTCCGCCCCTCCCCCGTGTGCTCTCTCTCTCTCTCTCTCTCTCTCTCTCCTCTCTCTCTGTCTCTCTCTAAAAAAAAAAAAAATAAGTAAACATATGGGGCGCCTGGGTGGTTCAGTCGGTTAAGCATCTGACTTCAGTTCAGGTCATGAACTCAGTCTGTGAGTTTGAGCCCCACATTGGGCTCTGTGCTGAAAGCTCAGAGTCTGAAGTCTGCTTTGGATTCTGTGTCTCCCTCTCTCTCTCTGCCCCTCCCCTGCTCTGTCTCTGTCTCTGTGTCTCAAAAACAAATAAACATTAAAAAGAAATTTTTTTTAACATAAAAATTTTTTTTGATGCAGTAAGACTTCCAGGTCTCCTCCTACATCCTGGTCAGCTAATTACCCCCTCCTTGAAGAAACAGGAAACTGAAGTGTTAGCCTGTGGAAGAAGCCAACCAGAGAGTCTTCAGGTTCAGGACCACCAAGAACAACAAAAAGTGAGGTATAAAAGCTGTTCCCAAAACATACCCCGGCTACTTCTGCCACATAGCTTCAAAAGCAATGGCAGCCAGGCACATTTCCTTCTTGGGCAGAACCTTGAAAGATTTCTCTCTAGAGATACTAAAAGATCATAGAGAAAAGATCTATAGATGCAACATTTTGCATTAAAAAAAAAAATGGATGAGTCCTTATCCAATGACCATACAGAGAAACCACATTTCACAAGCTCTGGACACACAGAGCTCCCAACAAACTTTGATACTTCACTACTAAATATGAAAGGAAACAAGGGTCACCAGACATGTGAGGAAAGCTTGAGCATAAAAGCCAAAAATATAATCAAGAAGAAAACTAGGGGCACCCAGGTGGCTCAGTTGGTTAAGTGTCTGACTCTTGGTTTCAGTTCAGGTCATGGTCTCACAGTTTGTGAAATCAAGCCCCGCGATGGGCTTTGCACTGAGAGTGTGGAGCCTGCTTGGGATTCTCTGTCTCCCTCTCTCTCTGTCCCCCACTTGTGTGCTCTCTATCCCTCTCTCTCTCTCTCTTTCTCAAAAATAAATAAATAAAACTTAAAAAAGAAGAAAACTAGAAGAAAGCAGAAAATACAGAGAACAATAGAAGAAAATTGCCCAAAAAATATAAAGATGAAGAATAAAAAGAGAGAGATAAAAAGAAAATAATATAACCATGAAACAAAAAATAAGATTCTTTTTTTAAAAAGTAACAATAACAGAACAGAGATAACTTCTGCAATTTTAAGATATGTTAACTAATTTTTTTAATCCATAAAATAATTAGAAGATAAACTTGAGAAAATCTCTCAAAAAGTAGAACAAAAAGAAATGGAAAATGAGAGGGGTGGCTGAGTGGCTCATTGGGTTAAGCACCAACTCTTGATTTTAACTCAGGTCATGATCTCATAGGGATCAAGCCTCACATCAGGCTCTGCACTGACAGCAAGGATCCTGCTTGGGATTCTCTCTCTCCCTCTGTCTCTCTGCCCCTCCCCAGCTCATTCTCTCCCTCTCTCTCCGTCTCTCAAAACAAACTTTAAAAAAATTAGGGGTACCTGCATGGCTCAGTCGTTTAAGTGTCCAACTTCAGCTCAGGTCATGATCTCATGGTTCACAAGTTGGAGCCTCACCTCTGACTCTTGACAGTGCAGAGACTGCTTTGGATTCTCTCTCTCTCTCTCTCTCTCTCTCTTTCTGCCCACCCCTCAAAATGAATAAATAAAGTTTAAAACCATTTTTAAGAGTAAGAAATTATAATTACATCCCTCAGAAACAACATAGGAAATTGAAAGACAATGGTGAAATGCCTTCAAATTCTGGAAGAAAATTATTTTCAACCTGGAAATTCATACCCGGCCAAAGTCTTAATGAAATGTGATAGCCTAATCAACATGTTAATCAGATATGAAGGGGGCTCAAGAAATGTGCCTGTTATGCACCCTTTCTCAGGAAGCTACTTTAGGATATGCTCCATTCAAACAAGGAAATAAACCAAGAAAAAGGAAGTCACAGAAATCAGTAAATAGGGTATCTGGCCTGATAGATGGGCAAAGGAATATCTCAGGAAAATAGCTCTGCAAAGTAACAATTAGTCCAGGAAGATTTTTGCAGGATTTTGCAGGAAGACAGAAGGCATTTAGTCAATTTTTTCTATGTAATAAAAGAAAACCTCAAAATTTCAGTGACTTACAAAAACAAATGTTTTTCATGTTCGTGGGTCTACATATTGGCTCAGGTTCAATCAATATAACTGGGCTCAGCTGGGCTTGGCTCTGGACTGAAGTTTGAGTTCAAGTCTTCTCACCATGTTTTCTCATTCTCTTGGAACCAGCAGCCACCCAAGCCATATTATTTTCATGGCAAATTGCAGAAGCGGAAGAAGCAAGCCAAATTACACAAGTACATTGAAATATTCTGCTCCTCTCATGTCTATTAACATTCTTGAGCCAAAGCAAGTCATAGAGCTAAGCTCAACATCAATGAGGTGGGAAAACATACTCCCCCCTACTCTAATGGAAGATACTACAAAGTCACATGGAAAAAGCATGGGTGTATAATTCAATAACAGGAAGGAAGTGAAGAATTGGGAACAATAATCCAGCCTAACCCATAAAGCTCCAGGAGAAATGTCTCCAGGAAAAAAACAATGGGACTAATAGAAGACATGTCTGTGTGGAAAAGAGTATTTACAAATGTTTTACAACTTCTTAGGAGAGAAATAACTATGGAGAATACAGAAAAGTAAGCAAATGAAAAACAGGCTATTATTCTAGGAAAGCAAAAATCCATATGAAGAAATTAATCATGTTACATATATGATACATGGCTCAGGTATAAAGTCTAATTAAATGTTGACATAACTAAAATTTGCATACAACTACTGTTCTTCATGGATTCCAAGATACACAAGTTATCAAACTGAAATCTGAGAATCTGAAATCAAAGTCTGTCACAAGTGCTAGCAGATGGGCAATGATCATGACATAGATGCTATTTCATATGCAACTGTAATGGTTAATTCCTATCGCATGACTGAATATGCCACTCCTGGACATTTCAGTCCACAACCCATTTAAGAACCATTTGAGGAAAGGAGAGAAGTCCAGGTTTTGTCTAAAAAGTTTTCATTTATATCTTCTGGAAAAATCAAGTAAGTACCAGTATCGAAACTTGCAGAATGAATATCAATGGTTTGGAAGAAAATCCCACTGATGATAGTGGATCCCTCTCTTAAAAAATGCTATATTGGGGCGCCTGGGTGGCTCAGTCAAACACCCCACTTTTGATTTAGACTCAGGTCATGATCTTGCAGATCATGGGATCAAGCCCTGGATCAAGCTCCTCACTGCCAGTGGAGCCTGCTTGAGAGTCTCTCTCCCTCTCTCTCTGTCCCTCCCCACCTCTCTCTCTCTCTCACTCAAAAGAAATAAACTTTAAAAAATTCTATATCACCAATACTCTTGAAAGTATGGGGTATGACACTGTATTAAAAAAATAAAATGTGGGCATTGTGAGGCAAAAAATTAAAAAGAATGAGACTCTGAAATAAATTTCAGAAATACTTTAACCAATTTATTTGCTTACCTTTTTCTTTTTGCATGCATGCACAAAAGTGTATAATAAATTATACATCTAAAGTATAGATGTATAATGTAAATTAAGTGGTCTCTTTCAATAAATATAAAAATGTTCTTTTTTTGTTAAAAATTTTTTTAATCTTTATTTATTTTTAAGAGAGAAACAGCATGTGAGCAGGGGAGGAGCAGAGAGAGAGAGACACACACACACACAGAATCTGAAGCAGGCTCCAGGCTCCAAGCTGTCAGCACAGAGCCCGATGCAGGGCTCGAACTCACGAACGGTGAGATCATGACCTGAGCCGAAGTCAGACACTCAACCGACTGAGCCACCCAGGCACCCCTAAAAATGTTCTAAGTGATAAGAAAGTATAATGGTTATTTTGGTAATTTTTTTTTTCTTTTTAGTGATATATAAAGGTGTATTTTATAGTCAGTGAGGTCTTAGATTCAGTGAAATAAAGCATATTGGGTTAATATTGGGAGACACACTGGGGACTTAGGTGGTGTGAGTGGTAAATATTCATACTAAGAATCCAACAGTCTAAAATTAATAAATTAAGGGGTGTCTGGGTGGTTCAGTCCATTAAGTGTCTACCTTCAGCTCAGGTCATGGTCTCACTGCTTGTGTGTTCAAACCCCGCATTGGGCTCTGTGCTAATGACTCAGAACCTGGAGCCTGCTTCAGATTCTGTGTCTCCCTCCCTCTCTGTCATGCCCCTGTCTCTCTCTCTCTCTCTTAAATATAAAATAAAACATAAAAAGTTAAATTAAATTATAAACATTATACTGAAAAAACATACTACCTAGGATTAAATCCCAACTCCACCATTTGCTAACCATGTGACCTTATGTAAGTACCTAACCCCTCTGCGACTCAATTTTTCTCATCTCTAAAATGGGAATGGAGATAGTACCTACAATATAAAATGATTATAAAGACTAAACATGAAAAATGCTTAAGATAAAGCCTGACACATTGTAAACAATAAATGTTAGCTAAAATTATTTATCTAAATATATGGAAGTCAATACCAAAAGAAACAGCTGAAATGTTTTGCAAAGTGAGGTGTGGGTTCTGGGGATACAAAGGGGTAGAGAGGAGGACTGGTGTTTTTCATTATGTCTGGATTTTTTTTAATTATGTACATTTTAACTTGATAAAGTAATTGTTTAAAATATACATGTTAGTTGACCAAAGAACCTAAATGTAAAATGCAAAACTATAAAACTCCTAGAAGATAACATAGGAGAAAATCTAGGTGACCTTGGGTTTGGCAGTGACTGTTTAAACACAACACCCAAAGCACAGTCCATAAAGAAACAATGGATAAGTTGGACCTTATTAAAATTAGAAATTTCTGTTCTGTAAAAGACACTAGTAAAAGAAAGAAAGGACAAGACACACAGCCTGGGAGAAAGTATTTGCAAAACACATATCTGATAAAGGACTAGTATCAAAAATATACAAAGAATCCTTAAAACTCAACAATAAGAGAACAAACAACCTAATTTCAAAACAGGCAGTAGATCCTGGCCCCAGACCCCCTCCCTGTCCTGGAAGCCTGGGGAAGTGGCTGGCCTTGGGAGGAGCTGTGGAGGCATCACCTCTTTCTGCTGTTTTACCCCACCTCCCCAGAGGGCCTGGTGGCTACCCACCTGTCTCTGCCCTCCTGGGATGTCTCAGCCAGACTCTGACATTTCTGCAATCCAGAGAAACGCTAAATAAAGCAATATGTGTTTAAGAAACAAGGAAGGAAGGGAGGGAAGGAGGGAAAAGAAAAGAGAACCGGACTTCAAGCTGTATTACAAAGCTATAATCATCAAGACAGTATGGTACTGGCACAAGAACAGACACTCAGATCAATGGAACAGGATAGAGAACCCAAAAATGGACCCACAAACATATGGCCAACTAATCTTTGACAAAGCAGGAAAGAATATCCAATGGAATAAAGACAGTCTCTTCAGGGGCGCCTGGGTGGCGCAGTCGGTTAAGCGTCCGACTTCAGCCAGGTCACAATCTCGCGGTCCGTGAGTTCGAGCCCTGCGTCGGGCTCTGGGCTGATGGCTCGGAGCCTGGAGCCTGTTTCCGATTCTGTGTCTCCCTCTCTCTCTGCCCCTCCCCCGTTCATGCTCTGTCTCTCTCTGTCCCAAAAATAAATAAACGTTGAAAAAAAAAATTTTTTAAAAAAAAAGACAGTCTCTTCAGCAAGTGGTGCTGGGAAAACTGGACAGCGACATACAGAAAAATAAACCTGGACCAATTCCTTACACCATACACAAAAATAAACTCAAAATGGATGAAAGACCTAAATGTAAGACAGGAAGCCATCAAAATCCTTGAGGAGAAAACAGGCAAAAGCCTCTTTGACCTTGGCCGCAGCAACTTCTTACTCAACACGTCTCGAGAGGCAAGGGAAACAAAAGCAAAAATGAACTATTGGGACTTCATCAAAATAAAAAACTTCTGCAAAGTGAAGGAAACAATCAGCAAAACTGAAAGGCAACCGATGGAATGGGAAAAGATATTTGCAAGCTACATATCAGAGAAGGGTTAGTATCCAAAATCTATAAAGAACTTACCAAACTCAGCTCCAAAAAAAACACAAATAATCCATTGAAGAAATTGGCAAAAGACATAAATAGACACTCTCCAAAGAAGACATCCAGATGGCCAACCAACACATGAAAAAATGCTCAACATCACTCATCATCAGGGAAATACTAATCAAAACCACAATGAGATACCACCTCACACCTGTCAGAGTGGCTAACATTAACAACTCAAGCAACAACAGATGTTGGCAAGGATGCAGAGAAAGAGGATCTCTTTTGCACTGCTGGTGGGAAAGTAAACTGGTGCAGCCACTCCTGGAAAACAGTATGGAGGTTCCTCAAAAAATTAAAAATAGAACTACCCTGTGACCCAGCAATTGCACTACTAGGTATTTATCCAAGGGATACAGGTATGCAGTTTCGAAGGGGCACACGCACCCCAATGTTTATAGCAGCACTATCGACAATAACCAAAGGATGGAAAGAGCCCAGATGTCCATCAATTGATGAATGGATAAAGAAAATGTGGTACATATATACAATGGAGTATTATTCGGTAATCAGAGAGAATGAAATCTTGCCGCAACTATGTGGATGGAACTAGAGGGTGTTATGCTAAGCAAAATTAGTCAAAGAAAGACATATATCATATGACTTCACTCGTATCAGGACTTTAAGATACAAAACAGATTAACATAAGGGAAGGTAAGCAAAAACAATATAAAAACAGGGAGGGGGACAAAAACATAAGAGGCTCTTAAATATGGAGAACAAACAGAGGGTTATTGGAAGGGTTGTGGGAGGGGGGATGGGGCTAAATGGGTAAGAGGAATTAAGGAATCTACTCCTGAAATCATTGTTGCACTATATGCTAACTAACTTGGATATGAGTTAAAAAAAATTAAATAAAAATTTTTAAAAATGAAGAAAAAAAGAAAAGCAAAGCAAAGATTTGAACAGATGCCTTACTAAAAAAGATAGCAAATAAGCATACAAAAATATGCTCCTTATCTTATGTTATTAGGGAGTTGGGGAATTGTAAACTAAAACAACAATGAGATACCACTACACACATCCTAGAGTGACTAAAACCAAAAACACTGAAAACACCAACTCACTAAGACATCTGGTTTTATCAGCATTTTGTCATGATTATAGTGGACTTGTGTGATATCCCCTGTGATGTTAAGATGATCGAAGTGTCTATGGGACTAAATTGCGTCAAAATGATGAAGGTGTACTTCTGCCCTTGCCAGATTAAACAAAAATACCTTTGCCTTCTCTTTGCCTGCTGAAATAGAGAAAAAAACATTTGCAAGCTAACAACTTTATTACAGGTGGCTGAGTCTCTGTTGTTTTGCTCTAGTAAAGAAACCATATCTGGAGTCATCACCTCTCTTAACCTTTCAATAATTCACTGCCATTCTCCAAGCATCTTCTGACTATGCATAAGCCAGACAGGTGAGTTAAGAAGGTAAGTAACAGCAATCGCTACCTCTGAATTTTCAGATCTTTGATGGCTGCACTAGTCTTACGTTTCCCCCAGCAATACAGTATTATTTTTGGTTTATAATTTTGATAGGAAGGAAGTTGTAGGGCTTCCACTTCACCCTTTCAACCATAATAGCCATATTCCATGGATTAGAGACACATTCTGCCACTTGCTGAATATGCCTAGTCCAACTATACACTCTGGAGTTGGAAAAATCATGGGTTTAAAAATGGGTTTAAGGACTAGACTGACAGTGAGGTAGATGACAATCAAAAGTCAATCTATCACTTGACTCCATAAGCCTGCACTTTTGAGTGGTGGATCACTGTGCCAACTACAGCTCCAATTTGCATTAGAGCCGGTGTCAACAATACCTAAGGGCACAGTTACTCTTAGTTTCCTAGGGATGCCATAACAAAGTACTACAGACTGGGTGACTTAAAACAACAGAGATTTATTCTCTCACAGTTCTGGAGGACAGAAGTTCGAAGGTGTTGGCAGAGTTGGTTCCCTCTGGAGACTCTGAGGGAGAATCCATTACATGCCTCTCTCCTAACTTCTCCTGGTTTCCAGCAATTCTTGGCTTGTAGATGCATCTCTCCAGCCTCTGCCTCCATCCTCACATAGTGTTCTTTCTGTGTGTCTGTATGTCCAAATGTCTTTTTTATAAGGACATCAGTCATTGGATTAGGGCCCACACTAATCTAGTATGACCTCACCTTAACTTGATTACATCTGCAAAGAACCCATTTCCAAATAAGGCCACCTATTCCACAGGTATTTAGGGCAAGGACTTCGACATATCTTTTTGGAGGATGCAATTCAACTCATAAGTTATCCTGAGAAATGACTAGAAGTGCCACTGGGGAAGCCTATAAGGAATATATAGACAGATCTTTATACAACTTCCTTAAGTGTACTTGTCTTCACTTCATTCAAGGAACTAATCCAGGCCTGAAAATTGGGTGGGAGACCATAACTCTTTATCTTAAGTTGGCCTTCTGTTCACAGGTTCCAAAGGATTCTTGGTTTTATGAATCAGTTAACACCTTAGTGAAATGCCCATATTCTTTAGTCCCATCTGCAGTGTCTTCCCCCAACATCCCTGGCCTACAGAAAACAGTTACTACGCATTTTCCAAAGATGTTATTACTCTCTCACAAATATGTTTCTCAGTGCCTTAGTGAAGAGAATGTCATCTGGACCCTCTCAGGGGTTGGAATTGGTTGTGGATGAATCACGCTTTCCTAGAAGGAAAGATTTATAAACCAACATTCCCATCTCCCTAAGTGTTTGGATTCTTTCTTCTACATTATAACAAAGGATTCTTGGCATCTCAATTTCATTTAACTTCATCAATGAATCCATGTTTCAGTCAACCAACTCAAAAAAAAAGCAATAAAGTCCACTGTACACCCACAAGGATGGATAAAATTTAAAAGACTATTTGTGGGGTGACTGGGTCGCTCAGTCAGTTGAGCATCCAACTTTGGCTCAGGCCATGATCTCACAGTTCAAGAGTTTGAGCCCCTTATCAGGTTCTCAGCTGTCAGCGTGGAGCCCACTTCAGATCCTTTGCCCCTCTCTCTCTGCCCCTTCCTGCTCATGTGCACTTGCTGTCTCTCTCTCTCAAAAATAAATAAACATTAAAAAAAAAAAAAGACTACTTGACAATGAAAAAGGTTGTGGAGCAACCAGAATTCACATACATATTGGTGGGAGTATAAAATGGAACAACTACTTTAGGAAAAGTTCTTGTAGTTTCTTATAAAACTAAGCATACATCTACTCTATGACCCAACAATTCCATTTCAACAGAAATGAAAACATATATCCACCAAAAAAACTTGTACATAAATGCTCATAGCATCACTACTCATACTAAGACAAAATTAGAAATAGTCCATATGTCCGTCAAAAGAGAATGGCTAAGCAAACTGCATATTAGATTAGTTTTATGTTACTGTGTAACAAATAATCTAAAGCTTAGCAGCTTAAAATAACATTCAGTCATTAGCTCACAATTCTGTAAGTCAGAGTTGGGCACAGTACTCATCTGCTAAGGATCTCAGAGTATCAGCCAGGATGCATTCCTTTCTGGGGGCTCTGAGGAAGAATCCACTCCCAAGTTAATTCAGGTTCTTAGCAGAATTCAATTCCTTGTAGTTGTAGGACTGAGGTCCTCTTTTCTTATTGACTTTCAGCTGGAAGTCACTCTCAGCTCCTAGAAGTCACCCACATTCTTTACCATGTGGCTTCTCCATTTGACAATAAAGAATCTTCCTCCTGTTGAGTGATGCTTCAAATCTCTCTGACTTCACTGTTTCTGATCTTCTGACCCAAATATAAAGGGCTCATTGTTATTAGATAAGATCTACCCATTTTCTCCGGCTCTCCTTATGTGCTTGCCCTGATGGAGAGGCAAGGAACTGAGGGCAACCTCTGGCTAACATCTGGTAAGGACTGAGCCCTCAGTCCAACAGCCCTGGGTGAATAGAGTCCTGGCAACAACCATGTGAGTGAACTTAGGAAGCAATCTTTCCTGAGTCAGGGCTTAATTTGAGACTACAGACTTGGCACATTGACTGCCATCTTGTGAAAGGCCCTGAAGCAGAAGACCCAGGTAAGCCACATCCAGATTCCTGATCCACAGAAATTATGAGATAATAAATGTGTATTGCTTTAAGCTAATAAGTTTGGGGGTTATTTGTTATGCAGCAATGGATAATATCCATTCTCTCCTTATTCCTCAGCAACGCAGACTCTATTTTGGGCTGGGGAATACTAGTATGCTCAGTTAAAATCTTGCCTTTCCTAGTCCCCCATTAAGTTTGATGTGACTATATAACTAAGTTCAGACAAAAAAGAAAAAGTAGATGTGTTGTATGGAACTTCCGGAAGGTTCCTTATAGGGAGATGTCTCACTGAGTGATGCACTTTTTCTTTTCCTTCTTCCTCATTCTTGATGCCTAGAATGGAACTCTAGGACATGAAGTAAACATGAAGTTAGAAACCACATTCTAGGAAACAGAAAGAAGGAAGGAATAGGAGTCCTTGATGCCCATGAAGCAGCCACACAAGCACTGGACTCCTTACTTACAGACTTACCTTAAGTGAGGAAGAAATAATCTATTACTTTTTTTTTTACAGTATTGTTATTTTGGATTTTTTCTTATGTGCACCCAACCTAACCCTAACTCATAGAGGGCTCATGGCTTTTGTAGCCATCCGGATCCTTTCATCACCACCATGCTGTCTGCATCACTTCTTTCAAGCCATTCTCTCACATAGGAGCAAACTTCCTCGCAATCCTTCAATTCCTCATTCCCTTTATACTGATCCCTAACAACCCCCCTTTATGCTCTTTATGGCCACTTCATTCCAGGTGGCCACTCGTAATACATTGATGAACTATTTTTGCCGTTGTTGAATGACACTCTATCTCTGGATTTTCACTGCCTTTGGTCACAACCAGGCATCAAAATTATTCCAAGATTCCAATAGTTCTGAGACCCTGATGCCCTCAGCCAGTCTAGTACCAATTTCTGTATCAGTCAGAGTCATTAGTTACAAGCAACAGAAATGAACTCCATCTTATTTAAGCAAAAAATATATATATTAGTATATTACATTTATAAAATATATTAGATATATTAAAGAATTACTGGAATGCCTGGAGGACTAAATACAGAACCATAGATCTAGAAATACTGCCCTAAATTAAGCTGCATTGTTTTCTCCATGAAGACAGCCCTGCCACCACTGTCCCTTGCACAGCTGATGTGGTTGGTGCCAAACCCTCAATGCTGCCAAGAACAAGCTCTGTAGGGGCCCTCCTGCACCTAGAACTAGACCTTGTCACAACCCCTTGCCCCTGTAGAGGATTCTTATGGTCCCTGTGTCCTCACTACTACAGATTCCTTAACTTAGTCTGTGATGAGTGTACATGATTGGCTGAGACTAGGTCAAGTGTCTGCATCTTGGTTGTAAGGGAAGTTTAGAAAGCAAGTATCTGACATCTGTTAGGTGGGGAATTCCCCTAACTTAGAAAGTGGTTTCAGATGCTAGATAACAAAAAAAGAATAATGAATGTCAACTCTTTCCTGCTGTCAGGCCAGAGTGCCAAGAAGGACTGGGAGAATCACACTTTTCTGATTCCTCTGGATTTTCCCAATTATCTCCATTTCACCTGTTACACATTTATTATTTCCTAATCAATACATTCATTCACTTTAGGATGTGGCAGAAAACTTGACTATGAACAATCTGCCAATCACATGATTATACTCTTGTTGCAGCCTTAGATTGCTGCCCACAAACAGACATATCCTTACCAAAGTTACAAATTGTCATGCTGTTCCTCATCTGCTTGTACCCTCTTGACCCACCTTCCTGAGGTTGCAAATGTAGACAGTATACACCAATATTTTACCATTTTTCTACTTAATCCTCTGAAATTGAAACCTCAGGGCAAGGGGGAAAACTGAGGTCAAGTTCTGAGAGACAACATGCAGTAGTTTTTCCAGCTACTTTATTATCACCTAACAAGGTCATCTCATTTCTAGGCTCAGGATGGAGAGATTCTGACTACATTTCACCTGATATCAACAGGGCCAGTTCCATATTTTAGGGTCTGCTCTTTGCATCACTATGTGCTTAATTCAACTTGAACTAGATTAAATGTAAAGAAGAATGTGTTGGGTGGGGAGCGCCTAGGTAGCTCAGTTGGTTGAGTGTCTGTTGATTTTGGCTCAGGTCATGATCGCCCATGGTTGTGACATCAAGCCTGTATCAGGCTGTGCACTGACAGTATGGAGCCTGATTGGGATTCTCTCTCCCTCTCTCTCTTCCCCTTCCCCACTTGTGCTCACTCTCTCTCTCAAAATAAATAAATAAACTTAAAAAAAAAAAAAGAAGCATGTACTGGATAACAAAATTCAGTGGAGGGCTGAACAACTAATTTGCAAAAAGAGTAAAGATGTCTCAGGAATAACTGGAACGAGGCTCCTAAATTCTAAGTCTCTATATCTTTTGCCTCAACTTCTTATCTATTCTTTCTTCACTACAGACCATATTCTTTCTCTTTGTTATAGGGAAAATGGCTGCAAACATTTCCTGAGATTTATATTTACAGCTTTTGCCATCCAAAAGAGAAGGTTTGTTTCTCAATTCAATTAAGAAGAAATGATGAGGAGCACATGGGTGGCTTGGTTGGTTAAGTGTCTGACTCTTTGTTTTGGCTCAGGTCATGATCTCATGGTTCATGAGTTTGAACCCCGCATCAGGCTCTGCACTAACAGCAGGGAGCCTGCTTGGGATTCTCTGTCTCCTTGCTCTCTGCCCCTCCCCCACTCGTGCTGTCTCTGTCTCTCTCCAAAATAAAATAAAATTTAAAAAACAAAAAGAAGAAATGATGGGAAAGGGTTTATTGACCCATCTTTGGACAAGTATCCACACCTGGACCAATTATGACTGAGGGTAGGATTGTATAAGAGCAATGATTCCCTAGGTAGCCATGTGGATGGAGGAGACAGTTCCCAAGAGAGGAGTTGTGCTGGGATGACCACACCATAGATGTCCACTATGGCAGTCCTTATGCCGTTTCCTTCCCATGCACAAAAACTTGGATAAGCTTGTCAATATAAGGCATAGTTGTTAGGATCAAACCTTTTTTTCTTCTTCCCTTTTTAAATGTTTATTTTTGAGAGAGAGAGAGATTGGCAGAGAGGGAGAGAGAGAATCCCAAGCAGGCTCCATGCTGTTAGCACAGAGACTAACGTAGGGCTCAAACCCACAAACCATGAGATCATGACCTGAGCTGAAACCAAGAGTCAGTTGCTCAACTGACTGAGCCACCCAGGAGCCCCTTCTTCCTTTTTTAAGAGTCCACTCACCTCACCATCTATGTACCATTCTCTTGTCCAGACAACTAAAACATTCTAAGGAGAACTTCCCCATAGATAAGAACCCATGTACCCCATCAGACTAGGAGATTCTTTTTTTTTTTTTTTTCAACGTTTATTTATTTTTGGGACAGAGAGCGACAGAGCATGAACGGGTGAGGGGCAGAGAGAGAGGGAGACACAGAATCGGAAACAGGCTCCAGGCTCTGAGCCATCAGCCCAGAGCCCGACGCGGGGCTTGAACTCACGGACCGCGAGATCATGACCTGGCTGAAGTCGGACGCTTAACCGACTGCGCCACCCAGGCGTCCCAAGACTAGGAGATTCTTAAAGAAATCATCCAGGGTTAATTTATTCCCATGTGTCTAGTACCCCATGAAATGCTATCATGGATCAGACCCTAAAAATATTTGTAGAATTGGGTTAAGATCTTTCCTCATTCTTCAGAGATCCTTGATGGTTGAACATTTGGGGCCCTGGAAAGAAGAGGCCTAATGCTAAAAGCTAAATAGGTGGGGTGCCTGGGTGGCTCAGTCGGTTGAGTGTCTGACTTCGACTCAGGTCATGATCTTGCACTCTGTGAGTTCGAGCCCTGCGTTGGGCTCTGTGCTGACAGCTCGGAGCCTGGAGCCTGCTTCAGATTCTGTGTCTCCCTCTCTCTCTGTCCCTCCCCCACTCATGCTTTGTCTTTCTCTCTCTCTCTCTCAAAAATAAATAAACATTAAAATTAAAAAACAAAATAAAAAAGTAGAAATTGGTAGTATACTGGGTAGCCTAAGGTACTAGTGGGAAGAAAAGAATGGTCAACAAGGTTGTCCCCTTAATAGATGAACAAGAGACTATAGGTTCTAATAGACATGTTGGGAGGATACACAGTTAGTGTGTTTGCTTCCAACACTCCCTGGAGCAGAGAGTCACAGCAGGAGAGAATAGGGGAGAGAATAGAGAATAGGGAAAAAGGATGCTTGTGGATTTTGTTATCCAATACATTCTTCTTTATGTTTAATCTACTTCAAGTTGGATTTCTGTCACTTCCAAAGGATGCTTCATAGATAAATGGGTGGGGAGGAGTTCTAGGGTCCTCATGCAGGACCTGACAGTGTGTTAACTTTTCACTGATAGATAAACTCTCTTCCTTTTTAGAAGTTAGACATGGATGTCTGATCAAGCTTTGCTTCCAGTCATGACTGGACAATGATGACACTGAGGACGTTGCTTCAGAGGGCAAGAAGATAAATTTCCATGGTAGGGAAGAGCCACTGCTCCATGTTCTTTCCATAGGAGAGAAGGACTGGTGAGGGGTACCCAAGTCAGCTTGGCAGCCACATTCTGAGCCTAGGCAAGCCTGACCTCAGAGGCTACTCATAGAAGTTGGAATAAGGTGGTGGTACCTGGGAATTCCCAGGCTATCATTCTCCAAGTGACCACAGGCAAAAAAAGTTCTCCAGAACATGGGTCCTTCCTCATCCATTTTCAGGGCTCTTCCACTATCCAGGATCACAGAGTAAGTTAGTTGTCAGAGCAGAAGAAAAAAAGTCTCTCCCTACATTCCTTTTTCATGCTGCTCCCTCTGTGGGGGACTCCTCCCATCCTGACACACTTCACTGTGTGGAAGTGACTCTACAAGACCACTCCTTGGACCTCTGTCTCTTCATCTGTAAAAATTAAGAGGTCAGTCTGGGTAACTGCTGAGCCCTGATTTCTTCTGAAATCTTAAGGATAGAGGTGATGCTATGGTGCAATGATAGGAGTTTTTGTCTAGATTATATTCCCAGGTATGAGGTGTAACAAGCCAGAGAAGCCTGACCAGAGTGTGGTCTGGGTCTCTGAGTCACGCAGGGCTGAATCAGTTGGTGAGAGGGAGAAGGAAGTGTGCATATGGACAGTGGTGGTGGCAACAGCAGCGGTGGTGGTAGCTAACTTAATGTTTACTATGTGCTAGGTACTATTCAAACATTTTATATATTTTAATTCACCTAATCATTAAAATCAACCAGTTTATGCAGCCATTCTGGAAAACAGTGTGGAGGTTCCTCAAAAAATTAAAAATAGATCTACCTTATGACCCAGCAATAGCACTGCTAGGAATTTACCCAAGGGATACAGGAGTGCTGATGCAGAGGGGCACTTGTACCCCAATGTTTATAGCAGCACTTTCAACAATAGCCAAATTATGGAAAGAGCCTAGATGTCTGTCAACTGATGAATGCATGAAGAAATTGTGGTTTATATACACAATGGAATACTACGTGGCAATGAGAATGAAATATGGCCTTTTGTAGCAACGTGGATGGAACTGGAGAGTGTTATGCTAAGTGAAATAAGTCAGGCAGAGAAAGACAGATACCATATGTTTTCACTCTTATGTAGATCCTGAGAAACTTAACAGAAGACCATGGGGGAAGGGAAGGGAAAAAAGAGTTAGGGAGGGAGGCAAACCATAAGAGACTGTTAAAAACAGAATAAACTGAGGGTTGATGGGGGTGGGAGGGAGGGGAAAGTGGCTGATGGGCATTGAGGAGGGCACCTGTTGGGATGAGCACTGGGTGTTGTATGGAAATCAATTTGACAATAAATTTCATATTTAAAAAAAATCAACCAGTTTACAGGTGAGAAAACTGAGGTATAGAGAGGTTGAATGACTTACCTTAAGTCATAAGCTTGTAAGTGGCAGAGCTAAAACCAGCTATCAGGCTCCAGAATCTGTCATTACTCATGGAAGTGGAGACATTATGCTCAGCAAGAAGGCATCACAGCAAGACTGCTGCAACACTATTTTGTGCTAGAGCATTTTTTTTATTCCCCCAGGAATGCATGCATATGTGGGAGGGAGTTTTAGTCAGGACAAGTTCCCCACATCAGCTCTCAACCACTAGCCTCTTGAGCGTGAGGTCTTTGCAGAGTCCAGCCCACTCTGTTTCTTTCTTCTTTTATGAAGAGTTCTCGGGAAGCCCCCTTTCCTGCCCCCATATCACTTACACACCACCACCAACACCAACACCACACCACGCAGCCTAGCCTCCAAAGTCCCCTTATTTCCACCATCTGGAAGACCTGAACCCAGTAGTCGACAGGATTCAAAGCATTTGGGGGGGGGGGGAGGCTATGTCTGTTTCTTTGCCAATCAGCAGGATGCAAATGGCTGCCTGCTGAGAAAAGAACCTCCAAGTCCACAGCCCTGAGTCATGGGAAGGTCAGCTTCTGCCCTGCTAACTGTGCAAAATGCACATTACAATAAAATTTCTAATCACCACTGCAATATTTGATTACCTATAAAGGTGTCAAGCACTCAGAGATTATATTGGTCAGAACTTTTGACTGCAGGTATCAGAAGCCCAACTTAAAGTAGGTGTAGACAGAGAGGAGACTTTATTGGCTCAATGACCAAACCCAAGCTGTAGAAATGATAGGGATGGATCATGGTCTCTGAGAAAACTGGAACCAGAAGCTCTTTTCCTCTCCTCAGATCTCTATTTGTCCCTGCCTACAAGCTTCAATTGTTCCTTTGCTTCAGCTTTGTCATTGGAGAAGGGATCAGGCCCCCTGCAAATTCCTCAGATGAGGTAGAACTTTCTTGCAGGCAGAAGGGTGGCTCAGCAGAAGGAAGTTTCCTGTCCCTGCGGAATGAGGGTATGAAAGGGGGAGGATGATCCCTTTCCAGTGAGTGGAGAGTAAGAATCAGGGGATGAGGATTCCTTCCCCAGAAATAAGGGCGGGATTCCCCAACACAAAGATTCCAGCTTAGCTTTCATTAACTCAACAGGCAGACATGAGAAGACCTGTGATGTACAGAATGATGAGCTCGACAGTGGTAGAACTGGGAGGTAACAGTTCTGTCCTGAGACGTTGCACTTTATTGTGAATATTGGTGACATGAGTAACCAAAAGAGAGGGAGGTACTATGGGACACTCAACATAGTCTAGGAGTATCACAGAGGGCTTCCAGGAAACAATAATGTCCAAGTTGAGACCAGATGGATAAACAAGAACCCACCAGGTTTGGGTGTTTTGGGGAGGTAAGGGGGAGTTGGATGGGGGAGGGGGTAGTGGAATGAACATTCCAGCTAGAGAGAACAGTATGAACTAAAAGATCAATGTGTGAGGGCTTCAAAGAAAGCCAAGGTGAGGTAGAGGTAGAGGTAGGCTGGAGCACTGGTACAGAGGACACTGTGACCAGAATGAGGGCTTGGATTTGATCATGAGGGCAATGGAGAGCCATAATAGGTCTAAGGAGAGCACCTCTGATTTCTCAATTCTGAGATCCCTTGGGCTTCCTGTGGAGGATGTGTCACAGGTGAGCAGTATGCTTCACACACCAGTGGGGAGGACTTTTGAAGCAATTTTGCTGCCAGTTTTAGAAGTTTATATCTAAAAAGTAATTAGACAAAACACTTCAAAAAAAAAAACAAAACAAACCCTGTGGCATGGAGCAGTTACAAAAATTGGAGATAGGTGGTCCTTGTGTGAAGCAAAGAACTGGTGGCCAGGGAAGTGGGTGACCTGAGGGTAGTCACGTTCCCCTCTAAGTTGGTAAATTGGGAGAAGATATTCCCAGAGTCCTTCTCTCATCCTGCAAGGACTTTGGTAATAAGGTGCCACCCTCCCCTGGCCTTCTTCTGGGTCTTCAGTCCCCCATCTGTAGGACCTACCAAGATTTGGGTGGAGGAGGCTGAGGGCTGGGTGAGGAGGCTGTCCAATCTACCTCAGGTAAGCTGCCAAGGCAAAAAGCTTTTCTCTTCTGTTCTAGAAGGGAGTCTGTGTTGGTTTTCCCACAGTGTGAAGGTCTGTGTCTGAATCTGCTGAGGGCTAGGTCTGTGACCAGCTCCAGAAAGAGTCTAAGTGGTTTTCCTGGTGAAGAAAAGGGGGAGGGGGGGGGTTAAGAGGCTTAGGGAAAGTGTGGGGGTCACTCAGTTACTCCTGATCCTGACATTCATCGCAAACACAGTCTGTGCGGAAGGTGCTGAGGACCAGTGAGTCACACTGTGTGGAGGCACACAGGGAAGACTGAGCTGGGGAACTAGAGGAGGGGAGAGGCAGGCTGGCCTGAAGGTACAGGGCACGGTTTTGTGGCCAAATCAGGATAGAGGGCTATAGGCTGCAGCAACCCTCCCCCTCAGCAGCCTCCCGTGGCCCCTCCACCGGAATCCTACCACCCCCTGGGTGATCCCGCTGTGGGTCTCAGCTCTCCAAAGGCTCTTTCTCTCAGCCTCTGTTCCTCCTCTCCCTGTCTCTGGCCTTGTCTCTCTGAGACTATCCCTCCGTGTGTGTGTTTCACTGTCCCTGCCTTGTTTTGTCTCCTCTCTCTCCTGATCTCCATCTCAATCCCTGATTCCGTCCACATCTCATGCGGGTGCCTTCTCTGTCTCCTCATTCTCTTTCTCCATTCCCTCTCTGTCTCTTTCTTATCTTTGTCTGTTCTGTTTCTGCCTCATCCACATCTCCATCCCTGCTTTTCTCTTGTATGCACTTCAGCTCTGTCTCCATCTCTGCCCCTGTGCACCTCCTTGGCCCCATCTCCAATCTCTCTCTGGTCCATGTCTCATCCTTGTCTCCATCTGTGTACTTGTATCGCTCTTGTCCCTTTCTCCATCACGTTTCTGTCCCTTTCTCTCCCTGGGTCCTCTCTTCATCCACGTCCCTATTCCAGGCTCCGTCTCTTCCTTGTCCGTGTCTCCATCCCCCTCCTGGGCTGCCTCCGTGGTCCCCGCCGGGATGGGGACCTCGCTGGGGGCGGGGCCGAGGGGCTGGATCAGAATAACTCGGTTATCGGGACGAATTAAATTAACTTCTTCACATGAGCGCCGCCAGGCCTATTTCCCCTCCCTTCTGCTGGGCCGCAGGTGGGGAGGCCGAGGAAAGGGGTTGGGACCCTCCAGCCTGGCACTATGCGTAGCGAGCGAAGGTCTGGTCCAGATTGGGGCCCGATGGGGACTCTAGGGATCGGTCCCCGCGCCACCCCTCCCTGCACCTCGGGAGCCCAAGGAGGGTGGCGGGGACCCTTTGGGGTGGGGGTCTGGTGTGGCTGGGGGTGGGGCCTGGGAGGCCCAGGCCCCGCCCCACAGAGCTCGCCCCGCCCCGCCCCCTCCGCGGGGTCCTGAGCGTTAAAAGGCGCGCGGGCCCGGTCTGGCTGCACTTGCATTGCACCCGGGCGGAGGGTGGCCGCGACGGGGCGGGCGGACTCGCGGGCGTTCAGAGCCGGCCTCGGGTCCTCGGCGCCAGGCGCTCGAACCCTTATCCCGACCCCCACCCGGCCCGGGACCCGGACCCCAACCCCAACCCGACCCGGCCCGGTCCGGCCCCCGACCCCGACCCCCGGGCCGATGGACTACTCCTACCTCAATTCGTACGACTCGTGCGTGGCGGCCATGGAGGCGTCCGCCTACGGCGATTTCGGCGCCTGCAGCCAGCCCGGCGGCTTCCAGTACAGCCCCCTGCGACCCGCCTTCCCTGCGGCTGGTCCGCCCTGCCCCGCGCTCGGCTCTTCCAACTGCGCGCTTGGCGCTCTACGCGACCACCAGCCCGCGCCCTACTCGGCAGGTGAGCCCAGCCCCGGCCCAACCCTCCCTCCAAATCCTGCGGAAACCCCAGCCCCTGGTCTATGTGGCAGGTGACTGCGACTGTCCCCCACAGCTGCCACCATCCTTGTCCTCCAACACCCCGCGGGAACCCCAGCCTCCCTGTAAGATGGGGTTCCCCTAGACAGAGTTGAGCCCCACCCTCTCATCCTTCCCCTTCCTCTTTCTCACTGCCAGATCCCTATCCTGTGCTCTTTAGGTCAGGGACATAGATCCCTGGTGCAGCCCCAGACCCCTCACTAGGTCCACTTGTCCCCACCTGCAAAGACTTACCACCAAACCTCTCCATCCCCGTATCCTTAGAAGATGCTCCCGGCTCAATCCAATCAGATCCCATCCTTATCCCCACCCCACTTCATGTCTGACCCCCAGCAAGGGCTCCTGCAGCAGCTGAGCTGCCCACATGGAAACCTTCCTAGAGCCCCAGCATCATCAAGCCCCTCCTGCTTGGTTTTGAACCCATCCTGCCTGTGCCCTGACCCTCTTGCACCACTGAATCCCGTTCTGTTGCCGGAAGAAAAGAGTTAAGCCACTTTCGTTCTCCCTGGGGCCTCTCCCAGCTAGAGTCCTGCAGAACCCAGAGGCAGCCCCCACCACTTCCAAGCCTCTTGATTCAAGTCCCCATCTGAACCCTCAACCTCATGGAGCCTCTCAGCCATCTCCATCTCATGGTTAGAGTCCAAGCTGCCCCACCCAATGTCCTTATCTCCTTCCTTCCTGGGAACACCACTGGGACCCAAGTAGAAGATTGGGGCCTGAAGGGTGGGGAGGGATGGTGCGATAGGAACCTAGATTTGGAGTAATGAAAACCAGCAAGATGGAGGCAAACACTGGAACAAGGATGGGGGGATTGGGTAGTCTGGGCCAGATGAGGATGGGGATTAGGGAGATACAGTCAGGAAATGGGGATATGGGCCCCAGAGAGATGGAGTTCTGAGATGGGGAGATGAGGACAGATACAGAGAAGTGTGAGCAAAAATGGGAAGATTGGGGACCATGGGAGAAATGGGGACCCAGGGCTGGGGAGATAGAGATAAGAACTAGGTGATGGGGACAGGAATTATGGGAGATGGGAACCAAGGAAGACTGGCAACAGAGATGAGGAAGATGGGATAGGAATGGGGTGTTAGAGACAAGGATTAGGGGGGAGATAGAGAACTAGGGACATAGGACAAAGATGAAGGATATTAGGGACCCCTAAAGGATATGGACACCTAAACAGGGCTTGGAGACAGGGATGAGGAGACAGTGTCAGCAACACTGGCTGTGGGGCAATGGGGATTGGGATGGGGTAAATGGGAGACAAGGATGGGAAGAGAATGAGGGAGGGGGGTAGGGCTGGCTGTGGGGGAGTTGGGACACAGAGGTGCCTGGGAGGAATGAGAAGGGCAAGAAGAAGGTGAAGGAACCTGGGTGGGGAGAAATACGGACTCTTCTCAATGGCCACAAAGAGAAGAATGGTTCAGAAGGGGAAAGCTGAAGAGAGATGCGGATGGAGAGAGATGAGGAAGAGGAGAGGGGGACCAACATCTGGAGGAAAATGAGGCATGAGAGGGGGCTGAGAAAATGAAGCCTAGGAGAAGAGAAATGGCAGGGTAGAGGGGGCCAAGTCCCTACATGGCAGAAAGTACACAGGCAGGGCTGAAAGTAGACCCAGGCCAGGGAGTCTCAGTCGCCCAGCCAGGTCCAGAACTGGTACTGGGAAGACTCACGATACTGATAAGACGTGACAGCCAAGGTTAAGGTGGACATGGCACAGCCTGAAACCAAACGGGCAGACTGACCAAGGCAGAAACACCCAAGCGGAGGTCGGAGGGGCAAGTGGACTGGAGGGAGGTTAGGGAACAAGGCGGTGGGTGAGGACAGGTCAGCGGTCTTTCCTGAGGATCAGATCCCGGTTCCTTTTCCTCTGCTCTTGGGCCCCATGTCTACCTGCGCCCTGTCCGCCTTCATTCCTGCCAGCTCCACTGAACGGTAGGGAAGACGCTCAATTGGAGACTGAAAGGAGGAAGCCGAGGGGCCAGGGAAGGGGCAGGGACGGCGAGCGATCTCAGGGGCAGGACACAGCCGGCTGAGCTCTGCCCCTCACACCTTCACCCTCTTTGCTCCCCCTTCCTGCACACACCCCTAGTGCCCTACAAGTTCTTCCCGGAGCCGTCGGGCCTGCACGAGAAGCGCAAGCAGCGGCGCATCCGCACCACGTTCACGAGCGCGCAGCTCAAAGAGCTGGAGCGCGTCTTCGCAGAAACTCACTACCCCGACATTTACACGCGCGAGGAGCTGGCGCTCAAGATCGACCTCACGGAGGCTCGCGTGCAGGTGCGTGTTTTGCGTGTGTAAACGGGAGTGTGCGCGTGTCAGGGGGTGGGAAGTCAGTGCCCGACACCTGGGGGCCACGGGACAGAGTGGCAGGCAGGTGCAGCCTGGGGGCGGAGAGCTGGGACCAGGAGCTAGGGCGCGGTCTGGGGGTGGTTGGGAAGGAGAGGATGGGCAGCTGCGGTAGGCGAGGGGGCCAGGACTCGGCAGACCTGAGGCCCTAGGGAGATCTGACGTGTTCAGCCCCCCAGATTTCCCCCTCAGTCTCCCTAGCAGGGACAGGCGTGCGGAATCCTGGAAGGAGGCCGAGTGGGTAGAGCGGGAGCCCGGGGAGGCTTCAATGCCAAGTGAGGCGGATGAATACGGGAAAGCCAGTGAGCGCCTCCACGTCCCCTCCCCAGGTCTGCAGCTGTGAAATCCCCGAGCCGGGAAATCCCGGGCTCTGGGCAGGCACAGGGCCCAGGAGAGCCAGGCCAGGGTAGATTCTGTTGTCTATCTCAGAAATCCAGTACAGAGGTTGAGCTGGTCCGCCCTTACTGGAGACCCTGAAAAAAGGTTTCCCCTGTGCCCCAACCCGTTCTCAACCGCCGTTGGACACCGCAGGTGGAAATTCCTGGAGCTTCGTGTAGGAAGGACTTCGGGGCAGGGCTTTGGGTGATGAGGGGAGCGAAGGCGGAGTCCCCGAGACCAAGAACACTGGGTCCGCGGGTGAGCAGATCCCAAGGGGGAAGACCTGGAAGGAAAGGGCAAGTGGAGGAGAAGAGGTGAACAGAGAGGTGAGGAGGGCAACGGGTCAAGTGGAGGGCCGAGGGGCCAACGCTCAGAAAGCTGGCAATAATCCTGATCCGGTCCCTTCTGGACTGAGGGCTCACCCGCGCCTTGTGGCCTCGGCCTGACCGGCCCCTGTGCCCGCAGGTCTGGTTCCAGAACCGCCGGGCCAAGTTCCGCAAACAGGAGCGTGCCGCCAGCGCCAAGGGTGCGGCGGGCGCGGCGGGCGCCAAAAAGGGCGAGGCGCGCTGCTCGTCCGAGGACGACGACTCCAAGGAGTCCACGTGCAGCCCTACGCCCGACAGCACCGCGTCGCTGCCGCCGCCGCCCGCCCCCGGCCTGGCCAGCCCGCGTCTGAGCCCCAGCCCGCTGCCTGCCGCCCTGGGCTCCGGGCCCGGCCCTGGCCCCGGGCCACAGCCGCTCAAGGGCCCCTTGTGGGCCGGCGTGGCGGGCGGCGGGGGCGGCGGGCCGGGCGCGGGCGCGGCGGAGCTGCTTAAGGCCTGGCAGCC
Source organism: Lynx rufus (assembly GCF_022079265.1). Lineage (NCBI taxonomy): Eukaryota > Metazoa > Chordata > Mammalia > Carnivora > Felidae > Lynx > Lynx rufus. The sequence continues at coordinate 59,713,778 of NW_025814897.1, forward strand.
GGCGGAACCCGGGCCGGGGCCCTTCTCGGGGGTTCTGTCCTCCTTCCACCGGAAGCCTGGGCCGGCCCTGAAGACCAATCTCTTCTAGCCGCCGGACTCTGGAGGCTCCGGGCCTGCCCCCCAGAGACGTCCTTGCCCCTCCAGGACCTGACAGAGTCCCTCCCCATTCGGGCGCCCGCCTGAAGTGCCCATCCGTCCCTACCCCTACCATGTCTGACCCGTAGGTGTGCCCTCCCCAGCTTTGGAGAGAGATCAAGTCAGAGACACTCTCCTCCTCACCTACCCTACCCAGCAGAGCGGGGTACTTTTCACTGGGGCCGCCCCCCCTCCCCTCCCCTCCCCACTTCCAGCTTGGTTTTCTTTGGAACTGGGATGAAATAACAGCGCTGGAACGTGAGGGTCCTCAAGTTCAGTAACAGCCTAGCTCTGCAGCTGGCTGGGTCACTTAGCCACCAGCCTGCTGCCCTAGCCCCTGGGCCAACCCACACTGACCCCACCCGTTCTGGTCGTCGTTGGGATAATGAGCCGCCTGAAGGGTCCCACTGCCAATTTGTCCCCTCCCATTCCCAGCCGGTCTGGCGCAGAGGTTAGGCCGGTTCAGAGCAGAGGGGCTGGCTGCCAGGGCATCGGGACAGAGGGGCTACCTCTTTCCTGATTTTTTTTTTTTTTTTTTGGTTGTTGTTGTTCTTTTCCTTTGAAAAACTTGTAATTTATTGAGGTGAGTTTTGCTCAATCCAAATAAAACTTAATTTATTGAAGACATCACGCTGGCAACCCTTCTGAGTACTCAGGATGGGGCTAGGCTGCCTGCAAGAGACGGTCCCCCTTGCAACCAGCGAGGAACCCACTGCTGCCACGCATCCGCACCCCATGGTGGTATAGACCAGGAGACAGAACTAAGCAAACTAGCACTTTATGGCCCAAGATTCTTCTCCCCACCCCCAACCGGCCCCAATAATATTAAAGTGCCTGCCCTCCCTAAACCCACGCAGAAAAGCTTAAATAAACCCCAGCCCGGTCCTTGGGCTATTCCTTCATTTCCGGACGGACACCCCCAGAGTTGGGGTTGGGAGAGGTCCTAGCTGAGAACCCCCCACTGTGGTTCAAGGCCAGATAGAGGGCAGCAGAAACCGCGGTGAAGTGGGGGCCCAGACGTACCCAAATGGACCCTACAGGCACCCCTGGGACTGGGAGTAGGGGTCCAGAAAGGGAGGTCAGCACCAGAATAACCAAAGTCCTTGGTAATTACGGCAACTGACTCTGCTGTAAAAGGTGAAGGGCAGGATGTCCTAATTAGGGCATTCCAACATGATTGGGCAGTGGGGAACGCAGATCCCCAATAAATAGGCAGAGAGGTACTGCCCCACCCCTCATAATTTTCAACTTTGGGGCTAAGGCTGGGCCTTAATAGGGGCGGGGAGGGGCGCTGAGTTCGCAGATTCGCAGTGCCACCGCTATCACTTGCTGAGCTGCAGGGTGTCCAGAAGGAGGCGCTTGTGAGCCGGGTCCTGCACCCCGGCCTCCTCCAGGTCCTCCTCGGTGATGTCGCTGTAGGGGTAAGATAGGCTGGGAGATCCGCGAAGTGGTCTTGAGGGCCCGTAGCTCCGCCCCAGGGGTCAGACCCACCCATCCGCCTCCAGCCCCGCCCCCACCTGAGAAACTCCAGGTCGTCCCAGCCATTGTGCACCAGGCCCTCCTCATAGCGCTCCAAACCGATGGCCCGCAGCCAGGCGCCCATGCCCGCCTCGCCCAGCCCGCTGGCCCGCCCGCCCTGCGGGCACGGAGCCTGAGGGAATAGGGCACGTCAGGGGGAGCACTGAGGGTACCCACACAGAGAAGCACCTGCAGACAGCCACTTTCTACCACGTGCTCTCGGGAAGGAGGCAAGAACTAGGGCTGATTCAAGTATTCCCCTCCCCTCCCCCAAACTCTCCAGTGCCCAGCTCAGGGCAGAGGGGACACTACTGAGTGCTGAATGGTGAAGAAGATACCACCTCAGGTACACACAGACAGCCACCCCTCGTCCACACACCTCCTCTGCCAGGTCCTCCTGGATGCTCTCTCTGATGCGAGGTGGAGGGAAGCTGAGAGGCCGACCATAGTCTGAGGGAAGTCCTCGGGGTGGCTGCAGCTCCAGGGGGCCTGGCAGAAGCACTGAGCGGCCAGGCCCAGCAGGAGCATAGTCCACCTCACTCAGCGTCTTGGCCATCTGCAGCACTGAGCAGGAACGATCGTCCCCACTGGCTACCTCCCCCAGGAAAGTGCTGGTAGGTGAGGGGCCTGGGGGTAGTGGGGGTCTTGGATGGGCCTTGGGAGGTGGTGGGCCACGGGCCTCACCCCCACTGCGGCCCCTGACCACTGGCCCTGTCAAAGGGTCCAGGCTGGGGGGCAGGAAGATGGCCGAGTCTGGCAGTGGTGGTGGTGGAAAGTCTGGAGGGGGCAGTGTGCCCCCAGACTCCTCATCTGATGAGCTCCCCTCTCCCACACGGGGGGGCCGGTGGCGCCCAAGCTGTGGAGCAGGCACTGTGATGGCCACTTTGTTCTTGGTGGCAGGTGGGACAGGGGTCCTGGCAGGCGAGGGTGGCTCCGGAGGCAGCAGCTGGTGTGGGACCCCTTCAAGGACGTAGTAGGCAGGGTTATTGAAGCTGTTCTTGGGTGGGGGGGCCGCCACCCCTTCCGGCTCTGGAGCCCCCTCTGCCTTCAACCTGCATGTGGGAGCAGGATAATTAAGTCAGGACCCAGAGACCAAAGTGAAGGCAATGGGTGCAGTGGAAGGAGAACTGGACTGGGAGTCAGGAGATAAGGGTCCCTGGTCCTAGAATTGCATGAGACCTTGAGCACATTGCTTTCCCTCTCTGGCCCTCTGGTCTTCATCTCTAAAATTGAGTAGACATGGCAGTTGAACAGATAATCCCTAAACTTCCTAGCCTTACTTGCTAAAATTCTCAGAGCGTAAATCAGTGAAAACAGGTGCCAGAAGTCAGGGCAATGAAGGCCTTTAACGGGAATGATCAGCCAGAGTTTGAAAGCCTCTGGAGGCATCTGAGGCCAATCTACTGAGGAATCTTACCCAGGGATTCAGGTTAGTTTTACTCAAGCCTGAGGATAAAACCAAGGCGACTGATAACAGGTGAAGATGAGTGAAAAAGCACCAAAACGTACCTAACAGCTTTTATTGAAGTTCAGTCGACAGTTGGATATAATTAGAAAGTAAGCCTCACTTTCCAAGAGTATGAGCCACAGAATACTAGTTCCCCAGGGTATTAATAGTTACTGTGTGGAAAAGAAGTTTCCTAGCACATTAAGTTTGGGAAACTATATTCAACAGAGTTGAAAAACAGTTTCCTTCCTGTCCACATGCTCAGAGCTTTTGCGAACACTAGTGTGCACTGGACTATCTAAGAAAAGAATCTAGCAAGAACCGTTTCCCAAACCCATTTCCAATAGGGCACCTTGTAGGACTGTGGTCCCATAGTATGCACCGAGGGAAATCCCAGACTGAAGCCAAACAGAAAGCTCAAGCTAAATCTGTTTACATGGAAGGAACTATTGCAAAAACCACTTCTAATTCTATTTTTTAAGGCAGAATGGGGAGGAAAGGCTCATTGTGCTCCTTTGGATTCAGAGAGCCACGCCAAAGAGGGGACTGGCTGGCCAGAGTGGCCACAGGTGTAGAGCCCCGGCACTCCCAGCCATGGGGCATCAGAACACTCAAGCAGCAAATGATCCCCAGGCTGGCCGTGAGAACCAAACATAGCAATAGTTAAAGTGGGGGGATAACAGGTTCCTTCTCTCACCTGGAGGTCAAGGGCTCCTCCCGGGGAGCGGCTCGAGGTGGGGCTGGGGGCCTCCCAGTTGGTGGTGGTTTCTCTGGTTCTTCAAATAACCTGGACAGTGGGCAGGAGGCCTCTGCGGGGGCTGGCTTGCGGTTCCCTGACCTGCCAGGGGTGTATAGGGAGGAGATGCGGTAGAGGGTACCCAAAGCCCCCGGGTACCCCTTCACGGGACACCCAGCACAACCCCAGCTCACCTGGGATCCTGACTGCCTCGAGACACAGAGGGGGCTTTGCTCTTTGCTCCTGCCTCGTCCTTATCAATGCTGATCCACTCTGGGGGAGGAAGAGAAAAGAGACTCAGAGAGGACCTGGGGTCCTGGACCCTAGATACCCACTGGGCCTACCAGCCTCTTTCCAGCTACTCCTCAGGGCAGGCCCACTCCCAACCATGGCTGCAGAACTTCCAAATATTCCAGGGATTCTAACATGCTCTCCCCACACCCCCGGTTCTCCTTTCCTACACCTGCCCACACCACCCCATCTCATGCCCCATATCCCTCCCAGTGGAGCCCCCACCGTAGAGTCGCTCACGGGTGCCCAGGCGCTCTGTGGGCACCCGCACCTTCATGGAGCCACGGATGTTGCCTGTCTCCTCGCCACGGTGGGACAGGAAGGTCAGGAACTGCTGTGCTGTGCTGCCAATCATGGACTTGAGTGCAACCACACACTCCCCTGAAGGGCAGATGGGGTAGACCAGCAGATTGCCAAACCTTTCTAGGTCTCTGTTTGGCTTTCTGTGCCCCTTGGCACCCCTCACCCCTCACCCCTCACCATAGGATTCATAGCCATCCATGGATTTGACCGTGAGCAGGAGGTGCTGGTCCTGCAGGTACTCGATGTCAGCCAGAATTGGCTTGAGCTAAGGAGCAGAGAGACCCAGTGAGGAACAAAGCCCCAACCATCCCCTCCTACCCGACACCACTCATCCCTACCCTTAGGCTCGTCCATGCTCACTCCCACTCATCTACTAGGGAAAAATCCCAAATCCTTAAGACAGAGGACACAGCCCCATATGGGCCCTTCATAACATTTAACAGCATCGTAATTAATTTTCTGCATCCTCAATGGCTAACACAGGACCTGACATTTAGCAAAAACTCGAAAAGTTTTTGTGAACAAATAAATGAACCTATAACTTGGTCCCACACCCCTCAAATAAAGCAAATGCCCTCATCCTCATTCATGCCCAGCCCCCACCACACACATGCACATACACACGCATGCACGCACACACATGTGCACGCACACCCATGTGCACGCACATACATGGACATGCTCCACTGCACCTCTCCCTGTGCCCTCACCTACAAGCCCAGGCCCTGACAAAAGCCTCACCGTGGGCAGCTGGCGTGAAGACCACTGCACCTTGAGGAAGTTGATGTTGTCACTGCTCTGGGCATCATTCTCAAAGCTCTTCTTGTACTCTGGGGTGAGGGTGGGGAATACCCGACTGAGTGCCACCTCCTGGCTTCCCTTCCCCCTATCTAAGGGGGCTGACTGTCTGGGCACCTCTGGCTCCCCATCCCTCTCAGGCCACACCCAGCCCGGGGCCCCCCTCTGACCCTCCAGGCAGGTGGAATAGAATTCAATGAAGAACTTGGTGCGGCTGGCTGTCTTCACAATGGCCTCAATGCTCTCAAACTCAATGTAGGCCTGGTCTGAAGTCTTTGAGAGACCTGAGGGGTAAAGGGAAGAAGGCAGTCAGGAGGACTGAGAGGGTGACAGGAGGAACAGGACAGAGACTGAGCCCTGGAAAGAAATCAGGGATCATGGCAGAGCAGTAAGGGAGGCCCCAGGAAGGAAGGCCAGGAGGGGCCTCCCCAATCCCCAGCAACCAATGGGGAAAGCCCAAAGCCCAGACCACGGACCAGGGCAAACAGACAACCCAAGGATGGGAGACCATCTAAGAAAGGGCTGGAGGATGAGAATGGCTGCAGGGATGGCCTGCCAACAATCCCCCACACAACCAGGCACACTCAGCGGTACACATGTGGTTCCAGGCAAATCCAGATACACATGCACGTTTACACTCACACACATACACACACTCATGGACATGTACTTCTCATGATGCCCCAGGCACAGACACCCTCACACAGCACATGTTCAGAAACATTACCGCATGTTCGTGTATACACCCAAACACACACACAGATATATTCAAACCTATGCACATCCCCAGGCCACCACTGGTGCCTATCCACCCACAAGCACATCCAGAATAGTCACCTTTCTTAGAGATGAACTGAGAGGTAACTCCAACCTCAAATGTCCCAAACACAGGGGAGTGGTCGCTGGTGACGATGTCATCAGTGCAACCTGGGATAGGAATAGGAGCTCAGGGGCAAGCTCTTTATTCTCCGTTCCCACTTCCCAAAGCTAGGGCAGTGTCAGGATAGTGACCACCCAGGACTGCCCATCACCCTGTCCAGGAAACTCTGACCATAGGAATTGCAGATGATGTGGGTCTCAGGGTAGGATTTCCAGAGAATCCGGTCACACCATGAAGGCACATTGGTCCGGACCTGGGACAGGAGATGGCAGCATGGTCAGGTTCAATAGCTGGGTTTGCTCAGCATGAGCCCCACCCAGAGCTGCAGAGCTGATGAGGCCCTATACTCCCACCACACCAGGCCCCCATGCCTACCTCCCTTCTTGGGTCCTTGTAACACTCAGGATCACCCCTAAGGCCTCAGAGGAACCACAGAAGCTGGAATAGTAACTGCCCAGACCCTTGACCAGACATGTACCCTTGATTCACTGCAGGCCAGGGGAGTCTCCCAAGCACTCCGCCCCCAAACCTGCCTCGTTCCCTTCACTCACCCCAGTTGGCTTCTGCTTGTGCCAGGCATATGTGTCCCGGGAACCCCGCTCATAGCGGTAGGTGGGTGGGAAGGAGATCTCCTCCTCACCTAGGAAAGGCAGGGAACAAGTATGGATCAGGGTCCTGAAGACCCAGAAGTATCGTAAAGGCCCCATCCCTTAGAGACCTCCTGACAGGCCCACACTCACTGAATCGAAGAAAGACCTTGTGTTTCTCACGCTCCAAGTTGAGCTGGTCCACTCTGAGCAGGGGCTCAAACTCCTTCCTGCTGATGTAGTTCAGGATCTCCTGTGGTGAGGACACAAAGACTGAAAACTCCCTCTTGAGCCACAGCCAGAGTCAGAGGTAGGATCCCAACTGGCCCCCCAGCCCAGCTCCCCTAGCAGTCACCACTGGCCCTGTTTGTACCTGGATATCCATGTCCAGGCGGTAGTTGAGGTCCCCAAACCAGAAGAGGTGAGTGAAACGCAGAGAGATGTCAAAGGCACTGAGCTGTCGGTCACCTAGTGAGAGCAGCCGCAGGATGTCCAGGTAGTTCTGGTTCCGCCTATGGTGGGGGTGGGGGGAGGCCTCCAGGGTCACGAGCCAGGGACTGGCAGAAAGGTAAGTCTCTGGGGTCAGGTACGGGGTAGGGCTCAGGGTGCCTGGGGACAGAGGATATAGCTGGGAACAAGATCAAGGTCAGGAACAGACAGCAGTCTCGGGTTTGGACAAGGGAGAAGGGGCTCTCTGGGGACAGGGAGGTAGATGGGTCATGGACTGGGATATGGGAAAGGGAATAGGTCTCAGGTGAATAGGGAATGAGGGTAAAGACTTGGGGAGGTGCCCCCCTCACCGGGCAGTTTTCTCATTTCCCGAGGTAAGGTGGCAATTCACAAAGCCAAATGAGGTGCCATTAAACATGAAGGAGACACCCACAGCCCCCTTGTTTCCTGTCAGGGCAAGCAAGAAAAGAAGGCCTGTGTCACATCTAGAGGGCTCCCAAGTCTCCCCTCTGCCCCTCAAAGCAGCAGTGGGAAGGTTCTCCCAACTCCCCCCCGCAGAGGCTTATGAGGCAGGCAGGCCCCTGAACACATCCCCTCCTTCCCTGGAGGTGCCACACAGATCACACGCGGTCCATCTGGATGGCTCGAGTTTCTCTGCATGTGTGAACAAGGCCCCTGGAGATCACAGGGGATCCCAAAGGTGACGCTGAAAGGACTTGCAGATTCTGAGCAGAATCTATGCTGAGGGACCACTGGACCACAAACCAAGAGACCTGGGCACTCTGCCAGCTCCTCCACGTACTAGTCGTGTGACCTTGGACAGGTCACTCAGCGACTCTGGGCCTGAGTGTTTTTTGGGTCTTTTTGAGTTTTATCATCTATGAAATAGAGGGATAAATACCTCTATTATCCTGGCCCTGCCTTCCTAGTGGTGCTGGAAGAGATTTAGAATATGAATATGCTTTACAAAGGGCTCTCTATAGGGGTGCCGGGTGGCTCAGTGGGTTGAGCCTCTGACTCTTGATTTCAGCTCAGGTCATGATCTCACACTTCATGAGTTTGAGCCCCACATCAGGCTCCATGCTGACAGCACAGAGCCTGCTTGGGGTTCTCTCTCTGCCCTGCCCCCTTCCCTCCTGCTGTCTCTCTCAAAATAAACACACTTTAAAAAAAATGGGGGGAGGGCTCTCTATATAAGAAAGCTGGGAGCAACCAAAAGGAGGAGACTGTGAGCTGGAGAGGAAGCAGGAGGCATGGACAGAGGGACCCTGCCCACCCTGCTCACCCAGGGTGTTGGCGATGCCAGTCTTCACGCTGGATGTACTGACGTGGCTGATTCGGTTCTCATGCTCTGGCTTGACCAGCACAGCCACCTTGATGTTCCACAGTGACTGCATGGCAATCTGGGTAGAGGGTTTGGGGTCACTCCGGCCCTGGACCGGGGCCACTGTCCGCATTCCCCTCCCACCCCCACCTACACTACAGACTGTTCCGTCAGTCATAGGATAGGAAGGTCTCCACTACCCCTTTTTCCTGAGGTGCCAGAGAGAAACAGCACGTTCCCATAGCATGAAGGACTCGGGTTAGACCTCCTAAAGGATATGCCCAGGGACCAAGGGAAAAAGCCAGTCAAGTTGTACTCCCCAGGGTCACCCATGAGGTGAAGCAGGATAGTTTGGGGTGGTGTGTGAGGAGGGGGACTGGACAAGATGACCCCCTCACCGGGCGGTAATCCAGATCTGTGAGCTCCTTGAGGCCCCCGCGTAGTAGGTCCAGCCACTCGCGGTCGCCCACTGAGTTCTCCTGGGTCCCAAAGACATAGATGTCATGGGGTATGGTCACTGTGACTTCATCTAGGGTTTTCCCTAGACCCTTCGATGTGAACCAAGATGTCACGTTTTTCGGAGGTGGTACACTTCCTGGAGGCGAAGGGGATGGGGGTGGTCAGGCCCTTGACCTGGGGCTATTCCTCTCTCCCATCCCAGCCCCAACCTGGGCCTGACCCATATTCCAGGTGCCTATGAAGACAGAGATCATGTCGGGCTCATCTTGCTTCGAGTGCTTGTTCTTCATGAGCTGCAGCAGCTGGCAGAAGGCCTCCCGCTTCTGGGGGGACAGCAACTAGTTAGGGGAGGTCCCTGGTAGGTGGTAGGTCCCATGAGGTCATGCCTGTGAGTCCACTGCATATCCACTACTCAAGCAGACAACAGGTGCTCAATAAACGCTCACTGAATGACCATTTGACTCTGCCCTCAGGCCACCCATTTTCAGTACACATACTCTCTACCCTGTCAGACCCACTCCTGCCAAGAGGGATGACCGGCCTACATCACGTGTTCCCTCTCTTCCCATCCCACAGGGGACCCCTGCAGCCCCCAGGGCCTAGCCCAATATGCCACTCACCCGGGCACTGACAAAGATGAAGTCCTTGCGCTGCGTCCGATCCTTCTCCTTCTCAAACACAACTCCCAGCTTGTTCTGGACACGCTGGGACTTAATCAGCTGGCGGACTAGGGGATGGAGGATGGTTACACTGGCCTGTGCACCAAGGCCTGGAGGCCACCCTGCCCACCACCCCAGGTTGTGCCCTGGCTCACTGCGGTCGTGTGTGAAGGTCGTCCAGTCCTCCTGTGAGTCCCGCTGTCTCCGCAGCAGCACCAGCCGCCCACCCTCCACATCCACGCTCAGCGTGAACTTCTGTGACTTCCCAATCTTGGTCAGGTCACCCAGGGTCACATCCAGCTTCACCTGCAGGTCAGGAGGTGTGTAGGCTGCTGAAAAGACCTCGGGGCAGGTGACACCCCCTTCATCTCCAGCTGCTCTTTGGCCCATGAGGCCCCACCTGTCACCCCTCCGTGTACCTCAAAGGCCTGCACGGGGATGGTCTTGGCCTTACGTATGGATGGCTGCAGCGGCGCCGGCGGGGCTGTGGAGCTCATGTCCTGCAGGGCCTTCAGGGCCTAGAGTGGGAAAGGGCAGGGAAGGGCGGGCAAGGTCAGGGGACATGCTGAAAGCTGGGGCCAGGGGGGACACAGTTGATGTGGGGTCAATGCTAAACTGTAGATTCAGGGTTGAGATCAGTTAGGCCAACGCAAATACTCAGAGACTGCTAGGTCAGGTCAGAGGTCAGGGTTAAGGCTACCTTTTTCTGGATGCCTGACAGAAAATCCTTTAACACGGACAGCTTCAGCACCAGGCTCTCTAGTTCCTGCTCCCCAGTCTGTGGTGGATTCTGCACAGAGAAAGAATAAGGTTTGTAACATGCGGCCACTGCGCAGGAGGTCCCCCACCCAACCCGGAACATGAACCCCTTCCCCACAGGTCTCCTCACAATCCCACCTGCTGCTGCAAAAGGCGGGTCACCATGGGAGAGCTCTGCTGGTCAAACACCTTGGACAGGATCTCCAGGCCCGACAGGACCTTGTCCACCTCACTAGGGGAGACAGTAGGTCAGAACTCCCTACCCCGACCCAAGTATGGGGAAGGGGGGCTGAGTGTGCAGCTTCAGCCTCTACGATGAGGATACGAGGGTTCAGGTGAGGACAAGTCAGGAGGCAACAGCTGGCTCCCTGTTCAGGGCCAGAGATCAGAGGTCAGAGCATTTGTGCAGCAAGGGGGCAGGCGAGGACAGGTCAGAGGAGAGGCTGCATGCATGGTGTTGGGTGCCCCAGGTACCTGTGCAGCCTCCGGCAGGAGGTGGCCAGGGTGCGGGTAAGATGGGGCAGGTTGCTGGCTCCACCTCGCACAGCCTCCAGGTCCAGTCCGTAGCTACCCTTCAGGTACTCGTGCGAGACAGTACTCAGCCCGTTGGGAGCACTTCAGGGAGGGGTTAAAAAGTCAGTGAAGAATCTGCTGACCCTGTCCCAGCACCGCCACCCTATCCCTAGAGGAGATAGTAGTGGTAGCAATTGGAGCACCATGGATCAGGGAGTCTACCTCTGGGGCTGAGATGGGATGAAGGTCCCTGGGGGAGGAGTGGGGGCTGGGAAGGTCTCTCTACCTTTGATGAGGACAAGTTCTCAGAGGAGAAAGGGAATTCCTGTTCGGCGTAGGGGGTTGCGGTCTTACCTCTCAGCAGCTGGAGTTGTGGGAGTCTCAGGGGCTGCTGGGGGGCTGCCAGGCCCCATGGGGGCAGAAATACTGGTGGAGCCAGAGCGCGGGGGCAGCGGGGGCTTCTCATCCTCCCCATCTGTGGACAGGAGTCAGTGGGGCAGCTGTTTGGGCCTCCCCATTCTCATTGAAGTATGGGGGGATGCTGTGGCTATCAGAGATTTCCATGGAGGTGGGGTAAAGGGCTCTGGCATCATGGTTAGGGGCAGGGGGCTTTAGGGCAGGCAGGTTGAGAAGATGCGATGGGAAGAAGCAGGTGGTGTCTGGGGAAGGGACAGAGAAGACATATGCACATGGCACAGCAGGCAGCACCTGAGGCATCACGGTCGTCCGGTGGGTCTGGCTCTCGCTCCCGCTCCACAGGGAGCAGCAGGGCGCACACAAGGCCCTGGTTGGGCTGGGCATACAGGCCGATGAGCTCACCCAGGGTCTGGAAGCGGCGCACGGGCACGCCCTGCGAGGTCTGCGAGCAAGCAAGGGTGGGAGAAAAATCAGCCAGTCACAGGCTGGAATCAAGGTCAGGGGTCGGGGTCCAAGCTCCTACCTGCACGGCCAGGAAGTCTTCCCCATCAGGTAGAATTCTGTATGTATGCACATGCTTCTGATACCTGATGACAAAGCAGGGGTCAGAATCTGTCGCCCCCAAGCTGGGGTCTAAGCCCCAAGGTACCCTCTCCTCCTGCCACCAGGCTCAGCCCCCAGCCCACTCAGGTTAGTTTTCCTAAAATCCTTTACTCAGTCCACACAGGGTTAATGATGAGGCCAGTCTACTTCTAGCCTGCTAGTGTTGCCAATAAGAGCAGGAACGACCAGCAGCATACCCCCCGCCCACCCCAGCCAGACCTACATAGGCTCCACACCCACCACAGGGCCTGGGAAGCAACAGGCAGCTCTTTTGTGGCCTCCACAGCTGTCTAAACAGCCCCTCGGGCTGTGGTACCAGCTCTGGCCCCCCGCCAGAGTAAGAGTCCTCAGAAGCTTGGTAACCTCTGTTTGCATGCATAGGCAATGTGCTAACACACGTGTGTCCCTGCTGTCTGTGTTTACGTTGGTGTCTGTCTCTACTGGAGCTGGCTGTGTCAGGGGCCATTTTTGCTAGGGAGTATGCGGGTATCCCAGCTTCTGTCCCCCTTCCCCAGATACCAGGAAATTGGGATGACCCAAGGGGTCCCCTGTGGCAGACCCAGGCTTGTAAGAGCCCCAAACTGAGGAGGGGCAAGAGGGGTACTGACAGGTGGCAGCAACAGCTGAGCAGGTGACAGCTGAGCCAGGCCTGGGCAGCACAGGCCACACTCAATGGGGGCAAAGACTCTCTCTTGCAGCCATACCTCAGGTAGGCTTGCTCAACGGTGCCAGCCGGGTCCATGTGTGTGCTGGGCAGGAGGAGGGCACTGGCACCAGAGGACCGAATGCCTGTTTGAGGAGACCCTACACCTTGGCCACAGTCCATCCCCCACCTCAAGTAAGCCCCCTTTGGGCACTCTCCTGGATGCTGACGGGGCAACATTCTGTGCGGGTGTCTTTGTGCACTGGTTTGTGGACTGTGGGTCTGTATTTATAACATTAGCATCCCATGAACTGAGCCCTGTCTGCATGACAGGCTGGGTACTCAACACCCCACAGATGTGATCTCATTTAATCCTCACATTTTGGTACAGATATGAGCACCAACCCCATTCTCCAGAAGAGGAAATAGGCTCAAAGAGGAAAAGTGATTTGCCTCGCTTTTAAGTAAAAGGCAGAGCTGGGACTTAAAGCCAGGGCAGAGCCCAGTGCCTTGTATCCTGACCTGCCGGTCAGATTGCCTGTGCCTGTTGGAGCAGGGGTGTGTCCGGAAATGTTACCCACCTACAGGTAAGCAAGTATGTTTCTCATCACCTACCCCCAGGCTTCTATCCCATTTCTGACCCCTCCCCCCATCCCCGGGCTGTAGAGATGCAAGGAGGAGCCAGAGTCAGCTGGCAAAGCCAAAGCCCCTGACACAGACAGACCCTCACTCCACCCATCTCCTCCCCTGGCAGTAGAGTCTGGGCTCTCCCCTCCTGGGACAATAATGTTCCTCCCCTAGACACAGGCCCAGCTGTCCCCCTCCCACTCAACAGCTGACCCAGCACCTGCCTCCCTCCCCTCTCTAATTAGGGGATATGCCTCAGAGGGGGCTGGGAGGCAGGACTCCATGATATTTATCTGCGGAAGCTGTCCCTTGTTAGTCTCTCCTACTGGACGTCAGACTTGGTGCATAAGCTGAGATTTAGGGGACCCCTTCCTCTTCGTCTTCCGGTCCACTGCCCAGGCCGGGGTTTCTCAACGCCAACACTACTAAAATTTTGGACTGCATAGTTCTTTGTTGTGAGGGACTATCCTGTGCATTTTAGGATGTGTGGTGGCATCACTGGCTTTTACCCACTAGATGCCAGTAGCACTATATCCCACTTGTGACGACCAAAAATGTCTCCAAACATCGCCAAGTGTCCCTGAGGGGTAAAATCATCCCCAACAGAGAACCACTGGCCTATGCCCATGTACCCCCAAAGAAGTGAGGAGAACACAGGGGTAAGGGACAGAACGACAGGGGTTTGGGAGGGTTCACGAGGCTGAGGAATATTACCAGATCCTAACAAGGCCCACAGGAGCCCACCTAGTATCAGACCACAGGGCGCAGGAGACAGCTCAGGGAGAAGGCTCCAAACATACCAAACGCACCCAGCACCACTGCCACATACAGCTGATGGGTACAGGCACAGGATGAGATCCGTTCGGGGAGCTGCCAAGTCTGGCTCCACATTCAGCACCCATAGCTCAGGGCTAGGGCAGCCAGGATGCCCAGGACTGGGGCCCAGAGCCAGGGCACATGAACGCGCCCATTGATTCATGAAATAATGACACGGCCCCATATAGCCTCACATCCCCTTTTCTCAACACCACTCTGCTCCACCAGCCCCAGACATCTACCGCCAGGCAGGTCCCAATTTCAGTCCTGGCAGCACAGGAAGCTGCTGGGCATCCTCACATATCCATCAGTCTCTCTGGCCCCAACTCCCTCTATGCCTACAGCTCTTAACACCCAATCCCTGTATAAACAGAACTGCATATAACACCGGAACACACATCCACACATCCTCACTCCCTCCCGCCCCTCCTGCCTGGAGGGTGCCTGAGGGGGTCTGCCAGAGACTCCCTGCATTTTTCCCTATTACAGCCACCCTGTTTAACAGGACCCCACATACTCTGCCCTCCCTGCCCCAGAAAGTGTCCCCAGACACAGCAGGAAGGAAGTGCCCCCTGCATCCTTCCTCAGTCCCGGCTTAAAGCCAAAGCTCCCACTGTGGAGGGCGCAGACGTCCCACTGTCCCAGGCCCTCCGCGCACAGGCAAGGAACCTGGGCCGTGCCCCCGCCCGCCAGGAGCCCCAGCCCACTCACAGGACACAGAGCGCGAAAGCTCCCGCCACGCTCTCGCTGTCTCGGACCAGGAAGCTGCCATCGCGGCCTGCCCGGGCCAGCAGCTCCTCGGCGGCAGCTCGGCTCAGGTCGCGGTGGTACCAGGCGGGGGCCGGGCTGCCCAGCGCGCCCCCGGGCCCCGCACCCCCCGGGCCCGGCGCCCCGCAAGCCGAAGCCATGGCGCGTGGAGGGCTCAGCGCCTCCCGCGCCCACCGCCCCGCGCCATCCGCCCCGGGACGCTCGGGGCTGAGGCTGGGGGCGGGCCCGGGCCCGGGCCCTGAGGATCCGCGGACCGGACCGGGCTGGATGTCTGGGGCTCCGCGCTCTGCCGCGCAGGCCGCCTTGTTCGCCGCGCCGCCGCCGCCGCCGCCGCCTGCAGCGCCGGCCTCAACTTGAAGAGAAAGAAAAGTTTGTTCAGAGGCGGCGGGGGAGGGGCAGGAGCGCAGCGCTGAGCCGGCGGCCGGCCCCCTCCCCCTCCGCTCGGCCCACGGCCCGGCCCGCCCCTACCCCCACCATCTTCCCCGCGGGGATGATGGCCCCCACATTCCCGCAGGATCCCCCAAACCCACAATGATCCTGCCCTGCCATCACCACCCCTTAGAGATCCAGCCCCCAACCCTCCCCCCAACGAAGGTCAAGTTCCCCCACCCTGCTTCTGGACACTTTGGATCCCGGCCCCCTCTCCGGAAAATAAGCCGTCTCTAGTAATCGCAATGATATGACCCCCAATTCCCATAATCGTCTAATTCCACCCCAGATCCTTTCCATTCAGCTCCCCTTGCAGCCTCAAAGGGTCGAGTTCCCAAAACCCGCGAGGGATCCAAGATGAACCTCTTCCCATCCTTATCCTCGTTATCCGAGCGGCCTGGACCTTCAACTCCCATGAAATCTAGGCCCCTCTTAGACCTGAACCCTCAAACTCCACTGGGGCCAGCCCCCGACAAATCCCGCGGGGGTAAATCCCCCCTCCCCCCATTGAGACCTGGTCTCCCATACACCCTCAGACAAGGTCCAGTGTCCTCGAATCCCCGGGCACAGTCCCTGGCAGCCCCTCGCAGCCGGGGCAGAGCCCTTCCCCCCTCCCTGCCAAGTTCCCTGGCACCATCCCCCATACACGCAGGCCGGGGCCTTGAGGGGTTCGGCAGTCCGAGATCAGCACCCCCAACTGCCCTCTGGAAGAAAGTTCCCTCAAACCCCTGGGCTCCCGACTTCTCCCCAGAACCGCAGCCGCCGCGCGCAGACCCCCACCTCCTGGGCCGCTCCGATGCCCCCTTCCCGGGGGAAGCGGCCCTTGACTCTCAACGGCCACTTAAGATGGCCATCCTCAGCCGCCGCACCCCCCCTCGCCTTCCGCCCCGCCCGCCGCTCCGCCCCCGCGGCTCTCCGCGGAGCCGGGGGTAGCACCCGCGCCCCGCCTACCCCGGCCCCCCGATCCTGGAGCCGCTGACCCGCCGAGTGACCTCGGGCCAGTCACGGCACCTCTCCGCGCCTCGCCTTCCCGCTCTGCAAAGTGGGGGCAATGTTATTTGGCCGACTCAATGGGACTGCTTGTAAAGCTCTCGGCACGGGGCCTGGCATCCAGTAGGCGCTCCAGAACAGCGGCTATTTTTATTATTAATTAAGGAGTAACGAAGGTGACAGCTGTGTAAACTGTAAAGCGCTGCGCCTGAACGAACGGGTATTATTAGCACCCGCCCCCGCCCCAGCTACTCCCTCCAAGACAACAAACTTGAGCCTTTGTGGGCGGGACGCCGAACCGGGAGCTCCCCTTATCGGGTACGTTCAGACACCCCCGCTCAGACGCCCGCCCTTGGCGGGAGGGTGGGGGGAACACGGTCGCCGGAAAGGGGGCGGGGCCCACGGAGGGTCTGGCCCGCCCCTTCCCCCCAAAAAAGACCTAGCCGGTGGCAGCGTCTCCCGGGAGTCCGCTTCCTGCCCCGCCCCTCCGCCCCTTGGCTCCTTAAAGGCGCAGGCCTCCATCCTGGCTCCCACTGCTGCCAACTCCTGAGCCACCTTCGGCTGATCCCCTTTAACCTGGGAGAGAACTTTCACTTTGCTCAATTGAACCTGTGCCTGGGTCAGTCCCTATAAGCTCCTTCCTCTATTTCCAATAAGCATTGGTTTAACCCAGCTGGACCAAAGCTTGGGATACGGAATTGGCTCTGTGGGGGCTTTCCCGACTAGGTAAATATAGTGACTAAGAGACACCCCCCCACACACCCAACAGTGTCTCTAGACCCCTCCAGGAACCCCATAAGTCATCCTCCAAACTGCCCGACTTTTCCCGTCACTCAGCTCTAGAAATGAGGGAAGGTGAGTCTGCCATGAAGGGGACACCCTGGTGCAGTGGGGAGGGAAGAGACCTGGACTAGGAAACTTCATACCTGGGTTCTAGTCCTAGCTTGATCACCCACCTGCCTGGTGTCTCAGAGAGGTACCTGTGCCTTTTTGGAGATGACTGTGAGGGGGATGTAGAGACAAAGACTTCCCCAGGGGAAAAAGGCAAGAGGGAGACCCAGAGATCTACTCAGGCCTAGTTCCTGGGGGATGTGTAGAGACAGAACAGGTGTATCTAGCAATCGCCAGAGGAGAGGCCAGGCTTCTGCCCCTGGGAAGCCCCAAGACTTTCCAACCTTTTCCCATCCTCCTGGCTGCAGCAGGGCTAAACCAATTCTAGACTCTTGAACATTTCATCTTTCAGGAACCTCCCACACTGCCCTCCCCATTCTTCTGTCTTCCTCCTCTGAGGGTTCCTAGTCTCAACTCTGTCCCTTCAATCCACATCACGTGAGAATTTTTTTCACCCCCACTGGGAATCCAGAGCCTTCCCTGGACTTCCATCCCCAGCAGAGCTGACCACAAAGCCAGGCAGACAGGACCTGAGAGGAAGTGGGGATATTTGGGGACCAATACAAGTAACACAGTCCTGGACCTGTCTCTCATTTTTGGCTACAAGAGAACAGGATCCCCGAGGACTATTAAGGGCGCAGACGCTGGGCTCACATGCTTTCTGGCAACATCTCCTTTGTACTTCACAACTCTGAGGGAAAGAAGGATTATTACGCCCATTTTACTGAGGAAAAAACTAAGCTTTAATGTAGACAAGCAACTGCTTCACTTTCCATAGTCAGTAGCAGAGCTAGGATTCAAACCCAAGTCTCATTTCTCTCATCTGAAGGAATACAAAAGCTATGGAAGCTGTCCTCTACTTACTGAAACCAAAACCATTCATCAGACACGGATAGGTCTGTCTCTTTGTTTGAACTGACTGTCAGAGAAAGCCCAAGGCCCACCATGGAAGCAGGAACCGGATGGTAGAAGGATGGATAATGAGTGGAGGCATGCTTAGCACTCCCTCATTTCTGAGAGCTATGCTGAGCCAAGCTTGGTCATCAAAACTGGGGACATGCAGGGAACATGCCTGAGGAGGGCTGGACTCAGCTGAGGAGCCAGAGGTGCAGCATAGGGACCAGGCTGAGCAGGAGAAGCCCAATCCCATGGGACATGGCCCCCGCACTCGTGGCCAAGGCATAGAACCGGGCCACCTCCTCGTTGGGGTTGCCCTGGGCCGGGTCGAACCACATCTGGATGCAGCGGCCGCTCCCTCGGCTGTAGTTGCTGAGTTTGTAGGAGTGGCTCCAGATGCCCTCACACAGGGCTGCGGGCGTGGGAAAGTAGGTCTCAAATGTGCGGCAGGTGGCTCCGGCCGGACACTTGTTCGATCCTGCATGGGGAGAGAGGGTGGACACAGACATTCAGCCCCTGGGCCCAGAGCCCATTTCTGGCCACCCCCCTGGAGATCCGCACCCAACCCCAGATCCTCGGACCCCGCCTCCATCTCCGCACCCCCAGGCCCTCACCTGAGCTCCAGTCCCAGCCCTTGTGCCAGTTGTTCTTGCAGGTGTAGGACGTGCGACAGTCCTCCCACCATTGCTGACAGTCCTCCTTGCACAGGGGCACGTTCAGGAAGCGTTCCTTGCGCCAGCTCTGGTTCACCTGGGTGGGAGATGGGGAGGGAGGGCTCCTCTCAGCCAGGGGTGCTGGCAGCCACGACCTTGACCACCTTGACCGAGCAGGATGGCAGCCCGCTGGGCTGGGGTGAGGGAGAGGCCCGTACCTCCTGGATCCAGGGCCCCAGATTGGGTGAGCACTCGTACAGACAGTTGTCCTGAATGAAGTGGCGCTTGCAGGCAGGCTCTATCTTGCCGCAGTGGTCCAGGTTAAAGTTATACAAGAGGGAGGGGTCCTTGTGCAGCTCCTGGCTGGTGTTGTGTGAGCAGCAGGCGTTCTTCCTCCAGGGAGTGCACTGGGTGGAGAAGACACTGGAACACATGCCTCCCCCACCAAAACCTTCAGCCTCTCCCTATTTGGTGCTTGGTCTCCTGCCTCAGGTGGGTTGTCCTAGGAAAGTTTACTGTGAAGACCCCTCTGTCCTTGGCCTCCAGGAGCTCCCATCTTGGGGGAGACTTAGTTACAACAGTGTAATCAGGGGTTGTGGGAGCCGGAGAGAAACCCTGTCTTGGGAAGACAATAGCTATCGTTTAAGCAGCCCTTCATATTTTATAGGGAGTTCTTTGATTTATTTATTCATTAAAAAATAATTACTGAGTACCTATTTCTATGCCAGTTACTGTTCTAGATGCTGAGAATACAGTAGAAAGCAAGACAGAAATATGTGTTCATGGAACTTACATCCTGATCAATGGAGACAGACAGTAAGAAACTAAAAGAGAAAAAATATAGTGTCAGGATATGATCAATTACATGGAGAAAATTACAGCAGGGAATAGGGATGTGGAGTATGGGGTGATTGTTGAAATTTTAAAGAAGGTGGTTGTGAAAAGCCTCACTGGAAAGTGGCATTTTGAGCAAAGGAGGAAGGGAATGACCTATGCAGTAATGTATGTTGAATAACTTTCTTCTTGGTCTGTATTAAGTTCCGTGTCCCCAGCGGTGAGGCCAGTGCCAGACATGTGGCAGGCCCGTAAAAATATTTGCTGAAAAAAATAAATGAAAGACCTATTTATGATTTCCTAAATCTAAACTCCATCTTACATATAGATGCATCATATTTTAGTAAGCTTTAATAGAGACTGGCTTTTTCAGGACTGTAAATACTATGAAAAGGAAGGCCGTGCTGTGTGTTTTGTTTTACTGGAATTATTCACTATTTTAGAAAATTATGTCATCAATGGCAACACTGCATAGAGTATCTTATAGCATTTGAGTTGTCAACAGAATATACCTGTATCCATCTTCATTTGGAGCTGCCCCATTCCTAGTGATTTGGTGAATAAAAGCAAACATTGGGGCACCTGGGTGGCTCAGTTGGTTAAGCTCCCAACTTGGGTTCAGGTCATGATCTCACAGTTCATGAGTTTGAGCCCACGTCAGGCTCTGTGCTGACAGCTCAAAGCCTGGAGCCTGCTTCAGATTCCGTGTCTCCCTCTCTCTCTCTGCGCCTTCCCCTCTTGCATTCTCTCTCTCTCTCTCTCTCTCTCTAAAAAATAAATAAAGATTAAAGAAAATAAAGCAGTAACTTAAAAAGCAAACATGCCATTTGATAGTGATTTCTAATGTAGTCATATCAGAGAATTGACATATGGAAATATATTTTATTATAAATTGCTTTCTTTGTGCTTCTCTTTTGTATTACAGATAGATAGAGTCATGTTGATATTTTTTAAGTTAAATGTACAAATAGGTCCTATTGGCTTTGAATTTTGTTTCAGAAAAAAAGGAGACATGGAGTCTCAATAGAGTTGAAACCAACTGGCATCCGCTTGTATAGAGTGAGTGAATGTGCAGCAATCGTGCCCCTGGGTCACAGCCGTAAGAGCCCTTGTCCTCTACTCTGACACTTCATGGACTGGCACGTGATGAAGGTAGTGACAACCATCCTCCCTGACAGTCTCTTACCCTCTAACATGCTGGGAGTGCCCACCCCAGTCCTACCCCCACACCACAGGGGCTGCTTATGTCCAGATCTTCTGTGTGTCCTCTGCTTCTCCGGGCCCATTTCCTCATTTGGGTTCTATGGGGGAGAACATGATCTCCTACATTGAACGACTACTGGGAATGTGAAATCACGTGCAGAAAACTCAACGTGTAGTAAGTGCTCAACAAGTGATCATATCATATCACTGCTGACATTATCCTCTGAGGAGGCCACCCCTAAATCACCTCAACCAATACCCCCCACCCTACCTTCATCTTCTCCCACAGCAGTAACTCAGGATGTGGGGCTATCTGATCAGTCCGCCCTTCCCCCACCACCCTGACTTCCTCTTCCCCATTAGAACCACGCCCCTCCCCAACTCGAGCCACACTGCGGCCATACCTGGTCATGCAACTTGTCCTCGGGGCCTGGCTTTGTCTTGTGGTGCTTGGCGTCCATGCAGACGTTGAGCAGGTCTACCCTGTTCCGGGCACTGCACATGGAGGCTGTCCAGGCCAGCAGCAGCAGCAGAAGTGGTGTCAGTCTCCAGGCCATGTCTTTGTGTCCCTGCAGATAGAGCTGTGGTTAGGGAGGCCGAGGCCTGAAGGGAGAGAGCCTCATGCGGCGTCCCCCTTGACCCCCTGCATCAGTCTCCCCATCTCCACAGTGGAGGATGGGGTCAGACCCTGTTCCCTTAGTGCTGGGGTCCTGAGGCTCCCTGAAGCTGAAGTAGAGAAGGTTGGCAAAGGGGGGTCCCCATTCCAGGCTTGGCGGGCTCAGAGGAGATCTGGGGTTAGTGGACTGGCTCTGGGGGAGTCTTCCTAAATTGGAGGAGATGTTTTTGTGCCCTCATCTTCTCTCAACTTTACCCAAGAAAAGTAATTAAATAGTTCAGGTCCATGCCCTCCTGCCCTGAAAGGGGCCAGGGACACCCATTGCCCTTATGCTGTGTCCAGCAAGTGCTCCACGAGGCACCGAATCACCTGGGTTCCCGTGCCAGCTTAGAGACCCTGTTAGCCTGGGGAAGGCAGTGGCCCAGCTCTGCTGAGTTCTCCCGATCACCATGAGGGTCAAGGGATGTAGTACATGAGGTGGTATTTGGTTAAATAATACAGAAATAGAAAGAGCGGTGGTTTCTAACTTTTGCTTCCTCAGACTTTTTCCTTCCTTGTTTTCTGAAAACCATTTCCTCCCTCCACCCCATCATGACTTTGGCCTCCTCAGCTCTCGCTAGGCTAATGCACTTACCCCTGCAGATCCCCCTTCCTTACCCTTCAGAAAACAAGTGCAGAGACCCCTGGGCCCGAGGGACAACATAAAAGTACCTCATGTTGGAACAGCCAAATAGACGAGCACTTAGAGTCATGGGAGTCACCCAGCAAAAGTGATGGCCCGCTTCTCTGTTCCTGACTGACCCTCACCCCCCACTCCCATCTATTAAAGATCTATTCCTGGGGCGCCTGGGTGGCTCAGTCGGTTAAACTTCCGACTCTTGGTTTTGGCTCGGGTCATGGTCTCACGGTTGGAAGGTTCAAGTCCTGCATCAGGCTCTGTACTGACAGCCTGCTTGCAATTCTCTTTCTTCTCTCTCTCTCTCTCTGCACCGCCCTCCCATGTCTTTCTCACTCTCAAAATAAAATAAACTTAAGGGGGAAAAAAAAGATCTGTTCTTTGGGCTCTGTCACTGAAGTACCAGAAGGGATAATGGAGACTCCTTCCTCTCTCTCACCATCCCTACATGCAGCTGATCATCACAAAGCCCTGGTCAAGGATCCTTCCAAAGATCTTCCTGGAATTCACTTCCCTTGGCTCTACGTTTGGGGTCAGGTCTTCCCTCCTCCAATTTCTTCCCCTTAAAGTCACCTTCCCCGCAGGAGCCCGAGTGATCTTTCTAAAGAAAGATCTGCCCCTCCCCTACACAGAAACCCACCAAGTCTCCCCAGTGTCCCTGTCACCCTTCCCTCTTAGGGCATCTTGCCTGATCCTCCTTTGCGGCTGGGAGCACACACAGCTGTGTCTGAATTGGCCTCTTCTCAGGCTGGCAATGGCTCCAGGCCCTTTGACTTTCACCAGTGGTCTCTGACCTCGGTGCAAGACAGACTGTAAGAACTCTGGTTAGCACAGTGTAATTTCCTCATTCGGCTCTTCTGGTCTTCCCTCTCTTCCAGACCCCACCCATTCAAGGCTCCATTAGTCTCTCATTTTTTTATTTTTTATTTTTTATTTTTTATTTATTTATTTATTTATTTTTTAAATTTTTTTAACGTTTATTTATTTTTGAGACAGAGAGAGACAGAGCATGAACGGGGGAGGGTCAGAGAGAGAGGGAGACACAGAATCTGAAACAGGCTCCAGGCTCCGAGCAGTCAGCACAGAGCCCAACGTGGGGCTCGAACTCACATACCGAGAGATCGTGACCTGAGCCAAAGTTGGACGCTCAATCAACTGAGCCACCCAGGCGCCCCTCCATTAGTCTCTCAATGTATTCATTCCTGTTTCCATTCAACTCTTTGTTAATTTATTCATCACAGGATTCACACATCCAAGATTCATCAAAACCTAGAGAGCTCATCTCTAAGGGGGATCTGAACTTTTGAGGTACCCCACGTGGTTGTTAGGATGAAGCTAGGGAAAAACCCAGGCCTTAGGGTCAGGCCATGGGTCCCAATGGTAGCACCGTCCCTCACACAACCTTGGAAAATGTCACTGAGCCTTTCTGAGCGTTCATTTACTCTCCAGGAAATTGTTGAGAATTATATATGGAAAAGCTTGGCACAAAATGAGTGGGCTTAAATGATAGCTCTCAGGTTACTTTTTGAGTAGCCAGGTAGACATAGGTAGAGGTTGAAGTATAGAAGTCAAGGGTCACAAAGAAAAATGGTCTCAAATCTGGTAAATGATCATATCTCACCACCTAGCATTTCTATGAACATAATTGAACATGGGGTGCCTGGGTGGCTCAGTCAGTTAAGCGTCTGACTTCAGCTCAGGTCACAATCTCATGGTCCATGAGCTTGAGCCCTGCGTCGGGCTCTGTGCTGACAGCTCAGAGCCTGGAGCCTGCTTCGGAGTCGATGTCTCCTTCTCTCTCTGACCCTCCCCCCATTCATGCTCTCTCTCTGTCTCAAAAATAAATAAACATTAAACAAAATTTTTTAAAAAATAATTGAACATTTTTTGATAGCCTTAAAAAATGTGGTAGGGGCACCTGGGTGGCTCAGTAGGTTAAGTGTCCAACTCTAGATTCAGCTCAGGTCATGATCTCATGGTTCATAGTTCGAGTTCCACATCGGGCTCTGCACTGGCAGTGTGGAGCCTGCTCGGAATTCTGTCTCTCCCTTTCTGTGCCCCTCTCTAGCCTGCGCTTGCTCTCTTTCTTTCAAAGTAAATAAATAAACTTTTTAAAAAAATGTGGTAAACATTATGTAAAACTTAACATCTTAATTATTTTTAAGTGTACAGTTCAGTAATTTTAAGTGTATTTATGTTGTGCAATCAATCTCCAGAAACTTTGCGTCTTGCAAAACTGAAACCCTATTCTCATTAAGCAACAATATCCCATTTCCTCCTCTCCCCAGTCCCTGGTAGCCATCATTCAACTTTCTGTTTTTATGAATTGACTACTTTAGATATTTCATATAAATGGGAATCATATAGTATTTGTCTTTTTGTCACTGGCTTATTTCTCATAGCATAATGTCCTCAAGGTTAATCCATATGTCAAAATTTCATTTCTTTTTTTTTCTTTTTTTTTTAACATTTTATTTATTTTTGAGACAGAGAGAGATAGAGCATGAACAGGGGAGGGTCAGGGAGAGAGAGACACAGAATCCGAAACAGGCTCCAGGCTCCGAGCCGTCAGCACAGAGCCTGACGCGGGGCTGGAACTCACGGACTGCGAGATCATGACCTGAGCCGAAGTCGGCCGCTTAACCGACTGAGCCACCCAGGCGCCCCTCATTTCTTTTTAATAACTGAATAGTAATTCATTATATGTATATGCTACATTTTGTTTCTCCATTCATCCCTTTATAGATCCTGGGATGCGTCCACCTCTTGGTATTATGAAGAATGCTATTACGAACATGGATGCACAAATATCTTTTGAGGCCCTTGCTTTCAATTCTTTCTTATATCCAGATATGGACGAGCTGGATCATATGGTAATTCTACCTTTAATTTTTAAGGAACTGCCATAATATTTGCTGTAATAGTTGCACGGCTTTCCATTCCTACCAACAGTGTACAGGGTTCTAATTCCACCACATCCTCACCAACACTTGTTACTTCCTGTTGGCTTTTTGTTTTTTTAATAAAAGCCATCCTAGTGGGTGTGTGAGGTGGTATCTCATTGTGGTTTGGATTTGCATTTCCCTGGTGATGAGTGATGTTGAGCATCTTTTCATAGGCTTATTGATCATTCGTATATCTCCTTTGGAAGATATACAAATGTCTGTCCAAGTTGTTTGCCCACTTTTAAATTGTATTCTATGTCTTCAAAAAAATTTTTTTAACGTGGGGCATCTGGATGGCTCAGTCGGTTAAGCATTTGACTTCAGCTCAGGTTATTATCTCAAGGTTCATGAGATCGAGCCCCTCATTGGGCTCTGTGCTGACGGCTCAGAGCCTGGAGCCTGTTTCAGATTCTGTGTCTCCCTCTCTCTGCCCCTCCCCTGCTCATGCCCTGTCTGTCTCTCTCTCAAAAATAAACATTAAAAAATTAAAAAAAATTTTTTTATTTAAAAAAATTTTTTTTAATGTTTATTTTTGACAGAGAGAGAGAGACCTAGCATGAGCGGGGGAGGGGCAGAGAGAGAGGGAGAACAGAATCTGAAGCAGGCTCCAGACTCTAATCCGTCAGCACAGTGCCCGGATGCAGGGCTTGAACTCACAAGCCGTGAGATCATGACCTGAGCTGAAGTCAGACATTTAATCGACTGAGCCACCCAGATACCCCATTTGTATTACATGTCTTTTTATTGTTGTAGGAGTTCTCTATATATTCTGGACTGACCCTTTGTCAGATATATGATTTGCAAATCTTTTCTCCCATTCTGTAGGTTGCCTTTTCATTCTGTTAACTCTCCTTGGATGCCTGGTTTCCCATTTTGATGCAGTCTAATTTATCTGTTTTTTCTTTTATTGCCTGTGCTTTTGCTGTCATATCCAAGAAATCATTGCCTAATGCAATGCCATGAAGCTCTTCCCCTGTTTTGTTTTGTTTTTTTAAAGGAGTTCTATAATTTTTAAAGGACACCTGGGTGGCTTAGTCTGTTAAGTGTCTGACTTTGGCTCAAGTCATGATCTCGTGGTTTGTGACTTTGAGCCCCACATCGGGCTCTGCACTGGTGATGTGGAGGCTGCTTGGGATTCTCTCTCTTCCTCTCTTTCTCTGCCCCTTCCCCAATTGTGCTCTCTCTCTCTCTCTCAAAATAAAGAAATAAACTCTAAAAAATTAAAAAAAAATAAACAAGTTCTATAGTTTTAGCTTTTACATTTAGGTCTATGATCCATTGTGAGTTTAATTTTTATATAAGGTATAAAATGAGAGTGTCCAACTTTATTATTTTGCATGTGAATATCCAGTTGTATCCCAGAACCACGTATTGAAAAGGCTATTCTTTCCCCCATTGAATTGTCTTGGCACAATTCAATTTGTCAAAAATGTGGACTCTCAGTTCTATTTCATTGACCTACATATCTATATTTATGCTACTATCACAGTGTCTTTATTATTATAGCTTTGTAGGAAGTTTTGTACTCAAAAAGTGTGAGTCCTCTAATTTTGTTCATTTTCAAGAGTGTTTTGGCTGTTATGGGTTTCTTCTATGTCCATATGGATTTTAGGATTAGATTGTCAATTTCTCCAAAAAAGCCAGCTGGCATTTAGAGAAGGATTGAATTGAACCTGTAGATCAGTTTGGGGAGTAATGTCCTCTTAACAATAGTAAGTCTCCTGATTGATGAACGTGGGCTTTCTTTCCATTTATTTAGGTTTTAAATTTCTTTCAACAATGTTTTATAGTTTTCAGTATATAAGCCTTTTACTCTGTTAAGTTCACTTCTATGTATTTTATTCTTTTTTTATGCTATTGTGAATGGAATGAATGGAATGATATTCTTTTTTTTTTTAAGTTTTATTTATTTAAACAACCTCTTCACCCACTGTGGGGCTAAGAACTCATGACCCCAAGATTAAGAGTCACATGCTTTTCCAGGGTGCCTGCGTGACTCAGTTGGTTAAGCATCCTACTCTTGATTTCAGCTCAGGTCATGATCTCATAGTTGGTGAGATGGAACCCTGCACTGGGCTCTGTGCTGGAAGTGCATAGCCAGCTTGGGGTTCTCTCTCTGCCCCTCTCCCACTCGCTCACGCTCCGCCCCCCCTTCTCTCAATATAAATAAACATTTAAAAAAAGAAAAAGAGTCACATGCTTTTCCGACTGAGCCAGCCAGGTGCCCCTGGAATTATAGTCTTTTTTTTTTTAAGTTTATTTATTTATTTTGAGAGAGAGCAAGCAGGAGAGGGGCAGAGAGAGGAAGAGAGAGAATCCCAAGCAGGCTCCTCGCTGTCAGAGTGAAGCCCAACATGCGACTCAAACTGACAAACCGTGAGACCATGACCTCAGCTAAAACCAAGGGTCAGACGCTCAACTGACTGAGCCATTTAGGCGCCCTTTTTTGTTTTGTTTTGTTTTGTTTTTAATGTTTATTTATTTTGAAAGAGAGAGCAAACAGGAGCAGGGGAGGGGTAGAGAGAGGGAGAGACAGAATCCCAAGCAGGCTCTGTGCTGTCAGCACAGAGCTGGACTTGGGGCTCAAACTTAGGAACTGTGAGATATGACCTGAGCTAAGATTAAGAGTCAGATGCTTAACTGACTGAACCACCCAGGCCCCCTCTCCCCCCTGGAATTATTTTCTTTTTTTTTTTTTTTTTTAATTTTTTTAACGTTTATTTATTTTTGAGACAGAGAGAGACAGAGCATGAATGGGGGAGGGTCAGAGAGAGAGAGGGAGACACAGAATCCGAAACAGGCTCCAGGCTCTGAGCTGTCAGCACAGAGCCCGATGCGGGGCTCGAACTCACGGACCGTGAGATCATGACCCGAGCCGAAGTCGGATGCTCAACCGACCGAGCCACCCAGGCGCCCCTGGAATTATTTTCTTAAATTTATTTCTTTTTAATAAATTCTTTATTTAAAAAAAAAAATGTTTAGATTTATTTTTGAGAGAGACAGCGCAAGCCTGCTTGGAATTCCCTCTCTGTCCCTCCCCCCCCCCCCAAAATAAGTAAATAAACATTTTATTTATTTTTTTTCAACGTTTATTTATTTTTGGGACAGAGAGAGACAGAGCATGAACGGGGGAGGGGCAGAGAGAGAGGGAGACACAGAATCGGAAACAGGCTCCAGGCTCCGAGCCATCAGCCCAGAGCCTGACGCGGGGCTCGAACTCACGGACCGCGAGATCGTGACCTGGCTGAAGTCGGACGCTTAACCGACTGCGCCACCCAGGCGCCCCGAAAATAAACATTTTAAAAAAGAAAAGAATCCTATGCTTTTCCAGCTGAGCCAGCCAGATGCCCTTGGAATTATACTCTTTTTTTTTTTTTTTAAGTTTGTTTATTTATTTTGAAAGAGAGAGCAAGCAGGGGAGGGGCAGAGAAGGGGAGAGAGAGAGAATCCCAAGCTGATTGGTATAGAGACTGATGGTCTCTATACCAATATAGAGACTGACTGGTATAGAGACTGATGTGGGGCTCGAATCCACAAACTGTGAGATCATGACCTAAGTTGAAGTTGGACACTTACCTGGCTGAGCCACCCAGGTGCTCCTTAAGTTCATTTTTATATTTTCATTGCAGGTATATAGAAATACAATTGATTTTTGTGTTTTTATCTGCTATCCTACAAACTTTCTAGACTCGCTTATTAGTAATAATATTTTGTGGATTCCTTAGGATTTTCTATGTACAATGACATCTGTGAATAGAAAGTTTTACTTCTTCCTAGAGAAACATTTCCTAGATGGCATCCCTTTTATGCCCAGGCTTGTACTTGAGTTTCTCCCTGCAGCCTCTAGGCAGCTTTTTAAGCTGTGGACCAAATGGAATGATAAAGCTTTTTGCAGCAAAAAAAGGAAGGAAGGAAGGAAGGAAGGAAGGAAGGAAGGAAGGAAGGAAGGAAAGAGAAATAGTTTTGCTTCTTGCTTTCAAATCTGTATGCCTTTATTCCTTTTTATTGACTAACAGGCTTAGCTACAACTTTTTTTTTTTATTAATCTCTACACCAAAGTGGGGTTCAAACTCACCACCCCAAGATCAAGAGTCGTGTGCTCCACTGACTAAGCCAGCCAAGTACCCATAGCTACAACTTTTGTACAAGTTGAATAGACATGATGAGCATGGATATACTTCCTTATTCCTGATATTAGTGGGAAAGCCTTTTGATGTTGACTGTGATGTTATCTGTGCCTTTTTCATAGATGACCTTTGTCAGGTTGCGTGAATTCTCTTCTATTCCTAGTTTGTTCAGTATTGGGTTTTGTTTTGTTTTAAGTCATGAAAGTATTTTGGATTCTGCCAAATTATGTTTCAACTGAGATGATCATGTGGGTTTTGTCTTCTATTCTAGTAATATGATATTTTGAATCAATTAATTTTTGGATGTTAAACCAACTTGCATTCTGGGATTAATACTATTTGGTCATGATGTGTAATCCTTTTTATATGTGGCAGGATTCAGTTGTGGGTTGTTTTTGTTTTTTTGTTTTTGTGTGTATATATATATATATATATATATATATATTTTTTTTTTTTTTTTGAGAGAGAGCACGCAAACAGGGGAGAGGGGCTGGAGAGAGAGAGAATTAAGCAGGCTCCATGCTCAGCATGGAGCCCAACTTGGGGCTCAATCTCATACCCTGGGATCATGACCTGAGCCAAAATCAAGGATCAGATACTTGGGGCGCCTGGATGGCTCAGTTGGTTAAGTGTTGACTTTGACTCAGGTCATGATCTTGGGTTCAAGAGTTTGAGCCCCACATGGGGCTCTCTGCTGTCAGCACAGAGCCCACTTCAGATCCTCTATCCTGTCCCCCCCCCGCCCCCAGTCTCTCTGCCCCTCCCCCGCTAATGCTCACTCTCTCACTCTCTCACAAATAAAATAAACATTAAACGAAAAAAAAATTTTTTTAAAGTCAGATTCTTAACTGACTGAGC
The DNA here is from genome assembly GCF_022079265.1 of Lynx rufus. Classification (NCBI taxonomy): domain Eukaryota; kingdom Metazoa; phylum Chordata; class Mammalia; order Carnivora; family Felidae; genus Lynx; species Lynx rufus. The sequence goes on from NW_025814897.1 coordinate 59,743,630, forward strand.
CATCCAGGCGCCCCTGGCTGGATTCAGTTTGCTAGTATTTCATTGAGAATATTTATGTCTTTATCCATAGTGGATATTGGTCTGTAGTTTTCTTGCAATGTCTTTGTGTGATTTTGTATCAGAGTAATATTGATCTCACAGAATGAGTTGAGATGTATTACCTCTTCTTTTTTGAAAGAATTTCTTTTTTTGTTAAAGTTTATTTATTTTAGTAATGTCTACACCCAATGTAGGGCTTGAACCCTAAGATCAAGAGTCACATTCTATTCCAACTAAGCCAGTCGGTGCCTCCAAACAGTTTCTGAAGGATTGGTAGTAATTATTCTTTAAACATTTGGTAGAGTGCACCACTGAGGCTGTGTGAGCCTGAACTTTTATTTGTGGGAGGTTTTAAAATTATGAATTCGATCCCTTTCCTTGTTACAGGTATATTTAGATGTTTTACTTCTTCTTATGTCATCTTTGGTAGTTTGTATCTTTCTAGGAATTTGGCCATTTCATTTATGGTATCTAATTTATTGGCATACAATTGTTCATAGTATTCTTTTACAATGCTTTTTATTTCTGTATTAGTGTCATCTCCTCTTTTATTCCTGATATTAGTAATTTGACTCTTCTTTCCTTTTTTTCTTGATCAGTCTAAATAAAGGTTTTTGTTGATATTCTCAAAGAAACAACTTTTGGGGGCACCTGACTGGCTCAGTCAGTAGAGCATGTGACTCTTAATCTTGGGGTCATGAGTTTGAGCCCCATGTTAAGTGTAGAGCTTACTTAAAAATTAATTAATTAATTAATTTAAAAAAACAAAACAAAGAACCAACTTTCATTTTCATGGTTTTTCTCTATTGTTTTTCTATGCTCTATTCCATTTATTTTTGCTTTACTCTTAATTTTTTTCCTTCTCACTTTGAGTATATTTTGCTCTTTTTCTATTTTTTAAGGTAGAAGGTTAGGTTTTGATTTAAAATCTTTCTTTTTGGTGTGCCTTTGTGGCTCAGTCGGTGGAGTGTCTGATTCTTGGTTTTGGCTCATGTCATGATCTCACGGTTCATGGGATTGAGTCCCATGTCAGGCTGCATATTGATACCGTGGAGCCTGCTTGGGATTCTGTCTCCCTCTCTCTCTGCCCCCTCCTGTGTGTGCACACATGTGTGTCTGTCTCTCTCTCAAAATGAATAAACTTTAAAAGATAAAATAAAATGCCTTTCTTTGCCTCTTAACAATTTTTGTCTTAAATTCTATTTGTCTGATACTATTATAGCCACTCTAGATATCCTTTAGTTATTTTTTGCATAATGTATCTTTTTCCATCCTTTTAGGTTCAGCCTTTTTTGTGTCTATGAATCTGAAGCGTGAGTCACGCAAAGAGTGGATAGTTGGGGTGCCTGGGTGGCTCAGTCCATTAAGCGTCCGACTTTAGGTCAGGTCATGATCTCACAGTTTGTGAGTTCAAGCTGTCTGCTGTCAGCACAGAGCCTGCTTTGGATTCTCTGTCTCTCTCTCTCTCTCTCTCTCTGCCCCTCTCATGAGCTCTTTCTCTCTCAAAAATAAATAAACATTTAAAAAAAGAGTGTATAGTTGGACAATGATTTTTTTATCTGCCAATCTTTGCATTTTTATTGGAGAATTCAATCTATTTATATATAATGTAATTACTAATAACAGGTTTTACACCTGCAATTTTGTTTTATATATGTATTTTGGTTTTTTTGTTCCTCTATTTCTCCTTTACTCCCTTCTTTTGTGTTTGATAGATATTTTAAAATGTACCCTTTTAATTACTTTGTTGTTTCTTTTATTATATTTTTATAATTTTTTCTTAATAGTTGCTGTGGGGTTGCAATTAACATCATAATTTATAAGAATCTAGTTCAGATTAATACTGAGTTTCAATAATGTTCAGAATTTTACTCCAATATAGTTTCATTCCTTCTCGTACTCCTTTGCTGTATTATTATATAAATTACATTTTTATACACTATGACCATATCAGTACCATTTTAGGGGCACCTGGATGACTCAGTTGGTTGAGCATCAGACTTCAGCTCAAGTCATGATCTCATGGTTTGTGAGTTTGAGTCCCGCATCTGGCTGTCAGCGCAGAGCCCACTTCAGATCCTCTGTCCCCGTCTTTCTCTGCCTCTCCCCTACTTGTGCGCTCTCTCTCTCTCTCTCTCAATAATAAAAAAAAAAACCATTTTATAGTTATTGCTTCATGAAGCTATCTTTTCCCATTAGATAGGATAAGAAAAGAGTTACAACATAAAAACATTTATACCGTATTTTCTCTTTCTTTATGTAGTAACTTTTACTGGTGCTCTTTATTTCTTCATGTGGATTCAACTCACTGTCTGGTGTTCTTTCATTTCAGCCTAAAGGGCAATCATTAGTATTTCTTGTAGGGAAAGTCTGCTTGTGACAAATTCTCTCAACTTTGGTTTATTTGTGTATGTCTTCATTTCTCCTTTGAAGAATCATTTTTTTGGTTATAAAATTCTGGGCTGACAGTCTTTTTCTTTCATTACTTTGAATATTTCATCCCATTGCCTCCTGGACTTCATAGTTTCTAAATGAGACATTAACGGTTGATCTTATTGAGGATCCTTTATAAATGATGAGTCGTTTTTCTTTTTTTTTTTTTTTAATTTTTTTTTCAACGTTTATTTATTTTTGGGACAGAGAGAGACAGAGCATGAACGGGGGAGGGGCAGAGAGAGAGGGAGACACAGAATCGGAAACAGGCTCCAGGCTCCGAGCCATCAGCCCAGAGCCTGACGCGGGGCTCGAACTCACGGACCGCGAGATCGTGACCTGGCTGAAGTCGGACGCTTAACCGACTGCGCCACCCAGGCGCCCCATGATGAGTCGTTTTTCTATTGTTGCTTTCAAGATTCTCTCTTTATAGTCCAATAGTTTGACTCTGATGTGTTCAAGTGTGAAGTTCTTTGAGTTTCTCTTACTTGGAGGTCACTGAACTTAGACGTGTAGATTAATTTTTTTATTTAAAATCTGAGTGGTTTTGGTCTTGATTTCTCCAATTATTTATGCTCTTATTCTCTTTCTACTCCTTCTAGGACTCCCATTGTGCATATTCTGGTATGCTTGATGGTATTCCCACATGTCCCTGTGTTCTGTTCATTTTTCTTCATCCTGTTTGTTTTGAAGAATGGGCAATTTCTGGGGTGCCTGGGTACCTCAGTCCATTAAGTGTCTGACTCTTGATTTTGGTTCAGGTCATGATCTCACTGTTCGTGGGTTCAAGCCCCACATCAGGCTCTGCGCTGACAGTATGGAACCTGCTTAGGATTCTCTCCCTCCCTCTCTCTCTGTCCTTCCCCCACTCATGTGCTCATGCACGCTCTCTCTGTCTCTGTGTCTCAAAATAAATAAGTAAACTTAAAAAAATGGACAATTTCTATTTCCAAGTCTGTAGATTCTTTCTTCTACCCCTTCAAATCTACTGCTGAGTACCTACAGTAAGAAACTGTTTTAAATTCAGACTTTACTTTTCCTTAAAAAAGGAGCTTAGGGTTCACAACAAAATCAAGGAGAAGGTATAGGGATTTCCCATATACCCCCTGCCTCCAGACATGCATATCTTCCTCCATTATAACATCCCCAACCAGAGTAGTACATTCGTTACAACTGATAAACCTACATTAACGCATCTTTTTTTTTTTTTTTAATTTTTTTTTTCAACGTTTATTTTATTTTTGGGACAGAGAGAGACAGAGCATGAACGGGGGAGGGGCAGAGAGAGAGGGAGACACAGAATCGGAAACAGGCTCCAGGCTCCGAGCCATCAGCCCAGAGCCTGAAGCGGGGCTCGAACTCACGGACCGCGAGATCGTGACCTGGCTGAAGTCGGACGCTTAACCGACTGCGCCACCCAGGCGCCCCTACATTAACGCATCTTAATTACCTGAAGTGCATAGTTTAGATTACAGTACCCTTTTGGTGTTGTACATTCTTTGGGTTTGAACAAATATATCATAGCACGTGTCATTATTATACAGATTATTTTCATTGCCCTAAAAATACCCTCTTCTCTGGGGCACCTGGCTGACTCAGTCAGTAGAGCATGTAACTTTTGGGATTGTAAATTTGAGCCCCACGTCAGATGTACAGATTACTTCAAAAAAATAAAGTCTTAAAAAAAAAAACAAACCTCTCTGCTCTGCCTATTTATCCCTCCTTCTCCCCAGCCCCCAACAACCACTGATCTTTATAATGTCTCCTAGTTTGCACCTTTTCCAGAATGTCATGTAGTTGGAATTATACAGTCTGTAGCCTTTTCATGTTGGCTTCTTTCACTTAGTAATATGCATTTAAGGTTCCTCCATGTCTTTTCATGGCTTGATTATTCATTTCTTTTTAGTGCTGAATAATATTCCGTTGTCTGGATGTACCACAGTTCATTTATCCACTCACCTACTGAAGGACATCTTGATTGCTTCAACATTTGGCAATTATGAATAAAGCTGCTATAAACATCTATGTACAGATTTCTATGTGGACATAAGTTTTCAACTCCTTTGGGGAAATGCTGGATTATATGGTAAGAATACGTGTAATTTTGTTAAGAAACCACCAAACAGTCTTTCAAGGTGGCTGTATCATTTTGCATTTTCACCAGCAACGAATGAGAGTTCCTATTGCTCCACATCCTCACCAGCATTTGGTGTTGTCAGTGTTTCAGATTATGGCCATTCTGTTAGGTGTATAGTGGTATTTCACTGTTGTTCTTGCTTTAATTTTTTTTTAATGTTGACTTATTTTTGAGAGAGACAGAGAGAGAGTAGAGGAAGGACAGAGAGAGGGAGACACAGAATCCGAAGCAGGCTCCAGGCTCTGAACTGTCAGCACAGAGCCCGATGCAGGGCTTGAACTCATGAGGGGCAAGATCATGACCTGAGCTGAAGTCAGAGGCTTAACCAATTGAGCCACTCAGGCGTCCCTCACTATTGTTTTAATTTGCATTTCACTGAAGATATATATGTGGAGCATCTTTGCATATGTTTATTTGCCATCTGTGTATCTTCTTTGCTGAGGTGTCGGCTAATTAAGGTATCCGGCTTATTTTTAATCAGGTTGTTTATTTTCTTATTGTGGAGCTTTAAGAGTTCTTTCTATTTTAGAAAACAGTCCTTTATTAGGTATGTGTTTTGCAAATATTTTGTCCCAGTCTGTGGCTTGTCTTCTCATTCTCTTAGTATCTTTTACGTATCAGAAAATTTTAAAAATTTTGATGCTTATTTATTTTTGAGGGAGAAAGAGAGAGAGTATGCACACACACACGTGAGCAAGCAGGGGAGGGGCAGAAAGAGAGGGAGACGCAGAATCTGAAGCAGGCTGTCAGCTGTCAGCACAGAGCCTGATGCAGGGCTCGAACCACAAGATCATGACCTGAACTGAAGTTGGAGGCATAAGGGACTGAGACACCCCGGCACCCCAGAAAATTTTAATTTTAATTAAGACTAGCTTGTCAGTTCTTTCTTCCATGGATCATGCCTTTGGTTGTGTATCTTTTTTTTTTTTTAATGTTTATTTATTTTTGAGAGAGAAAGAGTGAGCGGGGGAGGGGCAAAGAGAGAGGGACAGAGGATCCAAAGTGAACTCTGTGCTGACAGCAATGAGCTCCCCCTCGGCTGGAGCTCACAAACTATGAGGTCATGACCTGAGCCGAAGTCCTATGCTCAACTGATGGAGCTACCCAGACTCTCCTGATTTTGTATCTTACAAGTCATCACCAGGGGCACCTGGGTGGCTCAGCTGGTTAGGCATCCACCTCTTGATCTCAGCTCAGGTCACGATCTCACGGCTTGTGAGTTTGAGCCCCGCGTCAGGCTCTGTGCTGACAGCTCAGAGCCTGGAGCCTGCTTCGGATTCTGTGTCTCCCCCTCTCTCTGCCCCTCCCCCGCTTGTGCTCTGACTCTCTCTCAAAAAATAAAATAAAATAAACATAAAAAAAAAAAGTCATCACAAAACCCAGGTCACCTAGATTTTCTTATACATCATCTCCTAGGAGTTTTATAGTTTTGCATCTGTGATCTATTCAAGTCTGTGATCCATTTTCAATTACTTTTTGTGCCTTCACAAAAAGTGTGACGTGTATCCAGATTTATCATTTTGTATGTGATGTCCAGTTGTCCTGGCAACATTTGTTGAAAAGATTCTCTTTGCTCCATTTTATTGCCACTGTCCCTTTGTCAAAGAGCAGTTGATTATACTTATGTGAGTGTATCTGTGGACTCTCTGTGTCATTAATCTGTTTGTTTATTCTTTTGCCAATACCACATTGTCTTTTTTGTGTGTGTTTATTTTCTGAGAGAGAGAGAGAAAGCTAGTGAGGGAGGGTCAGAGAGAGAGGGAGACAGTGGATCCAAAGCATCCTCCTCAATGATAGCAGAGAGCCCGATGCAGGGCTCAACTCATGAGCCCTGAGATCACAACCTGAACTGAAGTGGGATGCTTGCCGCTTAAGCGACTGAGCCACCCACGTGCCGCCCACATTGTCTCGATTACTGTAGCTTTGCAGTAAGTTTTGAAGTCAGGTATTGTCATTTATCCAACTTTGTTCTTCTCAATATTGTGCTGGCTGTTCTGGGTCTTTTGCATCTCCACATAATCTGTAGGCTCAGTTTGTCAATATCTACCAAGTAACTTGCTGGGATTTTGATTGGGATGACGTTGGATCTATAGATCAAGTTGGGAACAACTGACATCTTGACGATATTGAGTCTTCCTTACATGAAATATCTCTCCTTTATTTAATTCCTTGATTTCATTAATCAATTTCATAGTTTCCTCACATAGATTTTATACATAGTTTGTTAGATTTATACCTACGTATTTCTTTTTTTTTCCAGATGCTATTATGAATGATATATATTTTTTAATTTCAAATTCCACTTGTTCATTGCTAGTATGTGGGAAGGCAGTTGACCTCCACATATTAACTTTATATCCTTCAATCTTGCTATAATCACTTATTAGTGCCAGAAATTTTTTGTCATTTCTTCAGATTTTCTTTTTTCTTTTAATTTTTTTAAATGTCTATTTATTTTTGAGAGACAGAGAGAGACAGAGGGTGAGTGGGGAAGGAACAGAGAGAGAGAGACACAGAATCCAAAGCAGGCTCTGAGCTGTCAGCACAGAGCCTGATGTGGGGCTTCAACTCACAAACCGCGAGATCATGGCCGGAGCAGAAGTCAGATGTTTAATCAGCTGAGCCACCCAAGTGCCCCAGATTTTCTTTATAGATGAATATGTCATCTATGAACAAGGACACTCTATTTCTTCCTTCCCAATCTGTACCTTTTATTTCCTTTTCTCATCCTGATGCATTAGCTAGAACTTTCAGTACAATGCTGAGAAGTGAAAGGGACCTCCTTACCTTGTACCTGATCTTAATAGGAAAGCTTCAAGTTTCTCACCATTGAGTATGTTAGCTCTACCTCCAACTCTTGATTGGGTTGGGTTGGGGAACCAAGGGTTCCTAGCATCGTGGGATCAAACCCCCTATTGGGCTCTGTGCTGAGCACGGAGCCTGTTTAAGATTCTCTCTCTCTCTCTCTCTCTCTCTCTCTCTCTCTCTCTCTCTCCCCCTTGCCTATCTCCCCCACTTGTGCTCGCACTCTCTCTCAAAAAAAAAAAGTATGTTAGGGGCGCCTGGGTGGCGCAGTCGGTTAAGCGTCTGACTTCAGCCAGGTCACGATCTCGCGGTCGGTGAGTTCGAGCCCTGCGTCAGGCTCTGGGCGGATGGCTCAGAGCCTGGAGCCTGTTTCCGATTCTGTGTCTCCCTCTCTCTCTGCCCTTCCCCCGTTCATGCTCTGTCTCTCTCTGTCCCAAAAATAAATAAACGTTGAAAAAAAAAAGTATGTTAGTTCTAGGTTTTTTGGTAGATATTCCTTATCAAGTTGAGCAGTTTCTAGTAAATATTTCATTTCAGTTATTGTACTTTTCTACCCTAATTTCTATTTCAGTTTTTAAATAATTTTTATTTCTTTTTTTAATTTATTTTTATTTTTTAGGTAGGCTCCATGCCCAATGTGGGGCTTGAACACATGATCCTGAGATCAAGAGTCACATGCTTTACTGACTGGAGCCGGCCAGGCATCCCAATAATTTTTATTTCTTTATTGACGTTCTCTATTTAGTGAGACATCATTTTCATATTTCCTTGAATTCTTTAGACATAGTTTCCTCTTTTTTTTTAAAAAAAAGTAGGCTCTACACTCAACACGAGGCTTGAACTCATGATCCTGAGGTTAAGAGTGTCACCCTTTGCCTACTGAGCCAGCCAGCCACCCTGCTTCTTGCTGATAATAGCTGGTTTAAAGTCTTTGTCTAATAAGTCCAGTGTCTGGGTTTCCTCAGGGACCGTTTCTTCTGAGTGCTTTTTTCCTCCCTGTGTATGACTCACACTTTCCTGTTTCTTTGCATGTCTCATATTTTTTGTTGAAAATTGGGTAATTTTTAAAAAAGATTCTATTTTTAATCTCTACATTCCATGTGGGGCTTGAACTCACAACCCCAAGATCAAGAATTGCACACTCCACCAACTGAGCCAACCAAGTCCTCAAAAATTGGGTGTTTTAATTAATGTAAGATGGCAACTCTGGAAATCAGATCTCCCCAACCATGGCTTGAGTTGTTGCTGCTTATTTGTTTATCAACTTTCATGGGCTAATTCTGTAGAGTCTTATTTTCTTTGTCATATGCGGTCGCTGAAGTTTCTGCCTGGTTTGCTTAGTGGTCAATTAATGATTGGACAGAAATTTCATTAAATTCCTTGAAGCAGTAAGTTCCCTACTTTTTACCAAGGGTTCAGGCAAGCCTTCAACACTCTGGCAGTTTACTCTGCCTTATTCCTCACTTCCTGCATGAGCAGGACCTCAAGCTCACCAGAGTTGATGGAGAGATTGGAACTTCCTCAGGTATTTCCTGGATGTGCTCACAGTTCTGTAAACATTTGCAGATTTCTAGATCCCGAGGTAATCAGAGATTTCATAGCCCTCCATCGACATTTCATTCCCCAATATTCCTCTTAAGTTTTTTAGCCAGCCTCTTGTTTGCTTCAGCTGGTGTTTCTGCCTCCGGCAGCTGGGACGTCAAACAATTTGCTGCTAATTGTTTAGACAAACAAAATAGAGTTTCTTGCTGTGAGAGTTCTGAATCAGGTCAAATAAAGACTAGTGCTATGAATGGGACTCTTCAAGGGAGCTTACAGATAGATCAAACGGTGACAGTTCTCTAGGGATGGGGCTGTTTGGGGAGTTCCACACCCATGCTGCCCCCTCTAGTGGCTGCTAGGCCACTGTTTTTCAAAGCTAGTGTAGTTGTAAGGCTGCGGATTTGTGGAGCTCCTGTGGAGTTGGGGAGAGGAGGATGGGGAAGAAGCCGGTCAAAATTCACTGTTCCTACTGACATTCGACCATTTTTCTTAAACAAATTCTCCTTCGATTTTTGAAAGCCTTGGTTTCCAGACTCCTAAAAACTTGATTTTGACAATTTTTACCAGTGTTACTGCTTTTATGGAGAAGCAGATTTTCAGATGTCCTTACTCTGCCATTCCAGAAGTGTTTCTTCAGACCACTTGTACTTTAAGAAGTATCAATGTTTAGATGCTATGGTCACTCATAAGAAAAATGGTCCTTGAGGGGCACCTGTGTGGCTCAGTCGGGTTAAGTGTCTGACTCTTGATCTCAGCTCAGGTTTTGATCTCTGGATAGTAAGTTCAAGCCCCATGTTGGGCTCCACACTGGGAGTGGAGCCTACTTAAAAAAAAGAAAAAGCAAAATGGTCTTTGAGTATACAGTCTATACTTAACATGAGGAAATAAAGGTTATTTTGGTGTGTTTTCTCCTTATAGCACAGCTTAAGTCCTTGCATAATGTGAAAGTGAACTTTCACTTCTTAGAAAGCATGTTAAGTTTTCACGACTCACATTATCCATCCCCTTGGGTCAAGATAGAACAGAAAACATTAGGATTCCTCGCTTCTGGAGAAGTTAACATTTTTAATGTTCTAAAATATAAAATTATAAAATATAATTTTCTTATTAATAACACGACCGAGGCTGAGGTTATTTCCTGACAACACTTTTTTTTCCTGTTTCCTTTATGCACGATCAGCCCCTAAATTCAGAATAACAAAATTATCAAGGCATCTTTTACACCAAAATCATCTTGATGCTTCCCTGGAAGCTGTTAGAATACACAAAAAATTTGCTTTCTCACTGCCTGGCACTCAGAAGGAAAGGCTACAAGGAGGGATGCTAAAAATAATTCGGTATGGTCGGTATGCTCCATGTTTTTAAAATTAGCTATCAGTATTCTAAAGAGCTGCCTTGGGGCACCTGGGTGACTCAGTCAGTTGAGCACCACCTCTTACTTTCCACTCCGGTCATGATCTCACGGTTTGTACGATTGAGCCCCCACTTGGGGCTCTGTGCTGACAGCGTGGAGCCTGCTTGGGATTTTCTCTCTCCCTCTTTCTCTCTGCCCCTCTCTGCTCACATGCTCACTCGCTCTCTCCCTCTCAAAACAAACAAACAAACAAACAAACAAAATCTGCCTTGTTCATCATGTCCATAATGTAGAGAAAGATGTCAAAGCCAAGAGAGGAGCTCATCCTTTCCAGATGACTTTTCTACAGGGTGAAGTTTGTGGCTGTGAATGGTCAGTGACTGCGAACTTTCCCAAACTGGTAAAAACATACTCATGTTCACATGCAAGGGCTTGCATGATGCCTATCAACAAATTTATTTCCAAGATCATTTTATGCCTTCGTTTAAAATAACTTTATTATCGATAGTAAGTTTGGTGTACATCTTACACAATAGACTGTAAGGCCCTCAAGATTTCTAAATATATCCACTGTCCATATCACCCAGAGCTCAAGGCAAGTAAGGAAGGACAAATAGAATCATCAAAAATAAGTTGGTTGCAAAGGTAACTCTCCTTCCCCAGATCCTAATAATATTTCCTCTTCAGAGCAGCCATCAACTGAGACTTCATGAAATGCAGCAGTCACCAGTAGCTTCATGCTCTGTTGTCTTTCTCCTCGACGAAGCTTCTCTCTTTCACTCTGATATTGGACATCAGTAGGTCTCTAGATCATTCGGTCCTGCCAACAAGGAGGTTCTATTCTCTCCTTTTGTTTTCCCAAAGATTCTGCCATACTTGACAGGAGAACAGACTCATGGGTCTGACATCACCACCATAGCTGACCCTTGGACAGTGCAACCCATTGGAGCTGTGAGGCTTGAGGTTTCCAGAAAAATTTCAGTCCTAAAACAGAAGACTTCTATGGAGGGAGAAGCTAACCCACAGACGAGAAGCAGGAATATTTTTAAAGGAATTAGTGAAATTGAGAAGGCAAGATGGTTGTGGCTGTTGTGTTGGTATTTTTGGTAATGTGCTTCATGATCTTTTTTTTCATTAGTCATATGATGTAGCCCTTTTTCTCTCCTGGCTCTGGTTTCTAACCCTCAATTTAATAGACCATACTTGTGCCAACTGGAATAAACCCTTTCTCTAAAAAAAAACCCTTGGTCAATGGGCCACACTCCTAAATATCTCTACTGGTACTGTCCATACCACACCAAGCACAGAGTCCCTCCTTGATTGCTGCATTTTCCCAACCAGTCTCTCAAAGTTTTGTTGTTTTTGATTTTAAAGAGCAGGTGGGGCTTCTGGGTGGCTCAGTCGGTTAAGCGTCTGACTTCGGCTCAGGCCATGATCTCACAGCTCATGAATTCCAGCCCTGCATTGGGCTCTGTGCTGACAGCTCAGAGCCTAGAGCCTGCTTCGTATTCTGTGTCTCCCTTTCTCTCTGCCCCTCACCTGCTCGTGCTCTCTCTCTCTCTCTCTCAAAAATAAATAAACATTAAAAATTTTTAAATAAAAATAAAGAGCACATGAATGGGGGAGAGGGGCAGAGGGAGAGAGAGAGAATCTAATGTGGGGCTCCATCCCACAACCCTGTGATCATGACCTGAGCCCAAATCAAGAATCAGACACACAACCAACTGAGCCACCGAAGCACCTCATCTCTCAAAGTTTATGATGGGATCGAGTTTGGCTCAGATGATAGATTTTTATGGAGCCAGATTCTGAATTCCTCAGAATCTGTCACCTCATGAACACACCCCACAGAAATTTAGAATCATTTAAGATTCTCTATATGCTACCATTGCAGGGGAGAGTATCATATAGGTAATCATTCACTCTTTTACAGATCATAAAACTTACTTATTTAAAGTTTACAAATATTTTCCCAAGTGGTACAACCTCACCATAAATGGGTTTTAGAAAATTTTCATGCCCCCTCATGTCCATTTAGAATTAATCTTGGTTCCCAAATCCCAGCCCGAGGCAACCACTAATCTACTTTGTCTCTATAAATTTGCCTTTTCTGGAATTTTCATACAAATGGAGTTTCACTTAACATAGTGTTTTTAAGTTTCATCCATGACATTAGCATGTGTCAGTAGTTTGTTACTTTTTATTGCTGAATAATATTCCATTGTATGGGTAAAATACATTTTGTCTATACATTGTCTGGTTGATAGACATTTAAGTTATTTTAAGTCTTGACCTATTCTGAGTAATGCTTCTTTTTTTTTTAATGCTTATTTATTTATTTTGAGAGAGATAGAGCATGAGCAGGGGAGGGGCAGAGAGAAAGGGACACAGAGAATCCCAAGCAGGCTCCACACTATCAGCACAGAGCGTAATGCAGGGCCCAAACACATAAACTATGAGATCATGACCCTGCCCAGATCAAGAGTCGGACGCTCGACTGACTGAGCCACCCAGGCACTCCTCTGAATAATGCTTCTATGAACATTCACATACAAGTGTTTATGTGAATGTATATTTTCATTTCTCTTGGGTAGATGCTTAGAAGTGGAATTGCTGAGTTGTAAGGCAGTCTTACATGTAACTGTTTTTGAAACTGCCACACGGTTCTCCAAAAGACAGCACCATTTTACCTCTCTTTCAACAATGTATCAGAGTTCCAATTTCTCCACATCCTTGCCAACATTTGTTATTGCCTTTTTTACTATAAGCATTCTAGTGGGTATGAAATGGTATCTTATTGTGGTTTTAATTTGCATTTTTCTAATGACTACTGAATGGTATCAAGCATCTTTTCACATTCTTATTAGCCATTTGTGTAACTTCTTTGATGAAATGTCTGTTCATTCTATTGCCCATTATTTGATTGAGTTGTTTGTTTTCTATTGAGTGGTAAGCATTATTTATATATTATGGATACAAATCCTTTATCAGATATGTGTTTTCCAGATATTTCCTCCAGTCTGTAACTTGTCTTTTAATTTTCTTGAAAAAATTGTTAATGTTTATTTATTTTTGAGAGACAGAGAGAGACAGAGCATGAGTGGGTGAGGGGCAGAGAGATGGAGACACAGAATCCGAAGCAGGTTCCAGGCTCTGAGCTGTCAGCACAGAGCCCAATGTGGGGCTCAAACTCACAAGCCGTGAGATCATGACCTGAGCCAAGGTTGGACTCTCAACCAACTGAGCCACCCAGGAGCCCCAGTTTTCTAAATGATATATTTTGAAGTGCAGAGGTCTTGGAATTTTGATGATATCCAGTTTATTAGTTTTTTTTCAGTCATACAGTTTTTTTCAGTCATAGACTGCTTTTGGTCCAACAGAACACAGTCCATCTTAAAAAGAAAGAGGGGCGCCTGGGTGGCTCAGTCGGTTGAGCGGCTGGCTTCGGCTCAGGTCATGATCTCACGGTCCGTGAGTTCGAGCCCCGCGTCGGGCCCTGTGCTGACAGCTCGGAGCCTGGAGCCTGCTTCGGAGTCTGTGTCTCCTTCTCTCTCTGCCTCTCCCCTGCTCACACTCTGTCTCTCTCTCAAAAATAAACGTTAAAAACAATTAAAAAAAAAAAAAAGAAAAAAAGATGGGAATGCAAGCTGGTGCAGCCACTCTGGAAAACAATATGGAGGTCCCTCAAAAAACTAAAAACAGAACTACCCTACAACCCAGCAACTGCACTACTAGGTATTTATCCAAGGGGTACAGGAGTGCTGTTTTGAAGGGGCACATGCACCCCAATGTTTACAGCAGCACTATCAACAATAGACAAAGTATAGAAAGAGCCCAAATGTCCATCAATGGATGAATGGATAAAGAAGATGTGGTGTGTGTGTGTATATGTATACACGCACACACACACACACACACACACACACACACAATGGAGTATTACTTGGCAATCAAAAAGAATGAAATCTTGCCATTTGCAACTACGTGGATGGAACTGGAGGGTATTATGCTAAGTGAAATTAGTCAGTCAGAGAAAGACACAAATCATATGACTTCACTCCTAAGAGGACTTTAAGAGACAAAACAGATGAACATAAGGGAAGGGAAACACAAATAATATAAAAACAGAGAGGGGGACAAAACATAAGAGACTCTGAAACATGGAGAACAAACTGAGGGTTACTGGAGGGGTTGTGGGAGAGGGGATGGGCTAAATGGGTAAGGGGCATTAAGGAATCTACTCCTGAAATCATTGTTGCACTATATGCTAACTAATTTGGATGTAAATTTAAAAAAATAAAAAATAAAACAAGTTAAAATAAAAAGAAAGAAAGAAAGAAAGGAAGGAAGAAAAAGAAATACACTGTCCATCTTAGAATAGGTAGAAGCTTTTTTTTTTTAAGATTTTTTTTCTTTAAGTAGTCTCTACACCCAACGTAGGGCCAGAACTGATGACCCTGAGATCAAGAGTTGCATGCTCCACTGACTGAGCCAGCCAGGCGGCCCAGTAGAAGTTTGTTTTTTTTTTCAATGTTTTATTTTTGAGACAGAGAGAGACAGAGCATGAGCAGGGGAGGGGCAGAGAGAGAGGGAGACACAGAATCCGAAGCAGGGTCCAGGCTCCTAGCTGTCAGCACAGAGCCCAACACGGGGCTCGAACTCACGGAGTGTGAGATCATGACCTGAGCTGAAGTCGGACACTCAACCGACTGAGCCACCCAGGCACCCCTAGAAGTTTTAATCTAAGAAATCTTTGCCTAACGCAACATCTGTTAACTATTCTCTTGTTTTCTTCTAGAAATTTTGTTTTAGCTGTCACACTTAAAAAGACTTTTTTTTTTAACATTTATTTATTTTTGAGAGACAGAGAGAGAGTGCAAGTGAGGGAGGGGCAGACAGAGAGGGAGACAGAATCTGAAGCAGGCTCCTGGCTCTGAACTGTCAGCCCAGAGCCCAACATGGAGCTCTGACTCATAAAGGGCAAGATCATGACCTGAGCTGAAGTTGTACACTTAACCACTAAGCCACCCAGGTGCCCCTTGGCTGTCACATTTAAGTCTATGATCTTTTTGAGTTAATTTTCTGTATACGGTATGACTTGAAGGTCATACCAGAAGTTCACCTTTTTGTGTGTGGATAATCAGTTGTCCCAACACATTTGTTGAACAGACTATCCTTTCCCCCCAATGAATTGCCTTAGCACCTTTGTCAAATATCAATTAAATATAAATATAAGGATTTATTTCTGGACTCTCAGTTCTGATCCATTAATCTCTATGTCAATGCTTATGCCAGTACCACTGCTGAGGAGATCTTAATATGGAAAATTATTAATACATTCTGCAAGCTAATGACTCCTCAGAACTTGAGAATGGCAACTCCAGAAAGTGGGACTCAGACAAGTATTCTTATACATGGTTCAGAAACAGTACAATAAGCTTTTAATAAGGCATGTTGGCTTGAGGTGATACCGATCTTAAATTTCACTCATTCTTTTTTTTTTTTTTAAGATTTATTTATTTTTAAGAGAGAGCTCAAGCAGGAAAGGGACAGAGAGAGAGGGGGACAGAAGAGCTGAAACAGTCTCCACACTAACACCAGTGAGCCCAATGCGGGGCTTGAACTCATGAGTGGTGAGATCACAACCTGAGCCTAAGTCAGATGCTCAACCAACTGAGCCACCCAGGTGCCCCAAATTTCACTCATTCTAACACATCTATAAGTAAGTTGCATTTGTAAATAGTATCATTGGTTCCATATTAAATGTATCATTGGTTCCATATTAAATGTAATACATCAGTTGGACTTGTTTGCAAGACTATCTACGATGGTGGCCAGTGGAACGCTCCGTTTTTCATGTTGATGTAGTTCTTTGCATAGGGTTCAAAGGGCTGGTTCTCTTTCTTACCTGAATCAAGCTGAAAAATTAAATTTGTAACCACGACCATGCCAGAAACATAAACTGACCATAACATTACAAGTTGGTAGGTCTTTTGACAAACATTCTGCTCCCCCTCTCCTTCCAAGAACTTGTTAGCATTGTATTTTCCTCGCCTCCTGGAAGTTAGTCATGGCAATGACTTGATGTGGCCATCAAAATTAGTGATGGGTGGAAGTTTTGGAAGCCTGCAGAGAATTCACCAAGCTTCCTATTCCTGTCTCATGGAAGTGTACGATGAGATGGAGCCTCCCTCAACCTTGGGAATCCCTGAGTGCCATGCAGAAATCCCCCCCACCCCAACTCTGCTTAACCCACATTAAACTCTGTGGCTTGAATAAGAAATGTTAGTTGTGCCAGGGAGATATTTGAGATGTTACTGTAACATAGCCTAGCTTATTATTTTTTTTAACCTAGCTTATTATAACTGCTACAAGCTATGCTTAATGTGAAAACACTGCCTAAAAGTCTGTCAAATTGTTGGTTTGGAACCTGATCTAGGAGCTAGGTTTGGGTTCCATTCCTGGCTCTGCTAGACCAGCTCAAGCGCACAAGTCTGGTTAAGCATGAGGTGCATTATCCCTTCAAGATACACATATTTACCCAGTCTGCAGGGGAAAGAATTTATTCTCAAGAGTCAGATTGCCTGAGTTGGAATCTCAGCTTTTATGCAGGGGACAGTTTTAGCCATATTTCTTAATTTATGTGGCCATTTCCACATGTGTACAAGGCACACAACAGTCTATATACCCTATAGGAATAAATGTAAAGCATTTAGGATAGTGCCTGGTAGATAGTGCTTTGTGGGTGTTAGCTGTTGGTGAGGAATGGCTCTTGCTGAACCTCTTCACCTCTACCCAGCCATACATCCAGAACATGCCAGGCACACCCATTCCTCTCTCTTCTATTGGAGAGCTGAGCGCGCAGAGCAGAATAGTCAACCTGGGGCGGGGCGGGACATAGGTCCAATTCAAATTCTAAAATTTTGAGTCTTGGGGCACCTGGGTGGCTCAGTCGGCTGAGCGTCCTACTTTGGCTCAGGTCATGATCTCGAGGTGCATGAGTTCGAGCCCCGCGTTGGGCTCTGTGCTGACAGCTCAGAGCCTGGAGCCTGCTTCAGATTCTCTGTCTCCCTATCTCTGCCCCTCCCCCACCCATGCGCGCTCTCTCTCTCTGAAAAATAAATAAACTTAAAAAAATAATAAAATAAAATAAAATAAAATAAAATAAAATAAAATAAAATTCTGGGCCTGGCTCTAGATGAGAGCTGTAACAAAAAATGAAATTGAGAGCTATGAATATGTCCTAGGTTATAAGCGCAGTTAAACATCTAGAAAGTTCATAGTAAGTTTCAGAACTTGGAACTGACCAAGTCTAACTGGCTTCAATCAGCGGGAACCTGAAAGCAAAAGTCACATTCCCATTTCACACCCAAAGAATTCACTTAATACATGTTGGGTGTCTGGTTTATTCAAACGTGGGGCAGAGCCCCGCCCCCATCCAAGGAACAGGAAGTGAATAGCTGGGAGCTATGGGGCTGAACAGGGCAGGGCTGTGCAGGTATCACAAGGTAAAAGGAGCTCAGCTGAGCAACCAGAGTTGCAGCATGGGGACCAGGCTGAGCAAGAGAAGCCCAATCCCATGGGGCATGGCCCCAGCACTCATGGCCAAGGCATAGAACCGGGCCACCTCCTCGTTGGGGTTGCCCTGGGCCGGGTCGAACCACATCTGGATGCAGCGGCCGCTCCCTCGGCTGTAGTTGCTGAGTTTGTAGGAGTGGCTCCAGATGCCCTCACACAGGGCTGCGGGCGTGGGGAAATAGAAATGGAAGTGGTGGCAGGCAGCTCCCACTGGGCACCGGTTATGCCCTGTAGGGGAAATGGAAGACCTTCAGCCACTGGGCCCAGAACTAACTTTGTTTCCACCAATCTCACAGCCCCAATATGCCAGCTCCACACCCCACACCTCTGCCTCCAAATCTCTCCCTCCCTGACCTGCCCAGGCCCTCACCTGAGCTCCAGTTCCAGCCCTTGTGCCAGTTGCTCTTGCAGGTGTAGGACGTGCGACAGTCCTCCCACCATTGCTGACAGTCCTCCTTGCACAGGGGCACGTTCAGGATGCGTTCTTTGCGCCAGCTCTGGTTCACCTGGGAGAGGTGAGTGGAAAAAAAGGGCCCAGGTTCAAGATTCTCGGCAGCTCTGCCCTGAAGAGAGAGCTGGAGAGGCAGCCCGAGGAGTTGTCTGGGAGGCTTAGCTCCTCTGCAAAGTTGGGGGTCCAGGGGAGGACACTCATACCTGCTGGATCCAGGGCCCCAGGTTGGGGGAGCACTCATAGAGGCAGGTGTCCTGGATGAAGTGCTGTTTGCAGGCGGGTGCCATCTGTCCACAGTGGTCCCAGTTGAATCTGTACAGGTAGGAAATGTCCTTATGGGCTTCCCGGCTGGTGTTGGCAAAGCAGCAGGAATTCTTCTTCCAGGGGCTGCACTGGGTGGGGGAGACACAGGCACTAACTCCCATGCCTGGCACAGCCACAGTATTCCCATGCGCAACCTCTTCCCCTTTAGTCTTTTTTAAATTATTTATTTATTTATTTATTTATTTATTTAATGTTTAGTTATTTACTTGGGGGTGGGAGAGAGAAAGAGAGAGAGAGAGAGGGAGGGAGGGAGAGAGAGAAAATCCCAAGCAGGCTCTGCGCTGTCAGTACAGAGACTGACATTGGGCTCGATCCCATGAACTATGAGATCATAACCTGAGCTGAAATCAAGAGTCCCACATTTGACTCACTGAGCTACCAAGACTCCTCCCTCTTTTATTCCCTAACACAGTCTTTCAGAGAAATACTTACCACTGGGGGACCCTCTTTGGGGGAAGTGCAGCCATTATAAAATTCAATAATCCAAATCTCTATTGAGAGCCTACTTACTCTAATCCAGAAGGTAGAGACATAACAATGAAAACTCATCGACTGCTTTGGAAAGAGATTAAGCAGGGGAGAGGAATGGGGAAGGGCAGTTTTCTAGACTTGTCAGACAAGCCTCATTTAGAAGGTGACAAAGACCCAGAGGTGAGGAGGCAAGCTAAATAAATTGGAACCTCAGAATAGATCTAATTACATAAATACTCAAAACAGTGAATGAATGAAAACCCATAGTTTAGAATTCAGTTTAAAAGCAAAATATTTTTTTTTAATTTTTTTTTCAACGTTTTTTATTTATTTTTGGGACAGAGAGAGACAGAGCATGAACGGGGGAGGGGCAGAGAGAGAGGGAGACACAGAATCGGAAACAGGCTCCAGGCTCCGAGCCATCAGCCCAGAGCCCGACGCGGGGCTGGAACTCACGGACCGCGAGATCGTGACCTGGCTGAAGTCGGACGCCCAACCGACTGTGCCACCCAGGCGCCCCAAAAGCAAAATATTAAAATGTACTCTTTAGGGGCTCCTGGGTGGTTTAGTTGCTTAAGTGACTGACTTTGGCTCAGGTCAGGATCTCACAGTTTGTGAGTTCGAGCCCTGCATGGGGCTCTGTGCTGGCATCACAGAACCTGCTTTGGATTCTGTGTCTCCCCCCTCTCTGCCCCTCCTCTGCTCATGCTCTATCTCTGTCTCTCTCAAAAATAAATAAGATAAACATTGTTTTAAAAAGCTTAAAAAACCACAATAAAAACAAAAAAACGTGCACTTTAAAAGAAGTTAAAATCAAGGCTGCTCAAAGAATGCAAGTTACACCGTCACTTAGCTGCAGGCTCAGTGATTCTGAGCAAGCACTAACTGGGGACTGTGATCATTATCTGCTACTGAGGTCAAAATGAACATTTACATATTGGAATGCATTTTACAAGTGACTTCCCTTTTGTGTTTTCTTTACAGTTATGCATCATATTGCTTTTTTTAATGCTTAGATAGGTCCAGGATATTAAAGGGGTTGTGACAAAATAATTTTCATAGAAAAGAGACCTCTGGTCCAACAAAAAGGTCAAGAGCCCCAGTGGAAATGATTGCTAGATGCATGAATCAATGTGCCTCACACCCAGCCTCAAGACTGTGAGAAATCTACTTTTCTCGAGCTGTTTGGGGCTGGAGGGAAAGAAACCACAATGTGTTGTGTGCATTTGCTGCTCTCAGATTCTTGGGTCAGTTTCCATCTAAACTCTGAAATCAAAATCAGCCCCATGGGTCTGATGTGTCTGACGGGTCTCTCCTGTGTCATTTCCCAGGCTCCTCTCTGGACGTGCTTCCTGATCTGTGTAACGCGGAAACCCAACAACCAAGGAGCTGAGGTGCTGGCATTGTACTGGCGACACTGGGCACACAGTATGTGGTAAGCCAGTAGTTGCCCGCATTAGTGCAAACTCAAAGTCTCTCAGGTGGCCTTCCTGCCCCCACCATGGAAAGGGTTTGATGCTTCTATCTCTCGCTGCCCTCTTCCTGAGTCAGCACCTCCCCACCTCGGATCACCCCTCCGCCCACCTGCTCATGCAGCTCGTCTTCTGGGCTTGGCTTTTCCTTGTGGTGCTTGGCATCCATACAGACATTGAGAAGCTCAGTCCTGGGCCGGGCTGCCCACACTGCGGCCACCCCCGCCAGAAGGAGCAGCAACTCTGTTGTCACCAGCTGGGCCATGTCAGTGTCTGAAGGAAGACCTGTGGTCAGTGGCACCAAGGAAAGCAGAGGTGGGGCCTCCAGGTGTGTGGGAATAGCCCCAGGTGGGTGGAGCCTCCAAGAAGCCTGGGCCCTGTCATGCCCCACCCCTACCCCTATCTTCATAGCCTCAGGGAGAGGAGGGATCAGACACCGCCCTCTGGGACAGTCCTTGCTAGTGTCATTAGTGACTTCTCCAGGTGGACAGGAGGATCAAATGATGAAACTAAGGGATGGGGTTTGGGCAAAATGAAGAAATAGCCGGGAGATTGCCATAGGTCCACAGTCTTGTTTGAAATCCTTGGAGGCAAGTGTTTCAGAATTTCAAGTATTTAGGATTTTGTGAAAGGTAATACAATCCACCTGCACGCAACAGTCAAGCATACATTCTGTGCTGAAATAGCTACACTGGTGGGAGAAATAAAAACTATAATAACCTCACATTAATTTTCAGGTCAGATTTTGACACCAAATGACTTCATGCAAACTTTGACAATAACCTCAGTTTTGGAGCTCCAGATAAGCCGCAGACCTAAGTTTAAAACAAGACAACAAAACCCAGCCCCGTTCCAGCCCTTCCCAGCCTCATCATTTGGCCTCTCCCGGAGATCCTGCGCCACGGGGAATGTCCCAGGGCAGAGAGGGCTGTGGGCAGCCAGCTGGACAGCCTCCGGGGCCTTGGGGAGGTTCCTGCCCCCGACCACAGAGCTGGCCTCTCTTTGGCTTTCGTAGCACCTGAATCCTCTGAATTCAGACACTGAACCTTGGGAGGGAACTGACCGTTCCTTCACCCCACCGGTCACCAGGCGCCTGGGCTCTCCTAAAGTTTGGCATTCGTTTCCCATGGCTCCCAAAGCGCACACGCCCCTCTGCTCAAAGTTGCCTTGTCTCCACACTGCCTTGCCCTCACCGCCCTGTCCTGTGGAGCTCAGGCAGCTTCCTTGGCCTCCTGGACGGGACCTGAGCTGGGTGGCCTCCAGGCTGACTGCCTGGCAAGGCTTGGGAAACCTGGAATTGAATTCCCACCTCCCATCTCCTCCTCGCCCCTCACCTTTCCACAATCCAATATTCTGCAGCTCTATTTACTCCAGTGTTTATTCATTCTCTCACTTGGTAATTCATTCATTCCAGGACCCAATCATCCTTCTAATGACCCAATCACTCACTGATTGGGTCACAAGACAAATCAGTACTCTCGGGAGCACCAGGTGACTCTTTGGATCAGGCTCTTTGGGGAAACATGGTCTAGCAGTTTAGAGCACAGTTCTCAGCCCTAACACACCACCTCTGGCTTGACCTTGGGGGAAAATAACTCAAATTATCTTGAGCTTTAGCGTCCTCATCTGAGCACTAAATGTAGGGGAGAAAACCCTAACAAATGAGAGTCAGCTGGGCACGGATTGTGTCATCAGCTGGCTCAGGCTGAGGGATGTGCCCCACCTACCATAATAGAGACCCCCCAAGATTGATACAGGCCCCTCCATTCCAGAGCTCCTTCAGCTTTGTCCCTTGCACCTTCGCTGTGCTGAGGCTTTCATGGGGGCCGCTGATGGAGAGTACTAGGGAGGCCTGGGTGGAGGCTGAGAAGGCCCTTCCCCAGGCTTGGTGGGCCCCACCTGGTCGGTCAGTAGTTTTTCTTGCTGTGGTGGTTGCTCTCTAGAGTCAGAGCTCTCTTCTCCCCGCAACCTATGCACTCTGCAAGTTGCTCTCCACATTCCTAGTCTCAGCTTCAGATACTGGTGCAGCTATGCCCCCACCAACCACCATCACCCTGAACACACACAACCCAGGGCCCCAGACGGGAAGCGCTAAGCACCCAGCACTGTGCTGAAAGGTAAAAGTCCGCTGGTTCTAGTTCGGTGGTGGACACCAGCTTGCGGTTTTAACCTTGGGCAGACCCTGCTCTGCTCTGGGCCCTTAGCTTCCACTTCTGGATTCTCTAGGATTTAGGCAAAGTGGATCCTCTCGGTGCAGCAAATTCTTTAGCACATGCTGAGAGCACAGCGGGGTGTGTTGCCTCTACTAAAGGGGTGGGGAGTGGCATACCTGGGAGAGGAAGTGGTTCCTGGTCTGGCTCAGGCCTCTGCTCCGCTCTACAGTCCCCCTTGCCTTACTCCGGGGCACAGCCGCGGTTTAGTGGCCTAGGAGACGGGCAGTAGGTCAGGCAGCAGGGAATGTGGCCCAGGAGTGGAGCCGGGATCGGGCGAAGGCCACTCAGCAGTTCATTCTTTTTTTTTTTTTTTTTTTTTTTTTAAGTAAAATAGCTATTTATTCAGCCTCTTGTCATGCCAAAATGTTTTGTGCATATACCACTATAATTAGCACACCCTCTGTAACAGGCAAAATTGTACATCAAATCATATGTCATGTTACCTGATTATATAAAAATGTAAAGTGAAAATGATTTTTCAATTCCTTTTAACGTTACTAGTAAACAATTCAGCAGTAGATATGAGGCACAAACTCTTAGTAAAATATGACACAGGAAGAGCAATAATGTAATTCTCACTTAACTTGTCACAATTTGTTATGAATATACAAAGACAAGTTTCTAAAGTGTTATATTTACTAAGATTCTGGCAATAGCTTTATGTAACAAGACACAGCATACCAGGCCTGCCACTCAACTTGTTTATGGTAAGACTCAGCTTCAGTATGAAGCTGTTAAAAAAAAGAAAAAATTAGAAGTCTGCTTTTTTGTTTTACATGCTAAGTATCTTGGCAAGTATGCCATTAACCACAGTATGGAATTTAAGAGCAGGAATAAGGGGTTAATAAAAGCTAAACACGGCAGCCTAAACAAAATTCATACAAAAATAAAATAACTATCACGGGTTACATAAAATTTTCCTGACCGGTTAAAACTAACAGTGTAAAACTTGCGTTTTAGAATCTTTAGCTATCAAGTTCAAAAAGTACCAGTGGCTATTTGAAATGATTCCTCTCCAGAGCCAAAGTGTAGTCAAAGTTAATTCAAATGTTATAACACATTCTAATGCTAAAAAACATTCAGTATTATTGAAGTGGAGGTAAATCCCAGAACTTTTGGGGCTTTGTCGTGCTGCAAAAGGCTGTTACTCTGGTTCACTTAAAGCAGCAAATGACAAGAGTCTAAGGATGTCTAAGGGCAAGACTGCTGTACCAGCTCTGACCTCCCCATGAAGCACGGCTACTGTGTCCACAAAAACAGGATGTGTGAGGATAAAAGGCATGCTATTCTTCTAGCTAAAGAGATAGCAAACCACCCCCCCCAAACCTAAAAGCTCCTTCCCCAGGTAAATAAAAGTATATAAGGGGAAAAATTAAAATACACTTATCTACTGAATAAGAATTTTGAAATATCAGTGTAATCCCTATTTCCAAAATGTTAACTAGAGTCATCTGGTCATTTCTAATTACATCTTAAATGATATATCCAGATTCGATTTCTGTTGATGTATCATTAGATACTTCGAGTCAAAAATAGTAATTTTATCCCCAAATCTTAACCACTAGCACAACTGCAATGTATTATCTCCCAGAGTTGTTAAGCACTGGAAGAGAAAAAACTGATGTTCAAGCAGCAGGCAACAGTTATGGCCCTTTCACACGGAGGCATCCGAGTGGCTACTGAATAGTCCAGTAATAATTCTAAAAACAAGAAAATTCATGCATGTTAGTAATTATGTCATAATTTTCACCGTTGAAATTTCCTTAGACATTGCACTTTCTTTATAAAGGAATCCTGATTTTTCTTAATATTATGACAAGTCGGGACTTGAACTAGCACCCTTCTTTTTCTTCTTACTGTGTTTCTCATGCTTCTTTTTCTTTTTTGTTTTTTCTTTTCCTCGTTCTTCACTGCTTTTCTTCTTTTTTGCTCATACTTCTTCAACATAATCTGATTCTGATAAGGACTCAGACGATAAAGGTTTATCTTCAGGACGCATCTTTCTTTTTTGCTGAGTCCTTTAATGTCCTTGTCTTTCTCAGTTGCCTCCTTTGACTTCTTTTTCTTTTTTTAAACTATCCTTACTGTCCCATTCAGTTTCTGACATGGAGCTTTCAGAAGATTTATGTGAACGATTCTTCTTTCTCTTTTTTCTTTTTCCTTGTTTTTTATCCTCATCTTCAGAATCCAAAGAACTGCTGGAAGAAGCAGAGCTTGATGAAGAAGATGAATACCTTACCAGATTTCTTTTTTTTTTCCTTTCTCTGTTTTTTTTGGATGAGCTCTCACTTCCACTTACTAATTTCTCCCTGTGTTTTTCCAGTTCTTTCTTCCAATTCTCATTTTCTCTTCAAATTCAGCCAATGCCTTGGAGCCTTTCTTTTTCTTCTCTAGTTGTTCTTTCACTTCTTCCCAGGTAGGCCTTGGTCGATTCAGATAATTTTGGATCATTGGCCCTGAAGACTGGATTGGACCCCTGGATCTGGCCATTGCTATTGGGTTCATAGAGGCCACTCGATTTTCCTGCTGCCCCATGGTGCGGGACTAAGCACACAGTCAGGCACAGAGGAAGATCAAGCCAGAGAGGTGGCCGAGGTGGGCCCACCGCAGGTCCTTCGGCCTACTCAGCAGTTAATTCTTGCATGTCAATTATTGTGGACACTAGCCAGCTTCCACAGGAGGTGGGTGGATTAATAGTGCCGGCCTAGGGCCAGTCCCCAGCCCCACTGACCCCATTTTCTCCCCCAGACTCAGGTCTGATAAAACCTTGCAGCCTGAGTTGCCGAGTCCTTTAAAACAATCTGATCCACTTCCAACCCCCTGTCCTTGTTATACAGAAGAGAATGAGACCCAGAGAATCAGGATAGAACCAATTGCAGGGCAAGGGCTGGAGTGCAAGCTTCCAAGCTCCCAGCCAGCTGTAGAGAGCACAGAACTCTCCAGTCCCCAACTTATAGATCCAGCAACTCCTCCAAACTCATCAGCCCCAGGCATTGCTCACCTCCAGCTGCACAATCAGATGTTCAGATGCCCAGAACCCCAGGCCCCAGCCCTCCTCCCTCCACTCCCCTGCCCCCCACATCTACCTATACAGGTGCCCCATCTATGGCATCATCAGAGTCTGGTCTCATGTAGACCCCTCCCACCTCTCTCACCCTAGCCAAGGACACAAGCCTTCCTTTTATCATGGTGGTACCACTTTTGGGGAAAGGGAAGAGTAGAGGAGCAAATTTGGGCACGAGAAAATACCAAGCTTTGTTTTGTCACAGCACCTGTGTGCGACCCAGGGAGAAGTGGTTACAGAGACGAAAGCCTAGAGGAAGGGTCTAGGTTGGATGCAGATGTGGGAGCCATCAACCTATGGATGGCAATAGAAGTTTAAGGAAGATGGAGCCTCAATACCCTGGGGAAGGCCATAGGTCTGGGCCCATGGAACAGGGAGGGGGTGGGATTGCTGGGGGAGCAGCCAAGCCCTAAAGGGTCTGCAAAGAAATGGACTCCCAGGAGACCCCCAGCTCATGCCCTGCTTTCCCTCTCCCTCAGAGTGATCCTTACTTGAATCCTGTGACAAGCAGGGAGGGTTCAGCCCTCTGAAGACTTTGGCAGATAAGGCACCATTGGACCCTTCAGACCTCTCTTCTGGCTTTATAGGACCAGACAGCCTTCTCCTGATTGGGGAAGAATGACCAGAGATCTAGGAATGTCTTAAGGTGGGAGCTCTTTCAGATTGGACTTGTCCCTGCCCGCACCCTCCACCCCTGCCCTGGGGGCTGATCATTAACTGGGCTTTGTGGCCCCTCCACCAGGAGAGTAAGGCCCTGGGCCCTGATGGCTTCAGAAGTAACCAGCCACTGGGAGGTGATTTGGGGGTGGGGTTATGACCTGTGGGGAGTCCCTGCCCTTGTTGAGCCTCAAGCCTGGTTCTGAATCTGAGATCTGGGTGCTGGGGCGGGGGGTGAAGCAGCCACCTAGGAGCAGATCCTGAGAGAGTTATCTGCCTGGACCGGAAGCTTAATATCAGCAAGGTGAGCTATCCACATCCTTGTAGAACCCAATCTGTAGGCTGCCCTGTGACCAGACAAAGATAACAGGAAGGTGTTTGGCCTACAAAGGGAGAGGCCCTGGGCTGCAGGGAGTGGGGGTGGGAGAAACTGGAGCTTTACCTGAGTGCCAGCCCATCAGCTGTGGAAACTGTGGTTCCCAGGCAGCAAGGTGAGGCTAGGATTCAGATCTGAGTCCCATTCCAAACCAGATCCTTTCACAAAGAATGAAAGAGAAGCTTTGTGAGAGGCACTCAGGGCATCAGCCTAAGGCTTGCAAATCCAATGTTTCTCCTCTGGCCTCAATTCCTGCCCTTGCCGTCTTAACTTCTATTTCAGCCATCTAGAAATTTTTGCTTGTGCTTTGGTCCCACCAAGTTTTTGTACTTGCTGAATCATAACCATGGAATACCGGTCCGCCCTCCGTTTTCTGCTTGGCAAACATTACTCCTCTGGAAGCCTCCTCTAACCTCCCTGGGCTTCCATAGGCTACTTGTGAGGGCTTGTGTTGTCAGGGACAGCAGATGATAAACATAGTAGGTAGGTGTTTGTACAAAGGGACTGGAGCGATGTGATAAGAAAGTGCCTGGATGACTTCTTTTGGTTGAGTGGTCAGAAGTCCTGTTAGTGGGGAATTGTAGGTTGAAATCTGAGAGGCTATGAGGAGCCAGCCCACAGAGGACAAAGGAACGTTCCAGGAACACAGAAAGAGAATTGCCTGAGAAAGGCCCAAAGTGAAAAGTGTGAATGGTATGGAAGGGGAACAGTTTGACAGAGTGAGCTCTAAGTTGGGGCGGATGGCAGGGCTTTCTATGCCATTGAAGCTTAGTTTTTCCAACAGATACCATGGAAAAGCCTTAAAGCTCTGGTAAGGGGCTGTCATGTAGTAAGACATTTTTTGTGTTTGTTTTACTTTTTTTCCTTTTTTTTTTTTAATCTTTATTTATGGGAGAGAGAGAGACACATTGCAACCTGGGGAGGGGCAGAGAGAGAAGGAGAAGGAAGCTCTAGGCTCTGAGCTGTCAGCACAGACCCTGACGGTGTGACTTGAACCCATGAACTGTGACATCAAGACCTGAGCCAAGTCGGACGCTTAACTGCCTGAGCCACCCAAGCACCCGAATGCATATGCTTCTTGACCCAGCAATCTCTTTTCTGAAATTCAAGTATAGCATTCTACCATGCATAAGATGATTCAGTGTAGCATTATTTGTCCTTTTAAGAAAGGGAAGCAATGCCATTGCTCTTCATTGGCGTTCCCTACCCACTACCACCACCAGTAGCTCCACCCTAGTCCACATCTAGAAAGGGAAGGAAGGGGCAAGAAACTTTTATTTCCCACCAGGAGCCTGATGACTCATCTGCCAGTCTCTGCCCACCTCTTCCACCAATGCCCTCATCATGCCCTGTGATGTAGGAGTGATGAACTTGGGGGAGGGAACTTGAGGGGGAAGCCTGGTGTAGAAGTAAGAACCTCAGACTTAGGGGTCAGCTTCCACCCCTGCTTACTGGTGAACTTCAAGCCAGTCCCAGTCCCTCTTTGGGCCTCTCAGTAGGAATGATAAAGCAATGAGGCATGTTGCCCCCCAAACGACTCATCTCCAAATTATTTACGAGACACAAGATACACCTGGATCTTATTAAAATAGGCTGTCAGAGGAACCCCATATGACCCATCTTGGATCAAGAAGCATAATTACTAGGGCATTGGGAGGCCCCTTTATCTGAGATTGCTGAGCTGGGCTGAGGCTGGGTCACCTAGGCTGGGTGCAGTCAAGGAAGATGTCCAGATGTCAGCAGTGGGAGGGACTCAGCTGAGGAGCCAGAGGTGCAGCATAGGGACCAGGCTGAGCAGGAGAAGCCCAATCCCATGGGACATGGCCCCCGCACTCGTGGCCAAGGCATAGAACCGGGCCACCTCCTCGTTGGGGTTGCCCTGGGCCGGGTCGAACCACATCTGGATGCAGCGGCCGCTCCCTCGGCTGTAGTTGCTGAGTTTGTAGGAGTGGCTCCAGATGCCCTCACACAGGGCTGCGGGCGTGGGAAAGTAGGTCTCAAATGTGCGGCAGGTGGCTCCGGCCGGACACTTGTTCGATCCTGCATGGGGAGAGAGGGTGGACACAGACATTCAGCCCCTGGGCCCAGAGCCCATTTCTGGCCACCCCCCCTGGAGATCCGCACCCAACCCCAGATCCTCGGACCCCGCCTCCATCTCCGCACCCCCAGGCCCTCACCTGAGCTCCAGTCCCAGCCCTTGTGCCAGTTGTTCTTGCAGGTGTAGGACGTGCGACAGTCCTCCCACCATTGCTGACAGTCCTCCTTGCACAGGGGCACGTCCAGGAAGCGTTCCTTGCGCCAGCTCTGGTTCACCTGGGTGGGAGATGGGGAGGGAGGGCTCCTCTCAGCCAGGGGTGCTGGCAGCCACGACCTTGACCACCTTGACCGAGCAGGATGGCAGCCCGCTGGGCTGGGGTGAGGGAGAGGCCCGTACCTCCTGGATCCAGGGCCCCAGATTGGGTGAGCACTCGTACAGACAGTTGTCCTGAATGAAGTGGCGCTTGCAGGCAGGCTCTATCTTGCCGCAGTGGTCCAGGTTAAAGTTATACAAGAGGGAGGGGTCCTTGTGCAGCTCCTGGCTGGTGTTGTGTGAGCAGCAGGCGTTCTTCCTCCAGGGAGTGCACTGGGTGGAGAAGACACTGGAACACATGCCTCCCCCA
Organism: Lynx rufus; assembly: GCF_022079265.1. Lineage (NCBI taxonomy): Eukaryota > Metazoa > Chordata > Mammalia > Carnivora > Felidae > Lynx > Lynx rufus. The sequence goes on from NW_025814897.1 coordinate 59,773,206, forward strand.
CCACAGCTGTCTCCTCCATATTCTGGCTCCTTGGCCCCAGGTAGGGCATCCAGAGGAATACTTGCTGGGGAGGGTGCCTCTATGCCTGGCCCTTGGGGTAGTTATAACAGAACTTTTAACAGAGAGTAAAACAGAGGATGTGGGAGGCATGGGAACCACTGTCTGGGGGAGCAATTATTTTTACAGCTCTAAACAGTTTACAAAGTTATTTCACATGATTCGGGTTATTTATATTACTCATTCCACATCCAGCCCATATTAACTGAATGCTTACCTTCAATCAGGTGTTGTGCTAGGTGCTGAGAATATAGCAGTGAACAAAACAGATCAAATCTCTACCTTTATGGAGCTTATAGTTTTAGTCCCGGGCAGAGGGAAGATACAGATCATTGTAGGCACAAAAAACAACAAGTGCAAAGTCCCTGAGGCTTTGGCACTTTATGCCTTCAACGGTCTAGTGAAAACATCATTACTTCAACTTTGACAGAGTTTACCCTGGGAAATGGTAGGATCAAGATTTTAACTCAGGACAGGGGTGGGGTTGAAAAGCCTGGCTCCAAGCTGTGGTAAGGGTGGAGATGAGGGGGGCTGATCTGCTGTCATCTGGTCTGGAATCCCAGTCTAGTGGACTTCAGATAGGTCCAGAAAGCAGTGGGGAACAGAGGGGCAATGTCTTGCACATGAACCCCGGTGTGGACCTGACTCAACGCGGGAGGCAATCCCAGAGAGGTAAATTCAAGACAGCTAAGACAGAGGAAGTGGTGAAGGTGTCTGAAGAAATCGTTCTAAGCTGGTCCTCCAGAGCTGAGTGATTATGAGCCGATTGCTTAAAATCTCTGAGATGACCTCTAGCACCCAGGGCCAAGTGACAGGGGAGATGTGACAAGTCTGGGCACTCAGGAGAAACTCAGGAAAACCCATGAGGGTAGAACCAAACCTACCCTTCTCCAGCAACCCAGCCCACCCCCAGCACGGCTGACACAGAACATGCTTCCAGGCCTCCCTAACTTCATGCACACTCCTCCTCTGATGCCCCAACTCTTGGTTGCCCTGCAAGAACCCATGCACCTCATCCCTGACCTGCCCACCACAGTCAGTGGTTTCTGCCTCCACAAGATTAATTATATAATGAAAATCACTTGCTGGCCTACAGCAGGGGCTCAACATAGATAAGCACTCTCAGTGCAGCCCCTGTCTCTCAGAATTACAGAATCATCTGTCTCCCACAAAAGTCTGTGTGCCATTTCTTGGAGAAGAAGAAGTGCTCCAGAGGGTTCTTCAAAGCACCCTCTAGAACTTAAAAGGTTCTGAAAATGAAGTGGTGGATACAGACTTCCAGTTTTGGAAGATAAAAAGCTCTGGAGATGGGTGGTGGTGATGGTCCCAAGACAATGTGCATGGATTTAATACCCCTGAACTGGATACTTAGACATGCTTAAAATGGCATATTTTATGTTACCCCTATTTTAGCGCATGCACACATGCACAAAGCAAATGATACATCGGAAATGACTCAGAAGTCATGGGGCTCTGGGCTTCCCGCCCTTCACTTCCAGCCCCTGGGTCAGTCTATGCCTTCTTTCCCTGGAAACATCCCCGGCCCTCTAGCAACGTGAGATTTTGTGGGGAACAGAGGAGGAGACCAGGAAGAGTGAAATACTGACATCTCTCACGATCCTGGAGTTCAACCTCAGGCTCAGGTTCCCTGAGTGGCTTCAGGGGCTTTACCTATAAAAGGAGGGCCCTCACCTCCCCTTCTCTGTGGGCAGCAGCATCCTTGGCTCTTGCCTCACTACGCTTGCCACGGCTTGTGCTGTAACCCTGCCACCCGTGTACATGCTGTTCTCTGCTAGGCTGCCCTTTCCTGCTTTGTCTTCCTGGAAATCTCTTACTCATCCTCCAAGGCCAAGGCTGATGGGACCTTTCCTGGGAAGTGTTCCCAGCGTTATCTGATTTGTCACTGTCTCTTCAGGACTTAATAGGGGTGGAGGACCTGGACTGTTCATATGTGTTTGCCGCATTGTGACCTTGAGGGACCTGTCTCCCCTGTACCTCGTCTTTGAGCTGCGTAGGCTGGCACATAGTTAATGCTGGGAAGGGCACTGCCCGACTCTGTCCTAAGCCCTGCTAAAGACTAGCCTCTCAATTCCCACATGTACCTGTGCCCTCTCTGGGCCTCATTTCCCATTTCCTTATCTGAATGAGTAGAGACCATCCACCTACCAATTAGGCCCTTTGGGCATATTCACTGACAAGGCGTGAGGAAAGCACTTGGCCCATAGTGGGTGCCAGAAAATGGTCCCCTCACTACAGTAAATCTGGTGGCCTCCTGGGGATTGCCTCAGCCACCCTCTTGACTCCATTGCTCCCCAAAACTGATCTTCCCATTTACCAACTTCTTCCATTCTTCCCAACCTTTGACCCCACTCCATCCTCACCTGGTCATGCAGCTTGTCCTCAGGGCCCGGCTTTGTCTTGTGGTGCTTGGCATCCATGCAGACGTTGAGCAGGTCTCTCCTGGCCCCTGGAGTCCTGGACTGGGCACCCCACGCAGTAGCCACCGAAACCAGAAGCAGCAACTGTGTCATCTGCCAGGCCATGTTCATCCATTCCTGCCAGAAAGCCAGAGTCAGAGGTGGACACAGCCTGAGAGAGAGGCAGCAGCCATGAGACTCTCCGCCAAGTTTCTTGTCTGCCTGCCAAGCCCAGATCTCTGCCCTCCTCACCCAGCTTATCCCCTAGGGCACCTGAGTCAAACAACAAGGCAGGTGTAGAGGTCTAGGCCAGAAGGCAAGACCCAAGGGCCTTCTTCCAAGGGCCCTCCAATGCTAGCTTGCTCTACCTTGGTGGGAGCCACCACCCTTCTCTGGATATATCCTTCTGTATTTCACTGGTGGTGTTTCATCCACAGTCTGAGAGTCCTGCCAGCTCGGCAAGTCTTCTCAGATCTGTACAACGGGAACCACAGGAAGTGGTCTGCTGATGAGGGTGGGGAGTGAGAGGAAGAAGTACCTGTCAGCCTCAGCCCATCCCCCACCAGTCCAAGGTAGCCTAGTTTCAGGCCCCCGGAGACTGCCAGTGGGCAGACAGGGATGGTGACCTAGGGCCAGCTGAAGGCCACTGAGCCATTCAGTTACCGCTTATGGTCCTGGACCTGGTGACACGGGAGTTGGGGGATGCTAGGGGTGCAATGTGGAGAGCCAATGAGGGTGCAGGCCCGGAGAGTCAGAGCCCGGTTTCTCACACCTCAGCAACCCCTCCCCACCACACAAGGGTCTTGGGAAGTTACCCTGGTGGGGCCAGGCGTAGAACCAGGGGAAGGCCAAGAGTAAGGCACTTGAAGGAGAGAACGGAGCCAGAGCAGTGGGTGGTGGGAGTTACCAGAGGAAAATTCAGCAGACACACGAGACCCCAGGAGAACTGGGAAAGACTTCACCTTTCCTCCACTCTCCCTCCCCACTTTGCCTCAAAGCCTGAACTTGCCTCTGCCCTCAGCCCACCTGGGAGGTACAGTGTCTCCCTCCTCCTCTCCACTCCCTCTTATAAACCTACCTGGACTGCTTCTCCAGTGTGTCAGTCAGGCGGGGTGGTCAGGCTCTGTCTAGGAAACAGCTCAACTGTTTTTCAGTGAGAGGCCAGGTAAATAAATTATGGTCCACCCAATGGGATCTAACCTGGTATAAAAGATTGAGAAATCTTGGTGTACAAATATGGGAAAACCTCCAAGTATATTGTTAAGTGAAAGAAGGAGGGTGCAGAAAGGTGTTGGTAGAATGCAATCTTTTGTGTAAACAAGGAAGAGGGAGAATGTATGTGCTTGCGTAAGAAAATTCTGGAAATGTAGAAGAAAATTTTTTAAGTAGTTGCTTGGTGGGATGACACAGGATTAGGAATGAGACTTTCTTCTATTTTTTTTAAATTTTTTAAAGTTTATTAATTTTTTAGGAATCTACCCAACAGGGGGTCAAACTCCCAACCCCAAGATCAAGAGTTGCATGCTCTTCTGACCGAGCCAGCCAGGTGCACTGAGACTTTCTTTATAAATCTTTCTATGCTGTTTTGATTCTTTGAACCATATGAGTATATACCTTATTTAAATATAACATATATGTTTGTATGTATATGAATATAAATATATAAAATGTTGAATGGAAAGATAAAATACAGAATGATGCATCTGATTTGATACCATTATGTACATTTCAGTAAGAAGGATATTTATAAAATAATGCTATGTATTAGTTATGGATACTATAGATATGTTTGCAGAAATGTGAACATGAGGCTACCATTAGTCCTAGGTCCTTGGGTATACTACCATAGAAATTCTGTGTGTTTATGCCATGTGCAGTTGACCCCTTGAACAACATGGATTTGAACTGCACAGGTCTACTTATACACAGATTTTCTTTGGATAAACAGTACAGTACTATAAATGCATTTTCTTAATAACATTTTTTCTCTAGCTTACTTTATTGTATGAATATGGCATACAATACACATAACATACAAAGTATGTGTTAATTGTTTATGTTACTGGTAAGGCTTCCAGTCAACAGTAGGCTATTACTAGTTAGGTTCTGGGAGAGTCAAAAGTCACATGCAGATTTCTTTTTTCTTTCTTTCTTTCTTTCTTTCTTCCTTCCTTCCTTCCTTCTTCTTGTTTTTAATTTTAATGTTTATTTTTGAAAGAGAGCATGAGTGGGGAAGGGACAGAAAGAGAGGGAGACACAGAATCTGAAGCAGGCTCCAGGCTCTGAGCTGTCAGCACAGAGCCTGATGCGGGGCTCGAACTCACGGACCGAGAGATCATGACCTGAGCTGAAGTTGGATGCCCAACCAACTGAGCCACCCAGGCACCCCTAACATGCAAATTTTCAATTGCACAGTGAGGTAGGGAGTATCAGCACTCCTAACCTCTGCATTGTTCAAGGCCAACCATATGTTCCATTTTTGTGCACAAATGATAGCATACTGTTCTACACTTTGCCTTTTGGGGGTAGTTTCACTGTAATTTGTGCTTTTCTTTAAAAGTCTATTTATGTATTTTGAGAGAGAGCGAGAGAGAGAGCATGTGCATGTGCATGTGAGTGGGGGAGGGACAGAGAGAGAAGGAAAGAATCCCAAGCAGGTTCTATGTTGTCTGCGCAGAGCCCAACATGAGGCTCGATCTCACCAACTGTGAGATCATGATTTGAGCTGAAATCAAGAGTCGGACACTTAACCGACTGAGCCACCCAGGCACTCCTCACTATACATTTATGCTTTTGACAAAACAAACAAAAACCTCATGAAGCCAAGTTATCTGCACTTACACACTTGAGTATTATTGTCACAGCTGATACCATAACCTTCAAGTACTTCTTTATGCCTTGTATGGCCTGAAATTAATTAAAATGCTCTCTATGGCAAAAACCCTTTCTTTAACCATAATAAAAAAGTTAAGAAAGGAGGCACCTGGCTGGCTCAGTCAGTGGAGCACGTGATTCTTTAAAAAAAATTTTTTTTAAATGTTTATTTTATTTTTGAGACAGAGGGAGACAGAGCATGAGCAGGGGAGGGGCAGAGAGAGAGGGAGACACAGAATCTGAAGCAGGCCCCAGGCTCCGAGCTGTCAGCACAGAGCCCGATGCGGGGCTCGAACTCATGGACCCTGAGATCATGACCTGAGCCGAAGTCGGAAGCTCAATAGAGTGAGAGCCACCCAGGCGCCCCCGGAGCACGTGACTCTTGATCCTGGCGTTGTAAGTTCAAGCCCCACACTGGGTGTAGAGATTACTCAAAAATAAAATCTTTAAAAAACAAAAAGTAAAGGAAGAAAAGTTCATTTTTTCAAGTCAGAGATGCTTGTCCCTTAGTCTATTTCTCAAACATTATTTCAGATAGTAAAATTGCTGCTAGCAAGAAGATAGATGGTATTGCCCCTGTTTTTTTCTTTTTTTTTTTTTAATAACGTATATTGATGTTTTCCCATTATGATTTTGGGAAAACCTCCAAATCTTGTTCTCACATACCCAACTAGTGGAATACCTCTCCTGGGGCAAGGTCTGTGGTTTCAGTCTGTTCTCAGCACATGGTCCTGCCGCGGGTACGTCTGGGATGACAAGGTCAGAGTCTGGTTATGAGAATCTCACCTTGCCCCATGTGCCCACTCCGGGCGCCATCACTGCTGAGTACCAGACCATGGTCAACAGCACTATTGAACCAGCCTGCAAACCAGCCTGCGATCTTCACTGTGCTGCTGGTCTTGGTACCTTCATTCCCTAAACTGGGACATGTATCTGTTTTCCTTCTCTTAGGAGAGGTTTGAAGGTGTAAATGAAACTAAACATGTGTTACATAATCACATCAGTCATCATACATTGAGAACTACTCTACCCCAGTTAGAATAATGGATGCTTTACTTACCTTGTTGTGTCTGTAACTCCCACAACCCACTGCAATGTTAACTCTATTACTCCCAACATACAGATGAGGAAACTCAGGCCTTGGGAGTTAGGTGACTTCCCAGACAGCTAAAGAGTAGAAGAGTCAGGATTCAACCCAAGCTGATTTAGCTACAAAGCCCATGCTTTTTTCACTGTAATGCTATCTCCAGATACATGGTCTCATTTTGTTGCCTTGTCTCTAGGAAATTTAGCTGAGAAACCACATTCTATGTTTACTTTTGAGAACAGCCTTCAGAGCTTCTCTCCCTAGAAACCTCTTAGACTGTACAATATTTTTTCCAGTTCTACTAAGTTTTGTCAATGTAAATAAAAGAAATATAATATTTTAGAAAGAAGAGTATCATGTTACCCCATTCCAACTAGAGGTAAGTTTAGATTTTTCATTAGAAGTTCTTCCTAGCCATGTTATCAAGCAGGTATACAAATCACAAACGATGCAGAAAGGGAAAACGTAAGATTTCCGTTGCTTTTTTGAAAAAAGCTAAGCAAAGACATAAATAAATATATAAAGGCGGTCATGCCTGGACCAATGCTGTGGTCCAAGAAACAAAGGTTATGATTAATCTAATCCTGTGCAATGGAGGGGAAAAAGCCCTTTCCCATGAGGAGGGGTTAGAGAAGAGTACAAATTCTTTGACTGTTGACAAGTGAGGTCTGTGACCCTTCCCCTCGAACGTGGGCAGGCTCTGTGATCCTCTGACCAATAAAATGTGATAAAGCTGATGTTTTGCCAGTTTCTAGCTCCAGGCCTTAGGGATTATTAAGGACTGAATGTGTCTCTCCCACAGTCGTATGTTGATCCCTTACCTGCCCCCCACTATGTGATGATATTGGGAGGCAGGACCTCTGGGAAGTGATTAGGCTTAGATGGGATTAGTGCCCTTATAAGAGTTATTTAGAGAGCTTGCTTTTTCTTTCTGCTCTCTACCACGTTTGTGGTATTCTGTTACAGCAGCCCGAACCGATCGAGGCAGGGACTAGCAGCTTCTATTTCCTATCTCTTAGATCCCTGAGCGACCATGTGAGGAGACTGACTACCTACTGGAGGGGCCACACTGAGAAGCCCCTGGACTACATGGAAAAGAGGGGTCTAGGAAGGATGGCCTTCCAGCAACCCCTGCCCAAGGGCCAAGCACATGAGTAAAACCATCTTGGATGTTCAAGACCAGCTCAGACATAAGCTGAACACTACCAAGTGACCCTAGCCACTGCCACGTGGAGCAGAAGGGTTATCCGAGTCTTGCCCAAATTCCTGACTCATAAAAATCTTGAAATTTAATAAGATAGCTATTAAGTCACTACATCCATTTGATTTTTTAACTTCGCATTTTGGAATAATCTTTGACTTACAAAAAAATTGCAAAAGTAGTAAAGAGAGTTCCCATATACTTTTCATCCATGTTCCCTGAATGTTGGCCTCTTACATAACCAAACACATTTTGGCCAGAAAATCAGAGGAGCATTGGCCCTTTCTGAGTGTATCATATCAAGGGGTATGTGATGTGCAATATGTCCTATTGCTAGCAATAGTTTGGTTAAGGTGGTTTCTCTCCATATAGTTATTAGTTTTCCCTTTGTGAGTAATCAGTATTTTGTGGGAAAATACTTTGACACTATGCTTATATCCTCATCGCACTGTCCTCCCATCCCATCTTGCCTGCAACTATAAGCCACAAAGCTAGGAGATGGGTGCAGCAATAGAAAACTGATAATACTGTGACAGTTAGTGTTGCCTTTTCCAGGCTCTGAGAAATCATTTGGGTTATCATCTTTTTTTCTATGTTTATTTATTTTTTGAGAGAGAGAGAGACAGAGCATGAGTGGGGGAGGGGCAGAGAGAGACACACAGAATCTGAAACAGACTCCAGGCTCTGAGCTGTCAGCACAGAGCCTGACATGGGGCTCGAACTCTGGAATGGTGAGATCATGATCTAGGCCACGGTCAGATGCTTAACCGACTGAGCCACCCAGGCGCCCCTGGCTTATCATCTTAATACAGCCAAATAACAGTTAATTCTACAGAATTAGCAAACTATTTCCACAGACTTCCTCATCACTGCAAGGGATGATCAGATTATTTAATTATTGAAGAGTTTTAATCCGAGGAGTGACATGATTCAATCGGCAGTTTTGAAAGATCTCCTGGCTGAGGTGGGCAGAAGGGATTGGGTGTGGGCAGGTGGGTGGATCAGATAGACCTCAGGAGTCCAGGCCTGGGATGATGGTGCCTTGGACCAGCAAGGTGGCAGTAGGGCACCTGGGTGGCTCAGTTGGCTAAGTGTCCGGCTCTTGATTTTGGCTCAGGTCATGATCTCACAGGTCGTGAGTTCAAGCCCTGCATTGGGCTGTGTGCTGACAGTACAGAGCCTGCTTGGGATTCTCTCTCTCCCTCTCTCTGCCCCTCCCCTGCTCTCTCTCTCTTTCTCTCAAAATAAATAAACATTAAAAAAGTTAATCAGTTCAAGATTCACTGAGTGTCTATGTGCTAGGCTGCTCTAGGTGCTAGGGCTACAACAGTGAACAAGACAAAGTCCTTGCTGTCATGGAGCTAACATTCCAGTGAGGGAGGGGAGATGAGAGAAAACAAATGAAGAGATACATGGTGATGGTGCTCTGGAGAAATAAAGCAGGGTAAGGGAATAGAGAATGATAGAGGGGGCTGTTTTATTTTATTAAAGTTTATTTTGAACCGTTAGATCATGACCTGAGCTGAAGTCAAAAGTCGGCTGCTTAACTGACTGAGCCACCCAGGTGCCCAGCAGGGGTTATTTTATATAGAAAGATATTTTCTATATTTTATAGAGAAAGATCTACAAGGTGATATCTGGGCAGAGGCCATAGTGAAGTAAGGAAAGTTTCTGTATGGATATGGAGGAGTATCTTGTACCAGTCCCAGCTTATCAAGAAGCAATGTTGTGGTTGGACTGGCCTTGACCCTTGTGCTTCCTGTTATGAATGTAAGATGCCTTTCAGCAATAACCATCAGGAAACTTTGAAAAAAATGAAGATTTATTACTCACAGAACCTGGAAATTACACAGCATACCTGGGGCCACACAACGAGGTCGTGGGTAGAGACAGCACACGGGCCTGGGGTTCCATTTTATTGGAGTCATGGGTGGGGGCCTAGGGTTTCACGGTTTCACTCTTTATTGGTGAACTTAAAACATGAAAGCAGGGGGCACCTGCTGGCTCGGTCAGTAGAGCATGTGACTCTTAATCTCAGGCTTGTGGGTTCAAGCCCCATGTTGGGCATGGAGCCTACTTGAAATAAATTAAATAAATAAGAGTGAGAATTTAAAGTGTGAGAAGAGAAAAAACAAGATCTCCAAAACAAAAGAGCATCCGTTGACGGGGAGGTGACCTGGCTCTTTAGCCCATGTGGCTGGCAATGTGTTTATTGAAGAAGACTGTCCTTGATATGGATGTCTCAGTAGTCAAAGCTTAAGTCAGGCATTTGGGCTGCAAAAAAGAACAACCCGCTGTCAAGGTTTACATTATAATCTTCCCTGTGATGCTGAGGTATCAGAGGCAATGGTGAGGAGATTAATGGTGGTGGGGTAGCCCACATGCTAAAAGTCAGGGGTAGGGCAACTTGTAACCCAGAAATTGCACATAAATAGGATTATAATAGTAAATGCTATAATAATTATACAGACAATATTCTGAAATCCAGTCCACAGCCGTCGTCTCAAACTTGCAAGGTCCATCCATGAAAACAGGTTAGTGATCGCAAGAGTTTAGCCATCTGTTCAAAGATTTGGGTGATGTTGTAGAATATTTTTTTTATTAATATTTATTTTGAGAGAGAGAGAGAGCACAAGCAGGGGAGGGACAGAGAGAGAGAGAGGGAGAGAGAGATCCCAAGCAGGCTCCATGCTATAGGCACAGAGCCCAACTCAGGACTCCATCTTATGACTGTGAGATCATGACCTGAGCCAAAGTCGAGTTGGATGCTTAACCAACTGAGCCACCCAGGAGCGCCCATATGTAATTAATTCTTGATCTTGATGTTTCGTTACAGTCTTTTGAATCCAGCTTTTCATAAGAGTTCTGTAAATTCTTACTGAGTTCAATGGTATGATCTGAAAGTTATCAGAAAGCTGTACTTGTCAGAGTCCTTTCCATGAATCTCCTTGAAGATGAAGCACCTTTGCAAGAGACTCAGAGTAAAACAGTAACTTCCTGTAAATGAAAAAAGACTTAAAATGCCCATAGTTAAGGGGTGTCTGGGTGGCTCAGTAGGTTACGTGTTCAACTTCAGCTCAGGTCATGATCTCTCAGTTTGTGAGTTTGAGCCCCGCATCAGGCTCTGCTGTCAGCTCAGAGACCACTTCAGATCCTCTGCCCCCTCTCTCTCTGCCCCTTTCCCACTCACACTCTTTCTCTCCCTCTCTCTCTCTTCTAAAAATAAACATTAAAAAATGTCCATAGTTAAAAGTCTGATGAGAGTTCTGTTTAGTGAAATTGATGAGGAAATTTGGTTATTTCTGTTATATGCAAACATGTTAAAATGGTAACTGGAATTATGACTGATAATGTTACATATTGGACTTTTAGGAATTTCATATAATTTCTGGAACACTTATATTAGTAACATATATCCATACAAGGATATCCATGAAGAAAGTTTAGCATTATTTCTTACTTGACATGTTTCCATGTAATTTAACACATCAAATAAGCCCAATTCGTTTAATGTCTTTTTCTATTTTTTTTAAAGTTTATTTATTTATTTTGAGACAGAGAGAGAGAGAGAGAAAACAAACATAAGTGGGGGAGGGGCAGAGAGAGGGAGAGACAGAATCTCAAGCAGACTCCTCACCATCAGTGCAGAGCCCGAGATGGGGCTCGAGCTCATGAACCATGAGATCATGACCTGAGCTGAGATCAAGAGTCAGACGCTTAACCAACTGAGCTACCCAGACTCCCCTATTTTTTTTATTTTTTTGTTTTTTTATTTTTTATTTACTTATTTTTTTTTTTTTTGAGAGAGAGAGAGAGAGAGCACAAGCAGAGGAAAGGGGCAGAGGGAGAGAGAGAATCTTAAGCAGACTCTACGCTCAGCACAGAGCCCAAAGCAGGGCTTGGCTCTACCTCACGACCCTGAGATAATGACCTGAGCCAAAATCAAGAGTGAGACAATCTACTGAGCCATCCAGGCACCCCTCTTTTTTTTTTATGTTTGTTTTTTTAATGTTTATTTATTTATTTTGAGAGAGAGAACACACACACGTGCACATGCACACTCACATGAGTGGGGAAAAGGGCAGAGAATCTCAAGCAGCCTTCATACTGTAGGGCAGAGCCCAATACAGGGCTCAAACCCATGAACGATGACACTATGATCTGAGCCAAGATCAAGAGTCAGACGCTTAAACAACTGAGCTACCCTGGTGTCCCTTAATGTCTTTTTTTATACAGAGAGAGAACAAATCTTTTGAGATGTTCCACGTGCCCTTTAGAAAATCCCAAATGTATTTCCAAATTAAAAAAAAAAAACAACAGAACTTCATTTAGAATTTGATTTGGGAGGCACCTGGGTGGCTCAGTTGGTTAAGTGTCCAACTCTTGATCTTGGCTTAGGTCATGATCTCACAGATCGTGAGACTGAGCCCTGTATACAGCTCTGCGCTGACAATGTGGAGTCTGCTTGAGATTCTCTCTCCCCCCCCTTTCTCTGCCCCTCCCTGCTTATGCTCTCTCTCTCTGAAAATAAATAAATAAAACTTAAAAAAAATGATTTGGGAAAGTTTGATTTTTGTCATTTATTTTCCTCTTTCCCATTATGAAATAACCAGTTTTGTTGTTTTTTTTTAGGGCAAATTTTTCTTTTTCCTTAGCAAAAATGCATCTTCATACTTCATACCTTCTCTTAGCCAAAAACATATCCTACTTTCCTTGCATACAGAGTTGTTTCCTTTATTAGTTCTAGTAGCTTTAATTACATATATTAATTAGAATTCTTAGCCCTTAGAAACCTTAATTTCTAGTAACAACTAAAAGGCAAGGAGTTGTGAACTTTTACATCAGCATTCATTAGATTGGCAAATTTATGAATATATTTAACAATTTCTAGTAACACACATTTCCCCATAACACAATTTTTCCATGTGACCCAAGACATGTTTACTAACAGACGCAGATGTCTTTAAGTTCTTCTATAATGAGAGGTCAAAAGCAGGTAAATTTAGACTTGTTTAACAATTAATGTTTCTGGGTGGCTCAGTTGGTTAAGCGCTGGACTCTTGATTTCAGTTCAGGTCATGATCTCATGGTTCATAAGTTCAAGCCCCATATCATGTTCTGTGCTGACAGTGCAGAGCTTGCTTGGGATTCTATCTCTCCCTTTCTCTGCCCCTCTCCTGCTTATGCTCTCTAAATAAATAAATAAATAAATAAATCTAAATAAATAAATAAATAATAAACAAACAAAACTTAAAAAAATAATTGTTTCAGTATTTCATCTTGTTTAGAAATAATATAGACATTCAATGAATTCCCATCATTTAACTTAGCAAAATTCGTTTTTTTTTTTTTTTTTTTTAGTTTATTTACTTATTTTGAGAGAGAAAGAGCGAAAGCACACATGCACACGAGCTGGGGAGGGGCAGAGAGAGAGAATCCCAAGCAGGCTCCTAGCTGTCTGTGCAGGGCCCAATGTGGGACTTGAACTCACAAACCTTGAGATCATGACCTGAACGGAAATCAAGAGTTGGATACTTAACCAACTGAGCCAGTCAGGCACCCCTTTTTTTTTTTTTTTTAACTTAGCAAAATTATAACAATGAAAGTTACCAAAGATTTGGGAAACTGTTTTTTTTTTTAAGATTTTATTTTTTTAAAGTAATCTTACACCCAAAATGGGGCTCAAACCCATGGCGCTTGGGGCGCCTGGGTGGCTCAGTCAGTTAAGCATTTGACTTCAGCTCAGGTCATGATCTCGTGGTTCGAGTTGGAGCCCCATGTCAGGCTCTGTGCTGACAGCTCAGAGCCTGGAGCCTGCTTTGGATTCTGTGTCTCCCTCTCTCTGTGCCCCTCCCCAGCTTATTCTCTCTCTCTCTCTCAAAAATAAAACATTAAAAAAAAAATGAAGAGTTGCATGCTCCATTGACTGAACCAGGCAGGTGCCTCATGAAACTGGACATGCTATAAGATATAATTACTGATGAAAGTTTCACCTAAAAACTCTTGTCCCACTTACATCTATCTAAATCACTGCTCCTAACAATTATGTTTAGGATACCCCAAAACACTTCATTAGACACTAGACAAAGTCAGCCAGCATCCCAAGCTACTGTTCTTCCTGACAAAATTTATATTAGAGATAACATGAATTTGACTAATAAACCCAGGTAGAATAAAAGTTGTATGTCTGCATTATAGTTAATGTTGATAACTCTGAAGACATACCAATTTTAATTAAATCAAATTTAAACTAGATTTATTTACCAAAGATTATCCCAGATCATGTGAACTTAAAAAACATTTGGGTTAGTTTCTGTATTTCTGAGTTTTGGGAATATTTAATTCATAAGTGCTCATTTAAAAAGAAAATTTAACATTTACTCATTTTTGAGAGACAGAGAGAAAGCATGAGTGGGGAAGGGGCAGAGGGAGGGAGACACAGAATCCAAAGCAGGCCTCTGGCTCTGAGCTGTCAGCACAAAGCCTGATGTGGGGTTTGAACTCACCAACTGCAAGATCATGACCTGAGCCGAAGTTGGACGCTCACCCACTGAGCCACCCAGGCGCCCCTTTAAGTGCTCATTTTTAAGCCAATTAAATGGAACTCTTATCAATTAATTTTGGCAATACCATCTGGAGGTAGAGAGAGAGAAAAAAAAACCCCACATGTACAGAACATATATCCACAGATATACATAAACATACAGAGATACACAGAGACACTATTGCAAAATTTTAGCCATGAATCAAGTACATAATATAAAAGTCACTAGTTTGTAAAAAAGTTGAATCCCAGTTGGCAGATGGAACAAGTTAAGGTGTCTTGCTCCAATGGCTAAAGCTTTTTACTAATAGTTGTGAAGGCTTTTAAGATTTGTACTTGTCCTTGACAAGTAGACTTAAGTTACATCCTGGGGTGTTTACACTTCAAAGACACGGTGAGATTTACATTTTCAAGGGACCAAGAAAGAATGTAAGTTTTCTCCTTGGGGTTTTAGTGCCTTTTTGATGGTTTTGCTGGTACCTGGAAAACACAGTGGCACTGACCTTTAATTAGAGGAGCACCCCGTAAAAATTATTCTGTGGACTTGAGGTCAAATCGGGCCTATTCAGAAATGGAAATGAAGAGGGAGTCATTTGGGTCATTGTAGTCATGAAAAGGATAAACCCATTGGACCATGCTCATTTTGTGCAGGAGGAGATGGGCTTCACCTTAGTCTTTCCATTCACTGTGAGCCTTAGCAGTGATCACTGTGATGGAAAGATGGCATGGAGCTAGGCAGTAAATATCCAAGAGAGGAGAGAAGTATGAGTATGAGGGGACTCTAGGGGCCTTTGCCCCATTTCCCTCTTCCTCTTCCTTGGAGGCCTTGATAACCATATCAGCTTTCCCTTTGGTGGCAGGGATGCCTCCAGAAGTGTGCTTCTAGTTCTGCCCCATTCAGGGGAAAGCTGAGGGGTTCAGGATCTGTGATATCTTAGAGGAAACAAGCACATAGCCTGGATGGATCTTTTAAAAAGTTATGGATTTTACGGTCTTCAGAGATACTGGCCAGTTGGTGCATTTTGGCAGCCATGAGTAACAATTCAGAGCCCATTCCAAACCAACAAGAAAACTTGCAATAGCCTGTTTGTTCCTCTCTTTCCTTCCTGCTGCATAAAATCTCTAAGAAATGTTTGAATTACAGTTAAGGTACGGTTGTGGTCTCAGTTTCTACTTTTTGTTTTTATCCTGTTACCTTAATCTTAGGTGTTGTTACCAAAAATTTTGGATGACATCACTGTGAGCCCTCTTGCTAGGTGGCTGCTTTCCTTTCCAGAGTGTACCAAAAGACCTCTCTGGATTGGGGTCTGCCTCCACTAGCGCAATATACATAGGATCTTTGGGAAAAGCTCCTAGGCCTCTGAGTGTAATACCAGAGTCTTGCATTTTGGTTTACATGGCATTGACTAACACCCAGGAAGTGTCCGTGGGGTTTTGCATATATCAAGGAGATGGTGTACCTCCTCAGGGTTCTCAAGAGGCTCTGGCACCAGATGTTCAGGACATGTATATCTGTCCATCATTTTTTTTAGTAACATCTGACCAGGGATTGGTAATATCCTATTGGGTCAGAGGATGAAGAGTGGAAGTAGTGGGTGAAGTGGTGTCACAGAGACTGTAGGCCTCTGTTGTATTTTCCCTCTGGTGGTGCCATTGGTTTCCACTTGCAAAGCTATTTCAGTCTTCTGGATTAGGACATGTAGTCCAAGCATAACTCACTGACTCAGTGGTTGCAGGTGGAAGTCTCCTGTCCTCTTTTCCTTGTGTCTTTAGCCCAGAGCCTCTCCTTGGGCAGTGACAATACCCTTGTGATCCAGTCTACCTTCCTTAGCTCTTCTTGGCCATGAGGAATGGAGGACCCTCTCACACAGTAATAGTCAATTAAGGCCTTTATAATTAGGAGTCTGATTATCTCATTAGACCCTGTGGGCTTGATCACGATGCTCTGGGGAGATCATTGGATTGTTATGATAGCTGTGACTCTTTGGGTTACACGCCACAGACAACATACCACAGGGCCAGTATGCGAAAGCACATAGCAGTGTGACAGACCCCCAGCAAGTGGTGCTTCTTTCTGAGATGATGTTACCCATCTGAGTTAGGTGGTTAATAAGCAAGTTACAGGTAAAAAAAAAAAGCATTCCC
The DNA here is from genome assembly GCF_022079265.1 of Lynx rufus. Classification (NCBI taxonomy): domain Eukaryota; kingdom Metazoa; phylum Chordata; class Mammalia; order Carnivora; family Felidae; genus Lynx; species Lynx rufus. The sequence continues at coordinate 59,789,531 of NW_025814897.1, forward strand.
TCCCCCCCTAAGGTAACTGCAAGGACCATCATGCAGTCCTGCCAGCCATACTGATGTGGAAACAAAGGCAAATGAAAAATTAAATTTCCTTACTGCCTACAGCTCATTGACAAGTCCTTGGGACAAGCAGAGTGACATTCCTCTAGGAGCTCAGCTGCTTCGATGATGACACTTTGCTAGGGGCAAAAGGCAACCTTAGCTTAACATTATCCCAACCTCTAGGATCCTGTAAGTCTACCTGAACATATAAAAATTGCTTTGGAAACTTCCTTTACCCCCTCCCCCCCCCCAAAGATATATGTTGGCAATCATCCTCCAAGCATAGGGCCCACTGAAATACATCTGAAGAGTCTCATGATAAAGGTTTTACTAGGCAGTAATAAATGCCTTTTCCTAACAACAGCTGGCCCCTTCAAGGTCCTGGAAACCTTGCTTCTGAAATTCCTTAGAAGACCTATGCTATCCCTAACCACCTCCCAACCTGAGGGTGTATAATCAATCACCTGTCACAACCCCAGGGCAGCTCTTTCTGCCCATGGGTCCTGCCCCATGCTTTAATAAAATCACCATTTTGCACCAAAGATGTCTCAAGAATTCTTTCTTGGCCAATGGTTCTGGATGCACCCCTGCCACCCCCCCCGCCCCCTGCCCCAACTCTAAAACCGCATCAACCAATTGTTCTGTGCTGGTCTCAGCCTACTGGTAAGCAGTGCTGTGGTTGGACTGGCCCTTGTGATTCTTTTTTTAAGATGCCCTTGAGCAGTAATCATCAGGAAACTTTGGAGGAAAGGTTTATTACTTACAGAACCTGGAAATTACACAGCATACTTGTGGCCACATACCAAGGTCACCATAGAAAGAGCATATGGGCCTGGGGTTCTGGGGTTTTGCTTTTATTGGGGTCGATGGTTGGGGCCTTGGGTTTTGAGGGCTCAGTTTTTTTGTTTTTTGGTTTTTTTTGAGGGAGAGAGACAGGGCCCGAGTGGGGAAGGGGTAGAAAGAAAAGGAGACACAGAATCTGAAGCAGGTTCCAGGCTCTGAGCTGTCAGCACAGAGCCCGACTCGGGGCTTGCACTCATGAACCGCGAGATCATGACCTGAGATGAAGTCAGATGCTTAACTTACTGAGCCACTTAATTGCCCCTGAGGGCCCAGTCTTTTTGGGGAATTTAAAACTTAAGAGTGAGAATTTAAAGTGGGGGAAGAGAACAAACAAGTGGCCCAAAGTGGTCAGTTATCAAAGTCAGCAAAATCCCTAAAACAAAGGAGCCTTGGTGGAGGAGAGGTGGCCTGTTTATTAGAAATGGCTGTCAGTTGGACCAAAGCTTAGGTCAGGCACTTGCATTACAAAAAACAAAAGAAACCAACTGTCAGAGGTTACATTGCAAGATGGATGTGTTCCAGACAGAGGGAACAGTAAGCCCAAAGGCCCTGAAGCAAAAATGCACTCTAAACATTTCAGGAACAAATAGGAGGGAGATATTGTATTCACATCACTCAGCTCTTGCCCTTCCTGGATCCTGGAGAATTCTCTGCACAGAGCCATGGATTTTCCACTCTAGCCTATGGGCTTTGGACTTATTTCTGACTCTTGAGAAATCCCTATCCTACCTCCTACTTTCAGCCCAGGGCTGGCTTGAATAAAACACAATGAAGGAGCAAGTAGTATCTCAGGACAGAAGGGCCAGGGCCAGGAAGTATCTTCTAGGGACTCACATAGATCTGGAGACATGTTTGGGATATTATGTTAGAGAAAACAGAAGCTGGGATAGGAAGTGGAATCTGCCTGGGTCCCCAGCAAGTCACAATAGGGTCAAGGTAAGGCCCAGGATTCCTGGCTCCCATTCTGTCCACTCAATCTCAGGGCCACCAAAGCCTTTCCCATCTGAGTTCCCCTAACATTCTTTCTCATCTCTCTTTCTCTATCCGCAGATACCTGGTTCTGCCCAAAAGGATTTTCACTGTTCTTTAAACACATCATCATCTCCTTTCAACTCCATACCCTTAAAGGTAATAATGCCTCTTTGTACAGCTCCTTCTCTCACTTGTCTACCAGGTAAACTCCTATTCATCCCTCAAGGCCCTCTCAAATGTTTCCTTCCCTGGAACAAAAGTCTAAACTCAGTTTCTCCAGAACCCATTCATCTCTCCTTTCTCTGTACTCTCATAACACTCCCGCATACATTGATTTTAACATTTACTATGCTCTCCTATAATTGTCTATAGTTGACTTAGTCCTCACTGCACTATATTTTTCTCTATGAGAGGGATTATTTCTGCTTCATTGCTCTATCCATAGGGCCTAGCATGGTGTCTGGCTTTTGCATGGTACTCAATAAATGTTGACCAAACAGTGGAACAAAGGAAGGAATATGAAGCAAATTTCTTAACCTCTCAGAGTCTTAGTTTTATTATCTTTGAAATGAAAGCAAGTTAAGCACCTGGCAAGGTTAAATGATGGATAATGAATGTAAAACAAATGTCACCATCATTGACTGAATTACCCAAGCCAAAAATAGGGAATCACACAAATTTTCCATTTCTCCCACTCCCTCTTCCTCTACCTGGAACTAACCAGTCACCGTGGCTTGTTGAACCTGGCTAAAGACCTTGGTAAGAAACTCTAGCTTACAGGGGAATTTCCACTAGGCCAGAGCTGTCAGGAAGCATGAGAGGCAAAAGGTGCTGGCAGTAGGGATCCTGTAAGGAAAAGAAGCAGGAGGAGAGACTCATGGGGACATAGGCCACAGGAAAAGCAGAGAAAGGATCGAGGAGATGGGAGACGTCAGGCTTTGTCCTGGGGACATAGAAACCACTTAAGTCTGTGCCCTCAGGAGTTCCTGGTCTGCTTGGGAAACAACAAGAAACACAATTTGTACAGAACTAGGTTGTAGTAGATGTGAGAAGGGAGATGATTATTATTTTCAGAAATACCAAACAAAAGCTGTGCTGTCTAGCAATAGGTTTACAACCTATTGGAAATATGTACAAACTGCCTCCTGCCCCCGCCTCACCCCAAACACACACAATGGAGTCCCAAAGCCTTAGATACTTCATTTCCTCGTTCTTCTTCCCCTCTCTGTTTTGCAGGCTTATTTTCCTGGGCTTTGCAATGAGCATGCGCCAAAGAACAAAGGGAGGAGAGACTGAAAGTCTCTGCATCACCTTAGGGAATGTACATTTGTTCCAATCAGATTACCTTTTGCCTTACATGGGCATGGGTAATGCCCGGGTAAGACTGTGACCTCTGTAGTACTTAGCCAGTGAGGAACCAGGGGAGGGACTTGTGTGCTAGGAAACAAATTGTCTGCGGTAAATGCTCAGAGCATGCCTGTTTGTCAGACACCCACTTGCAAGAACATTGATTAAAACCTCGTTTCACCGGGAACCCTCTTGCACTGTTGGTGGGAATGCAAATTGGTGCAGCCACTCTGGAAAGCAGTGTGGAGGTTCCTCAGAAAATTAAAAATAGACCTACCCTATGACCCAGCAATAGCACTGCTAGGAATTTACCCCAGGGATACAGGAGTACTGATGCATAGGGGCACTTGTACCCCAATGTTTATAGCAGCACTCTCAACAATAGCCAAATTGTGGAAAGAGCCTAAATGTCCATCAACTGATGAATGGATAAAGAAATTGTGGTTTATATACACAATGGAATACTACGTGGCAATGAGAAAGAATGAAATATGGCCTTTTGTAGCAACGTGGATGGAACTGGAGAGTGTGATGCTAAGTGAAATAAGCCATACAGAGAAAGACAGATACCATATGGTTTCACTCTTATGTGGATCCTGAGAAACTTAACAGAAACCCATGGGGGAGGGGAAGGAAAAAAAAAAAAAAAAGAGGTTAGAGTGGGAGAGAGCCAAAGCATAAGAGACTGTTAAAAACTGAGAACTGAGGGTTGATGGGGGGTGGGAGGGAGGGGAGGGTGGGTGATGGGTATTGAGGAGGGCACCTTTTGGGATGAGCACTGGGTGTTGTATGGAAACCAATTTGACAATAAATTTCATATATTAAAAAAAAAAAAAACAACCTCGTTTCACTGTGCTCTGAATCTCTGCATCCCTCCTTTGGTTGGGTTGATGGGCTTATTTCTAAAGGTGGAGCATGACCTCCTTCCTGATACCCCTTCTTTACTTGACTTACAGGATATCTCCCAGCTTGCCTGCCTTTCTTCTTCTTCTTCTTCTTCTTCTTCTTCTTCTTCTTTTGGCCCTCCTTCTCAGTCTGGTTTGCGGCTTCTCCTAGTTTCCTCAAATCCTGAATGTTGAAGGAAAGTATTTTCCATCTACAGTCACTCCTTTGATGATCTTATTTAGTCTCATGGCTTTAAATGCCATCTGTGTGCTGTTAACTCTCAAATTGATATATCCAGTCTAGATGTCTCCCCTGACCCTCAGACCTCCTGTCCCTTCCTCCTCCTGCCCTCTCACTATCTGTACACTAATGGGCATTTCAAACTCCACACACCCAAAAATGAACTCCAGATAGTTGCCTCCCCAAAACAGCACCTCCTTTGTCTTCCGCATCTCAAGAAATGGCAACACTGGTCTTCCAGTTGTTTAGTCCAAACATCTTGGCTCCTTTCTGCCTCTGATATTCTACATCCAATCTCTCAGCAAGCTCTCTTGTCCCTACCCTCTAAATATATTCATATTTCAACCACTTCTCATCCCCCACCTCTGGATTATTATAATTGGCTCCCAATTGGTCTCCCTGCATCTACCACTCTCCCTCCTAAATCTATTCTTCATAGAACAGCCAGAGTAACTCTGTTAAAATGTAAATCAGATCATGTGGATCTTCTGCTCAAAACCCTTCACAGGATTCTCAAGATGGAGTAAAAGCTAAAATCGTTACTGTGACTTGCAAGGCTGTACTATCTGGCTTCTGCTACTTCTCTGGCCTCCTCTCCTGCTCTCACCATAGTACACTATGCTCCAGCAATTCTCCACCCTTTGTACTTGATCTCTCTGAAATGTTCTTTCCTAAACATCATATCAATGCCCTCCCCCTTCTTTTTCTTCAGACCTTTATTCAAAAGTCATCTTCCTAATAAGGTCTTCCTTGGCCTCCCTACCTAAAATAAAAAAAACTTCCCTCCCCGCTTCTCTGATTTTTCTCCTAGGCATTTACTGCTATCTTAAAACTATATATTTTATTTAACTTCTTTGTTGTTTATCTCTCCCATTAGAATGGAAGCTGCATGAAGAGATGTGGGGGGGGGGTCTGTTTTGTTCACTATTATATACCCACTATTTAGACTAGTGACAGGAATACAGTAAGGCACTCAGTAGGTATTTGAGTGAATGGATGAAAAAGGTGGACAGTTCCAAGAGGCAAAATTTACTCTTTAATGAAAACTTTGTAACAACTAGAGCTGCTTGGAAACATAATCATGTTAACGTACACAGTACACTACGACTTAAACGTGTAGTCTCGTCAAATCCTCACATCAGTCCAGGATAGGAGGAAGGCTGCATAGTTTCCGAAGCTGGTTGAAGACAAAACTAAATCCAGGTGGGGAAAACGACTTGTTAAACTTCACACATCTGGTGTGGTCAGGAGTAGAACTGTGGATGAATGCTAGCTCTAGAAGAGGCTGGTGGGTGATAGAGCTTAATGGGGGTTGGGTTTGAAGGACTGCTGTTGTCAGAAGGCATGATCTCTGAAGCGGAGGCTGAGTCAGAGGTTACTGGAACAGAAGCATCAGGGAAGGAGTGGGAGAGATGACGAGGCTGACCACTAATGTATTTAGCCCAGGCCTGGAGAGGGCAGCTGAATTCCCCAAAAGCAGTGCCTGAAGCTGACTAGTCACTCAAACCCATTCAAACCCATACATGATTTCAAATGCAGAACTGGAACTAGACGGGCAATCTTAAGAAACCTGTGAGTCCCCTGCGGGTCTGCAGAGTCCGGCTTCTCCACTGGAGTGTGAGGTCTACTGGGGGCAGGGACCATGTTCCTAGATTTCCCCCAGCTTGTAGCAGAGTCTGGAATATAGTATGGACTCAACTATTTTTTTAAGTTTATGTATTTTGAGAGAGAGTGCAGGCAAACACATACACGCCCACACCCCCCACACCCCCCCCCCACGAGTGGGGGGGGGGGCAGAGAAAGAGGGTAAGAGAGGGACTCCTAAGCAGGCTCCGCACTGCCAGCACAGAGCCGGTCCCGCAGCTCCAACCCTCCAAGTGAGATCATGACCCGAGCCAAAGTTGGATGCTCAACCAACTGAGCCACCCAGGTGCCCCAGGACTCAACTATTTCTGTTGAAGTCGTACATAAATAAAGCATGCGCCCCAACAAGAAACTTAGGGTGAGAATGGGAAGGCAGATGAGGTGTAATATCACTCAGCAATTCTGGGGTAAAAGTGGACAAATTTTCCTAGGACGCCACAGGACGAACAGTCCTAGTACTAAAACAGATTGCTGCTAGTTTTCAGTAGGCGTTCGCAAGCACAGCCAGGCTAAACACGGAGGGGCGGGGCCAGACTGGAGAGGCCCCTCGGCGGAGGCTCGAGGAGGGGCCAAAGAGTAGGCAAATTTCCAACCTTAACGACGTGACTAAGGTGTAGAGCGTCACATCCGGTGTGGAGGGCGGGAACGAGAAACAAAAGGAGAGCGAAGGCGCATGCGTTGGTGCTTCCCCGGTTCTGGTGGGCCCTTCCGCTCAGGCAGAGAGAAGTGCTTCCGGGTCGCTGCCGGCTGCCGCCTCCCGGCGCGGTAAGTACGGAAGCCAGGCTGAGGCTGCTGTCTCTCTGCCCCTTCTCTTCTTCCTCCCTCGGAGAAACCCCGTCGCCCTGACCCGGCTCTTCAGGAGTTCCGTGCCCACACTCTTAACAGCAAAGAGCTCCAGCTCATTGGCCGCTTCCTCGAGGCTAAGCTCCACCCCGTCGCACAAGATCCGTCACTCATTGGTGTCACTTTCTGTCACCCAGCAGTTCTTCCAGTTAATTGGCCCTATTCAGGCCCCGCTGCTTTTGCGATTAGCAACCCTATAAAGGGCAAATGCCTGTTCGAATCCCGCCCCTGCATTCTTCTTGTTGGGCCACCCCGCGGTCATTTTCATAATAAGCGAAGAATGGGCGGTGGCTTTGCTGCGAGGGGTGGGCTTTCGGAGCCTCGATCTCTCGTCTCGTACTTACTGGCCGTTGAGGATGGGTGTTGTGTCAGTGACACGGGCCGGGAAGCTGAGGTTTACTAAAGGACAGCGGCTGGCGCAGGATCAGTCAAATGAATCAGGGCAAAAGTAGAACTAGACGTAGGTCCTTTTCTCCTGCTCATCTCTTCTAGTGCCTGGCCTCGATTTCTTCCCCGTAGGAATTCTATGCCCCACCTCACTGTGTGACCTAGAGACAGTGTTGCTTGTCCCAGGGCCTCGATTTTCCTGTGAACTGAAAGGTTTTAATTCAGATTCTCTGGGACCTTTCTGGTCCGCTCCCTCAGCTACTTAATCTGTGCTGAATTTACGTATTCTCTCACGTTAGTTCATTCAGCCTAACATTTACTTATTTATGCATTTACTCATGCCTTTAGAATGCCTTTCTGAACCATATTGCACGTGGTAGCCCATCCCCACCCCAGTTTGGTTGTGGTTCATGAGAGAGGTGGTTAGTGCCCTAAATTTCTGACGTGGAGTAAGAATGGAATGGATTCTCATAAAAGGGCAAAAAGTAGGTCTTCATGTTTGGAGGAGGTAAAGATAGTGTCAGTGGAGCCCTGCTACCTCTAATTTTGTTTAATTTTGTAACGCCAGTCTGCATTCTGGATTCATAGCTCTACATGTTGGCTTCCATTTTCCACTCCTTGAATACCTTGCAAACAGCTTTACTTCTCCACAAAGTAAATTAATTATCAGAATAATTATGAGGGTGGGTATAACTGTTATCCCCCATTTTACAGATGAGGAAACTGAGGCTCAGAGAGGTTAAGTGACTTGGCCGAGGTCAAACAGCTAGTAAGTGGTGGAGCCAGGACTCAAACCCAGGTCTGTCTGATTCCCACAAGGAAGAGCTATTTCCCCCTACCTTCTACTCCACCCCATCCCCGAATCAGACTAACCAAATAACTGAAATCAAATACTTCTGATCTGGATTCACCTGGCCCTTTACCTCAGTCTAGGAGCCATGTCCACCTTGTTTCCCTCACTCTTCCCCCGTGTGACCGAGACACTGTGGTTTAATCTGGATCGACCCTGTGTGGAGGAGACGGAGCTGCAGCAGCAAGAGCAACAGCATCAGGCCTGGGTGAGTAAGGACCTAGCACAGTGGTGGAGCCTTAGTCAGGGACCTCCCCTGCCTTTCACAGACCATGATCCTGGAGGAGCTTTTTGCCCTGAGCTGGGAACAATCAAACTGGGAGGTAGGAGGCCTAGGGTCCAGTCTTTATGCTACTGATTTACGGTGGGACCATGGGATTTCTGGGCCAGGTTGGAGCCCAGGCTCTTTTCTCTAACTCATAGGAAATAGTAATTTTGACTGTATTGAGGATGTAGCAGATGCCATATTCTCTATCAGTCTCTCACTTTACCCTCACTGTAATCTCATAGGGCAACCATGGCCCAGAGAATTTAGTTGGATCCAGTTTATAGGTAAGTAGCAGATGACAAGAAACAAAGGGATTGACTCTTTCTAGAAACTGAGAAGAAGCTTCTCCATACTTGGGGGCGGGGGTATCTTCTTAGGGGCAGAGTGGGCCAGTCCCATGCCCCTGACATGCCCTGCTTGGGCCCTGACCCTCCTCTCCCCCTTTGGCCACAGCTCCAGAGCATCGCAGAGAAAGACAACAATCTGGTACCCATTGGCAAGCCGGCCTCGGAGGTGAGTGGTTCCAATAGGTAGGGCTTTGTGGGGCTCAGGTGGACTAAAGCTTTGCTCTAATTCTGAAGGTCCTACCTCTGATTCCAGAGCAATTGTGGTCCTCAGCTCTAGGCAGAGGCCATAAAGGGGATCTAGAGTGGGTGGCCATTGGACCTAGCACCAAGGTCCTGCAAAACATGCACCAGTCTGCTAGACTCAAGGCGGGGGGCAAGTCTGGGGAATGGAGGGTCACTCACTGCCCCTGAGAAAGGCTCCAAGTGGACCAGCCCTTGAAGTGGTCCAGGCAAGCCTATAGAGCCTATAGGCTCTCCCCTGCCTCGCCAGCACTATGATGACGAGGAAGAGGAGGATGAAGATGACGACGAGGATAGTGAAGAGGACTCAGAGGATGATGAGGACATGCAGGACATGGATGAGATGAATGATTACAACGAGTCACCTGATGACGGAGAGGTCAATGAGGTAGGCAGGGGTGTGGGGGTGGGCCCCTGCCTGTGACCTAACTGGTGGCCAAGGATTCAGAGATTCTGGATCCAACCAGGGGCAGGATCTGGGACTACGGCCGGCTGGGTGGCTGAGGCCCCTCCCCACCCACACCTAGCCTTCTCTCCAGGTGGACATGGAAGGCAACGAACAGGATCAGGACCAGTGGATGATCTAGGTAGACAAGGCAGGGTGGCCTCAGGCAAATTCCAGGCCAGCCCAACTTACCCTGCACCCCCTGCAGAACCAGCTGATTGCCCCAGTGCCTGAAAGCTCACCCTTGGGTATCTCTTCAGCTGCTGCCAAGAACTGGTCTCCTTGGCTCCTCCTAGGCCATCACTTTGCCCTTGAGTCTCCAGGGCCTGAGCCCACCCCACCTTTCCGCCCATTACCTCACCCCTTGGTTGCCAGGTATAGTCTCTTTCTAACTCCCTTTAATAAAGACACAGGAATGATTTTATTTTTTTCCCCGTGTCTATTCCCTAATTGTTGGTCGGGCCCAGAGGAATCCAGCATCTTCTCTTGAGCTTCAGGGAGAGGGCATACAAGGGACTTCAGGCAAGCCTACTGGATCATGTTGTCCAGGGCTAGAGGTGGCCCTGGCCCTGGGCCCAGGCTCCATTACCATTTTCTCTGGCTCAGCTTGTACCCATTCCTTCAGAGCCTCTAACTCAATGTTTACTGTTTCCTCTGATCCTAACTGGAATTGCATGGGCTGAGAAGGGAAGGCTTCTGAGGCCTAGAGCTAGGAGGCCCCTGGAGATTTTCCAGCTAGCTTCCTTGGTGTTAAGAGAGATTAAATCTTCAGGCAGCACAAGGACTCCCTTGGAGTCACCCAGAAAATCAGTGATAGAGTTGGGTTGGGAGCCCAGGTCTCTTGCCTGTCAATCCATGGCTCTCTGGAAGGAGGGGGGCAATGGAACCAAGCATCCTGATAGAACTTGATGTCTCAGGTCAGTGTAGAACTGGAGTGGGGTAGAGGTTGGAGGACAGCCTCCCCAGCCCTGAGTCCAGCATGTGTCAGGCCACAAGCAGGGAGAAGAATGGATGTTCTGAGGTCCTTGCTTCGGTGGGGGTGGAGAGGCAGCAGTAAGTGCCCCCGGGCCTGGACCTCAGCCAGGCCCTACATAGGTGAGCTGGGCTATGCCGTCCTTGATGGCAGGGAAGTCTGGGAGGCCAGTGTGGTGGAGGCGGCAGCGGTAGCGGCCACAGCTCTTGGCATACTGCAGGAAGCGGGGTGCACCAGGGAACAGCGCGTGGTCAGCCAGTACAGTGGCACCAGCTGGCAGCAGGGCATGGGCCTCCAAAAGCTGCAGGTCTCGCAGGTAACGTCGGGGCCGGTGTGCCAGGAGCACCAAGTCTACCTGACTCAGCTGGTACTGGGTTCGTAGGTGTGGGATCACCTCCTCTGAGCTACTCACGATGAGCTCCACCTGTGGGGATGGGAGGAGTTGAAGGTGAGGGTGGGAGGGTCTGTTCTCCCATACCAGACTTCACCAGGATCTGGCTTACTTTATGCCATTTCCTCTGTCCTCAGAACCCAAGAAGTCAGGATCAGTATTGTGATTTCCATTCTGCCAGTGATGAAGCTGAGATTCAGAGGATAAGTCCTTTGCCCAAGGTCATAACAGCTCACAAGAGGTAGACTTAAGGTTTGGACCCATATTTGCTGGTCTCCAAAGACCTTCCTTTTAACTGCTCCTTTGTCATCCAGCAGCAAATATGAGCAAATGACTTGGAACAGACAGGAGTTCACACATCACCCAGGGTCACAGTCTCCTACTGTGCTGCCTTCTCCTAGGTGGGATTCCCTTACTGGGGAGGCCTGGCTAGGGCAAGGCTGGGGGTGGAAGGGAAGATACTAGGGTCAGGGAGGCAGGGGCTGACCGTGCGCTCGTCGAAGCCAGCCAGGCGGATGAGTTTTTCAGCCACTGCTGCGGTGCGTGGGTTCCACTCCACAGTGAGAAGGCGGCCCCCAGGGGGCAGGGCACGGGCAATAAGCAACGTGGAGTACCCACAGTGGGTGCCCAGCTCCAGCACGCAAGCAGGAGCCTTCTCCTCCACCAGCCGCATCAGGATCTGACCTGGGGGGAAGATGGCTTACTGCAGCAGACATGGGAGATGGATTCAGGGCCCCTGATAGAAAGGGATCTCAAATGTCCACCTGTCTCACTGTAGCCCTCAACCAGCTGGGGTCTCCTCCTTGGACTACAGCTCCAGCTGCCTCGCTCGTCCTCTGACCCTCCAGGCTTTCGTCCTTTAGTCTCATCTTCGTACCAGCCACTAGCTGTCTTTCCAACAAACAAATGTGACCCTGTTGCTCCTTGGTTCCTATGATCCTAAAGGCCTTTGGGATTGAACTTGGGATCCTCAGCCTGACATTCAGGACCTTCTTGGACCTGATCCTATCCAACCTTTCCAGCTCTTCCCATCTGTAGACTGTACCACAGTCCTCCCAAACAACTGTGCCCAAAGTCAACCAAGTCATCACTGGCTCATTCCTTCATGGTGCATTAGTATATGTGACTGGCTTTGCCCCTTCCTACCCCTGTCCTTATCTGCTTGGCCAAATTGAAAACAATCCTTATAGGCTCCATTTAAGTGTTGCTTCCTCCAGGAAGGCTAAGGCAGAAACAGGTACCAGGCTCCTGAGAGACCTTGGCTAGAACTTCCAGTTTCATTCCTCTTTGTTTTGTTCACTGGGTATCTTTCTAAACTGGGAATTGGAAAAATTTCTTCAGACTCTAAAAGCACTTATGCCAGGAGCTGGGACTGAGACAAAGCCAGGTAGCTATCCTGAATGGGATGTGGGAGCCTCCACGGTGAGGGGAGAATGAATCAGCACAGATAATTACAAAGGTATGGGTTATGTGCTGAGATGTTATCTCCTTTGTATTATGCCCCCTCTGAGGCTAGCATTTATGGCTGATTCATCTGTGTGGCCTCTACCTCCTTTTCCAACCTAGCACCTAGTACATGCCTAGTACAAATGGGATGGCAGTAAGTGTTTGCTATATGAATGAATAACTTTGCCCAGCTCCCTCATTTGCAGAGGAGAAAAAAGAGACTCACGATGAAGAACCTGCCCAATGCGCCCAGTAGGCACTGGCAGATCTCAGACCTTCCTTACCATCTTGGGGGTATTTCCTGGAGCAGAAGGCTAGGGAACACTGACCTTTGACAGGCCCCATGTGGCCCAGGTACTCGCAGTGGCTGCTCCAATGGTCCAGGGTGGTGAGGATATGACTGGGGTCTCCAGGCAGGGCATGAGTGAGCACATAGCTGAAGGCCCGTTCCTCAATCTGCAGCCCTGACAGGCAGTCTCGGAGGCTCCGCAGCAAGACCATACGCACCAGCAGTCGGAAGTAGTGACGGTACCGCACCAGCAATGTCACCACCAGTGGCAGGAAGGCCAGTGCGATGGCGGGGGACATAGTCCCTACCAGGGCTCTGGGGTGAAGGAAGGCAGACAGGGAAACCCACACCCACCATTGCTTGTCATTTGTATTACCCCTATATTTTACAAACCATGGCTCAGAAAGGCTAAGTCTTTTGTGCAGAGTCACACAACAGAACCAGGATTTGAATCTGAATTGGTCCAATTCCAAGCTCATGTACTTTCAAGGAATTCATGCTAGTCTACATTCTACACCCAACCTCAAATCACCTCTTCCCACCTCTGCCCCCTGATTCTGTCTTCACCTTACTTCTCCCACCCATTTCGCCTCATCTCTGTCGTCACCCCTTCAGGACCACTTTCCACAGTCTTCGGAAATATCCTACCCACCCCCCGCAACCGCCTGCATCTCCTGATGAGATTTCTTCCCACCCCTCCATCTGCTCTTCCCTGTGGGTGGGAGGAGTCCTTGATTCTATATTTCTTCTCCAGTTGTCTCCCCTCCCCTGCATTCACCTTTTCTGTTCTCTCTCAGAATTCCTTGTAAAAGCATGTACACACACAGCACATGCTTCCCCCCTACTCGAGCCTCTTCTCCCAAGCCCTATCCCTAATGGGGGGGTAAGTGCCTTCTCCTCTCCCATACCTTGAACCATCCATCCACCCCTTCCTCCAGATCTGACCCTCGTGAGCTCCTGGTGATGGTGGGGACTAAAATTGAAGGTAAGAGTGTATAAATGGATGTGAGTAGGTGAGTGATAGTGAGTTTGAACTCGTATGCTTGGGGACCCACACTCAAGAGCCCTGCTTACCTGTGCTGGAGACTTCTGCTTGGGGAAGATCAGAGCCTAGAACAGGAGGGGGAGGCCTCAGGGCCAGAGAACTCTGAGGCCAGCTGGACTTGCTCTCAATTATTGATGCAGAAGCTGCTGCTGTTACCTGAGACATGTGGTTCAAGTTACTAGCTGCAGGAATAAGGTGGGGCTGACTCCTACCCTTCATGAGCCCTAAATTTACAGAACCCCAGGGTCTTGATTTGAGGGGTGATGACAGCTACTGGGTTTGGTGACCTCTCCTCCAACTCCTTGTATCAGGATATGGGGGCATGGTGTGAGCCAAGGAAATGGGAGGCTGTAATTTACTCAATTCAAAATTCAAGTTTTGTTTAAGCAATTGCCAGGGTGTGGGTCACAGGAGTCAGATCTTGTCTCATTCCTCCAGGAACTCCAAATTTAGCGGAAGAGACTGATCCAGAAACAGAATAAAGCATAATGCAATTCTTCACGGATATGGGGACTTTAGGCTGTTCTGTGAACTTCTGTGTATCTAGACAGAGCAGTGTGTGGCACATCACAGACAGTAATTACTTGATTTGATAAATGAATGGAGCTACGTGGAATAGGGATTAAGCGCAGGGAGTTGGGGATGCCCAAAGAATGGGGTCAGAAATGGCAATCAGGAGGATATTGTTTGTATTCAGGCCTGAAGGCAGACCTCGTGGGGAGGCGGTGTGCCAACATGTGGAAGGTCCAGGAGGTCAATCAGGAAACTGCAAATAAATATTTACAACCCCTGCACCACCACCACCATTACCATTAACCCCCACGACCCCAGTGCTGAAAAGGGAGGCAGGTATCAGGCGCTGCAAGATGTTGAATAACAGACTTGTTGAATGACCAGTGTTCAGGGTCCAAGGGAAGATATGGGATGGTTCTAAGAAAAGCACTGATAGTCAGCTTTGTGAATTAGGATTACTAGAGTTGATGTAAAAAGGCAAGCAAGATTGCAGAGAAATGCCTGAGGGCAAAGACTGCCAGGTGGCCTCTCTTCCAGGATTGAGCTCTGCTCCTCTTTGGCTTGTGAAGGAATAAGAGCTCTTCTTCCAGTAAGTCTCCCATCCCCAGTACAGGTTGAGAACTCCGTTGGGGGCTACAGTCTTTATGTGTCTTCCAACTTGGTGCTGGGCATCTGGGTCCAGTGTTTGTACACGGAGACTGTGTGCTCGAGGAGCGGAGGGCCTGAGTCCCACTCTCCCTTCGCATGGCATTTACGGGAGCATTTGGTATAAGTTCGCTCACTGACCCTGAAAGGTAGCCTGGCAGCCACGCGACCACACAGTACACATCAGGAGGGCCTCTTTAAGTCGGCGGAAGACTCCAGCTCCAAGATTGAGAAGACGCTGAAGTCATGTGACCTGCCCCTCCCTTTCATCGCATCACGTGCCTCGCGTCTTGTCAAGCGAGGTGAGCCCTCCCATTGGTTGCCGATGATCATGCGGTGGAGGCGGGGCCGGAAGCCAGGATTGCGGCGGTAGCTGCGGGGCTCTGGGAAGGGATAGGCAGGGCGGCGGGTGGCTGCTCGCTGGATGCAGCCACGGGTCATGTGACCGGAAGGGCTCCCGACGGACGCCGTCCCTCCTCGGCGCGGCCTGAGCGCCCGGCCCGACCCCGGCCATGGGGTGCTGCTACAGCAGCGAGAACGAGGACTCGGACCAGGTGCGGCCGCGGCGGGCGAGGCTCGGGAATGAGGGTTGAGAGGCTAGGGCGTGGGGCCCAGAAAAAAGCCTGCAGAAGAACGGGACTGTGGGCCTCACTTAGTACGGAGGCCGGGAGGGGACAGATTACGGAGGGGACGCTCGGCCGGGCTCCTACCCCTGTTAAAGCCCCAGCTTTCTCTACAGTCTCCGCTTTGGGGTGTGCAGGCTGCCCCCTGTCCCGCTCGCTCCCACCCCTTTCATGTTATCCTATCTTTAAACCTTTATAGCCTTCAGAATCCTCAGCCTCGGTCCTTGGGAAACACTGTCTTCCAAGCTTCCTGTGCTTTTTCTGTGCTTGTATGAGCGGGCTTTGTGAATCCATTCTAGAGATGGGTAAGCTGAGGCTCAGAGTTAGCTTTTCCTAACATGAATCAGGAATCTATGTATCTTCTCAGTCCCTCGAGTTGGAGAAGGAAGGTCACTGCGGTTTGGGGTCAGAGAAGGCCTCTGGAAGTAGGTGGCATTTGAGTTGACCAGTAAAGAATTTAATAGAGACCATGACATCAAGACGTTTTGGGGAAGCAACAAAGCGGGTTTCACTTTGGCTGTATTGGATTAGAGAGGTGGGATGAGAGCTCAGTTTGACCTGCCTCGGTGCAGTTTTTGCTTGGGGCCTGCGGGTTCCTTTAGCTAGAGGGGTGCTTGCCCTGGGAATTTGACTGTAGACCTGATCCCTTTGCAGAAAGGATTAGGCTGGGAAGATTGTGCAGTTTTAAGTTCTTCCTCTTCCCCTTGGTGCATTCTCACTTCTCCCTACATCTTAATCTCTGACCTGCCTGCCTGATCTCCTTTTAGGAGTGGGGAGACCTTCCCAAGGATGAAGTCTCAAGCTCTTGCCTCTAAGCTTGGGTCCAACATGTGTTGGGTTTCAACACATTCTAGACACACAGACGACAGAAGGATTTCAGCAAGTAGCTCACAGTCTGGTGGAGAGATGGTCACAGAAGTGGATTATATTATTGGTATTTGGGAAGTCGGTCTTTCCCCAGTGACTCACATGAAACTATTTTGGGTTAAGAACTTAAGGTTAGGAAAATGCCCTTTGTTTGAGAGGCATGGGTGTCTCCTGGGCCTCATTAATTCTCCAAACCCCCAATGAACACATATTCCTATTTCCTGTGCCTTACACCTTAGGCATACATCATGTCCACTATCCCTCACTTCACCCCAGCCTCTTAGAGGAGACAGTATTCCTGCCTACTGGGAAAACTGTGGCCTGGTGGAAAATTGTCTCCTAAAGGATAACACGAACTCTTGCAGGGAATGAGTTAAGAAGGGTTAGGGCCTTCTCAGAAAGGATACCAGCTTCTAGCTGGGAGAGCTGGGTTTGTTGATCTCCTGAACTTTCATCTTCTTGACAGGCTCTCACTTCTGTTTCTAACCCCCAGAGAGGTGCTCAGTCAGTGCTGGGTGATTTGAGCCTTCATGTGGCAAAGGTCTACAAGCCATTCGCTATCCCAAAATCCCTTTCTCAGCTCTTGGGCAGGCCCCTCCCCCACTTTAATCTCTGCTCCTTTGTTACAATAAAAAGAAATAAATGACACATTTTCAAAGACTTTTTATAGTTCTCTCATTTGACGTTTGCCAAACGTTTGTCGTATAGGTGTAGGTTATGTACTTAAAGGTAAGGGAAAAGTTCAGAGAGGCTAAGATATTTAGCCAAAGACACAAAGCTGAGTAATGCTGTAGTCAACGTATCTTGATACCAAGCCATGTGCTTTATCCATTGGGCCAAGATATTCTTTTCAGCTATGCCCATACACCAGGTGACTACTCATGGACAGACCATGTATATGTGTCTGTGCTGGAGTAGACAGTGAAAGCCTGACTCCTGGGTTGACACTGACTCAGGGACAAACGTTGGTGTGAAACACTTCCTCCATGCTTCACTTGCCCTTGGGGGTGGGGTGATGTTATTTGTTCACTCTGATTGGGGGTAGCCTGGCCTCTTCTGGGAGTCTACGTCTCAGGAAAACATCATTGTTCTTGAAGAATCCGCTTAGACATGGGGGACAGGGGAGACTGCCCTGTCCTATAGGAAGATCTGTCTGAAGTAGGGCTGGGAGAAGGACAGCACACAGGAAGCAAATTCAGGGTTCATTATGGAGCCAGCTTTCCTTTGAGATAGTTTGATCTTTAGCAAGCATTTTGTCCTTCTAGCCCTTGAATACTTAGTCTGTGTTTTGAGGAGGAGGAAGGTATGTCTAGGAGTTGGGAGGTGATAGGACAGAGTCCCACAGCTTTTGTCTCATGCTGTTGGGAACTGAAGACGCTTGGCAACCTAGACTTGAGAAGGAAGAGTATTGTGAAAAGGCTCGGCCTGCCTAGGGTGGGGCAGGCGAGCAGGAGGAAGTGGCCCTCTGTAAGGAGAGTTGTGGAGTTGGGGGCAGGGGAACTGGGAGCCCACAGTGGGAAGGTCTATGGTAGGAACTGAGATCTGCCTGGAGTGGAGCACTGGTGGTCTGGTACTAAGGATTGGTGAGTCAGCATTAGGCAGGATGGGCTCCCTTGTCTTTGGCTTTGTCCTGGGCACCCTTGCTCTTTATGGCTTGGATAGATACCCAGCAGGCCTGCTTATCCAATTTGTGGCTGACATAAAGCCAGCAGGGATTTGCAGCTGATAGGCTCAAGGCAGGGTCATATTCAGAGAGACTGCAGTGGATTAGAATAAGGGGCTGGAATAGGACCAGGGAGACTTGGTTTGGCCCCATGTTAGTTCTGGGGGTTGTGATTATTGGCTTAAGCTAGCAGTAACAGGACTACTGAAAATTAACAAACCACAAGAATAGAAGTGTGGTGACTTGGCAAGGGAGGGAACAGCTGCACTGTTTGGGTCAGGTTTCACCAGGTGCACCAAGTTTGGTTCTGGGAGTCATATACAAAGAAAGCATTAGAGAAGAGTGAACACCTGAGAGTAGAAGGGACCTGTCCTCTAGGAAGGGCGCATAATTAGACTGTGTGACCCAGAGGCTGGGACTCTTGCCCTGAGATTACATGAGGAATATAATTGTCTGGCTTCACGGGGCCTCCATCCTAGGAGCAGACAGCCTTTCTGGGAAGGGCCTGGTCTGGGGGATCAGGAGGGCCATTCTTGGGATCCTGATTCCCATCAGTTTCTAGACCTTACTCCTCTGGCTTCCAGCTTCCAGTATTCTTTCTCATCAGGTGCTAGACTGTTTGCTGAAGCTCCAGAGTGGTTATTGAGTACATGCTTTGTGTCTCTATCTTTTCAGGGCCTCTAGGGCTGCTTGGATTTACTTTAATTCATCCTAGACCCACAACTCAGCTGAGCTCCGAAGGGCAGGCAGGACTGAGCCTTATCTGACATTCCATACACTTCAGCACTTGGGATATTTTTTGGTGCTTAAAAGTCATAGCTGGGCTGAAAGGAGAGCCCAAGAAAGGCAGGTTGGACTAAAGGCTCCAGGGTTGGGGTGCCTGGGTGGCTCTGTCGGTTGAGTGTCTGACTCTTGATTTTGGCTCCAGTCATGATCCTAGGGTTGTGAAATCCAGCCCCACATCAGCTCCAGCCCCAAATTGGGCTCCGTGCTGAGTGTTGAGCCTGCTTAAGATCCTCTGTCTCTCTCTCTCTCTCTCTCTGCCCCTCTCCCTTGCTAGCATGTGTGCTCTCTCTCAAATAAGTAAGTAAGTAAGTAAATAAATAAACAAATAAATAAATAAATCTAACTAAAGGCTCTGGGGCTGACTTCTCCTCCATGGCCTTTCCCAGGACCGAGAGGAGCGGAAACTGCTGCTGGACCCTAGCAGCCCCCCTACCAAAGCCCTCAATGGAGCTGAGCCCAACTACCACAGCCTGCCTTCCACTCGCACAGATGAGCAGGCCCTGCTCTCCTCCATTCTTGCTAAGACAGCCAGGTGAGCACTGCAGGACCAAGCCTGGGCAGAGCTTTCTCCATCCATGTTAAAAGCTGGGATAGGGGGACTGGGCCCAGGACATGGGGGATGGGACAAGGTCAGTGGTGAGAGGTGCCTCTAGGCCTGGGCTTGCTCCAGTGGGGAGGCAGGGACATGGTGTCAGATAGGTCTGGAATTGGGACTTGGCAGTGAGTCCTGTGTATCCCTCTTAAAGCACCTGTCATGTTCCCTCTGCCTCCTCTCCCCAAAGCAACATCATTGACGTGTCTGCTGCGGACTCCCAGGGCATGGAGCAGCATGAGTACATGGACCGGGCAAGGCAGTACAGGTGAGACCTGGCCAGCTTGCATCCCTCCCTCAGGCTTCTTGGGTCCCTCCCTGCCCCTAGATCCCTTATCCAGCTTTGGAGTCCGAGCCCCAGTCCAGGCTCCTTGTTTGGGTGTGGCCCAGGAGACTGACAACAAATCTCTCTGGTACCTCAGCAGATGTGCATGTCGGCCCTGTTTGCCCCATGGCCTTCAAGGGTGCGGAGGCCAAGGGAGGTGGGCCTGGAGTGAGTTTGTGGTGAGCAGAGGCCACCGTCACCCTGCTTCTCTGGCCTGAGGGAGTGAGACTTCCCCGAGCCGGGCTGGACTGGGCAGAGCAGACTGGCCTGACTGCCCACCCCATCCTCCCTCTTGGCCAGCACCCGCTTGGCTGTGCTGAGCAGCAGCCTGACCCACTGGAAGAAGCTGCCACCGCTGCCATCTCTCACCAGCCAGCCCCACCAAGTGCTGGCCAGCGAGCCCATCCCCTTCTCCGACTTACAGCAGGTGAGCCACCCCTTGGCCTGCCCCTGCGCATCCTTCCTGCACTGCCCAGGCTGTGGCAGAGAGTTCGCCCTCTCCATCTCAGAGGCAGTAGGGAAGTGGAGTTAGAGAGCCTGGTAGCTCAAGTACCTTGCTCACTCTCACCTCTCTTACTTTGTGTCTTCTCCTCTCCACCTTTGTTCTCTTTCTCCCCTTTGTTCTTTTCCATCTTTCCCATCCCTGCCTTTCTCTTTGGCTTCCTCTCTTGCCACCCAATCCACCTCCCTGGCTTTTTGGATCTCCCTTCTCACTGCCTCTCTCTGTTCCTCTCCTCCCTGGTCCCTCTGTCTCAGGTCTCCAGGATAGCTGCTTATGCCTACAGTGCACTTTCTCAGATCCGAGTGGATGCAAAAGAGGAGCTGGTTGTACAGTTTGGGATCCCATGAAGAGAGGGATCCTTGGGACAGCTCTTCTCCTCTCTTCACCCGTCTCCACCCTGCCTCTCCTGGCCCCCAGCCTCACTGCGGCTCATACAGTACCCTAACCTGCTACTAATCACAGAGAAGAGTGTGGAGGAGGAGAAGAAGCTGGAAGGCTGGAAGCCTGAGCAAGTGAGGATGGAGCAAGGGAGGGTAGAACCATTTGGGACTGGCGTTCAAAGCCCTGGCCAGGGATGGGGTGGGGGTCAAAAGATTAGGGCGTAGTAGGTCTTCACTGTCACTGGGAAGGTGGAGGTACCACTGTGAGAGAGTGATCCTTAGGGGGCCTGTGGGGGCCCCCTTCCCATCCTTTCTCTTGGCCTCACTCCTGCCCCCCTCTCCCTGACTTGGTGCTCACATGCACCTCAGTAGGGTTTGTGACCAGGGTCTGGACGAGCTTGAATCTGAATGAATTGAGTTTGTATATCTAGCACCCTGGGTTTTTACATGTTTGGGGTTTTGTTTTGGTTTGTCACCCTCGATAAAGGAAGTGTATTCATCTGTGTGCTGGCTGCAGCCCGTCTGTCCTGCCCACCACCCTGATACTACTTCTGGTCTGTGAGCAGTGAGATGGATGCGGGGGGTGGGGGGGTGTGGGGGGGGGGTGGGGGGTGGGGGATGTCTTCTAGGGGCATTAAGAGGAATCCAGGAGATAAGGGTTCAGGGTTCCCCGGTCTTAGCCAGAACTTGGCCTGGGCTAACGTCAGATTGGATAAGACCATGCTTGTCCTTTCTTGGTGATGGGAACACTGTCAAAACTGAACAGACTTGAATCTGAGGCAGCTCTCGCTGTTGGGGCCCTGCCTCAAATTCAGTGGAATTACCAACAAGCCCAGGGTTGGGGGATAAAGGCAGACCAAGAATACTTGATATGGAGCCAGCAAGCCAATGTTTTCAAGCAGAAGATGCCCTTTATCAAATGAAATCTCAAGCAGAATCCCAACATGTAAGACAGAGCAGAAATACCCTGATCTGATCGAAGTTGGGGGTTCAAAGATCACAGCCTGTCGTCTTCTCTGAGGGATCTCCAGAGAAACTTGGCACTCTGTGAAACAGCTCTAACCCCAGCATGTCTGAATTGAAGAGTAAAGAAAGGGCTCAGAGAGGTAAGTCTCCCAAGGACATACCAGTAAACCCAGGTCCCCCGTGTCCCCTGTGTTGCAACAGGACTTTTGCTTCACTGCCTCCCTCTTTCAGCCAAATAACACTGGAGCTACTGACAAGTGCCTGAGTTGGAGGACGTTTTTACATGACACAGGTGACTTCGCACCTGCTCAACTGCTCAAATCGTTTATTGTTAAACCAAACTGACCATCCTCTCAGGACTGCTGGGGCCTGAGAACCTCAGAGTGCATTCTGCTTGATCCGGAACTTCTTGGGCTTGATGTTCATGCGCTTCCACACTTCAGCTGTGGTGCGGTCTGCCTTGGTGACCCCGCTGAAGTCGAATGTGGTGATACGGGGCAGCGTGCACAGCACATATTGCCTGTGGGGAAGACTCAGGCTGGGGGCCAACCCTGCACCAGAACCTCCTTTCCCCTCCACCAGTTGCCACTATCTCCCCTAATTGCAAGGAATGGAGGAACTTAAGTATAATTTGGGGGATGACAGAGTTTCTCCTGATAGGCAAGAAATGCCTGAAGGTCTCTACTCCTTTCCCTGTCCCAGCATGGCAGAATAATGGTGTTGGACTTCTTATCTTCCCACCTCCTTTCCCCCTCAGGGGAGCCCAGCCCAGGGGCAGGGCGCTCACCTATACCCCTTCTCTTCCTCTATGGGGTTCCCATGGAGTGTCAGGCTCCGGAGTCGAGGGAGGACAGCCAGCTTGTTCACTTCTCCCAGGCGCTGGATGCTGTTGCCATGGAGATAGAGGACACTGAGGTTGAAGAAAGTTGTCAGAACCTGTTGAGGGAAGGAAACCGAAAGCCAGAATGGACAGGGTCCTGGATCTGTGCTCAGGACTGGCTTGTGGGCAAAGAGGGAAGAGTTTGAGAAACAACTCGATTTCTAGGCTATGCCATTCCGCTGCAGCCACTGCAGATGACTACAACCTACTTTTCATTTAGCTTTGAAGGGCTAACACATATTGACACAGAGCTATGATCTAAGGTGCAGGAGATATGATCCTGGTTCCTAGCATAGCCACTGACTTGCCAGGTGCCTGGGCTCTCCTGCCTCTCCTTGAGCCTTAGCTGGCCCTACACTGAAGGCCTTTTCATCTTTAGTGATTTAAGATTCTTTCACAACAAGGGATGGGGTACAGAACATCATGCTAGGTACAAAAGAGAAGCTTTCAAGTAGTAGTTAAATTGGGATCTCTACACCTGGGGAATAGTTACCAAGTCATTCTCTGGCTGCTTTCCCTCTGATAGGGATCCTGGACAAGAAAGGGCCAGTTCTGTTTATTTCTTAAAATTTGAGTGTGAGTTCATGGAAGATCAGTGCTGCAGTCTAGCTATCTCTTCCACAAAAGAACTCAGCACAAGGCACAGGGGGTGCCAGATAACAAGAGCTGTGGTTTTAGTGCAGCCTGCTATGTTCCACTTGTTTTTCATAATTCTCATTTAATCCTTACAAAACCTTTATGATGCTGGCATATGCTCTCCATTTTTTCAGACAGGGATGCTGACATTTTGAAAGGTTGGGTGTCTTGCTCAAAGTCACACAGTAAGATCTAGGATTTGAACCTACATCTCTCTGAGCCCACAGCCATGTACTTTGTACCGTACCACATTGCCTCATTACTTTTTTGATAATATGTGGGAAGTAGAGAGGCTGGGAGCTAGAAAAGGTGGGATCAGGCCCATCCTGACTGGACTCTCAGGGCTGGGTACTCACAGGGTCAATTGAAGTCAGGTCGTTGAAGGATAGATCGATCCAGGCCAAGTTCTCTGGATGCTCCAGAAGCAGTGAAACCACATGGCTGAAATCTTTCAGGTCATTGAGGACATTGTTGTTCAGCCACAGGGACTGGGTCAGTGACTTCCCTGACTTTGAGTGCCTTAGTGGTCGTAGCCCTGTTCTTGGCTCCTCGCTTGTCAGATCTGTGGGGATAAAGTAAGACTTGGGTTATCATCTTTGCTTTTCTGTCTTAGCATTGGGAAGGGACAGAGCTGGGTGGATTTATAGCCTAAGCTATAGCTGGAGGGGCTGGCAGGACCATAGCTCCATGCTTGAGTCTAGTATGACTCTACCAATGGTCAGTCCAGGACCCTGTCCCATAGGCCCCAGGAATCCAAATAAGCTTGGACTGAGGGTCAAAGACTTCCCATCCCAAACTCTTGGTTTGGGTCACATGGTCCCCTCATGTCTATCATATCATTGGGTCCTTTGTGTACCACCCCTGTTTGAGGGGTTGAGGGAGGCAAAATCACTCTTAATTTTATGGAAGTTAAGAACCCAGAGTTGTCAGGCTTGAACCGAGATGATAGCACAAAATCTAGACTTATCCGCTGGTGGAGCCCATAGCATTCACTAAAGTACAACACATTCTGATGTCCTCTCTCTCGCGTTAATATTGAGCAACTGTGTATGTGCCAGATACTGGATATACAGCAGTAAACAAAATGAGAGGTGGTCTATGCCAAACTCTGTATGAGTAACAGGGCAGGGATGAAGCAGTTTTTTGTGCCTTGGAGGAGCTCATACCAGCAAGATGAAAACAGACTGGCAATGTAACAGCAACAGAACTATGAAGTGGGGCTCCTAACATAGTCTGGGAACTTAGGGAAGTTGAAACCTGCGATGGAACTCAGTGGATCAGGAGACATTAACCAAGTAAAGGGTGGAAAGGGTGAGAACAGCATGACAGGAGAAGAGGCATGAGGTGTGGAACAGTGTGTATATATGGGCATGTGCTGCACAAGGTGGGCAAGGAGGAAAAAGACAAGGAGCTTTGAATGCCAGGCTGAGTGTTTTGGACTTTATCCTGTGGGCAATGGGAAGCCAGTGGAGGGTTTAAGCAAATGAGGTGATTCAAATCTTTCAATGTAGAAGATCTTTTTTTTTTTAAGTTTATTTATTTTTGAGAGAGAGTGAACACATGCAAATGGGGAGGGGCAGAGAGAGAGAGAGGGAGAGAGAATCCCAAGGAGGCTCCACACTGTCAGTGGGAAGCCCAATGCAGGGCTTGAACCCAGGAACCATAGATAATGACCTGAGCCAAAGTTGGATGCTTTACCAACAGAGCCACCCAGGAGCCCCTCATTCTTTTTTTTTTTTTTTTAATTTATTTATTTTGAGAGAGAGAGATACTACGTGAGATACTACTAAAGAGAGGGAGGGAGAGAGTGAGAATCCCAAGCAGACTCTGCATTGTCAGTGCACAGTCAGATGTGGGGCTTGAACTCATGAACTGTAAGATAGGGATCCTAGATAAGAAATTTTATTTCTTAAAATTTGAGCCTGAGTTCATGAAAAATCAGTGCTGTAGTTTAGCTACCTCTTCCACAAAAGAACTCAGTACAAGGCACAGTTGGTGCCTGATAATAAGAGCTATGATTTTACTGAGCCGAAGTCAAGAGTCGGACGCTTAACTGAGCCACTCAGGTGCCCTACAGAAAGATCATTCTGAAGCTTTAGTGTGGAGTATGGATTAAAGGGAGTGGATGGGACTGAGGACCAATGTGAATCTTTCAGTCATCCAGACAAGAGATGAAGTGGAACAGGAAATCAGCATGACTTGATGATTGATTGGATGTTAAAAGTAGAAGAATAATCAAGGGTAGTGCCCAGTTTCTTGTTTGTGTGAATGATAAGGAATTAGAAAGATAGAAACTGGGGTTGGAAGGCTTGGCCTTGGTGTGTGTCTGAGGTTCCTGTAGCACAAAAAGGTGGGGAAGCCAAGTAAGCAGCTGAATATGAAAGTCTGATGCTCAGGAAAGAGATGAGAATCATTAGCATAGAAGGTGTACAAGTTAGAGAAATAGATGAGATTCCACACGAGTGAGGGTAGAGAGAAGGGACAAGGAGGAAGGGGAGTCTATTAAATAGTAATAATCGGAGGGAGAACCTCGAGAAGATAATTTTACAGATGCTTGGGGAACCCATAGTTTATAAGCGGGAGTTTCAGGAGATAAGGTCTGAAAACTAATTTCGGTAACTCAGAAGCTCCTTGTGACCTTGGTGAGGACTATTTCAATGAAATGACGAGGGTCTGGGGACAGAAGCTAGATTGGACTGAGTTCAAGGGTGAAGGGACGGTTCAGGAAATCTAAGCAGGTAGTGTAAACAACACCCTCAGAAAGTTTGGTTAAGGAGGAGAGAGAATAGGGAACACTAATTTTACAATCCATCTGTATAGGCCCCCACTCACGTTTTGACAAATGAGGTCAAAGAAAGGACGGGCCCTGCCCAAATTCATGGTGGCACAGCCAGATATCAGCTATGGCTGAGGTGACTACGTTTTTCCTGTTCTCCCTAAGCCCTTCATTACTTGTCAAAACCTGCCCCAGGGGAAGTAAGTATTTAGGGTTTGCTGAACCTGGCCAGCTGTTGTCACTCCCCTCAACTCTCACTGGACAGACATGCTTCCTCCCTTCCCATCCCCTCCACCCAGTGTTAACTTCCTCTCCTCCTCTGCTGCACATCCAGCAGCATCCACCAGATGGCTCTCTGCCTTAATGCTGGAGTGAGCAGGAAGTTGGGGGGAGGTGGCAGAAGGGCACTGGAGCAGAGTGCTCCAGCTCATGAATAAACTCCTTATCCTGTCCCCTCCCCACCACCATATCCCAAGAACCCCCAATGAAATGACACAGCTGAATAAAAGGGTTAAAATAAGCCCATATGGATTAGCATCCAGTCTGATGAGGCAGCAGCTTGAGGAATGCCACCAAGCATGGGATGATCTCTAGCTCAGAATTAGCCACTAGCAGGACTGTGCTGCCTAAAACTTGAGGCTCCTATTGGGGCTGCTGGTATCAAGGGTGGAATGGGGTATCCCGCTGCTACGTATTTCTGTTCCCTTAGACTCCACCAGGGTAGTGCACTGCTTGAGGATCTGTTGAAGCTGCCTTGTTCAGAGTAGGCCAAGGCAGGTCTGGAAAACAGACCACAAATATCAGTGCCCAAAGAACTGTGGAGTGTTCAGCCCCAGGAAGACTGGGGAAAATGTGATCCTGTCTTCATATCTCTGAAAGATTGCTGTGCAACTTTTCCACATGTCTCTAGAGGGTGGGAGCTAGTCTGATGATAACTTCTTTGCATCATTCCTCACCTCATAATGGGAGGGGTTGGTAAGTGGGTGTCATAGGGGACTCCCTTACCACTGTAGGTTCACGAGCGAGCAGAAGTTAGAGGACTTTGGGTTGGATGTGGTCTAAAGTCCCTGCCATTTCAGAGTCTATAATCCATCTATCGATTACTTCAAGCAAATAGTTTATCAAGTACTCCTAAACTCTTTCCACAAGTTCTGTGGAACCAGAGGGCCTTTGGGGCTTGGATGCACCTGTCTTTTTCTCCTCCTTACAACACACAGCAAGGAGCACAATGCCTGGCATGTGTGTATACACATGTGCTTACTAAATAGGTGCTCAGTAAATATTAATGATTCAATGAAAGGGCATCTGTACAGATCATGGTTTGTGCTGTGTGGTTATTCTTGGTTGTAGTAGATTGTCCCCTTATTCTGAGGGTTCCATAGAGGACAAAGCTATTCCCCACTCAGCTATTCCCTTATTTGTCACCTCAGCTATCTTGTACATGACCATTACAGCTCAAACCCTTGTGAAACACAGACTATATCAATTAAGAGTGATGTAGTGCCTAATAAAGATCATGGTAGGTGAGTGTATGTCCATGACAGAACATGAGTTACCACTGTGGCTGGTGGGAGCCCAGTAGTGCCCTAAACACAAGCCAAGGCTAGTACCTCCTGGATAACTGTTTGCCTTTTTTCTGAGCTTAAAATTAGTCACCAATTGCCTATGTGAGAAAACCAAAGCCAGATACTGGGGCTAGGATATGTGGGTGCCAGCATGTATTCTGTGAGGGCAGATGGCAAAGTCTAGGGACAGCAGAATTCCCTTGGGAAGAAGCATATTCTCCTGAGAATATGATTCTCTCTCTCTCTCTCTCTCTCTCTCTCTCTCTCTCTCTCTCTCTCTCTCTTTCTGTCCCTTCCTGAAGAGTATGAGCCACCTATTTACAAGGATATTGAATAACAAAATGGGAATGAGCATGGGCAGTGCTGAAACCTGAAATAAGTGTGGGTTATGATGGAATAAACTTGGATATGACTGGAATGAATTTAAGATATTTGTCAATAAATATTTAAACTGGAAACATGCCCATTGTTAATAACGAGACCTTGCATGTTTTACCAGTGATCAGAATAGGCTTGTGTCCTTAGAGGAGAGAGGGTTCTGCTTGTGTTTTCATTAGTTTTTTCGTCTCTTCAGGTAAAAACAGGAGAGTAAAACCATTGGCTGATAGACTGGTTTCCCAATTTTCTTCCACCTGACTTTACTGTTGTAGGCTGGCTTCTTTCAAAGAGGATCAATTATCCCTCCCACTCCTACCACCTCTTCCTACCACCTCCCTACCCCTACTCCTCCCCAAAACAACAAAATTGCAAGCATACAGGAATTTAGGCTTTTAAGTAGAAGACTGGTTTCTCCCTGGGGACCATACCCAGCCTGTTGCTATGGTGAGTGGAGTTCTGTACTCTGTGGGCTGACCTTGGATCACATGGATGCTTCGGAAGGAGTAGTCAAGAGGGGGCTCTTGCACTGAAGTGTTCATATAGTCCTCTTTGCTCATAGCTCAGGCCATCGTTTGTCAGGTGTAAGCACTGGCCCTGGGAGTCCGGGTTCAGCCTGGGAGGACAGAGAAGGACTGGTGTTGCAGGTACAAGGGGCATAGGCCTTCTGGTATCCCCATAGCCTTCCACCCTTCCTTTCTATCCTCTACCACTCAAGGCTTGCCTGGCTGCATTTCTATTTTAAGATATTAAGCATGGTTCCTTGCATTTGTAGGGCACCTTCCTACTTCTCAGAGAACTTTTACATCCCTTAGAGCTCATTGATAATTGTAACACCCATTTCTCTTTCTACACAAAGAAACTGAGACCCCAGGATGAAAGCACTTGCCGAAAGTTAAGCCAATGAGTCAGTGCGGACTGCAATCATAGCCTCCTGCATCCTACTCTGAGCCCCGCTTTGTGCTACTCCATAGTAGTTACCATGGAGGCTGTCTTGGTACCTACACTCTGGTGACATCAACTGGGCTATTCTATTGCTTAACAAACTCCTGAGCACCTGCATTGGATCAGGTGTCTGACAGCCCTTTGCAATCTGACCAGCTGGGGACTTGTTACCTCTGCTCAGCTTGTCTGTCAGCCCCATTTCCTTTCCATAGACCCTATGTCTGTCAGCCCCATTTCCTTTCAATAGACTCTATTTTCAGCCACGTCCCGAATACAGTCATATGTATATAAACACATACACATAAAACCAGAGTCTACTTCAGTCACTCACCTGTCACTGATGCCTGAAACTCCACCATTAGGGATTCATTCCTTTGGGTTCAGGGATTGTTCCCTGTTAAAATGGAAATACCCCTTGAGAGGGGTGAACACAGTGTTATCAGTCATTTACAATGTGGTGTGAATTGTTTTATTAGATCCTTTCCAATTCCAATGAACTCAAACAGAGAAATTTTCAAGAGACTGGAGAGAGCCATGAGAATACTACTCACCTGGGAAGAAGAGAGCTGAACACACTTTACACCAAGGGGTTTTAAATGTGACACATACAAACAAAAGACAAATAGACCAACAAGTGCACGTCCCAATCAGCCTCCCCTTCCTCATTGCTTCCACTGCCATCATCGCCTTTGCAGTTACTATACTTCATCTGCTTTCCAGAAGGATTTGAGGTAGTTTACAACAACAATACATGCATAAAACGGGATGATTTACGGAACAGAGCTGTTCAACTGAAATATAATGAACACTGAAAATGCAGGCCACATACATAATTTTTTCAAGTATATACTTTAAAATTTTCTAGTAGCCATGAAAAGTCAAGAGAAACAGATGAAGCTTAATCTATTTAATCCAATATATCCAAAATATTCAAGATATAATTGATATTAATAATTGAGACATTTTACACTTAACATAGCACATCCTGGTGTGGACATGCTACCTGTCAAGTGCTCAACAGCCACGGATGACTAGTGGCAAATGGAAACATGGAAGAGAAAGGTTAGAAGGCAAAGAAGAAAGGAGAGAGATGTATCTAACAATTAGGAAACGGCCTATGTTATCTCTGAAATTCCTGGCAGCCAAAGTAAAAAGGGAAACCTTAGGATATGGAGTTCTCATCATTTGATTCAAAGAAGCAAACAGGTTGTACGCAGGAAATGAAATCCGTGCATTCTCTTAAAATGAAATTTCCCTTAAAAACCATGGACTTGATAGCTTATAATTCAACTTAATACAGTTCAAGTAAATTCCTTTTTTTGGTGATTTCACATGTGTAGAAGAATGGAAACTGAATGATGTCTTCCTCTCAAAAAGCAGCAGTCTCAACTGAGCTTCGTGGAAGTGCCACCTTGAATCACTTCACAGCTGAATTCTCTTGTTAAATTGGAACTGGCCTGGTGGGCACAGACTGTTGATTAGGGAGACCAGAATCTTTTAGGTATCAAATCAACAGACAGACAACAAAGAACACATGTTTTTCCAGACACAGGAACCTGGCTTGTGTTCTCACTGAGACAGAGAGGCCCATTCCACTTGAGCACCTACAGCAGGTTCGATGCCTTTGAGAGATTGGATAATTTTCTCAAAGTCCTGGGTTGGGACCCCAGAGTTCTGCACTACTGGATGTGGATTTTAGCTTAGAATATTTAAGGGCAGAATTTTGTCATTAGTTTCCTTGACCATCGAGAACCTCACTCAGAATTTTGTGTTGCACCAGCTCCTGATGCATTTTTCTGGATGCGTTAGTATTAAACATGGGGCCCCAAGTAGTTAGGTAAATTGCCAGGTGGAAAGGGTTATTACTCTTCTCCATGTAAATAGTAGCCCAGGCTGTGAGCTGGCACTAAATTTTGTTCATCATCTGACACAGAACCTGGCTTACAACAGGCACTCGAGAAATATTTGTGGGAGGAATGACTGAGAAACTGCCAAATACAAGGATTTCTGTTTTGGGAGTGTTGATGCTAAGCTGTTCTTTCTAACAATTGGCTCCCAGGTTCAGCTATTTCAGTCCACACCTCGTTCACAGTAAGAAACTCGATTCAATTCTGCCAACATTTGTGGAGTGGCTGCTGCCCTGTACCTGACCAGAAGGAATGAAGCCAAGATAGTAAATAACAGAACCCTGTCTGTCATGGGCACAGAAAAGCCTGCTAGGATTCCATCGATTGTGGCAAACCAGCCCACATCAAGTTCTAAGAAATAGCTGCCTATTTAGTGAATGTTAATCATGTTTCAGTTCCCAAGCCTAGTGTACCCTCTGATGAAGCCTGTCTTTCCAGAAAAAAATTGATCAATGTGTCCTATAGATTGATTCCCTTGATTGTTCCTATTCATGGTCTTCCTTGTATCTGTCCTTTTTGCCCTATAACTCTGTAGTTCTATCCACTTTCATGCTGGGCTCAGCCATATGACTTGCCTTGACCAATGGGATGTTGGTAAATATGAAACTAACAGAAGCTTAAAGAGAGGGCATGCCCTCTTGCTCTTTACCTGTGCCAAGAGAAAATGGCTAGCCTACTGGAGGGATGTGAGAAACGTGCAGGTGAGATACATGCAGAGAGCTAGTGTTCCCACCTGAGGCCATCCTAGACTAGCCAATAGCCAGCTTATACCAAGTCAAGTTCAGGATAGTCACACAACCCACAGGTGCCTGCAGACACATTAATGAGCTGAGCCAAGACCAGAAGAAACATAGCTGACTGGAAGACTTGGAAGCAATAATAAATGTGTATTGTTTTAAGCTATATGTTTTAAAGTATGGTTTTGGATAGTTTGCTAAACAGCAATAGCTAACTGATACATACCTGTATTATACTTTGAACAAAATTTTATCGCAGCCTGTTTCCTCATCTGTAAGATGGAGACAAACCTATTTTGAGTGCTGTTCTATGTCCTGCAGCAGGTGCTTAATACATTGAAGCAGTTGTATTCTCTGTACATTTCTTTATAAACTACTTCCTATTTCTTCCTTGTAAGCTCGAGGGCAGGGACAGAAATCAGACTTCTTTCTCTCTTCCCACCATTACTCTGCACTGAGCCTAGCAAAGAATGGGTATTCACTAAAGGCTTGATGAACAAATGGATAATGGAAAAATGAAGGAAGAAATGAATTGCGTCTTCAGGTGTCACATGGTAAATCTGGCTGCTGGGTAGGTATACCCAAACTGACAAAAACCTGAGGCTGCCTTGCTCACTTCAGTGGCTGCGTTTTTGGAGTCTGTCTTTCCCAGCTGCTATTCTGCCTCATAACCAGTCAGATCACAGTGCCTTCCTCATTTATCCAGGTTAACTTGACAAATGACAGTTTTAGAGGAATACTTGTCTTGTTTTGGAATTTTTCTCTTCCAAACTAGAAATATCTTTTACTTTAATTTTAAAAGTTAACATGATAGCTGAATAAAGTCAAACAACATAGAGAAGTACATCAAGTAGAAACTAAAAGTCTATGATTTGATGCATACTGATTTTATACTGAAATATGGTTGTCCTTGTAGTGTTAGCTAACAATGCATTTTTTTCTCTTTAAATTATTGTAGACTCTATGGGTGCCTGGGTGGCTCAGTCTGTTAAGCATCTGACTCTTGGTTCCAGCTCAAGTCATGATCTCATGGTTCATGAAATCGAGTCCTGCATTGGGCTCTGCACTGACAGCGTGGAGCCTACTTGGGATATTCTCTCTCTCTCTCTCTCTCTCTCTCTCTCTCCCCCACTCTCTCTCTTTCAAAATAAATAAACTTAAAAAAATGTTGTAGACTCTCACCCTTTTAATAACTGTAGAGTATTTCACAGAATTTGTGTCTATCCTACTTTATTTACTTAATTTAACTTTAACCAATCCTAGGTTGATGGAAATTTGTTTTCAGTTTCTGGAAATTACAACAATTGGAGTTTGATTTGTTGATAGCCTATTCCTTCCCTCTCAGGTAAGTAGCAACACAATGGCATAAGAAGCTTTGGGAATAATCAGATGAGATCTGATAAGAGACTAAATGGCCTGGCCTAGAGAGGGTTTCTGGTCAGGGACTACAGGTGGAAGAAAAGTCAAAGAATGGCATGAAAAGTCTACCACATACTCTAGTGGGAGGTTATACTTCCAGGTGCCATAGGGAAGTCCAAGATTCAACCTAGCTCCTGCCTACCTCTCTACTGCCATCGCTTCTCCTCATCTCTAATTCTGCAGCCCAGCTAATACACCTACTTGAATTAAGTTCCTTGCACCTGCCACTGGGTTGCCACACATTTACCTTCCTCTGCTTGGAATACAGTTTCTCTCTCCTTTTGCCTTGCTACTTCTTTTACGGCTCAGTTCAGGTATCACCTTTTGAGCCTATATATATATGCCCCAATCTGGATGTGGAACTTCTCTTCTGGACTCGTATACTTACTGCCATGGTAGCACTCCTAAGATTATCTGTTTACCATCTGTATGTCCATAAACTCCACCAGGGCAGGAACCATGTTTTTCTCAGATGCCAAAGTGGTGGCAAGTAGTAGGTGCTTAATCAGTACGTAAAAATCATAACAACGATGGGTCGCCTGGGTGGCTTAGTCGGTTAAGCATCTGGCTCTTGATTTTGGCTCAGGACATGATCTCACAGTTCATGGGTTTGCACCCCTCATAGGGCTCTGCACTGATAGCATGAAGCCTGCTTGGAATTCTTTCTCTCCCTCTCTCTCTCTCTGTCCCTCCCCTGTGCACGGATGTGCGCTCTCTCTAAATAATAAACACTTAAAAAAATTGCAGGGCACCTGGGTGGCTCAGTTGGGTAAGCATCTGACTTCATCTCAGGTCATGATCTCATGGTCTGTTAGTTTGAGCTTCACATCGGGCTCTCTGCTGTCAGCACAGAGCCCATTTCAGATCCTCTGTTTCTTCCCTTCTCTGCCCCTCCTCCACTCATTCTCTCTCCTCTCAAAAACAAGCATTTAAAAAATTTTTTAAAATGCAACAGTAATAATACTATAATGGAGAGGGACATGAGCTTGTATAATTGAAGGATTTGACCCTGGTCTGAGCAGTCAGAGAAGACCTTCCAAAGAAGTGATTGAGAAAACTGAAGGATAAGTATAAATTATAGCAGGGAGAAAAGATGAACATTCCAGGCAGAAAAAACAGCATGTGCAAAAGCTCTATGGTGAAAGATTACCTGGAAATCAACGTTGAAAACCTCAAAGAAGGCTATATAACTAGAGAGGAGAAAGGGAAGGATATATATTAGACTGGGGGCTGGAGAGGTAGACAGGAGCCTGGCTGAGATGTTGCTTGATGCTAAGACCAATAGGAAGGCACAGGTATATTTTTAAATGGGGCTGGGGGTAGTGAACAAAATCACATTTGTGGTTTGAAGGATTACTCTGGCTGCAGCATACAAAATGGCTGGGAAGGAAGGCAGGAAGGATGTGATGGTAGCTAGGACCAGAGAGAAGTCCTATTTAAGAAGTAAAGCTGACAGAACTTGGAGATGGATGCGAAATAGAAGTTGTATTAAGGATAGCTCTTGGGTTTTTGGCTTCCATAATGTTGGACAGAGGTGAGAACATGGTAAGAAATCCAGGCTTGGAGTACATAGAGATGATCCGTTGCAGATGTGTTGAGTTTGGATTGTCTGTGAGATACACGAAGATGTTGGAAGAAGCAAGTGGCTAGATAGACCTGGAGCTTAGAGATGAGTGCTGGGCTGGGGACACATACTTGTGTACATCTGTGTACAGGTGGTGAATGAGGTGGATTAGAATACCAAAGAGAATACGGAGGTGTGAAGTGGGCCTAGAACCAAGCCTGGAGGGACTGTAAGATAGTAAGTGGACCAGCCACCTAGAAGCCAGCCAGAAGCCAGCTATTCATGGCAGCATCAGATGTGGATGTTGCATTAGCCAGATAATTTCCTGTTTAGTTTTGTTAAATCTGTTTGATTCCCATTGTCTTCAGTCTTTCTAGTTCCTTTTCCCCATTTAAGCTCTCAAGGAAGATTTGGACTCATTCTGCCTGAAGTGTAAATACCCCAATGTAGGCCATAAAGGCTTCTTTTCTCCGAGGCAGTTCAATCTACTCCAGCTGGAAGTTGGAGAACTGGGGATCTATCTAGTCTTAGCTGTCACTGACTTGTGTGGCCTCAGGCAAGTTACTGCTCCTCTTTGGGTTTCAGTTTTCCAATCTGTAAAATGGGAATAAATATCCTTGACTCACAAAATTCAAGAGACTGGATGTGAAAGTGCTGGTAAGTTGCCAAAGGTAATCCATCATGAAGACTGTAAAAGGAATGAAACTCTAACAGTAGAGCTCCGAGAAACAGACCATAGTGGAGGTAAAGAGAGAAGAGATAATTTAGGGACAGGACCCCCCCCTCCCGCCCCCCAATGACTCTGTGTGGGAAGATGCTGCTGACTCAGAAGGAGGCTGTATTCTAGGATTTTGCTGCTTGTAAGGAAAGAGACACTTCAAGCCTCATACAGCTCCAGTATTAGGGCCTGTAGTTTACTCATGTCCTGAAGAGGTCTCAGTTCATCAAAGGAAAAATCAACCCATTTTCTGAGGGCGTTTCAGATCTCCCAGTGTCAGGGATTTGAAGCATTCGTATTCGGGAGCGGGGACCTAGGTTTGTGATGGGGGATGTTCTTAAGCGCCCCCAAATCTGTAAATCTGTATGGGTATGTATCTCGGCGCCCTTTCCTCCCCTCCCCGCTCCGGTCTATTCCATACGGACGTTGTGTCTTGTTTGTTGTTAAAGGGGTAAAGGGTGTGTGCGGGGGTATCTCAGGTCCCCGAGAAAGGAAATTCCTTAATCTTTCTGTGTGGTCCTCTCCTCTCTATAGACAGCGAATTGTTCCTTTGAGTGAACTTCCTGTTTTCCCGCCCGACTCACCCGCCGTTGCTTTCCCTCCAGCTCGGCGTCCCACTACCCCTTGCTTCCTCAGCCCAACTCCATAGTAACCACCTTCGCCACCGCGACTCGGCTAAGCGCCGAAAGTGCTGCCTGATGCCTACCGGGAGTTGTAGTTCGCCGGGGGGCGGGCCTCCGAAGCCGCGGGAGGTGCTGGGATTTGTGGTTTTCTTTGCTTTCAAGTCGCGGCCGGCTTCCGGAAGTAGTGACACCGCTTCTCTCTTCCCAGTGGTCTTCACACTTCCTTTTCCCGGGTCCTGAAGCGTGCCCTTGCGTGAAACTCCAGCCGACAGGGGCCAATCAGAGGGTGGTGCGAGGGGGCGGGGCCATAGTTTAAACTAATTGTGCGCTCGGAGCGCTGGCGCGAGTCCGCAACGAAGACGATCCCGGGGGAGCGTGAGGCGCTGCGGGAGCGCGCGGCCAGGTAACCGGCGCGGGCCCGCGGCTGCTGTTCGGTCTGGGCGCCCGCAGGGATGCGGTGCTGGAGGGGGTGCTGGAGAGGCGGGTGCGAGCCGAGAGCCTCCTTCGTAACCTACTCTGGGGAGATTTATCGGGGGTGAGGTGTGTGAGGAGGGGCGCCTGTTCCGAGGGGAGGTGCCGGCGTGCATAGTGGGAGGGTCTGTTTGGGGGTGTGTCCGTGGAATTTTGTCTGAGGATGACCGGGGTGCGGGGTAGTCCCTGTTCCTGAAAGGCTTGTGAGCGAGAGGTCCCAGGAAAGTCTCCGCCTATTATTGTTAACAATAGCAGTAGTAATATTGGTAGTAAACGTTTTCAGAGCACCAACTACGTTTCAGACACTGTGCCACACCCTTTATATGGATCATCTTTTTATTATTCCTAATTTTCCTGTTATACTTTATTAGAGATAGGGAACCGGCGGTATTTTATAACGTTTTCTTGGCCAGGATTACATAGCTAGTGCGTGGTTGGCTGTACTGGGGTGTTTGAGGGTTGGCTTGAGGGGGGGAGGGGGAGGGGCCGTGTGGGGGGCTGTGTGTGAGTTGTTCTTAGGGTCAAATCAGGTAGGTTGTTTCATGGAAACATCTTAGAAAGTACAAATTTATGACTAAATGTGTGAAGGTTGTGGGTGGGAAAGAACCTAACTGGCTTGATGCTCCCTCCTCTGGGTGCGCCGTCTTCATTACCTCTGGAAGAGTACTTCTCATCTTGCATTGGAAGAGTGTCTGCACGTTTGTCCTTCTGGGTGGAGACAGTGTCTTTTGTCCCTTTATCCTGACGCCTAGACAGCTATGAGTGAGACATGTCATGGCCATTAATGTATGCTTTGAAATGAATGAGCTTTCATGGACTGAAAGGAAATAGGAGCCTGGCTTTCCCATTTTCATTTAGTGACTTTTGAACTGCTGTATTCTTTTTGTGGGGAATGGGGCTGCCTTCTAAAAATGTGATACTTGCTTTGACCCGTGTTTTCCTCTCTCTGGTGTTTGTTGCCTGGTCCTGTCTTTCCAAAGTTCTGGACCGTCATGTGTGTTACTTTGTGGTGGGCAGAAACCTTGTTGGGAAGGGAATTGGGGCTACCTTGTGGAGATCTTTACTGCTGTGAATTTACGGGAACCTGGAGGGAACATTCAGATCAAGCAAGGTAGCTTTCAGTCAGCAGGGATTAGTGTATGTACTCCTTCCCTCTCTGTTCCTGTATGGTATTTCCTCGTTAGAGGAAGAAGCACGTACTTGTCTGTAAAAGCCCCTAAAGTACTCTTTTCTTGGCCCAAGTTTAAGCAAATGATGACTAATTGTAATTCCTTAATCTTAATCAAAAGCCAAAGCTGTACTTCCCCAAAGCTAGAAGATATTACTTGAAAGCTCATATAAGAAACATTTCTATCTAGAGTGTTCTTCTTTACTTATGGAATATGGGAGCGAGAAGAATGCTTTGAACTAATACTTGAATTCTAGAACTGTTAGGATAGGGGCCAGCCCTGCCACAGGTGGCTACGCAGAACTGATCAGGGAATGTTTTGACAGCTGTGTCTAATTGATAACACCCTGTGGTCAGTAGCTATATTGGGGGTCATTTATTTAAGCCTCTTCTCCAGTGTATACCAAACTTCTCAAAAGGTGTTGTCTGAACCCAAAAATGATCACTTCCAAGAATGAGACAACTCCCAAAGGCAGTCTATTTCAATATTGAACAATTCTAAGTGATAATAATTGTTACTGTATTGTAATAGCATTATGTTAATTTTTTTTAATGTTTATCTTATTTTTGAGAGAGAGCGAGAAAGAGGGGTGGGGGAGGTGCAGAGAGAGGAGACACAGGATCCAAAGCAGGCTTCAGGCTCTGACCTGTTAGTACAGAGCCAGATGTGGGGCTTGAACTCATGAACCGTGAGATCATGACCTGAGCCGAAGTAGTGCTTAACCAGCTCAGCCACCTAGGCGCCCCAACAGTATTATGTTTTGTGCTGCAGTGAGTTTTTCATTTTACCCTTATATGTTTACTATTTGTTTTGTCACAATTCTTTCTTGCACTTTGTTCCATTTTTGTTAAAGAGATGAATGTATCTTTCAGATGTTTTCTTCAGTGAGGGTCAGTTAGTGGTAAACACTATTCTGGGAAACATCTTTATTTACTTTTTTTTTTAACGCTTATTTATTTTTGAGACAGAGAGACAGAGCATGAACAGGGGAGGGTCACAGAGAGAGGGAGACACAGAATCTGAAACAGGCTCCAGGCTCCAAGCCGTCAGCACAGAGCCCGACACGGGGCTTGAACCCACGGACCGTGAGATCATGACCTGAGCCAAAGTCGGACGCTAAACCGACCAAGCCACCCAGGCGCCCCTATTTACTCTTTAGTCTTGATAGTTTAGCTGGGTACTAGGCTTCCAAATATTTTCTCTCAGCATGTTGAAAATGTTATTTTACTGAAATTCTGGCTTTTTTTGTTACTTTTGAGAATGTGTTCACAATTTAACTATCATTTTTTTAGGTAACCTGCATTTTTCTCTGTTTTAAAGATCTTCCCATGTTGTTTGTGTTCTACAGTTTCATTACATGGTGTGGATTTAATTTTATCCTACTGGGGGTTTATAGTGATTCCTCAGTCTGGGATTTCATATCTTGCATAAGTTTTATAAAAAAATTAGCGGTCATGGGACAGCTGGGTGGCTCAGTTGGTTGAGTGTCACGATCTCATGGTGAGTTCGATCCAGTGTCGGGCTCTGCTGACAGCTCAGAGCCTGGAGCCAGCTTCAGATTTCCGCTCTGCCCCTCCCCCACTGTGCTCTGTCCCTCAGTCTAAGTCAACTTTGCTTATTGATAATTTATGTACAGTAAACTTTATTTGTAGTGAAAAGTTTTGAAAGATGTATATACACTTATCAAAAGCTGCCACAATCAAATTATAGAGCAGTACCATCACTCCCCAAAATTTCTGTGTGCTTCTTTACAGTCCATGTTTCCCTTCACCTTGGCTCAGGAACTATTGTAGATTAATTTGTGTTTCCTAGAATTTTATATAAGTTAAATCATACAGTTGTATTTTTGGGCTTAGTTCCTTTCACATAGCATAATGCATGTGAGATTTATCCATTTAGTTGCATATATCAGTAATTTGTTAATAGTATTCTGTTATATGGTTGTATCAGGTAATTTTGCTTATTCACTGTTCATGGACATTTGAGTTGTTTCCAGGTTTTGGATGTTATAAATGAAATTGCTATGCGCATTCATGTATAAATCTTTGAGTGTTTGTATACTTTCCTTTTCAGAGTGGAATGGCTGGGTTGTATGGCGGTATATGTTTAATTTTTTAAGAAATTACCAGTTTTCTGAAGTGGTGACACCATTTAAGCAGTATGTGAGAGCTCTGTTTGCTTCATATTCTTACGAATACTTGGTATTGTTGGCTTTTTTTTTTTTTAAGTTTATTTTATTTGAGACAGTGCAAGTAGGGGAGGGGTGGAGAGAGAGAGGATCCCAAGCAGGCTCTATGCCGTTAGCATGGAACCTGACATGAGGCTCAGTTCCACCTACCATGAGATCATGACCTGAGGGGGAATCAAGAGTTAGATGCTTAACTGACTGAGCCATTCAGGCACCCTGGTATGGTCGGCCTTTTTAATTTTAGCCATTCTCATGGAGGTGTAGTAGTATCTCACTGTGGTTTTAATTTGCATTTTCCTAATTACTGATGATGTTGAACATCTTTTCACATATTTATTGGCCATTCATATATCTTCTGGAGCAACTTTGTAGTTGCTTCTGTTGGGCACTCATGGCTAGTCCCAATCTGGGACCAAAATGTATGTAATTTTTCTCTACTTGTAGATTTTCAGGCCACGAGCTTAGGCTGCAAAACGACTATGGTTTTGAATTCCTAGGAGGGTTTTTTCCTCCCACTTCCCTAGGTGAGCAAGACAATCTTCCTTATTTCCCTGTGGACAGATTTTTTTCCCCTGGTCTGTCTTTATTGAATGTCTTAGCCTTTGTATAGGGATCTCAGCTGCTCTTTGTAGGCTCAGAATCTGTCTCCTGGACAAAGAGGTGGTTATAAATTCTTTACACTGCTAGGATAGCTATGCTGTCAGGTCGCTTTTCCTGGGACTTCCTTACTTTCTTGTGAGCTCAGTTTATCTATGTATCAGGATCCAGTCAGGAAAATAGAAACCACACATAGCTATTTTAAAAGTGAACTCAGTAAAGGGAATTAGTTTAAAGCCTTGCTGGAGGGCTGGACAAGCAAAAAGGGTATCTTTGATGTAATAACTGCATTAAGCAGCTACTTCATCTAGGGCCGAAAAACACAGGGAAGAAAGGTTGGAGTTCTCAGATCCTGTAAGTCTGAAGGGATCTGGAGGAACTACGCCCTGATTCTCTGAGGAGAGGGCGTCTCCTGGTGCTGCTGGTTTCTCAGGTGTTCGCAGGAAGGGCCTGGAGGAGCCAGGTTTGGTTGAGTTCTGCCCAGCTGGTGCTGGTGCCTCTGAGGGGGGCGCATTGAGGCTGGTTCTGGGAGTTTAGCAAGAAGTGGGAAGGAACCAACTGCCGTTGTCAAGAAACAGCAGGCCATACGAAGGAGGAAGTTCCTGCCTTCCATTTTCCCTTTAGCACCTCCTACAGAGCGTAACAGGGAGCCAGCTGGCAAAGGTGTGATAGGGTTGGCGGAGTCCAAGCCCCAGTGTCACAGAGCAGAGTGTAACAGGGTAGGTGTGGAGCTGAGAGATAGTAACTTAATTGGCATACTCTAAAAGGATGTTTATTATATTTTTCTAAGCATTTCCAGGTGTATTTAGTAGGAAGATTCTCAGGTTATCTCATTTATTATATCAACAGTCATAGCAATAGTTAACATTGTTTTTTTCTTCAGGATATACTGTGAGCAGGCTCTGTTCTAAGTGCTTTACGTGAACTGCTTCCCAAAGTTCTATGAGGTAAATACTGTCATTATTACTATTCCCTTTAACAGGCAAGGAAACTGAGACACAAATAAATTAAGTAGTCTATTCAAAGCCATACAGTGTAAGTGGAGTTGGTGTTCTAATCCAAGCATTCTGGGTTCCATAACCCACATTCTTAACTTTCTTACTATGCTGAAAGTTTTTCCCTATGTCAAACCGAACTCTATCTTTCTGTAATTTCTACTCACTAGTTCTGGTTTTGTCTTCCTGCAGAACACATACATTTTTCTCTTCACCTGCATGACAAGTGTGCATATATTTGAACACATTTTCGTGTTCTCCCTCACTAAACATCTGTAGTTCTTCCCTCACATTTGCTACGATACATGACTTTTAGACTTTTCACCACAGTTGTTTCATTCTTTAGCTGCGTGGACTCTGACTTTGCTTTTTAAAAGTGGGGCACAGAGTTGTCTTCTAACACAACCCAAGCCTGCGCTGGTGTTTTGGGCAGCTGTGTTACATTCATGGTTCACTGAGAGTGTGACATCCTCTCTTCTGCCTCCCACCATATGCAGCCTGCTCCCTCCCCTACCCCAAGGGCCCAAAGGCAGCCTTTTTAATATAAACTGCTGTACCAAGTCTCTACCATCTTGTATTAGTTTAGTGAATGCAAACCTTCATATTTAATCATGTTAAATTGTATCTTGTTACTTTTGGTAGCATAAGAACTGTTGAGAGCTTTTTTGCCAGATCACATCTAAAAGCATTGTATTTTCTCTCCTTCATAGTTTATAATGCCAAAGCTTGACAAGCGGGCTTTATATGTTTTCATTCTGTCTTTGGTAAAAACGCTAAAAATGGTAGGTTTGAGAAATAAGCTGTATGTAATACTACTATAGGTCTTACTTCAGTTGACGGAGGTTTGAGGGGGAATAGTTTTGGCTGTTCTTTCTGCTAAATTGGAGGAGGAGCTATCTGGAATGATATCTTGGCTGTCAGTGAGGGGAGGAGAGAATCAAGGTTAAGGGTTGGCCATTGGGCAATCAGTCATCCTAATAAGGGACCACTTGGCAGAAGTAAAATGATCTGGTGGCTGTAGAAGGGGAAGAGGGCATATTGCACAGCATGCTCCTGGGTTGAGGCCTCAGTAGACAGCTGTGTCAGCTGCCCTTTCTGTCCTATTTAAGGGCTGATTTCTTTGAAGCCAGTGCAGGAAATGCCAGTGATTGAGCCTGGCAGATTTCTTCTGCCTTATTGCAATTGAGGACAGGTTTTATATGGTGAGGAGTAAAGACTGTGTATTTCAGGCTTATTTATTTGACCACTTGAGTGCCTTCCTGTGACTGGTCAGACATACTTCTTTTGCAGGCTATCAAGTTTTTGGTACCCGATGACAAGGTGGATGCAATGTGACCCTGGATCTTGGTCCTTCGTGTGGGTAGCAACTGTTTTGCCCTGTAAGTGGGCATTTGTCAAGTGTCTCACTTCTGGGTGGCTTCAGTGAGGGGCGAGATAACAATAGCTTTGATTACCTACTTTTCTATCTTCCATGTGGTGTGATGGTGTGAGTTTGAGGGAAACCTCTTGTTCCTTAGGAGTTTGCTACTGTACCCCTCATGAATTGCTGCAAAGTGGACTCTGTCTGGTTGCTGACCTCCCAAAGCCCAGTTTCCTTAGGCAGTGAGCAAATAAACAATGAGTGCCTGTTTTATCTCTCAGAGAGCTGAGTATATAAAGAAATGTACAATACAGGATTTCCCTCCTCACCAACTGATCAAACCTGTAGATTCTTTATAGGAATCATAAATATTTATATACTCTTGTGTGTGTTCAAATCTATCGATACTTTATAAGAAAAATATAACAAACTCTTTGCCTACATTTGCCAGTTGTTAACATTTTGCTGCATTTGCTCTCCGTTCTTCATATTCTGAACCTTTGGACTATTAGATGCAAACATCATGTTACTTCATCCTAAATATAATTCAGCAGTGTTTCCTAAAAACAAGAGTATCTGCCTATATAATAACAATACAGCTAGGTCTCAGGAAATTTAGGATTGATTCAGTACATCCAGTGTATAATACTTGTTCACACATCTCACATTTTCCCAGTAATGTCTTTTATAGATTTTTTTTTTCAAATCAGCCTTCAGTGAAGGGTCATTCATGCATTTAGTTGTGATAATTTTGTCATGCCCCTTGAGCAATTCCCTAATCTCTCAATCTTGAATGCTTTTTTATCTGTCACAACATTGACATTCTTTGAGAGGTTAGGTAGATTTTTGCAGAATTTTTTTAAGTGTATTTATTTATTTTGAGAGAGAGTGTGATTGGGGGGAGGGGCAGAGAGTAAGAGGGAGAGAGAGAATCCCAAGCAGGCTCCATGCTGTCAGTGTGGACCCTGACATGGGG
Source organism: Lynx rufus (assembly GCF_022079265.1). Classification (NCBI taxonomy): domain Eukaryota; kingdom Metazoa; phylum Chordata; class Mammalia; order Carnivora; family Felidae; genus Lynx; species Lynx rufus. Next base: position 59,832,788 of record NW_025814897.1, read on the forward strand.
CTCTATCTCACGAATTGTGAGATTGTGACCTGAGTCAAAACCAAGATTTGGATGCTTAACCAACTGAGCCACCTGGGCACCCCTAGAATATTTCTTAATTTGGATTTGTATGATTATCGCCTCTTCATTAGATTCAGGTTAAACATTTTTAGTGGAACTAGATAGGTTAATACAGTAGTTTGATTAGTGAAGCTAGAAAACACATGGACTCACTATTCAGTTTTGCATGACTGTATATAATTTAGCACTCGACTGTGTTGTCTAGTCTGTAAGCTCTATAGGAATTGAGAGAAGAGGGAACTCAGTAGGGCCTGGAATGACTACGAGAGACTTTGGCAGGAACATGAATAGAATTTGAGATAGTTGGAGTATATGGTTAGATAAGCTGCTGTTTGGGTTTTACATCCCACTATTTAAAAAAAAAATTGTTTTTTACATTTATCTATTTTTTGAGAGACAGAGACACAGAGCACAAGTTGGGGAGGGGCAGAGAGAGAAGGAGACACAGAATCTGAAGCAGGCTTCAGGCTCTGAGCTGTCAGCACAGAGCCCGATGTGGGGCTTGAACTCACAAACCGTGAGATCATGACCTGAGCCGAAGTTGGACGCCCAACTGACTGAGCCACCCAGGCGCCCCTCCATCCTACTAATAAAGTTGCATGTATATCATGAAAAATGAATTTCCTCTTCAGATTTAGAGTGCTGTATCTTCTATGGTGTTTGTACTACTGGGAAGCGTTTACTTTAGAACTCTTGCTTTGGCTTCAGAGGTGATGCCCAGGATTTTGCCAGCTGCCTAACCTTGGGAAAGTTTCTTCACTTGCAAGTTAGAAAGAGTATTAATAACTATTTAATAAGTTATTGTGATGCTCAAAGTGAAGAACTGCATAAATATTTGAATCAAAATATTTGAATGCCTTGGGGCGCCTGGGTGGCTCGGTAGGTTAAGCATCCAGCTTTGGCTGAGGTCATGATCTCCCAGTTCGTGAGTTCGAGCCCCTCATTGGGCTCTCTACTGTCCGCACAGAGCCCACACATCTTCTGTCTTCCTCTCTCTCTGCCCCTCCCTCTCTTTCTCAGTCTCTCTCAAAAATAAATAAACATTAAAAAAATAAAATAATTAAAAAAATAATAAAATATTTGAATGCCTTTAGGTGGGGACAACACTCCATAGTTCTGCTATATGCTCCACTGGAGAATCCATTTCTTTTACCTGCCTGACTCAGGTATTTGAATTTACCACTGCTGGATAACTCAAGGCATGGGAATGAGAAATAGAGTCTTATGCAGAGAGAAGTGGGAAGACTGGCTTGATTAGTTCAGAGTGTATGCTGTGGAATAGTGGGAAGTAAGGTTGAATAAATGACTTGAGGCCATATAATGGAGGGCTTTGAAAATGAAGCCAAATAAGTTAGATATAATGCTTTAGACAGAAGAAAGCCATGGAAGGTTTTTGAGGAGAAACACACTTGGAAATTAGTGATATGGAGCCTCCTGAGGAAGGACTTTTCTTGGTTTGGAGACCAGAATCCTAATAGGGCCTTCCCAGTGCTGACCAAGGCGTGGGGGTGGGGGTAGGGGTGTGGTGTGGTTTGGCAATCTTGCCACAGGAGGCCAGAATTTCTGCCCCAGTGACTCTTCCTGCTCTGCCACTGACTCACCCCATTGACCTAGGCTGCGTGGCTTCCCTTCCGTTTGCTGTCTGATCTACAGAATGCTGGGGCTGCCCAAGATGATATGAAGCTGAGCTGACCAACAGTGGGTGGGATGGGAGAATGAACAAGCATTCCTGCCCCTTTGCCCCTTCCCTGGGTAGAGGCTAATTCTAAGCCAGTCTGTCAGGGATCTTGTCCAGGCCTGGGGAAGCTGTCCACCAGGAGGTAAGTTCAAGATGGTTTCTTTCCTTTCTCTGCTTTTTCGTAGATCAGCCTTTTCCTGAACAGAAGCTTTATTATTTTCTTTTTCTCTGATTCATGTCCTTCATAGTGACCTTTCAATTACTTGAAGCACATCGGTTACTGCAGGAGGTAGGAAGAGAGTTTTTTGTTTGTTTGTTTAAATATTTTGGGGAGAGCGCAAGTGGAGGAGGGGCAAAGAGGGGAACGGAGGATCTGAAGCGGGCTCTGCACTGACAGGCTGACACCAGGGAGCCCGATGTGGGGCTCAGACTCACTAACCTTGAGATCATGACCTGAGCCGAAGTCGGATGCTCAACCTACTGAGCCACCCAGGGAGAGAGGTTTAATAAACATATTCTTGCTTTGGGGGGAAGTGATCATAGGTTTCCCTTTATCCAGAACTCTTGTGAACTACATACTAAACAATGACTTATACCTGTAGGGGCGATTATAGAGAGATAACTGGTGTTAAGCCGATCTTTCTCAGCTACTGAGTTTCAGAACCATTCTGGTGTGCTTTAGTGTCTCAAGTTATTTCCTTTCCCTTTGAAAGACAGCAGTGAGGAACACGGAAATGGGAGGAATATGGATTAGGATATGTTTGTGGATTATGCTAGAAGTCAGGGTGACTGGGTTGCTAGTCCTGACTGTTGTTGACCAGCTGTGTGACCAGGGACAAATTACGTAACCTCTGGACTGAAGTTTTTTCATATATAAACATAAACAGTTTGGATTATATGATACGGAAGATTTCTTCCAGGGCCAAAATTTATGACTACGTAATGTGTGATTGTAAAGTAACATAGGGTCGCCTAGGTGGCATAGTTGGTTAAGCATCTGACTTCAGCTCAGGTCATGATCTCGTGGTTTGTGGGTTCAAGCCCCGTGTTGGGCTCTGTGCTGACTGCTCAGAGCCTGGAGTCTGTTTAGGATTCTGTCTCTCGCTCTCTCTGCCCCTCCCCCATTTGTGTACGTGCGTGCACTCTCTCTCAAAAATAAATAAACAGTAGGGACACCTGGGTGGCTCTGTCGGTTAAGCATCCAACTCTTGGTTTAGGTTCAGGTCATGATCTCACGATTTCATGAGTTTGAGCCATGCATTGGGCTCTGTGCTGGCAGTGCAGAGCCTGCTTGGGATTCTCTCTCCCGCATTCTCTGCCCCTCCCCCACTCACACTGTCTCTGTCTCTCTCAAAATAAATAACTTAAAAAAATAAACAGTAAAGTAATGTAATAGCTTAACACGTGACATATATTGCACATATCTTGTCCTCTTTGTTGTAGTTGTAGGACACTTAACAGTATTTGTAAGTTTGTCCTCTTCAAAGTAATTGTGTTCTCAGACTTTATATTTATTCTGGTGATGCTGCCAATGCTCAGAATATTTTTGGCTTCTAAGCCAATCTTTTGAATGTCCTCAGAAGTAGCAAATCTTCACTGAACCTTGCTTGGTGGGTTCACAGCCAAAAGATACTATAAGCCAAAGAGTCAAGCAAGGCAGTACATTTTTTTGGTGAAAAATGAGGTGTGACTGCAAAACAGTAAGATTTAATTTTTGTGTGTCTCACAGAGTAGACTTTAAAGGCAGTTTCCAAAAGAGCAATATATATATATTTTGAGCAATGATTATATTGTTAGAATAAGTAAATAACTTCCTACAGAGACTATTTTGACTGCAGTTTTCATTTGATTTAATAAGATTGGAAATTTGTTTAAAAAGGTGTCACTTAATTTTTTTTTTATTTTTGTTAATTTTTATTTATTTATTTATTTTGAGAGTGCGAGCTTGAGCCAGGGAGGGGTAGAGAGAGGGGAAGAGAAAGAATCCCAAGCAAGCTCTGTGTTGTTAGAGCGGAGCCTGATGTGGGGCTTGAACTTATGAGCCCTGAGATCATGACCTGAGCAGAAATTAAGAGTTAGGTGCTTAACCCACTGAGCCACACAGGTGCCCTGTCGTTTTTCTTTTTTTTAATGTTTACTCTTGAGAGGGCCAGATGGAGAGAGGGAGACACAGAATCTGAAGCAGGCTCCAGACTCTGAGCTGAAGCATAGAGCCCAATGTGGGGCTCAAACTCAAAAACGCAAGATCATGACCTGAGCTAAAGTGAGACACTTAACTGACTGAGCCACCTAGGCGCCCTTTCTTTTTTTTTTTTTTAAGTTTTAATCATTTATTTTTGAGAGCGAGAGAGAGAGAGAAAGTGAGCTCAAGCACGGGAGGGGCAGAGAGAGAGAGAGAGAGAGAAAGAGAGAGAGAGAGAGAGAGAAAGAATCCCAAACAGGCTCCATGCTGTCAGCGCAGAGCCTGATGCGGGGCTTGAGCTCACAACTGCAAGATCATGTCCTGAGCCGAAATCAAGAGTCAGACACTTAACCGACTGAGCCACCCAGGTGTCCCTGTCACTTCCTTTATACTCACTGTGCATATATGCTTGCTTCTAGGTCAAGGTGACTAGATAGTGTGAGAAAATTAGCCTTTCTCGTGTAGTCCTCCCAAATCACAAATGTATTGGGGGCCAGAAAGGATTGGAACATGCCACTGTAGGACACTGTAGCTGAGGAGCCATTGCAGTCCCATCTCCAGAATCAGTCACAAGTTCTTCAGACTGTAGCACCCTCTGCTCACCAGTATGTCAGAATCCATCAGGTGGCATGGTAGAGTGGAAGCAGATAGTCTTTTTCTGGGAAAAATGATAGATCAGGCTACTCCATTGATCTTTATTTTTTATTTTTTTGGTCAGCATTTGGGTTTGAGAAAGGGTGAGGATAGGCAGGGGGATGGGAAGAGGGAAAGCAGCCTATCTTGAACTGATTTCAATTAGGCTGATTGATTGAAGGCCTGGAATCTTGTTGGTGGTTTTGTTGATAACTAGTCAGTAAATTAAGGTGTTAGGCAGCGGGGTCAACAAAACATTCTGTCGCTGTATGATCATTTGCAATTCTCTTTCTTTTTTAATGTATGTATATGTTTTTATTTTTTTAAATTTTTTATTAAAAAATTTTTTTTAACATTTTCATTTTTGAGAGACAGAGACAGGGCGTGAGTGGGAGAGGGGCAGAGAGGGAGACACAGAATTGGAAGCAGGCTCCAGGCTTTGAGCTGTCAGCATGGAGCCCGATGTGGGACTCAAACCCATGAACCGTGAGATCATGACCTGAGCCAAAGGCAGATGTTCAACCGACTGAGTCACCCAGGCACCCCTATATTTTTTTATTTTGAAAGAGAGAGAGACAGAGAGAACAGGTGGGGGAGGGACAGAGAGAGAGGGAACAGAGAATCCAAAGCGGTCTCTGTGCTGATAGCAGAGAGCCCAGTACAGGGCTCAAACTCATGGAACCGTGAGATTGTGACCTGAGCTGAAGTCGAACACTCAACTGACTGAGCCACCCAGGTGCCCCTGTAATTCTTTTTTACTCTAGGCCTTGTTTTCCTCATTTTGATATTGAAAAATTTACGCGCTAAGAGTTCTAGATCTGAAAACAGGTAAGCCTAAGGAAATTTGAGCTGGGAAAGTATCTACTTGTTCTAAGTTGCTTGACTTTTGGATTAGGGGTAGGAGTGGAATTCCTTTTTAGCCCCTAAGTTACAGTGATTTTACTCTCTACGTGCAGTCATAGCTGAGTGATCAAACATCAAGTAGCTGTTTAATGGGAAGCAGGCACTAGGAGCTTTCTCCTGAAAAACAATCACAGGACATGCTGGTCTGGGAGAAGTCATTGCCTGGTAGGACCTATTGTTTGAAAGAGGTGGGGGTGAATTTCATCAAAATGGACAGTGTGGATATCGTGATTTAGGAGATTTAGAGACTTTGTTCCCTGCTGTGGTTAATTTCAAGCCTATCTTTAAAGGGATTCTCTTAATGATTGGTACAATGGGATTCATTTAGAGAAGAAGCCCCAGGTAACCACAATTAGAGTTGAATGGCCAAGAGTAGAGCCATTTGCTGGACAGAAAGTGCCCTAATCTTTTTTTGCTTTTTGACACTTACATCCTATAGAGACCCCAAGGAGAGAATAGGCTGTTTGGTGAGCTCACTAGGCACTAGGCTGGGAGATTTGGGCTCTAAACAGAGGAGGAGGTGACCTGAAGAATCCACACTTCTTAATCTCCCTATTTCTCTTCTTTCCTTTAGTGCCCTTTAGTTTTAATTAAGATTGTGTAAACACAGTCAGCTTGCCAGTCCCCTTAAAGTGGCAGGCCCATGACATTTTTGGCTGTTCACTCACGCAAGGTATGTGACTTTAAATTGGAGAGATTGTCCTCTTTGACAGTTTGGCTTCACTGGCCTGCTTCACTGAAAGAATCCATTAGATTAGGGCCAGTAGGCTGTCATTCAGTCAGGCAACATTATTTGGCACCTACTATGTGCAAGCATTGTGCTGAAATGGAGCTGGATGAGATGATTTCTGCTCTCTAGAAACTTAGTCAAGTGAAATATATTTGCAGCTAGTGTAGACCCAAAGAGGAATGGAATAAAATGTGCAGAAGAACAAGAAATATTGGGATATATGGAGGAAAGAACAGTTGTTTTTGAATTGGGGGAACAAGGAGAACATCTGAAGAGAGAAGGCATTTGAACCAGCTTATAAAAGATGAACTTGGACTTCAGTAGGTTTGGAAGAAAGCATTTTGAAGGAGGTTACACATGGGCAAAGGCACAGAGCTTGGAAAATGCCTGGCATGTTTGGGAAATGTGTTCTTGAGATAGAAGATATTTTAATTAATTATTTTTAGTAGTCTCTATATCCAATGTGGGGCTCAATGTCATGACCCCACGATCAGGAGTCACATGCTGTTCCAACTGAGCCAGGCAGGCACCCCCTGAATGTTTATGATGTGAGGAAGAACACAATCCAATCCATGTTATTTAGGTCTTGGTCTGTTTTCTTTAAGTGTAAGGTCTTAGATCTTAGGATTGAGAAGGTGATGGTCCTGGGTCTAGAGTATAAATAAGGTTTGTAGGCATCTCAGTATTACTTGATTTCCCAGTTACATTTACTAAGGCAGCTCCAGAAGCAAGAAGGCAGGAAATGGTAAGCAGTGTACCTTTATTTATTTTTTTAAGTGTATTTATTTATTTTTAGAGAGAGCGTGAACGAGCAGGGGAGGGGCAGAGAGAGAGAGGGAGAGAGGATCCCAAGCATGCTCCATGCTGTCAGTGCAGAGCCTGACATGGGGCTCAATCCCATGCACCGCGAGATCATGACCTGAGTCAAAATCAATAGACACAACCTACTGAACCCCGCAGGCACCCCAGCAGTGTGCCTTTAGACTGAACTTCTCCACACCCCCAGATGGTTTTCTTAGGCATGTACATTATGCAGTCTTCCTACTAGTGAGTTGCTTACTTCTTTGTTGTTGTTGTTGTTGTTGTTGTTGTTGTTGTTTTGGGGGGAGGGGAGTTCCTTCTGCTAATCCTGAGCTTTTGATTCTACAGTGGAAATCAAAAACATTTATTGAATCTGATTGAAAAGTAGTGTATATTCATTATAGGAAACAGGAAAAATACAGGTAAGTATGAAGAAGAAACCTAGTGTATAGTTTTATTTAGTATTTCCTTTCAATGTTTTGTACCTATGCATATTTCTGTTTTGCATAGTCCAGTGTCATACACTACCTATAATTTTGTATTCTGCTTTTTTCCCAGTTACCATTATTTTCATTGTGTAAATTCATATGAATTTAAAATGTGGCTGAAACTATAAATATTCCTAATGACTGTATAGTAGTCTGTCTATCATACAGGATTTGTATAGTGCTTTCAGTTTTTTCTATTTTAAACAGTATTGTAATACTTTTTTTAAATAAAATTTTTAAGCATTTATCTTGAGAGAGGCAGTGTGAGCTGGGGAGGGGCAGAGGGAGAAAGAGAGAGGGAGAGAGAATCCCAAGCAGGCTCTGCAGGGCCAGTGCTTAAACCCACAAACTGTGAGATCATGATCTGAGCCAAAACCAAGAGTCTGACGCTCAAGCAACTGAGCCACCCAGGTGCCCCTGAATATGAACATCTTTTAGGCTTTTAACATATTTTGCCAAATTCCTTTCTAGAGAATCACTTAAAGCCTCACTTGCATGAGGAAAATATAATATTCTTTCTTTGATAATTTTCCACTCAAAGTACTAGATTAAGTTAACTTCCCTGAAGGGTATGATAATTTCTTTGCCATTATTATATAAAACCAAAATTTGGGAGAGGATGGAAGGAGAAAGCATGTGTGTGTGTTGGGGGGTGGTCACTGTTATGAAGCCCTATTTGCTGACGTGACTTCTAGAAATGGAAAAGGAGACAAGTTACTCTTAATTCTCCATTTATAAAATTGGGGTGATAGCACCTTCCCCTTCTGTACTACAGAAATTGGATGACCTAAAATTTCTCATAGAAATGCTTTCATTTCATGCCTCAGATCTTCAGAAGGGTAGACTCTGAAGGAGAGAATTGGTCTCCCTTTCCCACAAAGGTCAGGACCCTAGCTCTTAACGGTTGGCTAGACATTCTAGAAATGCTTAGCTGCTTCATAGTGAATCTTCTGCAAGCAAAAGAGAAGGACAGACACCTGTGTCGTGTTGTGTTGGAGGGGCTTTGTTGGGGATATTCAGCAGAGATGAGGGAGCTTACTTTAATTTCATACTATTATTGTAGTGTGTGAGTGAGAGCTGCATTGCTCATCAGTATCACTGAAGGACATTAGGAACCCGGTCTGTTTCCCATTAGTTGAAATCAAAGAGAAAAAGAAGATGAAGAATAGCACATTGGAAATTCATTAGAGTCGTACTCAACCCAGAAGTAGGGGTATGTCTTTTGACCTCATTTGAGCGTTTTGTTTTATTTTTTAATATATGTATATTTTTAATTTTAGAGGGCACATGTGAGCTGGGAAGAGGGGCAGAGGGAGAGAGAACCTCAAACAGGCTCCAGGTTCAGCGCAGAGGCCAGGGCGGGGCTCGATCCCACAACCCTAGGAACATGACCTGAGCTGAAATCAAGACTCGGATACTCAACCGACTGAGCCACCCAGGTGTCCTTTGAGTGTTTTAGACTTGTTTCTTCAATATTACATACCAGACCTATTTTTGTATATAAATTTCATTTAAAATCAGTCTAACGTAGCCATACTCTGGTCAGTTGGATAAGAATTAATCTCCATTAAGAAACTGCTCTTTAGATGTTAAATGTGAATTATTTTGTTTAGGCCCAGGTAGTAAATATTTCAGGCTTTGCAGGCTGTGTAGTTGCAACTACAGTTGACCCTTGAAAAACATGGGTTTGAATTGCATGGGTCCCCTTTTATGTGGATTTTTTCAATAAATACGGTACAGTACTGTAAATGTATTATCTCTCCCTTATAATTTTTCTCAGTAACGTTTTCTTTTTTCTAGCTTTATTGTTCGATTACAGTATTAATACTTACAACTTGAAAGATACGTGTTAATCATTTGTTTATGTTATTAGTAAGGCTCCCAGTCAACAGTAGGCTATTAGTAGTTAAGTTTTTGGGATGTCAGAAGTTATACGTGGATTTTCAACCGCATGGGGTGGTGGGGGTGGGGTGGTGGGGGTGGAGCGGTTTGGTGCCCCAACCTTTACATTGTTCAAGGGTCTGCTCTACTTACCTCTGCAGATCATAGTTTGTTGACCTTTGGGTAGTGGGAAATATATTAGAAGGCCTAGCCATCCAAAAACTATAGCATTTTTCTCAAGCTTTTAAAGGTGTGAGGAAATAGGGGCACCTGGGTGGCTCAGTCGAGCATCTGACTTTGCCTCAGGTCACAATCTTTCAGATTGTGGGTTCGAGCCCCATGTAGGGCTCTGTGCTGACAGCTCACAGCTTGGATCCTGCTTCGGATTCTGTGTCTCCCTCTCTCTCTGCTCCTCTCACACTTGCCCATGCGCTCGCTCTCTCTCTCTCTCTCTCTCTCTCTCAGAAGTAAACATGAAAAAGCATGAGGAGTCCATTATATATTAAAATGGAAACATGTCAGATTTTTAAGTGGAAAAAGAAAGTTGCAGAACAAATTATAACAGTATGATTACAGGTATGTAGATCAAACACATTCACACTCTTTGTTTTATTTACATATATGTACATGTACATATACACATGTCTTTATACATACACACGTGTACAGAAAAGTCTGAAAGGTTACAACAGACTTGTAACAATGGTCACTCCAAGGAGGGAAGTGCCATTGGTAAATGTGGGTTAAGGTTTGGTGAATGGGGAGTTTTACATTTTACTCCGTATACTTCCGTATTACAATATTTCATAGTCGATAATGTGTTCTTTCTCCTTCCTACTTGTTTGGATAGCTGGTGGGCCTATCTCCACTGGCCAGGGTCAGGAGTGTGACAGAGTAGGACTAATTTCCCAGCTCTGCCACGTCAGTTGAGTGGGAAGCAGCTGCTGAGACTAGAACAAGGAGCACATGTATGGGGGTGGGGGGGGCAGAATGTGCAGGTGGCTGGGAGAGGCGGCCAAGACAGGCCAATTCTAATTTACCAACAGTAAGTATCACATGTCATGTCTTGACATTCTCCAAGTTGCTTTGCCTTTCTTTATCACACTGGGCCCTGAGGAAAATTCTATGAGCAAGTAAGGCAGGGATGATGATAGGAAAGGAAGCAATCAAAACATTGGACAACAAGGAAGTGGGGATAGAAAAATTTTTCTTTTTGTAAAAGAATTTAAAGAATTAATATTTTTAAAGAATTTAGAAAGAAATATGTACAAGGATATGCATTATGGCATTGTTTAACATGGTAACAGATTGAAAATAGTCATGTTTATCAATTGAAAAATATGTGAACATGTTGTGTTATATCCTTTATACGGACTGTTATTATACAGCTTTTTTAAAGTGTGAGTTGAAATTTTATTTATTGACATGGGTGGGGGGATGTTCATGATAAATTATTAAGTGAGAAAAACAAGTTGCAGAGCAATGTTAAAGTATAAACCTAGTTTTTTAAAAATAGAGAAAAATAAAAAAGTCCTCAAATATAAAAATATATTTGTGCTTATGTGTTTCAGGGCATGGAAAAATCTGTTAACATTTCTTATCTTGTGGGAGGGCCTGGAGGGGAACAAAAAGGAGCTGAGAGATTATGGATTTGTGGGTTTTGGTTTTTTTTGTTTTGTTTTGCTTTTTGAGAGAGAGCACAAGTGGGGAGAAGGGCAGAGGGAGAGAGAGAGAAAGAATCTTGAGCAGAAATAGGGGCGCCTGGGTGGCTCAGTCAGTTAAGCCTACGACGTCAGCTCAGGTCAGAGCCTGGAGTCTGCTTCGGATTCTGTGTCTCCCTCTCTCTCTGCCCCTCCCCTGCTTGTGCTCTGTCTTTCTTTCTCTGTCTCAAAAATAAATAAGCATTAAAAAAAAAATTTTTTTTTTAAAAAGCAGAAATAAAAGAAGCGGAGAAGAGAGAGCATCTCTTAAGAATTCTTAAGAGAATCTGGGCACTTGGGTGGCTCAGTTGGTTGTCTGACTTTGGCTCAGGTCATGATCTCACAGTTTGTGGGTTTGAGCCCCACATAGGGCTCTCTGCTGTCAGTATGGAGCCTGCTTTGGATCCACTGTCCCCTGCCCCGCCTCCCACCTCTCTTTCATGCACCACTTGTTCTCTCTCTCTCTCTCTCTCTCTCTCTGTCTCTCAAAATAAATAAACTTTTTTTAAAAAGTGTCTTTGTGGGGCGCCTGGGTGGCTCAGTCGGTTAGGCGTCCGACTTCGGCTCAGGTCATGATCTCGCGGTCTGTGAGTTCGAGCCCCACGTCAGGCTCTGTGTTGACTGCTCAGAGCCTGGAGCCTGTTTCAGATTCTGTGTCTCCCTCTCTGTCTGACCCTCCCCCGTTCATACTCTGTCTCTCTCTGTCTCAAAAATAAATAAACGTTAAAAAAAAAAAAGTGTCTTTGCAGAGCAGAAGTTTAAATAAAACAACAACAAAGAATTAAGGGAATCCACACTGGGCATGGAATCCAGTGCAGGGCATGGTCTCACAATGGTGCGATCATGACCTGAGCCAAAATCAAGAGTTGGCAACTCAACTGACTAAGCCACCAGGCACCCCTGTATTTTATTTATGTTTAAATGCTTTGCTGCTGTTTTTACATTTTAACACCCTGAAATTAGAATGCATTTATAATTGGTGACATCTTTCAATTGTTGGCTATTTTTTTTCACATTTTCATTTTCTCTGAAATTGAGATATCTTACTATTGATAGTATAGTTCCACTTTCCTTTTAAAAAAATTTTTTTTTAATGTTTATTTTTGAGAGAGAGGGAGGGAGAGAAAACAGTAGGGGAGGGGCAGAGAGAAAGAGAGGGAGGCACAGAGTCTGAAGCAGGCTCCAAGTTCTGAGCTATCAGCACAGAGCCTGACTTGGGGCTCGAATTCATGAACCAAGAGATTATGACCTGAGCCGAAGTTGGACGCTTAACCAACTGAGCCAGCCATCCAGGTGCCCCTGATGGTTCCACTTTTCAATGCCAATTTTTTTTTTTTTTTTCCATTAACTGTAATCTTGGCCCCTTTCTGGGCTTCTCTTGCTCCTAACCTCATCAGAATCACATCACCTAGACATTATGGGTAGGGACAAGTGAGTGAACATATTATTTGAGTGTGCAAGGATTTTGTGCATCCTTACTTAACTGATACATGTCCTACACGTACCTGCTGCTTGAGAAGCCAGGTAAATATATATGTAGCCCTGAGGCATCCAACTTAGTGCTCCTGATTTTGATTAGTCTGTCTTAATTTTGCCTAATGGTTTAAAAAAAAATTTTTTTTTTTATATTTATTTTTTGAGAGAGTGTGAGTGGGGAAGGGGGGGGGGGAGATACAGAATCTGAAGCAGGCTCCAGGCTGTCAGCACAGAGCCTGACGCAGGGCTCAAACCCACCAGCTGAGATCATGACCTGAGCTGAAGTCAGATGCCCAACCCACTGAGCCACCCAGGTGTCCCCTGTCTGTTGTTTTTTTTAATTAAAGTATAACATACATACAGAAAAATGCATAAAGTAATGTAGCTCATGAGTTTTCACAAAGTGAACACATAACTAGTGTTGTTTTAAGAAACATTACCAGCATCCCATTAGCCCTTTCTAGTTACCATCTGTTTTCTTCTTAAATGCAATGAAAGTGTACATAGGGATGGTGACACTCTGTTGGTTCACAGGTGGGTGTGTGGCTCATGGTTATCTTGGGGGCGAATCTGCTGGAAAGAGCTTCAGGTTTGGAGCCAGAAGATCAGAGTTGCATTGTGGTCCTGTTATTTTGTAGTTGTGTGACCTTAGGCAAAGTACTGTTCTGAACTTCATTCCTCTTTGATAAAATGAAAACAGTGTTTACTTTGCAGAGCTGTTGTGAGGATCATGTGAAATACTTTATAGATGGGACACACTGTCAGTGTTAAAAAGCCGTATACAAATGCTAGTCATTTTTTAGTAAGGGAGGTAGAATCCCAAGCAGGAGATGATGTGAACCTAATGTAAGGAGAGAAAATGAAGAAGTTTGATCACAAAATCCATTCTCTTAACCACCTGTATTGCCTTCCTTTTAAATTGATATTGGTGTGGTCCTTGACTTTCTGTTAAAATTTCCTCAAATGAAAATAATATAAAGGGTCTAAAAGGAATCCCCAGAGATTTGGAATTTCACCCAGTCTGTCACTTGCTGTCAATGTGGGTGCCCCCAGAGCTGTGCAAGGCAGAGACTTTGGCAGAAGATTAATATGTTTCAGTAGCAAATGTATGCATTACCTCTTTACAGGCCTAATAAGCAAGCCCTCTTCTGATTATGTCACACTGTTCTAAAGGTGACCCAAATCTGTATCTCTAGCCCCAAATCATATTTTTCACCAGCTACTGTATTTTCCTAATTGTATGTCCAGTAGATACCTCATGTCTAAATCCAAATTTTCAAGCCACCTGCCAGATAGCATGATGGTTTAGATTATGAACTTTGGAGTGAAATAGACTTGGGTTTGAATTTTTTTTTTAAGTTTATTTATTTTTGAGAGAGAGTGTGTGCAAAAAGGGGAGGGACAGAGAGAGGTAGACAGGATCTGAAGGGGGCTCTGCGCTGACAACAGAGATCCCAGTGTGGGGCTCAACCTTACAGCCCCTGAGATCATGACCTGAACCCTGAACCAAACTGACTCAGTTGGCTTAACCAACTGAGCCACCCAGGCACCTGACCTGGGTTTGAATCTTAATTCTGCTACTCGTTAGCATCATGATCTTGGACAGGTTGTTTAACATCTTGAAACTTCTTGAAAGAGAAAAACATCTTGAAAGAGTATTAATAGCACTTGCCTGATAGGGTTGATACTAGTGCTCAATTAATGAAATTACTGCTTTTGCATTCTTTTTGTTTTTGGCACACATGCTCATCTGCTCATTCAAGCTAGGAAATCAGAGGTGCTTCTAGAATTTTCCTTTTTCTTTGCTTTGCTTACAGTTGATTATCGGGGCCTGTCATAAGTAGTTCTCAAACTGTTGCTTTTTTAAAATTTATTTTTATTTATTTTTAATTTTTTAAATTATTTTGAGTGAGGGAGACCACCCACAGGTGGGGGAGGGGCAGAGAGAGAGGGAGAGAGAATCCCAAGCAGGTGCCACACTGTCAGCACAGAGCCCGACTTGGGGCTCATTCCACGAACTGCAAGGTCATGACCCGAGCAGAAATCAAGAGTCGGGCACTTAACCAACTGAGCCACCCAGGTGCCCGTGCTTCCTCTTTTTTTTAATCACTGCTTTACTTCAGACATGTATCCCTACTTGCTTGGAACAAGCAGTGGTTTTGCTCTGCATTGTGCAAAGCTTAATAGAATTACAGAACAACGAAAAGAAAAAAAAAGAATTACAGAACAGACTCAGGAACCAGGCGGAAGCAAAGGGGACAGGGCTCCAAACATCCTTTACTTCAAACCAACTACTTTTATCTGTATCTTGGGTTTTTTTTTTTTTTTTTTAAGTTTATTTTCGAGAGAGAAAGAGAGCAAGCAGAAGCAAGGGAGGAGCTGAGAGAGAGAGAGAGAGAGAGAGAGAGAGAGAGAAAGAGAATTTCAAGCAGGCCCTGACTGTTAGCGCAGAGTCTGACTTGGGGCTTGAACTCACCCAGGTATCCCTCTGTATCTTGCATTGTATATGAAGATTGAGTCTGGAGGCTTCACTTTTAAAATATATTTTGAAACCTTTCATTCATTTAAGAAATGCTTATCAAGTATGTTCTATGTGCCAGGCATTGTGCTGAGTTCTAAGAATTCAGTGGCAAGCACACCATCTGTGATTTCATGGAACATATGGTAGGAGAAAGGAATTAATGAAATGCAAAAAGGGATAATTAGAAACTGAGTGCTGTGAAGGAAAGTACTATGGTGCTATGCATAGTAGGAACTTGACCTGGTATGGAACTGGGAACTAGGAACTAGGTGGTTAGGGAGAATTTACATGAGGGAAGTAACATTTGAGCTGAAATATGAAGGATAAGTTAGAATTAACTAGATGAAGAGGCAGGGAAAGAAAGCTTTGGGTAGAAGGAAGAGTGTGGACAACGCTAAACCATATGCAGATAGAACTTTCTAGTAATGGATTTTCAGACTCTAATAGCAGCTAGCATTCTCTGTGCTAGGTGTTGTGCTAAGCGCTTTACAAGTATTGTCTTAATTCCTTACAATGACCCTCTAAGAAATTACTATCACTATTCCTATTTTACAGATGGGGAAACGGGACACAGAGGGGTTAAATAACCTGCCTAAGGTTGCACAGCTGATAAGCTCTGGAGCCAGGATTTTAATTCGGCAGTCTAACTCTAGACCCCATGCTCTTAGCTACTGTGCTATGTTGCCTTCCTCTTGTTTCTTACAATTCTAGCTTGTATGTCATACAAAGTGAAACATAGGTCTGATCTGTTACTCCCATTTACTCTGTCTCTTTACAAACCTTGATCGTTTCCTATCACCTACAGGATAAAATCTGAATTCCTTAGTATGATGTAAGTGCCTCACAGTTTAGTACCACTTATCCTCATCATCTGCTACACTTTCCTAAAACCGCATGCCATTGCTCAAATGTAATAAGCTCTGTCTTTGCACATGCTGTTCTCTCTGCCTAGAATGCTCTTTTTTTCTTCTCTTTGGGTGAAACCCTACTCATCCTACTCATACTTTAAGTACTGGGCTTAAATGTTACTTCCTTGGTAAAACTTTTCTAATCATCCATCCCGAGTCAATCGGGCCGTCACATGTCCTCTAAAACAGTAACTTCTGTGTTCCTGTTCTGATATCTTTTCAGTGAAACAGGAATCCTAGGTCTTTTCCTTCCCACACCTGTGTTCCTAAGAGCTCTGGGTCTACCTCCACAGTGCCCTTCAAGTAACACCATTCTTTTTCATTCCTGCTGCCCCTGCCCTGGCAGCAGCACTTTTATCTCTGCTGCTGCAATTGCCACCTCACTGTTCTGCCCCTGGACTCAATGTTATGCCAGATTCATCTTTTGAAAAAGTGCACACAAGTAAGCCTTCTGCTCAGGACACTGCCTTTCTGGTGTGTCCCCTAGAAGTCTAGACTTCCCAGTGTTCTCTCACCTTCCCGTTGGCACTGTCCAAGTCTGTGTCCTTTCACCTTGTATTAAGGTGAGTTATAGGTATGTTTCTTTCTCCACAGGATTGTAAACCTGTCTAGTTCATGTTTGAGTCTCCAACACAGTATTTACAGGTGTTTATTTCATGTTTATGGTTGAATGTCCCTGATTAAATTTCATTAGTCCCAAATAAGGAGTAACCCATCTTATATATTTTGAAGAATTTGTATTGCAAATAGTATTTTTTGTTTTGTTGTTTTTGTTTGTTTTAAAAATTTGGTCATAAAGTGGAGGGAGGATTTCAGTTTTAGGAAAATTGCTGGTGAGGAACTCTCATCCTTCACAATGATGCCAGATTCATGGGGATGTTGTTTTATCTAATGATGTTCAAGTTACTTAGCATCTTTAAAAGTGGAGAAAATGACACCTAAGACTTGCCCATACCATGAGTTAGTTGTAGCAGAAACCATTTGATCAAGGAATGTGTAAGTGCTTTGTACACCTAAAGGATTATACTGATAAGAAAAGTATAAGTTGTAATTGAGGTGTGCTGGAGAGAGCCCTGGTTTTAGAAGACTTGAGTTCTGGCTCTGCAATCTAGCAGGTTGACATTGAAGCAGGTATTTTCTTCTATTCTCTAAAATTGGAACAAACCTGTTTGTTTCTTAGGGTTTTTCAGGGGACGATTAATTAAGATGTGAGACATAGCCTTCCTTACATTTTTAAAGTCTGTTAAAATGTTAGGTTTGTTGTTGTTGTTTTTTTTTTTTTTTAAATCATGGCCACGTTAGACACCATTCCCATTTATTTTACTTACTAGGAGCATATTAACAAGTTTGGTTTTTGAGGCAATCTAGCATCCTATTTAGAAATCCAGCCCTTACTAATATTTGTGTTTGTTCATTTTTTTGGATATTAAAGGCATCCTGGTGTGATAGGAGAAGTAGATTTGGAACCAGAGAGACAGGGGATTCAGTGCTGTGTAGGAGGTGGAGACATGGAAGATAAAGCAGAGGGGGTGGGAGGAGAGGGGGAGGAGGGGAGAAGAGAGAGGTGTCATCTGAGTTTTTTAGTTACTTAAAGCCTATTTTAAACAAACCAGATCCTGGGCAGAATCCTTATTCTCCAGCTGAAATCATAAGTTGTGTCAAATCAGCAGACCTTGCTCAGACATACAAATAGGTTGTAAAATTTCTGTCTCAGGCAGGAGATAGCAAATCTTCAGCAGAGTTGTCACATGTATTCCACTATGAATGTAGGTTGGGACTAGATGACCTTTAAGGTCTGTCAACTTTGAGATTCTGTGATTTGTTGACCAAGTATAGAAAGCTGTTTTTATTTAGGCGTTCTAGACCAATGTAATTATAAATTGCACTTTTGTCTGTGACTTTTATTTACAAAACCTTGTAAATACCTTGAGTATAGCTCCAATCAGCTTGTGCCCCATGCAAAATTGGTGCTACCAGTTTCCAAGGACCACCTTCTGTCATCTGAATTAGTAAAGCACCCACATGTGCCTTCCTTTGGGGTGGGACCCAGTAGGGTAAAAAACAAAATGCTTGTTTCTAGGGGATTTGCTTTTTTTTTTTTTTTTGCAAAGGAAGCCCTAACTGGTGAAGTTTTGAACAGATTCTGAGATTAGTTCTGTTACAAAGATTTTTGTTGTTGTTCTTGTTGAGAATGGTGTCCTGCAGAAAGAATCATGGGAAATTTTTAGAGTGCTTTAGATATGATCTATCTAATACCAATAACCTTCTTTTATTGAGACCCAAGCTAGGGCAGTGACTTTCCTAAAGTCATAAATTTAGTAGGTAGTCCATTGGGAACTTAACCTCCAGGGGCTTCCAATACCAAATCTAGTGTGTTTTTACCACTGGTGTGGCTGTTTGCAGGAGTAATTGCAAGTCTTTACATTGAAACTGTTCCTCCTTCCGTTTCTTTTAGCTTTCTCATCATCAGTTCTGTGTTTGTGCACAAACATTGTGCTAGATATGTTGCCTGTAGGGACAGATCCGTTTACTCCTCTGTGACAATGAAACAGGGTGAACAGGTTCTTAGGTGTTTTGTAGAAAAGCCCTTCTTCAGGGAGAACCAAATAGGGCCTCTTGGATGTTATAATGAATCCTCTCCGGGTTTTGATTTGCCCTCTGCTTTTCTCTGGAAGTTACAGGCTTACCAACACTGCTTTATTACTCAGCACTACCCTCTGGAGAGGGAGGGTGAGGCTTGGTAAATAAGCTCGAGGTCAGGGTTCTGAAACAGCAGTCCTTCCCTCCAGCCAACGGTGTTTCCTCCAGCCTTCTTTCTCCGTGGCTTCTCACCCTAGAGATATGTCCAGCATCCCTCCCAATAGAAAATTCTTCTGTTCTTGCCTCTTCAGAGTAGTTTTGGTCCTTTAATGTTTGTAAAGCTCTTGTATCTTCAGAAAAATGCTCTTTAGTGGTTACTTTTAAGATTAGAACTGCTTTGAGGGGTGCCTGGGTGGCTCAGTCAGTTAAGTGTCCGACTTTGGCTCAGGTCATGATCTTGCGGTCTGTGAGTTTGAGCTCCGCGTTCGGCTCTGTGCTGGCAGAGAGGAGCCTGGAGCCTGCTTCGGATTCTGTGTCTCTCTCACTCTGCCTCTCCCTCCCACATGAGTGTGTGTGCACACGCGTGTGCACGCTCTCAAAAATAAAAACATTAAAAAATAATAAAGTTAGAAGTTTGATTGTTTTGATCAAAGAGTTGATTTTTATGAGGAGGTATAGAGGCACAAGGCTTCTTGGAGCCTCTGAGAATGTGCTATGTACTAGCTTTTATTTATTCATTCAATGATTGTTTATTTAAGAGCATTGGAGAATAATGTAGAGACCACAGAGACAATTTGCTACTTATGTGACTAAGTCACTTAATTCCTGAGACTCAGATTTCTTCATCTTTAAGATAGAAATAAAACCTACCTTATAGATTGTTGAGAGAACTAGATGAGATGACCATGTAAGAGGACGGGCTCTGGAGAAACCCATTTGGACTCAAATTTTGGCTCCGACACCTACCAACTGTGTGACCTTAGGCAAGTTATTTAATCTTTGTCAGTTTACTTTTCTGTAAAATAGAGATGGGTAATCATAGTATTTGTTATTGTGTCATTGGGTTATTGTGAGGATTAAGCAAAATAAAGCAGGGAAGTGTTTAGCATTGTGCCTGGTGCATACTAAGTGCTCATTAAGTGTTAGCTATTAATTACAACAGTAACAGCAAAAACAATAATGATAGTCTTTAGGTATTTATTATGCTAGGACATCAAGTGGCAGAGGAAAGACTAGAAGGCATTACATAGGGCAGTGGATCTATAAGAGCATTTGTCCTTGCCAACTTTCCTAGTGAGAGGGCCTGAAGGGACTGAGAGGCTCTCATTGGACCCTGGCCTATGGCTTCCTACAGTGAAGGCTTCTCTTCCAGGCTAGAAGGTTGAGATAGGAGGTTCAGAGGGACTTCAGAGGACAGTGAGAAGACCAGTCTGGCAGGGTGGAGCGTTTGGGTAAGGGCATAAGTAACTCT
Organism: Lynx rufus; assembly: GCF_022079265.1. Taxonomy (NCBI): domain Eukaryota; kingdom Metazoa; phylum Chordata; class Mammalia; order Carnivora; family Felidae; genus Lynx; species Lynx rufus. Next base: position 59,852,800 of record NW_025814897.1, read on the forward strand.
AGTAGAAGGTAAAACTGGGTCCAGGTCATGGAGGGCCATGAATGTCAGGTGAATTGTTTGTATTAGAGCCACCCTACCCTGGGTCATCTCAGGGGAATTGCTCTCTTGCAGTCTTTCCTTTAAGCTTTTTAAAATGGTAATATACATTAAAAACTGTAACGTTTACATTTTAAACAAAAATAATAAAACACCAATGCACCTGCCACCCAGCTCAGGAGATGTGATATTACTGGACCCTTTGAAACATCCTGTGTGCTCCATACCCATCACCAACCTCTACCTGAATGCTCTCCTGAATCTTGTGTTAGCCATGTATCATTTTCCTTCCTTCCTCTCTCCTTTCTTTTAAAAATGGTTTTGCCATTTCTATCTTGGTCTTTTGAAGACACTGAACAGGGGCTGTGGAATCAGGCAGGAGCCATATGGCCTGCCTGTCGCCTGGCTAGGCCAGGAGGAGGGTGGGGACACAGGAGGGGAGTGGCAGCACTGTGGTGGGGGAGGGAGAGGCTGGAGAAACTGGCCCAGCTCCTTGGGCTGTCCTGAAGAGCAGGCCCGGAAGCTTGGCAATTTTGGTGGAGAGGTTCCAGAGAAGAGTTCAGCCCTCTGAGGCTGCACAGCTGGAAGCTGTTGCCTGGAGTTTAGAGCTGCGGAGTGGGAGGGGGGTGAGAATCTCTTGTATTCTTTTGAGACACAGTATCAACTCTTTAATGTGCTAGGGAGCTTCAGGGTTAGCACAGTGCCACATGTGGCCAGGACAGTTTTAGCAGGCCTGCCTCCTATTTTCACCTCATACATATTCTGGAGTGTTGATTGTGCCAGTTATTAAATTATGTTTGCCACTTGGCTTTTCTATAAAAGCTTTGGATTTTGCTTTGGTTTGGCTTTCCTGGTCCTTCTTTGAATAAGAACTTTCCTTTCTACCAATAGCAATTGCCAACCACAGACTGCGAGCGATCCTGTGGGAATACGTTACAGGGCTGGGAGAAGCAGGGTGATGGGAGTCTCTGCAGCAGTGGGCCTTGGTCTGACCCCCACCACTCACCACAGTCATTCTCTGGTGCTGAGAAGGTTAAATTTGGAAAGCTATCATCCAGATGTATTTCAGTGGGATAGATAACATGGACCCCTAGTGTGCTAGATACTGTGGGGGATCATAGAGAGATGGAACTAGTTATGCTCTTGAGGAGTTTACATTCTAGATGTGAGGATAAGACTTCCATGCGTCTACGGTTAAGGCAGTACAAGTACCACATGCAGAAGGTAGACACGTTTTTCTGATTACCAATGGAATACATGTTTATTAAAAATAAGTTCAGGGGCGCCTGGGTGGCTCAGTCGGTTAAGCGTCCGACTTCAGCTCAGGTCACGATCTCACGGTCTGTGAGTTCGAGCCCCGCGGCGGGCTCTGGGCTGATGGTCCAGAGCCTGGTTCCGATTCTGTGTCTCCCTCTCTCTCTGCTCCTCCCCCGTTCATGCTCTGTCTCTCTCTGTCTCAAAAATAAATAAACGTTAAAAAAAAATTAAAAAAAATAAGTTCAAATATGAAAGAAACATACAGTGTAGAAAGTTCCTCATAGTCTGACTCCTCCTTAAGATAATCACTGATACCTGTTAAGGAGTATTTGAGGTGTTGACATTTGAGCTGGACCTTTAAAGTAAAATCCAGAGAGGCAGACTGATGGAAGGAAAGCAGGCATCCTAAGGATCCATGCTCCCACTCCAGGGAGGAGCACCCTTACTAGCTTCCCTGACAAAGAGCCAACTTCTGCATGGACACTTTGGTTACAAGGTGCCAAAGTGCCCAGCTGGAATTAACCTTTGTTATGCACCACCTTGTGCCTTATGTGCTAGCCAGTGTGTGGGGCATCTTATAGATGTTATTGAATTAATTCTCATTATAACCTTTGTAAAGTAGATTTTTTTTCATGTATATTTTTGTGGTAAAATAGATATCTTTATTTTTGTTTTATAAATAGGGATATGGAGGCTCAGAGGTTACCTGCCAGGGTCCTACAGCAGCAAGCGGTATAGAGTTCTGCTATACGCTAGGCATGTGATCTTGGGCCAATTATTTCATCTCTGTGGCTCAGTCTCATCTGTAGAGTTGAGTGGTAACAGTATCTGCTTCACCAGGAGTTTTCAGATGAATGAGTTAATACACATTAGGCCAGTGGAACAGTGGGTGTATGGCACATAGTATGCACTCAGTAAGCAGTAGCTATTTACTATACCTTGTTTTCTCTCTTCTTACATGATTTGTGTCATCTCCCCCACTTAAATCTATAGATGGCCTTGCTGTCCTCCCAGTCATCCCTCACACTTTTCTCTCCTTTACAGTTTCTCTCTCTGCTTCCAACCATTGCGTTGTCTTCATCCTGTCTCTGCAGTGTCTCATTCCTCTTCTTTCCATTTTCCCTCATTTTACCCTCTTTTGTGGCCTTATCACCTGTCTCCTGTTATGGTAGCCTCTGACCTGCCTCCCTGCTGTTAGCTTCATTCTTTTATATACCAGAATCATTTCTGAAAGTTCAGTTCTCATCGTATCACATCTCTGTGTTAAAAATAAACATTCACATCTTTATTCAGTTTCTTGGTTTCAAGTTCACGATTCTTTAATTCTGACCCCACCTCACCCTTTAAGTCTGTTCCCAGACTACTTCCACAAGTCCTCTCTGCTTTTCCTTCCCCCCACCCTCCTCTATCTACTTCTGTCTGGGGAAATTTTACCTACCTGTTACAAGATCTAAATTGAAATATCACTTCGTTTTCTTAGTCTTTTTACCTACTCTTTTTAGAATTTTTATATTCTTTTGTGGGAGTTAGCACATACTGTCTTGAAATATAATTTTCAAGGCACATTTCTTATTTTCTGTGTAATTATAACCTAGATCAGTGTAGAGGCTGGGTTTAATTCATATTTGTATACGCCATCAATGTCCTATAGCAGTGCCTTGCACATAGTAGGTGCTTAATATTTTTGGTCTAAATAAAAGATGGGGGGGCGGTGTCCTCATAACTGCCTGGTGAGTTTCTCTTGGAGTCTTGGTGAGAGTCACTGTTCAGTGGGTGGAAATGCTGTGGTTTTGTTTTCTAAGAGTCCGACATCTTTTCTTACCCGCCATGGAGGAGAGGCAGAGCCTGTAGGCTCTGCCCATGGGTCCCAGTGCCTGTAACTGTGAAGGGGCTCCAGCCAGTGCCTGCCGTACTAGGTCCCGTGCCTTGGCCCCTCGGCCCCTCCCCACAAATGCTCAGCGGAACAGGGGATTAGGTTCTGGCAGCACAGCTGGGATTTTGGCGGCCATTCCACAGTCGACAATAGCACGCAGCCACCCGGACAGGACCGCGCAGGCCTGCACTCCAAGGCCACAATCTGCCTGGGCTTCTTGTTTGGGTGGCCGAGGGGGAGGAGCGGGCAGAGCGCGGAGTCCTGGCCTTGCCACGCAGAAGGTACGGGCTGGAGAGATTCCCTCTGGGAATGGGCTTGGGGGGTGGCCTTGTCCCAGGGCAGGCGGCGCTCGCGAAAGGAGGCCGGCGCTTTGTGTGTGAGCGGCATGTGTGTGCTTAAAGACACAGCCGCCCCGCCCTGGAGCCGGCAGGAAGCAGCCCCGCGTGAAAGGGCCTGTGTCCTGCTCCCCCTCCAAAGCCTCTGTTCCCGGCTCTTCCTCCCTGCCCCGCGCGCCGCCAGGCAGGGGCTGAGCTAATCATCAGGGCAGTCCGTCGCTGGCCAGAGAGATGGACAGGCTGTCACTGCTGTGTTAAGAGAGCGAAGGGGGAGTGTCCGGGTGATACCAGGTTTGTCAGGCAGGCCACTGTGAGATGTGTTTTGTGTATTTATGCCACAGTTTGCCTTGGCTCTTGCCACTGTTGCCGTTCAGGATTTTTTTGTCTGCTGGCTCCTGCACCCCCCTCCCCCCTCCCGTGCGTCCTAGTCTTTCGTTCGTGGGCCTAGCCTTCGCGGCCCCTCCTCTCCAGTGCGCCCCTCCTCTCCTTGCCCCCGACTGGCGCCCCTCCCCCCCCTTCCCGAGAGTTCCCTGCTTTCGCTGTACTCCCAGATCGCGGAAGCTTGCTGTGCCTTTAAAGAAAGCAGACTCCTGGCTGTGACGCACTTCTGGCTGTCAGCCAGGAAGATCGCTCCTGCCAGGCTGACTGAGAAGAAAACCAACAACTTTTCTTTTGTGTGTGGGGTTACTTTCCACTAGCCCCCCCTTCCTCCTCTCCTTTCAAGATTTAAATGCTAATGGCGGATTAAAACCTGTAGATACGTTTGGCTTTGGGAGTCTGGTAAGGCCCCCCCCCCTCCCCTGCACTGAGACTTTTTCTCCCTCCCTCTTTCTCTGGGTTTTTGTTCAAACATGGACGAGGGGGTGCGGTGGAGTCCCCCCCTCCCCCCCCTCCGCTTTCCTGCGCCATCCTTAAAGGGGAGGGAGAGGAGAGGGAGCGCAAGTAAACACTCAGAAACAGGCGCTGGGAGCAGAGCTTGCCAACATCCGGGAGTTGGCGCCTTTGAGAGCAAAGGGTTGCTTTCTTTCCCCCTCGCGTAGATAGATGTCAGCGTGTTTTTGTTAAGAGGGGGAAAAGCGTGCGCCTGCACATTGAGCTGTAGAGACAGCTCAAGAGAGCTTCTCCGTTCCTGAGTGAGGCCTGGGTGTGTACGCAGTGGTGGGGAGTGAAAAAGGTTCATTTTGGCCGCGGGTAGCGACCAGGGTGTGTGAATACAGCAGTGGGGGCAGGTGCTGATGAACTGCTGAAGGGGGCTTGGGTGTGTATGTGCAGTATATGGCTATAGGCCCCAGGTCTGCTTCGTGATGGCAACCCTTTTGCCCACATCCTTCTGATCTGGACGTTGCAGAGCATGGGGGGGGGGGAGGGGCAGATATCAGTAAGCCACTTTTGAAGAAACCAGGGAAATCTTAGTTTCCCTTGCATTCCTTCTCTTGTTCCTCACCAGAGCTCTGGGCCAAATTCTAGGCTACATAGAAGGGTTGGTCTGTGTGAAGAGGGGGAGGCCTGAGTCCAGAGTGAGTCCCTTTTAGGGGACCCAGGAAATATACCCAGCAAGCTGGTTTGCCCTGATCTCAGGAATGCAGAGAAACCCTGTGGAGTTAGACAGGACAGCCTATCCTGGACACCACAGGAGTTGAAAAGGATTGTATTTTTTCCACCTGGGCTGCTCTTGGAGCCACTGGTCCTTAAGCCTTTTATGTCCTCCAGGCCAAGAGATGCACCAGCAAGATATTTCCTATTCTGTTCTTTATGATGAATTAGTTGATGGTGACATAGCTTGGCCTTTGCTGGCCCTCTCTGGGGTAACCTACCAGGTGAGGTCTGGGTGCTTGCTTGCCGGTGCCTCCTGACCTATTCCTCCCAGAGTTAGAGGAGGAAGACCTCCCTCAAGATCAGGGTGTTTACTCTTTGGATGTGGGGGTTATTCGATGGTGGGATATCTCTTCGAAAGGTGTACAGAGCATGGAATTTTTATGGCTGCAGGCAGGCAGGCTGTCAGAGTAAGTAGTGGCAAATCTTGCCATTGAACATGGGCTTATAGATAGGACAGGCATTTTGTTTTGTTTTAAATAAATGTTTATTATTTTTGAGAAAGAGAGCAGGGGGTGGGGGGCGGGGTGGTGGGAAGGGCAGAGATAGAGAATTCCAGGCAGGCTCCCCACCGTCAGTCAGCTCTGAGCCCCATGTGGGGCTCAAACTCACAAACCTTGAGATTATGACCTGAGCTGGAATGAAGAGCCTAACCAGTTGAGCTACCCAGGTGTCCTTATTTTTTTAAAATAGGCTCCACACATAGTGTGGATCCCAGTGCAGGACTTGAACTCAAGACCCTGAGATCAAGGACCTGAGCTGAGACCAAGAGTTGGATGCTTAACCGACTGAGCCACCCATGTGCACTCAGACATTTCCCTTGTGAGCTCTGAGCCTGTGAGCCTTTGGAAATAAGGGATAGAGAGGGGGTGGGGCTTGGGAAAGGATGCCTTGAGGTGGGAGTTTGTGTGGGATTTGGGCCAAGAAATTCTGGGAGTGGGAGCTATCACCTAAGAGAATGAGCTTTCAGTGGAGGCAAGGGCTTGTGATCAGTACAATTTTGTAGTTTTCTGGGACCAAATTTCACTTTGGTGTTATCTTGAGGTAGGGCTGGTGTTCTGGCAGGCAGTAAGTGAGTTAAAGATGGTCTCAAAAGGAGCTGGCAGGGGCTTGGGGTAAGGAGAGCAGTGCTGCCACAACACAACTCAGACCCTCTGGCATTTGACCTATCACTTGGTTAAACCCTTGGAACTGAAACTTTTCTTGAACAGACCCCAAAGCTTAGCAACCTGACCCTCTGGTCTTGGTCCTTGCATCTGAGCAGGTGGTTTGCATTAGCTTTAGTCCTGGTAGGAAACCATGGCTAGGTTTTAACTCTTTAAGACCCAGAGAGGGTACAGGCCAGGTGGCTATGCGTCTTTGAGTGTCCTTTTCCTTGTCCTGATATATCTTTTCTAGAAACAGAGGGATTCCTGTAAATGTGGGGCTTGGTCCTGATGTAGGAATTTACATTATATCGGTTTTGAAAATGTAAAGAGGATGCAAGGCCATAAGTTTATAAGGTAGCTTCTTCTGTGTCTTGTGTCTTTGTTCCTTCTTGAACTCAGGGAAGAGAGGGCACCTTATCAGGTCTGTGAAGTCTCTGAGATTCTGAGGGTACTTCTTTTCACATAAATGGGTAGGTGGGAACTCTGAAGGTGCCTTGAGAAGCCTTGGTTTGTTTGTTATTTGGGGATTGTGGGTGGGTGGTACCTGATCACATTGGGTGGATCTCAGATCCTTTTGTGAAATGGTTCTGAGCTACAATGCGGGGATCTGTTTTTCCATCACCATGACCATCACCCAGTCTTCTGGGTGGGGCTTGCCTCAGATTTCAGGGGGAGGGTGGGGAGGATGGTGCTTTGGCTGGGAGCCCTCGGGTTCTAAGCCAAGGCCTGCTTAAAGCTATAGTCCCAATCCGAAGACTAGCCATGCCACTGGCTTCAGTCATTCGTTAACCAGAGAAATGAGTGGCTGTCTGTCCTAACAGCTCCCACCTCAGTGTCCTGTCTCTGGAAAAGTGCTTCTTTATGGGCTTTGAGGTGACAAAGTCATTCTGGAGTGCCTCATGTTGAGTATTGGATTCTTCCTGTTTCCTTGCCTGGGGAGCCCAGAAGAAGGCATTTGGCCTTGACACCAGTTTTCCTGAGCAGTGGAACTAGTTTTAGACAGGCTCCCCCAAGGAGGACATAAGGGTTGTATGTTTTGCCTCTGAGATGAAGGGAAGAGGTTGGTTAAACCTCAGGTCATTTTTAGCAGCACAGCTGTGGAATCTCTCAGAGGGGGCAAGATCTACCTCCGGTTGCAAATAAAATTTCTGACCGAAAATTTGGACCTCTCCAGACAGCAAGTCTAGAGGCAACAGTGGGGATGAGGGGGAGGTGATCTGGGCCTCATTTCCCTTGTTCCTAAATAGCTTAGACTTTTTTTTTTTTTTTAAGAAGCCCCAATAGAACATGGCCATTGCTGCTTTCACCAGGACCAGGCATGGTCCCTCTAACTTTAGGCTGGCCAAGCACTAGAAGAGTCTTTTTGTGGTGCAATAGTTGAGACCATCTGTCTTCATCCTTGCTTGGCCCCAGGGTGCTAGGCATTCAGTGCTGATGGATAGGCCATGCTGGATGAAAATCATCCAAGACTGAAGAACATTTAGGCCCTTTAGCTTCTTTGCCCTCCTGAGAGTTCCCTTTACCACTTCACTTGGGTCTTACCAAAGCCCAGGTGAATTGGCTCATTTCCAAGACTGTGATGTTGGTATTACAGGTGGGTATTATTGGCTTTTGTGGGGTCAGGAAGCACTTAATTATAATTAACAGTTATATTTAGCATTTAATTATTTTCAATATTTTAATGCTTCATGTATGTTTAATATCATTCCTCATCCTGCTGTAAGCTCCTCAGAGGTAGGGGCCATGTCATTGTCTCCCATTTCCCATGTGTCTTCCAGCACAGGATGAACATATGTATGGAGCAAGAAAATAACCTTTTTGCTTGTTTGATAAGCACTATACACTTGCATAGGAAGGAATAAGAAATGATAGGGAGTGGATTACCATCAGATTTATGTATATCTTTCCCCTGCTAGACAGTGGGCACCTTATGGACAAGAATGGAGTCCCAACACATTGAACACAGAAGGTGGCTAGCAAATGTTGTTTCCAAAGAACCCACACCTTAGGGGATACTAATATGTGGGGAAAGTTACAGGTGATGTGACTCTTAACCACTCTTGTTCTTCTTAGAATAGTGACAGACTGAGTACCTGTGACAGGAGGTGGGTGGTGGGACTGATTGCCCCCATGATTTGTGGGAATTCTGGGAGCTCCTGGGAGGTGTTGAGGAATATTTAGTCACCAGGTATGTGGTCTCTTGGGCAGGTTGGCAGGCAGTTGGCTGATTCTCAATGGGAAGGGAAATTGGAAGCAGGAATGCCAGGACAGGTACCTAATCCTTCATTAAATGTCCCGTGAGATCTCTGCCAGAATTGGATGTGGCATCATCCAGTCCCTCATTTGAACCATGTCTTTGACATTTCTGTGGGAGATACACAAATCCAGAATTTGGAGTTTTCCCTTTAAGGACTTGTTAGGTAGAATTTGGATACCTGCAGAACGAGCCAGAAATCAACCTTTCTGCTTAAGATTAGTGATTGTGTATTGTATACCTACCATATACCAGGCACTATGCTATTTGCGTTATCTGCTTAGTCTTGAAGCATCACAGTAACCCAGGGAAGCGTTTGTGATTCCCGTTTTGTAGAGAGGAAACTGAGACCGAAAGAACTTACGCTACTTGTCCAAGGTCACAAGACCAAGGTCACATGGGATCACCATTCAGACCCATGCCTGTCTGAAAAGCCATGTTTGTTGTATGTTTTATTTTTTTATTTTTTAAATGTTTATTTTTGAGAGAGAGAGAGCTCGAGGATAGGAGGGGCAGAGAGAGAGGATAGAATCCGAAGCAGGCTCCAAGGCTGTGAGCTGTCAGTACAGAACCCAGTGCAGAGCTCAAACTCATGAGCTGTGAGATCATGACCTGAAGTCGGATGCTTAACTGACTGAGCCACTCAGGCACCCATGTTCTATGTTTTAAGGGCACCATGTCCCAAAGAGGAGGGTTGAAGAACAGCCTTGAATGTTATATTTTCTGTGGAACAGAAAGATTGCATGTAGAGCTTGTGGACATTGAATTAAATGCAGGATTCTTTACTGTTACAAGTTTTACAGTAATTTTATTTTATTAAAAAATTTTTTTTGATGTTTGTTTATTTTTGAGAGAGAGACAGAGCATAGGTGGGGAAGGGGCAGAGAGAGAGGGAGACACAGAATCTGAAGCAGGCTCCAGGCTCGGAGCTGTCAGTACAGAGCCCGATGTGGTGCTCGAACCCACAAACCATGAGATCATGACCTGAGCCAAAGTCGGATACCTAACTGACTGAGCCACCCAGGCGCCCAAAGTTTTATAGTTATTTTATTTTATTTTATTTTATTTTATTTTATTTTATTTTATTTTATTTTATTTTATTTTATTTATTTTATTATTTTTTAAATTTTTTTAATGTTTATTTATTTTTGAGAGAGAAAGCACGAGTGGGAGAGGGGCAGAGAGAAAGGGAGACACAGAATCCAAAGCAGGCTCCAGGCTCTGAGCTGTCGGCACAGAGCCTGACATGGGGCTCAAACCCATGAGCCGTGAGACCATGACCTGAGCTGAAGTCAGACGCTCAACTGACTGAGCCACCCAGGCGCCCCTATAGTAATTTTAATGTGTACTTTGAGCTTCTTTCTCAAAATTCCCATGGTGCCTTGGTAGATTTAAGTGCTGCGTGAAGAGAGATTTATTTAAATATTCAGAGCCAGTAAATTGAACCACTTCCGCCTTCATCGTTCATCATGGATATCTGATATAATTAACTGCTCTTCTTTTGGTTTTCAGGTGCATTGGGGTGACTGTTTGGTGTCACCAAGATGACACTCCATGCCACCCGGGCAGCGGCACTTCTCTCTTGGGTGAGTAGTCTTCCTCTCTTTTTGTTGAGAATTTTCCCAGAAAGTTTGGAGGGGTGCGAGAGGGAACCAGGGCTATGTAACGTCTTCTCGTCTCCAGATTAAGGAAATAACAGTTTTCCTTTGCCTTTCTCCTTAGTTTTTAACTTTTATTATCCCTGGTGATGTTGCTGCTGACCATGGTCCATAACTCTGCTTGTGTGGCTTAGAAGAGTATTATCTTCTAAGCTTCTGTATACCTCTTAGGAGAAGTATAAATTTCTTTTCTCATGGGACGGTTGGCTGCAGCACGGCATAGAGACCCATCTTCATTTGCTTCCTGTGCATTTTCCTAACTAGAAGGGTTTATGCTGAACTTCAGTAACATGCAGGGACTTTGGTCTTGAAAGGCCTTTTATTGTAGGGCAAGGTTCTCCTTGCTTTCTTTACCATGCTTCTGTCTGTTTCCACTGTTTTCCTGTTGCCTTCTAGATTACTTAAATCCTTGTGCTAGATCTTTTCATACATTTGTCCAAGACAAACAATGGCAAATGAAGGAGTAATACCGAGCACTGGGAACATAAAGGTACAGAGAAACAGGAGGCCACAGAGTGTAGTGATGACAAGCATGGACCTTGGAGTCAGACAGCCTGATAGAATCAGCACTCTCACCTGTGTGCATGACCCAGGGCAAGTTACTTAGCCTCTCAGCACCATATTTTTTAAATTGAAATAAAAATACATCATAGAGTTATTATGAGGACAATGAAATAATGTTTGTAAAAAGCATTAAGCACAGTATCTGAATAAATAATAATTCTTGATACTTAAAATATTGCCAGGGCATGCTATATGGTACAGGGTATTTTAGTAGTCACCCTGACTACTGATCAATTAGGGCCAAGTGAAAAGCCAATCAAAAAAATTACAGAATAGTTTGAAGGACATGAATTTTTAATTTCCAAGTAGGGTGGGCTTAATAAGACATTGTCTTTAATTGCTGTAAATCTCTAGTCAAGAAATGTGTTTAATATACAGGATGTACGAGGGTGCCTGAGTGGCTTAGTCGGTTAGTGTCTGACTCTTGATGTCTGCTCAGGTCTTGATCTAGGGTCATGAGTTCAAGCCCCATGTTGGGCTCTGCGCTGGGTGTGAAGCCTACTTTAAAAAGAAAAAAAAAAATAACAAAACGTACATTCTTAGTCTTCAGTTTCTGAAGTAAATGTGAATTTTAGTTGTACAGTTTAAAATGGGTATTTTTATATTTATAGTTTACTTATTTTATATTTCCATTACATTTCAGTTTATTTTTCAATCAAAAGGTCTCATGTTTATTACTGAACCAACCTACTGGTGCAGAAGCATAATGACAGAGAAAAGTCATTTCCTTGATAAAACAGATCTGCTGTGCAGGTAGTGGGAAGGTGATGGAGTAGGATGTAATGGAATAGGAACATATGACTTTCAGACGGCATAAGTGTGTGCCATCTCATGTATGATCCCTTGTAGACCCAGCGTCGTTCTTCTCCAGAGCTGCCTCTTGGAGTTGTATCAGATTTTATTACCAGTTTTTATCCGAATCCACTGGAGAATGGGATGATTCTGCTTTTGTTTCTTGGCCAGGAATCGCTTGATCCTGAAAGTCTTGTGAGAAGACATACTGAGAAACCACACCACACGGCACAATGGCAGTAGCGGAGAAGAGGAGAGCTCAGTGTTTTATATCTATGTTAGAAACATTGTCTCTTCCTTTTCCGCCCCTCATCCCTAGGAAGGGGCTGGTTGTGAGCTATGTCTCTAGTTCAGCAGATTAACTGAATATTGGGGGATCCTTCAGCCACATTCTTTTATTTTTTTATTTTTATTTTTTTTAATGTTTATTTATTTTTTAAGTTTTTTTTTCAACGTTTTTTATTTTTATTTTTGGGACAGAGAGAGACAGAGCATGAACGGGGGAGGGGCAGAGAGAGAGGGAGACACAGAATCGGAAACAGGCCCCAAGCCATCAGCCCAGAGCCTGACGCGGGGCTCGAACTCACAGACTGCGAGATCGTGACCTGGCTGAAGTCGGACGCTTAACCGACTGCGCCACCCAGGCGCCCCAATGTTTATTTATTTTTGAGAGAGAGAGAGGCAGAAGGTGAACAGGGGAGGGACAGAAAGAGAGGGAGACAGAATCTGAAGCAGGCTCTAGGCTCCAAGCTGTCAGCACAGTGCCTGACATGAGGCTTGAACCCACCAACCGTGAGGTCATGACCTGAGCAAAAATCCGATGCTTAACCAAGAGCCACCCAGATGCCCCTAGCCACATTGTTTTAAGTTCATCAGTTTATTTATTTAGGTCCTAGGTTTGGTTTTATGGTGAATACTACCATTACAGAGAACAGACATAGGGTTAGTCTTATTTAACAGCAAATACTTGCATACTTTTTTCAAGAGTCAGAATGAACATGCATTAAAATTATTAATATATAGTTACATAGAAATTTTCAATTTAAACAAAAGATTGGGGCATCTTGGTGGGTCATTTTGTTAAGCATCTGACTTTGGCTCAGGTCGTGATATCCTGGTTCTTGAGCCCAAGCCCTACTTTGGGTGAACACAAAACACCACCTTAGGTGAGCCCCTCTTCTCTCTCTCAACAACCCCCCCTCCCCCGCTCCTCCCAGGATTCATTCTCATTCTCTCTCTCTCTCTCTCTCTCTCTCTCTCTCTCTCTCTCTCAAAAATAAATAAATAAATACATATATACGCACACACACATACATACACACACAAAAGGCAGCTAAAGTGGATTTTATGATACTGTAGCAGCATCAAATAATACTTGTTACATTAGGGGGAAGAGTGGCATAGAACACACACATGTGACAATTATAGTTGTGGTTTAGCAAAAAACAACGTAGGAAAAAAGACTAGAAGGAAATACTTCAAAATACTAAAAATGCATGGATTAAAATACTAGAATGAGTGGGTTCCCTCCCCGCCAGGGTTTCAGTAATTTATTTTATTGTGTCAAAATGAATTTATAGTTTGCTTGAAGTGTATCTTGAAATTGTTCCCTACCCAGAAGTTACCGTGAGTAAACTGTTATTATAGGGAATAGGGAACTTTTTAAGATTCAACAACCTTAAGTAACTCTGAAAACCTTACAGGCAGCTCTTGGGTTGTTTATTGTTTAGTGAGCTTGGCCCTCACTCTTGTGTTTTGAACCAGACTAGTGAGCTTCTCCACTTCCTCAGCTTTCCAACAATTTCTCATTTGAGAGCAAAATAATGCACAGGAATAAAATACATTTTTATATCCATGAAAGAAACTGTTGCTGGATTCTTACTTAATTGGTGTGGGATGAATCCAGATTCCTTAAGTGACTTTAAATCCGCTAACTGGTGTGATTTTTCAGTCTTGTTAGTGACACAGTCCTTGAATGTTTTTCTTAGATTACAGGTATTAAAAGGAGGCTGTTTTGGGTGCTTAAGTCTTGGCACTCTCTTCATTTTCAGCTGATGGAAAAGGACCTTGGCCTGGTCCTTCAAATCTTCTTCAAAATCTTCGAAAATTTACACTCGCCTTTCCTGACTAATTAGATCAAGCGTGACAAGATGGTATAAATGTATTGTCTTTAAGGCTTCAAAGAGAGGTCATATTTTATGTTCTACTCTTTTTTTCCCCCCTTAACTTTTAGCCTATTTTAATTTAGATCCATCTAGAAGTTGTTTTTTTAAAACTTTTTTTTATATTTATTTTTGAGAGAGAGACAGAGCATGAACAGAGGAGGGGCAGAGAGAGAGGGAGATACCACATCTGAAGCAAGCTCCAGGCTCTGAGCTGTCAACACAGAACCCGATGTGGGGCTCAAACTCATAAACTGTGAGGTCATGATTTGATCTGAAGTCGGATGCTTAACTGACTGAGCCACCTAGGCGCCCCTAGAAGTTGTTTATATTTTTAAGTTTATTTATTTTGAGAGAGAGTGGGGAAGGGGCAGAGAGAGAATTCCAAGCAGGTTCTGCATTGTCAGCACAGAACCTGATGCGGGACTCAAACTCACAAAGTGCAAGTTCATGACCTGAGCCAAAACCAAGAGTTGGACACTTGGCTGACTGAGCCACCCAGGTGCCCCCCTGCCTTTTATTTTTAAACATACATTTAAAAAATTTTTTTAATGTTTATTTTTGAGAGAGAGAGAGACAGAGCATGAGCGGGGGAGGGGCAGAGAGAGGGAGACACAGATACTGAAGCAGGCTACAGGCTCTGAGCTCTCAGCACAGAGCTTGACTCGGGGCTGGAACCCATGAACCGTGAGATCATGACCTGAGCCAAAGTCAGACACTTCACCGACTGAGCCACCCAGGTGCCCCTAAAAGTTGTTTTTAACATAAAAATATTTAACTGAATAAATCGTATCATTTCTGTGGCTGAGTTATTGTTTCTTTTTATTTAATACTCTTGATTCTCTAGTGCAGTCAGCCTGTTTAACTACTGAGAAGTAAAAGTTTTGCTACATCTACTTCATTATTTTAATATTATTAATAATAATAGTGCTTTGCATTTAGCACTTGTATTTTGTTACATATTCTTGCACCCATAATTCCATTTGAACGCACACCAGTCCTCTAAAGTAAACAGCAAACAGCGTAGGAATTCCATCCATTGGGCAAGTGAGAAAGTAGGTACGGAGAGAAATAAGTTGATAACAAAGGTTCCTGGCAAGTTCGTGGAAGACCTGCACCCAAAATCTTTATCTGGGAGCTCTCATCCCAGTACCAATTCATTCATTTCTTCATTTATCTACCTTTCTTTCTGTCAGATTATCTAGTAATCTCTACACCCATTGTGGGGCTCGAACTCACGACCCTGAGATCAAGAGTAGCATGTGCTTCCAATGGAGCCAGCCAGGCGCCCCATAGCCCAGTACCTTTTAAAGAGCACATTTGTAAACAGAAACTACTCATTGCACATAATAACCACTGTGCTGAAGTTCTTAAAAATACCTTGTTAATAAGCAGCCTAAGTTCCCTTCTTACCTCAGTCTTGCATGTGTGATTGACTGACTTAGCAAACCCTTTGTTCCTCTGGTAGTAACAAAGGTGAAGTTCAGCCCAGGCTTCTTCTGAACTTGATGCCTTTGGAATTTCTGAGGTTTTCCTGGAGAAGTTGACTGTATATGCTTGTTGAATAACCTGTGTACCTGACTCATTCGCAGGTGACTGACTGCTGGTGAGTTTTCTGGTTGTAAAGACTGATTTAGGTGGATGCCTGCCTAAAGGCAAAGAAGAGAAAAAGGCAATTGAATCAGGATTGCCAAGTTTCTCTCTGGGGTTCCCAGCTCTTCTTTTCCTCCCTTATTTTTTCTTTGTTATCTTGTTCTCTCATCATTTCTCCCTGTGTCAGCCAAAGGTTTATGTCTGGGAAGGATTTTTAAAATGTGTAAATAACAGGGGTACCTGGGTGGCTCAGTCGGTTAAGCATCTGACTTCAGCTCAGGTCATGATCTCACGGTTCCTGAGTTCGAGCCCCGCATCGGGCTTGGTGCTGACAGCTCAGAGCCTGGAGCCTGCTTCGGATTCTGTGTCTGTCTCTCTCTGCCTCCAACCCCCCCCCGCCCCCAAATAAATAAACATTAAATAAATTTTATTATTAAAAAAAATTTTTTAACGTTTATTCATTTTTGAGAGACAGAGTGTGAATGGGGGGGAGGGGCAGGGAGAGAGGGAGACACAGAATCCGAAGCAGGCTCCAGGCTCCGAGCTGTCGCACAGAGCCCGATGCAGGGCTCGAACTCACAAACCACGAGATCATGACCTGAGCTGAAGTAGGACACTTAACTGACTGAACCACCCAGGTGCCCCAACGTTAAATTTTTAAAAAATGCATTAGCAAAATTTTGTATCTGTGTGATAGTATATAAAACATACATAGTATTTAATGTAAGTTTTGAATAGATATTTCAAAGTCCACGGGATAGAAAGGGCTATAATGTGAAAATTTGAGCTATGGAGGGTTATG
The DNA here is from genome assembly GCF_022079265.1 of Lynx rufus. Classification (NCBI taxonomy): domain Eukaryota; kingdom Metazoa; phylum Chordata; class Mammalia; order Carnivora; family Felidae; genus Lynx; species Lynx rufus. The sequence goes on from NW_025814897.1 coordinate 59,868,867, forward strand.
ATGTAAATATTCAAGAGATACAAAGAGCAATAATACAAAAAAACCTTTCTTTTAACCTGCTTCTGACTCCCCTGTCCATAGAGGGAGTGGTGGTACAGGACGGTTTCTTGTGTGTTCTTCCAGAGCCATTTTATGCCTAGTTATAGTTAAATTATATCCCTAGTGCTGGAGCATCTTCGGAGAATTTTGGCTCTCATTTAGTTGAAGCCAGAGGAAGGGGGGTCTGAGGCTGCACGCAGGTGGCTGTTACTGGGCACGTGGCTGCAGCAGCTTCTCTCGGCTGAAGTGCAAGCTCCGAGGACCAGCTGTTCTTCGCGCCTGCGGCCTGCAGCTGTGGGCACCCACTGTGAGCAGGCTCATTGTCGGCATCTGGGGAGCACGGCCAACGCAGTGCTCCTCACACTCGCAGTGGGTCACCAGGCTCTCCCCTTTGTTTCACAGGTGAACAGTCTGCACGTAGCCAGCCCCGTGGAGGCCGTGCTGCAGCTCCAGGACTGCAGTGTCTTCCTCAAGATCATTGACGGCATGTGAGTATACACCACACCCCTCTCCAGCCTCCCACGTGAGGCTGAATGTTGGGCTGGGGACCACATTTACTCCTTTTCCTTGCCGACAGCTGTGACCAGAAAGCATGGGCAGGATTGCCAGCGTGGGGCCCCGAGGCAGGAGCACACTGAGCTCATTGCCTAGTCACTCTCTCTCTCTATGGGAAGAGGTTTCGCTCTGGTCCCATCCCATGGCTTCCTCACTCTTGCACAGGAGAGCCTGCAGGTCTCTGTGCTTTCACAGGATTTCAAGAGTCTGCTCTGGGCCTCCCTGTCCTCTTGTCTCAGTGAGAGTCTTCCATACCTTCTCGTGGCTCTGGCCTGTCCTTACCTCACAAGCCCTCCTGGCAACCTGTAAGGCCAGGAGGAAGAAAGGGGAAGCTCTTGCACTTAAGGGAAATAAGCAGCACCTAGAAATCTTATCTCTAACTTGTTAGTGTGCCACAGATCTGCCCCTTTCTAAACCATTAGAGCTTTTCTGGGGGTTTTGCCTGCCTCATTAACTTGCTTTGTGAGGTCGATTAGCATTTGATAAGCTGCTTGTTGTCCCCTAGCCAGGATTCTAGTGAGCTTTTTTTTTTTTTACATCTGTCTTTGAACGTCTCAGTTATCTGGGAAATCAGCGGAGTGGGCCTCCCCCTTATATCTTCCCTCTCTGGAACCAAGCAAAGATGTAACCTACAGTTACAAGGGTCAAGCTGTAACCTACAGTCATTTTTTAAGGCTCGTATAGTTCATTCTTTTTCCTCTGTCATCAAGCCTTCAGAAATTAGGGCAAAACTGACCTTCTTTCACATCTTTGTGCTGTGGGCAGAAGTAGAGGTCAGCCATAATGTAGAGAATTGAGGGGACAGAGAGGACCATCCCTTTTCAAAGGAAAGCACGGTAGACAGCCCCCAGGTCAGGGATAGTCTGAAGTGTTGACTGAGAGTGTTCTTGTTCCACACGTAGCAGGTAAGAACTGGGGTGGGGGCTTCAGTATCTCTGTGAAGCAGTTTGGCTACCCCTTCATAGGGAAAGGGGCAGAACTGAGCTTGTCAGAGGCAGGGGCTGGATCTGATTCACCTTGAGTTCCTCTGCGCCTAGCTTGGGACAGTACATTGATTCGGTTTTGATTAATGTTTGTTGAGTAAGTGAACAAAAATGTAGTTGATACTGTTCATCACCGAAGTCTAGTGGGGCTGAGTAGCCTAGAACAGATGGATTCAGCAAGAATGGTTTTTGGTTTTAATTTTTTGAATGTGTTTTTTGAAGTGTATGTTGGTGGTGGGATGTCTTATAAGGTTTTTTTAAAGTCCCTGTGGCTCTAACTAGCACCTGCTTTAGTGCCTCTGAAAGAGGTCACTATTTTCTTACTTTGATACAGATAGTACCATTTTCTTTCCCAGTTACCCAGGCAGGACCTTTCAGCATCATCTTGAATTCCTCCCTCTCCTTGGCAGTGATTCTACTAGGTCATCTTCCTCTCATTTTGTCCTTTAGAAGACTTCTCACATCTCTGCCTCACTCTGGATACCTGGCCCTCGTGGCTTGGTTCTGCTCTAATTTGTGCGTATTCCCAGGGCATTCCTGTTCATGTGACCTCAGGAACCTTCTTCCTCCAGTCCTTCTTTCATTGTGGTGCCCCACAGCTGGTGGACCTCAGGGATGGACTCTTTATTGCCAGGAGGTTGAAATCTACAATCTCCAGCCTTGGCATTGAAGAACTTTGATCAGGGACTCATCTCCTCCCACCAGTCTTGTTTCCTACTCATTTCTAACTCCATACCTACCCTATTTTTTTTCTTCCTGGATCCTGTAGAATTTCCTAAGTTCTGGATTTTATTTTATTTTTTATTAAAAAATTAAATTTTTTTAATGCTTATTATTTTTGAGAGAGAGAAAAAATTAGCAGGGGAGGCCCAGAGACAGGGAGACACAAAATCTGAAGCAGGCTCTAGGCTCTGAGCTATCAACACAGAACCTGACATAGGACTCGAGCTCATGAACTGTAAGATCATGACCTGAGCTGAAGTCGGACACTTAACTGACTGAGCCACCCAGGCACCCCTAAAAAAATTTTTTTAATGTTTATTTTTGAGGGAGGGAGAGCGAGCGAGCGAGCAGGGGAGGGGCAGAGGGAGGGAGACAGAGAAACCAAAGCAGGCTCCAGGCTCTGAGCTGTCAGCACAGAGCCCGATGTGGGGTTCGAACCCACAAACCACAATCCTGGCCTGAGACGAAGTCGGACACTTAACCAGTTGAGCCACCCAGGCATCCCTTGATTTTATTAATTGTATCATGGTACTGCTCAACTTGTTCTCCCCGCCGTCGCCCCCCTCCCCCACCCCTGCCACCTCCACCCCCAACCCAACCTTGTTGCCTGTAAACTGGTAATTGGATCCAAGCTTGATTAGCGGAAGGGTTTTTTGTTGTTGTTTTCTTGTTTTTGCACAGATTCTTCATAGGAGAATTATGTACCACCTATAAGTTAGCATTTTGCAATTCTTTTTTTTTAATTTAAATTTTATTTTTTTTAATTTACATCCAAATTAGTTAGCATATAGTGCAACAATGATTTTAGGAGTAGATTCCTTAGTGCCCCTTACCCATTTATCCCATTCCCCCTCCCACAACCCCTCCAGTAACCCTCTGTTTGTTCTCCATGAGTCTCTTCTGTTTTGTCTCCCTCTCTGTTTTTATATTATTTTTGTTTCCCTTCCCTTATGTTCTTCTGTTTTGTCTCTTAAAGTCCTCATATGAGTGAAGTCATATGATATTTGTCTTTCTCTGACTAATTTCACTTAGCATAATACCTTCCGGTTCCATCCATGTAGTTGCACATGGCAAGATTTCATTCTTTTTGATTGCCGAGTAATATAGCCTTTTGCAGTTCTTAGTGAAAGGAATTATCTTTCAAACCCTAATGAAGTGGTAGATCTGCACAGTTAACATCAGTGGCTGGTAAAATCATTAGGCTGACGATACCTAAGCCTACTATTTAATTTTAATGTCATGAAAATATGGGCAGCCAGGTGTGATGCTCTTTGTGTTGTAAAAGTACAGTAGGGTGTAGCATGGTTTTTGGTATGTGTGTTTGTTTTTGTTTTTGTTTTTAACTTAAGAATAGATCAAGGTGGGATGCTTGGTTGGCTCAGTCATTGGAACATGCAACTCTTGATTTCGGGGTCATGAGTTTGAGTCCCACTTTGGGGGTAGAGATTACTTAAAAAAATAAAATCTTGGGGAAAAAATAGATCAAGGAGCGTTTGTTTTTGAGGAGATCAATTTCCTTAGCTTAATGACAAGAGCAGTAGAAATGTCCAAGAGGTAAGCATGTGTATCCTTGGTTTAGCAACTGTAGCTTGGTAACCTGGTGGGAAATTTTCACTGGGAGGGTTATAAATTCAAGATGCACATTTTCCAAGTTGTCTTCTAATGCACTGCCTGAGCCTTAGACTAGAAGTGAAGGTGTAGGGAGGGTACAAGAGGAGGGAGAGAGAACACAAATACATGTGTGTGCGTGTGTGCGCGCGCGCGGTGGAGGGGAGGGGCTGTTGAAATTCCACGGTAACCCTAATCTCCATCTCGGATCCAGGCCAGTGCAAATCAACTTCCTTTGGGAAGACAGATGTGTTCTTGGTGAACGTGTTCTGGCTTTTTCATTGTGGATGATGCTACTGTTGCTAACCTAAATCAGATGCTGGTTCTCCAGGGAAGGCCGTGGAGGATGGCAGGGTTGGTGGCAGATAGCAGCTGTGGGGCTTGAACAGGTCTTGTTCTTTGGCCACTTGGCCTTCTCTCTGGGAAAATACATTGACATCAGCCCCTCTATCAAGTTTCCCTTTCTGTTCTGTGTGAGAATAGCCTGAAGCAAAAAGGCTGTCCCATCTCTGATACCTGTGAGACTTGACTAGCAAAGTGTAGTAGAGTCATTTTGCCAGAAAACCTAAAGCTCTGACATTTGTGTTACTGACCTTGACCTCTCCTCTTCCTGTTATAAAGCATCCTTCATCTGTTAGTCAACTCATATGTACTGAGTACCTCCTGTACCCTAGCTTTCAGGTCACACAGTTAGAGGGGTCATTTGTAAGTGATGCTGTTGTATCAATCAGTGCTGCAGAAAGTCCTGAGGGGGAGGAAGGAGTCATGACTGGTAGTGGTTGTGGATAAGACTTGAACTCACTTTTTAAAAAAAATTTTTCTAATGTTCACTTTTGAGAGAGAGAGCATGCAAGTGAGGGTCAGAGAGAGGGAGACCCAGGATCTGAAGCAGGCTCCAGGCTCTGAGCTGTCAGCACAGAGCCCAAAGCGGGACTCAAACCCACAAACCACGGGATCATAACCTGAGCTGAAGTTGGACGCTTAACTGACTGAGCCACCCAGGCGCCCCTGAACTCACTTTTAAAGGATGGGCTGGATTGTTCCAGGTCCAGCATGTTTAAAGCATATTCCATGTAACTTAACTTATCCTAGGGGCTTAGTGGGGGGAAAAAGAGGTTTTGTGGTCAGACAGGTTTAGGAAATAATTCACATTATATCCTTTTCTTTAGAAAATGCTCGGTTTGGTTTAGCCCAGCGTTTCTCAAACATTTAACCTGAGAACCCTCTTTGTATCTAATGGAGTACACTTAGGGAAATTACTGCTCTGTGCTGAGGCAAGGAATCACAATGTTCCAGATTGTGGGTAGGTAGGGAAGATGGCTCTTTTAGGAGCCTGGGAGGAGATTGGCATCTCCTGATGGCTTTGTAGGAGTCCCTAATCACACACCAGCTATCCAGAAAATGGCTCGTGGGGGGTTCACTTGGAAGAATCCTTTGTAATCACGTGGGAGAGGAAGGGAGGTACATTCGTGGTCTTGGCTTGGGTGCTGCTTACGCTTTGCAGGATGTCCGGCACTGCTAAGTTCTCTGGTTCTCAGGCCCTCCCTGCCCTCCAGAAAGTTGACTGAAACCTGGAACATTCAGTAGAATCTGGAGGTTGAGGAACAAGAGGCCCCTTTAATTAGTATCTCCAGCCATAGAAGCCCAAGGAGAAAAGTCTGCTTTCTGACTTGTAGTGAAGCTATTCCCCAGTGAGGTTGACAGGGCAGTTAGCCTGAGCACCAGGGGCCCGGGCTGTGTGAGGGCTCCCCCTGCTGCCTCCCTCTCCCCATAGCTCTCTCAGCATGTAGCCTGCCCTTCCAGTTAAACAGACCAGCGCAGCAATACCCAGCCACTTGAGTGTTGTCCCTTGGCCTTAGCCATCTCAGCCTTTGATCTGTTGTGTTGAACTTTGCCCTGTCCCTTCAGAGCCTTGGGAATTCCCTCCTGTTCTTTCAGTTCTTTGACTTGTTTTTCCCTTTCCATCATTTGTCTTACTCTCACTGTGTTTCCCAGGCTTTCTGACCTTTTACAGTTAAGCCATTCCAGACTACTGAACCTAGCTTCCCCTTCGTCTCTGTCATCTTCGTCCTCTCCCCTCGGCCCCCTTCCCACAGAGCCTTTCATATTCATGAAGAGGGTGGCAGAGTTTTTTCCAGAAGGACCTTCTGCCTCAAGTTCCCACTTCTCACCCACCACACAGTTCCTTCTGACCAAATGGTGTCTTGGTATCTTCTCCCCTGCCACCAGCATCTCTCCCAGATCCAGTGCAGACCAAACCTGAAGGAAGGGGCAGGTGGCATGGAATGGAGTAGTGAGGGGGGAAGGATTGCTAAGTACTCTGGTCCTGATACTTGTTCTTTTTCTAGCCACGGCACTGATGAGGGGCAGCAAATCCTGCAACAGCCGGTACCAGAGAGACTGGACTTTGTGTGCAGTTTTTTGCAAAGTAAGCACCTTTCTTACCTAGCTGAGAAGGAGCTGCTTCCTCAACTCCCAGGACTTTGGGAGTCCAGAGGAACCAGCTCACAGGTGTCTGGAGGTGCAGAGGCTCAAGGCTGCTGACTCTGTACCACAGAGATGAATATAACTGTTTCCCTGGGTCTGGTGATGCTTATGCCGTCAGGGAAGAAGAGTGTCCCTTCAGTCCCAGAGCCCATCTCTAAGATCCAGGTAGAGCCAGAGAGTCAGTTTTTAGGACTCATCACCTTGGGCTCCCCCCCCCCCCCCATGCAAGGAGTTGGAGGAGAGGGATGGATCCATGTTATCCTCTTTCCCTTGTAAGAAAAACATTCCCCTGGATGATTTTGAATAAATTACCTAGGCAATAGATGGGGCAGAGGCAGATTTAGGTTGAGGTCTTGGCTCTTCTACTCACAGCTTGTATGGCCTTTCTGGACGTAGGTTTTTTGTCTATAAGATGGAATAATTGCTCTTAAGGTTGATAGGTAGTAAGAACAGATGTAAAGTTAGCACAGTGTCAGTTCCCCTCCCTTGTACAGTCATGGACACAGAGTCCTCCTCTTTGACACAGGAGCTATCAGCCATCATCCCCTCAGGAGAGTTATGGGAAAGGTGATAATAGATTTAGATAAAGCAAAGGTTAATTGATAGTTGGCATAACAGCAGAAGAACCAGGTGTCCCTAGTCCTCCTGATCTAACTCAGCTTCAGGCTTCCTCTACAACCTTACTTGGAATAAGACCCTAGAGTGACCTGGAATCTCTGGTTCCTTCTCTGTGGTGCTGAGCAGGAGTTGATGCATTGGGTGGGTGAGTGCAACGTCATGTCCCAGTGCTGCTGTGGATTCCTAGCCTGCTTTTTTCTTGAACTATCCCTGTAGTCCTTGGGCTGACCTAGGATAGAACTAACTTCAGGTGGAAATGTGTATGTTGGGGGAGAGAGGACATAGGAGCAAGGAGACTTATGTCTCCTAGCCCCACCAGAGACGGTGATTTTGTTCTACTTTGAGGTATTCTCATGATCTCAGGAATTGTGTCCAGGAAATTCACCCTGTTTTCTACATTGTCATCTTTACAGAAAACCGAAAACATCCCTCTTCTCCAGAATGCCTGGTGTCTGTGCAGAAGGTGATGGAAGGGTCAGAGCTGGAATTGGCCAAGGTATCTATGGGATATCGGATGTGGGGGTGGGAGGGTGGCACCAATTGGACCTGCCAGGCCTTCTCTTGGTGATGAGTACTTTATTTCTGGGGCTCATGGAGGTTAGAGGTCAGCCATCTGGCTGAGGCAGAGGCTGATTTAGCCCAAGGAGTCTCAGAGCCCATGCCCTATGACAGAGATTACTAGACTATTACTGTGAGCCTCAATGAAGACGTGGCAGGAATTGGGCCTCACCCAGGTGTCATAGTCTTCTTTTTAGCTCAGTCTCTTTCATTCCCTCCACTTCCTGTTTCTGGGTGCTGGCCCATAGAGGGCAGTTTAAGCTTTGTAGTTAGGTTCCATGAGTCCAGGAATTCAGTTGTACACCAGGCTTTTTGTACAGTGGGCAGTAAGTCCTCAATCAGGTGTTTCCTGGTGCAGTTAAGGGCAGGGACCTGGGGCTACTGAGTTCTAGGAGCTTTGGAAGAGCCTCTGGAATAGTTCAGAGTCCCCAGAATATTCCAGAGAGGGGAGCACTGAGAAGAGAGACAGTCCTGCTTAGTGACTGTCTTCTGTTTGGCTTCTAGATGACCATGCTGCTGTTATACCACTCCACCATGAGCTCCAAAAGTCCCAGGGACTGGGAACAATTTGAATATAAGATTCAGGTAAGCCCTGTGTCTCCACCACACCTGGTGGGCCTAGCTCGTGCTTCACCCTACTCCATTGGTTTTCTTTCAACAACGTATATTGTTCTTTTAAAAAATTAGGTTGTAGCAATTCCAGCCATTCTTTATAGGATGTCTGGAAAATATTGAAAAGCGCAAAAGAGGGAAATAACAATTGCTTCTAATCTCATTTCCAGAGACAACTAACTGCTAACTTTTAAGGGATATACTTCCAAGTCCTTTTGTGTGTGTGTGTATGTGTGTGTGTGTGTGTGTGTGTGTGTGTGTGTGTGTGTGTATTTTTTTAATGTTTATTTATTTTGAGAGAGCAAGAGTATGAGTAGTGGAGGGGCAGAGAGTGAGAGGGAGAGAGAGAATCCCAAGCAGGCTCTGTGCTATCAGATTTGAACTTTTTTTTTTTTTTTTTAATTTTTTTTTTTACCGTTTATTTATTTTTGAGACAGAGACAGAGCATGAACAGGGGAGGGTCAGAGAGAGAGGGAGACACAGAATCTGAAACAGGCTCCAGGCTCTGAGCGGTCAGCACAGCCCGACGCGGGGCTCGAACTCACGGACCGCGAGATCATGACCTGAGCCGAAGTCTGATGTTTAACCGACTGACTGAGCCACCCAGGCGCCCCATGAACTTCTAAACCATGAGATCATGACCTGAGCCGAAGCTCAGAGTCAGTTGCTTAACCCACTGAGCCACCCAGGTGCCCCATTCATGTTCGTATATTTAACTGTGGTTGTAAACTCTGGTGGTAACTCTCCTGTGTTGGGATAATATGTAGAAATTGTGAGTGTATATTTTTACACAAACTGTCATTCCATGTGTCTCCTTTCCTCTAATGGGAGGGATTAGTGAGAGAGAATATCTTTGTCCATCATGACCGTCTAGCTCAGAGCTGTTACCTTCTCTCCCCTCCTCTACTTGGTCCCTAAGTGCATTTGCTTCACTATAGAGGGAATGACCTGGTTTCCAGGAACTACCTGCCTGGAAGGGTCTGATGTTGGCTTTGCTTCCTGTATGAACAGCTGTCCTTTATTTCCCAGAGCAGGAGGAGCTGGGATGCCACAGTGGGTAATATAGGTGACTGGGGAGGGGGGGGGGGTGGGCATGGGCAATGCCTAGAGAGCTGTGGCCTTTCACATAGTGGTAAAAATGTTGAATCATCTCATTTTATACTCATTTAGCTCATGGCTCTCCTCTGAGGTTGAGGTTGTTGTGGCATGGGTAGGATGGGTGTCTCCTTCATTTAACCTTTTCTCTGCTGCAAGCTGGCCACAGACCTGGTAGAAACAAATTCTTTTTTGTTTGTTTTTAAAGTCCATTTATTTATTTTGGGAGAGAGTGTGTATGAGCAGGGGAGGGGCCGAGAGAGGGGGGAGAGAGAATCCCAAGCAGGCTCCGTGCTGTCATTGCAGAGCCCAGCACGGGGCTTGATTCCACGAACTGTGAGGTCATAACCTGAGCCAAAATCAGGAGTCAGACCCTTAACGGACTGAGCCACCCAGATGCCCCAGAAACAGAAATTCTAAAAGATAAGGAACTATATAGCAGGCTGGCCAGAAAAGTCCAATCAACTCTGTAGCTTTGGAACTCAGACAGAGATGGGCAGATTTTACAGCTGAGCTGGTGGGTAAACTTTGGATGAGCCCTGGAAGTGTTCTCACTCAGAGAACAATAGTGAGGGTCATTTGGAAGAGGGCAACATAGTTACTTATAAAAGCTTTCTGTCTGCACTACTGTCTTTGCCCATTTTCTTTTTTGTGGTCAGGAGTGAAGTCAGGTGGGAACTCTTTCTGACCCTGGGTCATCTTCAGGGGAACCGAGAGGGCGGGAGCCAGCAGGGCAATGTGTCTCTAGTAGAATGTTCTCAGCTGGACTGGGGGGGCTTTAGGCTTTGAGAGGAAGACTGGGCTCCAGCAGCTCCTGGGGCTGACACTGCTGGTGTGGTGCCCTCCATCTCTTCAAACCTCCCTAGCACCTAAAGTGATGCTCTTCTTCTCTGTCTCTGGTCCAGGCTGAGTTAGCAGTCATTCTCAAATTTGTGCTGGACCATGAGGATGGGCTAAACCTGAATGAGGACCTAGAGAACTTCTTGCAGAAAGGTAAGTAGGGCCCATTCCTGAGGATGCCCTGTCTGAGCTAGGCACTGCTAGGACCCCAAATTGTTGAGAAACGCCGTGGGGGTTTGTTTCAGGTCCCAACCAGGCAGAGTTTGTGCTCAGGAAAAGTGTGTGTAATTGGAATAGGTTGATTTCTGGGCCACATTGCCACCATCCCAGTTCCTACCGAGCTTCTCCTGCTGCCTGGCGGTGCCTGAGCAGGATGTTACATGTGATCTCGTCTCTGTTAGGTTGTCCTTGAGCACTTCACACATACCTTTTTTTTTATTAAAACAATTTTTTTTAATGTTTATTTTTGAGAGAGAGAGAGAGAGAGAGAGCGAGAGCATGCGCAAGGGGCAGAGAGAGAGGGAGACACAGAATCCGAAGCAGGCTCCAGGGTCTGAGCTGTCAGCACAGAGCCTGATGCGGGGCTCAAACCCACGAATTGTGAGACTATGACCTGAGCCAAAGTCGGACACTCAACCCACTGGAGCCACCCAGGCATCCCTGTTTTTTATTTTTTTATTTTTTATTTATTTTTTTTTTTTTAAAGTTCAGTTGGAGAATTTATTTGCCAGTAGCTTTTTTTTTTTTTTTTTTTAATTTTTTTTCAACGTTTGTTTATTTATTTTTGGGACAGAGAGAGACAGAGCACGAACGGGGGAGGGGCAGAGAGAGAGGGAGACACAGAATCGGAAACAGGCTCCAGGCTCTGAGCTGTCAGCCCAGAGCCCGACGCGGGGCTCGAACTCACGGACCGCGAGATCGTGACCTGGCTGAAGTCGGACGCTTAACCGACTGCGCCACCCAGGCGCCCCTGTTTTTTATTTTTTAAGCAGTTGCTACTCTAGGCTTAGAAGCTGGGAGTAATGCCTAAAAAAAATGGCTTTTCCCCCTATGAAGTTCATGTTCTAGGTGGGAAGGCAGATGCATAAATCAGTAAGTATGATGAAGAGTGAGTGCTAGAACAGAGAGGTACGTGATCTACCAAATGCCTTCTGGAAGTACAGTAGAAAGGGTGAGAGCTCCCCCTGTCTTCTGGTGAAGAGGGTATCTAATGACAATGGGATGTAAGAAGTGGGTCGAGGCAGGTTCTCTTTCCAGCCACTGAATTTGATGTTCCTCATATTCACGTTCCTCTTCAGCCCTTCAGATGGAGATGTTGGAAGTATGAGTCTAGAATGTAGGTGAGGGTTCTGGGCCAGGTTATGGGTGTACAGGTCAGTGTGTGGATGACCATTGAAGCCATGGGCACTGTGGGCAGCACAGGGAGGCGTCATCAGAACTCTGGGAGCTTAGATTGTGGGTGTAGGAGGGAGGGGCAGATAGGGAGACTAGGAATGGGTGTTTAGGGGTAGGAGAGCCATGTGAAGGTAGTCGTGGGAGCCATGGGAGGGGAGGAGGTTTTGAGAAAGGGGTTTTGTTGGCAGGACAATTTAGAGTAGAGGAGTTGAGAAAGGCCATCGGCTCTCATCTGAGAGGGTTGGTGGGCTGAGAAGAGGAGATCCTGCTCAAGGCTCCCAAGCTGCCTCTGCAGTATTGGATGGGGGGGAAAGCATGAGCACTTGGTCCAGTCGCTAAGCAGGGAGGACACCCTCACTCTCCTGTGCTCTCCTTGAGCACTTGCTGAGCTGTGGAAACGGAAGCCACTTGCTTGACTAGGCTTAGGGACACTGACCTCTGGCTAACCCAGACGCCAGGTTTCAGATTCTGCCTGGTGGCCTCCTCCTATAGCTTACATATAATTGTCTGTGGATCCACTTCCACTAAGGCAAGTTCTCAACTTGTATAAAGATGCAAATCTTTTCCCTCTATTAATCTCTATATGGTTGGTTTGCTCCTTGCCCTAGCTCCTGTCCCTTCCACCTGCTCCAGCACCATCTCCGAAGAGCTGTCCCCACCCAGCCACCAGGCCAAAAGGGAGATTCGCTTCCTAGAGCTACAGAAGGTTGCCTCTTCCAGTGGGAACAAGTATGTGCTGGGCCTCCTCTCCTGGGGTGGGGCCTCAACATCCAGTCTTCAAATCCCTGCATTCTAGAAGCTAACGCTGTTCAGCAACCTGTTACGTCATCAGACAGCGCTTAGAGTATGCTGTAGATGTTCTCACCTGCCCCAGTATTAATTAGGGGAATTGGTTGGCATCCATTTTTAGCAGAAGGCCTCAAAGGCTGTGTTCCCTGTTTATGGAATTCCTTTCTTCCTTGGAGATGATGCTAAAGTCCCTTTTCTCAGTGCAGCTCTGCAGAGGTGAGGGTAATTTTTTTTTTTTTTTTTTTTTTTGGACAAGGAAATTGAAATTGAGGCTAGGAGAAGGGAGAAGAAAAGCTTTCTCGAGGTCAGTCATGAGGCATGAGATAGCACTATCAACGCAGTGGAGGTGCTTAGCTTCCCAGCCAGTGCTCACATCCCTAGAGCCCTGCTTGCCCATCCCTGCCTGTTGCTCTTCTCTTCAGCCTCACACTTCAGGCTCTGACCATGGCATCTCCTTCTTCAGCTTCCTCTCAGGTTCTCCAGCCTCCCCTATGGGCGACATTCTGCAAACCCCACAATTCCAGATGAGACGGCTGAAGAAGCAGCTCGCCGATGAGAGAAATAATAGAGATGAGCTGGAGCTGGAGCTGGCTGAGAACCGCAAGCTCCTTACTGAGAAGGGTAGGCGCCTGGCATGCTGGCAGGTGGTGTGTGAATGGGCAGCATTGGGGATTTTCATCTGGGGAAGTGCTGGGCTTGTGTGAGGAACGGCCCCTCTGTTCTCTGTTCTGCTGGCTCTGGAGCTTAGGGCTCAGCCATGGGCCAGTCAGGCTGACCTGGAATCTGGTGCTGCCCTTGGCCCCATCCTCCCCTTCCCTTAGATTGGATGCCACCTCCTCCTTCTCTCTTCCCCTTAGTTCTTTGCTGACTCTCCACTCTCCTCCTTTCCCCTCCTCGGGAGCAGATGCGCAGATAGCTGTGATGCAGCAGCGCATTGACCGCCTGGCTCTGCTCAACGAGAAGCAGGCGGCCAGCCCATCGGAGCCCAGGGAGCTTGAGGAGCTCCGTGGCAAGAATGAGAGGTATAATTCTGCCTGCTTCCTTCACAGCTCCACACCCCACTCTGTACCCATGGGGTGGCAGTGAGGGTGCTACCGTCTTTTCTAACTGCCCCACTCCCTCACAGCCTCACTGTGCGTCTCCATGAGACTCTGAAGCAGTGTCAGGACCTGAAGACAGAGAAGAGCCAGATGGATCGCAAAATTAACCAGCTTTCTGAGGAGAATGGGGACCTTTCCTTTAAGGTGAGGGTTGGGGGGTGTAGTCCCCACTTGACGGTCCGTGGGGCTGAGTTAGTCTCGAGGATTCTCGAAGAGAGGGTTGAGAAGAATGTCCTGGCATCTGTCCTATGCTCCAGTCTCTGCAGAGACCTGCATACTTTGGCCCTTTCCTTGTCCCATAATTGGCTGCTGCCAGGGACGGGGTTGTGGCCCTAAATTTTGAGTCTTGAGTTAAAGGTATGGTTGGTTGTAATTGGTTTGAGCAGGGTTAGATAGTCGGACACCTACAGCCCCTGGAGTTTGGGAAACAAACAGCAGTGGTGGTACTAGTTTTGACCTTGGGTGATGGGGACTCCCACTTGTCTGTCCCAGCTGCGGGAGTTTGCCAGTCACCTGCAGCAACTACAGGGTGCCCTCAATGAGCTGACAGAAGAGCACAGCAAAGCCACTCGAGAGTGGGTGGAGAAACAGGCCCACCTTGAGAAGGAGCTCAGCACAGCCCTGCAGGACAAGGTAACCTTCTGCTTTGGGGTGTCAGGGCCACAGTCTTGGCTACCTGTTCAAAGTTCCATTTACCGCTCTATTCTTTGGGGCCTTTGGGAACTAAGCTGTCTCCTCTTGAAGGTTAATAGTGCGCCGTATTGGGAAGATGTGAGCTTAAGTCCAATGTACCACCTTTGAGTCTTATCTTTGCTGTTTACAAGGTGTGGTTCTTGGACAAGTTATTTGATCTCTTTTCTCTCTAAGCATGCTTTGTGTAAAATGGGAAGGATAACAAGTAGCTGCCTCATCAACCATTGTAAGATACTGCATTTATTGTGTGATGAGAAGTAAGTTACCAGTGAATTAGTTACTATTTTTTTTTAATTTTATTTTTAAGTAATCTCTACACCCAGTGTGGGGCTTGAACTGACAACCCTAATGTCAAGAGTTGCATGCTCTACCAACTGAGCCAGCCAGGTGCCCCACTATTATTTTTACTGCTATTTTTAAGAACCCAAATCTACCATTTATTAACCTGTAGCCCTAGGGGAAGGCACTTAATATCTGAGCTTCAGATCTTGATCTGCAAAAGAGGGACAGCAATAGCTACCTCCCATCTCTGTCAGGTGGATTATGAATTCAAAGAGGACCCAGCATAGTCCTGGTGGCTGCTTAGTGAGCAGTGGGAGGAAGAGGGGCTGAGGGTGGGAGGTGCTATGGTTGCTGCTGTTCATGCCCAGGAAGGCTGGGGATATTTTTAAGCTGGTGAGTGTCTGGATAATCTGGGAGCCCAGACTTGTCTAAGGAAGGGTATATAGTAAGGAAAAAAAGAATTTTTTTTTTAAAGTAAGGAAATGTGAAGTGAACTCAGTGGCCTGGCAGAAGAAACTACTAGCAAGTCACATGATTTAATTCAGCCCTGGAATTAGGGTTAGAAAATCAGGTCCCTCATGATCCCAGGTCCATGGTTTCTGAGTTTTTTCCTAGGTCAGGGGAACAGGAGTTTTTTGTTTTCAGTGTTTGTGTATTTTTGAGAGAGACAGCACACACGTGGGGGAGGGACAGAGAGAGAAGGAGACATAGAATTCTAAGCTGGCTCCAGGCTGTCAGTGCAGAGCTCAGTGGGGGGGAGCGAACTCATGAGATGTGAGATCATGACCGAGCTGAAGTCAGATGCTCAACTGACTGAGCCACCCAGGTGTCCTGGGAGAATTTTTTTTTTTTTAATGTTTGTTTATTTTTGAGAGAGAGCAAGAGCACAAGTAGGGGAGGGGCAGAGAGAGAGGGGGGATAGAGGATTCCAAGAAGGCTCTGAGCTGTCCGCGCAGACCCCAACGTGCTCAAACCCACAAACAAGATCACTACCTGAGCCGAAGTCATACACTTAATCGACTGAGCCACCCAGGTGCCCTAAGAGATCTTGATAACAGGGTGATAGGGCTCCATATTTTGTTGGTAACATGGTGCCTGTCCCACCTCTGTTCACATGAGGCTCTTGTTTACTGTCAGAAATGCCTTGAAGAAAAGAATGAAATCCTTCAGGGAAAACTTTCACAGCTGGAAGAACATTTGGCCCAGCTGCGGGAGAACCCACCCCGGGAGAAGGGCGAAGTGCTGGGTGACGTCTTGCAGGTAGGAACGCACAGGAGCAGCAGTAGGACCTGTGTGCCAGGGCTCGTGTGGATCCGTGCTTGGTACATTCAGGTTCCTGTTCCTTAGTTCTCACGGGGGCCACGGTGATTGAGGAGTCGTGTTCATCCTCTTGGTCTCTTTATCTCACCAGCTGGAAACCCTGAAGCAGGAGGCGGCCTCTCTCGCTGCGGACAACACCCAGCTCCGAGCCAGGGTGGAGGCTCTAGAGACCGAGCAGGGCCAGCGGGAAGCCAAGCTGCTTGCTGAGCGGGGCCACTTTGAAGAAGAAAAGCAGCAGCTGGCTGGCCTGATTGCCGAGCTGCAGGGCTCCCTGTCCAACCTCAGCCAGGCCAAAGAAGACGTGGAGCAGGCCTCTCAGGCTCAGGAGGCTCGGTTGTCTGCCCGGGTGACCACGCTGACTGCTGAGCTCACCACCCTCAAAGCCACTCTCCAGCAGCAGGATCAAGAACTGGCTGGCCTGAAGCAGCAGGCCAAAAAGGAGCAGGCCCAGCTAGCGCAGAGCCTCCAGCAGCAAGAACAGGCCTCTCAGGGCCTCCGCCAGCAGGTGGAGCAGCTGAGCAGCAGCCTGAAGCAAAAGGAGAAGCTGTTAGAGGAAGCTGCCCAGGAGCAGGAGGCAACCAGGCGAGACCATGCCCAGCGACTGGCCGCTGCAGCTGAGGAGCGGCAGGCCTCTTTAAGGGAGAGGGATTCGGCCCTCCAGCAGCTGGAAGTATTGGAGAAGGAGAAGACTGCCAAGCTAGAGGTCCTGCAACAGCAACTTCAGGCTGCTAAGGAAGCCCGGGACAGTGCCCAGTCCTCGGTGACTCAGGCCCAGCAGGAGAAGGCAGAGCTGAGCCAAAAAGTGGAGGAACTCCATGCCTGTGTTGAGGCAGCCCGCCAGGAGCAGAGTGAGACCCAGGCCCAGGTGGTAGAGCTAAAGGCCCAACTAAGGTCTGAGCAACAAAAAGCAGCTGAGCGAGAAAGGGTGGCCCAGGAGAAGGGCCAGTTCCAGGAGCAGGTCCGGGCTCTTGAGGAGTCCTTGAAGATCACCAAGGGCAGCCTGGAAGAGGAGAAGCGCAGGGCTGCAGACGCCCTGGAGGAGCAGCAGCGTCACATCTCCAAGCTGGAGGTGGAGACCCGGTGCCTGGTGGAACAGCATAAGCAGGAGCGGAAGGAGCTAGAAGAAGAGCGGGCTGGGCGCAAGGGGCTGGAGGCCCGATTACGGCAGCTTGGGGAGGCCCATCAGGCCGAGGCGGAAGCCCTGCGGCAGGAACTGGCAGAGGCCATAGCCTCCCAGCGCGAAGCTGAGGGGGAGTGTGAACAGCTTGCCAAGGAGGTGGCCACCTGGCGCGAGCGGTACGAGGACAGCCAGCAGGAGGAGGCACAGTACGGTGCCATGTTCCAGGAGCAGCTGATGACCCTGAAGGAGGAATGTGAGAAGGCCCGCCAGGAACTACAGGAGGCCAAGGAGAAGGTGGCAGGGATAGAGGCCCACAGTGAGCTCCAGATAAGCCGGCAGCAGAGTGAAGTAGCTCAGCTCCATGCCAACCTGGCCAGGGCTCTCCAGCAGGTCCAGGAGAAGGAGGTCAGGGCCCAGAAGCTTGCAGACGACCTCTCCGCTCTGCAAGAGAAGATGGCCGCCACCAGCAAGGAGGTGGCCCGCCTGGAGGCCTTAGTGCGCAAGACAGGGGAGCAGCAGGAATCAGCCTCCCGCGAGGTACTCAAGGAGCCCCTGAGGGCAGGAGACAGAGAGTCAGAGTGGCCGGAAGAGCGGCAGGGACGCCCGTTCTGCAGCACGCAGGCTGCACTGCAGGCCATGGAGCGGGAGGCAGAGCAGATGGGCAGTGAACTGGAGAGACTGCGGGCTGCGCTGATGGAGAGCCAGGGCCAGCAGCAGGAGGAGCGTGGGCAGCAGGAGAGGGAGGTGGCCCGTCTGACCCAGGAGCGGGGCCGGGCCCAAGCCGATCTGGCCCTGGAGAAGGCCGCCAAGGCGGAGCTGGAGATGCGGCTGCAGAATGCCCTCAATGAACAGCGTGTGGAGTTTGCTACCCTGCAGGAAGCCCTGGCCCACGCCCTGATGGAAAAGGAAGGAAAGGATCAGGAGCTGGCCAAGCTTCGTGGGCAGGAGGCAGCCCAGAGAACAGAGCTCGGGGAGCTTCGACAGACTGTGGAGCGACTGAAGGAACAGCTGGCTAAGAAAGAGGAGGAGCGCCAACAGTCTTTAGGGATGGCCAGCGGAAAAGACCCTTCTGGGTCAGGAGCACAGTCTGAAGCTACTGGAGAGAGCAAGCGAAAAGGTCCTGAGCTGCAGGTTCTGCAGGCAGAGGTGAGCAAGCTGGAGCAGCAGTGCCGGGAGCACCAGGAGAAGGCCTCCGGCCTGGAGCGCAGCCTGGAGCGTGAGCGCACCTCCCGCGCTGAGCAGGCCGGTGCTCTAGAGGCCTTGCAGGGCCGGTTAGAGGAGAAGGCCCAGGAGCTGGGGCGCAGTCAGGACACCTTAGCTGCAGCCCAAAGGGAGCTGGCCACCCTCCGCGCCAAGGCCCAAGACCACAGCAAGGCTGAGGATGAGTGGAAGACCCAAGTGACCCGGGGCCAGCAGGAGGCGGAGAGGAAAAACAGCCTCATCAGCAGCTTGGAAGAGGAGGTCTCTATCCTGAACCGCCAGGTCCTGGAGAAAGAGGGTGAGAGCAAGGAGTTGAAGCGGCTGGTCATAGCTGAGTCCGAGAAGAGCCAGAAGCTAGAGGAGAGGCTGCGTCTGCTCCAGGCAGAGACGGCCAGCAACAGCGCCAGGGCCGCCGAACGCAGCTCTGCTCTGCGGGAGGAGGTCCAGACCCTCCGGGAGGAGGCAGAGAAACAGCGGGTGGCTTCAGAGAGCCTGCGGCAGGAGCTGGCCTCACAGGCAGAGCGAGCGGAGGAGCTGGGCCAAGAATTAAAGGCATGGCAGGAGAAGTTCTTCCAGAAGGAGCAGGCCCTTTCTGCCCTACAGCTTGAGCACACCAGCACTCAGGCTCTGGTGAGCGAGCTGCTGCCCGCCAAGCACCTGTGCCAGCAGCTGCAGGCTGAGCAGGCAGCCGCTGAGAAACGCCATCGTGAGGAGCTGGAGCAAAGCAAGCAGGCGGCCGGCGGGCTGCGGGCAGAGCTGATGCGAGCCCAGCGGGAGCTCGGGGAGCTGGTGTCCCTGCGGCAGAAGTTGGCGGAGCAAGAGCGAGCAGCTCAGCAGCTGCGGGCTGAGAAGGCCAGCTATGCAGAGCAGCTGAGCATGCTGAAGAAGGCTCATGGCCTGCTGGCAGAGGAGAACCGGGGGCTGGGCGAGCGGGCCAGCCTTGGCCGGCAATTTCTGGAAGTGGAGCTGGACCAGGCCAGGGAGAAGCATGGCCAAGAGCTGGCAGCCGTGCGTGCTGATGCCGAGACCCGTCTGGCTGAGATGCAGCGGGAAGCACAAAACACGGCCCGGGAGCTGGAGGTGATGACTGCCAAGTACGAGAGTGCCAAGGTCAAGGTCCTGGAGGAGAGGCAGCGGTTCCAGGATGAGAGGCAGAAACTCACTGCCCAGGTAAGATACCCAGCTCAAACTTGCCTGCAAAGATTGGACCTGAGAGAGGGAACAATGTTCCCTCTGGTCTCCCCTCCCTTACCGCGTGGCTGGCAGAGTTGAAGTATGTTGCCCCCTACCGTTCTAAAGAAGACATCAATAGCTTCCCCTTCCTTGAAGGCTCTGTCCTTTGAGAGTCCAGCTGTGAAGGCCATCAGCCCGTTCTAGAGGCACACTATGCTAGGGAGGCGTACCTGCAGTGGAGGATCCAGGAGCCACTGGGGACTAGAATGAGACAAACTGGCATTTAAAAACGATTACTAGAAATCTAATTCCTTGAAGGAAAGTATCAGAGCCACAGCGAGGTCAGCCTGGCAGCAGGGCTAGTGTCTTTTTGGCCCCCATCTCACTCTTGTCTTCGTTGCTCCTCCCCCATGCACAGGTGGAACAGCTAGAGGTATTTCAGAGAGAGCAAACTAAGCAGGTAATGCCTGGGGTCCCCGCTAAATGCTGGCTGCTTAAGCGGTGACCCATCTCAGTGCATGACCCCGGCTGCAGCTTGCCTCCGCCTGCTCCTGTTGTGAACTGTTTGTGAAGGGGGCAGGGTCAAGCCATGGAGTCCAGGCCCGGGCTGCCCAGGAGTGTGGTGTGCTGGGCCCTCTCTTGGGCCTCATTCCACCCATCCCAGGTCGGCCTCTCCATCCTTCTCCTGTCCTTTTCTCTCATCTGTCTGTCAGGGATGAGGGGTAGGGTAGGCTTCGTCTTTCCCATGTCCGAACTGGTGACCGGCAGTCCTTGGGATTCCCAAATCTCCAAGTCCTGTTCCCAGTTTGGATGCCGAACTAAGAGTAACAGCAGAGTGACCGTGGGCCTTGCTTAACACACAGCCCCTTTCTTTCCTGCAGAAGCCGTAAAGGTGACATGAAAGCAGCCCTCACAGGTCAGGGAGGGTTGTGAGCTCAGGACACCTGCCCATCACCCTCTGGGGCTTTAACCTGGAGCATGAAATAGAGCTGCCTGGGAGCAGGAAGACCAAGCTTGACGAGAGACAGGAGGTGGCATGGTCTGGCTGCCTGGCCCTCACAAGGATCTCCCTGTGCTGCCCTAGACGTCAAGGCTGTCACACTGGTTTCTCCACCATCCCTCCTACTCCTGTCACCTCAGGCCTGCTGAGGAATCGGGCCCTCCTCTCCTTCCATTGCCCGCCTCCTCCAGGGAGCCTGAGATGATGGGGACAGTCAGACCGAATAGCAAACAGTCAGCAATGGAGCTCCTGTCTCTTGTCTTTGCTGTTCATGCTTGAGCTCCTGGAATGCCTGGAGGAGCCAGCAGGGCTTGGGCTGTTCTGCTCCCTCTCCACCCCACTCCCTTTTCTCTTCTCTGTGGGAGTGGGGTGGGCTTTGGGTCTGAGGGCTGCCCCTGTCTGCTTCCCAGTGCTAACCACAGCAGCTACATTGCTAGCACCAGCCCTCACAGCCTGTGGATATTGGGAAGAGGTCTGAGCATCTGTGCGCCTTGGCACTTTTGGGGAGGAGTGTTGGGTATTCGTCCTTGTCTGCTAGTTATAGACTCGGTCCCTTGTTCCTGTCCCCAGCCTGGGAAGCTTGGGGCTGTGAATGGTGGCAGTAAGTAGTGGGGTGGTAGTGAGGTGTCAGTTCCCCAGAGTCAATTCTGTTGAATCTGGAGGCTGTGGGGCTCTGGCAGGCCTGTCTCTGCAGGCCGGGGGTGGAGGTGAGCATGGGCAGTGGCTCTGGTAGCACCTGCGTGTTGGGTCACCTTCCTTAGGTCCTGCCAACCAGCCTGCACCGCAGGGATAAATCCCTAAATGGAGGCCAGAGAAAGGACCAGAGTTTCTTCTTCTAGGAACACTGGGGATTTATCTGGGGAAAACCTCTAATTTCTCTGAATATCGAGGGGAAGGCCTCCTGAGTTTTCTCTTCTCTTCCTCCCCTGTTCCAGGTGGAAGAACTGAGTAAGAAGTTAGCTGACCATGACCATGCCAGTAAGGTGCAGCAACAGAAGTTGAAGGTGGGACAGTGGGGGATGGGCCATCTTGTCAGCCTCAGAGCGAGAATCGGGGAGGGAAGGGGCTCTGTGAGCCCTTGGGCTGTAGTGGGTATGGGGGCAGAGGCGGGCCTGGCATGGCAGCTTTACACCTGCCTGTGGCTCAGGAGCCCCTGTATGTGCCTTCTTAGAGCTTTCAAGGGAAGACTGGGGTGGCTCCCATCGCTCAGGCCTTCGCTGTCCACTAGTTGCCCCTAGTCATGTGTGGTTATTTAAACTAAATTAAAAATTGAGTTCCTCAGTCACGCTAGCCACATTTCCCTTGCTTAGTAGCTACGTACGGCTAGTGGCTACCGTTTCGGACAGGGCAGATACAGAACATTTCCATTCCTGTAGAAAGTTCTTTGGATAGTGCTGCTCTAGACAGCCTAGCTTTGAGGATTGTCAACAATGTTTAATACTGCACTGTAACTTAATATTTGAACTTAATATTTGTCATGCTTTCAGCAGCATCACCTTTTTGGTTTAATACCTGCTTTTCTGCAGTTCAGTCTTCACAGCTTTTACTTAGGGGCAGAGGAATTAGGCACCTGTGGCATAAAGCCCCGTGGTGGGTCACAGGAGCTGGGAGCAGGACTTCATTTCCATGCCATAATCGTGTGATAAACAGATGCTGCTTCTCCATTTCGGGGCCTTCTCGGTGCTAGGAGATGTAGGAGAGAGAAGGCCGGGTAGTCCATTGTCTTCTACAAGCTAAGTGCTCTGCTCACTGGCATCACAGGGGGGACCGAGAACTGGACATGGCCCCTGCTCCCAAGGAGTCTGTGGTCTGCATAGGAGGCAGTGCAGCATCATAAAAGCCCACACAGCCTTTGAAGTTGGGTGGAACAAGGTTCAGATCTTACTCTGCTATGACCCCGGTCAATTTGTTTAAATCTCTGAGCTCAGTTTCTTCACCTCTGAAACAGATGAAGTTACTTCCCGGAGCAGTTGTGAGAAGAACAAGAGTTCCCGTGTCCTCTGAGAGCTCATGTGCCAAGTGCCTAGCTTTGCACCCAAGTGTTCCCTGAGGATCAGCCCCCTTCCTCCTTGGGGAGACTACTCATGGAGAGAGAATGAGACAGTTTGTTCCTGGGTGCAAAGAAGGCAAAGATAGGGCTGTCAGAACTCTGCCAGAAATGGCATTAGCCAGACAGGGAAAGCTTCTGCAGAATGTGGACCTTGAAGGGTGTGTGGTATGCCAGTAGAGTAGGTGCTAGGGGCGGGGGTAAAAGGATTTTTTGTGCGAGTCCTGAGAGGGTCTGCAGGAGTCTGAAAACACCATGGAACCCAGGAGGTTAGGGCAGGTCTGTGGATTTGGGTGCACTAGCCAGACCAGCCACCCTGATCAGCGTTGTCATGCGTTCCAGGCCCAGGGAGGGGAGAGCCAGCAAGAGGCTCAACGCCTCCAGGCCCAGCTGAACGAGCTGCAGGCCCAGCTGAACCAGAAGGAGCAGGCAGCTGAGCACTATAAGCTGCAGGTGAGGCGCCCCCAGCCCTGGCCCACTGCTTCCTCGCCCTGCTGCCCTCCAGTCCCTGCCTCCCCCCCACCCCCACCGCCCCACTCGTTCTGTGTGCCCGCGTAGATGGAGAAAGCTAAGACCCACTATGATGCCAAGAAGCAGCAGAACCAAGAGCTGCAGGAGCAGCTACGGGGCCTGGAGCAGCTACAGAAGGAGAACAAGGAGCTGCGGGCTGAAGCCGAACGGCTGGGTCGGGAGCTGCAGCAGGCTGGGCTGAAGACCAAGGAGGCCGAGCAGACCTGCCGCCACCTTACTGCCCAGGTGCGCAGCCTGGAGGCACAGGTGCGTATCGGGTCAGATGGACTCCACCCTGTCATGTAGGACCCCTGTGCCCTCCTCTCCCAGGCTGCCCCTGCCCGAGGCTTCTCTTCACTCTCCCTGTCCCTCTTCTCCTCAGGTTGCCCACGCTGACCAGCAGCTTCGAGACCTGGGCAAGTTCCAGGTGGCAACTGATGCCCTGAAGAGCCGGGAGCCCCAGGCGAAGCCTCAGCTGGACTTGAGCATTGACAGCTTGGATTTGAGCTGCGAGGAGGGGACTCCCCTTACCATCACCAGGTGAGGAGGTGCCCTGTCTCTGTCTTGTTCACTGAGTGCCCACCGTGTGTCAGGCTGTGTCTTGGGCACTGGGGCTAGTGAGATTGAGAAGATGTCTCTTTGCCCTCTGGGAGCTGTTTCTTAGAGAAGACTAAGGAAACTGTCCGAGGTGTTCGGCCAGATGTTTGTGTAGGGCACACTGGGAGTAAAAAGAAATGAGTGCTCAGACAGGGCTTCATGGAGGCTGTCACTCCTGCTGAGTCTGCAGAGGAGCTGAAGGTGTGTGTGCTCCGTGAACAGAGGAGAGCAAAGGCTGAGGAAAGAGCCTGGCTGGGCTGGCAAGTGAGGTTGGGTGGGGCTGGCTAGACTCCTCATTGAAGTTTAGATTTGATCCTGAAGGCACTGAGGGATCTTGGAAAGGCTTGAAATTAAGGTAGATGTGGTCCAGTTTGATTTTTTTTTTTTTTTTTTTTAATTTCTGTTTTAGAGAGGGCATGAGCGAGGGAGACAGATAGAGGGAGAGAGAAAATCTCCAGCACACTCAGGATGGAGCCTGATGCCGGGCTTGATCCCATGAATCTGGGGTCATGACCCGAGCTGAAATCAAGAGTCGGGCCACCCAACTGATTGAGCCTCCCAGGTGCCCCTAGAAAGTTTTTCCGATAACCAATGTAGAAGCTGAGATGTGCCCATACTGTTACAAAAACACTTAAAAAGTAGTAATGCATTTATTTACCCCTCAGCATCCTCTGAGGTAGGTTCTGTGATTATCTCCTTTAACAGATGAAACTGGGGCATAGAGGGGCAGTCCTTTGCCCAAGGTCCCACAGTGGCAGAGGCAGGCTTGAGCCCGGGCAGCCTGGTTTGAGTCCTTGCTTGTCACCAGGCTGGCACCTCCCCTCAGGTACCATTAAATCTAGGTGAGAGGAGAGGAGGCAGACCTGGAAGGACATGCAAATGGAGTGGCGTGTGGTTAAGTGAGCTCCTGGACTTGTCCATTGCATTGGGCTGGAGGGAAGAGGTAGGATTGAGCTCATGTTCATGGCTAGGGGACCCAGGTGGAGGCTGCTCCCATTTCCTGAGGCAGGAGATCCAGATGGATGGACTTCATTTGGACATGCTCACCGTGGAGCTGAGAGTTACCAGTGTTAAGTAGCTCAGATAGCCATGGAGATAGATGGGCTGACCAGAAATGGAGAGTGAAGGGAGGACCCAAGTCAAGCAAGGGCTCTCCTTGATGCCTTTCAAAAATCAGAGAATGGGGTGCTTGACCTGGTCTGCTTGTAATAAATGTAGGAATTGGGTCATTTTGGAGCAAAGGGATGAACAAAATTGCCTTTTAGTCCCAGGCATGGCACCTCAGCAAGTCTCTTTCCTACAGCAAGCTGCCTCGAACCCAGCCAGATGGCACCAGCATCCCTGGAGAGCCAGCTTCCCCCATCTCCCAGCGCCTGCCCCCCAAGGTAGAATCCCTTGAGAGTCTCTACTTCACCCCCATCCCTGCTCGGGGTCAGGCCCCACTGGAGAGCAGCTTGGACTCCCTGGGGGACGTCTTCCTGGATTCAGGCCGGAAGACCCGCTCCGCCCGTCGGCGCACCACTCAGATCATCAACATCACCATGACCAAGGTCAGGCTGCTGGGAGTGGGCCTGTAGGACCCAAGTGATGCTCACTTGCTCTTAAGGGCATCTTTCCCATCGGGTGCCTCTGGAGGCAGGCAGGGCTGACTAGTTCATGTGTTACAAAGAAGCAGAGCCTCTTGTGTAGAAAGGGGCAGGGCTGGAATTGGATGCCTAAAGGATCTAAGGCTGGTTTCTTTCCATGTGTGGTACTGACTCCGTGCAGTCCGAAAGGAGAGAAGATGGAGAAGTTGCAGCCCAGCCCTGTGCCTGCAGCATACCTCCTGGGTGGCTGAGATGCATTGTGGCCGCCCAGAGGGCTGCCTGCTAGGTTGGGGGCCCTGGTTGGCCCTTGTTTTCCATATTCTGAGGAGGATGGGGAGTGGGGAAGGTTCGTTTGGTGTTCGTTTGGGGAAGGCTGCCTTTGGCTACCAAGAAGCTGCAGAAGTTCTAAAAGATGGGCAGGGCCCTGGCAAGCTTGGGCTGAGGGTCAGTGGAGGCTGTGGGATGAGCTTGACTATGACTAGCTCAGGAGACTGGTATTCTAGCTCCAGCTCTGCCACTCCCTAGCTGTTACCTGTGGGTTGGTCACTTTACTTTTTTGCACCTTGATTCTAAAATTGTCTGATAACACACTCTCTTCCCTCTTTCAGAGCATTGTTAACAGACTCAAATGAAAACGGGATAGCCTTGGCACCTTGTGCAGGATTCTTAGCAACAGGGCCCATTCCTTGTAGATGTGCAGCTAAGGATTCCTGCAAAGCAGTGGGAATACATGCTGCTGCGGGATCCGAGGCCCTATTTAGGAAAGTGAACAGGAGGCACCTTTATGGATTGTTAGGGCCCCATTCCACCAGATCCATTCTCTCTTCCAGAAGCTAGACGTGGAAGAGCCGGACAGCGCCAATTCATCCTTCTATAGCACACAGTCGGCCCCTGCTTCCCAGGCTGGCCCACGAGCCACCTCTTCCACCCAGTCTCTAGCCCGCCTGGGCTCTCCTGACGATGGCAACTCTGCTCTGCTCAGCCTGCCTGGCTACCGGCCCACCACTCGCAGCTCTGCTCGCCGCTCCCAGGCTGGGGTATCCAGCGGGGCCCCTCCAGGTGAGGGGGCCACAGGGACACAACACACACAAAGAAAACCCCAGGCTGACTATCTTTCGGCACCTCACCGACCCCTCCTCCCTGCAACCTCAGGGCTGTGCTGGGCAATCAGGCTGATGTTCATCTCAGCCAGGGTGAATGGGAAATGGTCACACAAGGGAGCCTGGGACTCCCAGTGGAACAGTGATGCTCAGCTGCTGCCTGGAGTCCTCCATTACTGTCTCAGGTGGTAAGGGGTGCCAGAAGGGCGCCTCAGCGACCTTCGGTCATCAATTCCTGGTCCTCAGTTAGTTTCTCTAGGGTGTCACAGCCTCCGCATACGGTATAGGACTTCTTTTGACCTCCCCAGGGAGAGCACGCAGAGCAGAGCAGAATTCTGGGTTACTGGGCTTGAAGTCCACGGGACAGGTGGACAGGAGTGGTGGCCACAAAAGTTGGCAAGAGGCCAGGCCCCGTGGGAGACCTGCTGCCTCTACCCTCACTCTTCCTGGCCTTCCTAGCCCCACCTGCTTCAGTTTCCCTGCCCTCCACAGGAAGGAATAGCTTCTACATGGGCACCTGCCAGGATGAGCCTGAGCAGCTGGATGACTGGAATCGCATTGCAGAGCTGCAGCAGCGCAATCGAGTATGCCCCCCACACTTGAAGACCTGCTATCCCCTGGAGTCCCGGGTGAGCTCCGGGGTCACCTGCACAGGACCCACACTGGCTCTTCTCCTCCCTCAGTGCTCCATGCTGACCGAGCCCTAGTGCCCTGCCTGGCTCTTTGGCCTGCTGCAGAGTGACCTTATGCTTCTGGTGGAATAGCTGGCAGAGAGGGGTTCGGGGTGAAATCACTGTGGGTGGGCCTGAGTCTGTGGAGGAGGTCTGCTTGGGACTACTCTGCTCTGATCACCATGCAGGGCCTGAGTAGAGAAGACAATGGGAAGGGAGACCTTCCGCAACAGGAAGGCTTTAGCTGCTGCACACGCCGGGTGTTCTAGGGTGGTCCTGCTGCACTGACCCCCTCCTTCCATCCCCTCCAGCCTTCCCTGAGCCTGGCTACCATCACGGATGAGGAGATGAAAACTGGTGACCCCCAGGAGACCCTGCGCCGAGCCAGCATGCAGCCAGCCCAGATAGCCGAGGGCATGGGGATCACTACCCGGCAGCAGCGCAAACGGGTCTCCTCAGAGCCCCACCAGGGCCCTGGTACCCCTGAGGTAGGTGACCCTGATTCCTGTTTTGTTCCATCTAGCAGGTTTCTCTCTCCAAGAGTTTGATGCAGGGACAGGGACTGTTGGGAAGGGAGGTTTCCGGAGGGAAGTGGTGTTGACTTACAAGGTCCACTTGGCTCTGAGACACACAACTGGTTTTGGATGTGAACTCTTCTTCCCCATAGTCTAAGAAGGCCACCAGCTGTTTCCCACGCCCCATGACTCCCCGGGACCGACACGAAGGGCGCAAACAGAGCACTAATGAGGCCCAGAAGAGAGCAGCTCCGGCTGTTAAACAGGTCAGTGGGGGCTGAAGGGAGATCCTAGAGGGACCTTGCTGGCAGGGCCCAAGTGCAGCCCAGTTTGACAGCCCTCCCCTCCCCGACAGGCTGACCGCCGCCAGTCGATGGCTTTTAACATCCTCAACACACCCAAGAAGCTCGGGAATAGCCTGTTGCGGAGGGGAGCCTCCAAGAAAGCCCCATCCAAGGCCTCTCCCAACACCCGCAGCGGGACCCGCCGCTCTCCTCGCATCGCCACCACCGCAGCCAGCGCCGCCACTGCTGCTGCCATAGCTGCCGCCACTGCCACCCCTCGGGCCAAGGGCAAGGTGGAAGCACTGATGGGGAAAGGAAGGGGGTGGATGGACTCTTAGAGTAGGTGGAAGCAGGGTACTCCCTCAGGCCACCCCTTGGGAGGCTTCCACTGTGTGGCCCAGCTAAGCCACTGGGGGTGGGCTAAGAGAAGGCGCTCTCTTACTAGCTGCTCCCTGAGGACAGGAGACACAGGGCAACTCAGCACAGCCAGCAACTGATAACCTGGAGCTAGATGTGTCCAGGTCACACCAAGGAAGGGATCCTAGTCAGAGGGGTTTGGAGCTAAAAGAGGCCTCAAGGCCAGCTGTATCTGCTGGCATCACAAGTCTCCCGCCAAGTGACTGTCTCTCTCTCTTTCAGGCAAAGCACTGAAGGGCCAGGACCAGTGAGAGGCCCCACCTGTGTCCTCAGTGCCGACCTCGCCTGGTCCTTTTCCTTCTGTCCCTTTCAGTGCCTTCTCTCAGCTCCCAGGCCAGCAGTGGCCAAACCCCTACAGACAGTGATGCCTGCCCACATCCCCGGCCTGGTACCTGGATCTTCACAGGAGCCTTCGCTAGGTGAACTGAGGTGTTCTCAGAGTTGTCCCCAGAGGCCTGGAGTGTCTGGGTCTTCTCCCTACCTTGCCTCCTGACGTTTTCTTAGAACAAAGTCACTTCTCCATCACAACCAGACTTGAGGCTGGCTTTGAGTGGCTGGGCCCAAGAGCCTCGTCCTCCTCAGCCTCTGAATCCAGAAGGGACCATTGGAGGAGCAGGCCCTGGTCCCTGCTGCTCGTGGTGGCTGGGCCTAGCAGGGCCCTTGCTTTTGAAGTCCAGGACTGGACATTGACCTAGCGGGTGCACCTAGAGATGCTCCCATCCACAACAGATAGGCCCCATGCCTGGGGGTGGCAGTGGGGAGTGGGAGGGGAGCAGTCTTCAGCTGCACCTCATCCCCCCTTCCCCAGACTTAAAAGTGGGGTGGGATTTTGGAGTGATGGGAAGGTTTTTAAGGGCCAGGGATGGATCTTTTTCTAAATGTTATTACTTGTAAATAAAGTCTATTTTTCTCCCTTAAGTGCTGAGCTGTCTTGATTTGTGTGGGAAGAGGGAAGTTTAGGTTCATTAGGGTATTTATATCTTTGTCCTTGCCGAGTGTCCCAGACTACCTGCCTTCTCTCAAATCCCTTCTCCTGGCCTTTCTGGGGCCACAGGATCTTCCCACACTTTGAGGGCCTGTGTTCCCGGACTTTAGTTTTGTCTTTAGCTTCTGAGTGATAGTCCCCCTCTTCCCACACTCCCTCCTGGGACGGGCCAAGTTCTGTAAGTGGAATGAGGACTTAAATGACAGCGCAGATGTCCTCATGCCTCCACTGAAAAATCATTTATGAGTACCCATTGTGGACCCAGGCAGCTGTGGATCAGAAACAGCATCTACCCCCACCCTTCCCTGGGACAGTCCATTAAAGGGAAAAAAGAAAGAATACAATATTAAGTCGATGCAGAAGAAGGCCTGAGCTGCAAGGGCAGCTCAGGTAATGATGTTCATCCAGGTTCTGGAGTTCACCTGTCTTGATGGTGAGGCAGAGGGGACCCGCTGGAGGGTGAGGTTTCTTGAGTGCAGGGTGCAACTGTCCTCAGCCCAGCCTGGGGAAGCGAAGGCAGACAAGGCTCAGGGCCAAGGGTGGGGACATCTCTCGTAACCTTTCTTCAGGCCATGCCTCCCCTGCCTGCATCCTAAGTTCCGCTTGGGAGCACAGTGGACGTTAATGGAGGCCACTCCGGGCAGAGCCCACCCTATCCTCCCCATACTACTCCTCCTGTCCGTGTAAACCTCCACTCAGGTTTCTCACCCAGAGCTGGGCCACGACGATGTGACGCTGGGCAGTCCGCTCAGGATCGGCAAAAACACAGGAGAAGTTGGTATTGCGCAGGGTGGGGCTCAGCTCCTCTAGCATGAGGGTCGTCTGCAGCTGGGTGCGTGGGCCCCGGCGCTCCCGACTGAAGCAGAGGAGGAAAGGCCATGAGAAGACCATAGGAGGAACCCCAACCACCCCCCTGCCTGCCAGCCTTGCCACTGCACCCCTCACCTGATGCTGCCCTCCCTCAGCCGACCTGGGAGGTGTTCGATGAAAGAACCATTGCCCAGCCAGTACAGGATGCTAAAGTGGGGGAAGCGGCTACAGGCAGTACAGGACAAGGTCAGCATTCCATCTAGGGACACATGTGGCTGTTAGCCCTTCTGGAGAGCACACCCTCCCCTCCACCATGCTGCCCTCCCCCCTGGCTCCCACAATTCAGGAACTGGATTACTGCTGTACACACCACCCAGGTGGGAAAGTCCGTTAATGGGGAAGTGTGGTTGTCTACAAGGCAGGCCTGGGGCTGAACAAGAGGAATATGGATGGGTACGGGTCCTTGGTTCAGATGACGACTCCTGACCCTGTTTCTTCAAGATGGCCTTTTCCAGTGCTCAGCTTTGGGGACTCTAGGACCCCTGGTCAAGGAGGCAGTAGGCCACTGCTCCTCTAAGATGGCCAGAGGGCAAGTGGGCTTGGGTGGGGCGCAGGCTGGGCCTCGGAGCATACTGCAGTCAAGGCTCTGGGAGTCCTCTGACCATCCTTATGTCTGAATTCTCTCCATCCCATCTTGGGAGCTGGGCCCTGCACCCACACTCATGATGCTGGGTGGGAAAGGGGATGCCGAGTGCTCTGGCAAGCTGCCCTGGCTGGTGGGGCTACATGGCAGAAGGCAGTGGAAGGGGGCAGCTCAGGAGTCAATCCCACCTTTGGGCCCTCTGTGCCCACAGCTCACCCCCGACCACCGTGCCCTTTTAGGCTCCCATCAGAATTGCTCCTTACTCAGTGGGACTTCCAGTTCCGGCCAGGTCACCTCCATTGCTGGGCACTGCTTAGCTGTTGGGAGCCCGGAGGGGCAGGGGTCCTTTGTGATCCCAGATGAGCCAGTGAAAGCGGTGGTGGCCTGAGGTAGAGGTGTGGCTCCAGCCAGGTGAGAGACTATGTGGGCACATAGGAGCAGGACAGGCAAAGGCCTGGGATCTGAGGGCAGGACAGTCACAGAGGTCAACTGCTGTCTGACTGCCTGGAAATGCTCAACATCCTGGCTTGGATCTTGGCTGGAGAGGGAGCTGCCTGGATGCAGCTCTGGCCGAGATTCCTGGGCTCTGCCCAGGGAATCAGAGGGGCAGAAGGACTCCTTGGGCCCCACCTCTTGGCCCTTTCTGAATGGAGAGAGGCTGGACAGAGGCTGAAAGGGAGAGCACAACAGCAGGGTGGAGCTCCCCTGGCGGAAGGGGTGTGTGTGTGTGTGTGTGTGTGCCTGCTCCACTCCCTTCTGTTCTCAGGCCCTACCCCACCCGCCCCTGCCAGCCCCTAGGTCCTACCTGGTGTCCGGTTCTGTCTCATGGTCTTGACGGATGTGTAAGGAGCTGGCGTGCCTGGCTCTATTTAACTGTGACAACTTCCTCCTCTCTGGGGCTGGTGGGGGAGGAGAATGGGAGTAAACTACTTCTCTCACATCTTCTCAGTGGCTTGTCTGGATCCCAGCCATTTGTATGGGCCTGTCCTTCCTGTAGACTCCACAGCTGTCCCTCGGTCTGAACTGAGTGGGTTGCCAGGCAATGCTATTTATTTACTCCACGCATCCCATCCAGCACAGGCTGGAGCTCTTTCAGAATGTAGCAACAAAGCTGAAGATCATCTAGTAACCGTCTTTCCCCACTCTAGCTCTTATTACCATTAACATTATGTGGTTATGTGTCCACTCTAACCCCTTCATTATAAGGATGGAGAAACAGACCCAAAGAGGGGCCAAGGACTTACCCCGTCACAAAGACAGGCAAAGCTCTCTTCACTGGAGCTGGTTCCGGGAAGGACAGGATTAGTGAAATCCTTCTGGGAAAACGTTCTCCACTCCCCTCTATTTCACTTTCACTTTTGTTCTAACCATGGAATCCAGAGTAGGCTCTGAGTTATTAACAGAGGGCACACACATAATGCCAGTCTGGGTCCAGTCTGTACACAGCACCTCTTCTGGGAGCCGAAGTTCATGATGGCCCAGAACCTTCCTGCTAACTCACAGACACCCCCCCCCCCCCCACTCTCCAAGTGGCATCAGACTGGATCTTTTGTCCCTGCTCAGCTTCACCCTCCCAGGGGCACATACGGTATGAACTTATGAGTCTCCCGCAGATGGATTCTTCTGTCCCAGTCAAGGGTTAGGACTCTGGCATCCACCTTTGCTCTTCGGAACCAGCCTTTGCTTCTACACGAGCAGACTTCATGCTTCTTTCACATTCACACTGATATTCAAGGGTCAGCTCTCCTTGGCACTGGGGGCCCCATATTGGATCGCTTTGACCACTCCAGGCTCAATGTCACACCAGCCCGTCATCCTGGCCTTTCTCAGGCTCTCCACTCCCTCCAACCACCAACCCCACCCCCACCCACCACCCCACAAACTATATGGCCAGAACTATAGGTCTAGGTTTACTAGGAAGTCTAAATTTCCCCCTACCTGGCTCCCAAGAAGCCCCAAAGAGCCCTCTTTTTCAGAATCCCCCCCTTCAAAGCTCAACACTCAGTCCAGCTGTGTCCAGACCCACATGAGCCATGACACAGGAACTATGCTGACAGCACTCTCCAACCTTGTGTGCAGGAACCTCTCAGAGTCAAGCTGAGGACTTGGAACATAAACTGGAACTTTGGCCCTAAAAAGGAGAGGGCGCCTCCCAGGGAAGTAGGGGAGCAAGCAGCCCAGTGCTGGCTTCAGCAACAACAGAGCTATATGAATGCACCAGTCTGGTGGCTGATGGGACAAATGGAGCTGGGGCAGGGCCAGGACTAGGGTGAGGTTAAGTGAGGCACCCGGGATGCAAAACTGGAGTAAGCATTCACTATCAAGGTCTCGCCAGTGTCTGCAGAGGCAGACAGACCAGGACTGGTGATTAAGCATGAAGGACAAGACCCAAGTGTCTGAGGTTTGTGGTCTCTGTGTTCTCTGTGATGGGATGCCCAGAACAGAACCAGGGAAGCCAGGAGATGGAACTAGGTTTGGAGTTCATGAAACTCCTCCCTGGGAGTGCCCCTATCTCTAGCCATCAGGTCAGGAGGCAAGGCTGCCTGGGGCTTCTGAGACAGTCCTTTGGGGGTGGGGTGGGGATGGAGGAAGAGGAGACAGGACTCTACCTTAGAGTGGAACCAAGACAAGAGTTGGGCCACCGGGAGGTCATGGGACTCAGGCTTGCTGAAGTATGAAAAGAGAGCCTTGGACAACCTGGTCTTGGCTTCTCACATGAGCCTGAAGTATAGGGGGAACAAAAGTGAAAGAATGATCCCTGGACCCTTCAACTGGGCACACCAGCACGAGCAGTGGGGGACTATGGGAAAACACAGCTGGGTGAGAGAAGCCAAAGTTGAGAGTGGCTCATGAGAAGAGGTGCTGGCAACAGGGCACTGACCTCAGGAGGTGAGGAAGAGAGTCACCCAGTGATGCCCCAGGGCCCTTCTGCCACAGGACAGGAGCCTGGCATCACACTATTCCCAGGGATAAGGGGTGGGGCCAACTACCCCTAGGATCCAGCTCTCAAATGGGAATAGCAAAAGGCAGCAAAGACAAGGTACTCCCAGGGACCCCAGGGAAGAATAAAGCAAGATGGATGTTCAGCTTTCCAACCCAGCTCACGGAGCTTTATTCAGAATGGAGTGACAAGATCCTGCTTGGCTCTTGCTGTGCTTGAAGATGCAAGCCCAGCTGGGCCATATTCCCTAGGAACCCAGTGCTGAGGGCCCACGTTTACCCTCCCACTTCCTTCAGAACTCCTAGGGCCAGAGCTGGGGCCTACCTGGAACCTGTTTTTAGATCCCTTGCCTGGGCCTTGCCTGCTTCTCTTCCCACCCACCACCACTCCTGTTGCCAGGCCCGGGTAGGCCCCATGAACGTGGAAGCTGACAGAGGGACATTCCCTGGGCTGGGAATCCCCTGGCTGCTTCAAGGGAACACTGTCTGACGACAGGGAGGAGTCTTAACTGTCATAGTCCTTCTGCTACACACAAACAGACGCACATACTCTCTCTCAGGCTTTCAGGGAAGGAAGTGAGTGATGTGGCAGGGTAGCCTTTGGCACGTGTCACCACTTCCGGGCTAAAGGTTCTGTTCACATAAGGGGCCTTCAATCACTGCCACCCATAGCAGTCCCCATGGCCCAACTACATATGGATAGACTCTGTTCTTGGCTGAGTACAGCCCAGCTTGGGGGCAGGTTACCCAAGCTGCTGCTGTTTCTGGTTGCCCCCAAACACATCCTCAATGGATTACGAGGTTCCAGGGCTTCTCTCACTAGAAAAGTCACAAGGTTCCACTTGCCTCAACCAGTCTATGGGACCTGGACAAGGGAAGACAGAGTCAGACACAATACCGATCCCAGGCCCAGACAGGGAGGAGGGAAGATACCTCACCCCTCAGTGCACATCTGTGGCACCAGGCAGAGCCCATTGGCTCTCCCACACTGAGCGAACCAGACTGGAGCCCCACAGAAGGAAGGAAAGATGGGGGTGGGATTGGCTGAGGCTCTCAGCCAGAGATGAGAAGGCTCCTTTAAACCAAAAATGTTGTGTCTCTGCTCCCACCCTGCTCAAGCAAGGAGGGTAAGGCCTGGAGGAGTTGGGGCAATTCCTATGCTCCACAATAAAAAAGGTTTTTAAATATATTCATCAAAATAGTATTCTTTTAAAAAGCCCCCACTGCTGACAGCCCCACTGGCTGGCTCTCCATCGTCTCCCTCCCCAGCCCGGACACAGCCGGAGGGGTCCTGAGTGGCCCAAGTGCCCCTCTGAGTCTTTCCCACCCAGGAGGTCTTGGAGGGCAGGGAGGAGAGTGCCCTGAGGTCCATAGTGGGTGGATGCTCTTCTTCCTGACTATTCCAGGCCCAGGATGTAGTTGATGCCTTGCACCAGGCCAATGATGACAGGCTGCCAGGCTACCAAGTATCGAAGCCAATCCAGCAGTTGCCCGTACATGACGTGAGGCCTCTCCCAGCTGTCAGTGTGTTAAAGAGGCTATGTGTAAGAGCTGCTAAGGTTGGACTAGGGGATGGGTGAGACGGTCTGCCCACACTTTCAGCTGCTCCACAGAAATGAGCCTACAAGGAGAGGAAGCCCCAGCCAGCCTCTCCATGTCAGAAGGAAGGGCTAAACCCAGAGAATGGGGGAAGGAGAGAACAGGGAACCAATGCAGAAGACAGGACAGACATGGGAGAAGGGTAGAAAGGTGAAACTAAACTAAGACCAACATGCAGAAGAGGGCCTCCCATGTAACACCTTCTCGAAGATGGACCCATTGGTGTTAAGTAAGGATACACAGTCTGAGACTGCTGTAAGTGCATCTGTGCCAATGGCTGCAGGGAGGTGGACAATGCGATAAAGTAACCCCAAAGGTTCTTGTAATGTCCACAATGAAGGCTTTCTAGGTCAAGGAAGGGGCTGAGTCTAGGGACCGAGTTGGAAGAGAGCAGGGAACAAGTTAGTCATGGGATAACCCTGGGCAGAGGCTCTAAGGAATCCCCACCCACCACTAAACACCAGGCCCTACTGAGGCCAAGAGGCCCCAGAGATCAGTTCCGTTCCTTTAACTTTATAACTAAATGCTGGGCCAGACATCTAGAGAGGAAGTCTGGGAATCCAGCTCTGGGGAAAGCAGAAAAGGAACATCACGACACTGTGAGGGAACCCCTCCAATAGCATTAGAAAGAGCAGCCTGGCCCAATCCCTGGGAACTAAGGGAAGCCCCAAGTCTCAGCTCTACCATGGAGTTACTTAACTGTTCCTGAACTAGACCGTGGAATAACCAAACAAGAAACCTTATGGGGACAGGCCAGAGCCTCCTGTTCAGGGGCTGTGGGAATGTGCTAGGTGGGAATGCAGTGGCCCCTGTCCAGCCCAGCCAGTGACCAGGGGATAGGGAGCCCTGGTATGGAAGGAAAGGGAGAGAGGGAGAGAGGGGGGAAAAAGGGGAGAGAGGGAGGAGAGAGAGGGAAGAGCGAGAGGGAGGAGAGAGAGGGAGGAGAGAGGGGAAGGACAGAGCAAGTGAGCGAGCAGCCAGGGTAGGGAGAAGGGAGAAACCTGGGCCCCTGGATCCCAGGGGAAGTGAAGTGGGGGGAGGGGCAGGGGCAGAGTAGTGACTGGGAAATTTCCAACAGACAGGCAGAGAGGAGGAAGAGGAAGGTGAGGGCAAAGTGGGGAAGGCCAAGAGGGTACAGGACATAGCTCAGAGGAGCAGTGGTCCCGGGCTGAAAGTGGATGGGAACAAGGAGTCCCTCAGCCATCCTTGCATCTTGCAGGCCCCGCAGAGGCACAGAGCCTGTCTCTAGCCTCACATGTCACAGGTAAGGCATTACTCATTAGCTATATAACCTTGAGCAGGTTATTCAACCTCCAAACCATTTCATTTGTAAAATGAGGAAGGTCACCAAGTTGCCAGAGAATCAAATGAGATAATGTGAGCAGAGCACTGTGTTGAAGTGCCAACCACACAGTGAGCAAACAGTAAGTTGGGCTGCTACTGCCATCAATTTACTGTTGGGAGATCTAGAACTATGATGAGAATCTGAGCTGCTGGTCCTGTCCCATGTTCCACCCCCTACTTTCCTAGATCACAAGCCAAATGGAATGGTGGGTATGTACCAGGTTGGGGGCAGGAGGAAAGGCCACAGAAGGACACAAATGCAGAGGGCTGGCCAGGACTTTCTTCCCACTGCCCATTCCCAGCAAGAACCCAAACAAAGGATACGGATTGCTGAACATCCTCTTGAGATCCACCTTCTCTTTGCAGTAAGGACATGTCTGCTTCTTTCCCACAATGCACCAGCCGCGGATGCAGAACTCGTGGAATCTGAGTACCACTGGTCAAGGGAAATGGTAGGCAGCCGGGATGGCACTGGAGCCCCATGCCCATGCACTAGCCCTGGAGAAAGGTTCAAATCCTGGCTTCACCTCTTATTAGCTGTATAACCATGGACACATCCTTTCTCTCTGACCCTGTTTCCTCTCATGTGAAGAGAGGAAAATGATCTCTATCTTACAGCGTTGTAGTGGGGCAAAATGGAGAGAATACATGGCACAGAATGGGCGCTGAGTAAGCACATGATAAATACTGGAAGTGTCATTCAGGGAGACTAGATTCTGATACTGAGCGATCCAGCTAGAGGATGCTCCTCTCTGTGACTGAGCCAACCTCAAGGCAGCTAGTGCAGCCTCAGGCTCCTTTCTGATCCAGCCAGGCTATAAACACTGTTTACACAGGTGGCCCCCAGCTGTGGAAAAGAGTGAGGGAGGCTGCGATTTCCACTCCTGGGCGTCAGTTTCTCTAGCAAAGAACACCACCCAAATGTCTGCCCTTTTGTGACTCTCTCGCACTTCAAGGTTTGGACAATATGCCAGGGTCATGACCACCCCCTCCTCTCCCTGACTAGAATGCCATGTGGCAGGAGAGATGTGGCCCAGGGGCTCCAGACAGGATACACATGATTGCAAGACAGCCTATATGTGTTCTCGATGATGCCCTCTTCACTGACATCCACAAAGATCTGCTGCCCACACACGGCACACACACTGTCCGAGAGGTGTTTGGTAGGCATGCCCGACTCGCTGTAGAACTGGGAGAGAAGAACAAGAGGAAAAGACAGGAAAGGTGTGAGAATCAGCCCAAGTAGGAAGGTACCACAGAGGACTTAGGTCTTCTGAAGAGGAGGCAAAGTGCCAGGGGGAGGTC
This sequence comes from Lynx rufus, assembly GCF_022079265.1. Taxonomy (NCBI): domain Eukaryota; kingdom Metazoa; phylum Chordata; class Mammalia; order Carnivora; family Felidae; genus Lynx; species Lynx rufus. The sequence continues at coordinate 59,906,410 of NW_025814897.1, forward strand.
CCACAGCTAGAGAACATCTTTTATATGCCAAACTCACCTCATCTTTGCGAGGTCGATGGGGAGAAAGGGACACCAGAGATGGGTTGGGAAGTCAGACCCAGTAGGACCTGAACACTGGTCTAGTCAGCATCAGGGACAAGGAAATCAGAGGTAGGAGGACTCAGGGCTGGCGATCCAGAGCTGTGTCAGGTAAGCCGCTCTGTGGCCAGACTATACTTCCACTAGAGATGGACAACATCTCTTCTCTAAGACTAAAAACAGTCAAATATCTTTGGTGCAATGTTGGTATGGTGATGAGGGCATTCCCAGACACTTGTGGCAGCAGCAAAAGAGGCTTACTCCTTTTGGACAGCATTCGGACAGCATCTCAAACTGCCAGGCCCTTTAGCCCACTGATGTCACTTCAAGTAAGGTAAAGAAGTAAAAATATCAAAAAAGCCTCACGTATACAGATATTCATTTAAGCATTATTTATAATTAAAGAAGCAAAGAGTTTTGCAATTCTGTAAAAAGTTAAATAGAATTACCATATGACACAGCAAGTCCATTCTTACATGTACCCACCCCCCAAAAATGAAAACAAAAACTAAACACACATTTGTAAGCCAATACTCAAGGCAGCATTATTCACAATATCCAAAAGGTGGAAACCACTCAAGTGTCCATCAAAAGATGAATGGATAAAACCAAATGTGGTATATGCGTACAGTGGAATATGATTCAGTCATAAAAATAATGAAGTTCTGATCCATGCTACAACAGGCATGAACACTGAAAACATCCTAAGTGAAATGTCAGACACCAAAGGTCAAATATTATGATTCCATTTATATGATAAAATATCTAGAATAGGCAAATTCACAGAGACACAATGTAGGTTAGAGGTAGCCAAGGGCTGGGGGAAGGGAATGGGGCGTTATTGCTTAATGGGCACTGAATTTCTGTTTGGGGTGATGAAAAGTTTTGGAAATAGTGGTGATAGTTGCACAACACTGTGAATGTAATTAATGCACTGAACTGTACACTTAAAAATAGCTAAAATAGTGAAGTTTTAAGTTACATATACTTTACCACCGTAAAAAATACCATAAAATAATAAAAACAAGCAAAGAAATGGAAATAACCATGCATGATTCAGAATAGGAGAATGCCTAAATAAGTTTGGTACACACTCAAGGGACTGAACAGGCAGCGAGTCAACAGGAAGCCTGAGGTGTAACAGTAAGTGTCAAAAATTGATGGCACAGTATGATTGGTACCATATGTAAAGACAAGCCCAAATCTATACAAAGAGAAAAGATCAGAAGGAAATATGTCACAATGCTCACACCAGTGATGGTTTGGTAGTAGCATCATAGGTGGTACTTTTCTTTTTTTTTTTTAATTTTTTTAAATGTTTATTTTTGAGAAAGAGAAAAAGGGTGAGTGGGGGAGGGGCAGAGAGCGAGAGGGAGATACAGAATCCAAAGCAGGCTCCAGGCTCTGAGCTGTCAGCACAGAGCCGGACGTGGGACTCAAATTCACGAACTGTGAGATCATGACCTGAGCCAAAGTTGGATGCTTAACCAATTGAGCCACTCAAGCGCCCCTCCATAGGTGGTATTTTTCTTTTGTCTACTTTTCTGTACTCAAATTTTCCTTAATGAACATACATTACTTTTAGATTAAAGATTATTTATTACCATGGTGAATTACAATAACCAATTCCATGCTCCAAAAACAAACTCCAAATTTTGTATACTTCCGTGTGGTTTATTCCTTCTTTCTTTTCTTTTTTTTTTTTAAGGTTTATTTTTGAGACAGAGAGGGAGCACAAGTGGGGGAGGGGCAGAGAGAAGAGGGAGCATCCACAGCAGGCTCCATGCTGACAAGCGGAGAGCCCAATGCGGGGCTCGAACTCAGGAACCCTGAGATCATGAAGTTGGATGCTCAACTGATTGAACCACCCAGGTGCCCCTATTCTTAAACAGCTAAATAGCATTTCCCCCTGACCCCAAAGAGAAAAGACTTGAAATTTATTTTTTGACATTTTCTAAGATGTATTGTTTTTTTCCTTTCCTTTGCCTTAAAAACTGTGGTAAAAACCACATAATATAGAATATACATCTTAACTACTTCTAAATGTAAGTTGATCAGTGTTCAGTCTATTCACACTGTGCAACTAATCTCCAGAAATTTTAAACATTTTGCTAGACTCTATAATGGACTGTGAAAAAGACTTTGGAGTTTGTTATTACAATTCATCTGGACCTGTAAGATAGTTTACTATACCTAGCCATTTGTATGTCCTTAAACTTGAGTTTGCTCTCTCTTTTCTTCTGTTTGCAAACAAATGTCTCCTGAAAAAGCAAAGCCCTGAGGCTGGGTGAGAGAGGAGACGGCACCCAGGTGCTGGGACAGGGAGTATGAGAGGGTGACACCAGGTGCCTGCCAGAACTTCTGTTCGAAATGGAAGCTTCCCTCGCTCCAAGCTGTCCTCCTGAAGAACAGCCTCTGTCAGACATCAGAACTGCTATCCAAACCCAAGACTCCTCCAGGATAGAAGGCAGAGATAACACACTGCCCCCAAGAGTCCATGAATACAGAGCTTCCTGCCTTCACTCCCACCTCCCTCCCTTGTAAAACTCTCTGAAGTAGCTCAAGGTGAGTGCTACTTATCACAGAATACTAGAGCAGCCCTAACACTGGGGAAAACAAAGCGCAGAAGAGGAAATAAACAAGAGGGTACTAGAACCCAGACCCTTTGACTCCTACCCAAGTTCCCATCCAAGTAACATCTGCAGAATGATCACCTACTTAACTTGCCGAAGGCCAGTTATCCAAATAATTACAATTTGTTTATCCAGAGTACAAAAGGCAGTGGAAAAGGATAAGCTAGAGTCAGAACGCAGGGTCAAACCTGTGGGAGTCTATGAACTGTGCAACTCTCAAAAGCTGGAATCTCATAATGTTAGTGTTGGGGGGCACCTCTGAGAAACACTTCCCCAAAGCTTGACAGGCTGATGGCTCTGAAATGTGTTCTGGCTTAGAATTTCTAGGCACATCAACTAAACAGAGAGGGGAGACCAAGAGGTCTGGGTTCAGCTTGGCACTGAGTCCTTGTACAATCACGTGGCATAGGAATATGGCCACTCACTCTGGCCCACAACATTGGCAATAAGAGAACTAAGAATGCTATAACTCAGGAGATGGTTTAGAGCTCTGAGGAAGAGCTTAACCTCAAATCACCCCAGAGTTCTGCCCCCAGAGAACCGGGGCCAAGGGTGCAAGATCAGGGTGCCTGGGTGGCTCAGTCGGTTAAGCATCCGACTTACTCTTGGTTTTAGCTAAGGTCGTGATCTCACAGTTTTGTGGGTTCGAGCCCACATTAGACTCTGTGCTGGCAGCACGGAGCCTGGTAGGGATTCTCTTTCCCTCTCTGTCTACTCCTTCTCTGCTTGCGCTGTCTCTGTCTCAATCTCAAAAAAGAAAAAAAATAAAGGATGAAGGATCAAAAAGAGAACTTGGATGAGGTAAAGACAGAAAGAAGGAAGGTCACAAAAGTATCTGTCTTAGGCCCCTCATTTCTGGAGTTCTTCCCACAAGGCTAATGTGGAAACAGGCAGGCAGAGTCAAATACTACAGTGTTTCAACAAAGCCCTCAGGTAAGCTGTCAAACCAGGAAGGCCCAACACCCCCATGGCTCACAGAGACTACACAGGAGACTGTATCAGGAGGCACTGAAGTGGGGTTGGGTAAAATACAGAAAGGCAGATTTCAGTTTAACCTTAAGAGCCTGATCCCTTGCTAGAATAGACTCAGGGGGACCAATGGTTTATTAGGATTAGACAGACCTAAGTACAGTCTTCTGTCACTTACCACCTTGATGAACTTGAGCAAGCCTTCCAAACCCTTCCCTCTTCCATCAAAATATATTGGGTACCTACTGAAGTACCAGCCACTGGACCATTATATCCTGGGGATATAATGCTAGAAGAGCATAAACCTGACCTCTAACCTCATGGAACCTACAGCTACAAGAGAATGACATTAAAAAAATAAATACTGGGGCGACTGGTTGGTTCAGTCAGTTAAGTGTCAGACTTGATTTCAGCTCAAGTCATGGCCTTGCGATTTATGGGTTCAAGCCTTGCATCGGGCTTCACACTGACAGGGCAGAGCCTGCTTTAGATTCTTTCTCTCCCTCTTTCTCTGCCTCACCCTGCTTGCTATCTCTCTCAAAATAAACAAACTTAAAAAAATTTTTAAATACTTATAGAAAATAAGAACTACTAAGTAGGCTAAAATAAGAATTAAAAAGGCAGTACAGGGGTAAGAAAGAGGTTCCTAACTAGGCCTAGGTCACGTGAGGAGGTTTCCTTGAGAGAGTGACAAGAAGTTTCTTGAGGCTGAGAGGTAATGGGTGGTGGGCATTAGGAGAGGAAGAAAGGCAGAAGAGGGAAGAGGCCTTGAGGTGGAAAGGAGCCCGGTGCACTTGAGAAACTAAAATGAACCCAATGTGGCTAGAGTTGTGAGAAAGAGGAAAACTGTGACACCTTCTCAGCCACGTGAAGAATTCTGGACTTGAAATGGAAAGTCATCTAAGGCATTTGATCAGATGCGAATTTTTAAGATTACTCTGTCTCCTGCGTGGAAAATGGAGTGGAGAGGAGGCCAACATGAATTCAGAGGCCAGCTAAGGGACAATTCTTTAAAAGCAAGAGATGCTGGAGACCTGCGCTAAGGGGACGTCTGGGCTAATTTGATGGCAGTAAAAACTGAGAGTGGACAGACTGGTGATGACAAATAGATAGCAGAAGACTAAAGATATGGTACTGAAAAAAGTGCTGGGTTAGAGGTCCAGAAAGTTAGAGAAAAAGAAAAGGGGAATGCCTAGGTGAAGTGCATTGAAGATGCCTTAGGTATGAGCTCAGGAATAGTGACATTCCAGGGAGGACAAGCTACAGAAGACAGCGAAGGAAAAGCAGGATAGAGATGCATCACAAAAGCCAAGGAGAAAAGACCCTTTTAAGAAGTATAGAGTGGCTGAGTCAATTCTGTAGTTGGCTGAGCAACTGATGGCTGCTGAGGTCAGAATTAGTGACACAGTCACTGGTGACCTGAATAAAAAGGTCATTTCAGAGGAAGGGTTTAAGCTGAGGCCAGATTAGAATGAACTAAGGAGTATGTGGAAAGCAATCAAAAGGAGACAGGAACTTTCTCTAAGTTTAGCTGTGAAGGACAGGAAATGGGTCAGTTGTTAGAGGAGAAAGTAGGTCAAAGAAAGGATGTTTTTTGAAAAAGAATGCTTCAAAAGTTAATGGGAAGAGCCTAGCAGAGAAGGAGAAGTTGAAGTCATGAGTGAGAAAGGAAGTTGATAGTACAATGGGTCCCTGAGAAGGGAAGAGGGTATGGAATCCACAGTGTAGGCATGGCTGGCTTGTGATGGGAGAAAGGACATTTTCTCCACTGTAACTAGAGGGAAGGAGGAAAGATGGGTGCAAATCTGTGAGTAGAAAACCCAACACAGGCGCTTGTGCACAGCAGGGGCTCAGGAAACAAAGAGGAGTTGCATGCCACACCAGTGAAGAATGTATACACCATGAAAGCCCTGTGAGCTCACCCAGTCTGACCGCTTCTCGACAGGTGAGGAGATTGATGCCCAAGGAGGAGGGCCTCGTCTGAAGTCAGAGAGAGCTGGTGGCAAAGCTGAGCTGGTGCCTGGTCAGTTGAAACTTGGTGAAACACTGAATAAAATATCCATTTCTCAGGGTTATAGAAGAGATTCCATGTGACAGAATGGTCTGAGAGGACTTCAGACAATAGATGGCATCCAAGAGACAACTGGCATATGCTCATGATTTAGGATTGGTCTGTTCTGTGTCTTGATCTGTGTGTTGGGTAATGAAGATACAAAGACAAATTCTACAGGGTCTCTCTGCTCCAGGTGATCACATATACAAAACAGGTAGCTTTCTAGCAAGCACTAGTGTATGCTAGGTACACTGGACAAATGACAGCTACCATCATCATCCTCTACTACGTGCCATGGGCCAAGCTACTCTGCAAAATGCTGTGCATTAACCTGTTTGTTCCTTACAATTCTTTATGTCTGGTAATATTATTACATCTGAGAAAACAAGATCGGAGAGGTAAAGTAACCTGCTCAAGAATACATAGCTAATTAAAAGTGGATTAGAATTTGAAATGAGGTCTGACTCTAACCCCCTAGCTCTTTCTACTACTTCAGACAGATGAATGGACAGCCAGTCCTGTCCTAATGTTGTCTGGGGCACAGAAACTTGTTGAGAAGAAAGCATGAGGCAGGACTCATGGCCTAATGGAGCAGAAATAATGTGCCACTACCCTGCCTGCCCAACAGTTCTCTCTTTTGAGCCCCAGAAAAACAGGCTTGCCTATTTCACAATCCTCTGTCTCCCTACCCCCACCCAACATGACTTTTGGGTATGAATGGAAACTATATGACTGATTATCACAAGCTCATGACCTCACAGTGACCAGCTGGGGAAAAAAACACCATCCAAGGTTCCCTTGACACAAGAGTTACTTTAGTTCATACTACAATTACTCCATGTGAGGCAAAACAGCTATTCTGCACTAAACAAGAGTAGTGCAGAATAGTAAAAAGGAATTGAGAATGCATGTTAATACAATTGTAAACCTTATGGTTTCATTTCTAGCATGCCTTAAGTTAATTAATCACAGATCTTTGTAGGTCAAACCACTCTCAAGGGGGACCAAAAGACGAGTCAGCATAGTTCCGGACCTGGTAGATGGAACAGCTTCAAAATCAACTATGACTCTCTGGGATTAGAGCTGTGATCACAGAATATACAAAAGACTATGAAAACAACTGGGACTGAGATGTGGCATAGGCACACAATGGAATTTTATTATCTCAGCGGCTACACACACACGTTTATTTATTTATTTAGTCTTTTAAAAATTGAGGTACACAATGGAATACTATTCAGCCTGAAAAGGGGAGAAAATTCTGACACACATGCAACAACATGGGTGAGCCTTGAAGACATTATGCTAAGTGAAATAAGCCATCACAAAGGACAAATATTGCATGGGTCTATTTACATGAGGTACACCTAGAGTGGTCAAATTTATAGAAGCAGAAAGTAAAATGGTTGTTGCCAGGGCTTGTGGGGAAGATGGACTGTGGAGTTATTATTTAAGGGGTTCAGAGCTTCAATTTTGCAAAATGAAGAGTTCTATGGATGGATATGGTAATGGCTGCAAAACAATGTAAATGTAGTTAATGCCACCGCAGACTTAACACTGGCTAAGATGGTAAATTTTATGTGTACTTTACCACAATTTAAAAAAATGACTCGGTCTGCTACTTGGAAGTGAGCAGTGGTGGTGCTAGTAAAGGTTGCAGTTGGTCATACCTGGCACACTATAAATGGTTGACAAATAACTGTTTCTTGAATAAATGAAAGAATGAGTTGGCTAACAAATGCATGGAAGGCTGGAATTTCCTAGCTTTCTTAAACTGCCTTCCCCAAACCATTCATCAGGTTCTGGCTTCAAGGCCAGGGATATTCTTGAAATTCAGGTTGCTGTGGCTCAGGGGCCCACGTGTTCCTAAGCAGACCACAGCCCATTTGACTAAAGACTGGGGCAGATATAGGAAAATCCTGGAATTCTCAGGGGAAAAGAACTGTAAAGGTAGGGCAGTCTATCCCTTTATCCCAAGTTGGAGTTAGAGTCCCTTCTCCCATATCCCTGCCTAGTCTCATCTGTTGGCATCCTGAGCCCTAGCAATTAACCTGCCACTAAGTCTCTGCAACATTTGCTGTGGGGAAACTATGAATGAATGAACTCCTGGTGACTCACCCAGTACTGTCACAAGCCATGTTAGTCTTCCTATGACCCGCTCCCTGCCCCCAGAGATGGGGGCCTGGGGAAACAGCAAACTGTTATTATTGTTGAGGCCAGCAAGGTCACATTCTGTTGGACAAGAGCTAGGCAGAGTAGCTCCCCTGAAAGGGATAGGCATTCTCAGTGTCAATTACCTAGGGAAGATGTGGATCATCATAGAAGAAACCAGGATGCAGATGGCTGGCCTGAGGTATAGGCATATTTTTTGTCAGACATGGGCTCTGGGTCTAGACACTTGGAGGATAGTTGTCTAGATGTGGATTCTAGGTGGTGGGTGCTAAGATGGCACCTGATACACAGAGATAGGCTGAGAGTTGGATGGGGCAGGGTCTGAAAGTCTGGGAAAGGAGATACCCTGCTTCATCAGACTAACCTCATTCAAACTCATATCTATTTTCCTGCTATCAACCCCAACCTTTTAATAAAGTTCAATGTCACTGTTTGATCCTTATGTTCTTGTGCTATTAAGAGGTATTGAAAGACATGTGGGTTTAAGAGGGGTCAAGAGCTGGGGCTTGAGGCACTCCCCACCCTAGTGAGAAATTCTCCCACTAGGTCTCTTGGTGAATCTGCCACTCACATCACTTCCCACTTCATCTAGTTAACTCCTATGCATCAGCTCAATAGTCCCTTCTTCAGGGAGGCCATCTCGGAGTCCCGAGACTAGGTCAAATGTCACTATTGCATTTGTTCACACCATTATGAACCTTTCCTTCATAGTATTTATTGAGGTTATAATTTTATATTTATTTGTGTATTTATTACTTTAATACCCATCTCTGTCACTAGGGCGTAAACTCCTTTTGGACAAGGACCACGTACACCTTTGTAATTCCAGCATAAGTCCAGTGCCCTGGCACATAGGAACCATTAAATAAATATCTATTAAATGAATGTTAACTTCCTGAATGGTAAAGTGGTTCTTTCCTACAATGGCTCTAAAGTTAAAAATTCCAAGGTACAACTGAGATCTGGCTTTCCAAATTTTAAGGAAGGAATCTCCATACCATACTACTTATATCTTGAAAGATTTTTTTTTTTTTTATGGTTTATCTCTTCCATCAAACAAGTGATGCTATCCTGAACTGTCTGGAGATGTCAGGAGGCAGTTAAAAGCCCGTGTGGGGACACCTGGGTGGCTCAGTCGGTTAAGATCTGACTCTTGATTTCAGCTCAGGTCATGATCTCATGGTTTGTGAGATGGAGCCCCATATCAGGGTCTGCAAGAACAGTGCAGGGCCTGCTTGGGATTCTCGCTCCCTCTCTCTCTGCCCCTCCCCAACTTGTGTGTGTGTGTGTGTACATGCTCTCTCTAAAAAAAGAAAAAACAAAGCCCATGTGAACTTACCCCTATGGTAGACGCCATATAGTCTGCACACATTTCTGCAAAGTCTCGCTCAAGAACTCCATAGTAGAGGCCATAGAAGAGGAGAGAAATGCCAAAGTCCATAGCATCTTCTGGTTTGATCCTGTAAGGGAAGCAGCATGGCCTGTAAGGCCTACCCTAAGATGCAACTGCTTTGGATTACTACTGTGGGACACATAAGGCAGCAACTAAAGTGGTAGGCTTTAAGGGCTAAAGCAAGCATTGGCATACTAAGAACAAATCCAGCCTGCTACCTGTTTTTATATGGCTTGTTGGCACCATCTGAACAGGCTAGCACTGTGAGCTACAAAGACCAAGCCAAGGTATTCCCTAGTGCCCCTCTTCCCCACTCTGTTCCCAGTGCCTGTCTCCTCCAACTGGCAACCATGCCTTACAGCTGCCTAGGGCCCACTCTGGTTGGCACCTACATGTTGGGGACTCCACTGCTGGCAATCACTGGACACCAACCAGTGGAATTTCAGTCAGGAAGTTGGCAACTCACCAAATTGCCTCACCTCCAGCCAGCTGCCTAAGTTGAAATGACTGAGCAAGGGCACACCAGGACCTGGGTTGTCACTGGAACAGAGAGTGAAAATGATCCCAGTGGTCACACACCCCCTTGTAAGGCCCCTCCTTCTGAGAATGTCTCATCTGATGGCAAGTTGGCACAAAGCATGCCCACCATCTGAGACAGCCCATCCCTCAAACAAGGTAGGGCAAGGGAAGAGTTTCCCCTCTTGTTATACTACATATTATCCTAGACTTTGCCTTTTGTCCATAAAGTCTAAAATATGATTTGGCCCTTTACAGAAAAAGCTTGCCATCCACAGCTTTAGAAATAAAGATAAAGTCGGTCAGTTAGTAAATACATACATACCAGTTACCATAAAATTTTAGGTTGTATCTATACATATTCTGTATCATGTCATCAAAGTTAAATTTTGGTCCAAGTCTACTTCCTAAGAAGGACAAAGATCTTATCTGTATATTAAGAGGCTAATTCCAAGGACTAATAATTTGCAACCTTCAGTCTTTAAATGTTTATTATAGAAAACAACATTTTTAAAAATATTTGTACCAGGAACTGTATGTGTTCACTTAAAGTCATAAATTATATTTATCTTAAAAAGTTGAGTTTACTCATGAATCATGTAATATTTAACCTAGTAACTAGACATCATGATCTTATACCAATTAACTCGATTAGTAGCATAAAAATGGTCAAGCCTCTCAATTCTGTTTTCTTCCTGGTATAGTTTATGCGAATAAAAAAGAACTGTAATTAAAAGAACAGCCGGGGCGCCTGGGTGGCTCAGTAGGTTAAGCGTCCGACGTAGGCTCAGGTCATGATCTCACAGTCCATGGGTTGGAGCCCCGCATCCGGCTCTGTGCTGTCAGTTCAGAGCCTAGAGCTTCCTTCAGATTCTGTGTCTCCCTCTCTTTCTGCCCCTCCCCCACTCACTCTCTGTCTCTCAAAAAAATGAATAAACGTTAAAAAAAATTTTTTTTAAAGAACAGCCATCTTGGGGAGCCTGGGTGGCTCAGTCGGTTAAGCATCCGACTTTGGCCTCAGGTCATGATCTCGTGGTTTGTGAGTTCGAGCCCCACATCAGGCTCTGTGCTCACAGCTCAGACCCTGGAGCCTGCTTCAGGCAGAGCCCTCTCTCTCTGCCCTTCTACCCGCTCACACGTGCTCTCTAAAATAAACAAACATTTAAAAAAATTTTTGTAAGAATAGCCATCTTTAGTACAATGCAGAATCTTGATTTTTGTTTTTTTAACCACACAGGTTAGGAAGATATCTGGAAATATCTTGGTTTTCTTTGATAGGACATGTTACTATGTCACTATTCCAATGAGTTCCTATAAATCCTTGTGGAGCCTGTTATTGCTTGCAGCCTGTACTACCCATGGAAGAAAGAATTCCACAGTATCCTCTCACTATATAAAGTAGGGCTTACTCCTTTCAGTTTCAAAAAGGCTCCTGGAGCACCGGGATGGCTCAGTCGGTTAGGCGTCTGACACTGGATTTTGGCTCTGGTTGTGATCTCACAGTGCGTGGGTTTGAGCCCTGCTTGGGATCCTCTCTCTTTCTCCTTCTCTCTGCTCTCTGCCCCTCTCCAGCTCTCTAAGTAGATAAATAAACTTAAAAAAAAAAAAAAAAAAAAAAGGCTCCTGCCTACAGTGTGCCAAATTTGGGAAAGAGTCCAGTGGTGCTGACTTTAAATCTGAATCCTAAATATGTAACTTCAAGTGCACTGTCCTAGGCTTAGGATTCCGCATGATCCACAGCCCACAGTCCCATCACCTCAGCCATGAGACCACATTTCAACTCTCTTCTGCCTTTACTTACTGTACCCTACAGTCTCAGAGTCCAGGATTTCTTGGCTTCTGCCTCAACTGGGAGTGAGGGGGCTTGTACGCTGACACGAATCTTTTTGAAATCTTATGACAATATGGAGTAACAGCCAGAATTTGACTCCTGGTAATATATCCTTAGGAAGCAACAAAACAATGTTATCTGAAACTGAAAAACACCCTAAGTGCCCAACAATGGAGCGGGAGTTAAATGCCCACAGGTTAACTTTCTAAAAAAGTGTGTCCTTAAAATCTGTGGAATGTCAGCTACGTTACAAGGCAGCAATTTTATTAGTATACTGCATCTAAATTGGGAGATTCTTAAAACTGGCGAGGGAAAGCTTTTGAGGTAGGGTGTTTCCCACAGCCATCTGGGTGGTCTCATTCCCTCACATCCCAGCCCTGGAACTACTGTAAGGACTGTTATGGACACTGCTCTGCTGTTTCCCGCCCTGTATACTTCTGGGTGAACCTACTGCCAGGTTCCAACTGTGTCACATGTTTGTCTAGGGGTTGACAAAAAACGTTTTGTGTAAAGGACTAGATAGTATTTAAGGTTTGTGACCTAAATAGTATTTGCCACAAATATTAAACTCTGCTGCTATAGTTTTATTGCAAAAACAGCCATAGACAATGCATAAACAAATGAGTATCGCTGTGTTACAATAAAAACTTTCTTTACCTTAGAAAAAAACAGGAGGTAGACCAATTTGGCCCACAGGACAGTTTGCCAACTCCTAGTCTCCCTGAACATAAGACCACTCAGGTAGAGTGGACGCTGCAATAGATAGTACAAACATGGACAAGGAAAATGGCTCTGTTACAGTGATGAATGGAGTAATGGTAACTGGCTATAATCATTATTATGCTTACTTTTTTTAATACTTTTTCATTACAATATAGATTCTTGGAAAATATCACCAATGATTTGGGACTCTAACTCTGTATATCCAGACACTCCTTTCTCTTGGCCAGTGCAAATCAGGGAGGGCTCACCCTCCCCTATTCCCCAAAGCCCAAGTGTCCTATCCTTGGTGCTATGTCCCCCTTGTTAATATCTAGGACTTGCTCCAGGAAGAAAGGTACACCATACTGGCCCCTCCTCCCCAAACACAAGCAAAAACAAAAGCAAAGGATACTTACTTGAATAATAAATTGAGACCAAAGAGGGTAAACATGACAGCCATGTAGCCAACAATGCCTGTGGCATAGCTGATTTTATAGATCAACAGGAACCACTTATAAACCAACCTGGAGAAAGGAAAGAATATTAGCACAGCTGACACAGAAACTCTGGCCTAGGGGCCTCTGGATTACCAGAACCTCTTATTCACACATCAATGGAGAGAGCAGGTTCTTTGGTTAGGACTTACTGAGCAACTTTAGTTACTGTAATGGAGCTGGTCACTCCCTTAATGGTAGAAACACCTCCACATACCAGGGAGCTAGTGCTATTTTCCTGGTCCCAGACCAAGCAAAGAAAAGAAAGCCTTAAAAGGAGGTTTTGGCCTCAAACAAAGAGCACAGCTGACCTCAGACAGCTATGTCATCTCAAATTCAGATTAGTTGGATAAGGAAGTGAAAACTACTAACTACAGCTATGCTCAGAAGGGAATAGGTAGGGAAGGCGAGTTGTTCTCGTCAGAAAAGAGAATTCAAGGGAAGATGAATAAGTAGAATCAGCTATAGGCTTTTCCAGTTGGGCATGGTTAACCTGAATACTGCTTTGCTCCTTTCCAGAGGCCAATAATGAAATGGTGTCTAATGGATTTGCTTCTGAAATGATTTTCTGGAGAAGAAGGGATAAGGAAGGAGGCACTCAAAGAATACCTTTGAATTGGATGTGTGTGGTGGTGGGTGGGGGGGGTGGGGTGGAGTGGGGCTGTACAATGCTAGTGAAGGAGGAGGAGCAGTGCTCTCTAGAACCCTACAAAAAGGAGTGTGAAATCTGGTTGGCTGACCCCAGCCAGGTTCAGAGAGGAAAGATGGTTCCCTGAACGTAGCAGGGCCTTTTTAAATGCTATGGAGGCAGGTCCCTGATATCAGGAGCAACTACTCTATCTGTGGTGGGAGCAAAGGAACAATTTGCTTGAATAAACAACTCAAGCTTGCCTGGCTACTGAGGCCAAGTTACTGCCAACTGTGCTCCGCCTCAGGGAAGAAACTCAAGGTCCCTGCCTATGCCTCCCTGCTACAGCTAAGCAAGTGGTGATCAGTTCTCAGGAAAGGGAAAGGCCCCAAACATTTTACACAAAGCAAAACCCACACAGAGCTCCGTTACCCAGGGTTTGCACTGATCAGATGGGAGTGAGATAGTGGAAAGGATGTGGAATTTTAGGTGGAATCTGGATTAAGTAAGTATTATTAGCTGGGTAATTCCAGGTAAGTCAAATCACCACTCTAAGACAAGTTTATTTTTTGTATTACAGGGGAAAACCATGATGCCTTCCTCAATGGATTGTACAGAACCCATTTCCTGGTGTATATAATACACGCTCAATAACTGCTACATGAATAAACGTGAATGTTTATGAAAGTGCTCTGAAATTATAAAGCACTATCAGATGTTAATTATCGTGATAAAAAACTTCCCATGTTATAGACACATTTTCAGTCATTTTATCTACAAGTTGATACTGTTTGTTACTTAGTGATTCTTAAAGTGCTTTTTCACACTTTGTCTTCATATCACCCTATATGAGGTAGCAATTATCATCACATTTGTAAGGATAAAAAATTCAAGGCTCAGAAAGGTGAAGCCAAACAAGTCATATAATTAACAATTGGCAGGGCTGGGGTTTCCCATCCACATCCATCTGGCTCCAGAGCCTCTATCTTTTCTAACAGTCCTTAATGTAAACTACCATAGCCAGAGAGGAGCTTCTCAATCACCAACTTCACCTTGAAGGTCAATTTTACCATATAAAATTATACTCAGAAGGCCAAAGGAAGACCTATAGTAAAGCAGAACATAAAATGCATGGGGAAAAGAGCAACTTGCAATTTGGAAGACTTTGGTTCAGGTAGTTACAACTTTGAGGCTGGCTATTTCCTCTGCTAGGCTCTCCTGGATCTGTACACACATCTCTCACAGCACTTACCAACTGCACTGAAACAGCTGCTTTCTTGTCCATCTCCTCCATTAAACCGAGCATTCCTTGAGGGCAGGGACCATGTCTTATCCAGTTCTGTTTCCCCAGCGCTCAGCACAGGGCCTGACACATAGCAGGTGCTTGTTGAATGAATGAATGAATGAGAAAATCTCTCTCTCTGTCAAGTACAGATATTAAATGACCTCACAAGCTGGTTGGGAGGATCAAACTAGAAACGCATTTGGATAAAATGCAAAGAATAATACAGGCAGGGGCTGCTTTGTGACCCAAGAAGGAAGTATTATTCGTTGAAAAATTGCACATTTGCTGAGATTCATTCATTCAACAAAAATTTACAGAGTAGGCTCCTATGTGCCAGGCCCTGTGGTAGGGCCTGGATATACAGTGACAACCAAAATACATGTGGTTCCTGATCTCACAATTATAGTTTAGTGGGGGAGATAGACACTCAATATTTTGTGATAAGTTCTATGTTGGAAAACTACAGGGCCTATAAAAGAATACAATAGAAAATCTAATTTAGAGATTAGAGAAGGGTTCACACACACACACAAAAACATTTAAAATGAGACAATGATCACCAGAATTTGCTTACTTATTTTGGTTGCTTTTAATATAAATAAACCTTGATATAAACTCTAAGGTAAGCTACAGGGAAATATTTTATGATTTTTAATCTGTGAAGGGGGGATAGTTCTCCCAATCAGCTTGTTTTGGTGGAACCCCATGCCAAGTAATCTTGGCAAATAAAAGTTACAATTTTTTCAATCTAAACCCATTCCAACCCCAATGCATTCCAACCCATTAGCTTCAGGAAACCTAGCTCCTCTTCCCCACTACCTAATCTCTCACCTTGGGGTTGTCTGTACTAGAGGTTTTCGGGTGGCTCGGAAGGTGACAAAAGCTGTGACAGCAGAGAACAAGATCCAGATCACTAGGAACCTCCACCAGTGCAGCTTCACTGTGAAATAGAGGGGAACAACCCACATCTGAAAGAGGGTCACCATCTGAAACACAAACACAAGCACTTCAGCTCTAGCCAGCTCCCTCTGTAGCTCTATCCACGAGTCCATTTCAGCCTGATCCTCTCCTAGATTTCCAAATTTGGACAGAGGCACCTCTTAGTGATCCAATTTAGAAACCTAGGACCATGCCTGACACCTCCCTTTCATCCCTCACCTAACTGTTGTATATATTCTTTCCTTTCCAGGTGAGCCCTTGCCAGCTCTTGCCAGCCCTTGCCAGCCCTTGCCTGCCTCACTGCAATGACCTCTTTATTCAATCTCCCTGCATTCAGTGTCTCCCTCTCCAATCTACCGTTTCCAGGAGTCTGGAATGGTAATTCTAACATACAGTCTTTCTTTTCTTTTCTTCTCTTTCCTTTTCTTTCTCTCTCTTCTTCCTTCCTCCCTCCCTCCCTTTCTTTCTTTTTCTCTCCCTCCCACTCTCTCTTTCTTTCTTTTTTAAGTACGCTTCACACCCAGTGCATGGCCCAACGTGGGGCCTGAACTCACGACTCTGAGATCAAGACCTGAGCTGAGATCAAGAGTCAGACGCTTAAGTGACTGAGCCACCCAAGTGTCTCTCTAATATATAGTCTTGAACATGTCATTCCCTTGCTTACAACCCTCTAATGGTCCCCTACATACAGGGTAACACCCAACATCCTTAGGCAGTCAAATCCCCACTACCCTACTATTCTGGATTGAACAAAGGCATAATCAGGAATAAGTCTAGGCATCAGTGTAAAAGAAATGAAAAAATATTGCCTTGCTTTGTAACTCTTAGGCTTAAAGCTATAAGGGTGTAAAGCTACTCATCTCACATCATGAACAAAAGAGAGAAAGGAAAAAGGAAAGAAAAGGAAGAAGGAAGAAACAGAGAGAGGGAGCAATTTAGGGACAGGGTTAGGCCCTTTAAACCAGATGGCCCAGAAGAACCCCAAAAGACCTAGATTCTAATTCTGTCTGCCTCCAACTCACTGGGTCACCCAGGAAAGTTCTTCCTCCTTGAGGGAAAGGCTTGACTTGATTTTTCAAACCCCTTCAAGTTCTAACATGCTAAGGTTCTTCTGTTAAGCAGCCTTGTATCTCAGATTTCCTGGGAGAGCGAAGGCAGCGTTCAGTAAGTACATCAAGAATTTAGTTTGCATTTAATGGAAAGAGAAATGCAGAAATAAACATGACCCTTAGTCCCTGTTCTCAAGGAGCTAATAGTCTAGCAGCAAGAGAAAAATATAAATCAAACCTTTGATTAATGATTCTATTAATCTTTAGATGCTTTTTAGAAGTTCAAATAGAGGGGTGCCTGGGTGGCTCAGTCGGTTGATCGTCCAATTTCAGCTCAGGTCATGATCTTATAGTTCGTGAATTCGAGCCCTGCATTGGGCTCTGTACTGACAGCTGGAAGCCTGGAGCCTGCTTCAAATTCTGTCTCTCCCTATTTCTCTGTCCCTCCCCCACTTGTGCTCTCTCTTTGTCTCTCTCAAAAATAAACATTAAAAAAATTTTTTTAAAGTTCAAATAGAAACCATTAAAGAATGACTAAACATGGGCACCTGGGTGACTCAGTCAGTTAAGCATGAGATGGGCTCAGGTCATGATCTCGTCATTCCCAAGTTCAAGCCCTGCTTCAGGCTCTGTGCTGAAAGCTCAGAGCCTGGAGCCTGCTTTGGATTCTGTTATCTCCCTTCTCTCTGCCCCTCCCCCACTTGCACACTCTGTCTCTGTCTCTCTCAAAAATAAACATTAAAAAATTAAAAAAAAAAAAAAAAAAAAAAAAGAACGAGGGGTGCCCAGGTGGTTCAGTTGGTTAAGTGTCCGACTTTGGCTCAGGTCATGATCTCATGGTTTGTGAGTTTGAGCCCCGCGATGGGCTCTGTGCTGACAGCTCAGAGCCTGGACCCTGCTTCAGATTCTGTGTCTCTTCTCTCTCTGCCCCTCCCCTGCTCATGGTTTGTCTGTCTCTCTCTCTCTCTTAAGAATAAATAAACATTAAAAAAAAACTTAAAAAAATAAAAAATAAATAAAAAAGAATGAAAAACAAGGTAGAATAATACACTGAAATGACCAGAGATTTTAGCATTAAAGAGATCTAGATATGAATCTCAATACAGCTATTTACTGTATTACCTTAGGCAAGTCACTTAACCCTGATAAGTCTCAGTTTTCTGAACTGTAAAATGGGATTAACAGCATCTACTCTCAAAAGATTGTATAGGTTAAGTGAATTAATTCATGGAAAGTTCTTGGAACAAGGCCCAACAAAGTAAGCATTTAATATAGGTAATGTAATAAATACAATGTAAGTATTCAATATATAATAGCTCTTATATAAAAAAAACAAGTAGAGTGCATAATTCATAGTAAGCATTCAGTAAATGAGAGCTCTTATTATGGCTTCACATTATCAAAACTGCATAAAGTCAACTGTCATAAGGGAGCAAAGACTGCAGTTGGCAACGAAAATAATCAACATATTGAAAGTGGTAGGATTATAATGAGAGAGAGACAAAAGAAACAAACAAACAATAGAAAAGATCAATGAAACAAGAGCTGGTTGTTTGAATAAATCTTTAGCCAGAAACATCAAGAAAAAAAAAAAGGACCCAAATAAAATCAGAAACAAAAAAAAAAATAACAACCGACACCACAGAAATACAAAGAACTTAAGAGATCACTACAAAAAAATTATATACCAAAAAAACTGGACAACCTAGAAAAACTGGATAAACTCCTAGAAACATACAATAATCCCATATTGAACCTAGCACAAACAGAAAATCTGAGACCAATTACTAGTAATGAAATTGAATCAGTAATCAAAAACCTACCATAAAACAAAAACCAAGGACCAGATGGCTTCACAGGTAAATTCTACCATTTAAAGACAAGTTAATACCTATCTTCCTCAAACTATTTGAAAGATAAGAAAAGGAAAGAAAGCTTCTCTATGAGGCCAGCATTACCTTGATACCAAAACCATACAAAGATGCTACAAAAACCAACCAACCAACCAACCAACCAACCAACCAACCAACCAAACAAAAAAACCTCCACCAAACAAACAAAAAAAACCCACCTATAGGCCAATATCCTGAATGCACACAGATGTAAAAACTCAACAAAATATTAGCAACCACATTCAACGACCAAAGGACAGTGCACCATGATCTGGTGGGACTTATTCTGGGGATACAAGGATGATTAAATATTCACAAATCATATTCAACATTAACAAAATAAAGGATAAAAATCATAGGATCATCTCAATAGATGCAGAAAAAGCATGTGACAAAATTCAATATCTATTCATGATAAAAACTCAACAAAGTAGGGATACAGAAAACATACCTCAACATAGTAAAGGCCATATATGACAAACCCACAGCCAACATCATACTCAATGGTGAAAAAACAAAAGCTTTTTCTCTAAGATCAGGAACACGACAAGAATATCCACTCTTGCTACTTTTATTCAACATAGTACTTGAAGTCCTAGCCATAGCTATCAGACAAGAAAAAGAAATAGAAGGCATCTAGATTGGTAAGGAAGAAGTTAAACCAACACTATTTGTAGATGACATGATAGTATACATAAAAAACTGTTAGAAGTAATATATGAATTCAGTAAAGTTTCAGGATAAAAATTAAATATACAGAAATCTGCTGCCTTTCTATATACTAGTAATGAAGAAGAAAGAGAAAATAAGAAAAAATTCCATTTACAATTGCACCAAAAGAATAAAATACCTAGGAATAAATTTAATTAAGGAGGTGAAATACCTGTACTATGAAAACTATAAGACACTGATGAAACAAACTGAAGACAACACAAATGGAAAAATATTCCATGCTCATAGATTAGAAGAATATTGTTAAAATGTCCATACCAACCAAAGCAATCTACAGATTCAACATAATCTGTACCAAAACACCAATAGCATTTTTCACAAAACTAGAATGCAAAGACACCAAACAGCCAAAATAAAATTTGTATGGAATTGCAAAGACACCAAATAGCCAAAGCAATCTTGAGAAAGAAAAACAAAGCTGGAGGCTTCACAATCCCAGGTTTCAAGATATACTATAAAGCTACATTAATCAAAACAGTATGGTAGTGGCACAAAAACAAACATACAAATTGTTCCAATTTCAGTATATGTGCTCCTGAAGCAAGCACAGCAGACACATAAATCAACAGAACAAAAGAAAGAGTACAGAAATAAACCCATGCTTGTATAGTCAATTAATCTATGACAAAGAAGGCAAGAATATTCAATGGGGTAAAGACAGTCTTTTCAATATTTGGTGCTGGGTATCCAAAGGATACAGGTGTGCTGTTTTGAAGGGGCACATGCACCCCAATGTTTATAGCAGCACTACTGACAATAGCCAAAGTATGGAAAGAGCCCAAATGCCAATCGACAGATGAATGGATAAAGAAAATGTGGTATATACATACAATGGAGTACTACTCAGCAATCAAAAAGAATGAAATCTTGCCTTTTGCAACAACATGGATGGAACTAGAGTGTATTATGCTAAGTGAAATTAGAGAAAGACAAATATCGTGTAACTTCACTCATGTGTGGAATTTAAGATAGAAAACAGATGAACATAAGGGAAGCAAAAATAATATAAAAACAGGGAGGGGGACAAAACATAAGAGACTCTTATAGAGAACAAACAGGTTGTGGGGTGGGGGATGGGCTAAATGGGCAAGGGTCATTAAGGAGGGCACTTGTTGGGATGAGCACTCGGTGTTAACACATAGGGGATGAATCACTGGATTCTACTCCTGAAATCATTATTGCACTATATGCTAACTAACTTGGATGTAAATTAAAAAAAAAAAAAAAAAAGCTGGGGGGAGGTGCCTGGGTGGCTCAGTTGGTTAAGCATCAGACTTCGGCTCAGGTCATGATCTCACAGTTTGTGAGTTCAAGCCCCGTGTCAGACTCTGTGCTGACAGCTCAGAGCCTAGAGCTTGCCTCAGATTCTGTGCCTCCCTCTCTCTCTGCCCTCCCCTGCTCACACTCTGTCTCTGTCTCTCTCAGAAATAAACATTAAAAAAATTTTTTTAAATAAAGAAATATGAAAAAAATTGGTGCTGGGAAAACTGGACAGCTTACATGCAAAAGAATGAATGAAATTGGACCATTTTCTTATACCATACACAAAAATAAACTCAAAATGGATTAAAGACCTACATGTGAGAATTGAAACCATAAACCTCCTAAAAGAAAACACAGACAGTAACTTCTCTGACATCAACCTCAGAAATGTGTTTCTACATATGTCTCGTCAGCCAAGAGAAACAAAAGCAAAATTAAACTATTTAGACTACATCAAAATAGAAAACTTCTGTACAGCAAATAAAACCATCAATAAAATGAAAAGGCAACCTACTGAAAGGGAGAGGGAATTTGCAAATGATATATCTGATAAGGGGCTAATATTCAAAATATACAAAGCACTTATACAACTCAACAGCAAAAAAACAATCTGATTAGAAATGGACAGAAGGGGCACCTGGGTGGCTCAGTCAGTTAAGCATCAGACTCTTGGTTTTGGCTCAGGTCATGATCTCACAGTTTGTGAGTTTGAGCCCTGCTTCATGCTCTGCGCTGACAGCACAGCACAGAGCCTGCTTGGGACTAACTCTCTCACTCTCTCTCTCTGTCTCTCACTCTCTCTGCCACTCCCCCTCTCTCAAAATAAATAAATAAACATTTAAATAAATTAAAGAAAGAGAGAAAGAAAGAAGAGGAGGCGCCTGGGTAGCTCAGTCGGTTAAGCATCTGACTTTGGCTCAGGTCATGATCTCATGGTTCGTGAGTTTGAGTCACGCATCGGGTGAGCCTGAGCCCTGCTTCGGGTAAGCCCCACCCCTCTCTCTCTCTCCCTCTCTGCCCCTCACTCACTTGCTCCCCCCCCCCAAAAAAAATAGAAAAGAAAAGGAAAAAGAACCCTCTTACACTGTTGGTGGAATATAAATTGGTGCAGCCACTGTTAAAAACAGGATGGAGGTTCCTCAAAAAATTCAAAATAGAAATACCAGTAATTCCACTCCTAGATATTTACCCAAAAAAACCCAAAACACTAATCTGAAAAGATATCTGCACCCCTATGTTTAGTGCAGGAGTACTTACAGTAGCCAAGATATGGAAGTAACCCAAGTGTTCACTGGTAGAAGAATGGATAAAGAAGATGTGGTGTATACATATCTTTATATCTATATCTATATCTATATCTATATCTATATCTATATCTATATCTATATCTATATCTATATAGATATGTGTGTGTATATATATACATATATACATTTACATACATATACACAATGGAATATTATTCAGCCATAAAAAGGGAGATCTTGGGGCACCTGGGTGGCTCAGGTGGTTAAGCTTCTGACTCTTGATTTCGGCTCAGATCATAATCTCAGAGTCTTGCAACTGAGCCCTGAGTCGGCCTGTGAGCTGGGCATGGAGCCTGCTTAAGATTCTATCTCCCTCTACTGCTCGTGCTGTCTCTCTCAAAAAAAACAAAAACACAAAAACAAAAAAAATGGGGGAGGGGGGATCTTGCCATTTGTGACAACATGGATACACCTAGAGGGTATTATGCTAAGCGAACTCAAACACAGAAAGACAAATACCATATGATTTCACTTATATATAGAATCAAAAAAAAAAAAAACCCAACAAAACAAATGAACAAACAAAAAGCAGAAACTGACTCAAACAGAGAGAACCAATTGAAGACTGCCAGGGGGGAAGGAGATAGGGGGATGGGCAAATGGATGAAGGCAAGTAGGAGATACAGAATTCCAATTATGGAATGAGTAAGTCACAGGGATAAAAGGTACACCATATGGAATATAGTCAACGGTATTGTAATAGTGTTGTATGGTGATAGATGGATACTACGCTCACACTTGTAGCGAGCATAGCGTAACATATAGACTTGTGGAATCACTATGCTGTACAACCTGAAACTGATGTAAAGTATGTGTCAACTTATATACTGCAATAAACAATATTTTAAAAATCACCAAAACCTCCAGGGGGAAAACAAGTGGTAGGGTCATAGCAATTTCTTTATAATTCTTAATTTTCCTTTCCAGGAAAAATAAATTATCTAAAAACATAAACCAAGGATTTGAGGCTACTTTCAGGTACCTGGACACTCTCTGGGAAGCCTGAAAAGCCAGATTCTGTTCAGGGCCTAGACAGCAGTACCTGATAAGCGGCAAAGCAAAGCAGCTGAGTAAACAGAATAGCCTCCCATGACAAAACTGTTAGGTTACGATTTTGCCTAGTTGATTTCTACTATAGTATTTATTAGCATTTTGCTTAATTTAATAAGTAAACTGAAGCTTCTTCATTAAGGAAGGCATTTTTAGTGGCAGCTTGGCAATATGTAAATGATGGAGTTACCCAAGATTTTTAGAACACTGTCAGGGACTCTGGTGCCACCTGCTGGCAATACTTTACACAGACACATTAGGTTAAATCATTTGTTCAAGTGCACGAAGTAATGGAAAGCTTTTGCCCCTAATTTCTCTTCCAGGATTTGGGATAATGAGACAAATACATGAATTGAGCAGCCATCAAGCACAATCAGCAAAGCATCAATTACTAACATGAGAGTTCAGAGGAAAGATGTAGCACTGTGGGCAAGAGCCATCAGGAAGACTGCCTGGAAGAGGCAGAGCTCTTGTCTAGTTCTGAAGGGGCTTGGATTTGACCAGCTGGAGGGGAAAACTGAAAGCCATTTACTTTTCTTTCCCTGAGTCTACAAATACAAAACTGAAGTGAAGACTAAACTGAAACCTATTCATTGATCCATTCTGCAAACATTTACTGAGGGACAATCCCAGCTTCTCCAATCTGGAAAATAAGAATAGCTCTATCTCACCTATCTCTCCACAAGGCTATACAGTTGAAATGCTGATGTTAAATGCTAACAATAAGAGCTAGATGATATTTTGGGAAGGCAAGCTGGTACAGCCACTCTAGAAAACAATATGGAGGTTCCTCAAAAAACTAAAAACAGAACTACCCTACGATCCAGCAATTGCACTACTAGGCATTTATCCAAGGGATACAGGTGTGCTGTTTCGAAGCGGCACATGCACCCCCATGTTTACAGCAGCGCTATTAACAATAGCCCAAGTATGGAAAAAGCCCAAATGTCCATTGATGGATGAATGGATAAAGAAAATGTGGTGTGTGTATACACACACACACACACACACACACACACACACACACACTAGAGTATTACTCGGCAATCCAAAAGAATGAAATCTTGCCATTTGCAACTACGTGCATGGAACTGGAGAGTATTATGCTAAGTGAAATTAGTCAGAGAAAGACAAAAATCATATGACTTCACTCATATGAGGACTTTAAGAGACAAAACAGATGAACATAAGGGAAGGGAAACAAAAATAATATAAAAACAGGGAGGGGGACAAAACAGAAGAGACTCATAAATATGGAGAACAAACAGAGGGTTACAGGAGGGGGTGCAGGAGGGGGGAATGGGCTAAATGAGTAAGGGGCACGAAGGAATTTACTCCTGAAATCATTGTTGCACTATATGCTAACTAATTTGGATGTAAATTAAAAAAAAAAAAAAAGAGCTAGATGATATTTAAATGGACTTTTAGATTTTTTTCATCTCAGAAGCTATAATTCATGAAAAATCAGAAAAGAGCTCCCAGATCAATCCTCCCCTGGTCACCAGCTGCCTTTCCAATCTTCTCATGCGTGGTGCTTTTGGCTTTCAGGATTCTTATCACGTCTGTATTTCCTTATGTTGTGGGGGTAGTGATTACCTACCATGCTTGGCTGAAAAGGAATATAAAGGATGAATTGAAAACTACATAGCCAGCTAGTAGAGCAAAGCACGAGACTCACAGCTAACAGAACAATCAGCATGAAAAAAATGCTGATAAATGGAGAGAGGTCAACCAGAGGAAGGTGTCTGGGATATGCTTCACAGCTCTGATCAATACTTTCATGAATGATTTGGATGAAAATGCAGAGGACCTGCTTACCAAACTGTGGACAGCATAACGTTTAAGAGCTGGGAAGAACAAGATAGTGAACATGGAAGAAACAAGCAAGGTCCAAAATGAATAAAGCTTGTTTCTAGAGTTCTTCTAGCTCTAAGATTCTAAGGGCTAATAAGTCAAAATGAAGAACAAAAACCATATAATGAAACTGAACCAACTACCAAGTATAGGATGGAAAAGGAATGGCTTAATAGCGGTTCATGTGGAACAGATCTAGGGGTTTCAGGTGACCACAAATTGCCAGGGAATATATGCCAAAAGGGCTGCTGCCAAAAAAGCCAAGGCAACCTTACGCTTTTTAACTAGGAGTATGTCCAGAATGAACGAGGCAGCAAGCAACTCTACTGTTCTCTGCTCTGTCAAAGCATCCTTAGGGCCCTGGGATTAGGTCTTGAGACCACAATGTACAAAGAATACGACAAAGAAAAGTGGCCATAAGGGAGCAGCCAGGATTTGGTCTAGAAACCAAATTACATAAAGACCAGCTGAAAGCCTAGGATAACAGGCCTGGGGAACTACAGGAAGGCACAGCTATTACTTTCAGTTATCTGAAGACTGTCCAGAGGCCCAGTAAGCTCAAATATTCAGTGTAGTTCTGTGATCAATTATGACTCCACACATTGCTAGAATACTCTACAGGGCAGAAACTTAGTTGGCAATTGCCTCCTACCACAGCCCTGGCACAGTCAACCTTACCACATGAGGCAGACCATTCCATTGCTAATAGATGTACTAGATAGTTCTTCCCTGATGCCAACCTGAAAAATCTGCCTTTGTGTACCTTCTGCCTCTGGGTCCAACTCTTGTCCTTTAGAGTGCCACGCAGTACATTTACTTCCTCTTTCCTCCCTCCCTCCCTCCCTCCCTCCCTCCCTCCCTCTTCCTTCCTTCCTTCCTTCCTTCCTTCCTTCCTTCCTTCCTTCCTTCCTTTCTTTCTTTCTTTCAGTAGGTTTCACAAACAGGGCAGAGTCCAACACAGGGCCTGAACTCATAACCCTGAGATCAAGACCTGAGCTAAGATCAACGCCTAACCAACTGAGCCACCCAGGCGCCCGCCCTACTTCCTATTTCTTACAACTACTCTTCTAATAACTAAAATTTCATCTTTTCCCCCAAGTCGTCTTCTCTCCCACCAAGAGTCAGTCAAGCAGTAATTTAACACTTACTGAGCACTTGCTGTACACCATGCTAAGTAAGGACCGCAGAATCCAGAGATAAAAAACAAAACTTCCTCAAGAACTTAAATCTACTGAGGAGAAAAAACCAATTATAATGCAGTATGATAAGTGCTATAATGCATTAAGCCCTGGTGGCCAAGAAAGTAGAGGAGAAGCTTTCACTCAACATTGGGGAACCAAGGAAGTCTTCCTGAAGAAAGCAACCTTGGATCTCTGTCCTAATGGCCTAGTAGGTGTAAGTAGAGAAAGGCATCATGATGAGTGTTCCAAGATAAGGAAACGTGGTATATTTGAGAAAATACAACTAATGTTTGAGGGAGGTGTGAGAAATGAGCCTAAAGAGTAGGCAAGGCTCAGAGAAAGCTGATGTATGCATCACACTTAGGAAGTTTTTATTACAGTCGGAGAAGGAAAGTTTTTCCTTCTCATAGAAAGCGGATTAGCACCACCCTTCCCCATCTTAGTCCACATTCTCTAGCCACATTGTATTCACCCTCTTAATGTGTTGGTCTGATAAAAATCTATAGTACTTTAAAAAAATTTTTAACATTTACTTTTGAGAGACAGAGAGAGGCAGAGTATGAGCAGGGGAGGGACAGAAAGAGAGGGAGACACAAAATTCGAAGCAGGCTGCAGGCTCCGAGCTGTCAGCACAGAGCCTGACGTGTGGCCCGAACTCACAAAGCTGATCATGACCTGAGCAAGATCATGACCTGAGCCGAAGTTGGATGCTCAACGGACTGAGCTACCCAGGCGCCCCAAATCTATAGTACTTTAAAGATTTCTACGTAGGAGATTTTGCCACTCCTCCATCCCAGGAGGGAATAGCAGCTCAGGGGATAGGAGTTTGAAAAGATACTGTGTTTAGTAACAGAGATGATGAAAGCTTCTCCTTGGAGATCTTTAAAAATAGGATAGATACTTTTCCAGGCATAAACTTACTCCTTCCCCTGACCTCCCTGAGGGAGCTAAGGACTAAGTAATATTAGACTCTGAACAGATGATAAAAACTGAGCTAGAGAGAAGCCAAAAAGCAAGCTGGGCCTGGGCTAGATTTCCAGTCCCGATCTTCTGTCTCCCAAGTCCTGCCTCCCTGGTACCATTCACTTATGAGTTTGTGATAAAACGCTGGAAAGGCTGAGGAGGCAATATGATGTAGCCAGTAAAGGGGATGGGGAAGGATGGATTTGGGCAAAAGGGAAAAATCAAGGAAAAATCAAGGGAGTTAAAAACAGAAATGACCATGGCAGAAACTGACAATTTGCTGAAGTTTTTGAGAAACTTCAAAAATTGGCTGAGTGCTCTCATGAAAAGAGTGCTTAACCAAGAATAAGATTTTGGTTTTATATCCAGCTCCCCAATTTAATGGTTATGTGCTCCTGGCAAATCTCTTCAGGATTTTACCCTCTGGTTTACTAATCTGAAAAAGGGAGATATATCCCTGTCCTCACTATCATATAAAGCTGTCATGAGGTTCCAATGAGATATCAGATGAGAAAAGTATTTTTTAAAATACCAACAAATTGAAACTATACGTAGCTTAAGGTAGTATTACTACTGCTGCTGTTATAGAAAAGAACACTCTGACATTGAAATACAGAGAACAGTAGGACCTTTTGTTCCCAAATAGCAGGTAATTTTGACGAAGTTTTTCTTCTTTTAACTTAAAGGATGGACTTGAACTCCTAAGTTACAAGGAGATGTTTGATACTTTTCACAGTGAAACCAGTCGATTGGCATACTTGCTCATAATCAGCCTAATGACTGGCAACATCCAAGCTGCTCTAGGACAGCGCTTCTCATAAGGGGTGAATTTCCTCCCCAGGTGACATTTGGCAAAGTCTGGAGACATTTTTGGTTGTCATTACTGGGGGAGGAAATGCCAGTCGCATCTAGTAGGTAGAGGCCAGGCATGCTGCTAAACATCCTACAATGCACATCACAGTCCCCCACAAAATAAAGAATCATCTGGCCCAAAATGTGAATAATTTCCCTATTGAGAGACCTGGTCTAGGAGAACAGAGCTAGTGTTTTTCCACTCCATGGTCATGTGTGCCCACTGAAAGGGTGGGCTGCCAACTAGCACCAGTGAAGAACAGAATATTTCATTCATTTGAGAGAAACAGAGACTTATCAATTAATTCCATCATTCCTCAACATGCCATAAGAACCTTTTTTTTTTTTTTTTTTTTTTTAAAGCTCTGACAGCTAAGCTCAAACAGTTCATGTTTCTACGTCCCTCTCCTTTACACAACATTCTCTGGGGAGTTGTTTTGATTCTTTTTTATTCCCATTCTTCGTCCCACAAACATTCTAATGTGTTTAACATGTATATTTTTTTGTTCTTACAAACTATTTTTTGTGCATGTCTTTTGATTTATTAGCTGGCACTAATAAATTTGTTTCTGTTTGTTACATTTTCCACTCAGTACTCTGCTTTTAAGATCCACAAGCCCTTATGGGTAAATCTTATGTGCTGCAAGGCAGCATCATGATTTGGATCCACCACATTTTACCTTTTTATTCAGACACATATACCCAGATTGCCTTCAACTCTTCAATTAACTGCCATAATTAACATTTAAATGAACCCCTTCTCACGTGTCCCTTGAGGCTATGCCACAGGTAGGTATATATTCCAGCTGACTGAATAGTGCCACAGTGCTCTCCATGATGCCTGCCCTAGTCTTCAGACCTATAAAGAACACACAAAAGTTCCTAAAGTCTCTGATACCTGCCAATAGTTGGACATATCCAGCTTTCTAGTTTTTAGCCAATCTAATAGGTGTACAGTGATATCTCACTGCTGTTTTAACACGTGTTTTTCTAATTACTAAGGACCTAAATGTGAGACCTGAAAGCCATAATACTCCTAAAAAAAAAACAAAACCAAAAACAAAACATAGATAGTAATCTCTTAGACATCAGCTTTAGCAACATTTTTCTAGATATGTCTCCTCAGGCAAGGAAGCAAGAGCAAAAATAAACTATTTGGGCTACAACAAAATAAAAAGGTTTTACACAGCAAAGGAAACCATCAACAAAATGAAAAGGCAACTTATCATATGGGAGAAGATATTTGCAAATGATATATCTGATAAGGGGTTAATACCCAAGATATATAAAGAACGTATACAGCTCAACACAGAGGAGGACGGGGAGGGGGAGGGGGAGGGGGAGAATAAAGTAATCTGATTAAAAATGGGCAGAAGAGGGGCGCCTGGGTGGCTCAGTCAGTTAAGCATCCGACTTCAGCTCAGGTCAGGATCTCGCAGTCCGTGGGTTCGAGCCCCGCGTCGGGCTCTGGGCTGATGGCTCAGAGCCTGGAGCCTGCTTCCGATTCTGTGTCTCCCTCTCTCTCTGCCCCTCCCCCGTTCATGCTCTGTCTCTTCTGTCCCAAAAATAAACGTTGAAAAAAAAATTAAAAAAAAAAAAATGGGCAGAAGACCCAAACAGACATTTTTCCCAAGAAGACACACAGATGGCCAACAAGTACATGAAAAGATGTTCAACATCACTAGTCATCAGGAAATGCAAATCAAAACCAAAGTGAGATATCACCTCACACAGTCAGAATGGCTAGTATCAAAAAGAAATAACAAGGAATGTGAAAAAAAAAAAAAAAAAAGGGAAGCCTAGTGCACTGTAACTAGGTGCAGCCACTGTGGAAAACAGTGTGGAGGGTCCTAAAATAATTTAAAATAGAAATACCACATGACCCAGTGATTCCACTATTGGTTTCTCACCCACCCACCCCCTAAAAAAGAAACCAGTAATTTGAAAAGATATGTGCAACATCTAAGTTTATTGCAGCACTATTCACAGCAGTTAAGATATGGAAGCAACTTAAGTGTCCAGTGATAGACAAATGAATAAAGGAGATGCACTGTGTGGTGTGTGTTTAATATTATGCAGCCATTCAAAAATAATGAACCCTTACCATTTGTGACAACATGGATGGACCTTGAGGGTATCATGCTTAGTGAAATAAGTCAGACAGAGAAAGACAAATACCATATAATTTCACTTACATGTGGAATCTAAAAAACAAACACAACAAATGAACAAACAAAAAAGAAAGAGACTCATAAATAATAAATACAGAGAATAAACTGGTGGTTGCCAGAGGAAAGAAGAATAGGGGGATGGGTAAGATAGATGAAGGGGATTAACAGGTACAAACTTTCAGTTATAAAATAAATAAGTCAGGAGATTGAAAAGTAGAACAGGGGCACCTGGGTGGCTCAGTCGTTTAATGGGGCAACTCTCGATTTTGCTAAGGTCATGATCTCACAGTTCCTGGGACTGAGCTCCATGTCAGGCTCTCTGATGACAACACGGAGCCTGGTTAGGATTCTCATTCTCTCTCATTCTCTCTCTCTCTCTCTCTCTCTCTCTCTCTCTCTCTCTCTCTCTCTCTCTCTCTCTCCCCCTCCCTTCCTCCCTCCCTCCCTCCCTCCCTCTCTCTCCCTCTCCCTCTCCCTCTTTCTGCTCCTCCCCATCTTGCACACATGCTCTGTCTCTCTTTCTCTCTCTCAAAATATATAAATAAACTTAGAGGCACCTGGGTAGCTCAGTCAGTTAAGCGACTGACTCCTGCTTTCGGCTAGGGTCGTGATTTCACAGTTTGTGAAATCAAGCCCCACATCAGGCTCTGTGCTGACAGGGTGGAGCCTCCTTGGGATTCACTGTCTCCCTCTCTCTGCCCCTCCCCCACTTGCACTCTCTCTCTCTCTCTCTCTCAAAATAAACATTTATAAATAAATAAATAAAAGTACAACACAGGGAATACAGTTAATAAGATTGTAATAATGTTGTATGGTGACACTTACTAAATATACTTATCATGATAAGCACTGTGTAATGTATGCAACTGTCGAATGACTATGTTGAACACCTGAAAATAATATAACATTCTGTATCAACCATACTTCAATAAAAATTTTAAGGTAATTGAAATATCAAATATAAAAACTAGTCAATAATATGAACAATTGATAGAAGAAACCAAATGACTAGTAAGAAAAAAACACTCAACCTCACTAATAAAGAAATGATTAGATATTTTTACCCTATTAGATTGACAAAGATTATTAAAAATACTGATGATTCCCTATATTCTCTTTAATACTGGGTAACAGCACCATTAACTTCTGTTGGTGGGACTGTAAATTGCTATAACTATTTGGGAAGGCAATTCGACAAGATCCATTAATAATTAAAATGTGTCTATCTTTTGACTAGGCAATTCCATTTCTAGGAATTCATTTTCAGAAATGCTTACACAGCTATGCATATTATATATGTAAAAAGTTTATCATGTATATTGTTATATATGTAAGATACATATGTAAGATTATATATGTAAGATAAAATGTGTATGTAATAAGTGAACTGTTGTAACTGTGATAAACTTAATTAAAAGGTGTCTATCAGCAGAGGTAGGTTAAAATTTTTTTAAAAATCTATTTAAAAGAGGGCTACCTGGGTGGTTCAGTCGGTTGAGCTCCAGACTTTGGCTCAGGTCATGATCTCACAGTTTGTGAGTTCACGCCCCACATCGGGCTCACTACTGTCAGTGCACAGACCACTTCAGATTCTCTGTTCCCCTCTCTCTCTGCCCCTCCTCCACTGGCGCTCTCTCTCTCAACAATAAATAAACATTAAAAAAAAATCTATTTAAAAGAATACTATCAGCCTGGGTAGCTCAGTTGGTTGAGTGCCCGACTTTGGCTCAGGTCATTATCTCGTGGCTCACAAGTTGAAGCCCCACATTGGGCTCTGTGCTGACAGCTCGGAGCCTGGAGCCTGCTTCAGATTCTCTGTCTTTGTCTCTCTCTGCTCCTCCCCTGCTCATGCTGTCTTTCTCGCTCTCTCAAAAATAAACATAAAAAAATTTTTTTTTAATTGCCTGTCTTAAAAAAAAAAAAAAGAATACCATGCATTACTAATTTAAGTGGATGACATGCTAATATAGATAGGTATTTGAGAGACAGTATTAGGTGAAAATATTGCAGAACCTAATGGATGTCATAAACATCATATGCATAGAAAAAATCTATAAACACAACAAAGTGTTAATAGCAGTTCTCTTTGGACACTTTCGATTTCTATGTCACGTATAGATTGTTTGGATTTTTTATAACACGTATAACATTTATAATCAGAACAAAACCAAAATAAAAACAGAACAAAACCTCACCCTGCCTCTAGACAGCTTGGTTTTATCCTCTAAGAACAAAACAAGCCTTCATCTTTTTTGATAATTAGATAGGGAGATCTCTACCTCTTATCATCCTATGAGGCCCCTAATTATTTAGATAATTATCAAATTAGATATCTAATTTGATAATTAGATAGCTGAGAGGGAAAACTTAAAAGAAGCCCAGTCAGCTACTCCATAAAAAGAAAAATAAAATCACAAAAATCCCTTACTCAACATCCCTGACAGGAGGTTGTCTAAACCCTCCCAAAACACAGCCTGTGGGACACCTGGGAGGCTTAGTTGGTTGAGCGTACAACTCTTGATTTCAGCTCAGATCACAATCCTAGGGTTGTGGGATTGAGTCCCATGTAGGGCTCAGCACGGTGCTTGCTTAAGATTTTCTCTCTCGGGGCACCTGGGTGGCTCAGTCAGTTAAGCAGCCGACTTCGGCTCAGGTCATGATCTCAAAGTTCGTGGGTTCAAGCCCTGCATCGGGCTCTGTGCTGACAGCTCAGAGCCTGGAACCTGCTTCGGATTCTGTGTCTCCCTCTCTGCCCCTCCCCTGCTTGCACTCTGTCTCTCAAAAATGAGTTAAAAAAAAAAAAAAGTTTGGGGCACCTGGGTGGCTCAGTCGGTTAAGCGGCCGATTTCGGCTCAGGTCATGATCTCAAGGTCCGTGAGTTCGAGCCCCACGTCGGGCTCTGTGCTGCCAGCTCAGAGCCTGGAGCCTGTTTCAGATTCTGTGTCTCCCTCTCTCTGACCCTCCCCTGTTCATGCTCTGTCTCTCCCTGTCTCAAAAATAAATGAAACGTTAAAAAAAAAAAAGAAAATTAAAAAAAGTTTAAAAAAATTAAAAAAAAAAAAAAAAAGATTTTCTCTCCCTCTACCCCTCTCCCAACTCGCGTGCACTCTTACCACCTTCTAAAAAAAATTAAAAAAACAAAAAACAAAACAAAACAACAAAAAAAGCCCATACAGCTGCTTGTGGTAGGAAAATCATTCCTAAGACAGTTCATTTTACTGTGGAACAGTTCCCACTGCTGGAAAAAAAAATTTTTTTTTTAAGTAGGCTCCACACCCAAAGTGGAGCCTAATACAGAACTTGAATTCATGACCCTGAGATCAAGACCTGAACTAATAAGAGTCAGACCCTTAACCAACTGAGCCACCCAGGTGCACTGAAAAATTTTAAATAATATTTAGCTGATACCTACATTCCTAAAAACTCATTACATAGCTTTAATCTGGGCCTTTGGAATTACATAAAATAACAACAGAAAAATATGTTAAAGCTTGAGAAGACTTTAGCAATCATGTACTCTTAACTACTCACTTTAAAGATGAAACACGGGGGGCGCCTGGGTGGCGCAGTCGGTTAAGCGTCCGACTTCAGCCAGGTCACGATCTCGCGGTCCGTGAGTTCGAGCCCCGCGTCAGGCTCTGGGCTGATGGCTCAGAGCCTGGAGCCTGTTTCCGATTCTGTCTCCCTCTCTCTCTGCCCCTCCCCCGTTCATGCTCTGTCTCTCTCTGTCCCAAAAATAAATAAACATTGAAAAAAAAAAAAATTTAAAGATGAAACACGGGCATGAGGAAACAGAGGCTTAGAGTAATGTGCCCATGGTCCAGTGCTAATTAACAACAGCATTAGAAATAGATCTTACATCACCTGACTCCCACTTCAAGGCATTTTAAACTACACCAAAATTCTATTGTTCAAAAAGCAAAAGAAGGTAACACTTCCTAACTCATCCTATGAGGCCAGCATTACCTTGATATCAAAGGAAGACAAACACATGAAGGGACACACACATGACAATAAAACTACAAACTAACATCCCTCATGAAGATAGAGATAACAATTCTTAACAAAATAACTAGCAAACTGAATGCTGCAGCATATGAAAAGGATTATACACCATGACCAAGTGGGATTTATACCAAGAATGCACCACATGATCCTCTCAACTGATGTAGAAAAAGGATCTGAGAAATCCAACACTCATTCATGATAAAAACACTCAAACTAGAAACAGAAGGGAACTTACTCATTATGAGAAAGGGCACTTACGAAATACCCACAGCTCACACATTTAAAGATTAAGGACTAAAAGCTTTCCCTCTGAAGGGCACCTGGGTGGCTCAGTTAAGTATCCAACTCTTGATTTTGGTTCAGGTCATGATTTCATGGTTCACTACGCCTGACAGGGCGAAGCCTGTTTGGGATTCTCTCTCTCACTCTCTATGCCCCTCCCCTG
The DNA here is from genome assembly GCF_022079265.1 of Lynx rufus. NCBI lineage: Eukaryota > Metazoa > Chordata > Mammalia > Carnivora > Felidae > Lynx > Lynx rufus. The sequence continues at coordinate 59,940,870 of NW_025814897.1, forward strand.
CTCATGCACACATGCTTTCTCTTTCACTCTCTCAAAATAAATAAATAAACATTAATTAAAAAAAAAACACCTTTCCCTCTAAGATCAGGAAAAAGAGAAGGATGCCCATTTCACCACTGCTATTCAACATTGTACTGGAGTTCTATCCAGAGCAATTAAGCAAGATAAGAAAAAAAAAAATCCAACTGGAAAAGAAGTCATATATAGAAAATCCTAACAAATCCACAAAAAAACTATTAAAATTAATAAACAAATTCAGCCAAGTTACAAGACACAAAATCAACACACAACAGCCAGCTATATTTCCATATATTAACAATGAATACAAAAAGAAAATTAAGAAAATTCCAATCACAATAGTATCCAAAACAAAATATTAGGAATACATTTAACAAAGGAGGTACAAAACTTTTATGTTGGAAACCACAAAACAATGAAATTAAGGAGGATCTAAATACATAAAAAGACAATTCATAGTCACAAATGGCAATACTCCCCAAAGTAATCTACAGATTCAGTTGCAATCCTTATCAAAATCACAACTCCCTTTTTGCAGAAATGGCAAAATTCATCTTAAAAATTAATAAGAAATTTCAAGGGACACAATAATCAAAACAATCTGGAAAAAGAACAAATTAAGAGGACTCACACTTCCCAATTTCAGAACTTACCAGGTTGCTATAGTAATCAAAAGTGTGGTGCTGAGACTTCCAGGGAAGATGGAATAGAAAGATCCCAAGCTCACCTCATCCCACAGATACAACTACATAAAACCCTTATCAGTGTAAATAACCCAGAATGATCCAAAGACTGGCAGAATGGACTCTCCAGAGCTACATGTAGAGAAAGAGGCCACACTGAACAGGGTAGGAAGGGTGGAGACAAGGTAGGGAGCTAAATGGACCTATGGGATTATCCATTGGGATGAACAGACACAGGGAGCCCAGAGTGGGGAGAGAAACAGATCCTCACACCAAGCACCACAGGCATGGAGAACCTGCATAGGGAAGATGAATCGCTGTAACATTTGGTTTTGAAAATCAGAGGGTCCTACTCTCGTGAGTTCTTACAACCAGCCAGGCTTAACACCTGGAACTTTAAAAATCAGAGGGCTCACCAGAGCCAGGAGGGTGATAGGAAACCGAGTCCCTGCCCTTAAAGAGACAGCACAACAAACAGCCCTGCAGAAATATAGCACAGAAGTAGCAATTTGAAAAACACCTGTGGTATACAGGAAGGAGATTTATTTATTAATCTCAGAGTACTTGCTGGAGGGCAGGGATCTTTAGGAGACTTCTTCAGGAACAAAGGAGCTTGCTGGCACCATTTCTCTCCTCCACCCTCTAGCCTAGACACATAGATACCTGCAGGAACCAGCACAGTGGCCAAAACTCACTCAACTTGCTAACAGCGGCCCCTGTCCTGTGCTCTCTTGTGGACATGCGCCTTCCAGCCAGGTCTCAGGTCTAGGTCCCCTCCCACAGCAAAACTATGTGGGCCTTGCTGGCATCTTGTACTTCACCTCATGTTCTCCTGAGGAAATGCCCCCATCCAGTACTTCCCTGGCTGGATCCCATCCAAAGTAGTGCTATAAGCTCAGCAGTGTACAAGCAGGCCCAACAAGTGTGAGCACCACTCCAAAGTGATTCCTGCCTCAGAGAGAGGGGAAGATAACTATATGTACCAGTCCAACTGCAACCTAAACAGTGGGCTGAGGGCAGACATTTGGTTTGACTGCAGGTCCCGCTTATCAATGAAAGCTTCTCAGGGGACAGCACAGAGAAAGCACCCTGCAGTTTGGTGCTACTACATCTCTGGCAAATGCTTCGTCTGACTCACCTCAAACCAAAGGCAGCCCCAGACTGGCCCACTAACACAGAGACCAAACCCTGCCCCAAACAGGCCAAGAGATCCATTGCAGATGACTGGACTAAAGACAAATGTGGCCTAGCCACAACAGTGCGGTGCATGCAACATACACTGGAGACACTCCTGAAGCAACAGGTTCTGGTGAACAGGGTACACTGCACTGCAGGGTACTCCAGAACCTCTTCATCATGAAGCCACTATTTGATCTCTTCAAGATCAAGAAATATAGCTGACTTTTCTAACACACAGAAACAGACACAGAGAGTTAGACAAAATGAGGAGACCAAAGAATATGTCTCAAATGAAAGAAAAAGACAAAATCACAGCAAAAGAGCTAAATGCAGTGGAGATAAGTAATATGTCTGATAATTTACAGTAATGGTCATAAAGATACTCACTGGACTTGAGAAAGAGTGGAGAGGTTGGTGAGACCCTTAACAAAAAAATAGAAAACATAAAAAAAGAACTATTAGAGATGAAGAACTCAATAACTGATACTAAAATATACTAGATGGAGTAAATAGTAGACTAGAGGAAACAGAAGAATGTATTAGCAACCTGGAGGAGAGAGTGTTGGAAAGCAATCAAGCTGAGCAGGAGAGTAGGAAAAAAAAAAAAATGAAGAGACTTAAGAAATTCAGCAACACCTTCAAGTATAATAACATTTTCACTCTAGGGATCCCATAGGGAGAAGAGACAGAAAAGGGGACAGAAAATTTATTTCAGCTATTTAATAATAGCTGAAAATTTCCCATACCTGGGGAAGGAACAGAAATCCAGATACAGGAGGCACAGACATCCCCCAACAAAACCAAGCAAAGAAGGTCCACAACCAAGACACATAGCAATTAAGATAGCAAAAAGTAGTGATAAAGAGAGAATTTTAAAAGCACCAAGAGAAAATAGTTACATACAAGGGAAACCCATAAGGCTATCAGCTGATTTTTCAGCACACACTTTGTAGGCCAGGAAGGAATGGCATGATATATTCATAGTACTGGAAGAAAGAAAGGAAAAAAAAAAACAAAACCTTGCAAATGAGAATATCTAGCGAGGCTATCATTCAGAATAAAATGAGAGATAAAGACTTTCCTACACAAACAAAAGTTAAAGAAATTCATCACCACTAAACCAGCCCTACAACAAAAGTTAAAGAGGATTCTTTGAGTAGAAAGGAAAGACCATAAGAAAAAATAAGAAAAGTAGGAAACACAAAAGTAATAAAATTAATACATCTATAAAAATCAGTCAGTGGATTCACAAAACAAAAGGATATACAGTATGACACCATATACCTAAAATGTGGGGGGAGGAGGAATAAAGAATGGGTTGAAACTTAAGCGACCATCAACTTAACTTAGACTGCTATATGCATAAGATGTTATATATAAACCTAATGGTACCACAAATCAAAAACCTATAATAGATATGCAAAAAATTAAGAGAAAGGAATCCAAGAATATCACTAAAGAAAGCCAACAAGTCATAAGAGAAAAGAACAAGAAAAGAAAGGAACAGAGAGGAAGTACAAAAACAACCATAAAACAAGTAATAAGTGTTGATGAGAATGTGGAGAAAAAGGAACCCTTGCAAACTGTTGGTGGGAAGGCAAACTGGTGTAGCCACTGTGGAAAACAATACGGAAGTTTCTCAAAAAGTTAAAAATAGAATTACTATATGATCCAGTAATTCCACCCCTGAGTATTTACCCAAAGAATACAAAACACTAATTTAAAAAGATATACCCAGGTTGGCTCAGTCAGTTAAGTGTCTGACTCCGGGTTTTGGATCAGGTCATGGTCTCACGATTCATGGGATCAAACCCTGTGTCAGGGTCTGCACTGACAACATGAAGCCTGCTTAGGATTCTCTCTCTCCCTCTCTGCTCCTCTTCTGCTTGTGCATGTTCTCATTCTCTCTCAAAATAAATAAACTTAAAAAAAAAATGGTATATGCACCACTATGTTTATTGCAGCATTATTTACAATAGCCACATTGTGGAAGCAGCTCTAGTGCTGATCAAAAGATGAAAAAAGAAGATGTGGTGTACACACAAACACACACACACACACACACACACACACACACACACACACACACAGAGGAATATTACTCAACCATAAAAAAAGAATGGGACCCTGCCATTTGCAACAACATGGATGGATCTAGAGAGTATAATGCTAAGTGAAATAAGTCAGTTTTAGAATGATAAATATCGTATGATTTCCTGGATGCAAAAACATGAAGTTAGACCCTTACCTCATACTATTTACAAAAACTCAAAAGAGACCAAAGACCTAAAAGTAAGAGCTAAAGGTATAAAACTCTTCAAAAAGCACATAAAGATAAAAGCTTACTTAGTAATCTTGGATTTGGCAATGGATTCTTAGATATAACACTAAAAGCACAAGCAACAAAATAAAAAAATAGGTTTAATGGAGCACCTAGTGGCCAGTCGGTTAAGCAGCCGACTTTGGCTCAAGTCATGATCTCATGGTTTGTGAGTTCAAACCCTATATTGGGCTCTATGCTGACAGCTCAGAGCCTGGAGCCTGCATCAGATTCTGTGTCTCCCCCTTTCTCTCTGCCCCTCCCCTGCTTGCACTCTGTCCCTCTCTGTCTCTCTTAAAAATAAACAAAAAAATAGACTTAAGGGTGCAAACTTGGAACAAGCAGTAAAAAAACCACAGAGATCTAATGCAAAGTATAATGCATATGGATAACAATATTGTAATATAATCATCAAACCTGCTAAGAGACTCAACCTTATTTCAACCACTAAAAACAAGGATAATTACAGGGGCGCCTGGGTGGCGCAGTCGGTTAAGCGTCCGACTTCAGCCAGGTCACGATCTCGCGGTCCGTGAGTTCGAGCCCCGCGTCAGGCTCTGGGCTGATGGCTCAGAGCCTGGAGCCTGTTTCCGATTCTGTGTCTCCCTCTCTCTCTGCCCCTTGCCCGTTCATGCTCTGTCTCTCTCTGTCCCAAAAATAAACGTTGAAAAAAAAAAAAAAGAAATTAAAAAAAAAAAAAAGAACTCTTACAACTCAATAATAAAAAGACAAAAAGGAAAAACAAAAACCCAGTTAAAAATAGGCAAAGAGATTTCTCCATGGCAGATGTACATGTGGCCAATAAATACATCAAATTGTCCTCAACATCATTTGTCATTAGGGAAACACAAATCAAACCACAATGAGATACTACTTCATGCCCACTGGGGTGACTATAATAAAAACGAAAAAAGAAAAGAAAAGAAAAAAGAACAAGTGTTGTGAGAACGTGGAGAAACTGGTTGGCTCAGTCAGTTAAGCACTTGACTCTTGATAACTGCTCAGATCCGAATCTCACAGTTTGTGGGATTCAGCCCTGTATTGGACTCTGTGGAGTCTGCTTGGGATTCTCTCCCCCTCTCTGCTCCTCCTCCACTCAAAATAAATAAATACACTTAAAAAAAAAAAAAAAGAAAAGAATGTGGAGGAATTGGAACCCAATGCACTGTGGGTTAGAATGTTAAATGGTATAGCTGCTATGGAAAAATGTTTGGCAGTTCTCAAAAAGTTAAATAGTTCTACTCCAGGGTATACCCTGCACTTCTACTCCAGCAATTCTACTGCGGGGGCATACCCAAGAATTGAATACAGGTGTTCAAATAAAAGTTTATAATGAATGCTTGTAGCAACACTATTCACAATAGCCAAAGGGTAGAAAGAACCCAAATGTCTATCAAATGATGAACGGATAAACAAAATGTGGCATGCCCATACAATAGAATATTATTCGGCCATAAAAAGGAATAAAGTACTGATACTAGAACATTGTTGAACCTTGAAACTATTATGCTATATGAGAGGAACCAGACAAAAGGCTACATATTGTATAATTCCATTTGTATGAATATCCAGAATAGGCAAATACATAGAAAACAGATTAGTGGTTGCCAGGGCCTGGTGGGAGGGGGAAATAGGAAGTGATTGCTTAATGGATATGGGGTTTCTTTTTGGGGTAATGCAAATGCTCTAGAATAGCAGCAATGGCTGCCCAACACTGTGGATGTACTAAAAACCACTGAATTATATACTTTAAAATGGTTAGAAAGTGAATTTTGTTATATGAAATTATTCTCAACAAAAATACAATTCTATCCCTCTTCTATATGAAATAGTATCTGAAAACATTTTTATGTCTTGAGCTCTTCTCTTAGGAGTAGAACCAATAGCCACTAACAACATTAGCTTTAGAGTTTACAAAACACTTTACCATACAATTTTATATAACTTTCACAACCCATGAGGTAGCTATCACTCCAACTTATACAGGCTCAGAGAGATAGAAAATCATAGAGCTAAGAAGTGAGAGAGATAAAATAAATAAAATAAAATAAAATAAAATAAAATAAAATAAAATAAAATAAAATAAAATAAAATAAAATAAAATAAAATAAAATAAAATAAATAAAATAAAATGAAATGAAATAGAATGAAATAGAATGAAATAGAATAAAATAAAATGAAATAAAATGAAATAAAATGAAATAAAATGAAATAGAATGAAATAGAATGAAATAGAATGAAATAGAATGAAATAGAATGAAATAGAATGAAATGAAATAGAATGAAATAGAATGAAATAGAATGAAATAGAATGAAATAGAATAGAATAGAATAGAATAGAATAGAATAGAATAGAATAGAATAAAATAAAATAAAATAAAATAAAATAAAATAAAATAAAATAAAATAAAATAAAGAAGTGAGAGAGCTGACTACTCAAGTCAGACTGGGATGGCTCCATTTTATTAACTGCCTCCATGGCAGACAGCTCCAACTTCTGATAAGCTTGAAAAAGGACAGGAGATGTCACTGTGTACAACGTTCTTGGGCAATTTTCTTCTTCCAAAGTTAGTATTTTTTTTTTTTACTATTTTTTTAAGTTTATTTATTTTGAGAGAGAGAGAGAGTGGATGCGAGCTGGGAAGGGACAGAGAGGGAAAGAGATTCCCAAGCAGGCTCTGCACTGTCAGCACACAGCTAAATGTGGGGCTCGAACCCACAAACCATGAGATCATGACCTGAGCTGAAATAAAAAGTCAGACCCTTAACCAACGGAGCCACCCAGGAACCCCCAAAGTTAGTATTTTAATTAAAGCACAAGAATATCCACTGTACACAAGTTAATAAAAGTTTTTAAAAAACAATCTAGATTACTGCGTAACAGCAGCATAAAGCAGGACATTGCAGATTTCCTTTTCTAATTTTTGAAAAATAAGGGTTTAAGTTTCTCAGTTCAAGATATTTTATTTTTTTTTATTTTTTCAATGTTTTTATTATTTTTATTTTTGAGAGAGACAGAGTGCGAGCAGGGAAGGGGCAGAGAGGGAGGAAGACACAGAATCGGAAGCAGGCTCCAGGCTCTGAGCTGTCAGCACAGAGCCTGATGCAGGGCTTGAACTCACAAACCGCGAGATGATGACCTGAGCCAAAATCAGATGCTTAACTGACTGAGCCACCCAGGCACCCCCAAGATGTTTTATAATGTTAGCATGTCGCTCACCAGTGAAGTTCAGTTTACAAGGTATGGCAGTAATGAGATAACTGTGCATGTTCCTTATACAAATGACTTTGTTAAATTAGTCACATTTCCTTTAAGGATTAACTAATGAATGACATCAGTGGTTTTCTAACACTGGTGAGTCCTATGTTTGTTCCTGAGAAGCAGAGGGTTACCCAACCCTATATCAAGCAGAGCAGCCTCTTAATTGTTTTCCATACTGAGTTGTTCCTTAAGATATTATTTGAAGACAGGATTCCACAGCTTTAAAAAAAAGTACTTACTGAAAACCACTATAGTACATACATGTATTCTCACTTCCTTTAGAGGTTTTTAAAAATCTCTGCAGATTAGCCAGCATTACATAATTAAGATTATCTTTAAATACCAGCATAGAAATACCAAGGGGGTTTTCATTCTACACTTAAGTTTATGAGTGGTCTTATTTTTCCCGGCTCATTTCAACCATCTTGGTAATCCCCATTTTATAGAGAAGGCACTATAATCATACACTGACAAACAAGTGACTTGTCTCAGGTATCAGGGCAAAGTATGACCAGTGTCCAGACATGGAGCCACACCTAGGTGGCTTAGCCTGCTGGATGGTCTCCAGTTCAAAAAGCCTTGGTGTCATGTGGTCACTTAATGCACTGTGACCTGAAGGTACAGATGTCTCTATTTGTGGTACATGTAACACTTGAGCTGGCTATAGGCCAGTAAGGTTCAGAACCTGTGTCTGTTCAAGGGCAAAGATTAGCCTCTCTTCCTCCTACGCTCTAGGTGACCCCTCAGTTCCCTGGTTGCTTTTTGCTTCAAGCAACCTATAGTACAGCAGAAATTATGAAACAGGAAATAAAAGACCTGGATTCAAATCCTGGCTCTATTAGTATTCCCTTCATGCCTCAATTCTCTGGGCCTCAGTTTGTTCATGGTACTTACCTCATGGGCTATTAGGAGGATTAAATGAGATAGAGCAGTTCATATCATGTGAGCTACAGACCCCTGGGCATGTCTGGCCATAATACCAGAGGTATGAAAAAGCATATAATTGAGCAAAAGAACCACTAGGTATTAAGATTAAAAACCCTGGAGTAGGGGCGCCTGGGTGGCGCAGTCGGTTAAGCGTCCGACTTCAGCCAGGTCACGATCTCGCGGTCCGGGAGTTCGAGCCCCGCGTCGGGCTCTGGGCTGATGGCTCAGAGCCTGGAGCCTGTTTCCGATTCTGTGTCTCCCTCTCTCTCTGCCCCTCCCCCGTTCATGCTCTGTCTCTCTCTGTCCCAAAAATAAATAAATTGAAAAAAAAGAATTAAAAAAAAAAAAAACAAAAAACCCTGGAGTAAAATTGTTTGGGTTCAAATAATGGTTTTATCACTAGAGCAAGTTACTTAGCCTTTGTCTCAGTTCCTCATTTGTAAATGGAGAAAAAATTACCTTACTGGATTATTATGGGGATTAGCTAAATATATACACCTAAAATACTTAGAATGTGGCTGGCATAGTAAGAATTCAATAAATACTAGCTATTGTTACTATTATATATGTGATTGTATATTCTTTACAAAGTATTATCATGTGGGTGTTTGCCAAGTTTTTATGTTAAAAAAGGGTTGCCCATGAAAAGATTACAAACTTCTAAGAAAAAAATCCAGTACACTACACCTGCCATGCTCTAATCCACAGTAGTTAAATCTATGATTTTAATCTTTTCAAACCTATTGAGACTTGTTTTGTGGCCTAACATCTGTCCTATCCTGTAGTACAGTCAATGCGCCCTTGAACAGAGTATGTATTCTGCTGTTGTTGGTTAGAGTGTGCCCTTTGGGTCTGTTAGGTCTAATTAGTTTTTAATGCTGCTCAAGTCCACTATTAAGTATTGATATTCTATTTGGTTGCTCTTTCCATTACCAAAAGTAAGGTACTGAACTCTTCAACAATTATTGTACAACTGTCCATCTCTCCCTTCAATTCTGTCAATTTTTGCTTCACATATGTTGGGGCTCCTTTGTTAGGTATGTATGTGTTTATAATTATTGTATCTTCTTGTTGGATTGAACCTTTTATCGATATATAATGTCTTCTATGTCTTGTAAATTTTTTTGATTTAAAGTCTGTTGGTCTGATATTTAATAGCCACCCCAGCTCTCTTTTGATTATCATGTGCATGGAATATCTTTCTCCATCCCTTTATGTTTAATATCTGTGTCTTATGAGTCTCTCATGGTTGGTTTTTTTTTTAATGTTTATTTATTTATTTTTTGAGAAAGAGAAAGAGAGAGGGAGGGAGGGAGGGAGAGGAAGAGAAAACACAAGCGGGGGAGGGGCAGAGAGAGAGGAAGACACAGAATCTGAAGCAGGCTCCAGGTTCTCAGTTGTCAGTGCAGAGCCTGACCCGGGGCTCAAACTCACAAACTGTGAGATCATGACCTGAGCCGAAGTTGGACACTTAACTGACCAAGCCACCCAGGCACCCAGGTTTTGTTTTGTTTTGTTTTGTTTTGTTTTGAAGTTTATTCTGAGAGAGAGATAGCATGCACATATGAGCAGGGGAGGGGCAGAGGGAGAGGGAGAGAGAGAGAGAATCCTAAGCAGGCTCTGCACTGTAAGCACAGAGCCTGATGTAGAGCTCAATCTCACAATGAGATCATGACCTGAGCCAAAATCAAACGTCGGACACATAATTGACTCTTATTATACCACCCAGGCACCCCTCTCATGGGGTTTTTTAAACCAGTCTGACAATCTCTGCCTTTTAATAGAAGAATTTAAACCATTTAAAGTAATTACCAATAAGGGAGGGTTTCCTTCTGCCATTCAGCTATACATTTTCTATATGTTTTATATGTTTTGTTCTTCATTTCCTCAATTATTACTTTTTTTTTTTTTTTTTAAATCTAAATCCTACCTGTAGTATTTACTCGGAGGTTTGGTCTTCCCAATAAAGCAATCACCTCTCCCTCTATTTGAATAGTTTCTGATGAACACCTCCTCATGAATCTGTCCCAAAATGTTTACAAGGGAAGACCTACCTTTTCTGGCCATGGAAGTAGCCTTAGGTTCTATCCCTATTTTCACAATCTGGATTACTTGCCTCTTCAACACACATTTGCCATACGCTCTTCACCATTCATATATAAAGTTTATTACTATTGTCCATTCCCCACCTATATGTGGCCTGGGTTAGGCTGGACCCCAGAATACTAAGGGTCTTTTGATGAATGTCATACAAAGAAGTGAGAGGCAAAGTAGCTTACATTGTAGGAGCGGGGGTGCCTCTGTTTCCACTGTACCAGGAGCAGCTGGGCCACCACCAAAGTAGCGATGAGGATGAGGACCATTTCAGCGTGCATGGCTTCATGGCCACGGTGCTTGGCATGCATGCGTGCGTGCTCAACCCTGAAAGCCAAACAGATGAGGTAAGGCAGGTCAGGGATGGTGTGATGGTAAAATAGCAATGCTTTCCAGGGATATCCCACCATCCCATAGCTCAGAACATATTCTTGTGCTTTGCAGCTGCAAGGTACTGTACAAATTAGAGGATAGAAAAATACACATCTTAGAGAACAGGCATTGGGAGATAGAACCAGAGCTCTGTGGGCCCCAGTCAAAAACTCAGCTACTGGAGTTAAAGGTGGGTTGTCTGCTGCCCACCTGCAAGAGCAGAAACAGCTGACACCTTTCCTGTAGGAAAGAGGTCCCAGGTGAAGCCTGTAGTCACTGCCCATTTCAGTCCTATTTCAACCTGTCACTGGAAGGAGAAAGTAACCCAGAGAAAAGTTTATAGCTATAAAGTCTCATAATGCTACTCAGTGATATTATGACACCAATTAAGAAGTGATACTGCAGATGTGTACTAATTCCAGGGTTAAAGTCTTGCTTTATTTGTCCTACCGTCTCTGTCAGGACCAGGGATTCTGAAAGCTAGTTAATGCCTGAAAAATCTGGACTGCTTCAACTTTATACTAATTCAACAGTGACTACACTATCAGTGTCCACAGGTAAATAGCCTCCTCAAGGGCTCAAGGAAGAGTACAACCGAAAACTCATATAATCTAAGGCAGGCATTCTCTGGTCCAGAGGACTGGCAACAAGTGATTCCCTTGGCCAATACAGGCAAAGAGCTTCCTCTAAGAATGCAAAAGAGTCAATCCTACCATTCTGGTTCAGAGTCAGCCAACACAGAGAAATAAGGAAGGAGTTAGAAAACTAAATATAAATACAGCCTGTAGTCAGGAGCTTTTATGCAAATTCTCCATGCATGGGGATATTAGGGAGAGAGGGATAGGACAACATAAATGGTATCTTCATAGAGTTCCCAGGAGCAATGAGAGACTATGCAAGAAGAACCCAATGGGATGAATTACATAAGAGATAAATGATAAAGCAAAAAGTTAATTGTACAATCTAGATGGTGGGTATAAAGGTGTTTACTGTGTAATTCTTTCAATTTTTCTGAGATTTTTCATAATAAAATGTTAGGGAAGAAACATGGTAGGGGAGTGGGCAGCCAAATGTCAGCAGCCAGCCACAGCACCTAAGGGTTTATCCTAGGTGGGATAATCTGACAAAAAGAAAATATGGAGTATAAGTCAGAAAAACTTAGGTTCAGACATCCATGTGGCCTTGGCCAAGAAAATTCACATCTCTACATCACAATTTCTTCATTTGTCAAAAGGAGTCCATATCTTTGCTGCTTCCCTCATAGGGTTGTTGTGAGGATAAGCTAAACTAAAAGGGCAAAGGGCATTTTAAAAACCTAAAGACTGTGGGGAGTTATAAAGATAACAAGACATAAATTTCTTATTCGCAGACAGTATATGACTGAATGGATGTACACAACAAAAAATCAAAGAAATATCTAGAAAATACCGGAGAAGATCTAGTTCAGGTTCCCACCCAATGCAAACATTATCTTTATAATATTTGTTTGAATACTTCCACTGGCTGAGAACATCTGTCTCTTAAAGTAGTTAGGGAACTATGTGTCTGGCACATTGTAGGTGTTCACATGTGTTATGAAGAAATAAAATTCCAATGTTTTAAGGGCAGAAGTTCACTATACCACAATTATTAAAGCTGTATTGGGGCGCCTGGGTGGCTCAGTCGGTTAAAGCATCCGACTTCAGCTCAGGTCACGATCTCGCGGTCCGTGAATTCGAGCCCTGCGTTGGGCTCTGGGCTGATGGCTCAGAGCCTGGAGCCTGCTTCCGATTCTGTGTCGCCCTCTCTCTCTGCCCCTGCCCCGTTCCCGCTCTGTCTCTCTCTGTCTCAAAAATAAATAAAACGTTAAAAAAAAAAAATTAAAAAAAAAAAAGCTGTCTCTGATAACGAGACAAAATATCTATCTATAGCTTCAATCCGTTGGACCTAATCTTATACTCTGGAACAACAAAGGATATTTTCACTCTTCTTACCCAGCGCTGCTCTTTCAAAGATTTGTCATGATCTTATTTAAAAACAAAAACAAAAACTATCCTCTTCCTACTATCACTTTTCTGTGCCCTTTTAGGCTAATGGTTCTTTTCAACACTATTCATATAATATAATGTGAAAACCATTAAACCTGGTTGCCTTCTTCTAGACATTATCTAGCTAAAGATCTTCTTAATATACAGTGTTTACAATAAAATCAATGTGGACTCAGTGAAGCAGAGCACAGTGGAACTATCACCACCCTAAAGCAGATAATATATTTTTAGAAACATCTTCCAAATTTTGGAATGTTTTGATAGCTGAGGTACAAAACTAGTACATATTAAGCTTACAGTCACCTAAAATCTTGCTGGGTTTGTCATATAAGTTGATATCTTTGCAATTCTCCATTTTTATAATCTAAATGAAGGGGGGTTTTGCACTATTAATAAAGTCTACATGGTTGATTTCAGCTCATTGGTCAGCTACCTTGTGAAGTTTGTGGGGTAAGCACTCTGAAAGTTCTTTACTGATGAGTAATCATGACAATATTTGTTGACTCACTCTGGTTACAAAACATGTTAGTAGCAGAGTTGAGATCAGAAGACACATCTCTCATTTTTCAGCCAGAGCTCTCTGCCCTGTTCATGGATAATGATATTAATGACGATAATCAACTGGAAAGCAGGTGAACACTTACTGGAAGCTTACCACATGCCAGGCATTGTTCTAAGATTTTCACATATATTAATCCCCACAACTACTCTATGCGGTATAGGTACTGTCATAATCTTCATTGTGGAAACTGGTAAAATTAAGGTAGTAAGAAACTAAGTAACTTGCCGAAGATCGCACAGCTAGGAAATGGCAGAACTAGTAGTGTTCAAACCCAAATAAATGGTTTGGTGCAATTACCTATTTACTCCCCAGGACTGAAGGAGCTACTCAGGAGTGACCCAAGTACTGGGAAAGATCCCAAATGACCTGTCTTAATGGTCAAGAGTCACTGCCTCCCCACAGCCAAGTTAGCAAAAGGGAAGATATACAACTCTATTAGTAGGATTAATTTATAGTTTCCAGCCTAAGGGGCCCACACTGTCACACTTACCTCCATTGCTCCTCTGGGGAGAGGTCCGACATATCAACCTGTAGAAAGACACCACAAGAAAAATCCATTACTGTCTGAGAACTATCCCTGCCCAACATAAGGTGCTCATACATTCATCATTATCTTCAAGGAATTACAAGAAGCTTTCAAGTGTCGTAATCTGTATGGAACCTTCCCCAATACTCTATTTCCCACTGATCTCTCCCTTCTCTAACCACTTACTTTGTCTCATGTCTATGACTGACAGTATATTGTATGTATATGCAAGGCAATGAGGATAGGAGAGTAACTCTAACCCCTAAGATGTTCACAGCCTTGTCAGGAAGTCACACATATATACAGAAAATTTCTTTATTATATGCTGAGGACTAGTTAGAGAAGAATAAAGAAATGGCTTCTGATCCAATCTGGGGTGTTATAGATTGGCAAGACTTCCCAGAGGAGATGTGAAATATCATCCAGATGAAAAAATAAGAGAAATAAATGTTCCAGGCAAAGGGACTAACATAAACATGAAGGAATAAAGTTGCAGAGCATACAAATAAATGAGTATGGCTAGAGCAAAAAGTATGAATCAGAATTAGTGGGAGATGAAGCTAAATAAAATATTTTGTCATATAATGCTGTTTGAGTCTAACTGGCTTTATGGCATCAGGCAAAACATTAGACTAGGGTGAACTAAGCTTCAGTCTCTGCTCTGTTATTAACTAGTAGTATGGCCTTCCAACTTCAACGTTCTGGTTCTATTTGTTAGTCTTGTCCTTTTAGAACAGGGTTTCTCAACCTTGACATTAGGGATATTTGAGACTGGTTCATTTTTTTGGTGGGGTGGGGAGTTCTCTGTACACTGTAGGATGTTTTAGCAGCATCCCTGGCCTCCACCCTCTAGATGCCAATAGCATCTCCACAGAAGCAACAATGTCTACAGACATTGTAAAATGTCCCCTGTGGAAAGAAAACTGCCTCCAGTTGAAAACCACTGCCCAAAAATAAACTCTTTGAGTTCAGGACTCAAGTCTTCTGCTTCCTTGCAGCCACACAAAAGCATACCCAAGTGTCAGTACATAAGTCAAAAACATTACTTTCATACATTCTTTTACTGACCTGAGCTGAAAATGTTTCTTGATGTCGAGAGGAGAGACAATTCTCAAATGTATCAATCAACAAATATTCTTTTAGTACCTATGATGTTCAAGGCCCAATTTCCCACTGTTCCTATGATAATTTCAGAAAAGTACTTTACATGGAATGTTTGATTTAAAATGGGCAGAACTCTCCTACTGAGTCAAATCAGCACATATTTACCAGGCATCCTTTTATGTGTGTGTATTGTGTACTCCCATCACTCTTTAGGGAGGGCTTTCTGATTTCTACATGTCCCAGCTAAGTTAAAACAAAACAAAACAAAAACAACAACAACATCTCAAGGCTTCACCCAGCCAATCAGGATAATGAAGTCAACCACCTCCTCTCTTTTCCTAATTCACACAATGCCTCACAGAATATATTCAGGTGTCCTGACTCAGGCTTTCATCTCCCCCAGAAAAAAAGAGGCCCCAGAGTATCCCAGAAGGACAAGTGGATATAAGAAATGGAAACGCCCGGGGTGCCTGGGTGGCTCAGTCAGTTAAGTGTCTGACTTTGGCTCAGATCATGATCTCACGGTTCATGAGTTCGAGTCCCACATCGGGCTCTGTGCTGACAGCTCAGAGCCTGGAGCCTGCTTCCAATTCTGTGTTTCCCTCTCTCTCTGCTCCTGCCCTGCTCACACTCTGTCTCTGTCTCTCAAAAAGTGAATAAACATTTTAAAAAATTAAAAAAAAAAAAAAAAGAAAAGAAATGGAAATACTCATTTGGGCAATACCTGAGCAGACAATTAAGGACCATATTTCTAAAGAAACAATCCATATGGTTTCACACTACGTATCAAAACTCTTTTCCTTTTTTCCAACTTGAACCTGCATCTTGCCAAACCAGTCTGTTCACTGTCCCAAAACACATGGGTCTCATTCCTGTCTCTAGCCTTTGCATATCCTTCCTTTTGATTGCCATGTCTCCCTCTCTTTTTTCCCATCCAAGTCCAACTTGTCCTTTGAGGAACCAGCTGCAATTTCACCTTCTCTGGAGAAGCCTTCCCTGATCCTCTAGCTTAGTGAATTTGGCCCTCTGGTTTTCTCAAGCATGGATTTTTCTCCTTCTCACTCAAAGTGTGGTACAAAGGCTAGTGTCAACTTTATCTGGGTGCTTGTTAGAAATGCAGAATCTCAGGCATCACTCCAGACCCACTGAATCAGAATTCTTAAAAAAAAAAAAAAAAAAAAAAAAAAAAAAAGTTTATTATAAGCGTGAGTGCATGAGCATGGGGAGAGGCAAAGAGAGTAGAGAGAGAGAGAACCCAAAGCAGGCTCTGTGCTGTCAGTGCAGAGCCTGACACAGGGCTTGATCCCACAAACCATGAAATCATGACCTGAGCCGAATGAAGAGTTGCATGCTTAACTGACTGAGCCACCCAGGCACCCGCAGAATCCTCCTTTTAATAAGATCTCCAGATGATCTGTATGCACATTAAATTTTAGAAGCACTGTTCCATGCCATTCATTCATAGTCTTATGTTATCTTAGACATGATTGCCAAGTGATCTGCTTCTTAAGGCAGGACCAGCATTAAGGTCGGGGTAAGCAAGGGACCTAGGGCTCAAAATTTAAGGAGGCACTCACTGTCAGGTACTAATCCTCCACTTGCATGACCTTGAAAGTGAGTGTCTCCTTAAAGTTTGCACCCTAAGTGCCTCGTTTGCTTCACTCTATTCCTAGCCTGCTTTTGTGTAACTTGCTCCCATCCCATAAACCTGGAAGATCCCACAGCGCCAAGGAGAATACACAGCTTTGTGTCTTTCAAGGAGAACAGAACAGAGCTGAGCATATATTAAGCACTCAGTGAGTACTAAAGGAATTGAACACAATTCTCTACAATATGATAATAAGTATGCTGACAAACCAGCACCTTACCTGGAGATGCTTAAATGGGAGTATAAACAAACACTTGAAAAGTACTCAATAAGCATCTGGGAAAGAAGTATTCATTTGACACCAGGAAGCACCCAGAAAATCATGTTTAAAAAACTCTATGTCAAAACAAAACAAGACAAGACAAAACCAAGACAACATAACTACATGTTCAAAGAAGCCAGACAAGTCTATTGAAGGAAAAACTAAGGAAGATCCAAAGAACTAGGCCAGACACAGGGGTGCCCCTCCATGAGATAGTGGTCAAGCATGCTACTGTCCATATAGTCTATACTGTCTCTCCATCTGGAAAATAAAGAATAAGACTTCTGATTTCATTGTGGGGCTGTGAACGTAAGAACATTCCAGATCACCATGCGATTTCATTGCCTTTCCTCCTGGGAGAGTGGAAGTACTTTATAAAGTAACAGGAGAGGCTGGGGAACCAAATGCTGGTGAAGCACAGAACAGTAATGCTTTCAGAGCCTCAGAGAAAACAGCTCAGAAAGGCAAACACTAAGGCTGAGATTGGACTTGGACTTACAGGACCATTTAGCACTTCATGGAGTACTGTGAATCCTAAGAGTAAAGATATGATTTGGCTTTAATATTTGCCTCCTGAACCAAGCGATTATTTACATTACGTACAAACTGGTCTTCAAGTGCAAGTGGAAAGACAAGGAAAGCTCTAAACTACAACTATAATTAACCTGTACCATCTGGAAATACAGCTTTATTTGCTCCCTCATTAATGAGTTTATTCATCTGGGTCCAAGAAGACAGTCTTGATTGTGCCCTGTCCAGAGCTCAGGTTAGCTAACTAGGGAGGCTCTCTAGGCATGGTTACTGATTGATGGGCTCACATCCAACTCCCAAGACCCACATACAGAATGTTTTCTTGCCAACCAATCACCCCCCTCCTAGAAGCTCACAAGGCACCTAGTTATGCCAATCTACCTAAGTCCAGATTTGAAAGAATAAACCAAAATGTCAGGCAGAGGGCAAGAGAAAATTTCATAAAAATGGAAAATGCTCAGGTGTAAAAGACTCAGGGACCTACCCATGTAACCCCACAAATAGGCCTCCTGTCCCACCCCCTCAAGTATCAGATTCCCTCTGGTCTCTGAGTCTTTACACAGGCTAGTTACTTTGTCCATTAATGCCCTCTGTTCCACCAAACCAATTCTGCCTTGGTACAAAATGCTGGCCAAATCATCCTGGCTCCAGGAAGGCTCTTTAGACTGACCCCATTCAATGAAGAAACAAATATCCTCTACTGCCTTGCTAAGCATGGGGCATAGTCCAGCAGCATCAGCACTGTGAGAGGTTATTAAGAAACAGAATCTCAAGACTCCATCCCAGACCTCCTGAATCAGAATCTACACTTAATAAGATAGCCAGATAATTCATACGCCCATTAAAGCATTGCTACTGCTGCTATTACATCCCAGCACTCACATTCCACAATGTGTCCAAAGACATATACTTCTATGCACCTGATTATTCTAATAACAACTTTTCCGAGATCTAATTCACATACCATAAATTCATCCACAGTCCTTTTCGGTATATTCACAGAGTTGTGCCACCATCACCATTGTGTAAGTTGGAAACATTTTACCACCACAAGAAGAAACCACATACCAGTTAGCAGTCACTCTCCATCCTCCCCCAGCCCAAGAAAACACTCATTTACTTTCTGTCTCTATCTATAGATTGCCTATTCTAGACATTTCATAAAAATGGGATCATACAGTATGTGGTCTTTTGAGATTGGCTTCTTTCACTTAGCATGTTTTCAATGTTCATCAGGTTGTAGCATGTATTGTAGTTAATTCCTTTTTATTGCCAAATAACACTGCACTGTATGGATATACTACATTATATCTATCCACTCAACAGTTAATGGACATTTGGGTTGTTTATACTTTCTGGCTATTAAAAATAATACTGTTACGACATTCATTTACAAGCTTTTGTGTAGACATGTTTTCATTTCTCTTGAGGATATATACCTAGGAGTGAAACTGTTAGGTCATATGGTAACTCTATGCTTAACCTTTTGAAGAACTGCCAAACTGTTTTTCACAGCAGCTGCACCATTTTACATTCCCACCAGCACTGCGTGAACGTTCCAATTTCTCCACATCCTCAACAATACTTGTTATTCTCTTTTTCATAAATGCATCCAAGTGGGTGGGAAATGGTTTCGCTATGTGATTTCAATTTTGCATTTCCCTAATGGATAATGACGCTGAGCATCTTTTCATATGTTTATTGGCCATTTATATATCTTAACTTTGGAGAAAAGTTTATTCAGACCTTTGTCCATTTTTTAAAAATAGACTTTTTTGGAGGATTTTTAGGCTCACAGCAAAACTGAACAAAAAATACAGAGTATGCCATATATCCCCTCCACCCAAATACACATAGCCTCCCCCATTATCAACATCCCCCACCAGAGTAGTACATTTGTCCCAACTGATGAATCTACACTGACACATCATTTCACCCGAAGTTCAGTTTACCTTAACAAACATATAACCTATAAGGACATGTACACAACATTCAAGTATACAGAGTAGTTTCACTGTCCTAAAAATTCTGTGTTCTGCTTATTTATCATTCCATCCTCCCCTAATCCCTAGCAAATACGTATCTTTTTACTGTCTCTATGGTTTTGCCTTTTCTAGAGTGTCATATAGTTAAAATCATATGTAGCCTTTTTACATTTGCTTCTTTCACTTAGTAATATGCATTTAAGACTCCTCTGTTTTTTCATGGTTTGATTGCTCATTTCTTCTTAATGAATAATATTCCATTGTCTGGATGTACCACAGTTTATTTATCCACTCACCTACTGAAGGATATCTTGGTTACTTCTAACATTTGGCAACTATGAATAAAGCTGCTATAAACGACTGTGTGGACGTAATAGTGTGTTTAATTTTGTTCTTCTCCTTTAATACTGTATTGGCTATTCTGGGTCTTTTGCCTCTCCATATAAAGTTTAGAATCAGTTTGTCAATATCCACAAGGTAATTTGCTGGGATTCTGACAGGCATTGCACTAAATCTGTAAATCAAGCTGGGAAGAACTGACATCTTGACAACATTGAATCTTCCTATACCTAAACTTGGAATATCACTCCATTTAAATAGTTCTTCTTTAATATTTTGATCAGAGCTTCATAGTTTTTCTCATATAGATCCTATAAACATTTTGCTAGATTTATACTAGTATTTATGCTAGGATGTCATTTTCATGGAGCTAAAGTAAATGGTATTGTTTGTTCTTTTTTTTTAATTTTTAACATTTATTTATTTCTGAGAGACAGAGAGACAGAGCATGAGAGGGGGAGGAGCAGAGAGAGAGGGAGACAGCTAATCTGAAGAAGGCTCCAGGCTCTGAGCCATCAGCACAGAGCCCGACACGGGCCTCGAACTCGCGAACCCGTGAGATCATGACCTGAGCTGAAGTCGGCCTCCCAACCAACTGAGCCACTCAGACGCGCCGGTATTGTGTTTTTAATTTCAAATTCCACTTGTTCATTGCTGATATATATATATAGGAAAGCAATTGGCTCTTTTTATATTAACCTTGCTAGATTTATATCATCCTGAAACCTTGCTATAATAGTTCCAGATTTTTTGTTGACATTTTTGGATTTTCTACATAGACAGTTATGTCATCTGTGAACAAAGATGGTTTTATTTCTTCCCTCCAAATCTGTATACATTTTACTCCCTTGTCTTACTGTATTAGCTAGGCCTTCCATACAGTATGATGTTGAAAAGCATGGTGAGAGGAGACACCATTTACGTTGCTCTTAACCTTACTGCGAAAGCTTCAAGTTTCTCACCATCAAGTATGATGTTAGCTGCAAATTTTTTTTGTAGACATTCTTCATCAATTTGATGAAGTTACTCTCTACTTTTAGTTTTCTGAGAATTTTTATCTTTTTTTTTTTTTTTTAATTTTTTTTAAAATTTTTTTTTTTCAACGTTTATTTATTTTTGGGACAGAGAGAGACAGAGCATGAACGGGGGAGGGGCAGAGAGAGAGGGAGACACAGAATCGGAAACAGGCTCCAGGCTCTGAGCCATCAGCCCAGAGCCTGACGCGGGGCTCGAACTCACGGACCGCGAGATCGTGACCTGGCTGAAGTCGGACGCTTAACCGACTGCGCCACCCAGGCGCCCCCTTTTTTTTTTTTTTAATTTTTTTTTTCAACGTTTATTTATTTTTGAAGAGCTTTTTCTGTATCTATTCATATATTTATGTAATTTTTCTTCTTTAGCCTATCAATGTGATGGATTACATTAAATGATTCTCAAACGCTGAATCAACTTGCACATGTGGGATAAATCCCACTCGGTCATGGTGTATGATTCTTTTTATACACTGTCAGATTTGTTAATATTTTATTGATGGTTTTTAAATTGATGTTCGTAAGAGACATTGGTTTGTACTTTCTTGAATTGTCCCCTCATTCATTTATAATACTAGTAACTTGTGTCCTCTTTTTTTCATAGTTAGCCTGGTTACAGACCTACCAGTTGTATCAATTTTTTCAAAGAATCAGATTTTGATTTTGTTGATCTTCTCTACTGATTTCCTATTTTCAATCCATTGATTTCTACCCTGTTTTTCATTATTTCTTTTCTACTGCTTACTTTGGTTTTAATTAGCACTTTTTTCTAGGTTCCAAAGATGAATCCATAGGTGATTGATTCTAGATCTTTCTTTCCTCTAAGCCTGCTTTTCCTGCATCCCACAAATTTTGGTAAGTTGAGTTTCCATTTTCATTTAGTTCAAATATACTTAAATTTCTCCTGAGATTTCTTCTTCAATCCATGTGTTATTTAGAAGTGTGTTGTGTGATCTTCAAATATTTGTGGATTTTTTTTTAATGTTTGTTTATTTTTTGAGAGAGAGAAAGCACAAGAGAGGGAGGGGTAGAGAGAGGGAGGGAAATGCAGAATCTGGAGCAGGTTCCAGGCTCCAAGCTGTCAGCACAGAGACTGATGCAGGGCTCAAACTCATAAACTGTGAGATCATGACCTGAGCTGAAGTCAGATGGTTAACTGAGCCAGCCAGGCACCCCAAGTATTTGTGGATTTTCTTTCTCTTCTTGAATTCCAGCTGAATTCCACTGTGCTCTGACAATGTGTTCCTATTCTTTTAAATTTGTTGTGTTTTATAGAAACTTTGTGGTCTACCTTGGTGAATGTTTCATGAAAACTTGAGAAGGTCAATCTATTCTGCTGTTGTTAAATGAAGCAGTCTACAGATGTCCATTATATCCAGTTGATTGACAGTGTTAACTGAATTTAGCTATGTACTTACAGACTTTCTGATGGCTGAATCTGTCCATTTCTGACAGAGGAATGCTAAGCCCTGTAACTATAATCTGGATTTGTCTACTTCCGGTTGCAGTTCTATCAGCTTTCACTTCACATGTTTTGACATGCTGCTGTTAGGTATATACACATTGAGGACTGTTACGTCTTCTTGGAGGATGGACTTTTATCACTACATAATGCCCCTCTTGATCCCCAATAACTTTCCTTGCTCTGAGGTCTGCTCTGTCTGAAATTAATATAGCTAGTCTTACCTTCTTTTGATTAGTATTAGTATGCTATATCTCTCTTTTTTCATTTAATTTTATATGTATCCTTTTACTTAAAAAGGGGCTTCTTGTAGGCAATATATAGCAGATCTTTTTTTTCATCCACTATGACAATCTTTCAGTTAGTGCATTTTTTTAAGCTTATTTGAGAGAGAGTGCGCACATGTGAGCAGGAGAGGGGCAGAGAGAGGGAGAGAGAACCCCAAGCAGGCTCCATGACATCAGCACAGAACCCGACTCAGGGCTCGAACCCATGAACCTTGAGATCATGACATGAGCTAAAATCAAGAGTCAGACATGTAACCAACTGAGCCACCCAGGCACCCCAGAATTGTGTGTGTGCGCGCGCGCGTGTTCATATACACATATATGTTTAAGTTTATTTATTTTGAGAGAGACAGTATGGGAGGAACAGAGAGAGAGAATTCCAAGCAGGGTCCACACTGTCAGCATAGAGCCCGATGCGAAGCCTGAACTCACAAACCGTGATACCATGACCTGAGCTGAAACCAAGAATTGGATGCTCAACCAACTAAGCTATCCAGGAGCCCCTGAATTATTTATATTTTTATTGTTGGGCTGTAAAAGTTCTTTACATATTTTCTGGATACTTATCTGATGTATGACTTATAAGTCAGATAAGTCTCTTATCTGATATATGACTTCCAAATATTGTCTCCCATTCTGTGGTGTGTCTTTTTACTTTCTTGATAGCATCCTTTGCAACACAAAAGTTTCTCACTTTGGTAAGTCCAACTTATTTACTTTTTCTTTAACTGCTTATGCTTTTGGTATCATATCTAAGAAGATTTCATGATTTGGTCATAATTTATGACTATGTTTTCTTCTAAAATTTTTATAGTTTTATTTATATTTAGGTCACTGGTCCATTTTGAGTTAATTTTTTTATATGGTATGAGATAGGAGTCAACTTCATTCTTTTACATGTGGCTAGCTAACTGTCTCAGCACCATTTGTTGAAAAGACAATTCATTCCCAATGTGCACCTAATTCTTCACACTGGCTCTTAATTCTGGAAGATGGTGCAACACCCTTGTTTTCCACATCATTTTCTCAAGTGTCCCCACAGCTCTATAAACTTTGCTGACAGAACCTCAGAAAAATCCAAAAGATAGCTGAAGAACTGTATATAATACCATAAATAAATAAGTAAAAAAATAAGCAAACAAATAAGGCCTCAAAGCTATCTGTGAGATCTGAGACATTTATTCATTTATTCAATCTCATTTGAGGTACTCCTGTTCTAAATGTGCAGGTCCAGGGCTAGGCATGGGGATGTACAGATGAACCAGACTTTTTTCTTGCCGTTGAGAAGACAGATAAAAAATAAAATAATTAGGCTGTTTTAAAAGTATGAATTTACTTAGCCCAGGGAGCACAATTGTTTCCACTCTACAGAAGGCACAGATAAGATATAAAGGAGAGTAATGACTCACTGAATATCATAGTTGCCAAGAGTGATGGGGAAAGGGTCACAGAGCTTATGGGAGAAATCAGAGACAGAGCTTAGGGCCTCAAATGACCAAATCAATGACTAGCTACAAAGTCCTCCTACGGTCACATTATGATTGTCATGGGCCCCAAGTACTTCTGCCTTTGTAGGCTCCTTCCTCCATTAAAAAAAAAAAAATATTTAAAAATGCTCACTTCAGCAGCACATATACTGAAACTGGAATACAGAGAGGAGTAGCATGGCCCCTGCACAAGAAAAATATATTTTATGACTGCATTACTATAAAGATGTATAATCCAAGCTGGACTGTATTCATTTTTTTCTTATTATTAAAGGAAATTAAGACATTTTTGTGGGTCCCTGGGCACTGTCCCTAATGGATAAGTCAGTTGTGGGTCCTGCTGTAACCCCATAGCTATGGACCAAGTGTTTTCTCCCCAGCTGCCAAGTCTTTGCTCTACTGCTTGTAAGATTTTCTCCTCTATTGAGCCTATCTGATCAATCAGCCTGAGTTTGAAGTTCACACTAAATCTTACACACTGCCTAAATCCACAATAAAAGGTAACCTCACTCCACTGGTATGAGCACTATAAAGTCACTGAAAAATCACTTGACAATAATGTGTATTCTGTGTTCAAAAAAGGTTCAGATACATTCATGAATGATCATACCCCAAAAAAGAAAGACATGTCATTGACCTGCAAACACCAAAGTCATGGGAAGCACATAGCTGGCATCTTGAAAGTAGCCAATAAATGTTTATTCATTCATTCAATCAAAAGACAAGCATAAAACAAAGTCTATTCCTTTATAAAACTTACCTTCTAATAAGAAGACAGATAATAAACACATATAAGCATATACACACACACACACAGATATGTATACATATATATGTACATATATGTGAATATATATATATGTATATAAATAAATAAAATAAATTCTGGTAGTGTCATGAAGGAAAATAAAGCAGGAAAAGAGAAGAAAGTGAAAAAGGAGACTGTTTTGTTGACTACATTGTAGATACTCGCTTCCCCCAAAAGGTTTCCAACAAGAGAACATGCTGGGTGAGACAGCCGTTATACTTAGCCCATGTGGTAGGTCTTATTTCCTTGGGTTTTATCTCATTCCCACTTTTCACCCCAAGAAATGGCTTTAGGGCAACAACTACCTTTCTCAGTGAAGAGAAAAACATTTGTAGGTCCTACTAATCCACCACAGGTGGATATGTCACCACAGGTGCTATATGTCAATGAATAGGAAACTTCCTCAGTGACTCAATTTCCCCATATATACAATGAGGGGGTTGGCTTAGGTGATTTTTGAGGTCCTTTAAAGCTAAAATGCTGTAATAATTCTACCAAATCTAACTCCAAAGCTTCAGAGTCAGCTCTAATATTTTGACTTTCCAAACTGCCACAGTTTCCTTTAGTTACCATACAACTAAAAACAAAATGCCTTCAGTGTGGTGAGCTGTAATTTAACAGGATGCTACCAAATTACATCAATGAAACTTTAACAAATGATTACCACAGGCATGCATCAGGAATATCCATCACCAGGGGATGGCTTCTTGTCCTTGCTTCAAGTACCTGCTAACTGTAAAGGGCCCTAACCTCTGGAACCCCATCCACCAGGACAAACTTGGTATTTCAGAGGTCTCAGTTGATCCTTTCAAGTTAGAGATGGATTAACCATGCAGCTAAAGACTTCATTCTTTCGCAAAAACTAGAGACGAATAAGCCCAACCTTTGCCCTTGAGGTATTCAGTTGGGGGGGGGGGGGAGGAGACAGGACACAACAGACTATTAAACATAACATAGTATGATAAGGACAACCACTGACATTTAAACAAAGTGCTACTTAAGTGCAGAGAAAAGAGATATTAGCTAGCTCCTGAACCTGATATGAATACAACATACCAGGAGGGCTGCCTCTTCTATCTTGTAGGGACAGATGCTCTGGTCTGCTGGGTGATTAGGACAAGTGAAATACCAAGGTTCACACAGGCTCTCCATATTTGTAGCTCTCCATTCTCCTCTCATTCACAATCTTCTTAAACTCCATAGCCTTGTCAAGAATTCAAGGCCAATAGGGGGCACCTGGGTGGCGCAGTCGGTTAAGCGTCCGACTTCAACCAGGTCACGATCTCGCGGTCCGTGAGTTCGAGCCCCGCGTCGGGCTCTGGGCTGATGGCTCAGAGCCTGGAGCCTGTTTCCGATTCTGTGTCTCCCTCTCTCTCTGCCCCTTCCCCGTTCATGCTCTGTCTCTCTCTGTCCCAAAAATAAAATAAAAACGTTGAAAAAAAAAATTAAAAAAAAAAAAAAAAGAATTCAAGGCCAATAAACCAAAGTGCAACTACCTCACTTTTAAAACAGACCTCATAAATCAGCTGGAAATCATGCAGACATTGGATCTACTTAGGCAAACTGTAAGGCCTGATATAGACAGCACACTTTGAGCAAGAAAGTGGAAGCAGGTGTTGGTTGTAACAACTGCTATGGCTGCTATCTGCTCATCACCCCCACCCCTCCTACCATCACCAGAAAGTATATCTTGCAGGCCAGCTGAGTTGGGAAGCTTTTTCAGTGAAACTTTTCAAATATATATAAAAGTAGAAGGAATAGTTTAATGACCTCTTTCTCATTCAACAATTATCAAACTTGGGGCACCTATCATTCTTTGGTTCTTAAATTCCTTTCCCATCAAATTCATACTTCTCAGACTAGCCTCCTCCCTCTCTCACTCTTTCCTACACGCATTCCAGCCTCCTACATACTCTAAACCTTTCTACCCATTCTTTTAAAACCCAATCCATATGCCACCTCTTTCAGAAACCCTTCCAGAGCAGAACTATCCTTCCTACAAACTCCTTAAAGCCTTTACTTGCTAGCCACATCTACCCACCTATGGAATCTCCCTTGAATTTTTCATTGCCACACCTCCTAAAGTTCAGACTTTATCCCTTGCTCTTTCCTAGGATATTGTAGTGACCTCCAAGATCATCTCCCTGACTCTAATCTTGCCAGAACAGATTCATAACATAAGAGCAGCCACAGTGATCTTTATTAGACACACAACTGAGTATATCAGCCCCCTACTTAAAGAGACCTTAATGACTTTCTATTGTCTTTGGATTAAAGCCCAAACTCCTTTGTATGACATATAAGGTACTTCATAATCTGGTCCAACCAGCTATTTATCTCACCAGTCTCCCCCAAATGGCTTGTACTCCAGACACAATCCAGGAATGAACCACCTACCATTCTAACATGCTCTTCCCTTTTATACCTTGGTGCTTTGGCCAGTGCCATCTTCTCTCCTTAGAATTCTTTCCTCATCTTCACTGTCCATCTCTATTCACTCTCAAAGATGCAGTTCAAGTATTACCTCCTTCAAAAGATATTCTCCAACTTTATACATTCACACTGCATTCAACAACTGTTAGGTGAGCATATGTTGAACGCTAGACTGGAAATACAATAATAAATAACAGCTCTCACTCTCAAGATACTTAAGAGTCTAATAGATTTCCTCAGGTGAAGTGTTCCTCTTCTGCAGAAATTTGCAATTTGTACATTATCTCCAAGGTCACATTTATTACTTTTTATACTTGTTTCTGAGTCTGTTTCCATAACTAAACTCTAATCATCTTCAGGTCAAGGATCTTTTCTTTTTTTAAAAGCTTGTTGAGGAACAGCATCCATTTTAGGTGGACAATTGAATGTTCGTATATTTACAGGGGTGTGCAACCATCTTTTTTAATCTATTTTTTAATTTTAACTTTAGTTTTATTTTGAGAGAGAGACAGAGAGCAAATGGGGGGAGGGGCTAAGAGAGAGGGAGAGAGAGAATCCCAATAGGCTGCACTGTGTCAGCACAGAGCCTGATGTGGGGCTTGAACCTACGAACTGTGAGATCAAAACCTGATCTGAAACCAAGAGTCAGACACTTAACCAACTGAGCCACCCAGGTACCCCCGTGCAACCATCTTATTTTAAATCATTTCTATCACTTTAAAAACAAACCTCATGTTCATCTCATCTGCAACACCCCAGACCTAATCAACCACTAATCTACTTTATTTCTCTATAGATTTGCCTCTTTTGGATGTTTCATATAAATGAAATCATACAAAATGCAGTTCTGACTGGCTTCTTTCAGACACCATAATGTTTTTTTAAAATTTTTTTTTTTCAACGTTTATTTATTTTTGGGACAGAGAGAGACAGAGCATGAACGGGGGAGGGGCAGAGAGAGGGAGACACAGAATCAGAAACAGGCTCCAGGCTCTGAGCCATCAGCCCAGAGCCTGACGCGGGGCTCGAACTCACGGACCGTGAGATCGTGACCTGGCTGAAGTCGGACGCTTAACCGACTGCGCCACCCAGGCGCCCCTAGACACCATAATGTTTTAAGGATCATCCATGTTCTAGCATGTATCAGTAGCTCACTCCTTTTTCTCGCCAAGTAATATTCCACCATATGGATATACATTTTATTCATCCATTCGGCAATTGAGGGACATTTTGGTTGTTTCTACTTTTGGGCTATTATGAAAATATTGCTAAGAACATTTGTGTACAAGCTTTTGTGTGGACACATGTTTTTATTTCTAAAGTATATATCTTAGGAGAGGAATTGCTGGGTCATATGGTACTTCTATGCTTAACCTTTTGAGGAACCATGAAACTGTTTTCCACAGCTGTTGCACCCCTTTACATTTCTACTAGCAGTGCATGAAGGTGCCAGTATCTCCACCTCCTTGACAACACTTGTTATTATGTCTTTTTTTATTATAGTATCATGGTGAGTATGAAGTGGTATCTCATTGTGTTTTTTAAAAAAAATTTTTTTTAATGTTTATTTATTATTGAGAGACAGAGAGAGACAGAGCATGAGCATGGGAGGGGCAGACAGACAGGGAGACACAGAATCTGAAGCAGGCTCCAGGCTCCAAGCTGTCAGCACAGAGTCTGACGCAGGGCTCAAACTCACAAACCGCGAGATCATGGCCTGAGCTGAAGTTGGACGCTCAACTGACTGAGCCATCCAGGCGCCCCTCATTGTGGTTTTGATTTGCATTTCTCTGATGACTAATGATATTTAACTTCTTTTCAGGCACTTATTGGCCATTTGTATACTTTCTTTGGAGAAAAGTCAATTCAGATCATTTGTCCATTTCTTATTGGGTTATTTATCTCTCTCTTGTTGAGTTGTGAGAGGTCTTTATATATCCTGAATGTAAGTTCTTCATCAGATATACTATTTGCAAATATTTTCTCCTATTTAGCAATCTTACTGGATGTGAACTGGGTGTGAGCATCACTTGAATCTTACTTTCCTTTGTTTCAAAGAACTAGCCTGTAATCTGGTACAATGTATGTGTTCAATAAATGTTAGATGGATGTTATGCCTTACTCGTTCAGCATCCCCCTCTTACTTCACAACTAGCACTAGACACAAACAAAGCACATGCTTCGGAAATAAACAGAGACTGAGTAACAGTCTCGAACAAACAGTGGGGATGATGTCAAATAAAATAGCCAAACAGAATTTTTCACATTTCTTCTCCCCCACCTAAGACTTCTCCTTTGGTCCTTCCTATTTTAATACATATACCATCAACCATGGCGTTGCCAATTACTTAAAGCAAAACAAATCCCAAAACGTGGAAGTCAAGCTTATTTTCCTTCCCTTCTATCTGATATCCAATCCACCAGCAAGTCCTGTAGGCTCTACTTCAAAACATATTCTAAATTCATCCACTTCTCCCCATCATCTATGCTACCGCACCCCCAACACTATCAGGTCTCACCTGAACTACTGCAAATCTCCTAACAGCTCTTCTTGAATGCCCCTTACAATGCATTCTCCTTAAAGCAGCCAGAAAGATTGTTTTAAAAATGCAAACCAGGGGCACCTGGGTGGCTCAGTCGGTTGAGTGACCGACTTTGGCTCAGGTCATGATCTCATGGTTTGTGAGTTCGAGCCCCACGTCGGGCTCTGTGCTGCCAGCTCAGAGCCTGGAGCCTGCTTCTGATTCTGTGTCTCCCTCTCTCTCTGACCCTCCCCCACTCATGCTCTGTCTCTCTCTGCCTCAGAAATAAACATTAAAAAAAAAAATTAAAAAAAAAATGCAAACCAGCTCACCTCACTCCTATCTTTCAAACCATCCAAAATCTTTTCATTGTACTCTCAGGAAAATTCAACATGTTTAGCAGCATCGATGAGGCCTTACAGATCTGACTGTGCCAAACTCCCTGACCTGACTGGTATTATTTTTTCCTTGCTCACTATGATTCACACACACTGGCTTTCTCTTTGGTCCCAAGACATGCCTAACTCATTCCCACTGATTTATACTTCTCCCTCCACTTGACACATGTCTGCCTCCAATTGCCTCCAATCTTCTAATTGCCAGATCTTCTTCACTCAGGTGTTGGTTCAAATATCACCTCATAGGCTGTTCATAACCTTTCCTAGTTGTTCTCTATCACATCACCCTACACTCCTCAGAGCACTTGTCACCATTTGGAGTTATCCTGTTTGCTACTTGTTACCTGCATGCCCCCATTAGAAAGTAAACTTCACAAGAGCAAGGACCTTCATTGTCTTGTTCATTGCTGAGTTACTGGGACCTAGGAAAATGCATGACATATTGAAGGTACAAGTACTGAGGAAGGAAAGATTGAATTAACAATCCAGATTACATATTTAATAAATGCTTCATGAATGCATGAGTGAATGAATTAGGGGGAGGAATGAAAAGCACACAAAAATAAGTGGAAGCACTGTTACTTGATATTTTTATAGCTGCTCACTTTTCTCCACCTTCACTGCCTTTGCTTCTGCTCAGATCCTCATTATCTCTTAGCTACCAAAGTACTCCCAACTAATTTCTTCTTTCCCCAGCTGGATCCCTCCAAAATAGCTTCTACACTTCTATCAGACTTGATCACTCTGAGACATAGATCTGAACATGTTTTAAACCCAAGCTTCTTAGCATATTGTTAAAAAGGTCTCTCCAACCTTACTGCTCATTGTTATCCCCTTACATTTAGCCTGTACTCAGTTTTACAGAAATTCTTAAAGTTCCCAGGATCTGCCTCCAAACCTTTGCAGATCTTTTCACTTTGCTGGACCACTCTTCCCTACCTCATAGACTATCTATTGAACTCAAGTTTAATCCTTAAGAACAAACGCAAGCTTCTTCTCTGTTAAGTCTTTAATGATCCCCCTAAGCAGAGTTAATCACTCCTTCCTTTGTGTCATCACGGTATATAACACACAACTTACACTACACCACAATTATTTGTTTCCATGTCTGTCTTCCCCTATATGACTATTAATCCCCTGAGAATAGGAGCCAGGCGTTCATCTTTGTGTCCTCCTTGCATAGTATTTGGCATATATAAGCACTCAATAACTGATGACTGAGTTAAAACATACCTTAACTCCTCAGCCTGGCATTCAAAATCAACCTTGTATGGGCCCCAACTTATATTTCTAGATTTAGCACTTAGTCCTCAGCTACTTGATGATCTCCACAAATACATCCTTCTTTTTCACATTTACGTGGGGCCTTTATTCCTGATGCTCTCTAGTGAAATTTAGAACATCCATTAAGGTCCAAGTCAGAAGGCTCCTTCTCAGAGAAGACTTCCTTAACCCTATCAATGAGAAGGGATTTACTTCCCCCATAGTATTTTGTTTTTTCTACTGATAAGGTAATTAGGACCTTTTTTTTTTTTTTTAAGTATATATATTTATTTTTGAGAGAGAGAGAGAGCACAAGTGAGGGAGGGAGACACAGAATCCGAAGCAGGCTCCAGGCTCTGAGCTGTCAGCGCAGAGCCCAACGCAGGGCTTAAACCCACAAACCATGAGATCATGACTGAAGCCAAAGTCAGACGCTTAACTGACTGAGCCACCCAGGTGCCCCACTGGACCTTTTATTTTATAATTATAGCCACTGCATTTCCAACTGGACTACATGTCCCATTTTCTAACAGAACTATAAGCTCCTTGAAACATGAATTAGCATCTTCTCTCTCAACCCAAGTGCCTAACACATAGCCCCTTGCACAAAAAGCAATCATCAACAAATATTTTATTAGTGAAGAATAATATGCTTAAGGATTAGAGATTTCATGCTTCCATTCCTTCACATGGTAAACTTTTACCCCTCAAGAATCAGCCCAATGATGGGGCATGTGGATGGCTCATCGGTTG
Organism: Lynx rufus; assembly: GCF_022079265.1. Taxonomy (NCBI): domain Eukaryota; kingdom Metazoa; phylum Chordata; class Mammalia; order Carnivora; family Felidae; genus Lynx; species Lynx rufus. The sequence continues at coordinate 59,973,153 of NW_025814897.1, forward strand.
AGGGTCCAGCTCTTGATTTTGGCTCTGGTCATGATCTCAAGGTTCAAGAGTTTGAGCCCCTTGTTGGGTTCTGTGATGGGGGTTCAGAGCCTGCTTGGGACTCTCTCTGTTTGCCCCATCCCTGGTTCTGGCTCTCTCTCTCTCTCTCTCAAAACAAATAAACTCATAAAAAAAAAAAAAGAATCAATCCAATGTCCTATCCTCTCTGAAGTCTTCCCTAACACTCCCAAATACAATTGTGCACTCCATCCATGTACCTGTGGTACCTTGTGCATAACTCTACTCATAATACTTTATGTCATTATCACTTCCTCTCCCTACTAGACTGTGACCTCTTTTGGAGCAGAGTATCTGGTATAATTAAATGTTCAATAAAAATGTGGTGAATTTTGAAAACAGTGAGTCCGTGTTATAGAGTACACCAGCAACAGAGATCATGGAATCCTGTCACCAAGTTCAAATCCCACCTCCACTTACAACCTATGCAATCTTGAATAAATTAAAATTACTTAGCTGTGTCTTGGTTTTTCTCATGTAGAAATTGAACATAATAATAGTATTAAAATAGAATTAATAGAGCTAATGTCATGTAAAATGCTTACTACAGTGCCAGGTACACAGTATGCACTAAAAAATTAGCTATTGTTACCATAAGAATAGAAGGAGAAAAAACTGTTTCTGGAGGGTGCTGACAGACTCAAGAAGAGGTTAAGCAATGGGCAATGGAGAGTAAAATGTCACTAGAGTCCTCTTAAGTAACAGGCACATTGGGGTGCTTCGGTGGCTCAGTCAGTTGAGTGTCCAACTCTTGATCTCAGTTCAGGTCATGATCTCATGCTTCATGGGATTTGACCCCTGAGTCGGGCTCTGCATTGACAGGGCAAAGCCTGCTTGGGATTCCCTCTCTCCCTCTTTCTGTCCCTCCCCCGTTCTCTTTCTCTCTTTCAAAATAAATAAATATTAAAAAAAAAAAAAAGTAACAGACACATTAAGTTATTGAGAACACCCTACTGGGAAAGGGGAAGGAGAACAGAGGGACCACAAACCTTGGTTTATGGCTTATGCTTATGCTCTCTGCCTCCAGTTCCCTGCTTCTTCTTTCCCCACAGTTTCTCCCTAGTTGCCCAGGGCCAAAAGCCCCATGGCCACAACTCAGCATCCCCTTGGGAAAGCTGCACTTTAGAGAGAACTAATGAGTTTACATTTACCTACCAGATTTTCCTCTGAGGAGCAAAGAGATAACAAAGGACTTCAAGAAGGAAAAACACAAAGAAATAAAGTGGAGATAAGGAATGACATCAGATGGATTACAGTGGGTTGGCTTTCAGGACAAATAGTCCCCGGTGAATTGAGCCTACACTCCTCAGAGGCATCCTCTGGCAGTGCCAGTGCTTGCATGTGCTTCCATGGTCAAAGATGCAAAGAAAGCATCTGCATCCTGCAAAAGCAGGATCTGGAAAAAAGGAACAAGGACTAAAAAGATGAAGCTACAGAGGCACCTGGGTGGCTCAGTCAGTTAAGCGTCCAACTTTGGCTCAGGTCACGATCTCACAGTTCATGAGTTCATGCCCCACATGGGGCTCTCTGCTGTCAGCACAGAGCCTGGAGCCTGCTTCAAATTCTGTGTCTCCCTCTCTCTGCCCCTTCCCCACTCATGTTTTGTCTCTCTTCCTCTCTCAAAAATAAATAAACATTAAAAAAAATTTTTTTTAAGCTGAAACTACAGAAATAAAAATTCTAGCCCAATTTGAAGAATACTGCAACAGAGGTATTCAAAGAGGTAATAGGATGACCCAAAAGATAGCTCCCTACCATTAGAGGGGTTTAAACACAGACTGGGAGTGATCACTTACTGGGGATGTTCAACATCCCTTTAAGATTCAAGTTCAAGGGGCGCCTGGGTGGCTCAGTTGGTTGAGCATCCGACTTCAGCTCAGGTCATGATCTCACAGTTGACGAGTTCGAGCCCCAAGTCAGGGTCTGTGCTGATAGCTCAGAGCCTGGAGCCTGCTTCTGATTCTGTGTCTCCCTCCCTCTCTGCCTCTCCCCTGCTTGTGCTCTGTCTCTCTCTGTCTCAAAAATAAAGATAAACATTTAAAAAAAAAAAAAAAGATTCAAGTTCAATAAACATTTGAATTTCTATGCTAGCCATTGTGAGAGATTAGGTGCTAGGAACACAGAGATAAAAAATGATACGGTTGTCCCCTCCCAGAGTTCACCACCTAATCAGGGGGGCAATACAACATGGTAAGTGCTGACAGAAATCCATATAAGGTACCATGGGGCAGAGTGCAAATCCTCAGATTGTGTGCCTATGACTCACTGGTAAGGTGCAATATGGCATTAATTAAAAATGGAAATGCTTCAAAAGCAGTTTATAAGCAAATGCTGTCAGGTGATATTGTGTTATTTCCAGAACAGATAGTTAAGTGTGTCAGGTAACCTTTGCTATTAGGTCAACATTCCTTTCATCCTGAGCCGAACCCACAATATACTGATGTCTGCTACATGCCAAGTACCAGGCAAAGCACTGAAGAATGCATAGAGATGAGAAAGATAGTCCCGCCATTCAAGGAGTTAGAACATAGAGGAGTTTTCCTCCTCTCTCTCTCCTATCCCCCTTTATTGACCAGATAACACCTTAAACTCCTTCTGGAAGTAGAAGAGTTATTAAGACATAAGCTTAATTGGAGGCACCGGGCTGGCTCAGTTGGTGGAGCATGCAACTCTTAATCTTGGGGTTGTGAGTGTGACCTCCACACTGGACGTAGAGATTACTTAAAATCTTAAACAAACAAACAAACAAAAACAAGACATAAGCTTAATAAAAAAGTGACTTGCAAAAAACAAGAGTGAGCTGGGGATGGGAGGTATAAAGGTATGATGAGAAACCAAATGGGAAAGATTCTCTGCAGACAGGCTATCTGCCAAAGTATGAAACTCTGACTGTATAAAAAGTCAAGGTTATATGTAGGCCTTTTTGTCTATAACTTCTCTATCACCATTTTTTTCTTCTCTCAACTTAATGTTATTAGCACGGGTTGTTAACAATTATTATACATTCACTCACTCATTCACTAGTATTTACCTGATAGCAAACAGTACCTAAGTACCTGACAGGAACTGTATGAAATACAGGCAGAGTAAAATACTGGGATCCAGGACTTTCAAAGCTGCAAGAGACCTTTAGAACGTCATCTAGTCCAAACCTATCAATTCACAGATGAAGAAGTGAGGTACAGAGAGATTGAAATCTTTCATGAATTCACATTTTCATTCATTTATTGAATCATACTCTTTGCCAGACACCAGGGACACAAGGCTTTCAAGGAGAGCCTAATCTCATGGGAGACCAAAAGCATGATTCCAGTCAAATTACCTCTATAAATGAAGTCATATACTTACATAGTAGAAATGTCCACTGTAGGACAGTATTAGAAGTATACAGTACTCACACTGCCCAAAATAGTTAAAAGCACAGGTGCTGGAGTCATCTTGGATTTGAACTCCAGCTCTGTCACTTACTTAGCTATATAACATTGGGCAAATTACATAAATTCTCTACATCTCAGTTTCCACATCTATAGAATGGGGATAACCATAATAGTACCTACCTTGTAAGATTTTGGTATTAAATTAGAAAATGCATATGAAACACTTGGCACAGAGTAAGTACTCTATCTTATTTCACCTTCAGCACTCTACCTCAGCATTCTCCTCCTGAGCCCAGGCCTCAGAATCTCAACACAGCCTTTTAAGCATCTATTATCCTTTGACTCTCTCTGAGATAAAACAAATCTGCTATTCCTAGTCTAGAACCCAGGAGTACTTTTTACTACTCTGTTTTTTTCCCACTACACTATGCTATTACTCAGTTTACATACCTTAAAAATAATCCATAGAGGCATCTGGGTAGCTTAGTCAGTTAAGCATCTGACTTTGGCCCAGGTCATGATCTCACACTTCATGGGTTCGAGCCCCGTGTTGGGCTCTGAGCTGACAGCTCAGAGTCTGGAGCCTGCTTCAGATTCTGTGTCTCGCTCTCTCTCTGCCCCTCCCCCACTCACACTCTGTCTCTCGCTCTCTAAAAAATAAACATTTAAAAAAACAAAACAAAACAAAAAAAATCCAAAGATAAATAGTTAAATATCCAAGATTAAACTTCAATCACACATACCTCAATCCCCCAGTAAAATCTTGGCTTTGACCAAGAGTCTCTAGAAAAGAAACTCCTGGAAACAAGAGACATTTATCAAATGTCTATCAGGAGAGACCCACAGGAAAAGGGGAGGAGGGGGGAAGGCAGTGATTACTCCTTTGAAGAAGCAAGGGATTTCTATACCCTGCCTGTTAGAGCTTACCAGTCTAGCAGAGAAGAGGAGATAAGACATGAATTGCCACTTCCTCTTTGATATACCCATCCCACCTACTCCCTAGCACAGCACCTGTGACATGTTTTTGTACTTATTTATCAGTGTTTCTCTTCTCATGTTAGTCTGTGAACTCCCTGAAGGCAATTATCACACCTTCTCCACCTTGGTATTACCAAGAATAGCACAGTGCCTGGCACATAGAAGGTGTTTCAGAAATTTGATGAATTGATAAATGAACACAGAGAAAACTATCAAAGGCAGGGAAAGAAGACATCAGTGTAGATCAGAATAGTTCCAGAAGTCAAGACAGCCTTGGGCTAGAACCTTAAAATACAGGTGGGATTTGAAACATACAGACAGGACAGCATCAACAAAGACCTGGCAGTAACCAGAAACATGATGCACCATATGTTAGAACCAGAGAGTTTTAAACACGATTTAGTCCAACAGTCCAATTTTTATAGGGATGTTGTAAACATTCCATTAAAAAGCATGTACTACTAAGCAGAGGAGCTGGCATATCACAAACATTCACTAACTGGTAGCTATTATTACTATTACTCAAAAATAATAATTATCAAACACTTAGCAGGTACCTGCTGTATGCTAAGCAGCATGCTGAGGGAAGGGACTATAACAACGAGCAAGACAGACTTGAATTCTGCTCTCTAATGTAGCTAAGAGTCTAGTGGGGAAGACAGACAAAATAATCTTTGGTAGACCTGGGCTAGGAGGAAGTATGTGAGGGGCTGAAAGAAGAAAGAGTAGGGTCATCCAATCAATGGGCAGTAAGAGAGAACTGTGTGTGTCTCAAAGTGTGTCATGAGACACATCAGGGGTTCTGAGTCCCCTTAAGTACCCCAAAGTTTCAAAGTGAGATTTTGTTTAAATATAGGCTTTTGTGGCTAAATATTTAAAAACCACCAATCTAGTCCAATTTCCTCTTTTAATAAAAATAAAACAGGGCGGTGGCTGAGTTGGTTAAGTGTCCAGCTTCGGCTCAGGTCATGATTTCACAGTTCATGAGTTCAAGCCCTGCATTGAATTCTATGTCTGTCTATGCTGACAGCTCAGAGCTTGGAGCCTACTTTGGATTCTGTGCCTCCCTCTCTCTGCCCCTCCCCTGTTCTCTCTCTCTCTCTCTCTCTCTCAAAAATAAACATTAAAAAAACAAAAAGAATAAAACAGGGTCCAGATGAGGTAAATTACATACTTGAGGCAATAATACCTCAAGTTTGTTGTAGACTGGGATACTTGCTTTGAACTTGAGCTGGAACCTACCCACTGATCTGTATGTCACATCATTCTGGCAGATGAACAAGCACTGGGAGTAGATGCATCCAGAATTCACAGGCACTGGCCAGGCAGGCAGTCTGGCCCTGATTGGATGTTGATGCGCTTTTCTACTTTAGGTCTCAAGCTGGGTCTCTGTGTCAAAATGATGCCTCCAATTCCTCTCTATGGTTGACCAGCTACACCTTCCAGGAGGAACTCACTGGCTCCAGGAGTAGGTCTGCTTCTGGGCCACCTATCTGGTACCCATACTTTATACTACTAATATCCTCAAGCACCATGTAGTTTGGCAAGTTGAGAGCAAGAACTGAGTTTAACCAGTTATCACAGCCTGTTTAATACCTACCCTGAGCTGGCTAGACCCATCTCTCATCTTCCTAACTACCACTAAGCTAATCACTCCTCCCAACCAGGGGTTTAGCAGAATCAGGTTATCAGTAAATTAAAGGACCTATATGGAAAAACCAATATTCCTCTGGTTAACCCCTACTTAACACCTCTCAAGAATGAAATACTGCTTCATAATTTGGAGATTAAACTTTTGTATATATAGAAAGGGGTAGTTTACTTTGGTAAGATGAGGCTGCAGTTTAGGTCTTTAAACTGAGGGAAAACAAATGCTTTGGAATCTGGAAAAAAAAAAATGGGTTTAAATCTTAGTGATACCACTTAGTAGTTGCAATATCCTCGGCATTCTCAAATACTCTGAACCTCAACTTCCTCGACAATAAATAGGGAATACTAACAAAATTACCATCACAAATGTGAGACTCAAAATGCTCTTTTGAATCACAGTCACTTATCAAATGTACCATATCAATTTTCACATGAGATCATTAAAACCATACAGTTTTAAATTACCTATCCCTATAGCACAAATAATGGAGAAATGGAACCAAGGTGCTCAGTACAGCATGGGCTGAGTTCAGGATAGCGTAGGCAGACCTGGGTTGGAATCTGCACACAGCCCCTGCCACCGCCCCCTCCCTCACAAACTGGAATCCTAGAAAAGTTACTCAACCTCTCTAGCCTCAGTCTCCTCAAGTACAAAGTGCAGCTAATCTAACAGGGCTGCTATTAGTAATGAATGAGATAATGCAAGTAAAGGGCTTTAAACAGGAGCTGGTTTAAGGTAAGGACTCAATAAATAGTAAGTTTTTCTATCGGTAGCTCATTTCCTAAACCCTATTTTCTCTACACCTCTCCAAAACTAGAGAAGCACTTAACAAAGCCTAAATTACTTCAACAAATAATGAAAAGACAAAAGAAGAGGAAAGGAATGATGGTTGCTATTCCAGACCACTTATCATGCTAATGGCATCTGATATTGGAAAACACAGGTACAATATCCTGAAGAACAAAACCACAGCATACGCAATCTTTCCAAAAAAGTGGCAAAGAGCACCAATTGTGTCTTAGTTAGGCTATCCACTACCCTTTTATAATTTGGGCCCTACAGTAGTTTACCAAGCAGAAAGAGCTACAGGAAGGCAACTCTGATGCCACATGCAAATCACTACTTCTTTGTAAACCCAACCTTTATTTTTTCAGCTCAAGCTCATCTCTATTATAAGGATTTCACTGACTCCTCCTAGCAGACTCAACCACTTGCCCCACTGAATTTTTTACATACTTCCGATATAACAATTACCTAATAGAGTAGAGCTATTTGCATGCCTCTTCCCTACACTCTAAGTTGGTAAAGATCCCGTCTTACATTGCCAGTGCTTAACACACAGACCTCCATAATTGCAAATTACAAGGATGGATTTCACCTTCTTTTTCACTAACTAAGGCTGCTAAGAGACAGCTGGGTAGACTTTAGTAGAAACTCACATAAACTAAGTCTACCAGACCAGACCCCCGGTTTTTGTTTGTGTGTGTGTTTGTCTGGGAGAAGGGAGCTTGAAGGGATTACTAGCTGTTCCAGCTTCTCAGAGTTATTTTCTCAAACACACAAAAGATAGAACCAGTCCATACAGAATTTCCAGACCACAGATTATATCTTTCTATGTAAATAAAACAAGTAACAGAAGTTTCTGGGATGGATGCTAGTGGTTACATATAAAGTTGACCTCTAGGCACGACACTCTAATAAGTCTGTAGTATAAGCATATTATACAACTAGAAGCTCTCAAGTTCTTAAAACAATAAGGGAAGAAAAGCGAAGAAGCAAAAATAAAAACTGTCTTACATCAAAACTTTAAGTTCTTTTCCCCTCTGCCAATTCTTTTTTGCTCTTTATCTCAATGAACCCTGATATATGTAATTGAAATCAGGCTCCCTCAAAGGAGGGCTCATGACTACAAACCATACGTAATAACTTCAATACTGTATTTATTTTTTCCAGGGCACTTTCAACTATATCTCACTGAACCACAGTCAACCGTAATCACAGAAACTTAAAACTGGATGGGGCCTTGGAGGTCATTTCCACAACCACCCCATATCACCAACCAAGTGGTATCCAAACACCTCTAGTGGTTGAGAGGTATGGGTCTAAAATGTTTCCTTAAAAATCTCCCCCTGCTCTAACCACCTGTCAGTTTCTCAGTCTCTTCCTGCCACATTAATAACCCCAATCAAGTAAACCAAATCCACCAAGTCATCCTACCACCAAGCAACAGTCTTAGCTTCTCAAGTACACTTCTACTCCCTTTCTCTGAGCCTCACCCCCAATTGTCCCCAGTCACCCACCTCCAATACACAGCCAGAGCCTCTTAGATTCTGATCCCTCAGAGATCCCACTGGTGGTGGGTGGACCCCTGACAATCAACCCCCTTCCTCCTATCCCTCTGAGTTGTCCATATGCTGTCCTATGCAAGGCTATAAGCAACCCTTGCTATGAATGTACCTTTGGCCTCACAATAATCTCCCTTTCCTTTCTTACCTTCTATTTACTTCTCAGCGCTATCCCTTCATTCCCTTTAAACTCAATGTCTCTTTCCTCCTAGTGATTCAAGGACCACCGGTAATTCAATACATCAGTTGTTAAATGTCCATTAGACAGGTAAAGGGGACATACACCCTTAAGGAGCTCACCCTCAAAGAGCTCAGAGGTCTAGAAAGAGCCAGAAATAGAGAATCATTTACCCCATTAGACTCAGCTCCTCTGGGAAGCCTTCCCTAGCTCAAATTGAACTGGCCCCCTCTTCTCAGTGCCACCACTATACCTCTGATGCTACGACTAGTTTTCCTTCTGTGTCTCCCACCACTAGGCTGTGGGCTCTTCTATGGAAGGGCCCCTGTGTCTCTAGCACTTAACCCAGGACTCAGCACAAACATATGTAATGTTTGTTAAATGAGTGAAACGATGAATTCCGGTATACAATCATTCATTCTTCCATTAGGTGCACAAAACTTTATGACACATTATGTACCAAGTCCTAGAGTGTAATGATAAATAAAACAGTTCTTACATAAAAATAACTCTCAACACTGTAATACTAGATTAGCACTCTTCCCTGGTGTGCGTCCCCAACCCCCACCCCAAACCAAGCCGGTCTTCTCCTACAGCGAAAGTCCGGCCTTCCCACGCAGAAGTCCACGCCCCTCCAACTCGAGCTACCCCTCAGCCCTTCAGTCCTACCCCTACGACCCCCAGTTAATAATCTCAAATCTAACGCCCTCACTTCTTTGGCTTCTCTCCCTGTCCTCAATCTCCACCCTTGAGGTTACTGCAAGTCTTCTATCCCCATGACCGCCTTTCAGTGCCGGAGTGCAGGTTACCTCTGATTTCCCTCTCCGCGCACCCGCCCCCCAGTTGGCTCCTTCCTTCTCAGGGTCCCGCCTCCCCTAGGACCCCACTCCCGACAACCTCTCCTCCCCCTCCCTTCAGGTTTAGGCTGAGCCTCTTCTCTCCTTGACTCTCAACATTTCTTACCTCATCTAGCTCCCGTTCCCCGGCAGCACCTCCTCCAACCTCCACCTCTACCACTGCCGCCATCTTCACAGCTCTCCCCCTCCCTCCGGTCCCCGCGCGAGCCAGCTGCTTCCGCCGCTCAAGTGCTCCTAGCCAATCGGCGGCCAGGCTCCGGCAGGGGGCGGGGCAACAAGTCAGGCCGAGTCTTGAGCGGTACTAAGAGACTATCTACCTGCTGCTCACTTAAAGGTCAAGGAGGGACGGTTTCCATGCGCTTCTAAGCTTCCCTGGGGGAGGATTCTTGGAAAATGAGAAATTTGGCATGGATTTTTTCAGTGCAAATATTTCACCAATTCTCCCCTTGGGAGCGCCAAAAAGAAGGGTCTCTACATCGTCAACTTTTGCGACGCTCCCTCACTCTAAGCTCCAACGAGAGAAGCCTGGAGGCTAAGGACTACATTTCCCAGAATACATTGACTCTGACCCGGAAGTTTAGGTTCCGCGCTGTGGACAGATTTATAGTGAGTGGAAATTTGCATAAAATATAACTAAAAATATACCTTTAAAATAGATATAAAACATACATAGATGCACACGAATGCATTTTACTGGCTATATCACATGTCTTCTTGCCTCGGTGGGAATCATTTTTCAAAAACAGCGGCTTCTTGAGGCCCCAGGACAAATTCCCGGAATTCCGGAGGCGGAGAGTAGTGCTACGAATCAGAAGTCGGACGTCAGAGGGCCAAATTGGCGGGAGAAAGGATTTTGTGGTCCGCGATCTCAGGCTGCGATGGCTCTTCCAGGTCCGTTGTTCCGGGTGAGGGGCTTTGAGGGTTGTTGATGGGGGGGGGGGGGCAGTTGCAGAGAATGGGTAGCGGTCAAGGAATGTACAGAACAGTGCGTTCCGAGAGGGGGAAGTGCCTGCACGGTTTAGTCTCCCGAAGCTGAGAGCTGAAGAGTCTCGCACCTAGTAGGTGCTTTGAGGGGCCAAGCTGAATTAATATTTACTAAGTACCCACCATGTAAAAAGGGTTTTGCGTACATCAGGAAGCCACTGATGATTCCTAATAGAGGAGTTACAACGAGAAACAAATTTAAGAAGATTGATTTGAGAGGGGAGAACAAATCAAGAGACTTGTATATTTAGTTGAACATTTGTTGCGTCTTTACTACGTGGTGGGCTCTAGGGGTATAAAGGTGAATGATTTAAGGCACCACTCATGCCCTGGGGAGCATCCAACGTTCCCGTACTAACCTATTTTGTACTTGCTGCTCCGTTGCCCTGTGGTTGCATTCTAGTTGTTTCACGTGTTTGTTGGAAACTCACCACCTGGTCCAGATCCGTTCCCTGCCCACTGCCCCACAAGCCCATCAAGGGCATCAGAAACAGTCTGACTTCCTGCAAAGATTTCCAGAGAACCAGCCATGGCTAGTTTGTTTTTCTTTTGTTCTCTCCTTCAGGAGTAGCATGAGGATTCTTTCTCTTCTGGAAGCTGACAGGACCAAAAAAGGCAGTGCCAAAGTGGTGACAGAAGAGATCTTAGGAGAAAGTATTTTTGCCTTGTACTTGGGATAGCTGCTGGGCCCACAATGGCTCCTGTAAAGATTAGCCACATCGTATCATTTTCCTCTCAGGTATGTTAATTAGCAGTTGTGATTTTTTTCTTGGCAACTGAAAGAAGTGACAAAAGTAGGAGACTTGGCTGCACTTTCAGGAAACTCCCAGTTTAATAGAAGAGACATCGTCCCTTCTTTGGGAATCCAAAGTCAAAGGAGGACACACAGCTCTTGCCCTCAGGTTGTTCCCAGAGCAACGCAGGGTGCATAAAAGAAGTGTTCCTGGGAATTGAAGGTAGAGAGGAAACAACTTCAGGATTCCACCCTTAGTTTGAAGGGAACTGGCAAACCCATAGGCCCAAAGTCTGTACCAGGGTTCCTAGAAGGGCAGTTTAGTTACTCTGTCATTGAGAGCACACCGGGACATTCAAGGTCATTCCTGACCTGTGAGGACATCACCCCCACCATCAAAAGTGATCTCAACCTCCTCCCTAAAAGTTCACTTTTGAGAAATTCCAATTATCCAGATTAGATCTAGATGCTGAGGCCTAAGCCCAGGATTTATACCATGTGGTGATTCTTAAGAACTTCCCACCCTTTCCTTTGCTGTCATCTCTATCCATACCTTTTCTCCCCACTCTTCTTCACCTTCTGTTGCCCTAGTCTTTCTCAAAGGATGCCATTGGCATTTTGGGTGGGATAAATCTGCATTTATAGCAGTATCATTTACCTGATGAGGTATTTAGCATCCATGGCCTTCAGACCCTAATGACAGTAATGCTCCCTGGTCATGATGACAGTCAAAAACATCCCCACTCATTTCAGAAAGACTCTTAGAGAGCCTTTTGGAACTAATATATCAACTCCTAAGTGAAAGAAAATAAAAATTGCCCATATCCTTCTTACCTACATAGTCAGCCTAAATGGTTTTCTTCAAAGATTGAGCCTTATATTGGGGCGCCTGGGTGGCGCAGTCGGTTAAGCGTCCGACTTCAGCCAGGTCACGATCTCGCGGTCCGTGAGTTCGAGCCCCGCGTCGGGCTCTGGGCTGATGGCTCAGAGCCTGGAGCCTGTTTCCGGTTCTGTGTCTCCCTCTCTCTCTGCCCCTCCCCCGTTCATGCTCTGTCTCTCTCTGTCCCAAAAATAAATAAACGTTGAAAAAAAAAAAATTAAAAAAAAAAAAAAGATTGAGCCTTATAAAATGCTAGAGAATGTTACTTATCATCTAACACTGAGGTTTTCAAACTGTTCTATGGGCACCCACTTCTAATTGAAGTGAGGTGGTACATGTATGTCTCTAGACCCCCCAACCTGTGTTTTAACCAGAGCTCTGGTTTTTTTTGCTGAAAATACACACACACACACACACACACACACACACACACACACACACACACATTTTAGTGTAAGATTTCAGCTAAAAGGAAGGATTTTATTGCTAAAACAAAAAACAAGATTGAAAACCATGAGTATAGACTCCCTCCCCTTTACTTATGGATGAAAGAATTTAGATCCAGAGAGAGAAAGTAGTTTCCTCAGGGCCTTGCCACCAAAAAATATCTAACTGTGGGTTAGAACCAAGAATTTCTCTCTCAGTGGGTGCCTAGGTGGCTTAGTCGGTTGTGCATCTGACTTTGGCTCATGTCATGATGTCACAGTTGATGAGTTCGAGCCCCACACTGGGCTTGCTGCTGTCAACACAGAGCCCACTCCAGATCCTCTGTCTCCTCCTCTGCCCCTCCCCTGCTTGTGCTCTTTCTCTCTCTCTCTCTCTCAAAAATAGTTTTTAAAAATTTTTCTCTCTCGGTATTGCTATTGTTGCCTTGGAACAAATCACTTTATTCCTACCCATTAGTTGTAAACTCAGAATAAAAATCCTTGCCTTTCTTTTCTCATAGGGCTACTTTGAAGATAAATGTCTGTGAAAGTACCTTGTAAATGAAGTGAAATAGCATAGTGTGGCAGTTAAAAGCCTGGATTCAGAAAGCTAGATGTTCTGATTTTGGTTGGTTATTTGGCTTTGTAGCCTTGGGTAAGTTTCTGAACCTAAGCTTCAATGTATTGATCTGTTAAGTAAGAAGCAATAATAGCAACTAAACTAAATAGTAAAGTGTTAGGAGGATTAAATGAGGTGGTTTGGTAAATGAAGGAGAGGGAAATGGTCTGTAAATCCCTGGCACATGATAGCTGTACTTTTTTTTTTTTTTTAATTTTTTTTTTTAATTTTTTTTTTTTAATGTTTATTTATTTTGGGGACAGAGAGAGACACAGCATGAATGGGGGAGGGGCAGAGAGAGAGGGAGACACAGAATCGGAAGCAGGCTCCAGGCTCTGAGCCATCAGCCCAGAGCCTGACGCGGGGCTCGAACTCACGGACCGCGAGATCGTGACCTGGCTGAAGTCGGACGCCTAACCGACTGCGCCACCCAGGCGCCCCATGATAGCTGTACTTTTATGGACTCCCATCTAGTGGTTCTTCTATCATGGTAAAATGCCTGGAAAGGTTTGGGAATGTAGGAATCCCTCATTCATGGGCATCCTTTTTACCTTTCAGTTCAGTGAGGTTCCTGATTACTCCTTCTCTCTCTGACTTAGGATCCCAAGTATCCTGTGGAGAACTTGCTGACTCCAGACTGTCAGAAGGGACCTTGGCTCAGCTGCCCTCAGGACAAGAGTGGGCAGCTGAAAGTGGAACTCCAGCTGGAGAGGGCAGTGCCCATTGGCTACATTGATGTAGGTGAGTGAGTTGTCTGAGGTCTAGGAATCTGTGCGGGAGATGCAGGAGTCACATTCCCCTCCAAGTGCTCCATAATGTCTCAACTTGGTCTAGCTGAGCACTTTTCATGGAATAAGCCCTTCCTGGTCTGAAGGTGAGATGTGGCCCAGGTGCCCTTCTCAGGTGTATGGTGTTGGCAAACTCTGAGGTTTCTGTTCACATAGAATGCAATGGGAGGGGCACCTGGCTGGTTTTAGTGGGTAGAGCATGTGACTCTTGATCTTCGGGTTGTAGGTTCGAGCCCCACATTGGGTGGAGAGATTACTTAAAAATAAAATTTGAAAAATAAAAAGTAGTGGGAATGGTATTCCCTGAATTATTTAACGTACGTGCCCTGCTTTGATCTGAATAGTCTGAGTGAAGCCTTAGGATGCTGACATAATTACAAATGCCAACAAATAGAACCTGTAAGCACCTATAAGTATCATTGTCAAGAGGATGCTGGGGGATGGGCTCTGCAGACTAATCTGGGAAGTCTCCATAGGAATTTGCGGGTTGAGAAGGTTGGCCTTAGCATTCTCTGGAGTAGAGAACTAACAAAGACCATTGGCCTCAGCTCTGTAGGGCTCCCTAGCAGGGGTCTAATAGAGACAGAGATTAGCACTGCCTGCCAGAGCCAGAGGAGAGGGAAGCAGCAAGTCTATTGAGTCAGGGAAGGTTTCTAGCTGGGAGGACCACTGTGAACCTTCATTCTGTCATTTTGTGGACTGAGGTCTTATCCACTTCAGTTGCCAGTTCACTGTGTTCCTTGACCTTTCTGGGCTTCCAACCAGCTCTAGAATGGAAGAATGTCCTTGTCCCACCCGATACCTTGTGTGCAATCAGGAGAGCATCTGTCTTCCCATCACCCTTAAATCCTTCTCTCAACCTTTTGTCCTCAGGTAACTGTGGCTGTGCTTTCCTGCAAATTGATGTGGGCCGTTCTTCCTGGTCCCTGGACAGACCTTTTGTCACCTTGCTCCCTGCAACCATGCTTATGTCCCTGGCTGATTCAAAGCAGGGGAAAAACCGCTCAGGGGTCCGCATGTTTAAAGATGGTAAGGAAGGCAAAAACAGAAATGGGAAATGGACAGCGAGAGAGACTATAAGAAAGAGATGCAGTCATGCTAAGCTAGACAACCCACTAGAGAGGGCCATGGAGCTGTTAGGTGGAATGGTGGGAGGGGCCTGTGAAGGGGCTTGGTCGTATCTGTGGGGGTATGGGGTAGGTGGTGAGTGAACAACTACTGGTATGTTTGTGTGAGTTCTCTGTGATGACAGTATATGGGAACCGAGAACATTTATGCACTATGATTTATATTTACACATGATTCGGTGGAGCCTGATGTAGAGCCCGTATTTGTGAGTAGTGTTTTTATTTGTATAAATGTACATTGGTGTGAGTACGGTAGTCGCCCTTTATCCACGGTTTCACTTTCCATGGTTTCAGTTACCTACAGTCCACCACAGCCCAAAAGCAGATGATGTTCCTTCTAACATATTATTAGAAGGTCAATAGTAGTAGCCTCCCTGTGTCACAATGCCTACGTCATTCACCTCACTTCATCTCATCACGTAGGCATTTTATCATCTCACGTCACCCCAAGAAGAAAGGTGAGCAGAGTACAGTAAGATATTTTGAGAGAGAGCGAGAGAGAGAGAGACCACATTCACGTAACTTTTATTATAGCCTGTTGTTATAATTGCTCTGTTTTATTATTGTTATTAATCTCTTCCTGTGCCTAACTCATAAATTAAGCTTTATCATAGGTGTGCACGTATAGGAAAAAACATAGTATATACGAGGTTCGGTGCTATCTGTGGTTTCGGGCATCCACTGGGGGCTTTGAACATATCCCCCACAGATGAGGAGGGACAACTATATAAGTGTTAGTGTAGAATAAATGTTTATATAAGTGATGGAAGGCTACAGGATGGATATGGTTAGATAGTATATAGTGCTTCCTGAGTTCCAATCCATGCAAATTTCTGTGTTCACTAGGCACTGCAGAACAGACATAAGATCTGATTCCTGGACTTTGGGGACTTACAGTCTAATAAGGATTTGTCTGTGTTGGAACTGAGGTGTTTGTAATGTTGTGAAGGAACCATGATATGGGAGGGGCATACGAGGTACAGGGGATGAGGTGCTACCACAGAGTGCTGGGAAGTAAAGGTGAGAAGGGTTTGCAGTATTGCCATGTCACACAGTGACTATGGAGGCCATGGAGTGTTGTGAGGGAGGTGGAGGTCTCATGGTCCAGGAAGAGCAGATGTAGCTCATCTGATCCACTGGGCGAGTGGTCACCTCAGACCCCAACACTACAGGTACCTCCTGTTTAAAATGAGACATTGGGGGCACTTGGGTGGCTCAGTCAGTTAAGTGTCTGACTCAATCTCAGCTCAGGTCATGATCTTACAGTTTGTGAGTTCAGGTTCTGCATTGGATTCTGCACTGACAGTGTGGAGCCTGCTTGGGATTCTGTCTCTCTCCCTCTCTCTCAGTCCCTCCCTCACTTGTGCTCTCTCTCTCTCTCTCTCTCTCTCTGTCAAAATAAATAAATAAACTGGGGCGCCTGGGTGGCTCAGTCAGTTAAGCGTCCAACTTTGACTCAGGTCATGATCTCATAGCTTGTGGGTTCGAGCCTCACATCAGGCTCTGTGCTGACAGCTCAGAGCCTAGAGCCTGCTTCAGATTCTGTGTCTTTCTCTCTGCCCCTCCCCGGGTCATGCTCTGTCTCTCTCTCTCCTTCAAAAATAAATAAACATTAAAAAATAAAATAAAGTTTAAAAAAAAACTTTCATAAGTAAATTGACACATTGGCAAGGTCCCTAGAGAGGTATAGAATGAGGATGTGCTGGGAACAGTGTGGAACCATGACAGAGGAGCGATGGTGGGAAGGCAAGGCACCAGGTCTGAGTGCACCTTAACTGGCCTGCTTAGCACTGCCAAACCCTGAGCACCAAAGCCTAAGGGGACAGTTACTGATGGCCTCCATTCCTTTTGTTGGAGTTTAATCTGTATAGTCCCTGTCTTTCGTCTCCTCAGTATTGACCTTCTCTTTCTTTGTCCCTCCCATTCACACATTTCCTCTGCCTCTCATTTTCTTTCTTTTTGCCTTCAGAAGATTTCCTGGCTGCGGCCTCAGGTGAGCCCTGGGATCGACTTCGCCTGACCTGCTCCCAACCCTTCACACGTCAGCAGTCTTTTGGTCTGGCCTTCCTCCGGGTGTGTTCCTCCCTGGACTCCTCAGATGACCCTGTGGGGGATCTCTCTGCTCCCGGGAGCACTAGGCTAAGCCAGGTATACAATGGTGGAACAAGGACTTCATATTTTCCCACTTTTCTCAGTTTCAGGTTAGAAGACTGGGGCTTGATTGAGGGATAAACACAGAAACCCACCTTCCCCCGCACACACACACACACATTCAAGTAAAAACAGAAATGGGCTTGCTACCTTTCCTTACAGCTAAGAGTGAATGCCTCTCCATCCCTTTTGCCCTTGGGAGATTCAAGGCAGTGAACCTTCAGTGCAGTGTACACAAAGCTGTAGGGCCATTGGTTCTTTAGCAAGAATGAAATTTCTTTTTGGATTCAGACTTAATCCACTTTACATTTAGGTTCCCGTGGGCTACAGCTTTCATCAGACTTTTCCTTCTAGCACCTGAAAGTCCCAGGGCTCACTTACTATCTCTCTGTCATTGTTGTTGCCTGACCCACCTGCCAGGAAAGCCAGTTATAATGTTAGATATGTGTTCTGCAATTTCATTTGTTTTCCTTCTTTCTCTCCCTGTACAACACACACATGCTGCTAAGAGAAGATGGATAGGTATCTGGTCAGTTTGCCTCCCCTCTTCTCAGCCAGTTTTCTAGTTATTTTTTATTCTTCAGCCTATTCTGAATCCTCCTGGTTTCTTGTCACTGTGTCTTCATTTATCTTTCCAGTACCCTCTACCATAATTCACTCACAAACAAATACAAAGATGGAATCACACAAAGCAAGAGTTGTACAATTCTAGAGGTCAAAAATACTTAGAGATTATCAAGCCCCAGCCACCTCATTTTATGTGTCAGCTAGGGACACTTGCATATTCAGATTCACACGGTGAACCAGAGCAGAAGACGGACTAGAAATCAGGTCATCTGTCATTATACCACAGTGCTTCCTATGCACGTAATACACCTCTAGAAGCTCCAAACATCCGGGGCACCTAGTGGCTCAGTCGTTTAGGTGTCTAACTCCTGGTTTCGGCTCAGGTCGTGATCTCATGGTTTGTGGGATTGAGCCCCACGTTGGGCTCTGTGCTGATGGCTCAGAGCCTGCTTGGGATTCTCTGTCTCCCTCTCTGTCTCTCTCTCTCTCTCTCTCTTTCTCTCAAAATAAATAAATAACTGTAAAAAAAATGAAGTTCCAAACATCTGACATAACCAAAAGAAGTTCAGTTCCAGGAGTGAACATTACAAGTGTCACTCTTGTTGAGGTTACTGAGAAAAACAGACCGAGCATCAGAAGACAAAATGGAGGAGGAAGAGGAGATGCTTCTGTAGTACAGCCTCAGGAGAGACCCAGAGAACGGAGACCAAGTAAAGCCTGGTCTGAGATTTACTCCTCCTTCATGGGAAGGGCTAAAAAATGCAGCAGGACCAGTGGAAGCCACTCCATGTGCTCTGCCAGGTTCCAGAATTGTGGTGCCAGGGGGCTGACACGAATGGAGCTACAGCCCTGTGGGCCTGGCCTCAATAAAATGGAAGCTTTGTGAGATTAGGGACCTGTTTGTCTTGTTCCATACTGAGTCCTGGCAGCTGGAACAGTGCCTAGAACAAAGTAGGCTTTTAGAATAACTTACCTTTCAGGGGCAAGTTGTAGATAGGATCACCACCATAAAGTTTACCATCCAAACTGAGACATTTGGAGAGGAAAAACAGTGCTATTAATTACATGGAGACAACAGTATTGTCCCAGGCAAACCAGGACATATGGTCTCCCTAATTATAGGCTAAATAAGGGCTTCTTTTGGCCATCTAAATTACTCTGCACCTTTAAGACCAAGGAGGGAGTCAGCAACTCCAGAGCCATAATGTTATAAGGACCTTGAACATCAACAGCAGAGTGAAACGTATTGCACATACCTCAGTGAAACCACAGGGAAAGAAATTCTAAAATGTGTCTACAAGAGAGGGTTGATGCATGGAAACAGATTGATGGCACTCAATTTTATAATTTAAAATGTCTAAAATTTAAGGTGTATTGTTCTAATGGTATATTATAGTGAAAGCAAAACATACGGGCTTTTAACCCCGTGACATAGGGTCTTTTATGGCACTGGTTTTCCAGTTAGGAAACCGAAGCACAAAGAACTTTAGTGAGATGTTCCAGGTCACACTGCTAAATAAGTCTTAGAGTGGATTTGAATCCAGGCCACTGACTCCATGTAACCTGTGCTTGGAAGCTCAGTTCCTAATGATTAATCTCACTTAGAATTAAATAAACCATAAATTCTCCACACCCATCTAGTTACCCTTTCTAGTGGTATTTGCTCTAAAGTATATGAGACAAGGTAAAGAAAAAATAGAAGCCCAGGAAAATTAAAATATTTCTAAATTAATGCTGCATCCAAGATGAGATTGTAATGGCAATTAAAAAATATTAAACGGTAGGGGCACCTGGGTGGCTCGGTCGGTTGAGCATCCGACTTCGGCTCAGGTCATAATCTTGCAGCTCTTGAGTCCAAGCCCCACATCGGGCTCTGTGCTGACAGCTCAGAACCTGCATTCTGCTTCAGATTCTGTCTTCCTCTCTCTTTGCCTCTCCCCTACTCATGCTCTGTCTCTGTCTCTGTCTATCTCTCTCTCTCAAAATAAATAAACATTAAATAAAAATTTTTTTAAAAATATTAAACGGTAAATGTGATTACATACATACATACGTAAACACGCTGTGAATGTGAGTAAAAATACTACTCATGTTTGCAGAATGAGGCCAAAATCATGCTTTACAAGAAAGATGTTTACCTTTAAAAGAATCTCTGAGGGGCGCCTGGGTGGCTCAGTCGGTTGGGCGTCCGACTTCAGCTCAGGTCATGATCTCGTGGTCTGTGAGTTCGAGCCCCGCATCGGGCTCTGGGCTGACAGCTCAGAGCCTGGAGCCTGTTTCGGATTCTGTGTCTCCCTCTCTCTCTGACCCTCCCCTGCTCATGCTGTGTCTCTCTCTGTCTCAAAAATAAATAAATGTTAAAAAAATTTTTTTTTTTTTTTTAAATAAAAGAATCTCTGATGGGGCGCCTGGGTTGCCCAGTTGGTTAAACGATTGACTTCTGCTCAGGTCATGATCTCATGGTTTGTGAGTTCAAGCCCCGCGTCAGGCTCTGTGATGACAGCTCAGATCCTGGAGCGTGCTTCAGATTCTGTGTCTCCCCCTCTCTGCCCATCCCCTGTTCATGCTGTCTCTATCAAAAATAAATACATATTTTAAAAATAAAAGAATCTCCAATAGAAGAATCAACTGTAAATTAAAGACAAAGTTTTTTCATTTTTTTAAATTCAAGGGAAAAAGGAAATTTGGAAAAATAAAAAAGGAAATAGGTGCAGGTGAATTGACAGATAAATGGAATAGACAAAATAGAAACTGTAGCACATACCACATAAATAAAATATAGGTAGAAATGATCTCTTGCATGATTATCGCACGTAGAAATTTTTGGAGTTAGAAGTAGAGAGGTTTGTAAAATGCCTGTGATAGTTACACGGAGAGGCTAATGGTAGAAAAGAGACTTGAGGTATCTATACATACATACACACATACACATCTCTTTCTATAAATGGCTAGAAATGGTGGCTTAAATTGGTAGGTTTTTAGTTGTAGGTGAACAAAATTTTCACAAAATAAATCATACTGGAAATTAAATAATATTATTAATATTTAGAAGATAAAAATGATAAAAATGTCCCCAAAGAGTTCAGAATAGAACTATTCTTAACTACGGAGAAATATATGGGTATGCTTTGTTTCTTTCATGTAGGTGTATAAAGAGATAAGTGATTGGAGTTTTGTACCTACATGAGTGAATTTTATATATGTACAGATTTAAACTACAGCGTATATGCTTTCAAAAGTTCGCACATGATTATTAGTCCCATGACCCCGTTTTTCCCAACAGCATATATTTGATTCTGGGGACTTTCAGGATCATGACAAAACCCTTAGCATTGAGGAACTAACTATACAACATTACTGAATCTCGTATCTTAGAGCTGGAAGAGAGTGTACACACAAGCAAAGGTACTGTGTAAAGTTATGGAAAACATGCTTAGTCATTAAGCTGAAGTCTTCAGGTTTGGGAATAGCCCTGGTACAGGTGGCAGCGTCCCCTGGTGGTGAATGTCTGTAGTTCATATTGCTCCATTTTCTTCTCAGGGTTCTGATGCTCAGGAGTCTGGTCCAAGCCCCTGGCTGGCTAATCCTTCCATTCGGAGGACGTTCTTCCCAGATCCCCAAACGTATGTAGCTACCAGAAAGGAGGTCCTTGTCCACTTCTCAGTTCTTTCTCCCAAAAAGAGAAAGGCTACCAAGTCACTCACAGGCACACAAGCCCTGCCTGGTTTCCCCCCACTTAATCACAACCTTGGGACCTAACCCTATCTGTATATCAAACTGGCTTTCTTGGTTAGAGGTCATTGACTTAGGTAAGAGGAATGGAGTCTCTTTTCTGAGTGAAACCGAGTGCTCTCTGTTTCCCTGCAGGAGCACCAAGGAAATTTCAGAGCTTAGGAATATCCTAAAGCAGCTGCAGCCAGGGGCTTTGGGACGTTCAGCCTGCATGGTACTTTCAGCTGCCCGCAGGGTGCCCCCCGTGAGTATGGCAAGCACAAAAAACATCCAGGCAGAACCAGGTCCCAGTCATCCAGCCAGCACAGGTGAGTCCCCATGACCTACCTTTGGCTCCTTGCTCTCCCTGGCACCATCCTTCCTCCCTGAATCCACTGCTGCTATAGAAGGGTGGCTTACAGATGGGACTTCCTGTGGGAGAAAAGACCATTGTCAGTGTCTTGTTACCAGAGGATAAATCAAATACTATATAGTAATTGAAATCAGGAATCCTTATTTCTTCGGGCCTCAATTCCCCCATATTCACAATGAAGGAATTAAACCAAATAGTATTTCGGCCTTTTGCAGTATTAATGTTTTGTGATCACTTCAGAAAGACAGTTAAGTCAGGGTGATGGTGTATGGAGCTTGTTGGGGAAATAAAGTAGGGGAATAGCATGGTTTTATCACAGAGGAAGAAAAGATTCAGCATTTTGGAGCTCCTACTTAGCTCTAGACATTGCTAACACACTTCTACTAACTTAACTATTTAATGTTCATAACAAATTGTGAAGTAAATACTGTTATACTCATTTTACAAAAGAATCTGAGGTATTTCTGAATCACACAGCTAATAAGTGGCAAAACCAGGATTTGAACCCCAGAGTTCTTGTTCTTTTTACTGTTCTAGATAGCAAAAGAGAAAACAAGTAGAGTTCTCACTGAAAACCTTTGGTTTCACTCATTGCTTCACTGGGAAAATTTTTAAAAAGGAAACAGGTGATTTGTCATTTCAAAGAACTGACCAAAATTACTGAAATAGTAAGGATATTATCTCTTGGCAGAAATAGGGTACATTGTTTGTCTACTGTTGCACGATGAATTACCCCAACACTTGGTAGCTTATGATAGTATTTATCATTTCAGTTACTCATGGTTAAGAATCCGGGCATGACTTAACAGCATCTTCCAGCTCCAGATCTGACACAAAGCTATAGTCCTTTCAAGGCTCCACTGGAAACGATCTGCTCCCGAACTCAGTCACATGGTTGTTAGTAGGATTTAGTTCCTCGTGGGTGGTGGTGGGACTAAGGCTTCCCTCAATTCCTTTGCCATGAGAGCCTCTCCCAGGAGCATCTCACAATGTGGAAGCTTGCTTCATCAGAGTGAACAAGCTAGAGGTCAAGAGAGAGCATGCTAGTAAGAAAGAAGTCAGTCCGGGGCGCCTGGCTGGCTCAGAAGAGCATGTGACTCTTGATCTTGGGGTCGAGAGTTCAAGCCCTATGTTGGGTATAGAGATTACTAAAAATAAATAAACTAACTAAAAAAAGAAAAAAGAAACAAGTCGGTCTTTTATAACCTGATCCCAGGAGTGGCATCCCATCACTTTTGCCATATTTTATTCATTAGAAGCAAATTACTAGGTTCTGCCTAAATTCAAGGGGAGGCATGACTACCAGGAGGCAGGAAATCAATAGGAGTCCTTTCAGAAGCTGTCTACCACATAAGGAAGGATGTAGTTTATTATTTTAAGAGACAGAAAATGGGAAGGAGCTAACCTTTTGGGGGCACCCAGTCAGCTGGACACTGGAGCTATGAAAGTACCTACAAACTTTCTATATAACTCCTATATATAACTCCTAACTCCTATATAAAGTGTTTCATAAGTTCTGAATAGCTAGACAAATGGTTGTTGCTGGATTTTGTTGCCACTCATTTGACAGATATCTGACCATCTCTGTGTTCAAGGCTCCATGCTAGGTGTCAGGGATTCCACAGCACAGAAAATAGCAGTTCTCCTACCCTAATGGAGAGGCATCTCCATGTAATATAAGTAAGTCTACAACTGCAAACTGTGATGAGTACTTCAAAGGCAAAGCATAATAGGATGATCAGATTTAGATTAGAGAATTCAGGGAAAGTGCCTCACAGGAATTAATATTTCATGTGAGACTTGAAGAGTGAGAAAGAATTAACCAGGAAAAATGGATAGAAAGACTATTCTTAAAAGAAAGAACATCATGGGGCGCCTGGGTGGCTCACTGCATTAAGCATCCAATTCTTGGTCAGCTCAGGTCATGATCTCACGGTTCATGGGTTCCAGCCCTGAGTCTGACTTCTTGCTGACAGTGCGAGGCCTCCTTGGGATTCTCTCTCTCTCCCTCTCTCTCTATCCCTCCTGTATGCATGTGTGCTCTTTCTCAAAAATAAATAAACGTTAAAAAAGGAAAAAGGGGCACCTGGGTGGCTCATTCAGTTGAGCATCTGTGAGTTTGGCCCCATGTCTGGCTCTGTGCTGACAGCTCAGAGCCTGGAGCCTGCTTCAGATTCTGTATCTCCCTCTCTCTCTGCCCCTCCCCCTCTGTCTCTCTCTTTTTCTCTCTCTTTCTCTCTCTCTCTCAAAAATAAACATTTAAAAGCAACAAAAAAAGAAAAAAGAAGGAACATCATCTGTGAAGGGCTTTTTGTTAATGAGCTAGATTTAATGAGTATTTCTAACACAGAGCTCAGACCAGAAGAGCAAAACTCAGAGAATAATGTGGGCAGGACGAAGAGACGGAAAGTGCAAGCTCACAGGTGAGTAGATCAATCTGAAAGAGCCAAATCACCTCCCCAAACCTTATTGTCCACCTACACCTGTCCTTCCCCCACTTGTGTCTTAGTTAGATCACTGAGTACCATTGTGTCTTGATCTCATGGTCTAGACCCAGAGGGTAGTAGAGAAAAGATGTCCTTGTCCACATGTTGTCAACTAAGCAAGGAGGTAGCTCTGTAGTAAATCAGAATCTGAAGATGGGTACTCTGTATCTCATGGACTTCATTAAAATTGAAATCTTTTTCTGCTTTAAAGAACACTACCAAGAAAATAAAAAGACAAGTGACAGAATATGTGAGAAGATATTTGCATATCATATATCCAATAAGGGACTTGTTTCTAGAATAATAGAGAAAGCTTACAGCTCAACAATAAAAAATAACCTAATTTTTTAATGGACAAAAGATCTGAATAAACTTTCCTCCAAAGAAGGTAAACAAATGGCCAATAAGCACATGAAAAAATGCTTAATATCTTTCGCCATTAGAGAAGAGCAAATCAAAACCACAGTGATCACACCCACTAGGATAGCTGTAATCAAAACGACAATAGCAGGGGTGCCTGGCTGGCTCAGTCGGTGGAGCATGCAACTCTTGGTCTCAAGGCTTTGAGTTCAAGCCCTACACTGGGTGTAGAATTTACTTTAAAAATACATTACAAAAAAGAAGAAGAAGAAGAAGACAATAACATGTTGGCAAAGATGTGGAGAAACTGGAACTTTCATACATTGCTGGTGAAAATGTAAAATGGTGCAGCCACCTTCATAAACAATTCTTCAAAAACCTGAATATAGAGTTACCATAGGACCCGACAATTCCACTCCTAGGAATAGACCCCAAAGAACTGGTAGCAGGTGTCCACACAAAAACGTATAGTCAAATGTTCACAGCGGCATTATTCATAATAGCCAAAAAGTGGAAACAACCCAAATGTCCATCAACTGATGAATAGATAAGCCAAATGTGGTGTATTTATACAATAGAATATTGTTCAACCATTAAAAAAGAATGAAGTACCAACACACAATATGGATAAACCTTAAAACATGCTAAGTGAAAGTAGTCAGAAAAGACCACACATTATATGATTGCATTTACGTGAAATGTCCAGAATAGACAAATCCATACAGATAGAAAGTAGATGAGTGGTTGCCAGGGTCCTGGTGAGGGTGGGTGTGGGAGTGACTACTAATGGGTTTAGGGGTTCTTTTGGGGGTGATAAAAATGTTCTGGAATCCGATAGTCATGGTGGTGACACAACCCTGTGAATATCCTAAAAATGTTGAATAGTATAATAGGATGAATTTTATGGGCTGTGCATTATATCAGAATAAGAAAAAATAATTTTAAAAACCTGAGAGAAATAATAGAACTTCTGTTCTCAGATGGTCAAGGTTAAGTGACCTCCCTCAAGTTGGGTACATCAAGTGGGAAAACCAGGACTCCAACCAGGGCTTTTGGCTCCACATCAATGAATCGACACTCTTCTGTCCTAACTGGAGGCTCCTTTAGCCTTTGTGGCCTATTATTAATAGCTGGTCTTTATTCTCTGTCACAGGCCTTTATCCAGTTCGAACTCTCGGCCAAACCGGAGGGGGATAGCAAAGGCAGGGCAGAGAGAACACCAGCGACCCCAGGCCCAAAGCAGTGGGGTCCAGGATAGTGCGCTGTGCCCCATCTGCTCAGGTGAGCTGCTGGGGCATAGGGGTTATTGTGGGACTGCTAGGTATCCCTTGAGGCAGGACTAGGAGACCTGGGAATGCTGCCAGAGAACATTCGAGCTGGGACTCCTGCTCTTCTCCACACACATACAAGTCTATATTGAGGACATGCTCACATTGTGTTGGCCCAGCTGAGGCAGGGACACAGGCCCTGTCCCCAGGAGAAACATGAAACAAAACAATATAAAATACTAGCAGAGAGGGCCTAGCATTTCCTTCACAGCTTTTTTTCTCCATGTCCCAGTTTTCTAAGTCCCTGTTCAAATGGTACTTATTTGCCAAGTCTTGTCTCATCTTAGATAATCTGTCCCAACCTGCAACCCTGCAGCATTCTCTGATTCCTCAGCGCTTAGCACTTCTCCCTTCTGCTTTGTGTCACAGTTGCTTGTGGCCTTAGCTTATCTTTACCCTTGACCTCTACAGTCTAGAAGGACAGGCCTGGGTTTACACCCCTCAGCTCCTGGCACAGTGTAAGGCATACAGTAAACCCTTGATAAATGTTTGGTGGATTCATGAGCGGATAATGTCAGGAGTAGACTATCCAGCCAGAGTAAACTTCCTACAAAAACAGCCCGCACTGGGAGCAGGCCCAGCTTTGCTAACCTCCTTCTCTCCCCCTTAGGCTCCTTCAGCATCAAGGTTCTTCCCTGGCATGCTGCGACTTGTGGAGAGACCTCCCCACCTCACCCAGCCTCTCCCTCCTCATCACCATCTTCATCACAGTCTGTACTGTGGGTGTCCTCCCCGGACAGCTCACCACCCACTTCCTGGGTCCAGTGCCCTTTATGCCAGTTGGACTTCTCAGCAGGAGAAGTAGAAGAACATGCCAGCATGTGTGGGGAGTTCCCTCAGGCATGAGCCATGAGGTCCTGTGGTTTTGGCCCCCCTTCCCTCAGTGACTAAAACTGGGGAGTGGATCTCTTGACCGCGGAGAAGAGCTAATAAGGCCAGGCTGCCCTCTCTCCTTCTCTCCACTCATTCCCCCAGGACTCTGCCTCAGGGTACCTCTGGGCCCAGCCTGCTCTCCACTCCCAGTTGTCAAGGCTTCTGTCACCATGGCACCCTGTTCTCCCAAAGACAGTTCCATCCTTTTCCCCTTTGGAACTTCTGGGATAGAATTGATGATCTCTCTGGGGCTTTGGGGCATAATCCAGAACATCTTCCTCTCAGTGAGTGATGAGCATCCTCATGCCCATTTTCCTGAAAGGAAAACTGGACCCAGTGAAAACAGATGGGACCCTGTGGTATACTGGGAAGTTGAGTGCTTTTTGAGCTTAACTCCCAGTATCCTTGGTGGGTTCCCTCCCTACATACAATCAAGTAACAGTGTTGCTGTATGACCTTAAGCAACTTGAGTTCTTCATCTTGGACTCAATTAAGCATCCTGCTTGCAGAGCAATTCCAGAGATCAGATGGGTTAATGACTAAGGAATAGTTCTAGGCTTGGCTATGGAACCTTGGACAAAACCCAGTCCCCACCTGTACAATGAGGCAGTTGGACCAGAGGGTCTCTAAGGTCCCCTCCACCTATAACATTCTAAATTCTATTCCCACACCTTCCTTGAGCAACTGTGTCCTCTCCCCTTTCCCAGAAGTTTTCACTGTGTGGTATTCATCAGTTCCTCTGGTCTCCAGGGTACAGGGCAAAGGGGGAGCAGCTGGTCCTGGCAAAGGGAGGGCCAAGGGCGGGGTTTTGAACTCAAGTGTAGGAAAGAGGAAGCTGGGTACAGTCAGGGGAGTAGCCAGAGCAGTTCAGTCCTTCGGTCCCTGCCAGCCTAGGTGGGTGCAGCCATGGACCTCCTCACGGTAAGAGGCCTGTTCTCCTACCATCCCTCATCCTGGTCCCATTTCTGACTATGATTAAAACAGTAGATTGAGCCACAGGGACAGTAAGGATATCCTAGCTGCCATGGAGGTGATGAACATTGCCATGTTGGTGGAGGAGAGCCCTTGGAGTCCCGAGCCTGGGCCCAGAGAGGAGCCCTGGGGGTGGGCTAGGCCTGGTACAAGAGAAGGACAAGACAGCACTGAGGGAGAAATGCTACCGAAAGCAGGATTGGGCAATGCCAAGGTAGGTTGGTGGGGAAGGAGCATTGGGATGTTCTAGGAGGCCAGGACAGAGCTGAGGGGCTTGGAGAAAGCCCAGTTCAAAGACCCTCCTGTGTGGACATGTCTGGACCTGTCCTTCGGAGGCTCTGGGACTCTCAGAGGGATGCGCAGCTGGAAGATGAAGTCAACAAGATGGGAGCTGGGTCCTGGGCAGATCCTGTGGTAGATTCCGAGCATGGCCCCGTCCACCTGCTTTAACCTACCCTTTTTCAGGGCGCCCATGCTAGCCCAATGTGTGCAGGTTCCTGTGAGGGTAGAAGTTGTGCTGGGGAAGGGATCCCCAGCCAGACCCAGGCCTGGCACTGCCTTTAAGGATCTACACAATAAAGTGGTGACTAAGAAAATGTTGGTAATCTTCAGTGCTGCTGGCCTTTTTTTTTTTTTAATTTTTTTTTTTTCAACGTTTATTTATTTTTGGGACAGAGAGAGGCAGAGCATGAACGGGGGAGGGGCAGAGAGAGAGGGAGACACAGAATCGGAAATAGGCTCCAGGCTCCGAGCCATCAGCCCAGAGCCTGACGCGGGGCTCGAACTCACGGACCGCGAGATCGTGACCTGGCTGAAGTCGGACACTTAACCGACTGCGCCACCCAGGCGCCCCAGTGCTGCTGGCCTTTAAGATGGAGGCAGGTAGCCGTAAACTAAGGAATGAAGGGAACATAGCTCTAGAAGCTGGAATGGGATTTTCCCTTAGAGCCACCCTCTCCTGCCAATACCTGGACTTTTTAGCCCAATGATCCCAATTTCTGAATTCTGACCTCTAGAACTGTAAGAATAAATTTGTATAGTTTCAAGCTAATGGTTTTTAAAAAGAGAAAGATGCTTTTTTCAAGCAAGACCAATTTTCTTAATATCAGTATTTCAGTAAATGAGATTATTTACTAAAAGCTTACAAAATCTATACAAGAAACTACTATGGTATGAAAGGGTATTTCCAAAATGATTGATTCCCAAAAAACATGGAAATGAAATTTATCCCATACACAGACATAATTTTGGGGGAACATTCATGTCATTATATAAGATGATTACATTGGATAAAACATATATACTAAAGTGTAGGATGTACATTTGATATAGAGTTTAATTTCAGATAAAGGTGGTAGCATTGTTAATTTCCTTCTTAAAAGAAGAAAGTGGAATCATTTATTTGTATTATTACATCCCACATTTTCGATGTTTCAAATAAGTAAAGATTCCAGAAATCCAAAACTAGTAACAATAATTCCTATTTGAGTTGAGAAGTATCATAAAAGTAGTTAAGAACACCAACTCCTAAGCCAGACTACCTGGGTCTGTATCTCATCAAAGTGGCTTAGCATGTCTGTATGTCAGTTTCCTCTCCTGTTGAAGGGGGTGTGATCACTCCTACCTTACAGAGTTATTGTAAGGATAGTTACTGTACTTGTGAAGTGCTCAGATAATGAGCATATATAGGCACTACACTAAATGTCCTTTGAAAGCAACACTGTTAGTATGTGTTTGGTCTAAAGCAAAATAGAACAGTGGCTGGGTTGAGGGCTTAAAGATGGAAGGATGAGGGAGGCCTCAGAGCAAAGGGGGTTGGAGACTGGGGATCCCACCCTCTCCATCCTTTATCCAGCCACAGCCCAACTGGACGGAGATTGTGAACAAAAAGCTAAAGTTCCCACCTCCGCTCCTGACTGCCATCCAGGAGGGCCGCCTGGGCCTAGTGCAGCACCTGCTGGAGTCCGGGGTGGAGGCTTCAGGCAGTGGGCCAGGCGGGCCCCTGAGGAACGTGGAAGAGGCCGAGGACCGCTCCTGGAGGGAAGCTCTCAATCTGGCCATCCGGCTGGGCCACGAGGCCATCACCGATGTGCTGTTGGCCAATGTCAAGTTTGACTTCCGGCAGATCCATGAGGCACTGCTAGTGGCAGTGGACACAAACCAGCCAGCAGTGGTGCGTCGCCTGCTGGCCCGGCTGGAACGGGAGAAGGGCCGCAAAGTGGACACTAGGTCTTTCTCACTGGCTTTCTTTGACTCCTCAATTGATGGCTCACGCTTTGCCCCTGGTGTCACTCCACTCACCCTGGCCTGCCAGAAGGATCTGTATGAGATCGCACAGTTGCTCATGGACCAGGGCCACACCATTGCCCGGCCCCACCCGGTCTCC
Organism: Lynx rufus; assembly: GCF_022079265.1. Classification (NCBI taxonomy): domain Eukaryota; kingdom Metazoa; phylum Chordata; class Mammalia; order Carnivora; family Felidae; genus Lynx; species Lynx rufus. The sequence goes on from NW_025814897.1 coordinate 60,003,359, forward strand.
TGTGCCTGCCTCGAGTGCAGCAATGCCCGCCGCTACGACCTGCTGAAGTTCTCCCTGTCCCGCATCAACACCTACCGCGGCATTGCCAGCAGGGCCCACCTCTCGCTGGCCAGTGAGGATGCCATGCTGGCTGCCTTCCAGCTCAGCCGGGAGCTCAGGCGCCTTGCACGCAAGGAACCTGAGTTTAAGGTTGGTTTCTCATACTTTCTCCTGCCCTTGGTCCCCTGCATCTGTCCTTCCACATGGTCAGGGGTGGGCTCGTGGTGGGTGTTCCAGGAAGTGGAAAACAACAGAAAGATAATGAGACCTAGTTCTGTTCTCAGTAAATCTCCATTTATATGGGAAGAGAGCCATCACTCTAGGGCCACCTAGATTTATGGGGCAGCACAAACCCCACCCTAGGGATGCCCTGGGTCTGTCTGAGGAAGGAGGGAGAGCACAGATAGAAAAGCAGCTAGACAGACTTAGAGATGACATTCAGTGGGACCTGTCCCTTCTTTTAAAAATTTTTTTTAATGTTTATTTTTGAGACAGAGAGAGCATGAGTGGGGGAGGGGCAGAGAGAGAGAGAGAGAGAGACAGAATCTAAAGCAGGCTCCAGGCTCTGAGCTGTCAGCACACAGTGCAACGCTGGGCTCGAACTCATAAACTGAGAGATCATGACCTGAGCCAAAGTCAGATGCTTAACTGACTGAGTCACCCAGGCACCCCTGGGACCCATCCTTTCTGAAAACCTACTGTGCGGCCCCATATTGAGCATTGTGAGTTGGAGCCTCGAGCTTGTGATCGGCAAGAGTGAGGTGGACAAGCCACTCCTAGGATGCTCAGCTTCATTGGAGTGCCTCTGTGGAGGGTGCTCCATGGTTTCCAAAACCTAGAAAAGGGAGGTCAGGAAGCTACAGCTGTTGTGTTCCATGCAGACTCCTTCAAAGAAGCAAAATTAATCTTGGCTGCACAGCCAGGAGGTTTAATAACAAGTGAGGAGGAGGAGGAGTAGGGAGGATATTTGCAGTAGGGGGTGCAATCCAAGCAAGGCTGTTGGGTAGGAAAAGTACACATGGTGATGAGTACAAGGGGCTGCTTGGGACAGAGAAGGAGTGAAGGGGAGCGGGGGAGGCCTGGAAGCGGGGACTGGTCAGGAGCCTTAAATACCACCAGCCCAGTCCTGTCCCTCACTCATCCACCAGCACCCCCTCTGTGCCAGGCACACTTGGTCCCCAGGCTCGAGATTACCATTAGGTGGGGAAACAGAGTTCTGAGGCAGGATGTGGCCCATGCCAGGTGCACTGGGGAAACAGCATGCTGTTTCACCAGAGTTATGGAGGGATCAGAGCCCCCACCTCACAGATAGCAGGAAAAAGCGGTTCCTCTGAAGGACTTTCCCTCCGTGCTCACAGTGGCCCACTGAGGGAGGCAGCACCGATTGTCATCCCCACCCTCCAAGCCAGGGAGCTAAGGCCTGCATAGGGGAAGCACCTGGCCCAATGTAATACCACCTGAGGGACAGTGCTGGGTGCAGGTCTAGCCTCCCCAAATTCTTGCCTGCATTCTCTCTGGGATTGGGGCCCTGAGTAAAAGTGAGAATAGATTGGGTAAAGTGGAGCGAGAACTGCCTTACTCATGTCTGCTTCTAACATTGCTGGCACAGATTCTCATGTAAGGTAGGTGCTCAAAAAACTCAATGAAATGAACACAAGAAAGGCATAAAGAAGAGGATGAGAAGTGGAACAGGAAACAGGGACCAGGAAAGGAGGTACAAGGGACTGGCAAAGTGGTAGAGGGGATTGGGTTGCAGTGACTTAGTGATGAGGTCGATGGAGCACCAGAGAAGCAAAGTTGACACTAGAGGCCCCTAATTATAACAAGGAGGAGAGCTGAGGTGGCAGAGAAGGAACGGAGGACTCAGGGTGACATCATATGTGGGGAGGTGATGGCCTGAGGCAGCACAGAGGTAGCCAGGCCCACTGTTGGGAGGGTGGAGCTGACTTACCAGAGCTGTGTCCGCAGGGCAGTGGGCATACACAGATCTGCTTCCCTGCAGCCTGAGTACATTGCCCTGGAGTCACTGAGCCAGGACTATGGCTTTGAATTGCTGGGCATGTGCCGGAACCAGAGTGAGGTCACCGCAGTACTCAATGACCTGGGCCAAGACAACGAGACTGAACCCGAGGCTGAGGGCCTGGGCCAGGCCTTTGAGGAAGGCATCCCCAACCTGGCGAGGCTGAGACTGGCCGTCAACTACAACCAGAAGCGGGTCAGCTGGGCCCTACCTACCTCCCCCACCCCTGCCCTAATCCCTGCCTTGCCATGGCTAGGTATTCCCTAGTCCAGCCTAAATAAGTCCTCCCCCTGCCCTCCGAGACCTGATCCTGAGCACCCTTCTAGCTAGGCCCTGGTCCTGTGGGCCTCCCCAACCCCCTTCTTACCTTCAGTCTAAGCCCCTAACCTCTCCCCAGGCCTTGGAAGTCCCATTACCCATCAGGACTCTACCTTCAGACCAGACATCTGGGTTTTATTCAGCTCTGCCTCTGGCCTATTGAGTTAGTTTGGTCCAGTCTTCTGTTGTTAAACTTCGGTATCTCTCTGTATTCAACAAGAGTAGACTAGATCTCTCAGGGCTTACATACCAAGTGATTCCACTATTCCTTACCTTATTAGATGCCTGCCCCCATAAGCTGAAGACATGCTCCCTTTCTAGACTCTCCCACCCCTTACTCCATCTCACCCATCTTCAGATATCCTATCTCACCAGTAGCTTAACCAAAAACTTTCCTTCATAATGGCTCCCCTGGCCCTGCTCCCAAAACATCAAATCCTACTTTCCCTGTTCCTCCCCTCCTCAAGACTGGTGCCCCACATCTCTAAGAAGGCAGAAAACCCTGTGGGTTCTGGGACTCTGGTACCTAGTTCCACCCACCACTACCTGGCTTAGACTCAAGAAAGAAAGAGGAATCCAGAGAGTCCAGAAAAATCTTTTGAGTTAAGCTTCTCCCTCACAGACTAGGAAACCAAGGCCTAAGGGTGGGGTCTGCCCAAGGTCACATGGCAAATGAGTTGCCTCTCTTCTGAGCTGGCTGGCCTGAGAAGAAATATGGTTCGTCTCTGGGGCAGGGAAGGCAGGACTGTGCACACAATTGGCTCCCCCTCCCTTCCCTGCCTGGTAACCACCCACGCTGCTCACGCGCCATCTCTGCTTAGTTTGTAGCACACCCCATCTGCCAGCAAGTCCTGTCTTCCATCTGGTGTGGGAACCTGGCTGGCTGGCGTGGAAGCACCACCATCTGGAAGCTCTTTGTCGCCTTCCTGATCTTCCTCACCATGCCCTTCCTCTGCCTCGGCTACTGGCTGGCACCCAAGTCCCGGGTACTAAGAAAAAAGTTAATGATAACTGTCACTTACTGCGCACTTTGCTAATGTTCCCATGAAGTCACTTGAAGTGGCCCTGGAAAGTAGGTATTACACTTTCATTTTATAGAGGAGGCATGGGGAACAGAAGTGCTCTTTTTGTCCAGGGGACGCAGTAAATAGCCCAGTCCCGATTTAAACTGAGGTCTCTCTGCCTCCAAAGCCTGAATCTTATGTACGACCCAAAATCTCCTAAAGAGACCCCCGCCCCAACCTACAAATTATTGAGAGCCTGTATGGACCTAGCTATCTTTATTCCTTCATTTCAACAAGCATTTCCTTGAAACCCTGCTGCGAGCTGGGTGTTATGCCTGATCCGGGGGATATAATGTTAACCAGGTGAGAAACAGGGAGAGTGGTGTCCCAGGGAGCAGAAGCAGCTTGTCTGCAGGCCCAGGGGAGGGAGAACATAAAGTATCAGTGAGACGGAAAGAATTTCTGGTTGCTGAAGCATACGTACAAATAGTGAGTGATGGGGAGCAGGCAGGGGCCAGATCTAGCAGTGCTTTATAAGCAGTGATAGAAGCCATTGTAGAATTTTAATGGAGTGAGTGATCCCTTTAGTTATGTGCTTTAGAAAGTTCTCTCTACTAGAGGCATGAGGATGGGTTGGGGAGAGGGTAGGAGTTAGGGAGATGGTCGTTGTCTGAGATGGGGACACAGGAGGAGGAAGAGAAGGAACCAGTTTAGGATGGAAGATGATGAATTTATTTTTTAATTTGGTTGAGACTGAAGAGCCTGTGGGACCTCCAAGGATAAGTTGTTTTACTCTGTGATCCTCAATTCCTTAGCTGAAACACATGGGAATAGTACTACTCACCTCACACAGCTGTGAAGGAAATAGATGTGAAATAGAGCACATTCTCAATAAATGTCTGGATAAGTGTGCAAGTCAAAGGAGGGGTCTGGAAGCTCTCCAAGGAAGCGGTGGTGTGACAGGCCTCTGACAGCCATGCTTTCCTCCCTCTCCCTGCAAGCTGGGCCGTCTGCTGAAGATCCCAGTGCTGAAGTTCTTGCTGCACTCTGCCTCCTATCTGTGGTTCCTCATCTTCCTGCTGGGTGAGTCCCTGGCCATGGAGACACAGCTGAGCACCTTCCGCGGCCGCAGCCAGAGCGTCTGGGAGACTTCCCTACACATGGTTTGGGTCACAGGTACGTGTGTGGGGCACTTTATTTGTAGTGGTCCCCCTTGTGGGCTCCCTCACGGTTCTTCAAAGTAAGTACTCCAGTAGAGGCGGGGGTGGGGGGGACCCTCTGCCTGTAGATGCCCACAAACATAGAACCAAACCCCTCTAGGCTCCAGCACTCCAAGGGACCATTTCTATTCACCCCTAGTTAGAGGATCTAGCCCTGTGATAAGACTCCCTGAGCAGGGGCCCCATTCTTACCCCACTCCAGAGGTTCCTATCCTTTCACAAATAAGACACTGGTCCATAGCTTCAGGTGGGAAATGACCCTGGTGTAATGGTAACCTGCCAGGACACCAGGCAGTCTATCCCGAAAGTCATGGAACAGAAAGGCTCACAGACCAAACTGAGATGCTTCAATCATACAGTTTACTAAATCCATAAATGGTGGTGCTGTTATGAGAACCAGAGTTAAAGTTTAAGCAGGGGCTGCGAGAGCCAGAAGTTGCCTCGCCCCAACACTTGGTCTATAGGAGAGACATGGGGGCAAGTATGTCTGGCTACAGCTGAAGCTTGCTAATCATCCTGATGAGCAGCTAGGAATTTCCTTCGCAATTCTTTTTTTTTTTTTAATGTTTACTTATTTTATTATTTATTTTTTTAATGTTTATTTATTTTTGAGAGACAGAGAGGGAGAGAGCGCCAGTGGGGGAAGGGCAGAGAGGGAGAGGGAGACAGAGAATCGGAAGCAGACTCCAGGCTCTGAGCTGTCAGCACAGAGCCCGACGCAGGGCTAAAATTCACGAACCGTAAGATCATGACCTGATCCGAAGTCTAATGCTTAACTGACTGAGCCACCCAGGTGCCCCAATTTATTTATTTTTGAGAGAGAGCACTCAAGCAGCGAAAGGGCAGAGAGAGAGGGAGACACAGAATCTGAAGCAGGATCCAGGCTCTGAGCTGTCAGCACAGAACCCAACATGGGGCTTGAACTCACAAGCCATGAGATCATGACCTGAACTGAAGTCTAACGCTTAACCAACTGAACCACCCAGGCACCCCAAGGAATTCTTGTGCAAAAGACACATAGGGCCAGAAAGGGTATCAACAGTGGGTAGCTGACTTAAGAGCTGATGAATCCTGAGGGCTTCAGCTGCCTCATGTATATTCAGTATATTATGAATACTTAATCCCTTTCTATGTATTCACACACAAATGCTCCACTCGTTTTATTTGTTCAACATGCCACCCAAATAACTAACTTATCTATGCTCAACATGTAAGGTTCATGCATTCCATTGGTTTTCTTCTATAGCAGAAATCAAGTGTTCTTGAACAGTTCAGCAAAGGCAATTACAAGAACCCCCCAGAGCTCTATCTAGCCTCTGGCTGGGCAGCTCAGCAGGTTGGGCCATAGGCCCCCTTCCTCAGCTGCCCTCCCCTCAGCCCTAGCTTAGTCAGCAAACTCCTAATAAATGCTTGTTGTTCACTGTGAGTGAAGCCCTGATAATGCACGGATAAATTAAATATGGTTCCATCCATCCATCCATGCAACAACATACAGGACTGAACATCCATCCCAGGTTCACAAGATAGTCTGCTGCTGTCAGAATTGATTCAGTTCCTGACCACACCATGTTCCCACTTGTCCCAGGCCTATGCTCATTCTTTTTCTCCAGTCCTGTCCCCTTCCCACATGACCCCATCACCTGGCTGGCTCCCCTTCTTCCTTCAAATCTCAGCTTAAATGTCACTTTCTTTGAGAAGCTTTCCCTGGCCCCCAAATCAGGGTGAGGGTCCCTTCCTAAATACTCCCAAAAAAGGGGCGCCTGGGTGGCGCAGTCGGTTAAGCGTCCGACTTCAGCCAGGTCACGATCTCGCGGTCCGTGAGTTCGAGCCCCGCGTCAGGCTCTGGGCTGATGGCTCAGAGCCTGGAGCCTGTTTCTGATTCTGTGTCTCCCTCTCTCTCTGCCCCTCCCCCATTCATGCTCTGTCTCTCTCTGTCCCAAAAATAAATAAACGTTGAAAAAAAAATTAAAAAAAAAATACTCCCAAAACAACCTGTTTCCCTGCTCCTCAATCTTTGCATTCACCATACTGAATTGTAACCACTTGGCTACTTGCCCATCTCCCTCACTAGAATCCTGGAAGGCCGGGGACCATATTTGTGCCAGGGTCCCACTGGCATATGGTGGTAGCTTAATAAATGTTAGTTTAATAGTGACTACTCGGCCTTGTTCTGGGCACTGGGGACAAGGAGATGAATCAGACATGGTCCCTGCCCTTAAGGAGTTCAGAGTTTAGGGGCGGTGAGGGAAGACAGACCCAGGAAGAGATACCCCATAGGGCCCCGTGGTTGATGGCATCACAGAGATCTGAATGGAGCTGTGAGAGCAGAGTTCAGGGAGCAACTCACTGCACCTGCTCAGGGAAGGTTTTGCAGACAAGGCAGTATTTGACCTGGGCCATATAGGCGAGCCTGGCTTCAAATGGGTGTGGAAGGGCATTCTAGGCAGACAGAAAAAGCACACAACGTGTATCCAGGGAATGCAGAAAGGTACAATGCGGCAGGGTTACCTGGCTAATGGGGTCCAAGACCCAACGCCCCCATCCCTAGGTCTGGCACTTTTCCCCACTGAGACATGGGCACTCAGAGCAGGCAAATAGTTTGGAGCCCCTTCAAGTCAATATTCTAGAAATATTTGTCCAGCATTTATTCAGTGGAGGGCAGGGAGAAACAGATTTAAACCATTCCCTCCCAGTACCAACCTCTCCCAGGTGTTAGTTTATGCATATAAGCCAACTGGGATCATTGGTGCAGGCCCCACGGTAGAGGAGTCCACATCAGCTGGTAGTCTTCTTTATTTTCACAGATCACTTTGTAGTTACGTAGATTGCATGGTTATGTTTAATCACCTTCGTCCCTGTGATGTTTTAGCTCCCCCGCCCCACGGATAGGTGCCCCCACACCATAACCTACCTCTGACCTGGAAGCAGGACAGTTCTGCTTCGTCCTGTCCCTGCCTCCTACCTTCAGGCTTTCTGTGGTTTGAGTGCAAGGAAGTGTGGATTGAGGGCCTGCGCAGTTACCTCCTGGACTGGTGGAACTTCTTGGATGTGGTCATCCTGTCCCTGTACCTGGCGGCCTTTGCGCTGCGCCTCCTTCTGGCTGGGCTTGCCCACGTGCACTGCCGGGATGCCCCCAACGGGGCTGCCTGCCACTATTTCACCACGGCTGGTGAGTGCCCCCCAACTCAGTTGGGGTCCCCCAGGCCCTTCTCTCCTTTGGATGTCAGCCTCAGCCTCATTCCACCCTGCACAGAGCGAAGTGAGTGGCGCACTGAGGACCCCCAGTTCCTGGCAGAGGTGTTGTTTGCCATCACCAGCATGCTCAGTTTCACCCGCCTGGCCTACATCCTGCCAGCCCATGAGTCCCTGGGCACTCTGCAGATTTCTATTGGCAGGATGATTGACGACATGATCCGGTGAGTAGTGTACCTGCTCAGAGCATCCTCCACTGTGATAGACTCCACTTGACCTCCTTGTAAAAGTCCTCACCTCTAGTTGGCACAGGGGTTCTTAACCTCGCTTCCTTGCAGAGGCTCCAGAGACCTCTGAGGTCCTGAAATTACAGACAAAACTAGGGATGTAGACGTAAATGCACATTTCTCTGCAGCAAGGGTCTATAACTTTCATCTAATTCTCAAAGAAGCCCATGACCCCTGAAAAGATTAGGAACCACTGAGAGCAGGACTAGCCCTTGGATGGGAGTTCCAGCCCCAGTTCTGTTGCTCCTCATGACTCTCTCAGGGCCTCAGTTTTCCCATCTTTGTGGTAAGGGCACTGGAGTCAGGGGTCCCTTTGGATCGTTCCCACTCTGCAACAGCTCTTTGAACTCATGGCATTATCTGGTATTCTTGGTGCTTATCACCTAATAATTGGCAGCCAAACCTGGACTCTCCCGCTAAGCAGAGCCCATAGTTAGTGCCTGCTGCCCAGGGAATCCCCTGCCTGAAGCCCTGGTTACATCTACGAACATCTTCAGCTCAGCTCAGCTTGAGGAGAATCTCCCACCCCACCCCTGAGACTCTTCTACCCGCATGCCCCCCACCCAGCCCCTGTTGCAGGCTGACCCATTCTCACAGGTAGCTTTACCACTGCTGCTGATAAATCCTGTCCAGTAGGACTGTCTGCCTCACTCTTCCTTGAACCACCTCTTAGCATTTCAGTCCCTCCCTGGGAGACTGGCCCATCCCCAGCTTGGATCACTTCAACTAAGTATCCTTCATTCTCAAGGAAGAGCTCCTGCTTTGGCACCATTTTAAATGACTTCTCCTTTCCCATCTTTACTTTCTCTGTTCTTAATAATCACCAAATTTGAATACTTGTCAAGAGATGCTGAGTCTGGGAGGCCATCGCCTGATCCCTCTTCCCAGAACCTGACTTCTCCCAACATAGAAACCTTCTCTGACCTTTCCCCATCCCACCCCCTGCCAGGTTTATGTTCATCCTCATGATCATCCTGACTGCCTTCCTCTGTGGCCTCAACAACATCTACGTGCCCTACCAGGAGACAGAGCGTCTGGGCAAGTATGCTGGGGTGGAGGCAGGGTGGGTAGGTGGGAGTCTGGGGCTGATCGGTCTGGAACTTAGTGATCACCACTGCCTTCCCTCTCCTTTCTCATCTCTTCATTCATAATTAATCTCTTGTTTGAGCAATAATTCACTCTCTCATTGATTCCTACTCATTCATTTGTTCATTAACTCATTTACTCATTCACTTTTTCCCCAAACTTTTTATTTTGAAAAATGTCAATCCTATGAAAAAGTTAAAAGCACAGTGGTTGCCCATATACCCTTCACCTAGCTTCATCAGTTGTTAATGTTTTACTACACTTTGCTCTATCTATTGCTCTTCTTATTTTATTTTCCTTGAAACATTTAAAAGTACGTTGCGAACATCATGACACTTTATCCCTAAATATTTCAGATTTCCTAAGAGCATAACCACAAAACGATTATCACACTAAAAAAATTTATTTCTTCTTCCTTTTCTTTTTTTTTAAATGTTTATTTAATTTTTTTTTATATTTTTTTTTCAACGTTTTTATTTATTTTTGGGACAGAGAGAGACAGAGCATGAACGGGGGAGGGGCAGAGAGAGAGGGAGACACAGAATCGGAAACAGGCTCCAGGCTCCGAGCCATCCGCCCAGAGCCTGACGCGGGGCTCGAACTCACGGACCGCGAGATCGTGACCTGGCTGAAGTCGGACGCTTAACCGACTGCACCACCCAGGCGCCCTAAATGTTTATTTAATTTTTGAGAGAGAGAGAGAGCATGCACAAGGGGCAGAGAGAGAGGGAGACAGAGAATCCAAAGCAGGCTCTAACCCATGAATCATGAGATCATGACCTGAGATGAAGTTGGATGCTTCTTCTTTTTTCTTAAGTAAGCTCTATGCCCAATGTGGGGCTCATGACTCCAAGATCAAGAGTCACATGCTCTACTGACTGAGCCAGCCAGGCACTCCCACCCTCAAAAAAAATTTAATATCAAGGGGCACCTGGCTAGGTCAGTCAGTAGAGCATGTGTCTCTTGATCCGGGGGTTGTGAGTTCAAGCCCCACATTGAATGTAGAGCTTACTTTAAAAATTGTTTAATTAATTAATTAATATTGAACCCAAATTATTATTTTCTGTATAGTTCTTATTCAAGTTTCTCCAGTTGACCCCCCCCCCCCCCCCGCCAAAAGTCTTTCTACCCTTTTAAAACTCTGAGAACCTATCTGGGGTCATGTGTTTCATTTTGTTATCATATCTCTTTAGTCTCCTTTATTTAAAAAAAATTTTTTTTAATGTTTATTTATTTTTGACAGAGAGAGAGAGAGAGAGAGAGAGACAGAGCATGAGCGGGGGAGGGGCAGAGAGAGAAGGAGACACAGAATCCGAAACAGGCTCCAGGCTCTGAGCTGTCAACACAGAGCCCAACACGAGGCTCAAACTCACAGACGGCAAGATCATGACTTAAGCCGAAGTCGGACGCCAACCGACTGAGCCACCCAGGGGCCCCTCTCTTTAGTCTCCTTTAATCTGCAACATGCCCTCTACCTTTTCTTTGTCTTTCATAACAAATGAACTTTTTTGAAGAGTACAGATCAAAGTATACTGTAGAGTATTCTACAGTTGGGATTTATCTGACTAGTTCCTCATGATAAGATTAAAGTTAAGCAGTTTTGTCAAGAACACAACATAGCTGATGATGTGTATTTTCCACTGCATCACATCAGGAGACAGAAGATGTCAATGTAGCCCATTGGGAGGCCCAATGGTCTAGCAAACCTCTTCACTGTAAAGGTACTAAGGATGCCCTTTAGTAATATAAAGATATGCTGAGACCGTGTGACTAACCTGTTCCCTTGCAACCTTTCACCCAGTGGCTTTAGCATCCATGAATCAGTTATTATAATAGTGGTTTCAAGATGGTGATCTTCTACTACTGCCATTCTTTCTATATATTTTTTTAAATTTTTTAACATTTTATTTATTTATTTATTTATTTATTTATTTATTTATTTTTGAGAGACAGAGAAAGAGACAGAACACGAGCAGGGGAGAGGCAGAGAGAGAGAGAGAGAGAGAGAGAGGAGCACAGAATCTAAAGCAGGCTCCAGACTCTGAGCTGTCAGTACAGAGCCTGATGCAGGACTTGAACCCATGAATGTGAGATCATGACCTGAGCCGAAGTCAGACGCTCAACTGAGTGAGCCACCAAGGCGCCTCTCTTTCTATATTTCTTTGCTGGCATTTTTCTCTAAAGAAGTGCTGTCTTATTTTTTAAAAATCACTATGGGATTCAAAGATTTTTTTAAATATAAGATCCATTATAGTCATTATTTCTTTTTGATGCTCAGTTCTTCCAAAACATAGCCAATAATTCTTGTGTCTGTTTATTCACTCACTCATTCATTGTCCATTCATTCATTTGCCCACTTTTTAAGTTTATTCACTTCATCATTCAGTTGTGGTGGGCTTTTTATAATTGTTGTCGGGCCCACACCCATTTACTGACACCTTTGCAGTAAGTCCTATCCCTGGCACTGGAAGCACAGATAGAGGAAATGAACCGAACCAGGCTCAGTCTCATGAAGAAGATACCCAGTGTGCACAAATAAGCTCAATTTGTGGTGATAAGTGCTGTGAGGAAGGAGGACTTCTGTTGAGGAGACCCACAGGGGAAAGCTCCTTCCAGGGGAAACCCCTAGGGGTGGCAACCATTCATTCCAGCCAGCTTGGGTAATCAGGAAAGACTTCACCAGGAAGGAATTATCTGGACTCCACCTACAAGGATTATGGACTTCAGAGAAGGTGTAGGGCATCCTGGGCAGAAAGGGAACATGTACCAAAGCAGGGAGGTATGGCTGTAGAATAGCAAGATGTCTTCCATGGTTGGCATGTAGAGGGAGTTCTGAGAGAAGAGCTGGAGAGGGTAGAGGAGCCAGGTCATGGAGCCCACGAATGTCCTCCTAAGAAGCTTGGGCTGTTTCCAGCATGCCAGGGAGCTCCGGGTGGCCTTCGAAGCAATGATTCTGTTATAAATTCTTCATGAGTGCAACTACATGGTTTTATCAATGATGCTGAAGGAGCTACACTTGGGCCTGTGGATATTGGTCAAGGCTTTGTCATTGGTTCCAGTATAAATGGAGGCTTTATTCCAGTATAAATGGAGACCAATCCTCTTACTAAGAACTTTTGTTCACATCCAACCTTCAGGATGTTAACTTAAAGGAACTGAGCTTAGACAGCTGAAACTGTGAACTGTAGCACCAGAGGCAGCAACCATTCATTCCAGCTTGCTTCATAGGTCCTGGTGGTATCAGTCACTCCACAGTGGCACAGGCAGCCTGAGCCCTCCTGTGCTGTTCGTTCACAGATGACACCTTATTAAGGAAAAAAAAAAATATTTCTGCTAACAATCTCAGGTAAGTTGCATGGTAGGCATATGAACTGAGAGTGATTAGGAGCATTTAAGGTTTGACAAACCTCGAATCAGCAATTAAAAAGAACACCTAGATGGGGCAGGGGAGGGGGGAGTGCCTGGGTGGCTCAGTTGGTTGAGCCAACTCAGGTAGTGATCCCAGGGTTGTGAGATTGAGCCCAGTATTGGGCTCCATGCTGAACGTGAAGCCTGCTTAAGATTCTCTCTCTCTCTCTCTCTCTCTCTCTTTCTTTCCCCCTCCCCGCCCCATTCACTCTCTCTATCTAAAAGAAAGAAAGAAAGAAAGAAAGAAAGAAAGAAAGAAAGAAAGAGAAAGAAAGAAGAGAGGGAGGGAGGGAGGAAGGAAGGAAGGACACCTTGGATGCAATGTAGAGGACAGAATAACAAGAGATTGAAGCCAGAGACCAGATGCAGGGGCTGTTGCAGTAATCTAGGCCTGTACTGGCACTGAGATGGAGGGAGTAAGATGGATTCACAGATAACGTGATCAGGTCTGTGAGTGACTAACAGACAAGCACATTCTGCTGGGGGTCGAGAAGGGAGTTCAGGAAGGGCTTCCCGGAAGAGGTGGCACTGGCTTTGCTATCAGAGTGGTCCAAATCACCATCCTCTCTCACCCAGACCATGACAAGTTTCTTAACTGATCTTCATGCCCCTACTCTCTCTCTCATAGCTGTATCCTTAGTACATTTGGCTCGTAGTAACATGCTCTATAAATATTGGCTTACTGAAAGAATAAAAGTGAGAGCTCAGAAATGACAAGAGTAGGTATGGGTCATTGTGGTCCAAAGGGCTTCATAGAAGCAGATCGCCCTTAGCTGGGTCCTGGAGGGTGAGGAGGAGTGTGTCTGGCTGGGTCCTGGAGGGTGAGGAGGAGTGTGTCCGGGTGGTGCTGAGGCTCTTCTCCCACCCCTCACATCCTATCCTTTGCTTGGCCCGGCACACCAGTTTCAACGAGACATTCCAGTTTCTGTTCTGGACCATGTTTGGCATGGAGGAGCACAGCGTTGTAGACATGCCTCAGTTTCTGGTGCCTGAATTCGTGGGCCGGGCCCTCTACGGCATCTTTACCATCGTCATGGTCATTGTGCTGCTCAACATGCTCATTGCCATGATTACCAACTCCTTCCAGAAGATTGAGGTGTGTGGACTGAGGCCACCTGTGGCCAGGGAAAAGAAGGGACACAGAGATGGAGAGGAAATGGATGCAAGGAGTCCAGACACTTGGGTTCCTCCTCTGGCTCCCCTCCTGTTTTGTTTTGTGGCTTGGGGCAAGTTTTCCTTACCAGGCCTCATTTTCTTCATCTCTAAAATGAGGCTCTTTAATAATGCTATTCGTTTCTCCAGACACAAGACGCTTCATGGTGGGGAGGAAGGGTGTGTTGTGGAAATGTAGATGGGAACATGGGACGGGAGAGGGAAGATGGATGGGGTCAGGTTTGTGGCTGGAGAACAGCCTGGGCAGGAATTGGATGTCAGAGGATGAAAGACAATGGTGAGGAAGAAAGGAAGGGGGGAGCCAGGTGGGGGAAATGTGAGTGATAAATGGGAATGGGGAGAAGGCGGCGCTTGGCACACTGCAGGAGAGACATGGAGACCAGGGGAAGCATGAGGCAGACTGCGCGGGCAGGAGGGCGAGGGGCCAAAGCAGTCCTTGCACAGCCTCTGTCTCCGGCCTCAGGACGACGCCGATGTGGAGTGGAAGTTTGCTCGCTCCAAGCTCTACCTGTCCTACTTCCGGGAAGGCCTGACGCTGCCTGTGCCCTTCAACATCCTGCCCTCCCCCAAGGCCCTCTTCTACCTTCTCAGGTAATGACCTCAGAGCTTTCGCTCCCAACCCCCCAAGCACCCAGCACCCCTAGCCCAGCTCCTGCCCAATTCCCTACACCCTGTCCCCTGATCAACCACTGTGGGTCCTCTGAATCTCTCAGGAGAATATTCCGCTTCATCTGCTGTTGCTGTTCCTGCTGTAAAACCAAGAAGCCAGACTACCCGCCAATCCCCACTTTTGTGAGTACCTCATTTGCTTGTCCGTGGTCTTCGTCACAACAGGCCTTCAATGGTATTATCTATACCACCTGTTTGTCTGCACACCCTCGTCTGTCTTTCTGGACATGTTCTCCAGAAGGCCAGCTCCTAGGTCCTCCTCTAACATATGACTGCCTTTCCTTCTTCTTGACTCTGGCCATTTTCTAGATTTCCAACCATGGGTCACCCAGCTTAAACAGAAATCTATGCCACCTTGCTCCCAAGCCACTGACACCCTGTTCGGCTCAGGCACATCCTATAACCTTAAGTGGCCACCGGAGCCTCTGCTGAGCCACAGAAGGATCAAGAAACCCCTACTCCCCCAATAATCCTTTTCAGTACTGTATTTTTATTACTATTTTTACATAATCTTTTTGCCATCAGAAAGAAAAAAAAAAGCTCCCAGCCTTCAGACAAACCTCTTGGCCCCAAACTGAGCCAAGACACAGATGAACATTAAAAAAAAAAAAAAAAAGTTAAGAAACCAAGGGACAAATGCCCCACAAACTAGGAAATTAAATGGCTGATAGAGGCCTGAGAGAGGAGGCTGAGCCTCCAAGGGGCTCCCTTATCTCTTGTTATCTGTTCCCTAACCCAGGCATGGGAGCCCCATCCTAATTCAGACCAGCGTTACTGCCAGGTCTGTAGGGGCTTCTATCTGTTCCCTTTAAAACTTGTTACCTGAGGATCTCTCCAGGCCAGGGTCGCCAAGCCAGATCCCCAGGTGAAGAAGGCTCTTCCTGATTGGTCAATAGTTTGTTCAACAAGTACTTACCAAAGCACACCTATTCTGGAAATAAAGATATGCATAATGGTGGTCCCTCAAGGTCTAGAGTAGGAAGGAGATGGACTGTAATTGCACAGCACAGCCAGCCTATGGTAGAAAGAAGCACAGAGGACAGGCCCCAGACCCAGGAATCCGGGAGTTTCCCGGAGTCTTGAGGGCAGAACAGTATCCTGAAGGGTAAACAGGAGGTTGATGGGCAGATACAGTGGACATGGGAGTTCTAGGCACAGTAAACTGCATGTGTTCAGCATGGGGAAAACAGGATGCTTACAAGAAACTAAACACCCAGGGTTCCCTGTTCCCACGACCTCCTGGCTCCAGGAGTTCCTGTGTAGACACCTCCTTTACCTTAATGGACTTTTGACTCCAAATTCTGGAATTATCACCCTATTCCCCCTGCCACTTCCTGTTCCTGTCCAGGCTGCCTGATGCATATTTGCAGACCTTGTGTCAAGACTCCACCCTAGGGTGAGACTCTGCCTCTTTGCCTGGGCTTGAACCCCATTCTCCAGGCATGTGCCAGTCCTGAATGGGCATAAGCAGTGTGTCTTGCTGGACCACCCCCCCACACTAGCCAGCTGGGATCACCCCAGTCCTCCAGTGCACCCCCATGGGAGTCCCACCCTTCTCCCAGCTGCCCCCACCTCACTTATTCTTTGATGATCCAATCAGGTATCCTTTTCCCACCTATCCCACATCCTTAGGAAATGGCCTCCCTAAGTCTTTACTGATTATTTAATAAGAAAAATGCTTTACATAACTCTGTAGCTGTAAAGGACCTATCATTGTCTCTCATGCTTCTGCCTGCCCATCTTGGTCAATCCCATCTTTTCCCTGAAAATATTTAAAAAATGTTTTGCTTTTGTTATATTATAAAAGTACATATGCTAACTCTAAAATATCTAGAGAGAAGATAAAACTAGATAAAAACAATTATTTCCTAAGCATGTGGAGAGCCCTTACTCTATGTCCCAGTGAAGTACTAACCTGGGAAGTAGACATTATTACCATTTCTGTCTTAAATTTGGAGACACTCAGGCCTGAAGAAATTGAGTAGCTTGCCTGAGGCACAAAGTTGCTAAATGACGGAGCTGGGATTTGAACCTAAGTCATCCCAGTCTAGCACTTTGCCTACTACACCTCTGTTCTCTCTCCACTGTCTGCTCCATCCATATGCCCTGCTTGCTCTTCTGATACCGTCCTGAGGCCTATAACTGGACCCCAAACCAATCATTCTAATTGGCATGATGATATCCATCTCATAAGCATGAGCAGGTACCTGTGAGTGCCTCCCCCCAGCCCCTAGTCTCCCCCTGTGCAGAATTTGAAAGGCAGAGTTAGCCTGGACTAACTCAAGAAAACCAAGATGGGGTTGGTGGCAGGAGAGAGAACTCAACTGTGCCCGGCTCAACATTTTTGTCTTTGCCCTGCCCCACCCACCCCCTGCACCCCTACCGACCCCTCGCCCCCCTACCCTGGTTCTCTTACCCTTGGCCATTCCTCAGCGTCTGCCTCCTGTCTTCCAGGACTGCATCAGGGTCTAACTATGTGGCCTTCAGGGGCAGCAAAGTCTGCACAGACTTGGCCTCCAACCTTTATCATCTGGGGGAGGGCACAAGAATTAGAGAATGGCTTGGGGTGGGGGTCTCTCTCACCCTATGGTGTTCCCATCGCAGGCCAATCCTGGGGCAGGGGCAGGGCCTGGGGAGGGAGAACGTGGATCCTACCGCCTCCGAGTCATCAAGGCCCTGGTACAGCGCTACATAGAGACAGCCCGGCGGGAGTTTGAGGAGACCCGTCGGAAAGGTTAGTGGCTTGCCCCCAAACCTTCCCCATTGCCAGTCCTTGCTCATATAAATACCACACACCCAAACACACCCTGCAGTGTGGCCTTTCTACTCAATGACTCTCTGAGCCATTCAGACATTTGTTCCATTCATTTCATTTAATCCTTCATGTGTTTGTTGATTCATTCACTCTCTTACCCATTCACTCACTCACTTAACTCATTATTCACTCATTCACTTATTCACTCACTCAACCACCATTCACCACTACATTCCATTTGTTCCAGCCTCATCTTGGAGGGAAGGGGTACTATGTCAAGCAGAGACACAGGGGAAACTTTCAGTCTGGTGAGAAAGAGAAACCATCTTTGTAGGCAGATAGTGCTTAGCTAGGAGAGACCCAAATTGCCATGGGAGCCCAAGGGGGGGGGGGAGAGAGAGAGAGAGAGAGAGAGAGAGAGAGAGAGAGAGACAGCACCTATTATTTTGACAGGCTGTTGGGAAGGTAGAAGAATAGAGGACCAGAAATGGGAGAAAGCAGAGGTGTAATTGAAACTGGGCCCTGAGGATGGTTAGATGGGAACAGGGCTGACAGGGGTAGAGGCACAAATCTCTACCCATTAAAACTTTCCCATCCCTGTGATTCCTGACCCCTTCTCTGGGGAGAGGATCCCTTTCCTTCTTTGTATCTTCTAAACTCATGGCCACCTCAGCCCCACTCAGATTCATCTGCCCCAGACTCTGCCTGCTCCTGATCCCCAGCCCACGAGCCAGTCTCTCACTTTCTCCAGTTTTCCTCCCTCAGGACCCACGACCCACAGGCATATGTCCCCTGAGATTCTGTTGAGGGTAGAAGTGGTTCAGGGCACGCTCATCTTCTGAGATGATCCCCATCAATACCTTCCCCCACACCCCCAGACCTGGGCAACAGACTGACAGAGCTGACCAAGACTGTGTCTCGACTGCAAAGTGAGGTGGCTGGTGTGCGGCGGACTCTGGAAGAGGGAGGGACACCCCGACCACCCGGAGGTGCCAGCGTCCTCAGTCGCTACATCACCCGACTGCGCAACAGCTTCCAGAATCTGGGCCCCCCAATCCCTGAAACCCCAGAGCTGACAGTGCCAGGGCTTGTGGGGACCCAGGTATCTTCGGAAACTGGGCTTCAGGATGCTGGAGGGGCTAGGACTCCAGCTTCTGGAGAGTCTGGCCCTTCCTCCCCAGCTCACGTGTTAGTGCACAGGGAGCAAGAATCAGAGGCGGCTGGGGACCTGCCCCAGGAGGAAGATTTGGGAATCTAAGGGGGGTCCTGATGCAGTGGGAGGGTCCCTTCTTCTGTTACTAGGTAGAGAAGCCTAGATAAGTGAGGGTAGGGGTCACTTAGTAGAAGCCTGTACTGCTTTACTTGCCTCAATAAAGTTTCTGTTCTGGATGTCAGATGCCTCCAGAAAGTGTAAGGATCTCTGTCTCTTCACGTTTTGAGATCCCTTTCCCTTGTCCCTGAAATGGACTCTTGTGGGAGCAGGACAGACAAATGTCTTGCTATGGGGTCCCAGGTATCTTGGGTTTAGGCTCCTACTTGAGTTCCTTCACATCATTAGTGGAAAGGATTCTGGACTGGGAGGCAGGGAGCCTGGTTTTAATACTAACTCTTTGATCTTGAGCAAGTTGCTTCTTTCCTTAGCTTTGCATTCCTCATCTGACAAATGGGCGATGAATCCATCTCCCTTCCTTCCTTTCCTTCCCTCCTCTTCCCTTCCCTCCCCTCCCTTTCCTTCCTTCCTTCCTCCCTCCCTCTCTCCCTCCCTCCCTTTCTCCCTTTCTGCCTTCCTTCCTGGAGGTTGTGGGGAATCTCTGACTCTTAAAGTTTCTGGTTTGCAAGTTGTGGTATGTGACAGGGGTCTGCATAGGAGACCATGTCTAGGAGGGATCAAGAAGTCATCCTTTTAGTCCCTCAGTTTCTGAGTCTGGCAAGGCTAGAGCAGAGTAAATGGTCTGGTCTCATGGAATAAACCAATCATGAAATTTGATGTCACCACACTGCAATACTGTTTAATTGAGTGATCGTCATAGTACTACCCGTGCTTGTCCCAGGGAGTCCCTACCACCACACAGCAGGGCTCCCTCCACCCTGCCGTGGCCTCAGATCCCCCCACATCCTGGTTGGGAGGGGAGATGGCTGGATAGAGAGATGGCTGGGTGGGTCCCCATCCCTGGGGAAGTGGCTGCTAGGGCTATGTCCGAAACCACTTTCTTGCTTCGAGGCTGTTCGAAGCTCCCTTCTTCACATGAAGGTCACCAGTTCCCAGAACTCCTAAGTGGCAGATATTGAACTTTCAGGGCCCAACTCCTGAGATCTGGAAGCCCCTAGGTGCCAAGAACAGGGTCTTCCAGGAGAGTAGAGAGAAGTCCTCCTGGGAGGTGGAGTCTGGCTGTCCTGCTGAAGAGAGAAGAAAAGAAGGTGAAGGGTCAGTAGGGCCAGGGGGAGTTGAAGCAGCTGAGGGAGGGGGCAAAGAGTACTCACTTTGTACAGATACACAGCCCCGCCTCTTCTCCCCTGCAACAGATAGCACCATGAGAGGCCTCCATGTAGATACAGACCCTCACACCCCAAGCTTCCCTTCCTACCAGGTCCTCACGTGGGCCATTCCCCCTTCTCAATCCAGCTTTCCCTTCTCCAAAATGCTGACTTCTGACTTTCTTTCCTCTTTCTTCCCCTGGAAAATCTTTCCAGCTTGCTTATCTGTCCCTGCTCCACCCTGGCCCCAGCCACTCCTCCATGCTGTCCTTGCCTCAGTACTTAGGAACAGCATCATATATGTGTCCTGTCAAACCCATTAAGCCCAGGGCCTCTTGAGATCTGAAGAAGCACCCGTCGCTTTCCTCTGCTTATCAATCTCCTTAACCAGATTCTATTGGTCAATCAGACTATACAGCAGATAGAACCTTTTGAGAATATTTACAGAATCACCTGAGAATGTTCATAGATCCAGAAAACACTTATAAGACCTTTTAAGAGCTGGCAGAACCCAAGTCACAGAGAATAGTAATTACAGCTGACTTCTGGCCCTCAGCTTTCCCATTAACCAAGTGGGTCTCCTGAAAGGGCATCCTGGTTTGTTTCACCCATCCCACCAGTCCTGCTTCCCTCGTGCATGGCTTACCACCCAGATAGGCACAGTTAAAGTGGCTGCAGGTCTGATTATAGCTCCAGAGAGTCACCAGGCTCTGGGCTCCTTCCTGGGAGAACCTGGTGACCAAGAAGACTTCATGTGGGGGGATCAGCACCTCGCGCTCCTCAGGAAAGACAGATAAGGCCTGGATAGGGGCCCCAAAGCAAGTCCTTAGAGAGAAGAAGGTGGCATTACCAAATCTGCGGGCCACTGCCTCATCCAGGGAGCTGGAAGCAAACTGGCCCAAGCGGACAGAGTCCCCCAGCCTCTTGGGTTCAAAATGAAGGGTGCCCACGCCTCGGAACACCACCTTCCCAGGTCCCCTGCTGCAGCCCCCACTGCCCTGCAGCAGCTGCAGGGCCCGGGTCAAGTAGAAATGCAGGGCCTTGAAGGGGAAGTACTTCATGTAGAATTCCCGGGAGCCACCGCCTGTTCGTACAGCCTGGTTCAGCTCCCAATATAAAGTGTTAGATGAGTTGGTATAGACCATGACGGCGATTCCGTGCTGGGCTTTGAAGCCAGGGGGCAGGGTGAGCCCTCGACGCCTGTGCTCCCAGGCCTCCCGTGCTGCCTCCCAGGACTCCCGCAGCAGGGCGTGGCCAGCCATCTCCTCCTTCAGCAGAGGGGCTGCCTTTTCTTCCATCTCCTCTGCGCAGCCCACGTAAGCATCATCAAAGGTGTCTGGAGCCAGGCCCAGGGGCAGGATGGGAACAGCCCGGGCCTATGGATGTAGGAAAGAGAGGAGCCACATAGGAAAGGATAGAAGTTCAGAGCACTGGACAGGGGCCCTGGTGGCAGATCAATTCAGAAACACAGTATCTCATTTCTATGACCAGATATATAGTATATGCAATTTGGCAAGAGTTCAAGGGCTTAAATAGCACAGCCACTGCAGTCGACAGACATGGGTTCAAATGCAGACTTCCCCATTTACTAGCTGTGGGATCTTGTGTATGTCTCTTTAACTTTTATGGGCTCTCCACGTATAAACTGAGGATACTTTCTACCTCACAGGGATATTGTGAGGACAGCATATAGATCTTCACTTCTGTACAACATGATGGGGTCATTTTGTCATTAGAGAAGTTCTTGTACCTGGTAGGAAGTGGGGCTAGATGACTTCCAAGCACTGTTCTGGCTCTAAGATCAGTATTCAGGTGATATACAAATATACAGCCAATGTCCAGTGACCTGACCCTGCCTCCATCCTTAGATTCTCTTCCCCCCTCATGCCACAACACCAAGACACTGTCAGCTCTGAGACTCCTGAGTCTTCTCCTGCTTTAGAAGCCCATTTTTCCAAACATGGGGTGGGGTGTATGGAGGAGGTCAAGCCCTGGTCTAGGAGGAGCTGCAGGAGGGCAGCGCACAGGTAGCCCAAGCCGCTTTGCCTGGGCTGCGCCTGTGGTGGCAGACAGGAAGTGGGGAGGAATGATATGAAGGAAGGAGGATCCTAGGAGGACCAGTGGGTGGAGGTGAGGATTCTGGGAGAGAGAATGGGAACTTGGGGCTGCCTGCAGCGATGGAGGTTCCTGAGAAGAAGAAGATTAAGAGGACCGGGATCCTAGACAAGAGTCCCTGGGAGAGATTTTTGAAGAGTCAGCCCCCCAGTCCACCTCTTTTTGGTCTGCCCCTGAACTGTTTGTTCCCCTTGTGGTGGGAGAAGCTTCCCCCAGTTACCTGCCAGAGGGCATGGAGAGCCATCAGCAGAGCCACCAGCATCGTTTTGGGGGGAGACTCAGGAAAGCGAGGTCCAGATGTCGAGGGCACCATTGGCGATGGGCTGGGGGCAAAGACCTGGGTCCGTTCCTCGGGTGTGAAGTGCCCCCTTTCAGGATACAGTCCAGGAGGGCGTGGGCGGGGCTAGGGGCGGGCCTAAAGGAGTGGGCGGGGCTTTAGATTTAATTGTCCTCCGCAAAACCCCAGGGCTCCGCTCCCCAAGTTCCCAGTCGCCCCCAAGCTCAGCGTCTTCTGCTCGGGGACCTTCTTGCGATGGTAAAGGTGGAGCCGTTATTTGGTTTCGCCCGGACAAGGGAGGGGGAGGGAGGCCGGGGAACCCACCTGGAAGTTGCAGGGGCGAGAGCGGGAAGGGGCGCTGATAGCTCGGGCAGGAGGCAGGGGGCTCAAGTCCGGGCGGGCGCTGCGCTGTCCCGGGAGTCCAGCCGATCAACAAAGTCCCGCGGCTAACTATAGCCCCCGCGGCGGTAACCTGACACCTCTCTTCTCCAACAACGGACACGGGGTGGGGGCAGCGGGTGTGGCGTGGGAAGGGGCCGAGGGGCGTACCTCCCTACCCCTAGGACTGCGAGGTCTTTCTCCAGAATCCACTTTGGCTCCGAGCGAGGCCAGGGATGAGGGAGGGACTTGTGAGACTTGTGAGACTTGTGAGACTTGCCTCTTCCTCAGGTGGGCCCTGACCTGGCTGGGCCCCACCTCCCAGACCACTACGCCGGGGAGGCCCACGCGGGTCCCGCCCACCAGAAAGTCTCCGCTGGTGCATTTGCTGATTTGCATGATATTTGCATATGGCCCAAATGTTGGAGCGTTTGTGGTCGGACCTCTGAGCGGCACCCATCGTTCCCCTTCCCTTTAGTGGGGTGGGACCAGATGCAGAGCTATCTCACAGCCTCAGGGGCCAGTACCACTTCTCCCCAGACCCTCCCTCTCTGGACCTCTTAGACTCAGGTGACCCCATGTTTATAAACACTAGCCTTTCCCCTCCCCTGCTGCGGGCCTGTCTATAAATAACCTGGCTCTGAGTTTTGGATGCCAAATCATAGGTAATGGGAGAAGTGGCCAGCTGAGGAATCAGTAAGCAGCTCTGGGGACAGCTTTCTGGCAGCCTGAGCCGCTGGGGGTGAGAGGGTTACTCTCACAGTGGCCATGGGAATTGGGGGGGGGGGGGGTCTCAAATGTCAGGATTTAAAGAGATGCTTCCTGCTGCTTGCGGGGGCGAAAGTGGGCCTACAAGGTTAGACTTAACCACAGGGCCTCCATCCTGGTCTGGCTCACTCACTTAGCCCCATCCCTGCTGCCCCATCCCCTCAGGCTGCCCCCCAAATAAAGAATTTCCTTCATCAAGAATCCTGCTTTCTCCCAAATTCCTTCCTATAGCCCCAAATAGACAAACTGTGTATACAGGCTTGGAGAGATGTGGGGAGGTAGATGGAAGGAGTGGCATCCCAAAAAACTAGAACACTTGTCAGGCAAACACAGCTGCCAGACAACTACTCTTGGGGCACCTGGGTGGCTCAGTCAGTTAAGCATCTGACTCTTTTTCAGCTCAGGTCATGATCTCACCATTCACCAGTTCAAGCCCTGTGTTGGGCTCTGCGCTGACAGCATGGAGCCTGCTTGGGATTCTCTCTCTCCCTTTCTCTCTGCCCATCCCCCGCCGCTGCTTGTGCACATTCTCTCTCTCAAAATAAATAAACTTAAATAATAATTAAAAAAGACAAGTACTCTTGTCCCCTTCCAATGAGACCGACTATCCCAAAGCTCAACTAGATTAGAAAATCAGGAGTTTCTCTATTGTCTACCATGACTATGAAAAACAGCATCTTGCCTGTGTATCCTGGCTGCCTCTGTCCCTGGAGGACCCTCAGCATTTGCTGTTGGAACAGAAGATACTGTCTGGGATGGGTAGGCTTGCTGAAACAAGTCCTTGGTATCAGATCTAGTGGATCAGAGTTTTGTCCTCTCTGATGCAAGTACTTTCCCCATCCCCAAATATGGAAATCCAAGAAAGGCCCCAAGAGATGGAATCAAATCTAGTCACTAAGCAGAGGCCCTGAGGCAGAAGCAGAAAGTCCTTTAAGATCACCTAGCAAATCAGTGCTGGCCAGACCCAGCCACCTTAATCTGGGAATCTCTCCTGGCATGTTAGGTGAGTCTCCATGCTCACATAAAAGGAATAAAATGAAAATGTAAAAGATACCGAGGACAGGGGTGCTGTGCACAGGACCAAACCCAATGGGGAGACAGTCATTCCAGCCTGGATCCTCGATGCCTCAGCCCACCTTCTCTCTGGCTTCAGGGGTTCCCTTTTACATGGGAGGAGCACAGGCCCAGGGCAGACTGGGCAGAGGCTAGTGTTCCCAAGCCTTGAGGAGACATCCAGAAATAGATGGGGGAGTGTCACATTTCTGAGCAGCTGTGTGGGGACAGGGGGTGAGGGACTGACAGTATAAAGGTGAAACCTGCCTTCCCTCTCCCCTGGTGGCCATCGCAGAAGACCAACACCAGCTTCCCTGGAGAAGGCCTAGGTAAGGGGCACACCGCCCTCCTCCTGGGCACAGGGCAGGGAAAGACTCTTTTAAAGGGGAAATTTGGGGTATTGATGGTGGAGTTTCAGGAGTTAGGAACAGTTTCAGGGAAACTTTTAGTCTGTTCAGGTTGCTATAAAATATCCCAGACTGCATAACTTATAAACAAACATTTCTCATAGTTATGGAGGCTGAAAGTCTGAGACCAGGGTGCCAGCATGGTCGGGTGAAGACTCTCTTTCTGGCTCATAACTGGCACCTTCTTACTATGTCTTCATATGGTAAAAGGGGCTAGGGAGCTCTGTGGGGTCTCTTTGATAAAGAACATTAATCCCATTCATGAGGGCTCCACCCTCATGAACTTATTACATCCTAAAAGATCCACCTTCTAAAGCCATCACAGCAGGTATTAGGATTTCAACATATGAATTTGGGGGGAACACAGATATTCAGACCGTAGCCCCTTTTATGGAGAGGTTTAGGATACCTAGGGAGGCTTGGGGCATTGAGAAACTTAGGGGTTCCTGGGAAGGGACTTAAGAGTCACATCCCCAAAAGGAAATGTTCAGTGAGGGTCTGGATAAGGAGAAATGACAAGTACCCTGAACAGGATGAGAGGAAAAACAGAAGGGCAGGTGGGATATAAGGGGTTGCCCAGTGCCTCCACTTCCTTGCCTCCCATGACCTCCCCATCATTCTGGCCCCACCCCATTCCCCCAAACACTGCTCACCAAAGTCATCAAACTACCTGTTCTGCAGTGGTCTACACTGTTAGCTGCACCTAGAAAGCCTCTCAGACTCTCAGCAAACATTCCAGGTGGCCTCATCTGTGGCTGCCTTGGGTTAAGCTCTGGGGACACAGAACAGGTCATAGCTGGTCCCTGCCTTCAAGAAACTCACAGGCCAGGAGGGGAAACAGACACATAAGGGCAACACAGTACGATTAGGACAGTGACAGAGGGAAGCACAGGGTGATTTAAGAGCACAGAGTCATCAGAAGACTCCCTGGTGAAGGGGACCCCTGAGTTAAGCCTTGAAAGGTGGGTAGCAAGGAGAAGGGCATCCCCAGCAGATGGCAATGTGTGCAGAGCCACGGGGAGGGAAGAAGTGGAGCCTCACCTGGAACTTTGTTCTGTACTGGAGAAGCCAAGCACGAGGCTGAAGAGGTCACGGAGGGCTAGGTCACAGAGCACCTCAAATGCCAGCATGAGGAGGATTCTGTCCTGAGGGTAAGGAAGGAAGTTGTGTTTTGTTGCTTTTTTTCCTTTCTAGATGTGTTCTCATGTATTCCCTCATAATTTTCATCTCTGCATTTTTACTCTGTATTTTGAAATATTTCTTCCAGTTAGGTTTGGCACACAAGGTTTTAAGCAGGTAAGCAACCTGACCAGCTGTGCTTTAGAAACATTGTTCTCCCTGCTCTGTGGAGGGTGGATTAGCAGGGGTGACAGCTGAGGCAGGGAGATCAGGGAGGAGGCAGGGGCAGACCTCAGCCATGGCAAGGGATGTGGGGGTGGAGTTTCTAGGATGGATCCATATGGTGATTAGATGGCAACTAATTTAGTGTTTGATGAATGAAGTGACCATTTTGGGTGACTGGGTGAATAACAGAGATGGTATATTATATGAGACTCTTTCAATGGCAAGCTAGATAAAACCTAAAGAGGAAATTATTGGGGTGCCTGGGTGGCTCAGTCAGTTGAGCGTCCGACTTTGGCTCAGGTTATGATTTCATGGCTCATGAGTTCAAGCCCCGCATCCGTCTCTGTGCTGATGGCTCGGAACCTGGAGCCTGCTTCTGATTCTGGGTCTCCCTCTCTCTCTGCCTGCCTCTCTCCCTCTCTCTCTCTCTCAAAAATAAATAAACATTAATAAAAATTTAAAAAAAATTTAAAGAGGAAATTATCACAAGAATACCAGGGTACTTCATGAGACCCAAGTGAAGAGCCTCTAGAAACCCAAGATGTCTTGGTCTGCCTGTGCTTTGGCTTCAGGCAGCTTTTTCTTTGCTTCTCAGCCCTCTTTTTCCTTTCCCTGGGGATCTTATGTCTTCTCTGACTTCAATACACCCATGACTCTCAAATGTCTCATCTTATTGTCCATTCTTCTATCCCTTGGACATTTGCCCCTTGAGAGTCCACACATGCCAAACTGAACTCACCGTTTTTCCTCTAAACCTGATTATTCATTCATTTTGTATTGAGCACCTATCATGTGCTGGGATGGGCAAAATGAGCTTTTAAAGTGTCTCTGCTCCTCCTCTGTTAGCAGACTGGAGTATGGAATCTGTATGTCATCCTTGATTTTTCCCTCTGTTGCACCCCCTGTATCCCATCAGACACCATGTCCAGTAAATTATACCTAATGACTCTGGGTCCATCCTCACTGCTAGTATCTTAGGCCACATGATTCAAGGTCCTCACTCTCACTTCAGAACTCATACTTTCCTATCCCAAGCCTATGAACTCTCTCTTTTCTTGCCTTGTCTCTGCAGGGTAGAGATGAGGATAGAAACAAGGGCAACAGAGAGATGGCAAGAGATAGAGTTGGCCTAGTGAGGTTTTGCTGCATAGCCATTTTGCTCTGTACCATAAAATCTCATGGCACGCAAAGGTTTATTCACATGTTCACAGGTTTTTGGGCCGACTATAGATTGTCTAATCTAAAGTGAGTTTGCTTAGGCTGCTCTGCTTCAAGCTGCCAGTCTGCCTCAGCTTTTTGCTGGCTGGGCTCACGTCTGCTGCTTATATGATCATTCTAGGGTCCAAGCTAATAGAACAGTTCTGGGCCACATTCTGATGATTTGTGACCCCAAAAGACCCCCTCTCTTGGTTTAGAGTCTCCCAAAAGCCAATCCAGAGACAAGGACTTGGGTGTAGTGAGCTTATTTGTAAGTTGATCCCAGAAAGTACAAGTTTAAAAGTGGCAAAGTGGATGGGGCACATGTACCCCAATGTTTATAGCAGCGCTTTCAACAATAGCCAAATTATGGAAAGAGCCTAAATGTCCATCAACTGATGAATGGATAAAGTATTATGCTAAGTGAAATAAGTCAGTCAGAGAAAGACAGATATCATGTTTTCACTCATATGTGGATCTTGAGAAACTTAACAGAAGACCATGGGGGAAGGGAAGGGGGAAAAATAGTTACAAACAGAGAGGGAGGAAGGCAAACCATAAGAGACTCTTAAGTACAGAGAACAAACTAAGGGTTGATGGGGGGTGGGGGAGAGGGGAAAGTGGGTGATGGGCATTGAGGAGGGCACTTGTTGGGATGAGCACTGGGTGTTGTAAGCCAATTTGACAACAAATTACATTAAATAAAATTTAAAAAGTGGCAAAGTGGGATGGAGAAGAGAAAAGCGCCCCCTCCCCAAAAAAAGTGCGTTAATGAGCACACTGTGACCACTGTGGTCAACTGGGGCTTAATCCCACTGGTACCCTCTGTGGGAAAGGGAATCTGACTACCATTCTTCCTTGGTTAAGGGTTGTCCCTGGGAACATTAAATCCCCTGCACTTTTGGGTTGCCCTGAGCAAGTTTACAGGGTGATGAAGAAAGTCTTGGGCACAAAAATAACATGGAAAACTAGAGGTGGGAAGCTCAGCATAAGCTGAGGTATCAGCATGCACGAGAACTATCCACTGCCCCTGTGTGTGGACTTGTGGGTGGGCTGAACCATCAAAGTTCAGATTATAGAACAGGGATGCTTAACCTGAATGAGACTGGGGGCAGAGACATAACCACCTGAAATTTATGTAACATTGGGTGGGGGTACATACATCCATTTGATTTTTTAAAAGTTTAATGTTTATTTTTGAGAGAGAGAGAGAGACAGAGCATGAGTAGGGGAAGGGCAGAGAGAGGGGGAGACACAGAATATGAAGCAGGCTCCAGGCTCTGAGCTGTCAGTACAGAGCCTGGTGCAGGGCTTGAACCCATGAGCTGTGAGATCATGACCTGAGCAGAAGTTGGACACTTAACCGACTGAGCCACCCAGATGCCCCTCCATTTTCTGAGGAGACGTTTCACCTTTCATCAGATTCTCAAAGAACCACTGACTGTTTTACCATTTGTGTATAAGAAGGAAAATAGAAATATCTTTGAATTTGCTTATATGTGCATAGAGTATCTTTAGAAGGATACACAGAAAATGGGAATGTTGGTTGCCTCTGGGGAGATGGAGTGAGGAATTAGCAAGAGAAAGATATTTTATTGTGTGCCTTTTGGACTATTTAAATTCTGAACAATGAAAATGTATTACTTTAAAAAAAAATTAAACCTTTAGAGGCACCTGGGTGGCTCAGTCAGTTAAGCGTCTGGCTCTTTATCTTGGCTCAGGTCATGATCTCACAGTTCGTAAAGTTGAGCCCCACATCAGGCTCCATGCTTGGGATTCTCTCTCTCCCTCTCTGCCCCTCCCCTGGCTTGCTCTCTCTCTCTCTCTCTCTCTCTTAAATATTTTTTAAAAAGATTTAAAAAACTTAAACCTTTAAAACATTAAACATTAAAGTCAAGATTGATCCTGTTAGTAAGCAGAAATGTGAATGAGAAAATAGATATCCTCAGTCAGCTGAGAGGCTGACTCTTGATTTCGGCTCAGGTCATGAACCCAGAGTCGTGGGATCAAGACCCTGCTGGGCTCTGCACTGAGCATGGAGTGCTCTTGGGATTCTCGCTCTCAAAAAAAAAAAAAAAAAAAAAAAAAAAAAAGAGAGAGAGAGAGAGATCATAATAACTAGAACTGGCAAAGACATAGAGAAAAGGCCACTCTCATTCACTGTTGCGGAAGGGCAAACTAGTACCTCTGGGTGGTAATTTAGCAGTGCCAAATAAACAACAATTCATATCCTTTCAACATTATATCACTTCTTGATCTTTCCTATAAAAATATGCCCATAAGTAGATAAGGATTTACATGCATGGATGTTCATAAAGTATTATGTGTAATGTCAAAAATGTCAAAAAGTTACAAAAAAAATGTGTGCCCAGAAGAAAACAGTTGAACAAACTATCGTTTAGCTATATTATGAAATCCCCTGCTGCCATTATAATGAATAAGGTAGATATGAATGTATGATGTGGAAGGAAGTCCTTGATACATTGTTTCCTGGAAAAAAGGTTACAGGAGATGTATGTGAAACATGAAAAGGCATGTTCCTTTTCCTTTTTGAAAAAAAAGAAAATAAAAACCAAAAGCAGCCTGTGTACAGAAAACTAGGTGTGTATGCATATTTAAATATTAAATTACTTGCATGTGCACAGAAAAAGGTCCGAAAGGATACTACTGTCATGGTAACAGCAAGCACAGTTAAGAGTGAGAGAGGACACGGAGAGACTGTCTGCTCCAATCCTTACCCCAAGCTGGACTCTGCCTTCTTGGAGCCTCACTCCCCATCTCATCCTCTCCCCAACTCCCAGCCCCTCTCCTTTACCACCTGGGGGGTCTACATCTGTCCCTGCCCTGGAAGCAATCGAGGGCTTAGGGGAGGAGGGCTCAGTTGGCACCAGGACTGCAGGAGGGGAGGATGGCTGGATCTTATACCTGGAGTACTGCCATGGTCCCACCAGGTGACCAGTCCTGGATCTGCCCTGTTCCAGCCTCACATCCCCCACTGGATGAAGCCCAGACCTCTTACTGTGGTAGTCAGGACCTTTCACGAACGGCCCCAACATTCCCACACTGCAAGCTGTGCCGTGCTGGATAAAATGTCTTTCACTTTTTACATTCAACACCTTTGCTCTTCTCATTTCTGCTACCCACGACTCCTTTCCCACCCCAAATGCCAATCTTCCTATCCCAGTCTCCACTGATTGAAGCCTTATTCTCCTATTTATCTGAAAGACCTTGTTCAGGTAACACCTCCTCCAGGAAGTCTCCCATATTCCTATGTTCCAACAAGAAGGGTCTACTCTCTCTCGAGCCTTCATTTCTATGTTGTGACTCTGTGCCAAGCACTGGGAGTGGCACAGATTAGGTGTCAATTAATGTTTATGAAATTACATATTAACATTCTCATTTTCTAGATGAAGAAACTGAGACCCAAAGAGAGATAGTAACTTGTCTAGGGCTACCTCCAACATGCAGCCTCCTGCCATGGTGTCTCTGCTGCTTGTATCCATGGGCCTCATGGAAGCACTTCAGGTATGGTTATCCTCCACTGTCCCCATGTCAGCAGGCAGTTGTTGGCTGAGTTGTCAGCTTTCTGTGAGGAGCCATGGGAGGAGAGAACGACTGATGCTTCCTTTGGGGCTTGCCCAGCCCGAGGGGACAGTCCCAGACCCTGGTCTCTGCAGCTAGTCGTTCCCAATCCCCTTCCCCTCCAGGTGTGTTTGGGGCTCTCAGCGTCATCATCTAAGTAGAGAAATTTGGTGACAGGCTCCCATTCTCCTGAGGCTCATCCTCTCAGTCCTTACTGCTCCCTCTCCCTCAGGCCCAGAGCCACCCCATCACTCAACGAGACCTCTTCTCTCAAGAAATGCCCCTGGATATGGCCCCAGCCTCCTTTGATGACCAGTATGCTGGCTGTGCAGCAGCCATGACAGCTGCCCTCCCGGATCTCAACCAAACAGAGTTCCAGGCCAACAAAGTGTATGCTGACGGCTGGGCACTGGCAAGCAGCCAGTGGCAGGAGCGCCAGGCCTGGGGACCAGAGTGGGGCCCCAGCCCTACCCGGCTGCCCCTGCCACCCCCTGGCTTCCGCGATGAGCATGGGGTGGCCCTCCTGGCCTACACAGCCAACAGCCCCTTGCACAAGCAGTTCAACGCAGCCGTGCGGGAGGCGGGCCGCTCCCGAGCCTCCTACCTCCACCACTTCTCCTTCAAGACACTCCATTTCCTGCTGACCGAGGCCCTGCAGCTGCTGGGTAGGGGCCAGCGTTCACCCCAGTGCCGCCAGGTGTTCCGAGGGGTGCATGGCCTGCGCTTCCGGCCAGCAGCACCTGGAGCCACCGTAAGGCTGGGAGGATTTGCCTCCGCCTCCCTACAGAATGTTGCAGCCCAGCAGTTTGGGGAGGACACCTTCTTTGGCATCTGGACCTGCCTTGGGGCACCTATCAAGGGCTACTCCTTCTTCCCTGGGGAGGATGAGGTGCTGATCCCCCCCTTTGAGACCTTCCAGGTAATCAATGCCAGCAGACCAACCCAGGGCCCTGCCCGCATTTACCTCCGGGCCCTGGGCAAGCGCAGCACATACAACTGTGAGTACATTAAAGGTGAGCAGGGGATGCACTGGTCAGCATCTATGCAGAAGATGGGCCTCCCCTTCTGTTTTCAGGGGATACATACACAAATATTACAAATAAATTAATAGTAAGGGGGACCCAGTCCTGTCCCTCTGCCCCTCCACCCCCTTGCATCTAAGGGGAGACAAGCTTCTGAGGTAGTAGGACGCTTGTCCCTGGAGGTGCTTAAGCCAGAGCTGGCCACTTGCCTGCTGGGAGGTTGAAGAGGGTTTTCTGACCAAGACAGGTGTCTATGGACATTTGAGAGCCAAACAGAACTGGTCAGGCTTTTCTCCCAGCTGGAAGCTGGAAGGCAATTAATTTCTGGCCATAGCACTGACACCCAGACCATTGATGCCGGGTCTGATTAAGAGCCCCAACCTCAGCTTCCAAGAGGAACACATGCATTCGGCTGAATGGAAATCCTGTGCTGTCGTGTGTGCTGGGTTAGGGGTGCAGGTGGGTGGTAAGATAGCCGTTAGGGTCTGTGCCCCAAAGTTCCAGCTCAGGCTGTGGCAGGTCTCAGATACTCTTCCTGTCTATCCTCCAGGACTGGCCAGAGATGGAATCATGAGGCCAGCCTCACGTTCTTAATATCTGAAGGGGTTGGGGGTTACTGGTCCTGGCCGAATGATGCCCAGGGGCTTGTGAGGCCTAATTTGCATAATTAGAAGCAGGTTGTTGCCTGGAACTGTGGACCACATCTAAGATAGGAGAAAGTCCAGTATGGCTACCATTCTCACCTTGGACAGCACCATGAGCTTGCATGAGTTAATGGAAGATGAAAAAGACATGCAAAATACATAAACTAGTGCCTCCTTGGCTGGGACAAGGCATGGGAGAGGGAGAGATGAGGCAAAGCTACAGGCCAAGGAAGCAGGAGGGTACCCAGAATAGACCCTGGCTTTGAGGGCTGGCTCCCTTCTGGCTCTGCTGCTCATGGGTCAAGTCAAATGTAGGCAAAGGAGGTCCCATCATAAGGAAGCAGAGTTAGAAGAAAATGTATCAGCTTCTCCTTGAATGAGTTGGGGATGGACCACAGGGTTTGGGGGTTCTTTCCTGACCTGAGAGCTATTGAGACTTTGATTATTTACTGTTTCTTCCCTACAGATAAGCAGTGCAAGTCTGGGCCCTGCCGTCTGGATAACTCAGGTAAGAGCTGCAAGCCTATGTGGGCCTCAGATCAAGGATGAGCAGGGTGCCCTGGGGTTGGACTCCCCTCCTGAATGCATGTCACTCTTGAAAGGAAAACAACCCTCTTTTAATCAAAACAAGTAAACTCTCTTAAGCAGACACCTGTGGGGGTTGCTAACCTCTCTTAGAGGACATAGATGTGTGTATGGGGCAGTAGTCATGCAAGCTGATACACCTGCCCCCAAGTATGGGGCCCTCTCCTTCACAGAAGGTCAATGATCATGCACCAGAGAGATCCAGGTTGCAGTGAGGGGATGAAGGGAAGGGACCACTCCTAAAGTCCTCTCTGGGCCTTCTCCTTCAGCTGCAGAACCCACTGTCTCTATTACTAACCTCAGGGCTCCTGTAGACCACCTTCCAAGGTTGAGGTCAGGTCTGGGGTGCTGGAGACCTGGGATCTCATCTGAGCTCTGCCCTTTCTCTGTGATCACTCGCTCTCTCTGGGCCTCAGTTTTCCTATCTGTATAATAAGCATATTAGACTAGATGATCCCCAGGTCCCTTTCAGTTGTGACTCTTCTTCCCTTGAATACCCACTATTCCAGGGCCTGTCTAAGCCACCACTTCTCTAGGTGGGAAGGGGCTTTTCCAGGGGAACCAACTGGAATAGGCCCTTCCCAAGAAAGAAACTCTAGCCACTTATCCCCCTCAGGTCCCTCTTCCCTCCTCCAGGGCTCTGTGAACAGTGGGAAGGAGGGGGGCCTAGCATCTACTTTATTCCCACCATTCTCCACTACACAGTCCCACACCATGCTCCAGGCACACCACGCCATGAATCCTCACCATGACCCAGTGGGGTAGGTACTATCATCACCCTTGTTCTACAGATGAGGGAACTAAGTCCCAGAGAAGTGAAGCAACCAGTCCTACACACACAGCTAATAAGGGGTGGGGTCCAGAGAGCCCAGCTCTAGAGCCACACTCTGAACCATCACACTACCTGGTCCCCATTTCTCTCCAGACACCATCTTATTTTATCCTTACTGTACAATAAACTATTGGAAGGAGGAAGAACAGGGAGTATTACCTTCATTATATAGTAAAGGAGACCCAGAGACAGAAATGACTTGCCCAAGGTGACAGAAGGAGTCAGTGGCAGAGCCAGGGTCAGAAGCCATATCTCCAGGCTCCAACCAACTTGAGTTCTGGTAATGTCATTTCAAGCACTGGACAAGTTAAGGATTCCCCCTGGTCCATCAGTACTTCTATCAGGGGTTGGGCAGAGGGGCAAAGATGAGCATCACTAGAGCTCTCATCATATCTCTTCCCCTTGTTCAACCCACTCTGTGATGCCTCATTTGTCTCAGTAGGGGGCAGGGGCATAGACCAACCTAGTGACCTCTGGAAGGGGAACTGGGGCTCTTTCATCTGCCTACCCTCCTCCCTGAATCCATGCTCTGCATCTCTGCATCTCTGGCTCCCATCACACTTTGTGTGTCTGTGTTTCCAGCTCACTCTGCTCGCTCCTCTTCGTCTTATTTATGTACCTCATTTTACCCTGAAAACTTCTCTCTCTGCCTCTGTTTTTCCCACAGCCATGAGTCAAGGCCCCATTTCTGCAGTCTGGTCCCTCCTACTGCCACTCTGGCTCCTTGTCAGAGGAACCTTTCCGTAGACTCCAGGCCTCCCATCATCCTTCCAACACTGAACAGCCCTGCCTGCTGCCTCTACCCAACATGGGGATGTTGGCCACATGTGTGCTTTAAAGGCAGCCAGGATCCATGGTAACTCCATCTGCTGGGAACTCTGGGACGTTGGTAGCTGCCAGGCCTGCTGATGGAGAAATAAGGGAATCTGAGGACTGAGCCTTAGCCAAGGCTCTAAGAATGAGACACTGAATAGACACGGGGGTCTCTACAACAGGCAGCAACTCACTTGGAGGTTAAACTAGTTTGGGGGGGAATGGGGAGGAAAGCACTTGGCCAGAGCATTTGCTGGTATTACTCAAATGCCTCACATGTGCACCTGGAAAGCTCCTATTCACTCTCCCAAGAAGCCTTCTCTGACTTCTCCCACCTGGCTGGGCTAGGGGTCCTGCCTCTCTGCTCCCACAGGTCCTTAGATGCTTCTCTACACCACGTGTTCATGTTTGCCTCCTGTATCAGATGGTGAGCTTCCTGACGGCAGGGACTGGGTCTAAAGCACAGAGGTAGTGCTAGAAAACGTGTAAATCAAAAAGGAACAAACATCTTGCAAATGGCTCATCTCTGCAGTGCCCTGCTCTGGACATTTTCAAGCTCTCTGAATGTCAGTGTGTAGGAATGATGTGGACTGGCTCTAGCTCCAGACAGTAGAGAGCAGGAGAAATAGCAGAGACAGCATTAGGTTCTCTGCCAGGGTCTCAACTGAATGCGCAATTGAATTCTTGTCAGCAAAGACATATAATTTCTGCTCTGATCTATGTGTCCTAAGGTTCCCGTCTCTAGAGAGACAATCCTGGATCCCCAACTTCCACTACCACGGGTCCCAAGGGTTAAGACAGGACACTGAAGAGGTGCTAGGCACACACTTACTTTATTATGAGTTGGGGCTTTGGGGCCAAAATTCTGGTGTGGCCTCCTGCTCTGGAAACTAGAATCCTGAATCCTTTACCCTGAGTCCTAGGCAGGGACTGGCAAGACCAAGTTCCTAAAATAATAGCCACCAAGGAAGTAAGAGAAGACAAAGAAACATGGTAGTTCTGTTTCTCATATAACCTGCACCCTTGCCACTCTAACATTTCTAACACTCAGCATCAAAGTTCAATTCTGTTCCTCCAGGACTGCATTTTGATTTTGACCCTTCTTAGAGTTTCTCTTCCATAGGGATTAAGGGAGTGGCAAACTCTGGATTTCCCTTAGTGGTTAAGGTTTGTAGACAAGCGATCCCTGTGGTTTGTGAAATCGGCAGTGCTGATCCTGAAGAAAGGGTGTCCCAGGCTCTTAGGCACAGTGGGGAGAGACTGGGTGGCCTGAGAGCCAACAACCACCTGGCCTTTCCATCTCTGTCTGGGGGTGCTGTGGCTGCATCAGACCCCTGGGACTCACAGGGCCTGCACCAGCACCAGGAGGCTCATGACCAGGGCCATGGAGAAGAAGATCCCCAGGAAGAAGCGATCCATCACACGGGCCAGCCGCTTCCAGTCCTCATGGCGGCGCTGGGCAGCCCGGTGGCTGTGGAAGGTGTTAGCAATGGTAGCTACGTGATGCAGCAAGGCTTCTTGATGGCACAGACACCGTGGCTCATGGCAAGGAACTGCTGGAGGGTGAACCCCTTCATCAGAAGGCTGGGGACTGGGGGGTGACTCAGGTGGTCTAGACTGCCCACAGGGCTCCCCTCGTTCCCGCACGCACAAGCCCCGTGCCAGGCGTCCCAGGAGGAGGGCCCGAGCCCAGGCTGGCACTGGTCGGGCACTGGGACCACAGTAATGCAGGTTCATGATAAGGATGGTGAGCGCTGTGGAGAATGTGACCATGGTCATGGTGGCCATGTAGTACTTCCCTGAAAGAGAGAGAGTGAGCTGGGGCCCAAAACAAGAACTCAGGGTGCCTGAGTCTGCCCACTGCCTCAACACAAATAGGCACCAGCTCATCCACCATGAGGCTCTCAGGACCCTCCAATCCCAATGGATGGAGCCAGGAAGGACATAAGAGCCAAGGTCTCCTCATCCCCTATTCCTACAAGTCAGTTCTCACAAGCCACGTGCTCCCTAGTTGTTCTCCTCACTGCTGGACTCTGCACTCCCTCACAATCCATGAAAGCCACGCTCTCAAATGTAGAAGCACCATCTGGGGGCAAGTTATTGATTCTTTTGGTACAACTGGGATAACAACAGAACTTACCTCACAGGTCTGTGGTGAGGGCTCCCTGAGTTAATAAATGACAAGCGCTTAGGAGAGGACCTGGCACACAGCCAGCACTCAATGCAAACTGTCTGTTACGACGGGTGAGGGGAAGGATGTCTTCCCGGAAGGGGCCTACCCCTCTCCCCTCAATCTCAGAATGAGGCATGCTCCTGGAACGCCCCCACCCTCACCCCCAACTCCCGTACCGTATTGGGCCGGCACGGCTGGGCTGGGGATGGGCGGGGGCCGGTCTCACGGAGGGGACGGCTCACTCCCCGCCCCCTCACCACCCTCGACCCGCGCCCTCGTGGCTCACCGATGAGCGGCACGCTCTCAGCCGGTGGCATGCTCTCGGCCAGGAGCAGCTGGAAGACGGTAAGCGCCAGCAGCACGGTGACGCCGAGCGACACCTTCTCGCCCGAGTCGGCGGGCAGGTGGAAGGCGAGCGGCGCGAGCAGCGAGATGAGCACGCAGGGCAGCAGCAGGTTGCACACGTAGGCGGCGGCGCGGCGGCGCAGCAGCAGCGTGAAGGTCACGTCCGGGTAGGGCTCTGAGCAGCAGCCGTAGGTGAGCACGCGCCGCCGTGCCGGCATGCCCAGCACGTGCCACTCCACGTTCTCCACGAAGTCGGCCAGGCTGGCTGCGGTACCGCGCGGCCGCACGTCCAGCTGGTGCCCGCCGTGCGTCCACGAGCCGAACGTCAGGCCGCAGCGCTGCGCGTCGAACGGGAAGGCCGACACGTCCACGCGGCATGAGCTGCGCGTGATGGCCGGCGCGTCCCAGCGCACGGCGCCGTCGTGCCGCAGAACCACGTTGGTGCTGGCCGAGGCCGGCGGCTGTGCGTCAGCCCTGTGGGCGGGCGGGGTTGGGCTACCTGAGGAGGCTGCTGGGAGGCAGACTCCTGCAGCAGCTCTGCGACCCCCGGGGCCCTGTGGTTACCAGGGACCGCCTGGAGGGTGGAGGGGGCGGCAGAGAGGGCCCTGCGTGCCTTTGGAGGCTCAGAAGGGGTGGCGCCTGCAGACTCTAGAGGAGACACGGATCTAGGCCAGGGCAGGGTGAAAACACATCTGCAAAAGATGGCACCTGGCTGCATTGTGTTATCTGCAAATCTCCTAGGGGGCCCCTGGGGGAAAATATGCAGAGCCATGTGTTGTCTGGGAAACACAACTGGTTTAGGTGGCATAAAGGAATGCTCCAGAGGGTTAGGCCCTAGAGGAAGTCCCTAGGTAGGCGGTCGGGGAGTCCTGGGAGACTTGGAGCGGGCCTGGAAGGGTGGAGTATGCCATCAGGAGGCACTTGTACCCCAGAACCCTCTCTGTGAGAGATACAGAAATGGCCCCTAGACCACACAGTGGGTTCCCAGGAGACATTCAGCCTGGGTTGGCTTGGGAGAGTCTAAAGTGGGGCATATCATGGAGGGGCTGGCAGCTTAGAAGGGTCCTGGGGGAAAAGCTTCCAGGGCAGCATAGGAACCAAGTTAGGTTGTGGGGATGGGGAATCAGTGCAAACCTAGAGCCAAGGGCAACAGATGGAAGGGGGAGGGGCCCAGGCAGGCAGTACTTGTTATAGAGTACAATGTCTGGACGCCACACGAGACTGCTGGGGATGCGGATAGCATCCAGGCCACCATAGGCATCGGGGTCCCATCGTAGGTAGGCATCTGTCCACTCCTGTCGAATCCACAGGTACAGGGTCAGCACCTGGTTCCGCTCATCCTGGTGGGTGGCAGGGAGTAGGCACAGGTGTGGGCACACATATATGCACACCCTCCCCTGTGTGTACACACTCACCTACAGAGTTCTGGACGGCACCCACAAACGCAGCTGGCTCACAGTCCAGTTCCTACCCAGGCCTGACCTTGCTATGTGACCTTGACAGTTTTCCACTCTTCTTTAGGTCTCAGTTTCCTCAGTAGTTACATGGGTGATAATCCCTGCTGGGCAGGAATCCAAGTGTGCAAAGTAGTGGACACACTGTGGGCACCCAGCAGTTAGTATCCAACAGTTAGTAGCTGTTATTATTGTTTTTTTTTTTTTTTAATTTTTTTTTTTAAATTTTTTTTTTTTCAACGTTTATTTATTTTTGGGACAGAGAGAGACAGGGCATGAACGGGGGAGGGGCAGAGAGAGAGGGAGACACAGAATCGGAAACAGGCTCCAGGCTCTGAGCCATCAGCCCAGAGCCCGACGCGGGGCTCGAACTCACAGACTGCGAGATCGTGACCTGGCTGAAGTCGGACGCTTAACCGACTGCGCCACCCAGGCGCCCCCTGTTATTATTGTTAATATTAATGTTTATAGATAAGAATTATTTGGAGAATAATCCCATTCTCTCACTCCCTCCCCCCCACCCCCCTCCTATTCCTTGACACTGCCATAGGCATGCTCCAAGGTT
This sequence comes from Lynx rufus, assembly GCF_022079265.1. Classification (NCBI taxonomy): domain Eukaryota; kingdom Metazoa; phylum Chordata; class Mammalia; order Carnivora; family Felidae; genus Lynx; species Lynx rufus. The sequence goes on from NW_025814897.1 coordinate 60,042,559, forward strand.
GCACCACAACACACCATATCAATGATCTGGGACAATGTCACCTCCAGGGTCACGTTCAGAGCCTGGTCTGTGTCTGCCACAGGTCTCAGGGCACTTGTGTAGTTGGCGAAGAGGTCACGGAACAGCTTGTGAGCCAGTCTGCCCTCAGCTCCCAAGCATTCTGGGGGACCAGGAAACAGGGTTGTGCATCTGAGACCCTTGTCCAGGGCCCTCTGCTCACACCCTCTATCCCCACAAGGCTGGCACCTGTCACCTGCTGTGCTATCTCCTGGCCATCTGACTGGTCCTCCTGATGTCTTCTCTGTACATCTAGCTGTGGTTCTAGTTCCTCCCTGGACTGCTTCCAGGGATGAGTGAGGTGAAGGCTGAGGACTAAATTGGTACTGTCTTCTGGAGCACGCTGACTGTTTTTTTCCCCCACCCTTTCCCTTCCTAAGGACCTGGATTCTGCTTGCCCTACTGCAAATGCAACAGGGGCCTAAACAGATGATAGGAGTCTCATCTCTCACCCAGGTGTTGTTAACCCCATTGCCAACCCCCCCCTCCCCCCGCTCCAGTCTCTCAAACCTGTCTCCACTTATCCAGCTGCACTTCTGTGGATTTCTTCGAAGTTTCTAATGCTGTGGGCTATCCCTCCTTCTGAAAATCCTCTCTTCTCTAGACTTCTGTGACATACCACATTGTCTTCAGCCTCTGACTGAAGTATTGTTCCCCAGAATCCTGTCCTTGGCCTTTTTTTTTCAGCCCAGATTTTTCTCCTGAGCTCCAGACCCATAAATACAATTCATTCCCGAATGTCCTATTGGCACCTTTAAGGCTGTAGGTCCAAAATATGAACTCATTTCCTCCTCCCATGCTCTGAAACCTATTCCTTATTCTGTGTTCCCCATCTCAGCAAACAGCACTGATCCCCCAGTGATTTCAGCCAGAAATCTGGGAATTATCCCTCCTTTCTGCCCCCTCCCCCTGCAATCCAACCAGTACCCGAGTCCTGCCAGCCATGCTACTGGGCATCTTTTGAATGTCTATTCACCTCTGAAGCTGAGAGGACTTCTCACTGCCCCTGCTGCAAGTTTAGTCTCTCTAACCAACCTTCACATTTCTGAGATCAGGTTTTTAAGCACTCAAGTTTGACCAGGCCAGTAGCTGCTTAAAAGTGTTCAATATCTCTCTCTGTTGCCTGCTAATAAAGTCTAAACTCAGCTTGGCATTCAAGGCCCTTCATGATCTGGCCCCCTCACCCTGGATTTTCCATCACTGCTCCCACCCCGGCCAGGCAGGTCTTCTCTTGTCCCCTTCAGCACCTTTGTCCTCCATGATACCCAGATAGAACACTTGTTCCCCACACAGTAGTGAAGAGAAATAGGGTGTGGAGAGAGATTTGGGGAGGAAGGCAACAGCAGCAGTGCCCAGAGAGGCAGGGCTGGTTTACTGAGCTTCACACCTGGAAGCAGCGAGAGCAGGAGCAGAAAGCCCAGGCCGGAGACAGAGAAGCTTAGGCTGAGGTGGTGGCTCCGGGGCCCCATGGCCCTGCCACAGCAAGAGGTGGGGCAGGTCTCTGGGTGTGAGCCTCTTGGCCCCACTGAGGGCAGCATCAGGCTCTGCTGGCAGGGATGGTGTGGACGATACCTGCAAGTCAGAAGTAAGACTGAAATCTCTGCTGGGTCCAGCTACCCTCTGGGGAGCCCTGCGGCTCTTCCGGTTCTCTCACCCTCCTATTTGTACCTGCCCTTGGATTTAAGTACTTGGATCTTGGCATCTGCTCTTTCTCCTCTGTTAGTCCTTTCCTCTTCTGGCCTCTGTCCCTGCACTTGTCTCTGCCCCCCACCCCTTTACCTCTCTCACTCAGCATCTCCGTCTCCACTTCCTTTTGTCTTTTCTTCTGTAACTCTTTCTTGGCCTCTGCCTCTTTGACTTTGGTCTTCCTCCTTCCACTCATTCTTCCTGTCTCCTTCTATTTCAGCCCCCTAACTTCCTTTCTCTGTTCTCCATACCTGGACTCCGGATGAGCCTGGCACATTCTCAGCAGAACGGGGCAGGGACTTCATCAGCCCTGAGCCCTCTGAGGCATAGGGCTGCAGGCCCCTCCCCCTTTGCCGTTTTCATTAGCTTAATTATAGGGTTGGGACACCTGTGCCCATGGGAACAGAGTAATTGAAACTGACACCTCAGGTTACCGGGCCCTGAATTATTCAAATTCTGTAAGTCAGCACCCAGGCTCAGCTGAAGCCCAGCCTGGGGTATTGGAGGGCACAGACATCCTAGGGTCAGGGGTGTGAGGGAGCAGGACCCATGGATGATGCTGTCCTCCGAGTTCTACCACCATTACTGAATTCTTGAAGCCTCCTTTAAACTGTCAGCTCTGCCTCCAGTGAGAGATCGAACACATCTGTCCAGGCTAAGTAGGCACTTTATGCCAATCAAGCTCTCCCCTCCTGGTGGGAATGGGAACTGAGCCTCAGGCTCCTCCAGGTGGCCCCACAGAGCAGGGGATGCAGCTCACATCCTCACCTCCAGCTCCCTACAGCCATCCCAATCGGAGCCTCAGTGTTTTCCCCATGCCCAAACACCATAGGTGATATGGGGTAGCAGGGAAAACACAGGCTTTAGAGTCACTTTCAGCTCTGTCTTATGAGTTGTCTGACATGGGCAAGCTACTGAAACTCTCTGGGTTTCGGTTTTCTCATACAGGATAATGGGATTAACAGTCCTCACTTTGAAAGGATTAAATGAGACAAGCAATAATGCAAGGCAAGTGCCCAGCATATTGTCTGATGCACAGTAGTCAACCAACTATAATCTCAGTGATATCTTCAGGAACACACACTTAGATTCACAAGTCTCCAGCCCCTGGCAACCACAGTTCTAAACTTTCTATCTCCATAATTTTGACTTAAGTACCTCATGTAAGTGGAATCACACAGTAGTTGTCTTTTTGAGATCAGTTGATTCACTTTGCATAATATCCTCAAGATTGATCCATTTTGTTACATATGTCAGAACTTTCTTATTTTAGGGCTATATATATTCTATTGTATGCATATGCTACATTTTGCTTATCTATTCATTCCTTGAGGAATACTTGGCTTGCTTACACATTTTGGGTAGTATGAATAATCCTGCTGAATATGAAAATAGAAGTATCTCTTCAAGACTTTGTTTTCAGTTCTTTTGAATATATACCCAGAAATGGAATTGCTAGGTCATATGGTAATTCAATTTTTTTTTTTTTTGAGAAATCGCCATACTACTTTCTATAATAGCCATAACATTTTACATCCCCACCAAACAGGGTACAAGGGTTCCAATTTCTCCACATCCTCATCAACATTTATTATTTTTTCTTTTTTTTAAATAGTAGCCATCGTAATGGGTATAAGTTGGTATCTCACTATAGTTTTGATTTGCATTTCCCTAATGATTAGTGATGTTGAGCATGGTTTCATGTGCTTATTGGCCATTTATATGTCTTCTTTGAAGAAGTGTCTATTCGAGCCTTTTGTCCATTTTTAAATTGTTTTTTTGTTGTTGTTGTGTTCTAGGAGTTCTCTCTATATTCTGGATATTAAGCCCTTATAGGGTATATAATTTGTAAATATTTTCTTCCATTCTATGGGCTGCTTTTTTAGTCAGTTGATATATTCTCTTGGTGAACAATATTTTAAATATTTTATGAAGTCCCGTTTGACTGTATTATTTTTTTGCCTGCACTTTGAAGTCATATCCAATAAATCATTGCCAAATCCAATGTTGTGAAGCTTTTGCCCTGTATTTTCTTCTAAGAGTTTTATAGTTTTAGTTCCTATATTTAAGTATTTGATCCATTTTAAAATTTTAGGTATGGTGTTTAGATAAAGGTACAACTTTATCTCTTTGCATGTGGATATCCAGTTATCCCAGCACCATTTGTTGAAAAGACAAATTCTTCCATTGAATGGTCTTGGCTCCCTCATCAAAAATCATTTGACCCTCATGTGAGGGTTTATTCCTGGCTCTCTATTTTAACCCATTAGTCTAGATGTCTGTTTTTATGCCCATACCACACTGTTTTGATTACTGTACCTATGTAATAAGTTTTGAAACCAGGAAGTGTGAGTCCCCCAGCTCTGTTCTTTTCCAAGATTGTGTTGGTTATTCAGAGTCCCTTGAGATTCCATATGAATTTTAGGATGGATTTTCTTTCTTTTTTTTTTTTTTTTTAATTTTTTTTTTTTCAACGTTTATTTATTTTTGGGACAGAGAGAGACAGAGCATGAACGGGGGAGGGGCAGAGAGAGAGGGGGACACAGAATCGGAAACAGGCTCCAGGCTCTGAGCCATGAGCCCAGAGCCCGACGCGGGGCTCGAACTCCCGGACCGCGAGATCGTGACCTGGCTGAAGTCGGACGCTTAACCGACTGCGCCACCCAGGCGCCCCAGGATGGATTTTCTTATGTCTGAAAAAAAAAATGCCACTGGGATTTTGGTAGGAATTACACTAAATCTGTAGATTGCTTTGGTTAGTATGGATATTTTAAATCTTCCATTCCATGAATATGATGTCTTTCCATTTGTCTTTAGTTTCTTTAAGCAATATTTTAGTTTTCAGTGTACATGACTTTTGCCACCTTGACTATGTTCATTCTTATTTTCTTTTTGATGCTATTGAAAATTGAATTAATTTTGTAATTTCCTTTTTGGATTGTTCATTGTTAGTGTATAGAATGCAATGGATTTTTGCATGTTGATTTTGTATACTGCTTTGAATTAATCCATTCAGCTATTCTAACAGTGCTGCTGTTGAACCCTGTCATCATCATCGTTATTTGGTGTAATCTTTAGGGTTTTCTACATAAAAGATCATATCATCTGCAAACAGATTTTACTTCTTCTTTTCCAATTTGGATGTCTCTTATTTGTCTTTCTTGCCTAATTGTTCTGGCTAGATCTTCCAGTATTATGTTGAATAGAAGTGGTGAAAGATGTCCTTGCCATGTTCCTGATCTTAGAGGAAAAGGTTTCACTCTTTTACCATTGAGTACAATGTTTGTTGTGGGTTTTTCATATATGGCTTAGTTTGTAAGAGTGTTGGGTGTTTATCGTCCTACTTTGTTGAGTGTCTACCATGAAAGAGTATTGAATTCTGTCAAATGCTTTTTCTGTATCCGTTGAGATGATCATGTTCTTCTCCCCACCCCCATTCTGTTAGTGTGATGTATACATTGATTTTCACATGTTGAACCATCCTTGCATTTCAGAAATAAATCCCACCTGGGGCGCCTGGGTGTCTCAGTCAGTTAAGCGTCCGACTTTGGCTCAGGTCATGGTCTCACAGTCTGTGAGTTTCAGCCCTGCATTGGGCTCTGTGCTGACAGCTTAGAGCCTGAAGCCTACTTCAGATTCTGTCTCCCTCTCTGCCACTCCCCTGCTTACACTCTGTCTCTCTCTCTCTCTAAAATAAACATTTTAAGAAATTAAAAAAAAAAAAAAAAAGAAAAGAAAGAAATCCCACTTGGTCCTGGTGTGTAATCCTTCTGATTTGCTGAATTCAATTTGCTGATATTCTGTTGAAGATTTTTGTATCAATGTTCATAAAAGAATTGGGCTGTTATTTTCTTTTAGTGTCTTTGTCTAGCTTTGGTATAAGAGTAATTGTATACATTAAATGGGCAACTGTAGGTAGGGGTGCCTGGCTGAAGTTGGTAGAGCACATGACTCTTGATCTTGGGGTTGTAAGTTTGCCCTCATGCTGGGAGTAGAGATTACTTAAAAATAAAATCTTTTTTTTAATTAAAAAATTAAAAAAAAATTTAATGTTTATTTTTGAGAGAGAGAAACGAGCAGGGGAGGGGCAGAGAGAAAGGGAGACACAGAATCTGAAGCAGGCTCCAGGCTCTGAGCTGTCAGCACAGAGCCCGACGCAGGGCTTGAACTCCCAAACTGCGAGATCTTGACCTAAGCCAGAGTCAGATCCTCAAATGACTGAGCCACCCAGGTGCCCCCAAAATAAAATCTTTAAATAGGTAAGTGTAAAGTATGTGAATTATATCTCAATAAAGCTGTTACCAAAAATCTCATAAACAATCATGAATGAGAGCTGAAACAAGAAAATAATCACAGAAACAAGAAAGTTCACAGGTATTGGACATATTAAATAATAATAATTTGAGTAATGTATTCTGGGTATTGCTCTAAGCACCATAATATGTATTAATTCATAATTCTTACAATACCCTATAAGGTAAATACTATTATTGTTTCCATTTTATACATGAGGTAACTGAGGCACAGGAATAACTTAGTCAAGATTCCATAACATATACCAAATGGACTCGGGATTTGAAAGTAAGATATTAGGAGTAGGGAATCCATGCCTTTCTATGCTGCAACTATATGGCCCCTTTTAAAAACAAAATAGATATATGCATAATATGATTTAAATAAAAAGGATTGGAAATTTAAGAGTACTCTCAAAAATGAGGAGGTAGGTTTAAAAAGTAACCACATAGGGGCTCCTCGGTGGCTCAGCTCGTTGAGCAGCCAACTTCAGCTTGGGTCATGATCTCACAGCTTGTAGGTTTGAGCCCCGTGTTGGGTTCTGCACTGACTGCTCAGAGCCTAGAGCCTCGTTCGGATTCTCTGTCTCCTTTCTCTCTCTTTCCCTCCCCCACATTTGCGTGTTCCCTCCCTCTCTCTCTCAGAAATAAACATTAAAAAAATTTTTTTAGCAATCCCTATCAAAATAACACCAGCATTCTTCACAGAGCTAGAACAAACAATCCTAAAATTTGTATGGAACCACAAAAGACCCCAAATAGCCAAAGCAATCTTGAAAAAGAAAACCAAAGCAGGAAGCATCAGAATCCCAGACCGCAAGCTGTATTACAAAGCTTGAATCATCAAGACAGTATGGTACTGGCACAAAAACAGACACTCACATCAATGGAAAAGAATAGAGAACCCAGAAATGGACCCACAAATGTATGGCCAACTAATCTTTGACAAAGCAGGAAAGAATATCCAACGGAATAAAAATAGTCTCTTCAGCAAGTGGTGCTGGGAAAACTGGACAGCGACATGCAGAAAATGAACCTCAACCCCTTCCTTACACCATACACAAAAATAAACTCAAAATGGATGAAAGACCTCAATGTAAGACAGGAAGCCATCAAAATCCTTGAGGAGAGGGGCGCCTGGGTGGCGCAGTCGGTTAAGCGTCCGACTTCAGCCAGGTCACGATCTCGCGGTCCGGGAGTTCGAGCCCCGCGTCGGGCTCTGGCCTGATGGCTCAGAGCCTGGAGCCTGTTTCCGATTCTGTGTCCCCCTCTCTCTCTGCCCCTCCCCCGTTCATGCTCTGTCTCTCTCTGTCCCAAAAATAAATAAACGTTGAAAAAAAAAATTAAAAAAAAAAAAATCCTTGAGGAGAAAGCAGGCAAAAACCTCTTTGACCTTGGCCACAGAAACTTCTTACTCAACATGTCTCCCAAAGCAAGGGAAACAAAGTCAAAAATGAACTATTGGGACCAAAATAAAAAGCTTCTGCACAGCAAAGTAAACAATCAGCAAAACTAAAAGGCAACCAACAGAATAGGAGAAGATATTTGCAAACGACATATCAGATAAAGGGTTAGTATCCAAAATCTATAAAGAACTTATCAAACTCAACACCCAAAAAACAAATAATCCAGTGAAGAAATGGGCAAAAGACATGAACAGACACTTCTCCAAAGATGATATCCAGATGGCCAACCGACACATGAAAAAATACTCAACATCACTCATCATCAGGGAAATACAAATCAAAACCACAATGAGATACCACCTCACACCTGTCAGAATGGCTAACATTAACAACTCAGGCAACAACAGATGTTGGCGAGGATGTGGAGAAAGAGGATCTCTTTTGCACTGCTAATGGGAATGCAAACTGGTGCAGCCACTCTGGAAAACAGTATGGAGGTTCCTCAAAAAATTAAAAATTGAACTACCTTATGACCCAGCAATTGCACTACTAGGTATTTATCCAAGGGATACAGGTGTGCTGTTTCGAAGGGCACATGCACCCCAATGTTTACAGCAGCACTATCAACAATAGCCAAAGTATGGAAAGAGCCCAAATGTCCACTGATGGATGAATGGATAAAGAAGATGTTGTATATATGTGCAATGGAGTATTACTCGGCAATCAAAAAGAATGAAATCCTGTCATTTGCAACTACGTGGATGGAACTAGAGGGTATTATGCTAAGTGAAATTAGACGGAGAAAAATATCATATGACTTCACTCCTATGAGGACTTTAAGATACAAAACAGATGAACATAAGGGAAGGGAAGCAAAAATAATATAAAAACAGGGAGGGGCACAAAACATAAGAGATTCTTAAATATGGAGGACAATCAGAGGGTTACTGGAGGGGCTGCGGGAGGGGGGATGGTCTAAATGGGTAAGGGGCATTAAGATATCTACTCCTGAAATCACTGTTGCACAATATGCTAACTTGGATGTAAATTTAAAAAATAAATAATATAAATCATGGAAACAACAACAAAAAAACCCCTAATGGACAAATGATCCACCTACTTCAACAAATAAAGGACATTAAAAAAAAAAAAAAAAAGAGGGGGAAGAGAGTTGATAATATGATACTTGAGATTTATCAACCAAATGCAAAGTATGGACCCTGTTGAGATCCTAATTCAAACAATTCAACAGTAAAACTTGACCTTTGAGACAGCTGGGAAAATTTGAAAATGCAGTGGATGTCAGTTCCTATCTAGGAATTATTAATTTTGTTAGGTGTGACAAAGGTGTTGTGATTATGTTTATAAAAATTTACTTGTTATAAATTCTTAGGTATTGAGGAAATGATGATCTACCTTAGAAATACCATTGTGGGATGGGCAGAATATAATGGAGGTAAAGAGGAAAGGATTTTGACAAATGTTGCATGTAGATTCATGACAGCATCTTACTCTTGCATAGGTGAAAATCTCTACAGTAATAGGTTAATAAAAAACCCTCAGGAAAACATAAGAAATGAAGGTTTAAAGCAGAAATCAATATACAGTAAAACCTTGGTTTGCGAGCATAATTCATTCCGGAAACATGCTTGTAATCCAAAGCACTTGTATATCAAAGCGAATTCCCCCATAAGAAATAATGGAAACTCAGATGATTTGTTCCACAACCCAAAAATATTCATATAAAAGTGATAACAATACTGTAATATAAGAAAATACAAAAAAAAAAAAACCACCTGTACTTACCTTTGAAAACCTTTGTGGCTGGTGTGAGGGAGATGAGAGGACGATTGTTAGGATGACTTTCACTAGCACTAACAGAATCACTACTATCTATTGGGTTAATGGCATCTTTTTCTGTACCATTGCCATTGTATACATTCTCGCGGATATTAACTACAGTACAGTGTTAACAAACTCCTGTCTACTGTATTTAACATAACTGGCAATAAGGCAGCAGAGGCAAGGGTCTCTATCTGCAGGCAACCTGACCTAGAATGAAGCGAAGCATTCCTAAGCTTCCTCTTGTATGGAAAAGCAAAGCAGTGTCCATAGGTGCTTTGCAGTGACAAAAAATACACTAATGCCAGTTGTGGGCACCTTACAACGTTCTGAAAAATTACTGATTTCTGCCAAACACCATGGCCTGAGACTGAGCATCCAAGCATGGGGGGTGATCACCCACAATCCCACTGAGAGAGGAGAAAGAAAACCATTGGCTCAGTTGTGATGTGACGTTCAGCATCACATACTACTCATATTGCAAGACGTCACTCGTTTATCCAGTTAAAATTTATTAGAAATGTTTGATTGTCTTGTGGGACACTCGCAGAACAAGTTACTTGTAATCCAAGGTTTTACTGTATTACAATACAGAACTTTGGTAAAATTGATAAGTTGAAGAGCTGGTTTTTTGAAAAACAAAAAATCTCAAGTAATTTTCAGTTAATACAAAGTAGCAGCTGAGTCTACTACTGCATCTGAAAAGAGCAGCTCCTGCAGGCCTTGGTTTGGCTAATCCAACATTTAATCTCCAGACCCTTCCTGACTTTGACTTCGGCATTCTGCCAAGGAAATACACTTATTTTAGGTATTATATGAGGTTGCAGATTCCATAACTCTTTGTTAAGAGTTTTGAGAAAACTGATTCCCGTTTTTATGTTTTTGAGAAACTTAACATGGAGTTTTGAAATGTAGAAGAGCTTCATCTTATCATTCACTTTGAACTGTAAGTCTGTTGTCTGTGATGTAACATAGCTGCTATGATAAACATCTGACATACAGCCTTTAAAAAATACATGGATATGAAATACTTGTCCTAAGAGGAAACACTGCACATATTCACAATTCTTTAACACTTCTAAAGGCTAACCATTTCTAAGGCACATATACTTTTCACACAACACCTCTCTCACAAGGAAACCAGAACAGGAATTCTTTGCTAGAAGCCCAGTAATGCTCTGTGACTCAGGTTCACAGTCAGTAACGGAGATTCCCAGCTGAGTTACCCTTGTCCTTGCGGGTCTAAATTAAAGGGAAGCCCCAGACCTACTCTGCTTTAGCTCCAAATTCCAAATTCCTCCATGTCCCAGTGTCTTTGGCCTAATCCTAATTGGAATTTGCTGACACCTTCAGTTTAATAGACCAAAAAACAAACAACCTCCACCCCACCACAAATAGTACTCATCAGACCCATTTGCTCCCTCTGCAAAACAGGTCTGTTTAGCAGCAACATAAAAGATCATTAACCCCATTACACAATGGAACATGAGTATGATCCAAGTTTTAAAAACAAACAAAACCTCCAGAGCAGAAAAGCCAGGAGGCTTTGAACCCTAAAGGCAATGAGACTCTTCCCTGATCCCTCACTGGGAATCCAAGCACATAAAAAAATGCTTATAAATATTTTTATATAAACAGGATTAATAATCTCAACCTACTCACCCCTAAATTTGCTCATAAATTTAGCCTTTGATTGTTCTTTCTTTAACCCATGCCCCATCTCCGTTTAGATTGCAGATCAACTGAGGCTACTATAAAGCTCCTTGGGGTAAGAAGGCTCAAAAAACACAAAGGGAAAAGGCCAATAGCAGGAATGCTATAAACATTTCATTTTATTTTTTTTTTTTTAAGAAAAGTAGCTTCAGAAAAAGAAGAAAATAATCTAGATCATTTATTTATATATATATATATACTTTTTAATAAAAACCTTTACATAATCTTCATGCATAAAGACCTAGAGGTGGCCATGTTGTCTGTGACAGACCTAATACCAGCTGTCACAGGTCTTTACCTGGGACTCCCCATAGCTGGCAGCAGTGTAGCAAAGGCCCTCCACTAAAGCCCCTAAAGCCAAGCTCCTTGCCTGCCTCAGTAATGGTTTTATGTTCTAGGACTGTAGACAATGGGTAGGAAATGCTTTGGGCTAGAAGAGAAAGGATGAGGAGGGCTACCCAACCTGCCATGTTTTATCCAAACTCTTCAGGGAAATCCAGAATGGAGGCCTAGCAAGATGACTGAAAACCAGGGATCAAACTGAGTTCTGGAGCTTCCCAGAGACATGGGGTCTGTGACTAAGAGTTCCTGCACATGGTAGCAGGAAAGGTTTGGTGTTCATGCAACATTCAAGGCAGAACAAACAAGCCTTGAAGATTCATCCCTCCACGGCAGGCACTGACTTCTACCCTAAATGAGTCAGAAAGACCCTGTTACTGATTCCTAACTCAGTCCAACCCTCTTTGGACTCTAAAACAGTGTTAAGTTATCAACCTACTTAAGAGACAGATTCTCCTTCCTTGTGTGGATAGTTCGTCTGTTAAGGAAGGACAGTCTTTGATTAACACATTTGTCCTAGTATAAAAGGGCTGAGGTAGGAGTAGGGTAGCAGGCTGGCATGGAGGGCCACAAGATCCAGAATGGCTGAGAGTGGAAAAGGATTCCCTGGTTCTCTGAGGGGGATTCTGCCAAAGGTGTTTTATTGATCATTTTTCAAAAGAAAAAAAAAAAAAAGAACGGTTTTTTAAGGATGGTAAAAAGAGGCTTGACTCCTTTTTGGGTTCCAAAAGCCCTTACGTTTTGTTCAGTATTAAGAAAAGCCCTGAACAAATGGAGGCTGCTGCTTGGGGCAGCAGGAAAACAGGATGGATTCCACAGCTAACCAAGAGAATGGCAAACAGTGCCAATCAACTCAATGCAAAGGATCTTTGTGTGGTGAGTGTGAATGAGCATGTGAGTGTGTTGGGAGGAACTTGGGGTTCACTGGCTTCCCACAGTCAATTCTCGCAGGTAGGACTGTGTGAGACCACGCAGTTCCTCCAAGGCATAGTCCTCAGGCATGGGGAGTCGGCCAACGTGGGGAGCCAAGAGACGCAAAGGGACTCGCTGAGGGTCTGGTGTTGAGTCGGAGGTTGCATCAGGGGCATGCCGAAGGCTCCATACCACCCGCAGCAGGTTGGCTACACGTTTGGCCATGTCTGGAGAGAAAAAAAATGGAGTGGGGACCAAGGATGAGGGGTGGGAAGGGAGGGCATCAGGGCAGAGGTATAATAATCATAAAGACAGGAAACATGCAGGCAGGAAGCAGGGAAAGGATGGAGGCTTACCTGACTGGGCCAGGCGATCCTTGGCATTGTAACACTGGATCTGCTGTATGCGGTTGCACAGTGAGGTCACTTTGGTGTGTAACTGCTCCATCTCATAAACCGAGCAATCCATCTACAAAGAAGCAGAGAAACCAGTTAGGCCAAGAGGAGGTCCCTCACCCAATTCTATCCATAGACGGACTATGCAATGCTCTGAAACAACAGAGAAAACCCGCGGGACAAGGCGCAACCTCAGCAGTAATCCACCAGAGGAAAGTAACATATAGTACATAGAGCCCCAGATTGGGCAAGTCTGGAGATTAGCATTCATGAACCATTTTAACTAGCAAGCTTTAACATGGCACCAAAAATACAGATAAATCTGGGCTCAGAGAAATTGTATGACTTCTTAAGAATGCACAGTAAGTAAAAAGTGGAGCCCAAACTAGTATTTAATTTAGGTATCCTAACTCCAAGTTCACAACCCTCTCTAAAATACCACAGGACCCTCTTCTCACTGTATGCCCTCTATGTGTCGCGATCCATTCCTATGGCTTCAATTATGATTAATGTGCTGATGATTACTAAATCTTTAGCTTAATATTCCAATTTTCCACTCCCCTTTCCAGGGCCACTTACCCTAGCTGAGGTTATCATTACTTAAGACCTTGATCACTATCTTCAGTGTCATCCCCATTACATCCTTTTCCCTACCATCTATCTGGTAGCCAGAGCGACCTTTCTAAAAAGCAAGTCTGTATTTTTACTCTTTTTTTTTTTGTTAACGTTTATTTATTTTTGAGAGACAGAAAGAGACAGAGCGTGAGCAGGGGAGGGGAAGACAGAGAGGGAGATTCAGAGTCTGAAGCAGGCTCCAGGTTCTGAGCTGTCAGCAGAGAGCCCAATGTGGGGCTTGAACCCACGAACCGGGTGATCATGACATGGGCCAAAGTCAATTGCTTAACCAACTGAGCCACTCAGGAACCCCTGTATTTTTATTCTTTAAAAAAAAATTTTTTTTTAGTTCATTTAAGTAATCTCTACCCCCAGTGTGGGGCTCCAACTCATGACCCTGAGATCAAGAGTTGCATGCTCTTCCAACTCAGCCAGCCAGGAACCCTGTATTTTTTATTCTTTATTATGTTCTGAATACTTTCCAGCAGCATCTTATTCCTGTTTGTCTCACATGTGACTCTTGGTTAGCCCTCCTCTCTCAAACTCTTACATTAACTATACTAATACCTCCTCCTTCACCAAATGCTCCTTCAACCCTTCCACGAAGTATCTCTCTCATTGAATCTATTTTTGGGCTTTGCAGAATCTACCATTTAACACCTCTACAAGTACTTTTTTATCCAAAATAATCCAGTCTTCAACTGGACTTTTAAAGGTGGTAAATAAAATGAGGTCTTTGCTCTCAAGAAATTCATAGAAAATAAAGAAAGCATTGGAAATAAATCTTAAAGAATCATAAGCTATGCAGATGATTCAAAGAGGGTAATGTGGTAGAAAAACTGGATGGCTACTTCAGATTGGGGGATCAGGAAAGGCTTCCTTGAGGAAGGTCATATCTAACTAGAGACCTTAATAACGAGAGGGTCAAGCTTTCTAGGCCAAGAGAACAGCTAAAACTACAAGATGGGAATGCAAAGAATGGTAAAATGCAGTTTAAAAAAAAATTTTTTTTAATGTCTATTTTTGAGAAAGACAGCAAGTGGGGGGAGGGGCAGAAAGAGGGAGACACAGAATCCGAAGCAAGTTCCAGGTTCCTAGCTACCAGCAGAGAGCCTAACACAGGGCTCGAACTCATGAACTGCGAGATCATGCCCTGAGCTGAAGTCAGACGCTCAACCAACTGAGTGCTATCCAGGTACCTGGGTGCAGAGTTTAAAAGCAGTTTAAAATGCAGAGTTTAAAGAGGAGAATAGAAAAAGATAAAACTGGAGAGGTTTTATATACCAGTGGATCATAACTGGGGTCCTTAGAATTTTGAAAGTCTGTGAACTTGGACTGGGAAAAATTTTTACTAAAATTTTTTTTACTAAAAATTAGCATTTAATTATTAATGTGGATGTCAAGCAATAACTGTGACTTTGTCATCAGCAGAAATCACAGCTATTTTCATATTACATTACAGTTGTTAGTGATTTTTAAATGTAGTATTTCAAAATTAGAGTAGTCAGAAGATCCACTGCTGAGCTTGTTATTTAAGATCTTAATAAAGCACTTATTACTTACTATAAGTTCTTAATATTTTGGTAACTATATTTTAACATAACTGGTTTCTTTTGTAATCCCATGTATTCAAATTTTTGCAACAAAACACATTAGACAGCCATCCATGGGCTTTACCAGACTGTCAAGGAGGTCCATGGCACGAAAAAGGTAAGAATTATTCATGCAGAGCTTTTAAGACTTCCTAAGGAGCACTTTATTCTAAGTGAAATGACAAGCCCCTGGAATGATTTTAGAGTGAGATTATATGATTTGTATATTAGATCACTTTGGGGCACCTGGGTGGCTTAGCCAGTTAAGCATCTGACTCTTGATTTCAGCTCAGATCATGATCTCCTGGTCAGGAGATCGAGCCCTGCATTGGGCTTTGTGCTGACAGCGCTGAGGCCTGCTTGGGATTCTCTTTCTCTGCGCCTCCTCCACTCATTCACTCTCTCAAAACAAATAAACGTTAAAATAAAAATTAAAAAAAAAAAAAAAAAGAGGATCACTTTGGTTGCTGTGTGGAAATAAATTGTAAAGGAACAAGCGTAGAAGCAGGGAGGCCAATTAGGTGTCTACTACAGCAGTCCAGGTGAGAAATTTTGTGATTTTACTACACCTACACGGTTTCCCTTTCCACTCCACACACCAATACTTACTCTTATTAAAAGTTCACTGGAAGCACTACGATCTCTCTGATCTCTAGACTCATACTTACGCTATTCTCTCTGCTAAAGCATTCTGTCCCACCCATCCTTCTTTTTCATCTGAAAGAAATGAGACTCACTTCTAGAAAGCCTTACTATAACCCTCAGACTGGGTTAGGTACTCAATTTATGTGTTGCTGTAAGATACTCTATGCTTAATCCTTACACGTATCATTCTACAGTAACTGTTGGTTTACCTGGAAATATCTTCCTCAACAAAATGATTACTTTGGTAAGGGTAAAACATACACTACTGCTTACCTTCATATCCCCCAAATCCACCAGTGCTTGGGACATAGTAAGTTCTCAATAACTAGATTGTGTTAAAGTATTAATGTTCAACTAGAAAAGAGTTTTCTTCAGTGATAATTTAGGGATGATGCTCTTAATCCATCTTAAACATGTAGCAAATAAATTATGCATATTATGTGCCAGGCACTATGCTAGTAGCGGGGATTCTGATAAGGGTAACAGATAATAATTACTAAGCACTTAGTATATATAAAGTAGTCTGCTAAAACACAGTGTATTTTGTTTAAGCTTTGTGACAACTGTCAGATATCTATGATAATCTGTGCCATTAACTTATTTGCTTAAAGTCACATAGCTAATGAGTGAGAGAACCATTAATTGAATCTAACAGTTTGGCTCTAGAACTCGATTCTTAACCTCTATGTTCTATTACCTTTAATCTTAAAGAAGATCTCCCCAAAAGGTGCTCATGATAACTGCAAGACAGATGTAGATAAGTAACTAAAATAAAGTTAGTAGACTAATGTACCAAGTGCTTTGGTAGTAAAAAATAAAGTGCAATAAACATTTCTTGGGGAAAACGAGAACAAAGTAGAGCTTACAGCAATGTAGATTTTTTTTTTTTTTTAAGGTTATTTTGAGAGAGAGGGGGCTATGGGTATAGAGGTAGAGGGAGACAGAAAATCCCAAGCAGGCTCTGTGCTGTGACCACACAGCCCCATGTAGGGAGGGCTCTATCCCAGGAACCAGGAGATCGTGACCTGAGCAGAAACCAAGAGTCAGATGCTTAACTGACTGAGCCACCCAGGTGCCTCCAGCAATGCAGATCTTAAAGGATGAATGTATGTGTGCTCAAGAGTGAAATAAAACAAATTCTGCTGGAAAATCCATGAGTAATTTAGTGTGATTAGAGAAGGTGGCATCTGGAATGTGGGGGTAACACTAGTAGGAATAAGCAGGAGTGAAAGGTAAAAGCCTTTATATGGGCTTTAATTCTATATTCCAGAGTTTGGTCTTTCTGCTATAAGCAATGGAGGTCTCTCTTATGATCTTATCAAGACTGACCCCAATACATTTTAATGAAGACTAAAAAAACGGTTAATATTTGCAATTTTAAACATGCCAAATGATGTATGAAACTACCTTCACCAAATCTCTGACCTTCCTATCTCTCTCATCCCTGAGTTGTTCACTCAAACTAGGGCTAGACAAGGGGAGACTATGGACAAGCCTCGGGCATGTCTACTGTACGTACCACTGGTAATAAGTACAAAACAGAAGTTTTTTTTTAAGTTTTGATACAGCTGTCATAGTGATTACAGCAAATTAGCCTCATCAAAACATCCCTTTTGCACTGACCATTCTATCTTTGCCATTAAGTTTTTCAAGTGGTCGCTCAGGCCTTTTGAGGTCTCTGTGGCTTTAACGGCCAGGGAAAAAGAAAACCAAGCAGTAGTTCAAAGACTCAGGTACCTGCTGTATCTGGTGAAGCATCTCCATGACCCGAATATAGTCCAAGTAAACAAGTCCTGATGTTTCCCAGTCCTGGATTAGGCTGCTGCGCTCTGGAGGTGCCAAGTCTTCCAAGAACCCCTTCAGGTAGTCATAGTTCTCATTAATGATGGCATCTGAAGAAACAAAATATTAAGCACTATGTCTGCACAAGTATAGGTTCTCAAAAGTACACAGATGACATGACAGAAATCCAAAACAGGAAGGAAGGGGAAATAATGTTGGGTCAAACTAGAGAATTGCATAGATATTTCAAGTAGATATCCTGAAATTCTCCAAAGAAAAATGTGTAAAAGTTCTTGCTTCAGTTCCCCAAACAGAGATATCTGGGTGTTTTTTTCTGTTTTCTTTTTCTTTCTTTTTTTTCTTTAATTTATTATTTATTTTTGAGAAGAAGAGGGTATGAGCCAGGGAGGGGCAGAGAGGAAGGGAGAATCTCAAACAGGCTCTGCGCTGTCAGTGCAGAGTCTGACATGGGGCTAGAACTCACGAAACTGTGAGATCATGACCTGAGATGAAATCAAGAGTCGGATGCTTAACCAACTTAGCCACCCAGGCACCCCTCTGTTTTCTTTCTTGAGACATAATTGACCTATAACATTATGTTAGTTTCAGATACACAACATAACAATTCAATACTTGCATATATCGCAAAATGATCAACCACAATGTCTGGTTATGTTACCATACAGAATTATTTTTTTCTTCTGATGAGAACTTTTAAGATTTACTCTATTAGCAACTTTCTTTTTTTTAAAGATTTTATTTCTAAGTAACCTCTACACTCATCGTGGGGCTTGAACTCACAACCCCAAGACCAAGAGTTGCATGCTCCACTGACTGAGTCAGCCTGGCTCCCCCTCTATTATTAGCAACTTGCAAATATGCAACACAGTATTATTAACTATGGTTGCCATGCTGTGTATTTCATCCTCATGACTTATTTATTTTGTAATTGGAAGTTTGTACCTTTTGACTCCCTTATTCATTTTGCCCACTTCCACCTCCCACCTCTCTGGCAACCACCAATCTGTTCTCTGTATCTATAAGCCTTTTTATTTTTTTCTTAAAGATTCCCCATATAATGTGATATCATGCAGTATTTGTCTTTCTCTGACTTAGCATAATGCCTTGAGGTCCATCCATATTGTTGCAAATACTAAGATTTCATTCTTATTTATGGCTGAATAATAATCCACTGCCTATATATACAATACACACACACGTTATCCATCCACTGATAGACACTTAGGTTGTTTCCCTATCTTGGCTACCGTAAATAATGCTGCAATGAATATGGAGTTTCATGTATCTTTTCGAGTTGTGTTTTCATTTTTTCTTTTGGATAGCTACCTGGAAATGGAATGACTGAATCATATGGTAGGTAGTTCTATTTTTAACTTTCTTTTCTTTTTTCTTTTTTAATGTTTATTTACTTTTTTATTTAAAAAATTGTTTTTACATTTATTTATTTTTGAGAGACAGAGAGAGACCGAGCACAAGTGGGGGAGGGGCAGAGAGAGGAGGAGACAGAATCCGAAGCAGGCTTCCAGGCTCTGAGCTGTCAGCATAGAGCCTGACATGGACCGGAACTCATAAATCATGAGATCCTGACCCGAGCCGAAGTCGAATGCTTAACCGACTCGGCCACCCAGGCACCCCAATGTTTATTTTATTTACTTTTTGAGAGAGCAAGAGACACAGTGTGAGTGGGGAGAGGCAGAGAGAGGGGGAGACACAGAATCTGAAGTAGGCTCCAAGGCCCTGGACTGTCAGCACAGAGCCCGATGTGGGGCTTGAACTCACAAACTGCGAGATCATGACCTGAGCCAAAGTTGAATGCTTAACAGACTGAGGGGCTCAGGTGCCCCTATTCTTAATTTTCTGAGGAACCTCCATATTGTTTTCCATAGCGGCTGCACCAATTTACATGTCCGCTAATAGTGCACAAGGGTTCCCTTTTCTCCACATCCTCACCAGCCTTATTTATTTTTTTTTGACAACAGCAATTTTAACAGGGATGAGGTGGTATCTCACTGTGGTTTTGACATGCATTTCTGATTAGTGGCACACATCATTTCATGTAACTGTGAGCCATCTATATATATCTTATTTAGGAAAATGTCTACTCGATACTCTGCCTATTTTTTTTTAAATTTTTTAATCTTTACTTATTTTTGAGAGAGAGAGAGAGAGAGAGAGAGAGAGAGAGAGAGAGAAAACGAGCGAGCAGGGGAGAAACAGAGAGAGAGGGAGACACAGAATCCAAAGCAGGTTCTAGGCTCCGAGCTGTCAGCACAGAGCCTGACGTGGGGCTCGAATTCACGAACCGTGAGATCATGACCTGAGCTGTAGTCAGATGCTCAACCAACTGAGCCACCCAGGCATTTTCCTCTGCCTATTTTTCAATCAGGTTTTTTTTGGTTATTTTTAGGAGTTCTTTAAATTTTTTTTTTAAACATTTATTTATTTTTGAGAGACAGAGCATTAGTAGGGGAGGGGCAGAGAGAGAGGGAGACACAGAATCTGAAGCAGGCTCCAGGCTCTGAGCTGTCAGCACACAGCCTGAAGCAGGGCTTGAACTCACAAACCACGAGATCATGACCTGAGCTGAAGTCAGACACCCAACTGACTGAGCCACCCAGGTGCTGCTTTTAGCTTGATGTAGTCCCATTTATTTCTGCTTTTGTTGCCTTTGCTTTTAGTGTCACATCCAAAAAAAAAAAAAAAAAAAATTATCATCAAGATGGATGTCAAGGAGCTTACTACCTATGTTTTCTTCTAGTTTTATGCCTTCAGGTCTTACAGTTCAAGTCTTTATCCATTTTGAGTTAACTTTTGTATATGGTGTAAGACGATGGTCCAGTTTCATTATTTTGCATATGGCTGTCCAGTCTTCCCAATGCCATTTATTGAAGACTGTATATTCTTGGCTCTTTTGTCATAAATTAATTGACCACATACGTGTGGGTTTATTTCTGGGCTTTCTACTCTTGATTTTAAAGTTTATTTTTTAGATTTAAGACACAGAGAGCACAAGCAGAGAGGGGAGGGGCGGGGAAGAGAATCCTAAGCAGAGCCCAACATGGGGCTTGAATTCATGAATGTGGGATCATGACCTGAGTTGAAATCGGGAGCGGACACTTAATCGACTGAGTCACCCAGGCACCCCCTGGTCTCTCTACTCTGTTCCAATGATCTATGTGTCTGTTTTCAGGCCTATACCATACTGTTTTAGTTTCTTACAGCTTTCTAACTGAATTTGAAATCAGGGAGTGTGATGTCTCCAGCTTTGTTCTTCGTTCTCAAGATCACTTTGGCTACTGGAGGTCTTTTGTGGTTCCACGCATATTTTAGAGTTGTTTGTTCTACTTTTGTGAAAAATGCCACTGGAATTTTGGCAGAAATTGCACTGAATCTGTAGACTGTTTTAGTAGATTGATATTTTAACAATATCAATTCTTCCAATCCACAAGCATGGAATATCTTTCCATTTCTTTGTGTCTTTAATTTCCTTTAATCACTGTCATAGTTTTTAGGGTATAGGTCTTTGATCTCTTTGGTTAAATTTATTCCTAGGTATTTTATTCTTTTAGATGCAATTGAAAATAGCATTGTTTTCGATGCAATTGAAAATAGGATTGTTTTCTTCATTTCTCTGATAGTTCATTATTAGTATATGGAATTGCAACAGATTTCTATATATTGATTTTGTATCCTGCAATTTACTGAATTCATTTATTCCAAGAGTTTTTTTGGTGGAGTCTTCAGAGTTTTCTATATATAATCATGTTATCTGCAAACAATACAGTTTTATTTCTTCCTTTCCAGTTTGGATGCCTCTTATTTATTTTTCTTGACTAACTGCTCTGACCAGGACTTCCAATATTATGTTGAACAAATGTGGTGAAAGTGGGCATCCTTGTCTTCTTCCTGATCTTAGAGGAAAAGCTGAAAGCTTTTCACCATTGAATATGTTAGCTGTGGGTTTGTCATATATGGCCTTCATTATTGAGGTATGCTCCTTCTATGCCAACTAGTTTTTATCATAAATGGATGCTGAATTTGTCAAATACTTTTCCTGCATCTCTTGAGACGATCATAGGATTTTTATCTTTCATTTTATTAATATGGTGTATCACACTGTTTGGTTAAACCATCCCTGTTATAAATCCCATTTGATCATGGTGTATAATCCTCTTAATGTATTGAATTCGGTTTGCTAATAATATGCTGAGAATTTTTACATCTTTGTTCAACAGGAATATTGGTCTGTACCAATATGGTCTTTCTTATGATATCCTTGTCTGGTTTGATATTAGGATAATGCTGACCTTATAAAATGAGTTTGGAAGTATTCTCCCCTCTTCTATTTTTTGGAAGAGTTTGAGAAGGATTGGTATTAATTCTATGTTAGGCAGAATTCACTAGTGAAGCCATCTGGTCCAGGACTTTTATTTGTAGGGAGTTTTTTTTTTTTTTTAATTTTTTTAACATTTATTTATTTTTGAGACAGAGAGAGACGACAGAGCATGAACAGGGGAGGGGCAGAGAGAGAGGGAGACACAGAATCTGAAAAAGGCTCCAGGCTCTGAGCTGTCAGCACAGAGCCTGACGCGGGGCTCGAACTCACAGACCGTGAGATCACAACCTGAGCCGAAGTCGGACGCTTAACCGACCAAGCCACCCAGGCACCCCAAGGGAGTTTTTTGATTACCAATTCAATCTGTTTTACTAGTAACTCGTCTGTTCAGATTTTCTATTTCTTCATGATTCAGTCTTAGAAGGCTATATGTTTCTAGGAATTTATCCAATTCTTCAAGATTGTCCAATTTGTTGGTATGTACCTGTTCACAGTAGTCTCTAATGATCCTTTGTATTTCTATGGTATCAGTTATAATATCTCTTTTTTAATTTTGGTGAATAAAATTCCCTAAGTACACGAAGAGTTTAACATAATTCATGCATATCAAGCATATCCTTGGCAAATGGTGACGTAACAATATTGCTGTCAACCTGTCCCTCTAGCCCCTCCAGGCCACGTTTCCTCTGCACAGAGAACTCTTGCAAAGTGTAATCTGATGCAAGACCTCAAAGTCCCATAGAGAATATCATCTCTGGCCAGACTAATCATGGCATTCAGAGACTGGAAGAATTTGGGGTAATTTCAGGAGACACGGGCCCTAGAAGGACTCACCAGAAGCTAAGTGCCTGATGATGAGTTTGTGGCAGCGGTTCCAGTGTCCAGCTTTAAACAAATAGAGGGCCTCCAAATGCTTGTCAGATTCCATGTGTGCTCTCACTGCTTTGGCCTCATTAATCCACTCAGCAGGCACACAAAGCTTTTGGGTCAGGAAAGTCTCCTTAGCCCAAGACTCAGGGGTCTCCAATAGTTGGCAGTGCCGGGTAAGCAGCTCTCGAACAGCATTCTCACGCACGCTGCAAGAAGAAAGACAATGCTGAATAAATTCTATCTTCATTGATGGAGAAGACTGCCTCAGACAACGCAGAGTGATCCATGGGATAGTCTCTCAAACTGCAAGTCTTAACCCTTACTGGACTTCAAACTTCACTTAAAAAAAAAAAAAAAAAAAGTCACCATATCTACATTTATTTTTTAAATGAAATAGTATCTAAGCACATTATGTTTTCATGATCAAAAAAGTCTGAAAACTAATACTCTAGGGAAGGTTGTCTAGGGCTAAGAAAAGGCTTTCCCTTTCTTTTCCTTATTTTCTTTCTTGTAACAGGAGATCAAGGACTAGGATAGGAGAATGCTATTCTGCACAGAGCAGTTGTTTGCAGTTCATTCCCAACCTTCTTCCTTCCTTTTCTCCCATATGGTCAGTACAAGTAAACGAAGTAGTTTTTAAAGGTAAGGCCTCTTCCAGGTCCTTGTTTGCTTTTTTTCCCCCTTCAAAACTACCAACTTTCCTAATTCATTTCTCTCTACCTCTAGATTTAGGCTACCCTCATTCTTTCTGATCTCAAGTCCCTTTAGAGTCCTTATCTATCTGGGCCTAAGGACCAGCCATTTAAATTTCATATCAAAACAAGTATTCTCATTTTAGATTCTTTTCTGAACACCTTTCAAGGCTTTTCGAGGACCCCCCAATCTCATCTTAACTGTTTCTTTTAAAAATTCTTTATCAGGGGCACCTGGCTGGCTCAGTAGGGGGTGGTGAGTTTGAGCCCCATATTGGATACAGAGATAACTTGAATAAATTAAATAAATAAACAGAAATAGGATCTGCTTGAGCCTACTCTGAATCATCAGTTTTATTAGCCAGACTTTTAACCTCTGAAATTCCCCATGAATTTATTTAAATAAACTCAAAGGAAAAGTATGAAATAATTTTGCTTCCTGGTAAGGGAGAAGAGGAGAAATTCCTTTAAGGGAAGGCTGTGCTAGATGCTTTATACTTCTACTCTCTTTCTGTAAAAAAAAAAAAAAAAAAAATTGAATTAAGCAATCTCAATGCCCATCATGGGGCTCAAACTCATGACCCAAATGAAGATCAAGAGTCACACACTTGGCTGAGTCAGCCAGGTGCCCCAACTTTTCCTCCTTTAATCCCACAACCACCTTTGATTAGATACAGATTAATAGTATGATTTTATAGATAAAGAGTAAGCTTTACTCCAGGTCAAAGTGAGTACATGATGGATCTAGAACTGAGGCAAGTCTGACTACAAAACTCAACTCCTTTTCACACTGTATCACATGACAGTTAATGCAGCATAATGATTAAGAGCACAGACTCTGGATGTCTTGAGTTGGAAGACTGCCATTTACTAGCTATGTGACCTTGAGCAAAAGTTACTCTCTCCCTGCCTTGGGCTGCTCATCTGTAAAACAGAGATTGTAAGAGTGTTACCTTATAAAGTCATTATGAGCACTAATTTTGATATGAAGTATTTACAACAGAGTGTATATCCATACAAAAGTACTATGCAACAAAGTACTATATAAATGTTTTTGTTACTAGTGTAATGCCATGCTACTACCAATAACAGAAAAAAAATCTCCATCAATTTATCTCATTCACACCATGGGGAAAAGGCGATTTCAGGATAGAGAACCAAATCCTAACACACCTAAGTAAGGATATATTGGTAAATATGATGCTACCAAACTTGAGGGGTAGGCGTGGGTGGATGGCAAGGGAAGGCCAGAGAGGGAGAAAGGCAACAGAGAGAAAAAGTCAGGGGCGCTCCCTGCCAACTCATTATATCACTTCACAGATCCACTGAGGCAGCTCAGCAAGTATTATTTCTGCATACCTAAACATGCCACATTCAACTGAATCTATGTCTGTGTTAATGGGTTGCCCCATGTGGATATACCCTTCCTCTTCTACTTAATTATTTCCTGTTCTTGTCTAAAGTTTTCCATGATCACTGCAGTTCAGAGATCTCTCCTGAGAAACAGCGTTATTTGGCACTAAACTCAAGACAGTCTCACTTCTAACTTGTTCACGTGAATACAGAGACAGCTGTGGACTGAACGGTCTTAAGGTTTATCACAAGGCTGGACCGAAAATACATTCTAGATGCTTACTTAATGAATTAAACCCTAAGAGACTGATTCTTTGCCCCTGTAGCCCTAGGTGTACCTCGTGGGTTCATGACATCTCACTCACCTTGAGTTGTCAATATGCAGGAAGACAAAGATGGCCCACTCCCAGAGGCCCTCACTTTCCAGTTGGCCAGCAAAACTGGCCTGCAGCACACCCTCACACTGGTCTGAGAGATGAGTATAGTTAAGAGCCCGCAGCACCTCCCACAAGTGCCAGCTTAGGCGGTAATCCAAAGGATCTGCTGTTATGCTTCGAGGCTCCAACAGCTGGTTGAGATCATAATGTCTGCAAAGGAGAATGTGCGGAGTGTTACCACATCAAGGCAGCAGACCACCTGCACTGAACAAATCAACTGTTCTGGCTATGGCTTAGGAGATAATAAAGGCAGGCACCCTAGAACAGAAGCATTATAGACCACATGGTCTCCTTCTGAGACTGTGCTGTATCAATCTACTTCTAGGTTCAGCCAGATTACAGAGCCTACCAAAAATGAAGGCAGCTCCTCTTCTGTGGCTGTGGGATCTGACAGGTATGCTGGTATTTGTTTGGCCTAGATATTTATTGTCCTGGTACACAGAGTCTTCATAACTCTTACTCTTCATTCCTTTGCTTTAGTGTTGATACCTTTCTTAACCATTTAAAACACATAGTTATCTTAGGATCTTTCAAACTTCTCTATTATATGGAGCTGTCGGAGTGCTAACTCTCCAACAGCTAACTAGTCTTCATGATGGTTATTTCCTTCTATGGGTTATAATTTTTGCCTCTGATTTTGTCTACAGTGGGGAGTATTTTTTATATAAGGACATTCAGGTGTCCTGGGTTTTTAAAGTGTCCCTATACAGACTTTTACCTTTTCTTCTGCTGGGAGCCCAAAGATTTCAATGGTCCTAGACTAGTTAATGTGTAAAGTTCTTAGCTTGCAATTCCAGATCGTAAGAATAGTAGAAAGTAAAATCTCATGCTTCTAAGTTTTAGAGCTTAGACTACCAATCAATAATTTTCCTTTTCACCTAAGATCCAGACATTTTATAACTTTTTAACACTTCTCAGGTAATGAACAGAATTTTTCTAGACCAGTGTTGTCAAACTGAACTTTGTGGGATGATGGAAATGCCCTGTAATCTGTCCTGATCAATGATAGCCAATAGTCAATACAGGTGCCTATCAGACACTTGAAATGTGGATACTATAAATAACTTAATTTTAAGTTTTACTTAAATATTCATATGTGAATAGCAGCTATTATATTGGACAGTGTAGTTTAGACTATTTGTGAAGGACAGAGTGTGGCTTTTATGTAAGGTCTTAGTCCACAGCAATTCTATCTTTCCTGAGAACAAGGTTTACTATCTCCCTCTGGCGCTGGTTTCTCTATTTCTGGCACCTTGATATATCCTTCTTTTTCTTTTTTTGACACAAAAAAAACCTGACATACAGTAAACATATTTAAAATGCACAATTTTCATTAAGTTTCAATATATGCACACACTGCGAATTTACCACCAAGGTCAAGATAACAAACACACTTATCACCTCCAAAAATTTCTTTATGCCCCTTTGTAATCCCTCTCTTCCTGCCTCTCCTTACACCCTCTCTTCCTGGGCAACCAGCTTTCTATGATTAATCAGTTTGCATTTTCCAGAATTTTATATAGATTAGAATCATAGAGTAGGTATGCTTCCAGGTACTTTTTTGTCTCACCTCTTCCAAAACCAAGTAAAATTATCCTGCGATTCACTATGCTAATTATGTGTATCAATTGCTGAGTAGCATTCCATTACATAAGTATACCACATCTTGTTTACCTATTCAGCTGTTGGTGGAAATTTGGCTTGTTTCCAGGTCTGGACCATTATAAACAAAACTGCTATAAACATCTGTATACAAACATGTTTTCATTACTTTTGGGTTAATACCTAGGAGTGGCATGACTGGACCATATGCATGCAGGTATGTCTAACTTTTTAAGCCAAATTGTTTACCACAGTGCCAATATCATTTTACATTTTTACCAGCAGTGTATGAGAATTCCAGTTGCTCCACATCTATGACAACATTGGGTAGTGTACGTCTTTTTAATTTCCAGTCATTCTAATAGGTGGGTAGTGGTATCCCATGATGGTTTTAACTTGCATTTCCCTGTTAGCTACTGATGCTGAACATTTTTTCATGTGCTTGACATCCAGGTCTTCTTTGGTAAAGGAACTGTTTAAATATTTTGCCTATTTTTAAAATTGGGTTGTTTTAAAATTGGGTTATTATTGAGGTTCTTATTGTTTTATTTATTTGCTTATTTATTTATTTGAGAGAGAGAGAGTGTCTGAGAGAATCAATCCCAAGCAGGCTCCACACCCAGTGCGGAGCCTGATGTGGGGCTTGATCCCATGACCCTAGGATCATGACCTGAGCCAAAATCAAGAGTCAGATGCTTAACTGACTGAGCCACCCAGGCATCCCTACTATTACAGAGTTTTAAGAGTTCTTTATATGATCTGGATACAAGTTCTTTATCAGATATATGAATTGCAAGTATCTTCCTCCAATCTGTGGCTTGTCTTTTTATTCTCTTATGAAAATGAACACTAGCAGTTTTTTTAAAAAGTTTATTTATTTTATGTTTGAGAGAGACAAAGGGAGAAAATGTGTGTGCGTGCGCATAAGCAGGAAGGGGGGAGTAGAGAGAGAGAGAGAGAGAGAGAGAGAGAGACACACAGAAAGAGAGAGAGAAAATATCCCAAGCAGACTCTGCACTGCCAGCACAGAACCCAACACAGGGCTCAATCTCATGAACCGTGAGATCATGACCTGAGCCAAAACCAACAGCTGGACGCTCAATGGACTGAGCCGCCCAGGCGCCCCCAGTGACTAGCAGTTTTTAATTTTGCTGAAGTCCAGTTTACCAATTTTTTCCTCTACAGATTGTATATTTAGTGTCAAAAAAATCTTTGCCTAACTCACAGTTGTAAAGATTTTCTGGTTTGTTTTCTGCTTTAAGTTTGAAATTTAGGTTTCTGATTCATTTTGAACTGGACACATAATAGAAATAAGCAGTAAAACCAAAAGCTAGTAGACTATCAAGAAAAAAAAAGAGAAAAGACACATATTACCAATAACAAGCAGGAGAGAGACACAGATCATATATACATTTTAAAAGGTTAATAAGGAAAAATGTTATGAATAACTTTATGCCAATAAACTTGGTGACTTCAATGAAACAAATTCCTTAGAAGAAGCAAATGATCAAAACTGACTCAAGAATAAGCAGAAAGCCTCAACAGCCTAGTAAAGAAGTTGATTTCATAGTTTAAAAATTTTTTAGTGTTTATTTTTAAATTTTTTAATGTTTATTTCTGAGACAGAGAGAGACAGAGCATGAGCAGGGGAGGGGCAGACAGAGGGGGAGACACAGAATCCGAAGCAGGCTCCAGGCTCCCGCACAGAGCCCAATGCGGGGCTCGAACCCACAAACCGTGAGATCATGACCTGAGCCGAAGTCAGTCGCTCAACCAGCTGAGCCACCCAGGCGCCTGTTTATTTTTTGAGAGACAGAGCATTGAGTGGGGGAGGGTCAGAGACAGAGGGAGACACAGAATCTGAAGCAGATTTTGAGTTGTCAGCACACAGCCCGATGCGGGGCTCGAATCCATGAGTTGTGCAATCATAGTCTGAGCCGAAGTTGGACGCTTAACCAACTGAGCCACTGAGGCACCCTTATTTTATAGTTTAAAAACTTTAATTAAACTTAATAAAAATGGAAAACTTCTGCTCTTCATTTTATTAAGAAAATGAGGGGCGCAGAGTGGCTCAGTCGGTTAAGTGTCTGACTTTTGATTTTGGCTCAGGTCATGATCTCATGATTTGTGAGATCGAGCCCCGTATTGCGCTCTGTGCTGACAGTGCAGAGCCTGCTTGACATTGTCTCTCCATCTCTCTCTCCCCCACCTCTGCTCATGTAGGTACATGTGTGTGCACACTCTCTCTCTCAAAATAAAGAAAAAGAAAATGAAAAAACAAGCCTTTATATTAGGATGATTAAAAAAAATTAATGATTAAAGGACTAATATCCAGAATATATAAAGAAATATTGCAATACAGGAACTCTTAAAAAACAGGCAAAAAAAAATGTGAGAAGATACTTTAGCAATAAAATATATAGACGGTAAATAAGCACATGAAAAAAATGCTCAAAATCATTAGTCACTAGGGAAATGCAAATTAAAGCACTACTTCAGTTGTTTCGATTTTACCACAATATAAACCTATATGATCCTCTAATTAACACAGTTACTCACCTAATACCTAAAAGTATTTAATGAATTGAAATGAGATATGAGTGATTAGTTGTGACGGAAAAAAAATCCTGTAGTGTTTCTGAGCATGTGTGCCAAGATAGGTCTGCTGAGAGAGTTTTAATTAACTGATTATCTATAATAATAGCAAGTGTTTATATACTGCTGGAGGATAAATAAACTACTGTTTCTTGTTTAAAAACAACACTGGGGCACCTGCGTGGCTCAGCTGGTTAAAACATCCAAGCCTTGATTTTGGCTCAGGTCATAATCTCACAATGGTGAGATGGAGCCCTGCATCAGGGTCAGGGTCAGGCTCCAGAGCTGGGTTTGGAGACTGCTTAAGATTCTCTCTCTCCCCTCTCCCACTTCCACTTTCTCTCAAAAACAAAACAAAAACAAACATCAATAACAACACACACATAATGAGATGCCACTATATACCCACCAAAATGGCAAAATTAAAAAAAATAACAATACCAGGGGTGCTTGGGTTGCTCAGTTAAGCATCTGACTCTTTATTTCAATTCAGGTCCATTCATGGATTGGGCCCTGTGGGCCCTGCATCAGGTTTCATGCTGAGGGTGCAAAGCTTGGGATTCTCTCTCTGCCCCTCTGTGTCACCCCATTCTCTCTCATAAAAACAAACAAAAAAAACTTTAAAAAACTCACAAGAAAAAAAAATTTTAAGTTTATTTATTTATTCTGAGAGAGAGAGAGACGCAGAGCCTGATGTGGGGGCTTGATCTCACGAACTGCGAGATCATGACCTCAGCCCAAATCAAAAGTTAGAACACTTAACCCACTGGGCCACCCAGGTGCCTTGACAATACCAAATTTTGAAGAGGATATGGAGCACCCAGAGATCTTAGTGGGAATGTAAAATTATGTGAACACTTATGGATACAAATGTTCATGGCATCTTTATTCATAATAACCCAAATCAAGAAAAACTATCCATCCACAAATAAATAAATTATGCAACAAAAATCCTTCTGACACACATATTAACATAGATAAATCTCAAAACCATTATATGAGTGAAAAGATAACAGAATGATCCCAATTATATAAAATTCTAGAAGAGCAAAATTTATCGTAACAAAAACTCAGTTCGTTGTCTGGATGTTGGGGATTGATTGCAAAGGGGCATGAGGGAACTTTTTGGGGTTAATGTAATTATTATCTTGATTGTGATGACAGTTACATTATGTTAAAATGAACACTTCATTATTTGTAAAATGTATCTTCTTAAAGTTGATTAATTTTTAGATTTCTAATTCTAGTTCCAATGTTTTTTGCATTCAACTACTATAAATTATACTTTGTTAATTTATACAAACTTAGGCAATTTGGCCTCACATCAAAAGGAAAAGACTCAGGATAGAACTTCCTAGGGCTGATTAAGCCCTCAAGTGACTATCATGAGTGGCTCTCTGACTTACCTGTCACTGTAGAGTTTTAGAAGGTGAAAGCAGACATCTTGAAGTGGTCTCTGTGAGTTTTTCTCCTCCTCTATCACACAGCCAGAGCCTTCTAGGTATGAAGGAAGTGGGGAGCAGGCATAACTCTCAGCCTCAGAAGAATTCTGAAGGGAAGAATTTGATACAACAGTACATCAGCTGCTACTGTGTTTCATTAGATGTGATCCTGTCTCAATTATACTACTTACACACATGTATTAAGAATGATGACACCCTGGGACGCCTGGGTGGCTCAGTCGGTTAAGCGTCTGACTTTTGGCTCAGGTTATGATCTCGCAGTTCATGAGTTTGAACCCCAAGTTAGGCTCTGTGCTGACAGCTCAGAGCCTAGAGCCTGCTCTGGATTATGTGTCTCCCTCTCTCTCTGCCTCACCCCCGCTTGTGCTCTCTCTCAAAAATGAATACACATTAAGGGGCGCCTGGGTGGCGCAGTCGGTTAAGCGTCCGACTTCAGCCAGGTCACGATCTCGCGGTCCGGGAGTTCGAGCCCCGCGTCGGGCTCTGGGCTGATGGCTCAGAGCCTGGAGCCTGTTTCCGATTCTGTGTCTCCCTCTCTCTCTGCCCCTCCCCCGTTCATGCTCTGTCTCTCTCTGTCCCAAAAAATAAATAAACGTTGAAAAAAAATATTAAAAAAAAAAAAAAATGAATACACATTAAGAAAAAAAAATTTAAGGATAGTAACACCCTAATGGAATGTGTCAAGGATCTTAAACTTAATTTTGAGTGGTGACATAGCCCACCTGTCTTCAAGGGACTATCAAAGACTTTGGATAGCTCTCACTAATCCTCCTACCTTTCTTGTCACAATTCTTATTACATTCAGTTTCTTTAGTGTTCTCTTTCTCCTGACATGTTTATCAAAGACAATAAACATGGACAGTAAGAAAAAAAAGCTGAAGAAATTATGGCTTTAAAAACATTAATAATGGGGTGCCTGCCTGGGTGGTGCAGTCAGTTAAGAGACCAACTCTTGGTTTTGGCTCAGGTCATGATCTCACGGTTCATGGGTTCAAGTCTCAAGTAGAGCTCTGCATTGACAGCGTGGAGGCTGCTTGGGATTCTCTCTCCCCTTCTCTCTGCCCCACTCCTGTTCGCATGCTCCCTCTCAAAATAAATAAACATTAAAAAAATATATGAAAACATGAATAATATTTTAACTCCAACACTGTCAAGGCATATGAAATATGATCATATTCAGAGGCAAATTTTTCAGGCCTGGTGATTTAGGACTATACCAACTTGAGGTTGGGCTGTATCTCAAGGAATTCCCAAAGGAGTAAGACAGCATTAGGAATAAAGAAAAACCCTCTGTCATCTGGGGGCAGGAAAACAGCTTTAAGAAAGTCAACTGTGGATGGGAATGCAAGCTGGTACAGCCACTCCGGAAAACAGTATGGAGGTTCCTCACAAAATTAAAAATAGAACTACCCTACGACCCAGCAATTGCACTACTAGGTATTTGTCCAAGGGATACACGTATGCTGTGTCGAAGGGGCACATGCACCCCAACGTTTATAGCAGCGCTATTGACAATAGCCAAAGTATGGAAAGAGCCCAAATGTCCATTGGTGGATGAATGGATAAAGAAGATGTGGTATATATATATATATATATACATACACAATGGAGTACTACTTGGCAATCAAAAAGAATGAACTCTTGCCATTTGCAACAATGTGGATGGAACTGGAGGGTATTATGCTAAGTGAAATTAGTCAGAGAAAGACAAGTATCATATGACTTCACTCACATGAGGACTTTAAGATACAAAACAGTTGAACATAAGGGAAGGGTAGTAAAAACAATATAAAAACAGAGAGGGGGACAAAGTATAAGAGAGTCATGGAGAACAGACAGAGTTACTGGAGGAGGTGTGGGAGTGGATTTGGGCTAAATGGTAAGGGGCATTAAGGAATCTACTGAAATCGTTGCACTACACACTAATTTGGATGTAAATTAAAAAAAATAAAATTAGGGGCGCCTGGGTGGCGCAGTCGGTTAGGCGTCCGACTTCAGCCAGGTCATGATCTCGCGGTCCGTGAGTTCGAGCCCCGCGTCAGGCTCTGGGCTGATGGCTCAGAGCCTGGAGCCTGTTTCCGATGCTGTGTCTCCCTCTCTCTCTCTGCCCCTCCCCCGTTCATGCTCTGTCTCTCTCTGTCTCAAAAAAATAAATAAACGTTGAAAAAAAAAAAAAAAATAAAATAAAATTAAAATTATAAAAAAAAGAAAGAAAAGAAAGAGTCAACTGTGGAAACATCATACTAAATAAAGTAGAAGCAGACACTTGAAGAAGTTTAAAAGTAACCCTGTCTAGAGGAAGGAGAAAAGGAAAGTTTCCCATCAGATTTCCTGGGTCCATTTCAATTTTAGAGTCCTTTCAAAAAAAGGAGTTAAGAAAAAGTATTATGAAGTGTAACTTGATGGATTTTTTCTCTGCAGTACTTTTCTGGCAAAATGAGAATGCCCCCCATGACACTTGGTTGGCTCTACTGGACACAAATACCTGAAATGCTTCTTCGTACATGCTGAGTGCCCTGGAAATGGAGGCTGTGGGTGGAAGCAAATACCAAAGATGGACAGCGAGGGAGCGTTTCCAGTCCAACTGTGAGCACACGTTGATTTGCCTCTCCTCGGAGACCTGCCATACCTGCAGGAAACAAAATCATCATCATAGCTATGTGTTATACATCATCTTATTACTCAGATCTGCAAGTCACTCACTTATTCCAGTAACTCTTTATTTTTTAAGTAATCTCCATGACCAATGTGGGGCTCAAACTCACCACCCCAAGATCAAGAGTTACATGCTTTACCAACTGGACCAGCCAGGCACCCCTATTTAAGTAACATTTTAAATGAACTAGATTAGCAGTGTTAATGATCCAAATATAAAATACACAGTTCTTTGGGGGCAGGGTGGATTTAGACAACAGGTGCTCTGAGATGAAAACCAGAGAGTGAAGAGGAGGTCTTCTCACTGCCCACAGCTGATGTCTTATAAAACTTTAAGATGTGCATAAATTCTGACCAGCTATTTCATTTTTGGAAAGTGATTATCAAGATGTCAACCAGGCAGGCAGCAAATGGAGAACTGGCTTAAAATAATTATGGTATATCATCCACAAAATGAACAGAAGTGGCTTTTAAAAAGAGTGATGCTATACAACATGGAAAAATGTCCATATACATAAGTGTACTGCTATGTATAATTGATTTTATTTGAATGTACACACATATGTAAATACACACATATATACACACATATATGTTGATATAGAGTTAAAACATGTCTGGAAAGACAGACTACAAATTATTTACCTTGTTTACCACTATGATAAGGGATAAGGTGAATTTTAATGTTTTAATTTCAATATAACCAGTTTTTGGTTTTGTACATGTTGTACATGTTGTACCTTTGTAATCTGAAAATACTTCACTAAAATTTAAAAACAAGTTGCTTAGTTATATGTGTAACAGTGTAAAATTTACAAAGATAGCTCTTTCCCTTAACCTCAAGCCATCTTGAATTTATGAGAAAATTTATGCAAATGTACGAGAAAAGAGGAAAGTACCGGTTTTCCAGCCAACAAGGCAAAGATCCGCAGTCTCTCGTCCTGGATGAAAGAGTTAGCCTGGAGCTGATGCCAATCCACCAGCTGCATGGTAAGCAGCTCCCGGATCGACTGGCTGCCCACCAACTGGGATAAAAGAAGGGCAAGACGATGATCACCTACAAGACAAACAGAACTCTAGTGATCACTGAGGATTTACGGACTTGGGGAAACACTAGGTATTATCTTATTTCTTCTAGCCCTCAGGAGGGAGAACTTGACACAGTGACTGCTTTCTGCAGTAGTAACAAAATACTGACCACCACCATACCATTTTCTGCCTGGGCAGAAAATATTCAGAGTACTTTAACCTAAATTACATAGACTGTACAGTATACAGAGTTCAATTATAGATCTACTATTACTTCTGTGACCCTTCATCTGTAAAATGGAGGAAAGTATCATCTGATTCAAAGGCTTACAGTGAAAACTGAGATGACATAATTGAAAACATGCCCAACTAGAATGGCACTGAGGAATGGCCAACTGAAAGCTAGAGGAAAAGCATATGTGCGTGGTATAAAAAGAATCGCTGAGTCTTTCACTCTCATAGGTCCAATAATCTTTTTTACTAAAAATTAAGTACAAAGGGCTGAGGCAATAAAACGATTCTAATTAACCAGAATGTGAGGGGATAGAAATTCCAGTTTATGAAAACTTCCAGTTAAGATGTAAGTTAAGAGAAAAGTGCTTTGTTTCACCCCTTCTGACAAACCTGGTAAAGTCAACAATCTTTCTCCTTTCGTTTGTACATATGGGTCAGTGCTTACATGTCTATATAAACTACCATTCTATCAGAAACTGAGGCTCTCATCTCAAAAGAGTTTCTTTCACAAATGAGAGGGGCCTGAAGGAAAAAAAATCATGCATCAGGAATACATTTGGAAACGTGCCAGGCCAAGTGGTCTCTCTGTATATAGGTAATCAAGGCATGACTGGACTATGATTCAGGCAGTAAGTGCTGTAGCTCACTTGACCATGAGCTGCTAGTATTCTAGGTGAAAAATACTAAAAGGAAAAAAGAAAAGATTATTTCTGTGTATCTACAGAATCCCAAAGAGAGGATTTACTGGCCAGGATTTATAAATATTCTGGGTCACCAGAGATGGTCAAGTTAAAATCTTGATATAATCCATTCATTTAGATCCTCTCTTTGCTTCCATCACACAACCAACCAATCAGCTTCTGCCCATCCCTGACTTTTCACATAGATTTTCCCATTTATGAGGACATATACAAAGCACGTAGCAGGATCCTAGGGTACTTCTCAAGTCAATTTTAGTGTATGGTGCAACGTAAGAATACAAATTAATCTTTTGCATGTGAATATCCAACTATCACAGCATTATCTATTGAAAAGACCATACTTTCCACATTTAAATCATCTTGGCACCTTTGTCAAAAATCAACTGAATCTAAGTGGAAGGGTTTTATATTCAAGTCTCACTTCTATTCTACTCTGTTGTTCTATGTTCATTCTTATACCAGTACCACATTGTCCTGACTGCTGCAGCTTTATAGAAGTTTTGAAATTAGAAAAGTGTTGAGTTCTCTGATTTTGTTCTTCTTTTCAAAGACTGTTTAGGTCTTTTACATTTCCAAATAAGAATCAGCTTGTTAATTTTTGCAAAAATGCCAGTTGTGGATTTTGATAGAAAATGCACTGAATGTACAAATTAATTTGCAGATAACAGACATCTTAGCAACACTGAGGTTCCCAATCTACCAGTGGTTCTCAATCTGAGTGGTTCTGCTCTCCAGGGAACACTTGGCAATGTCTAGAGATATTTTTAGTTGTCACAACCAAGGGTAAAGTACTCTTATGGGTAGAGGGCAGGGATGCTGTTAAGTATCTTGAAATGCCCGGACAGCCTCCACAACAAAAAATTACCAGCCAAAAATGACAAGAGTGCTGAACTGAGATGTATTCCATAAATGCGGAATGTGTTTCCCCATTTATTTAGATCTTTATTTCCTCAGCAATGTTTTATAATTATAGTACAAGTCTCATTTTTGTTACATTTATTCCTTAAGTATTTTATTCTTTCTGATATTATTGTGAATGCAACTGTTTTTCTCACTTCATTTTTGGATTGCCTGTTGCTAATACATAGAAATAAACTGTATTTTGTATACTAATCTTGAATCCTGAGGTCATGCTGAACTAGTTTATTTAGTCCCATTACCTTTTCTGTGGATTACTTAGGACTGAACTATATACATACAGAATCATGCCATCTTTTAATAAAGACAGTTTCATCCCTTCCTTCCTCATATGTATGACTTTTTTGCTTCTTTTCCTTATGTGATTACACTGGCTACAATATTCACTACAATGTTGTACAGAAATGGTGTTCCCAATCTTAGGGTGAAATTGTTCAGTCTTTCAACATTAAGTATGATGTTAGCTATAGTTTTTTTGTACGTGTGCTTTGACATCTGGGTAATAATGTCATCATGGAATGAGTTGGAAAGTGCTCCCCTCTATTTGCTGAAAAGAGTTACAGAGGATTGATATGACTTCTTCTTCAAACACATGATAGTGTTCACCAGTGAAGACATCTGGATTAGCTTTTCTGAGTGAAGATTTTTAATTACTAATTCAACTTCTTTATTTGTTACAGATATATTTAGATTTTCTACTTTTTCTTGAATTAGTTTTGGTAATTTATATCTTCCTTGGAATTTGTCAATGTCACCTAAGTTGTTTAATTTGTTGACACAGAATTTCTCATAGTATTCCCTTTTCTGTAGGGCTAGTAGCATTTTTGTTTGTTTTTTATTTTCATTCCTATTTGTTGGTAATTTGTCTCCCTCCCCGCCCCCCCATGATCAGTGTAGTTAAAGGTTTGTAAACTTTCTTAATCTTCTCAAAGAACTAATTTTTGATGTTACTGATTACTGTTTTTTTCTTTTTATGTTGCCATTTTCATTGATTTCTGTTCTAATCTAGTATTTCCTCTCTTCTTCTACCTTTTGGTTTATTTCTTATTTTGCTGATTTCTTAAGGTAGAAGCTTAGGTTACTGATTTGAGGTCTTCTTGTTGGGTATATATCAGATAACATTGATAATGTTCACAAATTTTATGTTCTTGATATTGTTTAATTGTTCTATCAATTATTAAAAGTGGAGGTAGTAAAGCGAAAGTTTTTAGTAAGCTGAAAGGTACTGCCTTGTCAAAAGTTTAACCTTAAAGTAAGAAAAAAAAAAGGAGGAAGAAGTAGAGTTTATGAACAAATAAATCTAAGGACCTGACTTCCGGCAGTCCTTAAGATCCTCTTCTGCTATACACGTATGCATTGGTAAGCATAACTTTGTCTCTTTAATGATTCATAATCTTTTTAGCTTTACAGAAGGCCAATCCTAAAGACAAATTCTCTCTGTACAAAAATATATGAAGACCACAAAGGCACTGAGCTAAACATGTAGTGACAGTGGAATGCAACTGGCCATGTATATAAGTTCTTGATTCTAGCTTTTCCTATGATTTATTCCTTATAATCCCCAAACTGGCCAAGTCCCCCCAGAATAAATCCAGTTGATGGCTCCAATTAGTTGGTTTCACGTAAGATAGGTTTCAGTAACAAAGTCTGATCAGAGATCTACTTATATTAAATTGAACTATGCCATCCTTTATTTTTACCAAGATTTGTGTCTGAAGTACTTGCTGAATGCCTCTCATTAGTGCAAGAGGAAAAGCAGAAATACATAATGGGAAGACCTTAAAAAAAAAAACACAAAAAAAACAATAACCCAGAAATTAAATTTAATATTTACCTGAATGAAATAAAGTGAATTAATCCAAAATGCGTATGTTTCAAAAGTTCAGAATACTGCTTATTGTGGGGAAGAAAAAGCCTAAATGTCAAAAAAAGGAGTTCCCTAACATCCATACATAAATGAATGCTGAGAAGCATTTGACTATAATGCCTATATTATAGGAGATGAAAAGAACACAGTGTGTGTATGTATGTGTATATTATATATAGCATATGTATATATTATAATGTGTATATATACACATATTGTGTGTGTGTGTGTGTGTGTGTGTGTGTGTGTGTGTGTGTGTGTGTATGTAGCGGGGTACCACCTTTGAAAAGTTTACATTCATATATGCTTTGTGTACACAAATTCTAATATACCTAATATATTACAAAGTAAATAGTCCAAATTCAAGCTGTATACTGAAATGTCTACTAAATGCTAAAGGATGCAGGTGATTTGTATTTATTGCTTTTTGCTTATCTGCATCTGTAAATCCATTTGTAGCATACAAAATTAAAATAACTTTAATTTCGTAAACTTAATGTTTATGGTTCTATAAAAAAAAACTAGAAAACACAATCCCTATTCTCGAGTAACCAGCAATATTCCTGGGAAGTTTATTATTAATTCAGGTTAGAAGACAAAGGCAAATCTACAATTAAGGGGTAGGGACAGTGAGTAGCACAGACAGGGGTGCAGAGAGGGACCATATGCCCTACCTGACTGCTGGGCCAGAGAGCAGGCCTCACTGATCCTCTTGCCTGTGAGGTAGCTGAAGACAGCCTCCACAGGCTTGTCTTTTCGGGTTAAGGAGACTTCCTCCTCAATTTGAGGTGCGGCAGTATAGGATAGCCAGCGAGAGAAAGTTCTTCTTCGCTCCAGAATCTGAATGTATTCATTGGGTTCATCCAGCTGGCTGTCAGTCTCCTTCAGGTGGCCCCATAAGGCTTCACATAATGTCCATGCTAGGCTCCAGTGCTTCACAACTAAAGATGGGACAGGAAAATAATATGACATAAAGTCAAAGTAACTACAGAGAGGACATCACTCTAATGGTGGCATAAAAACACATAAATTAATAAATACCCCAAACAACCACTCAAGCTGATTTCCCTGAATCTGTTTCTGGCTCACTCTGCTGTGTTTTACAAGTCCCAGAGGTCTGTAGTGTAACTGCTTGTTCACTCCATGTTCCTGTGGTACTTGTTATAACATATGTAACTCTATGCTCTTTTAAACCAGTTCCTCTAGCTCAATTATGGCTAATATAATCTCAAATGACAGAGAAAAGTCCTGTAACTTGATTAAATTCTGTTTACAAAATGCTTTAAGAAATAAGAAGTGCTGGGGTGCCTGGGTGGCTCAGTCAGTTCAGTGTCCAACTCTTGATTTCGGCTCTGGGCTGACCGTGGAGCCTACTTGAGATATTCTTTCTCTCTCGCTTTCTCCTTCTCTCCCTCCCTCACTCTGTCCCTCTCCCCTCTCCTCTGTCACTTGTGCTCTCTCTCTAAAATAAAGAAAAAAAAATTTTTTTTTAATTTTTAACATTTATTTATATTTTCAACGTTTATTTGTTTTTGGGACAGAGAGAGACAGAGCATGAATGGGGGAGGGGCAGAGAGAGAGGGAGACACAGAACCGAAAACAGGCTCCAGGCTCTGAGCCATCAGCTCAGAGCCCGACGCGGGGCTCGAACTCACGGACCGCGAGATCGTGACCTGGCTGAAGTCGGACGCTTAACCGACTGCGCCACCCAGGCGCCCCAACATTTATTTATTTTTGAGAAACAGAGAGAGCACAAGCAGGGGAGGACAGAGAGAGAGAGAGAGAGAGAGAGAGAGAGAGAGAGAGAGAGAGAGGAGACACAGAATCCAAAGCAGGCTCCAGGCTCTGAGCTGTCAGCACAGAGCCCGACGCGAACTCAAACTCACAGACTGTGAGATCATGACCTGAGCTGAAGTCAGCCACTTAACCAACTGCGCTGCCCAGGCACCCCAAGAAAAAAAAATTTTTATTAAAAAATATGAAGTGCTCTAAAAACTTGTGAGAGAGTATTCTCTCCTGTAAGAGGTACAGCCTAACATTTACAGAGCCTAAAATGACACTATTCGAAAACACTTAAGAGTAAAGCCAACTCTGAACTTCACTATCCACAGAGGTTATCATCTTCATTTTACAGATGAGGAAATTGAAGTAACTTGCTCAAAGTTATAGGCAAAATGTATTAGAGCCAAGATTTGAACCCAAGTAATAAATCCAGCTCTATACTCTTAACTACTATTCATATTGCTCCTCAAGAAGGAAAACAAGATGGAAGCACTGTTTACCACTAAGCCAAATACAAGTATGCACTGGGAAGATGTCTCACATGTTTGAAATGATGATGAGACAACTGAAGCAAACACAAAGAAATTAACATACACAATTCTCAGAATTTGTGGCATATGACAGTCTAAAATAGTTGCCATTTTTCAACATTTTTACATGTTGAAATGTTATCAAACATGTAATTAAGTATAATTTTTCTACTATTTGAAATAGTAGGTTCCCATATTAGAAAAGCCTGTTATCAAAGTATTGGTTTAGAAAACCATGGTCACAATAGTTATAGAAAAGAGAGGTTAAGAGGGAATTTATGAACACTAAAATTGTTGGGAAGAACAAAAGGGATTTAAGCTGGACACGGAAGAATGGGTAGGATTTAGAAAAGCAAGAAGGAAGGGCACCTGGGTGGCTCAATTAAACGTCTGACTCTTGACCTTGGCTCAGGTCATGATCTTGTGGTTTGTGGGGTCAATCCCCACGTCAGGCTCTGTGCTGGCAGCGCAGAGCCTGCTTGGGATTCTCTCTTTGACCCTCCCCTGCTGGCATGCACTGTGCTCTCTCTCTCTCAAAATAAACAAATACACTTTAAAAAAAAAAAAAAGAAAGAAAGAAGGAATGGCTTTCTTTCCCTATGTTCTCAGAATGGAGAAAGGAATGGAATTTCAAAAATCCAAAGAATTTGGCTGCAGTTCCTGTGAACAAGGACTCATATATTAAAAAGCAGAAGAGTAACTGTAAAAAATGTTATCATTTCTTCTTCCTTGGGATTTTGCTCTTTGCAACTCAACTACACACAAGTGTGAGCTCAGGCATCCGCCCACTACACTGGCATAAGGAAATCTGTCCTCCTATGAACGCATGCTTCTACTCCAGTTCCTGAAACATCAAAGGTTAGATAGACATAGTCCATACTCACTTTGTGCTTCCAAAAAGTCTCCAGAAGCTTTCTTAACCCAATTTGCATAGTCATGAATGACAGCAACTCCTGGATTAGGGACAATGAGAGGACACAGCTCATCTACATGGACAGTGCTGTGCTTTAATTTGAGCTCCAGAGGTATTTGGTATAACTGCAGGTCTTCATCTGGCTTTTGTCTCAAACTGAGTTTTTCCAAACGAACTTTGAATGGAGACTCTGTTAGGCTACAAGAGCAAATGACAAGACAGAAAATGAAGAT
Source organism: Lynx rufus (assembly GCF_022079265.1). Lineage (NCBI taxonomy): Eukaryota > Metazoa > Chordata > Mammalia > Carnivora > Felidae > Lynx > Lynx rufus. The sequence continues at coordinate 60,084,066 of NW_025814897.1, forward strand.
AAGACAGATGCTAGAATTTTCCTACAAATAAACCTTTATTTTTATGATTCAAAGAGAATGCAAAACATTCACCTGTGGTTTTAAAGTAACTGTGTTCCCTAATGTCAAACTATAATGAACTTATCTGCTGTAGAATGAGTAAACAAATTATCTGGCCCATGCATTCAGAATCCAAAGGCTTCTTAAGGCCAGGTTGTAACAAGCATGGGAATCAATGCAGTTAGACTTTGAGCTGGCTTCAACATGTATCTACATATTATGAAATCCAAGGACCAAAAACCATTGTTGGGACACTGATTTCTCAAATTATACATAGTGAGGGATCAAAAGTTGTGAGGCTAAGGTTATAGATACTGTAAAACTGACTCTAAATTAAGATGAGCATATAATCAATCTCACCTTGATCCAATTTTAAGATTGATATTAATAACCTTCAAAACATGACATCATGTATAACCTAGATTAGGATCAACATTACTAATTGTGAGGTTCAAGAGAGCTATTGTTTTGTATTTCTTCAAAGTTAACTTTAAATACCAAGCATTATAGGTGATCACAGTCATTTAATCTGTAGTAAAGACAGCACAATTTGTTATAAAGAGTAAACAGGAAAATGTTATATATTTTGCACAAAACAACTGTATGCATATTGGTTAATAACTACCAGAACTGTGTATGCATATGTATGTATGTGTGTGTATAGATTATATATGCGTGTGTGCACGTATGTATGTGTATAGATTATATATGTGTATATGTATACTCAACACATATATAAAGTATACAGAACTAGAAGTACACACACATAAATGTTAATAGTGGGGATTATGTAGTAATAACATAGCATACATAGCTACCAGATGTCTTTTTTTAAGTAAGCTCTATGCCCAATGTGGGGCTTCAACTCATGAAGCCGAGATCAAGAGTTGTATGCTCTACTGACTGAGCCAGCCAGATGCCTCTATCAGATGTCATCTTATTTCCAGATACTTATGTATGAATTATACCCAGTTTATACATTCACCTTACCAGGTCCAAGATATGGGAAATGTGCTTAGTTGAGAAAATACCCCATACATATATACATTACATATATTATATATATGTAATATACATTACATATATTATATATATGTAATATACATTACATATATTATATATATGTAATATACATTACATATATTATATATATGTAATATACATTACATATATTATATATAATGTATATATAATATGTATAATATATAATGTATATATATAATGTATAATATATAATATACATTACATATATTATATATAATATACATTACATATATTATATATAATATATATATATTATATATTTTACATATGTATATATATAAATCACAAATATCTAAGTGAGAAAATAGGAAAAAATGACTAATGCAATAAAAAGAATAAAACCCAAGGAATGCTGCAGCATCAACTTTGGGTCTGTTAAATTTCCAATTAAAGTTTAACCACTAAGTATTATACTCTTCATACCTTGATGTTACAAATGGAGTTATCTTATTAATCGGTTTGGTTTTTAATTATACAAAGATCTTCTGCTATCTAAAACTGTACTAAGAACAGGGGTACCTGGGTGGCTCAGTCAGTTGAGCATCCAACTTTGGCTCAGGTCATGATCTCACGGTTTGTGAGTTTGAGCCCCGCATTGGGCTTACTGCTGTCAGCCCAAAGCCCACTTTGGATCTTTTGTCCCCTTTCTCTCTGCTCCCTGCCCTCCATGTGCTCTCTCAAAAATAAACAAACATTAAAAAAAAATATATTAAAAAAAAACTGTACTAAGAGCATATCTAGAAAGATCACCAAGGTCTAGAGACTTTGGGTCTTCTGATAATGAAAAATTTTTTCTCACCTACCAAGTTGCTTTTCTCAAAAACCATAAAGAAAATGTGACTCACGATTTAACAGCTACTGGATTAGGCAGGAATCCATATTCCATAGAATCGGCATTTTGATGATTTTCCAGTTCATGACAGCCACTCAGCTGTTCTCCACTATTAGCAAGAGTCCAGTTGGGGCCCCAACCAACTCGAAATGAGCGTCCCATAAACAGAGCCATATCCATCAAGAGTTTCCCCTTGCCATAGGTGACAGACTTTTCAAGAGGGACTAGGCCTGGTTGTCTACGTGTACCCACGGTTTTCAACTGAACTTCAGGGGCTGGGCTGGGCACTGTAAACACAGAGGTGAGGGGTGGAGGGACAGACCAAGGGCATGTGGATGGAATATTCATCAAAGACGATGCTCTGGGGGTGCGACATTCTTGTACAGAGGCACTTGGTGAAAGAAAAGCTCCACTAGTAAACTTTGATTGTAGTAACCCACCAACTGAAATAGGGGGAAAAAAAAAAAACTATTAGAAAATACAGTCTCTATTGCTTCTTGAACAGCAATCATCAGTGAGGCTGAAATTACAGTTTTTCCAAACCAATTAAATCAGATATAGATGACAAGAGGCAAGTCATAATCTGTGGAATACTGTTTCACCAGGAAACCAAGGCAGGAATTTGTGATGATGATGCCACAATAATATTAACATTAATAACAAACACTATCACTACTACTTAAAAAAAAAAAAATTAACACTTATTTTGTGAAAGACTCTGTATAAGTCATTTGTATACACAGTTTCATTTCACCCTTCAATAACTTCATACAAACAACACTATTATCCCATTTTATAGGTAGGAAAACTGGGCTTTGAAAAGTGATTAGTCCAAATCCACAAAGCTACTAATGGCAGGACTAAGAGATAAGCCAGGTCTGACATCAATGGTCATGCCCTTTTCAGAATGCCAAATGTAAACATTTCTTAGTCCAAAGAAAAAGCTTAATAAGATAAAAATACAAATTGCTACCACTCCAATGCTCATGCTAGACTCCATGAAACAAAAACCCATGGAGGTACCTTGTGCCTTTCAGAAGGACAGTTCTTATTACTATTATATTGCCTGTTTTCTAAGAGGTAGAGGTAGTTATTGAAGTACAAGTGCCCATTAGAGAAAAGGTTGTTATGTTTAATTGCTTTATTAGTTAACATATTTTTAAAACGGGTTTTATTAAGGGCACTTGAAAGAAGTGAAAAATAAAGTTTTTAAGGCAATATAAACAAATCTCTTCCTAGTAGTTCCTCTGGCTTTTAAAACATTTGAGATTACATGTGCTTATGTCCTTTGTTCATATTGATACTCTACTTCCAATCCCACAAGAAGGAAAAAAGGGAAAGCTTTAAAATCAAGTATCACTTTCCTAGGAATTAGGCAAGGTTTAGGAAAAAGTAGAAATCTGACGAGTTTTATGCATTGTAAGAAGCAACATTTGCCCCCAGGAGGCAATAAAATAAGGACAGTATGAGGACTGCACAAAATTGTACAGTGCAGGACAACTTGCTCATTCCTCTAAGATGTGATAAAAATTAGGAAATCTGATCTAGTCCACATTCATAAGCAAATAAAAACATAACCTAAACAAAACACAAATGCTTTGTTCTCCATACAACTTGTACATCTGCAACAATAAAGCACATTACGGTTTTTAAAAACTGGCCCCACCTAACATATTTAGAAGAGTACATTTCCTCTTGGCATCCTTATGTCATATGCCTTTAGGGGGATATTTGCTAGAGAAGTTGACTCAGCTTAGAAGAAGATATGTGAAAAGCAGGACTTTACAGCTTTCTTGTAAAATAGCATCACTTACAGTACCTAAAGAACGGGATTTTGACGAGTGGGATGCTGAAATGGGGAGTCTGGGAGAACAGATTTCTTGAGAAGTATCTGTTTTAGAAGGAAGGTGACTGAAGCGTTGATCCATGACCGTATCTACATCTTCTTCATCAGCAAGCAATGATGCTTTCATGATCTAAAAAGGCAATATCTATAGAATGAATGTGTTCCCTGAAATCCAAAGGCCATAAAAGAAAAATGCAGTTTACAACAACCAGTAAATTGCTCTGCCTGAAGGCTGTGTCCAGAGCTACTATAATATCGGTGTGGCTGCATGTGCCTGAGGAATTTAAGTTATAGAACATTCCTCTTATATCTAGAGTCCCACCAAAGTCTGGCACACAGCAATTGCTCACCTGTTTACAGGATGATTAACTTTGAAAATAAGACAAAGGCTAAACTTATAACATGCCAAAAGGCATAGGCAAAAGAAATTGAGACAGAGTTTAAAGAAACCTGTTATCTACTAGGCTATTAAAACTTTTATGGAGCACTTTTGAGAGCCTCAAAACCACCCTACAGAGAAAAATCTGTGCTCACAGATGTTAAATGACTCGCCTAAAGTCACATAGTAATAGTTATAGAACTCGGATTAGAATCCACGTGTTCTGAATCTCAATATAGCTTTCCCTCCCAGAACGGAAAAATGAGGCCCAAATATGGACCATATTCTGGTTTTTCTTCATTCCAATGACCACTCAATGCTCTTCAGTAAATAATCAAGGAAGAGGCCTGATTAGATGCAAGGGAGGTAAACATTAGTTTGGCTTCCTGTTGTAGTAAGGGTGGGTTAGGACTTCACCTGTAAGACATGTGGATTAATTCCCAGTGAAGATGCAATGTGTGTTGAGGCAGACACAGGTTCCTGATCCTCAGGCACGCACTCTTCTAACATGGAATCCAAAACTGGCTCCTGGGTGATATCTACCATGTCACTGTCCAGTTCCACAACCCTCCCTAACTGCTCCACCTCTGGGCTCTGGCTCTGTAGACAGCAGAAAGATCAGGGAAGCAGCATTAAATTATACCAAATAGACACAGAGCTTCTATAGTTATTCAGAATATGATATTGTAATACTAGATTCTGTCCATTCTAAGACAGTGTGAGGTAACATATTTGCTAAAAAGGATTTAGGAATAATTACCCCAAATCCCCCTATACGTACTTGAGATCTAAATATGGATACATGAAATCACCCTTTTGTAATATGTTAAGGTCTGGTGTCTGGAACGTAAGCCCCATACTGAACAAATGGTGGTCTTCAGACAAAGATTATGCCTTACCTGATACAGCTAGCAAATATAATTTTCTGATATACACAGGGTGACCCTGCCCTCACATTGCCTTGTAGCCAGAAGCCATTGGGAAAAGAGAATAAAAGGTACAAATATCAAAGTCTCAAGTAATTTTCCATTTTTTTATCTTTTCTATGACTAAATCCTAAAGGTTAGCTAGAATCTACATATGCAGTACCATGTAACATATGAGGAATGCCTACCCTAATTTCCCAAAAGGAAAAAACAAAGTAATATTAGAAACATTTTTTTTTTTTTAAAGTAGGCTCCACACCAGGGCGCCTGGGTGGCTCAGTTGGTTAAGTGTCTGACTTCAGCTCAGGTCATGATCTCATAGTTTGTGAGTTAGAGCCCTGCAATGGGCTCTGTGCTGACAGCTCAGAGCCTGGAGTTTGCTTCAGATTCTGTATCTCCCTCTCTCTCTGCCTCTCCCTTGTTTGTACTGTGTCTCGGACTATTTCTCAAAAATAAACAAACATTAAAAAAATTTTTTTTTAAATAAAGTAGGCTCCACACCCAACGTGGGGCTTGAACTCACAACCCTGAGATCAAAAGTTCCACGCTCTACCAACTGAGCCAGCCAGGTAGCCTCTTAGAAACAATTTTAATTTAGGAATAATTCCTTTATGTTCAAGTTCCAAGAGTTATGTTTACATTTATTAAGGAGTTTTCAAGATATACCCATGACTAACAGTTTATGATTTGAAAAGGTAAATAACTCATCAACCTGAAGCCCACTGTAAAATAACCATTTCAGTACAAATTAAGTATGTCCTAAACCTGCATATTACCTGGTAAAATGGTGACAAGTGGCTAAGCCAACTTATGAAACATTCTCAAAATCAAAAAGTTTTACCACTTATTTTTCTTACATTGGTATCATTTATAGATTATTAATCTTCCAAAATTTTTGGCTTATCTTCCTAAGTGGCCTATTTCGTGCTAACCCTCAAATAGATGCTAATGTGTAAAAGGTAGTTTAAAAAAATAATTTCATGGGGCACTTGGGTCAATTGTGTGTCTGATTCTTGATTTCGGCTTGGGTCATGGTCTCACGGTTTGTGGGACTGAGCCCCATGTCAGGCTCTGTGCTCCTAGCACAGAGCCTGCTTGGGATTCTGTCTCTCTGCCCCTTCCCTGCTCGTGCTCTCTCTCAAAATAAATCAATAGACATTAAAAGTAAATAAATAATTTCTTGATTACTTTGAACAAAGAAACAATCATTAGTGTAACTTTTTCAACTTTATTTTTAATGGTCTATTAGCTATTCCCTTGCATTCCTTTAACACTTATCCTTACTGAAAGAATGACTGCTCTCATTTATAAGTGTAGAAAAACTGAACTGTTGGATGCATAGGGAATTGCAACTGAAGATATGAACATTCCCAAAGGACAGCTCTAACAAAACTAGATAATGATGAAAGGCAAAAATGATACTCTTTTTTACCTACTGTAGAGGCTAAAGGCAAGTGCGACTACCTTTATGCTCTACAATTCTGGAAAAAAATAAAATAAAAAGTAGCCCTGGTCACAATGCTCCCATTTCATTTACAAGAATTATGGGAACACTCTAACTCCAAAGGGTCCCTAGTATATTAGAGTTTTTAACCAATTCACTTTAGGAAGCTATTAAACTACTCCATATCCTGTGTGTCAACCTATCAGTTAGAATACCCTCCCACTGTTGGGTTCCCATTACATTCTGTCTAAACCTATTTTTTATGATCTATCATGATATACTATAAATTCTTGCATATGTGATGTCTGTCCCACCATATTCTCAAGGCTTGAAAACAGAGATTACGGCCTACTGTTTTCTGTATCTATCACCAAGCACATTTTAAATTCAACATTCATCATTTTGTCAAATCTACTGCCTAGTGTAGCGCCTGGCATACAGCAGAAAGGGCAGTTAATAACCATGAAAGAACAAGGAGTGAGGATGGGTGGGAGAAAAGGAAAAAAGGAGAGAATGGTTTCAACTTACACTACTCAACGAAGAAATAACAGCAGCAAGAGATGTTCACTTAGAACACTTTAAGGCAAAACGAAGGTGTTTCATCAAGTAACTCGAATGGAGACCTAAGGGACCCAGCATATTTTTCAGAAGTATGCTAAGTAAGGATCAAGGTTTTATTTGCTCCACTCTCATGCATAGACTTTAAAGCTCTGAGGTATTGTGTAATAAGTAAGGGAGAAGTGAATTACTAGAAACTATGAGGAGCTGGGAAGCTCTTAGAACCATTAGTGAATGTTGTTAAAGTGCATCTAAGCAACTGCGGTAAACTCCCCCAAAAGATGCCTGTGTACTTATTTTCTGATCGATCTTGGGAGATCAGGTGCTTCTTCAAAACCAGTCCTGGAAAGAAAAGTAGACTAATAATAATTATAATAATAATAATAATAAAGATGGCTCAGAAGGAATTGAGGAAGTTAAAAAAAAAATAGGGAGTCCTTGTGAGATCTATGGAAAAGAAAGGCAAATACTGGGAAAAGCAGCTAAATGGAATATTCCTTTCATATACTGTAATCTCTTGAAAGTAGATCTTATTTATGTCTAAGTACCAGCACAGTACATTGTAAATCCTAAGTACACAGATAATTTCTGTAAAATAACTGTCTTTTTAGATACATGGAAGGTGAGATTTCATCACTGAAACTTTCAGGGATTTTAGAAATCTCCACTTTCCACCTCAAGAGAATCTTTCTCATACAAACAAAGCTGCCAATACCCTAAAGATAAAACATGTCTTAATCCAGTAAAGTAATTCAAGTACGTAAAGTAAATCATAACACCTTTTATTCAACAAAGGGTAAACAACCAATCCACGGTCAAACAGGTATTTAAATAATTCATACTGTCCTCGCCAAATAGTTTAATATAGTATACCTATTACCATTGCCAGCTTCCAAAATAGCTTTTATTTTTTTTAATGTTTTTTAAATTTATTTTTGAGAGAGAGAGACAGAGGGAATGGGAGACACAGAATCTGAAGTAGGCTCCAGGCTCTGAACTGTCAGCACAGAGCCCAACATGGGGCTCAAACCCATGAACAGTAAGATCATGACCTGAGCCAAAGTCAAATGTTTAACCAACTGAGCCACCCAGGCGCCCCCAGAATAACTTGTTTTCTAACTGCAAAGAATGTTTTATATTCATTTGGCTGGAAAATCAGCCTTGTCACCATTATTGTGTTCTCAGGAAAGATTCCATGTCGTGGTTTCAAGGGCCCACCAAAATAAGTGTGTATGTTTCTACACGTACATTCAGGGATATTACAATTAAGTATAAGACATGACAATATTAATATCTGAAGCAAAAAGACTTCTGGTATACAATTATTTTATATATATATATATATATATATCATATATTACATAAAAATATAAAATGGATAATCACATATACATTTACTTAGTAGATAAATATAGACAGCTGCCACTTTACTTTTAAAAAGTATACACAAGAAAGGGGCACCTGGGTGGTTTAGTGGGTTAAGCGTCTGACTCTCGATTTCAGTTCAGGTCATGATCTCACAGTTGTGAGATCAAGCTCTGCGTCGGGCTCTGTGCTGAGCGTGGAGCCTGGTTAAGATTCTCTCCATCCCTCTCCCTTTGCCTCTCCCCTACTTGGCACATGGGTGCTCTCTCTCCCAAAATAAAATTGACTAATTTTAAAAAGTATACACAAGATGAAATGTTAATTTTCTTCTAAATCCTAATCACTTTTTCCCTTGAAAAAAATTCCTAACTCATTTGAAGGTACTCACTGAATGAACAACGCTAAGTTTCTGAGCAAGTCAACTACTCAGTGTTGATACTGAACACAAGTTACAGTTCAGTATGAGGTGGAGGTAAAAAGCTATAGGTAAAATCTCTCTCCCTGAGTGCTATCTGAGGTCTTTCAACAAATGTTCTGAAGCCTCGATGCATATTTCAATCACCTGGGGGAAAGCATTTAAAATACAAATATGCCTGAGCCCCATGCCTATCTATGGAATCAAAGGTCACCAAAGGAGTGATCCAGTCAGCTGAAAACTAAATCTCAGATCAGCATTTTGGAAATAATGTTCTAACTACCAAATGTTTCTGCAACTGCCCTAATTTATCTGTGTGATGAAGGTTTTTATGCCAACACTTTCTGTAACTTCAAAGGCACAGAAGAGACTACATGAAGATTTAGTTACCTTAATGTTTTCTGGTTGCTTTGATTTACCTATTTAGAAGCAAATCAAAGCTTTAAGAACAAACTACAAAGACACGAATGATATTATACACGAGGCAGTGGGATAAAGTGACCATTAAACAAAAATGTAAATCTTCCTAATACCTATAAAACCCCTAGCCCCCAATTCTGAGAACCTGAAATTGTACACAGGAGGAAAAAAAAACTGCTATCGCAGACTGGAGGTGGAGGAACACCATGTCCCTGAAATCAAGCTGCCCAGGGGGCCAGGTGACAGTGTGTAGAGAATCATCTTGACACTAGGATGAAAAGACAGTGCAGTCTGTTCCCAGTTCGTCCAGATGGCTCAAGTGTTTTCCTCGTGCCCAGTAAGATGTAGGTCTTGGTGCAAATTACTAAAAGCTATGCAACCACTACCATTTCCTACCTATCTCACTGGGCAATACGAAGGAAGTCCTTCATTACTGTTCCAATACGTTAGCCTAATATCTAAACAGCTCTACCTACTATTCCCATTTCTGTTTTCGCCATCCAAAGACCACCCACTTCTCTTCAATCAAAGGAGATATCTGAAACAGATCCCATTCACTGTATTCTCTTTGCCCATTTTGATCCTTACGAAGTCTCTTTTTCCTACAACCTGGTTCTTGTGAAATTATATGGTACTCAGTTTCTTAAAAATTCTCACCTATGAAAGTGTCATCATAGAAACGTATAGTTTTCCCTTATTATTTGTATTCTGGAAATTAAACAGCCTAAAAATCACTGGTTGTCAAGACACGTTACGTAAATTTGCTCTATCCACGGATGAAGTTTTTTTTTTCTCAGCTGCATCTTTAGGATCTTAACAATTACTTTTATTAGCAGAAAAGAAGGCTACCTGACTCTTATTCTAGAAATACATATAATGTAAGATGAAAAAACACTTTGGAATGAAAGAGATTATACAAAGCATATGATTCAGAAAAAATGAACATGGAAAACTGGAAAACCAAGTCCATTTACAGCATTTCTTTAGTTCAGAAGAGATTTCTTAGGGGTTTTATGCTACAAAGATTATAAATATAAGAGTCAATATATTTCTCATTTCCCACTTTTATCATACCCTCCCCCTCACCTTGTACGCGCAAATATGAACATACATACACAACAATCTCCAGAAAATGCCTCCCAAGAAATTATTTAATAAATCATAAAAATCGCACATTTCAGCAGCCATAAGAATTGTAGCACAAAAAATTCCAAAGGCCCTGCTTTTAGCAGCTGAGAGGTAGAGGATGCTTTACAAAGAAATTCTATATTAAGTTCTCTTTTTTGAGGGAGTATGGCAGCAAAGAAAAAAATTTTTTTGTAACTTGATTGAATATAAATGACATCCAAAGGAAAGTAAAACTCTTCATGAGCTGGCAAAGAAACTACCTGATATTTAAAATTACAAACCTTTCCCTAGATGGACAAAAGGTTTATACTGGCTTAACAATACTGAAAAGGAGTATGATACAAGTAATTGCAATAAACAATGTAGCCCCTACTCTCCCCACGCCAAATAATTCATTTATATTCTAAAACTTGATCTATATTCAGAAAGATTATGTATTGTTAAAATACAAATATTAAGAGGTTACCTGAAGTATAAGCAAACAACTTGAGAAAAATGGAGTTAAAAAACCCTTGCAGAAAGCGAATTGAACTTTTAAAAAACCACAGAGGTAAAGAACAAGATTAAACTGCACATCAGATAGTCAACAAAAGTAGAATTTACTTTGTATCAACCCACACAAGCAAAATGCTATCTTAAGTTGATCACTGAGCAGAGAATTCAGCAAGTCCAAATGAAAGAGAGGGAGGTGTTTAAGAATGATAATCTGTAGAAGGAATGATCCAAACAGCATGAGAATTCCTTAAATCTCTCAATTTAAAAAAAGATGTCAGGACCACACCATGCCCTCCCTTGTACTTGTCTCAACGTGACTGCCAATACATTTGTACTCTTCAAAGTTCCAGGGGTCATAAAACAGCTTTGTACTAGCTGAATGACTTGCTTTCAACTTCTGTATCACGGATTCCATTCAAATTCACTGTCCTGTCTCTACCTGGGGTGGAGGTGCTGGCTTGCCATTAAGAGCCATCTGGAATGGGGTGGCCTGGCCTGCAGGAGGCAAAGGGGCAGTCTTCAACTTCTTTGTACTAGTTTTGGATGGCCGTTCCTCCTCTTCTTCATCAGAATCCTGAAGGCCATACTTAGAGAAATGGGAGACCTAAGGAAGAGAAGAATCCAACAAAATCAAAAAAATGTTTTAAAGATTTTATTTTTAAGTAATCTCTACACCCAGTGTGGGGCTCAAACTTACAACCCCAAGATCAAGAGCCACATGCTCCACTGACTGAGCCAGCCAAACACCTCAGAATCAACAAAATCAATTTTAACACTTATATTCCTAAGAGCTTCCACAATACTTGTCCTTACAATCTTGCAGAATTAGCTTTAAAAAAAAAAAAAGAGAGATCATAATATTTAAGGCACAATGTCATCTATCATACTTTACTGTTGTCCCTAGATTTAGATGATTAGTACATGTACTAGTTGCTCATATACAATTACTAAATTATTAATACAGGAAACCGAATCCAGAAACACTGCTACTATTTTCATTTCTATATGCTGCCTAGTTGCCTAGTTGTTCACTCCCTACACAAGGACCTTCAACTTGTTAAATAATCCAACTGGCCTAGAAGAAAAGAAACCACTGGGTTAAACTATCAAGGAAGGGAGGAAGTCAATGTCTTCATCCCCAAAAATCTTTAAATGAATGACAATTTAGGAAGAGTTGGTATCAAGAGACAAAAATTCTGCCTCATGTCTCTAAGGATGTCACACATTAGAAAAACCACTCCTTAGAAGTGTATCTACATGCTCACAGGATGGGGTAGAGGATGTGAATCATCAGCATAAAAGTTTTTAATAGCTCCTTATTGTTCTGGTGTTTAACTAACATATGTAATTTAGAGCAAATCATAATGTACCTCTACATCTGTTTCCTAATTTGTAAAAATGAAAAGAATTTAAGAGAGACTCTTCTAACACATTTTGTCAGTGTAACTACAGTTTACAAGAACTAGGTTAAGTTGACTATATACCTTAAACACCCAAGAACCTGTTTCGGGACGGTACTCTTTGAATTGAGCTCCCTGTTTCCTTGAAACTGCTTCCAATCTGCCCTCATAGTTCATATCAGCAAGTCGATCTGGGCTCTTTATTAAACAGCGAGATGTTTTATCCGTTGGCCAAACTCCATCCAGTGTAACTTCGGCCTTCCTGTAATGTACAACCAAGTGAAGTGTAAATGTTCCATACTTAAGACCAGAAAGCCAAGTAACATCTATATAAAGGTACCTGTGTTACTTTGGAATTACTCTGCAGGTGTTACATAAACTTGTGTCCTGCCTCTTAGGGTAGATAAGCTTAAAAGCAAGGAATCACCCCCACATCACCTAACTCAATATCTGGTTGAAGAGTCAAACTCCATTTACTTTAAACTACCACGACACATCAATTATTTCCAATAAAATTTTGACACTTAAGCTATGCATCCTTGATCAAATTCAGTGCTAAAAGTCCAGATCTAGGACTTAACTCTTGGTGAAGGTCTTAAAGTGGTGTTGTACTTAACAACATTAATAATAGCAGCAACTACCACTAACAAATGCTTCCAGAATGAGCTATCAGGAATACCATAATATTAACCATTAAATATTGAGTGGGAAGATGACTATAACTGCAGTAAGGTACACCTCCTAATATCAATATGTGAGATCAAGGACTGTGTTCTATTCATTCTGTATGACTTACACCTAGCACAGTCACTAGTACATAATAATAGATGACTTAAAGAAAAAAAAAACTTTTATTAAGTAATCTCTATGCCCAATGTGGGGGCTTGAACCTACAACCCCGAGATCAAGAGTCACATGGTTCCACCAACTAAGCCAGCCAAGTGCCCCCAGATAGAACACAATTAAATCACAATATTTAATAGGTGACTTTTTAAAACATTATTCTTTTTAGTGTGATAAAAGATATAACACAAAATTTACATCTTAAAAAGAAATTTACCACCTTAACCCTTTCCTTTTTATACCATTCAGTAGTGTTAAGTATGTCCACACTGTTGTTCAACCAATTTCCAAGACTTACCTTTCCTAAGTAAAACTCTATCCTTAGAAAACAACTCCCCGACCTCTACCCACTGGCAACCACTATTCTATTGTTTGTTTCTATGAATCTGTCTCTTTAGATGGCCTTAAATAAGTGGAATCATACAGTATTCAATGTTTTATGACCAGTTTATTTATGTCCTCAAGGTTCATCCGTGCTTTAGCATGTCAGAACTTCCTTCCTTTTTAAGGCTATATAGTATTCCATTGTGTGTAAAAAGATTTTGTTTATCCATTCATCTGTCAATGAATATTTGGGTTGCTTCTACTTCTTTGCTATTATGAACACTGTTATGAACATGGGTGTGTAATCACTCATGGTTGTGAGATCCTGCTGCCAATCCATCTGGATATATCTCCAGGATATATATCTATATGCACATCTACATATCTATATCTATATGCACATCTACATATCTATATCTATACTCATATATAGATATACGTATATATCTAGATACATACACACACACATATATACACATATATGTGTATATTACTTCCAATTCTTTAGAAACTGATGGGTCATTTTTAATTTTCTGAGGAATCACCATACTCTTTTCCATAGTAACTGAACGATTTTACATTCCCACCAAGATATACAAAGGTTCCAATTTCTCCATATTCTTGCCAAAACTTTTCTTTTTTAAACTTAGTAACGATCCTGATGGTATGATAGCTCACTGTGGTTTTGATTTGCATTTCTCTAATTATTAGCAATGTTGAGTACCTTTTCATATGTTTGCTGGCCATCTGTATCTCTGGAGACATGTGTACTGAAGTCCTTTGTCCATTTTTTTTTTGGGGGGGGGGTATTTTTGTTGTTGTTGAGATGTAGTTCTTCATATTAACCACTTACCAGAAATATGATTTGTAAACATTTGCTCCCATTCTGCAGGTTGGCTTTTCATTCTGTTGCACGTACAGATGTACAGATGTACAGGGTTCTTATATTTTAATGTAGTCTAATTTGTTCATTTTTACTATTGTTGCCTATGCTTTTAGTGTTGTATTCAGTAAATCCTTGTCAAAATATAATGACATGGTAAAAAGAAGGCCTTGGGGCACCTGGGTGGCTGAGTTGGTTAACTGTCCCAACTCTTGATTTCCATCAGCTCAGATCATGATCTCATGGTTAGTGAGTTTGAACCACACATCAGGCTCTGTGCTGGGAACAAGGAGTCTGCTTGGGATTTTCCGTCTCCCGTTCTTTCTGCCCTTTCCCCCATTCCCTCTCTCTTAAAAATAAACAACCATTTAAAAAAAGAACGTCTCTTCAAAAAATGGTGTTGGGAAAACTGGACAGTAACATGCTAAAGAATAAAACTGGACCACTTTCTTACACCATACACAAAAATAAATTAAAAATGGATTAAAGACCTAAATGTGAGACCTGAAACCATAAAAATCTTAGGAGAGAACACAGGCAGTTAACTTCTTTAACACTGGCCAGAGCAACTTCTTTCTAGGTATGTCTCCAGAGGCAAGGGAAACAAAATAAAAAATAAACTATTGGGACTATACTAAAATAACAAACTTCTACACAATGAAGGAATCAGTCAACAAAACCAAAAGGCAACCTAAGAAATGGGAGACGGTATTTGCAAATGACATATCTGATAAAGGGCTAGTATCCACAATACACAAAGAACTTATAATACTCAATACCCAAAAAATGAATAATCCAATTAAAAATGGACAGAAGACATGAATAGACAGTTTTCCAAAGAAGACGTACAGATGGCCAAAACACATGAAAAGATGCTCAGTATCACTCATCAACAGGGAAATGCAAATCAAAACTACAATGAGATATCACTCACACCTGTCAGAATAGCTAAAATCAACAACACAGGAAACAACAACAGGTATTGGCGAGGATGTGGAGAAAAAGGAACCTGTTTGCACTGTTGGTGGGAATGCAAACTGGTGCAGCCACTGGGGCAAATAGTATGGAGATTCCTCAAAAAGTTAAAAATAGAACTACTCTGGGGTGCCTGGGTGGCTCAGTCGGTTGAGCGTCTGACTTCAGCTCAGGTCATGATCTCACAGTTCATGAGTTCGAGCCCCGTGTCTGGCTCTGTGCTGACAGCTTGAAGCCTGGAGACTGCTTTGGATTCTGTGTCTCCCTCTCTCTCTGTCCCTCCCCCACTCGTGCTCTATCTCTCTCTCTCTCAAAAATAAACAAACATTAAAAAAAATTAAAAAAACAGTACTCTGTGATGCAGCAATTGAACTACGAGGTGTTTACCCAAAGAACACAAAAATACTAATTCAAAGGGATACATGCACCCCAATGTTTACAGTATTATAATTATAATAGCCAAATTATGGAAATAGTTCAAGTGTCCATCAATTGATGAATGGATAAAGAAGTATACACACACCACACACCCCATTAAATATTATTCAGCCTTAAAAAAGAATGAAATGTTGCCATTTGCAACAACATGGACGGAGCTAGAGAGTATTATGTTAAACAAAATTACTCTGAGAAAGATAAATACTGTATGATTTCACTCATATCTGGAATTCAAAAAACAAATAAGCAAAGGAGGGAAAAAAGAGTGAGAGGCAAAACAAAAAACAGACTCTTGACCATAGAGAACAAAATGATGGTTACCAGAGGGGTTGGGGGGGCGGGGGTTGGGTTAAATGGATAATGGGGATTAAGGAGTGCACTTGTGATGAGCACTGGGTGATGTATGGAAGTGTTGAATACTGTACTCCTGAAACTAATACACTGTATGTAAACTAAAAACTTAAAAAAAAAAAAAAAAATATATATATATATATATACACACACACACACACACATACATATATACATACATATATATATATATATATGTAAACTTCCCCTATGTTTTATTCTAAGAGTGTTGTAAGTTTTAGGTCTTATGTTGAGGCTTTAGTCCATTTTGGGGTTTTTTGTTTTTTTTTTTTAATATAGTATAAAAGTACAACTTCATACTTCTGTATACAGGTTTCCCAGAATCATTTGGTAAAGAGATTGTTCTTTCCCCTACTGAATGGTTTTGGCAATCTTGTCAAAGATAACTTAACTACATATGTGAGGTACAATGCTGCTAGTATCTTCATAGGGATTACATTAAATCTGTAGATTGCTTTGGGTAGTATAGACATCTTAATAATTTAGTCTTCCAATCCATGAACATGAGATAATTACCATTTGTTTGTCTTCTTTCAGCTTTTGCTTCCCTGGTTAATCTTATTCTTAAATATTTTATTCTTTTTGATGGAATTGCTTTCCTTTTTGGACTGTTCATTATTAGTATATAGAAACTTAACTGATTTTTGTGAGTTAATTTTGTATCCTGCTACCTTGCTGAATTTATAACTGTTTTACGGAATCTTTAGGTTTCCCACATAAGATCATGTCATCTCTCAACAGAGATATTTTACTTCCTCCTTTCCAATCTGGGTGATGCCTTTTTTCTTTTGAGACAGATGGTGGGAACACACAGGGGAGGTGCAGAGAGAGAGAGAGAGAGAGGGAGGGAGGGAGGGAGACAGAGAGACAGAGAGACACAGAATATCTTAAGCAGGCTCCATGACCTGCACAGAGCCCAACGCAGGGCTCAATCTCACAACTGTGAGATCATAACCCGAACTGTAATCAAGAGTCGGATGCTTAACTAAGCCACCCAGGGCCCCCAGGATGATACCTTGTATTTCTGTTCCTTGCATAACTGCCCTGGCAGTTATATTGAATAAAAGTGGCGACGAAAAGCTTTCACTCTTCCACCACTGAGCATATTTTCTGTGGACGTTGAAAATATGGCCTCCATTAAGCTAAGATAGTTTTCCTCTATCTCTAGTTTGTTGTGTGGCTTTCTCATAAAAGGGTATTGTATTTTGTCAAAATGCTTTTTCTCATCAGTTGAGATTATCATGTGATTTTCTTCATTCATTTTACAAACATGATGTATTACAAGATCAATTTTTCTATGTTGAACCTTCCTTGTGTTCCAGGAATAAATCCTACTTGGTCATGGTGTAAAATCCTCCCGATGTACTACTGAAATCCATTTGCTAATACAACTGGTGACAGAACAATGCTGGGGTTGGGTACCAACCCCTGTGCAGTTGAAAATCTGTGTATCTGACTCCCACAAAACTTTACTACTAATAGCCTAGTTGACTAGAAGCCTTACTGATAACATAAACCACTGACTAACACATATTTCGTATGTTATGTGATTATATACTGTGTTATAATAAAGTAAACTAGAAAAAAGAAAATGTTAAGAAAATCGTAAGGAAAATGCAGTTACAGTACTGTACTATTAAAAAAAACCCATGTATGTGGGCTCACACAGTTCAAGGGTCAAATGTATATTTTGTTGAAGATATTTACTTCAGTATTCATCAAGGATATTGATCTGTAGTCTGAAGTCATGTGGTTGAAGGCTTTTGGGGGCATGGGGGGCTGTATTTTTTGATTACTGATTCAATTTCCTTATTATGGTTGGTAGGGTCCCCTAAGGAGAGAGAGAGAGAGAGAGAGAGAAAAAAAAAAAAAAAAACCCTCAAGGCAGCCTGGCTATATGTGTATGTGACAACATCCCTCATGACCTTGTAACATGAGACCACTTAATCAGACTACATGTTTGTGTGTTACCATATAAGAGAGACAAAGAAATAGAAAACGTATTAAAAACTATACCAGGCGGCATTTGGGGCTCAGTTCTTCGTGTACGAACCCAACTGAGCCGTGCCAGCACAAATAAAGTTGCTTCCTGGAAAGGAAAGCTTCAGGGTCACGACTCCCTGTATGAGAATACTGCTACAATAGGAGATATCTAAAAATTATTATACTTATAGGGCTATTCTGAATTTCCACTTCTTCACAGTTCAATCTTGGTAGGTTGTGAACATAAATTATTTTACCTGTGGCCCTTTCATGTGTCTGAACAGGTATCCGAAGCTAGTTTCTCCAATTACAATAAAGAGAGTTAAAAATGATCATAGCAGACACAAGAAAAAAAAGTACTATTAAAAAGTGTTTTGGGAAAGTAACAGTTGGTCCTGATGATATTAGGGAAAAGGAGTCAAAAAAAAAGTCCTAGTATAGCATTTCTTTACCATTTTTACTTTTAAATTAAAGAAACAATCATCTTAGACTGTACAGTAAGTCAAAAAAGCAAGTTGCAGGAAAATGTATATAATATAAAAAAATGTGATTTAGTGGATTATTTTTTCTTTTTTTTCCTTAAAATTTTTTTTCAATGTTTATTTATTTTGAGAGAAAGAGAATGCGAGTGGAGGAAGGAGGGAGAGACACACACAGAATCCAAAGCAGGCTCCAGGCTCTGAGCTGTCAGCACAGAGCTCAACACAGGGCCTGAACCCACGAACCGTGAGATCATGACCTGAGCCAAAGTCAGACGCTTAACTGACTGAGCCACCTATGCATCCCAAGCAGATTTTTCTAAATACATAAATAAATTCATACCTATTTAGCCCTTCACCCACAGGTGGTTTTTGGTTATCATCTAAGTAGACAATCACTTCTTTCCTTCGAATATGCACAATATCATCCAAATTTAGATTTGTCAAATTCACATCTCCTTCAAAATAGATTGAACCATAACCTACAAGTCAAAGCAAATAGTTAAAAACTCATCCTGTATAGAAGGCAAATAATCTATTTTATACTCCCAGTGACTAAATAATCAGAGGAAGCAAGCAGCTTTAAACATTAATCAGGATTTTATTTAATTTTCTTAACAATTTTAAATAATCTCTACATTCAACATGGGGCTCAAACTCACAACCCAGAGAACAAGAGTCACATGCTCTGTCGACTGAGCCAGCCAGATGTCGCTAAACATGAACATTTTAAATCATCTGGTAATACTTTCATTGTGTTATTTCATCCATAGTATGTATTAGAGGGTGACATCAAACAGTTATCTAGTTTAACATCTACATTTCTATAGCACTTATCCTCAAAACGGCCTTCTTAAATCTCTTCTAAGTATGTGTACTACTGCTACATTTGAAACAACCCTTACTTAGTACCTAGCTTTCAGTGTACCTGAGAGCCCTTTTGAAAATACAATATAGCAAGATGAGATTCCCCCCCCAAAAAGTTATCTGTATTAACTTAGTATGAAGTTAAACCTAAATACTACTCCATCTTTTATTACTAAATTTTCTCTTAGTATTTTCTTGCTCACCTTCTTTAATTGTAGAAAACTCCAATGAGCCAAACAGTTACCAAAGAATGTTACACGATTATAAGCTTATTTTGTTACTTGTCAAAGTGTTTACCATGAAGGTCAAGGTGGGTCCAAGTATAGGGAAAAAAGAAATGGATTCAGCTATCAAGAGCTTCTTTTACTTAATTACAAAAATAAGGTGAAGATCTTTGGCTTAAACACTACAAACTTCTACATTCACACTCACCTTTACGACCAATAGTGAAGTCAGAGACAATGCATTCTCCTTTTTCATTGGTAATTTTGGCAAGGTCATCCATAGATGGAATAGTGTAGTAACCAACCTTAGTGAGAACAATGCCTATGACAAAAGAAACAGCAAATATAATATTAATCGTAATTGTCCTTAGGTACAGGAATTTTCATATTTCACTTTTTCCTTTTTGAAAAATAATAATCTAAAAAAAAGCTAATATAATCTGAAACAATCAGTAACTAAATAAATTATTAAATAAAGAGAAAACATATAGGAATAAAGCATTTTTCCAAACTGGTTTTCTAAGGAACACTATGTGCCTAAGAGAAACTGTGTGTTTTTTTTTTTGTTTAAAGATTCCTGGTCAAGTAAGTTTGGGAAACATGCACATGATAGTATGTTACAGGCTCTGAGAACTTGTCAAATAATTAAGTCTATTTAACTTCACTTAATCCAGTGTTTCTCACGCTAATTAACCAGAGAAACTTCATACGGCCTCCATTAACATACTATACTATGAAACATAATCCATAAAATGAGTTCTGAGAAAGGGTTACTTAAGATACTTTTCTTCTATTCTACAGATGAAAATTCCAAAACCCAATGTGTAAAGAACCTGCCTTGATTACAAAGTAATTTGGCGGTATAGGCAGAGCTATAACTCCAAAGTCAATACGTGTTATTTTACAGCCTGTCTTCCATAAACCCCTTTTATCTTTCAAATTTACATCCCTAAGTAAAGAGCTAAAATCAAGATGAAAAATCCGACACGAGGGGTACATGTGTGGCTTAGTCAGTTAAGTGTCTGACTCTTAGTTTAGGCTCAGGTCATGATCGCACAGTTTATGGGCTCAAGCCCCGTACTGGGCTCCATGTTAGCGGTGCTGGGCTCCATGCTGGCAGTGCAGAGCCTGCTTAGGATTCTCTCTCTCCGCCCCTCCCCTGCTCTCTGTCTCTCTCTCAAAATAAATTAAAAAAGAAAAGAAAAGAAAAGAAAAGAAAAGAAAAGAAAAGAAAAGAAAAGAAAAGAAAAGAAAAGAAAAAAAAGAAAAAGAAAAATCTTACATAAGAAAGTCCCAAGGACAAATGGAAACTTAAAACATCTAAATTAGTGTTATTTAAAAATAAAAACAAAAAAAGGTCTAAATTAGTGTTATTTTTAAAAGTATTAACTAAGTAGATTTCTGAAGAATTCAAGAAAACAGAACACTGGTATGCTTGTTGTAATCACCCCTTGTCCCATTTATAGGTACAAATTAGGCTAACTTGCTTTGTGAGAGAATTTAAGGCTAATATCAGATCAAACTTCATCCTCCTGCAATGCCCACTTGTATACTTAATGTGTTTCTCTACTGGCAATGTTTAGAGAGTTGTTACAGTGTCCCTGGGGATGGAACTTTAAAATGAGAGGTGACAAACAAGGTCAATGAGAAAACAAAGAGCAATTAAAAAAAAAATCTAGACTGGGTATTTGAAAAACCGATATAGTATCATAATGAATTCATGTAGATACACACACAAATAAAATATAAAGTTGTTTTCACAGGGCACCAAGTGACCAGAAAATATATGTGAAGGCAGTAAGATGATTAGATACAGAAAAATGTTACAGACACTGCAAGATGAACTATAAAGCAACTCAAATGTTCACTAACAGAGAATGGATAAACCAAATGTGGCATATTTATAGTAATGGATTACTACTCAACAATAAAAAAAGAATGAACTGTTGACATATTGTGGATTAAATCTGATAAAAATTATAGAGTCAAAAAGAATATATATAGTATTATTCCATTTATATAAAGTCCAAGAATAGGCAAAACTAATCTATGTGACAGAAACCAGACTGTGGTCAACTTCTGGGGATGGGGACATAAAAACTTTCCAATTTCCATTATATATATTCAGTATATATATGTCAAAATTGATTGAAATAAACATTTAATATCTGTGCACTTCACTATATGTAAATTGTGCCTGTTAAAAAAAAAAAAGGGAATGTGATTACATTAATCAAAACCCAAATGAGGGGTGCCTGTGTGACTCAGTCAGTTAAGCGTCTCTCAATTTTGGCTCAGGTCATGATCTTATGTTTGTAGGTTTGAGCCCCGTGTCAAGCTCTGTGCTGACAGCATGAAGTCTGCTTAGGATTCTCCCTTTCCCTCTCTCTCTGCCCCTCCCCTGCCCAGACTCTCTCTCAAAAATAAATAAATAAACATTAAAAAACAACAACAACAGGGGTGCCTGAGTGGCTCAGTCAGTTAAGTGTCAGACTTCAGTTCAGGTCATGATCTCATGGTTCATGAGTTTGAGCCCCGTGTCGGCTCTGGGCTAACTGCTCAGAGCCTGGAGCCCGTTTCAGATTCTGTGTCTCCCTCCGTCTGCCCCTCCACTGCTTGCACTCTGTCTCTTGCATTGTCTCAAAAATAAATAAACATTAAAAAAAAAATTAAAAAAAAATTAAAACAACAACAACAACAAATGAGATATTAGGTCAACAAAGAAAAAAAGGCAAGCTTTAAGTAAACAATCAAGACACTATAATCTTGTAGTTTACATTATTTGTTTCATACATCAGTTGGGAAAAACTAATCAGTTCATTGTTGGGGGAAACGAAAGAAAAGCACAGAAACTGAGGTGATAATAAATAACCATAATAATGTATACCATTTGAATCCCTACACGTTTCAGTCATTATGGTTTATATACTATGCTAATTCATATCTCAAACCCTTATATGATAATATTATCACTATTATTTTAATTAAAAAACTAGTAAGCAATCTGAGTTTATAAAGCTAGAAAAAGTAGGATAGTCTCTGTGGCTATAAAATTTGGGATCTGTAAACTATGCCAGGATAATTAATGACATGAATTTACTCCAAAAATACAGAAAGTATGTGAATTAAGAATCAACCAAAGCAGGGGCACCTGGGTGGCTCAGTCAGTTAAGTGTCCGACTTTCAATTTCGGCTCAGGTCATGATCTCACAGTCCTGAGATCAAGACCCGTGTCGGGCTCCACACTGAATCTGAAGCCTGCCTGGGATTCTCTCCCTCTCCCTCTGCCCCTCCCCTGCTCATGTGAGTGCACTTTCTCTTTCAAAATAAATAAACATTAAAAAAAAGAAAAAAATCAACCAAAGAGTATGTGAAAAGGGTTTAAAATGTTAACTTCTAGAAAATGCAATAAAAACATTAAAAAGTTCAGATACCTGACTTCCACTAAGTTGAAAATCTGTGACAAGTAAGAGGTCTTAAATGACTAGTAAAAGATTACTCATGTACCAATCTAAATCTGACCTGCTGGATGCATATGGTAAGCATTATTTTCTATTTCTTCTCTGTCATCCTGCAGTGACTCCTCATGAAAAGAGGTCTCTTCACTGCTTCCTTCCAGCCCATTTCGCAAGGCAGCACGCATGTTTAGTGCAACAATGGTATCATCCACACTGCTACTGCTGTTGTGTTTATTTCCAGCACTCTCTGGGGTTTGAGGAATGGGTTTGGCAATAGGGTTAGTATAAAAACGTGACACAAGAGAATCATCATCTCCATCCTGCTGATGGTTCTCATCAACAGGTTTGCTCAGGAAACTGAACCTGAAAAGGTAGAAAACAAATAATATCTTAGCTCTTTGTAACAATGGTAATAGCCAACCTTCACTGAGCTTTTACTAATAAGTGCCCGGGACTATTCTAGGTAATTCCATATATTAAAATTTTATTTAATACTTGTGGTAACCCTCTGTAATAGGTTCCTATCATTCTCTTTTACAGGAAAGAAAACTGACAGAGAATAAGAAAGTAACTTGCCCAAATTAAAAAAGTTCTAAGTGCTAGAGCTGGGATTTTAACCCAGGAAAACTGGCTGTAGATTCCATGCCTTTAACTCCTATATTTTCATGAATGAGTGATCTGAGCATCCCAATTTTCCCAATTTTTAGTTAAAAAAAAAAAAAAAAAAGGCACTCTACTATGTAAGGTCAAATAAGAGTGGTGAATTTCAAACTAAAAAAATTGAAAAATTTTAGGTTTTCAATATTATTATCAGCAAGGTATTAGAAAATGCTTCGTTCATGAAAAATCAAACTAGAATTTTATCCCGAGAGACAAAAACAAAAAACAAAAACAGGAGTGCAAAGATGTAAATAGAATTTTTCACTGAGGCATTACTCTGAATATAGGAATATCAAAATAATCTAAATGTCTTCAAATGGGGAACTAATTATCATATATTCACAATAATGGCTACCAAGTAATTAAAAAAGAGGCATATATATATTCATATTGACATAGAAAGGTATTTATAATAAAATAAATAAAAATAAGCAAGCTATAAAACATTGCATCATTCATGCCTATCTCTACAATATCTATATAAACAAATTTCAAAATTTTAAGAAAAGACATCAAACTATTAAGGGTTATAAGAGTGACTATTTCCACTTCCTCCTTTATACACTTGTATACTTATTACTTATTTTTTTAGTTTGGTTACAGTGACCATGTATCACTTTGATAATGATCACAAACAAGATATCGCTCATTTTAAAGGTGGTGAAGGGTGTCAAATGTGTGAGAACCCTGGTTCAAAATGACATGCACGGATACCAAAATAGTTATGCAAAACTGAATCAGAAGAACTCCAATAATTTTAAGGTCTAAAGTACTCAAAAAACAAGAACAGGACTTAATTTCTAGATGCTCATATGCTGTAATACTATGCAACATTCACCAAACTTCATACATTTTCATAGAATGAGTAAATTCCAAGCTTAGAATCTCTTCAGAATGAGAACAGGACTCTCTTCCAGGAACAGCCCAAAACAAAATCTGGCTTACCTCTCCCCATTTTCTGGATAATCAGATGGTGAAGCGAGATCTTCGGAGTCACGATTAACAGGAGAAAAGAGATTGCTGTTGTTAAGGTTTTTCAAAACCAACTTCTTAATGCTCTTCCTATAAACAGAGACCAAAAAAAAAAAAAAAGAACTCAGGTGCACATAATCACATCACTGGCATTACCTTAAAAACCAGAGTCAAAAAGAGCACCCTTGTTCAGCTCTTACATAAATAACAATGGCCCAAGAGGTTCAATTCACAGTCTTTAATATATAACCAGGACTTAAGGTCTCAAATATATTATACTCTGCTGTTTAGAAGAATATGCTAAGCACATTCAAAACAAAGTGGGGAATCCCCTTTGAAAACAGTCATCCTTGGGGCGCCTGGGTGGCGCAGTCGGTTAAGCGTCCGACTTCAGCCAGGTCACGATCTCTCAGTCCGTGAGTTCGAGCCCCGCGTCGGGCTCTGGGCTGATGGCTCAGAGCCTGGAGCCTGTTTCCGATTCTGTGTCTCCCTCTCTCTCTGCCCCTCCCCCGTTCATGCTCTGTCTCTCTCTGTCCCAAAAATAAATAAACGTTGAAAAAAAAAAATTAAAAAAAAAAAAAAAAGAAAACAGTCATCCTTCACTGAATCCTGAACACTTTATCCAGACACTTAGATAACCCATCATAGTATGTCTCATGTTTTGAGTAATTCTCTACATGTCTTCTCTCTTTAAACATTTTCTTCCTTTTTTGACAGTCAGGATTTATGACTGTCTCTTCATAGAACTCGGCATGCTGTCTTGAAGAAATAGAAAGGAGGTATTTGCTGACTAAATAAGATTTCTTTTAAAGATGACAAGAAAGAAATAGGAGTAAAAACCCCTGATATTCAAATAATCACAAAATTTCAAATTTGCGTACAGAAGGTTTACTTAAGGCAAGAACGTCTGTGGTATATAAGCTTCAAACAAAGAACCATATGAAGAGATATTAATCAATCTTCACTTAAAAACTCACTGGATTAACTAATATGCTACACTCCCTCTTAAAAATAACAAACTGCAGGGGCGCCTGGTGGTTCAGTTGGTTAAGCTCTAGACTCTTGATTTCAGCTCAGGTCATGATCTCACAGTTCATGAGTTCCAGCCCCATGTCAGGCTCTGCGCTGACAGCGTGGAGCCTTCTTGGGACTCACTCTCTCCTTCTCTCTCTGGCCCTCTTCCACACTCTCTCTCAAATAAATAAACTGAAAAAAATAAAAATAAAAATACAAGTTGCAAGGGGCGCCTGGGTGGCGCAGTCGGTTAAGCGTCCGACTTCAGCCAGGTCACGATCTCGCGGTCCGTGAGTTCGAGCCCCGCGTCGGGCTCTGGGCTGATGGCTCAGAGCCTGGAGCCTGTTTCCGATTCTGTGTCTCCCTCTCTCTCTGCCCCTCCCCCGTTCATGCTCTGTCTCTCTCTGTCCCAAAAATAAATAAACGTTGAAAAAAAAAAATTAAAAAAAAAAAAATACAAGTTGCAAGCAGTATATAAATAACACTCATCTATTTATTTCTAATCTCAACAACTGAGTTATATGGGAACAATTGTCAGCAGCATTTGTTCTAAATGTGTGTATGCTATAGTCCTTATTATAATGGTGTCATTAAATATGTATTAAATAAGCCAATCAAATAGGCACTTGACAATAAAGAATTGTTATTTCCATGAAAATTAAAACTTGCCTTCCTATTAATGGGTAACACAAACCAATCCTCCTAGAGAGACCATCAGAAAAGCTAGAGCTCTTTACAGGCATGGAAAGCTAACAAGATAGTAAAAAAGGACTGAACCAGCACCTGGAGGGACTGGCACAGAGAGGTGTTATTATAACGGTGTCTGTTATTTACGATTGCTTTTCTCCTGGAGACTTTTCTTCTCTAAAAATTTTGTTTTTTGGGGGCACCTGGGTGGCGCAGTCGGTTAAGCGTCCGACTTCAGCCAGGTCACGATCTCGCGGTCCGTGAGTTCGAGCCCCGCGTCGGGCTCTGGGCTGATGGCTCAGAGCCTGGAGCCTGTTTCCGATTCTGTGTCTCCCTCTCTCTCTGCCCCTCCCCCGTTCATGCTCTGTCTCTCTCTGTCCCAAAAATAAATAAACGCTGAAAAAAAAAAAAAAATTTTTAAAATTTTGTTTTTTGATTTTAAGCGATTTCTACACCCCACGTGGGGCTCAAACTCACAACCCTGAGATTAAGAGTTATATGCTCTTCCAACTGAGCCAGCCAGGAGCCCCTCCTTGGGACTTCTCTGATTCCAAGGGGAAGGTTAAGAGGTTGATGGTGTGCCTGACAGTCTTGAGGGACTAGAGAGATAGAGACTGGAGTCTGGAGCCACCAGGAGGTTAGGGGCACTAGTGAATGCCACTTATTCTGTGTTGGGACCTGGAAAGTCTTTACCTCTGGAGTTAAGAGAGAACTAAAAGTAAAAAGTATAAATCACAAGTTCAGTTCTGACTAATCTCAATAAGCACTTGTCATAAAAAAGCAAAAATTCTCTGTAAGTCAGTATCATTATCTTTTAACTCTAATTATTGCCTTAAGCAGTTGTGAAAATGACAGACATAAAATAATTTTTAAAAAAGACACAAAAGGAGACAAGATATTTCTTCAAAGAAGATGAATGGCCAATAAGCAAGTAAGATGTTCAACATTACTAGTTATAAAGGAAATGCAAATTATAAGCACAAAATACCACTTCACACCCAGTAGAATGGCTATTATACACACACAAACAGAAAATACTAAGTGCTGACAAGCAAACGGAGAACATGAAAACATGCATTGCTGCTGAGAATGTAAAATGGTGTAGGTGCTGTAGAAAACAGTTTGACAGTTCCTCAAAAGGTTAAATACAGAATGACCAAACAATTCCAATCCTAGATATACACCCCAAATAACTGAAAACATATACTTGTACACCAATGTTCATAACAGCACTATTCACATAGCTAAAGTGTGGAATAACCCAAACATCGAACAACAGATGAATGGATAAACAAAATGTGGCATATCCATACAACAGAATATTCAGCCTTAAAGCTTCAATGAAGCTTTGATACATGCTACAATATTATGAATATTAAAAACATTAAGCCAAGTAAAATAATCCAGACACGAAAAAGAATACTGTAGGAATCCCCTTATATAAGTATCTAAAATAGGCTAATTCATACAGACAGAAAGTAATACAGAGGTTAAAAGGGACTGAAAGGAGGAGGAAATACAGAATTATTGCATAACAGGTGCATTTTTCCTGTTTGGGATGATGAAAAAGTTCTAGAAATGGCTGTGATGGTTACACAATACTGTGAATGTACTTAATGCCACTGAATTGTACACTTAACATAAAATTTATCATTTCAACCATTTTTATTTATACTTTACAACAAGAATTATTAAGTAAAAAAAATACTTAAGTAAAACACAAGTGATTCAGACGTACATTTGTAAACCCTGTTAAGTATTAAAATGGATAAATTTAGGGAACTGTAGATGTGTTCATTTTTTGTGATATTGGAAGTTAAGGAAATAAAGTAACCAAACTAAAAAAAAAAAGGAAAAAAGGAAAAATCAGTGTGAATATTGAAGACCCAAATGATTAGCAAGCCTAGCCTAATTTAAGACCATACCCCAACAAATATCTTTTCTTTTTTTTTTTAAGTTTATTTATTTATTTTGAGAGAGATTGTGTGTGTGTGGGAGGGGCAGAGAGAGAGAGACAGAGAGAGAAAATCCCAAGTAGACCCCATACTGTCAGCACAAAGCCCGATGCAAGGCTCAAACCCATGAACCATGAGACAATGACCCGAGGTGAAATCAAGAATCAGACGCTTAACCAACTGAACCACCCAGATGCTCCTATAGTTTTATCAAATACACATGGAATATTAAAAAAACTAGCCATATGTTGGGATCATAAAAGCAAGCCACAAATTTCAGAGAATCAAAATCACCTGGAGTACCTTTTTTGAACATAAACTAGAAATCACTAACAAAACAATCGCTTAAAAGTCTCCATGTTAAGAATTCATACTCATATAATCCAAGGCTCAAAATACCTCCCCCATGAAAATTAGAAGCATTTGATTCATATGTAATTATTACCTGGATGATAAAGAGTACTCCATATCAAAACTTAGAGAACACAAATATAGCTGAACTAAAAGGAAATTTATATCTTTAAATACATGTATTTGGAAAGAAAAGCTGAAAATCAAAAAACTAAGTCTATTTGTAAAAAGGACAGGAAATTAAATACCAAAAAAAAGGGGGGGAGGAAGAAAGGAAGGAACTGAAGACAAAATGAAAATAAACATTAGTGAAAATATAAATAAAAGTTTATAAAATAGAAAACAATCACAGAATCGGGAGCATCAATAAAAGTCAGAAGTTAGTTCTTTGAAATCAGTAAAACTGGTAGATCCATGACCAGACTGAGAACACACACACACACACACACACACACACACACACACACATCTTTGTCAGAAATGAAAATGGGGATATCCCCATAGATTCTACTGAAATGAAGAAGATAGTAAGGATACTTTTTAACAACTTTATGCCAATGAATTTGACATTTTAGTTGAAATGAACAAACGTTATAAAAACATAACTTGCCAAAGGTGACTCAAAAAATAAAAAAGCTCAATACCCTATTAACTTTTATGTAAGTTAATAATTAAGAAAAAAACCAAAACCAAGCCTTACTACAAAAAAAACTTCAGGCCCATATACCTTCACTAGTACTCTATATTTAATATAAACAAAACCCAAAAAGGTCTATCTTACATAAACTTGTCCAGACAATAGAAGGAGGAAATACTCCCCAATTCGTTTAAAAGGTCAGCAAAAACTTTATACTAAAATTAGGTAAGAGGGGCACCCGGGTGGCTCAGTCAGTTAAGCGTCTGACTTTGGCTCAGGTCATGATCTCCTGGTTCACGTTAGGCTCTGTGCTGAGAGGCTGGAGCCTGCTTCGGATTCTGTTTCTCCCTCTCTCTCTGCCCCTCCCCTACTTGTTCTCTCTCTCTCTCTCTCTCTCTCTCTCTCTCTCTCTCTCAGAAATAAATAAAAACATTTGAAAAAAAAAAACATGTAGGAAAGGAAAATTCAAGCCAATCTAAGTCATTAACACAGATGGCAAGAAATCCTGGATAAAATTTTACACAGTGAATCCTAATAAGCAAAGAAATTATCAAACACTATCAGAGCCTATGTGCAAAGAACTTCTCCTGAACACCCCACTTTTGCCAGCCAAGATGGGACAACTTGACAATCATAAAAAAACACCAGCTACAACAGACTGAAACACAGCAACCAGGGTGGGGAGACTGATTAAATATTTCACATGAAGAACATACTTTCAACTAGAAGATAAGGAACCAAACATAAAACATAAAAACAGTGCCAGGCAAAAGTGAAGAGGACTGAGACCAGAAATATGAAGTTAGGTACAAGGAACAGAGTGTAGCAAAACTAATTTGGGAAAGCAAAACTATGTGACTTCAAAGACTAAGTTTATTTCAACAATGAAATACTTCATAAGTAAAAACAAATGACAGATTCATGTATATTCTGCCATAGTTAAGTCACTGCTCTCAACTGGCTTATAGGAATATAGCTAGAAAGGTATGTAGTAATAAAATTGATTTTTTTAAAGGTTTATGTTTTTAATTAAAAAAATTTTTTTTAACATTTATTCATTTTTGAGAGAGAGAGAGAGAGAGAGAGAGAGAGAGAGGCACAAATGGGGCATGGGCAGAGACAGATGGAGACACAGAATCAGAAGCAGGTTCCAGGCTCTGAGCTGTCAGCACAGAGCCCAATGCAGGGGCTTGAACCCATGAACCTTGAGTTCACAAGCTGAGCTGAAATTAGACGCTCAACCAACGGAGCCACCCAAGCATTCCTTTCTTTTTTTTTCTTTTTTTTTTTTGAGAGAGAGTGCACACATGCACAAGCTGGCGAGGGGCACAGAGAAGAGGACAGAGGGTCTGAACCGGGCTCCATGCTGGCAGAAGAGAGCCATATGTGGAGCTCAAACTCACTAACGGTGAGATCATGACTTGAGCCAAAGTCAGCTGCTTAACTGACTGAGCCACCCAGGCACCCCAAAATTGACTTTCATACATTGAACTTGTATCCCACAAACCTTGCTACATTTATTAGTTCATAGCTAACGTACAGTAAACTCCACATACTAAATTGTACAATTTGATAAGTTTTGACATCTGTGTACACCAGTGAAACCATTATCATAATCCAGGAAAACACAGTCATCATACCCAAAAGTTTCCTTGTACTCCTTGTAATCTCTCCTTCCTACCATCGCCATAACGACGACTCGCATCTTCTAGTATTTTATGTAAATGGAGGAGGGAGAAAAACCCTGACTTGGCAAATACAGGATAGAATACCATGAATTCAAGTAAGTTATGTTTAAAACAAATATTCAAAATAATACTGGAAAATAAAACTCTTAACTAGGGGTGCCTGGGTGTCTCAATCGGTTAAGCGTCCAACTTCGGTTCAGGTCATGATCTCACAGTTAGTGGGTTCAAGTCCCACGCTGGGCTCTGTACTGACAGCTTGGAGCCTGGAGCCTGCTTCAGATTCTGTGTCTCCCTCTCTCTTTGCCCATCCCCCACTTGTGCTCTCTTTCTCTCTCAAAATAATAAATAAACATTAAAAAAAATTAAGCAAACCTGTTACTTGAAAAAAAAACATAGGCATATTTAAACCAGAAACACAGCAAAATATTCCCTCTGACAGTCCTCCCTAACCCTCTTCAGTTTATTTATTTTTAACGTAATCTCTATGCCCAACATGGGGCTCGAACTCACAACCTGGAGATCAAAAGTACTATGCTCCACCAAGTCAGCCAGGTGCCCCTCCATCCTCAATTTAAATAACACATTTTCAGAGCAGCTTTCTTTCATCATGCTATTAGTCTCTCTTACAGTGGCAATCTCTGCTTCTTTCTGTCATTTGTCTCACTTGTGATTACTGTCAACATCTCTCTCCCCTCACAGATTATGAATTGGGTGACAGAGGAATGAATTTTGTTCTTAGTTGCATTCCCAGTGCCCATCACACTTGGCATTTAGTAGTTACTTGATATATGTTTGCTGAATGAAGGAACATACACATGAATTAAAGAATATTTTCAGGGTGCCTGGGTGGCTCAGTCAGTTAAGTGTCTGACTTCGTCTCAGGTCATGATCTCGCGGTTCATGGGTTTGAGCCCTGCATCAGACTCTGTGCTGACAGCTCAGAGCCTGGAGCCTGCTTTGGATTCTGTGTCTCCCTCTCTCTCTGCCCCTCCCCAGCTCGCGCGCGTGTGCGCTCTCTCTCTCTGAAAAATAAACATTAAAAAAAAAATTTTTTTTTAAAGAGTATTTTCAAATTTTTGTCACTCAGAATAAAAAAAAATTTTTTTTAAAGAGTATTTTCAAATTTTTGTCACTCAGAATAAATATAATTACTGGCTTGCTCTATAGAAATTCCTCTGACTAGAATGAAAAGGCAAAAGGAAAAAGATGTGGCACTGAAAAGGTTCTCACACCGTTAATCTATCAAATTCATCTTTCAGAGCAGAGTGCTGTTCTAGTGGCGGCCATACTTATAAAGTCCTTCATTAATCTTTTACCATCTGTGGTATTATATGGCAACTGTTTAGAGTTATAAAGTGGTAGCCCAAGGTTTGGTTTAGGAAGTGAACAGTAGTATCTGCCATTTCCTTTAGATAGTTAAATACAGTTAACACTACATTCTAGATTCTAACAACTCAATCATGGAAAGCTGACAGCATAAACTAGAAAGACCTTTATGATCTCCATCCCCTTATTCCTTGGCTTAGAGTATTTCCACCTCTAAGACCCTTCCCCATAACTGGCATAAGAGTGAAGTTGTGGGATTCTATGCTATTATTTAGCTCCCTTTATGCCTAAGATGCATTCAGATGTTCAACATTCATTGATTACTTACTAAGTAACAAGAACTATTTCAGGCACTTTAAATGACAGAACAAAACAAGGGTACCTACCTATATAGAACTCATGTTCTAGAGCGAGAGAACAGAAAGAAAACTAAAAATAAATTACATATTAGAAGGTACGAGAAAGAAAGAAAAAGAAGGATGAGAAGAATGTGGGGGGAATGCTGACAAGAGAAAAGATGAGTGCGATTTTCAATAGACTGGTCCAAGTAATCTTCATTGAGGGGACATGTGACTAAACACTGAGGGTTAACTATAAGGATTTATCAGAAGAAGTGTTTCAGTGCAAAAAGAACAAGCAGGGCAAAGATTGAAAGGCAACACATGGCTTTTCTGTCCTAACAGTGGCAAGGAGGCAGTAAAATTAGAGTGGAGTAGACAATGGAGAGGAGTAGTAGTCACATTCATACAGGTAATGGAAGGTCAGATCTTACAGTACCTTACACACCATTGCACAGAATTTGGCTTTTACTCTGAGTAAAAAATCAATCACCACACAGTTTTGAAGAGAAGAGTGACATGATATGACTTAACACTTCAAATACATCTCTAGCTACATTCAGAATAGAATGCAGAAGGGTAAGGGTAAAAGCTGAAAGATCAGGAGAATATTGTAATAATTCAGTGAAGAGATGATGATGGCTTGGATCAGGGTAGTAGAGTGGTAGTGGAGTGGTTAATAATTGGTCAGATGCTGGGTAATCTTTGTAGGTACAACAAAGAAGATTTGCTGATGGTTTAGATGTGGGACATATGAAAGAAGTAAAGGATTCCAAAGTTTCTGGCCTGAGCAGCTAGAATGACAGAAATGCAATTATCTGATAGAAGTTTGGATGTAACAGGTTTGAGGTGGAAGATGAGGAGTTCAGTGTTGTAAATGTTAATTTTGAAATAAATATCTTTTAGACATCCAAGTGGAGATGTTGAGTAGGGCTGGATATAAAAATCCGGAGTTTGGGAGAGAGGTCGGGAGTGGAGATAGAAGTTTGGGAATCATCAGACTACAGATGACATACAATGCTATGAAACTAAATTAAATCACTCTGAGACATTAAAGAAAATGGGATCAAGAACTAAGCTCAGGGGCATTCCAATTTTAAGAGGTTGAGTAGAGGAGGAACCAGCCAAGGAGACAGAGGGCAACCAGTATAGTAGGAAGAAAACTAGGCAAGTGTGGGGTTCCTGGAAGTCAATTAAAGAATCAAGGAAGGAGGGTCCCTGGGTGGCTCAGTCAGTTAGGCACCTGACTTCAGCTCAGGTCATGATCTCATGGTTTGTGAGCACCAGCCCCACATGGGGGGAGCACCAGCCTCGCCTCTCTCTCTGTCTCTCTCTGCCCCTCACTCACTTGCGCCCTCTCTCTCTCTCAAAAAAAAAAAAAAAAAAAAAAAAAAGGAAGGAGAGATGAATCGTGTAAAATATTTCTAATACATTAAGACAGTTGAGAGCAGTAACACAGAAGTGGAAGCCAAGAAGGGGATATGGGTGGTATTACCAGCAAAATGTGTACCTTCCCACCCTAATCTTTTCTGTGCCAAACAAATTGCTAAATGCTAACACATAAACATGAATCATACACAGTCCCTGCCTTCAAAATAATCCAATGATATGCTAAGAACTGTATGAAAATGGACTTTCCATCTTTTCTGAAGCAGTAGCCCACCATATTTTTAAGGAAAGAGTAATTTTTTTTAACTTAGTAACATTCATAAATAAAGAGCTGCACGTGATGAATTTCCACTTTTTCTCCACAGCTTAAAAAAAAAAAAAAAAAGAAAAAAAAAAAAAGGCCAAAACCACACTCTTCTGATTAAAGTACTTGCTGTTAAAAAAGCATCTGTAGGGGCACCTGGGTGGCTCAGCCAGTTAAACAGCTGACTTGAGATCTTGCAGTTCATGGGATCAAGCCCTATGTGGGGCTCTGCACTGGCAGCGTAGAGCCTGCTTGGGATTCTCTCTCTCTGCCCCTCCTCTGTCTCTCTCTAAATAAATAAACTTAAAAAGCAAAAACAAAAAACAAAACAAAACCTGTGTAGAAGCACCTGGCTGGCTCTGTCAGAGAAACATGCGACTCTTGAACTCGGGGTCATGAGTTAAGTCCCACGTGGGGTGTAGATATTAATAAAAAAAAAAAAAAAAAAAAAAGCCAGAGTATGCATCTGTTTGTCCAACTATGTATCTAGAAAAATAACGCAGAAATGAAATGCTCTGAAATTACATTTCCAAATGTTAACTACTGGTAACAATTTGCTATGTATCTTTCATTTTATTTCCATGTTCATGTTAGCACTCTAGGGCATATTTGCTCTACTGCATAATTTAAATTTAATTTTAAATGTTTACCAACAGCTCTTCTACATACTTTGTGTATTTTTTCCTATGTAATTATTATTGGTTCAATACCTGTATGTATGGAAATATAAAAATATGTAGAGAGCTTCTTCTTAATTGGTTTGGCCAATTTAAGTTTTAAGAAAAAAGTACCTTCTGATTAAAAATAAAATTATGCAGGGGCGCCTGGGTGGCTTGGTCGGTTAAGCGTCCGACTTCGGCTCAGGTCATGATCTCACGGTCCGTGAGTTCGAGCCCCGCGTCGGGCTCTGTGCTGACAGCTCAGAGCCTGGAGCCTGTTTCAGATTCTGTGTCTCCCTCTCTCTGACCCTCCCTTGTTCATGCTCTGTCTCTCTCTGTCTCAAAAATAAATAAACGTTAAAAAAAAAATTTTTTTTTAAATACAAAAAATAAAATTATGCAAGGACTAAATTCTCAAAATAAAACAAAAAACATGCATATGTAAAACTAGAAGCATATTAATCTAAATATTTTTATGTTAACCATGGTCACCCTTAGGAATGATCAGGTCACTTTTATTATCTGTAATGTTCTCTATTTTTCAAGTTAAAAACAAAAACCTAAACACAACATTTCTATTACATTCAGGTAAATAATTATATATTATTTTGTACTTAGTTTAAATTAATATTCACACTTAATTTATGCTGACAAAAGTAAACTCACTTAGGCATGAATGCTCCATTGGCTAAGGATGGCTCATCATCATCCAGCCCGTCAAACAGATGGGACTTCGCTGTGCCTGTTGTCTGTAAAGCCTTTGGTCGAACTCTGGTGGCAGGACGGGGTGTTAGTTTATAATGAGTGGGTGTAGTGAGAGCCTTCTGGGCTGCTGGATTTGTTGGTTTCAATCTCTGAAAAACAAAACCATCAAGGACAGTTCTAGTTTAATTCAAAGGCATTGTTTTGGTCTTAAAAAACTTGTAAGAATAGAGTTCAAATCTCCTATCTGCCAGTCACCCAACTAGTTACCTCTGTTTATTTTTCAACTAAACCAAAAATGTCACACTTCAAAATAAACTGAGATGTGCCCATGAATTGCTATTCAATTTCCACGCAATCCAAATCACTCTGAAAAAATAATAGCTTTCATTTATTCATCATTTAGTAAACACTGCTAATTGCCATGAGTCAAACACTAAGCACTCACAATAAAAATAATAAAATCACTTCCCCTGATTTTTGAGGAAATTACAAGTTAGTGGAAGAGACACAACTAAATTAAGACTTCAGGGTTGCCTGGGTGGCTCAATTGGTTAAGCGTCTGACCTCAGCTCAGGGCATAAGCTCGCAGTCTGTGAGTCTGAGCCCTGTGCTGAGCCTGTAGCCTGCTTCAGATTCTGTGTCTCCCGCTCTCTCTCTGACCCTCCCCAGCTTGTGCGTGCACACTCTTTCAAAAACCAAATAAACATTAAATTAAACAAACAAAAAAAACCACTTCAAGTTGATTCTGATGGCACCTTTATTATGCTTCTATAGCATCTTCGGGATGTTTTATATTTGTTTTCCTAAACATTATACATGGGATTATACAACCACTTGAAACAACAATGTCTAACATATAAAACCTGTCACAATTCATTGTTCTCGTCACAGTGTAAATTGTTTGCACCAGTGTGAAACTGTCTGCAACAGTGAACCTTCCTAGATATTTTTTGTGTTATTTCACAATTGTGTGCCCTTGCTTGGAATGTCTTGACTTAGACCTACCAACTTCTACATACATACTCAAAAAAAGTTAAATGTGACCTCTTTTGCAAAGCCTTATCAAACTTTAAATACTCTTCTTTAACATAAAATTTACCATTTTAATGCATAGAATCCAGTGGGTTTTAGTATATTTAATAAGTTGTGCAAGAACCACCAATATCTAAGTCCAAAACATTCCCCTCACCCCAAAAAGAAATGCTGTGCCTCCCGATTCCAGCCCTTAAAACTCAGCAAACATGAATCTATTCTGTCTGTATAAATTTGCCTATTCTAGGCATTTTATATAAATGGAATCATGTGGCCTCTTGTGTCTGGTTTATTTCACCTAGCATGTTTTCAAGGTCCATCCATGTCATACATAGTATGTATCAGTACTTCACTCCTTTTTATGACTGAATGATATTCATCATATAGATCTACAACATTTTGTTTATCCATTCATCAGCTGACTGTATATACTATATTGAGCTTGAGTAAATTTAAACACCTTAACAGATCTGATCTTCCTCACTAAATAGCAAGTTCTCAGAGAATAAGTTCTTGCTTTCATTTTGTATCCTCAGTACTGAACACAGTGACCAGCACATATTTAGGCCTAAAATTATGCTGCGCCACTAACACACAATGTTCATCTAAGCACAACTTACATTTACACAGCGTGTTAAAAAGCACTTTAAGTTCCTATCTTCTCATTATATCTAGTTACAAGGTTAATTCAAGGGGCGCCTGGGTGGCTCAGTTGGTTGAGTGTCCAACTTCAGCTCAGGTCATGATCTCACAGTCCCTGAGTTCGAGCCCTGCGTCAGGGTCTGTGCTGATGGCTCAGAGCCTGGAGCCTGCTTCAGATTCTGTCTCCCTTTCTCTCTGCCCCTAACCCACTCGTGCTCTGTCTCTCTCTGTCCCCAAAATAAATAAAAACATTAAAAAAAAAAAGTTAAAAAAAAAAAAACCAAGGTTAATTCAATAGCCAGCTGAGGGAGAAATAAGATGACAGAAATGACTGAAGAGCTATAGACTGATCAACTTACTATAAGCCAGGTATGCATCATCTCATTTAATTCTGAACACTAAACAGTATTACCATTCCCATTTTACAGATGAGGAAACACATTCAGAGGCAAAATAACACGCTCAAGGTCTCATCAGTTGTACATGGTAACACAATGATTAAACAGACCAAAGACTACTTTTAACACCACACCACAGTGAGCAAAAGATTATTACTTTGACACTAGAGCATAAAAGATTAAGACAAAGTTAA
This sequence comes from Lynx rufus, assembly GCF_022079265.1. Taxonomy (NCBI): domain Eukaryota; kingdom Metazoa; phylum Chordata; class Mammalia; order Carnivora; family Felidae; genus Lynx; species Lynx rufus. Next base: position 60,122,154 of record NW_025814897.1, read on the forward strand.
CTGCAGAAACCAGGAGAAAAGATATTGATGTGCCACTTAACAGCATTATTTTAGGAAAATCAGCCTCTCTGAGCCTTAGGTTTGCTCAACTATAAAATGGGAATAATAATACATGCCTTAGTTCAGAGCTATTGAAAGTCTCAGCCCTCATCTCCAGTCCAGTGTTCATTTCATTGCCATGCTGCCCTCCAGATAATAATAATTCCAAACATAATTTTTTGCCCAGAAAAAAGCATAATGTGTCTTAAAAACTTAACTACACCTAGCTTTGCTTAGGCTATATATGTAAGAAATTACATTCTACACAGCTAGTTTCTCCTAACCTGAGAATAAACTTTATAAAAGCATCCTTAAATTTACCTCTTCTTTCTTTTTAGGGTCTGACATGGGATTCCGGAAGAGAGGAGAATCTCCAAAAGGTGAGTATGTTAGACTATTGATATGCTGCTGGAGAACAGCTTGCTGGGCAGCAGAAGCATTGGGATCTGTCAAAGCTTTTTTAAAAAAAGAAAAGAAAAAGCAAGATTATCAGTCCAAGGATCCAATGCATTTATAGCAAGAGAACACAACTGTTTTGGAAACACCTTCAAAACATTCAGACTCACTCAACAGCATTATTGGTGGGAAGCAGAGAAGCAAACTGTGAAGAAAACCAACAATCAAATAAACTAATGGGTCAAAGATATGAAGAGACATTTCATAAGAGATAACACACAAAAATTTTTACTTAAGTGCTCACTGTCAATAATCAATGAAATAAAATTTAAAACAACCCTGAAAAAATATATTATACCTACATAATTATCTATCAGTGCCACAGCTGTATAGAAAGAGTTACAGTCTTTGACTTCTAGAAACATTACAAATTGGTTTACTCTGTCTAAAAGAAATGGTATGACAGTACATAAAACAAGTACTGTTTTTATGTTTTTTAACCTACTTGTTTCCATCATGGAAATTTAACCCAAGGACTTCATTAAACTAGAAACAAAATAAAGAAATGTTTGTAAGTGATGAATATTATCTGTTATAGTTAAGACTTGGGAACAACCTATGTCCAACATTAACAGCTGTAAAAATCATGACACATCAACATGGTGGGTTAAGTAGTTATTAAAAATAATGACAGTGTTTCACTGTGGAAATAAGGAAACATCTTTGATTTAATAAGTAAAAACTGCAGAGTAACTAAGACTAGAGGAAGAAAGTGGCATATAAAAAATGAAGATAGTTGCTAAGGTGTCCTTATATGTTTATTATTTACATTTAATATTCCTATTACATTCAAGTAAATTGAAAGAAAAAGTATCACTCCAATTAATCTAATTTTCTAAGTGTAAAAACATGTCATTAGTCACAGAGAATTCAGGGAACAGACAAGGAATGATAATCTATAATCATACACAGTAAAAACAAAACAAACCCCACAAATATCGGTACTGTATCTTGATTGATGAAGAAACTGCTTTACAAAATTAGTATTTTCAAAAATACTGATAAAAAGTCAAATCATACTTAAGTCATCTTAGAGATAAAAATACTTTTTTCCTTTATAAATGTTTAAAATACGGCTAACACCAAAATATATTAGGTAATCTACATTAAAGAAGTGCCACAAACAAAACATTTGGAGAATTTTAGTACTCATAATAGAGGAAAAAACCACAGCAGCAGCAGCAACAACAAATCCAGGACAGCTAAAGCTAAATTAATGAAAAAGGGGTAGATCCACCTTAGTCAAATTAAGCTTTTTTAAAATCAGATTTATCAATTAAATACTAAAACACTGTATACTAATATATCAGCAGAGAATGCAAGTTTGCTCAAGATTGTGAAACCCAGAGGAGATGTCCATTTTAAGAGCATATAATAAATCATCTGTACTGGAAAGTTCCTAAATCCAATTTAAGACCATCAGCAGGGAAAAGATTTAGAAAAGCAGTTTTGGTACACAGTACCACACAATAACAGCACAGTGTTATTCTGTGGACTATTCAAGGAAATTCAAGAAAACCTGGATGTTTTTAAAAGAACTCTAGGGGCGCCTGGGTGGCTCAGTCGGTTAAGCGTCCGACTTCGGCTCAGGTCATGATCTCGAGGTTCGTGAGTTCAAACCCCGCGTCGGGCTCTGTGCTGACAGCTCAGAGCCTGGAGCCTGTTTCAGATTCTGTCTCTCTCTCTCTCTCTCTCTCTGACCCTCCCCTGTTCATGCTCTGTCTCTCTCTGTCTCAAAAATAAATAGGGGTGCCTGGGTGGCTCAGTCGGTTAAGCGTCTGACTTCAGCTCAGGTCATGATCTCACAGTCCGTGAGTTCGAGCCCCGCATCGGGCTCTGTGCTGACCGCTCAGAGCCTGGAGCCTGTTTCAGATTCTGTGTCTCCCTCTCTCTCTGACCCTCCCCCGTTCATGCTCTGTCTCTCTCTGTCTCAAAAATAAATAAATGTTAAAAAAAAAAAAATTAAAATAAATAAATAAATAAACGTTAAAAAATTTAAAAGAACTCTAATATTCACTAGTCAAGTTTGGTATTTGACAGCCAATTATCCATTAAAAATAATGTTGACCTGCACCAGCTCATCCCATCATTAACAAGTATAATAGTTCACCCCACCTGGGCTTACTCAAAAGAGTAAGAACTCCTTTAACAAATCTAAACATAATTAGGAAAGTGTGTGAGGATATTTTTATTTTTGTAGGTTTAAATATGAAATCTTCTCTAAGTTAACTGTATGATTTACATATACAGACAAGAGAGCTAATATGTTACCAAAAATAAGAGAACTCGGAAGCATGTAAGCATTTGATAAGCTACCATTTGTGTTATAAATATTCAATTCTGGTCACAATAATTTGACAACATACTGAGAAGACTCATCATGACCAAATGATTAAAGGGATAGGAAAAGGTATAAAATCAAAGTCTGAGAATAGAAAAAACTGATGATACTTTACCTTGAAGAAAGACAACAGGGTTACTGCAAGAAAAACTGTAACAAACTGGTTTGCTTAGCTTAGAACCACTGAGTGGAAATTCTACAGAGGCATGTTTTGATTTCTAAACAACCTGAACAAAACAATGGACTAGACTGATTTGGAAAACTGTAACTGAGGGACTCCCACCGTTAGGAGTGGACTCAGACTCTTTATATAAACTCTAAAGCACCTTACAGTTAGTGTCCTGTGATGCAAAGATGTACATTCTAAAAGTCAACATAGCTACTTTTAAGTTTGTGGTGACACTACTATATGTAACTATACTATTAAATGCTTGTGTCAGGACCTTTTAATTGATTTTAGAAGATGGATTATCAAAAACCATTCAAAACACAGTACTATCCAAGTAAAAATGGCAGGTTACAAATATGTATGGTACCCTTTCTAGTGAAAACTAAAACTAAGGAAAAGAAATAAAACTGAAAATATCACTTTTAATGATAAAGCTGATTTTTTTTTTAAAATTTTTTTTTTCAACGTTTATTTATTTTTGGGACAGAGAGAGACAGAGCATGAATGGGGGAGGGGCAGAGGGAGAGGGAGACACAGAATCGGAAACAGGCTCCAGGCTCTGAGCCATCAGCCCAGAGCCTGACGCGGGGCTCGAACTCACGGACTGCGAGATCGTGACCTGGCTGAAGTCGGACGCCTAACCAACTGCGCCACCCAGGCACCCCTGATTTTTTTTTTTTTAAGAGAGAAAGAAGAGTGCCTGCACACACAAGTGGGGGAGGGGCAGAGGGAGAAGGAGAATCTTAAGCAGGCTCCACACCCAGCACAGAGCATGACATGGGGATCTCACAACTGTGAAATCACAACCTGAGCTGAAATCAAGAGTCAGATGCTTAACCAAAAGAGGCACCCAGGCGCCCTATTTTATTTTTTTAAAGTTTGTATTTATTTATTTTTGAGAGAGCAAGTACACGTGCATGCATGGGGGAGGGACAGAGGGAAGAGAAGGAGAGAATACCAAGCAGACTCCCTGCTGCCAGTGCAAAGCCCGATGCGGGTCTCAAACCCATGAACTGTGAGATCATGGCCTGAGCCGAAACAGGGTCAGACGCCTAACTGTCTGAGCCACCCAGGCACCCGGAGGTCAACTGGAATTCTAATTCACCTCCACTCCTTCCAAAGATCTAAGTAAAATCTATGTTTAAAACAAATTAAAATGTATCTATATAACCCACACCGACAAAGAATGGGAAGTAACAAATGAGCATTTGATAAAGTATAACAAATTTCTAGGGGAAAGAAGTGGAGAGAGGAGTGACAAAGCAGGATACAGCGAACTACGTTTAGAGTACATTCATAGGGGATTACAGCCCAACGTAGAGCTTATCTGCCCTGGAGAATCCCAGAAAGATTAGGGATTCAATGACACCAAGTTTGATGAAGTGAGACTGAAAGCAGGAGAGATAAATCAATGTAAAGTACATGTACAAAACACCTATACCTTCATCCTCCTAATCCCTGATGCTTAACAGATAAGCCAAACATCAGAGAGTGTGCCTCTGATGAAACAAAGTTAATACTTGGAAAGAACAAGGGCAACTAGTTTCAGTACTTGCATCATCCCAGAGCTAAGAATGTGGCATTCTAATCATCAGGGGACCCTTGGACAATAGCTGGTTTCTGGACTACGCACCTTAAAGTGAAGCTTACTGGTAAACAAGCTCTACCCATATACATAAGTTGCCAATAAGCTTTTTATTATTTTATTCTTAAATGGTAAGGATCACGGAGCATTAAAGAATAAGACCAAAGCAAAAATAACCCTGAAGAGGTAAGGCACAGAAGAGTCCTAAAAAAATTTTAATGCCAATTAACAAATTCAAAGTTTCAAGAAATAACGGCATCTAAGAACAGGATACTTAAAAAAAAGAAGTTTCGAAGAATGAGAAAGAATTCATGTAAGTTAAAAATAAAAATTCATGGGGCGCCTGGGTGGCGCAGTCGGTTAAGCGTCCGACTTCAACCAGGTCACAATCTCGCGGTCCGGGAGTTCGAGCCCCGCGTCGGGCTCTGGGCTGATGGCTCAGAGCCTGGAGCCTGTTTCCGATTCTGTGTCTCCCTCTCTCTCTGCCCCTCGCCCGTTCATGCTCTGTCTCTCTCTGTCCCAAAAATAAATAAACGTTGAAAAAAAAAAAATTAAAAAAAAAAAAAAATTTAGGATGCCTGGGTGGCTCAGTCAGTTAAGTGTCTGACTCTTGACTTAGCTCAGGTCATTATCTGATGGTTATTGAGATCAAGCCCCCCATCGGGCTCTGCACTGGCAGCAGAGAGCCTGCTTGGCATTCTCTCTCTCTCTGCCCCTCACACTCTCTTTGTCTCTCTCAAAATAAATAAAATGATTTAGAAGACAGTAAAAAATCTAAAAAAATATAAACACAGTTTAAAAATCAAGCATTAACGTAGAGGGGCGCCTGGGTGGTTAGGTAGATTGTGCGTCTGACTCTTGATTTTGGCGGTCATGATTGGGCTCCTCACTGAGCATGGAGCCTGCTTAAGATTCTCTCTCTCTGCCCTTATAACCAGCTCATGCGCTCTCTCTCTTTAAAAAAAAGAAAAAGAAAAAAGTTAACAATTAAGATAGAAAAGGTATAAGCAATTCAGTGACATTTCCGAACAAAGAGACAATCCTAAGTCCTTGTGGGGAATGGAACAAGTCTCAAGAATCAGAAAGGCATTAGACTTCTCAACAAATAATGGTTAATGAAAGGAATATAGTCCAAGTTCTGAGGATAAATTATTTTCACAGAATTCCATAATATTAAAGCGTGAGGAACAAAAAAGGTTCTGTACTGTCAGAATTGTAAGTGATCAAAGTTTATCTTTCATATGTAATTTACTTAAAAATACATTCCAGGAAATAAAGAGGAAAACCCTACATTCAGGACAGAACAGTTCTCACTGAGTAAACTTGAAGGGAGTATCAGGAGCAATGCTGAAGGCCCAGGGAATAATCAGAGTTCATACTTCTGCAGGAGAACAGAGGGATCAAGGAATGATGTATTCAGAGTAAAAAAGAATTCTGAAACCTTAAGAATTTGGACTGGTTCAGGAAGGTGATAAGGGCTGGTAATGCAAAGGGAAAAAAGAAATTCTAGGAGAAAGAAAAAGCTGTATGAGAAAGGTGTACTTGGCTGGGCAGCAATGTTTTCATAGTTGTAATAAAATGCTACACTCATATTAAAACTTTTATTCTTTAATCTAAGAAAAAATTAATAACTATAGGACAGAATACATTATCAATGTTATCAATATGAAAATATAATCATGACAAAAGAAGAGGAAAAAGAAGGGTGAGAAAAGGCACTAATACTCTTCCTTGACCAAGAGAACTCAAGAAATACTGTCTCTCAGGTGACAGAATAAGAAAAACAATGTAGGGACACAGCTTAAATTTGCAAAAGCCTTATCAAAATGTGGTACACGGGTCATGATAGTACAGGAGATGAACTTAATGGTAAAGAGACTTACTTTCATTCTGTCTCATTCATTCACTCAGTTACCCTATGTATGCCAGGTGGTATGTTTATTTCCAACAGAACAGCTTTCTTTTAAAAAGCTATTTAAGCTAAAAAGTTCATTTTAAGTTAGAAAATAATAATCATAAAGGTGGTAGGCAGAGGGGGCAAAAACTGGGTAAGGCTGTTCAAATGAGTAAGTATGAAAAACACTTCAGTAGACAAAACTAAACTTAGGGAATTTAGTAATACAGCTATGTTAGAAATGAATAGAGAACACAGAGGATAAGTGAGCTAAATTTTCATCTACTATTAATAAGTTAAATTAAAACTTAATAAAGCAAAACATATCAACATAAGCACATCGTTTAGAGATATGAACTTAACTATACACCAGGAAACAAAGTGACTGTAACAAAGTGGTTTCTTTGGGGGACTAAGCCTGGGAGTGGGGAAGTGGAGAAGGCCAAGATCCGTTACAAACCCTTCTGTACTACATGACTGTTTAAGTGTGTTTGTGTACTGCTTTGGTAGGGGGATGGAATGGGTGGAAAATGAGGTCAACAAGTTAAGTATTAGCAAGAAATACAACTGAGTAAAGCCTTCTAAAGTGACTGACACTTACCTACTGGGGCCTGGGGGGCTCCAAAGCCCAAAGTAGCTGTCGTAGTATTAAATCCAGGGGCCCCAAAGGCTCCTGTACCAAGAGGCCCTCCGATCTTAGGTTGGTTGTTCCCAAACAAAGATGCCTGTCCAGCACCAAGAGCTACGGAGACAAGAGGAAAGAAAAAGCGCCACAGGAGATCCTTTGAATGTTATACCAGAGGTCAGTTACTTAAAAATATAATACATTTGGAAACTTCATAATGACCACTCATTTCAACAAAAGAGCTAATACAGTCAATGCTAACTATATGCCAGGCACTGTGCTAAGAACATTATATACATCATAGGCAAAACACTTAACTTCTCTGTGCTTCGGATTCTTCAACTATAACATGAGATAATAATACATAGCTTAGATATTTATCCTAAGGTTAAAATGAATAAACACATACTAAGCATTTAAAAGAGAATTGGTAGATACTAATATTCATTAAATATTAGCTAGTACCTCACTTAATCTTCCTAAGCCTGAAATAGGACTTATTATCTGCATTTTATAGATGAGAAAACTAAGTGTTTAGTAATTAGCTCAATTGTCACAAATGTTGTAGATGGTGAAACTGAGGTTCAAATCTTGGTGCATCTGAATACAACCAGGGTTCTTTACTACACTATAGTAATACGAAGTTTGAAAGAATTAAAAAATAATCAATTTTTAAATATCAATATTTGCAAATCAAAATATGCAGCTGAACCAATCACAATGTCATCTTTTTGACTAACATACAGGCTAAACTACAGAAAACCAAATCCAATACATCTGTGAGGAGCAAAAAGCAGTACTTTCAAGTGTACTATCTCATGAAAACTACTTTACACCAAGACAAACGTTTTGTTTTATAAAAAGCTAAATGCTTTGTGATGAGGTTACTAAACAGTCTCAAGTTTCATCATAAATCAGACTGGAGGGAGTAGAACTTATTTTCACCAAGGGGAAACCACTGCAGAAACTTAGGTTTTAAAGTCTAATGAATCTTGCTTATGGATCTTGTTCTCAGCAGTGAAACTGGGGAGAATTTATTTAGAATGATTTATTGGCATTAACTTTTTTTAAAATTTCCATCTCCTCCTCCTCAAAAAGTTATTGGAAATTCGGAAGATCTAAAGTTCGTTTTAACGCCATCAATGCATCAATGCATCACTTCATAAATACAATACTTAGAGACCTAAAATACTGAATACAAATTGTTTTGAGATTGCAATCAAAAAAAGGCTAGGAAGTTTATACTCAGAGAATCCATACAAAATAAATTAGTGAGGGTAACTACTGAATGGACAAAACATTCCCTGTCTAATTAGTAACAAGAAGACAATCCCTTTGCTACAGCTTTGGAATAGGGAATGGCTTCTTTTAAAATCCCAAACCATCAGAAATTGGTGAAAATTAACAGAAAACCTGAATTTACTTCCTTGAAAGACATACTTTACAGCACAAATTTCAGAATTCTTTATTTTTCCAGGTAGCAAATACCTCCTTACCAATGAACAAAAACCTAGAAGAAAAACGAATATATAAAATAGACAAAAATTTCTCATCTGGATGGGTATGCATTTCCTTCACCTTTGTAGGAGCCCTGGATGAAGAACCATGAAACAGTCTAAAAATCACTGTATTTCAATAACCAATAAAAGAATAAAAAAGGCACTGGGAGGTTCAGGTCACCTGGAAAGAGACTATCATAAATTGATCTGCCTGCATACTGCTGCAATTTGTCAATAGAAAAATATATATTTTGGGGCGCCTGGGTGGCGCAGTCGGTTAAGCGTCCGACTTCAGCCAGGTCACGATCTCGCGGTCCGTGAGTTCGAGCCCCGCGTCGGGCTCTGGGCTGATGGCTCAGAGCCTGGAGCCTGTTTCCGATTCTGTGTCTCCCTCTCTCTCTGCCCCTTGCCCGTTCATGCTCTGTCTCTCTCTGTCCCAAAAATAAATAAACGTTGAAAAAAAAAAAATTAAAAAAAAAAAAAAAGAAAAATAAATATTTTATCTAGATCTAGCTCATATTACGTAAATGGCTTTTTATGCTTAATAAAAAGGACTTCCTAAGAGTCCACAGGTTGAGGGACATTCTGGAAAATGTCAATTTATGAAATGCGCTATATTTACGATTAGTTGTAGGAGTCATAAAGCAGATATATGGGGGGTACCATGTTGTAATAGTGGCCCTAGAAACTCCAAGGATGCTCAAGAAAAAAAGTGAAAATGGTTATATTCCTTTTGAGATTAGAAGTTAATTTTATCTATGGTATCTATTAGCTTTGGGTAAATTTTTCTGTGTATACCTTAGCATTACAATAAACTTTACTAGATGCACCCTAAACTTACTACTTCATGGAAAATTTTAAGAACTAAAATCTCCTTTTTTTTGGAAATCTTTTGAAGTTTATTTATTTATTTTGAGAGAGAACGAGCAAGCAGGAGGGGCAGAAGAGAGGGAGAGAATCCCAAGCAGGTCCACACCATCAGCATAGAGCCCTATGTGGAGCTCTAACTCATGAACCGTGAGATCACGACCTGGGGCCACAACCAAGAGTTGGGTGCTTAACCGACTGAGACACCCAGGCACCCCAAGAACTAAAATATCTTAATATTACTAACTACCAGGGCACCTGGGTGGCTCAGTCAGTTAAGAAGCATTTGAATTCAGCTCAGGTCATGGTCTCATGGTTCGTGGGTTCAAGCCCTGCATCAGGCTCTGTGCTGACAGCTCAGGGCCTGGAGCTGGCTTTGGAGTCTGTGTCTCCCTCTCTCTGCCCCTCCCCAGCTCATGCTCTCTCTTTCTCAAAAATAAACATTAAAAAAAAAAAAAAAGATAGCAATATTACTAACTACCAAGAAAATGGCATATTATAGATAGTGACAATGATACTTTATACCACTGTCAAATCAGAAACGTATACACCCCTGATTTAATGAGGGTTCCTTGGTCTGAGCACATGGGAGGTGGGGAATATCAAATGTCAAGGAATAATACATTTTACAGGAAAATTTGTTACAGGACATTTTACTTCTGCTGAGACATAAGTATGAATCTTCATTACTCCAAACAAAAGGTGCATAGGAATACCCACTTAGCTAATGCCCCAAAAAGACATCACCCAAAGCTACAGTGCTATTCTACTTGAAATGCAGAGTTCATGAACATGGATGTTTATGTACAATCATCTCCAGACACACTGCTCTCAAAGCCTCAAGTCTGCTTTATCAGATGTGATCATCAAAGAATTCCAACAGCGTATGCTTGTTGGTTCTCAGAACTCTTATTTCCTACATGATCTAGTGCTGCTAAGGTTTGGGGGTGTAAAATTATTTACTGATTTTATTTGGGTTTTAGTTTATACAAAGCATGAATGGGGGATACATAATGGCAGTAAAAACAGGATCTGTTGTCTGTGATGTAGAACTGTTTAAGGGTAACTGAACATATTCAAATAAATAAAAAGGCTGAGATATTACATTATCGTGGAAGAGAAGATGATAGCATCAGAAAAAGTTACATGATATTTTATAACTTGCACTATAGGAAAAGGCACTGCTGATAGTAACCTGCAAGACCTAGAAGCCTCTTTGGCTCTTTGCCCACATAAAAATAAACTTGTATATGATGATACCATAAAATTAAGCGGTAAACTTAAAGACTTAGTGGAAATATCTAACAGACATTAGGATAAGCATCTTACCTGGGTCTTAGGTTTATGGTTCACAAACTGTCTAGGGTCAAAACTACCTTTGAAAAGCTCTTAATTCGCCCACACCAAAGCTAATTTTTTTCTCCAGGATTACAAGAGAACACTGATGTCAGATGATATATTCTGCTTAAGTTTAGGGATTACACTGCACAAAATTTAGAACTTTTTAGTTTTTATTTCTTGCTAAATATAAGTGGTAGAATTTGGATAAGTTAAAAAGTTCAAATAAAAAACTCTACCATACAACCCAAAAGAGTTAATATCCACAATATCTAAAACACTCTCAAAAACAGATTAAGAAGCAATGATCAAATATTGAGTAGGGAATTGAAAGATTCAAATGGCCAGTAAACATACATTAAGGATACCCTTCACCAGTAATTAGTGAAATGCACACTAGAATACACCAATTTCCACTAACACGGATGTAAAGATGAAAAAGTCCAACAATACGGAAAGGGTATGGGAAAAATGAGCACTTTCACACAATGAGAACAAAAATTCATACTGGCATTCTTTTTGGAAGGCAAATTAACAAGACTGACCAAAATTCAAACTGTGTGTATACTCTGACACAATCCCAAGTATCAATCCCATAGTAACACTAACACACACAAAATTATGTAATGAAGATCTTCATTACTGCATTGCTAATAATATCAAAAAGCTCAAATGTCTACCAATAGGGGAAAGCTGAATTATGGTATTTGTATATGTTTATGTATATGTTTATGTATATATACAGACATCTACACACAATGGAATACTAACAGAAAAAATATATGCCCCAAATGCCATGGGAAATGAAAAAATGAAATAAAGAATTATCACATAAGGAATAATGAAGGTGCTTTCATTTTGAAACATTTTTGACCATTAACACACAATATAAAATACACAGAGACCCAGAACACACACATATTTAATTAAAATAAAAATTAAACGATATTTGGGGCGCCTGGGTGGCTCAGTCAGTTAAGCTTCCGGCTTAGGCTCAGGTCATGATCTCACAGTCTGTGGGTTCGAGCCCTGTATCAGGCTCTGTGCTGACAGAGAGGAGCCTGGAGCCTGCTTCAAATTCTGTGTCTCCCTCTCTCTCTGCACCCCCCCCTCAAAAATAAACATTAAAAAAATTTTTTTTAATTAAATACTTAACCTTGCTTTGTACAATAATTTTTTCATTTTTTTTTCCTTAAATGCTGCTTGCAGTGCACTACATAAATACTACATCCAACTAACGTATCTTAGCCTTTGGTTTAAAAAAGACACTCTTGGGGCGCCTGGGTGGCGCAGTCGGTTAAGCGTCCGACTTCAGCCAGGTCACGATCTCACGGTCCGTGAGTTCGAGCCCCGCGTCAGGCTCTGGGCTGATGGCTCAGAGCCTGGAGCCTGTTTCAGATTCTGTGTCTCCCTCTCTCTGCCCCTCCCCCGTTCATGCTCTGTCTCTCTCTGTCCCAAAAATAAATAAACGTTGAAAAAAAAAATTAAAAAAAAAAAAAAAAAAAGACACTCTTGTAGGATGTGGTTTCTACTTAAGAATACAATAAAAATATATATATAAAGCACACACATGTATAACCATGTGTATGTGCACGTACATTTGAGAAAAATGTACAAAATGTACATAAAGAGGTCTGACAAAATCCCAAACTTTAAATAGCTGTTACTTCACAAACCGGAAGGTGTTAAGACACTTCTGTATTGTTGAGGGTTTTTTTTCACAAGTACTTACAGCTTTTATTTTAAAAAGAAATGGAAGGAAATAGCTCAGAGTATAAAATTAAGTACTATTAAAAAGGAGATGGCAGATAAATGATCACAGCATACAAAGACAACAGATAACTGGATGGTGGAAGCAGAGACCATGGAAATAAATAGTCTGCAACTAAATGACAATCAGATGACTTGGGAAACAGGCAAAACTATATGCTCTAACAACCTTGTTGAACTGTACATGCTGAAGCGCTTATTCGTTTTATGACCACTACCACTTCTTATTGCTTAAAGCAGTTGGGCAGGCAGGAGGGTCAATGTCTGGGGTGCCAGGGTGGCTCAGTTGGTTAAGTGTTGATTCTTAATTTCAGCTCAGGTCATGATCTCAGAGTTGTGAGATCAAGGCCTCTGTCATGCTGCATGCTGAGTGTGGAGCCTGCTTAAGATTCTCTCACCCCTCTTCTCCCTTCCCCTCACTCACATTCTCTCTCTCTCTCTCTCCTCTTTCTAAAAAACTAAAAAATAAATAAAAGAAGAAGGGTCAGTGTCTTCAAAGGCACTGAAAATTAATTATCAACAGTAGGAACAGAGACACAGGTGTGACATCTCAGCTCTACATCAAGATGGAAAGAACTGAGAAGTGTGCACAGACTTTGTAAAAGAGCTTATGCTCTTACTGCTCTGTTTTCCTATTAGGGTAATTAAGCTTACTTGATAAACAGTTCAAAGTCTTAAATCCCTTTTACAAAGGTAGCACAAGGGAATGGGAAGTTAATAATGCCGTCATATTGACAAGTCTCACATTAAATACTAAAAATCCCAAATAGACCAGGACTATAAGACATTTTGTAGAATGGGAGCATAAATAAGATATGTGTCCAAATGTCTAAGATAAATGTCCAAATGTTCTAAAACCTGGTAAAGCATAACTGCTGAGAATGTTTTATAAGTCTGTTTGAGAAAATGCGTATCTACACCCTATTTCCAGGCATAAGATCAAACAGAGTTGTCTTAAGTTCCAACAATTAGAAGGCCTAAATTTTGTGGTACCGTTCCTTACCTGTTCCAAATCCTGCACCAAGGCCAGTTCCCAGAGTCCCAGGTCCTGGTTTACTTCCAAAAATACTACTCCCACTGGTATTTGTGCCGAAACCTAGAAGGACAAAAGAGTGAGTGGACTGTACTTTTAATATAACTCTCAATTTCCTGTATAAGGGAATTTTTAAAAAGGCAGTCTGACCCTAAGCTTTGTATCCTGTCAGTTAATAATATTTAGAAATCCTAAATGGCAGGCTACTTTAACATTTTTAAAGTTTTTTAAATTTTGATGCCTGTAAACAGACCCCCATATCTTCCTATTTACTTAATTATGTTTCAGACTTGAAATATTAAAGCAAAGTGACTATGCTTGAGCATATACATTCCCTTTGTAAGACTCAAACCTATTTTTGATGTTTAATTAATGGAAGAAAAATGAATTCCCTCCAGCTTTCACTAAAAATAAGACAGGGCACCTGGCTGGCTCAGTCAGTAGAAAATGTGGCTCTTGATGTCAGGGTTTTGAGTTCGAGCCTCACATTGGGTCTACAGATTACTTAAGTAAACTTTAAAAAAAAAATTTTTTTTTTAAAAATAAGACAGCCAACAAACACACTTTATTGAATCTAAAGGTTCCTGCTAACAGAAATTTACCTATAAAATTTTCTACAGTAGTAGCTCTGGTTTTGAACAGATAAACCCTGCATGGGCAGTAATGTGTGGCTGGCTGACCACACATGAGGAACTTTAATCCTCATCTTTCACCTTTATGAGGTGTCATAATCAAATCAGCCCACAGGAGCACTCAAGGACTCAGCTAGCTGATATTAAAAATAATGTATACATAACTTTTCTTGGGTTGAACTGTTTCATTATCAGAGATGATGGATAGTTAAACCATCTTCCTTCACTATGACTGATCTTTTAGAGAAAATCCTATTAATTTCCCTTGAAAATCCATAGGTTTCCCCAGAAGAAACCTATACTGCATTACTGCTATTATTTACCTTTTGTTCAGATAGGTCCACAAAGTTTCTGTACTCCTTTTGGAGATGATATCAACAAAACAGCTAATGAACATAACATTCATCTCTTGTTTTTCTTCATAAAGATTTTATTGTTAAGTAATCTCTACACTCAACATGGGGCTCTACCTCACAACCCGGAGGTCAAGAACTGTATGCTCCACCAACTGAGCCAGTGAGGTACCCCTATCATTAATCTCTTTTGATAAGAGGAAACAAAAATCAATTAAACCTTGTTCATGAAATACTTGAAGTCTTTTTAAAAGGTATCATGGAGGGGAACAGCTCTAAAAGATAACAGTCTTAGTAAAGAGTATCTTGGAATATATGACACTATCACCAAATAAGAATATTATACTTAGTCATGCCAATCTTTGGATTATTATCTCAATAGAAAAAGACCAAGAAAAAAGGCTGAAGAATTTAAATAGTTTGAAAATGTATTTTTAATGTCATTTAGAAATACATGTGATCAGGGGTGCCTGGTGGCTCAGTCGGTAAAGCATTCAACTCCTGATTTTGGCTCAAGTCATCATGATCTCATGATCAAGCCCTGCGTCAGGCTCTGCACAGAGCCTGGGATTCTCTCTCCCTCTCTTTCTGCTCCTCCCTTGCTCACGTGCTCTTTTTCTCAAAATAAAAAACTAAAAAAATGCATGTAATCTGACATAATCTATTTAATTCATATACTCATTAAATCTTTTCTTCAATTGTGCTAATAGCTATGCCACAAAACAGTACTGCTACTCAAACACAGTTTTTGGTTTTTTTAAAGAAAACAAATGTACTTGGAAATATTCTTTTTTGAGTTAAAATTTAACCGGAAAGGGTCTTCCATTCCCATAAATAGCAGAAAATAAGATACTTGTGAACTACCTCAAACCCACACGAGGGAAATAAGTCCCAACTTACACTGTTTATACCACACATTTCCTCAGATTCTTACTGACAAATGTTGATCAACTCTGTTATTTCAAAACAGTTTTTAAAGTAAAATTAAAGATGATTAATTAATGGTTAATTAATTTACAACAAAGGAGCCAAGAATATACAAAGGAGGACAGTTTGCCCAATAAATGGTGCTAGGAAAACTGGACAGCAAAAGAATGAAACTGGACCACAATCTTACACCATACACAAAAATTAAAGACTTGAACTGCAAGACCTGAAAGTATAAAACCCCTAGAAGACAATATAGGCTGTGAGCTCCTATGTAACATCTGTTGGGGCAATGACTTTTTGGATGTGACACCAAAAGCAAAGGCAACTAAAGCAGAAATAAACAACTGGGACTATATCAAACTTAAAAGGCTTTTATACAACAAAGGAAACCATCAACAAAATGAAAAGACAAGCTACTGCATGAGGGAAAATACCTGTAAATCACACATCTGATAAGAGGTTAATATCTATATAAAGAGCTCAACATGATAGCAAAAAAATAATCTAATTTAAAAACGGGCAGAGGATCTGAATAGACATTTTTCCAAAGAAGACATACAGATGGACCAAAGACATATGAAAAGATGCTCAACATCATTAATCATCAGGGAAATGCAAATCAAAACCACAGTGAGGGCTGTCTGGGTGGCTCAGTTGGTTAAGCATCCGACTCTTGGTTTCAGCTCAAGTCATCTTAAAGTTTATGAGCGTGAGCCCTGTGTCTGGCTCTGTGCTGATAACACGAGGCTGCTTGGGATTCTCTCCCTCCCTCTCTCTCTCTCTGACCCTCTCCCACTTGTGTGTGCATTCTCTCTCTCTCTCAAAATAAATAAACGAACACAAATAATTTTTTACAATAGCCAAAATACTGAAAACAGTATTTTGTATTTTAAGTATCCACTGATGGATAAATGGATAAAGATGTGGTATATACATACAATGAATATTATTCAGCCATAAAGGAGAATGACAACATGGATGGAATTTGAAAGCATTATGCTAAGTGAAATAAGCCATTCAGAGAAAGACAAAACTGCATGATCTCACTTATATGTGTAATCTCATAAAACAAAAGACGAGCTTATAGATACAGACAATAGATTGGTAGTTGCCAGAGGCAAGGAATGGGAGATGGGCTAAATGGGTAAAAGGGGATCAAAGGTACAAACTTCCAGTTATAAAATAAATAAGTCATGGGGATATTATTTACAGTATGGTGATGACAGTTAATACTGTCTTGCATATGTGAAAGTTGCTAAACTAGTAGATCCTAAATGTTCTCATCATAAAAAAATGTGTAACTATGTATGGTGACAGATGTTAACTATTAACTAGACTTACTGCAGTGATCATTTCACAATATACACAAATAACAAATCCTTATACCTGAAACTAATGTTATATTTCAATTATATCTCAATTTAGAAAAATAAGCCTAAGGACTTAAGTATTCAAGTAGCTCCTTAACTGCTCCATACAGCATAGAAGAATCACTGATATATTGCCCAACATCATCTTATTATTACAAAAAGAATCGACCTTTTTAAACTGTTGCTCCCACATATAGGCATTCTGTCTGTAATTCCTCTCCTGAAACAATTCTATTCCTCTATTCACTGAGAAATTCAGACACTAGGGGCACCTGGGTGGCTCAGTCGGTTAAGTGTCCGACTTCGGCTCAGGTCATAATCTCACGGTTCATGGGTTGAACCCCACACAGGGCTCTGTGCTGACAGCTCAGAGCCTGGAGCCTGCTTCAGATTCTGTCTCCCTTGCTCTCTGCCCCGCCCCCACTCACGCTTTGTCTCTCTCAAAAATAAATAAACATTAAAAAAAATAAAAAAAATAAAAAAAGAAATTCAGACACTTATCTTATACTCACTTAATCTTAAACTCGTTCCTGCCAGGAATATTTACTAAGAAAATGAGCTGATGACTCTAAAGAATGACTTAAGGATCTTGCAACACCAACTGTGGCAGCAGGTACTCCAACTTACTTTAGGTATCCCAACTTTTAACTCTGTGGATTAACCAGCATCAGAATGAAACAAAATCCCGTAATGGATAATGTGTGACCAACAATAACTTAGCAACACTCTGAATCTTTGTATAACCTTATTCCATTTCCAGATTTGTTATATGGCTTATTTCCAAATCGGAAGATTCTTCTGCCCACAAACTCAAAGTTGAAAGGTTCCCAAGACAAGAGAATCAAAGAAA
Organism: Lynx rufus; assembly: GCF_022079265.1. Classification (NCBI taxonomy): domain Eukaryota; kingdom Metazoa; phylum Chordata; class Mammalia; order Carnivora; family Felidae; genus Lynx; species Lynx rufus. The sequence continues at coordinate 60,139,905 of NW_025814897.1, forward strand.
GCCTTACCTAGCTCTGGATTCCTCAAGGGTGGTAATGGAAATTTAAATTCACCCAAGAGTAGAATAAAACTTGCCACCCTGCAACTCCCATCTGACTCAGAGGGAATCATTACTCTTAGGGCCCCATTTGTTCACCCTTGAAATCATTTAACCAAGTTTTAGTGAGCACCAATGCTATGCCAGGCACTAGGTCAACACTGGGGATTAAAAAAGAAAAAAAATTAGGACCATTCAGATTCATCACAAAAGCTAGTGAGGCATTTTAGATAAAAATGAAATCTTTCATTTTCAAACCACTGGACAGGAGTGTGTGTGTGTGTGTGTATATACATATCCAACAAAAAAAAAATCTCCAAACATATCAGAAATCTGCAACCATGGAAAAACATCAAGCCCAGCCCACTTCATCATTTTAGCCTATATAAGCAAATAATAACAGTGTTTCTGAACATGAAGCATGCTACAAAAAAAGACATGCATTTTCAAAGGGAGGGAAAATTGGCTCTTGAGGGGTTAAATGAATCATAGATATACAATGGTTTATGGCCCTTGAAAGGGCCACAGTACATAAACAGACACACAGTACATATGTGATATTAAAATCTCATAGGATGAGAAGATAACTAAGAAACAACTGGTCTAGGGGTTCCTGGGTGGCTCAGTCAGTTAAGCATCCAACTCTTGATTTCAGCTCAGGTCATAATCTCACGGTTCGTAGGTTCAAGCTCAAACTCGGACTCTGAGATCAAGAGTGGCATGCTCTTCCAAATGAGCCAGCCAGGTGCTCCACTGACCATGTCTTTTTACTCATCTTCCACTAAGTATCCCCAGTGTGTAATGATGTATCTGGTATGTAAAATCCTTAACAGATATTTAAACTATTATTTCCCTTGATCATAAAATGAACTTTCCTTATCTAATGCAAATTATGTTAATAATTTGTTAAAAATTTGATTAAAAGCTTAATTAGGTAGTTACAGAAGACATAATGTTCTATTAAAGTTTAATTTTTTTAGCATTATCTCTGAAAACTAGTTTAGGGCTGTATTTTAATTACTATTCAATCTTATCTGTATTTTCTGAATTTTTTATAATGAACATATTCAAAAATAAACTTTTGCAGCTGAAGGAAAGCTTCAACTTTTGATAAGAATCATGAAATCTCAAAAAAACAAAAATCAAAACAAAAATGACAACAAAAAACATTTAAAAAAAAATCATCAAATTTGTACACTACTTCCCTATTTGAAACCTGGCCTAAGAGAATGTGTTATCTCGGGGCTTCTGGGTGGCTCCGTTGGTTAAGTGTCCAACTCTTGGTTTCTTTGTTCAGGTTGTGATCTCACAGTTTTGAGTTCGAGCCCCGCATCTGGTTCTGTGCTGGTAGCATGGAGCCTACTTGGGTTTCTTGCTTTCTCCCTCTTTCTCTGCCCCTCCCCTGCTCGTGCTGGTCTCTGTCTCTCAAAATAAACAAATAAACTTAAAAAAAAAAAAAAAGTGTGCGTTATCTCAACTGCATGTGTTTCATTTATGGTTTCTCAACTATTGGTGAGGTAATCCAAAGGAAATGTATTTCCTTATTTTGAAAAATTTCTATCTCCATTAGAGAAGCAACTTTCTACAAAGTAATACTGCATGTGTTGAATGGCCCATTTTATCCAAAGCAGGGAGTTGGGAGCCTAATAATGAGGTAAGGCAATTTATATGTAAGTATGTCAACCCATGTCTATGATTTTAAACCTTCCCCTCTGGTACCTCACATCAAGCCACAGCTTACCTGAGAATTTTTTAATATTCCCAATCATATGAATCAGGAGAATGATGTGTGGTATAGTCAGTGTAACTTTAAGAGAGTCAAACCTGCTTTTTTATATGTACCAAAATTGGAAGTGTTTGTATTGGTTCCTAAAGTCAGGGTTGGTTTGTTACCAAAGAGCCCGCCACTGGTTGTACCAAATGAAGGAGCACTGGTTGTGCTGGTTCCAAATGTAGTAAGCTTGTTATTGCCAAACAGGGTCTAAAAAGAACAAAATACAGGAAAAATTTAAGTAGTATAAAGACACACTCCAAACAGTAAACAGAGGTTACACCTCAGGTATACTGGATTGGATGTGAGGGAAGTGAGAGAAGAATGTCATAACTTTATGAAAAAGTAGGAGGAGGATGAATAAAGACTATAAGAAAAATATACTAATCTGAGCAAGATGGGACTTTACAGAGCATGCTTCTAGCCTGAGAAGTGAATGGCAACCCTTCAGCAAACACAGTATTTCAGTACAGCAAAGAAAATAATAAGGTAATCAAATATTTTTTTTTACCTGGTAACAGAAATGTTCATGTATTTAATTTGCCAGCAGAAACAGTTACAATAAAAAATTTAAACATGCTAGAACATGGATGAGCCTTTAAAACATTATGCTAAGTAAGGTGGTCACAAAAGACTACATATTATGTGATTCCATTTATATGAAATGTCCAGAATAGACAAATCTGTAGACAGCAGGCTTGAGGTTAATTGGGGGGAAATGAGAAATGACTACTAATAAGTATGAGGTTTCTTTTTATTAAGGTGATGAACATGTTCTCAAATTGACTATGGTAATAGTTCCACAATCAGTCGGTATACAAAAAACTACTCAATTATAAACTTTAAGAGGGTGAATTGTATGGCATATGGATTATATCTCAATAAACTGGTTACTAAGAACTTTTTGAAGAATTATATAATTTTCTCAATTTCTCATCTCAATTAGCTGCCCAAAGAAAAGTTACGAAATAACAGATTGCTATTTCCCTGAAAATCACATTTTGGGATTTTTCTTTCTTTTTCATTTTCTTTTTTTAATTATCCACCAACAGCATGTTCAAAGCTTTTTTTTAACGGGTAAATAAGACAGATTGGCTGTTTTATATTGATTCTTATAGTTTAAGTGGTAATACAGAATTTACTATTATTTTTAGGGTCAAGCGCACTCCTAAATAGTTGTTTACTTAAATGACTGAACAGGGAACACAATTCAGTTAAGCCTCCAGCTGCAGGAAAACCATGAGATCACCAACTTTAGCAACTTGGAATTCTTAATTCTCAAATATCATACCAACGTATCACCCAAGAGAATAGAGCATAGGAACTAAAAATTACCTGACTTAATAATGAAAGCACTTCAATTTAGACTCAACAATTTAACCAATTGGAGTGATACTGTGCTATTAAGTAAACTGTACATAAGCATTGCGACAAAGAAGTTTAAAAAAGAACTTACTACTTGAAAATTAACCTACTAAAGTTACTTATTTTTGTACCAAATAGCTTTTAATTACTATCAGCATTGTCTAAGACCTAATAAAAACACTTGAAAAATAGTTAAACCTTTCTTAGAAATTCTTTAACAAATTTATACATATCTTCAAATTAGATCAACTATAATAACCTACCGAACCGACAGCACCAAATCCAGTATTGGGCTGCCCAAAGAGACCTGTTCCTGTTCCAAACGCTGTCCCAGTGCTGGTGTTTGTAGCTGTCCCAAAAAGACCTCCAGGCTGTGAGGCTTGGGTTACTCCAAATAAACCCTGCAAAAGGTATCTACATTAAAAGATATCCTACAAGTCAGTTTTAAGAATCTTAAGATTAATAATAGCTGCCATTTTGGGTGAGCCTGGGTGGCTCAGTCGGTTGAGCATCCGACTTCGGCTTAGGTCACGATCTCACAGCTCATGAGTTCCAGCCCATGAGTTCGAGCTGTGCTGACAGCTCGGAGCCTGGAGCCTGCTTCGGATTCTGTGTCTCCCTCTCTCTCTGCTCCTAACCCACTCGCATTCTGTCTCTATCTCTCTCAAAAATTAAAAAAAAACCATTAGGGGCGCCTGGGTGGCGCAGTCGGTTAAGCGTCCGACTTCAGCCAGGTCACGATCTCGCGGTCCGTGAGTTCGAGCCCCGCGTCAGGCTCTGGGCTGATGGCTCGGAGCCTGGAGCCTGTTTCCGATTCTGTGTCTCCCTCTCTCTCTGCCCCTCCCCCGTTCATGCTCTGTCTCTCTCTGTCCCAAGAATAAATAAAAAAAAAAAAAAAAGTTGAAAAAAAAAAATTAAAAAAAAAAAACCATTAAAAAATGTTTTTAAAAAACACAGTTTATAAGATAGATATTATGCTAAATACATAAAGCATTATTTTTCTTCACAGCAATGAGCAGGACCATTTAAAAAAAACAAAAAACAAAACCCTCATATCTACATCTAAGCCCAATGAGTTCCAATGTCCTGGGCAGTGGTAAGACTTTATACTAAACTCTTACGCTCTAAGAGATAGCAGGATTGTAACACTGAAAACAAAATATGACAGAATACTTCATTTTCAGAGAGTTATGCCAAAAGAACTAATCAATGCTAAGCCGGGCAATGGACTTTGAATCATACAACTGAAAACAATCAGCTGGCTGAAATTATCAATCTGGACACAGAGGCAGGAGTGTAATGTTAAGTCTTAATTTGACATGAGAAACTATACTAATTACAAATAAAGTTTATGTCATCCAGTGCTTAAAAAGATATTTTATTTATACATTAGTTAACTAAAGAAAAATATTGCGGGGCGCCTGGGTGGCTCAGATGGTTAAGCGTCTGACTTCAGCTCAGGTCACCATCTCACTGTCCGTGGGTTCGAGCCCCGCATTGGTTTCTGTGCTGACTGCTCAGAGCCTGGAGCCTGTTTCAGATTCTGTCTCCCTCTCTCTCTGCCCCTCCCCCGTTCATGCTCTGTCTCTGTCTCAAAAATAAATAAATGTTAGGGGCGCCTGGGTGGCGCAGTCGGTTAAGCGTCCGACTTCAGCCAGGTCACGATCTCGCGGTCCGTGAGTTCGAGCCCCGCGTCGGGCTCTGGGCTGATGGCTCAGAGCCTGGAGCCTGTTTCTGATTCTGTGTCTCCCTCTCTCTCTGCCCCTCTCCCGTTCATGCTCTGTCTCTCTCTGTCCCAAAAATAAATAAACGTTGAAAAAAAAAAATTTTTTTTAAATAATAAATAAATGTTAAAAAAATTAAAATAAAAAAAAGAAAGAAAAATATTGCACTAATGAACTATTGCTGAAATGAGAATTCAACAGTGATTTCATTCTTTTTGATTGCCAAGTAACACTCCATTGTATATATATACATCACATCTTTATCCATTCATCTGTCGATGGACATTCAGGCTCTTTCCATACTCTGGCGATTGTCGATAGCACTGCTATAAACATTGGGGTACATGTGTCCCTTCAAAACAGCATTCCTGTATCCCTTGGATAAATACCTAGTAGTGCAATTCATGGGTCGTAGGGTAGTTCTATTTTTAATTTTGTGAGGAACCTCCATACTGTTTTCCAGGATGGCTATACCAGTTTGCATTCCCACCAGCAGTGCAAAAGAGATCCTTTCTCTGCATCCTCGCCTGAGTTATTGATGTTAGCCATTCTGACAGGTGTGAGGTGGTATCTCATTGTGGTTTTGATTTGTATTTCCCTGATAAGGAGTGATATTGAGCATTTTTTCATGTGTCTGTTCACCATCTGGATGTCTTCTTTGGAGAAGTGTCTATTCACGTCTTTTGCCTATTTCTTCACTGGATTATTTGTTTTTTGGGTGTCAAGTTTGATCAATTCTTCATAGATTTTGGATACTAACCCTTTATCTATTATGTCATTTGCAAATATCTTCTCCCATTCTGTTGGTTGCCTTTTAGTTTTGCTGATAGTTTCCTTCGCTGTTCAGAAGCTTTTTATTTTGATGAGATCCCAATAGTTCATTTTTGCTTTTGTTTCCCTTGATTCTAAAGACGTGTTAAGAAGTTGCTGCGGCCGAGGTCAAGGAGGTTTTTGCCTGCTTTCTCCTCGAGGATTTTGATGGCTTCCTGTCTTACATTTAGGTCTTTCATCCATTTTGAGTTTATTTTTGTGTATGGTGTAAGAAAGTGGTCCAGGTTCATTTTTTTTGCATGTCACTGTCCAGTTTTCTCAGCACCATTTGTTGAAGCACCATTTGTCTTTATTCTATTGGATATTTTTTCCTGCTTTGTCAAAGATTAGTTGGCCTGGATTCCTTTCTTTATTGAGTGTTTTTATCATGAAAGGGTGTCAAATGCTTTTTCTGCACCTACTGAAGTGATCATGTAGTTTTTGTTTATTATGTTTATTAATTTTCCTATGTTGAATCAACCTTCCAGGATGAATCCCACTTGGTCATGGTTATCATCTTTTTCACATGTTGGTGAGTCTGGTTTGCCAAGTATTTGTAAGATTTTTGGGGTTTGAGGGGTGCCTGGGTAGCTCAATCGGTTAAGCGTCTGACTTTGGTTCAGGTCATAATCTCACAGTGTGTGAGTTCAAGCTCCGTGTAGGGCTCTGTGCTGACAATTCAGAATCCTTGGATTCTGTCTCCCTCTCTCTCTGCTTCTTCCCTGTTCATGCTCTGTCTCTGTCTCTCTCTCTCAAAAAAATGAATAAACATTAAAAAAATTTTTTAAAAATTTTTGGGATCTGGCTGTACTGGTTTTTAAATCAGATACAGTATCTCTAACTTAAAGGCCAGTTAAATTCTGAAAATTTTAATCAATAAGTCATACTTCTCATTAATCTTAATTTTATTCTTCCCAAAAAGAGTCCTTAGAAATAAACTGGTAAAGGGGCACCTGGGTGGCTCAGCTGGTTATGTGTCTGACTTCTGATTTCAGCTCAGGTCATGATCTCACAGTTTGTGAGTTCAAGCCCCCAGTGTCAGGCTCCGCGCTCACAGTTCAGAGCCTGCTTTGGATTCTCTTTCTCCCTCTCTCTCTGCCTCTCCCCAGTGCACATGCGCTCTCTCTCAAAATAAAAAAATAAACTTAAAAAAAAATACAGAAACTGGTAATGACTCTAAGGACTTTCTCTTTTGCTTTTTGCACAGAAATAGCAATTATCTAATATGGCTCTGAGTTTTAGTGCTCCCTTATTTGTTTTAATGAACTACACATCTTTGCCTGACTCTGCTTAAGGAAAAAGCTGAAAGAATATGCTGAAATACAGCTAGTAATTTGTAAGTATTTTCTCCTATACTCCATAGAATGATAGAGCCAATGTCCTAAAGTATAACCTTTAGTGGCCAATTCTAGCACATGAAGCAGCTCCTGGTGATAAGGAAATATGCTTGGAAAGAATAAGTGACCTGCTCAACAGCCCCTCAGTGAGGAGGGAGTAAAGTTTGGACTAGAATCTAGGCTTTAATTATTTACATTTTGCATATTCCTTTCTATATACTGTCAACCCTTAAGAACTACCGTAGAGGTAGAACTTGCTACTTTGATATGGTTAGAAGCCTCATTACTTAGTTCTCTGAATAAGACCTGGAGTTAATTAAAGGTCTGTTTCCTTACCATGGTATTAGTACTTGGCTGTCCTAGTGTGCTGGTATTACCAAAGGAAAAGCCAGTGTTCTGGGTGGTTGTGGCCTGGCCAAATGGTTTACTGAAGAGGCTGGTAGTCTGCTGATTCTGTTGGCCAAAGAGACCACCCGGATTTGTTCCAAACCCAGTTGTACCTTTCAGAAAAAAAGAAATACAGTAAAAATAAATGGAGAAAAGAAAAACCCCCTCAAATCTCACATTATTCAGTTACTGCAACAACATTAATATTCTTGACTAAATGATGTAGGAAATCTCCGTATCTACATATCTAAATGATGTAGGAAAATTTCATTCACTACTCAAAATAGATAACCATTTCACTTCCCATCCTTTTTCACCTAACTCTGGATTTAGTTCAGACTTCAATTCCTATAATAATACTCTGACTCCAAGAACCCTGGCTGGGCTAAGTAATCTTTTTTGAGTCCAAAACTTTCTTCTATTTACAAAATACCACACCACACTCAGAATCTATATGTGTATTTTAACCTTGTTAGATTAAGTTTTTCTTGAGAACAGAGGCTTTCTATTTCACATAGGATACACTGTATTTGATAACGAGTATGTGGCTAAACTACATCACAGGATACCAAGTCTGAAATGAATGTTAAATGCCACTTAAATATGTATTTATCTGTATATTTGCAGGTGTGTATAAATCTCTGTAAAAGATCACAAAACAGTCCAACTTTTGCGTGTTTTATGGAGGAAAATAATAGCTAGGGGAAGCAAACAAGATACCTTTGGTTACAGACTTTTTTGTGTCTCGTGAACTTTTTATCATACATATGTATTACCTGTACAAAAGTAGTATTTTCATAAAGTAATTTAGTCATCATCATAGACTTCCCTCTTTCACATCCCACATAAAAGCAATCTATCGGCAAATCTCATCAGTTCTATATTCAAACTGGGTCTAGAATCTGACACGTTTACTACCTCCATCTCCTCAGTCAAGCCACTATCATCTCTCATGTGAATGAAGCAACAGCTTTTCTAATTTATTTGTCTTCACCCTTGCCCCCTTAACAATCTTTTTTTCTTGAGTCTTTGAAGTTGAAACACAATGTTATATTAGTTTCAGGTGTACAACCTAGCGATTGGACAAGTCTCTAGGTTATGCTATACTCACAAGTGTAGCTACCACAATCTAAATATAGCAGCGTTCAGATGATCCTTCACTCATAATCACATGACTTCTCTTTCTAAAACTTCTAATGGCTTCCTAACTCAAATAAAAATTCAAATCTTGACAATGACCCACAATGTCCTATAAAATATAGTCCTTATATCCCTTAATACTTCCCCTTGGTTCTCATTATCTTTGGAAAAAACTCAGGGTTTTTAGACTTACAGCTTCCTCTGGCTGGAATGTTGTTCCTCCAGAAATCTGTATAGCTTTATCCTTCACATTCTTCAGATAGGTCACCTTCCAAATGTCACCTTATCAGTGAGGCCCTTTTTAACCATCTCCATTTACTATGTATCTCTCCATCCCCATCTACATATCAGACACTCTGTTCCTCTGACATTGCTGAATTATTTTATCAAAAAATGACAATTATGTTTTACTTTTAGTTGTCTGTCCCTCCTCAATATGATGCCAAATGCTTACTAGTTCCAAAGGCTGTTTTGTTCTGACCATATGCAAAGCCTGAGTTAGTGGTAGAGGAGCTGAAGAGTCCTGTTGCACTGGAGGTGGCTGGAGAAGACCCAAACAAGCCAGATGTGGTACCTGCTCCCACCTGGTTCTGCGGGCCTTTCCGGTTAGCCTGATAATCCTCTAAACGAAGTTCCTAGAGGAAGGGAAAGCGTATTTCCAATCTTAATATGCAGCCAAAAAAATTATTTAGGAAACTAAATACTTAAATTTAGAATTCAACGTTCATGTTCACATAGGAACCATGACTAAAAAACAGAGAAGTACAGAACATGAACTTATCACCATTACAGAAAAACACTTTCAACAGTGTAGAGTGGACACTAAAATCCATACCATAATTACTAAAACCACAGGCCAAAGGACCAATCATATCTTAATTTTAATTTTCTTTTATAAACAGCAATAGTTTCTTTTAGTAAAAGGCTATATAATAATCCTATCTACTCCCACCCTGAATATAAAAATTAGCTAGAAATATCAAAGTTTCTGGGACGGGATGAGGGGTTTCAGAAAATTAGGTAAAAAAGGGATACAGTTTAAGACTTCTATCTCACACGTCAGGGTGTTTCTGTACACTCCAATAAATCAAGTACAGTATGGGATGTAGAGGAAGCAACAGCTATAACTAGGGACGACACTCAAAATATACAACATACTATCATATTATAGTATGAACAAACTAACTTCATGCAATGCCATGGATAAATCTCACAGTGTGGAAAAGCAGACTTAGTAGGTAATGTAAGATTCCATCTGTATAAAGTTCAAAATGAGCAAAACATGGGCACTCACAATAGTAGTTAGCTTAGGAAGAGGTGGCGGGGCGGGCGGGGATTGTGCCTAGGGAGACCGGGCACATGTGGGACATCAGGAATGCTGGTAATGCTCAGTGACTTGATCTGGATCCTGGTAACATGGGTCTGTTCACTTGGTGAAAACTTAGTATGTTGTACACTTATGACTTTGCATGAGTTTACTAAAATCATGTGCATATCACATACACACACGTTGCCCAGTATAATGTGAACAACATACAATCACAATGGACTACTAACAGAACTATACCAGTACAAACAAGCTGAATATTGACCTTCCTAAAACAAGATATGTATAGATAATACATTAATTTTTAAAAATAATTTGCTTGTGGAGCACCTGGCTGGCTCAGTCAGTAGAGCATGTGGCTCTTGATCTTGGTCAGGGTTTTGACTTCAAGCCCCACACTGGGCACAGAGCTTACTTAAAAAAAATTTGGTTGTTAGTCTTCTACATAAACCCAGTGTGAACCACTGATCCTAAAAATAATCAAAAACATTTTTAAAAGTTGCTTTCCAAGAGAATCAGAAGGTTAGGCTGATATTCTGTATTCCATTTTACTGACCTCTAGAGACTTGCTTTCATATTCTTTCATAGCAGTAATACACTGGTGCTTGGTACTGATGTTAGTGCTAACTCCAGCTTTAACCATAGTATCTGTACCAGTCGGAGGCTGTAAAGGAAGATAAAAGCAAATATGAAAGTCTAAAGCAAATGTCTAAGTCTAAACTTTAAATCCCTACTCTCCAGACACAATTCTTCAACCACTGAACTCTACACTATCTAGTCCTGTAGGTCTTTTGCTAAATCAGAGTTTCAATGGCGCTTAATTAAATACATTGCATTTCTGATCTCTCTCCCCTACGTTATCTAAATAAATCAATCGCAATAATAGTTATCACAGACATTGAGTCCATAAACAAGCCATCTAATTACATACTAAAATACACTTAATACTGTATGCATAAGGAAAACTTCATCCAATTTACCCAACATGTACATTTAAACCTGAATCTCTGTGTTCTATCTCCTACCCTGCTCTGAAGTATCTGAAAGAAAGAAATACATAAAATAAAGCGAAGTTCTGCTTTGTAACTGTTGTTGCATTTAAGAAACATGGAAGCCGGGTTTTTTTTTTTCCCCTATAACCTTATGAGAAACAGGCACAATATATAACCAAAGTTTTCTACTAGTATTGCCAGTTTCCTCAATTATTACACTTTGCAGGAATTATTTTTCCCTATTATTTATAAAATTTAGGTTTCTAAATTCAGTATTATGACTCCACCACCTTGCCTGAGAAATTCTTCATTTCCTGGAGTAACTTTTAACAAGAAGTTCAGTCAAGACCTACTTTCCCCAGATTTTCTTTAAGCTAACTGCACCTCCAGCCTACCCTGAGTATCTCCCCAATCGCATCAAATGGTATCTTACATCAAGTAATATTCCATACATTTTCATAAACAAATCTTCCATTCTAACTCTCTGCCCAAGTCTTAAAAAAGCCAAAGAAAACATAAAACTCCATTGCCCCATTTTGCCATTTCATCAACAAGTTTTATTCTTCATTGGCACACAAAATATTTAGGAGTTATTCCATGTATCTCCTTAAAGAGGCCCTATTTTCAATAATGGTTGAGCATTCAACCATTTCTTTAGAGCCAAGTTATGAATGCAATAAATACAAGTTCAACATCATTACTACCTGTTGTAATCAACCTTGTGAATATAAATTTGACTGGGTTAAGCATAATTCAAATACACATAATCTAGATTTATGTTTCATGACTTTTCGTATTTACTATATAACTATTTACAGATTTTGTTCTTAACACATCTTAGAAGAGTGAGACTAAGCTGTGCAGAACTGGAAAAAGGAGAAATTTTATGATTCATCCTGCAAAGAAATACACAAATGGGAGAGTAATATATTCTACAAAGACTGGAAAGAAATACTTACATTAAACTTAATCGTAGTCCCAGTGGGAGCAGCTGTAAAACTACTCGGCCCAAAGAGGGAGCCAGATGTACTACCAAAAGGATTGGAGGTGGTATTTGTAGTACCAAAAAGTCCTCCACTGCTGGTACTTGTTCCAAAATCTGTAAATTACAAAGAAAAAGAAGATGGCAACAGTTTAAGAATCTGTAAGACATCTTGGAATTGGGCTGTGGCACTATAGATGCATTACTTTCACATACTCAAATTTTCTATCTTACGAATTTCCCTAGTATCTTCAAACAGGTATTTCATATAGACACAGATAAAATTCTAGGCTCAAAACTTTGAAGTGAAACAAAATCTAAATCCCTTTGTCAGCTAAATGTCTATAAAGTTCTTCTTGGGTAAATTTTGAAGAAAGTGAAAAAAAAATAGTGCTCTATTTCATCATAAATTTTATTTCATTTCTCCTTTCTTGTTAAAACTACATGCTGAATGAACCAGTCTTTCTGAAAACATCACAACAGACTTCAATAGGGTCACAGTGTATTTTATTTACATAATACATATTACATTAATACAAACACACACACATAACCAAAAAGTTCAAAACATATAAATGGTCCTATTAGGGAAACCAAACAGGTTAATATAAAATTCTGCCCAGAAAAATAATTTAGAAAAATTAGTAGGCATCTTGATTGTTTTATAGAATGAATCCTCTAATTACCTTACTTTTCCAAAAAGCTGAGTTTCAAAAAACTCCATAAAAGTGAATTTAACTGTTATCTAAGGAATATATTTTTCAAAGTAAGAGATATTATTTCTCAAGAAGTTATACAAAGGGTGCCAGAAATGTCAGTAAACAATAAAGTTATCTGCCAGTATTTCATAGTAAGTCAGATCCTAATTACCAATTTAAGAGGAATGTGATTTCTCACTGGCAAACTCTTTCTTTTCTAAAAACACGTCCTAATGTATGGTTTAAGGTCAACAGGCACATCTCTTTTGAATTAGCACTTTAGATTGCATTTTACATTGTCATCATTAAGTATTTCAACACCCTACAAACTTTCCCTTTGTGAAATACTGATAGCTGGCTAACTTATTCATTCTGCTATACTTTTGTGCTAAGAATGCATCAACTCACAGAGCACACCTGTTCAACCAATAGTGGTTGCCTCAAAGTACTGTGTGGAGAAGTATCCCTAGGCCACATTTAGACTTAAAGAGAAAGAAACCATCAATTAAAATCATCTGCCATGGATAATGAATGGAAGAGTAACCAGGTCATCTCCAGTATTTGTCATTCCTGCTTTAGTCTCTTATAACAAATGTGAAACAGAGGCAAGGAGGTGCCTCTGCAGCACAATATGGATGACTATACACTCCTCCTTGAAATTCTCCTGTCTTAACAACTATGACATCACTCTGACTTGGCTTTCCATATACTATTTGGTCATTCTATATCAGGAGCCTCTTCCTCTGCATATTCCTTAAATAATAATGCTTCTTAGATTTCCACTCATGGGAAGATGTACCCAACCTCCTCATTTAAAGCCTATTAAACTTTTCAATACATTTTGAAGATTTCCTCTCCCCATGTTTTTGCCATCTGGTAGAGAAAGGAGGTAAATGAACACAGGCAAAAGAAGAAGAAAGAATATATTCAATAAGCAAATCAAATTGTTGGATGCAGAAGTCCAATGATATCCTACTTACTTCCGAAGCCAGTTGGTTTATTTTGTGCAAAGGCATTGTTTTGGGATGAGAAGAGACTAGTCCCTGTACTTGCAGTTCCAAACAAGCTATTTGATGTTCCTGTTGATGTGCCAAACCCAAAGCCAGTGCTTGTGGAAGTAGCTGGCTGACTAAATGAATTAGTACCAAATAATCCTCCTGGGGAGATGGAGAGGGGGAAAAAACAGTTAAATAGATGGACTGGAACCACTATATGAAGTCCTATTACTGTATGCCAAGTAAAACCCCTACCTGGTTTGGTCTGTGAATTTCCAAAGAGGCCTCCAGTATTGTTGCTAGAACCAAATGCAGATGTTCCAAAAGCCCCTCCACTAGTAGTACCAAAACCAGTACCTGAAAAAGCAAAATCCAGGGTCAAAACAAAATCTTAATCAGGTGATCCAATGAAAAAGGATTTTAATATTTCTTAACATTCTGTGTTTCAATACGATCATTGGTCTTCTCTGAAAATAATTTTTCCAAAAGTCCATCATACTACAAATTGCAGTCTTGAAATTAAGCATTGTATTCATTGCCTCAGGTTAAAAAAAAAAAAGTGAAGAAGTGTGACTTTTCAATAAAGTTATAGATGTTGATGGATTAAAAAAAAAGTGCCAACTAAAACCAAAAGGAGTACAAAGGTAGCTAGTGATTATAAGCTACAAACAAAAGTAAAACAACCAAAATTAAGGTGTTCAATTCTCTCCAGTCACCATACGTTCCATAGTCACTGGGATGGATGGTCCGTATTTAGGAGAGCACTTCAGAATGACCTGGGAAGGGTTTTCAAAATACACATGTTCAGGTTCCAACCTGAGAGTCTAATTCCATAGTTCTAGGACAGAAAATATGTTCTTTAACAAACAAACAAAACAAACAAACAAACAAACAAACAAACAGGGGTGCCTGGGTGGCTCAGTCGGTTAAGCGTCCAACTTCAGCTCAGGTCATGATCTTGCAGTTTGTGGGTTCCAGCCCTGCATTGGGCTCTGTGCTGACAGCTCAGAGCCTAGAACCTGCTTCAGATTCTGTGTCTCCCTCTCTCTGCCCCTCCCCTGCTTACTCTCTCTCAAAAATAAACATTAAAAAAAATTTAAAAAACAAAAAGCCAACAAAAACAACCCCCCAAAAGTGACTCTGACGGGCACTCTTTATTAAAAACCAAGGACCTGGAGCAACTGGGTATCTCAGTCAGTTAAGCATCCGACTTTGGCTCAGGTCATGATCTCACAGTTCACGAGTTCAAGCCCCGAGTAGGACTCTGTGCTGACAGCTAAAAGCCTGGAGCCTGCTTCGGATTCTGTGTCTCCCTCTCTCTCTGCCCCTCCCTCACTTGCTCTCTGTCGCTCTCTCTCTCTCAAAACTGAATAAACATTAAAAAAATTTTTTTTGGCGGGGCGCCTGGGTGGCTCAGTCGGTTAAGCGTCCGACTTCAGCTCAGGTCACGATCTCGCAGCCCGTGAGTTCAAGCCCCGCATCGGGCTCTGGGCTGATGGTTCAGAGCCTGGAGCCTGCTTCCGATTCTGTGTCTCCCTCTCTCTCTGCCTCTCCCCCGTTCATGCTCTGTCTCTGTCTCAAAAATAAATAAACATTAAAAAAAAAAATTAAAAAAAAATTTTTTTAATAATAAAAATAAAATAAAATAAAAACCAAGGACCTAATGGTGCCTCAGTCAGTTAAGCGTCCAAATCTTGGTTTCAGCTCAGGTCATGATCTCACGGCTGGTGAGTCTGAGCCCCGCAGAGGATTCTGTGCTGACAGTGTGGAGCCTGCTTGGGATTCTCTCTCTCTCTCTTTCTCTCTCTCTCTCTCTGTCTGCCCCTTCCATGCTCTCTCTCAAAATAAGTAAATACACTTAAACAAGTGAACCATCAAAAGTCAAGGACCTATATGCACAGGGTATTTCAAGAAGAGGTCGGAAGAGTTGAAAAAATTTTCCTCTATTGTTACAACCCTCACCAGTTAAGAGAAAGCTTCTGAGGATTTGCATTAAAACATACTGTTCAAACACTCATCTCCCCTTAAAAAGAGAAAGATAAAAAACAAGACTGGGGGCGGCGGGGGGGGGCACCTGGGTCACTCAGTCGGTTGAGTGTCCAAGCCTTGATTTCAGCTCAGGTCTTAATCCCAGGGTCGTGAGACTGAGCATGGAGACTGCTTAAGATTCTCTCACGTGCCCTCTGCCCCTCTCCCCCATTCATGCATGCTCTCTCTCTTTAAAATAAAAATAAATACCATACAATAAAAAATAAACAAGACTAGTAAAATGCTGATTGATGAAGCTAGGAAATAACATGAAAGTTCATTATACCATTCTTTCTACTTGTGTAAGTATAAAATTTTTAATTTCAAGTTCAAAAGTGAGTAAGTGGTTGCTACAGGCAACTAGTATCATGTACAATACTGAGTGGAAGGGGAAGTGGATCATAGGAGGGCTGGTGGGGATTAGGGACTTTGATATTTTAATAGTTTTGTCACTGAATATTATTATTCACAGAGCAAATCTCAGAGCAGCTATTCAATAACTGCAATTTTTACTGCAATATAAATAGATTATTTCCTGGCTTGAAAATCTTTTAACACACTGTTAACTTTTTGCTACAAAAACCAATTAATAGGGGTGCCTGGGTGGCTCAGTCGGTTGAGTGACTGACTTTGGCTCAGGTCACGATCTCACAGCTTGTGAGTTCAAGCCCTGCGTCGGGGTTTTTGCTGACAGCTCGGAGCCTGGAGCCTGCTTCAGATTCTGCCCTAACCCACTCGCATTCTGTCTCTGTCTCTCTCAAAAATAAATAAACATTAAAAAAAAATTAAAAACAAAACAAAACAAAAACCAATTAAAAAAATATTTCAAGTATGGGGCACCTGGCTGGCTCTTCAGTAAAGCATGTGACTCTTGGTCTCAAGGTCATGAGTTCAACCCCCATGCTGGGCCTGGAGCCTACATTTCAAGTACCTTTTTATTTTTTATTTTTGAGAGAGAGAGAAAGAGAGAAAGCGAGCGAGCGAGCAGGGGAGGGGCGAGAGAGAGAGAGAGACACAGAATCTGAAGCAGGCTTCAGGCTCTAAGCTGTCAACACAGAGCCCAACACAGGACTGGAACCCATGAACCATGAGATCATGACCTGAGCCAAAGTTGGACGCTCAACCGACTGAACCACCCAGGTGTCCCACAAGTACCTTCTACTAATGATCAAAGAACCACAGAAACTTGAAACTTATTTCTATTCTCTTAAAAAACTTTAACAAGATCTTATCATCCAATCATTTAAAAAATTTTTTTTTAAGTTTGAGAGTGAGAGAGAGTGAGCAAGCAGGGGAAGGGCAGAGAGAGTGGAAGAGAATATCCCAAAATATTGGGGCTCAAACTCACAAACTGTAGATCGTGACCTCAGTGGAAACCAAGAGTCTGATGCTCAACCAACTGAACCACCCAGGCGCCCCTCAGTCTTTTTTAAAATAGAAGTAGTGATGGTGGGCATCTTTATTTGATTTCTTTTTTTTAATGTTTATTTATTTTTGAGAGAGAGTGTGCAGGGGAGAGGCAGAGAGAGAGGGAGACAGAGGATCCAAAGCAGGCTCTGTCCTAACAGCAGAGAGCCCAATGTGGGGCTTGAACCCACAAACTAGGAGATCATGACCTGAGCTGAAGTTGGACGCTTAACCGACTGAGCCACCCAGGCACCCCTATCTGGTCATTTTTCAAAGAAAATTTGTTATGAAAACCAAAGTATGAATAAAATTCCTGTCTAAAGCTATCAGAATGGATTTGTTCTTTTAAAAAATGTATTTATTCACGTATAATTAACACACAGTGTTACCCTAGTTTCAGACTTTCATTCGTTTCAGACCCTGTATTTAATAGTCTGTTCTTTTGTCCCTTTTTCCTTTGTTCATTTGTTTTGTTTCTTAAATTCCACGTATGAGTGAAATCATATGGTATTTGTCTCTCCCTGACTTATTTCACTTAGCATTATACCTCTAGGTCCATCCATGTTGTTGCAAACGGCAAGACCTCATTCTTTATGACTAAATTTCCATTGTATATATACACCACATCTTCTTTATCCGTTCATTTATTGATGGACACTGGGTTGTTTCTGTATCTTTGCTATCGTAAATAACACTGCAATAAACATAGGGGTACATATATCTTTTCAAATTGGTGTTTTGGTTTTCTTTGGGTGAACATCCAGCAGTGGAATTACTGGATCTTACGGTAATTTTACTTGTAATTTTTTGAGGAACTTCCTACTGTTTTCCACAGTGGCTGCACCATTTTGCATTACCACCAACAGTGCACGAGGGTTCCTTTTACTCCATATCCTCGCCAACATTTGTTATATCTTGTGTTTTTTATTTCAGCCATCAGAATGGATTTGTTCTTAATAAGAATAGCTTAATATTTTCCCCCTCTTTTGTTCTTTTGTAAAACTTACTCTGCCCAAATGTTGAAGTTGTGCCAAAGCCACCAGTGCCACCCCCAAAGGGCGTTCCAAATGACTTATTAAACATCTTCAAAATGAGTCTTTGCTTCAGATAGCTGAAAGAAGAAAAAAATATTACTTTTTAAAGACCACAGAATTAATTCTTTCAAAAAATATGACATTTTACAAGTTAAGGCCCATTCAAACTATAACATAATCTTTAATCTCATTCAATATCCTAAAACTCTATAATGATAAAAGATCTTCTAAAATTGAGCTGAATTATCAGTACCATAATGTGAGATTAAACTTCAGATCCCACCAATAATCAACCATCCCTTTAAAACCATGTTTTTTAACTTTTTTTTTAAAGCTCCCTTTTAATGAAGGATTCAGGTCCACTATGCCAGATCTAGGAGGTTATGCACAGTATCCATTAAAAATTACAATGATATTCTGCTATTACAATCACTTGAGAAATTAAAATTTTTGTCAGGCTTTATTTTCTATAGTTTGCATTGCAAAAAGGTTTTTTGCCTTATCATTATTATTATTATTATTTTTGGTATATAAAATGTTACAATATTAAATGTTCCTTAAACTATGCATACCCCTCCCCCCATCTCCAAATGCCAGAGAGTCTGGTGCTCTGACATTCTCTTTGAGTCTTACTTCTTAAGACCATTCTTTATGGTCCCCTACTTTTCTATCTTTGGAAACATTACAGAAAATCTTTGGTGAAACCCTCCCCACCTCATATGAATGATTCCCCTGCAGTTATCTAAACTATGTACTTAATGAGTTGGACCAAAGTGTTTCAACAAGTACAAAAGAGAAGTTTGCTCTCCCCTAGATTTGACCAAAAAACAAGTTAAAGGTATAGTTTATTCCAAAGTAAACACTGTCCCCCCCATAAATTTTCCTTAAACTTAAGATATCTGCTACCACTTACATATCAGCAGACAAGAAAATACTGAGTAAACTATGTACTTTTAATATAAAAACTCAAAAACAGCCAATCGTGCTTATCTGGATTCTGTGACAGGTAGGATGATTTTTCTATTATATACACATGATGGAACAGCTTTTTCTTCTAGTAAAATCATGCCTCATTCATATAATAGAATTAAATACAACATTTGGAAGCGCTCCCCACAATGTTCCAGTGTCCCTTTAGTACTTCCAGCTATTCCAACAACCGAAACATTCTGTGCAACATTGGAAAAGATGAAGCTGTCCCTAAATACCTAATGGTTTTACAGAAATCAACATTCTGTCCCCTAAACTCTCCTACAAAAAAAAATTCCAACACTTAATTCTTTATCCACACCCATGAATTTAATAACTCTAATTAAACAAAGCTCAGTGAACCAGTGGTTCAAGAGAGCCACATCAGAATTAGCTGACAAGCTTTTCAAAATAAAACCCCCCAGGTCCTATTCTAGAAATGAGGACCAAAATGTCCAGTGTTAGGATGTAGACATGTGTATTTTGAAAGGTTCAAGTGACTCTAATGCATTCTCGTGGAACTAGAGACTATATTTCATGTAATCATCATTTCTCTTTCAGTAACGAGATCTGCTTGAAGTTTCCTCTCTTCTCAATTTAACAGATGTCACAAAGTGACAGACTGGGCCTTCAGCCTATTAACTGGTAACTCTCCTTTCCAGGGAAAATATTCTTGGAAGCTTAGCAGAAGTCTAGACCTGGCTATGGGTCTATCTATCTATACATTTGTTTTTCAACAGTGCATTCAGAATTGACAGTTGTGCTAGGGGTTAGATGTCTGGACAGTTCCATTTTGACCACAATCCCTCTCATACTGCTGTCTTGAGTCAGAGCCCCTGTACACTCACTTTACTGTATCTGTTGAATAAATTTTTTGACCCATCATCAGCACAGCAAAAAACTGTGAACTGTAATAAAGTTATTACAATAATTTTGCCATCCATTTTCTTATTCACCCCCACAATCAGAAATCTGTTGTTCATGTAAATCTGACATCTACAGAGCAGACATGTCCGGATTTAAAAGCCAAGTAATAGTTTTCCTCTGTGACATTCATCCTTATGTTGAAGATTTTAATGTTAATTTGGGTTTCATAGTACTGAATTCTACAGACCAAACCCACAGCTCCATAACAATCAAAATTTGTTTTTAATAATCTTACCCTAACAAAAACCTAACCTCACACATATATTTCACAAAGGGATTTTAAGTAGCAATAAAATACCCTGGAAAACACCTAACAGTATATAGGCTCTTATATATTATCTCAACAATCCTAATATGATGGTATTATGTATCACTACCTGTACTTTCAGGATGAAAAAAACAGGATCAAGTGTTTACCAAATTTCCCAAGGTCAAAGAAGTAGTAAGTGGAAAAACCTCAGTTTAACCTATCTTCTGACTCCCCATAGATACCCTCAATCCTAGGAGAGAACATACTAAGCAATAAACAATAACGTGTTCAGTGTTAAGGAAATTCATCTGTTCCAGACTCAAGAATGAGGGGCAATGCCGGTAACAAAATCTAATTTAGACTCCTAGAATAAAAGCTTCTCATTCAAGCTCAGCCTATCTTTTTGACTCAAGGATGAGAGACAATGCTGGAACCAAAATCCAATTTGGATTCCTAGAATAAAAGCTTCTCACTCAAGCTCAGCCTATCTTTTTGGTTCTGGGCACAATGAGCTTGGCTTAATCTCAAACCTGATCATACTGGGACTTAAATTGGTTTTTTTTTTTTAATTATCACCATGGAAACAAACCAAGATTTTTGCAAATGACCTCATGATTTTCATTACAATTGGCAGAAACTGAATAATTTACCTCTCTGCCCTTCAAATAAATCATTTTCCTGCCGATGTCATGAAATCTCAGTGACTCAATGAAAGATGCCCCCTTCCTTACACTTACTCCTTCCAAACAACCTAATTTATTCTTCAAAACCTAGCTCAAATGTCATCTCTTCTATAAGCCTTTCCTAACTTCCTCTAACAATTAGTCATTCTGCTGAGCTTACACAGCTCATAATGATTTGTTTACAAGTATCCATGTTGACTCTGACTATAGCGGACAGTTATAATACCAACTACACAGATCTCCGTTCAAGACCGAAGGATTTGTTGTCCCAGCTGCTGAGAAGTACTACCGAAAGATAACCCTCAGTTGTCAGTCCTGTTCAGAACTGCCTCTGCTGAAGAGCTACCTTACCCAATGTCATATCCTCTTCCTAGGACTAGCCCATATGCAAAATCAGGCCTCTTCACTCCAACTAAGGGTAACTTTAAAGGCTCTTCCTGGCTTCACATTCTCCACAGGATTGGTTGAGTCCTTCATTAAGATCGTATCACAACTCAATTTCCTCTTCTCTCCCAACGTGCTGATCCTAAAAGCACTGTCTAATAAAACTCATGCAGGACTACCTCCAGTTCAGAGTCTGCTGCCCAGGGAGCTCACCTTCTGAAATCTCCAACTCTCCCCAATACACAATGAACTTGTCTGGGTAATGGACAGTATCATGTTTACTATCCCAGAACCTAACACAGGGTCTGAAACATACAGCTGACCTTTAAATAATGCAGTAGGTGTTCTAACTTTTGACTCCCCCAAAACTTAAGTACTTAATAACCCACTATTGACTGGAAGCCTTACCAATAACAAACAGTTGTTTAACACATATTTTGTATGTTATATGTATCATGTACTGCATTCTTTTTTTAAAATGTTTATTTGAGAGAGAGAGCTAAAGAGCACATGCACACACACAAAGGAGGGGCAGGGAAAGAGAGAATCCCAAGCAGGCTCTGTGCTGCCTATGCAGAGCCCGACTCAGGACTCAATCTTACGAACCGAACCGTGAGACCATGACCTGAGCCAAAATCAAGAGTCAGATGCTTAACCGACTCAGTCCCCCAGGCACCCATACTTACTGCATCCTTACAGTAAAGTGAGCTAGGGAAAAGAAAATGTTAAAGTCATAAGAGAAAATACATTTACAGTACTCTCTCATATTTATTGAAATAATGCCACATGTAAGTGGACATGTGCAGTTAAAACGCTTGTTCAAGGGTAAACTGTACTCATTTTCTAAATTAATGACAATCACCACTTAAGTGTTTTTTATGTTGTGTTTTGTTTTTAAGAGAGAGAACACAAGAGGGGGAGGGGAAGAGAGAGGGAGATGAGGATCCAAAGCGGATTCTGTGCCAACAGACTGACAGTAGTGAGCCGGATGCAGGGCTTGAACTCACGAACCATGAGATCATGACCTGAGCTGAAGTCAGACTTTTAACCCACTGGGCCACCCAGGTGTCCCTAGTGTTTTTTAAGCACAGGCTGAATGATCAAGGTACTTTAGAAGTAACTTCTAACTTAAAATCATGTTTCATGAATTCTCACAACAAAAGAAAGCCATGGGAGGGAAGATTCTTGGTAGAATCTGTCATTTAATTAAGAGGTTGCAAAAAGGAAGCAATCACAAAAGGCTGGATACGACTGGCAGACAATTCTTTGTTTGACCTGTTATAAATATGGCATAATTCACATATACCTAAGTATGCATGTATATAGAAATGTTTGTGTGTGTATGTATACATTAGCTCAAACTAGCTGATAACATTTAAAACAGGGCTATGGCAGAAAAATAGATTTGGGGCCTCTCATAAAAAAACCTAATGATTAAGCAAACTAGAACTGTAATCATCCAATAATAGCCTGGAGTTTTAGTAGCAAATGTCCCCTTTGGTAAGAGCCACATAATCTTTAATCTCTAATGTGCCACAATACCTACCCAACATCACTTATTTCCATCAGCTGCCTGGCCTCAACAGATTTTGAGTTTGTAACTTCTGATATAACCTGAGAAAGGACCCACACATTTAAAACTGGAAGATCAGGTAAGTGCCAAGAAGCACAAGTTGTCAAAATTAGGTCAGAATCTGAGCAGGAAATGTGAGGGAAAATTTGTGGGTATTTAGAATCTGAACTGGACCATAGGGAATTAGAAAGAGGGGAAATGAGCACCAGATAAATAAGGTACACAGGTTAAGAATGGGTATTTGTGTACCTATCTTATCTGGCCTTTTATTTTAATATCAAAGGCCAGCTTCCCTCATATGATAAGCATATAATATACCTATCAGCATAAACATATAATGTACTTATCAGTTCATCAGGTAGTGATGTAATTAACCTTAAATTACCCAACTAAAGGAATAAACCAGAGCACTCGGCTACATACGTACCCAGAATATGGTATATCAAGAATAGGACACCACCAGAACATTTGGACAAAGTTACCCCTATAAGAGTTATTTCAAGGAAAAGATGCTTAATGAAAAAAGCAAACTGCAAAAAGATACACTTGGCAGCTTACGTACAATAGAAAAAACAATACACTGTTATTTATGGATATGTATATACATAGTCAAAGTAAAGAGGGAGACTAGAAAAAATACATTAAAGTGGTTGCCTCTAGAGAAAGGAAGGTAAATGAGACATGGGGCAGAGAATTTGGAGGACCCAAACTTTTCCATCATGTTTATTTCCTCTATTAAAGCAACAACAAAAGATCTAGATGACGTAGACAGATATCTGCACTAACCCTATTTTTCCATTAAAAAAATAAAAGTAAGGGGGTGCCCGGGTGGCTCATTGGTTAAGCGTCTGACTCTTGATTTCAGCTCATGTCATGATCCCAGCGTCGTGGGATTAAGCCCTGTGTTGGGCTCTGAGCTGAGCGTGGAGCCTCCCTAGAAATTTCTCTTTCTCTCCCTTTCTCCCCTGCTTGCACCCTCTCTCAAAAAATAAACAAACAAATAAATAACGAATTATCTCACATAAACCTCCCAAGAATCCAAAGAGGTAGGTATTTTTATCCATATTTTACAGTGGTGAAATTGAGGCACAAGAAGTCACTTGCCAAGGACCACAAAGCTATTTTTGACTCCACAAAGCTACTTTTTTTATTTTGAGAGAGCATGCACACAAGGTGGGGGAGGGACTGAGGGTGGGGGGAGAATCCCAAGCAGGCTCCGTGCTGCCATTGCAGAGCCCAACACAGGGCTCGATCTCACGGAACTGTGAGATCATGACCTGAGCAGAAACCAAGTGTCAGACGCTTAACCCACTAAGCCACCCAGGCGCCCCTCCACAAAGCTACTTTTGACTATTAGCTGTGCATACAGAGCCTAGAGCTCCTAGACAATGAACTAAAAGGAAAAATCACTTTGCATTCATTAAATAAGGAAGCTATAACCCCCAAATTTGGCAATTGTGATCTAGCACTATCAGGAGAAAGAGACACTTCTCTGGCAAACGTGAGATTTCTGGTCATCAGAAAGGTAATCGCTCTTATGGATTGACAATTTATATCACCTAGATGAACTTTCCTCCAAAGATTAACTACTTCATGGATGGATTTATCTACACTCATTATAGGGTTTCTTTTGGATAAGACATATTCGGAAATAAAAAATTAAAATGAAATAGTGCCATACAGAAAAAGACAATGCCCTTAAATTTACGTTGTTCTCTGTGTTACATCTTTTAATTAATAATTCAGACTGTCAGATACAAGAAAGAGGCAGCTTTAATAACAGACATCAGTGTCCAGTATTCCCCCACTGTCCCAAATAAAGCTTAATAACCTGACATATCTCCAACTTTTATGAGCTTTGTGAACTCTGGGCATGACAAAACTTAGTCGTCTTTCAGAAAAGTGGTGGACAGACCCTAAAACATGGTTACAACCCAGCAATTGCCAACTTTGAGTGGCATCTGAATGACTAAGCAAGCTTGCTGCTCTCTGACAACAGAAAGTTACACAACTGGGAAGTAATTTTTCCTTTCCCCTCCACTGAGTTCCTTTGTACCAAACTCAGTAAAGAGCAAAAACAATAAATGTTAGATGAATGAACTAGTACTTCTCAGTTTATAAAGTACTTTTTCATTTATCCTCTCTTCTAATCTTCACAAAAATACTACAATATTCTGGTGGGAATTATCATCCAGAGTTAAACTGAAAGGAAAAATGTTCACTTTTGCCTTGAATGGGAGAGGAAGGATGGAGAGTTAGCTAGAATTCCAGAAGTTGACGTACATAGTCTTAATCACCTAATATCACATCCCAGCAAAACCATCTGCTATCTTCTTGTTTTACTGTATCCCTATGATCAATCCCAGATCAAGTCATTCCTTTTATTAGAACATTCGTTTTTCTCCCCTAAAAACTATGTCCCTTTTTTTTTTTTTTCCCCTAAAAATTGCTGTTCAGGGGTCCCTGGCTGGTTCAGTCAGTAGAGCATGTGACTCTTGATTTCGGAGTTGTAAGTTTGAGCCCCATGGTGGGTGTAGCAATTACCTAAAAAAAAGAAAATCTTAAAAAAATTTTTAAATAAAAATTGCCATTCAAGCCTCACCTACTTCACACTGTCCTAGATTAGACCCTTCAGACTCTTATCAGTATGAAAACATATCCCCACCCCTCTCCCTTTCCAAACCTGATTACATAATTACAAACTAATACCTCCCAGCTGCTTTTAGTTATGCAATATATTTGTTGTCATACCTGCCACTTGAGTGTATGAGTTGTTTGCCGCTCTAGTAAAAAGCATCTGGATTTTGCTCAATATCTTCCATTAGGCTGTAAATTAATTAAAAATAGTCTATATTATCTAATACAACTCCTTTCTTCACAGTGCTGAGCACCATTTTTCATCCTCTTAACATAACGTTCATTTTATAAAGTAGTGAAGAGTACATTAGCTTTGGAGTGAGACAAATCTGTATTTAAAACTCTCCGCCACCTACTATCTTTGCAATTTTCTGTAAATCTAAAATTAATTCAAAATTTTAAGTTAAAAAAGGAATTTAAGCCACCCTGCCACTTGCTACTGTATAACTGTATTTGTCATAATATTCAACCTCTTAGACCTCAATTTCTACAATTAAACAATAGGGATTATCTGGCCTACACCAAAGGACAAAAAGGTCTCAAACTAGAGCGCCTCAAAGGTAGGGTTTTTTTTTTTTAAGTAATCGCTACACCCAAAATGAGACTTGAACTTATAACCCCAAAAGAGATGTGCTCCAGTGACTGAACCAGCCAGAGGCCCCAAAAGCAGGTTTTTCTTTAGCTTTTCAAAATATATTTTACAATATTCTTAAAGTGTAAATTAATTTCCCCTCCCTCTAAGCCTTGACTGCTCAATGCCTCGTTAAAAAACCACACATAAAATGATTTCCCAATACTTCACTGTCACCTACTGACCATTTAATACAACCATAAAATATCACTGTAAACAACAAAAACAAACACCCCCTCCACACACAACACACACACAGAGGTCACTCTGATCACTCACTCTCTTCACTCAACTCACATCCTTATCCTTAGTCTTATTCCCAACAGGACACCTTTAATCTACAAATCCATTCACCTATTTCTTCCTAAGAAGCTTAATCCACCAAGAAGGGTTAGGTGTGTAGATATCAGAAATCTGTGTCAAAGCAGCATGTGGAAGCAAGGTATGAAGCAATTACTAACTGCAAAATGCATTCATGGAGGATGAACTGTTCCCTTCCTGAAAAAGTTCTAATTCACTCAGTTCTTTCTTCCTTTGATTAGTGGCTTTTAAGTATTTTTAGCTATGGAACCCAGTACATAAAACAGACATAAGGAGAAGCTGCTCTAGCTGAAGTAAAGAATAGGTACAGTAGAACCCTACCAGCTGAGCCCTCTCAAAGAAGCTTAGGGCTGTAGGAACCAGTGTGAAAAATCATTGTCCTTTCTAGATTAGTGGTTCTTTCTTTTTTTAATTTACATCCAAATTAGTTAGCATATATTGCAATAATGATTTCAGGAGTAGAATTCAGTGATTCATCCCCCATGTGTAACACCCAGTGCTCATCCCAACAAGTGCCCTCCTTAATGCCCCTTGCCCATTTAGCCCATCCCCCACCCCACAACCCCGCCAGCCACCCTCAGTTTGTTCTCTGTACTTTAGAGTCTGTTTTGTCCTCCTCCCTGTTTTTATATTAATTTTGCTTCCCTTCCCTTATGTTCATCTGTTTTGTATCTTAAATTCCATATATGAGTGAAGTCATATGATATTTGTCTTTCTCTAATTTCACTTAGCATAATACACTCTAGTTCCATCCATGTTGTTGCAAATGTAGATTAATGGTTCTGAAAGTGAGGTCTGAAGGCCCCTAAAAGTCTCTGAGACCTCTTCGAGGATGTCCACAAAGTCAAAACTATTTTCATAATAATACTAAAACATTAACTTTCTTTTTTTAAACTGTACTAACCTCAGCACTGAGTTGCAAAACCAATGATATATAAAACTGCTGGAACCGGGGCACCTGGGTGGCTCAGTCAGTTAAGCAGTTAAGCATCTCACTTCAGCTCAGGTCATGATCTTGTGGTTTGTGGTTTGAGCCCCGCGTCAGGCTCTGTGCTGACAGCTCAGAGCCTGGAGCCTGCTTCAGATTCTGTGGGTCTCCCTCTCTCTGTGCCCCTCCCCTGCTTGTGCTCTGTCTCTCTCTCTCCACTCCCCAATCAAAAATAAGTAAACATTGAAAAAAATATTTAAAACAAACCTGCTGTTTCGTGCTGGAACCTGAGCATGAATCAGGACAATGACCCAAGCTCTAAAATAGTCACTAAATTCTTCACTGCCACCCACTTACAGCACACAAAAAAAATCCACTTTCACTTGAATGCCTTTGATGAAGCAGTAAAAACTGATTGTATTAATTCTTTTTTTTTTTTTAATTTTTTTTTTTCAATGTTTATTTTATTTTTGGGACAGAGAGAGACAGAGCATGAACGGGGGAGGGGCAGAGAGAGAGGGAGACACAGAATCGGAAACAGGCTCCAGGCTCTGAGCCATCAGCTCAGAGCCTGACGCGGGGCTCGAACTCACGGACCGCGAGATCGTGACCTGGCTGAAGTCGGACGCTTAACCGACTGCGCCACCCAGGCGCCCCCTGATTGTATTAATTCTTGATATTTCGGCATACATCTTTTTAAAAAATGTTTATTTATTTTGAGAAAGAGTGTGGGAATGAGTGAGGGAGGGGCGGAGAGAGATGGAGAGAGATAATCCAAGCAGGCTCCAGATCCCACAAATCTCAAGTTCATGACATGAGCCGAAATCAAGAGTCGGATTTTTTTTTTCTTTTTTTTAATGTTTATTTTTGAGAGAGAGACAGAGCACGAGCAGGGAAGAGGCAGAGAGAGAGAGACACAGAATCTGAAGGAGGCTCCAGGCTCCTCTGTCAGCACAGAGCCCGACTCAGGGTTGGAACTCATGGACCGCAAGATCATGACCTAAAGATGAAGTCAGATGCTTAACCAACTGAGCCACCCAAGTGTCTCACATCTTTTTAATACTCCGTGATTATTCTTTGAGATGAAATGGGAAATACTCAAAAGCACTTCTTGTAAATGGAAACACAAGGGCTATCTCAAAGAAAAACACTTGTGTGATTACCTGAGTAGAAAGCTGAACCAGCTGATTTTTTCATGAAACACCATTTTTACTTCAGAGAATAAACGATAAACTATGGTTACTCAGACTTGAAACAAAAAATTAGAATTATGTCTACCACTATGAGCTTGCCAACTTCCCAATTCTTAAAAGACTTAGCTGATGAGATGGGTGGAAATGTTAACAACTGTATAATTAAATTTGTCAACATTTGGAAGAGGTACATAACCCAGTGAACCAATAATTTCTAAATGATCAATGTATGAAGTCATAAAATCATGCATGGTAAACATTCAAAGTACAAGACAGACCAATGAATTTTAATGTAACACTGTACAAAAGTTCAATAATATGGTTTCAGATTCCATATTGCAACAAATCTTTAGAAACGTGTTAAGTATAGTGTCAAAGGAGAATACCTACAATCACTTGAAAAGGTTATTAAAACATTCCTCCCTTTCCCACCCTTTTCTGTATGAGGCAGGATTTTCTTAACATACTTCAACCAAAACAACTTATCAACTATCTAATGCAAAAGATCTGCAAATCCAGTGGTCCTCTATTAAGCCTGACATCAAAGAGATTTACATATAAAACCCCACTCTTGGGGTTCATTTTTTAAATGAAATTGTTAACAAATGAGATTATTTCTTTAAGTCAATAAATCTTTAAAACTTTTAATTTCTATGGGGTACCTGGGTAACTCAGTCGGTTATGCGTCCAACTTTGGCTCAGGTCATGATCTCACAGCTCGGGAGTTCAGGCCCAGTGTCAGGCTCTGTGCTGACAGCTCAGAGCCTGGAGCCTGCTTCGGATTTTGTGTCTCCCTCTCCCTCTGCCCCTTCCCCGCTCACCCTGTCTCTCTTTCTCTTTGTCTCTCTCTCTTAAAAATAAATAAATATTTAAAAAATTTTTTTTTAATTTTAATTTTCTAGTACAGTAAATAAGAGTAGATATAACCCATATAAACAAAGGCTCTCTGGAGTATTCAATAATTTTTAGAAGTATAAAGGAGTCCAAAGACCTCAAATTTTGAGAACTGCTGTACTAGAATATTCCTACAGCCTCCTTCTAATTCATTTGCCAGATTCCAGTTTGACATCTTCCAATTTACATTACTACTCACCAGCTTAAACTCACTCTTAGTATCAGACTTAGGTAATTAGAGCTATATTTTAAGAAATAATTTTCATTTCTCTACTACAAAACTGCATTACACTTTAAGTACAAACTCTTCAATATGACAATTCAGTGTCAGTACAAAAGGACAAGACTTCTGACCAATGCATATTCATATGACATCAAATGTATCAGTAATATGAAAGATAATGGAATCCCACAGCATCACATTTAATCGCATCAATTCAACTACAAGCTCTTTTGCCCTCTTCCACAAAAAGAGAACTAGATATTGCTTTATTTACCCAATGGCCTATCCCCTTTCAAAAAGACCTTGATTTCTATCCCAGAGAAAGGGAGGCTACCACAGAAGTAAAGGAAACTAAAGAAAGTTACTCTAGGACTCTCAGCTTTTCAGTTGCCGGATACCAGATTTTGACAATTTAAGGGTTTTTCAAGGACAGTTTGACAAAATGTAAGCATCTGTACAGCTGACTTTACAAGCATACACCAGGTAAGATAAAGGTATGACTTTACTGAAATATTGGTAATGTATTCTCAAGAGCAGTGATCTCCCAATCCAGGCAATTTTGCTTCCCAGTGGACATCTAACAATGTTTAGAAACCTTCTTAATTGTTACAACTTGGGGAGGTGGTATTATGGATATCTAATAGGTAGAGGTGGGGAATGCTGCTAACTATCCACCAATACACAACACAGCTCCCAGACAAAAAGAATTATCTGGCCCAAAATTTCAACAGTGTTCAGGATGAAAAATCGTCTCTAGAGACATGTGATGCCAAATACTTAGGTTCAATTCCAAACCCAAAGAAATGCACTAAATTCTCAAAAACTGTTGTTTACATGCCTTGCCTCTAATATTTATATTGTTAAGTTAAATTAATTTCTTTCTAACCTTTCAACAAATTGCATAATTACAATGCTCTATGTAATACAATGTGCTCTCTATTGGAAATTAAACATCAGAACTAGTATCCCTTACTTCCTAGGTTTATTGCTACAATAAAAATATCACAATATCACAAAAAAATACCCAATTTCTTCCAAGCCGTAAATTTGGTTCCCTAAAAGTTCTATTTGCTCTTAACTATCTATGAGCTAGTAGACATGAATGAAGTCAGATACCAAAGTACCATGTAACATACGAACAGTATGGGTCGTCTTATCTAGGCCCCATATTTCAGGAGCACACATATACTCAGTCTTTTTATAGACTATTTTTAGGTTTAACTGCTCCATATTTGTTTATCCCTTCAAGAAAAAACTACTTGGCCTACTATGTGCCAAGCAACTTGAATACAAAGACAAAAATATTTACCACAGTCTAAATAAGATAAACAGCTAAAATACAAAATGATTTGTGCTATAAATAGAAGTATCAAATAAGTGTTAGGGAAGCTTACAGGAGACAGAATGCCAGGAAAGGCTTCCCAGAAGAGGGTGACGCTTGAACTGAGAAAATGTCACAGGAAATACACGGTTCACATCTCAGTGTTTAAACTACTACTCCTCTGCTCTTATGCACTAGTTTCGTTTTTGCTTCGTCATCTAAACAAGAGCAAAGTGATGATCTGACCAATGTAAATAGACCAAAGTGGCAACTTTCAATTCAATTTCATCCAATCTTAATGAAGAGTCAAAAAATAATTCTATCAAAGTATTTCCCAGTACCTCCAATTTGTCCACGTTGTTTTTTTTTTAATATGCTAACTTCTTCCTCCAAGTAAACATACCATCTCTCACCCAGTTAACCAGCACTTTTCTGAATTTATAAGACTGTCAGAGATCATGATCACTGCTCTTTTCTTTCTTCCAGTTAGTTTCCTCTTCCGAACACAGTTTCATTTTCTCATCTTACTCTACTACAATACTTTGAATTCTGTACCAGAAAGGAACTATGAGTTCCGAGGTACCAGAACTACAAAATAACTGCTGCCTCTCTTTCTAAGCCTTGTCTATATTTCTTGCTTTCTATTCCAATGCTTCTGTGAGTCACTAACTGGACTCTCTTCTGAGTCCCCAGCAGCTGATACAAATAAAAATTTCAGATTTGAAACAGGAAGCTAGCCAAAGACATGTATGTAGTCTTATCGATTCGTTTCCAATACGTTACATCATTGACATTCTTTAACCAACTTTTGAGTTCTCATAGTTTAGGTTAGGGTACCGCATATGAAGCTTCTGCCTTACTATGAACAGACCTGGTAGCAACCAGAACGGAAACGCTACTGAAGACTGCTGCCAACTACCGAATGCCCCCCCATTGACTCGGGCCAATAATGGGAGGCTGGAACACCCAAGGAGGGTGATACACGAGAATATTTTCTAGACTGAGTCAGATCTGGTATTCACTAATCCCGTCCCTTCTCGGGGCCTCAGTTTCTCCATCTATAAAACTTGCTAGTGACGTACCGTAGGAGGATTGGCTTAATCTCTAAGATCCTTCCGGCTACAGTAATCCAGATATCCCATCTTTCTCATCTAGTTTTACAAAGAACACGTGGGAGGGCAAAAAATAACCTTTTACTCCACTAAACCGACCTTAATTCTCAGATATTGT
The DNA here is from genome assembly GCF_022079265.1 of Lynx rufus. Lineage (NCBI taxonomy): Eukaryota > Metazoa > Chordata > Mammalia > Carnivora > Felidae > Lynx > Lynx rufus. The sequence goes on from NW_025814897.1 coordinate 60,172,102, forward strand.
TTTAAAAAGCTAACAAACTCCTGACCCACCCACCCTAAACCTCGGGCAAACCTTGGCAAGCCGTGAAGTAGCCAAGACAAATTGAAGCCCATCCCACACTACGGTCAAGAAAGTGCTGGGAGACCCTAGTCAGGGAGTTAAGACACGGCCCCCGCAAAGGGCCCGCCCACCTAATCACAGCCAGGCAAATGAATGAGTACCACCAGATACACGGACGCTCCTCCAGCGCAGGCTGCAACTGGAGAACCCGGGGCCCATACTCCACCGATATCGATTCCCTCCCAGCGCCTGAGGAGCCCGGCCTTGGGGCCGCAGGGTCGCGGGCCCCGCCCCCTCCCTCAGGGCAGTAGGTGCGCGCCGGGGCGCGAGACTTCGGCGAGGCCTGGGACGCCCCGCGCACCCGCCCGCCCTGAGGAGAGGAGGAGCCTGTCGGTCCCGGGCCGCCACCGCCCCGGCTCCCGACTTACCGCGGTGCGGTGGGGGAAGGGAGGTGTCAGGAGTGAAGGCCTAGGCCCGTCCACCACCCGCCGCTCAGAGAGCAGCGCGCGGCCGCCACGAAACCGTCGCCGCCGCTACCACCACCGCCACCGACCGCCGCTTCGGGCGCAGCGCGCAGAGGGCCCGACTGCGTCACACGCCGCCCGCCGTCAGAGGCTCGCTCCCGACGCTCCGCCCTTGCTGTCTGAGCATTGGCAGAAGCCGCCGCCACTCTAGGCCCGCCCTGTTGTTCATTGGGCAACGAGTCTTTTGAAACCGAACGTGGGGGCGGTCTTCGGGAGAAAAGGAGAGGGGGAAGAGGAGGGACAGAGGAGTTACGGGGAGGAGCGGGGAGGGGCGATGGGAGGGACATGGAGTCCCGCCCCTCTCTGCCGAGATTGGCTGGAGGAGTCGTGACGTCATACAGGGCCCCCCTCGAAGTGGGCTTGTGAGTGGCTGCGTGGGGGTGCATCGGGCGGGGTGTGGGAGAAGAGTGGTGACGCTATACAGAGGCTCCTCCCCCTTCCTTGGAGCCGAGACAGTCGGGCTGCTGAAGCTCGGGCCAATCAGAGGGGAGGCTCCAACGATGGCATGGTAACTATTCTACCCTTTCCTTGCCCCAGTCCGCGGGCGGTGATGGGAAGGCTTCCCCGTAGTCCTGCCCGCACTTCCTGGCCAGACCACGTGCGGAGCTGGAGGGCCCTCCTGGGAGGTCTGTCTCTCCGTGTAGCTTGCCTGCAGCTGCTACGAGGCCCCAAAACCTGGCCTCCTGGTCTCCCAACCCATGCCGGCCCCATCACAACCTTTCCTTCTTTGAATCTCTCTAATGTACGCTATGAGCATGCCGTGAGGGAATGGCTCAACATAGGATTTGTTACAAATGAGGGTTCTTGGAACTTCTTTCCCACCTGCACTTTAGGAACTCCTATTTATCTTAAAGGCCTGGTTCAAATGTTCCTGCCTTCTCTGGGATACATTCCCGGATCTCTCTGAGGGAGTTCGGCTAATGCTTGGGCAGGCCTCTGTTACAGCCTTGTCACTTTGTATCCTATTATTTTCCTGTCTTCTGTGCTCAGGCTCTTAGAAGTCAGAGCTGCGTTTTATTCATTGGGGTTTCTTTCTCCCGTGGCCTAGCCCAGGACAGACGCTTGATATTACAAGGGAGAAGGTTGAGCATGTTCTAGAAACTAGACCTAGTGACTGAGGGTCCCATGCAGAATAGCAGGGATTGTGCTCAGAAAGCAAAACCTATTCAGACTACCTCTCCACCACCACTTTTTCCTGGAACATCAACACAGAATTGAAGTGGGCTCTGCCCAAAAGTAGATAAATTTAAATCCCTCTGAGTGTTCAGTGGTAGCGAGGGATTACAAATAATTGACTAATTTGTCCAAAAGTGGAATGCTTGTAAAGATGAAATAAGATAACAGTAGAAATCTGATACATTGTAGGTGCTCAGTAGATGCTCAGAGGAAGAAACAAATAAATATGTGGATGGTCAAATAGTAAAGCTAGTTTAAACATCTGACTCCAGCCACATTCCCCCCACTCCTGCATCCAAATATCCCTCTGCTTCATCCTCCCTTTCCTGTGTTCTACATTGGAAAGTCATTAGTTCTCCCTGGATAGTTTACTATAGCTTCCTCACTGACCTACAGAACATTTGATTTCTCACCCTCCAATCCTGAAACCCAAATATGATTAAACCTCTCCTCCACTTATTTATTCTGGTGTCCCTAAGCCCAGGCACAAAGTATAGGTGCACATTAAATGTTTGATGAATGGATGAATGACTTTCTTAAGTAGAATAGTAGTAGAAGTGTGAGACTTTTGAGTTAGGGAACCCTGAGTTTAAACCTGAGCCCAACCATTTATTAGCTATGTCAACTTGGGCAAATTTTTAACCCCTAAGCCTCAGTTTCCTTGTCTGTAAAATGAGGGTAACAACTGTAATTGCCTTTAAAGTTATCGAGAGAATTAAATGAGATAAAGCATTTAGTATGGTACCCAGTATACAGTAAGCCCTCAATAAATGATAATTATTCCTATTCTTTAAAAATGTCAAGGAATTCCCATTCTAACTATTCTAAGACATTGATTCTGACACAGAAATGGCTCCCAGAAATATGTTTTAAGTGATTAATTAAGTAAATACATTCAGGTCAAAGTGCTGGCAGGTATTCAGGAGCTGAGATCCTTAAATAGGATCCCACATACTTGTGGGAAGACTGGAGGAAGAGACATTAGATGAGGAGTGTGGCAGGGAGCAATTTCCTATGACCATGGTCATTTCTAAAGGAGGACCTCTTGTTAGATACTCTGGCAGGCATGTGGCCCACATGCTCATCATTCCCAGGTACTTCTGCCCTCGGAAGGACTTTGTGGACCACATACTCTCACTCTGTCTAATTCTCATAACCCCCTTCTAGTGTCTTCATTCCTTCTTCACCTCTAAAGAAAAGAAGTTTGGTGCATGCTCACAAAAACTTGCTGAGCCAAACCCTCTCTTGGGCTCCAGGAGCCCAAGAAGTCCACAGCTTAACACTCTGCTCTGGCCCAGAGAGACAAAGCAAAGGAAAGTCCAGCTTTCCTGGGAAACCCCAGTCTCTCACATACATACTCTGAGAACTCACCCTATTCAGCTTTGAAGGATTGGTGCTCAGAGCGGAGACAGGACCCATAAGGATTGCAGAATCGGGGAAGGGCAAGAGACTTCCTTTTAGAATGAGGGCCTAGATTTCTTTCTTTTTTTTTTTTTTTTAATGTTTTTAAATGTTGACTTATTTTTGAGAGAGAGAGCGAGAGAGCATGAGCAGGGGAGGGTCAGAGAGAGAGAGAGAGAGAGAGAGAGAGAGAGAGGAGACACAGAATCCAAAGCAGGCTCCAGGCTGTGCTGACAGCTCAGATGTGGGACTCAAGCTCACGAACCATGAGATTGTGACCTGAGCTGAAGTTCGAAGCTCAACCGACTGAGCCACCCAGACGCCCCCTAATGGTTTAGATTTCTTAGGTGGTGCGTAGGAAAGAGTGACAGAGTTGGAGTCAAACAGCTAAGTTTAAGTACCAGACTTCCTACTTTTTAGACCTTGCACAAATTATTTAACTGTTCTGTGACCCAGTTTTCTTGTCTATGAAAAGGCACAAAAATTCCCATGTTGTAAAGTGATTGTAAATGTCAAATAAGGGAATTTGCAATGGACTGGGCACATGTTTGACACACAGTAAGCACGCAGTAAATGTTGATTTCCTTCCTCTTTTTCTACAACTGAAGGGAGGAATGATGTTTATAAATAGCATATAATTAGATTTTTATAAATCTTATGTGAATACCTTTGACTTTAAACTAGAGCATTTAGTCTATTACACTTAACGAATTTATTGGTATATTCAGAATTTAATCTAACATTTTCTATTTGTCCTACTGTTCTGTTTCTGGGTTTTTCCTTAATTTGTTTTTCATTTTAGTTCTTTTGTAATAGTAACCTCCATTTTTTGAGGTGCAGTCCTGCCAGACTGTTTTAATTGAGATATAATTCACATAATATAATATTTACCCATTTTAAGTATAGAATTCAGAGGGTTGTAGTAAAGTGGACCCTTTAACAACATGGGTTTGAAGTGTGCAGGTCCATTTATATGAGGATTTTTTTTCAATAAATACAGTACTGTAAATGTATTTTCTCTCCCTTATGAGTTTCTTAATAACATTATTTTCTCTAGCTTACCTTATTGTAAGACTACAGTACATAATACATACAACATACAAAATGTGTGTTAATTAACTGTTTATGTTATCAGTAAGGCTTCTGGTCAACAGTAGGCTCTTAGTAGTTAAGGTTTTGGGGTGTCAAAGTTATACATGGATTTTGGACTGTGTGGGTCTAGTGCCCCTAACCCCTGTGTTGTTCAAAGGTCAACTATATTCATGAAGTTGTGCAACTATCACTACTATCTAATTCCAGAAGATTTTCATAACCCCAAAAAGAAATCCCAGACAATTAGCAGTCATTCCCCATTTCCCCCTTCCCCCAGCTCCTAGCAACTACTAATCTACTTTCTGTCTTGATGAATTTGCCTATGTGCACATTTTCTATAGATGGAATCATACAATATGTGGCCTTTGTGTCTGACTTCTTTCACTTAACATGTTTTCAAGGTTCATATGTGTTATAGCGTGTATCAGAATTTTATTCCGTTTTATGATAGAATAATATTCCATTTTATGGATATGCCATATTTTGTTTATACATTCATAAGCTGATGGCATTTGAGTTTCTACCTTGTGGCTACCATGAATAATGCTGCTATGGACATTTGTGTATAAGTTTTTCATGGACATATGTTTTCAGTTCTCTTGTGTTTATACCTAGGAGTAGATTTATGGGGTCCTATGGTAACTCTATGTTTAACTTTTAGAGGAACTACCAGACTGTTTTCCAAAGTGGCTGTACTATTTTACATTCCTATTAGCAATAGATGAGGGTTCCAATTTCTCCTCATCCTTGCCAATACTTGCTATATTCCTTTTTTTTCAATTGTAGCCATCCTAAGAGCTATGAAGTGACATCTCATTGTGGTTTTCATATACATTTCCCTAATGATTAATGATATTGACCATCTCTTCAAGTGCTTATTTTCCATTAAATTTCTGCTTAGAAAAAAAATATGTACATATGTATTTTTTTTTTAGAGAGAGCGCGTGTGCGCACAAGTAGGGGAGAAGGGCAGGGGGGGGAGAGAGAGAGAGAGAGAGAGAGAGAGAGAGAAGAAATCCCAGGCAGGCTCCGTGCTCAGTGCTGAGCCCAACATGAGGCTCAATCCCACGACCCTGAGATCATGAACTGAGCTAAAATCAAGAGTCAGCCACTCAACTGACTGAGCCACCCAGACACCCCTAAATCTCTGCTTTCTTAACATTCTTTTGGATTATTTCATTTTTCCTCCTGTACCAGCTTGGAAATTAAATTCTCTTTTTATATTATTTTAGTGATCTCCCTAAAAGTTCCCATATGCATTCCTAAGTGTGCTATTAATCAATACCTTTATGGTACAGTTTGCCAAGATGGAGGAAAAAAAAACATCCTAGGTCGGAGGAACAGAGAAAAAAAAGATGTAGGACCAAGAAAGAGCTCAGTATATCCAGAGGTACAAACTAAGATTTCATCCTAGAAGTGATAGGGGAGCCAGAGAAAGTTGAACAATGAAGAACAAAATATACAATGAAGATTTAATTACTATTTGAGGCAGAATGGGCCTACAGCAAGATGGGTGTGCCTAGGGTGGATAGTTTAAAGTCATCCAAGGAGGATGCCTCTGCTGTGAAAAAGATCTCTAGGAAGAACAAAGAACAACCCTGGAAGACTTTCCTGAGGCTGCCCAGGAGGCAGGGTCAGAGTTTGGCCTGAAACCGGGTATCTTTAGCACTGCGTCCTTGCCTCTTTACCTATCCCTAGCCATGCTTATTCTGCCTCTACTCCTACAACAGTGGTCTTTCCTCAAAGGCTTTTCTTACAGTTCCTAAATCTCTTCTTGATACATCCAAATCCTGTCCATCCTTCAAAACCCAATTCAATTAAATCAACCCTTCAATCAAATATTTTCTGGGCTTCCTTTGTGTCTATCTCTGGCCTAAGCTGAGAGATTCAGAAATAAATGGAACAGGTGAGGGTTCCATCCTTAAATGGGTTTCCAGGAAGGAGAGGGGAACAGACACTTAACAATAATTTCACTACATTGTGGTCAGTCCTAATAAAGGTGTGATGGACTTCTAATGCTTCCTGTGGAGTGGGGAGGTGGGTGAATCATGGTGCTTAGGGAGAGATAAGGAGGAAGTTGAGCAAAGCTCATGGAAAAAATGAGCGTAGCTAGAATGTAAAATATGTGTTTGCTAGAGTAGAGGATGGCCAGATAACGAAGGATGATGAATACCACACTAAGGAATTTGCTCTTGATCCTAAACGCCATAGGGAGTTGCTAAACAATTTGCAGCAAGAGAGGCACATGATCAGATCTGTATGGTTTTTTAAAATGTTTATTTATTTATTTTGAGAGAGAGAGAGGGGAGAGAGAGAGAGATAGCAAGCATCAGCTGGGGAGGGACAGAGAGAGAAGGAGAGAGAGAGAATCCCAAGTAGGCTCTGTGCTGTCAGCACAGAGCCCGATGCAGGGCTCGATCTCACGAACCATGAGATCATGACCTGAGCCAAAATCAAGGGTCAGACACTTAACCGACTGAGCTACCCAGGCACCCCCAGATCTGTGTTTTAAGAAGAGCCAATGTGGCTGTAAATGGGGAGGATGATGAAGAGTTAGAAGAGCAAGGAAACCAGTGAAGCAGAGCCTCAGGAAGCTTTCCTTAACAACTACATCCCACATTCACTTTTCTTCTGCTTCCCACCTCTGTACTGCCTCCATGCTACTGCGGGCTGGAGCATCCCTGTAAATAAATGCTCAGTCAGCTTGGGGAATCTAGTATGTGTGTGTGGACAGGGGGAGTGGAGCAGTGACTGTGGCCAAAGCTGGACAATATTGGTGCTATTTCAGGCACAGGCCTCTCTGAGGTATGTCCAGGCACAAGGCAAACCAACCAGGAGGACAGGAGATACTGGAAGGTTTCAACGGCGGCAGCAGCAACTACTTGGATTACAGACAAATGCCGATTCAGCAAACACTGACTGCCCACTGAATTGAAGGCAAGGCTAGAAGCTTAGATGCTTGTTCAACTTCTTTATCTGTAAAATATATTCCATCAAATTTACCTCACCAGATTACTAAGAGGATCGAATAAGAAAGTGTACATAAAGTTCCTTGCGCCTAGTAAGAACTCATTCTTCTACTTTTCCTCACGTAAATCAAGGTGATAGGCTTTGGAACTGACAGAGGAAGAAATAGATTCAGAGAGGGTCAGTGATGGCTGAGGTCACACAGTTCAGAAAAGGCTCAGTCTTGGGGTGCCTGGGTGGCTCAGTCGGTTGAGCATGTGACTTCAGCTCAGGTCATGATCTCGCGGTCCATGAGTTCGAGCCCCACGTTGGGCTCTGTGTGGATAGCTTGGAGCCTGGAGCCTGCTTTGGATTCTGTGTCTCCCTCTCTGCCCCTCCCCTGCTCATGCTCTGTCTGTCTCACTCTCAAAAATGAATAAATGTTAAAAAATAAATTAAAAAAAGAAAAGAAAAGGCTCAGTCAGGACAAGTTCAGACCATAGCTTCCACATCTCATCACAATAGCCAGGGTGTCTTGAGTATCTCCTGCATACCTGGCACACTGCTGTTTTACCTCACTTAATCCCCAGGACAACCTTGTGCTGTGGATATTTCTAAAACCATTTTACAGATGAGGAAACTGAGATTCAGGACTGTATGGTGAATTGCCCAAATCACCAAAGAATTAATGGCAAGATTAATGCACCTCAAGTTTCAGGCATTGGGGGTAGTCTAGAGGCACAGAGAAGGGACCCAGCCTCAGGGAATGGTATTTAGGGCCAAAGGAACAGACAAGGAATAGGGTCAGGGAATAAAGACAGGGAATAAAGGCCAGGAGCAAGCATCTGTATGTTGGAGGTAGACAAAGAAGATGACACAAAGCCCTGAGGTAGAAAACCTACATCTAATCATTGAAACTAAAAGGAGGTGGTTCTTTTAGTACAGTTTTACTAATTGTTCATTTGCCCTGGGACCCTAAAGCACAGGGTGGAGAGGAGTTCAAAGTCACTAGAATAGGACATTGTCCTGCCAGACTTGGAGCCTCCAGGAGTGAGTTATCTCTGGGTCTGCCACCATTGCCCAGTCAGGGCCTGCCACAGAAAGGGCTAGGCTGAGTGAATGAACAAGAATGAATGCATGAAAAAGATCTCTGGTAAGTTAATCAAATTTGAGCCTCTGTATCCACCTGCAAAGTGGTGAGTGTAGCTACCTTGTGGGATTAACATTATACAGTTGACTCTTGAACAATGCAGGGGTTAGGGGTGCTGACCCACCCCCCCGCCCCCACATAGTAAAAACTCCATGTATAATTTTTGACTCCCCAAAACAACTACAAATACCCTACTGTTGACTGGAAGCTTTACCGATAACAAACTATTGATTAACACATGCTTTGTATATGTTTTATATGACATATTCTTACAATAAAGTAAGCTAGAGAAAAGAAAATGTTATTAAGAAAATCATAAGGAAGAGGGGGCACTTGGCTGGCTCGGTTGGTAGAGCATGTGACTCGATCTTGGGGTTGTGAGTTGGAGCCCCACATTGGGTGTGGAGCCTACTTTAAAAAACAAAATAATTTTTTTTCTTAAAACCATAAGGGAGAAAATATACATTTATAGTACTGTGCTGTATCAAAAAATCCACGTGTAAGTGGACACGTGCTGTTCAAACCCGGGTTGTTCCAGGGTCAACTATATAGGGAGGGATTAAGGGAATGACCTCAGGTGCGGGACTCCAATCCTGTTTCTGACATTTATAGCTGTGTGAATAGGTAACATACCTTTTCTAAAACAGGGATGTTAATAGTATCCATCTCATGGAGTTTTTATAAGGATCAAATGGGATAATGCATAAAAAATAGAAAAGTGCCTGGAAAACAGAGGGTGCTCAAAATGTGCTATTACTGTGGGGATATATGACTAGGAAAACTGTGGTGGTAACTACGTCTAGGTCAGAGGTCTTCACCCCCTGCAGGTGCTCTGACAACCCCAAGAATCTTCCTCGGGTTCCTTCAGGGGTCAGTCTGGGTGGGGAGGGAACCCTGTGGGCTGGGTTGGTTTCTGCGGATCAACCCTCTCGTGGTGGGGCAGACCCAGGACTGGGGAAAGGAGAGCCTTGCTCTGTTATGTCAGGACAGGGCGCCCTCTCCTGATCAAAGCCGGGAACAGCTCTGGCCCCAAGTTTTTGGGGTGGGCCTCCCTGATCTCTCTACCTATAACGTGCTCTTCCTTTTGCTGAATGCCGGGAATCGGCTATGGGGAGCAAAGTTAGGGGCAGGGGCGCTGAGGCTGGGCAAAACTGTTTTAATGTTTCAGAAGGGCGAGGCCGGATAATTCGGCTAGAATGGGGACGTGGGCAGAAGACACCGAGACTAGAAAATTAGAGAATTCGGGGCTTGTTGAACCAATTTTATGCTCTTTCAACAGGTGATGGAACGCCGCTGAGAGGTAAGGTGACAAGGTGGCTTATCCAACGTGTCAAACCCAGGGGTCCAGGGCTCTTCCGGCTGCCCCCACGCAACAGGAATTAGTGGGGCAGACCAGAGCTAGAGAGGCATGGCACAAGGGGACACCGGATCAAGGCGGAGAGCCAAGGGTCCAGGTCCGCAGAAGTGGGGAGGGGCCAATGGAGGATCTGGGCGCAGTTTCCTCCCCAAGCGCGCTGGCCCCGCCCCCGCCGTTCCCGCTCCGGCCCGCCCCCGGCCGCTTGCCCCAGGCCGGGCCTGGGCTCCCTTCGGGTTCCCCCAGCGCCCGGCCTGCGCCGGCGCGGCCTCCTCGCCGCCACAGCCTGGGTGAGTATGGGGATGGGTGTGACGGATCGCGGGGCAACCCCACTTGGGGGAGCTCCGCCACGAGGTCCAGCTTTCTCACCGCCCAGCCCCAAGGTGCTGGTGCTTGCCCAGGATCTGCTGCTGTCCCGACTTCTGAACTAACCCTTTACCCCTACTGCTCTCCCACATGGTGCTGGCTGTGCACTGGTTGAGCTCTCCTTCATTCTCCAGGGTCTGCTGATGGGGATTTCTCTTTAGGTGCCAGGGATGTAGGTGTTGGGCGTCTCTGGAACCCGATAGAGTAATTTCAAATTACACCTCTTCCATTTATTAGCCTGTGACCTTGGGCAAGTGTTTTTAACCTCCTTGAGCCTCAGTTTCCTGTTCTGTAAAATGGAAATACACAGGCTATATAGGGCCTGCCTCGTAGAATTATAGTGAGGGTTAAAAGAAACAATGTATGTGGAGCACTAAGCAGGGTGCCTCATACTCAGAAGGTACCCAGTAAGTATGGATTCTGGCTGGAGGCTGAGAAGATCTCTGGGACCTTTGGAGATAAGGTAGGGGTGCTCCTAAGAAAGCAGTTTCCAGCTAAATAGTACATATGAAGAAGTTAGAGCTGACTGGGACTGAAGAGCTGCCCTTCAGGTAGTGAGCTCCCTGTCCTGAGGCCTGGGGAAGTAAAATGACCATGTTGGAATGGCCATATTAGCAATCTAAACCACATGATCTTCATGTTGCACAACTGTGGAAAAAGACCCAGAGTGGTTAGATGACTTGCCCAAGGTCACACAGCTAAAAGAGGAGCCAGGCATACCTCCAAGCAGTGGAACAGATTGTTCCTCCAACTTCTTTACCCACCCCCTGCCTCAAGCAGTGCCTATTCATTCCCTGAGGATCTGTTCTTCAGTTTGGGCATCCCAGTGGTTCCCGAGGCTTCTAGAGCCACTGGCTTCAGAGAGGGGACTAGTGCTGCTACAAGCACCAAATCAGGGTTTGGGCTGGGTGGGGAAGTCCTTCCCCTTCTAGGGTCTCTAGGGACTTATAGTCCATTTGGGGATGATCCAAGAAATGTGTTCAATTTGGGAGGGGCACCAGCTCCAATTCCAATTCCTCTGGGAGATCCCTGGCTCCTGAAGGCAGAAAAGAAGTTGGGCAACTGGGGCAGGCTGACTAATCAGGCCTGGAAGAGAGGCGGGTGGGGGAAGATGGAGAACACAGAGGCGTATTCACCTGGTTCTGGAATGCTAGGAGGTTAGCTTCAGGTTCTTCCTGAGGGCGGGGCCAGGAAGAGTTGGGACTTGATCTGGCAAGACCTTTGAGTCCATAAGGGCGGGTTCTTTATGAATCTGGAGCCAGCCCTAGTTTGGCCACAAGAAGCCTAAGTTCCAAGGATGGCTTTCTGTCAGGCTCAGCATCTGGCTTTAAGGAAGGGCCTTTCTCTCTCTGCATCTTGGTTTCTCTGCCTTTGCAATGGGGACAGGATTCACTGACTCATCTATATAGGATTTGATTTACCTTTCTTTCTCTAATGACAGGTGCCCCTTCTCTCTCCCCTCCTAATCTGATCTAACCTGACCTTTCTACCCAGAGGTCTGTCCCAGAGACGAAGGGGTCAAAGAAGGCTGGGGCTGCAGTTTGTGACCCTGTGGGCCCTACATCTCCCCACTGCTGGCTCTCCCTTCTAGTTGTTGTGCGACCCTGAGCAGGTTATTGTTCCTCTCTTAGCCTCAATTTCCCCTCTGTGCACTTAGGGAGGCTGGGCTAAGATTGCTGGTGTATACCTGGTTATTATAGTTCTTAACCTTAGTATCCTCATCTCAGCAGGGAGTCAACAGTTCTCAGGAGCTTTTACTTCATCTCTGGAGGGGGATGGACAGGCCCCATGGGTTCTGGGAAGCCTCCAGAAGCTGACCAGGCAGCTCTTTCCAGCAAACAGCAAGCCCAGGCTAGCACCAGGCCTGATTCTGCAAAGCCTTTCACCCTCAGAGCACATGAGGCAGCAGGTGGGGACGAGCAGGGGGTCAGGGTTCTATTGGCTTCCATGGAGCCCTTGCTGCTGTGCACTGTGGTGCAGACACACAGAGCCTGGGAAGGGACCGAAGGTACAGAAGGCCCTGGGCCAGTGGGTGAAGCAGGGAGAACTGAAGTCTAGACGCTCAAAGGCCTGTGAAAGAAGGTGGACTATTCTGTTCACTGGGAGGTTTTAGGGTTGGTTCCTGAAACAAGAGAGACCAGTTAAACGAGCTCCTGTTGTCATAGACCTGTAAAGCCAGGTATAGGGGAGAAGAAACTCTCCCAATCTATTCAGGCTTCATTTTAGCACAGATTTGTTTCATTGTCTTTCCTCTGAAATTGAGGGTGAATGTCCTCTTGGGATTCTGAGTCAATCGTCCCCATCCAGGGCAGGAACTGTCCAAGTTTAGGGGCTAGATGGCTTTCTTCTCAGACCCTCCATCCCATGGCTCAGCTAAGCTGAGGACTCAGCACAAGGGCTGGCTTTACCACAGAGTCCCAGCCTTGCTGCCTTGGGCCTTGACAGCATACTACTCCATCCCCAGGTCTGACAAGATGTACCAGGTCCCACTGCCACTGGACCGGGATGGGACCCTGGTCCGCCTCCGCTTCACCCTGGTGGCCCTGGTCACAGTCTGCTGTCCACTTGTCGCCTTCCTCTTCTGCATCCTCTGGTCCCTGCTCTTCCACTTCAAGGAGACTACGGCCACACACTGTGGGGTAGGGCTTGCGAAGGTGGGGGGGGGGGTCAAGGAATATCTCATATTCAGGTCCAATTGGATCGATTTTGGATCCTGATTCTGTTGTAACAGGATTAGTGAGCTCTCCAATGAGGTCCATCAGACAAACTTGGTTGCTGCAAATTGAGGTCTCAGGAATTAGCCTTCTGCCACTTTCCATGGAGGTCATTAGGGCCTGGAGTCATTGAAATTGGGCAGCCCCAGAATTCAATCCTTACTTCATAGAGGGGCAGATTCAAGAGCCCCCGGGTTTTGTGGGGGATGGAGAGAGAACAGGACTGGGCTAGAGGGTGCTGGGGCCTCTTAGTGTGGCACTGTGGGCTGTGCCTGTCTCTGTGAGAATGTGATTATGTATGCGTCTGTGTGACTGTAAGGGACGTGACTGTATGTGTCTGGGAGAGACCATATCTGTGTGTGTCTGGATGGGGGCCTGATGATGTGTGTATATATGTGTTCATGGCCTATGTTCCCCAGGTAGGCATGTGCCCTCTGAGCAGGGATATGGTGTGCTGGGCCAAGAGGAAAGATGTGAGTTTTCTCTGTAATGTTTCAGGGTAAAGAGGGTCAGACCTGTGTTGACCTCTGTTACACTCCTAATTTCATCCACTGACTCTGTATTACCTGAGACACAGAGACTGAGCCTCAGCTTCCCATGTTTTAAAATGGGGTTGGCAATTCCCATCCTCCTTCTCAGGAGTAGTGTAGAGCTCCAGATAGGGGAAGGATAGGAAGGTGGTTTGGGAAGTGTGAAGGGTGAGGAGCAGAAGGAGTAGGAGGAAAAGAGATTGTAAGGTTGGAAGGCAGGGCAGGAGAGGAAGAGCCCATGGGCTCTAGGTGGAAAGGAGGCAGGGCCTGGACATGGACCCTTGGAAGAGCATCAGAGAGAGCTCTGAAGGCCCCCAATCAGCTCAGCTTCCTGCCTCCCTATAAAGAGCATTTGCTCCAGAAATAGGACTATGATTAGAAGTGGGGTCTGAATGGCAGTATGGAGTGGGGCCTACTTCTTTTGTTCTTATGACTGGAAGTTTTCTCTCTCCTTGCTTTGTCGATGGGTAGATGTTGGCCTTGAGCGGTAGGCAGCCAGTCTTATGAGACCCAGGGCTGGGAGCTATCAGAAAGAATAGGACTGGACAAAAAGGGGCTGACCAGGTGATCTTGAGGGGGAGGATCGAAAAGGATCCAAACAATGGCTTTTCTTGACCAAGTTTTCACCTTAGATAATGCATCAAATGTTTCTCTCACCTGGTCAACTCCTTTGTATCCTGCAAAACCCTTCTCAAATGTCTCCTTTGAAAAACGTTCCTTAGCCTCCTTGGGGAAGACTTAATCACTCTCTCCTCTGGGTGCCCACAGTTCCCTGTTTTATCTTTCATACAGTTCTATCATATCATATTTGTATCTCTGTTCCCCATCAGACCAGGAGCTTCTTCAAGGTGGGCACTACATCTGAATCAGGAAGAATTGGTTGGGTAAATGAATAGGACCCCCTCCCCCCTGCATCAGCCCAGTGCCCTTTGAAAAGGAAGCCTGAGACCAAGTCTTAGTCCATGCAGAAAATTATATTTGTAAGGCATATGGAATTAAATGGAATAGGCTGTTTGCTTTGCCCCTCATGGCTGGCTCCTGAGGGCTAATGGGATCAGTAAGCCAGCATATCTGGCATACCTATAACCCATTCTTGACATACTAGTTAGGGATCCTAAGGCATAGGTAGTTGCAGGAGGGATACCTGACCACTCTGGGGCAGGACTGAGCTTAGGGACCCAGGTGGTATTTTGTCCCCACTCTCTGGGACTACCATGTTGGAGCCACCTTGGGGCAGCCCAGGTGGATGTATGCTCTGAATTTCTCACCTGGAGTATTCTAGAAATGGCCAACCCTAGGAATAAAAAAAGTAACCTTACTCTAACACATCTGTAATTTAGATGACTCTGTGTTTGCTTGCATATCTCCAGTGATGGGGAGCTTCCTTCCTCTCCAGGCAGCCTATTCTAAGGAAGCTTAGTAACTAACAATTAGCAAGCTCTTTCTTGTAGTGGACATGACATTCTCTTTTTGGTGAATCTTTGCCTTTGCACTGGCTCTGCTTTGGGAGCCTGAGAGCTACTCTCTCTCCTCCTGGCATCAAGCCAGCCCTACAGAGGTGGGATGGCAGTAATGGGGGTAGGGGTCCCCGAGTTTACTCTTATTAGGTAGCATATTTCCAGTTCTTTCAGGAAACCCTCACAGGACGTGCGCCCCTAGACTTGGCCCAGTCGGTCATTATTCTCTTCATATGAGGCCCTGATCTGGGCATAGGTCTTCATATGGCCTGGGTAGCACAGGGAAAAGTAGTACTGTTGCATTCCTATTACTGGCTGTTAGACCCCTGTTAAGGCATCTTGAGCTGAGTTAGCTGTTTCTGCACAGGTCCAGACTGGACACTGATAACCTCATATTTAGGCCCGTCCAGATCTGTCTTGGATCCTGAATGTATTGTTCTAAGATTAGCTAGCTCTCCAATGAGGCCCAACAGACATACTCCTGCTTCAGCAGAAAGGGGTGAAATCCTATTTTGCTTTCTCCCTTTTCTTTCCCTGAAAACTGCCTGGATCCCAGGATACAACTCTCAAAAGGGTCCCCACCCCCATCCCTGACAAGGAAGCTGTTGTGGGCTGACTTTAGCCACTATCACTCTTACCTTTGCAGAGTGTTCCAGGGTTTATGATATGGTCTTGTTGGTCCTGGGAGGGCTGTGTGCTTGGGCAGGCGTGGAGATCTGAGCTCTGTGGGCGGGAGGGCAGGCCCTGGAGAGCTAGGGGTGGGACCCTCCAGTCTTAGAATAGTTTCAGTCTGGCTAGAACTCTCAACCCAAGCCCCGGATCCTTCAGCACCCAGTGTGAGTGTTGCTCAGTTTGCGCCCCCTCCCCCATTTCCTTGATGCTGAGCTGGACTAGTGAACTAGGGCTCCCTTAATCGTGGGTGGTATGAGTCCCAGGGGAGGTTTGGTCCTCGGCGTTTGAATACAAAGCCTTTCTGTCTGCCCCCCAGAAGGGAACCCATCTCACAAGTCATGGTAGTTGGGGCAGTCAGGGGTGGGAAGAGGGACTTCTCTGCCTAGCAGGAGAAGGGAGTGGAAGAAGCTAGCTCCCTTGGTTTGGGTCTGTCCTTGCTGGGTCTGGCCCAGCACAATAGGCTCAAGCTGAGTGGAGAAGGTTCCCATGACCCTCAGATTCCCATAAACTTTGGATTGGGTGACATGGTCTTCTTAGAGAGGAAGGAGAAGCCTCTGCAGGGACCCTGGTATCTTGAGATGATGGTACTGTTGACCTGAGGCTTGGATCATTCTGAGCCTGGGGGTGGGCTGGTTGGCAGCCTGTGGTCCCATTGAAATAGGTTCTGGGCACTCCCACTGTTCCTGGTTGAACTTGGGTGAAGAGGAGGAATGTGGTCAGACAGGGTCAGTGGGAGGGCTTGGACCAGTCTGAGCCAAGGGTCCTTTGTCTAGGTTATGTGACCTGAAGAAAGCCTTGACTTGGGAGCTTTAATCTGTCAAGTGGCTAAAATCTTAGTCCTAATGTTCTATGGAACAGAAGTAATAACCTTTCTACCTCTGATCCTTCTGAGTTGGGTGTGAGAGTCTTGAGATTGAAGTGGCCCATCAAACTCCCATGTCCAGGCCACTGGGAGCCTCTATTCTCCAGGTTCTTTAAGAGGTGGACCTATAGGACCATTGTGCCAAAGGGATTCCTAAGAGCTGACCCTGCCTGACTCAGCTGCTCCCGCCCCATCTCTCTCTGTACCTCCTTACCTTCTGCACTGCTTTCCATTTCCCTTTATGCTCTTTCTACTCTGGCTCTTCCCTATAGAGGGAGCCAGCTCTGGAAAAGGCTCCACTTCCCGAGGCCCAGGTGTCCCACCAGGCCCCAAGTTGTGTCCCTCGCCCTGCCTGGGCACCACTCCCTACAGGATGTTCTCTGCGGCCTCCCAGCCCTTGGACCCAGATGGGACTGTGTTCCGGCTCCGCTTCACGGCCATGATCTGGTGGGTCATCACTTTCCCCATGTTCGGCTTCTTCTTCTGCATCATCTGGTCCCTGGTGTTCCACTTTGAGTACACGGTGGCCACTGACTGTGGGGTGAGTGCCAGGCTCCCCCGCACCTGGGTCAGGGCCGGGTCAGGAGATGGCAGTAAGAGTGGAATCAGAGAGTAAGAGAGAAGGTGGAGGGTCAGAGAAAGGGGAAAGGGATAAAGGGATGGTGGGGGGCAAGACAGAGTTGTGGGAATTTGTGGGGAGAGACTCAGGGAGAGTGGAGTCACAGTCTTCCGAGAGTAGAAGATTACAGAGAGTGCCAGGGAGCAGAGGGGAAAGGGGAAGGGAAGGGAGGGCAGTAGGCAAGAGAGGTCATGAGAGGGAGGAGGAAGCTGAAGAAAGACCAGACTGGAAAGGAAGCCAGGACTGGGGAGTTAGACTGGGCCAGGAGCCAGGAGAGGTCATAAGTGGCTTTAACCCAGACTGGGGACATGGCCTGAGAACACCCCCAGCCCTGCCCTGGAATATTCAGGCTTGGTTTCTCCCCTGGCAGCCTCGGGCCCCCTAACCTGTGTCCACTCAGGACTCTGCCAGCTAGAAACCCAGATGGACTCCCTGCCTCCAAGAGCAGTCCACCAGGCCTTTCCTGAGGGCCTAGGGGTAGAGGTTCTGTGTCAGAAGGATGGAACTGAACATGGACTTGCCCTTAGCCTCTCATCTTACATGACACAGTCCTAGACACAGACAGTCACAGCACAGTGAAATGGGACTCCTATTGTGATAAAGGGGAACATAAGGAATGAAGGGGAGCATAGGGATCACAGGGCCCAGAAGAAGCACTTAATCCAGCCTAGGTGTTGGGGAAGACTTCCTTCCTGGACCAGGGGGCATTTCTGCTATGGGGGTAAAGAAGGATCTTTGTGAATGCCAGGCTGACAACTTTTGATTTTATCCAGAGGGCAGTGGTGAGCTTTGGAAAGATTTTAAGCAGGAAAGGGACACGATCAGATTTATGCTTTAGAAGATCATTCTGGCTCCTGAGTGGAGAACAGATTTAAGGGCAGGGGGCAAGAGTAGGGAGATAAGTGAGGAGGCTAGTGCAAATAGATCATGTTACTGGGAAGACCAGAGCTAAAATAGGGACTATGAAAGTAGAGAGGCAGGGATGGAGTCCAGAGAAGAGTAGCAGGTTGAATTGATAGGAATGGGAGGTCTTGTTCAGTTGGCAAGGGATGGGGGCAGTAGATAGCAAAGTCATCCGTAAGTTTGGGGGACTTTTATCAAAGGAATGAATCTCAATTGGTGAAATCTGAGGTGCTTTGATAGGGAATTTTTTGGACCTTCACCCTTTATACCATGTGACTTTCTGATCTACTGCCCTGCCACAGGTCCACTGAGCCACATCCTCTAGGATGTAGAGGGTTTCTGTTCTTGGGGAAAGGGGTTATGTTCCCACTTCAGTACCCTTAGCTCTGAGCTCATGGGGAGATTTGGGGTGAGCTGGGCACCTGGTCTCTGATAGCTCCTGATGTTGCTGGCATAGTTGGTGAGTGGAGAACTTGTGTGCTTGGGATGGGGGAACATAAATGAATATCTATACTGATTATGCATGTGTGTGCATGCGTGCATGTATATTTGTGTGTGTGGGTGGGGGTAAGAGGAAATCCCTGCTCTCAGCATCCTATCTCCACCCCTAATCTGAGAGGAGCTTATGAGGATGACACCAGTAGCCACAGGGCCCTAAATCTCCCTTCTTCCTGTGGTGTCCTCCCAGATTTTTGCCATCTCTACATTTACCTGTTTCCCAGCATCAGTTAGGGCTCTGGGCTCTCCCAGCCAAGCTTTAGAAAGCTCATGCTGGAGGAAACAAACAAACAGACAAACAGCTCATGCTGGTCTTGCTCTCCTTAAAGTAGCTGGGATGGGGACAGGAGTTTTCAGAATGAATATTCTAGGAAACAGAGGCAGCACTCCCACTAACCTTACTTAGGGGACCTGCCCAGAGGGGTAGAAAAGTAAGGAGGCTTGGAGGGCTCAGAAGTCTCTGATGAAGTTACAGTTCTCGCCTGTCACTCCCATGCAGGCTTCCCATGTTCAATAACCACATAGCTCATCAGCTATTTGCAGGCTTTTCAGGGAAGTTTGTCTTCTGAAAGCCATAACTTGTACCTGCTGTGTGCTAAACACTGCAGATGCTCTGCATACATCATATTTAATATTCACAATCATCCTGCAAGGTAGGTGGTAGTGTCCCTATTTTGCCAACAAGGAAATTAAAGCTCAGAGAGGTGAAGTGACCTTGAGGAGGTTAATAAAGGCAGAGATGGGATGCAGACCCGGGTTTGTGTGGCTCCAAAGCCTCCATGCTGTCTCTTTACTGATTACTCAGAGTGAGTATCTGAGCCTGGTCTCAAGCTACATGGTATCTCAAGCCATGGCCTTGGGAGCGGCACCCTCTCAGAGAGCTCTACACTTAGCTTCCTTTGGTAGTGCTGAGGGGAATCTATCTCCTTTTCTGTGAAGGCTGCGAAGCCCCTGGCTGGCGTTACCCCAGGCCCACCTCTGCCCTGTGAGCTGCGTCCACCATTGCCTATGTTCCCAGCATTGATCCATCAGCATCACCATTAGGAGAAAGGAGGGGATCTTCTAGAACTCCATCTCTGAAGACTGGTCCTGCTATAGTCACAGCACGGTCATTCCTTCTCTGGGTCCCTGGGCTCTGGCACTGCTCTGGTTCTTGCTGAAAGTCTAAAAAAGTCCACAGAAAGCGAGTGCCATGGACCGGTAGCTTCCAGTACTGGAATCTTTTAGAAATGCAGATTCTCAGATTCCAGACCCCCAACATCCTCACACAATCCCTGGTTAGTTGTACGCATGTTAAAGGTAGAAGCACTGCTCCAGACCCTGGAGTCTGAGAGATCCTCCTCCTCTCCCTGGCTTTCCTGTCCCCATCTAGACTGTTCTTCCCTCATCCTCTCACCCTCTCACACGAGCAACACACCAGTCCTCGCAGCTGTGTGTTACCTCCTCTTCCTTCCTCAACTGTGAAGAATAGTGCTCCAGTTCCTGAAGGAATAAGGAATTCTAGGCTTTGAGAAAGATGAATGGGAGGGATGCACAAGAATAGGTCATTTTCTTAGACTACCCCAGGTTAGGAGCACCCACTTTCTTAAGCATGATCAGGGTGGGGGTATCCTCCTGACCCAGGTCCCCCAGGATCTCACAGTACCCTTTACCACCTTGGCACACCTGCCCAGAAGAGTTAGTAGAACTGAGAGCAGTCAAGAACAGCTCAGGTGGGCCGTGAATCCAGCACGGAAGCTCAGGTGGTCTGTGACTCATCCCTGTCCTCAGGACTGAATCTGGGGTCCTGGGCCATGGAATCTCCCATAGCTCTGTGCTATGGGCTCAGAGAGCATCTGAACCTGTCTACAGCTTCCCCAGCCATATGTAGGTTCCATGTATAGGGAGATGGAAAAGGTCCAACCAAGTCCCTGCACAAACCCCAGGCTGCCTGGGGAATGAGAACAAGCACATTGGGGGCCGGGACCTGGAAAGGGATGTCTCCCAGGAGAGCTCTCTCTCGAGGTGCCTGAAGGAGGACCTCCGGGAAAGGAAAGGGCTGGAGCGGAGCCTTCTGAGGGCCAGCGTGATTTTGATAGATGGAGAGAAGGATCTCCAGGTGGGTGGGTGGGGCTGGTGGAGGCCTGCCACCAGACTGGTCACAACTCTCTAGGTGCCCAACTACCTGCCTTCGGTGAGCTCGGCCATTGGTGGGGAGGTGCCCCAGCGCTACGTGTGGCGCTTCTGCATCGGCCTGCACTCAGCGCCCCGCTTCTTGGTGGCCTTCGCATACTGGAACCACTACCTCAGCTGCGCGTCCCCGTGTCCTGGCTACCGCCCGCTTTGCCGCCTCAACTTTGGCCTCAACGTCGTCGAGAACCTCGCACTGCTAGTGCTCACTTACGTCTCCTCTTCCGAGGACTTCAGTGGGTGTCCACATGAGGGAAGGAGGAGCAGGGGAAGGGTTGGGAAGGGTCGCCCCTGCGCCCTCCCTCACTCAGACCTTCAGAGGGAGGGGTTAGGATGCTTCCTGTAGTGCCCGCTCCCAACCCTCCTTTCTCCCTCCAGCCATCCACGAAAATGCTTTTATTGTGTTCATCGCCTCTTCCCTCAGTCACATGCTCCTCACCTGCATTCTCTGGCGGCTGACCAAGAAGCACACAGTAAGTCAGGAGGTACGGTCTACCCCTAGTGGGGCTCTAAGCAGCCCAGGGGAAAATCAAGGACACCCGTCCTCAGGATGCGGGTAATGGTGAGATGGGAACCAGAGTTCTAATGGGAACCCGGGCTGAGGCTGGGGCTTGGGGATGAGTGGAGGGTGATGGATTGGTCAGAATCTAGGACTGTGTTCGGGTACTAATGGAGACTGGAAAATAGAAGAGATGGAGGCTCCAAATGGGGGTAGAATGAGGGACAGCACCCAGGCTGCAGTGGGTTAGGAACTGTGTCAGGGGTCTGTGGTCTGTAATAACTCCAGTGCCCCTCCCCCCCCCCAGACACCTTTCTTCTCCCCACAGTATGTGGAGGTGTCAGGTTGGGGGGTGACTCTGAGTAACTTTCATATTCCATCCTGAAGTGGGAGGGGCAGGGACAGCATGGCTCCTTGGCTTCATTATACTCCCAAACGCAGGAATATGAACATGCCCACCATTCCTGCTGCCCTTGCCCGTGCCCCCTTCCAAAACCAAGGGAGGTAAGACGCAGCCCTCAGGAGTTGGGGCTAAGAGGGGAGGCTGCCCACACATATCCAACAGGCTGCAGAGTGATCAGACAGCCCCATCCTCTAGGACCGCAAGTCCTACAACTGGAAACAGCGGCTTTTCGTCATCAACTTCATCTCCTTCTTCACGGCGCTGGCTGTCTACTTTCGGCACAACATGTATTGTGAGGCTGGAGGTGAGGCCAGGCTGGGATCCGTATGTGGTCACAGTGGCTATGGGACAGTTATGATGTTGTCTATACTGTGAGAGATGGCAGTGGCCTTGGGGGCTAACTGCCATTGTGTCTCTGTAGAGATGTGTGGTGGTGGCGATTTATCAAGAGGCCCCTGGGGGGCAGGGGCGGGAGTCTCACCATGCTCTGTTCTTGTGCCCTTGCAACAGTATACACCATCTTCGCCATCCTGGAGTACACCGTTGTCCTAACCAACATGGCGTTCCACATGACAGCCTGGTGGGACTTCGGGAACAAGGAGCTGCTCATTACCTCCCAGCCTGAGGAAAAGCGATTCTAAACCCTTTCTCTCCTACTAGAAAGGAGGAGGCGGTCCACTGCCCAGAAACTAGAAACAAGACACCACTCTGGCCTTCCCCACCCTGTGTCCTCTGTGGGCCATGCTGAAGCTGGGGGAGGGGGAGGAAGGGCAGAAGGGCACAGGACAGGGTTTTAGGTAGCCCTGCTGGCTTCTCTTTTCCCTCACCCCACTTGAAGGCACAGGGACCTTCAAGCAGCATCACCCTTATTAGAGAGGCCCCAAGAAGCTGAGCTGTTAGGCGAGCTCCACCATCTGGTGCTAAAAAAAGTCCTGAGGTTTATAACCACCATCGGTTCTTGGCCTTTACATAGCCACCTCTTGCTGAGGTCAGGGACCACTGAGCAGTGGCTGCTACCTGAAAACCACAGCCATTTCTCTCCACGGGGTCATTCACTTGACTGGTGTATGTGATTATCTCCTGCACATGCCCAGGCCTGTGCCACAGTCCCTTGCTAAGTTTGCCCAGGTGTTCTAGCTCTGACTTCACCTCCTGTTTAGTGTGTACCCCTTCCCCATCTAAGCCTTAGTATGTCCATGCAGGTGGTTGGGGGTAGGAGGGCTGTAGGATCTGTAAGGGCTCTGCCAGTGTGTGGTTCTGACACTACCTTGTGGAGGTAGTGTTCTGTACCTGAGGGATGTCCTGCTCCAGGAAAAGCACTGGCACAGCATTTGTTTTCCTTCCCTTCTGAAATCCATGGCTCACCGACTCTTCCTCCTTGGCAAAGGTGTAGGGTAGTCAGAGGCAGATTCCTGCCCCAAAATGGGCTCTCTGCTGTCTCCCTGTCCTCCCTGCTGCCCCATGCCCTGACCTCTTTTGGTTGTACATTTTATTTCAAAGGAAAATAAATTTTTTTTTTTTTTTTTTTTTTTTTTTGCCAACAGTCTGGGCTAGCCTTACTTGTCTTGGGGCTTGGACTCGTCTTTCTTTAATTGGAACTGAGGTGAGGGACAGGCTCCAGGATGGAGGGAAAAAGTCCATGACAGGGTATGATTCCAAGTGGTATCCCCCTATCCCCCTCTTCCCACCTTAGATCTGGAGTGTCTTAAGACTGTTCTAAGCCACAATTCTGGTGAGGAGGAGTGACTGAGCTATCCCTGTAATGACTCCAGGCTTGGTAGCTGGGATAACTGGGGGAGTCTTGGGTTGAGGCACAGGCCTTAGTTCTAGCCCCAGCTCTGTCGGTGAGACCTGCCACCTTCGGGTGTAAGGCAACAGCTCTCAAGTGCAGGACTGTGAGCACCTGCCTGCAGGCTGATGGTTCTCAACTTTTCCCTTTCTGAGCCTCAGATCACAAAGTTTTTCTTAATGCTTTGCATCTCAGTCCACTATAGAATCTGTGGCTGGGCCCCAGAGCAAGACTGGCCCCTCCAAGGGAGCCCAGAGCTTTGTTAGGGAAATTGGGGGCTGGGGGGAACCACAATGAAGCCTATTGTCTCCTGTCCCCTTTTACAGGAAACAAAAGGCTCCCAGTCTCTGGGGAGCCCTAGCCCATGCCCATCCCCTGCCCAACCCCCAATGCCCAGCACACAGGGAGGAGCCAGGGCCACTGGAGACAGGAGGTTTTATTGATGCTGATGGGGGTAGAAAAGGCCCCCAGGAGCCCGGGGAGGGAGGGGGACTGAGTCAGTCAGCAGATGCATAAGGCCTGGGCACATGGGGGTAGGTTAGGGCACATTCATCTTCTCAGGATTCTATGGCTCCTTCTTTGGGAAAGGGAGAGAGCATCTTGAGGGGGGGAGCAATTCGAAGAGCAGCCAGGGAAAGGTTAGGGCCAGCTGAGAGCTCCTAACCTGAGAGAAGGCACCATAATAGGCAGCAACATCTGTGTGGAAAGCTGGATCAACTGGTCAGTAGGGAAAATGGGGGAGGGGCACTGGGTTGGCTTCTTGGGGAAGGGTCCAACCTTGGCCTGGGTGAGCTCTCAGGAATACCTGGTGTTCCCAAGCAGAGTGGGGCAGGGCCCAAAGCCCCTTTCTCCGTGGGCCTCCTTAAGGAGAAATAGGCATTCAGAGAAAAGGGCATTCAGGGAGCCCCCTGGCAAGGGGTGCCAGAATTAGTCCTTAAGGCACAGCTGGGGGCAGACAAGGCGCCAAGGCACAACTGGTGGGGGGGCAGGGGCAGCCTCCAAGCTGAGTGCCAGGGTCACAAGAGGACACAGGACCGCCCACGCTTGATGGGCGTGGGGTTGAGCACAGCCCGGACAGCCTCAGCAAACACTTCCTTGACGCCGTCCTGCTGCAGGGCTGAGCACTCGAGGTAGCGCACAGCATGGATCTGCTTGGCCAAGGCCTGGCCCTGCTGCGGTGTGATGGGCGCCTGGCCCTGCTCCTTAAGGCGCCGTAGGGTGTCAGGCTGGGCTCTCAGGTCCTTCTTGGTGCCCACCAGGAGGATGGGCACGTCGGGGCAGTGGTGGCACACTTCCGGATGCCACTTGTGCCGCACATTCTCGTAGGAGGGCGGACTGGCAATGGAGAAACAGATGACAAAGACATTGGTCTGAGGGTAGGAGAGTGTGCGGAGTCGGTCATACTCCTCCTGGCCCGCTGTGTCCCACAGGTTCAGGTTCACTGTGCGCCCGTCAACCGCACTCTGGGCACTGTAATTGTCGAACACTGTGGGGATGTATTCCTTGGGGAAGGCATTAGTCGTGTAGCAGATGAGCAGGCACGTCTTGCCCACAGCCCCATCGCCCACCACCACACACTTGATGCTCTGCATCGTGGGTGCAGCTGCTACAGTGGAGGCAATGCCTCCTTCCCCTTCTGGGCCCCTCTGGATGCAGTGACCTATGGACAGATCAAAGGGACACTCATGGTTATGGAGGCCTCTACCCATTGGGAAGAAGAATGGGGACACACAGAAGGAAACCAGTTCCTGTTCTCTTAACCTGACACCATCCTGCAATCCCATCAAGACAGATGTTAGAGAGGCAGATACACAGTGAGAGAGAGGCCCTAAGACCAAGCAAAGATACTCAGGTGTAAGGAAGATGGCATTATGTATTATGTGAAGCACCTAAGTTCTGGTACCAAACTGAATAAGGTCAAGTCTTGGTTCTGCTATTTGTACATGTGTGACCCTGGACAAATTACTTAACCTCTCTATGCTTCAGTTTTCTTATCTGTAAAATGAGGATAAAATAATACCTACCTCATTGGGTTGTTGTAAGGATTATGTAAATTAATACATGTAAGGCATTTAGAACAGTGCCTTGGTCATACTAAGCATTAGCTACTTTTTTCCTTTTCCTCCAGGCAGTATAAACACAAAAAGACAGTATACAAGTGTAGGGATCTACCAGATCCTCTACCAGACAGGGACCCCTCCCACTGAGTAGACTAGAGAGGGGTTCTAGCACAGAACAGCGGTCCCAGGTCACTCTGAGATGCAGTGTGGAGTCTCTATCAACTCAGGGCCTATTCTGCCCAGTGCACTATGTTTTAACTCTTAAGCCTGACACCTTGGCTACTGTGTGCAAACCAAAAGGCACAATGAGAAACCTGCTGAGTAAGGAGCACACTTCTCTAGACGGCTGCCCTATCTCAATCCAGGATGCCTGAGAGGTGAGGAAAAGGAGGGAGAGCTGACCCCATAATTCTTGTAAGCACAACAAACCCTATCTGGCAACTCAGTGCAGGAGAATACTGGAGATTGTGCCAGGGCTGGGATTTGGTCTGGAATCTGGGTGTGTAATGATGATGAATGAGGCAGAGGCTGTGGCTCCCAGACATTAGCATCTTCTCTCAAGGCTCTTGGTGGGGTGAGGTAGATCCTCCAAGCCCAGACAAGAGGAATGGACGGAAGAGGAAAACATTTATTTCCTCTGTCCTTTTCCTAAGATCATGGCATGTGCCTCTGAAAAATTTCAGAAGCTTTTAAACTCGGGTAGAAAACATAGTGACATTAAAGCACTATCACTGAGAATATATGCTGGAGTCAGATTGGCCAGGGATTCTAATCTCAGTTCCACCAACCAGTCATGTTTGATCTTGGGCAACATATTTAAGTTTCCTGAGTTTCAATTTTCTCATCTGTAAAATGGGAACAATCTTGCCTATTGTGTTAGAATTGCCAAAAGTATGAAATGAGCTAATGTGAAGCAAGTGTTTGGCATGAGGTGTGGCACATAGGACGTGCCAAATAAACAGGCTGCTGTAATTATTAGTGGGGTAAGTATGAGAGAAGTCCCAGCTCCAGCCAATACCCTGGTCTCCCCTGTAGTTCACAGGGCCTTGGGGAGAGGAACTTCTGAATTCTGGGACAGAGCAGAGCTTCCGGAAGCCCTGTGATTATTTATACTGCTATGGCAAGATTCCTCCTCTCATTGGCTACTTCCTCTTGGCCATGGGGGACTTTTTTTCTGGCCAGTATGTGACTTCCTTTCCCTGACTCTCTCCCACAACCAGGTCTGTGCTCCCTGGAAGGGACAGCCCTGTTTTAGACCCACCCAGTCTCTAAGTATCCCTTGTTCTACCCAAGCACCATCACCACGAGCCCATTTTCCCCATTTCACTTCACACATACTATACCCTGGTCTGAGAACCCCTTACCCCTCAGGTTGACCTCTCAACCATTGGTTCAGAAGCCTCAAAAATCAAATGGGTGGGGGGGGAGGGGGAGGGAGGGGAAGGAATCCCTCCCTGGGAAGCAGAAAAGGAATTCTGGTCATATGGGAGCTGCACAGGACCCAGGACTTGGTCCCAGCTTGGAGGGAAATGGTTTCACTCCCTGAGGTTGCCCCTCTGGGGATTAAAAATATTTCCATCTTATTTGAATGAATAAACATGCGTTCAACCTCAGGTGAGAGGATAGAGAACCTCAGGGAATGGCTCTGGGAAGGAAATAAGGGTCCCCTAAGGCAGTGGAGAGAACCTCAGACTGGGAGTCAAGAGACCTAACATAAATCCTAGTCCCAGCTCTGCTCTGCTGCTGACTCCCTGCAACCCAGCATGAGGCACTTAGCTTCTCTGGGCCTCAGCTTCCCAATCCATGAAATGGGGAGAAAAATGCCTGTGACAAGGGTACTAGGTAGATGAAATGAGACATCAAAAACCCTGGGAGCAGGGGATAGGATTATGGGCATATGAAAGGACCCCAGGAGCACAGGGTGGGGGTGGGAGGACTGAGTCAGCAAATGCATAACGCATGGGCAATTGGGGCAAGTTAGGGCACATTCATTCTCAGAATTCTGTGATGCCTTCCCTGGGGAAAGAAACAACCAGCTTTTTTTGGGTGGGGGGAAAGGGCCATCACTTGTGTCCACAGGATTATCTGGGAGACCCTGGCATTTTGAGATCACGCCTCTTGGGCTTGTAAATCTTCAGTCCCACACAGAGCAGAGGAGTGGGTGTGGTAGTGTGACTGGGAACTCTTCCCCTACAAGCCCAACACTGGGCTGGCCCAGGCAGGAAGGCAAGGAGGGAACTCTGGCCGGCAGTCACAAGGCCCAAGAGACTGGAAGTATAGCTGGCTCCGGGCAGCTCTCTAGGGAGGGGTTATCAACCGGCAATCAGTAAATCAGCCCTCAAAGAAGCTGGGAGGGACAGAGTAGCTTCCGGGCTGGCAAGGGAACAGGGACTGACACCGGAAAAGGATCTTGAGTGAGGTAGTGTCCAGAAACAGGGCAAAGCAGAAGCAGTGTGGTACAGAAACAAGAGCACTGGATACCTGAATTTGACCTCTTGGATTCACCTGCTGACTCTGACCCTTGATCAAAAGCCTTCACATGGTACAACCTTTTATAGGTACATGATGTTATATTATTTGATCCTTATAACAACCCGCTGGTAATATTCCTAATTTACAGATTAGGAAACAAACTCAGGGCACTTAAAGGAACCCAACATCACACAGCTAGTTAGCATGGAAGCCAGGACACAAACCCCAGTTTTGTCATCCAAAGTCCCATGTTTTCTTCAAATGTGTCACATAGCCTCCAAGTTACCCCTTACCAGCTGTCTTAGAGACCTTAAGCAAGTAAGTCACTTCCCTCCCTGGAGCCTCTGTTTCTTTATCTGTACAACAGGAGTGATAATACTTGCTCTCCCTGCCTTCAAAGGGCAGCTGTGAGGATCCCTGAGCATGGGAATGAATGTGCTTTGTAAACTGGGAAGTGCTATGTGCACAAGAGGTAACAAAAGCAATGCCTTTTATCCCAAGAGGCAGGAAGCACCATGTATGCAGGCATCCAGTGGTGGCATCATCCCAATTCTCCCTGCTCAGGTGTAGCTCAGACCCTTATTCTCTCTCCCAGGACAACTCTTTTCTCTGAAATCCTATGGCCTGAGCTGGGTCAAATAAGTTCCCACAGATCATTTAAGGAGGGCACATACTAGAAGGCAGGGTCTAACCTGTGGCATATAAGAAGCATCAGTCAGTGCTACAGAGGCCAATCATGAGAGAGGCCTGGTCTGCCTGGGGTCAGGGATCATCTGTGACTTATTTACTAGGTGACTTTTTTTTTTTTAAAGGATTTTTGTTTAGTAAATAATAAATTAAGGTTTGCAAATACATATAGTATTATTCTGGCTTTATATCCCGAAATTAATTCAGATCATGCCTGGTCCCTCACCTTGGTGTTCAGAGTTCCTCATAATCTGGTAGAGGTTTTGGAGTCAGACAGACCTGGGTTTAAATCCTAGTTCTTCCCCTTATGAGCTAATAGCACCAAACCTATCAGGTTGTTATAAGGATTAAGTGCAATATTTGTGCTTTGTAAATGTGAGTTCCCAGCTCTCTGCTCCAGAGGGATTTCCACTGTCCTTTGTAAAGGATCCAAGTTCATTCTTGCCTCTGGACTTTTCCTCTTGCTCTTCCATATGCTGTTGTCCCTTTACCCCTCTCCCATCTTCCTGACTCAAGGCCTAGCCTCAGTCTCACAGTCCCATGAGTCCATAGCATGACTACCCCTTTTAGTAGCCATGCTATGGCTTTGGCTCGGTATGATTCTCCTCTGATAGTCATATGTAAGTTTCCTAGCTTGTGAGTGCCCCCCAATACTGAAGCTTGAGCTTCTCTCCACTGCCCTCACAGAAAAGCTAAGTATAGGGCTGGGCACACAGGCAGTGCAGCCACTGCCTTCTGATTGGTTTGCTTCTGCCCCATTACTGAAATGTGGATAGATGCCATAGAAGCCCAGAATTGGACAATAACCCCACAGCCAAAAGCTTTGACTTAGAAAAGCAAAAGTCTCTCCTCACACTACCAGCTTGATCTGGCTCCCACAAGGAGCAGTCCATGGGAGCACAACTCATAGGAGGCTAATGTGGTCCCTGGAGCCCAGCTTTCACCCAATGGGACCTGGTCGTGGGGTGTGGCCCAGGCAGGCCCAGAATGGGGGAGGGAAAGGAAGCAGCAGATTGATTGCCAGATCTGTGGCCGTTATAGTAGGGGAAGTGTCCCAACTAGGAGTGGGGGAGGGGAGGAATGGGCTGTAACAGATGGGGGAGTGTGGAGGCAATGGGAACTTACTGTAGCCTTCTAATCTGCCTCCCTGACCTGGGGATCCCCTTCTACAGCCCTCCTTGAAATTCATTCTAACTATAATCCATCTGTGGGCATTCTCTTCCCTGAGCTCTGGTCACATCACCCTGACCCTCTACAAGCAGCCTCCACATACTCTTCTTCAAAATACAGCAAGCAACAATATTGGCTGTCCCTGTGGGAATCCAGCATTTCTCCCCTATTTCCATCCATCAACCCCTCCCTACCCCACCTCCAACATCCGTCCTCCAGAGCCAAGTACTCTTGCCACTTCCTCCAGGAAAGTTTTTGCAAATCACCCAAATCCCAAATGACAACCCATCCCAGGTCTGGTCCTTATTTTTCTCACAGGTACATTCTATCTTGTATCACATGGAGGCTGAACTGAATCTTATCTCTCATCACTGGACTGAGAGGGTCTAGAGGGCAAGGTCCTAGCTGATCTGTCTCCCTGGGCTGAGCACAGCACACAGTGGCTATTAGTAAATAACTGAATGAACTCAATCCATCCCTAATGTCTTTGCATAGAGGAGTTCCTCTTTTTGGAATTCTGCTTCCCTGCCTCAGAGTCTCCCAGCCCTTCAGGGCCCAGTTCTGTTCCCCAGCTTCTCGAGGACATCAAAGCAACCCCCTCTCCTGCCCTACCTTCCCCAGCACTGTCTCTACTATACATTGCACTCAACTGGATGCCTCATGAGGAGGAAAGTCTGTCCTGCTTACTTGCAGAAGCCCAGCAGAGGGCTGAGCAAAAGCTGCAGACTGATACACATCTCCTCCCCCATCAATCCAGACTCTGACTCTGGGAACAAGGAAGAGCCTCCATGCCCCGGAGACACAAGACAAGGGTAACCAACTTCCTCCTTCCTCTATGGAGTACAATTTAGAGTAATGAACACACAGGCTAGATTGCCCTATCCTCAGGTGGGAAGGTGGGGGGGGGGGCGGGGGGGGGGGAGGCAGGATACAGGCATAGCTGGCCCAGAGGTGATGAGGAAGATGGGTAGGAAAAGTGATCCTGATAAGGATAAGGACTGGTAATATTGGAAGACCCTTGGTCAAGGATGAGGTGAGGATCAGGGTTGGTGTTGGAGATGGCTTTAGAAGCTCTGCAAATCTTTGTTTTGCAGGAGAGGTGGAGAGGTGATATGAAAAGGCTCAAAGGGGCTGCAGCTGGCTGCAGCTGGGCTGGGAGGAGGAAGCTGGGGGGAGACATGAGGTCAGTGTGGGGCTGGGATGAGGCCAAGGGCTGAGTCTCCCTCGTTCTTCCCCTTCTCCCCATCAGCAGGGACAGAACCCAAGAGAGCCTAGTTCCCAGCCTTAAAAAAAAAAAAAAAAAGAATGTAGGCCGAAGAACTCTCTGCTTCTTGCTATTCTACACCCTTCAGCCCTGCAGAGGAGCCTGCATGGCAGCAGTAGGGTAAGAGGCAAAGAGAGCTGACTCTACCTACTAGGGACTAGAAGGAGGAGGAAATGAGATCCGAGATGGTTGTAGCTGGGAAGGCTGTGGGGGGCTGGGACCCTTTCACTAAGTCCCAGTTCCCTTCCTTCTCTCACCATCCCAGCACTTGGGGTGCTCCTCAAAGGGTGAACCCTAGGACCAGGGCAGCTCTGGCTGGGGGAGCTAAGGAGACTGACCCTCCCCCACCAGGCAGCACAGAGGAAGGCTCCAACACTTGCTTACTCCTCTCTTCCTCCTCCCCACCTAACAGCAGCTCAGCAGTCCTGGGGGCCCCACGAAAGGCCTGTGAAGTGGCACTTCCTTTGCCTTTGCTCATTTCACACGATGCTATACAGAAATGCCATGCTTTACAGAAATGTCATCCTCCCAATCCTGCCCCCCCACCCCCCTGAAAATACCCAGAGAGACCCAGGGCGCCCTATCCCTTGGGCCCCGCCCCAGGTCTGAGGGGGTTTCCACAAGGGAAAAACACATCAGGGAGGAAACTCCGGCATCTATTTTCCACTGTCAGTGGGGCAGAGCTGGAGCAGGGCACAGGGTACTCCCCCGTATTGCTGCCCCCTAGCAAAATCCCCAACGCTCTGCCTACTTCTCTTCTCTCAACCTGTAAGAATCCTTGTGCTTTGGGGGGGAAGAAGCCGCAGGTCCTGTCCCTGAATAGATAGAGACTACTCAGGCCTCTGATCAAGGCTGGCATGAGACAGGAGGGCCCAGGGTTAGGGGCACTGCTATGAGGAGCTTCTTGGGGGAAGAAGAGTTAGAGCTCTCAGTATTCTCTATGCTCATTGGAGGTACTGACAGGCAACTCCTTAATGCTGGAGCTGAGCTACAAGAGACCAAGTTGACCTGGGTTATACAGAGTTGGGAGCAAATCCAGGACAAGGACCTGGGTCTCCTAACCTCCAGTCTGATGTCACTTCCACAAAGGAGAAGGTGAGGTCTGTTACTCTGGCTGGGAATAGGCCCATGTCTCTGGTCTCATTCAGGATGACCCTACAATGGTTTATTCCTTCCGGAAATGGGCCAAAGGGATCTGGTTGATGCCTGAGCCCTTTTTGTTTCCACATTCCCTTGACTCTCATGCCTAGACCATACTAGGCTATGATTCAGCATTGACATTACTGTATAGACAGCCATCCTACCCTGCCCCAACTGAGGAGCAACAACTCTAGGCTCTAGCTCCTGGGGAGATGCCCTCCGCCCATGACATGAGGACAAAAGAGGAAGCTAGACCCTAGACAGGAAAACCAATCTGTTCTGGGGAGGTGGCCCAGGCTTTGTCTTTGGTTTCCCTCCTCACATACCCCTACAAGCCTCACCACTAATGGGTTTACACTGTGCATGGAGAGAGAGGTCTTCACTCTGGGCCAGGGCCCCACCTTCTTCCTAGTTGCCCAGCTACCCTCATTGTAATATCTGTATCACTATAGCTACAGCTTGTCCTATCTTGCTGTTTAAGACCTCCTAAGAGCTCACATCAGCCACCTCATCTGCCCAAACAAGCTGGCCAGAAACAACTCTCCATATCCTAGATTTCCAACCAGGATCTGTGACAATCTCACATTAGCCATTTCTTCCTAAAATAAGCACTGGTTTAAGCAGGTGGGGAGTCAGAACTCCTGAATGGTTTTTTAATGAGCCATGATGCTGAAAAAGGACCTTGTATGAACATCCTTCTCTGAACTGGAATTTTTTGCAGGTCCCTGGGATTTCCTCCTGGAGTGGAATACCCTATACCTCCCAGAAATAACAGGAGATATAGGTGGGTGGAAGAAGGGATGATTCATGGGAGAGGGACAACTGTGCAAAGGGGAGAGAACAGAATGAGGAACCAGATTAGCCCTTAAATCTAGCTGTGCTTGGGAATCCCAAAAAAGTTCCCCTCTACTTCTCTTTTTTTTCTAATGGTGAAAAATGAATACAGTAGACTTAAGGAGGTAGAGAAGCAGGATCTATCAGTATGCTTCCCAAAGACTTGAGGAAGGAGCTTTAGAATGGGGACAAGAGCTTATAAACCCAGACTGAGCTGAACTTAGACTCAGGAGAAATTCTTGAAAGACGGGGAGTAGGCTCCTGGGTGAGAGGGGGAATATTAAGGATGCCTGAAGTCAGAGGGGTCAGCAGAGGGCCTTCTGGTCACCACCACCTTGCTGTAGCCCAGGGCACGTGGATTCCCAGCCTGGGAAGGCCCCTGAAGGCAGTAGGGAAGAGGGGGCAGACACCTTTGCCTTACAACCCTCTTCTTTTCCTGAATTGGAACTAAAACAGTTAAGACTGAAGTCAGACCAGCCATAGTCTTTCCTCCAGAATCCTACCTTTGCCCTCTCCCTTTCCTTCCATCACACCTAGCTGACCTGGTCCCATTCTCCCTAACAGGTGGTGTTGCCACCAGTAAGCACTGGAGTCAGGGACCTTTGGGCTATCCCCCAGCCTCCAGACCTGGCCTCTTGGTTAAGCAACAAAGAGTCTGGGTGATTTTGATTTCCCATGGCCTCTCTTACCAGTCTTATTCCTGTGTCACTCTACCCTGACTGCTACCGACTGCTTCTTCCTGCCTAACCACAACCTCACCCACTGCAGGTTCCCTTCATTCTGCTGGCTTCCCCTACTCTGAGCCATTTCAAGGCTGAGGGCAGTTATTTTGTCTCCAAGAGATAAAGATATAGACACACTGACAATCCCATGCAAACATACATATAGAAAGGGTTACCAGCCCTTTAATTGGCTCTATCACTGTCTCTCTGAGGTAGGGAGATTTGAAAAGGCTTTCAAACTCAACCAAAGATCTAGACCCCAAAGCCGGAGATAAGTGACTGAAAGGGAAGGGGATAGAGAGAATGAGAGGAGTGAAGGATGGTGGAAGAAGCAAGAGGGTGGGTATGTGTTTGGGAGCCAGAAGTTGGGCAAGGAAGGAAGGAAGGAGGAAATCTGCAGGGAACAGAGATGGACACAGAGGCAGAGCAGGTGACAGGACAGGACATAGGCATGACTGTGTGTTTAGGTGAAAAGACTGAAAAGGATGCAAGAAGAGGACGATGGAGGGTTTGTGGATAGGGTCTGAAGTAGGAACAGAGGGAGAGAAATGAGAATGTATACAGTTTAGGGACTAGCGATGGGGTGGGGGGTAGTGGGAGATGCTCCCAATAATTTCCCAAGTCCAGAGCCCCTGCTGCCTCCCAGAAGCTCTAGTCTCTCTAGCTCCTCAAAGCTCCTCTCTAGCTCTCAGTCCTGCTTTCAGTGATGCCATCTTGTTAGGGGCTATCAGCACCTCTAGGCACCGGACAAAACCAGGCCCTCTCCTTCCTCAGTTTACCCCCAAAAGAGCAAGGCCAGTCCCAGGTCAGCTAGGCACAGAGGATGTTTGCTTACTAAATACTTGTTGCTTGATTCCATGGATGGAGAAGATGGGCGTCAGAAAAACAGACATACAGACAGAGGGGGGCTGGCGGAGCTCCCCCGCCCTCCTCTGAGCGCACAGGACCTTGAACTGCAGCCTTTGAGTGTGGGTCCGGATTGGCACAGATCTTCCAGAGAGGGAGCTCTTTTTCTGCAGTCTAAGGCTTCACAGGCCACAGACACCGCCCCCCTCCAACCTCCCAAGTGTCACAACTGCCGGAGCAGAGGGAGCGCCTTCTCCAGCCCAGAAGGCCCGCTCCCTCACACACTTCGGAACCCCCCTCCCCAAACTTCTGAGGTCACCCCACCCCCGAGTCCCATGTCCCAGCTCTTCCACTTCAGAGACTTTTCTCTCAGAGCGGGAGACCCTCCCACCTCAGTGGTCCCTCGCGGCTCCCGGGAACCGGGGCAGCCTCCCTCGGTACAGAAAGCCACCCTCTCAGAGCCGCCGCCGGCTTGCAGTGGCCGGCTCCCCGCCCCGCCCGGCCGGCCGCGCCCGCCCAACTTGCAGAGAGCCGAGAAGCTCCCGCCCGCGGCCTCCCGCAAGCAAACTTCCCGGGCCCGCGTCCACACGCAGTCCCCGCCGGCCGGGCTCCCCTCTCCCGGACCCCTAGCCCGCCGGACCGCGCCGGGCCTCACCTGGCGCCCTCCCCGCCGCGGGGGAGCTGGGGGCGGCGGCAGCGGCTCGGGGCTCGAGAAGGAAGTGAGAGCGGGAGGTTGGAGGAAGTGGGGGGGGCGGGCCGGCCCGCCGGGGCGGGGCGCGGGGGCGGGCCCGGGCGGGGCGGGGCCCGACCAGGAAGTGCGGCGGCCTGGGCCCCCAGCTCTGGTCTCACCCCCACCCCCACCGCCTGCCCTGCTCGCGGCAGGGTCCTGCCCCCACCACCCCCACCCCCGCCAGACCCCAGCCCTCTGCCTCGGAGGCCCCTAAGTCAGTCCTCCTAAGGTCAGTCCTCCCAGTCTCCTCCTTGCCACCCCCACCCCAGTAGAGGCCCTAGCCTAGGCGCTAGGCTTTTGCCCCCCTCCCCGTATGTCGCCCCCCCCCCCCACCGCGGGAAGATGTTAAGAACAGGCACCCCTAGGCTGCGTGCCTTCAGTCAAGCCCAGGATCGATCGCTGGCCGAGGCTGGGGGTTGGCCAGAATGGGTCCGGCTGGGGCAGTCCCCACCCCTGCCCCGAGCCCTGGGGGAGTGCGGAGTGGTGGTGATTCAGCTGTGGGAAGGCCCCAGACCCCTGGGGAGGGTGCACAGACTGGGGGAAGGGGAGCTGGCGTCAGCACCCGGGGAAAGACAAGATCAGCAGAGGCGCCTGAGGAGCCGCGGGCCCCAAAAACAGGATGTCGTGTCGTCGTTCCGCAACCGGCTGCTTCGTGCGCCCCGGCTCTGGGGAGGGGGCGGGGCGGATGCAGGACTCCGGGCTCCCCTAGCCCGCTCTTCTAGTCGCGGCGCTCAACTGCTGAGGGCGGCAGGGCCGCACCCAGGCCCGAGATCCTGCAGGCGCCCTGGGGATCGGTGGGTGGGCAGGCTCGTGGGCGCCCTCTGGTGCTTCTGCACCCAGGTCTTGCTCGGACTCGGAATGGATATCCTTCGTTCAACACTAAGTTTCTGAGCGCCTACCACGTGCAGAACTCCTTGCCGTGTACTGTGGAGGAAAACTGAGAGGCATTTAAAACAGGCTCCCTGTCTCCAAGAGGTTTTCCAGATAAAGGGGAAGAACAACTCCGAGAATAAATAGCTTAACCTTTCTGAGCCCCAGTTCTATCTTTGGTAAAATAGTATAACCTCTCCTTCATTCTGTACTTGTGGAGAGATAACATGAAAGTGGATGTACAAGATCTGCTGTCAATGCCTGACTCAAAGTAAACATTCAACAAATGCCTTAAAAAAAAAAAATCACGCTGGGAGCGCCTGGGTGGCTCTGGTCTGACTCAGGTCATGATCCCTGGGTCATGGGATCGAGCCCCGCCTCCTGCTCTGTGCTGAACCTGGAATCTGCTTGAGATTCTCTCTCTTTGTCACTCTCTTTCCCCGCTGCCCCTCTCGACTGCTAGCTCTCTCTTTAAAAAAAAAATAATAATAATAAAATAAAAGACTCATGCTATAAGAATTAGTTTCCTAAACACAACACGCCTACCCACATCTTTGGGTCTTTGCCCATTCTGTTCCCTCTGCCTGCCTTCTTTCCTGTATTGACTTCCAGGTGAAATCCACTCAGACTTTCACAATTTGGCCTTAATGGACTACTCCCTCCCTGGCTGCCATTATCCTTCCTCTGACAAAACACGTGCACACACACATACACACATACACCCACCCCACTTCTGCCATGCACTCAATAGTCTTTCTCAGTGCTGTCTAGTGGAAATAATGTAAGACACATATGTAACTTAAAATTTTCTAGTGATTACATTTTTCAAAAAGTAAAAACAAACAGGTAAAATCAATTTTAATGATAGGTTTTACTTAGCCCAATATAGCCAAAATATTATCATTCAACATGTAACCAATATAAAAACTATTGACTATAAAAATGAATAGGGTATTTTATAGTATTTTTTTATACTAAGGCTTTGAAATATGGTATGTGTTTTACACTTAGACTGAATCTTGGCTAGACACATTTCAAGTGCTCTATAGTACATACAGCTAGCCGGTATGGTGTAGGGCAACAAAGTGGAGCCTCTGTCAGATTCAGACTGGTAGATGACTGAATAGATGAATTCAATTTCCATGAGCCTTCTGGCAAAGCTTGTCCTGATCTTCCTAAGTGTAGGCTGGGTCTCTCTCCTCCCTCTCCATAGCACTTGGGACAAAGTCCTCTCTGTGGAGAAGAGGAGAGCAGGAAAAACAAAAAGGAAATCTGATTCCCCTTGATATCCTACTGGGAGCACACAGTTGGTGCTTGGTGTTTGATAAATGAGGAAAGGATTGTGAGTTTTCATAAAAAACAGGATTTAGTGGAGGACTACATAACTAAAGCAGCTTCTATAAAGCCATTAAAAATTGGGTCCCAGGACAAAGGTGTTTGAGTTGTGTTCCTAGAGTTCCCTTCCCAGGACTTGAAGGCAGGAAAATGGTAGGGCTCTGGCCTCCCTTCCTTTCAAACCAGAGTTAATTTGCTTTTATCTGATTTATATACTAGTGTTCTGGATAAAGAGCTTATTTTTTAAAAGTTTCCTGCAAAAAATATTTGAAAATCAGTTTTAGAAGCATAGTAGTAAAAGTAGGGTGCACATTACATGCAGTAGGCCAAAAGTCAGACTGCATTTCCAGAGCCTTAGGTCTTGGGCATGCCTGGCCCTGGTTCAGCTTACTTTGGTGGGAGAACCTGACTTGGCCTGGAGGATTTCATGGTCTGGTGGGACATGGGACTGCTGCATATGAAGCTACCAGAAGAGGAAGAGCCCTGGGCTGCTGGGCTTCAGAAGACCTGAAGTCTAGTCTTGGCTCAGCCAGACCTGCTAGTGAGACTTTATGCTAGGCCTACCCTTCTCTGGGTCTCAGACTCCTCCACTGGAAAACAAGGGATTAAATTAGATGATACCCTTTAAGTTCTGACTTTCTATGATATACTCTTCAGAATAATAATTAAGTAATCAAGGTTTATGCATGCAGCATATTGCTCATCGCTCTTTAGTACCATTTAGGTCATCTTGCTTTGTGCTCTAGTTAATTGTATCTGTGCCTAATGTGTGTCTCCCCCACTGGCTGTAAATCCTTTGAGGTTGTATCTGATTCATCTTTGTGTTCACCCACTGGGCCTGGCACAGGCAGGCCTGAGCACCCATTTGCTGTCAGTATACATCTGTGGAATTAAGTTGCCATAATAAATGTGTAGAACCATCAGAGGTCAGGTGACTTAGAACCACATTTATGGCACAGATATAGGATAAGGCCAGAGGAGTGGGAGACAGGTACTGGGGTGGGGCTGTCTGCAAAGGCTTCTTGGAAAAGGAAGATGCTTAGCTGAAGAGTGTAGGAAGAGGGCACAAGCCCCAAAGGGCTGTTTTTTCTTCCTAGTCTCTTACTTGCTTTCCATGAATAGGTGAGTTCTTGGTAGGTGGTGTATGTTTGTGCTTACAAGCAGCTAAGAAACAAGGACACCCACTGGGACATTTAGAAGTGATGCCAAGGGGGGGCCCTGGGTGGCTCAGTCAGTTAAGTTCAGGTCATGATCTCCTGGTTTGTGAGTTGAAGCCCCACGTCTGGCTCTGTGCTGACAGCTCAGAGTCTGGAGCCTGCTTTGGATTCTGTGTCTCCCTCTCTCTCTGCCTCTCCCCTGCTCACACTCTGTCTCTCTGAAAGAAAAATAAACATTAAAAAAAAAATTTAGATCCTCTGTCCCCCACTCTCTCTGCCTCTCCCTCCCTGCCCTCCCCTGCTCTCATGCATGCTCTCTCTCTCTCAAAAATAAACATTAAAAAAAAAAGTGAGATGATATATGAGGGTATTTGGTAGAGGTAGAACAGAGAGATCACAGATAGCTTCTGGAGCCAGACAGTCCAGGATTCAATTCCTGGTTGTATCACTTAACGTTGAGACCTTTGACAAGTCATATGAACTCTCTCATTCATTCTTTGAACACATTTTATTGAAAACTTTCTCTAGGCTAGGTATAATGTCACATGGCAATGACACAGAGGTGAAAACACAGATAAGTCCCTATCCTGATGTAACTAGCAAGGGAGATAGATCTTAAACAGGTAAGTATACAAAAGTACCGAGTGCTGTAAGAGCATAGAACAGAGCCATTTAGTTTCATTTTAAAATGGGAATGACAATACTATGTGCTTTGTGGGATTATGAGATAATGCAAATTGAGTGTTGAGCAGATTGCCCAGAGTACGACAAACATTCTCTATATGCCCATGACTTGGCTCCCCTAAAAAAGCAGGGCAGAGACAGGAGGAAGAAAAAAAGCCCTGAAATGATCTCACCTCTGCCCTGGTGTCTTCCGAACAGGTCTTCCCAGCTTAGTCTGCATGAGCTCCAGCCCCGATAGCTCACGCATGGCCCACACAGGTCTTCTGCTCAGCCCCAGTGGCAGCATCTTCAGATTAACCCTAATTCTGAGTTGTCCTTTCTCTGATGTGGCTTAGGGGACTCAGGCTTGGTAGGGCTCCTCTTGGTCCCCTGGTGTTCCCTCTCTCAGCCTGCCTTTTAAGGAGTCTCTCTTTCATTACTCCCCTTTATTGCTACCACCAAAGACAAGCCCGATGTTTCATTTCGTGACATGGGAAGATGATGAGCAAAACAGGAGATAGCAAAAAAGAACAAATAGGGGAAGTGACAAATGAAACAAAGTTCTAGAGTTGCGTCCTCTGATCCATTGTTCCTGAATCCCTAGGAACTAACTAGATGGGGGAAGGAAGGACTAGGGGCTTGCCTGATCTAGTGGAGGGTCTCTCCTCCCAGGCAGGCAGAATAATAGTTGCCTTGTTTGCCTCCAGAACACCTTTGCATCTTTGTACCACCAAACTGGGTGGTACAGGTCATTTGGCATAATCCCCTCTGGGAATTCCTCCTTCTTCAGCTCTGGTGAGTTCCAGGAGCGATTCAGTTGGTGCAGAGTCACACAGCAGTGCCTGGATCTGAATCTAGGCAATCTAATTGCAGAACCCCTCCCCCTCACTCCATCTGTGTGCCTCTGCACAGCCTCACTGATTGCTTTAGGCAGTTACTTGTTCCTCCTCTGTGCTCCCTCACTTGCCCCTGTACCATTTCCTCTCAAGACATTATCAATAAGTGCTCAATAAGTGAATATTACTATTCACATACAAATTCCCCCCAAAACCAAACTCTTCGAGGATAGGAACTGGGTTGTTATGAACAGGTGTTCAGTATATGTTAAGTCAATTAATGAACATTGGTAGTAATATTCTAGACTTGGTTTTGGAAGAGGAGGTGATTTTCTTTGTGAAACTAGCATAGGAAGAATTGTTAGAAGCCAAGATCTCTCTCTTCCTAACCCAGCCAGACCCTGTACAGCTTCGCAGTAATAGCTGTACTTGCCATTTTTGGACACCAGGGAGCACCACTAATAACACAGCCCAAACTCAGGGATTCTAAAGTTTTGTGAGCAGCTTTAGGACTCTGTTACACTTCTACTGGAGATACTATCACTTTCAAAATGAAAGCTATTGGTAACCAGAAACTCTGTGGTATAGAGGAATGACAGCCAGGGACAAGACAGCCGGTTCATAGAGAATACACATCATTCATTTATGCACTTTTATTGAGTACCAGCTATGTACTTCATGTTCCTGGGAGAATATGAAGATGAATGAAATTCAGTCCTTGATGAACTCAGAAGCTAATGGGGAAGACAGATACTAATGAGAGAATCATAATCCAGTTATATAAGTACTCTAAGATATAGCAGAAGACTGGAGACACAGGGCAAGTCAGACAAGGTGCCAAAGGAATGAAGGGGTGACTTTTGAGCTGGGTATTTTTAAAAAAAATTTTTTGGACTAATAACTTTTGGTTCACGCTATGCTGTCATCATTGGTTAAAGCATGGGTGCTTTTCTTTCACTGGAGCTAAGACTTGAAGAATAGAGAGAAAATCCTAAGGGAGAGAGCTTGATGTGGTGGCCTCAGCCTCATTTTCTTAATCTATAATGAGTATAGCCTCTGGCTTATCTAGCAGAGCTCTTTTGAAGGAAGGATGAGATAGTAGATGTGAAAACTCTTGCAAATAGTGACATAGAGGCATGACAATTGTTAATCCAATTTGATTTAACCAACATCTGCAGAAAATCAGGAGCAAGGCCCTAAGAGGAATTCAAGGGAGATACACCTGGTGTATGGTAAAGGCTTGGTATATAGGTTTAAAAAAGAGAGAGGGGCACCTGGGTTCTCAGGTGATTAAGCTTCTGATTCTTGACTTCAGCTTAGGTCATGATCTTGTGGTTTGTGGGCTCAGGCCCTGCATCCAGCTCAGCACTGATGGTGTGGAGCCTGCTTGGAATGCTCTGTCTCTCTCCCTCTCTGCCCCTCCCTGCTCATGTGCCCTCTCTCTCCAGATAAATAAAGAAACACTAAAACAAAAAAAAAAAAGAAAAGAAAAGAAAAAGAGAGGTGGAAAAAAAAAAGCTCTTTGGTTCCTCCTGAGACTCATAATGTGATGAAGGGTTCTTGCAGAAGCTACACTGATGTGAGGACCCAACATAGGGGCTATTGAGGTGAGAGTCACAGCTTCAGATCCAGGAAGATCCATGAAGTCTCAGGATTTTCCTGTTTTGTAGAATATCAAAGCCAAACTGGATTAATAATCTGGTACTTATCCATCCTATAGTTGGGGAGACTGAGATCCAAAGGGAACTGGCTTTTCTGATGTTACATCATGATGTTGCAGGCAGAAAGAGAGAAAACCAAAATGTTTCTCCTGTTATCCAGGCCAGGGCTTTGGTTCCCAGGTACCATCTATTTTTATTTTTAATTGTGGTAAATTACACATAACATAAAGTTTACCTTCTTTACCATTAAAAAAAGTTTGTTTGTTTATTTATTTGGGGGGGGGAAGGAAAGAGAGAGAGGGAGAGAGAGAATCCCAAGCAGGCTCTGCACTGTCAGCATGAAGCCTGATGTGGGGCTTGAACCCACAAACTATGAGATCATGACCAGAACCAAAATCAAGAGTTGGATGCTCAACCGACTGAGCCACCCAGGTGCCCCAGCGTCTTCACCATTTCTAACTGTATGGTTCAGTCATGTAAGGTACATTCATATTGTTTGGCAGCCAGTCTCCAGAACACTTTTCATCTTGAAAAACTGAAACTGTATTCATTAAAAATTGCCTATCCTCTCCTGGCCACCACGATCCTACTTTCTGACCCTCTGAATTTCACTCTAGTTACCTCAAAGAAGTTGAATCATATAGTATTTGTCTTCTGTGACCAGCTTATTTTACTTAGCATAACGTCCTGAAGGTTCATCCATGTTGTAGCATGTAGAATTTCCTTCCTTTTTAAGGCTGAATGATATTCCACTGTATGTATATACCACATTTTGTTTATTCATTTATCTGTCCATGGACACTCAGATTGCTTCTACATTTTGGCAATTGTGAATAGTGCTGCTATGAACATAGGTGTGCAAATATGTCTTTGAGGTACACCTGTGTGGCTCAGATAGTTAAGCATCCCACTTTTGATTTCAGCTGGAATCATGATCTCCCGGTTGTGAGATTGAGCCCCGCATTAGGGCTCTGCGCTGACAGCATTGAGTCTGCTTGGGATTCTCCCTCTCTCCCTCCCTCTCTGCCCCTCCCCATCATGTGCTCATGCGCACTCTCTTTCTCTCTCTCTCTCAAAATGAATAAACATTAAAAAAAAGTTTCAAATATCTCTTTGAAACCCTGCTTTCAATTTTTTGAGTATATATTCAGAAGTTGAATTGCTGGATTGTATGTTAATTCTGCTTTTAGTTACCAGGCACCATTTTAGCCTCATAGGAAATGCAGCATGCTCTGAGAGGTTCACTTCTTGATGTGAATTGGTAATAGACCCTCACTTCCTGCCTTCAAGACCTAGGCTTTTTGTATTAAATGGGTTATGCAACCATACTGCCAAAGAAATCGTGTGGTAGTTAAGAGAAATAATGCAGTCGAGTTTAAAGGAAGTTAAGCATGCTTTACTTTCTTTTTCTCTAGTGTGTTCTCTTAGACAAATGAGTGAACAGGCAGGTTGGCTTAGGCAGAAATGATAAAGTAGCAATCTGAGTGATTAATTTATGCTACAAATGTGTTTTGTCTCGTCTGTGCAGGGTTTTTTACTTAAATTAATTGCTAGAACTAAAAAAAAAAAAAGGGATATGTCATGTAAAAGTCCAGCTTTTA
The DNA here is from genome assembly GCF_022079265.1 of Lynx rufus. Taxonomy (NCBI): domain Eukaryota; kingdom Metazoa; phylum Chordata; class Mammalia; order Carnivora; family Felidae; genus Lynx; species Lynx rufus. Next base: position 60,215,313 of record NW_025814897.1, read on the forward strand.
ACCTTCTCTTAATGATCCAACAATTACAAGTCCACCTTCTTGCCTGCTCTCCAGTGTGCCACAGTCCCCGCCATTCCCTATATCCCACCTACTTCCCTCAATTATATTATCTATCTGCCATTTGAGCTGAAGACCCCGGACTCAGAGCATATGTCTAACAGAACCTAGGTCAGGGGCTCATCTTCTGCTCTGTCCAATTTCCCAGCAGAGTTGTTATTCAAGAAATATTTTGGTGGTCAAATGAATTAACTCATGTCCACCAGCTTTTACTGAGCACTTATTATGTGCAGAGCCAGGGACTGGATCCTCCTTTCTCAGAAATGGATAAAGCACAGTTCCCTGACCTCTGAAAACTCAACCTTATGGGGTGGAGGGAGGCAGACATTAGTATGCTCCAGTTCTGGACTAGAGGCACTGGTCAGAAGTGGGAACTTCTGAGGAGAAGACCTTGAACCGTATCTGGAAGAAGGAGAGGACAGCTATATGAGGAGCTAGAGGTAGGAGGGCAAAGAAGCCACAGCAGATACAAAGGCTGGATGGTGAAGGTTCAATGTGTTTGAGGAACTTGAAAGAAGGCCAGTGCGACTGGAGCTTAAGAAGAGAGTGGGGGAGAGTGGTAGTAGATGACGTTAGACGTGTATTTTTGTATCAACAGCCTAACCCTTAAGCCAGGCAGCTGTTAGGCAAATCCACGTTCTGGTCTTCTGAGGGCTCGCTCAGAACAGGTAGCTGGCTTAGCACGGTCAGTCAGAGGAGGACCTGGGCCTAATCCCTTCCCCTGACTCCAGTGCCAAGGACAGGGTAGGGCCCAGAGCAGGTTTTAGTAAAGATCTGCTGACAGCGTACTCGAGAGAGAACAGGAAATGCAGGCTCTGTTGAAGGAGGCCCAGGCGCGGCTCTCTCTTGATTGGGGCACTCATTCTAGGTCGCTAACACCTCCTCCAAGCGACACAGGGAGCTGGGAGAGTGAGAGGCAGAGAGGAACTAGCCACAGGCCCTACCCACAAAAACCTCAAAGGGGAGGGGATTTGAGGAGCAGGTAGGAAAATAGGCTGTGACAATTAAGGGAGGGGATCCGACTTCGCTTGGATGAGGCGGGGAGAGGGGTCAGGAAAGCAGATGGGTCCTTTAGCCGAGACGTAAGGGATGTGCAGGGCAATTTTACGTATAGCGTTTTGTACGTTTCATTTTGTTTTCTGGCATTATTTCCTCTGAAAGCACTCGCAGTCCTTAATGGGCTGCCCCGGGGCGGGTCCTTGCTTCACTCCCCAACCCTCTGCAAAGGGGCAGGGCCTCCCAGGAGCTCCAGTCTTGTCTGCAGCACCCAGATTTGTCCGCCAGGGGCCGCTGCGCACGGGTGACTAAGCGCGCAGGTTCCTAAACTGCAGAGAGGAGAAAGCTGATTGGCTGCGCGGTGCGGCGGGCGGGCGGAGCCTGAAAGCGGGTCCGGGGTGGGGGCTGGGAGCGTGCCCCCGGCCCAACGGTGCCAGGCCGTTGTCGCTTTAGGCAGCCCGGGACTGCGATCATTGTGCCAGGGGCCTCTGTCCAACCCCGCTCTAGAGCTGAGGCGACTGGAGCATCACCGAGGCCCGGAGACCCGGGCAGGGCAGTTACTGTCGCCGTCGCCGCAGGCCTGGGTTACCTGAGCAACTGCGTGTCCGTGGCCCGCCAGCCCAACCGCGGGCGGTTAGAGCGGGAGAGACTCCCGTGAGGGAAGGGGAGGTCGGGACCGGACCACTGGTGCGGGAGGAGTGTCCTGGCAGAGACTAGGGCGGGCCGGGGTCTGGGGAAGCCAACCGCGGGCTGGGGGCACCCGGCAGCAGCTTCCAACAGGTTATTCCGGGATAAGCCCGGCGCTGGGGCGGGCCGGGCTTCGCTGGGGGCCGGGCGGCGCGGGGCGGGCCTGCAGGAGAGCACGCCCCCGCCCGCCCCGGGCCCGCCCCGCGCCGCCCGCCAGCCTGCCGGGGAGCCGCTGTCCCGGGCCTGGCGAGTGCGCGTCCGCCGGCTGAACCTGGGCACCGCCGCTCGCCTGGGCACGGGACTGGGCGGGGGCGCTGACCTCGGCCTAGGAGGCCTGGGATCCCGGAGCCGCCCGCGCCCGCGGGGACCTGCGAGTTGCACGCCCTCTCCCAGCCTGTGCTGCTCGCGGCTACTCGGCGGGGCGAGGCCAGGTGCCCCCCTCTTCCCCTTCCTTCCCTCCCTCCCCCACTCCGGTGTCCGCGGGAGATCCCGCCCGTCCGCCCCCCTCCCGCAGAGGTGTAGCCCGCTGCGGAGCTGACAGCGGCCCCGCAGCCACCCTGTCCAAACTCTCCGGAAGCGGCCGGAGCAGACCCGGGGCTCAGGCCGCCGCAGCTCCGGCGGACCCACTGTTGGACCGGAGGCACCCGCCCTCCTCCCGCGCCCAAACTTGGAGCACTTGACCTTTGGCTGTCGGAGGAGGCAGGCCGGCGGCTGGCTGGACAGCTGCGGCGCCTCGAGGGCATCTTGCCTGGGGTTCCAGGACTGTCGGCTATACTTCTGGGCTCCCGGCTTTGCCTCTGGGATCCCGAGGTGTCCACATCAGGCGCATGTTGACTGAGACCTAGAGTCATGGATGTGTGCGCCCGTGTTGCCCTGTGGCTCCTCTGGGGGCTCCTCCTGCATCACGGCCAGAGCCTCAGCCATAGCCACAGCGAGAAGGGTACAGGAACCGGCTCAGGGGCTAGTTCTGAGGAGTCCACTGCAGCAGGTAAGGCCTTGCCACGGGCTGGACTGGGCTGGGGGCGTTGACTCAGAACTGAGGTGCCTGAGTGGGCAGGTGGAACCTTAGGTTTCTACATATGAAGTTGATGGAGGACCCACACATGGCACTGTCTGTTCTCAGTAACCCAAGGAGTTCTTTCTGTTCAGAAGCCACGGCTAATGTTTCTGTCTCTCGTGAACAACTTTCCTCCTCCCTCCCCAGGATGTCTTTTGTCGGTAACCAGAAGAGGCTGGCCTTTGGGGCACCTTGGCCTTTCGGTTTATCAAGCCAGGACCCTTTCTCAGGACTACTTGTCAGGAAGAATGGTTTGGGCAGATGATAAGTCTATTGCTCTTGGCCAGTTTCAGCACTTGGCAGCACAGGGGAGGTTGAGGCCACTTGGGTTGGGCAGGGAAAGTCAGGGCTGGGCCAGCCCTCTTGCCCTATAGCTTGGTGTTGAGGTGTGTCTTTCTGCTCCAACAAGCGTGGGAAACTTAGTCCCACCCTTCCCTTAGGTAATCTTCTGTCTTTAGCTATCCCATTTGAAATATCCACATAGTTCCTTAGAATCCCACTTACCACGAGGGAGTTAAATGGCTTTTTCTTATCATAGGTATGGTATGATTTCTGGGACCACTTGTTGATGTATTCTGTTTCTTCTGACTGATCAGGGTAGGGATTCTATAACATGTTTGATCTGTTTTTCCTTATGCAAATCATGGAGACTTGTCAGATATCGGGAGTTTTGGTGTTCTGTTGCAGAAGGAAAGAGTACTTTTGTAAAATTCATTTGTTTTACACAAGGCTTAGAAGGAATTCCGTTTTCTTTCCCCATTTCTCGCACTCTGTTATTGTGATCTATCCAAAGTAGTGGGGTGCAGAGTGGGGAGGGTTTATAGCTGAGTTCTTGATGAAGATAGGCAAGCTTAAATGAGGGGACTGCTCAATGGATACCCATTGATACAAGGAGGAAAAGGAAACATAGGTCATGGTGGCTGGGAAGTTTCATGGATGGATCCAGATGATGGCTTTGGTGATAGATTCTTTGTTGGAAAACTCCCTTTTTTAACTTCTTTGATTCGGGTGAGTGTGATTCCAGATATCTGAAGGGCTGGGTTCCATTTGAGGTCAGGATTGTCCTGTGTCCAAGCATAGCACCTAGGCTGTTATTTTGAAGATAGGTCTTTCTCACATATTAAACCTCTTTCTCCATATGCTATCTCCTTGGCCCCTGAAATGTAGCTCAAAGCTTGGTTTTTGCTGGGTTTATGAAGGGAAAGACTAGTAGGCAGATGTAGATCAAACTGGAGCATCTCTGCTGTTTCAGTGACATTCCTGTTTATAACTGATAAAATGGTCCTTTTCTCACCCTAAAATATGAGTGCCTGGCATAAAATGAGTTTTTTTTTTTGGGGGGGGTGTTTTATATCTTAGACACAGGCTAAAGGGATAAAGTTTTGAATTTTAGGCATTAGCTTGCTATCAAGATTTGTGTGTATGTGCACGTGTGTGATCACACCTGCCTAAAGTAAGAGGCATTCTAGCATCCCTCAGAACTACCCCATGACTTGGGCTTAGGGGGACAGCCCTCTTTACAACATATCTTAGAGGACTGGCTATGCTGATTATATCACTTAGGCCTCTTGTTTGGTTTGGTTCCTCTCAGTTCAGAAATTAGTTTCTGTTAGGGGCGCCTGGGTGGCTCAGTCAGTTGGGTGTCCAACTCTGGATTGCGGCTTGTGTCATGCTTGTGTGGTTCATGAGTTTGAGCTCCGTATTGGGCTCTGCACTGATGGCACAGAACGTGCTTGGGATTCTATCTCTGCTTCTCTCCCGCTCTCTCTCAAAAATTAATGAACAATAGAGGTGCCTGGTGACTCAGTTGGTTAAGTGTCCGACTTTGGCTCAGGTCATGATCTCATTGTTCTTGAGATCGAGACCCATGTTGGGTTTTGTGCTAATGGTATGGAACCTGCCTGGGATTCTCTCTCTCTCTCTCTCTCTCTCCTTCTCTCTCAAAATAAATAAATAAACTTAAAATACATAAATAAACATTAAAAAAATAAATTAGTTTCTGTTGTCACAATAATACTGAATACTAAGGAGGGAAGTCTCAGACAGATACCCTAGGTGCTGGGCATGGTTATAGTTTGTGGGAGCCTGGGGACCCAGCACTATTGTTCTAGGAGTTTATCCCCTTGGGCCTGGCCTGTCTGGGACTTTGACTCAGGGACTCATTTTTTTGCAAAGAGGTGGTTCATAGACAGGACTCTGCTAAAGGATTTGAGGAGAAGCTTTCTATCCAGCCAGGCACTCTCCTAGCTTTTCCAGCCCCCATGTATTCTTAGAACACAGGAATTTTACTTGTCTGTAAGCTTGCCATTTCTCTAATCAGATTCAGCATACCTAGTCAATTTATGTGTTCTCTACAGTTTATTTTTATTTATTTTTTTAGAATGTTTATTTATTTATTTTGAGAGAGAGTGAGAATGAGCGGGGGAGGGTCAGAGAGAAGGGGAGAGAGAGTATCCTAAGCAGGCTCTGTGATGTCAGTGCAGAGCCTGACGTGGGGCTGAATCTTACAAACGTTGAGATCACGACCTGAGTCAAAATCAAGAGTTGGATGCTTAACTGACTGAGCCACCCAGGTGCCCCAAATTTATATATATATATGTATGTATGTATATATATATATACATATATATATATATATATTTTAATTGATTAACTTATTCATTAAATTTTTTTTAATGTGTATTCATTTTTGAGAGATGGAAAGATAGCATGAGTCGGGGATGGGCTGAGAGAGAGGGAGACACAGAATCTGAAGCAGGCTCCAGGCTCTGAGCTGTCAGCACAGAGCCTAATGTGAGGCTTGAACCCATGGACCGTTAGATTGTAACCTGAGCCAAAGTCGGATGCTTAACCGACTGAGCCACCTAGGCACCCCAAGATTTTTTTAATTTTTAAGTAATCTATATACCCAATGTAGGACTTGAACCTAAGAGTCCGAGATCAAGAGTCATATGTCTACTGACTGAGCCAGCCAAGTGTCCCTTGCTCTCTACAGTTTATATTTTACAATTACACAGCTATTTTTCCTGTAAAAGTCTCATAATAGCCTACTAGAATGCATGGCAGGTGGTATTATCCCCTATTTTATAGATGAAGAAACTGGTTCTGTGCAGTCTTTAGACAAGTTTTAGATTTCTTCCATCTTCTTTGGCTCTGCTTTGTTAAAGGAGTGCTAGGCAGGGCTGAGAGACTGTTACTTTCTTCCTGGTGAATTATTTAGGCAGGCCCTGGTGACTGTAGCTGAGATCCAGATCTTTTGCAGGGGCCAGAGAATTGGATTTTTTTCTCTTGTTGGATGTATATGTTTATCTGAAAGTCCTATTCCTTCAGTGAAGGCAGGTGCTCTGCTATGAGGCTCTCTCATTGGACAGTAGGGAGGCCATTCTTGTCACCTCTGACTCTCTGATGCCTGCACACCCAGCTGTGCTAAGTCACTTTCTCAGTAAAGATATGTGCATCAGAGTGCTACCCTGGGGACTGCATTTCTGAAGCTGTCCTGGAACTGATGCTTGGAACTTCCCATACACTCTGGGCTCATTGCTTCCAGAAACTCAAAATGTTTTCTGTAGAATGTTTGTGGGGGGATCCCAGGTGAGTCAGGTTGTGACTGCCAGTATTGGAGATACTGAGGGTCTCTGATCAGGAACTGTGGTGTGACTCATTATAGCCACAACAGGGCCTTGCAGGATAGGCATCTAGGCAGTTTGTGGACTGCAGGCTGGTTTCTCAATCAATTCCTGATGGTAGTGGGAAGGCAGAACTCTGCCTGCCCACCCGGCTAGTTGCTGCTGCCTCCGAGGCTATAAATGGCCTGGCCATCTTGGTGGCTATGCTAATTTTAGCTGAGGGTAGCTCCCGGAACTGGACTGGGGCCAAGAGCAGGTGGGTGGGACTTGGCTGAGGCTAATATTGGGGCTGAGAGAGGGTCACATTAATCCTGGGGCAGCTAGGACATCATCTGCATCCATACCTTGGCTTTGACAATCACCTCTTAGCTAGGTTAATTTATTTAGCAAACCTCAAACAGTGGCAGGTCGTGTGCTATTTATTCAACAAATATTTGAGTGTCTTCTCTGGACCACACACTATGTTTGGTGGTGGGAATTTAAGGACGAACAAAACAGACATGTTCTCTGCCCTCAAGGAGTTTACAGTCAGTCTAGTGGGGAAATAGGAAATAAATCCATAAATAAATATATTGTGTGGTGGGTGCTGCAAGAGAAAGCATAAGCAGAGTGCTGTTTGGAGAATAGGAGGAGGACAGAGATCCAGCTGAAGTAGCAACTCAGTGCCTAGTAAGACATTAATAACAGCAGCAATAATAGCAACTAGCCTTTGTGAGTTCTTAGTGTGTGGCAGGCATCATTCCAAACACTTTGTTTCATTTATTTCTTACGTGATCTGCTGTGCTAAGTATTAGCCCTGTTTTATATTTGAGGAAATGGAATCATAGAGAGGTTAAGTAACTTGCCCAAGGTTATACAGCGAGTGGGAAGTAGATCCAGTATTTGAATCCAGGCAGCCTGACTCTTCTCCCTGCCTTCACCTCAGCCCTTAGGTTACACACTCTCTCACAACTTGTGATAAATGCTGTGATAGAGGTATTGTATATACACACAAAAGAGTGTGGGAAGCCCAGAGGAGCAAGTGACTAACAGTGCCTGGGAGAGCTGGGGGAGGCATTTCGGTTTCCCCCATAATTTTTTCTCAGATCTTGGGAGATAAAAAGTGGTTGCCTAATTCAGAAGTTAAGAGGTGGAAACATCAGTTAGTTCAACCCACTTATTTTTACAAACGAGGAAACTGACATCCAGAGAAGCATCAAACCAAAGTTTCACAGTGGGTTACTGGTGGAACTAGATGAAGACAATCGAGTCAAGGACCCTGACTTAATTGGTTATTCAATCTGCAAGCCCATACCGAGTGCTTACTGCTTGCTTTGCACTATAAAAGAGACAGGGCTACCAAAGAAGTCTAAGTCTGGGGGGTAGGGGTGGGAATATTTATTTAGAGAATATTAAATGTAGCATAAAGCACAGGCTTAATGAAGCAAAAATCCAGGCAGTGTAGACACTGTAGGCTAAGGATTAAGAGAGCTGTGTGTGGGTTGGGCTAGGCTGAGGTGGCTGGGGAGGGCTTCCTGGAAGGAAGAGTTGGGTAGAGGCAGAAGGGAACGAGGAGGGAGTAGTGGTCTTGACTTGGGGAAGGCTGGAGGAAAGGGGGCATTGTAGATGTCTGGGTCACCAGGGTGAGCACATGGAGTCTCACTGTTTGGCGGCTGGCTGAACAATAACTGGGCAGAGTTGCTTCATACTTGGCCAGTTACCTCGCATGAGGGCCTGTAGACAGAAGATTGCGCTCAGATGTAATCTAGCGGCAGAGCTAAGAACTACCATAATTTTGAAATAATGATGAGTGTAAATAATATTTTGAGATGCCTACAACAGTGTAATGTAATGTGAAAGTGTCTATCATTTCTTTTGGTGACAAAATCATAGGTCCTGTTGGTAATACTGTGGTTGGTTGCCCATAATATATAATAGAAGGAAATATTAACTTTCAGTAAAAGAATATTGGAAATAAAGATGTAATTTCCTTCTCATCCAAATTCACAGTCCCCTCTGAATTCTGTCCATGGTCTCCTTAGGAATGTGGGGCCTTCATGTTAAGAACGCCTGTTCTCTGGCAAGGAAGGGACAAGGTCTTGTTGAGGGGAATGGTTTCCTAGGGCTCCACAGGACTTGGGTTTTGAGCACAAAGAGGCCCCTCATTTCCTGCTGAGTAACTTGGAGATACGTTGCTTAATGACTTCACGGGCATGCTGTGGTACGTTTCCCTTTATGGGAAATGATACTCCAGGAAACCCAGCAGCTCTGGCTGTTAGACTTCTAGGGAGATAGAAAGACACCAAACTGGGCTTCCAACACAACTTTCCCTCCCTTCCTTCCTTCCTTCCTTCCTTCCTTCCTTCCTTCCTTCCTTCCTTCCTCTCTCTCTCTCTCTCTCTCTGGTTACTGCTGATAAAAAATATGAAATATTTTGGGGCACCTGGGTGACTCAGTTGGTTGAATATCCAACTTCAGCTCAGGTCAGGATCTCGTGGTTTGTGGGTTCAAGACCTGTGTTGGGCTCTGTGCTGACAGCTTGAAGCCTGGAGCCTGTATCCCCTCCCTCTCCTTGCCCCTCCCCTGCTTGCGCTTTGTCTGTCTCTCTCTCAAAAATAAATAAACATTAAAAAATATGAAATATTTAAGATATATAACAAACTATAAAGAATAATACATTACATACCATGTGCCCAGGACACAGTTTAAGAAATAAAGTAATAACAATACAGAACTTTCTTTATTACCCCCAGGACACTTTGTATAAATTTCTAATGTAGCACATAACACATTGTATATGTTTGCTCTCTCCCAAGTGTATGCTCTGTGGAAGAAGGGAGGAGGGGTTGTCCTTTATTCATCTCTGTTTTTATTGTGCCTAGCCCTAAAACCTATTTTAAAGTTTGTTGGAAAAAGTGGAATCTGAGCCTGTTTGAATGGCTCCTAATTTCTCTCTTCCTTTCAAACCATCACATTCTTGGCTTTTCCTCAATCTTTGGGGGTGCTGCTCACCCAGGGTACTTGATATTTTCATCCATGCTCAGAACTGTTCATTCCTTTATAATCTATTTTATTTTATCCTCAACTTTGGAAGTTGGTAGGACTGTTTTTATTATTATGCCCTTTTTAAAGGTGACAAATTTACAGCTGAGAAACTTGTGTTCTTGGTCCTATATAGTTCTGACAGGATCAGAAGTATAACTCTGGGGATCTGTGTTCTAAGCCTTTACTGTTTTCTTTCTTTCTTTCTTTCTTTCTTTCTTTCTTTCTTTCTTTCTTTCATCAGAACATAATACCTGTTGATGTGTTCCTCACTGATCTGACACTCAGAGCCCTTTTAGCCTAAGTGGTCTGGTGATAGCTGTATCAACATGGGTGTTTGAATAGTCTAGTCATATATCAGAAAGTACTGCTGTGGAAGCTGGTGGAGTCTACAATCTTAAGAACCATGCTATGCTGTTGGAGTCCTCTGTGTATGTGCTTGCCTTCCTCAGTATACCATAAGCTCCTCGGGGCTTAGGACAGCAAGTTCCTAGCATGTTGCTTGGCATGTAGTATACTTTGTGTTTTATAAAGTTTGTAGAACTAAACTGAAGGGGATTTGTTTTCTGATTCTGATTCTCCTGTAGTTCACTAAGCTGGTTAGAAGTTGAAAAAATTTTCCTTGGAAAGGGTTAGCTAACATTGAAGAAATAAGCTTCACTTACTTAGAAAGTTCACTGTTTTAGAATATCTCACTCTTTGTCTCTGTTAGGAAAAATCATCTAGATCAGTTTGGGTCCAGTAATAGCCTCATTTCACCTGGAAGAACTTTGTGTAGGATTTTAAAGGCACCAGACTCTTATCATTGCAGTCCTTAACAAGAGAATGCAGTTAAGAGTAGCTGGGAAACTGTCTAACTCCACAAGAACCCATGTGGAGTGGGGAGGAGAGGGTTGGCAAGTGAGTGGGTGGGGCTGGATAGAAGCCTAGATGTAGAGTGAGAGGATTGTCTCGGCTTTGCAGAAGGGTCTGAGTTGGCCACAGCCATCAGACATAAATATCTGGATTTAGGGGGACTTTAGAATTCCAGCTCCTTTCCTTGCTAGCTGTGGATCTAGTGGAGGGCAGGTCATCTCATCTCTTTCAGCCTTAGTTTTTTCATTTGTAGAAAGAGAATAAATAACCTTAGTGAACAGATTTCTAGTGAGGATCAAGTGAGATGACTTCTATAGTGAAAAGGCTTCATAAACTCTAAAGTACTACGTAAGTAGGGATAGTTGGGGACTGAAAAGCCTCAGTTAGAATCCAGGTATCTACTCATGGTGTCGCCTCTCTAAGGGTAGTCGCTACCCTGAACCTGCTGGAGATCCATTGTTTACCCTGAGGTGTACCCATCAAATGCGTATAGGCTCAGGGTGTGGCCAAACTAGTCTTTTATTCAGGGTTTATTCTAGGCTGAGGGAAGCTGTTGATAGAATCTGGATGCTGGTATTTGACTTTATTTCCGGCCCATACCCCCTTCCTTTTATTGGGTGTAACCACTTCCCCAGCCCCACCTGCAGACTTGAAATGGCTGACCAGATGGGTCTGGTCCCCACCTGTAATGGTGCATAACAAATTATCCCCAAAGTTAGAGGCTTAAAATAGTAAACATTTATTATCTCATGGTTTCTGTGGGTTCGGAATGTGGGTGTCACTTAGCTGGGTGCCTCTGGCTTAAGGTCTCTCATGAGGTTGCATCAAATTGTTGGGCTGCGGCTGACGGTTCATTTGGGGGGAGAGCATTTGCAAGTTAATTTACGTGTTTGCAGACCTTGGTCCCTTGCTACAGGGACCTTTCCATTGAGCTGCTTCATGACGTGGCAGTTGGTTTCCCCCAGGACAAGTGATCCAAGAGGGAGTGACGAAGATGGAAATGACAGTTTTCTTACTGCCTAATCTTGCAGTTGATGTTTCATGGCTTCTGCCATATTCTATTTGTTAGAAGCAAGTCAGTAAGTCTAGTCCATACTCAAGGTGAAGGGCCTGCACAAGGGCATGAATACCAGAAGGATGGGATCACTGGGGCCATCTTAGAGGATGCCTGTGGTATCACCCTAGGGCCATCATCTTGGGAACAATGGCTTCTGGGTGCTATGCCCTCTTAGCTTTTCTTCGACTTCCTTTGCTTGTCTCCTAGAGTTTTGTGGAGTCTCTCTGTACTTCCTTTGATATTATGTCTTCTTGGTTCACGCATAACTTCTTTGCTTTGACATGTAGAGTTGGCATGGCCCCTTCCTCTATATTCCTCCTATGCCTTAGGCCCAATCCTAAAGTAGCTTTTTATCCTAGGTTCTAGCCCTGCCTCCCACCTCCTTGTTTGATATCTTCAGTTCTGAAGCCCATTTTACATCTACTGACCTTGGAGCCTTTACTGCCCCAGCTTGGCCTCAGAGAGCTAGACTTACAAGTGGCATTGAATTGGGACTTATACAATGACAGATGGAAAACTCACTCTGACCTTTTAGGACATTGGTGTTAGGTGCCAGGACTTAACATCCTATTGTGTCAAAGCTGAAGGGCTTTTAAGGACTATCTCTCCCCAACTCCTCATTTTACATATGAGAGGAATAAACTTGCCAAAGGTCGTAGCCAAGGCTAGAATCTAATTATGTCTGATTCTCCTTCACGTGCTGTTTCTACTCTGTTGTGGAGTCTTCCTACCCTAGTGCAGCCAGTTTGGATTGTTAGAGGTCTGAGACCTACACAGAGGAAAACCAGAAAGTGGTTCACAATATTGTATTTTGTTTACAGAAATTGGGCTGGGCAGAATTGGGAGTATTCAAAAGTCAATGTCAAGCACTGCTTCTGAGGAGTTTCCCCGTACAGCTAGAGAGCTTTCACATAAGGCAAGGAAAGGAGCCAGTAATACCTGTGGCATTTGGTGACTAATATCTGCATTCTGTACCACTCCCTTGGCATCTCAGTTCAGAGCAAGAGAAATCTCTGTCTCTTGGGATGTACAGAGCAGGCTCCCTGAAGGGGGAGCATCAGAGAGCTTTAGTGCATGTCTCACCATTGTTTGGCCCAGCTACTTTCATAATGTATGGACTTGGGGCCTCCACAGCCAGGGTAAATGTATCTAAAACTTTGTGTGGTTACTTGTGGCCACCTGGAAAGTGCCAAGGGCACTCTTTGGGCACTGAGAATTTGACAAAATCTTGCCTATGTTGGCGCAGCTTGCTGGGGCAAGCAGACTTGTGCAGAGATGGCTATGGCCCTGTAATGTTTGTCAGAGTGGAGCAGATTTATTTCATGAGAGGCCGCGCAAAGAAAAATCTCAAACCAGCCATCAGCGTTGTACTTTTGTTTTCTGCTGGGGAGCTTGGAATAGAGATGGTGTAGGCTCTGAAGATCTTCTGTGGGTGGTGGTCTCCTTCCTGACCTAGGGTTCTGGCCCCAGGACATTTTGCCTACTTCGTCTTCCTCTGTTCCTCTCTCTGTCTCTTGGCCCAGCCACACTTTTTCCTTTATCCTGGTCTGCAGGACACACCTTCTACTGCCTCTCTTTCACTTTCCCTTCTGCCCTTGTACTCTCTTCTCAGACTGCCCCTCCCTCTCCTCCTTTCTTCCTACCTAGCCTCTCAGTCCTCTGTGAAGTGTTCCTTGACATTAGTGCTAGCCACGAGTTCCTTCTCATCTCTGATCAAGCTGGTAGCACTTGCTATCTGCAGTACTCTGTGCACTTCACACCCTGCTCATGCCTCTTAAAGCAAGAGATAGCCTGATGTAGAAGCAAGAGCACTGGGCTCTGGCTTAAGTCCTTACTGGCTGTGTGACCCAAACTACTTGAGAAATGAGGTTAAAAGAGAGTTAATTTATACGAAAGGGTTGTATAGATTTTAAAGCCATTTTTTTTGTTTTTGATTTTTTTGTTTTGTTTTGTTTTGCATATTTTCCTCTCTCTTGAGGACAAGAGCCATGTCTATTTTGTTGACCGTAGTACCTATCCTTAGTATCTATCACCGTGCTGGTCAGAGAGTACGTGTCCAATAGACATTTGTTGAATAAATGAATGGATAACAATGAGTTGATCCTTGGGTTGAGTAGGCACGAAGGGAGAGTTCTGAGTAAACTGACATCAGTTTCTGTGAAAAGTTTAGACAAGAGTGCTCTGGGATGAGGGCTAGAATTCACATGGTGGGTTTTCTGAGGAGTTCTGTGAGCGTTATTTCTTTGCAGACTAGTACTTTATCCCTATTTATTGAGCACCTACTGAAGCTGTGCTCAATGACAGCTATTAGTTACTCTGGGAGATGGTTTGGCCCTTGACTGTGGATAGCAGTTTTTATTTGCCACGTCAGGGGCTACCCTGAGCAGCTGGCTGTGGGGGGAGTGCATATGGGCTGCGCTCAGACAGGGCCAACAAGAGACCTGTGGACAAGGCTTCCTGGGGTCCTGCTGTCCCTGTCTTTTGGTTCCACGTAGGTTTACCTCAGTTCAAACTTGAGGCAGCCACATGAACAGAATAACTTTAATTGCTTTTCTTAGCCTGCTTGTGGAATTGAGGAGGGAGACTTCTTTCCTGCTGGGCTTGTTGCATAGCAGGGAGGTAGGATAGTCTGGTGAAGATGACTGGCTTTTTAAATGTTATCTCTGATTCTGGAGTTCCCTGGGCCTCTGAGAACTCCAGCCTGAGCAGACATCACACCGGCTTTCCTTCAGGGCATTTGGGAAGGGCCTCTAGGGACACTTGGTGGAGGAAGCAGAGGTGTAAAAGAGACAGCTGTGCTGCCAGCATGGCCCAGTGAGGACACATCTGTCCCTTGCCTCTGTTAGCCACATACACTGAGCTCCTGGCTGCGTTGTGTGGAGTTCTGGCCTAGGTGATGATCAGAAATCTCACGGGCAGGGAGGCAGGCAAGCTTCCAAATCTCATATGCTTCTGATTCTCTCTCTCCAGGGTGATTTGGTAGCTCTGCTCCTGCTCGGCCTCTCTGGGTTATCTCAGGCCTCTCAGGAAGCTCTCAGAACTCTCATCACTACAGTGTATGTTAAAACAAATGTGTCCATGTTTGCCAAGTTCCCAGAGCCAGCATCTAAAATGTAGTGGCCAGGGTGACGGGTGCCCTTCAGGTAGAATACATACACAGGTTAGAATGCAGTCTGTGTGTGTGTGTGTGTGTGTGTGTGTGTGTGTGTGAGCATGGGTGTTGGCCGGGTAGCCAAGCTTGTGGAGGTTTGTTTTAAGTAACTTTTGCTGACAAGGGCAAAGTTCACTGGAACTCATACTTCATATTGCGGAAGAGATAAATATGTAATTAAGACAACTCAAATAACTTCAATGATAAGAATGATGATGATAGCTACTATTCATTGAGCACCTGTTGTGTTCTGGGCTCTGGGCTAAGTGTTTTACATCTGCACAATACTTAAAGGTGAATATTTTTCTCATTTTGTAGATAGGGAGACTGTAGCTCTGAGAATTTAAGTGATTTTCCCAAGGTTATTAAGCCAGGATTTGAATTTAGGTTTATCTGACCCAAAGGCCAATGATGTTTCTATTTTAGTTTAATAACTTGTGGGGAGGGGAAGAAACTGCTATATGAATTGAGATAGGTGCATTTGGATTTACAAATGTATAGTTTCCCAGATGGTTAGTGGCATAAGTTTGTTCCGTCATCTAAGTGCCCTGGAAGAAACGGGATTAGGAATTTGGAGGTGAGGAAGGGAATGAGAGGGTGTATTTCACTTATAAATCCTGAATGGGAATATCACCCTGGTGAAGTATACTGCTACCGAGTGGTGTGTATTCAGTCTGTATCTTCCCAAACTAGCATTATGGTTGAGATCTTCTGGATATAAGCTTTGGGACAAAGTCTGTATCTTTGTAGTCTTCTTTACTTCTTCAGGCAACATTTAACATGTATGTCATATGGTATATGACAGTTCCTGCCAGTAGAAGTACTGTGTATAATAGGGAAGTTAAGATATGCATTGATACTTTTCCTTATTATAATAAGAGCTCCTATTTATTGAGTACCTACTCTGTACTAGGACTGGGCTATATACTTTCAAGTACGGGATCTTGTTTAATCCTCACAATGGGTCCCCCATTTTATAGTTTATTGTGCAAGGTAATCCAGGTTCAGTGCCCTGTGAATGATACTGATGGTCCTTTTGGAAAGTGAGATAAAGGAAGCTTTGTGGAGGTGGGAGCAGCTTAGTGACTCTTTGGGTACTTTAGGCAGAAATATAAGGTAGGTTGAGGCAAGCATTCCATGTGTAAAGGCATGGAGTGGAAAAAGTAGTGTTTTTTTTTTTTTTTTAAGGGGGGGTGCAGGTGAGTGAGGGAGAGAGAATCCCAGGAGGGGCAGAGAGAGAGAGAGAGAGAGAGAGGAGTGGGGTTCACCTGAAGTGGGGCTCGGTGGGACTCAGACTCATAAACCATGAGATCATGACCTGAGCCGAAGTCAGATGCTTAACGACTGAGCCACCCAGGTGCTCCAGAAAAAAGTAGTCTTTAGGGGACATTAGTTAGTCCAGATTGGCTGGAGAGTAGCATCTATGAAGGAGAGTACTATAAAATTAGGCATAAAAGATTGAGGAAAGATGAGGGAAGGCCTCAATGCCAGGCTAAAAAATTTAGACTTCACTTTGTAGTCAATAAGTTGTTCTTGCAGGTTTTGACCAAGGGAGGACATGACCTGAGCTTTGCTTCAGGAAGATTAATCTCACAGTGTGTACACAATGTACTGATAGGGGTGAGGTTGGACGCAGGGAGCCCAGATAGAGGAGACTTTGCAATTGTTCACGAGAAGGGATTAGGGTCTGCATTGTGGATGTAGAATCAATAGGACTTACAGTTTAGAGGGAGGGAGGGAAGGAAAGAGAAAAGTCAGAGGTATGTCCATGTTTTGAGTGTGGGTAATGAGGAGCCTGGTGGTGCCATTATCATTAAATATATGGCAGTCAGAAGGAGGGTCAGTGCTAGGGGGTGATGGATGACGGGGGTAGTTGACTCTATTTCAAGTGCTGGGCAAGGCGCTACGCTTCACAGTACTCCAGGAACCAAAGACTTCTTTTCTCTACACACTTGTTTCAGATCTGTCCATTTTATAGATGAACTCTCTGGTGCCTAAAGAAATAAAATGATTTGCCTAAGGTTACACAGTGACTCCTTGGTGGATTCCGAGTCTGAGAACCTAAGTTTCTTGTTTTTTAGCTATTAAGCATCCTAACAAAGCTGGGCTTTCACTGTAGGAAAAGTAGAGAGTCTTGGAGATAGAAAAATCTGGGTTCAACTCCAGGCTTTGCCATTTTCTGCTTATAAAATCTTGAAAAGTTTCCCTTTTCTCTCTGAGCCTTAGTTTCCAAATTTGCAAAAAAAAAAAAGGAATATTAATCTCTACCTTATGGAAGCTACGGAAGATAAGATACTTAGTAAAACTCTTAAGTGCTGTGTGAGGGTACTATTCCAGGATAATGGCTGGGGTGGAGCCCATGTATATATTGAGTATTTTGGCCAAATAAGAGCAGACTTAAACTCACAGTTTTTCATGGAAGGTCTTCTTTCACTTTAGGCTGTCCTAGGCTGCCCACTTGTATTTGGGGCTTTCTGGTCTGGGAACGTGCCAAGTTTTCTATAGTCCTGTATCTCCACTTTTCTAGTGGGAAATAAATTTATTACTGAAAGAACACTGAGTGATCACATCCTATCAGCTGTTCTTGGTCTGAGAGAAGATGAATACGACCCACTTTGCCCCAGGGTCTTCTGCCAACCTTCTGCTTCTGCTGGCTTAAGATGTTGGGGCAGAGTGATAGCTGAATTTTAGGCTATGCTTTGGGAGAGACTCCTGCTAGACCAGGGTAAGCCCTGGGAACAGAGGTACTAGGGTGTAGCTACTGCTCAAAGCTAGTGCTTGGAGTCCTCTTGTGGTCATCTTTTTGGTTTAGTTTATATGTTCCCGAGTCCTCTTGAGAAGGGGGAGTAAGCTGCTTGTGTACTGTCAGGTAGCAGGTCTGTGGTTATGAAGCTCTCTGTCATGGAAGCGGGCCTGAAACTGGCCATCTTGTCTGATGTCTCTCCCTCTGAGAGAGTAGAGGGAGAACGTGAGATTTTCTGATTAATAAAATGGCTGCTTCTTGTTTTGTAGCTTTGTCTTTAAAAAAAATTTTTTTTTAATGTTTATTTAATTTTGAGAGAGAGAGAGAGACAGACAGAGCATGAGCAGGGGAGGGGCAGAGAGAGAGAGGGAGACAGAGAATCCAAAGCAGGCTCCAGGCTCTGAGCTGTTAGCACAGAGCCCTATGTGGGGCTCGAACTCACGAACTGGGAGATCATGCCCTGAGCTGAAGTCAGCCACTTAACCAACTAAGCCACTCAGGTGCCCCTTTGTAGCTTTGTTTTAAAGTATTTTCTTTTCACTTATTTCCCTTGAACCTTTATTTCTTTTTCTTCCCTCTTCCTAGCTTGGTTCTCTTGAGTCTCCACAGTTTTCTTTATGGAATATGTACTTTAATAAAAAAGAACACCAGGGGCACCCAGGTGGCTCTGTTGGTTGAACATCTGACTCTTAATTTTGGCTCAGGTCATGATTTCACAGTTTGTGGGTTCAAGCCCCACGTCATGCTCAGCGCTGTCAGCTTGGGATTCTCTCTCTCTGCCCCCCCCCCCAAATAAATAAATACAACTTAAAAAAAAAAAGAACACTAGACTAGGAATTAAGTAGTCATAATTAACATGGGTTGTGATACTCTTGACCATTCTAGGCCTCTGTTTCCCCATACCAGGTATTTTGGGGTTAATAGACCCTATCTCACAAGGTTGATGTGTACAGATCTTATGAAATAATGTGACAAGTCTTACACAAATGTGAGCAATTTATTATTAGTTTTCCTTTGAATTGTCTGGTCATCTGTATAATTCCCATCTCCTTACTACCCTATGTCCCCTAGGTTCTCACTTTTCCTTATGACCTTGCTTTTTCACTCTCAGTGACAACAGGAAAACTTGCAAGGGAGAAGAGCCAGAGCCTTTGGGAAACGTAAAGTTTGTTGTTTTTCAAGTGTAACATCTTGTCATTAACTTGAACTTTACCCCTTCGTGCCTCAGTTTTCGTATTTGCCTCCTGGTTTACCATGTAGCTCAATTCTTTGGAGTCTTGAAGTCATTTCCATTTTGGAGAATCTCCTTTAAAATACAAGCATGACTGGGGTGAGGTTACCCCAGAACTGAGAATCAAAACTAGCCTTTGCTAGCTTTTTGGGTGTGGATCAGCTAGGGTATAGCTACTGGGAGAATGAGTCACAGTAGGACACTGGGGTGGAGGATTGGAGCCTGGCAAGAAGGCAAGGCTTAGTTTACTGATGCTGGAAGGGTGTCAGGGCCTCAGGGCATACTTGATACTGCCTCTCTCACAACCCACACCCAACTGCTCTTCCTGAGCTGAGTGAGTGCCTATACACTCAGCCAGGAGTTAGAGCTTGGTGAGGCCCGATTCCCCCAAGAATTCAGGGCTGGAAATTAGGGCACTTGAGCAGATCTAATTGGCTGAACCGGGTGAAGGGCAGAGGCTTTCCCTGGGGGCTCCTTTTAATCTCCTGTGGTTATAGACTTTTAAGGTTGGACTAATTAAAATGTTGGCAGCTGGACTCAATCCTTTCCTTGCACTAGTACCAGAAGTTGGCACAGGGCTGTCTTTGCGGGGAGCTGAGGAGTGGGTTTCCATTTCCTCATCTAACTAGATGCACAACCATGTGGTGTTTGTCCAGAATGGGTTGCCACATGTCTTGTGGTGGAGAGAGATATAGGCTGAGACCTGGATCCGGGTATGCTTGGATTTGTTACTCTCTTGACTCCTGAGATGTCCTTTCAGGTTGACTCTCTGTTCTGTTAACCCCCAAAAGGCTTTGCTCTGTTAGCTGGAAAGTAATTTTCATTGTCTTGGGGCATCCCTCCCTGATGTGTGTTCCTGTTCTAACCAGAAAAAGGGAGAAAGAAAGGATAGTTATTAGTTCCCACCATGCACCAGGTTGGAGCTAGTGTTTTACACAGCTGTCTTTTGAAATGTACATCATGTCCATTTTACAGATGAAGAGATACTCATGAAAGGAAAATAATTTGCCTGATTGTCATTATAGCCTGTAAGCACCTGCACCAGAATTCAAATCCAGGTCTCTCCCAAAGCCACTGGTTACCTTCCTAAAGAGGCACATATGATTTTATACCCTCCTATGCTTCCACGCTGAGCTGATTTCCTACCTCCAGAAAGACTTCTTCAGTTTCTGTAGTCACAATTATTTTCTTGGCCTGCATTTCCAGAGCCTTCTGCCTCTCTCTCTAATCTGGCTAATATTCATGAGGCATGGATACAGACACACACACACACACACACACACACACACACACACACCTACCCATTTGACTACTACCACTTCTGCAAGGGGTAGCACTCAGGATGTGTTTGTTAGAGAACTGAATGAAGTTATAGTGTTAGAATTTTAGGCATTATGACAAACTGGTAAAGGGAAAGGTTTTGGGCAGTCTTGGCTAGATCTCTGAAACAGGCCAAGCCTGAGTCTGAGTCTTCTTGATTTGCTCAGAGTGTGCTATGTTCTACCAGATGTGGCAGAGCCTTTTACGTAGGATGTCTTTTGGGTTCCCGGAGTGCAGGCATCTGTTCCCTTCGGTAATTTTCTTTGGCATCTGGCTTTAGAGTTTGTTTCTTTCTTGTAGTTTCCTTGCAATGGATAAAGTTAGAACAACGCTACCTGGAGTAAGCAGAATGACAAAGCCCTCAGCCTGGCCTTAGTTGCTGGAATATACCTATTGGCTGTGAGAGGGGTGGGAGTAGGGGATGGAGGTATGGGGTTGGGTTATTTTTGCAAAGAACATACTCAGTTATTAACCTGCATTTGAGGCTTCTGCTTTCTGCAACCTTTACCTAATGGTATGTGTCACTTCAGAGGCTAAAGTCTTTCCTGAAACAGGCAAGCCTGTAAAAGCATTTTCATAAGTTGAATTATGTCTCTAATTTGAAAAAATTATAAAAGTATTTTCAGGTCTTTTTCTATACATATAGCATATATGCTTAGTGTTTCATACCAAAGGTCCTTTGGGGGATAAATGGCAAATTAGAACATAACAAAATACAGTTAAAACACCTTTAATGGGAAAAGTAACAAGGTATTAGTAACAATCAAAAATAAATACCATGATAGGATGAAATGCAATGGTTTTTCTTTATCTCTTCTGTTTTGATAATATGGGGAACCTGAAATCGCTTATTCAAATAGAATGGTCTAGATAGTAACATGACATCCTTTTGTTTTCTCCAGTGTTGAGAATAGATTATAAGATGTTCTTAGGCGAAGGGGAGGAGAACACACTCGGGACCAGGGAGAACTGTGCTTTAGCTCAGCTACAGTTCTCAATTGTGTATAAGGACCCAAGAAACTAGTAACTAAACTTTCTGATGTCTGTTTGTGAAATGGGAACAATATGTATCTTGTTTAAGTTTATGAGGATTAAATAAGATAATGTACGTAAAGTGTTTTGTAAACTCTGAAGTTCTACTCGTGTCAACTCATTGCCACCACTATAAGGAAGCCTTTGGTTTAAGCCTTTGGTTTAAGCCATAGGTGTGAAGAAGGATGTGGAACTGATGAATAAATAACAATGCTGTTTGGGCAGCCTCTGAGAGGAATTCTTGTGAGGTGAGGGCAAAGACCACATTCATTCCTTTAATACATACCTGTCAAGTCCTGCCTGGCAGAGGGGAAGAAATACAGAGATCTGTTATCTGCTTATTAAATATGTGGTGTGCTAAATATGGAGGCAGCTTTGTTCAGGAATGAAATCTCTATAAAGACAGGGGTTCTCGCCTGTCTTATACACTGCTGTATATTCACCCAAGACTAGTGCGTGGCACATAGTAAGCTCTCAATAAGTAATTGTCGAAAGAATTTTGACAATTTTGGAATCGGGCAGACTAGGTTCATATGTGGGCTCTGCCCTTTACCAGCCCCTTTCCTGATTAACTTGTCTGATCTTTCTGGTGCTCAGTTTCTTCATTTATAAAATGGGATGATGATTAGCTATCATACAGGACTATTGGGAGGATTAAAAACATTGAAAAATTTGGGGAGTGTGGGTGGCTCAGTCGGTTAAGCATCTGACTCTTGACTTTGGCTCATGTCATGATCTGATGGTTTGGGAGTTCGAGCCCTGCATCTGGCTCTGTGCTGACAGCACAGAGCCTGCTTGGGATTCTCTCTCTTCCTCTCTCTCTGCCCCTCCCCTGCTCCTGCTCTCTCTCTCTCTCTCAAAAATGAATAAACATTAAAAAAAATTTAAAAATTTAACAAATTTTGTAGAAATTCTAGTAAGTGCTCTATGAAAGATGATTTTCCCTTCCTGATTTACAAAGTGTGATGGAAGCACAGGGGTAAAAGCACATCTTCTTGGGGAAGCGTAGCCAGTGGCTTCAGACGTTTGGTGTGACCGTATCTTCCTAATGCATAAGATGAGAGTTACTGGTGTTATTTCTTCACAAAAGGCATTCCCTGGGATTGAGCAAGGATGTTAGAATTAATATGTTTTGCTTCTCTGCATTTCCCATGGTCTTGGTGGGAAGGCTGGCTCTTATCTCTCAAGGCAAGGTAACTTTGGTGCTACAGGTTTATGCAGAGGCTGTTTGCAGAAAAAGCAGCTTCCACTGGAGAGTCTGGACTCACCTGATTTGGATTAGGCTTTTATAGCCAGCCATCACCCCCTCCGCCATGCCCCACCTCGAAAATTGTTAGTTATAGCTTTGAAAGCGTGTACTCAGCTTGACTTCTGTTCTGGATCAGTTGTAAATTCTCCCAGGACTTGGAGCAGAGCATGTTTGCTTGGGTTAATCAGGTATTTATGAGTTGACCTTTACTAGTGAAAACCTAATTTTTTCCTCATGCCTGAGTGACTCCAGCAGGCTGAGGGCCTTGTTCTGAGACATTCCCGGGACCTTTGGAAATTGCCACAGGTTTGCCTTCTCTTGTCATACGTGCACAATGCCCGTGGGATCTATCTGCCCCTAGGTAAGGGTGCCCAGCATGCTCCCTTTTATCGTATGGTTTTAAGACACTGCAAATACCACTCTCCTGTCTTTCATCATCATTTTAGACTTCAGGGCTTTCTCTTCTGGTTTGGTTTCTTGGGAGAAATTGTCAGGCCATCAGGTAGAAAGGGCTCCTTGCTTGTGAATTGGAGCCACTTGGCAAGAAGTGGGTAAAGAGTATCTTCCCGGATGGGAGTGGTCAGGCACTGGGTAAGTTAGTTTGGGGGTTCAGTGAGCCTGCTGACTTCTAGAGTCAGCACGTGCCCTAGCTATGTCCTTAGTGCCCTCCTTCTGGAGCTGAGCATTGTCACAAGGGAGATCTCAAATGTGGGCCTGAGAAAAGGGAAAGGGGGGAGGGTTAAGGAAAGGAGATAAGGGAAGAAAAGGGAACTTTGCTGAGCTGATGCCTCCTGCTAGGTGCTTTAGATCAGTTATTTCCTTTAATCTTCACAACAAGCTTGTGAAGTTTACTGATGAGGGAAAGTGAAGCCCAGAGAGGGTAAGCAACTTTTCAAGGTCACAGTGGCAGTAAATGATAATGGTAATAGATATCATCTGTTGTACGTTGGGAAGGCACACACCAATTCTCTTTCTTTAATGTACTTTATATAATTTAGTACTCACTACCATCCTATGAAAGATTCTTATTATTTCTGTATTGCAAATGAGGAAAGTGGAAATTAGCTTTGGTTACTTCGTGAACGCCACTCATCTAGCAATAGCAGTGCAGGGATTTGAATCCAGACTCCTGTGATTATAAAGCTTGTTCCTTGATGTTCACGTCACTGCAGACAGAAGAGCTAGGACACCAGTGCACAGTCATGAAAGCACGGTTCATGTCTTTATCTCTCCCAGTATCTCCATAAGGTATGATAGTGCCTGCCACATTGTTAGTGCTCAGTAAGTGTTTGCTGTGAAATCCAGCTCTACTCTCTCCT
Source organism: Lynx rufus (assembly GCF_022079265.1). Classification (NCBI taxonomy): domain Eukaryota; kingdom Metazoa; phylum Chordata; class Mammalia; order Carnivora; family Felidae; genus Lynx; species Lynx rufus. Next base: position 60,238,714 of record NW_025814897.1, read on the forward strand.
ATTGCTCCCTGTGGCCAGCTGCATCCTGCCCTTGGCCTGACTGTCTTCTCTCCACAGTCTGGCCTTACCTAACTACCCACTGTGTCCTCCCTGCCCTCCCAGCACACAGCATCTGATCCAGCACCGCTGCTGTCCTGCTGCTTCACCCCCTTTGCCCTGGCTACACACTTATTCTGCCATCATCCTTCAGTCCTGTCCATTCTTTTCTATACAGTTTCTCTGAAGAATCCCAGAGACTTCCCCTTTCGAGACTATAATCTTCCAGATCTGTATCCTATAATTAGGCACCTAATTATCTGCTGTTTCACCTTATAATTGTTTCATGGACATTAATCTTCTCTCCAACCAGCTAGTGGTAATCATATCATCATGACTCCGCAGTTGGTTTGTGCTTTGCACTTTACAAAGCACCCTTCTGTTGAAGATGCATCTTTTTGCTCATCACACCCATAGCAAATCTGTGAGATGTGATAGTAGGGGATTATTATTTCTGTACTATAGCAGAAAAAACAAATGCAAAGAAGGCAGGTAACTTCTCAAGGTCATATAACTAATTAGGGGCAGAACTGAGACTATGTCTCAGGTCTACTGATTTCTGGCTTAGTGTTTTATTTGCCATGCCTTCCACATTAGTATTTTTCCCTCGCATTTCCTGGAACCCTACCTTCAAGGGCCATCTAAGGCAGAACATCTACATTTGGGTTTTCAGGAGGCTTGCTTGGTGACCTGGAGAATGATGGAGTAGGCCAGATAGCAGTCTCAGGTACTTCTCAGTGGTGTCTCAGAGGTTGCTACTGTCTGAGAGAGGTTTTGACCCTGTGGCTGCCAGGATTAATGTTAAACGGAGAAGAACTGGTTTATTTTGAGTGGTCAGAACATTCTCTCATAGACATTCAAGAAATAGGGAAGGATGTATGATGCTGGACAATTTCATGTTGTGACAATGGCATGAACTTTGGGAGCAGGCAGATTAGAGTTTAAAATCTGGCTTTGCTATTGTTTATTAGCCTCATGGCCCTGGAGAAACCATTAATCTTTATGAGCTTTATGGCTATTGTGAGAATGTATTTAAGGGCCACATAATGGCCCTTAGTAGTACCACATAATGTACCATATGGGCCATTCATCTTTGTTTTTTCTTTTTAATTGAGGTGAAATTCACATAACATAAAATTAACCATACACATCTACAACTCAGTGGCATTTAGCCCATTTACAATGGTGTGTAACCACCATCTCTGTCTAGTTCCAAACCATTTTCATGCCCCAAAGGGATCCCATACTTGTGAAGCAGTTGCTCTACTTCACCTGGTGGCTGCCAATCTGCATTCTTTCTGTATGGATTTACCTGGTCTGGATATTTCATATGAATGGAATCATGATAAATGTTACCTTTTGTGTCTGGCTTTTTTTCGCTTAGCATAATATTCTGGAGGTTCATTTGTGTTATAGCATGTAGCATGTATAATGAAGCAGTACTCCATTCCTTTTTATGGGTAGCTAAGATTCCATTGTATGTATGTACCACAGTTTGTTTACTCATCTCTCGGTGGATACCTGTTACCGTCTTTTTTTTTTTTTTTTTGGTGTCTATTTATTTTTGAGAAAGAGAGCATGAGTGGAGATGAGGCAGAGAAAGAGGGAGACACAGAATCTGAAGCAGGCTCCAGGCTTTGAGCTGTTAACACAGAGCCCGACGCGGGGCTCAAACTCACAAACAGCCAGATTGTGACCTGAGCTGAAGGGAGACACTTAACCCACTGAGCCACCCAGGCACCCTGACTGGCTGTTTCCGTCTTTTGGCTGTTGTCAGTAGTGCTGCTGTGAACATGTGTATACATGTAGTTGTTTAAGTACCTGTTTTCAATTCTTTGGGGTATATTCTAGGAGTAGAATTGCTGGGTCATATGGTAATTTCATGTTTAAGTTTTTGAGGAACTGCCAAACTGTTTTCCAAAGTAGCTGTACTGCTTTACACTCCCTCCAGCAATGTGCAAGGGGTCCAATTTCTCCACATTTTCACATTTGTTATTTTCTAGCTTTTTTTTTTTTATTATTATAGCCATCCAGGTGGGTGTCAAGTGGTATCTTACTGTGGTTTTGATTTGCATTTGTCTGATGACTAATGATGTTGTCTTTTCCTCTGCTTCTTGGCTATTTGTATATCATCTTTGGAGAAATGCCTATTCAAATTCCTTGTCCATTTTTTAATTGGGTTTTGTCTTTGGTCGAATTGTGTAATGGTTAATTTTATGTGGGCTGGACTAAAAGATGCCGAGATAGCTGATGCAACATTATTTCTGGGTGTGTCTGTGAGGATGTCTTCAGAAGAGATTGTGGATCAGTAGACTGAGTAAAGGAGACCATTCTCACCAGTATCAGTGGGCATCATCCAATCTTCTGAGGGCCTGAATAGAACAAAAAGGGGAGGAGGATGAACTTGTTCTCATTGCTGGAGCTGAGATATCCATTGTCTCCTACTTTTGTACATCGGACCTGCTCATTCTCAGGCACTTAGACTTGGGCTAGGACTTATACCATCACCCTGTCACTCTGCCCAGGCCTCTGGACTTGGTCTGAATCACACCAGCAGCTTTCCTGATTCTCTGCAGATGGCAGATGGTGGGACTTTTTGGCCTCCATAACCATGTGAACCAATTCCTGTAATAAATTTCCTCTGGTATCTATCTATCTGTGTGTGTGTGTGTGTGTGTGTGTATGTGTGTGTGTGTGTGTATCTCACTCTTGCTCTCTCTCTGTACCTATTAGTTATGTTTCTCTGGAGAACCCTAACTAATACAAATTATAAGAGTTCTTGTTATATTCTGAACACTGGACATCCATTTTTTTAAAAAGCATTATTTTGTGGGGCGCCTGGGTGGCTCAGTCAGTTAAATGTCCAACTTCAGCTTGGGTCATGATCTCACGGTCCATGGGGTTGAACCCTGCATCAGGCTCTGTGCTGACAGCTCAGAGCCTGGAGCCTGCTTCAGATTCTGTGTCTCCTTCTCTTTCTGCCCCTCCCTTGCTCGTGCTCTGTGTCTCTCTCTCTCTCTCAAAAATAAAATAATTAAAAAATTAAGAAATGTTCTTTTTTGTTGTTGTTTTTTATTGTTTTATTGTTGTTGTTGTTTTATGTTTATTTATTTTTGTGAGAGAGAGAGAGCACACGGGTGAGTGAGCAGGGAGGGGAAGAGAGAGGGAGACACAGAATTTGAAGTAGGCTCCAGGCTCTGAGCTGTCAGCATAGAGCCTGACATGGGGCTTGAACTCACAAACTGTGAGATCATGACCTGAGCCGAGGTTGGATGCTTAACTGACTGTGCTACCCAGACACCCCAAGAAACATTCTTTTGGGGCAAACCTTCCTTGACTCAAAAATCACTCACTTGGCTTTACATCCAGATGGCCAACTGACACATGAGAAAATGCTCAACATCACTCCTCATCAGGGAAATACAAATCAAAACTACAATGAGATACCACCTCACACCTGTCAGAATGGCTAACATTAACAACTCAGACAACAACAGATGCTGGCGAGGATGCAGACACAGAGGATCTTTTGCACTGCTGGTGGGAATGCAAACTGCTGCAGCCACTCTGGAAAACAGTACGGAGGTTCCTCAAAAGATTAAAAATAGAACTACCCTATGACCCAGCAATTGCATTACTAGGTGTTTATCTAAGGGATACAGGTATGCTGTGTCAAAGGGGCACATGCACCCAACGTTTATAGCAGCGCTATGGACAATAGCCAAAGTATGGAAAGAGCCCAAATGTCCATCGATGGATGAATAGATAAAGAAGATGTGGTATATATATACAATGGAGTATTACTCAGCAATCAAAAAGAACGAAATCTTGCCATTCGCAACTACATGGATGGAACTAGAGGGTGTTATGCTAAGCGAAATTAGCCAGTCAGAGAAAGACAAATATATGACTTCACCCATGTGAGGACTTTAAGATACAAAACAGTTGAACATACGGGAAGGATAGCAAAAACAGTATAAAAACAGGGAGGGGGACAAAACATAAGAGACTCTTAAATAAGAATAAACAGAAGGTTGCTGGAGGGGTTGTGGTTGGGGGGATGGGCTAAATGGGTAAGGGGTATTAAGAAATCTACTCCTGAAATCATTGTTGCACTATACGCTAACTATGTTTCGAAGGAGCACATGCCCCTTAACTAACCTGGATGTAAATTAAAAAATAATAAAAAAAATGTATATATAAAAATCACTCGCTCATCTTTATATATACCTAGATCTTTTATGTCTCTCAGCCTGTGATCATACTTTTTCTTTTGTCTGGAATATCCTTCCCTTATTCTGGTGGCTGAAATTATAATTGTTCTTCCAGGCTCAGATCAACTGGTACCTCCTCTGAGAAGCTATATTAACCCCTTTCTCCTCCTTATTCCACTAGTTAGGTGCTCTTGACTATGAATATCTCTATAATGGTATACTTTTTTTATTGTTTGCTTCAAACCACTAGGTTGTATTTCTAGAGTCAGGGATTATATTTTGATTTATTTCTGTCCTTATCATCTAAATGGCTTGGCGTATAGTGGATGTTAATAAATGCTGAATGAAACAAGCATAGACTGGAGTTTTGAGTGTAGAGTGGAGGTTTGCTTGGCAGAAATGGTATAGAGGGGATGAGTTGGGAGCTGTACCATTTATTCATTCATATAGTATTAAGACCTTACTCTGTGCCAGGTACTCTGTTAGGTACTTGATATGCAGTGGACAATAAGAATAATAGTTTCTGTTGTCTTATATTCAAGTAGGAGGATAGGCAATAAATAAGTAGACATGTAATATAGTTTCATGTAATAGTAAGTTCTAGAAAACAAAATAAAACAGGACAACGTGTTACAGAGTGATGGGGGTGCTATCTTAGGTAGGATGGTCAAAGAAAGCTTCTCTTTTTAATGTTTTTTTAAAAAAATTTGTTAAAGTTTATTTCTTTATTTTGAGAGAGAGAGAGTGCGCGAGAGCACATGAATGGGGGAGGGGCAGAGAGAGGGAGAGAGGGAGAATCCCAAGTAGTCTTGGCCATCAGTGCACAGAGCCCGATACGGGGCTCGAACCCACGAAACTGTAAGATCATGACCTGAACTGAAATCAAGAGACAGACACTTAACTGACTGAACTACCCAGGCACCCAAAAAATGCTTTCTTAAATGGTGAGTAGCATGATGCTTGGCTCTACGTTTTCTAAGTCAAGAGAATGAATGAGCAGTATGGGAGCCAGCCAGATGTTTTCAACACCTGGAAGTCCCTAGGTATTGTACATGAATGTTCATAGTAGCATTATTTATGGTAGCCAAAAAGTGGAGACAACTCAAATGTCCACTGAGTGATGAATAAACAAAATGTGATATATCCATATGGTGGAATATTATTCAGCCATAAAATGGAACAAAGTACTGATACATGCTACAACATGGATAAACCTTGAAAATTTATGCTAAGTGAAAGGCAACATATTATGTGATTCCATTTATGAAAATGTCCAGAATACGCAAATCTGTAGAGACAGAAAGTAGATTCATAGTTGCCAGGGGTTGGGGGAAGGGGTTATGTGGAGTGACTGCTAATGGGTATGGGGTTTATTTTTAGGGTGATGAAAATGTTCTGAAATTAGATTGTGGTGATGGCTGTATAACTTTGTGGATATGCTAAAAGCCACTGAATTGTACACTTTAAAAGGGTGAATTGTATGGTATGCAAATTATATCTCAATAAAAACAAAACTTAGATTTGCTAAAAGCTGTTGTTTTTAACATGGTTGTAGAAAGTTATCATTTATTTTCTTTCTGATTGGAAGTCTTTCCCCAGGACTTCAGCCCAAAGGTGAGGATTTAGGAGCCCATTCCCAGTTTTAAATGTGAGCCTGAACATGATTTTAGGCATGGACCCACCAGTGGCTAGGTAGAGGATACAACATTGTCCTGCTTTGGTTCAAGGGACTTTTCGTGTCTTTAGCTGGGGTAAGTATGGATGAATCACTCCCTATAGTCTGAAAGATGTGGGATGTGAAGAATGAGCTGTCATCTCTGTTCTGATGACATCTTGAGTATCACACAGTTGTAGATCCAAATATAGGTGCTGAACCATTTGCCCTGAATGCTTCATGGATAATTCCCTGGGAACCAGTAGAGGATAGGGAGAGAGATAATCTAAGCCTGTGGGAGCAAACCAGGTAAAACCAGGTAAGAGATGCCAGTGACATTTTTTTTTTCTCATCTTTTTTAAAGATGATCTATCAAAAGCTCAAGGGAAGTTGATTTTTTTTTTTTTTAACTCTGTAAACACTTATTGGTGGACTCTCAGGTGGCTGGTCCATTGACCTTGTCCTGAAGAAGTTCCCAAATACACCCGGGAGGTGAAACAGACATCTAGGCTACCAAAGGTCCACGGAGTGGTTCCGATAGGATGTGCACAGTCAGAGGAGGGAGAGATGGCTGTAAACTTGGTGATAAGAGGAAGCCTGGGAAATCCAGCTTAGGCCCAAGTCCAGAGGGCAGCATGTACTTGGTGTGGGACAACAGGGAGAGTAAGGCAGGATACATTTTTTCTGTGTTGTTTCTGTACCTGCTCACTTTCACTCTGCAACAAACAGACCTTTGAGGACCTGCTCTAAAGCTGCCCTGGTACCGGACAAAGCTGGAGACATAGGCATTATGAGACTTGGGCCCTGCCTTTAGAAGTGCTTAATGTTTTGGGGTACACAGAGCTGGAAACAGTTGACTCTAATGGTATGGATCAGGGTGTGCAATAGATAGGGATGGACTCGGTGTGTAAGACTGCAGACCGACGGACTCTGATTTGGGATTAGGTAAGGCTACCCTTGAGCAGGCATTGAGATAGGGCCTTGATAGAGGAACCTCTTTAGGTCATTGCCAGAAGGGGAAGTAGAGGTACAGAATGCTTCTTTGTCAGATGTGGGCCTCTCATTTTGCCCTCAGGTTTGAGGAGGAATAAAGGGTCTATGTCCAGGAATAGCGCTTTCCCTGCCACCCTTTGAAGCAATGCTAGGCTGACTGTGGAAGGCCCTTCCCTGTCTTGCACTTGTTCTACTGCTGTTTTGGAAAGATGAAGCCTGAGAGGTGCCAGAGCAATGCCAGTTGCTATGGGGCCGGAAACAGGTGAGGCTTGTAGCCCTGCTCGAGTTAAGGAGTGAGGGGTTTGTCCTCTTCAGCCAGCTTAAAGCCTGCCTTTGCTATGAAACTGGATAAGTAGTCTGCACAGCTTGTTTTTCATTTGGGGCTATTTTCAGCCCTGGAGCCCAGCAAGGTGGAATGATTGAGATGCTTTTGTAGGGTTCAAGCTTTTGCCAGATCCTATTTGCCAGGATATGGACCCAGCCATTTCCTGGGAGGTCAGCTTTTCCAAACGCTCAATGTTAAAAGGAAGAAGCATTTTCATTTCCTCTCAATGGGGAGTGTAGGACATGTGAAGGTGGGTGTTCAGTTTAATATTACAACCCAGGTCCTAAATGGAGATGCGGTATAGTTTGGAACATTGCCATATGGTCTCTAAAGCAGTTTTGAGGAACTCATCTGGATCCTTCTTGTATTTTTATGGTTATTGAGATGGCCAGGCCCTACTACAGGAGGGTCTCTCTAAATGTATATACCTGATGCTGGCCAAGGACTTGATGTCTTCTGTGCCTGCCTGTCTCTAGGGCTAACAGAACAGATAGCTCAGCCTTGCTTACTGGCAAGTGACCCATGGTGGTCCATGTCTGGTAGTCTTCTCGAGAGTTCCCTATTTAGTGAGTGCTTATTGTGTGCCAGGCAGCTATGGTGAGCACCATGCTAGATGGTGAGGTTTTATCAGAGATACCTAAGACAATACCATCGTCTTACTCCTAGGACTTAACACAGCACCCTGCATATAAATAAATACTTATGATTTAATAAATGTTGGTCCAAGGACAAACAAAACCAAAATCAAAATAGTTTTTATAGGAACTCAGAAGTCTTGTGAGAAGGGAGACTACTATGTGCCAGATACTGTATAAGTGCTCTCATAGACATTTAATTTTTCATACATCCTTCTGAGATGATTGTTGTCGATATCTTATAGTACAAATAGGAGGTTAATTACTTGGCAAAAGTCACTTTATTATTATTTTTTTAATGTCTATTATTTTGGGGGGGTGGTGGAGAGAGAGAGAGAGAGGCAGAGAAAGAGGGAGAGAGAGAATTCCAAGCAGGCTCTATGCTGTGAGCACAGAGCTATATGAGGGGCTGAATCCCATAAACCGTGAGATCGTGACCTGAGCTGAAATCAAGAGTCAGACACCTCGGGGCGCCTGGGTGGCTCAGTCGGTTAAGCATCTGGTTTCGGCTCAGGTCATGATCTCACAGTCCGTGAGTTCAAGCCCCGTGTCGGGCTCTGTGCTGACAGCGCAGAGCCTGGAGCCTGCTTTGGATTCTGTGTCTCCCTCTCTCTCTGCCCCTCCCCTGCTCATGCTCTGCCTCTCTCTGTCTCAAAAATAAATAAAAACATTAAAAAAAATTTAAAGAGTCAGACACCTTAACCAACTGAGCCACCCAGGTGCCCCCAGAGTGACTTTCTATTAGCATTGTCTAGACTCTTTCTTGAGGCGCTCCATCTTGGCATGGAAGATACCTAATAGACCACACGTTGCCTTGTTTTGAGTATTGTGTGGGTGAGCAGGGCTAGTCTGAGTCTTTTTGAAGTCGGCAGGAGGTGCATCTGTATGCCTAAGTAGGGAGCTGATAACACAGATAAGGATAGGAAACTGGGCATAACCTTGAGGAACTACCATCTAATGGGGGCGATAGGTAAGTCGATATTATAGGATCTACATAAAAAGGAGCCATAAATTGAGGAAGGACCTTTTACTTTGTGAGGGGTATGGTGACCAGGAACTGCTACCAGGAGGCCTTCTGTACCTCAGCTCTTGTTCTTCTTTTCCATACCTGCAGCTCCTCATGGTAATCTTCCTTACTACCTGGACATGCATTTTGACGGTTTTATGAGTCTTACCTTGTTGTCAAGATTGTTATTCCTTGAGACTAGGTGCTCATGTTTTTCTTGCCACCACTTAGACTTGGGTCACTTACTCAGTCCGAACCTCAGCTGTGTTATCTGTAAAATGAGGCCAATGATAGGTAGGTAGATTACAGTCTGAAAGCCGGGACCAATCCAGGTGTTGATCTCTGGAGATTCACCTTATTCTCCCAATTCTGTGATTTCTGTGATCAGACCTAATATAAGGCTGGGCATCTAGGAGGCTTTGAATTAAGGTTATCACAGAGAGTATTTTATGGCACCTCAAAATTCTAAAACTTTTCTCTGTCACCACTGTTAGATCCAGCAGTGACAGAAGCTCTTGGCTTCTGTTGGCCAGGCTCTTGGACTAAATGAGCATTTCCAGCCTGACAGTAAGGCTTTGGCTGAAGTCTCATAAGCTCAAGAAGATATTGTATTCCCCCCCCCTTTTTTTAAATTTATTTATTTTGAGAGAGAGGGAGTGCAAGTAGATGAGGGGCAGAGAGAGAATGAGAGAAACAATCCCAACCTGGCTCTGTACTGGCAGCACGGAGCCCAATGTGGGGCCCGAACTCATGAACTGCGACAAGATCGACAAGATCATAGCCTGAGCTGGTCAACTTACTGAGCCACCCAGGTGCCCCTAGAGGATATTGTATTTAAATATATTTCCTAGTGTGGTGTCTTTCATTGTCAGCTACGTCAGTTAGAGATAGTGGTTTCCTGATTTGCTTCTGGATGGCCTGGCTTAAGCAATGGGATCAGGACCCCACCCTTAAGATATTCACCTTTTTAGGCATTGGGCCAGACATCTAAAGCTCCATGAAACACTCTGTTCATGTACAGTACCCTCTTGAGCTCTAAAACTTGTAAAATAGTCAACTTTGGTATAAAACTTGGGCTGGGGTGGGGTCCTAAGGAACCTAGCAGGAGGTCACAGGAACTCTGAGCTACAGCTAAGTCCACCACTGACTAATCAGACAGTTAATAAAAATCATAATGTTAATTGTTATGATAAAAATGTACTTTGAGTACTTTTGTGCTATGTACAATTATGTATTTACCTTATTTAATCCTCACAGTAGCCAGTGAGATAGATAGATATTGTTATTCTCATTTTATAAATGAGGAATCTAAGGTCACATATCTAGTAATTGGTGTAAGTGGGACTCAACCTAATTAGAAATTTCATGTTCTAATTCTAAGACTTAAGTTTTTAAACATTGCACTATGCTGCCTCCCCAGTGATCTGGATATATGCTTATATTTCTATGGGCCAGGCTGCCTCTTTGGGAGTGGGGGGGATATGGTAACAGGTTGTTTCTTCCTTAGCACCTGAAAGAGTTATTTATTTTTGGAATGCATGCTGAGTGCCAGGTACTGTGTACATACCACAGATACTAATTTTATTAAGTAATATTTTTATTTATTCAATTAAAAAAAAGTTGCATGGCATAAAGTAAAGCACATTGAGCTAGATCCAGAATCCTGGCTCCATTTTTTGCTAGCTTTGTGACCTTTGAACAGCTCTCTCAACTTCTCTTAAATCAATTAATATGTTTAAAGCTCTTAGAACAGTGCCTAAGACGGAGTAAGTGCTCCATAAATGTTAGCTATTATTAATACTGTTTCTAAATTGGGGGCTAATAAATGTATCAGGCTGTGGGAAGACAGTGGTAAACAAGATAATCTCAACCCTGACCTTACAGAGTTTACAGTACAGTGAAGGAGATAGGTTTTTTATTGTTGTTTATTTTTTAAATTTATATCCAAGTTAGATACAATGCAACAATGATTTCAGGAGTAGCTTCCTTAATGCCCCTTACCCATTTAGCCCATCCCCCTCCCACAACCCCTCCAGCAACCCTCTGTTTATTCTCCATATTTAAGAGTCTCTTATGTTTTGTCCCCCTCCCTGTTTTTATACTGTTTTTGCTATCCTTCCCGTATGTTCAACTGTTTTGTATCTTAAAGTCCTCGTATGAGTGAAGTTATATATTTGTCTTTCTCTGACTGGCTAATTTCGCTTAGCATAATAACACCCTCTAGTTCCATCCACGTAGTTTCGAATGGCAAGATTTCATTCTTTTTGATTGCCGAGTAACACTCCATTGTATATATATACCACATCTTCTTTATCTATTCATCCATCGATGGACATTTGGGCTCTTTCCATACTTTGGCTATTGTCCATAGCGCTGCTATAAACGTTGGTGTGCATGTGCCCCTTTGACACAGCATACGTGTATCCCTTGGATAAATACCTAGTAGTGCAATTGCTGGGTCGTAGGGTAGTTCTATTTTTAATTTTGTGAGGAACCTCCGTACTGTTTTCCAGGGTGGCTGCAGCAGTTTGCATTCCCACCAGCAGTGCAAAAGATCCTCTGTGTCTGCATCCTTGCCAGCATCTGTTGTTGTCTGAGTTGTTAATGTTAGCCATTCTGACAGGTGTGAGGTGGTATCTCATTGTAGTTTTGATTTGTATTTCCCTAATGAGGAGTGATGTTGAGCATTATTTTATGTGTCGGTTGGCTATCTGGATGTATTATATGAGAAGTCTCTATTCATGTCTTTTGCCCATTTCTTTGCTGGATTATTTGTTTTTTGGGTCCTGAGTTTGATAAGTTCTTTATAGATTTTGGATACTAACCCTTTATCTGATATGTCATTTGCAAATATCTTCTCCCATTCTGTTGGTTGCTTTTTAGTTTTGCTGATTGTTTCCTTCACTGTGCAGAAGCTTTTTATTTTGATGAGATTGCAATAGTTCATTTTTGCTTTTGTTTCCCTTATCTCTGGAGACATGTTGAGTAAGAAGTTACTGTGGCTAAGGTCAAAGAGGTTTTACCTGCTTTCTCCTCGAGGATTTTGATGGCTTCCTGTCTTACGTTTAGGGCTTTCATCCATTTTGACTTTATTTTTGTGTATGGTGTAAATAAGTGGTCCAGGCTCATTCTTCTCCATGTCGCTGTCCAGTTTTCCCAGCACCACTTGCCGAAGAGACTGTCTTTATTCCACTGGATATTCTTTCCTGCTTTGTCAAAGATTAGTTGGCCATACATTTGTGGGTCCCTTTCTGGGTTCTCTATTCTGTTCCATTGATCTGAGTGTCTGTTTTTGTGCCAGTACCATACTGCCTTGATGATTATAGCTTTGTAATACAGCCTGAAGTCTGAGGAGATAGATTTTTAAACAAATGATTGGAAATATGATGAGTGCTGTGAAGAAGTGCAGAGTGGTATGGCTCCCAGTACGGAGGGACCTAACACCATTTGAGGGCTTGGGAGTCTCTGAGGAAATGTCAAAGTGGGCCCTGGGATGGAATAGGAATAGCACAAACTCTGGGACCGACTGCCCTGCCACTTATCATATCAGTGCCACTTTGGGCAAGTTACTTAATTTGCCTGTGCCTTTTATCTGAATAATGAGGATAATAATAGTATCTCTCTCACAATGTAGTTGTAAGGATTACTAAGCAATATTTGTAAAGTGCTTAGGAGTAGTGCCTGGCACATGGTAAGTACGTATAGGTTAAATGAAATAAATAGATGAAGTACACTCTTCTTAAAGCATGTATCTTGGTATTCCTGTCTTTAAAATCTTGTATTAACTTGTCCTATCTGGTAGGTTAAAGTCCAAGTTCTTTAATATGGCAAATATCATATTTTCTTGGGATGGTCCTTGTTTACAATTATTTTTTCTGTCTCTCTTTTACCTTCAGTAACCCTGTTTAGACCATAAATTACATGGCTACTCATCTGTGGTGACCTTCCTCATGAGGCCTTCCATGGTCTGACCCCTTTGTCTGGCTCCAGTCTCATCTTTTGACATTGATCCACTAGCACCTTACCTAAGTGTTTCTGTGAGCTACTTGCCATTTCCCAAAGCCATGTTGTGTTTTATTGTTTTGGGGTTTTGTTGTTGTTGTTTTTGCATTTCTGAGCCTTTGTATATGCTGTTCTCTCTGCTTGGAATGACCTCTCCTTTTCACCTCCATCCTTCTTCCCCTAGTGCTGCCCTCTTGGCATATATATACTCATCCTTCAAGATATACCTCAATTATCTTCTATGAAGACTTGGCCTTACATACCTAGTTAGGCTATTTTCTCTTTGGGGCCATTACTGTAATTAGTGTAACTCTTCATTGTGCTTCTTATCCCTGTTGTACTGCAATTGTTTACTTTCATGGCTTTCTACCACATTGTGAGTTGCTACAGGGCAGGGACTGAGTACTCTTTGTTTCATTAAAAAAATATTGAGTTATGGCATAAATATGATTAAATGAATTAAATGCTTGAGGAATTTTTACATATGTGTATACCCTTGTAACTATCACCTAGATCAAGATACAGATATATTTCTGCATATTCAGAGTCTGGCATAGTGATCGGCAAACCTTTTCTTTAAGGGACCAGCTAGTAAATATTTTAGGCTTGATGGGCTGTATGTTTTTTTTGTTGAAGCGGCAAGTTGTGCAGGAAAGCAGCCATAGACAGCATGTAAATGAACATGCATGACCGTGTTCCAGTAAACTGTTTGCAGACATGTGTTGGGCCAGATTTGGCCCGAGAACCACAGTTTGCTCATCCGTTATGTAGCACAGTGCCCAAAGATAAAACAGAAATTGAGTAAATGTCTGTTGAGTTGTAGACAAAGATCTTGATCTTAGAAACCATTTTCTTGAGTTTTCCAGTAGTGGAACAGCTTGCACCTACAGATAGGGCCTGTGCTTTTGGGGAGTACATCTTGAAGCAGGTTGCCTTTTCACAAGTTGTTTGTGTTCATAAGGGAATAAAAATGTCACCTCTTCCAGCACAGTTTTGGTGGCCTGTGGTCACTGGCAACTTTGGGGTCCATGAGTGTATTTGTGTAATCCCTTGAGGCCAGGGACTATGTCTTATTCATTTTGTCCTTAGTGTCTACCATAGGGTATTGGACAGGGACACTTAGTAAATTTTGAATGAATAAATGAATTGAAGTTGGCTTTCAGTAGTAAGCCTAATGGAAATTGTACATTTACTTACGATAAAAGTGTCTTTGCTTTTGGTTTTAATTAACACTAGTTTTCTCTTGCTGGTGGGTGCTTTGGCTGGCAGTTGATGGCATCATAGGACATAAACCTGTCCAGTGAGTGAATGACCTTGAACACAAGTATACAGCCAAAATAAGCAACTGGTCCCACGGCCCAGTGCTTGAATGTCTACATGTTTACTTTCACTTTCTTGCTCATTAGTATCAAAGCCAGGACAGTGAGGTGTGTGATCTCAAGATATTGTTATGAAGCCTCGATTATTGTATATGGTTGGTTGAAATCTGGATTAGCATTTTGAAAAGAAAAAGTGGTGATAATAAACACAGCTGAAAACATTGAATTATTTCTCAATAGGTGCACTTTGTTTATAGGCAAAATCATTCAAAACATGAGGGATTGTGGAAGGAAAATAGAATCTAGGTGTTGATAAAAAGGATGGATTTCATTATTTCTGAGTCAGAAATAGGCAGTTAAACTGTCATTAACATAATACTTTTTTTCTCCAGTGGTTGGCCTTCTTCACAAGTATCTTGTACTTTATTTTTTGTCATTTGCGAACACGGTATTTAGAGACCTGGAGCCTAAACTGAGGGTAAATTTTCAGTAATCTCTAGGGAACTTTCTTATTACTGCCCTCCCCCTACATTCTCTCCCCTACACACACACACACACACACACACACACACACACACACACACACACTATAGCTGGCCAGGCACACAGTGGTTGCCCACAGAGTTGAACCTTAATTCCTGCTGCCTCTCATGTCTTCACAGAATTTTATATGTGTTTTCTGAAGATTGGAAGGGATTGGCATGAAGGTTGGGGTGGGATGGGGGTTGAGTAACTTCAGTGTCAGGAATAAAAGGCAAGTTATCTCCTAAGTGGTCCTAATGATGATCATATATACTTTTAGAATACAAAGAATTTAAATTTCTTATTTTATTTGATCCTTGTTGCTATCCTGGGAAGTAGCCCTATTTGCACAAGGGTAAGAAGAAGCTCAGAGGTAACTCTTTAAAGGTGTCACGCTGCTATTAAGGCTCAGAGCCAAGACTTGAAGCCAGTTCTTTTACTCAGGTATCTGTATTCCGTATAATGCAGCCTTAGTTTCAAACTGTGTTCTAGGTATTCTAAGGCTTCCCAAACCGCCTCAGGGATCACTGTGGAAGAAGTGAGTCATTGGGAAGAACTCTAGGCTTTTCTCACATGTCTCAACCATAGCCCCTCCATATTGAGCTTATTTTTTAACTTAAAAAGATCTTTTTTAGTGTTAACTTTTTTTTTTAATTTTTTTTTTCAACGTTTACTTATTTTTGGGACAGAGAGAGACAGAGCATGAACGGGGGAGGGGCAGAGAGAGAGGGAGACACAGAATCGGAAACAGGCTCCAGGCTCTGAGCCATCAGCCCAGAGCCTGACGCGGGGCTCGAACTCACAGACCGCGAGATCGTGACCTGAAGTCGGACGCTTAACCGACTGCGCCACCCAGGCACCCCTTTAGTGTTAACTTTTAACCATATACAGAACTAGAGAGGGCAGTGTAATGAACCCCCATGTGCCCATTACTCCCCATTTACAATTATGTACTCAAGGCCAATCTTATTAATCCTGTTTCATCTTTACCCTCCCATCCTTTTGGATTATTTAAAAAAATGTTTAAAAAATATATATTTTAAATGTTTATTTTTGAGAGAGAGACAGACAGACAGAGTGTGAGCAGTAGAGGGGCAGAGAGAGAGAGGGAGACACAGAATCTGAAGCAGGCTCCAGGCTCTGACCTGTCAGCACAGAGCCGGACGTGGGGCTTGACTCACAAACCGCAAGATCATGAACTGAGCCAAAGTTGGACGCTCAACCGGCTGAGCCAACCAGGCATCCCCTTTTGGATTATTTTGAAGCAAATTCTAGGCATATTATTTCATTCGTGAACATTATTATGTATTTCATAAAGAAATAATAATACATTTGAAAACATTACCAAAATATAATGATCACACTTAAAAATATAACATAATTCTTTAATATCATCAACTAGTAAGTGTTTAAGTTGATTTGTTCACATCAGTGTCCAATGAAGATCTATACATTGGTTGATCTAAATCTTTTTTTTAATCCTTTTTTTAGTTTGATGTAGTTCCATTTTTTAATTTTTCCTTTTGTTGCCCTTTCCTGAGGAGACAGAACCCTCCTGAAAATTGCTCAGATGAATGCCCAAGAGCTTATGCCTCTGTATTCTTCTAGTTTTATGGGTTCTGGTCTTATATTTAAGTCTTTAAACCTTTTGAGCTTATTTTTGTATATGGTGTGGGAAAGTGTTCCAGTTTCATTCTTTTCCATGTAGTTGTCCAATATTCCCAACACCACGTATTAAAGAGACTGTCTTTTTTATGTTGTATGTCCTTGCCTCCTTTGTTGAAGCTCAATTGACTGTATAAATGTAGGTTTAATTCTGGACTGTCTATTCCATTGATCTATGTGCCTATTTTTGTGCCATTACAATACTGTTTTGATTACTATAGCTTTGTAGTATAGTTTGATATCAGGGAATATGATACCTTCAGCTTTGTTCTTCTTTCTCAAGATTGCTTTGGCTATTTGGAATCTTTTGTGGTTCCATACAAATTAAAAACATTTGTTTTAATGTTAATTTATTTTTGAGAGAGAGAGACAGAGTGTGAGTGGGTGAGAGGCAGAGAGAGAAGGAGACAGAGAATCTGAAGCAGGCTTCAGGCCCTGAGCTGTCAGCACAGAGCCCGACGTGGGGCTCGAACTCACGAACTGTGAGATCATGACCTGAGCAGAGTCAGACGATTAACCAACTGAGTCACCTAGGTGCCCCGGTTCCATACAAATTTTAAGAGTATTTGTTCTAGTTCTGTGAAACATGCCTTGGGTATTTTGATAGGGGTTGCACTGAATCTGTAGATTGCTTTGGGTAGTATGCACACTTTAATTGTATATCTTTCCATTTGTATGGAATAATATGGTATATTTTCCCATTTATTCGTGTCTTCTTTTCTTTTTTTTTTTAATTGTTTTTAGTGTTTGTTTTTGAGACCGAGAGACAGAGTGTGAGTAGGGGAGGGGCAGAGAGCGAGGGAGACAGAATGTGAAGTGGGCTCCAGGCTTTGAGCTGTCAGCACAGAGCCAGAAGTGGGGCCTGAACTCACGAGCTGTGAGATCATGACCTCAGCCACAGTCAGATGCTTAACCCACTGAGCCCCCCAGGCGCTCCTATTTGTGTCTTCTTTAGTTTCTTTCATCAATGTCTTACAGTTTTCCATTTTTTAAATCAACAATTTTAATTTCTTTCATCAGTGGCTTACAGTACAGGTCTTTTACCTCCTTGGTAAATTTATTTTTAAATTTATTCCTAGGTATTTTATTCTTTTTGATACAATTATAAATGGGATTTTTTCTTAATTTTTTTCCTGGTAGTTCATTATTAACATATAGAAATACAATAGATACAAATAGGCAACTTTACCTATTCATTTATTAGTTCTAATAGTTTTCTGGTGGAGCCTTTAGTGTTTTATGTGTGTAATATTATGTCACCAGCAAATAGTGACAGTTTTATATCTTTTCCAGTTTGGATGTCTTTCGTTTCTTTTTTCTGGTTGGTCTAAGTCTTGAGTTTCTTCTAATTCATAGCTTCCCTCCCTCTCCCCATTTTATTTCTTTTCCCTGCAATTCTCTATTGAAGAAAGTGAATAATTTGTCCTGAAAATTTTCCCAGTTTCTGGGTTTTGCTGATTCTTTCTCTATAGTGGCATTTAACATGTTCCTGTGTCCTCTGTATTGTACTATAAGTTGGCAGTTGGATCTTGAGCCTTGATCAGATTCAGGTTTGCTTTATTTTCTCTTTCTTTCTTTCTTTCTTTCTTTCTTTCTTTCTTTCTTTCTTTCTTTTTAAAAGTGTTTATTTTTGAGAGAAAGAGTGCATATGAGTGGGGGAGGGGTGGAGAGAGAGAACACAGAGAATCCTAAGTAGGCTCCTTGCTGTCAGTGTAGAGCCTGACATGGGGCTTGAACCCATGATCTGTGAGATCAGGACCTGAGCCAAGATCAAGAGTCGGATGCTTAACCAACTGAGCCCCCCCCAGACACCCTCTTTCTTTTTAAAAAATGTTTATTATAACTGGGCACCTGTGTGGCTCAGTTGGTTGAGCGTCTGACTCTTGGTTTCAGATCAGGTCTTGATCTTACGGTTCATGATTTGAGCCCCTCATCTGGCTCCGTGCTGGCAGCACGGAGCCTACTTGGGATTCTCTCTCTCTGTGCCCCTCCCCTGCTTGCACTGTCTCTGTCTCAAAATAAATAAATAAAACTTTTTTAAAAAGTTTTATTTATTTATTTATTTATTTATTTATTTATTTATTTATTTATTTATTTTGAGAGAGAGAGAGAGCGCACAAGCAGGGGAGGGGCAGAGACAGAGAGAGGGAGAGAATCCCAAGCAGGCTCTGCTCTGTCAGTGCAGAGCCTGACATGGGGCTCCATCTCATAAACTGCAAGATTATGTCCTGAGCAAAAATCAAGAGTCCAATGCTTAGCTGACTGAGTTACCCAGGTGCCCCTCTTTTCTTTTTGAAGGATGTCCAACTACATCTGGTTTTCTCTCTTCTTGTAATGTTAAGATTGCTGAGTGGGTTCAGATATTGTCAATTTGATCTATTTGTTAAAATATTTCCCATCAACTTTTCCCTGATGATTTTAGGAGCCATTGATGTTTTCTACCTAGATCTATTATTTCGTTAGAGATCTAATTAGATATGGAGACTCCTAATTAGATTTAATTTGAACTGCATTTGAAAGAGAGAGTTACACTGTTCAAAAATAAAGTTTAAAAGTTATTGGATTGTAACTGGTCTCTAAGAGCACCAATTACAACAGGAACCAGGAACTGAAGTGGGGACAGTGCCTGTAACAACTTATAATACTTTTTAAACCGTCTTTACTTCCTCGTGTGTGCTGTTTTTGGCCTACATTCTTTCTCAGCTCAACAGTTAAACCCTCACAACAAAAAGAGCCCACATGTTTTAACTTTTAAAGAGTAAAATGGATGGACTGTCTTACTCTAGAGCCAGACCTGGGGGAGGGAGTCCTAAGGGGTGGAATGAGAGTTTTGCTTTAATGAACAAAGGAGGTGGTTAAGTCCCTGGGGCCTGTGTAGCCAGAAGAAGAGCCTGAAAATGGCCTTGGCAGCATCTAAGACTAGATACTTCTAGTTGAGAATGGGAGGAACAGTCCCTTATCCTTATTCCTTATTCCATACCATGAGGGGACTCTTTGATCTAACCAAAGGGCCTGCCTGCTTAGGCTTCATTTCTGTCCCATCTGACGTGTTCCAGGCCCAGGGTCTTGGTAGCTGTGTTTAAGGCTGACTCTAAGGAATCCTAAACTGATAACCGCAGGACAGCCTAATGGCTCCTTGTTTTTGGCTCTGTTCTAAGGAAGGCCAAGGGCAGGAACCTCTTTGCAATAGCTTTGGCTGATCCTTGGCCGGCAATAACTTATGTCATTCTGGCCAAGAGCAGAGCTGCTGTGGAGCACTTGGTGTTCTCTAGCCTTTGCAGAGGTCACAGGCAGACAGGGCAGGGGAGCAAGGCCTTAATTAGCTAGGGACTGCTAAAGCAAAGCCATTTGGCAGTGTCTTACCTCAGCTCCTCAGATCCTCAGTGGGACTGGCTCCTTCTCCTGGTGACAGTGCAAATACTCCCTCCTTTTATAGCTTTTAGGTCTCTGAGAGACCTCTCTTCTTCCATGAGCTTCAACACACTTCTATGTAGTGCTGTTAAAGGCTGATATTAAAAGCTAGTTAGGTGGAATGATAAAAATTCCTTCCATCTGAGCAGTGCTTTTTAACCACTCAAGCACGTTTTACTTCATTTGTTCTGAACCAATAGTCTGTGAATTGTAGATGAGGAAATTGAAGCTCAGAAAGGAGAAATACTCAATTAAGATGATAGCTAATTTTACTCTGGATTCCCAGACTAGAGGTCTTTCTACCAGTCATATGAAGGACAAAGGGAAAGGTGGAGGATGGTAAGTAATATTGGGTAGCTTTATGTGCCAGGCACTGTGGAGGGTGCTTAGCTTAGTTTTCTCACAACATTATATGGTAAACAATTTTACCACTCTGAACTCCAGACTGGTGAAGTGACTTGGCCAAGGTTATAGGTAAAAAGTGGCAGTGCCTGGAATCAAGTCTAAGTCTGTTTGGCTTTAGAGCCTTTGTCTTTCTATCATTATACTATATTCCTTGCCAGTTTATTTGAAAAAATATTTATTGAGCCACAGATGTAGTGCTAGGTATAAGGGATATTAAAAAGTGTAATATTCAGTAATCTCCTCATGGAACTCATAATTTTGGTGATTGTTCACTGCTACATTATTGGGAATGGGGGCAAGAAGTAGATAGAGGGATAGGAGGCAGTGGGAGCTCGGGGGCCTCTAATTTTTCATGGTAGAGGATTCGTCAGAGGAGGCTTCCTAGAGAAGTATGTACCTCAGCTAGTCTAGTGATGAAGAACGTAGGCCCTGGGTCAGTCTGCCTGGTCCCATCACTTGCTAGTAATACTTGGGTCAAGTTGCTTAACCTCTCTGAGCCTGCTACCTTATCTATAACATGGAGATAATCATATTATCTACCTCAAAGGGCTGTTGTGAAGATTAAGATGAGATAATTCATGTTAAACATTTAACAGATTGCCTGACACATAATAAGCTCTCATTAATTGTCAACCATTATGGTTATCATTGTCTAACCTGTGTTTCTCCTGTATTCAGCTCAAGTGGAGACAAATTAAGCCAGGTTATCTTAGGACCTCTTATTATCAATAAAGTGGGGTTTATTTAAGTCATTTCAGAATATTCCATTGAAGCCTAAGATTCTGTCAAAGTAAAAACTGCCATTTAATTGTTTCCAGGAGAGCAGCTGTTTGTATCTGATGGTAACCCAACCTGGCTTGTGCTCCCTAAAGCATCTCTGTTCAGTCCCAGGACATCCAATAAAGACCCCTCTTTCCTCTCCTACCTCTTCATTGGATAGGCCAGAAGCAGGCCTCCTTTAGAAACTAGGTCTATTCCCCTAGAGCCCCTTTTCTTTATCACTAGACTAGCTGAAGTACCCACTTGGAAGCCTTTCCTGGCAACTTCCCCGACCATATTAGCATGCTCCTCAAGCTTCCATCACCTCCTTTCCCTCTAGCTATTCCTATGTTCCCATTCCCTCTATCATAGCAATGAGCCTTACCAAATTATGAGTTCTATGAGGGCAGAGATTACTAAATCTCATACTTCCTTGTATCCCTTGTACCTAGCATTGCATCTGCAGCCCAGTAAGGATTCTTTTTTTAGAATAAACAACTGTCAAGGAATATAATAGTATAATGATAGAAAGACACAGGCTTTAAAGTTAGCAGACAGATCTGAATCTAGGTTAACTTTCTCCCAAAGCTTATTGTGCTGGAGAAAGTAATGTGATTTTAGTACTCCAAGTAGTACAGGCACTCTTTCCTACTTTAGGGTCCTGTCCATTTGGGGAACAGTACCTGTATACATTTGCAATATACCTGTTTGCAATAACAGTACCTGTATACATTTGTATAGATAAGTGCTCATTATAAAATGTACATTTTCAAATAAGTGTTCTTCACGGGCACCTGGGTGGCTCAGTTAGTTAAGCGTCTGACTCCTGATTTCAGCTCAGGTCATGATCTCACCGTGGTGGGATGGAGCCCCTCATCAGATTCCATGCTGGGTGTGGAGCCTGCTTAAGATTCTCTTTGCTCCCTGCCCTCCCACTTCCCATCTCCCTCTGCCCCTCCCCTGCATGTGTGCACGTGCTTTCTTTCTCTCTCAAAAAATAAAATAAGCGTTCTTCAAAAAAAAACGTAAAAAATAAAGTAAATGTTCTTCAGAATATCACTATTGTATGAAAAGAAAATAGGTATTCTGAAAGACCTTTGAGATCAAATTTGGAAAAGCTGGAGGCTTTAATATGATAAGGAAAGGTATGCAGGGTTTCCTACATTTTTTTTAAGCTTAAACTCATGACCCTGGATCAAAAGTCATATGCTCTATGGACTGAGCCAGCCAGGTGCCCTTCCTACATTTTTTTTTTGGTTACAGAATCTCGACCCCCTCCCCACTACTGGCCTCCCTCCCCCCTCAAAACCCCCATCTATTGACATTACACAACACACTAGTGTTCTACGGAACACTTCTAATCAAGTACACAAAGTGGCTTCCTGTTTTTCTGTTAGTAGGGCTTGGAAAAGTAGAATGGCAACCTGTCCTTTGGTCTTAGAGCTACCCTTCTTTTCACAGACTGGGTTGTTGCTACAGAGAGCTGGATCTTGGGTAATCCACCAGTCCTTGGTTATGTCCCAGAATCAATGGGAGATTTAGCTAATCGAGCCTCTACAGATGGCATAGTCTTTTGCTTCTGGAGGGGAAGATAAATGCTCTTCTTTGAGGGAACAACGCTCAGTTCAATCAGGGAACTATCTATCTGCTCTTTTGTGAATTGCAGCTGGCCCAGAAGAGGGTTGGGGGTGGATTGCATTCAGTAATTTCAGTCTTATAGAGTTCTGGGTTCCAGTCCTCACTGTGCTTTGACTGAGGTACTTCGATTTTCTCAACCCTAGTTTTCTAATTTAAGGATGAAGAAGTTGCATTAGATTAAGTACATTTAGTAAATATTTATTAAACATTTAATATATCACTGTTCTAGGATAATGGACATGTAGTGATGGAAAGCCAGACACTGCCTTGTGAAACTTCATCTAGTAGAGATGATGTGAGTGGGGAAGTACATGTTACAGATTAAGACTTTAGTAGTTGAGGATCACTGTAGTTTAGCAGGCTTCCTGGAAATGGTGTGACTTAACTAGTCTCTAAAGCTCTGTTTAAGGTTTACATACTGCACAAGTTCAGGGAGGCACTTGGATTGTAAAAATGACCTGAGTGTCGGTAGGAGTGAGCATAGATAAGAGTGCTCAGGTGAAGGTGTTATCCTGTATTGCTCTTAGGTGTGGCGTCACCCACGGCCACTCTGCTGAGGGAGTGTTTTCCGGGCAGCTGCAGGTAGCACTGCCAGAGAGAATTTGCAGCTAAGGACAGAGGGAGGGCCTGGGGAGATGGAGATTGATATTGTGGGTAGAGGCAAAGAATCATAAGTGATGAAGTCAGAAGTTAAAAGAATTGGGAATTGGTGAGTTGTAGCATATAAAATGGGTCAGGGCAACAGTTCTTGTCTTGGGCTATGAATGACAGTGGGACTTGAAACCTGAATATGTTTATATATAGTTTACCAAGTTCTTACCACAAGCCAGACACTGTTTATTTATTTATTTTTAATATTGCATTTATTTTTTAAAATTTACTTACTTATTTTGAGAGAGAGAGAGAGAGAGAGAGCGAGCGCGCGTGCATGAGCAGGGAAGGGGCAGAGAGGGAGGGGGAGAGAGAACCCCAAGCAGGCTCTGTGCTGTCAGTGCAAAGCCCGAGGTGGGGCTAGATTTCACGAACTGTGAGATCATGACCTGAGCCAAAACCAAGAGTTGGATGCTTACCCACCCAGGTCCCCAAACCAGGCACTGTTATTAGCATTTCTAATGGTAAGCTTATTTAAATTTTTATTATTTAATTATTATTATTAGGGTATTTAATCTCTATACCAATCCTAAGAGGGTAGGTACTATTGTTTTCTTATTATAAAGGTGAGAAAACAGAGGCCCAGAGAACTTAAATAACTTGCTCACACTCACATGGTTAATAAGCAGTGGGGTTAGGATTCAGGCCTGGATGATATGTTTCCAGGGTCCTTGTTCTTAATCACCATGCTCTGCAGCTTTAGGCAGTGAGAAGCCATCATAGATTTCTGGCTAGTGAAGCCACTTGTTGCAAGTAGTGTGGTGCAAGGCAGTTTCCCAAGGAGGGGTGGAACTGAAGGCAAGAAGGTTAGCCATAGGTTGTTGTAGTACTTACCTTACTTACTTTTGGAAGTATGTAAAGGTCTTGAAGATATTTCACACATGACTTCCTGAGGTGAATCTGGCAGTGGCCAGCCCTACTTGTAATGAGCCCATTTTAGAAATCATTTTGTAAAGAATTTTAATCTACAGGAAACTCTCCTATCCCTATTGAACAGGCTGTTCCAGGCAGAAGGGCCCCGGGATCAGGTCAGAAATACCTCCTTTGGGGTCAGAGTCCAAGCAGCATCTGGAAGCATTTGCAAAAGGGGAAATATTAAGACTTCCTGTTGCCACTAGAGTCTGCACTCCTGATAGGGGGATAGTCATGGTTGATATCAGTCTGCTTGTTTATCTTGAGAGACTGGGCAAGTGGGCTGAGTTACAGAGATGTGACAGACATAGTCCTAGTCCTTGAGCAATCCACAGATTACTGAGAAGATAAGCATATAAGCAAGTACACTCCATACAGTGTCACAGGTGCTACAGTAGAGGAACATAGATGATGTAGTGGGAGAAAGGAAGGAGAGTCTAAATGCTTAGCAAGAGGGAGTCAGGGAAGGGTTCAGAGATGTTTAAGGTGGATCTTTAAGAATGACCAGAAATGTACTAGGCAGTGTGAGGAAGTACATTGAGTGTTCAGGGAATGGTGAGTTGTTGGGCTGCTTGGGAGGGATTCTGAATGGCAAAGAGCTTACATCCTACTGGAGTTGAGCTTTACCATAGATGTTTAAGATGCAGAGTGACATGGTCAGAGTGGTGTTCTAGAAAAAGCTCTTTGATACCTGTGCTCAGGAGGCTGAGAATGGATAAACTAGAGGCAAAGAAGCAGTTGCAAATGGTGAGGCTGGAACAAGGGCAGCGGTCATGGGGATTGAAATTTTGTGAGTGAAGGGCAAGGAAATGTTAGGTGATTGGGTATTAGTGTGATGCCATTCACACATGGAAATACAGGCTGGAGAGTGGTGTGGGGAGTTAATGTTGGTTTTGAGATGCCTGTGGGTGACACTGGCTACCAGGGAGAGAAGATGGGAGTTTTGGAGCTCCTGCAAGAGGTAGAAACATAGCTATGAGAATGACTTCTAAGTGAGAGTGGAAGCCATCAGAAAGAGATGAAATCACCTGATAAAATACATAAAGTGGGGAAAAGATGGAGGTTGAGGATAGAGCCCTGGGGAACTCTGATATGTGTAGACAGAAACACCAGGGAAGGAGTCTGAGGAGTAGGAATCAGAGAGGTAGGAGAAAGTTCTGTCTGGGAAGCCAGGAATGGAAAGATTTCTAAAAGAGGGTAAGTGTCTATCAAAGCAGAGAACAAGGAGGGTGAGTCCTGAAATGAAGCTACTGAGTCATTGGTGACCTGGTGACGGCAGTTTCAGTAGTGGGGTGGGGACGGAAGCTAGACGCTAGACCGCCCGTGGCTTGGGGAGGGAGTAGGAGGTGAAGATACAGAGGCAGCAAGTATTGACTTTTTGTTTGAGAAATATAGTGGTAAGGGAAGGAAGGAAAGAAGATGATGAGGAACCAGGGAAGGCAGGTTCAAAGATTTTGTTTTTTCAAAGTTGGCAGAGTAGAGTGGGGAGCTGAG
The DNA here is from genome assembly GCF_022079265.1 of Lynx rufus. Lineage (NCBI taxonomy): Eukaryota > Metazoa > Chordata > Mammalia > Carnivora > Felidae > Lynx > Lynx rufus. Next base: position 60,264,355 of record NW_025814897.1, read on the forward strand.
CTGGTGCAGGTTGAGGGAGGAGAGAGAGAAATGCAGCCAGTGAAGGTGCCGTGCCTCTCTCAGAGCTTCAAGTTACTGTGGGAACCCTATACTGTGGTACTGTGTTGAAGCCTGCATCACAAGAAAGAGTGTGGGATAGACACGGGGGACCTTGATGTTAATAATAATTAACGTAGCACCATATATTGAGTAACCTTTGGACGCTAGGCATTTTTCTAGAAACATCGAACAGAATTCTAACGCTAACCACAACTCCCAGAAGTAAGTACAGTATAGTCACCATTTTCCATGTGAAAATAGACAAGTTAAACATTCAGGCAGTTAGAGGTGGAGCCAGTGTTTCGGCTGAGGTCTGTGAACCTACAAGGTGTGTTCTTTCCACTCTGCTGTGCTGTTTTTTTCATTAGAAGTCTAATCCTGAAGACTCTAAAGGGGGCCTTGGAAGGGGGTGCGGAGGGATGGATGGCCCAGAGAGATAAAGGTAGAGCTCTGTAACTGGCCCTACCCTGGAAGGAATGTGACTTGATCTCTGGAGTGAAGGAGAAAGGTCTTGGTCCTGCCTTGCTCTGTTTTCTCTCTGCTAAGCCTTTGGCTTTCACTTTATTTTTCTCCATCTTTCTATAATTTCCTACCATGGCCTGTTGTTGACAATTTACAGAGCCAAAAAGATCAACTTCTAAGCCTAAGCCATTCTTTTTGACAAACTGCCTGTGAGGATTTGCTGAGCTGTAGGATGCCACTCTCTTTGGCACAGGGCACATGATAGGCTTCTTCCTGGTAAGTATTTTTATTGGAATGGAATAATTTTGGATCAGTGGAAAGAGCAAAGCACTGAAAATTAGAAGACATGATTTCTAGTATAAGTGAGCAGCTAGGTTAGCCCAGGCAGGTCACTTCCCTTGCATATTTACTTGACGTAAGGCAGGGACTGTGTTTCACTCATCCCTGTATCCCACATACCTGGCTCGCAGCCTGATTGAACAGGTGTCCTGAGTAAGTTTATTCTGCTCATCTGTTAAAGGAGGGGATTGGACCTTTTGATTTCTAAGTCACCCCAATTCTAAAAGCGTATTGTTCTATGAGGATTTGTATACTTTAATTTAAAAATAATAAGTGTGGTAATTTGCTTAGGGCCTACTACTTGCCAGGCACTGTGTGATGCTCTTTACATATTTATTTTTTTAGATTATTTTTAAAAGTTTAACATTTTGCCTTGGTTGTTTAGAAATATTATAGTCCCTTGGGCTGTCAGCTCCATGAGGACAATGGTACCTCTGCCTGTTTACCATTGTAGCCCTAGTGCTAAACACAGTGCTGGGCATGTTATGGGATGCTCGGTGAGTATCTGTTGAACACATGAATGAATGGATGTATTATTATTACAACAGTCCTAAAACACAGGTACCATTAGAGCCATCTTACTAAGAAAATTCTAGTTCAAAGGTCATGGATCTAGTACGTGGCTAAGAAAGAGGATTCAAACCTGTATAACTATAGAATTAGTGCCTTTACCACTTAATACCACAATGCCTCCACTTATCAGATTTTTTTTTTTTTAAGTAATCTCTATACCGAATGTGGGGCTTGAACTCAGGATCCTGAGATTAAGAGTTGCATGCTCTTACAACGTGCTGTTCAGGTGCCCCTACTTATCTGATGTTTTTTTTTTTTTAAGTTTATTTATTTTGAGAGAGCGAGAGAGAGAGCATGAGCACATGAGTGGGGGAGGGGCAGAGAAAGAGGGAGAGAGGGAATCCCAAGCAGGCTCCATGCTGCCAGTGCAGAGCCTGATGTGGGGCCTGATCTCATGATCCCGAGATTAAGAGTTGCATGTTCTTCCAACATACTCTTCCAGGTGCCCCCATTTATCTGATTTTTTTTAAGTTTGTTTTTTCTGAGAGAGAGAGAGAGAGAGTATGTGTGTGTGTGAGCAGGGAGAGGGGCTGAGGGAGAAGGAGAGAGAATCCCAAGCAGGCTCCATGCTGTCAGTGCAGAGCCTGACATGGGGCTCGAACCCATGAACTGCGAGATCATGACCTGAGCTGAAATCCAGAGTCAGAAGCTCAACCAACTGAGCCACCCAGGTGCCCTTATCTGATGGTTTAAAAAAAAAAAAAAATTTTTTTTTTTAACATTTGTTCATTTTTGAAAGGCAGAGAGAGACAGAGCACAAGTGGGGGAGGGGCAGAGAGAGAGAGAGAGAGGGAGACACAGAATCTGAAGCAGGCTCCAGGCTCCAAGCTGTCAGCACAGAGCCCGACGCGGGGCTCGAACCCAGAAACGGTGAGATCATGACCTGAGCCGAAGTCAGACGCTTAACCGAATGAGTCACCCAGGTGCCCCCCTTATCTGATGTTTTAATCAAAAATTTGAAAGGATGGAAGAGAATGAGGAAAAATGCAGAGCAGAAAGTCAAATTTTCGTGAGGGATTGGTGATGGGGTTAGATGTTGGGCACCAAAGTTTTATTCATGCTAAAAGTTGTTGAGTATCTCTAGCACCTTAAGAAAACAAAGGGTTTGTAAAAGCAGTTATTATTCATTGGGTATTTCATTCTTGTGTAATAAATAAATGACATTTAGAAGCCATTTCCTTTGTTTTAACTATCATCTGTTCATTGAACACTCTCGAAGTTGTGTTTCCAGCTCAGACTTCTCTGAACTTTAGACTTGTGTATCTAACCTCTTAATTGACATTTTGGATGCCTGATCAGCATTTTAAACTTACCAAGTTTACGTTTATGTTCAGTCTGTCAGCAGATCCTATTGTTTTTACCTTTAAAACATATCCGAAATTCAGACATTTTTTATAGTCTCTGCTACTACCACCTTGATCTGAACTCCTGTATTCTCTTGCCTGGAGAGGTAATAGGCTTTTAGTTGGTTTCCCCAATTTTGCCCTTGCCTGCCGACAGTTTGTTTTATATAAAGCAGTCATAGTAATCCTTGCAAAATGTAAGTGTAATCACATAGCTCTTCTGTTCAGAACCATATCTTTCAGGGAAAAAGCCAGAGTCCCCCTTTCTCAGTTCCCTGGTTTATCTTCATCTCCCCTCCACCTGCTCACCCTGCCCCATCGGCCTCCTCACTTTTCCTGGAACAAGACAGATATGCTCTTGCCTCAAGCCCTCTGCATTTGTTCTTCCTCTCTCTCCTGTTTCTGCGTGGCTCCTTAGTTCATTTCTTTCAGATCTTTTGGTCAAATGCCATCTTCGCAGTGAGGATTTCTTTAATCATTCTATTTAAAAATAGCAACTCCTTCCCCATAGCACACTGCAACCTCTTTTTCTATTTTTCCCCATGGCATTTATCATCCTCTGATATATTTATTTCTCAGACCTTCCACCTTGTCCCCGCCCCCACCCCCCACCGTCAGTTCCATAGCAGCAGGGAGTTTTGTTCACTGCTGAGTCCTCAGTGCCTAGAACACTGATGGGTGTATAACATATGCTTTGTAAATATTTGTTGAATAAAATATTTTGGGGCAGGTACATTGCTAGATGCTTTGTATATATTTGTTTACTTTTCTTCACATCCCAGCACGGTACCGCTATTATTCCCATTTTACAAGTAAGGAAAATGATTTGCCCAAGATTGCATAGCTGGAAGGTTGTAAAGCCTAGGTCTGTTCCACTTAATACACTATTAGGCCCAAATAAAATATTATAGAAGGATGGAGTCTAAGTATTATTGCTTTGCTGCTGAATGAAGTGTGTAAACCTTATAGGCCTAGATACCGGAAGAAAGGCAAAGTGTGAATGTCCTGAATTGGGCATTGTTCATTTTGTCACATGGGAACACGCTGCTATTTGTGATGCTGCTACAGCTGGAAACCTAAAACATCCTGGAAAAAGGCCTCTGTGGGAGATCTGCCTGTGTGCCATTTGACACACCTTTGGCTTGTGCACACAGAAAGCTAGAAAGGTTTTGTAACGATTTGGAAAATTTTCTCCCCCACTCTCTGGGAAAGACCTTCTTTCCATAGTTTGGAATAACATTAGAGTTACTTCAGGCCAATTGCTTCACATCACTCTTCTTTCCTGAGGCTTAATGTCAGCCAAAGTCAGAGTGTCAGCCGTTTCCAGGGTATACTGGAGTGTGGCTTTCTATGGTATGGTGGTTAGAAAGACCTAGAATGAGATGAGGCTAGAGTCTGAAATATCTTTAGGGTAAACTGTGGCTGAATTCAAATGAGATCCTAATAGAGGTGGGGCATTGTGTCAGAAAAGAAGGTGAGGGACAATGAGATCAAGATTCAACCCCCCCCCCCCCCCCGCTGGCTGGGATTTATCTATCTCCTGAGTCTAGGGTACCCATAACACCCCCCTCCTCATTTTTTTTATTGTGGTAAAAGACGTATCAGATTTACCATTTTAACCATTTTTAAGTGTGCAGTTCAGTGGCATGAAATACATTCATATTGTTGAGAAACCATCACCACTGTCCATCTCCAGAACGCTTTTCATCTTCTAAAACTGAAACTTATACCCATTAAACACTCACTCCATTTTCCTGGCCCCCCTTCCGCCCCCCGCCCCAAGTCCCCGGCAATCACTATTCTACTTTCTGTCTCTGTGATTTTGACTACTCTAAATAAAACCCAGGGACCAGTAACTTTGAGGTGAGAGACCTGGTGAAGCCTTGGACTTATGAGAGACCCAGACAGAGGGATCAAATGTATTCAGGGTAGGCTGTTCTCAGTGACATGACAGGAGTAGAAGAGGAGGAAGTGGAAAAAAGTCATCCTGGCATCACTTGGTCAATGACAAGTCCAGAAAATAGTTAATTAGTGAAGTGCGGATCAGAGTGATCCCCAGAGTAAAATGAGACTGGGATCAGAGCTGTACACAGGGATTAATGAAAATCAGATGAGAACATTCCCCAGAGTAAGATAAGCCTGGAGGAAAAAGGTATGGGGGTGATAACACCATGCCCAGGGTGAGAGAAAGAAGATAGCATGTTTGAGCAGTTACAAGTAGTAAAGGAAATGTAGTGAGAAGAAAGAATTTTAGGACAATGTGTTTAGGAGATGAGGCTAGGGAGACAATCAGATGTCAGATTGTAGAGAGCCTTGTATGTCATGTTAAGGATTTGAGACTTTATTCTTTTGGCAATGCAGAGCCCTTGAAAAGTTTTTTTTTAAATTTTTTTAATGTTTGTTTATTTTTGAGAGAAAGACAGAATACTAGTGGGAGAGGGGCAGAGAGAGAGGGAGATACAGAATCCCACGCAGGCTCCAGGCTCCGAGCTGTTAGCACAGAGCCCGATGCAGGGCTCGAACCCACAAACCATGAGATCATGACCTGAGCTGACGTTGGACGCTTAATCAACTGAGCCACCCAGGTGCCCCTGCCCTTGAAAAATTTTAAATAAGAGATAGATATGGTCAAATTTTGTGTCTGGTTACTGTGCCCTGTATTCCCAGGAGAGCTGAGGTCAGGAGAGGCTAGAAAAGACCATGGCAACCTAGGGACTGCAGGCAGATGTTTGCTGGAAACCATAAGGATCTTGCTTACTGTCTGAGCTGGGATGCCTGAGGAGGAGCTGGGGTCTGACCTCAGGGAAGTCCTCACTCTAGGAGGCTTTCCTGGACTTTGTCAAAGACTAAGAACCTCAGCAGTAACACAGCATTGTGAATGAGCTAAATGCCATTGAATTGTTCACTTTAATAAAAATGGTCAGTTTTGTGTGATGTGAATTGGATTTTTTTTCAATAAAAAAATCAAAGGGAGTCAGGGATGGGACTAGGCATTGCAGGATGCCAAAGCCTGTCCTCTTTTGGTCCATCCTTCCTATCATCTGCCAGAGTCCTCTAACAAGTCTGTCTAACCATGACCCTTCCCTGATCAGAAGTCTGTTGCTTTCTCATTCCCCACAGATTATAGAAGCCAAGCTTTTGATGGAATCTGGTGTTCATGACATTCCGTTATCTAGCTCCTGCTTATTGCCTTTTCAGCAAGCATCTTTGTGTTCATTCCCGCTCTCCATTTTGCTTGAATGCCTTCCTTCCTTGTCTGGCAACTCCTCATCCTTCAGTGGTCAGCTCCAGTGTCACCACTGTTTTAGAAGCCACCTCTGATTTCCCTGCCCATGGGTAGGCAGCCCATTTCACAGTTATTTTTTTATTATACTTGATGTGTCTCTGTTAGTTACCTCACTGTATTGTGATTGGGAGTTTTTTTAAAGACAGGGGCCCTACTTCATTTTTTTTTTTTTTCTGTACCCTGAGCCCAGTATTGCACAGAGATGGCTGTCACTGATTATATTAAAGAAACTCTTGGGGCACCTGGGTGGCTCAGTCGGTTGGGCATCTGACTTCGGCTTAGATCATGATCTCGTGGTTCGTGAGTTCGAGCCCCGCGTCAGGCTCTGTGCTGACAGCTCAGAGCCTAGAGCCTGCTTCGGATTCTGTGTCTCCCTGTCTCTCTGCCCCTCCCCTGCTTATGCGCTCTCTCTCTCTCTCTCTCTCTCTCTCAAAAATAAATAAATATTTAAAAAAAAAGAAAGAAAGAAAATTTTATTTCTACACCCTAAATACCCAATCACAAAAGGCAAATAATAGGCTATGTTGGTATTGGTCAGTGTGGTGAGGCTAATAGGAGGCAACAATCCATAGTTGTCTTGTATCTCTTTTCTTTCCACCCTAGCCAGCGGGTTCCATGGAACAAGAACTGCAGCTACCTCAAGGTAGCTGGGCTTAGAAATTAGTTCTTTGTTTCATCAGAAAAATAGTAATAATAAAAAATAAAGAATAGCTGAAGTGAGTATAGATGGCAGAGACTGTTAGTTGTCTTTGCAAATATTGTCTCTTTCTTTCTTTTTTTTAAATGATAAGAGCACCTGAATTTTAGCAGGACAGATAGCAGCTTTTTATAACTCTTTTGCAACCAAGTGTGGCCACATGCCCAGGTTGGGACTAGTGGGATCTAAGTGGAAGTGGCGTATCTACCGCTTTTAGGTCATGTGCTTAAAAAGAGTGGCTAAGTGTTTCTCTTGCCCTTTTTCCTTCCTGCCAGCTGGGGCATAATGAGAGCTATGGCACTTTCTGGTTCCAGCGATGAAGTGTCACATTGAGTGAGGATGGCAAAGTTCCACTCTCTGCCCTAGACTGCTCACTGCTAACATACTATATGAGACAGAAATAAACTCCCCATGGCTTAATCTACTCTAAATGGGGGTCTTTCAATGACAACAGCTTTACCTGCACTCTCACCGATGCAGGGAGGCCTCTGGTACTGCAGGCTCAAGTTGCTTCCTGTTGCTGCTCCTGGATGTTTCTTGGTGTAGTCACTGGGTTCTTACCATTTCTTGCCCTGCCTCTTAGTCTAATTCCTGTTGTTAAGATGATTCTCTGAATTCTGTCATCTACTTAAATAATTTATTGAGGTGAAGGTTATATCATTATAAAATTAACCATTGTAAATTGAACAATTCAGTGGCATTTAGTACATTGACAATTTTATGCAATCACCACCTCTGTCTAGTTCCAAAACATTTCTGTTACTTTGGAGTAAAACACCTTATCGACTAATCAGTTTCTTCCCATTTTCCCTTCCCTCCTGGCAGCCATCAGTTTGCACTCTCTTTGTGGATTTAATTATTCTGGATATTTCATGTAAGTGGAATCATACAATATGTAGTCTTTTGTGTCTAACTTCTTTAATTTAGCATAATATTTTGGGAGTTTGTCCACATTGAAGCATTTGTCAGTACATCATTCTTTTTTTTTTTTTAAGTTTTTTTGATTGTGATAAAATATATAACAAAATATGCCATTTTAACCATTTTCAAGTATATAATTCTGTGGCAATATTTACACTCACAGTGTTATACAACCATCACCACTACCTGATTTCAAAACTTTTTCATCATCCCAAACAGAAACTTTGTACCCATTAAGCAATAACTCTTCATTCTCCTCTTCCCCTTAGCTCCTGATAAATTCTAATCTACTTTCTGTCTCTATGAGTTTGCTTATTCTAGACATTTTATATTGCCTGTGTTTCATATAGGATCATACAATAATTTTCCTTTTGTGTGTGGTTTATTTCACTTTGCATAATGTTCATAAGGTTTATCCACGTATGTATCAGAAAACCTCATTTCTTTTTATGGCTGGTATTATATTATATTAGAACACACACACACGCACATGCACACACACACACACACACACACACACACACACTCCACAATTGTTTATCTATTCATCTGGTGATAGACGCTAAACACTTGGGCTGTTTCCACCTTTTGGCTCTTTTGAGTAGTGTGGCTATAGACATGTATGTACATGTCCTTGTTTGACTACCAGTTTTTTTTGTTTTTTTTTTTTAAGTAGGCTCTATGCCCAACATGGGGCTCAAACTCACGACCCTGAGATCAAGAGTTGCGTGCTCCACCGACTGAGCCAGCTGGGTGCCCCTGAGTGCCAGTTTTTAATTCCATTGGCTACATACAGGACCTAGAAGGAGAATTATGATTAAATTATAATTCTGTGTTTAATTGTTTTAAGAACCACCAAACTGTTTTCCACAACAGCTGTACCATTTTATATTCTTACCAGCAATGTATAAGGGTTCCATTTTGCCATATCTTTGCCAATACTAGTTATTTTTCATTTTGTTGGTTTTAGTTACAGCTATCATAGTGAGTGTGATGTGATATCTCATTCTATTATTTTTTTCTAAAGGATTTTATTTCATTTTAATGTTTATTTTTGAGAGAGAGACAGACAGAGCATGAGCGGGGGAGGGGCAGAGAGAGAGGGAGACACAGAATCAGAAATAGGCTGCAGGCTCTGAGCTGTCAGCACAGAGCCCAACATGGGGCTCAAACTCACGAGCCGTGAGATCATGACTTGAGCAGAAGTCGGATGCTTAACTGACTGAGCCAGCTAGGCACCCGTCATTGTGGTTTTGATTTGCATTTCCCTAACGATTAATGATGTTGAGCATCTTTTCATGTACTTAGTGACCATATGTATATCTTTTAAAAAAATTTTTATTTTAGGGGCACCTGGGTGCCTCAGTCGGTTGAATGTCTGACTTCGGCTCAGGTCATGATCTCACAGCTCGTGAGTTGGAGCCCTGCATTGGGCTCTGTGCTGACAGCTCGGAGCCTGGATCCTGCTTCAGATCTGTGTCTCTCTCTGTCTCTGCCCCTTATCGACTCGCATTCTGTCTCTGTCTCTTTCAAAAGTAAATAAACATTAAAAAATTTTTTTTTATTTTAAGTAGTCTCCATGCCCAGTATGGGGCTTGAATTCATGACTCGTAGGTTAAGAGCCACATGCTCTACTGACTGAGCCAGCCAGGCACCCCCTTCTGTATATCTTCTTTGGAAAAGTGTCTGTTCAATTCCTTTGTCCATTTAAAATTAGGTTATTAAGTGGCATCTGGGTGGCTTAGTTGGTTAAGTGTCCAACTTCGGCTCAGGTCGTGATCTCACAGTTTGTGAGTTCAAGCCCCACATTGGGCTCTGTGCTGACAGCTCAAAGCCTGGAGCCTGCTTCAGATTCTGTGTCTCCCTCTCTCTCTGCCCTCCCCTGCTCAATGCTCTTTCTCTCTCAAAAATAAATATTAAAAAGAAATTTTTTTTTAATTAGGTTGTTTGTCTTTTTATTGTTGAGCTGTTAGAATTCTTTATATATTCTGGATACTAGACCCTTACCAGATATATATGATTTGCAAATAAATATTCCTTCCATACCGTAGGTTGACTTTTCATACTCTTGATAATATCTTTTGATACACAGTCATTTTTAATTTTCATGGAGTCCCATTTATCTATTTTTTCTTTTGTTGCTGATGCTTTTGGTGTCATATCTAAGAATCATTGCCAAATCTAAGGTAATAAAGATTGCCCCTGTGTTTTCTTCTAAGAGTTTTATGGTTTTAGCTCTTACATTTAGGTTGTTGATTCATCTTGAGTTAATATTTGTATAAGATGTGAGTCTAACACACTTTTAAATCCTTGAATGTATGCTGTTGGGATTTTCCCAGTCAGTAACGATTTTTGGGTCTTCAGATCCCGAGAGATACAGAAGTTGTGTTAGCTACTATTGGCCGAAGTGCTCCTTTTCACCAGAGGTGTATCTTAGAACACATTTCCTCCTCTTCAGATGCTATCCACTGATGTGCATTTGATAGGTCCAGGGCTGCTTCGAGAGTAAGGCCACTGACGTTTAGTGCTACCAGCCAGTTGATTAACACACATTTTTGTATATGCAGTGAGATGCTGTGCCATGGGCTTGTCTGTATCTTAGGCTTTGCAGAAAGGGAGGAGAGCGAGGCTTGCATGAAGCAAGGCCAAGCTGCCAGGGGTCAGGGAAACAATGCTGTCAGGTTGCAAGTCTGTACTGAGCCCAGTCAGGTTCCTAGTCCTGCTTATGGCTTGTTGAGAACTACGTAAAACAGTAATGAGTAGCAGAAAGATATAATTTGGAGACAGAAGCCTTGATTTCAAATTGGATGATGTCTGGTTAGTCACTTCTGTCTGAATTTCAGTGTCTTCACATATACAGCTTGAATGTTAACTTCATAGGGTTGTTTTGTTTTTGAAGATCAGATGAGATTATCAATGGGAAAGTGATTTGGAAACTGTAAAATGCTGTGCACATTTAGGAATGTAATGAAGTCAAGGGGAAAACTAAGTCTTCTGTGAGTTGTTGTTGTTGCTATTGTTTTAATATTCTCCCCCCACCTATGATTTACAGCAAAGGCTTGAGGCTTATTGGCCAGATGCATGTTTTTCATTTTTTTTTTTTTGAATATTTTTACATTTGTTGTGACTCTTTTTGCAAGTGTGTCTTTTTGCAAGTGACAGAAATATAACTCAGACTGACTTAAGCAAGAGAGGAACTTATTGACTGTAGTAACTAAAAGGCTAAATGTATATTTACCTTCAGAAACAGCAAGATCCCTGGAATTGAATGATGTCATTGGGCTTAATCTCTTTTCCTTTGGCTCTGCTTTTCTTTGTTTTGGTGTCATTCTTAAAAGACTCCACCCATGCAGTGGCAAAGATCAATATCAGCTTTGGGTGTGCATTCTACTAGCTAAGCAACCACTATCAAAAGATAATACCTCTTTCTTGATGGTGCTGGCAGTCCTGGGTATGATTTCGGCTTGGGTCATGTGTCTACTGTAAAGTAATCACAGAAGAATGCTGGACTTTTATTGGCCAACAGAGTTACATTGTTTCTACTCAGGGAACCCAGGGGTCAGGGTCTGCTTCCCTGATACCCTGTGGGCTGAGAGCAGGGAGGAGTGGTCCCCTCAGGGGAGATCAAGATGCTTTTACTTAAGGGCTTGGGAGGTGGGGAGCTAGTTAAATCAGCAAAATTCGTAGACCTTCACTACCAAAAAAAAAAAAAGTGTGTTTCCAGTACTTGAAGCTCAACCAAATACAGCTACTCTGCTTGACGAAGTAAGATATTGCCAAGGAACCTGGGTGAGAGGAGAGGTGTGTAGAGCAAGATTTAAAACTTCTAGACAGTTTATTCAGTACATATTTGTCTAAGGTGTGATAGTCCTTGAATCCTTTCTTCCTATCTATCTGGCCTTTTATAGAAGAGATTGCATTTTTCCTCCAAGTGAGGTAAGTAGCTGAGCCAGTTATTACCTAGAGCTGAAGATGTCAAGGGCCTTGCTTAGCCCTGACACCACACTGCTTTCATTGAAGAAGCCACAAGCCTTTCAAATTTAAATAGGGAGTCAGAGAACAAGAAGTCACTTTACAATGTATTGGTTAACCAGAGGATGAAATATATTTATATCCTCAACATTTGCAAGGGCTTAGTATGCTAGAGTGTATAGAGCTGTGAGCTGGATTCTGTTTTGTAAATTGAGTGAGAGTAAAACCACTCTTATATATCAGCCAGGTGATCATGCAGCCAATAGCCATTCAGTATTGTGTTGTGTTGTGTTTTTTTTTTTTTTTTTGAGATAAAATACATTTAACATAAAAGTTGCCATTTTAGAGTGTACAGTTCAGTGATTTTTTTTTTTTAACAGTTTTGTGCAACCATCATCACTATCTAATTGCACAACATTTTCATCATCCCCAAAAGAAACCCCATTACCCATTAAGCAGTCACTCCCTATTCTCTAAACCTTGGCAACTATAATCTACTTTCTGTCTCTGTGGATTTGCCTATTTGGACATTTTATATAAATGGAATCATGTCTGGCTTCTTTTACTTGGCATAATGCTAATATATATTTATCTTACTACTTTCTTATGATACTTTCTAGAAGTAGAATCATCCCATACATCTACCAAGTAGTCATTTCTTCTATCCTCAAACGTATAATTAGGATGGACATACCTAACAATTGGAGTAGCACCCACATCAGATCCTTGACCTGTCAAATAAGAGCTATCACAGTGGGGAAGGCCAAGTGGAAGCCTTTGAAACTGCTGCATGCTCCCCTGGTCAAGATAGTGAATCAAAACCAATATCACATTCTGTGAGGGATGGTGGAGGTTAGGGCTAGCCTTAAGTATCTTAAAAATGCAGGGGTGATGGTCCCTGTTCTGTCTACATGTAATTCATTAGCCTGTCTTCTTGCAAAACTGGGTGGATCCTGGAGAATGTAGACTCCAGCAGTTTAACCGAATAGCCCTAATTATGGCTGCTGGGATGCATGTGGTATCTTTGCTAGAGCATGTGAATATGTGGCCATTAGTTTGGTGAATGCATTCTTTTCTCAGTCAGAAAAAAGGATCAAAACCAGTTTGTATTCAAGTGGCACAGCTATCAGTATACCTTTATAGTTTTTCCCAGGTCTATATAAACACTTACACTCTTGTACTCTTTGTCATGATCTGGTCAGAAGAGACCTGGACCATCTGGCCATTTCATAGAACATCACTTTGATCTATTACACTGACAACGTCATGCTATAATCAGCATGAGCAAGAGCCCTGGATAAGATATATGCTGTTCCACATGGATTCTGTCCCATTCTTTGCCAAAATGAATGTATTTGGTTTTAAAATATGTCCACAAATTGTTTGATACCTGTCCCATCAAGAGCCTAATTCCCCTCCCCTTGACCAAGCCAGTCCCTGGTGACTTGAATCTAACAAATAGAATAAAGTAAAAGTGATGGTGTATGACTTCAGAGACTAGGTCATAGAGGTAGTGCAGTTTCTTTGTCTCTCTGTCTTTGGGATCACTCATTCTGGGGAAGCCCACTACTGTATTGTGAGGATACTCAAACTGCCTATGGAAAAGCCCACATGGAGAAGAACTGAGGCTTCTTGGTAACACCCAGCACTGATTAGCTAGGAACACCAGTGAGCCATCTTGGAAGCAAATCCTTGAGGCCTAGTTAAGTCTTCAGGGACGATAGCCCTTTATAAACCTTTATGAGAGACCTGAGCCAGTTAAGTCACTGTCTGATCCCTAACTCTCCATAAATGTTTATTGTTTTAAGCAACTTAATTTTGGGGTAATTTCTTATGCAGCAGTAGATATTAATACACAGCCCCACGAGCTATGTATGAGAGTTCCAGTTGTCTGACATCCTTTCCAACACCTAATATTTACCTGTTTTTTTCATTTTAGCCATTCAGGTTAGTGTGTAGTATTACTGCATTGTGGTTTTATTTTTTAGTTTAATTTTTAAAGTTTATTTATTGAGAGAGAGAACTTGAGCAGGGGAGGGGCAGAGAGGGAGGGAGAATCCCAAGCAGGCTCCGTGGTGTCAGTGTGTAGCCTCATGTGGGACTTGATCTCATGAACTGTGAGATCATGACCTGAGCTGAAATCAAGAGTGAGACGCTTAAGCGACTGAGCCACCCAGGTGCCCCACTGCATTGTGATTTTAATTTGTATTTCCCCTGTGACTAATGAATCTTTTTATTCATAAATATATGAATAATATATACATATGATAAATATGTACATATACATATATGTATACATATGTATATATGATATATATGACAAGTCCAGACAGTGTGTGCAGATTATATATCATATATATATTTTAAGCAGTGTATATTTATGATATATATACACACACACATTTATCATATCTATATCTACACATACACATATACACTGTCTGGATTTATTATTTTGTTAATTTTGTTATTTTTTTGTTAATTTTGTTATTTTTTATTTTGTTGCTTGTTATTTTATTACTGGTTTGTTGGAGTTCTTTATGTATTCTGGATACAAGTTCTATATATTGTGAATATTTTTTCTCAGTTTATCAATTTTTTCCTTCATGTTTAGCCCTTTTTGTGTTCTTTTATTTTATTTATTTAAAAAATTTTTATTAACTTTTTTTTTTTATTTCTTAAAATTTACATCCAAATTAGTCAGCATATAGTGCAACAATGATTTCAGGAATAGATTCCTTAGTGTCCCTTACCCATTTAGCCCATCCCCCCCCCCACACCCCCTTCCATAACCCTCAGTTTGTTCTCCATATTTATAAGTTTTGTCTGTTTTGTCCCCTTCCCTGTTTTTATATTATTTGTGTTTCCTTTCTCTTATGTTCATCTGTTTTGTCTCTTAAAGTCCTCATATGAGTGAAGTCATATGATTTTTGTCTGTCCCTGACTAATTTCACTTAGCATAATACCCTCCAGTTCCATCCACATAATTGCAAATGGCAAGGTTTCATTCTTTTTGATTGCCGAGTAATACTCCATTGTGTGTGTGTGTGTGTGTGTGTGTGTGTGTGTGTGTGTGTATACAGATGTATATATATATCTGTATATATATATCTCATATCTTCTTTATCCATTCATCCATCGATGGACATTTGGCCTCTTTCCATACTTTGGCTATTGTTGATAGTGCTGCTATAAACGTGGGGGTGCATGTGTCCCTTCAAAACAGCACTCCTGTATCCCTTGGATAATTAATTTTTTAAATGTTTACTTATTTTTGAGACAATGCAAGAGACAGAGTGCAAGCAGTGGAGGGGCAAACAGAGGGAGACACAGAATCTGAAGTGGGCTCCAGGCTCTGAGCTGTCAGCCCAGAGCCTGATGCGGGGCTTGAACTCACGAACCGTGAGATCATGACCTGAGCCAAAGTCGGACACTTAACTGACTGAGCCACTCAGGTGCCCCAATTTTTGTGTTCTTTTAAAGAAAACTTTTGCCTACTCCAAGTTCAAGAAGCTATTCTCCTATTTTCTCACTTTTAAGCCTTATTATTTCATACCTTATGCATAGTTCTGCAGTGATCTGGAATTACTTTTTTGTGTGTATGGTGTGATGTGGTCAAGGTACATCCCTCCCACCCTATCCCTGTATGGATATCTAGTTGATCTAATAACATTTATTGAAGAGATTACTTTCCCTTCTGTACTATAGTGCCACCTTTGTCATAAGTCAAGTGATCATTATGTGTGGGTCTGTTTTGGAATCTGTATTCTGTTCCATTGCTCATTTTTTTTTTAATTTAAAAATTTTTTTTAAATGTTTTTATTTATTTTTGAGACAGAGAGAGACAGAGCATGAGCAGAGGAGGGGCAGAGAGAGAGGGAGGCACAGAATCTGAAGCAGGCTCCAAGCTGTCAGCACAGAGCCCGGTGCGGGGCTCAAACTCACAGACTGTGAGATCATGACCTGAGCTGAAGTTGGATGTCTAACTGACTGAGCCACCCAGGCACCCCTCCATTGCTCATTTTGTATCCTTGCAGTAATACCATACTGTCTTAATTGTTACTATAATAAGTCTTGATATTTGGTAGTGTAAGTCTGTCAGCTTGTTCTTCAGGACTGCCTTGGCTGTTCTTGGTCCTTTGTATTGCTATATGATTTTTAGAATCAGTTTGTCAATTTCTGCTAAGGAAAAAACCTATTAGGAAGGAAGGAAATTTGACTGGGTTTGCATTGAATCTATATATTAATTTGGGAGGACTGGCAGCTTAACTAGATGTAGTCTTCCAATTCATGAATGTGATCTGTCTTTCCATTTATTTAGATCTTTAAAATTATTTTTTCTATAATAGTCTGTAGGTTTCCTTTTGGTGGTCCTATCTATCTTCCACACCCCTGCCCCCACTGCCACCCTGGGATTTGATGTATTTTTGACACAATAGTAAATGGTACTACTAAAATTTTAAAGTCTTATTTTTCTTTTATAAAATAAACCATTTCAGTGTAATCTTAGCATTCAACACTTCCATCTTCAGTTTCTCTGCTACAGTGCCTTGCTTAAGAATGACTCAGGAGAGGGGTGCCTGGGCGTTCAGTCCGTTAAGCAGCCCACTTCGGCTTAGGCCATGATCTCGAGATTTGTGGGTTTGAGCCTTGCATGAGATTCTCAAGCCCTGCTTGAGATTCTCTCTCCCTCCCTCTCTCTCTGCCCCTCTCCCACTTGTGCATGTACGTGTTTTTTCTCTCTCTCTCTCTCTCTCTCTCTCAAAATAAATAAATAAACTTTAAAAAGAAAAAGAAGAATGACTCAGGAAAGAATTCCATGTATACTGCTATTTCTTTACCCTCACCCAGAAGCCTTTTAAATAAGGATTATTGTTAAATTCAGTTAAATCAGCTGCTTTATCTGTGAGTATACATAAGTTGTTTTTCAAAAATCTTATTTTTAATTTATAAAACTTTATTTTAATAAAAGAAATCTTAGACGATAGAGGATATTTTTTCTCTTGTACATTTTCCCTTTAGTGGTCCTTAAAAGGCAGTTCTTTTGTATTTCATTGTTTAACAGAATGTAGCAAATCCTTTAACTGGCACGTGAAAGAAAACTTACATTCTACCATATAGCAAATCGCCTATGCTCCATAATTTGTAATATTTTTTTAAATCTTAGGAAATATTTTGTATATGTTCAAAAAGCATTTGCTAACAAATGAATGCAATTTGAGAAATAGAAAAATATTGCTTTTCATGTACTATTTAATCTCATTTTTTACTGCAGCGAGAAGGAAATAGTGTTTCACCAATGATATGTGCCTTTTGTTTTTCTCTATTAAGTAAGAAACCCATAAAGAGATTTCTTAACTGGATTGAATATCTCTGGACTTTAAACATCACAGAAAATATATAGAGGCTTATCTTTAGATTTAATTTTTAGATATGTTTTTAATCCTGATAGCTTTATTTCATTAAAAATTTTTTTTTTTTAAATTTTAGAGACAGAGTGCATGAGCAGGGAAGAGGGGTAGAGGAAGAGAGAGAGACTCTCAATCAGGCTCCACACTCAGCACGGAGCCTGACAGGGGCCTCAATCCCACGACCCTGGGATCATGATGAAATCAAGAGTCAGACGCTCAATTGACTGAGCCACCCAGGTGCCCGTATTCATTATTTAATATAAGGGTCAGCAAGCTATGCCTACTTCTATAAATAAAGTTTTATTAGAACACAGCCACATTCATTTGTTCACTTATTATCAATGGTACTTTTTTTTTTTTTTTTAAGTAATCTCTACACCCAACATGGGGCTAGAACTCACAACCCTAAGATTAAGAGTCACATGCTCAACCAACTGAACCAGCCAGGTGCCCCATCTATGGCTACTTTTATACCCTAATGGCAAAGTTATTTAGTTACAATAGAAAACATATGGCCTATGAGCCTAAAATAGTTACTATCTGACCCTTTGCTGAAAATATTTGCTGACTCTGATTTAATACACCAAGGCACAGTATATACCAAGGATACAACTCATTGTTAATAATAGATGTAAATCCATATTTTAAGTAGTCTCTTGATAATTTTGATTTTGGGGGGGACTGATTTATTATTTGAAGCAATTAGATTGTTTTTACCCTGTAATGTAGCTTATAGAAAAGTAATACTAGGAATAGAGGGGTCAGCTGTCACTTTCCTATTATTTATTTTTGTTTGTAATTTTAATAGTTTCTTCAATCCCTGCGTATTGTTTTTTTATTTTTCTTTACTTATTTGCAAGAATTCTTATTTGTCTATGTGGTAAGGGTTGGTTTGGTTGGGAAAAAGGTAGAAGCCATAATACATAAGCTCATTTAATCAGATATGTATTAACTGCAGTATGTCATAGTATCCTAAAAACAAATTAGTGACTGCAAGCACTGATGTTCTCCCTCAGACACCATGGAGCTCCCGCTCTATCCTCAAGACATCTTGCGTGTGGTAGGTGATGTGGAAACATCTGACATACAGACCCAGAGAGGGCAGCATCGTTGGTCTGTACAGTTCATATTAGTAAAGCAGAATTCTTATATTTTAAGATTAATTTTTTTCTTTTTTTCAACGTTTTTTATTTATTTTTGGGACAGAGAGAGACAGAGCATGAACGGGGGAGGGGCAGAGAGAGAGGGAGACACAGAATCGGAAGCAGGCTCCAGGCTCTGAGCCATCAGCCCAGAGCCCGACGTGGGGCTCGAACTCACGGACCGCGAGATCGTGACCTGGCTGAAGTCCGACGCTTAACCGACTGCGCCACCCAGGCACCCCTATATTTTAAGATTAAAAACAAATATAAAATAATTCTTTATGTACTTTCATTGGAAAGTCTTATGCATCCCATTTTGGAGATGACTGTCTTAATATGTATATTGTTTGTGTAAGTTCTTTCTGAATGTAGACATGATTACTGAATATAAATAAAAGTTTGTAGCATAATACAACTCTAAGTCCAATAAAGACTACCTTGTGTAGTTGGCAGCTGCAGTTACAGAATCTGGAAGCCAAGCCAAGCCTCGTTGAGATGCTTCATCTGTCCTTATCCTGTGTGGGCAGCTCTATTCCACTAAGATTTTGTGCCTGCAGCTAATTAAATCAAGGATTTAACCTTAGAATGGATAATATAGGATGGTGACTTCTTGCCAGTCTGCAAGCCACCAGAAACGCCACAGCGAGTAAGACCACCACCTAGCAGGCCTCATTAGTTGGGGATTTGCTTTGTGGAGTTGACAGAAGTTTAAGTATGGAGTCACACTACCTGGGTTCAAAATCTGGACTTCTTGTTTTATTAGCTGCATATTCTTAGACAATTTTACTCTCATCTCTGTAGGTCTCAGTTTCCTCTTATGTTAAGTGGGGAGAATGATACCCAATTTGTAGGGCTGTTATGAAAAATCGGTTACTCCATATAAAGTGCTTAGAATAGTATCTGGCACATGTTAAAGAAATGCTCAGTGAGTATTTATTAGTTCACCTTTTGAAGGTTCAGATTTTGTCAGTACATTGAGAATATTTATCTCTGTAAGCAGATTGTCTTAACCAAGTTCACAAGGCTGGTATATAAAATGAGAATGCCAATTTTTAATTTCACCTCAAGAAATAGAACTATCCCAAGTACTGGAATCCCTGTTTTGGTAGGACCATGTCTCTTCTCCCTTTGGGTAGCACCATGGAACACCAAATCCTCATCAGAAAGGTTATGGTGAACATAGAATCTGAATTAGGGGCATTAGTTAGATGAATCCAGTGTTTTGCATATAATGCCAAAGTGGCTAAAATGGATATTTATTACCCTTTTAAGAATTTCTTCACTTAAAATTTCAGATGTTTACTTCCAGCCTCTTTTGTTGCTTCTTTCATTCTGATCCACTCACCATGAACTTGGACTCTGAAGAGCCGGTGTTGTGAGGAAGCAGACCACAGTGGTGGTGGTATTTGGAGCAAGGTGGAGCTCCTGGAACAGCAGAGGTAGTGGTGTTCCAGGGGCCATGTTACAGATGCTAGGAAGAGTGGAGGTTGGCAGTGGAATGTGAGGTGTGCTGACAGACTCGTTCTGCCACGTGATTTTAGGCATTGTTCTTGGCATCCACCTCTGGTTTTCCACTTTTCCAGGTGGTCTGAGCTTCTCTTTAAGATGTTATTTTTCTGTTTAGACTAGTCAGAATCAATTGAGGTTGTTGAACTTGTAAACTAAGTTGTTCTTGCAACTGGGAACCCTGGCTGATACAGTGGCTACAGTTACCTGATGCAGTGGTCTCACAGTAGGGAAGGAAAGGTCATGGGAAAGCAACTGCAATGTTTGAACTTTGTTGGCTCCCTCTCTCCTTGAGAGTGTTGGGATCACTGTATTCCCAGGGCCTAGAATTGTGCCTGGCATATAGCAGGTGCTCAGCAAACCTTTGTGGAATGAATGAATGATGGGCACATTCTGCCAGTGAACCCAGTTGTGTGTCTGTCAATGTGTGTTTGTGACTTTGCTCTTTCTCAGCTTCTATGGCTGATCAACCTCCCTGATCAGCCTCTGGCCTCTTGGGTCTCTGTTGTATCAGGTCCAGTGCAAGGGTTTAGCATTTAGGAGGAAATAACACCCTTGTGCCCTGGGTGGGATTTTTTTTTTTTTTTTTTTTAATAAACCTATGTTGGACCCTCAGTAAATGAAAGGCATTGTACTAGGCTCTTTACCTGTGTTATCTCTATCTTCCTACAACCTTGTGAGATGGGTATTGTTCTTATTTTACAGAGATTACTAAAACTCAAAGATTTACTAAGTAACCTACTGTCACACAGCTCATGACTTGAATCCAGGCCTTCTGACCTTGTCCTTTCTAAATGACAGCTTCCGTTTACAACTTTCTTTAGTAAGTTTAGTAAGTAGTAAAAGATACATTTTTTTTTAGATATGTTACTACACTTGTTATCATATATAACAGTTAAATTTTACTGGCTTGGAAGCTATTCTGTCTTTTAAACTCACTTGGCTTGTCTGTGCTCTGTGGATTAAAAAAAAATTTTTTTTTTTCAACGTTTATTTTTTTTATTTTTGGGACAGAGAGAGACAGAGCATGAATGGGGGAGGGGCAGAGAGAGAGGGAGACACAGAATCAGAAACAGGCTCCAGGCTCTGAGCCATCAGCCCAGAGCCCGACGCGGGGCTCGAACTCACGGACCGCGAGATCGTGACCTGGCTGAAGTCGGACGCTTAACCGACTGCGCCACCCAGGCGCCCCCCAAAAAATTTTTTTTTATTAATTTTATTTTTGAGAGGCAGAGACAGAGCGCAAGTGGGGGAGGGGCAGAGAGAGAGGAAGCCACGGAATCCGAAGCAGGCTCCAGGCTCTGAGCTGTCAGCACAGAGCCTGACGCGGGACTCGAACTCACAAACCACGAGATCATGACCCGAGCCGAAGTCGGATGCTAATCCACTGAGCCACCCAGGTGCCCCTCTCTGTGAATTTTTTAGTTTAGCTTTAGGATTGGGATTGGGATTGGGGCGTGTGTGTGTGTGTGTGTGTGTGTGTGTATGTATAGAAGGGCATCTCACAGATCCCCCAAAGTACTCACAAGAACTTGAATCCCTTTTTGGTATCACAGCTTTCTTGACATGCTGGAAGCCATAACTTCTTGAGTCTTCTTCATGAGGCTTGTTGGTAGAATAAAGAAAAGACCATGTACCCATAGACTTTTACACACACACACACACACACACACACACACACACACACACAAATACTGAACTGTATTTGAATCTCAGATTTGCCACCTAATAACTTATGATGCTTGGTAAATTTCATATAGATGTCTTGCTTTGCTTTTCCTCTGATGCTGTCTCTGAGATTAGGAAAAACAGAAATACATGCCCTTTATCTCCACTTTTCCTTTTTGGTTTTAAGGCAGGCAGACCTCTGCTTCAGGTCTGCCCTTTAAGGAACCGTATGGGAATTGGCAATTAGCACCCACATTCTGGCGTAGTGAGGTCATTTGCTTCTAATTACTGAGCCCCTTCCTGGGTGTTATGAGATGATGGCCTTCTGAGGATTTTGAGAAGTTGTTCCCGATTCATTCAGTTTCTTGCCTCTCTTCTTGGTAGAGATGCTGAGGGTAGTACACCTGATATCTGTCTCTCCTCATCTCTAGAACACAGTGTTTTAGACTTTGGGTTCTCATAAATCAGAGCTGGGACTTTGAGATGAAGTTCTGTAAGCATGCTAATCAAGACTTAGGGATCATTTATTCTAGGCTTCTTGTATTTCAGGCATAGACACAAGCCTAGAGAGCAGTGTCTTGTTCAAGATGACACAGTCGGTCAGGGATAGAGTGAATATCTGAAGATATTTCCAAGGGCAAATGGAAATCCCTGCAAAGGCTAAGCCCCCTGAGGCCTACGGAAACATAAAGCTAGGAGGGTTGGGGAGGGTGAGGGATTTGTTCTGTGATTTCCTTCCCTGCATCTTGTTAAGAGTGAACACCTCACCTCTGGTTGCTTTGGTTTGCTCCCACGTATCATTACTTAGAGTGGACCTCAGTCTGTAGTGGGTGATCTGAAACACACCCCAGTCCTAAATTGTATGCTTGGGGTTGTAGGTTACCAAGTTTACAGACAACAGTCTTGTGCCTCTGTGGACACGTGATCAGGCTATGAATAGATCTGAAGTTCTGGGAGAGCCTCAGCTCTTCCCCCACCTCTCCATTCCCAGCAGCCTGTCTGCTGGTAATTTCCTCAGTGCTCAGACAGCTAGACAGAGAATGGAAACAGGGCAATCTGCCCATCCCCTTTTAGGAGGCAATGCAGGCCCAAGTCTCTGTGAGTAGCCTCTGGCCTCTTGGGTCTCTGCTGTATCAGGTCCAGTGCAAGGGTTTAGCATTTAGGAGGAAATAATACCCTTATGCCCTGGGTGGGATTTTTTTTTTTTTTTAAATAAACCTATGTTGGACCCTCAGTAAATGAAAGGCACTGTACTAGGCTCTTTACACGTGTTATCTCTATTTTCCTACAACCTGTGAGATGGGTATTTATTACTCTTATTTTACAGAGATTACTAAAACTCAGAAAGATTTACTAAGTAACCTACTGTCACACAGCTCATGACTTGAATCCAGGCCTTCTGACCTTTGTCCTTTCTAAATGACAGCTTCCCTGTTTATAACTTTCTTTAGTAAAAATTGGGCTAGGATAATTTGGTTGGACTATCCTTGGAGCCACGTGTGTTGTTGAATGATCCCATATAACTCGGAGAAATGGGGTGAACCTGAAGGAACAGGAAGAAGACCTGTCAGTCTGTGAGCAGCAAAGGGAGCTAAGTGGATGGCTATATCAGGATGGTACCTGCCAAACACCCATGTGACTTTAGTGAACCAGGTCAGACAGTGGCTGTCCTGCAGGCTACTAACCATATTCCTCAATATGGCATTCAAGGCACTCAGAGGTGGTGTTTCTGTTTTGAAGCCCCTATTTTACCTCTCCTTACCTTCTGTCACACAGACTGTTCTTCATTCTATTGTTCATCAAATCTGCTGTCACCTTCCACGCATGGGCATTTATAGGCTCTATTATGATTCTAGTCAGAAAATAACTGTTGACCACTAGGGCTGAGCAGACAGTTTTGAATACTCAGTCATCCCATAGTCATTTTTTTTTTTTTCAACGTTTATTTATTTTTGGGACAGAGAGAGACAGAGCATGAACGGGGGAGGGGCAGAGCGAGAGGGAGACACAGAATCGGAAACAGGCTCCAGGCTCTGAGCCATCAGCCCAGAGCCTGACGCGGGGCTCGAACTCACGGACCGCGAGATTGTGACCTGGCTGAAGTCGGACGCTTAACCGACTGCGCCACCCAGGCGCCCCATCCCATAGTCATTTTTTAAAAAAAATGTTTATTTATTTATTTTGAGACAGAGAGAGAAAGCGAGCACGTGTGAGCAGTGGGGAGAAGCAGAGAGGAGAGAGAGAGAGAGTCCCAAACTGATGGTGTGGAGCTGATGGCATGGAGCCTGATGTAGGGCTTGATTCTATGAACCATGAGATCATAACCTGAGCTGAAATCAAGAGTCCGATGCCTAACCAGCTGAGCCACCCAGGCGCCCCAACCCGTAGTCATTTTGGTCTGGAGCTCTCTCATTCATTCTTTCATTCATTTGTGTATTCAGCCATTCTAACGTACTGGGCACTCCTTCTATTCCAGGTACTGTGTGAGGCCCTGGGAATCAGTATAATGAAAAGACAGACAGGGTTTGGGTTCTCCTAGAGCTTACAGTGTAGCACGGAAGGCAAAAATGAAGCAGATAATTATAATGAAGTCTGATGAGTGTCATAAAGTGGAAATAAGGGATGTGATGAGAGGGTACATACTGCAAAGGAACCTAATATTGTTTAGAGTGTCAGGAAAGACCTCACATTACCTGAGGAGATGACGTTTAAGTGAGACCTGAGGACTGAGAAAAATTAGCTAAGTAAATGGGGTTAAGAAAGGTGCTTTTTAGATGGCAGGCTGAGTATATGCAAAGACCTGGAAGCCAGGTGGTAGGAAATAAGGCCAGGTTCATGTTGCTTCATTTATTAAGCAACCATTTACAGAAGATGGGTTATATCATGTGCACTGTGCTGGGGGCTAGGGACATAAAAAACAATCAGATGGCCCCTTCCTGCCTGGAGAAATTCAGTCAGGAGCAGTGGCATCACTTCTTGGTAACCAGTATGCTAAGGTCACCTTAGATCTTGGACTCAGTCTCCTTGGTCCCATGTGACAGGACTTAGCACCTTTAGAGAAATGGTCTGCCCTTGAGCATTTGGCCCATCTGTCAAGCAGAGAGGATATGGACCTCAGTTGGACACTTGCAGCATTTGCTCTCATCCCTGGCTTCACACTCACCAGATCCTTGATTGATGGGGTTCGTCTACGGACTCGAGGTTGATGGAGGCCCAGAGATTGATTTTTTACCCCAGCAGGAACATAGTAGAGGCTTTCTGGCTGAGACGAAGTTGCCTTGGTTTTCAGAGCTTTTTATCCCTGGTCTCATACTTGTTATTCGGATTGAGTGGTATCAGACCCATCCATTTTCTTGAATACATTTCTGTTGTTCTGACTTGTGGCACTGCTTATGGACAGAAGTCTTAGGGGCAGTTTGTCTTGACTGTGCACTACATGACTGCAGGGTGCACAACAGACTGTTGTGAATGGGGCTGCCCCTCCCTAATTATGCAACAATGCATCCCTGTGGCTCTGGTTGAAGGGAAGTTATTTAAACACTGACTGTGTGCCTCAGGCTAGGTGGTTTATATTCTTGACTTCACTTAAGAGTCTCAGTAATGCTCTGAGGTAAATACTACTATTATCCTCATTTACATATGAGACACTTGAAGGCCCAGGGAAGCTAGCTAGCTGTGGCTAGGGTTAGAGCTCTGGTTGGACCAAAGTCCCTGCTTCTCTGCACTCCCAGCCATTTCCCAGTGTGGTTACAGACTTTACGTCTTGCTTGTCATCTTGTTGCCATGGCTTCCTTGGCCTTGTCTACTTTGACTTATCTGTCTGTCCTCTGTGTCAGTACTCCATGGATTCTCAGCATCGCTGAGGCTCAGGAATGTGTCTTGTTTGGGAGATACCCTAGAGTATCTAAATTTCTTTTCCCATCTAAATTTTTGTGTGTGTGTGTTTAGCATGAGGCAACATTATATCTGTAGGTAAAGTCACTTTCGAAAAGTAAGTCAGCTCTGGATTTGTCAGGCTGCCTTTCTTGCTCCAGCTTCCCCAGCACTGTCAGTAGGAGGGAAGCTGGGGATGATGGCTCATGAGAGAGGAGTTTGAGTGAAAAAGGCATTGGACCTGGGTGTGGGTGGTAGGATGAGATCCTCTCATTTGTAAATGAGTAGTCCCCTTTCAAGGGGCTTATGGTTCTCCTTTCTGTCTTTTAATGGAGGATCAGCCTCTACACCTGGGGATTCTGGAGCTACTGACCTTAGCATGGGAGGGCTTTTTTTTTTTTTTTTCCTTCTCTGAGCTGTCAGGGTGTAGGGGTGCACATGTGCTATGGGAGAGGGAGGTGTGTGGGGCAGAGTCTGGGGAAAGGGGGCAGGAGGAGGGATGTGTATTCACCGCCTCACCTGCTTCTCTGCACTCTTTCTTCTCCCCTTCTCCCCGTCCCCTCATGGAGGCTTTGCGGTCTCAGTCTTGTTTGAGAAGTAGGGTCCTAAAGAACACGCGTCTCCTGCACTCATCTATCTTGTGTTCCAGATCCACCCGACTGTTTGGAGTTCTTGAAGCATGGCAAGCTTTTTCATATCTCAGGTCTTCGTACATTCTGTTCCCTCTGTCAGGAATGTCCTCATCTTCTCTACCCCAAGTATACCCACTGAGCCTTCAAGACCCAGTTTAGATGTCACCTTTTCAGTGACACTGCCTTTCATCTCTTCTGTCTGTGGAGGTAGGCACACTCACTTTTGTGCCTCCACAGCGCTTGGTACAGGCCTCTGTTGTGCTGTGATTATTCGCTTTACTGTCTGCCTCCCTCCCCATGTATTGAGCCTCTTGAGAATAAGGAACAGAGTCGGTTTCATCTCTTGTTAGCAGGCACAGGGCCTGGGGGACATCAGAGTGTCAATAATTGTTGCTGTGAACTACGCTAACGCCTGACCTAGAAGTAGATGGTTGTGTACAACTCTCTTGTGTGCCTCCATAAACTAAAAAAGGATTCTCTTCCATAATTCAGTGTATTGCACATCTTCCACATTCCCTAGCCCTCCAAACATGCACTGCAGTGGCTGACTTCCAGAGAGAACAGTGCCGTGCTCCACAGATGTTCTCTTTGTCTGCTTTGCCTTACCTTGCTCTTCATCTCACAGTGCTCTTCGAAGCACCTGGGCCTGACCCAGGGAATGAGTGGGGAGTAAATGCCAGAAATGAGCCACTCTTGGCATCCTGAATCCTTGATTTGCAGGTTTGGCCCTGTGGGGCAGTGCGAAGTGAGAAAATGGAAATGAACCCGTTCCCTGTCATAGCAGCCCAAAGGGCTCTCCTCCAGATTGTGAGTACTATCACCAGCTGCAGCAATGAGGCACTCCCCTTATTGCATTCTGGATCTAAGACAATCAATTCTTCTTCTAAGTTGGCTCACTTGGCTCACCCTGAGCTTTCTCACAGGGCTGAGAGCCTGAAACACGTCCTATCACAATTGTTTTTCCACCATCATCAGGCCACAGACTGGGAGATTGTTTATTCTTCTCCCTTCATTTTATAGAGGAGGAAACCAGGGTCCACAGGGGGCATGGGACCAGCGCAAGGTCATATGACTGGTGGCAGCCGAGGCTAGACACTGGTCTTCCCACTCCTGGCAGAGTGCTGCTCCCTTTGCTATACCTCGCTGCCTCTGATATCGGTTTTATTTTTCTGTTTGTAATTCCTGTACACTGTGAACTTGGTGAGGGTGAGGCAGCTGGGAAACTAGGTGTCTTTTTCTTCGGTTACTCCCTCACTCCTATACTGGCTGGACACAGGAGACATTCAGGAAAGACTTGGTGAAGGACTGAATAAAAACCCAAGTTGGTCCAGGAAGACCTCATGAGCTAAGGTAGAAGAAGGCTAAAGTAAGCACATCCCTCCCAGTTTCACTGGAATATCTTTGGTTTTGATGATGATTCCTGTGGTTTGGCTTTCCCAGTGTTAAACACAACCTTGGCTGGAGCATGGAGGAGGTGTGGTTTGTAACACTGGTGTTTTATCCTTATGAAAGCCAGATCTGTAATGAAACTTCTGGGAAAATACCACATCTGGGCTAGCCAAGGATGCCTTTGGGTTTTCAGACCCCTCCCTTGCTCCCCAGCAGCAATCAGAGGACACAGATTGTGTGCAGCATCGCAAATTCCATTACAAATAGATAACATTTGTCCAGTGCTTACTATGATTTCTGGAACTATTTTAGGTATTTTATAATTCTCTTAATCCTTACAATCCTCCATGAGTAGTTACTGCAATTTTTTTAGCATTTCTAATCGACTTTATTGAGATATAACTTACAGAGAGTAAAATGCACTTGTTTTAAGTGTTCGGTTTTAGTGTTGACAAATATATATGACCTGTATGATCTCTCCCTGGTAATCAAGGTATAGAACATTTCCACCAATAAGCACTATTAATTATCCTCGTTCTGTATGGCAGAAAAGTGAGGTATAGGAGGAGTTAAGTGACATTGAAGGGGTGTCCAGGGTCTCATAGCTTGTAAATGATAGGACCAGGATTTGAACTCCAGAGCCCATATTCTTAACTACTGTATTGCTTTCCATCTCTTCTTTTGTGGTCTAGCCATTGCCTTTCTTGCCCTGGTAGATAAGACACTATGGAGTAAGATGACTTAGGCTAAAAGTCTAAGCACTAAAGGGGTCTTGGGCAAGAAGCCCAGAAGTAGGCAGTGGGGAGGATTGAAACAGCGATCTCAGTACTAGAATCCCAGGACCCAAGCAAGCAGAGCTACCTGCTTTTTGTCCAGCCTTTGCCTCTCCACTCCTGGACCAGGGAGCCTCCTAACAAGGTATAAGGTAGTACCTGAAAAAGGGACACGCTTCTCTGCTTACACAACTGAGATAGTGAAATAGAAGAAAAGTCTCATTTGCTCTGAGAGTGCCATCTGTGGTATACTGCATCCAGTTCTGCGCTAGGCACTCTAAGGGCCAAATGGACAGGCCACTCTAAGGGAGGCAAGGTGGAGAGAGGTCCTGAAATCTAGTCCTTTGAAGAGGGGCTAGAGGAACCAGGTTTGGAAGCCCTTAAGAGAAAATGTAGTCATTGCCTTCATATCCTTGAAAGGCTGTTCTTTGGACGAGAGCATCAACTTGTTTTTCTCTGTGGCTTCAGAAGGCATAATTAGAGAGTCCTGTGGGTGGGACAGTATAGCATATTTTGGAAAAATTGAGGTACAGTAGATATGACATACCTCATCAGCTTGTCATCAGCTTGGAGTATGAATAAGGTCAGGTCTCTTTTCAATAGTAAGATTGGTCTCTTGAACGAAGATGAAATTATCTGCAAGTTTAGTATGTTTCTCCTGGGGCCTTTCCTCTTCCCTCTTTCTCTTTATGAAGTATTATTGAAGAACTTCATAGGCTTATTTAGTACAAAAGAGTCAGGCTTAGTTCAAAACAGAGAACTAGAGGATCTTATTGGTGTGTTAGTGGGCCCTGTTTTCAACTTCTATCATTGGCACACAGTGTGGCTTTTATGAACGCATTTCTCACAGTGTGCTCTTTCCTTATTTAGTGTAGCCATAAGGACTTGGTTCTATACAAGGCACAGTGGTTCTCTGACGGAAGATGACAGCACTGCTTCAGTGTCACACTTGGCCTAGACCTAGGTCTATGCTTAAGCTCTCAAAGTGAATGCTCTTCAGTTCATATATGTATAAGCTCATCCATTGGAGGAGGGAACCCCTATAGTCGTCATTTGGCAGGTCTAGAAGTGTTTCTAGATTTAGCCACATTTCAGTTCCAGAACCAGCCTTCTTCTACAATTATTTTGGTTACTGTATTAAGCTTGAAACACCCATTCAGACGTTCTGTTTCCTTGGTGTGAGTGAGCACTTACTGTAGGCTCTTAACATCCCTTTCTACCTTTAATTTGACTTAGGATCTCAGTCTGTCGGGGAAATTCTAACAGCATTGACTCTACAAGAAAGGGGTGAAGGCTTCAGTCTTTGGTCCTGAAAGGGCTTTGATCCTGTACATATTTGTGTTCATTCACTTGTGTTCTGTTCCCCTCGCATACTAAGGGGTGTTGGGAACAGTTTTGCCAAGTCACAAAAGATCACACTGTTTTCTTTTCCCCATGGGTATTGTGTGTTCTTTTGTTTTATATTTATATGGTTAAAAGGGGATTTCCCTCAAGAACAAGGGTCTGCTCCAAGGTGACTTGATGTTTCTAAGGCAGAGGGGGCTGACAACTTTAAAATGGCAGTTTCCATAACTGAACTAGTTTGAATTGTTGTTTAATCTGGTCTCCTGCTATACAAGGAAGATTTTTCAAACTACTAGAACTCCCTACCATTGGAGTGGGCCACCCAGAGATATGAGTGCTTTGACATTACAGCTGTTAAACAGACTACCTGCTTAGGGCCATTGTGAGGAAATGCTGAATTTCTTTAAAAAAAATTTTTTTTTTAATGTTTATTTATTTGAGAGACAGAGAGACAGAGCCTGAGTGAGGGAGGGGCAGAGAGACAGGAAGACACAGAATCCGAAGATAGGCTCCAGGTTCTAAGCTGTCAGCACAGAGCCTGACGTGGGGCTCGAACCCACAAACCATGAGATCATGACCTGAGCTGAAGTCGGACACTTAATCGACTGAGCCACCCAGGCACCCCAGAAATGCTGAATTTCTTAATAAGACCACCATCCAGAATGAGTAAGGTTAGCATCAGAAGATGTGAAAAGGGACAATTGGACCATGTAGGCTGAACCTGGATTGTGAAACTCTTTCCTCCATGGAGCGACCCTTACTAATTATCTCCACTATATCATACTAGCTTCAGCAGGGTAATGCTCTCCTTTTATGTTTGTGTCCAAGTTGGGCACAGGAACTTTTCTTTAGTACTATATAACTGTGCCCTGCATAGAATGTTTGGACAAGACTCAGGGACAGCAAGAGGGAAATAAACACAGTCATTGAAACTAGTTAATCTGGCTTATAAAATGTTGCTTGATGTCTGGGACACCCAGAGGATATACACATAAGCAGTGCCATCATGATTATTGGGTGATGAGCTGGAAACAAGATGAGTGATGAATATGAGTGAATGAGTTGGCCTCTGAAGGGCCGTCTATCTCTGAGATTATATGATTCTTCTAGGCCTTCAATCTTGAAAATTCTAGAACTGACTTTGTGCTGTGATTCCTAGAAATCTTATAGACCCAACAGTGGGTCAGGAAAGTGGGTGACTATAATGCAGTTGAGGTTACCACTGATCTCATTTCCACATTTCTCCCAACCACTGCTCTCCCCTTAGGCCAGAGAAATACGGAATAAAAGACAGCCTCTTATATTATATATGCCTGATCACAGTGAAAAAAGAAAATAGCCTTATTCTTTGTCCTTGATGTTAATCTGTCCTTTCTCATTAGACCCTCTCAACACCTTGTGATATGGGCAAGAAAGCGCTTACTAAGCTCTTTTTAGAGGTGAATAAACTGAGGCCCAGAGGAGTTAAGTAATTTACCTGTCCATATTATACACTGGATTGACTGGTATCCTAAGTGCTCTCAAGAACTAGTTGTTAAATAAATGAAGCCCAGATTCTGTCTGTCCTTGGCCAGTATTTTGCTACCACATAATTCTGAACCCCGTAGGGGCTTCCTGTGAGCATCTGCAGGATTGGCTGGTTTTTGCTGACCTTCCCTTTGGGATTCCCTCATTCTGTAGCTGAAGCTGTGTGCACTCTTTAGAGAGCATCAGCCCAATTGTGTTCCCTACAGAGTGGGCTGGGAAAAAACATTCCACCCACTGTGATTCTTTTTTTGTTGCTTGTTTTCTGGGATCTTCATATCATTGCCGACAAGAGTGACTCATAGACTTCACTATATGATTTTCTTGGTTAAGAGGACTTTTTTCTTAGCTCTAGAAGAAATGAATTATAGTTATATGGTTGTATGGTTATGGTGCCGATATTCGGCGGCTTTACCCAAAACACTACAGATCTCTCTTCTAACTAAGAAGAAGTTAGAAGTTACTTTGGCTCGGTAACACTGTGCAGCCACTGCGTGCCCAGCCATGTGTTAGGTGTCTAGAGGAAGCTCTTGGGTTGAAGGGCTTATAGTCCAGTTGGAAAGATAAGACGCACACATAAATAGGAAAACAGTTTGACACAATTTTAAATAAAACACAAAATCAAATGGTATACATGTAAACATTTAAATGTGGGGAGTAGGTCATAAGGGGCTTAGAAGGTATTGTGGAAAGAGTGTAGTTTAGAACTGTGGGCCACTGACAAGTTAACTCCCTGCACTACTTTTTCTTTATCTGTGAAATGGGTATAGTAATAGCAGCCTCCCGGGGTTGTGAGGATTAAATGCGGTAACGTGTCTAAAGCACCAGCATAGTGACTGATGCTTGGTAGGCATGAAGCCAGTGGTGATTCCCGCCCTCCCACCCCCTTTTCTAGGAGCTTTCCTAGAGGAGCTAAGCCCGACAGGTTGATTAGGATTATGAGGAGGGAAGGAAGGAGGATGGCAAGCCAAGAATGAGGGGCAGGTCCTGTGAGTATGTCAGTCTGGTGGGAATGGAGGGTACATGGGAGAAGCAGCGAGAAGTAAAGCTAAAGAGACAGAAGTTTGGACTTAACTGAAAAGAGATGTTACGATGGGAGGTATATTTAAGCCCTGTACACATGTGTATGTATGTATATAAAGGTCCTTATCGCACTCTGCAGCATAGCATAGTAGCTAAGAGCTTGGACTCTAGAGCCAGGCTGCCTGTCTCTAGCTGCTACCACTTAGTTTACTTCTCTGGGCCTTCGTTTCTTGATTTGAAAAATGGAGTTGATGATAATGATACCTTGTAGGGTTTTCATGAGGGTGAATGAGATAAATATGAAGTGCTTAGAGTAGTGCCTGACACATAGTGCTGCCTAAATGTTAGCTGCTATTATCATAATTATTTAAATGGTACAAAACTTTTATAAAAAGTGTGTGCCCTTACTGATGAACTCTAACAATAAACAAAAAAAACTGATCCATTAGCTGAGGGATGTCAGTTGACTGGCGTTTACAGTTTGAAGGCCTCTGCTATAGGTTACAGGGTCATCAACACGGGGAGTGAGGTGAGGCCTGTGTGAAGTGGTGGTAAACAAGATCTGACAGGAAGGTGCAGGATGAATTGGGGGGTACGTTTGGCAGGGGGCTCTTGACATGGGGCATGTCCGTGTTGAATCATCTGGTATAGTACATTTGTTGCATGTGGAGGTGATTCCTGGTAGGTCTTAGGCAGCCTCGTCAAAGGACTTGAGTTCCACTGAGGGGTGTGTGCCACACTACCACGGTAAACAGTGCTGCCATAGAAAAAGCATTACTACATACTTTTTGAGTGGATACATGTTTTTCAAATAAAATAGAGTCATCATTGAGGAGGAGGCCGAAAGTTCCCCACGGGGTGGAAAGTACGAGGATTGGACTTAACAGTAGGACAGGATTTGGTCATTGGGAGGAAGGCATGGGGATGAGAATGGGTTTAGTGGATGATCAAGTTAGTAGCCAGACTTTTAAACCCAGTTTTTCTGTTCTAGCGAGTTCTGCAGAACGGTGTTCCTTAAACGGCCATATAATATCTAGACTGTACGTGGCAATTTCATCATGTGGCCTGCAAAAGTAGCCCCCTTTTCCTGGGAAGAGTGGTCTTTGTTTCCCCAGGTGGCACACTGCCAGCTTCTTTACTGATTTGCAAGTCCCACAAGGGCCAGGCTGAGCTGGTGTTCTATGGGGTTGGGGTTGGGGTTGGGGATGGGAAGCTACTCTCTTCCATTTTGATAGTGCTTCAGGAAAGGCTCCCCTACCCTTCTTTGCAGTGCTGCTTGTGCTCTGTGCCTAGGCTGAGCCTAGCTGGGACATGGGTTTAGTGATGGGTGGGTAGGGTGGCAGGGACTGTTGGATTTTCGGCTTCCACTAAATGAACTCCAGTTTCTCATGATCTACTTGCTTTGCTCTCTATTTGTATAGCATTAAAGGATTTTTGTCTTCATCTTGGCCAGCTCAAAGTTAAACCATGAGAGGTTTTCATTTTAACCGAGCTATTTCTCATTTTAGCTGGCTTTAGGTTTTAAGTCTTAAGACCATTAATGGTGGTATCCCCCAGCAGAGCTCTTTGTGAGATAAGGTGGCTCTGGCTGCTGGGAGCCAGTTTGCAAGGCAAGAAGCAAGTGTGTGAGTGCCAGATAGAGGAGTCTCTTGTAGAGTCTCTAGCTTATGCTCAGTACTTTGGGTCTGTTTGAGTGCAGAGCAGATTTAGGTGCACTACAGAGTTTGATGGATTTTACCTGGAGCAGATGCCCCAGGGGTATAATAAATATGATTTTTGAGGCAACTAGGGCTATAGCATATTTCTTTTATCCTAAGGCAGCTCTCGTGCTAGGAACCTGGGACTCTTTAGTCTGCCTTTAGAGACCTCTCCAACCCTGTCTCTGTGGGCTCAGCATTCTAGCATCCAGATGTTCCATATTCCCTAAGACTAAGCCAATGGCATTTTCTCTGGGAAGCCTTTCCCTGACCCTTAAGAGAGAAGTAGTCATCTTGCTTCCAGGGAAGTTGGTATATCCCTTGACTGTAGCTCTTTCCTTGTATCCTGATTACCTGTCTTCTCTACTAGAAGGTAAGCTTCCCTTCCTGCCCCCCCCCCAACCCGTAAAGCTATTGTGCTGTAATAAACAAAGATTATTTACTGCCAAACATAGCTGTTACCAAAAGATCCACAGGCCAATTCAGGTTTCTAAAAAACCCAAAACTTCCTGAATAGAGGAGAGAACAAACACAGTTTTCCTTCTTTCCCCTTTCCACCTGTCTCCCACAGTCACATGACTAAGACTTGAAGAAAATGAATTGTCACATATATATATGCAAGGTTCCACATAAGTGATAGAAACAAATGAATTAGTGTAAAAAAAAAAAAAGTCTTCATCTACAACCAGAAGTGCAAATTAAAATGTAAGCTTTTTGAAGGCAGAGTTGTTTTTTGTTTTTAAAGTGTGTGGCTCTAGTACCTAACATAAATTGTATACAGAATAAACATCAGTAGCCAAGAATGATGAATGAATGAGTTAATGTGGGAATTTAGTACTTTTCCTTCTTATCAGGAGTTTAAGACCCCAGCTGGGTTGATTTGGTGGGTGGACCTCAGGCTGGTTCAAATTAGCTGTCTTGTGTGCAGACTTAAGAGCGTGTGAAATGTGCTCCTGCTGGGGTGTTTCCCCCTGGCCTTTCCTTTTTGAGCACTCCTCTCTTCTCTGATTGCCATTTAAAGATCTGCGTGCTGAGGACGAGCTGCTGGAGGGAATGTTTCCCTGAGGACATGGGGTCTAATGGCAGCCAAGGCTTTGTGGTTGATTAACTCCCTGATTGAATCACTGATTTTGAGGCACCCAGGGAGGGAGCATGGGTATGTGTAGACCAGATTAAGAACTCTGCAAGTATGATGAGGGTGGACGGGGGGGAGTGGGGACTGGGTGGCGGTGGGATGAAAACAGGATGGCCAGAGAGTTTTAAACTCTTCCTCAGTCCCACGTTTTAGATTTCCCTTTTTGTGGTGGAGTCAGAGCAGTCTAGTAGAAAGAACAGAAGCCAAGGGGCTTGACTTTTTTCTGCCACCAAATCACCGATGTGTTGGTCTCATTTCCTTCATTTGTCGAGTGGGGTGAGGAAACTCTGCCCTGCCTGACTGCCTTGACTGTAGTGAGGTCTGGTGAAGTGTTGGATGAGAAAGCTCTGACCAGAGTGGGAGAAGAGTACAGTGACACTGGTCACTGGCCCATCTTTTCTCACCAGAGTCCTCCTGTCTCTGGAGGAATCAGCCATCTGAACTTTCTGTTCTTTCCAGCCTCTAGGTCATCACTCTTTATTCAATAATGTGGGTGACCCAGAAAGCATTGACAGTTCCCTGACTGGAATTCCTGTAGACCAGGGGCCATGTTATTTCTCCGTGTATTCCTCCGTGTCTCCTTGGGACAGGTTTGGAAGAGCAGGCACTTGCTAAACAATTTCTTGAAAGAGAGTTTAAGTTTGAATACTGGATCTGCCATATACAGTACTAACTTTATGACTGTGACCAAGAGACTTGGCTTCCCTAAACCCTAGTTTCCTTTATCTGTTAAATGGGAATCATAATCCTTGTCTTTCAGGGTGAGAATTGAATATATACGAAATTCCAGGTGTACGTGGGGCCCAGTAATCTGCTAACTACTATACTATAGTACCTCCATAGTGACCTGCTGAGCCCAGAGTTGCTCCTGAGGTGATGTTTTCTGGATATTTAGGTCTCAGACAGAAGAAGAAAGCAGAACCTTGGGGTTTCCCTTAGCATTTCCGCCCTTTTCTATCTGCCTGCCCTGCTTGCTTGTTCTTCCTTGGATTCTGTTCCTAGAATAGCCAGAATATTTTTCTGCCTCTTCATTTTCCGAAGCGTCTTCACCAGCCAGAGCACTTTTGTTTTGGCTCTTCCAGGCTTGCTCTGTTTGGTCTTTGTTATTCTTCATTAGCTGTTACTATTCCCGCTTATTTTCAGTTTCCCGACTTGTTGTGCTTTGTCCACAGCTAACACAGCATCTGAGGAAAGTCACTTGGTTGGGCTCCCTCTAGCCACACAGGTCTGTGAGGTGGAAGAGCTGAGTTCCTGTGCTGGCTGTGCTATCTCTAGCTGTGTGACCTTGGCCGAAGATCTTGCCCTCTCTGGGTCTCACACCTCTCATCATTAACATGAAGGATTTGAACCAAATAAGTGGTTTGTAAGGGTCCTTAAATTCTGAGTGTGAGTTTGGACAAGGCATTTTTCTTTTTGGGGGGTTCTTAGCTTCCTCATCTGGAAAACCAAGTAGGCTGGACTAGATAATTTATACTCACTTCTAGGCCTAAATATTTTCTCCTCGTTCTTTTTTTAGTTTTTTTCTTCTTTTTCTGCCTTGTATTGCTTTCTGGAGCATTTCTGTGACAGTTAACAGCTGTGGACAGGAAACCCTTGAACACTTCTAACTTGGCAAAGGTTGCTGCTCCCTCTGAACCTCATCCCAGCCCATTTCCTGTGTTTACAGCGTTTGGGTTTTTTGCTTAGTGACAGGCCTGACAGGTCATACTCCAGTTCTCCTCCATGGCTTTGTGTGGGGTAGACCAAAATGAGCACCGATTTGGGAGTTTGGGAGACAAGGTTTCAGTCTCCGCTCAGTTGTATGACCTTATGTAAGGTACCTGCCTTCTCAGAGTTCATTGTCCTCATCCGTAAAGCCAGAGAGTTTAACTAGCTCTGATACTATAGGATGTTAATATTTGCCTCCCTTTTATTCTCCCCGCAGGGACCTCTGTTTATCCTGTTTCTTCCACATACTCCAGTGTGGAAGGGACCCAGGGTAGCTGCCTTTGCATTTCCTGTGTGGGACAAAATAATAGGAAGAAAGGAAGTGAAATAGCTATCTCAGGCCCAGATTGGCAGCAGAGAAAAGTTGAGGTACGGAGCTGGTGTGATCAAATTGCCCAACATATCAGCTATATAGTTGGTAACCAGGTGGACACCAGTCTGCATTTATTCTTATCAACACTCTGGAGAGAGACAGTATCCCAGTTCCAGCCTTACTTTTACCATTTATGTGACTTGAGCAAGTCATTTAGCAGATCTGGGCCTCAGTTTCCTCATTTTATATTAGGGATAATACAAGTACTGACTTTAGGGTGCCTGGATGGCTCAGTCAGTTGAGTGTCTGACTCTTTTTATTCTTTTGTTTTTTTTATTTTTGAGAGAGAGTGGCAGAGTGTAAGCGGGGGAGGGGCAGAGAGAGGGAGACACAGAATCCGAAGCAGGCTCCAAGCTCTGCGCTGTCAGCACAGAGCCCAACACGGGGCTCGAACCCACGAACCGTGAGATCATGACCTGAGCCGAAGTCGGACCTTTAACCTGCTGAGTCCCCCAGGCACCCCTGAGTGTCTGACTCTTGATTTTAGCTCAGGTCATGATCCCAGGGTTGTGGGATTGAGCCCTGAGTCGGGCAGAGTCCTGAGCATGGGGCCTGCTTGAGATTCTCTCTCTTTCTCTGCCCCTCCCCCACTCATGTGCATGCATGCGCGTGCACACACACACAGGTGCGTGCGCACACACTCTTTCTCTCTAAAATAAAAAATAAAAGGACTGACTTGACAAAGTTGTAAGAGAGTACAACTTTTTATGTACAAGTCCCAACACAGTTCCAGACATATTTGTCCCTCCTTTCTCCCTGAGACAATAACAATGTACTTAATTCTGTTCTTGTGTAGATAACAGGAGGACACTCAGGTCCCACCGCAGAGTCCCTAACATGCCAGCTGGGGACAGAGTCCAATTGTGGTTGGAAGAAACCTTGTGAGTTTGTGCTTGAACCAGACTGAGCTCAGTGCTGTGACCTCAGAGGGGAGACTCATAGGGCCTAAAGTGGTTAAAGAAGGCAGGTGGGCATAGGACTTTTCCTGGACCTTGAAGGGCCACCAAGTCTTGCCCATGAGGAGCTGGAGGGAGAGTGGCTCCAGGTGCCCGTTCACCCTTGCTCAAGCTGGTGCTTAGTATTCATGTGTATTGGCATTTACGTCTTCCCTTCCCTCCCTCTTCATCGGGGAAGTTACTATCCAAAGGACTTCTCCTTTTTCCTCTTACATTTTTGAGAGAAAGAAAATTTGAAGGCACAAGGATGGCATAACATTTATTCAGAGCAAACTAGTTTTACTTTAATCAATGGGCTAGATAGTTTGCTTGCATAATCTTAAATACTTAGAAAATTACAGTATTATGCCACGTTTTACAGCTGAAGTAACAGTGCCTCCAAAAGGTTAAGCAGTTTTTTCAGCTCAAAATTAACAAGTTATAATGACGAATCAAAAGAGCTCTGCACAATAATTCAGTACGACTTCAGCCAGTTTATTCACCCAGGTTCTTAGTAATCTGTAATAGTCGTCTTGTGCTTATCTTTTTGAGATGGCTATCTTATTCCTGGCTCCTACTATACTTAGCTCTTGTTCTTAGCAATAATTCTCTATTCTGTAGATCTCTAGTTCTACCGTTGACTTAGATTCCACCTCATTATGCCAACATTAGCTCCCTCAATTCTTTTTCCAGATATTTACCAAGCACCTAACTATAGGCCAGACCAGAGGTGGATACAAATACCAGTTCCTGCTTGGATCTTTCAGTGTGATGGTTAGACAAATGATTACAGTAAAAACAACTTGGTAGTAATTGAATACTTACTGTGTGCCATGCTTTATTTGAAGTACTTTATATATTTTCATTTCATTCTTAAAACTCTATCAGGTAGATACCGTTTTCTTCTTATTTTATAGATAATGAAATCCAGGCATACAGAGGTTAATTGGTCTAAGTTGTGATAGAGAGAAGCACAGGCACCATGTGGGCACAGAAGAGGGGCTCCTAATCTAACCCAAAGAGTCAGTGTAGAGAATACTTCCTAGAGGAATTAGAAAAAGCCTGAGTAGAATCTTGAAACTTGAGTAGGAATTAGTCAGGTGTAAAATGGGGCAAGGATATTGTAGGCAGAGGGAACATTGTGTACAAA
This sequence comes from Lynx rufus, assembly GCF_022079265.1. Taxonomy (NCBI): domain Eukaryota; kingdom Metazoa; phylum Chordata; class Mammalia; order Carnivora; family Felidae; genus Lynx; species Lynx rufus. The sequence goes on from NW_025814897.1 coordinate 60,303,269, forward strand.
GCCACAAAGTGAGTCTTGCGTATTTATGGAACTCCAAGTAGTTTAGTGTGGTGGCAGGGTAAGGTGTGTGTCAGTGACTGGTATGGGGTAAGGCTGGAGAACCTGGTAGGGACCACCTCCTGAAAAGCCTGTATCCTTTGCTACATTATATTTGTTATACCTGCTAGTGGTTCCCAACTTGAGGATTTAGAACTCTGAAAGGGGCCCTTGAAGGGTGTCTCGTGAATCCATATTATTTTCTTAGTTGTTTTTCAATCTGTGGATACTAAAAGTATAACTATTATTAATGGAGCTTTTGGAATTCCTCACTGAGAAAAAGTTAGGAATCACTGTTGTAAGAGTTGGGGAGCTTTGCAAAAGATTTTTTTCTTTAAATTAGAATATTTATTGAGACAATTCTAGACTTACATGCAATTTTTAAAAAATGCAGCATGGCGCTCGGGTCTCAGTCTATTAAGTGTCTGACTTGATCTCAGCCCAGGTCTTGATCTCAGGGTCATGAGATCTCAGGCTCCAGCATGGAGCCTACTTAGAACAATAATAATAATACAGAGAGATCATTGGGAAACTTTGCAGTTTTCCCCACAGGAACATTTTGACAAACTGCAGTATAATATTATAACCAGAATATTGACATTAATAAAACCTACCAATCTTGTTTAGATTTCCCCAGTTTACTTGTACTCGTGTGTTTAAGTTCTGTTCCAACACTGTAAGTATCCTTTATTTGCCCTTTTATAACCACACCTTTCTCTCCCACCCCCTTCCCTGTTCCTAACCCCACTGTTCTCCATTTCTAAAATTTTATGACCTTTCAAAAATGTTGTATAAATGGAATCAGAGTTTGTAACCTTTTGGAATTGGCTTCTTTCTTCAGCCATAATTCCCTGGAAAATCATCCAAGTGATTGTATGTATCATGACTTTGTTCCTTTTTATTGCTAAATAGTGTTCCATTGTGTATAATGTATATAACCATTCCCTGAAAGATGTATGGACTGATCCCAGTTTTGGGTTATTAAACATAAAGCTTCTATGAACATTTGTATACAGATTTTTTTTAAGTTTATGTATTTATTTTGAGAAAGAGGGCATGTGGCCAGGGGAGGGGCAGAGAGAGGGAGAGAGAGAATCCCAAGCAGCCTCTGTGCTGTCAGTGCAGAGCTTGATGTGGGGCTCAAACTCACAAACTGTGAGATCATGACCTGAGTTGAAACCAAGAGTCGGACGCTTAACCAACTGAGCCACCTAGGCGCCCCTATAAACAGGTTTTTATGTGAACCTGTGAAGGATTTTATTCAGGAGCATGGAGAGTGGTCTAGTCAGATTGGAGTTTTAGAAAAATTGTACTGACTGCTTTAGTAGAAGATGGGTTTGAGAGAAACGAGCAGAGACAGGAAGACCAGTGAGGAGACTGTAGTAACCCAGGCAAAGTACATGGAGATCTGAGCTCAGATCTCTGTGAGCTGGAGCATAGAGGCCTTTCCTCAGAAATCATACCTGGCTCGTTCCCATGTGGGAGCAGGACCAGGGAGCCTGGGCTGTCAGGAGGCTCAGGCACACTCCATTCTGGATAGTTAGCCACCCTTCTGGGGAGATGTTGTCTGGATCCATAGCTGAGAACTGCATCAGGTGAGGAAGGGCTGCAAACCGAGTCCTTGGAATGACCATCCTGACTGCAGGGTTTTTCAGTAGATGTTCTTGGTTATCTAATCTCAAGAAAAGAAGAAAGGGGGTCAGTTATCTTCTTTGTATTGTTTGAATGGAGGCTTATTTGGGGCAGAAAGATGGTGAGAAGCTCTTGCCTGGTTCTGGTCTCTGGGAGCCCAGGCATGTGTTCTCTGGTAGGCCATCCAACAGTGGCCTGGGTGACCTGAGGATGAACTCCTGCTGCAATGGTCCCTGGAATCAACATTGTTTTTACCCCGTGTGTGTGCCTGGCTCCCCAGTGTTTATATCTTCCAGGCATTTATCACTGTGCTCTTGGGGTCACTGTGATCAGGACTGATTGTTGAGAGCCAGCTCCACTCCTGAACCAAAGGGTATAATCCTAGAGGGTCCACTAATGGATTGGACACCTCCCCTGGGCACTGTGCAATGTCCTTATCTGGACAAGTCCTTGGATGCCCACTCAAACACTTTTAGAAAACTTTTCCCAGCAGAAATCTGTTTTGAGTTGTTTGTAATTATTTTTTTGGCCATCTCAGACCCTGACAAGTGCTGGCCAGGATGCAGGAATGTTTGGGTCGGGTGCCAGGTCAGAGAATTTGGGGCAACTTTTGAACAAGCGTGTGTTGATTTAATTTCTCTGGGGTTGTCATGCTTCTTGGCACAGATACCTTTAGAATGTAAAGACCTGTGGTATGTGGGACCCCAAAGCTGAGAAAGCAAATCTTCAAAATCTGTAAGCAGCTCTCAGTTGTCCCTAGACCGGGTCTTGTGTTGTCCAGTGCCATGCCTGACACAGGGGAACACCAGAAAAATCAGACTCGTGTATAGTTGGGAAGATGAGACTCAGATAAAGCAGAGAATAGAGGACCAACAAGCAAATGACTAACACTTACAGGGCTTCACTGTTTTTCAAAGGACTTTATGGATTTTTCTGATAAGAGAATTAATCCTTAGGAATAGTCAGAGTATAGGAAAGTTGAAATTTAAGTACCTGCACCTACCACTTCTGTGATTCAGTATATATTTTAATTGAGAAGAAGGGGTGGGGGGACCCTGGAGAGCAGAGAAGTGTATCTTACCTCTTTTTGTATCCCTAGTGCCTTTGGCTAGTTCAGCCAGCTAGTTCAAGGTCAGCAAATAGGTGATTGAAAATCAGAAATGAGTGTTGAAATGGTAGCATGTGAACACTGAACAGGGGGCCAGAAATTTTTAATTTAGTTAAAAAGGTGATAGAAATAAAAGGGCAGGCAGATAGGCTGTTAAGCAGATGGACAAGTGTCCAGAGCCCTGTAGATGTGGGAGGAGGCATGGGCAGTCAGAACAGCTAGAAGTCCCCTGCATCAGAAGCCTGCGTTATTGAGGTCATGGCCTGCTTGGTGGGGACTAACTTTAGGAATTAGCCACCTTCTTCTGGAGGGAAGCTTTTTGTGAAATCAGTATTTGAAGAAAAAAATACTGAGAGGAGGAAGAAGGTAGAAATGGGGTGGCTGAGTGGAGAGAGGAGTGAGGGCTGAAGATTTCATTTCTTCTAGCAGGTGATTATGTTTCATATGCTTAAATAGAAGCATATTCTTTTGCTCTTTTTGTTCCTCCCTGCAGAGCATGCTAGGGACTCAGTACTCTGTCTCTAGTGTCTTTTTAACTTTGTTTCTAAGTCTTGATAAGGAAGGTGTCTCTGGCTAGTGCTGGACCTGAAGAAGTTAAGGCAAAACCAGGAAATTCTGTTTTACCCTGCTTGGGGAACGGCACAAGACCAGTTATGACTTCTGTGTTGGCCCTTAATAGGCAAGCAGAACCTAATTAAACTTGCCCCTATTCGTGACTCTTGGAGGGTAAGGGTTAGAAGTTTTAGGGAGCCCTCTTGAACACTCATCTGGATCTCCCAACCATATAGCCTTGCCATAGGAAGTTAGTGAGACTTCTAATCTGGTTCTGCCACTAGTTTGCTGGCCAACCTAGTGCAAAACAACCCCCTTTCATAGTCTCAGTTTCCTTCTCTAGTTGTAAGGTAGGCAGTGATCCTTGATGCCCCCCAAAGCCCTTCCAACTTTGCCACTTAGAGTTTGAGTACAATGGGGATCTCAGCCTCCACTATTCCCATTCTGCGCCAGGAATTTTGTAAGATTGGTGAAAAGTACATTTTGACTTTGAGTTCTTTTACAAATCAATCTGTGTGAGATGCTGTGCCCCTTCCTCTTGGGCTTGCTTTGTTAGGTTGCCCTGCCTTCCACCCCTACTGTCTTTTACCTGTTTTCAGACTTGTATCTCCTGCTGCTCTGGTCTCTTGTGTCATACTGTATTCTATGTTGTGTCTTTGTCGTTCATACACTGTGTTCATTCTTGTACTTTTTGTGGGCCAGGATTATGTTGCTTCATCTCTGTTTGAATTTGCTCTTTCATGCAGCTAAGTTCTTCTGGGCATTCATTTGTTCAGTCAGTGAATATTGATTGGAGCCCAAGTGTTGTGCTAGGGACTTCGCTAGGTCCTGGGTGTTGGTTCAAAGCCAGGATTCAGCCATGAAGGCAGCCATGGCTCCTGCCACTGTGGTGCTTACAGTTTAGTGGAGAAGAAAGATATTAAGCAAATTATCACACAGATAATTATAATTGTGAAAAGTGTTATCAATGTTGGAGAATGTATAATGTGGGCCTAAACCAGTTTGGCAGGGAAGACGATCAAGGAAGATTCTTTGAAGAAAAAGTATTTAAGTTCAGACCAACAGCATGTGTCAGAATCTGCAGGTCAAGAAAGAATGAAGAAGCTTCCATACAAAAGGAATTCTAGGTCATTCTCAACCTGGGTTGCACATTAACATCACCAGGTATAAGAGAGTATATGAAGCAGCTAGACTGGTGCTTCATACTGGTGCTTACTGGTGAGAGTATAAAGCAATGCAACTACTTTGGAAAACAGTTTGGCACTTAAAAGTTAAACATAACCCTGTCATATAACCCAGAAGTTCCACTCCTACTGGAACTCCAGATGAAAAACTTATTTTCACTCAAGAAAAATGAAAACCTATGTCCACACAAAGACTTGTACATGAATGTCCATAGCACTTTATTTGTGCTAGCTAAAAACTGGTGGATGGATAAACACATTGTGGTATATACATTCAGTGGAATACTACTCAGTGAGAAAATGGAGAAAAACTACTGATTCATGTGATACCATGGTTGAATCTTTTGAATGCTGAGCAAAAGAAGCCAGTCACAAAAGAGTACATACTGGTGATTATATTTCTTTGAAGTTCTAAAGCAGGCAAAACTAATTTATAATGATAGAAATCAGATCAATGCTTGTGTGAGGAGGGCAGTGCGGTTTGGCAGTGAAGTACCAAGTGGGAACACTTTGGGGTGATGAAAATGTTCTATATCTTAATTGGGTGGTGGTTACACAAGTGCGTATGTTTGTCAGACACACTGAACTATGCACTTAAAATGGAGACATTTTATTGCGTGCAACTCTGCCTTAAAAAATATCCATGCTCTATTTTTATAAATGTCAAGGAAAGGCAAAACTCATCTATGGCGATAAAAGTCAGAAGAACAGTTATCACTGTGGGGTGGGGTGAGGTGTAGTGGTCGTGATAGTATTGATTGGAAAGGGGCAAGAGGGAGGAAGTCTTCCTGGAGTATTTCTTGATTTTGGTGGTAGTTACTTAGATATATACATATGTAAAAGTTAACTGATCTATATATTTATATACTTTGCTGTATATATGGTATGTCTCAAAGAAAAACAGAAAACCAAAACTCCCCTAAAACCAAACCCGTGCCTAAGTTCCATCCATTGAGATACTGATTTAATTGGTCTGGGACGGGGCTTGGGCCTCAGCAGCATAAGTGCTCCCTAAGTGAATCTAATATGTAGCCAGAGTTGAGAACCAACGTGCTATGTGAAAGGAAGGGAGAAACTTGGAACATGAAAGAAGGATTGCACAAAGCTAAGGGAGTTGTTGGATAAGAGACCAGAAAGGTGGCAGCTGGCAAATCATTCTGGGCCTTACAGGCCACTTTAAGAAATTTGAACTTCATCTTAAGAGTAATGAAAAGCTTTTGAAGGGTTTTAAGTAGGGAGATGACTTGGACAGATAATCAGCTGGTGTGCAGTAGCATTGCCTATAGTTAGCATTCCTGTCAATTGCTTGTTAAGTATTCAGAATATCTCTCCTGTGAGGAGAAGAAGGTTTGGAATAGTTGAGGAGTCTTGAAGGACTGGTGCTTGATTAGAGGTGGGGAGTGAGGGAGAATGAGATGTCAAGGTTTCTGACACCAGCAACTGGAGAAGTGGGAACTTTGGCAGGGGGTGGGGGCGGGGAACTAATGAGTTTAGATTTAGACATTATGCATCCGTTGATGTTCCTGTCAGACATCTATGTGGAGATATTTAGTAGGTAGTTGGATTCTGTGTGTATCTGAGGGTCAGAAGGGAAGCTTGAAGCAGAACCATCATCTTACTTTTTTGGGGGGAGATGGCAATAGTTTTTTTGGGGGGAGATGGCATTTTTTTAAATGATAATTGAAGCTGTGAGAAGAGGTCAGATCCCTCCTGGAGAGAGTCGTCTGAAGAGAAGAAAGCCCGGGACCAAACCCAGATTCTTTAAAACTCCAACATTTAAAAGTCATGTCTGGAGGAGAAACCTGCTTTGTACACTCAGAAAAGCGAAGATTTATTCATTCATTCAGCAGATCTATATTGAATACCTACTGTGTGCCAGGCACTACATGAGTCCCTGGGGATACCACAGGGAACAAAAAAGTTCCTGCTTTTGTGAGCCTTACTTCCACTGGGGGGAGATGGGCAGTAAACAAATCAACAAATAAGTGCATCATATGCAAGGTGGTGGTAGGTGCTATGAAAAAATGAAAAAGATATGACCTCTGTCCTCAGATACCCTCAAATAACTACAGTTGTAAGCTGACTGAAGTGAGGCCAGAAGAGGTACAAAGTCAGAAATGCTGGTGGAACTCAGAGGTGTATCTCATTATGTTGCATATTGGAGCTTTATACGTAGTCAATGCTGTGAATTTTTGTTTCCACTGAGGGCTTTCTTTAATTTTATTTCATGTGAATTAAAAAAATATTCAGATCACAGGTTAGAGCGAAAATATAATTATCTAGCATTATAATAAAGATATAATATTTTTTAATGTTTACTTTTGAGAGAGAGAGCGAGTGGGGGTGGGCCGGTGCAGGGGGACAGAAGATCTGAAGTGGGCTCTGTGCTGACAACAGTGAGCTCTATGTGGGGCTTGAACCCACAACACATAATATTTTTATTTTTATTTATTTTTTTAATGTTTATTTACTTTTGAGAGAAAGAGAGAGAGAGAGAGAGGGGCAGTGTGCAAGCAGGGAGAGGGGCAGAGAAAGAGGGAGACACAGAATCCAAAGCAGACTCCAGGTCTGAACTGTCAGCACAGAGCCTGACGCAGGGCTCAAACTCACAAACCAGAAGATCGTGACCTGAGCTGAAGTTGGATGCCTGACCAACTGAGCCACCCAGGTGCCCCACAACATATAATATTTTAAAGCATGGTGGTAAGAATTATAAAAGCCTTTACTGACCACACACATATTGTAGGCCAGGCTTTTTTTTTTTTTTTTAAACTTTATTTTTAGAGCAGTTTTAGGTTTACAACAAAATTCAGAAGGAGGTACAGAGATTTCCCACATATCCTCTGCCTCCACACATGCATAGCCAACCCCATTACCAGGGTTACTTACCAGAGTGGTACATTTTTTACCAAGGATGAGGCTACATGAATACGTTATAATACCCAAAGTTCATAGTGTGTTACCTTAAGGTTCACTCTTGGTGTTATATGGGATGTTATTATTACTTTTTTCACATGTTCTCCCTGGGAGGGGAGACATGGGAAGTCTTTGGGGTAGTCTTTTGTTGCCTGTGTAGCTGAAACCAGTGCCTGCTTCGTCCACAAGGAAAACTCTTCTGAATTCCTGCCCCTGCTGAGAAGAGTCGGACCTCTTCTTGGATATGAAGACATGATGTTCCAACAGGGGCAGGACCATCCCTCAGGAGGCTGGATTTCACTCAGTGTGGGAATCTGACTCCTCTTTCCTCTGTGGCTAGACCTACAGTGTGCTGTATTCCACGTGGGACCTTTCTTGCCAGAACTTCCTAGGTCCAGGGAACTAGTTTAGTTCCCTTTCTCATTCTTTACCCTTTTGTGTAGAGGGTACTTTCCCCTCCCACACACCCCTTCCCTAGACCCCCCCCCCCCCCCCCCCCCCCCCCCGCTCAGCCTCATTCTGCATTCTGTGCTGTTTTATCTCTGGAATCTAAAGGCCCTTGGTCCTCCATCTTCCCAGGGCTGGTACTCTCAGTCTTAACAGTCTTTTGAGTCCTTTCTAAGGGTAAGGGTGGATTCTGATCCCATCTAGAGTCACTGCAGAGCTTGCTGGTTGTGCTTGGGGGGTGGGAGGTCAAGTGGGAGAAATTAACAATCAACAAATGAGACCCCTGCTGGCAAAATTTATCAGTTTTCAGATTCCCCTCAGGTGCCAGCCAAGTGGTAGGGAACAGTCTGACCAGCACCTTTCTTTACTCCTCATCTGTACCTTCTTCTTTGACTGCTGTTTGTCCCACTTCTTTACCTTTGGGTTTGTGTCTCACATCAGACAATCCATGGTCAGGCTCAACTGCAGTGACTCTGCTTTGCATGCCTATAAATACGTGTTCTCAGGGGGATAAGTTACTGTTTGGTGACGAGAACGTGGCTGGAGGAGAATAGGCATCAGGTAGATGATGGATATTGGTGGTGGGAACTGGTGGGTTGTACTCAGGAATTCTCTTGTCTTTGGGGGAGATATGGTTATGAATCCATTCATGCACTCATTCATTCATTCAGCCAGTATTTGCTGATTACATATTTGACAGGGTGGATGTAGGCCCTGAGGGTTAGAGTGAGTCAAACTTAGTCCTTGCCCTTTTCTGGATATGGCATGCAAACAACTTAGAGCATGAGAATTAATACAACAGAGTTATGTATAAAGTGCTTTGGAGCATAGAGCAGTAAATGATTAGCTCTGCCTGGAGAAAGGAGAGGAGATTCAGACGCAAAGGAAAGACTTTGTGGTGTTGGCTGCTAGTGGTTAACAAAGTGTGGTCTGCAGACCGTTGGGGGTCACCAAGATCTTTTCAGGGGTCCAAAAGGTCAAAGACATCTTAATAATAATGCTACGATGTTATTTGTCTTTTTCTGCTGTGTCTACATTTGCAATGATGGCACAAAAGCACTTAGGTAAAGCTGCTGGCACCTTAGCAAGAGTCAGAGCAGTGGCACAGAACAGCACTGGTGGTCGTGGTATTCCTCATCAACATGCATTCTGTTTTAAAAAATTTATTTTTAATTTTTTAATTATTAAAAATTTTTAAAAATAAATATAAAATGTATTAATTCTATTAAATTGTGTCCTGTTGAATACATATCTCTTTAGTATTCTGTGTGATGAAACAGGAAGTGTGCATAAACCACTTCTGTGTGTAGAAGTTTAATGCTTATTTCTTTCTCTAAATTTTTTAAATTTTTATTGAAAATTTTTTTAATGTTTATTTTTAGAGAGAGAGAGAGAGAGAGAGAGACAGAGCACGAGCGGGGGAGGGGCAGAGAGAGAGGGAGACACAGAATCCGAAGCAGGTTCCAGTCTCTGAGCTGTCAGCACAGAGCCCGTCATAGGGCTCAAACCCACGAACCTTAAGATCATGACCTGAGCTGAAGTTGGATACTTAACCCAGTGAGCCATCTGGGCGCCTCTGATGTTTATTTCAAGAGAGAGCATTCGTACCACTGAGCTGCAAGTTGAACTGCCTTTTTTCAGGGAACACCATTTTTATGTGAAAGAATAACTGACAGGTAAACTATACTTACTCAGACTCACGTATTTGGCACGTATTTTCTTAAAAATGAATGAAGTGAGTCTGCTATTAAAGGAAAACAACTGGTAGTATTTATTGCCAACAATAAAATTCTAGTTTTCATTTAAAACTTAGAATTTTGAAAAACTTGGATCTGCCACTGTGAGCTTGACAGCTGCCCCAGATTTAAATCTTTTCTGATGTAATTAGTGGTGATATTAATAACTGATTATTTTGATATGGTAGAGATGAAATGGGTCAAATTTGGAAGTTTCCATGTGACCAGTGCATCATGTTACAAAATCACTCCTGGATAAAAGATCAAAGTGCAAGATAGACCAATAGATTTTAATATAATAGAGTACAAACAGTTCATTTATATAGTTTCAGATTTCACATTGCAACTAATCTTTAATAAACCTACTACTTGTCGATTTTGATGTAATATCAGAGAAGAATGTTCACAGGTATCTGGAAGATTATTAAAATATTCCTGTCCTTTCCAACTACATATCTGTTTTGCTCTGTGATCAAAACAACACATTGAATGTGGAAACAGATACAATAAGACTACAGCTGTCTTCTATTAAGCCAGACTTAAAGAGATTTGCAAAAATGCAAAAACAATCCCACTCTTCTCAGAAAACATTTTTTTCCAGGGATGCTTGGATGGCTGATTTGGTTAAGCATCTGACTCTTGATTTCGGCTCAGGTCATGATTTTACAGTTTGTGAGATTGAGCCCCACATTGGGCTCTGTGCTGACAGTGCTGAGCCTGCTTGGGATTCTCCCTTCCTCTCTCTCTGCCCCTCCCCACTCGCACGTGCATGTGCACACACATGCTCTCTCTCTCTCAAAATAAACTTTATTATTATTAATTTTTTTTTAATGTTTAGGTTTGAGAGAGAGAGAGAGAGACAGAGCATGAGCAGGGGAAGGGCAGAGAGAGGGGGACACAGAATCTGAAGCAGGCTCCAGGCTCCGAGCTGTCAGCACAGAGCCCGACACAGGGCTCGAACCCATGAACTGTGATATCATGACCTGAGCTGAAGTTGGATGCTTAACCGAGCCACCCAGGCGCTTCTCAAAATAAATAAACTTAAAAATTTTTTTTCCAGAAAACAATTATTTTTCATAAAAAATCCTATTAAATTAATGTATAGGAGATTTATTTGTCTAAAATGAATTAATTGCTATTATTAGAATTTGCGTTTTAATTTCTAATATGGTAGTGGGGTGCCTGGGTGCCTCAGTCAGTTGAGCGTCCGACTTCGGCTCAGGTCATGATCTCACAGTTCGTGGGTTTGAGCCCCTCATCAGGCTCTGTGCTGACTGCTTGCCCAGAGCCTGGAGCCTGCTTCAGATTCTGTGTCTCTTTCTCTCTCTGCCCCTCCCTGCTCATGCTTTGTCTCACTCTATTTCTCAAAATAAATAAATAAATAAATAAATAAATAAATAAATAAATAAATAAATGTAAAAAAAATTAATTTCTAATATGGTAGATATTAGTTTTGGGATTTTCAATTTTTATGTATATAAAGGGGCCCTGGCACCAAAATATTTAAAAACCTACTCCTGTGCTACTCTTTTTACTTACAGTTCTCTTTTCTGCCTGAAGAAATCCTACACATAATTGTTATTTAGTTATTTGTTCAAAAAACGTTGAGCATCTATCAAGAACCTGGCTTTTGCTTGCTGCTGGGGACATGGTCCCAAGCCCTTATGGACATTGTTTGATAGGGAAGACAAATGAAACAGAGAACTGAAACACAGTATGATAAATGTTATTGGTGATAGACACATAAATGCTGTGGGAATACAGGCTATTGTCGGAATCACTTGCTAACTCATCTAGAACATGTGACTGATTGATTTTTCAAACACAGTAGGGAGAGTGACTGAAGTTAGCAGGAAACTGTTCACATGTTGCTCTGGGAGGAAAGAAGGAAACTACAAATGTATTGATTGTCATCTTTTTGCATGCCCTATGCTATGCTAGGCGTTGGAACAAATGTGGTCTTAATTTTCATAAAAACCCTGTCAGCAGAGATAATTATCCTCATTTTGCAAATGAGATATTGGGGGCTCAGAGAAGTTGAACATCCTGTCCAACATCATATAGATGTAACTAATGGAGCTGGGATTTTGACATATGTGTTCTGACTCCAAGTCCAGGGCTCTTTTATTAATAATGCATTGCTAAACGGGTGGATCTTCTAAGGTATTTCCAGGTGGCTCTGGGAAACCTTGCCAGATTGGAACGAAGGTATAAGAGAAGATAGAAGAGGTGTCAGGAAGGAGAGAGACAACCTAGGAAATGCTTGGTAGAAGGAGTCATTTGTGAATTTTGACTAACATGGTTTTTCTGGATAGGATTCTATGGCCTTAGGAGACATCAAGGTTTTATACTCCTTTATTCTCAATCCCTTAAATCCTTCTCTATGCCAGATGATGCCAACAGCAAAGGTCACCTGTCTGTCTGATCAGTTTACAAACCAGGGCCTAGCATTTGAAGCCTAAACTTCTTGCACCAGCTATAGGCTTTTGGGAGAGAGGCTGGCTGACCTTAGGCCACTTGTGCCCAGCCTGGAGGCCCCCAGTCCCTAGAGCTCAGCATTTAAACTTTTTCCAGTATTTAAAAAAGTTTATTAGAGGCTTCTGGGTGGCTCAGTCGGTTAAGCGTCTGACTTGGGCTCAGGTCAGAATCTTGAGGTTCGTGAATTTGAGCCCTGTGTTTGGCTCTGTGCTGACCCTTCAGAACCTGGAGCCTGTTTCAGATTCTGTGGCTCCCTCTCTCTATGCCCCTCCCTTGCTCACACTCTGTCTCTCTCTCTCTCTCAAAAATAAATAAACTTAAAAAAAAAGCTCATTAGAAGTTGTGCTTTATGATAAACCTGTTTGTGGATACAGGCTAATGAAAAGATTGTATTTCTTTGCTTTGAGTCAGAAATCTGTCAACTTAATGTGGTTCAGGTGTGCTACCTAAGGTTTTCTAGAACAATGGTCAGCAAACTATAGCCCTGGGGTCAAATCCAGCCCACTGCATGTTTTTTTGAATAAAGTTTTATTAGAACACAACTAAGCTCATTTACTCATATTTTGTCTGTGGCAGCTTTTGTGCTCTAAGACAGAGTTAAGTAGTTGTAACAGAGACTATATGGCTCATAAATCCTAAATTATTTATTTTCTGGCCTTTTACAGAAAAAGTTTGCTGACCCCTAGGGTAATCCTGATTCTTTCTGTCATGGTACTTAGCACATGGTGTTTTAATTGCCTCTGTCCCCTACTTTTAATAATATATATATTTAAGTTTATTAACTTATTTTTAGAGAGAGAGAGGGAGAGCGCATGTGTGTGCGCAGGTGTGCATGCATGTGCAAGAAGGGGAGATGCAGAGAGAGAGGCAAAAAGAGAGAGAATCCCAAGCAGGCTCCGTGCTGCCAGGGCTCGATGCGGGGCTCAATCTCATGAACTATGAGATCATGACTTGAGCTGAAATCAAGAGTCAGATGTTTAACCACCTGAGCCTCCCAGGAGCCCCTCTTCCCTACTTTTAAAACTAAGCTCCTTAAAAGCAGGGGTGAGATCTGACTCATCTCTCTTTATGCCCCATTCTGATTACAGATCCTGACATATTAAGAGTACACAATAAATGTTGTTTAAATGGGCACATCATGTGCTGATTAAAAAGCTCTGATGGGCAATTTTTTTTTTCTCATTCTGATAGGCAATTATATGTGCCTCTGATTAAGACAAAAACAGGGGGTGCCTGGGTGGCTCAGTCGGTTAAGCGTCCGACTTCAGCTCAGGTCACGATCTTGCGGTATATGAGTTCAAGCCCCACATCGGGCTCTGTGCTGACTGCTCAGAGCCTGGAGCCTGTTTCAGATTCTGTGTCTCCCTCTCTCTCTGCCCCTCCTCCGTTCATGCTCTGTCTCTCTCTGTCTCAAAAATAAATAAACGTTAAAAAAAAATTAAAAAAAAAAAGACAAAAACAGAACTAAGGGAAGGAAAACATTATGTTGGTTATGCTAATCCCAGTGCTGTGTGCCTCACCTATGAACCAGTCATTACTTACTGCAATTTTTTTTCGATAGGTAAACGACACAATCATGCCAAGAGCTCTTGTTGGTGAGGAAGTTGAGAAACAATGCCTTAATCTTTGGCTGCATTCTACCACCACCGCTTTACCCCACCCTCCGCTCCCCACTCCCAACTTAGCAGGACAAATGTAGTAGAATATACAGTTACATGGAGATATTTCTTCTTCATATATTGTATTCTTCTTACTTGTCTTTTTTTAAATGTTTATTTTTGAGAGTGAGAGCGCGTGCGTGTGTGTGAGTGGGGGAGGGGCAGAGAGAGAGGGTAACAGAGGATCTGAAGTGGGCTCTGTGCTGACAGAAAAGAGTCCAGTGTAGGGCTCAAACTCCCTGAACCTCGAGATCATGACCTGGGCCAAAGTCGGACACTTAACTGACGGAGCCACCCAGGCACTGCTTACTTTTTGTCTTCTATAAAGCCATTTCTTCAGTGTGCTTCTTACCATCTGTGACTAACGGAAGATGAAACCACACTAAAGCTGTTTGGTCACCTTGGCATAAAGATAGGTGAAGTACCCACATGGGAGTCAGTAAACCTGGGCCCTTGCTGTGACTCTTCAGCTGTCTTTGATTTGGGGCACATCAGTTAACATCTGTGAGCTCCAGTATCCAACATGTTTTTATTGAGTCACATCTGGGACACTTGACACATTTAATATTTACATCTCTCCCTCATTTTGAAAAGGATTTGAGCAACTCGTGAGTGACAGAGAGTTGACTTGTCCTGTCTGTTCCCTGTCTCTGACCAGAAGTCAGCTGAATGATTAAAAGGATTGGAGTGTTTTGGGACTTTGATCAGTGCCTCGGAGAAGGCCTCACAGCCACAACAGCCTCTTTACCCTGTCCTTGTTTTCTCTCCTGTGACAACTTCTTCCTTGGGAGTAATCTGAGGAGTTTTTGCTGGAGAGAAGGAATCAAGATCAGGGTCAAAGGGAAAGAGGAATTTTAGAAGCTAAGAATTGGAAGACATACTAGAAACTTTACTTAAAATATCTTTTTCAGATAGTGAACTTGAGGCCTGGAGAAGGGACGTGACCTCACTTGGTAGAGCTAAGACTAGATGCCAGGTCTGCCTGCTGTGTGTGCGCGCGGTGTTTTCCAGGGTTCTAAGAGAGGAGTAGGTGGCCTCGGCTCTCGTGCTGGTTTTTGTGTCACATTAACGACTGTGTCGGTGGGTGGGGGAAGCTGTACTGCAGACCTGCCACGCTGTTGCACCCGGTGTGCCCAGGACCTTAGATGTCTGAGAGCTATTTGCTGACCGTAGCTGTCAGTGGACGGGCATAGCATGTGAAGGGTTTCTCCAGTTAGTTTGTGACTGGCATTATGTTATTATTACCAGCGGTGACAAAGTGAACCAAAAGGAAAACTACATATTATCTTGGCATTGCAATGAATGGGCTGTCTTCCTGTTTCTGGAAAGATTGTATTCACGTGCATTTATTTATTGACTGATGAAAAATGGTATTTCACTTGAATATGTATTTCTTTGCTTACTGGTAAGGCAAAAGTTTTTTTTCTGTGTTCATTGGCTATTTATATTTTCTCTCATTTATATTTTTTCTTGTGAGTTACCTATTCACGTTCTTTGTCTAGATCTCAGGGTATTCCCAGCCTTATGCTTGACTTCCCTGCCAGGGAGCCATCAGGATAATAGGACATTGTCCCTAAATGGGGGAACTCAGCACATCCTGGGGGGAGAGAGTTGAAGACTGGATGAAACACTTTTCTCACTGTACAAATAGCTATTTAAGTGGCTACACGAGGCTTGAGGTGCTAGAGGCTAAGGACACTGAGACAGGTGGGTAGCAGAGGCCAGCAGTGCCCACAGCAATGTTGTCTCTTGCTTTTCCTGTACAGAGTTTTGCCGGATTGACAAGCCCCTGTGCCACAGTGAGGATGAGAAGCTCAGCTTTGATGCAGTCCGCAGCATCCACAAGCTGATGGACGATGATGCCAATGGTGACGTGGATGTAGAAGAAAGCGATGAGGTGAGCTCTCTCCCCCTGCCGTGGCTCCCTTCTCTTCCTGTTTGGACAGTCCCTGAAGGCTGCCTAGACACTCTTCCCTTTGGAGAGATGTTCTTGGTATTGGCTTGTTCTCTAGGAGCTCCTTCCTGTCAAAGGGAGTGATTCTCAGCAGAACAGCCCTGTAGGAGCCAGCCTGTCCGAGTGCAGGCCTGCTGTCTGTATGCCTGGACTGGCTCCCATCTGCCTACTGGCTAGAAGTACAACACTGACTGAGCTGTGCTGTTTGAGAGGGAGAGAGAGTCCCGAGGTTGGTTTCTATAGTTCCCCTGAACCCATATTGTAATCCTGCTGCAGATGGAGGGCATCAGTCTGTACTTGCTATGTACTCAGCCCTGTGTTGGCATGTAGGAGAGACATCAAAACAGTCATTATCTTGCCCTTTGGGAGTTTATAGTCTGTTCAGGAGGAAGAAACACATGTTCCTAGAAAGATTATTCTGAATTCCAGGCTGCGGTTGCTGGGAGCTGGTTGAGTGGTCCAGATAATAGGAGCGAGAGGAAACTCTAGATGGAAAAAGCTCTGTTATTGTTTCACCTTTTGGCATTACTACAGTTCCAATTCCACAGAGCCCAGAGTGCAAAGTCATCATGTGTGCAAAGATTGAAAGGTTTTAGTTGATTTCAAGCTCAACGTGGGCCGGCAGTTTGGTGAAGCTGCCAAGTTATGCCAAATCTTTAATAGTGATATGGTGCGTGTCATGAGATAGAGGTAAGCCTAGTTTTGAGTTCAGTCTTGGATCTCACATTGTCCAAGGTATTTGGAACAGTGCGAGCCTCTACAGAAAAGGGTGACCTGAATGCTGAAGGGTATGGACACTATGAAATGGAGAGCATTCAGTAGAACTTAGTATTTATAGGTATTTATTATGTATGTGCCAGGCACTATTGTAGACATGGGGATGTGGCAGTAAATAGGACACACACATCTGTCCTCCTGTCATTTACAGTCTAGTGAAGAAACTTGAGCCTGGAAAAGAACAGATCCGGGTAATATAATTTATATCTCACATACATTAGAAGTGGAGGAATTAGATTTTTAAATAACGACGGTGATGGCGATGAAAACTGCAGCACCAGCTCTCCTTTATTGGATTCTTATTCTATGCCAGGCATGGTGTTAAGCTCATGGTGTTAAGGTAGTTACTCTTTTACCTTTCATAACAGCCTTTTGAAGTTGGTATTATTGTCAAGGACTGGAGCCTTGGAAAGATGAAGCATTTTGTTCAAGGACACATTGGATATGAGCACAGATCTGATTTCAAAGCTTGTGCTATTAAGTACCGCTATATTGTTTCTCTTAAACTAAAGGCAGGACCAGGACCAATGTGGGAAAAGTAAAATATGGCCATATTCTTCTAGAATGAAGAATCGTCTAATAGTGCCATCTTGTCTTAGGAGAGGCTTCCTTGGTAGGTATGTAGTAAACTCCCCATCACGGAAGATGGGCAAGTAGAATACAGAGCTCTATTGATTGGTTAGCAGAGGGGATCCTCGCATTAGGTTGAACTGGGTAATGTCTAAGTAATTTATAAGAGGAGAAAAATAGACTTCCTGGAGCAGAAGCAGACATTTGGGTGGAGTGGAAGGGGTGGGGCTGCCTGAGTGGTAAGTAGGGAGCCAGTGTGAACACAGATGTGGCGGGTGGGGGGGGGCTCTGACTAGAGCAGGGTGGGTGGGTTTGGTTGGATGGAGTGACTGTGGTGGAGGACTGCAGGACAAAAACCTGGAAAGGAAAGTGGGGCCCAGGCGACTAGGCTGAGAGATGAGTACTTATTGAACCTGGCAATTGTAGGTTCTTGAGCAAGGGCAACAGGCGTGATGAAAGTTTTGGTCGCATCTTGAAGTGGCACTGGCCCTCAAAGGACCCAGATTTTATTTGTCCACGATGGGAAAAGGACCATGTTCTTGGACGCAAATGAGGACTAGAGGTTTCCCTCTCTCAGGGGGCCTGGCCACAGGACTGGGGGATAGGTGGCACACCAATTAAGAAGGTGATATGATCTAAGATCCACAAATTCCTGGATATCCTTGTCACCCGCTCCTCCTTCTTTTTTCACTTTCTGCTGAATTGCTTTGTCAATGAGGGGAGGAAGAAAATGTTCTTTTTAGAGGAATGTTACCACAACAAAAAGCTCATCAGCACAAACTGTTCTAAAATAACACAAAAGCTGTCACCCTGCTCTTCTCTGTGCCAGTGGTGAGCTGTTCTTTTTCAGTGTAGCTTCTGCCTTGCTTTGGCTTCAACTTCTCTCCCGGCAGGCTCAGGCCTCTGGTGGTGAGAGGGGCCTGCCAGTCTGGGTTTTCACCATCGGTCACAAGCTATTGTCTTTGAAAGAGAAGGTAATGGTGGCAAAGTATGTGTGCTTAAGTCAGTCTAAACATGTATGAGACAACCTTGGAGTTCAGGTTCTAACTAGCATGTTGGGTGGACTGCTCAGAGCTTAGAATATTGGCTCACGGGTACTGAGCAGAGATGAGACCCTGGTTGTGCTGGCTATGATGGACCTGAGCTTTTTATGACCATTCGAAAGCACCACTGATTCCCCAAGGATTTTAGAGGAAGTCTGAAGGGATATCTTCAGGCTTCATTTGTTCAGCCTCATATCAGCAAGCTTTCCAGGTGACTGAACTATATAACCTCAGTTCTGGATCTTGTAAAATTTTAGCCATTTTTGAAATAAGTCTTTCTTTTTATAGATTATTGTGAACAGAGTGTTAACTTTCTTTGGATCATTCAGAACATGTCATCAGGCCTCTTCTATAACTACCCCAGGGCTTAGATTCCTATGTGCATTGTTGTGATTTCTTCTTATAATTTCCCTGTCTCTTCTTTGATTCATCCCCATTTCTAATTTCTGTTTACTTCTCTGTGAGCTATGAAATTAGACGTATGGTAAACTGAGACTCAGCAGGCATTGTATAGGAAATATGTAATCATTGGCATGTGGGGCAGCCAGTTTGGCTGCTCCAGTACTGTCTTTGTTTGCTTCTGTCCTAGTTAGCGGAGCTATGGATTGTGGGCCCTTCAGATGAGCAAGGTGGCATTATTGGTGATGGTGCCCTTCTTGGCAAAGCTGGGAGGGAGTTCTACCAGGCCAACAGCATGGAAATTCATGACCTGTGTTGTACTGAGACTTCTGGTGGGGACACTGCCTGTGGGCAATGGATTTGCTACAGTGGGATGGTCCTGTCAGGTTGTTATGACAGTCTGAGGTGGACAGACAGAGGCTGTCTAAACCTGCTGTCCCTTCATGAGCACTGGGTGTTGTATGTAAGCGATAAACCACAGTAATCTACCCCAAAAACCAAGAGCACTTTACACACTGTGTGTTAGCCAATTTGATAATAAGTTATATTAAAACAAACAAACAAACAAACAAACAAACAAAACCATTGTCCCTTCAACTGGATCCCTACAAGGAAAATCAAGGGCATTTATCCAGCCATTAAACAAATTTTTGTTGAATACCTGTTGTAGGACTATGGATTCCGTAACAAACAAAATGGATACGACTTTAGTTTTTATAGAGCTTGCATTCTAGTGGTCTGTATGTCACAGGCAATTAAATGAGAAGGAAAATTCTGAAATTAGGAAGAACTGTGATTATAGTAGTTTAGTGACTTCCCCTTTAATTTTCTCAGGTAAAATGGTGGTTAATGATTCCTACCCTTGCAGGGCTATTGTCAGAATTCAGGGAGAAAAGTGCTGGTAAAGTTTCCAGCACAAATAACTCCCAAACTCTACAGAAACCAAACAAGTCAACACAACATGGGAAAAAATTTGAACAGACACTTCATCAAAGAAGATATATGGATGACAATTAAACACATGGAAAGATGCTCAATATCACTAGCCATTAGGGAAGTACAAATTAAGACCACAGCATGATAGCACCACACATCCATCAGAATGTCTGAAATTAAAAAATGGACAACACCAAGTGCCAGGCGAGGAGGTAGAGCCCCAGAACTTTTGCTTATAGAGTTTCTTAGAAAGTTAAACACAATTCACTACATGCTCCAGCAATTCTGCTTCTTGGTATTTATCCCTATAGATAAATGAAAATTTATATTCACACTAAGACTTGTACACAAATGTTCATAGCAGCTTTATTCATAAGCACCAAAAACTGGACAAAAGCAAATGTCCTTCAATGTGTGAATGGATAAACAAACTATGGAAAACTGCTCAGCAATGAAAAGGAATGAACTATTGATGCACACAACATAGATGGATCTCAAAGGCCTTATATTGAGGGAAAGAAAGCAGACTCAAAAAGTTAACGTGCTGTATGATTCCATCTACATGACATTCTGAGAAAGTAGGGATGGGAGCTAGGCCAGTGGTTACTAGGGGTTAGGAATGTGGGGAGGGTTTCATTATCAAGGGGCAGAATGACAGAATTTTGGGGGGGTAATAGAATTTTCCTGTGTCTGGGTTGTAGGACAGTTAGAAGAATCTAAATATGTTTCAAAACTCATATGACTATATACCCCTGACCCCCCCCCCCCCAAAGTTAATTTCATCATGTGTTAGTTAAGAAAAAAGTTGCCAGTATAGTACCAGACACACAATTCAAGCTCAGTGAATGCTGGTTATTTTCCCCTTTCTGTTTCTTCTGTATTTCCCAGAAAGTTACCTGTATCTGACAGTTGTATTTTAATGTTTGTTTAACTGATGTGTTTCTCTCACCAGACTGTGAGACTTTTCAGGGCAGGGACTGGCCTTATTTGGTTATTTTGCCTTTGTTTCCCCAATGCCCAGCAGAGCCCTGTACAGAATATGTGCTTAATTTAATCATTGGGTGGAATGACTGGCTGATATCTGGGTAGCAGCATATAGTGTCTGGCTGAGAAGGGAGGCTTGAGCAAGGGTGTGATCACACATTTTGAGGGGGGAGTGGATGGTTAGGTAGCAGTATGAGCCCAGGAAGCTGCAAAATCAACTTATGCTTTTGTTAGTGTCTGTGCAGTGTGGCGTAGCAGCATAGCACAGGGTTGAGAAGTGGTGCTCTGGAGCCACACAGACCTAGGTTTAAACCTGGCTCTGCCTTCAGCAGCCATGGAAACTTGAAGAAGTTACTTCATCTCCTTGAGCCTCAGTTTCTTCATTGGAAGTGGAGTGATAAGAGTAGGCATCCCATGAGTTTGTTGCTAAGATTAAATGAAATAATGCATACAGAAGGAAGAGGCTCAGTAATGGTTAGTTTTTGCTATTATTATTATTGTTATTGTTTTCATCAGAAAGCACACACATTTTAATTCAGACAGGCCTGTATTCAAAACTTGGCTTTGCCACTTACTATGTGACAAAAAAGCAAGTAACTTCACCTCTCCAAGCCTCAGTTTACTCAGCTGATTGAGGAGATCTTTGCAGGGTTGTTGTAAGAATTTAATGCACGCAAAGGGCTGACGCAGGATTTCATGGTTTTTCCTCCCTCGGGGTGGTGGTACAGATAGTGAGGGCTGGCCTATATGGCAAGACTTCCAGATCAGCTCTCTCATCCCACGGCACCGGCACCACAGTGTTCAGCTCTGGGAGCCACCCCCAGCAGCTTGGCTGACTTGACTAGGACCAGAGCGCCACAGGAGGCAGTTCTATGTGCGCCCGAGTAGCTGCTATGAAGGGGGTGGGGCATGACAGAGCAGGGCCACACTTTTCTAGGGGCTGCAACTCCTCTAGCCGCTCCCCCTAGCCTCCTGTCTGTATGCCTGTGTGCTTTAAAAAAGATTTATGTGAGAACTTCTCATTTCCCCCCACCCATGTGGAAGGCTAGAGGAGTTTCGAACAACAAAGCCGTATTATAGTACTGTCACCAGATCTGTTTGACTTTAGCAGGGTAGGAGTTGACTTGCTTTCCACCTTTTTCACTGCCCCACCAAGAGGCGTGCTTGGTTGTGGGAGGCTCTGTGAGTCGGGAAGGATGGAACCTCGCACTAAGTGGAATCAGGGCTGGGGGAACTCAACTTTGAGAGGAGCGCCTCCACTTACAAACCCCAGAGGCCAGCAGGAATTGGACTTGGTGGAAGGTGGTATATAAGGAGGGAGGGAGAAGCCCTCTGTGCTTCTTGCATATAAGCAGTGCTGTGGCCAGGCTGGGCTAATTTGGATGAGGGCGAGTAACTGAGTTATGCCCAGAAGTTATCAGCATGGTTAATAATAATTGCTTTCCCTCCTCTGCCTTTGGGCCTCATTTCCTTACATCCAGATAGCTGTAGACACCTCCAAGTGCTCTCTTGCCTCTAGCATCCCTTTACCAGCCCGTGTTGTTCATGCTGCCAGCGGTCTTCCTAAGTTACGTTTTGGTTTCATGTGTCCTGCATGATTTTCTTTTCTTATTCCTTCTATCTGTGTCTAGCACTCCATCCCTTCAAATCTGGCCTTGGTCTTTCTTAAGACTCTCTGCACCTACCTCCTACCACTCTGGTCTGACCCTGGTCCTCACTGTCTCGTAGCTGTTCCATGCTTATTGCAGGCCCCTTTCTCTGCTCAGCTAGTTCTCCCTAGCTGGAGTTAACTTCTTATATCCCTCCCTTCAACCCTTGGCCCTGTCCGTATCTGTCTTAGGTGTCCTCTGGAATGCTCCAGACTCACTTTTCGTGTGTGAACTTTCCCTGATTTTCCCACCCCCACTGATTTCTCTCATCCCCGTACCAATTCCCATAGCACACATTCTATATCAACTCAATTTAGCACGTAATTAGAATGTCTTGCTTTGTGCCCTAATGATTTTGATTGTATTATCTTACCTATAAGTTTGTCTTTTTTGCACTATTACTGGAATTACTGAAGTACAACTCTGATCATTACTTCTCCCTTGTAAAGGGAATGCAATGGAAGAGGACCATCCTTACCACGTGTCAAGCCATGTTCCAGCTGATGGCTCATACAGTGTCATTTAATGCTCAACCACTCTATGAGCTAGGTGTTATTAATCGTCTTTTAGAGGCCATTTAACTATAAGAGTGGCCTGCCTTTACTTACTAAATTAGTCTTCACTATCTAAACCTGCCTGTCGGTGCTCCCACAATCTGCCTTTAGCTCTCCTGACTAGTTCATGTTACACTGCATTCCCCTACTTTATCCTGCAACCACTTCCAATATGTTCTCTCTATCCTATCACTGTGCCTTTGCTTTAGATACATTTTCATCTCAGCATCTCTCTGCCTCTCCTCTTGCCTGTAAAAATTCACTCATCCACCAAAGCCTAGATCAGGGTGTCTCAACCTCAGCATTAGTGGCATTTTGGGCTAGATGATTCTTGGTTGTAGGGAGCTATCTTGTACACTGTGGGATGTTTCGCAGCATCCCTAACCTTTATACACTAGATGTTGTAGCAAACCTCCACCATCACTCCTTACCCCAGAAGTTGTGACAACCAAAATATCTCTATTGCCGATTGCCCTGGGGGACAGAAGTGCCCCTGGTTGAGAACTGCTGGCCTAGATTAAATGTTTTCTTCTAGAAATCTTATTGTTTCTTTATGTGGGAAGTAATTGGCATGAATCTCTCATTTGGCATATCGCTCTGCTCTGTATTGTAATTAGTTGTCTGTCTGACTAGATTGTGATTGCCTTCAGGGGCAGGAACCAGGTCTTATTTATTTATCACTGTGTCTCACACAGTGCTTGGTACAGGGCCTTACACACAAAGGTGATGAGTTAAGTTTTTTTTTGAAATTTGAATTTGAAAGCAGTGATCCTGTCTTATCACTGAGTGCCCCTTAAATTATTTCCTTAGGGCAGAGCTAGAGTCCAGGGTTGGCTGGCCAGTGGTAGTGGGGCAGGGTGCTTTGGATTTGTGAGTTCCTGGCCAGGATGGTGGCCGGCTCAGTGGTGGGATGTTTCTAGGAGAGCTAGGGTCTAGGATACAGATATGATATTGCTTAGTGTATGATGTGTGTGTCTGACCTCTGTGACCCCTTCCTTATCTTTCTACCCTATGCTGTGAATCACATACAGAATCTGGGCGGAGGTGAAATCACTGTAGTTAAAATAATAGGGAAGACTTAGGGGCACCTGGGTGGCTCAGTCGGTTAAGTGTTCGACTTTGGCTCAGGTCATGATCTCATGGTTCGTGGGTTCGAGCCCCGCATCGGGCTCTGTGCTGGCAGCTCAGCCTGGAGCCTGTTTCAGATCTGTGTCTCCCTCTCTCTCTCTCTCTCTCTCTCTCTCTCTCTGCCCCTCTCCTGCTCACACTCTGCCTTTGCCTCTCTCTCTCAAAAATAAATAAACATAAAAAAATAAATAAAATAATAGGGGAGACTTAGAGAAAAACATGTACAAAGAGGGCAGAGATGAACACAAGAAAAAAAGACACAGAATGCTGAAAGGCTATGTGACTGAGCAAAAGTACACACGGGCTTTGGAGCAAGAAAGATGAGGGTTTTAGGTGTACTTTCATCAACTATGAGTTGCGTGACCTTGGAAAGTTTCTTAAATCTCTGTGAGCTTTCATTTTCTCATGGTCACATGGGGGCAGTAGTCTCTGCCTTGAAGGATTATAGCCAAGATGAAATGAAATCATGTGTAGAAAGTGCCCAGCCTGTGGTTTCGTTCACAGTGGTAGCACCACTGTGTCTTCTCCTCCTGCTACTGCTTCTGCCCACCTGGCCTGAGTGGCTGCTTTACATATACTCTCTCATGGAATCTTTACAAGAAACCTGTGGGGCAGGTATTAATCTTTCCATATAACCAATAAGGAAACTGAGACTGAAATTAGCACATAGTTACCTGTTTTGGGGGTTATTGCAACTCAGATCTGCATCAGGCTGATGAAAATTTTCTTTTTAAAAAAAATTTTTTTTTAATGTTTATTTATTTTTGAGACAGAGACAGACAGAGCATGAATTGGGGAGGGTCAGAGAGAGAGTGGGAGACACAGAATCTGAAGCAGGCTCCAGGCTCTGAGCTGTCAGCACAAAGCCTGACATGGGGCTCGAACTCATGAACCGTGAGATCATGACCTGAGCCGAAGTCGGAGTCTCAACTGACTGAACCACCCAGGCGCCCCTGATGAAAATGTTCTAAACTTGTGGTGAGGTTGCACACCTCTGAATATGCTAAAAACTCTTGAGTTGCCCACTAAATTGGTATGTAAATTATATCTAAATAAAGATGTTAAAAAAATAAAATTGTCACTACAACATTTGTTGGTGTTACAGTCACCTCCCACTTGCCTTGCTATATAGCCCAACCCATAGGAACCCCTAGGACTCTATAGAATAAACACTTTGAAAACCGTGTTGATTTCTGTCTCAGTGTCCCCCACTCCTAACTTTGACAGATATGCAGAGGTGCTTCTAAGTCTGAAGTGCCATGGTTTCTGGAAGCAGAGATCCATGGTTAGTTAGCTAACTGATAGCTAGTTTGCTTGCTTCTGGGTAGGTATGGATGGCTTTTGAGGATACCAGACTGAAGAGCCCTGGGACATTCTCTTTGGGAGAATCCTTCCTCTTTTTTTCTCCCACCCTCCCCGCTTCCCTCCCTCCCATCCTCCCTTCTCCCTCCTCCTCCCTTCCCACCTCCTTCCTGTCCTCCCTTTTTCTTTTTTGTAGCTGTCACTTATGGGAAAGCTAAGATGGCAAGAAAGCTATGGGGAGAGCCCAGGTGGTAATTCCTTCTCACCCACATACCAGGAACCTGAATCAGATTCTTGGCACTTGCTATATGGAGCTTCAGGAGGGGACATGTCAGAGGCACTTGGCTAAGTAGCCCTGGTATTATTTTTCCTGGATTCACCTTGTGCTCCAGGCCTCCCTCTGACTCCCACTGCTGCTGCCATGCTGGCCCATGGGAAGCAGACCTCTCCTCTTGGTCTCTGGACCCAATCCTGAACGTAGATTTCCTGGCTTCCTCTTTGAATAACTTTGACAGCCTGGAGCTTTTGCTTTTTTTTTTTTTTTTTTTTTTTTAATGTTTACTATATGCAGCAAGTAGGGCAGAAAAGAAATAATTGCAAACAATTTTTTCAGATAACCTCAGCATAGGTTTCTGTGTATACATTTCTGTTGCCGCAGTAATTCTTCTTTGACCTGAAGGATTGTTACAGTTTGGAGGCATCTCTCTGGTTTTTTGCCTTCCAGCTTCCTGCTGGTCTCCTGGTGCAATCACCATCTTATCTCTTTCCCTGCAGAACATTCTGACCTCCTGCCCTTAATGTAGGTAAAGCACAGTTTGAAGTCTGCTCAGGCCTTTTGGACAGAACAGAGATGAGTGATACTGTGAATGACATCATTCTTCAGGTGAAACCTGGTCCTTAGGCTAAGGGAATGACCTGTCCCCCATTTTTTCTTGTAAATACTTAATTGTAGGGCGGCTGTAGCATTCACCTACCAACCCCCACTGAGTTCAAATTCTGTGGCCTTGCTCATGCATTCAGTCCAAACTCTTGTGAGTTTTTTAGAATAAAGTATGTGGACATTGACTTCTTAAAAGTCTAAGCATAAGCTTTGGCGTCTGACCTGAATTCAAATCCAAACTTTGCAATGTAGATCTGTGAGTAATTTGGAGCCTCACTTTCCTCATCTGTAAAGTAGAGATGAAAATAAGATACTCTTTGCTATTGATAAGCCCTCAGGCTGGTGAGAGAGGCAGACATGTAAACTGGCAACAACAATAGCACGTTTTCAGGACTGTAATGGTGGTGTGCACAGGGGCTGGGGGGTGGGTAGTGGTGGGGGCTGCGGTTTGCAAGAGAAATAAGGGTGAGGTCAACTAACGTGCTGGTGTAGCAGAAGATACATTGTCAGCCAGCACTCAGGGAAGGGTACCAGTTGCTACACAAGCTGAGCTACACATCAGAGGGAGTAGGCCTAGTTTGCAATCTGTCCCAGTGCCTTAGCCAGATACAGGATGAAGCAGCAGCTCCCCCAGATGGTACCGCTCATGTTTCCAGGAAAACCCAGACGGTTTGCTTTGACAGGGGAATTCGTTCTCACTACGCAGACTGTTGTTTTCCTTCCCCATTCTTTGTTGGTGAGTCGGCTTTGTCTGTTCTGGATTGCAATCCTGTTGATGACAGAGATTAGGTAGATTTGTAAGACTCCTCTGTGTGTGTGTCTATATATGTGTATGTGTCTTTATGTGCCTTTGTGTTTGTTTCTTTGTATGTGTGTGTACATCATTTTATGCCTTTTTGTATTTGTGTGTGTCTTTTTGTATTTAGACGTGTCTGTGTGTATGACAAGAAGTGGAGGGAGGGGAAGGGTGTCTGGGTGGCTCCATTGGTTAAGTGTCTGACTCTCAATTTCAGCTCAGGTCGTGATCTCACACTTCCTGAGATTGAGCCCCTTGTTGGGCTGTGCGCTGACAGGTAGGAACCTGCTTG
Organism: Lynx rufus; assembly: GCF_022079265.1. Lineage (NCBI taxonomy): Eukaryota > Metazoa > Chordata > Mammalia > Carnivora > Felidae > Lynx > Lynx rufus. The sequence goes on from NW_025814897.1 coordinate 60,330,280, forward strand.
GGACTCTCTCTCTCCATCTCTCTGTCTCTGCCCCTCCCTGACCTCTCAAAATAAATAAACTAAAAAAAAAAAAAAAAAAAAAAAAGGCAGAGGGAGGGAGGAAACCAAGCTGAGGAAATAGGACTTGAGAGAAAGCCCATAAGCCAGGTCAAAGATCAAAGAGAAGGTTAGGAACAAATGGTTAGGCAACAGTACAGTATGCGGGACCTGGAGATAAAAACAGAGTTAGAAGTACAATCGGGAACCCAAAGACGCAGTTAATCTAGGCTGGATCTGGACTCTGTAAAGTGGTAGGCAGAGTGCAGGGGTGGGTCATCTAGCAGCCAGAAATGGTCAAGCCAGCAGAGAGAGGACAGCCCTGCTGCAGGTATCAAGCTTCTGAATCTTCCTGTCGAAGGAGGAGTCAGCGGCTGGCTTGCAAGGCCGTCAGACCTAACTGGTGTTTGTGTTTGTTTATGCAGGTCTCTCCGTACATGTCCGTGCATGTGTACCACATCCAGTGTCCTCTGTGGCAGTAGAAACAACGGGTTTTCAGTGCGATGTCTGATCCACCTGAGGACTCGTGACCCCCCATTATTTGTTCTCATGTCCTCCCCTACTGCCCCTTCTTTCTCTTTTTCTCTCTTCCTTCTCCAAGCGTATTTTGTGTCTGCTGTCTCCTGGACGCTGGAGATGCAAAGACTTTCTACCTGCAAAGAGCTCATATAACTAGTGAGGCAGAAGAACATACGTGTCCTAATAGGTGTTGTGATGAGGGATTGGTACTGCATGCTCTGGAATTTTAAGAAAAGGGAATTTAATTCATCCTAGGATTCCAGGAAATACAACCCAGAAGAGGTAATGGCTGGGTTTAATTCTGGCAGATGAATAGGAGTTAACCTGGGACAAAGGGGAGAAAGGTATAGCAAGTGAAGGAACGTGAGTGATGTCCTTGGATCTGTGAAGTCACAGGTTCCTTTAATTCAAGCATAGAATGTCACAGTGGGACAGGGAGGGAGAGGCTGGAGATGAGTTGAAGTGGAAATGGCAGGCATTAGCCAGATTCTTAACATACTGAGGAACTTGGATTTTATCCCAAAGATGATGAACTACAAGGATTGTAAACAGAGATGGGGCTCATTCTAATTGACAGGATGTCTGGGGTGGGCTTTGCAGAGCAGGTGAAACTAGAACTTGTTTTATTTATTTATTTATTTATTTATTTATTTATTTTAAAAGTTTATTTATTTTGAGAGAGACAGAGACAGCACAAGTGGGGAAGGAGCGGGGAGGGGGGGGAGTGGGCACAAACAGGCTTTGTGCTGCCAGTGCAGAGCCTGAGCCCGATGCGGGGCTCAAACTCATGAAACTGCAAGATCATGACCTGAGTTGAAACCAAGAGTTAGACACTTCACCTACTGGGCCACCCAGGTACCCCTTGACCTTGATTTTTAAAGATGAACAGGGCTTACTGATGAAAAGAAGGAGAAGCAGAAAAGAGGAACTTATGAGTAACGGCAGGAGGCAAAATACATGACAAGTTTGGGAGACATCAAGTAGGGAGGTGTTTAGACAAAAGTTTCTTTATAAGAAAGGGGCATCTTCAATGGCTGGTATATGGCTCCAATAAGCTAATGAATGTTAAGAATCCTTTGTAAACCATGATGCTGCATGAAAATGTCCCTAGTGGTGTTGTTATCCAGCTTCTTCTCTTTCCCTTCCATGCCCGGCAACGCCAGGCTCTCCCAGGTGTAGGTCAGGTAGGTGTGAACAAGGCAGTGTGGCGCAGTGTGGCGCTGACTAGGTCCTCTTTCATCTCGCCACCTGGCGTCTTGGGGAGGAGGAGGAGCTAAGATTAGAAGTCTCTGGGACTCAGAGGCCGGGTGCTGGAATGAGCCCTCCTGCCAAGGGATCTGGGTTCAAAATAGTCAAACATTTATGAAGCACCTCCTATGTATAGGCGCTGTGGGGGACTGTGCCTTACATGATCTCATTTTCTCCACATTGCCACTTTGAGGTCTGCATTTTATAGGCTTATGGTGACATTGTGAATAAGTAGTAGAGATGGGATTATAGTCTGTATCTGTGAGATTTTTTCCTATTTCACTTCACAAGCCTTGTGATGTCTCTGGGTGGTGAGCAATCTCGCTGATTAGTGCAGGGTGGAAAACTCTGTGGGATCTAAGGCAGTGTGGGTTTGGGAGGATTGGAGAGAGAGTTTCTGGGCTCTGTGTTTGGGATTGAGCCATAGCCCCTTCCTCCACATACAACAGTGGTTCTTGCTTTCAAGGACTGACTCTCCTCTCTATATCTGTCTTACCTTGGTGCTTTCCACAGGTCTGATTAATCTCTGTGTCCTTGGATCCCAGCACAAGGAATGTCACAGAGTCATGCCCAGTAAATGGCTGGTTGGGCAAATGAATGAATAAATGACTCCTTTTTTGTTTTTGTTTTTATTTTTTTTTTTTAATTTTTTTTCAACGTTTTTATTTATTTTTGGGACAGAGAGAGACAGAGCATGAACGGGGGAGGGGCAGAGAGAGAGGGAGACACAGAATCGGAAATAGGCTCCAGGCTCTGAGCCATCAGCCCAGAGCCTGACGCGGGGCTCGAACTCACGGACCGCGAGATCGTGACCTGGCTGAAGTCGGCCGCTTAACCGACTGCGCCACCCAGGCGCCCCTGTTTTTGTTTTTAAAGTTTATTTACTTTGAGAGTGAGAGTGCAGTGCAAGCAAGGGAGGGGCAGAGAGAGAAGGAGAGGGAGAGAATCCCAAGTAGGCTCTGCACTGTCAGCACGGATCCGAATGTGGGGTTTGAACTCACGAACCGGGAGATCATGACCTGAGCCAAAATCAAGAGTCAGATGTTTAACCTACTGAGCCACCCAGGCACTCCATGAATAAATGCCTCTTAATAAAGGCTTCTAGAACCCCTAATGTCTTCACTACTCCCTCTGCCTTCTCTTGTGGTACTGTGATGCCCTAATAGATTTTGTTCTTAAGGACAGTTTTGTTTTTGTTTTTGTTTTGGTATTGTTGTTTGACACATAAGCCTAAATTCTCCCTTTTACAGTTGATTAGGAGCCAGAATGTTGTTAAAGAGGAACACGAGTTTGTCTTGCTCTTTTTTTTTTTTTTTTTTTTTTTTTTAAGTTAGATCTACACCCAGTCTGGGGCTTGAACTCTTAACCCCAAGATCAAGTTGCGTGCTCGACTGACTGAGCCAGCTAGGTGCCCCCATTTTACTCCTGTATATTCTCTGTTCCCAAGCCTTTCCCCCTATCCTCTCACTGCCTAAAGGTAAGTGGGATTTAAAAGGGACACATGGTGAACCCTCAACTCTTTTGTCAGGTGTTCTATTTTGGAAATGGAGTCCAGGAGGTTTTCCTGCTATTAAGTGCTTGGCTGGATGCATGTCTGAGAATCTTGGAAAGCCATGCCTAGGGATAGTAGTATGGAGAAGAGACTGAGAGAGGAATCAAAGTTGATTCTTCTTTATGGGAATTGTAAGGGAGAGAGAGTTCCTTAATACCTGAAGCTGTAATAGAGGGAGTAGGTGCTAGTCCAGGGATCAGCAAACTATGACCCCTTTCCTGTTTTTTGTACAGTCTATAAACTAACAATAGCTTTTACATTTTTAAATAGTTGGGGGGAAATCCAAAGAAGAGTTTTGTGACATGTGAAATTTACATAAATTCAAATTTCAGTGTCCATAAATATAAAGTTTTATTGGTTCAGAGCTACTCTTACTCATTTACATATTGTCTATGACTATTTTCACTTAAGAACAGAGTTGAGCAGTTGTAACAGAGACCGTATGGTCTATGAAGTCTAAAATATTTACTGCCTGGTTCTTTACAGAAAAAAAATTGCCTGGTCTCTGGTTTAACCCATCAAGTTTTTAAAAACAGATTTATTAACATATAATGCATATACTATATAATTTACCCATTTAAAGCATACAATTCAATGGTTATGAGTATATTCATAGATATGTGCAGCCATTGCCACAGTCAAGTTTAGAAACTTTTCATCACCTCAAAGAGAAACCTTCATATACTTTGGCTATTGTTCCCCTATCTTCCTATTCCTCACAGCCCTAAGCAACTACTAATCAACTTTATGTATTTATATATTTGCCTATATTGGACATTTCCTACAAATGGAATCACATAATATGTGGTCCTTTGTGACTGGCTTATTTCATTCATTCATAGTGTAAGGTTTTCAAGGTTCATCCATGTTGTAGTACATGTCAGAACTCTATTCCTTTTTATGGCCGAATAATATTCTATTGTATAGGCACACTACATTTTGCTTTTTCCCTCATCAGATGATGGACATTTATTATGCTTTTACCTTTTGGTTGTTATGAAAAATGCTGCTATCAATATGTACAAGTTTTTGTGGGCATGGGTTTTTATTTCTCTTGGGTATATACCTAGGAGTGTAATTACTGGGTCATATGGTAACTTTGTGTTTACCTGTCTGAGGAACTGCCAGACTGTTTTCCAAGGTGGCTGAACCATTTTACATTCATGCCAACAATGTGTGAGCATTTCAATTTCCCCATATCCTTACCGGCACTTGTTATTGGCTATTTTTTAATTACAGCCATCCTTGTGGATGTGAAATAATATTTATTACGGTTTTGGTTTGCATGACTAATGATGTCAAATATCTTTTCAAGTGGTTATTGACCATTTGTATATCTTCTTTGGAGAAATGTTTTATTCCTGTCCTTTGGCCATTTTTTAATTGGGCTGTTTGTCTTTTTACTATTGAGTTGTTAAAGTTCTTATATCCTAGATATATACAAGTCTCTTATCAGATACATCATTTGCAATATTTTCTCCCAGTCTGGAGGTTGACCTTTTGCTTTCTTTTTTTAAAAAAAAATGTTAATGTTTGTTTATTTTTTGAGAGAGAGCACGTGCGCATGAGTGGGGAAGGGGCAGAGAGAGAGGGAGACACAGAATCCGAAGCGGGCTCCAGGCTCCGAGCTGTCGAGCTGTCCGCACAGAGCCCAACGTGGGGCTCGAACTCACCGACCTCGAGATCATGACCTGAGCATGCTCAACCAGCTGAGCCACCTAGGGGCCCCTACGTTTCACTTTCTTGATGATGATCTCTGAAGCACAGATGTTTTTCATTTTGATGATGTCCAGTTTATTTGTTTATATTTGTCAATGCTCAGGCTTTTGATGTCCTAAGAATCCATTGTCAGATCCAACATCATATTTTTCCTTGTATTTTCTTCTAAGAATTTTAAAGGCATATGAAGCTTAACATGCCCCAAACTGGATTCTAAGTATCACCTCATCTAAAACCTACTCTACCCGCAGCCTTCCTCATTTCAGTTGAAGGCAACTCCATTGTTTCAGTTGCCTGGGCCAAAAATTATCCAGCCATAATTTCTTTGACTACTTTTTTTCCTGCTCCTTTCTCCTTGTTGTCTCCTTTTGATTTCCCCATTATGCATATGAGTTTAATGGTGTACCACGTTTCTCTGAGATGGTTTGTTTTTCTTCATTCTTTTTTCTCTTTGTTTTTTGGATTATATAATCTCTTTCAATCTCTCTTCAAATTTGCCAATTCTGTCTTTTGCTGGTTCAGATCTCCTGTTGAGCCCCCTCTCCTGAAATTTTCATTTTAGTTATTGTACTTTTCAACTTCACAACATCCATTTGGTTCTCTTTTGTAGTTTATATTTATTGATATTCTTTATTTGGTGTAATGTCATCACACATTCCTTTAGTATTTGAACATGTTTATAATGGCTTCTTTGAAGACTTTTTCTGCTAAATCTGAAATTTGGTTGCTCTCACAGTTTTCTTTGCTTGTGTTTTTTTCTGGTGTCATACTTGCCTATTACTGTGTATGTCTCATATATTTTTGTTGGAAACTGGATGTTTCTGTGATATATTGTAGCGACTCTGGGTATTGGTCCAACCCCCTCTGGGCCTTGTCATTATTTGCTTGTTTATTTGTTTGGTGGCTGGCAAGATCATTTTAGTGGTCCATTACCACCCTCACTCCCTACTCCTCTATACTGTGTGAAGCCTCTCATGTTGCTCCTCAGAGCTTTAGGTATGGCCATGGTCACCTTTGGATGACAGTGGTTTGGGCAGGGCTCTCATTGACTGTGTCTTTTTCTGGCCACATTCAGGTGTTAAGTTCCATTAGTTGTCATCTGATTACTCTGTTGTTTTCAGCAATGCTCTGGGCATAAATTTGCTCTGATCCAATCATATTGGGACTCCTCTGAAAGGATAGTTCCTGAGATAAGTGTTTGAGATTTGTTCTTACCCCAGGAGGGCTCTTCCTAGCCCTCTCCCCAGTTCCCACCAGCAAATTCTCCAGCCTACAGTTAGCTTCTATCTCTAATCATCCACCAATCTCCTCTCAAATGCCTTTTTACCACAGCTTTCACTGTGTTTGAGAATGCTCTAGGTCTTGAACTCCTTCACATTCTGTTGCAAACAAAATAATTTCCTTTGGGAAGAGGTTTGAAACTCTGTGTAAGCCTGCTCCCCACCCAGGCAAAATCTCTGAGCCATGATTCTAGAACTGGAGGTGGGGATAATGATGTGCTTCTCTTTGAGTGATACATCGACTTTAGGAGCTGAGCACTCAGCGGAGGTGTGGCAGTAGCTTCAGGCTGGCTTGGCTTGCCTCTCCCAGAGGATAATTGCTGTCTTATAAGCCAGGGCCCCAGCATCCTCAGTGACTCTGCATCCAGGGTGAAGTCCCTGCTTCATGAGTGGGCCTGGGTGGAAGAAGGGGGGCCCACTTCTTAGTTGGACTCACCTAGAACATAGCCTTAACAACAGGTAACTGGAGACAGGATGAAATATGCTGATATCCTGCCTTCTGTCAGGCAGATAGCCTTCCAGTCAGGAGCCTGGGGAACAGAGAACCCTGTTCTTGGCTGCTCTAGTCTGGAGTGGAGTTCCTGTTTTACCAATTTGGAAGTGGGGAGGGAGAGAGGGAGCAGGTGTTAATTCAGGTACTATAGACTCTCACAGTTCTTACTGAGTTTTAGTAGATGTTCTTGAGCAAATGTTTCTTCATTTGCTGTATGCTCTTAGGACTATTCCCAGAGACTTTAAACAGTGCTTTAAAAAAATAATTTTCACTGTTTCACTGGAGAGTGGGTCCATGGAGCTTCTCATACTGTCAAGCCAGAAGTCCCCTCTAATTCATCAATTTTCAAAAACATGCATACCCATAATGTATTCTGTCTGGGCTGTGTATTCATTCTCTGAAAATATGGCAGTATTGACCTCAATTAAGAAGATGATCCTCTTTCTCTGGGGAAATATTTTTAAATTAGTGACCTATTTCTGTCCTCCTTTCATAAGACAAAGATTCCCCAGCGAGTAGTTCTTGGCTAGCTTGTATACTTTGGTCCCAAAAGTCTCCCAGTCTTTGCCATTCTGGCCAGGTACCTAGAAGGCTACAACTTGAGATGCTACCTTTAGGATTTGATCTATGTCATGTGCCCAGTGCCATGGTCTGAGGACATCAAGGATGATGATTCCATGACAAGGACTCAAACTGAGAGGGATTCTCTGTACCTGCATATGTGTTGGGTGCTGGGTGCTGGGTGCTGGATATATAGGAGTAAAAGGAAAAGCATCGTTGCTGCCTTGAAAGAAGTTCCTCTTGTGGTAGATGTAGGTAAGAATATGTCAACAGATGAGAATACTACAGTGGGATGAGTGAATGCTGTGATGGAGTCACAGAAGAGGCAGGCCTGTTAGTTATATCCACACGTAAAGTTGCTGACATGTAATTTGGGTCTGGAGAGATGACTGGAACAACTGGGAGAAGAAGGAGAGTGTTTAGGTAAGGAAATAGCATATGCAAAGACGTTAGACTGGTGAAGAGCCTGGTAACTTTCAGAGAATTTTGAGTAATTTGTTATCACTGGAGATGGCAGGAAGTGGCAGTTGATGTGGCAAAGAAGGCAGGTGGGTCTTGCATATCGTTGTGAAATTTTAATTTTAATTGGAGTTAATGCTTTCAAAATAAGAATCATAGAGTAGGACAGAAAAGACCTTCAAGGTCAGTCGATTACAAGTGCTGCGTCTCAATTATCTCTATTGCTGATCTCTTGGCACATGGCCTTTATATAGCAAGCACTTAGGAAATATCTATCTTTTACCTCCTTCTGGGATGTCCATTACAAGTGAGAGATCAGCATCACTGTAATAGTGGGCTCCACGGTTGCACATTCTTAGTATCTTTATATTCCTTTTACAATATGTTAAATATATTCATATTTAAGAGAGAGTTTCATTCACACATAGAAGAGCATATTTTGTGCCAGGCACTGTTCTGAGTTTGATATGTGAATTAATTCATTTGTAATACCCTCAACATGAGGGTATTATGAAGTTTTGTACTACTGTTACCCCTATTTTACAAATGATGTGCATGATACACTCAAAGTGATAGAACTGGGATTCAAAACCCAGGCAACCTGGCTCTAGAATAAAGCTCTGAACCATCATCCTACACTGAATCCAAGCCAATGTAAGTAACCTCCTGGCCCCTAGCTGAATATCTGTATTTTAGATTGGCTGACAATTTGGGGACCTTTTTCTTTCTTTTGTGTAGGGGACAAAAGACACATTGACTAGTTATGGTAAGCTAAGCACCCTGCTGGGTGTTGTAGGGTGAGAGACATTTATTCACTTATTTTTTTTTTAAGTTTTTATTTTATTTTTTAAAGTTTATTTATTTATTTTGAGAGAGATGGAGACAGTGCAAGTGGGGGAGGGCAGAGAGAGAGTGAGAGACAGAAACGCAAGCAAGATCCACACTGCTAGCTGTGGAGCCCAGCATAGGGCTTGAACCCACAAACCACGAGATCATGACCTGAGCCAAAACCGAGATTCGGACACTTGATCGACTGCGCCACTCAGGTGCCCCTAAAGATTTTGTTATGTTATGTTATGTTATGTTATGTTATGTTATGTTATTTATAAATATTTACTTTTGAGAGAGAAAGAAGACAGAGCATGAGTTGGGGAGGGGCAGAGAGAGAAGGAGACATAGGATCTGAAGCAGGCTGCAGGCTCTGAGCTGTGAGCACACAGCCTGATGTGGGGCTCGAACCCATGAACCGAGATCATGACCTGAGCTGAAGTCTGCCGCTTAACTGACTAAGCCACCTAGGTGCCCCAAGATTTTATTTTTAAGTAATCTCTACACCCAGTGTCAGGCTCAAACTCACAACCCCGAGACCAAGAGTCTCATGCTCCTCTGACTGAGCCAGCCAGATGCTCCTCATTCAGTTATTTAATAGCCACATACCCTGCTGTGTGCCAGGCCCCATGCTTGGAGGTGGGCTTATGAAGCTAAATTAATTATTTGTTTAGGTGTTCCAGAGAATGTGTAAGACATTGGTTAGAGATAAATGACAAATAAAACATAGTTTCTATATTTGAGTTGCTTAGGGACAGCAAGGAGGAGGGTAATTAAATAGTAATTATAGTGTAATGGGATAAGTACTGCCATAGATATATACCCTGAGAACTAAGAGAACAAAGAGAGTAGGGCAATTAACTTGCTTGGGTGAGGTCTGGAAAACTTCACAGAGGCAGTGGCTTTTTCTTTAGCAGATAAAGACAGGGAGAAAATATTTTAAATGGAGCACCTTGTGTAAAGGCTTAGAGTTATACTGAGCATGGTTTGTTTAAGGAGCCTGTAGTAGCTGGATGTATCTAGAGCAAATGTTAGCAAACATTTTCTATAAAGGGCCACACAGTCAATATTTTAGGCTTTGTTGGCCATACAGTCTCTGTCACAGCAACTCAGCTCTGCCTTTGTAACATGAAAACAGCTATAGGCAGTACATAAATAAATGACTGTAGCTATATTTCAGTAAAGCTTTATTTATAAAAAGAAGCAGCAAGCTGGATTGGTCCATGGCCATAGTTTCTTGACTCCTTGTCTGAAGTGTAGGTGCCTGGTAGGGAGGGAAGATGGCCAGGAGGCTGCCTGGGAAGCTAGTCTATGACTAGATTGTAAAAAGCCTTGAATGTGAGGCCAAGAAGCTGGGGCTTTATTCTGTAGGTAATGGGGAGCCATGAAATTTTAAGTAGTTTTTAAGTTAAAATTTTAAGTAGTTTTAAAGTTGGTATACTTTATGGATTTGTACTTTACAAAGGTCATTCTGGTGACTAATATGGTGGATGGAGTGGCAGAAGTGAGACTAGATGTACAAAGGTGAGTGAGAAGTGACTCTCATCTCCCTGCCCTTGGCAATAGCTTCTGATCTCACTGGGGACAGATACTTCATCTATGAGACATCCAAGTCCCAGCACTTTGTACAAATGGCATTTAGAGCTATTGTAACTAAAATGTGGGACCTTGGTGGACATTGAAGAGATGAACGAGAGTTGGGAAGCATCTTAGATCTGGGGCATGTGTCTTGAGGGTTCTAAATATTGCGTGTGGGGAGCGGTGAGTGAGAGTGGAGGTGGTGAGGTTTGGTCTGGGAGATGTGGAAGGTGAACAGTCGGAAATGAAGTTGGAAATGGGAGGAAGGAGTAATTGGTTCTAAGGAAATACCCAGGAGACCTGCCTGGACCCCTGTGCCCAGAGATGCACTGCTCTGCTTCTAGCTTTACATCAGTGACTTCTACTCACTGATGAAGCTGGCTGGGCCTGTTTTGTTGGGAATTCTACAGAGATGTTTCCCCTCCTGTCCACTCTCACCCACATCTCTTTACTCTTGCTTCACTTGGGGTGGGGATGGGGTTGCATTCTTTGTGCCACCGCCAAAGAGATCACTTTTCTGAGCTCAGAGCTAAATATACTTAGTGACAGCTGCTCCCTGCTCTTCAGATTGCTCCTGAGCTGTAGCTCTGGCCAATGCTGCATCCCCATGCTAAGGCAAGACTTGTAGGGAGCCTTCTTAGGCCTTTCTGAGAGAAGAGCTGCTTGTTCTGAGTCAGAAATAGTAAATCTTTGTTGTGGGAATCAAAAGTTGCCTCTGGGTTTGGTTTTGTTTTTGCTTTCCATTGCTCTTAAACTTCCTTTTAAACCAGACTTCACCTATTAGTTGGCTGTGGGGTGGTGTGCAGAGTAATCTGTGGCAGTGCCTACCCCAACTGCGGTGGGCATTGGAGTTTTAGTTCAGTACAGCATTCTTGCTTGCTATGTTTATGGCTGGATAACTGGGACCTTCATCAAAGCATAGATGGTTTGGCAGGGGGATAGACACATAATAACACTGGTAAGGGTATACACAGCACAGAAGCATCACCTTTGACGAAGAAGCTTTTTCTCTTACTTTCCGTATCCTTATCTCACCCTCCTGCCAATAACAATAACTAACATTTGAGTTGTGCTCTACAATTTACAGAGAGTGCTTTTGTGTGCATCAGGAATCACAAGCTCTCTGCTCTCACGCTAGAGAGTACTTGCCTCTTCAGAAGGAGACAGCTGATGCTCAGCTCTCGCACATTGTTGCCAGGTCAGTGTGCAAACCCATGAGTGGTGCCCTGGTGGTGGGGGTTGAGGCCCTCATGACCTCCCTCAGCACCAACTCCCCCATCTCCACGCTGCCCCAAATGACAACACACACATAATGTCCTTTGATGTGGACAGTAGATTTTTTCTTAGCTTTAAGTAAAATGTGAATAAAAACATCTTCATAAAATGTTGCATTTTGAAGTTAATTTGTAATGGACAACCTACATAAAAATGATGTGCTTGCCATGCGGACACCAGTTTATGACAGGTCCCTAAGCCACTTTTTCTCTTCCAGTCAAATTGCAGTCCTTAAGCCCTTAAAATCTAGGAACTCAGGTGTTTCTAGATCTTTAGATTTTTTTTTTTTTTAAGGTAGACTGAAAAGCTGAACTTTCTTGGTGTGAAATTTAGTTTTTAAATATGGGTTCAGTTTAGAAGATACTCTGTGGGCCACTGAAAGACAGGTGCAAAGGCAGCTTATGGACTTCTGCAAGCATGTCTCATTTACAACTTGTCACACTCAGATGAGAGGGAGGCCTAGTCCTCACTTGTTCTGAGCGGGAAACAGGCTCAAACAGGCGAAATACCTTGCCCGAAAGTCACACAGGAAGTAAGGGGTCTGTTTCTATAGGTTGTGAACTCTTCCTCTTTTTAGTATACTGCCTTAGCTACTCTTTTCTGCTTGTTTTAGAGAGCGTGCGTGAGAGTGGGAAAGGGGCAGAGGGAGAGAGAGAAAGAGAGAGAGAGAGAGAGAGAGAGAGAGAGAGAGAGATTGAGAATCTTAAGCAGGCTCCAAGCTCAACGTGGAGCCTGACGCTGGGCTCAATCCCATGACCGTGGGATCATGGCCTGAGCCAAAGTAAGGAGTCAGAAGCTCAACTGACTGAGCCGTGCAGGCGCCCCTGCCTTTCCTACTCTTGAGGCCTGATTGTTCCACTCAGCATCAGGCCCTTCCTTCAGGCAGAACTTCTGTCAGCGCATAGTCCTCATTTGGCACCTCTTCTTGCTGGTCTTGTTTTCCAACCCCATTCCTTCTTTGCTTGGTTTGTGGCACGAATAGAGCCTGTACATGAGCCCTGTATGTGCAGCTCCCCCTTACACTTTCTTCCCATGAGCTTCTCTGTTCTCCATATACCTCAGTGATCAGACTTGGCTATAAAAAGCAGTCTATTTCTCATTGGTTCCCAATAAGCAGCTGGTATGTGTCATCCGCTGGTTTCCTAGAGTTAGCTGGGAATGGCAGAAAATCCCCTTCTTTGGATATTTTGGCATTTCTACTCCTGAGGCATGCACATGATGTGTGTTTCTGTAGTCTTAGATTAAGAGGGTCTGGATTAGAACCTTGGAGGACCAACACAGGGTATAGCTGTATCTGTAATCTGAGGATTACAGATTTGATTTCTTTAAAATATGTGCGAAACTTGACAACTTTTCATTATACCCACATTACTACCTCGTTTCAAGTTAGGTTTTTGCAGTAGCCACCTGACTGGTTTCCCTGCCCTTGCCTTCCTATAGTCTGCTCTCTAGCACAGCATTTGGAGCAATCCTTTAAGAGATGCACATGTGATCATGTCACATCTCTGTTCAAAGTCCCCTAACAGCTTCCTTCTCAGAGTTGAAATCCAAGCCCATATAATGGCCTACAAGGGTGTTTATGATCTGGACCCCTGATTTCTTCCCTGGATTTGTCTATCACTAGTCACCAGCTCTCTCATTTCTCTCAGCCACACTGGCCTCCTCACTGTTCCTTGAACAGGCCGAGCATGTTCTTGCTTCAGGGCCTTTGCATTTGCCATTCCTATTCTTGAGATACTCTTGTCCCGGTTATTCTACTTGCCTTTCTCCAACATCTCCTTCAGGTACATGTACCTCCTTAATGAAACCTTCCTTGACTCCTCTAAAATGACAAGCCACCAATACCAGTACTCTTGGCATTCCATACTCCTCTTTCCTGCTTTCTCTCACCCAAAGAGGATATTAGCTCAGTGAGGATAAAGATCTGTATCTGTTTTGTTTACTACTCACTGAATTTCTTGTGTCTGGAACTATGCCTGGTACTTAGAAATCTTATGTTTGTTGACTAAGTGAATTAATGAATTTCTGTCCCCAGACTGGCTGTCTGACTACTTGTGACTGTGTCCCCCCTGAGATGTCCCAATGTCTGTTGTTTAAGGCCTAGTGATCTCATCACTTAGGCCTCCAGTGAGAGAAGCCTCTTAATAAGTTAATAGAATTGTTCTAAAATTAATTTTGAAAAATAAACAGCTGAGATTGACAAGAAATATTCTGAAACATAAGAGCCATGGGAAACAGGGGGTCCAGGCATTAGAAATTACTATTAAAGTACAAAATAAAACAAAAAGTATAATAAGATAGTCAAGGGCTAGCACAAAAATAGAAATATGATTGAGGTGCCTGAGTGACTCAGTCGGTTAAGTGTCTGACTGCAGCTCAGGTCATGATCTCATAGTTGGCGGGTTTGAGACCCGAGTTGGGCTCTGCACAGACAGCTCAGAACCTAGAGCCTGCTTTGGATTCTGTGTCTCCTGTCTCTCTCTCTGCCCCTCCCACACCTGTGTTCTCTCTATCTCTCAAAAATAAAATAAATAGACTGAAAAAAACTAGTTAAAAAAAAGAAATATCATTTAGTGCAGAAGAATGCAGAGCCTAGAAATATACTCAACTATATATAAGGACTTAATTATTACTAAATAGCATTTTTAAAAATGAATAAAAGATAATTTATTGAATGGGGTTGGGATAACAGCGTGGCAACTTGGGAAAAATTGTTAAAATTCACAATTTACAGCATATAATGAATCAAAGGTCAGGTGCCTTAAAAGGCTGACTATTAAAAAATCATAAAAAATACTTTAATCAGTTTAGTTTTTCTAAGAATCAACAAAATCTTTTTGCTCTGGGCTTTTCACCATGTCACTTGCATAATCCTTATTAAAAAATAAATTGTCTCACCAATTACAAATAAGAGGTTGGGGGAGCTGGAGAGCCTAACCCTTGTTGTCAACTGAATTTAGATGAGGCTGGAGGGCACGAAGGGCTGTCTAGCCTGTGCATGTGAGCACTGCCTTTACCTCCTTATCTCACGAGACGTCTTGACTTCCTAACACCACTCCAGCCTCTGTGGGAGTGTAGCCAGGCCACACCCAAACCACAGGTAGAAGAATGGGTTAGAGCTGCGCCGCAATAGGTGGCCATTAGCCACATGTGGTCATTTAGCTCTACATTAATTTTTTTTTTTTAAATCTCAGGGTTTGTGTGTGTGTGTGTGTGTGTGTGTGTGTGTGTGTGTGTTTGTCACACTAGCCACATTATGAGTGCCCAGTGGCCACATGTGCCTAGTGGGGACTGTTTGGACAGGACAGATATTGAACATTTCCATTATTGCAGAAAGTTGTATTAGACGGTGCCATGTTATAGTTGTAGACACTCTCAAGTTCCTTGTGCCCAGCAGGCTATATTCTGACTCGGTTGAGAGTGCACCAGTGTGGACTTGCTTCAAACTTCTCTCCTGAGTCATTAAGACTTAGATGTCTTAATATCCCCAAAACCCAGGGGGAGGAAATCACCTCTTGATTATGGGTCTAGGTAATCTGTCAGTCGTCTGTTTGTTTAGATAGTAACATTTACTGATGTTACGCTGGGTCAGACCCTTTCCTAGACACAAAGGGTGAGAAAAGAAGGATAAGAGACATTTCCTGAAAATCCTACTAAACTATGTTTTAAAAACATAGTGATCAAAATTGCATATTTCTTTGATGTTTGAGGCTCTAGGGAAAACCGGGATCAAGTGTTCAATCTTGTACATACTAATGAGGTTAAGAATCTGGCTGAATGAGTATCTGTGAAGTTAATTACCAGTTAAATTTCTAAAAGCTTTGATTTGTTTGGCTTTTCTTCTTTCTTATAAGGGTGTATATTATGAAAAGAAATACCAGTAATTTAAAGGACAGCGTATATAGTGCTGGGGGAAAATTTGGACTGTAAAGTCAGATATCTTGGGTTGGAATACAAATTCATCACTTGAGCAAATGTTTGAGTTACCTAATGCTGTATAACAAACTTCCCCAAAACTCGGTGGCTTCAAACAGCAACATTTATTTTGTTATTTATCTGCAATCTGGGCATCGCTCAGTAGGGACAGCTCATCTGTGTCCACTTGGCATCAGATGCAGTGACTCAAAAACTGGGGGCTGGAATCACCTGAAGTCTCAGTCACTTGTCTGAGTCCTGGGCTGGGGAGACAAACAGCTGGGCTGCTCAGATATCTGTCTATATTTCTATGTAGTCTTTCCATATGTTCTCCCCATAATGGTGGCTTTGGGGGTAGCCAGGCTTCATGTATGTTAGCTCAGAGCTCTCAAGGCATGTGTCCCAAAATGGAGAAGGCCAGGTGAAATCTGTATTGCCTTTTCTTTTTTTTTTTTTTTTTTTTTAATTTTTTTTTCAACGTTTATTTATTTTTGGGACAGAGAGAGACAGAGCATGAGCGGGGGAGGGGCAGAGAGAGAGGGAGACACAGAATCGGAAACAGGCTCCAGGCTCCGAGCCATCAGCCCAGAGCCTGATGCGGGGCTCGAACTCACGGACCGCGAGATCGTGACCTGGCTGAAGTCGGACGCTTAACCGACTGCGCCACCCAGGCGCCCCTGTATTGCCTTTTCTAACCTACCCTTGGAAGCCACTCGACATCACTGCTGCCATATTCTGTTTGTTAGAAGATGAGTCATAAATGTCAGCCTATATTCCAGGGGAGGGGAATTCTCCTTTTGTGGGAGGATTATCATAGAATTGTGGACATATTTTAAAACCATCATAGCAAGTAATTAAACCTCTCTAAATTTAATGTGATTTGGGGGTAAGTTGCATTATCTTAGCGTAGTTCTGTTCTCGTTTGTAAAATAGGTGTGATAATTCATTGGTTGTGGGGGTTAGATGAGAAAATATTGTAGAAGTTCTTGGAATATTGCTTAGTATATAAACAGGTGATCAAAAAATTGTTAATTCTTTTTCCCTATCCTTCTTCCTTTTTCTAGTGTATTGAATTCCAGTTAACTATCATTTATTATCTTTCCATAATTAAAAAAATACGAGGAAGAAATTGCTTATTCTTTTTTTTTTTTTTCAAGTGAAACATACAACAAAGAAGAAGAGGTAGTCTAGTTGGCAGCTAGGACATATACACATGAAGGACATAAGAGTGATGTGGTACACTTATACATTGGGTGGATGGAATGTGCTATGGAAAGTTAGATGGCCTGTGTGGAGATCTCGGTGGGCTGACCCTAGGTATCCCTTGTGACTTGTGTGCTTTTTCCTTGCAGTTCCTGAGGGAAGACCTCAATTACCATGACCCGACAGTGAAACACAGCACCTTCCATGGTGAGGATAAGCTCATCAGTGTGGAGGACCTGTGGAAGGCATGGAAGTCTTCAGAAGGTAATAGGCAGCTTGGTTATCGATCCTAGTTGCTGGAAGGTTTAGAGAAGACAGAAGAAGATGGGCAGCAACTTGGCCTTAAAAGTACATGAGTATAAAATGCTTTGTAAAGAGCAAATTATTAAAATGGTTCTACATACAGTCACTGAATAAGACTGAATCTAGTCACCATGTTGGGAAAGGGGGAAGATGCTTCAAATAGAGTTGGAGCTGCTCTTCATTAGAATTCTAAATGGTTCTATCCTATCCCCACCCGTCTCCTTCCTACCTACCACAGTCTCTGCTGCTTCTCCAGAGTAGGGAGCTTACTGGCCTTTTGAGGCAGCCCCTTCCTTCTATCAGTCTCTACTTGGTCTCAGCTCTGCTGAGTCCTAGATGATTCAAAGATTGGGTGGAAGTAAGATGGAATCTCCCCTGAGTCTTTTCTTTTCCAGGTTAAATAGCCAGGTTCTTTGAAGAAAACATGTTTTCTCAGCCTCTTCCTCCTCTTGGTCTCCTGCCTGTGAACATTTCTGTTAATATCTTTCTTAGATCATAGTTTTTAGAGTCAGACACAGACCCGCAGGAATGGTTTGACCAGCACAGAGTTGAACAGGATCGCCAGCTTCTTAGTTCTGGACTCTGCACGTCAGCTAATGCAGTCTGATTTGATACTGGAGCCTTCAGCACTCACATCACTCTGCTAACTCATGTTGAACTTATTAAATAAAAACTTTAGTTATTTTTCATGTATAAAATTGTTAAACCAGGACTACCATTTTTTTTCCTGAAACATTTGCTTCAGAGCTGTGAGTGAAAGAGCATATCTAATAGTGTGAAGCTTGACAAGGAAGGGAAAAACAGGGTTTTTGCGTCCTCTCCATCTCTATCTGTGGCTAGAGTGTCCTTTGATACTAACAGGATTGAAAGCGGTCTCTTTGCAGGGTCTCATAAGATAGGTCTTGATGCTAAGAAGGGTTAAACATAAGTGACCATCAGGGCCCTTCCTTTGCAGATGAGGAGACTTAGGCCTAGATTTATAAAGTTACTTGTTCATTGTCATGCATTTAGTACATTGTAAAGCTAGGACTCAGACCTGGACCTTCTGCTCACTGGATCAAGGCTTTTCCATGCCATCTGGGTTGAAAGCGCTGGTCTGGTGGTAGAGAGAAACCAGTTTGGGTAGGAATAAGGCAGTTTTTATTTTTGTTTTAATCTTACCTAGGATTATAGAATTTTAGATCTGGAAGGGATTATCTATAAGGTAGGTTGAGAACATTAAATTTAAAACAAGAAGACCTGGGGGTGCCTGGGTGGCTCAGTCAGTTAAGCTTCCGACTCTTGGTTTCAGCTCAGGTCATAATCTCACAGCTTCGTGGGTTAGAGCCCCACATCGGGCTATGCTCGGACAGTGTGGAATCTGCTTGGGATTTTCTCTCTCTCCCTCTCTCTTTGCCTCTACCCCACTTGAGCTGACTCTGTCTCTCTCAAGATAAATAAATAAACTTAAAAAAAAAAAAAAGCAAGAAGACCTGGATTCTAGTCCTATTTCTGGCACGGACAGGCTGATACCTCTTATTAACTCTGTGTTTTTATCAATCTAGAAGAAGCTTAAGTTAGCTTTACAGACGGCTTTCTGGAAATCTTTAAAAGCTGAGTTCCTTGTGGGGGCTTTGTTTAATAGCTCCTGAGCAACTCAGGCTGTTTACTGATGAGAAGTCAAGCAGTGAAGTGATCTTTGGAATTATACTGGCACTGCCAGGAAAAATCTTCTACTAGTACTGTTTAATTTTAGTTTTCTTCTTTTTCTGTAACAACATAAGGACATGGCGCCTGGGTTTTAAGAGTGGGTTTCATAAGTGGGAACTTGGAATGAAAGATGGCAGGGAGAGCATTCCTGGCCTTCTCAAAGCTCATACACAAGTAGCTGGGAAGGGAAAGTGACCAAGAGAGGGCAGAAACAGGAGTAAATCATAATACTAAAAAGTAGCCAAGACAGTTTTCTGGTAAGAACTTTATTCCTGGACTCAGCAACTATTTGGAACACTTCCAAGCGTGTTCTAAATGACAGGAAGATGGAAGACAATGGAATGAGTTTTGAGGAGTTGGTCCCCATTACTGATGAGCAAGGGATATTCCAGTGCACTGTGATGTAGCTCACAGCTAAGCTGAGAAGTGACATGTATGTATCATTTTAGGGTTTTCTCACTATGTGTCATGCCTGGTGGTTTGACAAGCTAAAAGTAAGAATCTTCATGGGTACTGTTCCTCCCAACAATTTGCTTCATTATTTAGAGCAAGGCCCCTAATCTCTGGAGTGATGATTTCCAGAGCTACAAAAAGCATGTAATACTCTGGCAGTCGCTCAAAGTGGCTGGTCTGAGTTTTGCTAGATGATATAGATATCAGCAGTGTTCATTTGTGTTCAGAACATTAGCTGACTAATGTCAGTACCATCTATGTGATTAGTTGTTAACATTTTCTGACTGATACTGAGAGCCAGTCTTTCCTTCGTGTTGTTTAGATTTTAACAGAAAAGCCTGATAATTGCTACATTAGCCAGTTCTGGACTTCAATAATAAAAACAGCAACAACGAAGAAACTACTCTGATATTTACATGATATTTGATGTGTGCTAGCCACTGTTCTGAATGATTTATATATGTTAATTCATTTCTCACGAAAACCCTTTGAAGTATAAATACTATGATGGTCTGCATTTACAGATGAGGAAAATGAGGCAGAGAGTGTTTGATGAAATAATGTAATGCACTTCTTTCTAACCAGAGTTAGTACAGACTTCACAAATTAAGAGCGTAGTCCTCAGTAAGACTGCTCTCACTTTAGATACCAACCAGCCATAAACCCTGGGTGTTCCCAGCCACCTCTGCTCTGACCGACTGGCTACAAATCACAGTTCCCACTATCCCCTCAGGTTTGGTAATTTACTGCATGACTCACAGAACTCAGGAAAGTGCTGTACTTCTGATTACAATTTTATTAGAATGGATAAAAGTTAGGACCAGCCAAAAGAAGAGACCAATAGGGTGAGGTCTGGGAGGGTCCTGAATTTGGGACTTCTGTGTCTTCTGCCCCTGGAATCAGGACATATCACCCTCCCTAGCACATTAATCATGGATGTGTTTGCTAACCAGAAAGTTCATCTGAGCCTCAGGATCCAGAGGTTTTATTGAGGTCCGATTACATGGGCATGATTGATTGAATCACTGGCTGCATGACGGCTCTTCATCTCGAGCCCCCCTGTTCCTTTCTGATGGTTGGGCTGATAACTCCTGGCCCAAAGCCCCAATCCTCTAGTCAGCTGGTTGGTCTTTCTGGCAACTAGTCCCCATCCAGAGTCATCTCATTAGCTCAAACTCAAGTGTGATCCAAGGAGCCCCACCATGAATAACAAAGATATTCCTATCACCAGGGAAATTGACACCAAATTGACACCAAATTTGAAGTGTCTTTGAAGACAAAGACCACCAAATTCTTTGTTGTACAAAATTAAATAAGAAGGAGCTGAACAAACAGGGCTGAGGAAGGATCAAGAACAAGGGGGAACTCCAGGGATCCCAGCAGCAGGGTCTAGGGGATTGGCTTTTTCTAATTGGCTACTCTTGGATGTCTCCACTTCGTTCATTTTTCATCTAAGTATCTTTGCTCAACAGTGAGATATGGTGGAGGGAAAATCAGATTGGCATAGTTTGTATCACAGACTTATTATGTAAGGTAGTGGTAGTGAGAGCTTAGACTGTGGGGGAGGGGGCAGCAATTTCCAGTCCCTCTAAGGCCCTGTGAGGTAGGGGGGAGTGGTAGTTTTTTTAAAGGAAGGGATGCCAGGTAGATTTTGTAGAATCTTTGAGAAATAGAATTGTTTACATATTTGAGCTAGGGGAAATAGTAACAGTGTCCTTAGAAGGGTTGCTGGGAGGACTGACCTAAGAGGACTCTCTTCTAAAGCATGGCTTCCATTCTTCTAAACAAAGTACATCATGTCTATTTTTTCTCCCCTTTCCTGGACATGAGATTTTAAAAGATGCTATCTGCCAAACTTAAGGAACAATTTCGTTCTCCATTTGTATAGATCAAAGACATATTAAACTATCAATTTTGATTCTAACTAAAATGATTCCAGCTAAAAGCAAAAGTACTTGGTATTCTAGTGTGACTCTGAACTTTGTCTTGAGAAAATGTTTACTTTCTACTGGAAATGATTTGGAAATAATTCCAAAGAATAATTTAGAAATAATAAACTCACAGATCTCCAGTTCTGTCTGTGCTATTCTTTGCAGGATGGGATTTTTCACAGGAGGCAGTGGAGCAGTACTGGCAAACCAGGAGGGTTTTAGAGAGAAACCCAGCAGAACTGGCCTTTCTCTGTTGATATAGCACAGCAGGGGCAAGTGGCATTGGACTTCTGTCTAAACCATTTCAGAAGTCATATCAGTATAAAAGAGTTGGCATCCCCTTTTTGCTTTTACATAAACCCAGTGAGACATATGTTTCTTCTGTTCCTTTAGCTCTATAAAAATTACTTTGCTAAGTGAATCTTCAAGTCATTTAGTTAACTGCCTTAGCCATTGTTGCTGCATTTTGGGGGAGAAAGATACAATTGGCTTTTTATTTCTCTTGGATTCTTTTAGATACTTTTTTTCCAATAACAAAAAACAATTAGCATCAATGCAGTGATTTAAAACTTATCACAGGCATTTTCTATTTATATTAAGTAGCTGCTTGAGGGTGAACGTTCTTACTTGTATCCCCATTTAATAAAGGAGCATCTCTCACCTATTTCTGTTACCAAGTCCTGAGAATTCTCTCTTATATATATTTTATATGCATCTCCTATGATACTGCCTTAGCTTAACTTCATCTTTTTGAAAGATTTATTGAGTTGTAACTGATAATACAATCAGGTGTAAATATTTAAAGTGTATAATTTTTTAAAGTTTTGACACATGTATTCAGATGGCTATCCTTTATGAGATACATGCTTTGCAAAGATTTTCTCCCAGTCTGTGGCTTATCATTCTTTTAATAGTATCTTTTGAAGAACAGTAAGTTTTAATTTTTCTGAGGTCCAGTGTTTCAATTTATGCTTTTAAGAATTATACTTTTGGTGTCATATGTAAGAAATATTTGCCCAGCCCAAGGTCACACAAGCATTTTCTCCCATGTTTTCCTCTAGAAGTTTTATAGTTGCAGGTTTTACATTTAGGCCTCTAATCTGTTCTGTATTAATTTGTGGATGTTAGTGTTAAGTATGAGTCCAAGTCCTTCTTTGTGCTTATGGGTGTCTCAGTTGTTTCTAGAACCATTTGTTGAAAATTCTGTCCTTTCTCCCACTGCATTGCCTCGTCTTTTGTTAAAAACCAGTTGTCCATATAAGTATGGGTTTATTTCTGGTCTTTGTATTCGGATCCACTGATCTATTTGCCTGTCCTTATGTCAATACCATGCAATTTTGATTACAATAGTCTTATAATAACTCTTTTAGTCAGATAGTGTTAGCTCTCCAACTTTGTTTTCTTTTTTCAAGTTGTCCTGGCTGTTTGATCTCGAATCAACTTGTCAATTTCTATAAAAAAAGCCTACTAGGATTTTGACTGGCATTGCATTGAATCTATAGCTCAGTTTGAGAGAACTGACATCTTGACAATATTGAGTTTTCTGATCGATGTATAAGGTATATCTCCCCATTTAGTTAGAATATATATTTTGTAGTTTTCAGTGTACAGGTCTTTCATACCTTTTGTCAGATTTATCTCTAAGTATTTCATAGATTTTGATGGTATTATAAATAGTACTTTTAAAATTGTGGTAAAATATATAAAAAAGTTGACCACATAAATGGTATTTAATTCCTGATTGTTGTTTATATATAGACATATAATTGATTTTTATATATTGGTCTTGTATTCTGCAACCTTGCTAAACTCACTTATTTGTGAGATGCCATCAGAGTTTAAACTGAGATAATCAAGTCTTCTAGTAAAGAAAGTTTTGGTGTTTTCTTTTCCAATCTGGATGCCTTTAAAAAAGTCTTCTTCTTGTCTGATTGCCCTGGTTAGTATCTCCAGTACAGTGTTGGGAGAAGTGGTAAGAGTAGGCATCATTGTCTTGGTTCTGATCTTAAGGAGGAAAGACTCCAGTCTTTCATCATTAAATATAAACATTAAATATAAATATAAACATCATTAAATATAAAATATAAATATAAAATATAAATATTTTATATAAATATAAAATGTTTATATAAATATAAACATTTATCAGATTGAGGAAGCTATTACTAATTTGCTGAGAAATTTTTTATCAGGAATGGATATTGGATTTAAAAAAAATTGTTTTTAACGTTTTATTTATTTTTGAGAGAGGGAGAGACAGAGCATGAACGGGGGAGGGTCAGAGAAAGGGAGACACAGAATCTGAAACAGGCTCCAGGCTCTGAGCTGTCAGCACAGAGCCCGACGCGGGGCTCGAACTCACGGACCGCGAGATCATAACCTGAGCTGAAGTCGGCCGCTTAACCGACTGAGCCACCCAGGCGCCCCGGATATTGGATTTTTATCAAATGAGTTTTCTGTGTCTATTGAGATGATTGCCTGGTTTTTCTGTTTTTGTTTGCTAAGATGGTGAATTACATTGATTAATTTTTGAATGTTAACCCTGCATCCTTGGGATAAACCCCACTTGGTCATCATCCTTTTACTATATGATTGGATTCTATTTGTTAAAATTTTATTTCATATTTTTATACCTTTGTTAATGAGGGATATTGGTTTATAGTTTTCTTGTAATATCTTTGTTTTTGGTATCAGGATTATGCTGACCTCATTAAATTAATTGGGAAGTAGTCTTCAATTTTTCAGAAGACTTCATATATAATTGGTATTACTTTTCCTTAAATACTTGGTAGAATTCACTAGTAAAGCCATATGAGCCTGGTGTTGTCTTTGTAGGAAGGTTTTTAATGACAGTGTCAATTTCTTTCATAGGTATAGGACTGTTAGGTTATTTACTTCTTCAGTGAGCTTTTGTAGTTTGTGTCTTCAATTTGTCTATTTCATTACATCGTCAAATTTATAGGCATACATTTATTCATAATCTTTTCTTATTATTCTTTTAATATATTGATATACCCAAAGAACCAGTGTTTGGTTTCAAGGATTTTCTCTATTGTTAGCTATTTCATTGATTTTTACTTTGATCTTTATTATTTTCTTTCTTCTGCTTACTTTGGGTTTAACTTGTTCTTTTCTAGTTTGTTAAGGTGGAAACTGAGGTCATTGACTTGAGACCGTTCCTGTTTTCTAATATTGGCATTTAGTACTATAAATTTCCTGTAAGTACTGCTTTAGCAGCATTTCACAAATTCTGGTGTGTTGTGGCTTTTTGCTTTTTCCTAACTGATTTATAGGTAGCATAGACAGAGTAAAAATACCTAAAATGAAAGCACAACTGGTGGTAAATCCTTATTCTTTTTTTTTTTTTTTTTTTTTTTTGGTCTGATACAGTCTTCAATAACTTGATATCCCTCAATAATGTATTCCAAATTGAGGAATTATTCTGGCCCTGGAAATTCATGCCTCTGAAATCTGTCTTGTATCTTATATTCATCTAGTATTGGCTCTTCACCATGTTAGATGATATGTTTTATTTTTCTTTTTATTCAACTCAAATATTCTATTTACTTTCTATTTCCTTTTTGATATCTTCTTTGATTCATGAGTTTTTTTTTTAGAAGCATGGTATGTAGTTTTCAAATGTTAGGGGATTTTCTAAAGATTTTTCTGTTATTGATTTCCAGTTTAATTCCATTGTGGTTTGAGAACATACTTTGTACGGCTTGAATCCTTTACAGTTTTTTAAAACATTTTATTATGTTTCTGAATATTATATATCTTGGTACATGTTCCATGTGCATTTGGCTGTTGTTGGGTGGAGTGTTCAATAAATGTCAATCAGGCCATGTTGATTGATGGTGTGGTTCATGTCTACTAGATCTTTGCTGATTTTCTGCCTAGTTGCTCCATCAGTTATTGAGGGGGAGTATTTAAATTTTCAACTATAATATTGGATTTGCCTATTTTTTCTTGCAATTAGTTCTGTGAGTTTTTGCTTCATGTATTTTGAAGGTATGTTACTAGGTGCATACAGATTTAGGATTATTTATTTATTTATTTATTTATAATGTTTATTTATTTTTGAGAGAGACAGAATGTGAGTGGGGAAGGGGCAGAGAGAGGGAGACACAGAATCCAAAGTGGGCTCCAGGCTCTGAGCTGTCAGCATAGACCGTGATGTGGGGCTTGAACTCACTAACTGTGAGATCATGACCTGAGCTGAAGTCGGACGCTTAACCGACTGAGCCACCCAGGTGCCCCTGTTATTATTTTTTAAAAGTTTATTTATTTAAGGGGTGCCTGGACGACTCAGTCAGTTAAGCATCTGACACTTGATTTTGGCTCAGGTCATGATCTCATGGCTTGTGAGTTTGAGCCCTGCATTGGGCTCTGTGCTGACAGTGAGGAGCCTACTTGGGATCCTCTCTCTCTCTCTCTCTCTCTCTCTCTCTATTTCTCTCTCTCCCTCTGTCTCTGCCCCTCCCTCACTTACCCTGTCTCTGTCTCTCCCAAAATAAGTAAATAAACTTAAAAACAAAAAAACAAAAAAAAGGATGAAAGAAAGAAAGAAAGAAAGAGAAAGAAAGAAAGAAAGAAAGAAAGAAAGAAAGAAAGAAAGGACTGGTTGGCTCAGTCGGTTGGGCATCCAGCTTTGTCTCAGGTCATGATCTCACGGTTCATGGGTTCAAGCCCCACATTGGGCTCTCTGATGATCGTTCAGAGCCTGTAGCCTGCTTTGGATTCTTTGTCTCCCTCTCATTCTGCCCTTCCCCAACTTGTGCATGTGCGCTCTCTCTCTCTTTCGCTCTCTCTCTCAACAACAACAAAAAAAAAAATTAAAAAAAGAAAAAAGAAATGCATTAAATATAAAAACACAAGTATATTAAAAGTAAATACAGGGGCGCCTGGGTGGCGCAGTCGGTTGAGCGTCCGACTTCAGCCAGGTCACGATCTCGCGGTCCGTGAGTTCGAGCCCCGCGTCAGGCTCTGGGCTGATGGCTCAGAGCCTGGAGCCTGTTTCCGATTCTGTGTCTCCCTCTCTCTCTGCCCCTCCCCCGTTCATGCTCTGTCTCTCTCTGTCCCACAAATAAATAAACGTTGAAAAAAAAAATTAAAAAAAATAAAATAAATAAAAAAAAATAAAATAAAATAAAAGTAAATACATGGAAAAAGATACACAAAACTAATAATACTCAAAATAAAGCTATATTTATATTAAAATATCAAAATTATATCAAAATCTGATAGCACATAGCCTGATGTGGGGTTGAACGTATGAGACCGTGAGATCATGACCTGAGCCGATACCGAGTCAGACCCTTACCTGACTGAACCACCCAGGCGCCCCTAAATGCATATTTTTTTTGTTTAATTTTTTTTTCAACGTTTTTTTTTTTATTTATTTTTGGGACAGAGAGAGACAGAGCATAAACGGGGGAGGGGCAGAGAGAGAGGGAGACACAGAATCGGAAACAGGCTCCAGGCTCCGAGCCATCAGCCCAGAGCCCGACGCGGGGCTCGAACTCACGGACCGCGAGATCGTGACCTGGCTGAAGTCGGACGCTTAACCGACTGCGCCACCCAGGCGCCCCTTCATTTTTTTTTTTTAATATATGAGATTTCTTGTCAAATTGGTTTCCATAAATGCACTTGTTATAGGCAGTTTATGATTGGGTCTTATATTTTTTGGCAATCTGATAATCGCTGCCTTTTAGTTGGGGTATTTAGGCCATTTACATTTAATGTGGATATTAATATGAGTAGATTTGAGGCTACTATCTTGCTATTTGTTTTCTGATATTTTTCCCTACTGTTTTTTCTTCTCTTTTCTTTTTTTTCTGCCTTATTTTGGGTTAATGAGTAGTTTTTTATAATTCCATTTGATCTTTTTTTTCTTGTTTTAACCCTGTTTTGTTATTTTAGCGGTTGCTTTAGGCGATAAAATATGCATCTTTAATCTTTCATAGTCTTCTTTCTAGGGATGTTATTATTTTATTTGTTATTGAAATATAGTTGACAATATTTCATTAGTTTCAGGTGTATGACATAGTGATTCAACAACTCTATATATTATGTTTTACTCACCATAACTGTAGCTACTATCAGTTACCACACAATGCTATCTGTAACACCATTGATTATATCTCTATGCTGTACCTTTCATCACTGTGACTTATTCATTTCATAACTGGAAGCCTGTCCATCCCACTCCCCTTCACACATTTTGCTCTTTCTCTAGCCCCCTCTCCTCTGGCAACCAACCACTAGTTTGTTCTCTGTGTTTGTTCTCTGGGTCTGTTTCTGCTTTGTTTGTTTGTCAATTTATATTGTTTTTTTAGATTCCACATATAAGTTAAATCATATGGTATTTATTTTTCTTGAACTTCCTTCACTTAGCATAATACCCTCCAGGTCCATCTGTGTTGTTGCACATGTTAAGATCTCATTCCTCTTTGTGGCTGAGTAGTATTTCAATGTATATATACCACATCTTCTTTATCCATTCATCTATCAATGGACACTTAGGTTGCTTTCATGTCTTGGCTATTGTAAATAATGCTGTAATAAACAGGGGTGCATATATTTTTTCAAGTTAGTGTTTTCATTTTTTTAATGTTTATTTATTTTGAAATAGAGACAGAGAGAGTGAGAGAGAGAGAGAGAGAGAGAGCGAGCATGGGGGGCGGGGGGAGAGGCAGAGAGAAAGAGAGGGAGAGAATCCCAAGCAGGCTCTGTGCTGTTGAGCACATGGGGCTCAATCTTGTGAACTGGGAGGTCATGACCTGAGCTGAAATCAATAGTGGGACACTTAACCAGCTGAGCCACCCAGGCACCCCAGTGTTTTCACTTTCTTTGGATAAATACCTAGTGGTAGAAATACTGGATCATATGGTAATTTTATTTTTAATTTTTTGAGGATCTTCCATACTGCATTCCACAGTGACTGCACCAATATACATTCCCACCAACAGCACATGAGGGTTCTCAAGAGCTATTATTACACCTTGTCACATATAGTGTAAGAACCTAACACTAGTGTACTTCCATTTATTCCTAAATCTTAGTTCCACTCTCTGCACTGTGGCCTGGAAATTCTTTCAGAGCCATAACTAGGACAAGTATATCACCTGCCTCATTTGTTTACCATCTCTTAAGGATCAATGTCCATTATAGCCTGATGTCCAGTGTCTTTAAAACCATTGTTTCATATATTTTGTCTTTTCTCTTTTTTTGGTTGTTTCAGGAGAGAGGGTGAATTCCATTGTAGTTACTTCATCTTAGCCTGAAGCAGAAACCTCAGCTTAATCACTTTGCTTGGATGCTTTCATACTGTACTTCTTGGCCTGTCTAGCTCTACTGCAGTTTGTCCTTCAATTGGTTCCAGAGGGATCTTTCTAAAGTAAATATCTGACCAGATCTCTGCTTAAATTTTTCAGTGGCTTCTTATTTTTTATTTTTATTTTTTTAATAGTGAAACAAATATGCCAGAACACCAAATTTCTAGGTGGAAGAAATATTCTTAATTGGAACCTGGACTAATAAAGGTATTGCTAAAGATGTTACAAGTAAATTCCTGTGTAATCACATATGATAATCTTATGTTACTTGGAGGAGATAAATATTGGCTTTTCTATTCATTAGGTAACACTTGAGTTTGTGAAGAATTAGCAGTAAGCTTAGGTTACAACTGCTGTCTCATTTGGGACTTAACAAAATGAGGTACTTGAAAGCTTAGTAGTTGTTGATGAAACAAATTTTTATAGAAAATGCCATTGACTTTTTTTAGTGTTTATCAATGAGATGTTAAATGCTGAAATTAAATGTCCATTTGTAATCTCAACTCAATTATTTCAGTTGGGGGGAAAAGTTCAATATGTATATATAAATAAAAACCTGGTGACCTTTTATATCCTGAGAGTTTCTTTATATTTTAATGCCATGTTTCTCCATCATGCCTTATTCACCTCTGTAGTATTGGCCCCCAAAAGTACTGTTTCCTCCTACAATTTGTGTAAACATGCCTTCATTACAAAAAAAAATAATAATAATAATCAGGGTGCCTAGGAGGCTCAGTTGATTAAGTGTCCAATTCTTGATCTCAGCTCAGGTCATGATCTCATGGTTTATGGGTTTGAGCCATGCATTGGGCTCTACACTGACATCATGGAGCCTGCTTAAGATTCTCTCTTCTTCTCTCTCTGCTTCCTCCTTCAAAATACATAAATAAACTTAAAAGAATTACTTGAAGAAATTACTTAAAAGAATTATAACTTCTATATACCAGGCATTGTGCTAGATTAGTTCAGCATGTCAGGCCCATGCTTATCTCTGTGATCCACTTATTTTCTTCTTTTTTACCACTCTTCATCACATCTACTCTATAGCTACACTAATTTATTTGCAGTTGGGAGGATATGTCGTTTCTTTTCATCCCATGTTGCTTTCATAGATACTGTTCCCTCTGTCCCTCCCCCTTGTTGATCTGATTAAATCCTATTTGACAAGACTCAATTTAAGTCTTCTTTTTATTTTCTCCTTTTATTCTCTTTATTTTCCATATTCTTTTCATTCTTTCTTTTATTTCAAGATTTTATTTAAATTCAAATTAGCTAATGGATAGCATATAGTATAGTATTGGTTTCAGGAGTAGAATTTAGTGATTCATGACTTACATATAGCATCCAAAGTATACCCTTCTTTAGGAAATCTTCCCTGGAGACCATAGTTTAGGTTAGGTGCTTTCTGTGCTCCCACATCTCCTTACCCTTATCTCATCACAGCATTTAGTACACTAATTGCAATCATCTATTTCCTTGCCTGTTTTCCCACCAGATTGCTTGAGGACATTACCTTATATGATTTTATATCTTAACGCTTTGCACAGGGTCTGGTCCAGCATAGGGATGTGGAAGACAGAAGTTTGTCCTTGGCTCTACCATTGTGAGATCTTACACAAGTTGTTTGGCTCATTCAACATTCCAAAGCCTAGGTTCTCTTACTGCTCTGCAGCCGTGTAGACCAGGTTTGTGCTGGGTAGCCTAGTGGGCCTGTCACATGAGGCCTTGGCCCAAGTGCCAGATTGTCTTTACAGTGATGATTCAGGAGTTGAGGTTGACACCACATCAGAAAACTAAGACCCCTGCCTCCCTCTAGGTGCAGGTGGCAAACTGCTAGTGAGAGCCAGAAGGAAACCACTTAGAGAGACAATGGGCAACAACGTGTCTTTGCTCACATTTCTTCCCTCTGGTGAGCCTATAGGTGTATCCACCCAGATTCTAACCAGTTTTCAATATCTATCGCTTGTTGAATGAATGTATATTTCTTCATTCATATATATGAATGAAGAAGAAATTACTACTGAGTTTGTATTAAATCCTAGGTGTTTTCAAACATATGAACTCATTTAATTCAACAACTTGAAGAGATCAACATTGTTAGATGGTAAGCTACCTGGGTATCTGTCTCAATCACTGCTCTGTTTCCAGTGCCTGGCACAAAGTAGTACAAAATAAATGTTATGAATGACTGGAAAGAAATTTTATAGAAGGGGAAATTGAGGTTCAGAATGGTTAAGTGATTTACCCAAGGTGATCCATGGCCAATAGGATGGAAATCAAAGTCTTCCAGCTTCAAATCTAGTGCTTTTTCTGATAAATTTGACAATTAAAATCCAGCATTCTAACATGGCCAGGTATTTGGAAATCCTGAATGACTTCATTTTTTGTGGCTATTCTAAATTAAAGTAGGAGAGTTTACTCATTTTACATAAAAATCTTTCTCAAAGGGAAAAGGCCTTTTCCTATGAAGCATAGTGTGGAGGCTAGGATAGATCTTTACTATCCGAGAAGCTAACTGATCATCAATTTATAGAGTTCTCTGTTGATATGTATAAGTGCTTAAAAAAAAAATTATCTCCTTTACTTCCATGAGAAGTCTGTGGGGGGCAGTGATGCTGTTGGTGGGAAAACATAGTGGAAATCCTGATGGGATGTGCTACAAGTGATCCAGGACCTACAGATTGCCTTCATTTGTTAATTAATTAATTAATTAATTAATTCATATTGATTCTCTTGTCCATTCAGTAAACTTTACAGAGTATTTAGAATGATCTAGCCCTGTGTTAGACATTGGGGAATACAGAAATAGAAAAGACATGTTCCCTACCACCATAGTGCTTATATATAGCACAATGGAGAAGAGAGACATGTGACTAATAATAACAATATAACATACATGTTAGAAAAGAAGTCCGAATAAAGAAAGTGCTAAGTAAGCAGAGAAGGGAGTGCTAGTGCTCATATTTTGAAGGTTTTAGAAGAGAGGATTTAGAAATGAGCTCCAAAGCATTTCCACAATGAAGAGCTGGAGCTAGGCTTTAAGGATTAGTTGGTGTTTGGCAGTCCACAAAGAGGGAAAAGAGCTTTTCTGGAAATAGCAAAGATCTAGAAGTCTGGAGCAATGTCCAAAGATGAGTAGCAAAATAGTGCAAGACACTGATTGTAGATCAGGTCTGCTAAATTCAGAGCAACAGCTGAGGCAGCATCCAGGGAAGAGCTGTGAAGTTCAGGTCATCTGTTTGGTATGAGTTTGGCTGTTTACCCAATGGTTTCCAGCTTCATAAGATAATCAGCTAGGTGCTAGAAGAGAGTACTGTAGCTTATGCTCATATTGTATTTATTTCATTCTTTAATTTTTGTATATGTTTTACAGTATACCTAATGTCAGTACATGAGTCTGATTTATAAATAGATAGTCCTGTGTTGGCAATGTATGCTCCAAATACAGGTAGGTTATGTCATTAAAAGGGTTGGAGACTACAAAGTTAATCACCTTATACACTTGTCTTATGAAGGACTCTTTGGTGCTGAAAACACCAGAGATTGGCCTTCTCTGACGCTGTGTAGTATTGTCTGTCATTTTGCCCAGAGAGGTAGTTTTTGATCTCTCTAGGGGCCTCATGGACAGGCTTAGGGTGATGAGAGGCTCATGACTTTAGAAGACTGTCTCTTGCTTGCATATCCTCCTGGAATTTGGGCATGTGAGTCATTTGGAGACTATCTGTACTAAGCTCTCCTTGCCAAATTCTGTGGCCTTCTAACAGCCACAGCTCTCTGTACTTGCTATTACCTTTGTCCTCACTTTGGCCTGGATATTCTTCCCATTTTCTCTTTTGGAATGAGAAAGTAGAACAAGCCTTTTAACTTTTAGGTACTTGAACCTTAGGGGTAAGGGACCCTGATATCTTGCCTTGGCTATTGATTGGGACACAGGGTCACTCTCAGATAAGGATACAGCCCATCCTGGCTTACTTTGCCCAGACTGTAGTGACTCTGGGTGGCCAACACCATGCTGCCAAGCTTACCTAGATAGCGTGTGTGCCTAGGTAACAGAATGATGTGTAGAGCACATGCACACACACACACACACACACACACACACACCAAAATAACTACCTCGAGGTTTGTCCTGATATGCTAAAGCCATTATCCTCTTCCCAATAGCTTAGCCATGTAGGGGCTGACTATGTTAAGAGTCCATCCTCATTGGAATGCAGTGGCCCCCTTACCTTATAGACCTCCATCTCACTTAATGTCGTGTTTACAGCAGTGGTTCTCGGCTGGTGGGCAATTTTATCCCCCAGGGAACATTTCACAGTACGCAGAGACATTTTTGATTGTCATGACTGGCAGCATGCTACATCTCGTGGGTGGATGCCAGAGATATTGGTTAATATCCTCCTCTGCAGAGGACAACCCCCCCCCCCCAACAAAGAATTATCCTATCCAAAATGTCAGTGGTGCAGAGACTGAGAAACCCTGGTCTAGAGTGACTCCTGCCCATCTGCACTGCAGTGTAAGGTGCAGATAGGGCAGTTCCTGCATGCCAAGTGTCTATGTTTGGGCTTGTAGTAAGGCATCCTCCCAAGAGACAAAAGGCTCTTGTAGCACAGTTAGCCTCAGGCCTTTCTAGCAACAGAAAAGTGGCCTTCTTTCCACTCCACATGCCAAGCAGAAAGGCCCCATTGTGCTGGACGTGGCTGAGCTCCCTTGGCAGCAGTGTCAGGAGTGTGTTGTTCTCTGTACTTCACAGGCTGGTACTTGTCCATCTGCCTCGTATCTGTGTGTCCCTCTACTACACCTTCATTAGCTGACGTTCTAGACCATAGTAAATGAGCACATTTGTAATGTCTACTAATGGATACAAAGGCATACACATCCCGCTTTTTTTTTTTAATTTTTTTTTAACGTTTATTCATTTTAGAGACAGAGAGAGTCAGAGCATGAATGGGGGAAGGTCAGAGAGAGAGGGAGACACAGAATCTGAAACAGGCTCCAGGCTCCGAGCTGTCAGCACAGAGCCCGATGCGGGGCTCGAACTCACGGACCGCGAGATCATGACCTGAGCCGAAGTTGGTCGCCCAACCTACTGAGCCACCCAAGCGCCCCAACATCCCGCTTTTCTAACTCTGCTCTGTCATCCCTCCTTTCCCAAACCCTAGGATTTCAACATAGCTCTTGGAAATTAATTTCTCTTCTCTTTCCAATATATTCTAGTCTGGGAATTAGAAATTTAACCAAGCAATGACCAAGGATTAGGAAAATCTAATCCTCTGGGATCTTGTCTCCTAGGATGCAGTCTAAGTGCACTAGAGTGCCCCTCATTTCCTCCCAAGGCACCTTCCTTTTCTCACCTCCTGTGCCTCTGCAGACAGTTCAATGGATATCCAAAGTCTCAGCTACAAAACTTCCCTCCTGAGCTCTAGTAGCTTCTTGAGGACATCAAGAGTTCAGAGCGTTTTTGCCTCCAATTTTGTTTCATGCAGGATGTCTCAGTGTCTGCTTTGTACCACGTGCTGGGCTCCACTGAAGGGGAAGTAGGTGAGTGAAGGGACAGGTCCAGCCTTCCAACTTCTCCAGCTTATCTGAGAGTGACAGAAGTAATCCAATATCTGAGGCGTGTTTACCAGAGGAATGCCTATTTTTCTGACAGGGATTTCAGAAGTTAACCATCCACATGAGCTGTGTATTTGTTTAAGATGATTGTTTCTCTTTGGAGGCCCACAATCAGACCATTTCTGGAATTCCTTGTTTGGGGTGGTTATTCCTTGAGTAAATTCTTATTGATGCTACTGTATAAGAAGCTTTACCTCAGAGACAGTGGGGTGAGCAAAAATGAACAGGACATACTCGTGTCTTTGATGTTTCCTGACTTTCATATTTATTTATTTATTTATTTAATTTTTTTTTTTTAACCTTTATTTATTTTTGAGACAGAGAGAGACAGAGCATGAACAGGGGAGGGTCAGAGAGAGGGAGACACAGAATCTGAAACAGGCTCCAGGCTCTGAGCTGTCAGCACACTGCCTGACGCGGGGCTCGAACTCACGGACTGCGAGATCACGACCTAAGCCGAAGTCAGACGCTTAACCGACTGAGCCACCCAGGCGCCCCTGTTTCCTGACTTTTAAAGGAAAATTGGACAGCACTCTGATGAAAGGCAGTTTTGGGGAAAGACATGGACCTTAAGAGAAGAGGGTGATAAATCTCACCGTTTCATTCTCTTTCGGAACATTTTTTGGCTTCTTGCTGCTTGCAGCAAGTAGTTTTCAAACTTGAGGAATGTACAAATTCCTTTTAAGGGAAATAATTTATCTTGGACCTACAATGCTGACTTAAACTGTTTTTATTATAACAATGATTACTCAAATTATTATCTAAATGTGTACAAACATAAAATGAGGTTTAAGGTGCTATATAAAATTTGTATACAAATATAAACAAAAACAGGCTTATACATTAAATGAAAGCAAACTTTAAATCCAATAAAATGACATCTTTTTTGCTGCAACTCAGTTGCTCCCAGTCTTTTTAAGTTCAGTATGCTGGTATTCCTGGGTGCCATGTGATACACATATCCTATATGTCATTCGTCTACCTGTCTGTCTGTCTGTCTCTGTCTATCTGAGAGAGACAGCAAGAGCACAAGAGTGCATAATGGCTTAGAGCAAGGGTTACGGAACCACACTGCTTGAGTGCAGGTGTTTGCTTTGCCAATTTCTAGCTGGGCAACTTTTGGAAAGTTATATAACCTTTCTGTGCCTCATTTTCTCCATCTGTAAAATAGGGATAAAATAGGACCTATCTTTCACATGGTTGTTGTGAAGAACAATGTGTTAATGTATATGAGGCCTCTAGAAGAGTACCTGTCATATAGTAAGTGCCATGTAAAGGATGGCATTTGTTAGTATTATTATCATTATTATATTATAGTTGAGGGTTATTTCACCCAAATACCGGTAGAGGGAAAGAGCAAGGCCATTCCCTGTGTGTCAAACAAAAGGTACAGTATGTACCCCTTTTATACTGAGGATTTGTAGGAGAGGGGGATGGTAAACACATAAACATGTGGTCAATGAGAAGGCCAATGTGACTGATGGTAAGTTCAAGTAGTTCTTGCATTCTGGAGTCAAAGCTTTGCTTGTCTCTTCCCACAGTGTACAACTGGACTGTGGATGAGGTGGTGCAGTGGCTGATCACGTACGTGGAGCTGCCTCAGTATGAGGAAACCTTCCGGAAGCTGCAGCTGAGTGGCCATGCCATGCCGAGGTCAGGAGGAGACTGGATTCTCTCACTTGGGGGTGTAGGGAATGGACTGGGATCGGCCCAACATCAGGTTTCTCTGGCCAGTTAAATGAGGCTCCACTTTTTTCAGGGCATACTCTCTAGACCTCTCCTCTTCTCGCATCCATTGTGCACTTGCTCTGAAGTGTGATGGACGCTTGGCATCCGTTCTCTTATTTAACATTTCTGTCGATCCTGGGAGTAGTACTAATGGCTGTCGTTTATTGAATGCTTAGTACATGGCAGGCACTCCTATGCACCACTTCATATACAGTATGTCACTTAATTCTTACATCAATCCTGTAAGGTAGGTATTATTGTATATAGACAATGAGACTAAGTAACTTTTCCAAGGTCACATGGCTAGTTAGAGGCAAAACTGATTTGAACGTAGATCTGGGTAGACTTCAAAGCCTGTGGTATTTCTCTTTTCTTTTGCTGTGCTCCCAGCAGCTGCCTCTTTTACTGCCCAGGAGCCTTGGGGCTCTGTTAGCCTCCCTTGAATTATCCATATAGAGTGTGTCTACTCTAAAGACGTGGTGTGAGGTGGGGCTGACTCCCACTGGCCCCGGCCTCCTCTCTGGGATGACTCTTCCAACAGCTGTGGTACCCTAACTCTGCCTGCTTCACAGGTGCAGTAGGCCAGGGCCTGCGGGGGGTGGGGAGGGGATGGAGTACTGCATGGACTTCTTGTTATGTCAGACTAGTACCATGTGTCATGCAGCCATTAATCCATTTACTTATTCATTCGACAAATATTTACTGGGTACCTGCTCCATGCCAAGCACTTGTGCTGGGTGCTGGGGATAAAGATGACAACAGCCTGCCCTTGCCCTCCAAGGGCTTACTATCTGGTAAGTGCTGATTGTGTATAATCTGTCATCCCATTACGTAGGTGCATCTGGTTATGAGCTTCAGCAGAGGGGAAGGGGGGAGGTGAAGCTGCTGGTGCACCCACACTTTGCAGCCTGCAGCCGCAGAGCTACTGGGCGCTGCTGCCCCCGCCCCCTGCCTGCAGCCTCCTTTTCACAGCTTCTCCCTACTCTGGAGAGAGTAATAATCTTACTGTTTGTACAGCCCCTTCTAGAACACTTTCCTGCCTATTATTTCAGTTGGTTCTCACAATTCTGGGAGGAAGGAATTACTACCCCGGCTTTTGGGTGAACAAACTGAATTTCAAATATTTTATGATTTATCCAAGCTGGTAAGTGGCAGAGCTGGGATTTGAACCCAGGTCTTTTCATGAAACTTTACCAATTATCTACCCCGTGCCGGGTTCTCTCCTGGGCCCTGAGGACAAAGAAGTGTATCAGACCCCATCTGCCTTGAGGAATTCCATGTTTAATGAAAGAGACAATTAAATAGATGATTGACCATGAAACTCCAGGATCTAGGTTTCTTTCCGGTTACCCATGGAAATTGCAGTATCGCCTTGGCCCATTCCATCTTGAGGAATAGCTATGGTTCCATTAGAGCGAAAACATAGGATGAGAAGTCAGTTCTCAGGTCATGGGCTCTTGGTGCCTCCCTGTAGCTAGACCAGATCCAGCCAGGTCAGGCGGGGGGTGGAGGAAGCCAGGCTGTGGCACCTTAGTGACAGCAGGAAGCCTGGAGCCTTCGGTACACGGAGTGTGGGATGGAGTGGCAGTGGTTGTAGGCCCACCACTAGGCAGCATGGTGTAATGGGAAGAATCCAGAAGATTTGAGTTCATTTCCTGCCTTTGCCACTTACGTGCTATGTACGTGACTTTGGGCGAGTTGCCCAACTCTGAGTTAAGTCAGTGGTGCAGTGAAGTGGAGCTAGTGATGGAACTGTGTCCTTCCAGTCAGAGGACTGAATGAGGCATTGTATGTGAAGCGTCAGAACAGGATGAGAGATGCAGTAGCTGCTTAGTAAATGTTAGCTCCTTTCTCGTTTCTCTCATTGCTCACTTCAATAGGTTTCATTGACAAATAGACTGCAGAAAAGATGACACATTGATCAGTTAGATGAAGGCCAGTGCACTGGGTGGAAGTGCTCTGAGGAGGAACCCCCAGAGCTCCTGGGCCTAGAGGAAGCATCTGATTTCACAGAAGGTTACACAGAAGGAAAATGGGACCCCAGAGGAGAGACCGAGTAGTTTATGATCAGACAAGTGAGTTGCTGACTCAGCTGGGACCAGAAGCTAGATCTTCTGACCCCTTCAGCCCCCATCACAGTGTCTCATTGC
Source organism: Lynx rufus (assembly GCF_022079265.1). Classification (NCBI taxonomy): domain Eukaryota; kingdom Metazoa; phylum Chordata; class Mammalia; order Carnivora; family Felidae; genus Lynx; species Lynx rufus. Next base: position 60,368,153 of record NW_025814897.1, read on the forward strand.
TTCTCTTGTAGAGGGGTTGATTGCTTCCCATGGCTGGAGAGGGAGGTAGCTGCCCCTGTGTGCCCAGGCAGGAATATAAATCACACACAGATGTCAGAAGCATTTTTTTCTACCTGGGGAAACAAAGCTATGCATCAGCAAAGAACACTAACTTTATGGAATATGACAGTAGTAAAGGCTCATGTGTGGGACCCCAACCACTGGATTTATAAGCTTTCATATCTTATAACCGTCTCCTCCACACCCCCTGTGTTCTAGCAGAAGAAAAACAAAGTCCAGTTTGTTTCTGGGTCATTTTCTCATTTGCAGGCCCTTTCTTACTAGAGTTATCATTAACAGTATGTTGAAGGTCATAAAAAGTTACAATAATCTGACTGGGAGTAAATGACAGTGACTCAAATACAAGATAATAAGACTAATGCACTGTTTGTCATCAGCAGATTTGTACTTAATGGCAGTGGGTTAGGATTAGAGGTCCTCAGAAAGCACTGGGTCACGTGGCATTGTGTTTTGACCTGGGTTGGACAGGAGAATGTATTTGCAGATGGTGGGAGTGTGGGGATAGGTGCACAGTTGATACTCCCTGGAAGGAGAAACACAACAGAAAACTTATAGTTGGGTGTGGGCATGCTCACAGAGGGATAGTCCTCAAAGAGCAAGGTTCTCAGGAGATGGTGGACATGGGGAGAAGGGTGAACATATTCTTGGTAAATGTTATGTGTCCCTCCTTACTCCCTGTTGAGTTCCACTGGTATGGACTCTGTTCTAGAGCACACAGGGGAGCAATCACCAAGAGCTAGAAGTCATGGAAGTGTTCCTGGAGGAGGTGGGTAATCCTTTCTGGTTTTAATGGCAGGAAACTGAACCCTTCCTCTTTGCCTCGACAGGCTTGCTGTGACCAACACCACCATGACAGGGACTGTACTAAAGATGACAGACCGGAGCCATCGGCAGAAGCTGCAGCTGAAGGCCCTGGATACAGTGCTATTTGGGCCTCCTCTCTGTGAGTCCTGTGGAAAGAAGGGCTGCTGATTTGCCATGGAACCTGAGGCCATTGTGGGGGCTAGGCTGAGGTCCTGGGTCTCCTAGGTACACCTGCAAGGCAGCACCTCCACTCTTCCCACTGAGAAGTGAAAATATGAGACATGAAATAGTCTTATATTTCAATCCAGTTGGATGTCAAGTTCCGTTCATTAGATACATTAAGACCTACTTTGTGCCAGTGCTGTACTGGACCCTGTAGGAAGACCTGGATGAATCATATCCTTCCATAAAGGGATAAAATGAAAGTTCCAGAGAGGTACACCATGCTTCTGAGGTCCAGAGGAGGGATAGAGAAAGCATCTGATAGAAGAGGTGGCATGTGACCTCTGCCTGTAAGGATGGGTAGGGCTTTATTCCATGCAGGTAGCAGGAGAGGGCATTCTAGGCAGAGGAAACAACCAGAGCAAGAATACAAAGGCTAAGATATGAAAGGAATGCTCAGGGATAACATAGGGTCTGAATGCCAATTAGCTGTTCCCTGCTTTCACTGTGGACATGCAGAGAGTATGAACTGATGGCTGAACATCTTATGTCCTTGGACCACCAAAGAAGACTAAGTGGGCTTCCCTGGAATCATAGAGACACACTCAGGGCTAAGAAAGGGTAGTCTCTTCAGCCAGGGGTAACTCAAGAGAAACAGGCAGTTCAGCTCCTGAAGATCTCTACAAGGTGGGAATGGCCAACCCTGCCATCCTTTATCTTATTCCCCATGAACTCAGGGGGAACAAAAGTGGTAAGATTTCTGAGAAAATTAGCCTTGACCAAGCATGATCTTAGGACCTACTCTCTGCCCGTTGGGAGCTGTTGGCATCGGTTCAGGATGCCAGTGGCAGAATGTTATAAGGCCAAGAACCAGTCCAAAGAAGCAGCTGGCAGGCAGAGTCAGAGGCTGTATAACATTTTCCCATCTGTGCATTCGGCTTGACAAGTGCCTGAGCTGATCCATCATCTGTACGTGTTTTTTAAATTTTTAATAAACTTTATTTTTTAGAGTAGTTTTAGGTTTGCATCAAAATTGAGTGAAGCTTGGGGTGTATGGGTGGCTCAGTTGGTTAAGTGTCTGACTTTGGCTCAGGTCATGATCTCATGGTGGGTGAGTTCGAGTTGGGCTCTGTGCTGACAGCTCAGAGCCTGGAGCCTGCTTTGGATTCTGTGTCTCCCTCTCTCTCTGTTCCTCCCCTGCTTGTGCTCTCTCTCTGTCTCTCAAAAATAAATAAACATTAAAAAAATTAAAAAATAAATAAATAAATTGAGTGAAAGTGCACAGATTTGCCATACACCCTGCCCCCACACATGCATAGCCTCCCCCATGGTTAGTGTCCTCCACCAGAGTGGTACATCTGTAATGACTGATGACCCTGCACTGGCACATCATTATCACTCAGAGTCCATAGCTTACATTAGAGTTGACTGTTGGTGTTGCACAGTCTACAGGTTTGGACAAATGTACAATGACATGTATACATGTATAGAATAGTTTCACTGCCTTAAAGATCCTCTGTGTTCCACCTATTTATCTCTCCCTCCCCCTCAACCCCTAATATAGAATTACCATATAACCCAGCAATTATAGGCCTAGGAATGTATCCAAAGAATTGAAAACAAGTACTGAAAGAAGTACATGTTCACATTCATAGCAGTGCTGTTCACAACAGTCCAAAGGTGCACACAACCCAAATGCCCATCAGTGGACAAATGGATAAGTGGTAGTATATAAATACAATGAAATATTATCCAGCCACAAAAAGGAATGGAGTTGTAATACATGCTACAACATGGATGAACCTGGAAATCATGCTAAGTGAAAGAAGCTAGACGTAAAAGGCTACACATTATATCATTCTATTTATATGAAATATCCAGAATAGATACATCCATAGAGACAGAACGCAGATTGGTGGCTGGCAGAGGCTGGGGGAAGTGGAAAATGTGTAGTGACTCCTAATTGGGTATAGGATTTCTTTCTGGGATAATAATAATGTTCTAAAATTAATTGTGCTGATGGTTGCACAACCTTGAAAATATGATAAAACCACTGAATTGTACATTTTAAAAGAGTGAATTTTAGGGTATGTGAATTATAGCTCAACAACAACAACAACAACAACAACAATACATATGCAGCTTGATTTTTGGCAACTCCTGGACTTCCATTTAGAGAACTTCTTATCAAATTTAAGAAAGTAAAGTACCTTGGTCCCTTTTCCAAATTTCCACTCACTGTGTGACCTTGTGTAGGTCACTTTTCTCAGGATGTGTTTTCTGATTTGTATTATGAAAAAATTGAGCTAAAGGATCTTTGATTCCTTTCAGGTGAACATTCCATAGTTTTTGAGAGGAAACCCTTTGATTGGTAAGGGTCCTGGTAAAAGGATAAAAGATAGGAGTTCTCCTCCTCTCCGCTGCTGTCTGTTTCCCGTACTTTTAGGAATCTGTGCTTGGCCCTTGCCTTATCAAGTGACCTTTGGCAATTCAGTTCTCCTGCCTAGATTTTGGGTTCCTTATGTGTAAAATGGGCTTGGTCAAGGCTCTTACTGGCTCCCTGATTCTAGGACTCTGATAGAGCTTGGGTGTACTTCTGGGAGATAAGGTTTTGGAATCCAGCAGCTGTCCTGATGGCAAATACTGTTTTTATACTTTCCTACTGATGGCTCGTTAAAGAAAAGTTTTGAAAATTGCCAGATGGAATCTGAGGAAAATACTAGGAAGCTCTTTGCCAGGAGACATCTGCAAGGGTGGGGCTGTGTCTGGGGGGTACCTGCAAAGAATCCCTTGGTCTGTGTCCCTCTAGCTCTGTGTTTCCATCTGAGCATGGGCTAAAATCCCTACTTGAGCTCTGTTCCCTGTCCAACACTCACACAGAACTTAGAGTGCTAACCTGTGCTGCTGACCTGGTTCTGTACTGAGGGTGAGTTCTTAAGGCTGTGGCTCTTAGGTGGTAAACACCCTGGAGAGCCTGGGCCAGGTATAGCTGCAAACTTTGGCTGCCTTGCCCAGCCTTAATGAAAATCCTGCCATCAGTCTGAAACTTGAGAAATCTCAAATCAAAGTTTGTTGTACAATAGCCGGGAAGGTCTGCTGACTGATCAGGGTCCATCTGTCTGAGCAGCCTCAGAGCTTGGGAATGGAGAAGAAGGATCAAACAGGCTCAGCACGGAGCTACTCAGGACCCATTTTCTGACAGTAGAAGACGTCTCAGCCCTCCCACCATGGCTGCAGAGGAGCACATGGCCTTTTACAGTCTTTCCGACCTGCGGAGTTGGCTCTAGGCTTGCAGGTCTATCCGGGGCTCTACTAACAATCCCACAATGAGGTGTTAGTTGTGTTCTGACACACGAAGTCCCAAGGCAGCTTGCCTTGGAGACCTATGCTGATGTCTCACTCTGGCAGCAGATCATTCACTGAGAGGGCTTTTCCTGATCTGCAGATAATTTGTCAGAGAAATGGAGACTCAGGAGATGAGGTGAGTTTTTAGAGGTCATTCAACTTTTAAATGGCAGAGCCATGACTCAGACCCAGTAACTTACATTTCAGTGCTCTTTCTACTATATTATCTCATCCTCTGCTTCTGACAGAGGAAGCAAGATAAAACATAAAGAATTCCAATATGAAATGAAGCAAATTAAATTAAAAAAATGTTTATTTTTGAGAGAGAGATAGAGTACAAGCAGGGGAGGGGCAGACAGAGAGACACAGAATCTGAAGCAGGCTCCAGGCTCTGAGCTGTCATCACAGAACCCGATGTGGGGCTCACACCCATGAACTGTGAGATCATGACCTGAGCCAAAGTTGGACACTTGAGCCACCCAGGTGCCCCAAGAGTTGGGTTCTTAATGGGCTGGCTCCCTCAACTCACTTTTGAAGCTTTCTCCAGGATGCCTTTCCAGACTCTTCCTGGGCATGTTCAACCCTTTCTCCTTACTCTCTTCTGGGATCCTATAGCCCTTTGTACCTGCTTTTTCTTTTCTTTTCTTTTTTTTTTTTTTTAATAATCTGTTTTCCTGTCTGTTACCCTTTAAACTGGGAACTCATGAGGGTAGAAACAGCTTTGTTCATCTGTCGTCGTAACTCAGCATATGGCCCAGCAATGAGTAGGCGTCAGGAAATGTATGGTAGAAGTTTTACAGAAGGAGGCTGGGTGTCCTTAGAGCTCTAGGACAGGGGAGATGGGAGGAGACTCTGGCCCAGCTTGGCTGTGGGGAGAACACTATGGAATGTCTTCTGTGGATACGTGAGTCAGCTAAAGCACTTCTTGGGCTAAAACCAGAAGGCAAGAAGGTCCAGGAATAGTTATTATAGGTTAACCACACACCTCAGCACAGAAGGCTATGTAAATGACAAAAGAAATTCCAAGCATGTATTCTGGCAGTAAGCAGTGAATAGGTGTATCTCCCAGGGACAGGGTATTGTGGACAGTAGAGAAGGTGGCAAGAATAGATTGGGAGAGGGGGTTCCAGAAAGTGGTAATGATTGGAGGCTCACTTTCTCAATGCTAACTGTACTATAAAAATTCTCACCATTATTCCTGACTCTGTTGTTAACATGTCAGCATCTCATTTGTTTATACCCTCCTCCCTTGCCTCAGGCCTGATTGTATTAACAGTTGACCTCATTTTGCTAAAATCTATTTGTAGCACTCGGGCTGGGAACTCTGCCACACTCTGGCTCCCCAGGTCCTAGCCAGTTTCCCTGGGTTAGCTCTGTTCACCTAGCAAGCCACACCTGCTCTCATGAAAGCTCCATGGTCTGTCGCCCTAGCAGTGCTCGCTGGGCATAGGGGTAGCTTCTGAGAGCTGAGCTTGTGCAGGGGCTATGCGGGACGGCCAGCCATGCTTATCCTTGTGCTTTCACATGCACTTTCTATCATAACCCCTTCCATGTGAAAACCGCCTTTCTTCTTCCCTTTGTCTTTCCTTTCCACCTTTGCTGAGTACCTGTTTCTGGTCAGGCTCTGTGCTAAGTATGGGGCTATAGAGAGAAATAAGGCTTGTACCCTGGCCCTGAGGAACTCACAGACTATCAGAAGGTGACTAGTATGAAAGTTGAAAAACACACAAGGCAGTCCCTGAGATGGCAGGAGATAATCCATGTTTACCTGTCCAAAGAGTGGGTTAGTTGAGGAATCCTAGTCAGAGGAGAAGGATTGGAAATATCCATGTAGACTGTTGTGGGCTGGGAAGGTGGCAGGAAGCGAAGAATGGGAATGGAATTATGGGGAAAAGTACATCGTTAGTAAGGCACAGATGAGACTCTTCATTTCTCTTTTTCTGGCACAATGGTTTATAGATTCTGTATTACGATTCTCCAGAGAAACATAATTATGTATGTATGTATGTATGTATGGATGGATGGATGGATGGATAGAGATAGATAGATAGATAGATAGATAGATAAAAAGGGAAGATTTATTATAGGAATTGGCTTACATGATTATGGAGGCCAAAAAGTCCTGTGATATGCCATCTACACCCAGAGAACCAGAAAAACCAGTGGTATGATTTAGTCTGAGTTTGAAGGTCCAACAACTAGGAGAGCTGATGGTATAAGTCTGAGTCCAAAGGCCCGAGAATCAGGGGGCTGATGCTATATGTCCCAGCCTGAGTCCGGAGACCTGACAACCAGGTGTGCTGATGTAAGAGGGTAGCAGAAGATAAATGTCTCAGCTCAGGCTGAGAGAGCACATGCATCCTTCCTCCGCCTTTTGGTTCTATTCAGGCACTCAGAGGCCTGAGGATGATTGAATGACATGTACTCACATTAGTGAAGATGGTCTCCTTTACTCAGTCTACCGATTGAAGTACTAATCTCTTATTGAGGCAAGAAAGCTCTCTCGGCATCCCTTAGCCCAGTCAAGTTGACACATAAAATTAACATCACAGATTTGCTTTGGACTATAGGGTTCTGCCCAGGGTTCCTCTGAAAGGGCCTGATAATTCTCACATCTTCTTCTCCAGCTACTACCTCTTATTTAAACTCCACATCCACATTCTTAATTACCTAGTGGATATGTCCAGCTGAAGATTTCCAGAACACCTCAAAGCACTTTCATTCATAACTATGCACTTGATCTCTTTAGCAATTCTGTGACAATGCATTTTAGAGTTGAGGAAGTTGAGATCCAGATGGAGCAGAGGCAAGCATAGAACCCAGACTTCCTAGTACTCAGTGCAGGATGCTGCTTTTGATGGCACAATAATTTCTCTACATGAGGCCTTACATTTAACCTTAAAGGCCTGGCCATTTGACCTTTGGGTATTCACTCTCCGGATGGCCTGTGAGCCACAGTCAGCTCTCAGGATATTGTCTGGGAGAAAAACTCAGGTTTTGGAACTCTTATAGCCACACTGTGGCTAGATCAGGGGATCATCTCCATGGTGAGCAATGTTTGGATGTAACAAAGCAGAAACAACACCTGCTGCACAAGTAGGAAAGTTGTAATGAGAAAGTGGGGTGTAGCAGAAAGACCATGTGGTCAGGCAAGTCTGGATCTGAATCCCAGCCCTGTCACTTTTGATGAACTCCAGGAAGTCAGTTCTCCTGGGGAGACTCAGTTCCCTGGCCTATAGAGTGAGAACACAAATACCTGCCTTCTAGAGTGGCTATGAGAATTCAAGATGGTGGATATAAATGCCTAATGTGTTATGTATCTTCTCTTTTCCTTCCTCTCCTATGTGGGGTAAGGAGAGAGAGATATCATACTTGGAACTTATCAGTAAAGGTTCAGTTCCACAAATATTTACTGAATCCCTGTGTGAGCTGGTCATCGCTGTGCTGGGCACCGGTATACAGACAAGTGATGATCACTAGGGGCCACAAAGTGAGTCAGCCAGATTAGAGTCATTCTCTTCTTGACAAGGTGGTGGCTCATGGGATGGGACAGGCAGTATCTCTGAGCTCTAACTATGCACTTGACTGGACAGAGGGGTGTATGGATGCTTATATATTTAAGTGGAGTTAAAGTTGGTTGAAGAGATCCAAAGGGTACTGGTAGGTGGAACAGTATTGCCTTAGACGAGGGGAGGACTATCAGATCCTACCCTCGGCTCTGGTCATTCAGTATTTTTATTCATGACTTGGATGAGAGTATTAAGCTGGAAAAAATAATAGAGTCTTGTTCCACATCAATCTGGACAAGGTGGGATAGGGACTGAATAGAATATATAGGTGCCCAATCTGCATGTCCATCTTGAGAACTTTGAAGTGTTGGAGGTAATAGGGGGCGGGCATTTCCCAGAGTCTTGTTTGAACAGGAGTGCCTCTGACTTTTGGTAAGAATATAAAAGGGATGTTGGAGTTGGGAAACCTTGGGAAGCCAAGATTAAAAGTCTGTAACAAACAGGGGAGACAAAGAGTACCCCGGCCTCTGGAAGAGGTGTGGAGGAGGCAGGTGTGTTCCAGAAAGAAAGGCAGCTCACCGTGCTGCAGAGATATCTCTTCCTGGGACCCAAAGGACAGGAGAGTGAGGATTGGTGTATGGTTGGAAGGGTAGGCCTGCGTGAGGGTGGAGGATGGCTGCCAAGGGACCCTCGGTTTTCTCTATGAGAGTCTGGCCTAAACATGTAAAGGATAGGGCTGCCACCCCAGACCTCGTAACTCCCCTCCCTTGGATGGAAATAGAATGTGCTAATCTGTGTTTGATCCCACACTGTCCCCATGTCCTGCTGCTCAGCTTTCAATCAGGAATTATGAATATAACCATTTGTCAACTGGGCCTCAGCTTCACACAGTTTCCAGCTACATGTATCTTTTCCTGTTATCTAGACCCAGCCTCAACTTGGTGGCTCCACTGGGGTCCTTTTGGATTCCCATCAGCCCCTCATCCTTACCAGGCGCTGGGGTCCTGTCGACCCTACTGCCCCCTCCTCAACCTGAGGCTAAACTGCTGTGCACAGGAGGGCATTCCTTCTTTTCTTCCTTCCCCGCCCCCCACGTCTAGGGCTCCTCTGAGCCCACTGTTACTCTCTCCTGAGTTGAGTCCAGCCCAAGCAGGGGCCACAGTAGCAGCCGTGTTCTCCTTATGGTGTCCAGGTTTCCTGTGCTGTGGCTTAGAGCTGAGACCTGGTGGACTGGGAACAATGGCAGGTTCCAGGAGTGGCCCTCTTCTGGTTGGCTCACTTCTGAGGACATGGCTTTTGTACTTACCTTCCGGTGTTGCTCCTTGTTCAAGCTTTTCAGTTTTGCTCTGGAGACTGAGCATTGCTTTGAACCCCAGCCACCGCACCGGCACTTTGCCAAATTGCCGCCAGGCATTCTCTGGAGGTAGATCTGTCCCTGGATTCCTGGCAAGGGCAACGTCCTGTATATGCCAATCTCTTGGTGTTACTCCTGTTGTACTTGGTCTCTGGATTGAGCCACAGCCTAGAAAGGCTCTCCATTGGTGAGACCTTTACCTGACCTGGGCTCTGTAGCTTGTACCTGGAATAGCCTGGTTGTCCGGGAGACCCGGCTCCTGCAGGAACATCAGTCCCACAGCCAGGCCTCAAGCTCTAGTGATGTTGCTTTATACTCTTACCAGCTGTCCCCTTCTCCCTACTCTAGCATTGCTGATCCAGTAGCACAGAAGCCACTGCGTGTGGGCACATGTGCTCATTGCAGTCCAGAGGTAGCTGGGATGTCCTGAGAAGGCACTAGTTGTCTCCTATTCACTGCCGAGTAGGGAAGTATGATTTAACAAACTTCCTGCACAGCTCTCAGGCCTCTCATCTTTTCCCAAGTAGGCAGAGAGCTCACTATACTAGTATGTGGCAAATGTGTGTCTAAGAAGCATTCTGCAGTGGGAGGGCTTCATGCAGGAGGGGATGCATGGAGTTGCAAGGCTAGGTGTCCAGTGGGCAACCTGTCTCACCATGGCCTCCTCTCTGGCAGTGACCCGCCATAATCACCTCAAGGACTTCATGCTGGTGGTGTCGATCGTTATTGGCGTGGGTGGCTGCTGGTTTGCCTACATCCAAAACCGTTACTCAAAGGAGCACATGAAGAAGATGATGAAGGATCTGGAGGGGTTACACAGAGCTGAGCAGAGTCTGCATGACCTTCAGGAAAGGTAAGGCCCTGCCCCTTCCCCACAGCCCTGATGCTGCCAGCTCTTGGGAGCCTCCTGTTTCCACCAGGGTTGTGGGCTGTCTCGCCCCCAAGATCATGCTGGCGTCACCTCCCAGGCTGTGCCATACTTCCCAAAACTGCATTGGGAGCGTAGGCTCCTGACATTACAGTTGCACAGGCAAACATTCCTCCCCAGGGCAGAAGCTTATTTCTGTCTTTCCTCCCTCTGAGTCTCAGAGGGAGAAATGTGTAGCTGTCAGAGATCTAGAGCCTCCCTGGGTGGATGGCTTGTCCGTTCTATCCTTCTCGCTGCCCCTGGACTGTTATCTTTCCCATAGAAATAGACGTAATTACCTGTTCTTCATTGTTCGCCGAAGAAACCTCCCAAATCTGTCTTTCTGATACCTTTAGTTCTTGAAAGATGGTAGGGAGGTCCTGGTAGTTAAGGTTGAATGTATATAGAGTGAGGCCAGATCCCTGGCACCATAAGACTCTCATGGAGCAGTTTTAGAAAGATGCAAAAGTCAGGAGGGAGTCAATGCAGGTAATTGGTTTTTTGCTTTGTTTTGTTTTTGAGAAGAGGAGGGACCTACTTCAGGACTCTTTTTTAGAAAATTATTTTGTCAGCCTCAGAATTCCCATTGAGAAGTCTTTGCAGGAATCCATGTAAAAGGAAATGACATTTGGCCCTTTTCTGTTACTTTTTAATGATAGCTACTATTTTCTTTGGAGGGTGGGCAAAGGATTTCTTATGAGCTAGGTATTGTTAAGTACTTAAATGCATTATTATTTCTTTAAATCACCACAACCATGTTAGGTAGGTACTATTACTATTTTAGAGTTGAAGAAATGAGGGCTCAGAGAGGATGAGTGCTTTGTTTGGGTCACATATCAGTAAGTATGAGCCAGGAATTTTGACACTTACAGGTGCTGCCTCAGTAAAGGTGGCCCTATCACATTCATTTCCACTGGCTGGGTTTCTCGGAGATAAGTGAAGTTTTATCTCTGAACTGATTTCTGGCTACTTTTCTGGGCCCCTTGTTCCTGGGCCCTTTGCCAGCTAGGGGCTAAATGCTGCTATCTGGGCAGCCCCCATTCTTCATTTCTCTGAAAAGCATGTACTGTTTTCGTTGCGAAGCCAAAGAATCTAGGCAGGAGACATTCCAAGTTTGAGGATAAAACTAAGCTCCCAGTTCTCCCTGCTCCCCAAGGCCTCCAGAGCTTAATGACCACTGTGGCCCTTAGAGAAACGACTGCATGCACACACATTGACACATGTGCACACACATATTCTCCTCTGATAGTGTCCAGAGCCCACATGCCGCCTTGTCCCTTCTTCCTTTCACAGGCCTGCACTGCCAGCCACCACAGAGCTTTTCTTTTTTTTTCCAGAGTTCCTGATACTTTGGGTGAATAAATGTAATGCTACATGTGCATTCCAGGTAGGATTTCACTGGGTTTCAAGAAAATTCTTTGAGGCAAGGATTTTGATTCCCATTTAGGATTGAAGAAACAGGCCTGGTACAGGGAACAGACTTGTCCTTGGTACAGGGAACAGATTAGTCACACAGCTGCTTAGAGTCAGGGCTTGCGGTCAGGTAGCCGAATTTTCTTACTTGTAATGCTAACTGACTGCTGCTTTCAAGATGCTCAGTCTTCTGTGGAGGAGATGGAGTGGGGTGAGGCTTGACTGTACACGTATTTGCTCATGTCTGCACCCAGTAGTATTTATTGATCTTCATCTCTGCTAGATCCTGTTAGGACTATAAAAGTGGGTCAGTTTTGATTCTACTTTAAAGGAGTTCCCTACTATCTGGGCAAGGCAGACAGATCATAGGCTTTTCTGAAGAGGCTGCTTTCAGAGAGGATTATATTCAGTGAATAAATGAATCCCCAGTGGTGTAATTTCAGGCAGTTGGGTCACGGAAGAATACAATAAAGAGGGTATTCAGCAAGGGAAGCTGATGGGGGCAGGAAATGGCGCCTCTGATTTGTTTTGAGCCTTGCCTGTAGTGCCACCTAGTGTGTATCTTGAGGAGGCTGAACTGCCTTTCTCTCCAGGGACAAAGTAGACTGCCATTTGTCAGCAGGAGGCTTGCAGCCTAGTCCTTTTCTGCTTGTCCCACCACATCTCTTGAGGTTTCAGCCACTGACAGATCTGGACTTGAATTGGCAGTTTTTATTTTTATTAAAATTTTTTTTTAAATTTTATTTTTGAGAGCAAGAGAGACAGAGCATGAGCAAGGGAGGGCAGAGAGAGAGGGAGACACAGAATCTGAAGCAGGCTCCAGGCTCAGAGCTTGTCCGTGCAGAGCCTGATGTGGGGCTTGAACTCACAAACTGCGAGATCATGACCTGAGCTGAAGTCGGACACTCAACCGACCGAGCAACCAAGGCGCTTCATGGACGTGACTTGGCAGTTTTTAGAGGCTGAGTTCTGTCTCTGCCTCTTCTGTTTCACCTACTTAATTAGCTCAGTGGTCAGTACTCTCTTCTGAGGTCCCCTTTTGTTCTGTGGCTTTATCCTTCTGTATCTCAGGTCTAAGCTATATATCACTGTCTTCTTCATCATCCTTTACCCTCCTACCCTGGTCTCCTGTGACTTGGTGTTTCTTACTCAGATAGGAAGGCCCAACAATGACTAAGTCCTTCCCTTCTTCCAGAGGGATTAGCAAACTCTTACGCTTTCTCCTGGGTCTAGTTACCTTCCCTGACTCCTTTCAGGCAGAGTTGGTCACTCCATCCTTTGGGCTCATCCAACACCTTGTATGTCTCTCTGTTGTAGAACTTATCACACTGTGTTTAGGTATCTGTTTATTTGTCTATATTGGACTAGATCATGAGCTCCTAATTGGCAGGGACCAATTTCTCATTCATCTCCATGTATCTAGGACTTAGTGCAAGGCTTGGCATTCAGCAGACACTTGAAAGTATGTGTTGAATGAATGGATGAATAAATGAATGGATTAACATAGATATGTGGAGGAAGGAAGGAGGCTGGGTTGGATGGCTGGAAGGTTTTGTCAGTGAACAGAGGGAATGTGTGGGTGGGTACAAAGGTATATTTTCATTATAACTGAGCCCTTGAGATCTTACCTACCATGGAAGATACTTAGAAAGGAAAGTCAGGCCTGGGGGCAGCAGGGGCCCTCCCCAGACCCTTTGTTATGAATTTCATTTTCTGGGAACAGGTACTCAGGACTCTATGAGGTGCTTCTCAATGGTTCCTTTCTCATCTTCCCTAAATACCCCCAGGATCCCCACCCCAGTCGCATCTCAGCCATTGTGCCTTCTCTGGATCTTTGGGCTAGCTTGCAGGGCATTCTACATTCATTGAACCTTCCAGATACCTGAGGATATGGGGAATGACTGTGGGGTTTGGAGTCCTACAGATTGGAATTCTAGTCTCTGTTCTACCTGCAATGACTTCCCTTTTCTAAGTCTTAAATCCATACCTGTCCTAGGCTGATAATGATGCAACATATCATTATCTGCAGGGAGGACACATGGAAATACCCTGTAAGCTAGTAGTTGTTAGGATCTTAGTATGTGAGATCCCTCAGAGGAAGGATTCAGATACCCAGGAACCTAGCATGATTACTGGCAGCAAAATGATAAGAAATATGGTAATCACTGTGGTTTCTTTTGGCCCTGAGCTAACTCAGAGCCAGTCAACAGAGTAGGGAGAATACATTCTGAGTGCCAGAGCCCTCATTTTCCTCTTTGATGCCGTGACTCGTGGCGTGTTGGCTGGCACCCCTTGCCTGGCCTTCTCCAGCTCCCTGCATCGCTCCCCAGGCTGCACAAGGCCCAAGAGGAGCACCGCACAGTGGAGGTGGAGAAGGTACATCTGGAGAAGAAGCTGCGTGATGAGATCAACCTTGCCAAGCAGGAAGCCCAGCGGCTGAAGGAGCTGCGGGAGGGTACTGAGAATGAGCGGAGCCGCCAAAAATACGCAGAGGAGGAGTTGGAGCAGGTAGGAGAGTGTACTGTTTCCTGGACACCCTGGGGTGGGGGTGGGAAAAGTGCAGGGCCAAAAGCCTGGCTGGAATGCTTCATGTGCGAGGACTTTGAAATATGCCTCAAAGAATATCTTTAGGAGTTACTAGACTCTTACCAATAATAGTGGAAAAGTTGTAAAAAAAAAAAAAAAAAGGTCACTGTGATTTTCAAAGACTAGGGGATAACGGGTGATAACAGTTATTTTGTTCCCTTTTTATTGAACTATTACATAAAGTGTACCAATCATAAATCTACAGCTGGAAAGCTTTCCCATAAGCATGTACCTGTATAACCAGCATCCAGATCAAGATAAAGAGTATCTTTTAAGCACCCTAGAAGGCTCACTTTTGCTTCTCTCTGCCTTCTGTCAATATTCCACCAAAAGGTAACTATGGTCATGATCTGTAAACCGGACTTGTTTTGCTTGATTTTGAACTTAATATAAATGGCGTTATATGGTATTTTTCTTCGGGTTTGGTTTCTTTTACTCAGCATTATGTCTGTGAGAGTCATCCATGTTACTGTGGGTAGTGGTAGTTGGTTTATTTGCATTGCTAAGTAATTATTCATTGCAGGAGTGTTCTTTAAATTATTTATCCATTCTCCTGTTGGTAGACATTTGAGTTGTTTGCAGTTCTTTTTCTTTTCCTTTTATGAATAACACTGCTATGGACCTCCTGCATATTCTCTTAGCATAAACACTTATTTCTGTTGGATATATAATAGGGAATTTATAAATTTAGCTGTATCAGAAACCTCTAGTTTTCCAAAATGGTTGGACCAGTCCATATTAGCGCCAGCAATGTGTGAGAGTTCTGGTTGAGCTACAACTTTGGTATTTTTAGGCTTTTTAATTGTATACACTCCGGGATCTAGAGGTATTTCATTGTGATTTTAATATTCATTTTCCTAATGGCTAATAATAATAAATACCTTTTGATAAATTTATTGACCATTTTATTTGGGAATCTCTTCTCATTTTAAAAATTGTGTTACTTGTCTTCTTCTTAGTTGATTTGTAGGAGTTCTTTATATATTCTGGATGTAAGTCTTCCTGTATATATATATATACATATAACGCAAATCTTTTCCCTGTCTGTAGCTTGTTTTGCTCTCTTAATATTGCTTTTAATGAACAGAAAGCCTTGATTTTAATGAAGTCCAATTTAATCATTTTTTTTAAGTGGTTGGTACTTTTTGTGGCCTCTTTAAGAAATCTTTCCCGATCCCCAAGATATTTTTGTAAATTTTCTTATAGAAGTGTTCTTGTTTTACTTTTCACGTTTAGGTTTGTGGTTTATTTCAAATTAGTTTTTGTCTATATGAGTAGGAAGTCAAGGTTCTTTTTTTTTTTTTTTCAAGTAGATAATTCTGTTCTGTAGTCTGTCTGTCCTTAAAGCACATTGTCTTCTACTAAGTCTCAATATCAGTAGTAAGTTCTCCAGCTTTGTTCTTCAAAATGGCCTTGGCTGTTCTAGGTTCTTTGCATTTCCATAATTAAGCTTGTCATTCTACCACTTCTCCCTACTCCCTCTGCCCCCAAAAAAGCCTTGCTGGGATTTTTATTGGTTTTATATTGAATCTATAGATTAATGTTGGGGAAAATTGACATTTTAACAAAATGATTCTTACAATCCATGAGCATTATTTATCTTGTCTCCTATTTAGGTCTTTTAAAATTTCTCCCAGCAATGTTTTGTAGTTTTCAGTGTAGAAATCTTGCACTTTAAAAAAAAAATTTTTAGGGGTACCTGGGTGGCTCAGTTGGTTAAGTGTCTGACTGTTGATCTCAGTTCAGGTTTTGATCTCAGGGTGTGAGTTCAAGCCCCGCGTGTTGGTTCCATGCTGGGTGTGAAGCCTACTGCTCTTATTTTTCTAGCTTTTTTAAAATTTTTATGTTTTCAGATTTTATTTTTAAGCAATCCGTATACCCAATGTGGGGCTCAAAACTCACAACCCCCAGGTCAAGAGTCGCGTGCTCCACTGACTGAGCCAGTCAGGTGCCCCTTATTTTTCTAGCTTCTTGAAGTGGAAGATTAGGTTATTGATTTTAAACCTTTAATATTTTCCAACAGAGGCATTTAGAACTATAAATTTCTAGCTCAGCACTGCTTTAGCTGCTGCATTTACTAAGTTCTGGTATTTCATATTTTCATTATCATTCAGTTGAAAAGATTTTTTAATTTCTATTGCAATTTTTTTGGGGGGGTGCTCATGGTTGTTTAGGACAGGTGTGTTGATTAATTTTCAAACACTTGGGGACTTTTCCAGTGATTTTTCTCATTGATTTCTAATTTAATTTCACTGTGGTCAGAGAACATATGCTGTATATTTTCAGTTCTTTCAAATGTGTTGAGACTTGGTTTATGTAAACAGACCAAACAATACAATGGAAAGGTGAAGAGTGTCAGATTGGATAAAAAAACAAAAGCCAGCTATCTGCTGTTTACAAGAGATATAAAATGGTAAGGATATAAAATGGGTAAAAGTAAAAGGATGAGAAAAGATATACCATACAAACGCAAAGCAAAATAAAACAGGAGTAGCTATATTACTATCAGACAAAATAGGCTTTAGAGCAAGAAGTATTACTAGAGACAAAAATGGACATTTCATCATGATAAATGTGTGAATCCAACAGTAACATAACACTTAATTTGTATACATCTAATAATATAGTTTAAAAATATATAAAACAATGAGGCACCTGGGTGGCTCAGTCAGTTAAGCATCTTGCAGTGTAGGTCATGATCTCACACACAGTTCGTGCATTCAAGCCCTGCATTGGCCTCTGTGGCAGACAGCTCAGAGCCTGGAGCCTGCTTCAGATTCTGTGTCTCCCTCTCTCTCTGCCCTTCTCACGCTCTGTCTGTCTGTCTCTCAAAAATAAATAAACATTAAAAAAAATTAAAAAAATATATATATATAAAGCAAGAGCTGAAGGAACTAAAAGTTTAATAGACAAATTTATGGTCAAAGTTAGAGATTTTAAAACACCTCTGTCAAAAATAAGAAGCCAAAAGTATCAGTAAGGATGTGAAAAATGTAAACATGATTAATCAATTTGACCTTATCAACATATATAGAGCATTCTGCCTGACAACTGCAGAATACACATTTTGTTTCATGTCTACATATTGCTTCTGTTCCAATCTCTCCTCTCCTTCTGGGAATCCAGTATTTATGTAAGACCTTTTAACTGGATTCCACTTGTCTCTTATGCTTAGTTGTGTCTTTTTTTTTCTCTTCGTGCTTTGGTTTCATTATTTTCTGTGGATTCGTCTCTGAGTTCTCTAATCCTATATTCTGCTGTGAATATTGTGCTGTTTTGTTCAACCCATCCAGTGGAATCCTACTCTCAGATAATGTATTTTTCAGTTCTAGAATGCCTGTGTTACTCTTTTATAGATTCCGGTTTCCTGCCCAGAATTTCCATGTTTTCATTTATTGTGTCCATCTTTGTATTTTCTTCACTCATAGTTGAAGTCCTTTTCTGGTGCCTCTCACATTTGGATCACTTATGGGACTGCCTATTTTTCCTTTTGATTATTGGTTATATTTTCCTGCCTCTTCTCATGTCTAGTCATTTATTTTTATTAAATAGTGGACAGTGTGTATAAAAAATAATAGAGGCTCCAGATGATTTTATCTTCCATCAAATAGAGGCTCCTCCCTTCTTCTGTTAGGTATGTAGGGTGAGGATCTAATCACCTGAAGCCAATCAGAAATTGAGCCATGTTGGAGCTGGGTTGTAGTTTTAGAAAGACTTGGTCTAGCACTCGTTTGTCCCTGTTTCTCAGGCATGTTCCTTCCTTTTTCTTGAGAGCTTGTGGATTTCTTTCTCCTGAGCCCTGAAAGACTATGAGAGATTCATTTCTGCCACTTGGAGGATTTTAACTTAGCTCTTTGGCCTCCTGCTCCTCATAGCTTCAAAATTTTGCAGCTGTCTCGAGGGGAGGACCAGGGGTATGTGTGAAGCAGGTCCCTTCCTTCCTACAATGTTTTGTCCCCTAAGTATTATGAAATTATGGGAGATTTTATTCCACCCTTTGACCTAGCTATGTGTTCTCCTGCACAGCCCCAGAATTGAGTAAATGCTCAATGAAGAAAACTGGATGTATGTTTCCAATCTCAATTTCCAATCTGTCATACCAGTACTGTACTACCAACAAAAGCTGGGCTGGTTTCTCTAGGCTCCAGTGGAGTCCCCACTGCCCTGGGCCATGCCCAATTATCAGCTCTCACCCAGAACCATCCAATGGCTCCAAGGAAGAAAATGGTTGACAATTATCAACTCATCTTAGAAAGGCTTTTTCCCCTCTTTGGATTTTCAGTTCATCTAGTCCAGTGATTCTCAGACTTTTTGATCTCAGAACCCTTTGACTCTTAAAAATTATTTAGGACCTCAAAGAACATTAAAAAAAATTTTTTTTAAGTTTATTTTTGAGAGGTGGGGGAGGGGCAGAGAGAGACAGAGACACAGAATCTGAAGCAGGCGCCAGGCTCTGAGCTATCAGCACAGAGCCCGATGTGGGGCTGAACCCACGAACCATGAGATCCTGACCTGAGCTGAAGTCAGAGGCTTTAACCGACTGAGCCCACAGGCGCCCCATCAAAGAACATTTTTAAAGGGGAAGTCTGTTGCTGTTTACCCTGTTAGAAGTTAAAACTGAGAAAATTAAAGAGTATTTATTAATTCAGGGGTGCCTTGCTGGCTCAGTCAGAAAAGCATGCAACTCTTGATCTTGGGGTCATGAGTTCAAGCCCCACATAGGGGGTAGGGATTACTTTAAAAAAAAATCTTAAGGGGTGCCTGGGTGGCTCAATCGGTTAAACGTCTGCCTTCAGCTCAGATCATGGGCTGATCTGACAGTCAGGTCAGATCTCACAGTTCATGGGTTGAAGCCTTGCATAGGGCTCTGTGCTGACAGCTCGGAGCCTGGAACCTGCTTCAGATTCTGTGTCTCGCTCTCTCTCTGCTCCTCCCCTGCTCATGTTCTGTCTCTCTTTCTCTCAAAAATAAAATAAAACATTAAAAAAATCTTTAAAAAATTTACTAATTCATTTTAAATAAGTGTATTAAACTCCTTATATATCGACACAATATTTTTTTTAAAAATGACTGCAGGGGCGCCTGGGTGGCTCAGTCGGTTGAGCGTCCGCCTTCGGCTCAGGTCACGATCTCACGGTCCGTGAGTTCGAGCCCCGCATCGGGCTCTGTGCTGACTGCTCAGAGCCTGGAGCCTGTTTCACATTCTGTGTCTCCCTCTCTCTCTGACCCTCCCCCGTTCATGCTCTGTCTTTCTCTGTCTCAAAAATAAATAAACGTTAAAAAAAAAAAAAAGACTGCATTTTTCAAAATAAAAATAATTTAATGAGAAGTGAGTTTTTTTTTTTTTACAGTTTTGCAAATTCTTTTAATGTCAGGCTTAATAGACTGCTGATTCTTATATTAGTGTCTATATTCAATCTGTTATGATATTACTTATCATATAGCCTCTGGAGAAATCTACAGTTCAGTTGTGAGCAAAGGGGAGTGAAAAAGGTAAATAATGTCTTAGTACAATTATGAAAATAGTTTGATCTCACAGATGCTCTGAAAGGGTGCACTCAAGGATCCCTGGATCATACTGGAAAAATTGTAGACGTAGTCTTTATAGCTCTCTGATGACTTTGAAAATTTTTCATAATTATAATAATTTGTCTTTCAAGAATTTTGTAATTTTTGTAGCTTAGACAGCTTTCCCCAGATGCTGTGTTGGGTCAGAATTATTCTTCTGGCATGACCTACTGCATCCTATGGGGAAGTGGAAGTCAGGGGTAACAAAGCACGTGGTCAGTGGTTATTAACTTTGCTGCATAGTAGAAGCTATGTAGTAGAACTTGCAGAACATGAGAAAGTATTGATACCTAGGCCAGCGCCCCAGATCTGTGAAATCAGAATCTGGGTTTGGGTCCAGATACCAGTATTTTTGAAGTGTGATTCCCCAGGTGATTCCAGCGTGTGGCAGGTTGAGAACCACAAGCCATAGAATAAAAGAATACTGTGACTTGCCCCCCAGCTCTATCTCCTTCAGGCATTTATTCCTTGTGTGTGGCAGGATGGGTCTGTCTCTGTCTCCCTGCCTCCCATCCTCCCCACCCCGTCCCCCACTTCCTTTTCCCTATTTTGTAAGTATTTCTCCTGTTAAACCATTTTGAGCCTGTTAGACCAGCCTTTCCCAACTGTCCCACTGCCCTCCCTTTCCTCTTTTTTCTTTTTCTCTCCATCCTCCCTTGCTCTTAGCTTATCCCATTCCTTTCTCTCCCTTCAAGGTAGAACTTGATAATACATTTTCACACTTGGTGTATTAGACTCTAAGGCATCTGTTCTCCATTTTAAATCTACAAAGCCAGGAGTGGGCTAAGTTATAGTTTCTTTTTCCACTTTTTCAAAGACCGAAAACCAAGTGGGGATTTGTCCTCTCATTGGCTCTCTATGGAATAAAGGTGTTCTGTCCTTAGCTAAGGCCCTCCCAGTCTATCTCAGGCCACGGAGAGAACCTCAGGCCTGCTCTGGGATACTTGCCCCATTGGCAAGTTGGGAATAATACAACTGCCTCTCAATCCCTTTTCTCTGGGATTCTGACCAGCTAAAGGTCAGTGTCTAGGTGGGGAAATTGGGGGTCACTTCTACTGTAGACTGGGTGAGATACCAAGGGATCCAGTGTGTATAATGTCTGCATGCAATCTCAGACCTTCCATGTTTAGTGCTTCCATGTTTCAGCTTCATTGGATGCTCCTTGCTGAGAAGTCAGTGAGATCTCTGCTTACACATTGCTTCTCTCATGTCTTGGCCTCTTTCGGCAATGCCCATGTTCAAAGTAAGTGTGCTGGTTTGTAGAGGGTGCCCTTCAAAGCCTACCTGCCCTGCTCAATGGGAGAATCATAGACAAAACCTCGGGACTACAGGACACTTTGGAGAGCATTCAGGCTATCCCTTTCTGGAATAGCGATCATTTTTAAGGGCTCTCTGACCTGAGCTGTTCACAAAACTCCTCCTGAGATCACCCCTTTACTGTGGTTTGGATTTGCAAGGGAGAAAGTCTTTCCTCACACTAAATTGAGATCTGCTATTGAAAGCACAGGGTCACAGGGCCAGGAGCCGGAATCAGAGTTTTGGATTCCCAGTCAAGTGCTTTTTCTGCCACATGGTGATGTCTTGAGGTCTGAGCATAGACCCCCACCTCTCAGAAAGAAGGTGGCTCACTGAGCTGACCTGAGCCTCAAGAGAGCAGGGAGGATTATGGAGATTGGCTGCAGGCCAGGAGAGGCAGCTAATGTGTGGGTACACAGTGCTCTAGTTTGGCAGCAAAAAAAAAAAAAAAAAAAAAAAATCTCAATTTGAGATCTGGTTGACACTACTGACTGTGTGACCTTGAGTAGATTACTTTCCTTCTCTGAGTTTGCCTCCTTGTAATATATAAAACACAGAATAATCCTTGCCCTTTCTGCCTCTCGAGAGGGCTGGAAGCTCATACGAGATAGCAGATAAGAACTCAGAATTCTGTGCTATCAGAGGCATCGGAGAGGGTCATGGCAGCAGTAATGGCTCACATCCTCTTGGCTGCACAGGTTCGGGAGGCCCTGAGGAAAGCAGAGAAGGAACTGGAATCACACAGCTCATGGTATGCTCCAGAGGCCCTTCAGAAGTGGCTGCAGCTGACCCACGAGGTGGAGGTGCAGTACTATAACATCAAGAAGCAAAATGCTGAGAAGCAGCTGCTGGTGGCCAAGGAAGGGGTGAGACCTGCCTTCCCACCACTCTCTTCTCTCCTCCTTGCCCCCTCCCCTCACCTGCCCTTCTTCCTCCTCTCCACCTCTCCTTATCCCTCCTGTTGGACAAAGAGATATCCTGGTGCTGGGTTCTGTTTCTTTTCCTGAAAAATAGTTCCTGATGATGTCCTCAAGTTTCTGGAGGAGGGGCTGAGGGCATGGGTGTACTCCCACCTGCCTTCTGGAAAGATGAAGCAAGTGGAGGCAGGTAGAGGGAAAACTCTGCCAGCCCCAGCCCGCTATGGGGCAGAACCCTTCTGGGGCTGGGGGACTGTCAGGGGATCCCACTGCTTCTCTCTTTGCCTTCATTTTCTTTCCTCCCCTGCTGTTGTCCTTCCCCCTGCCTTCCTTTCCCTTCTTCTCTTCCTTTCTCTCATGCAGCCTAAGCTGTGCTAGGAGGAGGAGGACCCAGCCACTGAAAGGCATTTCTCATTGTCCCACCTCTAATCCCTGCTCTGTTTAAGCTAGGGATCTCATTTTTGCAGGCTGAGAAGATAAAAAAGAAGAGAAACACACTCTTTGGCACCTTCCACGTGGCCCACAGCTCTTCCCTGGATGATGTGGATCACAAAATCCTCACTGCGAAGTAAGTAGCACCTGATGCCCAGCTCTGGCGGTGTCCACCCCATCCTCGGAGTTGGAGGGTGTGCGGAGTCTGCAACCCCAGTTCTGCTTCTTCACTGGTAGAGGGGCAGCTCTGGTGTCCTGCCCCGGCCTTTATCCAGCTCCCACCTTGCTCTTGAATTTATGATTTAACTGTGTTTCTTATTTGCATGTATTCCCCCAACCTGTTCCTCTAGGAAGCCTCGTTCCTACCGGGGCTCCCACCTGCCCATGGCTTCAATTCTCTTCCATGTGCTCCAGGCAAGCTCTGAGTGAGGTGACGGCAGCACTGAGGGAGCGCCTGCACCGCTGGCAGCAGATTGAGATCCTCTGTGGCTTCCAGATTGTCAACAATCCTGGCATCCACTCCCTGGTGGCTGCTCTCAACATAGACCCCAGCTGGATGGGCAGCACGCGCCCCAACCCTGCCCACTTCATCATGACCGACGACGTGGATGACATGGATGAGGAGATTGTGTCACCCTTGTCCATGCAATGTAGGTGACCTCTTGGGTGGGGGTGAGGGAAGGAGCCTTTGATGCACCAGTTGAGAAGTGGTTGGCCACTGCTGTGCCTAGAACAGCATATGGGGTGGAGACCAAGGAAGGTAGTTGAGCTCAGGGCCTTGGTTCATAAAGCACAGTTCATGTCAGGATATTCCTCCACAGTTGTGCTCTTGGTGTTGTTTCCATGCTCTATGCTCTGTCTGCCCCTCTGGGTCTATTGTGTTAAGTGTGTCTCCCTTCACTCTTTGTGTTTCTTAAATCCCTTTATTCTCCTTTTTCTCCCCCATGTGCCTTTATAAAAACAATCTCCTTTAGTGGTTCATTATATCAAAATGATATTCATTTTGGCTCTTTACTGCTATTATCTGTTTTCATTTTTATATTTGTTCTTAATTGCTAAAGTGGACAAATGGAATGATATCTTTTTCTGTTTTTGTGTGAGGCCCCATAAAGCGGTAGTCCCTTAAGGAGACATAGCCCTAAATTCTCCAAGCCAGAAAGACATTCTTGTCCTGGAGGGATCTCCTGCACAAGCATGTCCCCCTGAATTCTTGGACCTCTGCACCCTTTCCTGGGCCTTCCCTCTCCCGTTCCTCCCCTCAAGTGGTGAGAGCTGAGTAGAGCAAAGTCAAAGAGACAACTCTCTGTGGGAAATCTTCAGTGAATGAGGGACTTACCCCTAAGGGGCCCAGTTAAAATTTTCCCTGGATCAGAGGCTATTTTAGATAAATAGAATAGACCTTTACGGAAAAGCTGTTGTCTCGGGCCCACATCCCATGGGCCTGGCTTAGGGGCTCACTTTCAGAAAGCCAGATTCTTTCATCAGGCTGGACTCCAGCTACAGACAGGATTTATTTGTAAATTTGTTCAGCAGTACTTTGCCTCTGGCCAAGCTGCTTTGTCACCCTGGTCTGATATCCTATCAGGGCTTTAATCAAAGGCCCAACAAGGTTAGGATCACTGGCAGGCAAGTCTCCCATGTTCCATGGGTTGGGAGGGATCTTCATTAGCTCTCAGCTACCCAATCCTTGCCCTGGCCCTCCCCTTATCCCACTGAAAGGTGGGCTGAAGCCCTCTGTAAATCAGATTCTCTTCTCCTTTTGGCCTGGCTGTTGGAACCTAGATGCTGCCTGGCTGATGGGGCGTAGGTTCAGTGACCGCTCTCTCTGCTCAGCATCCGCCGGCTCGGATGATCAGTCCCTCTGGAAATACCCGGGTTTGAGGAGCCCCTTTGGGGCTTTTGTTTTTCCAACTTTTGGGACTAAACCAACACTCCCACCCCTGAGCTCCTTCTCCTGCCTGCCTCACTCCCCTGCCTGCTCCCTCTATTCCCTTGGCACTATCCCTACTAACTGCAGGGAGAGGTTCAGGGGTGAGAAGAATCAGCCTGCTCAGCTGAGGGCTGGAGAGAGAGCACCCATAGTGAGGGAAGGCTTGGGCTTCTCCTTCTGGCCCAGCTAGACAGAAGTCCTGGGTGGCCCTTCTTCTAGCTGGGCTGGGATGGAAAGAGAGAAGGAAAGATCCTTTCTTTTCTCTTTTTCATGTTTCTCCCTTTTCCTCTCTTTCCCCCTTACTTCTCCCTTTGCCTCTTCCTTTTCCATGCTGCTTCTTCCTCTTCTGCCTCCCTTTCGATGCCTTGAAAGCCACCAGCCATAGAAGCCCTGCCTCCCCAGCTCTCCATCACTGTGGACCTGTGTTCTCTCCCTTGAGGAGCCTCCATGGCTTCTGGCACCCATGTCACGTGGCTCATTCTCCCATCTTTAGGGAGAAGGCGGGGAGGCCCACCTCTCAGGGTAGAGGAAAAAAAACAAAGGTAGAAATTCTGTTTTCAGCTGGAGCTGGAAGTGAGCCCAAGGGGATGCTCTAGCACATTCCCAAGTTACCTGGTGCCCGTATACCCCTTCCCTGGGCATGGTGGCCATTGTCTTCCAAGAGCCTGATTTGTAGCATTATTCCAGGAGCTGGCTCTGTGTTGTCTGCATGCTTGTTAGAAGAAATTTGGAAAGTGAAAAGTGAAAAAGTGCAGAAGAAAAAGGCACACCTAGTCCCACTGTATTTGAACAGCTTTTTTCCTACAGTCTCCCGTCTGAAATTTTTAATAATTTTTTATGTGGTCAAGATAATAATGACCACTACCATTTGTTGAGTGCCATGAACTGTGACAGGTACTTTAAATACACTCTCTTGAAGCGTCACAACAACCCTGCAGAATTTTATAAACTAGGTCTCAAACTAGGGAAACTAGTTGCACAAGGTCGCGGCTACAAGTGGGAAGGCCTCACTTCAAACTCGAGTCTTTTGTGTTCCGTAGTTCAAGGTATTTCTTTTGTGTATCCTTTTGTCTCCCCTGAGCATTTCAGTAGGTATTTTTGTATGTTTTTCAAATCTTAAGCAGAATTTTTAATAGCTGTATAGTCTTCCAACAATCAGACATATTATCATTTTCAATTTTATGTGTATTTTCATACAATTATTAATACTTATGTGATGAGCATGTGTGTGTATAGATCCTTGTCTGAACTGTGAATTACTTCCTGAGGTTGGCTTTCTAAAAAGGCTGGTTCTTAGTGCTCTCCCGGACCTCGTCCCACACCCCCTCCCACCCTGCCTGGCCCGTTTCCTCCCACTAACTGCCCTGCCTCTCCTCTCTAATAATATTGGCCCTCGGTATCCTTCCATTGCAGTTGCCACTAAAACTGACCTGGGCACCTCATCTTCAATGTCCCCTTCCTTTTAGGACCCCTGGTGGGAGGTTTTCGGGAGGAGGTGCCCCGTTCTCCAGATTGGGCACCAAGGGCCGAGCGGTCTGCAGCAAGCCTTTCTCCAGGGGCAAACCTGCTTGGCTGCCAGCCCCGAGGAGGTCGGCCCCTCCTGACCCTTTCTTTACTCTCCTTGCAGCTCCCACCCTGCAGTGCAGTGTCCGGCAGCGCCTGACAGAACCACAGCACGGCCTGGGATCTCAGAGGTTGGTAGAGGGCGAGGCTGGCCACTTCTTGACAAGCCGGGTCTCTCTGCGGCGAATGCGCAGCCTTTCATCTGGACAGTCTTTCAGTTCTGAAGGCCACGGGACCAGCTCTCCACCTGCCTCTGCTTCTTCCTGTTCCTCTACCACCACCACCACCACCTCCTCCTCCACCACCACCACCACCACCACCTTCACCACCTCCATCACCAACGTCCATGTTCACCCTGTCTATTACCACCACAGCACTTCCTATTTCCTCCAGATGAAGCCCTACCCTGACCCATCCCCTGCTGACAGCACCGCTGTGATGCCTGGGCATTCAGAGAGCTTGGGGTATCGGCTGTCTCTCTTCTCTTCCTTGCCTTTCTGCTGCCTTTACCTTGGCCTCTGCCTGCTGGCTGCTGCTTGGTCAGCTGTGGGGGTGTGTGCAGTGGGGCATCTTCTCCTGGTCCTGCCCTTTCCCAGCCCTGGGCTCCTTCTTAAGTTCAGCCTAACTCCCCACAACTTTGTTCCCTTCTCTGTTTGGGGTTTTGCTGACTCTAAAAATGAGTACAACGCCCCTCCCTCACGGTCCTATTGCACTTTTGCCTAAACTTTGCACTTTCACATACGTTGTTTCCATGGAGTCTTTACTTCCTTTACTCCTTCAATAGAACATTTATTGATACCTGCTCTGGGCCAGGCTCTGCTGGGCATGGGGATTCATAGATGATAAGATACAATCCCAGCCATCAAGACTCACAGTCTGGTCCGGGAGAGGTACATAAATAATTATGGAACAGTCTGAGAAGTGCTATGGGGTGCTGAGGAGGGAGTGACTAACAGTGTGCACCTGGGTGGAACGCTTCACAAAAGAGGTGACATCTGTGCTAACACCCTGTGCAGGAAAAGGAGGAAGTATAGTCTAGGCAAAGGAAGGCTTAATGTGCAGAGGCGTGGAGGTTCAAGAGAATATGATGTATTTGTGGTTAGAACCTTGGGCGTGCGTTGGTGGGAAAGGGTGGTAGATGAGGCTAGGAGGAGGAAGGGCTCCAAGACGCTTGGGCATTGCCCTTTAGGAGATGGAGAATTGCAAAAGGGTTTTAAAAAGGAAGAGAATCATGGGGCGCATGGGTGGCTCAGTTGGTTGAGCATCTGACTCTTGATTTCAGCTCAGGTCATAATCCCAGGGTCATGGGATCCAGCCCCACATCAGCCCCACATCCATGCTGAGCATGAAGCCTGCTTAAGATTCTCCCTCTCTCTCTGTCTCTCCCCACCCCCTTTCCTTTGCCCCTCTCACCAGCTTGTGCGCTCTTTGTCTCTCAAATAAAAATAAAGGGAAGAGAATCAGATTTGCACTTTAGAAATAACATTTTTGTGGCCTGTATAAAGAAGAGAAGGGGAGACTACAGAAATCTGGAAGTCACCAAGGTAGACCAGTAGGGGAGGTAGTGAGGTCTAGGCATTGGAAAGGAGAGGTTTAATTTGGTAACTGGCTGAGATGGGTGGAGGAGAAGGAGGAGTCTAGGATGACACCCAGGTTTCTAGCTGGGGTGGCTGCATGGATATGGTAACCTTCACGGAATTAGGGAACTGAAGAGGGGAAATGGGTTCAGGGGTTTTAGACAAGAAAAGTTTATAGGTGGGGCCAGCATAAAGTACTCACTTTCAGAATAGGAATTTAAGGTTCTGAAAAGTTAAGTAATTTTCCCCACGTCCCACAGCTAATTAGTAACAGAACAGAGTAGAACTTGACTTTCCATTCCAGGGCACTCTAGGTATTTTTGTCCTTCCACAAGGTCTCAATAACTGCACTGTGTAAGAGTTGGTGAAAGGCTTTCTCCCACAGCCTGCTCTAGCAGCTACCTTAGGAGATAGGCTAGGGTCAGAGATAAGAGAATTCACTTTGCCTGGAACAAGCTTAGGGGAGACTCAGAAAGTCCCTCTCCTTTGGAGGGACCTCTCATCTCTGAAGTTGAGACATGACCAGCCCTGGCCTCGGGGCTGCAGCCTGCTGATGCCGTTGCTGACTTCTGGCTGTGCTTTACTCAGGAGGTCAGTCTCTCTCTGTGTTAGCCTAGAGGGCTGTTCCTTTGTCTTTTACAAAGGGACTGCCTTTGCTAGCACTTTCACCCTGCAGAGTGGCTCATATTCATCCTCATCCTCATTTTCATCCAGAAGCCTAGGCTGGGAGACTGCCCCTCCCAATACAGGTGGAGAGGGCTGGATGGGGTCTGGGGCACTAGGGGATGCTGTGGATCTCAAGCTCCAAGGCCCAAGCTGAGGGCAATGGGGAGGGGCGGGTGGGGAGGTACCTGCACCCACCTGGCCTGTTCACTACTTAATTTTCTTTTGCACCATGCACCAGAGGATCGTCTCTAAAGACAAACAGGCTCTCTAGTAAGGTTAGTAGCTTGGTATGGGAGCCCAAGGCAACCCAGCCTTTGGGGAGGGACACCTTCTGGCGCCTGAGTGTCTCAAAGATCCAGGGAGGGAAAGTGAGCTTTGCCTCAGCAGGGCTTTTACCTCCAGGGTGTGACACCTGGGCTTCCTCCAGGCTTTTTTCTTGCATTGGAAAGTCTTAGCCTATAACTGATGACAAGGCATGGGGGGACGGGAATCATGGCCAACTGGAGCTGTAGGCCACGAGGAGTGAGGCTGGGAGGTCCCCCAACCCCCTGACCACTCTTCCTTGGCATTAGAAATGTAGGCTTCTGGGGTTCTCACCTCATCAGCATAGATGGCCCCCTTTCCAGTGCTGCTGCCCCCCAGAACTGTGTCGGCACCTTGCTCACTGGCTCATTATGTGTGTGGAAAAGGCAGGATATGGAGAGGATCATCTTGGAACTTAAGGAAACAAGGGCATATTTAGATGGAAGAAAGGACAGTGTCTGATATAGGAAACCAAATATGAGACTGAATACTAGTAAACAGTAGAGTATGTGGCTGAAACAGGATTTGTAGAATGGAATTGGAGCTGGGATTGTTCTCTGCTGTTCCTTGTCTCCGGGAAGATACTGGCCCATGGGGTAGCTGCTTAGTTAGTTGTTTCCTGTTGAGAATTAACCCTACACTAGCTATGAGCCAACCTTCTGCTTTTGCCTATTTTAAGGGCCTGGTGCCTTCCCTGATTTTTGACCCCCAGCCTCCTCCTTTCCAGATCCTGTGGTGCTCTCCCCTACCACTCCTGACTCTTTCCCTTTGGCTTCCTGACCTGGATGCTTAAGCATTTCCCTTAGCCCTCTCCTCTGCCTCTACCGTGGTTGTCAGGCCTCTGGAAAAGCAGAGGGAGGGTTAAGGGACTGACAGGGGACCCCTCATATTTACCCTTTTGTCTGTAGAGGCAGGAGAGGAGGCATAGGGAATTGGTTCATGGGCCTTCTTAGGAGTAGCCAGCCCCTTCGGGGTCTCAGCTTTCTGGACTAACCTTGGCGTGTGCATGTCCAGTGTGCGGTGCCACATCCCCATAACAGCCTTGCAAAGAAGCCTCTTGTGACTGGCCCACAATGGGTCTTCCAGCTTGATTGGCCTCATCATCTTCATTCCCACATACTTCCTACATTTCCAAGTGATTTGCTAACATACCTGATCCTCCAAACAGCCTTGCAAGATCACTCAATTGGTATTATCTTCATTTGGCCCAAACTGAGGACCAGCAAGGTTAGATGACTTAAGTTTAAGGTCACACAACAAGCCTCAGGCAGAGATGGAAATCGAAACAGACCTTCTGACATCTAGTGGCAGCTCTTTGGAACCACTGCTACTTAAAAGACCCATGTGCTGTGTTTCTGCACCTGCCTGCACTGTCCCTCTCACAGAGCTCTGAAAAAGACCCCACCTTTCCAGCTGCCAGCCGACTTTGGTTTGAACTCAGAAACACTTCTCTGTGACCCACTTTGAATCCTGTGAGAGGGTTGAAAGAGGCAGCATCCTGACCTTTTGGGGTGGATAAGGGATTGTTTGCAAGGCTGTTCTAACCTTCTCCTCCCCAGCCTGGGTCAGGCCCACTTACTACTGCATGTACCCTGTTCCTTGGGGCTTGGCCCAGACTGGATGTATCCCAGGGTGTGACAGGAGTCCGTGGGGGAGAAAGTCATGGAAAATGGTGACCCAGAGCAATATGTGGGCTCTGGGTTGGCTTAAGGTTGAGTCCTAAGAAATCTAGCCAGCTGTGGGAAGGAAGAGCTTTTATTGAGGATGCCTGGTGAATTTAAGCCTACAGTTGCAGCAGTTTAGGGCCTGGCCACTCAGCAGGGTGGGGGCCCGTCACTAGAAAGCCCTTTGCCAGACAGATGATGG
This sequence comes from Lynx rufus, assembly GCF_022079265.1. NCBI lineage: Eukaryota > Metazoa > Chordata > Mammalia > Carnivora > Felidae > Lynx > Lynx rufus. The sequence goes on from NW_025814897.1 coordinate 60,398,411, forward strand.
TATAATGATGTTTGGTTTTGCTTCTTGTTTGTCTGTTTTCTCTCTACCACTCTTCCCTTTCTTTCTTTTTTTTCTCCCCTTGTCCTTCTTATTTCTATTTGTTCCTCCTTTTGCCTTTCTTTCTCCCTGCTTTTATTCTCCCCTCCGTGTCTCTTCCCCATCCTGTCCCCATTCCCTATTCCTGCTGCCTCTCTTATCCTGTACTTAATGGCCTACTCAACTTCCTTCTCTTTCTCATCCTTCTCTCTCACCCACCTGTCTGTTCATCCTCTTTTCTCTCTCCTGCCCCTCTTTCCATCCCCATTCCCTACCCCCTCCTTGTCTTCTCATGCTGTTCCTCTCTCCTCTTCACCTTCTCCCCATTCCCCTATCCTGTATGTGTCCCCTTCCTCCTCTCTGCCCTGTCTTGCAGGGATTTGACCCTTTCCGATTCGGAGTCCTCCCTCCACATGAGTGACCGCCAGCGTATGGCCCCCAAGCCTCCTCAGATGGTCCGTGCTGCAGATGAGGCCCTCAACGCCATGACCTCCAATGGCAGCCACCGGCTGATTGAGGGGGTCCACCCCGGGTCTTTGGTGGAGAAACTGCCTGACAGCCCTGCCCTGGCCAAGAAGGCACTACTGGCGCTGAACCATGGGCTGGACAAGGCCCACAGCCTGATGGAGCTGAGCCCCTCAGCCCCACCTGGTGGCTCTCCACTTTTGGATTCTTCCCGTTCTCACAGCTCCAGTTCCCCAGACCCAGACACACCATCTCCGGTTGGGGACGGCAGAGCCCTGCAGGCTAGCCGAAATACACGCATTCCCCATCTGGCTGGCAAGAAGGCTGTGGCTGAGGAGGATAATGGCTCCATTGGTGAGGAGACAGACTCCAGCCCAGGCCGGAAGAAGTTTCCCCTCAAAATCTTTAAGAAGCCTCTTAAGAAGTAGTCAGGATGAGAGTGGCAGTGGCGGGACAGCTTGCCCTTCCCTGGTCTTCTGCCTCTCTTTCTTCCCCTTCCAAGATCCCTGGCCCCTAGAGTGGGGCATGGGAGGGGCTGGCCCAGGGGCCTTGGCACTGTACATACCTGCCCCCCTCATCCTTGGGTCCTTCAACATTATTTATTAACTGACCACCATGGCCTGCCTGCCCTGCCCTCCCACCCACGGGCTGCCGCTGCCACTCCCTCTCTACTTCAGTGCATGTCTTAGTTGCTGTCCCCTCAGCTCCCAGCTCCACTTCTGGGGTCCAGCTTCTGTCTCTGCTGTCCCAGTTTTGAAGTTTGGTTTCTTGTTTCTCTGTGTTTCCTGCTTTCAGGCTCCTCCCTCCCACAACTCCGCAACTTCCCCTAGCAGCTTGGGGCGGGGGGGGGGGGGGGGGGGTGGGGAAGATAGGAGGAGTAACTTCTGACATCTGTGCCTCAGACCTGTTCCACCCCATCTACGATGGTTCTGTTTGCCTCAGACTGGGGCGGGCCTAGGGTCTATTGCTTGAGGTTTGTTCTTTGGGAGTGTGGTGGGCCAGAAGGAAACTTGGCCTGGAGCTCTCTTGAGCCTCTAGGGGTCCATGGGGGAGTGGAACACATTCCCAGAGAATAAGCTACTAGAGAATTTTGAAGAGAGGCCAGGCTAGGGGGTAGGTTGGGAGAGACTCCTCTTAGTTGGAGCATGAGTAGATGCCAGAGTTGTGGGCTATAAGGTAGTCACCTTTTCTCTCTTCTCTCACCCACACCTGCGTCTTTCTTATCCCTGCTCCCCCACACTGCAGGAGGGTTTGACTATAAGAGGTGCTGCCCAAATGCTCCCCCAAGCATCAGTACTCCTGGAGCTCAGGACAAATGGCTCCCCTGGCCATGGGAGTCTCAGCCATGATACAGGGCTCAAATGGGGCCCTGAAGTGGTTGGGCAGGATATTGTTGCATTTGAACCAAAAAACATTTTTAAATTGAAAAAATAAATCTCCTGAATTTCCCAAGTGCCTGCACCACATACTCCCCTTGTCAGACCCCATTTTCATGTTACTGCATAGCTTGGGCCAGAGGCTCAAAAAGGACACAGCTGGTTTAGGGAAGGGGGTGGCTAAGGAAGATGTAGGTGAAGGCAGCTGTGTGACCTCTTCCCCCACACCCTTCCCACCCTCTAGACAAGTCTCTCCCTTACCTGTTTTTGCTATGGCTGTAAAGGTATTTTTCTGTTGCCCCACTCCCTCCCATGCCTTTACTCTGGGATCCTATTTGGGGCCTGGGGTGCAGGCACCTGGGGCTGGTCTTAGGAGGGTGCTAGGCTGCAGACTGCCTTGTACCCCCTGGGCACCCTCACATGGGTTTTTCTGTGTTATTTCATAAGACTCTTTGAAGTCCAATAAAGCATGTAGGAGATTTTAACCTCTGCTGGCTTTGACTCTCATTATGTTCTCTGGCATAGCAGACAGGATGAAGAAGAGACTATTTCTCCTTGGCCAAGGAAAAATGAAACTAACACACGTACCCAAAAGCTCTCTGGATAGGGTTACCAGATGAAATACAGGATGCCTGCCTGGTTTAACTGGAATTTCTGATAAATAAAAACGTTTTTAGTATAATTATGTCCCCTGCAACATTTGGGACACGTTATTTTTGTTTGCTAAATCTGGCAACCCCATCCACCCTTAACCTATCTATCCCATGGCCTTGCCTATCACCTTTGTCTTTTTTAATTACTTCACAGGGAGCTCGGGGTGTATCTGGAGGGCAGTGAAAAACCAATGAAAGGTTTTAGAAATCGATGCCACGTGAGCTTTCACAAAAATTAGTTTGTGTAGCCTAATCAGAAGCTTTTACATCAGTCTTGTATATTTCGTCTCTTACCCATTCTTACCCCCCACATTCAGTCACCAAGCACAGTCCATTCTGCTTCCACAAGGCCTTACTGCTGACCCTGTTTCTGCCACCACCCGCTGGAGAATTATAAAAGCCCTGCCCTGCTCAAACTCCTCCAGAGTTCCCATTCCGTCAGGATAAAATTCAATGCCCTTGGCCTAGCAAGGCTCTCTTCCAAGGATTTAGTGCCAGATTTCCTCCGACCTGGAGCGTGGGCCTCCTGGCTGCCTCCAGCTCTGGATCGAAGGCTACAGCCCACATTGGACAGCAGTCGGGTTATTATATTCTAACAGTCCTCAAGACAAGAAAGGGTTTTTGGATGGTTGGGTTTTTATTTCAAAAACACCTGAACCATCTTGTTCTCGGCGGGGGCGCGCCAACGAGGAGGGCGGGGCCAGGCCTGGCGGGTTCTGCGCGCAGCGCGGGGTTCCTGTCCCAGATTCCTCTATGCCCACACTCAACATGGCGGCGGGAGAACCGCGTTCCCGCCGGGCGTGCCCACACGCAATGTGGCCGCGGGAAAGGCGCAGTATCCAGGGCCCTGCCCATACCCAAGATGGCGGCTACTGGGGCGAGGCTTACTCGGGCTTTACTAGCCCTGCCCACCAGCCAGGGCGCTGGCAGCGTCGAGTAACGTCATTCGAGCTCCGTCGCGCCGCTTTTGCGTCTTGGGTGGCGGGAGCGGGAAGGGGATTCGGATTGTCGCGCCTCCGCTCCGTGGAGGAAAGTGCTCTGTGGCCCCAAATCCAGCCCCTGCACTTGAGTACCCCCAGGAACCCGACCCTTCGCACCCTACTACCTTCTCGATCCCGCCGGCGCCTCAGAGCTGCAGTCCCGTCTCGAATCCCTCAGCGCCTCAGCCACTAGCCGCGATGCATGTGATCAAGCGAGGTGAGAAGCCGGGGAGGGGGCGGCGGGTTAGTGGGGGGCAGGTAAAAGGGTCGCGGGCTGCCGCCGCCCTTGCAGTCGGCGGCGCCCGCCCGCCTCCACCGCTTCCCGCCCTGCCCGCAGAGGCTTCCCGCCCTGTCAAGCCCGCTCGGCCTCTGGCTTGCGTCAGTCTGACCCTCCCACCCCCCACAAGGCCTTCAGTATGAGCCCCCTCGGCTTTGTCATCCTGGCGCCTTTCTAAAGAGTAATACCTCCCCTTTATCGGGTGGTTCCTGTGTGAGCCGAGCACTTTCCAGGCAGTGTTTATTAGCTCCTCTTCTCAGGTGAAGAATCTGAAGTGCAGAGAGAGGTCTGGTGACTAACGTAAGGCCACCCAGTTAGTTGATGGTGAGGCCAGGGTTCGAACCCATGGCTAACATCGGAGTTGTATTGGAAAACCCTGGGGCTGATGAGCTGTCCTAGGGACTGGGAGGAGCCGGGAAGAAGGGACTCAGCCCTAAACGGGCACCTACCAGTTTCCTGATCTCTTTTGTGGGGTGAAAAAGAAAAGATCTTAGACACAGACAGACACCCCTGGAATTTGCCCTTTGCACGACGTGTGTTGCCACTTGCCCCAGGAGTAGTCTCGGAGGAGTTTGGGACTGGGACTAGTGATACAGAATTAGAGTAGGGTGGCAAAGACAACTTCTGACAGGATGAGTACTGGGAAGGGCCTGGGACTTGTGTTCTTCCTCAACAGTTATTTCCCGTTAGACTTGCTGAGTTTCTGCTTTGTGCCAGCCCTTTGCTTGGCAGTGTGAAATTGTAAGAGGAGACGGTCCCTGCCTTGCCAAAAGGTTTAATCGGTTTGGAAAAACAAGAGCAAAACATACATTTAGCAGAGAACCGTATGAGGCAGGTATGAACAAGTTTCAACTTGAACCTACTTGCCCCTGTTAAAGCAGTAAAGTTATTTCAAAATTGTAGGCACTTAGTAAATACTGGTTGACTGGATATTTTGTCCACTAGGCTGTGAGTGTTTCAAAGATCGGGACTTTATGCCTATACTTAGCACAGGATTTACCATGAATAGGAATTCAAAGAATGAATGAGAATTATTTTAAAATATAGGATGGATATAGGGGTGCCTGGGTGGCTCAGTTGGTTAAGCGTCGGACTTTGGCTCAGGTCATGATCTCATGGTCCATGGGTTCGAGCCCTGTCTGGCTCCGTGCTGACAGCTCAGAGCCTGGAACCTGCTTCAGATTCTGTGTCTCCCTCTCTCTCTGCCCCTCCCCCGCTCACGCTCTGTCTCTTTCTCTCTCTCTCTGAAAAATAAATAAACATTAAAGAAGTATATATGATATAATAAATGCTAGGGGTAGGCAGGTGGTTGATTTGGTTTTGTCTGGGTAGTTTAATAAAAGCCAAGAGATGGAGAAGTGGACAGTGGTGGTCCATCTTCTAATCTTTAGTATCTTGAGAACATCATTCTCTGAAATTCCTAGTCTTCCATTTTAGCTCACAAAACCAAAGACCAAAATACACAGTGCACTTTTATTGGTCCTTTCCTGTGAATGAGAAGAGCATCTAGTTTTTTAGACCTTTAAAAAAAGGAGGATGAGGATCCCCTTATGGTAAGTCTGTAACAAATAGGAATTGAAAACTTGTGAACCTAAATTACTGGAGTAGGTAACACCTCTATGTTTTATTTTTCAGCTTTGGGCCCACTTTAAAATGCTGTAGTTTAGATGGTACTTCCTACAACAAGCTCTGAAAGGCAGGGCTTATTTTGTTTCTCATTCCTTCAGAGAACATAATTTGATCCAGATGAGTCTCTGCTAGATTCTGCCAGTGTAGCATTTATCAGGGCTTGTTAATATACAAAGTGGTACTTTGGTTTCTTTTATTTTTGACTTTTATGGCCTTAGGGTTTTTCTTTTTCTCTCTCATTTTTGCCATGCCAGTGAGTAGCAGACTGACTTATGTAGTTTTTTTAATTTTAATGTAATTATCCAGGAGGGCAGCTGGCAGTCAACCTACTAGTATAGTAGTCCTCCCCCACTTATCCGGGGTTTTGCTTTCCACGGTTTCAGTTACCCGGACATCCGTGATCTGGAAGCAGATGATTCTCCTGAGTATTGTCAAAAGGTCAATAGTAGCCTAACTCTACATCACAATGCCTATGACTTTCACCTCATTTCATCCCATCATATATTCATTTTGTCATCCGACATCATCCTGGTACCACAAGGTATTTTGAGAGAGAGAGAGAGAGAGACCACATTCACATAATTTTTATCATAGTATATTGTTATAATAGTTTTATTTTATTATTAGTTATTGTTTATCTTTACTGTACCTAATTTATAAATTAAACTTTATCATAGGTCTGTATGTACAGGAAAAAACAGTATATATGAGGCCCAGTATACTTTCTGTGATTTCAGGCATCCATTGGGGGTCTTGGAATGTATCCCCTGCCACAAAGGGGGTACTACTCTATTTACTCAATGTGCTTATATCTTGCTAAGCACTGTGAGGGAAATAATAGAGGAAGAAGGCAGCTCCATCTTCAGAGATCTTAGGATTGTTAGGGACATAGGATTAATCATATGAAAATTGCTAGGTAACAGAAGGAAATAGTAGATGAGTATTTCTCTTGCTGTCTTCAGCTATTTTTTTTTTTTTTCCTAATGGGAGAGTATTGTATTCCTCAAGGAGATTAAGGTTAAAGAATAAAAGTTGAGAATCATTGCAATAAATGCAGTGTAGCTGACTGAGTTGTAAAGTGTGCTTTGGAATGCAGTATAGGGTTTTCAAAACATTGGGTTGTAACCCATAGTAAAAATTATATTTTACATCATGACTGAGAACATGCCAGTCTGTGTGTGTGTGTGTGTGTGTGTGTGTGTGTATTCATGAAATGAAAATGTTTTTTTCAAAATAATTCCTTTTAAAGCATCCACTTGTACTCTGATAATCACTCTTCTATTCCAAATCTGTTCTCTAGCTCTCCCTCTCTTTTCCCTGCTTATCTCCCTCCCTATTTGCTCCCTTCCTTCTTAATTCCCTTTACAGCCCACTGTATTATTTTGCAAGTCTGTGTGGATACTCTGCTGGGCACTGAGATTAAGGCTGAGTAGGCAGACATGGTTCCTGTTTTCAAAGATCTTACAATCAATTGATAAAGATAGACACATTTATTTTCATTATTTTTGTTTTAAGTTTATTTATTTTGAGAGCAAGCGAGCGTGAGCTGGAGATAGGCAGAGAGAGCGAGGGAGAGAGTCAGCACAGAGCCCAAGACACAGCCTGACCCAGGGCTCAGTCTCAGGAACCATGAGATCACGACCTGACCCGAAATCAAGAGTCAGACTCTCCATCAACTGAGCCACCCGGGCGCCCCAAAGATAGACATGTTTAAGAACTTAATATAATAAAATATGATACTCTGAAAGGTAAAGTAAAGGCTGTAGGAGGCCATTCATTCAGTTTTTCAGAAAGCATTTATTTAGTACTTCTTTGTGCCAGGAACTGTTTTAGGTAATAGAGATTACAGCAATGAACCAAACAAGGTAAATCCCTTTTCTCATGGCATTTACATTCTGGTGTGGGTGAGAGTGGTATGTATATGTAAGAAACAAGTAAATATAAGAATCAGTCAACTTCAGATCATGATTAGGGAGATGATGATAGTAAAACAGTAATGTAATAAAGGTGATTGAGAAGGTAATCTTAGGTTAGATAGTCAGGGAAAAGTCTCAGGAGCTAGCATTTGAGCTGAGCTCTGAGTAGTATTAAGAGCCAGCTGTGTGAAGATCTGTGGGTTAAACATTCCAGGTAGAGGGGATAGAAAATCATACCTTGTAGAAGAGGCACATTCTTGGTTAACTTACAGTATAGCAAAGTCTTCCTGAAGAGAGAATTAGAGAAGTTTGTAATCAAGAGGACATCAGACAATTAGTATTCTAGAGGATTTCAGAAGAGGAAGAGGTCAGTGTAAGTTTGAGTGCTTGGGGCAGGTCCCATGGTATAAGCATTGATGTGGGTGTGGGAATGGGAGGCGCTATTGGAACTTAATGTTATTTTCACAGGGAACAGGTGAAAAAGTGATAGAGGGCCAAATTAAGGAAGATTTTCCTTGAGAGAAGAGGATAATGTAGGCAGTGAGAAGCAGGGATTAATGATGTGATGAAGTCAGCATCTGAGTTGCAAAGCTGACCAAGTGGAATGATAGGCTAGAAAATGGGCCTTTAGACTTCCCCTTCCAGGGTGAGTCGGTATAATTGCTGTTGTACTTTTTGTCAGTTTCCTGATTAACTTGGCAGCTGCAGAAATCTGTTTGCAAATATTGCTTTGTGATCATCTGTCTGCTTAGTTAGCCAGTTGGTAGAGCATTGAGGGCCTAGTCCCAGTGTGGGCCAGTAAATTAACTCTGTTGCAGGGTTAAACACTGCATATGTGAATCTGGCCAGAACAGGAGATCACAATGGTGGTCGGAAAGAGGGCTGTCATAGTGTTCAGATATTAGTGCAGAAGAAAAAATATCCTGTTTTATTGATGAAAGGTTAGTAGTGGTGTCTTAATTTTAATTTATTCTTCATCCAACATTTGAGAACTTACCTTGGGTCAGCCACTAAACTAAGTTTTAACATAAAGATGTGAATGAGAAGGCCAAGTGTAAACATATAATTAACATGTTGCCCTTTAGTTACTAGTTAAAAAGGATTGGGGATGGGGAACAGAGAAGATAAACCAAATGAATCAGTTTGGGGTACTAACATTTATTGCGTGCCTCTTTTGTATCATATACTGTGATCAGTGTTTTCCCAATAAGAGCAGCTTTTTAAAAAAAAAATGAGATATAATAATTGTAGTTATACCAAAGCTTTTAAGACAAAAGCACTTTTTTACCTAATCTCATTTTGTTGTTATAGTAAACTGATGTAGTAAGAAGAGGTATAATAATTATCCTCATTCTGTAAATGAAGATCTGTAATGTCTGGTCATATTGTGTGGCTTGCCTAAGACAAGCTATTTAGTGATTGGATGTATCTACTATTCTTGACAGGAGTAAATAAATAAAGGTTGGATGAACTACTATTGAAGTTAAACTAAGAATAATAGGACTTTGTCTGGAAGGACAAAGAGGATATATTCTGAATACAGAATCGTAAAAGGACTAACTAGATAAGGTCTACATGTATTTGCTTACCATATCCCAGAAATATGAAAACTAAGAGGTTGGAAAAAGCAAAACAAAAACTAAGAAGCCTCTGGAAGATTGTCTTGAATTACAAATAGAAGTATGTCTTTACATGGTATGAAGTACATTCAAAATCATAAATATGTAAGACAAATTTATCATGAAGATGTTGGACAGGTTTTAAATCATTTAACATTTCCTAAATATTTGAGTACCTTGCTAGGCCTCGGTTCTTGGTTGGGGCACTGGACAGTGTATTGGTAAATAAAACTTGCAAAAATATTTTTTCCTTTTGGAAGTTATATTCTAGCAGATGAGTGGGGAGCTCACACGGTAAACAAATACATAAATAAAGTACATAGTAAGTCAGATGGTACTAAGTGCTGTAGAGAAAAACTAAGCAGAGAAGGAGGAGGGGGGTAAGAAGAGCAAGGCTGTGTTTGGAGCATTGCAGTTTATTTATTTATTTATTTTTGTTAAAAAAATTTTTTTTAGTTTATTTATTTTGAGAGAGAGCAAGCAGGAGTGGGGGAGAAGCAGAGAGAAGGAGCGAGAGAATCGTAAGCAGGCTCCACACTGACAGTGCAGAGCCTTACACAGGGCTTGAACTCACAAATCATGAGATCATGACCTGAGCTAAAAACCTAGAGTTGGCCGCTTAACTGACTGAGCCAGCCAGGTGCCCATGGGGTATTGCAGTTTAAAAACAGGGTGATCAGGGGCACCTGGGTGGCTCAGTCAGTTGGGTGTCCGACTTTGGCTCAGGTCACGATCTCACTGCTTGTGGGTTTGAGCCCCACGTCGGGCTCTGTGCTGACAGCTCAGGGCCTGGAGCCTGCTTTGGATTCTGTGTCTCCGTCTCTCTCTGCCCCTCCCCTCCTCATGCTCTGTCTCTGTCTTAAAAATAAATAAATGTTAAAAAAAAATAAAAATAGGGTGATCAAAGAAGCCTCACTGGGAAGATAGCATTGACCAAATACCTAAAAGAGTATAGATAGCAAGGAGGCCAAGGTTGCCAGGGTTGAGTAAGTGAGGAAGGTTGGAAAGAAGAAGGTAAAGTTAAGGAAGGGCGGGGGCACACAGGATGGATTGTGTAGGATTCTATGGACTATAATGATTGTACTCGTAATGATTTTGACTTTTATTCTGGAGGAGATTTGGGGGGGATAATGTCATGATTTTGACTTAAGTGTTTTTTTTTTTTTTTAGCGTTTATTTATTCATTTTTGAGAGAGAGAGCGCACAATCAGGTGAGGGGCAAAAAGAGAGGGAGAGAGAGAATCCAAAGCAAGCTCTGAGCTGCCATTGCAGAGGCCAGTGCAGAGCTCGAACTCACGAACCGAGAGATTATGACAGGAGCTGAAGTCAGACGCTTAATCGACTGAGCGACCCAGGCATCCCTGGACTAAAGCTTTTTGTTTTTTTGTTTGTTTATTTATTTATTTTGAGAGAGAGAGAGAGAGAGCGAGCAGGGGGAAGGGCAGAGAGAGAGGGGGAGAGAGAATCCCAAGCAGGCTCCATACTGCCATTGCAGAAGAGCCTGACATGGGACTTGATCCCATAAATGGTGAGATCATGACCTGAGTTGAAAGCAAGAGTTGATGCTCAACCGACTAAGCCACCCAGGCACCCCGACTTAAGTTTTAAAGAATAATTCTGACTGCTATCTGGGATAAAGGGAGAAACATCATTTGGGAAGTTATTGTAAGAATACAACTGATTTTTAATGTAAAGGAAGAAGGGAAGACTTTCAGTATAAAATCCCTACTTTTTGAAGACACAAAAAATTTTTTGATGAATCTGTTGGGGTCTGAACTTTTTATCTGTGAAATAGCATCTCATGTTCATCAATATTCAAAATTCGTGTGTTAATTACCTTTGATTGACATCGCTATGTTATTAAGTGCTAACGTGAATTGCATGGTTTGATTCTTCAGATGGCCGCCAAGAGCGGGTTATGTTCGACAAAATTACGTCTCGAATCCAGAAGCTATGTTATGGACTTAATATGGATTTTGTTGACCCTGTAAGTAAATATGGTTTATATTTAAACCTTGTTTCATGTGATTCTTTTTACTAGTCTCTCTTATCTCTTATCATTCACTTGATACATATTTTGGTTTGATATTTTGGTTATGGCATTGGATATAAAATGTGAATTCATTGCTTAATGCTTATTTTCTAAAAAACAAAAACAAAACAAAACTTACTTTCTAAAACTGGGTCCTGTGAGTTCTTTTCAGAGAACTATGAAAAGAACTCACAGAACTCACTCTCTGGAAAGAACTCACAGGACCCAAATTAGAAAGACTTCCTTGAGTAAATTGTTGTATTCATAAGTGGAAAAGCCTGTAGAAAAGCTTCTTTTGGAGTTATGGTCATTTGGATAGGAACTGGTTTGAAATTTGCTTTTTTGTTATCTATGTAGAAAGAATACATTTAAGTAATATAAAGTGGATTTCATGGACAACATTTAAATTAAGGAGAACTATTCATAAGCAAGTTTTTCTGTTTTTCTCATTTTTTGTAACTTAGCTACTCTAGACCCTTATCAACTCTTCTCTGGATTGCTGTCTGTAGTGGTCACTTTAGGTGTCCTCCTGGCCTTCCTCTAATCTTGCCCTCTTCAGATGCATCTTACACATAGCTTCCAAGATGATCTTTGAAATAGAATCTATAAGAACCCTTTTTCCAAACCCATTCATATTGCCCCAGCTTTATTTAGGCATTTTATCTGTACTGTTGTGGCGCTGGTGCTGGCCTCATAGCATTAATTACGTGATATGGAAATTCGTTATATGTCTCTGTCCTCCTCTAGAATCGAGGGTGGGCTGTGTCTTATTCTTGTGATATCCAACAGTGCTTGGCATATATGTAATTAGACACTTGATAAATATTGAATTGACCAAAATGTTCAAAAGAAAATAATTTTAAATAACCTTAGAACATGCATATTATAAATTCTTTTATATTTAACAATATAAATAATATTATAAATAAATAGGAATGTAAGTAAAATATACTTATATTTTACATTTGTTTTTATATTTAGGAATTCTAAATAATAATTAGAATAGTTGAATATTTGGGGCGCCTGGGTGGCTTGGTCGGTTAAGCGTCCGACTTCGGCTCAGGTCATGATCTCACGGTCCGTGGGTTTGAGCCCCGCGTCGGGCTCTGTGCTGACAGCTCGAAGCCTGGAGCCTGTTTCCCCCTCTCTCTGTGACCCTCCCCCATTCATGCTCTGTCTCTCTCTGTCTCAAAAATAAATAAACGTTAAAAAAAAAAAAAAAGAATAGTTGAATATTAGAGTTGGAATGAATCTGAGAGATCAAACTATTTCATCTTCCTGGTTTAGAGATAAGAAAGTTCCAAAGACAGGGGAGTGAGATGTACAAGTGACTTGTTGTTTTATCCTGAGTTCTGATTACTTGCCATGTAGCACCAGAAGCTATTCAGAAGACTTCACTACTCTTTTACTGAACATAACTTATATCTTGGATCTGAGAAGAAAGTGATCAGGAGCAACTTGGGCTTAGGTATAATATAAGTAGAATTGATTATAAACTAGTGATACACACACACACACACACACACACACACACACACACTTTTTTTGAAGGGGGCATGCTTTGGTTAACTGGGAAGTGCATTGATTTTCTGTTGGATTAAGGTGTCTTAAAGATTCAGTCAACACCCACATATATACAACTTAGAATTTGTTTTTTCTTTCCTTTTCTTTATTTTGTTTTTAATGTTTACTTATTTTTGAGAGAATGCGAGAGACAGTGTAAGCAGCGGAGGGGCAGACAGAGGGAGACACAGAATCTGAAGCGGGCTCCAGGCTCTGAGCTGTCAGCCCAGAGCCCGACGCGGGGCTCGAACTCACGAACCGTGAGATCATGACCTGAGCCGAAGTCAAGACACTTAACCGACTGAGCCACTCAGGCGCCCCTAGAATTTGTTTTTCTTAAAAATATATGGTAATAACTTGTGCATTGTGTGTTTTAAAAAGGGGAACCTCTTACAGTATGGTCTTGAAAACAGTGAAATACAGTGAGGTTGAATGGGATGTGGAGCAGAAGACTTAGTAACTGTGGGCAAGTCCCAGTATCCTGAGCCTTAGTTTCTCATGTAGAGTGGTGATGGTAATAATGTCCATCTCACATGGTGACTGAAATGTCAGAGAAGATTATGAAAATTGAGCTACTTTGTGACTACTTGTGAAGTGCTAAAGAAAGGGTAGTCATTAAATTATTTGATGAGTCTGCCTCAACCCTAATTTATACCTTTATCTCCTTTAATTGGAATGATTAAAGTTTGATTCATTTGTTTTCTCATACTTGTCCTTAGGTAGAATTGGGGGGAAATGGGTAAGTATATAGCTCAAACCCTGGTCACAGAGGGAGAATTTGAGTGAAAGATGAGGAAATACTTATAAAATCACTGGTTTGTTTTTAGCTATTTTCCTGTGAGACTATTAATCTTTATAAAAGCTATACTTGGATTTTCTGTTTGTTTGGTGACACCTCTTCATAGCAAATGTAGTATGCATTGTCTGGTGGATCTATTGGTTTATGTGTTCTTATTACTAAGTTTCCCATAGTTTATTCTGAAAGATAATTTTTCAGGAAAGGTAGTTGTCTATTTTGTTTTGATAACAAATTTGATGGCTTTATTCATTGCTCTTTTAAGGAGGCTAGTGGTTCTTGGAGAAGCTCAAGTAATTCTTGGTTTTGTTTTTATAGGCTCAGATCACCATGAAAGTAATCCAGGGCTTATACAGTGGGGTCACCACTGTGGAACTAGATACTTTGGCTGCTGAAACAGCTGCGACCTTGACTACCAAGCACCCTGACTATGCCATCCTGGCAGCAAGGATTGCGGTCTCCAACTTGCACAAAGAAACAAAGAAAGTGTTCAGTGGTGAGTCTCCAGGAAAAAGTTTCTCAGAAAATTTATAAGGCTACTAAAATGAAACCTTAAATATCAAAAGTTACATCTTACTTTAAAAGTGTGCGTATTAGTGGCAGAGAAGAGACTGGAACTTCTGTTTCTCCATGCTGCTGACCTGCATGAGAAAGTCAGTGGATCCTTTTCTTCTCTCTCTCTCTCTCTCTCTCTCTCTTTTTTTTTTTTTTTTTTTTTTTAAAGCCCATCAGTGGTTGGTGGTGGTTTGGTTGGTAAAATGAGTAATATTTATTGGCAAGTTCTAGGTTGAACAAAATGTCTTTTGTCACCATTAGCAAGCATTTCATTCCATCACTCATTTTATAGCTCAGGGAATGTGGGCAAAAGAAGGTTAAATAATTTGTTCAGTGTGTAAAAAGTGATATATGAAAAGTCAGCTGGTAGCCTGAGAGTACAAGTCTTTTGGCTCAATTGCAGATTATTATTATTTGGGGCTCAAATATCACCCTCTTCATTGGATTTATTGTATATATATTAGTTTTCCGAAAATTGTTCTATAGATTCAAGATAATCCCAATCAAAATGTCAGCATTGTGTGTGTTTATATAAGTTTTATATGTAAATGCAGAGAGCCACACTCTGCTATCTGCTGTGATGTCTTGAAGAACAAAGTGAGAGGGGTAACTGTTTATAGAAATGAAATGCTTGTTGGGGCGCCTGGGTGGCGCAGTCGGTTAAGCGTCCGACTTCAGCCAGGTCACGATCTCATGGTCCGTGGGTTCGAGCCCCGCGTCGGGCTCTGGGCTGATGGCCCAGAGCCTGGAGCCTGTTTCCGATTCTATGTCTCCCTCTCTCTCTGCCCCTCCCCCGTTCATGCTCTGTCTCGCTCTGTCCCGAAAATAAATAAAAAACGTTTAAAAAAAAAAAAAAAAAAAAAAAGAAATGAAATGCTTGTGATGATAAATTATGAATTTAAAGTTGAGTTTCTATTCTGTTGGGATAAAAAACAATTGAGATAATAATTTCTGCTTTTCTGTATTTTCAACCAATAATTCTCAGTGAGGTTGGTCATCAGAATCACTGGGGAATCTTTTTCACATTATAAGAGCCTATGTTTACTCTAACTCTGGAAGATGTTTCCTTTACTGAGGTATTAATCTATATTTATTCAAAATGTATACGTTTATTGAGCACTTTCTATGCTAGGCAGTCAGATAGGGTGGCATGAAAAAAAGGGTTGAAAACCCTTAGACTGTTATCTGAGGATTGAATTTGCTGTTAAGTGATTTTGATATTTATTTATTTATTAAAAATTTTTTTTTTTAGATGTGATGGAAGATCTCTACAACTACATAAATCCACATAATGGCAAACACTCTCCCATGGTGGCCAAGTCAACACTGGATATTGTTTTGGCCAATAAAGATGTATGTATAATGCTTTTCTGGTGAAAATTTTTTTATGGATTCCTTTTTTTTTTTTTTAAAGCAACAAGCATATTTTTAAAACTTTAAACATTATAAACAGTATAGGTAAAAAGTAATTCTCCTTCTCTGAATCCTGTTTTCTAGAGCAAGAATGTTTTATCATTTTTAACCATATTTTTCTAGAGCTGTTCTATAATATATATGTGTATGTGTGTGTGTACGTGTACATATATGTTTTTCCTTTTAGTGGTAGTATACTATGCATACTGCTCTTGCTGATACTTTTTTCACTTTAAGTTTATCCTGGAGATAGTTTTATATCAACATTTATGAACTTACCCTATTCTTTCTAACAGCTGCATGGCTTTCCAGTTTATAGATTTATTATCATTGTACATATATGTAAGAATTGCTCTGGTGATGAATATTTGTTTTCCATTTCTTGCTGCAGCAAATATCCTTGTATGGTAGGTGCTTCGCTCATAGATGAGTATATCAGTAAGATAAATCCCTTCAGTGGAGTTGCTTGGCCAAAGAGTATGTGCATTCAAAAATTTAGTAGACATTGCCAAACTGACTCCCAGCATAAAATCTTTAGAGATCTTGCTCAGCAACTTAAAAGTTGTTCACTTGTGTTTTAATCCCTTTCTTAACTAGATCCCACAGGACAAAAAAGGGAAAGATGTGTAGGTCTAGCCAGCCCTTTTGTACATGGATTTATTTACCATGTTTTTACCTTTGGTAATAGAATGATTAGTCAACTGTCTCTCTAAATGTGTATCTGATGTTAGAGTGAGAGAAAACTGAGTTGTTGTGTGTTGTTCATATGTGTAATCTTGAAGACAGGTTAAAAACAAAAATAGGGGCACATGGGTGGCTCAGTTGGTTGTATCCATCTCTTGATTTCAGCTCGGGTCATGATCTCACAGTTGTTGGATCCAGCCCTGCCTTGGGCTCCACGCTGAGCATGGAGCCTGCTTAAGATGCTCTCTTCTTCCTCTGCTCCTCCCCCCTCTCATGCATGCTCTCTCTCTCAAAAACCAAACCAAACCAAACCAAACCCCAAAAATAAAGAACAGCAAAAACCTATATTTATAAAATAAATACTGATAAGCAAGTATTTCAGTTCCCCATTACTTGGGCTAGGCACCTACCTGCCTTTGACAACAAAGATGCCCTTAAACATTTAAGAGTAAAGGAGGAGTGTCATATAGATTTTTCTAGTTCTTGGGCATGGATCATTATACAGAAAGCATTTCTCTTTTGTGTTTTGAAGAACAATAATAACTCCATTTTTTTCTATCCAAAATGACTATTTGTACCTAGTAGCTTTTGTTTTCCTCTAAACAGCTTTATAGCAAAGAAAAACTCTGTAACAATGACCAATTTTGCTATAAATCTCATTGTCATGACACTAGTTTATTTAAAACCTGCTAAAGGACCATGGATTTTGAAGAGCCTTAGAATTGATGTAATCCTACCCTCTGTCGTTCTTTATTAAACTGTTATGTGCGGTTTAAAATGGGCTAATTTTGAAATAAAAATATGTAGTAGTAAATATGTGGTACTAATACCTTTAAATTAACAGGTAGTCTAAAAACATGTTTAAGGATGATAATGTCTCTTTTATGCTTATGTTCTTTCCTTCTTTAATTACAGATTAACTGTAAATATAATAGGGGAAGTTTGGAAAATCCCATTTATATTTTTACTTATGTACAGCTTACATGTTCTCTTTTAGTCTTTTAATATACATGTTTTTAAACTTAATCAAGATACTCTATATACTGTTTTACTTTCCTAATGTTAGATATAAATTTCTAGTCTACAACAATACTTAGTGTTCTTCCTTTGTATCCTATGTCAGTTTTAGTTTCAGGGCTGAAAGAAATCAGATTTTGTGAAAATCTAATTATCTTAATTATGGTTTTTTGTTTGTTTGTTTGTTTTTTAACCTCTATTAGCGCCTGAATTCTGCCATTATCTATGACCGAGATTTCTCTTATAATTACTTTGGATTTAAGGTAAATAATGGGTTTTAAATAAGTGGGAATTCCTCATTAAATCAGCAAACACAGGTTTTTGTTTGTGTTTTAATGATACAATTATAAAAGCAATAAGTTTTGGGAGTTGGGATGGACCTGGGGGATTAGGTTAGGGTGGCAATGGTTGTTTGAATTCAGGAAAGATAGCTTAATCCACTTGCAGTTTTTGAATTTTACAGGTATTACTTGTGGATTACTTAAAGAGATATGTAGATACTTGGCTAGAATTACTCCGTATTATTCTATTTATGTAACAACTATTTATTGAATCCCTACCATGTACAAAGTGCATTTTAAGGTACTTTTGTGTTGATAAACAGTATTGTGCAATGATTGAGAACGTGAATGTCAGGCCGTCTGGGTTCAAATCTCTGCTCTCTTATTTAGCTGGTTAATTTTTTTTTTTTTTTTTAGCTGGTTACTTAATCTCTCTGTGCTTATTTCCTCACCTTTCGAATGGGGATAATGATAATAAAATTTCAACAATAAATTCTCTTGAGAATTAAATGACTCTGTGTGTGTGTGTATTGCTTACATCAGTGCCTAGCTTTACAACAGCACTTTGTAAGTATTAACCATAATGATGATGATGACGGTGAATACCACGACTTCTGCATTTAACATTTTACACATTAATATAGAGCTGGCTTTTTCTAGAAGTTTTCATGTAGTCTTTTCCAAAACAGATGGCCAATTGATAATGTTCCAGACTGAAGCTAGTAAAAGTATATATGCTGTTATTCTCATTTAAAATAATACAAAAACTGAGAATATTTCAATAGATTGCCTTATTGGGAAAGCTGTATTGTGTCTTTAAAAACTGTGCTCTGGAAGTTTTTTGGTTGCTTTGCTTTTTCTAGACTCTGGAGCGGTCCTATTTGTTGAAGATCAATGGAAAAGGTGAGAAATGAACATGTTTGTTATATTTTCTGTTTATTATATTGAATATAGACCTTTGAGCTATTAGCCTTAACATTTCTATTTGAGCACTAACATTTTTTTTTTTTAGTTTTTTAAAATTAATTATTTTTTAATTTACATCTTAGTTAGCATATACTACAGCAATGATTTCAGGAATAGATTCCTAATGCCCCTTACCTGTTTAGCTCATCCTTCCCTCCTGTAACCCCTCCAGCAACTCTTTGTTTGTTCTCTATATTTAAGAGTCTCTTATGTTTTGTCCCCCTCCCTGTTTTTATATTATTTTTGCTTCCCTTCCCTTATGTTCATCTGTTTTGTATCTTAAATTCCTCATATGAGTGAAGTCATATGATATTTGTCTTTCTCTGATTAATTTTGCTTAGCATAATACCCTCTAGTTCCACATAGTTGCAGATGGCAAGATTTCATCCGCCATATGTATGTGTATATATATATGTATACATATATACATATATACATATATACATATATATATACACATATATATATACACATATATATATACACATACATATATACATATATATATATGTATACATACATATATACATATATACATATATACATATATATATACACATATATATATACACATACATATATACATATATATATATATATGTATACATATATACATATATACATATATACATATATATATACACATACATACACACACACACACACACACACACACACACATACACACATATTCTTTATCCATTCTTCTGTTGATGGACATTTGGGCTGTTTCCATACTTTGCCTATTGTCAATAGCACTACTATAAACATTGGGATGCATGAGCCCCTTCGAAACAGCATACCTGTATCCCTTGGATAAATATCTAGTACTGCAATTACTGGGTTATAGGGTAGTTCTTATTTATTTATTTATTTATTTATTTATTTAATTTTTTTTTTTTTTAATTTTTTTAACGTTTATTTATTTTTGGGACAGAGAGAGACAGAGCATGAACGGGGGAGGGGCAGAGAGAGAGGGAGACACAGAATTGGAAACAGGCTCCAGGCTCTGAGCCATCAGCCCAGAGCCTGACGCGGGGCTCGAACTCACGGACCGCGAGATCGTGACCTGGCTGAAGTCGGACGCTTAACCGACTGCGCCACCCAGGCGCCCCATAATTTTTTTTTTTTTTTTTAATTTACACCCAAATTAGTTAGCATACAGTGCAACAATGATTTCAGGAGTAGATTCCTTAGTGCCCCTTACCCATTTAGCCCATCCCCCCCCCCCACACCCCCTCCAGTAACCCTCTGTTCTCCATATTTATGAGTCTCTTCTGGTTTTGTCACCCTCCCTGTTTTTATATTTTGTTTCCCTTCCCTTATGTTCATCTGCTTTGTCTCTTAAAGTCCTCATATGAGTGAAGTCATATGATTTTTGTCTTTTGCTGACTAATTTCACTTAGCATAATACCCTCCAGTTCCATCCATGTAGTTGCAAATGGCAAGGTTTCATTCTTTTTGATTGCTGAGTAATACTCCATTGTGTGTGTGTGTGTGTGTGTGTGTGTGTGTGTGTGTGTGTGTGTGTATACACTACATTTTCTTTATCCATTCATCCATTGATGGACATTTGGGCTCTTTCCATACTTTGGCTATTGTTGATAGTGAGCACTAACATTTTTAACTTTAGATTTGGTTTATGATTAATTGTTGGTGCTTATTGGTATAAAGTTTTTTAAATTGTCTTTGGTGTTCCTGTTTTGATTCCAGTACATGTCTCAGCCTAGTTTTTCTGACATGTCCCATCATGTGAAACTCCTTTTGTTTTTAGTGGCTGAAAGACCACAGCATATGTTGATGAGGGTATCTGTGGGGATTCATGAAGAAGATATTGATGCTGCTATTGAAACATATAATCTTCTTTCTGAGAAGTGGTTTACCCATGCCTCTCCCACTCTCTTCAATGCTGGTACCAACCGCCCACAGCTTTCTAGGTAAGTGCCCTGTATGTTTGCTTTTAATGTTCTGAAATGGTTTTGATTAGGGAAGTAAACCTTGACCTGAAGAAACAAGGCAGTTAATCACATACAAATTAATGCAAATGAGGGAACAAAGCTGTAGTGATTCACTGATAGTATGATTTTTACATAGGAAATTCAAGAGCATCTACAGATAAATGATCAGAATTAAAAAGAGATTCTGACAAAGGATCTAGATATAAGTTCAATATTAATTAATGAAGTTTCCTATTTTAGCCCTTAGAAGATTAACTTTTAACGTGTATCATTTATAATACTGGAAGGTACCTAGGAATAGATCTAATAAAAGATGTGTAAGACTTTTAAGGAGAAAATTCTAAAACATAATTGAGGGACATTAAAACAATGGAGAGTGATTTTATATCATAAATGGATTTAATATTATAAAGATGTCAATTTTTCTCAATTTATGGATCCAGTCAAAATGTCAACATGCTGATTCCAAAATTTATTCAGAAGAGCAAAAGACTAAGAACAATTTAGTAGGCTTTTCAAAAATACCAGGTCCTAATCCCTGGAACCTGTAAATGTTAATTTATAAGGAAAAATGATCTTTGTAAATATGATTAAGAAGGATCTTGACATAGGAGGTTGTCCTGAATTATCCAAGTGGTCCCTAAATCCGATCAGAAGTATCTTTATAAGAGAAAGGCTGAGGGGGATAAGATACATACAAAAGAGAGGAGGCAATGTGAAGATCAAGGCAGAAATTGGAGTGATGTGGCTATAAGCAAAGGGGCTACCAGAAGCTGAAAGAGGCAGCGAATATTTCCCCTAGAGCCTCTGGAGGGAGTGTTCTTGATTCTGGCCCAGTGAAACTTATGTTAAACTTCTGGCCTCCAGAACTGTTTCAACCCAGCAAGTTGGTGGTAATTTTTTAGGGCAGCCACAGGAAACTAACATAAATAGCAATAGCAGGTTTTGAAGAAAAAGCCCTACCAGATTTCAAGACTACTCTAATGCTATGGCAATTAAGACAGTGTGGTATTTACCCTGAGATAAGTAAACCACAGGAATATAACAGAGAGCCCAGAAAGAGATTCAGGCTTATAAGGGAACTTGATGTATAATTGAGGTGTTACTGCATTTCACTGGGGGAAACGGTGCTAGGGAAATTGGTTATCCTATGGGGGAAAATTAGATTTCCCGTTTTCATTCCATATACAGAAATAGGTTAAAAAAAAATCTAAATGTGAAAGTAAAATCTTTTAGAACATTAGAGAAAATAGATAAATATTTTTCTTCCTACTTTTTACTATGAGTTTCAAATATTCAGAAAAGTTTTTTTTTTTTTTAATTTTTTTTTTTCAACGTTTATTTATTTTTGGGACAGAGAGAGACAGAGCATGAACGGGGGAGGGGCAGAGAGAGAGGGAGACACAGAATCGGAAACAGGCTCCAGGCTCCGAGCCATCAGCCCAGAGCCTGACGCGGGGCTTGAACTCACGGACCGCGAGATCGTGACCTGGCTGAAGTCGGACGCTTAACCGACTGCGTCACCCAGGCGCCCCAAATATTCAGAAAAGTTTGAAGGAAGGACAGTAAATGTCTATACACTCACCTCTGCCTAGATAAAAAAACTATTACCATTTTATCATATGTATATGTATGTATTTTTTACCTTTAAAATTTTTAAAAATTTTTTGATTTTTTTGAAAGTAAGTTGTAGACATCATGACTCTTAATACTTCATCATGCATCTTAATGGGAGATTATATGTGATCTCAGAATGATGAAAGATTTCTTAAAGTAGGTATACTAGATAAAACATCATAAAGGAAAAATTGACTACATTAAAATTAAAAACTAATGTGAACCAAAAACAAAATGGAAAAACAAGTTTCAACCTGACAGAAGATATTGGCAGTGTATGTTAACTATCAAGGGATTACAAGAAAAAGACGGTCTCCTGGGTGGCTCTGTCAGTTAGGTGTCTGACTCTTGATTTCAGCTCAGGTCATGATCATGTTTGGTTAGTTTGAGGCCTGCATCAGGCTCTGTGCTGACAGTGTGGAGTCTGCTTGGGATTCTCCGTCTCCCCTTCTCCCTGCCCTTCCCATGCTCATGTGTTCACTTGCTCTCTCTCTCTCTCCCTCAAAAATAAATAAGCATTTAAAAAATTTAAAAATCAAAAAATATTTGTTTATTTTTGAGAGAGAAACAGATTGAGAGTGGGGGAGGGGCAGAGAGAGGGAAACACAGAAACTGAAGCAGGCTCCAGGCTCTGAGCTGTCAGCACAGAGCCTGACGCAGGGCTCGAACCCATGAACCGTGAGATCATGACCTGAGCTGAAGTTGGACGCTGAACTGACTGAGTCACCCAGGTACCCCAAACATTAAAAAAATTTTTAAAAAGTTGGGGAAGCACCTGGGCAGCTCAGTCAATTAAGCGTTCGACTTTGGCTCAGGTTATGATCTCATGGTTTGTGGGTTCGAGCCCTATTTCAGGCTCTGTGCTGATAGCTCAGAGCCTTGAGCCTGCTTCGGATTCTGTGTCTCCTTCTCACTGCCCCTCCCCTGCTCACACTGTGTCTCTCCTATCTCTGCAAAAATAAACAAACATTAAAAAGAAATAAAAAAAAAAAGAAAAAGACCTAAAACTAAATAGAAACATGGGCAAAGGATAAAATAATTCACAGAAGAAACTTGACTGGCCAGTAAACATGTGAGGTGATAAATAAACTTTGCTAGTAATGAGGAAAATGAAAGTTAACATAATGAGATATTTCATGCCTATCAGACTGATAAAAATTAAAAGGCTGGTAATACCAAGTGTTGGTAAGAATGTAGAACATAGGGAACTCTCATACATTGCTAAGTGAGTATACTTACCCATCCACTTTGGACAATCTTTAGTATAGTGGAACATAATGCATATCTTTTGACCTAGCATTTCCTGTTGTGGGTTTATTTTCTACAAAAATCCTTACACCTAAGCCCCAGGAGATATGTTCCAGAATTTCCACAGCAACATTGTGTAGAATAGAAAACAAATTGGAAAATCCAAATGCCCATCTACAGGCAAATGGACAAATGTATTGGAATAGCCATACAGTGGAACAACTTATAGCAAAGAAAGTAAACTAACTAGTGACATGTACCAGTAGGAATGAACAATATTGAGTTAAAGCAAGTTGCAGAAGGATAAATGAAATTTAAAAATGTAGAATGTATATAAATGTTTTTAGAAGGTAGAAATGCATGGAAATGGTATGGGATTGCAATTAGACTATATATGTAGTGTCGGTTTTCTTGATGTAGGTGATAAGTACAAAGTATATGTCATATTCTCTGTATCTTTTTGAATGTTGTCATATTTAATGGAAAAAGTCAATGGATAGAATTCATTTGAGTGGATGTATATTCAAGATAGTGAAGGGATCCTTGGTAGAGTAAGTAAAGTTCCTGAGGTAGGGAGCAGGATGAGATCCAAAGCACTAGTTGGAGGGGTTGTCTTCCAAAAGACTGTAAAGCAGCTAACTTTTGGAGGACCTGTCAGAGAATTGACCATTGGATAGATGTTTTTTTATTTCATAAATTTTTCTTGGCTTACTAATAGGTTGGAAAGACCTATTATTGATCTATGCTTAGGAATTTGCAGGAGAAAATGTGTTAAGGCACATCTGCAGTCTGATAAACATGTGAGTTAATATTTTTGACTTTATTGTAAGACTTCCTTCTAGGCTTAACATCTGGGATAGGCAGCAAGATATTTTTAAAATAATAGGATATGTTGATATGTCTTGTGTCATATCCAGTAAAAGTTTTTTTAATTTTTTTTCTAAAATAACTAGGAATTTTGTAAACTTCAAATCTTATTTGCCCAACTTACTGTTTTGGGGGTGTATAGTCAGTGTTGTTTCTCTGCTTTGTTTCATTTCCTTGCTGAATTGTGACTTTTTTTTCCCCTGTAGCTGCTTCCTTCTGAGTATGAAAGATGATAGTATTGAAGGCATTTATGACACTCTAAAGCAGTGTGCATTGATTTCCAAGTCTGCTGGTGGAATTGGTGTCGCTGTGAGTTGTATTCGAGCTACTGGCAGCTACATTGCTGGGGTAAGCTTCTGTTTTATGACTAAAAGATTGTAGGGTAAAAAGATAAGCAGCCAGGCTTATCGTTGAGAGGGCATACGCTGGAGCTTGGGAGACCTGGGTCTCTGTTAAGTGCTAACTGGCTGTGTGACTTGGAGGGAGTCATTTCACTATTTCTAGCTTCTGGTTTAGATTAGATGATCTGTCGGATTTTTTTGGCTCAGATTTTGGAATTTGGATTTGGTGCGATAATAACAGCAGCTATCATTTATTGATTGCTTATTATATGCTAAATTTGTTATAAAAGTTTAACTGAGTTACTCATTTAATCCTTGCTACAAGCCATACGATATGAGTACCATTAGAGACACATGGTAGGAACTTTACTCTTTACAATAACTTTGTGATTAAAGGCAATATCATCTTCATTTTACAAGTGAGGAATCTGAGGCTTAGAAAATTAAATTACTTCCAGAGATCAGTCACTTAACATGTAGTAGAGCCAGGATTCATGTTTTACAAGTTGGCTCTTTATGATGTAAATTTAGCCCTTTGCTAGTTCATTATTCATTGGGAGTCAAGATGAAGATATTGGATAAGAAAGACCTGGATTTAAATCCTATCTCCTCTACTTAGTAGTAATGCAGCCTAGCATAAGTTATTTTACATCTCTGGGTTTGTTTCCTCACCTTAATGTGAAGAAAATATCTGACCCTACAGAAGAAAGTTAGGGAGTCCAGAAGGAAACTATTCTATTACATAGTGTTTTGGAGCACTTAACACACAATAATAGGGTGAGCCATTGCTCACTTATTTTTCTAGTCTGTTTAAAGGCTTACCTTAGAGTTAGAAGGATTATTTTAAAAATTTGATGAGGTATCTTTTAGGAGTCTTTGTGTTTTCTTATCTTCATTCTAGAATCCATTTATTGTTGAGAATCTCCATATATCTTTATTGTCTTCATTTATCCACTGTGTATAATTCTTACTGTAAGTTGCCTTTTGGGAAAAAGACACTGTAGTTGTGTTTTTATTCTACTCAAAATATATCTTTATATAATGACCATTATAAGGTATGGAGGTTAAGTTCAGCTACCCTCGTTTCAGATTCTTTTGACTTGTAATTGTAAATTAGAGATGCAACAAGAACATTAAAACAACAATTAGGGGAAAACAATATTTTGTTTATTTTATATTGGGTATTCTGTTTATAAAGGGAGAGATGGAAAGCAGATAAAACTTTATATAGACTGGGAGAGCTCTTGTAACATATTCACTGTTGAGCCAATTTGTTCTTTTCCATGCTTACTTAGTCCCACTTTTCTCCTCCAGATGCCTTTATTCTTGGTCTCTCTTTCAGACTAATGGCAATTCCAATGGCCTTGTGCCAATGCTGAGAGTATATAACAACACAGCTCGATATGTGGATCAAGGTGGAAACAAGGTATGCTCTGTTACTTGGAGTCTTGGAAATTAGGACTAAAAATCTTTAACCATGAATGCTTAAAATAAGGTGATTTAGCGTGTATATTTGTAATTACTTTGCTTTTTTTTTACTTTCAAAATCAGTTTAATGAGGTGTAATTTACTTCAAAAATGCACACACTTTAAATGTACAGTTTGATGCGTTTTGACAAACGTGTATACTTATGTAATCACTATACCAATCAAGATATAGAACATTTCCATTACTCCAAAATGTTTCCTCAAGCACCTTTGATTAATCACCCCATCACTCCCACCCATACATACTTTACCTTTGGCTCCAGGCAGCAAATGATCTAGTCAGCTTTTTATTATTTTTATTTTATTTTTTAAGTGGGCTCCACACTCAGTGTGAGGCTTGAACTCATGACCCTGAGATCAAGAGTAGCATGCTCTACTGAGTGAGCCAGCCAGGTGCCCCCAGTCAACTTTTTTTATATGACAGTTTATTGGCAAAGAATTTCTAAAATTGTAACTTATATTGATACTTAATCTTGCATAGGAGTTGTAATAGTCCTGTAGGGGTTTTTTTTGTTGTTTTTGTTGTTTAACAAAAACAAAACTCTGCCTGTTTCACAGAGGGAGAAGTAGAATTGAGAGAATTGGATTGTTTGCCCAGTGTTATCAGCAGGATAGTTTGCCACTTGAGGCTGCCTCTTACATATATGTAGACACACTAATTACCTGGTAGTTGATGAATTTCCTTTGATGGACTTTAAAAACAATCTGTGGAGATCTTGATATAAGACATCACTTTTTTGATCTTTGGTAAGAGCACAATTTATAATTGTCAGAATTAAAGCGATTTTCTTTGGGGTTTGCATACGTGTCATATAATGTAAAGTAGCTGGATGACAACTGAAAGAAGCTCCGTCTGTAGTTCACTGTGTCACTCTGGACAAGTTATTTCATCTTTCTTGTTCTTTCTTATCAATTGCTCTTTTTCACTCCTAGAATTATAAGAAAAATACTAGTACTTATATTTATAGTACTTTTATTTGTATTAGGTCATTTAATTCCTTACTTGTAATGAAGATCCAAGGAGATATTATAAAAGTGCCTTGGAAAATATGAAGTTTCTTTGTTTCATTCTGATTTTGAAAAGAATGATGATGTATTTGCCTTTAGCGACCTGGGGCATTTGCTATTTATCTGGAGCCTTGGCATTTAGACATTTTTGAGTTTCTTGATTTAAAGAAGAACACAGGAAAGGAAGAACAGCGTGCCAGAGACCTTTTCTTTGCCCTTTGGATTCCGGATCTCTTCATGAAACGAGTGGAGACTAATCAGGTGAGAAATAGGTACCTGTTGGTAAGAACAACTTTATTCATATCAGTTTTCTTTTTTGTCATCTTAAATCATGCTTGGGGAGAGCCCACCTGCATGTTATGCTATGGAAGAATTTTAAGCAAGTTAAGAGATGCCATTCCTACCTTCTTGGATTTTTGTTTTCTTTAAAAAAAATTTTTTTTAATGTTTATTTATTTTTGAAGGAGAGAGAGGGTGTGAGTAGGGGAAGGGTAGAGGAGGGGCAGAGAGAAAGGGAGCCACGGAATCTGAAGCAGGCACCAGGCTCTGAGCTGTCGGTACAGAGCCTGATGTAGGACTCAAATTCAAGAGCTGTGAGATCATGACCTGAGCCGAAGTCGGCTTTAACCGACTGAGCCACCCAGGCACCCCTTGGATTTTTATTTTCTAAAGTAGATGCTATCGGACCTAAATGCTTAAAAGATCATGTATAAACAGGTAGAATTAGATGTTTGAGCCCGAGTCCAAAATGATCATTTCTGTAGCAGATTTCCAAGAGAGTCTATAGAAGTCACCCTGTCCCTTGCAGTGTTCCTAATGGACTATGTGTGGTTGGTTATTTGAAGTTCGTATGGGTTCTTCCCTTTGTAGGACTGGTCTTTGATGTGTCCAAATGAATGTCCTGGTCTGGATGAGGTTTGGGGAGAGGAATTTGAGAAGCTATATGAAAGGTATGGGAAAAATATGAAAGTAATCATTTTTAACCGTATGTTTCTTTTATTTGGGGAATCCAAGTGTCAAAATATCATCAATCATTAGCCAGTTTCTAGGAATCTTCAGAAGCATCCAGTAGAGAATGTGATTAATAATATATTTTGGTCAGATTTGCTATCTGAATCTTCACCAAAATTGAGTTTCTATCTTCTTTCTTAAAACTTTGGGAGTTATAAAGAGGTTTTTAACTGATCCTTATAAAAATTAAGACAGAGAGTATTATTTTTGTCAGTACATTTGACAAAAAAAGAAAAAAAAGTTATGCTTTATATTGCACCCAGGAATCAAGAACAGTTAGGACACATGTCAAGAGTTTATTAAATAATAGTACAATAGTAGGAGATTTGACCACTTGAGGTGTTATTCCTTTTCCTTATGAAGGGTTTTGTTGATTTAGTGGAATTGGGGTATATTCAAATAGGTCCAGAGCTGTCTGATTTTCCTCTGTGGCTTTAGCTATAGTAAAATAAAGATCATATTCCTTCCCCCGACTCCCACCCTTTTAGCAAAACATAGTAAACAATTTAAGAGTTTTTGTAATTTTATATTTTAGTGTCTTCAAGTTGTCTGCAATAAAGATTTTCTTAAGGAATATTAAAATAATATTAGCTTTGCCTTTCAGTTATGAGAAACAGGGTCGTGTCCGCAAAGTTGTAAAAGCTCAGCAGCTTTGGTATGCCATCATTGAGTCTCAGACAGAGACAGGTACCCCGTACATGCTCTACAAAGATTCCTGTAATCGGAAGAGCAACCAGCAGAACCTGGGAACGATCAAATGCAGCAACCTGTGCACAGAAATAGTAGAGTATACCAGCAAAGATGAGGTAGGTAGAAAAACTTCTGCCCAGAGTACTGAGAGAAGAATCTTAGGCAGTTATTGTTTGTGCATCCCTCACTTGATTTCACTTGAGGTGGGGGAAGGGAGTTTTTGTAGTTTGTTGTAAATAGAAGGGCACTAAAGTAGAGATTGTAAGGGAACAGGTGTGATCTGTGCCCTCAAATATCTTACAGTCTAAGCCATGTAGAAAAGATTTAATCACCTTTTTATTACACACACATTGTTGTAATAATCTTTACTCAGTGTTCAGTCATGTTGGTTTAGGACAAACACAAAAATGTGTCAGGATGTTCATTCAGTTTAAAGTATGTAATAAGCAGGTGGAGAGTCTTTTCAGTGAATGGTGAGACAAAATTCTAATCTCAGATCTTTAAGGCAATTCACAGAAGAGGTAAGGATAGAAATGGGACATAGATTTGGTTTCTTAAAAAAGAAGTTTATGGACAGGCTTTCCATTTGGGAAGAATAGCCTGTCAGATCAGAGACAGGAATAGGTTTTATGCAGTGTGTATCAAATAAGTTTGTTCTGATGGAACAAATACATTATGGTTTGGTATATGGAGAGATGGCTATAGCTGAGGGAGGGGAGATAGTAGGTGAAAGCTGGCATGTCGCAGAGGTAGGAAGCCCTTGTAGGTTCCTGGAAGGAAAATAGCATCAAAATGCTAGGATGAGAAGGATGGTTCTTGTTTCTGGTGATAGAGTGTTTTGGTGTGAGAAGAGGTTGGAGGTTAGCCTAAGGAGATTGTTGTAGTGGTTGAATGACAGGCTGCTTGGATGTTGGATATAAACTATGGAAAGGAGGAGGAAGCCTCCTTCCCTAGCCCCTGGCAACTTCTACTAATCTGTTTCCTACCTCTGGATTTGCCTCTTGTGGGTGTTCCATATAAACAGAATCATATAATATGGTGATCTATTGTGTCAGGCCTATGTCACTTAGCATGTTTTCAAGGCTTATCTGTGTTGTAGTATGTATCAATACTTCATTCATTTTCATTCATAATCCTCACAATGCCCCATGAGGTCATGCACAACTGGGGATGCCCATCTCATCTACTGTTACTTTCCCTCCTTGCTCATTGTGCTCCAGCCCTACTAATTTCCTTGCTGTTCCTAAACATATCAAGCACACTCCTTCCTCAGGACTTTTGCTGTTTACTTTACTTTGAATATTAAAATGCTCTTCCCCCCCACCCCCCAGATAGCTACATGGCTTGCTATCTAACCTTTTCAGTTTGTTCATATGTCCTATTCTCAGTGATGTCTTCCTTGACAACCGTATTTAAAAATGGCATCCTTCTGTCCTTATTCCTAGAACTCTTTTGTCTTTTCCTCCCTTATTTTGCTCCCTAGCATTTATCAGACTCAATTACCGGATTATGTGATTTGAGTTATACTTTATAAATGGGTACTTAGGCAACTTGTGTAGAATTGAGTAGATATGAAGGGCATGAGGGAGTCTAGGTGAGAGGAGTTGAGAGTTTGGGTTAGGATAGTCCTAATCAAAGCGGAAAAGAAAATATTCATCTAACATTATTTAGCATTTATTATATGCGAGATGTGGTACCAGAACTAAAAATATAAGGGTAAATAAGATATGATTCTTTCCTGGAGAAGCTTATCACCTAGTGTAGTGTAGTGGAAAATCACCTGAAGAGCTTTTTCAGAATTCACAAACTTGGATCTCCTGTTGTTAAAGGCTTATCAGAATCTCAGTTAGAGTAAGGTAGGAATGTGTAATTTGGAAAAACGTTCTATAGTGATGGAAGTGTTCTGTACCTGGTGGCTGTTGAGCTAATGATATATGATCATTGCAACTGAGAAACTGAATTTTTTATTTTATTGAAATAGCTACATGTGGCTAGTGGCTGGTATATTAGACAGCATACATCTCCTGACTGAGACGAATATACATAAAAAATTATAGCACAATGGGATGTATGTCTGGTCATAGAGCCATGGAGTATGGAACACAGATTCTCTCTCCTTCTTACTTATTTCACTGGTGCGTGTTATAACTCACATGTGAATAGGTATTGGGATTTAGAAATGAACGATGAAGAGGGAGAAGATAAAGATAAAAATTTTATAATTTAATATCATAGAGCATTAGAGGCTTACATGTTGCTGTCATTGACATGGGGAAGAAATAAAAATTGTGTGATTCTTGACCCCTTTTCTTTGCATTCCAGGTTGCAGTCTGTAACTTGGCTTCCCTAGCCCTGAATATGTATGTCACGTCAGAACACACATATGACTTTAAGAAGTTGGCTGAAGTTACCAAAGTCATTGTCCGAAACTTGAATAAAATTATTGATATTAATTACTACCCTGTCCCAGAGGTATGAATAGATTTTTTGCTTATTGGTAATTATCGAAATCCAAGTTGGAGGGAGTGTATCACGGTCTGCCAGTCATCATTTAAATGTCTGTCAGTGGAATGGTGTGAGAAAATGGAGATAAAAAGAGAGAGGGTATCATTTGGTGCAGAATGTTGCCTTTTCTATTCAGTAATGTCTCTTTCTTCTCTAAATCTGTTGGCACAAAGGCATGCTTATCAAATAAACGCCATCGCCCCATTGGAATCGGGGTACAAGGTCTGGCAGATGCTTTTATTCTGATGAGGTATCCTTTTGAGAGTCCAGAAGCCCAGTTACTAAACAAGCAAATCTTTGAAACTATTTATTATGGAGCCTTGGAAGCCAGCTGTGACCTGGCCAAGGAGCATGGCCCATATGAAACCTATGAGGGCTCTCCAGTCAGCAAAGGAGTAAGTATATGGATGAAATTTCTTTTTGCTTATAAGTTCCTGTAGTAGGCTGAATGGTTGCCCTCAAAAAGATATGTTTACATCTTATTGCTGGAACCTGTGAATGTTATCTTTTTGGTTTAAAAAAGTCTTTGCAGATATAATTAAGGATTTTGAAATAAGATTATCCTGGATTTTCCAGGTGGGTCCTAAATCTAGTGACAGTATCCTTGTAGGAGACAGAGGGGAGGAGGAGGCAACATGACGATGGAGGCAGAGACCAGAGCAATGCATCCACAACCCAAGAATGCTGATAGTCACTAGAAGCTGCAAAAGGCAAAGAACAGAATCTGCTCTAGAGCCTCTGGAGGGAGTGTGGCCCTCCCAACATGTTCATTTTGGGCTTCTGGATTCCCGAGCTAGAAGAGAATAAATTTTTGTTATTTTAAGCCACCGAATTTATAGTAATTTGTTATACCAGCCATAGGAAGCTAATATGGTACTTTTGTTCTCTAGAGTTAAAAAGATACTTTTTTTTTTTTAAGATTTAATTTTTAAGTAATTTCTGCACTCAACATGGGGCTCAAATTTATAACCCCGAGATCAAGAATTGCATGCTCCACCAACTGAGCCAGCCAGACTCCCTTTATCGTAGGCAAAGTTCTTTTATTTATTTATTTTTTTTATTTTTTAAGATTTTTATTTTAAGAAATCTCTATACCCAACGGGGGCTCGAACTTACAAACCCGAGATCAGTAGTCCCACGCTCTATCAACTAAGCCAACCAGACACCTCACCCCTTTGTTTATTTAAAAAAATTTTTTTTGACATTCATTTATTTTAAAAGAGATGCAGAGCATGAGCAGGGGAGGAACAGAGAGAGGGAGATACAAAATCCGAGGCAGACTCCAAGCTCTGAGCTGTCAGCACAGAGCTGATGTGGGGCTCAAAGTCATGAGCCATGAGATCATGACCTTAGCCTAAGTTGGACGCTCAACTGACTGAGCCACCCAGGCGCCCCTCCCTTTTATTTTAATGTTTTATTTAGAACTAGTCATTGGTAAAAGTGACCTAAGAAGAATGCTAACTGTATTAGTTTTCTTTCGCTAAATTATAGTACATTAAAACAACATATGTTATCATCGTTTCCTTGAGTCAGGGTTCCAAGCTTGCCTTAGTTTGGGTCTCACAAGGCTATAGTCAAGGTGTTGGTAGAGGCTGGAGTCTCATCTGAAGCTCAGAGTCCTCTTCTAAGCTCACCTGGTTGTTGGCAGAATTCATTTTTTTTGTAGCTGTAGAACTCATGGCATCTTGCTTCTTTAAAGCTAGTGAGAGAGAGTGTCTCATTTAAAGAATACCCGAGTCCAATTGCTCTTTTGAGGGCTTTTATCTGATAAGTCGGGTCTACCAAGGATAATTTCTCTTTTGTTTATCTCAAAATTAACTGATTGGTGACCTTAATTACATCTGCAGTGACTTTTCACCTTTGCCATAATCATGTAAGTGACATCCATCATATTCCCAGGTCTTGCCCACATTCGGGAGGAGGACATTGTACATGGGCTGTGCACCAGGGGGTGAGAACCTGGGAACAATTCTGCTGTCCACACTGCCTTTATTATTGGTAGAATGATTTTCTTCAGTGTAAAATAAAATGTTATGTTATTTTTAGTCTTGATGTTCCTGCTGATTTTGGGGAAGTCTGATATGCAGTGATTTGAAAATAGATGTCTAGTAGCTAAGCAAATAGATCAAGGGGCAGATCAAAGCAATTAAGAAAGATGAAAATAGAGTAACACTTTACTATACAAAGAGAATGCATCTCAGCAAGATACTTGTGTTAATGTTAGGATTTCCTGGTTTGTAGATATGATATGGATTCTAGATATGATAAAGGGAAGAGGTAAGCCTTAACCAGTTTTTTTAACATTCTTTTAATCAGTTAGACTGCATGGAAATTTGGCCAGGGGAATCTCTGGACTTTGAATTCCTCACACAGTTCTATTAGAAGACATTTGTTGGGATGTAGGGCATGGCAGTCATTCGGTTTTTGTCATGGTTTTAAATTGTTGTAGGGTGGTTTGTCATAAATTTGCATTGTTTATTCCCTAGATCCTTCAGTACGATATGTGGAATGTTATTCCCACAGACCTATGGGACTGGAAACTTCTCAAGGAAAAGATTGCAAAGTAAGTAAGGAGATGTAAGGTAGCTTTAAAGTAAGGAGGGTTTAACTCTCATGTGGCTTTCAGAAGTTAGGTATGTTTTATTAACTTCTGAAACTTATTTTTCTCTTTTAAATGGGGTTTACATGACCTATTTACAGAACTGTTTTTGTAAAAATACTTTGTAAGATAATATATGAATAGTAACCTGCAAATTGCTTGGTACACTGAAAACATTTTAATAAATGGTAGGTATTATTATTAACTCATCTTGTTTTAGGGGCTTAACTATCAGGATTAAGCAATTCTTTTTCTCATTAAACCTTCATATTTTCCATTGTGCTTGCTTTTTAAATGTTTTTCACTTTTATTTTTTGCTTAACCACCTTGGTGATTTGTCAAAATGGCTTTTGCTGAATTGATGGTCATAGGAATAAGTTAGGGATTTTGGAGAGGTTTTGGAGGGTAATGTGTTAAACTGTGTGAAAGAAAAACTGTGAAACTTGAGGTTTTTTAAGGCCTTTCAATCTAAGAAACATAAAAGATTTAAGGGCAGGTAGAATGTTTTGCTTAGTGAATAATAAGTTGTTTTCATTTTCTTCATGAGTCTCATCTGTGGGTTAATGCATATGCAAAGTGTTTAATGTTTACAGAAGGAAGTAATAGGTTTAAAATACTCTTTAAAAATATCTGTTCACCTTAAAATTGTTTTATTACTCAAATAATACATATTAGAAAATCTAGGAAAATATATGTGTGAATGAGAGTAAAATGAAAAGTATCCCAGTACCACCTCCCCCAAAAACCTGTTTGTATCTTCTTGTCTCTCATCTTTCAGATTTTCTTTTGAACATGTGTGCATGTGTACATTTACATGCAAATTCAACTTTTACAAACATGAAGCTATAGTTTATTTTTTGTGTTTTTTTTTTGTCAAAATGCTATAGATATTTTTCTATACACAACTTTTTAAATTTTCAAAATTAATACATGAATAATAAAATTCAAATACAGAAATAAAATGGAAAGTAAAAGCCCTTCCTTTTTTTATTTTGAAATGTTTATTTTTGAGAGAGAGCACGCAAGCAGGGGAGGGGCAGAGAGATGGGGACAGAGGATCCAAAGCAAGCTCTGTGCTGACAGCAAGCAAGCCGATGTGGGGCTCGAACTCACGAATCATGAGATCATGACCTGAGCTGGAGTCAGGCCCAACCGACTGAGCCACCCAGGTGCCCCAACAGCCCTTCTTTTTATACATCTTCTGCCAACCACTTGTTCCACAGAACAAACAAAAACCAGCTTACTCCTTTTTCCAGAGATAACCATTGTTAATAGTGTGTATTTTTCTAGACCTTTTTCAGTACGCTTGCAGATGCATACAGTTTTGTTCCAAAGATGTGGTAAAACTTGACATTCTTTTTTTTTTTTTTTTTTTTAATGTTTAATGTTTATTTATTTTTGGGAGAGAGAGGGAGAGAGACAGAGTGCAAGCAGGGGAAGGGGCAGAGAGAGAGGGAGACACAGAATCCAAAGCAGGCTCTAGGCCCTAAGGTGTCAGCACAGAGTCCGACACAGGGCTCGAACCCACAAACCGTGAGATCATGACCTGAGCCGAAGTTAGATGCTTAACTGACTGAGCCACCCACGCACCCCTAACTTGACACATTTTAAGACCTTTAGGGATTTATTTTGGACATCCTTCTTTTTTTAGTCCATGCAGATCTGCCTAATGTTTTTAATGATTACAGACAATTCCATAGTTTGGTATGTGCCATATATATATATATATATATATATATATATATATATATATATATATGACTCTTCAATACATTTTCCTATCTTTGGACAGGAAATCACTGTTCACTTTACTGAGTAAGTAAGACATGAGGTCTTTTGGTGGTTTGCTTGATGCCTCAAAATTACAAAGTGACAAAGTGAGATTAAGATTCCATTAGGATATGAAGCTTTAAGCTAAGTACTGTGTAAATCCAGAGGTATAGAATGTAGTAAAGACAAACTCTTTGAGAAACTTAAGACTAAATAAGGTAAGACATGTAACACAAGTAGTTAAAATGTACATAAAGGTACATGTCATAGAAAATGTTTGCAGAAGAAATGTTTATATTTGGCATTAAAAAAAATTTTTTTTTAATGTATATTTTTGGGAGACAGAGTAGGGGAGGGGCAGAGAGAGAGGGAGACACAGAATCCGAAGCAGGCTCCAGGCTCTGAGCCTGTCAGCACAGAGCCTGATGCGGGGCTCGAACCCATGAAGCATGGGATCATGACCTGGGCCAAAGTTGGACGTTCAACCAACTGAGCCACCCAGGTGCCCTTGTATTTGTCATTTGTATTCAGCATTGTCTCCCTGGTTGGGAAAGATGTTCTAGAGGGGTCATCTCTTAGGCTAAGCTTTGAAGAACAAGCTAAGGGCAGTGTTCAGATAGTGTACTCTTCCTTAAGCACTCTGTTTGGCAGTGAATAGAGTCAAAGATGTTAACCTTCCTCTAGGAACGTTATGATTAAAGAGGTAATAGAAGAAGTCAGGAATATACATAATCTGAGCATAATTTTTTCCTGTGGAGAATTTTGGTGATAGATGTCTGATTGTGACCACTTTCACATCATTATTTTTCCTTAAAGAGCTTAGCGCAGTGATCATATAGGTACTTAGAAAAGAGTGAGGGTTGAATGAATGTACCCTGATACAGGTGGGGACTCTCCAACAGTCATTTGAGTATTTCCCTGAGCAAGCTAGTGTATCAAATGCTAATAAATGGGCATAATAAGAATTGCCAGCACTAAAAATTGTGCTAATTGAGTTGAGGATTCAGGCATTTAGGAGAGGGGCAAGCTATACCATTCATACGGTGAAGTTGCATCTGTACTGGGGTTGCATGCAAAAGTCATTATATGAGTCTAATGCATGTATGGTGTCACTCACAGCATCTGCATTTACTACAATGATACAAAGTAACTGCCTTCCTGGCAGATTATAGCTTTAGGACCAGCATCTGATAATCTCCTTTTCTTTAGGTATGGTATAAGAAACAGTTTACTTATTGCCCCGATGCCTACTGCTTCAACTGCTCAGATTCTGGGAAATAATGAGTCCATCGAACCTTATACCAGCAACATCTATACTCGCAGAGTCTTGTCAGGAGAATTTCAGGTGAGATCACGACTAGACCTACAGGAGATCGTGCAAAAGCCCGATGTTGGGAGTAAATGACAACTCCTATTTAGTTTGCCCCTTTTTGTTTAGTACAGGGCACAGCTTTGATAAAGTGAGTCATCTTCATCTCCAGTGTTACTCTATTTCAGCACATAATAGACATTTAATAAATATCTGTCAAAAGAATGAATTTTTGAGGGTTACATAGGAAAGTAACTTGTTGATGTTAGAGTTCACATGATATTTAGCCATCCTGTAATGATGGTTACAATTTACAAATTTTTACAAATAACTTGTTTACAAATTAGAATTTCTGGTGGGTAGGACTAGTGTTTTTTTTTACGGTTCCCAGGTAATTCTAATATGCAGCTAGGGTTGAGAACCACTAATTTAGAAGATTTTTATTTGTGAATTTCCAGATCTCCTGAAATCAATTTCTGTAGGTTTGGAGTGGATGCATTTCTAATTTTTAAGTATTTATTGTATCCTTTCTTAGGAAAAAAAAAAAAAAAAGAGTCCACAAAGATTTACCCATCTTAGGCAATGCTGGCTCTTTTCACCTTTGCAAATATTACGTTTCTTGAATAACAGGTCAAGATTTTAAAGGAATACAGCTTTTGTTTGGTAGGATGGGCCTCTCAGTTTTATAAAATACAGAATTTACGAAGTAATCTAATGTTAAATGCTTCTTTAAATGATCTTATTTACTTTAAGTTCCAGGCCTGTGATCCTGTTTAGCCCTGTCATTCTTAATTATTCCTTGGCATGTTTTTTGCTTTTTCATTCAGATTGTAAATCCACACTTATTGAAGGATCTTACCGAGCGGGGCTTGTGGAATGAAGAGATGAAAAATCAGATTATTGCATGCAATGGTTCTATCCAGGTACAGAATGAAAATGAAGTGTGCTCTTTAGTAGCTAAGTTGGACATTGGTACCTTCTCACTTATCCCAGGCAGTGGAGAGAAAGAATGGCTATTCACTGTGGTCATATAGGCTTATGTTCACCTCTGCATTGTTGTGCTAGGATTATATACATCTTCACATAGCTAGGCCTTTCCCTCTTGTTTGTGCAATAATATAAAGCAGTAGTTTCCAACTTCTCTGTACATAAGAATCAGTTGGGGAGCTTTTAAAATTCTGAAGCTTAAAAAAAATTTCGGAATTTTAGGTTGCATAACAATTAAGTTGGAATATCT
Source organism: Lynx rufus (assembly GCF_022079265.1). Taxonomy (NCBI): domain Eukaryota; kingdom Metazoa; phylum Chordata; class Mammalia; order Carnivora; family Felidae; genus Lynx; species Lynx rufus. The sequence continues at coordinate 60,436,317 of NW_025814897.1, forward strand.
GAAAATGGGAACCAGGCATTAGTATTTTTTAAAGACCATCTGGGTCATTCCAAAATGCACCAAAGTTTGGGGACCACTGATAAAGTGTGAAATTAGAGAGTCAGACCTAATTTAAAAGTATGGTGGCGATTGAGGACTCAGAGTCCAAAAAACAGAGCCGGAAATAGTATTTAACAATAAAATATTTGCATATTTGCAGCCGAGAATCAAGAAGCATTTATTTAAAAAAATTTTTTTTTAATGTTTATTTATTTTTGAGAGAGAGAGACACCACGAGCCAGGGAGGGGCAGAGAGAGAGAGGGAGATACAGAATCTGAAACAGGCTCCAGGCTCTGAGCTGTCAGCATAGAGCCCGATGTGGGGCACAAACTCTGAACGGCGAGATCGTGACCTGAGCCAAAGTCGGACGTTCAAATGACTGAGCCACCCAGGTGCCCAAGAAGCATTTATTTGTAGATGGAGGCCTCTGTCTAAACATTTGTCTCCTTGGTAACACAGATAAAGATTTCTGTAACAGTTCTATTTTTGCTGGAAGAAATGGTAACACTATTAGCTAGTCTGTATGTTTTGATGCAGATTAACCCTATACCTAAGAAAATGTTCTGTTGACTCCAAAAGGGGTTTGTTTCATTGCTTCCCTTGATCATGTACCTGTGAGTTATAGCCCTGATTATTTGTGTTTTCTGTAAAGCTCAAGGGTCATTTATTGCTGCTTGGTTCCTTCCTTTTTTAAGTGCCTCTAGAACAATGAATATTTTGGCTATAATCCAAATAGAAATGGATCTTTAATCATTACCACCAGCCATATATTTTGTTGGTTAAATGGAGTTTTGTTGGACATTCTAATCCAGAGGTAAGCAGTCTTGGGAAACTTGATAAGGGCTTATATTGTATGATACTGAACGGTATGGGTCAGATCTGGCAGGAAATAGAACTGAGGCCAGACCCTGGTATCATTAATTATGTTAATTAAAGGGACACCTGGGTGGCTCAGTCAGTTGAGACTCTGACTTTGGCTTAGATTATGATCTCACGGTTCATGAGTTCAAGCCCTGCGTCAGGCTCGCTGCTGTCAGTGCGGAGCCTGCTTCAGATCCTCTTCCCCTTCTCTCTCTGTTCCTACCCCACGTGCTCTCTCTCTCTCTCTCTCTCTCTCTCAAAAATACATAAACATTAAAAAAATTATGTTAATTATGCTGATTTCTTCAGCCAGAGTGCAATAAACATTTGTTTTTCCTTCTTCAGAACATACCAGAAATTCCTGATGACCTTAAGCAACTTTATAAGACTGTGTGGGAGATTTCACAGAAAACCGTTCTTAAGATGGCAGCTGAAAGAGGTGCTTTCATTGATCAAAGCCAGTCTTTGAACATCCACATTGCTGAGCCTAACTATGGCAAACTCACTAGTATGCACTTCTACGGCTGGAAGCAGGTTGGTGGAGGAAATCATGGACTTGTTGCCAGCTTGGGATATTTTGGAATTGGAGCAGTTTTACCTTTTAGCTGCCTATTTAAATATTGCCACCTAGTTCTTTCATTTCAAATCCAATATGTTAAAACCAAACCATGGTTTTTGTGCCAGATTAAGCTCTCACTTTGGATTTTCTTGTTTCTTTTAGGATTATTTCATTATTAGTTTTGAAACCTTGGAGTAACCTACGACCCTCCCTTTATTCTCCATACAATTACTCACCAAGTTGTGGTGGTTGTACCTTTGTACTGTTTCTTGAATATCTTTCTTCCTGTTCCACTACCATTATTCTTAACTTGTTAACTGATCTCTTTGCTTCTAGTAACTGCATTATCTTGTGCACTGCTACCATTTCTAAAATAAAACTTTACACGTCAGCCCACTCACTGTTCAAAAACATCCATTGTTTCTCCACTTTATGTACAATCTAAAAGCCAAATTACTTAGCTTGTCATTGGCAACTGTAAAGTCCTGTGATTCTGGATTCTATCCTTATTAACTGGCAATCACCTGGGTATTTATATGGAATTAAATTTTTTTCTTTTTAATTTAAGAGACATTTATTGAATACATACTATGTGCTAAGACTGGGGATACCAAATAGAAGATGATGGTACTTATCCTTGAAGTAGTCATCATCTGTTCTTTACAGAGACACAGTCTAGCTCTCTAAATAATTATAAGGCAGACATTGTTTTAGGCAAACATGGAAGTCATACACATAAAAACAAAAGACTATAGAACAAAAATGTTTGACATTTCCAAAAAGATAAGCTTTTTTAGGGGTAAAATGAACACAATGTACTGACTCTTTGTCTTTAAGCATTTTTGAGAAGGCTTCCTACAGGAGATGGAATTTCAGGTTTAGAAAACAATCTGATGTGGTTTATGGAAATGTATTTTAAACATTGGTTTCAAATGTCTAGTGTTCTTACAATTTCTAATTGTTGTATTTGCTTCCTTTGTGTAGGGTTTGAAGACTGGAATGTATTACTTAAGGACACGACCAGCAGCGAATCCAATCCAGTTCACTCTAAATAAGGAGAAGCTGAAAGATAAGGAGAAGGCAACAAAAGAAGAAGAAGAGAAGGAGAGGAACACAGCAGCCATGGTGTGCTCTTTGGAGAATAGAGAAGAGTGTCTGATGTGTGGGTCCTGAGGAAAGGCTTGGAAGAGACCAGCACTTCCTCACAGCCAAACTACTTCTTGAGCATAGATAGGCACAGTAGGTTTGCTTGAAGTGCTAAGGTTTTGCTGGACCTTACTGCAGCAAAAGGAGCAATTGATTTCAAGTACTGTTTCTATATAATAGTGTGAAAGTACTGATATTTTAAATCAATATATTGGGAATCAAAGTAGAAGTTTTAGGAATGCAAAAGAGGTCATCTTGCAAATAGGAAGTAACTGAATAGGGTTTCATTGCCCACTTGGCACCCCTTTTCTGGTGACCTCAGTTTTCATAAGAAGACTTAGTTTTACTGCTTTGACTGGTGGGTCCATAGAAGCAAAACTGAGTCATAACCTGTGAGAAGTGTTGGCAGGACCTTTATCTGGATAAGGTCCTATTGGTCATTCTGAAATAAACTTTCAAAGCGATTATGTGAGACCAAATTTGTCATTTATTTTCATACAAAGGTCAAATTTGAAAAAATATTTTCTGTTCTTTGAGAGTTCAGGGAGAAAATTTTAAGAAAAATTACTCAGATGCCTTCTACAATTCTGATCTTAACATATGCCTATTTCTTCTTTCTATTGTAAAATATATTAGCATAAGTGTTACCATTTTACCCACTTTAAAGCATACAATTTAGTGGCATAAAGTACATATACAGTGTACAACCATCATCACTATCTTATTTCCAGAAATTTGTCATCATCCCAAACAGAAACTCTAAAACAATAACTCCTCATTTCCTTCACCTCTCAATCCCTGTTATCCTCTATTCTACTTTCTGTCTTTGAATTTGCTTATTCTAGGTACCTCATATAAATGGAATACTATAGTATGTGACCTTTTGTGTCTGGCTTATTTCACTTAGCCTGTTTTCAGGTTTCATCCATGTAGCATATAGCAGACTTTAATTCCTCTTAAAGCCTGAGTAATATTCCATTGTATGTATATATCACATTTTGTCTTTCCATTCATATGTGAATAGACATTGATGTTATTTCCACCATTTTGGCTATTGTGAATAATGCTGCTCTGAACATTGATGCACCAGTATCTGAATTCCTGTTTTCAGTTTTTCTGGGTATATACCTAGAAGTGGAATTGTGGGGAATACATCATAATTCATGTTTAATTTGAAGGAACTTGAGGAACTGCCAAACTTTTCTGTAGGCTCAAGCTGCACCATTTTACATTCCTACCAGTAATGCATGAGAGTTCCAATTATTCCACATCTTTGCTGACATTTGCTAATTTTTTGTATTTTTCATACTAGCTATCCTAATGGCTTTTGACAGTTTGATTACAATGTACCTTGGTGTGGATCTCTGAGTTTATCTTTCTTGATGTTTGTTGACCTGCTTGGATCAGTAGATTTACATCTTTCATTAAATTTGGGAAGTTTTCAGCCATTTTTCTTCAGATAATCTTTTTGCCCCTTTCTCTCTTTTCCTTCTGGGACTCCTGTAATATGTCGCTCGTTCCACTGCTTATGTCCCCCAGGTCCCTTAGGGGTCATTCACTTTTCTTAATATTTTTTCTGTTCCTTAGGCTCAGTAATTTAACTGTCATATCATCAAGGTCACTGATTCTTCTTCACACTCAACATCTGTTTGAGCCCCCTTGGTGAATTTTTCATCTTAGTTATTCTTTTCAGCTCTAAAATTTGTTTGTTTCCTTTGAACGATTTCTGTCTCCATGTCGATATTATGATTTTAATGCATTGTTTTTCTGATTTCCTTTATTCATGTTTTCCTTTAGCTCTTCAAGCATTTTTTTTTTTTTAATTTTTTTTTTTCAATGTTTATTTATTTTTGGGACAGAGAGAGACAGAGCATGAATGGGGGAGGGGCAGAGAGAGAGGGAGACACAGAATCGGAAACAGGCTCCAGGCTCTGAGCCATCAGCCCAGAGCCTGACGCGGGGCTCAAACTCACGGACCGCGAGATCGTGACCTGGCTGAAGTCGGACGCTTAACCGACTGCGCCACCCAGGCGCCCCTCTTCAAGCATTTTTAAGACAGTTGTTTTAATATCTTTGTCTAGTAAGTCTGGTGGCTGGGCTTCCTCAGGGATGGTTTCTGTCAGTTTTTCTTGTTCCTTTGAATGAGCTATGTTTTCCTATTTCATTGTAATGCCTGTAATTTTTTGGTTGTTGAAATATTGTTTGATACTTTTCCAAACTACTTTTGCAGAGACTATTCCCTAGTGTGTTTAATCACTGAAATCTCTGTTCAGTTAATGTTTTGACAGATATACTTGAATTTCAGGAGCTCTCTATGTAGACTGGCTCTGTGCTAGGGCACTTTCTCCACATATGGGTAGGCTTTTTTCTGAGCCTAGGCATCTGTGATTGTTAATTTTATGTGTCAACTGGCTAGGCCGTGGTACACAGATACTTGGTCAAACACTAGCCTAGATAGCTGTGAAGATATTTTTTTAGATGACATTAACATTTATATCAGTAGACTTTGAGTAAATCAGATTACCCTCCATAATGTGGGTTCCTCATCCAATCAGTTGAAGGCCTTAAGAGAAGAAAGATTGAGGTCCCCTAAGAAAAAAAAACTTTTGTCTTCAGACTGCCTTCGGACTTGAGCTACAATATCACTTCTTTTCTGGGTCTCCAGTGTGCCAGCCTGCTCTGCCAATTTTAGATTTCCTAGTTCCACAATTGTGTGAGACAGTTACTTAAAATCTCTCTCTCCTTTCTCTCCCTCCCTCTCTCTCATGCTCTCCCCTCCCATTTTCTCATTAGTTTTATTTCTCTTTATAGAGAATGAGAACACTGACTGATACAGATTTTGGTACCAAAAGTGGTTCTAGAGGAGTAGAATCTTAAGGATGAATCTTCTGAATTGGTTCTGGAGTTTCTGGAATTGATTCTCTAATCTGATTAGATTTAAAGGCACTAATGACTATTTCCAGTGGTAAAGGAAGTATTGATAGTTTATGGTGTGATGTGGTAATAGAGACACTCAAAATACCATCATTGGATGCTCCTAATCAAATACTTACAAGAGGCAAGGTTCTGGGTGATTGTGTGTATGTTCCACCTCCAGGGTGTATCAACTCTCCAGCCCTTTGTCATAATTTAGTTCATCTTGACTACCTTTTCCACACTGCTCCAATACATTGATGACGTGCTGATTAGACATACTGAGCAAGAAGTAACAACTACTCTAGGCTTATCGGTAAGACATTTGTGTGTCAGAGGGTGGGAAATAATCTGACAAAAATTTGGGGGCCTTCTACCTCTGTGAAATTTCTAGGGGTCAAATGGTATGAGGCATATTGAGATATTACTTCTATGGTGAAAGATAAATTGTTGCATCTGGCTCCTCCCACAAGCAAAAGACTGGCACAATGCCTAGCGGGCCTCTTTGGATGCTGGCGTCAGCATGGCAGTGTATTCCTCATTTAGGTATGCTACTCTGGTCTGTTTACCAAATGACCTGAAAAGCTACTGGTTTTGAGCAGGGCTTGGAACTAGAGAAGGCTCTACTATAGGCCTAGGCCCGCCCTGCAGCTGCTCTGCCACTTGGGCCATGTGATCCAGTAGGTCTATGGTGTTGAAGTGGCGGTGGCAGATAGGGTTGCTATTTGGAGCCTCTAGCAGGCTCTTTGGATTTTGGAGCAGAGCCCTGCCATCCTCTGTCAATAAGTATTCACCTTTTGAGAAACGTCTTTTGGCTTGCTACTCAGTCTTAGAAGAGACTGAATGCTTAACCATGGGCCACTAAACTACTGTGTGACCTGAGCTTCCCGTCAGGAACTGGGTGCTGTCTGACCCACCAAGCCATAAAGCTGCACCTGCGCAGCAGCATTCCGTCATCAAATGGTATATACATTGAAGTGGTATATACAGGATTTGGCTCGAGAGGCCCTGAAAGTACAAGTAAGTTATTGAAGAAGTGGCCCAAATGCCCATGATCCTCACTCTTGCCTGCACCTTTGGGGAGGTCCCTATGATCAGTTAACAGAGGAGAAAACTCAGGCCTAGTTTACACATGGTTCTGCATAATACGCAGGCACCATAGCTCCTTTCTGGGACAGCCCTGAAGGACGCTCCATCTTATTGACAGAGCTGTGGAAGACTTTTAAGCAGGGAGTACTTTTAGATAGCTCACTCTGGCTACCGTGGGAAGAGTGACCTAACCTATGGGTTTGGGTCAGACTTAAGTACCATATCAGGGTCTAGTTTGGTCTTTGGAACAGACTGGTTACTGGGCGAAGAGTTGGTCTGGGTGTCTGTCAGACTTGATGCCCCCGGGGGGGCAGGACCTGATCTGTTTATGTGGGCTAGACTGGATATTTGGAGTAGGCCTGACCTGTGTGCCTATGTCAGATTGGGATATCCAGCCTGGGGGCTCACCTGTGTTTGGGACTGTTAGACTCTATAACCCAACCTGTGTGCTTGGGTTAGACTAGAGAGTGCAAGGCTGACCTGTATATTTGGTCAGACTGGGCTTCATGTCAAGTCTTAGGCTATATTTGGGAGAGACTGGGCCCCAGGGAAGGGCCTAGCCTATTTGTTTCGGACAGGATGTTCAGAGTGGGTTGTGGCCTGTATGACGCTCTGTACAGCTTCCAGGGGGGCTCTATACATCCAAATATTAACTGGGGTTTTCTCAGGAGTCAGGGGGAAGAGGACAAAGAAACTAAACAGAAAGATAAATAGGGAAAAGCAATTTTATTATTGGAATGGAAATAGAAAAAGCATTCTAAGAATTTAAAAAGTGGTAGTTGGCTAGCAACGGTCCTTCCCTTGAGCCTATAATCTCACGATTTCAGCCTGTCCTTCAGTGATGCCTGCTTATTTCTTATTCCCAGAAGTCACAAGCCCAACTTCCCAAGTTGATAAAGTCCTTTCACTCTGGCAGTTGCCCCTCCACTCTCATATTCTGCAGTCTCTGGCTTCTCCCCAACCTCCTGGGCTGATTTATTGCCATAGAGCATCTTTTCCACATGTTGCCGGATCTCCCTGGTCTGTACTCCATAAATGATAGGATTCAAGGATCCTGGGAGTAGCAAGTAGATGGCACTGAGCAGGTTCTGGACATCTGGAGACACAGTCTTGGCCACTTGGAAGACAATGGAGGTGGAGAGACCAGAGAGGTAGATAGTGAGGATGACCAGTAAGTGGGAGCCACATGTGTGCAAGGCCTTGGCTCGGGCTCTCCCAGAAGAGATCCAGAAGGCAGCATAGATGATGCGTGTATAGGAGGTCCCTAGCAGGGCTAGATCCAAGGTCACAGTGACCAACCGCATGGTCAGTCCCAACCCATTGTTGAAAGTCAAGTCTCCACAAGCTATGCTCAACAGTGCAACGTACTCACAGGCAAAGTGTCGAATCACCATTGTCTGGCAGAATCGACCTTGTGACGTTAGCACCACTAAAGGCACTGCCACTTCCAGGCTCCGTGTCAGAGCAAGAATGGCCAGCACTCCCAGCAGGCGGGAGGTTATCAGGTCAGTATAGTGGAGTGGGTGACAGATGGCCACGTAGCGGTCTAGGGCCATGGCCAGCAGGATATTGTAGTCCAGGAGAGTAAAGTAGATAACATCTGGTCCAGGCAGCCATGCAGTGACATGGGGTTAGCATAATGCACAAAGCCCTCCAGCATTTTGGGCATCACGGCTGTGGCAGCACAAATGTTGACAGCCAGGAGCAGGGCGATGAGCATGTACATGGGCTGATGCAAACTCCGTTGGGCCACCACCGTGTGGATGACCAGGACGTTTGCAGAGATGATTGTCACATAAAGGAAGGTAAGAGGCAGGACCAGGAGGGGCTGCCACTCTCGCAATCCAGGGAAGCCCACCAGGAAGAAGTTGGTGTAGGAGATGTTGAAGGCACTGGTATCTCCATCCTCACCCATCAGCTTTGGCCTTGGGTTGGCCCCAGGAGTGGTGATCAGAGACTGTTAGAACAAAATGGTCAATGGAAGAAAGCCAATTTCTATTTTAGGGCCTGAGGGGTTTGTGATGAAGGTCCACCTCTTCATGTACATATGTCTACTCCTTTGGGGCACAGATGGGTGCTATGCCAGGTGCTACGGAAGCTACGGAGGTGAACAAGGCATCCCTTGTTCTCAGGGAGCTCTTGGCCTGTGTGTGTGAAATGTAAACTTACAAGATCCTTGTTTATCTGTGATGTTCCAGGTATTTGATTGCTGAATAAAAGATTAGGAGGAAAAGTAGGTGTGGTACATGAGGGAAAATAAAAGGTAATGGGGGGCACCTGGGTGGCTCAATCAGTTAAATGTCCGACTTTGGCCCAGGTCCATGGGTTTGAGCCCTGTGTCAGCTCTCAGGGCACAGCCTGGAGCCTGCTTCTGATTCTGTGCCTCCCTCTCTCTGCCCCTCCCCTGCTCACACTCTGTCTCTCTCAAACATAAACATTAAAAATAAAAATAAAAAAGTTATGGGCCAGAGGTAAAACTAGAAAGCATGAAGAAAACGTTTGAAAGGAGGAAATATGAGGAATTTGTGGTCCAAGAAGTGTGGAAGAGCCAGGTGGGGTTTATCAGGAATGATGGCCTCACTTTTGTGCCTGGGGTGCACTGTGGCAAGGCCAGGGGAAAGTTGCTTCCTAAGCCTCTATAGACTGACTCTGAGGCCTCCTGCCTGGCCTTGTCCTCAGTGTCATGGATGATGATTTTGCTTTCCTCTCAATGTAAGCTCCCGGAAAGCCAGCAAACAGCATTCTTCCCGCGTGCTGCTGGAGCTGCAAGTGCTGATTTCCGCCCCCAACCCCCCCCAAGCCCAGGCATCGAGGACGTACTTGAGCACTGCTTGTTGAGCAGGCCAAGGAGGAATAGGAAGAAGATGGGAGGAGGCTGAACATTTAGTTGGGCTCTGAGAGCAGTAATTTCAAAGTGTTGACCAGATTTTTGTGTAATTAAGGGAGCAGATAGGAAAAGATCCAGAGTCCTAGGGTTTGAACAACACAGATTACATGAAAATAGCTAACACCTATTGGACATTTACCATATGGCAGGCAGTGTTTTCAATGCTTTCATGGATTCACTTTTTAAAATCTTCTTAATTGTGCCAGTGAAGGAAGTAAGGCACAGAGAGGTTAAGTCTAGTTCCAGGTCACACAGCTAGTAAATGGCAGAGCAGAATTTGAACCCAGACAGTCAGACCCTAAAATGCATGCTCTTAACTTTAGGATGACCAACTGTTCCCTTCCCGGCTTGCCTGAGACTTCCCTGGAGTTTGCACTGAACATCTGGTGTTCCAGGAAACCTTTGGGGCAGATCACTTCACTCTTACTACTAACTACATAGAAGATTGGAGAAGCCTTATAGATTGTGGAGCAGCTAGGAAATGGTCTTCCTTCTTATCAGTGTATTGTCTCTGAAAACCACATTTATGTTGGTGTTCCTATAACCACCTTCTGAATACTTAGAAGAATAAAGAGGCACAGCTGTAAATTCACAGGGAGACTTCCAAAGGAAGTGGCTTTGGATTTCCAATGCCCACCATGGAATGTCTTTTTGAAAAATCTTAGAGCATTATTTTATACAGAATAATCCAGACTTTGGGAAATGTGCCATTAGTGGGGTTGAGCAAGGGCCAGATGACATTGTGGGAGGGGGTAGAAGTCCTTAGAGTGGGGGACTTTCATAGCTGGAGGGTGGGATTGAGAAGCTGAGAGTGAGGTGAGCGGTGGTCCATGATAGGACAGAGGGGCAAGAAAGAAATGCAAGCTGGAGGAGCACTGGCCAAGAAGGTGGTTAAGGACCAAGCTTCTTGCCAAATGCCAGAGTGTGTTCATTGTTAAGGGGCTTAACAAGCTGTCACGTGAACTGTAGTTTGCCCTCCTATTTTGTATTTTAGGATCACTCAGGTAAGTTCCTCAAGGGGCTCTTAGACCCTAAAGCAGTCAAGAAAGGAAATGGCAGAATAACAACCCCCTTGAGGAGAGGCAGAAGGGATGAAAAATACCGTGAGGGATGAGCAGATCAGTTAACTCGCTGATGAAAGTCTTGAGAGAGATGAAGAGGTGTTGCCAGAGTCACATCAGTCAGACTTAGGAACCAACTGGAAGTGGGGAAAGACAGAGGAATGGATAGTAATTTCAGGGTTTTTGTTAGCCAGGATGACTGCACTGGTGCTCCTAAAAGCTGAGCAAGGAAGAGCAGGGTTGGGGTTCTAGGAGGCCCGATTAATTAATTGAACTTGGATGTGGGGAGGACTCCCAGATGAAGAGGTCCCCAGTCAACAACCTGAAGTCAGATGGAGAGCTCAGATGAAAAATTAAGGCTGGAGGTGACTATGTGAGGATTAGAAATTTATAGAGGGCATGAGACAGAGTCTTAAGGAGCAGATGGCAATGAAGGAGACCGAGGAAAAGAGGGGAGGGAGGGAGTGTGAGAGCCAGGAGCAAATGGAGTTCTGGAAACCAGAGGAGAGGCTTGGTTGCTCTGGAGGCTTCGAGGTAAAGGGCTTTACAGACAGCAGAGGCCAAAGACCAACGGAGCCAACTCACCCTACAAGTAGCAGAGGAGGGGACGGAGAGGAGGTTGAGGATGATGCCAGAGCCGTGTGCTCTCTGCAGAAAGAGCCTCACCTCCACCACTGGAAAAGTCAAAACCACACACAGAGCTGCTTTATCTCTGCCCTGTCCTCACAAACTGGCAACGGTGTTCGTCTCTCTTCCTTCAGTTCCCAGGGAGAGATGTCTCTTTTGTTCTTAGGGCGTCTTGTACTTCTCACTCTCTCCCCTCAGCGTATGAAAAAGTTCATCTCTGTTAGGAGAAAATAAGCTCCACCTTAACTTCCTATAACCCTCTAGCTTTTCATCTTTCTCACATTTATTTATTTATTTATTTTTAAAGTTTATTCATTTATTTTGAGAAAGAGTACGAGCAGGGGAGGGGCAGAGAGAGGGGGAGAGAGAGAATCCCAAGCAGGCTCTGCACTGTCAGTGTGAGCCTGACGCAGAGTTTGAACTCACGAACCGTGAGATCATGACCTGAGCTGAAATCAAGAGTCAGGCACTTAACAGACTAAGTCGCCCAGGCACCCCTCTCCTCATCTTTAAAGCAAAGCCTTGGGCATGTCTTTATTGAGCAATAATCACTGGCTCACTGATTGAGCTCCTCGATGGATGGAAAGTGTTGCTTTCCAGTGGGGAGACCATGTCTTTTTCATCTCTGTCCCAGTGACCAGCTCTGAGCCCACAGCCAAATATGTGCTCGGTAAGTGTTGTGTTGAAGGAATAAATGCATGCACAAAGGGATTTTAAGAAACATTCTCATTTGCAACCTAGAGCAGCCCTTGGAAGTGGAATGAAGGAAGGAAGGAAAAATGAAACCCATTAAGGCTCAGAGATCCCAGGTGATTTGCTTAGTCTCACTTGACAAGAAGAGCCAGACCTGAAATTCAGGTCTTCTAACACTCTTCCATCCACACCACAGTTTTCTCCCTCACCGACTCTGCCCACCCCTCCTCCCCAACACACACAAGAGGCAACAATGGACAGGCTCCAAACATTCTTAGTCTCAGCAGTAATACTAAGAGTTAGCATTTATTGAGCACTTACTACATGCCAGACATGATTCCAAGGCTTTTTTCTTTACTGTTCACAGCAACCCTAAGAGATGAATACTGTTTATTAACCCTGCTTATAGATGAGGACACTAAGGTTTAGAGAAGGTAACTCATATTCTTAAAGTCTCATAGATATTAAATGATAGGGCTGGCATATGAGTGAACCTAGGTTGTTGATGATAATTGGTGGAGTTCAGGTCCAATCTCAGGTTTTCCTGCCTCCAAATCCCCATCAAGCTCTGGTCTTTTCACCCCCAACTTCACCATGGAAACCTGTAGTGGTGTCCTGTCGGGGTGCAGCCTGCTGTGGCTCTCGGTTCACCTCTGAAAAGGTAAGGCACCAAGGCACAGATCTATGAGGCTGAAGGGGAGGGATGGATAAGTAGACCCATGGTTCCAGAGGAGGAACCTGAGGAGATTCCCAGTGGGCAGTCATGTCCACAGACACCAAGGAGGAAACAGTGAGAAACCCAGAACTCAGGGAGGACCCCAGGGAGAGAGGCTGGGTGGAGGGGACAGTGTATGAACATTTTTATTTCTATGGCTCTTGGTGTTTCTCAGAGAGCAGTCACAGCTGCTGAGGGATTCATTTTACAGATGACCCGTTAGAAGCTTAGAGAGAACAAGTCAGGGTTCAGGTCAGATTTCATCCCAGGGGCACCAATAGGCAGAAGCTGGGTATTGCTGACTGGGATGACCAGGACTCAGCTGAGGGGAAGGGACTCTTGTGATGTGGGGGTTATATAGGCACTCAGGGATCACCCAAAGGAGGGAAAGGGCACTTGGGTGACCATGGGAGAGCCAGGGATCTGATTCAGGAGCGGGTGTGTGTGTGTGCGCGCGCGCATACATACACACACACACACACACACACACACACACACACACACATTGCTGAGGTACTTACTTGTCCGGTGTGGGTGGCTCAGGATCTGGGACAGGAGGTGACTCCAGTGTGGACTCTGCTGTGAATAGCCGAGACCCACAGAAGCGAGGGTTGTCTCCTCCAGGGAGGTATCACTGCTCTGTCTTCTGGAATCTGGAAATAGAGGAACTGGAAATCTCCTCTTTTCCTCTTTTGCTGCTTTCTTTGGATTTAATGTTTTTTCTTTATGATTCAATTCTTCTTTCTTTTAATGCTCATTTGTTTTTGAGAGAGCAAGAAAGAGAGTGAGCACATGTGCGTGTGGGAGAGGGGCAGAGAGTGACAGAGAGAGAATCTTAAACGGGCTCCATGTTCAATGAGGAGCCTGATGTGGGGCTTGATCTCACAACCCTGAGATCATGACCTTAGCTGAAATCAAGAGTCAGACACTTGACTGAGCACCAGGTGCCCTGATTCGATTCTGCTTCTTAGCTTATTAGCTGTGCCTTATTCCTTGTGTCATTTTACAGGTTGCTTTAGCATTTATGATGCATATCTTTAACTTACCACAGTTTATTTTAAATTGTTATTATGCCACTTCAACAAACAGTATGAAATCCTGACAGCAAGGTTCTTTTATTTCCTCTCTCCCAGTATTCATGTTACTGTAGTTCTATGTTTTATTTCTACATAAATTATGAAGTCCACAATACATTGTATATATTTTTGGCTTTCTGCAATCCATCATATCCTAAAGAGATTTAGAAAAGAAAAAAAATTATGGTTGAAAAATTCATTCATGTTGCATGCTACTGTATTTTATTGTTTTTAAAATTTTTTTAATGTTTATTTATTTTTGAGAGACAGAGAGATAGAGCGTAAGCAGCAGGGGACAGAGAGAGAGGGAGACACAGAATCTGAAGCAGGCTCCAGGCTCTGAGCTGTCAGCACAGAGCCCGATGTAGGGCTCAAACTCATAAGCCGTGGGAACATGACCTGAGCCGAAGTCAGACACTTAACCAACTGAGCCACCCAGATGCCCACCCCTTTATTTTTAAAAATTTTTTAATGTTTATTTATTTTTGAGAGACAGAGAAACATAGTGTGAGCAGGGGAGGGACAGAGAGAGAGGGAGACATAGAATTTATTGTTTTAAATTTTTTTTGTTTATTTTTAAAGTTTGTTTGTTTGTTTATTTAATTAATTAATTAATTAATTAATTAATTAATATTAGATAAAGGTATTCTTTAATCCCCATTACCTATTTTACCCATCCCCCTGCCTATCTCCCCACTGGTAACATCAGTGTTTTCTCTATAGTTACGAGTCTGTTTCTTGGTGTATCTATCTTTTCCTTTGCTCATTTGTTTTGTTTCTTAAATTCTGAATATGAGTGAGATCATATGGTTTTTGTCTTTCTCTGACTGACTTATTTCATTTAGCAAAAATACACTCTAGCTCCATCCATGCTGCTACAAATGAAAAGATTTCATTCTTATTTATGGCTGAGTAATATTCCATTGTGTATATATACCACAATTTCTTTATTGATAGGCACTTGGGCTGCTTCCATAGTTTGACTATTGTAAATAAAACTGTAGTAAATATAGGGGTGCATATATCCCTTTGAATTAGTGTTTTTGTATTTTTTGGGTAAATATCAAGTAAATATGCAGTACTGGATCATGGGGTATTTTTTAACTGTTTGAGGAATCTCCATACTATTTTCCACAGTGTCTGTACCAATTTGCATTCCCACCGACAGTGCATGAGGGTTCCTCTTTCTCCACATTCTCACCAACACTTGTTGTTTCTTGTGTTTTTGATTTTAGCCATTCTGACAGGTGTGAAGCGATATCTCATTGCAGTTTTGATTTGCATTTCCCTGGTGATGAGTGATGTTGAGCACCTGTTCATGTGTCTCTGTTGGCCATATGTATGTCTTCTTTGGAGAAATGTCTGTTCATGTCTTATGTCCATTTTTAAATTGGATTATTTGTTTTTGGAGTGTTGAGTTGTATCAGTTTTTTATATATTTTGGATACTAACCCTTTGTTGGATATGTCATTTGCAAATATCTTCTCCCATTCTGAAGATTGCCTTTTAGTTTTGTTGATTGTTTCCTTCGCTGTGCAGAAACTTTATTTTGATGTAATCTGAATAGTTTGTTTTTGCTTTTATTTCCCTTGCTAATGTTAGAGAAATTACTGCCTGTGCTCTCTTCTAGAATTTTTATGGTTTCAGGCCTCACATTTAAGTTTTTAATCCATTTTGAGTTTATTTTGTGTATGTATAGAAAGTGGACCAGTTTCATTCTTTTGCATGTAGCTGTCCAGTTTTCCCTATAACATTAGTTGAAGAGACTATTTCCCATTGGATATTATTTGTCCTTTGTCAAAGATTAATTGACCATATAATTGTGGGTTTATTTCTGGGTTTTCAATTCTATTCTATTGATACAGGCATCTATTTTTATGCCAGTACTATACTTTTTTAATTTAATTTTTATTTAAATTAAAAAAAATTTACATCCAAGTTAGTTAGCATTAAGTGCAACAATGATTTCAGGAGTAGCTTCCTTAATGCCCCTAAAGCATTTAGCCCATCCCCCTCCCACAACCCCTCTAGTAACCTTCTGTTTGTCCTCCATATTTAAGAGTCTCTTATGTTTTTGTCCCCCTCCCTGTTTTTATATTATTTTTGCTTCCCTTCCCTTATGTTCATGTGTTTTGTATCTTAAAGTCCTCAAATGAGTGAAGTCATATGATATTTGTCTTTCTCCAACTAATTTCGCTTAGCAAAATACGCTCTAGTTCCATACACGTAGTTGCAAATGGCAAGATTTCAATGGCATTTTTGATTGCCAAGTAATACTCGATTATATATATATACCACATCTTCTTTATCCATTCATCCATCGATGGACATTTGGGCTCTTTCCATACTTTGGCTATTGTTGATAGTGCTGCTATAAGCGTTGGGGTGCATGTGCCCCTTTGAAACAGCACACCTGTATCCCTTGAATAAATACCTAGTAGTGCAATTGGTGGGTCATAGGGTAGTTCTATTTTTAGTTTTTTGAGGAACCTCCATACCATTTTCCAGAGTGGCTGCACCAGTTTGCATTCCCACCAGCAGTGCAAGAGATCCTCTTTCTCTGCCTCCACGTCAACATCTCTTGTTGCCTGAGTTGTTAACGTTAGCCATTCTGACAGATGTGAGGTGGTATCTCATTGTGGTTTTGATTTGTCTTTCCCTGATGCTGAGAGATGTGGAGCATTTTTTTCATGTGTCAGTTGGCCATCTGGATGTCTTCTTTGGAGAAGTGTCTATTCATGTCTTTTGCCCATTTCTTCACTGGATTATTTGTTTTTTGGGTGTTGAGTTTGGTAAGTTCTTTATAGATTTTGGATACTAACCCTTTATCTGAAATGTCATTTGCAAATATCTTCTCCCATTCCACCAGTTGCCTTTTAGCTTTGCTGATTGTTTCCTTCGCTGTGCAGAAGCTTTTTATCTTGGTGAGTTCCCAATAGTTCATTTTTGCTTTGGTTTCCTTTGCCTCCAGAGACGTGTTGAGTAAGAAGTTGCTGTGGCCAAGATCAAAGAGGTTTTTGCCTGCTTTCTCCTCAAGGATTTTGATGGCTTTGCTTCCTGTCTTACATTCAGGTCTTTCATCCATTTTGAGTTTATTTTTGTGTATGGTGTAAGAAAGTGGTCCAGGTTCATTCTTCTGCATGTCGCTGTCCAGTTTTCCCAGCACCACTTGCTGAAGAGACTGTCTTTATTCCATTGGATATTCTTTCCTGCTTTGTCAAAGATTAGTTGGCCATACGTTTGTGAGTCCATTTCTGGGTTCTCTATTCTGTTCCATTGATCTGAGTGTCTGTTCTTTTGCCAGTACCATGCTGTCTTGATGATTACAGCTTTGTAATACAGCTTGAAGTCCGGGATTGTGATGCCTCCTGCTTTGGTTTTCTTTTTCAAAATTGCTTTGGCTATTCGGAGTCTTTTGTGGTTCCATACAAATTTTAGGATTGTTTGTTCTAGCTCTCTGAAGAATGCTGGTGTTATTTTGATAGGGATTGCATTGAATATGTAGATTGCTTTGGGTAGTATGGACATTTTAACAATATTTGTTCTTCCTATCCAGGAGCATGGAATCTTTCTCCATTTTTTGGTGTCTTCTTCAATTTCTTTCATAAGCTTTCTATAGTGTTTAGTGTATAGATTTTTCACCTCTTTGGTTAGATTTATTCCTAGGTATTTTATGGTTTTTGGTGTAACAGTAAATGAGATTGATTCCTCTGGGTTTTCCAGGGCATCATGTCATCTGCAAAGAGTGAAAGTTTGACCTCCTCCTGGTTGATTTGGATGCCTTTTATTTCTTTGTGTTGTCTGATTGCTGAGGCTAAGACTTCTAATACTATGTTGAATAACAGTGGCAAGAGTGGATGTCCCTGTCTTGTTCCTGACCTTAGGGGGAAAGCTCTCAGTTTTTCCCCATTGAGGATGATATTAGCGTTGGGTCTTTCATATACAGCTTTTATGATCTCGAGGTATGCTCCTTCTATCCCTACTGTCTTAGAGGTTTTTATTAAGAAAGGATACTGTGTTTTCTCCGCATCTATTGAGAGGATCATTTGGTTCTTGTCCTTTCTTTTATTGATGTGAAAAATCACACTGATTGTTTTCAGATAATGAACCAGCCCTGCATACCCTGTATAAATACCACTTGGTGTTGGTGAATAATTTTTTTAATGTATTGTTGGATCCAGTTGGCTAATATCTTGTTGAGAATTTTTGCATCCATATTCATCAGGGAAATTGGTCTATAGTTCTCCTTTTTAGAGGGGTCTCTGTCTGGTTTTGGAATCAAGGTAATGCTGGCTTCATAGAAAGAGTTTGGAAGTTTTCCTTCCATTTCTATTTTTTGGAACAGCCTGAAGAGAATAGGCGCTAACTCTTCCTTAAATGTTTGGTAGAATTCCCCTGGAAAGCCATCTGGCCTTGGACTCTTGTCTATCTGGAAGATTTTTGACTACTAATTTTTCTTTGCTGGTAATGGGTCTGTTCAAATTTTCTATTTCTTCCCATTTTAGTTTTGGTAGTGTATATGTTTCTAGGAATTTGTCCATTTATTCCAGATTTCCCATTTTATTGGCATATAGTTGCTCATAATATTCTTTTATTATTGTTTTTATTTCTGCTATGTTGGTTGTGATCTCTCCTCTTTCATTCTTGTTTTTATTTATTTGGGTCCTTTCCTTTTTCTTTTTGATCCAACGGACTAGGGGTTTATCAATTTTTTTAATTCTTTCAAAGAACCAGATTCTGGTTTCTTTGATCTGTTCTGATTTTTTTTTTTTTTTTTTGGTTTCGGTAGCATTAATTTCTGCTGTAATCTTTATTATTTCCTGTTTCTGCTGGTGTTGGGTTTTATTTGCTGTTCTTTTCCCAGCTCCTTAAGGTGTAAGGTTAGGCTGTGTATCTGAGATCTTTCTTCCTTCTTTAGGAAGACCTGGATTGCTGTATAATTTCCTCTTGTGACCACCTTTGCTGCGTCCCAGAGGTTTTGGGTTGTGGTGTTATCATTTTCATTGGCTTCCATATATTTTTTAATTTCCTCTTTAAAAAATTAATAATAATTTCCTCTTTAACTTCTTGGTTATCCAATTCATTCTTCAGTAGGATGTTTTTCAGTCTCCAAGTATTTGTTACTTTTCCAAATTTTTTCTTGTGGTTGATTTCGAGTTTCATAGCGTTGTGGTCTGAAAATACGCATGGTATGATCTCGATCTTTTTGTGCTTACTTAGGGCTGATTTGTGTCCCATTATATGGGCTATTCTGGAGAACATTCCATGTGCACTGGAGAAGAATGTATATTCTGCTGCTTTAGGATGAAATGTTTTGAATATATCTGTTAAGTCCATCTGGTCCAGTGTGTCATTCAAAGCCATTGTTTCCTTGTTGATTTTTTGAGTATATGATCTGTCCATTGTAGTGAGTGGGGTGTTGAAGTCTTCTACTATTATGGTATTACTATTGATGAGTTTCTTTATGTTTGTGATTAATTGATTTATATATTTGGGTGCTTTCACATTTGGCGCATAAATGTTTACAATTGTTAGGTCTTCTTGGTGGATAGTCCCCTTGATTATGATATAATGCCCTCTTCATTTCTTTATACAGGCTTTATTTTAAAGTCTAGATTGTCTGATATAAGTATGGCTACTCCGGCTTTCTTTTGTTGACCATTAGCATGATAGCTGGTTCTCTACCCCCTTATTTTCAATCTGAAGGTGTCTTGAGGTCTAAAGTGGGTCTCTTGTAAACAGCATATAGATGGATCTTGTTTTCTTATCCATTCTGTTACCCTATGTCTTTTGATTGGAGCATTGTGTCCATTGATGTTTAGAGTGAGTACTGAAAGATATGAATTTATTGCCATTATGATGCTTGTAGAGTTGGAGTTTCTGGTGGTGTTCTCTGGTTCTTTCTAATCTTTGTTGCTTTTGATATATATATATATATATATATATATATATATATATATATTTTTTTTTTTTTTTTTTTTTTTTTTTTTTCTCTCCTCAGAGAATCCGCCTTAAAATTTCTTGCAGGGCTGGTTTAGTGGTCACAAACTCCTTTAACTTTTGTTTGTCTGGGAAACTTTTTATCTTTCCTTCTATTTTGAATGACAGCCTTTCTGGGTAAAGAATTCTTGGCTGCATATTTTTTTCTGATTCAGCACATTGAATATATCCTGCCACTCTTTTCTGGCCTGCCAAGTTTCTGTGGATAGGTCTGCTGCAAACCTGATCTGTCTTCTCTTGTAGGTTAGGGACTTTTTTTCCCTTGCTGCTTTCATGATGCTCTCCTTGCCTGAGTATTTTGTGGATTCGACTATGATATGCCTTTTTGATGGTTGGTTTTGTTGAATCTAATGGAGCTCCTCTGTTGCTTCCTGGATTTTGATGTCTGTGTCTTTCCCCCGGTTAGGAAAGTTTACCGCTATGATTTGCTCACATAACCCTTCTACCCCTATTTCTCTCTCTTCCTCTTCTGGGACCTCTATGATTCTGATGTTGTTCCCTTTTAATGAGTCACTGATTTCTCTAATCCTTAAATCGTGCTCTTTTGCCTTAATCTCCCTCTTTTTTTTTTTTTTGCTTCATTATTCTCTATAAGTTTGTCCTCTATATTGCTGATTCTCAGTTCTGCCTCATCCATCCTTGCCACCGCTGCATCCATGCATGATTGCAGCTCAGTTATAGCATTTTTAATTTCATTCTATTTTTTACTTATTTTATCTCTGCAGAAAGGGATTCTAATCTATTTTTGAGTCCAGCTAGTATTCTTATTATCGTGATTCTAAATTCTGGTTCAGATATCTTGCTTGTATCTGTGTTGGTTAAATCCCTGGCTGTTGTTTCTTCATGCCCTTTCTTTTGGGGTGAATTCCTTCACTTTGTCATTTTGAAGGGAGAAAAGGAATTAATGAGGTAGAAAAATTAAAATTAAAAAAATTAAAATTAAAAAAATATTAAAATGGGGCACGTGGGTGGCTCAGTCGGTTGAGTGGCCGACTTCAGCTCAGGTCATGATCTCGCGGCCCGTGAGTTCGAGCCCTGCGTCAGGCTCTGTGCTGACAGCTCGGAGCCTGGAGCCTGTTTCAGATTCTGTGTCTCCCTCTCTCTGACCCTCCCCCATTCATGCTCTGTCTCTCTCTGTCTCAAAAATAAATAAACGTTAAAAAAAATTAAAAAAAATTAAAAAATATTAAAATTAAAAAATTAAAAACACACACACACAAAATCTAATAAATGATGCAAAATCCTGGGTGTGTTTTGGTCTGTGTGTTCAAAGTGGTTTGATAGATTAGAGAAAAAAATGGGGGCGAAAGGAAATTGAGAATTTGAGAAAATGAGTACACTGAAGTAGACTAAAACGATGGGAGTAAAATAGAATTTGAAAAAATTTACACAAAAGTAAAGAATATAGTAGAAAAAATAAAAGAAAAACATTTTAATATAAATTTAAAGTAAAAATGAAGTTTTTCTCTTTCTGTATTCAAGAAAAAGAAAATAAACCAAAAAGAGAAAAAAGAGGGAAAAACAGGAAATCATTTGAAAATTTGAAAAAGTGAATACACTGAAGTAGACTCAAAATAAAATGATGGAAGTAAAATATAATTTGAAAAAATTTACACAAAAGCAAAAAATATAGTAAAAAAATTAAGGAACAATATTTTGAATAAAAATTGAAAATAAGAATGAATTTTTTCTCTTTCTGTATTCAAGAAAAAGAAAAGTGAAAAAGCGAAAAAGAAAAAGAAAATTGAATAGATGGACCTGCTAGCAGATTGAAATAGGACTGAAATTACTTCGTTTTCCCCTAGAAGTCAGACTATGAATCGATTTATAGTCCATAAACTAAGCAGGCAGTGAGACTTGTGTTCTGAAGAGCAAGGTTGGCCCAGTTGGGCAGGGCTTAGTGTAGTGGCTCCGTCCTCCACTAGATGGCGCTGCTAGCCTATCGGGGTTGAGTGTTGTAGCGCTCGCTCGTAGGTGCATATGCGCATGCGTGGGAGTGGTGAAAATGGCGTCACCCAGCCCCACAGTCTCTAGTATTGGGATTCTGTTCTCCCTGGTTAGCAATTGCTCACCCATCCTCTGTCTTCAGCTTTTGTCCACTCCCCTCTTTTTCACTGTCCGTGACCAAGCCCCAGGCAGTACTTGTCTCCCGTGTTTTGTCTCAGGTGTGGCTGTTTTCCCTGGCCCCTTACTTCTGAAGGACTGCAGCTTTGACCCATTCTGCCCCTCTGTGGGCGGGTCTCACTGAGCAATGGCTGAATGCCGGCTGCACCCAGGAAC
This sequence comes from Lynx rufus, assembly GCF_022079265.1. Lineage (NCBI taxonomy): Eukaryota > Metazoa > Chordata > Mammalia > Carnivora > Felidae > Lynx > Lynx rufus. The sequence goes on from NW_025814897.1 coordinate 60,458,264, forward strand.
GCTTGCTGGACCCTGCTGCTGCCTGTGCCCCGAGACTGCAGCCGGGTGCCAGCCCACCCCAGAAAAAGTTTGCGAGATAGTGTAGCAGCAGCATCTCAGGGATTATGGAAAATCACAACACACATCTGGCACCAGGCTTCACCCTCAACAACCTTGCCCCAGCACCAGCGAATGTGGCTGCCTTCCGGGGTCTGCTGGGACCAGGTGGCTTCAACAGTCTCTACCAAATGTCTTTCCAGCAGTGGAACCGCTTTTCCCTGTGTGGCCCGAGAACCTCCTGGACCCCACTTTGCTCCTGGGGATTTGCCCTTCCCACCAGAGCACCACCAGGTATGGAGCTGCAGAGTTGCAGCCTTTGCGCTCCCCTTGTTTACAGTCTTAATGGAATTTAAACCCTCTCCTTTCTCCTTTCTCCCTTTTTAGTTTAGTCCCTGCGGCTGTTTCCAATTTTCCACTTTCTCTCCAGCTGCTTTTGGAGAGGAGTGCTTTTCCCATATTCTCTCCATCCGGCTCCCCCCCCCCCCCCCCCGCCAATCTCTGTCCTCTCTCCACCTGCAAAAGCGGCTCCCTGCCCACTGCGGCCCCTCGCTCCCCAAGTTCACCTCTCTGTGCCACGTACCTGCTGAATTCTGTGGTTCCATTTGTGCAGATTGTTGTGTTAATCCTCTAATCAGTTTTCTAGGTGTGTAGGATGGTTTAGTGTTGGTCTGGATGTATTTCATGGACCTGAGACACACAAAAAACTTCCATGCTGTTCTGCCATCTTGGCTCCTTCCCTGTGCGTAGAGTCTTAATGGAATTTAAACCCTCTCTTTTCTCCTTTCTCCCTTTCTTGTTAAGTCCTTGCAGCTGTTTCCACTTTTCCACTTTCTCTCCAGCTGCTTTCGGGGTGGGGGTTCTTTTCCCATACTCTCTCCTCCCCTCCCCCCAGTCTCTGTCCTCTCTCCACAAGCAAATCAGCTCCCTGCCCTCTACAGCTTCTCTCTCCCCCACAGTTCACCTGTCCGCACCACGTACCTCCTGAGTTCTGTGGTTCAGGTTGTGCAGATTGTTATGTTAATTCTCAAATCAGTTTTCTAGGTGTGCAGGATGGTTTAGTGTTGATCTGGCTGTATTTCATGTGCGAGAGACACAAAAAAGACTTCCTTGCTGTGTCACCATCTTGGCTCCTCCCCTCCAGTACTATACTGTTTCAATTATTACTGCTTTGTAATAGAGCTTGAAGTCTGGAATTGTGATACTTCTGGTTTTTTCTTTTTCAAGATTGCTTTGGATTTTCGAGGTCTTTTGTTGTTTGATACCAATTTTAGGATTGTTTGTTTTAGCTCTGTGAAAAATGCTGTTGGTATTTTGAGAGGAATTGCATTAAATGTGTAGATTGCTTTGGGCAGTATAGACATTTGAACACTATTTGTTCTTCTAACCCATGATCATGGAATGTCTTTCCATTTCTTTGTGTTGTCTTGAATTTCTTTCATCACTATTTTGTAGTTTTCAGGGTACAGGTCTTTCACCTCTTCAGTTAAGTTTATTCCTAGATATTTGATTGTTTTTGGAGCAACTGGAAATGGGGTTGTTTCCTTAAATTCAGTTTCTGCTGATTCATTATTAGTGTATAGGAATGCAACAGATTTCTCTACATTGATTTTGTATCCCACAACTTTACTGAATCCATTTATCAGTTCTAGTAGTTTTTGGTGGACTCTTTAGGGTTTTCTGTATTTAGTATCATGTCATCTACAAAATGTGAGTGTTTTATGTCTTCCTTCCCAATTTGGATGTCTTTAACTTTTTTTTTTTAAAGTTTTCTGTACTTTAGGGAGAGAGAGACAGAGATTGAGAGAGAGAGATCGAGAGAGAGAGAGACATCGAGTGCTTGTGTGCAAGCAAGGGAAGAGCTAAAAGAGTGGGAGACCCAGAATCTGAAGCAGGCTCCAAGCTGTTAGCGCAGAGCCCAATGTGGGGCTTGAACTGGAGAACTGTGAGATCATGATCTGAGCCGAAAGTTGGACACTTAACTGACAAGTTAAGCCCCCCAGGCACCCTGTCTTTTATTTCTTTATGTTGTCTCATTGCTTCTAGTACTATGTCGAATCAAAGTGGTGAGTGGACATCCTTGTCTTGTTCCTGATTTTAGGGGAAAATGTCTCAGTTTTTTTTTTTTACCATTGAGTATGATGTTAGCTGTGGGTTTTTCATATATGGCTTTTATTATGTTGAGGAATGTTCCCTCTAGACCTACTTTGCACAGGGTTTTTATCATGAATGGGTGTTGTACTTGTGAATGTATTTTATTGTCTATAGCATTCTAATGTATGAATGTACCATAATGTATTTACACATTTTATTGCCAAAGGACATTATATTATTTCTAGTTTTTCACAATTAGGAACAATGCCACTGTGAATATTCTTGTACATGTATTTTGATGCCCATGTGTCTGAGGATATTTTGGGGGTTAAGAGGTATGCATATCTTTAGTTTCACTAGATAATGGCAAATTGTCCTCAAAGTGGTTCAGCAATCTACAATCTCATTAGTAGTGCATTGAGAGTTTTCGTGGTCATCTTCTGGGAAATTTTGAAATACATATACAAATATGGTATGTTTATACAATAGATGTGTGAAGTTGTACAGTGCACAACCTGAACATCTATATGTGAGAGGCTGGAGGTCAAATGCCTTTTCTTATGCTTATTTTCTGAAGTGACTGTGCAAGTCTTCTGCCTATTTTACTATTGTCTTTTTCTTACTGATTTGTAGTTGTTCTTTATATATTCTGGATACTAGTTCATTGTTGGTTAAACCACCTACAGGTCCTCTGATGGACTTCCCTTTGCTGATCATTAACCTTCTTAGAACAGTCTCCTCTCTGGGCTTTGGTGAGGCCACTCTCCCTTTAGTTTCCTCTTGCCTCTCTAACCCTCATACACAAACTCAATCTTCTGGAATCTCTTGTGTCTGTCTTCCACTCCTCATTTCTGCTGTTACCAGTCAGGCCCAGGCCACCGTCAGGTCCAGGCCACCGTCATCTCCAGTATCCCAGCCTCCAGGCTTGTGTCCTTCTGATCCACATTCTACTAGGGCTGCAGAGCCATCGTTCCAAAACACAGGTAGGATCTTGACACTTTGCTGCTTTGGACTCTTTAAATGGCTAAATACTGCATGGAGTAAGCACTCAAACTCCTTATCACAACAGATGAGGCCTTCTATCACTTGGCCTCTGCTTATGCATTCAGCCTCCTTCCCTGCCAGGCCCCCACCTGCCCCTGTGCCAGGGAAACTGGGCCTGGCTGGGAGTTTCCCACTCAGCCGTGTACCCATGCCTCTGTGCCTTTGCCTACCCTGCTGTTATGGCCTGGAATTCTTTTTCTTCTATCTCTTTCCTCTTCAGTAAACACCTTATCTTGTCTTTCAAACATAACTCAAAGTGACCTTCTCTGTGAAGTGTTCTTAGTAATTGCCTTCCTCTATGTTCCCACAGAGTTTTGTACATAAAGGTATTATTGAACATTACCTGTCTTTATAGTTTGGAAGCTTTATAGACTAGAGCCTCCTTCAGGGAAGAGACCAGTTTCTTTTTCTTTGCAATCATGGGGTTAGCATGATGTATGTAAAATAGATGTCTGACGAATGAATGTGAGAATGCATGAATATCACATGCAGAAAGAAGGGGAGAAAATTTAGAAGCTAGAGACACAAGCTTCCTTTAGAGTTGGTTACTGTATAATTCTGGATGAGTAGCTATTTTCAGAAAATGGATAAAAAAGATTTTCAAAGATGAATGCAGATAGTCAAAGCCAAAATACAGCAGGGATGACTCATTTGCACATATACCCACTTGATAGTGAGAGTACTTGTAGGACCTACAAGTCCCAAAGAGTCAGGTGGGAAGCTCCCTGTGTGAGGGCAGGGGCTGGGGCTTCTCAGGGGGGCTAGTAGCTCTGCCTTTTGGAACAGAGTTGGAACAGAGTTGCCAGGTGCTGCCTGATTTCCTTGGTCCCGGCCCCGTAGATGACAGGGTTAACCAGACATGGGAGCAGCAGGTAGAGGGCGCTGAGCGAGTTGTGCATGGCCAGGGAGGCGGTGGGAGCCACACGGTAGATGATGGATGAGGACATGGTGGAAGAGTAGACGGTGAAGATGACCAGCAGGTGGGAGCCACAGGTGTTCAGGGCCTTGGAATGTGCTCTGCCTGATGAAATCCAGAAGGCAGCATGGATAATGCGAGAGTAGGAGGCTCCAGGTAGCAGCATGTCCAGGACTCTGTTGAAGATGTGGACAGTGAGACCCACAGTCTTGTTCGGGGAGATGTCCCCACTGGAGAGCTTCATGAGGGCCATGTGCTCACAGGCAAAGTGGTGGATCAGGTCTGAGCAGCAGAAGTGAACCTGGGAGGCAAGCCCCACGAGGGGGGGCAAGAATGCAAGTGCTCCTGGCAGCTGCCGCCCCCACCAGGCCAGCCAGCAACTGACCCGTCACTATCTCAGGGTAGCACAGAGGGTAGCAGATGGCAATGTAGCAGTCCAGGGCCATGACCAGGAGGATGTTGCAGTCAAAGACAATGAGGAAGTAGATGCAGAACATCTGGAGTAGACAGCAAGGCAGGGAGATGCGGTTGAAGTGGGTAGAGAAGCTGAACAGCATGGTGGGCATCACGGTGGCGGCAACACAGATGCTGACAGCCAGGAGAAGGGAAATGAGCAGGTACATGGGCTGGTGCAGGCTCTGCTGTGCCACCACCATGTGGGTGACCAGGGCATTGGCAGAGATGATCACCAGGTAGAGGCTGAGGAAGGGCAGCACCAGAAGGGCGCGAGTGCTCCTGCAGCCCAGGGAAGCCCACCCAGAGGAAGCTGGTGTAGGACCCGTTGGAGCTGCTGTTGCTCCATGCCAACATCTTCCTTGGGAAGCAGAATGGTCTGGGAGCAGGATGGTCTGGTTTCCGTACCTTGACCCCTACTAGGGCCTGCCCCACCTTCACCAGGCTTTGGTCTTCATGAGTCAATATTCCTGGAGAAAAAAATGAGAAGCTAAGGGTCATAATTTAATGACAGATGAATCTTTCAATAAGTTTTTGCATTTCAAATATATTTCTTAGGGTAGATTTCGGATGTAGGATTATTGGGTCAAACAATCTGAACATTTTTGAGCATGCCAAGTGGATTTCTGAGAAAGCTGTATCAGTCTCATGTCTGAGTCACTGGTGCTAGTATTAAATTAATATGATTTAATAATTTTTATTTTCGTAATTTGATGATTGAAAAATACTATCTCTTTGTAATTTGCAGGTTCTTGTTTGTGAAATATCTGTTCATTATACTTTGCCCATGTGTATAAGGTGTTAAGTATTTCCCTTAGCAATTTAATTATTATAATTAATTATTCCTCTTTCATCCACTGAAACAAAATTTTCAAATATCGTATTTTTATTTTGTTTCTGATATTAAGACTAAAAGCTTTAAATTTATAAAATGAAATCTATGAGCATTTCTCCTTATGAGTTGGTTTTAAGCTTGGCAAGTCTTTTCTCATTCAAAGATTTTGTTCCCCTTTAAAATATGGCATGATTTTTTCATATTAAATTTTGATCCACAAGAAATTTGTTTTTGTCACAAAGTGACAATCTAAGTTGGTATATTCCTCCCCAGGTAACTAAATACATTGTTCTTGTTTCAGCTTCTCCATTGCTTTGTGTTACTATCTTTATCCTAGATTAAGTTCTTGTATGTCATGGGGTTGTTTTACAGGTAGTGATGCCTGATTGTTCTTGTGCCAATACCATACATTTTTTTAAAAATAAAAGCTTTATTGAGGTATAATTTGCAGACCATACAGTTTACCCATTTAAATGTACAATTCAATGTTTGTTTGTTTTTTTTTTTAGTAAATTCACAGAGCTGCACAACCATCACCACAATCAACATTTTCATCACATCAAATAGACACCCTTTACCAACTGACAGTCACTCCCCGTTTCTCCCAATCCCCTCAGCCCGAGGCAACCACTTTCTGTGTCACTGGACTGGACTATTCTGAATGTTTCATATAAATGGAATTATACAGCATGTGGTCTTTCATGGCTGGCTTCTTTTACTTAGCATACTGTTTTCGAGTTTCAATATGCTGTAGCCATGAGTATGCCATTTCCTTTTAGTGGCTGAATAGTACTCCATCATGTGGATAAACCTCATTGTATTGATCCACTCATCAGTTGATAGATATTTGGGCTGTTTCCACTTTTTGGCTCTTTTCAACAATGTTGCTGTGAACACTAATGTACAAGTTTTTATGTACACATGTTTTCATTTCTAGGAGTAGAATTACTGGGTATCTATATACTCTCTGTTTAATCTTTTGAGGAAGTACCATATTGTTTTCCAAAGCAGCTGCACCATTTTACTTTCCCACCAGCAGTGTATGAGGGTTATAATTTCTTCATGTCATTGTCAACAGTTATTATGATCTTTTTAAAAATTCTAGCCATCCAAGGTGTTCTGATTTGTGTTTCTCTGGGGGCTAATGATGTTGAACATGTTTTCATGTGCTTTTATTTGGAGAAATCTCTATTCAAATCCTCTCCCTGTTTTTATGAAAAAAAAATTTTTGAACATTTATTTATTTTTGAGAGAGAGAGAGGGAGACAGAGCACAAGTGGGGGATGTTCAAAGAGTGAGACATAGAATCTGAAGCAGGCTCCAGACTCTGAGCTGTCAGCACAGAGCCCGACTTGGGGCTCAAACTCACAGACTGCGAGATCATGACCTCAGCCAAAGTCGGATGTTCAACTGACTGAGCCACCCAGGTGCCCCTCCTCTGCCTATTTTTAATTGAATTGTCTTATGCTATTGACTTGTAAGAGAGTACTCTACTATTTTAGCCACTATAGTTTCATCACTTATTTTTCTTTTTAATGAAACTTACCTTTATAAGTACTTTGATTAAAATTAATTTTTGTTATTCTCAAGTTTTATTCTTCCAAACTTTAGAAACATTTAGCCAATTTTCAGAAACAATCCCATTGTGATTTTTAAAAATTGGGATTTCGTTAATCCTATAAATTAATCTGTGGATGACATTGATAACATTCAGTCTTTCCATCTACTATCAAAGTACGGCATTCTGAAAAAGTCTTGATTTACATCTCTCAACAGTTTCTTAGTTTTATTTGTACAGGTCCACGGCAGCGGGCACTCTATCTACTTCACTCACAGTTATGTTCCACACACTGAATGTAGAATTTGACACATAAAAGATACTCAGTATTTTTTGAATAATGAATAGGTCCCCCTCATTGCTCTTAAGTGTATTGTAAGTGTTTTGCTATTTGCTACCATTGAGAATACAATATTTTCTATCATTTTTTTGAATTGGCAATAATTTTATATAGAAATTTCTTGATTTTGTACATTTGTACATTTATCTTCTATATTATATATATATTACATATTGTACTTTTAAAAATTCCCTTATTAACTGAAAACTATTTTCAGTTGATTTTATTGAATATTCAAAGGAGAATTATCCTTTTTCATCTTTTTTTAAACTAGATTTTTGTTTCTGTTTTATATTGTATTTCATAAAAAAGAACTTCCGGAACAATATTAAAGAATAACGATAAGAAAAGGTATATTTATTTTTCCCCAATTTTATTAGAACCCCTGTTTCTAATGTTAAGTACAAAGTTGCTTGTTCATTTGAGAAAAATATTATTTTTTATGTTAATAAGATACTGTTCTGTTTCTAGTTTTTGATAATGAACAAAATGGGACGTTGTGTTTAACGTTTTCAAATGTTTCTTTTTTGGAAGCAACTATAATGAGCCAATGTTTTTAAAATTTGACTTGTTGACAAGTAGATATCTCACACAGTGTTTATATTTTTAAATTCTGCTGACATTCTGCTAGTATTTTATTTAGAATAGGTCTACAAGTTTCTTTTTCAGAACAATTTTTATGAGGTTTTAGTATCACAGCTATGCCAGCTTCATAATGAATTGACTCACTTTCCTTTTTAAGTTCTATTTTCTAGAATAGTTTTTATAGCACAGGAATTATTCATCTCTTAAGAGTTTGGAAGGAAAATCACCAATAAAACAATGTGGGGGCAAATCTTTTTCGGCTGATAACCATTTGGTAGCCCTTTCTGATTTCTTCCGTGGTAATTAATCTATTTAGGCTTATCGACTTAATTAATTATCTTAATTATCTTAATCTACTTAATCTTAATCTACTTAATTAATTATCTTAATTATCTACTTAGGATAGGTCATCTGACCCAAACTGATTCTCTCCACTTTGCCCTGTCTCATCAGTGTTCTGGACATGGTGGAGGAGCAGATGGGGGTCAGGTAAGGCTTCGTACGGCCTTACCGTGGAGGAGGGGACATATGCGTCAGCCTGGAAGGTCCAGAAACAGCCAGAGGCAGAGAGAAGGAGGGCCTCAGATGGCTAAGCTGAGGTGTAACAGGAGGGCAGGAATGGCGATGGTGGGTGTGGTTGAACCCAAAGCCTCGGCGGGGGGGGGGGGGGGGGGGGGGGGTGGTGGTGGTGGTAAAGGTGGGAATCAGTGAAGATCATTGTGGTTTGGAGCCCTGGAGTGTCCCCTCTCCACCCAAAGGCATCTGGCTTGGACCTGCTCCAGCTCTGCTGTGTTGAGGTGGCAGCAGGGTGGTCAGAGGTGGCCGGCAGGCTGTCGGGGCTGGAGGATCTCAAACGCTGCTTGTGCCTCAGGACCAAGTGTGAGGTTTGCCTGGAGGAGGGGCTTTCTCATGTGCACTCCCCTGCTCATTGAGGCTCTTCTGTCCACTACTCCCTGCCCCCCACACAGGGCAGTCCTGGCAACATGGTCCCCAGTGAGTGCCCTTTTCACCAGGCTCTGTCCAGTTCATCCATGACCCTCCCTTGGGGTGGGACCTGGGCCAGGAGGCAGAAGCCCTGGGGCAATGGCGGCTCTTGCTGGACACAGAACTGGGTCAGCTCACACTGTGCGGGCTTAGACCTCTGAGAACTGCTTGCTGGCTGCTTTAAGTCTGTATTAGTTTCCTGGGGCTGCCATACCAACGGCCACAAACTGGGTGACTTACAACAATAGAAATTTATTCTCCCATAGTTCTTCAGGCGAGAAGTCTGAGATCAAGGTATGGGCAGGGCTGGGCTCTCTCTGAAGCCTCTGGGGGAGAACCCTCCCTCACCTCTTCCAGCTTCTGGGGTCTTATGCTGCAAAACTCCAATCTCTGCATTCTTCACAAGGCCTTCTCTTCTGTCTCTTATAAGGACATTTGTCGTTGGATTTAGAGCCAACCTGGGTAATCCGGGATGATCTCATGTGAAGATCTTTATTTACTTACATTTGCAAAGACCCTTTTTCCAAATAAAGTCACATTCATAACTTTGAGGGCCTTAGACATATCTTTTTGGGGGCCACCACTAAACCCACTACAGCCTCCATACCTGTGGCTCAAAAGAATGAAAGAGGGACAGTGAGGGTGGCTTTGGCCTAGGCAGGCGGTGGGTGCAGAGGGGTGTGGTAGGGGAGGGTATGGGTGTGTGACACCCATGATGGGGGGGGCAAGGGGCTGCTCTCAGGAAGCCCATCTAGTCTGGGCTCCAAGAGTTCAGCTCAGAGGAGTGGAAACTCAACCCTGTGTATGAGGCAGGGCTAAGCCAGGAAGGCTTCCTGGAGGACATGTACTTCTAGCTTTGTCTTAGAACAAAGAGATCAGTTGAGGGGAGCTGAGTGAGCAAAACAGGCTGAGGAGATATTAATCAAGTTTCCTTATTATACCGGGAGCTCCCAGCCATGCCTCCCCTCATTCTGGGGCTTTCTGGGGCAGAGATGGGCTGCCTCTGTCAGACTGGTGCACGTTCCTGCTGGCCAACTTTTAGTGACAAGGTGAGATGTTGTGGCTGTAAAGCACAGACAGGAGTATGGTCCTCAGGGCACTGGGGATGCCTCTGAGGCCTTCCGGACTGTCACCAGGACTCCACATCAGGGGTGACAGGGGAGCTGAGACATGAGGAGGGTGCACACACATTCCGTGCAACCTTCCCACAGCTGACTGCGCCCCTTCCCACCCTTGTGGTTTGCCTCTCAATCCCCTTTCTCGGGGGGTCCAGCCACTGCCCCAGCCAAATTCTGGGACATCACCCTGCTTGTTCTCTCCCTCACATCCCTTGTCTGGTCTGCCCCCAAGTCCAGCCCATCCCACCACCTGTCTCCTCTCTGCTCTGGCTCTTGAAGCCAGTTCCCGGCTGACCTCCAGGCCTTGAGTGGGGGGCTAGTCTGTCTCCACCTCTGCTGCTAGAAGGATCCTCAGGAAAGCAGACCTGACCTCGTCAGCCTTAGTAAAACCCTGCAGAGGCTCCCCAGTGCCAACCAAGGAAAGGCTGGCATTCGAAGCTCTCATCTTCTGTTCCTCCTGGAGGGGCTGCTGCCCTCCAGCAAGGCCACACTGGGCTTGCACTTTGCCCACCAACCCCCTGCCCACCAGTCCTTCCTGTCCTCTGCATCCGGCTCTGCCTGTGCTTGCTCTCGGACCTCAGGTGCCACCTGCTGCAGGAAGCCCCTGCTGACTGATCTTGCCCCAGCTGCTCTGAGTTGCTACAGGGTGAGGAATCTTTGGGTTCAGGACTCCGTTAGCATTCCACTGTGGAAGGCACTGTGGACAGCCCAGCTGCCCTGGGACCTCCCTGACAGCTTCCCACTCCTCCGCAGGACTCCAGGGCAGCCCATTTGTCCACTGTCTCCCCTCTCTTCACCCTTTTATGGCCCCATGACCCCCCTCTGTGCTAAACTCTCCTCTCTAGACTTTTCTTCCTGTCAAGGTGGTAAGGATTCCCTATTTCAAAATCTGCTCTCTGATGAGATCCAAAGCACACACTGGTGAGTAAAAGCCTGATGATGGCTTGGATCTCTGAGGATTGGTGGTGATATCTACCACATGGAGTAGATGGGGAGGCTTTTTGGGCATAGGAATCTCACTGAAGTCCCTGAAATCCATCTCAGGTCATCATCTGCTCTGAAGCTCTAACCTGTGCCTCTCTACCCACCACCGCCCCGGCCACTGGCACCAGATGGGAGGCAGCGTGGAGAAGCAAGTCCAGTGCCTTGAGATCTGACTCAGACTCTGGCAGGGTACCCTTGGGCCTCTGTTTCCCCTTCCATAAAAGGAGGACGGGGTGGTCTCTTACAGCCTTCCCTTCCTAGATCCAACTTCTGATGATTCTAACAAACTTCATGTGATTATAGTTTAGGAAGCTCATTTTTTTAATGTTTTTTTTTTATTATTATTTTTGAGAGAGAAAGAGGGAGCACACAAGGAAGGGAGGGGCAGACACACACACACACACACACACACACACACACACACACACACACACACACACAGAATCCAAAGCAGGCTCCAGACTCTGAGCTGTAAGCACAGTGCCTGACATGGGACTTGAACTCACAGACTGTGAGATCATGACCTGAGCTGAAGTCTGACCTCAACCAACTGAACCACCCAGGCTCCCCTCTGTTTTTTGTTTTTTTTTAAATACCACTTTATGGTCTTTGACATACAAAATGCTGTACATATTTATTGTATACAGCTTGATGAGTTTGGAGATAATAAATACCCATGAAACCCCCGCCACAATCTATGCCATAAACATACCATCACTTCCAGAAGTTTCCTCCTGCCTATTTATTATTAGTGATAAAATACTGAACGTAAGATCTACCCTCTTTCATGTTTCTCAGTTGATTTGATTTCCACATCACACCTGGGAGGTGGAGGCACCAGCCCACTTTGCAGGTGAGGGAACTGAGGCTGGCAGCCAGCAGTCTTGCAGCCACTGTGCACCAGAACAGGCCCTGGAGCTGCCCCTGCCTCCTAATGTCTCCCAGGCCCATCCTGCTGCTGGGGTTTCAGAGGGCCTCTTGGTACTGGGAATGTTGGGTGATTCTTCTCTCCATGGGAGGCAGGCATGGGACAAGGACTAGGCAGGCCTTCCCGCTTTGTACTCTCTCCTCCCTCAGCCTGACATCCCACCAGTCTTGCTGTGTCCAGTCCTGAAAATGGGTCTCTGTCCCTTCAGCAGACCCCTGGCCTCTCCAACCTTATCTCCTGCTCTCGGGAGGGGGCTGAGGATGCCTTTCATAAAGAGCAGGCCAGTAGGCCCTGGCCCTGATGAGGGGGCCCCATGAGGCCAGGGGCCAACCCAGTTCTGCCCACACTCCCTGCTGAAAGACCTTCCTCAGGATCCTCCCTCTAGCCTAGACAGGCAGGGTCGCATAAGACTGTTAGGATGGATCTCTTTCCTCCCTGCACGGAAATTTTGGAGCTGCCCCACTGGGAAAGGAAGCCCCCTCATGGGTTCCCCCCTGGCCAGGGGCTGTCCCTCTGGGTATCATGTACATTAGGAAGGAAGGAGAACTCTCTACTATGAGGGTCTTTTGGGTTGAACACCCTAGTCCTAGAAAAGCAGATTGTGGACCCAAAGACCTCAGGCTGTGGGCAGTGGGAAATCTGGCAAGTGGCCTGATATGGCTCTTGTGTGTGTTTGTGTTGTGTGAGAGGGGCCTTCTGGGGTTGGCATTTCAGAAAGCCAGGAGGCCGAAGTTCCCTGTTGGACTCATGAACACCCCCTGCCCCCATCTCTGCCTTCACTGCCCATAAACAAGTTATTTGGCTCTGAGGGCCCTTCAGTCTCTGAGCAAAGCTTTTAGAGAAGCCTGACCCTCTCTATCCATGTCTGGGCTGTGGACTGGTGGCTCCCTGGTGCAGGGCTGACTTACCTCACGCAGAGGCCTCCAGTCCAGGCCAAGTGCAGCCTGCACTTCCAAGAGGAGCCACAGAGTGGCACCCAAGCACCATGTCTGGCAGAGGCTGCCAGGGATTGTGCCCTGGGGCTGGTGCCCTCTAGGCCTGGTGGAGATAGAGATGCCTCATCTTTGGACATTCCTGGTGTGGCCTACCACTCTCCCAGCCTCCCACCCTACCCCCCAGACTGTGAGTTTGAGTCAATCAGAACATGCTGGTGTCAGGCCCCGGGGCAGGAGACCTGGTTCTGTGTGGTCCTGGCAAGTTGCTTTCTGTCTTTGAGCCTCAGTGTGCTTTTCTGACTAACAATAACACCAACCTTATTTCCATTCGTTCATTCATTCGACACATATTTATGGAGCACCGAGTAGGCTATGTGTAGTATAGTTGTGAACAAGCAAAACTTCACAGGGCTGTTACAAGCATCAAATGAGTTTACGTCTGTACCTTATTTAGCACAGTTACTAACACACAATACGAACTCTATATAAATTAGCTAAGATGATCTCTCTAATCCTTATGACAACTCTACGTGGTTGGCCCTAGTATTATCCCCATTTTATGGAGGAGAAAACAGGTAAAGGCCACACACTTGTCCAAGGCCATGCAGCCAGTAAGCGGCAGAGATGGGACTTGAACTTGGGCTGTCTGACTCTAAATCCCACTGCTGATGGTTCCCACATTTAGTGTGTGTGTGTGTGTGTGTGTGTGTGTGTGTGTCCTCTGAGCTCTCTCCAGATCTTCCCCAGGAGAGCTTGGGCCAACGTGGGTCATTTCTTCAGAACTTCCCCATCCAAATCCTCAGTCTCCTCCCTCCCCCAGAGTCTCTGCCTCCTTTTGCAGGTTTGGTTCTTTCTGACAGGGAAAGTCAGTGGCCACCAATGATTCAGGGGCTTGAAGAAGGACCCAGGCCCAGCTCCCTTCTGCTGCCACCAGGGGTCAAAGCCTGCCAGGGAATGGCGGTCAGAGCTATCTGGCCCTGGTGCTGGCTCCATCGTGATCGTCCATCACACTGAGCTGGGACTGCTGAGCTCAGGCCTTTCCTGAGGGGCAGAGAGCACCTAAGAATTCTGTCTCGGGGCTGTAGGACACGTCCACAGCAAGCTCTCCATTTATGCATGGGCCGTGGGTTTCTCTGGAGGCAAAGGAAGCAGAAGAGAGAGGGTCTTGGGGCTCACAGTTTACACCTGATCAAGGAGAGGCAGGAAAAGGTGTCTGTCACCCCATCCTCTCAGGATGCCTCCCCTTCTCATGTATTTTGAGTACCTCTTGCTTGTCTTACTGACCCACGGTTGTGAGCTCCCTGGAAAGAGGCAGGGTCTGCCCCACACATCCCACCCATTGGCCAGGGTATCTACCCTGGTGTGTGCAGGGTGTGACGGGGGCCAAAGGCTGAGGAAAGCTGCCGTTCCTGCAGGGTGCTGAGTGTTCCCTGGGAGGAAAAGCCCTGGGATTCTTTCTAGGTTTGGCCTCCACCAGCTGGGTGACTTTGGGCAATGACTTGAGGTCCCAAACCTCAGACAGTGGGGCTATTTCTATACTGTTCTAGAATTTGTAGGCCATGCTTAATTACATTGAGGCCCTCAGGCCTCACAATAACCCGAGTTATTGTGGGGCAGGCACTGCCCACCACTTACCAAATGATAAAGCTAAGCTTGGAGACGTTAAGTGACATCTCAGACTGACCGCTGACCTGTCCTGCCACTGCACTTATTTCCTGTCTCATCCTGCGTGAGGAGGGCAGGGAGAGCATCTAACTGACACCGGAAGCTCCAGGGCTGGTACAGAGCCTGGAACAATCATATTTTTTGAATTGCTGGCTCTAACCCCTGTGCTTTTTTTATTCCACCATGCTACAAAATAGTATCACCAGTCATCGAATGAACATTTACTCTGTCAGGACCACGTTCGGCATTTGATTTTATTATTTTTAAGTTTATTTATTCTGACAGAGAGAGAGAGTGCATGTGAGTAGGGTAGGGACAGAGAGAGGGAGAGAGAATGAATCCCAAGCAGGCTCTGCGCTGACATTGCAGAGCCTGATGCCGGGCTCGATCTCACAAAACACAAGATCATGACCTGAGCTGAAATCAAGAGTTGGACGCTTAACTGACTGAGCCACCCAGGCACCCCTGATAGGCCTTTTATAAACATGGTCTTTAGCCTCCCACTCTCATGAAATAGATATGATAACATCTCCATTTTACGGATGAAGAAGCTAAAACTCAGAGAAGTTAAATGAATTGGGGCAGTTTACACAGCTGGTTGAGTGGCAGCGATTTGAACCTAGATTAATTTCGCTTCAAAGCGAGTATTTTGTTTTTTTCTTCTATCTTAATGACAAATCGAGTATTCTCTACAGGGAAAGCCTGCAGGAGGTGGGTGAACTCAAAATCTCTGTGCCTCAGTTTCCTTATCTGTGAAATAGGGATAGGACTGGCACCTCACAGGGCTTCTCTGAAGAGTAAACAGGCTGACGCATAGAAGACATTTAGCTCTGAAGTAACAACCTTTTGTTTATGGCCATCGTCATCTTTACATCACCCTCCCGGGTCCCTCCCTCCTGTGGCTGGTGTGAGAGGAAATGGGCTAAGGCAGGGAGCGGCCTCTGTGAACTGACCCTGGCCCAACGTCATGTTGACAACCAGACATCTTCGCCCCTTCAGGGAGGTAGTGGTTGGCCCGGCAGTGCCCAGGTCCTGTTCCCGGATGTGGAGGGGGCTGCTGCCCCCCTAGGTGTCCCGGGATGGGGTGGAGAAGTGGAGGGTAGAGCTAGAGCCCCTCTTGCACCGTGGAGGCTCTGGGAGGAACCTCAGACAGCCAGTCCCAGTGGTGACAGCAGTGTATCAGTGGTGCAGCTGGGCCTGGGCAGCCTGGAGAAGCCTGGGCACCGGCAGGGACCTTGGCGTCCCCCAGGACTGGGAAAGTTTGGGCCATCGTGGAGAAAGTTGTGGCTGCTCAAACTTTTCTCACTGTGAGCTCATCACTCTCTGTCCCTGAGGCTGGCTGAATGATTTGCCACCAATTAGGCCATAATGAGCTGGGCCTTAGTGGCCTCAGAGGCTCTCTGGCGGGACACAGGCTCAGCAGGACACCTGGGGCCCAATTACAGCAGCCTGGGCCTGACGCTGGGTCCAGATACGGCCAGAGCCCCAAGGAGATCCACCGTCCCCAAGTGCCCACTTTGCTCGCCTGGCTAAACTTTTAATGAGTGGAAATGGCTACTCTCTCACTTGACTGTGGCCCAGGCATGCCACCTGGGTCCTGCTCACTCCCTCCTTAAAGGGCCAGAGCAATTTCTAGAGCATGGCTTGCTGCAGTTTTGAATTAATTGGTCAATCAATAGCTCTGTCATGTGGGGTCTAGATGTTGACCCGCTGTGTGACCCTGGGCAAGTCCCAGACCTCTCTAGGCCTTAGTTCTTAGGGGTAGTAGTCACGGGGTGATGTGAGAGTCAGGTGAGGTAGCAGAAACTGTAAAGTGCTAGCTACTTGTGAATGATCATTATTGCCCTTAATTATTGTATCACATGATTCTGGCTGGGATCTTGACCCTGACCCCCACTCCTAGGTGAATTACAGCCCACTCTGACCTGGTTGTTCACAGAGGCAGTGATGGGGCCCCTTCCTGCTTTGTTGGCCCCTGGCCTGGCCTCTGCTCCAGGCTGGGCCCATCTAGCTACTGTGCTGTTCTTATGTTTCTCTTGGCTCAAGCTCCCTTTTCCTTTCTCCTCCCTTCCACCATGAGTGTAAGACTCCTGACATTATTATTTTTTTTTTTATTTATTTTTTCAACGTTTATTTATTTTTGGGACAGAGAGAGACACAGCATGAACGGGGGAGGGGCAGAGAGAGAGGGAGACACAGAATCGGAAACAGGCTCCAGGCTCTGAGCCATCGGCCCAGAGCCCGACGCGGGGCTCGAACTCACGGACCGCGAGATTGTGACCTGGCTGAAGTCGGACGCTTAACCGACTGCGCCACCCAGGCGCCCCGACTCCTGACATTATTAAGTCCAACCCTTACTTCACAGATAGGGAAACCGAGGCCTGGGCGAAACAGGCCTTCCTTTTCTGGGGTTTAGTAACAAACTTTTGTGCATAGATAGGGCTTTTAGTATATTCTGGCCTTCTCAGCAGCCCTGTGAAGGCAGGTAGGCATCCATCTGTTCACTTGGTTATTGTGGCTAAGCTTGCAGGATCAAAAGCCAGACTGCCTGGGTTCAAATCCTGTCTCCACTATTTACCAGGCACATTTCTGTGCCTCAATTTCCTCAAATGAGAAAACAGTAGTACTTACCTAACATGGTTGTTGTATATTAGGTTGAGTTAGAATCCATGTTAAATATTTGGAACTCTGCCTAGTGCACAATGGGTTCTCAATAATCACTAATAGCTTTCTTGTCATAATGCACCTGTTCGCTCAGCAAACACTGACTGGGTTGCTGGTGTGTGCTGAGCTTGATGTGCGGGGCCCTGGGGGTGCAGCAGTGAATAAGAGCAACCATTAGGGCTCAGTCTTGTAGGGAAGACAGACACATAGAACCATAATTTCAAGACCAGGGGCTGTGACAGGCAGAAGTGGGGACAAGCCAGGGACCCAGAAGAGGTGGGAGTGCTGGGCAGGTGCTGAGCCAACATTTACTGAGGGCTTCAGATGGGTCAGGTCCTGTGTTAATTGCTTTACATCTGTCATCTCAGTCCTTCCTCACACACACCTGTGAGGTAGATGATGCTGTCCTTTTACTGATGAGGAAACTGATGGTTAAGTTACTTGTATAAGATCATCCAACCAGGAAATGGCAGAGCTGAGATCCAACCCAGGATTGTATAACCCCAGATCCTGTCCCCTTTCTTCTCCCACTTGCGGTGGTGGTTATGACTGGCAGGTGGGATGGGCAGGATAGGGGGGTGGTGGCCCTTCATAGAGAGGAGATATTCTCACAGGGAATCCTGGCTTTGCTGACAGGCCCAGATCTGGGGTTTCCCCTCCACCTCTGGCAGAGGCAGAATGTACAATATTTCCTAGCATAGGCCCTGTCCCCGGGCTGCCTGGATTCCGATTCACTGACCAGCAGTGTGGTTACCTAATCCTTCTGTGCCTCAGTTTTCTCTGTAAAATGGGAATAATGATAATAGCAAATGCTTGTAGTAATGCTTTCTTCTAAGAATTTTGCATCTATTATTCATTTAATTATGATCCTATATATTTTTTCCAGGTGGGGCTAACACCTGTGAAGTTGTAAGGTATAATTTAGTTAATACACGCAAAGCAGTTAGAATGGTGCTGGGCACTTAGGAGGTGCTCAGCAAGGCCACAGACAGGATTCCCTGAAAGATAATGAAGGTGACAATGACCACAATAGTGATAAGAATAAAACATTTCCTTGTGGCTCCATAGCACTTTTCAGGTACAGTGGCTTACACAGCTATTCTTTCATTTGAGACTATGAAGGCCAGTGTGTCCCAAAGTGTATTTCACAGAACACACTTCCACAGGAGGCTCATAAGAGTGTTTATTATTTGTATTATTTTTTTAAATATTTATTTAGAATGTGCGTGCAAGTGGGGGAGGGAGAGACAGAGAGAGACAGAGGGAGACAGAGGGAGAAAGGGAGAAAATCCTAAATCCTAAGAAGGCTCTGTGCTGTCATCTTAGGACCGGATGCTGGGCTGGATCTCATGAACCCTGAGATCATAACCTGACCTGAAATCAAGAGTCAGACCCAGGTGCCCCAAGACTGTTTTTTTAAAAAAGAGATTCTTCATTCAAGTAAGTTTGGAAAACACTGAAACCAAGGTAAACAGTTTTCTCCTGAGAGACTCCAACTCCCTAAAAATGGGTTGTCAGCCTCCACAAATGCAGAGCTTCTCCTAATAATTATCCAGTTTCTCCATGGAATCCCAGGTTCTGAATAGCATCTGTGTGGGTTGTGAGGCCTAGAAAACACGAAAACACTAAAGAACATTCATTGGCTTTGCGCCACTCACTGGCTGTATGCCTTTCGGTGAAGTTGTGTGACCTCAGTTTTCCTATCTATAAAATGGGAATAACGTGCGCATATGACAGGTCCCATCAGTGTTTTGAGGCCTAAATGAGGTAAACGGTGTAACTGTGGACCCAAGCATAATTCCTGGCAAGTGGTAAACAGGGAACAAATGTGTATTATTATCCACATGAACACTGACGGAGTGGATCCCATTATATCCCCAAGCAGATAAGCCGGACTCAGAGAGGTTGGCAGGTAGCTCCCAACACCCCACCCGGCCTTCTGGATTTTAGGAGGATCGGTAGAGCCCTCATAGTGCAGTCTGGGTGGTGAGCCCTCGGTCACCAAGGATTCCGGCGGGGTGGGGCGGGAGGGTGCGCCACAGGTGGGCCGCAGTGCTCCAGGGGTGGGCTGGAGCCTCGGGGCAGCCAGGCCGTGGGCGGCGCGGGGAGGGGGGGCGGCTGGAAGCGCGCGGGGCCCCCGGGGACACGCGAGGCGGGAAGCGGCGAGGGTCGCCCCTGCGCTGGCAGCGGGCGGCGGGGCCGGCCGCACGGCCGAGCTAGCCCGGTTGCCACGAGCGGGCCTCTCCGCCGCCGCACTCCCGCGGGGCTCGTTAGCGGCGCACGACCGCGCAAACACCGGATCCGCCGTGCGCTGACGAGCCCTGGGGGAGGCTGAGGCTGCGCGGGCGCGCCGGCCTCGCGGGAGCGGCCGCCAGGACAGAGTGCGCCAGAGGCAGCGCCGCGAGCCGCGGCCGCGCGGGGGCGCCCGAGTCCACGGAATGAGCTGGGCACCTGGCCGAGGAGTCGCAGGTTTACCTGCCTGCTTAGTGGTTGGGGGCCTAGAGGACCTGGGGCAGAGGGTGGTTCTGCGAGAGGAAGCACCGATCCCGACTCTTGCTCACACAGCTATTTTAAGAGGAACGTCGAAGGCTTGAAGTCATGGTCCAAGGCTGGTAGAGCTGTGAGAGACGGTCTTCGCTCTAAGATTTTTGGATGCCTCCTTTTAGTTTTCACTTTATTGCCTGGCAGCAGCCTTTTTTACTCCATGACAGTTTTCTGTTCTGGTCTTAAACCCACTTCATCTTTCTCCTTCCCTTACCAGAGGAAAAAGAACACAATTAACCTGGGATGTCTCAGTCGCAACTTGAAGCGTGTGCTTTTTCTTGTTAGCCGTATCAGTGAAAGTAGCTTGGGGTCTCAGGATGTTCACCAGCTCTCCTAGTAGCCTGTTTTGAGAAACGGAGCCTCTCTGCCTCAGGGCCAGCCAACCCTCACAGGAGCATGTACTCGTGACTTAATAGACCAGGGCTATATGCCTGTGATGCTCTGTTGGTCCAGAATGTGGACCTGGCGTTGGCTGTCTTCCCTCTGTGTTGTATCATTATCCCCCTGGTCCACAAAGCTGTAATGCTACCTCTTCTGCAAATAGCTGGTCTTTGCTTTTACCTAAGTCCCCACCTCCTTCTACTGTGTAGCCTCTGGACTGTGGTGCCCACTGCCTGCACTGTTAGATGGCATTGGCCAGTGAGGCTGGCTGTGTGAGGATGGCTCCTGACAGTAGTAATATGGCTGCACTACTCCCCCACTGTTTGCAGGGTCACGTCTGACTGCAGTGGGATGGGGAAGGTTTGGCTGCTACATAGAAAAGGCCAAGAAGTCTTGGCTAAGAGTGAAATTTGGCTAAAAAGTGACCTCTTCTGGCTCCTCAAAATCCCGTATTTTATAGTATTTTCTATTTCCCTTTCAAATGTGCAGGCCAACCTTAACTTGTTACTTGAATGACAAAGAGACTTAATTCCTTTCTAACACATTACCAGGTTGGATCAGAGCTGGCTGGTGAGGATCCCTCCTGAATTTGTGAGGAGAGTGGCAACCGTGAGGGGACACTTCTTAGGAAGGCCTCCCCTAGGACCGGACTAGTCATTGTGCATGGAGGGGGATGGCCTCACTTTTGCGGCTCCCCACAGAGATCTGTATAGATGGATGGGAAGGCAGTTCTGTGTGTCCTGTGCTCCCCTCTGCACCTGGCCTGCCTTCTAAGGTTACAACTGTCATTGTAACTTTTGACTCCATTTAGATGAGGTTGACTTGGCCATATTGGGTGGCAATCATGGCTACTGTGTTCCTGAAGATAGAGAAATGGCATGAAAGCCAGGCTGCTGTCTGGAGGCTAGGGGACACTCACCTTGGTGGCACTGTCCTTCTGACAACTCCCTCCCATCCCCTTGCATGAATAACAGCAAGCAAACAAACTCTCTCAGTAGGCTGTTGTGCCTTTGGGTCTGCCCAAAGTGATCTTCTCTGTAGTCTATATTATGTCCCAAGGCCTTGCCTGGCCTAATGCTTAGTAAAGACCCACAGGCTGACAAGAGCTGAGAAGAAAGAGGGTCCCTTCTGGGTCTGGAGGGCAACAGGGAAGAAATCACCAGACGGGAATTGGGTACTGGTTCCATCTCTCTGCTCAAACTCTGACTCACCAGAGCCTTGGAAAAGTCATTTCTTTGTCCTTATCAGAATCTTGGGCAGAATAATCCTTAGGGGATCTTTCAGTACTTGAGTCTCCTCCTTCCACATCCAGGCCGAGGTAGGAAAAGGGGAGAGGTCTTGGTAGATTGTATAAGATTCTTTATAGCAGGGCCTGTAGGAGGGAGGCCTTGGGTAAGACACGCTGAGATGGACCTGGGGTTGGGGCAGAGAGATCATGATTCTGGGGCTGGAAGATGACCTTTAGGTTCTCTTAAGGCTTTACAGAGGTGAGAGCTGGGCCATGGGTGGTTGGCTACAGCATGCCCACCTGTGCCAGGTGTTAGTTTTCCCATTTCCTAATACTTGTCTGGCATCAAACTTGGCTTTTGTTGTGAGGCTCATGTGGAATCATGGCCGTGAGTATGAAGCAGGAAGTACAAGGAGGAGGGCCATTTTGTCACAGGCCAGTCTGGGAAGCGGGTCACAGGGGTGGGTGGATGGTCCATCCATATTCCAGTCCTCTGCCTTGGGACTCCCCATGCGGGAGGTGGGCAGTGGGGTGTCAGGAAGAGCTTGAGACTGGGAAGGGCAGGACTGATATTCAGCTTGTGAGCTCTGACCCCTGTCTCTATGTGTCCTCCCGACCAGGGCCTGGACCCTGGTGGGTAGACAAGTTCCCTGGGGACAGTTCTGGAATTCCAAGATGCACTCATGAGGCCCTCTGGCTGTGGCTTCTGGATGGTGCCAGTCACCTGCATGTGGCAGCTTGTGGGAACTCCCGCCTCCAGTGTGAACTGTTTTCAGTTGTTAAATATTTTGACAGTCACTCCTGGATAGCGTAGAGACAGCAGGGTGAGGAATTCTGTTCTGGGCATCTGGTCTCTCCTCTGTGGGCACAGAGTGGCAGCACCTGGCTGGCTTGTGGTTCTCCTCAGCTGTGGTGGAGCCCACAGGGGCTCCCAGAGACTCTGGTACCTCCTCCCCTGGGCAGGGTCATCAATTTGGCACGGCAGATCCTGTCACCTACCCTCATTCCTGGCACAAGCCCCTTGCTGCATTCCTGGGAGCAGAATCCTGCTGGGAGCCAGTGCCTGCCAAAGGCTGGGAGCCATTCTGCCTCTGCCCTCTGTGGGCAGTTGGCAGTCTGGGTCTCTGCTTCCCTTGGCCAGTTCCTGCCACAGCTAATCTCCTCCCTGTGGCCCATGCCTGGCAAGGAGCCCTCTCTGGCAGAGCAGGCTGCATGTGGGGTGTCTGCCAGGCAAGCCTAGTCCCATTGCTTCCCCATTTCCCTGGAATCCTTCCTGGGGGGCACTGTCCCTCACAAAGTTCTCCTGGGAGTCTGCAGGTGTTCCTCTTGCTGGTCCAGCAGCCAATCACTTTCCTGGAGTTTTTCCTTTAAACTCTTTTGGTGTTTTCAGGGTGCTTTACTGTTTCCAAAGCACTTTGAGATTTTATCTCGTCAGATGCTCAGAAGCCCCTCAAAGAGCACGTGGTACCCTTGAGATGGAGGGCCCAGGAGTGGGCAGAATTCCTGAAGGATTGACTCAGACTCTACCTTTGGGCCCCGGGACAGGGCTTTGTGCAAGAACTCATCCTCAGGGTCTAAATGGGGCAGGTGTCCAGCAATTTTGCAGGGGGCAGCTGTGAGTCTACTAAATGGGGCAGACATCAGAGGGGTCAGGAGAATCTGGAGCCTGCTGTGGCTCCCAGCTTGCCGGTCTGAAACCAATAGGGAAATTCTCTCACAAGAGCAGCAGCTTTGGGGTTAGTCTGTAAGGGCAGTGAGAAAGGGTTGATTGGTTGCATCACTAGGCCACATGGAGACATACTTGGCTTAGAGTGGGCCCAGGAAGCTACCTGGTGTGTGTGTGGGAGCTCACTAGGGAGAGATGTGGGTGCTCATTATGTCTGCATGATACCTTGAAGGTCTGAGTTTGGGCAAATTGAGGTTTGTAAGAGCTGGTGAACTAGTCTTTCCTTCTTGATGGTTTATAGCAGTCTGCTGCCCAGGCCATTCAACTGGCCTCCGTGACAACCCGGGGATTGTCCCTACTCACTCACCTTGGCCTGTTTGTTCCTTCAGTGGGTCTGCCTGGCCTCAGGGCGGAGGAGGGCTTTGTGCTGTGGGAGTCCTTCCCCTGTAGCCTGGTGTGGCCTTGTGGCTTTGGCCCTTCTCTTTCACCCCCCCCCCCCGGCAATGGCACTGGATTCCAGTGGTGAAATCTATGAATTCTGGGGTCTACTTCCGGAAGGTAGTCTGCCTCCTTACTGTCACTCCTGCTCCTACCTCAGTGCCTGGGAAGAATTTCTCCTAGAACAACAATGTTCTTTACCTGGGAGAGGGGAACAGCATCCTTGCAGACTAAGGTTAGCTGCTGAGGGGCTGGGGGCTGTGGCCCAGGCAGGTGCTAATGTCCAGGTTGAGAAGAACACTCCAAAGTCCAGAGGACTTTGTGAAGGGGGCTGGGAGCAGTGTGGTTGGGGGTGACAGCTCAGGGGAGGTGGGATAGTCAGGATGCAGTTCTTTGCTGGATAGGCTTCCTTTCCATGGGGGTGCTGAGCCCAAACGAGACCCTTGGTGCTCATTTGAAATATGGTTAGGTTCATTTGCTCTCCTGTGTATTCTATGTTAAGGTTTCTCCCATTTATCCTTGATTTTATTCATTAAAAAATGGAGTACATGAAATGTTAACATGGCTCTAAGAGTCAGACCTGAACAAACCTGTAACTCTCCTGAGTCACTTCCTTCCTCCTTCTACTCTGTGTCCACCACTCATTCTTTCCACCCTCACCCTGGGGGTATAACCAATCTCACCAGCTTCTGGTTACCTTTCCTGTTTCTTTTTGTGCAGACAACAAAATACTTTCTTTATTCCCCCCTCTTTCACAAGAGGTGCCATCCATTAAAGACTTTCTCACATTCTGCTTTTTTGTTTAACAATACATTTTGGAAGGCTTTCCATACCAGTGTATAAATATTGTTCTCATTTTTTAAAAATTTATTTATTTATTTTGAAAGAGAGAGAGAGAGAGAGAGCGAGCACATGGGAGGGGCAGAGAGAGAGGGAGAGAGAGAATCCCAAGCAGGCTCCACTCTGTCAGCTCAAAGCCTGATGAGGGCTTGAACTCACGGACTGTGAGATCATAACCTGAGCTGAAACCAAGAGCCTGATGCTCAACCAACTGAGCCACCCAGGCACTCCTGTTCTCATTAAAAAAATTTTTTAAAGTTTATTTTATTTTTGAGAGAGAGAGAGAGAGAGGAGAGAGAATGGGAGAAGGGCAGACACACACACACACACACACACACACACACACACACACACACACACAGAATCAGAAGTAGGCTCCAGGCTCTGAGATGTCAGCACAGAGCCCAACACGGGGCTTGAACCCATGAACTGTGAGATCGTGACCTGAGTCGAAGTTGGACGCTCAACCGACTGAGCCACCTAGACGCCCCTGTTCTCATTTTTTATAGCTGCATAGTATTCCACTGGGTGGAATGACCATGGCTTGTTCAGCCATTCTGCTGTGTATGTTCCTTAGGGTTTCTAATATTTTGCAATTGCAAAGAATCTTACAATGAATTCCCTTGGGCATAAATATTCTTGTACAGATAGAGATGTCTGACCAGGGTAAATTATAATTAGTGGGGAAAGCATGCATCATTTTGTTAGAGAATGCCAAATTCTCGCTGATTAGGGTTGTACCAATTTGCATTCTGACCAGTGATGTATGCAAGTGTCTGTTTCCCCACAGGTTTGCCAACAGAATGTGTAGGTGTGCTTTTCAATGCTTGCCAATCTGATTTGGTGAGAAATAGTGCTCCAGTGTTATTTTAATTTACGTTTCTCTTATTACAAGTGAGGTTGAATATTTTTCCATATGTTTAAAGGACATTTTAAATTCTTTTTTTTGTGAACTGTACACATCTTTGTCCTTTTTTTCTATCAGGTTTTTGAAACTCCTGTCCCCCATTTTTAAAAAGTTCTTTGTATATTAGAGATGTTAGACATTTATCTGTGTTACATGTTGCAAATATTTTCTCTCAGCTTGTCACTTATTTTTTGGCTTTCCTTTTTTTTGGGAGGGGTAATAAAATAATTTTATTTTCATAAAGAGCAATTTATTAATCTTTTATTTGTTCTGGACAGGTTTGCTTTCATTAAACCCAGGGACATTAAATTATAGTAAACTCTTTAGTATAAAGAAAATACCGAATAAAATATTTGAAATTTATGTGAGTTTTAATAACCTACTTTTCAACTTTTCAATATTTTTCACTTAAAAAAATTTTTTTTTAATGTTTACTTTTCAGAGAGAGAGACAGAGTGCGAGTGGGAGAAGGGCAGAGAGAGAGGGAGACACAGAATCCGAAGCAGGCTCCAGGTTCTGAGCTGTCAGCACAGAGGCTGATGCGGGGGCTCGAACTCATGGATGTGAGATCATAACCTGAGCTGAAGTCAGATGCGTAACTGACTGAGCCACCCAGGCGCCCCAATAGTTTTCACTTTTTTAAAACATATTCTGGAAAAACTGAACCACTTAACAAAATACATAAAGCATGTACCTAAGGGCCTAGGCTCCAGTATGGCTCAGCATGGGGCTGATGAGGGGCCTTTGCTTAGTCTTCCATGAACTTCAGTAGCCAGGCATACATAGCCACCTGTTCAAGAACTATACCAGCCGTGGCGAAGCTCACAGAAGCCTCGGCTGACTTGGTTCTAAGGATTCCACTAAATTTCATGGTTTCCCATGTTGAACAGACTTACAGAAAACCCTCACCGCTTTTCCATAGTTGCCTAGTAAAACACGGCTTTCCATATTGTTGCCTTCCCCTTCACATATTACTGTAATGGGGACTGCAGTACCCTAAACTCAGCCCCTCTTTCCCTTATCTCTAGTAGGGCAGCCCTGGATCACTCTACCTCTGTTAAGGAAATATCCATCTTGCCTGTAGATCTTTTAGACACTCCTTTAGACATATCCCTTTTTCAGCTGTTTGCAGATGATTCATATCTAAAAAGAAAAAGTAAAGTGGTGTCTGGGTAGCTCAGTTGGTTAAGTGTCCGACTTTGGCTCAGGTCATGATCTCGTGGTTTGTGAGTTTGAACCCCGCATGGGGCTCTGTGCTGACAGTTCAGAGCCTGGAGCCTGCTTCAGATTCTGTGTATCCCTCTCTCTGACCCTCCCCTGCTCACATTCTGCCTCTCTGTCTCTCTCTCAAAAATAAGCAAACATTTAAAAAATTAAAAACAAAGAAAAAGTAAAACTTCCCAAGCAGACTTTAATTTACCTTTAAGCTTCTCACAGAAACAAAATCAGTTCAGATGGCTAAATTAATTGCCTTTGCTCACATCTGCTAACCAATGAAAGGTAAAAAAGCAAATACTTGTACTGATGGTAGGTAAAATTTGGGGTTAGTCCATGATTTTGAAATACTTTAAAAACAAAGAGATTTCCTGTTATAGGAATTCCTATAAAATGGACAGCAAATAAAAGAATCTTGAGAGTAGTCAAGACAATCTTTTTTTTCGTTTTGCAGTTCAATTAATTTTTATTTATGAATACAGAGCTACGGTGTCTAAAGTTTTACTATAGGGCGTCTACTAATGAATCATCTTTGTGTCTTTTTTTTCTTTTTCTTTTTTTTTCAGATTTTAACATTTTATTTTTATTTATTTATTTTTTTCAATATCTGAAGTTTATTGTCAACTTTGTTTCCATACAACACCCAGTGCTCATCCCAAAAGGTGTCCTCCTCAATACCCATCACCCACCCGCCCCTCCCTCCCACCCCCCATCAACCCTCAGTTTGTTCTCAGTTTTTAACAGTCTCTTATGCTTTGGCTCTCTTCTACTCTAACCTCTTTTTTTTTCCTTCCCCTCCCCCATGGGTTTCTGTTAAGTTTCTCAGGATCCATATAAGAGTGAACACATATGGTATCTGTCTTTCTCTGTATGGCTTATTTCACTTAGCATCACACTCTCCAGCTCCATCCACGTTGCTACAAAGGGCCATATTTCATTCTTTCTCATTGCCACATAGTACTCCATTGTGTATATAAACCACAATTTCTTTATCCATTCATCAGTTGATGGACATTTAGGCTCTAGTTCTATAATTTGGCTATTGTTGAGAGTGCTGCTATAAACATTGGGGTACAAGTGCCCCTATGCATCAGTACTCCTTTATCCCTTGGGTAAATTCCTAGCAGTGCTATTGCTGGGTCATAGGGTAGGTCTATTTTTAATTTTTTGAGGAACCTCCACACTGTTTTCCAGAGTGGCTGCACCAATTTGCATTCCCACCAACAATACAAGAGGGTTCCCGTTTTTCCACATCCTCTCCAGCATCTATAGTTTCCTGATTTGTTCATTTTGGCCACTCTGACTGGCGTGAGGTGATATCTGAGTGTGGTTTTGATTTGTATTTCCCTGATGAGGAGCGACGTTGAGCATCTTTTCATGTGCCTGTTGGCCATCTGGATGTCTTCTTTAGAGAAGTGTCTATTCATGTTTTCTGCCCATTTCTTCACTGGGTTATTTGTTTTTTGGGTGTGGAGTTTGGTGAGCTCTTTATAGATTTTGGATACTATCTCTTTGTCCGATATGTCATTTGCAAATATCTTTTCCCATTCCGTTGGTTGCCTGTTAGTTTTTTGGTTGTTTCCTTTGCTGTGCAGAAGCTTTTTATCTTCATAAGGTCCCAGTAGTTCATTTTTGCTTTTAATTCCCTTGCCTTTGGGGATGTGTCAAGTAAGAAATTGCTGCGGCTGAGGTCAGAGAGGTCTTTTCCTGCTTTCTCCTCTAAGGTTTTGATGGTTTCCTGTCTCACATTCAGGTCCTTTATCCATTTTGAGTTTATTTTTGTGAATGGTGTGAGAAAGTGGTCTAGTTTCAATCTTCTGCATGTTGCTGTCCAGTTCTCCCAGCACCATTTGTTAAAGAGACTGTCTTTTTTCCATTGGATGTTCTTTCCTGCTTTGTCAAAGATTACTTGCCCATATGTTTGTGGGTCTAGTTCTGGGGTTTCTATTCTATTCCATTGGTCTGTGTGTCTGTTTTTGTGCCAATACCATGCTGTCTTGATGATGACAGCTTTGTAGTAGAGGCTGAAGTCTGGGATTGTGATGCCTCCTGCTTTGGTCTTCTTCTTCAAAATTACTTTGGCTATTCAGGGCCTTTTGTGGTTCCATATGAATTTTAGGATTGCTTGTTCTAGTTTCGAGAAGAATGCTGGTGCGATTTTGATTGGGATTGCATTGAATGTGTAGATAGCTTTGGGTAGTATTGACATTTTGACAATATTTATTCTTCCAACCCATGAGCATGGAATATTTTTCCATTTCTTTATATCTTCTTCAATTTCCTTCATAAGCTTTCTATAGTTTTCAGCATACAGATCTTTTACATCTTTGGTTAGATTTATTCCTAGGTATTTTATGCTTCTTGGTGCAATTATGAATGGGATCAGTTTCTTTATTTGTCTTTCTGTTGCTTCATTATTAGTGTATAAGAATGCAACTGATTTCTGTACATTGATTTTGTATCCTGCAACTTTGCTAAATTCATGTATCAGTTCTAGCAGACTTCTTTTGGAGTCTATCGGATTTTCCATGTATAATATCATGTCATATGCAAAAAGTGAAAGCTTAACTTCATCTTTGCCAATTTTGATGACTTTGATTTCCTTTTGTTATCTGATTGCTGATGCTAGCACTTCCAACACTATGTTAAACAACAGTGGTGAGAGTGGACATCCCTGTCGTGTTCCTGATCTCAGGGGGAAAGCTCTCAGTTTTTCCCCATTGAGGATGATGTTAGCTGTGGGCTTTTCATAAATGGCTTTTATGATCTTTAAGTATGTTCCTTCTATCCCGACTTTCTCGAGGGTTTTTATTAAGAAAGGTTGCTGAATTTTGTCAAAGGCCTTTTCTGCATCGATTGACAGGATCATATGGTTCTTCTCTTTTTTTTTGTTAATGTGATGTATCACATTGATTGATTTGCGAATGCTGAACCAGCCCTGCATCCCAGGAATGAATCCTACTTGATCATGGTGAATAATTCTTTTTATATGCTGTTGAATTCGATTTGCTAGTATCTTATTGAGAACTTTTGCATCCATATTCATCAGGGATATTGGCCTGTAGTTCTCTTTTTTTTACTGGGTCTCTGGTTTAGGAATCAAAGTAATACTGGCTTCATAGAATGAGTCTGGAAGTTTTCCTTCCCTTTCTATTTTTTGGAATAGCTTGGGAAGGATAGGTATTATCTCTGCTTTATTTTTTTTTTTTTAAGGTTAAGTAAAACTTTTATTCTGTTATACATTTACATTTGTATGTGTGCTGGTTCGCAGTTAAATACTGTATTTCTTTTTTTTTTATATGAAGTTTATTGACAAATTGGTTTCCATACAACACCCAGTGCTCATCCCAAAAGGTGCCCTCCTCAATACCCATCACCCACCCGCCCCTCCCTCCCACCCCCCATCAACCCCTCTGCTTTAAACGTCTGGTAGAACTCCCCTGGGAAGCCATCTGGTCCTGGACTCTTATTTGTTGGGAGATTTTTGATGACTGATTCAATTTCTTCACTGGTTATGGGTCTGTTCAAGCTTCCTATTTGCTCCTGATTGAGTTTTGGAAGTGTGTGGGTTTTAGGAATTTGTCCATTTCTTCCAGGTTGTCCAGTTTGTTGGCATATAAATTTTCATAGTATTCCTTGATAATTGCTTGTATCTCTGAGGGATTGGTTGTAATAATTGCATTTTCATTCATGATTTTATCTATTTGGGTCATCTCCCTTTTCTTTTTGAGAAGCCTGGCTAGAGGTTTATCAATTTTGTTTATTTTTTCAAAAAACCAACTCTTGGTTTTGTTGATCTGCTGTACAGTTTTTTTTAGATTCTATATTGTTTATTTCTGCTCTGATCTTGATTATTTCTCTTCTTCTGCTGGATTTAGGCTGTCTTTGCTGTTCTGCTTCTATTTCCTTTAGGTGTGCTGTTAGATTTTGTATTTGGGATTTTTCTTGTTTCTTGAGATAGGCCTGGATTGCAATGTATTTTCCTCTCAGGACTGCCTTCCCTGCATCCCAAAGCGTTTGGATTGTTGTATTTTCATTTTCATTTGTTTCCATATATTTTTTAATTTCTTCTCTAATTGCCTGGTTGACCCATTCATTCTTTAGTAGGGTGTTCTTTAACCTCCATGCTTTCGGAGGTTTTCCAGACTTTTTCCTGTGGTTGATTTCAAGCTTCATAGCATTGTGGTCCGAAAGTATGCATGGTATAATTTCAATTCTTGTATACTTATGAAGGGCTGTTTTGTGACCCAGTATGTGATCTATGTTGGAGAATGTTCCATGTGCACTCAAGAAGAAAGTATATTCTGTTGCTTTTGGATGTAGAGTTCTAAATATATCTGCCAAGTCCATCTGATCCAATGTATCATTCAGGGCCCTTGTTTCTTTATTGACCATGTGTCTAGATGATCTATCCATTTCTGTAAGTGGAGTGTTAAAGTCCCCTGCAATTACCACATTCTTATCAATAAGGTTGCTTATGTTTGTGAGTAATTGTTTTATATATTTGGGGGCTCCTGTATTTGGCGCATAGACATTTATAATTGTTAGCTCTTCCTGATGGATAGACCCTGTGATTATTATATAATGCCCTTCTTCATCTCTTGTTACAGCCTTTAATTTAAAGTCTAGTTGATCAGATATAAGTATGGCTACTCCAGCTTTCTTTTGACTTCCAGTGGCATGATAAATAGTTCTCCATCCCCTCACTCTCAATCTGAAGGTGTCCTCAGGTCTAAAATGAGTCTCTTGTAGACAGCAAATAGATGGGTCTTGTTTTTTTATCCATTCTGATACCCTATGTCTTTTGGTTGGCGGATTTAGTCCATTTACATTCAGTGTTATTATAGAAAGATATGGGTTTAGAGTCATTGTGATGTCCGTAGGTTTCATGCTTGTAGCGATGTCTCTGGTACTTTGTCTCACAGGATCCCCCTTAGGATCTCTTGTAGGGCTGGTTTAGTGGTGACGAATTCCTTCAGTTTTTGTTTGTTTGGAAAGAGCTTTATCTCTCCTTCTATTGTAAATGACAGACTTGCTGGATAAAGGATTCTCGGTGGCTTATTTTTTCTGTTCATCACATTGAAGATCTCCTGCCATTCCTTTCTGGCCTGCCAGGTTTGAGTAGAGAGATCAGTCACGAGTCTTATAGGTCTCCCTTTGTAAGAGCACGTTTATCTCTAGCTGCTTTGAGAATTTTCTCTTTATCCTTATATTTTACCAGTTTCACTATGATATGTCATGCAGAAGATCGATTCAAGTTACATCTGAAGGGAGTTTCTGTGCCTCTTGGATTTCAATGCCTTTTTCCTTCCCCAGATCCGGGAAGTTCTCAGCTATTATTTCTTCAAGTACACCTTCAGCACCTTTCCCTCTCTCTTCCTCCTCTGGAATACCAATTATGCATATATTATTTCTCTTTAGTGCATCACTTAGTTCTCTAATTTTCCCCTCATACTCCTGGATTTTTTTTTATCTCTTTCTCACCTTCTTCTTTTTCCATAATTTTATCTTCTAGTTCACCTATTCTCTCCTCTGTCTCTTCAATCCGAGCCATAGTTGTTTCCATTTTATTTTGCAGTTCATTGATAGCATTTTTTAGCTCCTCCTGGCTGTTCCTTAATCCCTTGATCTCTGTAGCAAGAGATTCTCTGCTGTCCTTTTTACTGTTTTCAAGCCCAGCGATTAATTTTATGACTATTATTCTAAATTCACTTTCTGTTATATTGTTTAAATCATTTTTGATCAGTTCGTTAGCTGTTGTTATTTCCTGGATGTTTTTTTGAGGGGAATTCTTCTGTTTCGTCATTTTGAATAGTCCCTGGAGTTGTGTGGGCCTGCGGGGCACTTCCCCTGTGCTGTCTTGAATAACTGCGTTGGTGGGCGGGGCCACAGTCAGACCTGATGTCTACCCCCAGCCCACCGCTGGGGCCACAATCAGACTGGTGTGTGCCTTCTCTTCCCCTCTCCCAAGGGCAGGACTCACTGTGGGGTGGAGTGGCCCATCTGGCTACTTGCACACTGCCAGGCTTGTGGTGCTGGGGATCTGGCGTATTAGCTGGGGTGGATCGGCAAGGTGCACGGGGGTGGGAGGGGCAGGCTCAGCTCGCTTTTCCTTCAGAGAACCGCTTCGGGAGGGGCCCTGCGGCACAGGGATGCAGTCAGATCCGCCGGAGGGATGGATCCGGAGAAGCACAGCATTGGGTGTTTGCGTGGTGCAAGCAAGTTCCCTGGCAGGAACTGGTTCCCTTTGGGATTTTGGCTGGGGGTTGGGCAAGGGAGATGGCGCTGGCGAGCGCCTTTGTTCCCTGCCAAGCTCTGCTCTGTCATCGGGGCTCAACAACTCTCCCTCCCGTTGTCCTCCAGCCCTCCCGTTCTCTGAGCAGAGCTGTTAGCTTATAACCTTCCAGATGTGAAGTCCTACTTGCTGTTGGAACACACTCGTCCAGCCCCTCTGCTTTTGCCAGCCAGACTCAGGGTCTCTGCTTGGCCGGCAGCCCGCCCCTCCGCCCTGGCTCCCTCCCGCCAGCCCGTGGAGCGCGCACTGCCTCTCCGCCCTTCCTACCCTCTTCCATGGGCCTCTTGTCTGCGCCTGGCTCCGGAGACTCTGTTCTGCTAATCCTCTGGCGGTTTTCTGGGTTATTTAGGCAGGTGTAGATGGAATCTTAGTGATCAGCAGGACAGCCCAGCGTCCTCCAATGCCACCATCTTCCCAGGATCCTCAAGACAATCTTAAAAAACAAAAACAAAGTTGGAGGTATCACAATTACAGATTTCAAGTTATAGTACAAAGCTATAGTATTCAAAAGAGTATGGTACTGGCACAAAAATAGACACATCGATTAATGGAACAGCATAGGAAGCCCAGAAACAAACTCATGATTATATGGTTAATTAATCTTTAACAGAAGAGGCAAGAATATGTGATGGAAAAAAGACAACCTCTTCAACAAATAGTATTAAGGAAAACTGGACAGCTACACGCAAAAGGGTAAAACTGGACCACTTTCTATACCATACATAAAAATAAACTCAAAATGGATTAAAGACCTAATATCAGACCTGATACCATAAAAATCCTGGAAGAGAGCATGGGCAGTAATTTCTGTGACATCAGCCATAGCAACATTTTTCTAGAGATGTGTCCTGAGGCAAGGGAAGTAAAAGCAAAAATAAACTATTGGGACTGCATCAAAATAAAAAGCTTCTGCACAAAGAAGGAAACCATCAACAAAAATAAAAGACAGCCTACTGAATGGGAGAAGATATATGCAAATGACATCTGATAAAGGGTCAGTATCCAATATATGTAAAGAACTAATACATTTCAACACTGAAAAACCAAATAATCCATTTAAAAATTGGCAGAAGACATGAACAGACATTTCTCCAAAGAAGATATCCAGATAGCCAACCCGACACGTGAAAAGGTGCCCAACATCACTCATCATCAGGGAAATGCAAATCAAAACTATGATGAGATATCATCTCTCACCTGTCAGTCTAAAATCAAAAACACAAGGAACAACAAGTGTTGACAAAGATGTAGAGAAAAAGGAACCCTCTTATATGGTTGGTGGGAATGCAAGCTGGTGTAGCCACTTGGAAAACAGTATGGAGTTTCCTCAAAAAGTTAAAAACAGAACTACTCTACAATCCAGTAATCACATTCCTGGGTATTTACCCAAGGAATACAAAAACACTAATTCAAAAGGATATATGCATCCCTATGTTTATTGCATCGTTATTAACAATAGCCAAATTATGGAAGCAACCCAAGTATCCATCGATAGATGAATGGATAAAGAAGAGGTATATATATATGTGTGTGTGTGTATATATATATGTAAGATTTCATTCTTTTTATGGCTGAGTAATATTCCATCGTGTTTGGAATATTACTAATATTCACAAACACACAATGGAATATTATTCAGCCATAAAAAGAATGAAATCTTACCATTTGCAACAACATGGATGGAGCTAGAGAGTATTATGCTAAGTGAAATAAGTCAGGAAAGACAAATACCACTCGTGTGGAATTTAAGAAACAAAACAAATGAACAAAGGGGAAAAAAAGAGAGACAAACCAAGAAACAGACTCTTAAATATAGAGAACAAACTAATGGCTACCAGAGGGGAGGTGAGTTGGGGGATGGGTTAAATAGGTGAAGGGGATTAAGAGTACACATATGAGGATGAGCACTTGTAGACAGACTGGTCCTAAAGGTGCGGTGACAAGAGAATTACAAGGCAGGGGGTAAGTATCTCCAGGAGCCAAAGCTTCGGTCCCCTGGCTCAAGCCTCTTTTATTTTTTGCAATTTGTCTGATAACAGCAAGCACATACAACATAGTATTTGGCATCTTGACAGGTCACCCACCTGCAGTGTATTCCATAGTGGGTCATGAGTACATCTGGCACCAGACAAAACACAAAACATTCTTATCCCTGGTCTCGTGCCCCTGTGAAGTCCTTCTGGAGAGAATATGCAGTCCCGGTAGCTTTCTGCCTAGGAATGGAACTTCTTTCAGTTCCTTGCTGCTCCCTCCCTTTCCTTCAGGACATTCTTACGGTGCCTCTGGCTTCTTGTTCTCCAACAAGCATTGAGTAATGTATAGAATTGTTGAATCACTATGTTGTACACCTGAAACTAATATAATACTGTATGTTAAATATGCTTGAATTAAAATAAAAAAATTAATAAAATTAAAAAGAACTAAAAAAAAAAGAATCCTGAGATATTTTTCCATTAACATAAGCAGATGGCCATTATAAAAGTGGAAACAAATGAAAGTGCTTGATGATATTACCTACGATAGAAGAGATAAACTGGCCATGATAGTGAACCAACATTGATGGGATAGAGAAGGGAGTCTGAAGGGGCTTTATCATTGTCATCCTCTCCTGCTGCCCCATACCTCACTTATCACTTTTATAATGACCAATTAATATACACCACAAAATGTAAAAGAACTAGGAGCGCTGTGACCTCATAGTTGCCCAAGAAATTTGGTTCTATGGTTGTGTAAGTGAATCCTCATGATCACCGAACCAGAAGTCTTTTATGTACCACTTCAGATCAGCTTGGCCCCATCCCTCTTTTTCCCATCACTGCTGTGGCCACCAGCTCCGCCCAGCTTCTTGCAGCCAGGCAGCACCTCTCCTCCAGCCTGTACTTCCAGCCTCCTTCCTCTCCTCTTGGGGCCTCCCCATTGAGGCTGTTGTCCGATTGCCCCTGGCACATGTGCATCAGTGGCGTGCAGGGGATTCATGCCCCACAGGGTAACCCTTTAACTAGTGGGAGATGGAGCCAGTGGATACAGTTTTTACTGTCTCCCCCCATGGATGGTCTTGAGATGCAGCTTAGTGAGATCACACAACACTCACCCTTGCTCACTCTCACTGCAGCCACACCTCCCAGCTGGTTTTTGAGTAATCCACGAGTGATTCCTCATCTAGGCAGCTTCTGTGCTCATCTTTCTTCCTGATCTCTCTTCCAAGAGTTGGAATAGGCTTGGCTAGTCCCTTCCTACTATGGGGCTCACACCTCATATTCATAGGCTAACTATCCTGACCTGTTACCCCAATCCTCTTACCCTCTACAGTTTTCTATTTCCACAGCTCTTCTTCTAACATATGATACCATTGCTCATTCATTGCATTTATGGTTTATTATCTCTCTCCCTTGGCCACACTACAAGCATTGCAAAGGCAGAATCTTTGTTCAAAATGTCCCATCTTCACCAATGCATCTCATATGACTAGGACAGTCTTTGGATCATCGTATGGACTGAATTAATTTTTGCTAAATGAATACATATTTATAAAGTGATTAGAACAGCTACTGGTGGAAATACAATTTGTTTCTGAAACAAATATCATGTGTAATGTAAGAAAATCGTCCATGTGGCCTCAGAGCTGAGGCTTTTGGGGATTCTGTAGGTACGCCAGGCTCCTCCAGGTCAGATGCACTATGGGAATAACAAGGTAGCTTCCTCCCGCAACTCTACATACATGACAAATATCTCCTAGAATTAATCATCTGGCAAAGTTCTTTCTAGTGAGGAAC
The DNA here is from genome assembly GCF_022079265.1 of Lynx rufus. Classification (NCBI taxonomy): domain Eukaryota; kingdom Metazoa; phylum Chordata; class Mammalia; order Carnivora; family Felidae; genus Lynx; species Lynx rufus. The sequence goes on from NW_025814897.1 coordinate 60,494,690, forward strand.
AAAACTACTAGATTTATATTTCCACGGTGTCATGGATGCTTGGTAACTCAGAGATCCCCATTATGGATAATCACAGCAGACCGTTTTTCTAAGTTATGGAACAGTTATTTCCTGTATTCCTGCCCTCCTGTATGTGGTGTTAGATCTATATGCTACTTTTTTGTTTTATTCATTCTCTCTCTCTCTCTCTCTTTTTTTTTTTTTTTTTTGAGGGAAAGGGATGTTCCCTCAAATACTTTTCAGAAGTAGCAGGGGTATGAATTATAATTAAAAATTGACATTTCTCTCCCTAAGAGATAACCTACCCCTGGGTACATGGAGTCCTTTCCTGCCAGAGGGAATGGAGCACTCTAGAGGTAGCAACGTGACCCAGAGATATGAGCGTGAGATCTCTGTGCAGATGCTTTAGGGATGGAGACCTGGCTGTGTTCCGTACTAGCCTCGTGATTCAGAGCAGTTTAGGTTGCTTTGCTAAGCCTCAGCCTCCTGTTTTACAAAATTATAACAGAACAAATACATTATTGCAATATTGACAGAATTAAATGAGAACTATGTAAGCCACTGTTCTTACATGGGTCCATTTCATGAGTTGAAAGGGTTTGCAGGCTGTGAAGAGACCAAGAAGGACAGTGGGACACTAACATTGGCCCTTTCCAGCTCTTGGGAACAGAAACTACGTGGCTCATGTTCACCTTCCCTTTGTGCCTCTCCTTGGTCACTTCTGCAGCCTCAAGATTCCCCATGGAATGACTTATCTCCAAGTAGATATCTAGTCCAGAGGGTGGTGTCAGTGGATATGATATTCAAGGGGTATTTATGAGAACATCCTGAAGGAGGGAAAGATTGGACAGAATAGGCTGTCCATGGAGAACTCCATTACTAGGCTCTCTGGTCCTAGGGCTACAGTGGTGACAGTGGCTTACCAGAGCATAGGCCCTGCTGCACTGGAGCCTTTCCCAGTGTCTGGAAGTCTCACATTCACTTTGCAGGCCACAGGGGGAGATGATCACACACCATTTCCCACTTTCATTCCTTTCAAGCTTCCCCCTTTCAAGGTACCAAACCAGATACCAAAACCTTATAAACCCCAAACACTTTAATACATCCTTGGTTAAAAATTTAATTGAAAACAAAGGATACAAAATAAAATACTATTGGGGTGCCTGGGTGGCTCAGTCAGTTAAGCATCTAACTCTTGAGTTCGGCTCAGGCCATGAGCTCACAGTTCACGAGACAGAGCCCTGCATCAGGCTCTGCACTGACAGTGCAGAGCTTGCTTGGGATTCTCTCTCCCCCATTCTCTGCCCCTCTCCCACCTTCTCTCAAAATAAATAAGCATTACAAAAAACTTAAAGGAAAAAACAAAATAAAATACTATTTCACCAAAAACTTAAAAGGGAGAAGTGATAGATATAAGCAGTGTTGAAATCCAATCCTAATAGGCTAACTATTGGGCTAACTAATGGGTTTCCTATTATAACAATAAGGAAGTTACAGATTATTTTAAAAATCATAAAAATGACTACAACATTACTGAAGTGGAGCAAAGCTCCTATTTGTTAGATATATGCATATTCTCTACTTTGTCATAAAATTGATTCTTAGATTATTTTTTCTGAGGTTTTCCTGTACTATTTTATAAAATTAAAGAACTTATTATCTGTTGTGAAATACAACACTTCATCCTAGGATTCAAAGCTTGTATGTATGTCTAGAGTAGTAAACTACATTCATTAAAAGTGCATGATAGAGAAAATAAATTGTCCTGGAAAATCGAACCTGCTCACTATTCAAACATTTTTTGATCTGATTATAATGACTTCTTTAATATTATTAAAATCAATCTGGCTAGCCTATAAATTGTGTATATTGTGTTTTCAGTGAGAAAATGTTTTTTAAAAATTCATTTTATTTTATTTATGATTATTTTTTATACTTTAGAGAGAGAGTTCAAGTGAGGGAAAGGGGCAGAAGAAGAGAAGGAGAGAATCTTAGGCAGGCTCCACACTCGGTGCAGAACCTGATGTGGGGCTTGATCTCACAGCCCTGGGATCATGACCTGAGCTGAAGTCAAGCTGGATGCTTAACCGATTGAATCACCCAGGAGCCCCTCATTCTTTTTTGATGGCTGAGTAAGATTCCAATATATTTCTGTGTGTGTGTGTGTGTGTGTGTGTGTGTATGGGCTCTCTTCATAGTTTGGCTATTGTTGACAATGCTGCTATAAACACTGGGGTGCATGTATCCCTTCAAATTAGTATTTTTGCATCCTTTCAGTAAATCCTTAATGAAATTGCTGGGTTGTAGGGTAGTTCTATTTTTAACTTTTTGAGGAACCTCCATACTGTTTCCCATAGTTAGTCCTTGTCTTTAAAATATTTACAGAACTTCTCCCTGCCCTCTTCAGAGAAGCCCGGGATTTCTAGATGGTGGAAATCCTTCCAAGGGCCAAAGAATTGCCAGGCAATAAGTCAAGTGGTGAAAAGGTGGGAGGTTTTGGGAAGCAGAACCCTCTGCAGTAAACTGCTCAGCAGGAGAGGTATTGGCTGCTGCTCCACCCAGTCTTAATGAATCATATGTGTGAGCCTTACAGGATAATATCAGTTCATTAAATCAATATAGGAAGAACAAGAGTGTCTTAGGCTGGGCCAGGATCTCTGGATTGAGACCTGGGGGCCACATCAATAGTGGGCGATCACATCAGCAAACTGTCTCTCAGCTTGTTCAGTTCTCTGAAGCTTCAATTGAGAACTTAGTGGAACCTCTCCTGGAAGTGCATTCCTTTCACCCAGGTCAATGCCCACTTCCTGGGCAGCACCCTATAGCATCAGAAGCCCCCTGAAGCACCAGAGCCCAGGACTGGGCTGCTGTCTCCTCATAAGGACCAAATAAAGCAGAGAGCTTTACCAACTGTCCTTGCTGTGTTTCCTACCAGAGGCCAGGAGCTCAAGTTCCTTGTTACTGGTGACGATACGCATGCAGAAGAAACAGCTTTATGAAGAAAGGATGAAAATTTTTGCATTCCCCAGGATGAGAGTCCCTGGTATTCATAAGCTGGAACTTCTCCATCATATGTTTTCTGTACTTTCTTGCTTTTTACATCAGCAAGAGACAGAATGAAAACACAAAACAGGAGACAATCAGCAGCCCCTCTTTATTACGGTGTGAAAAAACAAGGGTCTCTTCATCACAGAGAATCAAGGCACTTTCCCTGGGCTACAACCCATGGACACTGCAAACATGGATGTTAATTCAGTGACATGAAACCAGTTAAATATCCGGTTAAATATATATAGAGATCTGTTTTAATTCAACTTTGCCCATGAATGACCTGACAAAGTCTCTAATAACACTTGTCTTTAATTCCATAAAATAATGCTGAAGTGATTATGTGCAAATGGGGATTTTTATTTGTGTGTGTGTGTGTGTGTGTGTGTGTGTGTGTGTGTGTGTGTGAGAGAGAGAGAGAGAGACAGACAGACAGACAGAGACAGACACACACACACACACACACACACACACACAGAGCGCACAAGTGGGAGAGAGGGGCAGAGGGAGAGAAAGAGAGAATCTTAAGCAGGTTCCACACTCAGTGTGGAGCCTGACACAGGGCTTGACTGCACAATGCTGGCATCATGAACTGAACTGAAATCAAGAGTTGGATACTCAACTGACTAAGCCACCCAGGAGCCCCAGTTGGGGTTTTTCTAAATGGTGATGCTTGATGTTGAGAAAGTCTGGTACTATAAGTCTACCACATATATGACAATTGAAGTTTGTTTTTGTTATGTATCCTCTGATGTCTGGTAAGAGATGGGTTCATTGAAAGGTTTTCCCACACTCGTTCCAGTCATAAGACTTCTCTCCACAATGGATTGATGTTTAGTTAAGATCTGAACATTGACTGAAGGCTTTCCAATATCACCTACACTCAAAGAGCTTTCCTCCATATGGAGACTTTGATACACTTTAAGAATTGAGCTAACACTGAAGGCATCCCCAGAATGGTTATGCATATAGGGTTTTGTTCCAATGTCGATTGACTGATGTATAAGATTGAGTTTTTAGTGAGGGTCTTCCCACATTTTTATATTTATGGGTTTTCTGGCTTCCACAAGAAGACCTTCCCCCCACTTTCTCCTGTACAAAATGAATTTGCTTATGTTTAATGAGACTTGGGCTCATACAGAAGACTTCTGACACTGAAGATATCCCCAAGGCTTCTCTGATGTGCAAGATCATTCTAGTATCTGAAGGTTTTCCCACATTGTTTACTTTCATGGGACTCAGCTCCAGGAAGGCTTCTCTGTTGTGTAGTATAATGGGACTTGGATTTATACTGAAGATTTTTTCCAGCTGAAGATACTCCGAGGGTTTCCTCAAGTTTGGACATGCTGGTGCTTAGTCAGGGCTGCTGTTGTACCAGGGTTTGTTTGATTAGGGAGAGACACTTTTGGACCAATGACTTTTCCACTGTTTTACATTAAGCAGCTGCTTCATACATTACAGTTGAAGTTGAAAAGTGTGTATAGGCTGAATGGAAAATTTGTTAGTCCCAGAGTACTGACAGGACTGAACTTCAGGGCAAATTCTACCAGGTGTCTTAAGTCCCTTTATCAGAGTGATACTCTCTTTGGCTTGAGGTGATGTAAGCTCTGCTTCCTCCTGTACTTGGCTAAATGATTCAGAGGCTCCTCGACTTGTCCATTGCAGAGGCCCTCAGGAACGTTTCCATTTAGCCCTCTGGACATTGACCCCTGTATTGGAATTCTGCAAAACTCTGCTTTGATAATGGACTTCTTGTTTAAGACCAGGATTCAACATCCCTCTCTGCTTAGGATTCAGTTTGGGGTGGGATACGGTCATCACTTCAGTGCTGATCCCAGAAGAATGTTCTCCACCCAGAAGATTTTGTTTGCAAATCTCCATCCTTATGAGGTGTAGAACTGCATTCTCAGAAGCAGGTGTGATTTTAGAGATTTAACCAGTCATCATTCTGATGGAGTCAGTTTTTACTGATCTCTCACTTCTTCAATATTCTAAGGGACCAAGTATCAGAACATTAACTTAAATATACCCTTATTTTCATAGTAACTTCTGATACAAAAAAAGGTCTTTGGAAAATCTTCATCACATAAATCACTGATGATACTTTCCTTTGGCATGTATTTTCTTGTGTTTAGTAGGATTAGAGATCCCATGGAATCTTGTATGTTTTCTATACAGTTTGGATTCTCTGGTGATGAATAGGGTTTAACCTTGACTGTATGCTTTCCTGAATTCTCCACATTCAGAAGGCTTTTCTCCAGAGTGAATGCTCTGGTTATTAATAAGGGCTAAGTTTACATAGAATGCATTCCCACACTCCTAACATTCATAAGGTTTTTCACCAGAGTGGATTTTCTGATGTTTGAGGTCTAAGCTCACACTAAATGCTTTCCCATGACATTCATAGGGTTTCTCTCCATTGTGGATTCTCTGATGTATAATCAGGTGTGCCCTCACACTGAAGCCTTTCCTACAGTAGTTACAAGTACAGGGCTTCTCACCAGATTCCACAATCTTTCATGCACAGTGAGGGTGGAACGCACACTGAAGGCTTTTTGGTAGTGATTACATTCATAGGGTTACTCTCCAGTGTGGATTCTCCAATGTTCAACAAGGCCTGGGCTCCAGGAAAACTTCTTTCCACATTCACTACATGCATAACTGTCTTTCTCCTGTGGACCTGCCCTCATGCTTTTCTACCTGGTTCATATGCTGGTAAAATTTTTCATACTCCTATGTGATATACAGATATAATATATCCCTATTACATATGCTGACAATCTAAGTGTCCATCCTTGCAAAAATCTTACCTTCAGAATCAACACCTTCTTTGTACTTTAAGCCTTGACTCTGGATATCCGGAGCTGGAAGGATGGAGGCCAGGAGGGTCCAGGGAGAGGTCGACTTCTGTGGAGGGCACGTGTGGGGCACCTGGTGGGCCACTCTAAGGCCCTGGAGGCTTCCCTTTCTGTGGTTTCTGAGCTGGCCACAACCCTCCTGTAGGGAAAAGGACCCCTATGTAATTGATATTTCAATGGTGCATTCCTGGGTAGGAGTGGGGGAGACAGTGATTCTCCCTTTGCTCCAGAGGGAGGGCGTTTCTTGCTAGATTACTTCTTGACTGTGTGCAAGAGCTGGGATCTGGCATTCCTCAGGCTCAGTGGTCAGGAGCTGGCCTCAGCCATTGTCAACTGAACTGCTGGAGCCGGCTTGGGGCGGAGAGTTTTTCTGGTTAACAGAATTCCTGAAACCAGCAAAACCAGCTCCTCTGAAATGCTGCCGTGCAGTTTTCCAACTGGAGTCTGAGATTCAGTAAGAGTCCCCTTGCAGGCCTCTTCTTCCATTACACTTCAGGGGTGCACGTTGTTGTAACTCAGTAAGACTCTGGAGGCTGTGGCAAACAATAGGCTTACAACCGGAAGACAGAACAGCGTGGATATGTGAGAAAAACCCTCAGCCAGGCACATCTGAGCGCTGTCCCGCTTCGGCCAAGCAGTACCCACCATGCCCGCCCCAGAGAAATTCTTAACAAGAGTTCATAATGTGACAGGTATGAGGATATGTGTCCCAGAATTTTTCGTGACATCTGGGAACTGGGTGTGTCCAGCATTGGGAGAGTAGGTAATTAAGGGAATATAGGAGGTAAAAATAATAACTAGATGTAAGTATTAGCAGGTGAGAGATTAAAAAAAATTTTTTTTTAATCTTTATTATTTATTTTTGAGAGAGAGAGAGAGAGTATGAGCAGGGGAGGAGCAGAGAAAAAGGGAGACACAGAATCGGAAGCAGGCTCCAGGCTGGTAGCACAGAGCCCGATGTGGAGCTTGAACCCACGAACCGTGAGATCGTGACCCGAGCGGAAGTCAGGCGCTTAACCGACTGAACCACCCAGGCACCCCAGCGAGAGAGATCTTAAACATGGTGATGAGTGAAACGCAGTAAGAAACAGAATGACATTTTTAGAACAACACGTCTTATAATTAAAACAATTCAAACAACAGTTATATATGTTTTATAAGAGTAAAATGCAAGCTTAAGTTAATATAGTAAATGCATTAGAATGAGAATGTATGGGGGGAATGGGTACTGGGAATAAAATATAGATGGGCCTCATACACACTGATGATGTTTATGTGCTCCAAAATGAGGATTATGACTAATTCCATACTCTGTACACTAGGTATAATCGAAGAAAAAAATTGTTAATAATTGATTCAGATGTTTTTGAGTTGATAAGACAGAAGAAAAATCCTGAGTTAAAAGAGTAGTGGCTTCCCATAAAAATATTATTGATATGAAGTACAATGGATTAGAATAACTCCACAAAATTCAAGTTTTATTAATGTCCCGTGTTTACAGAATGGCCTCTCCTTATTTCTTCCAATTACCTTTCTCCTCTCTGTACTACAGTGGCCCTTTTATTTGGGCCTGGTTCTTCTCTTTATGGTACGTCAAAGATGTAGGCTAAAGATTTGTAGTAGAATGGAGTGCCAAAACTCTGGAAGAGTTAGGAATACACAGAAAAATATGATTGAATTGGTGAACTTGGACACTAAAGGGTGTCAAAAGAAATGGGGGTCTCAGGGTATTTTGCTAAGTGAAATAAGTCAGTCAGAGAAAGATATCATGTGTTTTTACTCATATGTAGAACTTGAGAAACTTAACAGAAGACCATGGGGGAGGGGAAGGGGGGAAAAAAGTTACTGAGAGGGAGGGCGGCAAACCATAAGAGACTCTTAAACACAGGGAACAAACTAAGGATTGAGAGGAGAGGGGAAAATGGATGATGGGCATGAAGGAGGGCACTTGTTGGGATGAGCACTGGGTGTTGTATGTAAGTAATGAATCACGGCAACCTACCCCTGAAACCAAGAGCACACTATATACTGTATGTTAGCTAACTTGACAATAAATTATATTAAAAAAAAAAAGAAGTGGGCCTCAGAGAAGCAGACATCAGAAACATCCCCCTCTCCCTGTGCCTTTGTGTTCTGATGGGGTGTTCATTTTTAGGGTGCTGGGCAGTGTGAAGAAGAATTCAGGTCCTTGTGGGAGGCATGGAGGCTGAGAAAGAGTGTGAAGGGGCTCACAGAATGATGGCAATGATGGATGGCACGGGCTGTTAGGGACAAAAATCCCCTCCTTTTCTGCATCCCCAACCCCACCTGGTGCTCCTGAGTTGTTACTCAGGTAGGAAAGGAATCCCTGAATGGACAGTGTGAACCTGACTCCGCTCTGCCCTTGTGTTCTCTCTTCTCTTTTTCTCCTGGACTCAGTATTCCCTGGTTAAGAGGCTTCATTGCATCTGGAACATGAGGGAGTAGGGTTGATTTTACCAGGAGTCTAGGAATCTTCTGAAAAGCATTGAAGAGTCTTGGAATGACCAGAGGAATCATCCTAGCATAGAAGCTTCCATAACATACAGGGTTCTTAAATTTGCTCAAGAGACAATATGTCTCCCCTTGGAATAAACACAGGAGTTGGCAGTAGGGACACATTAGGGATTGTTAGGCTTTGTGGTCTGACCTAGAAAAAAGCCTGTCAAAAAGCAAGTAAACTTGCTTTCAGGATCTCGGGAACCCTCTGCCCCATGTTGCAGAGGGGATGGCTCTCTGTGTCTCCTGACCCTCTAGATTGCTCAGAGTGGCGTCCTTGGATGTGGCTGTCCTGTCCTGCCTCTTCCCCATCTTATTGTGGGGCTCCTACAATAAATGGCTGTAAAGAAAGTCACTTCAGTTCCATCTAGATTCATATCACCTGGGGAGGGGTTGGCCTCTTTCAGTCAGCCAGAGGAACATTTTCTCCTTATTAATTAAGCTTCACAACAGACTAAAACCCAGTCCAGAAAACAGTAGGCAAGAACACTGAGATGGGTGTGAAATGTGCCACTCACTCCCCAGGAAAGTGGTGCTAGAGACCTTTACCTCTGAGCTCTATGGTATGCGTTGCCTCTGGCTGAGGAGGAGAAAGTTGTTCATGTCCCCCTTAAAACTCTACCACAGAGTCTCTAAAAGTAGTATGCACATCTTTTTGGTCCCCTTCAGCTTTACTCTGGTGATACCAGTGGGTCACTGACTCAGAACATGGCCCCTGAACTTTGGTCTTGGGGTGGTGGGTGTTTACGGTTCACTGACTTTTACTTCCTTCCTAGGTAAGGTCACTGAAATGTGAAAATATGTCAGATTTCTGTCCAGTCAGGAACTACCTGAGTGGGGATAAGGCAGTCTACTTGTCAGATGAGTAAATAGAAATGTTGGGGTGGGTGGAGGTCATGGAGGAGAACCAGGCTGGTGGGAAGTGGAAGGAACATTGATGGTGGGCAAACTGCGGAGGAGCAGCAAAGGTGTGGGTGGTGAGGGTGGAAGGGAAGAAACGATGAAGGGTGGGAATACTAAAAGAAGGCAGGAAGAAAGGGAGGTACAGAAGAGGGTGGTTTTCTCATCCTCAACTAACTTCTCACACTTATCAAGCTCTGTATTCAAACTGTAGTATCTTTGTTGTATCATCAAAATAGGAAGGCATCAGGTGTGCTCTTTTAACCTCCAACCACCCCAGTTTCCAACTTAGAATCATCAACACCTATGATCTCCATGGGGGCAGTGGGACCTACTGGCCAAAGGCTTAGGATATTTTAATCATATTAATTGGGTACAAGTGGTAATGACCTTAGGAAATGTCTTGATTTCTCAGTCCCTCAGTGGATAATTCTATGCCCTTAAGGTTAAAGAGGATAAAATACCTAAAGTCTTACTATGCTTACCAGCTAAGAGTGCCAACACAGTAACCATAGTAATTGTTATTACCTTCCTCTTGGCTCAGGGACAGAGTGTCCCTATTATTCAAGATCACTGCATCCCACACTGCCCTTCTAATAACTTCCTTTCATCTCATCTAGGACCTTGCTATAGCAAATGTCTTTGATCTCCTGGATGGTTGTTTAAGTCTCCTCAGGATGAAACAGTTTAGTACCTCCTATTTTCGAAACAAACCTTCCACTCATGTGTTGGGCCTTTTTCAAGGCCAAATCTCAAGTTAAAACCCGCCCCCCTCCCCACCTCCCGCCCTTCACAAGCCAGCTGTCTGTCCTTATTCCCTCTACAGCCTGCTGCCATCTGACTTACACCTTAGCTTATACTTTAGCATTCTTGCAGAGTTCCCTGAGGGCTTTTCTGTGCCAAATTAAAGCCTAATTCCTCCCACACTGGCACTCTCCACCGAATTCAACATTTTTCTCAGTCTCAACTTCTTAAAACTTTCTGAATCCTTTGCTTCAATGAAACAAAACCTGAATTCCTCTTATTGTGTCTAAGACAGTTCCTCTTTCACCCTAAATTTAAAGTCTGTTAGGCAACTATCCTCAGATGATTTTTATTCTTGTGCAACATGCTCTCCTGCTGACTCAAATTGGTTTTTGAAATGAGATGAGATATAAACAAATACTTAGCAGATACATTTTATATTTTATTTTATTTTATTTTATTTTATTTTATTTTATTTTATTTTATTTTATTTTATTTTATTTTTTTATTTTGTTTTTCCTTTTGGTTCATCTACTCTCACCTGAATACACTGATGCCACTGAAATCTAAGTTCCATCTAAGGCTTCTTCTGTAATCTTCAGAGTTCAATATCTAAACGGCATCAGCATACCTTTTCCTGTTTATGCTTTAAATTGAACTTGGCAAAAGTAACAACTTCCTACTTCTCCTTAATTCATGTTAGTTCGTTGTAGGACTTCATGTGCAGTCACTCTGTGGAGAAACCTGAGAGTCTTTCTGGACCTTCCCAGAACCAATCAGTCATGAAGTCTTAACAAGATTACTCCTAAATGTTTCTGAAACCTATTTTCTCCTCTCCATCACTAACATATTGTGCACTGTAAATTCTCATTCAAATTCAAAGACACTTCCCCATCCCCCATAACTCCATTTGCAGAGAAGAAATTCAAATGTGGCTGCCCAAGGGTGCTGAGCAATTGGTTTCTAGTTCTAGGGGTAGGTTTTTGTTTTGAAAGAGGCTAAGCGAATATATACTGAAAATACTTTTTTTCCCCTTAGTCCACTTTCTATGGGGGTAATTCTTTTCTCTTTAGAATGGTAAGATCTAGAGGACAAATATTTGGATAAAGGCTTTAGTGAATGGGATCACAGAGGTCTATTTAATACAGGCATCAGGTCCAAGATACGAATCCTCCTGGCTCACATTTGGTAGCTCAATTCATAGCATTATTTAAGGCTTGGACCGTCACTCAGCGGGACTGTTTCTGTGTATCTTCTGGTGGTGGCAACAGGTAGCTAGCTACTTGAGGTTCTGGAGATCCTGGATGTGGGCTTCTTTTTCACATGTTTTTCACCTTGAAGACTTTGGTCTTCATTTTATTTAAAAATCCCTGTCTGTTTGGTTCAATATTTAGATCTTCTGTGGCTCTGTTTCTGTTGTTTTTTGCCCCTCATTGGTAAACGTGCCCTCACATATAAAGGGAGACCTATAAGACTCGTGACTGATCTCTCTTTTGAAACTTGGCAGGCCAGAAAGAATTGGCACGAGATTTTCAGGGTGCTAGACAGCACAAATATGCAGCCGAGAATCCTTTATCCAGCAAGTCTGTCATTTAGAATAGAAGGAGAGATAAAGGTCTTCCCAAACAAACAAAAACTGAAGGAATTTGTCACCACTAAACCAGCCCTACAAGAGATCCTAAGGGGGACCCTGTGAGACAAAGTACCAGAGACATCACTACAAGCATAAAACATACAGACATCACAATGACTCTAAACCCGTATCTTTCTATAATAACACTGAATGTAAATGGATTAAATGCGCCAACCAAAAGACATAGGGTATCAGAATGGATAAAAAAACAAGACCCATCTATTTGCTGTCTACAAGAGACTCATTTTAGACCTGAGGACACCTTTAGATTCAGAGTGAGGGGATGGAGAACTATTTATCATGCTACTGGAAGCCAGAAGAAAGCTGGAGTAGCCATACTTATATCAGACAAACTAGACTTTAAATTAAAGGCTGTAACAAGAGATGAAGAAGGACATTATATAATAGTTACAGGGTCTATCCATCAGGAAGAGCTAACAATTATAAATGTCTATGCGCCGAATACCGGAGCCCCCAAATATATAAAACAATTACTCATAAACAGAAGCAACCTTATTGATAAGAATGTGGTAATTGCTGGGGACTTTAACACCCCACTTACAGAAATGGATAGATCATCTAGACACACGGTCAATAAAGAAACAAGGGCCCTGAATGAGACACTGGATCAGATGGACTTGACAGATCTATTTAGAACTCTGCATCCCAAAGCAACAGAATATACTTTCTTCTCGAGTGCACATGGAACATTCTCCAAGATAGATCATATACTGGGTCACAAAACAGCCCTTCATAAGTTTACAAGAATTGAAATTATACCATGCATACTTTCAGACCACAATGCTATGAAGCTTGAAATCAACCACAGGAAAAAGTCTGGAAAACCTCCAAAAGCATGTTTTTTGCCCCTCATTAATTTTAGTTATTTGGTACTGTTTCTTGGCATGCTTAGTAATATTTGATTTGGGTTGTGTGGATAAAATCATTGTATATGAAAAACTGTAGAAGCTTTGGCTCATGTTCTCGGGTAATGTTCTCTTTCTCCAAAAAGGCAGATAGAGTACTGGCAGGTTTTGATCCCACTTTGTTAGTGCTAATCTTTTACTGGTTGCCGTTACTCCTAGAGCACAGCCCTTCTGCTGTCTCAGAGGTAAGCCTGGAGTGCTTACAAGTGTCACCCTACCTTCTCAGGCCCTGACCTATAACCTCTGAATCCCCAGCAACATAGAGCTGCTAAAACTTTTGCATAGCTGTTTACCCTCATAGCTGTTGCTTTCAACTTAGGTGCGGGGAATCTTGTCTTGGAGTTGCACAGGTTAGGAACTGAAAAACACCTCAAGGGGAAATTACATGCTAAATTTTGGGCTCATTTCTCTAAGGTTCCCTCTTCCATCTCAAGTCTCAGACTCCATGGCATCTCTGAACTCCAGCTTCCTTCTTTCCAGCCCACTGGAAATGCCACAAGCCCAGCCCCCTCTTTCTGCGTAGTCTATTCTCCATACCTGGACTCAGCAAATGCTCTGAGGGAAAAAGCACAGGCAAATGTGGCATTGTCTAGGTACACCTACATTCTCTCCAGCAATTTTTCTCCTTTAAGGCCTGCCTGGCTTGATTTCTCCCTAATACCTTCAGTGACTTTATGTATTTTATCCAGCTTTTACATTTACTATTGACAGGAGGGTTAGTGTGGCATAAGCTACTCCATTGTACTTAGCTGTGGAGGCTGGATATACTTACTGCTCATTCACAGATGTCCTAAAGCTCCAAGGTACTGACTGGTTTAGGTTTCATCCTTGGCCACCTGAGGGGTAACTGGTCTCTGCCTCCAGGCTTACCCCTTCCCATCCATGTTAGCATGGAGACAGAGGCCTCAAGTCAGGACAATATGAACATCAAAAAGAATATCTACAATGGATTGAAACCCATCTACTATGGATATTATAAGCCAAGAGTTTATTCCTGAGTGTGAAAAAAAATGATTTACTTTTGGAAGTTCTAGGGGAGTAATTCATTATTTTGAAAGCAGGTAAGAGGAGACCTTTAAACATGCTTCTCTTCTCTCTCTCTTTTTTTAAAGTTTATTTTTGAGAGAGAGAGAGAGAGAGAGAGAGAGAGAGCGAGAGAGAGAGCAGGTGAGTGAGCTGGGGAGGTGCAAAGAGAGGGAGACACAGAATCCGAAGCAGGCTCCAGGCTCCGAGCTGGCAGCACAGAGCCCGTGTGTGGGGCTGGAACCCACAAACCGTGAGATTGTGACCTGAGCCAAAGTCAGACTCTTAACTAACTGAGCCACCCAGGTGCCCCAAAACATGTTTTTCTTTTATAAACTCTATTTCCAGTGCCACATCTTGAGCTTTCTAGGCTTCAGTGTAAGTGGGACACTGTGTTCTACAAACTGCTCCTAGCCAAATGCAATACCCCCTTTTGGGTGTTATTACTCCACAAGACACTTCAGTGGCATAGCACTCTGCTCTCATGGAGACTCCCTCCCTTGGCCTTGAGAATACTCATTGTCTGGTTCTCTTCTTGCTGATCTATTCCTCCTCCCCCTCACTCCTCAGGCCCCAGTGCCCGTCTGGGATGCTTTCTTTCTCACCCTGCAAGATCTCACCTGCCATACTTAAACTTTCCCTTTCCTATGGGTCGTAGTGGAGGAGAGGCAGCCAGTGGGCCAGAGCTGGGCCTCCAGCCACCCAAGTCTTTCCTCAGGCTGAGGCAGCTGTGTGCCTCAGGCCTTGCGCCTCCAACTGCCTGGCAGGGGAAAGGTGAGAACTGGCAGCTTGGTCCTGGGGATGCATCCTCTCACTCCCCTTTCTGGTTAAAGACAAAGCACCCACTGGCGTCTACTCAGCTGATTGGAGGCACCCTGTGGTGCTGTCACTGCATCTGGTGGCTCTACTCCTACCCAGGATTCCTCAGCCTGGGTCCTGTTCCCCTCACCCAGCTGGGTCCTCCTCAGTGAGACCACAGTAAGAAGGACATAAACCTCAATTTTCAGCCACCCTGTAATGAAACAGACGGTATTGGTATCTTAGAGATGGACTCACTTAGGGTTGGCATAAGTAGATTGTTCTATCTGTCCCATGTACTATAAGAGAGCTGTAAAATGATAGCACAGGAGGGAATCTTGGTTACACGAAGGCCTGATGGTGTGTGGGAGTGCTTTCTGAATGCTATTAACTTAGTGCCTAGGCTTAAGATCCAAGGAGGGAAGATGGGAGAGATTGATTTTGGTATCCTGAAACTATACTCTCCATGGACCCAAAAAGCCAAGGTGAAATCACGAGCAGAATGTAGACCAGGGGACTGGAAGGCTTTCTTCAGATGCATCAGAGGAGAGCTGCTGCTTACTCTGTTTTTTGCCATCACCCTTGTGGGAGTAGAGACCACTTTGCCTTCCACCATCTCTGGGTCTGCTCCCATTTGGGGGTCTAGGAACAGTCAGACTTGAGCCTCAGTGAGCTGGGTATACGAATCCTTTGTCAGTGGGCCCAGCAGCAAGAGATGGTTCCTTAGAACAAACTGCACATTCACCCACTGCCATACAGGTACTAAGGGAGAAAGAAGACAACTCAGATAAAAGGTAAATTCCATTAAAGAAATTGAAGGAGGAAGATGACAAAAAACATTTTCTGAGTCCATAATATAATTTCTCTTATAAATAATTTAGTGAATGAATTGAAGGAAGAGATGGCTTTTCAGAGATACAAGCTAGATTTGAGCTGTATCTCAAAACAAGCAGCGAAAAATATAAAAAATTAATCAAGAATAACAAATTGTAAGTTACTGGAATACCAGAAGGAGTAAGGGGCATCAATGATTGGGAGACAATAATGAACTAAACACTAGTAGACTATTTTCTTTTCTTTTCTTTTCTTTTCTTTTCTTTCCTTTTCTTCTTCTTTTTTCTTTCTTTCTTTCTTTCTTTCTTTCTTTCTTTCTTTCTTTCTTTCTTTCTTTCTTTCTTTCTTTCACTTATTTCCAAGACTTTATTTAAATTCAGGTTAGTTAACATATAGTGTAGTATTGGTTTCAGGGTAGAATTTACTGATTCACCACTTACATATAACACCCAGTGCTCATCCCAACAAGTGCCCTCCTTAATGCCCATCAACCATTTAGCCCATTCCTCCCACACATCCCCTCCACTAACCCTCAGTTTGTTCTCTATAGTTGAGAGTCTCTTATGATTTGCCTCCCTCTCTGTTTTTATTTTATTTTTCATTCCCTTCCCCTATGTTTTGTTTCTTAAATTCCACATATGAGTGAAATCATATGGTATTTTTCTTTTTCTGACTGACTTATTTCGCTTGGCATAACACTCTAGTTCTATCCATGTCATTGCAAATGACTAGTATCCAAAATCTATAAATAATTTATCAAACTCAACACCCCAAAAATAAATAATCTAGTTAAGAAATGGGCAGAAGACATGAATAGACATTTCTCCAAAGAAGACGTACAAATGGGTAAAAGATGCATGAAAAGACACTCAACATCATTCATCATCAGGGAAATACAAATCAAAACCAGAATGAGATACCACCAGTAAGAATGGCTGAAATTAACAACTCAGGAAACAACAGATATTGGCAAGTATGCAGAGAAAGGAGAACCCTCTTACACTGTTGGTGAAAATGCAAACTAGTGCAGCCACTCTGGAAAATCACGTGGAGGTTCCTCAAAAAGTTAAAAATAGAATTACCCTATGATCCAGTATTGCACTATTAGGTATTTATCTAAAGGACACAAAGATACTGATCCAAAGGGGCACATGCACCCCAATGTTTATGGCAGCACTATCAACAATAGCCAAATTATGGAAAGAACTAAAATGTCCATTGACTGATGATGCATGGATAAAGAAGATGTGAGATATATATATATATATATATATATATATATATATATATATATATACATACATACATACATAATGGAATATTACTCAGCTATCAAAAAGAATGAAATAGTAGAATATTTCTTGAGATGTTATAAAAGGCTCAGGGTGTTTCAGGCTAGATCATACTTCCTCAACAGGGGTGATATCACCCCTAAGGAAGGGAAAATGATTTTGGGGGCTGGCGGTGGTGGTGGTGGGAAAAAAAAATCTCACTCTTTTTATGTGTAAAGTGTAGATACAGTACATAAGCCAATATGTGATTTATCTGTGCTATTAAAATCTCATAGGAGGAATTTGGAAAAAATGTCTAAAAAGACTCATTAGGTAGGTGATAAAGAATGAAAGATTGAGAAGTACTGGAATAGACTGATGAGAAAGAAATACTCTGGTAAAGATTTTTAATTCTAAGGAGCAAGAGAAAACCGTTACACATATCACTTATGTTTACCAGAACAAAATGGGAGTGGAGGAATGGGAAGAAAAGCAAGAAAACAGAGGCAGTGAAGGTTGAGTTAAATATTTAAATAATTTATTATAAAGTCTAATGGAAAAAGGCGAGGCTTCAGGGAGAGTCCATTCTAAGTTACAGGGACTCAGAAATCAAAAGGGCTATCTCCAAAATAAATTAGATTAAGACCATTGAATTAGAATTAACTTAATGTCTCAGCAAAATCTGGGGGTTAGGAATAGGGTCAGTGAAAAAGAATTAAGAGATTTAGAAAACTTTTTTTCAAATAATAATAGGGAAATATGATCTAATTAGGAAGGGCAGGGAAAGTGCAGGTAACCATTTAATGGAATGGAAAATCAAGATAGAACTTCCAAATTAATAAGGGCGGACTGGAGTATATAACAACTTGATAAAAATCATAAAAATAACAAAAATCAAGGGCAGAAACAAAAATGTAAAATAAATAAAACTCAAGGAATGAAGTCCAATAGTCCTTACATCAAATGTGTATGGACTAAATTCTGGTGATAAATAAATTTTGAAAAGTAAAGGCTACATGGGCAGAGGAATGGCAAAAATTAGCAAATAAAGTTAGAATCACAATGCATTCCATATCCTGGAGATTCTGATTTAATTGGTCTGGGATGTGCTCTAGGAGTTGATTATATCTCTATCTATTATCTGTCTGTGTATCTATCTATTTATCTACCTATCTATCTCTTAAAATTTTATGTGTGCAATACAGTATTGTTCACTATAGGCACAATGTTGTACAGAATATCTTTAGAACTTAATCATTTTGGGGCACCTGGGTGGCTTAGTCAGTTAAGTATCTGACTTCGGCTCAGGTCATGGTCTCTCGGTTCACAAGTTCGAGCCCTGTGCACGCTCTCTCTCTCTCTCTCAAAAATAAATATAAAAACATTTAAAAAATTAAAAAAAGAACTTAATTATCTTGCATAACTGAAATTTTATATCCATTTCTTCCAACCCCTAGTGACTGCCATCTACTCTCCTCTTCTGTGTGTTCTGTCTCTCTCTCTCTCGAGAGGGTGCAAGTGAGCAAGGGCAGAGAGAGAGAGAAAGAGGGAGAAGTGGGGCTCATCCAGGGCTTATGTTTTATCTGAAGCGGGGCTCGTGCTTACCTAAAGTGGGGCTCAAGCTCACCCGATGTGGGACTCGAACTCCCCAACTGTGAGATCATGACCTGAGCCGAAGTCAGATGCTTAATGACTGAGCCACCCAGGCACCCCTGTGTATTATCTTTTTATATGAATTACAAAATTTAAGCAAAAAAATGGTTTGATAAAATTGGTCTTTTTGATGGTTTGAAACATGGGATCTATGTTGGTAAGGTCTTTGAGATGTCTTTAATTCACTAGCCAGATTTGTGCTGACTCAAAAAGCCATTGCAAGCTCTTAGTTGACATTTATAGCTATAAAAAGATTTCCTTTAAAAAACATTTTACTGAGGTATGAATGATATACAAAAAGCTTTGTAAATATACAAAAGTATATTTAGTGTATACAACTTGATGGGTTTGGAGATAAATATACGTTGAGAAACCATCACCACAATCTTTGCCATGAACATATCCATTTCCTCCAGAAGTTTCTTTCCTTCCTTCCTTTATCCTATCCCTTCTCTCTAATTAAATACAAAACTGAACCAACAGGGCTAACTCCAGATTTAAAAGCGCTCCTTCTAGCAACACCCTTGTCAAGAGAATTAGAAGCACAAGTGATTTAATCATCCAACTGTTCTAATGATCGTGTTATGCTTAGCACGATTAGATGGCACTCCATCTGATCATATTCAGTCAGTCAAGGAATCCTGTTTGTCTCCACCCACTCCTTAAAGGTAACTGAACACAAACCCTGTTCCTGTTCTGGGGCACTTTGCTAGTTGGAAGAGCTTCCATCAATTCTTGATTTTACTTGCAAACCATTATTTTAAGAATATCAAATACAGAAAATGCTATGTGGTGACTCCTACTATACTGTCAGCAGGGATGTTGTCCAGTGTGTGATTTGTTTGTACTGGTGAACGACTTGATGAATTTTTAGGCAAAACTATGTACAATCCTCCTATGATTTACACAATGGCATTTCTAGAAAGTCCAAATGCACATTAACGTGCAAGGATACTTATATGTAGAACTGAATTGGTTGTACCTTCAAAATCTGAAAACAGATTTTCCACTCATATTCATGACCAGTTCATGGCAGAGCAGTGACATGCTTACAGTTAGCCTGCTTGATGTGGTCACTGTCAACCTCAGCCCTCATTCACCATGTAAACCAACAGGGTGAACTGCGGGTTTCACATGGCTGTGCTGGGTGGTCACATCCTTTTTGGGATCCAGTGGTTTAGTTGATGCCAGGGGCGCATGGCTGTCGTGATTAGGTTATAGGTCTCAGGATCGGATGGCACTGCACCTGATGAAACCAATTCCGTCAGGAAGTCCTAGAAGTCTCCGCCTGCTCTGTGGGGGTGATGGACTATAAGCCTGGTGCCTATTCTCGAACATTGTGCTGGTTGGAAGAGTCGAAACCAGGTGGACACCCACAGTGTTCTGGCAGCCCCGGAAGCCCCCAGGGGCCGCCATCATGCCCCCGTCAGCTCTCGGGGTGGCTGTGGTGTGCATGATCAACATGAACAGGAGCATGGAAGCCCACAGTATCCTCCAGAAGAAAGGGTTCAGCGTGCGCTCTTTTGGAGCCAGATCTCCGGTGAGGCTCCCGGGACCCACACGCTGTCGTCCACATCCCATGAGGTGCGATTTCTCCACAAGGTACGTGCACATGTATGACGACCTCTCCAGGAAAGACCTGGAATGCTACCGTGGCAACGGAATCCTGCGCATCTTGGAGAGGAAGGAGAGAATCAAGCCTCACCCAGAAAGGTTTCAGGAGTGCAGCGACTCCTTTGAAGTCATTTTCACCTGCGAGGAGAGGGTATACGACCAAGTGGTGCAGGAGCTGTGTGCCAGGGAGCAGGTGACCTTCCGGGCTGTGCACGTGGTGGACATGGACATCGAGGACACCTTGGAGGAGGCCACCTTCCGGGCGTTCCTCATCTGTGAGCTGTGCCAGAGCTTCCAGCAGGCAGACGACATGGAAGACAGTGGATCAGCTGCTGTAGGCAGCAGAGGAGAAAACAGGAAAGAGCATTCTTCACACGGTCTGCTTTTACTGACGGTCATGGCTGGATTTGGTCCCTTGCTCATTAAGAACTTGTGCGTGGGGTTTCGGATCCGTCTGTATTTTCTGTGAGAATAGGTTTCAACTCCTTTTTCATGAACTTCTGTTTGTATGATTTTTAGGTATATGCCACTGGGGAAGAGATATGAGCAAGAAAAAGCATTTTTTGGGAGTCGGGGACAAGGCCTAATAGTCATGGAAACAGTCCAAACTTGGGCATATGTTCTAGGTACTTGGAGCACAAGAAGTAATTCAGCACCAGTGTGGATCTGTGAGGAAGTTGCTGTCATGGCCTGTGTTTTGCAGATGAGCAAGTCAAAGTTTATAATGGAGTGCTGGACAAGTGATTTGTTGAAGGATATTCAGCAAACAAACAATATGGTCTGGGCCATCACTGTTTCCCCAGCCTTCTTTCTGGAGGCTCTGGGGAGAATTAATTTCCTTGCCTTTTCTAACTTCTAGGAACCACCCACCCATGTTCCTTGGCTCAAGGTCCCCTTCTACCATCTTCAGAGTCAGCCATGTCAAGTTGGATCATTTCACATGACATCATTTCTGCCTCCCTCTTTCACATTTAAGGACCCTTATAATTACACTGGGCTCACCCAGAAAATTCAGATTGAGATCCCAGTTTTAAGGTCAGCGGTGTTAAAAAGAATGCCACAGGCCCAAGGTGGTGTTGCTTGCACTCTGGAATGCAAACCAAGACTTAATTGAAATTTTCAATTTCTCCAGGAGTGGACTTATAAATCGGTCTGGAATTTTGTACTCAGTAGGAATGGGATAATCTGTTATGTGGGTCCTCTCCATCTTCCAAAGGAAGATGAGGTCATCCACCTAATAAGACTCCCTCTCATTCCCACTGAGGGAGGGGGACTTTGCCTGAAACAGTTGTTTCTTTTATTTTGCTAATAACTTTTTGCCTCATTGTCCTTCCTATAAAAACCTTGCATGTGTATAACTCCTTGGACCTTCCTTCTACTCTGTACATGGGATGCTACCTAATTCATGAATTGAGTAATAAAGCCAATTAGATCTTTACAATGTAGTGGTTTGAATTTTTGTTATTTAACAGTAGATTAGGAAACTTAATCTCATCTGTACATATTACTTTTAAATTGTACCGCTTACAAAATTTGAGAGTGTTGCCTCTGGAAATAGAATGAAATGAAACAATTAGAGGTCTCTAGGAAAGTAGACATGGAAGTCTCTTCACTGGCATAAATTATGAAGAGCCCTTTGGATTTCATTAAACACACAAACAAAACGTAGTATGTTGGAATTAGAAGTATAGGCTATATCACTTGTTAAA
Source organism: Lynx rufus (assembly GCF_022079265.1). NCBI lineage: Eukaryota > Metazoa > Chordata > Mammalia > Carnivora > Felidae > Lynx > Lynx rufus. The sequence continues at coordinate 60,516,218 of NW_025814897.1, forward strand.
GAAACAATTTCCTTTTGCTTATTTTGAATGCTATATTAATTATAAGGGTTTTTTCTTTAGATTTTTAAAATGTTTATTCATTTTTTGAGAGAGAAATGGGGGCAGGGGCAGAGAGAGAGGGAGACACAGAACCTGAAGCAGCTCCAGGCTCTGAGCTGTCAGCACAGAGCCTGACACGGGCTTGACTATTGGGTTTAACAATCCTGCATCAATGTCCACTTAATTCTTAGTCCAACTGGTACACCTTGAAGGGTAGAAAAGAATTTTTCCTTCTTTTCACTAATAAGTTTTTAGAAGAGCATGAAATATGGGGAACTAGCTATGATAATATACTTGTATGTATTTATATCAAAAGACACATTTTTCTGAAGGTGGGATTATTTTCTTCTTCCTGTCTTTGTTATATGATTAAAAACAATAATGTACAAGATTGGTTTTATAATCAGTTAGAATATAAAGTTATTTCCAAGTTGAAAAAAGTTCCCACCCTACAGTCAGGATGAGCAAAACCAAATAAAATTACTTATAAAAGAATATAAAGAAAGCAGGAGAATTTTTTCTTCTAGCAATCATAAATGTGGATTTTTGGTGACCAAGCATTATTAGGTGGCAAATGAAATAAAAATGGGTCACAAATGTCAAGAATCATATGTGACTACAAATTGTGCATGGACATTTAGGAACCCTTAGGAAAAATGAAAACTCACTGTGACTCCAGAATTTGAATCTTGGAGTGCCTGGGTGGCTCAATTGGTTAAGCTTCCAACTCTTGGTTTCAGTTCAGGTTATGACCTCATGGTTCATGAATATGAGCCCCGAGTCAGGGTCTGAGCTGGTAGAGAGTAGCCTGCCTGGGATTCTCTCTCTCTCTGCCTCTCTCTCTCTCTGTGCCAGTTACCCACTCTCTCTCTTTCTCTTAAGATAAATAAACTTAAAACAAAAACAAAATATAAATCTCATGACCAATCCTGGGATGAATATAACTGCAACATCATCCTTCACATGAAAAAAAAAATTGAAAGTCATCTTTGCATATTGCATGTGTTCATATTGCAGATTGAAAATAAGTTTACTATCTATTAATTTAATTACATTAAACATTTTTAATGTTTATTTTTGAGAGAGCGAGAGAGAGGGAGGGGCAGAGAGAGAGGGAGACACAGAATCTGAAGCAGGCTTCAGTCTCTGAGCTGTCAGCACAGAGTCTGACACAGGGCACAAACCCATGAACTGTGAGATCATGACCTGAGCTGAAGTTGACGCTTAACCGACAAGCCACCCAGGCAACCCTAATTTAATTATATTTAATGCCAGTGAAGGGATTAAAAGAGGCCTGTAGCAAGGCTGGTTTAGCTGTGAAAGCTTTTTTTAGTGAAACATCATAAATGTGAACATTCAGTGTGGGATGGAGATCCAAGCAGGTGGGAGGAGTGTGAGAGAAAATAGTCAGGAGAAGGCTAGGGAGGGAGAATGGCACTTAGGGATCTGGGATCCAGACCATGTGGAAGAGGGCAGGGGTGATGGAGACAGCTGTGTCCCTGGGGTCCTGATGTAACTACCTCCCTCAAGAGGTCTCATGAAAGAATATAAACAGCCCAATGCCCAGCTCCTCAACAAGCTGAATGTCATCTCCAAAGAGCTGGTGAGTGAATTAGATGTGTGTGTGGAGGGGAAGATTCCAAGATCAAGATAAGGATTGGGCTGGTGTTATGTTCCGAGCAGGCCAGACGAGACAGGACTCTCATGCACTAAGAATGGTAAAAGACCAGAAACACCAATCTGTCTGGTTAGAGCAGAAGTGGAGAGGAGGTCTGGGAAGCTATATGGGCAGGTGAGGTTAATGAAGGGTGCTAAATAAAGAGAAGTAATCAATATATGGCAAGTGCTATAGTGAATTGACTAAACATGAGAAAACAGAAATGACATAGACTTACTTCAAATCTTTCTTGGAAAACAAGACAAGAGCCCAGAGAATGACTGGGATCTCTGCTGGGCTCCCCAAATCATGGTATGGGAAGTAGACCAGGACACCTCAGGCAGGTTGGAGAAGGGAACTATGGGAGAGCAGCATTGAGTGGGACATTTAGGATGAACCAAACAGGCAAACCAAACAGGCAAATTCTCAACCTCTGAGCCACCTGGCTTCTCTCTTTGGCTCCAATTAATAAAATGTCTTCTGCTTCTCCCTTTCCCCAAATCCATGACCATCATTGGCTTCCATAATATGCCCCCCTCTCCAGCTCTGCCTTTGTTGATTTATGTCTTCCATGGCCTCTTCCTTCTTGCCATTTTTCTCCTTTCCTTTCACAATCAGGTTTGTGGGGTACATACCTGCCCTCACATACCTCTGATGCCACCCCACTGGTTTTCCTGCAGGAGATCAGCTGCCCTCACCAGAGAGAACCTTCTCATAGAGCAGCCATATGCTCTCTAGGAGACAGTGCCCTGACCTAGGGCCGCTGAGTGGACTCCTTTGATTGGTGACTCTGATAGCAAACACTTTCTCCCAGCACCTGAAGGGTGGAAATTTGAGATGATTTTTCCCCCCCAGAATGAAAAATCAGGGGCACCAAGAGGGTAACTGGAGTGGAAGAGATAATGTTCATGAACATAAGATATACCTTAGCTACTAAGTTAGATATTTTAAACTACCCCTTCACTAGGGGGAATTAACATTTATCTCCAGTTCTTCAACCTATCTGCTTATGAAGTTGATTTTCTCTGAAACCATGAGCACAGATCTCAGGCAAATTCCCATCTTTTTCTATTTCCCCAGTTTGTAATATGGTGTCTAAAAAATAGTTACTGCTTCCTAAATGACTGAGTGAATGAATGAATGTACACTAAGAACTAATTGATAAAATTTACACTTTTCATTCTTCCAAATATTATGGACATCCTTTCCCAACAATAATGCCTTTTTTTCCAAATTCAATCATTTCTAAACTTAGTTTCTTAAGTTGTGAACATGAGCAGTGCCTCATTAAGGTACACACAGGTTCTGTCAATGTTACTTCTTAAAGGTCTGTTGACTCTCGTCACAAGTGAGCCAACTGAATGTGGTGAAGTCAGAGAGATATCAAATCTCATTTTCATCAATTAGGCCAAATCTGCCTGTATAAACACCTACCCTACTTTCTTCAGTATTCCCTATGCAAAGCTACCTGGAGCTGAATAAACACTGTTCAGTGAACAGGCTATGTTTTGATTTGAATATCCACATTTTCTTGTTTCCCTCCTTTTTCATTCTTTTTCTTATGTTAAACTACCTACCAAAAGGTCAAGTTCAAGTTCAAGAAACACCTTATTTACAGCCTTTTCAGATACATATAATGATTTCCTTTGTATATTCATAATCCTCTGATTGAGGGGAAAATACAATAATATGTTTTATTTGATTAGCTGGGGATATATACATGCCAATTAGACTATTACTTATTGAGGTAGAGAACATGTCCTATTGACTTTTTATGTTTCTTACTGTTTGCATGTTCAGAGAAGATGAAGAGTATGCGATATGCCAAAAGCTCCTTGTGACTTCACAAGGAATATTACAAGAAAATCTGTATTTTCATTTCTGTCAATGAATCAAAGGTGATGTCTCTGGTAGTCTCCACAGGTATGATTTCCTTAAACCACACTGGTATTAGCCACACAATCTTCCACTTCCTGGGCATCCCTGGGCTAGAGGACCAGCATGTGTGGATTTCCATCCCCTTCTTCATTTCCTATGTCATTGCCCTGCTTGGGAACAGCCTGCTCATCTGCATTATCCTCACAAAGCACAGCCTCCACGAACCCATGTACCTCTTCCTCTGCATGCTGGCCGGAGCAGACGTTGTCCTCTCCACGTGCACAGTACCTCAGGCCTTGGCCATCTTCTGGTTCCGTGCTGGGGAGATCTCCCTGGATCGATGCATCACTCAGTTCTTCATTATCCACTGCACTTTCATCTCTGAGTCAGGGATCTTGCTGGTGATGGCGTTTGACCGCTACATTGCCATATGCTACCCACTGAGATACACCACTATTCTTACACATGCACTCATTGGGAAAATCGGTGTGACCATCTTCCTGAGAAGTTTTTGTATGATCTTCCCCATAATATTTCTTTTGAAAAGATTGACTTTCTGCCAAAATAAGATTATTCCACACACCTATTGTGAACACATTGGCTTGGCCAAATATGCTTGTAATGACATTAGTGTGAACATCTGGTATGGACTTTTTGTCATCGTGTCTACAGTGGTCTTAGATGTCCTGTTAATTTTTGTTTCATATCTGCTGATTCTCCATGCTGTCTTCCACATGCCTTCACGAGATGCTCACCACAAAGCTCTCAACACATGTGCCTCCCATGTCTGCATCATTGTCCTCTTTTACGGCCCCGCGATCTTCACAACCCTTACTCAGCGGTTTGGACGCCACGTTCCACCTCATATTCACATATTATTGGCTAATGTCTGCATTCTGGTTCCACCTATGCTGAATCCCATCATTTATGGGATTAAGACCAAGCAAATCCGCGAGCAGGTGGTTCACATATTTTTTCCAAAGCAGAAATGACTTTGGAAGAGGAACAGTATTTTCAGCACCTCTAGTTCTCCATGATGTGGTCTGAGGAAGCAGTGGGTGGAAACACTAATGGCAAGCTGAACTACTAGGAAGTAGCCTAGTGAATTCTGTTTCTGGGGCAGGTTCACCAGGGAGGTGAGAGGACTTAACATCTTCTGTCAAAGCAACAGAGAGAGCCATGCCATGTTTGACTGAACAGGCTACCTCCTGAACAGAGCCTGTGGCTGGACATATGAATTTCCAGAGTCATGTGTCCTTATGTCACTAGTCTGATTTTTGGTTATAGATGAAATTGTTGGGAAGGAAAAATTCTTTCTCTGCCCTTGAAGGTGTTCCAGCTGGAGTAAGAATTAAGTTGACTTGAGTTAGTTAACAGAAGAAAAAAAGTAAGTTTTATTATGTGTGCACAGAAGCCCAATAATGAAATTGAGACCTAAAGAAATGACAAAGGCAGGGAGTTTTTATACTTTTTAGACAAAGGGACAATACATCTGTGAAGAATTGACAGTATAAAGAAAACAGGTATTTGGGAGCTTAAATTAGTAGGGAATTCTAAGCAGAACTAAGGCTGAGGTAGTAGATTAGAAAAGGAGAACAAAGATTTGTTTCTACAGTGTTCTCAACTTTAAAATACCTTTCTCTGGTGATAAGGATGTCTTTGTACTTCTTGGCACTGGGAGGATATTTTTCACATGGATGATTTGTTTTCTACTTTCAGGGGGACAGATAAGGGTCTGAGTGTCCTTACATTGACTATTTCTTAAGTAGTTTTTATTGAAAATAATTAATGTGCCAAAGTGGCACATTTTGGGGCACCCTCCCTTGGCCCCTATAAAAAGAGGGTATTGCTCTGGTCTTGGAAGTTGTTAAATTATTCCTCACTGAATTCATGTCCTCTGAGACATCTTGTGATATCCATGGACAATCACATACAAACGGCCCAATGTTTCAGTTATGCAGGACAAAAGACTTCTGGAGATCTTATGGACAGCATGGTGATGAGAGTTAATAATACTTCATTGCATAGGGGCACCTGGTTAGGTGTCTGACTCTTGATTTCGGTGCAGGTCATGATCTCATGGGTTTGTGAGTTTGAGTTCCACATTGGCCTCTATGGTGACAGCGTGGAGCCTGCTTGAGATTCTCTCTCTGTCTCTCTCTTTCTCAAAATAAATAAATAAATAAATAAATTTAAAAAACCTATTGCATATTTGGTATTTGCTAAGAGATTTGACTTTAAGTGTTCTCACCCCCCTCACTCAAATTGCAGCTATGAAAGGTGAATGATATGTTAATTAGCTTGATTGTGGCAATCATTCACACATAATGTATACATATGTCAAAATATCACATTGTATACCTTAAATATATAAATTTTTACCTCTCAATTATACTTTAATGAAGCAGGAAAAAATTGTCTCAAATACGACAATTAGATTTGTTAAATATTTGGTATGCATCTGTCCATATTTTTCTGTATGTATCTTTATGTATCTGTGTAAAAATAATAAAAAAATATAAACATACTCATAAATATAGACAGACACATATGTAGTTGTATGTTTGGAAAAGGTGGAATATTGGGACTCCTAGATGGCTCAGAGGGGTAAATGTCCAACTCTGGCTCAGGTCATGATCTCACTGCTCATGGGTTTAAGCCCTGTGTCAGGCTCTGGGCTGACAGCTCAGAGCCTGGAGCCTGCTTCGGATTCTGTGTCTGCCTCTCTCTCTCTGCCCTTCCGTCACTTGTGCTCTCCCCCTCACTCAAAAATAAATAAATAAACATTAAAAAAGGAAAAGGTGGAATATTAACTATAGCAGTCTATAAGATACCATCACTTAACTTGTTCATGACCTACATCAGTAAGTTGTGAAAGGGCCATTGGTAAGTATTAATCCCTAAAAAGGGAAAAGAAATTGTTTGTAGAACACTGGTCACAGACACTGGAAATTGTCTTCCTACTCTTGACCAGGGATAATCCTACTGATATGACATTGACTCTTGGCCAGAGGAAATGGGGGGACCCTGTGATGCTCTAGAGAGCTGGCCTATTACAGCCAACACTTGAATAGTGGAACCACAACATGTGTTTTTACCAGTTACATTTATAGCAGCGTGTTAATTTGGAAGGTAGAATAAAGTCTGTGCTAGACACAGGAGCCATTGCATGAGCCCAAGATGAGACCATTATTTTTGAAATGATAGATGTAATGGTGTACTGGAAAGACATTCCACAGAGATGGAGTCAAAACAACTCCTCAAACCCTCTTTGTATGAAACACAAATGCCTGACAAGCACAGACATGGATGTGAACTCATGCTGAGATTGCCATCCTGAGTAGCAGCAAGTAAATGTTTGCTTTAAGAAGTTATTTCCCAGGATGCCTGGGTGGCTCAGTTGGTTGAGCATCCAACTCTTGAATTTTGGTTCAGGTCATGATCCCAGGGTTGTGGGACCAAGTGCTGCATCAGGCTCTGCACTGAATGTGGAGCTTGCTTGAGATTCTTTCTCTCTCCCCCTCTGTCCCTATCTCCCGCTCACACTTTTTCTCTCTCTCTAAAAAAAAAGAAAAAAGAAGTTGTTTCCCGTGTGTATTTTCCCTTCACTTACTCTGGGTCTTCGATTCCATAGTGCAGCCTGAATGCTCCTCACAAAAGCCAAATGTCATCCCATCTCCTTCCCGCTCCAACTTGCTTAAAAAAAAAAATACTAGGCACTACCACCACTGTAAGCTATTGAATGAGTTACTTGTATAAATGGATCCAAGTCATTTATATAAGAACACTCTTAGGATTAAAACATATTTAGGTATATATTGTCCAATAAACACACCTTAAACAAACAAAAGTTTGTAAATAAAGGAATAACTCAACAAACATTAAATTATGCCCACTATAAATTACCAGGACTAAGCTAAGATCTGGAGATAATCAGTATCACAGTCCCCTTTCTTAGGGAGTCCATAAACTAGAGTTGAAAAAAATTAAGGAATTAAAACACAATGTGATAAATAATGTAGAGAGCACTGTGGGATAGGGTAGGACAGTCACTTCTGTGAGAAGTGCGAGTCTCCCAACTGTAAGAGAGAGAACTCTTCCTGCATATTCCTGTGCTGAATGTGGACAAGTACCTAGAATTAGCCAGGTCAAGGGCTTGACAATAGGAAGTGGCCAATCTGAATAGTGGCAAGGTGAGGAAAGCAGTGTATGGAAGAGGAGGGGCAAGAGACATTCCTGAAGAGATAGGAAGGAGGAGAGCAGGAAAGCCTTCAATATTGTAGGGAAGCAGCAATTTCCTCTGCCAGTCAAGGTCTTTCAACTGGACTAAGAATTAAATTGACAAGAGATAGATTAACAGGAAAAAAAATCTGAAGTTTTATTATATGTGTACAGAGGCCAAGTAATGAAATTGAGACCTCAGTAAATAACTAAGGCAGGTAGTTTTTATACTTTTAAACAAAGAGACAATATATTTGTGAGGAGTTAACAGGACAAAGAAAACTTTGGGAGCTTCAATTTGGAAGGAATTTGAAACAGAACTTGGGCTGGGGAGGTTAATTAGTAAAATGTAACAAGGGTTGTTTATATAGACTTCTCAGCTCAAATTCCCACCTCTAGTGATAAGGATGTCTCTTTACCCTCTGGTACAGGGAGGGTATCTTTCACATGGAAGATTGATTTATTGTTTCCTGGAAGCAAGGGGTGGTGGTGGTGATGTCAGCGTGTTCTTTTGTATTGGCTGTTCTCAAGTAAATTTTACTTAAAATCATCAATGTGCCAAAGTGGTGCATTTTGGAGCGGCCTGCCCTTGGCCACTACAATAAGGAGTTCAAAACATGCCATCCAAACATATACCACTGTGGAATACTAATTATTTTGAGCTTAAGGTGCTCAAGAAACAGAAGATACAACAAGAATTCTCTGAATTACCCCTTCCTACCTAAAAAGTAGCTATATAATTTCCCTTGAGAAAAGTGCCCTTTCTGTTCCAGAAAGGGAAGAACATTGTCATCCCCAGAGACTGGGAATCCATGCTGAAATGGATCTGTACAAACTTACTAAAAAAACCCTTATATTCTGCCACTTCCTGTATCCCTTCCCCAGATAGCTTTTAGTCACATCACCACATTTCCTGCCCCCAGCCCAAACCCTTTGTCTTCCCATTCCTTTTCTTTCTTTTCTTTTCTTTTCTTTTCTTTTCTTTTTCTTTTCTTCTTTTCTTTATTTCTTCTTTGTTATTTTATTTTATTATTTTTAAATTTACATCAAAGTTAGCATAGAGTGCAACAATGATTTCAGGGGTAGATTCCTTAATGCTCCAACCAACTTCTGGTTTAATTGATTTGTTCTACTGTTTTTTTGGTTTTGCTAACATTAATTTCTGCTCTAATCTTTATTATTTCCTGTCTTCTGCTGGTGTTGGGTTTTATTTGCTGTTCTTTTTCCAGCTCTTTAAGGTGTAAGGTTAGGTTGTGTATCTGAGACCTTTCTTCCTTCTTTAGGAAGGACTGGATTGCTATATACTTTCCTCTTATGACTGCTTTGTTGCATCCCAGAGGTTTTGGGTTGTGGTGTTATCATTTTCATCAGCTTCCATGTACTTTTTAACTTCCTTTTTAACTTCTTGGTTGACCCATTCATTCTTTTTTTTTATTTTTATTTTTTAATTTTTTTTCAACGTTTATTTATTTTTTTGGGGACAGAGAGAGACAGAGCATGAACGGGGGAGGGGCAGAGAGAGAGGGAGACACAGAATCGGAAGCAGGCTCCAGGCTCTGAGCCATCAGCCCAGAGCCCGACGCGGGGCTCGAACTCGCGGACCGCGAGATCGTGACCTGGCTGAAGTCGGGCGCTTAACCGACTGCGCCACCCAGGCGCCCCAAGACCCATTCATTCTTTAGTAGGATGTTCTTCAGTCTCCAAGTATTTGTTACCTTTCCAAATGTTTTCTTATGTTTGATTTTGAGTTTCATAGCATTGTGGTCTGAAAATATGCACGGTATGATCTTGATCTTTTTGTACTTGTTGAGGGCTGATTTGTGTCCAGTATGTGGTCTATTTTGGAGAACGTTCCATGTGCACTGGAGAAGAATGTATATTCCACTGCTTTAGGATGAGATGTTCTGAATATATATATATATATATATATATATATATATATAGCCATTGTTTCCTTGTCGATTTTCTGTTTAGATGATCTGTCCATTGTTGTAAGTGGGGTGTTGAAGTCCCCTACTATTATGGTGTTATTATCAATGAGTTTCCTTATATTTGTGATTAATTGATTTATATATTTGGGTGCTCTCACATTGGTGCATAAATGTTTACAATTGTTAGGTCTTCTTGGTGGATAAACCCCTTAATTATAATATAATGCCTCTCTTCATCTCTTGTTACAATCTTTATTTTAAAGTCTAGATTGTCTGATATAAGTATGGCTACTCTGGCTTTCTTTTGTTGACCATTAGCATGATAGATGGTTCTACATCCCCTTACTTTCAACCTGAAGGTGTCTTTAGGTCTAAAGTGGGTCTCTTGTAAACAGCATATAGATGGATCTTGTTTTGTTATCCATTTTGTTACCCTATGTCTTTTGATTGGAGCATTGAGTCCATTGAGGTTTAGAGTGAGTACTGAAAGATATGAATTTATTTCCATTATGATCCTTGTAGAGTTGGAGTTTCTGGTGGTGTTCTCTGGTACTTTCTAGTCTTTGTTGCTTTTGGTATGTCTGTCTGTCTGTCTGTATGTATGTATGTATTTTTTTCGTCTTTTCTCCCCTCGGAGAGTCCCCATTAAAATTTCTTGCAGGGCTGGTTTAGTGGTCACAAACTCCATTAATTTTTGTTTGTCTGGGAAACATTTTATCTCTCCTTCTATTTTGAATGACAGCCTTGCTGGATACAGAATTCTTGGCTGCATATGTTTCTGATTCAGCACATTGAATATATCCTGCCACTCCTTTCTGGCTTGCCAAGTTTCTGTGGAAACTTCTGCTGCAAACCTCATCTGTCTTCCCTTGTAGCTTAAGGACTTTTTTTCCCTTGTTGCTTTCATGATTCTTTCCTTACCTGAGTATTTTGTGAATTTGACTATGATATGCCTTGTCGATGGTCGGGTTTTGTTGCATCTAATGGGAGTCTTCTGTGCTTCCTGGATTTTGATGTATGTGTCTTTACCCAGGTTAGGAAAGTTTTCCACTATGATTTGCTCACATAACCCTTCTACCCCTTTTTCTCTCTCTTCATCTTCTGGGACCCCTCTGATTCTGACAATCCTTTTTAATGAGTCACTGATTTCTCTAAATCTTCTTTTTTTAAATGTTTATTTAATTTTGAGAGAGAGAGAGAGAGAGAGAGAGAGAAAGAGCGAGAGCAGGCGCCAGGGTGGGGCAGAGAGAGAGGGAGACACAGAATCTGAAGAAAGCTCCAGGCTCTGAGTTGTCAGCATATAGTCCACCACAGGCTCGAACCCATGAACTGTGAGATCATAACCTGAGCTGAAGTCGGACGCCTAACCAACTGAGTCACCCAGGTGCTCCAATTTCTCTAATTCTTAAATCATGCTCTTTTGCCTTATTCTCTCTCTTTTTTTTTTTTTGCTTCATTATTCTCCATAAGTTTGTCCTCTCTATCGCAGATTTGCTGTTCTGTCTCACCCATCCTTGCCACTGAGGCATCCATTGGAGACTGCAGCTCAGTTATAGCATTTTTTATTTAATCCTGACTAGCTTTTATTTCTTTTATCTCTGCAGAAAGGATTCCAATCTATTTTCAACCCCAGCTAGTATTCTTATTATTGTGATTATAAATTCTGGTTCAGACATCTTGTTTGTGTCTGTGTTAGGTCCCTGGCTGTCGTTTCTTCCTGCTCTTTCTTTTGGGGTGAGTTCCTTCATTTCATCATTTTGAAGAAAGAAAAGGAATAATAAGGTAAAAACTTTTTAAATTATAAAATTAAAAACAACACAACAAAATCAAATAAATGATGCTAGATCCTAAGTGTGTTTTGATCTGGTTGTTGAAAGGATCTTCATAGATTAGAGAAAAAAGGGAAAAGAAAATTAAAAAAAAGAAAAAAAGGAAAACATTTGAAAATTTGAACAAATGAATACAATGACATAGAATAAAATGAAATGATGGAAGTAAAATAGAATTTGAAAAATGTACAAAAAATTAAAAAATATAGTAGAAAAAAATTAAGGAAGAATATTTTTAATAAAAATTGAAAATAAAAATAAATTTTTTCTCTTTCTGTATTCAAGAAAAAGAAAAGAAACAAAAAAGAAACAATAATTGAATAGATGGACAAGCCAGTAGACTGAAATATGATTGAAATTACATCCTTTCCCCTAGAAGTGAAACTATGAAGCACTTTATAATCTGTAAACTAAGCAGGTGGAGAGACTTGTGGTGTTCCTGAAAAGTGAGATTGGCCCAGTTGGGAGGGGCTTAGTGTAATGGCTCTGTTCTCCACTAGATGGCTCTACTTGGCTTACTGGGGTGAATTATTATGGTGCTTGTAGGTGTGTATGCACATGCGTGGGAGGAGTGAAAATGGCATCACCTAGCTACTCAGTCTCTAGTGTCGGAACTCTGTGCTCTCCCCGACCAGCAATCGTGCACCAGTCTTCTGTCTCTGGCCTCCATCCACTTCCCGCTTTTACACTGTCTGTGACCAAGCTGTCAGGTTGCCAGGGGGCACCTCCCTCCTGAGTTTTATCTCAGATGCGGCTGTGTTTCCTGACCCCCTCACTTCTGAGGGACTGAGGCTTGGGCCCACTCAGATTCCCTGGGGGAGGGTCTCACCAAGCAATGGCTTGGTCACCCAGCTGCACCCAGGAATGTTTGGGGGACCATGCTGCTGCTGATGCCCAGAGACTGCGACTGGATGCCAGCCCGCCCCAGAAAAAGTTCACGAGATTGTGTAGCAGCAGTGTTTCAGGGATTATGGTAAGTCACAACACACATCTGGCACCAGGCTTCCCCCTTAATGTCCTTGTTCCAGCACCAGCAAATGTAGTTGTTTTCTGGGGTCTGCTGGGACCTTGGTGGCCTCACAGCCTCTACCAAATGTCCTCCAGCAGGGGAACCTCCTCTCCCCATGTTGCCTGCACACCTCGCAGGTCTCACTCTCTGCTCCTGGGGATTCGCCTTTCCCACCAGAGCACCACCAGGCATTGAGCTGCGGCATTTCAGACTCTGTGCTCCCCCTGTTTATATAGAGTCTTAATGGACTTTAAACACTTTCCTTTCTCCTTTCTCCCTTTATTCTTCAGTCCCTACAGCTGTTTCCACTTTTTCACTTTCTCTCCAGCTGCTTTGGGGGGGTGGGTGCTCTTCCCATACTCCCCCCACCCCCCATCTCTTTCCTCTCTCTACATACAAAAGTGGCTCTCTGCCCTCCGCAGCTTCTCTCTCCCCCAGTTCACCTGTCAGTGCTGCGTACCTGCTGAATTCTGTGGTTCAGGTTGTGTAGATTGTTGCGTTAATCTTCCAATCAGTTTTCTAGGTGTGCAGGATGGTTTAGTGTTGATCTGGGTGTATTTCATGGATGTGAGACACAAAAAAACCTTCCATACTGTTCCACCATCTTGGCCCCTCCTCCTCAAGTTATATTTTTTGATTGATAATGGGATTAATGCTTACTACTTCCCATTATAATGGAAATAGGGATATTTCACATAAAAATGCTAACATTGAATTTCTTGAAAATAATACATGTATACATGTAATCTTGGTTGGAGGAGCAGCTGGTGTGGGCATGACTGAGGAACCATCAGGACCTGACCCATGTACATTCTGCTATGGTCCCTTGGGTATCAGCTTCCTCTGCAGTCTTTAGGCAAATGCATAAATCTCTGCTGCCTGATGCCTGTTTCTCAGCCTTTACTTGATTCATCCCATTCTAGCTCGTGAGGACTCCCTTTGAAGCAGGTGAAACTTTAATTGCTATGAAATGAAATTTCAGGAAGAAGACCAGGAATTGTGGGGTTATGGGGCATAAGGCTGATGGTTGAAAGTATTAGGACTTTTGTGGGGAGTCAGGTGTGTTGAACAGGGACAGCAGCAGGGGCTGAAGCTCATTCTGTCCCCTCTGATTGCAAGAGCGTTCTGATCATCAGACTGCCTACTTCAAGGACAGTGGCCTGTAGTCAGTGTTTCTGAGGTCTGAGAATTGTATATATATATATATATATATATATATATATATATATATACATATACATATATATATAACATTGTCCACTTCAAGGACAGTGGCCTGTAGTCAGTGTTTCTGAGGTCTGAGAATTATATATATATATATATATATATATATATATATATATATATATAGTATTTCTTATTATATATGCAATATATAATATGCATATAGGGATATCATCTTCATAGTTTGAAGCTGACGACACGGGAATATTTTCACCCAAGGAACTGTCAGGCACTGTAAAACTGGGGCTTCTAAAAAAAAATTTAAGGAGCTGTTTTACCAGCACACCCCTAGACTGGAGGTACAAGTATGGACTGTTCCAGTAGAATGGAAAGGGCTGTCTAGGAGGGGAGGGGGGGAGACTTTGGGCTTGCACCCACACTTTGGCTCTCAGTGTGCTTGGAGCCTCAAGTCCCTCCAGAGAGGATTCCACACTAGCAGCAGACCTTGATTATTGTGAACATTTTAGGCATCAGAAGAGCCTCATTCATGGCTCCTATCATCACCCTTTATACTTTTTATCCAGTATTTATCATTACAGAGTAATCACACGGTGCCTCAGTGTTCTGGATTATGGGAGCATACATATCTTAAACAGACCTCAGAAAGTTTACAGTCAATTGGGAAACACTGACAATAGGCTAATATCTTTGAGGTAGGTGCTCTGGTGATTAGACTTCTTGTGAAATCAAAGGAGGGGAAAGAATGAGTTGTGGCAAGAGGGATCATGTGAGCACACTCCTGATGTAGGGGACAGACAGTGAGAGGGCCCTGGGTTGGTGCCATGGCTCCACAGCACAAATCAGGGATAGAGGCAACTTGTCCAGGGGATTGAAGATGCCTGGATCAAAGTTGCAGAAGCCTTCATGAGGCACTTGAGAAGGTTGTGGTGTTTTTTTTTTCAGTTTATTTATTTTGGGGGGGGAGGGGCAGAGAGAGAAAGAGAGAGAGAGAGAGAGAGAGAGAGAGAGAGAAAGAGAGAGAATCCCAAGCAGACTCCACACTGTCAGTGTGGAGTCTGATGCGGGACATGAACTCAATGATCATGACCTGAGCTGAAGTCAACTAAGAGACCATGCTTAACCAACTGAGCCACCCAGGTGTCCTGTCACTCGAGAAGGTTTTTAAGGTGGCCATGAGTTACATAAGGAGCCATTCCAGTTCATGCAATTTCACCCAGAGACCAGCCCCCAACTGGCAAGCTCCGTAGCCTATATTCTTTTCTACTCCAAAGAACCCTTCTGTGTGCTGCTGCCAAGATATCCAGAGTCCATCAACCTGTGTAAGCTGGTCCTCTTCTTCTCTTTCTAGTTACTTGAGACTTAGTTTCTTTCTCTTCATCACTTTTTCCTGCTATTCCTTTGCCAGTATAGTGGCACACACACTTGTCCATCACCCCCAATGGCATTTTCATAGCAATTTCGATTTCTATCTACTTCTCCAGCAGGATGGCTTTCCCTCCATCCCTATTTATTCTTATAGTTGTGTGGCTACAGACTGACCTAGTGGTAGCTGCTGTCCATCCACGCACAACTTCACAAGCCTCTTGGGGGCTCTGTTCATGTGATTTTATTTTCAGGACAGTGTTAGCCATTTCTCAGGGGCAATATAGCAATGAAAATAGGACTGGATTTTCCTAGTCTGGAAATTAAATTTAATTTTTAAAAAATGTTTATTGATTTTTGAGAGAGAGAGAGAAAGAGAGAGCAAGCGAGCATGAGTAGGGAAGGGGAAGAGAGAGAGGGAGACACAGAATCTGAAGTAGGCTCTGGGCTCTGAGATGTCAGCATGGAACCCAATGTAGGGCTTGAACTCGTGAACCACAAGATCATGACCTGAGCCAAAGTTAGTCGCTCAACCAACTGAGCCACCCAGGCACCCCTTCGATGTTAAATTTATAGGTGAGGAGGGGCACCTGGGTGGCTCAGTCAGTTAAGCATCTGACTTTGGGTCAGGTCATGATCTCACGGTTCGTGAGTTCGAGCCCCGCATCGGGCTCTGTGCTGACGGCTCAGAGCCTGGAGCCCGCTTCGGATTCTGTGTCTCCCTCTCTTTCTGTCCCTTCCATGCTCACACTGTTTCTCTTTCTCTCAAAAACAAATAAACATTAAAAAAAAATTAAAAAAAAAATTTATAGGTGAGGAGAACAAACCTGGAAGCGAGGCTATTATTTGCATGTGCACTTACTACGTGCAAGGCACTGAGCAGACATGGAGTGAATACAATGATGAAGACAATAACTTCTTTTTCTGTCTTCTCCACCAGTCCTCACAGTCCTGCTTTCCCTCGATCCATGTTAGCACCTGGTTCTTTCTTCTGTAGGACACTGGACAACAGAGCCATCTCTTAGCTTCTCGGACTTCTCCTGGCTTGGATTCAGGACACAGTGTTCTGTGTCTTCACCCAAAATTTGCCCCTTTTCTTTTTAGAGACATTAGCAATGAAGCAAATAGCAAAAGTGGGTGGAGTTTCAATGATAAGTAATTATGAAGACTTTGTAGTATTATTCCTGGTCTTGACCCTGTGGTGAAGGGGGTAGGATATGGCTGCCTGTCTTTGTTCCACTGCGCTCACCCCTTGAACCTGCCCCAGGTCGGGAGGGCATCTCACTTCCAGTTGTTTAGAAAGGTCTCTTTTTCTTAACCCATTTCAAAGATGAGGAAATTACGTCCAGGAAATTTTGAAAAGTTTCCAGCTCTGTGCTTTGAGTTGTTTTTTTTGAGGCTGAAATTTCTGTTCTAAGAAGTGGATTGTGGGAGATGCAGGAGAGAAGCATCAAAGGAAAACACTTCAAAAGGGAAGGGCTGGAGAAGGTGCAAAACCTTAGGACATGTTTACACAGCTGCGGCTCGGAAAGCCTAGAGCCATTAACATTGTCCAAGGCCGGATCCTCCTTTACACCTGACCCTTCCTAGTGTTATAAAAACCAATTAACTCGAAATTCAACCTTGAAAAGCTAAACCATTAGATTGATTAACACACTTGCTTAGCTGACTTTATGCACGTAGTCTTTAGCAATTATCCTAATAAAAAGAAGCTTCATTCTGGAGTCAGGGCCTCATTCCGACTCTAGTACGAGGACCTTCACTTAACTGCAGTTTGTTTGCGGACTCATCTTTTGCGACTCTGGCCATAGTCCCTGCAACAGTGGATGGTGACAGTCCTTACTAGCCTGTGTTGGCAGAAGAAATGAATGATGTGTAGTAAGTAACATTTTCATATCACTGCCAAAAAATGTGAAGCTACTTTAAGATGATACTTTCTTGATCTTACTTCACTGCAATAGTAATTCATCAATACATGACTTTCACTAGGGCAAACTTCATCAAATTCCAGTCTTTGCTCTCTTTTTCCATCACTTCTCTCTTCCACATAGTTGTCAGATACATATATCCAAAGTGCTTTCCAATTTCAAAACTGTTCATGGCTGATCTTTTTTCCTAACTGATGAAGTTCATCCCCTTTAATTTATTTTCAGAGTCAGTCTACTTTTGTTGCCATCTTTTTTTCCAACTGCTCCAAATTTGCCACATCACAGCCTCACAGAGCTGAAAGCTGCTTTAGACATATTTTGCATTTGTGGGCCAAGCATTTCTTCTTGAATTCCCAGATGACTTTCCCCCATTCATTACTTGATACTTCCTCAACCTAATGGCATCCTACTTTATTTTCAAGGCTAAGTTCAGATATGAAGTCATTCTTAAAACCATTACAAATATAAACAATGAGAATTACTTCCATTGTGTTTCCATACTAAAATTTACTTGTATAACTAATATGTCAACTTAATAATTTAATTTTAATTAATGTAAATGTCTCTTATGAGCTTAGGAACTTATTTAGAAAACAAACCGTATCTTTTTTAAAATTTATTTTTTAGGGGCGCCTGGGTGGCTCAGTCGGTTAAGCGTCCGACTTCAGCTCAGGTCACGATCCCGCGGTCTGCGAGTTCGAGCCCCGCGTCGGGCTCTGGGCTGATGGCTTGGGGCCTGGAGCCTGCTTCCAATTCTGTGTCTCCCTCTCTCTCTGCCCCTCCCCCATTCATGCTCTGTCTCTGTCTGTCTCAAAAATAAATAAAAACGTTAAAAAAAATTAAACAAAAATTTATTTTTTATTTTTAAAAAGTTTTTATTTAAATTCCAGTTAACATACAGTGTTATATTAGTTTCAGGTGTACAATACAGTGATTTAACACTTCCTTTTTAAAAAAAATTTTTTTTAACGTTTATTTATTTTTGGGAGAGACACAAAGCGCGAGCAGGGGAGGGTCAGAGAAAGAGAATCTGGAGCAGGCTCCAGGCTCTGAGATGTCAGCACAGAGCCTGACGCAGGGCTCAAACTCAAGAACCATGAGATCATGACATGAGCCGAAGTCGGATGCTTAACCGACTGAGCCACTCAGGTGCTCCATGATTTAACACTTCCATACACACCAGGTGCTCATCTCAGCAAGTGCTCTCCTTAATCCCCATCACCTATTTCACCTATTCCCCACCCACCTCCTCCCCACCTCCCCTCTGTCAACCTGCAGTTTGTTTTCTGTAGTTAAGTGTCTCTTTCCTGGTTTGTTTCTCTCTCTCTGTTTTTTTTTTTCCCCTTTGCTTGAACAAATAATCTTATTTACCTTTAGTATCATAGTTCCTGGCACCTTCAGAATGGAATAGAATTAGATAAATGTGAAAAGCTGCTGGTAACAGCAAAAACAATCTTGGTGTATGAACTGAATTTTCCTCTCTGTTAATAGGAAGGTTGTCTGATCCAGGCATGACTACCTTAAACCACACTGCTGTTAGTCACATGGTCTTCTGTTTGCTGGCCATTCCTGGCCTTGAGGACCAGCATGTGTGGGCTTCCATCCCCTTCTTCGTTTCCTATGTCATCGCCCTGCTTGGGAACAGCCTGCTCATCTGCATTATCCTCACAAAGCGCAGCTTCCACGAACCCATGTACCTCTTCCTCTGCATGCCGGCCAGAGCAGACGTTGTCCTCTTCACGTG